>NC_141697.1:247860136-252660136 GCF_964263255.1 Lissotriton vulgaris | reverse complement strand
TACTCAGACATGAGTCCCTTTCTCACTGCTCCATCAGGATTCAAGCAAGCCGGGCCGAAGAGGCTGAAATGCCAGAAACCGGTCCCCGGTAGCTTGTCTCCTTTCTGGTAAAGAATTGGCTTGGTAGTTTAGTCTGCCCTGTTCCCATGATGCACTGGGCCAGGGACAGACTGATTTGCATATAGCCAGATTCTGAGCTGGGATGGGGCAGTGAGATAAATAACGGTGATGGATCAAGCCCTGATCTTTGGACTGGGTAAGAGTGGTCTGCTCAATTCAGACACTCTGTTCATCACCACCCCCTTTTGTAAATCGATTTTGGCCACTATAGGTGTGGCAGGGTATACTCAGACATGAGTCCCTTTCTCACTGCTCCATCAGGATTCAAGCAAGCCGGGCCGAAGAGGCTGAAATGCCAGAAACCGGTCCCCGGTAGCTTGTCTCCTTTCTGGTAAAGAATTGGCTTGGTAGTTTAGTCTGCCCTGTTCCCATGATGCACTGGGCCAGGGACAGACTGATTTGCATATAGCCAGATTCTGAGCTGGGATGGGGCAGTGAGATAAATAACGGTGATGGATCAAGCCCTGATCTTTGGACTGGGTAAGAGTGGTCTGCTCAATTCAGACACTCTGTTCATCACCACCCCCTTTTGTAAATCGATTTTGGCCACTATAGGTGTGGCAGGGTATACTCAGACATGAGTCCCTTTCTCACTGCTCCATCAGGATTCAAGCAAGCCGGGCCGAAGAGGCTGAAATGCCAGAAACCGGTCCCCGGTAGCTTGTCTCCTTTCTGGTAAAGAATTGGCTTGGTAGTTTAGTCTGCCCTGTTCCCATGATGCACTGGGCCAGGGACAGACTGATTTGCATATAGCCAGATTCTGAGCTGGGATGGGGCAGTGAGATAAATAACGGTGATGGATCAAGCCCTGATCTTTGGACTGGGTAAGAGTGGTCTGCTCAATTCAGACACTCTGTTCATCACCACCCCCTTTTGTAAATCGATTTTGGCCACTATAGGTGTGGCAGGGTATACTCAGACATGAGTCCCTTTCTCACTGCTCCATCAGGATTCAAGCAAGCCGGGCCGAAGAGGCTGAAATGCCAGAAACCGGTCCCCGGTAGCTTGTCTCCTTTCTGGTAAAGAATTGGCTTGGTAGTTTAGTCTGCCCTGTTCCCATGATGCACTGGGCCAGGGACAGACTGATTTGCATATAGCCAGATTCTGAGCTGGGATGGGGCAGTGAGATAAATAACGGTGATGGATCAAGCCCTGATCTTTGGACTGGGTAAGAGTGGTCTGCTCAATTCAGACACTCTGTTCATCACCACCCCCTTTTGTAAATCGATTTTGGCCACTATAGGTGTGGCAGGGTATACTCAGACATGAGTCCCTTTCTCACTGCTCCATCAGGATTCAAGCAAGCCGGGCCGAAGAGGCTGAAATGCCAGAAACCGGTCCCCGGTAGCTTGTCTCCTTTCTGGTAAAGAATTGGCTTGGTAGTTTAGTCTGCCCTGTTCCCATGATGCACTGGGCCAGGGACAGACTGATTTGCATATAGCCAGATTCTGAGCTGGGATGGGGCAGTGAGATAAATAACGGTGATGGATCAAGCCCTGATCTTTGGACTGGGTAAGAGTGGTCTGCTCAATTCAGACACTCTGTTCATCACCACCCCCTTTTGTAAATCGATTTTGGCCACTATAGGTGTGGCAGGGTATACTCAGACATGAGTCCCTTTCTCACTGCTCCATCAGGATTCAAGCAAGCCGGGCCGAAGAGGCTGAAATGCCAGAAACCGGTCCCCGGTAGCTTGTCTCCTTTCTGGTAAAGAATTGGCTTGGTAGTTTAGTCTGCCCTGTTCCCATGATGCACTGGGCCAGGGACAGACTGATTTGCATATAGCCAGATTCTGAGCTGGGATGGGGCAGTGAGATAAATAACGGTGATGGATCAAGCCCTGATCTTTGGACTGGGTAAGAGTGGTCTGCTCAATTCAGACACTCTGTTCATCACCACCCCCTTTTGTAAATCGATTTTGGCCACTATAGGTGTGGCAGGGTATACTCAGACATGAGTCCCTTTCTCACTGCTCCATCAGGATTCAAGCAAGCCGGGCCGAAGAGGCTGAAATGCCAGAAACCGGTCCCCGGTAGCTTGTCTCCTTTCTGGTAAAGAATTGGCTTGGTAGTTTAGTCTGCCCTGTTCCCATGATGCACTGGGCCAGGGACAGACTGATTTGCATATAGCCAGATTCTGAGCTGGGATGGGGCAGTGAGATAAATAACGGTGATGGATCAAGCCCTGATCTTTGGACTGGGTAAGAGTGGTCTGCTCAATTCAGACACTCTGTTCATCACCACCCCCTTTTGTAAATCGATTTTGGCCACTATAGGTGTGGCAGGGTATACTCAGACATGAGTCCCTTTCTCACTGCTCCATCAGGATTCAAGCAAGCCGGGCCGAAGAGGCTGAAATGCCAGAAACCGGTCCCCGGTAGCTTGTCTCCTTTCTGGTAAAGAATTGGCTTGGTAGTTTAGTCTGCCCTGTTCCCATGATGCACTGGGCCAGGGACAGACTGATTTGCATATAGCCAGATTCTGAGCTGGGATGGGGCAGTGAGATAAATAACGGTGATGGATCAAGCCCTGATCTTTGGACTGGGTAAGAGTGGTCTGCTCAATTCAGACACTCTGTTCATCACCACCCCCTTTTGTAAATCGATTTTGGCCACTATAGGTGTGGCAGGGTATACTCAGACATGAGTCCCTTTCTCACTGCTCCATCAGGATTCAAGCAAGCCGGGCCGAAGAGGCTGAAATGCCAGAAACCGGTCCCCGGTAGCTTGTCTCCTTTCTGGTAAAGAATTGGCTTGGTAGTTTAGTCTGCCCTGTTCCCATGATGCACTGGGCCAGGGACAGACTGATTTGCATATAGCCAGATTCTGAGCTGGGATGGGGCAGTGAGATAAATAACGGTGATGGATCAAGCCCTGATCTTTGGACTGGGTAAGAGTGGTCTGCTCAATTCAGACACTCTGTTCATCACCACCCCCTTTTGTAAATCGATTTTGGCCACTATAGGTGTGGCAGGGTATACTCAGACATGAGTCCCTTTCTCACTGCTCCATCAGGATTCAAGCAAGCCGGGCCGAAGAGGCTGAAATGCCAGAAACCGGTCCCCGGTAGCTTGTCTCCTTTCTGGTAAAGAATTGGCTTGGTAGTTTAGTCTGCCCTGTTCCCATGATGCACTGGGCCAGGGACAGACTGATTTGCATATAGCCAGATTCTGAGCTGGGATGGGGCAGTGAGATAAATAACGGTGATGGATCAAGCCCTGATCTTTGGACTGGGTAAGAGTGGTCTGCTCAATTCAGACACTCTGTTCATCACCACCCCCTTTTGTAAATCGATTTTGGCCACTATAGGTGTGGCAGGGTATACTCAGACATGAGTCCCTTTCTCACTGCTCCATCAGGATTCAAGCAAGCCGGGCCGAAGAGGCTGAAATGCCAGAAACCGGTCCCCGGTAGCTTGTCTCCTTTCTGGTAAAGAATTGGCTTGGTAGTTTAGTCTGCCCTGTTCCCATGATGCACTGGGCCAGGGACAGACTGATTTGCATATAGCCAGATTCTGAGCTGGGATGGGGCAGTGAGATAAATAACGGTGATGGATCAAGCCCTGATCTTTGGACTGGGTAAGAGTGGTCTGCTCAATTCAGACACTCTGTTCATCACCACCCCCTTTTGTAAATCGCGGAACCAGTTTAGACTCGGCCTGCTTGCACAACGGGATCTCTGTAGCGCGTTACTGGTCGCCGCGTAATTATCACCGAACACCTCCTCCCTTTTGAGAAGCAGAGACCACACAGGGGATTTACAACAGGAAGCTCCTTTATTCGGACTGAATTAGGCATTATGCATTTCGGCCTCCATGGCCTTCTTCGGATGCCGTTGTGACCAGGTTACTTCCACACCCTCGTTTTTCAATAACCTGCATCTTTCCCATTGGAGGGAACACGCTCCGCCCAGATACCTGAGTTGCATCAGTCGTGGACTGCAACTCCCAGAGTTCGCTGGAACAGGTAGGTATTCCACAGGTTGACGGTATAATACCTGTATGTGATGGCGTGATGCAGGGAAAACCGTGATGTGGCCAAATGGTACAGTCCTGATAGGTTTTCACTTTGAAGGCTTCCTCGAGACCCCAAAACGTTCTAACCCCAAAGTTCAAATGTCGGCTGGGCAGGGGCAGGAAAAACAAGGTGTCCTGTCTCTTCGTTAAGTCACAAACTGCTTGCAGCTGCCCTTACATACATTGCCCTGTGAGGTGTGCCGAGTCTTATCCAATACCTTGGAAAGTAGTGAGCAGCAGCCGCTGCGGAACCAGTTTAGACTCGGCCTGCTTGCAGAACGGGATCTCTGTAGCGCGGCACTGGTCGCCGCGTAATTATCACCGAACACCTCCTCCCTTTTGAGAAGCACAGACCACACAGGGGATTTACAACAGGAAGCTCCTTTATTCGGACTGAATTAGGCATAATGCATTTCGGCCTCCATGGCCTTCTTCGGATGCCGTTGTGACCAGGTTACTTCCACACCCTCGTTTTTCAATAACCTGCATCTTTCCCATTGGAGGGAACACGCTCCGCCCAGATACCCGAGTTGCATCAGTCGTGGACTGCAACTCCCAGAGTTCGTTGGAACAGGTAGGTATTCCACAGGTTGAAGGTATAATACCTGTATGTGATGGCGTGATGCAGGGAAAACCGTGATGTGGCCATATGGTACAGTCCTGATAGGTTTTCACTCCGAAGGCTTCCTCGAGTCCCTAAAACGTTCTAACCCCAAAGTTCAAATGTCGGCTGGGCAGGGGCAGGAAAAACAACGTGTCCTGTCTCTTCGTGAAGTCACGAACTGCTTGCAGCTGCCCTTACATACATTGCCCTGGGAGGTGTGCCGAGTCTTATCCAATACCTTGGAAAGTAGTGAGCAGCAGCCGCTGCGGAACCAGTTTAGACTCGGCCTGCTTGCAGAACGGGATCTCTGTAGCGCGGCACTGGTCGCCGCGTAATTATCACCGAACACCTCCTCCCTTTTGAGAAGCAGAGACCACACAGGGGATTTACAACAGGAAGCTCCTTTATTCGGACTGAATTAGGCATAATGCATTTCGGCCTCCATGGCCTTCTTCGGATGCCGTTGTGACCAGGTTACTTCCACACCCTCGTTTTTCAATAACCTGCATCTTTCGCATTGGAGGGAACACGCTCCGCCCAGATACCTGAGTTGCATCAGTCGTGGACTGCAACTCCCAGAGTTCGTTGGAACAGGTAGGTATTCCACAGGTTGAAGGTATAATACCTGTATGTGAGGGCGTGATGCAGGGAAAACCGTGATGTGGCCAAATGGTACAGTCCTGATAGGTTTTCACTCCGAAGGCTTCCTCGAGTCCCCAAAACGTTCTAACCCCAAAGTTCAAATGCCGGCTGGGCAGGGCCAGGAAAAACAATGTGTCCTGTCTCTTCGTGAAGTCACGAACTGCTTGCAGCTGCCCTTACATACATTGCCCTGTGAGGTGTGCCGAGTCTTATCCAATACCTTGGAAAGTAGTGAGCAGCAGCCGCTGCGGAACCAGTTTAGACTCAGCCTGCTTGCAGAACGGGATCTCTGTAGCGTGGCACTGGTCGCCGCGTAATTTTCACCGAACACCTCCTCCCTTTTGAGAAGCAGAGACCACACAGGGGATTTACAACAGGAAGCTCCTTTAGTCGGACTGAATTAGGCATAATGCATTTCGGCCTCCATGGCCATCTTCGGATGCCGTTGTGACCAGGTTACTTCCACACCCTCGTTTTTCAATAACCTGCATCTTTCCCATTGGAGGGAACACGCTCCGCCCAGATACCTGAGTTGCATCAGTCGTGGACTGCAAATCCCAGAGTTCGTTGACAAGTGGGGAGATCTCCTGGAAAACGGTAATTTAAAGTCCTGGGTCAATCTAGCAGAAAGAATCAACAATGAAATATCTAGGTTTAAATATTATCAGTTGGTCAGCTGTTCCAGAGATCAAGTGACATTATCAGACCATATTGGGAATATAGAGGAAGAAATACAGAAAGACCCAGCTCGAAAAGAAGTATCAAAGTGGTATTGGTACCTGGTTGAGAGGAATGTGGTCGACTTTGATATCCCGGATCTCATAAGGCGGAAAACCTTTCCGACTCAAGACTTGCAGCAACTCTGGCAAGTATCATGCACTTTTTTATGGCTCATTATAATTTCTGCACCCCTTAGGAAAAATCATGTTTACTTTGCACAGATCCTACTGGACACCTAAAAAATTGTCAAAAAAGAATAATCAAGTGATGAAAAAATTTCCTAAATGTGACGAGAGGAAAGCAAATGATATCCATATGTTTTACACATGTGCCCACCTTGATGCCTTTTGGAACGAAGTTGGTAAGATCATTGATAAGATTTTAAATACCAGCATCAAGGTAAGCGTCTTCATTATTATCTTTGGCATTTTGGATACTGAAGAATCTAATATTATTCTATCTAAAAATCAGAAATATCTTTTATTCACATTTATGTTGCTAGCCAGACATGAGGTGTGCATAAATTGGATTCTTCCATCCTCTCCTAAGGTAGTAACTTGTGCATCTGAAAGAGACACGTTAGTGATAGATTCCTTACCTTAGAACAGATACTCCAGCAATTCCCACCCCGGTGGTGGGTCTGCGAACAAGATTACACCAGAAAGTCACAGAGAACAGAACGGCCAAAAAAGCCATCTCTCCGGACTTGGCTGTCAAGGCAGTAATGCTTGGTAAATGTGTGCAGCGAGGCCCACGTAGCTGCCTAACAGATGTCCTTCCAGGGAACGCAGCGTCCCAAGGCAGTAGTGGCTGCTGTTGCCCTAATGGAATGGGCACGCAGCACCACAGGAGGCTCCTTCTTAGCCAACGAGTAACAAGCCTTGATACAGAGAACGACCCACCGAGAGCTGGTCCGTTTGTGCACGGCCCAACCTTTTTTGGCACCCACGTAGCCAACAAAGAGCTGGTCATCCACCCGGAACTGTTGGGTGCGCTTCAGATAGAACGAGAGTGCACTTTTTGGGTCCAGACGGTAGAGCCTCTCTTCCTCTTTGGAAGGATGCGGAGGCAGAAAAAAGGTGAGCAAAGTGATGGTCTGCCCGATGTGGAAGGGCGTGACAACCTTTGGGAAGAAAGAAGTACAAGTCCTTAGAACCACCTTGTCCGGATAAACAGCAAGGAAAGGAGGTTTATAGAAAGAGCCTGGAGCTCACTCACTCTTTTGGCACAGGTGTTAGCTACCTGGAAAGCTGTCTTGAGGGTGAGAAGACGCAAGGGACAGTTATGAATAGGCTCGAAGGGAGCGCACATCAGATACGTCAAGACAAGGTTTAAGTCCCAGTGAGGCATTATGAACGGTACGGGAGGAAACATGTGCGTAATGCCTTTCAGGAAATGGTTAACAACCGGGGGACTTAAAAAGAGAAGGCTGATCTGGAAGCCGTAGAAAGGCGGAGTTGGTCGATAGCGCCCAGAGTAGGACCCTGCTAGGCTAAAGAAAGAAGGAACAGAAGAACCTCAGAAAGAGGGGCAGAAAAGGGATCCACAGCCTTCGCTGTACACCATGCCACAAACTTGTTCCACCTGAAGGCGTATACCGTTTTAGTGGAGGGACGCCTGGCTGCCAGAATGACATCACAGACTTTGGGAGGAAGATCGAAATCTGTCAACTGTCGCAGCTCAATCTCCACGCATGGAGGTGGAGGCTGGACAGGTTCGGTGGAGGACCGTCCCCTGCTGTTGCGTCAGAAGATCCTCCCAAAGAGGCAGTCAGATCGGGGATCGATCGCCATGTTGAGTAGCTCGGGTTACCAGTACCTTCGTGCCCAGCCCGGAGCCACCAGAATGACTTAGGCCCAGTTGCGCCGAATCTTCTTCAGCACTCTGGGCAGAAGTGGTATAGGCGGAAAGGTGTACAATAGACCACAACTCCACTCGTGACAAAAAGTGTCGCTGAGCGAGTGCCGCGTTGGAAATTCCAAAGCGCAGAATTGATGACATTGTGCGTTCTCTTCGGTGGCGAACAGATCTAACCAAGGCTCTCCCCACTGCTGAAAGAGACCTCCTACCACGTCCGAGTTCAGACGCCATTCATGATCCATCATGCACCGGTGGCTGAGTTTGTCCGCCCTGCGTTTAAAGAACCCGCCAGGTGTTGAACCATCAAGGTAGTGCCTTGATGTTCCAGCAATGTCCAGAGGTGCGGAGCCTCCTGAAATAGGGTCTAGGACCCCACCCGCCCTGTTTTGTTGCAATACCACATGGCGGTGGTGTTGTCCGTGAACACCTGAACCACACTCCCCCTGACAGAGGGAAGGAATGCCTTCAGTCGGATCGCCCGAAGCTCCAAAAGATTGATATGGAGCCGGGACTCCGCCAGAGACCTATGATCTCCGCCTTTACCAAGTGGCCTCCCCATCCCAGGAGGGACGCATCCGTCAATTCTGTGTGCTCCGGTTGGGAAAGGGAAAGGGGTCTGCCATTGACGCAATCGCGATTCGTGAGCCACCACTGCAATTGTCGTGCAGTGCCCTCCGAGATCTGGACGTGATCGGACAGGTTGTCCTGATGCTGCGCCTACTGGAACTTCAGGTCCCACTGTAGAGCCCGCATGTGCCATCTGGCATGCCGCACTAGCAGGATGCAGGAGGCCATCAGGCCCAGGAGCCGGAGGGTCATCCACTGAAACCCGGCATGGAGGCTGAAAGATCGGAATCATAGCCTGAATATCCCCGACTCGCTGCTCAGGAGGATAAACCCAAAACTGCGTCGAATCCAGAACCACTCCGAAGAAGGGGAGCTTCTTAGAGGAGCTCAGGTGCGACTTGGGCACGCTGATGGAGAACCCCAGCAAATGCAGGAGGTCGGCTGTAGTCTGAAGGTGGGTGACAACTGCTTCGGGCGAGCCCGCCTTCAACAACCAGTTGTCGTGGTAGGGGAAGACTGACACCCCTGACCTGCGCAGGTGAGCTGCGACCACCGCCATCACCTTTGTGAACACCCGAGGGGCGCTGGTAAGGCCGCAGAGGAGCACAGCAAACTGAAAATGCTCCAGGCCTACCGTGAACCGCAGGTAACGCCTGAGGGCCGGCAGGATGGGGATGTCAAAATATGCGTCCTGCAGGGCCAACGCTACCATCCAGTCCCCAAGGTCGAGGGCAGCCAAGACCTGAGCCACAGTCAACATCTTAAACTTCTCCTTCCGGAGTAAGCGATTGACGTTCCTGAGGTCCACGATGGGGCGCAGGCCCCCTTTCTCCTTTTTGGGGACCAGAAAGTAGTGGGAATAACAACCACGTCCTAATTCTGAACCAGGAACGCGCTAGATGGGCCCCCTTGGCCAAGAGGGCCATAACTTCCTGCGGAGAAGCGCAAAATGATCCCCCGGCATGCAGTGTAAATGAGTGTAAATGAGGCGGCATGGCTGGGGGGGTAGACTCAAAGGTGAGGGAGTTGCCCCTCCGGACGAGTTGCAGCACCCACTTGTTGGAAGTGACAGAACGTAAAAAACAAAAATATGGGGGAGGGTCTATATGGGAAATATATATTTAAAGATCTAATTGCATCCTATCCCCTAATCTAACTAACAACAAATACACAAGGGATGCTTGGAGAGTGGTGCATGAAAGAGTGCTGAATTTAGGTGAGAAATGTGAAAAAGTTGCAGTGCTCAAAAAGGTGTATAAACCAAGAAAAATGTGAAAATTAAAATTGCCTAATGTGGTGCCAAGAAAATGACTTTAATAAGAAGGCCACCACAGTGGCAAGGTTAAAAAACAGAGTGTGGATAGTGCCAACAAATACTACTATCACAAGATGGAACTGGTCGACATGTTTCAGCCGGTAAAGGCTTTATCCACACTCTGTTTTTGAGAACTGCAACTTTTGCCCACTCAGCACCTATACCACAACTTTCTGGCTTCCATCACTGGTGGATCCTAAACTAGGATTTCTCACAATATCATGAGTGAGCAACCTAGTAGATACCAGTCTCGCAAAAAATCCCAGATGATGAGTCTCCGCCATTTGGTGGGCTGATGGGTATATTTCTTCTTCTTTTCACATTTCTCACCTAAATTCAGCACTCTTTCATGCACCACTCTCTGAATAAGCAGACAATTTTGGAGCCATATTCAGATCTCAAGCATCCGTTGTGTATTTGTTGGAAGTGACAGAATGCCAATGGGGAAAGTGATGCCGAATCCTGCCACCCACTGGCGTGGGGTATGTCCCGAAGCTCAGACTAGGAAGGTTTAGAGGGGGATGGTGCGGGGCGGATTGACCCTCACGCCGGCCCCCAGAGCCGCCACGGAGGCCTCCGTGCCCACGGCCACGCTGAGTTTGGTTCTGAGCAGGCTTTTGACTGAATGAGCAGGCAGGGGCGCCCCTTCCATGGCCACGAAAGAAATGAAAAATAGATGTGGCCAGGCACATGGTGGAAAGGCCCAAGGACTAGGCTGTAGCTCGAGAGTCCTTAAAATGCTCCAGCGCACTGTCTGCCTTATCACCAAACAGGCGAGTGCCATCAAAGGGCATGTCCATGAGAGAGCTCTGGACGTCCGGTGAGAACCTGGTAGATCTCAACCAGGCGTGGCGACGAACCGCCACAGTCGTGGAGATCGCCCTACCGAGGGAGTCCACAGTGTCTAAGCCACAACGAATGGCGAATTTCGCCGCGTCCTTACCTTCGGCCACAGCCTGAGACAGCACAGCCTGGACCTCTTCAGGGCACTGAGGTAACACCTGAGCAACGGTATCCCACCCGCATGGGAATAGCGGCCCAACAGACATGTGGTGTTCACCGACCGCAGCCCCAAGCTGGCCGAGGAGAACAACTACTTGCCAAACTGCTCCAGCCTCTTAGAGTCCTTATCCGGCGGAGCCGTGGGAAAGGCACTCTGGCACGTCAAAGCTTGAATGACTAGACTCTTCGGGCGTAGGATGAGTGGTCAAAAAGGCAGGGTCACCCGGCGCTGGGCAATGACGACTGGAGATATTCTTATCCACAGGGGCCCCTGTGGCCGGCCACGACCAAGTGCCCAGCAAGACGTCAGTGAGGGTATCATTAAATGGCAGCAGTGGCTCCGATGAAGTGGACGCCGACTGGAGCACCTCAGTGAGAAGATTAGTCTTTAGGGCCACTGTAGGGAGATCAAGGTTAAGGACCTCAGCCGACCCAACGGAGCACCACTGTGTACGAGGCACCTTCCTCCATAGTGGGTCGGGGAAAGACAAACCCTAGGTCAGAGGAGACGTCAAGGCCGCTGGCCTCCTCCAAGTCGTCCGCCCAATCCTGCTCAGAGTCACACTGACGAGCAAGAGGGTCCTCGGACCCCTCCCAGTCGTCCTCTACCTCCTCCATATGTGACGCAGATCGTGGCGGCGAGGGAGGGACCGGGGAACAAACAGCGCCGGGAACGGCGCGGCCGGGGTCGAACCGGCACTGTGTCCCAATTAGGATCCCAGGTGGGGATAAAACAACCCGGGAAATGGGGCAGAGGCGGAACCAACGGCATCCACTGCGGCGCCGAGGGTGGCTCTGGGGCCGGAGCCGGCAGCATGGGACCTCTTGGCGCCGTGGCCAGAGCCAACGGTGCAGGATCCTGAGGGCCCGGAGCCGCCAGTGGAGTCAGGGCTGGAGTCGCCGGTGGAGTCGAAGGACCAGCAGGATCCTGACACAGGACCGCGGGGCCAAAAACGCACCAGTGGGAGCCTGAAGCCTGAACAGGCGGTCCATGGTAGCAAGAAACTCTCGCGCCTGTGCGGGAGTCACCGACGGACCCGGGTAAGGCGGGTAGGCCGCGGGACTCCCAGGCTCCGAAGGAGCCGCAGAGGCTGAACCCTTGTCCCCCTCGTCCGCATCCGAGGACTGACGGGGGACGTCAGAGAGCGACAATGCTTCTTCGACTTCTTTTTGTGTCATCTCTAACACGAATCCGAGGATGAAGACTTGGAGCCCGGGGAGCGATGATGGTGGTGCCGCAAGCGTTCCCGAGAACGGCCCCTGGACCACGAACGGCGCTGGGACGAGTGCCGAACTTCAAGAAACTTCCGCCCATGGCCAGACAGTCCAGACAGGACCGGGAGTTGTGGTCGCCCTCCAGGCAGTAGAGACAGACGTCATGGGGGTCCCCCACCAACATATTGCAACGGCAGGCCCCACAGTACTTAAAACCAGGCATCCCTATGCACACCAGGAATCTCTACGCACACCAGAGAAGACCAACAAGAGACAAAAGTCCCAAAAAAGATAGTCAAAAAGTGACTAAGGTACGTGCTCTAACCGAATCTGCACTTCCTGGCACGGAAAAAGAAAGAACTGACGTCAACGCGCATGGGTGGTGCCTAAGTAGTCTTCGTGACATAATTGAAGCCAGCGACGTACGCGGAGGCACATGACGCCACCTACTGAAGAGCAGAGGTACTGCTAGCAAAACTTTCCGGATCTAGTCTGACGCCTGGGGATATTCTAAGGTAAGGAATCTATCACTAATGTGTCTCTTTCCGATTGAAATAAAGGAAGCAATACATCAGAGTCCGGGTAATAAGGCCCCTGGTCCTGAGGGTTACCAATCAACCTCGTTAGATATAAACCCGAATTCTGGGCCCCTCTGCTCCTGAATGTTTTTAATAACTTATCCTGCGACTCTGTGCCTGGCACCTGGTCAACTAGCACCATCGTCCCAATTTTTAGGTCCTGCGTGGCGTCGGGTACGCACAAGCGCACTCGCGAGATTTAATGACTCCGAGTAGCGAGGTTAAGCACCGTCCCTCTTCTCCATTGGCTGGCCTCCTAAGCGGTGGCCAGCTTTGGAGAAGAGGTCCCAGTGACTTTCTTCTTTGGATCTAAGCCCCGTCCTTTTCGGATTGGGGGCGTGTTTTTGACATTCTTTCTAGGCTGTAAACAACAGTCAAAAACAGGCCCCCCAGTCTGAAAAGGACGGGGCTTAGAGACAATTGGTTCTTCTTTCGATCTAAGCCCCGTCCTTTTCAGACTGCGGGCGTGTTTTTGACTGTTGTTTACATCCAAGAAAGAATGTCAAAAACACGCCCCCAATCCGAAAAGGACGGGGCTTTCAGACAAAAGGTGAGCGCTTGTTGGCAGATCCCTGGAGTAAATGGTTTGCGCGGAGCATACTGTGCTGAACGTTCGGAAACTTTGAGATCTTTATAATTAATTGTTTTCCTCGCACTTTCCCTTGACACAGATTATGGTACAGAATCCGATGCCCTGTGTTATAAAGAACGGAGTGCATTAGTCGCTTGGTGCATGCACCGTACCATTTTATCTGGCATTTTAATTTGTACCAGAGCATTTAGATCTATTTTATCCGTTGCATCGCTGAATGGCAATTCTTTTCTGGGATGCAGATTGTCTATTACGTTGCATGAGAAATAGCGCATATGATTTTTTTGTATAAACAACCATGTTTGCTCTTTTATATCCTCCCACTTGGCTTAATTGCTTAACTTCACACCCATTCCTGGGCAACAAGTTACGTACTCCGTTGCTTACGATGTCAAGACCAGACGGAGCATTTTTTTTACGAGACAGCTTGACTCGGGTGCAAGTAGTCGTATCCATCATGTCATCACGGCAGAGGAAGGTAAAAGGTGGCTATGGGACACCCTGCGCGCGCATTAGTGAGGAAGTTAATTCTACCCCCAGCCCCCCCGTGAGTCGAGGATCTCCTCGTCTCGGTCTGCAGCTCCATCCCCCTCACCGCTCCATGCATTGATATGGCCTCTCCTGGCCCTGCTGGCAGGAGCCCTTGGGACTCTTGCCTGGCTGTACCTGGCACATAGGGATGGGCTGCGGGAACTGCAACAAGAGCTGCTGTCCTTGCGGAACAGGCTCCCCCGGGAGCTGGAGGGACTGAAGGAGCAGATGCTGCGAGAGCAAGAGGACAAGGTATGATTTAGAAATAATTCTGTTTTATCCGTCCCGTCAATACATAGAATTATTTGCATGTTTGCCTCGCTTTTCCCATCCTTCTTTACCTTGGTCCTTCCAGGCTCTCCTGCACGTGTTCTCCACCTGTCTACAAAAGTTCCTCCTCACGCCTTCATTTCCGTATAAAGCCATATGCAAGTTGTTTCTTATTCATGCTCGTCCTTCCTCTTCTAGGCGTGTATGTACTGTGAACTGGTTCTGTTTTTTTTCTGTCTGCAACATTAAACTGGGTTGAACTTGTAGGCCTGTGTTTTCAATTGTGACATCCAAATAACAAGTCCGAACATGCACACTGCTGTTGGATAAGTAATTAGCACTGGCAGAAAGCCACTATCATGGTAAGGGTCCAGTTGATAGCCAGGACTGTTTGTATTCCAGCATTAGCATATAGCGATATATGAGATACTAATAATAAATGTTATGTTATGTTATGTTATGTTATACGGGTTTTTTTGTATAGCGTGCGGCTACTCGAAAGAGTGTCCCGACGCTTTGAATTGCACACTAATCTCATAACACAACAGGGAAAAATGAACAGAAACAGAAAAAAGAGGAAACCTAATAGGACCTGAAACTAAGAAGTAAAAAGCCAAGTTTTAAGCCCCTTCCTGAAGGCCAGCAAGTTAGGAGTGCTGCGCAAGGACACAGGCAGTTTGTTCCACAGCTGAGGCGCTAATAATTTAAAGGAGCGACCACCGATGCGAGCTCTCTTCACACGGGGCACTACAGCAAGAGACAAGGCTTCAGACCTAAGAGACCTGGCAGGAAGGTAAAAGGACAGCCTTTTCTGAAGATATTTTGCTCCGGAGGTGTGCAAGGCTTTGTGTGCCAGGGTGAGAGTTTTGAAAACTATCCGCTTCCGGACGGGAAGCCAGTGCAGAGCCTCCAAGAGACCCGAGGCTCGGGCACGGCGAGATAGTCCAAAGATAGCACGTGCTGCCGAATTCTGAACAACCTGTAATCGTTGAAGCAGGTATTCTGGCAGGCCGAGATAGAGGACGTTGGAATAGTCTATTCTCGAGCCTATAATCGCCTGCACCGTGATCTTCCTGTGTTCTTCCGATAACAAGGGAAGGAACTTGCGAAGCATCCGGAGTAAGCCAAAGCAGGTGCCAGTGAGACCGATTACCTGCGAGCATAGAGTGAGGCCATTGTCGATCTTAATCCCAAGGTTTTTAGCTACCTGGGACGAACTTGCTGGTGGAAACATGTTCTCAGGCCACCACTCTTTCCAATCCGGGTCCGCACTGCACCCAAAAAAGAGGACCTCGGATTTATCCGAGTTGCACTTGAGGCTGTTATGATGGAACCACTGAAACACAGCCTCAAGGCAACCCTGGATCCTACCTCCATCGAAATCCGCACCCCTCTCACAGGTGAAGAGGAGCTGGGTGTCATCGGCGTAAGAAACGATCTGGGCCCCGAAGGACTCCGCCAGAGCCATGGGCCATGGCTATCGTGTGCTCTGTAAAGAAATATCTTCAGCTCTTTAATGAATTGGAGGAGCAATGGAGAATGCTGGAGGTGCGAAGGGCTTCTGTTCCGATTTTGTGCCAGGGACTAATTTGAGAAGAACCTCTTACTGCAGGAATGTGCTACATAAAGTGGTAGTCACTGGTTATGCTGTTGAAGAGCCCAATCAGTAGGGGTTAAATCCATGGAATAATTTGAAATTGCGCAGCACAAGTTTTTATTTAGATTAGTTAAAGAAGGTGTGTGTGATAGCCAAATATAATACTTAACTAAGAGTAGACTGGAACTTCTTTAGACCTTGCCCCATGTGCCACGTGAATAGTGTCAGCAAACACTGCTGTTGCAGGAGTTGCCAGTGGGGTTCCTGCAGGAGTTGTCTATGGGGCTTCAGGTTGCAGGCATCAGAAAGTAGATGCAGAAAGACACATTGAGGGATTGGCATCAACATAGAACTAGAGACACAACTTGAGCAACTGCTTTAAATTCCTGTTCTCAGAAAAGCATGCTTGTTTGAACGTATGTTGTTCACCATAAACCAGAAGGCATGTGATCTTGTCTGGTGTGGTTGAGGAAAGGATGAAGCTTTTGCAAAAGGCCCAATTCCCCACATGCCTACCGGAAGGGACTTGTCAGGGCAAGTACGGTCACTGGAAACTCTGCTTCTTAATAGGGTAGTGTTGGAACTTTTTTTGCACAATAAGGGCCAGATGTAGGTAGCCCAATACCGGTCGGTAACGGCCGAAATTACTGAATTTCGTCCGTTACCGACCGGTATTAGGCTACTGAAATGTAGGTGGCTACATTACAGATTCAGTAATTTACCGAACCGGTAATTTAAGGAATCTGTAAATTACTGATTCCTTAAAATACCGAATCAGTAAATTACTGAATCTGAAATGTAGGGAGCACTCAAATGAGTGCATTGCATGGTTAAGGATTTGGTATTTACCACCAAATAAAGGTGTGTGGTAAATATCGAAAACCTTTGAAAAAGCAAATTTGTGCTTTTTCAAAAGTGCCATGTGGCAGACATACACGCCCTTAGGGCATGTATGTGTGCCACATGTGCATCCATGCACTATTCAGGGGTGCAACAGGGAGTCAATGTGACACCCTGCCACCCTTGAATGTGTTCCCCCATTACAGAATCGGTATTTACTGATTCAGTAATTCCCATTCATTCCTATGGGCCTCCAGGCACAAAGGAATGAATGGGAATTACTGATTCGGTATTTACCAAATCAGTAATTACGGAATATTACCGATTCAGTAAACTTTACCGAATACTTACCTACATACCATTTACCGATTCTGAAATATCGAATCGGTAAAATTCGGTATTTTAGAATCGGTAAAATTCGGTATTTTAGAATCAGTAAAATTCAGTATTTTAGAATCGGTAAATGGAACTTGCCTACATCTGGCCCCTCGTTACCCACAGTGAATTAGCACAAGACAAAATTGAACTGAACTGTAAAACAAAGTATATCGCTTGTTAATCATCACAAGCCACCCAGGGTCAGGATTTGCCACATTGTAGTTCCGACCACAAGCAGGATTCCTAGGATGCATTATTCAGAAAATGCTGCGCTTGTTAGTCTTCATTCGACTGGGTGCTGAAATCTAGGAACAGGTTTGAAGTGTGGGTCTTAGGCACAAAACCCAGTTGTGTTTTAAATTAATAATTTTTTTTTAAACCTTTATTTAAAGTTTCACAGGAGTACGAATGACAAAAAAATGAAAATAATGCAGGGACATGATAGAATAAACATAATAAAAACAATAAAAGCATAATCAAACAATAGCAGTGCAATGTAATATCGAATAATGACAATGATAATAAGGCAGCAAAGTATATCCATGGAATATGAACATAAATGACAAATACCAAAATGAAATCTGAAAAGAGAGTACCATGATATCTCCACATCGATTATATCAAAGACATCTTACCGAGCAGACATCACACCAATGACACAATTACGTACATTGAATAATGCCAACAGAAATAAACCAGCTAAATAGTTACGCAAACTCCAGTACCGTACTGCCCCAATGCTGAAATAGAAGGGGTTCATCCCACCCCGGTCGGGGTGATGCCGGAACATGTCAGGTACTCCTGGGCTACATGGTGCCGGGAGATGAACTCTCGATAGTGGCCCCATATATCAGTAGGCCTGGAGGTGGGGGGGAGTAAAGTGCTGAACTCCTCGCAGTTTGTATTACAAAAAGCTAAACTGTTTAACCATGATTGGCGAGTGGGGACTCTTCTACTACCCCAAAGCAATGCTATTTCTCTCTTGGCCAGCATAAAGCTAAGCGCTGCCAATTTACGAATATTCCTAGGGAAATTCACGACAAATCCCAGCAGTGCAATCTCAGGAGTGGGTTGGAGTGGCATAGAGAGTATATCCCCCAGTGTGGAGTGAAAGTCCAACCAGTATTGAAGTATCTTGGGGCAAGTCCATGTTAGATGTGCGAAATCTGCAAAAGGGGAAAGACATTTCCGGCAGTGGTGAGGCCGGGAGTTGTCAATTCTATGAGCACGCGCCGGGGTGAAATACATCCGCCGGAGAAATTTAAACTGTAGCAATTTATGTCGACTATTCAGAGACACATCTGTCATGGCCCTACAACAATATGTCCATTGCTCCTCTGAAATAGGACCGCCCAGATCCCCCTCCCAGTCGGCCCTGAGTTTGGAGTCATCACTAGGTTTAAGTGTTATGCATTGCTTATATAACTTGGAGATCAGGTGTGTGTTGGATGGGCTCTGTATCACCAACGTAAGAGGGGGGACCTCCTCGGGAGCTAGAGGAAAGGAGGGGAAACATGCCCTCAATGCTGAGCGAAGCCGGATGATGATAAATGAGTCCATGAAGGAGAGGTCTGTGAATTGGGCCTCCTCCGTCATAGAGAATACATGGCCATTGGGGAAGAGGTCCCCGAGGGTGCAGATGGTAAATTTCTGCAAGGTGTGCTTTACCAACGCCTCCTCTGTAATGGGAAGAAGGGAGGAATTGGGAAGGGGCAGTGCCGGAGAGTAAAGCACATCCCGCCCTAAAAGTTTACGCAGTTTAATCCAGGCCCAGCATGTGGTGGATACGGTTTGTAAATCGTGCGGGTCTTGAGGGAAGCCAGTGGGGAGAAGTGTGAGAAGCTGTCTAGGGAGAACTAGGTCTGCCTCTTGGCGGAAGTATTGAATACATGCGTCTGGGTGGAACCAAGAATAGGCATATGCACATTGGGCTAATAAATAATACAAGTAGAAGACCGGTACTCCCAGCCCGCCCCTTTCTGGCGGCATGGTCAAGACTTTCCAGCTGACACGTGGCGTGCGGTCACCCTAGACCAATCGGAGTAGAAGTGAACGGAGTTGCTTAAAGAAGGCTTTGGTTAGGGGAACCGGTATGTTATTAAAATAGTATAAAAACCGTGGAAGCACTACCATTTTATTAATCGCAACCCTTCCGACCATAGAGAGGGGCAGACTAATCCAGCGGTTAATCTGTGTTTCCAACACGGAGACTGCAGAGCCATAGTTGAGGCGTATCATCGATGCAGTGTCTAGATGGATGTAAATTCCAAAATATTTAATGGAGTAATCGCACCATTCCAGCGGGAAGTCAAAGGACCAGGGAATAGTGCTGGTAGTGAGTGGAAAAATGACAGATTTGTGCCAGTTAATATTTAATCCTGAGAATGCACCAAAATGTATAATTTCCCGTATTAGTGGGGACAGGTTACAGTGGGGGTGCCTGATATATAATATCATATCGTCTGCGTACATGGACATCAATAAAGGGCCAGTTCGAAACTGTAACCCGCGCTGGAGGTGGTTCTCCTGAAATTGCCGGGCCAAGGGATCGAGAGCTAAAATAAACAATAGTGGGGAAAGGGGGCAACCCTGTCTTGGGCCTCGAGATAGGGGGAAGGAATCTGACAATACACCATTAAGCTGCAGACGGGCGGAGGGCATGGTATACAAAAGGGCAACAGTTGCAATAAAGCACTCTGGCATGCCCACACGGCACATGACAGAAAGGAAGAAGGGCCATTCCAAAGAATCGAATGCTTTCTCCGCATCCAATAAAAATGCCGCGGCAGGAGTAGCGGGGTCAATACGGTGTAAAACCGTAAATAAGGTGCGGAGGTTAAGGGACGTAGACCTATGTGGAACGAAACCCGATTGCATGGGAGAGATGATAAATTCCATCAGAAGCGACAATCTGATTGCTTTCACTTTGGCCAGTATTTTGTAGTCCGTGTTCAGCAATGACAGCGGTCTGTATGAACCACGGAGCATGGGGTCTTTCCCTGGCTTAGGCAATAGAATTATCACCGCTTCACAAAACGTGGGGGGGGGGGGGATGCCCAAATCCAAGGCCTCCGCATAGACCTCAATCAGACAAGGCACAAGATGGTTTCTATATGGTTTATAAAAGTCGGCAGAGAAGCCGTCCAGTCCGGGGGCCGAAGATCCACGCAATGCATCAATGGCTTCTATGACGCTGTCTGCGGTAATAGGGGCTAGAAGGAACTCCTGCATGTAACGCTCCAGATACACAAGGGCCACCTCAGATAGATACTCCTCTTGGTCGGCCTGATTCCCGGAGAGGCGTGAGGTGTAAAGGGTCTTGTAGTACTTGAGGAAGAGCTCTCAGACCGCCGGGGTAGACTGTACAGGGGAGCCGTCTGGACCCGACATGGATATGATGCAAGTTGGGGCTCTAGGAGGGCGCAGATTGTTCGCTAATAGGCGACCAGGGCGTTCGCCCTCTCCACAACGCCATGCCACGCAGTGTTTATTGAGAAATGAAAGTTCCCTATCCGCTGCGTCACGGAACTTGGAAATGCACACCCCTCTGATAAATGCCTTAAAGCCCTCCCACAGGACCGCCCATGTGTCAACAGAGCCCTGTTCAAATCAAAGTAATCTTCAATAGCATGTCGCACCTCCTCGGTGAAGACGGGGTCAAGCAACGCCCGTCCAGGAAAACGCCAACACCTCTCATAACCCCCCTCTCTTGGAATAAACAGTTGGAGAATAACCGGGCAGTGGTCAGAGAGAGTGTGGGGGAGAGTGCGGACTGATCCCAACCAGCTAGCAATCATGGGAGAGACTAAACAGTAATCTAGTCTGGTCCATGTGTTGTGATACCCAGAGTAGTGAGTGAAAACAGGGCTGCTAGAGTGTAAATGTGCCTCAACGTCTACAAGGGAATAATGTGTGCAGATCTCCCGAAGGGCCTGGCGGGAATGGGGTTTGGAATCAGGGGTGGAGGCGGTACTGTCTCTATCATGCTCCAGGAGATGGTTAAAGTCCCCGCCAACAATCAAGAGCCCAGTGTTAATAGAGAGGAGATGGGTAGAAAGGGTTTGATAGAAAGAGGGAGTGTCAGTGTTAGGGCCCTAGACACAGACCAATGACACCCTATGACCCAGTAGCTGACCAGTGACGATCAAGAAACAACCTTCAGGGTCGCACTTTGTGGCAAAGTGTGCGAACTGGATGCGCTTATGCACAAGGATAGCCACTCCTCTTGAATACGAGCTATAACTAGAGAAATACCTGTGCGGGCCCCATCCCAATGCCAGTCCACCGGCCGTGGCGTCTGCCAAATGAGTTTCCTGCATAAAAAGGATGTCTACCTTATGACGTGCCACATAGTTCAGGACTTGTCTCCGTTTTCTATTATCGTTCAGGCCCCGCACATTCCAAGTTAACAGTGATAGTCCAGAGGGACCGGGTACATTTCCTAACACAACCATATCAACAATCTATACTACTATTATAAAGAGAGAACACAAACCTTTTGGCAAGGTAAACTCGGGAACCACAGCGCCAATCCACACACCCAATACTTTGTTGTAATCCTCAGGGTGTGCAGATGGACATAGGCTATAGAAATTTTTTTAAAAAACGTAAATTTAAAAATATAACAAAAAAAAAAAAAAGTGCCCTGAAAGTAGCGCCGGCCGGGACGCTGCGCTGGCCACGATGTAGTGCTGGCCGCAACGTACGTGATGACGAGAAGGAGCGGCGGTGAAGTGAGGAGCGCGGGGAGGAGCGGCAGCTCAGGTGCGTCATGACGAGGAGGAGCGGCGGTGAAGTGAGGAGCGTGGGGAGGAGCGGCGGCACAGGTAAGGCTCTGGGACACTGGAAATGTCTGGGCGGGAGGGAGCCGGTGCGGGAGGTTGGCCCTGAACAAATGCGGCTGAGGTAAGGCTCAGGCTCTGGGGGCAGCATTTCAGGCTTGCCTGCACTCCCGCCCGGCCCCCGCCCGCCACGACATTGTCCGGGACACAGACAATGTCATGGCGGGCGGGGGCCGGGGCGGGAGTGCACGCAAGCCTGAAATGCTGCCCCCAGCCCCCTTCTGCCCCAGGCAACGCTGGGGCGGGCTGCTAGTATCCTATAAATGGAATCAATATATCGGCAAACCATAGCACTCAAAAACATCTTCAAACTGCAAGCTGCAATGGTTAACAAAAGTAAAAAGAACAAAAAACACTAAAATCCCCTCCCGCCCGCCACCCACCCTCTCCCTACCCAGAAAGAGGAATACCCAAATACCGTTCCCACAAAAACAAACCATGGAGGTATTCACCATGGGGCATGGCAACACCACGCCAGTCGGGCAAGCCAACATTCAAATGACTAAAACAGTAGAATGGTAAATATGCATTCGAACGCGCAGTAACCACCAGTCTTATTTTAAACCAAGGAATAGAACTAAACAGTTATTCAGCCACTCCCGGTCTGGGAAAAGAGGTCCACACTGGATTGCGAGGACTGCTGTGGAGGGGAGTGTGGCCATGAGCCACCGGGCGAACCACTTTTGTTATGCTTGAAGTTGCAGAAGAATTCCTGAGCGGCGTGTGGGGTGTCAAAAATTCTTGATTTGCCATGAATGTCCACCCTGAGACGGGCCGGGTAGAGCATACCATAACGGAGTCCCAGATTTCTCAGCATGGCCTTAACGCTCTGATACTTTCGCCTAGCGTCCTGCACCATGACCGTAAAGTCCGGGAAGAAGGACAGGCTGTTGCCCTGCCATTGGATGTCGCCCTTCTCGCGGGCCGCTCGGAGGGCCGTGTCCCGATCGCGAAAGTTCATAAGCCTAGCAATAATTGGTCTAGGGGGCAGGCCCGGTTTGGGGCGCGGGCCCTGGGACCGATGCGCTCGTTCAACCACGAAGCCCTGGGTAAAGGATTCCCTATCAAAAAGGTCCGACAAGAGCTGTTCCACAAACGTGTCTAGTTCACCAGTGGGCGTCGCCTCCGGAACGCCAAGAAGGCATATGTTGTTGCGACATCCTCTTGCCTCCAAATCTTCGTTCTTCATAGCCACGTCTTTTAGGATCTTCTTGACTCTTTCCAGCCGTTTCAGGGAAGAAGAGGCGCCGACTAAGGGTGGGCGTAAAATCCGTTTCGCGGGCAAATTTGCGGATTTTCCACGATTTCGCGATCCGCGAATCTCGCGAAATCGCGGTAAAATCCGCAAATCAGCGGGGACGAATTTTCAGCCAAGCAAGGGTTACAGCAGCAGGTGCAAAAGTTGAACCTAATTTCTTTGTAACCTTTTACAAAAGGGTTACAAACAATTTAACTTCAACTTGGACACCTGCTGCTAATTGCTTCCTGGCGCGTCGTTGCCTACTTGCAACTATTCTCTGACCCAGCTCTGACCCTTGAAGCAGGGTCAGAGAATAGTTACAAGTAGGCAACGAGGCACCTGTCCAAGGAATTAAACCTCATCAGGAAGCACTTACAGATATAAAAAACAGTAAGAAGGGAATACACCCATTTTGAGTTGTCAGGAGGGGTTAAACTAAAAGAGACCTTTACAGCACAATTTTCATATGCATTTTGCTAAAAATAAAAAGCTGTATGTTCTGTAGGGGCAATTCAGGAATCTGGCCCTTCAGAGATCCGGCCTCTCTTTCTTTCTCTCGTTCTCTCTCTCCCTCTCTCTTTCCCTCTCTTTCTCTTTCTTTCTATCTATCTATCTATCTATCTATCTATCTATCTATCTATCTATCTATCTATCTATCTATCTATCTCTCTCTCTCTCCCTCTCCCATAAACGACTGCATGGGTAACTTCGCTATGCAAGCGGCTTGCGAAGACGCAAAAATCCCCGCGAACACGCAAAAAACCCAGCGAACACGCAAAAAACCCCGCGAACATGCAAAAAAACAAAAATCCGCAAAATTCGCACAAATTCGCGAATTTTGCGGATCGCGAATTCGCAAATTCGCGGATCGCGAATTCACAAAATTCGCCCATGCTTAGCGCCGACCTCGAGGTCAGAAACCCTGGAATCCACCACATCAAGCCTGCGGTCGTGACCCTGAATTTTTGCATTCATGTCGGCCAATTTCTTATCAAGGTCATCAAAGCGAGCGTCCAGGGCCTTGAAACCGGATCTCATTTCGGCTATCATGGCGGCAGATAGTGAGTTTGAGTCGGACTCCTCCGAAGGGGGAGCCGCCGCTGCGGCTGAGTCCGTAGTAGGGTCCGCTGAGGTATCCGGAGGCTTTTCAAACTGGAGTTTAGGCTGTCTCGGGTCTTTTTTAACCATTGTGGAAAGTGAGCTGGCGCCCAGGTGGGGCGACGTGGTTTGGGGTGTGCAGGCGTATAAATAAGTCGTTCAACTGGAGTGGAGTTGAGCCCTCGGGCCAAGGGGAGGATGTAGAAGGGTAGTCCCGGGCACAGTCGTGTGATACAACCCCTGACCTCAGGGAGTCCAACGCGCTTGGTCCAACCAGGCCGCCACCAGGACGAGGAGGCCGTCGAGGGCCGCACAGCGCCAATCAGATTCAGTGCGCTAATGAGGGTTTCCAAAGAGATGGTAGGTGCAGGTTTACTGCGAATGGCCACAAACAGGAGACAGCCAGGTACCGTTGTGCTGCGAAAGGGCAGCCCACAGGGGGCCCCCTCCAGGGTCAGCCTGAAGGCTAGGCAGGATTGTGGCTGAGTGAACTGCCGGGCACGCCAGATGCTTAGGCACTGCCGAGGGAGGGCTCCGGACAGGCGGAGGGCGGGAAACGGAGCCAAAGCACCCCCACCGGTCAAAGAGCACCCCCCTGGCGTCGAATGGGGGGGAAAAGCACAATCACCCAACCCCACGGGCCCACCCCAGGACAACCGCCCCGCACCACACTTGCTCCAGGCCGGCACCTGAACCTACTGTGGGCCCTGGCGTTGTAGAACGCTGCAGGCCCGAAGGCCGATTCCACCGCAACGGTCGCGGGGGCCCAGCTGGGAGGGGTAGCCAGGAGATAGGGCGCAGGGACAGTCCCTAGAGCAGCGGTGGGCGGGACGAGGCTTGCGGGCGGGCCAAACAACAGGCGAAGACCTACCCCGACTCCGACGGACCCAGTGCGATGCCGGCAATACCTCAACGCAGGCCCGGTGTCATCAGGCTCGTACTCTGTCCCCAGGAGCGCCCCCAGCCGCACCAAACAGGCATCTTCCGGCAGCTGAGTTCAGTGCGCAGTCTGGGGAGAAGATATTGTGTGGTTCCGCTCGCTCTACGCCATGAAAGGGCTGCTGGAAACGCCCGACCGGCGGAGCTCTATGCGGATGCGGCCATCTTGGTCGCCTCCGTAGCCTCGCCCCCTTTTTTAATTCATAATTCGGAACTCCTAAGATGTCCACATAAAATGGAAAAAAAAGCTGCATAATATTTATTTATCTAGTTATGTATAGCGTAAACTTGACCCAAAGGTATCAGAGCACTTTACAGAGTTAGTAGGAGTTACTTGAGTTGCATATGGAGTTAATAAGAATACATAGTAACAGTATGTAAAAGAAGTATACACTAGACAGTATGATGTGTGGATGATATCATTCTGAGGTAGTATGGTAGGGTGTTACAAAAAGTGGGGAGAGTAGAGTCACAGTTTTTCCCTAAGGCAGTGATGCTCAGATTTATTTGAAGAGTGTGGGGTAAGGGCAACAGGTCAGTCAGATGGCTTATGTGGGAGGGTGCAGGTATTTATTGAGAAGATGAAGTTTAAGTTTCTTCCTGAAGTGAAGGAGTGATTGGTTGCCAGCAGATCCTGAGTTAGCGAATTCCAGACTCTGGGAGAGTTCCCGGAGAAGAAACGGGTACAAGATTTTTCCTTCTTAAATTCACTGAAGTGTGTGTGTGTCTCTGTGTGTGTGTGTGTATGGCTCTGTGTGTGTGTGTGTGTGTGTGTGGCTCTCTGTGTGTGTGTGGCTCTGTGTGTGTGGCTCTGTGTGTGTGTGTGTGTGGCTCTGTGTGTGTGTGTGGCTTTGTGTGTGTGTGTGTGTGTGGTTGTGTGTGTGTGTGTGGCTCTGTGTGTGTGTGTGTGTGGCTCTGTGTGTGTGCATGTGGCTCTGTGTGTGTGTGTGTGTGGCTCTCTCTGTGTGTGTGGCTCCGTGTGTGTGTGGCTCTGTGTGTGTGTGTGGCTCTCTGTGTGTGTGTGGCTGTGTGTGTGTGTGTGTGTGTGTGTGGCTCTGTGTGTGTCTCTGTGTGTGTGGCAGTGGCTGTGTGTGTGTGTGTGTGTGTGTGTGTGTGTGTGTGTGTGTGTGTGTGTGATATGAGCTGGAAACCCACATCCCACAACCCACACCTGCAGTGTGAGAGACAGTGTATATGAGAGACAGCAGTGTGAGAGACAGCATTGTGTGTAAGAAAGACAGCAGTGTGTGAGAAACAGCAGTGTGTGTGGAGAGATAGCAGTGTGAGAGACAGCAGTGTGTGTGTTCTAGGGAGAGACAGCAGTGTAAGAGAGACAGCAGTGTGAGACCTTTTATTTATGTTTTGGTTTTTGAAACATAAATAAAACGCATTGTTATTTGCAATGTCAATAGCTCAAACTCGCGTAAATAAGCGACCTATTGCATTGAAAATGCAATAGGTCTCGCATTTGCGAGAGATTAAGCTATTGGCATTGTAAATGACAATGCCATTTAATTATCACAACCAACACATAAATAAAAAGTTTGTCATTTACAATGCCAATAGCTCTAACTTTTGCAAAGGCGAGACCGTTGCATTGTAAATGCTTGATAAACAAGGTGACCGCTCCCAACCCAGCTGTTACAGACCAATCTTCCTGATCGACAACAGTCTTAAAATGGAGGGTCTTCCATAACAAGATCAAAACTTGGTCTGAAGACAATCTTATTTTACAACCATGTCAAATGGGTTTTAGGAGCAGCGTAGGCACAATCAAGCAATGTCTTAACCTTAATTTAATAATAGGGAAATACACCATTGCACAGAAGTCACTCATTTACCTGGCCTTTATGGATTTAACCTCTGTCTTTGACTATGTAAATCGGTCATGGATGTGGTCAACTCTGTTAGACTATGGGGTAGACAAGGCCCTGGTACACTTTTTAGCACACCTTCATAAGGATCTGAGAGACTGAGTCAGGATTAACACAGGGGGCAAGGTCTCTAATGACATCAAGGTTGGCGTAGGGGTCAGGCAGGGATGTGTCTTGGCCCCATTACTTTTTATCATATATATAAACAACTTACACAAAACATTGAGTTCATCAACGATGTCCCCAGAGTTAATGATAATGTACTCCCCGCACTACAGTACGCAGACGATTCAGTTTTAATGGGCCGCACACCCAATGCCCTACTCCTTTTAGTACGGGGTTTTGTTGATTTTATGGCCACCCTAGATTTATGTACCAATTAAGAAAAATCTTTTATAATGGCTTGTGGACCAATGAAGCACCTTTTAAATTTAATCTCTGTGGGCAACCAGAGTTTACAACGCACTTTCCCCTATTTGGGGCTTGATTTTGCTGCTAATTGTTCCTGGTCCGACCACATGGCCTTCTGTTGGAACAAGTCTACCAAAGCCGTTCTCAGCCTTCCGCAACAAAGGATGACAGGGGCAGTTCTAGCTATTAAATTTTTTTTTTTACATTTCAGTGCATTCCTACAGCTACTTATGGCGCGGAAGTTTGAGGAATCTTCAGGGGCTGCAGTGTCCAGCGCGAGGAAAACAGATTTTGCCGGAAACTTTTCGGTGCTCCAATCTCCACGTCACTATATGTTTGCCATAGTGAACTGAATCTTCATTACATCGAAGATTACATACAGACAGGCACACCCTGCCCTATTTTAGCTAGCTATCTGGAAAAATCAAGTGCTACCCTCACACAGGAGATTCCAGGAAACTGCCTTCAATGTGAAAAGGGTATGGATATCCCAAGGCTAGCAGAGGTCCGCTCAAATCTAAGTAGGGTTAATTATGAACATATTTTCACAAATCCAAATGAGCAGACACTGTTAGCGAAAGAGATGTACGGACAGCACTTTACACGCACTACAGCAAGGTAAGACTAGACAGGGAGTCGAAGAAACCAACTGTAGCTGCTTTTTTGTCAATTGAGAACACCTCTTACCAGCTTGCTAGTTATCTTAAAAAACCTATTGTCCGGTGGGAGAGGGGACTCCTCTTTTGCTTAAGAGCGGCACCCTGACATTTTTACAGTTTCCCTTTCAGCTTCCATGTCAACCTCGATCTCTTGCCATGCCCGTTTGACGGCCAGGGTAGGCTATCTATAGTACATTTCCTATTTTTCTGTAAGCTTTATAATAAATATGCTAAATGGCTCATAATACCTTATTTTAAAAATAATGCACCTATTCACCTTGAAACGCAAACAGATCTATTCTCCTTATGGAAGATGATGAATTGGCCTTTCTAGTAGGTGCCTTTCTGAAAACTGCTGTGCGAACCCACAAAACTATGTGCACTTTATGAATAAGGTTTTAACTTACCTGATTTTATACATTATATCACAATGTAGTTGTTTATTTTTATGTGCTAAAACGTTATTTGTGCTTTTATGGATATGTATTTATCCGAATAAAGAATTGAATTGAACTGCACATCTACAAGCACAACTGCCAAAAAAGACTCAAAACAGTAGTAAATGTACTCCAGCTGAGAACTGGAATAAGTACAGCAATGCCACACAAAGTACTTCAACGCCTCATCAGGTGTAGTAAGTGCTATATACATGCAATTTTAAAACAATACACATGGCCACTCACAGGTACTGCAACACCCTTTCTTAAAATATAATCGAGGTAGGTAGGGACTTTAAATAGACCCCCCTCCCCTAGAACACAATTTAAAATCAAATAAAAGTGATTAAAATAGTTAAAAATATAATTTATTTTTATTTACCCCACTTACCATAGCGCGGGGACACGCCGGTGCGCGTAAACCAGGTGCTTTATAAAACTCCCTAATAATAATAATAATTAAAAAAACTACAAATAAAACTAGGGTCTGGGCACTTTATGCAGGTAGGGAAGAAGAGAGCGAAACTATAAACCCCAGCATGATTAGTGGCTTCGACTTAAAAACAAGACCAGTTAAAAGATAACCTCATAACATAGGGGAGTCAACATGCGTGCACTTGCTACTCCTCTTCCCTATTGTTCTGTTATTCCAGATCATCCTTGTCACAGTCATTACTTTAGAGATGGAGCCCACTGCATTACAAGAAAAGCCTTCTCAAATTCTTCCTGAACTATAAAGCTTCTTTACAAAAAGGGCGGGCGTGGGGGGTGGGAGAATGGCTGTGACAAGGACAATCTGAACTAAGTATAAGGAAGTTTACTCTGAGTATTATCCGTGCGTCCATTATTCTCACCCCAGCCATTGGTTTAGTGTAATACCAAAGCACTGCTTCGTGAGCAAAAATTATTCTAATCATCACATCATATCACCAATAATACACCAATCCTTTATTAAATAAGATAACATTAACTACATGAGGGCCATATCTAACTTCAAAACATTCTGTTCAAAAGTATCGCTTTCCATTCTCAATCCCCAATCTCTGACTCCTATAGTGATTCACAAACGTATGTAGAAAAACCCAACTGGCTTTTCTGAAAATCTCTGTCAGTAAAGCAAACTGCACTTCCGAAGACACAGAAGGAGCGCCACCTGCAAGGAAGTGGGTGGGAAAAATTGGAAGAATAATTTTGTAGGAAATCGTAGGTAAACACTCAGGATGTAGCTTCAATCTTTTGCCATCTTCCAACACTTTCATAAATTGAAGTTTACACAAGTGTCCCCAATCCTCAAATTATTTTTGCAGATGTTATAGCTACCAAAATCTCATCTTCATAGTCTATAGAATTATAGTTTCAAAGCGAAACCCTTGCAGAACTGTCAAAAACGGTGGTAAATCCTAAGGAAAAATGAAAGTAATCTAAGCCCCAAAACTTCGCAGTCAAACTTCCCAATGGTTCTCAGAAGGCCTGGCTGCTGCCTATGTAGACTTCAGCGTGGCAACTGCCAGATTCCTCCCAAATCCGTCACATAAGAATTGTAATATTGAGAAAATGCGATACTCAGTAGGAGAAAAAGATCTCACAGAACACTTTTACAGCACAGTATGCAGAGGACCGCTTGTTTTGCAGGAAATGTATACATGTGAGTGCTTCCGGTTATAAGGGAGACATCCTCTATATGCCTGTGTGGCTTTCCAAATGCCATCCAGTCACACAAGTATGAGGCTCTGCACTCGTGTGCTAATCCCCTGACTTATCCAAACACAGTGTGTGTGTTTTGTCTATTCCTTCAGCCCCTAGAGATAAAGAGGGAAGTGCTGAAGAGGTACTTGGCCCAGTTGCTGAGGACCCATAGTAAGTCGGGCCCTGGGACATTAGGCGTAAAAGGCCTCGACCCCCATGTTTGGGGCCTGTAGCTACTGCTTGCCCCCTGGCCCTCTGTAAGGAGTTCCGATGGTCTGATGTTATTCCAGGATTCAGTGAGACCATTAGCACAACCAGTTATCATGACATTACCGCCAATTTAGAGATACATGTGCAAGGACTGTTTCTATATCAAATCCACAATTATTGATGTCAAATTAGGCCATTGGTATTTAAAAAAAATAGAATAGTCATTCACTAATATTTGGTGTATTTTGTCATTCAGACATAGTACTTTGGGGGTCATTTAAGATGTGTAGAAAGCTCAAAAAATCCTGTGAAAAGTTTGGAAAGAGGTTTTCAGTGCATTTAACACTATTTTTGCATTAGTAGAAAAGTACTGCATCTTATGCCTATTAGTTCCAAAGCATACCGCTCTGCCCACTACTTTCCTTACTTCTAGGTCAACGCCCCATGCCACTGTTTTCTGCTGCTTTACCAACTTCTTTGTCCAGTCCTCGTGTTATCAACCACCACTTTCTCTACTTCTCATTCTGCTCACCCATTACCTTCATTCTAGTCAGCTTGCCAGCAGCCCCTCCCACCAATTCACCCCTTCTTTCATTCTGCCTACGTCTCCTTCTAGTACTGTGCTCGGTGCCCAAGCTACCCCTTACTAAAACTTATCAGTGCTGCTCTGCTCACGACCCTTCTACTGCCAACCCGTCATCTTACTTTCAATTTCCCTGCATTCTCTCTTACTCCTACCACCCACACTACTGATCACTCCTCTCCTATCGTTCTGCCCACTGTTCAGCCAACTCGACATCTTCCTTTTCTGCCCACACGCGCTATCTTGGCTCCTATCTCTCCTGCTACTGCCACTCGCTTCTCTACTCGTCCCTGTCCCATTTCCCTGCCTCAACCGGGGCCTTTCTGCCCCCCTGGCTGCGCGATGAGGGGGCACGGCAGAGGGCCGTGGGGCTTCTGGCATTATTTGTTGATTATGCGGAAAGAGTTCTTTTCCGGGGTGTTTATCTCCGTTGACGTCTCGTGCTCTCTGAGCCCCCTGGTCCGGGCTGAGGGGAGGGGACAGAGCCCCGGGCGGGAGCAGCGGGGCTCCAAGATGAATTAGGAGCTATGTCTCCGCCTCGCAGGGCCGGGCGGGGTACATTTCCACACAATAAAAGTCGCTTACTCAGGCTCAAGCAGCGCTTAGTTTTATTTTTAATATTTTAATGGCGCTGCGGATTACCGGCCCCCGAGCAGTCGAGGCGCTGGCCTCGGGGATTACTCGCTAATGAGGCCGGGCCAGGAGATGTGTCTCTTTAGCAGAAAGTAATGCGGTGCCTTTTATTCCACTAGATGTTCTCTTCCGTTTTCAGACGGTTTTAAATCCCATTTGCCCGTTTCTATTACTTTTACATCACACTGATTAAATTCACACTGACTGTTTGCGCATATATCTTCTTAATTTTAATATCTACCATCATAAAAACTGTAATGGTGAGATTTCAAATTCCGGCAAGACGAGAACCAGGCGGGGTGCGAGAGGGCAGTAAAAAGAATCGAGTTAGTGCACGAAGCGGTGGACACAGAAGGCGGGGTAGAAATGAAAAACCGGACAGAGAGGGAGAGAGAGGAAGACAGACCTGGAGAGATGGGGAGGCAGGAAAGAGAGAAAAGAACACAATAAAAGAGAGGATGGGAGTCCGAGACAGAGAGAAAGGCAGCTGGAAGAAAGACGGAAAATTAAAAGAGAGAGAGCGACAGGGAGAAAGTAGTCTGAGATTGGGGAGGGGGCGAGAGGGAAGACTAAGGAAGACGAGGAGAGTGGTATGACGGAGAGAACTTGGAAGAAAAGGAGCGCGTGAGAGTCAGGCAGAGATAGAGAAAGCGACAGAGCGAGTCAGAGGAAAAAATGAGACCAAGAGACAGAGAAAGATCCAGAGACAGGAAAAGTGATGAAGAGAAAAAAATAGACACAAACAGAAAGATGAGAGACAGTCATTCTCGCATTGCCTGCCAACCTTTTGGTAGTGCTGTCAGTGCGTATTTTTCCCGTTTTTAAAAAAAATAAAACATTACTATTGTGTAGCTGTTGGGCCCTTGCAAAATTGAATACATTTAAAAAAAATCAAAAAAATGCTGTTTTTTGGGTCTCAAGAAGCACACTCTACCGCAGTAGTCTTTGTCACGGAAGGAAACTGACCACCACCATGCTGTAATCTGTAGAGGATGGGAGAAACATTTGAATGACACAACAGAACAATGGATGAAGAGGGAATGCTGCAAATCCCTATAAGATTATTATATGCACAATTTTACTAAAAACAAAATGTCTTGGCTAACAACTGACTTAAAAAAATCGAGATAGGTATAGAGAGCTACAGGAACTGAAAGAAAGACAGAGATGAAATCGAGGAGAGGTACAGAAAGAGGAAGAGAGACACGGATACAAACCCATGATGACATCTGACCCGTGGACATAGAGTAAGAAGAGAGAGGCTAGGGCACGTTCATTCTCAGTCACCAGAAGCCCGTAGTAACTTTGATTAAGGCTGTGTTAAATGTGAGAGGTGACATCCAAGTGAAGTATCAGTGGGCCCTCCTCTAATTTTCCAGGTTGACACATACTTTTATATTTTGCCATACAAGCAGATATACACTGTGACGATGAAACATGGAAAAAATGGAAATGTTACAATATGCGTGGAGTGGATTCAGTTAAAGCTGATACATGAAAGGAATTATAGTGTTTGTCCTAAAGTGCATCATTACATTTGCAGAGGTCTTCTGGAACAGTCCTGCGTTTACTCTGCAAGTGCGATTCACCAATTCCATGGAGATAATGGAAGAGCATTTTAATAGTTATTTGAAATCTTTACATAGATTGGAGTAGAAAGAAACGAACGATGAATGCCTCAGGAGTACAGTGCCACATGGTGACAGATTTTTTGGAAGCTAGGAAGAAAATGTTCCCTGCATGTCTGGAGAGTGTTGCCCCTGGCCCATGTTAGGCTGCTAGTGAAATAATGGTACGTCTCTGCAGGTTTTTAGGTTTTGTCTTGTCTTAGCGTACGTATCTCAAGGGTTCACTGGGTGAGTACTGCAGGTGACATGGTTTGAGACAACAGAACATGGAAAGTGTACCCTGACTTTTTGAGAGTGACGACCGTCGTCTCAGGTGGTGAAGAGGGACTGACAGAGGTGGCAACATTAAATACAATGGAAGCCACTCAGGGGAAAAGGCAAAAGGGGGTTCAATGTCTACAATAACAGGAAGGGGTGCATATGTTGAAATGATCCATGAGCTGGCCGGCAATACTCCAAGGATTTCTCGAACCCCCATGTTCTAGCAGAGGGGAACCCACAGAGACTGTGGCACAAGGAGTATCTTCAGTCAACAAAAGTGGTAGAATGCACACAACGTTAATAAGGTTTAATAAATGCTCGAAGGCTTATTTGAGTTTTTAGACAGTGTTTTTACGTTTTTCGGTTTCTAACATGCTCCGTCAAGGTAGGCTTTTCATTGGGCACTAGGGTGTAGTAGCACATTATGTTTTTTTTTGTAAAAGCAGGTTTTATTGTATTTGCAACAAAAAGGAACAAAAGTAAGACATACAGAAAGAAAATGCGGGCAGCGTCACACAGCTATACAACCCAGGCCCCACAAGAGCATCAAAGATAACCCTCAGGTGCTACATGAGTGGTAAGGCATAAATAACAAGGCCCGTGGGAACGGGCGGACAAAGCCGCACTCAGTGGTTGCCATACCCCAACTCTGCCGAGAGCACCCTAAGGGGGAAGAATGTTGGCAGGTGAAATGTCACAGAAGAGTCAAAGCGGGTAGAGTCCTTCCTCAGTGCCATAGAGCCGCAACATAGAAATCAACAAACCCTCAACGTTAACTCCCCCCCCCCTCAAAACCCCCCCTCCCTCCCCCCTCCCAGGTGGTGGTGCCAACATACATTCAGAGTCCTCACTATGCCTTCAGCAGGTATTCAGTTAGATTTGGAAGAGATGTAGCGCTCTCAGTGTCGATGGACAGACTGCAGACGGCAGACCTTTCGACAGAAACCGCACTAGGGGACCCCAACGAAACATAAAGTTCTTAAAGTTGCCCAGAAAGACATCCGCCATTCTCTCCATGCTCAGCAGGTTCCACAACTTTGCATGCCATAAAGATATTGCAGGAGCCGTCTGTTTCTTCCAGGCCGCAGCGAGCGTCAATTTGGCCGCCCCTAAGCATAGCCACATAATGTGTTTATCTGCTTTTGTCTGGTGTTCCAGAAGTGGGTCTCGAAGACCCAAGATCACAAAGGCCAATGAGTCAGGAATTGGGTAACCCAGCACACCCTTGATGTGGGATAGGATTTCCGACCAAAAGGGTCTAATGGTGGGACAGTCCCACCAGATGTGGCGAAAATCGCCCAGTAGGCCACAGCCCCTCCAGCAACGATCCGAAGTCGCTGGGAATATGCGGTGAAGTTTCGAAGGATAGAGGTACCAATCAAACATGGTCTTGTAGTGAGCGTCCCTCAAGCCCGCCGAGTGGTTGTGGTTCGTAATGTCGCGCCAGAGACCCCTCCATTCAGCCTCCGGTATATCCCTACCCAGCTGGCTTTCCCAGTGGTCCATGTAGCGGGGACGGGGAGAGATCGCAGTGTCAAGCAAAAGTTTATATAAAAAAGAGATCGTACCCTTCATCTCGGCAGTGCGTAGCAAAAAAGCTTCAAGCCGCGTGGGCGGTCTAGTGGCAGCGTCTCTGAGCCCAGGCGAGGTTGCCCAGTGCATCAGCTGGACGTACCGGAAGCGCTCCGTGGGTGGCAAGCCGTAATCACGCATGCAGTTAGCGAAGGTGAGGGGCTCCGTGCCATGGAAGAGATGTGTAAGGGCCCTACAGCCGCCTTCTCTCCAGGGTCTAAACGGTCCATCCTGCTGAGCCGGCGGGAAGGCAGGGTTAAAATGCAAAGGGGTGAAGGGGGAGGGGAACGACGTCCAGCGTTCGTCACCTGATACCGTGTCCCAAACCTTAAGGGCCGTGCTGGTGGGAGTGCTGATGTACGCATTTTTAGGTCTATCGGGCTTGGGTTTCCACGCCAGATCCCAGACCGACCGTCCCGCCACACTCCTGTCCATGTGCAGCCAGTGCTTGTCAGACTCTTGCTGCGACCACTCCACCAAGACCTTCAGCTGAGCGGCCTTATAGTACAGGTGCAGGTCCGGGAGGCCCACTCCTCCCTCCTCCCTGGGGCGCCGAAGAGTCGCAAAGGAAATGCGCGCCCGACCCCCCTGCCAGACGAATTTCAAGAGGAGGGTCTTCACACGCCGGAAGAAGTCCATCTCCATCGGTATGGGGAGGGCCTGGAAAAGATACAAAAATTTCGGAAGGAGGACCATTTTGATGGCGTGGATCCGGCCCAGCCAGGTGATATACTTCGGCTTCCATTTATCCAATTCCCCTCGCACAGCCCGCAACATAGGCGGGAAGTTCGCTGCGAAGAGGGAGCCTACAGAGGAGGTGAGGTGGACCCCCAAGTAGAGCAGAGAGGACGACGCCCATGCCAACGGTGTAAGCGACCGTAGGCGTTCAGCCTCAGCCGGCGAGAGCGTCAAGTTCAGGATGTAAGATTTATCAAAATTGACCTTGAAGCCGGCCACTGCTTCATAAGTAGACAATAACGATTGTATATGCGGTAACGACTGGGCCGGGTCCCCTACGGAGAGGAGCACATCGTCCGCAAAAAGAGATATCTTGTGTTGTTCCCCCGAAAAGGGGAGTCCCTTAATCTGCTCCTGGTTCCTCAGCGCAATGGCTAGGGGCTCAATGCTCAAAGCAAAGAGCAGGGGCGAAAGAGGGCAGCCCTGTCTCGTACCCCTGGTGTGGCCAAACCCAGCGGAACGGTGTCCATTCACCAACACCCTGGAGCAGGGATTGCTATAGTTCGCGCGGACCATGGTAATGAAGCGGCGCGAGAAACCAAAGGCCTCCAAGGTGCGAAACATAAAGGTCCAGTCCACCCGATCGAAGGCCTTCTCTGCATCCAATCCCACCAACACCGCCGGGAGGCGAAATCTTGTAGCCTTCTCGACGAGGTGAATCACCCTCCTCAGGTTATCATGCGTCTGGCGCCCCTTGATAAACCCTGACTGATCCGGGTGGATGATGGCCGGCATCAAATCCCGAAGCCTACGGGCAAGGATGGCGGAGTATAATTTGGCATCTATGTTTAAGAGCGCTATCGGGCGGTAGGATGCACATCGAGACGGGTCCTTCCCTGGCTTAGGGATCACCGAGATTCTAGCCTCTGCCATGGAGCACGTGGTACTCCCCTTGTCCGCCATCTCGTTAAAGAGAGGCACTAGGAACTCGCAGAGCTCCGTAGCAAAGGATTTATAGAATAGCGCCGTGTAGCCGTCCGGCCCCGGGGCTTTGTGCAGCTTAAGGTTGCGAATCGCCCCCAGCACGTCGTCTCTAGAGATAGGAGCCGACAGAAGCTCGTTCCACTCATTCGACACAGTCGGGATGGAGAGGTCAGCCAAAAAGCGGTCCTGGGCCTCGCGGTCAAGAGGGTCGCCCCTATAAAGCGCCTCATAAAACTGGCCAAAGAGGCGCGCCTTGTCAGCATCATTGTGGTGAAGCGTTCCGTAGGGGTCCAGGATGCCACCCACATATTCCCTTTCTCGCTTGTCACGTAGTTGGCGTGCTAGATGTCTACCAATCTTATTTCCCTGAGAGTAAGAGGTGCGGCGAAGCCGAAGCAGAGTAAGCTCCGCGCGATTAGCGTAGTGTGCCTTCAACTTACCCCTCACTGCGGTCAACGGTCTCAGAGTAAGCCTAGACGGGTTGGCTTTGTGGGCCTGCTCTAACGTGGCCAATTCCGTCTCCAGGCCCTCCCGTTCCTTCCTACGTAGCCGATTAAGGTTGGCATTTAGCTGAAGGCACGTGCCCCTGATGGATGCCTTACAAGCATCCCAGGTATTAAAGAGGGAAGTATCCGAGGGCGGATTGAGAGACCCAAACTCCCCAATGGCCTTCCGTAAAGCCTTACAGGAGGTGTCATCCCTGACAAGTGCTGGCGGAAAATACCAGGTTTTCACGCCGTCCCCCCCGGACGGCCAGTGCAGCCCAAGTACCAGTAAGCTGTGATCCGAAATGGATAGGGGAAAAACACTAGCCGTCCGGACATCACCTCGGAGTGCCTGGCTCGCAAAGATATGGTCAAGCCTAGAGTAGGTGTGGTGAACATGGGAGAAGAACGGGTAGTCGCGCGAATGGGGATACAAGAATCTCCAGCAATCAACCAATCCAAGGTCACCAATCAGCCCCTGCGTCTCTTTTGAAAACACCCCAGCCCCCGCCCGTTGCGACCTAGAACTGTCCACATCACCATCCCAGACCATATTAAAATCACCCATCAGCACCACAAGACCCTCGGCAAAGTCCCCCGCCCTGTCCAGCAGGTCCCGGAGAAAAGCATTCTGGCCCGAGTTAGGAACATACACCACTACAAACGTACAGGACACTCCGCCAAGCACCCCCTTGACCATAAGCCACCTCCCTTCCTTGTCACAGTTAATTCCCAGGGGCTGAAAGTGCAGAGAAGCTCGGAAGAGAAGCGCCACCCCTCTATGCTTGGTGGAGGCAGAAGCCCTATAGATCAGGGGAAATTGCCTATGGCGCAGCCGAAGCTCGTCCTTGCACGCCAGGTGGGTCTCCTGGAGCCCCACAATATCCAGGTGATGGTCAGTGACATACTTCCAGAGTTTTTGGCGCTTCTGAGGGGAATTAAGACCTTTGACGTTCCATGTCCCAATACTAAGCGGCATTAGAGGAACCCAACACCCCCCCGCAAATGCCATTACCATCTCGCACCAGCGTCCTTCAGATAGCCTCCCCGCAGAGACCGGCAGACCCCCTACCAGTGTGGCACCCAGGAGCCCCGCAAACCCCGCAGAGGGCAACATCTCAGAAGCAGCCTCGACTTCCCCAGTGACCCCGACAACTTCAAGTATCAAGAACTCCAGGCAACCAATTACTACAAGAGACCAACACATCATACAGTCGCACCAGGCACCACCACCCCCCGTCCCACCCCCTCCCCTCCCAATAAGGCCCCCCCAACGGTCCCCGGACCCCACCCCCCAAACAAACCCCCAGACCAAAAACAAGCAAAGATACTTAACAGTCTCAGCAAGGAGTCCCAGAACAGTGCGGCGCACCGGAAAGTCACTGGGAGGGGGGTGGAAGACCTCACGCGGGTCTCCCAGGGCCTCCGCCTGGGGTGTCTTCTCACAAAGTTTTTGCATACCCACAGGCCCAAGAACGTGTGCCCCTCCGGCACCCTCCGGCCAGCAGCCTTCCAGTTAGGCCGCCCCAGAGCTCTGCTGCGAAGACGTCAACGTCGCCGAGGCAACGGAGGCCACAGCGTCTCCCATCTCCAGTAAGCTGGTCGCTCGATCGGGCCGCCTCCGACCCGTTTCTGATCCCACTCTGTGCCAAGAGGAGGATCGATGTCGCCGTCGCGGTGATGGGCTGCCGGTCCTCGGCGTCGGCGAGTCATCCACGATGCCCAGCAAGTCTTTTGCCACTTGCAGCGAGCGAATCTGCTCCAGTTTGTTCTGCCACCGGAAAACTATGCGGAAGGGGTGGCCCCACGAGTAGGGAATACTATGGAGTCTCAGGAACGCCGTTACTGGTCGAAACTCCCGTCGCTTCCGAAGAGTCGTAGCCGCCAAGTCCTGGTAGAGCTGCGGCCGGTGTTCACGAAACAGCACCGCAGGAGAGTCTCGAGCCTTCCGGAGGATCCTCTCTTTGAGTTGAAAATCGTGGACGCACACTAGTATGTCCGGGGGCGGTCCTCCCCTCCTCGGCAGGCCCACTCGGTGAACCCGGTCCATGCGGACCTCGCGGACATCTTCGTCGCCCAGAATCTGGAGGAAGAGGTCTTGCACGTAGCCCCGGAGGTCACCCGCTTCGCCGTCCCATGGAACCGCTCGTATGCGAATGTTGTTCCTCCGCGAGCGGTTCTCCAAGTCCTCCGCATGGGCCTGCAAGTCTAAGTTCTGTTCAGTGAGCCTCAGCACATCCTGCTGCAGCTGGTGAACGTCGTTCGCCATGCTGAGATCGTGGTCCTCCAACGCGGCTACTCTCTCCCCCACCGCATCCACATCTCTGCGCACCTCCCGGAGATCAGACGTTAGCTGCGCACGAAGGTCCGAGATATCCTCCTTGATAGATTTGAAGAGGTCGGTCATGAAGGCTTTAGTGGCCGGCGCGTCGTCATCAGAGGCCTTAGGAGAAGAGCTCGGGCCAGGGGACGCCGGCTGCTGGGAACTCTTCGGTTGGCCATCCTTCAGGGTCTTCCCCTTGCGCACACCGCCAGACATCGCGGCCCCTTCGCGTCTTCGTGGGAGGCACCACGAACGGAGCTCACCAGGCAGATTCGTCACAGGGACCCAGCCGTGCACCCCCCACTCCGGGTCCAAGCCGCCACTTACAGCCCACTGGCGGAGGCAGCCAAGTCCATCATGTGCTCCAGGCCGAAACCAACCGCCAGGGTGTGGCCACAGGTCAGCCACCACACAGCCAGGAAACGGGGGGGGCCAATGAAGATTGCAGTCCGACCTCGCCCGCTCCTCCGGTAAGCGTCCCAGTGCTCGCCCCGAGGGAAGGGGGGGGAGCGGGCCCCAGCTAAAATGGAAGGCGCCCAAGCGGAGCCGGAGAACGCCCCAGCACGGTCCCCCACACGCAGGAGCTCCAGGCCCCACAAGCAGCCCCTGCCACAGACCGCCTCAAAGCACTCCCGCAGCTCCGTTCACCCCTGGGGGTCCAGTCCTTCGTGCCGCCTCAGCCCCAGCTGCCGGCCCCAGCCGAGATCCCGGCCGGTCACGTGCTCGGAGCCCGGCCGACAGCCTCCGCACTCACCGCCAAAGTCCGGGCAGAAGCAGTCCACTGGGGGCCGGTCCGCTCTTCCTCAGGGCCTGCGCCTTAGCAGTGCGCTGATCCAAGGCCCCTCACAGCACAGAAGTCCAGGGGGTCGCGCTGGGAGCACCCCCGACTAGGCCCCAGACCACGGCCTCGAGTAGGGAGTGAGCCGCCTTCAGCTCCGGGCGCTCTCCGCCGCAAGGCTCCGCCCCCCTCCAGGGGGGGGGGGGAGGGGGCCGGGAAGACGGCGGTCGTCCGGCTCTCTTCTGCCTCTGCACGGCCCCGGCGGCACCACACAGCACTGCCAGGGGGATACGCGGGGTCCCTCTCTCCTCAGCAAGAGTCCCCGAGCTGCCACTTCACTGCGCCACGCTCCTCGCCGCTCCGGGCCTCGGCACTGCACCCGATGCGGGCGCCGTGAGATCAAGCTTCCGTCTCACCGGGCGTACACCACAGCTGACCACTGCTTCGCTGTGACGTCCGGTCAGCAAATTGCCCGCAAAGAAGCTCCGGGGACTGTGCTGCACAATGCTATTCAGGGCCTGGGGCCGGAGGGGACACGAAACACGTCCTACACCTCCGCCATCTTGGCCACGCCCCCGGCACATTATGTTTTTAACTTTGGGTGATGGTATCTGTCACAGCGGATATTTTTTAATACTAGGCACATGTATTTTTTCACAATGCATGTAATATTTTTCACAATGCATGTAATGCCGATCACTTTTAGATCATATGTGTATAATGCACTGCTTTTTAATTTATTGGCCGCATGATGGTGGCGGTTAGATGATATTAGATGGGTCTTGTACCCATCAATAACAGTATAGATGATTCTGCCATGGGTACTTTTTATTTATATGTGATCTGTTTCCTCGTAGTACCCCTGAGGAAGGGCAATGAGTGACCAAAATGCATTGGGTTAGAATTCCTATGTCGCGCCATGTGGAACAGTGAATCCCCATGTACTTTGGAAAAGGCCTGGATGGGCATTTGCTGAACTTTTTGTCTAATATTACGTATGAAAATGCTTGGATTAAATATGGATTTTAGATCACACACAATGAAATTAAATGGATAAAAAAGTGACGAAATTGTTTGTACTCATTTGTTTGTGCATTTAAGCTGTGCATCCGGTATTGGGACCCGACAAGGCCCCAGTTCATTCTCAACAAGTGGTATCTTAACATATTACAGAGAGTAAGAGAGAGATTTAAAAAAATTACTTTTTCCAAGATTAAGCAGGGACTAGACATTGCATTTTTTAACCTGTATTAATCGATTTATAGAGTACGGAATATCTAACCCCACACCACCTACACGAATAACAGTCAAAACATCTCAACTTCAATAACCTGTGGGCCAACTACTAAAAGCAGTGTACTTGGTGCTTAGTTTTAAGCTCAATAGTAAGGTCAAGCACCAGGAAACCAGTGGTAATAGTCTCCAAGTGTCGCAATCTACACCTAGTAACCTCTGCCTGCCCTGGGGTACCTAAAAGAGTTCCTGCCCAGATGAATCTGAGTCAAGGCCCCTTAAAGAAAGCTAAAAACTGCTTGGAAAGAGGAGTTCCTGTTGGAACCTAGAATTGTTGGATTGTATCCGAAGGAGGATCACCTACCTTGAGGAGAGGTCTGCCCAACTGCGTGGTGATTGCGAGATGTCTAAGGGACGAGTGTGCTAAACCAGTTTGAGATATTGCATTGGTCTTGAGCGAAGAGGCTGACTTACTTACTTCAAGCGCTGCTTGAAGTAAACCCTGCAGGAGGTTGCCATCTATGACAAGCTATCTTCAGTCCTAAAGAATTCAACATAACACTGTCCTTCCGGGCAATGTGGGTTTCCTGCAGACAGTATACATCTGCTCTTCAAAATCTAAGGTCCTCTTGTACTCGTCTCCTTTTACCTTTATAGTTTAACCCACAGATGTTAATGGATGCAATACGAAGTTTAGCCATTGCACATAAAAATTATCATAACCAAGAGAATATACTAGCAATATGTAACAAATACCACACTGCTGCCCCATCTTGTATATTAAGCGAAGTCTAGCCTCACATAAACCTGCATTTTGACACTAAGCATGTTCTCCTGACTACTTTCATGGTCACCACGCCGCTGTTCCTTCAGTAGCAAAAAGTACATGATCAAACTTAAAACAACTTGCTGCGCTTTAATTATCACACCACCAAACAACCTTCCCCCACCTCTCCCTGCCAGCCCCCCAAAGCCCCCGCCACCCTGAAGACCCCCTCCTGCAAGCCCCCTTCACCCCTCTACTTGTAAGTAGCCAGACCAAACGGGTCTGTGTAAAGGAGACCAGTGACCAGCACCACGGACCTCTCCCCCAACCCCTCTCAGCTGGTACCCCCCACTCCAAAACAATAATGTGTTATATAATGAAATACCTTAGGAAAAATAGAAAAAAGAAATCCCTTATATTAAACTACTCAAACCCATTCATAGAGAGGACCCCATAGCTACACATTGCTTCTATCAGCCAAAGCCTAGTCCAAATGCTCATTAGCTTGAATTTCAGATGTAAAATGTTTTCCTTCTAACAATTGTTTTCAATCTGGCAGGGCCCAGCAAATAAGCTTCAAAGACAGCATCTTAAAACAGCTTGATCTCCTGTAGCAGACGCCATCTACGCTCCACAGTTATATAGCAGAAGTCAGGGCGTACGAAAAGAGAGGATTCTTGGTATGTCCGTCTTCCACCGGGGCAGGCTTTCTCAAAGAATGCCTAGTGCAGCAGGACATTGCCAAAAAATACTTAGATAGCCCTCGGTTGTCTATCTCTACTAGCCTGGACAGGCTTATAACGAGCAGCCAGGAACCAGTGAACTCTTTGGACTTCTGACGCCCTGTTTCATCCAGAAAGTTCAGGGAAGGCGCTCTTTAAGAGATCCAACATAAAGAAACAAATGTTGTCCCCTTCAAGGCCTTAATCAATCCCAAGAAAGCGAAGATTATTCCTGCAATGCCGGTTTTCCACGTCCTCTAGCTTCCGCTGTACGTCTATTAGTTGGGCGTCATGCGATTTAGCTTGCTCCTTAGCAGCTGCCAGATCTGTCTCCAGAGCTGTAGTCCTGTCCTCAATACAGCCGAGGCGCTCACCGATCTCTGTGCATGCCTTCCCCACCTTCCGGATGGCACCTTCCAGCTTTTTCACAGCCTACTTTAGCCTTTTTGCCGACCGCGCATGTCTCCACCCGATGCTCTTGGATTGATTCCAATATTAAACCCAATGCTGGGTTTTGGGACACACTTCCCACTGGCTGGCGGACAAAGCTGTTTCATTCAAGGCTGATGTTTCCTATGGGGTCCCAAGTATTTCTGTATGAGAATAATCCCATTTCAGGCCACTGCTAACTGAATTCTTCACTCTCCTTCTCTGGGAGACTGTATTGTCTTTAAGACCCTTTTGATGTCTTGAGCATTTGAGCATTGTCTCAGGGGCTTCCAGTATGCTAGAGCCAGAGGTTGAACAGTTAGTACCGCCGATCTCGCTGAGGTACGAGTTAGAGGCCTCTGAGTCTGAAACATCTGTGAGAGAGAAGAACTTGTTCACCACCTCCATTGTGAGGTCCACCGCCGCCAACTCACTCTGATCTATACTGTAGTCCTTGCTACTCCTTCCCTCCCCAAAGGTGGCAGACCAAGGAGTGAACTTAGCTTTACCCACTTTACCAGGAAGGGGCCTGATCCACCACTATGGGATTGCCAGGGGAAGCACCCTTCTCATCTATCACAGAATGTAGGGACTGCTCTAGTAACAAAAGGAAGAAAATCTGCGAGAGTCTGCCAGATCTGACTCAGCTAATGCAGCTAGTGTTGTGGAAGGTCCCACATCCACAGCATCAGACGCCAGGACATCGCTTGAGTCTAACTCACCCCTCTTCTCAGTGCAGTCCAGGTGGGCTGGGCCCCCACCAAGACCCTTGATAGTAAAAAATTCCGTTATAACTGGCTGTGGCTGAGGCAAAGTGTCCTTGCTGGAGCCAGAGAGGCCTTCCTCAGAGGCCAAGCCTGACCCGGTATTCTTAGCCATCACTTGATTCCTCCTTTTACCTACTCCCGTACTCTCCGGCCGATTTTTACACAAGTGAGAATCAATAGGCTTACCTGAGCCCCCGCTAGCATGATCTGAAGGAGACACCTGTCTTGGCCTCAGGGCATGTGCAGCAGGTTTTGCAGGAGAGGAAAACGCTTCTCTTTTGTCCTTCTGGTGTTTAGCAGCAGTTGGGGCCATGTCAGCAGGTGCATATACCCAGGTAAAGCTGGTGAGGGAGCCAGAAGCCAATCCGGAGATTCTGTGTGTAAAGTGTTCCCACCTGCAGAAGGCTACGCGGCACTTCAGTGTCACACGGACTAGGAGCGAGGAAAACCAGCCGACAAGCTTGCTCGCGGCATTCCTGGTGCCGGGGATCCTATCACCATGCTACGTCAGGCGCCAAACAGATCAGGGAAGGCGCCGCCGGCCGAACGCCCAATCCACCGACAACTGCGAGCAAAGCACAGTGGCAAGGTGCGGGGGTGAGAGGCATCAAGGGAGAGAGCCGCCATCTTGCTTTCTGTCTCAGTTCTAAGAAAGAAAACATATTCCTCAACCAACAACTTTTGTAGTATGTTTTGCAGTAATTCTACACCAAAACATACTACTTTTTTGGCACTCACAAACTGCACTTTTGCAGTAATTTACACTTTTGTACTAAGTCCCTAAATCCATAACTTTCTTTGGGAGAGGGTTGTAGTACCAGTGGTTGGCCATATGATATGTAGTGCTGGACTTACTACAAAAGTGTAAGTTACTACAAAAGTGTAAGTTATTAAATGTATTCACAAGTGTAAACTTACTAAAAAATGTAAGCTACCTTTGTGAATCAAGCCCCATGACCAGACAAGTGGAAGGTCGGCTCTCGTATGTGCAGTGTAATGTTGCATGCAAAAAGGGCGATTGTGAGATTCCTTTGGGAAAACATTAATCTTTTATTTCTGTGTTCCTGCCAAACTGCACAAGCCAGTGGTTATGTTCCTAGCGCATACAACAATGGAGAGAGTGGAATCCTTGGCAGGTACTCCTCCAAATTCTGGTGGTAGCGTCAGTATAGAGCAGCCGGATCCACCTCATAAAACCTGCTGGCATACCCAATCTACCTATGACCAAAAAGAGAAAGTCCCCCTCTAAAGTGTCAAATGCCTTGGTAGCATATAAAAATACTGCCACTGCTTCCATGTCTGGTTTTCATTGATGAAGGAGACCAAAAATTGTTCTCACGTTGAGAGCTGTTACCTGTCCCAGTATGAATCTTGCCTGGTCTGGCAGGAGAAGCAAACAAATAACTAAGACTGTGGCTAGTATCTTAACGTCTGTATTGATAACAGGCAGTGGCCTATATGATGTGGAACAGGCTTATCTGGCTTCAGGAGCAGGATTAGACTAGCTTCTCAGAATTAGGGTGGTAATGTTACTTGGGTGAACGCTTCATTGTATATCTGAAGGAGTCTAGGTACTAATAGCTGTGAATAGGATTTATAAAATTCTGCAGAAAAACATGATGCTAAGTCTATAGTGACTGAATTTGTGACATATTACACAGAGCTATGTGCATCCTGCAGACATGCCTCTCTGGCGGACTATTGTGCATACTTTGATTTCATAGCGATGGCATGGCTGGAAGTCCCCCGTAGACAATTTCTTGAGGCACTGATCACTATTGAGGAGCTCACCATAGTCATGTCCAGTCTTCCCACAAATAAAGCCCCCAGAAATTACTGATTATGCGTACCATCAGTTTCTACCAGTACTGTAATGTTCTGTTGGGGCTGTCTGGGTCCATAGAGGAAGGCAAGCATTCTGATCGGTCTTTCTGCTTCTTCGTACACTCGAGCACCAGTATTTTAAGAAAAATTTTTTGACCTCCTGTTTCTCTGTTTTTTTATATTTGGTAAGCAACTGTCTCATCTCAGCAAGAGTTCAAGATGTCCGCTGGTTCATGTGTGTGATCTCGAGTAAACGCAGATCACATTCTAGTTTGTTTAGTGACTCCTGTAGGGCTCGACGAACTCCACATTGCTTGGCCATGCAGATGCCTCGCATGTATGCTTGAAGGCTTCGCATATTGGGCCTACTGATGTAATGGATTGTTCATTGATTTGGCAGAAGCTCTCCATTTCAGCTTGGACCTCATCCCTGAATACGGTGTCTTGTAAGGGGGGTGGTGATAATCGCCATGTGAAGGCGATATGGTTGGGTGCAAGTAGCTCTATTTCTAGGCCCACAAGCGAGTGGTCTCAGAGTGCGCATGTGAACTAATCAACGCTGACAGCCCAACTGCAAATATAGAGTGTATCCACCAAATAGTCGAGTCACGTCCATGATCCATGTGAGATTGAGACATGTGTCCCTCCTCTGACGTTGGGGAATCTGTGCTTCCACAAGCTCTCCCTCTTACATAATAACTTTCAGATCATTGGCCGCAATTTAGCTTATGCGAGGGCCAGCATTTAAGTCGACAAGCTGTCTCTCTAAAACTAGATTCAAGTCTCCTCCCCTTAGTATTGTCTGGGAGGGAGAGCACAATGCATTTGGTCAACAGTTTCAGCAGGAATGCTGGGTTATGGAATTGGGACCATAGCTGTTAAAGAGAATAGTGTGTTTCCCGCTTATATGTGCTTGGATTATATTTTATCAACCCAGCGTGTCATTTAACTTGTGTACGAGTTGAAATGAGGAGCCTTGTTTAACCAGAATCGCAGTCCCTCTGGCATAAGTGAACAAGTTTGCGGATGAGCTTTGGTGGCTCCATTTAAGGGCAAATATAGACATTCCCTGGCATCAAGATGTGTCCCCTATAACAGGGCTATATAATGTTTATGCCTATCTAAATATGCCAGTACGAGGCGTGCCAGGATATTTTAGCCTTAGACTCTTTATAATATCAGAAATCTGATTGACATAGGGTGGTCAGTACTTTAATGCATTATGGGTTAAGTGAGTTGAGCCTGGCTCTCAGCTGAATATAGATATTTGGGGTTTTACCCGGGTATCCTTTCCATGTATGTAAGCCTGTGGACAAGTGTTGCTCCATTGATATCACACATGTTAACATATATAACATCCCCTCTCCCACACCAGCCACCCCAACCAGCCATTGAATTATTCATTTTCAACTAAAACACATCAAACAACAATATAGACCTCAGGCAGGTAACAAGCTGGAGGGAGATTGCGCTTGGGGGAGGAAGTGTGGCCAACCAACACCTCCTAAAAGGGAGGTGTCTGCTGGGTATTCCATTCTGAGAGTGGACGTCTGGCTCCAATGTGATTGTATGTTGTCGTCAGTCTTCCCAGCGGGTTGCCATTCATGAGGCCCTTCAAATCGTCTTATGCAATTGTACTACAGCGGTCAGTGAGTGTTTTACAGTTCCAAACCTAGCTGGTCTTCCTTGGTGATCCCAAGGGAGATAGTGTCTGTCACATGGTGCGGGCCATTTGTATATTGAGTCAAACGGTCCAGATATCCTCATTCTTCCATGTAGCTGGAGCTCTCACTTGGCTTGTTCTTGTAATTAGCAGGATAAGTCTTGGTAGTAAGGAGGTGTTTTTTGCAAATTGTGAGCCAATTTGCAGGTTGAGGAACAAGTGAGGGTTGTTCCTGTAGGTAATTTAAAGGCAATGCATACAGGATATTTGCCTGACCTAGTTTACATTTGAAGGGCAGGCACTCTTGTCACCCCTCCAGCAGTGCCATCGTAAATTCTGAAAATATTGCGACAGAGTTTCCGTCATGAGTTGGTGCCAGCTACTCTCGTGCCATGTGCAGAGCTGGGTATCTATCTTTGAAGTTCAGCAGACAGACGATAATCAGGCAAGGCAATGACCCAAGGGGAGGGTCAGACCCAAATGATCAGTGTGCTAGTTCAACTGTCAGGAGGGGAAAAGCTGTCCGACCCAAAGAGCGACTTGAGGTGAGACTCCAAGTGTTCTGCTATATTGCCTACATTTGTGGACTCTGCAATGACCACTATCTGCAAAACTGCAAACTGTTACGCCTTAATCAGGCCTCAAGGTCCTAATTTTTGGCTTTACTGATGTCTAAGATTTTGACCGTGCTGAGAAGTTTCTCCGTTTGAGCGACTGTTGTCTTCTAGAGCGGAAATGCATGTTTTGGCTGTGGTGAGCCATTTCTCGGGCTTGTTAAGGGTAGCAATCCACTTGTCCACTCCATTGGTGAGCATGTCTAGCTTACTGTCTACGGATGTAAGACTTTTTTGCATTTGTAGCAGGAATTTCTTGATGTCCGGTTCCTCCCCACCTTGGCAGAAGCACTCACTGTAGGGCCGTATTGTAGTGCAGTAGGTGGGGTCCCGCACACCTGGTGTATTGCTCTCACCAGCGAGCTCGTCCAGGCCTGTGTAATTCTCAAGTTGTCCACTTTACAGCAGCCTATACCCGTAATGGTTCTAGCCCCACAGCACCCCTGTGACGTCTGTACATACTCCGCTCTACCGCAGCACACCCACAGGAGCACCACCACTTACTACTACGGTCCAGCGTTGCCTCAGATACCCAGTCCTCGGCACTGGGGGTTCACACCAGCACCTCGATCACCACTGCTTCTGTCTGCATCAGTCACCACACAGGGCAGCCATTTTGGGCCAAGCTGCAACTCTGTTTTCTTCCAAATCTCTTCAATCTCCTGCCTACCAGCCGTAAAACCTTTGTGCAATCTGGCCCTAAGCAGCTGTGGTGCTAATTCCCACTTGCAGAGGAACATGTCTGCAGCTCCAGCCGCCGATAGACTGTCAAGTTCCTCTCCCTGTATCACACCATTCTGTTCTATCTAACTGCTATACAGAAGGCATCCTTTTCAAGATCCTGCCACACCTTCAACAGCACCTTTATCAATGTCATGCTTTACAGTTCTACCTCTGAAATTGCATGTATGAACATCATACCACATCAGCAGCACCTGCTACCGGGCAAGGGGGAGGGAAAAGTAAAACAAAAAAGGGCTTACCTAGAACAGCCGGCCAGCTGACGCTGCCTCTCCTACGCCCTCTTCCTTCTTCTTGTCTCCAGTCCCAGCCGGCAGCAGGAAGCACCTGGGCCTACAGGCTCCCCTGAGCCAATCTCAAAGCTGCAATGCAGCGTTGTGATTGGTCTGAGCGCCGTGATTGGAGGCTCAGATGGGACAGGGAGCATGTGCATGTTTCTCGACAGGCTGTGTAATGCAGGCTGGTGGAGAACTTGCAAAGTGCGCATGACTGTTTGGTCGGCACAAGAAGGCAGGCCAAACCCTCATATACACTTAGGGAGTGCAAGCCACTCTTCCCCCTGCTCTGGCCAGCCCTGCCCTGCCACTGACTGCAATAGGAAAAATAAAATGCAAATAACGATACAGTATTATTATTTTATTTTTCCTTTTGAGCAGTGGGGTGACATTCCTAGTACCTAGGCCCTGTACCACATCCTAGTCCTTACCCTTTGAACACCATACTATACCCATTCATAATCCATTTGAATATTGTACGATTGTAAAAGTACAAACCTGGGAAATGCTTGCCCTCACCAAGAGTCAAAAGCAGAATGAGATTTACTGAGAAATTGGGACCTTCATTTGTACTTATCAGAATTCATGTGTTTTCCACAGAGCAAAATATATCCTTTCTGGAACTCTTCTTCTAATTGCTTCTGATATGCCTGGACCTGTCCTTCATGGGCAAGGTGACTGTGAGGGGATTTAAATTGTAAACAGACCTACTGTTATTGAATTTCTAATCCTTGTTTTTTCTTCTAAAAGGTGGAGCACGAGGCATTGTGATTTTCTTAAGCTTAATACCCTACAGTAAACATGAGCCCAAACATGTGAGATCAGGGATATTACATCAGAGAATCTAAGAGGTGTAATCATACAAGCGTCACAATAATGGGTTAGGAAGCTTGTGACAGAGAAGAAGTGCAAAAGACTGAGAAAGCTATAGCTGCTTGGAAAGCTGCCATGGCCCTCCTTTTGTTAAAAAAGCCCTCGGGGGCCGTAGCTTGGAGCGTCAAAATGGCAGGCGCACTCGAAGAGTGCTCCAGACCCCATTATCATCCGCTCTGAGATCCACTGTAATCGGGGACTTACTTTTAGCCCGGACGATAACATCTCCTTCCATGGATGCAGCGCCGTTGCCCTGAGGTGGCTGTCGAACCTGCGGTGTCTGATCAAGGCTGTTTCTTCCACCCGTGGCCTGCAGCACGTCTCTGGCCCATATCTGAGGCGCTCCGGAGAGGCCCGAAATCATCCGCCAGATGCCCACCGGAACCCAGGGGGGTGCGGCCTGACATCTGACCACCTGACCCTCGGGGGACGCTCAGCGGCGTGCTCCCCAGTGGCGGACGGCTGTCACATTGGTCCAACTCCGGCCTTCCACATAACTTTCCCTCCGGACCGACGCGGCGATCCGCGCCCGTGCAAGCCACACATTGAGACCAGCTGTGCGGGGCGTGTCCAGAGGGCTGCGGTGACCTCTCTGGAGATCGCACCCAGCGCGGACCTCGCGACGCGCCTGAGGAGAGGGAACCTACACTTGAGTGACGTGGCTCTGTAGGGCCTGCGTCACACCTGACCACATCCTTCAGCTCCGTGTCTTGCCAGATCCCTGGATTGGCAGTGAGTGCCCCCCTTTTTAGGTCTCGCCTATTCTATCCCATTCTATACCTAACTGCGGATCGCGTACAGTTCATGTGAGCCAGGCGCGTGCACATCATCGCCAGCCACATCCCACAGCATGCCTCGGCATCAGACTTCAAAGGAAGCCGCTCGCACACCACCATTTGTCTGAGCCTTGGCATCAGACTTCAAAGAAATCCGCTCCCAAGCCGCTCTCCCGCCCCCTATCAGACTTCAAAGGAATGCGCTTCCGCTCCCCCACCCCCGCCACATCAAGCACAGTCTCAACCTTCTTTTAGAAAAATGAGCTTCGTTTTGCTCTCCTCGTTTAATTTTTTTTTTATTGCTCTGTTACTACGTGGCACCCGCGAGGTTGCGTTACATGCTCTTTGAATGTACACTCGTTAGATCAGTAATACAGTAACATGTAAACAACTACACATTTCATGTGTTTTTCGTTGTTGTATTCATAATTTTTATTGGCAGTACGCAATTGTTGGTTAAGATTTACGGGGCGTGCATGCACAGGCACTTCGCACAAGTGTGTGTTTCATTTCACTTTTTCAGCGCGGCACCCTCTTCACGGCTGCCATGTTCCCTCTGTTCTTTCCCCCTTGCTCATCGCGGTGCTTGCAGCACAGTCTCAACCTTCTTTTAGAAAAGTAAGCTTTCTTTGTTTTGCTCTCCTCATTTTTTTTATTGCTCTGTTACTACGTGTCAAAATCCTTGAATCTCACTGTTATATACTGTCCTCTATAAAGCATTACACGCGGCAGTTGAAACAGGGCTGCACCTGTGCGCTTCGAGTACAAAAAGTACAATGGTCAGCTGTTCTGCAGACCCCACCTGGCCAGTGTTGGACTTGGCCCTTCAGGCAGGTTCACTTCTAAACTTTTTGCTTGAAATGGTGACCTGGTGGTAGTGATTTTTGGTTTCTGCTCACTTTCACTGTGTCCCAGTGGAAAGTGCGTGCGCACTCTGAGTGCGTGGAGTAAGGTTGGCCTGCCCTCACGTAGGAATGCATGGGGAATGTCTGTGTCCCTGGTAGTTTCTGATGCGTGAGGTGTGCAGGCTCGAGTTTGGTATGTGCGGACTCGTGTGATTGAATGCTGCGCAATGATGTATGCGGCATGTATGTGTCTAGTGTGGAAGTGCTACTTCTAGACATGGGTGTGCGTGTGCAGTGAGTGTGCTGGCACGTGATTGGCTTGAGCTGGCTGGTGAGCCTGGCTCCAGGAGTCTGGGTGGGTCTGCCAGGTGGTGAGTGTGGAGATTAGCATGCTGATGGCTGGGGAGGAGGGCACCTGGGTCCTGAATAGGGCTGGGCTTTCCTCACACAATGCTGGCTCCGCCCCCTGTGGTGCGTCTAATGACCCTAGCCCTGCCAGTGAATAGAGTGAGAGGCTGAGCACATCAAGAGTGCTCACCAACCAGCTGCGACTGGTTTGCCCCCTCACCCTGTGCCAGAACAAAGGATTGACCTGTATAAAAATGGGGCTGTGTCCCCACACAAACTGTTCTCTTCTTGATCCTATCTAGAGGGGGGCTGCTGCTGTGGCTGGGCGCCAGGAGGAACCGCCACTTGGGACTGCCTTCCTGCCTGGAGGGCCTAGTGAGCTGGCCGCTGGCCCAGCCTTGCCCCCCCCCCGCCTTGCTCTGCTAGGAGGACCTTTTGCTGGACTTTTTGGTTCCCCTCAAGCGTCTGGAAGCGCTGTATTTTCACCTAGCGCTGGGATCACTTTATTTTCGCTTGGGCCTTTTCTGGTACACTAGCGCAGGGAGCGCTTAATGGCCTGCTAGTGCCTGGGAGCGTTGTACTTTCCCTAGCGCTTGGGAGCGCTTCATTTTTGCTCTAGCGCTTGGAAGCGCTTTATTTTTACTTCTAGCGCCTGGGAGCGCTTTATCCGCTACAGCCGGTGCCCACCCGGCATTGCCCCCCTGGATTGCGTTCCCACGCCACACTCTGCTGCTGGTAAGCCGCTTCCGGGGACAGAGGTACGTCTCGAACCAAGGTGTCGCCCACAAGCGTACCCCGGAGTACGCCACGTACGCTAGAAGTGTACGAAATCGCACTGCCGCCGTACACCTCGCACGATAGAAGCGTACAAAATCGCACGGGCCCCCAGACAGCGTACCCACAAGGCGTACTGAGGCCCGCTTCGCACTGGTACTAAAAGGGCGCGTTCGAGGCGTACAGAGGCCGCCTTGCATCACAGAAGAGGGTGAGCTCGAGGCGTACGGAGGCCGCATTTTGAAATTCGAGCAGGGAAAGGTTCGAGGCTGCATAGTTGTTTTGAGAGCCTGCGAGGCTCGAGGCGGCATTCCTGTGTGTTAGAGTCCCCCGTGAGGGACTCCCACGTTAGTGCCGCATTTTGTTCTCGAGTCCCCAGGAAGGGGACTCCAACAGTGGGGCCATTTTTGTGTGTAGAGCCCCCGAGGGCTATGGGGTCGCATTTGTCGTTCAGAGTCCACGAGGGACTCCAACTACAGAGGCTCCAGGCGGCATTTCCTGGTTTTGTGAGCCCAGAGAGGCTCTTGAGGGCACATTTATTTCTGAGAGCCCAGAGAGGCTCAAGAAGGCGCCAAATTTGTTCCCGGGCCCGAGAGGCTCGAAGCGCCACAGTTGTTTCGTCAGAGCCACGGAGGCTCTAGGGGCAATCAGTTGTTTTAGAGCCCAGAGAGGCTCAGGGGCAGTGCAGTTGTCCAGAGCCTGCGAGGCTCCCACGTTGGCCCCATCATTTTCTCCCCAGCTGCCCAGCACTTAGTGGGCAGCTGGTACGTTTAGGCCCCTGACTTTGGGACACAGGGCGTCCTAGCCCCAACAAGGCCAGAAGGTCTAGGGACAGTCACACCTCTGAATGTGTTGTGATGCATCATGTGTAATGTGCTTATACCCCTACAGGTATTGTGATACTTAGGTGGTTGTTTTCTCCTAGTACAGGTGTTGCTAGTGAGGTCCTGGTTCCCTGCGTGACATTCTCCTAAGGTGGTTAGGGTTGCGTAGGTGGTACTTATCTCTAACCAGTGGTTACTGGTTGTGTGCTTTATGTTCTATTTTATTATTACTATACGTGCTATGTGCTAATTATTATTCCTACAATTTTGCTAACTCTACCAAGTACTAAGTCTGAAAGTGCATATTCCTGACAGTGGTCCATGTGGCCCTGTCTCGTACATATCCCCTGTAAATTCTTCCCGTGCATGTTGGCACATTGTAAAGTGTCTGTTTTTATCTAATGTGTTTTGGTATAATACAAAGGCTATTTTTATATATAACCTTGTGTGGAGTTTCCTTTGCGGTGGGCCTTGGGTGTTGTTGCTGGGTGCGCGCACAAACACTTAACTCACATAGCCTCCAAGTTTAGCCTTGCTGCTCGTGTCACGTTACCTAGAGGGTGAGCAGGGGTTATCTTGGCGTGTAACTCCCTTGCCCTGACTTAGGAGTGGTGGTCTCTGACTGACTTTGGCGCAAGCCCTGGCCAGCCAGGGATCCCATTTCTAACAGCCAGGTACGAGCCAAGCATACTTTTATTGCCAGACTTTCATAGATAGACACCACCCTTGTCTATACTATAACAAGCACACAGGATTGACCAACGTGCTGAGGGCAGACGGCAAAACACACATGCAGACACATCAAAGACAGCAAACTACACACCTCGTCCCTATAGACCCCTTTGTCTTTTATGCTTTTTGTGCTACCTGTTGTTTTTCTCATCAGCATGAAGTCTCTACAATTAAATCCATTGGATAAAAAATAACTGACAAATCATGAGTCTTGAAAGAGGTCATCACTTACGTCTTATCTATACACCACAAGTGCACCCGATATATATTTCTTTATTGGATGTTAAATAGCTATGACGGAAAAAGAACAAGTGAAAGAAAAATGACATAAAAGATTCCGGTTTTATGCCCTAACCATTATCACTTCACTTTACTTAACCGGCTTTAAGTGAGCCGGATCTAAGCGGGCGCTGCAACGGATGCTAATAATGCTTTCTGTTCTAAATGTTACTGCAGGAGGAAAGGAAAATGCTACTTACCAGTATGCATCTGTTCTTGGCATGTAGAGCTGCAGAGTTACAGACTATGCATAGATGGCCACCTAGTGTTGGGCCCGGATGTTTGCAGTCTGTTTTGTTGTAGAAAAGTCTTTCGGAGTCACGGGATAGGTGACTCCTCTTTAGGATGATACTGCGCATGGGCAGCGGCTCCATCCCCAGATTGTTTTTTGCCATTAGGGAAGTGATGAAGCTGTACAAGAAGTAGTGATGTCCATGTGATTTGTTTCTAATTAAGATAATACTGGAACAGGTAAAGGTAGCTGGGGAGGTGGGTGGGCGTGTGTAACTCTGCAGCTCTACATCCCAAGAACAGATGCATACTGGTAAGTAGCATTTTCCGTTCAAGGCATATGAGCTGCAGATTACACACTATGCATAGATTGTATAGCAGTACCCACAACAAGAGGCGACCAACCGTATCTGTTGCATGTGTTTGAAACAGAATTTTTAATACAGGCTGGCCCACAGTGGCTTGTTGTTTAGTTTGCACATCTACACAATAATGTTTTGCAAATGTGTGCGGTGTAGACATGGCACGGCGTCCGGGTATAAAATTAACTGGTCGAAATCAGTACTCTACATGCTGAATGGCACTCCACCGCCCCTGACAGCAGACTGCCCGTTGCTGATAGAATCCATCTCCTTCAAGTACCTAGGGATCCAAATCACACGAGACCATGCGACCTTTCAAGACCTGAACCTTAAGCCACTACTGGATAGGTTCAAGGCGGACGTGCGACACTGGAAGACCCTCCCTTTGACTCTGCTAGGCAGGGCGGCGCTTTTCAAGATGATGGCACTGCCACGCTTCTTATATGTCCTAGAAAACATGCCAGCAGTGGTTCCACCATCGTTTTTCAGGCAGGTATCGGCGCAAGTGTTAGGCCTACTATGGGGAGATAAACCGGCCAGGGTCGCACAAGTTAAACTGGTGAGGGACTGGTATAGCGGGGGGATAGCGCTCCCACACCTTGAATTATACTACTGGGCAGCGCACCTTAAAGTGATTAACCAATGGATACATGTGGCACAGGATGACCCCGCATACCTAGCTGACAGGAGGCAACTAGGCATGAACACCCTACTGGCCCCGCTATATAATAAAGGTCTGTTGACAAAATTGAGAGGCCCGACCAAACACACGGTGGCTATATGGCATAAAGCTCAAAGGCGACTAGCATGGGAGGGAGTGATCACCAAGCTCACACCGCTATGGGATGCCAGGATCCTAGGTAACCTACGACGTAGTAAGGGGTTTGACCAATGGGACGACATTGGGATCTCTACAGTAGGGGACATGTGGACGAGGGATGGGGTGATCTCCTTCGCGGCCCTGAGGGAACAATACGAAATGGGGATAACTGAAACATATAGATATATACAAATCAGACATGCACTCCTATCTGTACTAGAGCCAGGCACAACGGTCCCAGAGTCGGCTCCGTTAGAGGACCGGTTGCTAACAGACTACATGGAAGCAAGTGCTACCTCACTTACCTACCGTAAACTATTAAATAACCTACCGGACCCACTGGTAAAACTGAAGGAACGCTGGGAGGATGAGATTGGGGAAATGGATGAGGCAAACTGGAATGCAGCATTGGCATCACCCAGGGAGGCGGGTATATCTACACGCTTTAGACTGGTACAATTTAAAATTCTACATAGGGTCTATTATACCCGCACGACACTACACAGAATCCGGAGGGCTGATCACCCATACTGTCTGAGAAATTGTGGGGAGGAGGGTACGCTGTTCCATACCTTGTGGACCTGCCCAAATATTCAAGACTATTGGAGGAGGGTTACACGCACGGTGGGCCAGGCCTTGCAAACCTCATTTACACCTGAACCCAGGGTCTGCCTACTGAATGTATGGGACCCGACAGACCTGACACCCCATGGGAGGAGATGCGTAATTATTGGACTGATGCTGGCTAAACGTGACATAGCGATGAACTGGGGGGCAAAGAACTGGGGGGCAAGCAACACCCCGACCCTGACTCAATGGTGTAGAAACATGGATATGTTAATGATAACTGAAAGAGCTGTTTACCAACAGAGGCTTAACCCACGAAAATGGAATAAGATATGGTCACCATGGAATGTATATAGGGGAGAGATCTGTGAGCCACTACCTGAGGATGACGATACTGATAGTGAAGGGGAGGATGAGGAGATAGCATGAGAGGGAGGGATGGGGGTTGGATTAGGGACATCGGATAAGGCGGGATGCATGAGCCTCGCGAATAGATATGAAGATGATTTCATTATGGAGTAGTAACATGTACAATGCTTTGGGACACCTATACTCGCGCAAATGTCTTAAGTAACTTTATGCAAATAGAAACCTGTCAAGACCCTTTGTAGTTACGTTCTAAAAGAGAAAAATGTTAATTTGAAAAGTTGCATAAGTGGGTGGAGGCGGCTGAATGTTGATGCCGCGCAGACGAAATAATACCAATGCATATTTAAACTGTTTCTGCAACAATAAAAACAAATTAAAAAAAAAAAAAATGTGTGCGGTGTGAGCCATGTAGCTGCTCTGCATATGTCATCTAAGGGGATGTTCCCCAAGAATGCCATTGAAGACCCTATCTTTCTTGTTGAGTGGGCTTTTGGAGGAATTGTTAACGTGCGTTTTGCTTTTTGGATAACAAATTTGTATGCATGTAACTATCCATCTGGCGAGCCCAGACTTTGATATAGGGTTGCCTTTGTGTGGCGGCGAAAAAGACACAAAAAGTTCTTTTGTTTTACGAAACGATTGTGTTCTTTCGATATAGTACAGCAGAGCTCTTTTAATGTCTAAAGTGTGTAGAGCCCTTTATGCAACTGTTTGAGGCTGCGAGAAGAATACGGGCAGCTCAACGGATTGGTTTAGATGGAATGGTGAAAAGACTTTAGGCAGGAATTTTGGATTAGTGCGAAGAACCACTTTATTATGATGCATTTGCAAAAAGGGTTCTTGAATGGTAAATGCTTGTAGTTTACTAACCCTTCTTAGAGAAGTAATTGCTACTAGGAAAGCTACTTTCCAAATTAGGAATTGCAATTCACATTTATGTAATGGTTCAAAGGGAGGACCCATTAACCTTGTAAGAACAATGTTCAGGGTCCACACTGGTGCTGGTGGCGTTTTGGGAGGAATTATTCTTTTTAGTCCTTCCATGAAAGCTTTAATAGCTGGTACTCTAAAAAGAGACAGATGTTGTCTGCTTTGTAAGTATGCTGCGATGGCAGCAAGGTGCAGCCTGATAGAGGTATAGGCTAAGTTACACTTTTGAAGGTGTAATAGATATCCTATGATGTGTTGGATAGACACGTCTAAAGGGTCTATTTGGTTGTTTTGGCAGTATATGACAAAGCGTTTCCACTTAGCAGCATAACATGCTCTGGTAGTGGGATGTCTAGCTTCTTTAATGACGTTCATGCATTCTGGAGGAAGGTTGAGGTAACCAAACTCTATGACCGCAGGAGCCAGATCGCTAGGTTGAGCTGAGCTGGGTCCGGGTGTCTGATCTCTCCATGGTTCTGCGTTAATAGGCGTGGAGATAGATTTAGTTTTTGATGTGGCACCACAGACATTTGCAGTAGCGTGGTGTACCACGGCTGTCTGGCCCAAGTTGGAGCAACTAGTATGAGTGTCAGGGAATGTTGTTGTAGTTTGCGCACCACTAACGGAAGTAGTGGGAGAGGAGGAAAAGCATACGCAAATAGTTTTGACCAGTACATCCATATCACATTGCCCTTGGACAATGGGAGTGGGTATCTGGCGGCAAAGTTTGGGCATTTGGCGTTTTCGTGGGTGGCGAAGAGGTCTATCTGAGGTTGTTCCCAAATTTAGAAGAAAGGATGAAGAACTTGCGGATGAAGTTCCCACTCGTGGATCTGCTGTGTTTGTCGACTTAGCAGATCTGCGATAGAGTTTTGTACTCCTGGGCGTGCTGGGCTTAGAGAAAGATTTTTAGCGGTAAAGCCCATCTCCATATCTGCTGTGCTAACTGAGAGAGCTGTAGAGAGTGTGTCCCGACTTGTTTGTTTATGTAGTACATAGCTGTCATATTGTCTGTGCGGACTAAGACAGCTTTGCCTGACACTTGAGTTTGAAATGCTTTCAGAGCTAGAAACACGGCTAGCAACTCCAAATGATTGATATGGAGTAACTTTTGTTGTGGTGTCCACCTGCCCTGCATGGTGTGATGCAGTAGATGGGCTCCCCAGCCGGAGAGCGATGCGTCCGCTGTTATGACTACTTGGGGGACTGGCTCTAGAAACGGTCGTCCCTTGGAAAGGTTTTTGGTGTTACACCATTGCAGAGAACGATGAGTCTGACCGTCTAACAACACTAGGTCTGTTAGGTGACCTTGAGCCTGGTTTCATTGGCGTGCTAGGCACTCTTGAAGTGGACGCATTGGCAATCATGCGTGAGGCACTACAGATATGCAAGATGTCTTCATTCCTATGAGTTGCATAAACACTCGAGCTGGTAGTGAGTGTTGTGGGTTGAATTTTGTTAGGAGATTTTGTACACTTGTTATCCTGGCAGGAGAGGGATCAGCTAGTGTTAATTGGGTGTTTATTGTAGCGCCAAGATAGTGTTGTATGTGCGAGGGGTGCAGATGGGATTTGACGTGATTTACAGTGAATCCCAAGTTGTGAAGCAGTTGAACAGTAACTTGAGTGTTTTGCACACACTGTCTGTATGAGCTGGCTTTTATGAGCCAGTCGTCCAGATATGGGAAGACGTGAATGTGCTGTCTTCTTAGGTGTGCTGCTACTACTGCTAGGTATTTGGTAAACACCCTTGGCGCTGTTGTGACCCTGAATGGGAGCACTTTGAACTGGTAGTGCTGACCGTCTAGCACAAATCTGAGATATTTTCTGTGTGCTGTGTGGATGGGAATATGGAAGTAGGTGTCCTTGAGATCTAGAGTGACAAGGAAGTCGTTTAATACCAGTAATGGGACGACCTGTTGTAGTGTGACCATATGAAAATGATCCGACTGTATGTAAAGGTTTAGAGGTCTGAGGTCTAGGATGGGTCTTAGAGATCCGTCCTTCTTTGGTATTAGGAAATAGAGGGAGTATACTCCTTTGTTTTTCTGATGCTCTAGAACTATTTCTATTGCATTTTTCTGCAGGAGAGATAGTACCTCCTGTCTGAGCAATGTTAAATGTTCCTGTGACATTGGACGTTGCTTGGGTGGTATGTTTGGCGGGGTAGATGTTAGTTCCAGACAATAACCTGATTGAATTATTTGGAGCACCCACCTGTCTGATGTGATATTTTCCCAGGCTGGCAGGTACTGTTGAAGTCTTCCCCCGACAGGAGTGGAATGAGGCGGGGGAAGGGGAAGGGAGTCATTGGGCAGGAGTAGAGACAGAGCGTGAGTTGTTATTTTTGCCTCTGCCTTTGTTATTGTTAGCCTTGTACCCACCCCTTTGGTAGCCTTTATTGTAGGTAGACTGTGTAGGGGCTTTGTACGAGGTAGTAGCGGTGTCTGAAGTGTATCCGCTGGTGGCACCTCGATAGTTTGAGCGACAAAATGAATGTCTGGGAGCCTGCGACTTCAGGGCTCCCATAGATTTGGCGGTGTCTTTTTCTTTCTTCATTTTCTCTAATGATACATCTGCCTCGCGTCCAAATAGGTGTTGTTCGTCAAAGGGTTGGTTAAGAATGGCGCTTTGTACCTCGGGTTTGAACCCTGATATGCACAGCCAGGCGTGTCTGCGTAGCAAGACGCTGGTGTTAACTGCCCTAGAGGCCGTGCAAGGGCACACCTAATGGAGGTGTTTGTGATGTTTTTCCCCTCCTGAATGAGCTTGTTTGCTCTATCCTTGTACTTGTCAGGGAGATGCCTCATTAGTGACTCTAGCTCATCGTAATGTGCCCAGTCATATCTGGCTAGCAGTGCCTGTGTATTGGCGATAAGCCACATATTTGCTGCTTGAGACGCAGTTCTTTTGCCTGATGCATCAAGTAGCTTAGACTCTTTATCTGGTGGTGCAGCCTCACTGGATGTTTGTGAGTTTGCTCTCTTGCGTGTGTTGGAAACTACAAGTGAGTCTAGTGGTACTGGGCCATTAATATATGCTGGGTCAGATGGGGCAGCTTTATATTTTTTCTCTATCCTAGGGTTAATGACCCGAGTTCTGACTGGGTCTTTGAAGACTTCAGGAGCATGCTTGATAACTCCTTTGAGCATGGGCAAGATGGATGAAGATCTTTGTGAATGATCGAATATAACCATCTGGAAGTCATCCTCAACAGGGTCTGTGTAAATATCTACCCCATGATAATGTGCAGCCCTGTGGATAAATTCATTAAATCCTATAGTGTCTTCTGGTGGGGAAGGTCTTGAGGGGTAAATGTCATCCTGGGGGACATTTGGGACATCTGGGGTGGTATAATCGTCCCATGGGTCTGGGGATCCAGTGGGTGTTGTTGGATCTGGTGTGTTACCCACCCCCATATCGTCAGAGGTATCATCCCAATGTGGTGTGATAGAGGATGCTGGAGAATGGTGTGGTGGTGGTGATGGTACAGGCGAGATAGAAGGGGAAGGCGGTCCTAACGGAGAGGTAGCCATGTCTTTCTTTGAATGCGGAGCTGGAGTGTCCAGTGGTCGCTTTTTTGGAGCTAAAACTAGGTGTCCAGTGACTGGGTCTTTACCCAGAGTCTTTTGAGCAGGGTCTGGGTAGGATAAATCCACTGCCGGAGGTTGATCTTTTGGTGCGTAGGAAGTCTTGTGCACCGAGATGGCCTGTTTTTTTTTTTTGACAATGTCTTTCACTGGGGAGGCAGCCGTCTTTTTAGGCTCTGAAGCTTTTTTCGGTTCTGAGTGTTTTTTCGGTTCCGGTACTGTTTTTGGATCCGATGACTTTTTCGGATCCGATAATTTTTTCGGCTCCGGTGGTGCCTTGGAATCCGAAGCGGGCTTGCTTGGTTCCGGCCTGGGTTTCAGTGCCGAAGGAGTAGTGGTGAGCTTCGGCGCCGATGGCTTGGATGCCAGGGCCGTTGTCTTTTTTTCGGTGCCGAGGAGTGTGCGCCGGCACCATGTGAAGGTCGACTCGAGCTCGATTCGCCTGAAGGCTTGGTTAGCTTCCTAGCCGGGCCCGAAGGTGGGGCAGTAGAAGCAGTTTGTCGGTGCGCACCCGAGCTAGAAAGCGGGGGTGTGACCGGGGCCTTCTGTGTCGAGGAGGGGTCGGGGTCGACGTCCTTATTTACGACCCACTGTGCTGGAGTGATGTCCTCGATGTCGGAATCTTCTGCTTCCGCCTCGGAGCTGCTGTCGACGTCGTGCTGTTCAGGGACGTTGAAGCCCTACTCGAAGATGTCGTCCGGAATCGGAGCTGAAGATCTTTGAGCCATTGTTCTCCTCGTTCTTCGGTCCCCGATATTCTTTTTGGAGCGGAAAGAGGCACAAGCTGAACAGTCTTACGCCTCGTGCTCCGGAGAGAGACAGAGGTTACACACCTCGTGCAGGTCGGTGTGGGGAAACTTCGACCCACATTGAGGACACTTCTTAAATGGTGTCCTTTCTATGAGCTGGAGATGAGGCTTAGGTAGGCCCGAAGGCTGTCGACGGCGACCGGAATGGAGATCCTCGATGTTTGAAGATTAGCTTCGAATGGAAAGCGTTCGAAACTAAGTTTTGTAGTTTGGTGAGGATTGCGCGCCGAAGGAAATAGGTTCCAACACGGAGCGCTGGAAACACATCCGAGCACGGTGGCGGAAAAAAACAATCTGGGGATGGAGCAGTGCCCATGCGCAGTATCATCTTAAGGAGGAGTCACCTATCCTGTGACTCCGAAAGACTTTCTACAACAAAACAAACTGCAAACGTCCGGGCCCAACACTAGGTGGCCATCTATGCATAGTGTGTAATTTGCAGCTCGTATGCCTCGAACACAACATTTTTACTTTACAGCACATTAAGATTTAAATGTGTTTTGCCTTTTATGCAATTATATATAGTGGAATCTCAGCCCTAATGCATAGTACTGTTGTACATAGCCACTCATGGGTGTTCTTTTTCGTGTGGAACCGCTGTCATTTCACTTCAGTTACATATGAGTGTTTGGTTTTGCAAATAATATACAAACACTTACTGCTAACCTGGCGCGTAACGTGGTTAGGCTGCGAAGGATTCAGCCCCCACTACCCTATCCCCCGCTTTCCACACGCCCTAAACATTATAAGCACTACACTTTACTTAACCGGCTTTAAGTGAGCCGGGTTGAAGCAAGTGCTGCAGCGGGTGCCAATCGGGCTTTTATGTTTTTAACGTTACTGTTGGAGAAAAACCAAATTTTTTACTTTACAGCAGATCACGTTTTTAATGTTTTTTAAGCTTTTACGCAATTATATATAGCGGAATCTCAGCCCAAATGTATAGCACCGTTGTACATAGCCACTCGTTTGTGTACTTTTTGGTGAGACAGCACCACCACCACCTCCACCACATCCACCACCACTACGTCCACCACCACCATGTCCACCACCATCACGTCCACCACCTCCACCACCCACCACCACCATGTCCACCTCCACTACCCACCACCACCATGTCCACCACCACCACTACCACATCGACCACCACCACCACACCCACCACCTCCACCAACACCAACACGTCCACCTCCACCACGTCCTCCACCCCCACGTCCACAATCACCTCCAACACCACCACCACCACATCCACCACCACCACTACATCCACCACCACTACATCCACCACCACTACATCCACCACCACTACATCCACCACCACACCCAACTCCACGTCCACCACCACCACGTCCACCACCACCACGTCCACCACCAAGTCCACCACATCAACCACCATCACGTCAACCACCACCATGTCCACCACCACCATGTCCACCACCACCACGTCCACCCCCACCACGTCCACCACCACCACGTCCACCACCACCAATGTCCACCACCACCACCGCGCCGTCCACCATCACCGTGTCTACCACGTCCACCACCATGTCCACCACCAATACCACCACACCCACCACCACCTCCACCACCACATCCACAACCACCACCTCCACCACCACGTCCACCACCACCACATCCACCACCACTACGTCCACCACCACCACATCCACCACCACTACGTCCACCACCACCATGTCCACCACCACCACCACATCCACCACCACCACGTCCACCACCACCACGTCCACCACCACCACACCCACCACCACATCTACCACCACCACGTCCACCACCACCACCACCACCATGTCCACCACCACCACGTCCACCACAAGGCCACCTCAATCTAACTATCTATTGCCTTCACTCTATATATCTGTCGCCCTCACTCTTTCTATCGCCCTCACTCTATCTATCGCCCTCACTCTATCTTTCCATCTATCACCCTCACTCTATCTATCCATCTATCACCCTCACTCTATCTATCTATCCATCTATCGTCCTCACTATATCTATTTATCCATCTATCGCCCTCACTCTATCTATCTATCGCCCTAACTCTATCTATCTATCTATCGCCCTCTTGAAGTATCCACATCAATTCAAGATTTCATTAGGTGACTTTGTGACACCAAGTTCTTTCTCTGATGATTGGGACTTTGAAAATATTAATAATATGATGTCAGATTTAGAAATGTCAGCAAAATTTACTGGGATGATATAACGCCCCAGTTCCTCTTATGTACGGTTGATGTGACAACCGACTGTTTGGAGAAGTACCCTGTGTTCAGCTGGTACGAGGGAGCATAGCTGAATAAGGCTTCCCGTTTAAAGGATGTTGGAAGTGGGTGCAGTAACAGAGTATTGACCCTGATGAATCTGCCATAAAGGTTTCTGGGCAGTGAAACATGTTGGTCACAGGTAGTGGTATGCAACTTTAAGCTACCCTCCTTTTTATTTCAACTTCGCACACCCGATTTATGAATAAAAATAGTTTGAGTGGTGTGGGTGTTGATTTTATCCTTCACTCTGTTGTGTTTGTCCAAGGAGTCACGCTCTAAATCTCCTTGATATGCACCTTCTCTCTTTTCTTCTTTTTTCTCACTAACTCACCAAAATTCTGGAATAGGAACGGCTGCCTATGATGAGAAAGGGGCCAAGATTCTGGTAAACATCTGACCAGATTGCCCCGAGGGTGTTCGCCCGTGAGGTGCCTTCCTCTCCGCCACACATTTTTTCACTTATTATTTTTGGTACATGTGTGGGTTTATGTATGGTCCTAAACAGGGCTGACATTTCTTTGGTTGCGCCGAGTTGAAAATTCATGAACCCCCCACAATTAGTGATAATGACAGACTAGAGTGTCTGTTCTAGGACGGTAGGCATTAGAGACAACAAACACCTTAACATAGAAATAATGTCGGGTGTTCTTCCGAAATTCTATTTTTGAAAATTTAGACGGATCAAAGTCGCATGCCTGCTAGATAATTACTAACATATGTTCCGGGTTTTGGGAATTTTTTTGATTGTAGCAAAATTTACAGAACATGATTATTTACAGGGCTCATCGAATTATGAAGAGATGTACTGTTGTAACCACTATGGTCATCATTATCTGCATAAGATGGCGAATCCTAGAAATGTTTTTACTTATAATCAGTGGGAACATTGTCCAACTCCGCCAATAGGTAGTTCGAAAACGTTTTGTGAAAAATTCCCATACTTTTCAGGGTTTAATCACACTGATCCAGAAATGTTTTATTTCAAGATGTTAAATAAGACAGGAATGAAAAACATGCTGACAAATACTAAATTGATTTATTCTGAAAAATTTTATGACAAAATGTCAACATTTGGTTTTGAGTTTTGGAAAAACAATATTGAAACAAAAACCATCTGGGGAACAAAAGAATGGCAGGTACAAAATCTAGAAGCATTATTCAGAGCCTGCATGATCCCAGAACAAATAATGTTCCTGAATGACACAATTCAGCAAACAACCTGTCTTGGCTTAGCTAAGAAAAAGATTTAAACAACCCGTCTATACCAAAACCTATGCCTGATAGAAATACCACTACAGATGAGGGATTAGACGTGTATCACATTTTTAAACAAAACAGAACAAATCCTGATTGGAAAAAATGGTTCATCTGGCCCATAGACACAAATAACTGTCAAAATAGATTCCTGAACAAAATACAGGGGTTCAAACAGAACAGGCCAGACCCTAGATATTCCCAGAGACAACATCCAGGGATAGTAACAACATATAGTGTAGGAAAACTATGCCTTGACTGGCTACAGAAATCCACACTTCCCTAAATAAAGCAACACTTAACTTTACTTAAAGAAGGTGCTGACTTGCGCGATTTCATAATGGGACCTCGCAAACAGCGTCAAAAACGTTTCATATATGCCGGTATATACGCAGCTTACAATGAAGCTTGGAAATTGAAACAAATTGAAACTGCGGAAAAAATACGGGAAATTGACCTATTAATTTGGAAAAATCACTTTCTGTAGTAGACAATGGGTTAACGACTCTGTCCTCCAGAATCTAGTCACTGGACAGCATCGTATCATCTGCTATTGATATAATAGAGCAGGACATGCTAATGTTACAACATGGCCAGTCTCAATTACGTTCTATTGTACAGCTAGGTTGGACGTTACAAAACCTGCGTTCAGGCTATGTGCCATGGCGTTTAATCAACACAACGTCATTGTTTTCTATCTTTAACCTTACTGATAAACAAATCCGTTTGGCACAGAAAGGAGCAGACTATACGATACTGAGTATTGAAAAACTTGAGATATTACCATTGACAATGTCAGAAAGACCTGTCATTGAATGGATAATGCATGGTACCATTACAATCCCGATTACAACTTTTCAGTTTCAATACTGCCAAAAATATATACCAGCAGGCCTGTATGAAAGGTTGGGTAAAGGATACATCAAATCAACCTGGAATTTACCTTATACACACAAATGTTACAGTGAAGGGAAAAAAGAGGTATTTCTTAGTGGTAATGATTGTAAAAAATCACTAAGCAGTACACTTCTGTGCCAAGGTATTAACTTGCATGGGGCCTGTGAAGGTTCTTCGAATAACCTTTCATGTCATCTTCAGGGCACCCCTACTACACAGATAGAGCCTTTTTTCAGACAACTTTCCAAAGGTAGCTACGTTTTAATAAGCGATCACAGCTGCTGTGGCACGGTGCCAGGAAAAGCCTATCATGTAACTGTGACATCCAGGGTCATTTGCTGTATGCAAGTATTGTATCCAAACAGCAATCCGGACATGGAGGCGGCAATATGGCCTTATGTGAATATCTCTTCTATTCAAATTGATACTTTAAGCAGAATGAAGTTTATTCTTTTACAGACAACTGTGCCTTTATCCTCGTCCAAAGAGACCTATGACCTGTAAGTTGCAAGGACAGCGGCAGAGTTACATACCCTATTATCGACAAATTGCCTGTGCATTTCGTAGAAATGTTAAGTCAAATCAAAATGGCAGATACCAGTGGCATCGCACATGTATTTAAGACAATTGTTTTGGGACTGCTAACACCCTTCGAAGCAGCTCTTGGCATCTTCCCGAATTTTGTGCATTCGCTCTTCGGTGGCCTGCCTCTTATTTTAGGACACGTAGTAGGAATTTTATTTTTGTTCCTCCTGCTCCGATATGGCAAGCCAAAACCCAGACAAACCTCTGGCAACGATGGAAGAAACGATCCTAGCAATACGATATCGAGACCGTATCACTAAGGTCCTCGGATTGGCCCGGCTAAGAGATCTGAATGTTATGTTATGTTATTGTGGTGATTTATATAGCGCACGGCTACTCGGGCAGAGTGTCCCGGCGCTGTACAGATCTGTAGAGGGAGTCAGAGCACACCAAAACACACTAAAGGCCAAAAAGCCAGGTCTTAAGGCTTTTCCTGAAAGACAGGAGATTGTCTGTTCTTCTCAGTGAAAGGGGGAGCTTATTCCAAAGCTGAGGGGCACGAGCTCTGTAAGAGCGTCCTCCAATGCGTGCATGCTTTACAGATGGGACGACGGCCAGGGCTTGAGTGGCCGAACGTAGAGATCTAGAAGGATGATAGAACTGAACATGTTTCCTAAGATAAACTGCACCAGTACCATGCAAGGATTTAAAAGTCATGGTCAAAGTCTTGAAGATGATACGCTTCCTCATCGGGAGCCAGTGGTGTGAATCGAGGAGGGTCGAGGTATGGGACCTGCGGCTCAGGCCAAAAATGGCCCTCGCGGCAGAGTTCTGTACAGTCTGTAAGCGAGCCAGGAGGTACTCTGGGAGACCTAAATAGAGCACATTGGCGTAATCGAGCCTGGATCCAATCATTGCTTGTACAGTAATTCTCCTATGACAATGCGACAATAGAGGAAGGAATTTCCTGAGCGTGCGTAGTAGACCAAAGCATTGGCCGACTAGGGTAAGGATCTGGGATTTAAAGGTAAGACCATTGTCAATTTTGACACCCAGATTCTTGGCGACCGCAGTAGGGGAAGAAGGAGGATGCATATCTGCCGGCCACCAAGATTTCCATTGAGTATCAGGAGAGCAGCCAAAAAATAAAATGTCAGACTTGTCTGAGTTACATTTGAGCTGGTTCTGCTGAAACCAGGAGAAGACCGCCTCCAGGCAGCTTTTGATGGAGTTACCTGCAAAATCGGAATTCTTATCGCAGGTGAAAAGCAGCTGCGTATCGTCAGCGTAGGACACAATACGAGCTCCATAGGTCTCCACTAGTTCAGCCAAAGGGGAAAGGTAAACATTGAATAATGTAGGACTTAAAACTGATCCCTGTGGCACTCCCACATCAAGTGATGGGACTGTTGCTGAAAAAGGTGGTGACCAGATCATTTGTTGGCGCTCGGAAAGGAAGGACTTGAGCCAATTGAACACAGTCCCTCTGATTCCGATCTCATGGAGTCTTAAAAGGAGCCGGTTGTGAGGGACGGTGTCAAAGGCCGCTGAGAGATCGAGTAATACCAGCATTGCCTTCCCACCGCGATCTGTCACTTCCTTTATAGACTCAGTTACCTCTAACAGTGCAGTTTCTGTACTGAGGTTGGATCGAAACCCTGACTGTGTCTGATCCAGAATGTCATGAGCTTCTAAAAAATTAGACAAGGTGGAATGCACATGTTTTTCTGCAAGTTTGGCAAGAGCAGGAAGCAGAGATATTGGCCTGTAGTTGGAGTATTCTAGGGGATTCAAATTAGGTTTTTTTATGAGAGGGATGACGTGAGCCTTTTTTCAGGCCTTCGGAACCTCACCGGAGGTGAAGGAGGCATTAAGAAGAAGGTTGATCAGAGGATTAAGAACTTGGGCCATTTTGGCAAGGATTTTAGCGGGGCACGGATCAGAAGGAGAACCGGATTTCAATTTTTGTAACAAATCAAGAGAAGCCTGAGAGGACAGGGGTGGAAAATCTGAAAGAATATAGGTGTCTTGAGAGATGTTCATTGCAGATGAAAGGGTACCAAGATCTATGGCAGAGGCAGTGGGCGGAAAAGACGCCTGGATGTTAAGAATTTTATTGAAGAAAAAGCTGGCCAGCTGATTGACCCAAGATCCTGAGGGAGAGAATTTAGGGCTTGAAGCAGGGGGGGAAGTAAATTCCCTGACGATTTTAAAAATGTTCTTACTGATGTTACAGGCTGAGTCAATTCTTTTAGCGAAGAAAGATTTCTTCGCCGTTAAAATTGCTTTATGATAGGTCTTAGTAAGATTTTTAAACCTTATTTTCAGGGGGGGCTTCATAGTTCTTTCGCCACATTCGTTCAGCTTTCTTGCAGCTTTTCCTAATCTCATGAAGTTCGGTGGTAAACCAAGGGGCTGAAGTACGTTGGAGTGTTTTAGGTCTGGCAGGAATGGGCGCTCATTCGTTGAATACTACCTGGTTTCTTTCATTCAGACCAATTTGGCAAAATTGCATCTTACCTGTGCTTCGATGTCTGCTATGCAGAGAAGAATGCGTGTTGGACGTTTGTCTTACACTACCATCAGCGTGTTGGACGTTTGTCTTACACTACCATCAGCAGTACCAATGGATATCGACGCTTTGCTTTGTCCTGTAACGACTCATGCAACGTGTTGTCCCCAACCGCTACCTATTCTGTTGACGGCATTCATGAGACTTCATCATTACGATTAAGTGGTGGTGAGGTACGAGATGAAAGCGGCACCACACAGGTACAACCTTCTGTGAACATTGCAGATCCTGACATCGATGATGGAAATGCATCGCACATTTGCACTATTTCCACCTTTTCGGAGTTGGCCCAACTTTCACCTACTGTTGTAGACAAATTTTTTACCGGCCTATCAGAAGTAATGTTCTCCCCTAACAACGAGAATAATATTTGAAAAAACAAGCTCACAGAGTTCCCTGAACTCTGAATTCGGCCTTCAGTTTTTGATAAACAGAACTCCAAAAAGACAGTGACACTATTTTTTTCTCCCTTCCCGAAAACGAAATTATTTACCCCTAATTTCCAAAATATTTACCATTTTTGGCACATGGTACTCTGCTTAAAGTAGAACTATTCTTAGAGAACAGAAGTTCTATTTTTAGAGACTCTAGAGACAATATTTTGAATCAGCCTCTAGCATATGTACAATCCTATATAACTTTGTGATGAAATGGTCTCGGCTTTTTTTCTGTATTCAGAGCCATTTCATAAATGTATTTTTTGCAATTCATTCAGCCTATATTCATATTTGCATTTCCTGAATGATAACTCTGCTTGAAAGCGTACAGTATAATACTCATTTCGTATATCTATACCATTTCAAATGCATTTATTGTATTTTGGGGCGGGTTGGAAAACACATGCATACCTATATGTTTATATATTGCTTAGTATTTAGTAATGATGGACATTATACGTGGAGTGGGTGTTGTGAATGTATCTAGGACCCTAATGAAATATCTGATTCATGCCTTCATGCGGCTATGATAAACCATGTCCTAATGAAGACATACGAATCTTGGCCATATTCAGTAATAGCCCTCGCAGCCCAAATACGGCAAGGCTACTTCCTTAGATTCCTAGAGAGCACAACGAGTTCTTTCGACACACCAAACCTTCAGCTACCTGGGAATTCCCCATAACTTTGTTTTGATTTGTAATTGAACTCCTGCGAGCACTAAAGGAACAGTCAGTTGTTAGTGACATCTTTTATTGACGTCTTATGTCCAACCTTACGTCAAACACGGCACCTTCCAGGTATAAATATACCAACACCTGCCTTAAGCAAACACACGGTGGTGTGGAGCAGAGCGGCTATCTACTTATCCGAAACCCAGCTGATGCCAGAGCCGAAGGAAGCCGCCCCTCCCCTTTGACACGCTGGAGAAGCTACCTTTTCTCACGCCGAGAAATCCAGCTCCGGTGTTTCCAGTCACCTTTGCGGGTGACTGGGAGATCGAGTCCTGAGAAACGAGATACAAACCCTCCTTCATTCTATAACCAAGGTACGGAGCTGATTCAAACCGTAGAGAGAATTCTTGATTCAGATTCTTGGCAAAAAACCCACCTTAACTTTACGCTGCAACTTACTTACTCCTTCCCAAGTATTAGGCTTAGGTCAGGTACACCGGGGTAGGCGTATCTTAGAAGCACCAGTTGAGTTCGTTAGCCAATGTTTTTATGTATGTAAATATTTTATCCATTTTAAAGTATCATATGGCTAAGAAACCATATCCATGCTTTTACAGTATTATTTCACAATACTCCTTTTACTGTACGCACTTTACTTCATGATAAGTATTGCAATTGTGGCAATTCCTTTCTCTTGCATGAGAAAGAAGACTGCTCAATAAAATAACACCTTTTATTGAAAACGCCCGTCTCTCTATTTCTCTGCACCCTGGTGAAATTAAGCATGCACGATTGACTGAGTGAAATAGCTGTCTATTGTTTTCACACGACTCTGGAGATACACTCCTTATTCTGGGGAAGCAAAGTTGTCATGTTATATGGTTGTCAGAAGCTAATCCCTTCTTGTCTAAATCAGGGAAGTTAACCCCTCCCTATCAATTCGAGAAAGTTTCTAGTGACCTATGAGCTAGCTGGCAAAAACGAATTAAGTCTAACATAGTAGAGACCTAGATGACCTCAGTCCTACGTCTACACTGCTGTTTATGTTATTCCAATGCGCAGAGCCTATTGGGAATATAGGAACTACACTACAGTGTCCCCTGATTATAAACTCAGCAACATTAGTCTCTACTTTAAGGGAAATGCCAAACCCTGATATAGAGACAAAGAGGCCATTACCGATACTACCCCAGGGGGAGGACAGGACGCCGACGTCATCAGCCCAGGCCGTGCCCGCTGGGGAAGTATCTAATCAAGCCTTATCAAACAAACCAAACGTACAAACGAGAGGCCAAAAAATGAAGATCAGTCAGGGTAAGGGCATAGTAACCCCTTCAAAAAAAAGACGTGGGCAAGGACCTACAACACATAAAAATGCATACAATAGGCAAAACAAGACGGGGCCAGAGTTAGATAATGCTGATATAGCAAATACCCCAGCGACCAAGGTAAGCACAGGGAGCACACTCCTAGGGGAGACACAGATGATACGATCCAGCCATTCTTCTGGGACAAAATAGAAGGCAGTTTCTACCCTAATAAGACCAGTGTTAACCAAGTTATCGAATATAGGAGATAGACTACTGAACCTGGAGGGGGGCGGTCAAACGCTCACTGGAGAACCCACAACCAGTCCCGCAGTCATCACGTGAGATTGAGCTTACTTCTAACAGTTGTGTATGCCAGCCTGGCCCGAGTACTCAGTATAACACTCATCTACCAAATATTGCCCCGCAAGCGAGGCCGATACTTAATCGAAAAAGTGAAGCAGTCCCAATGGCTCCTAGTATGCGTGCTACCCAACCTCGGATAGAGATTGGGAGTGTGAGCCGGAGTGAGATAACCCCAACATGCCTCATTCCACAGGCCAACAAGGCAAACTCTATCAGGCCACAGCCCGGGGAACAAATAAGGGGGCACAATGGAACCCAGATAGATAATTATTTATTAGAGCCGACTTTTTTACATCTTCCACCAGAGGCCACACCTTATTCTGTTGTTCTAACTAATGTACCCCCCTTACAACATGGAGCGTTTGAGCACTGGTCCTCCCTGAAAAACAAGGCACTGCTCGCACTTGCCATCAAGACGGGCCAAAATAATGCTCTATTCTCTGAATTTAAGATGGCTCGTCGAATCCCATTGGTAGGCTCTGCACCCAAAACACTTTCTGGAGATTGTGCAGTGATTACATTCAGATCACCGGATCTGGTAAGAAGCATTCTCCAACAGTCCAGGTGCCAAACAGTAAGAAAGGGGGGTGGGCGTAGTTCCTCTAGGATTCTTTTATCGACCTTCCTTGAGGTCTGAGCAGCCTTCCCTATCTGATAACAACAGAAACAGACCATACTGTAGTTATAGTATTCCAACCTTTAACTTCTTTGATCCCCTTTGCAGCTTGGACGGGGTAGATTGACTGGCCCCCGCCCATGATAACGCCGATGGTGCAAGGGATTTACGAAATAGCACCTTACAGGAGATCAACCATGACCTGGGTAACTCATGGAATGTGTACTTAACAGGTGTTTCTAGTACCAGACAGGGTGAGTGATCAGCACACAGGATGGGAGGTGCTGGGGGTACTATAAACCTGCTGGAGCAGGAGTTAGATCTATCAAGGACACTTTTGGGCCCCTTTAACGCAGCAGGGCCGCTTATCAATATGCCCCCGGCAACATTAGACCATGCAATCTGCACAGTGGTGTCTTGGAACATCTCTGGCATATCCTCAAAGGTCCAGAAACCAGTTTGGGAGGCCTTTGTGGAGAACATAGAAATCCTGCAGGAGACCTAGGCAATAGAGCCAATACATTTAAATGGCTACAAGACATTTAACACTCCGGCAGTGAAAGGTCTGGGAGGGAGGCCTAAAGAAGGGATCTCGATATATATATCAAATAAGTTTCCCATACCCAAGATTACCCTTCATTAAGGGGGAAATTATTCCACGTGGTTGAGTTAGTCCCCACTACAACCCGCTGTATACTCTTGATAAATTTGTACAGTAACATCAAGCAAAATGATCTGGAAAGAGTAGTTAAAGATATCCTGGCCACAATAACTAAAATCTCGGATGGGAAAAGCAGAGATACAGTGACTCTGCTGCTGGGTGATTTTAATTGTGGGTTATTCAATAACGTAGATAATAGACTGTGTGGCACTTATATGGACGCAGTTAGTTGCACACATTTCACTCACTCCAAGACACTTTAATGATCTAATTTCTAAATTAGACTTGGCATTTGTTAATGAGATTTCAAATCCCCCAGTGGGCTTTTTGCCCACATTTAATGGAATAGGCTATGGAATAGGCTATTTTATACTGATTTCATCTATGTGTGCTCATATGATACTCTCTAGTGTGGTGGGTGACATCGCTATAAGCGATCACTTTCCCCTTCTTTTAAAACTCAACACACACATATATCCAGAATAAGCATGATTTATACACTTGCACGCAGAGAATGGTAGAAGTGAAATCGTAAATGGTCTCTCATTAAAGTGGTCACAAGTTGATCCAGATTTGTTAACTAGAAATGTCCTGGAGAAATGTAGGGTAGAGATAGATACTTGCCTAAGTGAGGAAGCTCCAGATATAACAATAGTGAACTGCTCTGTAGAAATTACTAGGGCAGTTAGGAACTCGATGACAGTACAGTTAAAAAATTAACCGAAACTCGATGGGTGGTTTAACACCAGGTGCACTAGGGCATACACCAACTTAAAGAAGGTATTGCATACTAAGCCAAGATTGTTGCCTTTCAGAGACCTCTAAAGGAAACTCTAAGGATATAGAAGCCCTAAAAGCGAAAAATCGTACCTTAACAATGGACCTGGAAAGGTTGGAAACCCAAAGCCGACGCAACAACTTGAGGATCCTCAAAATTCCTGAAGGGGTTGAAGTTGAGGACATAAAGGGGTTCATATGTAGATTGCTTCGTGAGGATATCTTAAAGGATCGACCTGATATCAATCTGGAAGCTGAGATCCAGCGAGTCCACAGGGATCCATTTAGGCTACACCCTGATCGTAAAGCACCTAGGAAGATTCTGGTGTACTTCCAGACTTATAGTGTTAAAGAATTGATCCTCACTAGATGTTTGTCACGCACTTCTTTACATTTCCGAGCCAATCCCTATCAAATAAGGTCAGACATAGGTGGAAAAACTGCTCAAAGACAATGGGAGCTAGGCTCTAGAATGCCAGAACTGTGTTCAATGGGGGCGAAGGTACAAATGAAATTTCCAGCTCTCCTCAAAATAATGTGGAATAATAAAATGTTTACCTGCCATTTCCCAGAGGAAGCTGACGCAATATTAGCTAGGATGAAAGAGCAGAAAGAATAACTGTATCATCATTTAAATTAATTCTATTAAAGAATGGTTAGATAATAAAAAGGAGTAGAAAAGGTGATGGTGTGAGAAATGGGAGATAAGAAATTAAAAAAAAAAAGAAGTGTGGTGTCCAAGGGGAAAGGGGAAAAAAAAAAAAAGACCAATACCTAATTATATGTAGGCGGGGTGTCAGAGGTACAGGGCCTCCTAGGGCGTAATTACGCCAATCAGGAGGGTAGGGTTCCTCGGGGGGAGGGAGGGGAGGGTTCACAGGGGAGTGGGAAAAAAACAGATAAAAAAGTCCTCATTTGCCATAAATCTTTATTCTTCTAAATTCAAATGTTACTATAGGTCACTATGGTCATTACTAGCCGTATACGGGAGGGTAGTTATGTCACATGATGATTTTGTCTAGATGTAATAAAATCCTTTCCTGGAACTTGAACGGCTTGGGGAGCCGTAAGAAACAACAAAATATTTGTAACTTTTTGAAAAATACTGGAGCTTCCATATCTCTCATACAGGAAACTCATTTAGAGGCAGAAGAATGTAGGAAAATATTTATTAGGTATAAATGGGTTCAGGATATCCTGTGCTTAAAACAAAAGGGTGCCACGAGAGGGGTAGCAATAGTAGTAAGCGCCAATAAAGGGATTAGAGTTCATGACTGGACTACAGACCAGTCAGGAAGATGGCTGGCCGCAGTAGTTTCAATAGGTAAAGTCAAGTTTCTATGCGGGGTTTATTATGGCCCGAATGAAGACAATGCCTGCTTTTTCCAAAAGCTAGAAAAATACATGCTACAGCATACAATTCCTATCATATTAGGAGGTGACTTTAATTTATTATTAGATCCCGAAGTAGATCGCACTTCGAAAGCCAAATATAATTCTCCAAAAAAATCCCTTACAGTTTTGAAAAATATCATGAAAGATTATACATTGCTCGACGCATGGAGAGTTAAACATGGCACCCAAAGAGAATATTCCTTTTACAGCAAAAAGTACCGCCAGTTTTCAAGAATAGATTTCTTTTTGTTAGACCAATCCTTCTTAGCAAATATTTCTTCTATTTCCTACATTCCAGTGGGTCTGTCAGATCATTCTGCGGTTGAATTAAACATTAATTTCCAAAATAACATCCTGGAATATAGGTGGACACTGGATAGGACCATTCTACTAAACGAAGAGTTTAAGAATATAATTAAGGAAAACTCAATAGAATTTTTCAGGTTTAATAACAATACCGCTTCAGATTACATTATATGGGATGCATTTAAGTCCTATATAAGAGGTATATACGGCTCCCAGATGACTCTAAACAGGAAGCTTAATAAAGAAAAAGACATTCAAGAGCTTAACCTGATTAAAATAAAAGAACAGCAACTTCATTCTGCAACTTTGGATGATAGAACCAGTATTCCAAGACTTGAAAAGGAAATATTAGAACTACAAATAAACTTCAGAACAAGAGCCGAAAAAATACTTAAAGATAAATGGGAAGCAAGTAAGTTACGCAATTTTGAATATGGAGAGAAATGTGGATCTTTGCTAGCGTGGAAGGCTAGGACGGAGAGAAACAGGAACAACATTAAATCCTTGACACAACGAGGGACCGGTGTATCCTTAACAGAAGATGCAGGGATTAAAAGGGAAGCCAGATCTTTTTATGAAGAACTTTATCTAGAGAAAACCAATCGACCAGTGGGAGAACTGGATACTTGGTGGATTTTAAGAGACTTGCCACAGTTGAGTGATATAGATAAAGCTTTGTTGGTAGAGGAGATATCAGAGGGAGAGATTAGGTCTCAATTGAAGAAGATGACAAGAAATAAGGCTTCTGGACCTGACGGACTCCCGATAGAGGTCTATAAAGATATTGTTGAAGAAATTTTAGATCCATTACAGAAACTATTCAATAAAATATTCATTCAGGGAGAACAAATACCGTCTTCTTGGCTGGATGCTACAATTTCTTTAATAGCTAAACCAAATAAAGACCCGGAAAGAATTGAGTCGTACCGCCCCATCTTGCTTCTGAATTCTGATTTAAAAATATATTCCGGTATCTTGGCGTCCAGACTTGCTAAAGTCATAAAATCAATTATCCACCCAGACCACAGGGGATTTATTCTTGGCCGTCAATTAAATGAACTTACCTTTCAAGTAATTGGAGCCATAGATATTGCAATAGAGAAGAAGAAGCCGCCTACCATTGTTGCAATAGACGCGGCCAAAGCGTTCGATCAAGTGAACTGGCTTTTTCTATGGAAGACGATGATAAAATTTGGCTTCCCAGAGATTTTTGTTAAGGGAATTGAAACCTTATATAGGGGCCCGAGAGCTAAGATCTTGGTAAACGGTGGTTTGTCCGACTGGCTGAACATTTGTAGAGGGACAAGGCAGGGTTGCCCCTTGTCTCCTCTTTTGTTTGATATATATATTGAGCCTTTTGTTTGTTCCCTAAGACAGGACCCAGTAATCAAACCATTTAAAATAGGGGATCTAACACTTAAGACAGCTCTATACGCAGATGACCTTCTTCTTTATACATCGAACCCGCTGGAAGCAATACCAAGATTATTTAAACTAGCTGAGGATTTTGGTACAGTATCTGGGTATAGTATCAATAGAGATAAAACTGATATTATGTGCTGGAATAACCTTGTTCCTATCCCAGAAGCTAAATCCAAGATTAGATATTTGGGTATTCAACTTACTCAAAAACTGGAAGATACTCCTAAGATCAGCTGGGAAATTGTAATAAAAGAGGTTAAAAAACTTCTGTCTAGGTGGAACACCCTGCCTTTAAACATCTACGGCAGGGTGAACTTAATTAAAATGATAATCTTGCCAAAGGTAACGTTTCTCTTTATTTCTATTCCCTTAATTTTCAATAAAAAAGATATTCTTAATTTGCAAGGTAGGATAGGCTCTTTTATCTGGGCTACAAAATCTCCCAGGATAGCTTGGAAGAAGTTGAGGAGAGGATTAAAACTTGGTGGTTTGTATTGTATTGTATATTGGATTTATATAGCGCTTATCACCCAGGGGTCTCCAAGCGCTTGCCTTGGGAACCCGTCCTGGCTTTTCCCTGTGAGATAGCCCCTACAGGGCATCCCCAAGGTGAAAGCCAGGCATCCCGCCGCGGGGAGCCATTGTGGAGATTAAGCAAGCTTAATGCCCAGAGTTGCAGAGTGTGAACCCATGATTAGGTCAGGCACCGAAGCGAGAATTATCGAGTCCGTGGACATTTGAGCTCAAGACCCTGCCGCGTCGGGAATTGAACCCTGGTCCCGGGTCTGACCTCTGCTTCAGGGTCTGCCTGCTCTAACTAGTGAGCCACACTTCTCCACTCCCAGACTTACTTCTTTATTGCTATGCCTTCCAATTAAAAAATGTTAGACTTCTAGCCAATAAGCAGGATTTTACTTCTCACGGTAGACTTTTTCAGGCTTTGCTACTAGACCTCCCACATAGTGCAGATTTCTTTTTGTTTAAGTTTGGAGACCAAAATTTTTTTTTTAAATTTCGACTGAAGCTTTTGAAGACAGCCCTAGATAATTGGCTACAGATCCGTAAAATGTTAGGTATTCATTACTATCACTCACAAGCCCCAATTTGGGACTCCCCTGGCACCCCGGAATGTTTGATGGATCAATTAGCTCTTCCATTAAGGAGAGCCGGTCTCTCAAAATGGGGGGACCTTTGTGATGCATCGAAATTGTTAAACTGGGAAGTCCTAGTGAGTTTAACCGGGGGTACTCTTACGAGATTTAAGTTCTATCAACTGTCGGCCTGGTGGGGGAGTCAAAATTGGAATACAGAAGATGAGAACCCTTTGTTAGATTTAATAAGTGGTAATACGGGAAGGAAGGGGGAGACTGCTCAATGGTATGCAATTTTACTGGAAAGTAAGGATAATTTGGAAACAGAAATTATTAAATTATGGGACCCCTCCACAGTTCAGATTTCAGATAATTTAGTGGAACTTTGGGTAGATTCCTTTACGATGTCTCAAAAAATGTATTAAACCTTCAAATATGAGAAGAAATCACTTATTCACAATGTACAGGGCTTATTGGACTCCAGCGAAACTTTCCAAAATGTCAGCGGTACACTACTCTTGTCCCAGATGCAAGTTCCGAGAAGCTAATGATACACATATGTTTGTTGAATGTCCTGAAATAGGTAACTACTGGGGACAAGTGTGTGGTTTCCTGGAAGAGGTACTTTCATCTTCATTTGTATGTACTCCCAGATTGGTCTTCTTTGGTCTCCAATTTGATTATGATATTAACAGCTACATATCACAGTTTATTTTTTATGTGATAGTCATCGCTAGAAGAGAGATCTGTAAAGAGTGGAAGTCGGAACTCCCTCCAAAATTTGCTGACTGCCTTAAAAACATCATGGCGGTGAGTAGATTCGATACACTATGTGGGGGTGAGAAGTCTGGTAATCTTTGGTCCACCTTGAATGCATGGAGTGAGAAATAAAAAACTAATAGTCCAATGATTATGCCAGAGGTCATGTGGTCCTGTCCTCCCTAAGTAGCAAGAACCATCACGAGAGGGAGTTGGACGGGTAACAGCCCTACCTCTGGGCAATCTTCATTGGCTATCCACAAACATAAGGGTTGGAAAGGAAGGTTTGTGTCAGTGGCCTGAAGAACGCCTATTTAGAGCTAACATCTACTGGTGGCATATATGAGGACACAAAAAAAAAAAAAAGATTGTTGCCTAATATCACCCAAGCCAGGTTAGACTATGGGAGGACTATAAGAGAAAGAAAACAAACCATCCGTAATGAGGCCTGGAACTCCCTACATAATGCGGCAGAGCAGAAAGACAGCACCGCCTTTTGGAAGGTTCTGAGAACTCCTTTCTTAGCCTCTAGCACAGGTCCCTCAGTGGAGATAGCTATAATGGAAAAAGCATGGATTACTCATTTTTCCAAATTATACAACGACCAGGGGGTTTTAGGTAGCCCTCCGGAAGTTAGCACTCGGATAATTTGGGAACACATTGACCTAGAAATCACCTTGGAGGAGGTGATCAGGGCTTTGGCACAAAGTGTAGGTGGTAAAGCACCAGGGCCAGATGGGGCACTTGTTGATTTGTAAAAACATAATATTACCCTGTGGGGGCCCATATTATCCCAGGTCTTTAAACGCTAGCATAAGGTCTACCCTTCCCCCTACATAGGCAAAATGAAAACAAGTTACTTACCTGTAACTTTGGTTCCCCAGTATTGGTACTTTCATAGATTCCCATGCTTTGTATCATTCCCCGTCGTCGGAATGGGAGCCTCGGTAATAGAAAAATACCACAGCAGTAGGTACAAAAGAGAAAAAACAGGCGTAGGCCTCATCTCATTTTGTAGCCTATCCGCTCTTTTTGAAAAAGAGACCAAAAATGTTGCAACAACGAATCAGAATAGCCTCACCCCATAGAACCCTCCTGAGAGAGCCTAAGATTTTCGTAGCCGTTGTGTAAAAGTAATTACCTGCGCTGAAGGCTGAGATTTCCCAGGGGAGGCGGGTGGGCGCATGGGAATCTATGAAAGTACCAATACCGGGGAACCAAAGTTGCAGGTAAGTAACTTGTTTTCTTGCCCCAGTATTGGACTTTCATAGATTCCCGATGCTTTGTATCACAGTAGCTAGCAGTAAGCAACAAACGCACATTTTGTTATATGCTTATCAGCATAACACAGTATAAGTATTATCATAGATAGTCAAAATACGTTGTAACAATAGATAGGTAATATCAAATACAAAATGTGCAACAATGGAAGGAGGGATAGAAGGGAAAGCTCACCACTCACTGGAATAAATTCCTCAGGACTGCTTGTCCGACTTCTGCGTCACTTCTTGTGGAAGAATCCAAACAATAGTGTTTCGTGAATGAATGGGCACTGCTCCATGTAGCTGCTCTACAAATGTCCTTGATAGGGACACCAGGGAACAAAGCTGTAGACGATGACACTGATCTCGTAGAATGAGCCTTGATCCGTCCTTTCAGCGGCTTCCCTGCCGCCTGATGACAGAACTGAATTGTGCTGGCAATCCAACGTGAAAACCCCTGCTTTGACAGGGGTAAACCTCTTCTTGGAGCGCCAAAAGCGACAAAAAGTTGCGATGTCTTCCTGAATTCCTTTGTCCGTTGAAGATAGAACTTTAAGCATCTTTGGACATCCAAAGTGTGGAGAGACCTCTCCGCCAGAGATGAAGGTCGAGGAAAGTAAGACTTTAGTACTATAGGTTCGTTTAGGTGAAAACCCGAAGGGACTTTTGGGATAAATTTTGGATTCGTCTGTAAAATCAAAGACTCCTTTTTGAACTGTAAGAAAGGTTCAACAATCATGAGAGCTTGAAGTACTCCAACCCTCCTAGCTGTTGTTATCGCTAGAAGAAAAGCAACTTTCCATGACACAAACTTCATGTCAGCTTCATGGATTGGTTCAAAAGGAGCCCTCATGAGATGGGCAAGGACCAGGTTCAGTTGCCAAATCGGAGGAGGAGGTCTCACCGGAGAGAAAGCTCTGAATAGACCCTTCAGGAATTGTTTGATCACCCTCGCGGACCAAAGAGAAGGACCAGAGATGGTTTGCCTGAACCTAGAGATTGCTGCCAGATGCACCTTAATGGAGGAGTGTTGAAGACCTGATTTTACCAAGGACAATATGTACGGTAAGATCTTATGAGGAGCTGAAGTAAAAGGATGAATATTTTCCTTTTGGCACCATGCACAAAAACGCTTCCATTTTGCTTGATAAGTCTTGTTTGTACTAGGAGCCCGAGCTTGAGCTAAAATGTCCTTGCAATCTTGAGGAATATCTAAAGCATTGAACTCCTAAGCTGTCAATTGCAAAGAGCTCGGGTCCGGATGCAGTACTTGGCCCTGGGACATCGTCAGCAGGGTAGGAATGGGGCGTAGGAGAACCCGTTGACCCCGAGACAGAAGAAGGAGCTCTGTGTACCAAAACTGGCGGGGCCCAGCCGGGGCTATTAAAATCATGGTGCAGGGTTCCGTCTTGAGTTTCCTCAGTATCCTTGGTATCAAAGGAATCAGTGGAAAGGCGTAAAGAAATGCGCCTGGCCAGGCTATCGAAAGGGTATTCCTCAATGACTCTCGGTGAAGATACCTGCTTGCGTAGAGTTGGCATTTCTTGTTCTCTGGGGTCACGAACAGGTCTATAAGAGGAGTGCCCCAACAAGAGAATATCCTCTCGAGAGTCCTCTGATCCAATTCCCATTTGTGGGAGATCAACCTTAGGCGTCTCAATGAATCCACCTCCACATTGAGGGAACCTGGAAGATGTTCTGCAGAGAGACAAATCTGGTTATGAATAGCCCATTTCCAGATCTCTTGAGCTTCCCTTAAAAGAAGCTTGGATTTTGTTCCGCATTGCTTGTTCACATAATGCATGGCCGTCGTGTTGTCTGTGCGCACTAGGACCGTAGAACCCCGAATCTTTGGAAGGAAAGCCTGTAGAGCCAGACTAATTGCTCGCAGTTCCAGTAAGTTGATGTGAAAGGTGCAAAGCTCTGGAGACCAGTGATTGCTCACTTGAAGATCCTGTAATGTCGCTTCCCAGCCTTCCAGAGAGGCGTCTGTGGTTAGAACTAACTGTGAGGGAGGAACTGTGAAGGCGAGACCTTCCTCTATATTGCTTGCTATAGTCCACCACCTGACTGCTTTCTTCATGATAGGAGTTATCTTTATCTTGTCCTCGAAGGACCCCTCTGCTTGACGCCATTGCATGTCCAGTTGTTCCTGCAGGGGACGCATGTGAAGACTGCAGTGTGGAATAAATGCAATGCAAGATGACATCGACCCTAGAAGGGACTTGTACCGACGGACTAAAATAATTTGTTTCCTTTAAAATTGGTTGGCAGCAAGAATCAGTTTGTTTTTCCTCTCCTCTGAAGGGAAATCTCTGCAATGAGCAGTATCCAGAATGGCGCCCAGAAATCTTGCTGCCCTGGACGGAAGAAGAACTGACTTGCTTCTGTTTAGACCCAGTCCTAGATGACTGAAAATTTGAATACAATCCTTGACTGCTTTTGAAGCTTCCTCAGAAGAAGGAGCTTTTTTCAGCCAGTCGTCCAGGTAGGGAAACACCTGCAGAGACTGCCTTCTGAGAAAAGCCGCCACTGGCGCTAATACCTTCGTAAATATCCGCGGTGCAGATCTTAGTCCGAAAGGTAGGACTCTGAACTGAAAATGGCTTTTGGCTACTGTGAAGCGAAGATACCTCCTGTGGGCCGGATGAACAAGAACATGAAAATATGCATCTTCCAGGTCTAGAGTTGCCATATAATCACCAGGATTTAGGAGACGTAATATATCCTGTAGAGAAACCATCTGAAAAGACAGTTTTTTGAGATAGGTGTTGAGCTCTCTCAGGTCTAGAATTGGACGCCACTTTTCTTCTGTCTTGCGAATCAGGAAAAACCTGGAATAGAATCCTTTCCCGCGTTGGGTCTGAGGAACTGATTCTATTGCTCCTTTGATGAGCAGTGTTGAACCTCGAAATGCAGAAGATTTAGATGTTTTGTTTCCGTGGCGCGAGGAGCTCTGGATGGTGGCAATTTCTGAAACTCCAGTGTGTAGCCGAATTGAATGATATTGAGGACCCACCGATCCGATGTAATAATTTTCCAGTTGTGGAGGTATTTTGAGATCCTGCCCCCACTGATGTACTAGAGGGGAGGAACAGTAGACAGAGCCATGAAGCCACTATTGTCTTTTAGAAGTATCTCTTCCCTGACGCCCCTGACGCCCTCTTGATGGTTGGCGAGAGAAAGACGCCGATTGACCTTGACGCAGCAAGTATTGGGGCTTGTAGGATTGAGAGGACTGTGAGTACGAAGAATAGCGTTGATGATTCCCACCTCTGTACGATGAAAATCCTCTCCCTTTCGCACCTCTGAAAGGAACTTTGCGGTAATGCAATGTCCCCAAGGACCTTGTCGTGTCCGTGTCCTACTTGATGTCTTGAAGGGCATCATCTACATGCTTTCCAAAAAGCATTTCTCTGTCATAAGTGAAGTCCAAGATCTTATTTTGAACTTCCTGGCGAAACCAGGTTGCCCGCAGCAAGCCCTGACGCCTTAAAACTGCTGAACCCGCTAGAGCTCGGAAAGCAGTAGTTGCTATATCCATAGCACAATCTATCACCTCTGAAGATGAACGCTCTCCTTCCACCAGTATCTTTCTGGCCTCATCTTTCGCACTATCCGGAAGTTGGTCAACAAACGGGGATAAATCGCACCACATCTGGCGATCATATCTACCCAAGATAGCCAGAGCATTAGCAGCTCTAACCAAAAGACTAGCCATAGAAGAGAACCTTTTTCCCACATTGTCCAGACGTCTCCCTTCCTTGTCTGGCGGTGTCATAAGGGGCGCCGATGGATTCTTGGACTTACTTTGCGCTGCCTGGGAAATAACTGAGTCCGGCTATATTTGACCAGTCAGGCAAGCGGGACTGCCTTTTGGAGCTTCATACTTCTTCTCCAGCCGGGGAAGAACAGGAATGACTGTAGCAGGATTCTGCATCACCTTAGTACCTTCCGACCACACATGTTCAACTATCAGTATTGAACGGATGGACTTTCTATAAGGCTCTTTGAAGTCGTAAAGAAAACTGATTGCACTGTCGTAATCGGAAGACCAAATCTCTTGGACGCCCTCTCCATAAGATTATGGAAACCTCCAATGTCAGCTGGAGGAGAGGTAGCAGTATCGAGCACTGGTGAAGCTGGATCTTGAATAACATCATCTTCCCAACCTCTATCCGGGTCATGAGGTGGATCTACCTGAAGATCTTCATCAGGTGAGACATTATCATCCTGAATAGTCAACCTCCTGATGGCTTTCTCTTGGTTCTGGTTCCGAAACTCGGGAAACCAGAGGCGTCACTGCAACTGCAGAAGCAGATGGAGAAGGAGGATGCTCTTGCTGGTCTGAAGCTTGTGACGGAAACCTTTTCCTGTAGTCTTGTAGCATCATCTGTAAGTCCATTATAAGAGAGGACGGCATTGCCACAATATCCTGATGCGATTTGTGTGGAGGCCTCTCTTGTTGAACAAAATGACGTTCTTCTGTATAGTATTAGTCAGAATCCGAATCCTGATATTTTACTTGGAGTTCGGATGGGCTATAAGCATCCTCATAAGGACCATCGTCATCATCATCAGACTCCTCCTCAAGAAGCAAAGTTGGAGGTAAGGGAGTTACACGGCGAGGAGATGTCTTCTCTGGAGTAATTTGCTGCCTCTTTATAGAGATGTGGACCCTTTGAATCGTCGACGACTTCGTCGACGGACTTGTCGTCGACGGTAATGCCGGCGGAATAGTCATCGACGGGACTGTCAACAGGACCGTCGACGGAGAGATGGACCTCGTCGACGGAGGATTGATCGTCGACGGTGTCGCCGACAAGCTCGTCGTCAGAATCATCATAGCTGTCGACGACGTTGTCGTCATCGCTGCCGTCAACGCTATCTTAGTCGTAATTATCGTCGACGTCGAAGATGTAAACACCATCATCAACGAGCAGGGAACAGGTACCTTAAACGTCGACGAAGATATAAATGCAGCCGCCGTCGACGGAGCTGTACCTGAACCCAAGTCCTTTTTGGAAGTTGTCGTCGACTTACCAGATGATTTTGTCGTCGACGGACGTGGTTTCTTGTCCGATCTTCCTTCCTGAGGGACAGCAGAAGGTTTCTTGAATCCCTTCTCCTTTTCAGATGGCGGAGAAGCAACAGAAAGGCTATTCTTATTGGTTGTTGCAACATTTTTGGTCTCTTTTACAAAAAAAGGCAGATAGGCTACAAAATGAGATGAGGTCTATGCCTGTTTTTTCTCTTTTGTACCTACTGCTGTGGTATTTTTCTATTACCGAGGCTCCCGTTCCGACGACGGGGAAAGATACAAAGCATGGGAATCTAGGAAAGTCCAATACTGGGGCAACAATAATTATTCCAATCTTTAAAAACGGTAACCGCGAACACCCAGGATGCTACAGACCAATCTCTTTCCTGGACTCTATGGTCAAGGTACTAGGGAGGGTTATTTTGGAACGCTTAGCAGATTGGGCAGAGGAAACGAAGATTCTATCAGTTCTGCAGTATGGGTTCCGCGACGGCCTGGGCACTATTGAGCAGTCATTAAACCTCACATTACTGATAGGCAAATACACAAGAGCAAAAAAAGGTAGCCTTTATCTGGATTTTGTCGACCTCACTGCAGCCTTTGATTCAGTAAAGCACGAAAGGCTGTGAAAGGTCCTTGAAAGCATGGGGGTTGATTTACAAATGATCACGCTCCTACGCCGATTGTATAGTGAAGCGTCAGCAAGCGTCCGTTTTGGTCAGAAGGGAAAATGCACTGAAGCATTCCCAATCAGGAGAGGGTTCAGACAAGGTTGTGTGCTGGCCCCCTTCCTTTTTAATCTTTACATAAACGGACTTGAGGATTCACTGCTTTCCCAGGGCATAGACTACCCTCAAGTAGGTGACCGATCGATCTCCGCACTCCTCTATGCGGACGATGCGGTGTTGATGGCCAGAACTCAAAATGGCCTCCAGAGAGCCCTGGATATTTTTAGTATATTTATGGCCGATCTTGGTCTTCAAACTAATATAACAAAGACCTATGTTATGAGGTGTAAGCAAAGGGCACAGAAGACTCGTGAAATGTTCATTGATGGGAAAAAGTTAGCGTCCACAAAAAACTTTTCCTCCCTAGGTGTATTTTTTTAACTACCAAGATAAATGGGCCTCTGCTATAGCTGATAAAAAAACAGCTTTTGCCAGATCGACCGCGGCACTATCAAGCTTTGCAAAGAATACAAGTAGGAAGCCGCCTTCAGAGCGGTTACATATATATAAAGCCAAGTGCGTCTCCATGGCAACTTATGGAGCCGGGGTGTGGGGCTTTGCCGATATTAACTCTTTGCAAAAGATAGAAAATGTTTTTACAAGGTACATCCTCTCTGTCCCTCCTAGTACCTCCACTTTTATTTGCCACGAGGAGTTGGCCCTTTGCTATTTAGCAGACTTGGTAAATTTAGAAAATTAGAGCCAATCCTCTTGTGGCATAGGGTTTGGTGCAAGGATCAGACAGAGCTGAATAGAGTGATTCTAAAAGATGATCTAAAGCTGGATGGGGCCAATAGAATCCCTTGGATAAAATTTGTATCTGACTTTATGAGCGAGTTGGGCCATCCCGAATATTTTACTACATCATCTTCAATGATGGATATCTCAAGAAAGGCATTAGCTCCAAGCCCTAAAAAATCAGTTAGGAATCTTGGAGTTCGCTTGGACCAACAGCTATCCTTGAACTGTCAAGTTCAATCAGTTGTAGCTGCCTGTTTTTCTAAGATTAAAATCTTGAAAAAATTGATTAATTATCTTCCAAGTGACCATAGAAAGACAATAGTCCATGCGTTGATCATCTCTCATTTGGACTACGCCAATGGACGTTACTTAGGACTCTCAGCTGGCCTCTGTCATAAACTTCAAACCGCCCAAAACGCTGCTGCTCGATTGATAGGTGGTCTCCCTCGGAGACACCCCATCTCCTCCTACCTTCATGACTTGCATTGGCTCCCCATGAACAAACGAATCGAGTTTAAGGCAATGACACTCGCCTATCGCTCCACCCAGGGTAACGGATCTGCCCACCTCAGATCAATTCTTCGTCCCTACTGTAATTCCCGTACTCTACGCTCCAATTCCAAAGGCTTATTGGTCACTCCGAGATTTAAAAAATCCCGTTCTGGTGGAAGAACCTTTGAATTAGGTGCGGCTCAGCGATGGAACAGGTTGCCTCTTAAACTACGCATGAGCAAGACTGAACTAGAATTTCGCCGCGCTCTGAAAACCCTCCTGTTCCGCCGCTAATCGCCATCTCTGATTCCCTCCTGAGAGCCGCAATCACATAGCGCCGGGACACCCCGTTGGGGTAGCTGCGCGCTCTATAAATGACAGAAAATAAAATAAAAAAAATAAGGCATTAAAGAAAGAGGGTATTCAGCTCCTAGTAGATAAAAGACTACACATAGAATGTGCATCTAAAATAACCGCGAGAGGTCATCTGCTGTTACGCTCCACTCTTGGAATGGAGCCTATTTATCTTTTGTACCTGGAACTTTTGACACTTTTTCTTATAAGGTTAAGATTGGGTGTTATACATAGGTTGATGACATTCCAGAAATGTATGATTTGTCTTGTACCCTTTCACAGTGCCCTTGAGATAACATCTCTTCCCAAACGACCATGTACTTAGTCCTATTTTGTAAATTTTATCATGATCATAGGAAAGTTTGGATTATCCCCTTTTTAAGAAAACTTGGGCCGTAAAGCAATGCTCCAGTTGCAATTGTTAGAGAACGAGCATATCGCATGGAGGGTAGCCCAGTTCTTTAAAGCTGCATTTTATATTAGGAAAAGTATGGATTTAATGGCATAGTATTGTAAAAATTAATTGTTTTTATTTGTAAAAAAGGAAATCCTAGTCTTGGCCATTAGTTCATGAATCTACTGCTGGAGCATCTGAGTTTTGGTGGGGACAGGATCAGGGACGCACAGGGCTGTAACCCTGGTAGCACAATAGGAGCAGCAAGCCGGGCCACACTGTACAAGGATGCAACAGGTGAAAATGACACCGGCTGCCCCAGCCAGTATCATTAATAATTTCCAACCCCATGTCGTCAGAAGCCCCCAGAACCACTCAGACAATGACCAGGACCCATTTTCGGTATGCATTTCAGCTGCTATGCGATGTAGCTTTTGGATAGCTAAATGGACAGTGGGGGCAGAGTCTGGAATATACACGCAACAGGAGCTGCCAATCACTCGGCATGCTCCTCCTTGATCAGCCAAGATAACGTCCAAAACCATTCGGTTTTGGAGCAAAACGAGCCTTGTCGCCTGAAGCTCTAGGGTGATATTAGTCATGATATCATTAGTGATATTAATGACATTCTCCACTATTCTAGACAACCGTCTTATCTCTCTGCTATTGAATATGGGTCCCCAGAATGGGACCAATCCTTTGCTAAAATCAGTGAACTGCTGTAAGGAGGTGTCGGTCTGATCTACTTTCGTTGCTATGAGCTGTCTATGTTGCCTATTGGGTACTGCTCTCGCTGAGTGTAGCTGGTGTGTTCTATGATAGTCTGATGGTGCTATATATACAGGCGGATACAAGAAAGACAGATAGCACTGTCCAGCCCAACCTCGGGGTAACCAAGTGTAAGCATTCTCCCCGCATACGATTTACACATTGGGTGGCGTTAATAATGGCGGGCTACTAAATATCTTCATACGGTAAGTGTAGTTACAGACACTGTCACCAACCTGTACATGCCCCATCCCCTGTACGCAGAAATCAGAAGAGGTATTCAGAATGGGAATGGGTACGGTGAGTTCACTGGTAATATTTCTGACCACAAAATGCTGGAAATACTGTGAATCATTAAAATTAGCAAAATCATAGAGTTCATCCTTTAACCAAGTACTATTTTCAACCTCCATATACATATTCATACAGGCTTCTGGATCTAACGATCCCTGTTCCCCATTTCCTTCTGGGTCAAATCCCTGATGTTTCTCAATGTGTGCCAGAATCATATTATAGTCCTTCTCAGTGTATTGCTTGGGATTTTCTATATAATGATTGTACATAGCAGAAAACAGTTTAAACCATGCTTCACAAATTCCTAAATAGGACAACGGTAATGAGAGGAACAGGTCATGTTTATGCATAACAGAAGGCAGGAGCCCGCAAACCCAACAGTCGGTGATATTAGTGGCACTGTGTGTTTGATGGACCATTTCTACAAATACATTTTTCGCATAAGTCTGGCGATGCCGTTCTTTGTGGGGTACTAAGGTGAACATAAAGTGTTCAGGTGGGGGTACAGTAGAAGGTAGAAAGGTTTGCAAGGGGTATTCGTGTTCCAGATATATGAATAAGCCCATGAAAATAGCTAATATGACAGTTATAACCAACACAAAGGCTACCTTGACCCTCGTGGTCCAAGTGGAAAACATTGGTTCATAGAATGGCAAGTATCGGGGTGCAATGGGAAGTTCTTCTTCCAGTACAATACGGCCAAAAGGGTACATTCCTAGCTAAAAGTCCAAAACTAAACTCGGGCCTAGCAGTCCGTCCTGCCAGAGGGTTCTTCTCCCTGTGTCCGTCAAAGTCTCACAGGCAGACTCCTATCGTTCATCTCAAGAAAAACAAAGCGCTGTGGTCAAAGTGGTCCTGCTGTCCAACCTGGCGGTTCACAGGAGTTAGTCTTTCTTTCTGAACAGAGCACAGTGATCAAAGTTCCAGCTCTCAACGGGTTCCATCTAGTGTCTCGCTCAGTACCTCAGACCTGCAATCTAGCAAACCCTGTCTATTCAATAGAGTCTTTCTTTATCTCCTAGCGGTGGGGTCTGAGGCACCGTGCTGCTTTCTCAGCCGCAGGTTGTATCGCACATGACCCGGAACTTCCTGATCAGAAAACAGCCCAGCAGGTATCTCTCTCTCATTAGAACCTTCGCTTGCCGGGGTATTCAAAACAGGATTCAGAGCAATTGCAGATTCAGCAGAGACCGGTTCACCCGATCTCGTCACTCCCTCCTCTTGCCTTTGTTCTGTCTTGCAGGCGTCGGAAAAGGGTACGAATGCAGTAGCTTTCTCGGTCTCCTGGGTCAGAATTCCCCCTGGGCGTCGCTGATCATGTGGAAGTCCAAGCGGCAGCTTTTTCAGATGGGAGACATGGATCCAATGCTTTCTCCCATCCACTTTGACAGCCGTCCGGGTTGCAAGCAAGATTTGGCGCGGCTCGGACCACCTTGGAGCCAGGCTGGAGTCTCGTTCGAATTTCTTGACCAGCACCCACTGGCCGGGTTGTAGTCGATGTCCGGGACCCTCTGGCAGAGGCTGCAGAACGGATGCTACCTGCTGATGAATAGAACGGAGATCTTTAGTCAGGGCATACAGATAATCGATCAACATAGGATATTCTATATCAGAAAAGGATCGTGGTCTGTGTACCCCCCATATATTAGCAGGCCGCCCAAAGGTTATCTCATAAGGAGAAAGGCCAGAGCGAGAATGAGGGGTAACCCGTAATGACATGAGGGCCAAGGGCAAGGTGTCAGGCCATTTCAATCCCGTGCTTTCCTGAATCTTAGCCATTTTAAGTTTCAGAATCCCATTGTATTTTTCCATGAGCCCCGCTGACTGGGGGTGTCGGAGTGCGTGGAATTTTTGTTTAATCTGCAATCCATCACAAATATGCTTAACAAGGGCCCCATGGAAGTGCCCCCCATTGTCTGACCATATTAAACAGCGTGGTATAAATTGCTTGAGAAGAGCCTTTGCTGTGGCCAGGGCAGTGTTTTCTTTTGTGGGGTAGGCCTCAACCCATTTGCTAAAAGCACAGACCACCACCAACACATATTTTAAATTGTTGACGCGTTCCATGCGGATATAATCCATCTGGAGCACTTCAAAGGGTAACGTTGGAGGTGCAAAGTTCCCACTCAGAACATTTTCTGCCTTCCCCGGATTGTGTTGTAAACAGACCATGCAATACTGTACCAAACGGACAGCCGTCTTTTGTATGTTAGGGTTATTCCATACTGGGTCTAACAGGCCACAAATACCTTTAGCTCCTACATGGGCAGGACCGTGGGCCATAGTTTACAACGGCCTGCACCAATGCATTAGGCAGTAACCATCTCTGTTTTTCAGTCAGATTGACCCAAGAATTATTCTCGTCCAATCTTCCCACTTCCTTTTCCCATCTCTCTAATTCAGCAGGAGTGGCCTCCTTCTGTAATTCTCTCACACTTTCCATAGTATTATCAAACAATTCAGATTCCTCCACCCATCTCGCGGATGACATTACAAACATAGCCGACATTGGGGATTGGGCTGTCTGTTTGGCCACCAGATCTGCGAAAGCATTCCCTTCACCTACTTCATCCACCACTGCCTTGTGTGCTCTGCATTTTATTATGGCCAATTTCTTGGGCAGAGTTAGGGCATCCAACAATAGTAATACCAGGGGACCATTCTGTATTTTCTGACCATGAGAAGTAAGGAAGCCCCGTTCCTTCCACAGCCGCCCAAAATTATGGGCCACGCCGAAGGCGTATTGGCTGTCTGTGTAGATATTAACTTCGAGTCCTTCACTTAATACACAGGCTCGTAATAATGCCACTAGTTCAGCAGCTTGGGCTGACCGGTGTGGTACTCAAGATGTTTCAACTACTGTCTTCAAAGTTGTAATGGCATATGCAGCTGTTGTTGTTCCATCTGCTAATTTAAAACGGGACCCATCCACATATAACTCCCCCTGAGGGTCAGATAGAGGAATGTCGGTAAGGTCAACCCTTCCCTTCGTCTCTTCTTCAGTTCGAAATATGCAATCATGTATATCATTGGTAGTCTCACTCGAAGGGAGTGGTAACAGTGTGGCTGGATTTAGCGTAGCACATCGTGTAATCGTGATATGCGGAGCAAATAGTGTTAATTCATATCCAGTTAGGCGTGCACTCGTAAGGTGCTGTGTCTTAGTTTTGTTTAATAATGTGTCCACAGCATGAGGTACCATCACTGTTAGATTGGAATTTAGAACGAGTCCTTCAGATTGCCAGATGGCCACCGCGACAGCTGCAGTGGCCCTCAGGCAGCTAGGAAGTGCCCTTGCGACATTATCCAGTGTGGCTGACAAATAAGCCCAAGGTCTTTGCTTACCACCAAAGTCCTGCGTTAACACTGAAAGCGATCAACCGTCGACCTCATGCATGTACAGTACAAAGGGTTTACAGTAGTCAGGAGTGCCCAAGACAGGAGCAGAACAGAGAGCAGTTTTTAAAGAGTCAAAGGAGTGCTGACATTCATCCGTCCAGGGGAGAGGTTCATGCACGTCTTTAGTGGTTAGATGCAACAAAGGTTTAGCAAGAAGAGAAAAATTAGGTATCCATTGGCGACAGTAAGAGGTGATGCCAAGAAAGGCATGAATCTTGCGCTGCGTGCAAGGGACAGACATGTTAGAGATGGTAGTAATGCGCTCAGGAGTCAATCGCCTACCCTCCTTCGACAGTAGATGACCTAGGTAGGTTTCCTCCTGTCGACAGTATTGGAACTTAGACAAGGATACCTTATTCCCCTACTCTGCCAAATAGTGCAATAATTTAACAGTGGCGGCCTTGCATCCTTCCTCTGTGTCAGAGGCGATCAACAGGACATCCACGTATTGCAATAGCACATTGCCCTCTGGTAAGACTAGGTCGTCCAGCAGAGCCTTAAGGGCCTGACTATAGATGCTCGGACTTTCAGTATTGCCTTGAGGTGCACAACAGAATCTGAAGCTTCGGCCAGATAACGAGAATCTGAAGATCTGTCTGCTATCGGGATGGATAGGAATACTGAAGAAAGCATTCTTCAGATCAATGACCGAAAAATAGTGGGCAGTGGGCGGGATCATAGTAAGGATGGTGGTGATGTCCGTTAGCACAGGATACTGTGGTACAACAATTTTATTAACAGCTCTCAGGTCAATCACAAAACGATAAGCATCACTGTGTTCCCGTGTCGCAGGATCAGAACTTTTCTTTAAAATCGGGAGAATTGGGCTATTACAAATATTAGCTGCTGTTTCTTCCACCACCCCTTTGTTGATGAGGTCTTGAATGATTGAAAGTAGAGCCCGTTCACCGGCTGGTGATATCTTATACTGCGGTATGCGTGGTAATTTTGCGCCAGTTTTCAAAGTAATATGGACTGGGGGAATGTCTAACTTACCCACGTCCGCATCTTCAGTTGCCCACAGGGCAGCGGGAATGCCGTTAAATTCAGGAAAGAGAGGTTCGTTTTTAGCAAAACATTGTTTCATGATATCAGGGTGGGGTTGTATCGTCAAATAAACCCCATCAGGGGAGCAGTATATTTTTGCATTCAATTTCTTTAGCATATCTAAACCCAACAGATTCTCCCCACAATGCGAAGTTAGCAGGAAAGGTGATTCAATAGTAGCAGGACCTATCGTGAAGGTGAGAGGTTTAGAGATTTGACTGACTACTGGGACTCCTGAAAATCCCACGGATACATTATTTTGCCCGGACAGAGTCGCCCCTGGAACCAATGATCGACCAACTGAACTATTCATTGCCCCTGTGTCAATTAGGAAATTCTCAGAAGTCCCCATCAATTCCCCCTTCACATAGGGTCCTTGTTGATTGACCGGGTTGGACACTTGGCCCCTACTCTGTCCCTGGCTGTCTTATGGGTGGACATACCCATCCTGGTCCTCGAATGCGTAATCTTCATGATAATACTGTCTGCCTTGGTGACCATCAAAATGATTCCGTTCAGACTTGCCTGATGCTTCCTCTCTGTGCATATCACTTCGATCTGGGCCACCTCGTCCTCGTCCTCGCACTGCGCCGTTCTGAGCAAGTAATAACGGACACTGCGCTTTCCACTGTCCCTCCTGTTTACAATATGAGCATTGGTTTATCCCCACGGTAGGGGACCCGTCTGCGCCTCTGCCTCGAAAAATATACGGATAGTCCGTCTCACTATAAGAAACTTCCCCATTGGTTCCCAAGGCATCTGATCACTTCCTGGTAAGGAACGCCGTAAGAACTCCGCATCACTTCTGCAAGTAAGTCTGAGCTCTGCCCGTTACCCGTTTTCATCATTATTACTCTCTCCTTTTATCCTTTAGTTTTTCCGTATATTTTTCAAGTCCATTTCATACCGTCAGTTTAAATCTAATCTCCTTTCATGCACCATACCCCACAGCTTTCGTTTTTGAGAGCACTGATTGCATATCACCACGCTTTGCACGTTGAATTAAGTCAGCTCCGCTACAGTCGTTCATTTGTTTATTTAACAGAGAGTGTTTGTTTATTGCATGACTATATAAATACATGGTACCTTGCTGAATGTTAAGGTCCTTTATGTTTCCATTTTCAGGCCCCTGATGAAGGGTTACCCCGTTTAACCCGAAATGCATCGGGCATGAAGTAATGCTTATGAATTTCAATGATCACAATGAATCTGTAAAATAATGGATAATGACACCAACTGGATATGAATAAAGCAATTGGATGATCATAACCCGTTGTCTGATCCTCTATCTTGAAAGAAATATGTGAAGAAACCACACAGTTTCATGTTGAAAGAGCGCACCCTTTGTGATTTTTCCATTACACTTTCTTCTCCTTACTCAAGGCACTGTTAGGCACAGTGCGACAAGGATTGCGCCAAACTTAACCTGTCGATTAATTTTGCTATACACAAATGGAGTGCACGGAGATACCTACAACTTAACTTGGTGGAGAGAGACACGATCTTCCCAGTGGCCTGAGCTCTGAGACCATTTATCCTCGACTGCCTGCTGCAGAGGCCGCATGTGAAGGCATGCATTGGGCACAATGTGGATGCACGAAGCCATCGATCCCAGTAGTGACGACACTTGCCTGGCTGTAGGATTTTGGGTGTTGAGAAGGGTGCAGCACTTCAGAAGCATTGATGACAACGTCTCCTCCGAAGGACACATGCTTGCCTCTGCGGAGTCCAGATAGGCGCCCAGATAGTGTATTCGTTGGGTGGGGTTGAAGAACAATGAGTAACTGTGGATCTAAACAAACTATCCGTGAAACAATGTCTGACATACAACTCAATCCTAGATGTGACTGTAAATCAAGAGAAATGTGATTCAAGCACAAAATACTTCCATTCTATGAAGGTACCTATCAGTTATCCGTCGGTGCCGCCCTTGTCATCATCTGGGCCTCCTCACACCAAGGAGAGCATTCTTGCAGCCACTTTAGAGTGGATGCCCCAGTGTGTTGAGGATTTAAGGAAGGTGACCATGTACTGATAACTACAAAGCAGTGCGTGAGGAAAAAATTATATTGAGTGTGTGAGTAAAGTGTAGACTATAAAATTGGAGTACAAAAATGATTTATTAGGTCCCTCTCATGTTTCCAACATTTAAAAACCAGTGCGGGGACATAGTAGGTTTAACAAATAGCTACTATTTAAATCGTAAAGGTCAACATCTTTCTGCAGACTATGTACCCATCAGGGTGTCCGCTGCTTTCATCAGGACCGTATCTCGCTACTGCGTAAAAATCAAGGTAAGTAAAAACGTTTTACTTTACGTGATATAGGTGTCACCTGGACTTCCTTAGTAAGTATCCGTCCTCCTAGGTACTAAAGGAAGTCCGGGTGTAGAAGTAGTCAAATCAGACAAACAAACAGACAACTAAAGACAAACAAAGATAAATATCAGTACGGGTAATCAAGTGTAACCAACTGTAGGTATAAGTATTCATGTACGGGTTTGAGGACCGACTTTTTGTAGTTGACTTGCAACCCCAAGGAATGCATCAGGTTGAGGCAGAATGAGAGATGGCTCTGAAGTAGAACAGGTGTGGAGCTTTTCAGGAGCCGGTCATCTATGGATGGGTAGACGAATATCTTCCGCCTGCGGAGGAAGGCAGCCACCACCGCCATGCACTTGGAGAATGTCCGCGGGCGGATTTGAGGCCGAACGGAAGCACTCGATACTGGTAGTGATGACGAGAGATCTGGAACCGGAGAAATTTGCGATGCTTCACTGAGACAGGTATATGAAAGTAGGCATCCTGCAGGTCGGTGGCAAACATCTAGTCTCCCTGGTGAAGGTGCGGAAAGATCTGATGCAGGGCTAGCATACGAAATTTCTCCTTCCTGATAAACCTGTTCAGCAGGTGCAGGTCGAGGATAGGTCTGTACTCTTTGGCTACTCCTCGCTTTTGGACTAGGAAGTAGCGGGAATATACCCCCTGATTTCTTTGGAGGGGAGGAACCTCCTCTATGGCCTTCTTGGCGAGTAGGATGAATACTTCGTCCTGTAACAGCTGACTTTGAATTTGAGTAAGGCGCCTGAAGTGCGGGGGCACCTGCAGAGGAGGAGACTTGAACCCCAGCAGGTAACCATGCTGCACAATTTTCAGCACCCATTTGTCTCTTGTTATGGTTTCCCACTCTTCCAGGTGAAAAACTATACTCCCTCCTACCGGAGTGGCTAACGGGTGCGGAGGAAGCAACGACTCACGGCTTGGGAGGCTGCTTAGAGGTGGACTGCTGTTTGTTATTGCCTCTTCCTCTTCCAGGGCGCTTCTGGTGGAACTGGGACCTCTGTTGGTTCTGTGAGGACCATTGAGAGGTTTGAACCCTCTGCTGGAAGGAACGTTTGTCGCCCTGACGAAAACGTTTACGGAATTCTTTGCGCTTTTCCAGGCCAACAGCCTTGACAGTGCCCAACTCCGTTTTCATTTTGTTCATCTCCTCATCGGCGTGAGCCCTGAACAAGGGGGATCCATTTAAACGAAGATGCAAAGTGATGTTCAATTTTGTCGCACCCCTACCCAACACGTCAGTGAATGTTGTGATGTAATCAATAAGGGAAACCTGTGATGGAGGCGTGGAAGAGAAGGTAGACCTTGTAGGTGATCTTGTGCGTCTTCTCTTATGAGGGTGGTTGTTATGAGAGGTGTGGTGACCCCTAGATCGGGACCGGTGCACAGGAGGCGACCTGGGTCTGGAAGGTTCAACCACCCCTGAGCACTCTATGAATCTACACAATGGTATAGTAAACCATAATATTATACATATGATACAAATTAGCCAGTAATCCACAATAATCAAAATTGTTGCAAGTCCATTCTTCAAAAGTTGTAGTCACTTTTAAATCTTCATAGACTTATTCCAAAAAGTTCTGAATACAATTTTCAATACATCAGTCTCTGTGAGGATGATACATCAGCCAACACGTGTTTTGTCGTGTGTAAATCTAACACATAGACTTCCTCAGGGCTGCAATCAAAAATGAATATTGCCCACTATTAAAATAAATCAAAATTTATGACTTGAAAGGAAAAAGAAGGTATAGGGCCCTTCACCTCAAGAAAATGTTGTGCACAAACTGTCGTGTAGGCATTTTACGTGAGAAAAAAAAGAGAGAAAATATATCCCACTCAAGGTAAGAAAGTTAACACTCAAAGTATCTGTGAGTACCTTATACCCCAGTAGCATTCAGGTAAGAGGTAATACAGAATATTCACCTCGGAATAGTAATTCTCTCCTGTAAATATGACCTCCTCTTCTTGTTACCAGGTATAGCATATGAATGGCAAAATAAGCGCAAACAAATAATTACCAAACAATATAACTATATCTCCATATCTCACTGTCTCAGTAGCTGCCTTCGTTCTAATCAGAAGTCTAACGACCCAAGTAAAAACTCATATATGTGAATTGATATATATTTAATTGTTAGGGAATTATCTATTACCCTGGCAATATCTAGGTCCTGTACAAACTCCAAGTTCCTGCTAAACCGAGTATGTACGTAGGCTAACAGAATAACATCTAAATCAAGGTGTGGGGAGTGACACTCACCTAAGTATCAAAACAAGAATCCAGTGTTCCTCACAAATGTTTCAGTCACTTTTAGGTAATTCCTAAAAAGATAAAATACCTCATGTGTTCTATACCATACGTATGTCACTGTACTTCTTCTAATAATAAGTTATGGTACCAACTCACCTTGTTATAGTCGTTAACCAAAGTGAGAATAATATGTGATCAACTTGCTGCTAAATATCTGTAATTACCAACACATAGTATACATGTTAACAACTATTACAGAAATCCAAGTAATTTAGAAAAAAGGTAGAGTGCCATAACTCACCAAAACCTTCCGTTCTTAATATAGTTTGAGGACATGTGCTGTGAAATAAAGTATACATCTAGTTCAGAATTCTATCTAAACACCAAATCATATAATTGCCTATTTATTTATCATTCTAGATCTTACCACAAAAATATGTAATTCACTTGGTGTCCCCAATCAACTCGTCTCTTCAAAGTAAACGTAACGTGTCCAAACGTAATCACAATAAATCCAGAGAACCTTATCATCAAAAGATCGCTGTAATATAAAGAGCTAAATCACTTATATGACTCGCATTTCGAGATCCAAAATACTCACTATCTGCCATATGCTTACCCAATATCAGTAACAACCGATCGTATCCTCCACCCATATAAGCTCCTCCTGTAGAATTTAAAAGTGACTACAACTTTAGAAGAATGGGCTTGCAACAATTTTGATTATTGTGGATTGCTGGCTAATTTGTATCATATGTATAATATTAAGGTTTACTATACCATTGTGTAGATTCATAGAGTGCTCAGGGGTGGTTGAACTATTGGTTTCTGTTTTTACGGAAGTTTGGGGTGTTGGATACACGCCCTCCCTCTAGATGCACCAAACGTAGATCAGTAAAATAATAAAGATTATCCCTGATATCCAGTGAGGAGCGCTCTATAGGCTGTTAGTATCCCTCTTTTTCTAGTTTATTTCAGTACAGCAACGAGCAGCCCCTTAGGGATCATACAACATGAATAGAGACCAGGAAGCACAGGATCTATTTAGCAATTTACAGGTAGAACAAGTAAGACCACAAATGTACAACAACCGAATAAGAGTGTAGGATTGAAGGAGAAATTCAAGAGACTTGAATATTTGAAAAAACAGGAGTTAAATAAATGGTGGGACGCAGCAACCCTGAAACAGTACTTGACCCTTAATAGAATACCTAGGGGCCTTAGATCACAGATAATGCCTACCTATGAAGATCTGGAATCAGACTTATTAGATAAATGGGAGAAAGAATTAACAGCTTCCTCCAGGAATTTGATGAATATACTTATTGAAAATGCAGAACGTAAGATTAAAAAACTGCTGGAGGAAATTCAGAAAATTGAGGATGAAATTAAGGAACTCAATAACGCCTGAGGTCACAATAAAGAATTATACTATTCTTGACAACTACTTAAATGATCTACAGGATGACATTAAACGTAGGAAGGCTAGGAAACTACAACGTGATGAGAGGGATTATAAATCTGGCCGCGTCTTCACGTTTGCCAAACGTTTTGATTATTTGGTACAGCAATCCCGGGGTTCAAAGCAGAAGTCTACTACCACACCGAGCATCAGTGCTAGTGAAACTGAAGCATCCTCGATTGTTAGCAGTGAAAATGAGGAGGTGGATGGTGTGCCACTGGCCGGGGTAGATATACAAGAAAACAATAACAATTTTTTAGAGGAAGTGAAACGTCTCAGGATAGGGAATCGAGACAGTACTTTCAAAGGCAGAGGTGGAGGCATGTCAAGACAAGGAGAGGATCCAGGGGCAAGGGGTCAACAGGCAACAAGAAGGGGAATGAGACTCAGATCATGAAAGAGTAATAGACAGTCAGAACAGGTTAGACTGTGAATTGGAAATAATTAATTTGTCACATGTGAATCTTACTGAGGATATGATTTCTCTGTTAAAGAAAGGTCTTGGATTTTGTCCTAATGTTATACCGGATTGGTATCTTACAAAAATTGACGTTTACAAATTTGTTAGACTTCTGAAAATCAAGAAGCATTTTGTACATGCACCTATTAAAGATAAAGGATGTGACTACTTACAGACTATGAGTGACTTGAGCATTGAAGGGGCTAATGCTACTAAGCTTCTTTTATCACTTACTGAGAATGAACAAGATCCAATTACAGTGGCCAAATTATTAGATGATCTTGAGATCAATAGATATTTGAGTGAAAGCAGTGGCTTGAAACTCAAATCAAAGTGGACACCACAACTTGGAACAGGGAACACTATTGATACATTTCACAGGATGGTGGAATTGGATATTGACAAAATTATAGACAAGGGGTCCAAGAGATGTCATTACAGGAAGCCAGACAATTTAACTCCTACTGAAAGAATTGCTCTCAAAACACTGAGAAATGATGACAGTATTACCATCCGGATGGCAGACAAGGGTGGTAATATTGTCATCATGGACACGGATAAATATAAAGCTGAGATTTATTCACAGCTTGATGACTCTAGGTATTATGAGACACTGAGGGGTAACCCACTTGAATCTTTGAAGATCAATATTAATACGAAACTTAAAGAATGGTATGATTTAACACTATTAGATATAGATGAATACAACTACTTGACTGTATCGACACCCAGGGCACCCTGTCTATATACACTGCCAAAAGTACACAAGAATAGAGATAATCCACCAGGCAGACCAATAATTTCAGGGATTGGTGGACCCACAGAAAGGATCTCACAGTACATTGATATATTTTTGAGACCTTATGTTTAGTCGTTACCCTCATACATCCAAGATACTAAGCATGTACTCAACATTATGTCTGATGTTATCTGGGAGGAAGGAATGTATTTGGTGACACTAGGTGTTGTTTCACTGTACTCCAATATTGAACACTCCCTAGGAATGACATCAGTGGAGACCTTCCTAAATAAGAGACCAGTGGAATTTTTTGAACACATACGGATGTTGTTAGCTATGACGGAAATTGTGTTAAAGAACAATGTGTTCATCTTTGACCAGAAATGGTACAGACAGTGTCTCAGTAACGCGATGGGTTCCAGGTTCGCCCCGTCTTTTGCTAACCTCTTTATGGGGTGGTTTGAGGCGGAGTGGATCTGGGGCCGTCGTGGTCGGAGATGGATTGGCAATATACAGTATTGGGGCAGATTTATTGATGATTGTCTCATGATCTGGACTGGTACCCTTGATGACTTACTTTGCTTCTTTGATTATTTGAATGACAATGATGTTAATCTACGATTTACCACACAATATGATACAAGGAAAATTGTGTTTTTGGATGTTGAACTATATGTTAAAGATATGAAACTCTGTTCTAAAATGTATAGGAAAGAAACGAGCTGCAATGCAGTCTTGTATGCAACAAGTTGCCACCCTAATTGTCAGAAGAGATCTATTCCTTACTCTGAAATGGTTAGAGCAAGGAGAAATTGCTCTGAAAATGATGATTTCGAGTATAACTTACTAGATATGTCACGTAGATTTGCAGCCAGAGGCTATGATTGGGATGTGATTAACAAGGCTAGAAGGAGAGCAAAGAATCTTCAAAGGACACATACCTTGGCAGATAAAAAGAAAGTTGATGGTCGTATGGGTAAGGTACGGTTGATTACACAATATAACACAAAGTCTAAAGAACAAGTTACTTACCTTCGGTAACGATATATCTGTAAGAAACATTAGTTAGTGTTAGATTCCTTACCTTAGAATATCCCCAGGCGTCAGTCTGGATCCGGAAACTTTTGCGTAGCAGTACCCCTGCGCGTCGGTAGGCGTCGTCTGCAGGCGTCCCCTGCGGCTCCGCGTCCGTCGTCGGCGTCGTGCGCCGTGATGACGTCGCTGGAGTACATAGACGCCGCCTCCGCGCGCTGACGTCAGTTCTTTGCACACAGCTTTTCCGCGCCAGGAGACGCAGAGCCATGAGAGAACCAACACTGGTGCCATGTAAAAAACTAGGGCCCTGAAAGGGATGACCTTAACCCTAGGTATCAGTTCGCAGAACGGGGAGGATGGGTGGGTTCGGTAAGGAATCTAACACTAACTAATGTTTCTTACAGATATATCGTTACCGAAGGTAAGTAACTTGTTCATCTGAAAGAAACACGTTAGTGTTAGATTCCTTACCTTAGAATACATACCCCAGCAATACCAACCCCGGTGGTGGGTCTGCGAACCAATACAAAACTACACCAGAAAGTCCTGGAGGACAGAACGGCCAAAGAAGCCATCCCTCCGGACTTGACTGTCCAGGCAGTAGTGCCTCGCAAAGGTGTGCAGCGAGGCCCACGTAGCCGCCTGGCAAATGTCCTGCAAGGGGACTCCCCGGCCCAGGGCAGTAGTAGCCGCCGTGGCCCGAGTGGAATGGGCCCTCAGCCCAACAGGAGGCTCCTTCCGAGCCAAAGAGTAGCACGCTTTGATGCAGAGGACGACCCATCGAGAGATGGTTCGTTTACAAACCGCCCGTCCCTTCTTCGCACCCACGTAGCCAACAAACAGTTGGTCATCCACCCGGAACTGGCGTGTGCGATCCATGTAAAATGAAAGCGCACGTTTTGGGTCCAGACGATGGAGCCGCTCTTCATCCTTTGAAGGATGCGGAGGCGGGAAGAAGGAAGGGAGGGTGATGGACTGCCCGATGTGAAAGGCCGAAACAACCTTGGGCAGGAAAGAAGGTCTAGTCCTCAGAACCACCTTGTCAGGATGAATGGACAGGAAAGGAGGTTGGACAGAAAGAGCCTGGAGCTCACTCACCCTCCTGGCAGAGGTGATGGCAACCAGGAAAGCCGTCTTTAAAGTCAGGAGACGGAGAGGGCAAGAATGAAGGGGCTCAAAGGGAGCACACATCAGGAAAGTTAGAACCAGGTTCAAATCCCACTGAGGCATCACAAACGGAACAGGTGGAAACATGTGAGTGATGCCTTTCAAGAATCGAGTTACAATCGGGGATTTGAACAAAGAAGGCTGATCAGGAAGCCTCAAAAAGGCTGAAAGGGCAGAAAGGTAGCCCTTGATAGTGCCCAGAGCAGAGCCCTGCTGGGCAAGAGAAAGAAGAAACAGAAGAACCTCCGAAAGAGGGGCAGAAAGAGGGTCCACAGCCTTTGCTGTGCACCATGCCACAAATCTGTTCCACCGACAGGCGTATACCGACTTAGTGGAGGGACGCCTGGCTGCCAGAATAACATCACAGACTTCAGGAGGCAAGTCAAATGGCCTCAACTGCCGCCGCTCAATCTCCAAGCATGGAGGTGGAGACTGGACAGGTTCGGGTGGAGGACTGTCCCCTGCTGCTGCGACAGAAGGTCCTCCTGAAGGGGCAGGCGGATCGGGGGACCGACTGACATGCTGAGTAGCTCGGGATACCAGTACCTTCGAGCCCAGTCCGGAGCCACAAGGATAACTTGGGCCCGGTCGCGCCTGATCTTCTTCAGCACTCTGGGCAGAAGTGGTATAGGCGGAAAGGCGTATAACAGACCGCAACTCCACTCGCGCCGAAAGGCGTCGCCGTGCGAGTGCCGTCTTGGAAACTCCAACGCGCAGAACTGATGACATTGCGCGTTCTCTTCTGTGGCGAATAGATCTAACCAAGGCTCTCCCCATTGCAGAAAGATGCCTTGCGCCACGTCCGAGTTCAGACGCCATTCGTGATCCATCGAGCACTGAGTTCGTCCGCCCTGGCGTTCAGAGAACCTGCCAGGTGTTGAACCGTCAGAGTCACGCCCTGACGTTCCAGCCATTGCCAGAGGCGCAGAGCCTCCTGGCAAAGGGTCCACGACCCCACTCCGCCCTGTTTGTTGCAGTACCACATGGCGGTGGTGTTGTCGGTGAACACCTGCACTACACTCCCGTTGACAAAGGGGAGGAATGCCTTCAGTGCCAGACGAATCGCCCGCAGCTCCAACAGATTGATATGGAGCCGGGACTCCGCCGGAGACCAGATGCCTCTGATCTCTGCCTCTCCCAAGTGGCCACCCCAGCCCTGGAGGGACGCGTCCGTCACGACAACGTGCTCCGGTTGGGGAAGGGAGAGGGACTTGCCCCTGACCCAATCGCGGTCCGTAAGCCACCACTGCAGTTGTCTCGCAGTGCCCTCCGAGATCAAGACGTGGTCGGACAAGTTGCCCTGATGCTGGGCCCACTGAAACTTCAGGTCCCACTGCAGAGCCCGCATCCGCCACCTGGCGTGATGCACCAGAAGGATGCAGGAAGCCATCAGTCCCAGCAGCCGCAGCGTCAACCTGACCGAGACTCGGGATAGCGGCTGAAAGATGGGAATCAAAGCCTGAATATCCCGAACCCGCCGTTCCGGAGGATAAACCCGAAACTGCGCCGAGTCCAGAACCGCTCCGATGAAAAGGAGCTTTTGAGAGGGACACAGGTGTGATTTCGGCACGTTGATGGAGAACCCCAGGTCGTGCAAGAGGTCTGCCGTCATCTGAAGGTGGTGGACGACTGTCTGGGGCGAGCCCGCCTTCAACAACCAGTCGTCTAGGTAGGGGAAGACCGAAACCCCTAACCTGCGCAGATGGGCTGCGACCACCGCCATCACCTTTGTGAACACCCGTGGGGCGCTGGTAAGGCCGAAGGGGAGCACGATAAACTGAAAGTGCTCCTGGCCTACCGTGAACCGCAGGTAACGCCGGTGGGCCGGCAGGACGGGGATGTGAAAATAGGCGTCCTGCAAGTCCAACGCTACCATCCAGTCTTGCGGGTCCAGAGCAGCCAAGACCTGAGCTAACGTCAACATCTTGAACTTCTCCTTCCGGAGGAAGCCGTTGACGTTCCTTAGATCCAAGATAGGACGTAGGCCCCCCTTGTCCTTCTTGGGCACCAGAAAGTAGTGGGAATAACAACCACGCCCTACTTCTGGCCCAGGAACGCGCTCGATGGCCCCCTTGGCCAAGAGGGCCGTAACTTCCTCCTGCAGAAGTGTCAAGTGGTCCCCCGACACACGGTGGTTCTGCGGTGGCATGGCTGGAGGAGAGGTCTCGAAGGGGAGGGAGTAGCCCCTTCGGACAATTTGCAGCACCCACCTGTCCGAAGTGATCGTGCGCCAGTGAGCGTGGTGATGGCGAACCCTGCCACCCACTGGCGTCACATGGGGCCGAAAGCACGGACTAGGAGGATTTTGGGGTAGATGCTGCGGGGGAAGGTGTGGTCTGACCCCGCCGTTGTCCCCGACCGCCACCACGGCGGTTTCCACGGCCGCCACCGCGTTGGAAGGATTGTTGCGGCGCGTGGCTGGCAGCACGTGTGGGGGCGCCCCTTCCTTGGCCACGAAAGGGACGAAACGAACCCGGTTGCTGACGCTGGGTCGAGAGACCCAAGGACTTGGCCGTGACCCTGGAGTCCTTGAAGCGTTCCAGCGCGTGGTCCGCTTTGTCACCGAACAGGTGACAGCCATCAAACGGCATGTCCATCAGGGTATTCTGGACATCAGCCGAAAAATTGGCGGATCTCAGCCAGGCGTGACGACGAATCGCCACCGTCGTAGACATAGCTCTGCCCAGCGAGTCGGTCGTATCAAGACCACACCGAATTGAATATTTCGCTGCATCTCGGCCCTCAGCCACAGCCTGACCGAGCTTTGCCCGCACCTCCATGGGGCATTCTGGCAGCAGCTCCGCGACCGTATCCCACACAGAGTGGGTGTAGCGGCCCAAGAGGCAGGCGGTGTTGCAAGACCGCAGGCCCAAACTAATGGACGAGAAGACCTTTTTGCCAAACTGGTCATACCTCTTGGATTCCCGGTCGGGCGGGGCCGACGGGAATGCGGACTGGGAGGTCGAGGCCTGGATCACCAGACTCTCAGGAGTGGGGTGGGTAGACAGGTACTTGGGGTCGTCCGGACAAGGACGGTGGCGCCTGGCCACGTTCCGATCAACAGGCGCACCTGAAGCGGGCCTGGACCACGTGCCCAACAGAACGTCAGACAAGGCTTCATTAAACGGCAGCAGAGGCTCCAGCGGGCATGACTGCGGTTTGAAGACCTCGGTGAGGATGTTAGGCCTCACGGCCGCGACGGGGAGCTCAAGGTTTAAGGCCTTGGCAGCCCTCATCAGCACCACAGAATAGGCAGCTCCCTCCACCGACGCCACGGAAGGAGGAGAGATCAAACCAGGGTTAGGGGAGTCGTCCAAACCACTGGCATCCCCCAAGTCACCTGTCCAGTCCGGGTCATACTGGCACTCGCGAGCCAGAGGGTCCTCGGACCCCTCCCAACCTTCACCGTACTCCTCATCCTCTCCGTATTCGGAGTCAATGATGAAGACCGGCTCCTCGGGGTTCATGGGCCCCATCGGCGCCGGGACCGGCGTCGAGCGACGCCCGTCCGGCGCCGCGTCCGGCGTCGGAGAAGGTAAGGGGACGGCGCCGCCCGGAGCCGGCGTCGGAACCCCACTGCCGGCCGGAACCGGCAGCGGAGAACCGGCGCCGCGCGGGGGCGGCGTCGGGGGTAACCCCGATGGCAACGGCGCCGGGGAGGCCGGAAGACCAGCCGGCGCCGATCCCGAAGGCCCCTGCGGCGCCGGGGTCGGAGCCGTCGGCGGCGCCGGGGCCGGAGCACCCGACGGCGCCGAGGCAGGGACACCCGAACCGCCAGGGCCCCCAGACGGTAGCACTGGGCCCGAAGGCGCCGTAGGCCCCGTCGGAGAAGCGAGCGCCCTCATGGCCATGAGGAACGCCTCGATCTCCTCAGGCGTCGCACCATGCCCAGGGACCGGAGGGTATGAGGCAGGCCGCGCCGGCGACTCTCGCGGAGCCGCGGGGTTGGGGTCACCCGAGCCCCCGGCCGCATCGCGCGAGCGTCGGGGGGAGTCGGGGGTACGATGACGACGCCCCGACTTCTTGTGCTTCTTACCTGACGAGGATGACGAGTGGCGTCGACTTCCGGAGCGCCCGGCGCGGCTCCGCGATCGCTCCCTCGAACGCTCTCTCGACCTCCGGCCGGACCGGGACCGCTCCCGGTCCCGACGTGGGGCCGACACCCGGAGCTCCAGCAGCTTGCCTAGCCTTGTTGGTAAGGGCCCGGCAGTCGACGCAGGAGTCCACGTCGTGGTCGGGGCCCAGACACCGGAGACAGAGGCGGTGATGGTCTGTGACCGACATCGTGCGCTCACAGCCATCGCAATTCTTAAATCCAGGCATCCTATCAGGCACAATAGAGAAAAAAGACAATCGAACAACTTGGTCAAAGACCGGAGTACTGCTCTTCAGATCTGCGTCCACTGGCGCGGAAAAAAGAAGAACTGACGTCAGCGCGCGGAGGCGGCGTCTATGTACTCCAGCGACGTCATCACGGCGCACGACGCCGACGACGGACGCGGAGCCGCAGGGGACGCCTGCAGACGACGCCTACCGACGCGCAGGGGTACTGCTACGCAAAAGTTTCCGGATCCAGACTGACGCCTGGGGATATTCTAAGGTAAGGAATCTAACACTAACGTGTTTCTTTCAGATTTATTGTATTCCATTGTTAATAGACACTGGCACTTATTAAAAGCGGATAAGGACTTGTTGCCCTACATTAGCGAGAGACCCTCAATCACATTTAGGAAAGGCAAAACATTAGCTAATGACTTGAGCCCGAGCTATCCCATTAAGGCGAAGAAGGAAATTTGGTTGACTGGTGCTACCAAGGGTTTCCACAAGTGTGGACGATGTAACTCGTGTAGATGGGCTAAGAAAAAAGTACTGCACTTCAGCTATAATGGCTCGGATACATTTGAAATTGACACATTCATTAACTGTGACACGACATATGTAATGTATGTCATATCTTGTACATGTGGTCAAATATATGTGGGGAGCACTATCAGAAGACTGAGAGACAGGATGATGGAGCACTTCCGAGCTTGGAAGAATGGGGACACAAGATATCCAATTGCTGCCCATAGTGTTCAAAATCATGACAATCAACAACAACACCAATTTAGTTACCATGGGATTGATCACGTGACGCAAGAGGGGGGCAACAGACAATTAAGACTAAGACGTAGAGAAGTGATCTGGATCATGAAGCTGAGGGCAGTAGAGAGAGGACTCAATATTGATAATGAGTATCAGTATTATCTGGGGCAGGAGTAAGAGTGATATTGATTAGTGACTTTAGCATTGGAATGTCATGTCTATAATATCTAATGTAATATGACTCCATTTAACTATAGTTAGATGTGAGAAGGGCATAGATGACAAATGTTAACAAATATTGATTATAATTGTATATACATGTAATGTTTTGATTGCCATGCATATGTATGTCTTTATAATATGCAAGAATATGTTACTAATGGGGATTTAATGTTATCTCCTTTCTACCGCTTACTGACTTAATGATGATTTGAGAAACATCTATATATATATGAATGTCGCATTGGGTTATTATATGGAATTGTGAGTACTGTGTTGATGCTTTGGATAGTGGCACACTGACACACTTTCTTCTCTACTCACTATACTTTAATCTGTCCTATTAATTCTTTATCTGATCTTTAAAATTTTTAAGGATCTCCAAGTCAGATGTTTGACCGATAGCTACGCACGCTAACATCACGATGTATTTTACACTTTAGAGAATTTCGAAGAGATTAACGTGTCTTTGGTTATCGCGGTGACTCACAGTTATATTCGATCTCTAGATAGGACCGCTCCGATCTTTAGTAACTTTGTACTGAATGATTTGGGTGATCAGGGTATACCTTGATTATGTTGGCAAGGGGAGAGCTTTTACTGACAACTGTAACAACAGTATCTGACGGAATGAGTAATAGATTAGATTTTATTATGAGTGTTGTGAGAATATTGGTACCGAACAGTATACATCAATCTATTATTAACATGCAACATACCGTAACTTGGGATAACTTAGATCCTATTGAGAATACTCCGTCAGAATTGACCATTACAATATGGCACCCGCGTATGATCGAGATAAATAGACCTTCTAATATGGCGCCTACGCGGAACGCCGTCGAGCAGCGAGGTTATTTGCCGCTGCTAGTAAGGTATGCTCTCAGTAATGTCTCGCTTACCCCGATCGTATATAATGTTTATAATACTTAGATGCAGGATTATTAAATAGTCTCCTCTTTCTACAGGAGGAGCTTATATGGGTGGAGGATATGATCGGTTGTTACTGATATTGGGTAAGCATATGGCAGATAGTGAGTATTTTGGGTCTCGAAATGCGAGTCATATAAGTTACAGCAATCTTTTGATGATAAGGTTCTCTGGATTTATTGTAATTACGTTTGGACATGTTACGTTTACTTTGAAGAGACGAGTTGATTGGGGACACCAAGTAAATTACATATTTTTGTGGTAAGATCTAGAACGATAAATAAATAGGCGATGATATGATTTGGTGTTTGGATAGAATTCTGAACTAGATGTATACTTTATTTCACAGCACATGTCCTCAAACTAGATTAAGAACGGGTGGTTTTGGCGAGTTATGGCACTCTACCTTTTTTCTAAATTACTCGGATTTCTGTGATAGTTGTTAACATGTATACTATGTGTTGGTAATTACAGATATTTAGCAGCAAGTTGATCGCATATTATTCTCACTTTGGTTAACGACTATAACAAGGTGAGTTGGTACCATAACTTATTATTAGAAGAAGTACAGTGACATACGTATGGTATAGAACACATGAGGTATTTTATCTTTTTAGGAATTACCTAAAAGTGACTGAAACATTTGTGAGGAACACTGGATTCTTGTTTTGATACTTAGGTGAGTGTCACTCCCCACACCTTGATTTAGATATTATTCTGTTAGCCTAGGAACATACTCGGTTTACCAGGAACTTGGAGTTTGTACAGGATCTAGATATTGCCAGGGTAATAGATAATTCCCTAACAATTAAATATATATCAATTCACATATATGAGTTTTTACTTGGGTCGTTAGACTTCTGATTAGAACGAAGGCAGCTACTGAGACAGTGAGATATGGAGATATAGTTATATTGTTTGGTATTTATTTGTTTGCGCTTATTTTGCCATTCAGACGCTATACCTGGTAACAAGAAGAGGAGGTCATATTTACAGGAGAGAATTACTATTCCGAGGTGAATATTCTGTATTACCTCTTACCTGAATGCTACTGGGGTATAAGGTACTCACAGATACTTGGAGTGTTAACTTTCTTACCTTGAGTGGGATATATTTTCCCTCTTTTTTTTCTCACGTAAAATGCCTACACGACAGTTTGTGCCCGACATTTTCTTGAGGTGAAGGGCACTATACCTTCTTTTTCCTTTCAAGTCATAAATTTGGATTTATTTTAATAGTGGGCAATATTCATTTTTGATTGCAGCTCTGAGGAAGTCTATGTGTTAGATTTACACACAACGAAACACGTGTTGGCTGATGTATCATCCTCACAGAGACTGATGTATTGAAAATTGTATTCAGAACTTTTTGGAATAAACCTATGAAGATTTAAAAGTGACTACAACTTTTGAAGAATGGACTTGCAACAATTTTGATTATTGTGGATTGCTGGCTAATTTGTATCATATGTATAATATTACGGTTTACTATACCATTGTGTGGATTCATAGAGTGCTCAGGGGTGGTTGAACTATTGGTTTCTGTTTTTACGGAAGTTTGGGGTGTTGGATACACGCCCTCCCTCTAGATGCACCAAACGTAGATCAGTAAAATAATAAAGATTATCCCTGATATCCAGTGAGGAGCGCCCTATAGGCTGTTAGTATCCCTCTTTTTCTAGTTTAGGTCTGGAAGGTGATCTTGGCCTCCTGGGTGGAGATTTGGGTGGTCTTGCAGGGACGGTTCTCTCAGGAGATGGTCTTGAAGGTGAATAAGCGCGAGAATAGTCCGGGCCTGGACTCCTGCGGTTGCCTCCTCCAACACTTTGCAGCCAGTGAGGTGAAAGACCATATGATTTCTTCTCTGCAGGTCTGGGAGATTTCTCCGGTGAGATCTGCACAATATGCAGTCCTGGAGATGATGATCGCTCCCCAGATGACGACCTGGACCTGGACTTTGATGCACGCTGAGTTTCCTCTGCTGTCGTCGTAATTTTGTCCCTCAGCGTCGAATGTCTCGACGTCGATGAAGTCTGGGTAGCCATGGGCGTCGACCGCTCTCTCGACTGTGGTCTCGACGTCGATCTGGGGACCTCTGCGGCGACCTTTGATGTCGGTCCCACGATGTCGACCGATGACGTTGGCCTGGAGACCTTGTCGTCTACCTTAAATCTAGGGACCGCGACGTCGATCTCCCATGACGTCATGTTGGTGAAGACCTTCTTGACGTCGAGTGGTGGGATGACGTTCTCGACGTCGACATACCCACTTGCGTTGAAGCGCTAGCCGTCATACCTCTCGACGCCGAACCCCTCAAAGGTGTCTCAACATCAACGGAAGCCTCAGCGTTGGCAGAGATCTTCTAGGCCTCTCAGGCCCCAAGGCCTTCGAGCCTGAAATGCGGTGTCTCGAGGCCGACTTACTTGCATGCGGCGGAGAATCTGGACGTCGAGATGGTGTTTTATCCCTCAATGCTGAAAAGTGTCTGGGTCTCTTCGACTGTGACTTCCACGTCGAATCTCCCTTTACCTTCTTCCTTCTGGACTCTGAAGAGGTGGTATGTTGCCATTTTCGGTGTAATTTGCTTGAAGAAGGTGGTCTGAAGCCTCCATGGTCACCTCCATGATGACTCTTCTCCTTCTCCAGCTAGGCATGAAGTTTTATACGTTCCCAGTTGCGCAGAGTCTGTTTTGAAAACTTCTGACAGTGGTAACACTGGTCAGGAGAGTGTGTGGATGGAAGACACACGATACACATGGAGTGTGGATCTGCCAGTGCCATCTTCTTACCACAAGAAGGGCATTTCCTGAATAAAGCTGGCATTCTGACTGTAAAAATGTATGGCAAAGCCACAAAACCAGTAGAATAAGATGTTAATTATCAGAAAATGTCGACTTTTCTAAGAAAAATACCAATTCAATCACTTTCAGTCAAAAAACTGAAGAGCTCAAGCTCCACGATCCTCACAGAAGGAGCCGGAAAAAAGAACTGACCTGACTGCCACCTGTGGTGTATCATGGGAGTAAGAGGTCTCCTGCAGGTCTTAAAGGCACAGTACCCCTACTCTAATGCCTTGAAGGCAAGGTGTCAGTTTTTCCTTTGTTTCCTTATACTCTACTGCAGCCTACTGGCAAATGCCTGCAATTACAGGTTTTCTCTATGGCAATAAAGCATTGTTGTATGACAAGTGTTTACTGCTCTCTTTCTTCCTTAGGGGTTGGGAGAGTATAGGTGCTACAAAGCAAACCTAGGTAATTTCAGCATTTTGACCATTGTGGAAATGTTTTAGGCTGCTTCTATAGGTTTTCACATATGCATATATAGGTAAATATATGTATTTTCTATATGTTCCAAGATCCCGCACATGGGCGGGGATTATTCATAGATTATGACTTTGATGAGTATCCCCTGGATGAGAATGACAGATTACCAACTGTGGCTTAAGGTTATGCCCACTTCATGTGTAGTTTTTGAATCAGTGCAAGGACCGCCATCAAGAGGTTGGATTTAAGGTACTCTTAGGATTACTGGCTAAGCAAATCATGAACGCAGAAGATTGAGTACTGGTTAAATTCAAAACCATGATTTTAATCAATGTAGACCATAATGTTAGTAATTCAGCATAGTTTACACATGCTAGTACTTCTGGCTGGTATTAGAAGTAAAAAGATCTCAAACTTTGCCATTTATAAAAAAGCTTGACATGCTGAGAGTTGCAGCCATACCACTAAGAGACCCGCCGCGATTCACTGGTGGATTCGATGCTCATCTAAATACCAATGTGCTGGTAGATGCAGCTGCCAGCGAAGAGATCCGCCTTGATTCTCTGGTGATATTCGGCTGGTATTACGCTATAAGGAAGAAGGTGTATTTGTATGAAGGAGCCCACGTGCCCTGGGTATTCATATTGATTATTGAATCCTACACCAAATCTTTTGTTTTCCATCTAGTGAGAGAATATAAAAAATAATCAAGAAAAATAGACAGGGGTAGGGGCAGGGGAGGGACACAGGGGAGGTGAAAATAGGCCTGATGGGTGAGGAAAAAATGTAAACTTCTCTCCTGGAATGTAAATGGATAAGGGGATAAGCTGAAGAGGGGAATAGTACTGCAGTTCATAAAACGACATGCCCCAGATGTGGTGTTGCTCCAGGAGACACACCTGATGGGAAACACATGTAAGGCATTGGACAGGTGGGGCTACCCGATTGGTTGTGCACTCGGGGTTTACTTCAGGTTCACGGGGTGTCGGCATAATGGTGTGCAGATCCTTCCCGATGACAACAGAACGCACCTGGACTGACGAGCTGGGTAGATACGCAGTGGTGTCAGGGACAGGGGAGGGAGGACCACTAACTCTGGTGTCAGTCTATGTCCCCCCAGGGCTACAGGCAATGATGGAGTTTTCAAAGAGGAGACTAATGCTTGGTGGGGACTTCAACTCAGTGGTATGTGGCAGGAGTCGTCGCCGTATTCCCAGTGTTATGGGACCCGTGCATATGGTTCTGCCCACCTTTCTGGACGCTATCGGATTAGCAGACGCATGGTGGATCCGCCATCCCACCGAAACCCAGTTTACATTTCACTCCTTGGTGCACAATAGCCTCTCCCGTAATGACTATATCCTTACGCCGGCAGATCAGGTGGGACACATTACAGAAATCAGACACATGGCATATCTGACCACTCCCCCATATGGGTGCAGATGGGAGCGGGCGAGGGTCTGGTGAGTAGAGTGGCGCCCATAAACCTGTGGCATTTTCATAATCCCACTATAAGGCAAAACATTACCCAGGCTATTAAACACTACTTTCAGGACAATGAAGGGTCTGTGGTCTCAGCGATTACACTCTGGGAGACGTTCAAAACAGTGGTTTGTGGGCAGGAAATTTCCCAAATAGCCAGGGCAGAAAAAGAGAAGAACACTGACTTAACCAAGCTGGGAGAGGAGACATTGGTACTAGAAAGGGAGCAACTGGAGAAAGGGAGCTACTGGGGTCCGGGGACCAGGACACAGTACACAAACGTAACCGAAAGAAGGATGAATATAAAAGTGTAGCCGCGGACAGTGCTAAATCACTACACATAGACAAACTTGGCAGAATATATGAGCTGGGTTACAGAGCTGGCAAACTACTTGCATGGCTAGATCATTGTGACCTTGCCAATCGCTTAGTCACAGAGCTTACAGTCGAGGCAGGGGAGACTATTACAAACCCACAAATGATAGCGGATGAGTATGCCAAACACTACACTCAGATATATAAATCTCACTCCAATCATCCGACAGAGAAGCCGAGGGCATTGTTAGCTGATATTAGGCTTCCTATTTTGTCAGAGGACGCCTGTAACCTACTTGATAGGGAACTCACTAATAACGAAATAGCGCGGGCCATCAGGGACCTACAGTCTGGAAAGGCGATGGGCCCCAACGGCCTCCCAACAGAGCTTTATAAATTAAAGTCTGATAAGACTGCCCCTTACCTCAAAGCGATGTATGAGGAAAGACGAGAGATCGGCCGACTTCGCCAGGATCAGAGACTTGCCACAGTGGTGGTCATTGACAAGGAGGGTAAACCTAGAAACCAGTGCTCACCTTCTAGGCTTATCTCATTATTGAATGCCGAGGCAAGGGTATTAGCCAAATTGTTGACTACGCACCTGATCAGGGGTGATTTCTGGCCTGGTCCATCCGAATCAATCTGGCTTCATGCCTGCTAGAAAAACCTCCCTAAATCTCCGCCGACTCCACGGGGTATTTGGGAGAGTGCATACATTGGGGTAAGAGTAGTGGTGGTTTTCCTGGATGCCACCATGGCATTTGATACGATCGAATGGCCCTATCTCTTCGTGGTGCTAGAGAAGATGTGGTTTGGCTGGGGATTTATTGGATGGGTGAAACTCCTATACACTGAACCGTTGGCACAGGTGGTGGAGAACATTAAAAAGTCTGAGATCTTTACCCTCAGAAGGGGAACAAGACAGGGATGCCCCTTGTCCCCCAGCTCTTTGCCCATGTGTTAGAGCCCCTAGCGGGCTGGATCCGTGGATACCCAATTGTGAGAGGATTGAAATGGTGAGAGGAAGGGGAGGATCGCATCTCCCTATATGCCAATGACATCCTATTATACCTAGCGGCACCAAGAGCCTTGATAAGGGAAATGCTACTTACCAGTATGCATCTGTTTTTGGCATGTAGAGCTGTAGATTCATATACTTTGCATAGATCACCATCTGGTGTTGGGCTTAGATGTTTGCAGTTTGTTTTTGTTCGAAGAAGTCTTGTAATCACGAGATAGGTGACTCCTCCTTACGATGAAGTGCGTATGGGCATCGACTCCATCCCCAGATTGTGAGGGTGATGATTGAGTTAGTAAGAAATAGAAAGAGATGTCCATGTGTGTTGTATCTAAGTAAGATAACACTGCAACAGATAAAGGTACCCGGGAAGGCGGGTGGCCGCATATGAATCTACATCTCTACATGCCGAGAACAGATACATACTGGTAAGTAGCATTTTCCGTTTGAGGCCTATGAGCTGTAGATTATATACTTTGAATAGACTATATAGCAGTTTTGTTTGTGGCGGTGGCTAACCTGTATCTGTTGCAGTGGTTTGAAAAAGTGTTCTTAAGGCAGCCTGATCCACACTAGCTTGTTGTTTTGCTTGCAAATTTACACAATCGTGTTTTGTAAATATGTGCGGTGTGGATGCAGCTTTGCAGATGTCATCTAAGAGAATGTTTCCTAAGAAAGCCATAGAAGCCACTAGTTTGCTTGTAGGATGAGCCCTAAGGGGAATGGTTAATGTACGCTTGGCTTTAAGGTAGCATATTTGTATGCACTTAACAATCCACCATGCAATACCTGCTTTTGAAATGGGATTTCCTTTGAGAGATGTTCAGTATTCCGGAAGGATTTAGTTCTTTCAATGTAACGCATGTTGAGTTTTGCATAAGGGACAATTAGAATGCAAGAGGCCATAATCCTGATTAATTGCATGAACACTCAAGCTGGTAATGAGTGCTGAGGCTGAAATTGTGATATTAGAGCCTGTATGTTGCGTATTCTGACTGGGTTGGGGTATGCTAGAGCTTTGGAAGCTCCTAGATACATTTGTGTGTTGGCTGGTTGGAGGTGGGACTTGGTGAAATTCACGGTGAAACCCAAGTCATGAAGCAACTGAATTGTTTTGCAGGTGTCGTGAACGCAGCTGCTGTGTGACTTGGCTTTTATGAGCCAGTCGTCTAGATAAGGGAACACATGAATGTGTTGTCTTCTTAAGTGAGCCGCAACTACTGCGAGGCACTTGGTGAAGACTTCGGGTGCTGTGGTCACCCCGAACGGGACAACTTTGAACTGGTAGTGTTGACCGTCCAATGTGAACCTGAGATATGAGATATTTTCTGAGAGCTGGATGAATTGGAATATGAAAGTAGGCATCCTTTAAATCCAGAGTGGAAAGAAAGTCGCCTTTTTGAAGCAATGGGAGCACCTTTTGGAGGGTGATTACGTGGAAGTGATATGACTGACTGAATATAGAGGTTTAGTGGTCTGAGGTCCAGAACTGGCCTGAGAGAGCCGTCCTTTTTTGGAATTAGGAAATGTAGGGAGTAAACCGCTGTGCCCTGATGAGGCTAGGGGACTGGATCTATTGCATGTTTTTGTAACAGGGAGAAAACCTCTTGTTTTAGGAGAGTCAGATGTTCTGATGACATTGGACATTGCATGGGAGGGATATTTGGGTGGGTGGAGGTGTGTTCTAGGCAATAACCATACTGAATAATTTGTCTTACCCACTTGTCTGTTGTGATGGAGTTCCAGACAGGTAGGAACTGTGAGAGACGTCCCCCGGCAGAAGTGGAATGGTTGGGGGGTAGTGTGGGGAAGTCACTGCTTGGTGGTTTGCGGGTGTTGTTACCTCTGGCTCTTCCCCTATTATTGTTCCTTCTGTATCCTCCCTAAAAATATCCTCTGGAGGAGGTAGATTGATTGGGGCTTTTGTAAGATGAAGAGGGATTCTCTGACAACATTGTTTTGCAGCCACCTATGTAAAAGGAGCGGCAAAAGGAACCCCTATTGGAAGGTAGCTGTAAAGCCCCCATGGATTTAGCAGTGTCTGTATCTTTCTTCATATTCTCCAATGAAGTATCCACTGTAGGTCCAAAAAGATGCTCTTGATCGAAGGGCTGATTGAGTATGGTGGTTTGAACTTCTTGCTTGAATCCGGAGATTCGAAGCCAAGCATGCCTACGCAGTAATATGCTGGTGTTAATGGCACAGGATGCTGTATCAGCCTCATCTAGGGTGCATTTTATGGAGGTGTTAGTTATAAGTTTGCCCTCTTGAGTGAGTTCATTGGCCTTGTTTTAGTGTTACTCTGGAAAGTCCTGCATTTGTTTTTCCAGCTCGTCATAGTGCGCTCTGTCGTAGTGCACTAACAGAGCTTGGGCATTGGCAATGTGCCAATGGTTAGCAGCCTGTGACGCAATTCTTTTCCCTGAAGCGTCTATAAGCTTTGACTCCTTGTCAGGAGGAGGGGCATTGCATGTAGCTTAGGAATTAGGCCTCTTGCGTGCATTAGACACAACAAGAGAGTCTACGGGTACCTGGCCTTTGATATACACAGGGTCTCTGGTAGCTGCTTTATATTTTGTATCCACCCTTGGTGTAAGTATTCAGGCTCTAACCGGGTCTTTGAATACTTCGGTAGAGTGTTTTAACAGGTTTTTTAGCATGGGCAGGGTGTGGGTGGATTTTTGTGACGTGCAAATGTTTCCACTAAGAAGTCCTCTTCTAGGGAATCAGTGTGTAGTTGCACCCCATGATAGTGAGCAGCCCTATTAATAAGTTGTGCAAAACTAATGTTATCATCAGGTGGTGATGGCCTTGAGAGTTACAGATTATCATCATCCTGTGGGGCAGGTGAGAGTGTAGATGATGGTGAGTTTGCTGGTGAGAGGAATAAGTTAGAATCAGGAGGAGGAGGAAAGGGTGGTATATAAGGGGGGGAAGGGTTAGTACCCATGTCCTTTCATTTGAGAAGTATGTGAGTGTCCTCTGGGGCGGTCTAGTTTCCGTTTCTTAGAAGGTTTGGTGAGAAGGTGGCTAGTTTCGGGTTCAATATGCAGTGTTTTCTGCTTTGGATCCAGAGGTTCTACAGGTATGTCTTGCTTCGGCGCCGGAGTCTTGGGCATAGAGTGTTCCTTAACAGGTTTTGTAGGGGTTTTCGAGTCCGAAACCTTTGGTGACTGAGTTTTGGTTCCATGGTTTTCTTTGGTTCTGAGGCTTTAGGTTTGTCCTGATTCGGCTCCGAAGCTTTCTTTTGGTGGCTTCGGTGTTGTGGTTTTCGGCATCGAGTTGTCTTCGGTGCCGAAGAGGAAGGATGGGGCAACGTCTTGGTTTTAGGCTTCAGTGCCAAAAGTGTATGTTTGGCGCCAGAATGGGGCCAACTCGAGCCAGAGTTGGAAGGCTTTTGTTTCGGTTTCATAGCAGGGCCGGAGGGTGGGGCGTCTTGGGTGATGGTACTCACGATCTGTTGAGCTTGAGTGACGTTCTGATAGTCTTCCTAGGAGTCGTCGGCTTCGGACGCGGATATATCTTCTTCTGCAGGTTGGAGTTCTGGATAGACATTAGAACCTGCTCCGAAGATGTCTGGAATCGAGCTGCTGCTGCTGAACATTTCGTGACGTCAAATCAGAGGATCCTAGATGGTTTTCTTCGACCAGAACGATGTACAGGCCTTGCAGTGTTTTTCCTCGTGCTCAGGGGAGAGGCAGAGGTTACACACTTCGTGTAAATCCGTGTATGGGAATTTAGCACCACACCCGGGGCATTTTTTAAACAGAGTCTCTTCCATCGACGGCTGGCGCAGTCGGCGCGGTAGGCCCACAGCCCGCGTTGAAGCTCTTGGTCGAAGATTATTTGAAGTTGGAGGATGCGCATCGAAAGGGGAACGCGATCGAGAACAATACCGTTGAGTGGTGAAGGTTTGTGCGTCGAAGGGGGTTGGAAGATGATACCGGCCAGTTGCGCTGCAAATCACATCCGAACCTGATGGCGGAAAAAAACAACCTTGGGATGGAGTCGATGCCCATGCGCACTATCATCGTAAGGAGAAGTCACCTATCTCGTGACTACAAAGACTTCTTCGGACAAAAACAAACTGCAAACATCCGAGCCCAACACCAAATGGCGATCTATGCAAAGTATATAATCTACAGCTCATATGCCTCGAACACAGAGTTCTCGATATATTCACCACCTTCTGCAGGTATTCTGGATCAACTGGTCCAAATCGTTAGTTCACGTACTTGGGTGAAAACTTCCGATCCTGCCCAGGGGGTGTAGGGTGACAGAAGCAAGGGATAGTTTCAAATACGTATCTAGATCACCAGTGACCCCAGGTTGTACTACGATCATAACCTCCTGCCACCACTGCGACGACTTCGGAAGACTCTTCCGTTGTCCCTACTGAGTCGAACGGCGCTTTTCAAAAAAATGTCCCTTCCCTGTTTCCTGTACGTACTGCACAACTCGCCAAATCCGGTTCCAGCTACCTACTTTGCAGCAATAAAGGGCAAACAAAGAGCCCACCTCTGGGTTGGGGGAACGCTGCGAATATCATTCCAGAAACTGGTGCGAGGATGTTATGACAGAGGAATTGGTCTCCCAGACATTAAAAGATACTACTGGGCTGCACATTTGGCATCTCCCTATATGCCGATGACATCCTATTACACCTAGCGGCACCAAGAGAGCCTCGATAAACAAAGTTCTCGATATATTCATCACCTTCTCCCGGGTCGGTATATACCGACCACATAACGACCCGGGATATCAAATGGATAGATGGCTTTTACCGGGGGATCCTAATGCCAGGGCCTTCTACTCAAAACCCGCTCGGTGCGGTTGACAGGCCTACATCACACTCGGTCCAGACTTGGCATACAACCCACAAAAGTCTAGGTATGGATAAGTAAATCACGCAATCTACCCCCCTATGGGATTCATACTTGTTGGACACCCTTCGGAACACTAAGGGCTTTGATAAATAGGATCTAATTGGGCTCTCTAAAGTGGGCGATATGTGGAGAGAGGGCAAAGTGATAGAGTTCTCCACGTTGCAGCAAGAAAATGACCTAGCAGACTCAGAGATATTTAGATACTACCAAGTCAAACACGCCCTGAACTCTTGCCTCCCTAATGGAGTCGCTTCCGGAAGCAACGCCGCTATAAGACAGACTCCTCGACGGATACATGCCCAGCAAGTCAAGTTCTCTTACCTACCGTAAGCTGATCAATCACGCATCCGATCCCCTTATAAAGCTTTGGGAAAAATGGACAGATGACCTGTTAGAACTAGACGACGAAGACTGTACAGAGACTCTCGCCTCTCCCAGAGAGGTCGAAATCTCATCGCGGCTTAAACTATGCAACTAAAGATTCTGCACAGAACATATTATTCAAGAACGGCCTCGATCCGGATGGGATGAGGGGAGGACTCAAGTTGTAGACGAAACTGTGGGCAGGATGGCACTTTCATGCATATCCTATGGGAATGTCCCAACATTAGTACGTACTGCGTGGGTGTGCTAAAATGTATGACAGAGGTGCTGGGTCAGGACCTAATTCAGGAGGCTAAACGGTGCTTGCTTAATGTGTGGGTGCCGGCAGACTTGAATAGTAAAGAGAAATTATGGGCAGCCCTGGGGCACGTGATAGCTAAACGCAACATCACCAGAATGTGGGGGGCAAGAGAGACCCCGGGCATAGAATCATGGAAACAAGACATGGACTGGTGCATGTTTTAAGAAAAAACGGTATGTTTCTAGAGGTAGTCCCAAAAGATGGTCTCACATATGATCTAAATGGAAAGAATATCATGGATACATCTGTACTCCCTCCGTTTCCCATGCCCCTCCTTGTAGGAGTAGGGTCTGCAATCCTAGGGTCACCCCAGACTTTTGCTTTTTGCTTCACTGGTTTACGACTTTCCCTGGTTGTGGGCCTGCTAATCAGACCCACAGCCTAGCTGTTCTCTCTCTAAATTGACATCCATGTACTTTAGGTGCATTTACCAATTGGTATTGGGTCACTCTTGTAAGTCCTTGTACAGTGTTCCATAGGTACCCAGGGCATAAGTGAACCCAAGGCCTACCGGGGCTGCAGCATGTATTATGCCACCCCTGGCTGGCCATCCAAATCTGACACAACTGGCTGATCAAACAGCTGGGGAAAGGTGGTGTAATCACCCTTTGCTTTAGATATAGTATACCTATATCTAAACCTACAATGGACACATATACTCCTATAAGTCACTCCTATGGCAGGCCTTAACAATCCTGGAGGCAGAGTGCTTGGAATTATGTGAGATGGTGCTCTAACATGAGCTGAGCCTGTCTACAGCTTTCGGAACCAAGTCCTTTAGCTGTTTCCATGATAACGCTATACCATATACTCTTAAGTGCATTGCAATCCTCGCGGTTATTGCTAACTTTGGCATAGCATTATCTAAACATGTCGAGTAAGGTGTCATACGAATTGGAATACTACCCATTCCACCCTTTTAGAGGGACACGCCATGTATGTAACTGTGAACCCCAGTTAAAGTTAACTCGAGCCTCAGCATCACAAAATGGATGCTGCCACCACAGACACAAGTCTGACCTCCTGCTGCTGAGAGTCCTTCCAGCGAGGGAGGCTTGGACAAAGGGTTTCCTGCCTTGGTAGGTGCTAGCACCACCCCAGACAGGATTTTGTGTATTAGGTAGGACAGGCCTGAAAGAAATGAGACATGCCTGGGGCACACAAGGTGCCCTGTGCATACACCGGTTCAAACCAGTTGCTGGGGCACTCCAGCCCCAGCTCTGCCGCGAAACCGGACAAAGGATAGCCACCCCCCTTCCTGGTCCCACCCATAGGAGGGACCTAGTGATAGTACAGCCCCCTTTAGCAGAATAAAGGTAGGAGCTGGTCCCATTCCAAATTAGATTATCCTGAATTGATTTTACAAGAAGAAACTCTGGACTTCGACGTTCTGCTCCACAGAAGACTGAAGAAATCTCCCTTGTGGGCAAGGAGTGTCCATCCTGCACAAGCAGGCACCATCAAGCGTTCCAGCGGTTCACTTTGTCGTCTTCTCGAGTGGATCCAGACTTCAGAGCCCGACGAGACCCAGACTTCCAGACCTCTCCGACCTCTACCTACATCTGCAGCACAGCTGAGATCCGTGGGTGCGACGAGACACGTGGGACCGGCCATTTTGGAGAAACTGTACTTCGCTTCCAGCACAACTTCTGAGGTATCCTCGACGAAGTGCTTTGGGGATTGAGATAGCCCCAGCCCCGAGCAGCTCCTGCACAGAAGATCAGCCCTCCAGCATCCACGAGATCTGCGTAGGGCCCTTTTGCTTGATTGCTGCTCGACGCGTTGTCTGGTCACTTATCGGCTGGCTAGTGGCCTCCTAGACGACGATCCTTGAAATCCACACCACTGGTCTTGTTGCTCCAGACTGGCCCTTGCTTCCCTGCAAAGGAGAAGCACCCCGGACCCTTCTGGTCCGCACCAGACGCCGATTCCACTCACCGCGTGAGTTGCCTTTGCCAAGGCCTGTTGACGCCGAATCCGGATCCAACACCGCCGACAGTGAGAGCCTGCGTGGGACAGCTTGTGCCTCCATCCTGGTCGTCGAAGACACCTCCTGGTCCATGTGGCTGCAGAGTCAAGCGTCCACTCTTCACCTGATCGCGACAACAGCATCTGGTTCTTTCCTGGTTCCACTCCAGTCACTGGCTAGTGACTTTGAACATTGTCCCCTCTGCTTTCAGGTCTTCAGCTTCCTTGATCCACCCTTGGATCACACCGGACATCTTCCTCCTGGTCGCCTGCAGCATCTTTTCTTTCAGGCTCCATAGTAACGCAGAAACCCGACACGACTTGGCACCTATGCACCCACAGCCCGTGGGTGAGGTAACAAGAGCATTTCGGTGCTCACGGGTAGATTGACTCTCCTAGTGTCCAGATTCACAGTCGTTTTAGTCCTAACTAGTCAGGATTGTCCGTACTCACCTTTTTCGTAAACTGTACTGTCCATTGACTTTGTTACGCATCTCGCGTGTGAGTTCACACTCTCCACACGCGTTCCGTGGGCCTCCTATTACTTACCTAAAGTTAGGGTAGTGTAGTCCCAGCGATCCTACAGCCTCTTGACAGCTCCATTCCTTCTATCGACTTCCTTATACCACTTGTTTAGTATATGGTTTGTTGCGCCCCTAGGGCAACATTGTAACTCGTGCAACTTAACGTATTTTTCTTAAGAGTCTTGTCATGTGCTTAGCCCTCTGACCTCATAAAGAGTTCAGAGGTGTATGTTAGTTAATAAATATCTTGTTTATTTTCATAACTACCTGTGTGGTGTCCTTTCATTTGGTATTCCAGGGGTTATATGTGGTCAAACAGCTGGCTTCACATGCCAAAAGAGTTTAGCCTAAGACTGCTTTGTCCATACTACCATTAGGATAGCTGGTCTATAAGGTTGACTTACAACCAATCACCATAAGGGTTGTTTGGACTGATACAAGGTGATCACTAGAACTAGTGAGCATCATATATCAGGCCAACTTCTCATACTCCCTTCCTTGATGAACCTATGCATGCTGAACACTGCGAAATCAAAATGTATATGAATATAAACATTACATGTACTATCTAAAATCTGTTTGTAGTATCGCTGCATGTTTTAAGGTTCAATGGTGCTCCAAGTGTGTTTTCTTTATTGAATTCAATGAAAAGATTTTTTTTTTTAAGAAAAATAGACAGAAAATGAAAATTTGCGAAGGAAGATAAATGAAATTGCCCTTATGAAGTCCCTATATGGGATTAAACACGTGGGCTGGGTCTGTCACATTATTGTTGGAAAATTGGATGTTTAGTAAAAAGAACTTTGTATTGTATTGTATTGTATTGTACTGAGAAAAGATACCAACGTTTGGCGATTGATTGAGAAAATAAATTAAAAGATTTTGCAATATATAAATTGGAATCAAAAGAGTGATTAAAGCTACAAGCTAAATTTAAATCTAAAATGTTCAAAGGGAACAAGGATACATAGTTGCCCTCCTACTAACGAAAATACTGTGATGTGATAAAAAATGGCGGTGAGGTTTGTACTGATGATATTGTGGCACCAGACTGTGATAACAGAAGTATCCACAACAGAGATGTAAGAAAATAAGTTACTTACCTGTAACTGTAATTCTCCTGTATTGGAATCTTTCATAGATTCACAAGCTTGAATCATTTCCCGGCGTCAAGATGGGAGTCCCTGGTACATTATAATAGCAATGCAAAGTCAAATATAGACTAGAAAGGCGTGTAATTGTTAAAAAAAGAGACCAAACATAGGTTTGAACCAATCAGGTTGCCCAGCCCTCTAGAACACTCCTGTGAGAAGCTCCAGTCCCTCAGATTTTCGAAGAACGAGTGTTGGAGATGCACCCAGAGAAAATAGAGAGAAAAGTGAGTTTCTCAGGTTAAGATGGTGGGTCACATGAATATATGAAAGATTCCAATACTGGAGGTCTACAGTTAAAGGTAAGTGACTTCTTTTCTTCTTCCAGTATTTGAACTTTCATAGATTCACATGCTTGAATCAGATTAAATAGCAGTTAATATACACATTTTTTTCTGTTACTTTAAAAAAAATCTAGAGCATGAATCCATTGATATATCATAACCATAAAACAGACACAAAGCTATATACCTATAGTTAGATACATATAGAAATATACAAATACATGTAATAGGGAAAGAGTAGAAAGAAAATGTGTATAGCCAGAAAAAAAGGATGGACGGGTGAAGAAGAAAGCTCACGGTCATTGGAAAAGATGTTGCAGTACCGCTTGCCCCACTGCTGTGTTGTTGTACACTTCAGAATCCAAACAGTAACGCCTGGTGAAGGTGTGTACACGCTTCCAAGGAGCTGCACAGTAGATGTCCTAGATTGGCACACCAGCAATCAACGTCTTTGACGCTTAAATAGTTATGGTACAGTGCGCGTGTATAGACGTCTGCAACGACTCCCTTTCTGCTTGATGGCAATTGCAAATGGTGCTGGAAATCCAACAAGCAATATTCTGGTTGGGAAGAGGACAACCCTTTCATGGAGTACTGTAGACCACAAAGAGTTGAGCAAACTTTCAAAAGGTTTTAGTCTTTTGCAAATAGAACTTCAAGCATCTCTTGACGTCCAATGAATGAAGGGCTCTCTATGCTGGAGTAGCAGGATCTGGAAAGAATGTCTTGAGGATAAGAGGTTCATTTAAATGAAAGTCTGAAGGGACTTTAGGAATGAACTTGGGGTTAGTCCGGAAGACCACTATCGTTCATGAATTTCAGTTAAGGTTCATGAATGGTTAGAGCTTGAATTGCGCTCTCTTGCTTGGCAGATGTCGATGCTACGAAAAGAACTACCTTGCAGGAAACTAATTTCAGACCCATTCTGTGAATGGGTTTGAATGGGTGCCTCATGAGCTGTCAGAGTGGTGGAGGAGGTCTGCAAAAATCCTATTTAGTCCTGAATTGCTTAACGATTCTAGATGACCATAATGAAGGTAAGGGAGATGATCTGCTAAAGTAGGAGACGGCTGCTAAGTGGGCCTTGATGGAGGCCTAAGTGGACCCTGATTTTGCTAAGTGCAGGAGATAATGGAAAATCTCTTGAGGTGAAGAAGAGACAGGATGCACGTTAGTTTGTGGCACAAAATACAAAAACGCTTAAACTTCAGCGGATAGGTCTTGGTAGAACTGTTCACTCAAGCATTGGACAGTATTTCCCTGCATTCCGATGATAGGTTCAGATGGGCAACCTCATTGTGCTCAGGAGCCAAGTCGATAAATGAAGAGATTTGGGATCCGGATGCAACACTTGGCCCTGGAACATCGTTAAGAGAGATGGAATCGGTTTCAAGAGAATGTAATGCTTCTCAGAGAGTAGGAGGAGTTCCGTAAACCAATGTTGGTGTGGCCAGAAGGGAGCTATGAGGATCAGCCTGCAGGGCTCGACTTTCATCTTCATGAGTAGCCTTGATAGGAGAGGAATTGGAGGAAAGGTGTATGCAAAGATGCCTGACCATGCCATCGAAAATGCACTCCCAATGAACCCTGATAGTGATGCCAGCTTGCGCAGAACGTGCATTTTTTGTTTTGAGGGGGTCGCAAAAATATCAAGACCAGGTTTGCCCTGCTGGAGAAAGATGCTGGCGAGAGTGGCCTGATTCAGTTCCCATTAATCACAGGGAGCTTTTAGACTGCTTAAAGTGTCTGCTGTGATGTTTTGGTTGCCGGGAAAATGTTCTTCCATTTGGGACACGTGGTTGCGAATTGCCCATGCCCAGATGCACTGTACCTCTAGAGAGAGGAGGCGTGATCTTGTGCTGCCCTGTTTGTTGATGTAGTGCATCGTGGTGGTGTTGTCCATCCAAATGAGCACCTCTTATTTCATTATTCTTGGAAGGAAAGCTTGTAAAACCAGATGAGCCTTGAGCTCCAACAAGTTGAGGTGAAGAAGATCTGTCGCTGGAGGTGTTGGTAATGATGACCAAAGGAGATGGTCGGATTAGAAAGGAGAGATTGACTAACATTTTCTTTCATTGTGTCCATCATGAGATGGCTTTGACCATGGCCGGTGTGTTGGTGAGTAGATTATCGAAAGACCCCTCTGCTTGAAGCCACTGATTGTCTAGTTCCTCTTGGAGAGGACACATCCTTAGCCGAAAGGATGGAACTATAGGGTTGCATGAGAACATCATGCCTAGGCAGGATTTGTATCTGCAAAATGAAAGAGACCTTCTTTGTGCGAGTTCTGCTAGCAATATTAGTTTTAATTGCCTCTCGACCGATGGAAATGCTCTCTTGAGCGTTGTGTCGAACATTTCTCCTAGGAAGGTAATAGTCTTTGAAGGATTAGAGACTGACTTTTCTGGATTCAAGGGAAGGCCTAATTCCCTGAACAGTGTTGCGCAGGCTGCTGTGGATGCCGGAGCTGTGCACATGGATGGTGCCTTGACTAACAATCGTCCAAATACAGGAACAATTGGTTTGCTTTCTGAGAAAGGCTGCCACAGGAGCCAAGACCTTGTGAATATAAGGTAGACAGATTTGAGGCCAAAAGGGAGGAATCTCAATTGAAAATGGCTCTTAGCTATTGTGAATCAAAGGAATTTCCTGTGAGATGGGGATATGGAAATAGGTGTCCCACTGATTGAGGGTGGACATGTAATTTCCTAGGCTCAAGAGCAACAGAATCTCCTGCAAGGAGACCATGCGGAAGGACTGTTTCTTCTAGATGTTGCGATTCCGCAAGTCCAGAATAGGTCTCCACTGCCTGAACATTTTGCAGACCAAAAAGAAACAGTAATAGAAACCCCTGCCTCATTGTAATGCAAGAACTGGTTCTATTGTCCTTTCGTCAGCATTGCAAGAATCTCTAAACGGAGAAGGTGTAGATGTTTTGGAACAGATATTGGAGGCAGAGCGAGAGGTGAAATGTGAAGAAATTCTAGAGTATGGCTAAATTGAATAAGGTTGAGAACTCATTGGTCCGTAGTTATCACCTGCCAGCAAAGAAGGTATGCAGATATTTTACCCCCTAACTGGATTGGTGAGGAATAAGGAATAGGCGGTCATTGGCAATTAGCGGAGTCCTTGGTCTGATGTCCTGCTCTACCTCTTGCAGTAAACCAGTTGTAAGCCGCAGGTGGTGGCTGCCATTGGGCGTACTGGGGACGGCAGGACTGAGAGGAAGAGGAGTAGGAAGGGTACTGATATTGCTGGTAACCTCCTCTGGAAGTTGGAAGGCCTCTCCCTCGGGCGCCCGAAAGGGCACCTTCCGAAACTGAAGCGTTCCCAATGACTTCGCTGTGTCGGTATTCGCCTTGATAGCTTGAAGTGCCTCACTGATGTGTTTGCCAAAAAGGGTTTCTCCGTTAAAAGGAATTTAGTTTTGGACCTCAGGGTGGAAGAATGTAGCTCTAAGCCAGCCCTGGCGGCGTAAAACAGCTGCACCTGCCAGCAGTCTAATGGCAGCTGTTGCATTGTTCATCGCACAGTCAACCACCTCTGGCAACATGTACTTTTTTTCCAGGAGGATCTTCTTGCCCTCTGATTTAAACTCGTGGGGTAGGTGATCCAGGAATGGGTCAAGATCAACCACATCTCCCAGTCACATCTCCAAAGAACCACAGGAGAATTTGCTGCCATATCAGTGTGCTCTGACATGGAGTAGAACCTCTTACCAACACTGTCAAGGTGCCTGCCTTCACTGTCTGGAGGTGCCGTGATTGGTGCAGATGGGTTCTTCGACCTAAGCTGCCTGTGCGATGACGGAGTCAGGCTTCGGGTGACCTGTCAGACAAGCAGGAGCATCTTCTGGAGCCTTGTACTCTTTCTCCAGATGGGGAGGACCGCAGTTACTGTGGCCGGAGTCTTCATGACTTTCAAGCCCTCCTCCCAGATGTAACTCACAATGGGCATAGCTACTACAGTTTTCCTAAATGTAGCCTTAAAATCATAAAGAAAAAAATCTGTTTGTGTAGAAGGTATAGGTAAGTCCAACCGTGTTGCTGCTCGCTCTAGTAAATTGTGGATCCCACCAATATCCTCAGGTGAAGAATCAACGGGGGTTGGAGAGGAAGATGATGGTGTGGGAATGAGATAATCACCTCATTCTTGGCATGGGTCATGGAGCTCACCTTCCTCATGGTCGTCATCAGAAGTTGCAGGATCTTGAAGCAAACCAGCCTGTGGTGAATGGCGTACAGAAGTAGGCAGCAAGACTGGACCTTGTTGTGGAGTAGATGAAGGGATGGACGCAGTTGGCACTAGTGGAGTACCTGGGTTTGTGGGAGCAGAAGATGGAGGAAAACATTTTCTATAGTCTGACAACATAAATTGCAAGTCAGTGAGTAGTGCGGAGAACATACAAACCATTTCCTCCGGATACTACTGTTGATATTGGTCAGGAGGGACATATTAGCTCTGACCTTCATACTCTCACTCATCATAATAATAATCTTGGCACTTTATGTGCAGCTCTGAAGGGCTGTGCACACACCTGTAAGGCCCCTCATCATCTGAGGCTTGCTTCTCCAACGGCTGTGATGTGGTGGAACCAATGGTGACACCTTGCTAGGAGAGGTGTGCTCTGGGGTCAAATGCCTGAGTCTGTCCTGTTTTTTCATTTTTACAGCTTTTTACCCCCTTCGACGGGCTCATCGACGTAATCGGCAGAGCTGTTTATGGAGACATGACCAACCCTGTCGAAACCAGTGTTCGTCAGTGGAGGTGACGTTGAAGTTGTTGTGGTCGTCGAGGTCGATGATGTTGGCGGAAGCGGAGTCATCAACAGAGCCAATACATTTGAAAATTATATTGATGCCACCTTTGTCATCAACGGTTGAGTTAGATGGCTCGTCGATTAGGCTCTCATAGTATCGGGCTTGGATGGAGCTCCGACGCCAGCAAGCATAAAAGAATGTGAGGATTAGACAACAATAGTTTCGTCGACGGCAAGTCTATTGACACCGTCTGCCAGGAGGTGGAGCTGAAGAGTGCTTCTTAAAGCAATGTCTCACCTGAGGCAGTTCAGACCTGTTTTTTTGTGGTCTGCTTGTCTGATTATGTCGCTCTTATCTCTTTTCATTGTTTGTGAGAAGATTTTAAAGGGCTGCGCCTGTAAGACCCCGAAGAGGTCTTGTTTAGGGCTTTATGAGGTTGTTCAAGGAAAGAGTGAAAGTGTGGAGATCTCACCCTCTCAGAAGACCTTTTGGAAGATGAAGAGGACGCCTCCTCACTGTCATCACTGGATACAGAATCATTATTTGCTTCAAGTTTCTGCAGCCATAAGAGTAGATGCCCTTCACAGTCTTTCAAAGTCTTATCAAAGAAAGTGTGCATTCTTTGGCCTTAAGATCTTTGTGAGGATCATCGGTGTGGAGCCGCTTCTTAAAACAGGTACCAGAGACCCTGAATAGGTGTTTCTTCTCCTTGTCTGACATGTGTGAGTAAAGAACAAATACAAACTCAAGATGAAGAGATTAGTAGTCTGAAGCTATAAATCAGCAAAAAGAAGAGCATTCAAGTGCTTAACCAAGCTTTGGAATGAGGTGACTGAACAGAGCTCAGTTGAGACTCACTAGCACAATGTGCAGAAGGAAATCTGAGGGACTGGAGCTTCTCACAGGAGTGTTTTAGAAGGCAGAGCAACCGGATTGGTTCAATCCTATGTTGGCCTCTTTTTTCAACAATGACTATGACATAATACAAAACTAAAGGGCCTAGGGACTTTTTAATCTATATTTGACTTTGCATTGCTTTTATAATGCACCGGGGACTCCCATCTCAATGACGGGGAATTATTCAAGCATGTGAATTCTATGAAAGTTCCAATACTGGAGGAAACGTTGATGACAAAGGCATTAATAAAAACATTGAGAGACAGACATATAATATTGGAGTATTAGAAGAGGGAAAATGGGGTTCCTAGCTTCACTTCCTTGCTTTTATCCAGGTGCTTGCTGCCTTCTTGGGAACTCGAAGATACTACACAGAAAATCCTTGGTCTCACAGCCTGGATTCACAAAGAACAAAAACCTCACTGGTTCAGATCCAATTGTGCGCATACTGTTTGGAAGTAGGTGTCAGGCCATGAAGACCGGTTAGGCACTGACTACAGCAAAACAGGGATTCCAGGAAGTCCAGATCGGGAAAGGCTACTATTCCCAGCGGGCATAGCGTGAGTCACGCTCCACATGACGCTAAACCCGGATATAGCCGCAGAAAGAAGATCGGACGCTGCCAATTATTCCTTGCTGATGGCCCGTTTCTTTGAACTACAGTTCGCCTGCTTAGCGGCGGAGGCGGAAATTATTGTTTGCCCCTTCATATAACTGGATTCCGGTGGAGGGTCGGGAAGCTTTGGATTTACTGTCCAGGGCACTTTGCTTTGCTCCTCTGTTGACGAGACCACTCGATAGTGGCCTCTTGTAGAGGAGTGTGTTGGGGATCTCTTTCTTGTTTCGCTTCCCTGTTGGCAAAACCACTCGTTGGTGGCCTCTTGCAGAGAAGCGTATTTGGGATTACTTTTACTCTGCTCCTCTGTTGGCGAGACCACTTGTTAGTGTTCTCATGCAGAGGAGCGCGGTGGTCCTTTTCTATCCACAAAGAGGATGAGAACGTGGATGTAAGGTATCAGTACAGGATACTAGCACGGTATGGTTCAGAACCTTTCTGTTTGATTTATTGTGGCTACCCCCTGACTGAACTGTTACTGATTTATTTTGGCAACAAGTCGAACATACATTCTACACTTCTGGTTTTGTGGTACTTACCTATGGGGCAATATTATGAGTGATCATGTATGTTGCAAGATGAAATTGTGCCTCTTCCAGTTCTTAAGGAATTTAAGTTTGGTTCTCTTTATTATTTTCATAGAAGAGACGGCAGAGGTGGTGCAGTATGGCAGAGCCTACTTTATATTGAATCCACAGATATCATTTAGGGTAGGTAGGAAAGGAGAGAGCTAAATTCTCCGCTGTGATGGTGGGAGAAGAATCTAGTACCATGCACCTGAACCAGTTTCATTGTGTGTTCTTTTTCCATATAGTTTGATGCTGGAGGTCCGCACCTACTCTCTTCTGGTGTCGCTATCCCTGTTTCTTTTACAGGTAGAGTGTGATTAATCACGTCAAGTATATCTGGTTCATGGTTATTGTTTGCACTCTAGAAAGCATCATGTCGAAACTGACTGTGTGTTTGCTGTATCCTTCTTAGGTCTCCCTCCACGCTGTCCCTACCCTTTCCTTCCATCGGCTTGACTATCCCACAAGTCTGTGTATCATTGTAATCCGGACTTGGGGGCAGTCGAGAGGTGGACCCCTTTGAGCATCCGCACAGCCCAGAGGAACCGAAAAGGTCGAACCTGTTAGTAGGTTCCAGGCTTTAGAACCTAAAACTGCAAAAGACTTTCCACCTTGAGAGCAGCCGCAGGCCACAGATAACTTGTAAATTCACGAAGAGTCATGATCTCACACAGCCCTCTTCTTTTATTGGAGTCCTGGACCCACATAGCTGTGAGACCCCAGAGCACTGAATTACCTGAGCCCGTATCACTAAACAGCCATGAACTTTGAGAGCCCTGTCCCCCTTCCAGAACCATGAAGACCCAGAGCCATAAGATCCCAAAGCCCTAAGCTATCAGATCCTGATTCCTTTAAGAGCCATGATCGCCCAAAGCCTAGTACCCTTATAAAGCCCAGGAAATAGAGTGCAGTTAGAACCCTGACCCTGATCACTAAAGCCTTCTATTCACAGAAGACTGAGCACTCAGAACCAGTGCTGCCTGGGCCACCAGGGGGCTATCAGTATTATCCTGCACGGTTCCTTCTTCATCTTTGTGAGCACTCGCGGCATAAGGGGAATCGGCGGAAAAGCGTAGGCAAAGACACCTGACCATGCCATCGAAAATGCATTCCCCCACGATCCCCGTTGGTGATGCCAGCTTGCGAAGAACTGGCATTTCTTGTTCTGGGCTGTGGCAAATAGATCCACTGTCGGCATTCCCCATTTGCCAAAGATTTCCAGTAGTATGTCCTGGTTGAGTTCCCACTCGTGACAGGTCGTCTTCTGCGTGCGGAGAGTGTCCGCTGTCGTGTTTTGATCTCCTGGAAGATTTACTGCTTTTAGAGTTACTTTGTGTCTTATAGCCCATTGCATATCCTCTGAGCTTCTCTCGACAGAGAGAGTGATCTTGTGCCCCCCTGCTTGTTCATAAAGGGCATCGCGGTTGCGTTGTCTGTCCGCACTAACACCGATCTTCCTTCGACTCTTGGCAGGAAGGCTAACAATGCCAAACCTATTGTCCTCAATTCCAATAGGTTTATGTGAAGTTGCTGCTCCTGCTGCTCCCATCGGCTGCTGACCTGTAAATCCTGAAGGACTGCTCCCCATCCTTACAGAGAGGCATCCGTGGTAACCACTAATGGGGCTGGTTCGGTAAGGAAGGAAAGACCCACCGAGATGTTGCTTCTGAGTCCACCACGTTACTGCCTGCAACATCGGTTGCGTGACATTGATTTTGTCCTCGAAGGATCCCTTTGCTTGGCACCACTGTAGATCTAACGCCTCTTGCAATGGACACATTCTCAATCGACAAAGGAGGATGAGTGGTATGCACGAAGACATTGTCACCAGAAGCGATTTGTACTTTCGGACTGAGAGACACTTTTTTCTCCTGAACTCTTTGGCTAGAGATAAGAGTCCCAATTGTCTTTCTGATTTTGGGAATGCCTTATTTTGTGAAGTGTCTAGGATTGCACCTAAAAAAGTGATCCTTCTGGATGGTTGAAGAGACAATTTTTCCACATTTAAAGTCAGACCCAGATCTGCAAACAACTGCATGCATGCCGAAGTTGAAGTTTGAGCCGACTTCTCCGATGGTGCCTTTATCAACCAATCGTCCAGGTATGGGAATATTTGATGTTTTTGTCTTCGAGATAAGCTTTATCAAACAAAAGAGTGACACACCAGGTGCAATATAATCCAAGGAAAAAAGGCTAATTAACCTTGAAACTCAAGTCCAAAGTGATTAGGTGAATAAAACTAGGTTTCAAAAAGAGCCCTCATGCACCAACAGAGTTGGCGACTAGCTTCATCATTAGGTTCATTTTTGAGGGCTTTGTGAATTCGTGCCCAAGTGTGTAACAGTGAGTTAAAAGAAGAGTCAGCTATTCCCTGTACCCATTTTAATAAAGGGATAGCCGGCGTTCAATAAAAACAAAGTGTAAGCGGACAAAATAGTGGTTGAGTGAATTTGAACCACTGTGTCATATATCCTTATCGTGGTCAACATGTTTCTGCTATAATGAGCTATCTATGCTCAGCATCATTTTTATATATGTGTATCAAAGTTGTATTTTATGAAACTGCTCATGTGGTTTTATTGTAGGCATGGAATGAGTTGTTTTTAACCAAAATTTGTAATTGTAAACAATACCTTTTTATGAAAATAAACAATGAGCTAATGTACTGTTGTGTGAGTGTACTAGATAGCAAAGGCATCTAGTGGCTAGAGTTTGGGCGGCTCTAACAACCATTTGGGTTGAATTACGTGAATTAGTGTGCCAAGGAAAGATTTCTTCTTACTGTCATAAGTACCCGATTCCACTGGCCATTAAGGGGTCTCTCTCAAATTTTGAAACAGCATTCATCAGGGCCATAATCCAACCCCCAGTGGTGCACTGGAGATAAGCTGCCACCGGCGCCAGACATTTTGTAAAAATTCTCGGGGCAGACTTGAGGCCGAACGGCAGCACTCTGAACTGGTAATGGGCTCCAGCCACTGTAAATCGAAGGTACTTTCTGTGGAAAGGATGAATGGGGATATGGAAATATGCATCTTGTAAATTTAGGGAGGTCATTTGATTTCCTGGGTTTAAGAGTAGCAGAATATCCTGGAGGGTCACCACCCTGAATGACTGTTTTTTGAGATAGACATTTAGAGACCTTAGGTCCAGAATCAGACGCCATTGGAGAGCATTCTTTCGGATCAAGAAGAAATGGGAATAAAATCTTTTCCCCCTATGGGAGTTCAGTACCGGTTCTATTGCTCTCTTTTGGAGCATTGCCTGAATCTCCCGACGCATTTGAGATAGATGTTTGACTTCTTGATATGTAGGTGGTGTGGGAGGAGGGAATTGCATAAATTCTAGAGTATGTCTGAATCTTATGATGTGGAGGACCCATTTGTCCAATGTTATTCTCTGCCACTGATGTAAATAGTAGGTTACTCTTTCACCCAGGGGAACATTTGGAGGGTTAGGAGTATTAGAAGCCAGACACCAAAGGTTGTCATTGCCTTTTATTGCTGTCTTTACCTGGACGACCTCCTCGTCCTTTGGGAGCGGATTTAGAATAGCTTCCAGATTGTCTCTGTCCATATTGTTGTCAGTATTGCTGTGATGAGGAAGAATAAGAGGGGTATATACCTTGTTGGTATCCACCTCTAAAAGATGGTTGTCCTCTCCCTCGGGCACCTCGAAAGGGCACCTTCCGATATTGCAACTTACCCAAGGTCGTCGCCGTATCCGTGTCCTTCATAATACCTTGAAGGGTTACATCTACCAGACGTCCAAACAAATCCTCCCGATCAAATGGCAGATCCAGAATCTTATTTAAAGGAAGTGGCCCTCTGCCAACCCTGGCGCCGTAAAACTGCTGCCCCTCCTAGAGAGCGAAAGGCTGTGGTAGCGATGTCCATCGCACAGTCGATGACTTCAGCCGAAGTCCTCTCACCTTCTTGCAGAACCTTCTTCGCCTCCGGTTTGCTGTCTTCCGGAAGGAGGTCGACATATGGTGCCATGTCGCACCATATCTGTCCGTCATATCTGCCCAGAATGGCAAGGGCATTAGCTGCTCTGAATAGAAGAGCTGACATGGAGGAGAATCTTTTCCCTGCATTGTTCAAACTCCGTCCCTCCCTGTCCGGAGGTGCAGAAATAGGCGCTTATGGGTTCTTTGATTTCTGATGCGCTGCCTGTGAAATTATAGAATCCGGCTTAGGATGGCCCAGCAAACACGCTGGTGCTTCCGAGGGTGCCTTATACTTTTTGTCCATCCTAGCGATTCACAGGAGTAACCGTCGCTGGAGTCGTCATCACCTTCAAGCATTCCTCACATACATGGGTGATGATTGGTATGGATCTAATTGATTTATGATAAGGCTCTTCAAAGTCATAGAGGAAGCATTCTGTCTGAGTTGTCTTCATTGGCAGCTGAAATCTTTTCGCAGCTCTCTCCATCAAGTTGTGGAATCCACCAATATCCACTGGTGGAGAATCCGCCAGCCCTTGTGTGGGTGATGCCGGAGATGAGATTAGATTGTCGTCCCATTCCTTGTGGGGCTCCATTAGCTCCCCTTCTTCGTGGTCCTCATCGTCCGTGAAAACCGGATCCTGGTGATGTTGGACTTGAGGTGTTAGTGGTGTAGTGTCCAGTAGCGATTCTCTGCTTCTGACTGGAGTAGCCGGAATAGATCGGGGACGTGAAAGAGGAACTTCCTGAGGGACTACTAACGGAGGAAACCTCTTCTTATATTTTGCTAACATGAACTGTAACTCCATCATCATGGAGGATGGCATAACGACCATCTCTTCCTGAAGACCCTGTTGGTAACGAGGCTGTGAGGGGCTGTGATACTCTTCATAACCCTCTTCATCCTCATCCTCTTGACATTTCACATGGAGTTGTGATGGGCTACTGGCATATCCAAAGTGCCCCTCGTCTTCATCAGACTCTTCTTCCTCTAAAAGGTGTGATGAAACCAGAAGAGTAATCTTTTTTTTTTTAATATCTTTTATTGGTTTTCACTGTACTTGTACAATACACTTCATCACATCAATCAGAGAAATTCAACTTGACTTCCTGTACTCATGTCAATTTGCGTAGGTAAGAGCAATAAGTCATCACAGGACAGCAGCCAGTATCACATGACGCTAGTACATCCTCAAGGGCGCTTCCGGTGATAAAAGAATCACAAACCTCAAAAGCAATGTTTATAGTTTACCTTAAGGAAGGCAGTGTGAGGGCCAGGGAAATACAACAAGACCGAGCCGTAGTTCAACCGGTTAAAGAGGGTTCATGTGGTGAAAGTGACTTTAGAGAGGGCGCAGCTATATGGTCTTAAGGACTGTATTTCTCTGGTGTTGCGAGCGCCTGACAAAGGGGCTGGTTTTCTAGCCATGCACCGCTTGTTGCTCTTAATGGAAGAGACGGTTACATGGTGTGTCATCCCCGACAGTGTCATTGATGGATGCTGATATGTGTCATGTAAGGTTCGGAGAACATGGTATTCAAAACATCATATCAACTACAACAATTGTGAAAGAAACGCAAATATGCTAAAATATAACATCAAAAGTAAAAAAAAGAAAAACCCAACAGGTGTGCGGGAAGTTATCGATTTAACGCTATGATTGTGTGTCTTTGGTCTCGGGGGAAGGTTAGTGTGGGAGCCGGTGGTCTGGGAAGTCCACCGCAGGTGGAAATCCCCCAGAAAGGAAAGGGTAAAGTCCTATGTTTTAATCACGCCAGGGTCGTGGCCTCGAGGGAGCAGGGTCCTCACCCAGTGGGGAGCAGTATTGTCTCCTAGTGTGTCTGAGTAATACCATTTATAAGCGTCAGGTGCCAGGCATTCACGTAGATGCATAGCCCCCCTTCCCACCTGTACCAGGGGAGTAATCTTACTCTGGGAAGTCACCGCTGGCGTAATCTTTTTTCTTAGTTTTTCTGGAGTTTCTCTCATCGACGAGCCCATCGACAAGATCGCCGTCGACACTACCATCAACGATGTTGTTGTCGTCGTCGACACTGCACCAGAAGAACATTAGTTACTTACCTGTAAACTGTGGTTCTCCAGTATTGGTGTCTTTCATACATTCACATGCTTGAATATTACCCGTCGTCGAAGTGGGAGTCCCACGGTACATAAAATAGTAGTAAAATATATATATATACATATAGAAAAATATATATATATATAATTATACATATATGTAATACGTATAAAATATAGAAATAAATTATAGAAATATATATATATATATATATATATATATATATAATTATACATATACATATGAAACGTAATACGTATAAAATATAGAAATAAAGTTAAAAGTACCATAGAACTGAAAAAGCCCATAGAAGCCTTAAAGGGAGAATTCACTTTAGTAACATATAAGAGTCATTATAATAGTCCACATTCCAGCCAATCAGGCAGTAGCACCCTCTAGAACCTTCTCGTCAGAAGCTCGGGCCCTCAGATTTCGCAGCACCAAAGTGAGCCATAGTACATGAGGAGAAGTGAGCCTCTGAGGGGAGGAAGGGTGGGTCGCATGTGAATTTATGAAAGACACCAATACTGGATAACCACAATTTACAGGCAAGTAACTAATGTTCTTCTCCAGTATTAGGGGTGTCTTTCATAGATTCACATGCTTGAATATGAATAGAAAGCAGTAAACCAATACATAAGTCATAAAAGGCAGTGAGAACCAAAGTGAGTAAAATCAGTGCACATATGAACATATCATACATTTATACAAATGGCAAAACCTTTTATGACAGGAGGCGGGAAGCAACAGAGGCTTCCCTTAGTTGAAAAGATTTCGTAGCACCGCTTGTCCCACAGCAGCAGCTGCAGCGTCCGCTGAATCCAGACAATAGTGTCTTGTAAACGTTTGTCTGCTCGACCACGTTGCAGCTCTGCAGATCTGGCGCAGAGGCACTCCAGCAAAGAGGGCGGTGGATGATGCCACAGCCCTTGTTGAATGTGCTCGCACCGGAGCAGAAAGAGGTTTTCCAGCCCGTTGATGGCAGAAGGAGATGGCAGAAGAAATCCATCTAGTAATGGATGGTTTAGTGACTGGTTGTCCTTTACACTTTCGGCCATAGGCCACGAAGAGCTGGTATGATTTTCGAAAAGGAGCGGTGCGCTGAATGGAGAATTTCAGGCAACGGTTTACATCCAAAGAATGTAGAGAACGCTCAGCAGGAGACTGAGGATTTGGGAAGAAAGTCTTGAGAATGATAGGTTCATTAAGATGGAAATCCGTAGGAGCCTTGGGGATAAATTTCGGGTTTGTACGCAAAGTAACAGCGTCCTTGGAGAATTGAAGAAATGGAGGCTGAATTGTGAATGCTTGAATGTCACTTACTCGCCTGGAGGATGTAAGCGCGAGTAGGAGAGCAACCTTCCACGTGAGGAATTTTAAGTCAGCTGAATGGATGGGCTCAAAAGGAGGTAGGAGGAGCTGAGATAAAACCAGATTCAGGCGCCAAGCAGGCGGCGGAAGACGTATGGGCGGATACAGTCAAAAGAGGCCTCTGAAGAACTGTTGGATGATTCGAGAGGAATACAGTGATGTGGAGCCATCATGATGAAATCGAGAAATTGCTGCCAGAAAGACTTTAAGAGTGGAATGCGAAAGTCCTGACTTCGCTAGAGGTAGGAAAAAAGGCAGTATTTTCTCTGGCTTGGCGAGCATCGGATCAAGGGCTTCCTTGTGACACCAGACACAACACCGCTTCCACTTCAGTTGATATGTCTTAACGGTGGAAGGAGCACGTGCATGAGCCAGCACTTCCCTGCACTCCGGAGCAATATTCAAACGTGAGAACTCCTTGTGCTCAGGTTCCAAGCATGCAGTTGGAGATATGCCGGATCCGGATGGCAAATCCGTCCCTGGTTCATGGTTAGCAGGTGAGGCAGAGGGCGAAGAAGAATCGGATCGCACTGGAAAAATAGGAGGAGATCCGTGAACCATGGGCGGCGTGGCCACCTGGGCGCAATCAATATGATGTGACAGGGTTGAAGCCACATCCTGTGCAACAGGCGCGGAACTAGAGGAAGCTGGGGAAAAGCGTAAGCGAATTTGTTCGACCAATTGATGGAAAATGCATTCCCGCTGGACTCTCTGTGGGGATGCCGACTTGCAAAGCGTAGGCATTTGCGGTTGGTCGGAGTCGCAAACAAGTTTTTTGTGGTTGGCCCCACTGACGAAATACATATTCCAGAGTTGGTTGGTGGAGTTCCCACTCGTGATTGTCTGCAAGTGATCTGCTGAGAGATTCGGCAAGGGCGTTGGAGACACCCGGCACATGAACTGCTGACCGGTGGACTTGATGGTGAATCGCCCATTCCCAGATTGCTTGTGCCTGTTTGGAAAGCAGAAGATACCTCGTTCCTCCCTGTTCGTTTAGATAGTGCATGCTGGTGGTGTTGTCTGTCCGCACCAGCAGCAATTGGCCTTGTACCAGCCTCCGGAAAGATTTCAGGGCGAGGAAGATGGCCAAGAGTTCTAGGCGATTTATATGCCATGTGCGTTGAATTATAGTCCATTTGCCCTTGACCGACATCCCTGCGAGGTGTGCCCCCCAACCCTCCAAGGATGCGTCCGTTGTGAGGGTAAGCGTAGGAGCTGTATCCTGGAAGGGCCGCCCGGCAGCGTTGTTTGGAAGGTGAGCCCACCATTCCAATGCTGTTTGAATGCGGGGGTTCAGGCAGATTTTGTCGTTGAACGACCCCGAGACCTGTTTCCATTGTTTGTCCAACTCCTCTTGTATGACTCTCATATGAAGCCTGCAGTGCGGAATCGGATGGATGCAAGAGGAGGCCATGCCCAGAAAGGATTTCAACATCCGGCCTGAAACTGACTTTTTTGATCTTAGAAAAGTGACCATGTTGAGTATGCAAACTTGTCGCTCCTGTGAGACAAACACCTGTGCCAGACGAGAATCGATCAAGGCTCCTAGAAAGATTCTCTGTTGAGATGGACGAAGATGAGACTTTTCCTGATTGATAGAAAGGCCGAGGGTGTGAAAAAGTGACAGGCAAGTCTGAGTGTGTTGCCTTGATGCTTGATATGTCTGAGCCTTTATTAGACAATTGTCTAAATAAGGGTAAAATTGAATGCCCTGCAGGCGAAGGAAAGCTGCGACCGGAGCCATGACCTTTGTAAAAACTCTTGGTGCCGAACGAAGGCCGAATGGCAACACCTTGAACTGGAAGTGCTTCGATCCGACAGTGAAGCGAAGATATTTTCTGTGTTTGTGGAATATTGGCACATGAAAATATGCATCTTGGAGGTCAATAGTGGATAGGAACTCCCCGGATTGAGTTACTGTAGAATTTCCAATAAAGTTAACATTCGGAATGTTTGTGATCTGATGAACTTGTTTAGGGCTCTTAAGTACAGAATGGGGCGCCACTCTCCCGACTTTTTCTTGATTAAAAAGAAACAGGAATAAAAACCCTTGCCCTATTAATCTCGAGGAACCACTTCGACAGCCCCTTTTGTATCATGATCTTGACTTGAGCCAACAGTTCTTTCATACGAGCTGGGGGCGGGCCCGAGGGTGGGCGGTTGGGGGGGAATTTTGTGAATTAGAGAACATGTCCCTTTGAGATGACATCTAGGACTCAACGATCCGAAGTGATATGTGACCAATTGTAGAGCTTTTGAGAGATTCGACCTCCAATTTTCAGAGTCGGAGAACACTGCATCCTGGGAAAGTCACTGCTTTTTAGAGGTGGTACCACCTCTGTAGTTGTTTCTTCTCCGATAAGGTCTTAAATCGGATTGGCGATTTTGAGACTGATAGTTGTACCTCTGCTTGTTGTCGCCATAGGAACGATACTGGGAGGAGCCACGAAAATTTGAAGAGTTGCCTCTGCCACGTGCTCCCCGAAAAGGCCGCTTCCTGTATTGGAGGGTTCCTAAGGCACAGGCAGTATCCGTGTCTTTTTTAATGGATTCCAGGGCATCATCGACATGTTTTCCAAAAAGGGAATCCCCATCGTATGGCAAGTCGAGAACTCTCCCCTGTACTTCAGCTGTAGATTTTTTTTTTTTTTTTTTAATTTTTGAAAACCTTTATTGTGCATGTATCAGGGAAACAAATACGGGCCTACCACCATCAGGCCGGCCACGACACTTTTGAGCACAGGTGCTAGCAATTCGGTCCCCCAGCGGCATCAGGCGGTATAGCAACAATTAATAACAGTTACACTGGAAGAGATCATGTCGCCAAGGAGGAGGAACATTGAAGGTTAAATTTTAAAGTTTTTCCGATCAAATATAAAGCAATGAAGAATAGGTGCAAGGAGAACTGAGTCCGTACAGTAGTCCCTCAATATGAGTAGGCAGCATAAATAATAGCAGCAGTAGCGTCGAGCACCCCGTCAGAGTGGCAATGCAGTGTAAAAAACAGACGGAACAACAGGAATCATTCTCGTACCACCCCCAGCGCCACCCACTCCCTACCAACCCATGTCGCAGACCCAGAACAGAAAATAGGACAAGAAAGCGCAGAAAGTTGAGAAAAAAGGCCCATAGAAACGAAATAAGGAAAACTAAATCTATCCCCCCACCCTACACCAATGCGGAGGCTACGGCCTACCCCCCCCCCCCGACAATGTGCCTGTCGCCCATTAAAGAACCCGAAATGCAGTACAAGAGAAGAAAGAGAAGAAAAGGAAAAGATAAGAAAAAATAAAAAAGGTAACTCTTAGATATAGAGAGTGAGAAAAGGCCACCCTAATCTACAACTCTCACAAAATACAAGTGAAGCGGGAGGAGGAGCAAATCCAAGCGTTCCCAGCCCCCCAGCCAAAAGCACTACCCCCACGCAATTCGCAACAATTCAAAAATAAATAGCAATGCAAAGACAGTTGGGGAAAGACAATTCGCCGTGCATGACTAAATCAGATGTATGACAGTCCTGATCCCGTTCTAACCAGCCAAGCAACCGATAACATTAAAGAGAGGAACCTATCCCTGACCCGACCTCGGATACTTCCCCAAATGAGGTTCATGAAGAAGGCCCGCCCCCACCAAGACAAAGAGACAATATGGCGACCTAAAGAAGGAGAGTGGAACAGGTACACAAAATGGCCATCGAATATCGCCATGTAGTCCTTTGTCCGTCCTAAACAGTTCCCATAGGCCATCGGAGAGGTATAGGCCCTCCAACGCATTGGGCGAAGGCCACAAGAGGAAATCCATCGAAGGGGCCGGTTGCTGCATATCCCGGTCTCGAGGCAGAAACATTGTTGCAGGCAACGATATGGCAAGCCCCGGAGGTAGGGGAAACAAAGTATCGCAGGCAAGTCCACTGGACGGCTGGTGGCGGGCGTCAGTAGAGGCAGAGGCAATCACGTCTTCTGCACGAGTAAAAGGAAACACTGCATCCCCCATAGATTCCGATGGAGACAGACTCAAAGTTGGCCAGCCTCCGACACTGCGCTCCTGCCGTAGAACAGATACCATGATATTGAGGCGGTCACCCAGAGCTTGAAAATCCGCACACATTTCCGCTCGAAAGTCAGACAGGGCGGCCAGGATAGTTCCATAAGAAAACGGTAGTAGTATTCCCCCGTCATCATGCTCCCGGGAAGGAATTTGCGAGCTGTCCCCCAGCGCCCACCGGGCGACACAGTCAACAGACAGGGACGGGCACTCACCCCCGTTCACCGAAGCAGCAGACACCGCCATGTTGAATGGGTCACAGAGTAGCCTCCGAGGCGGGTTCGGGGTGACCAGCCAGCAATACAGGGCGCCAAAAGCCCGTTAAATCAATGCAGGTCAGGCTCTCAACACTGAGGACCTCAGCGCTTCAGGCCGTAGCACCGGGCCAAAGGAGCAGGCACCCGATATCCTTAAAACATGGCCGTGTGTTCCTCCTCGCTCGCCACCCGCCTCAGACAAAGACGCCGTAGCTGCCGAGCGTCTCAACGGGGCGATAAATCACAGGGCGCTGGTCTCAGCGTTCCACGGCAGGCAGCGCTACCAGGAGTCCGTCTCGGGAGGAAATTGCCACCTTCTCAGCCCTGGTGTCGCGCGGGCATCCAGGCCGTCCCTAAGCCTCCCAGACTCGGGGACGGACGGCGGCGCAGTCACGGGGTCAGTGCTCAGAGTCGCTTCCCATCTATCTTCGGCTGCCGGGCGAGTTGAGAGTCCCGGGAAAGACGATTCAGGTAAGCACAGCTTAGCGGACATTCCGCCGCCACGAACTGCCAGGGTAGAAATCAGGATATTAGCGCGGAGGAAAGGGAGCTGGTGGAGCCGGGAGCCTACACGTCTGTACCAGTCGCCATCTTGGCTCCTCCCCCCAGCTGTAGATTTGAGCCAGCCTTGGCGTCTTAAAACAGCAGCTCCAGCAAGTTGCCTGAATCCTGTTGAAGAAATGTCAAAAGCACAATCAATAATCTCCAAAGAGATCTTCTCTCCTTCTTGGACAATTGTCTGGGCTTCGGCTCGGACGGAATCTGGAAGTTGTGTGACCAAAGCTGCAATTTCTGACCACATTTGACGGTCATATCTTCCGAGGATGGCCAGGGAGTTGGCCGCTCTAACCGTCGTGGCAGCCATGGTGGTTAATTTTTTCCAGATAGAGTCTAATCTGCGGAGGAGAAGTTAGCGGAGTGGCAGGATTACACGACCGTTTCTTGGCCGCCTGTGTGATGACTGAGTCCGCATTTGGATGTGAAACAAGGCATGCTGGCGAATCTGCCGGCGCCTTGTATTTCTTATCAAGACATGGCAGTACAGCCGGGATGGAATTTGGCCGCTCCATAAGTTTAAGACCTTCTTTCCAAATAAAGTCAATAATTGGTATGGTATGGGTCTGCTTTAAAGGCTGGTCCTTGAAATCATATAGGAAGCAATCTTGTTGTTGCACCTCCAAGGTTAAATGGAAACGTTTGCCAGCACGAACCATTAGATTGTGGATACTTCCAATGTCCGCTGGCGGGAAAGCCAAGGGCGACGTCGGTGGCGTAGACGGCGTTTGAGCCCTATAATTATCCCAATCCGTGAGGACATCATCGTCATCTTGATCTGTGTCCTGATGCACATTGTCATCATTATCTGTATCCGGTTGTGGACGAACCGGTGATCTCGGCGTTACAGCAGGTACTGAAGCTGGCGTCGAAGGTTGAGGAGGAGGTGAAGTGGGCGCAGACGGAGGGAATCTGCGATTAGAATCGTCCAGCATATGTTGCAGGATGGACACCAAGGAGAACAGTATTTGCGTCATGGGTTCCTCCTGAGGCGCATCAAACTGATCGACATGGACAGGAAAAAGAGCGCTCCCCTCTTCCTCCTCAATCATCATCATCTTCTTGGCACTTAATATTAAGTTCAGAGGGACTGGACGCAGGACGAAAAACGTCATCCACATGAGAACCATCATCAGAGTCCTCTCCTGCAGACTCAAATAGCTGTGCCGGAAGACTAGCACTACTAGTATCAGGACTCAAGTGTAGTGGAGCCGGACGTCTGACTACTGAAGCTGTTACAACTGTAAAAGCAGTTGCAGTAGCAAGTGAATGGTGCGTCGACGAGGCGATCGTAGATGGTATTGTCAAAGTGGGAACCGCTGACGAAGGTTTTGGATCCGTCGATGGTGGCAGTGTCTTCTCCTTATCTTTCGACGACGTAGACTTTCGCGCCGTCGGCGGCTTCGTCGACGAAGAGGATGCCGTCGTCATTGGTTTCGCGGTCGACGAGGCAGTCGTCGTCAAAGAGGTATCGTCGCCGTAGACTGCTCCGTCGACGAGAATGTCGCCGTCGACGGGCTGGTCACCATCGACGATGATGTTGTCGTCGACGAAGATGGGACCATCGTCGACGAAGTCTTTGTCGACGGATGCTTTTTAGTCGTAGCCGTCGACGAGACAGGTTTGACTGTCGTCTACGAGATTCTAATAATGGAGGAGATAGGTCTCACCTCTGGAAGCGTCGTCGACGAAGTAGACGTCATCGTCGTAGTCTTTGTTGATATTGAACATGTCGTCGTCATGGTCGGTACAGCGTCGACGGCCCTCGTAGTCGTTGAAGGACGCGACGACGAGCCAGTCGACGAGCTGGCGCCAGTTTTTGATGACGAGGGCACAGCTTGGGACTGCGACGCCAGAGAACCAGGTCCCGTAGGCGTAGAGGCTGGCAGATCCGTGGGGGGACAGTTTTAGAGACGTCGACGAGCTTCTTTTTCTTCAGAAAAGGAGAAGGCATCTCTGTCTCTGACCCACGCTTAAGAGAGGCCTTAGAATGGAGTGAAGACACACTCTCCATATCAGAAGCTGGATTTTCTGAAGTCTTCAACTTCTGTAGCCACAGAAGGAGACGAGCCTCTCTGTCTTTCAAAGTCTTGGAAGAGAAAGTCCTGCAGAACTTACAGTTCTTGACCTCATGATCCGGGTAAAGACAGTAAATGCACTTACTGTGAGGATCTTCATGAAAAAGGCGAAGCTTTCCACAAGAAGAACATGGCCTGAATAAAGATTTTTTAGTTGAAGACATCTTAAGAGTTGAAGTAGCAATGAAAGTAGACAAAAAACTGAGCAGGGCTCAAGGAGACTCCCTTCACACGACGTGCGGTAGAAAATCTGAGGGCCTGACCTTCTGAGGAGAAGGTTCTAGAGGGTGCTACTGCCTGATTGGCTGGAATGTAGACTATTATAATGACTCTGATATGTTACTAAAGTGAATTCTCCCTTTAAGGCTTCTTTGGGCCTTTTCAGTTCTATGGTACTTTTAACTTTATTTCTATATTTTATACGTATTACGTTTCATATGTATATGTATAATTATATATGTCTTTCACCAAGCACAGCCGCCGCTGTGCAAATGCACTTCCAATCCAGTTTTTCACAAAATTTTCAACGAGATGGCGTGTGTGCTCAAATTAAATTTTTTTCTTCATTTCGGTTCCAGCATGTAATACACGGAAAACATGGAACAAAAAACCCAACGCGTTTCGGCGATTTAACTCTCGCCTTGCTCACGGGTAACTCGTGTAACGAAAATGAAGCTTTTAAATAAAGTTGTTACAAAGGTGCACATGTGATCAGTGAACAGTAAGAATAGACAAAGGACGTGGACCTTATAACTTTGGCAGCCATCTTATCTTAGTATTATTAACAGGCTGGTCAATTCAAAATAATACATTCCCAGTGGATTTGTCAGCTATTTCCAAATTATAAGTAGTTGTGTCGTGATAAATGTTCAAAGTCATGTTCATATCACCTTAAAATGTATGATTGATAGGTTGGTCCAAACAAAATACATAATGAACCGTAACTAATTACAAAGCCAAGTGACTATAGACCATTTTTGAATGAATAAAGTGTCCATGCACCAAGGTGCAGGTCACATAAATTCCCAGTGGATTATATAAGGCCCATGCATATTAAAGTTCTCCCAATGTCTGGACCTGTTTCTACCCTCATCAGAGGTAATCATTTCTTTTCTTCCCCAGTGGGATATGTAAGGCTAGTTTCCAGGTAGTCACGTGATTCTCACAACACAGGATTTCAACAATTATTATCTTCAGATGACATGTCTTCTCGATCCTGTACATGAGCAGGAGAAAACAAAAAAGAAGAGAGGGATACAGCCTGTCAGATTAGCAAATTCATGCCAAATATCAAAAGTAAATGCCAAACTATGTCCAAAGCAGTTTCAATTATACATCCTCTGTCACTGTGATACCAATGTGTTTAAAAACGTTAAAATGCAGTAGTTTTGCAGGGGTTAAGGACATGCAATGTGAGTCATCACTGTTGGTCAGTACCAGTATACTCAAGACAATATTGAAAACTCAATAAGTTGGAAATCTGCAAAAATGACGGAACATGATTGTATAGCCTTTACTCTCCCAGGTGCCAAACCATTTCTTCCTCGGAGTTAAGGCCTCCCGGAATCGGGGTATCTAGATTTATAATGTACCTATTCTCTAGCTGTCGTAGCTTGCGAATCTTGTCCCCCCCTCTTTTCATTTGTAGTAATTTATCCGCTACAAAGAATTTAAGAAGGTTGCGATTCCCTCCATGTAGTTCCTCGAAGTGTCGAGCAACAGGTGAGTTTTGTTCTTTGTTTTGGATTGCCCTCATATGTTGTAAAATCCGGGTCTTGGCAGGGAACATGGTGCTACCTACGTACTTTTTGGGACAGGGACATGTGAGTACGTAAACACAGTATTCCGACAGGCACGTGAGATGTTTTTCAATGGCCTTCTCTTTGTCTTCTACCGGAAAGTAAACTTTTTTAACATTAGTGCTATACTTGCAGGCTTTGCACTTCATGCAAGTATAAAAGCCCTGAATTTTGGAGGTGGTGGGTTTGGTCGTGCTAACCTCATTTTGGCTTACCTTGCTTCTGAGTGTGTCTGCTCTGCGATAGGTGATACATGGCCTCTCCTAAAGGATGTCATTAAGGGTTGGTTCCGTCCTAAGGACTTTCCAATGTTTGTTCAAGCTTTTTTGTACTTTCCATGATTTAGAGTGAAATGTGGAAATGAATCTGATCGTTTCATTTTCCTCGCTTCCACTTCTCTTTTCTGAGGTCAGTAGGGACAGATGACTAATCTTGCTTGCTTTGTCGAATGCACAATCTATGACATTTTGTTTATAGCCTCTCTCCCTGAAACGTTCTTTCATACATTCCCCTTCTTTGGCAAAATCTGAATCCCTGCTACAATTCCTCCGGGCCCGGAGGAATTCACCAAAAGGAATACTCTCAATCAGAGCTCTAGGGTGACTGCTTTCCGCATGGAGCAGGGTGTTCCCTGCGGTTTTCTTGCGAAACAATTTCATCACAAGTTTGCCTGCTGAGGCCTCCACAGATAGATCTAGGAAGACTGCCTTGGATTCACTGATCTTGCCTTCTAGGTTTAGGTTGAGCTCATTTCTGTTGAGTTCTTTGATAAATAGTTCTGCCTTGTTGCTAGGACCCTCCCAGATGATAAATAGGTCATCTATGTATCGCAGCCATACTCTCACATGGCTGCGATACAGAGTATTGGTCCTTGCTACTTGTTGCTCCCAGCTCGCCATGCATAAATTAGCGAAACTGGGAGCAAAACAAGTTCCCATCGCTGTCCCTTGACATTGGCGGTAGTACGTGTCATTGAACACAAAGTAATTGTGCTCAAGACAGAACTGCATCATTTTGATGATCATTTCCGTATGCTCCAGATAAGAGATAGATCTTTTCTTCAGGAACATGCGGCATGCCTCAACACCATTGCTATGTCTTATGGACGTGTACAAACTGCACACGTCTAGTGTGATAAACAGGTAGTTGTTGTTCCAAACAAAGTTTTTGAGTTTGTTGATAAAGTCCCTACTGTCTTTAAGATAAGATGGAGTTTCTTCTACAAAAGGGCGCAGGAAGTAGTCGATATATCTAGATGTGTTCTCCAGCAAAGAACCGATCGAAGAAACGATCAGTCTTCCTGGAGGATTTTTTGAATTCTTGTGCAGTTTTGGTAAGAGATATAAAACTGCTATCTTAGGATTGCGATTCAGAAGGAACGAATATTCATTCCATTCAATCAACCCTTGATCTTTCCAACATTTTAACATTTCAAAATATGTATTGTTCGTTTTCTCAATATTTTCCAATGAAGACACTTCATAGCAGTCTGCACAGTTCAATTGTCGCATACCTTCAGCAACATAGTCTTTTACATCCATAATAACCACATTGCCCCCCTTATCAGATTGTCTTATAACAATAGAGGAATCGTCTCGTAATGATTTTATGGCAATCCGTTCACATTTAGTCAGATTGTCCCCTGACCAATGTTTCTGTTTTGCCAGAGTTTTGAAATCAGCAATCATAAGGGATTCAAAAGTATCAATGCCACAAGTCGGTAAAGAAGGGTTAAATGTGGATTTAGGCTTAAAGGAATTGGGACAGTTTAAGTTAGTGGTAAAGCCTAAAGTTTTGGCATTAATCGATTCATTCGCAGGGGTCCCCAATTCTAGGCTTTTCAGCGTAATCAGGGATTCCACTTCAATAATGCTTTCACTAGCTGGCTTAGTGCTAGATGGAGTGGGGGTGGTGTTTTTTACCTTAAGTTTGTTCCATTTATGTAACCTCCACTTTCTAGTAAATTTGAAAAGGTCTATGCGCTCCTGTGAATAGCAAAAGTTAGTGGTAGGGCAAAAGGAAAGACCAAATTGAAGTACCTCATGCTCACTTTTGGATAGAGAGCGGGATGACAGGTTAATCACATTTTGTTGATTCATTTTCCTCTTCTTTTTTGGCCCCGTGTTTCCACTCCCATGGGGGTTATATTTCCTCTTGTAGCTTCCGCCCCGCCTGTCTTGTGACTGGACTTGGTAGCATCTTCTCCTTGATTTCCTCTGCCTTTGCCTTTTCCTCTGAATCCTCGGCCCCTTCCTCGGCCTCGGTCTATTTGCCAATTCTGCTGTTGTTGCGTTTGGTTCATGCGTTTGAATTCCTCCCAAAAATTTGTCGACTTGGTTGGATTTTTTGTTGCATTTTCTGTGGTTCCTGGTGTCTGTTCCTCCACAGAAACATCACTCTCTACCACTTCATCTCCAGATTCCGCTTCCATCTGGGTTTTGCCGATGTTGGCTTGTACTCCTTTACGTGTCACATAATCATATTTTTTGCTGAATGTCAAAACTCTGCCAGAGCTGTAATCGATTTGATCCCTTAGGAATTTGCGTTTCTTCTTGGCAACTATTTCATCTTCGGGGGTCAGTCAGCAGAACCGGGCTCACCTAGGACGAGGGGGTGACAAACCTTGCCAGTTTCCTGCCAGTTTCCCCTTCGCCGCCGCAAGCACAACAGCGGCCGGAGAGCGAGGGGGGAAACTACAATCCCCAGACGCCCCAGCGGCGCTACTCGCCACACACGGGACCAGCGCGCCAGGAGGCGCTACAAAAGGACAGCAGCCCCCGCGTCACGGGACCGCGCGCGGGAGGGCGCCCGGGGCTAAGCCCGGGCAAAGGGCGGGCCCTCTGTGGCCCTCAGAGGCCAGAGGAGGACGGGACGGGCCACTACACCTGGATCAATCACAGGAGGAGGTACAGTCAGATGCTAACCATTTCCTCTTTATCGTTTTACTCTGCACACTGTTGCCTTCGGTATCCAGTCCCTTACCCACGATGTCCATTTGGGAAGAATTGAATGCCATGTGTGGTACTAACTATGTCCAGGATATATTAACGCCCCCAATAATGGATAGAGACATTGAACAACCAAATGGCTCACCCCCGCATCCCCCGAACCAACTTTCTGCAGCCCCCATTTACCCGCCCTAAACCCAGTCTCACTAACATTGGATACAACGGAGAATCGATCAGATGACCCCGTATCCCCCCTTCACTTGACCCTACTGGCCCAAATTGATCAAATGTTAAACAGAGCTCTATCACCATTGGTCGCAAAAATTAATGATCTGGGGGAGAGGCTGACCAGGATTGAAATTACTGTAACAAGGTCCCTTCCACTAAATGCTAACACCGTGACACCCACATGCTCTACCCTTACCAACACCCATGAAAGGCCTATGAACAATGCTTCCAGTATTCTTCCAACTTGTGACCCCCCTCCTACACCACCCACTTTAAGTGGTCGAAACGCTCCTCTTACTCGAAAACATACCCCTCACAGACTTCCAGAAAGAAGGCATCGAATCGACCTACCCCCCGAAGCTGCGCCATACGTTTCCGTTCTTTCCGGGGTCCCTGAACTCACCCCGGGCAAACGTGAACTACAGCAGGACCTAATGAATAAAGCCATTTTTTGGCTTAAAAATCATAGACATTTACCATCTGTTTTAGACGGCGGGATATTGAGCGTCAGGAGGGTGGAGTGGCTTGGTCCTCTGCCCAAAAATGTTCCGGGAGATCTGATTTTAATTAAGTTTAAACACAGGAACATTGCCCCCTTTTTACGTTCTACCCACCACAAAGTTGGAGATGGCTCCATCCGTATCTGGGATTTGCATGACTTTTATCCTGGCCCCGGTGTACCAAATCACTACAACACCTGATGATAATGGCTGTGTATTTTGGATTATGATCTTGAGTAGTTGATTCACCAAACTGTTTTAGCTTGCCCTAAACAGTCTGTTTTTCTTTTAACTATGCATTGACATGCTGAATTAATTTTTTGTATGTTTGTATCTTTTTTCTGTTGCTTTTATGGTTTTAATTTCAAAAGCCGAATAAAGCTTAATTGAATTGAATTGAATTGAATTGATCATCAAAATGATGCAGTTCTGTCTTGAGCACAATTACTTTGTGTTCAATGACACGTACTACCGCCAATGTCAAGGGACAGCGATGGGAACTTGTTTTGCTCCCAGTTTCGCTAATTTATTCATGGCGAGCTGGGAGCAACAAGTAGCAAGGACCAATACTCTGTATCGCAGCCATGTGAGAGTATGGCTGCGATACATAGATGACCTATTTATCATCTGGGTGGGTCCTAGCAACAAGGCAGAACTATTTATCAAAGAACTCAACAGAAATGAGCTCAACCTAAACCTAGAAGGCAAGATCAGTGAATCCAAGGTAGTCTTCCTAGATCTATCTGTGGAGGCCTCAGCAGGCAAACTTGCGATGAAATTGTTTCGCAAGAAAACCGCAGGGAACACCCTGCTCCATGCGGAAAGCAGTCACCCTAGAGCTCTGATTGAGAGTATTCCTTTTGGTGAATTCCTCCGGGCCCGGAGGAATTGTAGCAGGGATTCAGATTTTGCCAAAGAAGGGGAATGTATGAAAGAACGTTTCAGGGAGAGAGGCTATAAACAAAATGTCATAGATTGTGCATTCGACAAAGCAAGCAAGATTAGTCACTGTCCCTACTGACCTCAGAAAAAGTGGAAGCGAGGAAAATGAAACGATCAGATTAATTTCCACATTTCACTCTAAATCATGGAAAGTACAAAAAAGCTTGAACAAACATTGGAAAGTCCTTAGGACAGAACCAACCCTTAATGACATCCTTAAGGAGAGGCCATGCATCACCTATCGCAGAGCAGACACACTCAGAAGCAAGGTAAGCCAAAATGAGGTTAGCACGACCAAACCCACCACCTCCAAAATTCAGGGCTTTTATACTTGCATGAAGTGCAAAGCCTGCAAGTATAGCACTAATGTTAAAAAAGTTTACTTTCCGGTAGAAGACAAAGAGAAGGCCATTGAAAAACATCTCACGTGCCTGTCGGAATACTGTGTTTACGTACTCACATGTCCCTGTCCCAAAAAGTACGTAGGTAGCACCATGTTCCCTGCCAAGACCCGGATTTTACAACATATGAGGGCAATCCAAAACAAAGAACAAAACTCACCTGTTGCTCGACACTTCGAGGAACTACATGGAGGGAATCGCAACCTTCTTAAATACTTTGTAGTGGATAAATTACCACAAATGAAAAGAGGGGGGGACAAGATTCGCAAGCTACGACAGCTAGAGAATAGGTACATTATACATCTAGATACCCCGATTCCGGGAGGCCTTAACTCCGAGGAAGAAATGGTTTGGCACCTGGGAGAGTAAAGGCTATACAATCATGTTCCGTCCTTTTTGCAGATTTCCATCTTATTGAGTTTTCAATATTGTCTTGAGTATACTGGTACTGACCAACAGTGATGACTCACATTGCATGTCCTTAACCCCTGCAAAAATACTGCATTTTAACGTTTTTAAACACATTGGTATCACAGTGACAGAGGATGTATAATTGAAACTGCTTTGGACATAGTTTGGCATTTACTTTTGATATTTGGCATGAATTTGCTAATCTGACAGGCTGTATCCCTCTCATCTTTTTTGTTTTCTCCTGCTGATGTACAGGATCGAGAAGACATGTCATCTGAAGATAATAATTGTTGAAATCCTGTGTTGTGAGAATCACGTGACTACCTGGAAACTAGCCTTACATATCCCACTGGGGAAGAAAAGAAATGATTACCTCTGATGAGCGTAGAAACAGGTCCAGACATTGGGAGAACTTTAATATGCATGGGCCTTATATAATCCACTGGGAATTTAAGTGACCTGCACCTTGGTGCATGGACACTTTATTCATTCAAAAATGGTCTATAGTCACTTGGCTTTGTAATTAGTTACGGTTCATTACGTATTTTGTTTGGACCAACCTATCAATCATACATTTTAAGGTGATATGAACATGACTTTGAACATTTATCACGACACAACTACTTATAATTTGGAAATAGCTGACAAATCCACTGGGAATGTATTATTTTGAATTGACCAGCCTGTTAATAATACTATGATAAGATGGCCGCCAAAGTTACAAGGTCCACGTCCTTTGTCTATTCTTACTGTTCACTGATCACATGTGCACCTTTGTAACAACTTTATTTAAAAGCTTCATTTTCGTTACACGAGTTACCCGTGAGCAAGGCGAGAGTTAAATCGCTGAAACGCGTTGGGTTTTTTGTTCCATGTTTTCCGTGTATTACATGCTGGAACCGAAATGAAGAATAAAATTTAATTTGAGCACACACGCCATCTCGTTGAAAATTTTGTGAAAAACTGGATTGGAAGTGCATTCGCACAGCGGCCGCTGTGCTTGGTGAAAGACATTGTTTACAGGGCGACCTATGCCCCTGGTTTGCACCGCAGTCACAGGTCCCGGTGAAACGGAGGAAGTGGACTTGTTTTTTGTATAATTATATATATATATATTTTTCTATATGTGTATATGTGTATATATAAATATATATTTTACTACTATTTTATGTACCGTGGGACTCCCACTTCAACGACGGGGAATATTCAAGCATGGGAATCTATGAAAGACACCCCTTATACTGGAGAACCATTCCTCGCCGACGACATAGTAAGCGCCGTCGACGTCCCCGTCCCCGACCCTGTCGTCATCACCGTCGACGACGATCCCGTCGTCGTCATCAGTGGCATCGTCGTCAATGTTACCGGCGTGGACGCTCCCGTCGACGCCGACGTCGTCGACACCATACCAGGTAATGGCAATTTCTGTACCTCTGTCTTCGTCGCCGTAGACAATGATTTCTTCGTCAATGATTCCGTCGATGATGTAGATTTTTTGCTTTTCTCCTCAGGAGTAATAGAAGATGGTTTCCTGAAGGATTCCTTGACCAGAGGTGTGGACTTTGAAGCCTCAGAAGAGGCTCTCTTTGAAACTTTCACTCCAGAAGTGTGTCCTTTGCTCTCCTTTTCTTTTGGCTGAGGAGATTTTGAAGGACTACGCCCTGAAGACCCATGAGTGGTCTTTTTTAAGGCCTTCTCAGGACGTTCCCCTGAGGAGTGAGCCTGAGGAGATCTTGATCTTTTCTGAGATCTCCTAGATGTAGACGAGGACTCCTGATCACTATCACTAGGGATCACCTCCTTTCTGGCCTTAATTTTCCGAAGCCATATCAAAAGGCGTCTCTCACGATCTCTAAGGGTCTTTTATAGAGAAAGTGCATCATACCTTGCAGTCCTTGGCTTGGTGGTCCGGGTAAAGACAATAAATGCAGTCTTCATGTGGGTCATCAGTGTAGAGTCTCTTCTTAGAGCAGGTAGCACAGGCTCTAATTAGACCCTTCTTCTCTTTCCCAGACATTCTACAGAATGTAGTTGAGAACAGGTCACAATATTCTCAAATCCAAGAGAAAATAGAAAGAAATCAAATTCCTGAAAAGCTGAATAGCTAGAGTTTGAGCAGAGCTCAAAGGAGACTCCCAAGCACAACGTGCCCGTAGAAAATCTGCGGGGCAAAAGGTTCTCTCAGGAGTGATCTAGAGGGTGAGGAGCTCTGATTGGCTAAGGGAAAAGTTTTGTCCTTTTTTACATAACAAAGGTCATGGGTTGCAAAAGGGAAATGGGCCTAGGCCTCTTTTCAGTTGGCTATACTGCTAAGCATTGCTTTTTATGTACCGGAGACTACCGTCTTGATGACAGGGAAATGACTCAGGTATGTGAATCTATGAAAGCTCCAATACTGGAGTAACTACCATATCTCAAATGGCTTTTTTTGTATTCTTGGAGATATAAAGATTCTTACGTCTCTTATCTGATTGACTGACCGACCATTCATCAAAATGCGTAGGCTGGCTTGACAATATTTAAGCCGATGTGGACATGCTACGCCTCCTTCCTCTCTAGGTCAGTTGAGTATTCTATTGACTCTTTAATACTTTATCATTTATCTGTGTATTTAAGGCCAATCCATTCACCTTATTCCAACCACTTATATCACTTGCGAGTATGCAAGGAGGATTTCATCCATTTAAAAGGGATGGTCTACTTCATGTTTGTTACAATTGCTTAGGGGACAGAAACTCTGAGGATTTCGAACTTCCTTTTATTCCCTTTAAAACCCAATAGAGCTTTAAACTGTTCCTGAAACGCACTCAGAGACGGAACTGAGAACTCCAGGTCAGAGACATCATCAGTGACTACAATGATATTATATTCCATTTTATGTTCCATCTCACGTAATCAAAAAGTCCATAATCTCCTCATCCTCCCCTATCTGAGCTGCAACGGGTTCTATCAAGAAGTACAAAAGAATACGATACAAAGGACACCCTTGCCTAGTTCTCCTCTCTGGAGGACCACTTCCAAAAAATCCCTAGCTTATCTGGTCGAATGCTTCATGTATGTGCGGCTCCATAGGGAGAGACAGGGACCCCTTACTTTGAGCCTTTTCTACAAGGTGGGATATTTTCTGAAAAGTTATCCTGCATTTGTCTGCCCTTAATGAGCTCCGCCTGGTCTTGCATACCCAGATATGGCATCACTCGATTTAGCCCGTTTGTAAATATTAAGATAAAATTGCTATGATCCAGGTTTAACAGGGCTGCGTGCTTAAAGAAATACAATTTTCCGCTTCCTTCTCAGGTTTAGGAAAACAGAGCGATTTCTGCCTCACACACTGAAGGTGTCAAGCTCACTTGTTGCGCAAACAAATTAAAGAGGATGGACAGTAGTCCCTCTAGTTTGGAACTGAATGATTTTCAGAATTATATAAGCCGTCTGGGCTTTATCCAGTTTAAGCCCCTTTCTTGCTTGTAGAATGTATGCAAGTTTGAGTGGCATGTCGAGTTCCTTGGCTCATTCTCATCAATCTTAAATCAATCAACCTTTCTTTTCTTACTAAAACACCTGAAACAAATCCGCAAATAGGCATCTTTTTCAATGCTCCTCCATCACCACCCACCAAACGTATCATTTGTGAAATATATACTCTCTCTCTTTGTGCCCACTATATGTCAGACTGAATTGCATATGGCTGGGTCCAGACTGAGGTGGCATTGTGGGCAAAAGAAGGATGGGTTGGAATGCTACCCCAAGCGATTGTCAGTGGTTAGACAAAATGTGAGCATTCCTCCAATCACCTTTTGTGTATTTGATGTGCTGCTGTGTTAAGGCCAAAGGTCTCCCAGTGTAGTTGCCTTGTTCATAAAAATGTGTTTCAATCGGAGGAGAACCTGCTTAGCCCTGTTGGTCCTCAGTACCACATTTGGGTGATAATCCTATAGTCTTAGAGAGTATTTTTAAGTGTATTTGCCTATTAAGCCACCCTGTGCTCAGTTGCCATAGGGTATCCTGAACGTCTCCTCTCTCTAATAGCCCATGCTGCTTTCACTATTATTGTCCTTCTTAAAACTGCCTTTAAGGAAACTCAGTGGTTGTCTAGCGAGGTTTACGTGGAATCGTTCAACCCAAAGTAATTTGTAATCTTTTGCGCAAGTAAGTTCTGCCAGGTTTACTGAGTCTCAAGATATTCTGCCTCATTCGCCAAGCCCTATGGTGTTAGTGTGGCCCTACCCCATCTCTTTCCATGAGTACATGTGTGTGATCTGCTATACATATCACTGCCACAGTTACTCAAGATATTCTGTGCAAAACTGCCTGAGACTCAACCAGAGCTTACTTCGAGTCTTTGGTTGCAGGCGGGCCGAGGGGCACTTCTTTTTGGGAACAGACTCTTATTTTTTCACACTTAGAATCAGAACAAAAGAGAGAAAAACTGAAAAGGGGGAACGAAGGAGGAAAAGAAAACCTTAGGAAAAGTGACACAGGAAGAAAGCAGAGATGACAGAGCATGCAGGAGTGAGTTATAGGGTATGGGAGTGTTTGGTGATGGGCTAAAGTTGCATGAAGGGTACTCAAGAGTATGCAGTCTTGGTATTCGTCATCAGAAACTTCTACAGCATTGGTGGCAGCTTCTGAGCAAAAGTTCTGGCCCCAGCACTTCTTATGTTACAAATTAAGCACTGGGTACATTACATAATCGATTGTTGTGGAATATCTCTGTGTCTGTGAGTACTAGTAGCTAATATAATCCTGATCAGCTGGGTGGAAGTGTCTCCACCTGTCTAAGAGCACACCTGTGTCCTCAGCAGTCTCTTCAACCGCCTAGACATTGCACCCGAGCCATGGGCGTTGCAGTTGTGTTTTATTGCTGTTGTGCTTTTAACATTACACACAAGGGTTCAAAAATCCCAGCTTGCAAAGTCCTGTTGCTAAGAGGCCACGGATGGCTGATGTTGTTACGCAAGACACGGGCTAATGCCCAGTTTGCTGTGATCATATTAAAATATAAAAGGCAAGAATAAACACGGATTTTTAGCAACCCTTTGGATGCCATCCAGTCCCTCACAAAATGTGGTTCACATGTAATGTTACTTTAGGCATTAACTGTAAGAAAAAATTAAAAAAAGAGTATTACTCTTGGACTCTTATTTTAAAACGACCCTTACCACCCCGAAAGCGCTCCCAAATGAAAAGCTTAGCTTAAGTGGTACTCCATATATTTATTCTGATACATTTTTAAAAATTACGGTATATACATTTTATTGTAAATTAAATGGTGTTCCCTTAAGCCCTACCACAAATTGTTACCCTGCTTAAAATTGTTAACACTTTATGTCATAATTGAGAAAAATTACGTTTGTCATTTTGTGGGGAGCGATTATAATTATATGTTGTGCCCAGAGCACAAAATGCACTGAGCCTTGACCCAAAACACTCGAGACCCCCAGAGTATTTTAAGCAATTAAAATGCAGAGCCATAGACTATAAAAGACCTGACCCTAGGCTCTGAACCACTAGAGCGCAGCCCCTCCTCTAAAGCACTAACTGTATGTAGTCCAACCCCGGTAGCCCCGTGCCCCAGCGCAAGGACCTCCTCGCTGCCCCCGAGAGCCATAAACCATGTTCAGCATTAATGCTTCCAGAGCTCTCGCGTCTCCCGCTCCATGCGTGCTTAGGTCATCCAGTCCAGGTATTTTTCTTTACATTCTGGGATTTGTAGCCCTTTGGGCTATAATAAACTCAGGGCAACAAATCCGAGAACGCAAAGTAAAAAAAACTGGCTAGATGATTTACAAGCAAGAAGTTGGGAAACTTCAAATTTCAGCTCTGAATCCCAACCACCCTTATGTCCCCCACTCAGCTTTCTGCGCACACTCAGAACGAGGCTCAGATCCGTGTGATATTGGGCCACAGTCAGTGACCAGAGCCTGAGGCCATCAGAACCTTGCCCTCGAATGAGCCTCGAGGACCTTCAGGAGCCCCTCCTTTCTGCGTTCAGGCCCGGATCCCGGCAGTGAAACGCAGACTTATCAAGAACTTGGCAATGAGCAAAGTGTCAGCAAAGTAAAAATCAATAGGCCTTAAAGCTGCGGACTTTCACTGCTGTGCGCACGTGCCGGCCGCCCCTCCACAGTCGCCTCGCGCCCCGCCATCTGTCCCATCACTAATCTCAGACACAAGAGCTCATCGGGGCTAGATACCGTTTCTAATTCCCGCCCTAATCAGCTTAATTGTAGCAATTTGCTGGTGAGTCGTCACCGGAGTTTTGAACTCCCAATCAGATCATATTGGCGTCTGGGGTGCACGCTGCTTTCCCCTCTTCTTCTCTCCCCACTCCTGGGGCGAGGGGCTCTCCGGAAAGTGGCTGCTCCCAGACCCAGTTTAGGACAGTTAATACATCCCAGACCTCATTATTAGGATTTGTGGACCGCAGTGGCACACATTACTAATGGCAACAGCAGTTGTAGTGTCCTATGGGCCCAGCGGCTGCACAGGCAGACAGAGGCATGGGGCCATGACTGCTGGGTGAACAGTCAGTGAGTGAATGCACCTTTACAGAACACATATTGAGGAGATCGGCTCGCTATGTGGGGGCTAGATTGGCCACCCCTTTTAGTTGGTCTTTGGAGATCCTGGTATTTACTCATGCTAAATTAGGGTCCAGCACAATACACAATGTCACGATTGGGCCTTCACTGGTTCCACACTTCTGCATGGTATTCAAAAAAATATGGTAACCGGCGGAAGACTGCTATCACAAAAGCATGTCAGGACTACTGAGAGTGACATACTAAGCAAGCGAGAAAAAAACCCTTTCACATATCCAAGAGCTTCACATGTCCCACAGCTCTGACTACTCTAAGGACCGCTGCAAAAGACAGAACAGCATAGAGAGGTATCTTGGAGACCACATCAATTATTTATCAGCAGGACTGCATTACCCCGAAGGAAAGACTGGGAGAAAGAGTGCAGCTGAAATCCTACCCCAGCTGTAAGGGAGAGGCTCCAGTCCAGGGGTCTCCAACCTTCTGTAATAAGAGCTACTTATGTTAAATAAAAATCCTCTTGAGCTACCAATATTATTAGAGATATAATAGTCACCACATCAGACGAGATTACATTAGTGGCCACCATATGCAAGATCAGCAGTGATCATCACCTCAGCGCATCAGGCATGGTTGTCAGCATTTTTTTTTTATTTCAAATCGTTTTTATTAGGAAAACAAAAAGAAAGTAATCAATAAGGAATACTGAAAATACAAAAGATACAGAATGCACTGAATGAAAATAAAATCAGAAAAATGGCAATGGAAAGAGCAAAGAATCACATGGATGAATACATACATCGAATCATAGAAGAAGCATAGCCATGAGCATGATACAAAATGCAGGATACAAAATGCTGAATACAAAAATACAGAATGCAGAATACAAAATGCAGAATACAAAAGTATTTCATATCATATACCAAAGGTGACTATCATACCTCAGATGTTACATTAGTAAGAAGTGGCATACATATAGCGAGGTCTTCCTAGGCCAGGATTACACTCCACCCAAATCAAGCCATTAGTCAGTGGTTCGAACAAGTGCCAGTAGGCGTAGGCATTGCCATAGCTCCTCATCGAGATTCGTAAAAAGTGATATAGCGTATACAGTGGCAGGTAGTGTGTACCTCCTATGAATGTATGACGTTACAACGCATGCTTTTACCATGCATGCCTTTACAACGCGGTTTTTACAACGCATGCCTTTACAACGCATAGTGCTTTGGGGCGCTGAATAGTGAATAGTTTAATTTACTATTCCAACTCCAGTCCCCGTGGATAGTAGGGAAGGTGTTGGATAGTAAATTAACCAGATCAATGCTAAGGGAATTTTCCCCCGGTGCTCATCATTTTGAAATCCCATTGTTCATGACAAGCTCAGCTCGTCATGAGCACACGACCAGTGTATCGCATGACGAGCTGAGCTCATCATGAGCAGCGAAGGGGTTAAACCTATTCCCTACCCTAGAGCGCCCCCCAGCGCAATGCGTTGTAAGGGTTTGCGCTGTAAAAGTTGCGTCGTAAAGGCACTGCGTGGTAAAAGTTGCGTTGTAAAGGTTGTTTACCACCTCCTATACCAGTGGGCATGTTACTAAGGATGACCTTATGGAGGGTCAAATGAAAAGGAAGAAGCATCAAGGGATTTCCAAAGCTTCTTATTGGAAGCTCGCCAAGGGGAGGAATGTAAAGCATGATTATCTGCTCCTCTGATGCAAGATACCCATTCTTGCCACATATTAAAGGATACTTCAGAGGCGTTCTTCCACTTACATAATACAGTCAAATATTCTTCTCCAGTAGTTTCCTAGCGAAGAGCAATGCAAAAGCATGTGTGCTAGATCTCCTACATCTAAGTTACAGTTCCAACAATTGGGGCTGTCTTTTAGTTGAAGCTTAAATAGCCTGTGTGGCGTCCAATATGCCCTGTTAAGTAGCATGTATTTGGGATGTGACAATATTGGGGAGACTTTATTCATAAGGGCTGTAGCGTGAATTTTGTCCCAGTCGAAAGTAATCCCTGTTGAATTGGGCTCCACCTCCCACCATGACTCATTAGGTTTTTGTGCTTTCCCTGGTAAAGGGAGGAGAAGTTTGTATACCTTGGACATAAAGTGACCTGCCGCTCTAATACGTGCTAGTTGGAACTTGAGCCATGGTTCTGAGGGTTTGAGAGAGCGTGTGGACAGGAGTGTCTTTAATTTAAGGAAATCATAGACGTCCATCGGTGTGAGACAGTGTGTTGCCTGGATCGAGTAGAATGTTAAAGGGTAATGCCCATCATAGAGATCACTCACCATATTAATACCCTTTGCAGACCAATGTTCCCAGTTGAGGGGTTTCCCATTAATTCTAAGGGCAGGATTATGCCATAGGGCCACTGAGGTGTTGTTTTTAAACTTGAGGCCAGTCTTGTGAGCTTGGTCCAGCCGTAAAAGGGCACGTCTTGTGTTCAATAAGATGTATTTCGAGTGAGGAAGGTGTGTCAAGTCCATGGTGAGTAGCGCAGGAAGGGGAACGTTGCCAACGAGAGATTTCTCTATATCTAACCATAGCGGGACATACATTGGATCTTCAATCAGCCATTGTGCACCTTGTTTACACAGGAACGCAGTTTGGTAATTTCTAAAGTTGGGAAGACCCAGGCCGCCTTTATCTTTAGCTAGTTGCAGCTTCTTCATTGATACCCTGGGCTTCTTCACTTGCCACAAAAATGTACCAAAGAGCTTATCCACCTTATGTAAAAAGTCTTCCGAGAAGGTCATTGGAAGCATACTCGCTAGGTAGTTCACTAGCGGGGTCACCATCATTTTTAGGGTCTCTGCCCTCCCCCACCATGACAAACACTTAGGAGACCAACCGTCAAGCTGTTTTGACATTTTCTTTAGGAGCTGGTCCTCGTTATTTCGTAGGGAAGCAATAAGATCTTTATCGAAGTCTAGCCCCAGATATTTGAAGCAGCCCGGCTACCAGGTTAAACCAGAGTCCCCCAAGATTTCCTTATTTCCTTGGTTATTCAGTAATTTAACCTCCGTTTTGTCCTTATTTAATTTGTATCCCGATATTTTCGAGAACTCCTCAATAGTGGACATAAGTGCTGGTATCGCCTCCTCCGCTTTTTCTGATACGACTAGTATATCGTCTGCGTACGCTGTGAGTTTTATCGTACAGTCTTTAAATGGGATTCCGGGAATGTCTTTATTATTGCGTATGCTATACAGAAATGGTTCCATAGCCAAAAGGAATAACGAAGGAGAGAGGGGGCACCCTTGCCTGGTTCCTTGTTGTAGTGTAAATGAGGAGGAGAACGACCCTCCCGCTCTAACTCTGGCTGAGGGACAAGAGTAAAGGGACATAACCAATTTCGTGAAGGACGACCCTAGTTCGAACTTATGTAAAACAGTATCTAAGTATGTCCAGTCTACTTTATCGAATGCTTTTTCGGCATCGAGTGTGATTGCCGCAGTAGGAGTGGTAAGAAGTCTCGCTTTCTCAAGGACGTGGGCTAAGGTTCTTGTCTTGTCGGTGGATAGCCTATACTTCAGAAAACCGGCCTGGGAGGGGTGTATCCATTTCGGTAGAACTTTCTGGAGGCGGTTGGCTAGGATCTAGGCTAGAAGCTTACAATCCAAATTGATAAGCGAGATAGGTCTGTAGTTCTTGGGGAGCGTTGGATCCTTCCCCTCTTTGGGTAGAACGGCTATGATAGCCTCCGCTAAAGTACCTTTTACCTCACCCGTCTTATTGATTTAACGAAAGAGGTGGAGGAGTGGGGAAGATAGTGCGGAGGAGAAGCATTTATAAAATCTAGCAGTGAACCCATCGGGTCCAGGGGCCTTCCCGCATTTAAGAGACTTTAATGCTTCCTCAACCTCGGTTTGCGAAATAGGGCTACTGAGGCCTTCTTGGTCCTCAGGAGGTCGTCAGCATTAATGTAAAAGCACAACAGCTGTAGCTGCAATATCCCTAAGGCCAAGTAAATAATATTAGTAATAGTCTAGTCCAACACGGTTTTATTTTTATCTCTCAAATATCAGCTTTAAATATATTTTGGAAACTCAACCACTTTTCTCCAAACATCAGCTAATGAATTCTGGAAATACACACATTTTCGGCTTGAATACATACTTTTCACTTTGGTAGAGATATATTAATTAGACCAAGCAAACGCTTTCACTTTATTTCACTGGCCTGCACGTGGAGAGCTACTTAAACAGGTAGCTGGGGAGCTACCAGTAGCTCACAAGCTACTCGATGGAGAAGAACATAAGTTACTTACCTGTAAACTGTGGTTCTCCAGTATTGGTGTCTTTCATAGATTCACATGCTTGAATATTCCCCGTCGTCGAAGTGGGAGTCCCACGGTACATAAAATAGCAGTAATATATGCATATATAAATAAAAATTACCATAATTATATATATACATACATAAATACAGTAAAATATCCAAAATTTAAAAGTACCATAGAACAGAATAGGCCCATAGAAAGCCTAAGTGAGAACTCACTTTAGTAATATATCAGTGTCATTATGTATTGGTCCACATTCTAGCCAATCAGGCTGTAGCTTCCTCTAGAACCTTCTCCTCAGAAGCCCAAGTCCTCAGATTTTCGTAGCACAAAGTAACCAAAAGTGCCTGAGGAGAAAAGAGCCTCTGAGGGGAGGAAGGGAGGGTCGCATGTGAATCTATGAAAGACACCAATACTGGAGAACCACAGTTTACAGGTAAGTAACTTATGTTCTCCTCCAGTATTAGGGGTGTCTTTCATAGATTCACATGCTTGAATAAGAGTAGAAAGCAGTAAACCATCATATAAGTCATAAAGGTAACACAAAACTGCAAGCATATGAGAACATATTATTTAATATGTAAAATATATCAAAATTCAAGAGAGAAAACCTTTATGACTGGAGGCGGGTATTAACAGAGGCTCACCTTATTGAAAAAGATTCCGCAGCACCGCTTGTCCCACTGCCGCATCCGCGGCGTCTGTTGATTGCAGACAACAGTGCTTCGTAAAAGTATGGTTGCTCGACCACGTAGCAGCTCTGCAAATGTGCCGTAGAGGTACCCCCCGCAAAGAGGGCAGTAGAAGTTGACACAGCTCTAGATGAATGAGCCCGTACTGTGAAAGTTGAAGAAATTGATGTACATAGACAGCACTCATTCCCCTACTTCTCCCACTCCTCTCCCTGTGAGCACCATGAATACCGTAAACTATTGATCGTATCACTCTGCCAGTAAGAGCCCATACCCCTATGCATATGTACAGCCAGTTTAGGCACCATGGCCTATTTACCCATTGGAACCCCCGGCTTCCCTCCTGCGCGTACCTTACACCCCCTCTCTCATGCATAGACCATGAAAACCTCTCCCTCTGCGCGACCCTGCTGTGAAAGGCAACTCTCCTGCTTGACCCGCACAAAACCCCCCATTCCCCCTTGAAGAAGCATCCTTCGCCTTGGCTGACATAGCCCTCCCCCGCTGCACCTGGCTGCCCCCGCTCTCTCATGTACGGGTCATAAGATCTCTCTCTCTCTGTGTGACTCTGTCCCTGTGTCCACCCTGGCTACCCCTCCCTTCTCCTCACATGGGCAAGTCATAAACCTTCTTCTTCTGCAAGGCCCTGTCCTTGAGGGTCACGGCCGCGCCTGACCAACACCTCCTTCCCTTCCATGAATGCCCCTCTGTTGACAAGCCTTCCCTCCACGCTCGATTGTCCACGCGGCATGAATACCACTCCTTTGATGACCCCTTCCCCCGAGTCCGGCTGACCACACATGTCCGAGGCCATCGCCTAAGCCAGGAGATACCATTTACTGCCCTTATTGTATGAAGTCACTCCTCCTCAAGAGACCCACTATTGATCCTAGCCACCCCACCCCCTGGGCTATGATCAGGCGTACACATCCTACGAAACACTCAGCTGCGTGATTGCCCTCCCCTCTTATCAGCAGGTCAAGGGTCCCCGTTGTGAACACGTGTGGGGTAGGATTGACACGAGGATTATAGGGATGTCTTTCTTTTGCGTCATACTGTCCTGATTGTGTTATCAAGTGTTCTGTAAGGTATAAAAGCAAGAGTCTCAGCTCACTTGTTAGAGCACCTCCCGAAAGACACTGTGTTTCGTGTCCGAAATGACTGGCTCTCCTCATGAGTATTAAACTCTGTTCTTGATTCCTGATTCCAGCGCCCGTCTCTTTATTTGATAATTATTCACATGGGAACTAAGAGGCGGTTTGCGCCAGCGGCCTGGGCATCGATAGGATTATGGGCTCATTTTCCACAATTGGCGTCCCAACGCGGGGTCCATCAGTGACATAGGGTCCGATAAGAGAGATCCAGACGAAGAAGTGAACATCTAAATGATCGGGGTATGCCTGCCTTGAGAGGGCCCTCGCCCGGCTGCCGATCGACAGAACTTCACCAATTCTGAACTGACCTCTCTTGAGTGACCTATTGTCCTGACTGGAATCCCATAGGAATGCTACATGGAGTAAGAGAACGATCGGGCGCTGGAGGAGGGAGTCGAAGAACTATCCGTATGGTCCGGTCCGGGTAAGATTAAGTAGGGTGTTTTTACGCCTGATTGGTAGGGTGGCTCTGTCCACCTGATTGATTGATTGTTTGTATTGGAATCGGTATTTGTATACTGATATTGTTGGTATTGGTTCATTTAGCTTTGAAGGCTACTTGACATATTGGTTCTCTTCTGAGAACGAGACATTCTCTGTTTGCAAACAGCGGCGAATAGGAACGTCGTCCCTCTTTGCAGATAGAGAAGGGTAGGTAATGCAGACTTTTTGTCCCCGTTGTAATTCGTCATGCCTACTTTTCTCCCCACTGGATTGTTTGAAGTCGATTAATAATCGATTGTTGTTCTTTGAGATCTTCCCTGTCTACAAACTGAGACGAGTAGAAATATTCTGTCTTCCTTTTTGGATAGCGAAGGGCAGGTAATGCAGACATTTGTCCCCGTTGTAATCCGTCATGCCTGTTTTTCTCCCCACTGATTGGTTGGTTGCCTGGACATTGTTGTTCCAGGAATTGTTTCGTTTGAGGTATTTTCTGCCTGCAAACAACGTGGAATAGAAATATTCTATCTAGTCTTTGCAAGTAGTAAAGGGTAGGTTATGCCCCTTTGTGAATTCGTCAGTCCTACCCACTCCCCACTGTTTGGTTATTTGGGGGGTAGCTCGCATGGTCCGCCCAGGAGACTACCCTTATGGAGGACATATGCTCCCCGCTCATGGGCCATTTAGTGGAAGTAGACCATCTGGTCCGTCCAGGAGGCTACCCTAGTAAATGGAAGTACATCGCTCGGTCTGTCCAGGATGATACCCTAATGAAGGAATATATGTTCCCCTTTCGATCGATAATCTCGTTCCACCCCGGACCATTTATTGGAGGGAACTCGTCTGGTCCGTCCAGAAGTACCCCCTAGTGAAAAGGACACATAAAAAATATGAAGTGATCACCGTTCCCTACTAATAGAAAGCTTTAGCTCGAAACACGCTAAGGAAGAGAAAGAAAAATGGAAAAGGAAATCAGGCTAAGTCAGTAACCCCCTGATGAGCTTTTGACTTCACTAAAAATAAGAAACATTAGAAATAGTTCATGATAAGAAATATAAAATGGCGAAAAGTTTGGCAGCAAAAATAGCCACGAGGTAGCTAGGCTTCACTGCCTGTTCCTGCTCCCAACATGCCTGCCTCATTGCCCGCCACGCCCAAATAACGGTCACATGAAATAGAAACAATCCAATAGGTGCCTACCCCCGTTCCGGAAGCTCCCGAAGTGCAACAGGTCCGCGGTTACGCCCATCCGGAAGGCGAGGCCTCGAGGCACGAGGGGCTCGCCTGGCCACGGTCGGGAGGAGATGATGTTGGGCAGGTGGTCCAAAGAATGACAGAGACCTCTCCTTCTCTCCTCTTCTGCTGCCCTGCAGGCCACGGGGGGGGGGGGCTGTCTTGCCTCAGCCACCGACCACCCCCCCCTTCTGTCTCTCGCCTGGTCCGACCCACGAAGAAGGCCGAAGCCAAAAGCGAGAATGGCAGCGCTTTCAAGTAGTCCCGCCACATGTCAAATTCCTGGATAGTTACAGGTAGTGCTGCCACATGTCGACGCCTGGACAGTTCCAGGTAGTCCCGCCACATGTCAAGAGAAAAGGGGGGGCTGTCTTGCCTCAGCCGCCGACCACCCCCCCCACCATCTTCAATAGCCAGCACGGCCAATATCGAAGCGACGGAGCCGAGGAACGGCGCGGGGTCGCTGGAAGGGGGAGGTGACGCGAACGAGCCTCCCCCACCTCCCTCCAGGTGGAGGCTTCCAGCGACGCCCCAATGCTCTTACTTAAAGAGGGTCAACATCAAAAAGCGGTCTTCTGCCCAGGACGGGCACACGCTCCATGCCTTCTCTCCTCGACCTTGAAGATTCTATGAGAGCCGGGGGGCACCCCGATCCCTCCTCATGGGTGCCCCCGCCCCCTCACTGGGAACCACGACATCGGTGCAACTCCTGCCGGCACCAGCCTCGGATTGGAAATGGCTAAAATGCAGCCACGGCACAGACTTGTTCAGTTCCGGAGGAACACCAGGATGACCCGGTAGGAAAATTGTTGCCGCCCTTCCCACTCTTTGACTCATGGTCCATATTGTTAGACTGTTAACCACATAGCACAAAACTTTTTGAACTGCCAACGGAAGGTTCTGGGCCAACCATGCGAGACTAGAGACATTCTGACTATGCTGGAACTCGCCTGACCCCTCCCAAAATGGCGCCGACACAAAATGAGACGTTTTGAATAAACTTTGTTGCACCCTGATTGCGCAGCTTGTTGTCCCGAGATCTATATGCAGTTTTTGGATAATGAAAGTAGATATGAAGGATGTTGAGTATGTGCTTGGATAATGAACTGACTTAGGGTGGGTACTGATTATGATTTGGAAAATGAATTGGTGTAATTTAGATAAAGAATGAGTATTGGATAATGAATTTATGAATTAATTAAAACTGAATTCTTGACATGCATCATGCTTGCTCTGTAAGAAAATTTTAATACGATTTTATTGCACTGCTGCACTTTATGCAATGAACTGCCACCAATTTCGTTCATTAAAAGTATTTTGAAAAGGAAAGCATGGTTGTAGCAGTTGCATTAATGAGTTTTGGATGCCCTACTACTATGAGCGAAGAATAAGTATGATGAAGGATGTAGATCAAAAGGGATCAGATATTTAGCAGCTACATTATGTATCGCAGGCAGCCAGGAAAAGTGTTTTAGACACCCTTAAAACGACACCACAGAAATGCCACCTGGCCGTCACCCTTGCACCCGACAGAGAGGGTTACGACCGAGTAACTCATGTAGATATGTGGATCGTCAATGATCATCTATCTGACATTACTGGTCCCTCTAGGCTTAAACGCCGAGATGGTAAAGAAATGCAGTACGCGGAGATGGGTCGAGTAGGTGGTAGGTAAAAACATTTTTGGACTACTACATGCTGATGTACTTTGAATGCTGCCCCCCCCCCCCCACCCCTTCTTTTCCCTCCCTTCTGCAGGTCACGTCAGAACGTCGGCTGAAGTGTGGAAGAGCGACGGCCGGACCACCGACGAAAAAGGGAAAGAGGGAATATGTGTGTAGTCGTTATAACGATAAGTTTTTAAAAAGACGTAGGCTTAACATGACTGTTCCTCCTTAGGACATAGCGACTGAGAGGATGGACTGACATAGAAACTGGACAGGTACTGAATGACGAAAAATTGACTAGAAATGACGTGTTAAGTAATGTAACTGGACGTTTGACTAGGTAGGGAAAGGACAAAGAAAAATTATACGGGTAAGGGTTGCCACGGCACCACCCGTCTAGGAAGTTAGAAATGTTGCTGATGTTCAAAATGCACTACCCCCTTTCTCACACTCTTATAGATATAGCCAAGCTGTCCGACTGTTCTCCCGATCAATACTTGCCGTTGCCTCAGCCTGGAGAACTTCCCACCAAAGGAGGGAACAGAAAAATGGTTTAAGATCCAGCCATGGGTAACTAGCACGACCAGGTTAATTACTGATCGACCAACCGAGGTGTGAGTATTGGTAATTGGGAACGCTCGCAGGCGTGACAAGCGAGAAGGGAAAGGGGGGAAGGGTAGAAAGAGCTAAGCACGTAGATAAATAGGATAGTAAAGATACGTAGGATATATATATAAACAGATCTTGTAGGCTAACAACTGTTTCCTGTCTTGTCGTGAATGTCTTGTATATGTGTAATACATGTGCCGTCTTCCCTGTCTGAGCTTGTGTGTGTGTAATGTACGAATTTATGTCTTCCCTCTGTCTGTATCTGCGTGTTACCCGACCTTTGCTGTTCCGTGTTGTGAGCGCACTAAATGACCTATTTTCGTACACGTCTCTCTCTCTCTCTCTCTCTCTCTCTCTCCACCCCCTTATATCTCTCTCTACATGTCATACGTGTACCGAATGGCTCGTTTAGATTGCGGACGACTCTCACTCTCTATGAGAGTCTCCCTATTCTCTCTCCCTCTTTTTGGTAAAACTGTACCCCACCGGTACCAGTCTGATTTGATACATATTGAACGCGAAGGTGTTCAGCGAAATTGACCGAAAACTAAAATGACTGTATCTCGCCATATTACTGCCTCTCCTTTCTGCAAAATTAATGAACTTGAATTGGCTGAGAAGGAAAGGGCAGGTAAGACGACTAAAGTCCCCCAAATCTGGCCATTTATAGGGGAACTGTATGTCAATGGCACCTTATGTCTGTTCTTCAGAGACGAACGCCAACGTCTAAATTGACCCCCAATGCCCAGATTGCCCCACCCCCCCTTTTTGCACCGAAGCGTAAGCGCCCGAAGCATCCCCGCCCCATTTTGATAGAACCCGGTTGCTGTCCCGGATATAAACATGATGACCATGAGTAGCTGTTGACCCTCGAGAAAATCTTGTTTTACCTGACTGTCGATGATGGCACCCCCGCCCTGTCTGAAAATGTTAGCCAGTCCTGAAGGGAAATGCTCCGTAATGTTGAATATGATGTAACGCACAGTTGATGGGAATCTCATTTATCCTCACTTGAGTTGTAAACAGGACAATGAATAAACCTGCCATAAACTCAGTAGGAATGCTGACACATGCACTTCTTGGTAATAGGACCTCTGACTGTGACCAATGAGCGTATCTCCCAAATGCGTAGAAGTGAGGGAGGAATTCACATGCGTAGATATCTTCTTCTGCCATTTCTCTAAAACCTTGTCTTGTACCTATTCAAAGATTCACGATCACCGAAGGAGATGGGTCAGATGTGACGTACAGCCTGACTGCGGATCTTGGGACTCGTGTGACCTCGACCAAAGGTGGAGCCGCAGAGCAACAGGATACGGGACGAGACCGCAATTTCAACGTGGAAAATGAAAACCGATGGGCCGCCTCGAAGCCCCCCCGCCTGCTAACCCACGTGTGCCTGGAGTCTCCGTCCCCCTTCTTTGGGCCCGATGGATGGGCCTGCCTGCTTGTTATCCTTTGCTCCCTTGGTCCCTTTTGCGTGTCCCAGGAACTCTGACCCAACTCCGCCCTCTCACCTATCGACTATTTGAACCACACTCACCCTCTTTTCCACGTGACTTTTTGCCAAGGGAAAGAACCGCATTCCACTGGGAATAGGGTGCTGCCATAGAACTATGGGTGCCGAGCATAAGGCGCCACCAACCGGATTGTTTAGGGAACAGGACTGTGGTCTAACAGCAGAGGACTGACCGCACCCTGCAACGCGTAAGGATAGAACTGAGCTGGACCTATAGCTCCACCGCCGGTGCTCAACAGCGCCAACGGAAGTACACGGACTAGAGCCTACCAGTGATGGCTCACTGACAAAAGACACTGTGACGAAGAAATATTGTGTATTGAACTGAATTCCGCTCTCAACTACCTGGTCAAAACTGTTCATTGGTCACATTTTTTAAGTCAGAAAGATTTTTGCTATGTAGTGCGTTTAATTGTTAGGAACTCAACTAAAAGCAATTTTCTATGTACTGCATTCTGCCCATCACCTTAACTGTCTATGATTGTACGCCAAATGTTAGTATCGACAAAATGCTAATTCATCAACGATGCCTGTCTACCTGTAAACCCATCAATTGCAAAAATGACTGCTGTCATGTAAAAAGGGGCGACTGTGAAAGTTGAAGAAATTGATGTACATAGACAGCACTCATTCCCCTACTTCTCCCACTCCTCTCCCTGTGAGCACCATGAATACCGTAAACTATTGATCGTATCACTCTGCCAGTAAGAGCCCATACCCCTATGCATATGTACAGCCAGTTTAGGCACCATGGCCTATTTACCCATTGGAACCCCCGGCTTCCCTCCTGCGCGTACCTTACACCCCCTCTCTCATGCATAGACCATGAAAACCTCTCCCTCTGCGCGACCCTGCTGTGAAAGGCAACTCTCCTGCTTGACCCGCACAAAACCCCCCATTCCCCCTTGAAGAAGCATCCTTCGCCTTGGCTGACATAGCCCTCCCCAGCTGCACCTGGCTGCCCCCGCTCTCTCATGTACGGGTCATAAGATCTCTCTCTCTCTGTGTGACTCTGTCCCTATGTCCACCCTGGCTACCCCTCCCTTCTCCTCACATGGGCAAGTCATAAACCTTCTTCTTCTGCAAGGCCCTGTCCTTGAGGGTCACGGCCGCGCCTGACCAACACCTCCTTCCCTTCCATGAATGCCCCTCTGTTGACAAGCCTTCCCTCCACGCTCGATTGTCCACGCGGCATGAATACCACTCCTTTGATGACCCCTTCCCCCGAGTCCGGCTGACCACACATGTCCGAGGCCATCGCCTAAGCCAGGAGATACCATTTACTGCCCTTATTGTATGAAGTCACTCCTCCTCAAGAGACCCACTATTGATCCTAGCCACCCCACCCCCTGGGCTATGATCAGGCGTACACATCCTACGAAACACTCAGCTGCGTGATTGCCCTCCCCTCTTATCAGCAGGTCAAGGGTCCCCATTGTGAACACGTGTGGGGTAGGATTGACACGAGGATTATAGGGATGTCTTTCTTTTGCGTCATACTGTCCTGATTGTGTTATCAAGTGTTCTGTAAGGTATAAAAGCAAGAGTCTCAGCTCACTTGTTAGAGCACCTCCCGAAAGACACTGTGTTTCGTGTCCGAAATGACTGGCTCTCCTCATGAGTATTAAACTCTGTTCTTGATTCCTGATTCCAGCGCCCGTCTCTTTATTTGATAATTATTCACATGGGAACTAAGAGGCGGTTTGCGCCAGCGGCCTGGGCATCGATAGGATTATGGGCTCATTTTCCACAGTACTGGAGCAGGAAAGGGCTTGCCAGCCCGTTGATGACAAAAAGTAATGGTGGAAGAAATCCACCAAGTAATAGTCTGTTTGGTAACAGGCTGTCCTTTGCAGATCGGGCCATAGGCCACGAATAATTGGTCCGATTTCCTGAATGATGCAGTACCCTGAATGTAAAACTTGAGACAGCGTTTCAAATCCAAGGAATGCAATGAATGTTCAGCCGGAGTTTGTGGATCAGGAAAGAAAGTCTTTAGAATGATAGGTTCATTGAGATGAAAATCACTTGGAACTTTCGGGATAAATCTTGGATTAGTACGTAGCGTAACAGCCTCATTGGAGAACTGAAGAAAAGGAGGCTGAATTGTGAATGCCTGAATGTCACTGACACGCCTGAGCAACTTTCCACGTGAGGAATTTTAAGCCTGCTGAGTGGATGGGCTCAAAAGGAGGTAGGAGGAGCTGAGACAACACCAGATTTAGGCGCCAAGCAGGTGGAGGACGACGAATGGGTGGAAACATCTGGAAGAGGCCTTTGAAAAACTGTTGGATGATTCTAGAGGAATACAGCAAGGTGGAACCATCAAGACGGAAGCGGGAAAGTGCTGCCAAAAAGCACCTTAAGAGTGGAGTGAGAAAGTCCTGCCTTTGCATGGGATAGGAAGAAAGGCAGCATCTGTTCCGGTTTGGCGGTCATTGGATCCAAGGCTTTGGTGTGGCACCAGACACAGAAACGCTTCCATTTCAGTTGATAAGTTTTAATGGTGGAAGGAGCGTGAGCGTGCGCCAACACTTCTCTGCAATCTGCGTCGATGGTTAGACGTGCAAATTCATTGTGTTCAGGTTCCAGGCATGGAACTGGATGTATGCCGGATCTGGGTGACAAATCTGCCCTTGCTGCATCGTGAGGAGGTGAGGCAGAGGATGAAGCGATATTGGCTCGTTCTGGGAGAACAAAAGAATGTCCGAGAACCAAGGGCGTCGCGCCCACTTGGGTGCGATCAGGATGACATGACAGGGTTCAAGCCTCATCCTGTGTTAACAGATGTGGAATTAGAGGAGGCGGAGGGAAAGCGTAGATGAATTCGTTCGACCAGTTGATCGAAAATGCATTTCCGCTCGACTCTCTGTGGGGATGACGACTTGCAAAGCGTTGGAATTTCCTGTTGGCGGCAGTCGCAAAGAGATCCATCTGCGGCTGGCCCCAATGACGGAAAATGAACTCGAGAGTTGGTTGGTTGAGTTCCCACTCGTGATTGTCCGAGAGAGACCTGCTGAGTGAGTCCGACAGAACATTGGAAACACCCGGCACATGGATGGCTGTATGATGAACTTGATGGTGAATCGCCCATTCCCATATCTCCTGTGCTTGTCGGGAAAGCAGCAGGGACTTTGTGCCGCCCTGTTTGTTTAGGTAATGCATGCTGGTGGTGTTGTCTGTCCTCACCAGCAGAGATTGGCCCTGTACTATCCTCTGTAAAGATTTCAGGGCAAGGAAGATCGTAAGAAGCTCTAGGCAGTTTATATGCCAAGTGCTTTGGATTGCAGTCCACTTCCCCTTTACTGACATTCCTTCGAGATGCGCTCCCCAACCCTCCAGGGATGCATCGGTTGTGAGCGTCAGAGTCGGAGTTGCGTCTTGAAAAGACCGACCCATGGATATGTTCGGAGGGTGAGCCCACCACTCCAGTGCCACCTGAATGCGGGGCGTTAGAAGGATCCTGTCGTTAAATGATCCTGAAATCTGTTTCCACTGCTTGTCTAGTTCCTCTTGTACGACACTTATATGTAGCCTGCAGTGGGGGATCAACTGTATGGCCGAGGAAGCCATGCCTAGGAATGATTTCAACATCCGGACTGAAACGTACAGCTTTGACTGTAGGAATCGCACCATATTGAGCATGCGGTCTTGTCTTTCCTGGGAGACGAAAACCTTTTCCAGCCGAGAATCTAGTGAGGCTCCTAGAAAATCTCGCCGCTGTGACAGGCGAAAGTGTGACTTCTGGCAATTGATGGAAAGGCCCAAGTTTTGAAAAAGATCGATGCAAAACTGAGTGTGCTGGTTTGCCATCCGGAGGTTCGGAGCCTTTATAAGACAGGTATGGATAAAATTGAATGCCTTGTAGGCGCAGAAAAGAAGCTACCGGGGCCATTATCTTGGTAAAGACCCTCGGTGCTGAACGTAGGCCAAACGGAAGAACTCTGAATTGGAAATGTAGATGTCCGACTGTAAAACGGAGATACTTTCTGTGCCTGGGGTGAATCGGCACGTGAAAGTATGCGTCCTGGAGGTCGATCGTGGAGAAGAACTCTCCGGGATTGAGGTAATTTAAAATTTGAAGCAAGGTCAACATTTGAAATGTTTTTGACGTGATGAATTTGTTCAGGGCCCTTAAGTCCAAAATGGGGCGCAACTCTCCCGACTTTTTCTTGACTAAAAAGAAGCGGGAGTAAAACCCCTTGCCTTGCTGGCCTGGTGGTACAATCTCGATAGCACCCTTTCTGATAATTAATTTTACTTGAGCCAATAGTTCTTCGGAATGGGGAGGGGGCGGACCAGTAGGAGGGCGATTGGGAGGAAAGTTTGTAAACTCCAGGGTATGTCCTTTTGAAATCACGTCCAGGACCCAATGATCGGAGGCGATGTTGGACCAATTCAAGATGTAATTGGAGATTCGTCCTCAAATTTTTACAGTCGGTGGAAAATTGACGCTGGGACTGTCACTGTTTCTTTGCATTTGAACCACCTCTGTAGGTGGTTTTCCTCCGGTATGGTCTGGACGAGGTCTGTCGATTTTGGGACTGGTAATTACTCCTTTGCCGGTTATCATTGTAGGAGCGATATTGGTTTGATCCACGAAAAGTGGAAGAAATGCCGCCTCTACCACGTGCTCCTCGAAAAGGCCGTTTCCTATATTGCAGAGTGCCTAACGCCTTGGCCGTATCTGTATCCTTTTTAATAGATTCGAGGACATCATCGAAATGTTTGCCGAAGAGCGAATCACCGTCATATGGTAGATCGAGTACTTTAGCTTGAACCTCCGGGCGAAATGCTGTCGATTTTAACCAGCCTTGACGCCTCAAAACAGCAGCCCCAGCCAATTGCCTGAACCCCGTAGAGGAGATATCAATGGCGCAGTCAATGATCTCTGAAGAGATCTTTTCTCCTTCCTGAATGATGGCTTGTGCTTCCGCACGGATGGCATCCGGTAACTGTGGAAGTAATGCTGCGATCTCGGACCACATTTGGCGGTCCTACCGTCCAAGAATAGCCAAGGAATTAGCTGCCCTTACAGTCGTGGCTGCCATGGTGGTAAACTTTTTTCCTATGGAGTCCAGCTTTCGGCCTTCCTGATCTGGGGGGGACGTGAGAGGTGTGGCAGGATTGCGGGACCTCTTTTGAGCTGCCTGTGTAATGAAGGAATCCACCTTAGGCTGTGACATTAGGCATGTCGGAGAATCTGCCGGCGCTTTGTACTTTTTATCAAGCCTTGGTAAGACAGCAGGAATCGAATTTAGTCGCTCCATCAATTTGAGACCTTCATTCCAAATGTGGTCGATTATCGGAATAGTGTGAGCTTGCCTTTGAGGTAAGTCTTTAAAATCTTAAAGAAAACAATCAGTCTGCTGGACGTCTAAAGTGAGGTGAAACCACTTAGCAGCGCGGACCATCAAATTATGAAAACTGCCAATGTCCACAGGGGGTGAAGCTAAGGGCGACGTTGGTGGGGTTGAAGGTGTGTGAGCCCTGTAATCGTCCCACTCTTGAAGACCGTTGTCATCATCATTCTGATCTGTGTTTTGAGGGTATTGATCCTCATTATCCGTACCCTGCTGGGTACGCACTGGTGACCTGGGTGGGACTGGTGCAGGAGTTTGAGGCTGTGGAGGAGGTTGCGGCATTGGAGAAACAGGCCTAGACGGTGGGAATCTGCGATTATAATCGTCCAGCATGTGCTGCAGATTCATTACCAAAGACAGTGGTATCTGTGTCTTTTGTTCCGCCATAGGTGCCTGTCTGACCTGTCTACAGGAAATAGATCTGCCCAATCTTCGACCTTCTCTTCTTCCTCCTCATCATCATAATCTTGGCACTTGATGTGTAGCTCGGATGGGCTAGTCGCTTGTCTAAAGACATTGTCCATTTCTGAACCATCATTGGAATCCTCCTCCGCAGACTGAAACAATTGGTCAGGAAGAGTAGAACCACTCTTTATAGGACTCAACTGTATAAGAGGCACCCTTTTAAGCGTGGAAGCAGTGACCACTGTGAAGGTGGTAGCCGTGGCCAAGGGATGGTGTACCATCGACGAGCCCGTTGACGTGGTGGTAGATGCTCCCAAAGCCGGTTGAGGCCCGTCGACGATGCTGTAATCTTGGTCACCGACGAGGAGTGCGTCGACGAATGACGCGTTGACGGTGGTTTCTTCGTCGACGGAGTTGATTTGATAGTCGTCGACGAGATCTTTAAGATAGAGGTAATGGGTCTCACCTCATGGGAATCCGTCGACGAGGTGGACGTCATCGACGTAGTCTTGGAAGACGTAGAACATGTCGTCGTCGACGTGGAGACAGCATCCACAGATTTCGTTGTCGTCGATGTCGTCGACAGACGTGTCGACGAGCACGTCGACGAGCCAATGCCCGTTTTTGAGGATGATGGCATGGCTTTGGACAGTGACGCCAGAGAACCAGGTCTCGTAGGCGCAATTGGAGGTAAATCCTGTGGGGAGATATCCTTAGAGATTTCTACAAGTCTACTTTCTTGAGAAAAGGAGAAGGCATCTCTGTCTCCGACCCACGCTTCTGAGAGGTCCTTGACTGGAAAGAAGAGACACTCTCATCCTCCGAGACCACAGTGTCAGTAGTCTTCAACTTCTGAAGCGACAGAAGGAGACGGGCCTCTCTGTCCCTTAAAGTCTTAGGTGGAAAAGTACTGCAGTACTTACAGTTCTTCACTTCATGGTCTGGGTAGAGACAGTAAATACATTTACTGTGTGGATCTTCATGAAAGAGACGCAATTTTCCACATATTGGACATGGTTTGAACAAAGATTTCTTTGAGGAAGACATCTGAGAAGAAAAAACAGCTATGTAAGAAGAAAAACTGAGCAGAGCTCAGGGAGACTCCCTTCACGACGTGCGGTAGAAAATCTGAGGACTTGGGCTTCTGAGAGAAGGTTCTAGAGGGAGCTACAGCCTGATTGGCTAGAATGTGGACCAATACATGACGACACTGATATATTACTAAAGTGAGTTCTCCCTTAGGCTTTCTATGGGCCTATTCTGTTCTATGGTACTTTTAAATTTTGGATATTTTACTGTATTTATGTATGTATATATATAATTATGGTAATTTTTATTTATATATGCATATATTACTGCTATTTTATGTACCGTGGGATTCCCACTTCGACGACGGGGAATATTCAAGCATGTGAATCTATGAAAGACACCCCTAATACTGGAGAAGCCTAGTCTAGTCTGTCACAGACATGTACTGTGCTTGGATTCCAAAGCACAAAGGCCGGCGGAGGAGAAGGGAAGGCTCCAGGTGAGTCTTTCACAACATCACATCTACAGAGACACAGCAACGCATTGCACAAGAAAACATGAAAGGACTGGTGTCATTCACAACCATAACTTTTAAAATCGTAAATCCGGTATTTGTAAAGCGTGAACTACTCACTCTTACGGGTCTCAAGACGCTGGGGGCCGTCGTTGAAATTAAGTGAGCTACTGCCCAGAGTCACATGTGCTGAGCTGATCTGCCGCAGGAGGCGGGGATCGAACTGGGAGCCCTGTACTCCGAAGTCAGCTGCCCTGGCCACTGCACCACACCTCTTTTTTTTTTTTGTGAAGGTAAAAACCCAGGCAGGCTAGAAGTACAAAAGCAGGCTGAATATGGAAACAACATTCAAAGAACATAAAGAAGTTATAAAAATGATTACTGCAATGGACTGAAATGATATCAAAAGGGATACTCTTTAATAAAAAAGATAAATGTACACATAAAGTTAATAAATTACTCAATAGACATATTAAATCATGAAGTTCATGTGTTTGTTTTCAGAATATATTGTATTGTATTTGTAGAGAATATGGCTGTATGTCGTACATACGACATATGTCGTATTCTCTACAAATAGAGAATACTACTGAAGAAAAAGAATCATTTTTATACGTTGTGAAGTCTTTTTATATATTCTGAAAACAAACACATGAACTTCATGATTTAATATGTCTATTGAGTAATTTATTAACTTTATGTGTACATTTACCTTTTTTATTAAAGAGTATCCCTTTTGATATCATTTCAGTCCATTGCAGTAATCATTTTTATAACTTCTTTATGTTCTTTGAATGTTGTTTCCATATTCAGCCTGCTTTTGTACTTCTAGCCTGCCTGGGTTTTTACCTTCACAAAAAATTGTTGTCCCTGACCCAGGAGTCTCATCCTTATCAGGGGGTCCTTGATACCTACAAGTTTTCACTGCACCACACCTCACCACAACCACAACGTATTCCTATACACAGGTGATTACTGAGGGGAGTGGGCTCCCTTGAGCACAGCTGCAGTGAGCCACAGAAAGGAACAGCACCGAGATAAGGTATCAATGGCATTCCCACAGCTCTCAAAACAGAGCAACAAGTACATCCCTTTCGTAACTGCAAAGTTTAACATGTAAAGGTGTGCTGCTCCAGCTCAGGTTTTTTATTTCAATTCTGGACTTGCAGTTCTGTGTTATACGGAATAAATAAGACTACAATTCGCAGAATTCAAAGTAAAAACTTTGACTGGGGCATCACATCATGCATGTACCTGGAAAACCTGGCAGAGTAGCCCTTTTGGACCTGACCCTCAAGACAGTGAGGTAGCGGAGACCAAGACTCACTCAGGTGTTATGTGTCTTTTGAAGGGGACAGAGCTAGGATACTCTGACTTCATACAGAAAGGTCAACTTCAAAGGTAAAGACGTAGCATCACCTGCACCAGCTACTGAAATAGGACTTTTGGGACATTTTGGGGGGAAAAGAGAAGGGTTTAAAGTGAAACTCCCAAGTTAAACAAATGAGCTGGGCAGCCTCACTCGAGGTCTCCAGTTTGAGTTGTCATCCTCCAGTCTGAGTCGTCATCCCCAAATATAAACCCTTAGATGGATTCCTGTATCCTGTCAGTCAAGTTCACAGAGACACGGGCTTCATATACCAAACATGTGCAAAACGTACACGCACAAAGAGGCATCTCTTCCTGAATCTCTCAGGAAAAAAGATCTTAGAAATCTATGCTGTCACTACTGCTAGTGCCCCGCAGCTTGGTGAGCGGACATTAGACACTGCGGAACTCCGAGCCAGCCTCTGGGTGTCAATCCATTTGCAAGGGAAGCCTCAAGTGAATATGTGTGATGGTCATGTTCACAGAGGCAAAAATCATCAAGCACTGGCAAAGCCAACAGGTCTCGTTTATGCAAGAGGTATTGGCTTTGACAATATGTTTTAGCCATGTAGTACACCAGCATGGCTGCTATTCGGCATGGCTAAACGTTAGTGGGGCAAAGGAGAGTGGTGTGGAGTGGAGTGTTGTAAAGGGTAGAGTTGAGTGTAAGAGTGGCGTAGAGTAGAGTTGAGTGGCATGGAATGAGGGAGTGTCATGGAGTGGTGTGGAGTGTTGTTGAGGGAGTAGAGTGTATGGAGTGGATGGGCATAGAGTGAAATAGAGTTGAGTGGAGTAGAATGCTGTACAGTGGAGTAGAATGTCAGAGTGGAGTGGCATAGAGAGTTTTGGAGTGGGTAAGAGGGTATTGCGTAGTATAGAGTAGAGTGTTGTAAAGCAGAGTAGATTGTCGTAGAGTGGAGCGGCATACAGTGGAGTAGTGTAAGAGAGTGGTATGGCAAAGAGTGGAGTAGGGTGTTGTAGAGTGGAATGGCAGAGTGTCACAGAGTGGAGTAGCGTGCCTTACAACAGAGTGGAGTAGAGAAGCATTGAGGGAGTTGCTTAGAGAGTAGTGTTGTAGAGCGGCATAGAATGGAGTAGAGAGTTGTAGAGTGGAGTGGCACAGATTGAATCAGAGTTTAACGTCGAAGAGTGCCAGAGTGAATTAGAGTGTCCTAGAGTGAAGTGGCGTAAAGTATAGTGGTGCTGAGTAGTTTGGCGCAGAGTGTAGTGGTGTAAAGTGCACTGGCTTTCAGTAAAGTGGGGGAGTATGCAGTGACAGAGTAGAGTGTTATAGAGTGCAGTGGCATGGAGCAGATCGTTTCAGAGTAGAGTGAAGGGACGGAGTGGAGTAGAGTGGTTCAGAGTAGAATGGAGTGGTGCAGGGTAGAGTGCAGTGGTGAAGAGTGCAGTAGCATAGAGTAGAGAGGTGTAGAATAGAATAGATTAGAGTAGCGTGGAGTGATGCAGAGTGTAATGGCATAGATTGCAGTGGCGTAGAGTGGCGTTCAGGTGAATGGTGCAGAGTAGAATGCAGTGGCATAGAGTGGTGCGGAGAGCAGAGGCGTGGAGTATAGAGGAGCATAGTAGATTAGTGTTGAGTGCAGTGACGTAGAGCGCAATGGAACAGAGTGGCATAGAGTAGAGTGGCATTGAGTTCAGTGGCAGAGATTGCAGTCTTGCACAGTACAGTGCCAGAATGCAGTGGCGTAGAGTAGAGTGGTGTAGAGTAGAGTGGCGTAGAGTAGAATAGAGTGGCATAGATTGCAGTGACCGAGCGAAATGGCGTTGAGTGGCTTAGAATGCAGTAGTGCAGAGTAGAGTAACGTTGAGTTCAGTGGCGGTGAGTGCAGTGGCGCAGAGAGTGGCGCAGATTAGAGTGGTATAGAATAGTGGCTTAGCATGCAGTGGTGCAGAGTAGTCGCCATAGTGTGCATTGGAATAGAGTGCATTGGTTTTGAGTAAAGTGGTGTTTAGTGCATTGGCTTAGGGTGCAGTGGTTTACAGCAGAGAGGCATAGAGGGCAGTGGCGTACAGTAGAGTGGCACAGAGTAAAGTAGTGTGGCCTAGAGTTCAAGGCCAGAGAGTGCAGGATTGCAGAGTAGACTGTGTATAGTGAAGAGGTGTGCAGTGGAATGGAGTAGAGTGGTGCAGAGTAGAGAGCAGTGGGGGAGTACAGTGATTCAGAAAGGAATGGAATGAAATAGAGTGCAGTGACAGAGTGCCAAGGCAAAGAGCGCAGTGGCATAAAGTTTTGCTGAGTTGAGAATAGTGGCATAGAATACAGTGGTGCAGAGTAGATTTGCGTAGAGTGCATTGGTTTTGAGTAAAGTGGTGTAGAGTGCAGTGATGCAGAGTAAAATGCACGGATATAAAATGCAGTTGTGCAGAGTAGAGTGGATTAGTGCAGAGTGGACTCTCACTGAGTGCAGTGGTGTAGAGTAGATTGTTTCAGAGTAGAGTGGAATGATGCATGGTAGAATACAATGGTGTAGAGTGCAGAGTAGATTAGAGTGGAGTGGACTGACAATGAGTGCACAGGGTTAGAGTGCAATAGTACACAGTTGAGTGCATTGGCATAAAGTGCAGTGTGGCGGAGTGGCACAGAGTGGAGTGGTGCAGACAGCAGTGGTGCCGAACACTGTAGTGGTACATTAGAAAAGTACTGTGGGGTAGACTGATTTGGCATACAGTAGAGTGGAATAGAGTAGAGAGGCGTAGAGTGAAGCAGTGAAGAGTGCAGCGATGCAGTGTGTAGTGGAGTGGAGTGGCATAGAGTGGAATATGCATGGTGTGGTAGCACACTGCCTTCACTGATTAAAAAAACACATCTTCAATTGAGATGACCATTACATTTATACAGACAAAGTTTTACTGGTAAAAGTATACAGCGCACAAATGCTAATGTGTGGAAATGTCATCATGTAGTGTATTGATCAGTGTTGATCGTATCAAAATATTTATTTCCACCATACTTCAGAATTACCCAAAAATGAGCTTCATTTGTGCTTTTCTAATTCTGATATATTCTTAAATATCTACACAGTTCATTTTCAGGCATTTACATTTTGTTGTGTGTTTGAAAACAAAAATAACATCATACTGTCTTTATCAAGTACTATCCAAGTAGCCAGCATGAGTGTCACATGAATCCTCTCACTTTGAAGTCAGCGAAAGAAAAGTAAACAACAAGCTTCCTAGAAGACAGAGCCTGTCATTTAACCTCTGTCTTTGAATGCACAGCAAAGGGATAAGATAAGAACAAGATTTAAAGGGCTATTTACAGAAATCCAGTACTGGTGGAAGAATACAGTACATAGGGTTTAGGTAAGGGAAGGTACGAACTCAAGCTGGACAGCTTAAAACAAATCGAGCCAGCAAATAAAAAGTAAGTAAATGTGAGTTACAGACCACAAAGCCAAAGGTAAGCAATGGGTGGAATACATTCCTAGGGAAGCTCTCTGTATGTCCAAGATGTCATTAGCAAACCAGACAACAGTGCTATCTGATAGGCTTTGACCTAAAAGCCTCAGCAATACCCCAACTGTACCAGCAATCTTAACATAGGACAGATGAACACACTGTTCAGAACCATACATAAGACATCTCTGTCCCATAGATACATAAGCACTCAACACCCACCTACATCTACCTGCAGAAGACCATCAAGCAGCAAGCACAGCCAGCATGTGAAATTAGGCAGGTAGCTGTTCAACCCTTACCAGTCAAACAGGCAACCAACCAAGCCCACTGGCATGAGATATCACCAGTTTCTGTGATAATACACATACACTTTCTTCAAGTTGCTGTTGATGTCTTTAATAACTGGATCCTAAGCAGAAATTGAGCACAGAGAACTGGGCAGACCATTCATTGAGGATCAGGCTAAGCTTAGCCCTATTATGGCATGGTTAAGAATTTGGGCAAATCCTGAGGCAGACTTAAGCAGACTAATTATGAGAGATTGTCTACAAAGGGATAAAGGTCTACAGATCCCATGGTTAAAATAAATCAAGGTTACTTTAGAGGATCTAGACCGGAAGGATCTCTTTACCAACCCAAATGCAATATCAAATTCTGACAAACTGCAGATTAAAAAAATGTTGCTTGAACAGTTTGCCACACGCAGAGCAGGAATAGAACTGTCCAAACGGTCAGTAAGCGCCCATTGTCTCATTAAGAATAGTGAGGGCATGGAACATTATTTGTATTTGATGCGTAACTCTCAGGATAGGTTTTTAATGTCAGGTTTTAGGCTCAATTTATTACCAAACATACTGGCTGACCCACCAGGTTTTACCTTAACAATTGAGCAGAAGGGTGCCTGCGGCTGAGACAATCGGTCTCCGCAGGACACACTTCATTTTGTACTTTTGTGTCCTTTTTAGGGCTCGGTCCTCGCCCACCACGAAGTGGGGGCGGAGTTTCCGAGCTCTTATGTATTCGGAAAAAAAAAGAATTCTGAAAGGGGTCCAGGCTGGCACATTCCTTAGTGCGCGCCGCGTTTTTTATGGCATGTGCCTAGTGATTCGTCCTCGCTGTGCTGTCTATTTAGTAGCCTTGACGTGAGAGGCTATATTTACTTTTCGTCCGTCATTTATTGCAGTTTCATGGCATAAAGTGTGCGGTTACGTGCACGGAAGACTTATTCATCTTAATTAGGAGCTGTCAGAGTGCCCGTGTAATGCAATGCAGATGGTGGGAGCGCGTTCACCATTGCAGGAGCTGTCAGAGTGCCGCGTTCACGGCGGAGATAATTGAAAGAAGTTTCCTGTAGCTTCAAGGGCAGTCACAGTACTTTTTAAGAAACACGCGCAGAAGAATACATAAATCCTCAATTACCAGCTGTCCGAGGTGCCGGTAATTGAAGGCAGATGGTGCTGGGAGCGTGTGCACTGCTGTGTTTTTTTTCCCTTCAGTTTCAGCATGAACAGCCGGCCAGCAATGTAGAGAATCACATGCATCAGATCTAGTTTTCACACCATCACACACACACACGCACACGCACACACGTACACACACACACACACACACACCTTTGCACAATGGTGCCTGCTTGTGCATCATGGAGCAGTGCAGTGGGAGAATGCAGGAACAGGCCTTTTTTAGTAAATATAGCTCGCCAATATTTCTCTCTCAATTGAACCACGCACACAGAAACATTGATTGCTGGGATCAGTTGCGCTAACATTTAGTAAATTTGCCCTTTACTTTACTTTTTTCAAGTTTCTTACCTAAAATATTCATCACCCCTGGTCCATTTTTTAGATCACCAGAACTCTCCATCTTTATCCTTTACCCCTTCTCCCCAACCCCCAGTGGTCATCCATATTGTTACTTCTTCTAAGCTTACTTAGTATGTAATAAGCAGTTTATAAGGAGACAATCACATTACATGGGGCTCTAAGGCTGGTACACTGACATAGAAGGGAGGCTCACACTAACATCAGAAAAGTGGCGGTGAGTGCAGAGTGGCGGTGAGTGCAGAGTGGAGGTGAGTGCAGAGTGGCGGTGAGTGCAGAGTGGCGGTGACTGCAGAGTGGCGGTGACTGCAGAGTGGCGGTGACTGCAGAGTGGCGGTGAGTGCAGAGGGGCGGTGAGGGGCGGTGAGTGCAGAGGGGCGGTGAGTGCAGAGGGGCGGTGAGTGCAGAGTGGCGGTGAGTGCAGAGGGGCGGTGACTGCAGAGGGGCGGTGACTGCAGAGTGGCGGTGAGTGCAGAGTGGCGGTGAGTGCAGAGTGGCGGTGACTGCAGAGTGGTGGTGAGTGCAGAGTGGCGGTGAGTGCAGAGTGGCGGTGACTGCAGAGTGGCGGTGAGTGCAGAGTGGCGGTGACTGCAGAGTGGCGGTGAGTGCAGAGTGGCGTGACTGCAGAGTGGCGGTGACTGCAGAGTGGCGGTGAGTGCAGAGTGGCGGTGAGTGCAGAGTGGCGGTGAGTGCAGAGTGGCGGTGAGTGCAGAGTGGCCAGTACTACCAGTACTACCACCACCAGTACTACCAGTACTACCACCACCAGTACTACCAGTACTACCACCACCAGTACTACCAGTACTACCACCACCAGTACTACCACTACTACAGCCACCAGTACTACCAGTACTACAGCCACAAGTACGACCAGTACTACAGCCACCAGTACTACCAGTACCACCACCAACAGTACTTCCACCACCACCAGTACTACCAGTAGCAGTACTACCACCACCACCAGTACTACCAGTAGCAGTACTACCACCACCACCATTACCACTACCACCACCAGTACTACCACCACCAGTACCACTACCACCACCAGTACTACCACCACCAGTACTACCACTAACAGTATTACGGGCAGCAGTAACACCACTACCAATGCTACTGCTACCAGTACCACCACCACCAGTACTCCTGCTATCAGTACCACCACCACCAGTACCACCACTACCAGTACTACCACCACCAGTACTACCAACAGTACTAGCATTACCAGTACCACCACCTCCAGTACTACCACTACTACCACTACCAGTACCACCACCAGTACTACCAGTACCACCACCACCAGTACTACCACTACCAGTACCACCACCACCAGTACTACCACTACCAGTACCACCACCATCACCAGTACTACCACCATCAGTACTACCAGTACTACCACCACCAGTACTACCACTACTACAGCCACCAGTACTACCACTACTACACCCACCAGTACTACCACTACCACCACCAACAGTACTACCACCACCGCCAGTACTACTAGTACCACCACCACCAGTACTACCACTACCACCACCACCACATTAACACACTCCATAACACTTAGCAAAAATACATTACCATTTACAATGCCATTAGCTCAAACTCAAATAAATCCGAGCCCGATTGCATTTCTAATGCTGGTTATAAGATGCCTAGACGCCAATTTTTGGTAGATATTTTAAAAGAGGCAAAGTTCCGTCATACTAAAACTGCTTTGCTCTTTTTACAAAGAGCAAATGACATGCGTACATTATGTTGCATTATGAATTTTATAAAAGTCTCGGTGAGGTTAAGAAATACAAGAGGACAGGGTTAATTATTGGTCCCAGATAAAATCCTTTTAAATTTTTTAATCTATATCGATGATTTTAGATGGAGTTCAGATATGTTATTTAATTGAATTTTTTAATTGTATATATGTACTTTTATGATATTTTTTTAATCATCGAATAAAGATTTACTGAACTGAACTGGATCCTAAAGATAGCCTACAAGTTCTCACTGTGGAGGACAATACAATGCCCAGCATCAACAATGATACATTCCCAGAATATATGCCTCAGAAGTTAGAAGAGACAATGCTTGCATCTGTATCTACCCCAATCAAGGGAAGTATATGCCCTGCTGAATGTTAGACTGCAGAGGGCAGTTGCAAAACAGATCATTCTGAATAATTAAAGTGATCATGTGTCAGGTGCAACATCATTACCACTTTACATCAGCTATTAAATGATCATTGTGAATCTTGGGCAGAGGATGTGGCCTAATGGGCTATGGCGGTCGATCTCAAATCTGGGGAACCAGGTTAGAGTCTTGGCAAGGACACTCAACATCCTGAGATTCTGGGCAAATCATTTCATCTCCCCGTGCCTAACAAAAAGAAAATGAATGTGTACTTGTGTAAAGTAACTGGTGATAATGTAAAGTGCTCCGATACCTTAGGGTCAAGTTCGCACTATATAAAACTCAGAAAAAATGTCAAAAAAAAAAGGTTCTGCTCAATGAGGCGTGCAATGGAATGGCTGGCAGCATTCAACCTCACAACTGCTTGCTAGATTATCTTTAACACCGTTGCCATCTATTCAGCGATTACAAATCTTCCTAAATTGCTTTAAACGCAGGCGTTACAACACTAATACCTCTGTACCTGAAACGTGACACCACCTCTTAATCCACCATGGAATCTTCATCTCTAATACGGGTACACCACTCCCCTTGGGCCCCTGAGCTCTGCATAGGTCAATAGGCAAAAATGGCACGCAATTTAACCTTCACCTATCTGCAAGTAGCAGTGTTCTACCAACATAGTGTTTTCTTCGTGTTTACTTTTTACACAGGCCAGCACTTACATTGACAGCACAACACAAACTATCAATGTATTATCAAGGTAAGCACATGGCACTTGCTGTAGTTCCTCGTATAAAGAAGGCCCGTGTGGGTGGCCGGTCCTTTAGATTCCTGGCCCCTCAGCTGTGGAATTCTCTACCGCTGTCCTTACGATCCACTTCTAATCTGCTTGCCTTCAGGAAGGGTCTAAAGACTTGGTTATTTTCTGGTTAGAGTGTCTCTATCCTTGGTTTATGTTTTCCTTTTCTGCTGTGTTGTTTTTCAGTCTCCTTTCTGGGTCTGGAGCACAAAGCGCCGGGACACTCCTTTGGAGTAGCCGGTGCGCTATAGAAAACCCATTAATAACATAACATAACATAACGTAAGTATATGTGGAGTTAATAGTAAATCTATATGTATTCTTCCCTATGTAGGCTTACAATGACGATGTGTTGGTTGTCAAAATTCTGGAGTTGATATAAGTGCAGATCATTATCATTGACATCAATATTTTACATACAACTGGAGTAGAATGAGAATTCGAGCAAGACACCGCGTGTTTGCTCAGCTGGGCTTAAGGAGTGGATAGGATGATGGGAATTAGGATTCAGGAAGAGCGCGGAGAAGTGTTGGGATTTAGGGAGAGAGTAGTATGAATGGCTTTAATGCATCAGTTGTTCTGGGGGTAGGAGTTTGGATGATGGGCTATGATTCAATAGCGTTTTGCGGTTGGAGCTATGAATCTTCTTTCCTTTACTCTATTGGGTTTAGGAAGGTAGTAGGATGATAGAGCCGTGATTAATGGACTGCGTTGGGATTAGGAACAGGATAAGATGATGGATTGCTTTGGGATTGGTGGTAATGATCCATGGAAGGGAGAAAAAAATAATTACTTTTGAGTTTATTCCAAATTATATGTGCAGGATTACCAAAACATAAGATTGCATTTTACCTTGTCGGTTGTCCGTCAAAATGTCTCCTGTTGGTCTGCGGATGACTTATCTCAACATCATCACCACAGTCTTGATCCTCTTCACCTCTCTCAACCAAGACTGCATGGTAATTCATGGCAATGTCCTCACACATATCTGTTGAATAAAAGAGGGTACCTGTAATTGTGCAGGCAGCAGAATCTTGGTTAAGACTCAAAAGACGCATGCTTTCTATCATAAGTTGTGCTCACATACGAGCCTAGTTGCATCTCCTGGTCATTTCTGCTGTCAGAGGAAGTTAATATTCATTTTTTGAATGGGTCTTCGAATAATCTACAAAACGAATTAAATACGTATCATCTCATACTGTAATTTTTGGCTTGAGTGGGTATATATGTTTTTACGTCCATACTTAAATGATGTATAATGAGACAACATAATGCTGGGCTTGAGGATTAATCGTTGTTATTGTAGTGTTTTTTGAGGTGGGGTGGAGTACTTAGTCAAGTGTATAGACCTTATGTCCAGTATCACCTTTGTATGTCATGAAAAACTCCTGCATTCAAGTCTGAACAAGCTTGTTATAAGCTTGTGTGTCAAATTTGTGGTAATTCAATGTGATGCATTTGTAAACATATACCTGCTGCAGTGCATGTTCATTGTCAAGAGAAAGTGTGCAGGTTTGTGATGTGATGTGTACTGCTTGAGAAATCATTTCTCTTGCACAATGTCATGCTACAACTGGTTGTCCTGGGGGGAATCCTTGGTATTCATTCCAAAATAGGTCACAGCATCTCAATGATCATAAAGTGTGGTGGCTTTCGGTTCCAAAACACATGCTGCCTGGCCTTGAGCTGCACCAGCTGGATGTGAATGTAATCAAAGCTAGCTTTGACAACATCTGCAACCTGCCCGGTCACGTGCTTCCCAACTTGTCTAGAACAGGTCATTAGTCACCTGATTCAATGCGACTGAGTGATGATTACATAGGGCCCGTGCTGCGCCAGTGTTGTGTTGATAGAAGCCTGTGGTTCAACAGCGGCGCTCTGTTATTGATGCTGGGGTGCAGACCCACCTCAATCGCACAGATTAATACCACTCTGTTGTTACCATCAAACCAACAGGTTTTCAACACCTGATGGGTTGTCATGTTCAATGTACTCAATCAAGTGTGCTGCAGAGGAATCCAGTATGGGTTGTTTTTTGTTGGCAGTGTTGTTTGAAATCTACGATAGCACTAAGTAGTTACAGGTCACTCACCTCTTGTCCATCAGTTTACCTTTTGGTGCTGGAGTCAGGTTTTCCTGGGCAAAGAACAGTGACATTTTTGGAAAATATGAGGTAATAGCTGCACATGCTGATTTCTGCAGAGGATTACTGGTCATGTTGTTCCATTGCTTTTACAGACATGCTTCCACTTGAGGTATGACCCCCAAATACAAACTCCAACCCAGTAGTATCACTTTCCTCTAAATTTTCAGGGGCAGAGGCACACATAGCCGACATTTTAATTAGCACGGACTTCCCCTTTACTACTGAACTCGAAATTGACCTTTACCTATATTTATCTCAACACCGTCACTGCCACTTTATGAGCACTCTTCCCATTGTCTGCCTCGGTCGTTTCTAACACATCTTTTGCCCTCTCAATGTTTGCCGCTTTGAGTATGTCACTACTATTCTTCCCATCTGTTGAAAGGAGCACCACTACTCCACTCTCCTCTCATTTCGAGTGTTTCATTCAGAATCTCTTCTCCCACCACCATACTTACTACTAACACATAACTCCAGGGAAGAGTAAAAGGAGACTGCTGAGCTCACTTGCTGTTTTCCATTTTTAGAACTTTACTGCAAATCTTTAAAATATACATAGAGTGCGATTTGGCTCCAACCAAAGGAATATCATCATCTCAACTTGGTGTATCATTAAACTGCTTAAGGGAGTATTTTACTCCTAATCTCACTGTTTGTCACTTTTAATTCTTTAGCTCCTGTATGCATTCCATATAGATATCAGACGTTTTTCATACGTTTTCCAAAGCACTGCCAAACCCAAAGGCAAGCTTTAATGTGATAGATAGCATCTGTGCATGCCACCCACGTAAATATCATTTTTGAATGCCTGAGTTTACACTGGTTGTCACCTTAAATCCAGACCCATTGACTTTGCCAATACTTTATTAGAACCAATTTCACACGGATGACCTTCTCGGCTGTCTCTTCTAGCCCCCTTCACACACAGATGCGCACACCTCGTTTTTCTCTGCATAGATAAAACCAACTAAGTTGCTGCTTATAAAATACGTTGGTGGCAGATGCGATTGCGAAATTTACATTTTTGCTACAGGAATTTATGGCCAGATGTTCTAAACCACACTGTGATTCGTCAGATCACAAGCTTTGCGGCCCCAAAAAGAACATTTCTCTGTTGAAAACTCAATATATGATTCGGAAAAGTTTGTCAAAGTGGTAAAAAGGGGTTTGCAACCGTACTCAATTGCAATTTTAGAAGGGGCATTCTTTGAACAAATCATTCAGTAATCCATGTATCAATGTTTTGCAACTACAATTCCGGTTACTAGACTCCTCAAAATAGGTGGCAACGCTTTTGCAAAGTGCAGGGGTCTTCTTGGGACTCCCATTCCTTTGGGAATCGGTTTAGCAGCCTATGTTTTCAGTCAATCACAATCGATCGAAGACTGCGACCTGCCTGAAGAATATCAATTAAGCAAGTCATTCTGCAAACCACTGCAAATGGTGATTTTGCGGTCCAACCAAATAGCACATAGGCCAGTTTGCGAAATCAGATACCAGGCGCAAAAATTTGGGGCACAATTTGCAGCCACTTTCTGCGGATAGCATCTTTGTTCCTAGCCCTTAGTAAATATGGGTTTGCATATACCTGCATAGACACTCCTAAGTAAAAAGGCAACTTGACTGGTTCTTTCCTTCTATGCCTAAATTAATTAGTTGGGCTGTGATGTTTTCTTCATCAGGGGGGGCGTGGCTAGGCATCTGGCAAGATGGCCGCACCTTAGTGTAGCTCTGCCGGCCGCAGTCATCATCCTGACATAATCCTCCTCCATCTGCGCCATCCACCGCTGAACCTGGCACGGGAGCCCTGCTGACATCGGGCGCTATCTGGTACTGTGCCTCATTCTATGGAGAAGTGCCTGACTGCGCGAGCGGACGACCCGACAGAACTGCCCACATTAACATGGCGGCCGTGTGAGTCGCAGACCGCGGAGCCGACGCAGCCGGGGGCCGGGCTCGTCCACCCTGCGAGGAGGCACACTGTTGGGTGGCTCGGCGTGCTGCGGCGGACGGCCTCTGGGGCGCTTCGATTCCTGCTGGACGCTGCAGCTGAGGCGGGCTGCTTCCCTCCTCCGAGGCCCATCTGGGGGAGAAAGTCAGGCAAGGCCCCGGCTCCTGTGGTCGCTGTATGCCGCGGGCCAAACTGGCGCGGCACGATGGCTAGGGGCTCTTCTCTTCCCCTCTGATGGCGCCCTTCTCATCACTGTGCAGCGGGACGGACTTCGGGACCCACCCTGGAGATCGCAGTAAGGCGTGCGCGCCCCAGCCTTCGCCGCTCGCATCTATCAGCATTTGTGTGGCAGTATAGACCCTGGCAACTCTCTGCAGCGTGGACCTCAACACGTGGGGACTCGAGTGACACGCACCGAGTCAAGCGCCCCCCCCTCCCTTCCAGCACACTGCACGCCTAGCGCTGGGTCAGTCACTCCGTGAAACTTGTGCAATGTACATGTGGGGCGCCTAATACACTGTTTGCGCGGTGGCTGGAGGCTCCTCTCCTCCCCACTGTCCACGCCCTCACATCACTATGCAGCAGGATGGATATCGGGACCCCCATGGGGGCCGCGATAAGGTGTGCGCGACGCGGCCATCGCCGCTTGCATCCAACAGCATCTGTGTGGCAGTATAGGCCCTGGCAACTCTCTGCAGCGTGGACTTTAGCACATAGAGACACGAGTAACACGCACTGAGCCAAGCGGCCCCCCTCCTTCCAATACACTGCACGTCTAGCGCTGGGTCAGTCACTCTGTGGAACTTGTGCAATGTGCATGTTGGGTGCCTAATACACTGCTTGCGCCATACTGGTGAAGACACGTGGCACATCAACGATAGTGTGGGGTGACAACATCCAGAGCTGTGTTGCAATTTTGGCCTCATCATTCGGCAGACTAGACGCGCAGGAGATCACCGCTGGTGGCACCGTGTGACACAATTCGGCCTCAGCCTTGAGGGCTCCTATTGCACGGTGAGTAGAGGCACTAGCGAAGGATTGATCAGCCAGCTACTCTCTTTTAACTGCCATCAGCCATTATGGGGAAACCCAACAAGTCTCAACCTCGCCTGACCTTTGACCAACGCAAAGGTGCGAAATCGTCGCAGAATGCAGCGTCTGATTCTGAATTGGATGCCACTGCGCCACAGGCCACAGCACTGGAGAAGTCTCTTGCGGCCATAGAGGCTAGCCTGCAAGCCATCGACGGTAAGATAGAGGCATTGAATGGCAGGATGGACCACTTCTCTTCCAAGCTTGACAAGCAGGCCGCGCGCTTGGTGGAAGCAGAACAACGCATCTCTGACGCGGAAGATGGGCTGCAGCAAGTTACTTCTAAGACATCTGACATCTCCAAACTCCTGGCCGTAATACAGGCTAAGAATGAGGACATCGAAGCGCGCTCACGGCACAATAATGTGCGCATACTGGGCCTTCCTGAGTCCACAAATGTCGAACGACTTGAGGACTATGTGGAAACGCTTCTACGTGAGATCTGTGGTGCTGATAGCCGGTCGGCCATGTTCGTTGTGGAGCGGGCACAACGATCGCTGGCGACTCTTTCTCCCCCTGGTGCCCCGGAAAGACGGATCATTGCTAGACTCCTAAATTTCAGGGATCGGGATACGGTCTTAGGCATTATGCGTCAAAAAGATACCATCTGCTATCAAGGGAATGTGCTCACATTCTTTCCAGACTTTACAGCTACTGTTCAAGCGGCCAGGAAAGAATTTTTTGGGGTTAAAAAGCTGCTGATACAAGAACGCATCCCATACGCCATGCTTTATCCTGCATGACTGCGCATCGGAGAAACTGATGCAGCGAAGATATTTAGAAATCCCAAGCTGGCTATGGATCATGCCAAATCACTTCGTCATCGCCGGAACTCCCCAACGCATATGTCAGATGTAGATGACTGAGAGGCCCGCTTATAACTCTGCTGTGATTTTGTTCTATTTTCTCCTTTTCCCTATCTATACTTGCTACACGTTGTAACACTCACAAGTGTGCTAATAGACGGACTACATCAACGACTGTTTGATTTTCAGGTGTCTACTATGTACTGGGGAGGTAGTGAGAGATCTTTTTTCTTTCTCTCAGCGATGTTCTAGGCTGGGACCGGCTCTACGCACTATATGCCATGTAGTGTATGCTTAGCTCATTATACTACATATATTGCCTCATAATTCTGTGTCTAAGGGCAGTTGGTGCAGACTTTAAAGGAAGTGATAATGCACCCAGGTGTCGAAATAGTGCTCCTGTCCCTTACTTTCTGGTTTGATGGGATGGTTGCAAATTGGAGGTTAACATATTGACCCTACGGCCCCTCCCCAAGGGATAGGGAGGTATACTGCGCCGCTACATCCTCTCATGGGTGTTCCCCATTCTTTGTGTTCCCTATTATTACTCTGGTTAGGCACTACCTAGTGGGTTCCAAAATGGTTGTGTGTTACGGGGTTGTTGTCCTGGAATGTTGGGACATGCAGGAGTGGAACCATTGGCAAATTGGGGCAGCTGAAGTGGGTGGGGGGAGGGAGGGACAGATCGTATGTTCAATGCCGCAACTGTTGTGATTGGTACATCGATGACAAGTGTGATTCTTCTACCTTGTGCCACATATATTCTCGCTTCATTGATTGTCATTTTTTAGCGCTCCATTGTTACAAATGAGGGTTGCACGATTAAATGTATGACCTGGAATGTCCGAGGTTTGAACACACCCAAAAAGACGAGGCAGGTACTTGCGTACTTAGACAGGCATGATGTGAAAATTGCATTGTTACAGGAGACTCATCTTAATAAACACTCCAAGGGTAACATAGCTGGAAGATGGGCTGCTTATAAACTAGCTGCATCGTTCTCCACTTACGCAAGAGGGGTGCTCATCCTTATTAAAAAAGGATTGCCCTTTCAGGCCTTCCGCACCAGCACAGACGCTGAGGGCCGGTGGGCTGTTGTGCAAGGGAAACTAGGTTTGAGAGTAGTTACCATTGTTAAAATGTATGGCCCTGTAGTTGATGATGCCACGCCTTTCCTCCACATGCTGGACTCCTGGCCAGAATCTGTTATTCTATGGGGGGGGCAATCTTAACACTCATTTAGAACCAACACTCGACAAATCTGACCCGACAGGTGCCCGCATGGTTAGAGAGGCCCACTGTGTCAGAAGGGCAATGTCGGAATTAGGTTTTGTGGACTCTTGGAGATTATGACCTGCAGGTGTGCTAGCTGGTATACACATAGCGCCAGCATTCAATAGCTGGTCTCGCCTGGATTATTGGCTCCTTAGCGAAGAAGCGGACGCATGGGTGAGAAAGGCCGATATCCTACCCCGGACACTTTCCGACCATAGCCCTGTAACACTCGAAATGACTTTGCCAGATACTCCACATCGGCCCTTCACATGGCGATTCAGAGCGTCGTCGCTAATAGATCCGGTGTTTGCAGACACCATACGAGCTAACATCGTGCAATTCTTCGAGTTAAACACAGGCTCAGTAAGCAGTTAAGCTACATTGTGGGAGGCCTTCAAGTCGACGATCCGGGGGGTGTGCATCGGGACGACATCAGGGATACTTAGAGACCTTCAGGGACAACTATTGACGTTAGCGGATAGACTGAGCGACTTAGAGGCCCAATAGATCTTACTATGGAAACACTAGCCCAGATCCGAGAGCTGACAGAGGAATACAGCACACTGGCAGAAATGGAAATTAAATATTTGTCCAAAGGCCATGTTGCCCGCGCATACGGGGAGGGCGGCAGGCCGGGTAAGAATATGGCGGATAGACTGCAGCGTAGATCGGCAAACCTCCCTATCGATCATATTATAGACAATACCGGTACATCACACCACGCCCACGATGCAATTGTAGAGCAGTTTAGGCAGTTCTATGCATCGCTGTACTCCGCTAAGGGAAGCATGACGGAGGAGGCCATGACGGACTACCTCGAGGACAGGGCCATTGCTTGGCTATCCGATGGCCACAGGAAATATCCGGAGGTGCCCATAGATGATAAAGATATTAGGGAGGCTAATTCCTTATTGTTGGGGATTCCCAACAATAGGGCTCCAGGACCTGAAGGCCTCACTGCGGAATTTTACAAGCACTATGCGGACCTTCTCATTCCTCATCTGCTGGAGATGTATGCTGAAGCCCGTGACACTGGCCACCTTCCCCCCACCCTCAGACAGGCCCTCATAATTACTCTGCTGAAGAAAAACAATCCCCAGACGAGTTGTGAATCATACCGCCCCCTTTAGCTAATAATTCTGGGTGCAAAACTCCTTGCGAAAGTGTTAGCCACTCGATTAGAGACCCTCATGCCCCTCTTAGTACTCCCCGACCAGTCTGGTTTTATTCCTGAGCACTCCACCTCCCTCAACCTGCGCACTATATTTGCTATGCTTCATGTGTTAAATCCTGACCTACCTGCAGTTGCTGTGTTACTTGATGCGGCGAAAGTATTCGATTCTGTAGAATGGTGGTGCCTCTTTTTCATGCTCCGCCGTATGGGTTTCCCCCCGGTATACATCAGATGGGTGCAGGTTCTTTACACTGATATCACTGCAAGGGTGCGAGTTAGTGGGGTGACTTCAGAATCATTTCCTGTGGAGAGGGGTACCCGACAGGGCTGTCCACTGTCCCCTCCCCTTTTCGCCCTTATCCTAGAACCACTGGCATGTAGGATCGGACAGGGACATAAGGTAGACGCAATGTCCTTCAATAATCGGCCTTTGGTAATTTCTCTCTACGCAGATGACATGGTGGTATATGTCCGTGAGCCCCACTTGTACCTTTCCCCGGTGATCCGTGAATATATTAAATTCGGCCTCTTCTCGGGACTTCCAATTAATTAGGAAAAGTCCGTCATCATCCCCTGACTCAAATCACCACTTCAAATAAACAGTTAGAATCCACTCCTTGAGATTAAGGGTGTCTCCTCCACAGTGGGGAACACCTTTATGTTTTTAGGTCCCCTCACACACCAACAGGCCCCTTGGTGTCATCCTTCATCATCGGGGTCATCGTACCCCTCTACGGGGTACGGCGTGCTGCGACCTACGGAGACGTGGGAGCACTTGTTAGACTATGTGTGGTGTTGGTGAGGGGGTATTTTGAATAAATGTGAGTGTATTGTGGGGTTTGGGAAATAGTGATAGTTAAAAAGAACCTGGCTCGTGGGGTGACTAAAAATTATTTAATAAGCCCCTGGGCTGGTGCTGTTGAAAATGAGGGTGGGAGGTCACTACGCTGACAATGTGCGTTACCTCCTTTTTGTGTGCGTCGACATGTTTCGGTGCCAGAAGCACCTTCTTCAGGACGGGGTGCACAAAACCCCACCTTACTCCCGTTTCTCTAACTAATACCAGAATTTTCTAATAAAAGTGAGGAAAAATTACAGTGCAGGTAAAAGTAATGTACCTAGCAAAAAAAGACGTTGTCTATTGATCAACCTGTAAAGGAAAGAAGACTAAAAAAATTTTTCTGGTGGTCTCTCTCCATATCCATAGGTAAAATGTCCAGTGGTTACAGGTGACATACTATAGCTGTATTCCAGTGCTTATAGTGGGATAAAAATATTTTACAAAAAACACACTAGACTCACTGACACACAACATAGAGCACACACACTTAATGAGGAAATTTTTGATCAGAAGTTTTCAAATCATTTCCTGGTCGTAACACTATTGTTGGTAAAGAGGGAAAGGACAAAGTTTGTGTTATATCCCTGTAAAGTGAGGAGGAAAAATGTCAATTTCATGCCATTACATATTTACAACATACTGTTTTGGAGTTGTAGATAAACCTCATGAGCCAAAATGTCAGGATCTGGTGTGCTAACTAGCACCTGTTTGAGAAAGAAAGGCATTAACTTACATTCATGTAGTGGTGGCAGTGCTCACAATCATCAGACCTTTCTACTCACGATTTCTACGAGGAAATACCTCCCGATCGATCCCTACGTGGCTCCGGTGATAATGCCAGAAGGAATTTTGAAACAGGGGTTTTATACCTTTTCCCGGGTTGGAGTTAATTAGTTAATTGCATGATGATAAGGTTTCCTTATGGTCATATGGCCTTATATAGTCATTGTCGGTTTTAGTTAGTTAATTGCATGATTGTGGTTTCCTTATGGCCATATATGGTCATTGTCGGTTTTAGTTCGTTAATTGCATGATTGTGGTTTCCTTATGGCCATATATGGTCATTGTCGGTTCCTTGCTCGCGGTCATTGTTTTCTCGCGTCTTTCCTTCGCGCATGCGTCCATGCGGTGTGTTTTGTCCTGCTGCGTATGCGCTGTTATGGGTGACTTTGTTACCCGTTATGCGCATGCGCTATCCTGCGCTTGTCTCATATCTCATGATGGTTAATTATGGCAATACGAATGATGTTTTTCCTCCTAACGGACACAATGTGCATGGCATTTCGTTGGAAAAAACGCCCACTTTGTTCATAATACTGCGTTTCATTGTTTGTTTGTTTTCTTTTGCCGCAGGGCAGAGAATACATATTACCAGGATGAGTGGATATATATTCTAAGGATGAATGAAAGATGCAGACCCCCGGGCATATTATGGTTCGTCTGGTAGATGCTCATGTGGGGAAAGTCTGGAAATCTTCATGAGACACTCTGTTTACATAAATTGTATTTACGCCGCGTTGAAGAGGACATTCATCAGGGCATCATCTAAGTAAACTGACCCCAGGGGATATTGTCATTTAGACCTGTAGTGTTAGTCCCCAGTCTAAAAACCCATCTCTGCTCTTTCTCAAAGAGTCCTTGTTCAGATGGGAGTTGTTCAACTACTGTCCACCTGATGTCATTCACACAATGTCCATTCTCAATGAAATGTGTGGCCATTTTTGTCGTCGTCTTCTTACAACGGATATTGCTCTTATGTTCCCCGATTCGCGTTTTCACTGGTCTTTTTGTCATGCCAATATACTCCAAATTGCAAGGGCAGGTTATCATATAAATGACATTTTTGCTGTTGCAGTTGGTTAGTTTCCGTTGTTCCCACCTCGTTCCCTTAGTAAAAGTTAGATTCTTACTTTTCTGAGTCAGGTGACAGCTCGCACAGTTACCACATGGGTAGTGGCCTCCCAGTCCTTGTGGATGGAGTTGTGGCATTTGTTGTAGTCTTGGGCGTGAAATACCAAACACCGAGAGGTGTGGTAATGGAGTGCATCACACTTGCATTAACGAGAAACTTTTTTGAGTATGAAGGGACCCTCTACCTCCAATGACATCAGGTGGACAGTAGTTGAACAACTCCCATCTGAACAAGGACTCTTTGAGAAAGAGCAGAGTGTCTCATGAGGATTTCCAGACTTTCCCCACATGAGCATCTACCAGACGAACCATAATATGCCCGGGGGTCTGCATCTTTCATTCATCCTTAGAATATATATCCACTCATCCTGGTAATTGCAAATGCTACTTACCAGTATGCATTTGTTCTTGGCATGTAGGGCTGCTGACATTCATATCTGTGCATAGATCGCCGCCTAGTGTTGGGTCCGGATGATTGCACATTGTTGTCCTGGAAGAGTCTTCGAAGTATCACGAGATAGGTGGCTCCTCCCCTGGACTACAGTGCGCATGGGCATCGACTCCATCCCCAGATTGTTTTTAGCCATTGTGGCCGAGATGGAGTGAACTTTGTGAGTGATGACCATGGCATGAAATGCATGTAAATACTGCAGCTGCTACAGGCGCCGGGGAGGAGGGCGGGCGATATGAATGTCAGCAGCCCTACATGCCAAGAACAGATGCATACTGGTAAGTAGCATTTGCAGTTCGAGGCATGTGGGCTGCTGAATTCATATCTGTGCATAGAATACATAGCAGTCCCTCCATTAGCGGCGGCCGCCCGTGCCAGCTGCAGCAGTTTGGAAAAGTGTCTTGAGAACAGCCTGCCCTACAGCTGCCTGCTGTTTAGAGTGCACGTCTACACAGTAATGTTTTGTAAATGTATGTGTGGTAGACCATGTGGCTGCTCTACATATGTCCTCTAAGGGAATGTTTCCAAGGAAGGCCATAGAGGCCCCCAACTTTCTGGTGGAGTGGGCTCTTGGTGGAATTGTAAGAGTACGTTTAGCTTTTGCATAACAGATCTGAATACATTTCACAATCCACCTAGCAATACCAGCCTTGGAAATAGCGTTACCTTTGTGGTGTGACGCAAAGGCAACGAAAAGCTGCTTTGTCTTTCTAAAATCTTTGGTTCTGTCAATGTAATACATTAGTGCCCTCTTGACGTCAAGGGTGTGGAGCATCCGCTCTGCCAGTGACTCAGGATTTTGGAAAAACACTGGCAACTCAATTGTTTGGTTTATATAGAATTGAGACACAACCTTGGGCAGAAATTTAGGATTAGTGCGGAGCACTACCCTGTTCGCATGGACCTGGAAGAAAGGTTCCTGAATTGTGAGGGCCTGCAGCTCACTAACCCTCCGTAGCGATGTAATTGCTACTAGGAAAGCCACCTTCCAAGTCAAGAATTGAAGTTCGCAGGAATGTAGTGGCTCAAAGGGAGGACCCATCAGCCGTGTAAGAACCACATTGAGGTTCCATTCTGGAGGGGTCCGTGGTGGAATGACCCTTTTGAGTCCTTCCAGGAAAGCTTTGATAGCAGGCACCTTGAAAAGTGAAAGGTGCTGTCTATTCTGGAGGTATGCGGCCATCGCAGACAGGTGAATGCGGATGGAAGTATATGCCAAATTACACTGGTACAGATGAAACAGGTAACAGATGATGTTCTGAATGGAAGCATCTAGTGGATTGATGTTGTGGTTTGCACAATAAATGACAAACCGCTTCCATTTGGCCGCATAACAGGCTCTAGTAGTGGGCTTTCTTGCCTCCCGAATGATGTCCATGCAATTTGGAGGAAGGTTAAGGTAGCCAAACTCTAGGACTTCAGGAGCCAGATCGCCAGGTTGAGCTGTTGCGGATCTGGGTGCTGAATGTCCCCATGGCTCTGCGTCAGAAGGCTGGGTGTGAGGCGAAGCCTTTGATGCGGTACCACGGAAACGTGGTGTACCATGGTTGGCGAGCCCACGTTGGAGCAACCAGGATGAGGGTCATCGAGTGCTGCCTGAGCTTGCGTGCCACCAGCGGTATCAGGGGTGCTGGGGGAAAAGCGTACGCAAATTTGCCTGACCAGTTCATCCATATCGCATTGCCCTGCGATTGCGGGTGTGGGAACCTGGCGGCGAAGCTTTGGCATTTTGCGTTCTCCCTTGTGGCGAACAGGTCTATTTCTGGATGACCCCACGTCTGAAAGTACGGCTGGAGTACTGATGGGTGTATCTCCCACTCGTGCATCTGGTGGCTGTGCCTGCTGAGCAGGTCCGCCATCTGGTTGTCCTTGTCTGGGAGGTGTTCCGCCATGAGAAAGATTTTCCTCTGAATGGCCCACTTCCACATGCCCTGAGCCAGATGAGACAGCTGTGGAGAGTGTGTCCCTCCCTGTTTCTGAATGTAGTACATGGCCGTCATGTTGTCCGTCCGGATCAACACAACCTTTTTGCACAGATGTACTTTGAACGCCTTTAAGGCCATGAAGATTGCCATCAGTTCCAACACATTGATGTGCATCTTCTTTTGCTGTAATGTCCATAGTCCCTGCACTGTGTAGTGGAGTACATGCGCTCCCCAACCCTGGAGAGAAGCGTCTGTCGTCAGGATAATCTGTGGCACAGGCTCCTGGAACGGTCGGCCCTTGCAAAGGTTTTGTGGATTCCACCAATGCAGAGAGTTGTATGCCCAACCGCTCACCAACACTAGGTCTTTTAATTGCCCATGAGCCTGAGTCCACTGACGTGCTAAGCACTCCTGAAGCGGGCGCATATGTAGTCTTGCGTGCGGGACAATGGAGATGCAGGAGGCCATCATGCCGATCAACTGCATGAACACTCGTGCTGGAAGTGAGTGTTGAGGTCTGAATTTTTGAATCAGCGATAGAATGCTGTTGATCCTCACTGAATTTGGCTGTGCTGTAGCCACCAGAGTGTTTATGGTCGCGCCCAGATACTGCCGTATGTGAGCGGGCTGGAGATGGGATTTTGGGTAATTCAGTGAGAATCCCAGATCGTGCAGAAGGTGAATGGTTTGGGACACGTGGTCGGCGCACTGTCTGTGCGACTTTGCTTGAATGAGCCAGTCGTCCAGATAGGGGTATACGTGGATGTTCTGACGTCTTAGATGCGCCGCCACTGTCGCCAGGCACTTTGTGAAGACCCTGGGCGCTGTGGTGACCCCAAAGGGCAGAACCTTGAATTGGTAGTGCTGGCCTTGGATGGTGAACCTTAGATACTTTCTGTGTGAAGGATGCAGGGGAATGTGAAAATATGCATCCTTGAGGTCCAGAGTTGCCAGGAAGTCCCCTTGCTGAAGCAGTGGGAGAACCTGTTGCAGAGTAAGCATATGGAAATGCTCTGACAAAATGTACATGTTGAGAGGTCTGAGGTCCAGGATGGGCCTGAGAGATCCGTCCTTTTTTGGGATTAGAAAGTACAGGGAGTAAACCCCTGTTCCCCTTTCCAGCTCTATTGCCCCTTTTTGCAGCATGACCTGAACTTCTTGCTGCAACAAGTGCAAGTGCTCGCCGGACATAGGACGTTTTTTTGGAGGCATGTTTGGTGGGATGGAAGTGAGTTCCAGACAATAACCGTACTGAATAAGAGATTTGACCCACCTGTCCGTGGTGATGGACCTCCACACAGGCAGGAACTGCTGGAGTCTCCCCCCGACCGGTGTTGTGTGGTCGGGGGGCAGTGACAAGGCGTCACTGTTTGCTGGCGGTGGAGGACCTGGAGCTGTTATTTCCACGTCCTCTGCCCTTGACGTTGTTGCCACGGTATCCACCCCTACCTTTGTTGGTATATGAGGTTTGGGTGTTAGTCTTATAGAATTGTGTGGATTGTGACGCTTGACCCCTTGAGGTGCCTCTGTTATTGGAGCGGCGAAAGGAACCACCCCGAAACTGCTGGGACTGAAGGGCACCCATAGATTTAGCGGTGTCAGTGTCCTTTTTCATCTTTTCGAGTGTGGCATCTACTTCAGGTCCAAACAGGTGGTCTGGATTTACTGTTTGGTTGAGGATGGTGGTCTGAATGTCTGGTTTAAAGCCTGATATTCTGAGCCATGCATGCCGGCGCAGCAGAACGCTAGTATTTATCGCTCGCGAGGCGGTATCAGCCACATCTAGAGCACACTTGATGGAGGCATTGGTAATGAGTTTACCCTCCTGAATCAGCATTTCTGCACCCTCCTTATACTGATCTGGCAAGTGCTGTAGAAGTGTTTCTAGGGTGTCATAGTGTGCCCTATCGTAGCGTGCAAGTAACGCCTGCGTGTTTGATATGCGCCATATATTGGCTGCCTGCGCAGCAATACGTTTCCCTGATGCCTCAAACACCTTTGATTCCTTGTCAGGGGGAGGAGCATCACCCGTGGTCTGTGAATTGGCTCGTTTACGTGCGTTGGAGACAACCAAAGAGTCCAGTGGCAACTGTCCCTTGATGTATGTTGGGTCAGTGGGCGCTGCTTTGTATTTTTTATCAATGCGAGGATTGATGACTCGTGCCCGGGTGGGCTCCTTGAAAACCTCGGGCGCATGCTTTAGCACACCTTTGAGCATTGGCAATGTCTTGACGGTCTTTTCAGCCACTGAGAAAGTGTCAAAAAGAAAATCGACATCCACTGGGTCGGCGTGGAGGTCGACATCATGGTTGGCCGCAGCTCTTTCAATCAAAGCGTTGAAGGCTGCAGAGTCCTCCGTTGGTGAAGTTTTTGCAGCAAAAAGCTGCGGCTCGTGTCCCGACTGAGGGTCCTCGGGGTCGCCCCCCGCAGACCATGGCTCATGGACATCCTCTGGGTCCGAGTATGCTGGATAGTTATACTCGTCCTCCTCGTCTTCGTCACCCTCCCCAGCGTTAGAGTGAGTGGGTGAGAGGTCCAGACCCTGTGGAGATGTCGGCTCCATAGGGGCAGATGCACCGGCAGAGTCCAACTTCTTTTTAAGGGGAATATGGAAATGTTCCAACGCAGGCTCCGGAGTGATTTTCCTCTTGAGGAGAGAGAGCTTGCCTGTGTTGGCGTCGATGATGACCTCTCGACGCTCCTCTTCTGCCAGTGGTTGATGCCGTGTCTTCGGCACCACCAACTTTGGCGTTGAAACCAGCTTCAAAGGCACCCCGGCTCCATGTTTCGGAGCGAAGGCCTTCGGCGCCGTTCTAGGCGGTAGCGTGAAGTGAATCGGCTTCTGCGCCTTTGCCGGCTTCTGTGGAGGCTTGTGCGGCACAGCATCCTTTGGCTCGGTCGCCGCGGCTTCCTCCCGAATCCGCTGCAGGGACTCCGAGACCTTCTTGGTGAGGGATGGGGAGGGCCGGATCGGCTCGAGCGAGTCCTCCGAGTCCGGATTTGGGTCGGCGACCAACGCAGCCGTCTTCGGAGCCGACGCGGCACCTGCCTTCGCCTTGTCGACTGGGATTGGTGCAGTCATAGGCTTGGGGTCGTCCTGACGCTTCTTCGGGGCCTTCTTATGGTCATCGACCTTCTTGGCGTCGACGCGACCCTTTAGAGCGTCGACCAGCTTTGGCGTCGACGCCGCCGCGTCGGGGGTCTTAGCCTTAGGCTTCGGCACCGTGGTCTTCGGATCGGCCATTTTGGCGTGGCTCTTAGGCTCGACAGCCATTTTGGATTTCTTCGGCGCCGAGGACTCCGGCGCCTTTGACCCAACCAGTGCGACTTGCACTTTCGGTTTCGATCCTGATGGTGTTGACCCCGATGGCTTCACTTTCGGTTTCTGGACCGGGAGTGGCGCATCACTAATGTCCGTGGCCGGGCCATGAGGTGGAGCCGTGGGACGAGTATTAAGGTCTTGGGTAAGGCCCGAAGGCGATCCCTCGATCTGGGCCTTATGATGGGGATTGACCCCGGAGTCAGTCTGAGGATGCTCCTCCTCTGAGCTATCCTCCACGGTGGCAATGGCCCCGTCGTCGTCCCCTACCTCCTCGACGACTTCTTCGAACTCTTTGTCTCCCGCGTCGTAGTCTTCTTCGCCCTCCGACGCCGGGTTAGAGTCCGAAACATTTAGGACGGTGTCGTCTTCAACATCCTCTTCAAAGATGTTTGCTGGTGGGGGTGCCGAACTCTGGGCCTGCAGTCTTGCGGCCCGGCGTAGCTTGAGAGTCTTCTTCGACCGGAACTTGGAGCAGGCCATACACTTGGCCTCGTCGTGGTCCGGCGACAAGCACTTGTTGCACACAGGGTGCACGTCGATGTGCGGGTACTTTGAGGCACACACTGGGCACCTCTTAAACGGACTTCGTTCCATGTTGAAGTAGTCTGGAGCGTCGTGTAGGCCCGTCCGCGCCGACAGCACGCGGAAGGGCAGCAGTTGATCGGAGCCGATGAATAACCAACCCGACCGATAACAATACCGACGCGAGATCCTAAAGACCTTTTGGTCTCAAGTAAGGAAAGTTAAACAACTATCGATTCCGACAGAGGGAACCGAAACACATCCGAACCCAATGGCGGAAAAAAACAATCTGGGGATGGAGTCGATGCCCATGCGCACTGTAGTCCAGGGGAGGAGCCACCTATCTCGTGATACTTCGAAGACTCTTCCAGGACAACAATGTGCAATCATCCGGACCCAACACTAGGCGGCGATCTATGCACAGATATGAATTCAGCAGCCCACATGCCTCGAACATGTATTCTCTGCCCCTTGGCAAAAGAAAACAAGCAAACAATGAAACGCAGTATTATGAACAAAGTGGGAGTTTTTTCCAACGAAACGCCATGCACATTGTGTCCGTTAGGCGGAAAAACATCATTCGTATTGCCATAATTAACCATCATGAGATATGAGACAAGCGCAGGATAGCGCATGCGCATAACGGGTAACAAAGACGCCCATAACAGCGCATACGCAGCAGGACAAAACACACCGCATGGAAAGACGCGAGAAAACTATGACCGCGAGCAAGGAACCGACAATGACCATATATGGCCATAAGGAAACCACAATCATGCAATTAACTAACTAAAACCGACAATGACCATATATGGCCATAAGGAAACCACAATCATGCAATTAACTAACTAAAACCGACAATGACCATATATGGCCATAAGGAAACCTTAGTCATGCAATTAACTAATTAACTCCAACCCGGGAAAAGGTATAAAACCCCTGTTTCAAAATTCCTTCTGGCATTATCACCGGAGCCACGTAGGGATCGATCGGGAGGTATTTCCTCGTAGAAATCGTGAGTAGAAAGGTCTGATGATTGTGAGCACTGCCACCACTACATGAATGTAAGTTAAACCAAGACCTGAATATGCCTTTCTTTCTCAAACAGGTGCTAGTTAGCACACCAGATCCTGACGTTTTGGCTCATGAGGTTTATCTACAACTCCAAAACAGTATGTTGTAAATATGTAATGGCATGAAATTGACATTTTTCCTCCTCACTTTACAGGGATATAACACAAACTTTGTCCTTTCCCTCTTTACCAACAATATTGTTACGACCAGGAAATGATTTGAAAACATCTGATCAAAAATTTCCTCATTAAGTGTGTGTGCTCTATGTTGTGTGTCAGTGAGTCTAGTGTGTTTTTTGTAAAATATTTTTATCCCACTACAAGCACTGGAATACAGCTATAGTATGTCACCTGTAACCACTGGACATTTTACCTATGGATATGGAGAGAGAGACCACCAGAAAAAAAATTTTTGTCTTCTTTCCTTTACAGGTTGATCAATAGACAACGTCTTTTTTAGCTAGGTACATTACTTTTACCTGCACTGGAATTTTTCCTCACTTTTTTTTAGAAAACTCTGGTATTAGTAGGGTGCTTCTGGCACCGAAACATGTCGACGCACACAAAAAGGAGGTAACGCACATTGTCAGCGTAGTGACCTCCCACCCTCATTTTTAACAGCACCAGCCCGGGGGCTTATTAAATAAATTATAATTTTTAGTCACCCCACGAGCCAGGTTCTTTTTAACTATCACTATTTCCCAAACCCCACAATACACTCACATTTATACAAAATACCCCCTCACCAACACCACACATAGTCTAACAAGTGCTCCCACGTCTCCGTAGGTCGCAGCACGCCGTACCCCGTAGAGGGGTACGATGACCCCGATGATGAAGCATGACACCAAGGGGCCTGTTGGTGTGTGAGGGGACCTAAAAACATAAAGGTGTTCCCCACTGTGGAGGAGCCACCCTTAATCTAAAGGAGTGGATTCTAACTGTTTATTTAAATATGCCCAGGGAGAATGAATCCATTCTGATTTCTCTCTCTCCCCCCTCTGATTGTTAATTATAATCAAATCACCACTTCACCACAGCTGGAATATCCGCTCTTATGGTCGGCTGACCCAGTGAAATATCTTGGGGTGTGGGTTGATCGGGACCCAGATGTGGTAGTTAAAGAAAACTATGGCCAAGCTTACACCACTCTCACAGAACAGATTGACAGATGGGTGGGAATGCCTTTTTCTCTATCAGATCGTATAGCTCTCATTAAGATGATTGTCCTTCCAAAGTTTTTATATTTATTCTGCAACGTTCCTGTTCCATTAACAAAACACTTCTTCAAACAACTTTGGTCTCAGCTGTTGCGACTGGTATGGGGGAACAAACAACCCAGACTCAGTTGGCATACTCTCACACAGACATTCGACAGGGGGGGATTTCCAAGCTGTGGACTTTTACATGTATTATATGTGTAGTCAGGCACAATATGCTTACTTTTGGTTCAAACCGCATGATTTTTTGCCTCATGTAGTAGTAGAGGAGGGAGATGCCTACCCCATGCCACTAAAAGGTATTCTCACTCATGTCCAACGTCATACGCCCAAACAAGAGTTTAACACTATCGACGTCACGGTGAGGGCATGGCAGGAAATCGGGAGGAAAACCAATAGACTACCACTGTATGCACCTGCTCTGCCGTTGCATGGGCACGCCGCTATTTCGGTAGCGCAGGAACGTGGCCCAATGCTGACACTACAGGAAATGGGTATAACACTAGTGGGGGACCTCTACATAGACAGGAAATATGTAACTGATAACAACTTTGCTTACGTACAGCATCCCACACCACTCTTTCATTTCACTTGCTTCCGCTTGCGTCAGCGATGAAGGCTCATTACACTACATTCTCTAATGAACCACAAGTGTCCCAGGCATTACAGACGTTGATAGTCGCTCCTAATCGGATGAAGCTGGTAACGAAATTATATAAAGCTATACAGGGAGACACAGCAGCAGGAAACGATCAGAGGTTGGCCCGCTGGAAATCGATACTGACAGAGGCAGTATGGGAACACATATGCACATTGACGGGGAGATTAACGTCTAATGACAACCTCCGCATCATTTACGTTAAACATATACATCAGGTCTATTACTCCCCACTGAAGTTGCATAAGCTGGGACTGCGCGACTAGGTCTGCTGTAAAATATGTGGATGGGATGAGGCGGACTTTGTGCACTTGGCATGGCTATGTGGGGCGGTATTCAGATACTGGGAGCAAGTCACTGCACTGTTACACAAGATGACGGGCCAGACACTACCATGTACGTCCTTAGAATGCTTACTGAACCACACCCCTCAATGTAAATCGTTAGTAGGTCGGTTTGTGCGAGTGGCCTTGTTGTTAGGCAAAAGGCGTATATTATTCATATGGGATAGTAAACTGAAACAAAATGTAAATTTGTGGCTTAAAGATATGGCCTATTGCCAGGAACAATTAGCATTGTATTCTGAAGAACTGCCGTCTTCCTCTAGGCCCAAAGACATCTGGGCCCCTTCAGGGAATATCTACAGTCTCAAACGGAGCAAGCCTCGGAGTGATTGCAAGCTGTGTCAATGATTTGCCTTATTGTATAAACCTCGTTTTTTTTTATTATTCTGCTATTACCTTAGAAGAATGGATTAATGTATGTGGCGTTTTTACCCAATCACTGATAATTTGTATTTTGTATGCGGCTAAAGTTTGTTCCATTGTACAAACTAGTTACGTTATCTATTTACAGCGATGTCATTGCTTGATACTGATGTATTGAGAATATACCATGTGCTTTTTGAGTGATGTTTCAATAAATAAAGTTAAAAATAAAAAATAAATGTTTTCTTCATCATGGGGACCAAGGGCTCCCGAGGTTTGCACAGGAATTGTGTTAAATGGGCTAATGTCAGATTAGGTTTGACAACCCAACCAGACCTAATCACATAAAGGGTCATTCAGGAACCCCTACTGTTGGACATTGTTGATAATGTAAGATTGGGACAAAAGTTTTAATATTCACCAGGTGGGCTCTCTGAAGAGACATACATGACAGGGCCACCATGTTTGGCCACGACAGATGCCGAGTGCAGCACAAAAAGCCTCCCTCTGCAGATAGGTAAAGGGCTGGTGCCAAGCATGAAAGTGCCCCTCCACTACCCCATTGAAGATTGTGCACAATTACATGGATGTCTTTGCTTTCTGAATCCTCCTGTTACCAACAGAAGAAGTTCATATGAACTGTGGGTGTAAACAGAACCCCACATCACCCACTGCCTCCGGCAGATAGGACGCATGGGGAATTTAAGAGATAACCCGGACCTCACAAAGACGCTTTGAATGTTGCTACCTACCACAAACCCCACCAGAAGAACATTAGTTACTTACCTGTAAACTGTGGTTCTCCAGTATCTGCTCGCGCTCGACGGCGTCGCATTGCTACATTGTAGCTTACTAGTGCCAAGTAACTCTCCGTAGCGCTTGGCTGCCAAGGTGCGCTTGCACTCGAAGTTATTTCTATTGCGGCCATTTTAATCGCACTGGTGTTGTTGTTGTTTAGCCTCCCTGACCTCAGCCCCTCCCCGCTCCCGCCTCCCAGCTGACCCCCCCTCCCACGGATACTGCTCTCCTCTCCCTTCCGCCCAAACGCTGTGACCGCCCTGCTCCTCGCAGAAGAGGTCGCTCCCAACGCTGCTCCCTGCTGCCCATACCGCCAGACTGATAAGTGCTTTCCTGCCTTGCTTGCACAGACTTATTGCATTTAACCTGCACAGAATTATCGCATTTAACTTGCCCACAGATCGTAGCGCTAGACTGCTTTGCCATTTAACCTGCCCACAGATCGTAGCGCTAGACTGCTTTGCCTGATTTGGGATTTGCATTCATTTCTATCTGCTCGCGCTCGACGGCGTCGCATTGCTACATTGTAGCTTACTAGTGCCAAGTAACTCTCCGTAGCGCTTGGCTGCCAAGGTGCGCTTGCACTCGAAGTTATTTCTATTGCGGCCATTTTAATCGCACTGGTGTTGTTGTTGTTTAGCCTCCCTGACCTCAGCCCCTCCCCGCTCCCGCCTCCCAGCTGACCCCCCCCCCCTCCCACGGATACTGCTCTCCTCCCCCTTCCGCCCGAACGCTGTGACCGCCCTGCTCCTCGCAGAAGAGGTCGCTCCCAACGCTGCTCCCTGCTGCCCATACCGCCAGACTGATAAGTGCTTTCCTGCCTTGCTTGCACAGACTTATTGCATTTAACCTGCACAGAATTATCGCATTTAACTTGCCCACAGATCGTAGCGCTAGACTGCTTTGCCATTTAACCTGCCCACAGATCGTAGCGCTAGACTGCTTTGCCTGATTTGGGATTTGCATTCATTTCTATCTGCTCGCGCTCGACGGCGTCGCATTGCTACATTGTAGCTTACTAGGGCCAAGTAACTCTCCGTAGCGCTTGGCTGCCAAGGTGCGCTTGCACTCGAAGTTATTTCTATTGCGGCCATTTTAATCGCACTGGTGTTGTTTTTGTTTAGCCTCCCTGACCTCAGCCCCTCCCCGCTCCCGCCTCCCAGCTGACCCCCCCCTCGCCCCTCCCCTTCCCACTATCCATATATGACAGATGCACTTGCGCGCATCGTTAACGCGCAGCGGTCGCGCCCCATTTGCGCGAAAGGTAAGCCCGTCTACGCCCGTCCGCGCCTGGACCGCGCCCAGCGCCATTCCCCCTGGTTCCCGCAATGCCCAGCCCACTCGCATCACTTACGATGCCACCACCCTCCTAGCCCTTAACCCCGGCCGCTCCACCACCTGCGTCCAAGCCGCTCCTGGACACACCCATGGACCCTTCTCTTGCAACTCCTGCAAGTTCGACGGCACCAAAACCAACTCCTCATCCACCAACACCAAACAGAGACCTGACACCAGCCGCCTAAAATGCATCCTGCTAAACACCCGCTCGGTCCACAGACACGCCATCGACCTCTGGAATCTACTAGACACCATCTCACCGGACGTCGCCTTCCTAACAGAAACATGGATGAATGCCTCTTCGGCCCCAGACATCACCATTGCCATCCCGGAAGGATACAAGATTATCTGTAAGGACCGCACCGACCAAACAGGAGGAAGCATCGCTATCGTCCATAAGAACTCCATCCGCATCTCAACCAGCTCAGACGTCAACCTTGCCAGCGCCGAACACCTCTACTTCCAGATCCACACCGACCCCAAGACCACACTCAGAGGCACCCTCCTCTACAGGCCACCAGGACCCCGTGCACAATTCAGCGAAGACATCACTGACTTTATCACCCCACACGCCCTCCCCTCCGAGGACTACATTCTATTGGGAGACCTCAATTTTCACCTGGAAAAGAGTAATGACAGCAGCGCCACCACCCTTCTGGACAATCTCGCCAACCTCGGACTCAAACAACTTGTTAATACCCCCACCCACATTGCAGGTCACACACTCGACCCTATCTTCACCTCCAGCAAACATGTCTCATTCAGTCACACCACAGCTCTTCATTGGACGGACCACAGCTGCGTTCACTTTATCTACAATAAGACCACAATCCACAACCCACCCTGCGAAGAAATTGGAACAAAATCACCATCGACCAGATATCCTCATCGCTTCTTCTAAACCCCCCCGCCCACTCCTCAAACCCCGACCAAGCAGCCATTAACCTCACCCAATGGCTATCCAACAGCGCAGACATCCTAGCACCGTTGAAAAAAGTCAAATAAAACTAGGCAGCAAAAACGCCTCCTGGTTCAACGATGATCTTAAGAAATTTAAGAAACTCTGTCGCTCCCTCGAGAAGGCCTGGAAAAAAGACCCAAACACCAGCACCAGGGACGCCTTCAAAAACGCCACCCGCATACATCACCAACTAATCCGGTCTGCCAAGAAAGCCGCATTCAAAGACCGACTAGACAACAACGCCCACAACAGCAAGGAATTATTCAACATCATCAAAGAATTTACCAACCCATCAGCCAACTCCAACGACATCACCCCGTCCCAAGCCCTCTGCGACTCCCTAGCTTCCTTCTTCCACAACAAAATCGCAGACATCCACAACAGCTTCGACAACCGACCCGAAGACCAACCCACCCAACCTCCTGCAGGACCTTCACCCCCCTTGAACGTCCTTAACAACTGGAACCCAATCTCCACTGAGGACACCATCCGCCTGATGAACTCCATCCACTCAGGATCCCCAACTGACCCATGCCCTCACCACATCTTCAACAAAGCAGACTCCATTATCGCACCCCATCTCCGAGACGTCATCAACTGCTCCCTCAACTCCGCCACCTTCCCGGATAGCTGGAAACACGCAGAACTCAGCGCCCTTCTGAAAAAACCCACAGCTGACCCCAACGAACTCAAAAACTACCGCCCCATCTCGCTCCTTCCATTCCCGGCCAAAGTCATCGAGAAAGCTGTCAACAACCAGCTCGCCACCTTCCTCGAAACCAACAAATCCCTCGACTCCTCACAGTCCGGCTTCCGAGCCAAACACAGCACTGAGACCGCACTTATCGCAGCAACAGACGACATTCGAACTCTACTGGACAACGGAGACACAGTCGCCCTCATCCTCCTCGACCTCTCCGCTGCCTTCGACACAGTCTGTCATAGCACCCTTCTACAGCGCCTCAAAAACGTCGGAATCCAAGGAAAAGCACTGGAATGGATCACCTCGTTCCTCACCGGAAGAACCCAGAGAGTCCGCCTCCCACCATTCAAGTCAGAGGCCTCTGAAGTCATCTGCGGCGTGCCACAAGGATCCTCACTCAGCCCCACCCTCTTCAACGTATACATGAGCCCCCTCGCGGCCATCGCACGCCAACACAACCTCAACATCATCTCCTACGCTGATGACACCCAACTGATCCTCTCACTCACCAAAGACCCTAACACCGCCAAAACCAACCTACATGAAGGAATGAAAGAAGTAGCCGAGTGGATGAAGCACAGCCGTCTGAAACTGAACTCAGACAAAACAGAAGTCCTCATCTTAGGCACCTCCCCCTCCGCCTGGGATGACTCTTGGTGGCCAGCTGCCCTAGGAAAAGCACCCATCCCAACTGACCACGCACGGAACCTGGGCGTCATCCTGGACTCCTCTCTCTCGATGACCAGACAAGTCAACGCCGTCTCATCATCTTGCTTCAACATTCTTCGCATGCTCAAAAAAACATTTCGCTGGATCCCCACCGAAACTAGAAAAACGGTCACCCACGCACTGGTCACGAGCCGCCTAGACTACGGAAACACCCTATACGCCGGTACCACCGCAAAACTCCAGAAAAAACTACAACGCATCCAGAACGCTTCAGCCAGGCTCATACTAGACATCCCGCGTAAAGAACACATCTCTGGTCACCTGAAAAACCTCCACTGGCTCCCCGTAAATAAGAGGATTACCTTCTGCCTCCTAACCCACGCACACAAATCACTTTACGAACTTGGACCCGAATGCCTCAACACACGACTGTCCTTCTACACCCCCTCCCGTCAGCTACGATCCTCCAACCAAGCCCTTGCCACTGTACCTCGCATCAACAAAACCACCATGGGAGGTAGATCCTTCTCCTACCTGGCAGCTAAAACCTGGAACACACTTCCTACTCACCTTCGCCTTACTCAGAACCACCTAGCATTCAGAAAGCAACTTAAAACTTGGATATTCGACAAGTAATCCCCCACCCTTCCTCAAGCGCCTTGAGACCCTATGGGTATGTAGCGCGCTATATAAATCTCTTGACTTGACTTGACATGCTTGAATATTCCCTGTCGTCGAAGTGGGAGTCCCACGGTACATAAAATAGTAGTAAAATATATATATATATATACACATACATATAGAAAATTATATATATATACATATACATAAGAAATGTAATACATATACAATATATAACGTAAAGTTAAAAGTACCATAGAACTTAGAAAAGGCCCATAGAAGCCTTAAAGGGAGAATTCACTTTAGTAACATATCATAGTCATTATAATAGTCCACATTCCAGCCGATCAGGCAACAGCACCCTCTAGAACCTTCTCCTCAGAAGCTCAAGCCGTCAGATTTTCGTAGCACCAAAGTGACCGAGAGTGCATGAGGAGAAGAGAGCCTCTGAGGAGAGGAAGGGTGGGTCGCATGTGAATCTATGAAAGACACCAATACTGGAGAACCACAGTTTACAGGTAAGTAACAAATGTTCTTCTCCAGTATTAGGGGTGTCTTTCATAGATTCACATGCTTGAATAAGAGTAGAAAGCAGTAAAGTAATACATGAGTCATAAAAGGACTTTCAAAACCAGTTAAGTAAAACCATTGAATAATTAATATAGCATACATTCAGACATATGGCACAACCTTTTATGACAGGAGGCGGGAAGCAACAGAGGCTCACCTTAGTTAAAAAGATTTCGTAACACAGCTTGGCCCACAGCAGCATCTGCGGCATCCGCTGACTCCAGACAGTAGTGCTTCGTAAACGTGTGTCTGCTCGACCACGTTGCAGCTCTGCAGATCTGACACAGAGGCACTCCAGCAAAGAGAGCAGTAGATGATGCCACAGCCCTTGTCGAGTGTGCTCGCACCGGAGCAGAGAGAGGTTTTCCGGCCCGGCAATGGCAGAACGAGATGGCAGAAGAAATCCATCTAGTAATGGATTGTTTAGTGACTGGCTGTTCTTTGCATAATCGGCCATAGGCCACAAAGAGCTGATCTGATTTTCTAAAAGAAGCAGTGCGCTGGATGTAGAATTTCAGGCAACGGTTTAAATCCAAGGAATGCAGAGAACGCTCAGCGGGAGACTGAGGATTTGGGAAGAAAGTTCTGAGAATGACGGGCTCATTCAGATGGAAATCCGAAGGAACTTTGGGAATGAATTTCGGATTTGTTCGTAAAGTAACAGCGTCCTTAGAGAATTGAAGAAATGGAGGTTGGATTGTGAATGCTTGGATGTCACTTACTCGCCTTGATGATGTGAGTGCGAGTAGAAGAGCAACCTTCCACGTGAGGAATTTTAAGTCCGCTGAATGGATGGGTTCAAAAGGAGGTAGGAGGAGCTGAGATAAAACCAGATTCAAGCGCCATGAAGGCGGCGGACGGCGTATGGGCGGATACATCGAAAAAGGCCTCTGAAGAACTGTCGAATGATCCGAGAGGAATACAGAGAGGTGGTGCCATCATGACGAAAGCGGGAAATCGCTGCCAGGAAGACTTTAAGAGTGGAATGAGAAAGTCCTGACTTCGCTAGAGATAAGAAAAAAGGCAGGATTTGCTCCGGCTTGGCGTGCATTTGATCAAGGGCATCCTTATGACACCAAACACAAAAACGCTTTCATTTCAATGGATATGTTTTAATGGTGGAAGGAGCACGTGCATGAGACAGCACTTTCCTGCACTCCAGAGTGATATTCAGACCTGCGAACTCATTGTGTTCAGGTTCCAAGCATGCAGGAGATATGCCGGATCCGGATGGCAAATCCGTCCTTGGTTCATGGTGAGCAGGTGAGGCAGAGGGCGAAGAGGTATCGGATCACACTGAGACAACAGGAGGAGGTCCGTGAACCACGGGCGACGTGGCCACCTGGGCGCAATCAGTATGACGTGGCATGGTTGAAGCTTCATCCGGTGCAGCAGGCGCGGAACAAGAGGGAGCGGGGGAAAAGCGTAGACGAATTCGCTCGACCAATTGATCGAAAACGCATTCCCGCTGGACTCTCTGTGGGGATGCCGACTTGCAAAGCGTAGACATTTGCGGTTGGTTGGGGTCGCAAACAGATCCATCTGTGGATTGCCCCACTAGCGAAAGATGTACTCCAGAGAGGGTTGGTGGAGTTCCCACTCGTGATTGTCCGCCAGAGATCTGCCGAGACAGTCGGCAAGAGTGTTTGAGACGCCCGGCACGTGAACTGCGGTCAGGTGAACCTGGTGTTGAATAGCCCAATTCCAGATTTCTTGCGCCTGCTTGGAAAGCAGAAGAGATCTCGTACCTCCCTGCTTGTTGAGGTAGTGCATGCTGGTGGATTTGTCAGTCCGCACCAGCAGCGATTGGCCTTGTGTCAGCATCCGGAAAGATTTCAGGGCAAGGAAGATGGCCAATAGTTCTAGACGATTTATATGCCATGTGCGTTGAGCTGCAGTCCATTTGCCCTTGACTGACATTCGATGAGGTGTGCCCCCCAACCCTCCAAGGAAGCATCCGTTGTGAGGGTAAGCGTTGGAGTTGTTTCCTGGAAGGGCCGACCAGCAGCGATATTTGGATGGTGAGCCCACCATTCCAAAGCTGTTTGAATGCGGGGGGTCAGGTAGAGTTTGTCGTTGAACGACCCCGAAATTTGTTTCCACTGTTTGTCCACCTCCTCCTGTATGACTCATGTGGAGCCTGCAGTGCGGGATCAGATGTATGCAAGAGGAGGCCATGCCCAGAAAAGATTTCAAGATCCGGACAGAAACTTTTGATTTTAGAAAAGCGACCATCTTGAGTATGCAAAGTTGTCGCTCCTGTGATACAAACACCTGTGCCAGACGAGAATCGATTAAGGCTCCTAGAAAGATTCTCTGTTGTGAGGGGCGAAGATGAGACTTTTCCTGATTGACAGAAAGGCCCAAGGTGCGGAAAAGTGACAGGCAAGCCTGAGTATGCTGTCTTGCTGTTTGACGTGTCTGTGCCTTTATTAGACAATCGTCCAGATAAGGGTAACATTTAATGACTTGCAGGCGAAGGAAAGCTGCGACCGGAGCCATGATCTTTGTGAAGACTCTCGGCGCTGATCGAACACCTTGAACTGGAAGTGCTTCGATCCGACAGTGAAGCGAAGATATTTTCTGTGTTTGTGATGTATTGGCACATGAAAATATGCATCTTGGAGGTCAATAGTGGAGAGGAACTCTCCGGGGTTGAGGTATTGTAAAATTTCCAGTAGGGTCAACATTCAGAAAGTTTGTGATTTGATGAATTTGTTTAGGGCTCGTATGTCCAGAATGGGGCGCCACTCTCCCGACTTTTTCTTGATTAAAAAGAAGCGAGAATTAAAGCCCCTGCCCTGTTGTGCTCGAGGAACCACTTCGACAGCCCCCTTTTTGGGTTTCGCCTGCCGAAGGCTGCGCTCTGCGCAGCTTTTCGGCGCAGGCGAAATCCATTGTTTACAAAAAGGACTTCAGGAACGTCCCCCGGCTCCCATTGGCTAGCTCCATAAATGGAGGCTAGCCATTGGGTGCCGGACTTGTCCGGCAAGGCCGGACCAGATTCGGGGGCGTTCCCGAGAATTTTTCTCTTTTGGCCACGTCATGCGGCGGTGGGTGGGGCTTTTTTTTTTGCTCGTCGAGGTTTGTTTGGGCCATTTGGCGGCCGACCGCCGGCCGAGGAAGTCCAGGTGAGTGCGTTCCTTTCCCGCCGTCTGTTCCTTTCCCGCCCCCCCCCTCCCGCTGTCCGTTCCTTTCCCCCGCCCCCTCCCGCTGTCCATGTGCCTACCCGCCATGTTTCTGCTGCTTGTTTATATTTGTTTGCATGTGTCCTCCTCCCCTGCACTCCTCCACCTTTTGTTTACACTCAGCATGCGCTATCTGCCCCCCCAACCGCTCCCAATGTCCATGTCTTCTCAACCCTCGGTTGTCCGTGCCCGCCCTTTGTACGTGCCACTTTGAGACCGCTAAAGGCTATTTCCCGGTCAAAGATAAAATATAAATGCTTATGTATGACAGTTAATAACTGCCTTTGGCTCTGCTCGTCAGTACCCTTTTCCTGCATTCAAGAAGGGATAGCGTGTAGAGTGCGATGCACATTACCACGTGCACGGCTCGTGCACCGTTGCGTTGGGTCTGTTGTAACCTGCCCTATGTGCTCGGAGCCTGCCCCTCGTGCACTAACCCTCCCCCACACAACCCTCCCTGCTTGAAAACTCGGATCCTTCAGCCGGCCACAGAATCCGCTCAGCCCGACTTGGCAATTAAAGCGCTTTGCCGGGCACAGAGGGGAGGAGATCCGTGGTGAACTTTGTTGTTTGATGCAGTGTCGGCTACAACTGCCCCCACCCTCCTCAATAGCTCACTTGTTTTAATTAATGTTCATTTGTTTGTATACTTGGGCAGCTTTTTCGTTTTTGGTTGTTTCTGTTTTAAATAGCATGAACTCGACCCGACGGTATTGGAGCGCTTTACACGAGCACCAGTTACCTTACACAAGGACTCGTTAATTTTTGTAAGCACGGGGAGATTACGTGATTTGTCCAGAGTCCCAGGATGTTGAGCCCACGCCGAGATTGCAACCTGGTTCCTCCGTTCTAAAGTCGCCAGCTCTGGTTGTTACGCCGCACCCGCTCCCTTTGTTTTCTTTTTGCTGTGCTTCAGAGCGGCAGGAGTTAAATCCCAGACGGATGCTGCAGAAAGGTCGCCTGTTCCTCCGCTAGACTGCTGTGAACGGGTAGCACTATTAATGGGAAGAACTCGCCACATTTCTGCTGCTTGTTTATATTTGTTTGCGTGTGTCCTCCTCCCCTGCACTCCTCCACCTTTTGTTTACACTCAGCATGCGCTATCTGCCCCCCAACCGCTCCCAATGTCCGTGTCTTCTCAACCCTCGGTTGTCCGTGCCCGCCCTTTGTACGTGCCACTTCGAGACCGCTAAAGGCTATTTCCCGGTCAAAGATAAAATATAAATGCTTATGTATGACAGTTAATAACTGCCTTTGGCTCTGCTCGTCAGTACCCTTTTCCTGCATTCAAGAAGGGATAGCGTGTAGAGTGCGATGCACATTACCACGTGCACGGCTCGTGCACCGTTGCTTTGTGTCTGTTGTAACCTGCCCTATGTGCTCGGAGCCTGCCCCTCGTGCACTAACCCTCCCCCACTACAACCCTCCCTGCTTGAAAACTCGGATCCTTCAGTCGGCTACAGAATCCGCTCAGCCCGACTTGGCAATTAAAGCGCTTTGCCGGGCACAGAGGGGAGGAGATCCGTGGAGAACTTCGTTGTTTGATGCAGTGTCGGCTACAACTGCCCCCACCCTCCTCAATAGCTCACTTGTTTTAATTAATGTTCATTTGTTTGTATACTTGGGCAGCTTTTTCGTTTTTGGTTGTTGCTGTTTTAAATAGCATGAACTCGACCCGACGGTATTGGAGCGCTTTACACGAGCACCAGTTACCTTACACAAGGACTCGTTAATTTTTGTAAGCACGGGGAGATTACGTGATTTGTCCAGAGTCCCAGGATGTTGAGCCCACGCCGAGATTGCAACCTGGTTCCTCCGTTCTAAAGTCGCCAGCTCTGGTTGTTACGCCGCACCCGCTCCCTTTGTTTTCTTTTTGCTGTGCTTCAGAGCGGCAGGAGTTAAATCCCAGACGGATGCTGCAGAAAGGTCGCCTGTTCCTCCGCTAGACTGCTGTGAACGGGTAGCACTATTAATGGGAAGAACTCGCATCACAACCCGATCAACCTTTATTTTACAATTTCACGAAAAATATGGTATGTCGTGTCCAGATGCTTCAGAGCAAAACCTGCAAACAATTCATGGTAGAAATATTATATTTAGGAATGTGTGTCTGGCTCTGTGTGTGTGTGTCTGGCTCTGTGTGTGTGTGTCTGGCTCTGTGTGTGTGTGTCTGGCTCTGTGTGTGTGTGTCTGGCTCTGTGTGTGTGTCTGGCTCTGTGTGTGTGTCTGGCTCTGTGTGTGTGTCTGGCTCTCTGTGGGTGTCTGGCTCTCTGTGTGTGTCTGGCTCTCTGCGTGTGTCTGGCTGGCTCTCTGTGTGTGTCTGGCTCTCTGTGTGTGTCTGGCTCTCTGTGTGTGTCTGGCTCTCTGTGTGTGTCGGGCTCTCTGTGTGTGTCGGGCTCTCTGTGTGTGTCGGGCTCTGTGTGTGTGTCTGGCTCTGTGTGTGTGTCTGGCTCTGTGTGTGTGTCTGGCTCTGTGTGTGTGTCTGGCTCTGTGTGTGTGTCTGGCTCTGTGTGTGTGTCTGGCTCTGTGTGTGTGTCTGGCTCTGTGTGTGTCTGGCTGGCTCTGTGTGTGTCTGGCTGGCTCTGTGTGTGTCTGGCTGGCTCTGTGTGTGTCTGGCTGGCTCTCTGTGTGTGTCTGGCTCTGTGTGTGTGTCTGGCTCTGTGTGTGTGTCTGGCTCTCTGTGTGTGGCTGGCTCTCTGTGTGTGGCTGGCTCTCTGTGTGTGTCTGGCTGGCTCTCTGTGTGTGTCTGGCTGGCTCTCTGTGTGTGTCTGGCTCTCTGTGTGTGTCTGGCTCTGTGTGTGTGTCTGGCTCTGTGTGTGTGTGTCTGGCTCTGTGTGTGTGTCTGGCTCTGTGTGTGTGTGTCTGGCTCTGTGTGTGTGTGTCTGGCTCTGTGTGTGTGTGTCTGGCTGTGTGTGTGTGTGTGTGTCTGGCTGTGTGTGTGTGTGTCTGGCTGTGTGTGTGTCTGGCTCTGTGTGTGTGTGTCTGGCTCTGTGTGTGTGTGTCTGGCTGTGTGTGTGTGTGTGTGTGTGTGTGGCTGTGTGTGTGTGTGTCTGGCTGTGTGTGTGTGTCTGGCTCTGTGTGTGTGTGTGTCTGGCTCTGTGTGTGTGTGTGTCTGGCTCTGTGTGTGTGTGTGTCTGGCTGTGTGTGTGTGTCTGGCTCTGTGTGTGTGTGTGTGTGTCTGGCTCTGTGTGTGTGTGTCCGGCTCTGTGTGTGTGTGTGTGTGTGTGTATTTGTGTGTGGGGCTCTGTGTGTGAGCAATGCCAATAGCTCTAAGTTTTCCAAAGGCGAAACCATTGCATTGTAAATGCTTGTTTATCATGTTCTTGACTTGAGAAAACAGATCTTTTATTTGAGGTGGGGGGGCACCGGAAGGTTGACGAGTGGGTGGAAATTTTGTAAACTCGAGAACATGTCCTTTCGAGATGAAGTCTAGGACCCAACGATCCGAGGTGATATGAGACCAATTTAAGAAGTTGTGGGAGATTCGACCTCCAATCTTCAGAGTCGGAGAACACTTGTTGCTGGGGAAGTTACTGCTTTTTGGAGGTGCTTCCCCCCCTGTAATTATTTTTCCTCCGATAAGGTCTTGAATCGGCTTGGCGATTTTGAGATTGGTAGCAGTATCTTTGCTTGTTGTCGCCATAGGATCGATACTAGGAGGAGCCATGAAAATTTGAAGAATTGCCTCTGCCACGTGCTCCTCAAAAAGGCTGCTTCCTGTACTGGAGGTTCCCTAAGGCATGAGCAGTATCTGTGTCCTTTTTAATGGATTCCAGAGCCTCGTCAACATGCTTGCCAAATAGGGAATCACCATCGTATGGCAAATCACAAATTCTCGCCTGCACCTCAGGGCGAAAAGCCATAGATTTGAGCCAGCCCTGGCGTCGTAAAACAGCAGCTCCAGAAAGCTGCCTGAACCCTGTCGAAGAGATGTCAACAGCGCAGTCAATCTCTGAAGAGATTTTCTCTCCTTTTTGGACTATCGTTCGGGCCTCGGCTCGGACGGAATCTGGGAGCTGGTCAATCAAGGCTGCGATTTCTGACCACATTTGGCGGTCATATCTTCCAAGGATGGCCAGGGAGTTGGCCGCTCTGACTGTTGTGGCAGCCATGGTGGTGAATTTCTTGCCGATAGAGTCTAATCGGCGCCCTTTTTGGTCCGGAGGGGAGGTTAGCGGAGTGGCTGGATTCCTTGAACGTTTTTGGGCAGCCTGCGTGACGACGGAATCCGCCTTAGGGTGTGAAACAAGGCATGGTGGAGAGTTTGCAGGCGCCTTGTATTTTTTGTCCAGACGTGGTAACACAGCAGGGATGGAATTTGGTCGTGCCATAAGTTTGAGAACTTCTTCCCATATAAAATCAATAATTGGGATGGTATGGGTTTGCTTGAGGGGTTGATCTTTGAAGTCATAGAGGAAGCAATCCGTTTGCTGCATCTCTAAGGTTAAATGGAAACGTTTGGCAGCACGTACCATCAAATTATGAAAGCTTCCGATGTCCACTGGCGGGGAAGGCAAAGGCGATGTCGGTGGCGTAGATGTTAAGTGGGCTCTGTAATCATCCCAATCTGTGAGGACGTTATCTACATCCTGATCAGTGTCCTGGTTCACATCCGCATCATCATCTGTATCCTGCTGTGGATGGATCGGTGATCGCGGTGTCTCCGTAGGTATTAATGCTGGCGGCGCAGGTTGAGAAGTTGGAGAAGTAGGCGCAGATGGAGGGAATCTGCGATTATAATTGTCCAACATATGTTGCAGGTTGGTCACCAATGAGGACGGTATCTGAGTCATTTGTTCCTCATGAGGGGCAGCAAAGCGAGCATCATGGACGGGAAAGAGAGCACACCCCTCCTCCTCATAATCCTCATCATCTTCTTGGCACTTTATATTGAGTTCAGATGGACTGGACGCAGGACGAAAGACGTCATTCACATAGGAACCGTCATCAGAATCCTCACCTGCCGACTCAAATAATTGTGTTGGAAGAGTAGTAGCATCATTTATAGGACTCAGCGGAACTGGGCGTTTGACCGCTGAAGCTGTGACCACTGTGAAAGTAGTTGCAGTAGCAAGTGAATGGTGTGTCGTCGACGGTCCCGTCGACGAGGTGGCAGTGGAAACAAATGTAGATGGCAATCGAGCCGGCGACGGAGATAATATCTTCTCCTTTGTCTTCATCAGCGTAGATTTGCGTGCCATCGATGGAGCCGTTGACGAAAAGGAAGTCGTCTGCATGGATTTCGCTGTCGACGAGGCAGTCGTCGACGAAGATGGAATCGTCAGCGTAGACGGCACCGTCGACGAGGATGTCGCTGTTGACGGGCTGGCAACGTCGACGAGGATGTAGCCGTCGACGAGGTCTTGGTCGTCGACGAGGTCTTGGCCGTCGACGAGGTCTTGGCCGTCGACGAAGATGTGGCCGTCGACGATGGGCGGGTCGACGAGGCCTTCGTCGACGAAAGTTTCTTAGCCACAGGTGTCGAGGAGGCAGGTTTAATGGCCGTCGACGATATCTTGAGAATAGAGGAAATAGGCCTCACCTCTGGAAGCGTCGACGATGAGGTAGACATCGTCGTCGTAGTCCTCGTTGACATAGAACACGTTGTCGTCAACGTTGGTACAGCGTCGACTGATCTCGTAGTCGTCGACGGACACGTCGACGGTCCCGTCGACGAACTGGTGCCCGTTTTAGATGACGAGTGCACAGCTTTGGATTGCAATGCCAGAGAACCAGGTCCCGTAGGCATGGAGGCTGGCAAATCCGGTGTGGAGACAGATTTAGCAGCGTCGACGAGCTTCTTTTTCTTCAGGAAAGGAGAAGGCACCTCAGTCTCTGACCCACGCTTAAGAGAGGCTTTAGAGTGGAAAGAAGACACGCTTTCCATGTCAGAAACAGGATCTTTTGAAGTCTTCAACTTCTGTATCCACAGAAGGAGACAGGCCTCTCTATCTTTTAAACTCTTTGAGGAGAAAGTCCTGCAAAACTTGCAGTTTTTAACGCCATGGTCCGGGTAAAGACAGTAAATACACTTACTGTGAGGATCTTCATGAAAAAGGCAAAGCTTTCCACAGGATGAACAAGGTCTAAATAATGATTTTTTAGTAGAAGACATCTTGAGAGTTGAAATAAGCAAAAGAGTTGAAGAACTGAGCAGAGCTCAGGGAGACTCCCTTCACACGACTTGCGGTAGAAAATCTGAGAGCTTGCGCTTCTGAGGAGAAGGTTCTAGAGGGTGCTGTTGCCCGATTGGCTGGAATGTGGACTATTATAATGACTATGATATGTTACTAAAGTGAATTCTCCCTTTAAGGCTTCTATGGGCCTTCTCTCAGTTCTATGGTACTTTTAACTTTACGTTATATATTTTATATGTATTACATTTCTTATGTATATGTATAATCATATAATTTTCTATATGTATATATATATATATATATATATATATATATATATATATATATATATATATATTCATGAAGTTCGCCACACGTCGCAGAATCCCACTGCCAAATTGCCAAATGACGAGGAGTCGACCCAAAAGTTGCTGGTGCAAAGCGTGGTTTATTTAATTAATGCCAGCGCTGCCGCCATTGTATATATATATTTTACTACTATTTTATGTACCGTGGGACTCCCACTTCGACGACAGGGAATATTCAAGCATGTGAATCTATGAAAGACACCCCTAATACTGGAGAACTTCGTTTCCTGAGCCAGGGCAAGTTTTAGCGGACTGCTGATCACTGGCTAGGTGGACACATTTGCAGAGAGCTGCTACCAATTCTACTGTCTGGACACAATGGTTTAAACTCCTGAGAGGGTGTTCAGGTCAGTCTCCCACCTACACCTCTTGATAATGATCTGTTGAGTTGCATGCCACTGTGCCTTCTTGAGATTTTTTATGACCCAGACCCAAGCTAAGCATATTTCGGGGGACTTGTTCGGCGCAGCTAGTTCAAGCCTTCATTATAAAATATTGAATTATATGTTAAACTTTCAGAAAGAGGGCAAGCAAAAACAACAAAAAAATCAATATGGCGTCCATCAGCCTTGACAGAGCCATTTGGGTTTATGCTTGGATCTAGACTTTTTGTCTTGCAACAGTTTTGAACTTAACATTCAGTGTATAACCAGCCAAAAGGAGAATTAATGGACTATTGAGGATTTTTGCTATTCAATCAAGTAAAACTGACATTTTTTACCTTCATTCTTCTTCCCAATCTTGTCCCTACTCTGTGCTTGGTATGTGTACATTTTCCCAGATACACAGTGACCCATGACTCTGCTGAGTAAGACAAAGTAAAAGGCTGTGACAAGAGATATGCACAATTGTAAAGAGAATGATTTAGAGCAAGAGTGGAAGTACAGAGAGAAGAGTGGTAGAGAGAAAGAGAGTGCGAAGGGGTAGAGACATTTGGGCGATAGAGATGCAAGGCAGAGAGAGTGCTGAGCAGAGAGAGGGGTAACATGAGAAGGAAGGTATAGAAAGACAGGTCAGATAAAGACAGCAGCGAGACAAGGGTGGAGAGATGGGGGATTAAGGCTAGAAATAAGAAGAGGTTGAGAGAGAACAAAGGTGGTGTGGAGAGGCGGTGGTGAGAAAGAGGTGAGGTTGATTTAGAGTTAGTATGAGAGGGCAAGGGAGAGAGAGCAGCAAGGGACAGAAAGGCAGAGAGGTTAGTGAGAGTAGCTTGAAATAGAGAAGGTAAAAAGACATGACAAAGACAGGGTAAAAATAGTGGAAATAAAGTAGTAATAGAGGGAGCAAGAAAGGAGTATGGTAGCAAAAGAGGTGATGTAGAGGCTTAAGACAAGAAGGAGAGGGAAGGTTGAGTGGTTAGGTAGCGAACAACCAGTGAGGGGACTGGAGAGGTTAGGTGGTGAGAGAGGTGGGGAAGAGATGAGGTGGTGACGTATGATGTAAAGAGAGATGTGGTGTACAGAGTGGTGAAGTTGAGAGAGGTTAGAGAAAGGCAGAGAGAGGAGTGATATAGAGATGGAGCGAGATGGAGAGGCGAGGTAAAGAGATAGCAGGGTTGAAAGAGAATTGAAGCAGATGGAGGAGAGATGCAGGGAGCAGAGATGAATGCATGGCAATGAGGAATAGGAAGATGGGGAGGTAGAGTAAGAGGGTTAGAGAGGTAGAGGTGTAGAGGCAGGCACAGACTCTGATCCAGATGTACGGAGCCAATTAGCATTTCTTAACCTGCCGAATCGCTATTTCGGCCCGTTAAGAAATACAAAATAGCCTTTTAAGATGTACAAAGGGCAAAAAACTGTCGCAATTTGCTATTTGTAATACGAAATTTAAAAGTTTCACGTATAAGCAATGAAGACAGCCAGTCATGGTTGTCTTCTTTGCTCATAGGTGAAACTATATTTTAAAAAAAGAAGAGAACAAACGAAAATAAAAACAAAAATCATAATTTTGATTGTTGGTTATTGTTGTGGTACATCTCTACAATTCGTATTACAATTTGCATCCATTTCTTGGTTTATACACCCAGGCAGCAGGTGCTTGTAGTGAGTGCACACATTTGTACTTATGTATGTTTAAAGATACGATTTGGAACAAGGGGTTAAGTGCAGCCTCTTTGCTCTGCTGCCTTTGCTTTATTCTATATTTGCAATTTGCTATTTCTACACGGTAGAAATTGCGACTGTGATTTAGGAATCGCAAATAGGGATTACTTATTTGCGATTCCTAACGCAAATGTACAAAGCATTTCCTAAAAACGCATTGGGCTTTTAGAAAATGCAATTACCTTCGACTTCAAGTCGATTGTAACCATTTTCATGGTGTCATGAAGCCCACGTATGACATGTGCACTAGGAAATTCGGGGTGCCTCCACGGGAGCCTTAGGCTAAGAGGCACCCTAGACTTCGAATTTCTTAAATTGCTATTTCCTATTAGGAAACTGCAATTTAGGAAATGCAAACCATTACCTATTTCGCCCATAGGCAGGAATACAATGGTATTTCCTATTTGCAATTCCCCAATAGCGAGTCCTAATCTGTAGGAATCACTATTAGGGAATCGCAAATTTTGTATGTATTATTTTGCATTTCTTAAATAGTGATTCCTACTGAGTCGCTTTTTAAGAAATGCAAACAGGAACCTTAGCACAGCTGGCCCAGAGTGTGAAGAGAGTGTCCTAATCATATTACCAGGGATGTCCTTGGAAGCTGAGGACCCTGAGCTATTCACCACTTTACCTATGCTTCAGAACGTCCCTGGCCTGCCAATCTCAATCAGTTATCCCAAGCTGCTACAAGCTTGTCCTCAGGGATGTTTTGCTGTGGGGATTCTTTGTCCAGTGTGGCGACAGCCATTCATATACAATTCTGCACTCAGCTGTAAATGTAAATGTAAATGTATAGGCATTTATATAGCGCACTACTTACCCGTAGGGTCCCAAGGCGCTTCGACCGCTGCGAAACCCTTCCTGGCTTCCCTGAGAGATGGTCCCTTAATGGGTATCTCCAGGGTGAGACCAGGCATCCCCGGCGGTCTGGTGGGGCCGTTAGTGAAGATGAGGCAAGCTAATGCCCAGAGTTGCCGAGTGTGTGCCGAGTTGCTGTGCGTACTCCCGGCACAGAAAGAGAGTAAGAATCTTGCCTAAGGTTACTTTGGTGGTCTAGCGGCACAGGCAAGTTCCCAGAAGTCCACCCCACACACAGAGCCTGCTGGGTCTGCACTAGGCAATGCAGGGCGATTCTCTGCACCGTAAGCGATGTCGGGAACTAACATGTGGAGAAGTGATAGAGTTCTTTAAAAATTTGTTAACACTACACAAGCCAGCCCCTATGCCTTGTGATCCTTTGCGGTATTACTAGAATCAGTACAGCTGGGTGGAGTTATCAACCACATAAGAAGTAGTAAACTAGTCTATTCCCAATCTTGGCTGCTGTTGTAAAGTCAAAGTGCGGACTTCAGTTTCTGCAAAATCTCCCACACACAAGAGGGCTGACACCCAACAGAAGCAAAATGGTGGTTCACAACCAGGGAATTTAAATTCGAAAGGGAGAAAATGTTCCTAAACAATTAAATACAAGCTCTAGTCTGGGCCGTGGATCCTTTCGCCTCACACTAGGGAGATGTGCTTACTGCGCTAAACTGCCTCCCTCATCGCTCAGACGTGGTTCCAATCTGCCAAGGGTCACTCACTTCACATTCAGGTGAACAGACTTTGAGCAAAACCTCTTCTACTGGGAATCCGCGGTTCCATGGTTTAAGAAATGTCTGTAAGAAATGTATGTTGCATCTGGCCTTTATCTTGTTATTGAAATTAAATTAAACTTTGCATCATATTTATATACTATTACATGTGTTCCATTGAGTGGGGAGAAGTGCCTTACTAACAAATGAGAGACAATAAAAGCTTGAACTGTTAAGACTGTAGAGGAGAGAGTGAAAGGAGGACAACAATGGACTGCTGAGAGGGTCTAAGGAGTGTGGTAAAGCAACAAAACAGACGCTGGTGAGAAGGACACAAGGATCGTGGTAGGGGTATGAAATGAGAATGGCACTTGGAGAGTAAAGGGAGATCTGAGGATTAGAGATGAAGGGTTATTTCGAAGAGGTGAACAGTGAGTTTGAAGTAAGGAGTAGTGGTATGTTTGTGGAGATGACGCATACGGATGAGGTCAAGGTGAGGATGAAGTGAGCGTTAACAGTATGCATGTGGAGCTGAGGAGTGTGAATGGGATAAGAGCAAGGTATGAATGTAGGAGAGAAGGATGGCGCATATGTTGGCTGAGGCAATTGTATAAGGTGGAGGTGATAAGTGAGGATGAGGATCTTTCACGCAGGTCACAGTCACCCGGGCTTTGGCTCTGTGGCCATCCTGGTCAGGCCAACAGCTTCAGACTGCCATCGAGTCCTTGCCATAATCTAAGTCTTCAGGAGAACAGTAATGGAGTGTCTTGCACCTTGAAAATGTTTTTCCACGTTGATGCTGTAGAGCTTCTGTGTAGTATCCAAACAATGTGAGTTAGATGCCCTAAATGCTCTGTTACATGAAACCGGTGAACCCAAAGCATGGAAAAAAGCAAAAACGCAGTATCCAATTAGAAGGTGCCCACCATCAAATTAAAACTCCCCAGATAACCATAGCTGTACGCTTTGGAAAATAGATTAGAACTCATTACTTGAAAGAGCACCTCATTCACCATCATTGTGGGCCCAGCTCTGTCCCCACTATTCTCTCTGGAATGCAATCCAGTATTGGACTGTTTCCGATAGCTCAGTGCATTAATGCAGCTGATGAGTCTTTGTGTCGCCATATGGTCACAGGTTTGAATCCCTTCCAAAATCGAAAAAATGAGTACTGCAGAGCTGGATAACTATAAATATCTGTCCTTCAGTCCCAAGAGCCCTTGGGAAGAATGCATGTTATGTTATGTGCACATGGACCCAGGTTAGATTTAGATATGGTATGTTGAAGGAGATGAGGAGTAAAGGTAAAGACGAGGAGAGGAGTGGGACTGAAATACAAATAAAGTCAGAGGAAGGGAAGGAGTAGAAGCAAAGAGGAGGGGACAAGTGAGGTTAGTGTTAGGTAGGGGGTCTTGGAAGAGGTGAGGGATAAGGTTTGCGAATGAGGTGCAGGTGAGGTTAGGGGTAAAGAGGGCTAATGTATATTAGCGAAGAGGATGAATGATGACGACTTAAAGGTATTGAGTGATCAGTGGGTTAAAAGGAGACGAAGAGGAAGGTGACCGAGTTGGGGAGACAGGATGTGGGGCGGGTAGTGAAAGCATGTAAAAGAAAGTGTGTGGTGTGCAGGGTAGAGGAGGGACTTGGCGGAGGGGGAAAGAACTTGGGTGTGGGGAGGTGAACAAGAATATGAGATCGTGGAGGAGAGAAGGAAGGAGGTGTGGAGAAGTAAGGGCGAGTATGATAAGGAGAGAGTAACCACAGAAAATGAAGACGAGGAAACGAGAGGACTCAAAAGGATGAGTAGGAGGAGGAGGGAGGGGGTCAGCTCTTCAATAATTACAGCGGATTGGCTCAGATTAAGGGCAACTAGCTATCTCTTGGTTTTCCTTTTTATATAACAACTAATCTCCTTCTAATCAGTTATTATTAAATTATATTCTATTTTCAATCCATTCACAGATCTCCAGCACAATCCAGACATCTGGTCAGATAATTGTACAGAGATAATTTATGTAAATGAGCAGCAGTTGTGCGCAGAGGAGGGGTCCAAGGGCGGGTTTGCAGCCACCCCTAATCAACTCAGAAGTGGGCGGCCAAAAACTAATCAGGTCAGCAGAACAACACTAAACAAGCAATTACTGCTGTGTAATCTTCCTACCGAGGGCGGGCGGGGAGGAAGGGGGGTGCTAGCAGACACAGGGCGGGAACGCCTTACAGCCACGCACAGGATAGGTAGGGGTGTGTAGCAAAGGTGCCACGGACCCAATACAAGAGAGGACATCGTCCCCCGTGGTAAGGATCATGCAAAATACGGGGGCAGTGCGCCCCTCAAACCCCTAGGCTTCAGTTTCGGCTTTTGCACTGACCCAAAGAGTGAGGGGAAGGACTCCGAGTACAAGGGTATCAGCTGGGAGAACGCTGGGGTTGAAACTGCTGCCACTTTGTCCTTCGGTTTACCTGGCACTGCCCTTGTACACCTGGTCTAAGGCGTTGCAGAGGCACCGACAGGAGGTGAAAACAAACAAACGCGAAGAGCCCTGCGCACTTTTCTTATCAAGTCAAGTCAAAAAGATCTTTATTTCGGCAGTGCGCCATAAAAGAGAACAGAGTTTTACTAAAAACAGTGCAAGAAGAAAAATAGATGACAATAAGAATTCATATATGAATAACATTTTCAGCAAAATTTGGCAACATAGGCTGCTATACAAATTTCATAATTGTTGGCCGTAAATAAGATTATTAAAACAATAAATAATTGCATAAGACAGTTAAAAACATATAAAAAAGACCATATGCCACGGGCTAAAGGTGCATGCTTAGGTTCGTTCAATTAATAGCCTGCGCTTAAACCACAGGGCAGCCAGAAATTTTGAAACACGAATACTATAGATCCAGTTGTGTCGGTTTTTAGTATTCTAAATGCCTGCATGCATCTTCGAAAGCCTAAGTTTTTGCATAGGGGAACAAGCCAATGGTTCTTGGCCTTGAGATAACCAGGGCAAAAAAACAACACAAACAACACATGCAGCTCATTTTCCATATCATGTTTACAAGCTGGACAATTCGTCGGGGCAGAGGGTGACCACTTGCAGGTGACAGCTCGCAGTGGAAAAACACCATGCCTCCACTGAACATATAGTATTTTAGCCAAAAGAGGATAAATGTCTCCTAGATATTGCTCAAATAGATAACAATCTTTAACCAAGAGGAAAGAGGCTGTTATGGAACCACTTTGTGGATTACGTTGAGCAGCAGTAAGCCTATCTGCGCGGAATGCATTCGTAAGCTGGGAGCGAGAGACTTTTTTGCACCCTCGTTCTGGCTCAGACCAAAGCTCAGAAAGTTCTAACTTTTCGGATTCTTTCCTTATATAGGCAATCCAGGGAAATTTCCCGGAGCCGGAAAAGGACAGAATCTCCTTCAGCTCTTCTCTATATTGTAGCAGCTCCGGAGTTACCCAGAGTCTGCGCCAGAATCTCAAAGGTTTGAGCTCTAGTTCATCATTAATTGGTCTGATGCCCAGATCAAGCCTTAGTGGAAAGAGTGGTGTAATAGATGGTAATGCTATTAGTCCTCTTAGAAATTTATTTTCAGTCGTAATAATATCAGGCCTAGGAGAGTAACCCCACAGTTCACCCCCATACATAATGGCACCCCTAGCTTTAGCCTAGTAGACCTCAATAGGCGGTCTCAAAGGTTTGATTGTTGATTTATTAGATAGCTTATGGATGCCACCCGACAGTTGGGCCAATTTTAGCTGTGACTTTATTTGGTGTGGGCCCCACGTAAAATTTTCATTTATTGTAACGCCGAGGTAATCAAACGTGTTGACCCTTTCCAAAGATGTCGGCCTTAAGCTGGGGTTTGCACTGGTGGTTCTCGGAGGATTGAAGATCATAAACTTGGTTTTTAAAGAATTGATCTCCAGGCCTCGGATGGTACAAAAGTCCTGAAAACCATCCAAAATTCTCTGTACCCCCATAGGGGTTTTAGACAGCAAAAGGATATCATCAGCAAACTTTTCTTATCCTTTCCCGATCCTCTCAAGAGCATATACGAGGCTATCCAAGAGCCGGCTAAGAGAGAAAAGGGGTGAAACAGTTGAAGTCACAGTGCGACTAATGATGTGCGAAGTCACTTACGCTGCCGTTCGTAAACAGACGTCCACCATTGACTGGGAGCATTTGCAGGGCCCTGCCTTTCTTATGGCATGGGGGTGTCCCCGTTTTGGGAGGGAGGAAAGACACTCGTTCCAAGGATTTTGTACTATACAATAATGGCCTGACTGTCACTTCAGTCGGACAGGTGACCGATACTTTCGGGACACTCACCAAACTTTGCAATAGGATACAACCCCATTATTTGTAGTTACACCATGAGGGTGTAGGGTCATCCCCAAACTGGGAGCATGCAAATAAACACACCACACAAGGCAGGCGTGCAACTGCCCATTGGGCTCAAAGGGCTTCTGCCCCACCCCAAACTCCCCGTCGAGTGTGGCAGCCCGGGCTGAGACAGCTTCCCGGGCACACACACTGCCGCACCCGAGCACTTCACAGGTCTTAACCACTTGGATGCTAAGGGGTAGACTCCTCATATAATGAGATTTCCATTGAAATGAATGGGCAGTGCATGACAAGTTACCCTTGTCGTTAGCATCCAAGAGGTTAAAAGGCCATTTACTTGTTAATGAGGCTTTGTTGTTTTTCATCTCTTCTTAGAGCCCCTGCATCTCCACTCTGCCTATTGATGGAAGAATCGAACCACCTCCCACACCCGAAATGTTTTGTAACCCCCCCCCCCCAAATGTGGTTCTCGTTGCCCCTCTGACACAAGGAGCTCTGTAAAAGACGTCTTGATTCTTTAGCATAAGCTCACACACTGCACAAACTATGTCATGATTTTAATAGCCACACCTTAACCCCTCCCAATACATTATGTCACTTCCTTTTCAGATTACACCCAGAACAACGAGGGTCCTAGCGCTCCTAATATCAAAGACACTACACCTCCCTCGTTGTTAAACAAAAAGTACAAATAACAATTAGCATCACATTTCCTCAATGAGTCGTGGAGGTGCTTACACTGGTCTGCCAAGTCGGGTGGTATGAGGTAGCTGCACTGCACCTGGAAGGCACCGATGATGGTTCAGATGCTTGAGCAGGACTTTCAGGGGAAGTCATCCCGCTCGCGACCTCAGGAGCGGACGAACACGGAGGCAAATGTTTAAAGTATGACAGGTGTCTTGTGATAGACTTTCCGGGACGATGCGCTATCACCTAGTGTCCCTTGCGCTTCACACCCTCAAAGGGTCAGCATCAAATGGAGTGTTCGTTTTCTGCTTCCGTTAGACCAGTACCAAATCTCCTTTATGAATGACTGTCTCTTGGGCTCCATCGGTGCCGATCAGCATAAGACTCATCTTGTTCTTTTGAGAAGTTTCTGTGACGCGAACCTCTTCAGCATTCACTGATCATTTCGGAGTCCAGTGCGGTAGCTTGGTTTTGATGGCTCTCCCAAATAGCAAGGTGGCAGGGCTTTATCCAGTTGTGGAATGAGTCGATGATCAATAGGCATGGAGGGCTTGACCCAGGGCTTAATTCAGGATAATTCCCTCCATCAATGCTTGCTGGATCACTCTCTTAAGTATACCCATGAATCGTTCAACAACACCATTGGCTTGAGGCCACAGAGGTGTGCTCTTCTGATGGTTCACATCGAGTCGAACAAGAAATTCTGTGAATTCTCTGCTATTGAACGGCAAGCCATTATCAGATTTGAGGGCAGCGGGGAAAGCCCCACGTGGCAAAGATGGTACCATACCGCTTGATGACCTTGTTATGGGTTGTTGATGATCAGACCTCTACCAGAGGAAAACACAAATATTCGTCAATAACTACCAAGAGCGGATGTCCATTTTCTAGAGGGACAAATAATTCAACTGCAACTCTTTCCCAGGCGTGTGCAGGTTTGTCAGACACTGTCAATGTGTGTTGCATCATTTTGGAATAACCAATTGCAGAGATGGCTTGCTTTTTGTTCTTCCTCAACCTGTTCATCTAGGCGACGGTAGCCGACAATCTCTTAAGCCTCTTTTGGTGGCTTCAACATCATGAAGTTCTTCATGAGCTAGTTCAATAACTTGCTGCCTCAGGCTCTGGGGTATGACAATTCTCAAGCCACTAAATAGGATACCCTCTCAGGTGACAGACAGCTCATCCTGCACATTCTTTAATTTCTGAAACAACATTATTGGCAAAAGGTCAAATACGTGTCTTCCACAGTGAGCTGAAAGAGGTCTTTGAGGACACGCATGTCTTTGTCTGTATCAGTGGTGGCAATAATCTGTTCAATGGATAGAGCTGACTGCGTGTTTGATCTTACAATGAAGTCTAAATACTCCTCAGCTGCTTTGGGACTTTGAACTGTGGTGACGCATTGGCACTCGTGAAAAATAATCAGCAGGGTTTTGATAATTCCCCGGCTTGTGCACAGTTTCATAGTCATACTCTTACAGTCGCAACCCCCATCTCTCAAAGCGGGGGGAATCTTAGCCTTTGGATTTCCAAAGAAAGTGGGCAATGCCTGGTGGTCCATAATAATAGTGAAACATTTTCCACATAGAAACTCATGAAAATGTTTGCAGGCCCACACTACAGACAGGCTCTCCTTTTCTGGCTGCGAATAGGCACGTTCATTCTCAGACAAGCTTCGACTGGCATATGCCACAATGTGTCTGAGCATTTGGATGACCATTGTGTTGAGCAAGAATTGCTACTAGCCCCACCCGGCTTGCATCTACTGTGATCTCAGTATGCAGTTTGGGGTAAAAATAGGCCTTTTTAGTTGCATTCTCAATCGCATGTTTTATTCATTTGAAACTTTGGTCACAGTCAGGAGACATCTGGAATGGGACATGTCGCTTCATCATCTCTCAATGGAGCACTCACTGTGGCAAACTCAAAATGTTTCTTGAGCAATAACTGGGCATGCTTACACCTTGTCAGGGTCAGGAGTCATACCCCCATCAAAGAAGGTGCCCAAAGAATTTAATTTTAGTCTTGTAAAATTCACACTTTGTTGCATTCAGAGCGAGACCTGCATCAGCAAGTAGCTGGCACACTTATGTAAGATCCTGGTCCTGCTCCTTTTTCGTTGTCCCAAATACCATTATGTCATCAGCGTAATTAAAAGCACGTGTAATAGGTAGAATTATTCAACTTATAACTTCTTGGAATATTTCTGCAGCTGAAGACACTCTAAAACTCAGTCTTTTATATCTGAACAAACAGACACAAGTAAAAAAAAGTCAACCAATCAATCAGGGATTTGTGAAGCGTGCTACTCACTCGCGAGGGTCTCAAGGCGCTTGGGGGGGGGGGGATCTTGTCAATGCCTGCACTGTCATCTACCTGCCCACAAAAGATTAACTATGCTGCAATCTTTTTTAAACATGGCTAGTTATTGTGCAAGAAACATTTGAGTTTGCCACAGTGAGTGCTCCATTGAGAGAGTTGATGAAGCAAAATGTCCCATTCCAGATGTCTCCTGAGTGTGACCAAAGTTTCAAATGAACAAAACATCCGATTGAGACTGCAACTAAAAAGGCCTATTTTGACGTGAGGTGTGGGGAGTGAGTTTTGAGTTAGAGGCGCGGCGATGTCTCCTGAATGTTTGGGATCCAACTAACCTTTCGTCCCATGGGAGGGTGTGGGCCACACTGGCATGTGGTATCGCCAAACGTAATATCGCTCAATTGTGGGGGGCAACTCAGCCGCCTATTATCGGAAAATGGGTGGAAGTCTTGGATTGGTGTATGTTTAGAGAACTGGCTGTGTATGTGGCCAGAGGAAGGCCCAAGAAATGGGGGAAAATGTGGGGGCCCTGGAACACGTATAGGGGTGATATATGTGCTCCTCCTGTTACACCAGACGATCCAGTAGTGTTGGAGGAAACCTGAACCCGTATGTTGGTATTTGTTTTACTTCATTGTGTAGGAGGACGTCCAATGTGTGTATTGCGTGTCAAGAGGCTACCCAGTGTTTTATTGTATGTGTTTATGATTTCTTTGTGTGCATTAATAAAAAGAATGTATTAAAAAAAAGGCCCATTTTGACCCCAAACTGCATACTGAGATCACAGTAGGTGCAAGCCCGGTGGGGCTGGAAGCAGTAGTAATGAATAATAGTAACGTAATGTACCTACAGTTTTCTTCCAGTTTAAGTTGATGGTATCCCTTGTTCAGGTTGCATGATTATACCATGGTGTCTTTCTTTCTCAATTGCTATGTTGGCCTGGCACATGTCAATACCGGTGCCCATTACACCTCCACTGTCCCTTTTTGCAACCCCAAAATAGGCAAAACCCATGCTTTAGGTCCAGTGGAGCGTTCAATGAGGTCATGCTTCAATAGCATTTCTAGTTCTTTATCAACAGCTTTTTGTAAGTGAAAAGAAACTCTTAGGTGACGTTGTGCAATAGGGCAAATATCCTCATTGATATGAAGTTGCACTTTCATTGTTTTGAGTCTCCCTAAATCATGAAACAATGGGAACTGATTCACAATGTCAAATTTGATATGAAGGTTGTAATTGAGGGGTATCATTCCTATGTCAGCAGCAGTGGCAAATCTGAGTGGAGAGGCAGTAAATTAAGTTCCTTGAAAGACATGAATAGGCGCTTGGACTGACGTAGTTTTGTGTCACATTGTTGCATGAATGACCCATGAGTCTGTAATGGTTTTATAGCAGCCCATGTGTATACCTTTGTGTTTGACGGAGTAAGGCATGGTACAGGAGCCAAACAACCCCATTGGCATGATGGTAATCAATGCACTACTATCTATAATGAAGGCTATGGGGCAACCATTACATTTTAAGGTAATCTTGGGGCAGTGTCCAAAGGAATCTGGTCACTTTCTCCTGTGACTCTTTTCAGACTTTTGATCTTCTTTGCAAGCAGCTAATCCTACATGGGCAGGTCGTTCCTTAGTTGACCTCATGGGTCCCCATCCATCATCTTCGTCAGCTCTTGATAACGACATTAAAGAGTCTTTACATGATGAATTTGACAACAATCGACTTAGCTACGTTTCTATTTATCATAAGTGATGTTCCGCTTTGCAGGCAGTTATTAAAATATTTTCTTTCCAAAAGCCTTTACAGGTCTGTCCGATGGCGGTATATTTACCTTCATAGGGAAATGAAAATCCACATCAGAAAAAAAAATTCTTTTTCTTCAGAGACATCAACTTGTGTGCATCTCCCTTGTGTTTAGGTCTGCTTTTCATGATCAATGCGGTTTCAACTTGCGCTGTTCCAGCTTCCATATCAGTGGCCTGTCGATCTGCACATTCTTCTGCCCTCGTTGCCTTTAGCACTTTTTCTAAACTGAGTGTCTCTTTCAACATGTGTCTTCTAAAAGAGTCTGAAAGACAACCGTCGATAACTCAAATGCACATGGCTTCTTCATCATTGAATTCACTGAAATTGCAGTGTTTGATAAGCACATCAAGTCTCTCAAACTCATACATTGTTTCACCACCTTGTTGGCAAGCTTAACTGAAAACGTACCTTTAATTATCGACATTTGGCATCAAATTAAACTTGGCTTCCAACACTTCCTTAATTTGACGTTATGACACTGCATCAGCTTGTGATATTTTCTTTTTCACTTCTTTCACAGCAAGGATCTTTAAGTACTTAATGTTTTTTTATTGTGTGCTACTACCAAAGTGTCTATGAAATCACTGAACATCTCGATCCATGAAGTCCACCTGGCGCCAATATTCTGCTTCTCTGCTGTGTCAAATGGAGGTGGTGGTTTCATGAACGCAGCGGCATCATATTTCTCACTCTTGTCTACTACCTTTAAAAGCATATGCTGTTCATATGACTGTTGCTGTTCACCCCTACCTTTCAAAATCTGCAAGCACTAGTCGTGTGCTTGCACTTGGGTCATCACACCCGGAGTTCTTAGGATGTCATCTTGTTTCTTGACGGTAAGTAACGTTTCCGTCTCTCGCACTTGGTCTTCGCTGCCGTTGGCTTTTTGCATCGTAACTGGTTGTAGCTGCCTTTAGAATTTCGCTTTGTACCAATGATGGCTCTGTGTTATGGTGTCGCATTATCTCCTCTTTCAGCCGTACCTTACGACTGTGCTCCTCTGCAGGGCCTTTAACTTCTTCTACGGCCGTGTCTGGGCTGGAGCTGGGCTTTCACTTCACATGCACCAACTTCAGACTGCTTTGCCTCGATTTGAGACACATGTGGCACGCATGAGCAGTTTGCTGTACTGTCGCAAACTCTCAGGGAGAGCAGTTTAGTTTCTTCGGGGCACATATCCTCTACACTTTACCAGATGTAGCATCCTACCCAACCCAGAAGCATGCAAATGAACCCAGCACACACGGTGCTCCGTAACAAATATCTTTATTCTTTCCATACAATCACATACTGCACACAGTACATTATGATTTTTAATCAAATCAGATTTGTAAAGCGCTGCTTATCACCCGTGATGGCATCGAGGTGCTGGGAGTTGCAGCAGCTGGATGTTAGACGAACAGCCAGGTTTTCAGACCTTTCCTGAATTCCTGTATGGTAGGGAAGGTACGAAGGTGGAGGGAGAGGCTGTTCCAGGTCTTGATAGTGTCTTTTTAGGAGGGTGTAGTGGGAGATGGTGTCGAACACTGCAGAAAGGTCGGAGAGAATCTGGGCAGCGGTTTCTCCCTGGTCTAGGAGAGACCTGATATCGTCCATAAGCGTGATTATGGCGGTTTCTGTGCTGTGATTTGAATGGAATCCAGATTGTGAAAGGTCCAGTAGGTTGTGGTTCTTCAGGTGCTTAGAGAGTTGATGGCTGATAGCTTTTTGCAGAACTTTCGAAAGGAAGGGGAGTAAGGAGTTGAGCCAGTTGTTCTTGAGCTCTTCCAAGGATGCAGAAGGTTTTTTGAGGAGTGGTTTTACTTCAGCATGTTTCCATTCTTCTGGGAAGGGCGCAGAGGTGATAGAGATATTGAGGATGGTGTTTGACAATGCTGAAGAGTTCTCTGCTATAGTTTGTGCTGACTTCGAGGTGGGCAGTCTGGGCATCCTTTTTGGTGTCTTTTAGGCATTGGTAGTAGTTGTTAAGAGACAGTTTGTAAGTTGGCTGGGTCGTTGGCTTCTTTGTGGGCACAGCAGATCCTTTCCAGTTGGTTGCAGTAGCATTTGGTGGTTTTAAGCTCCAGGGGGAACCAGCTGGTGTGTTTGGAAGGTCTGCCTGGTTAGGCAGCTTTAGGGGGAGCGACAGTCAGCCCACTGGGTGATTCATGAGTTTTGATGGCCCAAGTGTGGAAAAATGTATTTAGGGGAAAAAAGCAACAAAAAGGAAGCAAAAGTTGAGAAATGTTATAGTTAGGTTGAAGCAAAAATCAGAGAAAAAGGCCAAAGTTTAGTGAAAATCTGAAGTGAAAATCGGCCGAAACAGAAGTTAGCAAGAGGCAAAAGTCGGGGAGAAGGCAGCAATTAAAACGGAGGCAGCAGTCAGACAAAACTTAGCAGGAGGCAAAAGCCAGACAAAAGGTGTAGTAAACTGGAATTTTTGCAGATTCCCTCTCCCCACTTTTTGCTGCTAGATGCTGTGGTAATTGATCAGAAAGTGTGCTGGATCCCGCTAACCAGGCACCAGACCTATTTAGCTTAAACTGTAAATGTAAATTGGTACGCCCAATTGGCAAGCACTTTTACACTCCTGTAAGGCCCTAGTATATTGTGCCAGTGGTACCCAGGGCAGGGATGCAAAAGGGCACAAGGGCCGCAGTTCTTATTGTGCCACCCTAAATGACCCGAGTGAAACCAAAGGCTGCTGGTCTGCCATGTCAGCCCTGCACAAGCAGCTTGCCTGAACGGGTATGACCCTGCACACACCTTGTGTGACAAGGTCATCTCACTGCATTTAATATATGCCGGTCACTCCTAAGGTAGACCTTCTGTAGCCCAGGAGGCAGGGTGCATTATAATATATGTGCAATGAAGTATATATGCAAGCATACATTGCCCTGTGGAAGAATTCTGAACGTTATTCTACCATCAACCCCCCATAGGATAATATGGACTGGACACTGGACATACCCCAGATATCCAGTTCCATTATGGAACGGTCAATCTTTTTCGTGTTTGGTATCAAACACTATGCTTTTTAACCTCTGACACGATGGTGGTGTCGAGGTTAATCCAGCGTACACCTAGATGGCACATTAGACAGTGCCCACCAAGTTAACCCAGTGCTCTCATACCTTGGTGGACTTTTCAGTGTGCTGGCCGCCAAGACAAAGTCTGACCTCATGCTGGGAAGTGTGTGCTGCTCCCAGAGGCTAGAGACCTGTGTGTGCAGGAGGGAACACCTCCACCAACAGGATGGCTAGTGAATGGGCCAGCAAGGCAGTGAACTTCAAAGGCTTCACCAGTGCCATGGGACAAAGGAACTTATCGCCCACTAGAGGATAAAGCCTCTCTGTGCCAGGTACTGTTTTTTTGTGGGCAGGCGAGAAATTACCTATGCAGGAGGCATGCACCGCCACAAAGCTGACCACACCTCTATGGTGTCGCAGCTGAGGTGTACAGTCGGGGATGGTTTGGCCACCTTGAATTTTGGCTAACAAGCAGGTTCTAACTAGTTTTAGTGACATCGTCCCACCACATATGTCACTACTGGTCATGTCCTTATTAATGGCAAGTCTATTGGTAAAAATGTTATTGTTTGTAGGGTGATTAAGAACATTCGTATAAATAGACCCCCGAGACCAAAATATGATTCTCTCTGGGATGTGAATTTAATTCTAGATCTTTTCACTTCCTGGCCGGATAATTCTTTTCTGAGCAGAAAGTTTCTTTCTTTTAAACTTGCAACTCTTCTTTGTCTTCTCCTGTCGTAGAGTTTCTGATGTTAAATGTGGTACACAAACAAGGATGCGTAGTCCAGGTGTAGTAGAAGATCCCTCTTTATTGACAGGAGGTGGCAGGTTACAAGATAGGAAGTTACAAGGAGAAAACCCCACCAGGAGAGAGCTACCAGCTCCTCCGCCTCAGATGACCAACTGACAATCTCCACACAGGGAGGCACACTAACATTCCATGATGTCACAGGACATTCTGATAAAGTGGTAGAGAGGGAAAATACAAAGAACCATTTACCACACATCCTCTTCCGTTGACAAACAACAGCAAGTAAGAAGTCAAAACGAAGCAGAAGGATTCAGAGGAGACTGAAGACACAAGAGCTAGTCAAAGAGACAATTTGAAAAGCAAGAAACTCAAGCGTGAAAGCAGAAACAAAGGACAATAAAAAGAGGCATGTAGAAAAATAAACATAAGATGCACAAATGGTCATGATTAGACAAAACACAAGAATGCAAATTACATAACATGCCCATCCACCCTCCTTAATAAAACAAGGTAGCGATCCTGGCAAATCAAGCAGGGAGTAACAACTGAATGACAAAATGAGTGCAGATGGAAATAAGCACAATAAGATGAACTAGCAACCTTCACAGAAAAAGGAAAGCCTTGCAAAAGAGACTAGTGCATGACGAGCACTAACAACCTCCCCTTAAAGGGTACACATAGAAAGGCAACCTTAAAACCGTGGAACAAAACAACTCCCCGGGAAAGGGTACACCAGAGGAAACTAACACCCCTGGAACAAAGTAGATAGTAGCCACACACTGAAAATAGTGGCGCAACTACACCAAGAGGTAGCACTGACAACGCACCCCGACCACCCACATAGAGTGATGCAACTTAGACCAACAGAGACAACCTCCCCTAACAAAAAGGGTACACAATTGAACAATGTAGAAATTGTTCAACGCAACATCACTAAATGGCGGCGCTGACAACGCACACCACCTTCCCCAGAAAAGGGTACACAAAGGATACTAATCCTTGAAACCCCCGAACAAAATAGTTACATGCAGACAACCTCCCCTAATAAAAGGGTACACCACGTTAAAAGTGCGCAACGTAACTTCTCCAAAGAGTAACCAGATGACCCTAGGAAACAAAATGTGGCACTGACTGGCACCACAACCCCACAACCTCCCCTTAGTAAGGGTACACCATAAGTACTAACCCTAAATACATGGATGAGGTATTAATTAGACACAAACACCCTAGCTGCACAAGCAGGGAGAAACACAGGATACACACCCTGTGAGACCAAAACCACAACGTCCCCTATATGTATAAACAGGGTACCCCATAAGGTACAACACCGCCCTAATCTCAAAATAAGGCATTGACTAGCCCCACACCCTCCCGTAAATAAGGGTACAACGTAGGTTTAAGATGTTGCCTTAGGAAACCAAACTCCTCACAAAAGGGAAGAACATAAAGTATATGACCACCTAGAGAGAGTTACGTGTAACTCCAGGTGTATGTCAATGCAACCACCACGACAGAAAACAGAATATGCAAAATAAACAATGCGAAGAAAGAAAATACTTGAAGAACCTCCCAAACAGAACAAGAGATTATGCCCCAAACATACGCCCACCCACAACATGCACGGAGATAATAATAAATACAAGCATAAGCAAGACATTAGCTCCGGTGAGCGATATCTCACCCGGGGTCCTCATAGATTGCTCCAGGCAGAGACAAGCAACAACAAAATATGCAAACTGCAAGCTTGAGCTCAGGTGTCACACCAGAGTTCCCATATACGTCTTCTAATAATGGCAATGACCAAATGCACAGTGCGATGTAAAATAAACCATATACGTCTTCTCCCAATAAAGTCAATGACCAAATGCACAGTGCGATGTAAAATAAACTCGGAACATAACGAAGGCTTGAAGTGTTCAAACACCAAATAGTCACGTAAGTGGAAAGTACCAAATGCGCAGTGCGACTGTGAAGAGGGGAAAAGAGTTCCATTGCTGACCTTCCGCTTGCCGCTGAAATGGAGTCCGCTATGGTGTGGAGATTCTTAGCACCAGACGCACTCCTGCGAAGACTCACAGAATAGGACGCACACTTGCGAAGGCTTGCGCACTGACAGGAAACAAAATGGCGGCACGCCGTCACGTCCGTGCCGAATGGCTCACGGCTTAGACGTGCTGTACAAAGTTGTATAGCAGCTGGCAAGTGGGAAGACGTCACAGAAGAAAGATGCCGGCACCACGAGACCGGTAAGGTTGTGTGCGTCAGTGGTGTGTCCGCGCAAGGGCTGAAGAGCGGCGGTTCAACTGTCAACCATTACTGAAACTGCGTAGTGAGTGCACAAGGACACTATGCCCCAATGTTTTGAAGATTGTCACAGTCAGGAGTAGAAACTTCACACGTAAGACACAGGACTCACCGATGTTGACTGTAGTTGGCTGTTGTGAAGAGTACTGCTAGCGCTGGGCAGCTCCGTGACAAAAAAAAAAACGCAGCATAGACATGGGGCAGAACATGAATTAACAGATGACGGATGTTGTGATAAAGAGAACTGCTAGCGCCAGGGCACCTCCGGCAGAACAAACACAGCAAGGGCTCACAGGAGGAGAAATGCCCACACTGTAGGAAAAGTCACCAGTTCCACAGTAGTTATGTTGATGGCGAACTGTCAAGACGGACAGGGCAGACAAAAGGCACAACAGGGTGATCAGGCCTGCTGAGACAGTGGCTCCTGTAGCTGGAGACAGACAGTCTCCAGATGACAGCAAGGTGGCAGTTAGGTATCTCACAACACAAACGCCCAGGGTACAGGCTGTTCAAGATGAATAGGACACTGGTGGGGTTTGCTGGGCGTTTCTCCAATTACAAAAGAATAAAAACTTACTTCTGTTTTAATTTTGACTGGGTCCCAAAACAGTCCTTGGTTTCCTTAGTGCTCAGTTACAGTCCTCTTTATGTGCAGCATAGGTCGGTCCAAGAAACGTCGCCAAAATGTGGTACACAAACAAGGATGCGTAGTCCAGGTGTAGTAGAAGATCCCTCTTTATTGACAGGTAGTTAGGTGGCAGGTTACAAGATAGGAAGTTACAAGGAGAAAACCCCACCAGGAGAGAGCTACCAGCTCCTCAGCCTCAGATGACCAACTGACAATCTCAACACAGGGAGGCACACTAACATTCCATGATGTCACAGGACATTCTGATAAAGTGGTAGAGAGGGAAAATACATAGAACCATTTACCACATTAAAGCTCTGGAGATCTCTAATAGGTCTTATAATTTATTTGGAGTTAAATTTGAGATCTATAAAAGAACAAAGACCATGTCTGATTCAATTTTTTATCCTCGTTTTCGATCCTTCTCCAAATCTTTGTGTTGTTGAATGTATGAAAGTGTATGATATGACAATGTCTAACCTCCGTCCACTTAATGAGAATCAGCTCCTCATTTCCTTTGTTAAACCTCATAAGGCTATTTCCTCCACCTCGATTGCCAGATGGGTTAAATCTGTTATGTCCCTAGCTGGTATTGATATATCCAAATTTCAGGCCCATTCTTTTAGAGGTGCCATGGCAAGTAAGTCTCTTTGGTCCGGAGGTAAGTTGGATGATATCCTTAAAGCTGCCGACTGGTCTAATGCTAATACCTTTGCAAGACATTATTGTAAACCTATTGAACACATGTCTAATGTAGTTTTACAAGGCTACCAACATGCATAATGTAGCCTCCGTTCTTGTAATGAAATTGCGATTCTCCTATTAACATGCCTAGAGAATCTAGATTTCATTAAAGACACGGAGGCTCACATTATCCCACCCATCCCGTTCCCTGTTTGGTTGTGGATATAATATTTATATTTTTTATTACTTGAATATAATGTGTTTTATATTTATATTAAAATGTTATATATGATTGTTCAATTCCTTTTTTTCAAGATTTGTTTGTTTATGATTACCTTTTTATCTAGGACACATTTTTCATTGTCTCCTTTCTTTCAGGTAATCCTTCTACTTAAACTACTTTGGATGTTACATCACCAAGAATCCGTCCAGTTGACTTCTTCATTCTTGTTTGTCTTCCACTTCGAATCTTCTGGATACTACTATATCTTCTTTCTTCGCCTGATTTAAAAGAGGCTGATGGTTGCCGTGTTTTGCCTATTACTTTATCTCAGTGTTCTCATTGGAACCTTTATATTGTGATGCTACTGGCTTGGATCTGCAATTAAAAGTCATTGCATAATGTGAGCCTCCGTGTCTTTAATGAAATCTAGATTCTCTAGGCATGTTAATAGGAGAATCGCAATTAGCTGCAGAACTAGATGCTCATTGGCTACTGGTCCTCAAACCCACTAACACCCTCTAAATCCAGGATTTAAGGGCACCCCAGACACCAGAACCTTAGATCCAATGTGATAACAAGAGACCGGTTTCCACGACTAGGCAGAACTCCACGAAGAGAAGGTGCTAAGTTCTGCACCTGAGGCAGTCACCCTGCACCTGCTGGATTGTGACTTTACCAAGGCAATAGACTGGTTCCAAAAGGAAGGTGAACCCTTCTGCAAACTCAAGACTTCAAAAGAACTTCCTTGGGCTAGAGGAACTAGTCCCCTGCAATCGGTAGGCACAAACAGCTATATCCACAACCTTTAAGGACTGTCCACCGAGCCGTCCGGCATAGCTGCTCAAAGTCGTGGAGCAGGTGGATTCTGTGAATTGAAGTTCCAATCCTCGGCAAGGCTTAGCCTTCTACATCGTTCCCCTGTCCCTCTAGAAGAAGATTTCCTCAATCACTGCACTTGCAAGTACCAAGGCTTGCTGGTGGACAACCAGACTACTACCTGCTTTACTCGACGCTTCAAGAGGAGAAATCCAACTGCATGAATGGCTAACTACCCCGGTCGTAAAGATCCAGCATTTGTTTTCATCCTCTCTTGGCACGCCTGTCAACTCCACTAGTTGCGGATCCGTTCAGCACCACGGATAGCCAAGAGCATCCCTACGGCTGAGTTTACTGAGCGAGGGTGAGTCAATCTGCCTGGAGACTCCTCCTCCAGGGCCAGCTCCTTGCTTGAGTTCCAAAAGTTTTTACTCAACATGGCCCGCAAGTACCTTTTTGCTTAGGTACTCATTTAAAAAACGCAAGCCTGAATGAAAGCCTTTAATAATAAGAAACCATTTTTACCCAAATTAACCATTTTTGCAATATTAACCCCTTCCACACTCATGACGAGCTGGGCTCGTCATGGTGTAGCCTCCTCATACACTGATGACGAGCCCAGCTCGTCATAAAACAATATAAAAAAGCAAATCCCAGCACAGGAGGGGAATTGCCTTAGCAGCCATGGAGTTAATCTATGCTCCAATCTATACTTTGAAGTGCATGCAGTTCTTTAATGACAGTTAATAATTCACTGTCCTGTATTAGGATTTTAACTTCTAAACTAAAAGTAACAAAAGGAGGTCTCTTAGAAAAGCAGTAACCCACTACCCTATTTCCATTATATGCACTTTCTGATTTGCATGGTAGATGTTCATTGCAGCAGGCATATTAACCCTCTGTGCTATTTTATGATCAGTCAAATCCTCAACTAAAGAAAAGAAATGCGTTACTTACCTGTAACTGCAGTTATCCAGTATTGGTGTCTTTCATAGATTCACATGCCTGAATCATTCCCCGCCGTTGGACTGCAAGTCCCCGGTACATAAATAAAGTAATGTCCCATAGATATATAGATAAATAGGCCTAAAGGCCTCACATTAGTAACGTATCCATGTCCTTTTGTAGAAAGGACCAAACTCTAGAAAAGAGCCAATCAGCTGTCACCTCCCTCTAGAACCCTCCTGGAAGGAGCCTCAGTCCCTCAGATTTTCATACGCACAATGCTAAGTAGGCGCATTACTGAGAGAAGTAGGTGAGCCCTTACAGGGGAGGCGGGAGGGTTGCATTTGAATCTATGAAAGACACCAATACTGGATAACTGCAGTTACAGGTGAGGAACGCATTTCTTATCCAGTTTTAGGGGTATCTTTCATAGATTCACATGTCTGAATCAGAGTAGCAAGCAACGAACAAAGCACATTCCGGGTGGTATAGGATATACAAGTCATTAGATAACAACATATCAAACGACCAATGAAACATGCAGTTGCAAACACGAAATACCACCAAATCATACAATAGAAAAATGTGCATACATGAGAAGGATGGAGGGATGAAAGAAGGCTCACCTTACTGAAATAGATGACGAAGTACTGCTTGTCCCACTGCAGCATCCTTCATGAGTTCTGTATCTAGGCAGTAATGCCTAGTGAAGGTATGTGGCGATTTCCATGTTGCCACTCTACAAATGTCTATGACCGGCACACCTGTAAAAAGCGCCCTAGATGTAGATATTGCCCTGGTAAAATGGGCTCGCACTTTAGATTGCAGGGGCTGCCCTGCCTGTTCATGACAAAACGAAACAGCTGCAGATATCCAGCGTGGAAATACTTTGTTTCGTGAGTGGAAGACCTCTCCTGGGTCTACTGTAAGCCACAAATAGCTGATGAGACTTCCTGAAGGCTTTTGTCTTTTCAATATAGAATTTGAGGCAGCGCTTAAGATCTAGAGAATGCAATGACCTTTCCGCTGCTGTCGTGGGATTCGGGAAGAAAGAGCGTAGGACCACAGGCTCGTTGAGATGGAAGTCCGACGGGGCTTTCGGAATAAACTTTGGATTTGTCCGTAAGATTACTCTGTCCTGCTTGAATTGCAGGAAAGGCTCCTGTATTGATAAAGCTTGGAGCTCACTCACCCGTCTTGCGGAGGTGAGTGCAAGCAGGAGGGCTATCTTCCAAGAGAGGTATTTCAGTCCAGCCCTGTGTACCGGCTCAAAGGGATTCTTTATGAGCTGGATAAGGACCGTATTAAGGTGCCAGGTAGGTGGCAACATTTTTACAGGAGGGGTGGTTCTGTAGATTCCTTTCAAAAACTGTTTGATCAACCTGTGGGACCAAAGAGAAGGGCCAGTAGGAGATCTTCTGTAACGGGATATTGTGGCCAAGTGGACTCTGACTGAAGCATGAGCAAGACCTGAGGTTGCCAGATGTAGAAGATATGGCAGTATCTGTTCTGGAGAGGAAGAGAAAGGATGTATACCTTGAGCCTTACACCAGATGCAAAATCTCTTCCATTTTAAAGAGTATGTTTTGTTGGTGCTATCTGCCCGTGCTCGAGCCAGGATGGCTCTACAGTCTGGTGGAATATTCAAATTCTGAAGTTCTCTGAACTCAGGAGCCAAGCCGCTAATTTGAGAGAGGCTAGATTTGGATGCTGGACGTGCTGGTTTCTCATTGTGAGGAGAGACGGGAACTGCTTTAAGCGGATCGGCGGCTCCAGAGATAGGCGGTGGAGTTCCCTGAATCAATGTTGGCGTGGCCAAGTTGGGGCTATTAGAATGAGTGTACAAGGCTCCGCCTTCAACTTTCTGAGGACCCTGGAAATCATTGGAAATGGTGTAAAGGCGTATGCAAAGACGTTGCACCATGCGATCGAAAATGCATTCCCTAGGGACCCTTTCTGGGGATGCCAACTTAAAAGTGTGGGCATTTGGAGTTGGACCTTGTGGCGAACAGGTCGATCCGAGGAGTGCCCCATTTGGAGAAGATTTGGTTGAGGATTTCTAGATCCAGTTCCTATTCGTGAGATGTTGTCCTCTGTCTGCTTAAAGAGTCTGCGAGTACATTTTCCATGCCTGAGACGTACTCCGCCCGAAGAGATATATTGTGTCCACTTAACCAGTTCCAGATTTTCTGCGACTCGTGAAAGAGTGTTAGAGAGCAAGTCCCTCCCTGTTTGTTGAGGTAGTGCATCGTCGTAGTGTTGTCCGTACGGACGAGCACCAGGGAATTTTTGATTCTTGGAAGGAAGGCTTGAAGGACAAGGAAGACCGCCCGCAGTTTCAGGAGATTGATATGGAGCCCTTTTTCTAAGGGAGACCACTTGCTGCTTATCTGTAGTTCTTGGAGGAAAGCTCCCCAACCTTCCAAGGAGGCGTCTGTTGTGATGATATGTGGTGCCGCTGGAAGCAGGAATGGTAAGCCCTGAGACAGGTTGCGAACAGACATCCACCATTGCAGGGCCGTGACCATTTGAGGAGTTACTTTTATGAGATTGTCGAAGGACCCCGTGCATTGGATCCATTGCTTTTAGAGTGCCTCCTGAAGGGGCCACATTTGGAGACGGCAGTGAGGTATCAAGAGGATACATGATGACATCATCCCTAGTAGGGATTTGAAAAGGAGGACTGTTAAGGTCCTCTTTGAAGCAACAAGAATAGCCAGTTTTAAAATCTTGTTCTTTCTCTCTTGCGATGGGAAGGCTTTCTTTAGTCGTGTGTCTAGGGTTGCCCCTAGGAAGGTGATGCGCTGAGAAGGTAGAAGGACTGATTTCTCTCAATTGAGCGTTAGTCCTAAATGATTGAAAAGCTGCAGACAGGCGTTGGAAGACCTGGACGCGCTTCTAAGGATGGAGCCTTGATCAGCCAGTCGCCCAGATAAGGAAAGACTTGATGATGGTGCTGTCTGAGATATGCAGCTACTGGGGAAAGACACTTTGTAAAGATGCGAGGTGCAGATTTGAGCACGAAAGGCAGGACGCAAAATTGAAAGTGTCAGCCTACCACCGAATACCTTAAATATTTTTTGTGATTTCTGTGAGTTGGTATAAGGAAGTAAGCGTCCTGAAGGTCCAGGGATGTCATGTAATCTTCCTCCTCCAAGAGTTGTAAGACCTCTTGGATCGTCACCATGCGAAACGACTGCTTCTTCAGGAATTTTTGAGGGCCCTGAGGTCCAAAATTGGTCTCCACTTCTTCTCTTTCTTCCGAATTAAAAAGAAACGGGAATAAAATCCCTTCCCCCATTGAGACAGAGGGACTTTCACTATCGCCCTTTTCTGGAGCATAAGAGAGACTTCTTGGAGAAGCAGCCGTAGATTTTTGTGAAGCATAGGGCGTGGAGGAGTTTGGGGAGGAATACGTGTAAATTCTAGAGAATGGCTGAATTGAACCAATTGTAGGACCCAACGGTCCGTGGTGAGCTTCTTCCAATTTTTTTAAGAAATGGGAAATCTTTCCTCCAATTTTTGATGATGGAAATGGATCTGGGACTGGCTGAATAGAAAGGTCATTGTCTAAGTGTGTTGTTTTTTTTCTGGCCTTTACCACGAAAGGACGACTTGCCATAGGAAGATTGTTGGCGCTGCTGGTACTGAGATCGTCTCTGGTTTGAAGAATATGAAGATCGGTATTGGTAGTTTCCTCTATTAGAGGACTGTTCTCTACCCCTGGATCCACGAAAGGACTGGTTTCTGTACTGGAGAGTGCCTAATGATCTAGCAGTATCCGTGTCCTTTTTTATATTCTGCAGCGCTTCATCAATCTTCGAGCCAAAGAGTAATTGGCCATCATAGGGCATATCCAATATTTTCGTTTGTATCTCAGAACGAAAGAAAGTTGCCCTTAGCCAACCTTGTCGTCGCAAGACTGCCGCTCCAGCCAGTTGGCGAAATCCTGTTGTAGCGATATCCATCGCACAGTCTATTATTTCAGATGCCGATGTTTCGCCCTCTAGTAATATCTTTTTTACCTCTTTCGATTCGCTAGGCAACTCAGATAGATATGGGGCGATATCTGCCCATAGTTGTCTATTGTAGCCCCCCCAAAAGCGCTAAAGCATTGGCCGCTTTCACCGTCACTGCAGACATTGAGGAGAAACGGTTTCCAATGTTGTCCAATTCCTGCCTTCCTTATCCGGAGGTGCTGATAACGGGGCAGAAGGATTCTTTGAGTTCTTCTGAGCCGCCTGTGTAACAACCGAATCTGGTTTGGGTTGCCCTACTAAACAGGCCGGTGCAGTATCAGGTGCCTTATACTTTTTATCCAAACAAGGTACTACCGGAGGCACTGAGGAAGGGTTCTGCTTAACTTTAACACCCTGCTCCCATAGGTAATCAATAATGGGGATAGATCTTACTGATCTTTTAATTGGCTCCTTAAAGTCATATAAGAAGCAGTCTTGTTCTTGAGAAACCATTGGTATCTTGAACCGTTGAGCGGCCCTTTCAAGTACATTATGGAACCCTCCAATGTCCCCTGGTGGTGAATCTGCGGGCACAGGCACTGGAGACGCGGGAGAGGGAATAATATAGTTAATATAATATAGGGGTCCTGAGCACCATACCTGCTTTTGAAAACTGAACTAAGGATCGAGGCACAAGAGGTTTCGGGAGCCTGAAGATCTGCACCGGCCAAACGCCCACAGCATACCGCCGCCACCAGTCGCGCCACCGCTCCGGGACTCCATTTCCCGGCAGCCTTTGCGGCGGCGCGTTCCCTGACGCGCTAGACGCGCCAGGAGGGGCTTCAAAGCAAGCGAGCCCTCGGTGGAGCGGGGGGTCCTGAGCACCATACCTGCTTTTGAAAACTGAACTAAGGATCGAGGCACAAGAGGTTTCGGGAGCCTGAAGATCTGCACCGGCCAAATGCCCACAGCATACCGCCGCCACCAGTCGCGCCGCCGCTCCGGGACTTCATTTCCCGGCAGCCTTTGCGGCGGCGCGTTCCCTGACGCGCTAGACGCGCCAGGAGGGGCTTCAAAGCAAGCGAGCCCTCAGCGTCGCGGGACGCGAGCGGGACGCCCGGGGCTAAGCCCGGGCAAAGGGCGGGCCCTCTACGGCCCTCCAAGGCCATACAAGGCTCGGCTCAGCCACCCTCCTAACGTGAGTAGCTCCGCATCTGACTGTTTATCTTGGTAAACAATTCCTACCATTACTTTAGCAATATACGGCTATGTCAGAAACAGAGGCACTCACTCCCTTAACAGGAGCTTCCATCATGGGTCCTTTGGATAAATTCTTCTTCAGAACTACTGCCGATCTTGACCGAGATTTGGCTATGGCAGAGCGCCGTGTTGCTCGTCGTCAATCTATCGAGCAACTTAAAAACACCGTCTTAGAACCCACCGCTAAAGCTATTCCTGAGGCTCAGTCCATAAATCTTATTCTGCCTAATACAGATGCTGATCTGTTCAATACGGACAATTTTCCTTTAATTTTTCAATCTAGTCCATCAGCTTCACTCCAACCTGAGCAACTTTCCCTCTCTAATAATACTATCATCGATCTTGTAACTCCAAACCTGTCAGAGGCTTCTGAGGTTGTTAGCTTAAGAGTCACGGAAGCATTAATACCCGCTGAAGGTAAACAGCCTATACTTCCAGTGCCTCCTACATCTACTCTAGATAAACCCCAGACTCCATGCAATCAAACTAAAAGGAAACAGGTAATCATTAGATCGCCTCCAAAAAAGCGTAGAAAAAGAGGCCCGGCTAAAACAGACACCTCAACACATAAGCAAAAACCTTCCAAGGACCTACTTAGGCAAGAACTTCTTCAAATAGTGGAAGGGGCACCAATTGTTACCAGAAATACTCTGACCTCTCATGTTCCACCATCCATCAAAGACTTTGTGGATGCGATGGAACATCTTTTAAAAGCACTACTAACTCCAATAGTAGAAAGAGTGAAGAGAATTGGAATCCAACTGGAAAATCTAACAGGAGGCTCCACTCATAATATTACAACTAAAAATGATTTAGCAAACGCCGTGAGCGTAAAAGATGGTGAAAAAATGCCTAACACGGGAAAAACAGCCTCAGAAAATAAAATCATGAAGGAAACAAAAACTCTAACTAAACAAACACCCTCAGTTAAATCGAAGCCAGCAATCAAGGTCCCATTGGTTCAACATAAAGTGTCGCAGAATACACTGTCACAGTCTGCTCAAATAAACTCCCTCATGGTCTCGGCAAGGATGGGGAATACAAAAAACAACTCGGACATTTACAAGAGTGATCCTAAATCCAAAAGACCGACACGTATAAGAAATGCGGACTTACCCCCAGCTGCCTCACAAAATGTCACTGTTTTAACTGGGGTTCCTCCATTACCAACCACAGGAGTTTATGAAAATCACGCCAGTCTTAAAAACAAAGTGATATTCTGGCTCAAAAACAACAGGCCTTTACCACCCCACCTTAACGGAGACATTATTATGGTGAGAAGAACAAATTGGGTGGGTATACGCCCCAAAGATATAGAAGGTGACGTTATCATTATTACATTTAAAGACCCCAGAGTTACTTCACACATCAGGGATTGGTTCTCAGACTTCAACAGTGGCCCGATTACACCAAAATCTCTTTCATATTTCTATCCTGAAGCCTTAATGCATCCGAAACCACACCAACCCAAACCCTACTTTGATAATTTTTCATTCCAAGAGCATAGAAGACCAACTCATTATAAGTATCCATTAAGATACGGAGTTAGGGAAAATATTCTGCCACCTCATAATCCCTATTATGATAGAGACAATCTATGGGATACTAAATATCCCTCGACTCCTAGTTATGTTTCTGCGGGATACGGACGATGCCTTCCACCTCAAACTCCTTCTTGGAATTTCCCCTGCTACAATCAATATGAGCCACTGTATGGTCTGGATGACATAGAATGACTCCCCCCTATGAAAGCTGACTATCAACCTAGGGAGAAAGTACTTGCCATACTACCTAAAGAACCCTCGATAAAGGGCTCTCTGGGTGATAGATCCCCAGATAAATGAATAGTTAATAGTATAGATAAAAGGGATATAGCTAAAACAGCGAGTCAGATAGCCCGGAAAAACACTTCTAATATGCTGTCTACAAACGGGGAAATTAGGAAATCATCTGCCAAACTAGAGATGCTCACTTGGAATTTGGCAGGAATTAACTCAAAAATTACACTACCTGCTTGGTTGGATGTGGTAAATTTATACTCAGTACTGTGTTTTCAAGAAACCTGGGTGCTTACCCCGATACACCTACTGGGTTATCAGACTTTCCATTCACCTGCAATCCCAAGTAAGCAGGGTAGACATAGGGGGGGTCTGTGCACGTATATTAGCGTCGCAGTAGGTCACAAGATTCTGAAAAAGGTACTAAGGGCCTCTTATCAAATAATCGTCATGGACGTTGGCTCCTCCATGACATTTTTGATTATTAATTTTTATAATAACATGCCCTCAGAGCAATTGGAAAAAGTTTTAGAAGAGTTACACCGTGCAGTTGTAACAATTAAAGAAATACGTGGGGGCGAGTGTGTGACAGTTTTCATGGGTGACTTCAATTGTTATATATGCCCAAATGCTTCAAAGGGCACGTGTGACATCTCCCTAGCAATGGAAACTGATATTAACAATGATATTCCTAATCATTTTATACATTCTAAGACAGGGGAAGTACTAAATAACTTTTTGGCCTCTTTTAATTTACATTTCGCAAATGATTTAACCCTCCCTCCAAGACCTTTCAAACCAAGTTTTCATGGTAGAGATATAAATTCCACTATTGATTTCATTCTTTTTTCACAGATGCATGCCCCACTAATATCTTCCTGGGACACTCTAGACCACCTATACGGGGACCATTATCCCCTAGCTTTATCTGTTGTGTTGCCTTCTCCAACTCTTATACACAATAACCCTAAAACCAATTATGAGCAACCAATTGTATTGGGGGCTCTCAATGGTTATACTATCAAATGGGATAAAATTAATCCAGCTAGTCTTTTGAAAGATTTACTGATGATGAGGTGGGAGGAGATACATATTTGCCTCTCCTTAAATGAACAGCCCCATTCCATCAGAGAAGCATTCTTAAGAATACAGACCAGCCTTAAAAAATTACTCACACGACAGTTCAAGACAGGGACCATCACCCCTAAAGTGTGGTTTGATAAAAATGGTTCCACGGCTTTAAAAACACTTAAGAACTTATTGCATATAACTCCAAAACCAATCACGGAGATACGTCAGGCCAGACTTAGATACCGTCTGGCCATTAAAAATAGGAAAAAAGCATTGAAGGAAGAAATTGCTGTCAACGTGTGAAAACCGAGACCTCTCGATTTTCTGGAAATTTGTAAATACCCCGCTCCCATAGGTAAAGATGCCGGAGAGTAATATGGACCTCGCGATTGATGGAGAGACGTGGGCCGCCTATTTCCAAAAACTGTATAGTAAACCCACATCGACTATACCAGAGCCAAAGACTCCATCACGCATAGACTCTCTCGATGAAACTTATTCCAACATTGTTTTCACGTGGGAAGAGGTGGAGATGGCGATAAGGGAGAGTCCATCTGGTAAGGGACCAGGCCCGGATGCCATTCCAACAGATGTCTTTAAGGCAGAAATATCCTTTTGGGCCCCAATATTGACCTCTGCCCTGAACTCTGCGAATGCCTCGGGCCATTTTCCATCATGGGATGAGGCCATAGTGATACCCATCTACAAAAAGGGAGACAGGCACTCTCCATCTTGTTATAGGCCTATCTCCCTGCTTGATTCCTTAATGAAGATCGCGGGCCGTATCATTCTGAAACGTCTAGTAGCTTGGACGGCAGAGAAGAATATACTCTCAACACTCCAGTACGGCTTCAGATCTGGAAGAGGCACAGTAGAACAGACCCTGAATTTACATCTTATCATGTCCAAATATGTTGACACAAAAAAGGGAAATCTGTATGTTACCTATATAGACTCAAGCTCTGCTTTTGACTGTGTGCTCCATGAACAACTTTGGGATATACTTGAACATCTAGGGGTAGACTCATCAATACTCCTCTTCATTAAGAAATTGTACAGAAACGCAGGAGCTAGAGTGAGATTTGGCCCAAAAGGAGAGTGCTCGCCAAGATTCACCATAAACAGAGGGGTTAGGCAGGGGTGCATATTGGCCCCCATGCTCTTCTCCCTCTATATTAATGCAATAGGAGAACACTTAAAAAACATTGAATGTGATTATCCAAAAGTGTTAGGGCAAGCAATCCCTATCTTGCTCTATGCCGACGACGCGGCAATACTTTCGCAAACTAGAGTGGGGTTACAAAGGGCAGTTACGGCATTCAGAGTCTTTATGCACGACAAGGGCCTGAAAGTCAACATTGGGAAAACTTACTCAATGGTTTGTAGTAAGAAGATAAATAAAAGATCATGTCCCATTTATATTGAAGAGCAAAGACTAGAGACAGTGGACAAGTTCACGTACTTGGGCATTTCTGTGCACCGACACGTTTCCTGGCAGTCGGCAGTTAAAATGAGGAAACTTGCCCTTATTAGAGCTGTTGGTGGGCTCAGAGACTTTGCTGGAAGAATAGGAGGGAGGCCTGTTAAACAGCTCATTGTTCTCTACAAAGCGAAATGTGTCTCAACAGCAATTTATGGGGCCGGCCTTTGGGGCATCGATAAAAACATCTCCTCTATTCAAATAGAGGAAAATAACTTCCTAAGGTATCTATTGGCAACACCTAAATCAACTTCTGTTTATATGATGCATATCGAGTTAGACTTACCATTCATTTCAGACTTAATTAAAGTGGAGCCCCCTCTTTTGTGGCATAAAATCTGGGCCACCTCTGAAACCAACCTGAACCGAGAAGTAATATTAGATATTCTCAAACAGGAGGGGGCAAAACATACGAAATGGCTGGCTTACATCAAAAACTTTTTTGTGGATATTGGTCGCCCAGAGTACTTTTCTGATCCTTCGACCTTGGATTTTATCTCAAGGAAAAATCTGAGAAAAACCCTATTGGACCACTTGGAGACTAAAAGATGGAATCACCAAAAACTAAATACAACACTCCAGGCGTACCAAAGGGTGACGCAGCATAAGGGGCTTCAAGCATACCTGTCCACTGACTTTTCCTGTTATGCCAGAATGTTGCTTGTCAGATTTAGACTGGGCTCATTTTTCCGTCTTATAACTTTTCCATCATGTAATGATTGGTCCCGGAATCTGAGTCCTTGTCCGTGTGATGACATTTCTGTGCAATCAAACATCCATACCATCCTATTTTGTACTTATTACGCGATCCTCAGGAAATCATTATTGAGACCTCTATTAAAGAGATGGGGTCTGAGGTCCTGTAAGGACGCTTATGAGCGCTTACAAATGTTAGAAGACAGAGAAGTCATATGTATCATGGAACAGTATCTAAAATTGCTGATCAAATTTAGGAAATCGCTATAAGGGCCAACGTAAAAATGCTGTTTCTTATTAGAATTTTGTATAATACTTTTTATTTGTGAAAAGCTTGGTTCCCCTAATCTTTTTTTAAAATAGTATCATTCTTATAAATTTTTCAATTTTAATCTATTTTAATGAATTGTTTAAATGTATTGTTGTATATTTTTATTTTGCTATGAATGCTTGTATGATATTCTTTGAAATATCGAATAAAGCTTATTTGAATTTTGAATATAGTTATCCCAGTCATCGTGGATAGATTGTGCATCTTGCAATTCTCCCTCTTGTTGCTGTTCTTCCTCTTCCTCATCAGTAGTCGGAGGATGTGGTATATCCAACCGCTCCGGCTCTACGTTCAACGGTGGAGGTCGTGTTCTTGGTGCAGGAGATACTGTGGGAGGTAGAGGAGCAGGTGACTCCGGAAACCTCTGTTTATAGTCCTGTATAAGGTACCGCAAGTCAGTAACTAAAGAGGCCGGATGGCAAACCATAGGAGGAGGTGGTGGATGATATTCCTCCTCCTGATCCTCTTCTTCATCTGAACTTTGACATTTAACATGAAGCTCCGAAGGGCTTGTAGCCATCGGAAACATGTCCCCTTCATCTGAATCCTCCTCCTGAAGAAGACATGCTGGAGGTAGTGCTTGGACTCTGCTTGGCGATGTTAAAGCCGGTGTCAGAACCTTTTTCATATTCTTCAGGCGCACACAAGTGGTTGTGGACCAGAATCTATCATCTTCGACGAGCTCATCGATGGTGTGGTCGTCGAGGGTGGAGTGTCGACAGGTGTCATAGCCAGAGGAGTCGTTGTCAACTGGGTCGTCGTTGATGGTGGAGACATCACTGAAGCCGTCGTCGACGGCGTCTTCGTCGACGGGATCCTCGTCGACGATGCTTTCGTCGACTAAGTCTTTGTCGACAACGTTTTCGTCGGTGGTGTCGATGTCGACGATTGTGCCTTCGTCGTCGATGTCGTCGGCGGCAAGTCCAGCGTCGATGGGAGGTTCGACGTCGACGGTGCCTTCTTGATGGTTATCGTCGATGACACAGTCATACCTGCCGTCGTCGACGGTGTCGTCGTCGTCGACGATGACAAGGACGACGATGCTGTCGACGTAGAAACTTTTGTCGATGTTGAAACATATGAGGCAGATGACATCGCTCTCCTCGACTATTAAGACGTCGTCGACGATACCGTTGTCGACTGTGTCGGAACAGGCTTTTTGAGGGTGTGAACTTCCGGAGAGAAAAACAACTTCCGGAGAGGAAACCTTCACAGAAGTTGCCTTGGAGACAGCCTCTGAAGACTTCTTTGACGTCTTCTTTTAAGGAGGGGATGTAGGGCTAGGGGAAGCCTTCAGAGAAGATTTTGAAGAGACTGAAGAACCTTCACTTTCCTCAGAAGATTCAAGGTGGTCCCTGTCTTTTAGCCTCTGGAGCCAAATTAAAAGGCGTCCCTCACGATCCTTGAGGGTTTTAGTGGAAAAGGTACGACATACCTTACAGTCTTTGGCAGCATGGTCTAGATAAAGGCAATACAGGCACTCTTTATGCTGGTCATCAATATGCAGCCTCTTCTTTCCACATGAACCACAGGATCTAAACAGAGCCTTTTTTGGTGTTCAGCCATGGTAATATCAGCAATCACAAATGGAAACTGAATAAAATGTTCAAGAAAACTGGAAACAAGTTGTGAAGAAAAAACTTAGCAGAGCTCAGAGGAGACTCCCTTAGCACAACGTGCGGTAGAAAATCTGAGGGACTGAGGCTCCTTTCAGGAGGGGGTCTAGAGTTAGGTGACAGCTGATTGGCTCTTTTCTAGAGTTTGGTCCTTTCTACAAAAGGACATGAATATGTTACTAATGAAAGGCCTTTAGGCCTATTTATCTATATGTCTATGGGACATTACTTTATTTATGTAACGGGGACTCCCAGTCTGACGACGGGGAATGATTCAGGCATGTGAATCTATGAAAAACACCCCTAATACTGGATATTTCTGATCTCTCTCCAGGAAGAACATTAATCACCATAGTTATCTTGACATTTTTATTGTTACAAGGAAATTGCTGAAGGTAAGTAATGCGGCAGCAGGTGTTTTTAAAGCCCAAAATAACTTGCAACCTCTAAGCCCCCTTTAGTCAGCACCCGGTGCAGTGGCACTGGTCGCACCACCTTAGAGCCGCCCCCAATCACGTCACTTCCTTTTCAGAGTCCGCCCAGAATCTCAAGGGTCCTAGTGCTCCTAACATCAAGGCCACTACAGGGGATTCAGTCCTAAGTGCTCTACCAGAAATTAGCTACACACATGGCGTGGTCCTGAGGGACTTCACAGCTCAGCCAATCAGCCATGCACAGGCAGGGAGGTGTGCCTGAGATTTCTGAGAGGATCTGCAATAAACAAAGCAGTATTTGTGAGCCACGATGGAGCTCAAAGCGGTACAGGGAAGAGTTGAGAGCAGTTTCAGAGTTAAACCACGTGCACATATGGTTGAGGAATGGGAACTTGAAAATGGCGCGGATTATTACTGGTAAACGTCATTACAGTGAGTCCTAGTCTTTTAGTCCCAGACCTTATCTATGTGAGGCAGTCCTCCACCAGAGACAGATAACCCTTGAAAACAAAGATGAGAAGACAGCTATTTTCTTCTATATTCCCACCACACCCTTTTCAGGAAACATCTGACAGAAACTTTCAAGAAACCTGCTCCAGGGTCCTGCGAGAGTGCTCAGAGCAGGGTAAAGGTCATGAGTTTGGACTAGAAGTGGATGGGGTTGAGAAGGTAGACAGACCCCAGGCCAGTGATGAGGAGCATTATCTGAGAGGACATGGTGCCATTTCTCTGAACAGTTCTTCCTTCCATGGTAAGCATAGTTCTCTACGTGCAATATGTAGACGTCCTGGCAGCGTGATGCAACCAAGCCGCTCTCGGAAATTTCTCCATAGATCGCCAGAGGTGGGAGGCAGGAAGCTCATGCTCCTGCAGGGCAGGCCAGTTTTGGTGCCCATGGCACCCCCTGCTCGCCCCAACTAGCACACCTGAGTGGGGCAGACCATGGACCTTGGCCACACGTAAAAGACACCCGATTCGAACAAGGGCTAATAGCATTTACATAAACATGCAAAGAAATTAGAACATAAAAACATGCTTAACTAAAGCTGCGAGGGCTATAGTCTCTGACAAGGAGACATAGAATGGGATGTTGGCTGGGGAGGGCAAGTGGGCGGGGAAGAGAGAAAAAGGAGCAGTGTAAGGAGAGGGAATGCAAGCATAGTAGTAGGAAGGATTTAGAAAACCGTATACTTAACAAGGATGTTGTTCAGGGTTACTGGTCTCTTGCAAGGTTTGCCTCGTACAGATGAGGACTGGGATCAGAAGACAATCTAGGAGGTAATTTCCATCATTTGACAGCTTGGTTTAGTATTATTTCTAGAAAGAAAATTCTTACCTATTTATTCAGTCATCATAAATTCATGTTGATTCATTTGTACATAGACGACAATGAATACCAGTGACATGGAGGCATCTATAAACTCCAGAAGCAATGCATAAAGGGTGGGCCTGGGAACCCACTTAAGCGGTCAGCAATGAAAAAAGTCATAACCTCACCTTGACTTAAGGCAGGTGCCTAAGAACCCTGCAAACAGTCTGGACCTGACAAATGTCTCAAAGCTCAGTCACACACAGCACATTAGAGCCATGTCAGAGCTCAGTCATGCAAAGTGCATGTGAGCTCTATCAGGGGTAAATCATACGATTGTATGACAGCATTCCACATGCGTTTAGCTCGCATGCCTTCTGGACGCCGTCAGTAGAACAAACGCGTCTTTAGCACGCACTTGTTCAGCACGCAAGTCGTTATAACGACTTGGCCTGAGGGGCGCTTGATTTTGGAATAGTTTCATTTACTATTCCAACTCCAGTCTGCGCAACAGTAGGGAAGGTGTTGGATTTAAAGTTGCAATGACTTGCGTGCTGAATGAATGCGTGCTAAAGACGTGTTTGTTCTATTGCTGGCGCTGTCAAGGCAGAGCATGATTCCGGCTTCGTCCTAAAGGACATTTCCCAAATCATACAGGAGGCGAGGTCTGAAAGCCAGCCTTGTATGGTTTGTGGACTAGAGGGTTCTCTCTGAGCTCAACTATTCAAATTACTTCACATTTTACTATACTAATTTTCAACACTAATCCTTTATGGGTTCCGGAGTGGCGTGCTACTCGCCAGAAAAGCGCTTCAACATCCATCAGGGGTAACAAGTGCTATATGAATGCAAATCTTTTTTCCCCTTTTATCCCTCCGCTATGCTTCTCACTCGAAATAACTGACTAATATCCACCACTGAAATTACTTTCATATTTCACCATATTAATTCACCACTAATCCTTTATGGGCTTCCTGAATAGCGTGCTTCAACACCCCATCAGGGGTAACAAGCACTATATAAATACAAACCTTTTTTCCTCCTCTATCCTTCTGCTATCACTCCAAATCCAAATAACTGACTAACCTATCCACCACTTAAAATGTACTTGCATGTTTCACTATACTAATTCAACACTAATCCTCTATGGGTCCCGGAGTAGCATGTTACGCGCCAAAAAAGCGTCTCAACGCCTCGTCAGGGGTAGTAAGAGCTATATAAATGCAATTACAATACAATACAATGAGAGCAGTCAGTTTTCTGAAATACATGAGAATTAAAGTCCATCACTGCACGTACCCATGCAGGGATTTTAGAGCTTGGTCAGAGGAAACATTAACCAGTGCACAGTGAGAAGAGAGGATGGAGGAGTTGGAATCTTGGCAGATGTCAGCCAACCAAGGTAAAATGACTTCCCAGTCTTTGCTAAAATGTTTAAAGATTATGTATGATCTTTTTTTTATTTTTACACAAGGCTGGCACAACAGCTAAAAGGTGGTTCTAGGCAAGAACTAAGAATACCACATGCCTTCGAAATTACACACGCTATCCAAAGGGCATACTATCAATTACACAACTGCAAGCTGAATACACCCCAACAATTCACAAATATACCTAAAAATAAGACGTGCACTTTACTCATATATACAAAGGATGTAGGTAATCTATTAGATATGTCAACACTGGAATATTAGAAGACGTCCCAAGTGGAAGGCTTCAGGGCAAATTCCATTATGTTACTAAGGGGAAGAGTGCGCTGATAATGTTAATGCTCTGATTCTGTGGTGACACCCTTCTCAGCCAGGTTCCACTAACAATTGTTAATCAGAAAGTAAGCACCAGGGCAGAAGACAACCCCCTTTGATCGAGAAGTCCCTGTTCACGCCTTCCTGCTGTGGCATCCGTTTCTCTTCAAAAGATTCGGTGAAAGTGTTCATCGCCACAGTAAAGGGCAGGATTGCATGAAAGGACAGGTAGAAGCGCAATATGGTGAACAGACTCCTGGTGGTAAACAAAGGCTGGACGAGTCAGCGGATAATCTCAGCTAATCAATCACACTAAATAGGAGTCTCAGCAATACAACTCACAACAACTTGTATGCACACATTTTGTGCATCCAGGCTCCCAACCAACAAAACGAAATGTATCAAACAAACAATTGGCTGCCAATATTGTTTTAACTCTGAAATGCAAAAATGCACAAACCCCACCACTCTTCCCCAATCTTCGTACTATGGGGAGAGCCTCTTCAGCACCGGGCCACCACAAGACCTCCAAGCTTACAAGCTCCCTGCTTCTTACAGGCATACCAAGGCACTGCAAAGATGTAATCAGGGGCGGCCTTAGGCATGTGCAAGCTGTGCACCTGCACAGGGCCACCAAACTCCAGGGGCCATCACACCAATATATATCCTTAATATAATAATCCTCTGAGGATGGCTAAATATTTGTGTGGTGGCCCCTGGCAGGGATTTGGTGACCTCCGGCTCTGTTCCACTTCCAAACACCCTGACCCACCCCCCTTTTCACTGGCCTCCGCGCTCGGCCCCGCTCGGACCCCTCTTCCGGGGCCCCCTACCTACGCTCCCTGCCCAGGGCCGCCATGAGCCTAGAGCTGCCCCTGATGTAATGAATAGTGAACAGAATAGTGAGTGAAAACTTTTAAAACCCAGATATGTACTAGGAGGCTTAGAACGCCATTCATATCCCTCCTAACGCAGGTCTACTATAACACCAGAGATCCCTCCATTTATCCGGAAGAGAGGGAAGATTTTGAAAAGGCAGGACATGCAACCAGATATTAGAACATAGGAACGGAGTTGATGCTGATTTGATAACGTGAAATGGTGCTAATAAAAATACCTCCAAGCGTGTATCGCTACATGCTTTTTGTAAAAGCACCATCATAACAACTCCAAAAGAGGACAGGTTTGACACAAAGTTTACAATAGGACACCTGAAGTTAATTTGACATGTTAGTAAAGCTGAACAGGAGCCGAATATATACTCAGATAAAAATGAGGTGCAATTATGTCAAGACGTACACAAAAAGGAGCATCTATTACTGGAAAAACCAGGAAGGGATTTACTTTTCTGGTCATCTGCTGTGTATTTCCCAAATTTCCAGCCTAAGGGAAGATATAGTGAAGGGTTTATATATCCAAGTTGGACACAATCTCGAGATTACGAGCTACGTCAATTTAATTAAATTGGAATTTATGGTTTGTCAAAGATTACAGCCCTCCTGACTTTTATGGCAGATTCTCTCTTGTACATCTCAGAGAGTTGTACGGAGTGCCTCACGTGATGTACCTGTTTCAGGGTTCTAACCACAGTTGCAAGTACTGTCTTGCAGAGTACACTTCCAGTGTCACTGCGTCTGTGCCATTGACATTGTTTGAAAGAACCCACTACTTCAGCTTCCTTATAGTCAAGCCAAGCTAACTACATCGCACTGACGAGGACCAAACAAGGGGAAACACACCTGGGATGGTTTAACTTCTGAGAGATACCTATCCTTCACAGAGGATACACAAAGTCACAAAGTGACTTTCTCCAAAGGTTGCAACATTATTCATAGCTCTTTTTCTTGAATTGCTAAAGCTTAAAATGGGAAAGGGTACTATTTGGATTGATATAATGCCTGGTTACATTTTTTACGTTCCAACACTTTCTGCTAATGCCTTGAAATCGCTATTTAGGAAATGCAAATTGGAATGTGCCAAAATTGCAACTTCCTAATAGTGATTGCTACAGAGTTGCAATTGCTATTTAGAAAATGCTAACCCCTTTTGCTTATATGGGCCTAAGGTCCCAAGGTACGAATGGTTTTGCATTTCCAAATTTGCGATTTCCTATTAGAAAATCACAATTTTGGGGATGCCAAAACATTTCTAACTATAGGCCTAAGACCTCACCCCTTAAATCAAAGAGGTACAAAAATGCTGCTCGTGTACAACGCTCAATTGCCCTCGGGGCAAGTGGGCACTCTATGGCACTGGAAGAAATGCATTTTAGCTGCATTTTAAAAAATTGCACACAGTTACCATCAAATTGGATTCATTGGTGATAGCATTTCCTAAATGCCCATTTCGCATTAAGGAAATACTTTGTACATGAGCTTAGAAATCACAAATAGGAAATCCCTATTTGCGATTTCCTATTTAGGGAATCGCAAAATGCAATTTCTAATGGGTAGAAATCGCCTTTCCCAAACACGTTTACGTCTTTGTACATATGGAAAGGCAGTATTGCATTTCCAAACAGACCGAAATTGCGATTCGGTCCGTTTGGAAAGGCAGTATTGCACTTCCAAACAGACCGAAATTGCGATTCGGTCCGTTAAGAAATGCAATTTTCTTTCGTACATATGACCTCAAATGTCTAGCTCACACGAGGCTAGGTAGCAGCACAAGTCTTCAGGGGATACCTGTGGCAGAAGGCGTGGCTTTTAAATTCCTAAAAGAGCTTATGAATAATTGAAGACTTGTGATTGGATGATCTGTCTATTAACACGCTTAGCAATGTCAGGAGTCGCTCAATACCTGCTTAAACGTAAACAGGAATATGACAGTTTAGGTTACCTGTGTTCAATTAACAATATGAATGAATGCTCCTCTGTTAAGTTGACAGTGATTTATAAAAGCACTTTACAGAATCTCAGGAGATTCCCTGAAGACTTTGCAGCTCGCCCGTGAGTTATACGCCAAATCCAATTAGAGCCTTATTGAAAAGCCGATTGTCCAATCAATTAATTAACTAATCAATGCAACAGTTTCTCTGAAAATACAAACACAATAATTCCTCTTCCCTTTCAGGTATTCTTTTGATATAAATCCCCCGCCGATTCTCGGCATTTCAGAACGATGAATATGTTCACATTGCTTCTGCTCTTGAACAGACCAGATCTTTTCAATAATCCGACACAGAATGCGTGGCGTTCGGAATTAACAATTAGGGAGCAGTCATTGACTCCTCCACTAAATTAACACCCATAAGGCAAGCCCCAATAGTTTCAAATGATCTCATGCTCACGCACCGTGATCTCCACTGACCTAATGTTCAATGTACCAGCATCATCTTCAAAAAGTGCTTAGAAACAGCTTCATAAAAGAGGAGGGGCGCCTTACAATTCCCATAACCTTAACATTTTCTTAGGTTGTGTTATGAGTACAGGTGTAGGGCAGGTCTGCCTCAGGTGAGGCCTCTTGCCAAATATTAGTCACTCGCTTTATTTACGTTATGATGTTATGTTACAGAGATTTGTACATCACTGTTTTACCATTAGTATGACCTGGTAGTTCTGTCGGAGTCTAGGTACCTCCGCACTCGGATCTAGGGGATTCGATCTCAGACTGAAGTCTGATGTCGGGCTGAGATGGACCATCAGCAGTGTGGGTATGAGTATGCCTAATGTGCTGCTTCTGTGTGGGTGTATGGTTGCAGCTGTGTTATAGTGGTTAGGACTGTTTGATGTGTGTATCATGAGGTCTTTATCTCTTCAGGCCCATGACATCTAGAAGGTCTGGTATGTGAATTGCCGGCCTGAAGCAGGTGTCTTAAGTACCTGAGAGTATGGCATAAGAGCATGAGTCCACTGCAACTTTTTAAACTAGACTACCCACAGGGTGCTGGGTGGGTGTTTGCGTGGGTTATGTTTTGTCAGGCAATGGTATATTGTTCCATGAGGGGTGCAGTGCTGTTGTGAACTCAACGAGGGTCGTCTACATGGTGCCTCTGAGCTTATTTGGATGTGTGTGTGTACTGACTAAGGTATTCTGTTGGGGTTTCTGACTGCATATTGTCATAGTTGGTTCTGTTCTGAGCTCAGGGATACCCAACCATACGTAAAAGTTGAACGGGATATGTGCTCAGTGTTCTGTCTAATGAGCTCTGTTGGCTATTTTGTCACACTGGAAGGTGCCACAGTATGCCCAGCGACATCCGAGTAAAAATCACATCTATGCAGATTTGTATTCACTGGTGCAGCATTATCAAGTGGACACTGTTTTGAGTGTTGCATATTACTTTTGCTGACCCACAGTTAGAGAGAATATATGAGCTGTGTTCAATTTGCAAAGTACCGTCTAAGGTGCTTGTTGAATGATGCATGTTGTTTCATAATGGAAGATGTGGTGTGCACAGCAATTTCCTAGTACTTGTCTCATCTGCCCTCAGGATGAGGCCTGGTACAGAGCGACGTGCTGAGAGTACTTTTTATTGTTGCATGTTTTATTGCGAGCTCGCTCATATAAAGCTATTTGGAAGATCTGAGCCGTATTTGATGGGTGTGCAAAGTTAGGTACACAATCATTTTTTTGTTGGATGTTTGTTAATGCTTAAAACAGTGTTGTTGTCGGCACTGTACTACTCAGCTATGATGTATTTGGCCCAAAGTTCCCTCTAATTATTTTCCTCTGTGTGCTGCAGAGTAAGGTCTCTGTGCGCTGCAGCCAAGGCTATGTACGCCAAGAACCCGACCGCGCGTGTAGACCAGGGCTTTGAGTGGGATGAAAAAACTAGGGGGTCTCTCAAAGGGGCGTAACCGATGCAATTAAGGGCGTGGCTTAAAAGCAATTAAGCTAAAAATATGTGCATCGCATAGTGTGACACTCGACTTGGCATGTCTAACTCTGAAACCTAGAACATTGAACAGGCGGCAGAGGAAGTTTATCTCAATAATTTCTGATTACACAATTAGGATAATTGCTCATCAGACAGCAGATCCATCCATTGGCTTACAGTTATATTAAAAGTGCAAGGGAAGCTTTAGGTACTGCCGTGGGCATTGTGTGAAAAAGTTGCAAAAGACTTTTCAATGTAAGCACCTTGGCCAGAGTCATCTTGGATATTTTCTTCAACAGAACCGAAACCAAAACTCAGTCTTTTGAAGATCAGCAATGCCCACTGAAGAGTATTTGAGGATACTTCTGCTGGTAAGGCGTAGACCCAGATACTAGCCTATGACCTGGAAAACCAGGTCCTTGCCAGATTTATGAGATAAACAAGGATTACATAAAGGAGTTTCATTAGATTAATTTTCTGAAAATGATCTATTGTGGTTAACCTCATGATTTGTCATTAATACTGCTCTCCTGGTCCCATGATGGACAATACTACTATTGTTTTTAACACACTATGGTAGCCTTTATATTACAGGAAAACCATGCGCTCCACCTGCATTCAAGTAGCAGCATTCAAGTGCCCATGAGAAGAAGATGGTTGTCTGTGACGCTGAGGTCTACCTGTATGTTGTAAAGTCCAGAGAGAACTATACTCCAGTACGTGTCTCAGGCATCAGCCTTCTTTATATCTTTATGCAACCATCATCCGCAGTGAGTCGCTACACCTTATCAAAGAAATGCACATCTGTGAATGACATGGTCAATAGAAAGAGCACTTGTAGTTCAGCGCATTCAGAATCAGCCTTTTTGTCCACTGTTGCTTCTCAGGGATGGAGACAGAGGAAATTCACTGCTATGTCAGACCCTATCATGTTGGTCACTGAAACGTCCAGTTTCTGAAAATGCAGCATTCACTTCTCCGTTCATTTAATTGATGAGTGGTGGAGACATTTGAATTGGGCATGATGGGTTTGCGGTCTGTCATGGCCCAGAATGGTCTTCCATAAATATAGATGGGAAAATATTGCCACAGAATGGAGATTGCTTCCGGCTCAATCTGTGAGTATCACCGCTAGGTGGCATCAGAGCCGGCTTCCAAGGGGTTATTGTATAAATTCAATGTCTTGTGTGTTCAAAATATGTTGTTTTGTGTAACTGTGCGTTTCCAGCTATGGAAAGCCACCTTCGTGCCTGCTGACCAATACCACAGTGTACCTGGTTTCAAGACTATACTTGGCAGCACAGTGAAGATGGCGAAGTTCCCAAAAATGCCTGCAGAAGTCTGCCATTCACAAAAACGTCTTGGATACGCTGTGCCTCCATAGAGTCAATAACCTTGGATGGGTCAGCGGAGATAGTGGCAGCAATGAATAAGTGTCACTTTAATGTCACTGATCTTCCATGAGTCAGCTGAATTTCTAGCAGTGGAGATATAGGCAGAAGTTAACACATGTCCAAAAAAGTCTAAGTTTGGCTTCTGTAATTCAAACTTCAAACTTTGGAGTGTAAGGTCATTCTACCTCACTCTCTAGAAAAGTAGTTACTAGGTCTGTCTCATGATTCTTCTCTGTGCATTTGTCACTAATTCAACATGCCCTTAAATCCCGCAAGCACATCCCAAACTACTGCCTGAAACACCCCTACAGAGGATGGTCCCATTTGCACTATTTCAAACCAGGCTGTGTTGAAAATCTGAGTATCACACTACTGTCTGAAATACCTCCACTGAAGAAGGTCCCATTTGCACTATTTCAAACCAGGTTGTGTTGAAAATCTGAGTAATCTCACATCTGGGTAGCCTGTAAACTATCCTGATCACAAACTACATTTTTAGGTAAGAAGGAGCCCATCAAGTCAGTAATGACATAATCAAGCATCAGAGTGTAATACATTTCCTTCTTGATTGCTTGATTGGGCATTCTCATGTCAATGCAAACTTAAGACAGCATAACGTAGTTTGGCTTTGCAGATAATGACCACTGGGAGTACCAAGGCCGTGAGTCTATCTGCTCTTTCAGTGATGTCGTCCTCCTTTATGTGCAAAAGAAACAATTGATGGACGGAATGCTGGACAATGCAAGCATTCACCCCGAGTGACATGGATCTGGGTTAAATCAATTATTCTTTTGCTCACCACACCACCCCAGTTTGGACCCAGCCATATGCAAATCAATCTTGATCCTGCTTCTTGTGGGAACATTCCAGCCCACACTACCAAGCCAGGTTCTCCCTGGACCAGAAACAAGCATCCTGGGACCGGTTTCAGGGTATCACTCTTCATCAGCCAGGCTAGCTTGAATCCAGTGGTGTAGTGAGCATGGGACCCACGTCTGGGCATATCCTCCCCACTTAGGGTGACATATGCAAAAGAAACAATTGATGGACGGAATGCTGGACATTGCAAGCATTCACCCCCAGTCACAAGGATCTGTGTTAAATCCATAATTGGCAGTTCGGGCCAGACTGTTCCTTGAGGCACAGGGTCAAGACTGATTTGCATATGTCCAGCTCTAAGCTGGGGTGGCATGGTGAGCAAAAGAATGATGGCTTGAACCCAGATCTCTTGACTACGGGTGAATGTTTTGATTTGTTCTGCATTCCGTCCATCAATTGTGTGTCTTTTGCTTTCTCGCCATAAGTGCACCAGGTATGCCCAGACGTGGGTCCTGGGCTCACTGTGCCACTGGAATCAAGCTATCCAGGCTGAAGAGGGTGAAACCCAGAAACCGGTCCTAGGATGCTTGTTTCCGGTCCAGGGAGGAGCTAGCTTGGCAGTTCGGGCTGAACTGTTCCCATGAGGCACAGGGTCAAGACTGATTTGCACATGGCCAGGTCTAAGCTGGGGTGGCATGGTGAGCAAAAGAATGATGGATTTAACCCAGATCTCTTGACTGGGGGTGAATGTTTTGATTTTTTCGGCATTCCGTCCATCAATTGTGTGTCTTTTGCGTCCTCCTTTATGGCCACCAATTGCTGCTCTACTGTGGCATTAAGATTGAAGGGATCATCATAAGTCATAAGGCAATAAAATGGTTAAAGGGTCAATTTGCATCTTGACCTGGTGGTTCACGAGGTAACTTACACCTTGGAAGATGTCATTATAATTTCACAGACTGTCTAGAAGTTCATCTGCCTAATGTAAATGCACCCACTACACCACAATCAGCTCTTCTACCAGGGCCTAGCCCAGAAGTAGGTATTTAGCCATACCTGTGATGGAGAACTGGTGTAAGCAGACCTGTTGCCAATTGTGACTTCAGATTAGAAAAAGCCTTTCAAAGAGAGTAAGGCTGTCCCTCATCTCACATATTGAAATTATTACTGTGAGGAGCAAGGGCACACATATGCATTTCCATTGGGATTTGTAAAGCTCATGGCTCCCCGCAGTCACCAGTTATTGCTTTATGCGCTGCAGTTATCAGCATGGCGATCAACGCTGGGAGATTTTCTAAGACAGACACACAAGGGATTTGAGGTCGGCCTACTTTCATACTTGTTTTGCCTTTACACCTAAAACAGTCCCAGAGGATCTCACACACAGTCTACAACATGCAGACGATTGAACAACTAACAATATCATCATCCCTAAAGCCTCCAGCAAACAGATGAAGTTCAACCAAAATTCTGATATTTACCATTTATGTTCTCGAAATATTGATTCAGATAAAAAATGTATTTAATTCAGAAATTCTATCTTACACATTGAAATGAAGTTATTGCTTACTAATAACTTGCTATTTACTAACTGTAATAAAACAAGTTATGCTAATGTAAATAAGCACAATACATGTAAGCAGAACAAATTCACAAGAGTGTTATTTTATAAAGTATAGTAGTGAGGTTTGGAACAAATCTATAAAAAATCTCAGGGCCGGCTTTTGGGCAGTGCGACTGTTGCGGCCATGCTGGGTGCTGACCTGTGAGGAGGGTGCGGACCTCAAGGGAGGGGGTTGCGTTTAGCAATAACTTACAACTTAAAAACACTTTCTGCATAATTCCTTGGGCATCCAACTTTCAGGCAGCAATAAAAGTACCATGATACCGCTTGTAATTAATGTTCCTGCTAGAGAGCGACATTGAGTTTCGCTATTGGCATAAAGTAGCACAGCTGGTTAATGTGCCTGTTGCAAAGAACGCGTACCACAGATCTGTATTTCGTGTGGATAGCTGAGTGGATCACTGGTTTCGTCACAGAGATCGTTTTTTTACTGCAGTTAATCAGATTTAACCCTAGTATAGAACAGTAACTGTTACAAACTGTCATCAAAGATCTGGATTCAAACTGCAATATTTAGGACGTTATTTTTTTCCCCCGTCTTTGATTATCTATTCCTTATGTTGCTAAAAATGGTTTGTTTGGGCAGCTATACATTCTTATTAGTGAAGCCTGTCTTTACAAGTGCTTTAGAATACATTATATGTATGTGAGAGAGTAGCTATCAACAGATGAGTGGCACCGAGGAGGTCATGGGGAGGGGGCACCAAGGATTGTCGCACGGGACGCCACCAACGCTAAAGCCGGCCTGCCTCGCCATTCGCCTTCTCCCACTCAACTATTCGTCATTCAGCCAAATACATAAATATGTTTGACAGACTCGACAAAATACGGAGATAGTTCACACAATTAATTAAATAGGATGTGAAGTGTTTAAAGCAGGACAAAGCAATTAAATACATTTACTATTTAGACTTTTAAAAATGTGGCTGGGAGATGACATGCCAATCAATTCAAGGGCTGACTGGACAGGCGAGCTGAAAGAACGGCAGAGAGAACTCATAGGCTCAAGAGGGAGAGGGCATTTCTGTTCGAATTGAGAAGGGAGAGGGTTTAGTGTGTGGTGTCTACTAAATTTATGAGCAAAACGGATTTCCTGTGCGTGTACAGAAGTTTCTGCCTGTATGAATGGCTTTAGTGTGCCAAGTAGAAGAGTAAGCTTCAGAATCATGGACGAGAAGCGCTCCAGAAACTTTTAAGGTGGGTGAACTTACCAAGCCAATGGAGGAGCAAACAACCCAAATCCATGGAAGAGAGGAAGCTCCGGTGACTATTACGGATTGGTATCATTTACCCTGTGAAGAGAGGGAATTCCTTAGCTCTTGAAGAAGAGGGAGCTTTCGAGCCTATGAAGGGGTTAAGAGCTTCCGAGGCCGTGGAAGGGAGGTAGCTACAGAGGAAACGGAGATCCTGGGGTCCTGTGGGAGAGGCATCTCCTCAGTTTATGAAAGGGCGAGAAGACTTTTTCTGAGCCTATGGAGGAGAGGGAGTTATTTAAGGTATGTAGGAAAAAGAGCTCCTAGGCTGACGATGGAGCAGAGATCCTTTCTGTCAGGAGAAGAGGGACACAATTTGCCTTTTTGTTTAAAGATGGCTCTGTGCCAATGGAGTTTAAGCGCCATTTTCTAATATCTTGAAGGTTTACTGTTCAGTGTTAACAGTTCTCTACATAAATGTTCTGGTTGACTGCTTCCCTACTACAGAATCTAATATCTGTGAAGCTGATCACGCTGACCAACCTTGTTACTATCAGGAAGGCCCTAAAATATCTCTTCCCATACGCCTTTCTCTGTTTTTTGGTCTATCACCCCAATCCAGAGTGTTGCTATTTTTACTCATTTAAATGTCTTTTGGGGGTTCGATGGGAGTTGTCTAGCAATGCCAGGTTTGTTCAGCACCCTGTTTAAGGATTTTTTATCTGTAAATTACATTGTTCTTGTTGTTTTGCTTCATTTCTTAGTAATTATTGTAAAGGTATATTCTTCTTTCTAGTTGGTCACCCTGTGGCCATTCATTTGGGGTGCACTTTTAAATATGTAAAAATAAATAAAATGGATTCCCTAGTGGGCAACATTTTAAAGTGTGAGTGGGACTTCCATTGCCTGTGATGGAAAATTAACTCCTGGTATATATGCTAAACTTGTAAAGGAGGTGTGGCGTAGCAGGTGAGAATTACTATTCTAGAGGACGGTCAAGGAGGTGTTTGAATTTGCAGATGAATGTTTTTATTGCAGTGAAGTACTGAGGGCTGGCTCGCTCTAATATCTGCCAAGATGGATAAACATTTTTAAGTTGGATAAGCGAATTAGTTGGATAAGCGAATTAAACAGGAGCCAGTGGAGGCTGAGCAGGATGTAGGGCAGGCAAAGCAGAATCTTGCTTTCAAATAAATCAAAGGTCCACTACACAGATTTGCTCTTCTTCCTCACAGCCTTATCCTTTAACCGAATACACACGGATCCTTGAATGCTACGAAAAACACTGTTGTGACACTGAGGAGCTCTAAATAAGAGACTAACGCTGTGGCATGACGAGCAGCTGGTTGGAAACTATTGCCGCTGGTCCCTCAAGGCATGTGTCTATTACAACATCTGACCCTGGGGTCAAGTGCTTTCGCCATCTTCCGCTTGGTTCTATGGTGGAGATGGAGAGTGGCGTTTAAGGGCCCTGACCCAGTGTGGGCTGAATAGATTAACTTAATAAACCTCAGCTCGCAACACCTGCTCCTTCAAGGCTTCCTCTGTCTCCTACTCAGTATCCAGTGCTGATCTCCTTATGCGGCACGCGCGAGCTTCTCTAGCCACTGCCCACTCTTGGAGTAATCTATCTACATATTGAAATGAGTTGGCGCTGATTTACATACATAAGAAGGATGTAGTAATGAGGCCCTGGATTAAGCTTATCCCACTCATTTGTGTAGGCCCTGTCCCAGCAGCGGGCAGATCGGCTGCGCGCAGATTACGGCCTAACAGCTGCTGTTGGAATTTGCGACATTTGTTTGTTTGCTGTGTCTCTTGATTCCAGCAAACAGCCTCATTACCCGACCAGAGATTTGTCCCTAAGCCCCTTCCTGTTTATTACTGGCGGGGGTGGCAGGCGCTGAAGGGGGCTTTGAATTCAGCCATGGCCCAGTTCTGAAAGCTCTATACACAGATCATGATTAAAATAGGATGCAATTAAAAGTCAGAGGGTGCATCATGATGATCACCTCCTTGTACTTTATGGTGCAATGAAGAAGAGCTAAACAATAAGATGATGCTAGGATGAGATGGGTGCTGGAGGCAATATTAGGGTGGATCCAGATAACATTTACAATGATACTGAGGAGATTATACCAGAGAAGGGTTAATACAAAATTTGCGCTATCTATTTCATGGAGAATTCAGTATTGAGGTCTAGAAGAGCGAACTGCACAAGGGAGGTGTGCTCACTAGTGCCAACTATAGCTGGTGACCAGCACCTGTACCACAGCAGGTCACACAGGGCAAGCCTAAATCCGATCAGCTCACCCCAAGACAACCTAGATCATAGTACGACCAGTGCTTGAAATGCCAGAGTAGCTGCTTATTTCTGAGAAGTGCCGGTACTCTCCAATTAAAAGTATTACGCTTTTCTTGAGAAGTGCAAGTACTCTCCCTCTCAAAATAAAAAAGAAGTGCAGGTACTCAGTACCGGCTAGTACCGGCCCATTTAAAGCAATGAGTACGCAAGTCTGTCTTCCTACATACCACATAGGGGACCGTCTGTAGTCGTTTATGTCACAGAAGGGAAGTCTGCTTCTGTACAGACTGCATAAGGGAAGCCTGTATCAAGCATCTTACAAGAGAAGTTTATACCATACCAGTGAGTGACATAAGAAGACTGTATTATATCAGAGCATATCACACACAGGACGTTTGTATCAAAGCAACTGATATCGAAAATTTTTATCAGATCATGGAACTTTGTATCAAAGACAGTGACACTGGTTACCTGGTAAAGTTGACAATAGTTAGTGTCATACAGGGAAAGACCGTATCAGAGCATGTCATGTAAGTAAAGACTAAATCTGAACATGGCAACACGGGAAGTTGTTTCAGAGTATGCCACACAAGGAAAGACTGCACCAGGGAACGTCACAAAAGCAAATACTGTATCAGAGCATTTCACATAAGGGAACTTTGTAACCGAGCCAGCTTCGCACATCGGAGGTCACGTGATAGCTTATCTAACCCAGAGGAAACTTGTGCAAAATCAGTGATACGGGATGTCTGAATCGGAGGAGAGGTTTGCATCAAAGGTAGTGCACCGGGAAATCTGAATCGGAGCCTGTCACTTGGGTAGGCATGCACTAGTAAGGGTCGCACAAGGAAAGAGTGTAGTAGTCTAGAGGAAGTTTACACCGGAGCATATCATGTATGGACAGGGGCATACGCCACAGTGAAAGTCAAAATCAGAGCACGCGACAGAGGAAGTTTGCACGGAGCACATAATATGATGATCAGTCTGGGTCAAACAAGAGAAGGCCATTTCAGAGCAGGACACACAGGGGATGTTTGCACCAGACAATGTCACGCGGGGAGCCCAGTATCCGTTAATGTTAGACCGGAGAAGTCTATATCGTAGCTGATCACACACGGAACCCTGAAACCGTATATTTCGCAGAAAAGAAGACGGTAAATGTTATTGGATAAGCCTGTACCCGAGTGGAGGCCTTTATGGTTAGATTTCCATGCGTGTGGCTGGCGTAAGAGCGGGTCACAAAACACTCCTGTAATTATGTATGTCACATGGAGGATGTGTATCAGCACGTCACAAAAGATGTCTCTCTGAATGTATAACACACGAGCAGCCCACATTAGCGCCCGCTTGTGGGTGAGTGATTTGCACAATGTGTTCAGGGGCGGGATCGCTTCAGACGGGGGTCCGTCGCTGTGCACGCTGCTCCTGCAGACTCAAGCCTCGCCGCGTTGATGAACGCGTCGGCAGCTGCTTATCGTCTCACAGAGGAAACGTGGTCCGGCAGTTACACATGGACTGCTCCTTTTGTGTGAGGGCACACTCGCGCGCATATGGGTCTCTTCCGGGATAGATTAGAGCGAGGCTTGGAGTGCTAATAATGGAAACAGTGCTAATGGTCTCTGAAAACACGTCCACAAAGATCGTAGCAGAAATCGCCAAGAGTGACCATATCGTTCCTGCAAAGCCAACACAGCACTGACTTCCGGCTTCTCAAAGCATGCTATTTAAGTTGCTTTCGTTAGCACACGCGTCTGTCAAGGGAGGCCCCAGACATGAATACAAAGCTGAGAGTTAAGCACCCCACAAAACTTGTTCTCAGCGCAATGAAAGACAGCAGCGTGTGCCATGGACGGGTTTTGCAGGCTTCTCCAACGAGTAGCTCGTGAGCTACTGGTAGCTGTTCTGTGTGCAGCCCAACCTACTACATTAGAAGCTTTTGTTTGGCTGAACTAATATATGTAAAACAAAATGGAGTTTGTATTCAAAACAAATAGAGTGTCAGAGTGAAATGGTGCAGAGTAGAGAGGCGTAGAGTAGGGTGTCAGAGAGTGCAGTGGCGTAAAGTGGTGCAAAGTAGAGTGGCGTAGCATAGAGTGGTGCAGATTAGAATAAAGTGCCGTGGAGTGAGCAGAGTTCAGTGGCACAGAGTGCAGTGATACAGAGTAGAGTGAGTGTGTATTGGCATTGAGTGCAGTAGTGCAAAATAGAGCAGCATAGACTTCAGTGGTGGAGAGTGCAGTGTTGCAGAGTAGAGTGCAGTCGTGTAGAAAGCATTCACATAGAGTAGCATAAAGTAGAGTGGTGCAGAGTAAAGTGTGGCGACAGAGTGCAGTTTTATAGAGTGTAGTGGTTTATAGTAGACTGCTTACGGGTAGAGTGAAGTGGGGTAGCAGAATGCAGGGTAGAGTGCAGTGGAGTATAGTGGATTGGTGTAGGGGTGCAGAGCTGAATGTTACAGAGTAAAATGCATTGGCGTAGAGAGTATTGGCAGTGAGTGCAGTGGCGTAGAGTGCAATGGCATAGAGTGCAATGTTGCAGAGTGGTGTAGGGTAGCATAGAGTGGAGTTGTGCAGAGTGGACTGGAGTGGTGTAGAGTGCGGTGGCGAAGAGTACTGTGGTGTAGGGTAGAGTGGCATGGAGTGCACTGGCATAGAGTGGAGAGGCTAGAGTGCAGTGGAGAGGAGTGGTGCCAAGTAGAGTGCAGTGACGCAGATTGTACTAGGGTGGTGCAAAGTGGTGCAGAGTAGGAGTACAGTGGCATGAAGTGGTGCAGAGAGACGTAGAGTGGGGTATTGTGAGCATGCATGGTGTGGTAGCACACTGGCAACACAGACAACACATTTTCAATTGAAGCGACCACTACATTCGCACAGACATACCATTTTACAAATATAACTCCTCAGCGCACAATTTATATTGTGTGGAAATGTCATCACCTCATGTATTGATTTGTTTTAATCACAGTAAAGTATTTGTTTCCAACACATTTCAGAATTAACAAAAAATGTGCTTCATTTGTGGGGTCATAATTTTGATATATTCTGAAATACTTGCACTGTTCATTTAAATGTTGTAGTGGGCTAGAAAAAGTTAGTGTTATCGGACGAATCCGACTAGGTAGAGCTGAAACGAAAAAGGATCTGGACCCTTGGATAGTGAGGCTATGCTGGCGCACCGAAATGCTGAGGTTACCTAGCCCAGGGGCTGCGGCTGCATAGGTCTGGAAAGACGTCGGGAATCCTCGTTGCAGTCTATGGAGCCTGAAAGAAGAAGTTGCTGGCAGGCGACCAGTGAAGAGATTCGAAGGGATCCAAGCCTGGATCGGTGATGGAGGATACCTGTAAGCAGAGGGGACCAAGTTCTGAAGCACTAGCCAGTGATTAGAGGGGCACCAGGATGGCACCGGATGGAGTCACCTCGACCAGGTGAGTGGTCGACGCTGGGCTCTGCAGTCTCACAGACCAGGAGGCGTTGTCGGCGACCAGGATGGAGGTGCGAGCTGTCCCACGATGGTATCTGCTGTCGACGTCGCTGGACCCAGGATTGGGGCAACAAGTCTTTGCAAATGCAAGCCCACGCGGTGGACTTAAAATGGCATCTGGAGTGGACCAGGAGGGTCCGGGGTGCTCCTCTGTTGGAGGGGAGCAAGGGCCAGTCTGGAGCAACCAGACCAGCGGTGTTGTCGTTGGGGTGCGTTGTCAGGAGGGCCACAAGCCAGCAGGCAATTAGCCGGACAACGCGGTGAGCAGCAAAGAGCATAAGGGCCCCACGCAGATCTGGTGGATACTGGGGTCTGGACTTCGGTGCTGGAGCTGCTCAGGGTTAGGGCTTCTCGAACCCCAAAGCACTCACTCGAAGATCCCTCGGCGGTCGTGCTGGATAAGCGTCGTGCAGTTCTGAAGATGGCCGGTCCCTCGAGGTCTCGTCACACCCACGGATCTCAGCTGAGCTGACGATGTAGGTAGAGGTCAGAGGTGCCAGGGAAGCCGGGTCTCGTCGTGCTGGTCGGTCGGATTCCTGAGGAAGGACGTGCAGCAAACCGCAGTGTTCTTAGGTGGTGCCCGCAGATGCAGGGTGACTACTATTTAGTCACAAGGGAGAAATCTTAGGAAGAAGTCTTGAGTTCCTTTCGTAGAAAGTAGTTTCAGGATTCAAAGATGATCTAATTTGGAAGGGTCCCCGCTCCCACCTTTATACTAAAGAAAGGGGCTGGTACGGGACTAGGTCCTGCCCATGGGTGGGACCAGGAAGGGGGGTGGTTACAACCCTCTCCCATGCCGGACTTTCCCCAGCTCAGGGGCTGGTGTGCCCCTGGAACTGGTTCTAGCCAGCAGATGCATAGTGAGCACCAGGGTACCACTTGCAGTCACCTTCCTCTAAAGCCCTGCCTACCCAGGATACACAAAACCCTGTCTGGGATGGTGCTAGCACCGCCCCTGACAGGAAACCCTTTGTCCGAGCCTCCCTCGCTGGAAGGACTCCCAGCAGCAGGAGGTCAGACTTGTGTCTGTGGTGGCAGCATCCATTTTGTGATGCTGAGGCTTGAGTTAACTTTAACCGGGGTTCACAGTTACATACATGTCGTGTCCCTCTAGAAGGGTGGAATGCTAACCCCGTCGCCAGAATTGGCGAGGGGTTAGTATTCCAATTCATATGACACCTTTCTCGACATGTTTTGAGAAAGCGATACCAGAGTTGGCATATAACCACGAGGATTATAATGCACTTAAGAGTATATGGTATGCGTTATCATGGAACGGCTATTAGGACTTGGTTCCGCAAGCTGCAAACGGGCTCAGCTCATGCCAGAGCACCATCTCACATGATTCCAAGCACTCTGCCTTCAGGATTGTCAAGGCCTGCCATAGGAGTGACTGATAGGAATCTATGTGTCCATTTTAGGGTTAGATATAGGTATACTATATCTAAAGCAAGGGGTGATTACACCACCTTGCCCCAGCTGTCGTGCAGCCAGTTGTGTCAGATTTAGATAGCCAGCCAGGGGTGGCATAATACATGCTGCAGCCCCTGGTAGACCCTGGGTACAACAATGCCCTGAGTTACAGGGTCTGATAAGGTGGCCCAGTACCAATTGGTAAATGCACCTAAGGTACATGTGTCAATTTAGTGAGAGAACAGCAAGGCTGTGGGTCTGATTAGCAGGCCCACAGCCAGAGAAGTCGTAAACCAGTGAAGCAAAAAGCAAAAATCTGGGGTGATCACAGGATTGCAGACCCTACTCTCCTACATGACCCCCCCCAAACTTTGGGACAATAAACTAACCTTGACCAGGTGAGTCTTCTTGCTCTAAGTGGAAATACCTGGAGAGCCCATCTGCATTGCCATGATCAGTGCCAGGACTATGGTCCACTGTTATATCCATCCCCTGTAGGGAAATGGACCACCTAAGCAGTTTGGGGTTTTCACCCTTCATCTGATTTAGCCACAAGAGGAGCTTATGGTCGGTCTGAATCTTGAAATGAGTGCCAAACAAGTATAGCCTCAGTTTCTTCAGGGCCCAAAACCACAGCAAAGGCCTCCCTCTCAATAGCTGACCAATTTTTCTCTCTGGGGGTCAGCCTTCTGCTTATAAAAGCAATGGGCTGGCCATGACCATCAAAATTCAGCTGAGATAGAACAGCTCCCACACCCAAATCAGAAGCATCTGTTTGGACAATGAATGGTTTGGAGTAGTCTGGACTCTTTAGGATAGGTGCTGTGCACATGGCCTGCTTTAGGTCATCGAATGCTTTTTGACAGCCTGCTGTCCACTGAACTTTCTTTGGCATCTTTTTACTTGTCAGTTCATTAAGTGGAGTCACAATTGATCCATAATTTCTGACATATTTCCTGTAATAACCAGCCAGGCCCAAGAAAGCTCGAACCTGAGTCTGGGTGGTTGGAGGAGCCCAGTCCCTGATGGACTGTATCTTGCTCTCCAGTGGCTGAACCTGGCCTCCACCTACAAGGTGGCCCAGGTATACAACCTTTGTCTGCCCTATCTGGCACTTTGTGGCCTTGATAGTGAGACCTGCTGCTTGCAGTGCCTCTAACACTTTCCTCAGGTGGACCAGGTGATCCTCCCAGGTGGAACTAAAGACAGCTATATCATCAAGATATGCTGCACAGAAGTCATCCAGCCCAGTGAGAACTTGATTCACCAGCCTTTGGAAGGTGACAGGTGCATTTTTCAGACCAAAGGGCATTACCACAAATTGATAATGTCCACCAGGGGTTGAAAATGCTGTCTTGGGCTTGGCATCCTCAGCTAACCTGATTTGCCAATACCCAGCTGTCAGGTCAAATGTGCTTAAGTAGTTGGCAGAAGCCAATCTATCTATAAGTTCATCTGCCCTTGGTATTGGGTGGGCATCAGTCTTAGTGACTGCATTGAGGCCTCTGTATTCTACGCAAAACCTCATCTCTTTCTTACCACCCATGGGTGTGAGGCTTTGGCACTAGAACTACTGGACTAGCCCAAGGGCTATCTGAGGGCTCAATGACTCCCAGCTCCAACATTTTCTGCACTTCTGTCTTAATGCAGTCTCTAACATGATCAGGCTGCCTGTAGATTTTACTCTTAACAGGCAGGCTGTCACCAGTGTCAACCTCATGGGTACACCAATTGGTTTGACTGGGTGTCAGAGAGAACATATGTCTGAAGGATTGAAGAACTTGTTTGCAATCCTTCTGTTGATGGTCAGAGAGGCTGCCACAAAAGACAACACCATCTACTGATCCATCATCAGGATTCTGAGTGAGCAGGTCTGGGAGAGGGTCACTCTCTTCCTACTGTCCCTCATCTGTGGCCATGAGCAAGCTCATGTCCTTCCTGTCAACATATGCTTTGAGCCTGTTCACATGGAGCACCCCGAGGGGGCTCCTGGGAGTTCCAAGGTCAACCAGGTAGGAGACCTCTCCCTTTTGCTCAATGATTGTGTGGGGCCCAGACCATTTGTCTTTGAGTGCTGCTGGGGCCACTAGCTCCAACACCCACACCTTCTGTCCAGGCTGGTACACAGTCAGGACAGCCTTTTGGTCATGCCAAGCTTTTTGGAGTTCTTGGCTTGCCTCAAGGTTTTTAGAAGCCTTTTCCATATACTCAGCCTTCCTGGAGCGTTGACCAAGTACATAGTCCACTATGTTTGTTGCAGGCTTTTTGAGAGGTCTCTCCCATCCTTCCTTCACCAAACACAGGGGTCCTCTCACAGGATGCCCATACAGAAGTTCAAAAGGGCTGTAGCCAACCCCCTTCTGGGGGACCTCTCTGTAAGCAAACAAAAGGCAGGGTATCAGGACATCCCATCTACGCCTGAGCTTTTCAGGTAGTCCATGAATCATCCCTTTTAGGGTCCTGTTGAACCTTTCAACAAGCCCATTGCATTGTGGATGATAGGGTGTAGTGAACTTGTAGTTGACACCACATTCCTTCCACATAGCAGTCAAATATCCTGACATGAAGTTTGCACCTCTGTCAGAGACAACCTCCTTAGGGAAGCCCACTCCGGAGAACACTCCAACTAGGGCTCTTGCCACAACAGGTGCTGTAGTGGTCCTAAGGGGAATAGCTTCAGGATACCTGGTGGCATGGTCCACCACCACCAGTATAAACTTGTGCCCTGATGCTGTCTGGGGTTCCATTGGACCAACAATGTCAATCCCCACTCTCTCAAAGGGCACCCCCACCACAGGCATTGGTATAAGGGGGGCCTTTGTTGTGCCACCTGACTTACCACTGGCTTGGCAAGTGACACAGGAGCGACAAAACTCCTTGGTATCTTCATTGATGAGAGGCCAGTGAAAGTGTGAGACAATTCTGTCCCAAGTCTTATTCTGGCCTAAGTGTCCTGCAAGGGGAATCTCATGGGCCAAGGTGAGAAGGAAACCTCTCAGAGACAAGGGGATGACCAGCCTCCTGGTTGCACCAGGTTTGGGGTCTCTTGACTCAGAGTATAGGAGTCCATCTTCCCAGTATACCCTGTGGGCACCTGTGGCGTTCCCTGCAGCCTCAGCAGCAGCCTGCTGTCTGAGGGGTTCAAGAGAAGGGCAGGCTAACTGTGCCTTCCCCAGGTCTTCTCTGGAGGGTCCTCCTGAACCCAGAAACTCAACCTGATCAGGTTCAAGTTCTTTAGGCTCAGTTTCCCTCAGCTCTTTGAGGTCAGCCTCCTCTGAGACTTGATCCACAACCTGGGGCAAGGGTGAAGGCAATGCCTTAACCCTACTGCTCTTCTTCTTGGAAGGTGTCTGGTCCATTGTTCCAGGATCCAGCACCTGTTCAGTGGGGCATCTTCTGGCATGTGACCTAGTCACAGCAAGCACATGTGCTGGCAAGCCTAACATTTCCATGTGAGTCCTCTGCTCCACTTCTGACCATAGGGATGACACCAAATTATTGCCCAACAAACATTCAACTGGGAGGTCTGAACTAACAACAACCTTCTTTTGGCCACTTACCCCTCCCCCCCCAGGAGAAATCAATAATTGCCATACTATGGTGGGTAGTGACATTGCTGGCATTGGTCACTAGGTATTCTGGTCCTAGCATGATCTGTCCAGGGTCCACAAAGTTAGGTGTCACCATTGTGACACTGGCACAAGTGTCCCTGTAGGCCTGAGCCATCTTTCCATTGATAAAAGGTGTCTGTCTGTATTTGCCCAAAGTATTGGGACTGGCATCAGGGGATATATCCACATCCCCTGTACAGACAAGGACAGCCTGAGTGAGTGTGCCAACTAAGTTGTCACACCCCTCAGAACCCAAGGTTAACCCAACTAATCCCTTGGGAGGTGCACTACCACTACTGGCTGTACTAGGGGGTGCAGTTGCCTTAGGGGCTGTAGTGGTAGGAGTTTGTCCTCCTTTCTTGGTGCACTCACTAAACCAGTGAGTTTTACTTTTACAGTATTGGCACCACCTTTTAGATCGGCCTTCTTGAGTCTTCTTCTTCTGGGAAGCCTGACCCCCACCCTCTTTGGTTTGTTGGGGGCCTGTCGAAGACTTCTGGTCATTTTGTTCACCTTTGGTATTATTACGGATTGGTGTCACTACAACGCATGCTTTTACATCGCATGCCTTTACAACGCGGTTTTTACCACGCAGTCCATTACAACGCATAATGCTTTTATATATATATAAAGATTTACCGTATGCGGAATTTCTATGCGGTATAAGTTCAATAAAATAGCTCAATCAAATGAGAGGCAGAGTCCGTGGCATCTGAGTTTATAAGGGTTTTATTCCATGTAATGGAATGGTTCGAACCATGGTATCATGTTCCATCACCACGAAGGTTCAGGAAGGGATAGACAATGCTTTATTAACAGTGTACAATATATATAGTAAAGGCATACAATGGTGATGGATACAGAAGGCGTAACAGCTGAGAGAAACGAGATAAGAACACATGTGCGTAACAGAAGGCGTGCACGAGGGCGTACACGGAGGTGTGTGCTAGAAACGTCACATGAAAGTGTCACAGGTGGGTGGATTCATAGAGAAATCCTGCAGTGTCAGCAGAAATATATGGCTGGATGCGCGCGCAGGCAACATGACGTGTGATTGACGTGGAGCTGGAGGGTGAAGGGGACTTGACATTTAGCACTAGAAGTGGAGACAGAAGTCTGGCGTGTCAGAACAACCTAAACCCAATCATATCTGATATCTTGTGTTTGAGGAACTGTATTATCTAGAAGGAAAGGTCTCTCGGACAGAGGCTATTCTATACTGACTGCTAGTGCGTGCATATGCGACTACGTGTCTACGTGTAATGCGAGGGGCCATGGGCCTACCATGGTAACAGGAGCAATGAATTACTTGCACAGAGACAGAAAGGCCGGGCCCTTTGCTCTGCAGCTGGGGAGATGTTTACCTATATTACTAGACAGGAATGTATTTTCGAGGAGCGGAGCAGATAACTTGAAGGCAAAATACAGTCTTGGCAGGCAAGCAGGCCGAGCCGGGCACCGCTTGCCGCGCAGGGAGTAAGGCAAGGGTCATGGATGCAGATCCAGGCTGCAGCTTTCAGAGGCAGAAGGCAGAAAAAGGCTTGATGGCAGAAATCAGGGCCTAGCTCGCCAGAGCCAGGAAAACGTGAAAGTGCACCATGTAAAGACGGTGGCACGGCATACTTAGGAACTGAATTATCGATCCATTCATGGTGGATCTGAAAGAGGACATGTTAACGTTGGACGCAAATGTATTTGCGTCTTCATAGCTGGTTGTGGAGGGAACATACATGTACTTGAAGCACGTACATGGAGCCGTTGGGGTACGCAGTAGGGGACACAATTGACCATAAAAATTCATATTACCTCATTCCCTCCTTGTCCCCTACGGACCCTTCATGATATATCAATCTTCATTAGTCCATCTATTTGTTCATATAACATCATTTGCTCTTCCTTTTTCAGGCGAGATTTAGAACGTGAACTTGGGTGAGGAATACATGATGTGGCGCACAAGCCGCAAATCGCTGGCCCACACTGCAGACATAGACAACAACTGAATACTATAAGAAGGGCTATTCCGAGGAAGGATAGGACTTTCCATCCCCAGGCTGATAACACGCTCCAGAACCAACCGGACCAAGTCCAGGTGCCTGGATTCTGGTGCATCTGACTTGCAATCTTGTGGAGATGGGTTATGGCTCTATATACTGATGGTGCGTTTTCTGGAATGAAAACACAGCAACTCGATCCGATGACTCTACAAGCTCCGCCCCTATCGGCCAGGATGACGTCAAGAACGAGACGATTTTGAAGAACAACAAGTCTCATAGCAGACTGTTCCTCTGTTAAGTTGCCTAAGGCGGAAGTAGTTTCATTCACTACTGCTTCAAGGGTTCTGGTCAATTTACGTATCAGTTTACTATTTGAGACAGTACCTAAATAGGGAAAGAAACCTTTATTGAAGTCTGTATACTGCTCCCATGCCGTTTTAGTATAGTCGACAATCGGGAGATCTCTCTTGGATCTATTGTGTACTAGATGGGAGTCCCTATGATAATCAGGAGGGGCTAGAAAAACAGGTGGCAGAAGGAATGCAATGTAACAGGTACCATCCCAATCTAGAGGTAAGCGTATATAAGCTGTATGACCACAAATGAAATAGGAATGACGGGAAGCTTTGAATGTAGACTTGCCTTTATCACTGAATTCAATCACAGTAGTACATTCACTATGATCTAGGTGTACTGAACCATTCTTTCTGACACATAATTCACCTTTTACTGGTAATACTGACATAGTGGGCAAGTCTGGTTTTGTATCGGACTGGACATTCAGAATCATGAGGTTAAGTGTAAAATTACCTAATCCATATACTTCGTTTTCTAGATCGGTCCCTGTCCTTTGGGGAAGACCCTCCTTGTCAGGGAAACATACTTTATGCAAAACTGTGTTCAGATTTCCCCATACCCAATAGCCCTGGTAAACTATGGAATCAGAATCTAAGGAATTTATTAAACTAAACCATGCACCACAGGAACCATTATGTGTGAACGGATATGGAAAGAGGGGCAGAACTCCCTTATACTTCTGATAGGGAGGGAGTCGGCCACATATCCAACAATTGGTAGCATTGCTGGTCTGATGGGAATGATGTAACATACTGATGAATGTATTGTTGCGCAGCGCAAGTCGGTAAGATAACTCGTGCGGGGGCAATTCACTGAAAGTATGCTCGACAGTGTCATTTGAAGAAGAATGTGCACGTGTGAAAATAGGAAAGTACATGTGTAATAATATACTTGTAGCAATAATCATAAGACTCAGAAAAAACATAATCAATAATGTCACAATGCAGTGACTACGGAGAGATTTACAATATTCTCGTTTCTTGAGCTGTTTCTGTCTATCTCTCTCTCTATTGGGGTCTAACTTGTACATGTCAGGAACCTGTCTAACCGCTTCACCTAGGGGAGGACTTAAACAATTAAACTGTCTGACTTGCTAGACCTCAACTTCATACGAAACTCTTGAGAAGGAGTTTTCTCTACCAGGGGGAGTTTAGTATCAGTCTCTGGAATGGGGCAGGGCTGGGAAACAGTCTTTGGCGGTAGTCCATGGCATTTCTTGATATGACTCGAGTGGAGCCAGCCTTTGCGGCCCTCCACTTTCACTGCTGTCCTTGTGGTTAATAAAACAAGCTTCGGCTCCTGCCAACGGGGCTCCAGCGGACTCTTCCTGTCGAAATTCCGGATATATATCAGGTCTCCAGGGACGATCTCGTGTGGCTTCACCTCGGTGTTGTCGGGAAAGGCTGCAGCTACCTGTGAACGACATGATTGTAGTGCAGACATCAAGGAGGCAAGGTAATCTGTCAGCATATTACAGTCAACATCTGTGATTTTACGAGGCAGAGGCGTCCCCCACATATTCGGTGGCCTGCCAAAGACCACCTCGTACGGGGATAGCCCTGTTCTTGAATGTGCTATCATTCTCATATAAAAAAGGGCAACTGGTAAGGCTACTATCCAGTCTACGCCTTTCTCTTTACACACCTTGGCGAGTCGTATTTTCAGGGTCTGATTATGTCTCTCTACGAGACCTGCTGCCTCGGGATGTCGGACACAGTGGAACTTCCACTGGTAACCTAGCAGGAGTGATACCTGCTTCCTGAGCTCGGACGAGAATGGCTGACCATTATCTGAGTACACGATACGGGGCAAACCATACCGTGGGAAGAATTCACGTACCAGCTGCTTGGCAGTGGTCGGAGCAGTGTAATCTGGGACTGGATATGCTTCTGTCCAACGGGAAAGTGCACATACAACTACGAGGACATACTTAAATCCTCGACAACGTTCCATCTGGATATAATCCATCTGGAGGACTTCAAAAGGGTGATCGGGAGGATGAAATCCAACTTGCTCTACGGGAATGCCTTTACCTGGGTTGAACTGACAACAGATCATGCAAGTACGCACTTTCTGTTTTGCTGCTGCTCGTAAATGCTTATTGAACCAAAGGTTTTGAATACTGCCTAACATGGCTTTTTCTCCTAAATGTGCAGGACTATGTACTGTGTTAATGATAACTTGAACCATAGAGTCGGGGAGAAACCATGTGGATTTTCCCTTCGTCATCCATCCCTGCTCTGTCTGGATCCCTCCTAGTTCAGTCCATTTCTTGATTTCGTCTGGTGTAGCATGTGTCTGTATGTCAATTACATCTAGGGCGGGATCCCTAACTGTCATGCAATGTGTCGGTGTCGGGACTACTGTCTTTGTCAGGTCAGTTGCGTGAGTCTGAGCTGTATGCTTGGCTGTTCGGTCTGCCAGGTCGTTACCCTGGGAAATGGTATCTGTAACTTTCGTATGCACTTTTCACTTCATGATGGCTATGGCTGTAGGCAAATGTATTGCTTCTAACAGAGCTTGAATGAGGGGTCCGTGCTGGATCTTGGCACCGTGAGAAGTTAAAAAACCTCTCTCTTGCCAGAGGACTCCGAAGTCGTGTACAACTCCGAAGGCATAACGGGAATCTGTGTATATGTTAACTTTCTTATTCTTGGCTCGAATACAGGCTTGGGTCAGAGCGATGAGCTCTGCTGCTTGGGCTGACAGGGTGTCAATACGATGTGTTTCTATGACTTCAGTTTCTGTCGTTACTGCATATGCGGCCACTAACTCTCCTGTACTTGTTCTCATACATGAACCATCCACATAAAGTGTCAGGTCTGGATCTGGTAATGCGATGTCTGTCAAGTCTTGTCTGGGTTTCGTCGTAATGGTAATAACTTCAACACAATCATGTGCAAAAGGGTCTGTCTCACTTAATGGCAAAAGTGTAGCAGGATTCAATGTATTGCAACGTCTGATTTCTATGTGTGGTTGAAACAATGTCAATTCATAACCTGTCAGTCGTGCTATAGTCAAGTGCTGAGTCTGTGTTCTGTTTATTAGAACTTCCACGGAATGTGGAACGTGTATGGAATCACTTTGTCTAATTGCTAGAGCTGTTGCTGCTACAGATTTCAAGCACGCAGGCAGAGCCTGGGCTACTGCATCTAATGTACTAGAAAAATAAGCACACGGTTTATGTGAACCTGCTTGATCCTGGGTGAGTACTGACAATGCAGTACCTTCGCGTTCTGTGACAAAAAGTGTAAAAGGCTTGCTGTAACATGGTGTCGCTAAAACTGGTGCTTGACATAAGGCTTTCTTTAAGTCTACAAAAGCTTGTGTATGTTCCTGAGTCCAAGGGAGGACAGTCGATGTCGCTGCCTCCTGGGTTGTCAACCGTATGAGTGGCTTGGCTAGAAATGCATACTGGGGAATCCATTGTCTACAGTAAGAAGTGAGGCCTATAAAGGCCCGTACCTCCTTTTGTGTCTTGGGTTGTGACATATTTACAATTAACTGGATACGGTCAGGTGTTAGCTGTCTCCCCCTCTTGGACAGCAAGTGCCCAAGGTACACCACTTGCTGAACACAGAATTGCAGCTTCGAAGGAGACACCTTGTGTCCCTTGTCAGCCAGGAAATACAAGACTGTCAGTGATGCTTGTTCACATTCTGGTTCACTACGGGCGGTGATCAATAGATCATCGACGTACTGAAGTAGGGCAGTGTTAGCAGGCATGTGGATACTGTCAAGTTGTCTTTTCAGTGCTTGGCTATAGATGCTGGGGCTTTCTGTGAATCCTTGAGGTGCGCGTGCAAATTTGAAGCTACGGCCATTTAAACAGAATCCGAAAAGGTATTGGCTTTCCGGATCAATGGGGACACTAAAGAAGGCGTTCTTCAGATCAATTACAGTAAAGAACGTTGCCTCAGAATCAATAGCTGTCAATAATGAAGAGATGTCTGGAACCACAGGGTACTGTGGTACAATGCATTTATTCAATTCTCGTAAATCAATCACTAATCGTTAAACTGGAGGTGCATTGGGATCAGTACGTTTAAGAATCGGAATGATAGGGGAATTACAAACATTCGAGTCGGTTTCTACAACCACTCCTTGTGCAATGAGCTCGTCAATGATTTTCAGTAAAGCCACTACAGCATCTGGAGGTAACTTGTATTGTCGGATTCGTGGTAAAACAACACCTTGCTTGAGTGTAACTCGATATGGTGTAATGTGCATACAACCTACATCAGTGGGGCCTTGTGCCCATAAATGTGCAGGAACATTCTGTAATCTGGAATCAATATCTCTCAACACATAGTGACCCTTAAAGTCACGCAGAAACAATCTTACTCCTTCCGGAGAACAACAAATCACAGCTCCTAGAGCTTTCAGTGTTTTGATACCTAACAAGTTTTCTGGACATGATTTCGTGAGCAATAAATCTGTAGTGCGAGACAATGGACCAACTGCAAGGGGCACAGGTTTTGAAACTTCATTAACAATAGGCTTTCCTGAAAATCCAAGGGAAACATTCTGTGAGCCTGAGAGGGGTGCCCCTGGAACCTCGTCGTGACTGATTGTCGTCCTGCTTGCCCCTGTATCAATCAAAAACTTTCTATCCTTTCCTAATACCTGACTATGTACATAAGGACCCTCTTGATCTACAGGAACCTCAATAAGAGGCAAGCCAACCTCCCTCTCTAGGCTATTTCATGTGTATCGCTGATAATCGGGATAATCAGTTTGTGCATATTGGTACATCTGCTGTGTTGCATGTTGTGTTGCGGCAATGGGTTGTGGCTGTGGTACCGCTACGGTCTGTACTGTCTGTTGTGGAGCATGCATAGGCTGTACATTCTGTGGTACGTGTTGTTGGGCCTGGTCCTGTCTAGGAGGACGCGGTCTCTCTTTAGTTTTACCTGTAGATATATTGTGTTTCAAAACTGCACAATCGTTTACATAGTGACCTGACTGTTTACAATAGTTGCATGTCCCTTTAACAGGAGCTGCCGAATTATTGGACTGTGTCATACCCTTTTTCTGACCGTCAGCTGGAACTGACTGAGCAACAAGCATTTTTATTTTCGTGTCTTTCATACGTCTTTGTTCGTGATCATGTTCTTCCCTAATTCTGTTCTGGTGGTACTGTAACATCCGTAACATTTGGGAAGGTGAATTAGCTTGCCATGTGCTCTCGACTTTCAGTACACGGTTCTTAACTTGGGGCAAGGAATTCTCGACTAATTTGGATACAAAAAGGTGTGGGTATGACTCGCTACTTGCTTTTAGGCCACTATTAATAATAAAACATTTCTCAAATCGGGAATAAAAATCACTAGTGTCTTCATCGGGTTTCTGTTTGCAGGCTGAGATTGCATCCCAGTCTTCCTTTTTAGTTGCTAACAAACGTGGCAAAACCTGTACTAACAATCCTGGTAATGCTTTAGTTTTATCCCCAAGACCCAACCCTGGGGTTCGACCTGTCTCTTCAGTTTCTAATGCAGCCCAGTCAATCTTTTGGTCTCCCACCTCCCATTCTTTTTCTTTGAGTTTCTCGTAAATACCGGCAGGCAATAACACTTTCAATATTTTCATAATGTCGGGATAGGTGTAATCTCCCATGAGTAACATGTCTTTTATTTCACGATGAAAACCTGCAGGGTCTTTATCATGACTCGGCACTATTTTCTTCATTTCCAATAATTCCATTTTAGTTATAGGCGTGTATACATACACACATGTAAGGGTATCATCAGTATTCTTGACTGGATGTACTTCTCGTAGAGGATTCTGTTTGTCAAAGTCAAAGTGAAACGGTCTCCTGACTGGGGGTGGAACAGAAACAAGATGTGGAGTCAAGAAAGTTCTATATTTGTGGCGTTGTTCTATAATCGTTTCAATTAGATCGGTACCTAGACCTCTCCATCTTCTCAGGAGTAAGTCTTGCAGTAAATTATATAACGGACCTGGGTCAGATGCCTGATTCTCATACTGTATGATGAGGTGTTGGGTCATGTATATACCAGCTAGTCGCTGTTCTTCTGGAGTAAGACTTAAAAACGTTTGTACTACTGAATTGTCTTTATATATGCTGTCATCCCCGGCCCACTGTACTGCGGACCGGGCCAATTCCTGATCACGTAAGGTATTGAGTTCTTGATAACCTATCCTTTCTTTCAGTACTTTATCAATAACCTGGAATACATGTTCAAGGGTACATCGCTCTGGTATTGGACAAAGGTAACGTTTCTTGTTCTCTAAACGAATGGGTCTGTCGAAGGGCCTATCAAGGGGATGCGGTCTAGGGAGTTTCTCTCTACCTACATATGCCACCATGTCTCTACTTGCTAGTTGCGATGTTTCTGCTGTTTTCTCTGATTCATCCTCCTCCTGCGAGGAGTTTGGATCGTCTGATTCGAGTGGCTCTTCAGATTCTCGACGGGCATGTATATCTGTTATTTCTTTACGGATCTTTCTAACCATAGCATGTACACTTTTCTCTTTATCATGTTTACCCTCAGCAATATTCTGACTCCATCTGTTCAATCTATCCATCTCATTTTGTGGAAAACCTGCCTGATCTTGTTCTCTTATAAAACAATTAACCAAAAATCGCATGATTAAACCTTTGTTCTCAACTTTCTGACGTGACATGGCTTCACCAACACTCTCCGGTCTTTCTCCTGTTCTAATAAAATGATAAATTTTGTCTAGATGCTCCGGCATTTCTGGTAGTAATAGCAAATAATCTGTAACACGTCTCAAACGTAGGGACGCTAGCAACATGCGTCCTGTCGTACCAGGCACTGTGTCATATCTGCAATCCGTAAGCTGTTCTCTAAGCTGTTCTGCCGGGGCACCTCTAGGTGTCCGTGCCATTGCGAATTCTCTCATTGTCACTCGGTGTAATTGTGGCGGGGTTCGATAACCTCCTGTAGCACCTCCTGAAGCGGAGGCTTGAGCATAACCTGGCTGTAGGGTCGGTACCTGCTGTAACTGGGTTGGGGCCTGAGCAGCGCCAGCCCCAAAAGGATTAAGTGGATGTAATTGCTGAATACCGGGGGGAACAACAGGTAAGGGTGCAAGAAGCGGACCGGGAGGGGTCTGCTATTGCGGACCTGGGGGCTGATGATCGTGGGGTAGGTTAACGTCGGCAGGTGGTACACGGGCAGGTACATTGGTATATGTGGGAGCTACATCGTCTAAATAGGAGGAAAGGAAAATGTCTGCTGCGGTCTTATGACGTAATTTAGTCGGAACCAATGGAGGGGGCAGATTTTTCGGTGTTTCCGGGGTCGCCTTGGGCAGGCCCTCGGCCAGGACCGGGTACAGTCCTGTCATAATGGCATTACTCTGTCTGTCGTGTTGTTCTGTTCTGACTCTCTGTCCTTCTTCAAGTAGTTCTTTTTCTGGCCTTTTCAGAATCCTCTCTACTTTTCTCTGCTTTTCTGAGTGCTTTCTCTGTCCGTCTATGTGATTCTTTACGCCATAATTCAATGGCATCTTTCTGTGACTGTCTGGCTTTCTTTTTCCATAATGCTTCTTCTACTCTCATGATGCACTCGGCATCCCATGTCCCTGTAACGGGCCATCTCTGATTCTCTGCTAAGTCTTTAGTGTAATCCACCCACAAGTCGAGATATAATACGGCATCTAAGCCGTGCTTGTGGTACATAAAATATCCGGGAGTGTCCCTGGGTGGGATGGGAACTGCTTCTTCAAGTATCCCTTTCCTAGTTCCTAACTGACGTAACTTAGTAAACAGTGGCATTCTGAACCTTGATACTTGATACTTGGTACTTACTCGAACTTGAACACAACTAATACAATAAACACAGGAATGAAGATCAAACAATCACTCATACCACGACATTAAAACACATTTAAACATTTCAGAACGAACATTAACTAGATAACTGGATACTGGATATACTGCTAAACAGTACAGATACACTGCTAAAACAGTGCAGACCGGGTCTGTGTACCCAAACCCGTCTTGACCGGACACAAATTAATGCACCCGTCTTGATGCATCCCCAGCAACGGTACTCACCGGGAAGCACGGAACGGAAGGCCTCGGAAACTCGACTGGACTGGACCGGACTGGACTCGACTCGACTCGACTCGTGACGTAGGTACTTCGGAACTGGTGGGCCTCTAGACACCTCGGACCTTGCTCTCTCGGCTGGGCTCTGGTCGGGATCCTCCGCACTCCTCACCGCCTCGTCTGGGTGTCGATCGCAGTCTCAGTCACCTCCGTTGGCCTGAGGGAGATACAGGAAATCCTGCGGGTACGCGTAGTTGTCCGTCACGGCTGTGGCAGGGGGCTAGGCCTGCAACGCACCGCCGGCGTGTAAGGTGGGGGAGGGGTCCCTATTCGGGCGCCAAATTATGTGGTAAATAAAGATTTACCGTATGCGGAATTTCTATGCGGTATAAGTTCAATAAAATAGCTCAATCAAATGAGAGGCAGAGTCCGTGGCATCTGAGTTTATAAGGGTTTTATTCCATGTAATGGAATGGTTCGAACCATGGTATCATGTTCCATCACCACGAAGGTTCAGGAAGGGATAGACAATGCTTTATTAACAGTGTACAATATATATAGTAAAGGCATACAATGGTGATGGATACAGAAGGCGTAACAGCTGAGAGAAACGAGATAAGAACACATGTGCGTACCAGAAGGCGTGCACGAGGGCGTACACGGAGGTGTGTGCTAGAAACGTCACATGAAAGTGTCACAGGTGGGTGGATTCATAGAGAAATCCTGCAGTGTCAGCAGAAATATATGGCTGGATGCGCGCGCAGGCAACATGACGTGTGATTGACGTGGAGCTGGAGGGTGAAGGGGACTTGACATTTAGCACTAGAAGTGGAGACAGAAGTCTGGCGTGTCAGAACAACCTAAACCCAATCATATCTGATATCTTGTGTTTGAGGAACTGTATTATCTAGAAGGAAAGGTCTCTCGGACAGAGGCTATTCTATACTGACTGCTAGTGCGTGCATATGCGACTATGTGTCTACGTGTAATGCGAGGGGCCATGGGCCTACCATGGTAACAGGAGCAATGAATTACTTGCACAGAGACAGAAAGGCCGGGCCCTTTGCTCTGCAGCTGGGGAGATGTTTACCTATATTACTAGACAGGAATGTATTTTCGAGGAGCGGAGCAGATAACTTGAAGGCAAAATACAGTCTTGGCAGGCAAGCAGGCCGAGCCGGGCACCGCTCGCCGCGCAGGGAGTAAGGCAAGGGTCATGGATGCAGATCCAGGCTGCAGCTTTCAGAGGCAGAAGGCAGAAAAAGGCTTGATGGCAGAAATCAGGGCCTAGCTCGCCAGAGCCAGGAAAACGTGAAAGTGCACCATGTAAAGACGGTGGCACGGCATACTTAGGAACTGAATTATCGATCCATTCATGGTGGATCTGAAAGAGGACATGTTAACGTTGGACGCAAATGTATTTGCGTCTTCATAGCTGGTTGTGGAGGGAACATACATGTACTTGAAGCACGTACATGGAGCCGTTGGGGTACGCAGTAGGGGACACAATTGACCATAAAAATTCATATTACCTCAGCTGGATAGTGAATTATTTAATTTACTATTCCAACTCCAGTCCCCGTGGATAGCAGGGAAGGTGTTGGATAGTAAATTAAATATATTCCCTATCCTAGAGCGCCCCCCAGCGCAATGCGTTGTAATGGTTTGCGTTGTAATGGTTGCGATGTAATGGTAGTGCGTTGTAAAAAATGTGTTGTAAGTGATGTTCCCCATTATTACCCTTCTGGTCTGCTTTCTTCTGACCACCCTGGTTCTGGCCCTGGTTCTGCTTAACCCTTGTTCTGACCCATCTGTCTGCCTTCTTTCCCAATTCTTGGGGAGAGGTCAGATCTGAGTCAACAAGGTGCTGATGCAACAACTGGTTCTGACAATTGTTTAAAATCTGTTCCCTCATGATCAGATTGTACAATCCTGTGTAATCAGTAACCTTACTGCCCAGCAACCAGCCCTCCAAAGCCTTAGTGGCACAATCCACAAAATCAGACCAATCCTGAGACTGAGTTTTCTGGGTATCCCTGAACAGCAACCTGTACTGCTCAGTGGTTAGGCCAAACCCATCTATCAGTGTATTTTTCAGGACTTGGTAATTGTTAGCATCCTCAGCTCTAGTAGTGAGGAGCTTATCTCTACCTTTGCCTTCAAAGGAGAGCCACAAGACAGCTGCCCACTGACTCTGGGGGACGCACTGGACAGTGCAGGCCCTCTCCAAAGCAGTTATCCATTTGTGGATATCATCCCCTTGTTTAAAGGGGGGCACTATCTTACTCAGGTGTCTAGTGTCTAAACTCCTGTCCTTTTCTCTAGGTAAAATGCTGCCACCAGTGGGATCTAGCCCACTTAACTTTTGCTCTCTAGCAAGGGCAAGTCTCTCTTTGGCCAGGGCAAGTTCTTCCCTTTCAATCCTCAGATTGACTTCCCTCATCTTTGCTTCATGCTCTCTTCTCTGAGGGGATGTCATCCCTCTGTGAGAAGAGGTCTGATAGCCATTGGTTCGAATGGATCTGTTAGAGCCTCTGGATAGAGACCTAACTCGTCCACTCCCAATGTTAAGCCTGCCTGAGAGTGGGCCTGGGGGCCCCCCAAGTCCATTTTCATGCCTGCTTAAGTTGGACCTGGTGAGTCTACTGACTTCTACCTGTCCCTTGTCTGCCTCATCCCCTGACACTTCCTGATCCTCTTCCTCTCCTTCACTCACTGTTCCATTGAGGTTGAGGTCAGGGTCCCCAAGGGTTACCTCTAAGGGGGGCATGTTCCCATCTGGATGAGAAGGGTCTGTGTTAGCAGTCCTCCTGGCATCATAAATCTTTAAGAGACCAATCAGAAAGGGAATGGTAGGGTTAGAACCCTGTTTTAGCTTCCTGGATGTACAGATTTGTCTCATCTCCTGAAATCTAAGAGCAGCATATCGTGAAGTGACCTGTGGAGGGTCCACTGACACAAGGGGGGCTTCTGAGTTCCCTCCTTTGTCCGGCATGCTTCTAGTGTGGTGTAAGTGATGCACCTACCTACACTATTTGTTTGCCTACTGATCCCTTGCTAAGAGTTGTAGTCAGGGCGTGCTAGGCCCTGTTGAACTACAACAGCTGGTTCAGTAGAACTCAGAGTATTCTAAGCTAAGTTATATGTACCTTAATACTTATGTGATCTTTCACAATGATATTCTTAGGATACGTGTGGTAAAACAACAGCAAGCTCAAATACCAACCGCTGCTCACCAATGTGAGAAGTTGGCCTGATATGCAGTGCTCACTATTCTAGTGATCACTATTTATTTTTATTTATTTTATTTAAAGTATTTATAAAGCACGACTGTCACCTGGCAGGTATCCTGGCGCTGGTAGCTACTCTTGTGGTTTATTGACGGGGGTGGACTGGGACTGGCCGGTTTTTAAAGGGACAGGGGAAAGAGCCATGTTTTGATACGTTTCCTGAATGGGAGGAGATGAGGGATATGGCGAATGTCGACAGGTAGACTGTTCCATAACTTGGCTGCAGCTACTCGGAACGATCTTCCTCCCATCCTGGCCTTCTTACATCTGGGCACTCTCGCGAGGCAGGCAGTTGTGGACCTGAGTGTTCTGGTGGGGGTATACCAGGAGAACAGACGTTGAAGAGGTCTGGGTCCTATTCCGTGTAGTGCCTTGAAGACCAGGCAAAGGGCCTTGAAGGCTATGTATCAGTCGAAACAACCCTTATTGATGATTGGTTGTAAGTCAACCGTAGACCAGCTATCCTAGTAGCATGGACAAGAGCAGTCTTTAGGCTAGACTCTAGAGGGCGTGTTAAGCCAGCTGTTATACCATCACATATACCCCTTGAACACCAAGTGAAAGGACACCACACAAGTTGTTATGAAAATAAAAGTATATTTATTTAGAACACAACAGCCCTGGACTCTTTATGAGGACAGGGCACTAAGCACAATACAAAGCTCTTATGAAAATACTCAAAGTCGCACAATTTATACAAATGCCAGAGGGGCACGAAAAACCATATACTACAAAAGTGGAATGCGAAATACTAGCAGGTAAGTAACTAATCTCAATGACTTTAGGATCGCTAGGACTTGACTACTGAACCTTCAGATTACTAGCAGGATGCCTAGGGAGATCGGGTGCAGAGTGTGCACTCTCACGCGGGATGCGGGACAAAGTCTATGGATGCTAGATTTCGTAAAGTTAGTGTTATCGGACTAATCCGACTAGGTAGAGCTGAAACGAAAAAGGATCTGGACCCTTGGATAGTGAGGCTAAGCTGGAGCACCGAAATGCTGAGGTTACCTAGCCCAGGGGCTGCGGCTGCATAGGTCTGGAAAGACGTCGGGAATCCTCGTTGCAGTCTATGGAGCCTGAAAGAAGAAGTTGCTGGCAGGCGACCAGTGAAGAGATTCGAAGGGATCCAAGCCTGATTCGGTGATGGAGGATACCTGTAAGCAGAGGGGACCAAGTTCTGAATCACTAGCCAGTGATTAGAGGGGCACCAGGATGGCACCAGATGGAGTCACCTCGACCAGGTGAGTGGTCGACGCTGGGCTCTGCAGTCTCACGGACCAGGAGGCGTTGTCGGCGACCAGGATGGAGGTGCGAGCTGTCCCACGATGGTATCTGCTGTCGACGTCGCTGGACCCAGGATTGGGGCAACAAGTCTTGGCAAATGCAAGCCCACGCGGTGGACTTAAAATGGCGTCTGGAGTGGACCAGGAGGGTCCGGGGTGCTCCTCTGTTGGAGGGGAGCAAGGGCCAGTCTGGAGCAACCAGACCAGCGGTTTTGTCGTTGGGGTGCGTCGTCAGGAGGGCCACAAGCCAGCAGGCAAGTAGCCGGACAACGCGGTGAGCAGCAAAGAGCAGAAGGGCCCCACGCAGATCTGGTGGATGCTGGGGGGCTGGACTTCAGTGCTGGAGCTGCTCAGGGTTAGGGCTTCTCGAACCCCAAAGCACTCACTCGAGGATCCCTCGGTGGTCGTGCTGGATAAGCGTCGTGCAGTTCTGAAGATGGCCGGTCCCTCGAGGTCTCGTCACACCCACGGATCTCAGCTGAGCTGACGATGTAGGTAGAGGTCAGAGGTGCCAGGGAAGCCGGGTCTCGTCATGCTGGTCGGTCGGATTCCTGAGGAAGGACGTGCAGCAAATCGCAGTGTTCTTAGGTGGTGCCCGCAGATGCAGGGTGACTACTCCTTAGTCATAAGGGAGAAATCTTAGGAAGAAGTCTTGAGATCCTTTCGTAGAAAGTAGTTTCAGGATTCAAAGATGATCTAATTTGGAAGGGTCCCCGCTCCCACCTTTATACTAAAGAAAGGGGCTGGTACAGGACTAGGTCCTGCCCATGGTTGGGACCAGGAAGGGGGGTGCTTACACCCCTCTCCCATGCCGGACTTTCCCCAGCTCAGGGGCTGGTGTGCCCCTGGAACTGGTTCTAGCCGGCATATGCATAGTGAGCACCGGGGTGCCACTTGCAGTCACCTTCCTGTAAAGCCCTGCCTACCCAGGATACACAAAACCCTGTCTGGGATGGTGCTAGCACCGCCCCTGACAGGAAACCCTTTGTCCGAGCCTCCCTCGCTGGAAGGACTCCCAGCAGCAGGAGGTCAGACTTGTGTCTGTGGTGGCAGCATCCATTTTGTGATGCTGAGGCTTGAGTTAACTTTAACCGGGGTTCACAGTTACATACATGTCGTGTCACTCTAGAAGGGTGGAATGCTAACCCCGTCGCCAGAATTGGCGAGGGGTTAGTATTCCAATTCGTATGACACCTTACTCGACATGTTTTGATAAAGCGATACCAGAGTTGGCATATAACCGCGAGGATTATAATGCACTTAAGAGTATATGGTATGCGTTATCATGGAACAGCTATTAGGACTTGGTTCCGCAAGCTGCAAACGGGCTCAGCTCATTCCAGAGCACCATCTCACATGATTCCAAGCACTCTGCCTTCAGGATTGTCAAGGCCTGCCATAGGAGTGACTGATAGGAATCTATGTGTCCATTTTAGGGTTAGATATAGGTATACTATATCTAAAGCAAGGGGTGATTACACCACCTTGCCCCAGCTGTCGTGCAGCCAGTTGTGTCAGATTTAGATGGCCAGCCAGGGGTGGCATAATACATGCTGCAGCCCCTGGTAGGCCCTGGGTACACCTATGCCCTGAGTTACAGGGTCTGATAAGGTGGCCCAGTACCAATTGGTAAATGCACCTAAGGTACACGTGTCAATTTAGTGAGAGAACAGCAAGGCTGTGGGTCTGATTAGCAGGCCCACAGCCAGAGAAGTCGTAAACCAGTGAAGCAAACAGCAAAAATCTGGGGTGATCATAGGATTGCAGACCCTACTCTCCTACAATTTGCATACAGCACCGAAGCGAGCGATTGCAGCGCGTGAACCCAAACCCCCATAGGGGGTTTTGGCGGGGTTACCCCCCCAAGAAAATTTTGAAAAAAAAGAAGAAAAATCGTGCATTTTCAAGCAAATTTGATAAAGCAGGAAGGTTAATAAAGCAATTGTTAAAGTGCAATTATTACATTAATAGATGGCATAAGGATTAGTTACTTACCTGTAATCCTAGTTCTCTTCCAGGGGTATCCTCATCAAAGTCATAAGCATTAGAATATTCCCGCCCATGCGCGGGACCCCGGAAACACTATATTATATGTGCCCCACATATATATACATATATAAATAAACATATATATATAAAAACATGCAATAGAAGCCAAATAACATCAGAGCTGAAATATGCTGTGAAGAATTTCCATCATACATGAATAATAAGCATTAGAAACATGAGAAACAACACCAAAGATTGTTTAGAAACTGTTTTAATGCTCAGAAAGCAATAGAAATTCTCATAACTCACTGGAAGCATAGAAAGCTCCCAGGCTGCATTGCAAACACACAGTCTAAAAAGACTGAAAAGCTAACCTGTAGCTGCATAGCAATAAACTGACACCGTGCCTTTAAGGCACCCCTGACCCCCTGTATCCCATCATGCCTCAGGGGTGACAGTTAGGTCAGTTGTTCTTTTCGGAGACTGAAAACAAACCCAGTAACAAATAGGTTAACAATATCTCCTTATTAAAGAGTATCCTTTGCCCGGGGAGGCGGGAGGGTTGGTTATGACTTTGATGAGGATGCCCCTGGAAGAGAACTAGGATTACAGGTAAGTAACTAATCCTTCTCTTCCAGGGGATCCTCATCAATAGTCATAAGCATTAGAATAGAATAGCGAGCCTCTCCTCTTCCCTGCGGGCAAAGGAATGATAAGACAGTAATCTCATCAACAAGTCTGAGTAGGCTATAGACTACCCAAACAGATTCCTCAAGGAGGCTTGCCCTACTTGAGTATCGGCCCTGGAATCAGATTCAAAGACAGTAATGCCTCGTAAAGGTATGAACCGATTTCCAGGTTGCAGCCTTGCATATTTCTGACATTGGAATGTCATGCAAGAAAGCTACTGTAGCGGCTTTCCCTCTAGTGGAATGCGCTTTGGGTGACCCCAACAAAGGCTTGCCTGCAAGCTGATAGGCCAATTTAATGCAGGAGACAATCCATCTGGAGATGGACCTCTTGGCCGCTGGAAAACCTGTCCGCATTGAACCATAGTTCACAAACAGTTGATTCGTTTTCCTAATCCCTTTAGTCCTTTCCAAATAGAACTTGAGCACTCTCTTAAGATCTAAGGAGTGAAGTGACCGCTCGGCTGGGGTCGTAGGATTTGGAAAAAACAAAGGGAGGGAAATGGACTGATTTATATGAAAATCAGAAATGACTTTAGGCAAGAAAGATGGATGAGCCCTTAGGACTACTCTATTGTGGTGGAAAACAGTATATGGTTCCTTCGCACAGAGCGCTTGTATCTCGCTTACTCTGCGCGCAGAGGTAATCGCCACCAAAAAGGCCGCCTTCCAAGAGAGATGTTGCAAGGAGGCCTTGTGAATGGGCTCGAAAGGAGGTGACATTAACCTGGATAGAACCAGGTTCAATTCCCATGGAGGAGAAGGGTTTCGCACAGGGGGATACACTTTTTTCAACCCCTGGAGGAAGTCCTTAACCACTGGAACCTGAAAGAAAGAAATCTGATCAGGCGATTTTCTGTATGCTACTATGGCTGACAAATGCACCCTAATAGAAGTATACTTCAAACCAGCAGTTGCCAGGGAAAGGAGGTATGGCAAGATGACCTCCTCCTGCCCTTTAGTCGGATCTAAGTGATGATCCCTACACCATAAGTAGAACCTTTTCCACTTGAACGCATAGGACGCACTCGTGGAAGGTCTCTAACCCTCCTTTAAAATGTTCATGCATTCGGGAGGCAAGTTCAAATGTCCATATTGCAGGACCTCAGGAGCCATGCTGTTAGGTTCAGTGATGGGAGGTTGGGATGCATTATCCTCCCGTTCATCTTGCTCAACAGGTCCGGCCTGCAAGGAAGTCGTCTGTGTGGACACACAGACAGATGTAGAAGGTCCGGCTACCACCACTGCCGTGGCCAATTCGGAGCTATCAGGATCATTTCCATGTCCGACCTGAGGAGCTTGGATACTACCTTCGGAATCAGAGCCAGGGGAGGAAACGCGTAAGCGAATGTTCCTGACCAATCCATCAGGAGAGCATTCCCCTGCCTTCCAGGCCGGTGAAACCTGGACGCGAAGGCGTAGCATTTGGCGTTTTCGTTGTCTGCAAACAAGTCTATGGTTGGACGACCCCAGCAACGAAAAAGCTCTTCTACCACTTCGTCGTTTAGCACCCAGTCTGGCTGATCTTCGAAGTGCCTGCTGAGTGCGTCTGCTTTTATGTTCAACTCGCCTGGAAGGTGCACTGCCACTACTGTGAGGCCTCGAGAGAAAAGCCAGTGCCAGATTGTCTGAGCCTCTCGAGAGAGTGGGCAAGATCGTGTGCCTCCTTGTTTGTTCAGATAGAACATGGTGGTCGTATTGTCCGTCTGAACCAGGACTGAGTTGGACTCGATCGCTGGAAAGAAAGCTTTGAGAGCCAGGAATACCGCTCTGAGTTCCAGCATGTTGATGTGGTATGTCTGCTCCTGCGCGGACCACTGGCCTTGAATTTGAAGCGGACCCATGTGCGCTCCCCAGCCTTGCAGAGAGGCATCCGTCACTATAGACTGGGATGGAAGAGGTTGATGAAACGGTACTCCCACCAGCACATTCCTTCTCCGAGTCCACCATTTGATGGCATCCTTTGTCGCTTGGGAAAGAGTGAAACGATCTTCCCAACGCCCTGTCGCTTGGTCCCACTCGTCCTCTAGAGCCTGCTGCAGAGGACGCATTCTCAGCCTGGCGTTTGGGATGAGAAAAATGCAGGACACCATGGAACCCAGCAGGGATGCTACTTGTCGGGCTGTTGGGAGCCAAGACTCTAGCAGAATCCCACATTTCTGACTCATGGAAAAAAGTCTCTCCTCCAAAGGAAACGCTTTTCCCAATCTTGTGTCCAGAACGGAGCCTAGGTAGTGGATGAACTGTGTAGGCCGCTGGACTGACTTCTCCAGGTTCACTTGGAGGCCGAGTCTGTGCAACTGGTGCAGGTAAAGTTGTAGATGGTGCGTTACCTGTACCGGAGATGGGCCTTTTAGGAGCCAGTCGTCCAGGTATGGGTAGATGAAGAGCCCCTTTTTGTGAAGAAAAGCCGCCACCACTGCCATGCATTTGGTGAAGACTCGTGGTGCGGACTTGAGACCGAAGGGTAGCACCTTGTACTGGTAATGTTTGCTCCCTACGACAAACCTCAAGTACTTGCGATGTTGCTGAGCAATTGGGATATGAAAGTACGCATCTTGCAGATCCACCGAACACATCCAATCTCCGGCTTGAAGATGTGGGCATATTTGGTGAAGTGCTAACATGCGGAACTTTTCTTTGACGATGACTTTGTTCAATAGACGCAGATCGAGTATTGGTCTGAACTTGTCCTCATGATCTTTTTTGGGGAGAATAAAGTACCTGGAGTAGACTCCCTTTCCTCTTTGAGAGGGAGGAACCTCCTCTATAGCCCTTTTTTGTAGTAGAACTTTCACCTCTCTTCGGAGCAAGCTTAGCTGGTGAGGGCAAGAGTTCTTTGAAGGAATGCTCTTCGGAGGCGCACGGAAACGTAGTCTGTATCCATTGCGCAGTATATTCAGCACCCACTGATCCTTTGTGATGCTGACCCACTCTGCCAGGTGTTGTGAAGCACTTCCTCCCACTGGAGTGGGCAACTGCGCCAGAGGAAGCCATTGCTCAGGCCTTTCCTCCTCTTGTGGTGTTAGAGGACTGTTGGTGACCTCCTCTACCTCTGTTGGCTTTGCCTCGAAACTGGGATTTACCCTGGTTCTTACTTTGGGACCACTGAGGGGTTTGTACCCTCTGTTGAGCCCCTCTCCCCCTGTTGGTCTTGAAGCGGCGTTTGAATTCGTTTTTCTTTTCCAAACCCACCGCTTTCACTGTATCTAGTTCAGTCTTCATACGGGTCATCTCTTCGTCAGCATGTTCCCCGAAGAGAGAGGAACCCGAAAAGGGAAGATTAAGGATGCGATGCTGAGCATCCGGCTTCAGACCTGTAAGGCGCAACCAAGCGGACCTCCTGGCACAAACCCCATGTGAGTAGGAATGCGCCGCAAGCACTGCACCATCCGCAGCTGTGCTTATCATCTGATTCGCCACCAGACATCCTTCTGTCACAGTCTCTTCAAAAGTCTGCTGGTCTTCCTTCGACAGTTTGGATTTGTACCTTTCCATGGAGTCCCATAAGGCTCTGTCGTATCGACCCAGAAGTGCAGCCGCACTGGAAACCTTCAGAGTTGAGGCAGCTGAATTGCAAACCTTGCGACCCCAGGAGTCCTGAGATTTGCTGTCCTTGTCTGGTGGGACTGAAGAGGAACCGGCAACTGCGTGCGTCTTCCTCGCCGCTGCCACTATTACAGAGTCTGCTGGAGGGTCAGATTTGACAAAAACCGGGTCAGAAGAGGCCGGTTTGTATTTCTTCTGAATGCGGGCTGGCACCGCTCGGATAGCCGCTGGAGTTAGGAAAACCTCTTTGACAGGATCCATAATCCCCGGGACTAAAGGCAGCAGTGGACGAGAGATAGCTTTTTTGTGTAAAGTCTCAAAAATTACTGTCGTTGTAACCTGAGGGACAGACATTTCAATGCTCAGCTTCTGAGCTCCTCTTTGCAGGACATCCAGATAAGTTCCAATGTCATCCACTGGGGAGGATCTGGACGTAGGACTGTCCGTCAACGTAGGGGAGTAATCACTCTTGGAAGACCTGGTAGAAGAGGTAGATGAAGTAGACGGAGTTCGTCGACGCCTACAGTGAGCACTGTGCCTCCTCTCCCGCGATCTTTTTTAACGCTCATCCCTTCTAGGAGAGCGAGATCTGACCCGATCTTCTGAACGAGGCCTGACCGGCTTTTCTCTTCTGGGAGATCGGGATCTTTTGGGAGATCTGGTTGGTGTTCTCACAGGTAATTTGCGCCTGGGAGGACTACGCTTGTCCATCTCCTCTACCAGACTCTGAAGAGGAGACATGTGTTGTGGGCTGACATATTCTTACATACGTTTGGCAGCCTCAGAGTCTTGCCAATGGTCCAAAGACTTGTACCATGTAGGTGACAGTCTGACTTGCTCAGCCGAAGGATCTGGCTGACGCACAGGAGATCTGCGCACAGGACTTCTGGACCTTGAAGATGCAGTTGAGGAGCCAGACGACCGTTAAGTGGAATGACGAGAAGCTGACTCCGTTACCATGATCACAGAGTTTCTTTCTGAATGTCTCGACGTCGAGCATTCTTCTCACGCCGCCGAACGCCTTTGGGGGGTCGGCGGGTCAAACAATCTCAACTTCGAATGCCTCGACGGCGATCGATGTGAGGATCTATGGTCTCTCGACGTCGAGCGGCGATGACCAGCCGTCGACGGAGTTCTCTGTCTCGACGCCGAACGGCGATGACCAGCCGTCGACTGAGTCCTCTGTCTCGACGTCCAACGGCGATGTCCGGCCGTCGACGGAGCCCCCTCTCTCGACGTCGAACGACGATGTCTAGTCGTCGACGGAGGCCTCTCTCTCGGCGTCGAACGATGATGTCCAGTCGTCGACGGAGTGACCTCCCTCGACGCCGATCGTCGCCTGGTTGACGACGGCGGAGGGGCCTTTGATCTCGACGCCGACCGTCGCCCGGTTGACGGCGGCGGAGTCACATCTCTCGACGCCGACCGTCGCCCGGTTGACGACGGAGGAAGGGATCTCGACGACAGAATTGGATCCTTCTACGTCGTCGACGTACCAGTTCTTCTTTTCGACGGCGAGCCCGCCGTCGACGGCATTTTTGAAGCCAAACGATCCACCAGTGGTTCTTTCCTCAGCGCCAAGCCTGACACTGAAGCTGAAGGGATGGAAGACCTGTCTTTTGAAGATGTTTTAGTCTTCTTGGAACCCTTCTTCCCCGGAGACCATCCTCTGGATGACCTATGAGCCAGGCCATAGATGCGAATTCTCTCCCTGTCTTTGAGAGTTCTTCCTGACAGGTGCTCGCAGTGAGGACAGGTGCCAGGATCATGTTCTTCAGGCAGACACAGGATACAAACATCGTGGTTGTCTGATTTTGCTTTCTTGTTGCCACAAGAAGGACACTTATCAAAAAGTGAAGGCATTTTCAGCTGAAAATGCCCACTAAACTGACTTAAAAAGGCAGTTCCTTACTTGACTAGTTGAAAAATGTCAAAGTAAGTGAAAAAGTTGTTCAAAGTGAAGTAATTTTCTGTCAGAAAACAGCAATTAGTGGAGCTGTGTAACCAGGATCCTTCCTGAAGGAGCCGGAAAGAACAACTGACCTAACTGTCACCCCTGAGGCATGATGGGATACAGGGGGTCAGGGGTGCCTTAAAGGCACGGTGTCAGTTTATTGTTATGCAGCTACAGGTTAGCTTTTCAGTCTTTTTAGACTGTGTGTTTGCAATGCAGCCCGGGAGCTTTCTATGCTTCCAGTGAGTTATGAGAATTTCTACTGCTTTCTGAGCATTAAAACAGTTTCTAAACAATCTTTGGTGTTGTTTCTCATGTTTCTAATGCTTATTATTCATGTATGGTGGAAATTCTTCACAGCATATTTCAGCTCTGATGTTATTTGGCTGCTATTGCAGGTTTTTATATATATATATGTATATATATATATATATATATATATATATATATATATATATATATATATATATATATATATATATATATGTATATATATGTGGGGCACATACAATATAGTGTTTCCAGGGTCCAGCGCATGGGCGGGAATATTCTAATGCTTATGACTTTGATAAGGATCCCCTGGAAGAGAACATGTAGCTGCCACTGGTTGCTTAATAGAGTCATTTGGTGTGCCCATAAATCAAAACAGTGTGTGGTGCTGATATACAGGACCACAGGGGATTAAGAGAGTCATATGTAAGAGATTCACTGTCAGTGCCTCTTTCCTCAATTTTGGCTGCAAAATATTTAACATATTTAGAATAGTATTCAATCATACTCATGAAAGAGCAAACTCGTCTTTTTCAAATGGATTTGGTGTGTCTTTGATTGTTCTAATCAAATTAGCCTTGGGCTTGACTTTATCAGCAGAAATGATGTGCCTCAAGTATTCCACCTCCTCAACCATGAATTTACATTTGTCCCTGCAAAGTGTCAAGCCAGCTCTCTCCAATCTGTCCTGCACCTATGGAAAGGTGACACTGTGTTCCTCAACAACCTTTCCATAAATAAATATGTGATCCTGGAAGGAGAAGTGAAGTGAGACACCAAACACTTCAGACATAATCCTCTGAAAGTCACTGGCAACAAATAAAAGGCTAAAACGAAGGAATGTGAGCTGATAAACACTCTTCAAGATGATGAAAGCAGTGAGCGGTTTAAAGTCATCAGGGATCTTGATCTGAAATGGCACTCCTTAAATCTAAATTGGACATGTACCTAACACTCCTCGAGATTAAACACTGTCTCCCATATGTTTGTCATGGGGAAACTGTCCATCTGGATGTTTTGGTTTTGAGATTGTAGATCAACACAGAATCTTAGGCTTGAATCAGCAATCTTTGTTATGACCACCCTGCACAGATGCTTGAAGCCTCCAATGGCTCAGCTCAATTACCCCTTCAATTACCATTTCGCTAAGCATGCCTTGCCTTTTTCCATGATAAAACAGTTGCAACCATCTGGCTTAGCGCCGGACACGCTCAGCAGATTTCCTCAGGAACATCTTATGTGCATACCCTGTAAGAGTAGCCAATTTGGATTGGGGCACAAACTTGGCATTGTATAAAATCTCACAGAGATTTGTGTCTTCCACCACTACCACCTGACCAAGCACACAGCATGGATGATGATGATGTGTAGGTCATATTGGTACTTTGGTAGACTCATCACAAAATAGGAGGTCCGTCCATGGCCAGACATAGACCAACCATGTAACACACTTTCTGCTTATATAAGGCCACCAAAATCTATGTACTAATTTGACACACCTTTTGTTCAATGTCCTTCCATTCCCAACTACCATAGGCCACATTTCCCCAAAAATGTATTCCAGAAATAAGGTGAATATTGAGTCTCAGTCCACCATTAAAGTAATGTCCCTGCCATTAATGCAGTAGTCTGACTTGGGCAGTTCCTTCCTCATGATGCCCCAACTCATCCCTCAGACATAGTACCCATTTGGGGCTATTTTCTACATCCTGAACTGAACTCACTCTGCTCTTGCCACCATCTTGCAATCCTGCTCCTGCACACAAAAGTGAAATTCCCCTACCACAGTCCTATATTCTTCACCTATTGCAAAGCAATTCTTTGAGTTTGTGGAATGGTAAATAGTATTGTACTTCAATTAGTATCTGGGCCTTCCTTTGCTCGCAGAATTGGCATAGCTCACTAGCAGTCAACAACTGGCAACACTCTTTTTACCTTAGTCCTGTTCCTGTATGTTTGTTAACTGCTAGAGGTCACTACAGCCAACTGTGTTTTGCAGTTATGAGCTGTTTCTTCAGGGCAAGATCTTAAATTATTGATGCCTTACTTCTTGGTGATGAAAAATTCAAACAAGACCTCAATCTGCGAGACAGGCCTATGTTATGGCCATCATGGATCCGTGTTTACTCGTAAATTAACAAATATGCATCAGCGATCCAGATATTATTGCAGTTGGGTCACTCTGGGCAATGTTGTGCATCCATCACCATGCAAGGGACTTTTCCGTTCAAAGATTAATACTCTAACTTTTTTTTTTATATTTAAAATAAATATATTGAATTAATTTACATCAGTATTTAGCAATAAAATATTTGTACTAATTGTTCTCCATCCCAAATAGCTTTAATATCATAAAAGCATTGAGTTAAACAAATTCCTAAAGTTGATAAACAATACATCAACTAATAAAACATATTCGAACGTACGTGTATGAGAGCCCTAGCTTTTCAGCATACAGACACTATTTGCAGTTAGACGGTTCGAGTGTGATCATTAAAATGTCAACAATAAAAGCCAGTTAATACGATTGTACGAATTAAAATCCTAATAAGAGTAAAATATATAATGAACATGAGATAAAAATATTAAAATGTATAAAAGGAAAATTGACACAACTGGCTGATCACTCAGCTGGGGCAAGTGGGTGTAATCACCCCTTGCTTAGATATAGTATACCTATATCTAAACCTATATCTGGACACATATAAACCTGTGAGCCACTCCTATGGAAGGCCTTATCAATCCTGGAGGCAGAGAGCGTGGTTTAATGTGAGATGGAGCTCTGGCATGAGCTGAGCCTGTCTGCAGCTGTTGGGAACAACTCCCTAAGCTGATCCGGGATAATGCCATACCATATACTATTAAGTGCCTTATAATCCTCGCGGTTATATAGCAACTTTGGTTTGGCTTTATCAAAACATGTCGTGTAAGGTGTCATACGATTTGGAATACTATCCCCTCGACAGTTCTGTCGACGGGGATAGCATTCCACCCCTCTAGATGGAGAAGACATGTTACTTTACTGAAACGCGGTTGATTTTTAAAAGAGCCTCAGATCCACAAAATGGATGCTTCTGTCACAGACACAAGTCTGACCTCCTGCTGCCGACCGAAACTCAGCAGAGGAGGCCTGGACAAAGGGTTTCCTGTCACAGGGAGGTGTCACACCACCCCAGACAGGAGATAGTGGATTGTAGCAGGGAGGTTTGAAAGAAACCAGACACTGCCTGGGGAGCAAAGGCTGCCCCTTGCATAATCCGGCCAAACCGGTTCTGGGGCACACCAGCCCCAGTCCCAGCGCGGCCTGGATCAAAGGAAAGGGGTGTATCCACCCCCTTCCTGGGTCCCACCCATAGGAGGGGACCTAGCAGGTAATCCAGCCCCCTAGATTGGTATAAGAATGGGAGCAGTGCCAACGCACTCAGATTATCCTGATGAAACATTTGAAATGAAACTCTGGACCCTTCGACATCCTACTCAACGTAGAAGACTGAAGAATCTCCCTTGTGGTCAAGAAGTGACCACCCTGTGCAAACAGGCACCATCCAGCACCTCAACGTCTGCTTTGTTGCAGTTCCCGCCGGAACTCGAGCGACAGAGATCGACGAGATCAAGCTTGCCTGCCTTCTTACAGCCCGATCCACAGTCCCTGCAGAGCTGAGACCCGTGGAGGCGACCGGAAGCGTGGGGCACGCCATCTTGAAAAGACCACGAGACGCTGACCGTGCAGCCCACGAATGACCCTCGAAGCTGTACACCGGGGTTTGAGAAGCCCCAACCCTGAGCCACTCTTGCACAGAAGCTCACCCCTCAACACTCGACGAGTGCTGCATGGGGCCCTTCTGCTTGCTTTGGCTCGACGCGTTGGCCTGGTCACTTGCCAGCTGGCTTGTGGCCCTTGTGCCGAGGAAAACCTAAAACCGACTTGAGATTCTGGTTGCTTCAGACTTGCACCAGCTCCTCTGAAAAGGAGCACCCGCTCTGACCCTCCTGGTCAGAGTGAGAAGCAATCCCCCGGTCCTGCGTGGATTGCTCTTGCCAAGTGTTGTTTGCTCCAATCTTGAAGCCAACTGCGCCGACTGTGAGAGCCTGCGTGGGACAGATCGTGACCTGCTCCTGGACGTTGCAGATGCCCCAGAGCCCACGTGACAGCGGAAAGAAGCTCCTCGGCAACCGCCTGATTGCGCCAGACATTGCCTGGTTCCGTCCTGGTTCCACCCTGGTCACTGCTGAGTGACCCAGACTCTGTCCCCTCTGCTTTCAGGTACTTTTCTACTCTGATCCACCCTTGGATCACACCGGACACTTCTTCACATCGCCTGCAGCATCTTCAGCTTCAAGCACCAAGAGCCTGCATGTCAAAACCCGACGCCACTTCGACCCTATGCACCCGCTTCCTGTGGGTGAGGTAACATTGCAACGCCGGTGTTCCCACACTGGTACACACCTCTAGGGTTTGTGTCTAAAGTTTGGTTCCTCTAGGTTCAGCGGAAGTGTCCTTAAACTCTATTTGTGTAACTTTTACGCACCATTGACATTGCATTGGTGCAAGCCGCACTTTAAGCGCTGCACCCGAATCCCGCGGGCTTTTCCCAACTTCAGCATTGCTAGTCCCGACTGCTCCCAGCGATTCCCTAGGCCCTAGGCCTAACCACTGTTCGATTGGTATCTCTTATACCACTTTTTTAATATATGGTTTGAGTGGCCACCCTCCCTCATCCATAACTGTGCAACTTTGTATGTTATACTGTGCTTTTGATTTAACGCTTGTGACCCTTTGCTCATAAAGAGTACTGGGGATTAATTTAGAAATAAACACATATATTTTTATAATATATACTTGTGTGGTGTCCTTTCATTTGATATTACAGGACTGTGATTGGTAAAACAGCTCGCTTAACACGACCTCTTGAGTTAAGCCTTTAAGGCTGCTTAGTCTATGCTACCCTTAAGATAGCTTGTCTAATAAGGTTGACTTACAACCAGACACCATAAGGGGTTGTTTGGACTGATACAAGGTGGTTCCAGAATTGGAAACATCATATATCAGGCCAACTTCTCACATTGGTGTGCAGCGGTGCGGATTTGAGCTTGCTGTTGTTTTACCATTGCAATCTTTTTATCAAATTGAAAGATCACATAAAGTACCCTAGGTACATATAAATCAAAAGCTTAGCATATTAAGTTCTACTGAACTTAGTAGTTGTAGATTAAAGGGATTAGCACACCCTGACTACAACTCACTAGCAAGGTACAGTAGGAAAACACTTAGTGTAGGTAAGTGCACCACTTGCACCTCACTAGCAGTCATGTCTGACGCAGGTGGAGCCTCAGGCTCTATCCCTACGACAGTTGACCATACCAAGGCAACTTCCAGTTATGACAAACTTAGCCACAAAGACTTGAGTGCCTTGTGCATTGCAAGGGGGCTAAAAAGGGGCAGACACCCCACCATTCCTATCCTGATAGCCATCCTGGAAATGGATGACTTAAATAAGGAGAGTGTAGCTCCCTTAGCTTTAGGAGATGGAGTGAACCACCCTCAGAATGAGATAACTCCAGAAGAGGAAGAAGAGGAGGAAGAAGGCTCAGAGGTAGATGAGCCTGCTCAGAGTCAGAGGGGTAACCAGGTCCCAGTGGGGAGGCTTAGCCAAGCCAACTTGGACCTACTAGGGAATGGAGAGGGCCAGCACCTCCCCAGATCCGATAACCTAGTTCCCACAGGCAATACAAGGGTGAGATCTCCCTCAGTGGATTCTCACATTTCTAGTGCCTCCAGAAACTCTCAAAGGGGAATGACTTCCCCCCAGAGAAGAGAGCATAAGGCCAGGATGAGAGCTGTAGAACTCCAGATAGAGAGGGAAGAGTTAGCCCTGGCCCAAGCTAAACTTGCTTTAGCAAGGGAACAGAAAATGTGTGGCTTAGATGCCACTGGTGGCAGCAACAATAATCCTAGAGAGAAAGACAGGTCCTATAATAATAGAAACCTGGCAAAGATTGTGCCCCCCTACACAGAAGGGGATGACATCCACAAGTGGATAACTGCTCTTGAGAGAGCCTGCATGGTACAGCAGGTTCCTGAGGAACAGTGGGCAGCAATCTTATGGTACTCCTTTTCAGAGAAAGGGAGAGATAAGCTCCTCACTGTCAGACATGAGGATGCTAAAAATTACAAAGTCCCGAAGAGTGCTCTAATAGATGGGTTTGGCTTAACCACTGAACAATACAGGTTAAAGTTCAGAGACACCCCTTACGGCTCTGGAGAGCTGGCTACATGGCAGCAAAGTACATGACTTCACAGGATTGTATAATTTGATTATGAGGGAGCAGATCCTAAGTAATTGTCAGAACCAGCTCTTACACCAGCACCTGGTGGACTCAGATTTGACCTCTCCCCAAGAATTGGGAAAGAGGGCAGATAAATGGGTCAGAACCAGGATTCGGCCTAAGAATCAGGACAGTAACCAGAAGAAGGAGTCTACCAAGCCTCAAGAAAAGGGTGGGGATAAAACTAAAGAAAAGACTTCCCCAGGGCCCCAAAACTCCAAGAATGGGGGTGGGTCCCAAGACACTTCTTCAACCCAGAAAAAGCCTTATTGTCATACCTGTAAACAGGTTGGGCATTGCAAAACAGACAGCTGTTGTCCCAAGAATGGCAATAAAGAGAATATACCTCCAAAGCCAGCTCCAACACCTCCTGTTACTGTCAGCAGTAATCCCCCAGGAAGTGGGAGCACACCCAGGAATCTGGGTGGGTTTACTTTTGGAGCCCAGGTGGACCCTGGCCTATCCAAGTCCACATCCCCAAATGATCTTGTTTATGAGACTGGCATGGGGTTTGCCAACTTCTCTGATTGCCCAAATACCTTGAGCAAATATAGACAAGAACCCATCATCAATGGTTTGAAAGTTGAAGCCTTTAGAGACACAGGGGCTAGCATCACCATGGTGGCTGACTGTATAGTCCCCTCTAAGCAAATTTTACCAGGTGCCACATACCAGGTAACAAACATTGATGGAATCCAGACAAATCATCCCATGGCAGAAGTAAGTCTCAGCTGGGGAGGTGTCACTGGCCCAAAGAGAGTGGCAGTGTCACCAAACTTGCCTGTAGACTGCCTACTTGGTAATGATTTAGAAATCTCATCCTGGGCTGAGGTGGAACAGGAAATCCATTCTAGAATGGTAAACTCCAATGGAAAGGTTAGTGGGGCTGTAATGGCTACAGCCCCAACCCAAGATGTCCTTCCTGAAAAGGTTGGTAGGGCTGAGCAACTCTCTGCCCCATCTTTAGCAGAAGCTCTTCCTAAACAGAATAGCAAAGCTGTTATGATAACAGCAGAAACCCAAACTGAGTCTCCTCCTGAAAAGGTTGGTGGGGCTGTGATGGCCACAGCCCAAACTCAAACTGATATGTGTGTTGTGAAGCCTGAAATGATGGATCACTCCACCCAAACTCAGAGCATGGAGGAGGAAGAGAAATCTCCCCCTCACCAGACATTAGGACAGGTTCAGCCCCCTCAGGAAACTGATCTTACCCCTGATGAAGGAACTGCCCCAGAGGTTGTTAGGCCTGGCCTGACAGAGCCTCTGATTACAATGGACCCTTCTCAGGTGGGATCCAGTCTGGAGCAGGTAACCTGCCCCTCTCTACCTTGCCTTAGCCAGCCCAAGGCTGCAGAGGACAAGAAGGACAGTGAGACCCCCCAGGGCCCTTGTCAAATAAAGCACCCCCATCAACCGATTAGGGGCACCAAAACTAGTAACCCTAGTGAGGTGAAAACTTTAAAAACTCCTGAGGGAGCCCCCTTAAAAGTAGTTAGGGACCTCCCACAGATGGATTCTGTTGGGCACAGCCAAACCTGGGACCCAAAGGACCCAAACCTGAACTGTCCCTCCAGCAAGTCAAACAGAGGGACCCAGCCTCCAGCTTTAGGTAGCCAGAGGTTGACCCTGAGAGCACAGCGCAACTCAGTTGAAGAGAGAAAGGCACACATGGTGGAAGATAATTGGAGGAAGCTGAGCCCTAAATTAGTGGAGCCTCACTTCAATACTCCATATCCAAACCAGCCTTTAACTTTGCATAAACACACCCAAGGTAGTGATTACCTATGGTGGAGACCCTCTGATACCCCTAGGGTGAGGGACTACTTAGTGGACCATGAGACAGGGGGTACCCATGCTAGTGCAGGTATTTCCTTATATGGCCACTCAGGCAATATAGGCTTACCTGGCCAAAGATAGCCTTATCTCCTTTCGTTTGCGGGGGTGGGGGGAGGTTTTGTAGGAAGGTGGCTACCTGACTATGGTTACCCCAGATTTTTTTGCCTTGTGTTTAGCTGGTTTTCGACTTAGGTGGCCTGGCTCCCTGCTAATCAGGGCCCCAGGCTATCTGCTCTCTCTGTAAAATGGATTCCTTGTACCCTAGGTGCATAACTAGATTGGCTTGGTCACCTTATCAGCCCCTGTACAGTGCACTATAGGTGCCCAGGGCATAGGTGCATCCAAGGTCTACCAGGGGCTACAGCATATATTTTGCCACCCCTGGCTGGTTCTTAAATTGACACAACTGGCTGATCACTCAGCTGGGGCAAGTGGGTGTAATCACCCCTTGCTTATAGTATACCTATATCTAAACCTATATCTGGACACATATAAATCTGTGAGCCACTCCTATGGAAGGCCTTATCAATCCTAGAGGCAGAGTGCGTGGTTTAATGTGAGATGGAGCTCTGGCATGAGCTGAGCCTGTCTGCAGCAGTCGGGAACAACTCCCTAAGCTGATCCGGGATAATGCCATACCATATACTATTAAGTGCCTTATAATCCTCGCGGTTATATAGCAACTTTGGTTTGGCTTTATCAAAACATGTTGTGTAAGGTGTCAAACGATTTGGAATACTATACCCTCGACAGTTCTGTCGACGGGGATAGCATTCCACCCCTCTAGAGGGAGAAGACATGTTACTTTACTGAAACACGGTTTATTTTTAAAAGAGCCTCAGATCCACAAAATGGATGCTTCTGCCACAGACACAAGTCTGACCTCCTGCTGCCGACCGAAACTCAGCAGAGGAGGCCTGGACAAAGGGTTTCCTGTCACAGGGAGGTGTCACACCACCCCAGAAAGGAGATAGTCGATTGTAGCAGGGAGGTTTGAAAGAAACCAGACACTGCCTGGGGAGCACAAGGCTGCCCCTTGCATAATCCGGCCAAACCGGTTCTGGGGCACACCAGCCCCAGTCCCAGCACAGATCAAAGGAAAGGGGTGTATCCACCCCCTTCCTGGGTCCCACCCATAGGAGGGGACCTAGTAGGTAATCCAGCCCCCTAGATTGGTATAAGAATGGGAGCAGTGCCAACGCACTCAGATTATCCTGATGAAACATTTCAAATGAAACTCTGGACCCTTCGACATCCTACCAAACGTAGAAGACTGAAGAATCTCCCTTGTGGTCAAGGAATGACCACCCTGTGCAAACAGGCACCATCCAGCACCTCGACGTCTGCTTTGTTGCAGTTCCCGCCGGAACTCGAGCGACAGAGATCGACGAGATCAAGCTTGCCTGCCTTCTTACAGCCCGATCCACAGTCCCTGCAGAGCTGAGACCTGTGGAGGCGACCGGAAGCGTGGGGCAGGCCATCTTGAAAAGACCACGAGACGCTGACCGTGCAGCCCACGAGTGACCCTTGAAGCTGTACACCGGGGTTTGAGAAGCCCCAACCCAGAGCCACTCTTGCACCGAAGCTCACCCCTCTACACTCGACGAGTGCTGCGTGGGGCCCTTCTGCTTGCTTTGGCTCGACGCGTTGGCCCAGTCACTTGCCAGCTGGCTTGTGGCCCCTGTGCCGACGAAAACCTAAAACCGACTTGCGATTCTGGTTGCTCCAGACTTGCACCAGCTCCTCTGAAAAGGAGCACCCGCTCTGACCCTCCTGGTCCAAGTGAGAAGCAATCCCCTGGTCCTGCGTGGATTGCTCTTGCCAAGTGTTGTTTGCTCCAATCTTGAAGCCGACTGCGCTGACGGTGAGAGCCTGCGTGGGACAGATTGTGACCTGCTCCTGGACGTCGCAGATGCCCCAGAGCCCACGTGACAGCGGAGAGAAGCTCCTCGACAACCACCTGATTGCGCCCGACATTGCCTGGTTCCGTCCTGGTTCCACCCTGGTCACTGCTGAGTGACCCAGACTCTGTCCCCTCTGCTTTCAGGTACTTTTCTACTCTGATCCACCCTTGGATCACATCGGACACTTCTCCTTCACATCGCCTGCAGCATCTTCAGGTTCAAACACCAAGAGCCTGCGTGTCAAAACCCGACGCCACTTCGACCCTATGCACCCGCTTCCTGTGGGTGAGGTAACATTGCAACGCCGGTGTTCCCACACTGGTACACACCTCTAGGGTCTGTGTCTAAAGTTTGGTTCCTCTAGGTTCAGCGGAAGTGTCCTTAAATTCTATTTGTGTAACTTTTACGCACCATTGACATTGCATTGGTGCAAGCCGCGCTTTAAGCGCTGCACCCGAATCCCGCGGGCTTTTCCCGACTTCAGCATTGCTAGTCCCGACTGCTCCCAGTGATTCCCTACGCCCTAGGCCTAACCACTGTTCGATTGGTATCTCTTATACCACTTTTTTAATATATGGTTTGAGTGGCCACCCGCCCTCATCCATAACTGTGCCACTTTGTATGTTATACTGTGCTTTTGATTTAACGCTTTTGCCCCTTTGCTCATAAAGAGTACTGGGGATTAATTTAGAAATAAACACATATATTTTTATAATATATACTTGTGTGGTGTCCTTTCATTTGATATTACAGGACTGTGATTGGTAAAACAGCTCGCTTAACACGACCTCTTGAGTTAAGCCCTTAAGGCTGCTTAGCCTATGCTACCCTTAAGATAGCCTGTCTAATAAGGTTGACTTACAACCAGACACCATAAGGGATTGTTTGGACTGATACAAGGTGGTTCCAGAATTGGAAACATCATATATCAGGCCAACTTCTCACAGTATGGTATCCAGCAGAGCATGATGGTTATAGTAGTTTTTTAAGCTGCACATCGTAAATATGTGGGGTGAAATGCCATTGTTGGAACGTGAGGGGTGGAGTCACGATCAATTTAAAACAGGGGTAAGTCAGCATCAGGTTTTGGCGTGCTGTTTCTGTCAGAGAAGAACTCGGGTGAGAAAGAGTTTAATTACAGCAGTGATTCAGGTATGTGGGAGAACAAGTTTATTTTACGCTCATATTCTGTTTTGATAGCGAGATGGCAATTAAAGTACGAGGGTCCTCACATCTTGTTGGTTACTTGCTAGCAGTAAAGTCGAAAGATGTTTAGCAGGGTACCAGTTTAGAGGTTGGGTCAGGCAATTATGTTGTCGGAAAGCAACTGTGTTAGCGGGAAAAATGCTGCATTGGGTCGATATTTAATATAACATTCCATTGTGTATACAGTGATGACAGTATTCATAACCAGGCATGATTTTAACATTTACGTTCTTTTACTTGTAGTTAACCCCAGAGGAAGGGCCTATTATGGCCCGAAATGCATTGGGTAATAGAAGCATTGAGTTTGGGATGTACGTTGCATTTTACGCATGCTCAGAAAAAGGCCTGGAGTGGCATATCTGGAGCATGAGAAGCTTTTAAATGTTACTGCATCCTACGTGTGAGCATATATGGAGAATACAATCTACATAAGAAACCCATTTGAAGCTGTTTGGAATCTTTTCTTCAAAATTGGATTATTAATCAAATTATAATATGTGGTGAAGCAGGCTGTGCACCGGACTGGAGTGGGAAACCCGCTCCTTCCTTTTGTCCTCTACTTAACAGGCACATTTTAAACTTCATCCGACCCTTCTGTAAGGCTGGATGTTTTAGTGACTTGAAAGGTCATGAACCCACTAACTTTCTGAATATTATACACTTAGAATCTACTGGAGTGAGCAACACGACAAATTTGCTCAGCGAATCATAGTGAATAAGCTAAAGTAATTGTGAGACGATACCGCTGGATATAAGGGGATATCGAGGACACATACACCAGACTTTGATTCCGAGGGATTTTTATTGGCTTTGATCTTAACAACAATCCTGGAAAGGTTTAAGTCTCTTAAGGAAATCCGATTGTCAGGGGGGATCTCATCCGGGATTCTTCTCCTTTCGTGACGCTCTAGTCTCCTCTCCCTTGGACTCGGACCATAAAGAAAAAAAAAAAAAAGAAACGAAAACAAGGTTTCAGGTTGAGGGTTCTGGACCACACGACTTGGTAGGGAACTGGGTGTGAGGGGTCACCGAAGGCTGCCACCACAGAAACAAAAAAGGCCCAGCGGCTTACCGGCAAAAGGGTGCGTGAATATCAATTTTAAAAAACGATACCAGCTACCCTACCCCGTGACCTCCCCTTAACTGTTACCCTGCCCTTTCTCGTGATGAAGTAAAGTTGCGTATACGACGCCGTACCTTTTCCAGCCACACTTCCCTTGAAGTGTGGCGGGGCGAGTCGCGGTATGGTTGGCCTCCTGGCTTCTCGTCCTTCGGCTCCCGGCTGTCAGACTTTTATTACTGTATGTTACTACACAGGAACAGAGATGCTAGTTCCCAAATCCACCCCAACAGCAAATTAGAGCTTAGTGTAACAGGTCTCTAAAGAGGCCATCATGGGGGAAGGGGGAAAGTGGATAAAATAACAAAAGAGAGAAGAGACTGTTCTGTTGGTTTCTTCCGTAGTTCGTCCTACAGACTTCTACTGTTGCTGAAACCTGCGGGCAAGAATTAATGTCAACATGAATCAACTTCTATTCTATCCTGTTCTTTTCCTTCTTGTACTCTCTATGTCTCACTTCCTTACCTTATGACTTCCAGAACTCTGCTTCTCTTCTAAATTCTTATTTTGTGTCCATGTGTTGTGTGCTTTTATTCTTGGATGAAATCTTTCTTCAGTAATTAGAAAATAACCTTTAGTCACTGTTAACCTTCTAACTGTTTAAACCCTCTACTCTACGTTAAGCTCACTTACTTATCTATTTTCTGTTAATTCTCTTCTTTTAAATCTCCCTTGCTCTCTGCCTTTTTCTCGCAGTATTTTCCTCTCTTGCACACCTGTAATATATTACATTGGTTGGTTAACGCCTTACTCTCTTATCGAAACTCTGGATAATTTATATTCTATCTAGGATTTAACTTACTGTGTTTTTTTGGGGGGTCTTGTCCTATTGGCAATTATTAATCTGTAACTTCTTTTATTGTCTTTTCAGGTCCTGCCTCATCAGCGTTTTATTCTTTTAATGCTGGTTGACAGAACGTTGTTTCTTTCTCCTCAGTAAGAATTATTCTTTATTCAAACAACTATTTACAGCTTGCGCCTGATATTTCTGCCATACATTAACTAATACTTCCTCTACTTGTTTTAGGTCCTGACTTCTCAGATTTCGATCCTATGCTGACTGACTGGAAAATTGTTCTCTACTTGGTAAGTATTGGTTCACTATTTACATTTGTACATTTGTCTCTAGGTCGTATTAACATTGGTCACTTAGCTCTTGTTTCTTCTTTCACTCCCAGATGCTCCGGTGAGAGCGCCGCAACGTCTCCCTCACGCGGTGAAATATGCCTCACAGCACGAAGACCTGCCGCTCTCCACGTTTTCCGTTTGTCTTTTCCTCCTCGTGGCGGCTTTGAAATGCTGTACAAGATTCTCGGAATATTTCCTGACAACTTCTAAGACTTCGGTTTCTCTAACTAAACGTAACCGTTGATTTTCTACAGCACACCTAACTACACTTCCTAACGCGGTCGAATCCTTGGTGAAGTGCGCAGTTCTCAGACAGCGCGAGCCTCACCTGGATTCCGCCACGTTCTCCGCTGGGCACTAGAACGTCAACTGTAACTCGATACTGGCGACCTCTTTAGGCACCATTTTCGAGTGAGCTCCGACCAGGTGTCCTCCATAGCGCGGAACATTCTGTTTTTGATCTTCCCATGTACAATTAAACCTATCTGCAATCTTGGAGTCCTGACAGTACCCTCCAACAAGGTAGATTCTCTCCTCTGGGGTTTGGTTGGGAACCGTCGATGAAAGGCCTTAACCAATCTTGGAGCATGAACATCTTCATCTCGTTCCCAAGATCTTTCCTCAGGCCCATAACCTTTCCAGTCTACCAAGTAATATAACTCCCCTTTTTGCATTTTGGAGTCTAGGATTTCTTTGACTTTAAACTCAGTACCAGTCTCTAGTTGAAGAGGCCTTGGTGGTAAGTCTTTTCACAAGTTCCCTGGAGCCTTCTTTAACAAGGATATGTGGAAAACTGGGTGTATCTTCAGCCTTGGTGGAAATTGGATTCGATAAGTCACCGGATTTATCTTTTCTTCTACAAGATACGAACCAATAAATCTCGGTTGAACTTTCCTATTCCCCTTATGCCTCAGATTTTTGGTACTTAACCAAACCTTATCTCCTATTTCCAATAGAGGTCCTACATGTCTCTTTCTGTCTGCATAAGTCTTGTATTTTTTTTTAGCTTGTTTTAGATTTTCAATTGCACTTTTATGCACCTGTTCTAATTGTGTCACAATTTCCTCTACCGCTAGAACTGAGATTTCTGTTTGTCCGAGTGTTAAGTTTGGGTGTCTCCCATAATTCATGAAGAAAGGGGAAAAACCGGTGGAATTTTTTTTTGCATTATTATGGGCAAATTCTGCAGCCCATAGATAGTCCGACCAGTTTCCTTCTTGTTTCAAAAGAAACAATCTCAAGTACTGGTCAGGTTCTTGATTTACCCTCTCGGTTTGACCGTCAGTCTCTGGGTGATAACTGGTGGAAAACCGGACTTCAGTACCCAACCCTTCCATAAATGATTTCCAAAAATGGGAAATGAACTGGGCGCCCCTGTCAGTTATTACTATTTTGGGGATTCCATGGATTTTCAATATCTGAGCGTTAAAATGAGTCGCCAACTGTTTAGCCGTCGGCACTCCCTTCAGAGCTTTCAAGTGAGCCATTTTAGAAAGGGAATCTACCACTACTAAGATGGTATTGTAACCCTGACTAAGAGGTAAATCGGTAATGAGGTCTAATGTGACGGTGTGCCAGGGATAAGGTGGAGTGGGCAAGGGCAAAAGCAATCCTTTTGGGGCCTGCCTTTCGGATTTTCCCTGAGCGCAAATCTCGCAAGTCTTGACATACTGCTCAATACTTTTAGACATTTCTGGCAACCAATAGTGTCGCCGGATCCGTTCTCTGGTCTTTTCCTCTCCTTTATGTCCCGCCAACTTCGCATCATGGCATTCCTTAATAATTTGTTGCTGCAATTCTTTAGTAGGTATATACAAGGCTCCTTGGTAGTAGGGCAACTGATTACGAATCTCTCTTCCTTCCTTCTTCACTTATTCTTCCATGGTTTTTTCATCCATTGCTTCCGAGATACCATGTTCTAGATCAACTGAAGTGATTGCTCCAATAATTTTTTCACTTGGAATAATTGACTGATTTCCTATTGGAGTCTTTTGATTCTCTGTGTCAATCCTGGATAAGGCATCTGCTTTTCCATTTTGGGCCCCTGGTCGATAAGTGATGACAAAGTCATAATCAGCAAAATATAGTGACCATCGCAACTGCCTTGGAGTTAGAGTTCTAGCTGTCTTCAGAAATTTTAAATTTCTATGGTCCGTGTACACAGTGACTTGATGCTGTGCCCCCATCAAGTGATGTCTCCAATCCTTGAATGTGTCCTTTATGGCCAATAACTCCTTCTCTGTGATTGTATAGTTAACTTCCGCTGGGGTTAATTTCCTTGACCTATAAGCAACTGGATGTAGCTGCCCAGTTAACTTACTTCGTTGGGATAAAACTCCTCCCACAGCTTGATCGGAGGCATCAGTTTCCACATAGAAGGGTTCGGTCGGATCTGCATGTTGTACGATAGGGGCTGACGTAAAGCTTTCTTTCAGGGATTGGAAGGCTTCTTCTGCATCAGTTGCCCATTCAAATTTAAGCCCTTTCTTCAATAGACGGGTGAGTGGCATGATCTTATGTGAAAACTCACAAATGAACCTCCGGTAGAAATTAGCAAAGCCAATAAAACTTTGTACCTCCTTGACACGCTCAGGAGACTTCCAGTTAATTACTGCTTCGATCTTCTTTCGGTCCATAAGAATGCCATGGGTGAAATTACAAAGCCCAAGAATTCTACCTGAGAAACACTGAAGGCGCATTTTTTTAGTTTTACAAACAGTTTATTTTCTCTCAGCTTCTGCAAAACCCCTCTAACCTGGTCCTGGTGCTTCTTCTCATCCACGGAGTATATAAGGATGTCGTCGATGTACACAATTGCACACTGATCGATGAATTCCTTCAACACGTCGTTTATGAAATGTTGAAAAGCTGCAGGTGCGTTACATAAACCATAGGGCATAACCTGATATTCAAATAGGCCGAATCTTGTTCTGAAGGCTGTTTTCCACTCATCACCTTCCTTCATTCTCACCAGATGGTACGCCCCTCTTAAATCTAACTTTGTGTAGATTTTTGCTCCTTTGACGTGATCTAGCAGTACTGATATCAGTGGTAATGGATAACGGTTTTTCTTTGTGATTTTATTGATAGCACTGTAGTCGATGCAAGTCCTCAAGTCTCCCTCCTTCTTAGGCACGAAAAATAGAGGCGAGGAGACTGGGGACTGCGAGGGACGAATGAAGCCATTTGCTAAATATTTATCCAAATATTCCCTTAGATGATGATGTTCTTTCTCCGTAAGGGCATATACACGACTACAAGGCAAGTTCGAATCGAATAGCATTAGCGACGTTGACCCGCCCGAAGGACGAGAGTGGCCTAGCGGTCCCGGACTTCGAGCTCTACTACCTGGCGGCCCAGTTACAGTTCTTTACACAGGAGGTTGCGAGGATCTACCGTGGTCCGGAGCAGGAGAGGGAAAACGGCGTCCCCCGTCACATACTGGCATACATTACCATGCAGCAAATATTGAGGCTTAGTGGGCTGACCCAGGAAGAACGAACACTGCGTTTGTGCTGGAATCGCACGCAAAAGAGAATTGGGCCCGGGCACCCGTATGCCCCGGAGATCCCGCTAGGCATGTTGACAGCTCTCCCACATGGTGGAGACTGGTCAAGACTACGCCTGTGGGAGGATGCAGGGCTGCAGGTGGTGGGGGACCTTTACGATGACGGGGTATTGGCCCCGTACCAGACATTGCAGGAGAGATACGACCTTCCGAGGGGGGATTACTTAATGCATGCGGCGGTGGTGAGGGCCATACAGGCGCACTGGGGAGAGGGTCTGATGGAGCCCGCGACGACGCTGGGGTGCCAATATACAATGATGGCAGCAGGAACGTTTAAAGCAGTCACATGCCTTTATTCCAGGATGCACACAGACACCCTCCTACCACTTACGTCACTGAAGAATAAATGGGAAGCAGATCTACAAGTGGACATCCCAGACACAACGTGGTCCCAACTAGTGCGGAGAGCTAGGAAGAGCAACAGAAACGCGCGTTTCCAGCTAATACACCTTTATATCCTTCACAGGGCCTACCTTACCCCGAGTAAAATCGCAAGGTACTTTGGCGCAGTGGACGCAGCATGTCCCAGATGTAACCAGCTGGGAGCGGACCTAAAACATATGCTGAGGGGCTGTCCCCGACTACAAGAGTACTGGGGGGAAATAGGTGATACTCTGAATGAAGTAGCGGACAGGGAATTGCAGTTTGATAGCGCGGTCACTATTCTACACTGGTTCCCGCACACACGTAAGAACAAACTATCTAGCAAATTCATTGACATGGGTCTAATTATTGCAAAGAGAGAGCTGACCAAGGGTTGGAAATCGAAGGTAGGTCCGACGCACCGGAGGTGGTTGAATGAATTCTTGAAGTGGGCAACGGCGGAGAGCACGATCAGATATCAACTGGCCCGCCGTAACTCAGACGAGAAAGCGCAGGACGCTGCAATGGCGTGAGAAATGCTAGTACAGGCATTGAGGGATAGCACAGTAGACGAGGACGGAGGAGGGGAGGAGGAGGGTCAGGAGACCCCAGAGGAGGTGGTCACGGCCCCGGCACCAACACCGGACGCACACGCGTTCTAGAAACACGAAGCTCCGTAGGCCCACTGTACACACACATATCCTAGCGCCAGGCACAGTTCTAGTCACTAGGGGGGGAGGGAAGGGTTGCATCCCGGGATCCTGTAGCGACATATGCCCGACTTCTGGTGAACATTAGTGGGTGCGGGGAGAAAATACAAAAGCAGAGGGCGGAGGGCCTTATATACCTACTGCAGCAGACACGAGTGTAAACTACAAAAGACTAGCGCCGCCCAGCCTCCGCGATGTGGGCTAAATGGCTGTGTAAGTGGTTAACTGGGATGGGATGAGAGAACAACTCTGCACTCAGGGCTCCTGTATTCAGTAAATATGCTGTAATTGACTCTGCAATACAAATTGTTTAACAAAAAAAATACAAGGCAAGTTCGAACCTGGTTCTATCTCAATCTTACAATCGTAAGGTCTGTGTGGTGGTAGTTGCTCAGCTTCCACTTCGTTGAAGACATCTTCAAAATCTTGGTATTCCTCAGGTATTTCTTGTATGTGAATCACACAGATTGATCCTCCAGTCTGACAAAACAAATGTGCCGGATTGACCTCTTGCTCCGTTTGCTGACCTTCAAAAAATTTTCTAAACAATAACCTGACTCCATCTTAATAGTCCTAGTACTCCAGTTAATGGTCGGGTTATGTTCGGTGAGCCAGGGAAGTCCAAGGATCAATTGGAATCGGGGGGCATCAATCAAGTTAAACTGGATCTTCTCCTCATGCCCGTCATTGGAGATCAGAAGTATTAATTCTGTGTGGCTGACTATTGGACCCGAAGACAAATTAGTTCCATCCACTGCTCTAACGGGCTCGCTTTTTAACTTCTTGATGGCTCTGATTCCCACCTTGCTCACAAACTTCAAGTCACAAAAATTTCCGGTGGCTCCCGAGTCTATCATCACCGAGACTTCCATTAGCGTCACATGTCGGAATCTGATTTCCATTGATAAAATTAAATGTGGTGCTGCGGACTGTAGGGTGTTGGCCACTCTATGTTCTCCTGGAGTCTGATCTAAATTTGCATCCACCTGTTCAACTCCTCCAACAGGTGGTGCCACTAGTTTTCCTTCGGCCTGAAACTCACTTTGGGTTTCTTCGGACAATTACGCACAAAATGGCCTCCAGATCCACAGTACATGCAAAGATTGCTGACTCTTCTTTTTTCTCTCTCTTCTTTGGAGAGAGGACCCCGTATTGTTCCAATCTGCATAGGTTCGATACCCTGTTGTCCTTCATAACTTCATCCTCCTTCCGATCTGACTCGATCAAATCTTGGACCTACCGACCTGAAATCTTTTTTCTTTTCTCCTTTTCTTTCCTCTTGACGGAAATCGATTTGCAAAACCAAGTCTACCAATGCAGAGATTTCCGTGGGTCTGTTGGGTATTCCGGCTAACACGTCTTTTAATTCGTCCTTCAATCCCCAATAGAACACTGCTGCTCTCTTACTCTCTGGCCAGTTGGTTTCCACCACAAGCTTATTGAATTGAGCCAAATAAGAGCTCCCCTGTTTCAGGTCAAGCAACTCATTGTCGACAGCTTGAGATATCCGCCTTCTGTCGAATATTCGAAGAAACTCTTCCTTGAAGTTCTCATAATTTCGCAATATTGGATCATTTTTTGTAATCAAAGGCAAAGACCAAGAGGCTGCATCCCCACTTAGATATGACAACACAAAGGCGACTCGAGATTGCGCATCTGGAAAAATGGAAGGGCAGCACATGAAATGTAATGAACACTGCGTAATGAATATCTGAGCCATCTGTGGATCCCCGCTAAAACGCTCAGGTGCTGCTAAGGGAATGAATCACCTGAGTAGTCATCCTATTAGCCCCTTCTGATAATGAAGCTTGAGTGTCCGATCCAGAACCAAAAGGTTGTCTAAGTCTTTGTGCCAATTCTGCGGTTTCTTTTCTAGGGTTAACTACTTCCAATCTAAGGCTCTGGTTTTCCTCTCGGACTGCACTCAACTCTTTTTGTATGGTATCTAATATGGTTCCTAACCCTTGTATGTCTATTCCCTCTGCCATCTCTGTTCGGGTGTAAATTGCAACTTGGGCACTTCACTCTGTCAGACTTTTATTACTGTATGTTACTACACAGGAACAGAGATGCTAGTTCCCAAATCCACCCCAACAGCAACTTCGCGCTTAGTGTAACAAGTCTCTAAAGAGGCTATCATGGGGGAAGGGGGAAAGTGGATAAAATAACAAAAAAGAGAAGAGACTGTTCTGGTTGGTTTCTTCCATAGTATGTCCTGCAGACGTCTACTGTTGCTGAAACCTGCGGGCAAGAATTAATGTCAACATGAATCAACTTCTATTCTATCCTGTTCTTTTCCTTCTTGTACTCTCTATGTCTCACTTCCTTACCCTATGACTTCCAGAACTCTGCTTCTCTTCTAAATTCTTATTTTGTGTCCATGTGTTGTGTGCTTTTATTCTTGGATGAAATCTTTCTTCTGTAATTAGAAAATAGCCTTTAGTCACTATTAACCTTCTAACTGTTTAAAACCTCTACTCTACGTTAAGCTCACTTACTTATCTATTTTCTGTTAATTCTCTTCTTTTAAATCTCCCTTGCTCTCTGCCTTTTTCTCGCAGTATTTTCCTCTCTTGCAGACCTGTAATATATTACATTGGTTAGTTAACGCCTTACTCTCTTATCCAAACTCTGGATTATTTATATTCTATCTAGGATTTAATTTACTGTGGTTTTTTGGGTGGTCTTGTCCTATTGGTAATTATTCATCTGTAACTTCTTTTATTGTCTTTTCAGGTCCTGCTTCATCAGCGTTTTATTCTTTTAATGCTGGTTGACAGAACGTCGTTTCTTTCTCCTCGGTAAGAATTATTCTTTATTCAAACAACTATTTACAGCTTGCGCCTGATATTTCTGCCATACATTAACTAATACTTCTTCTACTTGTTTTAGGTCCTGACTTCTCAGATTTCGATCCTATGCTGACTGACTGGAAAATCGTTCTCTAGTTGGTAAGTATTGGTTCACTATTTACATTTGTACATTCGTCTCTAGGTCGTATTAACATTGGTCACTTAGCTCTTGTTTCTTCTTTCACTCCCAGATGCTCCGGTGAGAGCGCCGCAAAGTCTCCCTCACGCGGTGAAATATGCCTCACAGCACGAAGACCTACCGCTCTCCACGTTTTCCGTTTGTCTTTTCCTCCTCGTGGCGGCTTTGAAATGCTGTACAAGATTCTCGGAATATTTCCTGACAACTTCTAAGACTTCGGTTTCTCTAACTAAACGTAACCGTTGATTTTCTACAGCACACCTAACTACACTTCCTAACGCGGTCGAATCCATGGTGAAGTGCGCAGTTCTCAGACAGTGCGAGCCTCACCTGGATTCCGCCGCGTTCTCCGCTGGGCACTAGAACGTCAACTGTAACTTGATTCTGGCGACCTCTGTAGGCGCCATTTTCGAGTGAGCTCCGACCAGGTGTACTCCATAGCACGGAACATTCTGTTTTTGAGCTTCCCATGTACAATTAAACCTATCTGCAATCTTGGAGTCCTGACACCGGCCGTCTCCTTCGCTCTCCGGGCTTCCCTTCTCCGTCTCCCGATTCTCCTCTGCGTCTGCTTCCCGAGTCGTCTCTCCTTTTTCACACTCCACACAAACTCCAGCTTTTGCAGGTTCTGGTAGGACGGACATATCCCTCTCCACAGTGCCGGATTGGATAGACGTGGGTGACGTCAGGACCGTCGGCTCCACTTCCACTGGGAAAGTCCAGGCCGAGTTAAAGGGGCCGTAGGAGTCCTGTGTATGGGGCGGAAACGAACAGTCGTCAAATTCCTCGCCCCGTCCACCGACGTCTCCAGTGACCCCGTGACAGTAATACTCCGGGAGAGCGAGACAGGTTGGGGTAAGATAACTAGGCACTGTAATATTTCCAGTTACTGTAAGGCTGAGATTTTTCTACAATTCTTCCTAAATTAATGGAAAACACCCATCAAACATTATCATATTTTACTTGAAAAAAATTGGTAACATATTCTCCAAAACAGTATTTATGTTTTTTATGCCAGTCACTGCTTGGCAATTTATACTGCAGTGCCATCTATTCATGACTACATGGATATGTCATGTTCTTCAGTGAGGTCTCCTGTAAAGTCCCATCTTGCCATTTAAATGGTCTTCAACCTTCAGCTGCCTTCAAGTGTTTCTGCTGCATTTTACAATTCAGTCTGACCTCACTTTAAGGTTATCCATCAAACTAAAACCATGCAAAATCACTTACGATGTTACAAGAGCGCCCAAGACGTGGATGTTACAGTGATCATTTCATGTATCCACTAAATTGCATTGAAGTTTTAAAAATTTCAATTTTTCTTGCTAAAAAAAATGTAAGAGTTCCCACTATGCATGATTGCCTCTGAAATGCCAACAAGATTCTGTACAGTTTTCAGATGACCCTTCGGGCACTTGCATCATTTTAAGTAACATCTATTTGACTGAGATAGACTTCTATTTCTGAGGAGCCTGGACGAATCCCCAACCCTACAAGACACCTTTAAAATCTTCCAGGGACAGGTTTAAGACCCTCACAATTTGGGGACTTAGAACAACACCCTCATTTCAAAGTGGGACAGACAAAGACCCTCCAAAAACTGGGGATCTGAATGCCAATCAAAAGGGCACCTTGGGTGATTGGCGGTTGCTCTGAAAAACCTTTAAATCTGAAAGACCTGGAATGAGATCTTTACAAAGGAGGGGCCAATATCAAGGCTCTCAGTAAGAAATACAAATTCCTGTTTTCCTAGCTTGAATTGAGCGTTTGAATGAAATGAAGACCTTCATTACTAAAGAATTACAGCCGATGTAAGTATTTATTATGCAGCGCTGCCAACTATATTAAGTGCGAATGGTAGATATCTGCTAAACTGCAAGGTAATAAAAAAATATTGCTAGAGGAAAACATATATCCATGCGCTAACAGTTAATCAAATGCAGGCTGGGTAACATTTATTCCTGGCAGTAAAAATTCAGCCAGTCAAAAACATGTTTTAGGTTTGTGGCAAGGAAAGAGTAGATACAAGGCAAAAAAAGCCTCTGACCTCATTACCCGAGTGTTTAGTATACAATATCTTTGTATAGTGGAAGCTGATTTTCCCTTTTTTAAGACAGCTCAGATTTGATGTTTTCAAGTGGTTTATTCCATTGTTTTTTCTGTCCTATGATGAAAATGTGTAAGGCTAATGCAATTACAGCAGCAGAGCGACATTACCCTCTTGTAATGGACAAGATTAAGGTTCGACAGCAATTACTGACGACCAACTGTGGTTTTTGTGTTCTTTGTTCCATAACATGGCACAACTTACCAAGTAGGACATCTTTTATTTGTATTTATTTGATTTCCTATAGAGTTTTAACACATAGTGCTATACGAAAATAACGGAATAAAGCAAAGATCTTCTTACAGAACAGTAATACAGTAATGTAAGATATATTTTAGTATATCTCGTTTTTCTTGCAACACAGTACATCCATCTAGCCCTCATCTCTCTCTTCACGCAGACACGATCCTCCTTGTTCTCTATCTTACTATTTGTTCTACTATATATTCACCGGTGTCCTCTGCTATGTTACACACCAAATACACTGTTACTTTGTTTTATATAAAGTGCTCTGTTGCCCCTATGGCTATGTCCATGCCCTGTACATCCTATTAAATAAATATAGGAAAAAAGAAAATGAGAATGAGAAGAAAGCCAAACTGACAGAAAATAAAATAAATATGGCACCAGAGGGTCATCCACGGATCTTGAGTGGGAAACAAACGTATTCACAAACAGTCTTGGCAAAGAAAAAACAGGCACATTGCCCTAAAGTCATGGAAAAACACGCAATGGCAAAAAACAGCAAGTTTGGGTCTAATGTACTAACGCATGCAGAGTTAGCACATTATAGCACATCACAAGAGAGGGACCCAGCGGAAGAGGACAGAGAGGGCTAAAGTTGAAAGTGTTCAATGCAAGCAGTTAAATTCAAGCACTTGAGTGGAAGTAAAACGATCTAAGCAAACAACCAATAATATTAGGTGAGAGATGAATACTCCACAAGGCTGAGCCACGACGTGTTTGAAAAAAGTCTCAAACTAATGGCTAAAAGTGGCTGGTCAAAGAAAGCAGATGGCTGAAAGGGGTGAACTTAAAGCCCATTTTATGTATACTGTTAATAAGAAATCTGTTAAAATCCAAACCTAAAAAAAAATCGGGGCAAATGAAGAAGTTCCAGCCCCAGCCAAAAACAGCAGTTGAGGAGTCTTAGGTCACAAAAGGGGAAGGAGAAACAACCATTCGAAATCCAGCAGATGTACCCGAAAGAAAAAGGCGCCATTAACCACATAGAGTCTACAGCTGCTGTTGCCACTAGTGCAAAACGCAAAGATGTCCCCCATCTTCCCCCCCAGCGCCCTTCTCGGGACATCCTTACTCCAGCTAATTTAAAACCAGGATATTCACGGACAAGATCAAATGTATCAGTGGATCCAGTGATAACCTATCAGCGCAAACTCAAAGATATAGTGGCCTGTTACATCAGAGATCACTATAAGATTGGTGGATTCGGTTCAGTGCCCTGAGGAAGCCCAATTGTGGCGAAATGTGTTGGCTGTATTGTGGCTGTTTTGTTCGATCATCTCACGCCATGAATGATTCAAGAATCCATTAAAAAGATTATATCTCACATCACTGAAGAAACTGGATTGTGTTACTTTCTGTGCAGTTAAGCATTTTTTGTAAAATGTAAGTTGTCGCTCTGTGCACTTTTTAAGACAAAAAAGCAGAAAGAGGCAAAACTTTAAAAAAATATATATATATTCCACGGAGGCGTAAGTTGACAGTATTTTGGCTACGGGAGATTGATAAGAGAAGCAGAGAGGAACAAGCATTGGTAAATATGCTACAGCCAATAGAAATGGAGAGAATATAAGTGGCAAGCACAGGGACAAATGAAAAGCCAGGAAAGTGAGGGGGCAGGATGTAAGACCCTTTTAAGATTTAAAAATAAAAAGGATAAGTTCTCTTCCAGGGGTATCCTCATCAAAGTCATAAGCACTAAATATTCCCGCCCATGTGCGGGGCCCCGGAAATAAAATAAAAAATTATATATGGAAATCACATATATACAGCTCCTCATATATGTATGTACATAAATCATTTTTTCTCACACCAATGCAGCTCCCCATAGGAGGCTAAACAATGGAATTACCCATATAAAGATCATTTGCAAACATATAAAAAACACCTGAGGGCAAGTAGCACTTGAACCTTGTTTTTTAATGAGCAGAAAAACACTCATATATCATACAAAGTGCAAATAAAGTAGACATTGTTAGCCTACAGGCTGCATTGTAAACCAAAACCATAGAAAATGAAAGCATTTTCAAGAAACTGGCACCGTGCCTTTAAGGCAGCCATGACCCCCAGCTTCCCATCATGCCTCAGGGGTGACAGTTAGGTCAGTTGTTCTTTGTATAACCCTGAAAGTCAGGGCTCAACAATATCCATTAACACTTTGATCGTGTCCCATTTACCTGGGGAGGCGGGTTGGTTGCTTATGACTTTGATGAGCATACCCCTGGAAGAGAACTAGGATTACAGGTAAGTAACTTATCCTTCTCTTCCAGGGGAACATCATCAATAGTCATAAGCACTGAATAGAATAGCTAGCCCAACAACCACCTGCAGGTAAATGAGAAAAACATGACCCAACCAAACTGCAACAGCCGAAATCAGCTGTTGAACAGATTCCGCAAGGAGGCCTGGCCTACTTGGGTGTCTGCTCTGGTGTCTGAATCTAGACAGTAGTGTCTGGTAAATGTATGGACAGACCTCCAGGTCGCCGCCTTACAAATCTCAGACATGGGCACAGTATGAAGAAAAGCTGTAGTAGCCGCTTTTCCCCTGGTGGAATGTGCTTTGGGAGAAAACCACAGGGTCTCTGCGCCAATTGGTAAGCAAATTTGATACATGAAACTATCCATCTGGAAATGGACCGCTTCGAAGCCGCATAACCAGATCTGATCGACCCATAGTTGACAAACAGCTGATCAGATTTTCTATAGATTTGGACAGATCTAGATAGAATTTAAAAACTCTTTTCAGGTCCAGAGAATGCAAGGCCCTCTCAGCTGGAGTGGAGGGATTGGGAAAAAAGGTGGGTAGAGAGATGGCCTGGTTCACAACGAAATTGGACACCACCTTACGAAGAAAAAAGGGATGTGTCCTCAACACCACCCTTTTTAGATGGAAAACTGTATACGGCTCTTTAGAACAGAGTGCTTGAATCTCGCTCACTCTGCGAGTTGACGTGATCGCTACCAAAAAAGCAGCCTTCCAATAAATATGTTGCAAGGTTGCTTTGTGAATGGGTTCGAAAGGCGGACCCATCAATTTCGATAGCACCAGGTTTAGCTCCCAGGGAGGAGACTGAGGTCGTACAGGAGGGTAGACCTTCTTCAAACCCTGCAGAAAATCTTTAACAGCTTGTAATTGGAAGAAAGAAGACTGAGAAGGTGATCGTCTATAAGCTGTTATAGCTGCTAAATGCACCTTAATGGAATTACATTTCAACCCTGCTTTCGCCAGATACAGTAGGTAAGGGAGAATGACCTCTTCCTGACCCTTGATAGGATGACAATTGTTCTGCATACACCACATGTAAAAACGCTTCCACTTGCATGCATAGGAATGTCTCGTGGAAGGATGTCTTGCCTCTTTCAAAATGGACATGCAGTCCTGCGGCAGTCCTAGGTGGCCGTATTGTAGGACCTCAGGGGCCATGCAGCCAAGTTCAGTGAGGGAAGGTTGGGATGATGAATCCTCCCGTTCATCTTGGATAGCAGTTCCGCTCTGCACGGTAGTCTCCTGTGTGGGCACTCTGATAGGTGCAGAAGGTCCGGGTACCACCATTGCCTCTGCCAGTCCGGGGCAATGAGTATTATCCCAGTGGACGAATGAGCCAGCTTGTTCATCACCTTCGGGATCAGCGGAAGTGGCGGAAAGGCGTACACAAATGCCCCTGAACAGTCTATCAAAAGGGCATTCCCTTTCGATCCTGGACAGTAGAAACGCGAGGCGAAGTCTTGGCATTTGGAGTTTTCGTCGTCTGCAAAGAGGTCTATGGTGGGACGACCCCAAGACTGGAAGATGTCTTCTTCGACCTCGTCGTTGAGAACCAAGCCCTCTTTGTCTTCGAAATGACAGCTGAGAGCGTCCGCTCTCACATTCTGCTCTCCTGGCAGGTGGACTGCTGTGACTGACAGATTCCGAGCCAGGAGCCAATGCCATAGATTCTGAGCCTCCAGGGAAAGGGTACGTGAGTGTGTTCCCCCTGCTTGTTCAAGTAGTACATTGTGGTGGTATTGTCCGTTTGTACTAACACTGATGTTGCCTGAATCGAGGGTAGGAAAGCTTTGAGGGATCGATGGACTGCCCTCAACTCCAACATGTTGATGTGGTAGGAGCGCTCTTTGACAGACCACAGACCTGGAGTCTGGAGATATCCCATGTGGGCCCCCCAACCTTGCAGAGAGGCATCTGTGATCAGTGTCTGGACAGGAGGAAGCTGATGGAATGGAATTCCGACTTGTAGATTTCGACTCCTCATTCACCAAGGTATGGATTCTTGAGCCACGCTTGACAAAGTTATTTTGTCGTCCCAGCGAGCTGACTGCTGGTCCCACTTTTCCTCCAGATCTTGCTGAAGAGGAAGCATCCGTAGTTTGGCATTTGGGACCAGAAAGATGCAGGATGCCATCGACTCCAACAGGGAGGCAATCTGACGCACCAGCAACTTCTTGTTGTGCAGAACCAGTTGGCATTTCTGAATGATGGAACACTGTCTCTCCTCCAAAGGAAACACTTTTCCTAACTAGGAGTCTAATAGAGCTCATAAGAAATGCATTTTCTGTGTCGGTTGTGGAACTGATTTGCTGAGGTTCACTAGTAGACCTAGATGGCGACATAGTTCTATGCAGGTCATGAACTGGTTTCTTACGCTGTCCGGAGAAGGACCCTTCAACAGCCAGTCATCCAAGTAAGGGTACACGAAGACACCCCTGCGGCGCAGAGCGGCTGCCAGCACCGCTATGCACTTCGTGAACACTCTGGGGGGCTGACTTCAACCAGAATGGTAGGACTTTGAACTGATAATGAGCGGATCCTCATTATCAGTTCAAAGTCCTACCATTGAAGAGCAAATACTTGTGATGATGGTCGATGATTTTTTTCTATCACTTTTGATATGTATAAAAAGGTGAAAATATGTACTATTAATATCAATGGTCTTAATGATTTAAAGAAGATTGCTATGTTTCGAACAATGCTCCAAGTGTTGAATATCGATCTGCTTTGTATACAGGAAACCCACATTTCATGGGATAAACGTTTTCTTCTGAATAACTTGGGATTGGAAGTTTTGATTACATCTAAGCAAATGGGTATCAAAAGAGGTGTAGCAATTTGTATGCGAAAAGGAGTAGGGAAATGTTTAAAAACACTCTCTGATAAATGGGGCAGATGGGGACTGGCTGAGCTAAAAATCGGAAGCTGTAAATTTACCTTATGTTGCATCTATGGTCCCAATCTGGATGATGCCGAATTGTTTAACACTATGAATACAGAACTATCCACTTGGACACAACCGATTATAGTCTGTGGAGACTTAAATATACACATGTCAGCCGACTGGAATATTAGATCAGAGAAGAGATATACGGGTCGGAAGGTTAAAACTTATAAAGCACTTAGAGACCTGGTACTCAGTAATGGGTTAACTGATGTCTGGAATAAATTTCATTATAATGACCCCGGATATACTTTTTTTTCTACTCCTTACCATAAATTTGTTCGTTTAGACTATTTTTTTGTATCCTCAATTTTTTGGGAGAAAATTCGTATTGAGATATTACCACAAGTCATCTCAGATCATAATCCCATAATCGCTGAGATGCAATTTTCTACTGATTGCCAAAACTCCACTAGATCCTGGTCATTTCAAAGAAATTTATTATTAGATGAAGAATATCTTCAATTTATGGTTAATATTATTAAAGATTACTTTCTAATAAATAACGATACTGCCTCTCCACAAGTAGTTTGGGACTCTTTTAAATCTATTGTACGGGGCGAGACAATCAGTTTTGCAAATTATAAGAGGAAAAAAAACCAAACAGATTTTAGGGACAGGCTAAACAAGATTAGGCAGGTCGAGCTGGATTTATCTACCGCATGTAAAAACAATGTTAATATAGAGGATGTACAAACACGATTAACCATCGAACGCTCAGGTCTTCGTACACATATTGCTGAAGAAGTAGCTGCAAAATTTAAACAATACAAAACGGAAAGGTACGAATTTAGCGAACGTACAGGAAGAATTCTAGCACAGCGCTTACGACAAAAATCGTCTTATAACGAAATACAATGTGTTAAAGATACAAATGGAGTCCTTCACGAAAGTAGGGAAGGCATATTAGAGGCATTTCAGGGTTTCTATAAGATGCTGTATAACGATTTTAACAATGAAGTTGACAAGACTCTTAATCCCACAGATTATTTTCAAATTATTAACCAACTTTCTTTGAGCACAGATGATATAGATTTATTTGCTAGGCCAATAAGCTGGGAAGAGATTGAAAGGGCTATCACGAGCCTCGCAGCTGGTAAAGCTATGGGGCCCGATCAGATTCCTCTTGAATTTTATCGGACATTTAGACTCTTGCTGAAACCAGAGTTGCTTAAAATTTTTAATATAGCATTTCAAGACAAAGCCCCTGATTCCTGGTCTACAGCTACTATAGTCGTTTTTGTCAAAAAGAACAAGGATCCAAAGGAATTAGGCTCGTATCGGCCCATTTCCCTGATTACAGCTGACAGTAAGATTTATTCTAAAATTCTTGCAAATAGACTAAACGATGTTATGCCGGGTTTGGTTTCCAATATTCAACACGGGTTTATTAAACACAGGGACACTACAGATCACGTTAAACGTGTTATTGCACTGTTGGACTGTGCTCAGGCAAAGGAATCCCCAGTCGGAGTTATTCTACTTGATGCTGAAAAAGCGTTCGATAGAGTCGACTGGGGGTTCCTTTGGTCTGTGCTAAAATGGAAGGGTTTTCCATCACAATTTATTCAAGCTGTACAGTCACTTTATTCAAATGCAAAGGGTGTAATAAGATTAGGTGCGGATATTTCTAGTCCATTTTCAATCACCAGGGGGACCAGGCAAGGGTGCCCCTGCTCTCCACTTTTATTTGCACTTTATCTAGAACCTTATTTGAATAGATTAATTACAGAACCTGGTATTCCACCTGTCCGACTCCATGAGATAGACCACAAAGTCCTAGCTTACGCAGACGATGTGGCCATTGTAACCTCTGATTCTTCTTCCGCCTTACCTAAAATAATAGAAATTGCTAGTGATTTTGGAAAATTTTCTGGATACAAATTAAATATCTCAAAACCCCAAATTGTACATTCTAAAACTGGTATACCTACTGATATCCCACTAAACGATACTGCTACATACCTCGGTGTAATTATATCATCTAAAGTAGATGACATTGTTGGACTAAATCTGGATCCTTTACTTATATCCACTAACAGAACCTTAGAAAGGATAAATAATCTACATCTATCTCTATTTGGACGGACCAATGTCATTAAGATGTTGATTTTTCCAAAATTTCTTTATTTCTTTCGAACCATTCCCCTATTTTTCTCTATGTCTCTTTTTAATAAAATAGATAGGATGCTGTCCAGATTTCTTTGGGGGTACCGCCGTTCAAGAAGATCTTTAAAATGGTGCACCTTACCGCAAGGGCGTGGTGGGTTGGGATTTCCGAACTTTAGAATGTACTACTGGGCTATAACTCTTAAAACAATTAAGGTTTTATTATTTCATGATCATGTCAACGAAACTTTTTTGTCACCATCCATTTTTGAAATGCTTATGGGTGCTCATGCGCGCCAATGTTTATTGATATTTATGGAGCCGAGCTACTACAAAAAAACAAAATTTAAGGTTCTTCTCTCTGCTTTTTTGGTTTGGAGACAAATTAATAAAGCTTTACGGATAATCCCAAAATATAATTTTTATACACCCATCTGTTGCAATATCTCGTTATCTGGTACCTTTCAAGATATCCCCACAAATCGATTCCGCCTAGGACAGATTCATTCAATTGGGCAATTGTACCAAAATGGGGCTCTAATGTCTTTTTCCGAACTTCAAGATATATTTGGTCTCTCCAGAAACGAATTTTTCAAATATTTACAAATTCGTAGCTTTCTGGAAAAAAAAAACCTCTTATATAGCGACGAAATGGAGACCAATGTTGTTATGGAGAGTGGTAGGAGGGATAGCCGCATTGGCACAATTTATCAGCTAATGGTCAACAGGCTGCATGATGATCTCGACCAACAAGCCCAGAAATGGGAAAGGAAACTGTGTATAGAAGGGATAGATCTGGTAAGGGCGTTCGAGATTAGCAATAAAACATTAATCAACAGCTCTCTTAAAAGTCAACATTATATGGCATCTTTAGATCTTTACTATACACCGGCAAAACTGGCCAAATGGAAAGCTACAAAAGGTATTAATTGTAGTCGATGTGGTACTTTAGCAGCAGACTCATGTCATATGTTTTTTAGCTGTTCTAAACTAACTGTATATATAAATAGGATAGAAAAGTTTTTGACTAATTTGCTTAATACTAATATTAAGTTATGTCCATCTGTGATTATTTTTGGCTTATATGTTCCTCCCGAGAGTTTATCTGCTGATCAAGAACATTTTCTTTTTATCGGAATGTCCATCTACCGTTTTTGTATTACCTCAAGATGGCTAGATGCTGATCCACCATCATTTGAGCAATGGCTGGGAAAGTTGTTAAACGTTTATAGAATGGATAAAGCAGTGTACAAATTGAAAGGACACAGAAAGAAGATATTTGCTAGGAAATTATGGTCTCCTATTGATAATTGGATTTAATCTATTAACGACCGCATCTGTAAAAAGAGATATCTTATGTTTTCTATGTCTCACCGGTTTATTTTCTCTTCTTTTTCATCTATTTTTTACTTGGCTTTGTTAATAATGTATTAGCAATTATGCGAATGATTGTCATTGTTTAAAATGTTTCTTTTTTTTTCATCCTTGTATTTTGTATGCCTCTGCCATTGAAAATAATAAAATAAAAAAAAAAAAAAGATAATGAGCGGATCCTACCCGGAAATGCAGGAATTGCCTGTGACGCTGAGCGATCGGGACATGGAAGTATGCATCTTGCAGATCCAACTAACACATCCAATCCCCCTGCCTGAGATGTGGATATATTTGATGAAGCGCCAACATGCGAAACTTTTCCTTCTTTATGTGCAGGTTGAGTATCCACAAGTCCAGAATGGGTCTGTACTCTACTTTCTGGCCCTTTTTCTTGACCAGAAAGTATCTTGTGTAAACTCCTTTCCCTCTCTGAGATATCAGTACCCTCTCGATGGCTGATTTTTTGAGCAGGGTGGCCACCTCTTTTTGCAGGAGTTTCAACTGGTGACTTGATGTTGGCATTGGAGGGATTGAAGGAGGACGATGTTGAAAACGAAGAGAGTATCGATTCTGAAGCGTAGCCAACACCCACTGATCTTTTGTGATAGCTCGCCACTCTACGATATGCTGTGTGATGCTTCCCCCCACTGGAGTGGTAGACAGCGCTGGGGGAAGGGAGTATTCATTTGGATTGCGTCTTGTTGGAGATGGTTCCCTGATGCTGATTTCCTCCACTTCTTGAGGAACGCCTGCCTCTGTATTGTGACTTTTGCTGCCCCTGTTAATCTTGATTATTCTGCCACTGAAGGCTTTGAACCCTCTGCTGGGAAGATCACCAATTGTAGGGGCGGAATCTTTTAAGGAACTCTTTCTTCTGTGTGTCCAGTTCCGTTTTCATACGCTGCATTTCCTCGCCATTTTTTGAACCAAACAAGGATGACCCAGCGAAAGGCAGGTTGAGGATACGTGATTGCGCTTCTGGTTTTAGTGCAGTGAGGCGCAACCAAGATTATCTCTTTGCACAGACCCCATGAGCATATCAATGCGCCGATAGGGTAGCTCCGTCAGCTGTAGCGCTAATGAGCTAATTCAGCAAGGAGGCCGAAGTGCCACACACCCTCCGTCCCCAGGAATCTTGCGTCTTGCTCTCTTTGTCTGGTGGTACAGTGGAGGAAGATGCAACGGCATGGGTCTTTCTCGCCGCCGCGATTATTACTGAATCCAGGGGAGGGTCCGCTCTAAGGAAGAGTGGATCATCCTCTGGCGTACAATATTTTTTCAGAATCCTCGCTGGAGCGGATCTAATCATCGCTGGTGTGAGGAAGACTTCCATGACTGGTTCTATGATGCCGGAACCAAGGGAAGCAGAGGTTTAGTCGCTGTCTTGTGATGCAGGGTTTCAAAGATCACGGAAGACTTGCTTTGGCGAGCTGGCATGGGAATACCCAGCTTAAGTGCCCCTCTGCCTAGAATGTCCTGAAACATGTAGAAGTCATCCACTGGAGAAATTCTAGATGGTGGACTGTCCGTCAGTGTTGGGGAATAGTCTCTATGAGAATTATGAGAAGAAGACGAGGAAGGAGTAGGAGATCTGTGCTCCCTCCTCCTGCTCCTTGATCTGGACCTCCGTCTGCTTTAACGCACCGGGGTGCGTGTCCGCTCTCTGGGCTTCGAAGGGGATCGATACCGATCCGCTTGCTGGATCGCACGAGCCAATGGAGATCTGTTTTGGGGACTGGAGTACTCCCGCACTGTGTCCTTGTCAGGAGCCCAGTGATGTAATGGTCTGCACCATCTAGGTGACAACCTGATGGAAGGCGACTTCTGCCCTTCTCTCTTCTCAGGGGAATGTGCCGGAGGAGATGGGTTCACCTCTTCATGCAATGGCCTTGCTGTTGAATATCTTGACACTGAGCTGTCAGAATACGAGATCACAACATCCGCGGACCTGGATGTTGACCCTCGGTGTGAACCCTGAGAGCCTGAAGGTGATGACAATAGGCTCACTGGAAAAGAGGCCTCTCCTGAAAGGCACTTAGACTGAGATCGGGAGTGTCTATGTGCTGCCTGGGACCTGGGACCTGGGACCTGGGCGGAGACATCTGCATTGTGGAAGGCCTCCTCTTCTTAGAAGGGGGCCTTGAACGTGTAGTAGAACGTCCCCTAGACTTCAAACTCCTCTCCAACGCCGATGTCGCCTCCTTTCTCGACGTCGTTTCAGCAGACTTCGGTCTCGACGTTGACCGGTGACGGCCCGGTGACGGAGTTGTCAATCTCAACGTCGTTCTCATAGGCGTCTTCTGCCTTGACGTCGAGGTATGCTGCTGCCTCGACGCCGAAGGGGGTGTCTGGTGCCTCGACGCCGAAGACCTGTGAACTGCCCTCGGCGGAGATCTATGACTCGACGTCGAACGCCGGTGAGATGACAACGGAGTAACCTGCTTTGACGTCGAACGCCGGTGGTGAGGCGTCGACGGACCCTGTGCCTCGAAGTCGATCGCCGGTGCGACGACGGGGCGCCGTGCCTCGCCGTTGATCGCCGTGGGGACGACTGAGTGATCTGTCCCTATGCTCACCTAGCGACGATGGAGACCTGCCTCTCGACGTTGAACTCCACCTGGTTGACGTCAACAGAGGAACCGGTACCTTCAACGACAAAGTCTTCGCCGTCGAGTGATGTTTCATCGTCATCAAAGTCTTCAATGATGTTTTCGTATTCATAGGCAGCTTTGATGCTGATGCAGACGGAGAACTCCTCTTCTGCTGCCTTTTAGGAGACCTACCTCTTTCAGAGAGGCCATAAATACGAATTCTCTCTCTGTCTTTAAGGGTTCTCCTTGACAAGTTCTTGCAGTGATGACAGCTGTCTGAAGAATGTGTCTCAGGGAAACAGAGGATACACACAGGGTGTGCATCAGTCCTGGCCTTCTTCTTGCCGCAGGAAGGGTAAGGGTCGAAAAGGGAATGCATTTTTGACAAAAATAAACCTTTTCTGTAACACAAAAAGGCATCACTAGCACTCGGAAATCCAAAGACGTCGAGAGAAAGTGAAAAACTTCAAGATTAACAAGATATTTTTGACAGAAAGTTAAAAAAGGTAGGAGCTGAAAATCCAGGGTCCTGACTGAAGGCCCTGAGGCATGATAGGAAGCTGGGGGTCATGGCTGCCTTTAAGGCACAGTGCCAGTTTGTTGAAAATGCTTTCATTTTCTACGGTTTTGGTTTACAATGCAGCCTGTAGGCTAACAAGGTCTACTTTATTTGCACTTTTTATGATATATGAGTGTTTTTCTGCTCATTAAAAAACAAGGTTCAAGTGCTACTTGCCCTCAGGTGTTTTTTATATTTTTGCAAATGATGTTTAGATGGGCAATTCCATTGTTTAGCCTCCTATGGGGAGCTGCATTGGTAAGAGAAAAAATGATATATGTACATACATGTATGTGGAGCTGTATATATGTGATTTCCATATATATTTTTTTATATTATTTCCAGGTTCCCCGCACAAGGGCGTGAATATTCAGTGCTCCTGACTGTTGATGAGGATCCCATGGAAGAGAACAATAGATTTCACAAGCACAGCGCAAGCACTGTGCAGGCGAAAGATAAAAATGAATTGGATCTTGAGTAATGTAAATGGTGCTCATGTAAATTGCTCCAATGACTTCGGGATGAGTTTGTGCTACATAAAACCAAAATAAAAAAAAAACAATCACAAACAATAACCGGCTAGATTCTGCAAAGGCCAGGACATGATAATTAAAGAGGACTCTATATGAAAACGTCTCTATTCCTTTTTTAACATGGCTTTTCAGCCTTTATTTAGTTAAACTACCAGTCACAAGTCATTAAGGCAGTTTTAGAACACATTTTAAAGTGCTTTTGCTTTAAGTTTACTGATATCTTGCATACGGGTCAGAGGGAAAAATACCAACTTTGTGCGATTTTCTTCAGACGATAAACAAAGACCATCATGGCGGTTAAAAAAAAACAATCGAGTTGGCAACCCTAGACAGATCAGGTGTTGTGGTCATTGGGTCATTTAACTTCTCCTCGCCCTCCCGGCCAAAATGTAGTGCTTGTAGTTATACCAATATTACCTACCGTATAAGCTTTCAAATATTTATTTGACTCAATATTTCTGTAAAAAATGAGTCAAATGAGCCTAACTAAATGGTGATCCATGAAAGGGACGATCTGGGACTTGGGACCCTTTTTTGGGAGTGCCCGATCCCAATTCTGATCCTAATCCGACAGTGTTGCCGAGGCTTAAAGAAAGGCCTTTTGAGTTGTGAGGGGATAGGAGAAGTAGAGTCTGTTTTCTCTTTTACAATTACTTATTCTCTGCAGTCAGATTCAGTGGTTGGGCAAGAGGTCAACAACCTTGATAAGGCATGACATCGGCTGTTCAGGTACACCTGAAGGCCAGACCAGCAGCAACTGGCAGACTTACGGTCAGACACATTTCACAGAAGCAGATTCCAGAACGCCACGAAAATGCGCAAGTCTGCCTTAATATGCAATTCAAAGACAAGAAAGAAGCGAATTCGACATGCACTGGCTATGTCTAGAAGAATAACGGTGAAGAGCCTTAGGGTGTTGCACTCAATTCCTAGAAGCAGTGTCCTGTTTTTGGTGCACGCTGGAAAACCTGACCTTGGCAATAACCTGCGCTATAGGCTCATTGGGCACAAGGTGGGCTCCCGTACTGAGAGTTAGGTTGCGGTTTTAGAGTATTGGTTGCACAACACTAAGGGACAGTGCTGTTAGAGGGCAGGTGGAAAACGGGCAAGGGTCTGTGCTCGGTTCTTAGGGTTAGCCTGAAATAATGGCTAACGAAGGAGTTGTCGTTCAGTATCGCTTGGGTGCCGGTCGCAGCGCTTCACTTCATCCTCGTAGAATTGTCCAACTAGTGCGGTGGCTGCCGCCTGATTACGCGCACAGCAAAGATCCATAAGCCTACATACGAAGGCGTTCCAAATCGTACACCCTATAACTGAGGTGCGCCGGCACCCTAACCACTTTCGAGTGTCTACCATATTGAGGGAGTAACCTGACCCCCCAAAAAAAAGTGACAACGACCCCCCCAGTCCATGTCCAGAGGAGAACCCGTTAATCGTTGTTGGGTTCGAAACGCGTCGGCGTCCAGCTCCACCAAGATACCAAATAACTAGGGCGTAATAGGAATAGAATTTACACATTTACACACTGTTGTATAGTTTTTGTGTTTTTTCCTATTTTCTGCACCGTGTGACAAATTCACTGTGTATTCTGTGGTGGGTGAAACAAGTAGGCTAGTTTTTCACCTTGTCAGTCCACTTGTTCAATTTGCATTCAGGATTGGTGCCTCAATGACGGAATTTGTTGAGGCATTGTACAGTTGTCTATATTTATCTGTATCACAATTGTTTATGTGTTGAATATTTGATTTGATTTGTTGTCTTTGGTTTATTCAATGTATTTGTGAACCTTTTGTAAATGTTGTGGTGTATCTTTTGATGCTGAAAAACTTGGCTCATAATCTCTTATAAAATACTAAGTGACTCAACACAAATGGTTGTCCAGCCTAGCAATTGTTTATACTAGGTGTGCATCTTTTCAGAAAACGTTAACTGCCCGGCTCCCTTTTTTGTTTATTCTATAAGAGTGGTCCAGGCCGGTCAGGGACAGGACCCAAGCCTTCCCCATTTTCCCTGTAACGAAGGAGGGAAGCAGGTGGGAATCCAGTTAAGCGGCACAGGTTGTTTGAAGACAAGGGCTGTGTTTAGTTTAGTTTAGTTTATGGCATTTGTTAAGCGCTTGGTTGCACAGAGAACAGTGCGTCCCCGCGCTGACAACCCTACCTACAACTCTTCGGCCGGGCACAAAGAGGCTGGACACAGGGGCAAGGGTACACTATGCTGAGTTTAACCTGGGAAAGAGATGGGTTTTCAACCTCTGTCTGAACCTGGTTTCAGAGGGCTCCATCCTCAGTTCGATAGGTAGGTTATTCCAGTTATTGCTGGCGTGGTGTCTGAAAGAGCGTCCTCCCATCCTTGCTCTATGTATCCGAGGTACCACTAGTTGCATGCTACCCATCGACCTCAAAGGGCGTGTAGGGCAATATACTGGAAGCAAGTCCTGGAGATATGGAGGTGCTTTTTTGTGGGCTATACGGTGGGTGATGCACATGGTTTTGAAATTGATTCTTTCCTTTATTGGGAGCCAATGAAGGGTGCGTAATGCATGTTTCCCAGAGGCTCTCCTAGGGAGGTTGAGGACCAGCCTCGCTGCAGCGTTCTGGACGCGTTGAAGCTGTGTTAGGCCCTTTTTACTAAGTCCACATAGGAGGGAGTTCCCATAATCTAACTGGGAGGTGACCAAGGCGTGTACCATGGTTTTTCTGGAGCTAGGGGGCAATAGGTCCAGGATTTTCCTTAGGACCTTCAGAAGTCCGTAGCATTTTCCCGCAACCTTACCCACATGATTGGTGTAGGCAAGATTAGAGTCCAGATGAAAGCCAAGGTTCTTAACTGTGTCCACTGGGACCGGGACAGAGCCCAGTTCAGTGGGCCACCAGGCAGAGGTCCAGATGGAAGGACATGGACCTACAATAAGAACTTCCGTCTTGTTACCATTAAGGCGGAGACAGTTTTGTTTCATCCAGCCGTCAAGAGCCACAAGGCAAGCCGAGAAATTCTCCGCATCCACAACTGGATCACGGGACAAATTGATCACCAGTTGTGTGTCATCTGCATAGGAGACTATTGCCACACCATATGACTCCACCAGTTTGGCAAGGGGTTCCATGTACAGATTGAATAATGTAGGGCTCAAAATAGAGCCCTGGGGAACCCCTTGCCTGAGACACCTTACACTGGATTTGCATGGTGGGCAATGCACTTGAAATCTTCTGTTTTTCAGAAAGGATACCAGCCACTCATGAGCAGGACCGGTTATTCCCTTTTCCCTCAGTCGGTCCAGTAGTACGGGATGTGATACGGTATCAAACGCCGCACTTAAGTCTAATAGGACTAGTGCGGCCGTGTGACCTTCATCCGCCTTGCTCCGCAGCAATTCTGTTGATAGGAGGAGGGCAGTCTCAGTCGAGTGTTTCGCTCTGAAACCCGATTGAGACGTGTGCAGGAGCAAGTTTTCCTCCATAAAACTTATTTATTTATTTATTTATTTATTTATTTCTGATTTTGTATAGCGCCTGGTTACACTGTCAGTGTGTCCCCGCGCTGTCAGAAGAGTCAGTTGCTCCGACAGTCAGAACAGGACGGGTTAATCTTTAGGAAAGAGGAATGTTTTCAGTTTCCTGCGAAAGATGAGCTCCGATGATTCCACTCTTAAGCTCAGGGGGAGAGAGTTCCATTTGTGTGCCACCAGAGTCCGAAAGGATCTGCCTCCCATTCTGGCTTTCTTGTGTCTGGGGACAGCAAGAAGGCCTGCTCCTAATGAGCGGAGTTGACGGGTAGGCGTATAGGGGCATAGCAGGTTATGAAGGAAGGCCGGACCCTTGCCCTGTACGATCCTGTGACCAATACACAGGGCCTTAAAGTCGATCCTTTCGTTAATCGGGAGCCAGTGTAGTGTTTGTAGGGATTTTTTAGAGGAGGCTCTTCTAGGCAGCCGGAGGACCAGGCGGGCTGCAGCATTCTGGATTGTCTGCAGTCGCCGCCGACTAGAGACGTTGGCACCTAGATACAGGGCATTTCCGTAGTCCAATCTTGACGTGACAAGAGCATGGACCAGGGTCTTACCAGCTGTCGATTGGCCAGTTTTTCTACTACCTTCGCGCAGTAGGGGAGAAGGGAGATAGGCCTTAGGTTGTCGAGTTGCGCTATGCTTAAGTGGGCTTTCTTTTTTATTGGGACGACTTGGGCCAGTTTCCAGCAGTCCGGCACTAGACATTCATCGAAGGAAAGCGTGGCCATATTGCCTATCTGCTTCGCCACCTGGGGAAGATGATTACGGAGAATTCTCGCTGGTACCGCATCAAGGGGAGAGCCCGAGTGGATGTCCGATAGGATGTTGATAAACTCCTCAGTTTGGGGAACCGCAAATTTCCTGAGTTCTTTTTTGAACATATTACCGCGGTTAGGGTCGGGCAAGTTAGTAGCCTCTAAATTAGTCTGAAAAGAGGCATAGATCTTTTCTACCTTCCCTATAAAAAAGTCTGCGATCTCGTTGCATGACTCGGTCGTGGGTGGGACTTCCCCTGAGCTCGCGGGAGTAGTGGAGAGTTCCTTTAGAATCATAAAGAGCTCTTTCGATGTATTCTCTGCACAGCCTATCCTGTTGTTATAGTACTCTCTTTTAGATTTCCTGATCTGGCTGTGGTAGACTCTGAGTTCGCTCTTATAGGCTTCGCGTAGTGAGGGGGCGTAATCCACTCTCCATCTACGCTCCAAGGTTTTGCATTTGGTTTTGGCGGCGCGTAGCTCAGCGGTGAACCACGGAGCGGATTTCGTGCTCCTTGCCATGGGTTTGTGAGTCCAAGGGGCTACATTATCCAGCGCACCTTGAACCCATTCTTCATACATCTTGTATGCCTCCATCAAATTGTCACTATGCTTTGGGGGGTCCTGTTGAAGGGCTTGACGGAAGGCCTCGTGACTGAATTTCCTCCAGTCCCTGCGTCTAATAGCGGGAGGTTTCCGTAAGGGCCCCCTGTTGGGCACCAATTGTACTTCCGAGAGTGACTCTGTAGGTGTGAGGGTTACATCTCCAAATAAAGGACCATGAGCCTTATTTAGCACTGCACTGATGCAGGTGATCTGCCAAAAAAGTAGCAGATGCCCTATGATCCACCAAATTGAGTACATTTACGCCCAATGCATTTAGGCCCGTTCCACATAAAGAGAACACACACCACTTTCTGGAGACTGTTCTGATCCACACACCTCTAAATAAGACCATATGTTTTGATATCTGCTGTACTTTGGTAATGGGCCCAAGGATAGGGATACGTAAACACCAGAGGTTGGCTTGCAGTTACAGACGATGTTAAGGTACAGGTTGTGTGCCACTAAAAGGGTGCATTGTATTGTGTGGTAGTGACTAGACCCCGGTGGGGGGCTGTGTTCGATTGTTGACCAGACAAAAGTAAGCAACAGTATTGGTTGTAGGGTGCACAATGGAACTCAGTAAAATGCAGATTTGAGGCAAAGGATGTAGGTTGGAACCGAGAAAGGGAACTATTTGGGAATTAAGCTGGGCCCTGTAAATGCCTTTATTGGGGTATATGCTGGACCAGAACAACTGGATATTGTATATCCAATGTATACAATTACATTTTATGCTGTAGTTACTGAGTAACCTTGCAGAAGGATTTGTTGGGGTGCTGGCTCGATCACAATGAGGGAATGTGTTTGTTGGAGCTGGCTGGACCACAGAAAGTAGTTTTGCTGTAGGGAGCCTACTGTAGGAAGGTGGATATCTGACTATGGTTGCCCCCAACTTTTTGCCTAGTGTTTTGCTGGTTTCTGACATAGTTGGCCTGGGATCCTGCTATTCAGGACCCCAGGCTTCTTGCTCTCTCTGTTAAAATGGACTCCTTGTACCTTAGGTACATATCTAATTGGATACTGGGTCACCTTATCAGCCCCTGTACAGTGTACCTAAGGTACCCAGGGCATAGGTGTACCCAGGGCCTACCAGGGGCTGCAGCATGTATTATGCCACCCCTGGCTGGCCATCCAAAACTGACACAACTGGCTGATAACACACCAGGGGCAAGGTGGCGTAATCACCCTTTGCTGTAGATATAATATACCTATATCTAACCCTAAAATGGACACATATACTCCTATAAGTCACTACTATGGCAGGCCTTAACAATTCTGGAGGCAGAGTGCTTGGAATTATGTGAGATGGTGCTCTAGCATGAGCTGAGCCTGTCTGCAGCTTTCGGAACCAAGTCCTTTAGCTGTTTCCATGATAACGCTATACCATATACTCTTAAGTGCATTATAATCCTTGCGGTTATTGCTAACTTTGGCATAGCATTATGAAAACATGTTGAGTAAGGTGTCATACGAATTGGAATACTACCCCCTCGCCAGTTCTGGCGACGGGGGTAGCATTCCACCCTTTTAGAGGGACCCGACATGTATGTAACTGTGAACCCCGGTTAAAGTTAGACAGAGCCTCAGCATCACAAAATGGATGCTGCCACCACAGACACGAGTCTGACCTCCTGCTGCTGGGAGTCCTTCCAGCGAGGGAGGCCTGGACAAAGGGTTTCCTGCCTTGGGAGGTGCTAGTACCCCCCCAGACAGGATTTTGTGTATTGAGGTAGGACAGGCTGAAAGGAATGAGACATGCCTGGGGCACACAAGGTGTCCCTGTGCATACCCCGGTTCAAACCAGTTGCTGGGGAACTCCAGCCCCAGCTCTGGCGCGAAACCGGACAAAGGATAGGGGGTGTAACCACCCCCCTTCCTGGTCCCACCCATAGGAGGGACCTAGTCACAGTACAGACCCTTTAGGAGAATAAAGGTAGGAGCTGGTCTCATTCCAAGTTAGATTAATCCGGATTTGAAACTACAAAGAAGAAACTCTGGACTTCGACGTTCTGCTCCACAGAAGACTGAAGAAATCTCCCCTGTGGCCAAGGAGTGACCACCCTGCATCTGCAGGGACCATCAAGCGTCCTAGCGGTTCACTTTGTCGTCCTTCCTGCCGGAACCAGACTTCAGAGCCCGACGAGATCCGGACTTCCAGACCTCTCCGACCTCTACCTACATCTGCAGCATAGCTGAGATCCGTGGGTGCGACGAGACACGTGGGACCGGCCACCTTGAAGAAACTGCACTTCGCTTCCAGCACGACTTCAGAGGGATCCTCGAGAAAGTGCTTTGGGGATTGAGAAGCCCCAGCCCCGAGCAGCTCCTGCACAGAAGATCAGCCCTCCAGCATCCACGAGATCTGTGTGGGGCCCTTTTGCTTGATTGCTGCTCGACGCGTTGTCTGGTCACTTGCCGGCTGGCTACTGGCCTCCTAGAGGACGATCCACGAAATCTACACCACTTGTCTGGTTGCTCCAGACTGGCCCTTGCTTCCCTGCAAAGGAGAAGCACCCCGGACCCTCCTGGTCCGCACCAGGCGCCTTTTCCACTCACCGCGTGGGTTGCCTTTGCCAAGGCCTGTTGACGCCGAATCCGGAACCAACACCACCGATAGCGAGAGCCTGCGTGGGACAGCTCGTGCCTCCATCCTGGTTGTCGCAGACACCTCCTGGTCCACGTGGCTGCAGAGTCAAGCGTCCACTCTTCACCTGATCGCGACAACAGCATCTGGTTCCTTCCTGGTTCCACTCCGGTCACTGGCTAGTGACTTTGAACATTGTCCCCTCTGCTTTCAGGTCCTCATCTTCCTCGATCCACCCTTGGATCGCACCGGACATCTTCCTCCTGGTCGCCTGCAGCATCTTTCTTCAAGGCTCCACAGACTTCGACGCCGAAACCCGACACACTTTCACACCTATGCACCCGCAGCCCGTGGGTAAGGTAACAAGAGCATTTCGGTGCTCAAAGGTAGATTGACTCTCCTAGTGTCCAGGTATCCAGTCATTTTAGTCCTAACTAGTCGGAACTGTCTGTTACTTACCTTTTCATAATTTGTAGTGTCCATTGACTTTGTCCCGCATCTCGCGTGTGAGTTCACACTCTGCACACGAGTCCCATGGGCCTCCTGCTCCTTACCTAAGGTTAGGCTAGTGTAGTCCCAGCTATCCTACAGCCTCTGGACATCTTCATTTCCTTTATCGATTTCCTTATACCATTTACTTAGTATATGGTTTGTCGTGCCCCTAGGGCACCATTGTAATTTGTGCAACTTATCGTATTTTTCTTAAGAGTCTTGTCATGTGCTTAGCCCTCTGATCTCATAAAGAGTTCAGAGGTGTTTTGTTAGTAATAAATATCTTGTTTATTTTCATAACAACCTGTGTGGTGTCCTTTCATTTGGTATTCAAGGGGTTATATGTGGTAAAACAGCTGGCTTCACATGCCAAAAGAGTTTAGCCTAAGACTGCTTTGTCCATGCTACCATTAGGATAGCTGGTCTATAGGTTGACTTACAACTAATCACCATAAGGGTTGTGTTGAAATTTTTTATTAAGAAAATTATAAATAAATTGCAAAGATAGATACAAATGCAGAGGAAAAAATGAAACATAATATAGATGAGGAAACCATACATTAATTAAGTATAATAAAGAAGGCATAAAACAATACATCCTCTGGAATTCATAAGGCAGAAAATAGAAGTGAAAAAGAGAAGAAAAGAGAGAAAGGGAAGAAGGGGGAAGGAGAAAAAAAAAAAAGGTTGTTTGGACTGATACAAAGTGATCACTAGAACTAGTGAGCATCATATATCAGGCCAACTTCTCACACCTACCAACACCAAGAGGGACACAGTAAGAAACTATGGTTAGTGCAGACTGCAGGCCAGACCATAGCAAGCATCTTCTTCAGCATTTTATTTATTTATGCAATTTTATATAGCGCAGACTTTACCCGAAGGTGTCAGAGCGCTTCACAATAGGAACAGCAATGATACATGAGGAGAAAAATTACAAGTGAACAAATTACAAAAGCAAACGTTACGTTACATGAATCAAAAGTGACAATAGTGAGCAACCAAAATACATGAGGTAGCAATCGGTACATTATAGTACGAAAAAGTGATATGTGTGCAGGTTACAAAAGCGTACAAAGTACAAGTAGAGGTATAATACTGCAAAAATTGGCAGACACTCCAGCACAAGAACAAACGTTACGTAGGCAATGGTGGCACTCGTGCAAGTATCTAAAGCAAACAAAAAGTGAGAGGTAGCATACAGTGTGATACAAGAGAAAAGTGACACGTGCAAGTTACAAAAGGGTACCATACACAGGTACAAGGATAATACTGCTATAAATGGTAAACACTCAAACTGCCAGAACACACTGGGAAGGCACTTCAATAGTCAAGGACAATAAAATTTTCAATAATGGGAGGCCTTCCTGCAGGTGATAGAGAGGGCGTGAATTAGATTTGGAGGTGTCTTTGGAGGAGGAGAACTTTGAGGTCCATTTTCAAGGCCTGGGAGGAGGAGGTGGTTCGGAGCTGAGGCGGAAGTGAGTTCCAGATTCTCACTGCGCTGCCTGAAAAGGATTGGGCCATCGATCTTTCCTTCTTGAAAGTGGGGGGTTCAAGCAGTAGATTTTCCGCATTACGAGATGGTCTAGAGCCTCCAGACAGTTTCAGTTAATTCGACAGGTAGAGAGGAGAGGAGGAGTGCAAGGCTTTGTGGGTGATACAGGAAGTCTTGTAGATAGCTCTAGCCTCGATTGGAAGCCAGCGAAGGGTGTATAACAACGGTGTGATGTGGTCGCTTCTTTTTGCCCCACAAATGAAACGGGCTGCTGAGTGGAGAACAGATTTAAGGGGGGACAGGTGGGATTTGGGGAGGCAGGTAAGAAGAGAATTGCAGTAGTCCAGTCTGGAGAGAACCAGCGATTGCACCAGTGTTTTAAGGTCTTGTTCAGGGAAAAAGCGACAAATTCCCCAAAGAAGGCGCAGTTGGTATCGTGCAGATTTTGCAATGGAGTTGATGTGGGGGATTAGATTGAGTTTGTTGTCGAGTATGACACCAAGGGATTTTGCGCTGTCGACAATGATGGGTTTATTGCTCAGCAGATTCATCTGATCCATCCATGATTGAACCGGGGGAGGTGAAAGTGAGGAAGAGAGGAGGAGGAATTCAGTTTTGGAGGGATTCAGAATCAATTGATGAGTTGACATCCAGTTTTGAATGGAGTCAAAGCCGAGCTTATGATGGTGAGATCATGAGTGGAGGCAACCTTGAGGTAGATTTGAGTGTCATCTGCGTAGAGATGATAGTGGTTCCCGGATTTACTTAGGAGATTTCCCAGTGGTTCTAGGTAGAGATTGAACAATGAGGGTGCAAGTATAGAGCCTTGAGGAACACCTTGACCTACCACCAAAGGAGATGAAAGACTGTTCGCTATTTTGATCATTTGGGATCTATCAGAGAGGAAGGAAGCAAACCATTTAAGCAGTGTGAACAAATTGGCATAATAACAACACAAAACGAGGGAGAAATTGTATAAAGGGCACGCAACCAAATAATTATAAAACTATATTTCATTTATTATATATGTAATTGATCACATTAAAAACACTTGATAAAAAGGCATTAAAAAAACCATTATACAAACAACACAAATAAACAATAATCATATACTTGTATCACAAAATATGTTAAAAAATCATACCAAGGTGGCAAACAATATTATTAATATGATTTTTTAACATATTTTGTGATACAAGTATATGATTATTGTTATACAATTTCTCCCTCGTTTTGTGTTATTATGCCAATTTGTTCACACTGTTTATTTCCCTGTATTACGAATTAATTTTCCTAACAGGGGGTCCTTGTTACTTACATTGTTAGCAAACCATTTAAGCACAGTGTCCTCCATGCCCATTCTCTGATGCAGAGTGTTGAGGAGAGTGTCGTGATTGACAGTGTCAAAGGCTGCATAAAGGTCAAGTAGAATTAGAAGACAGGACACCCCCTCCCCCCCCCGAGTCGAGTATCCTCAGCGAGTCATCGACCACTTGCAATAGGGCTGTTTCAGTGCTGCAGTTTTGGATGTAGCCGGACTGACAATTGTCAAGAAGATCATTGTCCTTGATATGACGAGAGAGTTGTTTCGCTGCACATCTTACTGTGATCTTCGCAAGAAAGGGTAGATTAGTGATGGGGCGGAAGTTGTTGAGGTCTTTAGCATCAGCAGTGGGTTTTTTAAGTAGAGGGATGACCTGTCCAGTTTTGAAGGAGACAGGAAGGGAGCCTTGACAGAGGGAGAGGTTGACCAGAGTGGTCCAATAGGAAAGAGAATGGGAATAGAAGTCAATGGCAATGGCACTGGGGATGGGGTCAAGAGAATGGTTGGAGGGCTTTGTTTCGAGGATGCACTTGAGGAGGGCATCTTCAGAGATGGGGTCAAAGTTCTGCCAAATAGCTAAGGATTTGCGCTCCTCTGGAGGGGTAGGATGAGCGACCTGAGCCACAAGGGATTTCACTTTTTCGTCATAGAATATACCAAAATCCGCTGCTTTCTTTGTAGAATCCTCCAGCATGGAGGTTGGGGAAAAGCGGTTAGGAACCTTGATGAGATCGAATAGTTTTTTGGGTCTATTTTTGGCAGTCAAGGAGGGTTCTGAAGTGCGACGCTTTCTCAAGGAAGATGTTCTTGTGGTACTTGGATCTTTCTGAACGAAGCATGGCCAGATTATCAGTGGAGGGAGCTTGCCTCCATTGTTTCTCCAGGAATCTTAGTTGCTTCCTTTCTTCATAGAGGGATTTGTTGAACCAGGGTCCTGAGGGAATGGGCCTTATCTTTTTACTTTGGAGAGGAGCGACGTTGTTGATTTCGACTGCAAGGACTGTGAGGCATTGGGAGGTGAGTTCGTCAACATCTAGGTTCGGGTCTAGCCTTGGAAGTGATAACAAAGCTGATTCACAGAGGGAAACCACGTCAATATTTTTAGCATCATGGAACCAGGCGGTAGCCCTCTTAGGTTGGCCAAGAGTTATAGAGTGTGATAGGTGAAGAGAGAATTGGATGAGGAGGTGGTCAGACCAGTCTACATGAATAGGGGAAGTGATAGAAAGCATGTCTGCTTTAGAAATGACAAGGTCCAGGATTGAGCCCTTAGAGTGTGTTGACTCTGTGCAGTGTTGGATAAGATCGTTAGCAGAGAGGAAGGTGGCCAGCGAGTTCGCATCTTGCGGTGAGCCCCAGTGGAGATTGAAGTCACCCACAAAGGTCTGATTGTCACTTTGCGAGTATTGGTCGCTGATGAAGTCAGTGAGTTCCTCCATAAACGAAGGGCCGCTACCCGGCGGGCGGTAAATGACACGGAATCTGATGGGTGAGCGGTGGTGCAATTGAAGCTAAAGAGAAAGGCATTCAAAAGTGCGGAAGGAGCTGAAAGGAGAAGCCTTCAGTTGAAGGGAGTTCCTAAAGATGACTGCAACACCTCCCCCAACGCTGTCAGTTCTGTCATTTTTAAGTAAAGAATAGCCTGTAGGTAATAGGAGATCCAAAATAGAGTGAGAGGTATCGTTGAACCAGGTCTGTGAGAAAGAGCATGTCTATATTGTGAAAGGTGATGGTATCGGAGATTTCAAGTTTGTGTTTTACTGCAGATCTGCAGTTGTGGAGCAGACAGAGCAGCTCTGTCACGACTGTTTTGGTGACGGGGCACTTGGGCTCTGAAGGGTGATCGGGATATTGTGTTTATACGAGGGTGCTCAGGAGGGTTTAGGTGGTGCTTGGTTCTGACAGAGGAGATGGTCGGAATAGAGTAGATAGTAGGGTTACTGGGAGGTGCAGGTTGCAGAAGGGAGGCATTCAAAGGCTTGTGTGAGTTGACGAAGTTTGTAGATGACAGGTTCAGCTTGGCTATAGTGGGGTGAGGGGGCGAGGTGCATCTCATGGGATGGTGAGGGTTTTCCAAAGGAGTAGAGGTGTATGGAAAGGTGGAAATCTTGGAGCTTAAAAGTGAAATGGCAGTTACAAGCTGGGAGATGGAGGTGATCAGAGAGTCTACCTTATTTTCCAGACAGAGTAAGGCAGAGCACAGATGGTTGGGTGGCTGGATGGAAACGGGAGGGGGTGGAAACGGGAGGGGGTGGAAACGGTGGTGGAAGGCAGGGAGAGGTGGGGTACAGGAGGGGAGTTGGGGTATAGGGTTCAAAAGTGGGGAAAGGTGGAGGTTGAGAGCGGGAGTTGGTGAGTCAGAGGTGAAGGGAGAGTTGTGTTTGTTGGAATTGCAAGAAGGAACGGAATTAAGGACAAATTTAGGGGGAGATGGGTGCAGATCAGGGCGGTATGGTAGAAGGAGAGGGGAGGCCTGAGTGGCGTCATGGGAATGTAGGGGGTTAGGGAGGAAAAGAGGGGAGGTGGCTGAAGAGGTCCTGTCATCGAGAAGGGGTGGCTGTGAGGAAACTAGCATCTGGCAGAGTGAGGGGGGTGGGAGAATGGGAAGCTGAAGAAAGGAAGTGGTTCTGCTGTGCCCGAGGGAGGGAAATTGAAAGGGTTACCAAGGGGGGTAAGGGGGTAGTACAGCACAGCTGGAGGAGTGAGGTGAAGGAGAGAGATGCAATGGGTTTGTGGAGAAATCGGGGTGAATAACGAGGGGAGGAGGGGGTAGAGGAAAGGGGGGAAGGAGGAATAAGGGGAGCGTAGGGAAGGTTAACCGGGGGAGAGGGTTGGAGGAGAGGTGGACTGAAAAGGGGTGTGGCAGGTAGGAATATGGGCGAGGTGAAGAGATTGGGGACCGGGATGGTGCAGATTGGACGAGGAGCATATTCGTTAGAGGTAAGGCTGAAGTGATAAATGGGGGGGCAAACTGTAAGGGGGGAGGCATAGGTGAGGGGGGTACAGGGGAGGGGGAGGGAAAAGGGGCTACCTGTGCTTTCTCGAGGGTGCACCCTGATGGAATGTAGGAGGAGAAAGTAAGTAGTGGGTGGAGCTAGATGAAGAGTCAGGGGATAACCCAGTCGCAGAGGAGGAGAGTAAGGAGGGGAAGAGGTGGTCAAAGAGCGAGAGACAGGTGTCTTTGCCTTGGATCATGACAGTACCGTTGTTATAGAGTGAGATAGTGAGGTAACCGCTGAAACGCGCAGAGGGGGACATTTTTAGTTGTTTGCCATGAGGGATAGAGGAGGAGGAGGTGACATTAAGGGAATTATATAAGCTGGTGGACCAAGAGGGGGTGTCGTGAGTGAAGTAGATGAAATCGTTTTTGAGCCTCCCAAAACGACCATAGTAAAATTGATCAACAAAAAGGGAATCAGGGAAACATTCAATAGTGTTATGCTTCAATCGTTTTACTGAAGCTTTCGTCTGGTTGGGAGGATGCATGATTTTGTAGCAATTAATTCCAGCCTTAACTCGAGTAGTGACCATGTTGGGAAAATGAGACGGGGGAGGGTGGAGGGGTCGGGGGGGGGATATGAAAAGGGTGTTACTAGGAAAGCGGTGGTGATGAGAAGTAGAAGGACAAGAAGGGGGCACATATTCCAAATGTTGGGTGAAGAAATCAGAACTAATGTGCCGTCTGGGAAGTGGGGTGGGTATTTGATGGGCCCTTTATCTAGGTATGCATGATGTCACCTAGCACTAGATAAAAAAAGGAATTGTTTACATATGATAGGACCAACTGGACCACTTTCAGAACCATCACAAAGCAAATTTGGTCAAAGTAGAACAGATTATAAACGAACACCCAGTGATCACTGGTGATCACTGAACTTAGCATCAGCCTGTGACAGAATCCCATTCGGCACCAAACGTATTGTACGCCCATAATCTCAACAGACTACTATTGCACCCTAATCTCCTGAGAATAACAAACATTAGGGGCAAAGAGCATGGAGTGGAACAAAATCTGACTAACAAGGTCTAAATATGCAAAATCTGACTAACAAGGTCTAAATATGCACGACAACCTCGTCATCATAAGACCACCTTTAGCGGAGCTCAGAACAAGGTGCGAAACTCATACTACAAGGAGAACATTTCCAAGCACCATATGTCTGTATAAGGGCCTGGCGCCCTACATACCTCGCAGTCTCCCAGGCCAACTGGCCATCTAAGCAGGCGGCACAGATGCTCTGAATCCATAATGCCAAGGCTGCTGTAAAGGCAGCGGGAGTCCTACTCAATCAGAACTGACTCCACTGATAAAGTGGTTTAAACAATACAGCTGGCACTACTTGCTGCACAGCTGCTAAAGGTCTGAACGGTGCAGCTGGCACTACTTGCTGCGCAGCTGTAAAAGGCCTAAAGGCCTAAACGGTGCAGCTGGCACTACTTGCTGCGCAGCTGTAAAGGGCTTAAACAATGCAGCTGGCACTGCTTGCTGCACAGCTGTTCATGACCTAAACGGTGTAGCTGGCACTACTTGCTGCGCAGCTGTAGAAAGGCCTAAACGGTGCAGCTGGCACTACTTGTTGCGCATTGTTGCAAGTATCTCTATTGGATCTCAGGGGGCTCTGTTAAAATGCGGGGTGGTTGCTGAAACATAATACAAAATTGTATAGGCAAGTAAGCAAATGTTTTACGGGTGAAGTGCCAGACAGAGCCTATGTTGAGACGCTGGCTGCGGGTTGAGACTAGTCTTGCTAACTCAGCTGTATTTGGCAGTAAAGAACTGTTTGCTCAGTGCAGGGGGGATCGCAGGAAAGTGTAGAACTTTTTTCACAACCCGGGACTGGTTGACAGTTTTTTGGGCCTTATGTGCTTTGTATTGCTATGACTACGACATGCATCCTTTTCGCTTCTACATGATTATGTCCTTCTTTTTATTCCCCGTCCGGCGTGGCGTTGTCACGCCCTATGGTGGTTATCACACTATTTTTCTATACTATGTTTTTTTTGCTGTGGGCATCTTTGGTTAAGCAATCTTGTTTTTTGTGGCATTGCAAAGATGCTTGGTTAGCAATTATGGGTTAGGCCTCTTTGGGGTTGTTCGGAGGCTGGGTGGGGGGTGAGTCGGGGGTTATTTGTTCAGTTTTACTGGTTTTTGCTATATTATTGATTGTGGTGCTTGGTTGCTGAGTGTGACAGACATGCATTGCAGTGTGCTTTTGGTATTACCCATTACATGGCTACGCTAGGGCGCCAGCCTGGTCCTTCCGGGCTCTCCTTGATGACATGGAATGTCAGAGGATGAACATAAGTTACTTACCTGTAAACTGTGGTTCTCCAGTATTGGTGTCTTTCATAGAATCACATGCTTGAATATTCCCGGTCGTCGAAGTGGGAGTCCCACAGTACATAAAATAGCAGTAATATATGCATATATAGATGAAAAATTGCATAATCATACATATATACATATAGAGCAATCAGATATAAAGATATCAAAAAGTTAAGAAAGTACCATAGAACAGAATAGGCCCATAGAAGCCTAAGGGAGAATTCACTTTAGTAACATATTAGAGTCATTTTAATGGTCCACATTCCAGCCAATCAGGCTACAGCACCCTCTAGAACCTTCTCCTCAGAAGCCTAAGTCCTCAGATTTTCGTAGCACAAAGTGATCAAGAGTGCATGAGGGGAACAGAGCCTCTGAGGGGAGGAAGGTTGGGTCGCATGTGAATCTATGAAAGACACCAATACTGGAGAACTACAGTTTACAGGTAAGTAACTTATGTTCTTCTCCAGTATTAGGGGTGTCATTCATAGATTCACATGCTTGAATAAGAATAGAAAGCAGTAAAACACAACATGAGTCATAAAGGTAGCATAAGCAAAGTACATAACACAAATGTGCATAATATGATTAGTTTGAGAAAAGACCTATATGACTGGAGGCGGGAAGCAATAGAGGCTCACCTTATTGGAAAAGATTCTGTAGCACCGCTTGTCCCCCAGCCGCGTCTGCGGCGTCTGCTGATACGAGACAGTAGTGCTTCGTAAACGTGTGTCTGCTCGACCACTTTGCAGCTCTGCAGATGTGGCGTAGAGGCACTCCCGCAAAGTGGGCTGTGGAAGTTGACACCGCCCTTGTGGAGTGGGGTCGCACAGGAGTAGAGAGGGGCTTTCCAGCCCGTTGTTGGCAAAAAGCAATGGCAGAGGAAATCCACCTAGTGATGGATTGTTTGGTAACTGGCTGTCCTTTGCAGATTGGGCCATAGGCCACGAAGAGCTGATCTGATTTTCTAAAAGGCGCAGTGCGCTGAATGTAGAATTTCAAACAACGGTTTAAGTTCAATTAATGCAGGGAACGTTCTGCAGGAGACTGAGGATTAGGGAAAAATGTCTTAAGGATGACAGGTTCATTGGGGTGGAAATCGCTTGGAACCTTAGGAATAAATTTTGGGTTGATGCGTAGTGTAACCGCTTCTTTAGAAAACTGAAGAAAAGGAGGTTGGATCGTAAATGCCTGAATGTCACTTACTCGCCTGGAGGATGTTAGTGCGAGTAGAAGAGCAACCTTCCACGTGAGGAATTTTAAGCCCGCTGAATGGATGGGCTCGAAAGGAGGTAGGAGGAGCTGAGATAGGACCAAATTTAAGCGCCAAGCAGGCGGAGGGCGATGAATGGGCGGAAACATCCCAAAAAGGCCCTTGAAAAACTGTTGGATAATTCGAGAGGAATATAATGACGTGGAACCATCATGACGGAAGCGGGAGAGTGCCGCTAAGAAGACTTTAAGGGTGGAATGAGAAAGTCCTGATTTTGCAAGGGACAGGAAAAAAGGCAGAATTTGTTCAGGCTTGGCGGTCATTGGATCCAAAGCTTTAGTGTGACACCAGACACAGAAACGCTTCCACTTTAGTTGATAGGTTTTAAAGGTTGATGGAGCACGAGCAGGAGCCAGCACTTCTCTGCAATCTGTGTCGATGTTTAGACGTGAAAACTCATTGTATTCAGGTTCCAGGCATGTAGCTGGAGATACGCCGGATCTGGATGGCAGATTTGCCCTTGCTTCATTGTCAGGAGGTGAGGCAGAGGATGAAGCGGAATTGGTTCGCTCTGAGAAAACAATCAATCAATCAATCAAAGCATTTATATAGCGCACTACTCACCCGGAGGGTCTTAAGGCGCTAGGGGAGGGGGGGGTCCGCTACTGCTCTAACAGCCAGGTCTTGAGCTGCTTCCTGAAGGCGAGGTGGTCCTGGGTCAGACGGAGGTGGGTCGGGAGGGAGTTCCAAGTCTTGGCGGTCAGGTAGGAGAAGGACCTTCCTTCTCTGGTGGCTCTTCGGAAGCGGGGGACGGCGGCGAGGCGTGGCAGGTCGATCGAAGCTGGCATGTGGGAGCATAGAAGTTGAGGCGGCTGTTGAGGTATACTGGGCCTTGGTTGTGTAGGGCTTTGTGTGCGTGGGTGAGGAGACGGAAGGTAATTCTCTTGTTGACCGGGAGCCAGTGCAGGTCTCTCAGGTGTCCAGAGATGTGGCTGCGACGGGGATGTCCAGGATGAGTCGTGCTGAGGCGTTCTGGATCCGCTGGAGTCTCTTCTGGAGTTTGGCAGTGGTACCGGCGTAGAGGGAGTTGCCGTAGTTCATACGGCTGGTGACAAGGGCCTGGGTGACGTCTTCCTGGTCTCGGTGGGGATCCACCGGAAGATCTTACGTAACATGCGCAGGATGTTGAAGCACGACAAGGAGACGGCGTTGATTTGTTTGGTCATGGAGAGGGAGGAGTCCAGGATGAAGCCCAGGTTGCGTGCGTGGTCTGTCGGTTTGGGTGCGCTGTCCAGGGCAGGGGGCCACCAGGAGTCGTCCCAGGCGGAGGGTGAAGATCCCAGGATGAGGACTGCCGTCTTGTCAGAGTTCAGTTTCAGGTGGCTGTTCATCATCCACTTGGCTACGTCTGTCATCCCTTCGTGTAGGTTGGCTCTGGCGGTGGTGGGGTCGTTGCTGAGGGAGAGGATCAGCTGGGTGTCGTCGGCGTAGGAGATGGTGTTGAGGTTGTGTTGGCGAAACAGGAGGAGATCCGTGAACCATGGGCGCCGTGGCCACCTGGGTGCTATTAGGATGACATGACAGGGTTGAAGCCTCATCCTGTGTAACAGGCGCCGAACTAGAGGGAGCGGAGGGAAAGCGTAGATGAATTTGTTCGACCAATTGATCGAAAATGCATTCCCGCTCGACTCTCTGTGGGGATGACGACTTGCAAAGCGTTGGCATTTCCTGTTGGAGGCAGTCGCAAAAAGATCCATCTGTGGCTGGCCCCACTAACGGAAGATGAACTCCAGAGTTGGTTGATTGAGTTCCCACTCGTGATTGTCTGTGAGAGACCTGCTGAGTGAGTCCGCTAGGACATTGGAGACACCCGGCACATGGATCGCGGAGAGATGGACTTGATGGTGAATCGCCCAGTCCCATATTTCTTGTGCTTGCCTGGAGAGCAGAAGAGACCTCGTACCGCCCTGTTTGTTAAGGTAGTGCATGCTGGTGGTGTTGTCTGTTCGCACCAGCAGCGATTGGCCCTGCACTACCCTCTGGAAAGATTTTAGGGCAAGGGAAATTGCCAGAAGTTCTAGGCGATTTATGTGCCACGTGCGTTGGAGCGCAGTCCACTTTCCTTTTGACGGACAAACCTTTGAGGTGTGCTCCCCAACCCTCCAATGACGCATCTGTCGTGAGCGTCAGTGTCGGAGAAGGCCGTCCCATGGAGATGTTTGGAGGGTGAGCCCACCATTCCAGTGCAGATTGAATGCGGAGCGTGAGGTGAATCTTGACCTTGAACGACCCCGAGATCTGTTTCCACTGCTTGTCTAGCTCCTCTTGCACGACTCTCATATGTAGTCTGCAATGTGGAATCAGATGTATGCAAGAGGAAGCCATGCCCAGGAATGATTTTAACGTCCGGACAGAAACGTACTGTTTTGACTGCAGGGAAAGTACCATCTTGAGAATGCGGTCCTGTCGTTCCTGGGAGACAAACACCTTTGCCAGTTGAGAATCTAGCAAGGCTCCTAGAAAATCTCGCTGCTGTGATGGGCGAAAGTGTGACTTTTGGCGATTGACTGAAAGGCCCAAGGTGCGAAAAAGCGAGATGCAGACCTGAGTGTGCTGATTCGCCACCGGGTATGACGGAGCCTTTATCAGACAGCCGTCTACGTAAGGGTAAAATTGGATGCCCTGAAGGCGCAGAAAAGCAGCTACCGGAGCCATGATCTTTGTGAAGACCCTCAGTGCTGAGGGAAGGCCGAACGGCAGGACTTTGAACTGGAAGTTCAGATGTCCGACTGTGAAACGAAGATATTTTCTGTGTTTGTGGTGAATCAGCACATGAAAATATGCGTCCTGGAGGTCGATAGTGGAGAAGAATTCTCCAGGATTGAAGTCATTTAAAATTTGGAGTAGTGTTAACATTTGAAATGTTTTTGCTGTGATGAATTTGTTCAGGGCCCGTAAATCCAAAATAGGGTACCACTCTCCCGACTTTTTCTTGATTAAAAAGAAGCGGGAGTAAAAGCCCTTGCTCTGCTGCCCCTGCGGTACCACTTCGACAGCCCCTTTTTTGATCATCATTTTGACTTGAGCCAATAGTTCTTTGTAATGAGGTGGGGGTGGACCAGTAGGTGGGCGGGTGGGAGGAAATTTTTAAAATTCTAGAGTATGTCCCTTTGAGATCACATCCAGGACCCAATGATCGGAGGTGATGTTTGACCAATTCAAGATGGACTTGGAGATCCGACCTCCAATTTTCACATACTGTGTGTACTTCACACTGGGGACGTCACTGTTTCTTTGCGTTGGAACCACCTCTTTACGTGGTTTTTCTCTGGTATGGTCTTGAATTGGTCTGGCGACTTTGAGACTGGTAGTTATTTCGTTGTCTATTGTCGTTATAGGAACGATATTGGCTGGAGCCACGAAAAATGGAAGAGCTGCCGCCCCTACCACGTGCTCCTCGAAACGACTGTTTCTTATATTGGAGGGTTGCTAAAGCCTTGGCCGTATCAGTATCCTTTTTAATAGATTCGAGAGCGTCATCGACATGTTTGCCGAAGAGCGAATCGCCATCGTAGGGTAGATCAAGAACTCGTGCTTGAAGATCTGGACGAAAAGCAATTGACTTTAACCATCCTTGGCGTCGCAACAAAGCGGCCGCCGCCAATTGCCTGAATCCCATAGATGAGATGTCGACAGCACAGTCGATGATCTCTGAAGAGATCTTCTCTCCCTCCTGCACAATGGCTTGCGCTTCCGCACGGATGGCCTCCGGAAATTGTGGAATTAACGCTGCAATTTCGGACCACATTTGGCGGTCATACCGTCCAAGAATTGCTAGGGAATTAGCCGCCCTAACTGTTGTAGCTGCCATAGTGGTAAACTTTTTCCCAATGGAATCCAATTTGCGACCCTCTTGATCAGGGGGAGATGTGAGTGGTGTTGCAGGATTGCGAGACCTTTTCTGAGCCACCTGTGTTATGACGGAATCCGCCTTTGGCTGAGAAATGAGGCATGCTGGAGAGTTCGCAGGCGCTTTATATTTTTTATCAAGTCTAGGTAAAACGACCGGGATCGAATTAGGCCGCTCCATTAGCTTGAGACCTTCCTTCCAAATGTGATCGATGATCGGGAAGGTGTGGGCTTGCCTCTGAGGAAGGTCTTTGAAATCATATAAAAAGCAGTCTGTCTGTTGGGCTTCTAAAAGGAGGTGAAACCTTTTGGCAGCACGGATCATCAAGTTGTGAAAACTGCCAATGTCCACTTGAGGCGAAGCTCTTGGCGATGTAGGCGGAGTAGAAGGTGTTTGGGCCCTGTAGTCATCCCAATCAGCGAGGACGTTGTTGTCGTCATCTTGATCCGTGTTTGGAGGGTCCTGGTCCTCATTATCAGTATCCTGCTGAGGGCGTACTGGTGATTTGCGTGTTACTGTAGGTACAGAAACTTGTGGTTGTGGAGGAGGATGCCGAGCTGGAGAAGCAGGTCTAGATGGCGGAAACCTGTGATTATAATCATCCAGCTTGTGCTGCAAATTAGACACTAAAGACAGTGGTATTTGTGTCATATTTTCCGTTATGGGTGTTTCAGATTAATCTATGGGAAAAAGATGTGACCCATCTTCGGTTTCCTCTTCCTCCTCCTCGTCATAGTCCTGGCACTTAATGTTAAGTTCAGAGGGGCTAGACGCGGGTCGAAACGCATCATCGACATATGGGCCGTCATTAGAGTCCTCCTCCGCGGACTGAAACAATTGTTCAGGAAGAGCAGAGCCACTCTTTACAGGTCTTTTGACCATTGAAGCGGTGACCACTGTGAAAGTGGTGGCTGTGGCCAGTGGATGGTGTGAGGTTGACGAGCACGTCAATGAAGCGGAAGAAGATTCTGAAGGAGGCTGAATAGTCAGCGCTGGGTCTGCTGATGAAGAATCCGTAGCCGGATCTGATTTCCCTTTATTCTTCGTCGACGAAGGTTTTTTCGTTGTCGACGACGCTGTCGACGAAGAGGGTAGCGTCGACGCAGATGTCACCGTCGACGAGGATGTGGTCGTCGGAATTTTACTCGTCGATGAAGGTTTTTCCGCCGTCGACGACGCCGTCGACGAGGATGCAACCGTCGACGGAGATGTTACCGTCGACGAAGAGGTTCCCGTCGACGATGGTGTAGCTTTCGTCGATGAAGATGTACGCGTCGACGAAGATGGACGCGTCGACGGAGGCTTTTTCGTCGACGAGGAGGTCTTGGCAGTCGTCGACGAGATCTTAATGATGGAAGCAATGGGTCTCACCTCATGGGTTGTCGTCGACGAGGTGGACGTCGTCAACATAGTTCCTGAAGACATTGAACATGTCGTTGTCGACGTAGAGACTGCATCAACTGATTTGGTTGTCGTCGATGTCGTCGACGAGCTCATCGACGAGCTAGTGCCCGATTTAGAAGATTATGGCACAGCTTTGGACTGTGACGCCAGAGGACCAGGTCCCATAGGCGTTGGAGGCAAGTCCTGTGGGGAGACATTCTTAGAGACTTCAGCATGTCTTCTTTTCTTAAGGAATGGGGAGGGCATTCCCGTCTCAGACCCACGCTTCTGAGAGGCCTTGGAATGAAAAGAAGAGACACTCTCAACCTCCGAGACCACTGAGTCAGATGTCTTCAACCTCTGTAGCCACAGAAGGAGACGGGCCTCTCTGACTCTTAAAGTTTTATTAGAAAAAGTACGGCAGTACTTACAGTTCTTGACTTCATGGTCCGGATAGAGACAGTAAATGCATTTACTGTGTGGATCTTCATGAAACAGTCTCAGTTTGCCACAGGATGAACATTGTCTAAATAAAGATTTCTTTGAGGAAGACATTAGTCAAGTGGAAATGAGCTATGAAGTAGAAAAACTGAGCAAAGCTCAGGGGGACTCCCTTCACACGACGTGCGGTAGAAAATCTGAGGACTTGGGCTTCTGAGGAGAAGGTTCTAGAGGGTGCTGTAGCCTGATTGGCTGGAATGTGGACCATTAAAATTACTCTAATATGTTACTAAAGTGAATTCTCCCTTAGGCTTCTATGGGCCTATTCTGTTCTATGGTACTTTCTTAACTTTTTGATATCTTTATATATGATTGCTCTATATGTATATATGTATGATTATGCAATTTTACATCTATATATGCATATATTACTGCTATTTTATGTACAGTGGGACTCCCACTTCGACGACGGGGAATATTCAAGCATGTGAATCTATGAAAGACACCCCTAATACTGGAGAATGAATAATACTAAGAAACGTAGACAGGCCCTCAACTATATTGCCCGACACCACATAGATGTCGTATTTCTGCAGTAGACACATTTGTCTCGCTCGGACCACACTCCTGTGGTGGCGAGCTGGGGTTCCCATCGATACTTTTCCAATTACAGCAGGTATGCCAGGGGGGTGCAGTCCTGGTACACAAACATGTCCCTTTTTCACTTCACAACACTGTGCTTGACGCTGAAGGTCAGTTCCTGGTGGTCACTGGTTCATTAATGGGTCATAAAGTGTCATTTGTGGGGGTTTACGGCCCCAATGTTGATTCCCCATCCTTCTTTCACGATCTGCAGGTTTTGCTCCTATCATTGGACCTCGGGCTCCTGATCCTGGGGTGGGATTTTAATTTATTATTGCACCCTTCTAGAGACAGTACCTCCACTTCCCCAGACGCCAAACCCCGCGCCCGTCAAGCTCTCAAGGAACTCTGTTCTCATTTTTCTTTGATAGATGTTGAACACAGGCTTCATTCACATCGCCCGGATTTCACTCACTACTCGGGGTTTCACAATACGTGGACCATGATTGATTACTGGTTGGTTTCTCCAGGAGTAGCGCGCTGGCTGGATTGTATATGCACTCTTCCCCGTACACTCTCGGATAGTTCCCCTGTTGTGCTCCGATTGACCGTCCCCAGGCCAGGTGGTTACGAACGGCAATGGCGGTTCCCCGGAAGCGCTTTACTTGATCAGGTTTTCCATAAGGAGGTACGGCAGGCAATAGAGGAGTACTTCGAGTTGAACACCGGGTCGGTTGACACCTGTGCTGTCCTGTGGGAAGGGTTCAAGGCGTATATTAGGGGAGTCTGCATGGCCAAACACGCCGGGGTCTTGCGGGATCTCCGCTCTTCGCTTAAACACATTGAGAAGGACATCACTGCCTTAGACCGGGAGTTACTTGACTCGGGCTCCAGTGGGGAGAGGCGAAACGCCTGGCCCTGCTGCTTCAATTTACAGAAGCTGCCGAGCGGGATTTGCTATTCCTTAATAAACAACACGCTGCCCGCAGATATGGCGAGGGGGAGCGACCTGGTGAATTACTGGCGCACACTTTACGCCCGCGGCGCGATACGGCCTACATCTCCGAAATTACTGGTCCACAGTGCAATCCGCTACACTCCACCCCGGAAATCTGTGATCACTTTGTTGCATATTATAAATCATTGTACGCTACCAGACTTACCGGGGATCTGCGTGGTCAGGGGACTATCTGACCGAAAATGCACTAGTTTACTTAGAAAGATACATGCAGGATTTTATATCCATCCCCAATTCTCCAGACAGCATTGTCGAAGCCATCGATGCGGTCCGGGGCTCTTCTGCGCCTGGGCTTGATGGCTTTTCTGACGATTTTTGTAAGGCATACAAGGAGTACCGCGATTGGTGGAGGTTTATGCGGAATCACTTGAGGTTGGCACCCTTCCTCCGACATTCAGAGAAGTGGTCATTTTATTACTTCCCAAACTTGGGCGAGACCCCAAATTGTGTAGCTCATATAGGCCATTATCGTTATTGAATTTGTTGCATATTATAAATCATTGTACGCTACCAGACTTACCGGGGATCTGCGTGGTCAGGGGACTATCTGACCGAAAATGCACTAGTTTACTTAGAAAGATACATGCAGGATTTTATATCCATCCCCATTTCTCCAGACAGCATTGTCAAAGCCATCGATGCGGTCCGGGGCTCTTCTGCGCCTGGGCTTGATGGCTTTTCTGACGATTTTTGTAAGGCATACAAGGAGTACCGCGATTGGTGGAGGTTTATGCAGAATCACTTGAGGTTGGCACCCTTCCTCCGACATTCAGAGAAGTGGTCATTTTATTACTTCCCAAACTTGGGCGAGACCCCAAATTGTGTAGCTCATATAGGCCATTATCGTTATTGAATTTAGATTACAAAATATTGGCCAAGGTGATTGCAATTCGACTGTCTCTACTAATGGAGGCCATCATTTCTCCGGCGCAGTCTGGCTTCGTCCCTCATAGGTCCACTTCCCTGAATCTTCGTACCTTATTCACTGTGGTACACAGGATCGACCCTGCCACTCCTGCTGCTGCCGTCCTTTTGGACGCCGAAAAGGCGTTCGACTCCCTTGAATGGGCCTTTTTTTTGTCAGTTATGCGCCAGATGGGCATGCCAGAATGTTTTGTCTCCTCAGTGGCTTTGCTATATACTGGACCCATCGCCAGATTATGCCTTAATGTTACCATCCCTGCCCCTTCATTCTCTCCCGTGGCACGAGACATGGTTGCCCCCTGTCCCCACTCCTTTTCATCCTGGCCATGGATCGTTTAGTGCGCCATTTTCAAGAAAAACACTTGCACCGTGGCCTTCAGATCCGCACCGGTCCCCTTCTTGTTTTGCTTTATGCAGATGACACTATTTTATATGTTAGGGAGCCTCAACAGAACTTGGAACCCTTGATACGGGAAATTGATCGGTTCGGTAAATTCTCAGGGCTCTGCATTAATTGGCACAAATCGGTTATCTTCCCGCTCACGGCTAGCACAAACACCTGGACGTGTGAGTTCCCCTTTGAATGGTGTAGTGATGCAGTAAAGTACCTTGGGATTTATGTCCATCTTGATACCACCACTATGATTAGGTTTAATTATGGTAGGGCCGTTAGCGCCCTTAAATCACAAATCACGAAATAGCTGCAGCTGCCGTTATCAATGGCTGGCAGAGTCCCCCGGTTCTTATATCTTTTAATAACATCCCCATTCCTCTAACTAAGACCTTCTTTACACAGTTACGTACACTGCTATTGCGCTTAGTCTGGGGAGACAGAGCACCTCGGGTCCGCTGGCAAACCTTGACCCTGCCGTATTAAAGGGGGGGGTTTGGGGTTCCTGATTTTAATTTGTATTATCTCATTGCACAGTGTTGTTATGCAACCCGCTGGTTTCAGCCAGACTCGCGCGTCCCATATTTAAAACCTGAGGCGGATCTGGTACTCCAGCGTCTTCTTTCTAATGTCCGTCCCACGGGGTTCCCTCGTGATCCCCAAGATATTCAGACGGTTTCCACTACATGCTGGGCATGGGTCAGGTTGCACAGACTGCTCAGACTAGACTTACTTTATTCTCCTGCACTTCCCCTGCCTAATCCATCTTTGCTTCCAATTACTGGCGAAGTTTTGGTTCAGTGTACGCTGGATACATTTCATATTCACATAATAGGAGACCTATTCCCGGATGGTCACATTTTCTCAGTCACGGAAGAGGCTCATTTTTCTGAGCGCTCCTTTATGGACACTTTTGTCATGACCCGTATGTACTCCATGCTTCGGGCCACTTTCCCTTCCTTTCCCTCAGCCCCCGAACCAACCCTGCCATTGACGTTGTTGATACAGAGCTCTACTGGCGCACATTTGGTTTTGATATTATATAGGCAATGTGGGGCGTAGAGATCTGTATCTGACGTTAGAGTGCGTGCGGCCTGGGAGGCGGATCTGGGTGTGCCCATCACGGATGATCAGTGGGAGCAGTGCTGCAGGGCTACCAAGGATGTTTTACTGAATAGCAGGCACAAATTACTCCACTTCAAGTTCCTCCGAAGAATGTATCATACGCCCGCACGCTCACATAGAATAGATCACAACAGGCCCCATCATTGCTTGAAATGCTTGAGTCAGTTTGCTGACTTTGCGCACCTCTCCTGGACCTGCCCCAAGATATACCAGTATTGGTCTCTTGTTCATTCCACGTTAGGTGATATGCTGTCCATGTGGCTAACGCCCACCCCTGAAATCGCGTTGTTGGGCTATGTGGCCAACTTCCCTAAGAATGTTAGGAAATTTGCGGCTCTGTGCTTCCTGTTGGCTAAATGGGAGGTTGCCCTCTTATGGGGCAGTAAAGGAGTCCCTTCACTGCAGGCATGGCTCCGGAGTCTAGCATTTTGTAATATAAACTGCGAAGAATACTCCACCTTGATCCCTAATGCGTCACGCCCTGTAGATATTTGGGGGCCATATAGGGATTATCTTGCTAGGATTCAAGCTGACCGAGACTCGCAAAGTTCGAGCGGCATTGTCCCGGAGGGAATTGGATAGATGTCAGGTCTATGGGACATGTTGGTTTAAGGATGTATTACACTTGATTATTGCTAATTGAAATGTACTTCCTTTTTTGTATTGCTTGGTTCATGGTGCGACTCCTGGGTTCTTTTGCAGCAAAGCACCCCAATGCCCTCATTGGATGTGTATCCTCGACATCTTAACATGCTGCACCATATACTGCCATTTATAACTGCGATCCTTTTCTTTTGTATTTGTTATACATGAGATTTGTTATCACTGATGTTATCCCTTGTACTGTAATAACTGACCTTACTCCTAATGTAAAAACTGGAAAATAAAGTTAAAAAAAACCCACTGTTTGCTCTAGTCTAGGGTGTCTTTGGAAACTTTGTAGGATGGTGTGTTGGGCAGTTAAGGGGTTAAGTAGGAGTACAGCGTGCTGCCTGCACCACAGTTCAGGGCTATGTTGTATGTGTGGAGGTAAAGCCAGGAAATCAGACAGAGTATTTGCTGGAAAGCAAGATAGAGGCTAAATACATTCTTGATGGCAGAGTTGCATTTGGCAGTCAGGACCTGTTTTACTTGAAATTTAAAAACACTCAAAACAGGCTCTATTATGTAGTATTAAGGCTGTACTTCGGGTATCTGCTATATCCGGTCATATGCCTTTGTTGGTTGCTCTGCATACCCTAATATCAGTTTCAGTAAGGGGCTACAATGGCTGCTGAGCACCTGTTCTCAAGTTTCAGCTTTTGCGAGGGTCGAGGTCCAAGTCATACACTTTATTGATAGCAGACGTTGTTGGTCTAGAAGCAGCTCAGTTGGGTGTAGTCTGCTGGTTAAGATCCCAGTGAGCGTCTGTTCTCGGTGGGCTTAATGGCACCGTGCCTTGAAGGCGTGCCCAGAGACTGGGGATGCACGGCTGATGATAACTACGTTTGCCAGTAGGTCTTTTCTCATGGCTTCAACACAATGGCCCTCTTCGGCCCACCTGCTGATAATGCTTAATTAGGCGAGGAGTTGATTAATTTGAGGTAATTGACAGCTAATTACGAGCCCGAGGGCTCATTAAGGTTGACGTCCTGTCTGGGTGAGTTGCTCAGAGGTTGTCAGGCACTGAACCCCAGCCACAGCACAGTCACTGCTGGAATTCATGCATACTTTTCCCAGCAGTGCAGATGCAGCTCGAGCACAGAGGGCAGAGTCTTGTGCCTGTGCACGAGTGGGAGAGCGCAATGTATGGCAATGCAAACGAGACCAACACACAGGTTTGAAAACCCACAGTGACATTAAAGCACATCACTAAGGCATGGCAGAACTCAGCCATAGGGTGGTAACTAACAGGAAAGATGGGCATGGATCTAATGGCACAGAAGAAAGTCCTGGGTATGGGGAGGTCTCATTCTTGGGACTGGAGATCTCAATGAGAATGGTTTCCGGCTTGGAAGGGTTATCGCAGACTTGGACTATGCTTTTGAAAATCGAAGAGATCTCAGGCAAGAAGAAGTCAAGGCGCACAAAGAAGTGCCTCAAGGAGGAAAGGGTGTTTCACATGTGAAGCCGGTTGTCAAGCGTAGAGCAATTAGAAAGAGCAAGTAGGCCAGCAAGGAAATATTGGATCCAACCTGTTTGCCACAGTCCTACTTATAATGGGGTCACTAAACAAAGAACTTTGATTCCAGGGAATAATTCCCTTCGTCAACAAGGCACACGTTGACTAGGCAGTCAAATATAAGATGGGCATGAATAAAGTATATGCCAGACATAATATCTAATTGCACAGAACACAACACTACAATTTGTGTGTCAAGAATTTTTTTGGCAAGAACCGTGCCATAAAATCAGCACTGGTGTATTCCTTCAGGAAGCCCCTTAAAAGGGGGGGGGGGGGGGGGGGGGGATTTGTAGTCCAATGCATTGGTAACGATTGAGAAGATTGTACCCTACAAGTAATTATATTTGTGAGAAAGTGCCAAAGTCTGTTAATGGTGACTTTGAATAGGTGTGTTAGACATCCACAATTCCAGTGGCGGCTGGTGACTTTTGAAAGAGGTGAGGCGGTAAAGTTGGGGATGAGTATTATTGCACAAGGAACTAAAGTGTGATTCAGATGGGTTTCATGGACCTTCATGTCATATTGCTGATCTCATACCAAGTGTGGCCATTGCAAAATGAAAATATAAATGTGAATTAGTTTCAATCAATAGTAGTGACGCTAGGAACAGTAGGAAGTATTTGTAATTATTCAAGTAGAACCTCAGCCAGGGAGAGGATCTGCCATACACTGTACCGAAAGAGTAATAATACTTAAACAGCAAAGTCATACATTTTTTCTTCCTTATTAATGACTCCAACTGCAATCTTCTTCCTACAAACTATTTTTGTATAACGACAGGAATGTTCAAAAAACGTTGTGAGATAAAAATAATACTCCAGCTCATACACGGCAGTGCTGACCTACAAGGATTAACCTCTCAAACTCTTTTTCAGAGACTGAAACCTGCCATCCATAGTAAAGGCCTGGAGTTTAGCGACTGAAATCACTATCTTGCAAACTTGGCAGCGCTGCATGTGAACACTAGATTATTTAGGTGCCTAAGGTCATCCATATACCAACAAAAACACGTACACAGTGTATACATCGTTGTAAAACATTAATAAATTAGAAAAATCATGATAAAGCATATACTTTAAAAATACTTTTACCTTATTGCGCAAATTCAACATGGTCCTGAACTATGTTCTAGATCAGCAAATGCCAGTACAATACAACTCGTCATTCCTAAGCGTGGCATGCTTTTGCTACATGAACTATGCAACTAATGGAATGTCTCCACATAACACGTGAGCTGCTGCCAGAGCAGGAAAGGGGTAGTAGCTGTTGGAAACAGTCAGGCGAGGAGTGGGGGGGAGAAAAGAGCAAGAATTAGAGCTAGAAGGCACTGTCCCTCCAACTGATGGACCTGGCAAGGTGCAAGCACGAGCTAGTGATGTTGGAAGATTTCAGGCGCTGAGAATGGGGGGGTGGCGGGAGGGGTCTAATGAAAAAATATATATAAATTAAAACTTACCGTCCTGCGCCATCTTCTGAATGGGTTCGACTCCCGTTGTTCACGTCATCATCACCAAAGGCAGCCTCCCTCCCTCCCTCACCTCCGCCAATCACAACCGGTGAGGTGAATCTGAGAGCGCCCCAGCCGGGCCCTTTTCTCTATGTAGGCAGCCTACGTAGAGAAAAGGGAGAATGGGCGGTCCTGCTCGAGGGCATGGGGGGAGTGGCTTGCCCACTGTTGGGCATACGGACTGTTCGGTCGGCCCTGGGACCGAACAGTCTGTATGCCAAACAGTGGGCAAGACACTCCCCCCTGCCCTCGAGCAGGACCGCCAACCCCCAATAGCACTTCAGCTTTCTTACCGTGTGAGAAGGCAGAAACATAAATGGTAGTTATTATCGTTTATGTTTCTGCCTTCTCGCTCTGCGAGAAAGCAGGGAGGCGGCGCCCAAACGCCCCTATAGAGGAGCCGCCACCGTGCAATTCTGATAAAAGAAAACCAAGGAAGTCGGTCTTTGTAATATCTTTGGACATAAAATGAGCGTTACATGTGAGAACATGCATTGACAAAGCCAATGAGTATCGCCTATGTGGAGCTAGCGGCTTTGCCAATGTCTTTAAGCCATGTTGTATAACAGTGTAGCTGCTGTTCAGCTTGGCTAAAAGTTGGGGGGTGGCGTAGAGTGGAGCGGCAAAGGGGAGAGTGGTGTAGAGTGATGTAAAGTAGAGTTGTTTGGAGTATTGTAGAGTGTAGTGGTGCAGGGTACAGTGGCGTAGAGTGGAGTGGCGTAGAGTAGCGCGGCACAGACAGAGGGGAGTGAGAGTACTGTGGCGTCGAGTGACAGTAGTGTGGCGTGGAGTGGTATAGCGTGCCATACAGTGGCGTTTAGTGGAGTGGCAAACACTGGAGTGGAAAACAATGCGTGAAGGTTGGATCGCCTTTCACATAAAAGTGCGCTGAAGTTCAACATGAAAGTAAATAGTTTCTCCTCCGTTTATTTACTCATTTTCAATAAATTGATATCAACAAATGTGTCTTGAAGTCATTTCTAATATCTTTATTCGCTTCTTTTTCTCTTTCCTTATTATATATCATAAGGGTATTTCAACAAAGGCTTGATACATCGTATTTTTGTTGCTTGATACATCGTATTTTTGTTCAATATGTGATATGTGTTTACTGATAAGTGTTTGCTAAGGTCTTGTATTAATTCACTTCACAGGCCCCTGACGAAGGGTCATTCATACCGACCCGAAATGCATTGGGCGGAAGAATAATTGAAAAATATGGATCTGCTAATTAAATGTTTTCTATATTATAAGGCACGACTAGGCATCGTGTAACAATTGTTTGCGCCACGAAATCCCAAGGCAAGTACACTTGTTCAAAAAAAGGAGTGCACAGGGATCAAAACTATCTCAATACACTGGAGTGGCACAGAGTAGACTGGTAAACAGAGCAGTGATGCAGTGGAGAGTGGCATAGAGTGGCAAAGAGGAGGGGAGTGGTGTGGAGTGGAGAGGTGTAGAATGCAGTAGAGCGGCGAGGAGTGGCATAGAGTGGAATGGCGTAGAGAGGCATTGTGTGGAGTGGCGTGGCGCAAAGTGGCATAAAGTGGAGTAGCACAAAGTGGCACAGAGTGGCATGTAGTGGCATTATGTGGAGTGGAGGGGCATAGAGTAGAGTGGTGTACAGTAGGATGGAGTGGCATAGAGTACAGTGGAGTGGAGTGGTGTGGAGTAGAGTGGCAGGGAGTAGAGTGGCGTTGAGTAGAGCGGAATACAGTAGAGTGGCCTGGAGTAGACCACCAGGGACATGTGTTGGAGGGGTGGGGAGGAGTGGGGGGATGAGTTTAGAAAATAAAAGTGTTTTTCCCCTTGGGGCGCAATTGAGCCCATAGGAGGACCTTGAATTTTGTTGTTTTTTTAGGAAAAAACTTCAAGGGGGAAGGCCCTGTTGGCTACAACCTCACCTTTTGGGTCCAAATCAGAATGTTCTGTAAAAATCTTCAAGGTATGGAAAATGTTTCTACATTTAAATTCCTCCGACTTGCTTTATTTTTCAGTTATATACATGGCACAGTGCAGTGTCCATGGGCCACTGGGAGCAAGAGGCCTGCTGTTTGTAAATACAACACTTTGAAATGGGAGAAAATTAAAAGGAAGAGTTAACTTAATCACTAAGTTAACTTTTCCATTTAATTATCTGCTGTTTAAAAGTATTCAGAAACATTATTTTGTTCTCATCTCCAATACAGAGTTGACAAGGACTTTTGTTTAGGAGTTAAATACCTCAGTTCTTCATCTTTGTGCCACAGCCCCAGCATGGGTCAATAATGTGACTGAGCACTGCTAATTATCAGGCCCTGCTATCAGCAGCCTGATGATTATAATGTAAAATAAACACAGTCGTCCTTTAACTTTAAAAGGAAAATGTGATCTTGTGCTTATTTAAAAATGAACTCAAGGCTATGAGCTACTCTGAAAATGTATGGGAGGTACTGGTTGGAGACAACTGCTCCAGCTTCTACGGATCAAAAGTTACTAAAAATGTGGCGACGTGGTTGTATTCAGTGGAAGACACTGTGCAAAGGTTGACTGGTCATCTTTCAGTTGCTTATTTCCATATTTGATTAGTAAACTGGGACTTATGAAAGAAATCTTTGCCCAGGCAATAATATCCTGTTAACAAATCACAAAATAATAAATTAATACTATCAAAAACATGTGTTGCATTATGCTGCATGATTTGCCTTTTCTTGCAGCATGATTTAGTAAACCCAGGCTCATAATTTGGTGGTCTCTTGCTGCATAATTCCAGCTAATTCCAGTGACCATGGTAATGGCACTTTGAGTTTTAATAAGTGAATGTGTGCTTCTTGAGATCAAACTGTAGATTTTTGGCTTAAGGGAATTACTATTATACTTGCAATGGCTCAGCAGCTCCCCTAACAATAAATAACGTTTTGCATTAGCCATGAAAAAAGTATGATGCGGCAAGTTGAAGTAATAATGTGTCATTTTTAGGTCTCGCCTAGCGACACAGCGCATGTGCTGCCCGCCTTGGCGAATTCTATTGTTGTCGGTTTCTTGGCCGAAGGGCGACAGGACATGTGCACGTGCCTGAAGGACAAGTGATGTGTACGGCTCGCAGCTTTTTCAGGACAAAGCGTGCATGGCGCGCTTTCACTTTCCCTCCCCCGTGATTTTCGGTGTGCGCACATCTCCGGTTCACAGCGTTTTCATGGCAAAGGATCATTCAATTACCTGAAACAGAGCTAGTAACCCTCTTGGGAACATTTAGGTTAATGAGGCAGAGACTAGTTAACCACATGACTGCTAAGGCAATTCCCCCTCTGTGCTGCAGATCCTTGAAATACATTATTTCATGACGAGCTGAGCTCGTCATGAGCACACGACCAGTGTACTGCATGACGAGCTGAGCTCGTCATGAGTAGCGAAGGGGTTAAAAATGCCAGATAACCTTCAGAATCTGGGTCTGTTACATTTAAAATTATAAGGCGATTCTGTCAGGAGGCAATTTTTAAAACAAGGTTGGCTAGCTCAGTAAAAGTTTCATGGAATACCCTTAACAAGTTTGCAGCACATTCAGTGCAAATACCAACGTGCCGGACATATCCTGCACGCAGAGCGAGCAGATCTCACATGCCTGAGGTGTGAGCTCAGAGACAAGAAGGGGAGTGCTGTGATTGCAAACATGCACCCGCCCCATCACTGAACAATGCTCTCAGCCTCCACTGGGAGAGGTGGGGGGGCAGCTCCACACTGTGCAAGCGAGGAGACGTTGAGGGCCTGCGAACAGGGACAGATAGGTGGGGAGATTCCAGGCAGGCAGGGCTGGGGTAAAGCAAGGGGCAGACCACGACATGATGTAAGGGTTGCCAGGACGCTCCTTGTCGGCAGGACCCCAAGGGTCGCATTCTCATAACTTTCCCCAGTCTTACTGTTGACTTGGGTTTGACTTACTCCCTAGTTTCTAGGAATAAGAAATAGTTACTTGTGAAAAAATGTTTTATGAATTGGGCCTCAGGCTTTCATTTGACAACCTAGCACGCTTTGGGGGTGGTGGTGATCCTAGAACGCTGTGGGGGCGGTGGTGGTCCTAGAATGCTGTGGGGGTGGTGGTGGTCCTATCAGGCTGTGGGGGCAATGGTGATACTATCAGGCTGGGCGGGTGGTGGTGGTCCTTACCAGGCTGTGGGGGCGATGATGGTCCTTAGGCTGTGAGGGTGGTGGTGGTCCTAGCACGCTGTGGGGTGGTGGTGGTGGTCCTAGCACGCTTTTGGGGTGGTGATGGTCCTATCAGGCTGTGGAGGTGGTCCTATCAGGCTGTGGGGGTGGTGGTCCTCCTAGCATGCTGTGGGAGTGGTGGTGGTCCTATCGGGCTGTCGGGCGGTCGTGGTCCTATCAGGCTGTGGGGGCGGTCGTGGTCCTAGAAAGCTGTGGGGACAGTGGTGGTCCTAGAAAGAGCTACACACACCTAATATCCAAAAATACCAATAATTAAGATTTGGTTATGTGTCCTATCTAGGTAAATGTGCCTTCGCATCTAGCTAATGACGAAGTCAGACACACAGCATTTCCGCCTCTAACCCCCACCCACCATCCGTGGTTCTGAGGAAACAATTCATACTGCAATTCTAGGATAAGCCATCCTTTCAAACAAATGACTAAGAGCTGGGCAAAGACATCCAGAAGCATGTGATGTAGAAGTAATAGTTCAATGCCTACACCTCATGGAGACCAACCATAGGCAACTCAGTCTTAACCCTACTCTAACAACGAAAGTTGAACCCGACCGCCAAGCCACTTCTCATCTGAATGGGAACAGAATGAACTGAGGCAGAGACTAGTTAAATATGCCTGATGACCTTCAGAATCTTGGTCTGTTACATTTAAATTTATAAGGCTATTCTGTCAGGAGGCAATTTTTAAAACAAGGTTCGCTAGCTCTGTAAAAGTTTCATAGAATGCCCTTAACAAGTTATGTGATGGCTAGCCACAACACAAGCAAAACAAACGGTATTGGGAAATGTAGGGTAAACAATGCATCACATATATGTTTTCCACAAGGTAAACAAGCATTTGCAATGCAATAGGTCTCACATTTACACGAGTTTCAGCTATTGACATTGCAAATAACAATACCTTTTACTTTTTGTTTTAACAACATAAATAAAAGGCATTCATTTACAATGCCAATAGCTTAAACTCGATTAAATGCGAGACCTATTGCATTGCAAATGCTTGTTTTGTCTGTAAGTGTCTTTGCAGAATCTGCAGATAATAAAAAAAAAACTTCTCTTTTTAGATGTATCGTGGCACACATCTCATGGACCCACACACTTACCAAATGATTTAGAACCATACTTCTGCTTCCACATGAGACAGTGTTTTAGAAGGAAGGTGTTAGCCAGTCAGCAGAGATGGTGTCTTTGGATGACTGCTGCCTAAAACCTAACTATGAAGGACAACTCTGAGGTAGGATCAGACACCGAGACAGCATCTGAGGGAGAGAAAAATGGAGTAGAATCTAGAAGTGATTTTTCAGACTATGGAGTTCTACCAGCTGAATAACCTTCCAACGATTCTGAGGAACATGGTTATGGCACTCGTGCTGTCCCTTCATTAGCACAGACTGTGCAGTAGAGCAATGATAGCAGGGTAGACCAACCCAGAGAGCATGAATGTGTGGCGGCAATCACAGATGAAGTGCTCGTTTGGCAGCCTTCCAATTCAGTGCAGCCTGAAATTCCCTTGTTCGATGAAGACCCTGGATGTAAAGTTGATACAGCAAATTGTTTGCTGATTGACTATATCCAGTTCTTTTTGGATGCTAACTACCTTGAGGAAATTATGCAGCAAACACATTTCAGTGCAGAACAATTTCTGAGGGAACATAGAGGCACTTTGGGCCTCATTCTAGGTGTAGGAAAGCAGGATCTGCTTTTATGGTTACCCCCGCTTTTTGCCTGGTGCTATGCTGTTTATGATTCGTCTGACTGGGATCCTGCTAATCAGGACCCCAGTCTCTTTGCTTTCTCCTCAAAATTGGTTATGGTAAGTACTTAGGTAAATTCCAGATTGGATACTGGTGTACTCTTCTAAGTCCATTGTATATGGTACTGAGGAACCCAGGGCATAGGTACAGCAGGGGTCCCCCATGGGCTGAAGCATGTATTATGCAACCCATGGGAGATCACTCAAACTGAAACTACAGGCATCCCATTGAAACCTGTCTAAGTTGGTGCTAGCACCACTGACAATAGATATAGGTTTCTTTATATTTAAGGTAACAGCACTTACAGCCTATAAGGCACCCCTAAAGCAGGCCTATCAATCCTGAAGGTAGGGTGCTTGGTTCTAAGTGTGAAGGAGCCCCTGCATGAGCAGGACACCCCTACAACCTTCGCAGTCCATTCTCCTGGGTTATAAGTGCATCAGCTATTACGATACATAGAGTTGCCATGTATCATTATGTGATGACCATCTCTAAACTGGCTGTAATGAACCCTTTCATGTTTGGTATCAGACATGTTGGAATTATACCCCCACACCGTAAACGGTGTGAAAGGTATGATTCCATGCACTGTAAAGCTCCTCCACGAGGCCCTCAGTGCTTCCGGTACCAGTCTTCTAGACACAGGCAGCACAACATGGCTGTTGCCAACCAGAGACACAGTTTTGCCCTCCTGCTGCAGAGCCAAGCTCCAGCAGACGAAGGTACAACAATAAGTATCCTGTCACAGGGAGGTGTGACCACCTCAAACAGGGTTTAGTGTATTGGGGCTGGGTAGGAGCGCTTGCCAGCGCCAATCAGTCTGCTTGAGTGGCACTTCTGGTGCCCTCCAGTTCAAACCAGCTCAGGGTGCCGTTGGCCCCCGCTCTGGCGCAAAACTTGACAAAGGACATGGGAGTATCCTCCCCACTGTCTGACCACTCCCCTGGGAGGGAACCCTGAATCTCCCCAACTTCTTTCCTTCAGGTACTTAAAGGCTTACCTGTGGGTGGGTCCCTAGATTTGTCATGGGAAAAGATTAATCTCAAGACAGCACTTCTTCGACTGTCCGGGCACTCTGGACTTCGCTGGATCTTACTCTGGCCTCAGAACATGCAACTAGGAAGACTCCTGCTGCTCCTGGGCTCGTCAGCCTGAAAGTCTGCTGCAACGTCTATGCCCATGCTCCATACAGGAACCTTCAAGGCCTGTGGACATCCAAGACACATGAAGGAATCTCCCTTGAAGTGAAGGCGTCACTTCCCTGCACCTCAACGAAGCAGACAGGTCTGCTGACCCTGGGCTCCCAATGACTCCGAAAGGATCAGCAATACAGGTGGTGGTTCTTCACATCCCTCGAGGCTGGCCTTGTCCTCTCACCAAGCACCCCTAAAGCAGGCCTGTCAATCCTGAAGGTAGGGTGCTTGGTTCTAAGTGTGAGGGTGCCCCAGCATGAGCAGGACACCCCTACAACCTTCGCAGGCCATTCTCCCGGGTTATAAGTGCAACAGCCATTATGATACATAGAGGTGCCATGTGTCATTATGTGATGACCATCTCTAAACTGGCTGTAATTAACCCTTTCATGTTTGGTATCAGACATGTGGGAATCATACCCCCACACCGTAAACGGTGTGAAAGGTATGATTCCATGCACTGTAAAGCTCCTCCAAGAGGGCCTCAGTGCTTCCGGTACCAGTCTTCTAGACATGGACAGCACAACATGGCTGTTGCCAACCAGAGACACAGTTTTGCCCTCCTGCTGCAGAGCCAAGCTCGAGCAGGCGAAGGTACAACAATAAGTATCCTGTCACATGGAGGTGTGACCATCTTCCAGACAGGGTTTAGTGTATTAAGGCTGGGTGGGAGCGCTTGCCAGCGCCACTCAGTCTGTTTGAGTGGCACTTCTGGTGCCCTCCAGTTCAAACCAGCTCAGAGTGCCGTTGGCTCCCGCTCTGGCGCACAACTGGACAAGGGACATGGGAGTATCCTCCTCACTGTCTGACCCCTCCCCTGGGAGGGAACCCTGAATCGTCCCAACTCCTTTCCTTAAGGTACTTAAGGGCTTACCTGTAGGTGGGTCCCTAAATTTGTAGTGGGAAAAGATTAATCTCAAGACAGCACTTCTTCGACTGTCCGGGCACTCTGGACTTCACTGGATCTTACTCTGGCCTCAGAACATGCAACTAGGAAGACTCCTGCTGCTCCTGGTCTCGTCAGCCTGAAAGTCTGCTGCAACGTCTATGCCCGTGCTCCATACAGGAACCTTCCAAGGCCTGTGGACATCCAAGACACCTGAAGGAATCTCCATTGAAGTGAAGAAGTCACTTCCCTGCACCTCAACGAAGCAGACAGGTCTGCTGATCCTGGGCTCCCAATGACTCCAAAAGGATCAGCAAAACAGGTCGTGGTTCTTCACATCCCTTGAGGCCTGCCTTGTCCTCTCACCAGGTTGGAGGCCAGCATCTGAGCTGCAGGAAACAAATCCTGTGCACCATGTCGATTTGCCATTGCAAAGGCTTGTTGGCTTAATTTTTCCAAGATCTTCGGGCTCCATGTAGCCCCATGTGGAAGTTGAAGAAATTGATGTACATAAACAGCATTCATTTCCCTTCTTCTCCCACTCCTCTCCCTGTGAGCACCATGAATACCGTAAACTATTGACCGTATCACTCTGCCAGTGAGAGCCCATACCCCTATGCATATGTACCGCCATTCTAGGCACCATGGCCCTTTACCCATTGGAATCCCCGGCTTCCCTCCTGCGCGTATCCTAAACCCCCTCTCTCATGCATAGGCCATGAAACCCTCTCCCCCTGTGCGACCCTGCTGCGAAAGGCAACTCTCCTGCTTGACCCGCACAAAACCCCCCCATTCCCTCTTGAAGAGGCATCCTTCGCCTTAGCTGACGTAGCCCTCCCCAGCTGCACCTGACTGCCCCCGCTCTCTCTTGTACTGGTCGTAAGATCTCTCTCTCTCTCTCTCTATGTGACTCTGTCCCCGTGTCCACCCTGGCTCTCCCTCCCTTCTCCTCACATGGGCAAGCCGTAAAACTTCTTCTACAAGATCCCGTCCTTGAGAGTCATGGCCGCGCCTGACCAACACCTCCTTTCTTTCCATGAATGCCCCTCTGTTGACAAGCCTTCCCTCCGCGCCCGATTGTCCACGCGGCATGACTACCACTCCTTTGATGACCCCTTCCCCCGAGTCCGGCTGACCACACGTGTCCGAGGCCATCGCCTAAGCCAGGAGATACCATTTACTGCCCTTATTGTATGAAGTCACTCCTCTTCAAAGGACCCACTATTGATCCTAGCCACCCCACCCCCTGGGCTATGATCAGGCGCACACATCCCAAACAGTTGACGGAACACTCAGCTGCGTGATTGCCCTCCCCTCTTATCAGCAGGTCAAGGGTTCCTATTGTGAACATATGTGGGGTAGGATTGACACGAGGATTACAGGGATGTCTTTCTTTTGCGTCACACTGTCCTGATTGTACTATCAAGTGTTTTGTAAGGTATAAAAGAAAGAGTCTCAGCTCACTTGTTAGAGCACCTCCCGAAAGACACTGTGTTTCGTGTCCGAAATGACTGGCTCTCCTCATGAGAATTAAACTCTGTTCTTGATTCCTGCTTCCAGCGCCCGTCTCTTTATTTGGTAATTATTCAACATGGGAACTAAGAGGCGGTTTGCGTCAGCGGCCTGGGCATCGATAGAATTATGGGCTCATGTTCCACAATTGGCGTCCCAACGCGGGGTCCATCAGTGACATAAGGTTCGGTAAGAGAGATCCAGACGAAGAAGTGAACATCTAAATGATCGGGGTATGCCTGCCTTGAGAGGGCCCTCGCCCGGCTGCCGATCGAAAGAACTTCACCAATTCTGAACGGACCTCCCTTGAGTGACCTATTGTCCTGACTGGAATCCCACAGGAATGCTACATGGAGTAAGAGAACGATCGGGCGCTGGAGGAGGGAGATGAAGAACTGTCCGTATGGTCCGGTCCGGGTAAGATTAAGTAGGGTGTTTTTACGCCTGATTGGTAGGGTGGTTCTATCCACCTGATTGATTGATTGTTTGTATTGAAATCGGTATTTGTATACTGATATTGTTGGTATTGGTTCATTTAGCTTTGAATGCTACTTGACATATTGGTTCTCTTTTGAGAACGAGACATTCTCTGTTTGCAAACAGCGGCGAATAGGAACGTCGTCCCTCTTTGCAGATAGAGAAGGGTAGGTAATGCAGACTTTTGTCCCCGTTGTAATCCGTCATGCCTACTTTTCTCCCCACTGGATTGTTTGAAATCGATTAATAATCGATTGTTGCTCTTTGAGATCTTCCCTGTCTACAAACTGAGACGAGTAGAAATATTCTGTCTTCCTTTCTGGATAGCGAAGGGCAGGTAATGCAGACGTTTGTCCCCGTTGTAATCCGTCATGCCTGTTTTTCTCCCCACTGATTGGTTGGTTGCCTGGAGATTGTTGTTCCAGGAATTGTTTCGTTTGAGGTATTTTCTGCCTGCAAACAACGTGGAGTAGAAATATTCTATCTAGTCTTTGCAAGTAGTAAAGGGTAGGTTATGCCCCTTTGTGAATTCGTCAGTCCTACCCACTCCCCACTGTTTGGTTATTTGGGGGGTAGCTCGCATGGTCCGCCCAGGAGACTACCCTTATGGAGGACATATGCTCCCCGCTCATGGGCCATTTAGTGGAAGTAGACCATCTGGTCCGTCCAGGAGGCTACCCTAGTAAGTGGAAGTACATCGCTCGGTCTGTCCAGGATGATACCCTAATGAAGGAATATATGTTCCCCTTTTGATCGATAATCTCGTTCCACCCCGGACCATTTATTGGAGGGAACTCGTCTGGTCCGTCCAGAAGTACCCCCTAGTGAAAAGGACACATAAAAATATGAAGTGATCACCGTTCCCTACTAACAGAAAACTTTAGCTCGAAACACGCTAAGGAAGAGAAAGAAAAATAAAAAGAAATCAGGCTAAGTCAGTAACCCCCTGATGAGCTTTTGACTTCACTAAAAATAAGAAACATTAGAAATAGTTCGTAATAAGAAATATAAAATGGCGAAAAGTTTGGCAGCAAAGATAGCCACGAGGTAGCTAGGCTCTACTGCCTATTCCTGCTCCCAACATGTCTGCCTCATTGCCCGCCACGCCCAAATAACGGTCACATGAAATAGAAACAACTCAATAGGTACCTACCCCCATTCCGGAAGCTCACGAAGTGCAACAGGTCCGCGGTTACGCCCATCCGGAAGGCGAGGCCTCGAGGCACGAGGGGCTCGCCTGGCCGAGGTCAGTAGGAGATGATGTTGGGCAGGCGGTCCAGAGAATGGCAAGGACCTCTCCATCTCTTCTCTTCTGCCGCCCTGCAGGCCGCGGGGAGAGAGGGGGCTGTCTTGCCTCGGCCACCGACCACCCCTCTCTCTCACCCGATCCGGCTTTCGTTGATGGGCGAAGCCAAGGCAAGGATGGCGGCATTTCTTTGTGCTATAATGGCCGCAACTACACCCAACGCCTGACAGTTGCAGGTAGTCCCGCCACATGCCATTGACTGCATAGTTACAGGTAGTCCCGCCACATGTCGACGCCTGGACGATTGTAGGTAGTCCCGCCACATGTCAGGAGAAAAGGGGGGGGGGCTGTCTTGCCTCAGCCGCCGACCACCCCCCCCCATCTTCAATAGCCAGCACGGCCAATGTCGAAGCGACGGAGCCGAGGAACGGCGCGGGGTCGCTGGAAGGGGGAGGCGGCGCGAACGAGCCTCCCCCACCTCCCTCCAGGTGGAGGCTTCCAGCGACACCCCAATGCTCTTACTTAAAGAGGGTCAACATCAAAAAGCGGTCTTCTGCCCAGGACGGGCACACGCCCCATGCCTTCTCTCCTCAACCTTGAAGATTCTATAAGAGCCGGGGGGCACCCCGATCCCTCCGCATGGGCGCCCCCGCCCCCTTCACTGGGAACCACGACATCGGTGCAACTCCTGCCGGCGCCAGCCTCGGATTGGAAATGGCTAAAATGCAGCCACGGCATAGACTTGTTCAGTTCCGGTGGAACACCAGAATGACCCGGTAGGAAAATTGTTGCCGCCCTCCCCACTCTTTGACTAATGGTCCATATTGTTAGAACTGTTAACCACATGATTCAAAACTTTTTGAACTTCCAACGGAAGGCTCCGGTCCAACCGCGAGTCATTGGAGACATTCTGACTGTGCTGGAACTCGCCTGACCCCACCCAAAATGGCGCCGACACAAAATGAGACGTTTTGAATAAAACTTTGTTGCACCCTGATTGCGCAGCTTTTTGTCCCGAGATATATATGCAGTTTTTGGATAATGAAAGTAGATATGAAGGATGTTGAGTATGTGCTTGGACAATGAACTGACTTAGGGTGGGTACTGATTATGATTTGGAAAATGAATTGGTGTAATTTAGGTAATGAATGAACATTGGATAATGAATTTATGAATTTATTAAAGATGAATTACTGACATGCATCATGCTTGCTCTGTAGGGAAGTTTAATGCGATTTTATTGCACTGCTGCACTTTATGCAATGAACTGCCACCAGCTTCATTCTTCTTATGTACAGTTTCAATCTGCTTCGTAGCCGGCCCACTGAGTTGTAGGCCTGTATTTGTACCTCAACACTTTTTACTAAAGGTATTTTTAAAAAAGAAAGCATGGTTGTAGCGGTTGCATTAATGAGTTTTGGATGTTTTTCTACTATGAGCGAAGAATAAGTATGATGAAAACTGAAGGTTAAAAAGGATCAGATATTTAGCAGCTACATTATGTGTCACGGGCAGCCGGAAAAGTGTTTTAGACGCCCTTAAAACGACACCACAGAAATGCCACCTGACCGTCACCCTTGCACCCAACAAAGAGGGTTGCGACCAAGTAACTCATGTAGATACGCAGATCGTTGATGATTATCTATCTGACCACTGGTCCCTCTGGGCTTAAACGCCGAGATGGTAACGAAATGCAGTACGTGGAGATAGGTCGAGTAAGTGGTAGGTAAAAACGTTTTCGGACTACTGCATGCTGATGTGTTTTGAATGCTGCTCCCCCACCCCTTCTTTTTCCTCCCTTCTGCAGGTCACGTCAGAACGGCGGCTGAAGTGTGGAAGAGCGATGGTCGGACCACCGACGAAAAAGGGAAAGAGGGAATAAGTGTGTAGTCCTCATAACGATAAGTTTTAAAAAGACGTAGACTTAAACATGACTGTTCCTCCTTAGAACATAGCGACTGAGAGGATGGACTGACATAGAAACTGGACAGGTACTGAATGACGAACAATTGACTAGAAAGGACACGTTAAATAATGTAACTGGACGTTTGACTAGGTAGGGAAAGAAAAATATACGGGTAAGGGTTGCCACGGCACCACCCGTCTGGGAAGTTAGAAATGTTGCTGATGTTCAAAATGCACTGCCCCCCTTTCTCACACTCTTATAGATATAGCCAAGCTGCCCGACTGTTCTCCCGATCAATACTTGCCGTTGCCTCAGCCTGGAGAACTTCCCACCAAAGGAAGGAACTGAAAATGGTTTAAGATCCAACCATGGGTAACTAGCACGACCAGGTTACTTTCTGATCGACCAACCGAGGTGTGAGTATTGGCAATTGGGAACGCTCGCAGACGTGACAAGCGAGAAGAAAAAGGAGGGAAGGGTAGAAAGAGCTAAGCACGTAGATAAATAGGATAGTAAAGATACATAGGATATATAAAACAGATCTTGTTGGCTAACAATTGTTTCCTGTCTTGTCGTGAATGTCTTATATATGTGTAATACATGTGCCGTCTTCCCTGTCTGAGTTTGTGTGTGTGTAATGTACGGATTTATGTCTTCCCTCTGTCTGTATCTGCGTGTTACCTGACCTTTGCTGTTCTGTGTTGTGAGCGCACTAAATGACCTATTTTCGTACACGTCTCTCTCTCACCACCCCCTTATCTCTCTCTCTCTCTCTCTCTCTCTCTCTCTCTCTCTCTCTCTACATGTCATACGTGTACCGAATGGCTCGTTTAGATTGCGGACGACTCTCACTCTCTATGAGAGTCTCCCTATTTTCTCTCCCTCTTTTTGGTAAAATTGTGCCCCACCGGCACCAGTCTGATTTGATACATATTGAACGCGAAGGTGTTCAGCGAAATTGACCGAAACTAAAATGATTGTATCTCGCCATATTACTGCCTCTCCTTTCTGCAAAATGAATGAACTTGAATTGGCTGAGAAGGAAAGGACAGGTAAGACGACTAAAGTCCCCCAAATCTGGCCATTTATAGGGGAACTGTATGTCCATGGCACCTTATGTCTGTTCTTCAGAGACGAACGCCAACGTCTAGATTGACCCCCAATGCCCAGATTGCCCCACCCCCTTTTGCACCCAAGCGCGAGCGCCCGAAGCATCCCCGCCCCATTTTTGATAGACCCCAGTCGCTGTCCTGGATATAAACACGATGACCATGAGTAACTGTTGACCATCGAGAAAATATTGTTTTGCCTGACTCTCGATGATGGCACCCCCGCCCTGTTTGAAAAGGTTAGCCAGTCCTGAAGTGAAATGCTCCGTAATGTTGAATATGATGAAATGCACAGTTGATGGGAATATCATTTACCCTCACTTGAGTTATAAATAGGACGATGAATAAACCTGCCATGAACTCAGTAGGAATGCTGACACATGCACTGCTTGGTAATGGACCTCTGACTGTGACCAATGAGCGTATCTCCCAAATGCGTAGAATTGAGGGAGGAATTCACATGCGTAGATATCTTCTTCTGCCATTTCTCTAAAACCTTGTCTTGTACCTATTCAAAGATTCACGATCACCGAAGGAGATGGGTCAGATGTGATGTACAGCCCGACTGCGGATCTTGGGACACGTGTGACCTCGACCAAAGGTGGAGCCGCAGAGCAACAGGATACGGGACGAGACCGCAATTTCAACGTGGAAAATGAAAAATGATGGGCCGCCTTGAAGCCCTCCGTCTGCTAACCCACGTGTGCCTGGAGTCTCTGTCCCCCTTCTTTGGGCTCGATTGATGGGCCTGCCTGCTTGTTATCCTTTGCTCCCTTGGTCCCTTTTGTGTGTCCCAGGAACTCTGACCCAACTCCGCTCGCTCTCTCTCCTATCGACTATTTGAACCATGCTCACCCTCTTTTCCACGTGACTTTTTGCCAAAAGGAAGAACTGCCTTCATATGGGAATAGGGTGTTGCCACAGAAATATAGGTGCCGAGCATAAGGCGCCGCCAAACGGATTGTTTAGGGAACAGGACTGTGGTCTAACAGCAGAGGACTGACCGCACCCTGCAACGCGAAAGGATAGAACTGAGCTGGACCTATAGCTCCACCGCCAGTGCTCAACAGCGCCAACGAAAGTACTCGGACTAGAGCCTACCAGTGATGGCTCAATGATAAAAAGACACTGTGACGAAGAAATCTTGTGTATTGAACTGAATTCCGCTCTCAGCTACCTGGTCAAAACTGTTCATTGGTCACATTTTTTAAGTTAGAAGGATTTATGCTATATAGTGCGTTTAATTGTCAGGAACACAACGAAAATGCAATTTCCTATGTGCTGCATTCTGCCCATTACCTCGACTGTCTATGATTATACGCCAAATGTTAGTATCGACAAAATGCTAATTCATCAACGATGCCTGACTACCTGTAAACCCATCAATTACAAAAATGACTGCTGTAATGTAAAAAGGGGCGACTGTGGAAGTTGAAGAAATTGATGTACATAAACAGCATTCATTTCCCTTCTTCTCCCACTCCTCTCCCTGTGAGCACCATGAATACCGTAAACTATTGACCGTATCACTCTGCCAGTGAGAGCCCATACCCCTATGCATATGTACCGCCATTCTAGGCACCATGGCCCTTTACCCATTGGAATCCCCGGCTTCCCTCCTGCGCGTATCCTAAACCCCCTCTCTCATGCATAGGCCATGAAACCCTCTCCCCCTGTGCGACCCTGCTGCGAAAGGCAACTCTCCTGCTTGACCCGCACAAAACCCCCCCATTCCCTCTTGAAGAGGCATCCTTCGCCTTAGCTGACGTAGCCCTCCCCAGCTGCACCTGACTGCCCCCGCTCTCTCTTGTACTGGTCGTAAGATCTCTCTCTCTCTCTCTCTATGTGACTCTGTCCCCGTGTCCACCCTGGCTCTCCCTCCCTTCTCCTCACATGGGCAAGCCGTAAAACTTCTTCTACAAGATCCCGTCCTTGAGAGTCATGGCCGCGCCTGACCAACACCTCCTTTCTTTCCATGAATGCCCCTCTGTTGACAAGCCTTCCCTCCGCGCCCGATTGTCCACGCGGCATGACTACCACTCCTTTGATGACCCCTTCCCCCGAGTCCGGCTGACCACACGTGTCCGAGGCCATCGCCTAAGCCAGGAGATACCATTTACTGCCCTTATTGTATGAAGTCACTCCTCTTCAAAGGACCCACTATTGATCCTAGCCACCCCACCCCCTGGGCTATGATCAGGCGCACACATCCCAAACAGTTGACGGAACACTCAGCTGCGTGATTGCCCTCCCCTCTTATCAGCAGGTCAAGGGTTCCTATTGTGAACATATGTGGGGTAGGATTGACACGAGGATTACAGGGATGTCTTTCTTTTGCGTCACACTGTCCTGATTGTACTATCAAGTGTTTTGTAAGGTATAAAAGAAAGAGTCTCAGCTCACTTGTTAGAGCACCTCCCGAAAGACACTGTGTTTCGTGTCCGAAATGACTGGCTCTCCTCATGAGAATTAAACTCTGTTCTTGATTCCTGCTTCCAGCGCCCGTCTCTTTATTTGGTAATTATTCAACATGGGAACTAAGAGGCGGTTTGCGTCAGCGGCCTGGGCATCGATAGAATTATGGGCTCATGTTCCACACCCAACCTCAATCATCTCCTGTGACCAAGAACTTTATCCTCATCACATCACTTGCACCATGGGCCTGCATCTATGGTGAGTTGCTCGAGGTCCTCCGGCCTGTGGGTTCTCTTGGGGTTCTACTTTGATTTCTGCAGGCCAGGACTTACTCATTAACTTGTACTGATCCTGCGGTCGTTTTCCCACTCTGCACAGAGCCTCTGTGGGGTTCTAAGACCACTAAAATCAGCATAAGGGTTTTCTGGATTAGTGCACATTTACATAGGTGGAGCACCATGTTCTAAGCCAGCTTCTCACACTAGGGAACACCTGTGAACTCTCACTTCACTTGAGGAGTTGAAGAAATGTTTGGACCTTACGGTCAAAAAGGGTTAGAGCACAAACCATGCATGTAAATGTAAATGTAAATTGATACTTGTATAGCCCACTACTCACCCGCAAGGGTCTCAAGGCGCTTGTGCGAATACCGCTGTGGAACCCATCCTGGCTTTCCCTGTGAGGCATCCACTCCTGGGCAACCCCAAGGTGGAGGCCAGGCATCCTTAGCGTTGTGGGGGCCGTTGTGGAGATTAAGCAGAGTTGCAGAGTGGGACTCCATGATTGGAATAGGCACCGAGGTGAGAATTATCAGGTCCGTGGAATTTTGAGCCCAAGACCCGCCGAGGCTGGGAATTAAACCCTGGTCCCGGGCTAGACCTCTGCATCAGGGTCTGCCGCTCTAACCATTGAGCCACACTTCTCCACTGCATGCATGCAGTCCTACCTGTCTACTAACACAATTTGGGTCATTCCCATATTCGCACCATACATGAGCAGAGATAGTTTTTAGGTCGAGTTATTTATAACTCGGAACCTATTACTACTGAACGAAAATCTCTGAAACCAGCCGGATTTCGTGCAATGCATGTTGTGCACTCAACCATGAAGCTTCCCCAGGCCCGCGCTTGGCCTCGCAAAGGCTTGAAAGCTTGAAGGCAATCTGCTTCCCCGCCCCCCTGGTGTTTATGGCTTTTCTCGCTCGCTAATGCGTTTTTTTCCCCTCCCACCCTTCCTTTGATGTCCACCGCGCATGGCCTCTGCCTGTCGCCTCTCCGTCCTTCACAGCCCCTCTCTGTGGAATCTCAAATTTGGGGACTATGGGCCCGATGTAGGTCGGTCGGTAACGGCCGAAAATCGGTATTTTCGGCCGTTACCGATCGGAAAATAGGTGATTGGCATGTAGGGGGCTTTATTTTACCGAATCGGTAAAATTACTGATTCGGTAATTTTACCGATTCTGTAAAATAAAAATAAAAATAAAAAAAATAAAAAACGGTAAATTTACCGATTCTGAGCCACCCATATGTAGGTGGGACTCTTCAGAGTCCCAGGAGCCTTACCGAATCGGTATTTTACCATCAAATCCAATTTGATGATAAAATACCGATTCCGGTGTGCATGCACATGTGTGCATGCACACCTATGCCATGTGACAGGCATACCTGCCCTTAGGGCATGTATGCCTGCCACATGGCACCCGAGCCTGTTTTGAGGGTGCCAGAGGGTGTCAAAGTGACACCCCCTGCACCCTTGTGAAAATCGGTATTTACCGATTTGGTAAATACCGAATAGGTAATGCCCATTCATTCCTATGGGCTTCAAAGCCCATAGGAATGAATGGGCATTACCGATTCGGTATTTACCGAATCGGTAAATACCGAAATCATCCGATTCGGTATTCCAGCACATCTGGAATCCCTACATGTCGACCCCATAGATTTACCGATTTTTAATTACTGAATCGGTAAAATTCGGTAATTTAAAATCAGTAAATGTATTTTACCTACATCTAGCCCTATATCTTCAAAACAAGCCTGTTCATGTTGACACTTGCAATTAGAATCCTTTCTTTCCTTCTTTTCTTTCCTTCCTTTCCATCCTTTTATTGCCTTCCTTTTCTTTCTTGCATTCCTTCCTTCCTTTCCTCCCTCTCTTTCATTCCTTTCTTTCTTTCCTTCCTCCCTTCTTCCTTCTTTCTTTTGTTCTTTCTTTCTTCCATTCCCTTCCACATTATCACTCAGCACCACCACAGCACCACTCAGCACCACCACAGCATCACTCAGCGCCACCCCAGCATCACTCAGCGCCACCCCAGCATCACTCAGCGCCACCCCAGCATCACTCAGCGCCACCCCAGCATCACTCAGCACCACCACATCACCACTTAGCACCGCACCACTCAGCACCACCATAGAACCACTCAGCGCCACCCCAGCATCACTCAGCACCATTCAGCGCCACTCCAGCATCACTCAGCACCACCACAGCACCACTCAGCACCACCACAGCACCACTCAGCATCACCACATCATCACTCAGCGCTACCGCAGCATCACTCAGCTCCACAACATTATCACTCAGCTCCACAACATTATCACTCAGCACCACCACATTATCACTCAGCACCACATTATCACTCAGCAACACCACAAGACCACTCAGCACCACCATAGCATCACTCAGCACCACCACAGCACCATTCAGCACCAATACAGCACCACCACAGCACCATTCAGCACCACCACAGCATCACTCAGCACCGCCACAGCATCACTCAGCACCACCACAGCATCACTCAGCACCACCACAGCATCACTCAGCACCACCACAGCATCACTCAGCACCACCACAGCACCACTCAGCACCATTCAGCGCCACTCCAGCATCATTCAGCACCACCACAGCACCACTCAGCACCACCACAGCACCACTCAGCATCACCACATCATCACTCAGCGCTACCGCAGCATCACTCAGCTCCACAACATTATCACTCAGCTCCACAACATTATCACTCAGCTCCACAGCATTATCACTCAGCTCCATCACATTATCACTCAGCACCACAAGACCACTCAGCACCACCACAGCATCACTCAGCACCACCACAGCACCATTCAGCACCAATACAGCACCACCACAGCACCACTCAGCACCACCACAGCATCACTCAGCACCGCCACAGCATCACTCAGCACCGCCACAGCATCACTCAGCACCACCACAGCATCACCACAGCATCACTCAGCACCACCACAGCACCACTCAGCACCACCACAGGATCACTCAGCACCACCACAGGATCACTCAACACCACCACAGTATCCCTCAGCACCACCACAGCATCACTCAGCACCACCACATTATCACTCAGCACCACCACAGTATCACTCAGCACCACCACAGCATCCCTAGGCACCACCACAGCACCACTCAGCACCACCACGGCATCACTCAGCACCACCACAGCATCACTCAGCACCACCACAGCATCACTCGGCACCACCACAGCATCACTCAGCACCACCACAGTATCACTCAGCAACACCACAGCACCATTCAGCACCAATACAGCACCACCACAGTATCACTCAGCACCACCACAGCACCACCACAGCATCCCTCAGCACCACCACAGCACCACTCAGCACCACCACAGCATCACTCAGCACCACCACATCACTCAGCAACAACTCAGCACCAGCACAGCATCACTTAGCACCACCACAGCATCACTCAGCACCACCACAGCACCACCACAGCACCACCACAGCACCACCACAGCATCACCACAGCACCACCACAGCACCACCACAGCACCACCACAGCACCACTCAGCGCCACCCCAGCATCACTCAGCGCCACCCCAGCATCACTCAGCGCCACCCCAGCATCACTCAGCGCCACCCCAGCATCACTCAGCGCCACCCCAGCATCACTCAGCGCCACTACAGCATCACTCAGCGCCACAACAGCATCACTCAGCGCCACCACAGCATCACTCAGCGCCAGCACAGCACCACTCAGTGCCACCACAGCACCACTCAGTACCACCACAGCACCACTCAGCACCACCACAGCATCACTCAGCACCACCACAGCACCACCACAGCGCCACCACAGCGCCACTCAGCACCACCCCAGCATCACTCAGCACCACCACAGCACCACTCAGCACCACCACAGCACCACTCAGCACCACCACAGCATCACTCAGCACCACCACATTATCACTCAGCACCACCACATTATCACTCAGCACCACCACAGCACCGCCACAGCACCACTCAGCACTGCCACAGCATCACTCAGCACTGCCACAGCATCACTCAGCACCGCCACAGCACCACTCAGCACCACCACAGCATAACTCAGCACCACCACAGCATCACTCAGCACCACCCCAGCATCACTCGGCACTACCACAGCATCACTCAGCACCACCACAGTATCACTCAGCAACACCACAGCACCATTCAGCACCAATACAGCACCACCACAGTATCACTCAGCACCACCACAGCACCACCACAGCACCACTCAGCACCACCACAGCATCACTCAGCACCACCACATCACTCAGCAACAACTCAGCACCAGCACAGCATCACTCAGCACCACCACAGCATCACTCAGCACCACCACAGCACCACTCAGCACCACTCAGCACCACCACAGCACCACCACAGCACCACCACAGCACCACCACAGCACCACCACAGCACCACTCAGCGCCACCACAGCACCACTCAGCGCCACCCCAGCATCACTCAGCGCCACCCCAGCATCACTCAGCGCCACCCCAGCATCACTCAGCGCCACCCCAGCATCACTCAGCGCCACCCCAGCATCACTCAGCGCCACAACAGCATCACTCAGCGCCACCACAGCATCACTCAGCGCCACCACAGCACCACTCAGTGCCACCACAGCACCACTCAGTACCACCACAGCACCACTCAGCACCACCACAGCATCACTCAGCACCACCACAGCACCACCACAGCGCCACCACAGCGCCACCACAGCACCACTCAGCACCGCCCCAGCATCACTCAGCACCACCACAGCACCACTCAGCACCACCACAGCACCACTCAGCACCACCACAGCATCACTCAGCACCACAGCACCACTCACCACCACCACAACACCACTCAGCGCTACCCCAGCACCACTCAGCACCACCACATTATCACTCAGCACCACCACATTATCACTCAGCACCACCACATTATCACTCAGCACCACCACAGCACCACTCAGCACCACCACTCAGCACCGCCACAGCACCACTCAGCACTGCCACAGCATCACTCAGCACCGCCACAGCACCACTCAGCACCGCCACAGCATCACCGCCACAGCATCACTCAGCACCGCCACAGCATCACTCAGCGCCACCACAGCACCACTCAGTGCCACCACAGCACCACTCAGTGCCACCACAGCACCACTCAGTGCCACCACAGCACCACTCAGTACCACCACAGCACCACTCAGCACCACTCAGCACAACCACAGCACCACTCAGCACCACCACAGCATCATTCGGCGCAACCCCAGGTTATTGGTGTCACATTTGCGAAAGTTATAACTATTGGCATTGTAAATGACAAAGCTATTAATTTAGCTATTTTCAAAACCAACACATAAATAAAAAAATTGCCATTGTCATTTACAATGCCATATAGCAATTATTTTAATAATAATTCTGCTGCATTGCCGCACGACCATCCAGACCATGTCAGGTTGTTCAACATTCAAAATATGTCCTGTGGTGGAACATTTGTCTGCTAGGTTTCCAGAAATGTATACTTCTGAAAAGAATATAGCTATTGATGAGGACTTGATCCTGTACTTAGGGCAGCTGCTATTCGGGCAAGACATGCAGAGCAAAAAAGCTTGATGTGGCATCTAGTTGGAAATGCAGTGCAAGTGCTCTATTGGCTATGCATACAACCCAATACTGAATACAAAAAAGGACTGCTCTAAATCCTGCAGTTTGCCCTCCTAGGCTAAGAGTCACTGCAAAGATTATATGGGAGCTTGTCCAGACACTCCCTCATAAAAGTTATAAACTTTATTTGGACAACTTTTATACAGGAGGAGAGCTGTTTAGTGATCTGAAAAAAGCTGGCGCTGTGGCATGTGGTACACTTTGATGTTGCAGCAAAGGAATCCCACAGAATCATGCTTGTAGAAAGCTCCAAAAATCCCAGAAGACAGAGATGTGTTCCAACAGACTCCTTGTAGTCAAGTTCTCGGATAGGCATGATGTGTACTTGCTCACTACAATCCATGATGAGAGCACTTCCCCAAATACGTTTTGGGGTCAGTTTCCCAAAATTCACACGCCTTCCTGTATACTCGATTATAAGTACATGGGTGGAGTCGATAAGAATAACAAGGTTCTTCAGCCTTACAATGTGAGTCCTAAAACTCACACTTGGTATAAGAAACGGTATACCCACCTGATCCAGATGGTAACATACAATGCATATACTGTTTATTGTCAAACTACCAATGGAAAACACCCATGTCTTTTCAAACTACCACTGGAAGACCCATGTCTTTTCTTGACTTTCAGTTGACGTCATTAAAATTCTTGCTTCTACAGAAGCAGCAGCCTCAACTTGATGTGTTTTGAAGGACATGAAAAGGCTGTAGGATTGACACTGTAGGAGAGTAGGGTCTGCTTCCTATGGTTACGCCCACTTTTTGCTGTGATTCACTGTTTTTTTTACTTTAGTCTGTCTGTGGCACTGTTAATCAGGACCACAGCCTAGCTGTTTTCTGTCTAAAGTGATACCATGTACTTTGGGTACATACCAGATTGGTTACTGAGGAACCCTTGTGAGCCCCTGTATATGGTACCCTAGGTACCCAGGGCATAGGGACCCCAGAGGCCTACCAGGAGTTGCAGCATGTATTGTGCCACCCCTGGTTAGCCTTCCAAACTGACACCACAGGTCTGCACCTGCAGCCTGGGTAAGCTGGTGTAATTACCCCTTACATAGCTAGCGTGTCTGCAGATGCCCCAGCAGGTATGGCAAACTACTCTCCCTGTGTGCAGAAAACGGAGGAGTTCAGCGCGGTGAGTCAGGCCACTGTGCATTTGTCAGCCATTCACTGGATGGGCTGGCACATTGGACTCGCAGCACCAGCATTCCTCTGGGTACATCACGTGCACGGGAGGCAGCACAACATCAAACAGAGGCGGGGAGGAACCAACAAAGGAGTGGCCAGAGACTGCTCAGGACACTTTAATTACCCCCAGGTGCGAGGCTCTGAAGAGAGGGAAACGAGAACCGGCACTGATGAAAGCGCACATCTCCGCTTGAAACGCGTCTGCTTGGCGTTTCCAGAACTCTGTTAATTTTTTCTTGGCGTTTCCAGAACTCTGCTTAATTTGCTCAAATAAATCCTGTTGGCAAGTCAGCATATGTCGGGCTCATTCATAATTGAGTGGGCATTGGGTGCATATATATATATATATATATATATACATATACATATACACATACATATACACATACACACACATATATATATATATATATTAACCTATAAGTCACTCCTATGGCAGGCCTTGACAAGCCTGGAGGCAGAGTGCTTGGCTTGTGTGAGAGGGTGCCCTAGCATGAGCTGAGCCCCTCTGCAGCTTTCGGAACCATCTCCTTATAGCTGTTCTGTGATATGGCCATACCATATACTCTTAAGTGCATTATAATCCTCGTGGTTAATGCTAACTTTGGTTTGGCTTCATCAAAACATGTTGTGTAAGGTGTCAAACACTTTGGAATACTACCCCCGCCACTTCTGGCGGCAGAGTAGCATTCCACCCTTCTAGAGGTAGAAGACATGTAGTTACTGGTAAATCCGGTTAGAGTTAAATAGAGCCCCAGCATCACACAATGGGACCGGAACTCCTGGACATCCTGCATCTTTGCAACTGCACCTACTTCCCGAGGTATCCCGAAGTTGTGCATTGGGGGTATTGAAGCCCCTGCCCAAGCACCTTTTGCACCGAAGCTCAGAGGACTACACTCCACGAATATCCCGTGGGCCCGCTTGGTGCATTTCCGCTCGAGGCACCTTCGCAGTTCCTAGTCCGTTGGCTAGCAAGCCCCCACGAAGGGCCATCTTTGATTTCTTGAGCTTTCCTGGATGCTCCAGATGTGCTCTTACTCCTCTCCAAAGGAGGAGTCCCTCAGACCTTGCTGGTCTAAACCGAAGCCAACCTGGTCATCTTGCGTGGATTGCTGTTGCCAAGGCTTGCTAGGTCCAATCCGGATTACGACGCTGCAGCACTCGAGATCCTTCATGGGACAGCTCAAATCCAGCTCCTGGTCGTCGTTGACGCCTCCTGGACCTCGTGGCTGAAGAGTCAAGCTTCACCTCTTTCACCTGAAATCACCCGAAGTCGGATGCCATCTTCCCATCGCCATCCTGGTCACTGGCTAATGACCCAGACTCTATCCTTTCTGCTTTCAGGTTCTTCAGATCTCCAATCCACCCGGACACTTATCCTCTGGTCGCCTGCAGCATTTCTTCGCAGCTCTCCATTGGAATCGACGACAAAACCAGACACCAAAAGAAACCTATGCACCCAGCTTCCGTGGGTAAAGTAACTTGAGTACTCTGGTAGTCCCGTGGGTCTTGACTCTCAAAGTGTCTAAGTCTAAAACGGTTCCATCGTAGTTCACCTCTAAGTGCCCTTAATCTTTAAAATTGTAACTTGTTAGTTCTCCATAGAAAGTCAACGATGATCCACGGCTGTGTTTAGACACTGCGTACGTCCCCCGCTGGCCTCCTACATCCTAACTTTGGGTGGTTCTAGGTAGCCCCAGTGGTTCTACAGGTCCTAGGCCTGCTTTCTAACTCGGACGTGGTTCTTATACCACTATTTTAGTATATAGTTTGTGAGGCCCCTAGGGCATAACGTATACTGTGCAATTTATCATATGCTTATTAAGTTCCTTGTATTGTACTTTTACCTCCGACCTCATAAAGAGACCAGAGGGGTTATGTTTAGATTAAATACATATATATTTGACCTATACCTTGTGTGGTGTGCTTTCATTTGGTCATTCAAGAGAATATAATTGGTAAAACAACTTGCTTAACTTGCCTCTAAGTCTTAGCCTGAAGGCTGCTCTCCACAGCTACCATTAGGATAGCTTTCTATAAGGTTGACTTTACAACCTACCCTCAATAAGGGTCGTTTGGACTGGTGAAAGGTGCCACCTAGAATAGTGGAAATCATATGCCAGGCCAACTTCTCACAGACACCAACTGCTCATCTGCAACAGCCAGAAAGACTGTACCAAGCAAGGAAAGAGCCAGGAGAAAGCCATCTCAGCCAGCCCGGTTTTCCTACCTGCTCAATGTTGTACCATACAAAAGTGTAGTACTGGGAAACTGATTGAGGTGGAGCTACCATAAGATATACCTTTCAATGGCTGTACATGGACACACACCTTCCATGGGCCACTACTTGACTAGGCAAGCAGCCGTACAAATTATTTTCCTGCACTTGAGGGAAACAATGGACTTACTTATAGCCTGCTCAACACCTTTATCCACCGCCAGAACATGGTAGGTGTTCTATTCACCATATGACCAGTGTATTATAGCCACCAAACTGCATATAACAGTGGATGGAACATAAGCCATGTTGTCACGGAGTACGCTATGTGGCAAAAAGTTAAACTTTTGTTGTTGATTTTGAAGTGCTCTTTAGGGAACTTAGACTACCCCAGCATGCTTGACTTTGTTTCAAAGGTAAATATAGCACACTCCGTTCGATAAATTTGGGCCTTTAAAGGTAGTCTTGGACACTCCCAATTTGCACATTGAATGCACTAACGGCACATAAATGACATTTTCTTGAGCTTCAGGTAGTTCGCAATGGAACGTTAGTAAAGGTTCACCTGGCAAGGACACAGGATTAGTCATGACTTTGAAGGGGATAGAGACATGAACAGTTCGGAAAAGTTTATGATTGGTGAGCTTTCACAAAGATATTGCACAGGTAGAAGGTAGATAGACAAGGAAGTAGAATAAAACATGGTATCACTTTATCTTCACCAAAGGACGTCACCCCATCGGCGTCACACTCATCCCAAAACTCAGTTAATCCCTCAGTTAACTAAGCAGATGACTCCAAACCATAGAGAATGAAGTAGTCACCTCAAACACCCACTACGCACACACCCTGCACCTCAAGGAACTTCACTGGCTCCCATCCAAAACTCTTTAAACTCCTGACACAGACAATCAAATCCTTACATAACACTGGCCAAGCATACCACAAAAATGCCTCAGATGTCAGACGCCTTCCAGACACCTTTGCTCAGCCGGACTCCTACTCTCACATATTCCCATGCATACACAGCACCAGAACAGGGAGTAGTGACACCTCCTACCTTGCTCCAAAAGGGTGGAATGACCTGCCACTACACATCTGTGCTGCTTCTAAAATTATTGGATCCCGCACACAACTGAAGACTTGGCTCTTCAACTAGTTGAGTTCATGGATCAGCCTTGACTGCTCCTGCATCAGTGGCAGAATCCCAGGTGATAGTGTACTTTACAAATGCTCATAACATTTCAGAGAACTCTGTAATCCTGAATACGTCTTGGTCATATATGTGTCCTGCTCTTCATGTTCATCCTTCCCCAGCACATAGCCGATGTTCAGTTTGCCGTTTGACAAGTGCATTATAGTCACAACACTGCACATAACTGTGGACAGGACATATGCCACATTCTCACTGACTACTCTGTGTGTCAAAAACTAAAATTCTTCATAGTTTAGGGGGTGCTCTTCAAGCAAATTAGGACTGTCATATCCAGCATGTTTATCTTAGTGCCCAAGGTAGATATGCTCACTCAGTTCTAGGAATTTGGGCCCTGAAAGCCAATCCCGGACATTCCCAAACTTGCATCCACAAACTAGAACGAGTTCGATTTAGCGTAGTGAGTGCACGACAGGTGCACGAAAGAAATATCTTCCTGGGCCTCATAAGGCTGTCAAGGGAGCAGTTAGTAAAGGTATGCGTTCGGTAATGCTCAGAATGTCAACAGAGGAGGATACTTAACTAGTAGAAACACGCATTTGCAATGCAAATTGGTCTCGCATTTGTTAGAGTTAGAGGTATTGATGTTGGCAATGTTTTTTAGCTATCGCAAAAACCATTTGCGAAAACAGAAAATGAGGGGTACTCGCAGTGATGCAGACTTCTGCTGTGGTTTTGCAAAGCTTTAAGGGGCAGCCTGGTAAGAAAGATAAAATCTATTGAATAGATTTTTTTTTAAATACACAGACAGTGGCACACCTGGTTTCTGAGGCACTCTAGTTCTGCAGCCATGATGGAAACAAAATGTACCTCCCTTTAGAAATAATACTGAAATCTGCAGTATCAGCATTGGAAAACAAGATGAAATATTCCAAAGATGCAGGTGCTCTCTTTACGGGAGTTAAACTCAAACCACCGGCCGCCTCCACTTTTGGAAAGGAGGGACCCAAAAGCAGCTGAAGGCTTTCTTAAGTAAGAAAATAAAAGAACGTTTTGGTGTGACTTACTTTCCAAGGGAATATGGGGAATATGTATTTCATTCTTAAATAATTGCACATTTGCACTTTATTAGTGTTAGGACTTTTTAAATAAGTAGAATGTGTCTGTAATTTGTATGACTGTCATGTATTTTTTGTGCACATTTACCTATGAGAACTATTTTATTGTAGATCTTTGTGTATTTTTTATGTGGAACTCTCCGAGTTTCAAAAAATAAGTAAATTTGACTTAGGCTTTTCCACCCCTTTCAACCGATGGCTTTCTTCGACCAGCCACTTCCAGCCATTGGCTAGAGACTGTCGATCACATTGTGCCCCAGTCCAGTGGAGCACACAGCTCTCATCTAAAGCGAATGGCTGTTTGGGTGTATTCTTGTCTAACTGAGTGCTTGCATTGACCTGCGTGAGGAACTACTTTACCACTAATGCCCCCTGTCCACTCCTGCTGGCTCCCCTCCCATATGCCTCAGTCTAATGTGGTAACACTAGCACATTAAAACCAGACTCAATTACTTTGTCAATGTTTGTTACCATTGTTAATTCATGGGTCACACAGATTATATGTGCATGTCAGGTGTGATAAAATCTGGTGCCAACTGTTTTGTGAAATGCATGCTCCCCAGTCGATGGAACTCCTGTAAGACCAGTGCTCAACCCAGACTACAAAAAAATCTTTCAAATTCTCAAAACATTGGTCAGTGTTCTCTGAATTTCACATGCATAAGCACACAGCACATGCACAGCAGAAGTCTATTCAAAATGTCCTCAACTTTACACAGACTTCAAATGTTGTATGCAAAAAAAGTGGCTGCTCCAGAACCCATTGGACCCCCTGGTAAAACGCCAGCAGGAGCTGCCGAGACTCATTACGGATCTAGATGTGGGATCAATGATAATACGAAAGCTAGAACCACAACACCTAGCGCTACTGCCCACTTCAGGTAACAGATAAAAGGGGTAGAATAAAGATGTGAAAAGTAGTTAATTTACGGGAAGACAGACGGAAAAATACAGAACCATGTGAGGTAAATGAGGGTGAAAAGGGCAGTTGGGCCAGCAGTTTTGGGTGGACTGATACAAAAAAGAATTTCATGATAGAACCACGAGGATGAAAAGAAAAGGGTTATCGTAAGATAATATTTCAGAAATAATACCAGACTTCTCTGTGCCACATGCGGACTGTCACGTTTATAGATTTTAGCAGATTCATATAGAACAAAAAAGCGCTAGGGGTGTCGGATAACAACAGCAAAAGGGGATCTGGATTCAGAGGACATTACAGAGCACCCATATGCTGGTGAATAACAATAATGCTCCAATTTAAAATGTCAGTGTCTGTTTGTGTTTAGCGCAGGTTGCCACAATTGCTTAACAAAGGAATCGCCTTCCGTGTACAGGGTCGGATTGGGATCACAAATCGACCGGGCACTGACGAAAAAAGTGGCCCACATTCAAGAGGCGTGGCCCATATTTAAGGGGCGTGGCCACATTCAAGGGGCGTGCCCTTTCATGAAACACCATTTGCACAGACAAGGAATGAAAGTGGGAGGATACTGTTCTTGCACACGACACAGGGCCAAGGTGACAATGGCCTACATGCTGAGCAACTAAAAAAAATAGCAAGACCCCTTTTTGTCACAAAATTATTCCAGCCCTCCAGCACAGGAGCACCTGAAAAGCAGCAAAGCCCCTGCTATTACTAACCTACTCAGCCCTCCCCAGACCTTCAGCTCAGGAGCACATGAACAGATGTAAGGCCCCTGCAATTAGTAAATTAATCAACCCTCCAGGCCTTGGGAAAATGTCCTGTCCGTGTATGAAATAGTTATCAAAAATTTTGAAAGTAGGTCTTGCTCTTCACTGAGAGACTGTGTTTGGGGAAGCTGCGGACGAGCTGCAGCGGCTGAACACGGCTCCCTTCGTCACCCGTGGTCGTTACCTGCCGCGCTACCTTGGATCTGTTCTGTGGGCGGTAGGCGTCCGTGTTTCTTTTGCGGCTCTCCCGCGAGGTTAAGGCGGCTTGAGCCCCCCCCCCCCCCCGCGGACGATTTTGGTGCAGGGACTTGAGGGAGAAAACACCCTGATGAGAAGATTGCAGAGCACGGAGCGCGGAGCTCGGAATGTGGAGAAAAAGTGAAGTAGTGTGGCTCACTGGTTAGAGGCGGCAGACCCGAGAGCAGAGGACGGCCCGGGACCAGGGTTCGATTCCCGGTGCGGCAGGTTTCTGGACCAGGGTCAGCGGACTCGATAATTCTCTCGCCTCGGTGCCCACTCTGATCAGCGATCACACTCGGCAACTCTGGGCATTAGCTTGCCTCATCTTCACTAACGGCCCCACCAGACCGCCGGGGATGCCTGGTCTCACCCTGGAGATACCCATTAAGGGACCATCTCTCAGGGAAGCCAGGAAGGGTTTCGCAGCGGTCGAAGCGCCTTGGGACCCTACGGGTAAGTAGTGCGCTATATAAATGACAATACATTACAATACATTACAATACATTACAATTTACCCTCCTAGTCGTGCTCACCTGAGTCGGAGCAGCTGTGACAACGGCTTACTGGAGCAGGAGGAGAGGAGCACGCTTGAGCCGATTGAGGAGCGCCAGACAACACCGGATAACGCTGCAGAGCCTGCAAAATAAAATGCGGTAGGAATTACCGTTTCTGCCACCAGTTGGTTGTAATTCTCTTTGTCAAAGGTCTAATATCGAGAAGGTGATAGCGGACTGTGCAAGCTCCCCAGGTGGGGAAAACAAACTTTTCATCTCTCTGTCTTAGCGAAGCAGTTGCAAAGTCGACTTGGAGGCACTTTGGCTCTTTTCTGGAGGCATTAGAGGTTGATATATGTACGCTCGTGTTGCTGCTGAATGAGCATTTGAACACTTGAATTTTATATCTGGACATATATTCAGACATATGAGACATACTAGTAAGATCTACTAAGATCCTTGAGGTGAGACGCCTCCAGGTCCGCAGCTCACTCGCAGACTGACTGAACGCTTGCCTGATTGCCGGTTGTTGCTTAGCCTGTAGCTGAGGCTTCTCACAGGGGGCTTCAGCACGCCTGCCCTGCCTGCCCGCCGCCAAGAGACTCGGTGGTGCTGCAGGTGCTGCGGGGGCTGACATATGATAGTGTACTTAGAGGGGCTGAGCGGAGTGGAGAGGAGCGGAGTGGAGAGGAGAGCATCAGCGAGCGGACATCCACCTGGATGGAAAGAAGAGCGACAACAGGCAATTTTAATCTGCACTCCGGGCAGGAACCCTGACATTCCCTGACAAACCGTTCTTGGGCTGGTGCAGGCTGTTGTGGCCTATCCTCTGGTCGATCGTGGTCCCCGCAGTTCTTTCTCCATCATTCCTGGGCCACCCATCACTCCTGGGAGGGGACAGGGAGTGTGTAAGCTCTGACTCCGATAAGCTCATAAAGAATATCTCGTGGGTTCGCCATGGAGACTTCTAAGCTGCTCAGGAAATTACCTTGGAGAAAGGGCACTACTCTCCGTGCCGTCTCCCCCGGGGTTGTTCAACAGCAGTCGCCGCCACCCCAAGATAAAACATCATACTCAAGTGGCCCACTGTCGCAACCTCAGATCAGCGACTTTTTCGGCAAACCTGCTCTCCAAATTGGCTCTCCCCCACTCCAATTCCACAGCATGATGCGGACACAAATGCTGAAATCCAGGTCTACGATAACCATTCCTCTCCCAGCCCTGTTCACAGCCCTGTTCACATCAAAAGCTTAATTCCAGAGAATCTTCACCTGCTCTCGCCCAAAGCCCTTGTCTTACACGAGAACCACCAGACGCACACGCTCTCCCGGGACGACGCCATCACGATCCAGGACAGCTCCCTTGTCTTACTAAGTGCCCTCTCCACAGTTCCAGGAAACCCATGTGCTCCAGTCTTTGGCTCAGACTCTATAAACACCACTGTATAAAATATGGCGGCTAAGCTACAAGTCCAAGGCCAAGTTGAAGGCAGCGTCCTGTCTACATCTTCAGAATACCCTGACAACTGCAAAGTGGCAGATTCAACACTGAAGCCCTCACCTCAATGCAGTCCATGCCCAGGTGTACCCCAAATCAGTCACAAGGACCCTCCATCTTTAAACAAGTATTTGCAATGCAATAGGTCTCGCATTTACGCGAGTTTGAGCTATTGGCATTATAAATGACAATACCTTTTATTTATGTTTTAAAAAACGAAAACAAAAAAAAGGCATTGTCATTTACAATCTCAATAGCTCAAATTAGCGTAAATGCGAGACGTATTGCATTGCAAATGCTTGTTTCATATCTCTTAAAACCATGGTTGGTGCTCTATAAATGTTACAACTGTCGTCCAACACCAGCTCTCTGCTCTGCCTGCCGCTGTGGTGCAGAGTCGTTCAATCACTGTGCTGGTTCGCTGTATAGTGTCACTCTGACTGATCCAACAGACTGATTAGTCACCATGCCTACCTAAGTGGTGCAAGGTCCATTCTCGGGGCCTGCCCGAGTGTGGCTGTTCCAGTAGCAGAGGGCAGAGTCGCAGTGCCTGCTCAAGAGGCCCAACGCCAAATCACCGTGCGTGCACCAGTGCAGAGTGCCCAATCGCTGAGCCTGCTCCAGAGGCACAGGGCAGTCACCATGCTACCTTAAGAGGCTCAACGCAACGCCCAGTCACGCTTCCTGCACAGGCACTATACCTGCTCCGCACACACAGGGCACAGTCGCCCAGTCGCAGTGCCTGCTCGAGTGAACCCCTGGCCTAGTTACTCCGGCTGCATCCGTGCAGAGCGCTTTGTCAATATCCCTTCTCCATTGGCACAGAGGTGAGCTCAGTCAGCAGGAGTGTTGACGAGACCCAAGGAGCAGCCACTGTACTCGCACCCGTGCACCTGACAAGTGACGTAACGAAACTGGAGCACCCCCCTCCCTCCGAAAAGTGCACGGAGGCCGCCGTCCTCCCCTGAGGGAGGGGGGGCTGGAGTTCACCCCCCCGCCCCCTCGCACGGCTGGCTTATGTTGCACCACTGCTGCCCAGTAGCTAAGCCAGCCTACGCGGCCCAAGCCACTAGCACCCTTCCTGCCCCCGGGCCAGTTGCAATGCCTGCTCTGATGGCCCGGGGCCCAGGCTCTGTGCCTCATCCAGCAGTCATTACAGTCTGCAGTTCACTATTTTTTCTGAGTTCGTCCTACAGAGCCCTGCAGACACCGTTCATAACCTCAATAAATTCATACAAAACCTTCTTTGAACATTTTTCGTCGTTGTCACCAGCCGTGCACATGAAATGGGTGTCAGCGCCGGAAGCCTTTACGCCGAGAACATTTCTCACTCAATGAAACCCCCAAACTGCCTTTGAACGGGGTGACTGTGCTTACACCTCTCCCAGAGACCGGCGGACACTTTCCCAGACGTTCTAAGCACAAAAAAGCTTGTTTTACCAGCTGAAATCTCACAGGCGCCTCCGAAAACAAACATTGTGATAACGTGCAAACTACTTCTTGAGAGGTACGAGCAAGCAACAGTTGTCTTCTGTTGAGTCACTTGCATATGTGTTTTTAGTCACTTACATGTATGTACCTCTTGTTCAGCAAGACCTGGGTTTGAACGTGGCTACATGCACTGCATACGGAAAAAAATCATTTGTGTTCCATATTTAATCATAACATGTTCATGTGCATGTTAGTAGTATGTCAACAGAACTTAGACATGCATATGCTTACAAACATGCGTGCATATGTATGCACATGAAGATCTAATGTGAACAGATTATGTGCACACATTACAAGATATACAAAGTACACAAAAATATTATGTGCACACCAAAAACACACACACATATGACGTGAAGTTGTATGATATACACACATGTCCACATTAAACGCACATACATAATGTATATTTAGACACATAACGTACATAATACACAAACATTAAATGTCCACATAATGTACACACACACTTAATAAATACTCGAAAACAGATAACGGACACTCAAGGGGGACGCGCATACACTGTACGCACACATAGAATGTGCACGCTTTACACATGGACCCACATGAGGTGCACACAGCGTTCCCCCACACGCGCACACAAACACACTCATACACGAGGCACCCAGCAGCAGCACTAGGGTGCCTCAGTTGCAGTGAGCCTGTGTTTGGGGAGCTGGCTTCGAAGATCTCTGCACGCGCGGTGCTGCGTGGCAATAAAAGCTGCAAAGAGCTGTTTACAAATTATCCGAAAGTTGTAAATCAAACTCCTTCTGTGAACGGGGATGTCAACGAGTAAATCAATTCACATGCTCGAATATATATTTTAAACTAGACATCGACAATGCGGCACTCGAGACCCTATAGCGCTTACATTTGGAACTTTAAAATAATGTAACAAAAACTATGACGTGAGCTCCGCGCGCCCCAGCTGGCAGCAGCGCTTTGCACGAGGTTGTAGCGTCTTTCTAGACAAGCCAGCAACAAAACAAAAAAAATGCGTGGTGAAAACGAGGCCTGACACGCAAATAGGATTTCCGGCCGGGAGAAAGGAGAGGCCTGACACGCACGAAATGTCCTGAAGGGGCAGAGAAACAACGGAGCGGGCTGCGGAGTCTGGACACGGAGGGACAGGACAAGAGGTGCTGGTGAGGGGGGGGCGTCGGGGCACAATGACGGTGCCCGCCCCCTCCCCCAGTGATGGAAGCCCTGCGTGTGACCGGTGAGCGGGGTTGGGAGTGTGTGTGTGCGCGTGTGTGTGTATGTAAGCCGGAGGGGCGCTTGTATGTGCCTGCGTGTGTTGTACCTGTGTGTGTGCCTGCCTGCCTGCGTGTATGTGGTGGGGGGGCGGCAGCGTGTTTACATGTGCCTGTGTGGTGTGTGAGCAGGGGTGTGGGGGCTGGCTGTGTGCGCATGGGAATATGGGGCACGGCGACGTGCGCGCCCACGAGGTAAAATCTCCGGCAGGAGAAGCGCGTGTCAGTCTGCTGTCCACATTCCCCCAAAAGTGATAACATAAGTTGTCTCGCCCTAGACAGCAAAAGCTTTGCTTTTGCTTTCGTCTAGGCTCGACCTAAAAAGAGCCTAAAGTATGAAAGTCCTCTGTTATCTAATAATCTATCCATCTCATTCTTGCCTTCCTTGGAAGCCCGAATCGAAGATTCCCTTGCTCACACACCGGGCTTTAGCCCGCATTCCAACTCTTCTAGCACTGTGCATGAGGATCAGGAGCTACACGTGTTTGCCTCATTGGGATCTATAAACTCTCTCGGTCTCACTGACATCCCTTCATGCAAAGCAAGATGCAATTGCTACAGCCATGCTATGGCAGTGGCAGAAAATGGAATCGCATATTGACCTAATTCAAACTTTGGCTTTAGCACTGTCTGACCTGGGCTCCAGGTTAAGGTCTCTTGAAGGATCTGCAGGGCCGCTGGACAACTTGAATTCCTGTTTCTGCCTTCCAATAATCAATAAACTTTCATCTCTCTCAGAAACCCTGAGCGCACTCCTGGACAGTCTGAAGTGTAACAGCAATGGAAACGGGACAGTGAAATCCTCGCAAGAGCCCCAAATCTCAATCTCCTCCGAAGAGCCCTCACGTACCGCTAAATCGGCTGGCCCATCATCAGGGAGGAAAATTATTCCCCCTTCTTCTGAACCAGTCCTTAAAAGCTCGGCTATGCTGGCAATTCCAAAGCGTGGTTGGAACTCACCGACATCAGCAACCTAACACCGACGCAACCAGCAATCCTGCGGCCCGACCCTACTGATACAGCCCATACAAATATGATTCACACGTTTTCCAATCTTCCAATAAAACCTTCACTGTCAAGGAGGGAGAGAAAGAACCTTAAAAAACAATCCAATAAACAACGCCTAGCGAAAAGGAGAGCGGGGCTTGATGGGCCAGCGGCACTCAGTAAGCCAGTCATTAAATCAAGGGGCCTCCCTTATTTTCCCATTATTAACCTGCCCTCAAAATCTAAAACGAAAATTACTGAGACAAGAATGACTCCCGTGGGCATTAAGGATATCAGTGAAAAACCGGGGCTACTGACACAAGTCAAGTCAAGTCAAGTCAAAGAATTTGTATAGCGCACTACATACCCAGAGGGTCTCAAGGCGCTTAGACAGGGGAGGAGGATTACTTGTCAAATATCCACGTTTTAAGTTGCTTTCTGAATGCTAGGTGGTTCTGGGTAAGGCGAAGGTAATCGGGGAGTGAGTTCCATGTTTTAGCAGCTAGGTATGAGAAGGATCTGCCTCCCATGGTGGTCTTGTTGATGCGAGGTACAGTGGCGAGGGCTTGGCTGGAAGAACGCAGTTGGCGGGAGGGGGTGTAGAAGGACAGTCGTGAGTTGAGGCATTCTGGTCCGATGTCGTAGAGTGATTTGTGTGCGTGGGTTAGCAGTCGGAAAGTGATCCTCTTATTGACGGGTAGCCAGTGGAGGTCTTTAAGGTGACCAGAGATGTGTTCGTTGCGTGGGATGTCTAATATGATCCTGGCTGAGGCGTTTTGGATTCGTTGGAGTTTCTTCTGGAGTTTAGCGGTAGTGCCTGCGTAGAGGGTGTTTCCGTAGTCCAGTCGGCTCGTGACCAGAACGTGGGTGACTGTTTTCCTTGTTTCGGTGGGGATCCAGCGAAATGTTTTTCTGAGCATGCGGAGAATGTTGAAGCAGGAAGAGGATACGGCGCTGACTTGTCTGTTCATTGAGAGTGAAGAATCCAGGATGACGCCTAGGTTCCGTGCGTGGTCTGTCGGGATGGATGCTTTTCCAAGGGCTTCCGGCCACCAGGAGTCGTCCCATGCAGAGGGGGATGTTCCTAAGATGAGGACTTCTGTTTTGTCTGAGTTCAGTTTCAGACGGCTTTGTTTCATCCATTCGGCAACTTCTTTCATTCCTTCGTGTAGGTTAGTTTTGGCGGTGCTGGGGTCATTGGTGAGGGAAAGGATTAGTTGAGTGTCATCCGCGTAAGAGATGATGTTGAGGTTGTGTTGGCGGGCGATGGCCGCGAGGGGGCTCATGTATACGTTGAAGAGGGTGGGGCTGAGTGAGGATCCTTGTGGTACGCCACAGATGACTTCAGTGGCCTCGGACTTGAATGGTGGGAGGCGGACTCTCTGGGTTCTTCCGGCAAGGAATGAGGTGATCCATTCAAGTGCTTTTCCTTGGATTCCGATGTTATTGAGGCGTTGTAAAAGGGTGCTGTGGCAGACTGTGTCGAATGCTGCAGAGAGGTCGAGGAGGATGAGGGCGACTGTGTCTCCATTGTCCAGTAGAGTTCGAATGTCGTCTGTTGCTGCGATGAGGGCGGTCTCAGTGCTGTGTTTTGCTCGGAAGCCAGATTGTGAGGAATCGAGGGATTTGTTGGCTTCGAGGAAGGCGGCGAGCTGGATGTTGACAGCTTTCTCGATGACTTTGGCCGGGAATGGAAGGAGCGAGATGGGGCGGTAATTTTTGAGTTCGGTGGGGTCCGCTGTGGGTTTTTTCAGAAGGGCGGTGAGTTCGGCGTGTTTCCAGTTTTCCGGGAAGGTGGCGGAGTTGAAGGAGCAGTTGATGACGTCTCGGAGCGCCTCTGGCTTCAAAAGTCAATGAATTATATTCCACAATGGCAAAGGATGGATCTCTGCCAAATAAAATCAAAGGAATAGTCACACATGACCAAAGCCTCGGCAGCCAGAACAACACTGCACAGCCCTCAGCAGCAATGCCAGATGCACGGAATAGCCCACTCAAAGGCCAGGGAATGGTAAAAATATCGAACGCAGATCTCCAAATCGCAACAGAGGGTGAGGCGACGGGCCGTTGTGCTAGCTACTTGCCAGAGGATTTAATCAAAGCCAGTTGGGACTCTTCTACACACATGCAGAGGCCTTTTCTGCCCCAATTTACACAAGTCCCGGGAGTGAAAAGCCAATTGGGCTGGAATAATCACCCTCCTGAAGCACGTCACCAACATCCGAAGGCACCTGCATCTTTAATCAAAACAGCTAGGAGTCTGAATTATCAAAGTCCGGAAAATGAGGCGGAACTTGTTTTTTTCCCTCATTATGTTCATAAGGGCCCACATACCACCCTTAACAGAAACAACCTTATTCGCCTATTCAACTATGTTCCAGCGCTGTCCGGGGTCACTTCATCAGACCTCACATCAGTCAAGTTCTCCTCAATACCAGGCAAAGGGGGCTCAGAGGCCACCTTCACAACATGGTCCCGAGATCCATTAGGGACGCAATCTTTAGGGAAGCCAGCCTATTTGAAAACTGGGGCATCGAAATGTAGGTTCCAACACAACAAAAATATCCCCATGTTCTTCTTCCGGCAGCCCCAGTGAGGCAGCTTATTAGCGTTCTGAAGGGGTCCCGAGGTGCTACCCATGCATGGCTTCCAGAAACGTCGAAAGTGGATAATCTCATAAACATCTCATGTAACAATAACCAACGCCTGATAAGCTGCAAATCCAGCTGCCCTGTCTCCCATGCTACTGACAGCCGCCATGGGTATCCTGAACCAGGGCCTGCAACCGCATGTACCCAGCAGCGCTCCTCCTAATGGGGAAGCCAACTGGTCTGACTCTAAACTGACCATCTCGTCCTGGAATGTGGCCGGGCTAAAGTCAACCTTTGCCCCTAAATCAGCCGTGGAATTTCTGAACAATAGTGACATCATTTGTTTCCAGGAGACCTGGTCTCTATCTCCATCGCCTCTACTCTGCTATTACGAGCTCTTTCAATCAGCCACCCAGGCCAACTCCCATGGAAGACCCTCTGGGGGCCTCTCTATTTTCATCAAGCACAGGTGTATGATAGCGGCCACCTCTATTCTTCGGAACTTGAAGACAGGGCAGACTGTACTAATTACCGGCCTTTCATCTTCAGGCAGGGCCTTCTCCATGCTCCTAATTAACTGCTACCATAATACAGCGAAAACTACAAAATCAACTGCAACAGATCTATTGATAAAGCATCTGGAAGATCTTCTATTGGAATTTGCATCCGCGGAGATAATGTTACTAGGGGGACTTTAACATCAAAGACCTGGCAACCAATGCCCTCCCAGTCACTAAAACCAAAGAGCAAGAAGCAATGACCACCTTTTTAATTAATCATAACCTTCGCTCTGCTCAGCAAATTACACTGGAACAGAACCCGGGTGCTCAATTTTTACCAACATTTAAGAACATCTCGACTATTGACTATATCTTCTTATCACCACTTCTGGGAAATAAACTATTCAGGATGGAAATCTCCTATCGTTCGGAGAGCGACCATAATCCCTTAATGGTAACAATGCACCTGCAAACGCCAGTCGCAGCCAAAACAACTGAAGTGGGGCATTCAATGCAGGTCGAACTCCACACCTTAGTCAGAAGAATCAAATGGGACTCATCGGGTTCTGCCAAGGTGGGCATATGGCTTATGGGAGAAACTCTAATCCTCAGGCACAATGCTCCCACAGAATCACATCACCGATGGGATAATGCTATTGTCAAATTAAGAGACCGCCTAACAGGTCCCGTGGCTCAACACAGATCCCACGGGCCACGTCCGAAGCGGACATTTGATCCAGTGTTAGTCACCCAAAGAATAGCCCTAAGGAGGGCCGTGCGTCTGCACAAATTGGTTGGCACTGCGCACTCTGCCAATAAGATGGCCTTATTGCGCAAGGCCTTCAAAAAACCGTCATGGGAGGCCAAGAGACTAAAAGAACAGACTGAGTGGCTAAAAATATTCGCCTTGCTAAGGGGCAATAATCAGTCCCAGTTCTGGACTCACATGAATAAGCTCCGTTCCTCCAACAACAACAGAGGAAACTCGGTTCGTGAAGAAGAATGGGCTCTGCATGTGACTCAACTATACCGTTGTGACGCCCCGGACCCTGTGGTGATCGAACTAAGAGACCATGTTGATTCCACCTAGACTGAAATCCATGAGCGGACCACTGCAGCTGAGGTCTCCAAGTATCTGAGAGCCATGAAAAACGACGGTGATCCCGGGCCCAACGGCCTTCCAGCCGGGGTATTCAAATGTGCTCTGGAAGAGTGGGCGGAACTTTTGGCCCCCTTATATAACAACGTGTTTACGACCTGTCAGCTACCAGATTCATGGTTAGGCTCAATTTTATGCCCCATATTTAAGAAAGGAGACGCCACGCTACATGCTAACTACCGACTCATTGCCCTATATGATCTTGAGGCCAAAGCATATGCCCGGTGTCTTCTTAGGTTGCTAGAAAAATGGGTAGCAGAAAACAACATCCTACCATACTGCCAAACAGGGTTTCGAGCCTCAGCCTCCACAATAGATAATATCACAACCTTAGCCATTCTGAGTCAACAAGCAGCACAAAAAAATCATCTTCCCCCTTTACTGCTGCTTTATAGACTACAGCGCGGCCATTGATAAAGTGTCTCGTAACATCCTATGGAGGAAGCTGGATAAGTGGGGGATTCCACAGAGCCTGCTAGGAGCACTTATCTCCTTGCACAAGAACACCTGGGTGAGAATTAAAACTGGCCCAAAGGCAGTCTCTACAAAAATCGCTATCTAAGACGGCTTAAAGCAGGGCTGTGTTCTTGCCCCTCTCTTGTTCAATCTTTACACTGCCGACCTTGGAACAATCCTGGAGAACAGTAATCTTCTCCCGCCAAAATTGGGCCCTGCTAAAAGGAATCTGCACATATTACAATATGCCGACGACATCGTCATAATGGACCAGGAAAAATCGGGTCTTCAACGAGCGCTAAGTATGCTCCATACATATAACTCCGCCAATGCCTTAAAAATCAACCAGGAAAAGACCAAGGTTCTGGTATTCAGCGGACGTAAGAACAAGAAAAGTTTAAAGTGGCATATTGGGCCTGCAAAAATCAATACAACTTCAAAATATAATTATTTGGGAGTCTGGTTTAGCGAGTCCTCTACACCATCAGCTCATTTAGCCGCCTTGAAAAAAAGAGCAGGAGCAATAACATACTCCCTGACCCGACTGAACCAGTCCCTGAGCAGCCCTTCCACAGAACCCATTTTGAAGGTGATTAAAGCTACTCTTCTCCCTGCCTTAAACTATGGGCATCAGGCATTCCCTGGCGCATGCTCCGTTAGTCTTGACCTCGCCCAAGTTTCCACCTATAAAAAAATTCTCCATCTTCCGAATTTTATTCAGCGGCAAGACTACGTCTGGAGCTGGGCCTACAAAGACAATCAATCTATTGCGAGGCAGACACTCTGAAATACCTTATAAGGACACTAAAATCTGCAGATAATACCTTAAAATCCTGGCTAAAAGAAACTTTTGCCAGTCCTGGAAACCTGTGGAATCGTCAGATTATAAAGGCCATAAAAACACTAGAGATTAATAACTCATTACTACTTTCAGACACTATCCCATACCCAGTCTGGAAAAAGGTTAATAAAAAGCAGGTCAAACTAATCTCCCACCGGATGGACCTTCAGGCTTTAAGAACATCTACCGTTTCGTAGTGTAGTTCCTATATTCCCAATAGGCTCTGGGCATTGGAATAACATAAACAGCAGTGTAGACGTAGGACTGAGGTCATCTAGATCTCTACTGACTATGTTAGACTTAATTAGTTTTGTCAGCTAGCTCAGAGGTCACTAGAAACTTTCTCGAATGAACAGGGAGGGGTTAACTTCCCTGATTCAGACAAGAAGGGATTAGCTTCTGACAACCATATAACATGATAACTTTGCTCCCCCAGAATAAGGAGTATATCTCCAGAGTCGTGTGAAAACAATAGACAACTATTTCACTCAGTCAATCGTGCATGCTTAGTTTCACCAGAGTGCAGAGAAATAGAGAGACAGGCGTTTTCAATAAATGGTGTTATTTTATTGAGCAGTCTTCTTTCTCATGCAAGAGAAATGAATTGCCACAATTGCAATACTTATCATGAAGTAAAGTGCGTACAGTAAAAGGAGTATTATGAAATAATACTGTAAAAGCATTGATATGGTTTCTTAGCCATATGATACTTTAAAACGGATAAAATACTTACATACATAAAAACATTGACTAAGGAACTCAACTGGTGCTTCTAAGATACGCCTACCCCGGTGTACCTGACCTAAGCCTAATACGTGGGAAGGAGTAAGTAAGTTGCAGTTTTAAGTTAAGTTGGGTTTTTGCCAAGAATCTGAATCAAGAATTCTCTTTAAGGTTTTAATCAGCTCCGTACCTTGGTTATAGAATGAAGGAGGTCTTGTATCTCATTCTCAGGACTCGATCTCCCAGTAACCCGCAAGGGTGACTGGAAACACCGAAGCTGGATTTCTCGGCGTGAGAAAAGGTAGCTTCTTTCCCGGTGTGTCAAAGGGAGGGACGGCTTCCTTCGGCTCTCGCATCAGCTGGGCTTCGGATAAGTAGATAGCCGCTCTGCTCCACACCACTGTGTGTTGCTTAAGGCAAACGCTGGTATATTTACACCTGGAAGGTGCCGTGTTTGACGTAAGGTTGGACATAAGACGTCAATAGAAGATGACACTAGGAACTGGCCGTTCTTTTAGTGCTCGCAGGAGTTATATGACAAATCACAAAGGCATAGGGAATTCCCAGGTTGCTGGAGATTTGGTTTGTTGAAAGAACTCGTTGTGCTTTCTAGGAGTCTAAGGAAGTAGCCTTGCCATATTTGGGCTGCATGGGTTATGACTAAATATGGGTATGATTCTTATGCCTTTATAAGGACATGATTTATTATAACCATATAAGGGCATAAATCTGTAATATTTAATTAGGGTCCTAGATACATTCACAACACCCACTCCAGATATAATGTCCATCATTACTAAATACTAAGCAATATATAAACATATAGGTATGCATGTGTTTTCCAGCCCACCCCAAAAATACAATGGATGCATTTGAAATGGTTTAGATACACGAAAAAATTTGTATTATACTGTACGCTTTCAAGCAGTTATCATTCAGGAAATGCAAATATAATTATTGGCTGAATGAATTGCGAAAATTACATTTATGAAATGGCTCCTAATACAGAAAAAAAAAAGGTCGAGACCATTTCATCACATATTCATACAAGATTGTACATGTGCTAGAGGCTGACTCAAAATATTCTCTAGAGTCTCTAAAAATAGAAGTTCTGTTCTCTAAGAATAGTTCTACTTTAAGCAGAGTGCCATGTGCCAAAAAAATGGTAAATTTTTGGGAAATTTGGGAAAAATAATTTCTTTTTAAGTTCTGTTTATCAAAACTGAAGGCCGAATTCAGAGTTCAGGGAACGCTGTGAGCTCGCTTTTTCAAATATTGTTCTCGTTGTTAGGGGAGAACATTACTTCTGATAGGCCAGCAAAAAATGCGTCTACAACAGTAGGTGAAAGTTGGGCCAACTCCAAAAAGGTGGAAATAGTGCATATGCGCGATGCATTGCCATCATCGATGTCAGGATCAGCAATGTTCAAAGAAGGTTGTACCTGTGTGGTCCCGCTTTCATCTCGTACTTCACCGCCACCTAATCGTAATGGTGAAGTCTCAACGAATGCCGTCATCAGAATAGGTAGCCGCTGGGGACAACACGTTGCATGAGTCGTTACAGGACAAAGCAAAGCATCGATATCCATTGGTACTGCTGATGGTAGTGTAAGACAAACGTCCAACAAGCATTCTTCTCCGCATAGCAGACATCGAAGCACAGGTAAGATGCAATTTTGCCAAATTGGTCTGAATAAAAGAAGAAACCAGGTAGTATTCAGATCTCTTAGCCGGGCCAAATCCCAGGACTTTAGTGATACGTTCTCGGTATCGTATTGCTAGGATCGTTTCTTCCATTGTTGCCAGGGTTTTGTCTGTGACCTGGCTTGCCATATCAGAGCAGAAGGAACAAAAATAAAATTCCTGCTACAAGTCCCAAAATAAGAGGCAGGCCACCGAAGAGCGAATGCACAAAGATCGGGAAGATGCCAAAAACTGCTTCGAAGAGTGTTAGCAATCCCGAAAAAATTGTCTTAAATACATGTGTGATGCCACTAGTATCTGACATGTTTAAGATTTGAGTTAACATTTCTACGAAATGCACCGGGCAATTTGTCGATGTGTGAGGGTATGTATCTCTGCTGCTGTCCTTGCAACTTGCAGCTCATACGTCTCTTTGGACGAGGTTAAAGGCACAGTTGTCTGTAAAAGAATAGACTTCATTCTGCTTAAAGTTTCAATTTGAATAGAAGAGATATTCACATACGGCCATATTGCTGCCTCCATGTCTGGATTACTGTTTGGATACAATACTTGCATACAACAAATGACCCTGGACGTTATAGTTACGAGATAGGCTTTTCCTGGCACCATGCCACAGCAGCTGTGGTCACTTATTAGAACGTAGCTACAGTTGGATAGTTGTCTGAAAAATGGCTCTATCTGTGCAGTAGGGGTGCCCTGCAGATGACATGAAAGGTTGTTTGATGAACCTTCGCAGGCCCCATGCAAGTTAATACCTTGACACAGGAGTGTACCGCTTAGTGATTTTTCACAATTGTTACCACTAAGAAATACCTATTTTTTCCCTTCACTGTAACATTTGTGTGTATAAGGTAAATTCCAGGTCGATTTGATGTATCCTTTATCCAACCTTTCATACAGGCCTGCTGGTATATATTTTTGGCAGTATTGAAACTGAAAAGTTGTAATCGGGATTGTAACGGTACCATGTATTATCCATTCAATGACAGGTCTTTCTGACATTGTCAATGGTAATCTCTCAAGTTTTTCAATGCTCAGTATCGTATAGTCTGCTCCTTTTTGTGCCAAACTGATTTGTTTATCAGTAAGGTTAAAGATAGAAAATAATGACATTGTGTTGATTAAACGCCATGGCACATAGCCTGAACGCAGGTTTTGCAACGTCCAGCCTAGCTGTACAATAGAACGTAATTGGGACTGGCCATGTTGTAGCATTAGCAAGTCCTGCTCTATTATATCAATAGCAGATGATACAATGCTGTCCAGTGAATAGATTCTGGAGGACAGAGTCGTTAACCCATTGTCCACTACAGAAAGGGATTTCTCCAAATTTTAATACGATCAATTTCTCATATTTTTTCAGCAGTTTCAATTAGTTTTAATTTCCAAGCTTCATTGTAAGCTGTGTATATACCGGCGTATATGAAACATTTTTGACGCTGTTACGAAGTCCCATTATGAAATCTCGCAAGTCAGCACCGTCTTTAAGTAAAGTTAAGTGTTGCTTAATTTCGGGAAGTGTGGATTTCTTTAGCCAGTCAAGGCATAGTTTTCCTACACTATATGTTTTAACTATCCCTGGATGTTGTCTCTGGGAATATCTTGGGTCTGGCCTATTCTGTTTGAACCCCTGTATTTTGTTCAGGAATCTATCTTGACAGTTTTTTGTGTCTGTGGGCCAGATCAACCATTTTTTCCAATCAGGAATTGTTCTGTTTTGTTTTAAAATATAGGCCACGTCTAACCCCTCATCTGTAGTGGTGTTTCTATTAGGCATAGGCTTTGGTATAGACGGGTTGTTTAAGTCTTTTATCTTGGCTAAACCAAGACATGTTGTTTGTTGAATGGTGTCATTCAGGAACATTATTTTTTCTGGGATCATGCAGGCTCTAAATAATGCTTCTAGACCTTGTACCTGCCATTCTTTTGTACCCCAGATGGTTTTAGTTTCAATGTTGTTTTTCCAAAATTCAAAACCAAATGTAGACATTTTATCATAAAATTTGTCAGAATAAATCAATTTAGTATTTGTCAACATGTTTTTCATTCCCGTCTTATTTAACATTTTGAAACAAAATGCTTCTGGATTAGATAAATGAAACCCTGAAAAGTATGGGAATTTTTCATAAAATGCTTTTGAACTGCCTATTGGTGGAGTTGGACAATGTTCCCACTGATTTTAAGTAAAAACATTTCTAGGTTGAGCAGATTTATGCAGATCATGATGACTATAGTGGTTGTAACAATATATTTCTTCATAATTCGATGAACCCTGTAAATAATCATGTTCTGTAAATTTTGCTGACATTTCTAAATCTGACATCATATTATTAATATTTTCAAAGTCCCAATCATCAGAGAAAGAACTTTGTGTCACAAAGTCACTTAATGAAATCTTGAATTGGTGTGGATATTTCAAGAGCTCTACCGGGCCATAGATTTCATAGTCAGTTCTGTCCCATGCTATACCACCAGGTATAGGCTTTGCTGTGATGTTCACTGATGATAGTTCTCTTTTCTCTATGTGAGAGGATCTGTGTGGTTTCAGGACCAAGTTGATGTTCTGACTTGCTGTGTCCATTGACTGTAATAAATTTACCCAAAATTAAAACTAAGATAAGCCAGAGGAGGAGTAAAAGTACGCCTAACACAATCCATAGTTCAATCCAAGGGGAAATCAGATATGTTTCTTTGAGTTGATGAAAGAGCTCTGTAATTTTCTTTTTGAAAGTTTTTGTTGCTGGCTTATCTCTATGTTCACTTGGATCATCGGAAAATTCATCAAAGTTGATAAAGTAGCCAGATGCAGTTCTGTCAATTGGTGGGATTGCTTCCAGATTTCCATTGATCTTTGCATTTTCTTTTGTTACATTTGTATAGTCCGAGGCTACATCGATGTAGACTGGTGTTTCTTCATGAACTGTTCAAGAGGCACAAGTTCCATGGCTTTGTTGCGTAGTCCCTTTTTATTCACTGAAGGTTTATCGAAAGAGATTAGTCTCTCAGTTTGAACCTCTTGGATTGTAGCAAGATTTGGTCTTCTGCTACTTCTTGGGAGTCCACTGGGCCTACTGCTTATGATTGGCCACATGATTGTGATTTCACCAGGTCGATGGATACAACTCGTTTCTCTTTTTTACCAGCAAGGGGCGGTAGTACTACTGATCTTGTTCCGCTGACCGCTAAGACAGGTACTGCTTTTCTGTAAGAAAGCCCAAATTCCTTCTTCACCGTGATCTTTTCTCTGACCAGATCCCCAATCTTTGGAATCCAGACAGGTCTTGCTGGGACAGGTGGTTCTTCAGTGGTTGTTGGCTTAAACTTTATGTTACTTAGACTTTTTCTTGTTTCATTCAAGTCCTGTAAAATAGCCAAAAGATCATTGATATCAAAGGTTTTCTCTTCTACCACTGAAGTTTGACAATCTAAATCCTGGATTTACATTCTAGTGCCGAACAATAGTTCGTATGGAGTGAAACCCTTTAGAGAATTTCTTGGCAGATTGTTAAGACTACGTTGGACACTTGTTGGATGTTTGACCCATCCATCACCCGAACCTAATACCCTCGCTGTTATAGATTGCTTTAGGTCACGTTTTTTTCTTTCCACTACCGCATTTCCCTCAGGATGGAAGGGAGAAGAGTACCGCAATGCAATGCCCATGCTGGTCATGGCCTCTAGAGCTACGCAGGACCCTGGTCAGAATGTAGCATGCCAATTGAATATGTGCCGATAAAGACTTGCAAATCTTTTATAACAGTTCCTTTTAGCGCTGGGAACATACCTTTAGTAAATCTTTGTCTCAATAATTATGGGACCGCATTCTTCCGTGTGGATGTCTGCGTGTAGATAGTCTAATGCTGTCTAATAGAGGTGTCTGGGCAAGTGCTTGGTCCGGTTCACAACTGCGATCTCTGTTGCAGTCCTGACAATTCATTGCAAAGTTATAAACTTGTACGCTCATTCCCGGCCACCAGTATTGTGATTGTAATTCTATTAGAGATTTCAGGATCTCTTGGTGCCTCAGATTCAATCCGATGTGTGCTTCTTGTATCAAGAAGATTCTCCAGTTCGTGTTTGGAATTACTCTATCCCCCACTCCAGGGATTTGAGCAAACGGAACGAAGTTTGCATCAATTATGTATGTATTATTGAGTGGATAGTGGAGAGGTAATGCTGCATAGTCGCCTTTTAATGAGACTTTTACTGCCAGCATGGTTTCTCCATCTATTTGTTTTTCTGAATGCTTTTTAATGGCTAGGGAAGCCGGCTGACCTGCTGCGGCTCTATCAGCCAATGAATTCCCTGCAACGTGAACGCCATCACGTCGATGACTCCGTGTATGTATCACGTGAGTCTTTTGTAGTTCTTTCTGCAAAAAAACTACTTGTTCCCAACGCTTTTTATGCTTTATTGTGGCACCTGTGTCATCTTTGTAACCGTTTGGAATCCAAGTCTGCATGCTCTTATTGTAAGACTGAACGCAGTAATGCGAATCGCACACTATCAGTGTGGGGAATTCGCTATCGGCATTTTCTAGCACCATCTTTAGAGATCTTATTTCAGCTCGCTGAGCTGTACAGTTTCTGAATTATTCAGTTTTAGTGACCATTGGTATGAATTTACCTAAGCGCCACCGTCCTTTAACAATCGCGCACACGGTATTGTAAATCTGCTTTTCCACAACGTAGTGTTGTGCAAATCTGTCTGTGTAGATTACACAGCTGTACTGTTCGAGGGGCAGAATTTCGATTGGCAGAGGATTTTCATATTCGTATTCTAGATTTTCTAGTTTTTTCCTTTTCGGGTCAAAAGCGTGTTTCACGTCTTCTACAGCAAGATAATTTTCCCATTGTATCCATTTTGGATCTAATGCAACAGCATTTAGATTGCGTGGGCTTGTTAATGCCTCAATGGCTGATTCTGCTGTTAAAACAGATATTCTCTTGCTTTGGGCTAGGGCTCTTTCTCTTGCTACAGCAGTTTGAACCGCTGTCAGAATTTTTTCTGTAGAACTGAATTTCATTTCAGCTTGTATGTACAAATGTGATTTGTAAGCTATTGGTACCGTTTCTCCCTCATTAGAGTTCAGGTATGTGAATCTGCATCTAAGCTAAGGAAGTACCTCTGAGAAGACCTATATTACTTTTTCAATGATTTTCTTCACAATAAATTTAAGAAAGGATGCTTTATATAAGGAAAAGAGATGAAATTTATTCAAACATTATTTTTATTATTTTTCTCTTTTTGCCACACGGTTTATATATGTTTTATCATAAATACAATTTAATTTGTTTACATACAAAAAGTTTGAGTAGTACGTTTTCTAAATCCAGTTAGACAAAACATAGTTCAACTTAAGCAAAAAGAACCCCAAGCACATCATCTTATCCTGTTATCATTCATACCATCAAGCATACTACTACACTCACTACCCAATTTAAAAATACAAATTTAGACATAATGAACAAAAAACACACTGAACTGACACAAAGTTGTTCTGGAAAGACCTCTGTGAGTTATTATGAGAGAAAAGTCCTAAAAATGAATCACATTTTGATTTGAACATTATTTTCAAAAGGTTGCTTCTTTCTCTGTACATGTGACAAGTTGAATTGTACATATGAGGGTCTTTGATGCGTACGGCCTAAGTACATTTCGGTGACTGCTGATATTTAAATCACCTTCTTCAGGGCCAAAAAAGGAAACAACTAGAAAAAAAACAACTACATACACCAACGACTAAAATCAGGGGGTTCTTGAATTTCTGAAAGGTGAAAAACATTTCATAGTACAGATTAATAACTTTTCTTTTGATGCATCCTTGTGATAAATCGTCCTATCGGATCGACATGAGTATAAGTTACTTGGCATGCTATAGTATTGGGACACAGGGAAAAACTTATTTCTAAAACAGATTCTGCAAGAGAGCCCATGTAGGGGAGCATGGGATCACCCAGTGTTATATGGTGCAAATGAGATTCAATATACGTGCTAAGAAAAGGGTTGGTAGTGTTGCCAAGGAAAAGAGTTAGAAGAAAGGTTTAAAAAAAGTAAATAATTACAGATAAGACATTATACAAAAGGAGTACCCTGGCTATTATATAAAGTACAGATATAGAGCATTACCTATATTTGATAGTAGCGATGGAGACAAGCTCCCCTGCTGTATAGGTATGAGAAAAGACTCAGTTTATCCATATAGTAACTGCATCTAAAAAGAACATTAACATGGATAAGACTTTATTTTGGCTAACATATATGCAGGTATATAGTTGAAGCTCATAGGGGAATACCTGTTAGGGAAATACGTCCTTTCTTTGTCTAGATTTCTAAATATTCTGCGTGGGCCAGCTCCTCATAGGGTTTCCAACTTAATAATATAAGTGCTTCGGGTGGTTCTACCACCTAGGGGTGTGTGACAGCGTATATTAGTACAAGTGTGTCTATTTGAAAACTACATTCCTGATTGACTGAGCAGCCTGGAGGTTAGTGTATTTACCTGGTATACGTTTCTAGTACAGCAGAAAAAGGCATGGTAAGGTTCTCCTTCCTGTCCTTGTTATGAGGGTGGCCGATGTCAGTGAGTCACATCACCATCTGTGGAGTGTAATGAGCCCCGATTAGCTTATGCAGTACGATTAGTTTGTTACAGCCTGTCATTGTATGGAGAAAATACTGATAATGTGCTATGCAATATTAGCAGACTTTTGTCGATGTCTGCGGACAGGGTTTCTTGAAAAACGTGCTACATTCCGGGCGTTTTTTGAGCTTCCGAATTTTTTTGAGGTCGGACTATAGTCTGATACTAATACAGTCTCATGACTTATGTCATAGATGTAAAGATCATTTAGCAAACTTTTGTTTTTCCCGACATTGATACCGAATGCTGTAGGATTAAAAATCAGAAACGTAAAAGCGAGGGGCATATTTTCGCGTCTATACAAAGAATACGCGCTGCGGTATGGGAGTTTCACAAGAAGCGCGCTTATGTAAAACAATTGTTTACGCGTGTGTATAAAGGGTACACGCTACGATGTGTACAATTAGGCATTTGTAATAAAGTTTCCAGGGAGACGCTATAGTGCTTACCGATTCCGACCAAATGTCGGTCGTCTGCAGGGGGTCCTCCGGTATGTGTGCCGCTACGGGATCTGCATCTTCCTGGGATGACTCAGATTACAAGGTTGCGTTCATTAACGCGTGTTTGCAGTTTTGTTCTAGTTAACAAGTCTGTCTGTAATGATCTTAAAATTTCTGTGTTTTTGAGTCCAATTAATTGGTTTGAAATCAGGTTTTATTAATTCGTAGAGAGGTTTAACCCTCTCTGCATAATTTAGAATGTATGTTCTTCCGAAATTCAGGAAACCTAGTATGGATTGTAAATTCTTCAGCGTTTAAGGTGCTTGGAGTACTGCACATTTCTTTAAGAAATTGTCTGCTAGGCTTTTGCCTTCACTTGATAATTCATATCCTAAAAATAGGACAGTTAGATGGGCTATTCTTGACTTTTTAAAGTTGAATTTGTAACCTTCAGTTGCAAACCCAAGTATTATGGTGTTCACTCTTTTCAAGTGAGTCTCCAGGTCATCGTCTGTAAGATAGAGGTCATCGACATAGGATAATGCCTCATCATCATACATTTGTAGTAATTCTGTTACCCTTGCTGAGAATAATCCTGGGCTATTCTTGAATCCCTGTGGGAGTCGACAAAATTGTTTTTGCGACCCCATTGTTGAGAAAGTGATCAAATACCTGCTTTCAGGTGCAATGTTTTGACAGAAGAATCCATTAGAGATATCTAATGTCGTTTTATATTTTTTGCGCACGATGTTATTCATTAGTGCTGCACTGTGTGAGTTTTGGACTGCAAAAGTTTTACAGCAGGAGTTTAGATGTCTGTAGTCCAAAACTAGACAATATGAATCATCTGGCTTGGAAACAGTAAACAAAGGTTTGTTCATTGGTGAGGTGCATGTTTCAATCACCCCTTCATATTCAAGTTGATCTAAGATCTCCCTGACTTGCTTTTTAGCTTCTTGTTTAACTGGGTACTGCCTTTCTGCAGTAGGTTGTTTTTTTAACTGGATTTTGTGGGGAGGAGAATCCTCATCCCATCCTACATGATTTTTATATAAAGCAGGGGCTTGGGCCACTGCCCATTTTCTTGCAAATGTGTATTTTGTATGAATTTGGATATGATTTGAGAAGGCAGGCATAATCAGTTCTTCACCATGAGGGCACTCCCTGACAAACTCTGGTGGCCAGTCTTTTTCAGCTAACAGGATATCATAGCCTTTAGATAGATTCTCCCAAAAGAGACCTTTCATTTTCCTAGTTTTATCTCCCTCTATACGTAATGTTATTTCATATAGTTTATGGGGCACGCTAACTCGCGTGTCTGAAGTTTCCACTTGAATGTATTCATTCGTGTCCACTGTCTCCAGAAGATTCATCAGGATCTTGCGAGCTATGGTCACTTCTGCTGCACTGTCTAGCATTGTCTGGGCCCACTCTCCGTTTTTCAGTTGCGTCCTTAGGATTCTCGGCATGTTTAATTTTAATACTTGCTACCTTCTTTCTGGGAAATTGTAATTTTTTCCACTTTGATGAGCAGGTTCTTTGTCTTTGGGCTTGACGTGCTCTTCCTTGTGTTCTGACCGTCCTCTTCTTTCCGATTTCTGTGAGGAAGTCTGAAAAGATCGAGAGGGACGTGTATCAATATCTCGATATCTGTCAGGTTTTCTTAATTTATCCCGATCTCTAAGGTTTTATCTTTTTTCAGAGGGTTCCCTTTGGGGAGACTTGTTTCCTTGGTCCGAAGATCTATTTCTCCATTGAGGAGACCTTCCTCTGCATTTAAACTGTTTTTCTCTGGGAGTTGATTGTTTATTACCCTCCCAACTCTTTTTTGGAGTGTTCAGATTATTTTTAATAAATGTTTTTTCAGTATTTTCAATTAGTTGGGGTTTTACTGGTTTACCACCCAAACTATCTCTGCCTAATTCTTCATAGGATTTTTCAATTATTTTAGCAAGCTCCAAAGGTTGGTCTGTTATATCTGCCTCCTTCAATTTTTGGCGGATTGCCACACATGCTGCTTCTCCTTTTATGTTGGCTAATAATATAGCCGAGACCTGCTTGAAGTCTTTCAGTAATTTCATACCCAGATATAAAGCAGGTTCTGGACCGTATTCGTTTTGAATCTGTCTTAGTACATCCGGTATAACCGCCATAGACGGAACACCATGTGTTTTTGTGTATATTGAAGCAAAGACTGTGCCCCAAGTGTCACAGTCCACCACATGTGGTGCGATCCCTATCGGGAGACAATTAGTCAGAATTCTGTGTTTTTCGTGAGGGGTAGTATTAGGAAATACTGCCTCTATCTGAGTGATTTTTTGAGCTAACCAGAATGGAATTTGTTCCCGTTTTGCAGGTGTTTTACCAAGACAGGATTGTATATTCTGTGGTGTAATTTTATTTGTGTTCCCCTGATGAGGAGTATTTTGTGGAATTTTAATTGTAGGTTGGACTGTTGAAGTCCGCATTACATATTGGACCAATTGAGTAGGTATTTTAATTAGTTGTTTTAACTGAACTAAAAATTCTCCGCTTAACATTTTTTCAATGTCTGGGTGTGATGTGTAGAGCTAGAACCGGCCACGTGGCTCCTGGTCTACCTAGTCGACCGAGCCTGGTAATGTTATTTTGATGTTTTAGGGTGCCATTAAATAAGAGCAGGTGTTCTTGGTATGTTAGTGGAATTTCAACTTCCTCGAAAGGAGAGTATTCCTCTGGAGATTCCGCTATTTTATAGTAGTGGAACTCGCGTGTCACAGCATGTGCTGCTGGAACAGTTATCCAGGAATAGAATACCTCTGTCTGCCGATATTCATGGGCCTCTACCACAAATACAACTGTACCACCTCTCGATGATACCCCATTTTCTATAAGTTTTATAGTTATGGTTTTTCTCATATTGACCGGGATGAGTATTGCATTCGGGTCGTCATTTTGGAGAACTGTGTCATCCGCTAAGAGTTGAGCTGCTAGTCTAGCTCTTTCCCTTTCGTCCTCACTGTCTGACATTTTTACTGACAGTCTTTTGTTGCAGATCACGTTTCAAGGAAACAAAGATTAGGTGCACAATATTTTGGAACACTGTATCCTTCAACGTTGACTATACCGTAAACTAATACATAGGATTCTGATCCTACTAAGTTTCGGCGGATATTAACCTTTCACCCACTCCAGACGTCTATTCGAGTTTTTACGGGAAAAGGGGTCTGTGTGAAAAAGCACGACTGAGTTACTCTAGTATCTTGCATTAGAATATCGCCTTACCAAATGTTGGGCGCCATGTAGTGTAGTTCCTATATTCCCAATAGGCTCTGCGCATTGGAATAACATAAACAGCAGTGTAAACGTAGGACTGAGGTCATCTAGGTCTCTACTGACTATGTTACACTAAATTAGTTTTGCCAACTAGCTCAGAGGTCTCTAGAAACTTTCTCAAATGAACAGGGAGGGGTTAACTTCCCTGATTCAGACAAGAAGAGATTAGCTTCTGACAACCATATAACATGACAACTTTGCTCCCCCAGAATAAGGAGTATATCTCCAGAGTCGTGTGAAAACAATAGACAACTATTTCACTCAGTCAATCGTGCATGCTTAGTTTCACCAGAGTGCAGAGAAATAGAGAGACGGGCGTTTTCAATAAAAGGTGTTATTTTATTGAGCAGTCTTCTTTCTCATGCAAGAGAAATGGATTGCCACAATTGCAATACTTATCATGAAGTAAAGTGCGTACAGTAAAAGGAGTATTATGAAATAATACTGTAAAAGCATTGATACAGTTTCTTAGCCATATGATACTTTAAAACGGATAAAATATTTACATACATAAAAACATTGACTAACTAACTCAACTGGTGCTTCTAAGATACGCCTACCTCGGTGTACCTGACCTAAGACTAATACGTGGGAAGGAGTAAGTAGGTTGCAGTTTTAGGTTAAGTTGGGTTTTTGCCAAGAATCTGAATCAAGAATTCTCTTTAAGATTTTAATCAGCTCTGTACCTTGGTTATAGAATGAAGGAGGTCTTGTATCTCGTTCTCAGGACTCGATCTCCCAGTAACCCGCAAGGGTGACTGGAAACACCGGAGCTGGATTTCTCGGCGTGAGAAAAGGTAGCTTCTTTCCCGGTGTGTCAAAGGGAGGGACGGCTTCCTTCGGCTCTCGCATCAGCTGGGCTTCGGATAAGTAGATAGCCGCTCTGCTCCACACCACCGTGTGTTGCTTAAGGCAAACGCTGGTATATTTATACCTGGAAGGTGCCATGTTTGACGTAAGGTTGGACATAAGACGTCAATAGAAGATGACACTAGGAACTGGCCGTTCTTTTAGTGCTGGCAGGAGTTCTATGACAAATCAAAACAAAGGCATGGGGAATTCCCAGGTTGCTGGAGGTTTGGTTTGTTGAAAGAACTCGTTGTGCTTTCTAGGAGTCTAAGGAAGTAGCCTTGCCATATTTGGGCTGCATGGGTTATGACTAAATATGGGTATGACTCTTATGGCTTCATAAGGACATGATTTATTATAACCATATAAGGGCATAAATCTGTAATATTTAATTAGGGTCCTAGATACATTCACAACAGTTTTGCTCCCCCTGAATACCTCATACCTTCCCGGGAAACCGCAATCTTATCTCCTGGAAAATCTAAATGCAGTGGCTCGGAAGAACATAATGTTTATGCGCCTTCTAGGTCTGCGTTCTACGGCTTTCAATCGATGGGCTCCAACAAGCGAGGGGGGGCCTGCAGACTGTGCAACTATCATAGTGAATCATGGCTGCATCTTCTGTGCTGTTGCCCTGCCCTGGATGCCCCTAGAAGATTTCTCTTAAAACCATAATATTTAAAATGGGGCATTAGGTCATGCTGGGAGGCATCGGCCCTGTGTGTTATGTCCACAGACACTCAAGTGCTCGCAAGGACTGGAAAATTTGTGAGACTCTTGGACACTCTTTTTTTACCCTCTTTGGTCCCTGTGCTCCCAGCTTCTCCCCCCCCCAAAAAATCATCACAGACTTTTTTTGTCCCTTGGTTTAGTACCTTCTGTTTTAAACCATTTTATTTCAGGCCTAGCACAGCAATGTTATCACACTGGTAACTACAAGACTGTTTTTGTATGTATAGGATCTTAAACCTGGATAGTTTGTTTTTCCAGTTTCGCTTTCTAATACGATAATTGTGCTAATGCTGATATTTTATAGCAATGGTTTTAAGTAACTGCGCTAATTTAATAAAAACTGAAACAGGTCTTGCTCTCAAATTCCGTCAACAAACCGCAAACAATGTTCACCATTCAAAGGGAGCCCTGGCTGGACCCTGCAAGGCGGTTCCAACAAAACGGAAACAGAGCACCAGTCAAACAATCCAGAAACAGAAAGCTGCGAAGCCAAGTTCAAGGATTCCATGGGTATTTATTGTACAATTCTAAGTGGTAGCTTGCCTTTTCAGCATAAAACCTAGTGCGTTTCGGCTCCTATTCCAGAGCCATGATCAAAGTGGTGAATGATTACCAATCAAGTAACCCCTCCGTTAAATGCAACACGTAATGCTCTCAATAGTCTTTCAAAACTCCAAAACCAAACATGCACTATCGGTAAAATACAAAATATGTAATCACCGGTCCTCTAGATTGGGACCCTCTGACTGGGGTGCGCGTATGGGTCAGGTCCCCGTACCAATGAAAATCACTCTTTACGTTATAGAAACAAGCGCAACCGCAAAAGTGAAAGTGACCACACAGAACAAATGGCACCCTGCGCGCCCCTGCAAGCTGCAGGCCGCCACACACACGAGTCAAGGTCTACACAGAACAGATGGCACCCTGCACGGCCCTGCATGCTCCCACAAGCTGCAGGCCGTCACACACACACGAGTGAAGGTCTGGAGCGATTGCAAAAGGCCCTCTCCTAGAGCAGCGCATGCGCGCTGCGCTTGGCGAGACCTAAAAACGTAGTCAAGCCATTTTATAGGTCTCGCCTAGCAGTGCAGCACATGCGCTGCTCGCTCTGCGAGATTTATTGTTAACAAGGACTTTCAGAAGAGGGCTTTAAGCCCGCCCCTCATTTCCATTGGTTGGCGTCACACTTGAAAATGAGGGTTTTTGGTTCACACCCTTTCGCCTCTGATCCGGACTCGTCGCCTGCTTTGCTGCGGTCGCAAAGCACTTTCTTATCTTTATGGGGCCATATGTTTCTAATTAGAAACACATGGCCCCATAAAGACAAGAGATTGAGGCTTGTTTAGGATTTGTGCCCTGTCTGGTCTTCACAATCGGAGAGCCACGTAGGTTAGTTGGTTGAAAGGTTGGCCATTTTATTCCCTCTTGCATATCTCCTTCCTGTCGCACCAGCCTCCTTTCTCTCCTGTTCTGTAAGTGATTTAGTGCAGTGTGTGCTCGTGGATAGCTTGCACTGCAACATTCTTCTTTGCACGGACACCTTTGGCTCGGGTGACTGGCCATGTGACCACAAATCACACGTTCCTTTTTCTGGACGAGGAAGAGTCAGTGATGGCTTTTTGCTGCAGTGGTGCACACAGACCCCCCCTCCCTACCACCACCCACACTGAATTTACTAATGCTGAAAACTTGAAGGTTATTTGGTAGTTCACGGGCACCAATAATAACCACCCCGCCTTATCGTTCAGAGTTTGCAGTGACTGAGCAGAGCGCCTCGTTCATAATATTAGACCTTTAGGCGTTTCAAGTACGTATGTTGATTTCTTATCCCGGAGGAGCGAGACCTGTGTGCTCTTCAAAGCGAGAAATTCAAATCATGGGGGTGTTTCTTACAAGCTTCATTACTCTCTGGCAGGACAACCACGGTGTATTTATTCTGTTTTGTTTCTGAAACTAACCCTTTTTTACCAAGTAATTTTAACCTGTTTGCTGCGGGTGTCGGCCAACGGCCGTTGCGAGCTCTACCTCCGTAGCACTGCGCACATCCGTTTGCCGACGTGGCCCCGTCCGCTTAATAGCACGTTCCGCACTGGCGCGGTACGTTCAGAGCAGTTAAGGTGTTAATTTAGCGTGCTCGTGTGTATGCCCCAGCGGTTCATGTGCATATACAAAAGTTTACAAATGTCCTCTTTGCATTTTTCCTGTTCGTGGCTATTATTTTAACAGTGCATTTTTTTCTTTGTGGCTATTATTTTATAAGTTCTTTTTTTCTAGAAGTTTTCTGTTCAAATGTTTTTATTCTTCTAGTGAAACAACTCTGCTTTCCCTTTGAGGTCTGAAGAGGGCACAGGTTATTTAACTGACAAATACAAGCACTCATGTAGAATAAAAAAGAAAATGCATCAAAACCCCTTTAGAAGAAACTATTAGTACATATATGAACCATTAGATTGTATCGCCTGCATGTCCCACAGAGGCCCATAGGATGGCTGCCTAAATCTGCCTCAGGAATACAGAAGCGGCAGCTTCCTGCGGTGCCATGCCATTTAAAACTTGATAGCCTGAAGAGCAAGGACTGAATAATCTCAGGGTCAACTCAGCATCCTGTGATTCTGGGCAAATCACCAAATCGCCCAGGGCCTACAAAAAATTAATGCGTCCTTTAGTAATGTAACGGGTGTAAAGCGCTCCAATACCTTCGGGCCGAGTTCGCGCTATATAAAAAACTGCACACAGAAAAAATACACACTGTTTTTCTCCATGCGGCAAAGTGCACTGAGCACAAACAAACATCACAGTCCAACTGGATGCGTCACTGTGTCTTGACAATATATTACTGGAAAAGTATGAGATGCTGCGCATGCTCTTCCTGGGCACAGTAAAAAAAATATTATTTTTTAAGTGTTCATTTGTCTTAATGATTAAACAGAAATGCAGGTTCTCATGACTAAAATGATGCAACCAAAAATGAACTGGAAAATGTAATTCCTGGACAAGTTTTAGAGCTGTGCATTTTGTTTTATGACTTAAGCCCTGTATTGCTTTGAAAAATAACCCGAGTTATGTATATAAAATAAATGCAAGATGCTTTTGTTCAAATAATATTTTATCTAAATAAATGCAGCTCCTTTCTAATTATTCCCTATTTAGAATAGTAAAATAATATTATTTTGGACTGCCCCGTTATAAAGCGCCACCATATACCAGAGTCTCGCAGCGTTTAAATATTCAGTGTTAACACTATTGTTGTAAAAATACTGATCAGTGACCAGCAAGTTGGCAAAAGATCTCTGTACTAATCACTCAACTCCCTGTGCTATATTACTAAGATTCAAGCATTCGGAGTATTAATTAGACACCGTGTCTGCCACAAACACAGCAGCCCACTGAGCTTTCTAGCAGAAATGAAATCTGAAGCCTACTGCTTTTACGCCGGTCTGGGCAACTCGTGCATTAACCTCCACAGCTGTCCCAGCAGCAGGGAAATCTGCTGGTTTAAAGCCTTCTGTGCATGCTCGAATGCAAGACGACTGACTGTTGTTACCATGGAACAAACCGCAAAAACTCTTTTCGTGGATCCATTTCCGACTTGTCAACTACTTTCCATTACAACGCTTCCCCATTTGGAAGCTACTGCTCGAACAACCAGGTCTTGAGTTGCTTCCTGAAGGCGAGGTGGTCCTGGGTCAGGCGGAGGTGGGTGGGGAGGGAGTTCCATGTCTTGGCGGCGAGGTAGGAGAAGGACCGCCCCCCTGTGGTGGCTCTGCGGATGCGGGGGACGGCGGCGAGGGCGTGGCTGGACGAACGAAGCTGGCATTTGGGGGCGTAGAAGTTGAGGCGGCTGTTGAGGTATCCTGGGCCTTGGCTGTGTAGGGCTTTGTGTGCGTGGGTGAGGAGACGGAAGGTGATTCTCTTGTTAACCGGGAGCCAATGCAGATCTCTCAGGTGTCCGGAGATGTGGCTGCGACGGGGGACGTCCAGGATGAGTCGTGCTGAGGCGTTCTGGATCCGCTGGAGTCTCTTCTGGAGTTTGGCGGTGGTTTCGGCGTAGAAGGTGTTGCCTTAGTCCAGACGGCTGGTGACGAGGGCCTGGGTGACCGTCTTCCTGGTCTCGGTCGGGATCCACCAGAAGATCTTACGTAGCATGCGCAGGATATTGAAGCACGATGAGGAGACGGCGTTGACTTGTCTGGTCATGGAGAGGGAGGAGTCCAGGATGAAGCCCAGGTTGCGTGCGTGGTCTGTTGGTTTGGGTGCGCTGCCTAGGGCGGGGGGCCACCAAGAGTCGTTCCAGGAGGAGGGTGAGGATCCCAGGATGAGAACTTCCGTCTTGTCCGAGTTCAGTTTCAGGCGGCTGTTCATCATCCATTCGGCTACCTCTTTCATCCCTTCGTGAAGGTTGGCTCTGGCGGTGGCGGGGTCGTTGGTAAGGAAGAGGATCAGCTGGGTGTCGTCGACGTAGGAGATGATGTTGAGGTTGTGCTGGCGTGCGATGTCTGCGAGGGGGCTCATGTAGATGTTGAAGAGGGTTGGACTGAGCGAGGAGCCTTGAGGGACGCCGCAGAGGACTTCGGTGGCTTCAGATCTGAACGGGGGGAGGCGGACTCTCTGTGTTCTTCCGGCGAGGAAGGAGATGATCCACTCCAGTGCCTTCTCCTGGACTCAGACGTTGCTGAGGCGTTGTACTAGGGTACAATGGCAGACAGTGTCGAAGGCCGCGGAGAGGTCGAGGAGGATGAGGGCCGCTGTTTCTCCGTTGTCGAGCAGCGTTCGGATGTCATCGGTGACTGCGATCAGGGCGGTCTCGGTGCTGTGGTTGGTCCGGAAGCCAGACTGCGAGGGGTCGAGGGATCCGTTCGTCTCGAGGAAGGCGGCCAGCTGCTTGTTGACGGTCTTCTCGATGACTTTTGCAGGAAATGGGAGCAGCGAGATGGGGCGGTAGTTCTTGAGGTCGGTGGGGTCAGCCGATGGCTTCTTGAGTAGAGCGCTGAGTTCGGCGTGCTTCCAGCTCTCCGGGAAGGTAGCGGTGTCGAAGGAGGTGTTGATGATGTCCCGCAGGTGGGGTGCGATGATAGCGTCGGCCTTGTTGAAGACGTGGTGAGGGCAGGGGTCGGTCGGAGATCTGGAGTGGACGGAGTTCATCGTGCGGACGGTGTCTTCGGTGCTGATCGGAGTCCAGGCCCGGAGGGTGGAGGTGGGGGGCGGTGGTTCGGTCGTGGTGCTCGTCGGTTGGGTGCTGAAGCTGTTGTGTATGTCCGCGATCATGTTGTGGAAGTAGGAGGCGAGGGAGTTGCAGAGGTCTTGCGAAGGGGTGATGTCGTTGTTTCGGGCATTGGGGTTGGAGAGCTCTTTGACGATGTTGAAGAGTTCTTTGCTGTTGTGTGCGTTGTTGTCCAGTCGTTCCTTGAATGCAGTTTTCTTGGTGGCGCAGATGAGTTGGTGGTGTTTCCGGGTGGCGAGCTTGAGGGCAGTCATGTTGTCCGGTGTTGTGTCTCTGCGCCAGGTTCTCTCGAGGGCTCGCAGTTCTTCTTGGAGCTCTTGAGTTAGTCGGTGAACCATCAAGTCAAGTCAAGTCAGAAAATTTATATAGCGCACTACATACCCAGAGGGTCTCAAGGCGCTTAGAAAGGGGTGGAGGATTACTTGTCAAATATCCACGTTTTAAGTTGCTTTCTGAATGCCAGCCAGGTATGAGAAGGATCTGCCTCCCATGGTGGTCTTGTTGACGCCGACACCTTAGCACCACTGAAGAAACGTCAAAGCAAACCTGGCAGCAAAAAGGCCTCATGGTTCAACGATGATCTTAAGAAGTCCAAGAAACTCTGCCGCTCCCTTGAAAAGGCATGGAAAAAAGACCCAACCACTAGCACCAAGGACGCCTTCAAAAACGCCACCCGCACTCACCACCAACTAATCCGAAAGGCCAAGAAAACAGCATTCAAGGATCGACTTGACAACAACGCCCACAACAGCAAGGAACTTTTCAACATCGTCAAGGAATTTTCCAACCCCTCGGCCAACTCCAACGACATCACCCACTCTCAAGCCCTCTGCGACTCCCTAGCCTCATTCTTCCACAACAAAATTGCAGACATCCACAACAGCTTCGACAACGAACCCGGAAACCAACCCACCCTACCATTTGCTGAACATTCTCCCCCCGTGAACACCCTTATCGACTGGAACCCAATCTCCACTGAGGACACAATCCGCCTGATGAATTCCATCCACTCAGGATCCCCCACAGACCCATGTCCTCACCACATCTTCAACAAAGCAGACTCCGTCATAGCACCGCACCTCCGAGACGTCATCAACTGCTCCTTCAACTCCGCCACCTTCCCGGAAAGCTGGAAACACGCTGAACTCACCGCCCTTCTGAAAAAACCCACAGCGGACCCCACCGAACTCAAAAATTACCGCCCCATCTCGCTTCTTCCATTCCCGGCCAAAGTCATCGAGAAAGCCGTCAACAACCAGCTCGCCGCCTTCCTCGAAGCCAACAAATCCCTCGACTCCTCACAATCTGGCTTCCGAGCAAAACACAGTACTGAGACCGCCCTCATCGCAGCGACAGACGACATTCGAACTCTACTGGACAATGGAGACACAGTCGCCCTCATCCTCCTCAACCTCTCTGCAAGGGGCTTTCTTGCTGCCGGTCTGCTGGGCGGGGTCCTCAGGGGGGCGAGCTCGTCTGCGCAGTCGTTGATCCACTTCGTGAGGTTGGTGGCCACCTGGCTTGGGTTCGTTGTGATGGTGGGAGGGTTCGTGTTCAGGGAGGACGCGAGCTGGTCGGCTGTGATCTTGTTCCAGTTCCTGCGTGCAGCCTGTTGCTGGTGGTGGTGGATCGTGGTGCTTGCGAAGCTGAAGTGGACGCAGCTGTGGTCCGTCCAGTGGAGCCGGGTGGCGTGGCTGAAGGCGATGTCCTTGCTGGATGAGAAGACTGAATGGCTGGATATTTCAGAACCACAAAGGTCCGTAGTTTACACAAGCATTTACAATGCAATAGGTCTCGCAGTTACAAGAGTTTAAGCTATTGACATTGCAAATAACAATGCCTTTTATTTTTGTTTTCTTTTTAAGAACCTAAATAAAAGGCATTGTAATTTACAATGCCAATAGCTTAAACTCACGTAACTGTGAGACCTATTGCACTGCAAATGCTGTTTCATTTGAGACAGTTATTGACCCACCAAGCGTCAACAAGTCTGGACATAGTGTTTATAGAGGTTTCCTTGTGGTGTGTTGGATAGCCATGGTGTTGGAAGCCCTGATGGCAGAGCTGCCAATGCGGAGAACCAATTCCAGATATTGTGCAGACGGCGCCCTTCCTTGTCAGTTGGAGCTGTGCATGGAGAAGAAGGATTTTTAGATCTCTTTTGAGAAGGCTCCATTATAACAGAATCAGGCAGAGGATAAAATCAATAAAACATACAGGAGAGTCTTCGTGTACCCTGTACTTTTTATCCAGTTTCGGTACAACTGCAGAAACAGAGACTGGCGTCTTCATTAACTTCAGGCCCCTCTTGCCATAATAAGTCCACAATGGGAATGGCAGAGTAGAGTGTTGCGTATTAGGTTTAAAATTATTCAAAAAACACTTTCATCTGCCTGGCGGGCATAAGGAGTTTGAAGCTTCTTGATGCAAATTCCAGAAGATTTTGAAAACCGCCAATATCTGCAGGCTATAGGTAGAGTAGGCAAGGGCAGAGTAGGAGCCACATAATCGTCCCATTCATTATGGAAATACGGGCCCAACTGCAGCTCAACTTCTTCTAGCTGCTGGTCGTTACAGTCCTGTATCTGAACAGAAATTTCCAAAGGTGGCAGAATACTTTTGGCAGTGGAGGCGCAGCCAGCAGCGCAGGAATGACAACAGGAAACTCCTGTGTAGGGGGTCGTTGCGTAGCAGAGTGCACCTTAGGAAATCGTTTGAAGTAATCATGGAGCATCATATGAAGGTCAGTGATCAACAAAATGAGAATGTTAATGGAATGCTCCAGGGCAGGATCCTCCTGTTCTTCGTATGGGTAGTGTTCTTGAAATGCGTTAAAGCGTTGAGCGATGGCACGCTCTGCATCATTGAAGGAATATTCGCCCTCTAAATACATGGATGGGTCATCCAGTGCCTCATACTCTTCTGAGTCCTGACACTTGACTCAGAGTTGCGCGACGCTGTATGCAGGTCAATAAGGACCATCATCTTCAGATTTATAGAAATCCAAGAGACAAGTAGAAGGCAATGAAGAATTTTTTTTAAAGTCCTGTAGGAGGGATGGGATCACCTTTGAAAGAACAACGTCCTTGTCCCTCATCGATGAAGCCATCGACGGGATCACCAATGCGGTTGTAGACGGTAGAACAGTCTGCAGCCCCTGAAGAGAAAACCTTGCAGACTGGGTTTTTTTTTTGGAAAACCTTTATTTGACATTTCAACCAAGTACAAACACGGGCCTACAACCCCCAGGGCCGGCCGCTAAGCAGTTGCAACAGAGTTCCGCAAAGAATTAAAAACTTGGATATTTAAACTGCAAGATAGCGTGGCCAGAACTCTAGTTTGATGCTTGCCTCTGTTTTTGGTCCAACTCTAAGTCACTTTGTCATCTGGTAATTTGCCGGAGGTAGCGCCTAGATGCTCCATTGGAGCGATTGCTGCGCGATATAAATAAAATTTTACATTACATTACATTACATTACAATAAAACAATCAAAACCCAGACTCAGCATCCCGGGGAGCAGATTCGCCACGTCCACAATTCGTACTAGTTGTAAAACATATCAAGTTGGTAACAGGATAAAAAGGTTCCATTTTATAATATAAGATAGAAGGATCAGGTGCCATACAATATCTCAAGTTGCGAAAAAAGGGGGGGGGGCGAAATAGCAATATGTCCCCAGTTAAATCATCTTCGTGTAAGTCAGCGACGTTAAAACATACTATACAGGATAAGCGAGCGTACAAATATAGTTCGCGCCAGCTGAATGTCCGCCCAGTAGCACTGAAACATCGCGAGAATTGCGGCACATATGAAACAGCAGAGATGGCCATAAAAATTAACCCATTACACTGACCCGTAAAGGAAGAAAAGAAAAGGGCAAATAAAGATAAGAAGAAAAAAGGCCATAGAAATAAAACGAAAAACAAAACACCCATCCCCCAACCCCCCACCCTGCACCCCTGCAGATGACTACGGCCTACCCCCCTAGCAGCGTGCCTGTCGCCCAAGAACTGAAACCCGAAATATAGAAAGACCCAGAGAAAGACAGAAAGAAATAAACCCCACCCAAAGAGGGGAAATGGAGAAGGGCTATCTTCTAAGTGCTCCTGGTCTCTCCCCCCTCACCCTAACAAAGGGGTCCCCCCGAAACTGTCACACCTTTCCAAACCGTCCACAGCTTTCGGTTACTCTGGACCCCACCAGACCTTCTCTCTCCTCCCTTCCTACACTTGAGCGAGAGAGTTTTAAAAAAATGTGTAGAAAAATCAAATCGGGTTCCCCGGCGGATCCCTTAAAACCGGAGACTTTCTGTGAAGCTCACGAAATTATCACAGAACATATACGAGACATTATTAACCTGTCTCTCTCTACCGCCAGAATTCCTTCCAAATGGAAGCAGGCATGGGTATCCCCCATCTTAAAAAAACCCACCTTAGACCCCACGCTTCCTGAAAATTTTAGGCCCATCTCCCTACTTCCCTGGCCAGCCAAAATCATTGAGGCACACGTTAACAACATTCTGACCAACTTCCTCCTTACCAACAACATTCTGGATGACTCCCAACACGGGTTTAGAGCTGGTCACAGCACCAAGACAGCCTTGCTCAGTGTCACAGAGGACCTCCGTACCATCTTTGACACCGGCGGAACGGCAGCACTGGTCCTGTTGGACCTCAGTGCTGCCTTCGACACGGTGTCGCACGAGGTCCTTCTGACGAGACTGGAGGAAATTGGAATTACAGGGACAGCCCTAGGATGGTTTAGAGACTTCCTTTCCAACAGGTCTTTCAGAGTCTCCACCCCCCTTACATCTCTAAGGAGCATAACATCGGACAGGGAGTGCCGCAAGGTTCTTCCCTGAGCCCCACCCTATTCAATGTCTATGTCCGCCCTCTTGCAGAGGTGGCTAGGAGCGGACTAGCATTGGTGTCCTACGCTGACGACATCCAGCTGGTGGTGGCTCTTAATGACAACAGTGGTCTGGAGGCTCATCACTTCAAACAGACACATACTGACATCACCAACTGGATGACGGCGAATTTCCTCCAACTTAACGCGGGGAAAACAGAGATACTGCTCCTGGGGAAAAACACTGCGTCCTGGGGAGATAGCTGGTGGCCTGATGTCTTGGGCCAACCTCCTAAGCCAAAGGAATGCGTTAAAAATCTGGGAGTCTGGGTGGACTCGGCACTGAAGTTCACTCACCATACTAAAAAGGTGGCTGCCACTTGCTTCGGCATTTTACGTAACCTCAGACCTATTTTGAGGTTCTTCGACTGCCGCACCCGCCAGTTAATTGTTCAGGCGACCATCCTTTCAAGACTGGACTATGCCAGTTCTCTTTTACTGGGGGCGAACCTTGCCGAAACCACCAGACTGCAGAGAGTCCAGAATGCGGCTGCCAGGGCGCTGGTAGGTCTCCCTCGTCACTCCTCGGTGGCCGGAGCCTTGAAAAAATTGCATTGGCTCCCGGTGGGTAAAAGGATCCAGTTTAAGGCACTGTGTTTAGCCTTTAAAATCCTTAAAACCGCCTCTCCCCCAATGCTGTGCCCCCTCCTGTCGGAGTACATTCCTAGGAGGTCGCTTCGCTCAGAGGGACAACATCTCGCGATCATCCCTCGCACCAGACTGGCCAGAGTAGGCGGCCGATCCTTTAGCTTCCTAGCTGCCAAGCTATGGAACAGTCTTCCGGAATCTATCCGTGGCATGCAGGACCTTTTGGCCTTCAGAAAGGCCATCAAAACTCATCTCTTTCAATAATTGCTTCCATTCCTCTGCGCCTCTAACTCTCTGCAATTAGTCTTCTCGCAGCGCCGGGACGCCCCTTGGCTGGGGCAGCCGCGCGCTATACAAATCACTATAACATATAACAACATAACATCTGAATAGTCCAAACTGAGAAAACATCCCGGGGGGAACCACCAACCCTGCCCCGGACTCCGTTAAGCTAATGACACAGTCCTGTTACCGATAAAAATTCAATGAACAACCCAAACAACAGTCTCAGCCTTGGCCCCGTCGATCGAATTCGCAGAGTCCCTCAGACGAATAAAGCCCCATCATCAAAATGTCAAAAGATACACAGAAGTGGTCGGAACATAGTTCAGTAGATGGAAAAAGAACAGTAGATCCCAAAGTAAGCAGCTGGTACCAACGATGTCCCTCCCCGTCTCCGAAGCCGGGCATTATCACATCCGCCATCTTGATAGACCGCCTGGGGAGGGGGTTCGACACAATCCAAAACAGTTCACAGTACCAATTAAAAGGTTCCAGGATAGGGACAGCAGTTGAATGTTCCGACAGCTGCAAAACCGGGGATTCCCAAAAATTAGTTAAGTCACCGATCACAGCCCATTCGAGTAGATCCACTTCCGTAGGGGCCGGCACAGCTTCCAGCACCGGGTCTAATTGCGCCACTGGGGCGTCGATCAAAAGGCAAGCTGGCTGCCGGGTCTCGGGCATCGAGCCAGGATCCGGTCTCAGTCCTTTAAGTCCATCTGCCGCCGACAACAGGCCGCAGGTCTGAGCTGCCACAGTCGCCTGAAGTGCCTCTAGGGCCGCCAGCACCTCCCGCAATGACGGGCCACTTTGGGCATGCTCCGCCCGGTTCCATATTTCCTCAGGCATAATGATCCCCACGGAGAGGCGCCTTCTCCGGGGTAAGATCAGCCGGAGCAGGACTGAGTCGTGAGGGACCAACCGTCAGCATGCATTAGTGCGCGACGAGACTCAAACCCAAGGTGCGCCGGCGATGCAAGTGCCGGGCCTCCGGGTCACGGACCCCTGCAACACAGCACCGTGCGTCACTCGTCTCCTCACCTCCAACACAACACCAGGCTTCAGATGGTAGCAAAGCAATCCAAAAATTTCGAAAGTTCCAGATACTGTACCCTGCCGCCCTCAACAGTCCGCTGTTGTTCAACTCCGACCCGGCTAAGCCAGCACTCGAGACCCCGGCTTCCAGACTGGGTTAGGCCACAAATGGGTCCTCGACGTTACTCAGCTCCACAAAGTCAGAAAAACCCCGGGATCACACCATCGGAGTGCGGGTTAGTTCACACACACGGATCCGGGGCAGGAAATCAGGATAAGTGACAGGATCTTGGAGCGTAGGACGGAGGTCAGCGGAGCCGGGAGACTATGCGGCCATCTTGCTTGCTGTCATAGCTCCTCCTCCCTTGCAGACTGTGTTGTGCGTGATGGGCCATCGTCGGCAAAGCCCTTGTCGATGGAGACTGTCTTAAAACTGTTGATAACTGTGACACCACCACTTCCATCTTTGACGACGTAGCCGCCGTCGTCATCTTGACCGTTGATGTAGTCGAAGTCGCCAACGAGACCGTCGACAGAGCGCCTGATTCTGTGGAGACTGAGGTTGTGGACGTAATTCCTTTGTCGACTGAGTCGTCGACGAGCGGATTTTCACAGATGAAGAAGCCCTGAAGGGAGAATGAGGCGCTGATGGTGGAGCAGAGCTAGCTCGTTGGTGTGAGGAAGAGGGACCAGGCTGGTCTTTTTTAGCCCTCTTTTCCTAAGACCTTTCTTTACTATGAAATCTAGATTTTTTAGGATCTCTATGCGAAGAGGAAGATCCTTCTTCCTTTCTTTTCCTGGAGGAGGTATGGGGCTTCTCACCTTCAGAGGTCCGTATTAGCCTTCTTCCATTGCAGCTAGAGGAGCAGCCTACCCTCACAGTCCTTGTGGGTTTTGTGTGGAAAAAGTACAACAGTACTTGCATCTCTGGGCTTGTGGTCAGGATACCGGCAATAAAGGCACTCTTTATGTGGGTCTTCGGAAAACAGTTCGGACTTTTCACAAGTCTTGCAGGGCCCAAACAACCCTTTTTTAGACTCCGTCATAACGAAAAAATAATGGCACTCAAACTCCAAGACTAACTCAGAAGAGATGAAGCGAAGAGATGAACTGCAAGCTGAAAGTTCAAAAGGGCAACAGTAGAAACACAGACTGAGCAGACTGCAGGGAGACTACCTAACACACACCGTGATGTCAGAAATCAGAGGCCTGGTGCAATAGGTTGCTAAAGGCTATTGAATTTCTATGGGAATTAAATGTTAAGTTTTAATACTGCTATTTTACTATTACCGTGGGACTCCTACCATGACGACAGGGAAGATTCAGGAATGTGAATCTATAAAAGATACAATACTGGAGAACATACTTTCCAATATTCAAAATACATATGCAATAATACGGAATTAGGCCTAGTGCACATCTCAAACAACTAAGACAAGGAACCACACTAACTATAACCTAAAAAAAAACAAAGGACCAAAGAAATGGGAAGGTGTAAAGCCAACGCCACATATAACCTCAGGGTAAGGGGTCTCCCTCTAATATGGTGGTATCTACTTGTGACTAATATCACTGGTGTATATAACAAGCATTTGCAATGCAATAGGTCTCACATTATTAAAGTTTGAGCTATTGGTATAGCTAAATAATGCAACACCAATAGCTCAAACTTTAATAATGCGAGACCTATTGCATTGCAAATGCTTGTTGCTTGTTGCTTTTACTGAGGCCCATCTTCTTCGCTTGTACAATGGCCTCAGGGCCCCCTTTTTTAAATAGGAGGGCCTGAATAACTGTATATATTGCGTCATTTTGTAGTCATACATGGTAATACGTGAAGGCAATAGTACATGCATACCAAGGCTTTACAGAACTGGGCTCAGCCCTTTAATAGAGGCAGGTATTGCATCCTAATCAAATAAAACAGTAGATATGCAAATGTCAGGCCTGTATGCGTAGAGATTGATTCTCATAATAAGATAACTACATTTTAACAGTAACCCATACTAAAACTAAACCCAAAAAAAAAGCATTGAAAATGCAATAGGTCTCGCCTTTGATTAAGTTAAAGCCATTTGCTTTGCTAATGGTATTATATAGCAAAGCAAATGGCTTTAACTTAATCAAAGGCGAGATCTATTGCATTTTTAATGCTTGTTTATTTAGGGGTATCGGAAGTGATATCACAAGGTATTTGAAAATCAACCCATTTGACCCCTTGGCTCCTCATCAGAACTCCTATCTTCTACTAAGGAATATGGTGAGGGCAAAGAGAGTTTTGTTTACGATCTAGTCTTGCCTTAGTGGCTCCTGGGATGGGACAATGTCAGTGCCTGGGATGCCAAAGGGCTGGTCAGGATAAAATTGTCTAACCCGGACTGTCACTAATAAAGGTCACGATATTCGAGCGACAAATGGGAGGAAAGCAGCTCGTGCCCCCAGTATGCATCACGAGAAAGGAAGTGTAGGCAGGATGGCGGCCATGCGTTACTGCTCACCTGTGGGATCCGTCTCACAGAAGCTTAGCGGCACAGCTGCGTCAAACCCACATCTGAGAGCCCGTGAGTACGTCTACCACACTGGTCAGTGCCCCATCATAGACTTCATAATAGTTACAAGCCGTACTATCATTACCGCCTAGAGTTCATTCACTTGTCACAATGAGCTTTATAAACGGTCATATTAAACTACATAACCAATATGAACCCCTAGCAAATACAGTTGCTCTCAGTCTGGCCTCTGCTCCAAGTTTACTCTTCTTATGTAACATGTCCCACACGCTTTGTAAATAAAGTATAGCGCTTGCAGCATTCTGAAGCAGCCCTGTGCATTCGGAGCTTTATAAGACAAAATATGTGCTGCTATCAATAACCACAATAATACAGCTTGTTCCAAATTTTGCTTCTATGCGATGCGAACATAACACGGCAGGCGTACATACAGTTAAACGCATATTTTAATTGATTTGTCTGTGTGGCTGACCATAATGCTGTACTCTTTAGTCTCAGTTGTATGTATATGAGCTTATTCTCGTATGTTTCGCCTAGATATTGCCCTTGCTTTGAGTTGGCGCTACAAAAAAACATACCCTCAACTTAGTCGCTGACTTTATACCTTTATATAATGCACACACCATCCCACCACGCAGTTTACTTTTTTGTAGGACTCTGCCTCCCAGTGGCTAGATCCGGTGCCTATAAATTTTTTTCATTACACTTTAAAGAGGACATATTTATTTTAACCGTTCTTTAGCATACATGTTACCCCGCAAGCCGTGCTAGTGACCATTTCTGGTTCAGTCACCGACTCCCTGCCGTCCCTCACAAGAAGTGTCACAGCGCAGGACAGAAGTTTGGGGACTTTGTCCGCCACCGAGAAATCTTTCGGCGGGTTATTCCACAAGCTCGGTATGTTGGAGTGGGGAAATGAAGCCACCGTACCTCATAACCGCTCCTCACCCAGTAAGCACGCGGTACATCAAGTCACACAGGCTATGTATATCAATTGTAAGACTAGGTATATATAAACACGCACAATGTAGCGGCCGTCTATTTATGTCACAGTATACAAGCATTGAAATGAAACTAACAACCTGAGATTTTGCAGCACTCTTTACACCCGGCCGCATATTGGCTTTGCAAATATTATCTTACTAATAACATGTATAGCTGTTTTACATTGCCATCACCACCCTGATGGTTTGTAATTCCGGTCTCCAGAGGATGGCGCATTGCAATTTCTACAACATGGGATGTGCAGGTTGCTAATAAAACACTGTGCAGGTGCATTAATCCAGAGAGCTATCCATCAGGCATGTTTGCTCACAGATAAAAGACTGAGTGCCTTGTACTCGAGAGATGCTGGGTAAAAGTCTGACGCCCGAACACAAAAATAAAACAAGCCGTGAGCGAGCACATCCTGAAACCGGAAGTTCAGGAGCGTCACGCCGGTCGTGGGGCGGAACTTCCATCTTCTGCGAGAAGCCAGAGCCCACGGAGTGGCTTGCCCAGAGGAGCAGTGGTGACGCGAGGATCCCATGCCTGAGGGAGAGCCCTGCGGTGGCAGCAGAAGTCAGGAGTGGCAGCTGAGGCCGCTGATGCTGTAAGTGGGGCTTAGTTGTAAGGGGCGGCGGGGGCGGCGGCGGGGAGGAGGTGTGTGTGTATGTGTGTCTGTCTGTGTGTGCATGTGTCTGTCTGTCTGTCTGTGTGTGTGTGCGTGCCTGCGGCTGACCTATGTAACGCGATGTCTGTGTGCGCGTGCCGTTTATACGTAGGCGCGTCCACAGACCCCAATCGGCTCGTGCACCGGTCTGTACCACTTGGGAAGCAAGTCAGTAACAAAAGATCTCGCTGGCGACAGCGCTTTTGCGCTGCACAACCAGCGAGACCTAATCATAGGAGGGAGGAAGAAGCTGGGATCCATTCAGCTTCCTTTCAAAAGGTAGAAAATCAAAGGGAGAATGGATCACTTGTACCTGTAGTACCAGGGTCGGGTATGGTAACCAACTTAAAAACCTTTATTCACGTACAGGAGTGCTTAAGCGGTATATCTTGGTTCTTCACTTCTCTTAGGAACGTGAAAGCATCATCATTGGGTCTTTTTTGACTGAATGCTTTCCTCCAACTGGAGATAGACCAACTGGTAGTATCAGTAGTGATCAGTGATAATGTGAATAGGAATAACAGGAGTTAAAAATGCTACCCTCGCTTTCCCCAAACACACTTTATTCAGTAGGAGAGGCAGCAAGGTTAAAAAAGATACGTAGGTGCACTTGTAGAAGTGTTACTATTCTACAGCACCTTATTGTCCAAGTGAAAGGTCAAAATCTTTCAGCCCTTTTTGCCCAGAAGGGTCGGGGCTTTCTTCAGGACCTATAGAGAGTGTCAAGATGCTATTTGTAGGCACCCCGGTAAGGTAAGCAGTTAACTCACCCTTATTCCTACTGGCAGGACATTGTTCCCAAATTGGGCTTCCTCAAGGGGACTGGCGGGCTGAGTAACCTTCGGTATTGCAGTGCTCTTTGCAAAATGCAACATAGAAGGTTATTGGCCCACAATCCCTGCTTTGGCAAAATGGACCTCTGCTATGGACTGGTGTGGTAAGATATAAAAACCCATATATAGGGCCGGAAGGTCTCTGAGGAAAGACAACAAGATTTAGGGAAAATGGTGGACTCATTTGGGTATTACAAACGTGCACTAAAAATAAATGGGAAAGAGACAGATGGGTGGGGGAGGTCTGGGCGACGGCTGAAGACATTGAAGGAAACAACGGCTGGGGTTCCTTGTAAAACATGTGTTGTCACAGTGTACACTAAATCGGATAAAGTTGATTAGGGAAAAAACAATTGTTCCTGAGCTGTCTAAATGATTTTTGGATGGTAATTACCGTAAATACATACAGAAAGGCCATATTAAAAATTAATAGAAACGATTTTCTGTAAAGTTCTATTTACGTGACAAAGGCCAGGCTTTTGCAGAATCCAAATTGTGAATGAATGGCCCGTTATTTCTCTCTGTGAAATAGGCAACCCTACTGAGGGCATGAGACTTCTTCAAGTAGCTCGCCAGACACTGCTTGAACCCCACAATTAGACAGTGCTGTTTCAAATGGCTCTGCAAACACATCTTAAACACCAGGCCTAGGGGCAAAAATTAGCTCTTGAACGCTGTCTATACCCAAGTTTTTGAGACTCTGGAAACACCTACAACAGCTCAGTGGTTACTCATGATACACAAAGTCACACTGAGCAACACCTTAGACAATGGCAGTATCTTGAAATACACATATCCAGCTGCCGCTCCTCGAGCACTGCCAACATCCCCCAGTGAACACTGGACACCTCCAACAACAACCCAAACACAATTGGCCCAGGTTACAAATCACAGTCTTCAACAGCTCACCTCCAACAATGCCAGTATCTGCTCGACAGATTACACAGGGATACCACTCGGAACGCCCCACGCCCAGCAACAGGGACCGATTTTGAAAACCAAAAACAGGGCACTACAATTTCGCATTGACTGGACAGAACGACAACATACAACACTCACCAACATTGGAAACGATAACGTTGAGGCAACAAGTTGGAAATTACATGCAACTTTTATAACATGTGTTTTAACCAAACTGCTTTCAGCTGGGGGGTGTCAGTTCTGCACTGGAACACATGAAAACATGGCCTCTTCGAGTTTAATCGACTTGTATACAAATCGGGACGTGGACAAAATGGTGTAAAATCAGAACAGTCCCAGCAAATCTAGGACGCCCGACTCCCTCCCTCCACAAACTGAGCACTGGTCTGGAGGTAACATGTGACGCACTCTCGAGCAAAACCTCAGGGCCCAGTATTGTCTGCACCTCCACAGAAACGGAAAACCGTGCCACTATTTTCATCCCAAGATTTGGAAGCTTATGAACCATCTAAAATTCCCAAACACTGCTCTTATTCGCCGGACTGAAAAGAAATGTTAAATACCCAACGCCTGGATGCTTCTGTCACAAGAACTGAATCGGGGCTGCCACTGGTTGCTCCACAAAGCTCCCTGCGACTAGCTAAAATGCGCTTCGACGCCTCGTCATGGGTAATAAGCGCGATATAAATAAAATCACAAATTACAGCAGCCACGCTGGCTTCCTCGTCGCATGCGTCCTGCCCTCAGAGGCTCTGTAGATGCTTGTTAGCCGAAGGGCCCGAAGTCAGGGCCCTGGTACCAGCCGTGCGAAGCGGAAGACAATTACAGCTTATTAGGGTCCCGCCAAGGCCGGACTTACCAAAACAGGGAGTTTTACCAGCTATCTCCAACAGAGAACAGACTGAAGGATTGTCTCACCTAATTACGAACTACGGGCCCTCTTTGTCCGCCTCGGCACGGTTGTCCGATCGCTTTTCTCCGGCCTCTGGCTCCGCTCGAGCTGGAAGTGTGCTAATTAGAAAAGAAATGGCCAGAGCGCCCCTGTCAGCTCTCGTTAACGGCAGAAGACAAAGCTCGGGATTCGTCCGTGGCGGAGCCCTACATACTCCCTGTGGTGATCTGTATTGCTGTGATGTCACTGTTTAGATTCCTATGTACTGAACATTCCTCCCCGGTGTTCCCCGTTTCGGCAGTTGCTGCTGCTCTGCCTTTCCCTTAAGCTGGACGGCTCTTTTATCCTGAATAAACCTCCTGCTGCTGTAACCTGCTTCCGCCTCATCTTTACACTGGCGACGGAGGATGGGATCCGGTTCTTCAGCTGTGGTTCCTAAACAACTACGTTAAGAAAATTCAGGATATTTTTTTTTTTCCTCTTTCTCGACTTTCACGGCCATGTGAGTACTCTTACAATTACCTATGCAAGAGCCGTCGCAGCGTTTGAACCTTTTCTGCCTTACAATCTCTACTATTTGAACCCATTTGCGCATTTTCAAACAGAACCTACTTGCGCATTTTCCAACGGCGCTTCACCCGGCTCTGCTCTATCTACTCTGCTCCCTGCGCCAGCCCGTACTGCTCCTACATAACTCCCGCAAGACCTTTTTGCCACGTTTTGCCACCATTTGGAGACTCTCCTACCTCCTTCTTCGTCCTTTCCACGCTGTGTATTTCCCTTCCGCTGATTCTTCCGTTGATCCTTCCTCCTCGGGCTGCGCCTCTGAATGATGACGTGGTAGAACCTCCACGTCGAACGACGTCAAGCAATCCAGCGTCTCCACGCTGCTTGTCACCATGGATACTTAGACGCTCTTCTCTGCTTGTCCTCGACGTCCCACGTCTCTACGTCACAGAGCCTTCAATTTCCTCATTCCAGCAACCCTCATTATCTTTGCCGGGTTTCTTGTTTCAACACGTCACAAAGGGTTCTCCGTGTACAGCGGATCAACTTTTAAGCCTCATTCTCCTGCAACTTTATCTATTCACGCTGATGTGCACAGCTTGAGCACACAGCGGTCTCCTGCAACTTTATTCATTCATGCTGATGTGCACAGTTTGAGCACACAGCGGTCTGTACAGCGTATTTTAAAGTATGCTAATGTGCTAATGTGCTAATATGCTCAGTTCTTTTACATGAATAAAACCTCAACTTCGCGCTGATGCGCACAGCTTTTACTCATCTTATTTACCAACATTTGCACGCTGATGCGCACAGCATTCAATGCGCACAGCCTTTATTCCTCCTACCAATGTTTTCACGCTGATGCGCACAGCATTCAATGCGCACAGCCTTTATTCCTCCTACCAACGTTTTCTCGCTGATGTGCACAGCATCTGCACACTGACGTGCACAGTATCCACAACACCTGCACGCTGATGTGCACAGCATCTGCACGCTGATGTGCACAGCATCTACACACCACCTTTGCATAATAGTGTGCACATCATCGTTGTCTTACTAAAGTGCACTGTTCCTGCACTCCATTTTTTTTTTTTGTGGATTCAAATTTTTCAATTTCAAGGGGAAAATAGAAGACATCACAATGCAAAGTGTTTCTCCTCCAGCTCCATTCCTTCAGACTCCCGGAGATCCTCCTCTTGAGTGGAAACTTTGGTTGAGATCTTTCATGGCCTACTTAGGTGCAATTGACGGTCTTAGGTACCGTGCAGAAAGAAAAAAGAGCTTAATGTATTACCATCTTGGTGTAGAAGGCCAGAACGTTTTCGATCATCTTCCTCCTTAGGTTCCACCCACTGGTGAAGCTCCTGATGAGTTCGACATCGCTATAGCTAAATTGGACAAATACTTTGTCAAAACTAAAAATATGGTTGTACACCGTTACAAATTCTTCACCAGGGCTCAGAAACCTGAAGAAAGTATTGATACGTTTGTCACTGCTTTAAAAATACTTGCTTCTAAGTGTGAATTTGACAATTTCACTTCCCAACTTATTAGGGATCAACTTGTTGCTCGTTGTTCTTGTAAACAAATTCAAGGGAAACTTCTATCCTGCAAAGATCCTTCTCTTGATAAGGCTATTGACATAGCCAAAAGTATTGAAACATCTTTGGAGGATTCCAAACAATTAGAAGTTTCTCTCTCTAATACTTCTATTTCCAGTGCTGTTTCCACTAAAACTCCCACTCCTCTCAAGACTTCCAATTTTGTTCCTCGTGATTCACGTGGTTATTTTAGAAGAATGGGAAATCCCAGTACTAGAAGACCTTTCATGCCCAATAGACAATTCAGTCAAAGTACTTTTTGCTTTAGATGTGGTTCTTCTTACCATGTTTCTAATTTTAAAAATTGTCCTGCCGCCAACTCACAATGCAGTCAATGTGGCAAAAATGGCCATTTTTCTAAGGTTTGCATGAGAGGTAGAAGAGGCAACGTACGTTGTGTCATGAATGAAAATGAATCTTCCCCCGATTTAAATTTCCTTGAGCCTTCAACTGAATATTCGGAGTGTGATGTGACCAGTCAGGAATATGTAGTTGTTGTGAAAGACAATGATGTTGTTAATCTTACTTTTCTTGTTCCGGATCCTGAAGTTGATGCCATTATTGAAAAACATCATGTCCAACTTCTCGTTGACACCGGTGCTCGCATCACTATTGTTTCACACGAAAAATATTCACACTTCTGGCAAGACAAGTTTCTGCTTCCTCCTGATGTTCTTTCTGTAGCATTCGAAGGAAGTAGAATTAACCTCTTAGGTTATTTCTGGGCCGAAATTTCCATTTTTGGAAAATTTATTAAAGGGAAGGTTTACGTTGCCAAGCGAGGTATCAATGTTTTAGGTCTCATTCACCAAGCTGAATTTGGTATTACCATTAAACCTGGTTTGCCCAATCCTGTATTTATCGAAGAATGCAGCATTCCTTGTTCTTCCTCTTCTACTCCCATTTGCAACATTGTGGATGACAAACTGTGGGAGCATAAATATAAAAAAGTTTTTGAAGATCGCCTGGGCAAAATTACTAATTTTCAACACTTTATCAAAGTTAAGGATGGCATTACCCCAGTTAAACACAGACTTAGGAATGTCCCACTCAGCATCAGAGAGGATCTGTCCAAACATTTAAAGTCATTATGCGAACAAGGAATTATTGAGAAAGTAGAATCGACATTATGGCTTTCTCCCATTGTTCTTGCTAGAAAAAGGTCTGGTGACCTTAGGCTGTGTGTAGATTTACGCAGTCTCAATCAGGCTATCTGGGTCGATGGTTTTCCCCTTCCTCGCATTGAAGACTTAATAGCACGAGTAGGGTCATCCACTTGGTTTTCTAAATTTGATCTAAAGGCGGCTTACCACCAAATTGAGTTGCATCCTCTCTCACGTCACTTCACTGCCTTCGTTACACCGGATGGTGTTTTCCAATTTCGTCGCCTCCCCTTCGGGTTGGCTTCTGCCGCTGCTGTCTTTCAGCGTATCATGTCCGAAATGTTTGAGGAACTTTCCAATGTAGTCGTCTTCCAAGATGACATCCTTATTTTCACTCAAACTGAGAGTGAACATGATAATGTTATTGACCAAGTTTTCCATATTCTTGAACAAAGAGGCGTAACTTTACAGAAAAGCAAGTGTGTTTTCAAAACCAGAGAAGTGGAATATCTTGGTCATACCATTTCTGAAAATGGTATCAGGCCAAGATCAGGTCTAGTGAAAAGCATCGTTGAAGCTCCTGCTCCTTCCAACAGAGAGCAGCTCTTGTCCTTCCTTGGCCTTTGTGAGTTTTATTCTAAATTCATGAGAGATTATGCCAAGACCACTGAATGTTTCAGACTTTTATTGAAAAAAGGTGCCACTTTCAGCTGGTCTGAAGAGTGTCAAAAGGGCTTTCAACTGATTAAAGAGCACATTACTAACGCTCCTGCCCTTCAACCCTTTAATGGCAATAGAGAAACTGTTGTCACCGTTGATGCCTGTGAATACGGCTTAGGGGCTGTTCTTTCTCAGGTAGCCTATGGTAAAGAATTTACTGTTGGATTTGCCTCCAGGACTCTCCGTCCTGTCGAAAGAAAATATTCCGTCATAGAGAAGGAACTACTTGCTTGCGCTTGGAGTGTTGAAAAATTCAAGTCTTACCTATGGGGTAGACCGTTCATTCTCCAAACTGACCATCGTCCCCTTGTTGATATCCTGTCAGGAAGAAACACCAATCGCACAACTGCGCGTTTGGCTAGACTTTCTACCAAATTATTAGAGTTCAACTTCCAAGCCATCTACATCCCGGGTGGTAAAAACAAGCGGGCTGACTGTTTGTCTAGGTTACCCTTGCAAGAACCTGATGAAAATGATTGTGAGACTGACATTGAGGAATGTTTTGTGGCCAATATTTCTCAGAGCTCTATTTCTTTTGCTGAGTGTGATTGGATCAAGGCTGTTGAAAATGATGATGTTCTCAAAGAGGTTATCTCCTTCATACAAAAGGGTTGGCCCAAAGAAAAATCCCTTTCTCCTGAACTTCAAATTTACTGGAAAATTAACTCTGAACTTTCTTTGGAAAATGGCAAAATTGTTAGGGGTGATAAATTCATTCCCCCTTCTGTGTACAGGGAAAAGATTATTGCTGATGCACACTCTGGTCATCTAGGAGCCACCATTACCAAAAGAAATGTTAGATCGAATTTCTGGTGGCCAAGGATGGACAGCCAGATTGTTGAAACCATTAAACTCTGCTCGCGTTGCAACACCAGTGACAAAGTCCTAGTTTTAGAAGGTGTTAGCGACTCTGTTGTTCCTCCTCCCGCTAGAGCCTGGCAGAAAATTGGTCTGGACTTTTTGGGTCCGTTCCATGTCCTTCCCAATACCTCCAAATATTTCTTAGTTCTTGTTGATCATCTCTCCCGGTGGGTTGAGGTCGAACCCATCAATGTTCCCAATTCTAGGAGTGTCATTGATTGTCTAAGCCGAATCTTCCTCAGGGAGGGTTGTCCGGAAGAAATTCTCACCGACAACGGGGTACAATTCATTTCCAAAGAAATGGGTGTTTTTCTGAACAATTGTTGTATTAAACACACTAGAACTCCGTTGTACCATCCCCAGAGCAATGGCAAAACCGAGAGATTTAATAGAGTTGTTGTTGAATGTGTGCAAGCTGCTTTCAGATCGAACAACTGTATTTTTCAAGCTGTAAAAGATCTTATTTGGTCTTATCGGATTTCTCCCCATGTGGCCACGGGTTTTTCTCCTTTCGAGTTGATAAGAGGAAGAAAAGCTTGCTCTCAAGCTTTCCCTTTTTGGATGGTCAAAAGTCTCCATCGTGGCTGTGATTTAGAAGAAGTGTGGGGGTGTGCCAACAAAAAATCTTCTAGCTCTCTGCCTTGCCATGTGGAGTCGGGAAAGAAGTCTTCCCACAACATCCATGCTGGCGACTGGGTCAGAATTAAGAATCCGGTCATTGTCAAGAAAGGTTTCTCAAAGTTTCTTGAATCCCAGCAGGTTGTTGATGTTCGCAAAAATGCTGTCAAACTGTCTAACGGGAATTGGTGGAGCACTTCTCGGGTTGCCAAAGACCCCTCCCGTGCAACTGCTCCTCCATCTAATTTAAATGTTGGCAATGGCTCTGTGGAAGATTCAGATGCTAATTTCAGTAGCTGTTTAAGGAAAAGTTCTAGGGCAATTGTTAAGCCTAACAGATATCGTGATTTCATCTGATTTTCTTTTCCTTATTGTTTTCTTTGTTCCTTAATCTGTTTTTTTTTTGTAAAAGGGGGGAGGTGTGTGGTGATCTGTATTGCTGTGATGTCACTGTTTAGATTCCTATGTACTGAACATTCCTCCCCGGTGTTCCCCGTTTCGGCAGTTGCTGCTGCTCTGCCTTTCCCTTAAGCTGGACGGCTCTTTTATCCTGAATAAACCTCCTGCTGCTGTAACCTGCTTCCGCCTCATCTTTACACTCCCCTGCTCCAGCGCTCATTAGCACGGGGTCTGGGGCCCGAGGAGACCCGGGGATAGGCCTTGAAAGTTGAACGGATAGAAAATGGTGAGCCGTGCGAGGGGTGAGGTAAGCCACGGTAAGAGAGTCACTTCTTTAAATGGGGGCGGTCAGAGGTGGGCGAGCCGCAGAACGCTCGAGCCAGGCGCGTGCCTGAAGTCTAGAGCCTTCTGGAACGTGGAGCCGACTCCAGAACGAGGCACGCTTTCACGGGAGGCTTTTCGGCCTAGTGGCCTCAGTTGTGGTACATTTAATAAAGGGAACCAGTTTCGAATCCGAGCGTAGGCTAGCTCAGTTTCTTGTTACATCATCCTGTGCTGAACAAGAACATGTAAGGCAGTTCATCGTTGTTCAAATCGCTCGTGTTCATTGGTTGAAGTTATTTAAAAATAAAAAGATGGAGCGGGGTCAAAGGGGTGTTCTGTAACTTTTTTCGTTCTTTCACCTTCAGGTAACTAGGTACAAAATAAGCCGCAGTTTAAAGGAATATAAATGCAAGCTTCGTTAAGTAGTGGGAAATGCACTATTGTACATTATGAAAGCTCCATAATGCACTCACTGCTAAGGTCTGAGTGCAACCGGAGAGCCACAGAATTGAGTCCTGGTTGGAGCCTTGGAGTATATTTAGTGCTATGAGGTTCCAGTCTGTAAAAGAAACCACTGTGAATTATTTAAGTCATTATTTTAAATTTGCATTACACACAGTATAAGATACACGCTAAACATGCAAACATGTTTAAGATAAAAGTGCATCGAAAATGTAGATTTTAGTAATACACAGACTTAACATTGTGCAGTTTTTTTTATAATTGTCCTTTAAAAACACACACTTCACAGCTCAGCTGGTAACTCTCTTGCAAAACCACTCCGAAGGAATGAGTGTGTGACATTAGGAAGTTTCAAGTGATTCCATCAATTAAAGACAGTACCTGCTGCAAAGCACCCATTACATTTGCAGATTGACCAGGCGCACACATTTACACTTCTTTCAGGGAAGCAGGCATCCTTGCAAGAAGGCTTGGCTACCTGTCTGCCACTCCCTCGGTTTCCCAGCCTTACTCTCCAGCTGAAGCATTTCAACTCTCAGAATTAACGGTGTGGGGACGCTTGCCGTTTCCCAAAAAGTAGGGCGACTGTTTATCTTAAATTAAAAAAAGTATGGGTATGTTGTGCCCTTCGGATCCCGCTCACTTCAACCACTGCTTGTGTTTGATATAGTCTGATAGACCAACGTGAAATAATTTTGTGTGCTAAATGAATACACTTATTTGTACATTTTGGACACATTATCGTAGTTCAATACATTTGTAGCATGATTTACATGCCAAATATTTTTAGGGCTTGGCTTGTACGCTGGCTTTTGGAGCTGGTGCAGACCCTTGGCTCGCCCTGTGAATTTGTTGGCTCACCCACCGCTAGGTGTGCTAGACCACAGCATTTGCGACTAGGGCCAAAAGGAAAGGTGGTGTTCTTCATTACAGAGTTGCCACCTGGCTCTTTTTTTTACAGGCCTGCCATGTATTTTTTTTTAGCCCAGATTCGTAAAATATTAGGAAAAGCACTGAAATCCAGTTTCCTTTTTAACACATAAATCTAAAACAGCAAACACATACACAAATTGTTTGAAAAGTATTTTATAGCTTTCAAATTGTTTAAGAATGTTTGTTGGAACAAACTGACTGAGGGATACTTACCACATTAGTGTGATTAATGTGTTGTACTGCATTTGAGGTCAAATCCCTTAGCCAGATCTTTAATTGCTCGCAAGTTTACAAATGTAATATTTGTTATGCACATGGAATGCCATTGTCTTCCCTAAAACACCAATGGCAAACAGCAGTATCTACCATGGGTACTGCCCAGCAACCACCTACTGCCCTCCACCGAAAGGAAATAACTTACAATCTATTTTTTGCCTTTTTCCGATTACATGAAATAGAGCGGGAGCTAAGCAATAGACTCCATACAGGTCTCAAATGCTATAAAAACACCCTGACAGGACCTCTAACAACATGGGCAATTCCCTGGGAAGGGGTAGAACACCACCACTACATGTGATCCAGTGGGTACCCTTTAGCGATGGAATTAGGAGACTTGACATCTAATATCAGCTTTACCATTTTATCTACTTGTGCTGGAAATAGGCACAGTGTTACTGGGTGGGTTCACCATACTTTAACATATCCCTGGGAATGGTAGTCCCTTGGCCTTGCCGCCAGAATCACTGCCTTCCCAATAGTGGGCTAGTGGAAACCGTAGAATTAGGAGACACAGTTTTTTGTTCTGGCCTCCCCGTTCCGCCACATTGTGTCCTCTTGAGCAGCCATGTTTTTACATTTTTTAACTATTCTCCTGCTCTCATTTATTGTTAAGCTTCGGAGTATCTAGAAATATTATAAAAGCTTCTATCAAGCACATGATTATTTAAAAAAAAAAACTGGACTGGATATAACATCTTGGTGCGTGAGCTAGCCAGCATTTTCTTCTCCAAAATTCACCAAAATCCAACAAAACAGTACTGTGTTGCAGTCTGTAGTCTCCTACTTTACTTAATTCAAAATGTTTGATCCTGGACCAATCATACTCTGTGCCCTTATCTGGCAATATTTGCCCCTGAACCAGGCTGGAGGGAAGAAACAAATATCAAAGGCATATTTACTGGACAGGCCCCAAATAGATTTTTAATTCACACATTCAGGGCAGTTTAACTGTAGGTGTCCACTTTCCCTATGAGCATCTCCAAAGGTGAATGTGTTGCTGAACCTGGGTTATGCAGGATCCCCGGTGTGCTGCAGCATCTTCCCTCCCAGCCATGCAGTAAACAAATGCTTGCTGCAGACAGGCACCTTTTAACAGCTCAAGCAGGGCTGAAAAAAAGAGAAACCAACACCCTGCCAGGCCGCTCGTGGCATCCCACCAAGTTGCTCGAATCCTCCTGATGAGCTTTTGTCTTGCTTGTCCTGGATGCGTCAATACAGGGGAAATTTGGCATCCCATACAACCTCAGTTCAGGCAATAGGGCAGACTACCCAAAGGCTTAACAAGCCTAAAGAAAATGGGATGGCTGGGCACCCTATTCAGAGAGTGAGTTTACTGTGATATGGTTGATATTGCCACCTTTCTCAGGAACAAAAAACAGCCATTAATCTATCTTTAGCTGTTCTGGAAAGGATAAAAGCTTGTAGGTGAATAATATGTTGTGAACTTTTTTAACATAATAATGATCCCCAAGTTTGCTTTAATAATTATTAAGGCATACTTTACACACTTCTCAGATACTATGTAATCGACTTCTTTATGTGTTTGCTGTTTTAGGTTAGATTTCAACTGGAGAAAAAAAATGTATTGTGTCCATTTTTCACATTTTTATTTGCTTATACCTACAGCTAGTTAGAACCATCATGGTACTTATAGAGCGCTGCTAATCACCCGTTAGGGTTTCAAGGCGCTAGGAGGTGGGGGTTGGCAGTTCAGTCGAAGAGCCAGGTCTTGAGGTCCTTCCTGAATTGAGGCAGTGAAAGCGATTGCCTGAGATGTAGAGGTAGAGAGTTCCAGGTCTTTGCAGCGAGGTAGGAGAAGGATCTTCCTCTTTCCGAGGTCTTGCAGATCCGTGGGATAGTGGCCAGGGCCAGTTGGGCGGAGTGGAGATGTCTGGTCGGTGTATAGAAGGTGAGGTGGTGATTGAGGTATGCAGGTCTGGTGTTGTGGAGGGCTTTGTAGGCGTGTGTGAGGAGCTTGAAGGCGATTCTTTTGTTGATCAGGAGCCAGTGAAGGTCTGCAATTTGTTGGGGAGATGGTGAGTGGCACTAGCGTAGTTGGTAATCCTATCCAAGGAGTGAGTTATATGGGCAGTGAACAATGAATGAGAATGAGGAGGAGGGCCATGGAGTTTGAGGTGCATTACGTATAGAAAGTGATTAAGATATTTAATTGTGTGAATACAATGGGCTGTTATAGTTAGTGAAGTGGTCCATGAGGGGTGAGGTGAGTGATGGGCAAAGTAACTGAGGAGCTATGAGGAGTGAAGCAGGCAAGGCAGTGTCTAATTTCTGCTGGTGTTTGTAGGTAATGAGCACAGCACTAATTTGTGGAGACCCTAAGTACTGTGTGTTATTTCCCTAATATTGTAGGTGGAGCATTGAATTGGGGAGGTACGAATCGACATCTAGCTCACCCAACCCAGGTTTTGGTATAAACATTGCTTGACATGCCACAGGGAGTTTGCCCATAGTGCTGAAAGCTCAACTTCAGTCCACTTTTATAGGGCAAGTGGGCAATAAGAGATGTCTAAAACCGCTGAAGTGTTCTGGTACAGAGCAATGATGCACTTGGCAATCAAAGATGCATGTCATTTAAAAAATGTTTAATCTAAAATGCGCAGTTCTAGCTGGAGGAGGCCTCTAATACTAGTCAAACCTGAAAGTGTTCCCGTGAATCTCTTCCAGTATGGCTTGATCCCTGGGTACTCCCTTACCTTAAGGGTATATTCTCACCTCAGCTATATTACATACTTGTTAGGGACTGTGAGGTAGCTCTTATTCAGCCTTTTGGGTGTCAAATATGTCGTATGTAAAGAAAAAAGTTTCACTGTTAAACTGAGTATTTCTTGACGCCTTATATGTGTAGCCAAAGGTCCACTTCCATTCATCTTCCGAGATTTCTCAGCCTGCACCAGGAGCGGCTCCTCCGCTGAGGCGGAGTAGCGTCGCCCCACTGCTCTTCGTGAAGTTCGAAAAAGATAACTCAATTTTTTTATCATTTTATTTTTCCTACTGCAGTAGCTCAGTTTGTTTTGTGCGGGCGGGTCTGGGAACAGTGATGCCTGAGCACTGCAGGAGAAGTGGTGGCACTCTCTTAGTCCACCGTCTGGGCAGGCCACACCCTCATGCACACTTGGCATGTTCTTCACAGGCTTTATTGTACAACCTGGGTGGAGTACATGCCCAAGCTCCCAGTTCCCATTTGAGCGCGAACCATGGCGCTCAGACCAATCACAACGCTGCTTTGCAGCATTGTGATTGGCTTAGGGATGCCTGGGAGCCCGGATGGGCCCTGCTGCAGACTCTAGGAAGAATATGAAGAGGACGCCGGAGAGTCGGTGGCCGGCCGTACTTGGGTGTTTTTTTTATTGTCCTTAAACAGCCCCCTTCCACCCCGTCCACCGACGTCCGGTAGAAGCTACTAATGGACTGCATATGGCAGCCCCAGTACCCACTTCCCCCGATCACTAAGCCATTGCATCCACAGAATTGGCCAGAGGCACTCTGGGCTTACTTTTTAAAAATGATTTTCCTTATTTTTTAAATGTTGATTTACAAAAGTATAAAAGTCACTGCATCTTACAGTTCGTTTGGTTATATTTGGCTGCATTTAAAACCATGGCTCATGTACACCCCAAATGTAAAAACATATTTTTTAACGGCAGGCTTTTTATTTTTCTTTAGGAGTTCCCACGTAGATGTGCCTACTAAAATCAGAGTCCATTTATTTTGTGGATTCCATTGCCACGTTGGCATTGTGATATGAGACATAAACCATCGCTTTTCTTTTATCAAGGGTAGTGGTATAAACCACCATGTAATACTTTGTGTGAGCCAGAATCTGGGCACTCTGTATCCTAAAGCATCTCTGACCTCTAAGGCAGTGCTTCCCAAACCTTTTAGAACCACAACAATTTTTTTAGAATGACACGGTTTTGCAAACCATATAGCTTTAACGGACATGAGGCAGGGTATTTTTTTAATGTAATAGTAGGAATGCTTTCAAAATGCTGTGAATTACCAAAATGACATACTCTAAATTTTTTTGTGTTCCCCTATAACAGAAATTGTTGTAACTGTCACAACTATGACCACATCCTTCGACATGTTTTTATCAGACTGTGGCCAAGACATTGCTCTGCCCATAAAACTGTCAGATGGTGAATTGCCCTGGATCTGTAACAATTTGTAGATTGGGGTTCTGGACAGTGGCATCTGCTCACTAAAATCACAATAATTCTGAAACATCTTGGTGTTAATTCCAGTGAGTTAACCAAATTTGAAGAACCCCTTGCGCAGCAGAGTATTGGGTAAGTTCTCATATCAATTTTTGTGTTAAAACAAGGCCTAGTACTGCATTTTGGACTGCGTGGGTGGACAGAAGATCAGATTCATTTTATTTTACGCATGGGAGATCAAGGGCCAGATGTATCAAGCTGTTTTGCATTCTCAAACGCTGCGAATCGCATAAATAGTGCGTTTGCAAACCCAAAATAGCATGTTCCAATGTATGACAGTTTTCCATTTCGCAAAATGGATATTCACAAAAACTGTGAATGCCAAATTTGCCTTAGCAACACATCTGCGAAAAACAATTTGCATATTCGCAATTTGATAAGTTCCAAATTGCGGATTCGCAAACATTTTTATTGCAAATTGCAAATTTGCAAAAGAATGAATGAAACATTTGCAAATTGCAAATAAGTGAAAAATCGCAATTTTGCACCTTCAAATTACCACCAACTTAGAGCAGGTGGTAACCAGGTGCAAACTATTTAAACAGGTCCAGAATGCCTCAGTGTATTTCATAATGGCAGCGCTCTACGTCATAGCAAGGAGGATGAAGATTCAAGCAGCAGCCCAGAGAATGAGGAGCTGAAAGGAACGCATTTACAGAGTTCGCATAACCCTGTTTCAGCAAACAGAGGAAGAAATACATGAGAAGTATAGACTAGACCATGGGTACTCACAAACTTTCTCTCGGGGGCCAAATTTACAGTGTGGTTTGTGTCCGAGGGACGCACCGGTGGGGGCGGGGCTAGAGCAACAAAAAAAAACTGTGACCATGAGGCTGAACACAGGTCCCTACAGCAGACGCCTTCGTCCACTGAGCTACCAGACCCGGCATACACATCTCTCTCTCTCTCTCTCTCTCTCTCTCCTCTCCTCTCCTCTCCTCTCCTCTCCTCTCCTCTCCTCTCCTTCCCTCCCCATCCCCCTCTCCCCATTCCCTTTCTCCCTCCCTCACTCCCCTTCCCTTTCACTCTCACTCCTCTTCCCTCACTCCCCTTCCCTCCCTCACTCCCCTTCCCTCACTCCCCTTCCCTCACTCCCTTCCCTCACTCCCCTTCCCTCACTCCCGTTCCCTCACCGCCTCACCCCCTCCCTCACTCCCTTCCCTCACTCCCCTTCCCTCACTCCCCTTTATCACTCCCTTCCCTCACTCGCTCCCTCACTCGCTCCCTCACTCGCTCCCTCACTCGCTCCCTCACTCGCTCCCTCACTCACTCCCTCACTCGCTCCCTCACTCACTCCCTCACTCATTCCCTCACTCCTTCAAGCTGCATGCAGACAGGAAAGCGCCAAGAAAGATATTGGTAAACTTTCAGACCTTCAGTGTTAAAGAGCTAATTCTGGGGAGATGTCTTTCTAAGTCAGACCTCCACTATCGGGCAAACCCTTATCTTATTAGATCAGACCTAGGGGCTAGAACAGCGCAGCAGCAGTGGGAGCTAGGCACCAGGATGCCCGAATTAAGATCGTTTGGAGCCCAAGTACAGCTGAAATTCCCCGCCCTGCTAAAGATCATGTGGAGAAACGAAATGTACAATTGCAGTCAGCCCGAGGATGTGGATAACCATTTAGCCTTGATGAGAGAGAAATGAGATAAGACAGAGCGGCTGAAGCTGGGCTAAAAGGGGATCAGGACGGGGTGAAGGGATGTTTGGGAATAAGGAATAAGGAAGGCATACAATACAGAAGTTGTTTGAGACACAGAGTGTTGTACAGGGTTATTTAGAGGCACAAAAGGTGTAAGCAGAATAGAAAAGAAGGAAGAGAAAAATGGAGGGAAAAAAAGAGAAAAATTAGAATTTGAGTTATATGCAGTAAAAAGTTATCCTCTAATGAGTTATGATAAATAACCCGTTGATGACGTTAGTTGAAGTTTGCATTCAGCTAGAGGTATTTCTCCTGGGGTTCCAAAGGCGGTTTCATCATCAGGTATGTTGGGGGGTTCCTCTGGGGGGTGGGGGGGTTCGGGTGGGGTATTGGGTGGTGGGTGAAGGGAAAAAAAAAGATTAAAAAATCCCCATATATGGAAAAAGTTCTTACGTACAGGGTTCTGGATGGGCAGGAAGTTAGAGCCGGGTTATGAGTAGGTTAATTATTATTAAAACCCTTTCTTGGAATGTGAATGGAATGGGGAAAGAAGGAAGCAGTCCCGGGCTTGTGAGTTCTTAAGAAACTCAGATGCACATCTCATGTTACTCCAGGAAACGCATCTTGAGGCAAACGCTTGTAGTGCACTTTTTGAAAAATTGAGGTGGGTGCAGGAAATTGTATGTTCTAGACCATGGGTACTCAAAAACTTTCTCTCGGGGGCCAAATTTACAGTGTGGATTATGTCCGAGGGCCGCACCGGTGGGGGCGGGGTAAGTGGGGGAAGGGGCGGTGCTAGAGCAACAACAAAAAAACTGTGACCATGAGGTTGATCACAGGTCCCTGCAGCGGACGCCTTCGTACACTGAGCCACCAGACCCGGCATACACACATCTCTCTGTCTCTCTCTCTCTCTGTCTTTCTCTCTCTCCCTCAATCTCTCTCCCTCACTCTCTCTCCCTCCCTCTCTCTCCCTCTGTCTCTCTGTCTCCATCTGTCTCCCTCACTCTGACTGTCTCACTCCCTCTCTCCCTGTCTCACTCCCTCTCTCCCTCTGTCTCGCTCACTCCCTCTCTCCCCCTCACTCACTCCAACTGTCTCACTCCCTCTCTCCCTCTGTCTCACTCACTCTGAATGTCTCACTCTCTATGTCTCCCTCTCCATCTCTGTCTCCCTCTCCCTCACTCTGTTTCCCTCTCCCTCAGTTTCCCTCTCCCTCACTCTGTTTCCCTCTCCCTCACTCTGTTTCCCTCTCCCTCAGTTTCCCTCTCTCTCACTCTGTTTCCCTCTCCCTCACTCTGTTTCCCTTTCCCTCCTTCTCTCTGTCTCCCTCTCTCCTTCCTTCCCTATGTCTCCCTCTCTCCTTCCCTCTCCCTTCTTCCCTCTCCTTCCCTTTCCCTCCTTCCCTTTCCCTCCTTCCCTTTCCCTCCTTCCCTTTCCCTCCCTCCTTCCCTCTCCCTCCCTCACTCTGTCTCCCTCTCCCTCCCTCACTCTGTCTCCCTCTCCCTCCCTCACTCTGTCTCCCTCTCCCTCCCTCACTCTGTCCCCCTCTCCCTCCCTCACTCTGTCTCCCTCTCCCTCCCTCACTCTGTCTCCCTCCCTCACTCTGTCTCCCTCCCTCACTCTTAGCGGGCTCCCTTACTCTTTCTCTCCTTCCCTCACTCACTCTCTCCTTCACTCACTCTCTCTTTCCCTCACTCACTCTCCTTCCCTCACTCTCCTTCCCTCACTCTCTCCTCCCTCACTCTCTCCTCCCTCACTCTCTCCTCCCTCACTCTCTCCTCCCTCACTCTCTCCTCCCTCACTCTCTCCTCCCTCTCTCTCTCTCTCTCCTCCCTCTCCCTCGCTCTCCTTCCCTTCGCTCTCCTTCCATCACTCTCCTTACCTCGCTCTCCTTCCCTCGCTCTCCTTCCCTCGCTCTCCTTCCCTCGCTCTCTCCTTCCCACGCCATCCTTCCCTCTCCCTCCTTCCCTCTCCTTCCCTCTCCCTCCCTCGCTCTCCCTCCCTCGCTCTCCCTCCCTCGCTCTCCCTCCCTCGCTCTCCCTCCCTCACTCTCCTTCCCTCTCCTTCCCTCACTCTCTCCTTCCCTCACTCTCTCCTTCCCGCACTCTCCCTCCCTCGCCCTCTCCCTCCCTCGCCCTCTCCCTCCCTCGCCCTCTCCCTCCCTCGCCCTCTCCATCCCTCACTCTCCCTCTCCCTGGCACTCTCCTTCCCTCGCACTCTCCTTCCCTCGCACTCTCCTTCCCTCGCACTCTCCTTCCCTCGCACTCTCCTTCCCTCGCACTCTCCTTCCCTCCCACTCTCCTTCCCTCGCACTCTCCTTCCCTCACTCTCTCCTTCCCTCACTCTCTCCTTCCCTCGCACTCTCCTTCCCTCGCACTCTCCTTCCCTCGCACTCTCCTTCCCTCACTCTCTCCTCCCTCACTCTCCCTCCCTCACTCTCCCTCCCTCCCTCAATCTCCCTCCCTCACTCTTCCTCCCTCGCTCTCCCTCCCTCGCTCTCCTTCCCTCTCCTTTCCTCACTCTCTCCTTCCCTCACTCTCCCCTTCCCTCGCACTCTCCCTCCCTCACCCTCCCTCACTCTCCCTCCCTCACTCTCCCTCCCTCACTCTCCTTCCCTCACTCTCCTTCCCTCAATCTCCTTCCCACTCTCCTTCCCTCACTCTCTCCCTCTCCCTCCCTCACTCTCTCCCTCTCACTCCCTCACTCACTCTCCTTGCCTCGCTCTCCCTCCCTCGCTCTCCCTCGCTCTCCCTCTCCCTCGCTCTCATCTCACCCTCACTCTCTCCTCACCCTCACTCTCTCCTCACTCTCATCTCACCCTCACTCTCTCCTTCCTCACTCTCTCCATCCCTCACTCTCTCCTTCCCTCACTCTCTCCTTCCCTCACTCTCTCCTTCCCTCACTCACTCACTCTCCCTCACTCACTCTCCCTCCCTCACTCACTCTCCCTCCCTCACTCTCCCTCCCTCCCTCACTCTCCCTCGCCCTCACTCTCCCTCGCCCTACCTCGCTCTCACTCTCCCTCACCCTCACTCTCCTGCCTTCACTCTCCTGCCCACACTCTCCTGCCCTCACTCTCCCTCGCCCTCACTCTCCTTCCCTCCCTCTCCCTCCCGGTCTCTCGCCCTCCCTTTCCCTCCCTGTCTCCCTCCTTCCACCTTGCCCGTGTGTGCCCGGGCTGAGACATCTTCTGGGCAGGCACACACACAAAACCACAGCCTCACCGGAGTACTTCACAGGTCTTCAAAAGACCATTCGTATGTTAATGAGGCTTTGTCACCTCTTAGCCCCCCTGCAGCCCCACTCTGACTACGAAGGGAATCGCCCGGCCCCCACAGAGCAGCAGTCTGAGTCGCGCTGCCGCAGGGGTGTTTGCTGACACTGTAAAAAAAAAAAATGTTAAACACGGCTACATGTCTGCAAGGTCCGCGGGCCGCCAGGGAAGGCTTGCCAGGCCGCTGACGGCCCACGGGCCGTACTATGAGTACCCGTGTTCTAGACAGTTGGGAGCAACCAGGGGGGTCGCAATAATCATTAGGGCGAATAGGGGGATAAGCTTGAAAAAATGTGTAACCGATCAGACAGGAAGATGGCTGGTGGCGGCCCTATCAATTTACAACATCCCCTATACCTATGCAGTGTACTACGGCCCCAACGATGATAATCCTGGTCCTCTCTTTAAGTTAGCGGCAGGTTTACTTGGGACCACGGGTCCAGTGGTCTTGGGGGGTGATTTTAACCTGGTTTTCGATCATATATTAGATAGGACCTCGAGGGCCAAATATCATGCCCCCACTAAATCACTTTCTGCTTTAAGATGTATGATGAAAGACTTTAATTTGTTAGATGTATGGAGGACTAAATATGGCTCTACTAGGGGATTTACATTTTACAGTAAAAAGTACAAACACTATTCGAGGATAGATCATTTTTTAGTGGACCAACATTTGCTTTCAGACATTAGTTCCCTCTCGTATACACCTGTTGGGATATCCGATCATGCAGTTGTTGAACTGGTTTTCCTATTAAGCTCGAGTCCCTTAAACACTAGATGGACACTGGAGAGGACATTGTTACTCGATGACCAGGTTAAAACAGAAGTGAGAGAAAAGATCAATGAATTCTTCACAATTAATATCGGCTCCTCTACCCTTCAGAATGTCTGGGAATCCTACAAGGCGTTTTTAAGAGGTGTGCTGAGCTCTCTAATGGCCCATAAAAGGAAGACTATAAAAAACAAAAGGCGGGAAGAATTGGAGGCAATAACTAGAAAAGACTCAGAGTTACAAAGAGCTATTGTTTCAAACAGAGAGAGGGTCCCGGTGTTAGAGAAGGAGCTATTCGGTCTACAGCTCCAACGTAAAATCAGTGATGAAAAAATCATTAAAGAAAAATGGGAGACCAGCAAATTAAAGAATTTTGAATACGGAGAAAAATGCGGGGCTCTTCTATCTTGGAAATCCAGAGAAGAAAGAAATAAGAACAACATTAAAGTCCTAATTCTCAGGGAAACAGGGGTCTTAATTGTGGAAGATGGAGGGATAAGAGAGGAAGCCAGGGGGTTTATGCAAGCCCTATATACGGAGGACAAGAATCCGGAGTTAGAGGAGGTCCAGACTTGGTTGACCCAGAGAAATCTGCCCCAAATTTCTGATATAGATAGGAGGTATTTGGAGAGCGAGATTATGGAGGGGGAAGTAATAAACCAACTGAAGAAAATGAAGCGGGGTAAAGCTGCTGGTTCGGATGGGTTACCAATTGAGGTTTATTTAGATTACTCAGAGCAATTGGCACCGGTCCTTACTACACTTTTTAACTGTCTACTGATTCATGGTTATAGTATTCCCCCTACATGGGCTGAAGCCACAATCACTCTCATTGCAAAGCCCAATAAAGACCCCAAGAAAATTGAATCATATAGGCCAATTTCCCTCCTGAATTCAGATATGAAGCTATACTCTGGGATTTTAGCCACTAGACTCGCTAAAATAATAAAATCTATAATTCACTCAGATCAAAGGGGGTTTATCTCGGGAAGGCAATTGAATGAGTTACCCTTTCAGGCGATTGGAGCCATAGACCACGCTGAGGATAAAGGCCTTCCGTTAGCTTTGGTCGCAATAGATGCGGCCAAAGCTTTTGATCAGGTAAATTGGAAATATTTATGGGCCACTGTAGGAAGGGGGAGGCTCTAGTTGGCGCAGTGCAACACTAGCGACAAGCAGGGACTCTCTCTTCCTCGTCAGGGCTGAGGGTTACCTTCCAGACAACCTCTGCTTACCCTCTAGGTAGTGTGGCTTAAGCAGTCGTAGGCTAATCTTTGGGGCACATAGGGTTAAACACTTGCAATATTACACCGTCACAACCAACCCGCCACACAATGAGACCAGACTGTATTCTGTAAAAATATATATCTTTATATAGAATTCAAGCAGGCTTATGAATACAGTTATCAGACTTTCAAGTAGCGGTTCCAAGTTACTTAGTTCAAGTTGCCACAGTTCTTTCGAGCAATAAGAATTCTTTAGGGCCTTCAGCCCAGTTCAACAAAGTTCTTGTGGAGCAGGCGGCTCCCAGGGGATCTGTCCCACGTCGCGTTGCCTTCCCGGGGTCGCTGTTCGTTGCGGCTCTCAGCCGGGCAGTTCACGGGTCATCCGGGGCAGCGGTGTTCTGTGGCGGCAGGGTCCTTTCCTCGTCGTCCGCTCCGACCCTGGAGGCGGCGGTTGCGTGGTGGCGGCAAGTGGCAGTACGGTCCTCAAGTGCAGGACGTACCCAGCCAAGTGCCGGTGCAGCTGTGCGCTCACAGCTGAGCTGTCGGGCAAGGTACCGACCTAGGGGACTCTCACAGGACAACTGTCCGTCTTTGCAAGTGGATTGGCTGCTCGTTGCGCAGTCAACTCGAGAGCTCGGACCGGACGGGTCCTCCTTCGCTTTGCTCTCGGGCTCCCGGTGCAGTTGCAGTCACGGTGTTCGGGCCAGCGGCGGCTGGTCCTTACTTTGCTTTCGCGGTTGCTTTGGGCCCCGGTCACGGTGGTCAGGTGGATGTCGTTGCCTTGGAGGAGATTCCTCCGTCGGTACTGCAGCGAGAAGCAGCCCACGCAGTTGCTTTCTCCAGGGTGTAGCGCCCACTGGTCCTGGGGCGCTGGTCAGGGGGCAAGTTCAGTTGCAAGCCCTTGGAGATCTTTTAGCAGAGTTTGGCACAAAGTCTTGTAAAGCAAAAGTCTTTTCGTAGTCTTTCCTTTTTCCTCTCCTTCGGCAGCAAGGCACCAGACACAGGCAAGAGACAGCACTCTTCCTTGTCCTTCCCGGTCCTTCTCGTCGGGCAGAGTTCCTTCTGTAGCCCAAACAGGATCTAATTTTCAAGGAGCAGGGCTCCTTCTTTTATATGGCATTTCTTTTGTTCTCGCAGGCCAGGGGGGCCTTTGCATAGCCACTCTCAGTCCTTGAGTACCCTGGCGGGTGTACCCCGGCTTCTGCTTTTAGTGTGAGGGGCAGGCGCATCAGACGCCCCACAGGAGGTGGAGCCAGCATTGTGCGGACAGGGGCAGCCAGAGTACCTTGTTGATGGGGCTTCGCCCTTCCTGGGCCAGGTGTCGGCTGAGTCATCAGTCGCTCCCCAGGAGGGTGGAGCCAGCATTGTGGTGGCAGAGCACAGCAAGATCCAGAGTCAAGAGCCACTCCTACCTCCCTCTAAGGTGTAATCTGCGCATTCACCACCTGTCATCCTCCCAGCCCTGTCACTCACACGTCCCAGACAGTCAGATACACATACCAGCAGAGGCGGGCTGAAATGGTTAGGCAAGCAAATGCTAACTTTCTAAAAGTAGCATTTGCAAACCCAGGATACTAAAATAAACTTTACTAAAAGAAATATTTTATCATCCTGAGTTCAGGCATACTAAACACGACGCGCTACCATGCTCCTTGAACCTGCGGGGATTATAGGGTGTAATAACTCCAGCAGCTCAGTCTGGCCTAATGGAGCAGGTAGCCTTCAATAGTGAAATACGGTTTGGGTTGTAAGTCACTACTAGGACCTGCCACACACATCAGGCTGGTCCTACCTTACACCTACAACGCACCCTGCCCGTAGGCCTACCATAGGGGTGACTAATATGTGGTCAAGGGAAGGTTCGGGGCTGGCAAGTGGGTGCACTTGCCCAGCTAGCGTGACAGTACGAGACCGCACGCGCGTTCTGCGGTCGCAGTTCCCAGACACATCTTTACGGCTGCTTCGGTGGGTGGCGCAACCAGCGCTGCAGGCCCACCAGCAGTATTGGCATCTACAAGCCCCGGCACTCCTAGTGCACTTTACTAGGGAATAACAGTAAATCCAATGTACCAATCATGGATACCAATCGCATGTACAATTTACAGTAGGGAGCACTTGCACTGCGGCACGGGTCAGCCGTGGTGCAGTGCCCTGAGTATCGGAAAACCAGCAAAACATCGGAGGCACATCAGCAAAAAGTGGAAGGGAGACTCACGCCAAGGTGCCAGGTCTAACATGTGTCCCCTCCAGCTGAAATGTGGGGGGAACTACCCTTCCCCAGGGAGTTCCACATCACTAAGGCGGAAAAATCTGGACAGACCGTCAGCGTTGGCGTGATCGGTGCCAGGGCGGTGTTCCACCGTAAAGTCCATACTCTGTAGAGAAATGGACCACCTCAACAGTTTCGGGTTCTCACCCCTCATTTGCATCAACCATCTGAGGGGCCTGTGGTCCGTCTGAACTCGGAAGTGAGACCCAAACAGGTAGGGTCTTAGCTTCTTCAGCGCCCAGACCACAGCAAATGCTTCACGCTCTATTGCACTCCACCTACTTTCCTGTGGCAGTAACCTCCTACTTATGAAGGCTACGGGTTGGTCAAAGCCCTCCTCAGTCATCTGTGAAAGAACGGCCCCTACACCATGCTCTGAAGCGTCTGTTTGCACTATGAATTCCTTGGAGAAATCAGGAGCCAGGAGCACGGGCGCCGTGCACATGGCAGTCTTCAGGGTGTCAAAAGCCTTCTGACAGGTGTCAGTCCAAATCACATTCCTGGGCTGCTTCTTCGAAGTCAGCTCTGTCAAGGGGGTCACGATCGTGCCATAGCCCTTGACAAACCTCCTGTAATACCCAGTGAGCCCCAGGAAGGCTCTCACTGCAGTCTGGGTCTTGGGGGGTTCGCAAGCCAGGATGGTCTCAATTTTGGGTTGCAAGGGTGCTACCTTGCCACTCCCAACTTGGTGTCCCAAGTACACCACTGAACCCTGCCCAATCTGGCACTTGCTTGCCTTGATTGTGAGGCCTGCTCTGCGCAGAGCCATCAACACTTCCCAGAGGTGTCGCAGGTGTTCTGGCCAGGTGCCACTGAACACCGCGATGTCATCCAGGTAGGCGGCACTGAACTCGTCCAGCCCAGCCAACACCTGGTTGACCAATCTCTGAAAGGTGGCAGGGGCATTCTTCATTCCAAATGGCATAACCCGGAACTGGAAATGCCCATCTGGTGTAGAGAATGCCGACCTCTCCTTTGCCCCATCGGTCAAGGCGATCTGCCAGTACCCAGACGTCAAATCAAACGTACTGAGGAACCGAGCAGCCCCTAGCCGATCAATGAGCTCATCAGCTCTGGGGATGGGGTGCGCGTCAGTCTTCGTGACTGAATTGAGTCCTCTGTAGTCCACACAGAACCGGAGTTCGGGTGTGGCTCCCGGCGCAGCAGCCTTTGGGACCAAGACCACGGGCTGGACCAAGGACTGCTGGAAGACTCAACCACCCCCAGGGCAAGCATCTTGGAGACCTCCTCCTTGATGCAGGCCCGGACCCTGTCAGTCACCCTGTAAGCCTTATGCTTTACAGGTAAGCTGTCTCCGGTGTCCACGTCATGGACGCACCAATCTGTGACACTCGGAACCAGGGAGAACAGATCTGGAAACTGCCCCAGCAACTGGCGGCAGTCTTCCTGTTGTTCGGGGGTCAGGGTGGGTGAGAGGTTAACTCCATCCACTGACCCGTTTTTCTCACAGGCCACTAAGAGGTCAGGGAGAGGCTCCGACTCCTCCTCCATTCCGTCATCAGTTGCCAACAACATGCCCACTTCGGACCTTCGTAAGTGGGGCTTGAGGCGGTTGACATGTAGGACCCGCAAAGGGTTCCTGGGCGTCTTCATGTCCACCAAGTATGTCACGGGGCTCTTGCGCTCCACAACCTCAAATGGGCCTGTCCACTTATCCTGAAGGGCACAGGGCTCCACTGGGGCCAGGACATACACCTCTTGTCCAGGCTGAAGCTCGACCAGAGTGGCATTCTGGTCGTACCACCGCTTCATCTCCTCCTGGCTCGCTTCCAGATTTGCCTCGGCAAGTTGTCTGAAGCGTCTAGTCTGGTTTCTGAAGGCCAGCATGTAGCTATATACATTCTGGGGAGGTTTCCTGGGAGATTGCTCCCAGCCTTCCTTTACCAAACTCAGTGGTCCTCTCACGGGGTGACCGTACAGTAGCTCAAAGGGGCTGAACCCTAGGGACTTCTGTGGTACCTCGCGATATGCAAAGAGTAGGCATGGTAAGAGGACGTCCCACTTACGCCTCATTGGACCTTCTAGGCCCATGATCATGCCCTTCAGGGTTCGGTTGAATCTTTCAACCAACCCGTTACCTTGGGGATGGTAAGGCGTGGTGAACTTATACGTTACGCCACACTCTTGCCAAAGGGACTTCATATACTTGGATATGAAGTTGGTCCCCCTGTCGCTCACCACCTCTAGAGGGAATCCTACTCGTGAGAAAATTCCCATCAGTGCACGTCCCACCACGGGGGCCGTCACTGTCCTCAGAGGGATGGCTTCAGGGTACCGGGTGGCATGATCCACCAAGACCAGGATGAACCTGTTGCCCATGGCTGTCTTGGGGTCCAGAAGCCCAACGATGTCAATCCCCACTCGCTGGAATGGCGTACCGACCACAGGGAAGGGTTGGAGGGGAGCCTTGTTCTTCCCTCCGGTCTTCCCACTTGCCTGGCAAGTCGGACAGGTTCTGCAATGAGCGTCTGAACTCTTATGCATTTGGGGCCAGTAAAAGTAGGTGACAAGCCTGTCATAGGTCTTGTCCATCCCCAAATGTCCTGCTAAAGGCACATCATGAGCCAGACCCAGTAGGAAGGCTCTGAACTTCTGGGGTACCACCAGCACACGGGCTGACCCAGGTTCAGCAGCCTTAGGCTCTGAATACAGGAGGTCGTTCTCCCAGTACACGTAATGTGTTTTGGCCTGAACACCATTGGCCTGGTCTGCAGCCTGCTGCCGCATACCCACGAGAGAGGGGCATTCTTTCTGCTCCTTGCAGAATTCCTCCCTGGAGGGTCCTCCTTCTTGCTGCCAATGGGTCAGCTCAGGCAGGTCCCCCAGTTCGGCGATCTGTTCCCCTGTAGGCTCCAGGGCATCCCCCTCAAGGTCTGCTTCCTCCTGGACCGTGGGAACCTCAGGGGCCGGTTTCCCACGCCCCCTGCGCCCTCTCCCTAAGGCCGGTTCCTGGGCCTCTCCTTCAGGCCCCAGGACCTCTTGATCACCCCTACTGGCTGCCATTGACCGGGTGGCCACGCACGCCCAGTCAGGCAGACCCACCATCCGCAGGTGAGTCGTTTTCTCCACCTTTTCCCAAGGGGAGTGCTCCAAGTCATTCCCTAGCAAACAGTCAACAGGCATGGTTTTTCTTACACAGACCTGCAGAGTACCAGAGACCCCCCCCCACTCGAAGGGAACTTGAGCCATCGGACACTGACTCTCAGAATTATCAGCGTTGATAACCCTACAGTAGGCATGGGGTACAACCTGCTCTTGAGACACCAGGTGCTGCCTCACTGCAGTCACACTGGCTCCTGTGTCTCGAAGAGCCTCAGCTTCCTTGCCATTGATGATCACCACCTGCCCATATTTCTTAGTGTTAGAGGGCAGGTAGTTCGTAGGGATCATCTCACTGTCTCCTAGCGAGACTAGGGTCATCTGAACGGGATCTCCACCCCCCGGGACCATCACTTCTTCTCCTAAGTGAACACTAGTCACTTGACGGGGCGGAGCACCAGTGGGTGCGGGTTTTCCAAACAGGCGACACTTGGAGTCACTGGATATGTGCCCAGGCTCGCCACATTTGTAACAATTGAAGGGCCCCTTTGGAACAGGTTTACCTGTCGGGGCCCCATTCTGCTTTGGGGGTGGGGGAGGCTGAGAACCTTGCTGCTGGTTCCCCTGGGAACTACTTTGGGGGCCTTTTTGGAACCCTTTCTGTTTTCCCCCCTTGTCCCCCCCCACTCTTCTGCTGGGGACCCTGCCCACTCTTGGCGGAGTCTCCCACGGGACCCTTGTGGACCCTGGTGCTGAGCCAGCGGTCCGCCTCCTCAGCAAGCTTCCTCGGGTTGGACAGCTTGCTATCGATCAGGTGTTGGCGTAACTCAGGAAAACAGTGATCAGACAAGTGCTCCCAGGCAATTAAATCAAAGAGACCTTGAAAATCATTCACTTTGCTACCCTTCACCCTACCATCCAGTGCTCTGCAAAAATAAGTCACATACTCCACATACGTATTCCCAGGCCGCTTAGTACATCCCCTAAACTTCTGTCTATACATTTCAGGGGTAAGCCCGTACCTGCGCATTAAAGCTTCTTTCATGTGGGAATAGGATCTCTGCTTCTCAACGGGCAAGTCTAGCAAGGTATCTCGCCCTTCACTAAGGAACCTTCCCCACAACCCCGCTCCCCAATCCTTGTCAGGGACCCGGTGGGAGGACATGGCTACCTCGTATGCCCTAAACCACTGTCCTATGTCATCCCCCTTAAAGAACTCCTTAACTACGTCCTTCGGGATGTGCACTCTTGACTCTACCTGCACTGGCGATGTGCTGCCACCAGAGGGAGGACGATCCAAGTCTCTCTCCTTGAGACTTATCTCCCTCATTTTCACTTCATAATCCATTTGGTGCTTTCGCTCTTCCAGCGCCATTCTTTTGGTTTCAAGCTCCAGTTGGATTTTCAATTCTGCCAGCTTTCTTTCGTGATTCCTTGTTTCCTTCCTGTCTGCCAGCTCCTCTGGCGACAGGCCTTTACCAAAGCTGTGCACGCTGTCTTGCCTTTCGAGATCCACCAGATCCATAGGTGCATTCTGCTCTTCAGTCGCATCTTGCTCCGCGAGGGCATCTTGATCCTCCGGGGCCTTTCTGGACTCTATCCAGGCTTTCAGGGCCTTGTAGAATTCTGGCTTATTCTTGCAACCAGCGTGCGGAACCTTGAGTTTCTTACAGAAAAACTTCAGCTCAGTCTTTGAGTATTTGTCCAGCTTTGCGGCGTCCCACTCCACCTCCAACACCTCAGAGGTCGTGGACTCCGCTCCATCCAGGCTCTTCGTGCCCGGCATGGTTCTCACACTCGGAATCTTCTTTCGGTAAAAAGCAAAGTCTGTGGCTAAGTAACTGGACTGAAATCACTGTGCAATGGTCAGAAGTTAAGGTATAGATACCGCAAGTGTAAATTCGAAAAATCCTCACCGCTGCCACCAATGTAGGAAGGGGGAGGCTCTAGTTGGCGCAGTGCAACACTAGCGACAAGCAGGGACTCTCTCTTCCTCGTCAGGGCTGAGGGTTACCTTCCAGACAACCTCTGCTTACCCTCTAGGTAGTGTGGCTTAAGCAGTCGTAGGCTAATCTTTGGGGCACATAGGGTTAAACACTTGCAATATTACACCGTCACAACCAACCCGCCACACAATGAGACCAGACTGTATTCTGTAAAAATATATATCTTTATATAGAATTCAAGCAGGCTTATGAATACAGTTATCAGACTTTCAAGTAGCGGTTCCAAGTTACTTAGTTCAAGTTGCCACAGTTCTTTCGAGCAATAAGAATTCTTTAGGGCCTTCAGCCCAGTTCAACAAAGTTCTTGTGAAGCAGGGGGCTCCCAGGGGATCTGTCCCACGTCGCGTTGCCTTCCCGGGGTCGCTGTTCGTTGCGGCTCTCAGCCGGGCAGTTCACGGGTCGTCCGGGGCAGCGGTGTTCTGTGGCGGCAGGGTCCTTTCCTCGTCGTCCGCTCCGACCCTGGAGGCGGCGGTTGCGTGGTGGCGGCAAGTGGCAGTACGGTCCTCAAGTGCAGGACGTACCCAGCCAAGTGCCGGTGCAGCTGTGCGCTCACAGCTGAGCTGTCGGGCAAGGTACCGATCTAGGGGACTCTCACAGGACAACTGTCCGTCTTTGCAAGTGGATTGGCTGCTCGTTGCGCAGTCAACTCGAGAGCTCGGACCGGACGGGTCCTCCTTCGCTTTGCTCTCGGGCTCCCGGTGCAGTTGCGGTCACGGTGTTCGGGCCAGCGGCGGCTGGTCCTTACTTTGCTTTCGCGGTTGCTTTGGGCCCCGGTCACGGTGGTCAGGTGGATGTCGTTGCCTTGGAGGAGATTCCTCCGTCGGTACTGCAGCGAGAAGCAGCCCACGCAGTTGCTTTCTCCAGGGTGTAGCGCCCACTGGTCCTGGAGCGCTGGTCAGGGGGCAAGTTCAGTTGCAAGCCCTTGGAGATCTTTTAGCAGAGTTTGGCACAAAGTCTTGTAAAGCAAAAGTCTTTTCGTAGTCTTTCCTTTTTCCTCTCCTTCGGCAGCAAGGCACCAGACACAGGCAAGAGACAGCACTCTTCCTTGTCCTTCCCGGTCCTTCTCGTCGGGCAGAGTTCCTTCTGTAGCCCAAACAGGATCTAATTTTCAAGGAGCAGGGCTCCTTCTTTTATATGGCATTTCTTTTGTTCTCGCAGGCCAGGGGGGCCTTCGCATAGCCACTCTCAGTCCTTGAGTACCCTGGCGGGTGTACCCCGGCTTCTGCTTTTAGTGTGAGGGGCAGGCGCATCAGACGCCCCACAGGAGGTGGAGCCAGCATTGTGCGGACAGGGGCAGCCAGAGTACCTTGTTGATGGGGCTTCGCCCTTCCTGGGCCAGGTGTCGGCTGAGTCATCAGTCGCTCCCCAGGAGGGTGGAGCCAGCATTGTGGTGGCAGAGCACAGCAAGATCCAGAGTCAAGAGCCACTCCTACCTCCCACTAAGGTGTAATCTGCGCATTCACCACCTGTCATCCTCCCAGCCCTGTCACTCACACGTCCCAGACAGTCAGATACACATACCAGCAGAGGCGGGCTGAAATGGTTAGGCAAGCAAATGCTAACTTTCTAAAAGTAGCATTTGCAAACCCAGGATACTAAAATAAACTTTACTAAAAGAAATATTTTATCATCCTGAGTTCAGGCATACTAAACACGATGCGCTACCATGCTCCTTGAGCCTGCGGGGATTATAGGGTGTAATAACTCCAGCAGCTCAGTCTGGCCTAATGGAGCAGGTAGCCTTCAATAGTGAAATACGGTTTGGGTTGTAAGTCACTACTAGGACCTGCCACACACATCAGGCTGGTCCTACCTTACACCTACAACGCACCCTGCCCGTAGGCCTACCATAGGGGTGACTAATATGTGGTCAAGGGAAGGTTCGGGCTGGCAAGTGGGTGCACTTGCCCAGCTAGCGTGACAGTACGAGACCGCACGCGGGTTCTGCGGTCGCAGTTCCCAGACACATCTTTACGGCTGCTTCAGTGGGTGGCGCAACCAGCGCTGCAGGCCCACCAGCAGTATTGGCATCTACAAGCCCCGGCACTCCTAGTGCACTTTACTAGGGACTAACAGTAAATCCAATGTACCAATCATGGATACCAATCGCATGTACAATTTACAGTAGGGAGCACTTGCACTGCGGCACGGGTCAGCCGTGGCGCAGTGCCCTGAGTATCGGAAAACCAGCAAAAACATCGGAGGCACATCAGCAAAAAGTGGAAGGGAGACTCACGCCAAGGTGCCAGGTCTAACAGCCACCATGGTTGGGTTTGGGTTCCCTCCAGTTTTCATAGAGGGCATCAAATCATTATATCAAAACCCACTAGCAAAAGTCTTGGTTAACGGGGCCTTGTCTGATTGGTTCAATATATCCTGTGGAACACGGCAGGGCTGGCCCCTCTCCCCCCTTTTGTTTGACATTTATATGGAACCTTTTGTTTGTGGTATTAGGGAGGACAATGTAATTCAGCCCTTTAGAATAGCAAATCTGGAGTTCAAAACTGCTTTATATGCAGACGACCTTCTCCTATATACTTCTAATCATGTGGAGGCTATACCTAGGCTATTTTGTTAGCTGAGGAATTTGGAAGGTTATCTGGTTATCAAATTAATAGGGAGAAGACAGAGATAATGGGGTGGAACAATAGTATTCCTATTCAGGGTGTAAAACAAAAAAATAGATACTTGGGAATCTATTTAACTCAAGAATTAAAGAATATCCCAAAAATCAGTTGGCAGATTGTAGTGAAAGATATCATTAAAACACTAACAAGATGGAGTAGTCTACCATTAAACATATACGGACGAGTTAACCTCATTAAAATGTCCATACTCCCTAAGTTGACTTTTTTATATAATTCCATCCCTTTATCTTTTCCTCTGAAAGAAATCGCGAACCTTCAGGGCAAGATTGGTTCTTTTATCTGGGCTTGTAAATCTCCCAGGATAGCCTGGAAAAAACTAAGGAGGGGTTTAAAGATCGGGGGTCTGGCCCTACCAGACCTACTCTTATATTGCCATGCCTTTCATTTTAAAAACTTCAGGCTACTGGCTAACGTATTAGACTCATCTTTACAGGGCCGTTTATTCCAGGCTTTATTATATGATTTACCACATGGCCAAGAGTTTTTTTAATTTAAATTTGGCGACCAGAAATTTTATAAGAAAGTACGTCTTAAGATTTTGCAGACTGCACTTAGGAACTGGGGGTATATTAGGAAGGCTCTGGGAATTCCATACTACCATACCCATACTCCAGTCTGGGATTCTCCGGGCACACCAGTGTGTCTTCAGGATCAGTTATACCTGCCTCTAAAAACCGCAGGAGTGCAGAAATGGGGAGATTTATGGGTTGATTCCGGTCTTATGGATTGGAATTCTCTAGTGTCACTCACAAATGGGTCATTGACTATCTGCATGGTGGTCAAGGCAGGCATTACAGCGGGAAAAAGATACTGGAATTCTCGACTCAATCTGCAGGGGGGGAGGTTGGAACCGCGAAGTGTCATACTGGTACAAGTTACTAACGGAGGCAAAAGGAATGTTGGATTGTGAGCTGGTAGGCCTCTGGGGTAACGTTATAGCTGATTGTCCCGAAGAAATCAGTAAGATCTGGACAGACTCTTTCTCCTTGTCTCAGAGATTAATAAAACCGGCTTATTTAAGGAGAAATCATCTGTTTACGGCTTATCGGGTGTATTGGACCCCGGCTAAACTGTATAAGGTAACACAGGAGAACTATTGTTGCCCCCGCTGCAAACTCCTAGCAGCGAACGACATGCACATATTCCTAGAGTGCCCTGAGATCCAGGAGTATTGGAAGGCGATTGTTGACTTTCTGGGAGAGGTTTTTATCAACTACTATTCTCTGCTCTCCAAGGCTAGTGTTTTTTGGTCTACCACGTGGGTATAATATTAACAATTTCTCCTCACAATTCATATTTTATGTGTTAGTTATAGCCAGGAGGGAGATCTGTAAAGAATGGAAGTCAGCGGCTCCTCCCAGATTTGCAGACTGTTTAAAAAACATCATGGAAGTTTGTAAGATGGACATGGCTGGTCGAACAGAAAGCTCAGAGAATGTATGGTCGGAACTAGTGGCCTGGTCAAAGAAGTAACGGTCCAATGATTATGCCAGAGGTTTGTGTCGGTCCTGTCCTCCCCTAGTCTGAGGTATTCTATCAAGCGACAGAGGAGTTGGATAAGGAAACAACCCCACCTCTGGGAGATTTCTGGTTGCTGTATATTGACTCCGGGCGGTACCAAGAATGTCAGTGTAAAAGGCATCAGAGGGACCCATCTAGAGCATATATATCATCTGGTGGCATATATGAGGACAAAAAAAAACAACAAAAAAAAACTGGGTCAACACACTGTTCTGCACAATAAAGAAGTATAACATTACATCAACACCCTAACACTGATATAATCTACCTGTCTGTCTCCCCTCCTCCGTTTGTTTCCAAATCCGAGGGAATATGTTGCAGAAAGTGAGTATCTTCCTAAGGGACATAGAACATAAAAGAAGTCGAAATTGGTGCAGTGTGTAATAATGGCTATATTATAGTGTATGAAGAAGGGCTTAACAGTGGATGTGTACATGGATTCATATAAAATCAGGACCAGTGCCGAATAATATTTAAACAACAATTGTGGTGTAAATATCGGGTTTGTATATGTACAATGAAGAATGGAGAAACAAAGGTAAAAATATGTCACAATAGTAAATAGCCTCTGCACCTACTTAAGGAGACTCGTAGGCATAGTATCAATGAGGCATACAAACAACTAAAGATAGAAAAATATCGCAGCTCTCCTTAACTTCAGGAGAAATGCGTCCAAGGTAACTCTACGAGAAGCTCAGCCTAAAATGCAACTAGCGTGAAATGCAGATGCTCATATGAAGCCCACTCAAATCAGAATCATAGGAAGTAACGCTCTGCCCGAGCGTAATTCCAAAGAATCCGGGGAAGGATCAACGCTCTGCCCAACTCGAGCGTGATTGTCACAGAATTCAAAGGATTAGGAACATGCCACCAGACCGAGCGCGTTACCTCCTGAGGCACAGGAGTATTAAAACATGCCACCAGCGCAAGCGCTTTACCGCCTGGGTCAAATGACAGGAGCCACAGTCCAAAACGAGAACTCGACGAGTCTTGGTGCCGAAGCGGACCTCTGTGAAGGAGCCAGCAGAGAGGTGACATGATCAGGAGCCGCGTAGCAGAATCAGGAGCAGCGTAGCGTGACCCGGAAGCGCTGAAGTGAACAGGAAGTGGAGAAACAGGACTTCGAAAACTAGAACGCAAAGCATTCCTTCGAGCAAAACCAGGATATTTAAAGGAGTGGAGCCCCGCCTTCTATGTACATGCCGCGGGGGAACCGGCAACCGTGAAATTCCCTCACTCCTTCTCTCACTCCCCTTCCCTCACTCCCCTTCCCTCACTCCCCTTCCCTCACTCTCCTTCCCTCACTCACTCCCCTTCCCTCACTCCCCTTCCCTCACTCCCCTTCCCTCACTCTCCTTCCCTCACTCACTCCCTTTCCCTCACTCCCCTTCCCTCACTCCCCTTCCCTCACTCCCCTTCCCTTTTACTTTACTTTACTTTTATTTCATTTGTATAGCGCATAAATCACCCGAAGGTCTCAGGGCGCTTGCAGAGGAAGTCCTATAGAAAACCAGACAGGCCATAGGCAAGATCTAAAAGAGCCATGTTTTTAACTGTCTGCGGAATCTCAGATAGTCAGGTTCCATCCTAATCTGGAGGGGCAGGGAGTTCCATGCTTCAGGAGCTGTTTTACTGAAGCCTCTATCACCAATTCTGGCGGTACGCACTCTGGGGACCCACACTCCCTCCCTCACCCCTTCCCTCACTCCCTTCCCTCACTCCCCTTCCCTCGTTCTGTCTCCCTCACTCAAGTCAAGTCAAGTCAGTATTTATATAGCGCACTACATACCCAGAGGGTCTCAAGGCGCTTGATGAAGGGGGGAGAATTACTTATCGAATATCCAGGTTTTAAGCTGTTTTCTGAAGGCTAGGTGGTTTTGAGTAAGGCGGAGGTGGATGGGAAGGGAGTTCCAGGTTTTTGCCGCTAAGTAGGAGAAGGATCTTCCCCCCATGGTGGTTTTGTGGATGCGGGGAACAGCGGCGAGGGCTTGGTTGGACGAACGCAGCTGGCGGGTGGGGGTGTAGAAGGATAGGCGCGTGTTGAGGCATTCAGGTCCAATTTCGTAGAGGGCTTTGTGTGCGTGGGTGAGGAGACGGAATGTTATCCTCTTATTGACGGGGAGCCAGTGTAGGTCTTTCAGGTGACCGGAAATGTGGTCTTTGCGAGGGATGTCTAGTATGAGTCTGGCTGAGGCGTTTTGGATGCGTTGGAGTTTTTTCTGAAGTTTTGCGGTGGTACCGGCCTACAGGGTGTTTCCGTAATCCATTCGGCTTGTGATCAGTGCGTGGGTGACCGTTTTTCTAGTTTCGGTGGGGATCCAGCGAAATGTTTTTTTGAGCATGCGTAGGATGTTGAAGCATGATGATGAAACGGCGTTGACTTGTCTGGTCATCGAGAGTGAGGAGTCCAGGATGACGCCCAGGTTCCGTGCGTGGTCCGTCGGTATGGGTGCTTTTCCTAGGGCCGCTGGCCACCAAGAGTCGTCCCAGGCGGAAGGGGAAGTACCTAAGATGAGGACTTCCGTTTTGTCCGAGTTCAGGTAAGACGGCTGTGCTTCATCCATTCGGCTACTTCTTTCATCCCTTCATGTAGGTTGGTTTTGGCGGTGTTTGGGTCTTTGGTGAGTGAGAGGATCAGTTGAGTGTCATCAGCGTAGGAGATGATGTTGAGGTTGTGTTGACGTGCGATGGTTGCGAGGGGGCTCATGTATACGTTGAAGAGGGTAGGGCTGAGAGAAGATCCTTGTGGAACGCCGCAGATGACTTCGGTGGCCTCTGACTTAAAAGGTGGGATGCGGACTCTCTGAGTTCTTCCAGCGAGGAACGAGGTGATCCAGTCCAATGCTTTTCCTTGAATTCCGATGTTGTTGAGGCGTTGTGTAAGGGTGCTATGACAGACTGTGTCGAAGGCTGCAGAGAGGTCAAGGAGGATGAGGGCGACTGTGTCTCCGTTGTCCAGAAGTGTTCGAATGTCATCTGTTGCTGCGATGAGGGCGGTTTCGGTGCTGTGTTTGGCTCGGAAGCCGGACTGTGAGGAGTCGAGGGATTTGTTGGTTTCGAGGAAGGCGGCAAGCTGATTGTTGACGGCTTTCTCAATGACTTTAGCCGGGAATGGGAGGAGCGAGATGGGGCGGTAGTTTTTGAGTTCGGTGGGGTCTGCTGTGGGTTTTTTCAGAAGGGCGCTGAGTTCGGCGTGTTTCCAGCTATCCGGGAAGGTAGCGGAGTTGAGGGAGCAGTTGATGACGTCTCGGAGGTGGGGTGCGATGATGGAGTCTGCTTTGTTGAAGATGTGGTGGGGACATGGGTCTGTTGGGGATCCTGAGTGGATGGAGTTCATCAGGCGAATGGTGTCATCAGTGGTGATTGGGTTCCAGTCATGAAGGATGTTCGAGGGGGGTTTAGGTTCGGAGGTGGGTGGGGTGGGTTGGTCTTCGGGTTGGTTGTCGAAGCTGTTATGGATGTCGGCGATTTTGTCGTGGAAGAATGAAGCTAGGGAGTCGCAAAGGACTTGAGAGGGAGTGATGTCGTTGGTGCTGGCGGTGGGGTTGGTAAATTCTTTGACGATGTTGAATAGTTCCTTGCTGTTGTGTGCGTTGTTATCTAGCCGGTCTTTGAATGCTGATTTCTTGGTAGTTCGGATTAGTTGGTGGTGTTTGTGGGTGGCCTTTTTGAAGGCGTTTCTGGTGATAGTGTTTGGGTCTTTTTTCCAGGCTTTCTCAAGGGAACGACAGAGTTTCTTGGATTTCTTAAGGTCATCGTTGAACCAGGGGGCGTTTTTGCTGCCTAGCTTGATTTGATGTTTTTTCAAGGGTGCTAGGTTGTCGGCGCTGTGGGTTAGCCATTGTGTGAGGTTGATGGCTGCTTGGTTAGGGTTCGACGAATAGGCAGGGGGGTTTTGAAGAAGCGATGTGGAGATCTGGTCGATGGTGATTTTGTTCCAGTTTCTTCGCAGAGTTGGTTGAGGGTGGTTGTGGATCGTGGTCTTTTTGTAGTTGAAGTGGACGCAGCTGTGGTCCGTCCAATGGAGAGCTGTGGTGTGATTGAAGGAGATATGCTTGCTGGAGATGAAGATAGGGTCGAGTGTGTGTCCTGCGTAGTGGGTGGGTGTGTTTACAAGTTGTTTGAGTCCGAGATTGGCGAGATTGTCCAGAAGGGTGGTGGTGTTAATGTCGTTGCTCTTTTCCAGGTGGAAATTGAGGTCTCCCAGTAGAATGTATTCCTCTGAGGGGAGGGCGTGTGGGGTGATGAAGTCAGTGATGTCTTCACTGAATTGCGTACGGGGTCCTGGTGGCCTGTAGAGGAGTGTGCCTCTGAGTGTGGTCTTGGGGTCGGTGTGGATCTGAAAGTGAAGGTGTTCGGCGATAGCGAGGTTGACGTCTGAGCTGGTTGAGATGCGGATGGAGTTCCTATGGACGATGGCGATGCCTCCTCCTGTTTGGTTGGTGCGGTCCTTTCGGATGATCTTGTAGCCTTCCGGGATGGCTATGGTGATGTCTGGAGCTGATGAGGCATTCATCCAGGTTTCTGTTAGGAAGGCGACGTCCGGAGAAATGGTGTCGAGTAGATTCCAAAGGTCGATGGCGTGTTTGTGAACTGAGCGGGTGTTGAGAAGGATGCATTTTAGGTGGTTAGTGTCGGGGCTCTGTTTGGGGTTTGTGGATTTGGTGTGGGTCTTGGTGCAGTCGAACTTGCAGGAGTGGCATGTGAAGGGTCCATGGGTGTGTCCTGGGGCGGCTTGGTGGCAGTTTGGTGGACGGCCGGGGTTAAGGGCAGTGAGGGTTGCGGCGTCGTATGTGATGCGGGAGGTGATGGGTTTGCGGGGGCCAGGGGGTATGGCGCTGGGCGCGGTCCAGGCGCGGACGGGCGTAGACAGGCTTACCTTTGGCGCACCTTCGGCGCGCAGGGGGCGTGTCCACAGCGCGTAAACGCTGCGCGTCGGATGTTCTGGCAGAAGAGGAAAGTGAGGGGGGCAGAGCGAGGGAGGGGCCGCTGAGAGGCGGGGTGGAGAGAGGGGCTGGGAGGTAGAACAACAAAATGGTGGGAGCAGTAAACAAAGCGAAACAAAGCGAAATCCCCCTCAAAGTATGCACAGTGGGCTATGCGATATAATGCTAGGCTAATACACAAGGCACTGTATAAATTCTAAAAATGGTTTCAAAAACGCTATACAATAGTGAAGCGCTACGATACCAATGCGGCCAGGAGCAGTGAAGCGCTACGATGTCAGAGCAGCCAGGATCAGTGAAGCGCTATGAAGTTTATGCAATTAGGAGCAGAGAAGCGCTATATTCAATGCCAGGGAGCGTGGGGAGCGACCGCTTCTGAGCCAGGCAGGACGGTCACAGCGCAGGATAGGGCGGGTCAGGTCAGTTCAGTCTAGTTAGTGGGAGGGCGGGGCCGCTGCGAGGCGGGGTGGAGAGAGGGGCTGGGAGGTAGAACAACAAAATGGTGGGAGCAGTAAACAAAGCGAGACAAAGCGAAATCCCCCTCAAAGTATGCACAGTGGGCTATGCGATATAATGCTAGGCTAATACACAACTTTTTAGTGTAAAGGAGTTAGGCCCTTGAACTGTGGGAAAGGCTGGGCCTTATATATACGTTTTTTTGAAACACAAAATGCCACCCCACTTTCTTTGTTAGCTCTTTAGTTATAAGCAACACATCAACCTTAGTTAGATATGTTAGGTATATTTATTTTTACCTTTTCTTTCAATTTTTTGGTCCGTGTATGGGCGTCTCCCTATGGCCCGGTGATGCTTTTGACCTGGGGGGAGGGCAAGGTAGGATTTACTACTAGTGGGCTCATGTCATATCTCAACCGTGTTAGGTAGATTATTGTAACCTTCATACCTTGTTCGGTGCACCGCGGGCTTCGGGAGCGACTCACTCCATGATCAACTTGTTTTGCACACGGTCCTCCGGACTCTTGTTAGTGTTACCGCGTAATTACTCTCGTATTGTTCTCCGGTATCATACACTGTTTAAAAGATAGACCGGAGTGCATTTTAGTTCCCCATTACATGTATCAGTCACTACGTACACAACTCAAGACCTCTCAAGGCTCACCTCGCTCTGTACAGCTTGCTTTCGCTAAACCTTCAATCACTGTGGAGGGCGGCGGCCAGGTTGCCAGGTTACTTATGACGGTCTCATGACCGTAGGCTTTCTGGGATTTGTAGTTTTAGAGTGGCGAGAGTACGCGACTACCTATGACTAGCCCTACACGTTTCAGGAACATCGCTGTTCCACATGGCCTCACCATTACTGTGCCCTTCAAACAAGGGGGATTACCAAACCCCCGTGGAGCCCCACACAATTCTTCCACTACAGTCTAGACACCTCAGAAAGAGTGTTTAATCCGTTTTGTGTACTGTTAAATTTCAGAATCAGGTATGCCTCTTTTCTAAGGAGTGTCTCTTCAATATCAATCGGGCCTTTGTTACCTGTTGGCACTATTGTGCTTAGCTCGGCCCATTTAAAGTCCATTTCACTATGGTTTGAATCCAAAAAGTGTTGAACCATTGGAGCGCTCACGACCTTTTTTTTAATTCTTGACCTGTGCTGGGTGATCCGGCTGTTGACCTGTTGTGTCGTTTTCCCTATGTACAACTTCTGACAGGCACAGATAATTGCATAGACCACGTTTCGTGTCTTGCAATTTGAGAAACTGGTGTTTTTACATTTTACTCCCCTGTGTTCAAACTCAGACCCTTCGATTGTGGACTCACATGATATACAGTTTCCACACTTGCGGTGCCCTTGAATTGGTTTCATGCCCCATCTTGAGAGTAAATCACTTTTTGGCTTGGGAGTTAGTACATCCGCTCTAATTACACTTTGGTCAATGCTTTTATTTTTCTTATAAGCGAACAACGGTCGCGGAAATGAACATTCAAGTTCCTCTAACAGGTGCCAGTTTTTTAGGACCATTTGTCTTACTCTGTGTGTGTCTGGTCCAAAGGTTGTCACACATACCAACCTGTCCATGTCTTTCTTCACCTTTCTCTCAAGTAAGCACTCCCGAGGGGTGTAGTGTGCCCTCTTTTTGGAATTACTTAGCAGTTTTTTGGGGTACCCTCGATTCTTCATCTCTTCGCAAAACCTAGTTGCATGTTTCTCGTATTCAGTCACCTCAGAACAATTTCTTCGGATCCGAAGCAATTGCCCATAAGGCAAGTTGTCCTTCAAGCTTCTGGGGTGTGCACTTTGATGGTGAAGGATCGTATTTTTATCCGTCTTTTTTCGGAAGAGGGAGGACTTCAAAAACCCATCCGTGCAGTTTATTTCAAGATCTAAGAATGTCATCTTCTCATTACTGGACTCCAATGAGAACTTAATGTCACGGTGCCTTCTATTGATCCACAAATGGAAGTCCACCAACTCCGCGTGGCTCCCCTGCCACAGGAGCCACACGTCGTCGATGTATCTCAACCATTGTTTAATGTGTTTGCTGAAGGGATTGTTGGAGTAGATGAATCTGTTCTCATACTCCGCCATATAAAGTATGGCCATCTCCGGCGCATACGGACAGCCCATGGCCGTACCTTTGATCTGCATGTAGAATCGGTCATTAAACCTGAAGTAGTTCTTTTTTAGCGTTATTTCAGCTAGTTGCAGGATAAACGAGGTAGGGACTTGATGGGGCCTATCCCTCTTTTCGAGGTATAGTTCCAGCACTTCTAGTGCCTCATCTTGAGGAATTTGGGTGTACAAGGACGTGACGTCCATTGTCACCATCAATTCCGTCATTGGGTCAAATTGCATTCCCTCAATTTTTAGCAGGAAGTCAGTGGTGTCCTTCAGATATGATTTTACACCACCAACAAAAGGCTTCAAAAAGAAGTCTATATATTTCGAAAGTGATTCCAAACAAGACTCACACCCGGAGACAATTGGTCGTCCTGGGGGCTCCTCCGGGTTCTTGTGGATCTTGGGTAGAAAATATAAAATGGGCGTTCTTGGAAATTTCTTTATCAAGAACTCACTTTCTTTCTGCCCCACAAATCCATTCTCCACACCACTCTTTATTATTTCACAGATTTGTCCCTGAATGGCCCGGACTGGGTCCTCGGGGAGTTCTCTGTACCACTCGGCATTGTTCACTTGTGTTGCCCCTTCCTTGAGGTATTTATCTTTAGACCAGATGACCACTGCTCCGCCTTTATCCGCGGGTTTGATGACGACCGACGGGTCATCTTTCAAATTTTTGATGGCTATACGTTGGCCTTTAGTGATGTTTTGTTTGACGTATTTTTTGCTTTTCTCTAATTTATTGATTGATGATAGCATGATCTGTTCAAACGCCACAACCTGCTTGGGGATATTTTGGTAAGGAATGAAGGTGGATTTATTCCTCAGACCTGTTACTTCCGCGTCAGGAACAGGTGGTTGGTTTGCAAAAAAGGCTCGTAGGCGGATTTTCCTACAGAAGGCAATGGTTTCCAATTTAAGTCTAGTAAAATCAGTTCGCTGACTGGGAACAAATTTTAAACCTAGGTTGAGGACAGATTCCTCATCCCTAGTTAGTACTTTTGTGGAAAGATTCACTATTGTTGATGGTGTGGGTTCTAGGATTTGTAAAAGTTTCTGCGAGTGCGCATTTCCCATTGGGGTTTGAACCGGATTTTGGCCTGTTGGCCTTTCTCTAAAAAAGGCCCCTTCTTGTTTGGATTATTCCCTCTTTCCTCTGAACCTGATGAGTTGGAGGAGGAGGATGTGTCAGAGAAGGTTTTAAATCGATTTCTCGATCGTCCCTGAAAATTGTATAGGGCTCCACGTGACTCTGTCTGGGTGTAATAATCCTCCTTGAGGAATGGGTAGGCCCTTTCTAGTGTGAAAGCTTTTGAGTCCCTCTCGTATTGTGCAGATTTAGAATTGATGGTAATATCTCTAAACGTTTGGATGTCTTTTTCAATTTTTTCAAGCAGTGTCTTTGCATCAGTAACCGCTGGGCTTTCCTGAAGGCTCTTTGTCAGAACCTCAATTTCTTCTAGTTCCTTTACACAGAGTCTCTGGGCTGTTTCGATGGTATGGACCATTAGGTCCCGGCTGCATTTGGTGTTTATACAACTAAAACCTTTTTTGTATTCGCTGTCCTCAGTAAATATGACAGGGACGTTTTTAACCTGAAGCCCCCATGGGATGGTCCCACCCCTGAGGTGTTTCAGGAGAAAGTGTCCGTGGAGCTCTGTCCGGATATGTTTTTTCTTAAGTCTAATAAGTTTATCCGACTCGTTCTGTTGTTGTGCGGAGGTGCTCAAAGTGATTTTATCAAAAGCGGATGAGGCTATTAGGTTCTGAATGTGTGCTTCTGAGAAGGACAAAGCGTCTTTCTCTGCCATTACCTCGGAAGGACCCTAGGACCCCCCGCGTTTCTTATGACAAGTAGTTAGGGCACAGCTTGCAATACCCGTGTTCTACTCTCGCAAGTGTGCACCCGCTCTCAACTTTTTAGTGTAAAGGAGTTAGGCCCTTGAACTGTGGGAAAGGCTGGGCCTTATATATACGTTTTTTTGAAACACAAAATGCCACCCCACTTTCTTTGTTAGCTCTTTAGTTATAAGCAACACATCAACCTTAGTTAGATATGTTAGGTATATTTATTTTTACCTTTTCTTTCAATTTTTTGACAAAATATGAAATTCTATGTCAGAGAAAGAACACAACACGTATAACATATATGTACATCAACTTAAACACAATATTTACCAAATAAACGAAAACATCATTACATCAAAATACATTCACTATACACAGCATTGCATCTATATCAATTTCAGACTGTTCCAAAAGGCAAGTCACAATTTCTAGCCTCATTAATCATCAGTGATTTAGAATATCAGGAACAGTAGTGGACAAAGTCACAGTTAGAAGGAGATATCACGACACATGAATTATACGAGTCAATGGTTATTGATATGTCTAAGTTTTTATCTCCTTTCTGCCGACGCGTTTTGAACTCCATACAGCAGTTATTGGTTCTCCTCAGGGCCTTGTCACTTCTATCTGCATGTGTGTAAGGAAAAAAGAACACTGTTTCAGTGTCGATTCCCATAGCCTCATGTGAACAATCCGCTTATAATCTCCTACATTTACAGTCCATGTTACCTTAATTGTAGCCGTGGTTATCCTATGTCTGGTTCTGGGTCTTTTGAGCTGCAGTCTAAAGGACATTAAGAAATCCCATTTAGAGCCAAACTCAATACTTGCCCTACAGTCACTTTTTTCAAAAACACTGCAGGACGTACCTTAAACTGTCTCTTAGGTCCGTGTATGGGCGTCTCCCTATGGCACGGTGATGCTTTTGACCTGGGGGGAGGGCAAGGTAGGATTTACTACTAGTGGGCTCATGTCATATCTCAACCGTGTTAGGTAGATTATTGTAACCTTCATACCTTGTTCGGTGCACCGCGGGCTTCGGGAGCGACTCACTCCATGATCAACTTGTTTTGCACACGGTCCTCCGGACTCTCGTTAGTGTTACCGCGTAATTACTCTCATATTGTTCTCCGGTATCATACACTGTTTAAAAGATAGACCGGAGTGCATTTTAGTTCCCCATTACATGTATCAGTCACTACGTACACAACTCAAGACCTCTCAAGGCTCACCTCGCTCTGTACAGCTTGCTTTCGCTAAACCTTCAATCACTGTGGAGGGCAGCGGCCAGGTTGCCAGGTTACTTATGACGGTCTCATGACCGTAGGCTTTCTGGGATTTGTAGTTTTAGAGTGGCGAGAGTACGCGACTACCTATGACTAGCCCTACACGTTTCAGGAACATCACTGTTCCACATGGCCTCACCATTACTGTGCCCTTCAAACAAGGGGGATTACCAAACCCCGTGGAGCCCCACACAATAACTGCTGTATGGAGTTCGAAACGCGTCGGCAGAAAGGAGATAAAAACTTAGACATATCAATAACCATTGACTCGTATAATTCATGTGTCGTGATATCTCCTTCTAACTGTGACTTTGTCCACTACTGTTCCTGATATTCTAAATCACTGATGGTGAATGAGGCTAGAAATTGTGACTTGCCTTTTGGAACAGTCTGAAATTGATATAGATGCAATGCTGTGTATAGTGAATGTATTTTGATGTAATGATGTTTTCGTTTATTTGGTAAATATTGTGTTAAGTTGATGTACATATATGTTATACGTGTTGTGTTCTTTCTCTGACATAGAATTTCATATTTTGTCAAAAAATTGAAAGAAAAGGTAACAATAAATATACCTAACATATCTAACTAAGGTTGATGTGTTGCTTATAACTAAAGAGCTAACAAAGAAAGTGGGGTGGCATTTTGTGTTTCAAAAAAAGGCTAATACACAAGGCACTGTATAAATTCTAAAAATGGTTTCAAAAACGCTATACAATAGTGAAGCGCTACGATACCAATGCAGCCAGGAGCAGTGAACCGCTACGATGTCAGAGCAGCCAGGATCAGTGAAGCGCTATGAAGTTTATGCAATTAGGAGCAGAGAAGCGCTATATTCAATGCCAGGGAGCGTGGGGAGCGACCGCTTCTGAGCCTGGCAGGACGGTCACAGCGCAGGATAGGGCGGGTCAGGTCAGTTCAGTCTAGTTAGTGGGAGGGAGGGGCCGCTGGGAGGCGGGGTGGAGAGAGGGGCTGGGAGGTAGAACAACAAAATGGTGGGAGCAGTAAACAAAGCGAAACAAAGCGAAATCTCCCTCAAAGTATGCACAGTGGGCTATGCGATATAATGCTAGGCTAATACACTATTTTTTGTACCACGTACCCTTCTGTTTAACATACAAGTGGGTTCATAACTCAAGGTCTTAATTTATGCCCTCAGCCTGGCGCGACGCCAATAACAACCTTCTGAAGGTCTACATTACTCAGAAGTGCAGAAAACCTCTCATTGAGAGGCTTTTTTCCTCATAATTAGAGGTATGAATCAATTCCATAACCCCTCCCAAGTATTAGAATCAGATCTCACTAGCAATAGAGCAAGATAGCGCTTGACTCGCAGGCCAAAATCACTGAACCATAAGCCCCACCAACACGCTCACCATGAGCCATAGTCACTGCCACTGCACAGTTAAAATCCCAATTCACCACCACGCTCTGCTATGAACCAATTCAATCACTGTCACCGCACAGTCCATATCGCAGCATACCACGCATGTCACTGCGATTCCGATGATTGTCGAAACAGTACTTGATGTCTTTTTACCTGGCACGATCACCTTGCACTAAATCACACACTGCGAATCCGGTTGTGTTGCAAAGATGACAGACATGTGTAAACTACTCCTTAGTGTTACCCTTAAAAATTCTTTATCTTTTTTGTTTCTCCTAACAGGCTTTTTTACATTCAGGCATGTTTAACTCTAAGTCCTGATGATGATCCCATTTATTTAATTGAGCAATAGGGATCGAAACGTCGACACCCATGAGTGGGGATACACTCACGATATTGTTAATGAGATTGTGTATGTTCTACTCCAGGCGTTACTGTCATTACTCTTTAATTTGTTTACAGTACCCTGTTTTGCTCCTTTCTCTTGCCTGAAAAACACCCCTTTCACTCTACTCTTATTCTTTCCTCTCCTTTTGGTATGGCACAGGCTTGTGTCACGCTATTTTTTATAATGTATATTTGACATTGTTCCTTGGAAATAAATTCCTGGCCCGGCTGGGCAAGGAAACCATAACGTATAGTATTCCATTGTGTCCTATACTGTATTGTGTTGATTCTGAATGAGCTAGGAACCTTTGTTTTCTATAACGAGGCTAATACACAAGGCACTGTATAAATTCTAAAAATGGTTTCAAAAACGCTATACAATAGTGAAGCGCTACGATGTCAGAGCAGCCAGGATCAGTGAAGCGCTATGAAGTTTATGCAATTAGGAGCAGAGAAGTGCTATATTCAATGCCAGGGAGCGTGGGGAGCGAGCGCTTCTGAGCCAGGCAGGACGGTCACAGTGCAGGATAGGGCGGGTCAGGTCAGTTCAGTCTAGTCTAGTTAGTGGGAGGGAGGGGCCGCTGGGAGACGGGGTGGAGAGAGGGGCTGGTAGGTAGAACAACAAAATGGTGGGAGCAGTAAACAAAGCGAAACGAAGCGAAATCCCCCTCAAAGTATGCACAGTGGGCTATGCGATATAATGCTAGGCTAATACACAAGTTTTCAGAAGAGTGGTGGAGTAGCACACCTATATTATTTTAAAACTTCTGTGTATTAGATCTGCGCTAAATAATGTTTAGTGTGCACAGTGGTTAAGAGGGAGCGTGCCCTGCCCCCCAGTGGAAATGATATCAAGTATGAGCTCAGGGAAACCCTAGGCTACCAAAGGCACAACTTTAAGGGGCCATGAGGCCTCACCAAAATATTCAAACCTTAAGCTTTTTTATATCTGCAAATTCAACCAGAGGTTTATTTCAAGTTTATATTTTCATCATAACAATATCACTGATATCGTATCTCAATATTCGTACATCTACAAGCAATCCATGTCTATACATGTGTTGAGAATTTCAAAATCATATCAAATGTAAGTTTAAACACAACATTCTGGTTTCAAATATATGTTTAAGCCACATATATTACAGTTCAGACAATGTTTCCCCTTGTTTCCCAATGCATTTCGGGTTCATAAAGTTGCAGGAATTGAGTTTAACATTTCTTTAGCCAGAAGAGAAACGTATTGGATAAAATTTCTGCGGACAGTCAGCCCAGGTGGTCTCAATGACCATTACGAATTACTATGCTTTTTGTAAAATAAAACCAAGTCTGTATAAATATGTGTAGATTGTACGGGAGTACGCTGTTCCTTCTTTAGTTAATTGGACTTTGACTGTGCAACTACCCTTCTTTACTATACACTTGTCTCGGTTTCCTCTTTTCATACAGTGTCTCTCACATCTCCTACACTAGCTGTGCTATTTAATATTTTTACCCCGATTGGGAATTCATGACTTTCTTTCCTTACTACTTTTATTTTGCAGTTCATTTCCCTTTCTGCTTCTTTTTTATTCCTAGCACGTATAGGGCTTCATTATTTCATACACTTCCCTTTCTGCACAACTTGATTTACGTTATACACCTCGGAATATTAGACCTCGTACTCCCAACATGGAGGCTAGTTAGTCCGTTTTCTAGTTTGCGTGCACTGTATGTTTATAGACTGACTTCCGCCCCTTGTGACTTCATGGGCGGAGTCACGTTACCTCTGTGTGTAAGGCGCCGTTAGAGAGAGGCGGTGAGTCTACATTCTTTTTATGCATTTTTATATTTAACAATCGCTCACATTTCTTTGTGACTAATGGAAACTACATCTGTTTCCAGATACCAATCGGCCACTTCGACGAGCAGTCCTATATTTTTTTCCCCCGTCAGGGTAAGTCCCGTTTTTCAACTCCCGGGCTATGCCGGTTTCTTGAACGCGCTGTCATCTACATGAACTGTGCCTGCTTATATCTCCATAGGTTTGTTCATTTGTAATGCCAGAGGTCCGTTCCCTTTACTTGCCAAACCTCGCTTTCACGAGGGTAAGTCTTACTCTTTAACCCCCTGGGTATGTCGGCAACATTTGCATGCAGACACCTTTATATATTATGCTCGTGACATTATCTCCGCAGGACGTTTACGGTTTCCTGTTAAGGTCCACATTGGCTAATTTTTAAACCTCAACCACGACCCAGTCCCACCTCGGGATCCCGGACTGGTGAGAAAATGTCAGCCTTCATTTTTTCTCTTTCCCATCTAGCATTAACATTGCATCGCAACGTGGGGCCACCTAGTCTGCATGTGTTAGCTTACATATGGGTCTTTGTGTCTTTTCACAGCAGGGCAGAGGTTTATGTATTGCATGGTACACAAACACACTGAAAACTCCCAGGTATTTTTTCTTTGCCAGCACTTAACAGATGATTTCCACCTTTGAGCATCTGACCATTTTATAGATTTTTCTTTACTTCTTCTTGGGTATTTTTTCATCCTTTGGGTGAGCACAGGTTCAGCGTTACTCCCCAGTCCCGTTTCCCCTTATGGTTGCATGTATATTTAAAACATATGGATGACAAGTGCTCATACTATGTGTATTGTTGTTGCCTCGCAGGTCCTGCTTCGCCGTACCTGAAAATACAGAGACATTAAAACGTTTTTCTGAAACACCGTCATGTTATTACTTTAATTATTGGTATTTCTTGATTATTTCCCCTGATGAAGGGTTCTGAATGAACCCGAAATGCATTGGGAAACAAGGGGAAACATTGTCTGAACTGTAATATATGTGGCTTAAACATATATTTGAAACCAGAATGTTGTGTTTAAACTTACATTTGATATGATTTTGAAATTCTCAACACATGTTTAGACATGGATTGCTTGTAGATGTACGAATATTGAGATACGATATCAGTGATATAGTTATGATGAAAATATAAACTTGAAATAAACCTCTGGTTGAATTTGCAGATATAAAAAAGCTTAAGGTTTGAATATTTTGGTGAGGCTAATACACAAGGCACTGTATAAATTCTAAAAATGTTTTCAAAAACGCTATACAATAGTGAAGCGCTACGATACTAATGCGGCCAGGAGCAGTGAAGCGCTACGATGTCAGAGCAGCCAGGATCAGTGAAGCGCTATGAAGTTTATGCAATTAGGAGCAGAGAAGCTCTATATTCAATGCCAGGGAGCGTGGGGAGCGACCGCTTCTGAGCCAGGCAGGACGGTCTCCGTCTCCCTCCTTCCGTCTCCCTCCTTCCGTCTCCCTCCCTCTGCCGCCCTCCTCCCTCTGTCTGTCTGTCTCCCTTTCTTTGTCTCCATTTCTCGGTCTCCCTTTCCCTCCCTCTACCTCTGTCTCCCTCCCTTTAACTCCCGCCCTCTTCCTCTGTCTCCCTCCCTTTCCCTCCCTCCCTCCCTCTCCCTCTCCCTCTGTCTCCCTCCCTTTCCCTCCATCCGTCTCCCTCCCTCTACCTCCCTATGTCACCCTCTGTCATCTCACACTGCCTGTGTGCTCCTCGGCACGTGCACACAGCAGCACCCAAGCACTTCACAGGTCTTTAAAAGACCATTTGCGGGGGAGGAGCCACGCAAGCAACCAAGATGGGCGCGTATGCTCCCGGCTCCGCCGACCTCGTCCTCCCGCCGGAATATCCTGTCAATTATCCTGTCTTTGCGCCCAGCCACAATGTCTATGAACCTGCCGTGAGATTAATGGTGCTATCCCGAGATCTCTACTTGCTCGGCTGACGAAGATATGTCGTGTGGAAGTTCGCGGCCTTGATCTGCCCGGAAGCCGGGGTCTCGACTACTAGCCCATCCGGGTTTCAGTTAAACAACATCGGATGTGGTGGTGTTATTGAGTCCGGTCTACCGGTGTGGAAAAAGAAAAAAAATTCTTTGGCTCTTTCGGATTGATGTAGACGACGGTTGGCTGCCTTGGTGAAGGTCGGAGGAGGGGTGAAAACCTAATGCTAGCAGTTGTGGATGGGGGCCCTGCCCGGTGACCCGGTAACCGGCCCGCTGGTGTTTGCTGGGTTTGGTTCTCCGCCTGCGGTGGCAGCCCCAGGATACCATCGAAACAACACATAAGTCTTCCTCTGCAGTCGACCGTCTCCTATTTGCCCGTTCCCCTTTGAGAGATCGAGCCACTGGGGGAAGCGATCATGATCGACACCGATCGAAGAGTGACTGAACAGACCGCGAGTGACCCGACGCTGCGAACGGTGTTGGCGGCCATTGAGTCACTTTGGGTGTACGTCGAAGACTGCATTCAGACGACGATGGAGCGCTTGGTTGAGATGCTACGCATTGGACCGGACCCTACTCCACTACATGAAACATTGACAACCGAGACACCCAATATGGCCACTCTGATGAAGGAAGTAGACCCCCCGTTGTGTGAGGCATCGGAGCCTTTGACCAGTGTTTTGGAAGATGAACACAAGTTCAATGCCACCAATGGATTGTTAAGCCTACGACCGTTGCCGACTATGGAAGGACTGATTGATGTTCCCACCCCAGAAACTTTTGATGAGAATTGTTATCGGAATGACATTGCGTCACCTCCTTATGTATCGGAGCCGCTAAGATGGCGGACGAATCAATGCTGGGAGTTCATAACGGGGAAGGGAGTCTCTGGACTTGACGATGTTCACGGCACGTTCGTTCTACTACTTTGTTTTGCATTGAGTTCTATTATAGTTTCTTTGCACTCGGACTGTCTTGTGGAAGAGGTGGTTTATCAGGAGGGGACTCATGTGTCTGATCGGAAGGGGCAAGGATGAGATCGAAAGACTGGGTTTGACTCAAGTATCGATGGGCACGGGATTTGCTGAACTTATGCTATAGTAGGCTGGGCGGTGTGTGAAGATTCCCTCATTAAGACACATATTTGTTGTCCGATTGATTTCTTGACTTCAACTTGGGGGTCCTTGGTTCCGGCGGGGGGGGGGAGACGACCGGGAGCCTGTACGAATATGCCCTCCTCCACTTCTCTTCTCTACTTTGGTAGACTTCTTCTTTTAGAACTTAGTTAGTTGGGGCGACAGGCACGCTGCTACTGGGGGTTAGGCGATAGCCGTTTGCAGGGGTGCAGGGTGGGGGGATGGGTTTATTGTTTTCTTTTTGTTATCGCCCATATGGTTTTCTCTCTTTTTCAATTTTTTCTCAGTCTTTCCTTTACTCGTAATACTGGCGAAATATCCTGACGTTGATCCTTAACTTCTAGTACCTGGTTGCCATGACTCTCCTGTTGTTCCGATTTTATGGGTGGGAAGGTTTTGAGGATTCGCAACTAAACCGTTAACCGGTTACACTGATGCAATTTTATTTTGTGATTAATAGTGCGAGCCTCTCAAATATCTTTGCTGTTCCACGACTATCCTGTTTTTCTGTACAAATTCACCCTGTCATTATTGGATGTATTTATGGCACCAGATATGACTGTTTATTTTTTGCTTTAAACAATAAAAAGATTTATAAAAAAAAAAAAAGACCATTTGCATGTTAATGGGGCTGTGCTGTATTTCACCTCCTCTTAGCGCCCCTGCAGAGCTTCCAAAGGGTGATAGCTATAGCAAGAGGGGTGCCCCAAAGTTGCCTGTCATGCTTCTTTAATGCTTTCTTGGATGCAATGGTACAGAGGCTACACCATTACATCCCCACGACACAACAGGCATTGCAGCAGGCCAAATTGGATTTCTACCAGATAGCACAGTTCCCACAAGTAATGGGGTGTCTTGATGGGACACATGTAGCCCTCTGTCCCTCCTCAGATAATGAGTATGTTTTCAGGAACAGGAAATCATTTCACTCACTCAACATACAGGTCATATGCAACGCCAAACACATAATAACTGACATAGTGGCCAAATATCCAGGCAGTACACACGATTTCTTCATTTTTAGACACAGTGGAATATACACACATCTCACTGGGGGTGAATCTGGCTAAGGATACCTGCTAGGTAAATGCATTTTACACACTCTGATGGACTCATTACATCTGTATCAATAGGACAGTGATTACCCGTATGCCTTTCATCCTGTAGGTGACAGTGCATATGCTGTGCACTCATTTATCCTCACACCATACCTCAATCAGAGTGAGAGAAAATACAATGGCGCACATAAGTCAATGCACAATGTTGAGCTGACATTTGGAATATTGAAGAGCAGGTTCTGCTCTGGGCACAAAAGTGGAGGAGCACTGCAGTATAGGCCAGAGATCTGTTGCAAGATTGTGGCTACTTGTGCCATGCTGCACAAAGTAGCAACAACCAAAGGCAAAGCAGTGGAGCTCACAGATTCTGATTCAGAATAAGATGATGAACCAGGTCCCCGTCTCAGACCAGCAGGTGGTGTACGTGCAGCAGATGGCAGTCAGAGACGTGATGAAATAACACAACTATTTCTAGGTAAGTAATGATGACACAAAGCAAATCATGACTGTTGAATAACTGTGTTTTAATATACCTTATCAACAGGTAAAATGTCTTCAAACAGCCTACAAGTCACAACTAATGTGTAGCTTTTGGTGTTTAACATGCCATTTACACAGTCCATGCACATTTATATGACTTCTGCATGTATGCCACAGGTTACCTCACCCATTTGCATGACTCTGTCGCAACACTGTCTATTTCTTACGCCCCCGCACAGCACTTGCACGGTCAATGTTCACACTTCACTCCCTTGATGAGGTATCGGATGCTGTTTCCTGCCTCACACTCCGCCGTCTGGGTTCAGTCATGGGTGGGGTAATGCTGCAGCGGCTGGAGACTTCACTGTCCCCTGCACCCAGAATACCTGTGCCAGCTATGTTGGCTGTCTATAGCTGTTCAACTGCAGTGGTGACCTGCACCAACCCCTTGGCAACATCCTGGCTGCAGTGTGCCATTTCAACTTGCATGGACCTTGTACGTCTGGAAAGGACAGCTGTGGCATTTCACAGACGGTTGATTGCCTTAATGTAATGATCCAGACAAGTAAATAGGCGTTGCTTTTCCCTGTATCTGGAGGCATGGTCCCTCTGCATGGTGGCACAGAGCTCTTTGATGGCTTAGGTTATGTCCTTCATGATGTCTGCACATGTCTTGTTAGCCTCGGCCACAGTGTTGTTGAGCTCCCTGAAGTCAGCCTGTATGTCAGTCAGATTGTGATTTACAGACACCAGCTGCCTTTGCATTGACCGCATGCTTTTCGCTTGCAGCTGCTGCACCTTCACCCTTGTACCCTCCAGCCCAGAGAAAACAGAGGATTCCTTTCCTTCGTCAGCGGTGTGTTGTGCCCTTGGTCTGCATCTCATGCAACTGCTGTCGCTACAGTGCACAGGAGACTGGTCATGTTAGTGCCATGCCTGCTCTTCGTGCCTTGGCTGTGGCTCATCCTGGATGACTTGCACTCCTCCCTCCAACTCCTGTAGTGGAGCCACAGTGTAACTGCGTGGTCTTGGTGCAGGTGTTGTCTGTGTTGTATGATCTGACTCCTCTCCCCCTGCCTGTTCCTGTAGCTGTGGTGCCTCATCAATTGGTGTGTCCTCACCCTGTGTCACAGGTTCATCTGTGAATACAAGAGAACTACTTATTGTGTGTCCTGCTTTCTGTTATTTCCAAAATAAATTTACTTCAGTTGGTGTACCTAAATGCTGTGCTTTAATTAGGCTTTTACTGGTGTGGCTCAACTGCAGATATGTTACTCTGTATCAATGTTTTACTGTGTAATGTGTGGGACTATATCTCCCATTATGCATTGCTGGGTGACCACAAAATTGTGGCATGGAGTGGCAATCCTACTTCGATATTGAGAAATTCCTGAGTGGGGTGTTTAGTGGGTAATGAGTCAGGGGTGATTTAGCATGCATCCTACCTTGTCTGGTGTTGGGCGTGGTTGAGCTGTCAATTTCTGCTACACCGCTGATGGTTTCTGGCTGTATTGTGGACTCCACCAAGTCCTCAAAGGGTGTTGATGTTGGCTCAAGAGATGGACCTCCACCAGTTTTCTTAGCCTCCGCAAGCCTGCTTGCAACCTTTTCTTTTGCCCTTGAGCGCAAGTCGTACCAGAGCTTGCGTAGGTCCATTTTGGAGCACTGTGTGACACTAATGACATTTACTTTTGCCTGTATGTCCAGCCAGATTTTACTCTTCTCTGACTCAGGGATGTGCAGAGATTTTTTCCCAAAAAGCTGTTCATGGCTCCTCACTATCTCCTCAATGAGGACCTCCAGTTCTTTCTTGCTGAATTTGTGTTTCCTTTTTTGTACTGCAGCCTCCTTTGCCTTCTCCTGTGTATCCATAGTGGGTTTGTTGGGGTTTTAGCACTCTAGATGGGCTTCTGAGTGGTGTGCTTCTGCTCCCAGCCTCTAACACAACCTCAGGCACTCAGAAACAGCATGGGCAGTCACACTTCCTTGATGTGATGTCATCATGCTGCATCTGAATAGCAGATTTGCAATTTTGTGATTTCTTAATTGCGATTTTTCAAATACTGAATCGCAATATTTGAAATCGGTAATTGCGATTTTTACCTAATCGCTATTTAATTGCGATTTTTTTCCTGCAAAGCGTTTTGCGATCCGCAAATAGCGATTGGTAAAAATCGCTATTTGGGAACCGCAAATTGCTTTTTTGATACATCTGGCCCTAAGTATTTTGCCCAGAGCCAATGCCAGGACTTGAGCATGGTTCCCTAGATCCAAACTTGGAAGCTCAGGCCATTAGGCTGCATCAATATTTTTCAATTTACGTGTGAAAGTTATACACAAGTGGGATGATTGTGTATGATCACGTATAGTGAGCACATTCTCTCTTCAAAGGGCTTTGTGAAGTAAAAACAACAAAAAAACACCAGAAGTCGTGCTCCTGTTTCCATCACACTTTAGAATTACAAACAATGTGCTTACTTTCCTAACTGCTGATTTTCTTCTGCAATATGTGTACAGTTTATTTACAGGTATTTAAATGTTGTTGTGTGTTGCAAAAAATTACATCCTACAGCCCTTCCATTTTTACACTCTGGACTCGAGCAAGAGAGTTACATGGTTCACTTTAAATACTCCTCTGACTCTACAGTCAGGGAAAGAAAAGTAAATACCAATCTAAAAGAATAAGCAGCAATTTGTCAGAAGACCTATCCTGAGATTTGACACTTTCTTTGGAGCACAGCAAATGCAACAAGATAAATACAAAATGTAAAGGCATCTTTTTTAATTTCCCTTTCATGACCCACCAGAAATCGTCTGTTGACCAACCAATGGGTCGCGAACCACAGGTTGAGAACCGCTGCCCTAGGGAATCGAATATGGTGAAGTGTTGTGTACAAATACCAATATGGGCCGCCGCACAAACTCTCTTGTTTTATGATCCAATGTACATACAGGCACAGCCTAAGCAGTTGCATCATGCCTCCTCTTTTAGAGACATGGTTTTGAGGTGTTTTGTTTCTTTTTACAACAGCGATCTCAGAATGTTGCTGAAGAGAAGTTGGGTGTGAATTCCAAGGGGTATCTATAGAATGCCTAATTTCCTTCGTAGTATCGTGAATTGCATCTCATGGGAATAGTCTATATTTCCTACACCAGTTTTTTTAGCGAAGGCCACTTTTGGTTGGATTGAGGCTTTCAATCGAAGCGACCTCTGACCCTGCTCGCAGGCTGGTCGCTCCCCACTCCGCTGTGCTGCCTCAGTGTACTGGTGTTTCATTGTTTTGCACTGTTGACTGCTTGTCTGTATTTCTCTTGTTGCTGCTTGCCTAATTTTTTTCCCTTCTGCTAAATCTTTGGGCCCTACTTGCCTTCTGCTCCCCCCGCCGTCCGCCACCCGTTCTTTTCCCGCTCTTCCCGCCACTACATCCCTATGGCCGGTCCCCCCGCATTCCCATTCGCCGCCACGCTCCCGCCTCCCAGCTGTTCCTCCCTCCCAACTTCCCTTATATGGAGGCCGCGCCGCTAGCGCTCCAAAGGTGCGCCTAAGGCAAGCCCGTCTGCGCCCTTCCGCGCCTGGACCGCGCCCAGTGCTAGAACCCCTGGCCCCCGCTACCGCCACAATGCCCATCACTGCTACGATGCCAGCACCCTCCACGCTCTCAACACCGGACGACCCCACACCTGCTTCCTGGCCGCCCCGAAGTGCACCCACGGACCTTTCACCTGCCGGAACTGCAGCTTCACCAGCATCCGCACCGCCAAACCGCCAACCAGGGAAGAACCCACTACCTCAGATGCATCCTCAACACCCGCTCCACCCGTAAACACGCCATCGAACTCTGGGACCTACTCTACTCAACCTCCCCAGACGTCGCCGTCCTGACGGAGACCTGGCTGAACCCCGCCTCGGCCCCGGACATCGCCATAGCCTTCCCGGACCGCTACAAGATCACCCACAGGGACCGCGCCAATGGAGTAGGAGGAGGAATCGCCATAGTCCACAGGAACACTCTCAGAGTCTCGAACAACACCGACGACACCCTCAGCACCGCCGAACAATTGCACTTCCAGATCCACACTGATCCCAACACCACCCTCAGAGGAACCCTTGTCTACAGAGCCCCCGGACTCTGACCACAGTTCAGCGACTCCATTGTCGGCTTCATTAGCACACACGCCCTGGCCTCCACAAATTACATCCTCCTCGGGGACCTGAACTTCCACCTCGAGAACAACAACTACACCAACTCCACCACCCTGATTGACAACCTCGCCAACCTCGGACTCAGACAGCTCGTCACGACTCCCACCCACTCCGCCGGACACACGCTTGATCCCATCTTCTCTGCAAGCTCACACGTCACCTTCAGCCACACCACCGAACTCCACTGGACCGACCATCACTGCATCCACTTCACGTTACGGAAACCCACCACGCACCACCGCACCCAACAGATCCCTCGCCGCTGCTGGAACAAAGTCACCTAAGACCAGCTAACCACCACACTTCGCCCGAAGCCCACCCGCCCCCAACCTCAGACAGTGGATCGATGACTACACCAACACCCTTGCCCCGGTCAAGAAACACTCCAACTGCCACACCAGCAGGCAAGCCAACTGGTTCACTGAACATCTCAAGGTCTCCAAGCAAACCTGCCGAAAGCTAGAGAAGAACTGGCACCGTGAACAAACACCGCACCGCTACGCAGCCCACAAGAACGCCACCCGCAGACACCATTACCGCAGCAGAGCTGCCAAAAGGGCCTCCTTCAAAGACCGCCTAGACAACAATGCACACAATAGCAAAGAGCTCTTCAATATCGTGAAGGAACTCTCCAACCCCAGCTCCAACACCAACGACATCCCACCTTCGCAAGACCAGTGCGACGCACTCGCCACCTTCTTCCATCGCAAGATCGCAGACATCCACAGCAGCTTTAATGCCACGATCACCCCCACAACTGCTGAGACCTCCGCCCCCACGACCACCATCCGCACCAACCTCCTGCTCTCCTGGACCACCATAAACGATGACGACACCATCAAGATCATGAACACCATCCACTCCGGATCTCCGTCAGACCCATGCCCACACCACATCTTCAACAAAGCCTGCACCGCCATCGCACCCCATCTCCAAAAAAGCCATCAATATCTCCTTCTAGACAGCAACCTTCCCCGAGAGCTGGAAGCACGCCGAGATCAACGCCATACTCAAGAAACCCAAGGCTGACCCCAAGGGCCTCAAGAACCTCCGGCCCATCTCCCTGCTCCTGTTCCCGGCGAAGGTCATCGAGAAGGCCGTCAACAAACAACAGACCTGTCACCTCGAGGAAATCAGCCTCCTGGACCCGTCCCAGTCCGGGTTCCGCAGCAACCACAGCACCAAAACTGCACTCATCGCCGCCACCGATGACATCAGGACTCTGCTTGCCAACGGAGAAACCGTGGCCCTCATCCTCCTGGACCTATCAGCCGCCTACGACACGGTCAGCCACCAAACACTACACACACGCCTCCACAACGCCGGGATCCAAGGGAAGGCCCTGGACTGGACCATCTCCTTCCTCTCCGGCAGAACACAGAGCATCCGCCTCCCCCCCTTCCGCTCCGAAGTCACTGAGATCATCTGCAACGTAGCCCAGGACTCATCCCTCAGCCCAACGCTGTTTAACATCTCCATGGCACCGCGCACCAACGTCGCCCACTGCACGACCTCAACATCATCTCCTACGCCGATGACACCCAGCTGATCCTCTCCCTCACCAAGGAACCCCACACCACCAAAACCGACCTCCACGAAGGAATGAAGGCCATCGCCGAATGGATGAGGAACAGCCGACAGAAGCTAAACTCGGACAAGACGGAGGTCCTCATCTTCGGATCCACCCCCTCGGCCTGGGACGACTCCTGGTGGCCGACCGCACTAGGAACAGCTCCAACACCCTTCGACTACGCACGCAACCTAGTGGTCATCCTCGACTCCGCCCTCTCCATGACTAAGCAGGTCAACGCTGTCTCATTCTCCTGCTTCAACACCCACCGCATGCTTCGCAGGATCTACAAATGGATCCCCACTGAAACGAGAAGAACGGTCACCCAGGTCCTCGTCAGAAGCAGCCTGGGCTACGGAAACGCCCTCTACGTAGAAGCCTCGGCCAAACTCCTGACCATCGCATCCAGAACGCCTCTGCACGCCTGATCCTCGACATCCCTCACCGCAGCCACATCACACCCCACCTGAGAGACCTGCACTGGCTCCCCATCAACAAGAGGGTAAATTTCAAACTCCTCACCCATGCACACAAGGCACTCCACAACGCCGGACCAGCTTACCTCAACAGACGACTCAGCTTCTACACCCCCACCTGCCAGCTCTGCTCTGCCGACCTCGCCACAGTCCCCCGCATCCGAAGAGCGACCTCTGGTGACAGATGCCCTCCCCACCCACCTGCGGCAGACCCAAGACCTACTGACCTCCAGAAAACTCCTCAAGACCTGGCTTTTTGAGCAGTATCAGCATTCTCCACCCCCCAGCGCCTTGAGACCCTCACGAGTGAGTAGTGCGCTTTACAAATGTTATGATTGATTGATTGATTCACTGCTTCCAAACCTGGACATCGCATGTGTAGCAGGAAGTAAGCACTATTGGGTTGGAAACTTTACACCTTGTGTCTGATAGGTCATAGAAATATTGCTTTCAAGGCGCATGTTCACAAAGTTATGTAGAGGAACAGTGATGTGAAGGGTCTGTGCCCCCCTTTCCCCTACCACCATTTAACATCAGCACCTAGGACAGTTAAGAAACCTATCTCAAGTGGTAGTTTTGGAATTTACTGTTAACTTTGGTCAATGTATAATAAGGCTTGAGGTATATTTTATCTGGAATACAAAAATGAACGCTTTCAAGTATTTCAGAATAAAGTCACACAACAAGCAACAAAGTTAGGTGATCTAGAACATTGTTATCTATACTAATATAATAAAGAGAGAGCCCAAACCTTTGAGGCGGGTAATCTCATGTACCACAGCACCAATCACAACACCCAGTACAGCGCTGGAAAGGGCAGTTGCAGCAGAAAGACATAGGCTATGCAGACGCCCACCATATACATTTAAAAGGTAAAAGAACCGTGCCAGCAAAGTAGTCCCTTGTGGGCGTGTCTGCGTTGTGCTGTGGGCGTGTGCTGGAGGTGTGACAAACGCTGGGGGCGTGTGGTACGTTCCGCCCTTCATGCCATGTCTCATATCGTGTGCTAATCCCACCCTGCTCCCTTTAAATACCCCTGCACACCATAATCATAACCCACCCTTACTCCTTAAAATACCTCAACACCCTTAAACACTAACCCATCCTAACCCTATAAATATACCCTGTACCCGAAAACCCAAACCTATCCCTAAACCCTAAAAATACCCCTGTACCCCAAAACCCAAACCTAGCCTTGAACCCTATAAATACCCCTGTACCTCAAAACCCAAACCTAGGGGGGAGGAGCTACGCAGGAAAACAAGATGGCCGCATAAGCTCCCGGCTCCGCCGACCTCTGCCAGCAGCTCGTATATCCTGCAATTTATCCTGCTTTTACACCTGACTCCCGTATACGCGAGGAGTTACTGACTCTGAAGGTGCAATCCCGAACTTTTTAACTTATTGGGTGACGAAGATACGCCGTGTTTCATTCTCGGCCTAACTCAGCGTGGAAGCCTGGGCCTCGATTTCCAACCCACCCGGGCTGGAGTTGAACAACATCGGCTGTGGACTTTGGGCTTCGTCCGGTCTCTCGAATGGAGACACACTTTACTTGTTTCCAATGGCGATTTAATATCTTGTCTACACCGCAGACGCCACAGTGTGGCTCTTCGTTTGCTGCAGTCCTGTATCCGACGCCCGGAGCCATTGTAAGCCTCCCGGGGGTGACGGACCGGAGCCCTGACTAGCGGTGAAGTTGTAGAAATCGTGAGGTGAGGGCGCCCATTGTTGTTGTCTGCTCCGGTTGTGCCTGCTACCCCGGAGTAGTCGACCTCCGGGGTTCATATCCTGCTCTGTCGCTTCGTGAGAGGAGATGGAGGGGACAGAAGGCACACCATCACTGCAAGCCGTAATGGCGGCCATTGGGGCGCTCCACTCACAGATCATCGTCCAATATCAGTCACTGTCTGCAACAGTAGACAATATCTGCCGGAGACCGGACGGCGACTTTTCGGCATTATTTCAGCCAGCTGTACTACCCATGGAACATTGTGGGCTCAACTTCGAGGACCCTGTGCGGAAGCCGGACTCCGTGTGCGCTGCTGATCCCTACAGGATGGTTTGCGCGCCCGTGACCATTGTTAGCTTCCCCTGCTTGAGCCATAACCCACTGAACATCGACATGGACAACCTTGAGTGCCTCTACAGGACCACCTGTGGTTATCGTAGAGCTTCATCATTCTTCTACGCTTTTCCTCACTTGCTTTGTGGATGCCGTGCACTTTTATCCTTTTTTCGACTTGTTCGTACTGACTTGAACTCTGATGAACGCTCTGCTGCTTTAACTGTTGTTGTGGTCTGGATTATAAGTGCTCTGGTTAATAATCGTACCGGCCAGGGTTAACTTGTGTCTATTTGGGTTTGGCATAATATTTCATCTCGCTGCTGGGATTGTGACCTGTAATGTACGAGAGTCGGTGGTGTGTATCGTACTTCCCCGGATTGATCTTATATTTCGCTGCATTCTATTTTGACCATGTTCCGGGGTGATTACATCTGGTGGGGGGTAAAGGAGTCCGGGAGTGTGTTTTTATCTCTCCTCCTCTGCTTTTCATCTCTTTTAGGGATGTTTCTGGGCGACAGGCACGCTGCTAGTGGGTTAGGCCGTAGCCGGTGCAGGGTGGGGGGGGGGTTGTTATTTTGCCTTTGTTTTGTTCTATGGCCCCTCTTTCTTTCTTTTCTCTCTTTTTAGGGTATTCCTATGGACGAAAGGCACGCTGCTAGTGGGGTAGTCCGTAGCCATTGCAGGGGTGCAGGGTGGAGGGGTGTGGGGGGGGGTTTGTTATTTTGCCTTTATTTTGTTCTATGGCCTCTTTCTTCTTCTTGCAGTGTCCGGTAGCAGTACTTTCTGTTTCATCCTGGAGTGTATAAGTGGGCGGGGTCTGAGGGTGGGTGGCCGCGATGAGAGATCGGTTGTTTGGTTCTTTACCCTCCTTGAGCTCACTAGCGCTTGCGTCTTTACTGTCCCTTTAAGTTGGTCCGCGACTACTTTCCTACTCCCACCCACCTTAATTATATCTTCGATTGTGTGGCTCCAGATATCCTGTATCTTCTTCTTCTTTATCTTGTCTCTGGGGGGGGAGGATGGGGTTAAAGGAAAAATGAAAACCTTATGAATAGCATGCGATCTGCACTGTGTTCAATGCAATATATATCCTGTACCGCTGCCGGACCTCAGGGTTGCCGGCTGAAGAGCTGTGTTATTGAACTTCTTATACGTATCTCCTAAATGCAGTGTCCGGCCCCTGTGGTTGTAGGTCTACTCCTGTAATTTTGTGAATGATATAATAAAGGTTTTCCAAAAGAAAAAAAAAACTACCTCTGAACCCTAAAAATACCCCTGTACCCCAAAACCCAAACCTAGCCCTAAACCCTTAAAATAACACTGTACCCCAAAACCAAAACCTACCCCTGAACCGTAAAATACCCCTATACCCCAAAACCCAAACCTAGCCTTGAACACTAAAAATACCCCTGTACCCCAAACCCAAACCTAGCCCTGAACGCTTAAAATACCCCTGTACCCCAAAACCCAAACCTACCCTGAACCCTAAAAATACCCCTATACCCCTGAACCCTAAAAATACCCCTGTACCCCAAAACCCATACCTATCCCTAAACCCTAAAACTACCCCTGTACCCCATAACCCAAAACTATATCTGAACCCTTAAAATACCCAAACACCCCAAAACATATACCTCAGTACCCCAAAACATATACCCCTATACCCACATGCTTTTACCATTCATGCATTTACAACAAATTTCGTTGTAAATGTATGCGTGGTAAAATCATATAAAATGTAATGCCATGCGTTATAATGGCATTGCGGAGTCATGGTACTTTCGTAATGAAAGTATACGGAGTGATGGTATGCGGAAAGAAAGTTGCGGATTAATGGGTGTTTACCCTCCCCCAGTAACTACATTGGTGGCACGGCGGCCCACATCTCCAGCAACATACTCATATTTTTTCACCACCCATTTGAAAAATGCACAGGTCTCTCTCATTGATGGCCAGCACCGACATACACTTTTAGACACATCTCCCGCCACAAGTTCTAGGATTGCGAACTTTAGAGTTGGGGAGCTACGTTCGAATCTCGGCATCAGCTCAACATACTGTGATTCCAGGCAAATCGCTTTGTCTCCCCGTGCCTACCACAAATGAATGTGTTCTTCTGTAATGTAAATTGTGCTCATGCCATTTTGTTGAGTTCGCTCTATATAATATTGCAAGGAAAAATAAAGTAGGGAAACTCGAGTTCACACACTACTGAATGCGCACTCTTAAGTGCATCAGCAGTGCACTGTGAATCGGAGCGTTTCACAGGCCTGTCACAGATAAGAAATGCTATCAAAATGAAATCCTACAAAACAATATACTACTGGCCGGCAGCAATTCATACCCGGACAACGTCGGGACGGGCTGCTAGTTGTTTCAATAAGGTAGGCATATTACGGTTGCCAGAGGGAATTAAAAAAGGACACATGGATTATTCCTGGACAATTCCTACTTTATCAATGTTCAGTGAAGCGATGTAGAGTTAAAGTCTTATACTACCTAAGGCTAGGAAAAAGGGGGGGAATCTTTTACAGCCATAATAAGATAGCATTCTACACATGCTATATTACTGACTCACAGTCCAGAGGCAAATGCTTGAAGAAAAGCATGAACTGAGAAATAAAAACTCTCTTTATGCACTGCTTCCATTTATCAAGCTCCATTTTGATTTACAATGCATGAGGTGGTTTTTTGAACTCGCAGAGGGCGCACTGCATTATGTTAAATCTAAGTGGTAATTGATCATTTAGCATATTAGGGATTGAAGTAGGACAGGTTCACATGTTTGCATGTTAAGGCATTTATAGCTCCATCAATGCATCTGTTTTTATTTGCAACATGGCCAATCCTGTGTTTGGGGAGGAATGACGATTCTTATAGGTTAACTAAGTAAAGAATCGTGATTTTATTAAAGGCTAAGTAGGCTAGCATTATGCATTAACTTTTATTTACTAATTTGAGCAGCAATACCATTAAAAGCTTTCAAATAGAACTTTCAAAAACATCACTATGAATAATAGAATGTTCAGTCCCATATATGGTGATTGACGTCCATTTTCCTACTCTTTTGTTTGACCTTCTTCTTTACCACTCCAGAATCAAACTCTGACCCAAAAAAACTATCCTCGTCTAGTTATCTGTAGAAAAACCACAACAGGAACCTATTCTTATTAAACTTTTTAATATAAAGGGGGCGCTAGAGGGTGCACTACGGTATGGCTGCCTGATAAGACAGCTCCGCCGGTTAGACATGCGAATTGGCTCCAATGGCGTAATTGCAGAATCGAAATTCCTAAGTTTTGGCTGGAATGGACGTCGGAAGTAGTGGTGCCTAGCTGGAGCAGACTGGAGCGGCGCACGGAGGTGCGAGCCTTGACCTGCACGGCCCTGAGACCGCGGAACTAAACAACATGGCGGCCAGGTAACGGACCCACATCGGATTGCAAAGAGCTCCGTATGCGTGTTGTGGCCAGTGGCAACTGGTTCGAGATATTGCTATCTTTCGCTGGGCGTGAAGACAAGCTAAAGGAGTTGGTGGGCGGCTCACTGCAATGGACTAAAGACATGTGCACTACCACTGCGGCGGGTCCGACCGCAGTGACATGGTGGTGCCCTCATCGACATCGGACCAAGCTTCAGCTCTTTCGCGGTAAGCGGGGGAGAGCATGTATGACCGTCCCAGAGCGTAGTAAAAAGAGACCATGGACTGCAGCTACAATTTCACCTCAGGGATATATGCACATATGTTGTGTATAAGTAGCAGCAGAGTCATGGAGGTACTCAGCAAGACAGTGTGCACAACCAGCACAAAATGGCGGCGCCCTGCGCATTAGTTTTCTCTCAAAAAGTAAAACATAGCGACCTGCGGCGCCGCTCAGAATTATAGAGCATGAACTGCAGTGACATTGTGGGTCCTCACCTTCATCATGCACAAGCGGCATGATCACTAGCAATAAAGCGGCGCGATGATGCTACTGCACGCCACGCTATAATTCCTAGGCAGGCACGAATTGGCGGCGACCTTGAGGGCACAGTGATAACGGCAGGCCACGACTGTGAGATATCCATGCACACGAACTGGAATCATCTACGCCTGTAATATTATCCCTACATTGCTGTCGGGCTCATATGCTTAGGGGCGTAAAGAGGCCCGTCCCGTGCCTGAATGGTATATAGTAGATCACGTTCCGCTTGCTAGACTCGGGCCCATCACCTGACCACACCGGAACACTGGTGCTTTGATACCTATGGGCCCACCGGCTGCCAAACTCTTTAGACACACCTCTCTGTGCCTTTCTCTTAATCGCCAATGCATGTGCAAATGAGTCCTTCCCAAACCAGCAACTGAGCTAGAGGGTGGTAATATCCAGAGGCGGTATAGCACATAAAGTTCGAGGAATACCTCAAGCCTGCAGACAGCAACCATAAAGATACTACTGTAGAGGTTGGCACTGAGTTGACACTTGTCATATTCTGCTTGTAAAGTACAGCAGCAACATGGGTAAACCAGACAACCAGCAGCCCAAACTCACATTCGAATAAAAAAAAAAAACGAAAGGAGCAACACCACAATCAGATACTAAATTGAAGGCGGACTCTGCAGCTAGTGGCATGATGGAAACTGTCCTTAAAGCGATTCAATCTAGTCTACAGGACATCAATTGGAAACTGGACCATCTCACTCAGCGAGTTGCCAGCAGGACAGCAAAACTGGATAAACAAGGTGAACGCCTGGATAATGCTGAAACTCGCATTGTGGCAGTTGAGGATGAAGCACATGCCACGACCAGTAAATGCGCAGGGATGGAGAAAGTGCTAGATGTTATCAAGAGTAGAGCAGAGGATTTGGAAGCTAGATTTCGCCGAAATAATATTCGAATTGCAGGCATTCCAGAATCCACAAATACTGGTCGAATGGAGACGTATGTGGAGGAGATGCTTCGATCAGTCTTTGGGGCAGAACACTTCTCAGCAGTCCTCATCGTGGAGCGCGCACATAGATCTCTTGCTCCACGTCCACCCCCGGGTGCTGCTCCGAGGCTATAATTGCTCGTATACTAAATTATAGGGATAGGGACATTGCTCTGAGGCTGGTGACATACCAGGGTAATAAGTTGGAGTTTTACCCAGACATCACTATGGCGGTGTAACAGGCTCGGATGTGAATTCGCCCAGACCAAGTCGAAACTGCGTGAACTGAATGTGGAGTACGCAATGCTTTATCCTGCTAGACTAAAGGTGACATGGGAAGGTCGCTCCACAATGCTTCAAACCCCAAGGGCTGCTCAGGAATTCCTCAAGAAACTGATCACTAAACGCAAAGACCACAGGCGCAATGAGCAACACCAGGATTCCGACTAGGATGTCTCCATAAAACAATGTCCTGATAGAGTGCAAAGATCATGTGGGGGCGGCATGTGCTTCGCACCTGTGCAACTGTACTATGGAATGTGCACATCACAGTCCGGACACGTGCCGTATTGACATACTGCTGGTCAGGGGGTGTATGAACGATGGAATAGTCACAAAACATGTTGGAAGATTGTGAACTGTCACTAGGTGTCACGATGCTCTGGTGCTCCAACTCTTCGCGGGGGCAGTAGTGACGAATGTCCCAATCACCCCTTCACCGGTACTCCCGCTTCTAGAGCAAGACCACCAGCAGAAGGGAAAGGGGAATTGGACAGAGAAGAGAATACCTTAGCTCCAACTGACACCTGTATCTTCAAGAGACTGCAATACTTCCTGCCGTCTACTCTGGAGGTGCCTAATACACAGAAGAGGGAGAGAAAGAGAATATACCACAAACCTTTCTTCACTACGCAGTCTTTTCTTAAAGGTAAACAAAACTTGTCCTACCAGTTCTAGCCAAGGTATTTGCCCCTCTTCTATTATGTTGATAAATATCTGGCTGAGCTTCTTGCTGTGAAGAAATACACAAACATTAGACTCTCTACCTCGAAGAAGCCCTTCTACTCTCTCTCTGACTGAACTAATACCTGTGAAGCCTTCTGCCAGACGTTGTCTTGGGGGTTCTGTAAGAAGGTTGGAATTCTTTAGTGCAGTTCAAGGAATTGTTCCTTCAAGTCTTTTCCGAAGCGCGCAAAAAGGAAATAGGAGGGAAGAATGGGGAGGGAAAAAAGAGGGGAAGCGCAAGGGGAATGTCCAGGGACAATCCGTGTGGGAAATTCAAAATTAAGGTTCTTGTACTCGAAGGCTTTAGTTATAATGAACTTTAACACCTTACTTGTCGAATTCTGCAACCTCTTCTCCAGAACAGAAGATTCTACTTCTTGTAGTCGAGTCTTACAGGATTCAGGAATTTCTCTGGAACCTGCTATGTCGTGCTTGCTGTACAACCTCTTGCCCCTTCAGAATGTAGGGCAGTCAGAACGCAGAACCCCTGAGAATTCTGTCAAAAACGCTGTTACCTCTCTGGACTGTGAGAGCGCACTCGGGAAATTTACTGTTCGCAAATAGTCTCTGAGATACTCTGCTTCTATCTCTAAACTCTCTACCATTCCTCACTCCGACTACTCCCGTCATGAATTTCTGATGCGGAGCGGCGGCAAGGAACAGCTGCTCGAACGGAATCTTTGTTGAAGTGCGCAGTTTGAAGCGCGCGACTTCCCGATACCCACTAGAGGGCGCACCACCCAGGTTGATCTTAACGGGGACATTGCGCGGCCATCTTAGGGAGGTGAACTATTTACAATCTTAAGCAGTTTTCTGTTTAATATTCCCGATTTCCCCCTAGAATTTCTAAGCTTCCCAGAGGAGCAAGGGAACCAAACATTGGCCCGTGTAAAACGGGGCATAGCAGGGAAATTAACTTGTTGTCTTGAGGAAACTACAGTGGCTACCCGGTGAATCCTGACAGTACCCCCTCTCAAGGAGAGTCATCGGTCCTGGTTTGTGTGGAAATCTGGAATGAAAGCGTTTTAGCAGTTGAGGGGCATGGATATTATTAACGGGTTCCCAAGACCTCTCTTCTGGGCCAAACCCCTTCCAATCCACTAAGTATTTCAATTTCCCTTTCTGGTACTTGGAATCTAAAATGTCCTTGACCTCATATTCAGTATGTCCTTGAATGTTAAGTGGGTCAGGAGGTTTATTTAGTCGCATGGGTGATTGGATCTTTTTCAATAAGGACACATGGAAAACTGGATGCACACCTATCTTGGCCGTTAGTTTCAATCGCACAGTAACTGGTCCTAACACCTTGTCTACAGTATACGGACCCACAAATCTCGGTTGGAACTTCCTGTTACCCTTCAAATGTAGATTCTTAGTGGACAACCACACCTGATCTCCTTCCTGGTACTGTGGGGACTTTTGTCTATGTGTATCTGCAAATCTTTTGTAGGAGGATTTAGCTTTTTCCAGATTTTGCTCTGCCGATTTATGCAAAGAACTCAGATCTGTGAGTGCTCTCTTTGCTGCAGGAACACCTAACTCTTCCTGTGTGACTAAGAAGTTTGGATGCCGGCCAAAGTTTAAATAAAACGGAGAGTAACCAGTAGATGCACTCTTCGCATTATTGCAAGCAAACTCAGCCATCCACAATTTTTCCGACCACTCCCCACCTTGATCTAACAAAAACAGCCTCAGGTACTGTTCTAATTCCTGATTTATCCTTTCTGTCTGCCCATCTGATTCAGGGTGGTAGCTAGTGGACAACCTACTCTCAATCCCCAACCCTTTCAGAAAAGCCCGCCAGAAGTGAGAAATAAATTGGGGGTCACGATCTGAAACCACAATCTTGGGGACACCATGAATTTTTACAATATTCTCACTGAAAACTCGAGCCAAATCAACCGCGGTTGGAGTGCCTGACATTGGGATGAAATGACTCATTTTGGTGAAGGTATCTACTATCACCAATATCGTATCAAATCCTTTACTTAACGGCAGATCTACTATGAGATCCAAGGAAATAGTATGCCATGGATAAGTTGGAGTGGGCAGAGGCTGCAATAAACCCTGTGGAGCCTGTCTACTAGGTTTACTTCGAGCACAAGACTCACAAGACTGAACATATCTCTTGATCTGATCGGACATCCCAGGCCACCAAAAATAACGCTGCACCAATTCTTGGGTCTTAGCAATTCCTTTGTGACCAGCCAGCTGATGATCATGGCAGCTCCATAACGCCTTTTCCTGTAGACTGATTGTAGGAAGATATAAAGGTTCTTTAAAATAAGGTAGCTGATGCTGACACTGTCTTTCTTCTGCTTGTTGGACCCACTGCTGAATTTCCTCTGTAGTTAAACTCTTACGAACCTCTTCCTGGAAATTATCTAAAGAAAGTTCACACACGATCTTCGCTTCAGGAATGATTGGTTTAGCTTCCACAGTATGTTCGGATTCTTCAGTATGCAATCGGGACAGTCCATCCGCTTTCCCATTCTTAGGACCTGGCCGATAGGTAATCACGAAATCAAAATCCGAAAAATAAAGAGACCAACGCAGTTGTCGTGGTGTCAAGGTTTTGGCGGTTTTTAGGAACTGTAAGTTTTTGTGATCTGAAAAGACTGTAACAGTATGCCGAGCTCCTAGCAAGTAATGTCTCCAATCCTCGAAGGCATCTTTCACTGCTCATAACTCTTTCTCAGTGATGGTGTAGTTCACTTCAGCAGAATTCAATTTCCTTGAACGATAAGCCACCGGATGAAGTTGTCCAGTTGCTGGGTGGCGCTGAGAAAGAACTCCCCCAATAGCCTGATCCGAAGCATCAGCTTCCACGTAAAAAGGTTCAGCAGGATCTGCATGCAAGAGAATGGGGGCTGATACAAATTTTTTCTTCAGAACTAAAAAAGCTGTATTAGTCTCGGTAGTCCATTCAAATTTTACTCCTTTCTTCAGAAGACCAGTGATGGGGGTGATCAACTGAGAAAATCCCTGAATAAATCGTCGGTAAAAATTGGCAAAGCCCAAAAATCTTTGAATTTCTTTAACATTCTTGGGTGCCGGCCAGTCCTCCACTGCTTTCACCTTTCCAGGATCCATAGTAACTCCCTGAGGAGAGATAACAAATCCCAAAAACTCCACCTTGGAAGCATGAAATACACACTTTTCCAGTTTTACAAAGAGATGATTAGCTTGCAATCGCTCCAAGACCATCCGCACATGCCGAGTGTGTTCCTGAGTGTTTTGAGAGTAAATTAAAATATCATCCAGATAGATGATCGCAATCTTATCAATCAAATCACTCATGATGTCATTGATGAAATGTTGGAACACCGCAGGTGCATTACAAAGACCGAAGGGCATGACACAGTATTCAAAAAGACCGAACTTGGTTCGAAAAGCGGTCTTCCATTCATGCCCTTCCTTCATGCGGACCAAGTGATAAGCCCCTCGCAAATCAAGTTTGGTGAAAATTTGAGCTTCCTTTATTTGATCCAGCAAGACAGATATCAACGGTAACGGGTATCTTTTTTTAATGGTGATCTGACTTAGTGCTCGATAATCTATACAAGTTCTCAAACTTCCTTCTTGCTTCTTCGGAATAAAGAACAGCGGAGATGATACTGGAGACTGGGAAGGTCTAATAAAGCCATTTGCAAGATATCGATCCAGGTATTCTTTTAGATGTTCGTTTTCGGCTTCCGTAAGGGCATAAATCCGGCTAGAAGGGAGAACTGCTCCGGGTTCCAAATCAATGGTGCAATCATACGCACGGTGTGGTGGCAACAAATCTGCTTCCTGTTCACTGAATACTGTCTCTAAATCACAATACTCTGGAGGAATTTCTTCAGTAGTTACCGCTCCAATGGATTGACCTCCAAAAGATAACAACATAGATTGTGTGGGTTCTTCCACCAGTGTCTTAGGACCATAACAGTGAGATAAGCAACATTTCGAAGGCAGACTGACAGTTCGATTTTCCCAGTCTATGGTCGGATTATGAAGGGCTAACCAAGGCAATCCGAGAATCAGTTGGAATTGTGGAGCGTCGATTAAATTAAATTGTAACACCTCACGATGACCATCCGCTTGAGTTATTTCCAATTCCTCTGTGTGACTAGTAATGGGAACAGAAGTCAGATTGGTACCATCTACAGCGCGTACGGGCTCTGGACAGTCTTTCTCAATTGCTCTAATTCCCATCTGTCTTGCATATCGTATATCACAAAAATTTCCCGTGGCACCAGAGTCCAGCATGATGGCCACTCCTAATATCTGATGTTCACGAAATTGCATAGTCACATGGAGAATCACGTGAGGTGTCATAGTTTGGAGAGTATTCAAAATTAGGTGAGGTTCTGGAGTCGTCTTGTCTTCCTTCACCACCAGAGCGACTCCGCCTACTGATGGTTCACCTCGTTTCCCTTAAACGGAGTCCTAGGCCACTTGATGCATTCCTTGACAAAATGGCCTGAAGCACCACAATATAAGCACAACTTCTTTAACCTCCTTTGTTCCTTTTCTTCTTTGCTCAATGGACCACGAACTGATCCTATCTGCATTGGCTCCGATTCAGAGTTTCCTCCTGATCCTTTCTCAATCTTTGCTCTGTCAAAACGAGGGAAATTCATCTTCCAATCTCTCTTCTTTTCACCCTTACGTTCAGAATTGCGAAAATCCAATTCTAGCACCAAATCCACCAAAGCTGATAATTCTGTGGGTCTATTGGGAATTTGAGCCAACGTATCCTTGATTTCGTCCCTTAAACCACGATAGAATAGGGCTGCTCTCTTTTCCTCCGGCCAGCTGGTCTCCAGGATCAATTTGTTAAACTGAGTAAAGGTAAGTAATTAGATCTTTAGACCCCTGACGCAGCTCCAACAATTCATTATCGGTGGCCTGAGAAATCCTTCTCCGATCAAAAATTCTGAGAAACTCGGCCTTAAATTTAGTAAAGTCACAAAGCAAAGGATCATCCTCACTAACCAAGGGCATGGCCCAATTGGCGGCATCCCTGTGAGAAGTTGGCCCGATATGCAGTGTTCACTATTCTAGTGACCACTATGCATCGGTCCAAACGACCCTTATGGTGATTGGTTGTAAGTCAACCTTAGACCAGCTATCCTAGTAGCGTGGATACGAGCAGTCTTCGGGCTAAACTCTAGAGGGCGTGTTAAGCCAGCTGTTATACCATCACATACCCCTTGAACACCAAGTGAAAGGACACCACACAAGTGTTATGAAAATAAACAGTATATTTATTAGAATCACAACAGCCCTGTACTCTTTATGAGGACAGGGTACTAAGCACAGAACAAAACTCTTAGGAAAATACTTCAAGTGCACAATCAACACAAGTGCCCGAGGGCACGGAAAGTTTAGTGGTCTCGGGCGGACCCGATAAGGCAAGTCGGAAGCGAGGGACTCAGGACCCTTAAGTAAGGAGGCTATGCGGGCACCGAAATGCCGGAGTTACCTAGCCACAAGGGCTGCGGCTGCACAAGTCTTACAGGCGTCGGGGGTCTTCGCTGACGAGCCAGGAGCCGGAAGGAAGGAGTTGTTGGCCGGCGACCAGTGAAGAATAGTTCGTAGAGATCCAAGCCTGGATCAGTGATCGATGATACCTGAAAGCAGAGGGGACCAAGTTCGTACTACTAGCCAGTAGTCAGAGGGTACCAGGAAGGCACCGGATGGCCGTCACCTCGACTAGGTGAGTGGGCGACGCTAGGCTCTGCAGTCTCACGGACCAGGAGGCGTTGTCGGCGACCCGGATGGAGGTGCGAGCTGTCCCACGAAGGTTGATGCTGTCGGCGGCGCTGGGCCCAGGATTGGGGCAACAAGCCTTGGCAGATTTCAGGGCCACGTGGTGGGCCTAAAATGGCGTCTGAGTGGACCAGGAGGGTCCGGGGTGCTCCTCTCGAAAAAGGGAGCAAAGGCCGGTCTGGAGCAACCAGACCAGCAGCGTTGGTTGTCGGATGTCGTCAAGGAGATCACAAGCCAGCGGCTAGTGATCGGACAACGTGCTGAGCGGCGAGCAGAAGGGCCCCACGCAGATCGTGGAGATGCTGGGAGGCTGCACTTCGGTGCTGGAGCTGCTCAGGGTCGGGGCTTCTCGGACCCCAGAGCACTCACCAGAGGATTCCTTCGGTGGTCGTGCTGGATTAAGAAAGCGTGCAGGTTTTGATGATGGCCGGTCCCTCGAGGTCTCGTCGCACCCACAGATCTCAGCTGAGCTGACGATGTGGGTAGAGGTCAGAGGTGCCAGGGAAGCCGGTTCTCGTCGAGCTGGGTCGTCGGATTCCTGAGGAAGGACTTGCAGCAAACCACAGAGTTCTTAGATGGTGCCTGCGGATGCAGGGTGACTACTCCTTAGCCACAAGGGAGAAATCTTGAGAAGAGTCTTGAATGTCCTTTCGTAGAAAGTAGTTCTTGATTCAAAGATGATCTAATCTGGCAGGGTCCCCGCTCCGGCCTTTATCCTAAAGAAAGGGGGTGGGTACATGACTAGGTCCTGCCCTAGGGGTGGGACCAGGAAGGGGGGTAGTTACACCCCTCTCCCCCTGCTGGACTTTCCCCAGGTCAGGGGCTGCGCGCCCCTGGAACTGGTTCTAGCCGGCAGATGCGTAGTGAGCACCGGGGTGCCACTCCGCAGTCACCTTCTTGCAAAGCCCTACCTACCCAGAATACACAAACCCTGTCTGGGATGGTGCGAACACCGCCCCTGACAGGAAACCCTTTGTCCAAGCTCTCCTCGCTGGAAGGACTCCCAGCAGCAGGAGGTCAGACTCGTGTCTGTGGTGGCAGCGTCCATTTTGTGGAGCTGAGGCTTCAGTTAACTTTTAACCGGGGTTCACAGTTATACGTACATGTCGTGTCCCTCTAGAAGGGCGGAATGCTAACCTCGTCGCCAGAATTGGTGAGGGGGCAGCATCCCGATTCGTATGACACCTTACTCGACATGTCTTGATAACGCGATACCGAAGTTACCGATATGATACGCGTTATCATGGAACAGCCATTGGGTCTTGGTTCCGCAAGCTGCAACCGGGCTCGACTCGTGCCAGAGCCCAATTCACACGGTTCCATGCACTCTGCCTTCAGGATTGTCAAGGCCTGCCATAGGAGTGACTGATAGGAACTCGGGTGTCCATTTTAAGGTTAGGTATAGGGATACTATACCTACAGCAACGGGCGAGTACGCCACGTGGCCCCAGCTGTCGTGCAGCCAGTTGTGTCAGATTTAGATGGCCATCCAGGGGTGGCATAATACATGCTTCAGGCCCTGGTAGGCCCTGGGTACACCGATGCCCTGAGTTACAGGGTCTGACAAGGTGGCCCAGTCCCAATTGGAAATGTACCTAAGGTACATGGAATCCATTTTAGAGAGAGAGCAGCAGGCCTGGGGTCCTGATTGGCAGGGCCCCAGGTCAACTAAGTCGGAAAACCAGCAAAACACCAGGCAAAAAGTCGGGGGTAACCATAGTCAGGTATCTACCTTCCTACACAACCCCCCCCAAACGAAAGGAGATAAGGCTATCCTTGACCAGGTAAGCCTATATTGCCTGAGTGGCCATATGAGGTGGTACATGCACTGGCATGGTTACCCCCTGTATCATGGTCCACTAAGCAACCCCTCACCCTAAGGGTATCTGAGGGTCTCCACCATAGGGAATCACTACCTGTGGCGTGCTTTGGCAAAGTAAAAGGCTGGTTTGGGAATGGAGTACTGAAGTGAGACTCCACTACTGTTGGGCTCAACTTCCTCCAATCACTATCCACCATATGTGCCTTTCTTTCCCGTACTGAGTTGCTATGAGCTCTCAGGGTCAACCTCTGGCTACCTAAAGCTGGAGGCTGAGTCCCTCTGTTTGGCTTACTGGGGGGACAGGTCAGGTTTGGGGTTTTTAGGCCCCAGGTTTGGCTGTGCCCAACAGTGTCCAGCTGTGGGAGTTCCCTAACTAAGTTTAAGGGGGATCCCTCAGGAGTGTGTTTTATTTTCACTTGGCTAGGGCTACTAGCTTCAGTGATCCTAATCTGCTGATTGGGAAATTCTTTTGGACAGGGGGCCCTTTGGGGTCCACCACTGGCCTCCCTGACCTCTACAGCCCTGGGCTGACTGAGGCAGGGTAGAGAGGGGCAGGTTACCTGCTCCAGACTGGGTCCCACCTGGGAAGGTTCCACTGTCATCAGGGGCTCTGCCAGGCTAGGCCTGACTACCTCTGGGGCAGTTCCTTCACCAGGGGTAGAGTCAGTTCCCTGAGGAGGCTGGCTCTCACCTAGTGTCTGGGAGGGGGAAGACTTTTCTTCCTCCTCAATGCTCTCTGTTTGAGTGGAGTGATCCATTGTTTCAGGCTTCACAACACTATTATCGGTCTGAGTTTGAGCTGTGGCCATCACAACTCCACCAACCTTTTCAGGAAGGGACTCGGTTTGGGTTTGGGCTGTGACCATCACAGCCTTGCCAACCTGTTCAGGAAAGGCATCTTTCTGGGATAGGGCTGTGACTGGCACAGCCCTCCTGACCTGTTCAGGGAGGACTTCTGGGACTGGGGCTGTGGCTATCACGGCCCCACTAACCTTACCATGGAGGTTTACCATTTTAAAATGGGTTTCTTGCTCTACCTCGGCCCAGGCTGAGGTCTCTAAATCATTCCCCAGTAGGCAATCTACAGGCAAGTTTGGTGACACTGCCACTCTTTTGTGACCAGTGACACCTCCCCAGCTGAGATTTACCACTGCTATGGGATGATCTCTCTGCACTCCATCAATGTTCACTACCTGGTATGTGGCACCAGGCATAAGTTGCCTTGAGGGGACTAGGCTCTCAGCCACCATGGTGATGCTAGCCCCTGTGTCTCGGTAGGCCTCAACTTTTGAACCATTGATGAGGGGCTCCTGTCTGTACCTGCCCAAAGTGTTGGGACAGGCTGTGAAGTTGGCAAACCCCATGCCAGTCTCACAGACAAGAGTATCTAAGTCAGGGGACCTGGTTAGGCCAGAGTCCCCAGGCACTCCCAAAGAAAATGCACCCAGATTCTTGGGGGCACTCCCACCACCTGGGGGATTACTACTAGTAGTAACAGGAGGCTGGGAAGCTTTATTTGGGGGTATGTTCTCCTTATTGTTGTTGGCCTTGGGACAACTGCTGTCAGTTTTGTAATGGCCCACCTGTTTGCAGGTGTGACAATAAGGTTTCTTTTGGGTTTTGGGAGAAGTTGGGGACCCACCCTTTTCAGAGGAATTTTGGGGCCCTGTGGTTTGATCAGAAGATTTATTCCCACCCTTCTCTTGAGGCTTGGTCGATTCCTTCTTTTGGTCACCACCCTGGTTCTTCGGCCTGACCCTGGTTCTGACCCATTTGTCCGCCCTCTTACCCAATTCTTGTGGAGAGGTCAGATCAGAGTCTACCAGGTGCTGGTGTAATAACTGGTTCTGACAATTACTTAAGATTTGCTCTCTCATAATTAGATTGTACAATCCTTTAAAATCAGTAACCTTACTTCCCAGTAGCCAGCCTTCAAAAGCCTTAGTGGCACAATCGACAAAGTCAGACCAGTCCTGAGACTGAGTTTTCTGGGTATCCCTGAACAGCAACCTGTACTGCTCAGTGGTTAAGCCGAACCCATCAATCAGTGTGTTCTTCAGGACCTGGTAATTGTTAGCATCCTCGACTCTAGTAGTGAGGAGCTTATCTCTACCTTTACCTTCAAAGGAGAGCCACAAGATAGCTGCCCACTGACTCTGGGGGACGCACTGTACAGTACAGGCCCGCTCCAAAGCAGTAATCCATTTGTGGATGTCGTCCCCTTGCTTAAAGGGGGGCACTATCTTATTCAGGTGCTTAGTGTCTAAACTCCTGGGTTCCCGTGGGGGAATGCTGCCACCAGTGGGAATTGTCCCACTCAATTCTTGCTCCCTAGCAAAGGCGAGTCTCTCTTTGGCTAGGGCAAGTTCTTCCCTTTCGATCCGCAGATTGACTTCCCGCTCCTTCGCTTCGTACACTCTCCTCTGAGGGGATGTCATCCCTCTTCGAGCAGAGCCTCGAGAGCCATTGGTTCGAACGGATCTATTAGAGCCTCTCGACAGAGACCTAACTCGTCCATTCCCAATGTTAAGCTGGCCTGAGAGAGGCCCCAGGAGTCTCCTGGTACCATTCTCGTGCCGGCTTAAGTTGTCCTGGGTTAGCTGGCTAACTATGACTGGACCTTTGTCTGCCTCGTCCCCAGATGTCTCTGGCTCCTCGTCCTCCTCTTCACCTTCTGCGGAGAGATGGATAAGGTCAGGGTCACCTCGGGTTCCCTCGAGGGGGGGCATATCCACTTCTGGATGAGAAGGGTCGGTGTTAACCGCCCTCCTTGCATCATAAGTCTCCAAGAGACCAATCAGAAACGGAATGGTAGGGTTTGCACCCTGTTTTAACTTCCGAGATGTACAAATCTGTCGCATCTCTTGGAAGCTAAGTGCAGCATATCTGGAGGTGACCTGTGGAAGGTCGACTGACACAAGGGGAGACTCAGAGTTTCCTCCTTTGTCTGACATGCTGCTTCTAGTGTGGTGTAAGTGATGCACCTACCTACACTATATGTTTACCTACTGATCCCTTGCTAAGAGTTGTAGCCAAGGTGTGCTAAGCCTTGAGGAGCTACAACAGCTGGTTCAGTAGAACTCAGAGTATTCTAAGCTAAGTTATATGTACCTGGAGTACTTATGCGATCTTTCACAAGATATTCTTAGGATACGCGTGGTAAAACAACAGCAAGCTCAAATCCCACCCGCTGCTCACCAATGTGAGAAGTTGGCCCGATATGCAGTGTTCACTATTCAGTGACCACTATGCATCGGTCCAAACGACCCTTATGGTGATTGGTTGTAAGTCACCCTTAGACCAGCTATCCTAGTAGCGTGGATACGAGCAGTCTTCGGGCTAAACTCTAGAGGGCGTGTTAAGCCAGCTGTTATACCATCACATACCCCTTGAACACCAAGTGAAAGGACACCACACAAGTGTTATGAAAATAAACAGTATATTTATTAGAATCACAACAGCCCTGTACTCTTTATGAGGACAGGGTACTAAGCACAGAACAAAACTCTTAGGAAAATACTTCAAGTGCACAATCAACACAAGTGCCCGAGGGCACAGAAAGTTTAGTGGTCTCGGGCGGACCCGATAAGGCAAGTCGGAAGCGAGGGACTCAGGACCCTTAAGTAAGGAGGCTATGCGGGCACCGAAATGCCGGAGTTACCTAGCCACAAGGGCTGCGGCTGCACAAGTCTTACAGGCGTCGGGGGTCTTCGCTGACGAGCCAGGAGCCGGAAGGAAGGAGTTGTTGGCCGGCGACCAGTGAAGAATAGTTCGTAGAGATCCAAGCCTGGATCAGTGATCGATGATACCTGAAAGCAGAGGGGACCAAGTTCGTACTACTAGCCAGTAGTCGGAGGGTACCAGGAAGGCACCGGATGGCCGTCACCTCGACTAGGTGAGTGGGTGACGCTAGGCTCTGCAGTCTCACGGACCAGGAGGCGTTGTCGGCGACCCGGATGGAGGTGCGAGCTGTCCCACGAAGGTTGATGCTGTCGGCGTTGCTGGGCCCAGGATTGGGGCAACAAGCCTTGGCAGATTTCAGGGCCACGTGGTGGGCCTAAAATGGCGTTTTGAGTGGACCAGGAGGGTCCGGGGTGCTCCTCTCGAAAAAGGGAGCAAAGGCCGGTCTGGAGCAACCAGACCAGCAGCGTTGGTTGTCGGATGTCGTCAAGGAGATCACAAGCCAGCGGCTAGTGATCGGACAACGTGCTGAGCGGCGAGCAGAAGGGCCCCACGCAGATCGTGGAGATGCTGGGAGGCTGCACTTCGGTGCTGGAGCTGCTCAGGGTCGGGGCTTCTCGGACCCCAGAGCACTCACCAGAGGATTCCTTCGGTGGTCGTGCTGGATTAAGAAAGCGTGCAGGTTTTGATGATGGCCGGTCCCTCGAGGTCTCGTCGCACCCACAGATCTCAGCTGAGCTGACGATGTGGGTAGAGGTCAGAGGTGCCAGGGAAGCCGGTTCTCGTCGAGCTGGGTCGTCGGATTCCTGAGGAAGGACTTGCAGCAAACCGCAGAGTTCTTAGATGGTGCCTGCGGATGCAGGGTGACTACTCCTTAGCCACAAGGGAGAAATCTTGAGAAGAGTCTCGAATGTCCTTTCGTAGAAAGTAGTTCTTGATTCAAAGATGATCTAATCTGGAAGGGTCCCCGCTCCGGCCTTTATCCTAAAGAAAGGGGGTGGGTATATGACTAGGTCCTGCCCTAGGGGTGGGACCAGGAAGGGGGGTAGTTACACCCCTCTCCCCCTGCTGGACTTTCCCCAGGTCAGGGGCTGCGCGCCCCTGGAACTGGTTCTAGCCGGCAGATGCGTAGTGAGCACCGGGGTGCCACTCCGCAGTCACCTTCTTGCAAAGCCCTACCTACCCAGAATACACAAACCCTGTCTGGGATGGTGCGAACACCGCCCCTGACAGGAAACCCTTTGTCCAAGCTCTCCTCGCTGGAAGGACTCCCAGCAGCAGGAGGTCAGACTCGTGTCTGCGGTGGCAGCGTCCATTTTGTGGAGCTGAGGCTTCAGTTAACTTTTAACCGGGGTTCACAGTTACGTACATGTCGTGTCCCTCTAGAAGGGCGGAATGCTAACCTCGTCGCCAGAATTGGTGAGGGGGCAGCATCCCGATTCGTATGACACCTTACTCGACATGTCTTGATAACGCGATACCGAAGTTACCGATATGATACGCGTTATCATGGAACAGCCATTGGGTCTTGGTTCCGCAAGCTGCAACCGGGCTCGACTCGTGCCAGAGCCCAATTCACACGGTTCCATGCACTCTGCCTTCAGGATTGTCAAGGCCTGCCATAGGAGTAACTGATAGGAACTCGGGTGTCCATTTTAAGGTTAGGTATAGGGATGCTATACCTACAGCAACGGGCGAGTACGCCACGTGGCCCCAGCTGTCGTGCAGCCAGTTGTGTCAGATTTAGATGGCCATCCAGGGGTGGCATAATACATGCTTCAGGCCCTGGTAGGCCCTGGGTACACCGATGCCCTGAGTTACAGGGTCTGACAAGGTGGCCCAGTCCCAATTGGAAATGTACCTAAGGTACATGGAATCCATTTTAGAGAGAGAGCAGCAGGCCTGGGGTCCTGATTGGCAGGGCCCCAGGTCAACTAAGTCGGAAAACCAGCAAAACACCAGGCAAAAAGTCGGGGGTAACCATAGTCAGGTATCTACCTTCCTACAATCCCCACTCAAATATGATAAAATAAATGCTACTCTAGATTGAGCGTCTGGGAAAAGGGTGGGGCGACACATGAAGTGGAGGGAGCAATGGGTCAAAAAATATTGGGCCTTTTGAGGATCCCCGGAAAACCTTTCTGGGGCAGCCAAAGGAATCAAAGGAGATACGGAATGGATTACCTGAGCAACGGACTTAGTGTCAGTAGTTACTCCACTAGGACCAGGGACTGCGGAACTCTGTACTGGATTTCCCATAGCTAACCCATCCACCTTTTGTGCTAATAGTCTTGTCTCCTGACGGGAGGCCACTAACTCTAATTTTAAACTCTGATTTTCCTCCCAAACTGCTCCCAAATCCCTTTGAATTCCTACTAATATCGCGCCTAATTCCTTCAAATCCATTCCTTCAGCCATAATGCCCAGGCGAAGAAAAATACGTGGGCACTTCAATCTGTCACGATGCTCTGGTGCTCCAACTCTTCGCGGGGGCAGTAGTGACGAATGTCCCAATCACCCCTCCACCGGTACTCCCCCTTCTAGAGCAAGACCACCAGCAGAAGGGAAAGGGGAATTGGACAGAGAAGAGAATACCTTAGCTCCAACTGACACCTGTATCTTCAAGAGACTGCAATACTTCCTGCCGTCTACTCTGGAGGTGCCTAATACACAGAAGAGGGAGAGAAAGAGAATATACCACAAACCTTTCTTCACTACGCAGTCTTTTCTTAAAGGTAAACAAAACTTGTCCTACCAGTTCTAGCCAAGGTATTTGCCCCTCTTCTATTATGTTGATAAATATCTGGCTGATCTTCTTGCTGTGAACAAATACACAAACATTAGACTCTCTACCTCGAAGAAGCCCTTCTACTCTCTCTCTGACTGAACTAATACCTGTGAAGCCTTCTGCCAGACGTGGTCTTGGGGGTTCTGTAAGAAGGTTGGAATTCTTTAGTGCAGTTCAAGGAATTGTTCCTTCAAGTCTTTTCCGAAGCGCGCAAAAAGGAAATAGGAAGGAAGAATGGGGAGGGAAAAAAGAGGGGAAGCGCAAGGGGAATGTCCAGGGACAATCCGTGTGGGAAATTCAAAATTAAGGTTCTTGTACTCGAAGGCTTTAGTTATAATGAACTTTAACACCTTACTTGTCGAATTCTGCAACCTCTTCTCCAGAACAGAAGGTTCTACTTCTTGTAGTCGAGTCTTACAGGATTCAGGAATTTCTCTGGAACCTGCTATGTCGTGCTTGCTGTACAACCTCTTGCCCCTTCAGAATGTAGGGCAGTCAGAACGCAGAACCCCTGAGAATTCTGTCAAAAACACTGTTGCCTCTCTGGACTGTGAGAGCGCACTCGGGAAATTTACTGTTCGCAAACAGTCTCTGAGATACTCTGCTTCTATCTCTAAACTCTCTACCATTCCTCACTCCGACTACTCCCGTCATGAATTTCTGACGCGGAGCGGCGGCAAGGAACAGCTGCTCGAACGGAATCTTTGTTGAAGTGCGCAGTTTGAAGCGCGCGACTTCCCGATAACCACTAGAAGGCGCATCACCCAGGTTGATCTTAACGGGGACATTGCGCGGCCATCTTAGGGAGGTGAACTATTTACAATCTTAAGCAGTTTTCTGTTTAATGTTCCCGATTCCCCCTAGAATTTCTAAGCTTCCCAGAGGAGCAAGGGAACCAAACATTGGCCCGTGTAAAACGGGGCATAGCAGGGAAATTAACTTGTTGTCTTGAGGAAACTACAGTGGCTACCCGGTGAATCCTGACACTAGGTATGGGCTCCAGGTGATAAGCCCCCACATGGTGACGAGCTATGTATAGGCTTCTCTTCTCTGTACTTTGGCTGCAGTGGCTAACATACAGTACCACGAACTCCATAGGAACTTTTCGAATCAACTATTTTTGAATGCCAAATCCAGTATGAACGTACCCGTTATCAGATATTTGAATAACACATGTTGAAGGAAAAGCTACTCTGCAACGCAAGTACAGTTCTGTCCTCTTTCTTTCAGTGGCTAACCCTCTGGAGCGGCGGGAGAACCCTGCCTGAGCCTGACTGACGAGCCTGCATACCCCCATGCCTCCTCCACTTTGCGGTGGGGGCATGAGACTTGCGGATGAGCATGGAGTGGTAATGTATATACAGCCTCGGACGCTTTGGATTAAGGTCAATACTAAATTGTATACCTGAATCACTCTGGAGGATCTGTTGTTCCCCTACTCATGCCAAGGTTATGCATGCACGACGGGTTGACCCAAACGGCCAGGGGTAGTTTTCAGACTTGATTTATGACTGGGGGTGGACTGATAATTAGAACAATGACCATTGCATGCATTGATAGCTTATTTTAGGATGTGTAGCGGAGATGGCTGTAAGTATTGAGACACCTTATTGGTCATTGAAGGTATCCACCGGGGCTAACTGACGCTGTTATAGAAGTATACACATGGAAATGGGTATTTACTGTAATACAACATGTTGTCCCACAACTGTTTGAACTTTGGCCAAAACTATAATACTGTGATTGATTAAGACTAATCTGCATTTACACTGTTACTCTGACCACATCCACTAATGTGGATGGTGTCGTGTGCCCATGGCGGACCCTCACACGGGAGCTCCCCATGATGTTTATGGTTTGTTCGCATTATCAGGAGGGGATTTGTCTTTGGCATAATTGTGATGCTAAAGTGGGTGGTGAGTGGGGGGGGATAAGGGAGGGAAACTGTTGCGCAGACCAGAGTGCTTGAGATGCATTGCTATGATCCACACTAATTGTGTTATATATTACATGACAGTTACTATTCCACACAAACTGTATTGCATTGGAGTAGTGCAAATTCTGACAACTACATTGAGCTGGAATATGTCTTTTTAAACACGTAATGGCTCAAGATAAATCGAGCCCAACGCATCTGAATTTACTCACCAGGAATATCAGGGGGCTTAATAATCCCAAGAAAATCAGGCAAATGTTTGCATATTATGATAGATTGTGTATCGACATTGCTCTGCTACAGGAAACACATATCGCCCCACTTTCCAGTTGCAACTTCGGTTGTAAAAGGGCTGAAACTATTCACAGTTCGACATACTCATCATACTCCAGGGGGGTTACAATATTAATAAAAAAGGTACAAATTTCATCATTGATGCTACAATCACAGACTCTCAGGGACGGTATATCATTGTCACAGGCAAACTCCGAGGGCAGCAGATAGTACTTATAAACACATATGGCCCGAACACAGATACCCCTGACTTTTATCACGAGATTTGGCAGAAATTACATGATGTGGCAGATAGGTCCTTACTATGGGGAGGGGATTTTAATCTAGTGCTAAATGAGCATCTCAACAGATCAGGGTCCACCACAGAGCCACGCCAGAAGGCAATGACTAAAATGCTAGATATTATGCGTGTATGGAAGCAACACACACATCTGCTGCACACAATAGCTGGTCCCTTATTGATTATTGGATAGGGTCTAAAGACACAATGCTTTGGACTAAAACTATAAAGCACCTACCCAGGACCTTGTCTTATCAGAATCCCATACTATTATCTATTGATATACCGTATTACAAACCACCCCCCTATAGCTGGCGCTTCAATGCGAAAGTATTGTCTGACTCTGTGTACATGGACACGATCGCTACGGCCATATCGGATTACTTCCTACTGAATGAACCTACCACTTATAACCCTAGCCTATTGTGGGAGGCTTTTAAAGCTAAACTGCGTGGCGTATGTATAAATACGACGGTAGGTATTTTGAAAGATATGCGCAGGCAACTATCTATGTGTGCGAGTAAGCTGAAATCCCTAGAGCGAAAATATGAGCTTACGCAGAACCCACAGACACTGGGGAGCATCAGGACTGTAATGTCCGAATATCAGTCCTTCACTGAAGACGAACTTAAATACAGAACAAAGCGCAGCAAGGCTAGGGCCTTTGGTGAAGGAGGTTGCCTGGTAGAATATTGGCATCTAAAATTTGTGAAGGTCATGCCCCGCAAACTGTCCTACAGGTCAGTGACGCCAAAGGGGAAGTGAGGACTAATGCACAGGGTATATTGCACGAATTTGTGAAAACATATGGCGCATTTTTGAGTCCCGGCCTACTGCTTCACCAGTGGAAATTATGGAGTATTTAGAAGACGTGGCCATTGCCTAGCTATCGGATATGCAAAGGGAATATCTTACCTTACCAATTACTGTAGAAGAGATCACAGAGATTATCAAATCGCTCCCTAATGGAAAGGCTCCGGGCCCTGATGGGTTTACATGTGAGTTCTATAAGACCTTTGTGGACTTGATAGCTCCACATGTGGTTGCTATGTATGGTGATGCCTTTGATAAGATGATACTCCCTCCTTCCTTAAGAGAAGCTGTACTGGTTGCCCTCCTTAAGCCCGCAAAGGACCCTCAGTGTTGTGACTCATACTGGCCGCTGTCACTACTTTATGTAGATTCCAAAATATTGGCTAAATTGCTGGCAGTGAGATTGCAGCCCCTCATGACCAACCTGGTCCTACTGGACCAGTCGGGATTCACACCTACATGGTGAACTGCGCACAATACCAGGACGCTTTTTGCACTCTCCCATTACTTAGTACCTACTACTATAGCGACAGCAGTTATGTTAGATGCTGCCAAAGCATTCGAATCTATAGAATGGCCATATCTACTGATGGTACTCAAAAGGATGGGTTTCCCCCCCATGTTCCTACAGTGGGGGTTCAGTTACTATATACGAAGCCCACGGCCCGAGTCCGAATCAATAAATATATTTCAGATAGCATACCCATAGCACGGGGGACAAGGCAGGGATGTCCATTGTCCCCTTTACTATTTGCGCTGGCACTTGAGCCATCGGCTTGTAAAATCCAACAGGGACATCACTATTCCGCTCTGCAATTCCCGCAGCGGCCTCTACATATCTCCTTATACTTTGATGATATGTTGTTATATGTACGTGACCCGGAGCAACATTTGGCCCCCTTATTGCAGGAATATATCAAATTCGGGAGACAAGCTGGCCTCCAAATCAACTGGGAAAAATCTTTGATTATCCCTCGCACAGACTCCACGCACCCTCACGTCACAGAATTTCCACTGAAGTGGCATTCTGAGCCGGTGAAGTACTTAAGAGTATGGTACCATCGGGATCCGGAGGTTGTCATCCGTAGCAATTATGGTAGAGGGTATACAGCGTTTACCACGCATTTTTTACCACGCACTACACTTACAACGCAGGCATTACCACGCATACCATTACAACGCATTGCGCTGGGGGGCGCTCTAGGATAGGGAATAAGTTTAATTTTATATCCAACACCTTCCCTAGTGTCCACGGGGACTGGAGTTGGAATATAAAATTATAGTTACCACTATCCAGCACCTCAAAGCGCTATGCGTTGTAACGGTATGCGTTGTAAATACCGCGTTGTAATGGTATGCGTGGTAATAGTATGAGTGGTAACGTCATACATCCATGGTAGAGCAATACGCATCCTAGGCGATAAAATTGATCGCTGGATCCAATTGCCCCTATCACTAGCAGATAGATTAGCTGTAGTGAAAATGGTAATTCTGCCGAAATTCCTTTATCTTTTTAACAACATCCATATCCCACCTCCATCAGAAGTTTTCCGTAAACTGTCATCGTTAGTGACAAAACTCATCTGGGCGGGCAAACAGGCTTGCATCGAACTACGCGCATTACAAATATTTGCACCAAACCTATTACACTCCAGCTAGACTTCCCAGATATGGTTTGTATCAGGATGCACGGTGTAAACGCTGTGGAACTGAGTCTGCAGACTTCCTACATCTAGGGTGGGGTTCTTTGTTAATACAGGAGTATTGGGAATAGGTTACTCAAACACTGAGTGCCATGGTGGGGGTAGCAATTGTCTGCTCGAGTTGTGCATGTATAGTGGAACTAGGGGTGGGCGGAATTTGCGTAATCGCGTTACGCAAATCTCCGCGCATCAGTAAAAAATCTCTGCGAACACGCGGATTTGCTTGTTCGCGATGCTTTTTTACTGTTCGCAATCGTTGTTTGTGTGCTTGGGGGGAAATATCTCGCGAACACTCATTTGAGAACGCGAACAAGCAAAACATTTCTCGAAGTCACGGAACGCACAATTTTGGGCAATTTTGCGTTCTCCGTGGAATGCGAAATTACCCAAATTCCGCAAATTCCACGAACGGAACAGAATTTACCGCCCAGACCTAACTGGGACTACTGTGCAATGTTCGAGCCACAAAACGTAAATTCTGCATGATTGCTTTGCGTCTTGCTAAGCGTAGGGTTTCGCTATGTTGGGATAGTAAAGATCCACCTACAGTTTGCCAGTGGCTTCGTGATATTGCATATTGTCAAGACACTCTTAAGACCTACGAAGAAGAGCTGCCGGCTGGATCACGCCCGAGAGACTACTGGAAATTTCTGGTTGAATATTTGCGTACCAACCCAGTTGATTAACTAAGTACTACACCTGTCTCCCCCTCTTTCTCTGTAATGTGTGGTACCCTATTTGTAAAATGAATGCACATAATTATTGGATCTGGATGTGGGATGCGGTAGCATGATGGTCTGTATGTTTGTTCGTATTAGACATGCTATGTCTTGGAAAATATTAATAAAAAGATTTTTTTTAAAAAACGTTTTAATAATAATAGCATAAACCTGCAACTAATTTGAGTTTATAATTACAAACAGCACCATTACACATGCTGGTCCTCACCCCTACCCCTCCCCCCACTTAGGGGAGGGTAGGTGGGATTATGCTAGTCTCCTTAGTCTTTCATAAAATCGTGATTCTTTATTCAGTTAACCTATAAGAATTGTCATTTTATGTCAAGACAGGAGGCTAACATTATGCATGTTCAAAGTTTTTCAAGGCATAACAATGAAACATGCTGTTACCCATCCTCGTCGCCATAAATGTTAAGAAGACTCCTTAGACTTCTTGAGTAGAAGATTGACTTTATTCTTAAGTAATTGAACAACACACCAGCTAGACCGGAGGGGTCTGGTTAAGCTGAAGGTCTGGACCTGAATAACTGTCAACTGTGAGAATATCAGCTGGCATTCTAAAATGCCAGCTGATGACATAACAATGCCAGCGGGAGGGTAGTATAGCGAGCGGGGGATGGAAGCCTGGGGGGGGACAAGCTATGGGGAAAGAGCGTATTACATTGCAACACAACACATGTTCCAAAGTGTTATAGTACATTTTCTTAAATATATCTGTATTAGACTAATCTGCTGCTTTTTGAACACCTTCCAACCGTCCTCCTGACATACACACCTTGTTCGCCATAGCCCCTCTTACCGAATGAGCCATAAACCCTAATTAATACACACCTGCGTCTTTCATCACCGCTTTCACCCATCTTGCAATTGTAGCATTTGATACACCCTTGAATAGTTTCACATAAGAGATCTATGACTGGGGGGGCGGAGCTTGCCGGCGAGCAAGATGGCCGGTTGATCCCGAGGTTCCGCTAGTAAAAATCCACTATCCTGCATTATCCTGCATCAGCCGAGTAAAATTTACTCCCGCACACACCTCCGCGAAAGCTGAGCCCCGGAGGATCCGATCGACACCGCGCAAGCAGCAGTCCGAAGAGGAGACGCGACGCTGGGACCTGACGGAAAGCCGGAGGTTGACGGGCCGCGGAGCCGGGGCCTCAGGTGACTGCCCGCCTCCGGAGACGTAGCAGTGCGTGCGGCGCCTCGCTCAGGAGCGCCCGGGCGGAGTGGGGCGAGGCAATGGGACGGACGGTGCGCCCGTGGCTTGTGTGTGGCGGGGCGGCGGTGGCCCCCCTCCTCCCTCCTGGGCAGAGAATAACGAGAGGAGCGGCCTGGGGGCGCGAGGACCTGCGGCAGAGTGTTGCATCGAGCTACGCACGAAAGCAAGGTGAGGGGCATACCGCGCAACAACGGCGGCGAAGCCCGGTGGAGGGGAACTCACGCGAGCCCCACCACCCTGACAGGCGCATAATAAACGCGGACGTGGCACTGCGGGCGGGCGCTGACCCAAGCCCCCGACCCTCCCCAACAGCAGACACAAGACGAGGTGGCCTGAAGCGGAAAGGTGGTGAGGGGCACGGTGCGCATATCAGGCTACGGGCCTCGATGGAGAGGCTACCACGAGGGCCTCTAGATTCGAGTAGGAGACACCACGTGCGCTGCACATCAGCTAGAGTCTTGGACACTCCCCTGGTAGTGAAGCACGCATACCAGCGCTTCGGCTGCTGCACTAACGGGGACTGATAACAGAGAGACCTGGATTGGGACATTCTCTGTGGCCTGGCAGGCGACATTGTCGGTGAGAACAACACCTGGTACCCTATTAGACATGTGGCGCTGTGTAGAGAGAGTCGGCTGGGGACTCGGCATACCAGTAGATATCACAGACTCGAGCGCTCCCTCCGCAACTGCTGACTGGCTCGGCGGGGTATGCCCACCAGACAGCAGACGGCCACAGCGAACGTTAGGAGAGCACTGCGCACTACTGCACTACTCTGTATGATCTGAAGAGAGCCTGGCCAGACAGTAGAACAAACCTGCACCTGAGGATCGCGACGGAGTGGCCTGGTGCTGGCACACGCCGGAGTTTGCTCACTGCAGCCCCCCCCTCCCAATATAGACACTGGCATATATCACATTCTAGCGGGGAGAAGGCTGGCGTTCACCGCATGCAATGGGAAGAGGGGATAAAATGCAATCGAAGCTATCCTTCGGACAACGCAGATCACAATCGCAAGACGCTGCTGGCGCGGAGAAGGGCGCTATGAAAGAGGGTGAAGTACCCGCGGCCTCCTCCGAGATAAGGACCATGCTTACAGCTATGGAAAAGAGCCTTCTAACTATCATGGCTGCAATAGGCACGAAGATAGACGCCCTGTCCTATAGGATGGATAGGATGGCTGAGCGCATCGACAAGACTGGACATGTCTGAGCGCAGGTTCACGGAGGTCGAGGAGGCCCAAACAGAGCTTGACGTAGGCTGCAAAAGAGGCGAGAAATTGATGCAAGCCCTGATGGATAAGACAGAGGATCTTGAGGCGCGGTCTCGTCGCTGTAACCTGAGACTTACTGGTCTTCCTGAGACGACGCAGACGGGAAACATGGAGAGATTTGTGGAGAAACTACTTATCACTCTTCTAGGTGAGGAATCCTTTTCCCAAGTATCCATTGTGGAACGCGCCCATCAATCACTGGGCCCCCGCCCGCGCCCGGGCGCACCTCCCCGCCCAATCATAGCCAAACTGCTCAACTATAGGGACAGAGACGCAGCGCTACGAGTGGCGCGGGAGAAGGGTAAACTACAATACGAAGGCTCGGTGATATCACTGTACCCGGACTTCACAGCCAAGGTGCAGGAAGCCCGCAAACACTTTGCCCCATACAAACAGCTTCCTACATAAGATTGATGTAGTGCTATTTGAGGGGTACGACGCGAAGCTCCAGGCTGAGAGCTGGAGGTAATCTGCGGGGGGAGACTCCAGACCTTACAATTAAGACACTGGCATAGACTCGCCCTCCATAAGTGTGGATGGGGGGAACGCTACTACTCCTTCATCGAAATGTCTGATGCATAACAGAAACACGGCGGGAGGCCACGAGGTATAGGCTAGAGCGAACAATTGTTATATTTGTTACTGAGGGCTGGCTACCTCTGCCCCCGCGCGCAAAGCCTTTGGCTTTTCTTTTCTCTTTTTCTAGTTTAGAGAGTTGGGGATGAGACCAGTTGGGAGAGGGATGATCGGAGGTGTTTGGGTTCGGCATGATCGGGTTGGGGGTGGTCGGCTGTGGGAGGAGGGGGACTGGGTCTGACTGTGGAGGTACACACGGGAGGGGGGAGGGGAGATTGCTAAAAAGTTTTTTTTACTTGTGCGCTCTCACAAACCAGAATGGTCCGAACAACACAATTCACACTGTCCACCGAACACGCCCTGATGGCTGACAAGTCGGGAGTCAAATGTGGTGCACCTACGGTGCTCCGCGCAATCACATGGAACGTGCGAGGCCTAAACGACTACCGAAAGCTCCGAAAGGTACTTCATTACTTACAAAGGCAGTCTGTGAATCTGGCACTGCTACAGGAGACGCACCTCCCACTAACGAGCAAAATGTTACTCAGTAAGGGGCTAGCGGGGCACATAGCTGCGGCAGGTTTCATAACGCATTCCAGAGTAGTTATTACCTGGGTTAACCCCAGATCTAAGTTGACACTGACGCCCCTGAGAGCGGACCCTGAAGGTTGATATGTTTTATCACAATGTGTGGGGCTGGGCTTTGACCTCCTGATAGTTAATGTATACGGGCCTAATTACGACTCCCCTAAATTCTTTCTGAATTTAGCACAAATAGTATGAGATTATCCAGCAGCGCAGACACTATGGGGAGGGAACTTTACCCTAATATTGACCCGTCACTCGACAGATCCTCTGGCCCCCCTCGGGGGCCCTCAGCGGCGGCTGCCGCATTGCAAACAGAGCTTACCACACTGGGACTAGAGGACGTATGGAGATATAGGCATTTCGGCGGGGGCGGATACACACACTACTCGGCATATCATGACGTCCACACTAGGATAGATTGTTGGATGGCGTCTCAGCAAGTGATGAGGCACATTAAGGCCTGCATGACACTGGCGCGTACTCTATCAGATCACTCTCCCATACTGTTAACGCTTGAGTCGCCTAAGAAAATAATACCCCCGGGGAAATAGCGGCGGAAATAGAAACCTTTTTTAAAGTGAACGTAGGCTCGGTTGAAGAGTTTGATACGGTGTGGGAGACTTTCAAAGTGTACATGAGAGGCGTAGTAATGTCCAAACATTCTAGTGTGTTAAAAGCGATTAGGCAGAGACTGTCGACTATAGAACGGCAACTAGCTGAGTTAGAAAGGAGACAGCTGAACGCACCAGACCAGGTCATTTTATTTTATTTATTTATTTATTGCATTTGTTACGCGCAACAACTACCCACAAAGGGTTTTTCTTGAGGAGGAAATCAAGAAACTGGTGTCGGAATTCAACAAGGAGGCTGACAGGGAGGTCCAGCACATGGGGAAATATGCGACAGCTCGCACATATGGTGAGGGAGAGAGGCCAAGCTTGCTATTGGCTAGACTGCTCAAAGGCGACAGGGGGAAGCCGCTGGTCACCGTGTTGAGCGACGATGATGGGCTTGAGCTAAGGGATGAGGCAGACATAGCAGGGAGGATTCGAGCTTTCTACACTGACCTATACTCTTCCAAGAGTAACGACCTAGCCGATGCGGCAGGAGACTTCCTAGACCATATAGATCTGCTGATGCTAACAAACACACACCGAGAATTTTTAGCGCCTCCTATTGAGAAGGATGAGATACTGGAAGCGCTAGGTAGCATGAGATCCGGAAGTGCCCCGGGCATCGACGGCCTAACGGTGGGGTTTTATAAGACCTTCCAAGAGCAGCTTGTTCCTCATCTGGCCACTCTATTTGATGATATATGCATAGGCGGTGCTATGCCGCCCTCCATGAGGGAAGCCCTCATAGTCACTATACTCAAACCAGGCAAGCCGGCAGACAGCTACAGCTCATACAGACCGCTATCTCTCTTGAATGTTGATGCGAAAATCTATGCTAAGATACTGGCCACACGCTTGGCGGTCCTAGCGCCAACATTGGTGGCGCCGGAACAGGTGGGATTCATACCCAGCAGAAACTTAACATACAACATTCGCACGGTGCTAGGTACTATTCAACACGTCCGACCGGGAACGAAAGCCATAGCGGTCTTCCTCGATATGGAGAAGGCCTTCGATTCTGTGGAATGGCCCTTTATGGCGATGGTGTTGAGGAGACTAGGACTCGGTGAACCATTTCTGCAGATGATGGGGGCGCTATATCACAAACCGGTGGCTAGAGTTCGAGTGGGGGACCTAGTGACTGACCCCTTCCCGATTGGCAGAGGTACGCGTCAGGGATGCCCCTTGTCCCCGCTGCTATACACAGTGTTGGCTGAGCCCCTCGCATGTGCACTGCTTGAATATCATGGTCATGAGGGTGTTAGCTTTCCGAATCACAAGATTGTGGTCTCAACATATGCAGATGACACGCTATTATATGTCCGAGACCCAGAACGGAATCTGCAATCTATACTGATAGAGGTGGTCAGATTTGGGGCGCTGTCGGGTCTAAAGGTCAACTGGGACAAATCGGTTGCGTTCCCACTCACTCCGACTACGGAGCGCTTTGATATGGAGTACCCACTACAGTGGTCGCAGGACTCGGTCAGATACCTGGGAATCAGGATTCACACCGACTCTGAAATACTACTCAGAGAGAACTACGGTGTAGCTGTTTCCAAACTCGAGGACGATGTGGAAGCCTGGAACAAACTCCCGCTTACTCTTATGGGGCGTATCGCCATAATGAAAATGGTTGTATTACCTAGATTCCTGTTCCTGTTGAGCGCCATACCTATGGTGCTGTCGAAGGTCTTCTTCCAAACCCTGACACAACTGATGATCAAATTGGCGTGGGCCGGCAAACAGCCTAGGGTGCGCTGGACACTCCTAACCCTGCCATACCGGATGGGGGGACTGAATGCCCCCGATCTGGAACTGTACTATAGAGTGGTGAAGGCGGCACACCTGCTTACGTGGATACACGGGGATCCACTCATACCGCATGTACGAATGGAACCTCTTTTTGCAGAACCATTGCCGCTGCCGGTCACAATTTGCCGTCCCCTGGATCGCAGAACGGGACTCCTTGACTCTATCACTGCTACGAACCATGCATGGCAGTCTCTGCTGCAGGCACGCTGTGGCGTTCTACTGTACTCCCCCATAATAAACTTAGACTGGGCGTATTGGCTTCCACCGTTGAGAGAGACAGGAGTTGTGAGAGTTCTACACCAATTGGGCGTAAAGGCAATGGGCTACCTGTTTGCTAATGATACCGCCAAGACCTGGGAGCAGGCAGCGGCAGACAAAGAGACCCACTCGACGCTGGCTAGATTCCAATTTCATAGACTCAGAAGTTCCCTACTGGAATTGCTGGGACCAGACCTAGCTGAACCGCCTGAGGTCCCTGAACTCACTTATGTAATTAAAAACAGAATCTCCTCGGAAGTTGATAACGAACCTGTACAAGATAGCAATGGCCAGTAGGGAACAACAACTGATGAAAGCGAGAATAGCCTGGCAAAGAGACCTACAGATCACTATTGATGATGCGATGTGGAGCTACTGTTGTGCGAGCACTAAGCAAATCTCCCTTAATGGCAAACACAGGCTTATACACTTCAAGTTCTTGCAGAGAGTGTACTACACGCCAGAGAGACTGCACAGATATGGGCTGCGTGCTAGCGCAGAATGTGAAAGATGCCGCGAGCAGGTGGCGGACTTCATGCACATGGCATGGTATTGCCCCGGGATACAAAAATATTGGGTTGACATTTTTGGAGCTATTAACGACACACTGGGACTGACGCTCACTCCTGACCCAGGGCTGGCGCTGTTTGGCTTCTCAAAAAAACTGCCAGTGGCGCAAAGACGACTGGTTGACATAGGAATGCTAATGGCCAGACGAGTTATTGCACACTGCTGGATGAGGGGCCCACTGCCCACGAAAAAACTATGGGCGCACGATATGGTGTATTCGTGTACTCAATCCAAACACTATAGTAAATTATTACCGCCCACCAGTAGACCGAAAAACTTCTGGAGCCTTTACAAAACGCACCTGAAACCTAGCGCACTAGGAAATACGAGAGAGGGCGTAGGGGAGGCAGGTGAAACTGACCAGGCGAATGACGCCACTGCACAAGTGGGACACACCATAATATAATAGAGACATGGAATATCCCTACATAGAGTAGTGCAGAGTGCGGGAGTGAGGCATCACGGGAAAGAACCCCCCCCCCCCTTATCCTATACGACTATCGCATTAGGGGACCGGTGGATATACTCTCCGCATCATTGCGGGAACACTACACTTACCACAGAAAGGACATCAGACTGATGAGCGTACCAGGGACATGGGACGCTTAGAGTAGGACACTTGGGGACTAGAGGGAAGCACAGGGAGTTGGGGATAGAGGGAGGGGGGATCGCAACATTTCTTTTAGTTACTTATAGGATTAGTTTAGTCGCTGATTGAAGTCGCAACACAGAAATTGCATTCTGACTATTGGAAGCTTGGGCGTGATACACCGCCAGACCCCCGGGTTGTCAGCTGAATGGCTGTGTATAAAAGAGACAGGAATAATTCAAAGATGATAACCCGCCGCAGCCCGCCCCAGGGGTTGTAGGCTAGGCGATGTGTACTGGCCTTGATTTGACTATATTATAACCTTTAATAAAAAGATTTAAAAAAAAAAGATCTATGACTGATCTTCCCCTGCACATAGTTTCTCCAACACTCTACATTCATATTCCCTTACTGCACACAAATTTGGAACATTATCAAAACGTGGATAACATTTTTTACCAGACATAGTCTTAGTTCTCCTCCACATTTCAAAAAGCACACCATTGGATTGGTAAAATCTACTGGATATGTCCAAAGCCCTATTGTCAGACACCCTCCTGAAAGAAATCAAACACAGCAAAGTTGCCATCTTCTACAACAACTCACACACCCCCAAATATTGCTTTCCTGGCTAATTCATGAATAATTAGAGTACCAAATCCACTTCCCATGATGTCTGATATTTTGCTTTCGTAGGTCTTTTAAACCCCTTTCATCATTGTGCACACCAAGGGACTTCTACGAATAGAAATACTTTGCACCAAAGAATGACCTGCTGCTATAGCGGACCTATAACAATTAATCGTTATGTGTGACAAATCTTTACCAAACAATTCTGCTAAAGAATTCACCACTTCTACCTCATCTGCTTGTACGGGATCCAAATCCCTCTCCAAGCAGGAACCCAAACTCTCCAAGCTCATCTGCATTTCTTCTTTGTACCAGGTGCCCATGACTCATTAAGTAACTCAGAAGCTGTTCCCGAAAGGCGAGAGAACCTTCCAGAATTTCTAACACTGTCTAAACTAGAAGGTTGAGCAAACTCACTGATACCAAACGATGTTCCTCCTGGGCTCCTTCTGTAAAATTCCCTTGCATGACCAAATCAACAAAGGAGTCTTGATTGCCATTTCCAGTAAAGTTGGAAACCAAATCAGTGTTTTCCAAGAAGGAGTCAATAACACCAGCTGACACCTCTGTTTCCTCACCTGAACCAACACTATCTGTATCATTGAAAAAAGAGAAAAAGCATAGCCTTTCAGACCCTTCCAATTCAGATTGAATGCATTAACTGCCATCACTCCTGGATCCGGCCGCCAACTCACATACTCCTGTAACTGAGCTGTTAACCTGGACGCACAAGGATGTACCCTGAAAGGTCCTGAAACAAGGTGAATTTTCAGAAACAAATCCCTCCATTGTTTCCAATTGCTGAAATCTGTCACATTCCTTGAATTTCAATCGGCTATAACACTGGATACACCAGGTAAATACTCTGCCTTCGATGCAATTTTGTGCTATAAACAAAATGCCCACCTCTCTTTTGTCAATTCCACCAATCTCTTTGACCTTGTTCCTCCTAATTTGTTGATATAGGTCACCGCTGATATGCTGTCCATCCTCAAAAGAACAGAATGGCTCTCCAATTGCCTTCTGAGACTCTGTAAAGCGAAAATCCCTGCCTTCATCTCCAATTTATATGAAACTCCTTTTCCGGTGCATCCTAAACACCTACTGTTGACCTGAGCAACAAGCTCACCATCCTAATTTGCTCGCATCAGATTCCAAAATTAAATCTGGTTTTACTCCAAAAATCGCCTTTCCATTCCATGTCTAAATTCTCTTTCCACCATTGCAACTCTGTCTTTGCATCCTGACTCAAATCTATTCTGCCTCCATATCACAGACCCTTGGATAAAACGGCCATCTGCACAATAATGCAGTGGACCTGGAAAAATCGCTTGAATTTGGGAAGACAGAAGGCCAATCCCTCTAGCTAATTCCCTTAATACTAACCCTTCCTTCTTCAATAAGGACTTAACTCCCTGTCTTATTTTCCCTTCTTTCTTTTCCAGTAACTGTAGTTGATAAGACATTGTATCCACTTAGAACCCCAAAACTCCACACTCTATGTTGGTGTCAAAACTGATTTCTCCAAATTTATTATGAAGCCCAATTTTTCCAACAACTCCTGTAACCATAACCAGCGGACTGTTCCACTCTTCCAGCACCTGTCCTATTATAAGAATATAATCCAGACATATTATCATCCGAACACCCATCTCTCGTAAAAAGACAACTACCAGTTTCAATACCTTTTGTGAAGCACCAAGGGCCTGCTTATAACCCAAACGGCAGGCACTGGAATTGGTATAACACTCCTTTCCACCTGAATTTCAGAAAGTTCCTGCTCTCCTTTCCTAATGGAATAGTGAAGTAGGCATCCTTGAGATCCAACCTCACCATTTAATCCTATTCCTGCAACACGTGTACCCTTTCCATTTTAAAATGCCTGCACCTTACATACTGATTCAAGTTTCTTAGATTTATAACCGACCTCCAGCCCATGCTTTTTTTCTCCACTAGAAAAAGTGTACTTACAAAATATTTTCCTCTTCTGATACCTCTGCTATTGCTTCTTTTGCTAACATCTGATTGATGTCCCTGGCCACTATATCCTCCAACTCTTTGTTGAATACCAACTTGTTTGGTTCTCTTACCTGATAAGGCTGGGCTACAAATTCTATTTGATATCCTCTCACAGCCTCTAACACTCACACATTCTTTGTTACTTGACTCCACTGATTGTGAATCAACCTTAATCTTCCTCCCACCTTTATAGGGATAGAACCAATATAAATCTTCAGACTCACCTTGTCCTGTATTGGAGTTTGGACCGCATCTTCTGGACAATCTAAATCTTCCTCCTGTTCCCCTTGACTTCCTCCAGCTCCATAACTACCGTTTGTTTGGTAGCCATTATAGTGGGTGTAGGGGAGTAGGGTCTGCAATCCTATGATCACCCCAGATTTTTGCTTTTTGCTTCACTGGTTTATGACTTTCCCTGGCTGTGGGCCTGCTAATCAGACCCACAGCCTAGCTGTTCTCTCTCTAAATTGACACACATGTACCTTAGGTGCATTTACCAATTGGTACTGGGCCACCTTATCAGTCCCTGTACAGCATGCCTTAGGTATCCAGGGCATAGGTGTACCCAGGGCCTACCAGGGGCTGCAGCATGTATTATGCCACCCCTGGCTGGCCATCCAAATCTGACACAACTGGCTGCACGACAGCTGGGGCAAGGTGGTGTAATCACCCTTTGCTTTAGATATAGTATCCCTATATCTAACCCTAAAATGGACACATGTATTCCTATCAGTCACTCCTATGGCAGGCCTTATCAATCCTGAAGGCAGAGTGCGTGGAATTATGTGAGATGATGCTCTGGCATGAGCTGAGCCCGTTTGCAGCTTGCGGAACCAAGTCCTAATAGCTGTTTCATGATAACGCGTACCATATACTCTTAAGTGCCTTATAATCCTCGCGGTTATTTGCCAACTTTGGTATCGCTTTATCAAAACATGTCGAGTAAGGTGTCATACGAATTGGAATACTAACCCCTCGCAAATTCTGGCGACGGGGTTAGCATTCCACCCTTCTAAAGGGACACAACATGTAAGTAACTGTGAACCCCGGTTAAAGCTAACTCGAGCCTCAGCATCACAAAATGGATGCTGCCACCACAGACACAAGTCTGACCTCCTGCTGCTGGGAGTCCTTCCAGCGAGGAGAGCTTGGACAAAGGGTTTCCTGTCAGGGGCGGTGCTAGCACCATCCCAGACAGGGTTTTGTGTATCCCAGGTAGGCAGGGCTGAGAGGAAGGTGACTGCAAGTGGCACCCCAGTGCTCACTGTGCATATGCCGACTTAAACCAGTTCCAGGGGCACCCCAGCCCCTGAGCTGGGGAAAGTCTGGACAAGGGAGAGGGGTGTAACCACCCCCCTCCAGGTCCCACCCATGGGCAGGACCTAGTCGTGTGCCAGCCCCTTTTCTTAGAATAAAGGTAGGAGCAGGCCCCCTTCCCAAATTAGATAATTCTGAATCTTGAACTACTTTCCACGAAAGGAACTCTTGACTTTTTCTGAAGACTCTCCCTTGTGGCTAAGGAGTAGCCACCCTGCACCCGCAGGCACCATCTAAGCATCGCGGTTTGCTGTAAGTCCATCCGCCGGATCAAGACTGCCCAGCTCGACGAGACCCGTATTCCCTGGCATCTCTGACCTCTACCTGCATCATCAGCCCAGCTGAGATTCGTGGGTGTGACGAGACCTGAGGGACCGGCCATCTTCTGAAACTGCACAACGCTTAACCAGCACGACCGCCGAGGGATCCTCGAGTGAGTGCTTTGGGGTTTGAGAGCCCTAACCCTGAGCATCTCTAGCACTGAAGTCCAGCCCCCCAGCATCCACAAGATCTGCGTGGGGCCCTTCTGCTCTTTGCTGCTCACCGTGTTGTCCGGTCACTTGCCTGCTGGCTAGTGGCCCTCCTGACAACGTACCACAACGATTTCACTGCTGGTCTGGTTGCTCCAGACTGGCCCTTGCTCCCCTCCAAAAGAGGAGCACCCCGGACCCTCCTGGTCCACTCCAGACGCCATCTTGACTCCACCGCGTGGGCTTGCCTTTGCCCAGGCTTGTTGCTCCAATCCTGGTTCCAGCATCGCCAACAGCAGACACCTTCGTGGGACAGCTCGCACCTCCAGCCTGGTCGCCGACAACGCCTCCTGGTCCGAGGGACAGCAGAGTCCAGCGTCGCCCACTCACCTGATCGAGGTGACTTCATCCGGTGCCATCCTGATGCCCACACAATCACTGGCTAGTGATTAAGAACTGAGTCCCCTCAGCTTTCAGGTCATCTTCATCACCGATCCAGGCTTGGATCACACCGAACATCTTCACTGGTCGCCTGCCAGCAACTTCTTCTTTCAGGCTCCATAGACTACAACGAGGATTCCCGACGTCTTTTGAACCCTATGCAGCCGCGGCCCCTGGGCTAGGTAACCTGAGCATTTCGGTGCTCCAACGTAGGTTCACTATCTAAGTGTCCAGATCCTTTTTCGTTTTTAGTCTACCTAGTCGGATTCGTCCGGAAACAGTAACTTTACAAATACTAGCCTCCATAGACTTTGTCCCGCATCCCGCATGAGAGTGCACACTCTGCACCCGATCTCCCTAGGCCTCCTGCTCCTAACCTTAGAGTTCAGTAGTGTAGTCCTAGCGATCCTGAAGCCTCTGGATCTTGTTACTTACCTGCTAGTATTTCGCATTCCACTTTTAGTGTATATGGTTTTTCGTGCCCCTCGGGCATTTGTGTAAATTGTGCGACTTGAAGTATTTTCTTAAGAGTTTTGTATTGTGCTTAGCTCCCTGACTCATAAAGAGTTCAGGGTAGACTTGTTATAAATAAATATCCTTTATTTTCATAACAACTTGTGTGGTGTCCTTTCACTTGGTGTTCAAGGGGTATATGTGATGGTATAACAGCTGGCTTAAAGTAATACACATGACTTATAGAATGTACCAACCACCATAAGGCAGCGTTTACATTTTATTTAGCGTGACCATCATCGTATCATGAAACCGATGATTATTAAAATAATATACATGACTTATAGTATGTATCAACAACAATAAGTCAGTGTCCACATTTTTTATCGTTCTAACATGGTGCCCGCACAGCAGTGCACTCGAGGGACTCTGTCCGTTTTTTATTTTTGTTAAACACCAACACGAGTGTTTATAGTTTGTTTGCTAGCGTAAGTGCAGCTAAAACCGGCGTCGCCTGGAGCGAAACGGGGATAACTTACTGAAAGACGAACGAAAATATAAGGTATGAGCAACTCACACCAGGATAGTGATTATTTGACCAGAGCTGGCAGATTGCAGCATGGTGATATATTTATTTTGGTATCGTTACAGGACAGCGAGATAACAAACAAACAAGGTATGACTTTCTTCTAAGGATGTGTTACGATTTAAACACATTAACGCGGAGATGTTTGTTTAACAAACACATATTTTGTATTTACAGCGTCTTTTCGTTTGAACCAGAATAAGGTAGGCTGAGATAACGTTTTTTCTGAGGGTATAGAGAACATGTGATTTATTACGCAATCAGACAGTTGTGATGTCGTTTTTTCATATTTGTGTTCACAGATAATCAACTGCATTAGAGGTACATAAGAGATTATTACTGATACATATGCCAGCACACTCAGGTATGAAAACATGAATAGTAGTACACACATCAGCTCCCATGTGGTTTAACAGATTTGGATATTTATATCATTTTATTTGTTGATTTTTTTAGGTTTTCCCCTGATGAAGGCACTAATCAGGTGCCGAAATGCATTGGGCTTCATAAAGTCTTTGTGATCAAGAGAAATGTTAAACATTTGCATCAAGCCATAATTGATTCTATGTAAATTTCGTTTGCATCTAAAAATATATTTGATGAAGGATATGATTTAAACACTTGATAACAGATGGAACATTGAATAAAAAGAAATATAAGAAGTTTAAAAATATGGAGTACTGTGAATAAATTCACAAATCAGAGTTAAGTGCGGAAGCATCTAGTGAACAGTGCGTGATTAGTGGCGTCAACAGACCCACCTTTACGAAGTACTGAACCAAGGAGTGACTATCCTTATTAATCACTGCACCAGTGGAAGAATCAAATAAACAAGAGTACAACGGAGTGCTCCACACAAACCCTATATCTATCATTGTTACTTTGAGTCAAACTCGTGTGGAGGCAACCCAACGCAAAATTAAAAATGCAATTCGACGCTATAACTGGGATTACAGACAACAGAGCCAATACCATGGCTTACACTAATGAACAAGCAGATCAAATCTACTCAATGATTAAAGAGATAAGAAATATGGATGCCCATGGGGGCTCAGTAAGTCAGCAGCTCAAACAACTAGAGTACTTAACTCGACGACAACTTAATCAGAGAATGCATGCCTCAACGCTCATACAATACCATAGAGCTAAGCGAATCCCACGGGGCCTTCGATTATCAATCAAGCCAATGTTGTTCCGTTTTAATCTCAACTCCAAATTCATGGATAAATGGTACAGCATATTGAACAAGTGTTCTTTGGACCTCATTTTACTGATCATTGAGGAATTAGCAAAAACTATCACAGAATTGGAGGATGAAATCTTCAACTTAAAAACCGAGTTAGAAACAAGGATGGAATGTGATTCTTGGAAAATGAGCTTAGAAGGCATTAATATAAAACTTGACAAATATGAAAAGGAGCTACAAGAGGGTAAACTACGTAAATATAAACGTGATACAATTGATTACAAACTAAACAAAGTGTACACGTGGGCTGACATCTATGCCCGTCGACAGTTTGTTCCCAAAAAAACTACAGCAACAACCCATTCATCAGAAGAGAGTTTAGTGGCGGATAAAGACATTTCTATTCGACGAGGACCTGTCCGATCTAATCAAGAAGGAACAGAGACAATCACAGTAGGTAATGACCAAGCAACAACAAGTGGAAATGTTGCTTTTTTGTCCCGGGACCAAAACCAAGGGCTTCCTCCAACGCAACGATTAGAAACATCAACATCAAGCGCAAAACAAGGCGAGGAAGTGGCAGGCAAGGCATTACGGAGCAGACGGACAGTAGTTTAATAATCAACATTTCATCTGTAACTCTTTCTAAACAACAAACAAGAACCTTAAATAAAGGATTATCATTTGTACCTACCATCAAAACAAATGAGATAGAAACTGAAGGTGCCTTCTTTTGATTCATGCGTACCCTGAGGTTGAAACACTATTTCACTAATATAGTGGAACCATTGGAAACAAGTGGAGAAACACATGAACATAAATTTAAACCGAAGAGTCTATTTCAAGCCCCTGTGTCACATAAAATGCTGGACACATTCGAGATAATGGTGAAAAAAGACCTCCAAACATTGCAATACAAAAAAACAGGATATTGTAATTTATCCAAAACAGAGCAAAACACTATCATGAATTTGGCAAAGAATCCAGAGCTGAAAATACAGCCAGCAGACAAAGGTGGAGCCCTGGTGATGATGGACTCATATTTTTATGAATGCAAGGTCAATGAACATGTGGCAGATACTAACACTTATTTACCACTACCATCGGATCCTATCACTAAACTACAAACTATGCTGAGCAGCATACTGCAAACGGCTAGAGAGAATGATTGGATAGACGACCAAACACAAGGAATTTGAGCACAAAATATCCCAGATGCCCAAAGTTATATATGATACCCAAGGTGCACAAACACCTAACCAATCCTCCATTCAGACCTATTGTTTCTGGGTGTGGGTCAATTTTTGATCCCCTAGGACAATATATTGATCATTTTTTGCAGACATTTGTGCAACAGTGGGGACACCACAGACTTCTTGAACAAACTAGCATGAATAGAACAAGGATTTCAAAGTCATTGGATAATGTGTACGATAGATGTGGCAGCTCTTTACACATCTATACCCCATGAGGCTGGGTTAGAATCAACAGAATGGGCTTTATTGAAATTGGGAGATTTGTCAGCGAATAAAGTTTTTTTGTTACAACTACTCAAGTTTTGTCTCTATAACAGTTATTTCATATGGCAAGATCACTATTATGCACAACTGACTGGAACTGCGATGGGCTTTGCGATGGGCTTTGCAGGGGCCCCTGCGTACGCAAATACATTTATGGCCCAGTTCGAGGCAGAGAACTTGATGAGTACTGAACAATGGCAGCACATTAAAATGTACTGTCGTTTCATTGATGACATTTTCTTAATTTGGGACGATACACCAAACACTTTGGAACAATTGATTCAAAGTATGAACCAAATTAACCCAAGGATACAGTTTACTTACAAAATTCACCCACAAATGATTGATTTCTTGGATGTATGGATCATTAAAACAGACAGTGGATTCACCACAGAACTATACACAAAGCCAACTGATCGAAACAATGCTTTGAATTTCTTCAGTTTCCATCCAAAAAGTTTGATATGGAATCTCCCAGTGTCTCAATTCATCAGGATCAAACGCATCTGTTCGGATCCACAGACTTGTTCAAACGCAATTCAGAAACAAGTAGTAAGATATAAGGAGAGAGGATATCCCATTGAGATATTACAAGAACATATGGAAAAGGTCATGAGAATGGATAGACTTGAGTTACTTAAACCACGTAACAAAACAACTACAGAAAGAATGGTGTTTGTCACGAAATATACTACTCAATCAAAGAAAATCAAGAGTATAATTAACAAAAGATGGGAATTATTGGCAGCGGAACCGGATTTCAATGACCTATTCAAAAATCCACCTTTGCATGCCTATACAAGAGGACAAAATTTAAGGGAGAGATTAAACCAAGCACCATTGGCTCCAATTACTAAGGAACACAAAGGAACAATCAAATGTTACAACTGCACAAACTGTAATAATGTTATAGAAGGAAATAAGTGCAGCCACCCAACCACGGGCAAACAGATAAGTCTCAGACATACTAGTGACTGCAAATCCCAGAATGTTGTATATGGCATTAAATGCCCTTGCGGCAAACTGTATGTGGGAAAAACACAGCGAAAAGTCAAAATCCGAATCACGGAGCATAAAAGCAGGATATGTAATGAGAACTTAACATCCCCACTGGTCTACCACTGGAGAGAAGCAAAACATACCATTTCTCAACTACGTTTCTTTGTTATTGAACAAGTACCGATCAAACCAGGCATTGACAATCACCAGAGACTGTTACAACGGGAAATCTTTTGGATTAAGTACCTCAATACGATGTCTCCAGCAGGACTTAATGATAAATATGATTTATCGTGTTTTCTGTAGAGATTTGGCATTTACGACCACCTTAGTATGTTAATTTAGATAGTAGTACAATGAATCCAATATCAACTGGATACAGTATATGGCTATTTAATAATGATACTATGTTTCTTATATGTTTACGATTTACATCAGCAGGTCACAACACCATTTGACATATCATTTTGGTTAGAATCATATAGCTTGGACATATTTTTTCAAGAACATTCTGTGTAAATTAGTGTGGATTACAGGAACATTCGGGAGTCATAGAATTAAGTGACAAAATACAACTACTGTCATTCAACAATGAAGGCGATTTATAATGCTGAAACATTTAACAGCGAATTGAGCTATTAACTTCATCACTCTAACTCTTAATAGAATCAGTTAGCCTCATATAATCGTGTGTGACCATCATCGGATCATAAAACTGACCATTATTAAAGTAATACACATGACTTATAGAATGTACCAACCACCATAAGGCAGCGTTTACATTTTATCGAGCGTGACCATCATCGTATCATGAAACGGATGATTATTAAAATAATATACATGACTTATAGTATGTATCAACAACAATAAGTCAGTGTCCACATTTTTTATCGTTCTAACATGGTGCCCGCACAGCAGTGCACTCGAGGGACTCTGTCCGTTTTTTATTTTTGTTAAACACCAACACGAGTGTTTATAGTTTGTTTGCTAGCGCAAGTGCAGCGTTTACATTTTATCGAGCGTGACCATCATCGTATAATGAAACTGATCATTATTAAAATAATTTACATGACTTATAGTATGTACCAATAACAATAAGTCAGTGTCCACGTTTTTTACCGTTCAAACATGGCGCCCGCACAGTAGTGCACTTGAGGGACTTAGTCCGTTGTTTATTCTTGTTAAACACCAACACGAGTGTTTATAGTTTGTTTGCTAGCGTAAGTGCAGCTAAAACCGGCGTCGCCTGGAGCGAAACGGGGATACCTTACTGAAAGACGAACGAAAATATAAGGTATGAGCAACTCACACCAGGATAGTGATTATTTAACCAGAGCTGGCAGATTGCAGCATGGTGATATATTTATTTTGGTATCGTTACAGGACAGCGAGATAACAAACAAACAAGGTATGACTTCTTTCTTCTAAGGATGTGTTACGATTTAAACACATTAACGCGGAGATGTTTGTTTAACAAACACATATTTTGCCTTTACAGCGTCTTTTCGTTTGAACCAGAATAAGGTAGGCTGAGATAACGTTTTTTCCGAGGGTATAGATAACATGTGATTTATTATGCAATCAGACAGTTGTGATGTCGTTTTTTCATATTTGTGTTCACAGATAATCAACTGCATTCGAGGTACATAAGAGATTATTACTGATACATATGCCAGCACACTCGGGTATGAAAACATGAATAGTAGTACACACATCAGCTCCCATGTGGTTTAACAGATTTGGATATTTATATCATTTTATTTGTTGATTTTTTTAGGTTTGCCCCTGATGAAGGCACTAATCAGGTGCCCGAAATGCATTGGGCTTCATAAAGTCTTTGTGATCAAGAGAAATGTTAAACATTTACATCAAGCCATAATTGATTCTATGTAAATTTCGTTTGCATCTAAAAATATATTTGATGAAGGATATGATTTAAACACTTGATAACAGATGGAACATTGAATAAACAGAAATATAAGAAGTTTAAAAATATGGAGTACTGTGAATAAATTCACAAATCAGAGTTAAGTGCGGAAGCATCTAGTGAACAATGCGTGATTAGTGGCGTCAACAGACCCACCTTTACCATAACAGCTGGCTTAACACGCCCTCTAGAGTTTAGCCTAAAGACTGCTCTTGTCCATGCTACTAGGATAGCTGGTCTATAAGGTTGACTTACAACCAATCATCAATAAGGGTTGTTTGGTATGATACACAGTGATCACTAGAATAGTGAGCACTATATATCAGGCCAACTTCTCACATTGGTGAGCAGCGGTTGGGATTTGAGCTTGCTGTTGTTTTACCACACGTATCCTAAGAATATCATTTGAAAGATCACATAAGTACCAAGGTACATATAACTTAGCTTAGAATACTCTGAGTTCTACTGAACCAGCTGTTGTAGTGTAACAGGGATTAGCACACCCTGACTACAACTCTTAGCAAGGGATCAGTAGGCAAACAAATAGTGTAGGTAAGTGCACCACTTACACCTCACTAGAAAGCATGTCTGACCAAGGAGAATCTTCACAGACTCCCCTAGTGGTCATTGACCCTCCCCAGGTCATGTCAAGATATGCAGCTCTTAGCTTCCAGGAGATGAGACAACTGTGTACCTCCAGGAAGCTAAAACAGGGTTCTAACCCAACCACTCCCTTTCTGATAGGTCTCTTAGAGACTTATGATGCCAGAAGAGCTTCTAACACAGGCCCTTCTAATCCAGATGGGAGTATGCCCCTCTTAGAGGGAACCCTTGGGGACCCTGACCTCAACCTCAATGGAACAGGAAGTGAAGGAGAGGAAGAGGATCAGGAGTTGTCAGGGGACGAGGCAGACAAAGGTCAGGTAGTAGTCAGAAGGCTCACCAGGACCAACTTAAGCATGCATGAGAATGGAACTGGGGGACCCCCAGGCCCACTCTCAGGCAGGCTTAACATTGGGAATGGACGAGTTAGGTCTCTCTCCAGGGGCTCTAACAGATCCATTCGTACAAATGGCTCTCAGGCCTCTTCTCACAGAGGGATGACATCCCCTCAGAGAAGAGAGCATGAAGCTAAGATGAGGGAAGTCAATCTGAGGATTGAAAGGGAAGAACTTGCCCTTGCCAAGGAAAGACTTGCCTTTGCTAGAGAGCAGAAATTGAGTGGGGCAGACCCCACTGGTGGCAGCATTATCCCTAGAGATAAAGACAGTGAGGTTCCGTGACGATCGTAAGTGGTGTTTTCGACTCGCACGAATATGGTCGAGTCTGGTATCTATGAACCGCAAATGACGAGTTTAGTGGGTGTACGCGTTTTCGCTGTGCTAGCCTAAACTGTTTGTTTGTTTCGTGGGTTTCTTCATCCGAGCCCACGGGTTCCATCTTAGATACGGCATCCATTTTGTTTCTTGCCCTCAAGTAGCCAGCGAACGGACGCTGTCCGCTTCGCGACCCTGGGATTCCCAAACTTTTGCGGAAGACACGTTTCCTTTGAAATTGTCTTTATGATGAGGGGGATGATACTGTAAGGCAGATAGCCCCGCTCGAGGCTCATCTTGCCGTGCCGGTCTATTGTCTCAGTTTGCATTCATTAGGCACGTCCCCTTTGATGCCTGCATCTCGTGTTTCCCGATACCACCCCTTTTACACCCTTTTCGATCTGCTCACTGTTTCTGTCTTCCTCTGCACCTGTTTCTGTCTCTTCCTCGATTTGTTTACTGCTGATTGGAATGTACTAATGGTGGGAAGATGTGCTTTTACAGTTGGGAACTACCAAACGTTACTGTACTTATGTTCCGGGCCCTGAATACATGAAAGCGACCCCTTATGGTCTTTACGATGGGAACCAAGTTGTAAACCTTTGTGTACCATGTTATCCTACGCACGAAAACTGTATAAAAGGAGCGATCCACAGATACAAGTTGAAGCAGACTCCTCGAACCTACACGTGTTGTACTTCCTGTGACTTCTGTGTTTCCCTGCAGTAATAAACCTCGAATCTTTGACGCCGAAGGAAGTGTCCCGTGTCTCTGTCATTTGTACGCCGGAACAGGTTACCCACGAAGGTTTTAGGTGTTATCCCTGGCACCGCTGGGTCTTAGAAAAACCCAGTCCTTCAGTTGGCGCCCGACACGTGGGGCTGCATCAGTGGTACTGGTCCAAAGCCCGACGATCGTGAGGAACTTCGTGTGAAATCTCCGAGGGAAGGTGCACCCCGCTTCATCGATCCTGTTGTCGAAACAAGTGGCCCGACGACTTTTCCCGCGAAGATCCCCGCCTCCTGACGGCTGCGACGGACTGCTGCCCTGACTGTAGACCTGTTTTGGCGCCTGGCGTAGACCTTGGTACAGCGAGACGATTGACGGGCCTTCCTGGTGACGCCATCGATCTTTGAGTTAAGTATTTGTGGGTCGCTCCCAGAGTCCTTAGTTGTGGGTGCTTAGTTGTTGCATGGTTCCATTGCATTTGTGGTTCTTAGTACTTGGTTCTTTGTTGTGATATTTGACGTCTCCAGTCGCCAAAAACCGAGGGTTTTTGCTCTTTGCAGGGACATTGTAAATCCTACAACCCTTGACGTTTGCGAAACTCGGTTAGTGTGCAAGATGCCTGGCCGTAGTACTTTGTTCAGTTGCTTTAGAAGTTGTGGTGCGGATTCACGACTGGAGGACTCGTGTTGGAACTCCAACTTACGAGCTGTACAGTAAACACGGTTTGGGTCCAATTACATTCAATGAGTGTTAGGTTCATTATACTAAAAAAGACGGTGTCCTTAGTTGGCCACCTCATGGTAGTTTTGAGACCCCGATTTTAGATAATCTTGAAGCTAAATTGTTCCAAAGAAAAGCAAGGCCGGCCATGTTTGATTCCTTTCGGTTGTGGCGTAAAGAAGCCAAACAGAGAGAAATCAAACAGATTAAGCGTAATAAGAGAGAAGGAATTGTTACAACCGTAAGAAACGCAGAGCAGTTCCAGCGAGATAAGGAGGAAAAGGAAAAGGAAGTTTTCGATAGATTGCAGCGTATGACTATAGATAAGTGTTACCCTGCTTTACCGACGGGTACAGATAAGAAGGAGGAATCAGTAGAGGACCCCTTGTTGTCCTATCTCTTGAAGTCACCACCTCCGTACGCACAGGGTACAGTAGTTCCTGTGGTTCCCCCTGTCCCTGTTCCTCCACCTGCTCCCGTTCCTGTTCCGCAACCTGTCCCCGTTCTTCAACCCGTACCTGCTCCCATCCCTACTGCTCCCCCGCTTGTACTTCCTCATACTCCTGCTCCCGCTGCTCCTACTGTTCTGGTTACTCCTGCTGTCTCTTCTGTTCCTGACACTTCTCTTGTTACCCCGTTGAGTTACTCTTCTTCTCCATCTGTTCGGCGTCGTACCCCCTCTGTTGCTGCTAACTTCTTTAATTCTCTTGGACCCATTCTTGAGTCCGCTGTTTCGGATGGTCCTCAAAGACGAAGTCAGCTTCCCGGTAGTAGGGAACGTGACTCGCTGTATAACATGGCGATGGGTTGGATGAAATACCCCCTTAGAAATCCTCCACGTGTGGTGCTTGATACGTTTTGCCAATTCAACGTACCGACACAAAGGTTCGTGTTTGAGGAAATGTGCAAGCTTTTACGTGACCAAATATCGGCTGATGCATCTGACGATGTATTGACTGCTCTGACTAATCTTCAGCTCCAGTTTGCGAGCGGAATGTTGGTGGGTACCAATGTTCGACGTGCTGTCGAGCAGTTGTTGTCTTTTCGTCCTTCTATAATGCCTCGGGCATTGTTTTTAGAAGACATTGAGGGACCGCTTGCAGCGCCTGGTCAGTATCCCATGCGCGAAGATCCACCAGTGTGGATGCCGGGTGATGCTACTCAAAATCCTGCAGTCTTGCCGCACTTTCAGAGAGTGTGGATACATCTTCCGTGGAAGCGATCAGAAGTTTTGCAGGTAAAGCAATCTCTGCCCGACCCTTGCAAAAATCTTGCAGGGTATTATAAGGAATTGTCGCAGCTCGTGGATGCTACGATAATGAATCCTGCCGATATCGATATGCTATTTGGCAATGTCGTGCTGCAACCGGTATGGGCAAACATTCGTCAGGAAGACCATGCGGCGGAATTAGGCGGTGATTGGAATGCACTTCTTGCTGCGGATGCCTTGCAAGTTGGTGGGGCCAAGCCTGAACAGCTAATTACGGCTTTGCCCCAGAGAATTATTACCCTTATGAAAACGCTTATGCCAGCTATGAAGGTGAATTGGGACAAACTGTCCGCTTGCAAGCAGAAGAAGGATGAGAGTGTCTCTGATTTCTTTACGAGATTTGAGGAGGCATTCATTGATCATAGTGGTCAGGATATGGGTACTGAGGGAGGTCAGCGATTGTTTGTGGACAAGTTTGTCTCAAATTTGTTGCCGGACTTAAGCAACAAATTACGAAATTCAGAAAGTGCGTGGGCTGTTTCCACTTCTGCTCAAATATTGGCCACGGCCCAATATTATGAGAATAGAGAGAAAGAGGAAAATGATTGTGCCGATAAAAAGACAAAAGAACTCAAAACTAAAGTGTTGTTGCAGCAGGCGTATCCTCCACGTTCGAATCAGAATGATTCGCAACAACGGAATCGATCGCAGTCTCAGTCGAACAGGTCGCAACCACGAAATGACTCCTCTTCGCAGAGATCTACCTTGGGGTACAATCAGTGTGCCTATTGCAGGGGAGAGGGTCATTTGAAATTCGATTGTCCAGTTTTGCGTGATCGAAATAATGGTAATTCATCTAGAGGAGGTCGTAGTGGTCCTCAACAAGCATCACGTGGTAGAGGTCATGGTGCTCAAAATGATCGTTCTAACAATTCTTCTGATTCTAATAATTGTTTTGATCAGCGCGGATCGTCGCAAGGAAGATCTGCGCAGTACAATATGGACAATTATTACGTCGATCAGGATGCTGACGACGGTAATTACTAGGACAGCCATAGACAAGGAGAGGGAGTAGTATCAGTGCCGGTTGATCAGAGAGGGCCTTACGTCGCAGTTGCCACCTCGGGCGTCGTTGAGCCTTTTCTGTTGGACACTGGTGCAGCGAAAAGTTCCATCATGCATTCGAAACTCCCTGGCGCACCTTTGTCTGGCTTAACAAATGTTTCCGTTGGATTCTCTGGCGCCCCTGTTAGCAATCCGGTTTTGTGCCCTTTGCCTCTTACAATTGGGCCTCGTGAGCTGAAAGCTCCCTTGATTTTGACTACTGGTTGTGGTGAAAATCTCTTGGGCCTGGATTTGCTGAAACGTCTGTATGCGACTTTGTATTGTTCTCCTGCGGGAGTAAAGCTTACGTTGGGTGAGAGAGTTGTCTCTCCTATGTACTTATCCATCGATAAGCTTCCACCGGAATTGAGTTCTCTTCCTGCATCTTTGTGGGCAACAGGCCCCAATGACGTGGGCCTGCTTGACATCTCCCCTTATGTTGTTCACTTGAAATCTAATGTGCGATTGCCACGTATTCCCCAGTATCGTATCTCCCTTGATGGTGAGCGAGAGTTGTTAGCAATCATCTACGATTTGATCGAGAAAGATGTTATCGAGGAGACTCGGGGAAACGTGTGCAATAGCCCTGTACTTCCCATTCTAAAGCGCACTGATCCATCAAAGCCCCCTGTTTATCGTTTTGTTATCGATTTACGGGAGGTGAATAAAATTGTGATTCCTCAGTTCCCTGTGGTGCCTGACATTACGACTCTACTGACTCTGATTCCAGCCTCTGCATCCTGGTTCTCAGTGATCGATCTGAAGAATGCTTTCTTCAGCATTCCGATTGCTGAGGAAAGTAGGGACCTTTTCGGTTTCTCTCTTGGTGGCCGCAGCTTTAGGTTTAAACGCGCTCCTCAGGGCTACTGTGAGAGTCCATCGATATACAGCCAAGCCTTGAAGGGCCAACTTGATGCGTTTGTGTTGCCGGCCGGTGCGGCCTTGATCCAATATGTTGATGACTTATTGGTGGCTGCAGATACTCAGGACATTTGCAAACTTGCTACGGTGTCGTTGTTGCAGCATCTCTGTGACTTACATCACAAGGTGTCACCTTCTAAACTGCAATATTGTTGCCAAGAAGTAACCTATCTAGGTCACTTATTGTCAAAGGAGGGAAGAAGGTTGACCCCAGAGAGAATTGCAGCGATTGCTCGAATGACTGTGCCAACAACTCAGAGAGATGTGCGTGCCTTTTTAGGTATCACATCATACTGCAGACAATGGATTCCGAATTTTTCATTGCTAGCGAAACCATTGGTGGCTCTTACGTGCAAGGATGTTCCAACTCCTTTACCATGGACGGAAGAATGTCAGAAAAGTTTTTCTGAACTGCGTGATGCGTTGTGTTCGGCTCCTGTGTTAGGTACCCCTGACTACAGTAAGCCGTTTACACTATACGTTCACGAGAGGGAAGGTTGTGCGTTGAGTGTTTTGACGCAACAATTCGGCGGTAAGCAACGTCCATGTGCATATTTTTCCTCGACCTTGGACCCAGTAGCTAGAGCATTGCCGAGTTGTTTGAGAGCAACAGCGGCAGCTGCGGTGTCCATCCGACAATCTGCAGGATTGGTCATGGATAATATGCTTACGGTGATGGTTCCGCATGCAGTTGACACTCTCTTGAATCGTACGAAAACTCAACACCTGACGAGTGCAAGGTTGTCTGGGTATGAGTTGACACTTTTGGCAAGTCACATTCAAATAAAACGTTGCAACGTCCTGAACCCAGCGACTTTGTTGCCAATCAGTATGGAATCAGACGAAGTAGCACCTCATGACTGCTACTTACGGACGGAGGAAGAAACAAAAGGTCGTGTGGACCTGAAAAATACTCCATTGGAAGATCCCGATGGGACCCTGTATGTGGATGGGTCGTGTTTTAAGTTGCCGAATGGCGATGTAACGACTGCGTATGCTGTGGTGACATTGAGTACTGTTGTGGAAACTGCGAGATTGAATCAGAATTCTGCTCAGGCGGCAGAGCTGATTGCTTTGACTAGAGCGTGTGTTTTGTCGAAAGGGAAACGGGTGAATGTGTTTACTGACAGTCAGTATGCATTTGGTGTCGCGCATAGTTTTGGACGTTTGTGGAGAGAGAGAGGTTTTATGACATCGCATGGTATGAAGATCCAGCACGGACAGCTCGTGAATGATCTTTTGGATTCTCTTACATTGCCCAAGCAGGTGGCGATTATTAAATGTAGTGCACACCGTAAGGTGACGGATGATGTTGGTCGTGGCAATGCGTTTGCTGATGAGATTGCTAAGGAGACTGCCCGGAATCTTAGCACTAGAATGTATGTGACGAGTTCGGTTAGGTGGCCTACAGAGACTGGTATGTGTGAGGACACTATCGAGAGTGTGAAAGCGATTCAGAACGAGGCCACTGAGTCTGAAAAGACGAAGTGGAAAGAGAGTACGGGAAAGCTGGATGCGAATGGTTGCTGGATTGATTTGTCGGAGAATAAGAGGTGGATGTTGCCGGATGCGTATGTACTAGCTGTCGTGACGATGGCACACGGCTTGGCACATATTAGTGCGAAAGGTATCTGCAAGTTGTTGTCCCCTGTATGGAAGAATGATGGTATCGCTAAGTGTGCTGAGAGATTGGTTAAGAATTGTATGATATGTATGATGTACAATCCTGGTAAGGGAACTCCTACACCTCCTGGCCATTTTGCTCCCCCTTCATGTCCCTTTGAGGTGATTCAGCTAGACTTCATTCATATGGAGCGATGCAATAACCTGAAGTACGTTTTAGTTGTGGTTTGCGCATTCTCCCAATGGATCGAAGCCTACCCTCTCAAAGATAACACTGCTCTGTCCACTGCGAAAATCCTACTGAAGGAATACTTTCCTCGGTATGGAATGCCACGGATTGTATGGTCTGATAACGGAAGTGAGTTTGTGGGGAGTGTGATGAAGAGTGTGTGTAAGGGCCTTGGAATTCCACAGAAATTCCACAGCGCCAATCATCCCCAGTCAGCAGGTTTGGTTGAAGGGTATAATGGCACCCTTAAATTGAAGTTAGCGAAGATTCAGGCTACGACTGGTCTCTTGTGGCCTGACGCTTTGCCTCTAGCTCTTCTGTCAACTAGGGCGACTGTACACTCCCGAGTAGGGCTTAGCCCCTACGAGATTGTGTTCGGCCGCCCTGCCAATGTTTGGGGGGTCCCTAGACCAAGTGTGTTTTCTGATCTTGAGTATCCAATGTTGATCGATTATCTTCATGATCTGACTGCTAAACTGAGGTTAATTCACCAACAGGTCTTTGAAGCACTGCCGACGCAGACGGAGGGTCCAGGCCTCCAGCTCCAGCCTGGAGACTGGGTGGTGACACGAAATTTTGGACGGAAGCGCAACCTTGAGCCCCGTTTCACCGGACCCTACCAAGTGCTCCTTGCCACGAGGACTGCTGTTCGTTTGGAAGGACGCAAAAACTGGGTGCATGCCACCCATACCAAAAAGGTACCTATACCTTTACCAGCAGACTCGTGGGTGAGGAAGGGCATTGCCTCGTCTGAAACAGAAACTGTGCCGACCTTCGTCCCTTTTAGCGACGCTCAGCCTGTCGGAGAGTCCTCAGTGCAGCAGAACGACATTGTTGAACATTTGTCATCGCAAAACTCAAGATCTGAACAATTGACTGATCAGCAGAACTCTGTCTCATCATCGGATCAGTTGTTTGACGAACAGACACGTCCTGGGAGAACCCGATATTTTCTTCGATCCAGTATCAAAGACTAATACAATTTTTGCCTTGTCCCCTGACATCCACGATACCCCATTGCCACCATTCAGTCTGAACACACTCGTATAATTGTGATTTTTGTAATTGTGAGCCTTTTTCCATAAATGCGTTTTGCTTCCACAGCTAGGACATTCTGTACATATTTGTAAATTAAAGATACCTTACATCCGGGTGGACCGTAGGGCCGCGCGGGTACTTCCTTCTGGTTAGTAGGTCTTGACACTAGGTCAGAGACCGTCGGTTCCTGGGAACTCCTGGGGATTGACTACTGCTACACAGAACGAAGTGCGTCAAGAACGTAGCGGACGGTTTTAGAGGATGGCTTTCTCAAAGCTGTTGGATTTGGAAAAAGCTCAGGCCCAAAGATTCAAGCTGCAACAAATTGCTCGTACAAAATGCTTCATGTTTCAGGTGTTCCTTCTGTTCTTAACTGTTTCTTCATTATTGGTGGGTGGGGTGTATTACATGATACAGTCGTTCTTGCCTTCTGCCTCACCTACCCCTTCTTCTGAACCTAAACCTACCTCCACTGTTTCTCCTCATTCCTTCCACATCCTACCCCAACACGAGCAGGTTAGACGTGCAGAATTTATGAACAATTCCTTCGTTCAGCTCCTTCATCAGCATCAGTTGGTGGTGAATACTACCAATTGTTGGGTGTGTGGGTTAATGCCACATACCACCGATAAGGGAATTCCGTACTTGGTCCTTCCTTACAGTTCCCAGGGTTCAGCTCGAGCATTCCAAACAATGTTTCGAAGTGCACTAGATTCCTACCCCAATCGAGAGCCACGTTCTCCACACTTTGGTCCCGGTCTGTACCATAAGCCTTTGGCAATAGCGATTGCTGATTTATATAGGGATATCTATGAGCCGTCGCTCATCCCAGAGGAAGAGGTGCGAGCCTATAGGGATCTGAGTGAGGTTGAGTATAGTGCGCTCGTAGGCGAAAGACAGCTTAAAAGCTCGTCTCCAATATGGATCGTACCCCACCTTGGTAATTTCTGTCTGAAAGGTCGTGGCCGAAGCCCGAGAGCTCACCTTGGAGAAAGTGCTTGCTCTGAGACGTATGTCTTACCAATGCTCTCTTCCCCTGTTCTCCTGACTGCCAAGGGTACGTACTTTGTCTGTTATGACCGTGCATATACATGGTTGCCCCTTGACTTTGCGGGAACCTGTTATTTTGCAAACTTGTTGCCACCGACTTTTACAGTCGCCTCCGATTACCACAAGACCAGAGTTGTGAGGGGCGTGATTAGCGAAGAGGACACTGCCGGTCAAGAGGCAGGAGACTTTTTCAAGGGTTTCTTTCCGTTTTGGGGACCTATGGTCAATAGTAGGAACCTGAGACAGTTGACTCGAGTGGTGGAATCGACAGCTAATATCACTGCCAGTGCCCTTGGTAATATCACAGCAGAGCTTCAGGCGGATAGGCTTATGACGTTACAAAACCGTATGGTTTTAGACGTTGTTTTAGCAGATCGAGGTGGAGTATGTAAGGTGATCCATTCGAGCTGTTGTATTTTCATTCCAGACAACGCTCCGGCTGTCTATCAAGCCATCTCGAAGTTGCATAAGATCTCTGAGTCCATACACGTGGACGTAGGGGATTGGACGCTACTTGGGTGGTTTTGGGGCCTAATGTCGACTTGGGGTTGGAAAATTCTGATGATTATCGGAGTTGTTGTAGCATTCCTGTTCACGTGTTGTCTTTGTGTGCAGTGTGGTCCTGCCTTATGTGGCCTCTGTGCTACGACTTGTATAAGACAGCCGCCTGTTACCAAAGGAACTCTGATGGATAGAATTATGTTACAGCAGCATCTAGATGGTCTGATGAATATCGAGATCGATTATGATTCCGACTAGTGCTTGCCTACATGAGGGCAAAAGGAGCGTCTGAGGTTCCGTGACGATCGTAAGTGGTGTTTTCGACTCGCACGAATATGGTCGAGTCTGGTATCTATGAACCGCAAATGACGAGTTTAGTGGGTGTACGCGTTTTCGCTGTGCTAGCCTAAACCGTTCGTTTGTTTCGTGGGTTTCTTCATCCGAGCCCACGGGTTCCATCTTAGATACGGCATCCATTTTGTTTCTTGCCCTCAAGTAGCCAGCGAACGGACGCTGTCCGCTTCGCGACCCTGGGATTCCCAAACTTTTGCGGAAGACACGTTTCCTTTGAAAGTGTCTTTATGATGAGGGGGATGATACTGTAAGGCAGATGGCCCCGCTCGAGGCTCATCTTGCCGTGCCGGTCTATTGTCTCAGTTGTGCATTCATTAGGCACGTCCCCTTTGATGCCTGCATCTCGTGTTTCCCGATACCACCCCTTTTACACCCTTTTCGATCTGCTCACTGTTTCTGTCTTCTTCTGCACCTGTTTCTGTCTCTTCCTCGATTTGTTTACTGCTGATTGGAATGTACTAATGGTGGGAAGATGTGCTTTTACAGTTGGGAACTACCAAACGTTACTGTACTTATGTTCCGGGCCCTGAATACATGAAAGCGACCCCTTATGGTCTTTACGATGGGAACCAAGTTGTAAACCTTTGTGTACCATGTTATCCTATGCACGAAAACTGTATAAAAGGAGCGATCCACAGATACAAGTTGAAGCAGACTCCTCGAACCTACACGTGTTGTACTTCCTGTGACTTCTGTGTTTCCCTGCAGTAATAAACCTCGAATCTTTGACGCCGAAGGAAGTGTCCAGTGTCTCTGTCATTTGTACGCCGGAACAGGTTACCCACGAAGGTTTTAGGTGTTATCCCTGGCACCGCTGGGTCTAAGAAAAACCCAGTCCTTCAACAGGAGTTTAGACACTAGACACCTGAGTAAAATAGTGCCCCCCTTTAAACAAGGGGATGACATCCACAAATGGATGACTGCTTTGGAGAGGGCCTGCACTGTCCAGTGCGTCCCCCAGAGTCAGTGGGCAGCTATATTGTGGCTCTCCTTTGAAGGCAAAGGTAGATATAAGCTCCTCACTACTAGAGCTGAGGATGCTAACAATTATCAAGTCCTGAAAAATACACTGATTGATGGGTTTGGCTTAACAACTGAGCAGTACAGGTTGCTGTTCAGAGACACCCAGAAAATTCAGTCTCAGGATTGGGCTGACTCTGTTGATTGTGCCACTAAGGCTTTGGAAGGCTGGTTGCTGGGTAGCAAGGTTACTGATTACACAGGGTTGTATAATCTTATCATGAGAGAACAGATTTTAAATAACTGTCAAAACCAGTTGTTGCATCAGCACCTTGTTGACTTAGATCTGACCTCTCCCCAAGAATTGGGAAAGAAGGCAGACAGATGGGTCAGAACAAGGGTCAAGCAGAACCAGACTCAGAACCAGGGTGGTCAGAAGAAAGCAGACCAAAAGGGTAGTAGCAAGAGTGAACAAAATGACCAGAAGTCTTTAACAGGTCCCCAACAAACCAAAGAGGGTGGGGGTCAGGCTTCACAGCAGAAAAAGAAGACTCGGGAAGGCCAGTCAAAAAGGTGGTGCCAATACTGTAAAAGTAAGACTCACTGGTTTAGTGAGTGCGCCAAGAAAGGAGGGCAAACTCCTACCACTACAGCCCCTAAGGCACCTGCACCCCCTAGTACAGTCAGGAGTGGTAGTGTACCACCCAAGGGACTAGTTGGGTTAACCTTGGGAACTGAGGGGTATGACAACCTAGTTGGCACACTCACTCATGCTGTCCTTGTCTATACAGGGGATGTGGATATATCCCCTGATGCCAGTCCCAACACTTTGGGCAAATACAGGCAGACACCTTTAATTAATGGAAAAGTGGCTCAGGCCTACAGGGACACTTGTGCCAGTGTCACAATGGTGACACCTAACTTTGTGGACCCTGGACAGATCATGCCAGGTACAGATTTCCTGGTGACAAATGCCAGCAATGTCACTACCAATCATAGTATGGCAGTTGTTGATTTCTCCTGGGGAGGGGTAAGTGGCCCAAAGAAAGTTGTGGTTAGTTCAGACCTCCCAGTAGAATGTCTGTTGGGCAATGATTTGGAAACATCACTATGGTCAGAAGTGGAGCAGAGGACTCACATGGAAATGTTAGGCTTGCCAGCACATGTCCTTGCTGTGACTAGGTCACAGGCCAAAAGATGCCCCACTGAACAGGTGCTGGATCCTGGAACAATGGACCAGACACCTCCCAAGAGAAGGAGCAGTAGGGTTAAGGCATCGCCTTCCCCATTGCCCCAGGTTGTGGATCAAGTCTCAGAGGAGGCTGACCTTAAGGAACTGAGGGAAACTGAGCCTAAAGAACTTGAACCTGATCAGGTTGAGTTTCTGGGCTCAGGGGGACCCTCCAGGGAAGACCTTGGGAAGGCACAGTTAGACTGCCCTTCACTTGAACCCCTCAGACAGCAGGCTGCTGCTGAGGCTGCAGGGAACGCCACAGGTAACCACAAGGTATACTGGGATGATGGACTCCTGTACTCTGAGTCAAGAGACCCCAAACCTGGTGCAACCAGGAGGCTGGTCATTCCCTTGTCTCAGAGGGGTTTCCTTCTTACCTTGGCCCATGAGATTCCCCTTGCAGGACACTTAGGCCAGAACAAGACTTGGGACAGGCTTGTCCCACACTTTCACTGGCATCACATGAATGAAGATACCAAGGAGTTTTGTCTCTCCTGTGTCACTTGCCAAGCCAGTGGTAAGTCAGGTGGCACAACAAAGGCCCCCCTTATACCACTACCTGTGGTGGGGGTACCCTTTGAGAGAGTGGGGATTGACATTGTTGGTCCAATGGAACCCCAGACCGCATCAGGGCACAAGTTTATACTGGTGGTGGTGGACCATGCCACCAGGTATCCTGGTGCCCTTAGGACCACTACAGCACCTGTTGTGGCAAGAGCCCTAGTTGGAGTGTTCTCCAGAGTGGGCTTCCCTAAGGAGGTTGTCTCTGACAGAGGTGCAAACTTCATGTCAGGATATCTGACTGCAATGTGGAAGGAATATAGTGTCAACTATAAGTTCAACTATAAGTTCTCCACACCCTATCACCCACAGTGCAATGGGCTTGTTGAGAGATTCAACAGGACCCTTAAAGGGATGATTCATGGACTACCTGAAAAGCTCAGGCGTAGATGGGATGTCCTGATACCCTGCCTCTTGTTTGCTTACAGAGAGGTCCCACAGAAGGGGGTTGGCTACAGCCCTTTTGAACTTCTGTTTGGGCATCCTGTAAGAGGACCCCTTTGTTTGGTGAAGGAAGGATGGGAGAGACCTCTCAAAAAGCCTGCAGCCAACATTGTGGACTATGTACTTGGTCTCCGCTCCAGGATGGCTGAGTACATGGAAAAGGCATCTAAAAACCTTGAGGCCAGCCAAGAATTACAAAAAGCTTGGCATGACCAAAAGGCTGTCCTGACTGTGTACAAGCCTGGACAGAAGGTGTGGGTGCTGGAGCCAGTGGCCCCAGCAGCACTCAAAGACAAATGGTCTGGGCCCCACACAATCATAGAGCAAAAGGGAGAGGTCACCTACCTGGTGGAACTTGGAACTCCCAGGAGCCCCCTCAGGGTGCTCCATGTAAACGGGCTCAAAGCATATGTCGACAGGAAGGACATAGGCTTGCTCATGGCCACAGATGAGGGAAAGGAGGAGGAGAGTGACCCTCTCCCAGACCTGCTCACTCAGAACCCTGATGATGGGTCAGTAGATGGTGTTGTCTTTTGTGGCAGCCTCTCTGAGCATCAACAAAAGGATTGCAAACAAGTTCTTCAATCCTTTAGACATATGTTCTCTCTGACACCCAGTCAAACCAATTGGTGTGCCCATGAGGTTGACACTGGGGACAGTCTGCCAGTCAAGAGTAAAATCTACAGACAGCCTGATCATGTCAGAGACTGCATCAAGACAGAAGTGCAGAAAATGTTGGAGCTGGGAGTCATTGAGCCCTCAGATAGCCCTTGGGCTAGTCCAGTAGTTCTAGTGCAAAAGCCTCACACCCAGGGTGGTAAGAAAGAGATGAGGTTTTACGTAGACTACAGAGGTCTCAATGCAGTCACTAAGACTGATGCCCACCCAATACCAAGAGCAGATGAACTTATAGATAGATTGGCTTTTGCCAACTACTTAAGTACATTTGACCTGACAGCTGGGTATTGGCAAATCAGTTTAGCTGAGGAGGCCAAGCCCAAAACAGCATTTTTTACCCCTGGTGGGCATTATCAATTTGTGGTAATGCCCTTTGGTTTGAAAAATGCACCTGCCACCTTCCAAAGGCTGGTGAATCAAGTTCTCACTGGGCTGGATGACTTCTGTGCAGCATATCTTGATGATATAGCTGTCTTTAGCTCCACCTGGGAGGATCACCTCGTCCACCTGAGGAAAGTGTTAGAGGCACTGCAAAAGGCAGGTCTCACTATCAAGGCCACTAAGTGCCAGATAGGGCAGACACAGGTTGTATACCTGGGCCACCTTGTAGGTGGAGGCCAGGTTCAGCCATTGGAGAGCAAGATACAGGCCATCAAGGACTGGGCTCCTCCAACCACCCAGACTCAGGTTCGAGATTTCTTGGGCCTGACTGGATATTACAGGAAATTTGTCAGAAATTATGGATCTATTGTGACTCCACTTAATGACCTGACAAGTAAAAAGATGTCAAAGAAAGTTCAGTGGACAGCAAGCTGTCAAAAAGCATTCAATGACCTAAAGCAGGCCATGTGCACAGCACCTATCCTAAAGAGTCCAGACTACTCCAAAACATTCATTGCCCAAACAGATGCTTCTGAGTTGGGTGTGGGAGCTGTTCTATCTCAGCTGAATTTTGATGGTCATGACCAGCCCATTGCTTTTATTAGCAGAAGGCTGACCCCCAGAGAGAAGAATTGGTCAGCTATTGAGAGGGAGGCCTTTGCTGTGGTTTGGGCCCTGAAGAAATTGAGGCCATACTTGTTTGGCACTCATTTCAAGATTCAGACCGACCATAAGCCCCTCTTGTGGCTAAATCAGATGAAGGGTGAAAACCCCAAACTACTTAGGTGGTCCATTTCCTTACAGGGGATGGATTGTACAGTGAAGCATAGACCTGGCACTGATCATGGCAATGCAGATGGGCTCTCCAGGTATTTCCACTTAGAGCAAGAAGACTCACCTGGTCAAGGTTAGCTTATTGTCCCAAAGTTTGGGGGGGGGGGGGGTCATGTAGGAGAGTAGGGTCTGCAATCCTATGATCACCCCAGATTTTTGCTTTTTGCTTCACTGGTTTACGACTTTCCCTGGCTGTGGGCCTGCTAATCAAACCCACAGCCTAGCTGTTCTCTCTCTAAATTGACACACATGTACCTTAGGTGCATTTACCAATTGGTACTGGGCCACCTTATCAGTCCATGTACAGCATACCTTAGGTATCCAGGGCATAGGTGTACCCAGGGCCTACCAGGGGATGCAGCATGTATTATGCCACCCCTGGCTGGCCATCCAAATCTGACACAACTGGCTGCACGACAGCTGGGGCAAGGTGGTGTAATCACCCTTTGCTTTAGATATAGTATCCCTATATCTAACCTTAAAATAGACACATGTATTCCTATCAGTCACTCCTATGGCAGGCCTTATCAATCCTGAAGGCAGAGTGCGTGGAATTATGTGAGATGGTGCTCTGGCATGAGCTGAGCCCGTTTGTAGCTTGCGGAACCAAGTCCTAATAGTTGTTCCATGATAACGCGTACCATATACTCTTAAGTGCCTTATAATCCTCGCAGTTATTTGCCAACTTTGGTATCTCTTTATCAAAACATGTCGAGTAAGGTGTCATACGAATTGGAATACTAACCCCTCGCCAATTCTGGCAACGGGGTTAGCATTCCACCCTTCTAGAGGGACACGACATGTAAGTAACTGTGAACCCCGGTTAAAGCTAACTCGAGCCTCAGCATCACAAAATGGATGCTGCCACCACAGACACAAGTCTGACCTCCTGCTGCTGGGAGTCCTTCCAGCGAGGAGAGCTTGGACAAAGGGTTTCCTGTCAGGGGCGGTGGTAGCACCATCCCAGACAGGGTTTTGTGTATCCCAGGTAGGCAGGGCTGAGAGGAAGGTGACTGCAAGTGGCACCCCAGTGCTCACTGTGCATATGCCGACTTAAACCAGTTCCAGGGGCACCCCAGCCCCTGAGCTGGGGAAAGTCCGGACAAGGGAGAGGGGTGTAACCACCCCCCTCCAGGTCCCACCCATGGGCAGGACCTAGTCGCGTGCCAGCCCCTTTTCTTAGAATAAAGGTAGGAGCAGGCCCCCTTCCCAAATTAGATAATTCTGAATCTTGAACTACTTTCCACGAAAGGAACTCTTGACTTTTTCTGAAGACTCTCCCTTGTGGCTAAGGAGTAGCCACCCTGCACCCGCAGGCACCATCTAAGCATCGCGGTTTGCTGTAAGTCCATCCGCCGGATCAAGACTGCCCAGCTCGACGAGACCCGTATTCCCTGGCATCTCTGACCTCTACCTGCATCATCAGCCCAGCTGAGATTCGTGGGTGTGACGAGACCTGAGGGACCGGCCATCTTCTGAAACTGCACAACGCTTAACCAGCACGACCGCCGAGGGATCCTCGAGTGAGTGCTTTGGGGTTTGAGAAGCCCTAACCCTGAGCAGCTCCAGCACCGAAGTCCAGCCCTCCAGCATCCACGAGATCTGCGTGGGGCCCTTCTGCTCTTTGCTGCTCACCGCGTTGTCCGGTCACTTGCCTGCTGGCTAGTGGCCCTCCTGACGACGTACCACGACGATTTCACCGCTGGTCTGGTTGCTCCAGACTGGCCCTTGCTCCCCTCCAAAAGAGGAGCACCCCGGACCCTCCTGGTCCACTCCAGACGCCATCTTGACTCCACTGCGTGGGCTTGCCTTTGCCCAGGCTTGTTGCTCCAATCCTGGTTCCAGCATCGCCGACAGCAGACACCTTCGTGGGACAGCTCGCACCTCCAGCCTGGTTGCCGACAACGCCTCCTGGTCCGAGGGACAGCAGAGTCCAGCGTCGCCCACTCACCTGGTCGAGGTGACTTCATCCGGTGTCATCCTGGTGCCCACACAATCACTGGCTAGTGATTAAGAACTGAGTCCCCTCTGCTTTCAGGTCATCTTCATCACCGATCCAGGCTTGGATCACACCGAACATCTTCACTGGTCGCCTGCCAGCAACTTCTTCTTTCAGGCTCCATAGACTACAACGAGCATTCCCGACGTCTTTTGAACCCTATGCAGCCGCGGCCCCTGGGCTAGGTAACCTGAGCATTTCGGTGCTCCAACGTAGGTTCACCATCTAAGTGTCCAGATCCTTTTTCGTTTTTAGTCTACCTAGTCGGATTCATCCGGAAACAGTAACTTTACAAATACTAGCCTCCCTAGACTTTGTCCCGCATCCCGTGTGAGAGTGCACACTCTGCACCCGATCTCCCTAGGCCTCCTGCTCCTAACCTTAGAGTTCAGTAGTGTAGTCCTAGCGATCCTGAAGCCTCTGGATCTTGTTACTTACCTGCTAGTATTTCGCATTCCACTTTTAGTGTATATGGTTTTTCGTGCCCCTCGGGCATTTGTGTAAATTGTGCGACTTGAAGTATTTTCTTAAGAGTTTTGTATTGTGCTTAGCTCCCTGACTCATAAAGAGTTCAGGGTAGACTTGTTATAAATAAATATCCTTTATTTTCATAACAACTTGTGTGGTGTCCTTTCACTTGGTGTTCAAGGGGTATATGTGATGGTATAACAGTTGGCTTAACACGCCCTCTAGAGTTTAGCCTAAAGACTGCTCTTGTCCATGCTACTAGGATAGCTGGTCTATAAGGTTGACTTACAACCAATCATCAATAAGGGTCGTTTGGTATGATACACAGTGATCACTAGAATAGTGAGCACTATATATCAGGCCAACTTCTCACAATGGGTCTTACAATTGGTGCGACTGAAAGGTTGCCCTCTCTGTTCAGCCCACCCAGAAAAACTACCCCTCTGAAAAAATCTGTTCATGTTGAATTGCACTTTATCGAAACTTGGTGAATGATTGTATGTATTTCCCCATGAACTTCACCATTCTTTCACAAATAAAAGACCTTTGGCACCCTCACTTGATTTTTATTTTTTTTGCCAGATCAGCCAATTTAGGAATAATGCGCATCAAAACAGTCTTCCGTCGCTCAACTAATAGTCCCTCGTTAGCGATGCCTAAAAAACATATAGCGTGTTGACACCGGCCTCTTGTCACGCCACACAGCCAGCGCTACCCGCAGCAGGGCTCCAAACCCCAACCTTCTACGCGAGCCCCGCCTGCCAACTACCATCAGCTGGCGAAAGCGGTGTTTGAGCCAATCAAAAGGAGGGGTCCGCAAGGGAAACGCGCTTTCCGTTCCATCACAGACTCCGCCAGGCCTCCCTTCATTTTCCCGCTATCTTTACCTGCATTCTCCTTTTGGCACCATAGTGTAGAGATGTCCTGGGTGTTTCTCTCTCGACGTCCTTCGGTACTCTGTTTCCGGGGCATAGCGTTGCCTTGGACTTTCCCTCGTCGATCAACCAGATTGTTCTCCTCTTGAAGGCAGTGTTTCCCTTGCTGTAAACTCCTGGTCCCTGCATATTTCAAAAATACAAAAGAGGTATTTAAAAAAGAATCCTAGTTCTGAACTCGGGTAGGATGCATATTATATAAGTATCTAGCGGCATGTGATACTTATCTAATTTAGTACTCCTTCATTCTTTGTGGAAGGTGTTTCCAGCCTTGAACTTGTTTCATTCCAAGATTTCTTCATATCTCTCACTGCAATATAAAGAGAAATTGTCTTTTATTTATTTATTTATAGCATTTGTATAGCGCTCTGTAACCCTACGGGCATCCTGGCGCTTAGATACGTAGCTAAAGCTTTGAGGGGACAGGCGCATGGACGAAATGCTGAGCCGGAAAAAATTATTTATTGCGGAGGGTTTTGGGAGTGTTTTTTGGGAAAAGCCAAGTTTTCACCTTTTTCCGAAAGGTTAGAAGATCATTAGTTGTCCTGATGTCAAAGGGGAGGGTATTCCAAAGGTGGGCTGCAGCAATGCTGAAAGCTCGTCCTCCACAGGTGGCTTTCTTGATCCTGGGGGTGCTGATGAAATTCATGGATGAGGATCGAAGAGACCGGCTGGGCTCATACCACTTGAATTTGTGCTGGAGTGGTCGGGGGCCTAGCCCGTGAACTGCCCTGAAAACAATACATAGGGATTTGAAGCAAATCCTTTGGTGTATGGGCAGCCAGTGTAGGTCAGCCAGGGCAAGAGTAGTAGAGGATCTACGCTCACGGGAGAGTTCCAGTTTGGCTGCGGCTGCCTGGACACTCTGGAGTCTGGAGAAGAGATAGGCAGGGGATTCCAGTAGGAGGGCATTGCAGTAGTCCAGGCGGATCAGGATAGTACTCCTGACTATGTCGGCTCTGGACTGTGGGGGCAGGAGAGGTAGCAGTCTTCGAAGTCCTCTTAGTAGGGCGAAACAGCAGCTAACCTGCTTGTTGACGTTAGTCTCTAGGCTTAGTTTGTTGTTAATAGTGACTCCAAGATTTTTTACAGAGCTCACTGGGGTGGGAGAGTCCCCTAACAACTGGGGCCAGAAGTCAGTCGGAAGACTTTTGGGGATTTTTCCTACTGTGCAGTGTAGTATTTCAGTTTTCTCACTGTTGAATTTTAGTGAGTTCTGACTGAGCCAGAGAGACATGTCCAGCATACAGGTGTGAAAAGTTTCCATTGAGCTTGCTCTTTTTCCGTCCAGCGAGATTATCAGCTGGGTATCGTCTGCATAGTTTGTCACGCTGATGCCACCTGTCCGTCAAGTAAGAGCGGAACTAGTCGAGCGCGACCCCTCTGACTCCGATGTTCCTTAGTCTTTCTATCAGGATGCCGTGATTCACCGTATCGAACGCGGCGGACAGGTCAAGCAGAATCAGCGTTGCTGATTCTCCCCTGTCCGCCCTCATTCGCAGGTCATCCATTACTGTCAACAGGGATGACTCCGTTCCATGAACTAGTCTGAAGCCAAACTGCTGCTCCTCCAAGATGTTGTTGGTTTCAAGGAAGAGGGCCAGAGCTCTACTGGCCCATCTCTCTATGATTTTTATAGGATATGGTAATAGGGATATGGGTCGGTAATTCTTGTGGCAGCTTGGGTCCAGGTTGGGTTTTTTTAGTAGCGGGGTGACGATCGCTATTTTCCAGTCTTTGGGAACGGAGCCAGTATGCAGAGATTGAATACATAGTTGGTGCAGAGCTGGTAAAACGTCATCCTCAAATTTCTTAGCTATTCTATGGGGAAGAGGGTCTAGAGGAGAGCCTGAGGACGTATGGAGGGCTGTTGTGATGAATTGCTGTTTCGAAGGAGCCGTAAAGTTGTCCAGGGTGGCAAAAGGGAGGGGGTACGTATCAGGATCCGCCTTTCCGTCTTTATTTGTTAAGATGCTGGTGTCATGTAGTGGGGGGATAGGATTACTATTCATTCCCTCTACAATTTTGCTGATTTTATCTTGAAAGAACACTGCAAGGTCATTGCAGAGTTCTTGTGAGGGTTTGATTTGGCTATTAGCACAATCGGGGTGGGAAAGCTCTTTGATGAGCCTGAAGGTATCCCGGGATTTATTAAAGCTTTTAAGGATTACCTCAGCAAAATAGTTGGATTTGGCTGTGATTATTTCCTTCTTGTATTGTGAGATAGTAAGCCTCCATCGTACTTTCTCCTGGTCAAAGTAATTTTTCCTCCAGATCTTCTCCGCCTTTTTGCAGGTGTTTTTTAGTTTTCTAAGTTTCTCAGTATACCAGGGGGCGGAAGGTTTTCCCCTTTTTGTGATTGTTTTCAACGGGATGACGGCGTCGAGTTTCTTTGTGGTTTCGTGGAGAAAGGAAAGATAGTTTGCGGTGACATCATTTTCTAATTTGAACGAGGCCCCAACCTGGTGTAGGTCGAGTTTTCCCTCCTCTTTCCTCTTCAACAAGTTCTTCCAGTCCCAGTTTTAACCACTTCTACTTCACTGTAAATTACGCACTTTAACCCTGCACCTTTTTGTGCCCTAAGTTTTTTCTTTCTTGTTTCTCCTGATTAGGAAAATACGTTTTTTAGCTTGTTCCTAGTTTTCAGGCGAGATATATATATTTTTGTGGGTCAGTTGATTCTCTACGGTGGTTGTTGGTATGTTTTCACATTTTTCATTGTTTTTGTGTTTCTTTAAACAGACTTTATTGAGTTTCATACAAGGTGTATAGGCCGTGATTTCACGACCTTGTCAAACAGACATTTTGCAACCAAGCTATTTAAATTATAATTAGGGCAGTACATAACACACAAGGTAATAGTTCATTGGAAATGCTGGATTAACTCAATGAATACTCAGCTCGGCATAAGTGCTCGTAGTCAGTTCCCGCTCCAACTGCAGCCACCCATCTCCTAACTACCCCCCCTAACTACCCTCCTCCTGTCCCTCAATTAGGTCCGGCAAAGCGTTAAAGCTACTACACCAGCATTCCCCACAGAGCCGACTGCCCTGCCACCTTTGCATGCACTGTTACAGCCCGAAGATCCCAAGCATATCACGTCCTTGCTGTACAGACACACACAGAATGCGCCACCCTCCCAGCCTCCGCTCGCTCAGGTGGAATTGGATAAAGATATGGAGGTACCAATGATGGATGAGCAATGGGAATTTAGTTGTATGAAGACGGAGACTGCCACAGCTAGTTGCTGGCTAAAACTAATTCTCTATAAATTTCTACACTGACTATATCATAATCCCGTTAAATTACATACGTTTCACTTGCGGGAAGATGACAAATGTGCTAGGCGTGGTGGGGAGAGAGCAGATTTTTTACATTTGGCGTGGCAGTGTCCACAGGCGTGGGAATATTGGGTGCCAGTGTTTGAAGGAATTTCACAAATGATGAGGGATACAGGTGCAACCGTCCTCCCAGATAGCTCTGTTGGGCTGCATTCAGGCTGTTATTACAGCTCATAAAAAATATCTTTCACTAAGCCTGCTCCTAGCGAAACGCCGAGTGGCCTGTAGGTGGGGAAAAGGTCGTGCCCCTAAATTTAAAGACTGGATACAGGACTTATCCACCTGGCAAGAGCAATTGAATAGTTATGCTGAACTTTTACCCCTGAAATCGAGACCGAAAGATATTTGGGGGCCTTTGACTGCATATCTCTAGCCACAGGAGTCTGAGGGGGACCAAAACGTGGAGGGGGAGAACAAGGAACGGGTGGAGAAAGAGATCGCCGAAGGGCCTCTGCCATCACTGGAAATGACTATGGCTCTAGAGCCCTGAAGGTGGAGGGTAATGTAGGGGTGAAACGCTCTGTGTGGGGTGGGCAACAGGCCTGATTCTCCTAAATGTATTAATGTGCTGGCACCCTGATTGCTCAAATACTATGTACACAGACTACCTAACAGATGGACTCATGAAGATGGGAGTCCTGTCTTGGGTGAGGCCATGACCTACGCTTCAGGATGTAACTGATGACTCGACTGGCTGAATTGTGTTGCTTCAAGGGCTGGACAGGGGGGAAGTTTACTGTTTGTAACTGGCATAACAAGTACAGTATGAGTTCGAACATGTAATTAAGATTCTGCTCAGAGTATTTACTGACTACTAAATGCAACTAACATGCTGTAACATGATTGCAACAATAAAGGTTTTTGAAACTTAAAAAAGAAAAAAAAAAAATAAAGTAAGCAGACTCAAAGCGCTATTGTTTCATCATGAAGTGGCACTCACATCAGTGCGAGAGACCTTAGAATTGCAGGTGGCGAGAACCGCAAGTGAGATTCACTCGCTACTGAACACAAATCTCCCACTCCATTTTGGAGAATTAATACACCAAATATTTAATGCGTCTGTTGCCCGGATATGCTTCTAGGTGCATTGGATTATGAAGAGCACGTATGTTCATTCGAGAAGCTCAACAAGATGGCATCCCTCTTTGCTATGAGAGACAGGGATGACCTTTTGGAACAGTTTGCATTCCACGGTTCACATAATCTGGTGAATTTTCCGGATTTGCTTTAAAAAGCTTTTAAACTAGATGTTTGAATTTTTACGATTTGGCCTTTTTACAAGCATTGTTTGACTCTGCTTACTGTTGCATTCTGTTTTTCTATATGCTACAACCTGCCCAAGGGGAGGGTGTCACGTGGCAGATAGGGACATTGTTGACATCACTTAGTTTGCATGAGCCCAGAAGCCTTGATGCAGCTTTTGCGCACGTTACTACATGGCTTTATTTTTGCAAGACTGTTTATTCCTTTCAACTTTCTTCTGTGTTCGTTCTCTGCCTGTTCCTGCCATGCCCCTTGTTATTCTGTTCTGGTCAGGCACAAGCACCTACACAAAACATACTAAAGCTTCTGCTGGAAGCTCGTACTTTGATATTACGGGGATGCATGTTTAGGTGGGACTCACTTGGAGAGGGAGCTTTCCAGGGAGAAGAGCAATGCTGTTCCTATGATGTATATATACCATCTAGGCACTAAGGTATGGGGACTGCTGACAAAGGCCAGAGATCTTTTATCATACAATAACACTTCTTCTTACCAATGGGAGGGAGGTTAGGCTTTATAGTCTTTTCTCCTTTGTCTTTATATGATGAGATCTCCCTTTATGTTGGATGGCCTAGCAGCAATGCTAAATATATTAGTGTTATGCATTTTTCTGCTTGTTGTGGCTCGTATACTGTATGTTATAGCACGATAGTTGAAATAAACGTTTTAAACTATATTCGTGTCTCGGTCATATCTTAATGTGACTAGGTACGAGAGTGTGAGCAAAAAGATGTGTCTTGTTACCACGATTCCTAAGAGATCCAGGAGTGTTGTGTTCTGGGGTGTCTAACCATTTGCTTCTTTGTGAGTGTGTAGGAGAGTGAGTGAGACACTATAGCTAGTCGGTCCTGGGCTCGTGGGAACTAAGGTGGTGGCAAGGCTTAGCCCCTTTACACCTAGTTCCCGCAATCCTGTGCATAGTTCTGTGCATGTGCAGAATCCCTGCAACAGATATAAATAATCCCTTATTGTATGATTATAGGGTTTTCAAGGAGGAGTTATAACGTCTGTTTGACAGACATTCATTTATGCAGTCTGTTGACATTGAGCTATTCAATCTTAAGCAAGGATCGAAGGATCTCATGACCTCTATCTCTTGTTTTAACGGACTAGTTGCTGGAGCTGCATTGCCTTAAGCCAAGCGCAGTGCTCTCTTTTTCAAAGGTTTAAGAGATGATTTGAAAGACATGCTAGCACAAGTTGTACACCCTCCAGAATCTTGATATACACTAATTGATTTAGTAATTAAATTAGATCATCGTTTGCATGAGCCGAAACTTGAGAAGGGATGAATTGAGACCAAGTTCCCTACCTTTAGAGAAAAGAAACCAGAGTCTGACAAACCTGTTGAGGACCCTGAACCTATGCAGATAGGCAGTATTAAAGGGCCCTTAAGTAATTAGGAGAGGCAGAGATGAAGGGATAATAAACTATGACTATTCTGTGGTAAATCTGGACACTTCTTGAGAGACTGCCCTTTCAAACCTAAACGACGTATGGAGTCGGAAAACTGACCAACCTGAGCAAGGTGGAGACAGATTGCTTGGGTGGGACTGTAGGAAGGTGGATACCTGACTATGGTTGCCCCCAACTTTTTGCCTAGTGTTTTGCTGGTTTTCCGACTTAGTTGACCTGGGACCCTGCTATTCAGGGCCCCAGGCCTACTGCTCTCTCGGTAAAATGGATTCCATGTACCTTAGGTACATATCTAATTGGTACTGGGCCACCTTATCAGACCCTGTAACTCAGGGCATAGGTGTACCCAGGGCCTACCAGGGGCTGTAGCATGTATTATGCCACCCCTGGCTGGCCATCTAAATCTGACACAACTGGCTGCACGACAGCTGGGGCAAGGTGGTGTAATCACCCTTTGCTTTAGATATAGTATACCTATATCTAACCCTAAAATGAACACATAGATTCCTGTCAGTCACTCCTATGGCAGGCCTTGACAATCCTGAAGGCAGAGTGCTTGGAATTATGTGAGATGGTGCTCTGGCATGAGCTGAGCCCGTTTGCAGCTTGCGGAACCAAGTTCTAATAGCTGTTCCATGATAACGCGTACCATATACTCTTAAGTGCATTATAATCCTCGCGGTTATATGCCAACTCTGGTATCGCTTTATCAAAAGATGTCGAGTAAGATGTCATACGAATTGGAATACTAACCCCTCACCAATTCTGGCGACGGGGTTTGCATTCCACCCTTCTAGAGGGACACGACATGTATGTAACTGTGAACCCCGGTTAAAGTTAACTCGAGCCTCAGCATCACAAAATGGATGCTGCCACCACAGACACAAGTCTGACCTCCTGCTGCTGGAAGTCCTTCCAGCGAGGGAGGCTTGGACAAAGGGTTTCCTGTCAGGGGCGGTGCTAGCACCATCCCAGACAGGGTTTTGTGTATCCTGGGTAGGCAGGGCTTTAGAGGAAGGTGACTGCAAGTGGCACCCCGGTGCTCACTATGCATAGGCCGGCTAGAACCAGTTCCAGGGGCACACCAGCCCCTGAGCTGGGGAAAGTCCGGCATGGGAGAGGGGTGTAACCACCCCCCTTCCTGGTCCCACCCATGGGCAGGACCTAGTCGCGTGCCAGCCCCTTTTCCTAGTATAAAGATAGGAGCGGGCCCCCTTCCAAATTAGATCATCTTTGAATCCTGAAACTACTTTCTACGAAAGGAACTCAAGACTTCTTCTCAAGATTTATCCCTTGTGACTAAGGAGTAGTCACCCTGCACCCGCAGGCACCATCTAAGAACACTGCGGTTTGCTGCACGTCCTTCCTCCGGAATCCGACCGACCAGCACGACGAGACCCGGCTTCCCTGGCACCTCTGACCTCTACCTACATCATCAGCCCAGCTGAGATCCGTGGGTGTGACGAGACCTCGAGGGACCGGCCATCTTCAGAACTGCACGACGCTTATCCAGCACAACCGCCGAGGGATCCTCGAGTGAGTGCTTTGGGGTTCGAGAAGCCCTAACCCTGAGCAGCTCAAGCACCGAAGTCCAGCCCCCCAGCATCCACCAGATCTGCGTGGGGCCCTTCTGCTCTTTGCTGCTCAACGCGTTGTCCGGCTACTTGCCTGCTGGCTTGTGGCCCTCTTGACGATGCACCACGATGACAACACCGCTGGTCTGGTTGCTCCAGACTGGCCCTTGCTCCCCTCCAACAGAGGAGCACCCCGGACCCTCCTGGTCCACTCTAGACGCCATTTTAAGTCCACCGCGTGGGCTTGCATTTGGCAAGACTTGCTGACCCAATCCTGGGTCCAGCGACGTCGACAGCAGATACCTTCGTGGGACAGCTCGCACCTCCATCCTGGTTGCCGACAACGCCTCCTGGTCCGTGAGACTGCAGAGCCCAGTGTCGCCCACTCACCTGGTCGAGGTGACTCCATCCGGTGCCATCCTGGTGCCCACCTAATCACTGGCTAGTGATTCAGAACTTGGTCCCCTCTGCTTACAGGTATCCTCCATCATCGATCCAGGCTTGGATCCCTCTGAATCCCTTCACTGGTCGCCTGCCAGCAACTTCTTCTTTCAGGCTCCATAGACTGCAACGAGGATTCCCGACGTCTTTTCAGACCTATGCAGCCGCAGCCCCTGGGCTAGGTAACCTGAGCATTTCGGTGCTCCAGCATAGCTTAACTATCCAAAGGTCCAGATCCTTTTTCGTTTCAGCTCTACCTAGTCGGATTCGTCCGATAACACTAACTTTACGAAATCTAGCATCCATAGACTTTGTCCCGCATCCCGCGTGAGAGTGCACACTCTGCACCCGATCCCCCTAGGCCTCCTGCTAGTAATCTGAAGGTTCAGTAGTCCAGTCCTAGCGATCCTAAAGTCTATTAGAGTAGTACTTACCTGCTAGTAATTTTGCATTCCACTTTTAGAGTATATGGTTTTTCGTGCCCCTCGGGCATTTGTGTAAATTGTGAAACTTGAAGTATTTTCATAAGAGCTTTGTATTGTGCTTAGCGCCCTGTCCTCATTAAGAGTCCAGGGCTGTTGTGTTCTAAATAAATATCCTTTTATTTTCATAACAACTTGTGTGGTGTCCTTTCACTTGGTGTTCAAGGGGTATATGTGATGGTATAACAGCTGGCTTAACACGCCCTCTAGAGTCTAGCCTAAAGACGGCTCTTGTCCATGCTACTAGGATAGCTGGTCTACGGTTGACTTACAACCAATCATCAATAAGGGTTGTTTGGACTGATACAAAGTGCTCACTAGAATAGTGAACATTATATATCAGGCCAACTTCTCACAGGGACAGGTTTAATGGTCTCCCAACTTTTAAGTCATGATCATATACCCTAGCAAATGCACTATTTTTTTCTTTATAGCTCGGCTGAGCTGGGGCAATGACAATGTAGAGGTGCAAATAATGCTTGACTCTGGTGCCACTGGAAACTTCATCGATTCTACATGGGTTGAGAGTATGGAAATACATGGGGGTTTTGTGGTTTTTTTTTTTGTCCTCATCCTGCCAAATAACTTGTTGGCAATACTCACTTTCCCCTGCTAGGAGCAAGATGGGAATAGGATCTCTCCAGACAGGAAATTTAGCTGTTTCCACCCCAACCCCTCTTACGCTTGACACGCAAGGATACAAAATGAGGGGGACCAGGACCAACAGCTATTTGTTGGCTTAATTATTGGACCCCATTTCTCTGGCACCACTCAACCAACATGGCCCATATCTTCTACCGGCTTCTAGACTCACATGCCTTGTCTTGTTGACTTATATATATAATGCTATTTTTACTGTCAGAGAAAGGGGTGGGATGGTCGATTTCCAGGCTTTACAGATCTCTCTTCTTCCCAATAAAATAACATAAAAAATTTACCTTGCCGCAGTTTTATTTGAGATCAGAATACTATCCTGGCCCAATCTAAAAAATATAAGCGCTGGGGTTATCTCTATTCGGATTCCTGTTACATCCGTCAAAAATTCACATAAATCCATCAAAAATGTTGTGATTACAGGGCAAGTTAAAAATATGTGCCTGCAAAAGAATTTGTAACCTTACTCTTTAAAATTTCGGGTCTCCGAACTTAAAAAGGAACTGATCTTGTCCGTCCCCCAAGTCACTAAGCAATGCCCCATATCATCCGGTTTATTTAATAGCATCCGAAAGTTCTTGAAATGGAATACATGTGCATAGACCCATAAGTCCGGAAAGCCGAGACCACCACTCTCCTCAGCCTTTTCCAAGATATACGCGGACCTTTTGACTCCCAAACAGAACTTCCTATCTTGCCCTGTAATTTTGCTACCTCATTTTTATCAAATGGGAGGGGTATATTATTAAAAAGAAAAGTAATCATTTTGATCAAATTTACCCTTCCGTATAGATTAAGAGGAAGATTAGCCCATCTAATCAATAATCTTCCAACCTCCTGGCTGATCTTTCTCCAGTTAACCCCGGTGAGATCTACTAGCTTCTGCGTTATTATAATGGCAAGATATCGCATTTGAGTTTTTACTCCAGGGGTCTGGGAAGATTGGTTCCACTCCATGACCACAGTCTTATCTTTATTTACACTATATGCAGAGACCTTCCCAAATAGGTCTGCTTTATCCCACAACTTAGGAATGGCCTCCTTAGGATTTTGAGTATATAGAATGAGGTCATCCGCTTATAAAGCTACTTTAACCTCAACGTTTTTATATCTAAAAGGAATGATGGAGAGATCTTGTCTAGTTAAGGCTGCAAAAGGTTCAATATATATGTTGAACAACAAGGGGGACAGCGGGCATCCCAGCCTTGTTCCCCGCATGGTATTGAACTAATCAGTTAATTCTCCATTGACTAAAACTCTGGCTTTAGGTGCACTATAAAGCAACTATAATGCTTTTATGAAGTTTGTAGGAAAAACATAGGTTCTCAAAGCTTCCCAAAGGTACGGCCAGTGAAGCTGGTTGAACGATTTAGCAGCGTCTACTGCCACCATAGTCACTGGAAGATTAAAAATCTATTATACCCAACATGGTGAAGGTGAGTTCATTAAGCAGCCTTCCAGGGATAAACCCCCTCTGATTTCCATGAACTATACTCTTTATAATCTTACCAACTCTAGTTGCCAATATCCCCGTGAGCACTTTATAACCGGTGTTCAACAGGGATATAGGCCTGTAGGATTCTACTGCCAGCGGAGCCTTATTTGGTTTTAAAATTGAGACAATTGTTGCCTCGGCCCAAGACGTCGGAGGGTCCCCCCCTTCTATCAAGATCTTATCAAACAGCTCTTTAAATTCTGATATTAGAATATCCTCAAGAAATCAATACATTTCTATCGGGAGGCCATCTGGGCCGACCTCCTTCCCTGCGGACATTCTTCTCAACTGTACTCGAATCTCTTCCTCCCTTATTCCCATCTTTGATGATCATTCAGGGAAGGGAGCTCAACTCTACCCAAGAATTATTTAATCTTTTTCAACCCTGGTACAGTATCCTCTTTGTATAATTTGGCCATATATCCACGGACTTCAGCCCCTATTTTTGTACTTGTGTCTAAAATCTGGCCCCTAGAACTCTCTCTCAGGGTATTTATATGATTACAGACTTTATCCGCTTTAGCTTTCCAAGCCAAGAGCCGGCCACTTTTCTCCTCATATGAAAAGTTTTGCAACTTACTGACCTTCCATCTATTTATTATGATCATATCCAAAATTCCTTGGTATTCTAATTGGAGGTTCTCCTTAGTGAGACGAGGAACCTCACTTAAAACTCTAGGGAAGCCCTCTGCAATTCTAGCTCCTTAATTTGAATATTTTTCAACAGATCATTCTCACATTGCATAGTGCTATGCTTCTTCCCCATCATTATTGATGTTCCCAAGGCCCTAAGAAATGCCTTAAACGCATCCCAAATAACCTGACTCTTTGCTGACCCATTATTATCTATAAAAAAAGTCATGACCTCTTCTCGAATTGGACCTCCTCATCTAATAAGATTGTCCAGTCTAGAGTCCATCTAGTTATACCCCTTTTTTCCTGAAATCTCAAAGAGAGGCATACCGCAGAATGATCAGAAAGAGTTGCAGGGAGATGTTTAACCCTTTCGCCTTCCTCGAACAAACATTGATCTATTACAAAATAGTCTATATGGGAATGGTGGCCATATTTTTTACTAAAAAAAGTATATCCCTTCTTAACTCTCATTTTAATTCTCCAAACGTAGACCATGTTTAGTTCTTGGATCAATGTTCTAAGTATAGCCATTGAGTGTAAAGGAGTGATATATTTTACTTTAGACGTTCTATCTAACTCGGGTCTTTGAACTAGATTAAAATCACCTCCAATAATCACTGGACTATGGGTTAACAGAAGTGATGTCTCTAATTTAATTAAGCGGTCTGGGTTGTCCTGATTTGGGCCATAGTAGCTAACACACACTAACGCCCTATTCTGACTTTTGATATTGGCTAATATCCATCTACCAGAAGAATCGGAAAGAAGGCTTTCTAATTTAATTCTACTATTTGATCTTATAATTATTGCTACCCCTCTTGTGCTACCCCTCTGTTTGGAGCAAACTGCATCCTGAACCCAAGACCATTTTTTAAGCTCAGCCAAACATTTGCTTTCTTCTAAATGAGTTTCCTGTAAATGAATGACGTTTGCCTCCGCTTTCTTAAGGAACTCCATAATACGAGCCAATTTCCTCTTAGATCTCATCCCAGTCACATTCCATGAAATGAAATGCACCAGATTCTTACTCATTTATATAATACATAACTCCCTCCCAATAGATTTGCCTAAGCATTAATTAGGTCTATATTAATTTGAAAGCCAATAAAATAAAAAAAAATTCATAAGGACAAACAAATCATAAACGGCAGATCATGGACACTAATTTTTTCTTTTTTTCTCCCAAATGCTCCCAACACCCTGTGACCCCCCCACCCCAGAGAACCCCCGAATCATCTCTTGAGGTGAAAACGCCTTCGAGATATGCCTATGCGGACGAGTCAGACCCAGGTGCCGGTCCCAAATTAACAATAACGCCTATACACACACACATAAATAATACTACTTTGATATCACATGATCCTATCGCATGATCCTAAGATATAACCATTCAAACCGCATAAAGGGTGAGAACTGGTAACTAAATGGAACCTCCACCCTGTTCTATCTTTACATTATTTACAATTACATTATTTCTACTTGAACAGAGAGTGATCTATACTTTATTATGGTCCTCCCATCTGTTTTAATAGTGCATCTACTTCCTCCGGTTCTTAAATGTTATACATCTTGTTGTTCCACATCATCTTCAACATGGCAGGAAATTTCATGTGAACTTGCGCCCCCCTAGACCGGAGTTCGTTATTTATTTTCCCCAACAGCCATTGCTTCTCTGCTATTCTTTTGCTCATATCAGATCTTATTAAATAGGTAGAATCCCCATACACCAATGAGCGTTCTTTTAATGCTCAAGCTAAATCCATGTTGAACCAAGAAGGACAGTGGAAGTTGGTAAAACTATTGATGGGAGACCCATGAAATCGGGGCCTGTCACTCATTTTACCAAAGAATTAGGTTTCTACATACATAACAAACATTTTGAAAGCATCCAATTTGATGTCATTTCTTCACCTCAATTTCACACAATAGTAGGACTCCCTTGGTTGATGAAACATGACCCTGACGTCAACTGGAGAGACCATACAATGGCTTTCACCTCTGATTACTGTAAGAATCATTGTCTAGAAAGTAACACCCCATTACAACATATATCCGGAATTATTGATTCCAGTTTACCTCTATTACCTGACTGTTAAGATTCCTTAAGAGAGGTGTTTGATAAAGAAAAAGCCTCTGTCTTACCACCCCATCACCCTTATGACTTCTGCATCAATTTAGTACCTTGAGCAAAGATAACAGGCAGTTGTATATATGCCTTGATAGAGAAAGAAAACATTTGCTTGAGAGAATACCTGGAAGACATGTTACAGAAGGGATTCATTCGGCCATCTAGATCAGCGGCCTCGTCTCTCTTTTCTTTATACCCAAACAAGAAGGGGGTCTTCGGTGTTGCATTGACTACAGAGCCCTTAACTGTGTGACACTAAATAATAGATACCCTCTACCTCTGATTCAATCCTTACTCGATCAAGTAAAACAGGTCACCATTTTCACCAAGCTTGATTTAAGATTCCCCTATCATTTGGTTGGAGTAAGAGCGGAATATGAATGGAAAACTGCCTTTCATACAAAGTTCGAGAATTATGAGTATTTGGGCATGCCCTTTGGGCTGTGTAATGCCCCTGCAGCTTTCCAATTCTTTATTGACAAAGTACTAAGGGAAACATTGGACGTTGACACTATCCCCCACATAGATGACATTCTAATATATTCTTCGTCAACCGAAGAACACATTGGACATGTTAAGAGTGTACTAACACGCCTCAGACATACCAATCTTTATGTGAAACTAGACAAATGTGAATTTCACGTTCCTGAAGTTACCTTTTTGGGTTTTGTGTTGTCAACAAAAGGAGTAATCATGGATCCTCAAAACGTTGCTGCCATCTCAAATTGGCCATCTCCTTGTTCTGTGAAGGAATCACAGAGTTTTCTGGGCTTCACTAATTTTTATAGACGGTTTATAAAAGAGTTTGCATCTTTGACATCTCCTATTACCAGACTATTGAAAAAAGGGATGCCTTTCACGTGGACACCAGCCGCTGAAGAAGCTTTTTCCTGCCTAAAACAGTCCATTATCGCTGACCCAGTACTGAAAAATCCTGACACTTCCCACCCGTTCATAGTGGAAGGAGATGCATCCCAAGTGGCTATAGGAGGAGTTTTATCCCAGAGAGAAAGACAAACATGTAATCCACACCCAGTAGCCTTCTATTCTCACAAGCTTACACCATTTGAAATAAACCATTGAGTGGGAGACAGGGAGCTATTAGCAATCAAACGAGCCTTTGAAGAATGGCATCAATACTTACTTGGGGCCTTACACACAGTCACTGTTATCACTGATCTCAGAAACCTACAGTTTATGAAAGCAGCCAGGGCTTTATCCATGAGGCAGTTACGATGGACCCATTATTTCAGCAATTTTGCCTATATCATACAATTTCAGGCGGGCACCAAACATGGCAAAGCAGACTCCCTATCCTGATAAGGTTATGATTTATTTGTGGACCTGGGTAGACACGATCAAACCTTCATTTTGAGTCCCAAACGTATTCTGGTGGGGCACTTTTTCGAAGGAGTCGTTTCTGAAAGAAGTGCTTCAGGCACATGAAACTGAGGAAATAAAAGACCTAGAAACCAAACACAAAGGAGTTAGAATCAACAAACTGGTACACATTCAAGGAGGCTTAGTTCTTCCTATTAAAGATTTACAGTTACAAGCACTGGAATGGTGTCATGTACATGTATTAGCAGGGCATCCAGGTCACAAAAAACCCTTGCCCTGCTCAAAATACATTTTTGGTAGCCATCTATGAATCAGGACGCTCAGTTGTGTGTTCAACAATGTTACATCTGTGCTCAGATTAAAAGTTCACAACAGGTCCCAGCGGGGCTATAACTCTTCTGCCCACTCCTCCTACACCAATGCATTCCGTTTCTATGGATTTTATTATAGAACTTCCACTCACTAAGCAAGGGCATACTGTCATATTTGTAGTTGTAGACATACTATCAAAAATGTTCCATTTCATACCTTTGAAAGACTTACCTGACTCTAAAAAGCTTGCTTTTATTTTCCTCCAACATGTAGTGCACCTTCATGGTCTTCCTTCTGTTATTATATCAGATAGAAGACCCAATTTGTATCTACATTTTGGAAAGGATTGAACACTTTGTTAGAAATAGATGTAAGGCACTCTTCTGCTTATCACCCCCAAACAAACGGCCAGACTGAAATGGTCAATCTGTGTTTTGAACAATACCCAAGGTGCCAATTTTTGCACATAGAGAGAGACTGGAACACTTTTCTTTGGACTGCACAGTTTGCTTATAAAAATGGTGAAGATCCATCCATAGGTGTGTTGGACAGGCCACATGAAGGGCCGCTCCCCCTCTGCCCGACCAGGTCACTCGAGTGTCACCCACCACCACTTCACGTTTTCCGTCCCCTCCGGGACCCTTGCCTCTGAACATATCGACCTCGTGGGGCCGATCCACTACTGGCCCGCGCACCCAGCCTGGGCGCCATCTTTGGACACTCCGCCACGAGGCCGCGTGGCCCCCGATCGACCCCAACCCTGGGCCTGGCCAGGCCTCAGACATCCCGGCACCACCATCCACCCAGGAGGTGAGCGGACTACTTGGCAGGTCAATGGGAGGAAGAGGTGTCGATGGTTCTCCCCCGCCAGGTGCAGCTCGGCCACAACCTCCCCGGGCGCTGGCTCCACCCCCCTGCTGGGTGTCTGGACTCCCTCATCCCGGACCCCCCGACCTCCAAGTGCGAGGGTCCGGACATCAAAGGGCATCAGCCCTATAACTGGGGCAGCTCCAGAGCAGGAAGGCAGTTGTATCTTGGAGTCGAGAGACGCAGAGAAGAACTCATCCTTGACGGACTACTGGCGCTGCCGTACTCTGCCTTACGCACATCGTCCTGCCTGTTGGCGCTGCCGCAACCTTCGTAATCCTTCATCGTCGTCGGGACCTGCTGGCGTGGCCGCGGACCGTTGTAACTACCATCTTCATCGGGACCTGCTGGCTCCGCCGCGGACCGTCGCTTCTTCCGTCCATCTCGGGACCTGCTGGCTCCGCCGCGGCCCGATCATCTAGAACGCCGAGCTCGAGGATTGAGAGCTATTTTCATCTATTGGTAACAAGACTGTCCCGCTACCCTTTTCCCAACCCAGAGACCAGAATCGAGGGGACCCCTGAGTCCAGACCTCCTTGTACCATTCTACCGTACCTAAAGAATTGCTATAAAGTATCGTTGAACCTTATCCTTGTGTGGTGTACGTCTGTGGGGGGGAAGTTACTTGTCTGTACGATCGCTGGAGACGGCTCTCCCCGGAGACCTCTCCCCGTATCCTCGGCCGACCCTCCCGGTCCGTCTAACATTGGTGGCCAGCGGCGCGATCCGAATCACCGCATAATCGTACAGAAAGTAGCTCACCCCACGACGAAATCACGATGACAACCAAAGAAAGCGGATCCACCGAGAAATTTCAGATGGAGAAATTGGACGAGTACAACCATCGTGAATTAAAACAATTCTGCATCGAACTAGGTATCGCTACCACCGGTCTGAGTACAAAAGACGATTTCAAGCATGCCCTAGAGTCCTGGGCAGAAACCGGGGCCGTCGGAACCACCAACCAAAACATCGCAGCGGTAGAAAAAAATATCACGGCCCCCGAAGAGCGAAGAACGGGTCTCTCGCAGGACGAGATCCAGGAACGAGAAAGAACACGACTACATGAACTAGAAATGGCCCGGCTCAAAATGGATGTTGAACTTAAGTTGGCCGAACAAAAACTGAGCTTAGAGCACCTACGTCTCCGAGAAGAAAGAGAGGAAAAGCAGAGACAAAGGGAGCTCGAGGAAAAGAGACTGGCATATGAACACGAGCGCAAATTAGCGGAGATAGACTTACGCAAGCAGAACAAAGAGCTAGGGGTGCCCGAGCAACCCCACACCCCAGGGGCAACAGAGAAAAAGGTACACATCCCCAAGGATGTCGTTCGAGAATACTTCCGAGAGGACGACATCCAGCAATGGTTCAAGGCCTACGAAATCGCTATGACCGCCCACCGGATCGATCGAAGCGACTGGGGAGCCGGTCTATGGGGGAGATTCCTCAATGAGGGCCGCGATGCCCTGCTACAGCTCCCGGACCACCAGATGACCTCCTATGACCACATGAAAGCTGCCCTCCTCATCCGCTATGGGCTCACACCCGAGATGTACCGTCAGAGGTTCCGAGACTGCACCCGCATCCCGGGTACAACTTGGGTGGACTACGTGAACTATTTTAGCCGAGCCTTCGAGGGCTGGATCAAAGGAAGCAATGTCACAACTTACGAACAACTCTTCAATCTCATGGTGTGGGAGCATCTATCAAACAATTGCTTCATTGAGCTCCGCCAGCACCTCCTCGACAGCAAATTGACTGATCCACGGCAGCTCGCAGCCGAGGCTGACCGGTGGGAGATCACCAGAGTGGGCCGGAATGGATCCTATGAACAGAACCGGAACAACAACGGTCAGCACCGTCCCCGAGGAGGAGGGGGCCAAGGACGCGGAAGAGACAACGCTCCGGTCGCCCCCGCTACCAGCACCACCCCCCGGCCAACCGGGGCAGCACCCCGGCGCGACCGGGATACCGAGCCAATGTCACGTGTCATCGATGCCAACGAGTCGGCCACTATGCAAACGACCCAAATTGCCCACAGTACCAGAGCCCAAGACCCCGCCAAGTGGCCGCTGCTGCTCTGGGGGAAGAACAGATCTCAGAAGAGCAAGAAGAATATGAGCAAGAGCATCAAGAATGGGAGCCAGCCGCCATGGCTCTAGCATGTTTAGGGGGGAAAGACATGGTCCTGCGGGTCCCCCTACCCGCTAACACCCGGAAGTATAGCCAATGGGTGAGCATCAATGGACGCCAGGCCGAAGCCCTCCGTGACACCGGGGCCAGTGTAACAGCCGTCCGCTGTCACCTGGTGACCCCAGAACAGTTCCTACCAAACATTCTCTGCCCTGTCCGTTCAGCCGATAACTCCGAAAGTCTGTGTCGGATGGCCTGCGTCCCTTTCGAGTGGGGAGGGGTCTCCGGCATGTTGAAAGTGACGGTCCGAGATGATGCCCCCGTAGACTGCCTCCTGGGAAATGACCTTGAAAGCTCCCCGTGGGCAGCCGTAGAACGAAGGGAACACCTGGGGATGTTAGGCATCCCGGACTGGGCGTGCGTCACCACCCGGTCCATGGCCACCCGTGCCAATCCCCGACCGGAGGAACCCGAATGGCCGGCGCCTCCTCCCCCGGTCGCCCCAGTCGAAAACACCGACCGTGCCGTCCCCCCAGAACCAGCTCAACCTCCAGACCTCGCTGGCCTCGACCAGTGGCATCAAGAGGGGGGGCCCACACAAGAGCAGTTTCGCCAAGAGCAGAAGACCTGTCCCTCTCTCGAGGGACTCCGCCAACAAGCCCTCGCCCAAAGCGCAGGGGATACCTCCGGAACACATTGGATCTATTGGGACAATGATCTGCTATACAGTGAACAAAGGATCGCGGAGTTGGGGGCCAGCCGAGTGCTAGTGGTGCCCCTCCGTTTTAGAGACTTCTTGCTAAACCTGGCCCACGATGTCCCCCTGGCTGGACACCTGGGTCAGGATAAAACCTACAGCCGCCTGGTGACCCACTTCTTCTGGCCCAAAATGAGGAATGATGTACTCCAGCATTGCCGATCTTGCCCCACGTGCCAAGCCAGTGGAAAGAGCGGCCGCAAACTAAAAGCCCCCCTGCAACCGTTTCCCGTGGTCACCACCCCGTTCGAGAGGGTCGGGATAGACATTGTGGGGCCCCTAGACCCTCGTACAAAACAAGGACATCGGTTCATCCTGGTGCTAGTGGACCACGCCACCCGCTACCCCGAGGCTGTTCCCCTGCGAACCGTGACAGCCCCGGTAGTCGGCCGGGCCCTGATGGGGATCTTCTCCCGTGTGGGCTTCCCCCGAGAAGTCGTCAGCGACAGAGGCACGAACTTTATTTCCAAATATATGAAGTCCCTCTGGCAACAGTGTGGGGTCACCTACCGATTCACGACCCCCTATCACCCTCAAGGAAACGGACTCGTTGAGCGGTTCAACCGCACGCTCAAAGGGATGATTGGGGGGTTGGAAGAGCCCCTCCGTCGCCAGTGGGATGTGCTGCTGCCGTGCCTCCTCTTCGCATATCGAGAGGTCCCCCAGAAGTCCCTCGGCTTCAGTCCGTTTGAATTATTGTATGGACATCCCGTACGGGGGCCTCTCAGTCTAGTCAAGGAAGGCTGGGAAATGCTCCCTCTAAAGAACCCTCCGGATGTCTTCAGATACCTCCTAACCCTCCGCAACCAGACCCGACAGTTCAGAGAGCTGGCAAAAGCAAACTTGGAGGCCAGTCAAGAGGACATGAAAAAGTGGTATGACCAGAATGCCTCCTCCATCGAATTTGAACCTGGGCAACAGGTATGGGTGATGTCCCCCACCGAACCCTGCGCCCTGCAAGACAAGTGGACGGGACCCTTCAAAGTAGTCGAGCGCAAGGGTCCTGTCACCTATCTCATCGACATGGAATCTTCACGGAACCCCCTCCGGGTCCTCCACGCTAATAGACTGAAACCCCACTTTGTGCGTTCAGAACTCAGCCTCCTGATGGCCACAGACAGTGGAGCCGAAGAAGACTCCGAACCCCTCCCTGACCTCCTACGGACTCGGGAGAAAGATGGCTCCGTGGATGGGGTCCGACTCTCGGAGGCCCTCACCCCGGAACAACGCCAAGACTGTCGAGACCTCCTGTTGCAGTTCGCCAGCCTGTTTTCCCTCACTCCAGGTGTCACTTCCTGGTGTGTGCACGACGTGGACACGGGGGACAGCCCCCCTATCCGCCACCGGGCCTACCGCGTACCAGATCGGGTACGGGCCTGCATCCAGGAAGAAGTAACCAAAATGCTCACGCTCGGGGTCATCGAGCCCTCAGACAGCCCCTGGGCCAGCCCAGTAGTGCTGGTCCCCAAAGCAGCCACTCCCGGCACCACCCCGGAACTCCGGTTCTGCGTCGACTACCAGGGCTTGAATGCGGTCACCCGAACAGACGCACACCCCATTCCCCGGGCAGACGAACTAATCGACCGCATGGGAGCTGCCCGCTACCTCAGTATTTTCGACCTGACGGCGGGCTACTGGCAAATCGGCCTCACACCCCGGGCCCAAGAACGATCTGCATTTTCCACTCCTGATGGCCATTATCATTTCAGGGTCATGCCCTTCGGCATGAAGAATGCTCCCGCAACATTTCAGCGGCTCGTCAATCAGGTCTTGGCCGGGCTCGAAGGATTCAGCGCCGCCTACCTAGACGACATCGCTGTGTACAGCCACCATTGGTCCGAGCACCTCCACCACCTCCGAGCGGTGCTACAGGCCCTTCAGCGGGCTGGCCTCACGATCAAGGCCAGCAAATGCCAAATTGGTCAGGGGTCCGTAACCTACCTCGGACACCAGGTGGGAAGCGGCCGGGTGGCCCCTCTGCAGCTCAAGATTGCCGCCATCCGGTCCTGGCAGCCCCCCATCACCCAGACCGAGGTCCGCGCCTTTCTGGGACTCACGGGCTATTACAGACGGTTCGTGAAAGACTATGGTACCATAGTGGGGCCCCTCACAGGACTCACGTCCAAAAATCAACCCCAGAAGGTCAACTGGACCCCAGATTGTCAAACAGCCTTCGAACAACTGAAGGCCGCCATGTGCTCCGCCCCTGTGCTCCAGGCCCCCGACTACAGCCGGGAATTCGTCGTCCAGACGGATGCCTCCGACCACGGCATTGGGGCGGTCCTGTCTCAAGTGAACACCGAAGGCCTTGATCAGCCAGTGGCCTTCATCAGCAGGCGACTCCTACCTCGAGAACAACGCTGGAGCACCATCGAGAGGGAGGCCTTCGCCGTGGTATGGGCCCTCAAAAAGCTCCGGCCCTACCTCTTTGGCACACACTTTCGGGTGCAGACCGACCATCGACCCCTGCAGTGGCTGATGCAGATGCGGGGGGAAAACCCGAAACTACTACGTTGGTCCATCTCCCTACAAGGGATGGACTTCACTGTCGAACACCGGCCTGGGCCAGATCACGCCAACGCGGATGGCCTGTCCCGCTTTTTCCGCCTCGACGAGGAGAATCCCCAAGAGGATGGGTGACTCTCCCCGCCTTCAGCTGGGGGGGACGCATGTTGGACAGGCCACATGAAGGGCCGCTCCCCCTCTGCCCGACCAGGTCACTCGAGTGTCACCCACCACCACTTCACGTTTTCCGTCCCCTCCGGGACCCTTGCCTCTGAACATATCGACCTCGTGGGGCCGATCCACTACTGGCCCGCGCACCCAGCCTGGGCGCCATCTTTGGACACTCCGCCACGAGGCCGCGTGGCCCCCGATCGACCCCAACCCTGGGCCTGGCCAGGCCTCAGACATCCCGGCACCACCATCCACCCAGGAGGTGAGCGGACTACTTGGCAGGTCAATGGGAGGAAGAGGTGTCGATGGTTCTCCCCCGCCAGGTGCCGCTCGGCCACAACCTCCCCGGGCGCTGGCTCCACCCCCCTGCTGGGTGTCTGGACTCCCTCATCCCGGACCCCCCGACCTCCAAGTGCGAGGGTCCGGACATCAAAGGGCATCAGCCCTATAACTGGGGCAGCTCCAGAGCAGGAAGGCAGTTGTATCTTGGAGTCGAGAGACGCAGAGAAGAACTCATCCTTGACGGACTACTGGCGCTGCCGTAGCTCTGCCTTACGCACATCGTCCTGCCTGTTGGCGCTGCCGCAACCTTCGTAATCCTTCATCGTCGTCGGGACCTGCTGGCGTGGCCGCGGACCGTTGTAACTACCATCTTCATCGGGACCTGCTGGCTCCGCCGCGGACCGTCGCTTCTTCCGTCCATCTCGGGACCTGCTGGCTCCGCCGCGGCCCGATCATCTAGAACGCCGAGCTCGAGGATTGAGAGCTATTTTCATCTATTGGTAACAAGACTGTCCCGCTACCCTTTTCCCAACCCAGAGACCAGAATCGAGGGGACCCCTGAGTCCAGACCTCCTTGTACCATTCTACCGTACCTAAAGAATTGCTATAAAGTATCGTTGAACCTTATCCTTGTGTGGTGTACGTCTGTGGGGGGGAAGTTACTTGTCTGTACGATCGCTGGAGACGGCTCTCCCCGGAGACCTCTCCCCGTATCCTCGGCCGACCCTCCCGGTCCGTCTAACAAGGTGCATCCCCTTTTTTTTAAACTATGGCTTTCACCCCCGTTGTGGCCTCGTATCTCCTCAGGTTACTACTACTACTACTACTCCTGATGCCTTAGACCTTGTGACTCGACTCCAAGATATCCATGTTGAGGCCAAACAGAATTTGGAGGAAGCCAAAAGTAGGTATAAGGATGATGCTGATCATCATTGACGACCACCTCCAGATTATGTAGTTGGCGACAACGTCTGGTTAGCCACTAGAAATATTAAGGTTAAAGGGACAAGCAAATTTAAACATCGCTTTATTGGTCCCTATGCTATCTCTAAGATAGTGAACCCTGTTGCTATGAAACTCTACTTGCTTGACTCCTTATGGATCCATCCTGTTTTCCATGTGTCTTTGTTGAAGGCCGTAGCCCTGGTACTATTGTTCCTGCTCAACCTCCCCTTGATCTGGCGGACAATGAACCTGAGTACGAAGTAGCCTATATTGTGGACTCACACAGAGTGAGGCGTAGGCTACAGTATTTGATTTACTGGAAGGGTTACTGGCCTGATGAATTGACTTGGGAACCCGCCTCTCATGTTCATACTCGCCGCCGGTGCGGTTGTTTCACCCTCACTATCCCAATAAGCCTAAACCTGTTCGAGGAGGGTCTTAGGAGGGTGTGCTGTCTTGCCGCGAAGCCATCACTGCCTGCAGCAGCGCTCCAAAATCTGCCTGCAGCCTCCTACGTGAGCCCCACCTGCCGACTCCCGTCAGCTGGTGAAGGCGGCACTTGAGGCAATCAAAAGGGAGCGGTCCGCAAGGGAAACATGCTTCACGTTCCTTCACGGATCTCGCCAGGCCTCCCTTGATTTTCCCACTATCCTTACCTGCATTCTCCGCTCGGCGCCGTAGTGTACAGACATCCTGGATGATTCTCTACCGGCTTCCTTCGGTACTTTGTTTCTTCCGGGTTACCGTGTCTGCTTTCGGGGCATAACGTTGCCATGGATTTTTCCTCGTCGGTCAACCAGATTGTTCTCCTCCTGAAGGCAGAGTTTCCCACGCGGTAAACTCCCGGTACCTGCATATTTCAAAAATACAAAAGAGGCATTTTAAAAAGAATCCTAGTTCTGAACAAAGGTAGGATGCATATTATATAAGTATCTAGTGGCATGTGATACTTATTTGATTAGTACTACTTCATTCTTTGTGGAAGGTGCTTCCTACCTTGAACTGGTTTGATTCCAAGATTTCTTCATATCTCTCACTGCAATATAAATAGAGATTGTATTTTAACCACTTCTACTTCACTGTAAATTACACACTTTGACGCTGCACCTTTGTGTGCCTTTAATTTTTTCCCTTTCTTGGTTCTCTTGACTAGGAAGTTTTTCGTTTTTTTCCTAGTTTTCAGGCGAGATATATGATTTTGTGTGGGTCAGTTGATTCTCTTTGGTGGCTGTTGTTAAGGTCGGTATGTTTCACATTTTTCATTGTTTCAGCTTATTAATAATAAGTGTGTGTTTATTTTCTAGATACATTCTGTGAGTCTCTCGCTCTAGTTGTTTGATATTTCCTACATACAACTTCCGAACTTGCAACAGGTAGAACATTTTGCTGCTTTTCTCCCAATATCGGCATTTTCTGTACTTAATGCGCATGCGCGAAGACGCATGACGTCATCACGCCATTACGCGGCGGCCATTTTGAATTGGGAAGTAAGAATTTCTCTATATTAAAACGTGGCGGCCATTTTGAATTGGGAAAAACATCACACAACGTCGCGGCCATTTTGGATTTTAAAAAAAACGAGAATCAGCGCGACGATCAGCATTTATGAAGAGAAACTGTTAAAACCTTGGCAAATTGTTCCTTTTTACACAAATAGCAGTATTTATTTTGAAAACTTTACAAAAACATACCAAATTATTTCTTTTTCATTGAACTAAAAGAATTTTGTTTAAAAAAGGAAAAAAAATCATTGAGCATTGATTTTAAACAATCTTTATGAACTATATACATTTTTGTTGCCAAGTTCATTTCATTTACTCAATATTATTTGCTAGTTTTACTCACCGTTCAAACCTGTGATCAAATTTTCTTGCAAACAGTTGTGTATATTTTCAAACGCAAATATGGAGAGTCTAACTGCACCTGCAGCTTTTCTATCTTCTCCTGGTGAACCAATATTGGAATGGAAACGTTGGAAGGAAGGATTCTTTGCTTATCTGGAAGCTATTGGTGGTGATGACTATACAGACAAACGAAAACTTGCTATTTTGAAACATTGTCTGGGTGCAGAAGGAAGAGACATTTTGAAGCATCTTCCACCAATTAGTAATCAAACCGATGATGAGGTGGATGTGTTTCTAGAAGCTATTAAACAAATGGACAAATGTTATATGAAAAAAAATAAATGAAGTTGTGTTACGTCACAAATTTCTCAGTAGGGGTCAACTCGTCAACAAGTCTATTGATTCATTCATGAACGATTTGAGAATTCTAGCATCAAAATGTAACTATTCTACATTTCACGATCAAATGCTTCGAAATCAAATGGTGCATAAAGTGGCTGATGTCAAACTTCAAGCTAAGTTATTAGATGTGGAGGATTTAACTCTCGACAAAGCTTTGGACATAGCTCATAAATTTGAAGACATGAAGTTGGGTTTGAAAGAATTAGCTGAACAAAAAGTGTCTGAAGGTAATGAAATTAAAAAATGCAACTTTGATGAATCTAATGCTGGTAAAGCAAAGTACAAAAGTCAGTTCTCTCAATCAAAAGATTATATATGTTTCAAATGTGGGATTCCAGGTCATTTATCAAATGACAAAAAGTGTCCTGCTATAGGTCAAGTTTGTAGATACTGTAGATTGAAAGGACATTACACCAGAATGTGCAGAAACAAGAACAGATTTAAGAACACGTATTCTGATCGAAGAAGTGGAAACGATGAAAGCATAAGAGAAGTCAATTGTGATGATGATGAATATCTTTTGACTGTGCATGAAATTAATACTGATCCTAAAGATGCACCCTACTGTACTGTGAACATTGGTGGCATTGATGTAAAGATAATGGCTGACTCTGGAGCTAGGCATACCCTCATTGGGGAAGAGTGGTTAAAATAATTTTCTAACATTTATTTATCACCTCCCGATATTAGATTAGTTGGCTATGGAAAAAAACCCATTGATGTTTTAGGATTTTTTGTTACTACTTTGAATTTTAAAGGCAAAACAATTTCTTCTAAAGTTTATGTGGCGAAGGATGTTTCTTGTCTTTTAGGTTGGCCTCAACAAAGAGAGTTAATGATTAAGTTGGATCCTAATCATCCAGACCAAGTGTTAGGGTATTCTGATCTAATTTTACATATTGAGAGTGATCCAGCTGCAGAATGGGAAAAAAGGTTTCCTAGTGTATTTTCGTCATCTAAACTGGGTTTACTAAAACATTTTGTACATAAAATCATTCTCAAGCAAAATGTAAGTCCCAAAGTTCATAAAGTGAGGAATGTCCCTTTACATCTTAGAGAAGCCGTTAAGTCTGAACTTCAAAGACTATGTGACCTAGATATCATAGAGGAGATAGAATCTTCAGAATGGCTATCTCCAGTGGGAGTCGCTCACAAGCCCAATGGCAAAGTTAGGTTATGTGTCGATTTAAGGGATCTGAACAACTGTGTGTGGGTTGATAGACATCCATTACCCAACATTAATGAGATGTTTACTAAATTAAAAGGTGCATCCATTTTTTCCACCCTTGACTTGTCTAATGCCTACCATCAGATTGCGTTGCATCAACAAAGTAAACATCTTGCTTCTTTTATTACGTCCGAAGGGGCCTTTATATATAAAAGGATGCCCTTCGGCTTAATATCTGCATCATCTGTTTTTCAAAGAGTCATGCACAATTTATTCAAAAATATTAAAAACGTTCTATATTTTCAAGATGATATTTTTATTTTTGCTACTAATACATCTGAGCACACAGATATTTTACACAAGGTTCTTTGTATTTTACAAGACAATGGTTTTAATACTTACCAAGGAGAAATGTAAATTCGGGGTTTCATCAGTTGATTATTTGGGTCATTCGATTGACAAAAATGGCATTTCTCCGAAGCAAAATTTGATTAGGGCCATTGAATCTGCTCCTGATCCTGAGAACAAGGATCAGCTTAGATCCTTTTTAGGACTTGCGGAATATTATGCAAAATGTATACCTTTGTTTTCTGACAAGACAGTACATATGAGAAATCTCATGATAAAAAACTCATAATTTTTGTGGGATGATAACTGTATAAAAGAATTTGGTGAACTGAAAAAGTGTATTTCTGCTGCTCCTGCATTAGCTACATTTACCACTGTGTATAGTTCAATAATTGTATCTGATGCTAGTAATGTAGGCATAGGGGCGGTGTTGATGCAAGATCAAAAAGGTCATTTGGTTAACATTGGTTTTGCAACCAGACTATTAAGGGGAGCAGAATTTAAATACTCCACATTGGAAAAGGAAACACTTGCATGCTGGTGGGGAATTGAATATTTCCGAAAATATGTTTTCCGGTACCATTTTCAAGGTAAGATCAGACCATCGCCCTCTGGTTGATGTATTCACGACAAAGGGGTGTGGTAACGCTACATCTAGGATTGCACGATGGCAATATAAATTGCAAGATTTTCATTTTAAAATTGAATATCTTCCGGGGATAAAAAATATTTTGGCAGATTGTTTATCAAGATTACCTGTCCCTGATGACAATGTAGTTGAAGAAGATGACGATTTGGATAATGTGATTTCTATATGTGAGGTGTCTAAAGGTTGTATTCAGGAAAAAGAATGGAGATTGTCTTGTGATAATGATTTAATCTTGAAGAAAGTGACTGAATATGTAAAATCATCTTGGCCTAGGAAGGCTGAATTGACAGAAGATATTCTTCCTTTCTTTCGGGTTGCACATGAATTATCTCTGAAAAATGAGCTTTTGGTCAGGGGGTTACAGTTAAAAGTACCATGTAATTTGCAACAGGACATTTTAGAAATGGCTCATGAAGGGCAATCAGGAATGACAAGTATGAAAAGGAAATTCAGGAGTGAATTTTGGTGACCAGCCATGGATAAAGCAATAGAATGTAAAGTTAGAGACTGCATGGAGTGTTGCCTAAGTGATAAATCCCAGAAAACTGTTACTTATGAGCATCTACCAGTGTCAAGGCCTTATCGGGCATTGCAATCCATTTCATTGGATATTGCAGGTCCTTTGTGTTTAAACAAGAACTCAGTCTATGCCATCATTCTTGTTGATCAGATGTCTCAGTGCCCTGAAGTAAAAATTGTATCTAGCGTGACTTCTAAGGTAGTTATACAATTTTTAAACGAAATTTTTGAGAAAGAAGGTTTTCCTGAATCCATCACAAGTGATAACGGGGTACAATTTGTTTCTTTCGAAATGAAAGAATTTGTACAACGTCATGGGATTATTCACAAACGTGCATCGGTTTATTACCCACAAAGTAATGGTATTGTTGAAAGGTGGATTAGGGTATTTAAAGAAGGTTTACAATTGGCAATGTCTCATGGGAAGGATTGTAAACAAACTTTGAGTGAAATATTGTGGTGCTACAGAAATACTCCTAGAAGTATGAATGATCTAACTCGTTTTGAAAATATGAGAGGTAGGAAATGTATATCCAACATGTATCAATCATGGATGAAAGACCTGTTTCTTGAAGAAAAGGATAAGAGGGGTAGAGTTGTTCAGAGTGAAAATTTGAAAAACTCTCTTATCAATGTCAATGACTGGGTTAGAGTAAAAAAAGGTAGGTTTGTTAAATCCGGTGAATCTAAATTTTCAAATCCTTTGAAAGTTCTTCGAGTTGGGCGTCAGGTTGTGGAATTATCTGATGGTAATGTGTGGAATATGTCCAAAATTGTCAAAATTCCACAATGGTTATGGTCTGATGTAAAATCTGATGATTCTGTTTCTCACAAGTTCTCCAGTTCTGTCAATAACAGTAGGAATTGGAGAAAGTTCACCAATACATGTGTTGGTTCTTCATCCGATCAACTTGTGCAAAGATATCGCCAACGTCCTGCATGGTACAAGGATTATTATGTGGATTATTGATCACTGTCTGTTTATTATTGATGTTGTGTAATTTCTTATCCTGTACATTTCATGTTTTCTATTAGTTTATAATTGGTTATTCTGTTCTCTTATTTTGGTAACATTATTAAATTGCTATGAAGGGGGATGTGAGTAAACACACTTTATTTAGATATATAAAAACATATCTTTAAAAGATTCTTCCAGCACATTAATACAATCTTACAGCTTAAAAGAGATTAAGAAATGAAGAAAATAAAAACAAATAAAATGTGGCTTCTTATCAGTGCTTACTGCAACGTGTCAATTTAGAAATTAGCACTCCCGGACAATACAGATGGGGTTAAATACATATTATTCTGCACAGTGGTCCAATTTTTCTAAAAGACTATAAACATGCTGAACGAATTTGGCCAATTTTATGTTTAAAACAGTGTTCTCTGAGGACAGAGCAGCAATAATGGCGTGTCTGCAAGTCCGAACTCCCAGCCTGTTCCATTCCGGCCTGAGTAGGCGTCTGCGTTGGAAAATAAAGAAAGGGCAAATACAAAGCACGTGCAAAAAAGTTTTGTTTGCTGACCCACACCCTCTGCACGTTTGATCAACCCTTTTTTGATGCCATACAGGGAGATTTTGAAGGAAGCGCCAGTCTCCCAGTCTTAGGGCGATCAGGCATCGCTTTAGATGATAGGAGAATGTTATCGAAAGGTAATTTGCCGTGGATAGTCGTTTATAGGAGTTGGCTACTGCCCAAGCATGGCTACGTTTCACAAGGAGAGCTTTGTCCATGATCAGGGATTTCAGTCTTATAACTTTTTTTATTGTGTTTTTGAAGGCAGTCTGGCTTGGGTTAAGGGCCCAAAGATCCGCAGCAGACATTTGTTGGATGTAGTCATTTAGGAGGTGGCCGAATGTTCCCCCCGGATTGCTCATACTGATTTCGTTCCAGACCAGGAGTTCCAGGGTACCAGCTTCTGCCTGTCTTAGTTTGTGGATCAGGTTAAGATATGAGCCAACATTAGAGGATTCATAGTTAGTTAAGCCCAGCTCTAGTCTGACCTGTGCTGGCGAGGAGGAACTCGGCAGGTGAAGCAATTTCTTATAGAGTTTAGTTGTCAGTTTATTTAAGGAATTAATCATTTTTCCCTTAAAGATCTCTATGCCATACGAAAGTGTGGGCCCGATCTTTGCTCTAAGCACTTCCAGTAAGGGCAAAACCGTGGGGCCTGAGAGTCTCCTCAATAGCTTAGCCAAGGATATCATTAACGCTGTGGCCTTGGCTGCAATCACAGTGCTCTGTTTGGTGAAACTGCCCATGGAGTCCAAATGGACCCCTAAGTATTTGTACGATTGGCCGATTGAGATGCTTTCTTTGTTTATTGTCCAGCCTCCACCGCTGTAGCGTTTTTTGCCAAACGGAACAACCATAGTTTTTTTCATGTTAATTTCTAACTGGTTGTTGACCATGTATTGCATTAAGGCGTCCAGGAGTCTCTGTAACCCCACTCTGGTGAGACTGAACAGTGCCAAGTCGTCGGCATATAAGAGATTGCATAATGCCGTGCCTCCTACTTTTGGTGGATGGCTAATTACTTTCTCTAGAGAGCTTGATAGGTCCGCAATGAATAGATTGAAGAGAAGGGGAGCCAGCACGCATCCCTGTTTGACAGCACGGAAGGTCCAGATTTTCCGGGAGAGATGCGCGCCAGACCCTAACTTCACTCGAACCCATGTGTTGGAATACAGCAGTATGATGGGATTCAGGATATTATCTGGGATTCCCCACTGCTTCAGTTTTTGCCACAGAGCAGCCCTAGGCACCCTGTCAAATGCTGATTTGAAGTCGACAAAGCAGCAAATAATCGACCTGGAATTTGTAAGGGCTTTGTCAATGATGGTGGAGATTGCCAATAAGTTTGTCATTGTTCCTGATTTGGCAACGAACCCTGTCTGATTTAAAGGAATCAGATTTTTGTCCTTTGCCCATTGTCTGAGATCCTCCAAAATGAGGCCTGCAAAGTGCTTTGCCTCTATATCCAACAAGGTGGGAAAACAACTACGGGTTGGCTCTGATCAGCAAGGCTGAGCCAGACTAGCAATAAACAAAAGTGGGGTGCCAGTGCTGATATGAATAATTTAAATAAACAATTAACCAAACAGAACTTGAAAAATTATTCAAGAACGGGAATTACTACTTAATAGCTTTTTATTTTCACATTTTTGAAAGAAAAAACTTATATTTTTTACATTATCCAGAAGAGCATATTTCGAAAAGGACACACAAAAATAGAGAAACTGGCTACTAATCATCAGTCATTCAATATTGCAGACATATCACAGGCATTCAAAGAGCATTCGAACCACTTGGGAAAAGGGACTACAAAAACATATAACACAGTCTTTAAAATATGTACAGTCTATACTACAAAAGAAACAAGAAGCCACAGTCTGCGACCACAGTTTTACAATAGTAACAAGAGAAAAATTTCTATAATGTACATTCCTATAAAATAAATTTGATCTTCAAAGGAAATTTTTCAAAGAAATGGTTCTCGGTAATGTACGAGCGGCAGGAAGGAGTTAATTTAATGATCCTGTCGCTCTCGCAGACACTGTGTGGCAAAAGCCTACGCGTTTCGAATCCCACTGATTCTCTTGGGATTCTCTTCAGGGCCTCGTGTAGTATCACTAAGTGAGAGCGCCAGATTTTAGGAGAACATCGAAGTGAACGGTGAAATCTGTAGTCTGTATCTCATATACAGGTCGTGCTGGTTATTGTCTTTGAGTAGGAAACCAAAAGGGCGATAAATGAGTGGAGATGGCAGTGGTGGAAATATCTGCCGAGCAAGGAGGGTCGTCGGAATCAGAAGTGTGAGCAAGACGGAATATTAATTCGCAGCTGTCGTCTAAATCGGTATTAATCCGATACTCGGAAGTGTGGTAGATATCACAGGAATAGATAGTTGCTGCTAAACGCATGCGCCCAGGGGTAGTGCCGACTAGTACGCGAGTGGACCGCCGGTCGTTTTTAAACCTTGAATCAACGACATGGCGTTGTCATTTGACTGACCGCTCAAGTAAAGTAAAGGTCTGCGTCAGCATACAGGACGGTACTCAAATGACGTATTCATCCTCACCTGCCCCTGCCGTCTATAATTAAATAAAAGCGATCCCAAATCATTTCTATTCCTGTGATATCTACCACACTCATTAAATTAACTCCTTCCTGCCGCTCGTACATTACCAAGAACCATTTCTTTGAAAAATTTCCTTTGAAGATCGAATTTATTTTATAGGAATGTACATTATAGAAATTTTTCTCTTGTTACTATTGTAAAACTGTGGTCGCAGACTGTGGCTTCTTGTTTCTTTTGTAGTATAGACTGTACATATTTTAAAGACTGTATTATATGTTTTTGTAGTCCCTTTTCCCAAGTGGTTCGAATGCTCTTTGAATGCCTGTGATATGTCTGCAATATTGAATGACTGATGATTAGTAGCCAGTTTCTCTATTTTTGTGTGTCCTTTTTGAAATATGCTCTTCTGGATGATGTAAAAAATATACGTTTTTTCTTTCAAAAATGTGAAAATAAAAAGCTATTAAGTAGTAATTCCCGTTCTTGAATAATTTTTCAAGTGCTGTTTGGTTAATTGTTTATTTAAATTATTCATATCAGCACTGGCACCCCACTTTTGTTTATTTCTATATCCAACAAGGCAATTAATCTGTAGTTGTTCGGGTTGCCTCGTGCTCCGGCTTTATAGATGGGATGGATAATAGCACCTCTCCAAGAATCTGGGATGGTTTGGTAGCTCAGGGTGTAGTTAAAGAGATTTAATAGCACCTTGGACCAGAAAGGGACGTCGGACTTGAATAGCCTCTGCGGCAGGCCATTCGGGCCTGGTGCTCCGTCTTGTCTCCCTTTGGTCAGTGCTTTGGCTACTCTTTCTTCAGACAATTCCTCGAGTGAGGAAGGCCCCTGCATTTGATCGGGTGGAAGGTTCGATGTTATGCCCGTGCCAATGTCAGAGACCCATGTTAATCCAGGGCGGTCAGGGTTATCTTGTGCCTGGAAATGCTCTGTTAAGTACGAGATCCAGTCTGCTTCCTGGATGTTCGCTGATCCAAAGGATGTTGTGTTTCGATCGATGTTGTTGACCAGTGACCAAAATGTCTTTGAGTTCTGTTGTTTGCTTTCCCATACCAGTTTAACCCAGAATTGAGATTCCTGGTCCTTTCTTTCTTGGGTAACTGCCCTTCTAAATGCCTTTTGGGCATGACGGTATGTATAGAGGAAGCTGCTGTTCTCTGGGGATTTTAAAAGCAACCTCAGTGCGTTGTTTCTCGTTCTTTTTAATGTTTTTATCATGGGGAGTGCTGTTGCTCCTACTGGTGGTGTGCGGTTTGGGCCCTACCTTGTCGCTGGATAAATTCTGATCAAATGTGCGCATAACTGCGACCATATTGCTGTTGGGGAAGCCATTTGGTCTAGAGCACACATGATAAAATCCTTGCTTGTTTTTAGGATGCACTAACAGTTAGACTCACTCCATTTCAGGCGTTTTAGGTTATCGGAATGTATTCCTTTGTATGTAAATGGTGCCTTTTTATGGAGAGCTGAATTTGTGGCAAAGGAAACGACCAATGGCCTGTGGTCGCTTTCGAGCCTTGGCAGGACGGAGAAGCTAGCCAGATTGGACAGGAATTCCGAATTACAAATAGTGAAGTCAAGGTAGGATTTTGTTCTTCCATTTGACCAGGTCCAGTTTGGGGGGGGAATCGCTTGCTGATCTTCCATTCACCACCAGATACCCTGCGTTGTAAAGTCTCAACACGGTGACCTCGCCTAATATATTGGAAGCTTGCATGGGGGGTTTAGATTGGGGGACAGCCTCAATAATGCTGGTCAGGTTGGGTCCTTCTGAGTCTGCTATGTTCCCCTGGAAAAGGTTTGTGTTAAAGTCCCCTGTGATGATGCGGTCCGAGTTGGGATATTCAGTGGCTATATCATTCATTGTTTCGCAGAATCTGGCCAGGTGGTCTTTTTTTGTGCAGGTGTTAGGATTAATATACGGATGTACCATGTTACAACGCATACCGTTACAACTACCTACTATTACAACGCGACCATTACAACGCATACCATTACAACGCATAGCGCTTTGAGGTGCTGGATAGTGGTAAGTATAATTTACTATTCTAACTCCAGTCCCCGTGGACCCTAGGGAAGGTGTTGGATAGTAAATTATACTTATTCCCTATCCTAGAGCGCCTCCCAGCGCAATGCGTTGTAATGGTATGCGTTGTAAAAGTCGCGTTGTAATGGTAGTGCGGAGTAACGAATGCGTTGTAACAGGTGTATACCTTAATATACACATTTATAAGTAAGTGCAGTCGCTGTCTGCTCCGTAGAATTAATTTTGACCCCCAGTAGCCAGACTTCTTTCAGGTTAAGTTGACTGAATTCGCCTTTTAGATTATTGGATATCTATGTGGAGAGCCCGCCTTTAGGGTGGCCGAAGCGGCTGTCCCTCAGTGCCTGTTTCCGATATTCAATGAATCCTTCAATGGGGCGGCCCTGAAGTTCCTAAGTTTCCTGCAGGGCAATTGCCACATGTTCCCCCAGGAAAGACATAGTGTCTTCATTTAAGATTTTTGGGTGTAGGCCGCAGATGTTCCATGAGCACAGTGAAAAAAGTGGCTCCCCCTTTCTGCTGACCACACTGTGCTGTTGTACCCCTGACGGAAGGAGTGATTTTAATGAATTGTATGCTTTTGTTGGTGGACCTGTCGCAGATGGTCAGTTTCTGCTTTTTGTGGCCAATACTGCTGGCAGCCATCCCCAGGCATGGTCTGGTTCATTGTTTCTCACCGCTGTTTCAGGGCATTTAAGTTCTATATCCGGCCCTGAGGCATTTTTTAGAACAGAGAACGGCCTCCCATGCTCTGTATTTTTGGTGAAGGCCGGCTTGTTGGGTGTAGTTGCTCCTGATAGCAGCGTGATTGGATACCCTGGCATTGAATAAGGGTGCACTCTAATCCCCCAATTCCGCAGTGTAGCCTTGTGTTCGAGAAAGGCTCCTACCCAGCCTGCCTGCGTGAAAGTTACAACAGTGACCTCAGAGGGTTGGTTTCCTCGTGGGGGAAGAAATTCAATGGATTCGATGTTATTCGTATCCAGACCCACTAGCCCCGGTATGCCTTCCGCTAATTTCAGCAGATTTGATCTGTTGAGAATATCGTGCCGCCCCTTAGATTTGTACTCGGGGGCTAATAAAATCCGATGACACGATTGGTTGTCGCTTCGCGGCTCTGGTGCAATTGTGGGTTTGGGGATCAGTTTTTCGATTGTTACATCAGATCTATTTTTAAGTAACTTCTGTGGTGGTTGGAGGGGAGCCTGTTTTGATTGTGGAGTATGACTGATCCGAGCAGCTATGTCATTGCAAATGGTTGGAATCAGAAGTGTGAGCAAGACGGAATATTAATTTGCAGCTGTCGTCTAAATCGGTATTAATCCGATACTCGGAAGTGTGGTAGATATCACAGGAATAGATAGTTGCTGCTATACGCATGCGCCCAGGGGTAGTGCCGACTAGTACGCAAGCGGACCGACGGTCGTTTTTAAACCTTGAATCAACGACATGGCGTTGTTATTTGACTGACCGCTCAAGTAAAGTAAAGGTCTGCGTCAGCATACAGGACGGTACTCAAATGACGTATTCATCCTCACCTGCCCCTGCCGTCTATAATTAAATAAAAGCGATCCCAAATCATTTCTATTCCTGTGATATCTACCACACTTCCGAGTATCGGATTAATACCGATTTAGACGACAGCTGTGAATTAATATTCCGTCTTGCTCACACTTCTGATTCTGACGACCCTCCTTGCTCGGCAGATATTTCCACCACTGCCGTCTCCACTCATTTATCGCCCTTTTGGTTTCCTACTCAAAGACAATAACCAGCACGACCTGTATATGAGATACAGACTACAGATTTCACCGTTCACTTCGATGTTCTCCTAAAATCTGGCGCTCTCACTTAGTGATACTACACGAGGCCCTGAAGAGAATCCCAAGAGAATCAGTGGGATTCGAAATGCGTAGGCTTTTGCCACACAGTATCTGCGAGAGCGACAGGATCATTAAATTAACTCCTTCCTGCCGCTCGTACATTACCGAGAACCATTTCTTTGAAAAATTTCCTTTGAAGATCGAATTTATTTTATAGGAATGTACATTATAGAAATTTTTCTCTTGTTACTATTGTAAAACTGTGGTCGCAGACTGTGGCTTCTTGTTTCTTTTGTAGTATAGACTGTACATATTTTAAAGACTGTATTATATGTTTTTGTAGTCCCTTCTCCCAAGTGGTTTGAATGCTCTTTGAATGCCTGTGATATGTCTGCAATATTGAATGACTGATGATTAGTAGCCAGTTTCTCTATTTTTGTGTGTCCTTTTTGAAATATGCTCTTCTGGATGATGTAAAAAATATACGTTTTTTCTTTCAAAAATGTGAAAATAAAAATCTATTAAGTAGTAATTCCCGTTCTTGAATAATTTTTCAAGTGCTGTTTGGTTAATTGTTTATTTAAATTATTCATATCAGCACTGGCACCCCACTTTTGTTTATTTCTATATCCAACAAGGCAATTAATCTGTAGTTGTTCGGGTTGCCTCGTGCTCCGGCTTTATAGATGGGATGGATAATAGCACCTCTCCAAGAATCTGGGATGGTTTGGTAGCTCAGGGTGTAGCTAAAGAGATTTAATAGCACCTTGGACCAGAAAGGGACGTCGGACTTGAATAGCCTCTGCGGCAGGCCATTCGGGCCTGGTGCTCCGTCTTGTCTCCCTTTCGTCAGTGCTTTGGCTACTCTTTCTTCAGACAATTCCTTGAGTGAGGAAGGCCCCTCCATTTGATCGGGTGGAAGGTTCGATGTTATGTCCGTGCCAATGTCAGAGACCCATGTTAATCCAGGGCGGTCAGGGTTATCTTGTGCCTGGAAATGCTCTGTTAAGTACGAGATCCAGTCTGCTTCCTGGATGTTCGCTGATCCAAAGGATGTTGTGTTTCGATCGATGTTGTTGACAAGTGACCAAAATGTCTTTGAGTTCTGTTGTTTGCTTTCCCATACCAGTTTAACCCAGAATTGAGATTCCTGGTCCTTTCTTTCTTGGGTAACTGCCCTCCTAAATGCCTTTTGGGCATGACGGTATGTATAGAGGAAGCTGCTGTTCTCTGGGGATTTTAAAAGCAACCTCAGTACGTTGTTTCTCGTTCTTTTTAATGTTTTTATCATGGGGAGTGCTGTTGCTCCTACTGGTGGTGTGTGGTTTGGGCCCTACCTTGTCGCTGGATAAATTCTGATCAAATGTGCGCATAACTGCGACCATATTGCTGTTGGGGAAGCCATTTGGTCTAGAGCACACATGATAAAATCCTTGCTTGTTTTTAGGATGCACTGACAGTTAGACTCACTCCATTTCAGGCGTTTTAGGTTATCGGAATGTATTCCTTTGCATGTAAATGGTGCCTTTTTATGGAGAGCTGAATTTGTGGCAAAGGAAACTACCAATGGCCTGTGGTCGCTTTCGAGCCTTGGCAGGACGGAGAAGCTAGCCAGATTGGACAGGAATTCCGAATTACAAATAGTGAAGTCAAGGTAGGATTTTGTTCTTCCATTTGACCAGGTCCAGTTTGGGGGGGAATCGCTTGCTGATCTTCCATTCACCACCAGATACCCTGCGTTGTAAAGTCTCAACACGGTGACCTCGCCTAATATATTGGAAGCTTGCATGGGGGGTTTAGATTGGGGGACAGCCTCAATAATGCTGGTCAGGTTAGGTCCTTCTGAGTCTGCTATGTTCCCCTGGAAAAGGTTTGTGTTAAAGTCCCCTGTGATGATGCGGTCCGAGTTGGGATATTCAGTGGCTATATCGTTCATTGTTTCGCAGAATCTGGCCAGGTGGTCTTTTTTTGTGCGGGTGTTAGGATTAATATACACATTTATAAGTAAGTGCAGTCGCTGTCTGCTCCGTAGATTAATTTTGACCCCCAGTAGCCAGACTTCTTTCAGGTTAAGTTGACTGAATTCGCCTTTTAGATTATTGGATATCTATGTGGAGAGCCCGCCTTTAGGGTGGCCGAAGCGGCTGTCCCTCAGTGCCTGTTTCCGATATTCAATGAATCCTTCAATGGGGCGGCCCTGAAGTTCCCAAGTTTCCTGCAGGGCAATTGCCACATGTTCCCCCAGGAAAGACATAGTGTCTTCATTTAAGATTTTTGGGTGTAGGCCGCAGATGTTCCATGAGCACAGTGAAAAAAGTGGCTCCCCCTTTCTGCTGACCACACTGTGCTGTTGTACCCCTGACGGAAGGAGTGATTTTAATGAATTGTATGCTTTTGTTGGTGGACCTGTCGCAGATTGTCAGTTTCTGCTTTTTGTGGCCAATACTGCTGGCAGCCATCCCCAGGCATGGTCTGGTTCATTGTTTCTCACCGCTGTTTCAGGGCATTTAAGTTCTATATCCGGCCCTGAGGCATTTTTTAGAACAGAGAACAGCCTCCCATGCTCTGTATTTTTGGTGAAGGCCGGCTTGTTGGGTGTAGTTGCTCCTGATAGCAGCGTGATTGGATACCCTGGCATTGAATAAGGGTGCACTCTAATCCCCCAATTCCGCAGTGTAGCCTTGTGTTCGAGAAAGGCTCCTACCCAGCCTGCCTGCGTGAAAGTTACAACGGTGACCTCAGAGGGTTGGTTTCCTCGTGGGGGAAGAAATTCAATGGATTCGATGTTATTCGTATCCAGACCCACTAGCCCCGGTATGCCTTCCGCTAATTTCAGCAGATTTGATCTGTTGAGAATATCGTGCCGCCCCTTAGATTTGTACTCGGGGGCTAATAAAATCCGATGACACGATTGGTTGTCGCTTCGCGGCTCTGGTGCAATTATGGGTTTGGGGATCAGTTTTTCAATTGTTACATCAGATCTATTTTTATGTAACTTCTGTGGTGGTTGGAGGGGAGCCTGTTTTGATTGTGGAGTATGACTGATCCGAGCAGCTATGTCATTGCAAATGGTTTTAGTAAAACTCAATTTTGACGTTATTTTTTCGTTCCCAGAAAGGGGGAGATCCATTAAAAGCCGAGATTTTCCTGCCGCTGTCTCTTGCCCAGTGTTACTTGACCTAACTGGACTCACCCTTGTGCTTGTTGCAGGATCACTACCCTCTATTTTCGTTGCCGAGGCAATTGTTGATGTTCTTAGACTCTGAGGGCTCCTTGCCAGTTCTTGAATGGGTAAGTCCGCAGTTGGTCCATTCGAGGTTGTTGTTGGGTTTGTTGTCGGTACCACTGTGCTGGGCTCTATAGAGGATTTTTTGTTTTCGGCTATCGAAAAAATGGGGAAGAGATTCTGATGGGCCAAGTTGGAATTAGCCCTGAGTTTATTCCTCGCTTTGCGTTGACGTTTACGCTCTCTTTTGCTGCAAGGGGGAATAGGCCTGGGAGAGACCTGGACTGATGGAGCGGGTGAAGAAACAAGACTATTAATTCGTCCGGCCTCAGATTTGGCATGCTGGTTTGTAGGCCCGGTTGATGATGGGAGAGTGCAGTTTTCAACCGTCGGGGTCGGTTTTGTTGGAGTACTATGGGGGTGACCGTTCATCGATGGAAGGCGGTTAATTGATCCTGTGATATCCGCTTCTTCTTCCTTTGTTTTTGTATTTTTGTTTCCACAGTCCTCCAGTGGTTTGTCCTGTTCTTGATGTTTAGTGGGTTGCAGTATGGCTGACACGTATCCCCCCCTCAGCTGCTTTACTTCCCTGATAACTGTGGAGAGGCAATCTGGGAGCAGGGAGAGGGAGTCAATGATTGGAGAGCAGCAGCACGTTGGTTGAACAAAGTTTGCAGATGCTTGCGCCCTTAGGATTAACAAGTTCAATTGATCTAATTTGCCGTCGATCCCTGACGTAAAGAGTGCCAGGGTGTTTAGTAAATCAACTTGCACCTCTATTTTTATTGAATGATAGTTAAGTGCGGTCACGATTTGTTGGAGGGTCTGCAATAGTTGAGGCCAAACACTGGTCGTAGTGTCCTCTTCTGTGTTAGGTTTGTCATCCGGAGTGAAACTCGGGCTTCGAGGATTTGAGGTGGTTTTAAAGAAAAGGGACAGATTCGACATGGATTGGTCGTTTGCTGCCATCTGCGCTGATTGACTTTGACATAGAGTCCTTATTTGGCCAAGAGGCGGAGATAACTTGTGTAAAGGACTTGAGTCTGTTGATGCTGTTAATATTTTTGTTATTGGTGAAGTTAGCGAGTTTAGAGGTGGGCAACTACCATTGAATTGCGGTGGCCCGGCTTGCCCGTGGATTTGGGCCGTCGTTGTTTGCTGTGGGGAGCCCGTGAGTGGCTTAATCGGGAAATGTGGAAGTTGTAGCAGCAAAGGGGAGGCCTCTATTGAACACATGATATCTTCCAGCTGTGATTGCGGTGGAGGGGCAACCCCATTATCGTCTGCCAGAGGGGTGGAGGGCTTCTCCGGTTTGAGAGGAACTGTTTGGGTGTTTTCCCTATTTTGGTTGATACAGGTAGACCCAAAAATATAAACCTCTGACGGCTCTTTTGCTGGCATTGTGTTGAATACCCAATTTTGCGGTGGTGCTTTAAGGTCAAACCCTAAGTGGTCAGAGGTTGTAAAGGTGGTTGCCTCCGAGGCTTGCGGGTGTTGCTCTAATAGTTGTATTAGTTCTGCAGTTTTTGATGGGGTCTTTCTAAAATAATCCTGTAGAGTTAGGCTCTTGAGTTTCTGAGGTTTTGGAGTGTGCGTGACATGGCCCTGAACCCCAGCTGCGTCTGGTTGCTTGGGCTTCCTTCGCTTGGGTGCAGTGTACTTTCTTTCTTTTCCGGATCTCATTGCTCCAGAAAGGTCTTGGCTTGAACTCTTTTTCACCACTGCATGTGAATCAAAGAGAATAAGGACTGTTTCCCAGTGGAGGTTTGTTTAGTTTATTTAATAGGTGGATGACAGTAGGTGTGGGCCACTTAAGATTGTAATATCATTAAAGGTAGAAATGGTCGGTTAGATGTTTATATGCTCCATGCAATTAATTAGCAGTTGATTGGCAGTGTTCTTTAACAGTTTCGTGGAGAGCAGGAATTACTATCCTACTGGGATAGCTTTGTCGTATAGCCACGTACCTGGGTCAGTTAGTGTGTTCTTCGTGTCCCAGGTTCCCTTACAGACAGCTGTCCCAGCTGGTCGATTCAGGCCAAGCCTCTGCCTCCCGTGAGTCCCACTGTGTCACTGTGTCATGTCAGCGTTTCAATCTGGGAGCTCTGGCCGGCGTCCTCCTCGTTTCGCTCGACAGCTCGCGGGTCCTGCCACACTGGAATGCACTGGAAGGCAATTTGTGACTCCCGCTGCACTGTGGGTCAGCTCACGGCTCTCCGCCGTGCTGTGGGTCAACTCGCGGCTCTCCGCCGTGCTCAGACGTGCCCGGTGTTCTATAGGGCCAATTGCAGCTCTCCGCCGCACTGTGGGGCAGATTGCGGCTCTCCGCCGTGCTGTGGGGCGACTCGCGGCTCTCCGCGGCTCTCCGCGGCTCTCTGCCACGCTCAAACGTGCCCAGGGGTTTTGCCGCGTTGAAAAGTAATTTGCGGCTCCTTTGAAGGGGATTGTAAAGCCCGGCCCGGCGCGGAGCACATGGAGCTCACAGGAGAGCACTCCACCTCCAACAGCAGCGGCGCTGGCTTCTGGCGTTCTGGTCTGTGGGAGTAGCGAGTAGAGGTGGGTACAGTGGAGGTAGGGGTGGATATCCCAGCCGCTAATGCCAGCGCTCGCGGCCCAGGAAACCCTCTCACGGCCCCCCTCACCACTCCCCGCGGCACAGCTGCTCCCTCCTCGCGGCTCCTCACAGGCGGCAGCTCGCTCCGCTATCTCCTCGCGGCTCGTTCCACTGCCGCCGCTGCCGCCGCCGCTTGCCGCTGTCAGACTGTGCCTTCACGAGGGAGGGAGGGAGGAGAAGGGGATAAAAATGCCAGCTGTGTCCACCGCGACCCCCGCAGTTCGTGGCTTCGTAGTACCTCGGTGGCGGCGTACGCTCCTCTCTCCTCTCCTCTCATCTCTCTCCTCGGACACCTCGGCTCAGACTCGTCTCAACAGCGCCACCTTCAGTTCCGTAAGGGGGATGTGTGGTATCTTGGTGATGTCACAGCTGGAATCTGGAACACGAGATGTCCCAGATTCCAGTGGAGACAGTTTAGACTCAGGCTTTTACATATGAGCAAGTTAATAACTTCTCTCAAATAAAATAATATAATTATCAATATATTCTGGAAGACCTTACTTTATTTCAGATAGTCACTTGTGTATACAGCAGAGCTCTAGGTCCAAAAGAGAGTCATACTTATGTGTGTGTTTCTTCCATTAGGAATCCCGGTAACATCGCATTGGACAGACCAGTGGACTCTACTCATTCTCCCTTTCCTTGTTTTGTTTCCCCTTCGTCCCCACCTTCCCTTTTTGGCTTTGACTTTGTAGGGCGGAAGAGGTGGGTAAGGGAAGTTGTGACCTAGCATCCGTTCGTCCATTTCGCCCCTGCGGAAAACCTAGGTGAGCTTCACACCTCTCAATAATTCAATATTTAGATCCTTTCCTTTAGGAAAAGCATCCTCCACCAAATTGAACATCCTTGCTAAGGGCCCTAAAACATTCAGGAGCTTTTCTTGACTTTGTTTAAGTGAATGTTCTAAACCCTTTCTTAGATCCCGTCATTGTGAATTTTTTATCTATAACCAACTGAAAACACTCTGCCTTCATTAGATTACACTCCTCCTTTTGCAATGGTGTCCTAATCCAGTGCCTAATATATTCAGACATATGCTCCAGAGGCCACCAATCCTTTCCATGGAGATGTCTGATATCACGGCGGATCAAAGAGATTCTCCCCATAGGGCCAGTGACTTTCTTTACTTTCCTTGACTTTTCACCTGAATTATCCCCAAATCCTTCCTCAAAGTTATCCTTGTAGTCAAGATCTAATCTATACTCATCCCAATTGGATGATCCTCCCTTAACCTCCATCCCACCTGATGGTACCTCACTTGCAGTACTTGACTGCCCTTTCGGTATGCTGAAATGGGAACCCTCTCCATCTGAGCCTCTTTGGACTCCCTTGATTCTTGAGTCTGTCTCCTTATGCTTTCTTTGCACATTTACCACCTGCTCCTCTGACACCTGATCTTCGTTTGCCACTAGAGAAAACTCATCCTCCTTCTTATGGACAGTTTCAATCTCCTTTTGTAACACCTTTTTAACAGACTCCTGCGGAGAACTGCCCAAATCCAGAGCAATTATTTTTCCCATAATGCTCGCTTAGCTCACCTCATTATCTAGTGACTCCATATCTACTTCTTAAACCCCAGTGCACAAAAGTTATTAAAAAAATCCAGTAAGTTTCACAAAATTAATATTTTGTAAATCTAAAATCAGTTGCCTCAAAAATATCACCTTCTAAACTCAGCCTCACCTCAAATGTACTTAGAAACTGCCACAACTGCCAATTTAGTCAAGCCAGATGGTCTTGTGTTTATCATTTCTAGGTACCAGACCTCAAAGGCCTAATTATTTTAGAAATTGGTCCGTCTACTAATAAACGAGGTCCACCGCATTTCTGGGTCGATGTTTAAAGCCATGCCCAATCTCCTGTAGAAAGAGACGCTCATACACAGAGAGCAAATGTCTTCTTCATTTGATTACACTTGTGCTGTTTCTACGCGTCAACCCGAGAGGAATGCACACGCTTTCCCAACGGTCCCAAGCGTAATAACAAAAATAAACGCTCCTCACTCTCACAATGAAAAGGTAACACCTGTTTCTTATAAAAAGATTAATAAATCCTGTAATTTTACAACTTAGCTCTTAGAATAAACCTCAACAATAAAATCAAAAATCTGATGAAACACAAACCAGTACGTTCTAATTAAGTTAATATATGGGATAAAAATAGACCTTACTAAATATAATACCCATAAATTGGGTAATGTAAATCATCTACCCATACAGTTAACCTCTCAAACAGATACTCTCGCTCTAAACAATTAGAATATAAAAACATTGATATACTTATCTACTCAGAAGCAGCAAACAAAAGAGGAGGAAGATTGAGGTCAACCAGCATATATGGGACTGAACATTCTATTGTTCATTGTGCCGTTTTGAAAGCTTTTAATTGAATTGCTGCTCAGAAGAGTAAATATTAGTTAATGCATAATGCTAGCCTCCTGCCTTGACATAAAATTCCTGCTATTATTGTACAGATAACAGCAGTCGTCTTGACTTAAAGTATTCATAGGAGTTCAGGATCCTCGTACTAGGCAATCGGGCTACTTGATCCTTGGGAAGTGTTAGTAGACCAAATAAGGTATTTCTTTCATGATAGTTGTTCCTCAGCTGTTGCTGTCGGGTGAGGGGAGAAGAACCACTGCAGACTTTTAGTCAACCTTAAAGCTTGCAGCAGTGACAAAGAGCTGCGCAGCAAGATGTAAGTGGAAGCCGCATTCTCCAGTAACCAGGAGATGAAATCCATCAGAATGCTGTTGCATATGCCTTACATTAATGACCCAGGGCACATTATGCATCTGCAAAAGAAGGCGGAATGCATGCTCCCTTACAGCAGGTAAATTGAGGAAGCCAGACCTGCAGGTGGCCTGAGAACAGAGGTGGGCAACGAAGAGAAGCCCTAGCAAACAGCGAAAGAAGCAACACTTTGGATGAGGTATTGAACTGGTAGCGGTCAGCAGATACTCCCAAAGAATGAATGAAGACGCCAGGTGGTGTCTGACTGGCTGTGAAACTGCACTGCAAAGCACAACAAAAAGACACCAGAGGGTATAATATAATTATAATCAAATTCGCGGTATAATGTACTATCAATGATGTTGCATTTGTTACTTCTCTAGAGTGGTAATAAGCATAATACAGTAAATACCATTTGGGTGCCTATTAAGGAACCATTTTTAGGTTTCGCCTGTCGAAAGCTGCGCAAGCAGCGTTTCGCGCAGGCCAAATCTTTTCTTTTGCAGTATGTGGGCTTTGTCCCGCCTCTGTTTCCATTGGCTAGCTCCATAAATGGAGGCTAGCCATTGGAAAACAGAGGCGTCCGTCATTCTGCGAGGCGACTCGTGGGAGTGCCTGAGATTTTTTCTTATCCAGCCCCTTTTAACACGACAGTGCGGCGGTGGGCGGGTTATTTTTTTTTCCCGTGGTTTTTTCGTCTTTTCAGGAGTGCCTTCAGCCGGATTGGTGTTGTTTTTATTTGCGTTCAGGTAAGATGCATTTTGTTTATATTTTTAACTGTTTGTTTCTCGACTTTGTGTGTCTAGTTGCTGCCCCGTGTTGTGAATGTTTCGCTTTGCACGGGATGCTTGTAACTGATGTTTTTTTTTATTTCCGATTTTCTTTGGCTCTTCTACGGCTTGTGGCTTTGGCTTGTCTATGGCTTGTTTGATTTTCTTGCCTTCCTGCCCCCCCTCCCGCTGTCCGTCCTCTCCCCCCCGCTGTGTCTCCGGCCCCTTGTATTTTTGGATTTGTATCCTCGTTTTACCACGGAAGAAAAAAAACCTTCAAATCCCAGATTGCAGAAGCAAGACCGTGGAGTGGATGACATACTCACGCATGGAAGTGGGGAACTGGGGAGCTGTGAATCAGACGGGTTGACTGGGGACTCCGGGAAAGCAGGGGCTTTGATACATGAGACGCAGCGCAGCCATTCTCGTTACTTAAGGGCTGGAACGGCCAACTCTGAAGCTGGGGATCCGCGTTCGAGTCTTGGCAGCCTCGACAGCCTCGACATCCTGTGTTTCTGGACAAATCACTTTATCTACCCCTGCCTAAAAATGAATGTGTCCGTGAGTAATGCAACTGGTGCACAAGTTACTACTTGTGTAACGATATATCTGTAAGAGACATTAGTTAGTGATAGATTCCTTACCTTAGAATATCCCCAGGCGTCAGACTGGATCCGGAAATTTTTGCGTAGCAATACCCCTGCGCGCTGGTAGGCGTCGTCTGCGGCTCCGCGTCCGTCGTCGGCGTCGTGAGCGCCGGGATGACGTCATCGGAGTATATAGACGGCGCCCATGCGCGCTGACGTCAGTTCTGATAACACAGCTTTTCCGCGCCAGATACGCAGAGCCATGATAGAACTAACACTGGTGCCATTGAAACTAGGGCCCTGAAAGGGGATGACCTTAACCCTAAATATCGGTTCGCAGAACGGGGAGGATGGGAGGGCGGTAAGGAATCTATCACTAACTAATGTCTCTTACAGATATATCGTTACACAAGTAGTAACTTGTGCATCTGAAAGAGACACGTTAGTGATAGATTCCTTACCTTAGAATAGATACCCCAGCAATACCAACCCCGGTGGTGGGTCTGCGAACCAATATCACACCAGAAAGTCCTGGAGGACGGAACGGCCAAAGAAGCCATCCCTCCGGACTTGACTGTCCAGGCAGTAGTGTCTTGCGAACGTGTGCAGCGAGGCCCACGTGGCTGCCTGACAGATGTCCTGCAGGGGGACACCGCGGCCCAGGGCAGTTGTCGTTGCCGTGGCCCGAGTGGAGTGAGCCCGCAATCCAGCCGGGGGCTCCTTCCTCGCCATGGAGTAGCATGCTTGGATGCACAAGATGATCCACCTGGAGATGGTCCTCTTGTGTACAGCCTTTCCCTTCTTCGCGCCCACGTAACCAACGAAGAGTTGGTCATCCACCCGGAATTGGCGAGTGCGGTCCAGGTAGTAGGAGAGCGCACGTTTTGGATCCAGACGGTGGAGCCTCTCTTCCTCTTTCGAGGGATGCGGAGGCGGAAAGAAGGTGGGCAAGGTGATGGACTGCCCGATGTGGAAGGCCGTGACAACCTTGGGCAGAAAGGAAGGTCGTGTACGCAACACCACCTTATCAGGATGAACAGACAGGAAAGGCGGAGAAGAAGAAAGAGCCTGGAGCTCACTCACCCTCCTGGCAGAGGTGATGGCAACCAGGAAAGCCGTCTTCAGCGTAAGGAGACGAAGAGGACAGTTATGAAGTGGCTCAAAGGGAGCACACATCAGATAGGTGAGAACAAGGTTCAAGTCCCACTGGGGCATCACGAAGGGAACAGGAGGGAACATGTGTGTGATGCCCTTCAGAAATCTACTCACTATAGGGGACTTGAACAAAGAAGGCTGATCTGGTAGCCTCAAGAAGGCTGAAAGAGCAGAGAGGTACCCTTTAAGAGTGCCCAGAGCAGAGCCCTGCTGGGCAAGGGAAAGAAGAAAGAGCAGCACTTCCGAAAGGGGTGCAGAGAGGGGATCCACAGCCTTTGCTGCGCACCATGCCACAAATCTATTCCACCGGCAGGCGTATACCGACTTAGTGGAGGGACGCCTGGCTGCCAGAATGATGTCACAGACTTCGGGAGGCAAGTCAAATGGCCTCAACTGCCGCCGCTCAATCTCCAAGCTTGTAGGTGGAGACTGGACAGGTTCGGGTGCAGGACCGTCCCCTGCTGCTGCGACAGAAGGTCCTCCCGAAGAGGCAGACGAATCGGGGGATCGACTGACATGCTGAGTAGCTCGGGATACCAGTATCTTCGAGCCCAGTCCGGAGCCACAAGGATAACTTGGGCCCGGTCGCGCCTGATCTTCTTCAGCACTCTGGGCAGAAGTGGTATAGGCGGAAAGGCGTACAACAGGCCGCAGCTCCACTCGCGACGAAAAGCGTCTCCGAGCGAGTGCCGCCTTGGAAACTCCAACGCGCAGAACTGCTGACATTGCGCGTTCTCTTCTGTGGCGAATAGATCTAACCAAGGCTCTCCCCACTGTCGAAAGAGACCTTGCGCCACGTCCGAGTTCAGACGCCATTCGTGATCCATCATGCACCGGCGGCTGAGTTCGTCCGCCCTGGCATTCAGAGAACCTGCCAGGTGTTGAACCACCAGAGTCACGCCCTGATGTTCCAGCCACTGCCAGAGGCGCAGAGCCTCCTGGCAAAGGGTCCACGACCCCACACCGCCCTGCTTGTTGCAGTACCACATGGCGGTGGTGTTGTCGGTGAACACTTGCACCACGCTCCCCCTGACAGAGGGGAGGAATGCCTTCAGTGCAAGACGAATCGCCCGCAGCTCCAGAAGGTTGATGTGGAGCCGGGACTCCGCCGGAGACCAGAGGCCTCTGATCTCCGCCTCTCCCATGTGGCCTCCCCAGCCCTGGAGGGACGCGTCCGTCACAACTACGTGCTCCGGCTGGGGTAGAGAGAGAGATCTGCCACTGACCCAGTCGCGGTCCGTGAGCCACCACTGCAGTTGTTTCGCAGTGCCCTCCGAGATCAGGACATGATCGGACAGGTTGCCCTGATGCTGGGCCCACTGAAACTTCAGGTCCCACTGCAGAGCCCGCATCCGCCACCTGGCGTGACGCACCAGAAGGATGCAGGAGGCCATCAGTCCCAGAAGCCGCAACGTCAACCTGACCGAGACCCGGGATAACGGCCCGAAGATAGGAATCAGAGCCTGAATATCCCGAACCCGCTGCTCGGGTGGGTAAACCCGAAACTGCGCCGAGTCGAGAACCGCTCCGATGAAAAGGAGCTTCTGAGAGGGACACAGGTGTGACTTCGGCACATTGATGGAGAACCCCAGCAAGTGCAGGAGGTCGGCCGTAGTCTGGAGGTGGCTGACGACTGTCTGGGGCGAGCCCGCCTTCAACAACCAGTCGTCGAGGTAGGGGAAGACTGACACCCCTTGCCTGCGCAGATGGGCTGCGACCACCGCCATCACCTTCGTGAACACCCGTGGGGCGCTGGTAAGGCCGAAGGGGAGCACGGTAAACTGAAAGTGCTCGTGGCCTACCGTGAACCGCAGGTAACGCCGGTGGGCCGGCAGGACGGGGATGTGGAAATAGGCGTCCTGCAAGTCCAACGCTACCATCCAGTCTCCCGGGTCCAGGGCAGCCAGGACCTGAGCCAAAGTGAGCATCTTGAACTTCTCCGTACGGAGGAAGCCGTTGACGTTCCGCAGATCCAAGATAGGGCGTAGGCCCCCTTTGCCCTTCTTGGGTACCAGAAAGTAGTGGGAGTAACAGCCACGTCCTACTTCTGGCCCAGGAACGCGCTCGATGGCCCTCTTGGCCAAGAGGGCCGAAACTTCCTCTTGCAGAAGTCGCAAGTGATCCCCCGACACACGGTGGCATTGAGGTGGCATGGATGGAGGGGAAGACTCGAAGGGGAGGGAGAAACCCCTTCGGACAATTTGCAGCACCCACCTGTCCGAAGTGACTGTATGCCAGTGGGAGAGGTGATGGCGAACCCTGCCTCCCACAGGCGTCACATGGGCCTGAAAACTCGGACTAGGAAGGTTTTGAGGCGGGGGCTGCTGAGGGAGGTGTGGACTGGCCTCGCCGCTGGCCCCGACCACCGCCACGGCGGTTCCCACGGCCGCCACCGCGTTGCTGAACATTCTGCGGCGCGTGGCTGACGGTCCGTGGTGGGGCGCCCCTTCCGTGGCCACGAAAGGAGCGAAAGGCACCCGATTGCTGGCGTGGGGCCGCAAGGCCCAAGGACTTGGCCGTGGCCCTGGAGTCCTTAAAACGTTCCAGCGCATGGTCTGCCTTGTCGCCGAAGAGGCGACGGCCATCAAACGGCATGTCCAGGAGAGTGGCCTGGACATCGGCCGAAAAATTGGCGGACCTCAACCAGGCGTGGCGTCGAACCGCCACCGTCGTTGCCATCGCCCTGCCCAGTGAGTCCGTGGTATCCAGTCCACACCGGATGGAAAAGCGTGCCGCATCTCGGCCGTCCGCAAGGGTTTGGCTGAGTTTAGCCCTGACCTCCTCAGAGCATTGTGGCAGCACCTCCGCAACCGTGTCCCACAGAGTGTGGGTGTAGCGGCCCAAGAGACAGTTGGTGTTCACTGACCGGAGCCCTAGGCTCACAGACGAGAAGACCTTCTTCCCGAACTGCTCAAATCTCTTGGATTCCCTGTCGGGCGGGGCCGACGGGAATGCGGACTGGGAGTTGGAGGCCTGGATGACCAGGCTCTCGGGGGTGGGGTGGGTGGACAAAAAGCAAGGGTCGCCCGGTGCCGGGCGGTAGCGTCTGGCCACGTTCCTATCCACAGGGGGACCTGTGGCGGGCTTGGACCAAGTGCCCAGCAGAACGTCACACAAGGCCTCATTGAACGGCAGAAGGGGCTCCGCGGAGCCGGACTGCTGTTTGAGTACCTCAGTGAGGAGATTAGTCCTCACGGCCGCGACGGGGAGCTCAAGGTTTAGGGCCTTAGCTGCCTTCGTCAACACTACACTGTAAGCAGAACCCGCCTCCGAAGCCACAGTCGGGGGCGACGTAAATCCAGTGTCTGGCGATGTGTCAATACCACTGGCCTCCCCAAGCTCATATGTCCAGTCCTGATGAGACTGGCAATCCCGTGCCAGAGGGTCCTCGGACCCCTCCCACTGCTCCTCGTCACCCAGCTCCTGGAGACCAGGATGAACAGCCAGGGCCTCCTCATGGAGATAGAATTCTCCGACGGCCGACGGAATCGGCGCCCAGCGGCGCCCCTCCGACGCCTGAGGCGGACCGTAGGAAGCATTGGGGTCGGCAACCACTACGGCTGCCGGGGACGACACCTGAAGGGACGTCGCCGGTGAGGTCGCAGGGTCGACCGGCGAGGTCCCGGATCCGGAGCCGGATCCAGCGAGGTCGCGCGGCGCCGGGACCGAAGTCGCCAGCGGCGCCGGGGCCGAAGCACCCGACGTCGTCGGGGCCGAAGCGCCCGACCCGGAAGGACCTCCAGACGGAGCCGATCGGCCCGAAGGCGCCACGGGAACCGACTGAGGAGGGAGGGCCCTCATGGCCATGAGGTACCTCTCGACCTCCTCCTGCGACGCGCCGTGCCCAGGGACCCGAAGGTGTGGGGCAGGCGGCGACGCTTGCGACTCCCGCGGAGCCGCGTGGGCGGTGTCGCCCGAGTCCCCGGTCGCATCGTGCGAGCGACGGGGCGGGTCGGAGGACCGATGGTGTCGCTCCGACCTCTCATGCCTCTTACCTGAGGACTTGGAACCAGACGATCGGTGACCACTCCCGGAACGTCGATGACTCCGACCTCGCGACCTGTCCCTCGACCTCCCGTGGGACCGGGACCGGGACCTGGAGCGGCGCGGGGCCGACTGCCTCAGCTCGAGACGCTTGCGGGACCGCTCCCGCCTAGCCTTCGACGTCAGGGCCCGGCAGTCGTCACAGGTTCGATCGTCGTGGTCGAGGCCTAAGCACTTCAGGCACCGGCGATGGGGGTCCGTGACCGACATGAGTCGGCCGCACTTCGAGCAAGGCTTGAACCCGGGCATCCCTGGCACCGATAGTCGAGAATCGACTAAGTAGAGGATCAAAAAGATCAAAAAAGTTTTCAGTCAAAAAGTGACTGGGGGTAGAGCTTCTTCCGGATCTGCGCTAGCTGGCGCGGAAAAAAGAAGAACTGACGTCAGCGCGCATGGGCGCCGTCTATATACTCCGATGACGTCATCCCGGCGCTCACGACGCCGACGACGGACGCGGAGCCGCAGACGACGCCTACCAGCGCGCAGGGGTATTGCTACGCAAAAATTTCCGGATCCAGTCTGACGCCTGGGGATATTCTAAGGTAAGGAATCTATCACTAACGTGTCTCTTTCAGATGCTCGCGTACAGCGCACTGATACTTTCGGGTCGAGTTTGCGCTATATAAAACGGCAAAATACTCACAATGTGTACTCGTGTGCATAGTACAACCCTGCTCACCGCTTTTGTGGATGTCCATGGTGACATGTCCGGCAGGTTTTCTATGTCTGCATTTTGCTCACACATAGATATGCCTCTTTCGTCTACACCAGCCTATCAATGATGTGTGGTCATTTCTACATCACCTCGAACACCACCCCTCCAGAGTGTCATCTACCACGACCCCCTAAGCCTCTTTCACCCATCCCTTCACTCTTGTCTCGGCTCTATACTTGCCAAACCTTCATTCCAAGACGCCTTCCAGTTACCCCAATCTCTCAGTCCACCTCCCCTTCATTTCCTCCTCCCTGCCTGTCTCTCCTGAGTCCGTCTTCTCCTCTGGTGCTCCTTCTTCCCACCATCAGTTCACGACCCTTTGCCTCACCTACCCCTCCATCACTCCACACAGACCCCGCTGCATCCCGTCTGTTATTCAGCCCCAGCCCCTGCCGAGCCTCAGCCAGGCTCCCTTCCAACCCTCTCATCCTATCCTTCTCACATCTCCTTCACTTCGTCCCTCCTTCTCTCCACTACCCGGTTTCACTCAGCCATTCTTCCCTCTGCAGCCAGCTTGTCCGGCCCCCTTCCTTCAGTTCTCCTGACGTTTCTTCTCTTCATCTCCTCCCTCGTCTCCCCCCTTCCACTCCGGCCCCTTCCCTTCGTACCCACTTCCTACGACCCTCCCTATCCCTACACCCAATAACTCTATCCCTCCCTCGTCCTTGTATACCACGTCCACCATCCGTCCTTGGCGCCCCACCCCCCTCCCTACGACCCCCTCGTCCCTCCTTCACCCCATCTCTTTTTGCCCGCCATCCCCCATCCCCCATTCACAGCATAATCTGAAAAAGTGTGGGCAGAAGGTGAGGTCGGGAGCTAGAAGGGGGAAGGAAGGGAGAGAATCGGGTGCTAGAAAAGTTTACGCTATATAAAACTGCATTAAGTAAAATAAATACTTGCACCCATTCACAGCATAATCTGAAAAAGTGTGGGCAGAAGGTGAGGTGAGGAGCTAGAAGGGGGAAGGAAGGGAGAGAATCGGGTGCTAGAAAAACTCGAGGAAGATTACTTCATATAATTTTTTACACATCGTTTTATTTCATTTTAATTGTAACGGATCTTTGTGCAGAGTGCAGAGTGAGTGTGTCGAGTGCAGAGTAGTGAGTGCAGAGTGCAGAGTAGTGAGTGTGCAGAGTAGTGAGTGCACAGTAGTGAGTGCACAGTAGTGAGTATGCAGACTAGTGAGTGCAGAGTGTGAGTGCAGAGTGCAAAGTGAGTGTGCAGAGTGAGTGTGCAGAGTAGAGAGTGCAGAGTAGAGAGTGGTGCGTGCAGAGTGACTAGGGAGTGCAGAGTGACTAGGGAGTGCAGAGTGACTAGGGAGTGCAGAGTGACTGCAGAGTGCTAGGGAGTGCAGAGTGACTAGGGAGTGCAGAGTGACTAGGGAGTGCTAGGGTGTGCAGAGTGCTAGGGAGTGCTAGGGAGTGCAGAGTGACTAGGGAGTGCAGAGTGACTAGGGAGTGCAGAGTGACTAGGGAGTGCTAGGGAGTGCTAGAGAGTGCAGAGTGCTAGGGAGTGCTAGGGACTGCATAGTGACTGCAGAGTGACTGCTAGGGAGTGCTAGGGAGTGCAGAGTGACTGCAGAATGCTAGGGAGTGGAGAGTGACTAGGGAGTGCAGAGTGACTGCAGAGTGACTGCAGAGATTAAGCTAATGGCAATGTAAATGACAATGCCATTTATTTATCTGTTTTCAAAACCAACACATAAATACAAATTTTGTCATTTACAATGCCAATAGCTCTAACTTTTCCAAAGGCGAAACCATTGCATTGTAAATGCTTGTTCTTTGTGTTATGGGACACTTCAGGTAATGCCTACAAAAGTGATACTGATAATTCCTTTGTACCATTTATTACAGAACGCAATGCTCCATTTATGGGTGAACACCATAATGATGATTCAAAACACAGCAGCGTGAACCTGTTTTTCTTTCACTCATTTGGCAGTGGGTGCGTTTGTGCTTGGCGATGGGCTAGATCAGTGTCTTTATTGGTCAGCAGGTCAGATAAGGTGCAAAGTCTGTGCTAGATTCCAGAGATTCCAGTCATGCGTGTCTTTCTTTTGTATGTAGTGAAACTGGGTATTTTTTGTGGTATAGTGTAGTCGAAAAGATCCCAGTAGAGAAAGAAACATCTGCGTGCTACAACAAAGATAATTCTCCTGAAGGAGGTCTGGAAACAACTTGGCACACACAAAACAAACTCCATTGTGCAATGCGAACACAACATGCTGTCTCCAACTTGACTGAGGAGGAGGAATCCGAGAAGTGTCCCGACTGCTGATCAGAGCGAGATCGAGAGTTTTGTTCTACTTGTCCATGGGACAGGAGGCCTCATACTCATATTTTCCCGTAGAAAAATCAACTTTGTGCGATTGAGTGATGTGACAAATTATGGCAGCATTCATGTTCTATCAAAACTCTGATAAAAGCCTCTCCGATTATGCCAAGACTCTGCAGATTTACATACCAGAACTGGAAGTAGCTGTAGGTCCAGGGATGGAACGGCCTTTATGTTTGTGCACACCCACACACTTGCATGTTTAAGGGGTTTCACAGACTCTTCAATAACCTATTCACCCTGATTATAAAGGCTTTGCATTAATAAACCATATACAAGTGTGGACATCTTATACATATGGATACACAGCTCACCTTAGTTGCAATGACCATAATGTGGCACTGTAAACTGGCAAATATGTTGTTGATTGAAGCTTTCAAAACAAAATGTACGTAAACAAATATGAGTCTGGAAATTTATTTTGCTAAACTGCAGTGAAATTGAACGATCATCAATCTTGCTTTCAGGGCTTCTGCTCGTATTTGTATTTGAGCAGGGAGCATTCTGGAAACTTTAAATGTAGCCTCAAATTGTTAAACTCTGTAAAAAGTAAACAGATTTTTCTACTTCAACCACTATCAGTAATGCAAGCCAAGATCAGAGCTCACTGCGTTTCCTTAGAGTGCTCAGCCTGATAATAACGACTTTGCATTAATGAACCATATATACAAGTTTGAACAGTTTATACATATGGATACACATCTCATCTTAGTTTCAGACAAAGCTCTTTCACATATCTATAATGTGGTACTGCAAAATGGCAGTCAGAGTATGTGATGTAGGGGTTGGCCTACTTCAAGGACAAAATAAACAGGAACATGTGTTGTCCTTGACCCCAAACAACTTGTCTTGGACAATGGGCTATACAAGTCCACATGCCTGGGGGTGCCAGGGAGAGGCCAACAGCAGGGTTCAGTCCAGGTCTAGTTGCCAGGCAGTTGGCAGTTGCAGGAAAAGGCCTCTCGTAACTTGTTGTATCCTTGTAGTTGAACAGGAGGCCATCCCAATGACTCTTGGAGCCCACTTCTTTGTTCTCGGCACAAGAGGGGTTAGGTCCAGTCCTTCAGGTAATAGGCAGCAGGTCCTGTCCTCTTCTGATCTTCCTTAGGTTCAGAAGTGTCATGACATGAGTGCCTGGAAATACTACATTTATGCCTGTTACAAGCTAATCTGTGGAAAATACTTCTGAGCATGCCCTAATCAATGGGGTAACATTCCTGGGGCCAACACTACCCACTTTGGGCATTTTCAAGTTGTCTAAAATCTTCAGCCACACTAAACGTGGCTTCTGAGGACTGGGGTGGGTGTGTGTGTGTGTGTGTGTGTGTGAGAGTGAGTGGGGGGATTTACTGTGGTAATTATATTATCCTCCCACATCTAACACAAAAATCAAGGTTGAGGCAACCACTGTACCCACAATAAACCCAGAGACAGAAGTCTGGTAGGACAAAGCAGAAGTCATCAGCCACCAGACAGTGCACAAGAATGAATTTGGCATCCTGTTTCCCTTCCTTCCAAGTACGTCCCAAAGTGTGATATGTAACCCAGTAGACCTGTTGGGCAGTATTTGACAGTGTAATGTCAAAAAGGATGCTCACAGCACTTACTGCGCATGTTTGGTGAGATTCAGAGGAGTAATCTATGCCATTCCTGTCACCCTATTGTTTCCTCCTGGGGAGCATTTCACACCCTTTTCATACCTTTTCAACAACAACAACACTTCATTCAGCTTTTGTACAAAACCATAACAGTCAGGATTACAGGAATCCAAGGTACACTATTCATATATTTCATCTTCCATCGGTTACACTTCTTCATTAAAATACAAATGATTAAAAATACAAAAGAATAGGAAGTAAAAAGATACCCAGGTAGTCTTGCAGCAATGCCTGATCCGTACTCAGTAATTAATCACAGCTAGATCTAAGCTTGGCTGTGGACTTAAAAAAACTAAGAACATACAATACCATGCTCCCTGAAAGCATTAATAAAAAAGTAAAAGCAGGACGCACTTGTCTAGAATTTGCCTTTTTTAAATTGGAATAATATAGGTCTTCCTTGGTATCTTATTGTACCTACAAAACATTAAGAAGTGGAGCATATCCTCTGGAGACTTACGTCGCAGCCACAGGGCAACAGAGTCCCACCTTTATTTCTTCCCCATGGGTGGGTGAAGAGAAGATGGAATAAATCAAAGCAGAACCCGGTCATGAAAAAGCGGCCATAAGAACTAAGAAGCCCAAGAAGATATGATTCCGTAAATTGAACAGTTTTCAAGATGATGAATCTATGTACATTAGGCTTCCTGAGCCCCCGCTCTTCCCAGTCTGCCACCCGCTCTCTAAGAAAAGCCTCATTGGACCAAACCTGGTCCTTCCTGTTGATTGATTCCAGGTTGCTAATGAGATGAGCTCTTCCTAGAGTCCTAAAACCTTCCCATATGTATATGAGCCAGGGAATATAATGAACATATTCAAGGGCCAGACTGTCCTTTAGGATCTCTTTATTTAGGCAGTCCTGTTACCTATCCATATTTTGATCCAAAGGGACAGAGGGGCGAAAAGACACAGTGGGCAAAAAGGCCATACCCAGCTCTTCGTGTACTATGAAAGAAGAGGTTCCTTAAGATACACATAAGAGCCGTCTCAAGAAGTTATTTACAAATCTTTGGAGCTTGTCATGGGAGATATAACCCCGGATTTCATTACTGTACGCCACCTGTGCAATGCACTTGGCTCTATAAATCTGCAGGAGTGATCCAATTGTTTTTTGCCTAAACGAGAGGCAAAGTTAAAATAGCAGCGTTAACCCGTAAAACTTCACCCTGCTTTCTGCTGTTATGTTTCATATAGGTACCTCAATATAGGCTCAGGTAGCAACCTAACCTCTCACCTATATTTCCCCTGCCATTACATTACACTATCAATCAATCAATCAATCAAACAGGGCTTGAGGGTTTTCCTGAAGGTGCGCAAGGAGGGGGCGCGTCTGATGTCTGCCGGGAGCTCGTTCCAGGTCTTGGCCACAATGTCAGAGGAGGATCTTCCCCCTCCCCTGGCTCTGTGGATGCGCAGGGTTTCGGCTAGTGTGAGGTGGTAGGATCGGAGGTTTCTTTTGGGTACGTGGAAGTTGATTCTGTCGTTGAGGTATTTGGGTCCGGTGTTGTGTAGGCGTGGGTGAGGATTTTGAAGGTGACTCTTTTCTCTACGGGGAGCCAGTGGAGCCTTCGTAGATGTTGGCTGATGTGTTCATGCCGGGGGATGCCCAGGATGAGTCTGGCAGCGTTGTTCTGTATCGTCTGGAGTTTGCAAGGTAGGGATTTGTTTATGCCGACGTAGAGTGCGTTTCCATAGTCCAGTCTGCTGGTGATGGGTGCGTGGGTGAATGTCTTTCTTGACTCAGGGGGTATCTATTTGAAGGTCTTGCATAGGATGCAGAGGGTGTTGAAACAGCTGGAGGTGACGGCGTTGACCTGTTAGTTCATGGTGAGGGCTGAGTCAAGTACGATGCCAAGGTTTCTGCTGGGGTCCGTGGGCTTCCGCGGGCGATTGGCCATCAGCTGTTGACCCATGCTGAGGGGTTGGTTCAGAGGACGAGGACTTCTGTCTTCTCGGTGTTGAGCTTTAGGCAGCTGTTGGTCATCCAGACTGCAACGTCTTTCATTCCTTTCTGGAAGTTGAGTTTGGCAGTGGTGTGGTGTTGGATTTGGCCCTTTTTGCAGGTTCACCCCTGAGCTGTTTGCATTTCTCCCAGCCTTTTTCTCTGTGTAGGGTTAGTGATTTTAGGCCGCTGGGCACTTTAGCCCTGTGGTCCAGTGTAAAGTGCATGCGCTCTCTGTTACATTTAGTGGGAGTGAGAGTGGCCTGCCCTCTTATAGGAATACATGGGGGATTCCCTGCTCAGTGTGTCAGTGGTAATTCCTGTTATGAGAGTAGCAGTATGGTCAAGTCTGGCATGTATGAAATTGTGAGAATAAATGCTGTGCAATGGTGTGCGCAGATTTATTATGACTATGTGAGAAATACCACTTTTCGAAGTTGGCATTTCTGTGTGCTATGTGTCTGCCTGCCTGCGGTGAATTGCATGTCTGGTTTTGGGGGGATAGGGCAGACTGAGCCAGATGTGGGTTGAATAGAGAGATCTGCAGTTGGAGTATGGGGAGGGGTGACCCTTTAATCTGAGCAGGGCTGTGCCTGGCAAGGTGAATGATGGCTCAATTCCCACTGTGCGTCTGATGGCAGACCCCCTCTTCCTCAAAGGCAGGATGCAGCCTTGTAAACAAAGTGCTCCAGGACCACACCAAAATGGTTCTGGCTGGGTTCAGTGCCTTGTGACTTTTGACAACAAAGTCTTTTTGTGGTATAAGTAAAGGGGCTATGACCCCATGAAATTGTTCAGTTCCAGGGTGCTCTTCTAGGATGATGTGCTGTTCCTGATCCTGCTGGGGCATGCTGCTGCTAGGGCCCAGGAGGAACTGCCATGAGGGCTTGCCTCCCTGGGCCCTGCATTGCCCCCTTGATTGCTGAGGACTTTTGCTTTTGGAGCTATGGCTCCCTGTGCCCTGTGAGCGCTATATTTTAATTCTTTCCTGGAGGAAGAACGTGTTACTTCTGGATGTCAAGATGAACCTCTGTCTGTGTAACTAGAGGGAAAGGACTTTGAAACATTCAGCAATCTTGCTGAAGCAACTACCCAAGGGCCTGATTTGAGATTGCCTCCTTCTGAAGTCTCAGGGACATTAGAATTCACCCATCAGCCACCTGGATTCCTAATGGATGGGAATTCTACTTGCAGGTGAGGCCTCTGTTGAGATTTCCAGAGCCTCTGGTTCTACTGCATGGAACGCGGGCTGAAAGTCATCGTCATCGCTATTGTAGGCCGCCGCAGCTTAGGAGCTGTTATTGCTGAGAGCCTGCATTTGCTGGTGTAACCAAAATCATCGCTATCGCTATTGTGGGCCGCTGCAGTTGAGGAGCCCACATTTGCCTGTGTTACCAAAGTCATCGCTATTGTGGGTCGCCGCAGCTGAGGAGCTGTTTCCGCTGAGAGCCCGCATTTGCCTGTGTTACCAAAATCCTTGCTATCGCTATTGTGGGCGGCTGCAGCTGAGGAGCTGTTGCCCCTGAGTGCCCGCATTTGCTGTCCTACGAGAATCCTTGCTATCGCTATTGTGGGCCGCAGCAGCTAAAGAGCTGTTGCTGCTGAGTCCCCGCATTTGCCGTCCTACGAGAATCTTCGCTATCGCTATTGTGGGCCGCCGCAGCTGAGAAGCTGTTGCCGCTGAGTGTCCACATTTGCCGTCCTTCGAGAATCATCGCTATCGCTATTGTGGGCGGCTGCAGCTGAGGAGCCGTTGCCGCTGAGTGCCTGCATTTGCTGTCCTACGAGAATCATTGCTAGCGCTATTGTGGGCCGCTGCAGCTGAGGAGCCGTTGCCGCTGAGTGCCTGCATTTGCTGTCCTACGAGAATCATTGCTATCGCTATTGTGGGCTGCTGCAGCTGAGGAGCTGTTGCTGCTGAGTGCCCGCATTTGCCATCCTACGAGAATCCTCACTATTGCTATTGTGGGCCGCTACAGATGAGGAGCTGTGCCGCTGGGTGCCCGCATTTGCCATACTACGAAATTCATCGCTATTGTGGGCAGCTGCAGCTGAGGAGCTGTGACACTGAGCGCCCGCATTTGCCATCCTATGAGAATCATCGCTACCACTATTGTGGGCCGCTGCAGCTGAGGAGCTGTTGCCGCTGAGTGCCTGCATTTGCCGTCCTATGAGAATCCTCGCTATTGCTGTTGTGGGCCGCTGCAGCTGAGGAGCTGTGCCGCTGAGTGCCCGCACTAGTCATCACTTCGAGGATCTTGTCATCACCTGCAGATGCAGCTGGGTGCCCGCCTTTAAGCGCTTTACTTTCACAGCTGCGTAGCACTTAGTGCCAGCTGAAACGTTTAGGTCTGCGCAATTGTGCACATGGATTCTGCTGCCTTGGCAGCCGCCCGGACACTTTGGACATACGGTATTTTAGCCCCGTTAAGCAGGCCAGTTGGCCAGGTGGACTGTTAGGTTTGTAGGGCGACAGGCCCTAATGTGGTTTATGTGGTGCTAGGAAATGTGATTTATCGGCTAGAATTTACGCACCCTGTTTTATGCCTCTAAATGTGGTTTTATGATTATGAGGTATTGCATACTGTGTTTATGTTTAAATTATTCTCTACTGTGGTTTATGCTAGTGAGAATATTTCCTAACATGAGTTATGCTTAAGAGGTTATGGTCTAATATGTTTAGGCTTATGAGGTTGGTGCAGAATGTATTCCAAGCCTAAATGTGATACTGTGCGTAATAGGGTTGGTGTTACAGGATGATGCTGAGTACAGTGGTTACCAGTAATTACTGGTTGTGTTCTATGTTTATTATATGTTTTACCCACTTGTGGGACACCCCCGCGCCGCACGGCCACCAGCTGCTGCATGTGCCCCTTGCCCTGCTGCCTCGCTGCCACTGACCACGCCCCCCCGGCGTGCTCCGTGAGCGCCTGCCGGCTCTCCTGTTTCTGCTGATAGGTGTTGTCTTTTGCTCTGTTTTTGCCCCCATTTGTGCCTGTTTTATTAATTTTGTTGTGCCTGTGTTTTTGTTTTCCTTCCTGGTTGTCCGCCTACCTCGCCGCCCTCCGCTCTCCCTTCCCGCCACCGCCGCTTTTCCCCGCCCCTTTTTCTATTCTGTACCCTCCCCGCTCCCGCCTCCCAGCTGCTCCGCCCACCCGCGCACTTGGCCTTAAATGGCGACCGTGCGACGCAGGTGAGTGTGACCCACTTGTGGGACACCCCCGCGCCGCACGGCCACCAGCTGCTGCGTGTGCCCCTTGCCCTGCTGCCTCGCTGCCACTGACCACGCCCCCCCGGCGTGCTCCGTGAGCGCCTGCCGGCTCTCCTGTTTCTGCTGATAGGTGTTGTCTTTTGCTCTGTTTTTGCCCTCATTTGTGCCTGTTTTATTAATTTTGTTGTGCCTGTGTTTTCGTTTTCCTTCCTGGTTGTCCGCCTACCTCGCCGCCCTCCGCTCTCCCTTCCCGCCACCGCCGCTTTTCCCCGCCCCTTTTTCTATTCTGTACCCTCCCCGCTCCCGCCTCCCAGCTGCTCCGCCCACCCGCGCACTTGGCCTTAAATGGCGACCGTGCGACGCAGGTGAGTGTGACCCACTTGTGGGACACCCCCGCGCCGCATGGCCACCAGCTGCTGCGTGTGCCCCTTGCCCTGCTGCCTCGCTGCCACTGACCACGCCCCCCCGGCGTGCTCCGTGAGCGCCTGCCGGCTCTCCTGTTTCTGCTGATAGGTGTTGTCTTTTGCTCTGTTTTTGCCCCCATTTGTGCCTGTTTTATTAATTTTGTTGTGCCTGTGTTTTCATTTTCCTTCCTGGTTGTCCGCCTACCTCGCCGCCCTCCGCTCTCCCTTCCCGCCACCGCCGCTTTTCCCCGCCCCTTTTTCTATTCTGTACCCTCCCCGCTCCCGCCTCCCAGCTGCTCCGCCCACCCGCGCACTTCGCCTTAAATGGCGACCGTGCGAACGCGCAGCGGTCATGCGCAGCGGGTGCGCCGTTTGTGCGCCGAAGGCGCGCCAAAGGTAAGCCCGTCTGCGCCCGTCCGCGACCGGACCGCGACCAGCGCCAGGACCCCTGGCCCGCGAAGACCCCGACCGACCCGCCTGACGTACTCCGCCGCCACCCTCATCGCACTCAACACCGGCCGACTCCCAGAATGCCATCAAGCCACTCCACGACGTACCCACGGACCTTTCAGCTGCCACGCCTGCAAGTTCACCTGCATCCGGACCAGCCTCGCACCAGCACCCGCCAAGTCGAACGCCAGCAGCACCCACCTCAAGTGCATCCTGCTCAACACCCGCTCCGTCCACAGACACGCCATCGAACTCTGGAACCTTCTAGACGCCACAGCCCCTGATGTTGCCTTCCTCACGGAGACCTGGATGAACGCCTCTTCAGCTCCCGACATCGCCATCGCTATCCCAGAGGGCTACAAGATCGTCCGGAGGGACCGCAACGCCAACCAGATGGGAGGAGGCATCGCCATCATCCACAGGAACACCATCCGTCTCACGACCAGCACCGACAACACCCTGATCAGCGCCGAACACCTGCATTTCCAGATCCACACCAACCCGAACACCACCCTCAGAGGCACCCTGATCTACCGACCCCCTGGACCACGCACACAATTCAGCGAGGACATCGCCGACTTCGTCAGCCCGCATGCCCTCCCCTCCGCTGACTACATCCTCCTGGGAGACCTCAACTTCCATCTGGAGAACAACAACGACCGCAACACCAGCACCCTGCTCGACAACCTCGCCAATCTTGGACTCAAGCAACTGGTGTCCACCCCCACCCACCTCGCCGGACACACACTCGACGCAGTCTTCTCTTCCAGCACAGACATCGACTTCAGCCACGCCACAGAGCTTCAATGGACGGACCACAGCTGCGTCCACTTCACCTTCAAGAGAACGACGACCCACCACCACCAGCAACAGGCCGCCCGCAGAAGCTGGAACAAGATCACAGCAGACCAGCTCGCCACCTCCCTGAGCCAGCACCCTCCTGCCAGCTCAGCGAACCCCAGCCAGGCCGCCGACAACCTCACGAAGTGGATCAGCATCTGCGCGGACGAGCTCGCCCCGCTGAGGACCCCGCCCAGCAGACCCGGCAGCAAGAAAGCCCCGTGGTTCACCGACGAACTCAAGAGCTCCAAGAAGAACTGCCGAGCTCTCGAGAAAGTCTGGAGAAGGGAACCTACACCGGACAACAGGACCTCCTTCAAGCTTGCCACCCGGAAGCACCACCAGCTGATCCGCGCCGCCAAGAAAACAGCATTCAAGGACCGGTTGGACAACAACGCACACAACTGCAAGGAACTCTTCAACATCGTGAAAGAGCTTTCCAACCCCAGCGCAGGAAACAACGACATCACCCCATCGCAAGACCTCTGCAACTCCCTCGCTTCATACTTCCACAACAAGATCGTGGACATACACAACAGCTTCAACAACCAACCAACGCACACCATGACCGAACAACCACCCCCCACCACCACCCTCCACGCCTGGACCCCGATCAGCACCGAAGACACCATCCGCACGATGAACTCCATCCACTCCGGATCACCGACCGACCCCTGCCCTCACCACGTCTTCAACAAGGCCGACGCTGTCATCGCACCCCACCTGCGAGACATCATCAACACATCCTTCGACACCGCCATCTTCCCTGAGAGCTGGAAACACGCCGAACTCAGCGCTCTACTCAAGAAACCAACAGCGGACCCCACCGACCTCAAGAACTACCGCCCCATCTCGCTCCTCCCGTTTCCAGCCAAAGTCATCGAGAAGACCGCCAACAAGCAGATGGCCGCCTTCCTCGAGACGAACGGATACCTCGACCCCTCACAGTCCGGCTTCCGAGCCAATCACAGCACCGAGACCGCCCTCATCGCCGCCACCGATGACATCCGAGCCCTGATGGACAATGGAGAAACAGCGGCCCTCATCCTCCTAGACCTCTCCGCGGCATTCGACACGGTCTGCCACCGCACCCTAGTACAGCGCCTCAGCAACATCGGAATCCAGGACAAGGCGCTGGAATGGATCATCTCCTTCCTCGACGGACGAACACAGAGAGTCCGCCTACCACCGTACAAGTCAGAGGCCTCCGAAGTCATCTGCGGCGTCCCTCAAGGATCATCTCTGAGCCCCACCCTCTTCAACGTCTACATGAGCCCCCTCGCGGCCATCGTACGCAAACACAACCTCAGCATAATCTCCTACGCCGACGACACCCAGCTGATCCTCTCCCTGACCAACGACCCCGCCTCCGCCAGAGCCAACCTGCACGAAGGGATGAAAGAGGTAGCCGAGTGGATGACGACCAGCCGCCTGAAACTGAACTCTGACAAGACGGAGGTCCTCATCCTGGGCTCTTCACCCTCCGCCTGGGACGACTCCTGGTGGCCTCCCGCCCTGGGCACCGCACCCAAACCGACAGACCATGCACGCAACCTGGGCTTCATCCTGGACTCCTCCCTCTCCATGACCAGACAAGTCAACAACGTCTCCTCGGCATGCTTCAACATCCTACGCATGCTACGGAAGATCTTCTGGTGGATCCCCACCGAGACCAGGAAGACCGTCACCCAGGCCCTCGTCACCAGCCGACTGGACTACGGCAACGCCCTCTACGCCGGTACCACCGCCAAGATCCAGAAGAGACTCCAGCGGATCCAGAACGCCTCAGCCAGACTCATCCTCGACATCCCACGAACCAGCCACATCACCGGACATCTGAGAGACCTTCACTGGCTCCCCGTCAACAAAAGAATCACCTTCCGCCTCCTCACCCACGCACACAAAGCCATACACGACCAAGGCCCGAGCTACCTCAACAGCCGGATCAACTTCTACGCTCCCAAACGCCACCTCCGATCAGCCAACCACGCCCTCGCCGCCGTCCCCCGCATCCGAAGAGCGACTACAGGAGGAAGGTCCTTCTCCTACCTGGCCGCCAAGACCTGGAACTCCCTCCCTCCCGACCTGCGCCTGACCCAAGACCACCTCTCCTTCAGGAAGAAGCTGAAGACCTGGCTGTTCGAGCAGTAGCGCCCCCCCCCCCCCCCCCACCCCAGCGCCTTGAGACCCTACGGGTATGTAGCGCGCTTTATAAGTGCCACTGATTGATTGATTGATTTACATTTACTATCTTTTTAAGTGATGGTTCTGACAGTGGTCCAAGTGGCCCTGTCATGTGTATATAATCCCCTGTAATTATTGCCCGTTGCCAGTGTATATTGTGTGATTACTATTCTAATGTGTTTTATGATAATACAAAGGCTATTTTTGATATAACCTTGTGTGGAGTTCCTTTTGTGGTGTGCCTAGTATGTTGTTACTGTGTGGGCCATGTACATGTTTAAGAGGGTCGGGCTTAGTGATGACCCCTGTGGGAGTCTGCAGGTAATTTCCATGGGATCGGAGAGGAAGGGTGGCAGTCTGATTCTTTGACTTCTTCCGGTGAGGAATGATCGGATCCAGTCTAGGGCTGTTCCTTGTATGCCGGAGTCGTGCAGTCTGGCAACGAGAGTGCAGTGGGAGACGGTCTTGAAGGCTGCTGATAGGGCATGTAGGATAATGGCTGCAGAGTGGCCTTGGTCCAGGAGGGTGCGGATGTCGTCAGTGGCGGCAAGTAGGGTGATCTCCGTGCTGTAGTTGCTTCATAATCGAGATTGGGATGGGTGGAGGAGGCGTTGTTTTCGATGAATCGTGTCAGTTCCCCATTGACTGTTTTCTCTGCAACTTGGGCCGCGAATGGTAGGAGCGAGATTAGCCAGTAGTTCTTGAGGTCGGTGGAGTCAGCTGTGGGCTTCTTGAGCAGTCATCTGATTTCGGCGCGTTTCCAGTCATCTGGGAAGGTGCCTGTTTCGAAAGTGGTGTTGATGGTGCGTTGTAGTTCAGGTGCGATGGCGGCTCTGTGGTAGATGTGTGGAGGGCAGGGGTCGGTGGGTGCCCCTGAGTGGATGCCTTTCATGGTCGAGACGGTGTCTTCGGTCGTGATAGGTGTCCAGGAGGAGATTGTGGGCTGGGTGTGTCTGGATGGTCGACAAAGTTGTCGTAGAGGTTTTTGATCTTGAGGTGGAAGTAGGTTCTGAGCTTGGCACAGAGGTCTTAGGACGGGGTGATGCCTGTGCCTTCCCTGCGGGGGTTGATGAAGTCCTGAATGACACTGAAAAGTTCCTTGGAGTTGGTGGAGTTGGCGAGGATTTTGTTGTGGATGAAGGTCTTCTTGGTTGTTCTGATTTGGTTGTGGTAGTCTGTCATGGCATTCTTGTAAGTGGCGCGGTTTTCGGGTGTCTTGGTGTTTCTCCAGTTCTTCACCAGGCGCCTGCAGGTGCGTCTGCTTCTTGGAGATCGGTGGTGAACTAAGCAGCTTTCTTGGGGCGCTGTTTGTTGGGGTTGGGGAGCAGGACGAGATCATCTGCACAGTTGGAGATCCAGGTGTGGAGTTCCCTGGCTGCGATGTTGGCGTTGGATGCCAAAGTGTGGTTGTCGGCTGAGGGTGGAGTTCAGTTGCTCGTTGGTGATTTGGGTGTCTTGGGTTTGTCGACCGTGAAGTGTACCCAGTGGTGGTCAGTCCATGGGTGTTGCATTGTGTGGCTGAAGTGAACACTGCTTCCTGCTGCAAAGATGGGGTCTAGGGTGTGTCCTGCTCTGTGGGTCGGAGTGGTGACAAGTTGTTTGAGTTCAAAGTTGGCGAGGTTGTCGCGAACAGTTGGAGTCGCTGTAGTTGTCGAGGTGGAAGCTCAGGTCTCCGATGAGTATGTAGTTTATTGAGGCGATGGCGTGGGGTGCGATGAGGTCGGTGATGGTGGCGGCAAAGGGGGCCCTGGTGCTTGGGGGTCTGTAGATGAGGGTTCTGCAGAGTGTGGAGGTGGGGGTGGTCTGGATCTGGAAGTGCAGGTGTTCGGCGGAGGGGATGGTTTTGCTGGAGGTGGTGAGGCGGAGGGATTTTCTTGTGGGCGATGGCGAGGCCCTCTCCTGGGTGGTTGTGTCAGTCCTTCCTCTGGATCTTATATCCGTCCGGGATGGCGGTGTTGATGTCGGGGGCGGAGGAGGTGTTGGTCCAGGTCTCCGTGAAGAAGGCGATGTCAGGCAAGAGGGATTCGAGTAGGTTCCAGATCTCTATGGCTTGTTTGTGCACGGAGTGCACGTTGAGGATGCATCTTAGGGTGTCGTTGGTGTTTGTGTAGGTGGTGCTGGGGGCCGCGGTAGTTGTAAAGGTCTGGTGGCAGTGGAGGCAGGAGAACTGGCCGTGGGTTGTGTTCGGCGTAGCCTGCTGGCAGTTGCTTGCTCTCCCGGGGTGGAGTGCGTGGAGGGCTGTCCGTTGGGGGGAGGGGCCGCAGGGGCAAGAGTGGCGGAGCGGAGGCACAAAACAAAACAGTGGTGGGAATCAGATAAACAAAGATTACATGCACAATAACCAGGCACAACTAAACAGTGGTGGGAATCAAAATAAAACAGAAGTTACATACACAGTAACCAGTGGTGGCACAGCACTTTACAAGTGAAGGGGCAGATTTAGTTACGGTGGCGGTTGAAGGCAGGCAGCAGGCGCAGGTAGCAGCCTCGAACCTCCCAGGAGGAGTTTGGGGTCTGAGAGCAGGAGCAGGTGTCGGCACGCCGGAGCTGTGGGGAGAGATTGGATCTAGAACGAGGTAAGAGGTCTTTCACTACATAAAGGTTCTTGGAACTGACCTTTTACCTGGTTACCGTACTGCTAACAGGATGTGGGGTTTTCCAGGAAAACTAGTCTCATCCATTATGCATGAGGATTCTTTGAAACTCATCAGGACTACCATCTCCTGTATAATAACTATGTATAAGGGTCATTCCTTCCATCATCCTAAGTCCGACATGACACAGCAAGGTAGATCCCCTGAAGGTACCACTTAGGGTATATAAACACCATATCTTTGGTAAGGCAGGGAGAGGAGAAAAAGGGCTTCCATGCTGACACACTGACGCCATACGCTGAGGTTCCTGCATCCCTCACTGGTCCCACAGTCTCTCACTTCAGGTAATAGGGTTGCGTTTATCCTAGAGGGATTCTTAGCTATACACCTACATACATGCTAGCAGGCGCGGTGCGTCCATTAGGGCGTGGGGGCATAGCCCCCCCGCCCGCAGCCGCCCGCAGCTCCGACGTTTCTGAACTTAAGTAAACTGAATAGTTTACTTAAGTTCAAAGACCGACGCCGAGGGAGAACTGACAATGCATGCCAGCAGCGCGTCATGTTGACTGACATGCATTGTCAGACATGGGGGCAGCAGCACAACACAAGTGCGCATGAGTGGGGACGGAGGGCGAATTTTCGCACCGTGCTCACGCATGCGCACTTGTGTTTTAACTTGTTAGCGCATGCCCATTAGGTCTACTAATGGGCGTGCTGTGGGCGAGGATTAACTGTGCCCTGGCGCTGCAGATTGGCTTAGGGGTTGCCACTCGGTGCCGCTGTTCCTGTTCCGGTTCCTGTTTGGAGATGAGGCGCCAACGCGGACCAGGAGCAGAGGCGGTCAGGTAAGTTTTCTTAATGTGATCTCCCTTGGCGCACCCCCCACCGTGACCCCCTCCCCCGCAACCCCCCCCCCCGCCACCCCCCTCCGTGAGTACTGCATTGATGTGTCAGTTTTTTAAAGTGTTCATGCATTCATCTCTTGACCTCTTCACATAGACAATGTATAGCTATAACATCATTGCTCTGTTTCCGACCTTGAAGTTGATGCATGTCAAGCAATTGTCATCAGTAGCAGAACAGAGCGAGAGTGTCTATTCTAGATTACTTCCAACTGGTAGGATAGTTCCATAAGCCTTTGCTGCAGCAATCCCAGGTTCAAACCCTAGCAGTCCTACGTCATCCACTCTGACGTAAACAACATCACCATCCATTTGACGAGTCGCTTTGTGAACGGTTCTATACACATTATGAATATTATTCTCTTTAAGGGATAGATGAAACACAACGTTGTGTAACCGTGGACAGACAATTACCAATTATTGGTCAAAACGGTCACCTAAATCTAAGCAACAATGATTGTTAAAAAGGGAAACATATACATGCTCAGTGTTTTTTGCTCATCACAGTTGTATGTATATTGATGGGCTAGCCAGTTTTCAGTTCAGAATGTGTGCATTGTTCATTTTGTCATGCGGCAGTGCTTTAGTAGAGTTTTGCTACTGTCGCTTCTATGGGGCATTGCATTATGTTTTCAATATGGAAACCTACTGGCTCCAGCGTTTCATGCAGACAGGCCTCACAAACAGTGAGGAGTGGCAACTTGAGCAAAATGCCGAGATGTTGAGCAGACTGTGGCATCTCTAAAGGATGAGCATTGTATGGATTTGGTGATATCATAGTCTGACTCGCCAGTGGTGGCTGGCGTAAACAGGCCTTCTGTTGCGTCAGGCTGCTCCCAAGCTCGCCAAGCAGCTGAAAGGAGGCTGCGTAGTTAGGGTGGCCAAACTTGACACACTGCGTCTACACTAATGTATGCACAGGCACCACCATTTTAAAGAGCAAGGGAGAGTGAACAAAATTGAGTCCTGGGTGAGTGATGTCTGTGTGAGTATAGGGTGAGCAGTGTGCCTGTGTGAGTCCTGGGTGAGTGATGTCTGTGTGAGTATAGGGTGAGCAGTGTGCCTGTGTGAGTCCTGGGTGAGTGATGTCTGTGTGAGCGCAGGGTCAGCAGTGTGCCTGTGTGAGTGATGTCTGTGACAGTGCAGGGTCGGTGATGTCTGTGTGAGCGCAGGGTGAGCAGTGTGCCTGTGTGAGTCCAGGGTGAGTGATGTCTGTGACAGTGCAGGGTTGGTGATGTCTGTGTAAGCGCAGGGTGAGCAGTGTGCCTGTGTGAGTCCAGGGTGCTTAAGAATGCACCATTTGCCCACTCTTTTTTCAAAATGTTCTCGTGGGAGAACCCCTGAATCCCCCATAGGTGGTTGGGCCTCGCGCGCTGGCCACAGTGCAGTATTTACGCCTCACCACTTTCAAATGTCACCAGCCGCCCCTGCATGCTAGGTACACTTAGGTACATCCAGTTAGGGTTGCATCATAGGAGTACGCATTATTACTGTCATGTATTTTTATACCTGCCTATTCATGTTTTAGCACTATGGTAGAAATAAAGTCTACCATCCTTTTACTATGTAGGTGCTTATAATCATTTATGTCTGTTTCTGTCTTATTGTTGTTTCAGCAAACCTATTTTACACTAGAATGATGTTGGTTCAACAAATAATTATTGAAAACACCCCCACCGTTTCTTCTGTGTATCTCTCTGAGACAAAGTTAGCATGAGTGACTGAGTGAAAAGTACTGCACTGTTTCCACGATCTCTGATGACACATTGTTCTCATGTTCAATAGTTTCCAAGAACTATTCTCTCCTTGGTAAGACTGGTTTCTAGTGGCACTGTGAGCTAGCTGGTACACAGGCAAACATACCCGTTTGGGGTGTCTGGAAACAGTCTGAACACCAATCCCACAGTCTATGTTGTCCAAACGCACAGATCCTATATAGGTCTGTTGGAACTACACAACACTGCTTTTTAATGGTCTCCAGTTTAACTTGGCATCCAGCTTAACCCCCAGGTAAGAAAAGGCACTGGTCTTTGGGACTAAAGGAGACCCAACTTTAAAATTAATGGACTTCCTCGAGCTATATCCCACCTGCATCACATAGGAGTTGGAGTTATTAACCAACAGGTTCCAGTCTTCAATAAATGTCACAAAGGAGTTAAGTTGAGTTTTCAGCCCCCTCGCGGTCCGGGCCATGAGGACAGAGCCGTCCTCATACAAAAATACCAGCAAGCCGCGTCGTCCAAACTGGGGAAAGTCCACCTTTGTGTCCAATAATACTTCTCCTGGTTATTAATATATAAATTAAATTAAAAAGGCAATATACAACCCTGTCGAACCCCTCTCTGGAATGGAAACTGCCAGGTCACCTTCTAATCATTAGTATAACGTACCTCTGCTTTGGTGTCCTTAGGGAGGTCTCGTAAAAAGAAGACAATGTCTTTATCCAATCCCATACACAACAAGGTCTCCCATAGCTTACTTCTGTTCACACGATTAAAGGCAGAGGACAGGTCCATGAAGGCCAGATAAATGGTGCTGGGGGCGGGGGCCCTTGTGTACTTGTTTAGGATCATAAACAATTTCAAGCATTGGTCAATTGTTGATCTCCCCAGATGAAAACGGTATTGATGTCTGGTCAGCTGTTATTCATGTCTGCCCATGTGGTTAACCTGCCCAATAGAATGCGTCCCACCACCTTGACCACTGAATGAAGCAGAGAGATTGGCCTATAGCAGAGAGTACTATCCCTGTTACCTTTTTTAAACAGTGGAACAATGGTGGAGATAGCCCAGGTGCTAAGCGGGTCAGCTCTTATAGCTGCATTAATAATTGATGTGAGGACTGGCACCCAGAGCTGTGGGTTAGATATGTAAAGATCCGTGGGAATGCCATTGAGTCATGGTGCCTTGTTTCTAGGCAACCCTTCGTACCCTTTCTAACTTCTTCAACTGTGATAACAAGAGCTGATTTCCCCTCTCTACTTCCATAAGCTGTATAGTGGGTATCTAAACATTTCCTCAAAGTAACCTACCCATTGATCTTCTGTGATGTGCGCATCTAGGCCTGCGCAGCATCTCTTGCCAGAAAAGTACTGTTGACAATACTCCAAAACTTAGCACTGTTCCTTAAGGTGCTAGCCTCAGAGAGCTTGCTCCATGCCTCCTCCCTAAACTCGGCCTTGCAGCTTACTAATTCTGCTTTAAATAGCCTTCATCAGGCTTTTACCAAACCCGGTTCCCTTGGTTTAGTGCCTAACACTTCCCTCAGTTTCTTAGCAGCACAAGAGCAATCTCGATCAAACCATCTTGGGGTCTGGCTTGACGGATACAGGGACGGAGCATTCAATAGGTCTCCAGTAGTACAAGAGTCGACCGAGAATGCCTACATGACGATCCCCGGCGCTACCTGCCTGGTTGTACAGATATCTAGCTCCCTATGGCACCTAGCTAAAAGTGACTCATAGAAGAGATTTGGGATTATCTGTGCCCACCTTAGCCTTCTGCCCCAGTCAGTGGCTTTCAATACTCCCCCATCTGCTGTCTTCCTAGATTTCCGTAGTGGAGCCCAACTGATCTTGATACACAAAGGGTTGTGATTCCCGAACATACTATCTTTTATGGAGAAGTCCGACAAAAGTGAATAAAGGACGGTTGAAACAGAAATGAAATCTATAAATGATGCACTTCCCCTCCCTGTAAAGGTGGGAATAGTAGGTTTCCGGCCTTAGTTCAGCTGGCACATAGGCAGGGTTAAATCAAACTCATCAACTAGGGAACTAAGAATATCTCCCTGCTTAGTATGTTCTACAGGCATGCCCATGAAGCAAGGGCAGCCCATGTCATTTACATTCAAGACTATTGGGTCCCCACATAAATGAAGGTTAAAATCGTCTGTGATCGTGAGGTTACTATAGTGACGGGCGTTAAAAGTAAATTTTCGTAGAAAGGAGCCCATCCTTGAGATATTACAAACATCAGGAAAAGCAGAGGCAGCATTGTAAAAATTCATAAGCAACAAATTATCAGACCCACAGGAAAATAACAAAGCCTGCAAACAGTGATTACGTTTGGCAGCACCACCAGACTGCAGCAAACTGCTAAGGAGACATAGATTACCAACCCACCATAGAACTTCCCGCCCTCTATGCGGTGGTAGGCACAAAATAAGTCTTATATTCCTCTAAAAAGAAGCTGTTTGTGGTGGACCATGTCCCTGAAGGCATATCACGTCGAATCCTTTTACAAATAGGTTCCAGCCTGTGTCGGCAAACATGCTTGATAACCCGGCTATGTTCCATGATACGAATTTACAAGCCTTGCCATCCCATGGACTAACGGAGAGGCCAGGTGACTTCAGGGAACAAGAGATTAGTTGCTCTGCCGGATCCATCACAGTGAGTCAATCGCAGGTGTCCAACGTTTCCAATGGAGCAAATCTATTAGAGGGGTGTGTCCTGGGTCACCATCTGCTAACCAGGCTGCGAATGAGCAGGATGAGCAGGAAACCTCCACAGATTTGACTCACTAGGCATCGTCATGCTACTCGAGGGTCTATCAAAATGCCCCAGGGGTAGGGCCATGATGGACGAGACGGGACCACCGGGATTACTCTGATTAGCCTCAAACATGATTTTCTCTGCCACGTGAGGTCTGTTAAAATTGATGGTAACACAGTCTTCTTCAAATTATTTTGCGGACCGTCCCACCCAAGATGATCAGTGCACCATGTTCATAAATGTCTCCATCCTTAAACCCAGGGCTGTGTTACAGTTCAGCCAGTGCAGGACTTTATTCTTTAGTGGATTGAAGTCTTCTGAAGCACCCGAGGAAAGCACCAGGACATTCCCCAGTACCACTACATACAGTGTTGATTCCAGTGGAAGGTGGATAACCTCTGCTGCAAAGGGTCTACTGCCCCAGCCTCTGAATAGGCCAACCTCCTGTCTCGCCTAATAAGGGTTAGGCTGTCCCCGGGAGGACTTTTGGGCTCAAAGTTTTCGAGACCTCCACTCCACCCTGTGGTCCTACCGCCAAAGGGCCTAAATCCACCAGGGTCCAGGAGGGGCGAGGTACGCTACCTTGCACTGGATTTAACACTGACGACTGCACCTGCCCTCTTGTACCCTGTTCACGCCCTCTATTACACTCGGTCAGAGAACAGGCTGATGCCCCCACTGGTCTGCCCTGGGAGTCGGTGTCCCCCACTAGGCAGTGATGGCTAATTCTCAAGCGTTCTAGCTCTATTGTAGCTAAACGTTGCCTGACAGGTCCAGTTTGAGGTCAAAACTTGCCAAAAGAGAACCCACGAAGCCTTCCATCATGGTCACCATGTCATACTTGGTCAGAATTTGAGTTTTATTGGCAAATTGTGCTACCCCTTCTGCCCTTGGACATTTTGCTTTGCTCCTGGTCAAGGAACCTTTTCTTTTAACTCCCGGTCCTGACCCTTTTCTGGTTCTACCTGCCTGAATGAACGGCTCTGAGGCCAGGGGCATAATAGCACCCTTGCATGGTGATTCTGGCTGGGTGTTAGTGACCGTTATATATCATTAGATCAGGCCCACTGCCTGCCTCCAGGCTGAAGATCATAAGTCCAGCTGGGCAATCTGGGATACAATGACTCTTGGTGGACTCGAGAAGGGGCGATTTACAGGGGAGAGGGAGAGCCGATGGGCCACCAACTCAATCTCTTTGTCTAGAATCCCCGCTGCCCTTTGTAAAAAAGAGTCCATTGTGGTTGCTGCAGGCATAGAGGCTACTGCCACTGCTCCTTTGCGTTTCCCCATAGCTCTCAAGCGAGAGCCCACAAGTGAGATTATACCAGTTATTAAGCTGTACTAGGTAGTCACAGTCAGTGCTACACCAGTAACCATGACCAAAACTGACATGACAGTAAATCTGCCTCCTACCTGCTCCTGCTGAAGGCCAGGCATATTGCCCCACAAGGGCTTTTACTGTTGTGGCTTCTTTAAATCCACCTCAGCCGAGGATATCCAGGCTCCAACCCACAGAATCCAAGTTCAAAAACCAAGAGGGGTGGCCAATCCAGCCCATCCTCTGACAGGCACGGACGGGACCACCCTTGGCCCGGGCATGTTCCATGACACAGGAGGCAAGTAGCGCTTTTCAGAGCGTGTGGTGTGTGAGGGCCCAAAGACTCTGCCTCCATTTCCTCCAGCAGTTCTTGGAGACCGAGTCCCTCCTTGGCACAAACACCAGCAACCAGAAAATACATCCTGTGCCACGGAAGGCAAGCAGCGCTTTTCAGCGCATGCGGGAGGGCCAGAAGACTCTACCTCCTTTTCCTACAGCAGTTCTGGGACACCGAGTCCCTCCTTGGCACAAACACCGGCAACCACGAAATACATTCCGTGCACGGGAGGAGAGCAGCGATTTACAGTGCATGCGGGGGCCAGAAGACTCCGCCTCCTTTTCCTCCAACAGTGCTGGGACTCCAAGTCCCTCCTTGTCGCAAACACCGGCAACCAGGAAATACATCTTGTGCCATGGGAGGCAAGCAGCGCTTATCGGGGTGCATGGGAGGGCCAGAAGACTCCTCCTCCTTTTCCTCCAGCAGTCCTGGGACACCGAGTCCCTCCTTGGAACAAACACCGGCAACCAGGAAATGCGTCCCCTATTCAAATGCTAATACCTGGCTGGGAGAATTTTTAGAGCAAATGCAAATTAATGTCAAGGAATTTAAGGCAAGGAAAAGTAAATTTTCTAAAAGCCACTTTTCCTTAATATTGAATAAAAATCTGATTTCACCGTTGAGCTGGATTTTAATAACTATTAAAAATAGTGGTTTAATCATTTTTTTTGCTATCCCCATAATTTAGATACAGTATTAGATGTTGTTTTATCTGTAGTCTTGTTTTCTTCATAATACAGCTAGGCCTGCCACAATCAAACATAGTTTTGGGTGCTAGCCACTGAAAGGATGTGTTAACATTAAATGTCTACATGTTCCATTTTAAATACCATGCACCATGCCTTGTGGGTGGCAAGACCTAAATTATGATGTCTTATTAATGTTTAAAAATTAAAGTTTTAACATGTCAAAAGGTTTTATTTTGATGGTTCGATTTTTAGTTTTTACACTGATACAGTCACCCTACAATGGTAAGCCTGGAGCCATGTTTTACACAGTCACTGTAGTGGATGGCACAATAGGTGCTGCAGTCCACTAGTGAGATTTAATGCACAGGCTCAAGGTACATTCTGTACAATATACTAGGCGCGTGTAAAGCAGGATCACAGACACTACCACTGGTTAGGAGGGTTAAAGTGCACAAAGTTCTAAAACCAGCAAAAATATAGGTTCCAGCAAAGGTGAAAAGGAAGATTTTCTACAAAGACTTTAAGGGAAAATAATGAGATGCTCCATTTGAACTGCTACAAAGCTTCAAGCTCCGAAAATTAGAAAAGGCATGATTGCAGACAAGAATATAAGGTGTTTATGAGAAAATGCCTCTTTTTGCATGATCACCCCAAACGTTTTGGACTGATGCTGCTGTTTTTTCGACTCCAAGAGTGCACAGAGGCCTGCTAACCAGACTTCAGCATCAGTGTTCTGACCATACAAAGTATATATCTGATTGGCTTACACCCAATTGGTACAACTTTACTTATTTATAGTGTGAGAAGTTGGCCTGATATGCAGTGCTCACTATTCTAGTGATCACCTTGTATCAGTCCAAACAACCCTTATGGTGATTGGTTGTAAGTCAACCTTATAGACCAGCTATCCTAGTAGCGTGGACAAAAGCAGTCTTTAGGCTAAACTCTGAATGGCATGTGAAGCCAGCTGTTTTACCACATATAACCCCTTGAATACCAAGTGAAAGGACACCACACAGGTTGTTATGAAAATAAACAGATATTTATTAACTAACATACACCTCTGAACAATTTATGAGATCAGAGGGCTAAGCACATGACAATACTCAAAAGGAAATACGAGTTTGCACAATATTTACAAGTGCGCCTTAGGGGCACGACAAACCATATACTCAAAACAATGGAATGCGAGGAAGGAAAGTACTGTAAGGAGATCCAGGGGCTGGAGGATCGCTGGGACTACGCTACAAACTAGGTAAGTAAGGAGCAGGAGGCCCACGGGACTCACGTGCAGAGTGGAAACTCTCACGCGGGATGCGTACCAACGTATATGGATCGTACAGTTTAGAAAGTTACGGATTCCGGACGAACCCGGCTGGATGGAGGGAAAACAACAGTGGACCTGGACACTAGGATGGTGTACACAGACTTCAGCACCTAGAAGCTTTAGTTACCTAACCCACAGGCTACGGGTGCATAGGGCTGAAGTTGCGTCGGGTTTGCTGCGTTGATCCCGGTGATGCCTGAAACAAGGAGTTGCTGGCAGGCAGCCAGATGGAGGAGTCCGGTGGTTCCAAGGATGGAACTTAGAAGAAGGAGTCCTGAAAGGGAAGGGGACAGAGTCTCGGTCACTAGCCAGTGACGGTGCTGGAACCAGGAGGGAACCAGATGCTGTCGCCGCAGTCAGGTGAAAGAGGGGTCGCTTCTCTCTGTAGCTGCGCGGACCAGGAGCTGCTCTTCACGACCAGGCTGGAGGCACCAGCTGTCCCACGTAGTCTGCTGCTGTTGGCGGTGTCGGATCGTCGATCTGGACAACAGGCCTTGGCTAATGCAAGCCACGCAGTGGAACAAAGATGGAGTTTGGTGCGGACCAGGAGGGTCCGGGGTGCTTCTCGTTCACAGGGAAGCAAGGGCCAGTCTGGGGGACCAGACCAGCAGTGTTAGATTCTTCGGGTCGTCGTCTCAGAGGTCACGAGCCAGCCGGCAAGTGACCAGACAACAGGACCAGCAGCAGCCAAGCAAAAGGGCCCCACGCAGATCTCGTGGATGCTGGGGGGCTGGTCTTTGGTGCAGGAGCTGCGTCAGTGTGGGGTTTCTCGGATCCCAAGGCACTCACTCGAGGATCCCTCGGCGGTCGTGCTGGAAGCGCTGTGCAGGTTTCGCAAGATGGCCGTCTCCACGTTGCTCGTCGCAACCACGGGTCCCAGCTGTGCTGTGGATGTGGGTAGAGGTCAGAGAGGTCTGGAGGTCCGGGTCTTGTCGAGCTGGGTCGTCGGATTCCGGGATGGAAGGACTCTGCAGCAAACCGCACAGGAGCTTGATGGTGTCTGCGAAGCAGGATGGTCACTCCCTGACCATAGGGGAGATTTTTCGGTCTTCTGGAATCAGGAGGTCGAAGGTCAAGAGTTTCTTCGTGGAAGTTGTCAAGATTAATCTGATTGGGAATGGGACCAGCTCCTACCTTTATTCTCCTAAAGGGGGCTGCACTACGACTAGGTCCCTCCTCTGGGTGGGACCAGGAAGGGGGGGTGGTTACACCCCCTTTCCTTTGTCGGGTCTTGCGCCAGCTCTGGGGCTGGAGTGCCCCAGGAACTGGTTTAGACCGGCATATGTACAGGGACACCTTGTGCGCCCCAGGCATGTCTCATTCCTTTCAGCCCTGGCCTACCTAATACACAAAATCCTGTCTGGGGTGGTGCTAGCACCTCCCAAGGCAGGAAACCCTTTGTCCAAGCCTCCCTCGCTGGAAGGACTCCCAGCAGCAGGAGGTCAGACTTGTGTCTGTGGAGGCAGCATCCATTTTGTGATGCTGAGGCTCGAGTTAACTTTAACCGGGGTTCACAGTTACATACATGTTGTGTCCCTCTAGAAGGGTGGAATGCTACCCCCATCGCCAGAATTGGCGAGGGGGTAGTATTCCAATTCGTATGACACCTTACTTGACATGTTTTGATAATGCTATACCAAAGTTAGAATTTGACCGCGAGGTTCATAATGCACTTAAGAGTATATGGTATAGCGTTATCATGGAACAGCTATTAGGACTTGGTTCCGCAAGCTGCAAATGGGCTCAGCTCATGCCAGAGCACCATCTCACATAATTCCAAGCACTCTGCCTTCAGGATTGATAAGGCCTGCCATAGGAGTGACAGATAGGAATATATGTGTCCATTTTAGGGTTAGATATAGGGATACTATATCTAAAGCAAAGGGTGATTACCCCACCTTGCCCCAGCTGTCGTGCAGCCAGTTGTGTCTGTTTAGATGGCCAGCCAGGGGTGGCATAATACATGCTGCAGCCCCTGGTAGGCCCTGGGTGTACCTATGCCCTGGGTACCTAAGGTACACTGTATAGGGACTGATAAGGTGACTCAGTATCCAATTAGATATGTACATAGAATACATGGAATCCGTTTTACAGAGAGAGTAGTAGGCCTGGGGCCCTGAATAGCAGGGTCCCAGGTCAACTAAGTCGAAAAACCAGCAAAACACCAGGCAAAAAGTTGGGGGCAACCATAGTCAGATATCCACCTTCCTACATATAGGTTCCTAGTAGATGGTACCAGTGGTACCCCGGGTATGTGAGTTTAAGTGTCACACAAAAGGCTATTGTGCCACCCTGGATGTGACAATGTGCAAACATGTCTCACAACCTGTCACTGCAGACGGACAGAGCAGTTTGAAACTGCTAATTTGACTTTGTCATTTAAGCTAATGGCAAAGCCCAAACCTCCCCTTCAATATATATAATCACCCCTACGGCAGGCCAACCTAGTCCTAAGGCAGCCTGCCGTATATAAAAGAGTAGGACATATATTTTAATATATCCTAACAGTCAAAACCCCAAATTGTCATTACTGCAGAAACGTTAGTAGCCCCATTGGCGAGTACTGAGACAACTCAAATCAGTCTTGACCCTGTACCCCATGGGAACAGTCCAGCCCGAACTGCATTCTGTCCATCAATTGTTCTTTTTGCATTTGTCACCCAGAGTGGGACGGGTATGTTCAGACGTGAGTCCTGTGCTCTCCATGCCACTGGAGTCAAGATATCCTGGCTGATGAGGGCTGAAATCCAGAAACCGGTCCTAGGATGCTTGTTTCCAGTCCAGGGAGGGGCCTGGCCTGGCAGTTCAGGCTGGACTGCTCCCATTAGGCGCAGGGTCAAGACTGATTTGCATACGGCTGGGTCCAAACTGGAATGGCATGGTGAGCAAAAAAAAAAGGTGGATTTAGGCCCAGATCTCTGTACTGGGGTGAATGTATGACATTGTTCTGCATTCTGTCCATCAATTGTTCTTTTTGCATTTGTCACCCCGAGTGGGATAGGTATGCTCAGACGAGCCCCGTGCTCTACATGCCACTGGAGTCAAGCTATCCTGGCTGAAGAGGGCTGAAAGCCCGGAACTGGTCCTAGGATGCTTGTTTCCAGTCCAGGGGGGACCTGGCCTGGCAGTTCAGGCTGGACTGTACCCATTGGGCGCAGGGTCCAGACTGATTTGCATATGGCTGGGTCCAAACTGGAATGGCATGGTGAACAGAAAAACGATGGATTTAGACCCAGATCTCTGTACTGAGATGAATGTATGACATTGTTCTGCATTCTGTCCATCAATTGTTCTTTTTGCATTTGTCACCCCGAGTGGAACGGGTATGCTCAGACGTGAGTCCCATGCTCTCCATGCCACTGGAGTTAAGCTGTCCTGGCTGATGAGGGCTGAAATCCAGAAACCGGTCCTAGGATGCTTGTTTGCAGTCCAGGGAGGACCTGGCCTGGCAGTTCAGGCTGGACTGTTCCCATTAGGCGCAGGGTCAAGACTGATTTGCATATGGCTGGGTCCAAACTGGAATGAAATGGTGAGCAAAAAAACGATGGATTTAGGCCCAGATCTCTGTACTGGGGTGAATGTATGACATTGTTCTGCATTCTGTCCATCACTTGTTCTTTTTGCATTTGTCCCCCCGAGTGGGATAGGTATGCTCAGACGAGTCCCGTGCTCTACATGCCACTGGAGTCAAGCTATCCTGGCTGATAAGGGCTGAAAGCCCGAAACCGGTCCTAGGATGCTCGTTTCCAGTCCAGGGAGGACCTGGCCTGGCAGTTCAGGCTGGACTGGTCCCATTGGGTGCAGGGTCAAGACTGATTTGCATATGGCTGGGTCCAAACTGGAATGGCATGGTGAACAAAAAAACGATGGATTTAGACCCAATACTCTGTACTGGGATGAATGTATGACATTGTTCTGCATTCTGTCCATCAATTGTTCTTTTTGCATTTGTCACCCCGAGTGGGATAGGTAATCTCAGACGTGAGTCCCGTGCTCTTCATGCCACTGGAGTCAAGCTATCCTGGCTGATGAGGGCTGAAATCCCGAATCCGGTCCTAGGATGCTTGTTTGCAGTTCAGAGAGGACCTGGCCTGGCAGTTCAGGCTTGACTGTTCCCATTGGGCGCAGGGTCAAGACTAATTTGAATATGGCTGGGTCCAAACTGGAATGGCATGGTGAGCAAAAAAACGATGGATTTAGGCCCAGATCTCTGTACTGGGGTGAATGTATGACATTGTTTGGCACTTTGTCCATCAATTGCTCTTTTTGCATTTGTCACCCCGAGTGGGACGGGTATGCTCAGACGTGAGTCCTGTGCTCTCCATGCCACTGGAGTCAAGCTATCCTGGCTGATGAGGGCTGAAAGCCCGAAACCAGTCCAAGGATGCTTGTTTCCAGTCCAGGGAGGACCTGGCCTGGCAGTTCAGGCTGGACTGTTCCCATTGGGCGCAGGGTCATGACTGACTCGTATATGGCTGGGTCCAAACTGGAATGGCATAGTGAGCAAAAAAAAAGATGGATTTAGGCCCAGATCTCTGTACTGGGGTGAATGTATGACATTGTTCTGCATTCTGTCCATCAATTGTTCTTTTTGCAAATATAACAAGAATTGGCATAGCCAATAGGTCTCGCCTTTGGGACCTGCTGCATAACTAAATACTTATAAGGTCCCAAAGGCGAGACCTATTGGCTATGCCAATGCTTGTTTTTCTCAGCTTGGCCTGAGCATTACCCGATCCTGATTGTCTGCCATTTTAGTCCCGCCCCCATTGATTAACATTAGCCACGCCCCTTCATTTGTCAGGTTAGGGCTCCCCCCCCCCTGAAAAATTTCTGCGGACGCCCATGCTGGGTGGGTAAAGAAAGACCGCAGACTGTTGGGAGTGCAAGGCAGCAGACACCGTAGACAGTTTGTTGGGGAAGAGACACCACAGACAAACCTTAAGCCTTAACACTTTAGGCCCTAAAACACCCTCAACTGGAGTTACTGGACTGCATAGCTGAGTGCGGCAAGATGCCGGACCGAGCTACGGAAGCTGCGTGCCCCGACCCATGATCTGTTTCTCAACATTCTGCCATCGGCCCACGACTCTGCTGTGGGCTCAGAGGGAAGTGGGATGTCTGAGGGTACTCAGCGGCTTTTCCTAGCCCAGAGAACAGACGTAAGACAACGGATGCTCCCTGAGGAATGGGAGACACTCGAGGAGTCCTGGCTGGTGCTGCCCGAGTATACCTGCCCCGGCTGTTGCAGCAGCGGAGTGCGGCCTCTCTCCTATGTGGCGTGCCCTGCCTCCCCTGTTGTGTGTGACGAGCCGGGAGGTAGTGGTCCTTTGATAAATGGCCGCCAACCACTGGCGGGGTGGGGGAATAAGGGGGGGCGAGAAGACGGCTTATTGAACAGTGCTACATGCCCTGGACCCCGATGGCATCATTAGGCAGTCTGGACTCTGCTCAGGGGCGAAGATGAGCCCCTGCTGCCGCCTCCAGTGAGGGAGCCTTGCTGACTGGACCCGGGCCTGTCATCTTTAAGGCGGTGAGTGTAGCGGCTGGGGGACTCTTCCGGGGGGGTGCTTCAAGGTGCGGGCAGCCCTGGGAGATTGGGGCCTAGCTGGCTGGAGAGAGGGGCTCGCCTACTTGGCCAGAGCACGTGGGCCCAGCAAAGGTCAGGGTATTGCACCAACTGAGGGTTGACAGGGGGGGCTGGGACTGTTCGTGCCCTTCTCCCCTCCTGGTCCCCGTGTGTCTGATGTGGGTGGGAAAAGGTGAAGTGGTTCCTCGACGGAATCCCCTCCTTTCCTGGATTGGCGTCTATGAGATGTGGTGGGGGCCTGGCGCAATTGAGGCCGGCCTGTGGGCCCCACTGTGAGGCTTGGAAGCTGCCCTGCACTGAGTGGAAGATGCTGCCACCCTGTGACCGCCCTCTCAACATAACTGGGACAGCAATACGCTCTCATCCTGAAAAGTGTCTGTAGCACGGTGGAGAAGAACTGGGGTGATGTGTGCTTGCTAGGGTTTATTTACAGTCAAAAACAAAGGATTCAGGGAGGTATAGCTATGCAGTCCAAAACAAACAAGGGATTCTGGGAGATGTAGTTTTGTGTCGCACTCGGTTTTCCTTCTTCTCTCTTGGGATTCCAAACAAATGGTCTTCCGGACTGGTTTATAGGACTGACAGGCTAGCAGATACCGGGAAGGGAAAAAAAAAAAAACAAGAACAAGAAGAACCGTAAGGTAGGGGTTCTGATACGGTAAGCGGCGCAGGAAGCCAGGTAAGTGGGGGGAAGTTGCCACCGAACCTTCACCAGTGTGCGTGCGGTTTATTTAAAAAAACGACCCTCTGCGCACCGTTATAACCACAAACTACTGGGTTCCGCGCCCTTCTCCCCCTCCTTTTCCCTCCTCCGCTCCGTGACCCCAAGAAAACTGCAAGCGACCCCGTACCTTGTGCAGCCACGACCTCCTGTGGCCGTGGCTGGCATGCTCGTGTTGCCAGGTAGAGTCTGGCTGCCCGTCTGTTCCGGTCCTCGCTCCTCCGGCGTTGTAGGCTTCCTTCGTCGACATCGAGCCCTTCAGGTCCTCAGGTTCCATCCCTGTGCTCTCCCACAGCGGTACAAGGAAGGTCCTCACCGGCGTCTCCTCCTGGCTCGCGATGTGGTGTGGTCCCAGTGAACGCATTAACTCTCTCGCGTCTTCCTTGATGTAGCTGCCGTCCGGACCACGTGACTCTGTCACCTGGTATGCCCCATCAAACTCCTTAAAGGGCCAGTCTTCTCCTTGCCCGGTCTGTGAATACATAAGACGAGACGGGGATAGAAAGGGTGGAAATTGTCCCGAAGCATCGTCCAGTGATTGTACATCCTCACAGTGTCCTAGTGGGGTGTGGTCTGCTGAGCTACCCTATATACGGGCACCATTCTTGGCTACTTAGTCTAAGTGTACTTCCCACAGGACGACATGGGACAGTACGGTGTCACCTGGACCCATTTGTTAAGACAGTATGGGACATAGTCCCCCGACATGTAGTGGCGAGGAGGGGGGACCCATCATTAAGTGACAAGTTTGATCAAATTCTGGCAACCATTGAAAAGACATGGCAAGACCTGTGTAATACAGATTGATGCTGTGACGACAGAAGCAGCTGACTGGAAAGGTCCTGCAGGCAGAGGGAGCCCTCACTGTGCTGCAACTGCAAGTGAAAAATCTTGAAGGCCAAGTCTGTTCTCTGATGGCCAAGGTGTATATCTTAGGAGAAAATGTGCACTATTTCACAGACATAAAAGTACTATGTACAGTGTACACAGCCTAGTGTAAACTAACTACTCATCCTTGACGGCGCCACACGACCCCGCCCTGATGTCCACGTACGTGACGTTAGCGAGGTCATATAAGTCCCTCCCTCGGAGAAACTTTTCCGCGGCACAACGTGGAGCCACCAACCAAACTCTGAAAGTATGGGAACAGTGTGCGACAGATGAAAAATCCGTAAAACAAAGAATGCGGATGGTGTAAAACACCGTCATAATGGACAATATCAGACACTGTCGCGTATAAGTGAAAAAGCAAAAGTGGGACAAAGCTGTGAGAAAGAACCCCGCAAAGCGAAGCGTAGACCCTTCCCAAAGTGCGAACAACAAGGGAAGAACAACTCAACAGACAAAGATAGACTGTTATTACCATGTAGAACTTTGCCGCCCCACAAGGACGGAGCACACAAGAACAACAATCCAGCGCAAGAAGGTATGAAAAAAGACTGGCATTTTCTCCCATAGTAATGGAAGTCTGAAACCCAGACCAGCATCTCTCCAAAGACGACGACTATGGAGGAGACAAGAGCCTTGAGTTAATGGAGAAGGCGGGAGGGAGGGAAGGCAGCAGGTGAAGAAGAAGGTCTCCTGATGAAGATGAATTCAAAAGGCACCATCGTACAGGAAAGAAACCACCTGGAGGGAGTCAGACGCATGTGGCAAATCTCAAAGGGGCGCAACAATGTGAGCATCCTTGAAAGAAAACCAAAGGCAACTGAAAGGAGGCAAATTGAGAAGCTCACCTGACAAGGCCCTCGCAGAATGGGGAGGATGGGTGGGCGTTAAGGAATCTGCGGCTAGACAACATCTTTACCAGATACATCGTTACCGAAGGTAAGTAACTCGTACATCTCATAGAGACATCTAGCCACAGATTACTTTACATAGAATAGATACCACAGCCATACCCCAAGGGGGAGGTGGGTCTGCGACAGAACAGCAGAAAGTGCCTAAAGGTACTGAGCCAGCAACAGAGGTGACAGACAATGGGGAAGGCTTTGGCAGAACAGCCAGTCAGAAACCCAAATAGCTCGGAAGAGCAAAAAATAACGGGAGACAAGGTGACCCAAAAATGCCAGAATGGCACCATACCCGTATACGTATGAGATGTAGAAACGGCACCAGCCATATACCAGAGCAAAAGAGAGAGAAGGAGAGAGAGTCCAGAGCGAAGGAGGAAGAAGGACCACTCTCAGCTTAATGGGGCACTATGTGGGCACCAATCAAAGGTTGATGAAAAACATGAGAGATGGAACCAGTGCCTACCAGGCTAGCCCATGGGAGGAAGGCTGGAGAGGCTACAGCCAGGAACCAAAGGGCAAGAGGTAGGAACTGATCAACGTGTTAGAAGTACAGACGGGATCAAGAAACACGCCAAGTCCACGACTTTTGTAAAACAATGTTAAACTGAGGTTTTTTGTTATTAACATGAGTAAAACTACATGTCCCAGAATGCCGGATGGGATGTGTGCAGGAAGTGATGTCATCTGATTTGAAAAGGTTAAATAATGAACACAAGCAAAGTAAAAGTTACAGTGAGCAAGGCATTAGATAATGCCGAAACGTGTAGGAATCCTTTTTCGTCTTGTATTAAGCCTGAAAATGATGCTTTAATGGAAAATAAAGAATGAAGTTAATGTAACCTGCGAGGAGTGCGACCCGTTTTTCTGGGAGACCGGGAACCTTGTGGAATATATATATATATATATATATATATATATATATATATATATATATATATATATCAGTCAGTTACCAGAATCCCCAAAAGAGTGAGGCGAACACACAGGAGGCTTCTTGCAGAAAACATCGGGTTTATTTGCATCGCACTCGCGGCAGGGAGACAAGGCGCAGCTGCCTCACAAGTTCATATTTGCCAAACGCGTTTCGGGAACACCCACTTCCCTTTCTCAATGGCGTGGTTTCAAGTAAGAAACTTCCTCGTGACTGATTATGTAGAAGGTCAACTCCTGCTCCTGGGGAGGAGCTTCGCCGTACCTACGGCTTTCTGGGAGTTGTAGTGTCCTTTGATAACTCCCAAGTGGGTGAGTCAGTTTCTGTAAAATAATATTCAAGTCTTTTCCATCAGGCTGAGACAACCGCCTATGTCTCCCACATCGCGCAGCTTCACTGATGCAAATCGTGTTCGCATGAGCACTCACTGGTTAAGTGCTCAAGCGGCTCTCCTCCCAAGCAGACTGCCAGTTGGTGCTGCAGGTCCGTTTCAACGGAGGGTCCTCCTCGCGACCATGGGTCATATATATATATCACCACAAAAGAAGAGTTATCCCTACGAAAGAGCCTCACACAGGTAGGTATTTTCTGAGCGTTTATTTGTTGAAAGTTGCAGCTCAGGTCACATGATCACATTCCCCATCTCAGTTAAGCCTTTGACGCGCTTCGTGCTCCATTGCACTTTGTCCCAGGCTAATAAGTTCAACAACGCGGACATCAATGAGCACCTGAAATAGTTCCAGAGACCCGCCCTAGTGGACGTCTGCAGAAGCACTGCCTGCTGGGATCTGTAGTGTTCAAAAAAGTATTGCTCCAGTGAGCTGTTATCACGTTGTGAAAATTGTTCAAATTTAAATACCACAGTGGGTTGGTTCAGTGTCCCGTTTTTCATATTGCTGCATCGTAGATCTTTCACAACGCACCCCTGTCCAATTCGCTGCTGACATCAGGTGACACCAGCATTGGTCCGCATCCACGCAGCGGGCTGAGATGGGGAATGTGATCCTGTAACCTGAGCTGCAACTTTCAACAAATAAATGCTCAGAAAATACCTACCTGTGTGAGGCTCTTTCGTAGGGGTAACTCTTCTTTTGCGGTGATGTATATATAATTATATATCAGACCATGCATCATGGGTGTTATAGGAGGAACACACCCAGTGAATTAATGGTAGGTGGTAGCCGCATTTTAAGCGTGATAAACACAGTGAAAACCTCCAATAGTAGGAGAATGAGGCACATATGCAACACGACCCATGGCGTATAGAAGATAGCGCCAAAGTCATAACATTGAACACCGTACAACGGTAAGATACGAGCACCAGGGGACGTATAGAGCCCAAAAGGATCTCCAGGCCCACTTGGCATAAAGCAGAGCTATACAATAGCATACGAGTACCCAACTTGGAGTATGGCACAGCCCCCAAACAACGGGGAACACACCTCTTAGGGCAAACCACAGACATAGGACCAGACACAAACAACCTGTGGAACACCGCCACAGTAGGCATACTGCCAGCTTAAAATGCATAATGCATATGAAGGATGCTAAATGAAGTGGCAACCACCCCAGAACATGTGAAAAGAAGACTTTGTTTAATACAGACTTAAGTGGGAGGGCGAAAGCCCGCAAGTAGGCGCTGAACAGCCGATTCGGCGTGGGCATCAAATAATAGGACCCCATCAAAGGGTAGATCAACAAGGCGCTCCCGGATAGTTTCTGGGAAGAGGCTATCCCGCAACCAAGCATGGCACCGTAAGACAACCGAACCAGCCATAGCTCGGCCTAAGGAATCGGCAGTAGCCAATGCCGAGCGGATCGTAAATTCAGCAAGGTCACGGCCATCCCGGAGAAGATGAAGGAGGTCAACAAGAGCGCCTTTACATGTGGCCGAAAGAAGAGGCTCTGCAGAGTCCCACAGGGCCGAGGTAGCCCGAGCCAAGACACACACTGTATTCAGTGAACAAAGGGCGGCACTAGTGAAGGTGAAGAGGTTATGACCTCGCAACTCTAGCCATCTGGACTCCCGGGAGGGAGGAAGCATTAACCGAGGCAAGGAAGGGAAGGCAGTTTGCAAAACAAAGCCCTGCACATCTGGGTGAACAAATAAGCAAACTGGATCCTGTGGAGCAGGACTGTGGTGGTGCAAGATAGAATGAGCCACCGGATAACCGGAAGCTGGCCGAGCCCAGGTGCCCAAAAGGGCGTCAGAAAGAGAAGCTTCAAAGGGCAGAAGCAGCTCCACATTCCCGACCCGTGGTGGATGACATCTAGCAGAGGGTCCACAAGCAAGGGGACGGAAGGGGGTTGAATGCCTAGAACACGAGCGGCCAAGGAGACTATTCTAAGGACGCCGCACCGGCTTCGGTACCCCTTCGAGGAGGGGACAGCAAATCATCCATAGGTGAAGGCTGTAAACTAAGTCTTCCACCCCAAGGAGGTTGACCAAGAAACTGAGGATGCGACCAAGGCCCAAATGAAGGAATCCCCATTGAGGAATGAGGGTCCTGATGGGGCTCCTGAGGAGGTGGGGATCCTGCCGGGTCCATAAATTCTAAGGGGGGGGGGGGGGGGACGGGGGGGGGACAGTCAAGGACAGATCCGGCATCGCCGGACGGGAAGGCGACGCCAAACTCTCTCCAGAAGCCTCCGGAGAAGAGTCAACAATCCGGCGTCGGGGTAGCGCCAAAGCAACTTCGGTTGGCGCGGACCATGCCTCGTCCGGCGCCGACACTGCCCCATCTGGCACCAACTCGGCCTCGTCCGGTGCCGATTTCATGCCAACTACCACAAGCTCCGCTTCCGAAGAGGGGGACAGCACCAGAGCCGAGGAGGCAAGCCTACGGCACCACACCGGCGCCGACTCAGCCTTAACCACAACAGGCTCCGACTCCGGAGTAAGAAGCGGAGTCAGAGCTGAGGAGGCGAGTTTACGGTGCCGGAATGGCACCGACCCCGGCTCCGGACAGGCAGCCGCCTGCACGGAAGGACGAGGTGTGCTAGAAGCAAGGCTTTGAGCACCAGCAACCACCCGCGACGCTACAGGGAGCCACACGGGACTCTGCGGATCGGCAGGGGTGCTATGGGTCGTAGAGTGGGACCCAGCCAGGCCGCACCCTGACAACACCATATTTCCGAACCCACTGGCGAGTCTGTCAGAGACCCCGTAAGTAGCGGAGGCCCCGACGACGCCCCAGGAACAGGAGAGGACCCGAGGAAGGCATGCATGGCCGCTGCATAAGCCTCCATCTGGGTCTGAGTCGCCCCCGCGCCAGGAAAAGGTAGATAAGGGAGGGACGACTCCCGGGGGCGCACGTCCGGAGGGCTCCGGGAACTAGTGCCCCGACAACAGAGGGAAGTGCGGTCGAGGACCTCGGCGTCATGCGCTGCAACTTACCCAGAAGGGGTAAACAACGCCCCCGGGCCCCAGAGGGCGACCGACCCCACAACTGGAAACCACTGCCTGAAGGACCTGCCGCCGATGAGGAGGCCAGAGGTCGAGACGACTCCGACCAGGACAGGCGAGCCGAAAGGAGCTTCATCTGGCGCTCACGCTGGGACTTCGGCTTGAAGTGTTGGCAGGCGTCGGAATCCGTCAAGTCGTGGTGTTTGCCAAGACACCACATACAGATACGGTGTGGGTCCGTCGCTGACATTTACCGCGAACAGGAGGTACATGTTTTAAAGCCCGAAGGCATCGCACACTGTTCCAGACGCGAAGCATCAAAAAGGGGCCAAAAAACAGGCCAGAGGAACCGCTTTCTCTGGATCCATGTTGCACGCGGAAAAGAAGGAAACAGACGTCAGCGCGCCGGGAGGAACTTATATGACCTCGCTGACGTCACGTACGTGGATGACGTCAGGGTGGGGTCGTGTGGCGCCGTCCCCCGGCGCGCCGAGGTGCTGCTGCAAAAGAAATTCCGGAACCAGTCTGACGCCTGGGGATATTCTTAGTTAAGGAATCGGTGGCTAGATGTCTCGATCAGATGGAAAATTCTACTTACCAGTATGCATATGTTCTTGGCATGTAGAGCTGCAGAGTTGCACACTATGCATAGATCGCCACCTAGTGTTGGGCCCGGATGTTTGCAGTTTGTTGTTGTCCTGAAAAGTTCTTTGGAAGTCACGAGACAGGTGACTCCTCCTTAGGACCACATTGCGCATGGGCATCGGCTCCATCCCCAGATTGTTTTTCGCCATTGGAGAAATGATGGAGCTTTGCAAGAAAAGGAAGGATGCCCATGTAATTTGTATCTAATTAGGATAATAGTGGAACAGACAAGGGTAGCCGGGGAGGCGGGTGGGCGTGTGCAACTCTGCAGCTCTACATGCCAAGAACAGATGCATACTGGTAAGTAGCATTTTCCGTTCGAGGCATAGGAGTAGCAGATTGCACACTATGCATAGATTGTATAGCAGTACCCACTCTTAGCGGCGACCACCCCTATCTGTTGCAGTAGTTTGGAATAATGTTTTGAGAACAGCCTGGCCCACATTAGCTTGTTGTTTTGTTTGCACATCTACACAATAGTGTTTTGTGAATGTGTGCGGTGTAGACCATGTCGCCGCTCTACAGATGTCGTCTAGGGGAATGTTCCCTAAAATGCCATTGAAGCCCCTATTTTTCTTGTAGAGTGGGCTTTAGGAGGAACAAATAACATAAGTTTAGTTTTGTGGTAACAACTCTGTATGCATTTGACAATCCATCTAGCTATCCCAGATTTTGAAATGGGATTACCCTTGTGTGGTGGTGAGAAAGACACAAAAAGTTGTTTTGTCTTACGAAAAGGTAGTGTCCTTTCTATGTAGTATAGCAATGCTCTTTTGACATCTAATGTGTGACGAGCTTTCTGCTACTGACTGTGGTTGCGAGAAGAAATCGGGCAGTTCCACAGATTGATTTAGATGGAATGGAGAAAAGACCTTGGGCAGGAATTTTGGATTAGTACGTAGAACTACCTTATTTTGATGCATTTGCAAGAAGGGTTCTTGGGTGGTTAGTGCTTGTAGTTCACTAACTCTCCGCAGAGAAGTAATAGCTACTAGGAGAGCAACTTTCCATGTTAAAAATTGTAATTCACATTTGTGTTCAAAAGGAGGTCCCATTAATCGCGTGAGAACAACATTTAAATTCCACATGGGCGAAGGTGGTACTCTGGGAGGAATTATTATTTTAAGGCCTTCCATAAAGGCTTTAATGGCAGGCACTCTGAACAGAGATAGATTTTGCCCGTTTTGCAGATATGCTGATATTGCAGCAAGATGTAGTCTAATAGACGTAAGGGCTAAATTACATCTTTGAAGATGCATTAAGTATCCTATGATGTGTTGAATAGACACATTTAGGTGACAATATATCACAAATTGTTTCCACTTGGCCGCGTAACATGCCCTAGTGGTTGGACGTCTAGCTTCTTTAAAGACATTCATGCAGTCTGGAGGAAGGTTCAGATATCCACATTTTAGGACTTCAGGAGCCAGATCGCAAGGTTGAGCTGAGCTGTGTCCGGGTGTCTGATCTCTCCACAGTTCTGTATTAAGAGGTGTGGAGACAGGTGCAGTTTTGGTGTGGTACTACAGACAGTTGTAGAAGTGTGGTGTACCACGGTTGTCTGGCCCACGTTGGAGCAACTAGGATGAGGGTCAGAGAATGCTGCTGTAGTTTGCGTACTACTAGTGGCATGAGTGGTAGAGGTGGAAAAGCGTACGCAAATCTGTTTGACCAATACATCCATATCGCATTGCCTTTTGACAGTGGGTGTGGATATCTGGCGGCGAAGCTTGGGCATTTTGCGTTTTCGTGGGTGGAAAATAGGTCTTTTTGAGGTTGTCCCCACTTCTGAAAGAATGGTTGAAGAACTTGCATATGAAGTTCCCACTCGTGGGTCTGTTGCGTTTGACGACTTAACAGATCCACTATAGTATTTTGTACAACCCGGAACATGCTGGGCTAGGAGGAATATGTTTTGAGGTATAGCCCACCTCCATATGTCCTGTGCTAGTTGAGAGAGTTGCAGGGAGTGTGTGCCTCCTTGCTTCTGTATGTAGTACATTGCTGTCATGTTGTCTGTGTGAACTAACACAGCTTTGTTTGCTACTTGCTTCTGGAAAGTTTTTAGTGCTAGGAATATTGCTAGTAACTCCAGATGATTGATGTGGAGTAATTTTTGTTGCGGTGTCCACCTGCCTTGAATGGTGTTTTGCAGTAGGTGGGCTCCCCAGCTGGAGAGCGATGCGTCCGCAGTCAAGGTCATCTGAGGAACTGGCTCTAGAAACGGTCGTCCCTTGGAAAGGTTTTTGGTGTTCCACCACTGCAGAGATCGATGAGTCCGACTGTCTACTAGCACTTGGTCTGTTAAGTGACCTTGAGCCTGGTTCCATTGACGTGATAAGCACTCTTCTAGCGGACGCATCTGAAGTCTTGCATGGGGTTCTATGAAGATGCAAGAGGCCATCATCCCTATGAGTTGCATGAACACTTGTGCTGGGAGGGAGTGTTGTAGCTGAAACTTTGTTAGAAAAGTTTGCATGCTGGCTATCCTTGCTGGAGTGGGATAAGCTAGCGCTGTTGAGGTGTTTATTGTGGCACTGAGGTACTGTTGTGCTTTGGATGGTTTTAGATGAGACTTGGTGTGGTTTATTGTGAACCCCAAGTTGTGAAGCAGTTGGATGGTGGCATGAGTGTGTTCCACGCATTGATTGTATGAGCTGGCTTTTATGAGCCAGTCGTCGAGGTACGGGAAGACATGGATGTGCTGTCTTCGTAGATGCGCTGCCACTACTGCTAAGCACTTGGTGAATACTCTTGGTGCTGTTGTGACTCCGGATGGGAGTACTTTGAATTGATAGTGCTGCTCATCTATTACAAATCTGAGATACTTCCTGTGAAACTTGTGAATGGGAATGTGGAAGTATGCGTCCTTGAGATCTAGAGTAGCCAGGAAGTCGTTTTGCAGCAGGAGTGGGAGGACTTGTTGGAATGTGACCATGTGAAAATGGTCTGACTGTATGTATATGTTTAGCGGTCTGAGGTCTAAAATAGGCCTTAGAGAACCGTCCTTCTTTGGAATCAAAAAATATAGGGAGTAAACCCCCTTGTTTTGTTGGTGCAGAGGAACTGGTTCTATTGCACTTTTTTCTAGCAGGGATACTACTTCTTACTTTAACAGTGATAGATGTTCTTGTGACATTGGACGCTGTTTGGGTGGTATGTTTGGAAGGGTAGATGTTAGTTCTAGGCAGTAACCTGACTGAATAATTTGTCGCACCCACCTGTCTGATGTGATGTTGATCCAGGCAAGGAGGAATTGTTAAAGTCTCCCCCCGACAGGAGTGAAATGTTGGGGGGGGGGGAAGGGGAGGAAAGTATTGGGTAGGGGTAGAGGCAGAGCGGGAGTTGTTTTTGCCTCTGCCTTTGTTGTCGTTACCCCTGTAACCCCCTCTCTGGTAGCCCTTAGTGAATGTAGAGTGACCAGGGGTTTTGTAGTAAGTGGAGGGTACTTTCTGAGGAGTAGTCTCTTGTGTTGCCTCTGTATGATGAGCGACGAAAGGAACGTCTGGGAGCTTGCTGCTGAAGGCTCCCATAGATTTTGCTGTATCAGTGTCTTTTTTTTCTTCCTCATTTTCTCTAAAGACACGTCAACATTTGGGCCAAATAAATGTGTCTCTTCAAATGGCTGATTATTAAGGATGGAGTTTTGTACCTCAGGTTTAAAATCTGAAATACGTAGCCAGGCATGTCTAAGTAGTAGGGTGCTGGTATTGATTGCCCTTGAGGTGGTATCTGCAGCATCTAGGGCACAACAAATGGAAGTATAAGTGATATTTTTACCTTCCTGTATAAGTTCATTAGCCCTGTTTTTGTATTTGTCTGGTAGGTGCTGCATTATGGACATTGTAATGTGCCCTGTCATATCTTGCCAGCAACGCTTGGGTGTTGGCAATGCGCCAGATGTTAGCTGCTTGTGCCGCTGTTCGCTTGCCAGAGGTGTCAAGGAGCTTAGATTCTTTGTCTGGTGGGGAGGCCTCACCTGATGTCTGGGAATTAGCACGTTTACGTGCATTAGACACTACTAGAGAATCTAATTGTGCTGGACCTTTAATATAAACTGGGTCTGCAGGGGCAGCTTTATATTTTTTCTCAGTGCGAGGATTGAGGACCCTAGCCCTGACAGGATCCTTAAAAACCTCTGCTGAGTGCTTGATGACACCCTTAAGCATGGGTAAAATGGCAGTAGACCTTTGTGTGCTATCAAAAGTGTCCAGTAGGAAATCTTCCACCACTGCATCGGTGTGTAAGTCCACCCCATGATATTGTGCAGCCCTTTGGACTAGTAGGCTAAACCCTATAGTGTCCTCTGATGGGAAAGGTCTGCAAGGGTATACATCATCTTGTGGGACGTAAGGCACATCAGGGGTGTTGTAATCATCCCATGGATTAGGTGACTGAGGGGGACCATTGGTGCCTGCTGGTTCATGTGCACCCTCACCTATGTCGTCAGAATCTGTGTATACATCATCATTCCTGCAGCGAAGGAAGGGAGGGGGAGACCATCTGGAGGGCTACCTATCTGGTTAAGACAGGACCTGGGGGCAGTAGTAAAAACCATTCCTACCAACCATAAAGATCTCCAGGTCCTAAGACTTAAGTTCCCAAATCTTGTACCAATTTATGTCTACAATATCTATGCGAGAAGCACGGGGGTAGAAAATCAGAGGTTCTTGTGCTTTTGGAAGACTCACTGGAAAGACGTTGTTCTCCCTACAATGTAATTGTTGGGGGGGATTTTAATGTAAATTTTGAGCCTCTTATGAAGGGAAGCTGGAATGTGTCGGAGGAAGAGGATAGAGAGTGGGGGATTCCCAAATTGGATCTGGAACTGGCTACTAAATGGACAGACTTATTGGTTCAAATTAATTCTATTTGCTTAAATAAAGGCCTAAGAGCAGCAAACGGTAGGACCGCAGGCAACAAGGTTGGGGCACTCACATTTAGAAGTGGCATTCGCAAGAGCGGAATAGATTATATTCTACTCAACCTGGGCCTGTGGAAATACCTTCGGGACATGTCGATCATAGATAGGGTTGAGAGCGACCACAATCCCTTGTCTATGCATCTTACATACTGGGAATCTCCTGATCATCCTGGGGTTGCGATGGCTCCCATACCCTCTCATGATGCTGTGGTATCAAACGATATGCGCCACGTCCGTTGGCCTAAAGTTTCCCTTTACAAAGAGAATCTGGACTTCATAACTAGCAAGCTTGGTCAGGCAAAATTAGATTTATTATTGATATCAGAAGGGGACAATAATATTTCAAAATTACAAGAAGGTACCAGGATCCACGAGGTTCTTTTTGGTGAACTTAAAAGTCTTTTTGTTAAGCCCTGTAAGCGGAAAGGTTTCTGCACACCGGAGGCACCACGTTGGTACTCTGGAGAATGCAGGAAGGCCCGACTTGATTTGGGAAAAGCAATTAAATCTGAGTCTATCGAGAATATAAGGGCAGCCAGGCTGATGTATAAAAATGTCGTCTTAAGAGCCAAGCTTGCCTGGGATGAGAAAAGGTGGAATGACCTAAAGGAAGCAGGATCCTGTAAAGACACGCGTAGATTTTGGAATGTCTACAAGTGGGGTGTGGAGGGCAACCCGGACAAGCCACAGAATTGGGTCCCCCAAGAAAAGTGGGTAGAACATTTTCAGCCACAATATGCCAAGCGTCAGGACTCACAATCAATAGTGGAAATCCCTTTTGAGCCCCTAATTGAAGATCTTTTTACTCTGAAGGATGTTCAGTGTGCTCTAGATCTAGTGGTCCCTGGTAGAGCTCCAGGTACTGATGGCATACCCGCGGATCTTTTTCTGCAAGACCAGAATTCTTGGGGTTGTTATATACTTCTACTGGCAAATATGGTTGCCAGGGGAGCCCCAATACCAAGCTCTTGGAATGGAGCTGAGATTATTCCCGTTTTTAAAAAAGGAGACAAGTCACAGCCAGGTAATTATCGACCAATCAGCCTGATTGACACCTCCCAAAAAATATTTGGCAGGCTGGTTTTAAATAAAATCCTTGATTGGGAATGTAACTACAAGATTCTATCCCACTTGCAGGCAGGGTTTAGAACTTCAATCAGCACGGTCGATCAGGTACTTCATTTTGCCATATTGTACTGGAAGACCGTGCTGATTGGACATGGAAGTTTATATGCCGCTTTTATAGATTTAAGAGCGGCATTTGACCTGATACCTCGCTCTACTTTATGGAGAGTTTTGGGTAGCATGGGGTTGCCAGGGCCTCTCGTATCACTGGTAAAAAGACTCCATGAGCATAATTATGCACAAATCAGGTGGTGGGTGGGGGGGTCCTGGCAATATTACGCCGCAGTTCCCAGTGGAAACTGGAGTCCGCCAGGGCTGTGTCCTGGCGCCAACTCTATTTTCTTTATATATTAATGATGTGGCAAATATTTTAATTGACTCCAATATTGACGCACCGATCCTTGCTGGAACAAAAGTCCCTATTTTAATGTTTGCCGACGATTGCCTTTTAGTCTCAAAAACTCCTAGCGGGCTTCAAAATGGCTTGAAGCTTTTTGAAGACTTTTGTACCGCTCGGGGTTTAGAAGTAAATGTGCAGAAAGAACAATAGTTACTTACCTGTAATCTGTGGTTCTCCAGTATTGGTGTCTTTCATAGATTCACACGCCTGAATCATTCCCCGTCGTCGGAGTGGGAGTCCCACGGTATATAAAAAAGCAGTAATATGCCATTTGTACATAGCAAATAACAGTTATACCTAACCAGGAAGTAAAGTAGCCCCAGCTACAGTGGAGAAAACTTCCACATTAGTGACTATCCAAGTCATTATGTATAGACCAAACTGCAGCCAATCAGGCCACAGCTCCCACCAGACTGCTCTCCCCAGAGACCCAGGCTCTCAGATTTTTTAGCACCGGAGTGTACCTGAGTATACATATAACTAAATATCCATAGCCTGAGTGAGACTCTGAGGGGAGGTGGGCGGGTGCATGTGAATCTATGAAAGACACCAATACTGGAGAACCACAGATTACAGGTAAGTAACTATTGTTCTTCTCCAGTATTAGGGGTGTCTTTCATAGATTCACATGCCTGAATCAGAGTAGTTAGCAGTAATACAATACACCGCTCTTGGACGTCAAGCTACACAGTTTTCATGCATGAACATAATGTAATGCAATAACATATTAAAGTGTCAAAAGAGCAAGAGGAGGCGGGAGAGATTATCAGAGGCTCACCTTATTGAAAAAGATTACGCAGGACTGCTCTTCCCACCGAGGCATCTGTATCACTTGAAGAATCCAGACAGTAATGCCTCGTGAATGTGTGCCTGCTGGACCATGTTGCAGCTCTGCAGATCTGCAGGAGAGGCATACCAGCAAACAACGCAGTCGAAGAAGAGACTGCTCTCGTAGAATGAGCTCTAGGTAAGGTCTGTAAGGGTTTACCTGCTTTCAAATGGCAGAGCTTTATAGTTGACGAGACCCACCTAGCAATAGTCTGTTTTGTCACTGCACAGCCTTGTCTCGGTCTGCCATGCGCTACAAACAGCTGATCCGTCTTCCTGATGGCGGCTGTCCTCGAGAGATAAAACTTAAGACATCGCTTGATATCTAAAGAGTGTAAGGTCCGCTTAGCTGGCGACTGCGGATTCGGAAAAAATGTCTTAAGTATCACTGGTTCATTCAAATGAAAATCCGATGGTACCTTGGGCATGTACTTCGGGTTGGTGCGCAGTATGACAGAGTCATTCGTGAACTGCAAGAAAGGTGGTTTAGTCGTGAATGCCTGCATGTCACTAACCCTCCTGGCTGATGTTAATGCCAGCAGTAATGCGACTTTCCAAGTGATGAACTTCAGATCAACTTTGTGGATCGGCTCTAAGGGATGGCGCATGAGCTGAGCCAGTACTATATTCAGATGCCATGATGGAGGTGGCCGACGTATTGGAGGAAACATACGAAATAAACCCTTAAAGAATTGTTGGATTATTCTTGAGAATATAGAGAATTCGTACCATCTTGACGATATCGGGATATAGCCGCTAGAAACACCTTAAGTGTTGAGTGCGCCAAACCTGCTTTAGCCAATTGCAAAAAGAAGGGTAAGATCTCCTCCGGTTCAGCATATATGGGATGTAAATTCATAGTTTGGCACCAAACACAAACACGCTTACATTTAAGCTTGTAAGTTTTGTTCGTTGAAGGTGCTCTAGCATTGGCTAGGACTTCTTGACAGTCCTGTGGAATGTTTAAATGTGCAAACTCATGGTGTTGAGGAGCCAAGCCGATAATTTCAGAGAATGAGGGTCCGGATGATACACTCTGCCTTCTTGAATTGTCAGAAGATTCGGAATTTGAGGCAGTTGGACTGGTTCACGTTCTGAGAGAAGAAGAAACTGTGTGAACCAATATTGGCGTGGCCACCGTGGAGCAATCAAAATTATTCGACACGGTTGTCTTTTCATTTTCTTGAAGACCTTTGGAAGCAATGGGATTGGTGGGAAGGCGTAGGCAAATATCCTCTCCCAATTCATTGACAGCGCATCCCCGCAAGATTCTCTGTGGGGAATCCAACTCGCAAACTGGACATTTCTTGTTCTGATATGTTGCGAATAGGTCTAGATCGGGGTGACCCCATCTCTGGAAGATCCGATCCAGCGCTGGTTGATGCAATTCCCATTCGTGAGTGCTGCTCTTGGATCTGCTCAGGGTGTGTGCTAGCACATTGGCTACCCCTGGGACGTGTACCGCTGACAAGTTGATGTTGTGATCCAGAGCCCAATTCCAGATCTCTTGAGCCTGCTTGGACAACCGGGCTGATCTTGTGCCCCCCTGCTTGTTCAGGTAATGCATGCTCGTTGTGTTGTCTGTTCGAATCAACACTGTCGAGCCTTCTAGCAGTGCTTGAAAAGACTTCATGGCGAGGAAAATGGCCCTTAATTCCAATAAATTGATGTGCCATGTCTTTTGCTGTTTGTCCCATTTGCCACTGATCGTCATCCCTTGAAGGTGAGCGCCCCAACCTTCTAGTGAGGCATCCGTGGTCACGATGAATCTGGGGACTTCTGCGAGGAAAGCACAACCCACTTGTAGGTTGTGTTCTTGGTTCCACCACAGGATTGCGTTCTTCATTCGAGGCGTTAAGGTGATGATATCCTCGAAGGAACCTGATATTTGCAGCCATTGACGACCGAGTTCCTCCTGCAAGGGTCTCATTCTCAGACAACAGTTTGGAGTGAGAGGGATGCACGATGAGATCATCCCTAGGAAAGATTTGAATTTTCGAACAGAAACGCACTCTTTTCTGAGGAGTGCAGTCGCCATCCTTTGAATCTTTTCCTGTCTTTCGCTTGATATGAAGACCTGAGCGAGGTTGGAATCCAGCGTTGCTCCTAGGAAAGACTTCCTTTGTGAGGGTTCCAGATCTGATTTCTCGTAATTCACTGAAAACCCTAGGCTGTGGAGCAGGCAAAGGCATTTCTGGACATGGTTGCTTGTTGTGGCGTAGGAATTGGCCTTGATAAGGCAGTCGTCCAGATATGGGTATATCTGAATACCCTGTAATCTCAAGTGGGCCGCTACAGGTGCCAACATCTTTGTGAATACCCTCGGGGCTGAACGTAGTCCAAACGGAAGCACCCTGAACTGGAAGTCCCTGCCAGCCACTCTGAACCTTAGGAACTGTGCCTGGGGAAAATGGGTACGTGGAAGTAAGCGTCCTGAAGGTCGAGTGTTGCCATGTGGTCCCCTTCTGTCAGAAACTGGAGGATCTCTTGGAGTGTTAACATTCTGAACGTTAACTTTTTGATGTATTTGCTGAGGGCACGCAGATCGAGGATGGGGCGCCATTCCCCCGATTTCTTGCGTATCAAGAAAAAACGAGAGTAAAAACCTTTCCCTCTCTGATGTTGAGGTACTCTCTCGATTGCCCCTTTTCGAATCATTGTATTGATTTGGATGAACAGCTCTTTGAGATGTGCTGGGGGCGGTCCTTTTGGGGGCGAATTTGGTGGGGTTTTTACAAATTCCAATATGTGGCCCTTGGAAACCACATCCAGGACCCATCTGTCTGTGGTAATTTCTGACCATTTTGAGTGATGTAGGGATATTCTTCCTCCAATTTGTGACTGGCTGGGACGAAGTGGTGGCAGGCTGCGTTCCTCACTTCTTTGCAGTGTTGTCTCTGCCCCGATAAGTTGTTTTTCCTCGGGGCTGTGAATAATTGTTTCGCCTTTGGCCATAAGATTGTTGCCTATATGGCTGGAATCTCTGGTTACTTAGGGTATTCGTATATGAACGTTGCTGGTAATATCCTCCTCTATTTGTGAAGTTACCTCTTCCTCTTGCACCACGAAAGGAAGATTTCCGGTACTGTAGAGTACCCAACGATCGTGCAGTTTCTGTATCTTTCTTGATGGCTTGTAAAGCCTCATCCACATGCGAGCCGAATAGGTACTCGCCATCATAAGCCATATTCAACACCTTGGCTTGCACCTCCTGCCTGAAGGATGTAGATTTCAACCATCCCTCTCTTCTAAGGACTGCAGCTCCTGCCAACTGCCTGAATCCTGTAGCTGCTACGTCTACTGCAGCATCGATGATTTCCGACGAAGCACACTCTCCTTCCTGCAGAATTTTAGTGGCTTCGGTCCGGTCTGGTTCAGGCAGTTTCTGAATGTAAGGCGATATGTCTGACCACATCTGCCTATCATACCTGCCGAGAATTGCCAGCGAATTAGCAGCCCTAACTGTGGTTGCTGCAATGGTCGATACTTTCTTCCCAATGGTATCGAGTCGCCTCCCATCTCTGTCAGTAGGAGTGGAGATTTGAGATGACGGGTTCTTTGCTCTCTTTTGAGCTGCTTGCGCAATGACTGACTCCGTCTTGGCCTGACTTGGCCTGACCAATCAGGCAGGCAGGCGAAGAAGTAGGTGCCCTGTACTTTTTATCAACTCGCGGTAGAACCGCTGGTAAAGAGTTTGGTGTGGCCGTGATCTTCAGACCTTCTTTCCAAATAAAGTCTATAATGGGAATAGACCAACTTTTTCTCTGCGACAAACTTTTAAAATCGTACAGGAAGCATTCGTCCTGTTTAGTCTCCATAGTAATGAGAAATCTTTTAGTTGCTTTGTCCATAATCCTATGGAAATTCGCAATATCCACCGGTGGTGACTCAGCTTTTGGTTGTTCATCTGGAGAAGGTGTGTCGGCTTGATAATCTTCATACTCCGACGAATCCGTATTATCTAATTCCCCTTCCTCATGGGTTTCTTCATCACTATTCTCACCCTCCGTTTGGTGGTAGGACACCGGTGTTGATGGTCGGGCACGTTCCGCTCCTTCAGTCATTGTATCCATTGGTGTTGAGGATACTCGAGGCCGTGGAGAAGTGATTTGTGATTCGCCTGACTCCAAAGGCGGAAAACGGCGATAATAATCGCTAAGCATGTACTGCAAATTCTGGAAAAGTTCCATTGGCATTTGCATCCCTGGTGTTTGTTCAGACTCCAACCTAGGCGGCTGAATCACTTGTTCCTCCTCCTCCTGATCTTTTACTTGTATAAGTAAATCAGATGGGCTCTCCGCTGCCTGAAATAACTCATCACCAGAGTCCTCTTCCTCAGAATCCAAAAGCCTGTCTGGCATTGTTAGTGGCGACATCGATGCAGATTGTGAAAAACGCTTTTGCAATAGCGCTGCAGTGGTGGCTGGAGATGGTAGCGGTATCACACTGTTCCTTGCTGACCAGACTTGAAGATCTGTGCAAGATGACAACTTTGGTGTTGTTGGATTGTCTTGTGCCACCTTTAATTCTGTGTCCTGTGGCATTGTCTTCGTCGTCGACGATGTGCTTGTCGAAGACAATTGCTCCGTCGACGATATTTGCTGTTTCGTTTTTGTCGACGAGATGGGTTTCGTCGTCGACGTCGAGGGAACCGTCGACGGGACCGCTTTCGTCGTCGAAGGGGCCGTCGACGGGACTGTTTTCGCCATCGAATGGGCCATCGACGGGACTATCTTCTTCGTCGACGAGGTCGTCGACGCCTTCGTCGACGGGACCGTCGACGGCAGCTTCGTCGACGTCGATGGAGTCGTCGACGGCAGCTTCGTCGACGTCGTCGACGGCAAGGTCTTCTTCGTCGACGGTAAGACTGTCGTCGACGGCAATCTCGTCGTCGACGCTCGTATCAGCTTCGTCGACGGAGGCTCGTTGACGAGAGGTGTGACTTTTTTCGTCAACGAGATTGGACGAATCTGAACATGCACATAAGTTGGAGAGGACGATGAGGACATCACTATAGAAGGCTTTGGTGAGGAAAAAGTCACAGTAGAAGTCACTGCCGTGGCTGCCTTACATGAAAACGGCAGGGTAGTCGCTGCCTTGGTCACAGGCCTCTGAGGTGACACTAAAGACGCAGTCTTTCTAGAGTCTGTTGCCTTCACAGATTTCTCACAGGATTTTTTCTTTTTCAAAGTAGAAGGCTCACCAGCGTCAAGAGTGAGCTGGGCCTGTCTTGCCACCTTAGCCTTAGGAGTGGTCATCTTACTTTCAGCCATCCTCTTTCGAGACCCCACAGAAGACCCTGAGGCCAAACTTCCTACCTCAGAGATTGGATTATCCTTGTCCTTAATCCGCTGCAGCCACAGCAGCAGGCGACCCTCTCTGTCTCTGAGGGTCTTTGGAGGGAAGGTGCGACAGATCTTGCACTCCTTAGCCTGATGATCAGGGTACAAGCAGTAGATGCAGAGAGTATGAGGATCTTCCTTAAATAGCCTTGCCTTTCCGCAGGATTCACAGGCCCTGAACAGGGACTTTGAAGTAGACATATTTGAAAGTGAAAACTTTCAGAAATAGAGAAGAAACTGAGCAGAGCTCAGAGAGACTCCCTATCACACGACGTGCGGTAAAAAATTCTGAGAGCCTGGGTCTCTGGGGAGAGCAGTCTGGTGGGAGCTGTGGCCTGATTGGCTGCAGTTTGGTCTATACATAATGACTTGGATAGTCACTAATGTGGAAGTTTTCTCCACTGTAGCTGGGGCTACTTTACTTCCTGGCTAGGTATAACTGTTATTTGCTATGTACAAATGGCATATTACTGCTTTTTTATATACCGTGGGACTCCCACTCCGACGACGGGGAATGATTCAGGCATGTGAATCTATGAAAGACACCCCTAATACTGGAGAATCAAAGTTTATGACTTTTAATGCTTTCTAAATCCTTTAAGGGTACTGTGAACATGAATCAGCGTCCACTAGAAAGGGCCCAAGCCTTTACCCCCTTGGGTGTTTGTATTGACCGTAACCTGTCATGGAAACAACAAATCGAACTGGCCACCCTAAGACATAGGCAGCTAACTGGAGCCCTGTGCCTTGAACATCAGAAGTCCCTTACTAAGCCAATATCTCCGGTACTGGCGGTCTATAATGGTACGGCAGATAGCTCTTCCCTGTACGGGGTTGAGATGTGGGGATGTGAGAGTCTCAGGGGGATGACAATCTCTGAAAATTCCTTTTTAAGGAACATAATAAAATTACCCCAGAGTACCCCTATGAAACCCTTTTTTATGATCTAGGGTTATCCCCAATAGCGCTCATAGCATCCTTTCGTCCAGTCTTATACTGGAGGAGGATCTGGACCACCTCGGAACTTGAGATCTTTGCAAGGGGCCTGCTTGATATTATTCGCAGTGACACCTTCCATAAGATCAAGTGGTTAGAGCATATTCGGGGCCTCTTGACTAACATGGGTCTGTGGGATCTGTGGGAGGATCCTACAAATTCAAGGTTCCCGCCCAAAAAGACTCTAAAGACCCTGTATTGGCAGTTTGTGGTCTCTGGGTCCTATAGGTCTATTGACCCTGGGTCTTTGACTGGAATGTTTTTGGATATTAAGGATGTGCCAAAACTGGAAGCCTTTTGGGACGTTATCTCAAAAACCCTTGACCGTAAATTATATTTTCAACTCAGGATTGGGAGCCTACCGGTAGGGGCATTCACTAGTAGGTGGTCTCCGGGGGCTAAGGCTGTTTGTCCATCATGTTCAGCTCGCCCAGAAACTATAGGACACCTGCTATTTGAATGTCCAGTGTACATGGAGCCCCGGAGAATGTGGCTTCGCCCAATGTGCAGGCTAATGGGTACCAACCGGGGGTCGGTGGCAGTTCGCATTATCCGTTCCTGTACTGATACAACAGTTTGTATAGCCGTGGCAAAATTCTTGGGCTGGGCCTGGGTCATCAGAAGTAGAATGCTCAAAGATTAATATATAAACACTGTACTGAAATCATGTACTGAAATCACTGTACTGAAATCACTGTACTGAAACATCATGGAAGCATCTCTGCAGCTCTCTACTCGCCTAGCGCTGCACGCATTTATTTATTTAATTAACAGCGCTGCACTGTCGCTTTATTGATTTACTTGCGCTGCACTGTCGCTTTATTTATTTAATTAGTAGCGTGACCTCGCTGAGTCAGTAACTGTGATTGCCGCTAAACTAAAGCTGATTTGTGCGTTTTAGGCTCTTTCTCCTAAACACGCTATGCATTTACTGCCCCTGGCTGTGCTCGCCTTTGACCCTCCATTTTGTGTTCTTGTTTTTTCCCCTGGTCCGCCCCTCCTCCCGCCACCGCCTCCCAGCTGCTGCCCCTCCCACCCACGATTAGTATCCGTCCTCGCTCCCGAGCTCCTTGTGACCGCCTGGACCCTCCTTCAGTCCGGTTGCTCCTCCACGCTCCTGCTATCTGACACGCTGGTATTGTTTGATCTCCTGCCCAGCATCTCTGCAGCTCTCTACTCGCCTAGCGCTGCACGCATTTATTTATTTAATTAACAGCGCTGCACTGTCGCTTTATTGATTTACTTGCGCTGCACTGTCGCTTTATTTATTTAATTAGTAGCGCGACCTCGCTGAGTCAGTAACTGTGATTGCCGCTAAACTAAAGCTGATTTGTGCGTTTTAGGCTCTTTCTCCTAAACACGCTGTGCATTTACTGCCCCTGGCTGTGCTCGCCTTTGACCCTCCATTTTGTGTTGTTGTTTTTCCCCTGGTCCGCCCCTCCTCCCGCCACCGCCTCCCAGCTGCTGCCCCTCCCACGCTCCGCCCCCTCCACCATCCATTTATGACCAATGACCTAACGCGCAGCGTTCACGCGCAGCGACCGCGCCCAATCCGCGCCGAAGGTGCGCCAAAGGTAAGCCCGTCTACGCCCGTCCGCGCCTGGACCGCGCCCAGCGCCAGACCCCCTGGTCCTCGTACCTCCCTCCCCTCCCGCATTACGTACGATGCCACCACCCTCCTAGCCCTAAATCCCGGCCGTCCCCCCCAACTGCGTCCAAGCCGCTCCTGGACACACCCATGGACCCTTCTCTTGCAACTCCTGCAGGTTTGACGGTACCAAGAACAACTCCCCATCTACGAACACACAACAGATATCCGACCCCAACCACCTAAGATGCATCCTGCTCAACACCCGCTCGGTCCACAGGCACGCCATCGACCTCTGGAATCTACTAGACACCATCTCTCCGGACGTCGCCTTCCTAACAGAAACATGGATGAACGCCTCATCAGCCCCAGACATCACCATTGCCATCCCGGAAGGCTATAAGATCATTCGCAAGGACCGTACCGGCCAAACAGGAGGAGGCATCGCTATTGTCCATAAGAAATCCATCCGCATCTCAACCAGCTCAGACGTCAATCTCGCCAACACTGAACACCTTCACTTCCAGATCCACATCGACCCCAAGACCACACTCAGAGGCACCCTCCTCTACAGGCCACCAGGACCCCGCGCACAATTTAGTGAAGACATCACGGACTTCATCACTCCACACGCGCTCCCCTCCGAGGATTACATCCTTTTGGGAGACCTCAATTTTCACCTTGAAAATAACAACGACCGCAACACCACCACCCTTTTGGACAACCTCGCCAACCTCGGACTTAAACAACTTGTCACTACCCCCACCCACATCGCAGGTCACACACTCGACCCTATCTTCACCTCCAGCAAACATGTCTCCTTCAGCCACACCACAGCTCTCCTTTGGACTGACCACAGCTGCGTTCACTTTACCTACAACAAGTCCACATCCAACAACCACCCCCAACCCACTCTGCGAAGAAACTGGAACAAAATCACCACCGACCAGATCTCCTCATCGCTTCTTCAAACCCCCCCCCGCCCTCTCCTCAAACCCCGACCAAGCAAGCACTAACCTCACCCAATGGTTATCCTACAGCGCCGACATCCTAGCACCACTGAAAAAACGACATATCAAACTAGGCAGCAAGAAGGCCTCCTGGTTCAACGATGATCTTAAGAAATCCAAGAAACTCTGCCGCTCTCTGGAGAAGGCCTGGAAAATAGACCCTAACACCAGCACCAGGAACGCCTTCAAAAACGCCACCCGCATACACCACCAACTGATCCGGACTGCCAAGAAAACCGCTTTCAAGGACCGACTAGATAGCAACGCCCACAACAGCAAGGAACTATTCAACATCGTCAAGGAATTTACCAACCCCTCAGCCAACTCCAACGACATCACTCCCTCTCAAGCCCTCTGCGACTCCCTAGCCTCATTCTTCCACAACAAAATTGCAGACATCCACAACAGCTTCGACAACCGACCCAAAGACCAACCCACCCAACACTCTGCAGGACCCCCACCCCCCTTGAACATCCTCAGTGACTGGAACCCAATCTCCACTGAGGACACCATCCGTTTGATGAACTCTATCCACTCAGGATCCCCCACCGACCCATGCCCTCACCACATCTTTAACAAAGCAGACTCCATTATAGCACCGCACCTCCGAGACGTCATCAACTGCTCCCTCAACTCCGCAACCTTCCCGGAAAGTTGGAAACATGCCGAACTCAGCGCCCTCCTGAAGAAACCCACAGCTGACCCCACCGAACTCAAAAATTACCGCCCTATCTCGCTCCTTCCATTCCCGGCCAAAGTCATCGAGAAAGCGGTCAACAACCAGCTCGCCGCCTTCCTCGAAACCAACAAGTCCCTCGACTCCTCACAGTCCGGCTTCCGAGCCAAACACAGCACTGAAACCGCCCTCATCGCAGCAACAGACGACATTCGAACCCTACTGGACAATGGAGACACAGTCGCCCTCATCCTCCTCGACCTCTCCGCAGCCTTCGATACAGTCTGTCATAGCACCTTAATACAACGCCTCAGAAACATCGGAATCCAAGGAAAAGCACTGGAATGGATCACCTCGTTCCTCACCGGAAGAACCCAGAGAGTCCGCCTCCCACCATTCAAATCAGAGGCCACTGAAGTCATCTGCGGCGTACCACAAGAATCCTCACTCAGCCCCACCCTCTTCAACGTATATATGAGCCCCCTCGCCACCATCGCACGCCAACACAACCTCAACATCATCTCCTACGCTGATGACACTCAACTGATCCTCTCACTCACCAAAGACCCAAACACCGCCAAAACCAACCTGCATGAAGGAATGAAAGAAGTAGCCGAATGGATGAAGCACAGCCGTCTGAAACTGAACTCAGACAAAACAGAGGTCCTCATCCTAGGCACCTCCCCCTCCGCCTGGGATGACTCTTGGTGGCCAGAGGCCCTTGGAAGAGCACCCATCCCGACGGACCACGCACGGAACCTGGGCGTCATCCTGGATTCCTCAATCTCGATGAACAGACAAGTCAACGCCGTTTCTTCATCCTGCTTCAACATTCTTCGCATGCTCAAAAAAACACTTCGCTGGATCCCGACCGAAACTAGGAAAACGGTCACCCACGCACTGGTCACGAGCCGCCTGGACTACGGAAACACCCTATACGCCGGTACCACCGCAAAACTCCAGAAAAAACTCTAACGCATCCAGAACGCTTCAGCCAGGCTCATATTAGACATCCCGCGTAAAGAACACATCTCTGGTCACCTGAAAAACCTCCACTGGCTCCCCGTCAATAAGAGGATTACTTTCCGCCTCCTAACCCACGCACACAAAGCACTTTACGAAATTGGACCCGAATGCCTCAACACACGACTGTCCTTCTACACCCCCTCCCGCCAGCTACGATCCTCCAACCAAGCCCTGGCCACTGTACCTCGCATCAACAAAACCACCATGGGAGGTAGATCCTTCTCCTACCTGGCAGCTAAAACCTGGAACTCACTTCCCACTCACCTGCGCCTTACTCAGAACCACCTAGCATTCAGAAAGCAACTTAAAACGTGGATATTCGACAAGTAATCCCCCACCCTTCTTCAAGCGCCTTGAGACCCTCTGGGTATGTAGCGCGCTATACAAATCTCTTGACTTGACTTGACTTGACTATTTAATTCCATAGTTGTATTGGATCCAACTGTGTAATGAATTCATGGGTTTTATATGTAAATATGTACAATTTTTAAATTCTATTTATATCTCAAAACTTTTATTTGTATGTATTGTTTGCTTTTATGACAATCGCCGAATAAAGCTTGTTTGACTTGACATCATCTGGATTAGTAGATGGTGTAGGTGAATGATGTGGTGGAGGAGGTGTAGGAGGAGGAACAATATGGGGAGGTGGTGGAGAAGGGACCCTTAAATGGAGAGGTTGCAATGTCCTTCTTCTTTGGAGGGGGAGGAGGAGCTGGCGCCTCAAGTGGTCTCTTCTTGGAGCTGAAAGTCAATTGTCCGGTTTTAGGATCCTTTACAAGAGTTTTCTGATTAGGATCCGGTGTATAAAGTTCTTCTGAGTGAGGTAAATCCTTCGGCGTCGAAGTTTTTGGCTCCGTAGGTTTTTTCGGCACGGCCTCGGTATCTGGTGTCGAGTCTTTTGGCTTAGGAGTGTGCCCTTTTGCAATGTCTTTTACCGGAATCTGTTTTTTCGGTTCCGGGTGTTTTTTCGGCTCCGACGCGTGTGAATCTGGCGCTTTGTTTTTTTTTTTTACTGAGCTCCGAGTGCGGTTTCGGCATCGATGAGCCGCTGCCAGTCTGTCGGGGATCGAAGCTGACGAGCGAGCCATAGTTCTCCGGGCTCGTCGGTCCTGAATGGTTTTCTTGGAGCGGAATGAGGCACATGCCAAACAGTCTTTGGTCTCGTGCTCCGGTGAAAGGCAAAGGTTGCACACCTCATGTAGATCGGTGTGGGGAAACTTGGACCCACATTGAGGACACTTCTTGAATGGCGTTCTTTCCATGAGCCAGAATGTGAGGCCTAGGTAGGCCTGAAGGCCTTTGTCGACGACCGGAATCGAAGACTTCAAAGTGATAGAGAATCGCGTCGATGTAGCGCGATCAAAACAATACTGTCGAACTGGGTGAGGATTGCGCGCCGAAGGAAAATCGGTTTCAAACTGGAGCTCAGGAAACAGATCCGAGCCCGATAGCGGAAAAAAACAATCTGGGGATGGATCCGATGCCCATGCGCAATGTGGTCCTAAGGAGGAGTCACCTATCTCGTGACTTCCAAAGAACTTTTCAGGACAACAACAAACTGCAAACATCCGGGCCCAACACTAGGTGGCGATCTATGCATAGTGTGCAATCTGCAGCTCATATGCCTCGAACATACATGTTAACTCCTGCAAATCATCAGAGAGGCACAATAAGTATAGCTTAAAACTGCACCATTGTGGAAAAATTACCCGAAACAGGAGGGTGGGAAAACAGCAGACAAAAAATATTCAGGGGTAGTGGGGAAGAGTCAAACTTTTGAGTGACACAAGTTTTAATCCAGACTATCGGTGGCAAACAAGAAACTGGTAAGTGTGCACATGCACTTCAGTGTACTGCATATGTCACATGTCAATTGTAAATGGACCAGTGTGCAAAGTTCTAAAATGAACAGCTGTAAGGGAAGTGCCTAGGCTGCATATTACACATGCATGAATGCATGGACAGCCATGCAAAACTCTGAAATGAACATGCATAGAAACATTTTTAAATCCTGCAACTATGTGGCACTGTATCCACTATCTGAGAAGAAGAATCAGATTTCCCAGGTGTCTATCTGGCAAAAGAGAGTAAACAAGTGTTAGGGACAACAGGATATTGCCAGGTCTGGTGACTCAGTGGACTAATGTGTCCACTGCAGGGGTCTGTGTTAGACCTCGTGGTTGCATGTTCAAATCCCAGTTGGTCCACTCAGCATTTCACCCATCTGAGGTCGATAAAATGAGTACCATTAAGTTGGGTAACGATAGACATTTGTTATTCAGTGCAAAGATACATATGAGTGAATGTGCGCTTTACAAATACACATGTTACGGTTCACAAACCTGACACTTATCACACAACAAGCTCTGTACACATTCTACTGTGGTACTAGGTTAAAGACAAAGTGGTGAATAGCCAACTACTTGAAAATTTGCCATTTCCCATGGTTCCCCTAATTTTTCTGTGCAGGATACTACTGTTATTTTGACTCTGCACATTGAGAAACCTTGAACTGTTTTTTCAATGCATGTACTTCCTTTAAATTGTGAAGAGAAGCTGTAGGATTCAATATATGGGTGCCTCTAATAGCATGTTCATGCCCTGTATGTATAATCTAGATGCTGGTTCCCAGCCTGCCTGTCCTTTGTATAACTGAGCTGCATTTCACTCTGGCACACGGAGTGACAGTACATCCCTGGTAGACAAAGAGGTGTTATGAGAGGAATTCGAGAGGTCAGGCACACTTCTAGTGGGAAGTCTCAAAAGGAAAACGGGGAGCTGGGCAGTTAGAAATAAATATGATTCAGGCCTGGAGATCTATGATTGCTTAAGATCAGAGGTCATTAAAGCAGTTTGAATGAGGCCAGCCATGATCTTCTAAGGAAAGGAAGGGATGGAATGTAAAGGCTTGTGCAAGAGGCAGCCCATTTCTTAACATTACTACGTCCATGAAGCCCCACTTGGCGAATGTGGCCGCCACCTGTTTTGCCATCCTAAAATGGTTGCGGAAAATCATCTGGCTCCTCCCATTTCCAGCTTAAAGGTCAGTTATTCAGACACTCATTATGTAAAGACTGCATTACGGCAAAATGCTTTATCTGGAGGAGGATAAAGCCTCCATCAGACAGTTGCAAGTGACGCAGAACTTGGCGGCAAGGTTGCTTCATAGATTCCCAAAAAGTGCCTCGGCCACAGCCTCTCATCTCCTCTGTGAGTTCAATTGGCTTATGGTACAGAAGCAGATGTACTTTAAAACTGTGTGCTTTGTGCACAGAGCAGTATCAGGCGTTGTCTCATGATATCTTCATAAATTTGCTAGATCTCATCAACCGACCCGTCCTCTTCGCTCAGGCGAACGGTACCTGTCCGTTATCCTCAGAGTTAAATGCACACACATGGGAGGCCGGTCTTTTGCATATCAGGGCATGCCAAAGCAGGTGTAAGCTTAAGTGATGGCAAACAGGTAGATAGGTTTGAGCGTGAGACGATGCAACAAACAGCTGTGCACGAGCTCGAAGGGGGTACACACAAGGAACGTCTGAACCAAAATTAAGATCCCACTATGGCATTACAAATAATTTGGAAAGGAATGTGTGTCAAACTTTTAAGAAACCACATCACAACAGGTGATTTAAGCAAGAATGGTTGGTACAGCAAACACAAAAAGTCAGAAGGAGCTGACAAAACAGCCTTTTATGGCGCCCACTGCAAAACCTTGCTGGGCCAATGATAAAACAAAGAACAAAACATCTGACAGTTTGTGTTATAGGGGTCTTTGTCACAGAATCCACACCAAGCCACACATTTGTCACAGTACCCTGCATAAATAGAATTTGCAGAGTGACACCTGACTACAAGTAGGACATCCATGACCTCGGGAAATAGACTGAATGCAGCCAACTGCTGCCACTCAATCTCCACGCATGAAGGTGTAGACAACACAGGTTTGGTGCAGAAGTTTGCCCTGCAGATGAGACAGAAGTTCCTGTTGTAGTAGCCTGATCGGAGGACAGATGCTAATGCCCATAAGTTCCAAGTAGCACATTCTCCTGGCTGAATCCGGAGACAAACTTGGGTCCAATCATTTCTGATCTTCTTAAGAACTCGGGACAGGTGGGGAAGTGGCGGAAAGACATACAGGAGTCCTGTGCTCCACTCTAGCCTCAATGCCTATCCAAGAGAAAGCATTCTTGGAAACTCTAACGCAAAGACTTTTTCACACTGCACGTTTAACGGTGGTGAAAAGATCCAGTCAGGGTTCTCCCCATTGTTGTAAGATGTTCTGCGGCACCTCAGGGTGCAACCTCCATTCATGGTCTGCCAGGTGTAACCTGTTGAGCTCATCTGCCCTGGTGTTTAACGATCCCTCCACGTGGTTCACGTTCAGGGAGATGCTTTGACGCCCCAGCCATCATCAGAGGAATGGGGCCTCCTGACTAAGTATGGGCAAATTTTGAGGATTCGTGGTCCGCGAATTCGCGCAAAATGGCAAAAAAATCAGCGAGTTCGCGGATTTTCCCACGAACTCGCTGATTTTTTTGCCATTTGCACAAATAATGTGACATGTGTGTCTGTAACTTTGCCACCGCGCTGAAAGGCACCGAGGTCCCTCGAGTGAGCTGTCCATCATAGTGAGGAAAGGGCGGGAAGACGTTGCATACCCTAGTGTGTGTGTGGCGGGGCCAAACGGGCTGGGCTTCTATGCGAGTTCACATGCCTCTTGTTTATAAAGGGTCAGAGACCGATCAGAGCAGCAGATGAGAAGAAAGCAGCCTCCTGGTCACTGTAAGTAAACGGGGATTGCGCTCGAGAAACTCGTGGATGCAAAGACCTCCATCAAGGATTACATCTAATTGTAGGCGGTAGATATGGGGAGGAAGCACACCTGGACCGTGCTCACTAGTTGTTTGGGCTGATTATAATGCGCGACTGAATTAGAGCTTCAACTAGGGCACCTGCTCATATCTGTAAGTGCTTCCTGTTGAGGTTTAATTTTTGTGACAAGCATCGTGCCAGAATGAATCCTGCCTGCATATTTATCCACGATGATGCCACCGTTTGTGCTATACCTCTACTCAACTGGAGTACTTTCTACTGGCTAATCAGTAAGTGCTACCTCGTTGGGTAAATCTATAGTGCTTTTGCTACACTACAGCTGCGTAAAGGCCCAGAAGAGATGTCTCCAGTGACGTGTGTCTAACTTTGTCACCGCGCCGACAGGCAGCGAGGTCCCTCAAGTGAGCTGTCCATCATAGTGAGGAAACGGCGGGAAAACGTTGCATACCCTAGTGTGTGTGTGTGTGTGTGTGAGGGGCTTCTATGCAAGTTCACATGCCTCTTGTTTATAAAGGGTCAGAGACCGGTCAGAGCAGCAGATGAGAAGAAAGCAGCCTCCTGGTCACAGGAAGTATACGGGATTGCGCTCGAGAAACTCGTGAAGACCTCCATCAAGGATTACATCTAATTGTAGGCGGTAGATATGGGGAGGAAGCACACCTGGACTGTGCTCACTATTTGTTTGGGCTGATTATAATGCGCGACTGAATTAGAGCTTCAACTCGGGCACCTGCTTTTATCTGAAAGTGCTTCCTGTTGAGGTTTAATTTTTGTGACAGAAGAATCGTGCCAGAATGAATCCTGCTTGCATATTCATCCACGATGATGCCACCGGTTGTGCCATACCTCTACTCAACTGGAGTAATTTCTACTGGCTAATCAGTAAGTGCTACCTCGTGGGTAAATGTATAGTGCTTTTCCTACACTGCAGCTGCGTAAAGGGCCAGAAGACTTGCCTCCAGTGACTGTGTGTGCCTGTAACTTTGGTCCCTTGAGTGAGCTGGCCATCAAAAACAAAAAAATCCGCCCGCGAGCGAATTTATCGGCAATTTCGCAAGATTTGCAGATCACAAAATTGCCGAAAATTTGCAAATTTCGCAAGCGGAACCGATTTTGCGCCCATACTTACTCCTGCCATAGTACCCAGGAGGCTATTCCATCATGATTGTGGCAGTACCACACAACAGTATTGTTGTCCATAAGAACTTGCACTGGTCTCCACTTAATGAACAGTAGGAAGGCCTTTAACGCCAGGCAGATCGTCAGCAGCTCCAACAGATTTATGTGGTGCTGGGTTTCTGCCAGAGGCCAGAGTCTTCTGATCACCACCTCTCCCAAATGACCTCCCTAGCCTATCAGGGCTGCCTCTGTCAGCTCTGGGTGGGGAAGTGAGAGGGGTCTGCTGTTGGTCAGGTTGCCGTCTAGCAGCCACACTGCAGGTCTCATGCAGTCTCCTCTGAAAGCTGTATGACCTCTGACAGGTTTCCTTGGTGCTAGGCCCACTAAGACTTGAGATCCCACTGAAGAGCCATCATGTGCCAGTCATCATGTGCCACATGGTGAAGTAGACAAAAAGGATGCCTGAGGCCAGCAGACCAATAAGCTTCAGCACTGCAGTCATGAGGTCTAGGATCGAGGTTAAAACATCAGGATTATAGTCCAAATGTCCCTTACTTCTTTACGAAACTATTGTAAAACAGGATGGTTCCTTAGTTCAAGCAAATAATTAGCTGATCTGTCGATTCAGATCTGTATCCTGAAGAGACGAAAAAAGGCATGGTAGCCTGAAGTTACTCGATCACTGATGCTGCTCTACGTTCAGTGATCGAGTAACTTCAGGCTACCATGCCGTTTTCCATCTCTTCAGGATATAGATCTGAATTGACAGATCAGCTAAATATTTGCTTGAACCAAGGAACCACCCTGTTTTACAATAGTTTCGTAAAAACAGTTTTATAAGCCCTGAAGAAGTCTCATTCATGAGACGAAACGCGTCGGCTAAAAATAGAAAAAATCTGTTGTAAAATTATATCTTTTTATCTACTTTTGAATACCACAATAAAGAATTGAAAGCCAACTTCATTCAAGTACGGACCTGTTCATTCGGAATTTATTTTGCTAATTGACTGAACGACACTAAAGACTGTGGAAAATACTTTTTGATGGGTGCTGATTCCATATCTCGTGTTTAGAATTTTGGGCTTTGCCCTTAAAGGAACAGACAGGGTTGTGTTCCTTGGTTTCCTGAGCACCATCGCTACACTTCAAAGTCACAGATAACAGGTGCAGGTTTCTTTGCCTCAACCCTTGTGTGTATAAGTGTACTAGCAGCCCGCCCCAGCGTTGCCTGGGGCAGAAATGGGCTGGGGGCAGTACACCCGCTCCCGCCCGACCCCCTCCCGTCCTGACTCCCTCCCGCCCCCACTCCTCCCGCCTGTCCCTCTGTGCACACCCGCTCCCGCGGCCCCCCTCCTGCATCGATTGAGCATTTACTTTACCTGATCTGCCGCTCCTTCCCGCGATCTTCACTTTACCGCCGCTCCTCTTCGCCATGACGCGCCCGCGCTCCTCACTTCACCGCAGCTCCATGTCTCTCCTCCTCATCATCACGCACGTCCTCTTCACGCACAACGCGGCCAGCGCTACGTCGCGGCCAGAGCAGCGTCGCGGCCGGTGCTACTTCGAGGGCACTACTTTTTTAAAAAAGTTATATTTTTAAATGTATGTTTTTAAAAAAAAATGTATAGCCTATGTCCATCTGCACACCCTGACAATTTCTACAATGTATCAGGTGTGTGGATTGGCGCTGTGGTTCCAGAGTTTACCTGGCTCAAAGGTGCGTGTTCTCTCTTTATAATAGTAGTATAGATTCCATCTTCATTATCAGGTTGATCAGAATCAGATTCAAAATGGTGATGAAGCCTCTGAGGGCCTTGTGGAAGCTAAAGAGTTTTGTCTGAATCAGAGTGCAACAGGACCGGGTAACCTGGAGTGGAGTCAATGTGAAACCATGGTTGAGGCTTAAGAGGATTCGAATCAAGTTCGGACAGGAGAGTCAGCAGAGGTTCGACCTCTGGCAATGGTGGGGACTGGTGTCAGTGAAGAGAGGACTGGTGCAGACGTTGGAGCCAGAATTCAAGTTGGGACTGGAGTCCGTGCAGAACCTAAGGCTGGTTTAAAGGGCTTAGACTGCAATAAGGATGGAACCGCTGGCAGGAACCACACTGGAAACCCTTAGGTTCAAAAGCGTTCCAGAGCGACCCAGAAGAGTGAAATATTCAGCATGGCCTCCTTTAAGGCCTCAACCTGTTGCGGCATTACTAATGGCCCAGGAAATTCAGGATGCAACATGACAATTTGTGGAATTGGCTCTGCTATCGGGAGCAAGATAGTGTGTCACCTTGATGCCCTCCAACATCTCTTTAGAGAGAGAGTGTTGGGTTGGGATCGAGTCCCCCTTCGACTTCTTAGGAATCTTCTCAGATTTAGACTTACTGGACTACCTCAACCGTGAAGACGATCTGTCACAGGAGCATCCTTGAAAGCAGTATTGAGTCAGTGCCCTCAACTTGAAGTAGGTCTTATGCAAGGTCCGTGACTTCTTTCCCTGTTTGGTGACATACAGCTTTGCTTCGCAGACCTAGATGGCCGTTGGATGTACGAGGGCACATTCTTCACTCAACTTGGACTTGTGCCCTAAGCCCAAGTACCAGAGGCACACGTTGTGCAGGTCCATTACTGAAATCTGTTTCCGACAGTCACATCATAGTTTGAACCCTTAGTCTTTGGTGGGGCCAAGTTCCCTTTTACACTGGACAGATTTAGGAAGGAATTTGTCAACTGACTAATAAAAGGGAGCGGAGCTCCAGAACCACGTTCGAAGGCACGGAAAGAACGGAATTAACATTAATGCGCAGAGCTGGCGCTGATATGCCGTTCTGCTACATCACTCATGGGGCAGAACGAGGTCAACGTGTTGCTGTATGGTCCCACCTAATGGCATTTGGGAGCACTGCTATGAAAACTTCCATGTTCAGTCTGCTGCTTGGGGGGTATTCTAAAGGTGAGGAATATGTGGTCAGGCAAAGCTATCAGAACACTCATATTACAGAATGTTCACTGTAAGTGAGAAACCTGTAGTAAACCAGGAAGTGGTTGGGAGTGGATGATCACACCTCTGCTGGGTGCTACAGTGATGGCGTTTCAGCCCCCATACCCGTCACAGTGCCAGCCCCAGTCATTCCCCCACCTGTCACCGGTGGTAGCCCAACACTGCACGCCACGGTGCCAGGGTTACCAGGGCAAATAAATGCGCAATTCACGCTACAACTAAACCCCACTTCCATTGCAGTTCTACCTGTTGAGGAGGAAGAGGAAGATTCAGACAGTGTGTCCCTCGCACCATCGAACAACTCACGCACGTCATCTCACCACTCGTTCTCAGCATCTCGCCATGCGCAACACCTTTACCCCGATCTCATTAGCCTCCGGGACGTAAAAGACCCGCCACCCCAGGAGCAACAGATAGCCCCTCAAACGCAGCTGCCATTCTGCGGCACAGACCAACTACTCACTTTTTCGACAATCCAACAACAGCATAAGGACAGGGAACAACAAACGCCCCAGCGGCCAGTCCACTATGACAATTGGAGACCCCCTACAGACTTTAACAAAAGTCTAGAGTACAGTCCAATTGAAGGCACTAGTACAGACATATTCGGCAGACCGATGGTACCCAACACCAATGCCGATTCCCTACTTCGCACACTTCGCCGAATGTCGCTAAAAATGGAACAAATAAAATAGACTGGACACCTGAAATGGCAGCCTCCTTTAAGCAGCTCAAAAATGAAATAACAAAAGCACCAGTGTTAGGCATACCTGACTACACAAAATAATGTTACCTGTTCCCCCACTGCAATGGTCAAGTCGTGACTGTTGTCCTTACTCAGAAATACCCCATGGGCCACAAGCCTATTGCCTACTTCAGCTGCATGCTAGATTCAGTCATGAAAGGCCATTATCCCTGCGTACAAGCTCTCACTGCTGCAGCCTTTTCTGTAGATAAAAGCACCCTATTGTCATGGGATCCTCGCTAACAATGTACACAGAGCACGCCGTCTTTGCTATAATTCAGAAAGCCAAGACAACACTAACTACACAAAGTGTGTCAGGTTACGAAGTCATACTGTCATTACCCTCTCTGGAAGTTGTCAAATGTCACACAGTCAATCCTGCAACATTCTTCGCCCATCCCATTGCAGCCTCAGATGACGACACCCCCGACTGTGCTACATACTCTCCAGATGAGTCAGGAGCTGCAAAAGAGGAACCCCTGCCAGACAGCACTGTATATTTTGTTGATGGATCCTCTACCATTGACCAGGAGACAGGGATTAGGTACACATGAGCTGCAGTAGTCAGGACCCAACAGTATGCGTCCTCTGATTCCCTAGACATCGTACAGCAAATTACATTGCCTCCACACTACTCAGCCCAAGCTGCCGAATTAGTGGCACTAATTACCGCCTTGCACCATGGGACTGATGACCGCATCAGTGTACTCAGACTCTGCTTATGTCACCACAACAACACACTCAAGCATCCTGCGCTGGAAGAGGCGCGGCTTTCTCAGATCTTATTTATTATGCGTGTACAGTAGATTATATAGATCCAAGTGCTACAGCAAAACAATACAGCGAATACAATACACCACTGTGAACTTCTTCAGGGCGTGCTTATTTTGTACAACCAATATGCCATGATATGCGTCTCGTGAAACTGTAGTTCACCGTCTTAAAAAATACCATATATGTGGGTGGTCCCGATAGATTACACACCCTGGATCCTTTTAATATCAGACCAGGCCACACCCGTACTTGACACCTTAGTCTGTGGATGGTAGACAAGAAATGTATCTACTATCCTGGACACAAACTAAGGTGTTAAGTACGGGGGAAGCCTGGCCTGATATTAAAAGTATCCAGAGTGTGTAATCTAATGAGACCCAGTGCATACATAGTATATTTGAATATGATGAACTGCAATTTCCTGAGACGCCTATCAAGGTATAATGGCTGTACATAATAAGAACGCCCTGATGAAGTTAACAGACGTGTACGAAACACATTAGCTGTGTTATTTTGCTATAACACTTGGATCTATATTCCTACTGTAAGCACAATAACGATATGTAACATTCTACACTTTGGAATTTTACATTATTATTTACTGTTGGTGCACCACTATGTGTATTTTTCTTTAATGTCCTTCATCAATTCAGACAGTTCCTGTTCACTGCTACTTCTGTCCTTGGTGTGGTCAAATATATTTACTAAATACAGGGTTGCTGAACAAATGTAGTATAAACACAATAATTCTTCACATATGGCAAATGTAATTTTCTTTTTGTTATTTAGATGCATCCCAAGTTAATTCAGGAACGATTCACTGTTGACTGCAGTGAATGTTGCCTTTTTCAATGTGGCTCTTTGGATGTGGTATCTCTCAAGGTGCTCACCTGCAGACTTAAGGATGGTTATGCATAAATTATTAGATCAGCAGTAACACAATGCGCTGGGTTTAGCAATGCGTGCACAAACTGTAACAAACGCAGTTTTGTATACCCACAGTTGTCTAGGAAAACAATAGTATATTCAGGTTTCCAAGTGTGATCAATGGAAGGGTTCATTTTATTCAAAGCTAACTGACAGATTTTTTTTAGGAAACCATTAAAATGTCATAACACTCATCTGCAGAGCACTGCAGAAATGTTTGTGAGGTGGGTTGGTACGAGCTTGTCTAAAAGCCATGCTCAGAAAACAGGTTCTTCCAGCAGTCTTCTGTTGCTGGATCTGAAACGTTTAGCTCCATAAAACAATGAACCTAAAGATTTTGGTAACTGATTTGTTGAACTTGCAGGTGTTTCCATCAGTAGCTTATTGCCGATAAATGCTTAGTAACACGAAGAACCTGCAGATGTTTGCCTCTATACCTTGATGGATTTGCAGATGTTTTCTCAATAACTTGACAGGAAACGTAGCTGTATGTTCATATTTATATTTAGAAGACTCAAAGAAAAAAAAGATGCTTTCTCAGTTAATTGATCGGAATGTAGGTATTTGCTCGGTAACTTGATGAACTTGCAGACGTTTACTCAAAGACTTGTAAAAATTACAGATATTTGCTAAGAGATTTGATGGGAACAAAAGTGTTTGATCAGTCACTCGATGTAAGTGAAAATTTTCTCCTTGACCCGATGGAAAAATAGACACTTGTTCAGTGACTTGGTGGGAAGGTAAGCATTTGTGCAGTGATTTAAAATATATCAAGTTGCTTGCTCAAACACTTAGTGGATTTGTATATGACAATAGTGACTTCAAAGACCAGCAAGTCTTTTCTCAGTAAGTTGATTGACTTCCAGATGTATGCTTGGTGTCACTCTGTGGTTGCTCAATGACTTGAAGCGTTAGTAAATGTTTGCTCAGGATTCAGCCAAAGATGTTTGCTCAGTCACTTGATGTACATGAAAATGTGAGCACTTACTTCATGAAAATGTAGATGTTTGTTAAGTCACCTGATAGACTTTGAGAGGGTTGCTGTGCATTGATGATCTTTAAGATTTTGCCTTAGTGACTTAATAAAGTGGCAGATATTCGCTCATTGACAAACTTCCAGAACCATATTTGCTTGCTTACTTCATGGACAATCAAAAGGTTTACCCAGTTTCCAAAGGCCTGACGGTTCAGCCACTTCTTGGACCAGGAAGCAATTACTCTGTGAATCAAAGTACTTGGAGAATCTTAACAAATATGGGGTTAGAACCAGAGACAACTTGACCTGAAAACATTTCTGCAGTTTATTAGAGAAGGTAATTTGAACAGTGTGTTTGCAGACTCCCAGATACATGTCTTCCTCTAAAGGCCTATTTTTTTGGGTTTCTCCAGGATGTTCAGAAATTTTCCTCGCGTCATTTCTCTTGCTGAAATTAGAAACAATACAAATCGTTAAAAATGCACATTTCAATAAAGACATCATTGCATACCAGACATAAAAGAGCTATAAGTTAAGATACTGGTCTTATCATCAATCTCTGCTTATTATAGTATCTAAAGTGTATCCTTCGGTTCAGTGCTACAATGCCTCGATGTTACTTGTCCAATTTACCCATGGCCTATTAATTTAATCCCTTTACCCAATTAGAATGTTATCACCATATGCAACAGATCATGTATGGCGTCATTTTGTAAGTGTCTACAGTGCAGATTTAGGACAGTATGCTCTCTGTGCGTACATGAATGTGCAATTTTGAGTAGGCGGAAAAGAGATTTGGGCTTTGACGGCATAATTTCCGTAATTTTTAGATACTCTTAAAACACAAAATTCACCAAATCACACCACTTCAAATAATTACCTGCCATTCGCAGTAAAAATTTACAGCGAACAAATGAAAACAGCTATTCGTTTTGAAAGAATGAATCTTTATTGTTCAATTAATAACATGTGTTACAATATTCTATCAATAAAACAAAAACTTGTTTAAAATCTCACTCAGTTCAGAATGAAATTGTCGTTTAAAAAGATTTAAAATATTTGAAATGACTGTCATTAGGATTATTCTCTTATCTAGCAGTGAGGTGTTGTGCGTTGAGTACTGTTATAATTCCGTTTTCAGTTTGGCTCGGATTGCGTCTGTGAATTTCCCTAGTCGGGCTGCAATTGAAGTTGTTTTAATAGAGAAGCACAGGTCGGAAACTTCCCTGCAACTTTGTAGGCCAAGCAACCTACAGATGGGGAGAACCAAGCGCTGCCACTCACTGACTAACTTTGGGCAACAGCACAACAGATGGAGCCAAGATTCACGGTGGTAATTGCAGAGTCGGCAAGCCACTGAATTATCCTGCCGGGCCCACGTTGGGTTGAAATCCGTGATGGGCAAAGCGAGAAGTCTCATATAGGTGATTCTTCCCCGAGCCAGGACTGTCAGAGCTTGCTCCAGGTAGGGCTGCGGTTTTCCCATGGCGTATGAGGAGTCCAGCGAGGAAAGATTGAGTTGGTAAGGCAGGCTTTCCAAGTCCCTTTCAAAAGATATTCTCTTGGCATGAGTATTCAATGTTTTCCTCCAGGCTGTTAGTGGGATGTCAGGGTTATGCAGATTTTGGATGTTAATGTCCAATAATCTAGTGCCTGCTGCCAAATGCACCTGCCATGGGGAACCCTCCTCTTCGAAGAGCATTTTATTTTGTCTTTTTAATGACAATTCTGGAGCTTGCGGGGTCCTGATATAGTATTTTATTAAATCACCTGAGCAAGTGATGTCCGGACTGGTGAGACCCAACTCCTGTTTTACTCTTGCTCTCCTGGCCTGTCTAGGGAGAGCTAGGACCTTTTTGTAAGCCAAAATGTGATGGTTCGCAAGGAACTTATTGAAGGCACAGGGGAAAACTAACTGGCCATAGTTAAGAGATGGCACTAGTTTTGCCTTAAGATCTTTCAAAATGGGTTCAGCGGTTGGACTGTGAAGTCGCTGATTAAGGCTTTTTAAAGAGAATATGATGTCAGCCGCTTTCCTTCTCAGATGTTTCAGATGGGCTGTAGGTTTTGCCCCTTCCGATAGCCAGAAGCCCAAATAGTTGTAGCTCATACTTGTTTGAATTTGCAGGGCCCCAAGTTGCCAATGTGTGTTCTTCTTACGAGGGTACTTCCCGAATATAAGTATCCTAGTCTTCTCCTGGTTCACCAGGAGTTAGTTCTGTTGGTTATATCCATGCAAAGCTTTTAGAGCCTTCTGTTAGCCAGTTCTCCTGTGGTCCATAATTACGATGTCATCTGCATACTGGAGTATTTGAAGCTGCGTTTTTTCCAGTCTAGGGTGAAATAGGCTTGCCCCCTCCAGCGCTTGTCCCAGGTCAGCTGTGTACAGACTGAAAAGTATAGGGGCAAGTACGCACCCTTGTTTTACGTCGTTATTAGTTGGTACCTTAGCAGTGACTAATGTTTGACTGATTTAATGCGGACCCAGGTCACCTGATATAGGGAAATTATGGCTTTTAGGAGCTGTTGGGGGATTCCCCAAATATTTAGTTTTTCCCACAGCTTTCCACGATCAACCCTAACAAAAGCTGCACTATACTCCACCGAGCAACAGAAAAGTGGTAACTGAGATGTCTGGGTAGCGCGATTAGACAGGTGGCCCAGTACTAAGATGTTGTCTGTGGTAGAGCTTTGGGCCTTGAATCCTGTTTGAAATAGGGGAATAATGTTATTATCTGTTACTCAGGTTTCCAGTTCTTTCAAAAGTATTCTGGCGTATGCTTTAGCTTCAACGTCCAACAAAGAAATAAGCCGGTAATTTCCGGGTTTTGTGCTGTCCCCTTTTTTTGTAAATTGGGGAAAGTATTGAGCCATTCCACGATGGTGGAACAGTAGTAGTGGCAAAGGTATGCTTAAAAAGTGTTGTTAACTGCTCTGCCCAAAATCTATCTGTCAGTTAGCTTTGAATAAAATGAACCCTTCCATTGATCACACTCGGAAACCTGAATATTCTATTGTTTTCCTAGACAACTGTGGGTATACAAAACTGCGTTTGTTACAGTTTGTGAAAGTTTGTGCACGCATTGCTAAACCCAGCGCATTGTGTTACTGCTGATCTAATAATTTATGCATAACCATCCTTAAGTCTGCAGGTGAGCACCTTGAGAGATACCACATTTAAACAAAGATGCGGGAACTCCATTGGGTCCTGGAGCTCCATCTGACCTCATATTTTTGATCAGGATAATTACCTCGGCCACTGTGATACTGGAAGTTTTAATGACTTTATCTTTTGTTGGAGATTGTTGATGGGAGTAAGTTTGGGTGATATCCTGTTGGATTGAGTACAGCTGCACGTTTGACCCACTCCAAGGCAGCCATTCCAATTACTTTTATCTGGCCGGTGTTGGTAAATTGCTTAATATATCTCCAAAGTTTTATGCGTCCCCTTTCTTTGAGGAAGGTATACATTTTCACCCATTCTGTCTCGATATTCTTGGAGCGTATTTCCCAGACTTTCTTCCTGTGCGCTGCGCGGAGAGCTGATAGTTCCTGAGCGTTACGGTTTTTGGTGCCTTTCCTTCTTGCCTTCAAGGCCCTCGAAAGACTGCGTTTTGTGTGAATTAGGTCTCTTGATTTCATAGTTTGTGGAGGTCCCAGAGAGTGGGTATCCTGCACTTGGTTGCCTCCAATTTGTACCCCAATTGTACCCATAGGGCTAATTTTAATACTGCTAAGAGTGCTTCCCAGTGCACCTGGGGAGAGACTGGACTCATGACCCACGGAAGTAGTTACTCACTAAACTATACTCAAGAAGTCTTTTTTTAGCCAGCTACATTCCAGGAGATCAGGGAAAGCTGAATGTTATTTCCCGTAGTTCTGGTGCTGAACAGTTGGCATGCAGCATTTTTTATGTTAGAGGTGCCGTCGTAGTTGCTGCTCTGCTGAACGAGACCTGGTGCATATCCGAGACCTTGTGCCCATCCCAGGGGAATGGCGTGGCCTACTTGCATACACTTAATTATCAAAACAACAAGTGGTCCTGAGCTTACAAGAATGAGGGAAACAAATGTATATAGATCACAATGGAATTCTATATAGTTCAGGATTCCGAGGAAACATCTTGTGAATAGTCAGCCAGGAACTGTGGTCCTTAATAATTACCCGGCATGGTTAAATTTGGAGGTTTCAGTGGTTTGCAGAAGGTCTGGTTAGTTGGCGTACAGTTTATACATCCAACCTCGGCAGCTTCTCGATGAGCGCCCCATCGAGAGCAGCTCCCGAGGAGAACCGAACACTGAAACCCGAGCGGACCAGGGATCCGCCTGGCCGCACGATTCGCCGGTTATCCACAGTATTGAAGGAAGGCGATCCTTACCAGAAGCTGCCGAGGTTGGATGTATAAACTGTACGCCAACTAACCAGACCTTTTGCAAACCACTGAAACCTCCAAATTTAACCATGCCGGGTAATTATTAAGGACCACAGTTCCTGGCTGACTATTCACAAGACGTTTCCTCGGTGCCATACTCCCCTGAAAGGCATATGATCAGGCGTGACTCTACATTAATACCTGCGCCTGCACAGAATCTCCGTTTGACTGCAATCCAAAAAGGAACGATTCCCATATAATGAACAAATCGCGTTGATGACACAAAACAGACCTGCCCGTTGAGGATAATCGTACTTCAACCCACCAACTTGGTGTTATAACTGACTTTTGTTCAGGCAAAATTATTTTATTTGTCCTGATGATGATCCCGTTGTAAGTGAGCTGGGGATCGAAACGTCGACGACCGTAGAGTAATTCATACAGTTAATTCCCTGATATTATTGTTTGTATGAATGACTCCAGGATACACTGTCAATGTGAATTTAATTCAGTGACCTGCAAGCTCACTCTGTTTGCCTGATATCTTTCCTCACTTGCCTTCACTTTCTCACCTCTCTTCCTCTCGCTTGGCACAGGACTGTGCCCTAATGTAACCCGTATGCTTTGGGTTATATGTTGTATTCTGAGATTCTATACTCATTGAACAAATAAACATTCCCTGGCCGGCTGGTCAAGGAATCCTGAACTATATAGAATTCCATTGTGATCTATATACATTTGTTTCCCTCATTCTTGAAAGCTCAGGACCACTTGTTGTTTTGATAATTACTTGCCACCCATGGTCCCGAGCGATTTTATGGGTTCCCCTTGTCCTTCCTTGATCTACTTGCATACACTGTCCTATATTCAGAGGTACTTGTGATCCTAAATGTATGAGGTGCCGTCGTAGTTGCTGCTCTGCTGGACGAGACCTGGTGCCCATCCGAGACCTGGTGCCCATCCCAGGGGAATGGCTTGCCTACTTGCATACACTGTCCTATATTCAGAGGTACTTTGCTGCTCTGCTGGACGAGACCTGGTGCCCATCCGAGACCTGGTGCCCATCCCAGGGGAATGGCTTGCCTACTTGCATACACTGTCCTATATTCAGAGGTACTTGTGATCTTAAATGTATGGTACATACTCGGCTCAGTGGCTAATTTTCTCGCTTGTGAGTTACACTCTGTCCCCTTTAGGACTGAGTAGACTTCCTTAGTAGGTGGTGGTGCCGCTAACACGTGCGGATATTTCTCTGGGACAGGATAGGCAATATCAATTCCCCAGTCTGCCATTTGCGATATTTCTTCTGGAGTTAGCCCCGTACTGGTGTGGCGACTCAGCCCTATCGAGGTTGAATCCCCATGGGTATCACTGGTAAGGCAATGGAACTTAACCCAGACTAATTCATCCGAGTGTGTTCCTGACAGCGTCGGAATGTGTTTAAATAGACAAAGTATATTGCCCTTATTTAAGATGTCATGTTGGCCTTTGATGAAATATCTAGGCGTGAGGATTAACTCATAGGTTTTTTGCAGACTTTTCTTGGATTACTGGTTTGCTCTACTTTGTGATCGATGTTTGAACCACTGTATAACATATTTTGGTTGATGCTTGGGCCTATATCGCTCTGAAAAGTCTCTGTGCTGGTCCTAGGATTTTGTGTTGGCAGACTGGTCCTCAAAGGAACCAATGGTAAAGGGCCCTGTGGGCGCAGATACCAAACTCAGATCCTTGTTCATTAGGCGGACTTAGTTGATCTTTGTGCTCCGACTTCTTGATGTTGATGTTTGGTGAGGGAAATGGTTGAGTATTTATTGCTGGACCAAGTGAATTAAGCGAGTCCCCCGTTCGGGGTATTGACTGTAATGATCTTTCAGTCGCTTGTTTTGCTTCTGGTGGAATTGATACTGTAGATATTTCATCGCTCAAAGCCTGTTTTATAGTGAAGATTGGAAAATTCCGGATTTTCCCATTGTCGACTTGTGATATTTGATTACAGGTTGACACGGAATGAGCAACCATTTTAATAGCCTTTGTTTTTTTCTGCGGCTACCAAGGCTGTTAGGATTTTAGGGAGTGTTGCCCATTCATCGATCTATCTATCTATCTATATAAAATTTGTAACGCGCGCAGTTACCCAGGGGCATCCCGGCGCTGTGAACACAGGAAAGGAAGGCTCTCACTCAGTCCTACACCGGAAACAAGTGTGTTTTCAATAGTTTCCTAAAGTGCAGGATATTGGGCTCAGCGCGGATCTTAAGGGGCAAGGAGTTCCAGTGTGCCGCCACTTGCACCGAAAAACGTCGGCCCCCAGAGCGAGCTCTTTTTACTCTTGTAGTCTGCATCAGATGTCTTTGATCCGAGCGCAATGGGCGTGTGGGCTTGTAGGGGCGTGCCATAGAGGACAGAATAGAAGGGCCCCTACCATGCAAAATTTTATGGGCCGTACATAGCGCCTTAAATTTCTCCCGCTCCTTAACAGGGAGCCAGTGAAGCGCTTTCAGGGCGGGGGCAGCTGACTGTCTTCGCAGCACTTCCATCAGAACCCTCGCGGCTGCGTTCTGCACCTGCTGAAGGGTTTTAAAAGTCGCTTCGGGTGCGCCCAAAAATAGCGCATTCCCGAAGTCGAGCCGCAACAGAATTAGACCACGGATCAAAAGCTTCCTAGATGGATTAGGGAGCAAAGGTAGCACCTTGCGGGCAGATCGCACCAAGCCAAAGCATACCCCCGCGGTTTTCCTAGCATGGGTCCTGAAGGAAAAATCTTCCTCTAACCAAACCCCCAAGCTCTTGATTTCCTCGATGAGTTCAGCGCACGTGCAAGTACAGTGTCGGTTGTCCTGCGTGCCACTGAGCTTATTTTCTATTAAGTCCACCTTGTTGTTTAGCTCCACCAAGCGTTGTGCAATTGTTGATAGCAAATCAATTTGCAGCTCCATTTTGTTGGACTGCCAAAGTAGTGCCCTTGCCGTTGATTCATTTGTTTCGCCAGTTGACGTTGGATCAAGGTCATTTATGAATCTGCTAATATGTAAACTTTGGCTTTGAAAGCTCTGGGTTGGTGAAGATGAGAGCCGAGTATTGTTGGCCAGTCTGAGGAGTTTTGGGGTAAGCTCCAAGGTTCTTTGTTTCCAAATTCTGTAAAAATATTGGTGATAGGAACCCGCAGTTTCCTTGTTGTGTTAGTGTTTCGTTCTTAGTTGAGCCAAGTCCTGATGGCTCTAAGGAAGGCATCAGAAAGGGGGACTGCAAAGTTGCTTGCAGGTGGGAGTGTATTTGAACTGGGACAACCTGAACATGTTTTCCAAGAATTGGAGCAGAGGTGGTCCCAGGTAAGTCGGATAGATCAGTTGCTTGATTGTATTCATTTCCCAGCCAAGTGCAGGATTGGCTCCGGCGTCTCCCAGTTTGAAATCTTTCACCTGATATCACAGAGGGCTAAATGCTATAAAATCTCTCCAGGAGGGAGTTCGTGACATAGCTGGATTTAGTCCTTACTGGTAAGTCAAGCGGGAAGGGTGGATTCCTATCATTGAGATTACGTTTGTGAAAAAATTGAGTGATAAGGCATGCTTTTGGTGACTTTAAAAATGACTTCGAGTCAGGGACTGTGTTCCTGGAACTCCTTTAGTTTCTGGGTGAGACTTGAGTCAAGAGGTTTGATTTTATAAAAACGTTTCCTTGGCGTTGGGAAGCTGTTTTTTTTTTAGTCATCCTGCGGTTGAGGCCCAACTGCCAAAGACTGTGTTTTACCCCGGTAGTATATACCCTCTTCTGGTGGTAGCTGATCCCCGGAAAGAAAGACTTCAGCAAATCAACAAGTCACCTCACACCCGGGGGGCAAAAGGAAATCACCCCTCCGTGCCTCGGGCATACCTTCCTGCAGCCTTCTTGAATATCTGCTGCACACGGGGCGCCGGCGAGGCACTTTGCTTCCTTCGGCGATGAGATGCACGATCAGAGAGAGCCTCAAAGACTAGCAGCGGCTGCCGCTACGCCAATTTCCCCACTGCTACTGCCCCAACCAGGGCCACCGTCAACGAGGTGCCCGGGAGCTGAGGGTCGCAAGCAGCCGGACTCAGCGTAATCACTGGCTCAATCTACAGCGTTGCGGAGGTAGGAGTTTCAGAATCTAACAAGTTTATGATTGGTATGATGTTTTGGGCGCTGTGCCTGCAAAGGTTACAGAGGTAAAGTGCAGATCTTGCTTGGCGTCCTAAGAGGGAACCTCTTCTAAGACTCGGACTACGCAGAAGACCGTCGCAGTCGCCGTAGCTCGTGGTTGTACACAGCAGCCCCGAGGCCCCCCCCGCGGCTCTCACCTCCGCTCCAGAGGTCCGCTCCAAGAGGCAGGCAGCGGGCGGGGCAGGCAGCAGGCGACGGTGGCGGTGTGTGGCTGCTCCTTTTCCTCCTAACAAACAAACAGGCAGCACAGCAGGCGGCAATGCGATCTGCGACTCCCCCCAGGAACCCCGCGGCTCCCGCCGGGCCAAGAGGCAGCACTCCACAGGCCCCCGCACTGCACAGGCCCCCACAGCTCCTGTCAACAACCAACAGGTAACGCAACAGGCAGCACCGTGCACTGCCTCCTGCCCAGGTAATGGTTCAAGTGGGGAAAGATCGGGGGTGGGGTGGTTGAGTGGGCTACCTACTCGCATATTCCGGCTCTTGGGCCTCCCACTTTCTGGCCCCCAACAACAGCAAACAGCGGCGTCACAGCCGCAGCCCTCCGCAGTCTGGCTACTTAATTTCCATGACTGCTGCTCCGAAAAATTTGACTGAAGCAGGAGGAGCCGTGGAGAGGCGGGCGGGATGGGGAAGCTGCAAGAATGCAGAAGGGCCGCGTTCTCCCGTGGGCGTCACAGACCCGGTGCCGGCTATTATATTTGCTGTCCTTGCTGGCCCCTGGTGCCAGTTGCCAATTGCAAATCCTCGGGGTCGCGAGTGCGGGTCACAGGCCTCGAGAGCCGCAGCGACAGCAGCCTCTATCCCCACCAGATTTGCGTGTATCAACAATATTTGTTGTGGTTTTGTTTTGAACAATTTTTTGGTGCAAAATGCATCACTGTGTTTAAAGTGGACATGTGGGCACATTTTGCACTAAATTACAGCATTAAATGCCAGTTTTGCTTTTGGCATAATCATGTGTAATTTTGCATATGTTTTCTGAATTTCCACGTAAATATGGAAAAGCAAATTACGTGAATTTTGCACTCCTAATTCTGAGGTCACAAGTTTGAATCAGGTCAACTCAGCCTTTCACCTTCTGAAGGTTGATAAGCTATGTTCCAGAAGCACTGAAAAATAGTAGCACTTGTTATTTCTAATTCTTACAAACAAGAGAACTGCGGTGTTAAACGCTAGATAAACAAGCATTTACAATTCAATGGTTTCGCCTTTGGAAAAGTTTGAGCTATTGGCATTGTAAATGACAAAATTTGTATTTATGTGTTGGTTTTGAAAACAGATAAATAAATGGCATTGTCATTTACATTGCCATTAGCTTAATCTCTCGCAAATGTGAGACCTATTGTACCCTACGGACGAGCTCAGCAGACAGCAATTACTACCACACAAACACACCCAGAGCCAGCCACACACACACACCCAGAGCCACACACACCCAGAGCCACACACACACACACACACACCCACCCAGAGCCACACACACACACACACACACCCACCCAGAGCCACACACACACACACCCAGAGCCACACACACACACACCCAGAGCCACACACACACACACACCCAGAGCCACACACATACCACCCAGAGCCACACACACACACCCAGTCCCACACACACACACACACACACACACCCAGACCCACACACACACACACACACACACACCCAGAGCCACACACACACCCAGAGCCACACACACCCACACCCAGAGCCACACACACACACACACACCCACCCAGAGCCACACACACCCACCCAGAGCCACACACACACTCCGGGGGCAGGGAAGCAAGCACAGCGAGGGGTTTTAGGCTATGTAAGATACACTACAGGGTAGCTTTTCCTCAACACAGTATCTAGAAACATGACTTGCCCCTGTGTCACTGATCAAGTTTCCACAAAAAACGCAAGTCACTTTATACTGTTTTGCCCCTTATCACTGATTATAGGCAAGATTATTTAATTTCTGTTTCAAAGAATTCTAATTCAAGAATGCATAAAGAGGACTTGACCTTCTTAAAGAAACTTTCTACCCATGAGATATACTAAATTTGATAAGAAACGTCCCTGAAGGATTAGTTACTTACCTGTAATCCTAGTTCTCTTCCAGGGGTATCCTCATCAAAGTCATAAGCATTAGAATATTCCCGCCCATGTGCGGGACCCCGGAAACACTATATTATATGTGCCCCCCATATATATATATACATATATATATAAATAATATATATATATATAAAAAACATGCAATAGCAGCCAAATAACATCAGAGCTGAAATATGCTGTGAAGAATTTCCACCATACATGTAATAATAAGCATTAGAAACATGAGAAACAACATTAAAGATTGTTTAGAAACTGTTTTAATGCTTAGAAAGCAGTAGAAATTCTTATAACACACTGTAAGCATATACAGCTCCCAGGCTGCATTGCAAATACCCAGTCTAAAAAGACTGAAAAGCTAACCTGTAGCTGCATGTACTAAAACTGACGCTGTGCCTTTAAGGCACCTCTGCCCCCAGCTTCCCATCATGCCTCAGGGGTTACAGTTAGGTCAGTTGTTCTTTTCGGAGACTGAAAACCAAACCATGGTAATAACAGGTTAAAACATCTCCTACTTAATAAACAAAGTCCTTTGCCCGGGGAGGCGGGAGGGTTGCTTATGACTTTGATGAGGATACCCCTGGAAGAGAACTAGGATTACAGGTAAGTAACTAATCCTTCTCTTCCAGGGGATCCTCATCAATAGTCATAAGCATTAGAATAGAGTAGCGAGCCTCACCTCATCCCTGCGGGCAAAGGAATCAACAGATAACATTCATATCCGTAGGCCCAAACAGTAGGCCTTATTCTACCCAAATAGGTTTCTCAAGGAGGCTTGCCCTACTTGAGACTCCGCTCTGGAATCAGACTCTAGGCAATAATGCCTTGTAAAGGTATGGACTGATTTCCATGTTGCAGCCTTGCATATTTCTGACATAGGAATGTCATGTAAAAACGCTATTGTGGCTGCTTTTCCTCTAGTGGAATGAGCTTTGGGTGATTGTAACAAAGGTTTGCCAGCCAACTGGTATGCTAGCCTGATACAGGAGACAATCCATCTGGAGATGGATCTTTTGTTTGCTGCAAACCCCGTCCTCATTGGACCATAATTGACAAAGAGTTAGTCTGTCTTTCTGGTGTCCTTCGTCTTCTCTAGGTAAAACTTTAGTACCCGTTTAAGAACGAGTGCAACGACCTCTCAGCTGGGGTCGATGGGTTAGGAAAGAACGAAGGAAGGGTAATCGTTTGATTTATATGAAATTCCGAGACCACCTTTGGAAGGAAAGATGGATGGGCCCTCATTACTACTCTGTTGTGGTGAAACACAGTGTAAGGTTCCTTGGTGCAGAGTGCTTGTATCTCGCTAACCCTGCGAGCAGAGGTTATTGCCACCAAGAAGGCCGCCTTCCAAGTGAGATGCTGCAAGGAGGCCTTGTGTATAGGCTCAAACGATGTAGACATCAGCCTGGAGAGAACCAGGTTCAACTCCCAGGGAGGAGAAGGATTTCTCACAGGGGGATAGACCTTCTTTAACCCCTGAAGGAAATCCTTAACCACTGGGACTTGAAAAAACAATGTTTGTGTCGGTGATTTCCTGTACGCTACTATTGCGGATAGATGAACCCTAATAGAAGCGTATTTCAACCCTGATGTAGCTAAGTAAAGGAGGTATGGAAGGACTACCTCTTCTTGTCCTTTGGTGGGATCAAAGCCATGGTCCTTACACCAAATGAAAAATCTTTTCCACTTGAACGCATAAGACGCCCTTGTGGAAGGTCTCTTTGCCTCTCTTAAAATATGCATACATTCCGGAGGCAGATTCAAGTGTCCATATTGCAAGACCTCAGGAGCCATGCAGTCAGGTTCAACGACGGGAGGTTGGGATGCAGGATCCTCCCGTTCATTTTGCTCAACAGGTCTGGCCTGCTCGGCAGGCGTCTGTGTGGACACAGCGACAGATGTAACAGATCTGGATACCACCATTGTCGCGGCCAATCCGGAGCAATCAGGATCATGTCCATGCTCGATCTGATGAGCTTGGCCACCACCTTCGGAATCAGTGCCAGAGGAGGAAACGCATAGGCGAACATTCCTGTCCACTCCAGCAGGAGAGCGTTCCCTTGCGTCCCTGGCCGGTGGAACCTGGACACGAAGGCGTGGCATTTGGCGTTTTCGTCGTCCGCAAATAAGTCTATGTCTGGACGACCCCAGCAACGGAAGAGTTCTTCGACTACTTCGTCGTTTAGCACCCAGTCTGGCTGATCTTCGAAGTGCCTGCTGAGTGCGTCTGCTTTTGTGTTTAGCTCGCCTGGGAGGTGCACTGTCACCACCGACAGTCCCCGAGCCAGAAGCCAGTGCCAGATTGTCTGGGCCTCCAGAGACAGAGGGCGAGATCGAGTTCCTCCCTGCTTGTTCAGATAGAACATAGTTGTAGTGTTGTCTGTCTGAACCAGGATTTTGTCCGTTGTTATTGCTGGAAGGAACGCTTTGAGCGCCAGATGAACTGCTCGAAGCTCCAGCATGTTGATGTGATATGTCTGGAGGTTGGTCGACCAGCGACCCTGAATCTGAAGATGACCCATGTGAGCACCCCAGCCTTCCAGAGATGCGTCCGTTACCACAGACAGCGAAGGAAGAGGTTGCTGAAAAGGGACTCCCTGCAGGACATTCCGAGGGCGAGTCCACCACTGTATTGAGGTCAGTGCTGCTTGAGACAGGATGATTCGATCCTCCCAATCTCCTGTCGCTTGGTCCCACTGATCTTCCACAGACTCTTGTAGAGGCCGCATCCTCAACCTGGCGTTTGGTATTAGGAAGATGCAGGACGCCATGGAGCTCAACAGAGACGCTACTTCTCGCACCTGTGGACGAGGAAACTGAAGTAACTTTTTGCATTTCTGCCCCATGGAAGATAGTCTCTCCTGCGAAGGAAACGCTCTTCCTAACTTTGTGTCTAGAATTGCTCCCAGATAGTGGATCGTTTTCGTGGGCTGCAGGACCAACCCTTCTGTGTTCACGTGAAGGCCGAGCCTGTGTAGTTGTTGGAGACACAGGTGAGTCTTTGGTGGCTTGACGAGGGGACGGACTCTTCAGGAGCCAGTCGTCTAGATATGGGTACACAAAGAGACCTTTTTTGTGTAGACATGCCGCTACCACTGCCATGCACTTGGTGAATACCCTTGGTGCGGATTTGAGTCCGAAGGGAAGCACTTTGTACTGGTAATGCTTGTTCCCTACCAGAAATCTCAAGTACTTCCGATGACCTGGTGTTATAGGAATGTGGAAGTACGCGTCCTGTAAATCCACCGAACACATCCAATCTCCAATTTGTAGATGAGGACATATCTGATGAAGTGCCAGCATGCGAAACTTCTCTTTGACCACCACCTTGTTGAGGGTTGGAAGATCCAAAATCAGTCTGAACTTGTCCTCTTGGTCTCTTTTGGGGACTAGAAAATACCTTGAACACACTCCTCTCCCCCTTTGGGATGGGGGTACCTCTTCGATTGCGTTTTTCTTTAAGAGGACGTTCACCTCCCTTTTGAGGAGTTTTAGATGGTACGAGCGAGTCTTTTTTGGAGTAATCGGTTGTGGTCTCTTCCGGAAACGTAGCGCATATCCATTGCGCAGTATATTCAGCACCCACCGATCTTTTGTAATGCTGACCCACTCTGCCAGGTGTTGCGTAGCACTTCCTCCCACTGGAGTGGGTAACGGCACCAGAGGAAGCCACTGCTCAGGCCTTGCCTCCTCTAGGCGTGGTAGAGGACTGATGATGTCCGCCTCTGCCCGATTTTCCTCCTCTGTATTGCACCTTCCCTTGTGGCTTGTTTTGAGACCATTGAGGGGTTTGAACCCTCTGCTGGCCTCCCCGGTTCTTGTTGGTCTTGAAGCGTCGTTTGAACGGCTCTTTCTTTTTCTCCAGACCAACCGCCTTCACTGTGTCCAACTCTGTCTTCATGCGGGTCATTTCCTGATCGGCATGCTCCCCGAAGAGTGAAGATCCTGAAAAAGGTAGATTGAGGATGCGCTGCTGGGCATCTGGTTTGAGACCAGTTAAACGCAGCCAAGAAGATCTCCTCGCACATACTCCATGTGAGTAGGCATGTCCTGCTAGAAGGGCGTTATCTGCAGATGAACTAATCATTTGGTTCGCCACCAAACAGCCCTCCGTCACTGTCTCCTCAAAGTCCTTCTGGTCCTCCTTGGGCAATTTCTCTTTGAATCGTTCCATGGAGTCCCATAGGGCTCTATCATACCTTCCGAGAAGGGCTGATGCACTAGAGACTTTCAGGGATGAAGCTGCTGTGCTGCATACCCTGCGTCCCCAAGAATCTTGCGTCTTGCTGTCTTTGTCAGGAGGAACTGAAGAAGAAGGAGCGACTGTGTGATTCTTCTTAGCTGAGGCTACTATAACTGAGTCCGCCGCAGGCTCTCCTTTAACAAAGATTGGATCTGAGTCGGCCGGCCTATATTTCTTCTGGATACGTGCCGGTACCGCCCTGATCGTTGCTGGCGTGAGGAAAACCTCTTTGATTGGGTCCATTATCCCTGGAACCAATGGGAGCAAAGGCCGTGTATATGATTTGTGACGAAGGGTCTCAACAATCACAGTAGTGGAAACCTCTGGAACAGCCATCTCTATATTAAGTTTGTGAGCTCCCCTTTGTAAGACGTCCAGATACGTGTTGACGTCGTCAAGCGGGGAAGCTCTGGAGCGAGGGCTGTTTGCCAGCGTTGGAGAATAATCCCCTTTAGAAGATCTAGATGAAGATGAAGAGGAGGATGATGGAGTTCTCCTTCTCCTGTGGTGAGATTTCTCCTTCCTCACTGCTGATCTTCTCGGTCGTTCTTCCCTTCGAGGAGAACGTGATTCTCTCTGATGCTCCCTTCGTGGAGATCTCGATCTCTCAGTCCGTACCTCCCTTCTCGGTGTTCGAGATCTGGGTTGCTCCCTCCTTGGCGATCGGGAGACCCTGGGGGCATGCGACCTGTCCGCTCTCCTCTCTCGTGAGCGTGATCGGTGACTGGTAGGACTCTGTCTGTCTGTCTCTTCTGCCAGCTGCTGAAGAGGGGACCTGTGGTCTGGACTTAAGTACCTTCGTAGTCTCTCTGTCGCTCCAGAATCCTTCCATTTACTTAACGGACCATACCATCTTGGCGAGAGTCTTCGCTGGGGTGTCTTCTGCACCGGACTCCTACTCCTAGAAGAGGACCTCGATGAACCAGAGGTACTTAAGGAGGAATGGTGAGAAGCAGATTGTGTCACTAGGACTGTCGAAGGCACTGAAGGAGATCTCCGTCTCACCGGTGTTGGAGGACGTCTCAAAAGTCTTTCCCTTGACTTCGAACGCCTCTGCGGCGTCGACAGAGTGATAACCCTCGACGTCGAACGCTTCGACGATGACCTGTGGTCCCTCGACGTCGATCGGCGATGATGAGCCGACGACGGAGTCTTCTCCCTCGACGTCGAACGGCGTCGTTCTGCCTTTGACGGAGGTCTCGACGTCGAACGGCGTTGCCTTGCCGTCGACCGAGGTCTTGACGTCGACGGAGGTCTCGGCGTCGACCGACATTGGTCTGTCGGCGACGGAGATGTCAATCGACGTTGTCCTGTCGTCGACGATGCCCTCGACGTCGACCTGACATGTAGCGACGGCGGAGGATCGGACATCCTCGACGTCGAGCGCCGACGTGCCGTCGACGATGATCCCTTCCTCGACGGCGAGCGTCCGAGGGGGCTCTTGTTCCTCGACGCCGAGCGCCTCCTGAGACGTCGGCGGAGGTGTCACACTCTTGGAAGCCTGTCGACGTCGAGACGACGGCGAGTGTGATCTGTCCCTCAACGCCGATCGTCGCCTGGTTGACGACGGCGGAGGTGACTTATGTCTTGACGTCGATCTTCTCGTCGACGGTGATCTCGTGGCTTTTCTCGACGCCGATCGTCGCCTAGTTGACGACGGCGGAGCTTTCTTCGTCGTCGGTGAACTTCTTTTCGACGACGATTTCCTCATTGACGCCGGTCCCGACGTCGACAGAGCTTTTTCTCTCGAACTGTCCATCAGATGCTGCTTTTTCAGCGCCGAGCCCGGTGCTGAGGTTGATGGACGCTCTGACTTGCCTTTGGAGGGAGTTCTGGGTCTCTTTGAACTCTTCCTCTCTGTAGATCTTCCTCTCATGGATCTCTGGGCCAGACCATAGAGCCTGTTCCTCTCTCTGTCTTTAAGAGTCCTGTCAGACAGATTTTTACAATGTGAACAGTCTTTAGGATCATGATCCTCTGGCAAGCATAAAATACAGACCTCATGAGAGTCCGTTTTTGCCTTCTTGTGGCCACAAGAAGGGCAATCATCAAATAAAGAGGGCATCCTGACAGGAAAACCTCACAAAAAATCGACTGCTAAGCAGTTATTTACTTGACCCTGATGTTAAAAGTCAAAGTAAATCAAAAAATTGTTCTTTAGAAGATTTTCTGACTGAAAAAGGCAGAAAAGTGTGGAGCTGTGTATCCAGGGTCCTTCCTGAAGGAGCCGGAAAGAACAACTGACCTAACTGTAACCCCTGAGGCATGATGGGAAGCTAGGGGCAGAGGTGCCTTAAAGGCACAGCGTCAGTTTTAGTACATGCAGCTACAGGTTAGCTTTTCAGTCTTTTTAGACTGGGTATTTGCAATGCAGCCTGGGAGCTGTATATGCTTACAGTGTGTTATAAGAATTTCTACTGCTTTCTAAGCATTAAAACAGTTTCTAAACAAGCATTGGTGTTGTTTCTCATGTTTCTAATGCTAATACACATGTATGGTGGAAATTCTTCACAGCATATTCCAGCTCTACTGTTTTATTTGGCTGCAATTGCTTATTTTATATATATATATATTTATATATATATGTATATATATATGTGGGGCACATATAATATATTGTTTCCGGGGTCCCGCACATGGGCGGGAATATTCTAATGCTTATGACTATTGATGAGGATCCCCTGGAAGAGAACTAAGGAAATATATGAAATGCTGGCATTATGAGTAACATTTGTAATTAAGAATTTGTAACCTTGGTATAGTGCTGGTGATGTAATCTGTTTGAGTTTGAGTTTTAGAAAATAACAAAATATTGTCGAATTGGTGCATTATGAGACCCAGTCCAATTTTTAGTAAAATTTGAACAAATTTCAATGCTTAATAAACAAGCAGCAGGCAACAGAGGCAGACGCAAAACCGGAGCACAAGCAGCAGGCAACAGAGGCAGACGCAAAACCGGAGCACAAGCAGCAGGCAACAGAGGCAGACGCAAAACAGGAGCACAAGCAGCAGGCAACAGAGGCACACACAAAACCGGAGCACAAGCAGCAGGCAACAGAGGCACACGGAAAACGGGATGTAGTTTCCGTGATGACCTGGAGTGAGGTGGTCACCCTATATAGGACTGTGGGTGTGACCAGTAAGATCACGAGGCCTAACGGAAGGTTGCAGCTGCATGCGAGAGAGAAACCGAGGAGAAACAGTGAAAGACAGAAGAGAGCTATTTAAAAAAAATGCAGACTAAGCTACACAAAGAGAAGAAATAAGAAAGACGAGATGGGTAGAAAGAGTAGAGATAAGGAGACAGGGAGAGAGAAAAAGAGACAGTTTAGTATAGTGTGAGAGAGAGGATCTATGGAAAGAGAGAAGGATAGGGGAGATAGATTGAGAGAGAGAGATGGGCTCTAGCACAAATATGCCCCCACGAGCCTCCGTGGCTCTGAAGACAAATGCCTCCTGTCGTGGGAGTCCCTCGTGGGGGACTCGAAAGAAATGCCCCCGCTTTGGAAGAGCCTCGTGGGCTCTGAAAACAAAATGCCCCTGAAGCTGCTAAGAGGCCCGCACTCACCAGGAGCTTCTGGCGGACACAGCGCTCTTCTGCCTGTATGCTCCGTGGCTCTTCCTTGCTCCAGGGAGGACGGGCTCACGGACAGCGGGAGGGGGGACGGGCTCACGGACAGCGGGAGGGGGGACGGGCTCAGGGACAGCGGGAGGGGGGACGGGCACACGGCTTCCAAAGCTGATAACGGGCGTAACCTTGAATTAAACCACTCTGCAATGAAACTGCATTGTTTACAGGCACTGACAGCAGAAAAACAAAATTCAGGCCCGTGACAGGATTTCAAGAGTGGGCTCCAAGGAATGCGGATATCAAGAACGGCAACTTCTGGGGGGTGGTGCTCGAAGGAGAATGGAGGTCTTGCTGATGGGCACTGGAATATCACTTCAAACTAAATGTTTATTCACCAGTGGACGAGGGTTTGGTACTAATTTGCACAAGCGCACAATCGATAATAGGAGGGTATAGAGGCTTTTGTACAGTGAAATAGTTTTATAGTGCTTCTTACAGAGCGCAGGCGCCAGCATAATACTCACCTAGCCACACAGATAGTTACAGCATGGGCATCGCGGGTTTGTATAACTGCAGCCTTACGTAGGGCAAATGATGGCCGCGACGAACCCAGCTCCAACGTTGCTATAAGGCTGGCAACCATGCAGCGGGGCCTCCGGCTGGAATCCTCTTCCGGCGCACCGGGCGGAGAAGAGCTGCGGCAGAGGGGCGGGGGGCGAAGCGAGAGCGGGACGGACAGCGCGGGGGCGGACTGCATTGTTTACAGGCACTGACCGCAGAAAAACAAAATTCAGGCCCGTCACAGGCTTTGAAGTGTGGGCTCCAAGGAATGCGGATATCAAGAACGGCAACTTCTGGGGGGTGGTGCTCGAAGGAGAATGGAGGTGTTGCTGATGGGCACTGGAATATCACTTCAAACTAAATGTTTATTCACCAGTGGATGAGGGTTTGGTACTAATTTACACAGGCGCACAATCGATAATAGAAGGGTATAGCGGCTTTTGTACAGTGAAATAGTTTTATAGTGCTACTTACAGAGCGCAGGCGCCAGCATAATAGTCACCTAGCCACACAGATAGTTACAGCATGGGCATCGGCACCACGGGTTTGTATAACTGCAGCCTTCCGTAGGGCAAACGATGGCCGCGACGAACCCTGCTCCAACGTTGCTAAAAGGCTGCCAACCATGCAGCGGGCCTCCGGCTGGAATCCTCTTCCGGCGCACCGGGGCGGGGAAGAGCTGCGGCAGAGGGAAGGGCGAAGCGAGAGCGGGACGGACAGCGCGGGGTTGGGGGGGGCGGAAGAAAGACACGGACAGTGGGAGGGGGGACGGACAGCGGGATACAACCATGCGGGACCAGGAGATCTTAGCAATGAGGAAAGAACATCCATTTAAAAAAAAAAAAAGTAGACGCCCACAGTGGCCCACGTCTTCATTACGATCGCAAAGGGGCGGGATGAGTAAAAATCGCGGGAACACCCACTAATCTGCTCTGGCACTAACGGACAGATCTCTCTTCCAATGGCTAGCCTCCATTTATGGAGCTAGCCAATGGAAGAGAAGGCGGGACAAAGTGCCCATACTGTTAAAACGTAATATTTCGCCTGCGCGAAAGGCTGCTTGCGCAGCTTTCGACAGGCGAAACCTAAAAAGCAGGTTACTGCTATAATTATTATCCAGACGTTTTCAAAGATCTAGCACATAGTTGGATTCAGGGTGAACATCACAGAGATCAAGATGCGTATCCCAGAGGTATGGTCAAGTCCAGCGGCCAATGGGTGTCTCTAGTAGTTGAATATGGCTGACCCTGGGTCAGAGGCCGTGTCCTGTGGGGGTGGGGTCAGAATGCAGGTACCGTGGGCCAGGATGCATTGGCTACATTATAAGCAGTGTTGAGCATGCCCAGCGCACAAAATGTAGCTCAGTGAGTTAAAAGCTCTGTGCAGATATCTGTGCATGATCTTGAGTTCAGATGCAGAAATAGCAAGACTGTGGTATTAAGCGCTATAGATACAAAATCTTTTTTTTAAATCTCAGGACTCATGGGCACAGCACATTTACAGCGTTGGCCATACCCTGGGGCTAAGAAGGGGCTCACTGAAGGCAAGATGCATGACTGAGATGTCCAAGTACTTTTAGAAAGGATCTGAATGCCTTCCCCAAGTGGTCTAGATCCTGGAGCTGTATCGTGTATCTTAGAGTCAGAGTGCTTGCCGCCGGGCACAAGGGTGCGGCCAGGAAACATACCTAGTGGCCCCACGGCCAATGAAAGAGGAGCCCAGTAGGAAACTAGGCCCCATGTCTCAAGTAGCTAAGGTGCATGTCTAAGTGGGTAGAATTCAAGGTGCTTGTTCCAGGTAGCAGGAAGGATGACCGGGCAGTGGCCCGGGTTCCAGAGCATGTCCACGGGGGTGAGGGCCAAGAGAATGTCCTACGGTCTGGGGACATACATGCATATAGTGCCCCAAGGCACATCCCAGGAGGCTAGAGCCCAGGTCCTACTAGCAAAAGGGTCCAAGTCCTACTGGCAATGCTTACTCCCTAGGACGTTATTGCATGTCCTAAGCACAAAGCTCATGTCCCTAGGTTCAAAGCCGAATTGTTTATTTTCTTTTATTTAAAAACATTTAAAACCAGGAGAACACATCTTTCACAAAGAAAACAGCTGTTGAGGGGTTCCATATTTCATAATTTCTTATTTCCATGGACATGTGAAGGTCAGAACAATTTACAAAAAAGGTGCAATTTACATTTTGTTAGATTAACATTTACAAACTAGTGTCTTTTATCCAACTGGCTGTGTGGTACTCATTTGATCTACGTAAAAGAAAAGGAAGGTTGAGCCCTCTGCTGCCTACTGGAATTCAAATCGGTGACCATAAGTTTCTATGTGATTCTCTGTATTGGTAAATACACAAATTTGTCAGCACATTTACACCCTTTATAGAGATATACACACATAACATAACAACATTATTTGCCTAACTCACCTGGTGATAGGATGAAACATATGTTAAAGCTATTATGCTCTCATTAGTTAGCCTCAGAGCACTAAGAAAGCAAAGACAAATCACCACTATGATACATACACCTAATAGCATAGACATCTATTTATTGTTTTTTTTTAGAAATGTTGTCTTTTTAGAGAACTTAATACGTTTTTTCCTCATTTCCTTCTTAATATCTCACAATTGCGTTCTATGTGTTTCACCCAGGAATACAGATGTGCATTTCTTTATTATCGAAGTATGATCAAATTCATCTCTACCAATGATTCTTTACCTTTTCGCTCTCTATAGTGCCCATTACAGCAGAAGCATGGCAGACACTGGCTCAGCAAACTAGGCAGCCAAATCTGAATATCTCCATTTCAGGCGAATATCAGCCAAGCCTGAAGTTTACTCCAATAAGTTAGGGCAGTGATTCATTTGTGAAATAATGAGTGCCGGTGCCCACAGCTCGGCTCAGAAACCCAAAGCGGGTCCTATTAAATGTTGGGGAGTGAATACCGAGTCTGCGTAGTCTTGAATGCACCTCATGTCCAATCTGCTATGAAACACTCCATGCCGTTTTATTTCACTCCTTCTTTCTCCTTTTGTGAAGGTTTTCCCATCTTTCTTTTCCTTCTTCTTTTCTAGGAGTTTGTTTTTCCCTCTCTTGCTTTTGCTCTCGGTCAATGTCTGGTAAGGACAAGTATGTGCGGCTCCCCAAAAATGAGTGTTGGTAGAGACTACCGGCTCAAATTAAGCACCAATTAGGGTGAATTCTGGAAAAGTCCGAAAGAGTGCACTGGATTAGGATGTGTTAAGGTGTGCTCTTTAGGGTAAGGTAGCCCATTGAGTACTCCCCAGAGTTTAGAGCCTTTTCTATAAGCAAGGCATGCTCCTCAGAGGCAGGAGCAGTGCGTGGATGTTTGCAGCTTCAGGCAGAACAAAGTTTCACCACTGCAGCACTTCCCACCAACTAACAAAAGGGGAATTTTTCGGGCCTCTGTCTGTGTGGTGAACAGCTGCGGCCTTCTCTTGTCTGATGGAAGCGTCGGTCATGGTCATCATAGGACAGTGTGAGTTGCTCTGAGGTTACGTTTCATCCTATAAGCAAAGGGTGTGATTCACAGGTCTGCGCCCCTTACAGTGCGGTACGGCTTGCAGTGCACCGTAGTCAAGGTGGGTCCCAGAGGTCCAGTGTATATTCAGGGGCCGAAAGCCAAGGGAGGTAGGATCACTGTACTAGTCCCTGCCACATCAGACGCCCACGGGGTGCGCATTTCTCCTTCACCCGTCATTGGACATGTCAGAGGCACTGATTAATTCAAAGAATCATCTTCTTGCTCATTGCCTTGCCCGGGTTCCGCTGCAGCTTAAACATTCCTCGGAGCGGGACAGTAATCACAGCCCTCGTCCCCCCTAACTTGGGGAAAGAGTTTACCGATGCCAGCCGCGCTTTTAATTTGCAACACGTCAGACACCGAGGTAATTTATACCAACATCTGTTCGCTTCTGACTCCGAAACACTCGCACATGCTGCTCTCAATCCCATTACGGGCGGCGGCGGCTGCTCTGTATTCCGCCTCGCGCTCCTCAGTCAAGGCACGGCCTTTCCTTCCACTTAGCCCGCGAGACGAAGGTCCAAATCAAAGGTACACAAGACCTAAAGTCACCCAGACCCCAAACTCATAAAAGGACAGAGAGCGAAGCCAAATGTCAAAGAAGCACGCAAGCACCCAATACATGAGGTCAACCCCAAGGTAAATAATGAGGAAGCACACCTCCTAAATCAAAATGAGGCGTACCCACAAATCACTGGGGCGCCAACGGCCGTAAGAAAACTACAAGTACAGAACACCCGAAGCACAGAGGGTGCGAAATCCTGGTGCGAAATTTCCCACAATGAAAACACTGCAATACATCTCCCCACCACTTGGACATCACCAATAGCTCGCTCGTAATCTCCAAGATCAACTATGTCAACAGTCCCGCGTTTCATCATACACGGAATACAACTAATCCAAAACGCTGCTGTAAGACTCCTTCTCTGTCTTCACCCCATTCCTGCAAACACTTCTCTGGCTGCCTGTAGCTAGATGCGCAATCGTCAAGGCGCTCTGCTTGGTCCATAGAGACCCACAAGGAAAAGGACCACAATAACTACTAAATAAATTCAAGCACTACTAATAAAATTAGGGCACTGCGCTGCAGGCTTGGACCACTGATCTTAATATGTCTTAGTACAAGAAATCCAAAGTGTGCACTGCTTTCTCAGGGCAAGATGCCAAGTTCTGCAATTCTTTACCAGCCAACATTCGAAGCATTAAAGACCACTTACACTTCAGAAGAAAAGTGAAACAAAAATAGCTGTTTCAAGATAATTACACCGTCCCATAGCCCCGAGATTTAATCCAGAACAATAATTACTCCTTCAGGTACAATTTACAGTCCAAGATAAGCGACACCCCATACTGTGCTTTATATAGCAAAGTAAGTCATCCTAATACTGTAACTCTGAGCCTAGCCAATGGTTATACCAACATATTGCATTGTAATTCCCTTATACTGCTTGGCCCCATTTACAAAGGAATACGATAGAAATGTTAACGATCGCTCTGTACTGTACCAGTCCATAGCAACAAACAACACATCATCATTGGAACAAGCTGGGCGTAACTGAGGATATCTGCAACAGACTGCGCGCCACGGGAGGGTTCCAATGTACTCCATTCCTGCAGGTCCCAACTAATTAGCTACAATGACCGCTTGATTTCTTACAATAATATTCATGTAAGTGATGATTGTAATTAAGTTCACTTCAGCAGATCCCCTTGACCATTGCATCCTCCAACAATATCCCTGTTCAACAACATAAACAAACATGTCAGAATGGATACCCATGACTTAGTGGACTTTGATCATAAGAAATACCATAAAGGGACATGAAGAGTTTATCAAAGCTGCCAGCTTACCCAAAACCATAAACTGCGTTCCTATCTCTCACATCTCTTCAGCTATTATGTATGCTAAGCGCTGCATCCTATAACTGCACCTCGGTAGCCATCATAGACAACATGGGAAACCTTCCATCATAGGATCAAGGTAAGACAGCACCCTTCCAACCACACACCATACATGGTGCAGCATACCACCGATACAGGCAAGTGCTTCAGCACCACACACAGAGATAGTAAGCACTAAATAAATATTACAATATAATACGATACAGGGGCACAAAACTGAAATCCCAAAGCAGCAGCTCTAAGCTATGGGATGGCAACAATATTAAAACACTGGATGCAAAAGCTATGGCTCAGAGGAGTGCATTCTTCTACCTCACCCATTCAAACAAGAGACACCACAGTCCGTATCAAACAAAGGCAAACGCCAAATTACCAGATCACAAAACCACAAATCACAAAGACACAAAAACTTTATAGCAGGGGACCAAAAACCCCAGTGAAACAAAACATGAAATCCCAGGGATATAAAACTCTACAACAATATTTCTGATGGGTACTATATCTTTCAGTATATTCCTCACCGTTTGAGTATACTCCAGGTACCTGACTGGATATGGAACCCCCCTCGCCTCCTCCGCCCCCTAGCAATGGCTCTCCGGCACTACGGGGAGGCACCATGTGACTCCAGTTGCTTCTTCATCTGTCCCAGGTGTGACTACAGGGACACTGGCGTCAGTTCCTTGTACTTTTTCCACAGTCATTCTAGGTAAGTGAAGAGGAACCAAGAGACCTTCATATCAGTAAGAGTAGACTACATGTTTGCATACCTTGAGATGTTATTATAAGCAGCACTAATTTATAACGGAAGGGAGTGGACAGCTAAGAATCTGCAAGAAGATATAAGGCCATATGTACAAAAGGTTTTAGCAGTCTATTACTGACTTGCGAAATAGGGTTTGCGAGTTGGTATTAGGAAGGAACGTGCCAAGGGCGTCCCTTCCTAATAGCGAGTCCCAGGGGATCTATTAATTTTTTGCAACTGGAATGCAGTCTCAAAACATTTATAGTCTACCGCTTAGTAGGTGGTAAGCCAGTCGCAAACAAGAAGGTTACCTCTGGGGGTGCTTGAGGCTGGGAGCTGCCTCTGAAGGTGCTTGCAGCTCGGCCCTTGTGGCGGGAATCTGTCTCTGGAGGCCCTTGTGGCTGGGAGCTGCTTCTGAAACTGCTTGTGTTTGGGAGCTGCCTGAGCACTGTCACTGGAAGTGGTTGGGATCTAGTTCAGGAGTCGCTTGTGGCTGGCCTGTGTCTGAGGCCATCTCTGAATGTTCTTGTGACTGGGAGCTGCTTCTGGAAGTGCTTGGGACTAATTCTTGTGGTTGGGAGCTGCCTGTGTCTGCTGGTTGCCACTAGACTCTCTTGGGAGCCATCTTTGGGATCGCTTGTGGACTGAAGTTGCCTGTGTCAGAGGGCTCTCTATGAGGGTGCTTAGGTCTGAGGCTGTCTCTAAAGGTGTTTGTGACTGGGAGCTGCCTATATCTAAGAGCTGCTAATGGAAGTGCTTGAGTTTGGGAGCTATCCACGGGGTGGCTTGTGCCTGGAACCTGCTAGTATTGCAGTGCTGTCTGTCTCTGGAGGCATGTGGGCTGAGCACTGCATCTGCATCAAGAGGTGCTGGTGCCTATGGTCAGAGAGATTTCTTACATGTTCACAGATGAGGGATTAGCATCGCAAGCCTGAAGTTAACAGGATTGGGTGCAGAATCGTCCGCCAGGACACAATGCCAACAGTTTGCATCCTTCTCCCTGGGCCATATGGGCGCCACAAGATAAGTAGTTGGTGATTACATTCTGATGTTCTGACCTCTATTTACATCCACAGCAGTTTAAAGGTTAAGTACGTTTTCAATCAACTGGCAGAATCTCATAATGTCAACCCTTCAGTCTAAAATAGATTGATGCCCTGATGTTTCTTGCAGCCGCTCTGTAACAACAAAAGTCGGAGCTTGGCAATGAGCGGGGAGCTTTTACCTCTCTCCCTCACTCAGTTGTGGTACTGACAGTGAGAAAGTGCCCTCTTGCTTACAGAGAGTTCCAGTTGCCACCACCCATATACCCTATGACAAGGAAAGACTGAAGCACCGTTGTTGAGAAGCATTTATCCTGCTGCGCTCCTCCTTTCACCCACAGAAAGCAAACTTCCAGATGTACAATGAGACGACTGCCTGTTTAGTGGTGTACTTTGTGACTACGTGCTCGAGGTAGGGTGGAAATTCCCCCCCCCCCAACCTGGGGGTGAGAACGAAAAAGCATGCACCTTCTGCGCCTTCATATAAAAATCTCTGCGGTCGCTCGTAGTAGGTTTTAATCTTTACATTGAGATTATGTGGCAAGATTGGAATGTCCCATTATTAATCCTTGCAACCATGTTTCTCGATGACAGTCACAACCCTATTTGTGGCCGTTCCCATCTTCCCATTGAAGGGTCTATCATGGACATTAACCTTCCACTCAGTACCCTCTCAGGCTGCCTGCTGGTTGTACCCTTATGGCAGTACTCATATGGAGAAGTTTGATACATGTGGCGTAGAGCTGGAATACACATCAAGCTACCAGTTCCTTCTAAATCCATCTCGTGAGAAACCAGGGGAAACAGCTCTGGTTTCCAATAGGTACGGCTGTCAAGTATTCATAAGGTCTTCATTAACCTGTTGGCCGCGGGGCTAATTCCCCCGCTGTGCTGGGGGCCAGGGGGGCGCGCACAGCGCCCCGGTGCTCGTGACGAACTCAACTCGTCATGAGCCAGAGTGGCCGTGTGCTCATGACGAGCTGAGCTCGTCACGGCCACACCCGTTTTCATAGAACATTCAGCACAGTGGGGGAATTAGCCCCACGCGCGAGCGTTCGGACCGTTATGACGAGCTCAGCTCGTCATGAGCACACGAGCACCGTGGCTCAAGACGAGTTCAGCTCGTCATGAGCGTCCAGCGGATTAAGCCTCACACCGAGCTGGATCATGCTAAATACTGGACCATTTGGTCTAATAATTTTAAGAGGTGCACCAAACTTAGACCTACTACACTCAGACATGTTGCTTGTGGGACATTTTTGGAGCTGTAAACTTATCTTTAAGCCAGGAACGGTGTAATAATTTGTATTAAATCAACCAAATTAAGAATGTACATGCTAAAGCACTCCATGTACACTTAAAAAATATTAATTTTGTAAGGCCTTCTGCATTAATTTGGTGTGGCTACTAGGTAGAATCCTAAAGCTGCTACCTTTACTCTCATATGGGAGCATCATCTCTTCACCACTTACCTCATTTGCCAGCTTCAATCAAGGTAAAATCGTCCTACCCGCCAGGACTCATCTTTCTGCCTGCCTTGTGAGGACGTGCATGAAAGAGCACGCCGAATGCAAGGAGCTAGTGAAAAGTCCACAACCCCCTGCCAACTGCATCCAAGAGACTGTGGAACATTGGCACATTAGAGAGTGAGAAGTGAGGGCTGAAGAGACAGTCAATCAGTCCAGAGAAGATAGTGCAGGCTAGTAATATTAGTGATTCTGCCAGATGAACTGACAATGCCAAGCATACAAGAGAACATTATTGCTTCATGAGCCAAACACAGCAATACAGTCCATTAGCTGTTTTCGATCTGGCTGTACACGGAGTTTGAGACAAGACTCGCTCTAGTGGGCTGTGTGTCTGGAAGCACCTCAAGCTTCTCTAAGAAGAACTCTACCTGGTATACATATACAGTTTCAACATCATGCACTTAATAAAATACTTCCTGGTTCCCCACGAATTGTCCAAGTTTTTCTCCCTATATCAGAGATGTGGAATTCCTATAGTCTGACACACAGGACATATTGTTTGGGGCCAGGGGCAACACGTTTTTAAGTGTATTTTGTCCTTGGAACAAGTAGGCCTAACCCCCTGCAGCACAAACCCTTTGGCTGCCAGTGTGCAGTACCGCATTATGGATCAAGGAAGGCACTGTCTGCAGTTAAGATAATATTTTTATCCATTGGTTAATGCTGTTAAAACTTGTATTTATGGTTCATTAATTGAAAGCCTTTATTATTAGGGTGAGTGCTCTAAGCAAATGGTGTAAGTTCTGACTGCACTAACAGTGGTTCTATTATAAAAATGTGTACACACGTTTTCTCAAAGTTTAGCAATATGACCCTATGTGTAATGCTGCCAGAATGCTCTCTGATTTGAGTCATTTGAAGCAGGGTCTTACCTGCTACGCTGCTCCAGTTACTCCTGGGTGCCCAACGCTGCGGGTCTCCCAGCCGCCGCCGCCAGTTACGTCCCGCGGCTGCCGAGGGGGAGACCACAGCTCCCTGGCTGCTGTGCGTCAGCCCCGCCCACTGCCACGCATTTTGCGCGCCCGGAGGCGCTTTAACTTTGGAGGCTCCTTCCGCATCGCGGGACGCGCCGGGCTTTAGGCCAGAGGAGGCCGGGTTGGGCCACCCCCCTTGGCCTTGCAACAAAAGGAGGTAAAGAGACCCGAAGATTATCCATAGGCACATTCCGGCCCTCCCCAAGGGAAACCATACTGTGATGCACGAACATTTTAGGTGCTTCTAGGTGTTTGTTGCTGTTCCCGTGCTAAATACACAAAAGCCAGTTACATTATGACATGCAAGGGGGTGCCCAAAAATACTATCCTCCAGAGGGACTCGGCCAAGGGGACGTTGGACCACTACCTAAATAGGGCAACATCACCCATTGTTCGTGAAATAGAGAGAACAGAACGACGTCTGTCTACAGATAACACTTTCAGTAAGCGATCTCCCTCACAGACAGTTGACGTAGCACAAAACTCATCATTGTTGGAGGAACTAAATAAATTATGTATGCTCCTGTGGAATCGAGAATCGAGCAATCTAGTGCTCCTATCTGCCCTACAATAATCAAAAGTCCCCAGCCTAGTACACTATCCCAACTAAATGAAAGTTTGCTGGGTGCTCCCCTTTTACTACCAGCAAAAGTTAACACGCAATCTATAGTGTTCCCTCAGGTGCCCTCTCTTAAAAGAAAGCGAAATGGGGATAAACACAAGGGGAGTCAAGCAAAACAACAAAAACTTTACTTAAGCCCTCCATTGCCCATCACCATCACCCCTAAAGCATGTAAGGTATTTGCGAAACGGGAAACCTCTGCACCCTCTACCCGGGCAACTTAATTGGCCCAGATAGAAATCATGATCAACTCTATAATATCCCCCTTGATAGAAAGAATGAATAACTTAGGGGATAGGCTCACGGGTATAGAGGAAATGACTAAGGCAAACTCGCTACTCTTAAAAAGTATGGCAGGACCCAACCAAACACAGTTTTTATCTGCCACTGAAGTGCCCATAACAACTGCACAAAGTAACATTGTCCAAAATCAACCAGTAGCCTCACATATGTTATCTTCAAACACTCCGAAAGTAACCACAACATCCATAATAGCACAGAGCTCCTCCTCCAGAGTAGGGCTGAACAAAGAGCCCACATTCCATAAAGGGACAGTTCCTAACCACGGGAATATGTCACGAAAAACTAACCACATACATTTACTGCCGGAGGCTGCTCCATTTGTGTGCGTCCTCTCTGGAGTGCCAGCACTTACAAACGGAAAAACTGAAAGACAACAGGACTTAAGAAATAAGGTTGTGTTCTGGTTAACAAAAAATAGACCCTTGCCACCTAATATTGATGGAAGAATACAAAATGTTAGAAGGGTGGGCTGGCTAGGTCCCCTTCGAAAAGATATACCTGTTGACCTGGTATTAATACATTTCAGAAATAAACACGTCGTCCCACATCTTCAAACCTGGCAGCCACAAATAGGAGACAGCCCTATACACACCTGGGAACTGTGTGACTTTTACCCTAGAGCATCATACCTCCCCCAACCAAGATCAAATGTAGAGAGTAACCTTTTGATGGGCAGAAGCAGCCTTGGAATGAGTGGCTATAATATTCAGACTTCCAATCGATTTGACTTACTTTGTAACAAATTATAATCTATGCCACCCAGCCCTCTCAGACCCATAGAGATTCAACATAATTTTATCTGTTGTAGCAATTTTCTACCACTTTTTTGTTTTCATATTATGTATTAAGTAAATTAATCAGCTTGGTCGTTTTGCACAGCTTGTTTATAAGGGAGACATGTTTTATATTGAAATTGTCCATGTGAATGGAATTTTTTTTAATGTTTTATGCTTTTATGGTTATATCCTAACCGAATAAAGTACTTTGAACTGAACTGAACATACATGCTAGTATTTCCCTAAAATATTCATAATGGAAAATCAGTGTAACGAGTTTCAATAAGATTATGGGAAAAAAAATAAACAAGCATTGACAAAGGCAGTAGGTCTGAAATTGGTCAGCTTTTTAGTTTTGTCAATGTGTGACTTGTTTTGGCATGGTTTTTGTAAAAGCTTATTGGTGTGAGAGCTGCCGGGCCCTCACCTTTATATCAAACATTGGCAAAAGCAAAAATTGTTTTTGGTATCAAAAAGCGAACACAGAAAGTGTAGTTACTGGTGTGTGCCGATACGCTCCTTGTGATAGAGCAGAATGCTATTACTCACAGTAAAGCGAGAGAGAGGTGAAAGAGCAGAATGCTATTACTCACAGTAAAGCGAGAGAGAGAGAGAGAATTTTAATAAACACAAACAGTCATGGTCAATGCCAGAACAAATTGGGGGCCCAATTATTCAAGAAAGTATGAAAAGTGCACCCATTGTATATGTCCTTGCATTAAGTACAGCTATAAGTCTTTCGTGAATTCCCAAGAATTTACAGAAGACAAGAAATAGTAGACCTAGAAAAAATCTGTGTTGTGCATTTTAGCATGATCAAATATGCATGTGTAGCTTGTGTTCATGCGAAAATCTGAGTGTTTGCAAGTTAATTTTCCCTCCAACCACTTTTTCTCCCCAACTCTGGAATAAGGTTTAAGTCAGCTATTGTCAGGAGTAAATTTCCAACATTGCTTAGTATGGGAAAAGATTAGAGAAGAGTTGTTGAAAACCCTTAAAACAAGCAAGTTAGTATGTTTACACAGACTCATAAGAGAATTCTAACCCTGGAACCATTGCTTACTTCGACAAGTATAAAATATCTCAACTTCATAGCTGCTCCCGAACTGGTAGATTAACTACAGCTTTCCTTGAAATCAAAGATAGGCTTAGCTTTGAACCGATTTTAGATGAAATTAAACCAGCAGCGGCCAAGAAGCTATATCTCCAGTTCAGATACGGGACTATTCCTCTTCGATGTTTTACCTATAATTGGGAGATGTGCAAAGCGCAAATTGCCCTGTGTGTGATTGCACTGAGGAGACTATTTCGCATGTCCTATTCATCTGTCCTGCCTATCAAAAGGCAAGGAAACGATGGTTGGTTCAGATTTGTAGGAACCTAGGTACGAGATGCTGTTTTGAGGCTCTCAGGATACTGAAGTACGATACCAGTATCCCGATAGTGTACTCAGTTGGTGGGTTCCTACACTCTATGTGGTGCACGCGCCGAAAACATCTGAATGCGTGAGTGAGGAGACTTTGGGCCCTCTTCCATGTCGGATGAGAATCAGCCCATCAAGAGTAGGATAACAATCAAAATATTTTAGTCTGTTAGTTTACATTAAGCCTTGTACATAGTAGAATAACTCATGATTGACGATGGCCCCGGACCCCAGTATAGGAAATTGTTATTCCTAGGTACCACGTCTGAAGAACGATAGAGTACAGGTCATCCCTTTTTAGAATGTCTGCAAAGTAAATGTTTTTAGGTAATTTATTTATTTATTTAGCATATTTGCACTTCCCGAGTATGGAGCACCATAGACTGCCACAAACAAACCCTTGCTTTTTGCACCTTCCTATGATAAATTAACTCAATGTGCATTCTCTTTTATTTCTATTGTTGCAAATTTTAAATGTATTGTTATGTTTTGTGATTGTACTTTTTGAGGTTATGTTAACCGAAATAAAGTTTTGTGATGATGATGATGACTATTTCTTACCACTTCCTTCAGCCTCAGTATGTAGATCTGCGAAAACGTAGCGACGTAAGGGTATTGCATGTATTCGAACACTACTATGGTATGAGCCCTGACATAATTAGAGAGGCTATATCAGAGCTCTTACAAAATGAGATTGCTGCCATACTTTGTCAAGGCACTACAAGGCACCAAAGGCACACGTGGATTTTGTTACAGTACAAGTAGATTTATGAAGCAACCTGCCCCATGGACAAGTAGATATTTTATTATATTCCACACTCCTAATTGTATCCGCGTAGTCTATCTCAAGGGTACCCAGTCCTAGAGGGATCAACTGGAAAAAGAATTGTACAACCATTGGTAGTGATTCCCAAGATATCAACCCATAAGTTTCCATAGTACTCATAACCGAACGGTGTGAGTCATTTTAGAGTTTAGGGGTGGGTAGTGGTAAAGGAAGGTTAGGAATAAATAATAATAATAATACAGAATTTTGTAAAGCGCGAACAGCTACCTCACGAGGAGGTGTCCCGGCGCTAGACGAACACAGTTGACCTGGAGGTAAAAAGTGAGGGAGTTTAGTAAAGAGCCATGTCTTTAGCAACTTCTTGAAGCAGAGTTCAGAGGGGGCCTGCTGAATTGCTGGGGGCAGGGCGTTCCATAACGTTGCAACATTTGCCGAAAAGGTTCGATTCCCTAGTCGAGCCCTTTTTGTTCGTGGGACAGCCAGTTGAACGCGGCAGTTGGACTGAAGCACGCGGTCCTGAGAGTATCTCGGGAGCTTGGTTTTCAAGTACTCCGGGCAAGTGCCAAACAGAGATTTATAGGCCAGCGTAAGTGCCTTAAATTTGATTCTGCTGGCAACTGGTAGCCAATGCAGTGATCGCAGATGCGGAGAGACTGACTGCTTGAAAGGGATTTGCAGCAGCAGTCTCACAGCCGCATTCTGGACCCCCTGAAGTTTTTGAGTCAGGTATTCAGGTAGGCCCAGATAGAGTCCGTTAGCGTAGTCTAGCCTTGATGTGACTGTGGCATGGATTACAGTTTTCCAGCAGCTCTCCGGGAGAAGTCTCAGAATCTTCCGGAGGTTCCTCAGCTTACTCAGACAACAACCGGCTACTTGTTGAATATGCGAGGAAAAGGACAGGCTGTCATCCCACCTTACTCCAAGATTTTTTGCCGTACAACTGGGCACGGGGGCTTGGCCCATCTCCGTTGGCCACCATAGTTCTGAGGGAGGAGGGGGACCTTTGCCAAAAAAGATTACTTCAGTCTTATTGGCGTTTAATTTTAATTTGTTCGTATTCATCCACATACTCGTGAAATGGAGTACGGGGAGCCATCATACGATTGATACGCCACTTTGCGGCAAAACTTTTACTTTGACTCAGTGAATTACTGATATTGTCCAGATGCAGGATATTTAAGGAGAATTGGACGACAAGGGTACTAACTGACTTTCTAAGCCATATTCATTCTCTACATTTATTTTTCACTGGCCCATCCAAAATTTGGATAAAGAAAGATGACTTCATCATCTAGAAGATAGCTTATCACAGGTTACTGTTCAACTAACATTTGGCAAGTTGGGCGAGTTCTATATTGAATGCTTTGTTGGCTTATATCTAGGCCTACTGAACAAACGTTTACAATAGGTCCCCTGAGAACTGATTTAATTGTATCTGAAGTGGTCCTGAAGAAGGTTATTCCAACCGAAACGCGCGTCGACCCAGTGCAGAGTCTCATTGAAGTGTGATTCGGAGACCCGTAATTTTGGCAGAAGAACCACCAATAATATCTTGGAGTTTCTCACTGTCTAAATTCTTTCCTTACCACTAACAGAGGTGGTGTCACAAATGTATGTGGATGAATGAGTGTGTATGAGTAAAATGTATGTAGTTGATTTATCAGGAGTAAGTTTTATATAAATTTAAATTTTTGTATTTGATAGAAGTTATAAGTAATAATCATGGCTATAAAAGAAATGTACCTGTGATCATATATTGTTGTGTTCTTATGCAATGAAATGAATCGTTTTGACTTTGTATTAAATGATATAATGAAGAAAGAAATATAAAAACAAAAGCAATGAAATGCTCTACTATAAAAAAAAATAATTAATAAACGAGTACTGGCATACTTCTAAAGGAAATGTCTTGGTCAATGAGGGAAATGTTTGTATAGATATAGGTGTTGTTTTTCCCCTCTTTTCCCTGACCTTACACTTACTGTGAGGGGGTCCCATTAATTTTGCTGTTACACTTTGTAATGTCATACATCCCATTGCCATTAGTATGGTCATGTTGTGGGGTTATGTTACACCTTGGTCTGGAGGGCTCCATCAAAGAATGAAAACTGTTTTCTATTTCAGAATGATCATCAGCAGTGTAGGAGTGGTTTACATTTTGTCTTTATATTTGTAAGGGGGTGTGTTGTAATGGTTAGTTTTGCTTGGTGTGTGCAGAGTGAGATCTTTGCAAACTGGAGATGCAACAAAGAAGTAAGTGAGGCCATGGTGTTTTGTTATTGTTCCCAGTGTCCTTTAAATAGTCTAGCTGTAGAGTCTTGGGTAAAGGATGCAAGCTTAAGTATTCCTTGCTCTGGGACAGCAATGAACAAAGTCCATAGAGTCTCATAAAATTCCCAGCACGCAACATCTGCCTCAAGGTCTGGATATAAAACCTCATAGCATGGTAAAGGTCACATTGGGGGACACGCTTCTCGGCTCCCACGCTTCATGATTTTAGTTACAGTGGGAGAGAACCTCCTGCCCTAGCCCCTCTGATACTAGGGCAGCAAGGTAGGGCAGTGTTATGTCCGCTCCTGTCCATTTCTCTCCAACAAGGCTGTCCCTTCCATTTTTACAGTATTAGCTGCAGTGATAAAAACTCCTGCCTACATCCTCTGTGATATCAGGAGGTTGCAGATTGTGTGTGCTCTCTCGCAACGCTGTGTTAACAGCTGCAGTGAGGAAGAAGCTCCTGCCCAAATGCTCCGGTGATGATAGGAGTATGAGGGACTTGTAGTACTAGGTGCAGTGAGGGGATAGCCCCAGGCTCACACCCTTTACAATACTAAAGGGTAAAGAGGAAGGACATCCTGTACCTGGCATGAAGGCAGTGCCACGTTAGTGGTTATCCATTTATCTTTCAACATGGCTAGTGGCATTGAGAGAAATACTGCACTTTCCATCTCTGTAGGGAGGAAGATTCTGATACTAGGAGTAGCAAGGGAGTAGATCTGATGATTCTCTGCCGCGTTTGAATACATTGATATGTTAGCTGCTTTACACTTCTTTCCCAAGATTAGGAAAAATTCTCCCCTTAACATCTCTTTAATAGTAGCTGAAGTCAGGAATAAGATTCTGAGTATGCCTTGGTACTAGGAATTAGAAAGGGAGTAGATTTGATGCCTCCCCCTCGCCAACTTGTGGTAATAGCAGCAGTGATGGTGAAACTCCAGCCCACTCTTCGTTTTGTGAGGCTAGAGGGCAAGAGGGAGGGCCATGCGTGCCCCTTAATCCACCTTGTGGTAATAGCTGAAGTAAGGGAGAAGCACCTCTGCATGCCTAATCCTGTGGCTCCGGGGCATAGGATGGAAGAGGGCTTCCGCCCCCCTCTCGACGTTGTGGTTATAGCTGTATTAAGTTACAAGCACCTGACCACGACTCCTATGATAATATTGGGGTATGAGGGAGGACAGTCTATTCCTCCCCCCCTCTCCACTTTGTCGTGCTTCTCTCTCCTCTGAAATACTGAGTGCTGGAAGGAGAACTACCATCTAACCCTCACTCTGTGGTTCTAGGGTGAGTCAAGGAGGAGCAGCTACTTACCTTGAGCGCTGAATTAAGTGCTTTTGTTCTTCTCAAGAACAAAGCACAGTAAGTGAGGAGCACCCACCTTGTCCTATGTGGTGATAAGATCAGTGAAGAAAGAAATAGATTTTTTTTAAAAACGCGAAGATCTCAAGGATCAATCTTGAAGGGACAAGATCAGAATCTGAAAAGCGAAAGAGCACATTGAAGGTTCTAGGATAGTGTCATTTTGTGCCACCTTATTCACCAACATATTATGATAGGACGTCCTGTCAGAAATACTAATCATGGAGGTTGCTCCCGGCAGGGCCGGCGCTAGGCATGGGCAGTATGGGCAGCTGCCCAGGGCCTCACGCTCAGGTGAGAGGCAGGGGGCCACACCTTCACTGTGAAATTAAACACTTTCACAGATTGCCCCCCTGCTCCACCAGGGCCCCCTCCCCACACAATTTCAATACACATCAGAGATGTCTAGTGTCGACCGCGTGGTGGCATTCCTGGGGGTGCAGAGGGGTGGGGGGGAGGGACAAACAGAGTGGCGAAGTCAAAGCGGCAGGGCCAGCAATTAGGGCTCAGAGTGTCAGGGGCGAGGCAACACCTCTCTTAAGTACCGGCCATTCCCTGTCTGCATTTTGTTGCTAGGTGACAGAAGGCCCCTTTGTTTCCAGGACCAGCCAGACACAGGTAAGGAGCAGTGGGTGAGGGGAGGAGGGAGCAGCCAGATCAACTGGTGCTGGGACAGTGTTTTAAGAAAGGCCTTGTTACTGCTTCGAAGGCCCAGGGGAGGGGGCCCCCTTTCCCTGGGCCTCGAAGCACTAGAGCAAGCTGCAAGGTCCACGTGTGGGGCCCCCTTTCCCTGGGCCTCTAAGCACTATAGAAAGCTGCAAGGTCCAGGTGTGGGGCCCCCTTTCCCTGGGCCTCTAAGCACAATAGAAATCTGCAAGGTCAGGGTGTGGGGGCCCCCTTCCCAGGGCCTTGTAGCCACTACTCCCTCTTTCACTTCCAAAGTGCAGCCTTGGTAAAGAGAGAAATACAAAAATAAAAAATGTAAAAAATAACTAAAGCAAGACAGAGTGGGTCAAAAAGGGGCCAGATTGATTTTATTCACACACACAAAATACATTAGTGCCACTACACAGAGTTTACCAGTGAAGCACTACTTTTTTTTCTTGTCTTTCTCTGAACAGCATTGTTTTCCCCGGGTGGGGAAGTGCACCATTTATGGATGTACTGCAATACCTGCTTGATGGGCGGACTGGAAAATAAAGTGCCAGCCTCTGCTCTGTATTCACAAATGTGGTCTTTTTAAACCATACTGCTTTCATTTTGTAAGGATATAATCAATGGGCATTGAAGCAGGTCCGTTCCGGCCTGTAGTCACGGCCTTAACTTTTCATGCAAAAGCACTCTTTCATTTCTGAATAAGTGCAAAAGCGTTAAGGTAACCATGTTGTTCCTGCTTACATTTCAAATGCTTTAATTAATCTTACATTCCTTATGAGTGTTTGCTTTTTCCAAAATGTTGTCACTTTTTTTTAGGCAGCATATTGCTCTTGTCTAGTGCGTAATTTGAAATGAGTCGCCTCTAGGTGTTTGTAGCGGGGCACAATTGGGTTGTAGTTGAAGGCAGTGCGAGTTTCTCTCAGTGGGATAGTATGGTATTCAGTGGGGAAGATGATGTGGCACTAAGGTCAGAGCTGCTGAATTTGGAACTGGGGAACCAGGTTCAGCCTTCATGACCAGTCCACCAGACCAATCTCCCTGAGGGAGCATATTTCCATGCTAGACCTTGGAAGGACCCGCAAGACCTTAGACGCCCTGGTGTCTTAGCACCAGCAGGTGAATCCTAGCAGTGGCAAGTGTGGGTTCACCTTGAAGGTCTGTCTACCACAATCCCTATTGAAGCCCACCGCAAGTCTTTTGGGCAGGCCTATGAAGCAGCACACCCTAGAGTAACAGTGACTCTGTCATTGAGGTCACAGGACCCTTGAGCAGGGAGGCTCTAGGGCGGTGCAAATGGTGAAATCGGATTGAGCGCTGACTTTGGGTCGTGTTTGCGAGTATATTGTTTCTAAAAGCACTTGCTGCCTCGTTCCTGACCTCCAGGAATTTTCGGCAACAATAAAAATGTCATGAAACTCCGGTGTTCAATGTTCTTCCTAGAGAGAGATGGAGGTTTGTCAAGTGGAAGTTTTGACTCATGGAAAGGTAGCGCAGAGGGTTAATGTGCTCGCTGCAAAGAACATGTACCATGCAGATCACTAAGTCCACATAATGTAAATAGGCCTGTGGATTACTGCTTTTGTCAGAGAGATCCTATTGGTACTTGCAGTTTATAAGTCAAAATCCTTACATAGAACAATGAGCTATTAACTGTCATCTAAGAGCGGCATGCCAACTGCAAGGTATATTTTACATTGTTATGGTTTTTTCCCCAGTCTTTGATTAACATAATGTTGCGAAAAGGGTTCACTTGAACAGAAATCAATTCTGGTTACTAAAGAGAACTTCCAACCATGGTATTACGTTCTAAATTCAGAGTTTGTGTTTCTCCAGATCAATCACTATTAAACTGAGGCAGAACTGGAAATTGTATCATGCACTCATCTGGAAACAATCTGTTAACGAGGATTAAATAATATACATCTTTGTGAGACCTGCACCTAGCTTTTCCATCTAATGAGACAAATGTAATCCATTTAACAGTTTTAAAATATATGGACTTATTTCATTTGTATATTTATCTTTTTGTCCATGTTACTGATATCCACGTTAGGTCTCTTCAGGGATGCCAAATAAGATCAATAGTCCTGCGATGTCACTTTCTATGATGTCACTTCTTGTGATGTTACCAAGGGCGGCTCCTTCACTAGGGCGGAGGAGCGATGCCCCACTACTTTCTCGCAAAAGCAGAAACACAAAATGCTAAAATGACCGTTTTATGTTTCTGCTTCTAGCACTGCGAGAGAGCAGAAGTGTTTCGTTGGGGGCGAGCGGGTCTGTTTTAGGGCAGGGGAGGATTGCCTTGCCAAGGGCGCTGACTGTTTGACCAAACCAGCCTTGCGCACTCTGGCCTTTCTCTATGTATGCTGCAATGCAGTCTACATGGGGAAAATGGCCTTCCCATAGGCACCAGGCTGGTCGGCGTCCTGATCAATCACAACGCTGCCATTGCAGCATTATGATTGGCTTAGGGGAGGGGAGGGAGGCTGCCTGCTTCCTGTCCCCCCCCCCCCCTCCCCCTTCCGAACTCCCGCGAGACACTACACCCGCGAGTCACGCCGGCTGCGACTGGAAGATACATGCAAATTAGAGGGACCTCACATCTTCTCTTTCGCCCAGGGCCCCAGGAGTTCTAGGACCGGCCCTGGCTCCCGGGGAGGCACGGTGCCTACAACTGTGTAACAAGGACTGGAGCCCATGTGTGACTTAAGGAAGGAAGGTCATAAATGTAAGCAAAGTGATACTGATGTGCTTGAACCAGTATGTCTCCGACACCTGGACCTAAGTACCAATTGCTATAGTACTTGGGTTTGTACTGAAATTCCATAAATAAAGTTTGAAAAAAAATACTCTCCCAAACCCATCCTCCCTTCACAAAGAGAGCCTAGCGGCCCCCACCGTGGCAAGAGAAGCCATATCCAGGCCTACTGACCCCACCATTTCAGGGAGGCTCTGGCCCTCACATTTCTGAGGAGTGGGGTTTTTGCCACGGGCTGATTTCTGGAAGGTCTGGTTCCACCACGGCAGGGCGTTCTGGAGTCATGCCCCAGAGCCACTTGCAGATAAAACCTGGGCTGTGAAGCATACCCGGTTTACTGAGTCTGGTCCACGCCCCCTCAAAGGTGAGCCCTTGCCCCTGACTCATTTTAGAGCGGCTGGGCTCTGGACCTCACCTCACAATGCCGCCTGGGCGACGGTGGAAGAGCAGGGAAGGGGTTACAGATGCTCCTCGGAGCCCATAAAAGCTGTGTTGATTATAATTTAGATCTGAACTCCTGAATTGAATGATAATGTGAAGCCTGCCGTGGCTGTTTCACCTTCACACGTCCATCACTGGGTTAAACATGATGCTAATTGCATTTGGATTGATTAATTTCTCTCACTCCTGTCTATTCGAATAACGCTTAACAAAATAATCAGAGCACCCACCGCCAGATCCCGTCCGCCAAAGGAATGAAGCCATCACGAGCTGCGCCATGAAAGAAATGAAGATGACCCGTAATTACTGCTGCGGCGATCTCATTAGCATATAACAGAGGAGTGTGGGAAGCGGTGTGCGTGCGTGCGTGCGCGCGAGGAGGCGCGGGGGCGCTGTACGGATGTGAAAGACACGCTGACCAGTAGCGTATCGTGTGCCGTCGACGGTCTACGCACCGTGTCACCAAACAGAGCCAAGGGTCAATGGAAACTAAACATGCTGAGCCACACGAAACCATGGAAGTTCTTAACGCAAACAAGGCGACGTAAACGGGACAAGTTCAACGGCGCTGCTTCTGCACTCGTTAGCGAAGACATCATTGCCATACACTCCCTACGAAGTTCTGCATTTTCATTCTAGATTAAGAACTGATGTCTAGTCATCATCACCCACATATTATATAATCGTTAAGTTTAAATGAGAGCATTGAAGTTAAATCGTATTTTAATAATACACCATTTAATTTGTACTTTCAGTAGAGGACGTAGCAATACAAACACGGAACAATCAACAGTACTTTTTATGTCAATTGATTAGGGATGCGCTAAATCCATTTTTGAGTACTTATTGGTAATGTCAGCAAAATTACACTAAATTACACGTAATTACGCAAAATGCAAAATAGCTATATAGTGCTGAGTTTTAGTGTGAAATGCATCCTCAAGTCCACCTCGGACACAGGAATGCATTCCTAGCCAAAAATAAAATAGTGCAAGCAAATAAAAAAATAGCACCATGCCCTACGGGCACTCGTGCACTGTGATTCACATTGTTCGCCTGTGTTTGTGGTGTGAAAGTTACAGAACGTATAGGCAGGGAATAACTGTTCAATATCGATCTTGTAACTAAATTACAAATCAATATTGAATCAATATAACGTTAAAATTTTTTATTTATTAGGTGAGAATATTCTTCAACGTAAATTGGGTAGACCATCACACCATTTCGGATGGGATCCTCTATAGTAGGGTCAACAAACCAAAACAGTTTTTAAAATTTCAATTTCCGGGCTTTGAGAATGAATGAAAGGGGTACACAGTTGGTGTAAGACTTTGGTGTAATGAAAAACTGCACCGTTGTTAACTTTTCAACACAATTTCAGAGACCACTTTAAACGTTGCGGAACTGCAGTGAGACAGGGGAAATTCCCTGAATTCTAGTTTTAAATTTTGCCAACATGAACTAATGAATATGAAATCAGGCACATAAATTATATTGAACAAAACATTTTACAATGCCAAACTGTCCAAGAAGATGTGTTAAGTAGATACGAAGACACACCATTTTGGCATATATTACAGGTTAAATATATTTGCTTAAGTCGCTGTTATATAGCCTATGAAAGAAGCAACACTGGGCAAATGTTTTTACCAACTAATAAGAATTGGCAAAGCCAGTAGATCTTAGCATTTGAACCTACTGGCTTCGCCAATGGTTTTAGCATTGCTGCGCAGCATAGCTAAAGAAGAATACATAAAAAAAACTGAAGTGGCGGACAATGTCATTTTGTAGATGTGCGCACCTACAAAATGACATGCGCTTTTACATTTTTTTATTTACTGGTTCGAATTGGATCAGTAAATTACAAAAGAAATGCATGAAAGGGTTTGTTCTTTAAAGCACGTGGGAGGGAACAACATTGGAGATGAGAAAGCAACACAGGGAGTGCAAGTGGGGGAAAGCAACACTAGGGAGTACGTGGTGGAAGCAACTGGGAGGGCTTGGAAGTGGGTAGCAACACTGAGGGCGCAGGTGGGGGAAGCAATATGGGAGGCGCAGGTGGGATGCAAAGGAAAGCAAACGGGAGAGAGTAATGTAGAGCACAGGGGGAGAAAAACAAACAGGCAAGAGAGAGCGCAAGCAACGTGGAGCTCGTGGAGAAGCACAAGTGAGACATCAACACAGGATAGAAGCAGACCAAAGCTAGTGCATAACAGAGGGGGGAAGAGAAAAAGCCAATGGATGGAAGAAACCAACATGAAGCTCAGAGGCAGGAAGAGAAAGTACGCTAGGGAGACAGCTGGAAAACTCACATGACATATGGAGTACTTAAGACAAAAATGTAATTCCCTGAAAGTGAGCAGCGGAAGGACAGAAATAAATTGGCATGCACCAGGGGAGGGACAAAAACAAGATGGACAAGGCAAGCTACTGAATAAGAAACAGGCAAAAAAGAGTGACCGTAAAGCCAAACAATGGTTAGCACTGGGCAGGCTCAAGCCCCTCCATGTTCTTGGTAAGCCTACAATATATCTTTCGCAACCAGACTAAGCTGTCTGGTTGGCTCCATCTAAAAACTATAGAGCCGTCAAGTAAAAAAACTAAACTAGAAAGAAACACAGAACTACCTTAGCACAGCAGTCATAATCATACCTCAATCCATAGCCAGAACATTAGAACTACACAACGCTCCTAGTGAGTACTTAAACACTATAGTCTAAGAAACAGAGCATGGCTCTCAATGAAAGACCACTAAACGTCTGAAGGAGAGTATGAGTAGAAATTGGAGATATTTACTGCTAAATACATGCTGTAAAATAGCAGTGCACGGCTACTACAGAAATGACCAGACGTGTACCAATTTAAAAACATTGGATGTTGGAGACTAATGCCATTTTTGATCCATGAGGCAAATGACACCACAGACTAGAGAGGCCATGTTTACCTACTTGTCATCTAAGCAACAGAGGCCATGCTGTGACTTGTCATGTGGCACCCTTTTTCTAGTATGAGAATATGGGCCTAAGACAGCAAATGCTTTGGGCAATCCACACTGCTGTTTCTGCACAAAATTATTTGTGAACTGCATTGGAAAGACACAACACAGTAACCTCGTTACTCCAGTTCGACAAGAGAAATAAATATACTTTACTATTGTCCACAGCACCTTGTTTGCTACTTTGCAGAGCAAAGAATTCATTTGGTGTCAGAGTACAAATGTCTAATTCACCATGTCACAGTTGTACATTCCTCCAACTTTTTTCTTTCGAGACTCCTGCTTGTGATGCTTTTTAGGTCTCGCTTGTCAAAGCAGCGCGAAAGCGCTGTCGCCAGCGAGATCTATTGTCGCTGACTTGCCTCTCAAGGGAGACAGGAGATGGGCACGCGCAGGCTGCAGGCCGGACTGAAAATGTGAACGCGCCGCGCCGATCTCCTGTCCCCCTTGGGAGGCAAGCCAGCATGCAGTTTCACTTCCAGTTTTTTAAAAACTCGCCCCATAGTTGGAGCGGCCCTTGCGGGCTCGCTCAGGAAATGAACATTGACACAGTGCCCTCATCGGCACAAATGGAGAATCCCCCATTCACCCGGTGTGGCGGCTGGCTGCGGTGCGGTACCGGAGCACTCCAGCTCTTCCATATTTGTGCCTGCACGATGTGGGGCTCCCTCCTTAGGCATGGGAGCCCGCACTGCTATCTGCGGCTTTCCCCGCACTTCCTCTTTGGCGCCAGGGCTCCCTCTTCACCACGGGAGCCCCGGAAACGGACAGGCGCTGCCTACACTGGTCGCACACGCCGCCACTGGGCACGAGCCGCACGTGAAAGTTACATGTACCGCGCATGCGCCGGCAGCCCTCACCCTCGCAGGTCTCCTCCCCAGCCCGGATGTGGAGCTGCTTTCTGTTTTGCCTTTCCCCTGCCTCCCGAGCATGAGACAGGGCTGCATAGTGTCCTGCTTCGCATCGCTGAGACTGCGGCTGGATTTTCTAGTCCCTCTCCCTACAGCAACAACGGGGTAGGTTTCCTTAAGAACTTGTTAACAGGGTTCATTCCTGGATCCTCAATCTTGTTTTAACTTCTAAATGGAAACGTTTTGAAGGTTCGCTCGATAAAATAGACCTCTCTGAAAGAGCTATTCTGCATAACAGCATATGCAAGGACATCCAGTAGAAAATCCCAAATCGTGTATTTAAAACAGCAATAACAGAAGTAATTTTTGTCATGTTAATGCATGAATATAATTGTTGATCCTCTGAAAGCACCCACTTAATATTGCAACAGTATGCATTCTGCAACGGGGTTCCTTTAACGCATAAGTAAGTGCTTCTATAATTGTCTGTATTAGCGTTTCAGAACTTGTGTGCTCAGGTCCCTGTATCAATGCGCTGCTCCAAAACTAGTCTTCACTTTAACACACTTAAGTATGCATCCACGATGCAAGAAACAGTCTTCTCATTTAGCCTATTAGCCAGTGTGCAAATGCAAAATATTTTTTGCACTGTGCACGCAGGATCCTATTTCAGAAATATCAATACAAAATTAATATGAATGCCATTTTAACAGTAGTGTGTAGCTGCTTTGTATCATGTGTGCATTGTGAAAAAAAACCTTTGTGAACACAGCTCTTTTTTATGGGTGGGGCAGTTGCTGTTTGTTTTCACCGGTGTTTAATGCATCAATGATGGCGTTTACCTCCATTAAGCGTCACGTTTGGTGTCCTGTTTATAGTGTCGGTTATGGTGGCAACTCACTTTATGATGTGGCAGATTACTTTTAACTCAGTGTTGTTCTGTTGCAGAGTTAACTGGCTTATGGATTACAGTGCCCATCATGCTACCACTGTTACCACCAGTCTCAGGTCAAGCTACACTTGCCCATTGCTCTCATAGTTACTAGTTAAAGCTGTCCAAATTCTGTAGCAGATCGTTTTTTTAAAGAATGTGCAGACTTTGTACCCTTAAAATGAGACAGATCCCCGAATGCCTTGCCCCTGACAGCTGGCGCAGTTGACAGCTGCGCAAAAGATCACCTTCTCCGTGAAGCTTGTGCAAGGTAACTGGTGAGACGCTAAAAAGGGACAACAGCTGAGTGGAAGCAGTTACCATTTTGGTACCTCAAGACAGGGGTGCTCCATCACTTAGCAGCTGTTTCATCTGGAGGTACTTTTAAAAGTCCATACATCATGGCATCCTCCTCACACACAATATATGTGAAATATAATAATTTAAGATATGGCCTTTATTATCTTTAGCAACATAAAAAACGAAAGCGATGCGAATAATACAGTGACAAGTACATTTGAACATATGCTTCTTGAAAGCTAGGCAGCTCTGTGCTAAACATCTTTTATATTGCGTGTGAGCACATCGGCATGAACCTTATGTTCATCTGGTGTTCTGGCTACAGGAATAGAGAAAGAACTGTACGATGGATTTACAACTAGAAGCCTACCAGATTCAAATATTATTTAAAATGACAATTGAGACATACCATATAATGTTAGGGAAATCATCACAGATGTACGCGTACAACAATAAACTGATATCAACGGGTGTCAGGTGGTAACTTACCATGTCACATTTATGGCAAAGGGCCTGGTAAATAAAAAAAATGTGACCTAGGGTGTAGGGACAGGGCTGGAATGCTGATGTCATAATTTTGGTTTGTCTTGAGACAGTAGAGGGAAAATTCGGTGGGGCTGTGTCGCAACCTGGTTCCGGCTCAACAATATCTATAAACTCCCATTCTTATTACTAAAGATAGTAATGTTAACCCCACATTAGTACATATCGACTAATGATCTGCAAATTGTATTTTTTGTTATTAACTGATGTGGCTATAATAGTGGATATTTATATAGACTATATTGGAGTGTGTCTCCAGGTTCATATTTTAAAAACAACCCATCGGAATATGGCTGCTACTGTCGCTTGCAGAAATAGAGGGTCCTGACAGCATACTTCAAAAATATATATTTCTAAAACGCTTACAGTATTTTGAAATATGCACAGTACAAAATTGCAAGATTATTCATGTCTGCTTTTGCGCTGAAACCTATTGTTCCAGTGGTTGCTTGCCCTGTTCTTCTCCGATCGTCATGGGGTTTTGCTTGTTCCCTCCCTCCCCCCTCCTACTGCACGTCGTCTTATTTTGCGTGTGTGGTGAAATTGCTCTCCCCCACTCTACATGTTTCCTGTCCAGTCCTCCAATCACCCTCTTCCCACTGTCGCTTGCTCCCTCCCCTGTGGCTGCTTGCCCTGTGCTTCTCCTTCCCCAGGGCCCTTATCTTATCTCAAGGTGACAAGGTATCACCGAAAACAGTCTCACAGCCATGTGTCAAGAAGTTGTCTTTCCATCTCTACTTTCCTCAGATTTCATTTACACAACGCGATTTCTTTTCTCCTTTTCCTCGTTAAGTGTTTTTCATGGTTATTTTATCCTAAATGGCACTGAATGCTGACACCAAGGATCTTCTAAGCGCAATATTTCTTTATTTCTCATTTGCAATGCAATCGGTCTTGCATTTACGCGAGTTTAGCTATTAGCATAGTAAATGACAATGTGTTTTATTTATGTTTTAAAATACAAAAATAAAAGGAATTGTCATTTACAGTGCCAATAGCTTAAACTCGCGTAAATGCGAGACCTATTGCATTGCAAATGCTTGTTATTCAGCAGCATTTGAATAAGTGTCCAGCCATGTGCCAACTCAGAAGTGAGATCCAGCAGAGTTCAAATGTGCCTGGTCGAGGAAGCCATCGGAGTGTCACACATGTTACGATAGTCTCAGGCAAGCTGTGTGAGACTGCCTGGTTGGCGGCCGTATCCACTGGAAGTTGTAGGTGTGTAGGCTTTTTAGGTCTCAGCCTGCGATAGCTGCGCTTGCGCAGTCTCGCTGGCGAGATTTAATGAGATAGAGGAGAACATCACTAGCGAGGTTAAGCCCTGCCCCTCTTCTCCATTGGCTGACCTCCTAAATGGTGGCCAGCCATTGGAGAAGAGGTCCTAGTGACGTTCTTCTTTCTATCTGAGCTCCGTCCTTTTCAGACTGGGGGGCGTGTTTTTGACTGTTGTTTACTTCTAAGCCCCGTCCGTTTCAGACTGGGGGGGGGGTGTTTTTGTCTGTTGGTTACTTTTTTGATTTTCTTTTTTTTTTTTTTTTTACAGGCGCTTGTTATTTCAGTGGCCAGTGCTTTCTTGCAGCTTGTGTTAAAAACTGCCTGGGCATGTTGGTGCAACCAACGGACTTAGCGGACCAGTGGAGCCCCCAGTGCATGTGACTGCCTGTACGGAATACTTGCTGAGGAGTGTACCTATTTCCCTTTGATTCTTTTGCATTCTGTTGTATTTTTTTTAATCTGTGCATTCACCTTGTGATTGTAGAACAGCCAGTGTTATATAAATTGAGTTGCGCCACTGGTTTGTGGAAGGTGGCCGGAGGGCGTCTCGGCGCCTCTGATCCTAAGATTGTGTGCATCCCTCTTCCACTTGTGTTGTGCTACAGTGTCACAGACTCCGAGTGGGGGTGGTGTGTGGTGTAGGGCCCTGCTTACAGGTCACTTCCTCCCTGTGTGTGAGTATACATTCCCACGCCTGGTATTTTCAGCGTCTCACGCTCTCGTCCGTGGGGGGAGGGGTTCAGCTCACTCCCCATGTCAGTGTTTGTGTGGGTTAATACTACCAAGGGCTGTTATTTTCAAACGCGCCCCCACCCACTCCCCCCCTTCCAGACACTCTCCGCCGTACACGACTCGCGCATTGGGCCCCCCGAGCCGCCCACCCCGAAGAGCACGGGTTCGCCGTCCAAGCCCCCGAGGCACAGGAAGAGGTTTGGTGGTGGGGCCGTGGCCAAACGCCTTTTGCTGTTAATGCCAAGTGATGTGGCTATTACAAAAAATCCCCAAGTGTAAACGGCCCCATGACAGCACCCCCCGGGGGTGGGGAGCGTGTTACGGGTCGGATACCACCAGATCCAGCTGTATCGCCTTTGGGGGCCAAGGATCCTAGGTGGCAGCCTGCTGGAGGTCCGTAGACAGATTAATCCTTGACGCTGACTCCCCCACTCGTCCCCCATCATTGAGCATTTTGCCGCCTGCTCCAGGTCAATGCCCGATCGGATAGTTTTATCAGATTCGGAGGCCCAACCCCTTCCAGAAAACAGCTTTTCTGAACATGGCCTATTACACGATGAAGATAAAAACCCCGGGCTGGGTAAAACGCCGTCCGAGGCAGGAGGCCCTCCCCGCCTCCATTTGCATGTAGGCTAGGCCAGCGGGGGCAAGTATTGCCCCCCCCCTCAAATGAGGCGAGCCCCCTCCAAATCAAGGGGTAGGCTAGTTAGGGCGAGGGGGGATAAAAGGGACCAATGGCCCAAGTACGCACATACACCCCCCCCCCCTCGATCGGGCAGGTCTCGCACCATGGAGGGGTTGGTGCAGGCGATGATGCCCCCAAGCCTCGTTGGTAGCATAGAGCGAGGTGAGCAATGGAGCGAAACCGGGACATCCGTAGCAAGAATGGGAAGGTAGCGCAACAAGGGAGGAGGAAGCACCAGAGACTCCCAACGGTAATGTGGGAGAAGCAGGTTTGAGTCTCGGCGGCACTCAACAAACTGGGAGGCTTGGCAGATCGCATCCTAAGCTAGTTAAATAAAGCACATTGCATCAGTGTAGTTTGAGGATAACACCATGTTTCTGGGCAAATCATACCTGAATGTTATATATCAAAGTCTCGCTATGCACTTGTAATTAGTGTGTGCATCACGAGGATATGGCGCACCTCAAGGTACTTGTATAACCAGAAACTCTGGCCTGGTCTGTCTTTTGATCAGTGTGTGCTCTGTTCAGGATCACACTTAAAGATTCATTAATGTGCGCATCACTGATTGATCTTCCGTACATGTTTAAAGATGCCGCCTGGAGCCTAATCACACCCTCTAAACAATGTGCACAGGCACAGCACTGATTTGCCCTGCAGGGTATGTGTGGTTTCAGCCGCACATCCCAAAGATGGAGTCCGTGCACGTGGCTTCATCTGGAACTGCTAGTCTTTCTAGAAATAGAGTGCACGCCACCAACTGTTAGGTCATACTGATGCCCACAATTCTTCAATAAACAACCTTAATGTTCATGCCTGAGGGATAAGATGCTGCTGAGAGCAGGTCACGCCGGCTGGCTGCCAGGGGAAAAAAGTGTGCGCTTTTAGCAAAAGAAAAAATGTGGGGCCGCTGTCGCCGCACGCATGTGTCAATTTTATGTCGACAAACGATTTTTCATTTTCGGAATCTGATGGAAAGGTGCGTCGCAGGGTGTACAATTTTTGTATTTTTTTTGCATCTTTAGAAAATATCCAATGCTTTTTGTGGCTTACCCGTCCTTCCAATATGATTGCAGTAGCACAGTTTATGATATGCGTTGACTCTTCCACCCCAGAGTTTAAATTCTGGAATATTGTGAGATAATGCTGACTAACTGTAAATCTCAGGCACGTAAAGATGTAATTTAGAAAATGGTCATCTGATGTGACCTACTAGAAGGGAGTGGCTTTGTCCCCTTTGAGAGCACAGAACCTGTTTTGACAGCCTCACTACACACTGCCGGCACTGGGCTTGGCTCCCTCGAGAGAAGAGGTGGACGCTGCAAACCACGCTTTTGACAGATCACTAAAGTGATTGTGTGTGTGTGTGTATGTGGGTGTGTGTGTATGTGTCTGTGTGTGTGTGTCTCTTTGTGTGTGTTTCTGTGTGTGTGGGTCTGTGTGTGTCTCTGTGTGTGTGTGTGGCTCTGTGTGTGTGTGGCTGTGGCTATCTGTGTGTGTGTGTGTGTGAGATATGAGCTGGAATCCCACATCCCTGCTGTATGAGAGACAGCAGTGTGTGAGAAACAGCAGAGTGTGTGTGAGAGAGACAACAGTGTGAGAGACAGCAGTGTGTGTGTTCTAGGGAGAGACAGCAGTGTGGGAGAGACAGCAGTGTGGGAGAGACAGCAGTGTGAGAGAAACAGCAGTGTGAGAGAAACAGCAGTGTGAGAGAAACTGCAGTGTGAGACCTTTTATTTATGTTTTGGTTTTTGAAACATAAATAAAACGCATTGTTATTTGCAGTGTCAATAGCTCAAACTCGCGTAAATACGCGACCTATAGGTCTCACATTTGCGAGAGATTAAGCTATTGGCATTGTAAATGACAATGCCATTTATTTATCTGTTTTCAAAACCAACACATAAATAAAAAGTTTGTCATTTACAATAACAATAGCTCTAACTTTTGCAAAGGGGAGACCGTTGCATTGTAAATGCTTGTTCCTGTAGCAGTGAGGTGAAGATCGCACGCCCTCTCACCCATCTGAATAAATCCATTGAGGGCATGGAGGGTCATCCTTTCCATCAGTACTGCCATGTCACAGACAGGTTGTCACGACAAGGTTGCTAAGGTCCTCTCAGATTCAATTAGCTAAATCTACATCCTGACTCGGAAAGAAGAGGCTGTAATTGAGCTACTTGGGTCGGTATGCATATACTGAACCAAACGCCAAACATTATAGCTTTATCTCTGGATGGTTGATATCAGAAAACCTGAACATGGCGCCATATATGTTTGGAGCAGGAGCCCTGTCCATCTCCCTCTATACTGTTAATGTATTGAGTTCTTGGACTAGTCATCTTGATGCTATTGACCTCACATGTCATATGTCAGTATTCCTGAGGATGTGAAAAAAGTCTCTGGCCAGTGTCCTGCTAGTACCAATCGGTTACTTAGTTATCTACGAGGAATAGTCTGCCTACCGATGAAGAGCCACCTGAATAACAGAAGCGCTTGCAGTATGAAAAGCCAGCAAAGAGTCTAGGACTGCCTGTCTGTTTTGTCTTAGACACCGTGAATTTTGCAGATAGAGCCATAAAGCCACCTATGGGTTACAGAGAAGAGACCATGTCTCACATGCTCTAAGATTGCTGCCATTCTCTGATCGTATGACCTTTACGTCTTTATGTCTTATTTATAGATGTTTCCATGTGCTTACCCCTTGGTATCCAAATAACAATAAGGTCTTCCTACAGGTCTCCAGATACCATCTGGTTACTAAAGAGGGTCGTTCATTCTCTGCCTCTGTTCCAAAGTTATGGATCTCACTGCTTATAGACATTAAGCACTCTTCCTCACGGTTAACTGTCAGGCAAACTGAAGTCTTACTACTGGATTAGGCAGTTTTTAAGCCCAGCACTAAGATCCCCTTAAGAGGACACTGGGGCCTTGAGCGCTTTATAACTGTTTTCAATCTGAGACTTCAGGTAACCCATAGGAGCCAAGCGTCCATTATTTCACACCATCCACAGACCTTCCAGAGCATTCTGGATCAGGATATTTAAATTCCCAACATAGTCATAATGCTCTTTAGCTCTTTCTCGGGCAAATTGTCTTCAGTCAACCTTTCTCCTATTATGAGCAACTGCCCTGCTCCCTTAAGAAAACAAGGTCTCGCCCATGAGAACTATTGGCTTTGGGAGCACAGCTGCTGTGCAGCATGGTTAAAATACTTCTTTTTAAATGGAGCAGTGGGTTGGGGGGGGGGGGGGGGGTTGAGGCAACACAGAGGGAGGGAAGGCGGGAGAGAAGGGGGCTGGAGAGGACTCTCGAGATAATGGGGAGGCACGCAGCCAATGGAGGATGGGCAGGAGAGGCTGGCAAGATAAACGGACAACAGAGGCTAAGCGGGATGGGCTAGGGCACCAAGATGACATTGGAAGGTGGCTTGGAGGGGCATCAAGCGAGGATGGCAATAGAGGATGGGTGGGAGGGGCTTGGGCACCTAGCTGACAAATGAGAGTGGGTGGGAGGGGCTTGGGGTGCCACCTAACAACAAAAGGGTGGGTGGGAGGGGCTTGGGCAGCAAACTGAAAATAGAGGACGGATGTGAGGGGTTGAACAGCACAATGGAGGGTGGGCGGGAGGCGCTGGGAAGCAAACTGACAAAAGTGGGTGGCCAGGAGGGGTTGGGGAAGCAAGCTGACAATGGAAAATGGAGGGTGGGCAGGAGGGGCTGTGGCAGCAAGCTAACAGAGGTTGGGTGGCAAGGTCTAAGGGAACAAAAGGACAAGAGGGTGGTGGGGAAGCAAAAATGGCAAGAGAAGATGGGCAGGTGGAAGCATGAAAAAAACTGGGGAAGAATGAAGAAAGAGGAACAAGGAGGGGGAGAAGTACATGAGAAAGACAGCTGAAAAACACATGCACTCTAATCGAGTGCTTGAATAAAAAGAAAAAAGTAGCCCCTGAAAAAATGAGCAGTGGAGGGACACGTAATGAGTCCATGTTCCAGGTAAGGGACAAACACAATAAGAGGAAGAAAAGCCTACAAAAGCTGATGAGCAGAAAGAATCAAGTAAATGAGTGACAAAGAAGCTAACCAGTCTAAGCAATGCCCAAGCTCTAAGCCCACTATAAGCTCACAAAATATCTTAGGTAAGACTTAGATAGGGACTTGGCTGAAAATAAATTTTAAAAGGAAGTATATGTTTTAAATCAGTTAACTGCAAGGCCCTGTATTCACAGTCTGGAAGGTCACCACACCCACACTGTTCTTAAATCAATACAGTTATTGTTAGGATATTTAACACAAAGCTGCCCTACACTAGGAATAGGAAAATTGTACCCCCATACGGAGCACAACCAAAAGACTCTCACATTGCACAGGACTGCAGGATAAACTACCCAGAGATTAAACTGAGGTGCTTCTGTACATCACCTTGGGAAATAAACTATGAAGAGCTCAGCCAAGACCAATGTCCCAGGCATGGAAGCCATGCAAGCGATGAAAAGGGAGTTAAAGGACGCAGGCTAACTGTCCAAGAAGCCTAGCACTCCAAAGAACTGTATGGTCTCAACCCAAAATATGAACGTAAAGGACTGCTCTATACAGCCCTCATATACGAGGGACAGCCTGATAGCACACATGGACCAGACATGGAAGTAAAGGACCGTCACGTGTAGCTCCAACACTTGGACAATATTCAGGCATGCAATGGCTAGGAAGAGATGCAAAGGATCCCCATACTGTAGTGACTGGTGGAGTTTTCAGGATTTATCAGAGACCAACAGCCCACACACTATGAAGGTACATAATGGCCCACTAGCAGCAGATCCACAGGGCCGCAGTCTGTAGGATGAGCCCGGCATGACCCCTCACTGACTCCTGGTGTCCAATTAATAATGATTAGGAACAAGTGAAGAATGTCTTTGGGTGATTACCACAATCAATGCAATGAACAGATGTCACAAGGTGTACTAAAGAATTGATGATATGGTACACAACATCAACAAGCCAGGGTGTGGTTGCAAATACAGAACACACAGCGCACATTATCAAAGATTACACTGCAATGTACCACAGAAAGGGAGACACAGGACGCACTGTGGAAGAGAAGCTGTAACACACAGGACACATTAGCTAAGGCGTAATACCATGTGCAGCAGCAAAGCCAACACAGCACAAACTACAGAGCCGACAACATGAAATACGGTGTGCAGTACCAGACAGAATACAGCACAAATGAAAATAGCGACGACATGAAACATAGTGTGCAGTGTCAGAAAGAACACAGCACAAACTAAAGTAGCTTCGAAGTGCAACAAGGTGTGCATCGCAGAGCTAGCACTGCATATCCTGACAAGGGGAAGACATGGGCCCCACAATAGAAGAGAGAGTGCACACTTTAAAACATACAAGACAAAGTAGCTAAGATGTAACAATGTGCATTGCAAAGAGATATCAGATGTACTAAACACGCGACATGAGACGTTACGTTATAAAACATTGCCACAGTAACAAAGATACAACTCAATGTAGACACATGGGAATCTGTAACAGTTCATGCTACAGAACAGGTTTCAAACAGCCCACAACAAGTAAAGGTATACAACAAAATGCACTGAACAAGTGGTCTCGTGGTACATGAAACTATAACAGTGCACACTAAGGGGGTCATTATGATAGCGGATTTTCCGCATCCTCGGGGCCGGCGGAAGCCACCGCCGGCCCCGAGGATGCGGAAAATCCGCAGCGGACTGACCAAAGACCCACCGCCAGATTAGGATGGCTGGTGGGTCCTGGTTTCCGTCCGCAGCTTTTCCGCCGCGGTCGGATTACAACCGCGGCGGAAAAGCTCTAATATGGTGACTGTGTCTTCCAGACACCGTCCACCATATTAGGATGGCCAGTAAAGTATGCTTTTCCGCGGCGGGTTTTCCGCCGCGGAAAAGCATACGGAACTTCACTGCGGGGGCCCGTTGCGGGCCCCCTAGGTGAAGGTGGGTTGGGGGGGTGCACATGGGGGGTACCTATGGTACCCCCCTGCATTTGCATGCAGAAAGCGGCAGGCACCGCGCGGTGCCTGCCTCTTTCTGCATGCAAATGCAATGCGTGCATTTTTAACATTGCCGCGGGTGCAGCTTGAAGCTGCACCCGCGGCAATGTTAAAAATAGAGGATGTGACCGCCAGGGTGGCGGTCACATCCTAATTGCACAGGAGGGAACTCCGCATGCCATGCGGAGGTTCCCACCTGCTCTGGGGTCGCGGACAGACGTAAGTCCGTCCGCGATCCTAATCGACCCCTAAGTATGAGATCAATAGGAACACATAAGATGATGAACATAATGCATACTTAGGAAGAAAACATAGCGGATGTTAAGTAAGACATCAACACAAGCACTTCGAAAGAGAACACACTATAGAAAACAGAGCACACTAAGAACGCAGTGTGCAGTAATTCACAATTGCACTAGGAAAGAAAACACTGTGCGCACAAAAGACTTCTAAGTAGGGGGATTAATGTTATTCCAATTTTTGAAGAAGCCTGAATTAAAGGAAATAAAAACTTGCAATGATAAATATGGTAGACAAGTGTCATTTGAAGAATGCCCCTCCATTTCCCATAGGTGAAATGCTAAAGATGAGAGCCCCAAATGGAACTGGTTACTTAATACACTGTCGAGTGTGTCTAACAGTAATCACTCGCATCAGCCATCCTACTAGCATTGAATTAAAAATCATATCCTGGAATTCTGCAGGAATAAAGAATATTAGGGAGAAGTTACTTTTTTGAGTACTTTAAATACCGATGTGGTGTGCCTCCAGTAGACTTGGTGCACAGATGATTTGATATGTAAGGACTTTCTCACCTTAGACTGTAAAGCAATACCTTACAGGAAGGGACAAGCAAAGGAGGAGGGTTTTCTACTGTCAAATAAGATACAATGGAATTATGATTGCTACACACATCCCAGCAATCTATTTCTGGTAGTAACGTTATTTAACCCCGATGGAAATGCGGAAAGTCCACCACTAATGTTGATAAATGCCTATATTCCGCCAGACACTCCTTATGATGCCCTATTAAATTAGGTCTTCTCCTACATTAAAAAAGTCTATGATAGAGAATTTCCCCCTCACATAGTTGTGGTACGAGACCTGAACTGTAAAATCTCTAACTGTACATTGGACAGATTTAGTCGATAAAGAAAAAGAGGAATCCATGAGAATTCTGCAAGCTCTTTTTCCACAAAAAATAAGAACCAACTGTGAGAAGTTGGCCCGATATGCAACGTTCGCTATTCTAGCGACCGCTATGTATCGTTCCAACGACCCTTATGGTGTTTGGTTGTAAGTCAACCTATAGACCAGCTATCCTAGTAGCGTGGATACGAGCAGTCTAAGGCTAAAGACTCGAGAGGGCGCGTTAAGCCAGCTGTTTACCACACATGTACCCCTTGAACACCCAGTGAAAGGACACCACACAAGTGTTATGAAAATAAACAATATATTTATTAAGAATCACAACAGCCCTGTACTCTTTATGAGGACAGGGTACTAAGCACAAACCAAATCTCTTTAGCAAATACTTCAAGTGCACAGTTTAAAACAAGTGTCCGGGGACACGGAAAGGTTAAGGCAAGTCGGAAGCGAGGGACTCGGGACCCTAGAGTAAGGAGGCTATGCAGGCATCGAAATGCCGAGTTACCTAGCCACGAGGGCTGCGGCTGCAAGTCTTACAGGCGTCGGGGTCTTCGCTGACGAGCCAGGAGCCGGAAGAAAAGGAGTTGCTGGCCGGCGACCAGTGCTGAATAGTTCGTAGAGATCCAAGCCTGGATCGGAGATTGATGAAAACCTGAAAGCAGAGGGGACCAAGTTCGTACTACTAGCCAGTAGTCAGAGGGTACCAGGAAGGCACCAGTTGGCCGTCACCTCGACCAGGTGAGTGGGTGACGCTAGGCTCTGCAGTCTCACGGACCAGGAGGCGTTGTGGGCGACCACGGTGGAGGTGCGAGCTGTCCCACGACGGATGTCGCTGTCGGCGTCTTGAGTGGACCAGGAGGGTCCGGGGTGCTTCTCGAAAAGATGGAAGCAAGGGCCAGTCTGGAGCAACCAGACCGGCAGTGTTGATTCTTGGGTGTCGTCACAGAAGGGCACAAGCCAGCGGCTAGTGACCAGACAACGTGCTGAGCAGCGAGCAGAAGGGCCCCACGCAGATCGTGGAGATGCTGGGAGACTGCACTTCGGTGCTGGAGCGGCTCAGGGTCGGGGCTTCTCGGACCCCAGAGCACTCACCAGAGAGTTATCTCGATGGTCGTGCTGGTTTTTAAGAGCGTGCAGGTTCTGATGATGGCCGGTCCCTCGAGGTCTCGTCGCACCCACAGATCACAGCTGAGCTGATGACGTGGGTAGAGGTCAGAGGTGCCAGGGAAGCCGGTTTCTCGTCGAGCTGGGCCGTCGGATTCCTTGAGGAAGGACTTACAGCAAACCGCAGAGTTCTTAGTTGGTGCCCGCTGATGCAGGGTGACTACTCCTTAGTCACAAGGGAGAAATCTTGAGAAGAGTCTTGAAGTCCTTTCGTAGAAAGTATTCTTGATTCAAAGATGATCTAATTTGGAAGGGTCCCCGCTCCGGCCTTTATCCTAAAGAAAGGGGTGGGTACATGACTAGGTCCTGCCCTAAGGGTGGGACCAGGAAGGGGGGTAGTTACACCCCTCTCCCCTGCCGGACTTTCCCCAGGCCAGGGCTGTCGCCCCTGGAACTGGTTCTAACCGGCAGATGCGTAGTGAGCACCGGGGTGCCACTCCGCAGTCACCTTCTCGCAAAAGCCCTACCTACCCAGAATACACAAACCCTGTCTGGGACGGTGCGAACACCGCCCTTGACAGGAAACCCTTTGTCCAAGTGCTCCTCGCTGGAAGGACTCCCAGCAGCAGGAGGTCAGACTCGTGTCTGTGGTGGCAGCATCCATTTTGTGGAGCTGAGGCTTTAGTTAACTTTAACCGGGGTTCACAGTTACGTACATGTCGTGTCCCTCTAGAAGGGCGGAATGCTAACCTCGTCGCCAGGGTTGGTGAGAGGGCAGCATCCCGATTCGTATGACACCTTACTCGACATGTCTTGATAACGCGATACCGAAGTTACCGATGTGGTACGCGTTATCATGGAACAGCCATTGGGTCTTTTCTCCGCAAGCTGCAACCGGCTCGGCTCGGGCCAGAACACGGTTCACGCGAGCCCATGCACTCTGCCTTCAGGATTGTCAAGGCCTGCCATAGGAGTGACTGATAGGGACTCGGGTGTCCATTGGAAGGTTAGATATAGAGCTACTATATCTAAAGCAAAGGGTGATTACACGACTTCGCCCCAGCTGTCATGCAGCCAGTTGTGTCAAATTTAGGAGGCCATTCAGGGGTGGCACAATACATGCTGCAGCCCCTGGTGGCCCTGGGTACACCTATGCCCTGAGTTACAGGGTCTGATAAGGTGGCCCAGTACCAATTGGTAAATGCACCTAGGGTACATCTCGTAATTTAGAAAGAGAACAGCCAGGCTGTGGGTCTGATTGGCAGGCCCGCAGCCAGAGAAAGTCGTAAACCAGTGAAACAAAAGCAAAAAATCTGGGTGATCATAGGATTGCAGACCCTACTCTCCTACATGACCCCCCCCCAAACGTCGGAACAACTAGCTAACCTTGACCAGGTGAGTCTTCTTGTTCTAAGTGGAAATATCTGGAGAGCCCATCGGCATTGCCATGATCAGTACCAGGTCTATGTTCCACTGTGAAGTCCATCCCCTGTAGGGAAATGGACCACCTAAGCAGTTTGGGGTTTTCACCCTTCATCTGATTTAGCCACAAGAGGGGCTTATGGTCGGTCTGAATCTTGAAGTGAGTGCCAAACAAGTATGGCCTCAGCTTCTTCAGGGCCCAAACCACAGCAAAGGCCTCCCTCTCAATAGCTGACCAATTCTTCTCTCTAGGGGTCAGCCGTCTGCTTATAAAAGCAATGGGCTGGTCTTGACCATCAAAATTCAGTTGAGAAAGAACAGCTCCCACACCCAACTCAGAAGCATCTGTTTGGACAATGAATGGTTTGGAGTAGTCCGGACTCTTGAGGATAGGCGCCGTGCACATGGCCTGCTTTAGGTCATCGAATGCTTTTTGACAGCTCGCTGTCCACTGAACCTTTTTTGGCATTTTCTTACTTGTCAGTTCATTTAATGGTGTCACGATGGAACCATAGTTCCTGACAAACTTCCTGTAGTATCCAGTCAGGCCCAAGAAAGCTCGATCCTATGATCCCATGGCCACAAAGATCCGCCAGTCAATCAGGAAACACTGGTCTCTACTGTCAACAACGGACTTTAAGATGCCACCACCACGTTTTGCTTTCCGAAGAGCGAGTAACTTGAAAGACAAACTGGTTCATACCAGGAGTGTTGGAAAACGAGAAGCTGAGAACACCACCATCCCTAAAGGACACTTCCCATGTGGGAGTTGTTCTGTATGCCCCATGACAAAGAAAACCACTAACGTTACTCTTCAATCTGGAAACATATGGTCACTGAACCACTTCAGTAACTGTAATACAACCAACGTGGTATACAGATTAAAATGCGAGTGTGGTCTGGAATACATCGGACTCACCACACGTAAGATCAAACTCCGCATCCAGGAGCATGTCAGTACAATCAGGATCGGAAAGCTGACCACAAAGTTAGTGCAACATTGTCACCGCAATAAACACACCTTCACCTGGGTAGTGTTGGAGAGAGTGATGGGCGATGCGCAGTCTGTGGAAAGACGATTGATCAACAAGGAAGCTCGCTGGATATATCAAGAGCAAAGCGAACAGAGAGGGCTGAATGAATTACTGGAATGGAACAAGTTGCGTTAACCTCCTGAAGAACAATCTTCTAGTGCAGTGGTCTGTTGTCCCCTTGACTGATGGTGCTCCTCCTTCCTAAATTAAAATGACCATTAGGTGTTAACATCTTAAAATAGAACATCTCTTTCAGAGACCCTGTGAAGATTGAATATGTACATCCCAGTATAACTGTGACTTTCACCATATCACATATGATAAGCCCCTATTAGAAGTAAACATCTTAAAAACCCTGTTATAACTGAATATCTCCATCTCAGCAGATTTGTGGTTCATCTGACCCCATCTGACCAGGCTAAACATTTGATATGTCCATATTAGCCTTTAATAATTTTATAACTGAATATCTCCATCTCAGCAGATTTGTGGTTCATCTGACCCCATCTGACCAGGCTAAACATTTGATATGTCCGTATTAGCCTTTAATAATTGTTTCGCCCAGGGTCCTCCACACTACCACTATAGGGTGTTATTTGCCACTAGTAATCCTGACTACACTATATCCAAGTGGAGCTCTGTCTACATTTGAATTCTATGATAGCCAAAGACGGAACCTTCTAAATTGTACCAGTCTCTAAAAAAAGTGTAGTTATTTCAATAGGATAATACTAGCTAGAGTAGTGGCGTATACTGAATAATAAACATTGAGTTAATGGTTATATTCCACCTTATTCCAGGCTTAACTGTCCGTTTACAAATGGCCGTGTCGTCTCCCAGAAGACCGGCATTTGGTTCTAAGAGAGCCTGGGTCCAATCACAGTGGCCGAAAACCGGCTACCGAGCCCCGTGTCACCTGACACTAGGGACCAATGAAAGCGCGCGGTATGCGGCGTGGGAACCAATACGAGTTCCGGGAAACCGGCAGCTCTGGCCCACGTGACCAAACTTCGCGGACCAATCACAGCGCGAAAAACCCTCGCCTTCCAAGCCGGTAAATAAGCACTTTTTCATTCGGTCGGCGCTCGAGGGTTGAGAGGACGCCGACCGCTACTCTTACACCGGTAACGCCTTCCCTATTTGTATTTAGGCTGTAAACAACGCGCAAGGTAGGAGTAAGCTTGAATACAGAAATAATTGAATTCTCCGTTTTTTACATTTCAGTACCTTTTTTGAAACGGGGAGTAAGGACCATGCTCACCTAAGGGAGCTGGATTCCGATTTTAACATAATCACAACACTGGTATGAGAGACAAATCTGCATGAAGGGTAATAATGAATTTTTACATTTATTTACCTATACAGCATGGTGTTTTGACAGACAGTTTGATATGCAGAACATAGAGAGGGATACCAGGTGACCACACTTTTGTTTGTTTATGTTACAGCACCCAAACTTCAGTGTCTCTTGCAGTGGCATTTAAAATGTATTGCCCTGAAGAAATTGCCAAAAAATCAAAGGCAATGAAACATGTCGGCTGTAAGTAGAGAGTGAATCGATTGGTAGTATTTTCTCTCTTCTTTTTTAGTATATGTGTGCTCACTGTTTCGCAACAGAGAAGGGAAAGAGAATAAAAAGTTAAGGCCCCAGTTGCTCAGTGACTTATATGTAATATGTTATATGTTGTTAGTTTTGTCACATATAAGTTGTGTCCACTGCACCATTCACTGTCCTTTTATTTTTTGAGGGTCGAGGCACGTTTTTTGGTTTTAGCTTGATGGCACCAATGATGAGAACAGGGCCATCCTGGTGAGTACCAACCAGGGGTCCCATTGGTGGTGCGCCCGTGAGGTGCCATCTCGCTTTTTCACACATTTTTTGTCTGTGCTGTCTTGTTTGTATCAATCAGAGAGGTTGTCATTTTAAAGAGGCAATAGATTGAAACATCTTAGGATTTTCTTTAGACTAAAGAGATCCCGTGGATAACGAATTTCGACCATGGATGTTTACAGTCCAACAAATGAATATTGCCATGAGAATTAGGACTGTTGTGTTTATTAGCTTTCAGAGTGGAGGGCGTCCTAGTTCTGTTTGTCTTTCCCTCTAGACTCCCATTTGTGAAGTGCCAAGAAAGCTCGAACCTGAGTCTGGGTGGTTGGAGGAGCCCAGTCCCTGATTGACTGTATCTTGCTCTCCAGTGGCTGAACCTGACCTCCACCTACAAGGTGGCCCAGGTATACAACCTGTGTCTGCCCTATCTGGCACTTGGTGGCCTTGATAGTGAGACCTGCTGCTTGCAGTGCCTCTAACGTCTTCCGCAGGTGGACCAGGTGATCCTCCCAGGTGGAGCTAAAGACAGCAATATCGTCAAGATACGCCGCACAGAAGTCATCCAGCCCAGTAAGGACGTGATTCACCAACCGTTGGAAGGTGGCAGGTGCATTTTTCAGACCAAAGGGCATCACCACGAACTGATAATGCCCACCAGGGGTTGAAAATGCGGTTTTAGGCTTGGCGTCCTCAGCTAACCTGATTTGCCAATACCCAGCTGTCAGGTCAAACGTACTTAAGTAGTTGGCCGAAGCCAATCTATCGATAAGCTCGTCTGCCCTTGGTATTGGGTGGGCGTCAGTCTTAGTGACTGCATTGAGACCCCTGTAGTCTACGCAAAACCTCATCTCTCTCTTACCACCCTGGGTGTGAGGTTTCGGCACTAGTACTACGGGACTAGCCCAAGGGCTATCCGAGGGTTCAATGACTCCCAGCTCCAACATTTTCTGCACTTCACTTTTGATGCAGTCTCTAACGTGATCAGGCTGCCTGTAGATTTTACTCTTTACGGGCAAGCTGTCACCAGTGTCGACCTCATGGGTGCACCAATCGGTCTGACTGGGTGTCAGAGAAAACAGATGTCGGAACGACTGAAGAACCTGTTTACAGTCGCTCTGTTGATGTTCGGAGAGGCTGCCACAAAAGACAACACCATCTACCGAGCCATCGTCAGGATTCTGAGAGAGCAGGTCGGGGAGAGGGTCACTCTCCTCTTCCTGTCCCTCATCTAGGGCCATGAGCAAACTCATGTCCTTCCTGTCGACATATGCTTTTAGCCTGTTGACATGAAGCACCCTGTGGGGGCTCCGGGGAGTTCCCAGGTCGACCAGGTAGGTGACCTCTCCCTTTTTCTCCAGGATGGTGTGGGGCCCGGACCATTTGTCCTTGAGTGCTGCTGGGGCCACCGGCTCCAACACCCACACCTTCTGTCCGGGCTGGTAAACAGTCAAGACAGCCTTTTGGTCATGCCAAGCTTTTTGGAGTTCTTGGCTGGCCTTAAGGTTTTCGGATGCCTTCTCCATGTATTCAGCCATCCGCGAGCGGAGGCCGAGCACATAGTCCACTATGTTGGTTGCAGGCTTTTTGAGAGGTCTCTCCCATCCTTCCTTCACCAAACACAGGGGTCCTCTTACAGGATGCCCGTACAAAAGTTCAAAAGGGCTGTAGCCAACCCCCTTCTGTGGGACTTCTCTGTAGGCGAACAAGAGGCAGGGGATCAGGACGTCCCATCTACGCCGAAGCTTTTCCGGTAGTCCATGAATCATCCCTTTTAGGGTCCTGTTGAATCTCTCAACAAGCCCATTGCATTGTGGATGATAGGGTGTAGTGAACTTGTAGTTGACACCACATTCCTTCCACATAGCAGTTAAGTAGCTCGACATAAAGTTTGCACCTCTGTCGGAGACGACCTCCTTAGGGAAGCCCACTCTGGAGAATACTCCAACTAGGGCTCTTGCCACAACAGGTGCTGTAGTGGTCCTAAGGGGAATAGCTTCAGGATACCTGGTGGCATGATCCACTACCACCAGTATAAACTTGTGCCCTGATGCTGTCGGTGGTTCCATGGGACCGACGATGTCGATCCCCACCCGTTTAAAGGGCACCCCCACCACAGGCATTGGTATAAGGGGGGCCTTTGTCGTGCCACCTGACTTACCACTGGCTTGGCAAGTGACACAGGAGCGGCAAAACTCCTTGGTATCTTCGTTCATGTGAGGCCAGTGAAAGTGCGAGACAAGTCTGTCCCACGTTTTCGTCTGGCCTAAGTGACCTGCTAAGGGAATCTCGTGGGCCAAGGTAAGTAGGAAACCACGCTGAGACAAGGGGACGACCAGCCTCCTGGTCATGCCAGGCTTGGGGTCTCTTGACTCAGTGTACAGGAGTCCATCTTCCCAGTATACCTTGTGGGTACCTGTGGCGTTCCCAGCAGCCTCAGCAGCAGCCTGCTGTCTGAGGGGTTCAAGAGAAGGGCAGTCTAACTGGTCCTTCCCCAGATCTTCCCCTGAGGGTCCCCCTGAGCCCAAGAATTCAACTTGATCAAGTTCGAACTCCCTCGGCTCAGTTTCCCTCAATTCCTGTAGGTCAGCCTCCTCTGAGACTTGATCCTCGACCTGGGGCAAGGGGGAAGGCGCAGCCTTAACCCTACTGCTCTTTTTCTTGGGAGGTGTCTGGTCCGTTGTTCCAGGATCCAGCACCTGTTCAGTGGGGCATTTCCTGACCTGTGACCTAGTCACAGCGAACACATGTGCTGGCAAACCTAACATTTCCATGTGAGTCCGGTGCTCCACTTCTGACCATTGTGACGACTCCAAATCATTGCCCAACAAACAATCCACTGGGAGGTCTGGACTAACTACAACCTTCTTTTGGCCAGTTACCCCTCCCCAGGAGAAAGCTACAATTGCCATACTGTGATTGGTAGTGACATTGCTTGCATTGGTCACCAGGAATTCTGTACCTGGCATGATCTGTCCAGGGTCCACAAAGTTAGGCGTCACCATGGTGACGCTGGCACAAGTGTCCCTATAGGCCTGAGCCATCTTTCCATTGATGAAAGGCGTCTGTCTGTATTTGCCCAAAGTATTGGGGCTTACGTCAGGGGACACGTCCACGTCCCCTGTACTGACAAGGACGGCCTGAGTGAGTGTACCAACTAAGTTGTCACGCCCCTCAGAACCCAGGGTTAACCCTACTAAACCCTTGGGAGGTGCACTACCACTGCTGGCTGTACTAGGGGGCACAGGTGCCTTAGGGGCTGCAGTGGCAGGAGGCTGCCCTCCTCCTTTCTTGGTGCACTCACTAAACCAGTGAGATTTACTTTTACAGTACTGGCACCATCGTTTGGATTGGCCTTCTTTCTTCTTTTGGGGAGCCTGACCCCCACCCTCTTTGGGTTGTTGGGGACCTGTCGAAGACTTCTGGTCATTTTGTTCCCCCTTTGAATCTTTACCCTTCTGGTCTGCTTTCTTCTGACCACCTTGATTCTGGCCCTGGTTCTGTTTAACTCTCGTACGAACCCATTTGTCTGCCTTCTGTCCCAATTCTTGGGGAGAGGTCAGATCCGAGTCGACAAGATGCTGATGCAACAACTGGTTCTGACAATTGTTTAAAATTTGTTCTCTCATCATCAAATTGTACAATCCTTTGTAATCAGTAACCTTACCGCCCAGCAACCAGCCCTCAAAAGCCTTAGTGGCACAATCGACAAAATCAGACCAGTCTTGAGCCTGCGTTTTCTGGGTATCCCTGAACAGCACCCTGTACTGCTCAGTGGTTAGGCCGAACCCTTCAACGAGTGTATTCTTCAAGACTTGGTAATTGTTAGCGTCCTTTACCCTTGTGGTGAGGAGCTTGTCTCTTCCTTTACCTTCAAAGGAGAGCCACAAGATAGCTGCCCACTGACTCTGGGGAACACCTTGCACAGTGCAGGCCCTCTCCAACGCAGTAATCCATTTGTGGATGTCGTCCCCTTGTTTAAAGGGGGGCACTATCTTCCCAAGGTGTTTCGTATCGAAACTCTTTTCCTTATTACTAGATACATTGCTGCCACCAGTGGGGACTGCCCCACTTAACTGTTGCTCTCTAGCAAAAGCAAGCTTTTCCTTGGCCAGGGCAAGTTCTTCCCTTTCGATCCTCAGATTAGCTGCCCTTTCCTTCGCTTCGTACACTCTCCTCTGAGGGGACGTCATCCCTCTTTGAGAAGAGTTGTGAGAGCCGTTGGTATGAAGGGATCTGCCAGAGCCTCTTGACAGAGATCTGGCTCGTCCATTCCCCATGTTAAGCGGACCCGACAGTAGCGCCGGGGTTCCCCCAGTACCACTGTCGTGTTTGCTTAAGTTGGACCGTGTTAGTCTGACGACTTCTACCTGTCCCTTATCTGCCTCGTCCCCAGAGAGATCCTCATCCTCATCCTCCTCGCCGTCTTCGTTCTCAGTTGCGAGGTGGATAAGGTCAGGATCGCCCCGGGTTCCCTCGAGGGGAGGCATGCCTCCTTCTGGATTAGAAGGGCTAAGAAGCTTCTCAGCCTTTCTGGCATCATAAGTCTCTAGGAGACCAATCAGAAAGGAGGTGGTGGGGTTAGCCCCTTGCTTAATCTTCCTAGAGGTACATACTTGTCGTAACTCATGGAAGTTAAGCGCAGTATATCTTGACGTGATGACCTGTGGAGGGTCAACTGACACAAGGGGAGACTCAGAGTTTCCTCCTTTGTCCGACATACTGTTTCTAGTGTGGTGTAAGTGATGCACCTACCTACACTATGTGTTTACCTACTTTTCCCTTGCTAAGAGTTGTAGCCAAGGTGTGCTAAGCCTTGAGGAGCTACAACAGCTGGTTCAGTAGAACTCAGAGTATTCTAAGCTTTAGTTATATGTACTAACAGTACTCGTGTGATCTTTCAACAAGATATTCTTAGGATACGTGTGGTAAAACAACAGCAAGCTCAAATCCCAACCGCTGCTCACCAATGTGAGAAGTTGGCCCGATATGCAACGTTCGCTATTCTAGCGACCGCTATGTATCGTTCCAACGACCCTTATGGTGTTTGGTTGTAAGTCAACCTATAGACCAGCTATCCTAGTAGCGTGGATACGAGCAGTCTAAGGCTAAAGACTCGAGAGGGCGCGTTAAGCCAGCTGTTTACCACACATGTACCCCTTGAACACCCAGTGAAAGGACACCACACAAGTGTTATGAAAATAAACAATATATTTATTAAGAATCACAACAGCCCTGTACTCTTTATGAGGACAGGGTACTAAGCACAAACCAAATCTCTTTAGCAAATACTTCAAGTGCACAGTTTAAAACAAGTGTCCGGGGACACGGAAAGGTTAAGGCAAGTCGGAAGCGAGGGACTCGGGACCCTAGAGTAAGGAGGCTATGCAGGCACCGAAATGCCGAGTTACCTAGCCACGAGGGCTGCGGCTGCAAGTCTTACAGGCGTCGGGGTCTTCGCTGACGAGCCAGGAGCCGGAAGAAAAGGAGTTGCTGGCCGGCGACCAGTGCTGAATAGTTCGTAGAGATCCAAGCCTGGATCGGAGATTGATGAAAACCTGAAAGCAGAGGGGACCAAGTTCGTACTACTAGCCAGTAGTCAGAGGGTACCAGGAAGGCACCAGTTGGCCGTCACCTCGACCAGGTGAGTGGGTGACGCTAGGCTCTGCAGTCTCACGGACCAGGAGGCGTTGTCGGCGACCACGGTGGAGGTGCGAGCTGTCCCACGACGGATGTCGCTGTCGGCGTCTTGAGTGGACCAGGAGGGTCCGGGGTGCTTCTCGAAAAGATGGAAGCAAGGGCCAGTCTGGAGCAACCAGACCGGCAGTGTTGATTCTTGGGTGTCGTCACAGAAGGGCACAAGCCAGCGGCTAGTGACCAGACAACGTGCTGAGCAGCGAGCAGAAGGGCCCCACGCAGATCGTGGAGATGCTGGGAGACTGCACTTCGGTGCTGGAGCGGCTCAGGGTCGGGGCTTCTCGGACCCCAGAGCACTCACCAGAGAGTTATCTCGATGGTCGTGCTGGTTTTTAAGAGCGTGCAGGTTCTGATGATGGCCGGTCCCTCGAGGTCTCGTCGCACCCACAGATCACAGCTGAGCTGATGACGTGGGTAGAGGTCAGAGGTGCCAGGGAAGCCGGTTTCTCGTCGAGCTGGGCCGTCGGATTCCTTGAGGAAGGACTTACAGCAAACCGCAGAGTTCTTAGTTGGTGCCCGCTGATGCAGGGTGACTACTCCTTAGTCACAAGGGAGAAATCTTGAGAAGAGTCTTGAAGTCCTTTCGTAGAAAGTATTCTTGATTCAAAGATGATCTAATTTGGAAGGGTCCCCGCTCCGGCCTTTATCCTAAAGAAAGGGGTGGGTACATGACTAGGTCCTGCCCTAAGGGTGGGACCAGGAAGGGGGGTAGTTACACCCCTCTCCCCTGCCGGACTTTCCCCAGGCCAGGGCTGTCGCCCCTGCAACTGGTTCTAACCGGCAGATGCGTAGTGAGCACCGGGGTGCCACTCCGCAGTCACCTTCTCGCAAAAGCCCTACCTACCCAGAATACACAAACCCTGTCTGGGACGGTGCGAACACCGCCCTTGACAGGAAACCCTTTGTCCAAGTGCTCCTCGCTGGAAGGACTCCCAGCAGCAGGAGGTCAGACTCGTGTCTGTGGTGGCAGCATCCATTTTGTGGAGCTGAGGCTTTAGTTAACTTTAACCGGGGTTCACAGTTACGTACATGTCGTGTCCCTCTAGAAGGGCGGAATGCTAACCTCGTCGCCAGGGTTGGTGAGAGGGCAGCATCCCGATTCGTATGACACCTTACTCGACATGTCTTGATAACGCGATACCGAAGTTACCGATGTGGTACGCGTTATCATGGAACAGCCATTGGGTCTTTTCTCCGCAAGCTGCAACCGGCTCGGCTCGGGCCAGAACACGGTTCACGCGAGCCCATGCACTCTGCCTTCAGGATTGTCAAGGCCTGCCATAGGAGTGACTGATAGGGACTCGGGTGTCCATTGGAAGGTTAGATATAGAGCTACTATATCTAAAGCAAAGGGTGATTACACGACTTCGCCCCAGCTGTCATGCAGCCAGTTGTGTCAAATTTAGGAGGCCATTCAGGGGTGGCACAATACATGCTGCAGCCCCTGGTGGCCCTGGGTACACCTATGCCCTGAGTTACAGGGTCTGATAAGGTGGCCCAGTACCAATTGGTAAATGCACCTAGGGTACATCTCGTAATTTAGAAAGAGAACAGCCAGGCTGTGGGTCTGATTGGCAGGCCCGCAGCCAGAGAAAGTCGTAAACCAGTGAAACAAAAGCAAAAAATCTGGGTGATCATAGGATTGCAGACCCTACTCTCCTACACCAACAATAGAGGAAAATTTTAGAGGTTGAATTAAAAAAGGTTAATGGTGTTATAGTAAATGGGAGACTTCCTTCCGACTCACCGGCAGCTTTTACATGTAAAACCTCTAGGGGAGAGTCAATTTTAGATTACATGGTGGTAGGAAGCACTTTTTTCTTCCTGTTGAAAGACTTAAAGGTTTCTGATTTATTTTGTAGTGATCAACTCCCCTTATACATTTTAATTTGTCTCCGCCTAACCCTTGGGTATTATGTTTAGATTTCTTTTATTGGTTTTCACTCAAGATTACAACATACAATTTAAGTCACATCCCTTGGGTATTAGATGGTGACTCTGCTAGCTTCGCCAAGATAACAGGGAGATGTCATTGGGATAACAGGGCTACTTTAGGCCTTGACAGTATCCTAGAGATTACCTTAGAGAAACTGCCCAGCTGGACAGGGAAGACATAGCAAGTTTTAACACATTTATGCAACAAGCAGTGGAAATTGTAAGATATGTGAACCAAAGGAAAAGTCTTAACGTGGTCCCCCAATCCCTCCTTCCGTTAAATCATGAAATAAATAGTCTAGTTAGGGAACAGTATCTGAATTATTCCTCGGAATAATATTATAGAATATTATTATTAAAAAGGTGGAGGAATCAGGTAAAGGCCTGGTTAAGAAAGGAGAGTGAAGGCAACATTTGGGTAAAACAAAGAAAAGCCGCTTCTAAAGGCCAGATAAGAACCTTTTGGTTATTTTGGTTATGGAGTCAGAGCCCGATCACTCCTTGAAGAACATAAATGGGTTACCTTTATTCAGGATCTATATGCAACGAATGAGGTGGCAATTATGCACCTCGTACCAAAGGAAGACTATTCTTTGTATGGATCGCCCTCTGAAAAAGAAATAGAAATGGTGAACAGGGGAATGCATACCTCAGCGGCAATGGGCCTGATGAAATACCAATTACTGTAATAAAAAAAACAGTACATTGTGGAGCAAAATACTTTGCCCGGTTTTTGAGTATTGTAATAAAAAAAAATGCCCCCCCCCCCCCTCCTGGTAGGGAAGTACAATAGTCCCTCTGTTCAAGAAAGGAGACAGAGAATTTCCTCACAATTATCGTCAGATTGACCTTCTTGATGCAGTGTGTAAAGTCTTCTTGACCCAAATTATAGATAGGTGAATGTCATTAAAATGTAACTGTTGGAGCAAACTGGGTTTAGGACGAAACCTTGGCCAATTGATAATTTAACTGCCCTCTAGGTAATAACTGAAAGATTTGTTGAAATTAGAGGAAAAAGGGTGTTTATAGCTTTTTAATTGACTTCTCCACAGCATTTGACAAAGTAGATCGTCCTTTGCTGTGGAGTAAGCTTTTAAAATTTATGTATGCCGGGCAACCTTTTGGAGTGACTTTGTGCCCTTCTTATGGATACCTGATGTAGTGTCCTAATAGGAGGGGAAAGCGGTCTTTCTCAAGCTATCCCAACCACAAATGGTTTAAAACAAGGATGTTAATTGGCTTCCCTGCTTTTCTCCTTCTATATCTCAGATCTCTCGCATTATTTGGCCCACAGTGAGGGCATTGCCCCGATAATAGGGGGAAAATTGATTGTGTCTACTCTATGCAGACAACATAATACATTTGGATTTAAAACCTAGGGTATTAAATAGTCATCTGCAGGCACTTCTTAAATTTGCTGAGGCTCACCATCTAAAGATTAATATATCAAAATGCAAAATTATGTGTATGCATGGAAGAAAGAAGCTGAAGTATGCAAATTTTGTATGGTCTGTAGGAGGCCAAAAATTGGAACTTGTAAAATCATATACCGGAAAAAATGGAATGTGGGGACCTAAGCTATAATGCCAACATAGAAAATAATATCTCTAAAGCCACCACTGAGGGGAAATGTTTGGGTTCCCTTTATAGGTCTACTGGGAAAAGACATTTTGCACACTTATTGGAGGTGTTTCATGCAAAAATCCCTGCCTTCCTGCTGTATGGTATGGAATTGAACGATGTAGAGAAATGGGGATTTCTAAATGCAACGAAAGGCTGAATTTTAAGAAGTTTAGCCTCAGTTAATTCTGCATGTTCTGCGGCTGCCTTCAGGTTAGAATTTGGATTGATAAGTACCTGGCCACAGGGTCTCACGGGGATAGTGCTTTGGGTCTTAGGTCTGGTAAAGAGTGATTATGGCACAGTAAGATCTTTACTTTGGAAAGACATTTTAGAATGTTTAAAAGAACAGTCATTAACTGTTTGAAATTTTAGGACTGCAATTTATTTGCAGCAGTTAGATAAGTCCCTGCTCTTTACCATATCGCTGTATCAATTAAGGGCCACCCTGAAACAGGCCACTTGAGATACAAGTTTCACAAGGGCTAGGGAAGCTTGCACTTTGAAGATGGGTATCCATGCGAGATAAATAAAGTACAGGCATATCTTTCTTGTAACTTGCCACATGGTGTGCACAGTTGTTGGCTATTATTGAGGCAGGGTATACTCCCTTTAAATCCTTTATTGGCAAAATGGTATGGTTCATCACCGATTTATGTAATAATGGCCTGAAAGATGTAATCACATATTATTTATTTGCCCACCATTACTATTGTGTCGACGAAAATGGATGAGACCAATATGTCTACAGCTATCTATTCTTTCGGCCTCAGCACTAATTGATTCTCTTTATGAGCTGCTAAATAAAATGTTTTGACATAGAATTTGTAACTTTTTTTTTTTTTCTTCAAAAACCTTTATTGCACCATCAAATTACACAGCGGAACGCCTACAACCCAACGGGCCGGCCGCTATAGTAGTCTTTAGATCAAATGGCAACGGTGTACATTCAATAGTCCACTTTCCAGTAGTAGAAACGGTAGTACAGCTGCCGAAAGGAAAAGGTGCAGCACAAGCATAAGTCACTTCAAAGATTATTGGTTTTTGGTGTAATTTTTGTTTTTTCTCCCCCTCCCCCCCCTGAACAAAAGGAAAACGAAATAACTGTTAGGAATATCAAAGCGGTCATGTAAATAACAATATCGTGCTTACGTGCCTTCTTACCAAGACGTCCCTCACCAGAGTCCCTCCCATTCCCGCAATCTGATCCCAGTTACTATATACTTGCCATTGTGGACATCTCTCTCAAGTAGTGAACCCCAAAGTCCACCCACGGGTTCCCTGCACACCAATATGGCTGAATGTCTCCATCCCGCCTCCGGCGCTCTCCTTCCCTAAGATGTGCGGTATTCTAGCCCTCTGCCTCTTCCTCATCTGAATCATCTTGATCGTCTTCTGGCAAAGGATCACAAATCTCCCCCCTATATACATTCCACTTGGTCCAAATTTTATTCCACTTCCCCGGGCAGGCACGATTGGAGTATACCGCCCGTTCCGTTATCATTACTCTATCCATGTTTCGACACCATACTGACTTGGTTGGTACCTCCGCCACTCCCCATTTTTGTGCGATATCCCGTTTCGCTATAAGCAACCTCACTGTGACCCAGAGTTGACCATGTCTAGAAATATCTGTAGGCTCCCACACGTTTAAAAGGCACCTTTTTGGTTCTGGCAACAATGATGTTTCTAGTGTTTGTGAAATCGTTTGCAGTATTTGTCTCCAATATTCCTGAATCCGGAGGCAGTCCCATATGGTGTGAAAAAATGTACCCTCCTCCCCGCACCCACGCAGGCAGTAAGGGTGTTGTGTCCGGTGAATACGTTATAGCATTGTACTTGTGTAGTACACTCTGTGTAAAAAATTTTATTGAACTAATCGCAGCCGCGCTGAGATGCCCACTTCCTTAGGTGAAGCTAGTGCCTCATTCCACTCCTGCTCATCCATCTCACTGGTGTCCCCCTCCCATTTCTCCTTCAAGGGCAGTGTTGGGTCTGGTAGGTTATTAAGTAGTTTGCGGTACGTAAGGGATGTAGCGCGTTCGACCATGAAATCCGTAAGGAGGCGGTCTTCCAGCGGGGAGGACTCGGGCAGGTCAGTGTCTGTGGGTAAGGCTGTTAATAGTGCGTGGCGAATCTGGATGTATCCTTAGAGCTCCCTGTCACTGAGTTCGTATAGTTCTGTCAGTCTCTGGAAGGGTATCACCCCCCACCTCTCCCAAAGATCGCCCACTGTGGAAATTCCTATTGTGTCCCAGTGTGAGAAACCCTTGCTGTTCCTCATGTTGCCGAGGACTCGAGAGTCCCACAGCGGGGTTAGCTTGGTAATTCTACCTTTCCAACCCAGGGCCGCCGTCGCTGTGTGCCAGATTGCTACCGTAAGCCTGGTGGGTCCCATTAACGTGCGAGTTTTGCGTTGGTCATATAATGGGGCTAGTAGACTGTCAGTGCCAAGTTGTGCTCTATCTGCCTGGAATGCTGGTTCGGTTTGTGAAGTGTGGATCCACTGGTTGATGGGTTTGAGGTGCGCGCCCAGTAGTACAATTTTAGATTGGGTAAAGCAATACCACCATCGTACCACCCCCTATGTAGTTTGGATTGTGCAATACGAGCGGGGAGGTTTCCCCATAGGAGGTTGGACACTAATGCTGCCACCTTTTGGAAGAACCTGGGGGTCACCGAGTAGGGTGTATTTTCAAGGACGTAGAGGAAGCGGGGCAGGGCCATCATCTTGTAGAGTGCAGCTCGCCCCAAAAGTGTCAGCGGGAGTCCTGACCAAAAGTGTACGTCACGTTTGAGTCTGTCTAGGTGGGGTTTCAAATTTTTGTCCATGAATTCTGCTGGGTCTCTGGTGATATGAATGCCTAGGTATTTAAATGATATACCGGCTATCTGTAAAGGGCAGTCCGAGTCAAGGACCGGGGCCTCACCCTTCAAGACGTACAATTCTGATTTGCCCCAGTTCAGTGTGTATCCGGATATCTTTCCATGAGTGTCACAGAGGTGTAGTAGAGCGGGGATTCCCGTATCCGGATTGGTGAGGTATACTAGCATGTCGTCCGCATATAGGGACAGTCGATCCTCCCAGCCTTCCTTCCAGCATATACCCTGAAGGTGGGGTGAAGTTCTAATTAGAGTTGCGAGGGGTTCCAGTGAGATCGCGAACAACAATGGTGATAGGGGGCAGCCCTGTCTTGTGCCCCTGCCCAAGGAAAACTCTCGTGAGATATGGCCATTGGCCACTACCCGTGCCCTTGGGTCAGTGTACAGTAATCTCACCCATGCAATAAAGCGGGGTCCGAATCCCAAGCGTGATAATGTCTCAAATAAGTAGGCCCATTCCACAAGGTCAAAGGCCATCCTAGCATCGAGTGCCATGACCACTGCTTGAGTTTCCACTGTGTCTGCCCGTGCCAGCACTCCATGCAATCTGCGCAAATTTAGAGCTGTGTTGCAGTGGGGCATAAATCCGGACTGGTCCGGATGTATAAGAGATGATAGGTGGGGCAAAATTCTCATTGCTAGGAGTTTGGCCAAGATTTTGGCTTCTGCATTAAGCAGCGATATGGGGCGATATGAGGAGCAGTCTTCAGGTGGTTTGCCTGGCTTAGAGACGGCCACTATGGTCGCCGCTCTTTGATCCGGTGGGAGCGTACCTTTTCCCAAACAGTCCTTAAACATCTCGAGCAGATGCATACTGAGGGTCTCCGGCATCGCCTGATACCATTCCACAGGTATACCGTTTGGCCCCATTGCCTTGCCCGGGTTTAAAGCACGGATCGCCAGTTGAATTTCGTCTGCGGTTATGTCTGCTTCTAACTCTTCTGATATTTCCGGGGTTAATGTATTGACCCCAACTGGGGCCAACACGTCTCTGGCCATCTCGGGCGTTACAGTGTGCTCAGGGGTGTACACCCGTTCGAAGTGGTCTGCGAGCAGTTCTACAATGTGTCCCGGGTTAGTGTGTATCTCCCCGCGTTTATCTTTCAGTCTTTGAATACCCCTCGAGTTCCCTTCTCTTTTATCGAGCCACGCCAGCATTTTCCCGGCCTTATCGCCCACTTCATAGATCCTATTCTGAGTGTCGGATAGGCTTTCCCTGACCTGTGCGCGCAGGTGATCGTTGTACATCTGCTGTTGTAGGGTGAGTGCGTGCAGGGTAGATGGAGTGGGATGTTGTTCGTGAGTTGTAGTCAGTGTCTGTAGAGTCAATTCCAGGTCAACCAGCTCCTGAGCCCGTTGTTTTTTGAAGCCCGTGATGGAATTTATGGCTTGGCCCCTCAGTACCGTTTTATACGCCTCCCAGAGCACCTCGGCGGAATGTACCGAGTGCATATTCTCAGTGTAGTATTGTGTTGTTGTTTTTTTAAGAGCTTTGCGAACTTGGGGGATCTTGAGGTATGCAGCATGTATGGGGTAGATGCGTTTACGTGTACGTGCCTGTGAGGAGAGTGTGAGAGTCAGTGGGGAGTGATCCGAGATCCCTCGAGGGTGGATCTCCATCGCGTCTATATAATGGAGTCCGTCTCCCAGGGTCAGGAAGTGATCGATTCTAGACAGACTACCATGTACTGCAGAATGGAAAGTATATTGCTGCACAACGGGGTGGAGATGTCTCCAAATATCAACCAGTCCCATGGCTGTCAAAAATTGTTGAAGGCGGGGGACCCCTCCCGTGGAGGCTGGTGTTGGGAACCTGTCAAGTTGTGTGTTTAGAACTGCGTTAAAGTCTCCCCCGAGAATAACTTCCCCCTCCGGGAGAGATAGGATAAAATCGCCCAGTTTAGGGAGGTGTACCGAGTGAAGTGCCGGCGGGATGTATACTGAAACTAGGCTGATGAGTCTCCCTTCCCATTGCCCTTGCAGCGCTGCAAAGCAGCCTTGGTCATCCGTTTTGGTTTGTAGGGGGAGAAATCGTGTGTTCTTATGCATTAGAATTCCGGTACCCCTAGAGCCGGACGTGAAATCCGAGTGGACCATCATCTTGTACCCTCTTCTATTCAGGGCCTTGGTAGTCTCCCCTGTTAAGTGGGTTTCTTGCAATAGTGCTACGGTGGGTTTGTGTCTCTTAAGTGCGGTGATTACTAGCCCCCTTTTCACCTTATCCCCCAGCCCTCTCACGTTCCAAGACAGTAAGCGTAGGGAGGGGCATTGTGTCTCGGGGTCTACATTCCCCCGTCAGTCGCTGGGAGATCAGCCATTTGGCCCCATGGGTCCCACGGGGTGCCAGTGGAGAGGTGTGGCACCCATGGCGGGTGTGTAGTTGTGTGGGAGGACGATGAGCGTTCTCATGGAGGTTGGATGCTTTACTTCATTCTCCCCTTCTGGGATTAACTCAGGTGAACATTCCGTCTTTTTCTGTGACCTAACATACAAATTCCTAACAGTAAAAAAACAACCCTTCCCCCTTCCCCCCCTCCCTGCATCCCTGCCTAACGGACTTTTAACTGCCCGCCCCCCCAACTGAGCAGAGTGCTTAACCCATCCCACAACCAGAGTACTTGCGTGTAGGGGGGAGAGTGTCTCCCCGAGCAGGCGGCATCCCTGCGTGCTTCTGGGTTAGCCATGCCAGAGTCCATGTGCAGCAGTCAAAATGTGAAGTCAATGAGCAGTGATTGTCATTAAAACAGATCCCGGGTTGGAAATTATTCCTCTCCTCCAGCTCCCGTAAAGCTGCGGGAGGGAGATCTCTCCGCTCCTCCCCCACGACCGGACGTTTGTGAGCCATTTTTGCTGTGTCCTGCGCTTTCGTGATCCGGTCTATGAGTTTTACGCTGTCGACCATCAGTGTGCCACCCCTCCAGCCAGTCCCGGGCAGCATCCGGAGAGTCAAAAAACCACACCTTTTTGTCCGCTACGACTCTTAGCCGAGCCGGGAAGATCATCGAGTATGGTAGCTCCTTTTCTCTCAGCGTTTTTTTAACTTCCAGGAACGTCCTTCTCTTCCTGGAGACTTCGGCTGTGTAGTCCGGGAAGAAGGCAATCCTTGAGTTCTGAATTTGAATGGCCGGCGCCACTCTTGCGGCCTGTAGTATGGCATCTCGGTCCCTAAAATTAAATAGTCTAGCCAAGATAGGTCGGGGCGAGCCCCCAGACTTTGGTTTTCCCCCCGGAACTCGGTGGGCCCTCTCTACGGAGAAGAAATTCGAGAGTCCTTTGGGCTGGAGTCGATTTTTAATCATGTCCTCCACATAAAGGTCCATCGCCCCCGTGTCTTCCGATTCCGGCACACCTAGAATTCGGACGTTGTTTAGTCGGGAACGGCCTTCCTGGTCATCCAGTTTATCTCTGAGCAGTTTGTTGTCTGTCTGTAAACGTTCCATTGCTGTTTGCAGTTCGGAAACATCCTCGACTAGGGATTTAGTGACCACTTCGACCTGCTTGACTCTCTCGTTCATTTTCTGGAGGTCCGCCCGTATCAGCGTGACTTCCGTGGCCGTTGCCCCCACTGTCGCCTGTACCTGGGCTAATGCCGCCAGGACATCTTCAAGCGTGGCCTTTTTCGCCCCCTCGGTCTCCGTCGTTTTCCCAGAGTTCTTGCGTTGTTCTTGGGGTGGCGTCTGCCTTTCATACGCGAATTTGTCCAGTTTAACCTGGGTAGTGCTGTTCTTGGGGCCCCTGTTTGACATAGTGCAGTTTGTGTTAGCGTTGTCAGAGGCTACAGTAGGCTAGTGGACAGATCGGGTCGGGTCATTCACTCGTATTAGTTGCTGCCCTGTGTGAAGGGCCGCGAGGTGGTATGTGCTTAGTTAACAAAATGGCGGCGTTGCGTCCGAGTTTCGCTGCTTCCTCCGCGCCCCCTGGCCAAGTCCTGTGGGTTTGTAGAGGATCGATGGACGTCGCGGGGTTTCTCCCGTGTCCTCGGGCCGCCGGAGAGTAGTCCGTAGGTTTTTCGGAGCATCGCGCCTGATGGGCCGGGACTTCCTTCTCCACACCGCCGCCACCAGGTCACTTCCGGCCGGCTATAGTCTTGCCGCGACTCCGCTGCTTTCAGGCAGACATTAGGCCTTTCCCCACTCCGGTCTCCGTCTGGCGCTTCGATGCGAATTCGGGCCGTCGCTGACCCCAAAGTTGTTGCGTTGGTAGCCGCACGGACTCCGGGTCCGGTCCTCCCCTTAAAGCTCGTGAAGACACGGATAATTAGAACGGATTGTTGCGGGACGCCGCCTTGCCTCGGGAGCCTCTCTAAGCTGCAGCCGCCATCGTTGGCTGCTAGCCACGCCCCCGAATTTGTAACTTTTTAAGTGTTTTTTAAACATGTACTATTCCTCATTAGGTATATGGGGAGTAGCTGCTAATACTTGCTTTGTGTGGGTGTTTTTAATTTTTATTCTGGTGATGGTATTCTAGGGTAGTTATTGTATCCTATGTTATTTACTTCCTAAACTTTTGCACTAAGGGCATAAAGGATATTTTAATTACTTTGTACTGTACATTATATTGCTATATTTTAATATGAAGATTTTTTATAATGTTGAATTCCACTTAGGAGTCGCTGATGTCTTGTTGGGAAGGAATATTTTTCTGTGTTAAAAATAGAATCCTTCTTATCGTGTTGCTGGTTTTTCAGTTTTCGTGGACCTCCACGGAGTTCCGTAATCATAAAAAAAAAAAAAAATTGTATTGAAAATTGAATTGTGCGCACTAAGAAAGAGAACACAATGTTCATTAATTCACCATGACAGAAATAAAGACAGCACAGCAGACTGTAAAAATAGCAGATAGTAAACACTCAATGGTGTAGTAAGTGTCACTGGAGTCAATGCAAGAAAGGAGAATGGACTTCCTTATATCCAGAGTGTACACAGACATCAGAGGGAGCCACAGACCTCTGGTGCCCCGGCACATACTACACTATTGATATCTAGGTTTCTATATGCCCAAAGGAAGAGATCCTTGGGGAAGTATTTAGGATGCGAGTACACAGTGCGCACCAAAGAAGAGTGGACAATGTGCATTAAGGAAGATGTCCCTATAAACACATTAAGAAAGAGAGCACATATTGTGCACTAACAAAAACAATTCTACGCACTAAGGAAAGGAACAAAGTGAACACTAACCTATCCCTGAGAATGTACTTCAGATGACACTAAGGAGTGAACGCCAAGGAACAGGTAACAGTGCGCACAAAGGAAATGATAACTAGAGCACTCTAAAGAAGACAGCGCACAGTATGCCCTTAGGAAGAGAACAATGCGCAGTAAAGAGATCTGTAAGACCATACTAAGAAATAATGCATTCTGTAGACACGAAGTAAAAGAACATTGTTCACACTAAAAGAGAGTTCATTAGATTACACAACGGAAAAAACACGTGTGCACTAAGAAAATCATAACACGGATTACGTTGCAGTGTACCTTCCTAGAAGGTGTTGTGGATGTACAATACACTGTTGTCACAGCCGAGCTTTAGTGGATGAGTCTCAGCTTGTCTATGCCAATGAACTTTGCAGCGTTCACCACAAGCAATTGTTGTGAATGAGTAACACAGTGCCGTCCTCGACTAAGTGTGGTGATTAAGATTCACAGTGTCCACCACCTTCACATGTCGCAAATGAACATCAGTGTCCCCCACCTTCAAGTGTTGCAAATTACATCACCATGTCCACCACCTTCAAGTATTGCAAATGAACATTACCATGTCCACCACCTTCAAGTGTTGCTAATGAACATCACCATGTCCACCACCTTCAAAAGTTTTGCAACTGAACATCACAATGGCCACCACCATCTGGAATTGAAAATGAAAATTGTAGTGTCCACCATCGTCAGGTGTTGGGGGTAAGCATCCAAGTGCCTGCCACCATAAGTTGAGGCAAATGAAGACTGCAGTGTCTAACATCACTGGGTCCTGCAGATGAGCAACACATAGACCACCAGTTTCAGGAGTTGCAAATGAACACTGCAGTTTCCACCAATTGTGGGTATTGTGAATTCGCTTCACAGTGACGTACAAGATGAGACATAGCAAATGACCATCAACATGTCCACCACTATGAGGTCATGCATATGAGCCACAGTGTCCACCACCTTCAAAAGTTGCAAATGCACACTTTAGTGTCCACTTTGATTAGGAGTTGGGAAAGAGAATAAGTCTCCAGCACTTTTAGGTCCTGTGGATCACGGACATCTTAAAGATATTGGGGGCACTAGGCCAAACATATTTCAGGGGCTCCCTTTCATGACAGCTTTGGATTTATGATCCCATTTCAGCTTTATTCATGCACTCTTTGGCCAGGTCACTGACATTGCACAGGAACAATAGTCCAAATTCTAAATGAGCTACCATATAATATTCAGGGACAGTGATGTGCATTTTTAATATTGTAATATAGCAGCAGCTCATTAATATAGTTGCAAATAATCTTGGTGACCCCCTCCCATTCCTCATATGAGAGGTCTTGTTTAGATCTAAACGGAACTTTTTCAAATCAATGTAGACTGGTTTTGAAAAGCAAACAACATTTCTCTGAAAAATATCAATAACAGACACCAACACATTACCCATATTAAAAATAAATTAAGGGAAACTGGTACTTAAAACAATCTATGTTTAAAAATCATCCAAGGTCCTCGGGGCAGGAGTGTGTGGAGAAAAGACCCGGATATATCAGGGAGCCCCATGAAAGAATGTGACCCTGGGCCAGAGCCCACTTTGCCCATGCCTTAAAACATATCTGCTGATCATAAGAGTCACTGTGGTTAAATGTTGTTGTAGGCATGCTTACCACTTTCAGACATTCCAGATGGATATTACAGTGACCCACACTCCCGGATTTGGAGGTTGAACAATGCTCAATTAATTTCTCATTGGTTTAGAAGAAAAGTAATTATTTAGTAGCACTGGAACTCTCAGTTCTTCAACCTCTTCAGTCACATTTATGGGATAACAATACTCATTCGATGGAACAGGTGTACATGAATAACAAGCATTAACAATGCAATGGTCTCTGCATTATTAAAGGTAGAGCTATTGGCATTGCTCATGACTTTTTTTTAATCATAAATAAATGGCATTGTCATTTACATTGCCAATAGCTTAATCGTTAAATAAATGGCATTGTCATTCACAATGCCAATAGCTTAATCGCCGCAAATGCATGACCTATTGCATTTACACCCACACAGAGCCACACACACAAAGCCACTCAAAACATAAATAAATAAATAAAATTGCGATGGGGGAGACCGATCCCCTGGGCCCAGCCCAGCCACTAACTATCTCCATATAGTTTCCTGTTACTGCCCAGGAGGCGTCCCGGACCCAGGCTCTTGCACTAACTGTCCGTACCTTCACTCACTGCCTCAGCTTGTAAGGAGTCTCCCCTCTCTCTGCCCCCTCCAGAGAAGCCCAGTCCTCTGGCTGCTTGCACCCATTGTCCCTGCCTACACTTACTGCCCCTGCCTGCAAGCAGACTCTTCTCCCTGTCCCGCTCCTGAAAAGACTCCGTCCACTGGCTTGCTTGCACCGACTTCCCTTGTCTACAAGCAGCCTCCTCTCACTGCTCAGGAGGATCCCCAGCCACTGACTGCCACTGTCTCCAGGCAGTCTACGCTCAGGAGGCGACCCAGGCTGCTAGAACTGTCATTATCTTCAATCACGGCCCTTGCCTGGAAGGGGTCTCTTCTTTTAGTCTCTGGTCCAATGGTGCAATGTCAATGTATCAACGGGAGAGAAAGGGCTCGAGTCAACACTCCTGTGCCCCTGAGATTATATCTTAAACAACAAAGGAGTGTATGAGTGTAACTTAAAAAACCATAAACCCAAAAATAAAATGCAAAAAATGTGACAGTGTCAGTGACAGTTTTTTCCTGGACCCCAACCTTGCTCAGGTAGTCCTTTATTTTTTATATATTAAGCATGCCTGGTCCTACTAGTCAGGAGGCGTCCACCCTGAGGCTAGGGATGACTATGTCCTACAGGGAAAGGCAAACAGCCTTTTGTTTAGAAGGACCCTCACTCACCACTAGTTGGTGACATGCTTCATCATCGGGTCCCCGCTGGGGTGACCGTATGTCGCCCCAGCGTGCTACGACGCCTGAGTTACAGCGGAGCAGGTTTGGTGGTGAGTGTACTAGTGATTCAACTCATATGTGTGGTGCAATGGTCTCGGCATTATTAAAGGTAGAGCTATTGGCATTGCTCATGACATTTTTTTTAAAAACATAAATAAATGGTATTGTCGTTTACAATGGTAATAGGTGAGCATTAGAGAGTAGTAGAGAGTATTCGCAGACACAGAGCCACACAAACACACACACAGACAGAGCCGCGCACACACACATCAAACTGCACCCTATTATGTGTTATTTTTTGTTGGCAATGGTAGTTCATTAAATAACCTTTCCCACAATTGTAAATTGCAAATTTCTACTCAAAGAACTGTTGATTCCCAGTTAACAGACTAGACATTAAAAGGAAAACAGAAGATATAAAGACTTATTGAGTAATACTTCTGAAATCTACAAAAGACCATAAGGCCTTCCACGTTCCATTTAGAATTCAGAACTGCCCATCTCAGCTCCTCCACAGAATTTTAAAAGTAAATGTGCACAATATGTACAAACAGCAGGCACAAACAGAAGGAACAAAATAAGCATAAAACAAAAAGATTCAACAGGCAAGAAATGCTCAATACAGAGCAATGCAGGTTCAGAAATGTAGGGGGAGGCAGGGAATAAAAAATATCTCAGCTGCAGAAAAATTGTAAGTCACTTACCTACTTAAAAGTTAAAACAAACTTTGAAAATATATGAATGTAAAATGGAATCAGGTGCAACCGTTACCATTGCAACATGTGCTAAAATACATGACTAAAAGCAAAACAGTGGTACACTTCACATGATTTGGATGGGGATTGAAACAGTGATTACTCCCCTACGTGGTAAAATACCCCAGAGATGGTGCCTGATGTGAGAACCGTCCCCATCTGCCATTTACTGTCCCTCAGCCTCCTGCATTGCTTGGTGGGGGGCATTAGCAGGAAGGCACGTTTGTTGTTTATTTGGTTGCTTCACATAGTGGAGAAGTGTGGCTCAAGTGGTTGCTTCACAGTGGAGAAGTGTTGCTCAAGTGGTTGGAGCGGCAGACCCTGATGCAGTGGTCTGGCCCGGACCAGGGTTCAATTCCCCGCCTCGGCGGGTCTTGGGCTCAAATTTCCCCGGACCTGACAATTCTCGCCTCGGTGCCTATTCCAATCATGGAGTCCCACTCTGCAACTCTGGGCAATAGCTTGCTTAATCTCCACAACGGCCCCTCGCAGCGGGATGCCTGGCTTTCACCTTGGGGATGTCCAGTAATGGGTTATCTCGCAGGGGAATACCAGGACGGGTTCCCTAAGCAAGCGCTGGGACGCTTTCGGGCAGCCATGCGCTCTACAAATCAAATTTCATTTCATTTCATTTCATTTCATAGACTTAGCAATAGAAGCATATTTTTCTGTTATTCTTGAGGGAGGTTTTATAGCATCACATGGCACATGCCATGGAGCAGTAGTTTAGCGCTGCTCTATAGGCATAGTGCGGTTTATAGCGTGCAATAGAGAGGTACACATTATACCATCACTTTATTCAGGTTCAAGACAACGGGAGAGCAGTGTAGTGTGTTTATAGAAAAGTTTTCCTCTGAGCATCAGACGTATATTTTTTTCTGGTGGTTAATGATGACTTCTCATTGGGTGTAGAATGTGACAAGTCTTTATGGAACTGGGGAAAATACGTAACCGTTGATTGTATTCCCAGAAGACTTACCCTATTGCCAAGCCATGTGGTGAACTGTCACAACATCCAATGTATTGCATTAATATACTCATTCGTAGAAGCCATGACATTGGCACAAGTGACCATGTAGGATATCACTACATTTGCAACACAACATCAACACATTGACTCTGGTGGAGTTTTGAGGTTAAGAAAAAAAATGTAAATAGAGTAAGCAATAGGATGAGGGAAGAAATAGTAGTATTGGGATGTGGGTTATGGTTGGGAGGTAGGCTTTCAGTTGGTGTTAGGTTTATTATCAGGGTAATGTTAGGTTTTCGAGTTACATTTAGAGTTAGCTTAAGGGTTAAAGTCCTTGTAAATGTAGAGTTAAGAGTATTATAATTAGGTTTAGGATTAGCATTAGGAATAACAAAAACTTCAATGTGAAAAGTGTTGGGGAATGCAGTCAAAGCCTCTGAGAAAAAAACATGTTTCCCTATTGGATTTGGCGGTATGTACTGGAGGACTGTTTATGTTATTTTAGCCAAAGAGAATTCTTCTGAATGCCTTCACTAAAAAACACGGCCATCGTTTGCTGTTTCCCATTGTTTCCTTCCTGTCTTTCAAACTGCTCAACTCTTAATCCTCTTGTTGAACTCAAAACAGATCTATTTTGGATACCCCCAGAGATCCCATGGTCCACAACTTGCTTCAATGTACACTGAACAAATCCATCTCAAGATCACTGGACACCCCAACCTATTAACCACTCCTACACTAATGACACCCATGTGTACCGCCACGTCACTTTAATTAAACAACATCGTGATTAAGTAACAGCCCACTTTTGTTCTCAAAACCTAGCTACCCTTTCAAACAGTTGTTGACTGCATCTTTGCTTTTGACTGTGTTCAATGAGACATAGCTTTGGGCCAGGTTCGCACTGTAAAAGTTCTACATACAAACATTCACTCTGTAGTTCTCACTGTTTACCCTGTGGTTGCCAGATTTAATGTCATCTCGCATTTTGACGATTCAGATCCCCTCAACATGGAACCACCAAAATGCCTAATGTGGCATCTTGTGGTGGTTTTAACATCTAGACCAGGATTATCTATTTGAAATAAACCTTGCTGGGCCATCTCTTGTTCCTCTGCAGCAAAATGAAACAATATTCTCGAGGGTTCACAGTCCACTCCAGCAACCTAAAACAGTCATTGATAAACATTCCGTAACTATTTGGAGAACCAAAGGAGGATGTAACATTGGGTGAATATTGACTGCAGGGGCCCACTATCAAGGAAAATATACCAAAAACAAATCAGTAGGCAAATGTAGATTTTCTATACCTAACTCCACATTTTATGTACCTATGCAAAACATGTATTATCAAGGTATGTAGGTGTGGAGTTAGGAATAGAAAATCTACACTTTCTCTATATGCACTTACCTTTCGGTGTTTTGTCCCCTGATATTCTGTTCTCGATATTCTTGTTCCATGATATTTTGGGGCTCGATATTCATTTATACAAATGTAACATTGCAGGTCAAAGCCCCCAAGAGCAGAAAACACTGCCCGTCAACTTCTGTTCATAGCCCAGGTGTCTCTTGACCTTCAGATGCTGGCTTATCACTCACCCGCTCTTAAACCTTTGGCTGGTCCAGGACGCACCCACCCGAGATTTGCTACACATTGTCGAGTTAAAATTAGTTCACCACCATTCCTGCACCAAAAGTACCAATCCAGCGTCAGTGGCAACCATTACCTCCTTTTGCTTCTAACATAGACACTCACTCTTATGCAACCATGTTTTTGTGCCTGGACTGTGGAAGTACAAATACAACTATCACCCTATAAAACAATGAAGAACAAACAATGCATGCTTCGTGTCACTGTCCACCTATGGGGGCAGCTTGGTGGTCTTTTTGCAAAGATGGGGTGGAAATTGAAAAATAAACATTTCTGGCAGATACACGGGGTACAACACTTATTATAAAGAAAAGGCTAAAAGCTTGCCCGCAACTGCACAAACTGGATCGAGGCCTCTAATCTCTATCTGAGCTAACCCTGTTATCCAGGCTTTAATCTGAAGGCCTTCACTTCTGAGTACAAACAGTCAAAGTGAGTATTTTTACTTCCTGAGTAGAAAGGGTTATGCATACTTGACTTTTACATTTTTATGATGTTTATTTTCTTGTTTATGGGAAAATGACAGGGTTTCAGAAATGGGGACAAGAACCAAACAACAGCTGGGCGAAAAAAAACAAGAATGCAATGTTAATTTCGGTGTTATACTGAATCAAAGTAAGGGTGTTTGTTAGAGAGCAACATGCATCCTGACTATGAATATTGAGGTAGGGTCCAAATATTAACTGCTCATTTCCAGACTTATTTCTGTAGAACTGATGCCTTACAATAAATATAAACACATACTCCTTGAACATTTCCTGTTTACTGTCAGCTGCCTGCCGCTAAAACGACTCTAGTGATCTGTGGGGGAAGAATGAATCCTCTGGAAGGAGATGTATTGCTTCAAAACAAAAATAAGACTCGGATCCGTGAAGGGACATGGAGATTTAAGTGACCCCCCTGGATAATTCCGAGGGATGTACACTGCCTCTAAGCCTCTCCAACACCTTACTGAATCCCCCACGCCAGCACGGCGCAGGTTTGCAAGGAAATAATAATAAATAATGTTTTTAAGCAACAAAAAATAAATGTAAAAAGTATGCCTCCAAATCAGTGAGTAGCGAAGCCTTCAGTAGTTGCCAATACAATATCCTGCACTTACTCTGAAGAATGCGGTTCAGTAAAACCCAGAGAGGACCTTCAAGCTGGACTCTGGGAGTCGCTCTGTTTACGGGGTCATCATCCCACGGTTCCTGCTGCCGTCAGATTTTGTGTCGAGAAGAAGTGTTTGCGGATTCATATTCCGAGGCTGCCTTTGGCTACGCAGCGCCACTCATAGCGCCGCCCGCCATGTCCCTCGCGCTGCCCGCCGCCCGTTGTGTCACACACGCAGCGTAACCAAGCACACCAGCCCAGGAATGCCGCAGAAGTTCAGCCACTTGGCGTCCGCGCTCTACCAGCGAACCAGAAATCCCAGGCTGCCGGTGGCTCCAAGTGGGTCCGGCCAGAGACTTCCCTCGCTTTTCCCCACAAAATGTCGGTGTTGTGCGCCTGCCATTAGCAGAGAGCACCTTCCTCGCCTCAACTCTTCGGTGCAGAAATAGCTTGAGGATTACCTGACACAGAACATGGACCATGGACAGCTGGAGGGGGGCGGGATACAACGGGAACGAGGACACGGACAGCGGGAGGGGGGCGGGAACAAAGACACGAACAGCGGGAAGGGGGCAGGATACAACGGGAAAGAGGACATGGACAGCGGGAGGGGGCGGGAACGAGGACAGCGGGAGCGGGCGACCTCATCTAAACGAGCAGCAAAATGGTGGCCGAAAATTTCGTATTCGGGGAGTGTTTTGGCGTTCTGAGTGACGGGTGACGTCACAGTCGAAAGAACGCAAAAAAATACGCCCCCGAATCTGAAAGAGACAGGGCTTTATTGGAGTGACACCTGTCTCCTCCAATGGCTGCCCTCCGTTTAGGAAGCCAGCTAATGGAGGAGAGAGGAGGAGAGAGGCGGGTTCAAGCCCCCATACTCCAAATCATTAAATCTCCTCCCGGAGACTGCGTAAGCGCAGCCTTCGGTTCTTGACCTAAAAAGGGGGAAAAAGAGGCATAAGTGTGAGCATTCCACACCTAGGCACTGCCCATCACTCAGAATGAAGCATCTTTTATGTCTGCTTTGACAATGTAGTTGTTGCCCGACTGTATGTGATCAACAGAAAAAGTGCCATTAGAAGCACAACTGCCAGAGGGGCTTTGGCTTCCCTCACATGTCGCCCTTTCACCCTACTGACTTTGATTGGACAGATGTTGTGTGCTTCTTCTGAAAAAGAGTGCTTGCTTGGACAAATAATGCTCAATACAGCAGACCTGAGTAAATTATGCTGAGAAGCAAATGATCAAGTAATGCCTACCTGTTTGGTTCACCTTGAACATTTATATCATATGCCACCGGTCTGATATATTTATAATGAAAGTTATGAGAAAAGGAAGTAGGTCCGAATTATTGTGAAAAGCGTCAGTTAAAGGCAAAAGGCCATTATGGGTGGATCATTATTACACTGTATTAATCCAGAGATTACCATAGTAAGCAAGGGTTAGGTTACCCCCCTCTGAGAAACCCTTTTTTATTTGAAATTCAGTAATTTGTTTGGGCTTGGCTTGACTGCGCAGCAGTCTGTGAGGGCTTGTGTGGTCACCAGAAAAAGAGAAATAAGAAGCCGTATTAGAGAGGCGCTGTGCCTCTGCCCAAATGGTGATCTTTTCTTTAAAAGCATTTGATTGAAAAATAGTTCTATTTGTCTAAAAAGCAGTTCCTTTGCTCATACCGGATAGGGACATTTTTAATGCGGACACCAGGTCAAATACAGTAGGAAGAGGGGTTGCAATGTGTAACCTTGTAACGAATACAGGAGGAAGGAGTTTCACATTGAACTATTTACCAAAAACTCCACTAAATGGCTATACATTGTGAACTCTCTGAAATACAACAAGAAGGTTAACTCCTTGCCAAACACCACAGGCACGAGCTTTATATTGTGACCCATCTGTCAGATTCAACTCGAAGGGGTTAACATTCTGAACTCTGACAAATGCTAGAGAGTGGGGATTAGGTTGTGAACTCTACCAAATGCAAAAGGATGGGGTTTTAGATTGTGAACTCTATGGCAAACTACACATGAAGAGGCTTTACATCTTAAGCTCTTAGACAAATTCAACAGGAAAGGCAGTTAGTCGTAAGTTCTATGGTCTGGGATATAGAGGTCTTATGGTGCTAGAGCAGTGTGTGTCGGGTTACAAGCTGATTCTTGGTTGGCCCAGAAAGTCCAAGCAATAAATAAAGATGCCTTTCAATTCTGTATGTATCTTGTCACATTTGTTGCCCTTTAAAGACAGAGGTCAAATGTCAATCTGTGTCTTCTGGCAAACTAGTTCTTATTTTTTAACCCCTTCACTGCGGCGGCTATTCCGCCGCAGTGCTAAGGGGGCGGGGCGGCCGCGCGGCGGCCGCATGCTGGTGACGGAACCGCTCCGTCACCAGCCTCGGTTGAGCTGTGCTCATGACGGAGCGGTTTCGTCATGGCCCGCCCCGCTCAATAGAACGTTCAGCGCAGGCGCGGAATTCGCTCCGCGCGTGAGCAGCGAGCGGGCCATGACGGAACCGCTCCGTCATCAGCACAGACCACCCGCAGCTGATGACGGAGCGGTTCCGTCATCAGCGTGCAAGGGGTTAATATGTTGGTGGGTGTTTATAAACTCTCAATGTGCAGTCAGAGAGAGAAAAAGAAAGTGAATTATGTGACAATCTTGCTGGGATACAGTAAATGTGAAAAGAAAGGTTGTAGGTGGCATTTTTGTAACACGTCAATAAAATGTAATTACATGTAAATGAAATGTACCCATTCAGCAGTTAGGAAAGCAAAAATGAAGCACTTTTTTTTGTAATTCTGAAGTCTGATGGAAACCAAGATTTTAACAGAATCAAGACAAATCAAGAAAATGTACTTGGTGGTGCAGATATGATAAATATTCACTGAAACTAGATTACCACACATTATCATTTGTCTGCAAAATAGTTTTATCAGTAAACCTGCATGTCTGTGCAAATGTAGTGGCCAGTTTAACTGTTTAGTTTATTTGAGTGCATAATTAATTTAAAAGTTGCACTAATCATATTAAAACAAATTCATTTGTATAAACATTCAAATGCTAGAAAAAGCTAATTATTCAAGGTAAAAAAATAGGTTAATTATTATATATATATATATATATATATATATATATATATATATATATATATATATATATAAAGTAAATCAGTTTAAAGTGAGCATCAAGGTGACTGCAGTCATAGTTTTGCACAAAAGAGGGGGGTCAGGATGCTGGATCAAGTCAGAGTACATTGCCGTCTATCGACAATAAAGTGGCAGTGCAGATGAATTCTTTGTCTTTGTGCAAGGGGGGGGGAGGGTTGGGTCATGACATGGAGCACCAAGCCTAGTTTCTCTTTTTAGCGTGCTATTAGGCTGTGGAAAAACTGCCACTCAACCTCACGAGAGCGAATAGTCCCCTTAAAGTGCGTAGTGTGCCCGTGATTGGTTGTGCTAGGTTGCGACTAAGTGGCAGTGCAGTCAAGGTCTTGCTCAAGGGGAGTCAGAGCACCAAACCAATAAGTCAATTTTGTTTGGTCTTGGCAAAGTGGCAATGCAAAATAGTGAGTTTAAAATACCTGATTTGGCCCTGGTGTTAAACAGCATATTAAATGGTTTATTTTCTGTTCTAGTCTTGTCAGGTATTTCACCAGCCTACAGTTAAGCTGGATGTCTTTAGAATTGAGGCAGGCTATAATGGCCTGTCTGCACCAACGCAGCTTCCTTGCGTTAAATGCTGGTCTCAAACCTGGAGGAGCGGAAAGCTAGATTTAATCACATATGCAGATTTGGTGGACTACAGTTTTAGGGGACTGGCCACAGAGTTCACATGCCTCTATGCTGGTGGGTTGTTTCCATGGTGGCACATACAGAGGTGATGGTATTAAACCACCCAGATGGTATTCCTGAAAAGATCTTTTGGTCTGGGCTTTGATACATTCTCCTAGATACGGTTAGGGTACTAGCTTTCCATAGGATCCTAATGTGAACCAAGCATGTTGTCACCTTGGCAATACCTCCTTGACAACCAGTAAGGAGGAGCACTTGATTATTTTATTTACGATGGCCCGACTAGGGGATGGTTGGATATGGATTCCCATTCTTGGTTTAAGCCAAGGGAGTTTAAGGAAAGAGAGAGATAGCTCCTGGTCAGGGAGTAATCTCTATTGCTAATTTCTTCCCAAAGACGATAATTCAGCTTATTGTTGTTGGCCTTCTTTAGTTTGTAGAATAATTTAAAGAATGGCCCTTTCCTCACAAGAACTTGTTTGGGGGGACAAAATTCTAATCTTGGGTGAGCTCGAGACGAATGGTGTGGCAATAGGAAGACTGATTCAAGTTCAAGTTCAGAAATTTGTATAGCGCGCTACTCACCCGGAGGGTCTCAAGGCGCTTGAGGGAGGGTGGGTGCATTATTTATCGAATAGCCATGTTTTAAGCTGCTTTCTGAAGGAGAGGTGGTTCTGTGTGAGGCGGAGGTGAGTGGGGAGGGAGTTCCAGGTCTTGGCCGCTAAGTAGGAGAAGGATTTTCCTCCCATGGTGGATCTCTGGATGCGCGGAATTGCGGCGAGGGCTTGATTGGTTGATCGTAGTTGGCGGGTGGGTGTGTAGAAGGACAGTCGTGTGTTGAGGCATTCGGGTCCTAGGTCGTAGAGGGCCTTGTGTGCGAGGGTGAGGAGACGGAACGTTATTCTCTTGTTGACGGGGAGCCAATGGAGGTCTTTCAGGTGACCGGAGATGTGAGCTTGACGGGGTATGTCCAGTATGAGTCTGGCTGAGGCGTTTTGGATGCGTTGGAGTTTTTTCTGTAGTTTAGCTGTGGTTCCGGCGTAAAGGGTATTTCCGTAGTCAAGTCGGCTCGTGACCAGTGCATGGGTAACTGTTTTTCTTGTTTCGGTGGGGATCCAGCAGAAGATTTTTTTGAGTATGCGTAGGATGTTGAAGCATGAAGATGAGACGGCGTTGACTTGTCTGGTCATTGAGAGGGAGGAGTCTAGGATGAAGCCTAGGTTACGTGCGTGATCTGTGGGTATGGGTGCTGTACCCAGGGCCGGTGGCCACCAAGAGTCGTCCCAGGCAGAGGGGGATGATCCTAAGATGAGGACTTCCGTTTTGTCCGAGTTTAGTTTTAAACAGCTGATCTTCATCCATTCGGCTACTTCTTTCATTCCTTCCTGGAGATTGGATTTGGCGGTGTTTGGGTCTTTGGTGAGGGAGAGGATCAGCTGGGTGTCGTCTGCGTAGGAGATGATGCTGAGGTTGTGTTGTCGCGCGATGGATGCGAGGGGACTCATGTAAACGTTGAAGAGGGTGGGACTGAGAGAGGAACCTTGTGGTACGCCGCAGATGATTTTGGTGGCTTCTGATTTGAATGGGGGGAGGCGGACTCTCTGGGTTCTTCCGGCGAGGAACGAGATGATCCAGTCAAGCTTTTCCTTGAATTCCAACGTTGCTGAGGCGTTGTATGAGGGTGCTATGGCAGACTGTGTTGAAGGCGGCGGAGAGTTCGAGTAGTATGAGGGCAGCTGTTTCTCCGTTGTCCAGTAGTGTTCGGATGTCGTCAGTTGATGCGATGAGGGCGGTTTCGGTGCTATGTGTGGCTCGGAAGCCGGCTTGTGAAGGGTCGAGGGATTTGTTGGATTCGAGGAAGGTGGCGAGCTGGCTGTTGACGGCTTTTTCGATGACTTTGGCAGGGAATGGGAGGAGCGAGATGGGGCGGTAGTTCTTGAGTTCCGTGGGGTCAGCTGTGGGTTTCTTCAAAAGGGCGCTGAGTTCGGCGTGTTTCCAGCTTTCCGGGAAGGTAGCGGAGTTGAAGGAACAGTTGATGACATCGCGGAGATGGGGTGCGATGATGGAGTCTGCTTTATTGAAAATGTGGTGGGGGCAGGGGTCGGTAGGCGAACCTGAGTGGATGGAGTTCATCAGGCGGATGGTGTCTTCAGTAGTGATTGGGTTCCAGGCGTAGAGATTGTTAGGGTGTTGTTTAGGTTCGGAGGTGGGTGGGGTGGACTGTTCTTCGGGCTGGTTTTCAAAGCTGTTATGTATGTCGGCGATATTGTTGTGGAAGAAAGAGGATAAAGAGTCGCAGAGGTCTTGGGAGGGAGTGATGTCGTTGGAGCCGGCGGAGGGGTTGGTAAATTCTTTGACGATGTTAAATAGTTCCTTGCTGTTGTGGGCGTTGTTGTCGAGACGATCCTTGAATGCTGATTGTTTGGTGGATCGGATCAATCGGTGGTGTTTGCGTGTGGTGTCTTTGAAGGTGGCAAGGTTGTCAGTGGTTGTTTTTTTTCTCCAGGTTTTCTCTAGAATACGACATAACTTCTTGGATTTCTTAAGGTCATCGTTGAACCAGGGGGCCTTTTTGCTACCTTGTTTGATTTGATGGTTTTTCAAGGGTGCTAATTCGTCAGCGCTGTGGGTGATCCATTGTGTGAATTTGGTGGCCGCTTGGTTTGGGTCCGATGATATGGCGGGAGGGTTTTGGTTAAGTGAAGTGAAGAGTTGGTCGGTGGCGATTTTGTTCCAATTTCTTCGAGGAATAGGTTGTGGAGGGTTGTGGGTCGTGGTCTGTTTGTAGCTGAAGTGAACGCAGCTGTGGTCCGTCCAGTGGAGAGCTGTGGTGTGATCGAAGGAGATGTGTTTGCTGGAGGTGAAGATGGGGTCGAGCTTGTGTCCGGCCAAGTGGGTGGGGGTGTCAACAAGTTGTTTTAGTCCGAGATTGGCCAGGTTGTCCAGAAGGGTGGAGGTGTTGCTGTCGTTTTTCTTTTCCAGGTGGAAGTTGAGGTCTCCTAGTAGGATGTAGCTCTCGGTGGTGAGGGCATGTGGGCTGATGAAGTCCGTGATGTCTTCGCTGAATTGTGTGCGGGTTCCTGGTGGTCTGTAGATGAGGGTGCCTCTGAGTGTGGTCCTGGGGTCGGTGTGGATATGGAAGTGAAGGTGTTCGGCGGTAGCGAGGTTATCGTTGGAGCTGGTCGTGATTCGGATGGTGTTCTTATGGACGATGGCGATGCCTCCTCCTGTTTGGTTGGTGCGGTCCTTACGGGTGATCTTGTAGCCGTCCGGGATGGCTATGGCGATGTCGGGCGATGATGAGGCGTTCAACCATGTTTCTGTAAGGAAGGCGACGTCCGGCGCGGTAGTGTCGAGTAGGTCCCAGAGTTCAGTGGCGTGCCTGTAGACCGAACGGGTGTTGAGCAGGATGCACTTCAGGTGGTTAGAGTTGGAGCTGTGTTTGGAGTTAGTGGATTTGGTGTGGGTCCTGATGCAAGCGAACTTGCAGGCGTGGCAGGTGAAGGGTCCATGGGTGTGTGCTGGGGTAGCCTCGCAGCATTGTGGCGTTCGACCGGGGTTCAGGGCAAAGAGGGTTGCGGCGTCGTAGGATATGTGGGCGGAAGGAATGAAGCGGGGGCCAGGGGGTCTGGCGCTGGGCGCGGTCCAGGCACGGACGGGCGTAGACGGGCTTACCTTTGGCGCACCTTCGGCGAGCATGGGGCGCGACCGCTGAGCGTGAACGCTGCGCACAAAATCATCTGTCATAAGTGGATAGTGAAGGGGAGGGGCGAGGGAGGGTCAGCTGGGAGGCAGGAGCGGGGTGGAGATCAGGGCAAGGAGGCAGAACAACAACAACAAAATGGCAACAAGCAGCCAATATCTAAACAAGACTGGGGCACAATCCATAAAAGCGCGATGCAAATGGCGGAGGCACAGGCACAATCAGGCACCAATAAAACTGCAGGCAGCACAAGTTCTAATGTCGGACAAGCGCACCTTGGCAGTCGAGCGCTACGATCTAATTCACCTCAGCAGATATTATAACTAATGCTAAGCAGGCGGGGCAATCTAGCGCTACGAACTAGGTTAGATAATTATACAGGCTTCAGCAGTAGGCGAGATAGGCACTCAGCAATCTACGATACCAGGCGAGGAGGCTGGGAGCAGCGTGTGGAGCGACCACTTCTGCTGGAAGCAGGACGGTCACAGCGCTACCAAGGCAGAGCGGGGAGTTCAGTATCAGTGGGAGGGAGGGTCAGCTGGGAGGCGGGAGCGGGGTGGAGATCAGGGCAAGGAGGCAGAACAACAACAACAAAATGGCAGCAAGCAGCCAATATCTAAACAAGACTGGGGCACAATCCAAAAAAGCGCGATGCAAATGGCGGAGGCGCAGGCACAAATAAAACTGCAGGCAGCACAGCACAAGTTCTAATGTCGGACAAGCGCACCTTGGCAGTCGAGCGCTACGATCTAATTCACCTCAGCAGATATTATAAATAATGCTAAGCAGGCGCAGCAATCTAGCGCTACGAACTAGGTTAGATAATTATACAGGCTTAAGCAGTAGGCGAGATAGGCACTCAGCAATCTACGATACCAGGTGAGGAGGCTGGGAGCAGCGTGTGGAGCGACCGCTTCTGCTGGAAGCAGGACGGTCGAAGAGCATTATGATGAGTTTATCCAGGTCAGAGGCATCTCTCTCTGCCTCTAAGTATTTCAAGTTGGTACCAGTTTGGTTTGTATGACTTTCAGTAGGGGTGTGTATGTCAATGTTGCAAATACAGTCTTTAGGCGTTTGAAGGCTGCTGTGAGGGAATTAGCTTTCATCTGCATGAGCTCCATGTTTTGTTTGAAGGAGCCTTGTCTGTCGAATAGCATGCCCAAATATTTCTATTCTGGTAACACTTCGATTTTCCTCTCTCCAAGAAGCTCAAAGAAGGTTTGCAGAGTATCAAAATGTCTGCCATCTTTAGGGGGGTTTCCATTGAGTTTGTACTAGAATATAGGGCAGTGGCGTTCAAGAGTCTCTGTAGGCCGACTTTTGTACGACTTAGCAGGACTAGGTCGTCTGCGTACATTAAACTTGGGAGCAGATTGTTTCCCAGCTTTGGAGCATGTGAGTTCACCTGATCGAGGCTGGGTGGAAGATCCGTCAAAAAAAGATTAAAAAGTGTGGGGCTTAGCAAACACCCTTGGCTTAGACCATGATGGGTCTGGGATCCTTCTGGACAGGTGGCCCGGTCTCCTAGCTTTATTCTAACCCCGGTATCAGTATCCAAAAGGATCAGAGCTTGCAGCAGATGGTGGGGCATATTCTAGCTGGCGACTTTACTCCAGAGGTTGCCCCTATATACTCTGTCAAATGCTGCTTTATAGTCTATAAAGCAGAAGTGGAGGGCCTGATTTTTTCTTGTGTTGGTCAAACACTAATGATAGAGCCAGTAAATTTGATGTTGTTCCCATACCCTTTGCAAACCCTGTTTGATTAAATGGAATCTGGTGCCTTTCGGTAGCCCATAGTTTTTATTTATTTTTTAAATATTTTTATTTGCATTTTGTCAAACAAACAGGTTACAGAGGACATAAATGAAAGAGGAAAGGCGGGGGAAGGGGAAAAGGGGAACAGGTGATTGATCGTGCGCGGATGGAATAATATGCAAATAACCAGCACAAGTGTAGGAAAGAGTTAGCAGTCATGTCTGGTGCATTCATGACTTGCGGTATGCATTAAGGCCACATGGCCAGTGGTTGACCACAGATTGCATAGTCGATGTACCAGGTATCAGAGGGTCCACTTTTCAGTGTCCATACAAATCAGATAAAGTGATCCATCCAATCTCAACTTTACACATCCATGACTGTACCTGACTATACGGCTCAGTGCCAAATTGTGGCAAATCAGATACAAATTATTAGCCTCATAAACCAATTAAAACAAATACAAAGAAAATCGTCGTCACACCCCAATTAGTGTATGTGAGGAAATGTGTTGTCCATGTAGCCATACTAAATTAGATGAGACCCCCATCCTCCTGGCGAATAAGAGAAATAATGATTGTATCGTCGCTACTTTGGCTAATGGTGGTTTCAAGCGTGCCCGCCACTACCTCATCATCCCCATAGTGTCTCTCAACCTCCTGGGAAGAGCCGCACCCCCCTCCCCATCCGTGCGCATCAGGTCTGTCAGTGTGGCATCCCACGGCTGGGCAGTGGGTATTTACGCAGTCCTGCTATTTCCTCCCTTTGTAATGACGTGCTTTCTGCCGGAGCCCATACTAAAAGAGAATTCCTCCAACCGGCCATTGCAGGGGGGTCAGCATGTTTCCAGCGTTTAGTGATTAGTCTCTTAGCTACAATAAGGCCCAGGTCAATAAACCTGGATGTGACTCTGTGTTTCTTGGGTCTATGATACAAACCCAGTATGCACACCTCCCATGTCTGTGGTAGTGTCCTCTCAGTGCATGCCGTGAGTGCTGTGTTAACCTCCCGCCAGTATGCGTGTAAAGCAGTACAAGACCACAGCATATGTAGAAAGTCCATGTTCACCTGCATGCAGCCGGGACAAGTTGTTGTAGTCACACGAAAATATGCATTTATTTTATCAGGGGAAAGGTATGCCCTATGCACAATATATGTCTGTATGAGCCTGAGTCTGGAGTTGCGTGGTATGTTAGTAGGGGTGGCTAATATCCGAGCCCATGCGCTATTTGTCCATGGGGTGCTTCTGTCTGCTTCCCATTTAACACGGAGCGACATCAGCGGTTGTACAGTGTGCTTAAGTAATGCTTCCGCCAGCCAGTGGATGATGTGGGGCCCATTCCCCATAACATGCAAGTATTGCAATAGTAGGTGCATCTCCGGTTCGGCATTAACGTCGCCCCTTGCTGCGGTGAGGGAACGCAAAATGGAGGTATATAATAAGAATTGACCTGCAGTTAAATTATTTTCTGCAGCTAGACTTTCAAAAGATATCAGGGCCCCCTCAATGTAAAAGTCCCGTAGGGTATGCAGGTCTGCCTCATGCCAGGACACGAACACTCTGTTGGTGATGCTCATCCTGCCCCTAGGTATTCCTAAAAGTGGTAAAGACGGGGCATAGGGGACCGTATTTCTAGTGAGGTGCAAGCTCCTTTTATAACAATGATGTGCCAGAGCAAGGCATGTCTGTGGTGGGTGTTGGGGTCGTGCAATAGGATGAAACAATTGCTATATCTGGGATTGGGACAAGGGGGGTTGTGTGGTAGCCATGTCTTCTAGATTAAGGCCCACCAGCCACTTTGTTACCCACTGTAACTGTGCCACCAGATAATACAGACAGACTGTAATGGGGGCATTACCTGCTACCCAGTTCGCCTCCATTTTTACAGGCAAGGTTGAGATTCTGTTTATTGGACAACAAATTCCAAGAATTCACATCCCGTAACATTTATTGGGGGAGTTAAATTAGTATGACTGTCTCCTGATTGAGTGACTGCCCCCCCTTTTTCATTCTGTATCCCGCGTGACTGTCTCCCATTTTGAGTGTCTACCCCCTCTTGTTTGCCTTCTGTACTCCGGCTTGACTGGTTCAGGACCTGTGCCCATTCCCCCTGTGCCTCGTTTTGTGCTTTTCTCGCCTCTCTCTTGCTTCCCGTTTTTTCGCGCCGTTCTTTTTCACAGTGCTCTGCGCTCGTGGTTCTCCTGCCACTGTTTCCCTCCCAGCCCCGCCCCCCTGCTCCTCATTGGTTCCTACCCTCCCGCCACCCGCCTGCCAGTTGACCCGCCTCCCCGGCTACCCTTAAATGGCGGCCGCTGCACGACCGCGCAGCGGGCGCGCCGCTGGCGCGCCGAAGGCGCGCCAAAGGCAAGCCCGTCTGCGCCCGTCCGCGCCTGGCCCACGCCCAGCACCAGGACCCCTGGTCCCCGCCAATACAAGACCACCCGACAGACCTACGACGCCGCCACCCTCAACGCACTCAATGTCGGCCGGATCCCCGCCTGCTACCGAGCCACCCCAAAACGTACCCACGGACCCTTCACCTGCAAAGCCTGCAAGTTCACCTGCTTCCGAACCTGCACCACACCTGCAAAGCCGAGCACCAACAACAAACACCTCAAGTGCATCCTGCTTAACACCCTCTCCATCCACAGACAGGCCGTGGAACTCTGGAACCTCCTAGACACTACTTCACCAGACGTCGCCTTCCTCACGGAAACCTGAATGAACGCCTCCTCAGCCCCTGGCATTGCCATAGCCATCCCAGACGGATACAAGATCACCCGAAGGGACCGCGTCAACCAGACCGGAGGAGGCATCGCCATCGTACACAAGAACACCATCCGCATCACGACCAACTCGGACGACACCCTCCCCGCCGCCGAACACCTCCACTTCCAGATACACACCGACCCCAAGACGACCCTCAGAGGCACCCTCATCTACAGACCCCCGGGACCACGCACATGATTCAGCGAAGACATCGCAGAATTCATCAGACGCTCGCCCTCCCCTCCACTGACTACATCCTCCAAGGGGACCTCAACTTCCACCTGGAAAACAACAACGACACCAACACCACCACCCTGCCGGACAACCTCGCCAACCTCGGACTCAAGCAACTGGTGAACACCCCCACCCACTAGGCCGGCCACACGCTCGACCCAGTCTTCTCCTCCAGCAAGCATATCTCCTTCAGCCACTCCAACGGACTGCATTGGGCGGATCACAGCTGCGTCCACTTCAGCTTCAGAAAATCCACGACCCACCACCACCCGCAACAGGTACCCCGCAGAAGCTGGAGCAAGATCACCGCCAACCAGCTCACCGCCTCCCTCAGCCAGAACCCTCCCGCCAGCACAACGGACCCCAACGAAGCAGCCAACAACCTCACACAGTGGATCACCATCTGCGCAGACAACCTCGCACCACTGAAGACCCCTCCCAGCAGACCAGGCAGCAAAAAAGCCTCCTGGTTCACCGACGAACTCAAGAACTCCAAGAAGAACTGCCGTACCCTCGAGAAAGCCTGGAGCAACAACCAGACCACAGACAACATGATTGCCCTCAAGCAGGCCACCCGCAAACACCACCAGCTGATCCGCACCACCAAGAAGACAGCATTCCAGGAACGACTGGACAACAACACCCACAACAGCAAGGAACTCTTCAGCATCGTCAAAGAGCTCTCCAACCCCAGCGCCGGAAACAACGACATCACCCCCTCGCAGGACCTCTGCGACTCACTCGCCTCGTTCTTTCACAGCAAGATTGTCGACATACACAACAGCTTCGGCGCACAGACCACGCACCCAACCACCGAACCATCACCCCCCACCACCATCCTCTGCACCTGGACACCGGTCAGCACCGAAGACACCACCCGCACGATGAACACCATCCACTCCGGATCTCCAACCGACCCCTGCCCCCACCACGTCTTCAACAAGGCCGACTCCATCATCGCACCCCAACTCCGGGACATCATCAACGCCTCCTTCAACACCGCCACCTTCCCGGAGAGCTGGAAACACGCCGAGCTCAGCGCACTCCTAAAGAAACCAATGGCTGACCCCACTGACCTCAAGAACTACCGCCCCATCTCGCTCCTCCCTTTTCCTGCCAAGGTCATCGAGAAGACCGTCAACAGACAGCTTGCCGCCTTTCTCGAGACGAACGGGTCCCTCGACCACTCACAGTCCGGCTTCCGAACCAACCACAGCACCGAGACCGCCCTCATCGCAGCCACAGACGACATCAGATCCCTGCTCGACAACGGAGAAACTGCGGCCATCATCCTCCTGGACCTCTCCGCAGCGTTCGACACTGTCTGCCACCGCACCCTTGTACAACGCCTCAGCAACATCGGAATCCAAGAGAAAGCACTGGAATGGATCATCTCGTACCTCTCCGGAAGAACACAGAGAGTCCGCCTCCCCCCGTTCAGATCCAAGGCCTCCGAAGTCATCTGCGGCGTACCACAAGGATCATCGCTCAGCCCCACCCTCTTCAATGTCTACATGAGCCCCCTCGCAGCCATCGCACGCCAACACAACCTCAACATCATCTCCTACGCCAACGACACCCAGCTGATCCTCTCCCTCACAAACGACCCAGCTACCGCCAGAACCAGCCTACACGAAGGGATGAAAGACGTCGCCGAATGGATTAAGAACAGCCCCCTGAAACTGAACTCAGACAAGACGGAAGTCCTCATCCTGGGATCATCACCCTCCGCCTGGGACGACTCCTGGTGGCCCCCTGCCCTGGGCACCGCTCCCAAGCCAACAGACCACGCACACAACCTGGGCTTCATCCTGGACTCCTCCCTCTCGATGACCAGACAAGTCAACGCCATCTCATCTTCATGCTTCAACACCCTGCGCATGCTCCGAAAGATCTTCCAGTGGATCCCCACCGAAACCAGGAAGACGGTCACCCAGGCACTCGTCACCAGCCGACTGGACTACGGAAACACCGTCTACGCCGGAACCACAGCCGAACTTCAGAAAAAACTCCAACGCATCCAGAACGCCTCCGCACGACTCATCCTGGACATCCCCTGACACAGCCACATCTCCGGACACCTGAGGGACCCGCACTGGCTCCCCGTCAGCAAGAGGATCACGTTCAGACTCCTCACCCATGCACACAAGGCCCTCCACGACCTGGGACCCAGGTACCTCAACAACCGCCTGACCTTCTACACTCCCACCCTCCAGCTACGCTCCGCCACCCACGCCCTCGCCGCAGTTCCACGCATCCGCAGAGCCACCACCGGAGGGAGGTCCTTCTCCTACCTGGCGGCCAAGACATGGAACTCCCTCCCCATCCGCCTCCGGCTGACCCAGGACCAACTCTCCTTCAGGAAGCAACTCAAGACATCGCTCTTCGAGCAGTAGCAGCCCCCCCCCCAGCGCCTTGAGACCCTTCCGGGTGAGTAGCGCGCTATACAAATGCTATGATTGATTGATTGATTGATACAGTTCCAGATTGGGGACCGCCAGACCACCTCTGTCGATAGGGGCATAGAGTTTCCAGAGCGCCATCGGGGGCAGACCCTTGTTTCAAATGAGATTGCGGAGCAATCGTTCAACTCACAAAAAGTAGCAGCCGGGACATAAACCGGGAGGTTGGCAAAATAATACAATAGCTTCTGCAACACCAGCATCTTGGAGAGTGCCACTCCACCAATCACGTTCAGCGGAAGAGTCCTCTAAAATTGGATCTGTGCCCTGATGGCAGATATTGCTCTAATCAGATTACTCTCCAGGATGTTGTTAGGGTCTCTGTAGATAAAGATGCCAAGGTAACGAAATGTGGATAAGTGCCAACGGAGAGGGGAGCCGTTCATTTGAACATTAGGATTAGGAATTCCATCTCGGAAGGGGTACAGCCCCGACTTGGCCCAAATCACTCGGAGACACGAGATATCTGCAAAGGTACGAAGGGTATCCGTGATATTAGCAGGAATATCATGTAAGTCCCTGAGATATAATAGCAGATCATCTAAATACAGAGAAACTGCGTGTATACTATCCCCTAGTATCCCCTCGTCCGCACCATCCCTGCGTAACCGCGTCGCTGTGGCTCCTTAGCCAGGGAGAAAAGGAGAGGGGATAGCCTTGTCTGGTGCCTCTGTGTATCTGGATACTCTGATATCAGTTGGCCAGTCCGTACTCTGACGGACGGTTGCTTCGGTAGCCCATGATGATAGCTTCTCAAGGAGATATCCAGCAAAGTATTTTGATTTAATGTCCAGTAGCGATATGGGTCAGCAGTTAGCAGGATCAGAAACGTTTCCTCCTTTAGAGATCGGGGAGATAACAGAGCCTTTCCAAGAAGAGGAGATAAGATTAAGAGTGGTTATGCTCTCAAAGACTGGCGCCATGTTGTTTGCACAGAAAAATGTGTCCTCTTTGAAAATGGCTGAAGGAAGGCTGTTCGGGCCAGGCCCTCCGTTGCTACATATTCTTGAGTTTTGGCATTTGATTGTTGCTACCCAAAATTTCAGCAGACTGGAGGCCCATGTTACACTGGTAATTGTTATGGAGGAGAAGCGTCGCCCCCTGCTGAAAACCAGCAGAGGCAACCAACAAAAATAAATTGATAATAAAATATTTTTAACATAATTTTATTTGTTGTCCGACAGAGCAGAGGGAGGGGCAGGGCCATTCATCCTGATGCTGCAGCACCAAGGAGGAGGGAGGAGTAGCGGGCACTGCCAAGTGCGCATGACAGTTTGGCTGGCCCTCTGGGCCGGCCAAACCATCATGCACTCTTAGCCTTTCTCCACCTAGCTGTGTTGTACAGGTGGGTGGAGAAACCAGCACTGGCTCCCAGTCCATGTCTGAGCGCCGAACTAAGGCGCTCAGATCAATCCCAGCATGTAAGCAGCGCTGGGATTGGGAGTTGAAAGCCTGCACAGTGTGCAGCAGTTCCAGGACGTCAAGGAGGCAAGGATCGGGAGGAAGGCAGGGGCCGACGGAGCAGGTTAGTGTAATTTTAATATTTATGATTATTTTTTCTTTAGATTGAATTCCCCCTTCACAACACCAGCGACCGTTACTGTAACTGTTGTTTTGTTTTTTGACAGATCATTCAAGTTGTTCACTTTTCTCCAAAACGTCTCGTGTTTATTGGTGTTTAAATCATGTATAAGTTTGGCACAGAGTTTGTTGACACTTTGTGTCTTACTACGTTTGATGGATCTCTCTTGGCAGAGACCACATGGTCATTTTTATTTATTTTCATGTTAAAGCCAACAGGTTTACTTTATTAATTATTAAAAAAAGGTAACGAAGGCAGCTGATGCGTCAATTTTCATTGTGAAAGACTTGAAAAAGCATGTAGGCTTAACCTTTTTACTATGAAAAGTCTCATATTTTCCAATAGAAACACTCCCCATTTTTAACTATTAGAGGCTCCAATTGGCTATATTATTAGTATAGTTTTAAGTTGTGTATTGCGTCGAATGCACATTAAAATATTTTTCTTTTTGAAGAAAAAACATTTGTTGGACATTGACTTATTAAGTGTTAATGTTGGTGTTGCTTGTTCTACTCCGCTACATTGCCCCGAGAGTTAGGTTTTACAATATGTGAACTCTTTGACAAATGCAAATGGGAGAAAGTTTACAATGTGAATTTGCCAACAAATGTAAGACAAACAGGTTTTACATTGAGAACTCCATTGCTACTACAATAGGAAGAATTTCCCTTTGTGAACTCCTTGATGACACCATTTCAAGGGCATATATATTGTTTAACATTAAACCACTCATTTGGCTGGTGCTAGAGAGGTCTCTTTTTTGTTGTTTAAATTCGTAATTTTCTGTTTTTATTTAGTTGTGAGTGAATGAAAGTACTTTTTCTTATTAAAAGTAAAACACAGGACAGATTTACTAAGAATTGCTTACCTTGTGGAGTTCCTAACAGTTTATTTAACTCATTTTGTTGCTTTTAAGCCATTATTTTGGCTTTACTTCATTTTTTTAAATTATGCTAATACTCAATTTATGATGCAAAAAAAAGTGCTATGATGTTCTTATTAAACTTTGAGAATATCTTGTTCCAGTTGCATGTTGGATGACCAATAAACTTTTGAAGTTAAATGCAGATAAATACAAATCATCCTTAGACCAGAACTCCCTTTGGTAGTCACTGGCTTTTGGCTTACTCCCTGTACCTGCTACTAAGACCAAAAATGTTTGATTTAATTTCAAAGCTTAGCTTACCTTCTGCCTGCATGTCAACAGGATAGTTGCTACATGTTACTCCCTCTTTTTTTTAAAGTATTTTTATTAACATTTTCTTTAATACATTACAAAGACATTGCTTAATAGCAGCACACAGTGGCACCTTTAGTGCGACATCGGCATCATATTCGAACAACAGTGGCGGATAATCTAGAAACTGTTCCAGAGTCTTACACATTTGGTGGGAGCATTTTTCAGCTGCATAACCCACAAATCCATTGCAAGAGATCACTGTGAATCAGAGAGCGACAACCCATAGTGTGCCAACCATGGCTTCCATATTTTCCAGAACTTTTTGGGGCAGCCCCGTGCTTTAGAAGTCGTCTTTTCCCCCAACATATACATATCCATACTTTTTTCCTACTCTGTCAGGGACGGAATCGCCACCGCCCCCATGCCTTGGCCAAGTGACGTTTCGCAACCACCAATCCCAATTGAAGTAAGGTTAGGGAGGTCAATGTCAGTGGATATCCCTTGCAAGACGAACTGCGGACTGAATGGTATCGTCTCCCCAGGACTGCACCCAACCTTCCTTGCATACTGGCCCAATACTGTTGAATCCGTGTGCAGTCCCACACCGTGTGAAAAAATGTACCCCACAACACTCCACATCGCAAACAGTGTCTGGTGTTTCCGCCCTCCCTATACGATGTAGTTGCGCCCTATCATAATATGCTCTGTGCAGGTATTTCAATTGTATCAGTCGGAGCCTGGACTTAATAGTCACCCCACGTGGGTGCATCAGTGCCATTTCCCAATCTAGGTCTTCCATCTCACCTAACTCTGCTTCCCATTTCGCCCTCAACTTCTGTAAAGTGTCCAGCTTGTTGTTAATTATCGTCCTATAGGTCCATGAAACCGCTTTCTCTGCAATTTCTCCCATTAGTAGTCGCCCCTCCAATGGCGTAGATTCCGGAATGTCGTTAGTGTCTAGGTGTTGTGCTCGCCAGGTATGGGTCAGCTGCAGGTACTTGTAGTGTTGAGTCTCGCTCATGTCATATTCAGCCTGTAGGTGTGAGAATGTTACCAGGTCTTTACGGTGTATGATATCTTTGAGTTGTGAAATGCCTAGTAAGTCCCATTGTTGGAAGCCTCGGAGTTTTGTAATTTCCTGAAACCAGGTGCCGACCCAAAGTGGAGTTTTCCAGGTGATCCGGCCATCCCACTTAATTTGTCGTTCTGCCTGTTTCCAGCCTGTTATAACAATCTGTGTCGCAGTCAGGAGTCGAGCTGCCACCTCCCTCCATATAAGTAGTGTGTGTGTGGGCTTTTGGCAAACTGTGTGCGTTCAAGTACATACATGGGGTGATCTCTTTTTGCATGCTGCCACTCGTTCACTATTACTAGGTGGGCCGTCCAGTAGTTCGCACGAAGGTCAGGCAACGAGATACCGCCGCTGTATTGATTACGTTGCAGTGTCGCTAATGCTATCCTAGGTTGCTTCCCCTCCCAGATAAATCTGTGCAACAAATCATCAATTTTATTGAACGCCTCGAGTGGCATGAACTGGTAGGTATTTTGCAATACGTGAAGAAATTTGGGGAGCACTATCATTTTATACAGTGCTGCCCTGCCCAACAACGTTAGTGGCAGACCCCCCCACCTTTCGACGTCCGCTCGAAACTCCCCGAGCACCCTATAGAGATTGCATTCCAGCGCCCTTGCTGCATTGGTGGTAACATAAATCCCTAAATACTTTAAACCCTCCCGGCCAACTGAAGGTGACTGTGGCCAAGAGTCTGGTCTTTACTCTTACCTAGTAGATATATGTATGATTTCTCCCAATTAATTTTGTACCCAGCAAGAATACCATAAGTCTCGCAGCTATCCATAATTGAGGGGATCGTCCTCTCTGGGTTTGTAACGTACACCAAGATTTCGTCTGCATATAAGAATATGCGTTCATCCGTTTCTGCATCTCCTCTGCTCCTAAATCCTGTGATGTCAGGGTGTAGTCAGATCACACAGGCGAGTGGTTCCAACACCGTGGCGAAGAGCAGGGGTGACAAGGGGCAACCCTGTCGGGTGCCTCTACCTATTGGGAATTCTCGTGATATAGCTCCATTGCTTCCAACCCTAGCCACTGGTCTCTCGTAAAGCACAGCGATCCAGCGCCTGAATACCGGACCATTTCCAAATTCCTCCAATACAGACATGAGGAAAGGCCAGTGGACAGTATCGAATGCCTTTTCAGCATCGAGGGAGAGGACCAAGTGTGGATCCTCTCTACCGTCAACCTCTTCTATCCAATTGTGCAATCTCCTCAAATTACGCCTTGTTGATTGTTTGGGGATAAAGCCGGATTGGTGCCTGTGAATAAGACGGGCAAGGACTACGGCTAGCCTGTTTGCTAATATTCTAGCCAATATCTTTGTCTCCATATTAATGAAAGAGATTGGGTGATATGAACTACACTCTTGCAGTGACCTGTCCTTTTTGGGGATTACTACAAATGAGGACAGAGCCCCACACTACTCCAGCCCCGGTGTCACCTCAAGTACATGAAATTAGAGGACAGGGGCCCAGACTACTCCAGCCCCCGTGTCACCACCTCAAGTACATGAAATGTGGACAGAGCCCCACACTACGAGTACATGAAATGATGACTGAGCCCCACACTACTCCAGCCCCGGTGTCACACGGAGTACATGAAATGAGAGGACAAAGGTCCCCAGTACTCCAGCCCCGGTGTCACCACCCCAGTACATTAAATAAGAGGACAGGTGCCCGCACTACTCCAGCCCCTGTATCAACACCAGTATATGCAGTGAGCGACAGGAGTGAATCTCACACTACAACAGCTCCGGTATCACCAACTGGAGTACGTACAGCGGCAGGAGTAAGTCTACACTACGCGCGTTTCAGGGCCACTTCACTTAAGGCGTACAGTGACAAACAGGTGCTTACACTACCCAGCGAGAGCACCGGCATCTGGAGTTCATGCAGTGACATGGCAGAAGCCCGAGGGCCCTCATTCGAGGCGTGCAGCGCACGGTCCGATGCTGCGCTCCCCCAGCCTCCTGGGCGCACAGTGCAGTGCACGAGGCTGGTGACCGGCACTATTCCAGCCCCGCCCGTGCACGCAGTAATTACCGCCGAGACCCGCGCGTGCGGCTGCTTAACCCTCAGATCCGAATCGCCGAAGGCCTCATCTTAACCAGGGATCGCGCTAAGCTGCCATTTTACAACCACGTCAAAGTCTAATCTTTATTTAATGGATTTAGCATCTATCTTCACTGGAAGGTCTCGGAGGGGAAGGGGGCGGGGGTGTGAAGGGGCAGCCGAGAGACCATCACTCCTCCCCCTGTGCTCTGCTCAAAATTCAATTACCTCCTTATTGATACTTGAGCGAGATATTTAGGCAGCAGACACGAGGCCCTGATTTCCCCGGGGGCCGTGGCCCTCTCTATTTCACTGCTCTGCTTCCCCAAGGGTGAATTCCTGAGGCGTCCATATTAATGGGTAATCAGTCACAATTCATTTATTAAACAGCCAGCACACTTTATCCACCGCCCTGATTAGCCGGAAGAAGCAATGAATTCCTAATTTGTTTATGGAAATTTCTGTCTCTTTTGAGCGGCGCAGGGGAGAGGGTGAGCGGGGCTCTGCCGACGCTATCCTGCAAGTCAAGCAGCCCCTGAGCCCGACCCGGAGGGGAGCAGCTGGGAAGCAGGCCCACAAGCATCCCTACATTAGCGGCCGCTTCCAGAGACGAATCCCCCGGGTGCAGGCACGCTTACTGCGACACCGCGTAAACATGAAGTGCGATAAGATGTTAACTCCAACACGGAAATGGGCACGCCTTCAAAGCCCAGCGTGTCACGCAGCCAAGTGACAATTCAATGTGTGCCACCCTCTCCCAGCTTTTCAGCCAATAACACTTTGCAGTCTGGGACTTGAAGTGTCACATCGCCGTTTTAAGTTCTAACATGTAAACTGGTGTTGGTTGGAGCCAGAGGTCGAAGCGGGAGGGGTCTGACGGGCAGATGTGTCACTACTTTTTTATTTTAAGAAAAACAGTTCCCCAACTTTTTTTAAAAGATAACCGGCCGAGCCACGTCATTCTGACAGCTGAAATGCTTCAGCAGTAGTGTAAGGCAGGCAGTCTTCTGTGATGTGAGGCAGGGGTAGACAGCTAAACAAGCCTTCCTCCTTGCCTGAAAGAAATGTAAATGTGCGCAACTAGTCAATCTGCACATGTAAAGGAAGCCTGGAAGCAGGAACCTTGTTTTAATTGATGGAATCACTTGAAGCTTCCTGATGACACATTGATTCTTTTTGAGTGGTATTGCAAGGGAGTTACCATGTGGCCTGTGAAGTGTGTGCTTTTAAAAGACAGTTATACAATAAATGACACTACTAACAGCCATGGTATTACTCAAATCTATATTTTGAAGCACCTTTTTTCTTAAACCTTTCTGAGCATTTACTTCCAGCCTAACTGACTAATATCCACCACTCAAATTACTTTCATATTTCATCATACTAATTCACCACTAATCCTTTATGGGTTCTGGAGTAGCGTGCTACTCACCAAAAAAGCGCTGCTTCAACTCCCCATCAGGGGTAGGAAGCGATATATATATATGTATATTTCCATCACCCCCTCCGACGGCGAGAGTGAAGAGGCCATCACTGGAGAACTGGTGGAGACAGCATTTATTCCATTCAAGCAGGTAGGAGACTATCACATCACCTGCAAAAAGGCGTATGCATTTCGGCTTAGGATTAGCCTTCATCAGACACAAATATCACGCCCCACCTGATTAGTCCAGCGCTGCTCCGCCCCTCCTGGCGCACATGCCAATCGCAATTGTCCCTGGTATATCGCATCATGTACCGCGACTACCAGCCCCAGAATGCAGTTTTCATGTTCATTACTGGTAATGGTTGCATGGAGGCGCTGTAATGATGGAAAACAGACTTCACACTCCGCTGTCATGGAACACACCGTCCCCTCCTGTCCCCATCCGTCTCAACCTCCTTACGTTTGGTGTCCACTGGGCGGGGGCAGGATGAAATACATATCCTGCCCAGCGTGAAGCCTGTTGACTCCAACACCGCTACTATTTCTCTCAAACCCGGAGGTGGGCTCTGGCAAATCCCGGTACCCCAGGCAAATCCAAACGCCACCGGAGCAGCAGCCAGCAGGTCAAAGCCAACTTGGTGAGACGGGGGCCTCTTTGCGCGGTGCTGGAACCCGCTCTGTAACATCGTTCCATCACCCCCTCCGACGGCGAGAGTGAAGAGGCCAACACTGGAGAACTGGTGGAGACAGCATTTATTCCATTCAAGCAGGTAGGAGACTATCACATCACCCGCAAAAAGGCGTATGCATTTCGGCTTAGGGTTAGCCTTCATCAGCGCCACGGGTGTGAATGCTTCAGGTGGCGGCAATTTTCACGGACACAAATATCACGCCCCACCTGATTAGTCCAGCGCTGCTCCGCCCCTCCTGGCGCACATGCCAATCGCAATTGTCCCTGGTATATCGCATCATGTACATATATATATATATATATATATATACACACACACGCACACAAACCTTTTTTCCTCTTCTATCCTTCTGAATCCAAATAACCTCTATGGGTCCCGGTGTAGCGTGCTACACGCCGAAAAGCGCTTCCATGCCCCGTCAGGGGTAGTACGTGCTATAAAAATGCAATTACAATACAATGTGTGTAATGCAAGTTCAAAATAATTAATTACATTTTCACAGTGCTTTCTGTCACAGACTCACCTCTGAGTACTAAACATATACAAGTCACTATTCTCCAAAGCACCTACCAGGTTTCGATTCTGTGGCATTCTGGTAACAGGCAAAGACCTCTGCAATACATTAACTAATAGAGGTTTCATAAATGTACAATAGTCAGGGCCACTGGAAGTATGCGATTCTTCGGCCGAGTCAATTTTTGCATAATTATGGATTTTTGACACATTTGCCACAAACTGCAGATTTTAACCCAAAAAATTGCTTCTAGCTCAAACGGTTCCAAGGTTCCAAAAAATATGACGACTAAGGTTCCTGGGTTGACTGGTCATCTTTAAGTTGCTAATTGTTGCATTTGTGTGTTAAATTGGTACTAATTAAGGTGAACTCTTTTCTCAGACACTGTTACCAGGTGTAACAATGTCAAAATAAAAGTAATAATGCCACAAAATGTGCCGCACAAGAAAACAAGTTACTTACCTGTAACTGTAGTTCTCCAGTATTGGAAGCTTTCATAGATTCACATGCCTGAATCATTCCCCGTCGTCGAGACGGGAGTCTCTGGTACATAAAAAAGCAATGCTTAGTAGTATAGCATGAAAAGAGGCCTAGGCCATTTTTCCTTTTGCAACCCATAACCCTTGTTATGTAAAAGAGATCAAACTTTCTCCTGGACCAATCAGAGCTCCTCACCCTCTAGAACCCTCCTCAGATTTTCGCGCACATGTGCATACAAACACTCTTCGTGCTAAATCCAAGGTGAGCCTCTCAGGGAAGGAGGGTGCGTCACATGTGAATCTATGAAAGCTTCCAATACTGGAGAACTACAATTACAGTTAAGTAACTTGTTTTCTTACTCCAGTATTGGAGCTTTCATAGATTCACTGCCTGAATCAGAATAGCGAGCAGTAGCAAAAAGCAATTTTTTTTCAGTCACTTAACACTTAATACAGCATCATCGTGTACATAGTTATTTTAGAATTCCGCATATCAATATTCCAATCACTGTGACTAAACATAATGTTATATCCTTCATTCCATGTATTTCCCTTTTAAATATGTTTCCCTTTTTATGCACATTGTTTTCCTTTAATTATGGCACATGCCTTACAGTTGTGTATGACATCACTCAGACAAGGAAAGTGTATTCCACCAGTTTCTTTATGGGATACTATTTTGAATTTGAGTCATCAAAACCATGTTGGTATCACCTCAATGAAAAGACTTATTAGATCTTTGTTTTGGTGGCCAGGAGTTGACAGGTTTGTTGACAAGTAGGTTAGAGAGTGCCCTGAGTGTGTTAGTAGCGAGAAATCTCTTAGATGCAGTCCTGCTCCTCTTATTCCTGTTAAGTGGCCTGAGTTTCCATGGCAGAAAATTGGTATAGATTTTGCTGGGCCTTTTAATTTTTTGCCACAAGATTGTAGGTTTGCCATTGTTATGGTGGATTACCATTCTAAAAGGCCAGAAGTCAAACTGGTTCCAAGGGTCACAACTAGTAATGTTATTTTGTTTTTGAAGGAAGTTTTTGCCAGGGAAGGTAATCCAGAAGTGATTATTTCTGACAATGGCGTGCAGTTGAAGTCCTGTGAGATGCAAGAATTTCTTAAATCACAAAATATTCGTCACATAACCACACCCTTGTATGAACCTCAAGGAAATGGGCAAGTTGAAAGGTATAATAGAGTTCTTAAGCAGGATATACTTTGGGCGCGAAACTTTGGTGCTGAATGGAAAGACAAATTAAGGGAGAAGTTGTGGTTGTATCGGATAACTCCCCATACCACCACTGAGGTCTCCCCTTTTAGTTTACTTAGAGGTAGAGATCCAGTTTCTAAACTATGTCCTTGGTGGTTTAAGAAGGTTGTTAAGGATAAGTGTTCACAGCTGAGTAAGGATGATATTGCTCGTACTGTAGAGTATAAACAGAATAGAAGCAAAATTCATTATGACTCTCACATGAATGTTAGGATACCAAATTTCCATGGGGATTATGTTAGAATACGTAAACCTGGAATCTTGCTCAAAGGTGATGCAAGATATAGTAGACCTTTGAGAATTGTCAAAGTCAACAAGAATAGTGTTGTCACCCAAAATAGTCAAGTTTGGAATGTGAGACGTGTCTCCAAGTGTTTTATGAATGAATAGTTTTTGTAAGGGAAGAGATGTGTTATATCCTTCATTTCATGTATTTTCCTTTTAAATGTTTCCCTTTTTATGCACATTGTTTTCCTTTAATTATGGCACATGCCTTACAGTTGTGTATGACATCACTCAGAACTGTGTTGAAACCATTCTGTTTATGCACCTGGCTGTATGAATTACTGTGCTCCAGAAGATTAAACCTCTTTTAATTTATCTTGGATTTGCCTCCTCCTTCTTTGGAATTTAATACATAATAGAAAAAAATTGCATTTGTAACAAAGATAAAAGGACAGAGGGATGTAAAGAGGACTCACTGTTATTGGATAATGTTTCTCAGCACCTCTTCTTCCACCGCCACATCTGTCTCTGCGTCTGCTTCCAAGCAGTAGTGCCTGGTGAAGGTGTGCGTAGAACTCCAGGTCGCTGCCCTGCAGATATCCTGGATCGGCACTCCTGCAAACAACGCAGTGGAGGTGGCCACTGATCTCGTTGAATGAGCACAAACTCGTGGGTTCAGAGGTTTCCCAGCAGCTTGATGACAATATACTATAGCACTGGAAATCCATCTGGCAATCCCACGTTTCGATAAAGGGAAGCCCTTCCTGGGTGGGCTGAATGCAGTAAGTAAGTAAGTAATATTTTATTTGTATATGATTAATTAAAATCTTTACAAAAGTATAAAAACCACATGACAATAAGAAGTGAATTTAACTTTTTTTAAAAATGCAACAATTACTGTGGTCAGTTCAAGGTTGTTACTAAGTCCCAATGAGTCTTTCAAGTGTGATTGAGTCTTTCCTTTGTTAGGTCAAAGAACTTCACAACCTGGCAGTTCAGTTTGATGTTGCTGGTGGTGAAACACAGTTTAACTGCCTGCCTACAGGTCCGAACAGCATGTGCTCTAAAAAATGGTAGCGGCAGGTTGTGCCTCAGATCCCTTAATCTCGGGCATATGCATATCACGTGGACAATGTCCTCCTTGCCAGATTTACACAGGCGACACAAGTCCGAGGCATGAGATCTCTCCCATGGAGGCAGGTGCGGTAATATCGGGATAGCCCCAAGGCGCAGTTTTAGAAACTTTTCTTTAACTTTTATTTTCATCCCGATGTTAAGATAGGCTTGTGGACGTTTTTTACCGTAATCTCCCACCGTTATCCATCCGTGCGCTCTGTTGGCTAGATCTTTCTTGTCTTCTATTGCTGAGATTATCCGAGCAGACTTTTTGGCCAATTTTTTGAAGGACTGAAGGTCTATGGCTGTTTCCCAAATGTCAGATAAACCTAGCACTTCAAGAGATCCAAATAAATAGTCCCTAGGCAGTGAAGTGCGACATCTGAGTAGCTCTTCCCAGACGCTGGCATTTAGAGAGTCAGAGTCAGAATCCCGGATCTTGCGCCAGCTAGCTACATATGCACACCGTCTTTCTAGTGCTTGTTTGACAAGCCCAAATTCTAAACGAATTTGGGCCGGAGAAACATATTTGGGGAGGTTAAAGATGGCCCTGTAAGAGTTGGCTATAACTGTATCCAACAGTGCAGCGTCCTTCCCATGCAGAGATTTACTCCCATAGGTGAGCGTTGGTTGAAGTTTCGCTCGGAGGATTTCAAGGAAGGGTTTGAGGGTGAAGTCAGGGAGTTTGGGCTTTAGTGATTTTAGTGCAAGGTAGGTCATTGTTGTCTTCCCTCGGATGGTCTGGAGCTGAGGCCTAGACGTATTCTTAAAGTCCAGCACAACACCAAGGTACTTATATGTGGCTACCCGTTCAAGCTTTTCTCCATTCAAAACCAACAAGGGATCCTTTTCTTCCTATAGTTCACCATCATGACCTTGGATTTGTTAAGATTTATTTGTAGGGCATTCTTTACCGAGAAGGCATGGGTACAGTTCAGGAGATGCTGAAGGCCTATTGGCGACCGGCTTATCAGCACTAAGTCATCCGCATATAGCAGGGTGGCTTTTCCTAGCTTGGGTGCATGATTGCGGCATTTGTCGAGTTCTCCAGGTAAATCCGAAATAAACAGATTGAATAAGATGGGCTCTAATAAGCACCCCTGCTTTAGTCCTTAAGTTGTCCTAATTGGCTTCGAAAGGTGTTGGCCAGTTCCAAGTTTGATTTTAACCAGGTGTTAGAGTGAAGCAGTATTAGGATATCCAGGAGGTGTTTCGGAATGCCCCAATGAAATAGTTTTCGATTCTATGGCATTCTGGTAACAGGCAAAGACCTCTGCAATACATTAACTAATAGAGGTTTCATAAATGTACAATAGTCAGGGCCACTGGAAGTATGCTATTCTTCGGCCGAGTCAATTTTTGCATAATTATGGATTTTTGACACATTTGCCACAAACTGCAGATTTTAACCCAAAAAATTGCTTCTAGCTCAAACGGTTCCAAGGTTCCAAAAAATATGACGACTAAGGTTCCTGGGTTGACTGGTCATCTTTAAGTTGCTAATTGTTGCATTTGTGTGTTAAATTGGTACTAATTAAGGTGAAGTTACTTACCTATAACTGTAGTTCTCCAGTATTGGAAGCTTTCATAGATTCACATGCCTGAATCATTCCCCGTCGTCGAGACGGGAGTCTCTGGTACATAAAAAAGCAATGCTTAGTAGTATAGCATGAAAGGAGGCCTAGGCCATTTTCCCTTTTGCAACCCATAACCCTTGTAATGTAAAAGAGATCAAACTTTCTCCTGGACCAATCAGAGCTCCTCACCCTCTAGAACCCTCCTCAGATTTTCGCGCACATGTGCATACAAACACTCTTCGTGCTAAATCCAAGGTGAGCCTCTCAGGGAAGGAGGGTGCGTCACATGTGAATCTATGAAAGCTTCCAATACTGGAGAACTACAATTACAGTTAAGTAACTTGTTTTCTTACTCCAGTATTGGAGCTTTCATAGATTCACTGCCTGAATCAGAATAACGAGCAGTAGCAAAAAGCAATTTTTTTTCAGTCACTTAACACTTAATACAGCATCATCGTGTACATAGTTATTTTAGAATTCCGCATATCAATTTTCCAATCACTGTGACTAAACATAATGTTATATCCTTCATTCCATGTATTTCCCTTTTAAATATGTTTCCCTTTTTATGCACATTGTTTTCCTTTAATTATGGCACATGCCTTACAGTTGTGTATGACATCACTCAGACAAGGAAAGTGTATTCCACCAGTTTCTTTATGGGATACTATTTTGAATTTGAGTCATGAAAACCATGTTGGTATCACCTCAAGGAAAAGACTTATTAGATCTTTGTTTTGGTGGCCAGGAGTTGACAGGTTTGTTGACAAGTAGGTTAGAGAGTGCCCGGAGTGTGTTAGTAGCGAGAAATCTCTTAGATGCAGTCCTGCTCCTCTTATTCCTGTTAAGTGGCCTGAGTTTCCATGGCAGAAAATTGGTATAGATTTTGCTGGGCCTTTTAATTTTTTGCCACAAGATTGTAGGTTTGCCATTGTTATGGTGGATTACCATTCTAAGAGGCCAGAAGTCAAACTGGTTCCAAGGGTCACAACTAGTAATGTTATTTTGTTTTTGAAGGAAGTTTTTGCCAGGGAAGGTAATCAGAAGTGAATATTTCTGACAATGGAGTGCAGTTGAAGTCCTGTGAGATGCAAGAATTTCTTAAATCACAAAATATTCGTCACATAACCACACCCTTGTATGAACCTCAAGGAAATGGGCAAGTTGAAAGGTATAATAGAGTTCTTAAGCAGGATATACTTTGGGCGCGAAACTTTGGTGCTGAATGGAAAGACAAATTAAGGGAGAAGTTGTGGTTGTATCGGATAACTCCCCATACCACCACTGAGGTCTCCCCTTTTCGTTTACTTGGAGGTAGAGATCCAGTTTCTAAACTATGTCCTTGGTGGTTTAAGAAGGTTGTTAAGGATAAGTGTTCACAGCTGAGTAAGGATGATATTGCTCGTACTGTAGAGTATAAACAGAATAGAAGCAACATTCATTATGACTCTCACATGAATGTTAGAATACCAAATTTCCATGGGGATTATGTTAGAATACGTAAACCTGGAATCTTGCTCAAAGGTGATGCAAGATATAGTAGACCTTTGAGAATTGTCAAAGTCAACAAGAATAGTGTTGTCACCCAAAATAGTCAAGTTTGGAATGTGAGACGTGTCTCCAAGTGTTTTATGAATGAATAGTTTTTGTAAGGGAAGAGATGTGTTATATCCTTCATTCCATGTATTTCCCTTTTAAATACGTTTCCCTTTTTATGCACATTGTTTTCCTTTAATTATGGCACATGCCTTACAGTTGTGTATGACATCACTCAGAACTGTGTTGAAACCATTCTGTTTATGAACCTGGCTGTATGAATTACTGTGCTCCAGAAGATTAAACCTCTTAATTTATCTTGGATTTGCCTCCTCCTTCTTTGGAATTTAATACATAACAATAGAAAAAAATTGCATTTGTAACAAAGATAAAAGGACAGAGGGATGTAAAGAGGACTCACTGTTATTGGATAATGTTTCTCAGCACCTCTTCTTCCACCGCCACATCTGTCTCTGCGTCTGCTTCCAAGCAGTAGTGCCTGGTGAAGGTGTGCGTAGAACTCCAGGTCGCTGCCCTGCAGATATCCTGGATCGGCACTCCTGCAAACAACGCAGTGGAGGTGGCCACTGATCTCGTTGAATGAGCACAAACTCGTGGGTTCAGAGGTTTCCCAGCAGCTTGATGACAATATACTATAGCACTGGAAATCCATCTGGCAATCCCACGTTTCGATAAAGGGAAGCCCTTCCTGGGTGGGCTGAATGCAGTAAGTAAGTAAGTAATATTTTATTTGTATATGATTAATTAAAATCTTTACAAAAGTTTAAAAACCATATGACAATAAGAAGTGATTTAACTTTTTTTAAAAATGCAATAATTACTGTGGTCAGTTCAAGGTTGTTACTAAGTCCCAATGAGTCTTTCAAGTGTGATTGAGTCTTTCCTTTCTTAGGTCAAAGAACTTCACAACCTGGCAGTTCAGTTTGATGTTGCTGGTGGTGAAACACAGTTTAACTGCCTGCCTACAGGTCCGAACAGCATGTGCTCTAAAAAATGGTAGCAGCAGGTTGTGCCTCAGATCCCTTAATCTCGGGCATATGCATATCACGTGGACAATGTCCTCCTTGCCAGATTTACACAGGCGACACAAGTCCGAGGCATGAGATCTCTCCCATGGAGGCAGGTGCGGTAATATCGGGATAGCCCCAAGGCGCAGTTTTAGAAACTTTTCTTTAACTTTTATTTTCATCCCGATGTTAAGATAGGCTTGTGGCCGTTTTTTACCGTAATCTCCCACCGTTATCCATCCGTGCGCTCTGTTGGCTAGATCTTTCTTGTCTTCTATTGCAGAGATTATCCGAGCAGACTTTTTGGCCAATTTTTTGAAGGACTGAAGGTCTATGGCTGTTTCCCAAATGTCAGATAAACCTAGCACTTCAAGAGATCCAAATAAATAGTCCCTAGGCAGCGAAGTGCGACATCTGAGTAGCTCTTCCCAGACGCTGGCATTTAGAGAGTCAGAGTCAGAATCCCGGATCATGCGCCAGCTAGCTACATATGCACACCGTCTTTCTAGTGCTTGTTTGACAAGCCCAAATTCTAAATGAATTTGGGCCGGAGAAACATATTTGGGGAGGTTAAAGATGGCCCTGTAAGAGTTGGCTATAACTGTATCCAACAGTGCAGCGTCCTTCCCATGCAGAGATTTACTCCCATAGGTGAGCGTTGGTTGAAGTTTCGCTCGCAGGATTTCAAGGAAGGGTTTGAGGGTGAAGTCAGGGAGTTTGGGCTTTAGTGATTTTAGTGCAAGGTAGGTCATTGTTGTCTTCCCTCGGATGGTCTGGAGCTGAGGCCTAGACGTATTCTTAAAGTCCAGCACAACACCAAGGTACTTATATGTGGCTACCCGTTCAAGCTTTTCTCCGTTCAAATACCAACAAGGGATCCTTTTCTTCCTATAGTTCACCGTCATGACCTTGGATTTGTTAAGATTTATTTGTAGGGCATTCTTTACCGAGAAGGCATGGGTACAGTTCAGGAGATGCTGAAGGCCTATTGGCGACCGGCTTATCAGCACTAAGTCATCCGCATATAGCAGGGTGGCTTTTCCTAGCTTGGGTGCATGATTGCGGCATTTGTCGAGTTCTCCAGGTAAATCCGAAATAAACAGATTGAATAAGATGGGCTCTAATAAGCACCCCTGCTTTAGTCCTTAAGTTGTCCTAATCGGCTTCGAAAGGTGTTGGCCAGTTCCAAGTTTGATTTTAACCCAGGTGTTAGAGTGAAGCAGTATTAGGATATCCAGGAGGTGTTCTGGAATGCCCCAATTAAATAGTTTTCCCCAAAGTTTGTTTCGGTCCACATGGTCAAAGGCAGCAGTGTAATCGATGAATGAGAGGAATAGCGGTAGCTTAGTAGTTTTTACTTCACCCATCAGTAGGGACAAGGCCATGATGTTGGTTGTTGTCCCTTGGCCTTTACGGAAACCCGTTTGATTGGCAGGGATAATGGCTTTTTCGGTCGCCCATGCCGATAGTTCCTCCAAGATGAGTCCAGCGAAGTATTTTGCTTCTATGTCAAGCAAAGCTATGAGACGATAGCTATTCGGATTACTCTTGCTCCCATGTTTATAAATCGGGCTTATGACGGACCCATGCCAGGAGTCCGGAAGGGACAAAGTAAGTCTAGCCTCGTTAAAAACTAGCCCCGGAGATGCACCACTGCGCCTCTCACCAGGCCGGGTCACCCCCTTGCTCCTCCTGCCGCCTCCTGCTCCTGCCTGCTCCTGCCTGCCTGCCTTGCCGCCTTTTTTCGCCGCAGACGCCCCCTGGCCCCCGAGCGGCCCAGCCTCAGCAGAGCCGCCCGCTCGCCAGTTTCCCGCCGCAGCTCGCCACAGGCCCCGCCCACCACCGGCCCATTGGCCGAGCCGCTCCCGCCGCCCAGCTGACCCGCCCTCTCGTCCCCCTTCTTATGACGCCCCCAGAGCGACCGCGCAGCGGACGCGCGCAGCGGACGCGCGCAGCGGGAGCGCCGATTGAGCGCCGAAGGTGCGCCAAAGGTAAGCCCCGTCTGCGCCCGTCCGCGCCCAGCGCCGGGACCCCTGGCCCCCGCAGACCCCAGCCCACCCGCCGGACGTACGACGCCGCCACCCTCAACGCACTCAACGCCGGCCGAATCCCAGGATGCTACCGAGCCACCCCGAGACGAACCCACGGACCCTTATGCTGCAACGCCTGCAAGTTCACCTGCATCCGGACCAGCACTACTCCTGCACCAACCAAGACCAAGACGAGCAACAGCAGCATCCACCTGAAATGCATCCTGCTCAACACCCGCTCCGTCCACAGACACGCCATCGAGCTCTGGAACCTGCTCGACACAACCTCACCAGACGTCGCCTTCCTCACGGAAACCTGGATGAACGCCTCTTCAGCGCCCGACATCGCCATCGTTATCCCAGACGGCTACAAGATCATCCGAAGGGACCGCATCAACCAGAGCGGAGGAGGCATCGCCATCATCCACAGGAACACCATCCGCATCACGACCAACACCGACGACACCCTCGCACCCGCCGAGCACCTGCACTTTCAGGTCCACATCAACCCCAAGACCACCCTCAGAGGCACCCTCATCTACAGACCCCCGGGACCACGCACACAATTCAGCGAAGACATCACGACTTCATCAGCCCGCACGCCCTCCTCTCCGCTGACTACATCCTCCTCGGGGACCTCAACTTCCACCTGGCGAACAACAACGACCGCAACACCACCACCCTGCTGGACAACCTCGCAAACCTAGGACTCAAGCAGCTGTTCACCACCCCCACCCACTACGCCGGACACACACTCGACCCCGTCTTCTAATCCAGCAAGGACATCGCCTTCAGCCACGCCACCGGACTCCACTGGACGGACCACAGTTGCGTCCACTTCAGCTTCAGAAGGACCACGATCCACCACCACCAGCAACAGGTTGCACGCAGAAGCTGGAACAAGATCACAGCCGACCAGCTCGCGACCTCCCTGAGCATGAACCCTCCCACCAGCGCAACAAACCCAAGCCAGGCGGCCACCAACCTCGCGAAGTGGATCAGCAACTGCGCAGACGACCTCGCCCCTCTGAAGACCCGCCCAGCAGACCCGGTAGCAAGAAAGCCCCATGGTTCACCGACAAACTCAAGAGCTCCAAGAAGAACTGCCGAGCCCTCGAGAGAACATGGCACAGAGACCCAACACCGGACAACATGACTGCCCTCAAGCTCGCCACCCGAAAACACCACCAACTCATCCACGCCACCAAGAAAACCGCATTCAAGGAACGACTGGACAACAACGCACACAACAGCAAGGAACTCTTCAACATCGTTAAAGAGCTCTCCAACCCCAACGCCGGAAACAACAACATCACCCCTTCGCAAGACCTCTGCAACTCCCTCGCCTCCTACTTCCACAACAAGACCGCGGACATACACAACAGCTTCAGCACTCAACCACCGCACGCCACGACCGAACCACCTCCCCCCTCCACCACCCTCCACGCCTGGACCCCGATCAGCACCGAAGACACCGTCCGCACGATGAACTCCATCCACTCCGGATCTCCTACCGACCCCTGCCCTCACCACGTCTTCAACAAGGCCGGCGCTGTCATCGCACCCCACCTGCGGGACATCATCAACACCTCCTTCGACACCGCTACCTTCCCGGAGAGCTGGAAGCACGCGGAACTCAGCGCTCTACTAAAGAAGCCATCAGCCGACCCCACCGACCTCAAGAACTACCGCCCCATCTCGCTGCTCCCGTTTCCTGCTAAAGCCATCGAGAAGACCGTCAACAAGCAGCTGGCCGCCTTCCTCGAGACGAACGGATCCCTCGACCTCTCGCAGTCCGGCTTCCGGGCCAACCACAGCACCGAGACCGCCCTGATCGCAGCCACCGATGACATCCGAGCACTGCTTGACAACGGAGAAACAGCAGCCCTCATCCTCCTAGACCTCTCCGCGGCCTTCAACACTGTCTGCCACCATACACTAGTGCAGCGACTCAGCAACGTCGGAATCCAGGAGAAGGTACTGGAGTGGATCATCTCCTTCCTTGCCGGAAGGACACAGAGAGTCCGCCTCCCCCCGTTCAGATCTGAAGCCACCGAAGTCATCTGCGGCGTTCCTCAAGGCTCCTCGCTCAGTCCAACCCTCTTCAACGTCTACATGAGCCCCCTCGCAGACATCGCACGCCAGCACAACCTCAACATCATCTCCTACGACGACGACACCCAGCTGATTCTCTCCCTCATCAACGACCCCGCCACCGCCAGAGCCAACCTTCACGAAGGGATGAAAGAGGTAGCCGAATGGATGAAGAACAGCCGCCTGAAACTGAACTCGGACAAGACGGAAGTCTTCATCCTGGGATCCTCACCCTCCGCCTGGGACGACTCCTGGTGGCCCCCCGCCCTAGGCAGCGCACCCAAACCAACAGACCACGCACGCAACCTGGGCTTCATCCTGGACTCCTCCCTCTCCATGACCAGACAAGTCAACGCTGTCTCCTCGTCGTGCTTCAACATCCTGCGCATGCTACGCGAGATCTTCCGGTGGATCCCCACCGAGACCAAGAAGACGGTCACCCAGGCCCTCGTCACCAGCCGTCTGGACTACGGCAACTCCCTCTACGCCGGAACCACCGCCAAACTCCAGAAGAGACTCCAGCGGATCCAGAACGCCTCAGCACGACTCATCTTGGACATCCCCCGTCGCAGCCACATCTCCGGACACCTGAGAGACCTGCACTGGCTCCCGGTCAACAAAAGAATCACCTTCCGACTCCTCACCCACGCACACAAAGCCCTACACAACCAAGGCCCAGGATACCTCAACAGCCGTCTCAACTTCTACGCTCCCAAACGCCAGCTTCGATCGACCGGCCATGCCCTCGCCGCCGTCTCCCGCATCCGAAGAGCCACCACAGGGGGACGGTCCTTCTCCTACCTCACCGCCAAGACATGGAACTCCCTCCCGACCCACCTCCGCCTGACCCAGGACCACCTCGCCTTCAGGAAGCAACTCAAGACCTGGCTGTTCGAGCAGTAGCGGACCACCCTCCCCCAACGCCTTGAGACCCTCTGGGTGAGTAGTGCGCTATATAAATGCTGTGATTGATTGATTGCACTCCAGAAAGCTACGTCAGATTTATACAACATGGGAGGGATTCCATTCGGCCCAGGAGCTCCATTCGGTCGCCCATTGGTGATTCGCCGTCCGATGTCTGCTGGAGTAAATCCCGTGACCACTATCTCCGCGTCCTTAACAGATCTTCCTTCCCATTTTAGATAGTCAGGTTGCGGTTGGGTGATACCCTTACCCCTCCCGCATTTCGCACGTATTTGCCCCCTTATGATTGTTGAAGTTACCATCATGACCAAGCTTTGTAATTTTCATGCAGGGTGACTTTGTTGTCGTGTCTCCTATATTATTGTCATTATTAAAATGTGACAATAAGTATTTGGTCCATACTTCCTCTGCTATGTGCAAATTTTGCCCCAGATGGTCAGGGTTCTGCATTCTTTCACCATTTGCCAGAACCTAGAGCTGTTTTTCTGCTTCCCTTCATAGAGAAGTTTCCCCCAAAGGTCATCGTTTCTTTGCTTTTGACTTTCCCATTTCAGCTGTTTGAGTTGCTTTTTTGCTTCCCTCAGCACTACTTGCAGGCTAGGGCTTCCCTGGTCCTTTCGCATACGCCTCAGAGTTTGATTAATCAAACGTTTTTGTATTTTTTTGTATTTTCATATCCAGCCGCATCTGTCTCGTGCTTGAGGTTCCCCTCCCAAGACGAGGGTTAATAGACCTGGAACTTCCCATTTGCTCCCCGATGGTGTTAATGAAGTCTTGCCAGACGTTCGCTAGTTTGGATGAGCAATGAACTTGATGGAAGAGGGTTTTCGCAGTGGTGCTAATAAGGTCGATGTTGTCAGGGTTGCACCGTATCCGCTTTAGGTTAGCGCTGACTTCTGTCTCTGGGCCAGTATAGCGTTGTTTTTCCTCTGCCAAGTTGGATCTTATCTCAGCCACAAGGGGCAGATGGTCGCTGAAGTCGGTCGCATCTATTTTAAATGATGTTATCCAGCTGAACATGTCTAGAGACATGAACATATAATCCAGATGCGATGATTGTGTCCTAGAGTGGAAGGTGGCTGCGGGTGGGTCGTCTTCCGCATAACGTCCGTTTAGGGCCCTTAGATTATGGTTATCCAGTAGCAAGAGAAGGTTTTTTGAATATTTCGTTAAATTATTGTTTTCTGTTCGGCCCCATGCTGTGTCCAGTTCGTAAATGCGATCTGTGCCTTGCTCTTTGCTGATGAGAAGCATGTTGAAATCACCAGCCAGAATGAAGGTGTCCGACACCCTAGAATCCCTTATTTTTTGTAGAACGTGCGCCAGCTCTTCCACCGATTTTTGTTTCCATTTGGGGTGGATGTATGTATTTATAAAATTAACTTCCTGATGCTGCTTTGTTAAGGGGAGTGAGAGCTTTGCTACCTGTATGACACTTGGGGGAGTTATGTGAAAGTCCAGAGCCCTAATTTCGCCTATTGTCGTTGTAGAGGCGAAGACCATCAGTCCTCCTGAACCGCGGCCAAAGATTGAGTTTTTGTTTGCCGGCATACAGAGTGACGTGAACCACTGGAGGTCAAATGCTTTGTCTTCCCAGGTTTCTTGTATTAGCAAGAGGTCAAATGAGGTTAAGTATTGTATGAGTTCCGGGTCGTTCTTTTTGCTAGCTAAGCCATTGATTTTCCAGGAACAGATTCTTATGGCCCCGCGTCTCGCAGAAGGGTTGAAGGGCACTTGCCCATTCTGTCAGACATCAGCAGTCGTTGTGACGATAGTGCGCTGGATACATCTCCAATTAGGGTCAGTAGATAACGAAAGGTTCGTGTTTTGATTATGGTTTTGACCCAATTGAGGGCTTTTAGTATTTCGGGAACGTTGAACCGGTGAGCAGCTCCTGGCTCCCTATAGAATTAGGGTTTTTTTGAGGCTGAAGTTGAGTGGAAGGCAAAAGGGGAGTCGGATAGCGGGGTTGCCTTTCCAGCTTCAAGGCAATTTCCCATTGCTGGAACATTGCCTCCTCTTCCAAAATTTTCTTAGCTATCTCCAGCGAGATCCAAGTTGTTTTGGTGATATCAGGCTGGTGGAGCATGGTGTTGGATTGAAACCCTACTTGCAAAAGGTCAGTCGAGCTGATATTTGCAAGGTTTGTTAAAGAGTGCAGAAGTCTTAATATGTTCCCCCTATTGAACAAAATTGAGGTTGGAATGCTCTGGCGCTGCACTCTTGTTAGAACCGTCAGTGGGCTCTTGTTGGCCTGAGAAGGTGGTTCAGGGAAGTGACTTGAGGATGCTGCACCTAAGGTGTATGAGCCCCCACCTTGGTCATTATCTAACTTCGTGATCCGGAGGGTACTGTTTGTTTTAGGTTTGGAATCATGACATGTCTCCGAGGTCGTGACCATGGGGGTGACATCCCGCCTGATTGTTGCGGCCTCTTCACCCAATATAATTTTACTATTATCCGAATCTGGCCTGGCTGGATTCTTTTGAATTGTAAGAGTTTCTGTTTAATATATTTTTTTGGTGTCAGATTTTTTATGGGGTTGAGCGTTGATTTTGGACGCTGCGATGGGGACTCTGTTGAGGCGCTACCTCAGGCTTCGGGCAGGGGGGACCGGTGGGCACTGGGTGACGGACTCCGAGCATCAGTGTCTGAAACCGCAATGGAGGATGGTGGTTCTTCTAAATTAATTCTTGCCCCTGTTAGCGTGCGGTTCCTGCCTTTCCATTTCTGCTTTCTACGGGACTTTGCGTTGGGTTGTGTGGGAGGTTCGACTGTGCTTGTAATGGTAGTCGCTTGCTCTATTTCCAGTAGCCCAAAAGATGAAGAATGGGATGACAAGGTAGTGGCTAGGCTCTGGTCGCCTGGCGGCTTGATCGCTGGCCTTGAAGCAGTCGCCAGGGGAACTGCGGGAGGGTAGAGGGTTTGTTGCTTCAAAGATTGTAGAGCTGATGATTTTAAGTCACTTATCAGGTCCCCTAAAATTGATGGTAAAGATGATAATTTATCTAAGAGGGGGTCATAAGGTGGGGGTAGGGTGATGGATGGTTGGTCTACAAGGACTACGTCTTGGCCCCTCCTTATGAGTCCATTTAATTCCGAGATTTTCCAATCAATCCCTGAAATTGAATCGGCCATTGACTGTAGAACAGTGAGCTGTAAGTCCATTTTTTGTGACTGAAATTCCAGGGCGGTGGCCGACTGTTGTAGGGTACTTAGGATTGTAGTCCATAGGGTGTCTGAGACTGGTTTACCTAGGTTAGTGCCCCCTTCTGATCTTAGGGAGGCGTTGGTTGTCGGTTTCCCTTCAGGAGGTTTGGCATTGTAGGCGGCAATTAATTCCTCCCACTCTTGTGCTGCAATGGAAGACATATCGTTGTCTATGGGATTATTTATAGATTGGGAGTCATTGAACTGCAGTGGAATACGGCGTTAAGATACCGTTAACACAGTTGGTCCAATGTTTGGGGATAGTTGTTCAATGGTTCTGCTCAGGTTCCCTTGGTTTTTTTTTTGCGGGAGTCAAGGGGGATCCTGGCGATTGGGGTGAGAGATGCCCGCTTTCTTCCCTTGTTAGAGCCATTTTTGGCTCTATACATGCGCCTCGACTTTCCATTACAGGGATTGCAGGTATTTGGGGAACTGCTGACTGGATGGAACCAAGATGAGTCTTCTCTTACCCCCTCCCTGTGAACCATGACCTTAGTTTCCTTGACCTGTCTTGCCTTCTCAAGGGAGATAGACCTTGCTTACTCGGTTGAGTCGATTTAAGAATGGCTGAGGTCTGCACGCATGCTGGCTCAATTGTTTCCGCTTCGTTTGGAGGACTCTGCTCAAACGTATGGTTTTTCCTGTCTACCCCATTTTCCAAGGAGTTGAGGGTGGTTTGAACATGACTGGCTGTGAGATTAAGTGCAGCGGTGTCCCCTGGGACCTTGTTCCTCCCTACTTGTTTAAGTAGTGCATTGCAGTTGTGTTGTCTGTTCTTATCAACACAGATGACCCTCTTATCCTTGGCAGGAAAGCTAGCAATGCAAAGCGGACTGCTCTGAGTTCTAGTAAGTTTATGTGTAGTTGTTGCTTGTGCAACTTCCAGCGACCGCTGACTTGTAGGTCTTGAAGGAATGCTACCCATCCTTCTAGGGACACATCTGTTGTTACTATCAATGGGGCTGGAACTGTAAGGAATGAAAGACCCTGCAAGACATTCCGTTTTCGGGTCCACCATGTTGCTGCTTGAACCATGACCGGAGTGACTTGGACAACATCCTCGAAGGATCCCTCCGCTTGACGCCATTGCAGTTCTAGTTGCTCTTGCAACAGACGCATTCTTAACCTGCAGTATGGCACTAGGAGAATGCAAGATGACATTGTTCCCAGTAATGACTTGTACTTGCTTACTGAAAGTCACTTTCTTTTTATAAAGCTTGGAAGAGAGATATGATCTTCAGCTGTCTTTCTTTGGAGGGGAACGTCTTGTTTCTCCCTGTATCCAGTATTGCCCCCAAAAAAGTGATGATTTTCGTTGGTTGAAGGGATGATTTTTCCTCATGTTGAGTAAGACCTAGACTGGCAAACAACTCCACGCAAGCCTCTGTTGATGCTCGGGCCAATGCTGCTGATGGTGCCTAGACTAGCCAGTCGTTGAGGTAAGGAAATACTTGGTGTTTCTGTCTCCTTAGAACCACAGACACTGGAGACAGGCATTTTGTAAAAATTCTTGGGGCTGATTTCAGGCCGAAGGGCAGTACCTTGAATTGGTAAAGTTCTCCGGCTACTATGAACCGAAGGTAATGCCTGTGTGAAGGATGGATGGGGATATGAAAGTACGCATCCTGTGGGTCTACTGTGGTCATATGATCTCCTGGGTTCAATAGTAGAAGGATGTCTTGCAGAGAAATCATCCTGAAAGATAGCTCCTTGAGATAGGTGTTTATAGATCTGAGACCTAGAATAGGACGCCATTGAAGGATGTTTCTCTTGACGAGAAAAAAGCGGGAGTAAAACCCCCTTCCCCTCTGGGAGTTCGGTACCGGTTCTATTGCTCCCTTTTGGAGCATTGCCCGAACCTCCTCTCGTATCTGATGTAAATGCTTGATCTTCTGATGTATCAGCGGTGTACCAGGGGGTTTCTGTAGAAATTCTAGAGTGTGGCCGAAATGAATAATGTTGAGTACCCATTGGTCCGTAGTTATCTATTGACAATTTTGAAGATAATGAGCAATCTTTCCACCGAGGGGAACATGTGATCTCAGAGGAATCGGTGTAGCCGGAATTATAATGTTGTCATTGTCGTCGGGTGTTGTCTTTTCCCTGACGACCTCCTTGAGTAGATTTTGAGTAACCGCCTGACTGGCGCTGTGTATACTGCTGACGGTAGGGCTGGGATGAGGTGGAGTAGGAGGAATATCGACCCTGTTGGTATCCTCCCCTGTAAGATGATTGACCTCTACCTTTAGAGCCTCGAAAAGGAGCTTTCCTGTATTGTAGAGTTCCCCATGACTTAGCCGTATCCGTATCTTTCTTGATACTCTGCAGAGCATCATCTATATGCTTGCCAAATAGATCTTCACCGTTGAAAGGAAGGTCCAAGATCTTATTCTGGACCTCCAGTCTAAATGCCGTTGCCCTCAACCATCCTTGTCTGCGTAGTACCGCAGCACCTCCCAGAGATCTGAATGCTGTGGTCGCTATGTCCATAGCGCAATCTATGACTTCGGGATGAAGTCCTCTCCCCTTCTTGCAGAATTTTTCTGGCTTCTTGTCTCTCCTCCTCTGGTATATGGTCTATGTAAGGCGAAACGGCGCACCACATTTGCCTATCGTACCTCCCTAGAATGGCCAGGGCATTCGCAGCTTTCACTAACAGGCCCGACATAGAGGAAAATCTCTTCCCCGTATTGTCCAGCCTTCTACCCTCTCTATCCGGAAGTGCCGTAATCAGAACTGACAGATTTCTTGATTTTTGCTGAGCTGCTTGGGTAATAATGGAGTCCGGCTTAGGATGACCTAACAGACAAGCTGGAGCATCTGAAAGCGCCTTATATTTTTTGTCCAATCTGGTGAGCACCGGAGTCACTGTAGCTGGTGCTTCCATGGCCATCAGGCCTTCCTCCCAAAGATGATTTACAATCGGTAAGGATCGAACTGTCCTACGATAGCGTTCCTTGAAGTCATACAAGAAACATTCCGCCTTAGCCTCTGCCATGGTAAGTGCGAATCTCTTAGTGGCTCTCTCCATTAAGTTATGAAAACCACTGATGTCCTCCGGTGGAGAATCAACAGGCTTCGGAGGAGAAGAATGTGACGGAATGAGATAATCGTCCAACTATCTGCTAGGGTCCGTGATCTCTCCTTCTTCCTGGTCATCATCTGTGGTATCTGGATCTTGACCAGATCTCGATGGTGGAGATCATGAAAGGGGTTCCGGTAAGATCTCCCGCCTACGCACTGGTGTACTTAGTACGGAGCGTGGTTGAGGTATAGCCTCGGGAATTCCTTTTGAGGCTTCAGGTACAGGATATCTCCTCCTATAATCCTCTAACATGAACTGTAGATCTTTTAACAAAGAAGATGGCACACTCGTCATCTCTTCATGATGTTCCTGGCGGTATTGTTGCTGCAGATGCTCCTGACATTCATATTCATCTGAATCCTCCTCTTGGTACTTCACCTGCAACTGAGACGGGCTACTAGCATAACCAAAAGGACCGCAATCCTCTTCGTCCCCTTCTGAATCTTCTTCTTCCAGAAGGTGAGATGGTACCAGAGGCGACACCTTACTTGGAGAGGTAAGTTCTGGTGTAATTGTCCTTTTCCAGGCCAAAAACCTTTTTTCTGGGGTTTTTTCCCTCGTCGCCGAGCCCGTCGACGAGATCGCAGCCGAAACAGTCGACGATATCATCGTCGTCGATGTTGCCGTCACCGTCGTCGACGTTGCCACTGCCGTCGTGGTTGTGGTCGTTGAAAGTCTCAGTGTCGATAACGTCATCGACGGTGGTACGGTCGTTGGCGATAAAGCTCTTGAAACAGCCTTTACCTCAGGTTTCTTAGTCAACAACGTTGTTTTCCTCGTCGACACTCCAGTCGATGACGCAGATTTCTCCACTTTCTCCTCAGAAGGTGTGGAGGATGGTTTCTGGATAGTAATCTTGACCTTAGGGGAAGTTTTTGAGGGCTCTGAAGTAGTTTTCTTTGTATGTTTAACCCCCGAGCGATACAAAAGGGGATGATGGACGGAGCGTTTGAGCAAATCAAACACTCACCCCCAGTCAACTGATCTGGGTTTAATCCATCACCATTCTTTAGCTCACTCAGCCACCCCAGTTCAGACATGGCCATATGCAAATCAGTCTGACCCTGAGCCTCATGGGAACAGTCCAGCCCGAACTGCCAAGCCATGTCTTCCCTGGACCGGAAACAAGCATCCTGGGACTGGTTTCGGATTCATTGTGTTGAACCCCCGAAGCATGACCCTTCTTCTCCTTTTCTTTGCCTGAAGGAGATTTTGAGGGACTGCGGCCTGAAGACCCCGAGGTGGTCTTTTTAAGGGCCTTCTCAGGTCTTTCCCCTTAGGTATGAGCCTGAGGAGATCTGCTCCTTTTCTGAGATCTCCTGGAAGAAGAGGATTCCTCCTTACTGTCACTGGATATGATCTCCTTCCTAGCTTTAACCTTTTGAAGCCAAAGTAGAAGCCTTCCTTCACGGTCCCTCAAAGTTTTATTGGAAGTGGTACGACATACCTTGCAATCCTTTGCCTGATGGTCTGGATAAAGGCAGTAGATGCAGTCTTTACGAGGATCGTCTGTATATATCCTTTTCTTAGAGCAGGTGGCACAAGCTCTTAATCAGGGGTCTCCAACCTTTTCTGTAGTGAGAGCTACTGCTAATCAGTGAAAATCGTCGTGAGCTACTAAAGGCCTAGCAGCTTGCGCATTTTTCTGAGACCTCCCCATACGCCCATCTGTAAGGGCTACACTAGTATTTGAACTACAGTTGACTGCGCAATCGCAGAGTGTTGTTGTTTGTGTATTGTTGAGGGCAGGAAGGTAATATTTGTACTAACATTAGTACAATAATATCATGGCTAGCCAAGTGACCTCATATTGGTTGTAAAACTTTCAGACAGTCCTGGCTTTTAGATTACATTTTGTATGCTGACATTTAGAGCCCAAACTTCCAATGACAAAAGCACATTCAGAAGGCCCAGAATGCAACGTGATATTGGGCATAAAGCCAAGGTAGGATGAGAGTCTCATGTGACTAGTCTGCTAGCATCTCTGGAAACGGAAGATGGACATATATTTTCATGAAGACACATTTACACCTTGCTCTTCCAGCCTTCTATTGTTTTAGTCCATTACTTAAATTATATTATTTGTGATTCGAAGCGTTCCTATTTGTAGCACACCTTGACTACCATCTGTTGTGACAACCGAGAACACTACCCATCTCCTGTGTAAAGATGTTTGATTTGTAAGATAACAGTGGGGCAGAGTGTGCCTTGGGCCCTCCGACCTTTGCTACTTCCAGTAAGGCAGAGGTAATGCATATGATGAGCATTGTACACCCCTTGACAGCACAGACACTTGGTACCTAATGGATGTACACTACAGCGTGACACACCTGGCAATACACACACTTGGTACATACTGGATGTGAAGTGTAACACCCCCTGGCATCAGGAACACTTGTTACGTAATGAATCATGAAGTAACCTCCCTCAACGTCCCACAGGTGACACTTTTTTGACATTCTAACAAGCATTGCCTCACCCTAAAAATGATCTGGCATAAGACTAAACACAAACATGGTAGCAAGCATACCTATTTATTTAAGCGAGCCTTTGAAAGTTGCACTCCTTTGAAACACTGTTTTATAACGTTTCAGCTAAACCTGGGAATGTGAGCACATACCCTGCCTATTTTATGCAATTGAGGTGTTTCTCTGCAAATGAAGAATTGCATGTGTACGATTTTCATGGTTTTTACCTTTAACATTTTCAGCTCTTGAAACTATTCCTTCGAACGGAAAAATAAATCACTTTGTTTTGTTGCAGTGTGCAAATATCAAGTTAATTTAAAAACGAGAGAGATCATAACATAAATAGAATCTGTAGCGTTTAACTCCGTTTTTTTCTGTTAATGGTTTCATGTGACCTGGACTGCCACTGAGCCGCCTCGCCTATAAAACTATCAGGCCAGGGCAGGGGCTCGCTACGGGTGTGGAGCTTATGAGGCCTGCATAGGGTTCCTTAGCTTACCTGCTGCTCCGGTCAAACTGGTGGCATGCTGATCAAGGCAGGTGGTACGGGACTTGGTAGCAGTTTAATACTGCTTGCACCACCTGCACGTTTTCCAGCACCGGCCGCTCCTCTCTACAATGCCTGCTGCTCTACACCGTCACTCAACGCGCAGGATGAAAAGCGTGGTGCCAGGATGTTAAAGGCAGGTGGTTCCGAGACTTCCGGAAGAACAACGTCACTCTCCTTGGCCCGCCCACCCCTCCTCAGCTACACTCAACTAAGTAGGGCAGCCAACATAAAAAAAGCTGAGCTACTCACTGGGTCTTGGCGAGCTACCGGTAGCTCACAATCGACCGGTTGGAGACTCCTGCTCTAAATAATCATTTTTTCTCCTCGTCAGCCATGGTAGAAGAAGGAGAAATAATCCGAAGTATTAAAAATAATTAAATCTGGAAAAGGAAAAAACACTCAGGTCCAATCCAACTTGAATGTAACTGAAGAGTTTGAGCAGAGCTCAAAGGAGACTCCCTAGCACAACGTGCAGTAGAAAATCTGAGTAGCAAAAGGTTCTCTCAGGAGGGTTCGCAAGGGTGAGGAGCTCTGATTGGTCCATGAGAAAGTTTGGTCTCTTTTATATAACAAGGGTTATGGGTTGCAAAAGGGAAATGGGCCTAGGCCTCTTTTCAGTTTGCTATACTACTTAGCATTGCTTTTTTATGTACCGGAGACTCCCGTCTCGACGACGGAGAATGATTCAGGTATTCGAATCTATGAAAGCTCCAATACTGGAGTAAGTTGCCTTTTTTGCCGCATAATTTGGTCCTCCTCTGTTGCATAATTCCAGTGGCCCTGACGATAATGTATGATTTTATATGTAGTTACCTGAAGGTGAAATATAGAAAAAATGTACAGAATGTTATGTTTTTTTAGCTACACCTTTGACCTTGCACCCATGCTCACTCACCCCCCGAACCCTTTGCACGCAGCATCACAGTTCCTATACTTTTTTTTAATGCACTACAACTGCTGGCTACACCACAGCAGAGTGTTCGAAAGGTGGGATAGCTCCTCCAGGAGCGCCTGGATGCGTTGTCAGATCATGAACTCATCTGGGAGTAAAATACCACCAGATCGATTGAAACAAGAAAATCAGAAGCAATCCTGTCACAGAACAGCACACAACCGAATATCATAAAACACCAACAGATGTCAGAAGATCACTGGGAGATCAATCGCAGGCCATTACTGACGCTAGACTATAGCAGAAGAGAAGACAGCACAGGCAGACACATCACATGACTATTTAGGCCAGAATATCACAGCCTCACCTGTGGGTGATGTCAATGGACCAAAATAGCAGAATCACACCTGTTACAAGAGCTGCAATGACCAAACTACCATAGGCAAAACAATCACAATCACACACACAAAAATATCACTGTGAGACCTACCACAAGGCATTTACGATCTATTTATGTATATATTAATTACACTGTGGCGGCCGCCACTGTGCAATTATAGTGAGGTCAGAATTTCCATAGAAACAGTATTTTTTTGTTTCACTAATAACTCTGGTGCCGTTTAACGAATCCGCACAAACTTTGCCCCCAAAAATTTCAGCCACCTCAGCTTCTTCGTGCTAAGTTTTGCGTTGATTCATTAACCGGGGTCGAGATAACAATAAGGGTCCTAAAACGTTAATTTCCGTTGAAAACTCTGATGCAGAGAAAACAAATAAACAGAGTTACACCAAATTTGTTAAAATGTTAGAATTTTACTCTGAAAGCTTGATTTTTTGTTATTTGGTATAAATTCATTCAGCTGTTTCAGAAATTTGCGTTTAAAGAGGTGCTTGGTTGGGCTTGAAGTGGTTAAAAAGTTAGTTATATCTGGATGGTTGGTCCCGCTGGAGTCCCGTGAAGCCGAAAATGGAAAAAAACACTAGGGCCCTCTGAATAACTGAGGATTCTTGTTATCCAGTCAGTCTGCCATTTTAGGACAGTGAAACTTGTCCCGCGGTACTGAGCAATCAGATTGGCTGGCTGCAACCGAGAAACAAATGTTGCGTTCACCTTTATAGGGCTTGGTCCTCGTGTCCCGAAAAGGTTTTGGAAATGGGGCATGAGGGGCCAGGTTAGGGACACATTGACCCCAAGAGGGACTACCTTAGGGCGCAAAGTAAAACATTATATAACTCAACACAGATATTGTGGTAATCCCACGGGACCCAACATGGCACTCTTGCTGGATCCAGCATGGCCGCTGCTCAAGCTTCACCCCCATGGTACAGCAGCACTGTGCAAGCTTCCTCGAAGGTACCACCGTACTGCGTTACTATGGGATGCAGTTCCTAAGGTGAAGGGGGAAGAGGAGGAAGGTTTTTTAGGGGGAAATGCCAGGTGTTCGTACGGCGAAAAAAGATGGAATAGCTCCAATTAGGAACAAGAGCCTTCACACACCCGAAGGGTGTCATGCTTCATCACTGGGCAGCTCCTCGTTGGGTGGGCGCGATAATGCCCAACGGGCCCCGCAGGTGGGCTCTATGCCGGAGGTCTTCTCTGGTTGCCGACGTGAAGCTTCCACAATTTTCAGTCAAAGGTTGACAGACAAATATTTGCTAATGAAAAGATGCCCTCTTCCAGGCCCAATGAACAACCCTCTGTAGTTTAGTAAATTCCATTAGACACATTCTTGAGATGGGCACAATAGCAGAGAACCTTAGAGCCATGCTTCCAACACCAGTGTGAGATAAACCAAGGAAACCCCCATATACCACTTTATTCAACAATGTGCAATAAAATATAATCTTCAGCACATTTCTGGAATTAAACATCCATATCTTATAAACGTCCTTGCTACATAGAATCCACATAGAACCTACACAGAATTTTCTATAGATCTATATTTACAACCCTAAAACGGACAACCAGATAGCCACTGCTGGATAATCTATTATCAAAAAAAGCTTTGACCTTACTCGCAGATTTTTTTGCAAATGGATTTAGCTTTAAACCATAACCTACTTCGAAACAAACCTCTGCCCCCACATCAGGGTGCTCAGCCTTTATCCTGTTAACAATGGAGTAATAGTTGCGACCCATACTTTAATGATTTGTAAATGGTGCACCATATAAAACTTTCAACATGCACTACTACACTTACCTCCAGGGCTAATGTTATTTCTATGCTAAGGGCACCACACGTATACACTCAGTAACATGAGGTCATTATTGATGCAAGCCAATGACCATGCTAATTAATGCTAATTGAGTTATTTTTCTGCATGCATAAAACTAACACAGACAAAAAGTAAAACACAAAGAGAAATAATGTAAGGTCACCAAAAATCGACTGAAGCTCATACCTCACTGAAAGGGTAACATGAACTAAGTTTTATGAAAACTTTGTGAAATGTGCCATGATAATGTAGCTTCGACCCAAGAGTTTTTACTTTTGCACAAACTACGAATCCCACAATGCACTTAGACTATACTGAAAACATTAGTCAAGTGTGGCAGGGTATGCTCAGACGTGAGTCCCTTGCTCACTTTGCCACTGGATTCAAGCAAGCCGGGCTGAAGACGGCTGGAATGCCAGAAACCGGTCCTCGGAAGCTTGTTTCCGGTCCAGGGAAGACATGGCTTGGCAGTTCGGGCTGGACTGTTCCCATGAGGCACAGGTTCAGACTGATTTGCATATAGCCATGTCTGAACTGGGGTGGCAGAGTGGGCTAAAGAACGGTGATGGATTAAACCCAAATCTTTTGACTGGGTGTGAGTGTTTGATTGATTCAGATGCTCCGTCCATCACCACCCCCTTTTGTACCGTTTTTTTTTATTCAAGCAGATTTAAAAGGCAATCTTCACTCTACGCGTTTCGGGAAAGTTTTCCCTTGCTCACGAGTGACTGTGAAGCTTTGTGATACGTTTAAATAAACATGTGACAGTTTCCAAAACAAATAGTGAAAACAGACTTTCGCTGTTTGTGTAACTCATAAATGTGAACCCAATTTAAACAATATAAATAACAGAATAGCAGTTGGTTATTTACAATTGCATACTACTGTTTTCACTGAGAATATTTCTTTGCTTTACTATTATTATGGAGTTTCATTTCTGTGCTGATGTAATTTAAGCACATGTCCTAATTTCCGGCATTGTGAAAAAAGAATGCCGGAAATTAGGACATTCATATTTATGAGTTACACAAACAGCGAAAGTCTGTTTTCACTATTATTTGTTTTGGAAACTGTCACATGTTTATTTAAACGTATCACAAAGCTTTAGAGTCACTCGTGAGCAAGGGAAAACTTCCCAGAAACGCGTAGAGTGAAGATTGCCTTTTAAATCTGCTTAAATAAAAAAAAGGCTTCCTGGAATTGACGAGTGTTCGTGATTTACTGCCGCCGAAAACGAAGGTATTCTGAGCTTGATATATATATATATATATATATATATATATATATATATATATATATATATATATATATATATATTGTGTTGATCGTCACCAATTCAACAGATACCATCTGCAGGATCCAACAATGACGAGGAGGGAGGAGCCAAGCCAGCAACCACGATGGCCGCCTGACTCCTCGGCTCCGCTGACCCGCCCGCTTTCTGTCCGAAGCGCAGCGGATCCTGATCACGATCCTGAACGAAAGTCAGCGCTTCGGAACCGGGCTGGGCTTCCGACTCGGATGGTGTGTTCCCCGTCGTCCAGCTCGCTGTGGAGCCGGAGATTCGCCCTCGTCCAGCCCCACCGTGGCGTGTGAGGGACCGGGTCTTTGTTCTCCGGAGAGGCTGCCACCTTGACTCGGCAGCAGCGGACGCCTGCAGCGGGAGGGGCCAGAGGCTGCTGTGTTACTGTTGCAACAATTGCTACAGTGTGCCACCCGGCCCTCCGCGCTTCCAGGTTTGCTTGTATACTGTAGCAGGCGCTACATTATATCCCTCATTCGTCCCTGGATCGGCGCTGGGTGACTTATCTATCCTTTGGAGCTGCGGTAGACGCCATTTTCCCAGGCGCCCTGCACCTCGGCTGGCAGTCCCCGGGGCTTCCATGAGACACTCTCCATAACGCAAGTTGCTTACGGCAGGATCTGGACAGCGGGTGATTAACTTGCACCGTGGCTTCGTGGTGATTGCGCTCGTTGCTCACACCATCGGCTTGCCTTTGAGATGGGCTCTGGCAGACACTACGGAGGACGACAACATGGCGACGCCCTCTGGGCGCGGGACTCTGCTGCTGTGGAGCCCATTGTCCTTGCAGATGTTTTCATTGCCCTGCACGACCTGCGGTCATCTATGCGGGCGTGCGCCCGAGACCTGACAGACCGACTAGATGGAGTGTTGCCTGGTGAGCTCCCGGACGACTGTGCTGCTTGCTGCTCCCCGCCGGACCTGCTGCACCCGGTGGCCGGCGGTGGGGACCTGTGTATCCTGCCGTGTGTCAAGACACGGAACACCCCGGACGACTCGGCTGCTGGGCCCTCTACTCTGGAGTTGCTGGTGAGTGGGGCGCCGGACCCTGCCCACCGGCTGGAGAGCTCTTGCTGGTCGACCTGCCCTGTGCCCACCTCGGGGTCCCCCGGAGGGCCCCCCTGCTCTGCCAGGAGATTGCTGCTACGGCCCTGGCCAGTCGGCCTTCAGGTACTGCTGCTGGGTTTCCACCTTTACTGGGTAGCCACTGACTGTTCGGCGCTACGTGGGACAGATTTCTGCGAGGGGCTTTTGAACTGGTGGTGGTCCTTACATCTGCACCTCTTGTCCAAGATGGCCGCTGCCTGCCTGGACTTCATTATTCGGCTGGATCGACGGGGACAAGGCTGACACTATCTTTATGTTTTGAATGTGGTCGGATGCTACATGATTGACGGAAAATTGGAACTGTTGGGATGGTGTATGCTAATACGGTGTCGGGTCGGGATCCGAGGAGGAATGGCCGAGGATGGATCTGTTGATTGTATGTTTCCTTTGCCTGGGCCCTCCCCCGGTCTTCTGTGATTTCCTTTCTCTCTTTTCTTCTCTTCTGCATTTCGGGTACTCTTTTGGGGCGACAGACACTCTGCGAGGGGGGGGTAGGCCGTAGCCTTTGCATGTGTGTAGGGTGGGGCGGGTGTTCTTATGTTCTTTTTTGTTACTATGGGCCTTGGTTTTTATTCTCCTACTTCTACTCTTTCTCTCCCACTTTTTCCTGGGGTTTTTGGGTGGATCGATATGGTGTGGGTGGTAACTGCCGACCGTAGTAATGCTAGCTTACATTTTCTCCTGTCCGGTCTTCTGCGGTCAATTGCTGTGCGGATATTGTTTGCCTAATCATGATGCTGATACTTGCCCACTTATGTCCTGGATGGTCTATCTTGCCTCAGATCCTTTCTAGCCCCTTTTTATGGACATATTAAAACTTTAAAATTAAACCTCACTTCTCCTGCTTCCCGGTGGCACATATGTCTCCAGTGTAACTTAGTATTATCCTGCTTGTGCTCCTATGTTGCCGGGACGCCTTTACCATTTGCTATTGCGCTTCAGATGCTGCCGAGGCCGGCCGGATGGTTGTAGGCCCGTATTTGTATGATTCTATTGTGCAATAAAGGTTTTCAAAATTTTTTTTTTAAAAAAAAACAATGCCGAGGAGTCGACTCAGAAAGTGCTGGTGCAACAAAGTTTATTTAGTTAAAGCCAGCGCTGCCGCTATATATATATATATATATATATATATATATATATATATATATATATATATATATATATACATACATATATATACATATATATATATACCTACACTGGTGCTAGTACCTCCAGTTACAAACATATATATATATATTTATTTTAACTGGAGGTACTAGTACACTGGTGCTAGTACCTCCATTTTAAATTTATATATATATAACAGACGTAATTACTGAATTGGCGTCACCGGGTATGCTCCGATCCACACTAACATTAAAAGGGAATCATTTCCACATCAGCATTTCTTTATGCTTCTTTGTAATTGTGCACCTACAGAGTTATGGCCACACTGCTAATGTACAGCATGGCCACTTCTCTCCCCCACAATGGTTTTTCTATTCCTTTGACTTATTTTTTTCTATACCCACTTGAGGTAATTTCAAAACATTTTGATATATTTTGACTATATTTGTGAAAGAGTTTTGTCAAAGGTGAGATCTTTTGGTTGGTCTTTATATCAGATGTGTGTTCATTAAAACAAGTTTTTATTTGTCTTTTAGTTTGACCCACAAAGTAACTTTCACAAGACTACCGGTTAGTATAAGTAAGTTATTCTAATTCATACATTCAATAAAGACAAATTTTGAATCGTCTAGCAGTACATGGATGATGCATTTTGTCAGATTTTACTAATAAGCTACAATTTGAAAATTCAGCAGAGAACATCCTATTTTATTCAGAGGTAGTCAATGTTTTTAGCACCTATCTCAGAGGTACAGTTTCAGCTTTAAATAGTTAACTATGTGAACACCAATTCTTTTTTTATTTAAAAACCTAAGTTGAAGTTTGGAAAGTTATATCGGTTGTTTCTCCATTCAAAATTGCTCCTGGTGCTTCTGGACCATATTTTACACAGACTCCGATAGTGGTAAAAACGCACTGTTGATATTGAAATAACTTCTTTATCCCCTTGAAGATTAAGTTGAGGAAATTAACGTCGAAATCATTTTAGCTTTCATTTGTGCTGAATCTTTATGATTTCTATATATTTCTCCATAACTCATTTGCAAATACATCTTCAGCTGATTTAATCCTTTTAAGTTGTCATTTTGGACTATGTGGTAAAACTCTGATCCAACTTTGCAAGCGTAAAACGTGGGGTGGAAGAACTAACTATGGTCAATTGCCCTCGAAAAGCAATGTTTTAATTTATCCATGAATATATTTTGCATCTGCATCTTAGTAATGTACATACATTTGGTGCACCAACACTGACCATGAATTGGATTCTTGAAATAATTTAATCAAGAGCCACACAAAATATGTATAATTATTGTGTTACAACTCTCCAGTTGAGAAATACATTATCAATTTTATGGACCCAGTAAGCCATATTCACTTGTAATTCGGTATTTTACAGGATGTATTGTAGTTCTGCGTTTGGAGGTTCAATGAACACTGACTGCTACTTACAAGGATGTTAGCCATGTCAGTACTTTTCAAATTGTAGCTTCTAAATAACTGACAAAATCATCACGCTGGTAAACAATTCAAAATCTATCATAATTTAAACTTGCAAATCAGAATATGTAATGTACACTACTTGGTGCCTGTGTTTGAAGTCACTATGTGGACCACAATACAAGTAAACCCTAATTTGAATTAACAGAGATCCAATAAAATGGCTAATAAGAAACTGTCACCAGTAGAAAGACACTTTAGTGAATATGTACACAATATATTGCAGCTCTTGTTTCAAAGCATCGACAACATGAAAAAATTATCCAGAGTGGGACTAGAAAAAATAAAAAATTAAGGCATAAAACATGGTGGAATATTGCCCTGGGCAGTTGAATACCAAAAGGAAAATGTGATCAAGCCAATTTCATGTGATTATTATAAGCATTCTATTAAAATATTTCCCTATAATTTAAGTTAGTTCACACTGGCTGGCTGTTTGATTAAAATGAATGAAAGTGGCTAAACATTTTTTTTATGATTTTGAACATAATACTGAATTATACTGAATTTTAAAGAAAGACTACAAGATGCTTTCATTCTTACACAGGAAACGGAAACTAAAATGCATGCCAGTGCTTCTAAATTAATGTTAATATTCAAAGTTAGTTTGAAAAGAGGATGGTAAACCATTAAAAGCTGGTGTTTCTGCTGCAAGATGAATCAATGCTCTGGCAATAGAATATGAACAATAATGTCTGTATGTGGCATTAGATGACAGTTACAGCCGAGATAATTTTGATATAGTATTGAGTGCTCTTTATCTATACTACTATTATAAAGAGAGAACAGAAACCTTTTGGCAAGGTAAACTCGGGAACCACAGCACCAATCCACACACCCAATCAATACATTGTTGTAATCCTCAGGGTGTGTAGATGGACATAGGCTGCATAAAATTTAAAAAAAAACGTAAATTAAAAAAGTAAAGTTTAAAAACAAAGTAGTCCCCTAAAACAAGCGCCGGCCGCGACGTAGCGCTGACCGCGACCTACACCTGCGTGATGACGACAGGCGGGGAGGAGCGGTGACGAGCGGCTACGAGCCGCGAGGAGTGGCGCGGCGGCTCAGGTAAGGCGAGGCGGTCCAGGCAATGTCGGGGCGGGCGGGGGCCCGGGAGTGGCGGTGAAGTCCGGAGCGCGGCTGAGGTAAGGCAGTGGCGGGAGACAGGCGGGCGGGCGGGGGGCGGTATAGGCAATGTCGGGGTGGGCGGACGGGAGGGCGGGCAGCGGCCAGTATAGGCAATGTTGGGGCGGGCGGGCGGGGGCCAGTATAGGCAATGTCGGGGCGGGCGGGCGGGGGCCGGTATAGGCAATGTCGGGGCGGGCGGGCTGGGGCGGTGACCCGGCCGGGACTAAACAAAAGCACAAAATGCTGCCCCCAGCCCCCTTCTGCCCCCGGGCAACGCCGGGGCGGGCTGCTAGTGATTTATATTTTTAGATAATAACCCACATACCATCGCTAGAAATGGTGACTGATAACATTTGAAAAAAGTTTAATTTCCTGAAATGATTATGAAAACATATAATAAAAGTGAGGTTAATCATAAAACATTATGCTTCGGCACATATATAATTATATGAATAAGCATATTTCCTGATGAAGAGACCATCAAAGATTCAAAAAAATGAATCGGATGTTATGCCTTGTCGAGCAAGAATGAAGATTGCTAAATGTTTAACAAATTGGCACTGCCTCGTTAAATACACATTGTTTGAATGTTAGTTACATATCTGAAGCCCAACTTAGAACCAACTATTATCAGAGCACCCGCAATTGTTTTATGATAAACAATGGCAAACAACCTTTAGAAGGCCTTTGGAAGGTCGCCCAAGTAGCAAAATGCTTACATAAGAATGATAACTCCCCAATCGATCTAATCTTTGTTCACCTGCAGAATTATGGGCATGGTGCTAAAGCACTACATGGTCAGTTTCTTGTTTCGAAATGGCTGCCCAATATCTTTATAGCACACAACAAACTCCGAGAATTGTCAATATGACCATCTCTGTTTTCAGCAATGTCTCCAATACAGACAGCACTTGGCAGGTCGTCTCTCGATCCCAAAGCTTACATGTGTATGCTGGCACTCCAATGTTTTTAATGTTTGTGCACTTACAGAATTATGGTCATATAGTTAGTGAACATCAGAGTCCTGTTCCTGTTTCAAGTGGGCTGCCCAGTATCAACGCAGTACACAACAAATTCTAGAGATTGTAAGAAGACCGTCTGTGTTTTAAGCAATGCCTATAATGTAGTGAGCGAGCAGCGGTGTCGCCTCTGGAGCCAAGAGCTTACGAAAGGAGGATGACTCCCCACTGCATCTAATCTTCCGGGCAGAGGTCTGAATCCTGGCACTTCCAGGGGAGAAAATTAGCAAGAAAGAGATTCTCGCTCAGAGGAAGACAGTGCTCGGCCTCCTGGAGCACTGCCACGGATGATGGCTTTTGTTTACTGCCTCCAATCTGGGACACTGAGGCTTTTCATCTTGCTCTTGACTAAGCCTTAAACGCATCATTTATAGTAAGATTTGAATAACTGCGCCATTAACCAGCCAACTGCGACGAAAGACTGTGCTCCTGGCATGGGAGAAATATCCAAACAAATACCCATTGGTACTCTATAGCAATGAAGACCATAAAAGCACAAACATCACAAAAGACACAGTACTATGGCAAAAGAGGCATCGTTCACTAATAAAGCAAGAATGCAGGAATACCCGGAGCAGTCAGAAGAGATAACACGGAGACAGAAAAAGGACATGGGGAGAAACTAAGAACACAGAACAAGACACACGCAATAGACTAGGAGAAGCAATGAAATATAGCCAGCGAGGCAAATCACAGTGCCAAGGAAATAACAAAACACAGAATAGGCACATACAAAGAATGAAAGGACGGATGTAACTTAGAAAGCCACTTAGGTGACAAATCCAATGATATAAAAGGCCATGAAAAAGGTGACTGAAAAAGTCAAGGAAGGGACAAACAACATAGAGAAACAAACATTGGCAAAGTCAATAGGTCTGCTTGCATTGTGAGTCTTTGTTCAAATATTTGTAAACAATTGTGCTAATGTTAACCCCTTCAATGCTGCAGAGGCCCCCAGCCACCCCACGTGACGGTGGACATGTGCGGAGGACGGCCGGGGGCCTTCCAAACCCCGCCCACTGATTAGAATGTCAGCACCGTGGCGGAATTTGTACCGCGGGCAACGTGTTATAAAACACAAAACAGGATTCCCATCAATATATATGCATCTATGAAGTAAAGAATGAAATGTGTCCTGATCCAGTGTACTTTGAGATGTAAAATACTCCATCTGGCATTACAAAGCAAGCCTTCCAAAAGGTGGAATGATACACCAAAAGCACTGGCAAAAACAATAAATGCAAAAATGTGTGTAAACACATCATCCTGCATGCGCAAGTATGTGCCATGACACTGAGCCGGCTTTTTTAAAAAACGTTTAATTTATAGATCCAAGATGGCAGATGCCCATCTTAAATGTTAAATTACAAAATATACAATAGCGGCAAAAGCCCATTAAAAATAAAGGGGAGGCCAGATAATTGCAGCAGGTGACACCTCTGAAAACAATTACATGTTCATAGACTTTTATTCGGTTACCACTTATTATTGCAACCATAAAAAGTACAATAACGTTAAAAATAAACATTTGTAAAAGCGTTTTACAAACAAGTCAATCATATTATACACGAAAAGAAAAAAACACATTTACTTATAAAACGTTAACTAAAGTATAAATTACTCATAATTACGTCGAGACTCAAGAGATTGCAGGGACAAAAATGCTGGGCGACAGGATCTTAAACCCATTAATCGCAGTAGAGGCAAGATCCAGACCTTCCTAGGAAAAGTATAATATTTACAAAAGAAAACAATATGTAATGTTGATTGAGGGGAAAAACCATCGCAGGGACAAGGAATGATTGTAGGAGACCAGTCTTGGGAATTAGGAAAGGTTACAAGCCGGAAAAAAGAATTAAAACGAAACCTTGTCAAAAGGTACTTTTCATAGTTGTTCAGATGGAAGGTCAAATAAGGTTGAATACCCAGATAGTTCTGAACAGCAACGATTTGAGTGTTTGCGGGTTTCACCAATTCCATCGAACATCGAAGAGCTCTTAAGTGGCACAAGCACAGCTTTTTTAGTTCTTTCCTCGAGATGTCGCCCATACTGGGTGGATCCTGAACAAAAATGCTACGGCCCATGTCCCGACAGAAGTTCCTTATATATACAAGCCAAGGTATTTTTTCCCAGTTATCAAGGTCTATGCAATCCAAAATTAATGAACGCGTTAGGTGGCACTCCTCTTTGATCCATATGCGGTGCCACAAAAGCATGGGTTGGCAGCGAATGGTGTCCGTGATGAAAACAATTACAATAAAAAACAAACACAAAAAATAGGAGGGTGGGTGAAGCAACAGGAAATTACGGTGAGATGTTAAGAAAACAAACCTGAGTGGGATGGGGGAAAGCAGGACACAGGGGAGATGCAAGCGAACATATGCACTCCCTTGCAGTGCTAAAAGCAAAATAAACCAGCACTGGCAAAGTCAATAGGTCAAATCTTTTATAATGCGAGTGATGAGCTGTTGGCTTTGACAATGTTTGTAAAGTATTGTTTAAAAAAAATAGTCAAAGGAAAAAAACACTTCAAAGTACTGGAGGAAAACTAAACAGATCTTATAGTATCTCAAAACTAAACACTGAATTGAATGTTTGTAATCTTTAGAAATGGAATGGTCTATTTTCCAAAAACGTTTCACTTGGTGGAAACTATTAACAGAATATCAAAAGAATAAAGAAGTGTCAGATTCTTGAGGGATACACTTGTCAATGCCTAATCTACATTCCACCGGATTCAGTCATTTGCTCCTCTGTAGTAGCACATGGAGCAGATTTACAGGCCTCCAGGAGAAGTATCATCGTAAGCACACCTTCTGCCTCAGACAGCAGCTGAGTGAGTGCAGCAGAACACCTGTGCCATAAAAGCATTTCATTTGCCAATACTTGAGCTTTCACGCAATATGTGAAATGCAGGAGATAAAACAAAACAGTCATTAAAGTCTGCTTTTCAGCCATACCCCAGGAAAAAGATCCCTGCTGCTATGCTTTTAAAGTCACACTGGGAGGGGAAGGGAGCAACACAGCATGGGGTTGCAGGATGGTATGTCTCTAAGGGTGCATGCACTCTCATGGAGAGCTGAATGAAAAAGAAAAACGTATTTGTGAAAAAAGAGCAGAGGAAGGATAGAAGTCAGCCAATCAAAATGATCGTAAAAAAAGGTTATTCTGCAGGGAAGGGACAAATGCAAGAGGAAAGCAAGTCTTCGAATAAGAAGCAGGCAAATGAGAGTGACATTTAAGCCAACTAAGATTAAGCAATGGGTGGGCTGTAAGCCCACTCTAAGTTCACAATAGGCGTTTTGCAACTAGACAGGTTGTGCTGCCTGGTAGGTGAGGCCTAAAAAACATAAATCCCTGATGTCAGCCATTGACAGATACAAGCCATTCAATCGAAATGATGAAACTGCCCTCCAGGGGAGAGAAAAACACAAGCAAGCAAATAATATTGATATGAAAGCCAACCAATGATAAAAAATGATCCGCCCAATACCTACTCTTAAGTACTGCAACTGTACACAACAGATCTTCAAGCAACCACCAGCTGAAGCTGTCTGCAGGCAAAACCTAATGAGAGACAGAGATAACTAGAAAAGATGAATATAGAAACAGGAATTTCACAGGACCAGAAAGTGAGAGGCAAATTAGGAGAGGACTGGCTGAAGGAGATAGACAAAGCAAAAGACAGACAAACACACACACACACTGCCAGAGAGATCCAAACCAGGTTACACAACCAGGACTACCAGAAAGTAAGAGAGAGGATAAAAGGACAGACTTAACAAGCACCGTAAATGAAATTATTTTAGTTGTGTGTAGTAGAAATGTATATTTATATTATGTCCAGAATCGGCTTTCCTCATATACACATGGAACAGAATTCTATGTTTTTTTGCATTATTAATGCAGCAACCCAAGCTCTTGAAGAGTTCATTCTCTGTATACAGCAGCTGCTTCATGTCTGAATTTACTGCTCTTCTTTTGTGCTGAAGTAAGAGTGAAATGGGTGTCAGAAGTCGAATTGTAGGGTATTTCACCAGTCCATTTACCGAGAATATTTTTCCTGAAAGAATCATAGTTTAAAACACTGTTTTGCTTGGCATAGACGGTAATTTAATAATCCAACTTTTAACACACAGCCAGGAAACAGATAACGAGCAGGCAGGTCATGCTGCCTTTAGTTAATGCTCCCTACCTGTAATGAAAACAACTAAGAGTCCCTTCTTTGTTTCCTAGAAGAAGTACAGAATTGGAATCGGTAGTGCAAGCTTGCTTCACACGCACAACAGGTACAGCAAGTGCAGCGGCACTCCTCTTGCACACGCAAAAACACAGGACAGGTAGCTGTAATGAATGATTCTCTGAACACACACTGTGGGTGGCAGCATTATCATAGCTGGCTTCCTTACACAAACATACACATGTGACATGGCAGCAGTAGTAAAGGTTTCTGTAACACACAGACTGAGTACAGCACGGGTCTGGGCAAGCCGATATTCTATGCATACACAAGAACATGACAGGTGTTTTTGAAATATTTTTTCACACACATACAGGACAGACATTGCACGGGCAGCAGTTTTATAAACGTCTTGCTCACAGGAAAGATACAGTACTGGGTGCAGCAGAGCAAGTTTCACTTGTACGGAGAACAGGTACAGCCATGGTAGTCCTGCAAGTGTCCCTCGCACTCAGATGCACGCACACAGAACGTGTACTGCGCGGGCAGGGTAGTGCATGATGGTTTACGTACAGTAGATAAAGTAGGGCACAGGGTGCAGCAATGCACGTTCTCCTCACAGACCAAAGTTACAGCACATACATCGCCAACAGCAGAGAAAGCTTCATTATACATTACATACAAAGGCATGTACAACACAGGCAGGAGCAGTGCAAGCTTCCTGTTCACATTACAGATGCAGAACAGACCGCAACAGTGCTAGATTCCTTCCCCCACAGCTAACGGGTACTGCATAGTGCAGCAGTGCAATCTTCATTCCATAAACAAGGACTGTGCAATACAGCAGTAGTGCAAGCTCCCATTCTTCATAACAGGTGCTGCAGAGGCAGCAACAGTGCACGGTTGCCTCCCACAAAAATAGGCGCAGCACAAACCACTGTAATCGAACCTTTTCTTACACACATACGAACATTGCAGCAATCCGGGGGTCATCGCACACGTGCTCCTGCACAGAACAGAAAAAGGAGGAAAGCTGACCTGGTTAGGTAAAAACTACGGACCCGAACTGCAGAGACCTAAGGGACCTACACCTCGAGAGCGGGATTGCTCAGTTAGCCAGAGGAATGAGTAAATGGGTGAAACAATTTTTGCAACTAGGCGTGAATGACTTGGCATGGCTGCAGATGAATTCTTAGAAAACTATTATCACCCCGGCATGTCGGAGTCTTACTGCAATAATATCATTAATGCCAGTCCTATTTTTAATTTAGGACTCTTCAAATATTTTCCCAATATTCGGCTAAAATGGGTAGCGGTTCAAGCGCTCTAACCAGGTGAACATTAAGGTGAATAGGACACATCTTCCTTTTTTGGGACTCAAAAAGTGTTTTTTGGACTTGAGCCAGTTATGAGACTCACTAAGAAAGTCTCACAATCTTAATAATTAATATACGTTCGCGCTCCCAGGGTGAACTAGACAGGAAGCTGAATTAGTTAAGGAAGAAAAAGCCTCAAAGTACTCTTTGTTCTACCAACGCCTTGATTTATTTTGTATAAAGTTAAGCACTTTACTTCAAGCGACATCAGCGAAAAAAGAGTGACTAAACCAAGATAGGGACAAGGATGGATGTTACAATTAAAAGTAATTGAACAGAAAGGTCAATGTTTTTTTCTGAAAACTAAGTAATTATGAAGGCAATGAGAATGACTCGGGAGTCTACTCAACAGTTAGGGGCCTAGATATGCAAGAAAACTGTCACCACCACGAAAGATTTTGATCCACTGGCCAGGAAGAAGCAGAAGAGATCAATAGTGCAGGTGCATAAGACAAAAACAGCCCTGTAAGTTTTTGATTTGCATTGAATCTATGTCCTTATTGGAAGATCACTTCTGCTGGTTAGGCAACTCTAGATTATTCCAAAATCCAGTTTTACCCTGAATTAGTTCCAAAACTTCGGAGTTGTTCATCCGTAGAATCAAACTCCTTATGCAAATGAATTCTTTCCTCCTGTATTACTTTACTGTTCTCACAGTTTCAGGCATGGTCTATTGTAGTAACAATGTTCTTTAGTTGAACTACAGTTAATTCCACACTCCCCTAAAGATCCAGATTGGGTAATGAATCCTCTTCCTTCCAGTGGCGGGACTCCTCTGGTAGATGCATGCCTCTAGGCAAGAGGTGCCCACCAATGTCCACAAGGGGAAACCTAAATCATATTTCTATGGTTTACCGTTATGAAACTGATTTGCATTGAATACATCATTAGGATATCTTAAACATCTGTCATGCAGACAGCGATCATAGCTCAACAATGGGCACCCCTGTTCTAGAAGGATCCTCACATGCTACCTCATCGGGATCAGTGCTAGGGCCTTACCAATGGACTCTCTCATCATAGGGCTTCTTCATGTTGTAGCAGGGTTTCCGTTCTCCCACAGAACTGTGCATAGAGATCTAGAACCTCAGTGAGTTAGGATGATCCAAAACTCATCTCAGTTTCTTAAATCCCCTTACCTAGCTAGCTACAGTGTCTCATGGATCATTATGAAATGATCCATGTCTTAGACAAACCAGAACATGATCTTTAGAATACCTCAGGAATCGTGGAACACATGAACACTCTTTCGTTATATAATCATTTCAAACCAAAACTGAGAGTCAAAGAACACACGTGCAAGTTTGAAATATTTATTATTCAATGCAAGGTTCTCAAACGCAGTATCTTGTATAATACCAAAATGCATATTATAAAAATCAGAGTTATCAGCATAGTCACTAATCCATAGTAAGCAAAAGGTGATAGCATGTTACAATGCAAAATCTATAGAAATCTATATCACCTATATTTTGCGCACCCTATTTAGCATATTATATTATATCTAAGAAGGTCTCATTCGGGTTTTAGCAGGGCGGACCCATACCTCTAAATGTCAGTAGGAGTAGATCACATCAACAGCTACCAGCTCTCTTCATGCGCAGCACCAAGTGTCTACGTTCATTCCCTGTAACTCTATCTTAAACCCGCGTAGAGCCCAAATGTTGGCATCAACATTATTTGTGTTATGTCTAATGTGGTGCGAGGATCAGGCCTCCCAGCAACCTTGTGTTAGGTTATTCTTAGAGTGTGCAGCTCTCAGTGTGCAGACAGTTGTACCAAGTGTACCAAGCAAAACTGATAGCATAGTAATAACATATTATTCTCAAATAAATCACATCACCGCTTCTAGGGTGAAAGCGACAACAACAAGTAGGTGTCGTGTGCAAAACTGAAGCCGAAGGAAAAATGGCTGTTTAGACACGTAATACACTCATGCTAACTTAACGCAATATATGTAACGAAGTATCCATATGACACCCCCCCAATGATCCGAGCACCGTCAAACATAAGGGAAAGGCAATACTAAATCAGATACATAAAATGAAAGCAAAGTTCAATAATCTTGAGCTAAAATAAGCCAAAAAAAATATGTATGAATGAATATGTATGAATGCCTACAGTGGCCTCAAATATAAAAAGAAAAACAAAACTTTCGAATCAAAAGTTATCCGCCAGGTCTCCAAAATATGAAATGTAGGACCAGGTCGCATTAATTCAAATGTCTGTAAGAAAAAAACAAGGCACTTATCCGATATCCAAAGTCATGTGCCACATTAACGTTATTCTCAGCGACATCACATGATTGAACTCTCCATCATCTGAACACAGTTCATCCCTCCAATTCAGCAAGGGGAAAGTCATATTCCATAACAAAGCAATCCTCTCACGATTGGACAGCATATGCAAAGTAGGTTGCAACAGCCTCCAGTATGAAATCACTGCCATCATCCGAAAATAGTTCAGCAATCCAATTCAGCAATGGGAAAGAACATACGTGCTCCTCCAGCATCGGATCCTCCTGTAACGTCAGAGGACAACTCGGTGGGTTCACCAGAACGCTGTGTGTCAGAAAGGCATGCGCCGCTGCAGAGATCTCCCATTGACCCAGTACTCCATTTATCGCTGCCAAGGCCATAACTCTTTCGCCAGAACAAATCAGCTCGTGAGCCACTACGGGACGCATTAGCTGATCAAAATCGACGTCAGGAGCAGTCCTCAAGCATAGACACAAATCAATGGCCCAATCGAACTCGCAGCTCAGGCAGTGAAACACAGGTTGGACACACGTGAAGTCAGTGAACCGAAATGACAATCTATAAGCCGTGCTTAATGCTGCAAGCGGCAATGTTCCATAGTAATTGAGCATCCGATTACGGCACAGTGTCAGGAGGCGTTGAACGGCTTCTTGCGCAGGATGGGCATCCATGTTTTATAAAGAAAAACAATAACAAAATGCCCGCAGCCACAGCCAGTAAAACAGGTAGTCCACCAAACAAACTTGAAAAAATAAAATGGAAAAACGTGGGAATGATACCAAAAATTTTCTCAAATGTAGTCACGAGGCCACTGCTAACCAATTTAAAAAAATGTGCGAGCCCAGTCGTGGAAGATGCATTAAAGATCTGGTGCACCAGCTCACAGAAATGAAACGGCAAGTCAGTATTTAAAAGCGCCTGCACCTCTGTGCGTGTGTTAGCTATGTGAAGGACATAATTTTCCCGGGCCGAACTCAGGGTCACTTGTTTTTGAGACAAAAGGGCCCTTATTCTGCTTAAACCATTGAACTTCGCCTTCAAGGTTGGTATCCGTGGCCAGATGGAGACATCTGAAGACCCATGCGTGGGTGGGTATAGAACGTTTTTGCAACACACCACACGCTCTGATACAGTTACCACATAAGCCACACCAATTAATAACCCACAACATACTTCGTTGTTTAAAAGCAAATAACTACCATTAGTCAATAATGTAAATGTGGGAACCACAGCTGGAACTGGCGTGCCTTTTAAAACACATGCTAAATTTGGCCGGTCCTGATTACAAGAACCGTGTAACTGAATGTGTCTGCATATTAATGAATGGTCAGGTGACTGTGTGCATTCCTCACCATTAAGATTTACTTCTTTTCCATCCTTCAGACATCTGTATGTGTATGGTAACGACCATGCCTCATGGAGGAATGCATTGCCTAGTGGTTCATATCGTCCTATAGCAATATACCGCATACAATTAGTAAATTTGTATAAGGGAAATGGTAATGTAATTAATCCATGAATAAGCCACGTGGCAGTAGTGGTTTCAGCAACAGAGAAAGGTAAGGATTCTAGCTTCTCAATATGTAACATAGAAAATGATGCATCACGCATTGAAAGCATGCGTTGCTTTTCAGTCAGATTAAAAGGGGCGAAAAGGGACGAAATGTTCAATGAGTTCCAGGGAACTCGACCAGACTTAAGTGTCTGTAGGGTCCATGCAAACTGCATTACAGAGCGTAATTGATTTTGACCATGGTATAACGTGGACACTTCATCATGCACAATATCAACAACAGAAGAAACAATATTATCCAACGTGTAAATCCTGGAAGAAAGCATGTTAATACTGTTATCGACCACCGCAAGCACTTTTTCCAAATTTGCTTGATCAATAGCTCTCAGGCGTTTAGCTGCCTCAATCTGTGAAAATTTCCAAATTTCATTGTAAACAGCATAAAGCCAGCGCTTAGACCTACCCTTAGCCGGGCCTTTTATAAAATCATTCAGCTCTATATTCTCATTCAACTGGGACAGATGTAGTTTAACTGCAGCCAAAGTGGAATGTTGTAACCAGTTCTGACACAATTTGCCTACTGAATAAGTAGTAACAGTGTGACCTGTTTCAAAAGTGGGGATCTGGCCTGATGTGTGTAAAACCTTCAGACAAACCCAAAAAACGACGTTGGCAAGAATCAGAGCTTCTTTGCCACAAAAGCCACCCCTCCGGATCAAAACTGGAAATATTAAAGGAGGAATTGTGCAAGAGTGCTTGTATCCCACTGATGGACAATGTAGTGAAATTATTCCAACCTGAATATTCTTCCAAATCAGGGATAGTAGGTGTATTCAATTTTTTAGATGTAGCCAATCCAAAGCATGTTGTTTGGGAAATGGTAGAATTTAAAAACAACATGTGATTCGGGATGAGACATGCACGATGCAAAGCCTCAGTGCCTTGTACCTGCCAATCTTTGGTACCCCAAACCGATTTAAGGTCAATAACCTCCTTCCATAACTCATAGCCATCTATAGCTAACCTGTCTAGAAAGGACTTCGAATACAATAATTTTGTATCGGTAAGTCTAACTTTGGACATGAATTTCTGTGTCACTTTAAAATAAAACGACTCAGGATGTGATTGATTAAAGTCTGTAAAATAAGAGTATTTACCCAGAAATGTACTAGAGCTCCCTTGTAAAGGAGCAGGGCAATGTTCCCACTGTGTGTAATTCACAGGAACCCTCCTGGAACTTGTTTTATGTAAGAAATGATTCCCATAATGTTGAAAACAAAACAAATCACCATAATTGACAGAATCTAAGTACAAATCCTCAGCATCAAAGGCCGCATAATATTTTAAATCAGAGAACAACGCTTCCACGGCCTGAAGATCCCAATCATCAGAACGAATATTTTGTTTAATCACATCTCCCATGTTTACTCTAAGCACATTAGGAACATTAATAACTTCTGTGGGGCCATGTATCTGAAACCTAACCGCATCCCACACAATCCCATCAAGGACAGGCCAAGCAGTAATCTCTACTGTATTTAAGTCTCTTTTTAGTCTGTGTGCTGAATGTGAGGAGGAAAGAGGGGCCAATGTTCCATTAAGGTACCGAATTCCTGTTCTTTCTTTCACATAATGGCCATCGATCAGGCGGAAAAAATAAAACACAAAACCAATTGACATAAAAAGATAAAATGAAAATAGTATCAGCCAAACATATGTCCAAGGTGGAATTAAAAAATGTTTTTTAAATAACGTGGTATATTTTGCAATAGTTGATGGTTTCTTTGAAAGTTCCGAATCAGAGTCAAAAGAGAATCTGGACTGGTTAGCCAAACGAGCTTGTAAATCAGACATAGATAAATCAGCAGGATCTGCATAGGTCAGCTCATCAATGTTAGTAACAGGAATAGTATTTAATAAAGGACTGGATACAGCAGGCATCTCGAGCGACACCTCCTGTTCTGCACCAGATGTAATAGCCAGCACAGAGTGCCTCACCATGGAAGGACAGGATACAGCCGGTGTCATGCTATGAAGAATCGGCCACCCTGTGTGCCTTGACATTGTCAATAGAAATAAATCTGTTTTCTTTACGACCTGGAAGTGGTGGTAATATGACTGTTCTTGTGCCCTTCACTCCAAGAACTAGAACCGGTGCTCGATATGAGGGACCAAACTCTTTCTTGTTATCGATCTTCTCACGAACCAGTTCTCCAACTTGGGGTAGCCAGCCAACTACCGGGATCTGCAACGCATCATCCGACGTGGAGGGCAAGTGCTCCTTAGCAAGACTGTCTCTGGTCTTTTGTAGATCCTGTAAAACATTGCAATGTTCATCTACGTCAAAGGCCGTGGCCTGGGCCTGGCAGTCTAAACCATCGAGGTCAGGGACGTACATCTTGATACCAAAGAGCATTTCGTATGGGGTCCGCCCACCCAGAGACCTTCTAGGGAGATTATTAAGCGCACGCTGCACGTCATTGAGGTGGGCCAGCCAGTTTCTACCAGTGCCTATAACTCGGGCTGTCAAAGATTGCTTCAAGTCGCGGTTCATTCGTTCTACTACACTATTGCCCTCGGGCCTGTAGGGACTTGAAAACTTGACTTGGACTCCCAACGAAACCATAGCATCCTTGTACGCCTTAGAGGCGAAAGCCGGACCCTGGTCCGAATGGAAAGTACCACAGGCAAAAATTCCCACAAAGACACGCAAATCCTTAATGACAGTCCGCGAATCAGCGCTTCGATGTGGCCATACCCACACAAAGCGTGTGCATGAGTCAACTGCTACTAAGATGTATTTAAACGCAGTATCAGAAGAAAAAGGACCGCAGTGATCCAAATAAATGCAACCAAGCGGTTTATTAGAGATGTACAACCGTGTCTGAGGCGGACGCGCAGCAGTAGAAGGCTTAATCTGCTGGCAAATGTCACACATAAGGACATAATCGCGCGTCTGTTTGTACAGTCCCCGCCACCAGAACCTTTGTTGTAGCTGAGTTACAGTGGCTGAGACGCCCGCATGCGCAGACGCCACACCTTCACGAGCCGCTGTAATCAGAGAAGCCCTGCGATCCGAGTTGGGAATTAGACGTTCGCCAACTTCAGGAATTTGCACATAAGGAACCTTATCGGGACTTAAGTGGTATGTGTACTTCGAAGGGAACCCCGCAGGATATTTACCTCCCTTCTCCGTGGCAGCAACAGCCGCCAAGATGTCATCATCTATTTTGCTTTTGGACCTTGTGACTGCTGCAACTAAGTATTTTGATACCGCAGACTTCGCTGCCTCATCAGCAAGCGAATTTCCAACAGCGTGGACCCCCACGCGCTGATGGCCGAGAGTATGAATCACAAACACGAGCGGCAGTTTCTCTTTAAGTTCCGCCACTCGGACCCAGATCATTTTATGTTTTATTGTGCTACCTTTGGAATCACGAAAATCATTCTGAATCCAAAAGAACAAGTTCTCATTGTAAGACTGGACACAGTAGTAAGAATCACTTACGATTAAAGTCGTCACACTAGGATCAGCGTACTCCAATGCGAGCATCAGAGCACGAAGCTCTGCTAATTGTGCGGTGCAGTCTCCTAGTGTTTGCGTGTGCACGACACTGGACTTGAACTCATCGTTCACCATGGCACCGACCACAATGGCGCAAGCGGAAACGTAGGCATGTTTAGAGCCATGTGCAACCTGCGCCGAACCATCAGTGTAAATGATACAATGGAAATCCTCCAACGGCCGCATCGCTAAAGGAGCCGGATGAACAAATTCATACTGTAAATACTCCTGCGACCGTAAAGCGGCGTCAAAAATAAACGTGACATCCTGGGATGTCAAGGATGTAGCCCACTGAATCCACCGAGGGTGCAAAGCTTTAGAATTTGGTACACTGGCTTTCGTGACTGCCTCCAAGGCAGGACACGGGGTAACAACCAACATGCGCTTTCCCTGCGACAGGGCACGTTCCTTAAGAATTGCCATCTGCACAGCCGTTAAAACTTTCTCCACAGTGGAAAAACGCAGTTCAGCCGAAGTGTACAAGTGTGACTTGTAAGCAATAGGTACTGTATCTCCTTCATTAAAAGTCAGGTACGTGAAACCCACCGCCCCAGGGATAATTCTTATCACCAGGTTGGTCTGGTTATCACGAGTCTGTAAGTAGTCAGAAGCGAGCAAATCAGCCTGCAAAGACTGCAGAATGTGTGAATGCTCAGGCAGCCAGCATGATTTGGAAAAAGATGGTTGTATCAAGGCATACAAAGGCCTGATACGCTGGGCATATTCCGGAATGTATGTCCTCCCGAAATTTAAAAAACCCAGCAAAGACTGTAATTTTTTCAGCGTTGTCGGAGAGCGCAACTGCGCGCACTTCTCCAGGAAGTGAGGAGCCAACCCCTTTCCTTCGTGGTTAAGTTCATAACCCAGAAACAACACTGTGTACTCCGCAATGTGTGATTTCGCAAAGTTAAACTTGTAACCCATGTCTGCAAAGTTACAAATTATGCTGTTTACTCGACACAGATGCTCCCAAAGTTCGTCGTCTGTGAGATAAATGTCATCCACATAAGAACAAGCAACTGGATCGAAGCTCTCCAAAAGAGAGACAATGCGGGCGGAAAACACTCCAGGACTATTCTTATAGCCCATTGGGAGTCGTTTAAACATTTTTTGTACACCGCCGCAAGTAAAACTGGTCCATTGGGAACTTAGACCATCTAATCTGTGTGCATAAAAACCATTGGAAATGTCAAGCGTGGTTTTGAACCGTTTACGCTCAAGACTATTCACTAGGGCAGAGCCGTGAGTATTCTGTACTGCACAGTTACGGCAATGCGAGTTCAAATGCCGGTAATCCAAAACCAGACGATATGAGCCGTCCGGCTTGTTTACAGTAAAAAGGGGATTATTCATTGGTGACACACACGTTTCAATTACACCTTGATATTCCAATTGTTCAAGGATAGCTGCGACAGAAGCTTTAGCTTCACGCCGTATGGGATACTGAGGTTGTGGCTGCGGCTGTGACCATAAAGGAATCTCATGGCTAGGAGATAATTTATCCCAGCCACACTGATTTCGGTACACAGCTGGCGCAAGCGCCAGAGCCCACTCTTCTGCAAAATGCAGCGCTTCCACTCTCGATACAGTGTGCGCGAAACTGGGGAGGATCACCTCCTCCCCTCGCGGAGCTGCGAGAACAAAAGGTGGGGGCCAGTCAGCCTCCGAAAGTAAAATGTCATACGTAGACGAAAGATTTTCCCAAAATACCCCTTTTACAGTTCGCTGCATGTCACCTTCTATTAACAGTACAATTTCAAAAAGTCGTTCAGGGGGAGCAACATGTGTATCAGCCGTTTCAATCACAACATAAGTGTCAGTCGCTGTCACCTTCAACAGTGGACGGAGGGCCTCTCTCACTATGGTAATCTCCGCCGCGCTGTCCAGCAAGGTCAGAGCCCACGTCAGATTCCGAAGCCGCGTTCTCACAATCTGGGGCATATCGATGCGCCGTTAAGGCTGCGACCTTCTTCTTGGCAAACTGCGGTCTCTTGGGCGTAGAGTCGTCCCGCTGATCCCCTTCACTTCGCGGGCAGGGCTGACCACGTCCTTGCTGGCCACCCCTGCCCCTGCCGCCCCCTCCACCACCGGTTGACGGAGCCGATGAGTCCTGAAAGGAACGAGGAGAGCGTTGGTCAGAAGCCTGAAATCTTTCAGGCGATTTAATCGTCGCGCGATCGCGCAAATCATAAACTCTATCCGACTGCGCAGGCAGCGAAGGCGCAGGACTAGAAACCTGTGTCTGCAGTTGTTGTTGTTGCTGCTTACCCTGATTCTGCTTTTTCGGCCAATTTTGTTTTTTGGACTTGGGTTGTCCACCCGTTTCCGAAGACTGTCCCTGGGGCTGTTTCTTCTCCTTTTCAGAAAAAGCCTTTACACCCTTAGAAGTGCGGCCAACCATTTTATAAGCCGCCACAATAATCCTTGCTAACTGACGGGGTTTATCGGCATCGGGAACTAACGCCAGAGCATTGGCCACCTGAAAGTTCACTGCATCCCCCTTGACATTCGCAAGGATGAGTTCGCAAACCACATCAAAGGAGCCACTCAGACGCATACCCAATTCAACCGCCGACTCCGGTCCGTGATCATCTTGAACACGTTTAAGGACCGCAGACAGGTTGGACACAGTCGGGGTGCCATAGCACCTCGAATAAACCGCTGCAAAAGTCTTACCCCATGTCTCACAGTCAACAAGTTCAGGGGCTAAATCTTTCGGTAAACTGAGCGTAAGAATCCGGTGTTTCTCACCAGGAGTCGTATTAGGAAACACAGCCTCCAGCTGGTCGAATTTCTCGGCAAGCCAGAAAGGAAAATCATCCTTATCCTGGGGCTTCTTGCCCATAACGGAATTCACCATGACAGGACTGATTTTCAAACCAGACTGTTCCGCTCGAAGCTGCGCACCTGCGGGGGCTGCGCCATGAACATTACGACCAATGTAATGGACAAGCGCCCTAATCACTCCAACCGCGACTTCATGAAGACGCCGCAGGTCAGCCACATTACAAGTGGCGCGATTAGGGTGAGGAGTAAATCCACCCAAAGCGGGCCAATTTGTGCCCGGAATGGACAAAGGACCTAACCTCGGATTGGTTAAAGAATGGGGTAGGGCGCCACCAAACCAAACTCCGTGCTGCCAAACATCTATAGGTACTTCCAGTGCCCTGTACGGAGCATAAGCCACCGGTACAGCCGAGGCAGTGTATGAATGGAACACACCAGAATTAGCGTCCACTGCCGGAAATGTCACCCATGAATAAAACAATTTGTACGGGTACGCATGTTCCGCACTCACCACTAGAACCACAGCTAAGCCATCCACAGGGACATTATATGCCCGCAAGTGGTCACGAACCGCAATGCGGCTATGCTGTGGGATGTCCACGGCCATGTTAGCACAGGAAGTGAAAAAAGACAAAGAACACTTTGTAGCACAACTGGGTAGTAAGTCAAAGAAACCGTTTTTAGAAGAATTCAAGCTTGAAAAGACCTATTTTAAAAATAGGTAGGTTTTTCCGACACCACCGTTTTCCGGAAACGGGAATGAAGGTGTTAAGGTTTGAATGATATACTACTCGAGTGTCATGATATAAGGCCAACAACGTACGGGCACCATGTAGCAGGGTTTCCGTTCTCCCACAGAACTGTGCATAGAGATCTAGACCCTCAGTGAGTTAGGATGATCCAAAACTCATCTCAGTTTCTTAAATCCCCTTACCTAGCTAGATACAGTATCTCATGGATCATTATGAAATGATCCATGTCTTAGACAAACCAGAACATGATCTTTAGAATACCTCAGGAATCGTGGAACACATGAACACTCTTTCGTTATATAATCATTTCAAACCAAAACTGAGAGTCAAAGAACACACGTGCAAGTTTGAAATATTTATTATTCAATGCAAGGTTCTCAAACGCAGTATCTTGTATAATACCAAAATGCATATTATAAAAATCAGAGTTATCAGCATAGTCACTAATCCATAGTAAGCAAAAGGTGATAGCATGTTACAATGCAAAATCTATAGAAATCTATATCACCTATATTTTGCGCACCCTATTTAGCATATTATATTATATCTAAGAAGGTCTCATTCGGGTTTTAGCAGGGCGGACCCATACCTCTAAATGTCAGTAGGAGTAGATCACATCAACAGCTACCAGCTCTCTTCATGCGCAGCACCAAGTGTCTACGTTCATTCCCTGTAACTCTATCTTAAACCCGCGTAGAGCCCAAATGTTGGCATCAACATTATTTGTGTTATGTCTAATGTGGTGCGAGGATCAGGCCTCCCAGCAACCTTGTGTTAGGTTATTCTTAGAGTGTGCAGCTCTCAGTGTGCAGACAGTTGTACCAAGTGTACCAAGCAAAACTGATAGCATAGTAATAACATATTATTCTCAAATAAATCACATCACCGCTTCTAGGGTGAAAGCGACAACAACAAGTAGGTGTCGTGTGCAAAACTGACGCCGAAGGAAAAATGGCTGTTTAGACATGTAATACACTCATGCTAACTTAACGCAATATATGTAACGAAGTATCCATATGACAATGTATTGTTGTGTCACTCCTTTGACCAGTTACAGTTCTTCCTCTATGTCAGATTGCAAATTTTTCTTAGTTGGCTTTTCCAAAATTCCTTGTCGGGTGGTCGTTTGGGGGGAGATTTTCCAGTCAGGAACGTGCTTCTTCTTGAAAATCTTTTTGTCTGTCCCTGGGTTAGGCTTCTGTTTTCCAGCCTAGAGTAGAGACTCTTCCTGAATACCCTGCTTTATCTTCTGTTCTAGAATTCAGCTTAGCCACTCTTTGTTAGGTCCTCGATGACGCTCTCAAACCACAGCCTGGGTCCACTGATCATTCTCTTACGGTTGTATGTCACTACAACGCGGGCTATTACCACGCGTGCCATTACAACGCAAGTCGTTACAACGAATTGCGCTGTAAGCGCTGGATAGTGGAATAGTTTCATTTTCTATTCCAACTCCAGCCCACGTTACAGTAGGGAAGGTGTTGGAATAGAAAATTAAACTATTCCCTATCCAACAGCGCCCTCCAGCGCAAGTCGTTGTAACGACTTGCGTTGTAAAAGCAGCGTAGTAATGGCAGCGCGTGGTAATGCCTGCGTTGTAAAGGCTGCTCACCTTCTCTTACACAGGGACTGCACCAAAGAGATTTCCTTCATGTCCTGGACACCAACCCATTCCACATGCTCTTGCCTGCCTTCTTTTTAAATAGGGATTACCATAGTTAATCAGGTAATTTCTTCCCAGTCCATTATCAGGAGGTGCAACATGAGAATTCAGAAACAAATAGTGTACTCCTGAGCGGCACAGTATTTGTGAATGTACACTTATATTTTCCTATACAAATTGGCTGTATAACAGCTGTCGAAATAGTTTTACAGAAAAACGCATGATTCAGAGTGTTTGCCGGCTCAGAAAGAGGGGTCAGGTGCATGCAGAATTATTCCAAACTCTGACCTATAGAACATGAAATCGGGAACTGAATCCACACCAGGAGAAAATAAAATGCACCCTACTGAATCTGTATTTAACAGGGCAGTTGAATTTGTATTCCAACATGGTGGTCTATAATAGCCAGACACCTCCCAGAGGTGTACAAGTCCCAAGGTGTTATGTGGCTGCAACATTAATGTCACACAAAAAACAGACAACAAAAGTTCTGAGGACTGGTGGTAGACTCTAATAATGGAGACTCAGAAATTGACTTAAAACAAGGCAAGTAGCAAGCTCAAAACAGGGCCAAAATCGGACACACACAAAAAAACAAGGTCACATGGACAGACGGACAAGGCCTGAGGCAGACTGACCTCTGGTCCACTGACAGACACAGACAGGACCAGAAACGAGGCCGGAGAAAAAAGAACTAATTGGGTCACAAATTAGAATGGCAACAGGACAAGAGACAGAAAAAAAACGAGATCAGAAGCACATACAAAGAAAATGGGGCCAGGGATAAATGCACAAACATGAAGGTCAAACACAGACCCGCAGAACACAGAGCCCCCCCATACCCCCCCCCCCCAAAAAAAAAAAACTAGCCAAAACATAGGGACCTGCAGAGAAGCAAAAGAAGCAACAAAAAAAAAGACAGCACCCGAGACTAGCAACCGCGCAAAGACAAGGGCAAGAACCAGCCTGATAAACAAAAGCAGTAAAGAGGGACATACACACACAATTGCGTCAATGGGAAATACTGGGACACAGCTGAGGGAAGAGTGCTGAGAAGTCAAGAAGAGATATTCGGATTGACAGTGCAATACCCAACAGAAATAGAAAGTAGGCTGGGGGTCGGGAGCAGAGACAGACTGACCCCCCCCCCCTCCAAGTGATAAAGGCACAAAGCACATAAACGGACTTCATATAGACTAAACTGCCAGAAAGTAATCCTAAAATGCAACGATATAACAAGAGAAAGATACTGCAGAGGGTCAACTGTACCAAGGTTTAGACAAGTTGATAGTCACACAACTCTGTAAAAGCATCAGTGAGGTTGGTGCAATGTGCGTGTGTTTGTAGGTATGGCGTTAGCCAAGACCTTTTGATTTTACTGAAATAATATTTATAATATACTTACTTACAGGCGCTTTCAGCCAGCCCTCTTCATTCATTATTAGTCTCTTGTTCTTTCATTTATATTTTTCTTCCACCCACTGCAGCATATCACATGGGGCAATGGTTCAGCCCAATTCAGCCATTGGCTAACTATACTGTGAGTAATAGCATTATGCCTTTTCACCAGGGGCATAACATAGGCCCTGCCACCGCTGTGGGGCAGAGGGGTCTCCTGCCTTTCAGGATGCCCCCACTCTGTCCAATTAATATCTGTGAGATATAGAAGACTCTGAAGTCCCTCAACTCATTCTGAAGGGGGCATCATTTTCAGTTATGTCACTTTCTTTCACAAGGAGAACATCCACTCGTGCATTAATCCCTGTATGTGCCAGGGACTATTATTGCAATGTTGATAAAAATTGCATTTATTTAGCACTTATCAATCTTAGGCACCACCCGAAAAATTCACTGGCTCCACACCCTGCTGAAATGGGCAAGGGCTGAGGCGGATGCCCTAGCCACAGCTCGACACGGAGTGGAGAGAGAGAGCAGGACTCACAACAAGGGACGTGTATATTAGGAACCTGGAGGCAAAAAATGACATGAGGCCACCCTGAATGGGCGTATCAACACCCCTCGCCACTACTGCTGTTTCACCTGTTGGGGATCATCACAGACGGTCAGCGAGCGGACAGGGAGCCAGTCTCAACAACGCCGCACAAGCGGGAGATGCCATAACAGCCACAGGCCAGGGTACATTAGCGAGGTGCACCCCACAATATAATGCACGCCTAACTCTACCCCCGAGTATGCCCTAAACAGCCATCTAAATAATACGTAGAGTAATGGGCAGCGCTGCAGAGTAGACGTGCTTTCACAAAGCATAGGAGAAATAACACGTCTGAAGAATTACATATGGATGAAAATGGACAGACTGGAAAACCCCTGTTGTCCTAGTCAATTATAATCGCAGAGGAACCAATGATGGTCCAACTCCAATAGGCCACTTGACGGCCCAATATCAAGCGCTCCTGTAGTTCTCTAAGTCCTGAAGAAGACCACAGAATGAGGCTTCAATCAACCCTTAATCCAGGGGTCGAAACGTAGACCGGATTATATTTTACCCTCTTAACATAGGAAGCAACCCGTGGATACATTCAGATCCTATGCTAAAGAATTTACTGGAACTAATGAACAAAATTAGTCTGTAAAGGTTGCATCGAATTTCACTGTGATTGAATATAGTCACAACACCCTTTACCCAGTCCTCGCCTCTACCCAACCACACCCATCCTACCTAAACTGTCTCCTTTTCTGATCACCTTTTGAGCGCATACAAAATGTTAATTGCATTGATAATATATGTCAATTGAATCCACAAGATAATGTTGATACCAAAGCTATGGAGATTTATGCCCGTGTTGGTGTTGCTTGTTCCAATGAAGTAATTGGTCGCTAGCTTTATATATCACTTGTGGCACTTATTTGTTTCCTTTTCAAATAACTTGATTGCTATAATGCCGGAGTAAATAAATACTCTCCATGTACTACTTTGAAGGAATCCTGAAATAATTCATTTATATATAGGTTCTTAAGATGAATGCTTGTTGGTAATCAATAGACCCTGACCATTTTACACATACTTATCTAAATAATACGGGTGGAGTGAACAACGTATGGAGCGCGAAATACACGGTATCCTCCTCCTAATTGTAGATCCCTCCACACCCCGCCGGGGGCACTCCAAACATCTTACCAGTGTGCAAGGCGTTTCTGCAAGAAGACATGATAGTGCAGCCCAGTTGGCGGGCAATCACGGGACACGATTTATTTAACTTCTCCTTGTACGTTTCCTGACATCGGGCAGCACATGGGGGATGTTACTGTTTAGTGTCGGGAAATTCAATAAAGAGATGCACACAAAAAAAGCGCTTACCACCCCTCACCAGGCATTAAAAGGCTTTATGATAACCAAAAATATATTTTGACAAATAAAGCATGACAAAACACAAGAAGCATTGACAAGCCCAAAAGGATGGGAAGCACCGCCACAACGCTTGGCTTTACCAGTGTTTGTTGCGAGTTTCACCGCGGAGATTTGCAGGCCCCCCTAGGAAGCGGAGATTGAGGCGGTGCCGAGAGATGAGAGATTGATTCTTATTTCTCTCTCAAGCGCAGCACTCCCTAACACTAACATTAGCTCTCGGCTGGCCCGGCGGGTCCCCAGGGGTGGCTGCGTGGTGCCAACACCAGCTCCAGCCTGTAAAACAATTCATTAGCCAGCGGGCCAGCTGGTGCTGCCACGTGCGGGAGCCTCCAGCGCCTGCGGGACCTCTGCCCCCAGCTCTCGTTCCAGCAGCAGCACCGCCGCCATGACAGCTGCTCCCATCCCAGGCAAAGGCGGGCTGTAATCAGAGCTCCCGGCCCTGGGGACCGCGGGCTACCATCAGAGCTCCTCCTAGCCCAGGGGGACCGCAGAGATCGGGCAGACACGAGCGGAAGTGCAGCAAAAGCACTCACATTCACTGTACACAGCACCCAAGCTAACACAATACATGGGGCCCATTTTAACGTGACCATGGAACGGGTGCGTGCTTCAGGCCACTCTTTTAAAGATTCAGAAGTGTTTTAATTGGGCAATAGAGTCAGGCACTAAGTACCTGCACTTCATTTGAAAGGAGGCGTACCAGCATTTCAGCAGGGGTGCAATACTTGTAACGGGGGCGTACGGGCACTTCTGAGTACCAAAAAAAAGTACCCTGGGTAAGTGAGCAAGTAACTGAACTTCAAAATTTCCGCTTAAAGCACAGAATGATATGCACAGATCTACACTCTGTTCAAGGTTTACTACTAATTCCGGCAGCAACACGGTGCACTGAACATATGTTTCTAACTCTGACCCTAAGCTATACCGTACACTACTGCAACCCACGTAACAAGGCATTCCTTATAATGGTGCTGCAAATGAGACATTACCTATACTTTAGCTTCATTTCGAAACTAAAATTAAATGTCAAATTGGTCTTGTCTTTGCACTTGGGGCGTGCGAAGGTCATGAATTTGCTATTGGTTTTAATTATGTGAAATATCAGAAAAATTACCTAAAACTACACAAAAATATGCGAAGAGCAAACCCTTCATTTAGTGTTGTATTTTAGCAAGAAATGCGTTCTTACATCCACCTTTGACACACGGACGCAATTTATGCCAACAAAAATAGTGCTAAGAACACAAATATCGTGAAGGACAGCTTCTCGTGTTCTGGTTGTTCATGTGGTTCCTGCACTCAAGAAGTATAATGTTGACATGAGCACGCGTAATGGCATAGTTTTGTATAACAAGCATAATGTGAAATTCCTGAAATAATTCTGGCATAACTGAAATTTCGTTTGGCCTAGTTTGCGTCCAATTTGGCATTCCGAGCACTGTCCAGTTAAAGAGTGACCTGTGTTTTTGTAGCACAAGGTCTTCTAGGTATTAACTGGTGAAACTTAGAGGGGATGCTAGAGGAGTTCAGTACAACCATTCCTCCCCACTGCCCGGCACCCCCCCCCCCTCCCCCCCAAAGCCTGCATATCTCAGGATCCACATTTGGAAAGGGCAGTAACAGCAGTTCCCCAGGCGATTTTATCTCTTTGTTTTCCTGCTAGACTCCATATTTCATATACCCTTCTGTAAAAAGGATACCAAGGACCTCAACCACCAAGCTATTTACGCATGTTTTACTTACATGTGGAAAAATTTTTACGAGTGTAAAACAACTTTTGTGAATCAGTGAATTACTTGTAAATAACTCCAATCCTATGTGTGGGTAATGGGACATGTTAAGATTTAATGTCCTGAAAGTTTGTGACCTCCCACAAACACCCCCCACAAACGCCTATGATTTGTAGGCGATAGATTTGTGGTTTTCTAACAAATCGTCGAAATTTACCCAAGGAAAGAAGTAGATCCCTGTCCCAGATTGAAAAGGGAAGAGATCACCCCCAAGACCGCAGGCAAAGGAGTTTCTCCACAGAGAAAGATGTTTTCATCATGAAGAAAACAAAGAAAGATAAAAATGTAACAAGTGGCTCTGCTCTTACTAGGCTTTTTAAATGAGAAAGTATACCATCTACACTTTCACAAACAAAGGAATTTAGAACATTTCAGAACCACACCTGTAACTGGCACAGATTTTTGCATTTCAAACAACTGGAAATCTGCACCCATGCAAGACTGGAACACTGCAAGTGCAGATTTATGATTGTTTATATGAGAACTGGGTTCGAAGTATCCAATTTTGGGTTCTGTTACCGTGAATGGTCATCAGGTGTTTAGTGCAGTTGGTTCAATAGAAGCAAACAGGCTAGAAGCTACAAAATGCACCATCTTCTTAAAACGAAAGCTCAACCATGGATACATGGTGCCCTCATTGCATGGATTGTGTGGGCATCCCTACTTATACTACTGCTACCCAGCTAAAGAGACATTCCATAGATGACTGCTGCCTAGCTAATGGTCCTTCCATGGTCCTGGTTACCAAACTAATGGTCCATTACACTGTTACTGCATCTCTTTATACTGCTGTCCGACTAACAAACCACTCTTTACATTAATAATAGCATCTCTTAGGGCGCACATTACATACACTTCCACTGCCCACCCAATGCACTCATTCATTACTGCACATTACATACACTTCCACTGCCCGCCCAATGCACTCATTCATTACTGCAGTCGATCTAAGATCCTATCAACTACTGCTGCACAACTAAGAGTCCTTGCTTGCACCGTAGCTCCATCACTTGCACTACTCCTGCCTGGTAATGGTCTTCTACACTACTGCTGCTGACATAGGGATCCTTTTCGTGCTGCTGTGCAGATTAAGCTGCACACCCTACACTGCTGCTACCCGGTTAGTGAAAAATCTCATACTACTACTGCCCTAGTGGCCCGTCCACTGTAGCCAATCAGCTTATGTCCACACCTTAATAACTAACTGCCTTGCTTGTAAGGCATCAATGCCACCTCTGCTGCATTGACACGAAGACTCCCCGTGTGCCTCTGCTGCTCAGCTAATACCACATCCTTTACTGCCACCAGCTAAGGAGCCATCCCTGACACTTCCACCTTAAAGAAGAATGCCAAATGCACTAGGGCTGGTGCGCTAAGCATCCCCTTTCACTGCTGCAGTGCAGCTAATGAGGCATTGCTCACACTGCTGCTCAGACAGGAGGCATCACTGATTATTAAATGTCTTATTAACTAGCTGCCTTGTTGACATGACATCAGTTACACCGCTGCTGCGTTGCTGAGGCATCCCTTACACTGCTGATGTGCAGCTAACAAGCCATCCTTTACACTACTACTGCCAAATCCACAAGGCACCTCTTACACTACTGCTGCAAAAGGCAAAGACTGCACTACAGCTTTTAGTATAGAAGCAAGAAAGAGCGAGCACTGCAGCAGAAAAAACACCACGCATAACTAAAAGCAGGCAGTAAACACCCAGAGCGCAGGGATGGAGTAGGCGTTCGCACTCCGAAAACAGGCAAAAGATTATACTCTAACAGATGAATAAAATACTCTCAATTGGCCCACAGCGATGTAAAAAAAAAGTATAGAGCAAAGAAAGTAGTGTAAAAGAATAAGGTCACCAAATAAAAACATTCAGCAGTGAACTATGCAACCAAATAACATCTCACACTCGGAAATAAACTCCACAGAATGATAGACGTAGAAAACCCCCACACATAGAGCAGGCTATCAGAATAAACCCTAGAAGAAACTCTATTTTTAAGCAAAAGTGCAGCACCTTGTTTATCCTAAAGGAGAAGGCCTTTTTCTGCCTTAGGGGAAAAGGTGAACCCAGCCCTGCCCAAAAGCAGCCTGTAAAGCAGGCTGGTGCCTGACAGCAGTACAATCACTGACACCGATACACACTTTATGGACTTCATGTTTATCTCTGCTGTAAATCCCCTCTCTCTCGCCAATCCCATTCACGAGTCATAAAGAAATTGCAGATAATGAAAAAGTTCGGGAAATTTACAGTGTGTCGGAAACCTCAGACAGCCAGAAGAAATTAAAGAGCTGAGCAGGGATAAATCACACAGGTACAATTAGAACTGTGCAGCCTTCTTTGCCTCGAACAGGCCAGAGCATTCAAAGGTATGTGAGGGCTACCTACCGCCCAGCCCGCACCTCGCCAGGGCTTCGGGGTGAACCATGTTTAAAAAGAACCAATTCCAGCTTAGGTCGCATATTTTTTTGGACGAGTCATCACATCAAGGGGAACATGAACTTATGAAAACTATTGCTTCTCATAGGTCAAATATTCAGATGACCAGGAATCAGCAAGGCCTGGACAAGGGGGTAAAGTGTTTTGAAATGTATGAAAAGAGCATGTACAATTCTGGCGGTCTTTCCTTGAGCCAGGCGAAAGCCATCACGGCAAGCTACAGGCTGCATCTGATCAATGAACTGGAAAGGTACACAGCCATGTCCTAGTTCACAGACTATGCTCAGGAGAGTAAAAGTTCATGCTCTACCCGGATAAAGGTCCTGGAGATCACACACTGCAGAGTCCACAGGATTTAATTGACAATGCCATCATGTTCATGAACTCAATATATTTCAGGCACTGGCAATCTTAGCTTACATTTTCAGATCCTAAAGTGGAGGCCAAGGTGAACGTTTCATCCTCCTTGAAAACTCGCACCAAAAATCACTGAATGCTACCAACTAAGTACTACAGAGACTGCCTTTAATCTTCCATACCGGAGGTGGAGGTCGGATTGGTGGAAACACTCTAAACAGTCCTTTCAAGAATTGCTTAATGACTCTTGTCGACAAAAGAGAAGGACCCGACCATGTCCTTCTGTATCTGGAGATTGCCGCCAGGCAGGGTCGGATTGGGATCACAATTCGGCCCGGGCACTGACGAAAAAAGTGGCCCACATTCAAGAGGTGTGGCCCATATTTAAGGGGCGTGGCCCACATTCAAGGGGCGTGCCCTTTCATGAAACACAATTTGCACACACAAGGAATGAAAGTGGGAGCATACTGTTCTTGCACACGACACAGGGCCAAGGTGACAATGGCCTACATGCTGAGCAACTAAAAAAATAGCAAGGCCCCTTTTTGTCACAAAATTATTCCAGCCCTCCAGCACAGGAGCACCTGAAAAGCAGCAAAGCCCCTGCTATTACTAACCTACTCAGCCCTCCCCAGACCTTCAGCTCAGGAGCACATGAACAGAGGTAAGGCCCCTGCAATTAGTAAATTAATCAACCCTCCAGGCCTTGGGAAAATGTCCTGGCAGGGGAGCACAAAACACAGCTTTCTGGGTCATCCAAGGTAGCCAGGTAGCCAGGGGGGAGGCTGAGGTGAAGCTGGTGTATGGGAAGTGCCTTCCCAGTGTGTTCTGGCCTTTTGAGTGTTTACCATTTACTGTAGTATTACCCTTGTACCTGTGTATGGTACCCTTTTGTAACTTGCACAAGTCACTTTTCTCTTGTAACACACTGTTTGCTACCTCTCACTTTTGTTTGCTTTAGATACTTGCACAAGTGCCACCATTGCCTACGTAATGTTTGTTCTTGTGCTGGAGTGTCTGCCATTAATTGCAGTATTATACCTATACTTGTATTTTGTACGCCTTTGTAACCTGCACACATTTCTCTTTTTCCTCCTGTAATGTATCGTTTGCTCCTCTTGTATTTTCGTTGCTCACTATTGTCACTTTTGATTCATGCAACTTAACGTTTGCTTTTGTAATTTGTCCACTTATAATTTTCTCCTCATGTATTATTGCAGTTCCTAGTGTGAAGCGCTCTGACACCTTTGGGTAAAGTCCGCGCTATATAAAATCGCATAAATAAATAAATAAAAATAAAAAATTCCAAACATCACCAGGCCCCCACAGCAAGACCCATTCTTCCTCGCCCACTATGCCCTGAATCTGAAGGGCTGTGGGCGAGGTGTTAAGACTAACACCGTTTCTGGGCTGCATGGGCGCCAGGGGGCCGAGGTGCAAATGGCTCAAAGGCCTGAGAAACACCTGGCCCCCAGGGAGGCCGATTATTGCAAACAATCTCCCCTCCCCAGCCCAGCCTCAGCTTGATTGCTTGGCAGGGTAGGGGTGAAGGAGAGCCCACAGCTGATAATCGCTGTCTGGCCGCACAGCGAGGCTGCTTTCATTTTCTCAGTCTGTCTCCGTGCCCTCTGTGGGCCGTTTTTTTTTCTTCTCCCCTTTCCTAGCCCACTCTCTGTGGACTGGGACAGGGGAGAAAAAAAATGGCCCACAGAGGGCACTGAGGCACCGGCCCTTCGGCCCATTCCTGAATGCCCGCCTTGCCAATCCGCCCCTGCCGCCAGGTGGACTTTGATGGAAGAATGGGCAAGACCTACATGAGCCAATGACAGGATATATGGCAAGAGTTGATGCGGAGCAGACGAAAAGGGGTGCACTCCTTCTCGCTGACACCATACATAGAAACGTTTCCACTTTGCTCTAGAAGTCCTATTCGTGCTAGGAGCTCGTGCTTGAGCCAAGATGTTTCTACATTCGTCATAAATGTCTAAATCTCGGAACTCTCTGTGCTCAGGAGCCATGCTGCCAATTGAAGCGAGTTCGGGTTCGGGTGGAGAACCTGGCCGTTGGACATTGACAGAAGAGATTGGCTGGATCGGAGATGCATGGGATGGTCTTGAGACAGAAGGAGGAGTTCCGTGAACCAAAACTGGCGAGCCCAGGCGGGAGCTACCAGAATCATTTTGCATCGGTCCATCTTGAGTTTTCTGAGGACGCGAGGAATCAGGGGAAACAGAGGAAAGGCGCAAATAAATGCGCTGAACCAAGACATCAAAAGCGCATTCCCCAGCGATCTCTGATGGTGTTCCCTGCTTGCATAATACCGGCATTTCTTGTTTGCCGGCGTGGCGAACAGGTCGATCGCTGGTGTCCCCCAGCGGGCGAAGATCTCCTTGACCACTGAATCGTCCAATTCCCATTTGTGAGAAATCGCTCTTAGGCGGCTTAGAGTATCCGCCTTTGTGTTGTATACACCTGGAAGATGCTCTGCCACAAGCGTGATGTTCTGTGAAATCGCCCATTCCCACAGCAGTTGAGCCTCCTTGGACAGCTGTGACGATCTTGTGCCTTCCTGTTTGTTGACATAGTGCATAGCCATGGTGTTGTCTGTACGCACTAGAATGGATGAGTTTGTTATCCTTGGGAGGAAAGCCAACAGAGCGAACCGAATGCTCTTAGCTCCAGAACATTTATATGAAGACGACGTTCCACCGGCGTCCAATGCCCAATGACTTGGAGATCTTGCATGACCGCTCCCCATCCTTGAAGGGAGGCATCTGTTGTAATGATTCGAGGAGCCGGAGGCATTCTGAAACTGAGACCCACCGAGAGGTGACATCTTTTTATCCACCAGGCAGCTGCCTGCTTCATTTGTAGGGTGACCGTGACCTTGTCGTTGAATGAACCATCCACTTGCCTCCACTGAAGATCTAGTTGCTCTTGTAAGGGACACATTCGCAGCCTGCAGTGCGGAATCAATTGAATACAATCGACCCTAGAAGAGACTTGTACATCCTGACTGACACTGAATGCTTCTTTCGAAGTCGACTGGCCGAAGAAATGAGTCTTGCTTGTCTTGCTTCTGATGGGAAGGCTTTGCAAGCCTGCGCGTCGATAAGAGCGCCCAGGAATTTCGCCGAATTGGCAGGGCGAAGGACCAATTTCTCCCTGTTGAGCTGGAAGCCTAGTTGATCGAACAGACGCAAACATGTCTCTACTGTTCCTGCGGCCGCTTGGTAACTTGCAGCTAGATTAATGAAAGGTAATTGCACTCGCAAAGGGCCAGATTCTGAGAATCTGGCCCTTTGCGAGCGCAATTTTTGCATTTGGGATTCATCATCCCAAATGCAAAAATCGCTAATTGCGAAATCGCATATTTGCGAGGAATTGCATTTAAGGAATCTCTATTTGAGATTCCTTAAATGCAATTCATTAACCAATTTTAAATTGCGAATTCGCAATTTCTGGACGCTATTTACCACGAAGTCAGACTTCGTGGTAAATAGCGAAAAAAGTAGAAAAAAGCACTTTAGTGCATTTTTCTCAGTTGCATGTTACACACACATATGTCCTTTGGACATGTGTGTGCGCAACACCTGTGTAAATTTGCATTTCAGGGGTGCTGCAGGGTATCCTTTGGACACCCCTGGCACCCTTGAAATCGCATCCTTATTTGCGATTAGCAAATTGCTAATCGCAAATAAGGAATAACTTCCAATTCATTCCTAAAATGTAAATGTAAATGTACATGTATTTATATAGCGCAAATCACTGACCGAGGTCGGTATCTAAGCGCTTGCTTAGGGAACCCGTCCTGGTATTCCCCTGTGAGATAACCCCGGCAGGGTATCCACAAGGTGAAAGTCAGGCATCACGCCGCGAGGGGCCGTTGGGGAGATTAAGCAAGCTATTGCCCAGAGTCGCAGAGTGTGAACCCGTGGGTCGAGAAGGTACCGGAGCGAGAATTATCAAGTCCGTGGAATTTTTTTAGCCCAAGACCCGCCGATGCGGGGAATTGAACCCTGGTCCAGGGCCGATCTCAGCTTCCGGGTCTGCCGCCTCTAACCCCGAGCCACACTTCTCCTTTGGGCCTTTAGGCCCATAGGAATGAATTGGGAGTTATTCTTATTTGCGATTAGCAATTTGCTAATCGCAAATAAGGAAGATGTAGGAATCGCAATATTTTTTGCAATTCCTACATGAATCCCGTTTTGCAAGTCCTTAATAGCGATTCCTTATGAATCGCTATTATAGACTCGCAAAACGGGTCTTTGATGAATCTAGCTGCTGGTGCCTTCAGCAGCCAGTCGTCCAAGTACGGGAAGACTTCTGGCGACTGCCTTCTCAGAAAAACTGTCACCGGGGCCAGCACCTTTGTGAATATACGCGGCGCAGATCTTAACCCAAACGGGAGCACCATGAATTGGAAGTGACTCTTGCCCACTGTGAAGGAAACGTCTGAGCTGGGTGGATCGGGATATGGAAGTAGGCATCTTCTAGGTCTAACGTAGCCATAAAGTCGCCTGGATTCAGGAGGCGCAAGATGTCCTGGAGTGAGATCATCCAAAATGAAAGTTTCACGAGATAGGTGTTGAGCTCCCTTAAGTCCAGGATCGGACGCCACTTGTCCTTTGTTTTGCGAATCAGGAAAAACCTGGAATAGAAGCCGTCGCCTCTTTGCGATAGAGGGACACGTTGGATCGGCCTTTTCTGAAGCATTTGTTGAACTTCCAATTGCAGAAGGCTTAGGTGTTTCGTATTGGTGGCGTGGGGAGTTCTGTACGGTGGAAAATCCTGGAACTCTAATGTGTGCCCCTGACGGATGATGTTCAATACCCACTGATCCGATGTTATCTGTTCCCAGCTGTTCAGATGTTGAGAGATCCTGCCGCCTACTGGTGACACATGGGGCGGAGGAACAGTCGGCAGAGTCAGGAGGCCGCTATTGATGTTTGGAGTCGTCCCTGCCTTGACGACCTTGTCGCCCGCGTGAGTTTTGGCGAGAGAAAGATGGCGATTGCGATTGTCACTGATAGTACTGATTACCGTACTGAGGCCTGTACGATTGTCGCTGTGAAGCCTCTTCCTCTTGCCCCACGGAAAGGTGTTTTCCTATATTGCAGGGTGCCCAGGGACCGAGCCGTCTCCGTGTCCTTCTTTATTCCCTGTAGAGTATCATCAACATGTTTCCCAAACAGCATGTCTCCGTCAAAGGGTAAGCCCAGGATTTTATTCTGGACTTCAGGACGAAACCAAGTAGTTCGCAACCAACCCTGCCGTTTAAGAACAGCTGCTCCACCTAGAGCGCGGAAAGCGGTGGTAGCGATGTCATCGCGCAGTCTATTATCCCCGATGAGGAGCGTTGTCCCTCCTCCAGGAGTTTCTGGGCCTCAGCCTTAGGATCGTCAGGAAGCTGGTCCAGGTATGGCGAGACGTCGCTCCACTTCTGACGGTCGTACCGTGCTAGGATTGCTAGGGCATTAGAAGCCCTGACTAGCAAACTAGCAATAGACGAAAAACTCTTCCCTGTGTTATCTAATCGTCTTCCTTCCCTGTCCGGTGGAGCTGTTAGAGGAGCGGATGGATTGCGCGACTTTCGTTGAGCTGCTTGCAATATCACCAAATCTGGTCTTGGTTGGCCAATAAAGCAAGCTGGACTGTTATCCGGCGCCTTATATTTCTTCTCCAAGCGCGGGAGGACCGGAATGACCGTAACCGGCGCCTGCATCACTTTCTTTCCCTCTTCCCATATGTGGTCCACGAGGGGAATGGAACGGACAGCCTTGCGATATGACTCCTTGAAATCATATAGAAAACAATCCGTGGAAGTTGAAGGCATGGCGAGTTTAAAACGTGCTTTGGCCCTATCCATCAGGTTGTGAAAACCTCCCACGTCCACCTGAGGCGAGTCTATCGGATCCGCTATTGAGGATGCCGGATCCGGAATAACGTATTGATCCCATTCAACATCAGGATCTGGAGCCTGATTATCTCCCTCATCATCCTCTGAAGTGTCAACACGGGTAGGCTCTATCCACTGAGGAACCTCTACAGCCTCTTCTACATGCGGGGGCGGTGAAGAGCAAGTAGCAGACATTTGTGGTTGCTCCTGCGCCTGCCCTTGCACTGGACGCGACGCCTTCCTGCTGCAATATTCTTCCAACATAGCTCGTAAGTCCGTCAGCAGAGTAATCGGCAGTGAGACCATGCCCTGCTGATACGGGACTTCCTGGTATGCTACACGATCCTGCTGCTGCTGTTGTTGCTGATGATAAAAATATTCATTCTCTGGCTCAGAGTCATGAAATTTGAGGTGCAATTGTGATGGACTATACACATCCCCAAAGTCACCATCTTCCTCATCGGAGTACTCTTCCTCGTCAAACAATAAAGCCAGAGGCAACGGAGTTACCTTCCTCGGCGAAGTCATATCCGGTGTAATACGCCTTTTCCTAGCGCTCTCAGCCCTCACCAACGTCGACGGTGGCGTCGTCGAGGGCAGAATTGGCATTGTCGTCGTCGAATTCATCGTCGACGATATTGTCGTCGTCAACGGGATTGTCATCGTCGAGGGGATTGTCATCGTCGACGGGATTGTTGTCATTATCGACGTTGTCGTCATCGACATGGTCGTCGTCGACGTCTTCGTCGACGGTGTTGTTGTCGTCGTAGTCATCGACGAGGTTACCTTCGTCGACGGGAGCTTCTTCGGCGATGGCAAAGGAGATGAAGTCGTCGGTTGCAAACTCGACAACCATGTCGTCGACGATGTCTTTGATCCTTTACTCTTGCCAGCTGAAGAAGCCTAAACAGCTGGCTTCTTGAAAGATTTAGAACCTTCAGCCTGATGGGATGGCCCAGCCGAGCCATCATCTTTCTTTGACTTTGGTACCTGAGGCCGGTGCCTCTCCCTCCCCTTTTCACTTCCGTGAGGAGATTCGCCAGGCCAAGGCTTGCCAGACCTGTCAGAGGTCCCACGCACAGCCTTCGAGGGGAGTTCCGAAGAAACTGAAGCAGATGACCTACCCCTCTTCTGTGACCTTTTAGAAGAAGTAGATGAAGCAGCATTCTCTTCATCACTAGAAATAACCCTATCTCTAGTCTTCATCTTCTGTAACCAAGTCAGCAGACGCCCCTCACGGTCACGTAGGGTCTTAGTCGAAAAGGTCCTGCAGATCTTACAATCTGCCACCTTATGATCTGGGTATAAGCAATATATGCAGTCCTTGTGCTTATCCTCAGCAAAAAGTAGTTTTTTAGAACATGTGGCACAAGGCCTGAACAGGCTTTTCTTCTCCTTGTCAGCCATCAAATAAAGTTGTTAACAAATCCTGTCAAGATTTAGAAGAAACAGTACCTCAAGAAGAAAACTAGAGCAGAGCTCTATGGAGACTCCCTATCACCAACGTGCGGTAGAAAATCTGAGGCTCTGAGCTTTCTCAGGAAGGTTGATCTGATTGGTTGGTGCTCTATATTTGGGTCTTTTTACAAAAGGACACCTTTAGGCTACAAAAAGGTATAAGGCCTAGGCCTAATTTTTCCTCTTTTGTACCTCTTTTGGTTTATCTACCTAAGTATGTATGTATGTATGTATGTATGTATATATATATATATATATATATATATATATATATATATATATATATATATATATATATATATATATATATATTATTACCGAGGCTCCCATTCCGACGACGGGGAATGATACAAGCTATGGGAATCTATGAAAGTTCCAATACTGGAGTAATGTGCTATTCCATTTTCCCATCTTGCACAAATTCAGGAAGTATGCGAGAAACCAATCCTGTCAGTTTGTAAGCATCAATTTGGGCTCAAGGCTGCTCCTCAGGATGCTCCCAAGTTCCCAGCCATGGTAGCAATAGAAGCTCTGCCGCTAGCATCTGCCTAATTTGAGCCACATACAGGAAGAAGGCAAAGTCCTGGTCTCCAGAGACGGTTGCAGCCCACGGCCAGAAAATTGATCACTTTATGGATAATGATGCCATGTCAACCTGGTGGTTGCAGAATCGTCTGGGCTACATCCTGCATCAAGTTTGTTCCCTATTCCAAACTCAACATGCATTCTATGTAACTAAATTTGGTGGAGCACTGGGAACAACTGCTTTATGACTGGTACAAGTTCGTTCCAGTCGGGCTTTCCCTGGTTTCATTCTCACCATAGTAGGCACATAATCCCAAGTTCTTGGTGGGATATCCCGTCTGTCTGCCTTGCCCGCAGCCTGTGGTCACAGACAATTTCTCAGAGAATTGGTGAGAGGTTTATTGCAGTCAGCTCAATCTTTATTTTGTTTTTTTATTGTGGAGTTTAATATACGGCGAACTAGACCCGAAGGTATCAGAGCACTTTACAAGACCACCAGTTAGGTTACAGACGGACACATTAATTTTTATAAGGCACAGGAAGATTAAGTGACTTGCCCAGAACCATAGAATGTTGAGAGTCCCTGCCAAGACTCGAACCCCAATCCCCAGCTTCGAGGTCGACAGCCTAGCTGTTAAGCCACATTCTCTCAATCTATACCTTGGTGGACACATGATATTTATCCCTGCGCATGAATGTGTTGGTGATGAAGTCAATCTTCCTGGCACTGAAAGCATTCCTACCAGTAATGTAGTTAAAAGCAATGATGTGCAAGGAACAGATTCTGCTAAGAGGCACTAGCGATAAAACATCAACCCACTAACCCGCGTGGTGCATGATGTTAAGTCTTTTAGGCATCACCAGACAGAGAGAGATGCAGGTGGATACCTAGTAGATTTACCTCAAGGCGTTTGAAGCGTACCACTACTCGCATAAGGAGTTTTTCTTCATGGGCAGTTAAGACATATCTGCCAGTCTAATGCTTCCATTATCTTCCATTATCTATTACACCGCCATTGTAGCCGCCAAAAGCCTCCCAACATGCCTCACGTATTGCCCTGGCTAATAATAATTCGAAGGAAATGTTCGCTATTGTTCAAAATTTTAAGTCCTCCAGTGCATTGGTGCGAGCGATGCCAGTATCAGACTCCTGATGCAACACTCTCTCTCAGTTTTTTATGTACAAAATATGTTGCATCCAAGCTACTTTCTTTGCCCCTGCGGGAGGGCTTCCAGCTTCCTTGTCCGCCCATTCGATGGCTGGTACGTCTAATATGCTGTCAACTTTTGTACCTGTAGATCCATCTGATAGGCAAAAAATTCTTAAAGCTTTGAAGTCTGGCTCTCCTAACGACCCATGTGCTGACATTATTAATCCTGACGTAAACCAAATCATCAAGATGTCCTTTCGAGAAGCCATAGTCCAAACTTCTTGGAAGCAGGCACTGATTAAAAAGCTGTCTCTCGAGCCATCAATTCCGGGGAACTACAGACCAATCACGCTCCTGCCAAGTTTAGCTAAGGTTTGCGAGAAAGTAGTCACTAATCAGCTTACTAACTTTGTTGAGGCATTCGGCCTGCTGCATCCGGCTCAATCTGGCTTCCGCGCAGCCTACAGTACAGAATTAGCTGTGGTAGAGGTGGCAGAGGCCATTCGAGAGTGTTTGGATGCTGGCGGAAGGGCAGCATTGGTTATGGTAGCCCTCTCAGCGGCATTCAACACAGTGCCGCATTCCCTGCTCCTCAACCGCCTCTCGGAAATTGGCGTTGCTGGTTCTGTCTGGGGCTGGATTAGGTCCATTCTAGAAGCTCCAACGCAGCAGGTTTGGCTTCCTCCGTGTGCCTCTGAGCCTCAGCAGATGGCTACTGGCGTTCCGCAGGGGTTATCCCTTAGTCCCCTCTTATTTTTTTGGTTAAATCAGGTTATTGGCATTTGTAAATTCAACAATACAATAGGCACATATATCGGATCATAAACAGCTCCTAAAGATATTTACGGGTGGTACTATCTTTGCGGCACAACGTGTTAGGAGCTCCATAGCAGTACACTCAGGTAGTTCATAGCCAGTTTGCAGACGCCCAGGTGTGCCGATCGGTCAGCGAACAGGAGCTAACGCGCTTCACCCCACAATAGGTGAGGGCAGGGTTGCACGCACTTCCCAACCCCAGCTGACAATCATGTGCAAAAGAACAAAGAACAGTTGAAACTACGACACTGTCGCCAAGGTACATTATCATTTACCCCTGTGTTTGGCCCCTCCTGTCCCAGCCCCCCTCCTCCCTTCCTCCCACCCAGTTGACCCGCATGTTTCCTAGTTGATTTTACCACAACGCTGTTTCGCATAGTGCACCAAAGGGTTCGTCTAGTGTGGCATGCACTGTGCCCCCGCCTGCCCTGCCTGCCGTGCCAGCCTAACACCCCGTCGCCTCCCCGACCACAGCGCCCTCTGCCTCCTGCAGGTTATTTAGCATGCGCTCCCACCTTTCTGCCATAGGCTCTTTGCAAAGCCCCACAGTTTCCTCCCTCGGGATGGCCGTCCACTCCGCGCGGGCCCACGACGAGAAAGATAGCACCCACGCCTTTACACCAGGTGAGTCTCTCGCCTTCCATCTCCTAGTGAGGAGTCGTGTCGCCGTCACCATCCCCAAGTCAAGGAATCTGGATGACGCTTTGTCTGTAGGCGGTCTCTTGAATATATGGAGGAGATACTCGGGCCAGTTGCAGGGGATGACGCGGCCAGTGCAATGCGCGAGTAGGGTATGAATGTCCCTCCAGTAGGTGCCAAGGCCTGGGCAGTGCCACATGGTGTGGAGGAGGTCCGCGTTCGCCTCTCCGCACTTGGGGCAAGTTGCGTCTGCTCTAGGGAAATATTTATTTATTAAATCAGGGGTTAAATAGGCTCTATGTACTATGTATACCTGAATTTGCCGGAACCTCGCGTTCCTGGGAATGCGCACCGGGCTTTTCAGGATCTTTTCCCATTCCCTATCTGCCAGTGCTCGTTCCATGTCCCTTTCCCACATCGCCCGCAACGATCCCTTAGTCCCCTCTTACTTAACATCTATGTCACTCCACTGTTTTTTCTAGCGGAATCATTGGGGGCTAAGGTGATGGCCTATGCTGACAACACCCAGCTTTTCTTCTCTTGGGGAAGAGACGATGAATTTGCCTAGTCTGCGCAACACTGTTTAGCCTCCGTTTTCCACTGGCTGGCCCAGGCTCAGCTGAAGTGTAACAAAGGGAAATCAGAGGTTCTCTTGTATGGGACCTTTCCGGTCGATTTCAGAGCGAAGCTGTGGCCCCTTGGCTTCCCCCTGCCTAGCGCAGGGAACAATACTGCTAAAAATCTAGGGATCTGGTTTTCTGAGAACTTGATTTTCTCCACACAAGTTAAGAAGCTCGCTGGGACGTGTTTTGGCACCTTGAAAGCACTGAGAAAGTTTCTCCCCTTTCTTCCAGGACCTGCTAAAGAAACAGTGGTCCGTGCTTTAATTTTATCTCACCTGGATTACACCAATGCCCTTTATGTGGGCATTCCTGGTTACCTCTTAAGAAAATTGCAGGTTGTTCAAAACTCTGCTGCCAGACTCTTGCTAGGCTTGTCCAATAGGTGCAGTGTGCGTGTTCATTTGCGCTCTCTGCATGGCTTCCTGTTGAGACTTGAATTCAATTCAAAATGCTCTCCACTGCCCACAGGGCCCTCTATGGCAGGGGCCCCAGCTATCTTCAGAAGAGATTTGTCCTTTACACTCCAGTGAGACAGCTGCGCGCCTCTTCTCAACTTCTGCAGCAGACCCCCAGATTCAATCTTCAAAGGCTGGGCGGTTGTTCACTCGTTAAGAAAGCTAGCCTGGCCTGGAATGCTTTTCCCGTGGCTTTCCAGAGCATTCAGGATCATGTTATCTTCAAGAAAAAGCTTAAAACTTTCCTCTTTTAGTTGTCCCTCTGGTACCCTTTGCCTTTACCTCTGCACGCGCAGGGACACTCTGCCGAGTAGCTGAGCGCGATATAAATTTATTTAACATAACAGAACATCTCAAGTCAGGTCCCCCACGGCCTTCTGGCACCCGAAACGTAGCCTGGCTAAGGTAATGAATAAACCCTTTGAGACACTGGGCACTTGCAGAAGAGCTTCTTCATTAGAAGACTTATTTCTTGGTGGTTTTAACTTCAGCTAAGCACTTAAGTGAGCTGCCTTGTTATGTTTCATAGTTTTCCATAAAGACAAAGCAGTTTTGAAAACTCAGCTGATCTTTGCTCTGCAGGTACAGTCTTGAGTTGCAGCTGAAAAAAGATAGTTCAGATATTTTTTTCGCATGTCTTCTTAGTGGAGAAATCATAATAGTCTGCAAGTCAAATGTGCATGCACATTTTTTTCTCACCAAAATGAGTACCTGCATTCTACTGACCAACTATTCTTGAATTTCGGAGGTAATTATGCTGTCCAGGTAGCTGCTAAACCTACTAGTGTCAGATGGATAACACCATGGATCAGCCTGGCCCCAGAAACACCATCTGCTGCTCAGGCTCAATCCACCCTGTCATGGAGGCATCTGGTGAATTCTTCAGACATTTTCTAGTCACTGATGTATGGCACACGGCTTTATGTACTATGTCACATGCATTTCCCTAACACTGCTTTAGAGTTATCGTCTCAGAGCAATACATCTTTTTTGTCAGAAAACTCTCCACAACTCATTTGTCTCGGCCTAAGATGCCCAGTGAGACTTCCGCTGGGACTGCAAAGCCTATGGGAACCCTGTTCTACAAACTTTGAGGCTCATAAAAAGATATTCTCCAGATCGTCTGAGCCTACCTGAAGTGTTATGGCTAATTGGCTAGGACAAGCTTCAGTACAGGAGATGCTGCTGCCACCAGTGGATAGATGCCCACATTCTCTCAAAGGGCCCTCAATGACCAGGGTTCCCAAAGCTTAAGACTTGATAGTATGGAGACACCTGGTTGGGTGCATGCCCTATTTGTCACCAGTTCCAGTCTCAGAACTAGTGGGGAGGTGGTCCGAGGGATGGGTCAACAGGAGCATTATCTAACCTTGAAGTCCCAGCTGTAACAGTGAGGCTCAGGTTTGGGAACCACAGCTGAACTGTTATCAGCAGTGGTGGTTGAGAAACGGGGACTGATGCTAGGTCAGTGGGAGCTGCCCAGAAGTAGGCCCAAACAGCACAAGCACTGGAGGCTGGAGAACCGAGGTGGACGCCCTAATTTTACACTCAGATTCTAAGGGAACTGGGAGGTCATTGGCAACTCCTGGTTCTGTTGCTGCTAATGCGGTGGATCAGAGAAGTTTCCCCTGTTCACAAAAGATTCAATATCTTGAAGGCAGAGTGTAAGAGGACAGTCCAAAGGAACCAGAGTGATGAAAAAATGAACTGCTAGTACTGGAAAAGACTTCAAACTGCCTTACGGCTACATAAGGAAGACTGGAACCAACTTCTGTTCTTCCAACATAATACTATATTAATAGAAATAATAATGGGGTAGATAGCGCTTCATATCACACTTTTGCCGGTAATCAACAATACAAATAACAGATACTACTATTACCCAATTTAATGATACTCAATTTACAGCTTTGATGAGAACTCACATACAAGGCTGATGCCTAAAAAGACCAGTCGGGTTGAGAAACAGAAGTATCGGAGCCTTTAATGGATAGTAGAGAATGGTGGAATGTCAGTCACTGACAGGCAGATGTCTCTGAAAAGCTGATAGGACTTGGAAAAATTCTGTGACATGGCAGGGTGGGGTCACCAAATGGATGTGAGTGCAAATGTAAGGCTGATGCTTCTGAAACGCTGAGTGTGGGAAGTCCGTCACATCAGAGCACAGCCAGGCTCACATCAGAAAGAAAGGTCAGGCTCGCCACTGAAATGTCATATGAGATAAGGCACAATCAGCACTATGTCAGACTGTTATACCTGATAGGTTGGTAAGGCTGTAGCAGTTAATTACGTTAGACCTGTGCCTCAGAATGCAGTGAGGTCAGAGCAGAATCAGTCGCTTGCTAGTCTAATTCTTCTGAAAGGCTGACAGGGCTGGAGCACAGTCAGAGGCTCATCAAATCTGTGCTCCTGAAAGCCTGGTAGAACAGTAGCAGAATCCTTCACAGGTGAAGTTGACTTCTAAACAGCCGGTGCTCGAGGACAGTCTGACAAAGGTCAGCCTCACCAGTAACAAACGAGTACCAATAACGAAGTTATTAACATGTTATAATCAGACCTTGATCCAGAACAAGCGAGAATAAGGCAGAAAGGGAAGAAGAGAAAAGTATGAAAACATGATATAGAAAAAAAGAGATGGAAAATAACCCTTTAGAGTGACATCAAGAAAGGGACTAGCAAGGCGAAAGAAAGGCATGAGGTAGAATCAAGACTATGCAGTTTTAGTTTTTGTCAATCGTGATACTTGCCAGTGATGGAGGCTGCTGGAAAAAGGGAAGCTTTGGGCCCTGCACTTATTTTGTTTTTATAAATAATTTAAACACTGGCTGGGACAATCATATATAAGACTCACTTACAAAAGATATACAGAAGCTTGAAAGGGACATCACATATGCGGAATCACATATGCAGCAATGGCATAGGTTTGGAAACCCCAGTATGCAAGTACCTGTTGGTCACAAATGATGAAACTTTGGAACTTTTAGTCTCTACTGAATTCTCTTGATTTCTGTATATGCCAGTCTCATGTCTAGGTTTTATTGGGAAGTGACTGAACAGAGTACACAGTTCTGCACTGGTGGAGAAAAATATGTACTTGTGGAGTGTGGGTACGTGAATATAGAATATGTGTGGCCCAATAGCACGTTATTTAGACAACTTGTACATATAAACATACATTCACACATTACTGAATTGGAATTGTCAAATTCGAGTTTACTACAATACAGCAAAAGTGCCATAGAACCTTTTTACTGCCTTACTGATTGGATGTAACAATTATTTTACACATGGAAGCAACTCCCATAGTAGTCACAATAGCTTGAGTGTGATTTTACTTTGCTGCGCAAATGTAACCCCGTGCATCTTTATTTAGAATAAATATTTTTGTTTAAACAAATACGCATTAAAAAAATGCTACGGCATAAATGATATATAAAGCTTTGCCGAGTATAATATACTATTTATTAACATTGTTGTGGGAAGGGTATCATGACTCTCGCTCTCTCTCTCTCTCTCGGCTTTGCATCTCATGAGTCACGTCCCTTACCCACACTCAACAAATGTCATATAGTAATAAATATCATAGTACTCTGCAGATCATATATAACTTTTTTACCACTGAAAACAATAGACGGTAAAGTGATATTATAGTTGGGTGAGAATGTCAGTTAAAAAAAAAACCACTAAAATGTACCAGTTATAGTTAACTACAGTAACTAGTACCGGCGTCCGCGCCAAGCAAAGTGATGTCATCAATGCAGTAATTTCAGTTGTGTTCAATGATATGAATGACATAGAACATGTTATGCGTGTTTTAATATGTGAGATCATAAGCAATGCATGATGAGGGCTCAAGTCCCCATATCCTAAAAAGGCTGTCAAATATCTTTTTTGATGTGAATCAGCCAATCAGGTCTTAACTTTTGATATGAGAGAGCCGCTGTACTACTGCATCTCTAAATATACACATATTTTGAACCTTAATTGCTCAATAACTAATGAATGAATTTACACCAAATTTAAAAAAAACACAATTTCTGCGTAAAGATCTAGCAGTCTGACAAATTTGGTGTAATTCTAATCAGCATTTTTTGCTGTATCGCTGCTCAATTTTCTAATGGAAAATTGCATGGAAAAGACGTATTTTGGAACCCACCTTTTTCTCTGCCCTGCTTGATGGTTCAACCTTCCAGGAAGGCACTGTTGTAGATGAACTTTTATTTTGGTAAAGATTTGTGAAGATTCGTTAAATGGCGCCAAAGTTATTATCGAACCAAAAAATAAATTTCCTATTGAAACACGGTGCTAATTATACACAGTGTCGGAAGTGACTGTGTTATTTAATATAAATATATATATATATACACACACACACACACACGCACAGAAACATTACACAGTGACGGTCACCACTGTGGAGTTCTAGTTAGGTATTTTTTTGTTTTGCTAATAACTTTGCCGCCCTTTGGCAAATCTTCACAGATTTTTCCCCCAAAAATCTTCACCCACCACAGCTCCTTTGTGGAAAATTTTGGGTTGATCAGTCAGGCAGGGCCGAGAAAAAGGGGAGGTCCCAAAACACAATTTCCCCATACAATTTACAGCTGTCAATGAATAACTTTCACAGTGGGAGAAAGTTGTATCCTGTTTCACTGACAATAGGAGCCGAGTTTCTCCTTGCATCCCACAGGCACTTGCTTCATCGTTGGCTTTAGGATTTCTAACTTCTTTCAGTGGGTCCCTTTACGGATGGGATTTCACAATTGTGAAATGAGCATTGAATGAGGCCATGCTCTAAGTCACTCAAGATTAGTATCCCCGATATGACGTAAGGTTTCAATGCACATACATAGAAGCATTCCGAATGTTTCATGTTCGACACGGCCACACAGTCTGACCATTTCTCTGCTTACTTTAGCACCACAGACTGTACTTGAGTTTGCTCTCAGGCAGTTATACCTTTTTGAAAGGTTTCAGGCTTTGCACCAGGACTCCTGTTTTAACGCAAACACATTCTTCGTCAGTTCTAGGCAGTGTCTCACCTGCTGCTGCCAAGTCTCACTTCATGGTCCTTTGTCCACAGCCACACATACCAATAATGTGCACCTCCCTGACAATGAAAACTGAAATGGTTGATTTCAACTACCCCCTCTTAGACTGAATCATTAAAGCCAGGAGCGCCACATCATAACTTGCTGCCCAACTCGGGAGCTCTGGTACGCGCAGGTCCTTATCTCCCTTCATTCTTTCTGAGCTGTGGATACTACACAGGAGTAAAGAAAGTGCTCCTACATAATGAAGACGGTGGTAAAAAATAACTTCATTTTGTCAGTTAAACCTCTCCATTCTCTCCCACCGTTATCCTGGCCCTCGACACCGTCCTAGGGGCTCACGAAGCTTCCCAAGGGAGTCCGCGACTACTTAGAAAATTAAATATTAACAGATTAATACATTCTATGTAAATAAAGACACTAAACGTACAACTGGAAGTTTTAAAATGTACTGTTAATGTGAAGGAATTTGAAACTGAAGGCTAAAAGTTAAATTAGTATCCTCAGATTGATTCATGGGAGCAGTGCGGGTGTAACAGAATATAGTATGGATGTTGACTGGCCTCAATTGAATTTAGCAATGCTTCAACCTTTCTGGTAAAATTAAAATTAAAATGTTGATTTTTTAAATTTATATGTGATGCGAATTTAATAAAAATGAGTCATTTGTGTATTTATTTGATGAAGGTTTTTTTTCCGCATTGTTGCGGTACAAATGACAATGCTTAGATCCCCGTATTCCAATTATTCAGTGGGGATCCCCGGGTTTCAGTAATGATTAAGTGGGGATCCGCTGAAGACAAGGTTAAGAACTATGTTTGTACTCCGTGGATAACATGCCATGGATTTACCTCTCACAGAACACATTTTCGAGTATTGTGCGAAAGCAGCAGCCTTGGAAACACCAAAACAAGCAAACAGAGGCATACAAATAACTGGGATGATGCTGCCATCTAGCGGCCACCGACTTCAAGGCCACCTTGAACATTGGCTGATCCCACAACATAATCTACGCGGCGTTACAAAAAACATCTGCATGGACATTCATCATCAACATACAGTTGCACGTCACTGCTACAAGCTCACTTAAAGGGACCCGACCAACACACCATACAACAGATAACACTCAGCCTACCAACTTATCAAAACAGCCTACCAATCAAAACTATTAATATGCTATAAAACTGAACGGTACCCAACCCTACCACATCGAGAAAGGTTATATATAAGACGGCCAACAACCACGGCACAAGGAAGCACAATGTCAACATATCAAATTACATAATCAAAAGATATAATGCGCACATAAAACAGTTCTACTGCTCCACAAATATAGCAAGACACATTACTGACTTTGCCCAATTTCGAGTGCATCCTCCTTAGTGCACGGCTACATCCATCTAATAAAATTCACGCCCTGTCTTTCAACAGAATACAAACCATGCTACACCCATGAGCATTGGCGGCCTTTGCGGCAGCACCTGCAGCATGTATGTGGAGAGTTGTATACACAACAAGTGCGGGTATAACGAATACTTTATTGAATCTTGGAGCATTGCGGTAACATCCAACCATCGCAATCCTCTTTCAGGAAATAACCCTTAACATTCCACAACAGCTCTATTTAAACACATTCCACATTACTACATGTAATTCTCCCCAAGACATTACATAACACATAAATGAGGTACAATACATTTGATCCCCAAAAATAACACACAGATGATTTCCAAAATAAAATACATTTAACAAAAAAATATATATAACACTAAATCTTTGAAATAACTCAGGCGTTTAATCCACCTCTCACATCTGCTTTGGACTAACTCTTCATCATTACCAACCAACCAAGGATCAGAAAAGATACTTTCACTCTTCCTACTTCGTCCATGTTTCTTTACCCAAACTATTTCTCCAACTTCCAAACAAACTCTCTTAGACCCATGCTATCTATCAAAAGCCTCCATATAAACTCCTTGGGCCTTTGATTTTTTTTTACCACACGGTGACCACCCCTGCAACCGAATTCCATTTTGACAACAACGATTATCTTTAATGAACAGAACCCATGCTCTCATGATTGCAAAAGGGCTATACTCTGTCACTGTAGGGGTGATTCGGTACATACAAACCATTCTACCAATTTCAATTTTCCAACTCTTATTTTTAAACAAAGCAAATTGCAAAATACATGATTACATTTCTCCACTTCTACATTTTCTTCTGGATGATAAATCAATTTAATCTTATGCTCAATTCGATTCCTTACTAAGAATTGCTCAACTTCATCAGCCTTAAATTGTACCCCATTGTCAGTAATTATTTTCTTAGGTAACCCTTCTCTCAAACAAATCTCACCCATAAACCTTACTATACTCTAAAAACTGTATTTCCGGCCACTGAGAGAAAGAATCCATAGCAACAAGAACAAAAGTACTAGAATCATCTGTATCCACCTCATATCCCATGATATCTATCCCAATGATTTCCCAAACCATTTTAGGAACAGGGATAGGATTTAATGGTGGCTTAAGTAAAATCTGCGACTTGTTTGCACTACTACTCGCAAAACATTCTACGCAATACGTCTCAACTCTTTTCTTACTCTTAACAATTCCCAAGTGACCCTCATGACACAAACACACAATCCTGTTCCTTAACTTACTTGGAGGCACTATTCTAGTCCCCCTCATCAAAAGATTTCCAAAACGAGACAATCCCCAAACCTCCCAAAATCAGACCAATTTCTTGTCCAATTAACTTTTCACTGGCCAACATTCCCCCGCCCCCCCTTTCACAATCAACTCCAACTCCTCATCGATTGCAGTAATCCACTCACTTTCTTTTATTGCCATACCTCCATTTATTCTTGCCCACGCAATACAAAATTCTTCCCAATCATCCTTAGGCACTTTCATCAATGGTAAAGTCAACCTACTAAGGCAATCAGCACTTTATTCTTAGCTCCAAGCACATATTGGACAGTATATTTAAAATCAAACAACCTTACAGACATGCGAGTGATTCTTGGAGTGGCATTCAATAAACCATAAGAAGTAGGCAAATTTAACAAAGGCTTGTTATCACACGGGAATAAAATTTGAAACCCCAAAATAAATTATCGAAAACATTCTAAACCCTACACAACAAGGGTCTCCTTTTCCACCACCGAATAACACTCTGCTGTAGGAGATAAGGCTCTGGAAGCATAACCAACTGTCACATCTTTACATCCTGTGTAATCTGTGACAATACCGCTCCAAAACCTTTACAACTTGCATCAGTGGTCACAAGGCATTTCAACATGGGATCAACTCCTTATAATGCTTCTGCAGAGCAACTTTCATGTTTAATTTGTTCAAACTCATTTTGTAATAGTTCATTCCTTCCAAATTCTACTCTGTTCTTTAAAAGTTGTCTTAAATTATAAGTCTTCTCTAAAAAGTTCGTGATAAACCTAAAAATAATTCTTCCAGTCCTAAAAAGACCTCAACTCATCTTTATTTGTAGGTGTCGATGTGTTCTTAACTGCATCCACTAAGTCTTCCTTGGGTTTAATACCATCCTTACTAATACCATGACCAAGGCAACTTAATGATTGTACAGCAAATTTGCATTTATAAATTTCTGCTGGTAAACCAATTTCTTCAAAACCATTCTCACTCTTTCATCATGCTCTACTAGACCCCATGACCAGAATATTGTCTTGGAAGAATAGTATTTAAATCTGTTAAACAACATAAACATTTGTTTCTGAAAAACAGCAGCCGTCGAAGCCAGTCCAAACGGCATTCTTACCCTCCCTATCACCCACACTAAGAACATAGTCTTTTTCCTCACTTCCTTTATCACCCTCTGAGGTGCTAATATCTGCTGACAATTCCCATTTAAATAACTATTTTAACCTTCTCTCTGTGACTATTTTTCCTCCATATTCTTGCGAAATGGCCTTTAATACTGCACACTGTACACTTATAGTTAATGGCAGGTCAACTCTTGCTATAAGCAAGGTGATCAAAACTACCACACTGTTAACATTTAGGCACTTCTGAATTTGTTTGTTGTACCCTTCCTGTTTGCCCATGAGAATTTATTTGCGATCCATATTTCAATTCAAAGAGACATTCATCCCATTACCTTTTTAGAAATGTTCTTTTGTTTTACCCTGCTAACAACGTCCTTTACATCTGTAGATTGTACCAAGGCAGCCTTGGCACACTTATTAGAAATTTCTGTTTCACAAACAATAGCAATGATTTCACACAGTTGCGAGGCCCCATGTGGCCACAACCGTTCCTGAATATATTGGCTATTTACATGCATTATTTGGTCTCTAATGAATTCATCATGGAGAGAACCAAAACTACATGTAATTGCCAATTTCTTCAGTGCAGATACATATTCATCAATAGGTTCATTTTCTCCTTGTTTCCTTTGAAAAAAATGTAAACCTGCCAATTGCAATACATTCATATGGAGAATAATACTCATCCAAGTCCACTAAAGTGTTAACAAAAACATCTCCTTCAGAGGATGATCTGGGTTTCTTGTCAATTCTGTTACATACTTTCATACCCTGGAGACCCAACAAATGCAACAGAGGGCATGGCGAAGCAGCGTTGAAGCTCCGCTATCCTTACTATCATCCTAGCCCTCCACAGGACATTAACAGCCATCCAAGCCTAGGAAAATCGGCAACACAACCCTGTCATTCCAGGCAAGTTTCCATCGGGAGAAGCGGAGTCACGGAGAGTGCCAGAAATTCACCCCTGGCAGAGACGCGTCTGTGACCTTCGAGCAGGGTCGGATTGGGATCACAACTTGGCCAGGGCACTAACGAAAAAGTGGCCCACATTTGCAAGGCGTGCCCCATATATTCGCAGGGCGTGGCACACATTCGCGGGATGTGGCACACAACAGGAGGATCCTTTCTATTGCAAAATTATTCCCCAGCCCTCCAGTGCAGGAGCACCTGAAAACAGCAAGGCCCCTTTCTGTTACAAAATGACTCCCCAGGCTTCCAGCGCAGAAGCATCTGAAAAACAAGAGGCCCCTTTCTATTACAAAATTATTCCCCAGCTCTCCAGCACAGGAGCACCTGAAAAGCAGAGAGGCCCCAGCTATTTGTAAATTACTCAGCCCTTCCAAGTCCTTCACTGCCTCAGGGCAATTGCCTGTCAGGAGAGAGGATAAAGCAAAAAACAAAGCTGCTGGGCCATCCATGGGAAGGGGGAGGATAAGTTGAAGATGGTGCCAGTTCTCAACATCGCCTGGTCCCCAAAGCGAGACCCATTCTTTCTCGCCCACTATGCCCTGACTGAGAAGAGCTGTGGGCAAGGTGTTAATGCAAACACTGTTTCTGGGCTTTGTGGACCCCAGGGGGGCCGACGTGAAAATGGCTCAAAGGCCTGAGCAACTTGGCACCCTGGGAGTCCGATTCTAGCGCACAATCACCCCTCCCCATCCCACCATCAGCATGATTGCTTGGCAGGGCAGGGGGTCAAGGAGAGGCCACAGCTGATAATCGCTGAATGGCCGCACAATGTGGCTGCTTTCCTCTCCCTGTCAGTGCTTTCTGTGTACTGGGAAAGGGGGGGTAAAAAAAGGCCCACAGAGTGCACTGAGACACCGCCCCTTAGGCCCATGCCCGAGTACCCGCAGTGCCAATCCGCTCCTGCCTGCGAGACTGCTGCGGGTCGCATTGCGGTCGACGTGCCGCTGCAGAACGGAGGCCCAGCTGGTGCCTAAGGATACTGGTGGCGGCCGAAGTGCGGGAAAGACAGGACCGGCGGGGAGCTTCACCGGAGGGGGGTGCGCCCGAACGACAGATAAGGCCGGCCCACAGTGGTGAGAGGGTCCACGAGTAGCCTGGGGGTCGGCAATCGGGCTGACCTGGACTGGCCCAGAGCTGAGTGCGCCGCACCCTCACCCCACCGGCTTTTGTCCTTCATCTTGCATCTTGCACTTTCCCTGCAAACCAGGACCCCCACGGGTCCCGGTCTGCAAGGAAAGTGTGAGATGAAGGTCAATTGCAAAGCACAGAGTTTTAATAGTCCAACGGCAGTGCAGGAGTTTTGTGGCACGTACTCTGAATCCCGGGCTGCACACCGGAGTACCTCCCCATAGGAGGCTGCCGCCTGTTGCCAACGCTGGCGCCAGCACTGACCTTTTCTCGGCAGACTCACCAGCTTGACTCTGCCCTATATGGGGCTAAGTGTGGTACCTGTTGCAAATTGCTCACAATGTTGCATATTCCCTCATGTCTGGGTGGCACCTGCTGGCTTGGTATACTGCAAATGCACTGTTTATTACAAAATGCATTCTTTCTCTCCTGCAGAATGTCATTGTTTGGTATCAGTTTAAGCTGCAAATGTTTAGGACTGCAGCAATGTTAATGGGAGTAGGCTTTCGCTGTAGAATTGGAGATGTGAGAGTGGATTTATGTTGAATTGTGGGAAGTTTTGCAAATGTTTGTAGATCAGAATACTGGTGGTATCACACTACTCCTTTTGGCACAGCTATTGCTCAACCCACAGATCAACTATGACTGCACACAATAGGATTCACTCCTTTTCAGACATTACACTGGCAACCTGGAACATACGGCGGCTGAACAATGCCCGACGGGCAAGGAGGTGTTGCACTACAGGTGGTCATTGCTGGGGGGGGGGGGGGGGGGGGGGGGAGGGGTGGTCTGATTATTCATACACAAACAAATGCCCTTTCAGCTATCGAGGGTACGCGCAGATAAGGAGGGCTGATACCTGCTGGTAGCGGGCTGCTTGATGAGGTACCCCATACTTCTAGTTAATTTATACACTCCAAATTCAGATAGTCCGGACTTCTACCATGAGCTACAGGCTCATATCGATTTGATGGAGGCAGACCACATCTGCAGTGGGGGGCCTGAACATACTACTCGACGCTAAGCAAGACAGCACCACGGATACTCCTGGCACCAAGCCGTGTAAACTGGCGCGTACTGAGAGATACGCTCAAATGAAGTGATGTCTGAAGTCAACAAAACTCCACACAGCCCGCGTACACATACTACTCATCACAATACATGGACCCGCCTGGATTACTGGTTCGTCACACCCACCATTGCTACATGGATCACCACCATACAACACCTCCCATGAACAGCTCCGAATATCAAGGGCAGGGGGAGGGGGTAGAGAGGCAGTGGAGGTTCTCAGGGATGTCGCTGCTGGATGACTTATTCAGATCGAAGCTCTGAGCAGCGATGGCGGAGTACTTTGAGATAGACAAAGGGACGGTCGAGACCCGGGCCATGTTATGGGATTCCTTGAAGGTGGCCTATGCAAGTTCAGGTCTACAAAGCAAAGCACACCGGGATCCTTAAAGACTTACGACGCACTTTATTCCAGCTAGAGAACAGTTATCCGAGATTGATCAGGCCCAGGTAGCGTACGGGTCAACAGCGCAGCTCAACCACCGCGCCTCCCTACTGGCTGAGTTTAGAGAAGCAGCCGAGAGAGAAACACCCTATTTGGGGAAATATGCCACAGCCAGATGCTACAGGGAGTGAGCGAGACCGGGACGTACACTTGCCTGACTACTACAACCCCCTCAGGGCTAGCCTTACACTACAGTCCTCAGACGCTCAGACAGCGCCTACATTTCAAATACGCTGGGTATTCAGGATGAAATACTTAGCAACTACACAGACTTTTACACCTCCTGGATCACAGACAAGATCGCTGGATGGGCACAGTACTTGGAGGAGATTGACATGGTGTGGTTCAGCTCAGCGCATCAACAATTCCTTGGGGAACCATTCACAGTGGAGGAGATAGTCCAGGTGGTAGAGGCCATGGATGGCAAGAAAGTGCCGGGCCTCAAATAGTTTTCGGTTAGACAGTGTCTACAACAACTGGGCCTGGCAGCGACTGATTAGAATGATGGAATGCCAGTTGTTGTACTCTTCTGCCCTACCAATGGCCTCAAACCAGTGGCTGCCCATTACGCAAGAGGCTCTTGTCCGGTGCACCCTAACCCGGTACTCCCTGACCACCATCGGGGAACTTTTCCCAGATGGCCATGAATTTTCGCGGTCAGAAGGTACCCGATTTCAAGATGATCCCATCCTGGACCTATTGTTCTATGATGGCTGCAAGGGGCTCTTAGTGCCCAGATTCCCAGCTACCCCTCGAGCCGTACGGCTTTCCACCTCTGACGTTGCTTATCGCAGATACTGGTGGGGAACACTTGATGTCCAAACTCTTTTTTTTATTTTATTTTTTTATATTTTGTTTATTGGCATTCAAACAATTTACATCCAAATTGCTCGAAATTGGCACACACATAGTAGTATCAGTACAGTAACTTTGCGACAAGAACACATTGTTCAAAGGCGGCAGCACCTCCTTAGCTCTAGTCTGAGCTGCCATCACGTATACAATATACAACCACCCCTCCGACTACATTGATGTTATCAGTGGTCACTCCTTCCAACACGTTGTCAGCATTCGGGTCACAATACTGTAGCCTAAGGTAATGCCTCTACTCCGCCATGTAGTGATGCGTCGTCTCGTGTACTTTCTGTCTCTATAACTGAGGTTGCATCTCTCGAGTCGCCATCCCCTCATGCAGACCTCCTCTCCAAGTGCAGCGCCCAGTAATTTTTCGGTCGGTTACGAGGGGAGGGAGGTGGGGGAGGGGGAGGGGAGGGGGGGGGGGGTGGAGTAATTCGCTGTTTGATATCCAAACTCTACAAATCATGCCTTCACTTGCTTCCTACAAGGGACGCTGGGGTCAGCGCTGCCTGAGAACGAGATCTAGGATGCCAGCTAACCGATTTTCAATGGCACAAGTGCCGTACGCAAATGCGATTAATATCCCTTGACAATTGCCACAAAATGCTCCACTTTAAATTCCAATGGTGAGCATACGCCATACCGACAAAAATACATGGGATGAATTCCTCCCACCCCCATTCCTGCCCCAAGTGCTACTTACTATCAGCTTATTTTGCCCATATGCCATGGACCTGCAAGAAGGTGGCCTGATACTGGCGGACTATTTTCGAGGAGCTGACTCACATGATTAAGGTCTGTTGGCAGGGTTGGGCTATATCAGACTTTGTATTAAATGCACCTGAAAGTATTTTAACTTGGTAATTTCAAGGAACGTTGGTCTTAAAAGCTTGTCTTGCACAATTTCGTTTCCTCACACTTTACTCTAAGCAAAGCTGCTTACTTGTCTACTTTTAATTTGTCAATTTTAAAGAACGTTGGTTTTAAAGCACGTCTTGCACAATATGTTTGCCTGCACATTATTGAAAGTAAAGCTGCTTGTTCTTGCCCGCGCTTCTGGTCTGTCACGGCTGCCTGGTGCCGGTTGTATGGAGAAACGAGCTAGGTTTACTCCCCCTACCCTCCCAGACCACCCCCACATCCTGTTGGTCGTCGGGTTGGTTGGCAGGATTTTAGAAGGGATATAATGAGATGCTCTGCCGGCGCGCCAAAGGCAAGCCCGTCCGCGGGCGACCGGGGCTAGGGGCCACTTCTTATGCCCAATTTTTCAGATACTCCCCTAATAAGCTGAAATTGTGGCAGGGCAATTCCCAAATTAATGGGAAGACCAAATGTAATCTAGAACAGGCGGAAATCCTTACATTTAGATATGATTTTCCAGAATTAATTCTCCCCTCCCCTTCACGAATTTGTCCTGGTCTACCCTCTCTCCTCTATGGGCCAAAAACCTACAGGACTTACAGTCTGCCCTCTGAATACCCGTTCCATGGTGAAACACCAAGTTGAAATCTCCCTACTCCTACAATCTAAAATTCCTGATTTACTTCTTTTAACTGAAACGTGGTTGACCGGTGATTGTGCCCTGGATATCTTAGTAGCAATCCCGGATGCCTACTATAGCCTCCAGGCAAATCCGTCCCCAGGGAAAGTTGGAGGTGGGGTTGCTGCTATCATCTGCAAGGAACATCAATTTACTAATTTGGAGGCTACTGGTTTGCCCTCAACTGACTTTTTGATCCTAAAACTTGATTCTCCTCAGTTATCTTTTATTTGTGCTCTTTTCTATAGACCCCCTGGTAATATGCCCACTTTCCCTCAGGCACTGGGTGAGATGATATCTCACATTGTTATTAAACATGCTAGGATTCTTATAATTGGGGATTTCAATTACTGGCCTAGTGATAATCGGGAGAGCCCTAGTTCGAGGGAATTTGTCGATCTTCTCTCTGGGATGAACTGTACACCGCATCATAGGGATGCTACCCACATAAAAGGGCATACCTTAGATCAAGTCTGGACAATAAATCTGAAGATCTCCACGCATCTGATAGCTCCGTGTGCCTGGTCAGATCATTATTTGATTAGTTTTACTCTTCAATGTATTCTTTCTCTGAAACCCCTATTAATGAAGAATCAAATGTCCAGAAACTGGAGACGAACAGACATGGACCATTTTCAGTCACTTCTAACGAGCACGTCCCCCTCTATACTAGAAGTTTTTCAGACTCCGACTGAGAGCATTCAATTATGGCTGGAGTCGGCCAGCGATTGTGTTGCTCCCTGAAAAAAACAAAGATCATGAGACCTCACGACGCTCAATGGTGGTTCTCGGATGATCTAAAATATAAAGAAACTCGAACTTAGACAAGTGGAACGTCGATGGCGCCGTCATTACCTCCCAGATAAAAAAAAGCCTTTTAATTAGTCTTGATGAAAAAATATAAAAATCTGATTATTCAAACTAAGGCTAATTATTTCTTGCAAAAAATTGTCAATGCATCAAACAAATCTAAAGAGATTTTCTCCATAGTCGATCAACTCTCGAAGCCAGACAGAGTCATGCCAAAACCCGTTCCCTCACAGTCGCTATGTGATTCTCTCAACGTATTTTTTAGAGAAAATAGCCATGATCAAGGCCAGTATTTCTTCCGCGGCTTGCCTTACACAGGACTCAAACACTGACTTGAGCCTACACTATCTCGATCGAATCCCCCCGATTTCGGAGGAGATTTTCCTGAACCTACTAAATAAATTCAGTTCTGGTTCCCCCTTAGATTGCTGTCCGCCCTATATTCTCCGAGAAGCTTTTACCACGTGTCCAGACCCCCCGATCATTTTTTAACAACTCGCTTGAGCATGGTATTGTCCCGGATTGTTTTAAAAGAGCAGAAATTATCCCAATCCTGAAAAAAACGGGTGCCGATTTGTCGGTTCTCAGCAATTATCGCCCTATTTCTTTGTTGCCTTATCTGGGAAAAGATTTAGAGGCGCATGTAGCTAACTTTTTTAACTCCTTTGTCGAACATTTTCAGGTTTTGGATTCTCATGAAGCTGGTTTCCGATCCGCACACTCAACCGAGTCGGTCATTCTTACTGTCATGGATGTGCTCAGAAGAGGGGCAGATATAGGTACTACCCAGGCCCTGATACTCTTAGATCTCTCCGCAGCTTTTGATACGGTCGATCATGGTATACTGATCGACCGTGTCAGCAATGCCGGAATTCAGGGTCTGGCCCTAAAGTGTCTTTCCTCCTTTCTGAGCAACCGGTCCCAAGTGGTGTGCCTCGCTAATTTTTCCTCCAATAAAAGAGAATTTCCTGTGGGGTTCCTCAGGGATCCTCCCTCTCCCCACTCCTTTTTAATCTCCTTTAATTCGTTCTCTGAGGAAAAGGAATGTTGGAATTTGTAACTACGCAGATGACCTTTAATTGGTGTTCAATATTAATTCATCTGCTTCATCAGAGTCCATTGTTCAAGACACAATGGTCTTCATAAGCGACTGGACGAACAACAACCAGTTAAGGCTGAACCCAGAGAAAACTGAGCTGATTCTAACGGGTGGGCCAGCAAATCCTTGGCATTCCAATTTTTGGCCCCCTACATTTGGCAAACCCCATGTGCCAGCCGCCTCTTCTAAAAGCTTGGGGATTATCATTAGTAATGACTTGTCCATGAAGGCCCAGATCAGCTCAGTTGTCTCTGCCGGTTTCTTTCAGCTGCGTAGAATAAAGAAGATCAGTAAATTCTTGAGCAGGGAAGCTATGATCCTGGTCACTCTAGCCTTCGTGATCTCTCGCTTGGATCACGCCAACTCATTGTATGCTGCCATTCCGGCATACCAATGAAGCGCCTCCATCTAGTCCAGAACCAGGCGGCCAGGCTGATTTTTCATCAGCCTAAATGGCACCCCATTGATGAAAAGCCTTCACTGGCTTCCAGTGATTAAGCGATGTGCGTTTAAGATGGGTTGCACCATCTTCAAAGCACTACATTGTACAGTCCGGCTTTTATCTCGGCTCGTCTACACCGCTACATTCCCTCTCGGGACCTAAGATCCTCCCACTTAAATTTACTGGAAGTTCCATCAGCCAAACGGAAGAAGTATGGTGGACTACGGTTCTCAGTCTTAGCACTACAATTTTAGAATTCTCTCCCGGCTGAGATAAGGTTTCTTACTTCTTTAGCACTTTTCAGAAAACTGCTAAAGACATTGCTGTTCATTCAAGCATATACTGATTAAGCCTTCTCTGCCTTGATCTTCATCTCAGTGCCATGAAACCGTCGGTGTACGTGCGCTTAAAAAGTGCTTTTAACATAAAATAACCCACGTGATCCTCACGTCTTCGCCATTATTAGCTCTCCTGGGATTTGTTTATGATGTCTCTGCTGTCTCGCGCGGCTTCATTGTTATTGCACTTTTGCTCGCCAAGAGGGAGGTTGCCATACACTGGGGTAGCAACCACCCACTCACATGTAATGCTTGGCTTAATAGCTTGATACACTGCAACACAAATTTAAAATTGTACGCACACCTACAACCGCTCACATCCTATCTGTGCGATATATGACAACCACTGCGCGACTATCTTCTCACACTTGAGGGCACTGCCGCCTCATGGTGTTGGAAACACTGCCGCCTCATGGTGTTGGAGCAGGGAAACACTAGCAGGCAAGAGGACTGTGGAGGCACCCGTGCCCATTAGCTGCGGAACCCAAGCTCCACAACTTGGGGTGTAAATGTTCCTGTCAATGCTGATTGTACCAACTCACACACACAAGAGCCCATGGGTCCTGGATTATATGAAAGTATTCGAATGCAACACACAAATAGATTGGCACCCCAGATGAGATTCCCCCTATGATGAAGCGTGACACCTTTGGTGTGTGAGAGGAGTTGTCCTCAAAAGGGAAACCTCGATCTCATCTCTGGTGCCAATCTATTTGTGTGTTGCAATCGAATACTTACATATAAATCAAGACCCATGGGCTCTTGGGTGAGTTGATTTAAAGAGTGGGGAGCGGGCCCACGCTGGTCCTTAAACCTCCTCTTGGCCCTCCTTGTTTGTTGTAATTGCTCATTGTACGTCTGCATCAAAAATGGGATGAAACGATTTGCTTGTCATGTATTTGTGGGCCACCCTGTATGTGAAGCACCTATAGCTAAAAGAATAAATGAAAAATAAACTTAAACAAATAAAACACATGAATGCAACAGAATTTTTTAATCAGTTCCTGCTTAAGGTCCTCATTGTCAATTGTATGAATATAATAAAAAAAACATTCCTTCAACTCTGCCCACTCAATGGGTGGATCCCCAGGTGATATAAGAAAAGGGCTGCAGAGGCGTTAAAGAAAACATCTGTGAAGCACACATGGTTCATACATTGGTTTCCACAAGAAGCCAGAAGGAGCCTTTAGGAACCCAAACAGTAATTGTTAGATTTCGGGGTCTCTAGTTGGCACAGGTAGGTACTTGTGACAAGTAGGGACCTTCTCCTCTTGTCAGGACAAGGGGATTACACTCCTAAAATAACCCCTGCTCACCCTCTAGGTTGCGTGGCGCGAGCAGTCAAGGCTTATTTCAGAGGCGTTGTAAGTTAAGCAGTTGTGACCACATACAGTAACCCAGTGACAACACTACAAATGGACACTACACAGGGTTTACATAAAAAATAAGTAGGCTTTATATAGTTACCACAAGACCATAAACGATAAAAATACACACTATGATTACTTTAAGATGGTAGATTTAAGCTTAGTTCAGTTCAGTTCTTAGATGCGACACTCTGCGTCAATGTACCTTAAATTGCGTTGAGCTTCCACAACAAGCAATGTTGCAGCGATGGGAAATGTGGCAAAGTTCAAATACAAAGAAATATAGACATGAAGATCTTCCAGATGCGGCGCGCTTCTCGGGGATGCAAGAAACTCTCGGTTCGATGCGTGGACTGCAGCAGCGACACCCTTACGATGTGACGACAACAGCTCCAGCGGCGACGCTCTTCTCCACGACGCATGAAGCTTCCGCTCGATGTGACAACTACAGCGGCGACATCCAAGATGCGACAGCAGCATCTCCGCCGGCGGCGCGCTTCTCGGGAATGTGAGGTGCTCTTGGTCGATGAGGTGCAATGCGACAGTTCCAGCGGCGACACCCTTCTTCTTCGGAGTTGCGACGGCAGGCACAGCGACGGCGACACGCTCCGAGATTCTTCTACTGGTGCGGTGCAGTGTGACAACCACAGCGGCGACACCCTCCTTCTTCGGAGTTGCGACGGCAGCAGCAGCGACGGCGACACGCTTCCTCTTAGTTACGGCACGCTTCTCTCCGACGAGGTGCAGTGCGACAGTTCCAGCGGCGACACCCTCCTTTTTCCAGAGTTGCGACGGCAGGCACAGCGACGGCGACACGCTTCTTCTCGTTGAGTCGCGCTTCCAGCTCCTTGCGACACGCAGTTCCTCAGAAGTCCCAAAACAGCAGCAGGCACTTCCACAAGAACTCTGTGGAGCTGGGGGTGAAGTATGTTGTCCCTGAGGCTTCAGCAGGAGGCAAGCTCTTTCCCAAGCCCTTGGAGATCCTTCACAAGTTGAAAGCAAAGTACACAAAGTTCCTTTCTCCTTCCTTTAGCAGTAAGGCAACCACTGCAGGCCAATTCCCCAAGCAGCACTTCAGCTTGGGAATAGTCTCTCCTCAGTTTCTTCAGGTCCCTCTCCTCAGTAAAGGTTTCTTCTTGTAGTTCAAAGTGATCTAATCTCATGGGATCAGGGTCCCAATATTTATAAATCAACAAAGGGAGAGGAAGGGATTCGGGCACTCTTGGTCCCCAGTTAATCAGCAAATAAACAAAGGAAGAGTGTCCGTCAGAAAAGCGTTTCAGAATGATTATAGCACGTGAAATTGAGGCCAGTTGTAAGTGGTCGTGTGGAAAGACCAATTTCAAGAAAAAATACAAGATTTTTTCAGGAAACCCTCACTCACCCTAGTGGTGACATGCTTCCGGGTTGACCAGCTAATAAATGATTTTTTGGTACAACCTTGGACATTTTTAATTCACCACTTTTTCACTCCCCACCCTCACAAAAAAACCTGCTCCGCAGTCTCCTGGCGTCGCAGCACACCCAGGAGGTACTCGATCTCTCCCGGTGGACCCGATGATGAAGCATGTCACCACTAGGGTGAGTGAGGGTTTCCTGAAAAAATCTTGTATTTTTTCTTGAAATTGGTCTTTCCACACGACCACTTACAACTGACCTCAATTTCACGTGCTATAATCATTCTGAAACGCTTTTCTGACGGACACTCTTCCTTTGTTTATTTCCCAATATTTATACCCAGAAATCCTTTGTTCTCTTAGGGGAGAGGGGCATTTGCCCAGTCCAAACCAGTTCTGAAGCACTCTGTTTACCAGACCTCTCCTTTCCTTTCACAGTGCAGGGCAGAAACATCAGACGCCCCACAGGAGGTGGAGCCAGCATTGCGGAAGGCAAGTACAGCCCTGGAGCACTTTGTTCACAGGACTCCTTCTCTTCTTTCAGTGTGCAGGGCAGAGACATCAGCCGCTCCCCAGGTGGTGGAGCCAGTATTGTGGAAGGCAGGCACAGCCCTATTCAGAGTTCAGGTGCACTCCTCCCTCCCATCTAGATGCAGATATCTCTATTCACCACTGGGTGACTCAGCCTGTCTCCTGGAATTCCCCAGCCCTGTCACACACATAAACCAGACATAGGAATACACAAACTAGCAGAGGCAGGTTTGAATGGTTAGACAAGCAAATACCTACTTTCTAAAAGTGGTATTTGCAAACACAGAATATTAAAAGAAACTTTACTAAAAGATGTATTTTATTATTCTGAGTTCAAGCATTCTAAACTCAAATTTCTACCATGTTCTCTGAGCCTGTTAGGATTATAAAATGTAACAATTCTAACAGCCCATTCTGGCCTGTGGAAAACAGGTAGCCTTGCAATAGTGAAAAACAAAAATGGCTGCAGTCCCCTCTCCCGGAGGAGGGTGTCCACTCTGCTATACCAAGAAACCCTGGAGGACAAAGCGCGCAAAGTGGCCGTCCCTCCTCACTTCGGTATCCAAGCAGTAATGCTTCGCAAAAGTGTGGAGGGAGGCCCAAGTCGCGGCTCTACAAATATCCTCTACAGGCACACCTCTAGCCAAAGCAGATGTTGAAGACTTTGCTCTAGTAGAATGAGCCCTTATACCCCCCGGAAGTTCCTTACCAGCCAGGGCGTAGTAGATCTTCATACACAGGATAATCCACCTCGACAGCGTGCGCTTGTGCACCGCTTTTCCTTTTTTACAGCCAGCAAATCCAATAAAAAGCTGGTCGTCCACACAATAGTCTTTAGTCCTATCGAGGTAGAAATTCACCGCCCTCTTAGTGTCTAGGCGGTGAAGCCGCTCCTCCTCTTTGGAAGGGTGACAGGGGAGGATAGAAGGTAGGAAGGGTAATGGACTGCCCCAGATGGAAGGGAGTTACCACCTTGCAGAAAAGCAGCCCTGGTCCTGAGTACCATTCTCTCAGCATGAATGGTCAGGAATGGGGGTTTCGGACTAAGAGCTTGAAGCTCACTTACCCTCCTTGCTGAGGTAATTGCTACAAGAAAAACAGTCTTAAAAGACAGAAGTCTCATGGGACAATTGTGTAAGGGTTCAAAGGGAGAACCCATCAAATAATTTAACACAAGATTCAAGTCCCATTGAGGCACAATAAAAGGAGTTGGAGGGAATTTGTTGGTAAGACCTTTTATAAAACGTAACACAATAGGTGACTTAAATAAAGACGGCTGGTCCGGCAAACAAAGGAATGCCGACAAGGCCGATAAATAACCTTTTACAGTTGCCACAGCAAAACCCTGCTGGGCCAAAGAAAGAGCAAATTGAAGTATGTTGGACAAACGAGCCCTCAAGGGGTCAATAGACTTCTCTCCACACTACAAAACAAATTTGGACCACCTATAGGAATAGATCGACTTAGTGGAAAGACGCCTGGCCGAAAGAATTACGTCCACCACACCAGGCGGGAGAGAAAAAGAATTCAGGTTGCCCCGTTCAATCTCCAGGCATGAAGGTATAAGGTCTGGAGGTGGGGGTGTAGAACCTGCCCCTCCATCTGAGAGAGGAGATCTTCCCTGAGAGGGAGACGGAGCGGAGGGCACGAGGAGAGGTGGAGAAGATCTGTGTACCACACCCTTCTTTGCCAATCCGGGGCGACCAATATAACTTCGGCCCGGTCTTGGCGAATCTTCCTCAGAACCCGAAGAATCAAGGGTATGGGAGGAAATGCGTAAAGAAGTTACAAGCTCCAACTCAACTGAAACGCGTCCCCCAAGGCTCCCTGCATCGGATACTGGAGGCTGCAGAATGACAGGCAGAGAGAGTTCTCGTGAGTGGCGAACAGGTCCACCCGAGGAGTTCCCCACGTCCGGAAGACGTGACGAACCACCTCTGGATGAAGTCTCCACTCATAGTCGGCTGAGAACTACCGACTGAGACTGTCTGCACGAACGTTCAGAACTCCGGCCAGATGATTTGAAATCAGACAAATCTGGTGGTCCTGAACCCAGGACCAGAAACGCAGAGCTTCTCTGCAGAGAAGATGCGATCCCACTCCTCCCTGCTTGTTGATATACCACATTGCGGTCGTGTTGTCCGTCAGGACCTGAACCGACTGACCGTGAAAGGAAGGGAGGAAGGCCTTGAGTGCCAAAAGAATCGCCCTTAATTCCAGAAGGTTGATGTGAAGCAACCTTTCCTCTGGAGACCAAAGACCCTTGATCTCCAGATCCCCCAGATGAGCACCCCACCCTAGAGTGGATGCATCCGTTATCACTGTGGCAACCGATGGAGAAAGATGAAAGTGCTTTCCTTGAGACAGATTGCCCTCCACGCTCCACCAAGACAGATCTGCTGCAGTTTCTCTGGAGATCCTCACAGACTCCCTGAGATCCCTGTTGTGCTGATACCACTGCTTGCAGAGGCACCACTGGAGTGCCCTAATGTGCCAGCGTGCATGGTTGACCAGGAGAATACAGGAAGCAAACAGACCGAGCAAGCGAAGGACCTTCAGGACTGGAACAACCGCTCCATTGTAAAATAAAGGAATCATTTCCTGTATGTCGTGAATCCTTTGAGGAGGAGGGAATGCACGACAAACAGTTGTGTCCAGTACCGCACCTATGAACAGGTTGCGCCAGGAGGGCACCAGGTGAGACTTGGGTACATTTATCGAAAAATCCAACCTGTACAACAACTGCGTTGTCTCTTGCAGATGATGTAGCACCTTCTCTGGAGACTCTGCTTTGATCAGCCAGTCGTCCAGATAGGGGAAAACCGGAATCCCCGACCATCTGAGATGTGCTGCCACCACTGCCATCACCTTGGTAAAGACTCGAGGCGCAGTAGTAATTCCAAACGGAAGGACCGCAAACTGGTAGTGCTGCGAACCCACCCTGAAGCGGAGATACTTCCTGTGCGACTCCAGGATCGGAATATGAAAATACGCGTCCTGCAAGTCGAGCGACACCATCCAGTCTTCTTCCAACAGCGCTTGAAGAACCTGCGCAAGGGTGAGCATCTTGAACTTCTCTTGTTACAGATAAAGGTTCAAGATCCTGAGATCCAGGATTGGACGCAACCTGCCATCCTTCTTGGGAATCAGGAAATACCGGGAGTAGCATCCCTGACCCCTTTTCTGCTACGGAACCACCTCTATCGTGCCTTTCTTTAACAAGGTCAGAACTTCCTCCTGTAGGAGACGGAGATGTTCTTCTGAGCAAGCCCCTTGACAAGGAGGGTAACCTGGAGGGAATTCCCTTAAGGGAAGAGCATACCCATTTGCCACAAGATTGAGAACCCATTGGCCTGTAGTGACCGATTCCCAATCCCGCAGAAAATGGGAAAGCCGACCCCCCCACCGGAACAATATGATTGAGAATGGAGAATCTAGGGCTGCTTTGCTGCGGTGATAGGGGGTGAGGTAGAAGAAGAGGAGGAGGAGGGTTGACGACCTCATGGACAACCTCTGCTTCTTCCCCTATAGGACTTATACAGCGCATTTTGTTGCTGCTGCTGCTGACGAGGCTGCCCTTGTGAACGAAAGGACGACTTCCCAAATCCTCTATACCTTCTAAAGGATCCTCTAGATTGAATCTGCAAGCCAAGTGATCTTTCTGTGGCCTTGCAATCTTTGAATCTCTCAAGAGCGGCATCCTCCTTCTTACCGAAAAGTCCTGTTCCATCGAATGGCAAGTCCAACAGAGTAGCCTGCACTTCAGAAGAGAAGTCTGAAGACTTCAACCAAGCCCCCCTTCTCGTAGCTACTGCAGAGCCCATAATCCTTGCCACTGAGTCAGCGGTATCTAGGCCGCTCTGGATGACCTGACGTGCAGCAGCCTGGGTATCGTCCAAAAGCTCCTGAAAGTTCTTCCTATCTTCATCAGACAGTTTTGGCAGCAACTGTTTAGAGGAATCCATCAAGGCATGGATATACCTTACCATCAAACAAGTCGCATTTGTAGATTTTAGTGCCATGCTTGCAGATGAGAATACCTTTTTGGCAGACTGGTCAATGCGCTTTGACTCCCTGTCAGCCGGAACCTGAGGAAAAGCCCCATAAGACTTCTTTGAGCAAGCCGCCTGAACTACAAGGCTCTCAGGCGAAGGGTGCGCCGATAAAAACTCTGGATCCTCAGGTGCCACCCTATATCTCCGTGCCACAGTCCTGGAGACCGCAGGTGCAGACAAAGGCTTCTTCCAAACCTCCAACACTGGCTCCAGAATTTCCTCATTAAATGGTAACAGAGTTCAGACACAGATGAGGGAGAATGCAACACTTCAGTCAGAAGATTGGACTTAAACTCCGCGGAAGGAAGATTGATGTCTAATAATTCTGCAGCCTTTCTCACCACCGTATGATAGGGAGCTGCATCCTTAGAGGGAGCATCCGGACCAGGAGAAAAATCCCACTCAGGCGAGACATCAAGGCCACTTGTGTCCTTTAACTCCGCAAAATAGTCCTAAGATTCAGGAAGTTCACCTTCCTCCATCTCCTGCCGATAGCGTTCCTCCTCTACAGCCCTCTGGGCCTCCCTCCTGGAGCGGATCCTGGGGGCTGGAGTCGATGGCTCCATGACCGACTCAGTCGGCCTCGGGACCGGCGGCAAACGCGGATCCGACGGCGCCACAGACTCCAAACGAGGACGGCCCGATGGCGCCGGAGATTCCGATACGGTGCCAGAGATTCCCGATACGGCGTCGGGGCCCTCGGCGCCGGAAAGTTCCAGGACGGCGTCGCTGGCATAAAGGGCATAAACGGAGCCTGGGCATATGCCTGGGGAACACCCAAATTAAAGGCAAAAGGACCCATGGGACCCGCAGGTGCACCAGAGGGGGACATAGCCCTCGCAAAGACGCCATTCATTGCGTTAAGGTAATGTGATGGGTCCTGGTCTGGAGCCGGGAATGGAGGATAATTACCTGGCGCCGCCTCCGAAGCCGGTGTTCCTGGAGTCAGGCCAGCCGGCACCGATAAGGGAACCTTCTCAGGCTGCTTCTGATCTTCATGCTCTGGCTCAACCTCACCAAGATCCGGAGAGTGAATCATATCCGAGGGAGCCGGCGTCGGAGATCGAGAGACCTCGACTTCGGAAGTCACTACCTTCACCGGTGAAGCCGGATCCGAATGCAAAGGATCGACGTCATCTCTGCGACGCCGAGGAGAAGATGACTTTGGCGCTGGTTCTTTATCAGAGTGGCGCCTTGAAGAGTGCTTCTTCTTCTTATGTTGTTTCGACTTCGAATGCTCCGAAGTCGACTTCGAACCCAACCTGGATTCGGAACGAGACCTCGACCTCGATCTCGATCTTGATTTTCTTTTACTTGCCGCCTTTTCCTTCTTCTTCATCTTGGCCATAAACAACTTCGCCTCCCTTTCCTTCAATGCCTTTGGGTTCATCTTCCTGCAGCAAGCACATTCTTCGACGTCGTGATCGGAAGACAAGCACCATACACAGTCCTGATGCTGGTCAGTGATGGACATTTGCTTCCCGCACTCCCCGCAGGGCTTGAAACCGGACTTTCTTCCCGACATCTTAGAAAGGAAACAAGAAGAACAGACAAGAACACTAGTAATAACAATGTAACAACGGAGGTTCCTAAAAAACCGCTGGCGTCGACGGCGCGGAAAAAAGGGAACTGACGTCATCACGCCGACGAGGCCCTATTATGGATCCAGTGACGTCAGCGGGGTCGCGAGCAGAGTCGTACCCTCTTTGACGTCGTCCATGACCTCGACGGCGTGGAGAGCTACAAAAGTTTCCGATTGGCTGCTGCACAGGGGATATTCACAAGGTGAGGAATCAACTGGCAGATGTATCTATCAGAAATATAATTACAATGCACCCTGCCCTTGGGCCTACCATAGGGGTGACTGATATGAAGAAAAGGGAAGGTTTAGGGACTGGGAAGTGGGTGCACTTGCCCAGTCAGCATGACAGTACCAGACTGCACGCAGGCTCTGCAATGGCAGACCTTAGACACATTTTACAAGGCTGCTTCTGTGGGTGGCGCAACCAGTGCTGCAGACCCACCAGCAGCATTTGGATTACACGCCCTGGCACACTCTAGGGTCTGACAAGTAAACCAACATAGCCAAACATGGAATCACTAATCCATACATCATTTTACAATAAGGAGCACTTGCACTGTGGCACTGAATAGCAGTGGCACAGTGCCCAAAGCATCTAACACCAGCAAAAGCACACGAGGCAACAGCAAAAAATGGAAAGTAGGCCTTTGTACAATTAGAGTCAAACCAGGCATTTTTGTGGGGTTTAAAATCTCTGTTGGGGCGTGCAGACTTTTTTGGATTATCCTTGTGATGTTTGCAAAGGAACCCAATATGTCTATGTTTCCCAGTAGATCCAATGTGATCCTGACTGATCACCTGCTGCCTGGCTTACAGCCTGTTGCCGCAAGCCCACAAGAGAAGGGCATTCTTTCTGCTCTTTGCAAAAGTCTTCCCTGGAGGGACCTCCTTTTTGCTGCCAATGGGTCAGCTCAGGCCGGCCTCCCAGTTCAGCGATCTACTCCCCGGTAGGCTCCAGGGCATCCCCCTCAGGGTCTACCTCCTCCTGGGCCATGGGAACTACAGGGGCTGGTTTCCTGCGCCCCTCGCCACTTCTCCCTTCGGTAGGTTCCTGGGCCTCCCTCTCAGGCTCCAGGTCCTCTTAAGAACCCCTACTGACTGACATTGACCGGGTGGTCATACACGCCCAGTCAGGCAGTCTAACCATCTTCAAGTGGGTTGTTTTTTCCACCTTTTCCCAAGGGGGGGTCTCCAAATCATTACCTAACAAGCTGTCAACAGGCATGGCGGGCCTCACAGCTACCTGAAGAGTACCAGAGACCCCCCCCCCCCACTCAAAGGGAACCTGACAATGACTCTCTGTGTTGTCGGCGTTAACAACTCGGCAAAACGCATGAGGTACAATCTGCTCTTGAGTCACCAGGTGACACCTGACTGCTGTCATACTGGCTCCTGTGTCTCTAAGAGCCTCCACCTTTTGGCCATTGACGGTCACTCGCTGCCCATATTTTTTAGTGTTTTTGGGTAGTTGAGCTTCTGAGACAGTCTCACAGTCTCCTAAAGAGACACGTGTCATCTGTGCGTGACCCCACCCACCTTGGACATCCATCTCCTCCCCCAAGGCTACACTAGCCATCTGCCGGGGCGGAGCACCAGTGGGTGCTTGTTTACCAAACAGGCGGCACCTGGTATCATTTGCCTTATGACCCAGGTCACCACACTTGTAACATTTCAGGGGCCCCTGGGGAACAGGACTACCTGTCGGGCCCCTTGCTTTCTCTCAGGTGGAGGTAGGGAACCTTTCACGGGGTTCCCTTGGGGACTACTTTGGGGCCCTTTGCGGAACTCCTTTTGTTTACCCTTGTCCCCCCACTCTCCTGCTGGGGACCATGCCCACCTTTGGCTGAGTCTCCCATGTGACCCTTGTGGACCCTGGTACTGACCCAGCGGTCCGCCTCCTCAGCAAGCTTCCTAGGGTTAGTCAGCTTGCTATCTATCAGATGCTGGCGCAGCTCTGGAAAACAATTATGAGACAAGTGCTCGCATGAAATCAAATCAAAGAGACCTTAAAAATCATTAACCTTGCTGCCCTTTACCCAACCATCCAATGCTCTGCAAAAGAAAGTGACATATTCAACCCAAGTACTGTTTTCTAACTTTTTGCATTTCCTGAACCTCTGCCTATAGAGTTCAGGTGTCAAACCATATCTAGACATCAATGCATCTTTCATGTGGCTGTATGAATTGTGGACTTCAGAAGGCAAGTCTAACAATGTATCCCGCCCCTCACTAAGGAATCATCCCCACAACCCCGCTCCCCAATCTCTCTCAGGGACCCGGTGGGAAGATATGGCTACCTCATAGGCTCTGAACCACTGACCAATATCATAATTTTTGTAAAACTCTTTCACCACATCCTTGGGAATAAACACTCTACTTCCTGTATGTATTGACGGTACACTGCCACCAGAGGAAGTAATTTCAAAACTTTTAGCTTTTAACTCCAACTCCCTCAAAACCTTCTCATGCTCAAATTGCATTTTCTTTTCCTCCAGGGCTAACTTCCTGGTTTGCATTCAAATTCTAACTGCCCACTTAACTTCAGTTTTGTCAGCTCCATTTTATGTCTTCTATTTCTCTCCCTGTCCTCCAACTCCTCTGGGGACAGGCTCCAGTTATAAGCATTGCTACCTGCAGGGGAAGGTGGTTTCCTTCCTCCTAGGCCCAATGGCCCCTACTGTTGCACAATTGCTTGGTCCTCCTCCTCAATCACAGGGGTTTTCCTTGCTTCTACCAAGGCCCTCAGCGCCTTGTAGAATTCTTCTTTAACTCTGAACCCAGAGGTGGAAAAATTGAACTTTTTGCAAAAATACTTCAGGTGTGCAACTTTGTAGCTTTCCAATTTCTCTTCTTCCCATTCAAGATCAACAGAGGCTATGGATTCTGCTCTCTCCACTGAATTAGGCATCTTTAAAAAATAGGCAATCCAAAAATTCAAAGAGGAATCTAATAAAAAGTATGTGGTATCGTAATGGTCTGCACTCACTAAGTAGTGTTCACCAGTCACTGCACATGAGTCACAAATGCAAATTCGGAATACCTTCCGCTGCCTACCAATGTTAGATTTGGGGGTCTCTAGTTGGCACAGAAAGGTACTTGTGGCAAGTAGGGACCCTCTCCTCTAGTCAGGAAAAGGGGATTACACTCCTAAAAGAACCCCTGCTCACCCTCTAGGTTGCGTGGCACCACGCCAATGGTGCCAGGTCTAACAGTACCGAAGAACAATCGAAATTTGCCTAACTTACGTAACGGTAAGTTTCAATTCTATTAAGGACACGGAGGCGAGGATTATGCTATATCTTCCTTCGCTTTATTAACATAAAGACTCCACAGCAGCTTAGGAAAAGATATAATAAGAACAAAAATACTTTAAACATAAAGCATTGACGTAATGTTCAACAAATCAACAACAACTCCCAAGAGTCTCTTTGCATAACAATAGTCCATAGTCCTTCTACTCTGTCCATCATCACTATATAACCGGACTTCTCATCATCTTCCTCCTCTTTCTTCGCGCAGATCACGCTTGAGCCTCATTGGTCCTGTTTAGCACCGTCGTTGCCTGTCGAAAAAGGAACAGCATCAGCGAGGTGGTCAGGAATGCGACAACAAGGCGAGGAGCATTCAGTGATTAATACAGTACCGACAACGTAAAGGAAAACGCTTTACTTACTGCCATACGGGTGGGTAGAGACACCACTGTAGCCTGGGTGGGATAATCCTCGCCTCCGTGTCCTTAATAGAATTGAAACTTACCGTTACGTAAGTTAGGCAAATTTCGATTCTATGTCAGGACCGGAGGCTTCAGATTATGCTAGTTTAAAGCTTACTTACCACCAACTGGGCCAAATCCACCACCGGCTTAAAATAAAACCTCTTGAAGGTGGAATCCGAGGACCAATCCGCCGCTCGCATTAGGTCCTCCAGACGAGCACCCACGAGAATGCCTTAAAGGCCATGGCCCCCCTGGCGGAGTGTGCTCCAAAGAGAGAGGTATTGATGCCCGCTTCTTGCATGACCCACCGCACCCACCGAGCAATAGTGGGGGAGGAGACAGCTTTGTGTGGCTTCCGCAGGGCAATCAACAACTGACGCTCGCCCGGAGGGCGCAGATCCAAGGTCAGGTACTCATATGCTTTGAGGCATTGCACGACACACAACTTAGGAGTGTCAAGAAAAGCTGGATATGAAATAGAACGCGACAACGTTTTCGTGCGTCGGCCTACCGTAAAAGTAACCCCATCCAGGGAAAAGATGCGTGCAGAGACATCCAGCGCGCGCACGTCAGAGACGCGTCTACAAGAAACCAGACATAACAACATGGCTAACTTCGCCGACAGCTCTTTAAGAGACAGATAGGAATTGGCCGGCCACGACAGGAACAAATTCAGAACCAAATTGACGTCCCAAAGGACGGAGTACCTGGGTTCCGGAGGCAGCGCGAGGCGGATAGCCCGCAGAAGCCGGCACACAAAAGGATGTTCCCCTACTGGATGGCCATCGATGTTGTCATGGCCAGCCGAAATCGCCGATCGAATAGCATTGATCGTCCTATACGCCAGGCCCTTGTCGGCCAAATGTGCCAGGAAATTCAGCACGGGAACGAGGCCTGCGACCAAGGGATCCAGATCCCTTCGTAAACACCAACGCATCCACTTAAGCCAAGCGGATCTGTAACGCTTCGCCGTACTATCGGCCCATGCTTTGGAGAGCAAGTGCTCAGCCGACCCCGAAAGGCCCGGGAGCGACCAGCGTCTCCTGAGAGCCTCCACGCCACGAGGCGGAGAGAGTTCTGCATGACGAGGGGATGCGGTTCCTGATCCGGATCCGTCAGGAGCAGAGGAAACAGGGGGAGTAGGATTGGAAAATCCCAAGAAAGTTCCAGAAGAACCGGAAACCACACTTGAGACCTCCAGAGTGGTGTAACCAATACCAGCTCCGCTCCCTGGCGGCGTATTTGGGCCGCCGTTCGCATTATCATGGAGAACGGGGCAAACGCGAACGGTTGTTCCCGACTCCAATCCTGCAAGAACGCGTCCGTGGCCTCCGCTAGAGGGTCCGGCCTCCAGCTGAAGAAACGCGGCAGCTGGTGGTCGAGACGGGACGCAAAGAGGTCCACCGAGAAGGGACCCCAGAGGGTGTGCAGCCACCGGAAAACCTCCGGATCCAGCTTCCACTGACTGGCGTCCCTGAGATGTCTGGAATGCCAATCCGCCACTTGATTGCACTGACCCGGCAGATACTCCGCCGTCACCGCAATGTGACGGGACAGGCAATAATCCCAGAAGTCCTTCGCCAAGTCCGCCAAGGCGCGGGACCGAGGACCTCCTAGATGGTTCACATAACGGACCGCCGAAATATTGTCCATCCGCAACAGGACACAAGCTTTGACCGAATCTTTGGTCCAACAACGAACCGCGAAGGAGCCCGCCAGGAGCTCCAAACAATTGATATGCAATTGTTGTTCTGCTGAAGACCAGGCGCCGCCGGTGGAAAAATCCCCGCACCGGGCGCCCCTGCCGGACCTGCTGGCGTCGGACTCTATGATCAGGTCCGGAGCCGAACCGAAGATCGCCCGACCATTCCATGCCTCCATGTGAGACAGCCACCATGACATTTCCTCCTTCACTTCGTCCGTGAGGGGAACCCACTGGTCGTAACTCATCCCACGGCGCAGATGCTGCGCCTTCAGGCGCTGGAGAGCCCTGTAGTGCAGCGGGCCTGGGGAAATCGCCTGGATGGAGGACGAGAGAAGACCCACCACCTTGGCGATATGTCGCAGGGACGTGCGATCTCTCGCGATCGTCTGCCGAAGCAGGTGTCGTATCTTTGCGACCTTCCGACCCGGCAGGCTCAAGACCGCCTGTACCGAGTCCACCACGAAACCTAAAAAGGTGATCAGCTGAGTGGGAACCAAAACCGACTTGGAGCCGTTGATCACGAACCCCAGTCTCTGGAGCAGGCCGACAGCTTGACGCAGCTGGCCCTCCAGCACCTCTGGGCACTGCCCCATGAGGAGGATATCGTCCAAGTACACTAGCATACGGACCCCTTGACTTCTGAGAAACTCCACTACCGGGTGGAGGACTTTCGTGAAGCACCACGGGGCCGAAGAAAGACCGAACGGCAGAGCGGTGAATTCGAACACCCTGTCGTCCCACAGGAATTGTAGGAAACGACGATGAGAGGGGTGGATGGGGACGACCAGGTAGGCGTCCTTGAGATCTAGTCTCACCATCCAATCCCGAGGGAGGAGCACGTCTCGAAGGAGGTGGATACCCTCCATCTTGAAGTGCCGGTAGACCAACCACCCATTGAACTCTTTGAGATTGATCACAGGTCTTTTGCCCCCATCCGTCTTGTCCACTAAAAAGACGTTGCTGAGGAACCCATGCGGGTGGCGCGTTGATAGACGGATGGCTCCCTTGCGCAGCAAGTCCGAGATCTCCCCGTCTATCAATCACGCGTCTGACTCTGAAAAACTCATCGGGCGCGGGGGCCTCGCTTGAGTGGGCTGGTCGTAAAACTCGATATGGAAACCTCGTACAGTTTGCAAAACCCAAGCGTCGGCAGTGAGCAATTCCCACTCCTCGTAAAAGCTTGCCAGTCGCCCCCCAATTGGAACCTGATCCAAACAAAGTACACTTACCGGGGGCATTGCCTTGTCCGGAGTTCTTCTTGAACCCTCTGCCACCGAAGCGCTGTCCCCTGGTGGGGTAGAAGTTTGTATAGTTGGCAGAGGTCTGGTATTGACCTCTTCCGGAGCCTTGTCCTCTGTTGTTGGTCTGCTGACCACGGCCGATCGCGCGGCCCCTACCGCGACCGGCCCCTCCAGAGAAACGCTGGTGGAACACTCTCTTGATGCTAGACTGGGCCTTATCCAGCGACGTGAACGTATTCACAAACTTGCCCAGCTCCCTGATGAAGGGCTCGCCGAAGAGGCCTCCCTGGGCCACAGCACCCGCCTCCGACGAGGCCAGGTCCCCCAACTTTGGGTCCAGCTTGATTAGGAGCGAACGCCGCCTCTCAGTGGACAGGGCACAGTTGGCGTTGCCCAAGAACACAATCACCCTCTGGGCCCAATTCGAGAGCACCTCCGGTGAAATGGCGGTGCCATTCGCTCTAGCCTCCTCCGCCATGTCGAGGATCTTCGTGGCGGGCCCGACCGCATCCAACAATTTGCCCTGGCAGGCCCGCCAGGACCAGTCGATCCCTTTCCTGGGGTCCTTCATAAATTTCGCCAAGAAGGTGGCCATCTTGGGATCCAATTCCGGGGTCATGGCCACTTTCCCTTCCAAAGTTGGCCAAGGACACTCCCCACGTAGGCAACCCCTCGCTTCCTTCTCCAGGGGCTTGCGCAGCCTGCCCGCGACAAACTTCGCCACCGTCTCCCCCGGCGCCCAGGCCGCGGAGCGGGGGTGGACTATCTCGTCCGGGTCCAGCATGCCCGACTCATCCCGGGGCATCTCCTTGGCAGAGGGCGCCGGAAGCCAAGATCGGGTTGACTCCCCGTCGTCATCGGCGTCCGGAGAGTCGTAGATCGGGGAGGCGGGGGCCGTAGACACGTCCCCCGAAGCACTAAGGTCCACCAAGGGCGCAGGGGGCACCGCTGTCGCCTTAGCCAGGAAGGCGTCTCGAAGACGCTCAAAAGCGCCCCTGTCCACAACTTGGGCCTCCGATGACGGCCCCTCCTTACAAGGCCTCTTCGGGGCGGGTGGCAACCCGCCGGACGTCCCCGGGAGTTCGGGGGACGGAGGCACATGCGCCGCTGCCAGCTTCGCGCACTCTTCCACGATGCGGGCGGAAAGGCGGTCTTCCATGGGGCCTACCACCTCCGTCACGCAGCGGTAGATGGAATTGTCCACCGCCTGGTAGAACTCGTCGTCCTGCAGATAGGGGCATGGTTCCTCCTCGTATTCCCCTTCCATCTCGGAACCAAGGGCAAATGCGGGGCACCCAAGAGGGCGGCAACCGAGAAAGATCTCGAATGTGGGCAGGCCAAGCGGCTGCGATCACGTTTTGGGCCAACTGACGTGGCAGGTGGGCTGCACCAACCCCCAAGCGCGCAGACCCTCCTCACCGGGACCGGGTCTTCGCACCCCTCAAGCGCGCTAGGCCACACTTTGGATAAAGAGGTGCACAAAGGACACCCGAAGGTGATTCACGCGGTCTGAGCCGCTATACCGACCCCAATGGGGCGTCAAGAGTAGGAAAATACAGACCCGGGTCACCAGGTGTCAGAGGGGTACGCGAGGGCTGGCACCTGCGCAAGCAGACTCCACGGCGCGGCTCCTGGCACTGCGGAGGCGCGCCGAAGGGTCGGCGAGACGACAGGCCGCCCCCTGGCGGTCTATGTGCACACCGCACACAAGTGGGAAATAAAGTCGCGTAGGAACGAAGAACGTTCCCGCAACCGGGGACTCTGTAAGGGAATAAACCATGCAATGAGTCCCCCAACGATCGTACACAATACAATCAATCACATTGAAAAAAAGGGAAAAATAGGAAAAGCACTTATCTGGCTGCGGGAGCAGCGAAGAAAGAGGAGGAAGATGATGAGAAGTCCGGTTATATAGGGATGATGGACAGAGTATAAGGACTATGGACTATTGTTATGCAAAGAGACTTTTGGGAGTTGTTGTTGATTTGTTGAACATTACGTCAATGCTTTATGTTTAAAGCATTTTTGTTCTTATTATATCTTTTCCTAAGCTGCTGTGGAGTCTTTATGTTAATAAAGCGAAGGAAGATATAGCATAATCTGAAGCCTCCGGTCCTGACATAGAATCACAAGTAGATGGAAGCAAATGAAGAGCAAAGTGCCACAGTAATCTGATGCTGGGAAAATTACCAAGCAAAAACATGTGCCGCACACTTTTAAGTACTCCGAAATAACAACAAGAAAATATGTTGTAAAAGAAAAAATGCAATATAGTCTGATGCTAGCAAGTAAAGATATGCCTTAGTTATCCTTGTATTGCTACACTCGTCCACAGATGTGCTCCTGATCACTATGCCCCCATCAACGACAATGTGCTACACAATATCAATGTGCACAGCACAGGATTAATGGCGCAGCGAACAAACTACCCAAGCACTAACTCCGTCCGCGTCAACGCGTGTAGGCCGTCGACGTTGAAGAAAAAAATCCACACACTACTTTGGCAGGCAGCGTGAAGCACGTCAGCGTAACACTGAAAGAGTCTTCACATACAAGCATAGATCATTACGTCAGTATCGGCGATGAAGAAATGTGTCAGCGTCAAAGTGACAAATTGAAGCACATGCCTCATGCAAGGATAAACAAGTATCCTTCGGAGTGATGCCACTCATGCCAAATCAAATCTTCCTCCCTAATTTGTCCAAAACAAATCCAAAGGGAACAGTACTTTGCTTCCAATTACTTGTCTTCCACGCTAGTAATCCAAGTCACACATGCGATAGGCTCTCCAGGATTTAGCTTGTCACCAAATTCTTGTGTTGAATTGTCCACACAGCAAGTGCAGGTATAACTGTAATACTTTACTTAATCCTGGAGCATTTCAGTAAAGATCTAACCAACGCACTATCTTTCCTGGAAAAGACCCTTTATATTCCACAACAGCTCTATTTATACACATTCCAGCATTCTACCTTTCTACATTCCATTCTCCCCCAACACATTATGAAATAAATAACCCAGATACAGCACGTTGCACTTGCTCAGCGCAGGGCGCTCCAACTTCTATGCCCAGGATGTGCTGGGAAAGAGGGGTCAAAGGACATTTTTTTATATTTCTCGGCCTCTAGATATGTTTAACTGCTGCTCTTCCATTGTTCTTGTAAACTATGTCTTTTGTAGGTTTCTAAGGAAGTTAATGTTGGGCCACTAGGAGCGAAAAGCTTGCACTTGCATCTGAAAGGATATCTCTGTCCTTTTGCAGTTAACCGGTGATTGCCTTCAAGAAACAAGCATTGGCACAGTTAATGGGTCTTGCCTTAGGGACCTAAAGGTGTTGCAAATGATTTTCAGCAATGCTGCATGCAATGGGGTATGAAGCACTTTAGGATGAGCACTGCAATCCTGTGTGTGCTTAATTAAAACAGATAATTAAATTAAAATGAATCCGACCTAACTAATTTGCTTAAAAATATCGCACACCATATCCTGGGAATGTTCAATTCAGCTTTATAAGATCAAAAAACAAGGGGCGGAAGAGGGAAATACTAGGTCAACCCTCCTGGTGCAATAGTAAACCTACAAAATCCGAGTTACCGGATAGGGACCCAGCTGGGAAAATGGTTTTTCGCTCAATTGGATTTAGAAAATCTATCAGAAAGGAAATATTTTCTTTCTTGAGTCCCCTCACTCACCAGGGTTTCCCCATGGTGACATGCTTCATCATTGGGGCCATCTCAACCCGCTGCGGATTGAGGTGTGCTACGACTTGCAATGAGACGTAGGAGCACTATATAGTGAGGAGCTATGTGTAGTGCAGTGGTGTAGTGGAGAGGAGTGAGTTAAAAAGTACCTAACTTGTTGCAATAAAACTTTACTCTGACTCCTAGTTGCTATATTTAAAACGGTGTGAGTCTCTAGTGGGCCTATCGCAATGAGTTAGGAGTCCTTAGTAGACGTCAACATGTTTCTAGCTTCTCCAATGCTCTTCATCAGGAAAACACAGGGTTCAGCCCTGTATGTACCACTCCAAGGTGACCTAAAGTGAGGTAAAGTGAAATACAAAAAAACGCTGCAAGATAAGCAAGCGTTAATAATACATACAACACATATTAGTAACGTTGTATCTGTAAAAATGAAATTAGAACATTGTTAAGAATAACAGTCTCCCCAATATGGGGTAGGTAAGAACACACCGCAATTCCATGTATTGGGGAAGCTGTTTTTTCTTAACAATGTACTCATTTCTTTTTTACAGATACAACGTGACTAATACGTGTAGTATGTATTATCAACGTTTGCTTATCTTGCAGCGTTTTTTGTATTTCACTTTACCTCACATTAGGTCACCTTGGAGCGGTACACACAGGGCTGGACCCAGTGTTGTTCTAAAGAAGAGCATTGGGGAAGCTCGAAACATGTTAACGTCTACTAGGGACTCCTAACTCATTTTGATAGGCCCACTAGAGACTCACCACATTTTTAATATACCAACTAGGAGCCAGAATTAAGTTTTTTCGACCACTAGTTAAGTACTTTTTAACTCACTCCACTCCACTACACCACTGCACTACACATAGCTCCTCACTATACAGTGCTCCTACGTCTCATCGCAAGTCGTAGCATGCCTCAATCCGCAGCGGGTTGAGATGGCCCCAATGATGAAGCATGTCACTGTAGGGAAACCCTGGTGAGTGAGGGGACTCAAGAAAGGAAATCTTTCCTTGCTGATAGATTTTCCAACTCCAATTGGCGAAATCCATTTTCCCAGCTAGGTCCCTATCCGGTAACCCGGATTTTGTAGGTTTACAATTCAGCTTTGTGTCAGTAGGTCACTGTGAGAAACGAAAAAACCAACAAATTTGTGTTCAACCCCATGTCCTCCTCTAAGCACTTTATCGACATTACTTTGGTGATTGAACTCGGGTAGAATGTTTGGATGTTTGCAAGCGCCCAACATCAAAGCATCTCCTGCCATGCAACCAGTGCCAATAGTTCAGTGGTAATGAAACAGTGACGAATGGGTCTCATAGGTTTCCAAGGTCCATCTATGTTGCAACCATCTGGAAAAGCAGTGCAGTGGAGGCTGGGAAAAACAGCTCTGGGGTCAGACTGGACCTCCTGCCCTGCTGCAAGTGTCACTGACTGCCATTTTATATATAGCTGAGGTGTGAACGTCTACATACAAAGTGTATTTTGGTTTGCTTAACTTTAGAACCTTAAATTATATCACTGCATTGAATGGCTTTTATTTGAATTAGTGACCCACACCTTTTCTGCTGTGACAATTTTATTACTGAATCAAGTCAGGTGTCCTCCTCTTACTATATAAGCCTTTATTTTTTATAGATAGAGCAACATTATGGTCTTTTAAATCATACACAAGAAAACTGTTGTACAATGTGAACTCTAACCAAAATTTGTTCAAGGTGCTCTCAAATACGATGATCACAGAAAAGACAAAGTGAAGAAAAGTAATTGCCCAGGGACCCACCGTTTAGTCTAGCTAGGATTGAAACCATGATCTCTGGGTGAGGGCCCATAACTAGTTATTGCCCTTGGTCCAACCAAAGCTTCTGACTGGCCAAGGCAAGTCATGGAAGTGCATTCGAAATATTGTTTTTTTTTTTAAAGATGGAAAAGCAGTGAAAACACTCTTCATCATAGAAGAGGTGCACCTTGGGCAGAAACAGTGCATGATTCCTTCCTTCAGGGGACAGGTACAACTAGGGTAGCATCAGCAATGGCTTTTCCATCATAGGACTGCTACAAATCGAGCAGCAGCAGTGCAAAAAAATAAGCTACTTACCTGTAACTGTAGTTCTGTATTGGTATATTTCATATATTCACATGCTTGAATCATTAATTTCCTGTTGTCGAAGTGGAACTCCCATGGCATCGTTTGAAAGCACTGTAATGTTAAACATATCCTGGAAAGGACCTAAAGCCTTCACTTTAGTAACATATCTCTGTCATTTAAAAGAGATTAAACTTCAACCAATCAGGTTGTAGCACCCCGCAGAACACATTCCTCAGAGGCTTCTGTCGCTCAGAGTTTCAGAACACAAGTGTTAACATGTATAGTACCAAAGAGAAAGGTGAGCCTCACAGGGGAGGGTAGTGGGTTGCATGTGAATCTATGAAAGAGAACAATACTGGAGGACTACAGTTACAGGTAAGTAACTTATTTTCTTACTCCAGTATTGGATCTTTCATATATTCACATGCTTGAATCAGATTAAAAAGGACATTTTTTGCATGAACATAGGAATACATTTGTACGCTTAGCCATGCATATATATATCTATATATATATATCTATATATCTATATATATATATGAAGTGCTGCGAAATATTGCAGATATATATATATATATATCTGCAATACTTCGCAGCACTTCACCGTTTCCTTGGCGAAAAACAAGGCAAGGACCACTTCTTGTAGTTTCTGCAGCATTTTATTTACCCCAACAGCTTGCCATGATGCGTTTCGGCCGTCCCTATACATATATAAACAATGTAAAATGTGCATAATAGATTTGGGACATTATTAGCTCAAATAGTACGGGACAGACCTGAATCCCCCATTATTACACATATTCATACATCGTCCGGCAGATCAGACCACACGCAACAAGAGATAAACAAAGCCTTCTGCACTTATCTCAGTACTCTTTACGCAGCCCCAGCACACGACACTGACACATCTATAGATGACTTTTTACGAGATTCAACAATTACCGCCATACCGACGGACATACAGGAAGAAATAGCGGGCCCTATATCCCAACAAGAAATATGTATCGCGATTAAAGGCCTAAATCGTAATAAGGCACCAGGCCTAGACGGTCTGCCTATAGAATTTTATCAAACCTATTCGGATGCCTTGGTTCCCAAATTGGAAGAAGTATATAAGGCAGCCCTAGCGGCCGGCCACTTACTGCAGTCCACTATGCAGGCCCTGGTCACCTCCATACTCAGGCCGGGCCGCGATAGCTCAGACATCACTAATTATAGGCCTCTATCTCTATTGGCAACCGAATATAAGATTTTAAGCAAAGCGCTTGCAAACCGTATACAACCTTATCTCAACACCCTCATACGAAGTGACCAATGTGGATTTCTACCGAATAGCATCATGTCCGTTAATACCAGACGATTACACTAGGTTATGAATGCTACTCCAGCTGCCTATCCGGCCGCGGGTTGTCTGGCATTAGAGCTACGCCAGGCCTTTGATTCCATAACCTGGGACTACATGTTCACTACCCTACAACGCTTTTGTTTCCCTGATGCCTATCTCAAATGGGTGCCCCTACTCTACACCTCTCTCACGGCGAGAGCTCCCACCGGACAGCATATCTCTCGCGAGTACGAGATCCACAGGGGTACACTGCAGGGATGCCCTCTGTCTCCCCTGTTGTTTGTACTTGCGTTGGAACTCTTAGCAATAGCCCTGAGACAGTCAGCAGAACAGTTAGGAATACCCATTGATGGCACAGCCCACCTCACCTCTATATATGCAGATGATATTCTCTTGTATCTTCGTGACTTGTCTGTCGAAGCCACACCCCTCCCCACTATCCTTTTGGACTTTGGAAAGATCTCAGGCCTCGTTATTAACTCAAGGAAATCAAATGTCTTTTTCTTTCGGGAGGGGCCACGCCCAGATGAGGTACAAATTGGTACCTATACGCTGCCCATAACCCACACCATATTAAAATATTTAGGAATACAGGTCTACAGATCACAGGCTGGAGGGTAATCTCTTGAAGGCCATAACGGCACTATGCTCGAGTGTGGCCTTTTGGACATCCTTGCCCCTCTCGGTGATGGGGCGATTTGCCATCTCTAAGATGGGAGTACTTCCTCAGTTATTATATTTTTTTGTGAACCTGCCCATAGTGGTTCCTCAATCCATATTCCCCACCTTGAACACTATCCTGGTGGAGCTCATATGGGGTGTGGGTCGCCGAAAGTGAGGAAAGCTACAACTGGAGTCTCTATTGGACAGCAGGGAGGAATCTACAAGAAATAGGGTTATGTCAAGGGATATTGATCGGGGCATGCTACATTCCCTGATCCTACCCAAAGCTAGGATCCCCCTGGAGGGACCCCAATTGCTGAGGACTGCGCTACAATGCTGGAAGAAAGCTCTGCTGTATACATCAGATGTAAACCCTTACTCTATTAATGTCCCTTTGCTGGGTATTCCCATTCCCGGGGATAGGCTCACAAAGGCTAGAATACGCGCCTGGACAGAGGCAGGTGCGGAGGAGGTTGGCTCTTTCTTTGGCGATGGTAACCTCCTAGATCACGACACATTCGTACAGACTACTGGGGCACCAGAATGCCAGTATCTACTACACGCAATCGTATCACCCTATATCAGGAACACTTGGGCGCCACAACGCTGAGAGCCCCTGCAACATGACCTGGTCTATTTACTATATTATATGGGAGCTGGGGGACATATTATCAAATGGTTGTACACCGGTATCAGGGCGCATGCTGGTATCACAAACCTCAGGACAAAATGGGCCGAGGACACTGGCTTAGAATTCACTGACAAAGCCTGGGTGAGCATGATAGAACATCCCAGGAGGGTTTCCCGCAACGTTAAACTGAAATTTATCTAAACAATGGTCCTTTCTGCTGCAGTCTTGGGATCTGAGGAAAAAGTCTTTAGAATTATTAATTAATTTAAGCGGAAGTCAGATGGAACTTTTGGTGTTAATTTTGGATTCATTTGCAGAATCAGACTATCGCTTCTGAATTGTAGGAAAGGATCTTGAAAGGTGAAAGCCTGTATTTCACCAACATGTCTTGCTGACATTAGTGCCAACAGGAGAGCCACTTTCCAAGACAGAAATGTAATGTCCAATTTGTGCACAGGCTCACATTGACCTTTCGTTAGTTGAGAAAACACAATATTTAGTTGCCAGAGTGGGGGCGGACGTTTTACTGGAGGGTAGACCCTAAACAGATCTTTGAGAAATAGTTTGTAAAGTCTGTCGCTGATCTTCTGAAACTGGATATGTCCACTAGGTGAACTTTAATGGAAGCATGAGCGAGATCTGATCGTGGCAGATGAAGTAAATAAGGAAGGATTTCTTCCGGTGTAAATGACACTGGGTGCACGTTGGACCAGATAAAAAAATCGCTTTCATTTAAGACTAAGTCTTGTTTGTACCATCTGCATGAGCTCTAACTAAAATATCCCTGCATGGTCACGAGCTCTGACTAAAATATCCCTGCATTCTTCTGGGATGTTCAGATGTGCACCTTCATTGTATTTAGGAGTCAAGCTGACAAATGTAAGGATTTTAGCTCCAGATGAAATACTTGGTTTTGGCTCATTGTCAGTAGAGACGGGAGTGGTTGAAGTTAAATGTGCTGTCTCTCTGAAAGGAGAAGTAGCTCAGTGAACCAGTGTTGCCTTGGCCACCTTGGAGCGAGAAGAATGATCCTGCAGGGGTCTGACTTCATGAGAATCCTTGAGAGGACAGGAGTTGGAGGAAAAGCATGGGCAAAGATTCCAGACCATGCAACTGAAAAAACATTCCCCCACAACCCTGTTTGTGGATGCCAGTTTACGTAAAATCAAACTAAGTACACAGATTGCCAGCCACCCACTTACTTAAATCCTCTATTTTTGAGGGAACAAACCATAAGAGACTTCCTGGTTCGTACGGGTATATACTCAAACCCTTTTATTATTTATTTGTTTTTTGTCTTTTTTTAAGTATTGATGTATGAAAGGGACACCTTTTCGTTTTGTACACCTTATATATAATTATTTACAATTCACGATTATTTGCAACACAAACACATACACATAACTAGTTGTATTATACAAAGTGAATTGCTCTGATATATATACACACAAATATTCATACTACGAAGAAAAAATCATCCGTAATTCCATAAAGACCAGAGTCAAAAGTATAAACTTGATGACAATCATAAATCAATGAACTACAGTTGAATGTAGGCAGTTCAAAAAAGGAAATAGATTAGCCATTTATTGGTCGAATGGACTGAATGAATTAATTTGAAGTCTATTTTTCCTTTTTTGAACTGCCTATATTCAACTGTAGTTCATTGATTTATGATTGTCATCAAGTTTATACCTTTGACTCTGGTCTTTATGGAATTACGGATGATTTTTTCTTCGTAGTATGGCGGCGAAGTTTGGGCATTTTGCGTTCTCGTTTGTGGCGAACAGGTCGATGTCTGGATGCCCCCACTGCTGGAAGTACGGCAGCACCGAGGGATGAATCTCCCACTCGTGCACCTGATGGCTGTGTCTGCTGAGCAGATCCGCCATCTGGTTGTCCTGGCCCGGGAGGTGCTCCGCCATGAGAAAAATGTTCCTCTGAATGGCCCACTTCCACATGCTCTGAGCCAAGTGTGACAACTGTGGAGAGTGAGTACCTCCCTGCTTCTGAATGTAATACATGGCCGTCATGTTGTCCGTCCGCATCAACACAACCTTGCCGCACAGATGTATCTTGAAAGCCTTCAGTGCCATGAAGATTGCCATCAATTCCAACAGATTAATGTGCATCTTCTTCTGTTGATCCAACCATAGTCCCTGCACTGTATAATGAAGGAGATGCGCCCCCCACCCCAGGAGGGATGCGTCCGTCGTGAGCACTACTTGTGGTACAGGCTCTTGGAACGGTCGTCCCTTGCAAAGGTTGCTTGGTTCCACCAATGCAGAGAGTTGTACGCACGACCGGTCACCAACACTAGGTCCTTCAATTGTCCTTGAGCCTGATTCCACTGTCGTGCTAGACACTCTTGGAGCGGACGCATGTGCAGTCTCGCGTGCGGGACTATGAAGATGCAGGAGGCCATCATGCCTATCAACTGCAGAAACACTCGCGCCTGTAGCGAGTGTTGTGGCCTGAATTTGCGAATCAGTAGTTGCATGCTGTCGATTCGTACTGAGTGTGGCTGGGCTGTAGCCGTCACAGTGTCCAACGTCGCTCCCAAGTATTGCTGTACTTGAGCGGGTTGAAGATGCGACTTGGGATAGTTCAAAGAAAATCCCAAACTGTGCAGAAGATGAATTGTGCGGGACACGTGGCTGGCGCACTGCTGGGCCGACTTCGCTTGCACAAGCCAGTCGTCCAGGTAAGGGTAGTGTAACGGAGCAGGGAAGAGTACCCCTCGGGAATGGTGGAGCCCGTGCCCTGCTGACGGTGCATTTCCGCCTTCTCCACAGACCAACGAGTGGGAGAACGGAATGACCGAACCGGACGGCGAGGGAGAAGAGAGCGGCTCCTTTAAGTGGGCGTTTGCAACTAAGGAGGAAGGCCCGGCCCCGAAGGACGTAACAGCAACCGGATTGGTGAAAAGTCAGGAAGTACTGTACACGGGGTGTGTAATCACCCCGGAGGAGAAGTCGGAAGCTGGTGGAACGGAGAGGAGCGGACGAAGCGGAGGCGGAGAAGAAGACAGAGAGTGCCTGGAAGAACAGCGCGGAGAAGACGGAGGGACCGAGACCAGAGGAGAGCCAGGAGGCCAACGACCCCGCGAACTCCCTCCCGAGGGAGGAGTGTGGCTGTCACAGGTACAGCGGCGTTGGGCAGCCTGGGTGGGGAGACGGAGTGCTAAAGAGTAGCAGTGTATATATCCCGGTTTGTCCCTTCCCTCTGTGCTTTGCCTACCCTTCCACTACCTTTTACCTTCCCTGTTCCTCCAAGCACCCCCCCCCCCCCCCCCCCCTTATCCTACGTTCACGGAGCACTGTGTATATAGCAAGCACGAGTCACTGGGTTCACCCTCACTTTCCCCGGTTCCCTTGGTGCACCTCCCCTAGAGGACTGTGACCTAACGGCATCCCTTCTTGTTGGTCTCTTTCATGTGGCGGAGCCGACTGTATCCGGTGTGAAGACCCACCCCCATATCTGAGTGAGAAAAACGGGAGAAGACCAGCGCCACGGACCACAGTACCTTTGCCCGAGAAAGACTGACCTTCAGGACCCGAAAGACGTTTATGTCAAAGGCCATAAGAACCTTAAAAATAAAACCATCTTTAAATCCCACACCTGGTGTCACAGTCGTCCCTACTCCCATGCCCACACTGGTGTCAGAAGTGGGATCTGCCCCATCAGAAGCGACCATGGCAATGGAACAGGTGATACAGACTCTTATAGAAGGTCAACAAAAGCTAGAATGGGCGATAAGCCAACAGATCAACACCGCTGATGCAGACCGGGACTTGTTCCGAACCTCTATGTCACAGCAAATGGACTCCCTACAAAAGGCAGTACAAGCCCCAAGTACATCCTCTCCCTTGGATAGAAGACCAGTCGGACCCCACCCTTCAGGAGTGGCCTTACAGAAATATGTGGTCGGGGAAGACCCCGACGCGTTCCTGTTAAATTTTTAACGTGCGGCAAGGGCGTGTGGGTGGCCTGAAGAAAAATGGCCCTTCTTCTTGGCCCCGTTACTGACCGGAGTAGCACAGACTGCCTATCAGGTAGCAAACCATTCTGGAACGTCCTCCTATGCCGACATAAAAGTGGTGATTCTGGACCACCTAGGGATGGATGCGGAAGCATACAGGCTCCGTTTTAGAAAGGAGAAGGGAATCACAGGAGAGAATCCCAAGACCATGTATCTACGTGTCAAGATGGCCGCTGAGAAATGGCTCAGACCCGACATTAGAAGCAAGGAGGAAGTCATGTCCAGCATCATACTTGAACAGTTTATGGAGGTTTTGCCTTATGGCACACAGTGATGGTTAAGGCAACACCCAGGACTGACGGCGGCTCAAGCCATTAAGATGGCAGCCAACTATAACAGGGCAGCACCCCGTACTTTTCCATGGGATACCAACAGAAGCAGTAAATCCACTCCTACTCCGTCCAGAACAGAGAAAAAGAAGCCGGTCCCCGAACCACTCAAACCACGCCCATTTAAACCAGAGGGACCCACTATGAAGGGGCCCCAGTGCTTCGAATGCGGAGAGTGGGGTCACATAGCCAGGATGTGTCCCCAACGAAGACCCTCCGAAGAACCCATGAAGGGCGGCTATATTCCCAGAGCCGTGATGTACACCGCCGAAATGGGCCCTTAATTTTACGTAAGGGTACGGGTAAATAAGAAATTAGTGAAAGCCTTACTTGATTCGGGATGTCGGCAGTCAGTCGTCCAGGAACGGCTGTTACACCCCACCCAGATAGGCCACGAGGGTACAGTCCACATTAGGTGCGTTCACGGCGACGTCAAACCATACCCTATGGCCCGCATAACCATGCACCCGATAGGTAGGGAACCATGTTCAGTGAAAGTGGGAGTGGTCCGATCCTTGCCAGAGGAGTTAATAATAGGAGTAGACAACCCAGATTTCCTATCCCTGTTTAAAAGGGAGTTAAAAGACCACCCTGCAGGGGCTTACCTGTCCATAGAACCCTGGGTGTTAGATAGGGGTTTCAAATTTGCACAGGCCAACGATCCCTCCCTATTGAATGCGTGGGAGGCGGCTCACCTCTCTCAGACCACTCCTGCCCAGGGATACCCCAGATTCAGAATAGAAAACGACCTACTGTATAGAGAAGGGAAAAAAGGGGAACCAACCCAATTAGTGGTACCAAAGGATTTCAGGGAGCAGATTATTTTCTACGCCCACACCCACCTAACTGCTGGACATAGTGGGGCTGAGAAAACGACACAAAACATATTGCGGCTCTTTTATTGGCCAGGTATATACAAGGAGGCAGAGAACTACTGTAAATGTAAATGTAAATGTAAATGTATTTATATAGCGCAAATCGCCCACATCGCAGGCATCTATGCGCTTGCTTAGGGAACCCGTCCTGGTATTCCCCTGTGAGATAGCCCCGGCAGGGTATCCACAAGGTGAAAGCCAGGCATCCCGCCGCGAGGGGCCGTTGTGGAGATTAAACAAGCTATTGCCCAGAGTCGCAGAGTGTGAACCCGTGAGTCGAGTAGGCACCGGAGCGAGAATTATCGAGTCCGTGGAATTATTGAGCCCAAGACCCGCCGAGGCAGGGAATTGATCCCTGGTCCAGGGCCGATCTCAGCTTCCGGGTCTGCCGCCTCTAACCCCTGAGCCACACTTGTAGACAATGCGAGGTGTGCCAAAAGAAGAACCTAACCCGACCACCAGCGGTACCCCTGCAACCCCTCCCAATAATAAGCAACCCATGGGACAGGGTGGGGATGGACTTAATTGGTCCCTTACCCCGCACGTCAAGAGGACATACATATGCCCTCGTGGTGGTCGATTACAACACAAGGTTCCCGGAGGCCTTTACCCTCAACGCCCCGACTACCAAGAACGTAGCTGACAAACTGGTGGAGTTGTTCTCAAGGGTGGGGTTTCCACAAGAGATCCTAACGGATCAGGGGACTCCCTCTGTTTCCCGGATATTGGGAGAGGTATGCAAGATGCTTGACCTCCATCACATCCGAACGTCCGCCTACCATCCCCAGACGGATGGCCTCGTAGAGAGGTATAACAGGACGTTAAAAACAACCCTCAAGAAGTTAATAACTGCCGAAAACAAGGACTGGGATAGAATGTTACCCCTAGCCCTATATGTGGTGAGAGCACAAGTACAGAGCAGTTTGGGGTTTTCACCATTTGAGCTACTGTACGGCCGTCAACCACGTTCTCTTTTAGAGATAACCAGGGAAGCCTGGGAGAGGGAGGAGGCAGCCGAACAGAGAAACCTTCTGGAGTATACCCAGCAGTTACGATCCAGACTGGGAAAACTAAGGGACTTGGCATACTCGAACTTAGAAAAATCCCAAACTACTCAAAGACGGTACTACGATAAGGGAAAGAAATGGAGGGCCCTAGGAATAGGGGATTGGGCCCTGTGCTCCTACCCTCTTCCACAAAATTTTTTTGGAGTGAGTGGAAGGGCCCCTATAAGGTGGTAGAGACCTTTGGACGTACCACATACAGTCTACAAATGTCCCCTAATAGGAGACAAACCTTCCACATCAATCTCCTCAAGAGATAGTTAGGACAGCCCCCTCGCCCAGCCAATCTAACACTACCATCCGGTAGTACCGGGTCAACTTTGGAGCACCTTCCAGTGAATGCAGAGCTGACCGAGACAGAAAGAAAGGAGCTGACAAAGACTCTACACCCATTCTCCCCGATCTTCTCAGACACCCCGGGTTGTACACATATGGCGGAACACCAAATCCACACAAAAGAAGGACAGGTAGTGAAACAGAGGGCCTATCGCATTCCAGCAGCAAAAAGGGAGGACGTGAGGAAGGAGGTACAGGAAATACTCAGGCTGGGAGTAATAAGACCTTCAAAGAGTAACTGGGCGTCCCCCATAGTCATGGTTCCTAAACCCGACGGGTCTACCCATTTTTGTATGGACTTCCGAGCCCTGAATGCTGTGTCGTCTTTTGACGCATTTCCGATACCCCGGGTGGATGAACTAATACAACGGATAGGGGAAGCTCGAGATATAACCACCCTTGACCTGACCAAAGGGTATTGGCAGGTACCGCTCAGGGAGGAGGACCGACACAAAACTGCCTTTGCGACAGAAGATGGGCTCTTTGAATTTACTATTCTACCTTTCGGGCTCCATGGAGCCCCAGCCACATTCCAGCGTTTAATGAACACAGTGTTGGCTCCACACACCAAATACAGCTCGGTGTATCTTGTTGATATAGTCATCTTTAGCACTTCTTGGGAGGAACATATGAAACATATAACCAAAGTCCTAACTGCCTTACAAGCAGCCGGACTCCATGTGAATGCAAGGAAATCAAGAGCAGCGTTCCCTAAAGTAAAATACCTGGGGTTCATGCTAGGGGAAGGCGTTATAGCCCCTCAAGAGGAAAAGATCAAAGCCATAACCAACACTCCCTTCCCATCCACTAAAAGGGAACTGAGAGCATTCCTAGGCCTCATAGGGTATTATAGACGCTTCATCAGGAATTTTGCAGACCTTTCCAGTCCCCTAACCGACCTCCTACGGAAAAACATTAGAAACACCCTTCCGAACCCTCCCTCAGAGGAGGCCCACAAAGCCTTCCAGCCCCTAAAGAAAGCCCTTACTACGAGCCCAGTCCTCATTCCTCCGAACTTTGGTAAACCCTTTTCCCTAGCCACAGATGCCTCAGACTCTGGCATTGGGGCCGTCTTGTCACAGGAAGGGGATGATGGAGCAGAACATCCCATACTCTATATAAGCAGGAAGCTCCATCCAAAGGAATGGAAGTATCCCACGGTGGAAAAAGAGTGCCTGGCCATCCGATGGGCGATAGACAAGTTGAGGTACTACCTGGAGGGTAAGGCCTTCGTTCTCTACTCGGACCATGCACCCCTTCAGTGGATGCAAAAAAAACGTTCCCAAAACGCCAGAATACTGCGCTGGTTTCTATTCCTACAACCTTTTGCCTTCACAGAGTACATCGGAAAGGTATGGACAACGGGAATGCCGATTTTCTCTCCAGGATGCCCATTCTCCCCGATCGGGAGAATCCAGGGGGGGAGGAATGTAACGGAGCAGGGAAGAGTACCCCTCGAGAATGGTGGAGCCCGTGCCCTGCTGACTGTGCATTTCCGCCTTCTCCACAGACCAACGAGTGGGAGAACGGAATGACCGAACCGGACGGCGAGGGAGAAGAGAGCGGCTCCTTTAAGTGGGCGTTTGCAACTAAGGAGGAAGGCCCGGCCCGAAGGACGTCACAGCAACCGGATTGGTGAAAAGTCAGGAAGTACTGTACACGGGGTGTGTAATCACCCCGGAGGAGAAGTCGGAAGCTGGTGGAACGGAGAGGAGCGGACGAAGCGGAGGCGGAGAAGAAGACAGAGTGCCCGGAAGAACAGCGCGGAGAAGACGGAGGGACCGAGACCAGAGGAGAGCCAGGAGGCCAACGACCCCGCGAACCGCCGTGCCACACTCCCGAGGGAGGAGTGTGGCTGTCACAGGTACAGCGGCGTTGGGCAGCCTGGGTGGGGAGACGGAGTGCTAGAGAGTAGCAGTATATATATCCCTGTTTGTCCCTTCCCTCTGTGCTTTGCCTACCCTTCCACTACCTTTTACCTTCCCTGTTTCTCCAAACACCCCCCCCCCCCTTATCCTACGTTCACGGAGCACTGTGTATATAGCAAGCATGAGTCAGTGGGTTCACCCTCACTTTCCCCGGTTCCCTTGGTGCACCTCCCCTAGAGGACTGTGACCTAACGGCCTCCCTTCTTGTTGGTCTCTTTCATGTGGCGGAGCCGACTGTATCCGGTGTGAAGACCCACCCCCATATCTGAGTGAGAAAAACGGGAGAAGACCAGCGCCACGGACCACAGTGCCTTTGCCCGAGAAAGACTGACCTTCAGGACCCGAAATACGTTTATGTCAAAGCCCATAAGAACCTTAAAAATAAAACCATCTTTAAATCCCACACCTGGTGTCATGGTCGTCCCTACTCCCACGCCCACAGGTAGACATGAATGTGTTGTCTCCGAAGGTATGCTGCCACTGTCGCCAAGCACTTGGTGAACACTCTGGGAGCAGTGGTCACTCCAAAGGGTAGCATCTTGAACTGGTAATGCTTGTTTTGTATAGTGAACCTGAGGTATTTCCTGTGTGCCTGATGTATGGGTATATGGAAATATGCATCCTTCAGATCCAGAGTTGCCAGGAAATCCCCCTGACTGAGCAATGGCGGGACCTCCTGCAGAGTCAGCATGTGGAAATGTTCTGAAAGGATGTACAGGTTCAGGGGTCTCACATCCAGAATGGGTCTGAGAGACCCGTCCTTCTTTGGGACTAAGAAATAGAGAGAGTACACCCCTGTTCCGTGCTCCTCTAGAGGCACCAGTTCTATGGCCCCTTTTTGCAGCATGCTTGCCACTTCCTGCTGTAATAAGGTTAAGTGCTCTGCGGACATAGGATGGTGTCTTGGTGGTATGTCGGGTGGAGTGGATGTCAGTTCTAAACAATACCCGTACTGGATATGTTGCCTCACCCACCTGTCTGTGGTAATGCCTTCCCAGACTGGTAGGAACTGCTGGAGTCGTCCCCCGACCGGTGTTATATGGTCTGGGGGCAGTGACAAGACGTCACTGTTGGTATTTGCTGAGGACCTGGTGTTATTATTTCCGCGTCCTCTGCCTTTGGTGCTGTTACCACGGTATCCGCCTCTATTTGTCTTGTTAAAGGTGGTCTGTGCACCACCTCTACTGTATTGTGTCTGCTGAGATGTTTGCGCCCTTGACGGCCCTCTACTACCTGAGCGACGAAAAGAAGCCCCTCTAAACTGTTGAGACTGCAAGGCCCCCATAGACTTAGCCGTCTCGGTGTCCTTCTTGATCTTTTCAAGAATCGTGTCAACGTCAGGCACAAACAAGAAATCTGGGTTAACGGAGTGATTGAGCAAATTCGTTTGTATTTCTGGCTTAAACCCTGAAATTCACAACCATGCCTGCCTCCGTAGCATCACACTAGTGTTAATGGCCCTGGTTGCAGTGTCCGCTGAATCTAGGGCACACTTGATAGAAGCGTTTGATATCAGTTTCCCTTCCTGAATCAACATTTCCGCCCCCTCTTTCTATGCATCAGGCAAGTGTTGCAACAGTTGCTCTAGGGTATCATAGTGAGCCCTATCGTATCTAGCCAGTAGAGCTTGTGTATTGGCTATTCTCCAAATATTAGCTGCCTGCGCAGCAACCCGCTTCCCAGAGGCTTCTAACACTTTAGATTCTTTGTCTGGGGGAGGAGCATCACCACTTGTTTGTGAGTTCGCCCTCTTCCGGGCATTGGAGACCACCAAAGAGTCCAATGGCAATTGACCCCTTATATACGTAGGGTCCACAGGAGCAGGCCTGTATTTCTTTTCAATACGTGGGTTCACCACCCTTGCTCTGGTTGTGTCCTTGAAAATGTCATTGGCGTGCTTAAGGACACCCTTCAGCATCGGCAGCGTCTTCACTGACCTGTCCGACGTAGAGAAGGTATCAAACAGAAAGTCCTCCTCAACTGGGTCTGCATGCATGACCACATCATGGTTCAACACTGCCCTTTCAAGTAGAGCGTTGAATGCCGCAGTATCCTCTGCGGGGGCTGTCTTTACTTGGTAAGACTGGGCGTCCGCCGTGCCTTGATCGTCGGGCACATCCTGCAAGTCATCCTGATTAGATTCATCAGGATAGTTGAATTGCTCGTCATTCTGGTCATCCCCCCCACCATCCTCAGTGCGTGTGGGGGAATGAGTAAAGGCTTGTCCATAAGGCCTTACGGACTCGAAAAGGACCGGCGAGGAAGCAGAGTCTCTTTTCCTTTTGAGCGGAATTTGATAGGATTCCATTGGCTTCTCTGGCAAGATCTTCCGTTTGAAGAGGGTGAGTCTTCCGGTTGCAGAGTCAATGTACAACTTCTTTGAGCTTTCAGAAGAAGGTGGAGCCGACGCCTTCAGGGGTGGCGGTCGTTCCTTTAAGCTTTGACATCAATTTGCCAGGGTCGGTGCCCTGTGCCGGCTTAGAAGTTTTAGGTCTTGCAGTCGGAGGCAGTCCAAAAACTATAGGTGGGGGCCCCGATGGCTGTTTGACTTTTTTCACGGCCATCGCCAACTTCGAGCCAGGTGTTGCGCTGGGATCCCCAAAATGGCCGCGGCTTGATGCGTCACGTTCCAACGCCAGCATTTTGTGCTTGTTTTCGAGAACCTTCACCAGCATCAACTTGTATGCATTCGGACTGAGGGGTGGCTGAGACTCAAGTCCGTCTTCAGTGTCCATGCCCCCGAGGGCAGCCTTAGATGACGTCGCACCGTCTCTTCGGGCCTTCGGCACCTTCTTGGATGTACCGATCTTCGGGTTGGCACCCTTCTGTAACCCCGAAGGAGCAATGACACTCTGAGCCTTCATAGGATCCGATGGAACGAGGCTTCGCGAAACGAATACTGATTAGGCCAGTTTCAGTTTCGGTTTCAAGTTGTCTTTAGTCAGTTTCGTTTTCGTTTTCGAAGGCGTACCACCGAAGGCTCTGAATTATTCTTAGCCGGGCAAGGTTGCGGGGCTGTAGAATGAGTAGAAAGATCTTGGCTAAGGCCTTCCGGCGATGCTTCGACCTGAGCCGTTGACAAGACAGGGTCACTATCGACCCCCGAATGTTCGGGCGGGTCTTGCTCATCGCTGGAGCCGCCCTCCGCGGCTCCAATAGCCATACCGTTGTCTCTTACCTCGACGGCTTCATCGTCTTCGATGTGCTCATCGTCTACCTCTTTTCTGTAGTAAGAATCTTGACAGGAGACCGGGTCGGAGAAGTGCTCCGGTTCCTCCTCTTGGACGCCCTCGTCGTCCCCAGCCTTGAAGATATCCCCCACATCCGACGCTCTCCGCGCCGTTAGTCTCGCCTCACGTCGAAGAGCGAGCGCCTCTTCCAACCTGAATTTCGAACAGGCCAAGCAACTCTCCTCGTCGTGGTCTGGAGACAGACATCTGTTGCACACAGGGTGCACGTCTGAGAGAGGGTACTTCGCGTTACAGACTGAGCAACGTTTAAACGGGGCCTGGAATTCCATCGTCGATGTCAATCTCCGTTCGGGCCTAAAAAGCTGAGCGCACACGTGCTCAAGTATCCGGGAAACCGGATAAGTTAACTCAGAACCGAACGAAGTACAATACCGACGCTTAAAGAGGCCTTTTGGCCTGAAGAAAACAAGTTTTTCCTATAGGTTCCGAACAAGAGTCACGGAACACATCCGAACCCAATGGCGGAAAAAACAATTTGAGGATGGAGAGGATGCCCATGCGCACTGTAGTCCAGGGGAGGAGCCACCTATCTCGTGATACTTCAAAGACTCTTCCAGGACAACAAGGTGCAATCATCCGGACCCAACACTAGGCGGCGATCTATGCACAAGATATGAATTTAGCGGCCCACATGCCTCGAACATATTGTCTGTCTTTCTGGAGTTGGATAAGCTTTGTTCAGCAGTGTCCAATGTAGCCCCTAAGAACTTTATCCTCTTGGATTGCTGAAGGGCTGACTTTAGTCGATTTAGCATAAGGTCAAATTTGCTGAAAAGGTGTAAGCAGGCGTTGTTTAAACTCTGTGTAGATTGATCGGAAGGTGCCTTGAACAGCCAGTCGTCGAGCTACAGAAAGACTTGGTATTCCTCCTGTCTTAAGAATACCGCTACTGGTGCCTCACACTATGTGAAAATGCGAGGGGCAGATTTTAGGCCAAATGGAAGGACCTTGAACTGATAATGGCTAGCAGCTACTGTGAATCTTAAAATTCTTTGATGGGTGGATGTATCAGGACATGAAAATATGCATCTTGGAGATCAAATGTTGTCATATAATCTCCTGGTTTTTGCAGTTATAGGATATCCTTCAGTGCAACCGTACAAAATGTCTGTTTCCTGAGATATTTGTTCAATTTTCTTAGGTCTAGGATGGGCCTTCATTCCACTGGCTTCTTCTGGACTAAGAGGATACAGGAATAAAAACCTCTTCCCTTCCTGTTTCCAGGGACTCTTTCAGCCCCTTTGCTGAGCATGGTCTGGATTTCTAACCTGAGAAGATGCAGATGTTTTGGCGGGGACTTCCGGGGTGGAGTCGGAGGTGGTTTTTAAATGAATTCCAGCGTGTGGCCGAATTGATACAGATCCAATACCCATTGGTCTTTTATTTTCCTCCATTCATGAAGGTGATTGGCTATCTTGCCTCCAAGGCATGTCTGAGGGGACAGAGATAAAGCTGTTGCCTGTAATTTGTCACTGTCAACATCCTGTATCTTTGCCCTGACAATCCAGTTTTATTTTCTGGGTTTGCCTTGTGTAGGCTGCCTGAGGAAGCTGTCGCTGCTGGTACTGCTAATGAAATAGTTGTGAGCCAGATTGGTATGATGGGTACCTGTAGTATTGATAACTTCCTATGTAGGAGAATTGCCCTCTACCTCATGCGCCACAAAAAGGTATTTAACAATGCGGCAGGGTACCCAGTGACTTGGTGGTATCAGTGTCCGTTTTTATGGATTGGAGAGCATTGTTAATGTGTTTCCCAAAGAAGGATTCACAATCATATGGGAGGTTAAGAATCATACTTTGCACCTCTGGTCTGAAGGCAGTGCCAGTTGCTGAAAACCTGTGGATGCAATGCCCATCATCTTGAAGACAGTCAAGATATGGTGCGATGTCTGACCACATTTGTCAGTCATATCTTCCAAGCACTGCCAAAGAGTTTGCTGCTCACACCATGTGTGCTGACATTGAAAAAAAACGTTTTGCAATGATGTCCAGGCGCCTACCTTACTTATCTGGAGGTGCAGAGATTGGCGCAGGTGGATGCTTAGAACAGCGCTGTGCAGCTTGAGTGATTACAGAGTGAAATTTGGTATACCCAATGAAGCAAGCAGGAGAATCTTCTGGCGTTTTATATTTTTGTCCAAGCGTGGCAATCCTGTAGCCACTGTGGTTGGGGTTTTCATGGTCTTTATTCTTTTTTCCCAGATGCAATCCACGATGGAAACCGCTCTGAAGCTCTTCCTGAAGGGCTCCTTGAAGTCATATAAGAAGCAATCCGTTTGATTCATCGTTATGGAAAGACCAAACCTCTTTGCCGCTCACCCCAGAAGTATATGGAAACCTCATATGTCTTGAGGGGGCGAATCTGTGGTTGGTCGTGTTGTAAAATATGGTGTTGGAATAAGGTAATCATTAGTGTGGACATCTGGAAGTTCCCTCTCTTTTCTGTCGTTATCTTAAGATGAGGTATCGTGCACAGGCACCATAGAAAACTGTGGGGTATGCCTTCCGGAGACGGCTGTTGGTATATTTCTTGTGGTTTGTTAAATTGAGGGTTGTACTGGAGGAGTCTTTGGAGGTGCAGTCACCTGCCTGGGTGAAGTGGTTGTAGGTGGAAAGCGTTTGCTGTAATTTCTCCAGCATCGGTTGTAAGTCTGGGACCAATGCGCTTGGTACGCATACCCCGTTCTACTGATAATGTTGCTGTTGATATGGCTGAAACCGTTCCTGGTAATATAAATCCTCTTTTTGAAGGGGATAGTATTATTTACGATAGTAGCCTTCTTTCTCCTCCTGCCGGTATTTTACATGCTGTTCTGACGGAGTGCATGCAGTCCCAAAAGGACCATCATTTTCTGAATCAACCTCATCCAGGAGATGACTGGGTGGTACGAGTGACATTTTTCTTGGGGATTTATGTTCTGATATAAGGTATGTTGCTTCCCCATCTCTTTTGGTCATTCCTGAAAAAAAATGTCATCGACAATGTCGTCGTCATCGATGGGAGGTTTCACAGGCACTGCAGCTGGGATGGGTGACGCCAGTGATGGTGTTGTCGTCATTGAGGAGGCAGAGAGCAGTTTGACCCTTGATGGGATAGGCGCCATAGACAGTATCATGGACGATGTGGCAGTCGTCAATGATGATCCGATTACAATCACAGTTTTCACTGTTGTCGTGGTTGGTGTCGTAGTTGCCGCCGTAGTCCTCGTCCTCGTCGACGGCATGGTAGGCGATTTCTTAGTCAACGGTGGGCTCGGCGACGATCTATCCGTTGACGTGCCAACGACAGTTGTTTGAATTTGTGTGAAATTTGAGGTGGAGGTGTAGGAGGCTCTGACCTTGAATTTTCAGGCTTCTTTGAAGAAAAAAACATGTTCTTTATGCTTTTGAGAATGTTTTTCTGAGGGACCATGTTCCCTATGAGATTTTTCTGAATGTCCTCGCTCCTTGCAAGACCTAAGGTGGGTCTTTTTAGTAGATTTCCTGGGAGGCTCATTAGGAAAGTGAACTTTGGTCCTCTCCCTCTTGTGAACTTTCCTGGAGGATGAGGAAGAAACCTCACTGTCATCCTCAGAAACAGGGTCCTTCTTAGCCTTGCCGTAAGCTTTTGGAGCCACAACAGTAGCCTCCCCTCTATGTCCTTTAGAGATTTGGAAGAAAATGTATAACATACCTTACAATATTTCACTCTGTGGGATGGATAGAGGGAGTAAATGCAATCCTTTTGATGATCTTCTGAATGAAGCCAATTCTTGCCACATGGTCTAAAAATACCTTTTTTAACTTACTCTGACATTGTAGAGTTAGATTTGAAGCAGATGTTAATTGTAGCATAAAGTTGATATAAATAAATCTCTCAGAATACTGGAAATAAGCTGAACTGAGCAGAGTTCTGGGGAGACTCCCTCACACGACATGCAGTAGAAAATCTGAGAGACAGAAGCCTAGGAGGGAAGTGCTACAACCAGATTGGTTGAAGTTTAGTCTTTATTATATGAAAGAGATATGTACTAAAGTCAAGGCTTTAGGGCCTTCCAAGACTATGTTTCACATTACACTGCTTTCTAAACATACCGTGGGACTCCCATTTTGACGACGGGGAATGATTCAAGCATACAAATTTATGAAAGAGCCAATGCCGGAGTAAGCTTTACTTTCTCACAGAGCAGGGAAAGCATGGCAGTAGAAAAGGAAGCTTCCCTCTCAAACAGAAGGCAATACGTTCAATCTTTAATTTTCCACAGAAAAAATCCAGAAGGGCAGACTAATACAAGCTTTCATCTCTTGAAGAACATGTACAGTAAAGGTATGAGTGACATATAGTGTACAGACAGACCCCTTGGATTGGTGCCTAAGTCACTGAGATGAATAGGTGGATGAGTGAGGGAATATTCGAGTTCTGAAATCTCTCTCACTTAGGTGATATTTCAAGTTGGCATCCTGAAAGTCCTGCTGCTGTCACTTGGAGACCTGCTGTTTGTGTTAATTGTTTGGTTCTCCATGTATTGAAAAGTAGCTATTACCTACTAGGTCATTGATGTCACAGTCTATGTAACCAAGCTCTAGATATGCACACAGGTAACAACCTCTTTGAAAAGTTTTGAAGGTTGCACGTGCCAGGGGCTGTGCAATCCCAGCATGGGTGCTGCACCTATTCAAAATGTTGAGGGCCACCAGTGCCCATGAGACACTAAGGTTTCCATCCCTGGCACGCACTAATTTGTACTCAATAAAATACACTATGTATTTTTTAATAAACTGACGCTACATCGCACACTAAAGGAGCTAAACCTTGCGATACATTGCTTATCAGGAGCACACAATTTTTCACTCTATAATTGGCGGTACCTTCTTACTTCATGTGGCTATTAGTTCCTACAAAACCCTCATACAGGGTTGGCATGGTGGTCCCCTCATCCCCAAAATATTTTTTCTCCCATCCTTCTGAACACTAGCTTCTATGCTTCCAGGAAGCCACTACTACACCTGCTCCCTCCCCTGGCAACTATACGCAAGTTCTAAATGGAGCACATAAAAATTGCCTAACCAAACCAAAGTGCCTTTGCCCATTCACCACCACCAATCAAGACAGTAGGGCCCGTGGGACCATGTATTAGATACTCACACTCATCCAGTCCTAGCTGGTAGGCCAGGTTCTGCAGTCCTCGCACTTTCTCCATCAGATTAGCCGTAGTCAAGCTGCCCAGCTCTGAAAACACAAAGGAGAGAAAGGCTAAGCATGCAGGATATCTCTGGGTACCACTGGCAAAAGCCCCTCAAACTGCACACAGGGTTTTTAATTTCAGAATTGTGAAGGTTCCTCAAATATTCAGGTTTTCTCTTCTTTTGCCCATGGTGGAGCAGGCTCAACTCGCCCACAGGGTCTCCCTTCCGCAGGGTGTGGGCTCTGCAAACTGCTAGTGTTATCTTCACTTACCCTTGCTGAAAGTCCCTCTATGTGCTGGTATTTCTGCACTTGCTTCTGGCCTAGCAACACCGAAGGTCTAGGTCGCTCTACAACAACCCCTCCTTCAACAGAGAGACCCCCAGAGGCAGAGAAAACTGCAATGGAATCTCAAGACAGGAACAAAAAAGTATTGCTGCAGAAAGCAAAGCTAAACAACAGAGAAAGAATGAAAAGGCGTGCAGCAGCTTAGATGAAGGGCAGTGGAGAGAACAAGGCAGGATGTACTGACTTGAAGGATATATTAGTAATAGCATCAGGCAGAGCGAGGAAGTTAATTACTTCCTAGAGCAACAGAGAAGGGAGTGAGCACTTTCTTCAATTGCAACACTGGCCAAATAGTAATTTAATAGAGGCAATGCTCTGCCCTGAGCACATAATCACCACAGCCTTAAAGAGGCAATACACATACTCACCCTTCAGCATATCAATGTCGTCGTTTTCCAGTTCTGCCATCCACTTTGGAGGGGAACTACTGATTGGCTACAAAATAAAATGTCACAATCAGAGAACAAGAAAAGGGGCTGCATCAATCTTGTAACATACTGCATCTTTAGATTTGAAATAAAATCGCAAGCTAAGAAATCGTGCGCAATAACTGTATTAATGTCTGATTTAAAAGTGTCCCAAGACTTCATTGGCAACAACTAAATGAAGACACTGTCTGGATGTAGGGTTTTTAGTAACACAGGAAGCTTGGCGCTCAAGCTGATATGCGTAATGTGTTTGAGTGAGAGAGGTAAGTACGGTGCTGCCAGGTCGGGGGAAATGCCCAGTAGCCCCCGTAGACGTGTGGATCGTTGCCTAAATAACTAAATGAAGACAGTCTACGCAATGTCTGAGCACTAAGAAAAGGGTACTGAAGTATAACACTGCTTTGCAATTTTGGCATCCGTTATACATCAACAAGTTTTAATTGGGCAGGCTTCTAATCATTTATTGACAACAGAATGTTGTCAATGCATGACTACACCGATCAGAACTTAATTATCAACTCAAACTCTTTATTAAGTACAATACAAACAAACCCTATAGGTGGTTTAGCTTTCAACCTCCTGCGATTGTCTAGTTACTCGCCCCTGAAGGAAAGTAAATGAAAGTGGGATGAAGTGCAGTATAGAATCTAGTATTAAGAGGTGTTCTGGCTTGGACTGCCATCCTGGTGGTACCAGAAGGTTCAAGGGGATCATGGGAACATTTTCTCTTCCAAATATGCATATATAGCCCTTCCCCCTCTGTTTAACCAATACATCTTTAGAAGAATAACCTAAAAACGCCAGGAATGAAACAAGAGAGCAGGGAAGACTGTACTAATGTGCTTTGATTTTCAAAGACCTGCAAGAAAAGATATATAGTTAAAAAAAGTGTTATTTCCACACATTCTTTGCAAGGAATTAGCCCAAGAGAATTGCATGCTATCTTCAGGGCCTATTGGGAAAAGGTGCTAGCTCTAAGAACACCAACTCTGGGAAGACAAATAAAGGTTTACAATCCTTTATCAACTTGCTCGCAGATCCAAAGTCGGGATACAGATATGCATCCAGAATTAGCCCTACTTCGCAGATGATCAGTGGAGTTTTACCCCCTTCACTCATTGTGGGTTGGAGGATATCCCATCTGCTTCTGGCAACTAAACACACTATCCTTTCTCTCCGGGGTGAACCTAGAAAGCCAACATCTGAACTCTGGTTACATAAGCTCGGGCATCTTCTAGGGCTTGCGAAAATAGCATATGACCTTGCATACAAATCTCGACTTTTCACTAAACTACGGTACCTGATGCGCGCATTCTTGAAGGATGTATGACGTTACTCCGCATACCGTTACAACTACCTACCATTACAACGCGACCATTACAACGCATACCATTACAACGCATAGCGCTTTGGGGTGCTGGATAGTGGTAAGTATAATTTACTATTCTAACTCCAGTCCCCGTGGACCCTAGGGAAGGTGTTGGATAGTAAATTATACTTATTCCCTATCCTAGAGCGCCCCCCAGCGCAATGCGTTGTAATGGTATGCGTTGTAAAAGTCGCGTTGTAATGGTAGTGCGGAGTAAAAAATGCGTTGTAACAGGTGCATACCATTCTTGAACAAAGACTGCAGAGGCAGGACATGCCCACAAACTTTACGACCATTGGGACAATTTGACTTTTTTAATACCACGATTTTGATCCTCTGTGATCCTGGAAGACTGATAAACAATGAACTTCCTTGCTATGCCCATATGGTCCGGGAAGGGAAATGAGAATTGAATGTTGGTGGTAGAATCCACCGGAAGTTGTTTTGATTTATTTGCTTGTATTGCAAAAAAATTGTTTGATTACAAATGGTCACTTTAAACAAAATTACTGCTAACCCACACTCACCTTTTACATCGAGGGTTGGCATGCTACAGCACCTTCCTTCCCAACATACTATCCACATTAAAACTGTGACTATGTCTAACAGGCAACACAATCCTTCTTGTACGTCCAGAAAGAGTTCTAAGGCAACCCTTCCTTACACACTCCTCCACATTTCAAACAATCCAATTATAAATACAGGAAGCTTCACATAAATTATTTAAACCTCGCCTCACCACTGCCTACTGATGTACCTGCTATGTAATACACTTATTACTCTCACTTTACACAGGAATTATCATGAAAGTACAGAACTGAATCTACTCCAAAGATGACATCTCGAGCTTAGACGGCACAAATGGACGCATCTGTAATTATAGAACTAGAAGGCTGTAGGAGTGACATACCGATTCAGTACATTAGACTATCACAATCCACTAACATTTTGGTACACTAACCTAACATCGTTTTTATTTTTTCTAAGTCAGGAACATACTGTATCATCAGAACGGTATAATGACACCAAGGAGTGATGTACATGAATCCAGAGCAGGTTGATTTCTGAAGCTATAATTCAATTATGTTGCTTACTGTTCAAGTTAATATATAATTAATAATTTCTTGGCTCCCACAGGTCAATAAATGATCCAGTACAAACACAATAGATAGACCTTATTATAAACAGCCAACACTATAATAGTTCCCACTTTAAATCCCACAGGATCATTGGCTACAGAAAACGAAACCTTGCAAAGCCAGTAGTTTTGGCTTGCATTGAGTCCTGCCTAATATATTTTGCTAAATGCTTGACGCAGTGAAAAAAACATGTCAAAAAATAATCGCTTTCTGTATACATTGCTTCCATTACATACACTTAATGTGTGATCAATCAGTTGGCCTCTGAGGTGTAAAATAGTCCCGTCATGAATTTCAAAGCAAGTGATCCAAAAGAGGCGGAATGATACACCAATTTGCAAATACCATGATGTGAGAGAGCAATAATATTCCAGGTGAAGCCAAAGCCTACTCTATGTACACTTTAAACAATACTTCCACAATAGAACTAAAACAGCTATGTTCAATCAATCAATCAATCAGGGGTTGGTAAAGCGCGCTACTCAGCCGCAAGGGTCTCAAGGCGCTGTTGTCAAGCCAGACCTACAAACTTTGAACAGAATTACACCAAATGAAGCATGTATTTAGAACGTTACTCAAGGAAGTGACCCTGTTAGGTTTGATGCAACTCCGTTCTGTGGTTTGAGAAATTATGGTTATAAAGATTTTTGGGATGGGCTTGAAAGGGTTAAAAAAGTTAGAGGGCGCTGGACTATCCACGTACTGCCCTCAAGCCTGGGCTTTAGGACAGTTTACAGACCCATATTTAAAAAAGATATACAAATCTGACTGGAAAAGTGAGCTTTTTTCCTGACTTCCATTTCTTTCTTTCAATCATTTTTATTGAGGTTTTATGCTTTACATCACTTGTGGGTACAAAGTTATCGAGGAGCAAACATCGATTAACAGCTATAGTTGCTGTTTTTCTCACATGTGTGAAACATTAACGTGCAATTACAGAACAGTGAAATCACAGACTGGAGAACGCTAATGTCCATTGCGTCTCCAGGAGATGAATGGCATGGAGGCTTTGTGTTCTGGGCAAGAGGAGGGGGATCTTAGGCGGTTAGGTCCCTGAACTGTGTGAGCATGGTGTCCCAGGCGGTTGCGATGGGGCGCCTGCAAATTTGATTCTTCCCGTCTCCCATTTAGGATCTGCCAACCATATGCTCAGGTCCCAGACCTGAAATCTCTGATTCACTGGCCACAGGAAAATGTTTTCACTTACGTCTGCCATGAAGGACTGTGGAAATAGGGCAATTTTAGAGTTGTGCTGATAGTGAACTCTTACTTCTTAAAATGCATGTGCAGAGCCAGCCTCTGCAAGCTAGCAATGAAAGCAGGGCTTTTATATAGTGTGTTCACTTTGGGTCAATTCCACAAATTATTTGCCAATTTAAAAGCAATTTCATTAGCTGAAATCTCATGTATCCTCCCACCCTAGCAAAGAGTGACTTTTCCTTATCTACAGGAGGCACGTCCATAATTGTGTGAGGAGCAGGAGTCTTGAACTGTAGTAATTTTGTTTGACGGATATTTTCTAGCTCTGATAAATGACAGAGAAACCAGAGCAAGAGATTCCAGGACCATATTCTTCATTTAAAATATAAGAGGTGATCTGCAGTGGAGGATGGTGGACCTAGAGGAGAACATCACGGTTTGAACATTTGGGAGCTCTTTATTAGTCGACCTCCAAGCAAGAAGAGGCTGATGCAAGGACGGTCACTGCAAGCTCTGTGAAATGAGGCTAAGCAGGAGGCAGAGAGGATTCTACACCTTCAGGACTTCAACCAGGAGATGACATCTCAAGTCGAAGCAAGTGGAGGAGCTTTGAGGTGCCAGAAGGAAAGATCAACTCCTGTTGATGGAAATCAGTGTTCTGCTAATGGGCATTTAGATATGAAGGTCACATGAGGCTTGAATGTCACATACTCCGCCTTTAATTACTTGATCAAGGCCCAATGAATTATTATATCCAATGTTGAAGATGTTGATGATGCTGAGAAAGGCACACATTGAAACTATTTGACATCTTTATATAATGTAGTTACAAGATAAGGTTATCTAGCAGATAAATCGTGGTCGGCCCCGAGACAGTAAAGGCACCGACGGTGGAGGTCGGTCACCGACATCAAGCGGTGACAGTCCTCGCAAGGTTTAAACCCAGGCATCCCTACCGGCACCGTGAGTCGAAGGTCGACTCGAGAAGTGATAAAAAATGATCAAAAAAGTTAGTCAAAAAATGACTAAGAGTACTGCTCTTCCCGGATCTGCGCTTACTGGCGCAGAAAAAAGAAGAACTTACTTCAGCGCGCGAGGGCGGCGTCCAAGTACTCGGACAACGTTATCCCGGCGATCACAACGCCGACGACGGACGCTGAGCCGCAGACGACGCCTAGCGATGGGCAGGGGTACTGCTGACGAAAACTTTCCGGATCCAGTCTGACGCCTGGGGTTATTCTAAGGTAAGGAATCTAACACTAATGTGTTTCTTTCATATGGGTGCATACTATTCCAATACAAAGAATGTCAAGGGAGCACAGTGTCGAACTGTGCTACTAAATATTTTAACTTTGTATTAAGAGAAAAAAAGCGTTCATGCTGATAGTGTTTGACATGTGTTTTTTTTAAGATGGTTTACGTGTTTTTTCAGTAATATGGGATAGACATCTTCAAATAATTATTTTACGGGTATTTTGGTCTTAGCTTTTAGGGGTGCATGTGTAATCCCATGAGCAATTTGTTTCAGCTTTGTTGTTTGTTTTGTGCAATGTTTTATGTGCTTTGACTCGGTCATACCAAAGTGGGTCTACAAAGGCTTCTTGATGGACTGCTTCCCTACACTACAAGACACTCTTTGGAATTGAACCTGTCCAAAACTAAAACAATATCTTTTGGGAAGCAAAAAAGGCCACGTGGCCGGTGGTTTTTTAACAAAACAAAAATCGAACCTACATCTGACTTTTAAATATTTGGGCATTTTTGCTCTTTCGTCAAACAAAAAGAAACGCTAAGGGCAAAAGCCCTGTCACTAGAGGCTGCTGCCGCAAAATTATCAAAACAACTACATGGCCCAAGTCTAACTCCCATGCTGAAAGTGATAAAGGCGAGGATAATCAACTCTTTGTCGTATGGGCAAGAGATAATGAAGGGCACAACTAGTTCATTACTAAGCAAATTAACAACCAAAATCTTTAAACGTGCCTTTCGCCTCCCAAAATAGAGTTCACCATCGCAGGTTGGTCTAGAACTGGGCCTATTGGATCATTACGGCACCGAGGCCGGCGCATTTATAAAGTTCTGCAATAGACTGCGCCATTCAAGGGAGGGCTCCCTGGAGGCAAAACTTTGGCGAGAAATAGCGAAATGCCAGTCCAGCCTGAATCATAGTCATCACCTGGATCACAGTTTAAAACTACTAGGAGTCAAAGAATTCTGGGAAACAAACCCTTCCCAGCAGGTGCTTAAGGCTGTCATTAAGAAGAGCGTCTGACTGCGGGCATTTCATTCAGACAAGGCAATTCTGTCAAAAAGGAATCATGCCTGGTCAGTAATCACAAATGTCAAACCAGGAGTTGAGTCGCCTCACTTACCCAGCACTTTTTCATTTTACTTGAAAAAAAGTTCTTAGCTCTAAGGATAGGCGACTGGCCATTTTTAAAGTACCTGCCCGACTGGCGTCGCCCAGATAACAACATCGAATGCATGATGTGTGGCTATCACTCTGAGATAATGGAACACATAGTGGGTGCATGCCCCGCTATGCTCACAGAAAGACGGCTACTACTGCGGGGCGAATGGATCAGGCTAGGAGTTCGAACATGCTGTCACGCCGTAATAGCGGCCCTTAATCCTGAAAACACCAAGCTGAACATTGGGCTCACTAAATTTGTCCACAAAGCGTCAAAGCAGCTGGAAGAAATTAGCGCCGCCAAATCTCTCCCACTGCAGCTGGGCAGCAGCCAGCCTGCCGAATTAACAACTGAACCTCAAACTGCTAACATCAGCTGTACTGTTCCCGGTCCTCTAGGCGAAGACAATCTGCCCACAATGCATTTGAAGGTTTTAAATAACTTATAACTACTGCATTCTAGTTTTAAAAACGTTTTCTTTTACATGCTGACTAACATTTATTGACAATGCTCTAGTAGGTTTTCTATTCAGCGGTCCTTTTTACGATGAACTGATCAAGGTTTAATTTGTAGTAGTTTTTAACCAAACAATAAAGAATATATATTGCAGTACTTTGACAGTAAGACCCGGAATTAGAAATCCCTCCAAGAAGGCCGAGCATTCTCTTATCTCGGAACGACCTGCCTGCACCACCGAGAGAATGTGACCCACTCCTGTGTTTTTTGGAAACTTTTAAAAACCTGGTTGTTTTCATTGCTGGATTCTTTTAAATAGGTTCCCTTCTTATTCTGGAGTGACCCATTCCGCAATTGAGCTAGCGCTGGAGGTGGAGCAATAGGGAGGGGAAGACAATACAACATACAGTGCCAAATCAAGGGTGAGAATTTGTGCAGAAAAATTGGTATAAAACTGGTCTCAGGGAGTTCTTATTACAGTTTTAATATTAGGTACCCTGTCCAGAAATAAAAAAAAATGTGGATGCTGGGTTGGGGAGCTTAAAATGAGACTCCAACCCCTCCACTCTGCATTAGTGTCGACATGTTTCAGACGGCAAATGACAATGCCTCGGCTTTCCTCAGGACTCGCACCACTGTGACCCCTGGATGTTCACCCTCCCTTCTATAAATCCAGAAGAAAAGGGGATGTCACCTTTCAAAGAGCCCCTCAATTTGGAGAGGAACCTGTGGACATGGATAAAAACAAAGCACGTGAAATATTATGTGAGGTGCCCTTCATACCACTCAAAATAAACATAACATTAATGGTGCATCAACTCCAGTCACTCATAACCCACGATAAAAAAATATGTAGTGGCATTCCTTATCCCCTCCTTAATTCGAGGTTGGGGTGCTATTTTCTCTCTATTGGTATCTCACCCAAATGGTGCTTTAAAACATATTCATAAGCACTTAGTGACAAAAGTATTATCATTTACACTCCCAGTTATCTGTTGGAGAGTTCCATCAGGGGGCACTTAAACAGTGCCAAAGGCCCCTGGAGACAACGCATTCAGGTTCCTCTCCAAATTTATACCAATTTTACTGCACAAATTCTCACCCTTGATTTGGCAATGTATGTTGTATTGTCCTCCCCTCCCTATTGCCCCACCTCCAGCCTTGGGCAGGAGCGGAGGTGTGTTAGCAGCCCTATGATGTAGCATGACACAGCTTGCTGTGTGTGAGGGCAGTTTTAAAACTTTGGTGCATTTCCCTTTTCACTCACTTACCACGTAGTATTATAATCATTTGTATCCCGCTTCTTTTTGTGATTTAAGTTTTGAGCGGGAGGTTGAAGAGGGTCTTCTATCCTCTCACCCCTCTGTCTTATTGTGTTTTTTGCTTAACGAGCAGATGCTGAGCCGCAGGGGTTTATTATATTTTTTATTAACCGGATTCTTCAGCCAAAAAAAAACCAATAGGTTATTAACCAGGTGGGATTTCCACTGAGGTAAAATGGCAGATGGTAAAGGTCTGGCATTTGGGGATGACGCGGCTGCAGAAATCCTCAGAGGGCCATCTTTACTTGGAAACACCACAATCAACCAAGTGCTGACTCAAGGTGAAGGGTGGGACATACTTCTAGAGCTACAAAGATCCCATGTTAAAGCCATCTTACATAGGGCAATTTTAACAGAATATTTGAGAGGAAATGCGTCACCAAGAGGTCTTCTGGTGACCAATGAACCTCTAATTTTTCTAGAGGATCCGGTCTTCCAGAAGGATTGATCCTTAATCGCCTGGAAATGTACGAGGGATTGGCTGATTCTCATCATTAGTACAGCTAAATGAACAGCTGATGCCCTCTACTTTAAAATCCAGAAGAATGAACAGGGGATCAAGACCACAAGTCTGTCGGCTACCTTCAAAAAGAAATTGGAGGAACTAAATAATGATATAACAGAGCATAAGGACTATCTGTTAAGATCTAAAGTTGATATACTCCAGAAGGATTTAAAGACATTTTTCAGGGTAAAGGCCTACCCCTATATCACAGACTACTATACCCAGAAAAAAATGGATGATATGAAGAAGGGTACCAATAGGGAGAATAGAACATCAGACAGAACCAGCTCCAGCAGTGAGGATAGTGATTATGAGAGAAAGCCCCATAGAAGGGGGAGAGGCAGGGTTTTTTTCGGAGGCCCCCATCCTCAGTTTAATACCCCATACCCTCAATATCCCAACAACAACTTTGGATGGCCCCCATTGTATCAACCCCAGTTCCCAGGTATGCCAGGATGCCGAATGGCACAATACCCCCAGATGCCGAATCCTTTTTTAGGAGTATGGCGAAAGAACCAACCCCAGGGACGTGCCGGGAATGACTTCCCTTGTGATTAACCTAACAGAAATAGAGCTGACGGACACAGAAATTGAGGTACTAGAGAAGGGTCTGGGGTTTGTACCCACCAATACACCAGACAATTTCAAAATAAGACAAGAGCTAGCGGGGTTTTTCCGCAATATTCGTCTGAAAGTTTTCCTTGGCGATCAGGTGAGGGAGGAAGCAGAGAGGGGAGATACTAATTTCCGCCCAAAGTCTATGTTCATCCCGGCCCTGGGACAACTCCCTGTTGAAATAGAGGCCTTTGACAGGCAGTCACTCATTAAGTGGAAACACTATCTAGACAGAGTAACACAACATTCATGAACTTTCCAAACAAGAGAAAAGAGCCCTGGATGAGCTCAGAGACAATGAAGACCTAGTGATAAAGCAGGCGGATAAAGGGGGAGCAACTGTATTACAGAGTAGAATTGCTTAAGATAATGAATGCTTTAGACTACTTGCCGATAGAAAAAACTATATGGTGTTGAGACAGGATCCAACAGAAGCCATTAACCCCTTCCATGCTGATGACGGAATCGCTCCGTCATCAGCTACAGTTGAGCTGTGCTGATGACGGAGCGGTTCCGTCATGGCCCGGCCGCCGCGCCTGCGCGGCGCTGATTTCGCGCCTGCGCGGGCGTTCTAAAGAGCGGGGCGGGTCATGACGGAACCGCTCCGTCACCAGCACAGCTCAACTGTAGCTGGTGACGGAGCGGTTCTGTCACCAGCATGCGGCGGCCGCGCGGCCGCCCCGCCCCTTTAGCGCTGCGGCGGAATAGCCGCCGCAGCGAAGGGGTTAAGAGAGAAATAACATCGGTGGTGGAAGAAGCCATCCAAAATGAATGAATTTCAGAAAAGGAGGGAAGTTTCCTCTGCCAACACCAACCAGTAACGCGGAACGCGATGGGAGGAATTTGAGTCCACGACCCTTGTTTTATATATTAGTGCCAGGACCTATTCTGTGAACACAGGAACCATATCAGCTTACTGACTTAGAAGCCCTTACTTTCTATCCATACAGAGCAGTAACAGTGCTATACGTGACAGCTTCCATCCATCCTACACACAAACTTAAGATAAAGCCTCTGGTCACTCTATCAGGATACTTTTAAACAATCACACCTCAGAATTGTGAGAAGTGAAAGGACAATTATATTTGAATAAAAGGAAACCACGCAATATATGTGTTGATATTCAATCCAGACTACATGTATCTGGTATACTTACTTGTTTCAGTCATTTTTTCAAGATCAGACAATACAGCACTTACTGGTAACACAGAAATCCTGAGGAAGGTATTTTCCGAAACGCGTTGGTGATTTGTTCTGTACATCATTACCAGTGACTTTGTGATCTTTATTTTCTGATTAATTTGGATAATGTTATCAATTTTTGTGATTAATGAACATATTGTTATCAATTCTTGTGATTAGCTTGTTTTCGTTGGATCATGTACTGATTGCTGAACACAATATGAGATGGAGTATTAGATGCAAGAATGTGTTTACTAAATGTATGTGTTCAATAAATAATCATTCACATAATATAATTTTGTTATAAAATAATAAAAGACAAAAAAAGTTTGACAATAAAAATAATATTTTTCATAAGTTTAATCTATGAATTATTTTTCTTTAGTGCTAACGCATAGATTGTTTTATGTACCCATGCACGAAACCCAGTGCTTTTGTTCGCTTTTCTAAACTAACACCAACCAGTAACTCCATACTTCTATACCCTCCCTTAAGTTCACAAACCGAATAGGCCCCCACCAGCACCAACCAGTAACTCCATACTTCTATACCCTCCCTTAAGTTCACAAACCGAATAGGCCCCCACCAGGGAGGCCCATTGTGTCAGGGATGAGATTGTTACTGGAGCCTCTGTCCAAATTTTGTGACTTCTTTTTCAAAACTATAGTTCAATCGCGACTGGCGTATCTGAAGGACACTACAGAGTTCCTTACATTACTCAAGGATGTGGGTTTTGATCCCACAGAAGATTTTCTGGTAGGTCTGGACATGGAGTCCTTGTATACAAATATACCACCAATGGAAAGATTAAGAGTGGTTGAAGATATCCTGTATGCGATGGACTGGGAATACAGCACGCCCAGACCTTTCATTTTACATCTGGCAGAAATTGCTTTAACAAAAAATTTCTTCGAGTTTCAGCTGACCTTTTACCTTCAGACCCATGGTACCTCCATGGGGAGTAATTTCGCTCCAAGCCTGGCCGGGCTATATATGTCTGCGTTTGAGGACCAGTACATCTACAACCATGGAGGCCCCTGGTTTCATCACATCAAGGTCTGGAGGCGTTTTATAGAAAATGTCCTCCTGATATGGAAGGGGGAGAGAGAGTCATTGGATAATTTCCTGACCTGGCTCAACAGCAGAAATCCTTTTCTCCTTTTTACCTCCACCGTCACCAAGGAGTGCCTACCGTTCCTGGACCTTACGATTTTTCCAGAAGGAGGAGGTCTATGTACTAAAATGTTTCATAAACCAACAGACAGGAACAGTCTGCTTTCGTTCAAGAGCTTCCACCCCAAGTCCCTCAGGGAGAATCTCTCTGTCGGACAATTTTTGCGCCTTCGCCGCAATTGCTCCAATATAACGGATTATCAGGCAGAAGCGGAGTCTCTACAAAGGAAACTCTTACAAAGACATTATCCCTCACGAATTGTAAAAAGGGCGAAGAAAAGAGCAATCATTTGCCATTGAGATGCACTCCTCGTGTTTAATGAAAAACCACCTTCAGAGAGATCAGTCTGTGTTACAACATTCAACACAGCCTCGACTAGCATTCAAAAGATCATCTTAAGTACCTGGAGGATCTTAAATTCAAATGGATTGTCATTGGAAAAACCCCTCTTCTCGTTTAACCTCTTCGCCGCTAATGACAAGGGTAACTCGTCATGGACTTTCCATTGATTTCAATGGAAATTATATGGCATCACTAATAATGCCTAAGCAGTAAAGGGGTTAAGAAGAGCCAGAATATTAAAGATATCCTCGTGCACAACAGACCGAGAAATAACAAGAGAAAAGTGGGCGGAGGGGGAGAAAATCCGATGGGGTTCCTCCCCCCTGTATCGGGTCTTACAAGATGTGGGTCATGTGACACGTGCCACTTGACAGTGAATACCAAGACGATAGATGTTGGACTGACCCACCCGTGGGAGCAAAGGAGACATACTAATTGTAACTCCTCCTTTGTTATCTACATGCTGAAATGCCCTTGTGATCTACTGTACTTGGGCATGACCACTGGACGGGTAAAAACGAGAATCATGGAGCACAGATCCACATTTAGATGTCAACTGAGTATGAGCAGACTGACTAACCACTTCAAGAAGAAAAATCACTCGCCCGAGGATTTTTTCTGGACAGTTGTTGATAAGCCTAAAATCAATATGAGTAGGGGAATCCAGAAAGCGTCCTATTTATAAGAGAACTGAAATGGATTTTAGGGCACAGAGCTTTTCAAGGGGGACTGAATGATGACATCCCCTGGAATAGTCTTAATAACACTTGAATGTCTTTTAAGCTCAGGAGATGACTGTATGACTGTATTTCTCCTGGAGCAATACCTGAGTGCTAATGTGTATCCATTGTGGAGTACCACAGTAAGGATATTTAACCACTTGAAATGAGCACACGTCTCCATTGTTATCAGGAATGAGAGTTCCTTTAGCAGTTAACATCGAATTCACAATGATATTTCTCCAGTACACATGCCTCCTGCCCGTTTTTGATTGGCCCCTCATCTAGATCAATTTCTATTTTTCTCCCCTTCTCCTGGGAATTAAATGACGACCGTGGCAGATTAGGGCTCACTCTGTTTTTATTTCTTTATTTGTTTATTCTTATTTTCGCACATGGGGTGAGGGTAATGGTCCGGACATCAGGAGTTTATTGCCAGCAACCTGATGGAGGATGGAAGGGTCCTTTAGCATTGTCTATTTGAAGTTTTGTTTTGAGTGGGCGCTCTAGTGTTTCAGGACTGCCGGGGCACGTTGGAGACGCTGATCACGCAGTTTAATACGTTATGATAGACGTGGTTTGGTCGCCTTAAGAGAGTCGCACTGAACACTGGTGATTATCCTACGCGGCGCAGAGGGAGAGGCGGATTACGTGAGGCAACAGCTTACCTCACAAGCAGTAAGAGTGTTGATGGGGTCTAAAGCTATGGGAGAGCTATGGTGTAGCCTTAGTGGTTTGACTAGCGGGAGAAGCATTATTAACAACTGTGATTAGACGGTGAATTTTACAATATGAAGGGATATCGCGGAGAGCTACAGTTAACGATGAACCATGCTTATGTAGACCTCATATAGACACAGAAGTATATCTCTTTATTGGCAATGTGGTTTATAGTCTCTGAACAAACCTTGGACTTGGGCCCATAGGTGCAAGTGTATGTAACACTGGAGATAAATTTGGGTTGCTCCATTTCAGCACAGCATTTTGGAATGGCGCTTAAATTAACCCGACTCGTTTGTAGGAAGATGTCGGGTAAAGGGATCATACTTAAGAATGTTGGGCGAGAGAACGACTAGAGAAGGCTAAGGGTCCAGTTAGAGCTTTATCCCCTCTCTTTTGCAGCTATAATGGAGGACTCAGATGATATCTTATGCATGGACTTTTAACTAAAAAAAAATGTAATAGTTTGTATTACTTCCCCCACAGAGAGTGCTAATAGGAAGCTGTTCTCACTCCCTCGCCATTTCGGGTTTAAGAATTAAATAAATTCGGTAAGTCCTTTGACTTATTGGGGTGGGTTGAATACGTAGTCTCAGGGGGCCTTTGGCACTGTTTAAGTGCCCCCTGATAGAACTCTCCAACAAATAACTGGGAGTGTAAATGATAAAATTTTTGTCATTAAGTGCTTATGAATATGTCTTAAAACACCATTTGGGTGACCTATAGAGAGAAAATAGCACCCCAGCCCCGAATTAAGGAGGGGATAAGTAGTGTCCGTACATATTTTTTTGTCGTGGGTTATTAGTGACTCGAGTTGATGCACCATTAATATTATGTTTATTTTGAGTGGTATGAAGGGCACATCACATAATATTTCACGTACTTTATGTTTTTATCCATGCCCGCAGGTTCCTCGCCTAATTTGAGGGGCTCTTCGAAAGGTGACATTCCCTTTTCTTCTGGATTTATACAAGGGAGGGTGAGCACCTAGGGGTCACAATGGTGAGAGTCCTGAGGATAGCCGGGGCACTGTCATTTGCCGGCTGAAACATATCAACACTAATGCAGAGTGGAGGGGTTGGAGTATCATTATAAGCTCCCCAACCCAGCATCCACAGTTTTTTAAAATTTCTGGGCAGGTTACCTATTATTAAAACTGTAATAGGGACTCCCTGAGACCAGTTTTATTCCATTTTTTCTGCACAAATTCTCACCCTTGATTTGGCAAAGTATGTTGTATTGTCTTCCCCTCCCTATTGCTCCACCTCCAGCGTTGGGCAGGAGCGGAGGTGTGTTAGCAGCCCTATGATGAAGCATGACACAGCTTGCTGTGTGTGAGGGCAGATTTAAAACTTTGGTGCATTTCCCTTTTCACTCACTTACCATGTAGTATTATTAACATTTTTATACCTCTTCTTTTTGTGATTTAGGTAGCCAGTAATGCCCGGTTTAAACTTACTCACTTCCACTATTTACATCGAACCAATTAAACCCCTCAGAGACTAGCTCGCTTTAATTTAACGCGCCCTTCACACTGCCCCAGATGCGGGTCTGGCCCGCCACGTTCTTGTATAAGACTTGGACTTGTGTCAGGCTACAAAGATACTGGCATCAGATTATTCAGATACTCCGCACCACCACAGCAGTTCGGATAGAACAGACGGTCAAACAGTGTCTATTGGGGGTACTCCCGATACCCAAATAAGGAACACGCACCAGACACAAATTTGCTCTCCTAGGCCTTGTATTAGCAATGTGTTGTATTGTAATACACTGGACTCAAACTCTTCCCCCAAAATTTGACACATGGCTATCAGATATGCGGGAGTGGGGGGTGGCAGAAGAAAGACGTTTAAAAACAGTCCGCACAGATGAACATGCAAACAGGATCTGGAGTACTGGGGACACATGTTGGAAGGGTTGCGAACACTGGCCTTGCAGTTGGAATTTGAATCAGATGCCACACAAGGAACATGTCTGGGCACTTCTTTGCTGCATAGAGAGATATGGGATACCACAGACACACATGCACAGAAGAGTCAGATATCGCTAAGCGTTAGGGCCCCCTCCTCCCACACCGGTCCAAAAACCCCCGAGTGATTGTGGGTCCCCACGAAATGGATCATTAACGTATTGGTGTTTCCAATACTTAAAGTGAACTCCGTCACCTGTCACTGCTACGCAACGTTGAGGGAGGTTGGGGGGATTTTGTTTTATCCCTTATACTGTATGATTCTTATAATATTTATTTTTGTATTTGGCTACATGTGGACAGTAGACAAAAACAGTTGTGAGTGTGAGCAAACCCTGGTGTATCATGCATATTACACTGTAAACTATGTTGAGTGCCCATGGGCAGACTACGAGTATGTAGAATATTATTATTTTTGTGATTAACAATGCATTAGTATAAATAAAAAAAGTTTAAAAAAAAGAGGGAGATGGGTCGATACGAGCTACATTGCGACTTATTGTTACATGGTTTTGGAAGGAAGACTATAGAGGCGGTCAACATCGAGGCCGGGATCGCCCCAGGGTCCACAAAGGAATTAAATAATCGTGTCAGTAGGGGCGCTAGACTAGGACAGAAGCACTTGTAAAAGGCCGCAGAGTACCTATCTGGGTCAGATGACTTTACAAGTTAAAGCAGAGAAATGACTGATATGACTTCCTCTGTGTGGATCTCCCCATTGAGAACTGCAGATTGGTCTGGGGTGAGGGGTGTCGGTCATGCCGATTGGAGGTACCGGGCACCGTCAGAGGGGTCTAAAGTTTGATCTGTGTATTATTGTGAATAAAAATCTTTGAAGGCGTTTGCCAGAGCTGTCTCATCTGTTACCAGGTCACCCCCTGTCGTGCAGATCAAGGTGACACCTGTTCCTGCCATCTAGCTCGCAGCTTATTAGCCAAGAGGAGGCGACATCTGTCCCCGTTCACTTAGAAAGAGTGACACAAGCAGAGAGCGGCGTATTCCGCTCAGTCTCAATCTATGGCTGCCAGCTGGGAGTGAATGTTAGATAATTGGCACCACACTCTTGGGGAGCCCATGTGTTAGTGAATGTGTTCCAGCTCTCTAATTTGCTTTGTAAGGTCTTCCCTTTTCTCTTTGGAAATGTTATTATCCGCAGATGAAATTGCTACTAGTTCACCCCATATTACTGCCTTGAGCGTCTCCCACCACACCACCTGGAAAACCCCTGGGGTGTCATTATGTGTTAGGTAGTCTTTAATTGATTGTTGAATCTGTGTTGTAACCTCCGGGCGGTGTAGCCTGGTGTTGCGCAAGCGCCAAATGCTGGGTAGGAGGGGTTGGACAATGAAACCGTCACTGCCCGTGGTCTGAAAGCGCCCCTGTATGTATTTCTATTTCTGTTGTGAATGCCCGTATGTCTCTTGTGCCTAAAAGGTAATCTAGTCTAGCATATGCCTTGTGTGCATTTGAGAAAAGAAGAGCATTCCAGGGAGTGCGGGTAAGAAACCCTCCATAAAACTTCCAGCCCCAGGTCCTTCAGTCATGCGTGTCCCTCGTCGGACAAGGCTCCCGCCTGTCCGTGTCTCTGTGCTGATTTATCTAAAGTGTTATCAAATTCTAGGTTGAGGTCCCTTCTTAGTAGCACCTGTTTGTCATTGGTAGTCATCGCCCTAGCCTATGCATTACGGAGAAACACCTCCTGCCCTTCATTCGGAGGTAAGATTGAGCCTATGCAAGGGACCTGCCTGCTACGGTGAAGCGGTGTATGAGGAGTCTACGTTCATCTACTTTCTGTTCCACTATGCCCTGAAAGGAGCGCGCCACCAGTATGGTCACTCCAACTGTTTTGGTGGGGGCAGATGAAAATAATTGTTGGGGAAAGGCTCGGCATCTAAGGCAGTGACAGTCTCCAGCGAGCAGGTGAGTCTCCTGTAGGAGGCAGATGTCTGCCACTTAGTTCTCCAGGTGTGCAATCGGATTATTGAGTCCCCTCACATTGAGCGTGAGGATTTTAAGTGGAGTGTCTGGCATGGAAGTTGGGAGAAGCTGTGTGGCACCTGTGGCGACGTTGCTCCCCGGGTCCAGGAGTGTCAGTGGGCTCCACTGAGTTTACCGCTGCCCATCCATGCGTTAGTCGTTGTGCCCCATGTGAAGGTGAGTGTAAACCCCAAACATAACATAGTAAAGATAAAATTACATGGGTAACATGAAATTTTAAACAACTGCTTACGTTCAGTCATGCAGCCAAATAAAGTGCATCGTCGGCCTAATGGGGTCCTGTATGTGGCCAGTAGTCCCATCTCCCGCGCCCGCCGTCCGGCCCAAGTTCCCTTATGTAGTGCTGTATGTAAGGTGACCCGGAGTTCTCAAGACTCGTCCTGGTATTTCCAATACTGTCGGTACCACCTCAAGTGCTGCTTGCTAGCCTTTTGCAATCTCCTCTGGGTCAGGCCAGCTGGCAGTCTAGCAGGAGCCTGGTCTCCGCCATCGTGCTAGTCCCTCCTTCAATGGGGGGAGAGAGGGGTCTTGATTGCGTTGCTCCCCAGGCAGGTCTAGCCCCAACACCCGACCGGTCTCCATCAATGATCGTAATTGGTAGAGTCTTTCCTCCGACCGAAAAATGAGGCGAAAGGGAATGCCCCACGACATATCCTGGCTGCGGAGGTGCGCTGTGGCCGAGCGGAACTCTCTCCGTTTCTGTAGCAGGAGGGAAGCTAGGTCCTAGTAATGGGTCGGGTTTGATTCTTAAAGGATATCAGGTGCATGCTGCTGGCTTTATGCAAGATCTCTTACTTGACTTGGAAATCATGCATGCACACCAGGATGTCCGGGGGGAAGGGGATACTGAGTTCGGCCGAGGTAGACCGACAGAGTGGGCCCGATCAATTTGGATATCAGTGTCTGAGGGCCCACTGAAGATACGGCGGAAGAGGTCTCTGGCAAATCCAAATATGTCATCCCCCTCTACCTAGGTCGATTCTAATGCTGTTCCGGCGTGACCCGTTTTAGAAATCCTCCAGGTGGGCCTGCAAGTCTATGTGCTGCTCTTGGAGGTGGATGACCTCCTGCTGGAGCGCCTCCGTCTCTTTTTCCCGACCCCCCTCTTTATCTTCTAACTCCGCGACGTGGTCCCTTCGTGCATAGACTTCCCTTTGGACCTCCCTAATATCTTGTTAGAGTTATTGCATAAGTAATTGAAGGTCTTCCCGGAGGGGCGTATATAGTGCTTCCAAAAAAGAGCAGGTTACTGGTTCCTCGGCTGCCTGGTCAGGTGGGTCTTGCGTTTATTCCGATTGTGGGGCTGGGTCTCCCGCCTAGCCTGTGGCAGGGCGAGAGTGCCTGTCCTTGAGGGTGCAATCCTTCTTGGTGTGATTGGCTGCCATCTTGGTGTGCAACCTGTCGAAGTCGCACTCGCCCAACACCCAGCTACGCACAAGTGATCCAAGCAAGGGGAGTACCTCTCAGCTCGTCCTACTCCTGGATACCCCCGTCATGCGGCAAGCGCGCCACTTAGGCGGCCGGGGGTCCCTAAACCTCCAGTCCCAGCTCTAGCGGGGTCCAGCTCCCACCCGATGGGGCGAACGAATCCCAGAGTCACACCCTCTCTGGGGGTGCCACGTGTTCATCACTGGGTGGTGTTTGCTAGCCCACCCCCGTTGCCTCAACCAGTCGATCTCTAGTGTGTTTAGTGCTTGTTCTAGTATGAGGGGTCTGCTCTGCTGGTCACGGATCGAGCAGAGGGCCCTCCTCACTGCTGCTGCACCTCCACGACCCCAGTGAATGTCTTCTCTGTTATCCTTCAGGAATGGTGGATACCTCTGTCCCGGGTGTGAAACTCTGCCCAGACTCTGCTCTCTCACTGCCACTCTCCCACTGGGGCACTCTTGGACCCTCACATGGCAAAGCCTGGATTGGCCAGTCTTTTGAACGATTCCGGCCTCTCGTGCGGCAGCCGCCAGGGTGTCTGCTCGATGAGCACTGCAGGCCTAACTCCGGTCTGATTCGAAGCCGCCCATTCTGTCTCTATCCTCTGCTCTCGGCTGGGTGCCTGTACGTCTCCTCCGTCAAAATCTGCAGTGAGAGGCCCCCGCTTCACCGGCACCATCTGGGAAGACGCACTTATCTGCAGGGCCTCTCTCGCTGATCTTGAGTCTGCATCGACACCTCCCCGGGGCTCTCCACCAGCAGCAGCCATTCGCCGCCTCTGTGGTCTCCCACTCGGGCTCTGAGCACTCCCGGGTGAAGTCTTGCACCCTTCAAGGGCCCCGTCCTCTTTGATTCGCAACCGAGGCCTGGGGCACAGTTAGGGCCAACAGCGGGCAGGAGAGATGGTGAGGAAGGTCTTACCTCGGCCCCATCTTGGCATTGCCCCCTCAGCTAAAGTTTTAAACAATGTCTGCCACTCCTTCTTCCCCATCATGTCTGCGACGATCCACTCCAACCTGACCCAAGGACCTGTCCCTGACTTGCTGAAAGTCGGTCAGTTCCCCTAAGCCTTCAAGAAAGCAGCTGCAGATCCAGACAACCTAAACATCTGTCAAATTGACAATGTTGAAAGAAGCTGTGTTTGTTCAATCCCCACAACATCTCTATGTGATATCTGGGGCTGCAACTCTTGCAGCTCCATTCACCTGAAGGCCAACAGGTAGCAGGAATTCAAACTATTCTTGGCTGAGGCATATAAGGACACTAAACAATCACTGACCTCTCATTCAAGTAGATCTCATGATTGGAACGTATTTCCAATGGGATTCTTCCACTAAAACCAGAAGAAAAACCACAGGAAAAACAAGTCTTCTTTTTGTTCAAGGAAGTAGTTTTGCTCCTCGGACGTTTGCAGCCTCAGCAACGCTATTACCGAATGCTGGTCTCTTTCTCGTCCTCTTTGGATTCAATGCAGTTCTTAAAAAAGCTTAAACCGGAGTTATCCGCCCCATCTACCCCAAACCTGTCACAGTCCAAGGCCTTTTGGAAGGCCATGTTGGACATTTACAGGACTCCCCCCTAATGCCTATGGGTTAGCCCCCAAAGATTGACCAGATCCTGCTGTCTTGTTGACTCAATCGTTCTGACCTTGATGCCACCACATGCTGTAGGCTCAGTGCCAATGCCAAGGAATTCATGCCCATGAAGGCACCAGCCCAAATTGTCATCAAGACCAATTCCAAAGTCTTCTTCGGCACTAGTCTTAGAACTGTTTTCGGCCTTCGAAAGCTGCAGAGATTGTAGAGGTGGCAAAAAGTTGATAGCCTTCTCGAAGACCAACGTGATTACTTAATGTGGGCACCAGTGTCCATTTAAATTATCCATTTTAAACGCACTTGGGCCATTGACAACAATCCTTTAATACTGAGATAATGGATGTTCATTGTACCATCTAGGAATTTGAGGTACTATGTACAAACCAAATTTGGCTTACCTACATTTACAGAAAAACCACTGTCTGTGAGAGGAGCAAATGTGTGTTTTAGGTGGATTGAAGAAATGCATCGGTTGAATTTCAAAAAACAAAACTTTCAACTGGTATTTTATGTGACATGGATGCATTGAAACTATATATGCTCAAGGCCTACTGTAGGCACAAAATCTTTCTTTCAACAAATAATGTTTTTATAATGTAATCATAGAGAATTTGTACTTGCTTACACACCTTTTGAGTGTGAGCAGTTCTGAAACAAGCTTGCACAGTCTTTCTTAAGAATGTGGAAGTTCAGGTAAGACTCCCACATTATATTGTGCCATAGACACATACTCTATTGCTCTTCTGGAATGCAGAAGCCAGGTCTCTTAGCAGTGCAAAGGTCACCGAGTATCTTTCCCTTCCTAGAGGTGCACATAAATGTAGGGGTAGGGTCTAACTGAATGCAAGGGCGCCTTGCCACTGTTTGAGCATCAACTTGATGGTCATTACCTACTGGTCTTTTGAGGAAATTCATACTATCCCTCTTAATAGGGCCACAATCAGGGGTCAGCCTGGTGGGCAGAGGGGTTTGAAAGCAGGGCATATAAGCAGTAATTCGTACAGACTGAGTTCATTGTGCGCAGAGCAGTGTGCATCAGGGTGGTATTGCCGAACCTGCTTTTGATGACCTGCGATAGGAGGAGACTGAATATGATGCATATGCTGACTTTGGGTTATAAAGTAGTCTACTGGTAGCTTGTCGCTTGGGAAATACTACCACCACTTCGGTCAGCCACGGGTTCAACAAGCTTAATTTATTTTTTGTTGAGTTGGTCGTTTTATTGAAAGGCAGATTTAGGACATGGGCAAAGTACAGATTTCTTATGCCACAAATGTTTTCTTAGTTCTGTAGTGTGGTTAGCAGCTAGTCAAAATGTGCAGTTCAGAGCTGGAAAGACTGGGAATGGCTATTACAGGGAAGTATTTTCTATTATAAAGGAATCACAAGAATTGGAAGAAGAATGACAGTATGAATCTACAGAAAGCCAAAGGGGCTACTTTAAGTGAAAACTTGTCATCAACCGACGACCCAATAGTAATTTTCTCACAGACTGGTAGTAAAGAAAAACAGACAACGCAATTATCACAGGCCAATGAACTTGAAGTAAGCTATACTTGGAGTACAGTCTGGTCTAAATTTGGTTAAAGTAACTATAGTCAGTGATATCTTCGTAGTGCTAAACTAATGAACACGATTCAAGATTCCTAAGCGTTTGATAAGACAGCTAACACATATTTCGCCCCGTAAAAGACAGGCAGACTTGGGGTTTTTTCAAAGCTAAAATAGCAGGTCTATGGCAAAAGTACTGAAAAACTATAGTATCTTCAAGATATAGGGGGTCGATCCTGGTTCCTTTGTCACCTGCCTGGGATGATTGTTTCCGATCCTGGAGGACCTGGCCTGGTTGGATTGTTCCAATGGGGAGCAGGGTCAAGATTGATTTACATATGGCTGGGTCCAAACTGGAATGGTGTGGGGAGCAAAAAATAAGACACATTTAGGCCCATATCTCTGTATTGGGGGAGAGTGTTTGACATTGTTCAGCATTCCTTCCATCATATGTTCTTTTTGCACTTGCCGAAAAGCACGTCTTTACAATCACAGGAAAAGGAGAGTAACAAGTCCATCTGGTCCATAGGTGGGAGACAGCTTGGTTATGCCAGGTATTTGTCTCTTCAAAAACATCTATTTAGTATTACTACATCTTATTTAGCAGCTGGAAAAAAAAATAATGCTAGCCTACTTTATGAAGTTCCACAAAGTTGGAAACGTTTAAAAATAAGCATTGGTACAGCCAATAGGTCTGGGGTTGGCTGCCAGCCTTTTGACTTTGTCAATACTTCTTATTTGGCAACGTTTTTGCACAACTTTATTATGGGGAAGCTGCTTGGGCGCATACATTTCTTTAAAAAAAAATTCTTTAAAGCGAAAATCGGTTTTGTCTCAAAAAGCGCACTGCCATAGCAGTGCCCTGGCTATAGGAACCATGCTGCAGAGATCCGGGACCTCCTTGACACACTCTCGCCAGACGTCGCCTTCTTCATGGAAACCTGGAACAATGCCTCCCACACCCCTACATTGCCACCGCCATCCCAAATGGATACAAGATCCAAAGGAAAGATCGCCCCAACCGCCCAGGTGGAGGATTTGACCTTCGCACACAAAAGCTCCCTCCGACTTTCCACCTCCACCACGAACAACTCCTCCACCACCACCAAACACCTTCACTTTCAGATCCAGACCAGCCCTAGAACCACCCTACGTAGCACCCTCGCATACAGGCCCCCCGGAACTCGAACAGCGTTCATCACCAACCTCGTCGCAACCCACGCCATCGCCTCCACAGACTACATACTCATCGGAGACCTCAACTTCCACCTCGACAACCACAACGACGCCAACTTCTCCACCCTCCTGGACAACCTCAGACTGCACCAGCTCGTCACCACCAACACCCACAAGAGCAGGACACACCCTCGACCTCATCTTGGTAGGAGGCAACAACGTTCACTTCAACCACACCTCGCAACCCCTCTGGACGGACCACTACTGCGTTCACTTCCAAGTTAGCAAATCCACCATCCCCAAACCACTACCCGCCCACCTCGAAGGAACTGGACCAAGGGCACTGAGGAGCACCTCTACTCCACCCTCAATGGTGATGCCCCCTCCACCCCGAACTACGCAAACCTCGCTGCCAAACAACTACACAGTTGGATCACCAACTGCGCAGATGAACACGCACCCCTTTGCATCCCCGACAGACAGCTCCCCAGGAAGGCCAACTGGTTCACTACCAACCTCCAGGAATCCAGGTGCACCTGCAGACGTCTCAGAAAGATCTGGAGGAACAGCAAATCTTCGGAAGACCTCGCTACATACATCATGGCAAAGCACCACCAACTCATCAGATCAACCAAAAGGACCTTCATTCAGAACAAGATCACCGCCAACTCTAGCAACTCGAAGGAACTCATCATCCAAGAATTTGCTAAACTCCCCAGCGAAACCACCTACATCACCCCCTCCCAGGACCTCTGAAACAAGCTTAGCACCTACTTCCATCTGAACATCAAGTCCCTCTAAGACAACTTCAACGAACTGACACCAGATGGTAGAATCATGCGCTCCTCCAGCAACGCCAGTCAGCCCATCATCACCGCCTGGACCCCAGCCACCACAGAAGACATTGAATCGACCATGAAAAGCATCCACTCGGGAGCACCCACGGACCCCTGCCCTCCTCATCATCCACAGAGCTGTTGCGGCCATCGCACCTGACGAACCATCAACACATCCTTCAAAACCAGCATCTTTCCTGACGACTGGAAACGTGCATAAGTCAAGCCTCTTCTCAAAAAACCCTCGGCAGATCCTTCGGACCTCAAGAACTACTGACCCATCTTCCTCCTCCCCTTCGCAGCCAAAGTCACAGAAAAGACAGTCAAAGCCCAACTAACTACACTCTTCGAAGAGAACTCCATCCTCAAAACCTGACCAATACGGATTACACAGCAACCATAGCACCAAGACCGCCATCCTCACCACCACAGACAACATCTGCACCCTCCTTGCCCAAGGCTACACCGCGCCCCTGATCCTTCTCAAACTCTCCGCAACTTTTGACATCGTCTCCCACCGCACTTTCACCACCAGACTCCATGACGCCGGCATACAGGGAACCGCCCTCGACTGGCTCCGCTCGTTCCCCACCTGCAGAACCCAAAGAATCAGACTGCCACCCTTCCTATCCGAACACACAGAGATCAATTGCGAAGTACCTCAACTATCATCTTTCAGCCCGACGTTCTTCAACATCTACATGGCCCCACTATTCGCCATCGTCAGACAGCATGGACTCAACTTAGTCTCCTACACCGACGACACCCAGCTCATCCTCTCCCTCACCAAGGATCCCGTCACCACCGACTGAGCTTCCAGGAAGGAATGAAGGAGGTCGCATCCTGGATGAGCAGCAGCTGCCTGAAGCTCAACTCAGAGAAGACAGAGATCCTCGGACCCTCTCCCACCGCATGGCACAACACCTAAAGGCCCACCACCCTTGGCAGCCCACCCACCCCCACGGACCACGCCCGCAACCTCGGCATTGTGCTCGACTCCTCTCTCTCCATGACCTGACAGGTCAACGCAGTCGCCTCCACCTGCTTCAACACTCTCCACATCCTTCGCAAGACCGTCAAATGGATACCCACCGTATCAAGAAAGACCGTCACCCACGCACTTATAACCAGCAGACTGGACTACGGGAACGCCCTCTATGCCGGAATCAACAAGTATCTGTTTCGCAGACTCCAGACCATACAAAACACCACAGCTAGACTTGTTCTCGGCATCCCTTGACAAGAACACATCTCCCAACACTTGCAAGACCTCCGCTGGCTCCCCATCGAGAAGAGAGTAACCTTCAAGATACTCACCCATGCCTACAAATGCCTCCACAACTCTGGACCCCAATACCTCAACAAAAGAATATCCTTCCACGTACCCATGAGAAACCTTCGATCTGCCGACCTCACCCTCGCCGAAACCCTGCGCATCTGCAGAGCCAGAACTGGTGGAAGAGCCTTTTCCTACATTGCGGCCAAGACCTGGAACAAGCTCCCGGTCAACATCAGACATGCCCCCTCTCTCTGCACATCTTCAGGAAGACCCTCAAGACCTGACTCTTCGACTGACCGGAGCTGCTTATCCTCTCCCTCCCTCTTACCCCCTAGCGCCTTGAGACCCTCACGGGCGAGTAGTGTGCTTAATAATTCCCTGATTTATTGATTGATTGACGTTATGTGTAGACGTGCTCCTTTTAAAAGAGAAGAATGCACTCAATCACAGTCACATTAGCCAATGGCTGTAGTGAGTTGACCCATTGTCCCATGCTACTATGTGTGTAGTTACAAAGTAGAGGTTGACTTTTTCACATCATATAGCACCCCTAGTGGAGACTAGCGAGCAAGCCTTTGAGGAACAGATCTGTAGGCAGAAAAGAAGGATTCAAACTAAACACTGCAATTTGATTGATGGTAGAGGGTAGGGAGTAAACAAGTGGATTCTGTTAATGATGAGTAGATTCCTAGACAGGATATGCCCTTTATGAGAAACACAGGTGCACCACATTTGCAACAAATACCAATATTGATAAATCAATGAATGTATTAAAAAAGTCTTCCAAGAATCAATACGGGAGTTTATCTTCTCTTTATTGTCTTTTTCTTTCCTTCATATGTATACAGCAAAGAAGCCAGCCAACGCATTTCGTCCATATAAAAATAGACTTCTTCAGGGCTGTAACATAATGAGTATACATAATGTATAAACCAGTGACACAAACAGTGGAAAACGAAATACATGCACAAGTAAAACAAAACATAGCGACGTACAACATAACATCAATAACAATGAAGAAACCACTCAATAATCGTATGTGGAAAAAACATTTGAGTTAAACAAAACGAACTAAATAGCAACCACAAATTACATATTTCTCACATGCACAACATCACATTACAAACATAAAATGACAGAAAACACAATCCCTGTAATGATACATTACAAATAAAACCCAAAAGTCCAATTTTAATTAAAAACAACATGTAGGTGGACATGACTATAAATTAGACAGTCCTATAGAATTTAAAAAACAAGCATTTGCAATGCCATAGGTCTCACATTTACAAGAGTGTCATAATTGCAACACCTATTGGATAGTATGAAAAAGAAAAATGCAGCGCTTTAACTTTAATGTCGGTCATTCCCCTTTGTTTAGATGAGACGTGTCTAAAGAAAGGGGCATGGCTGCAATTATAGAGATAGCGCGGTATGGGCGCTTTTACAAAAAAAAGCTTTTGCCTGTCATGTTGACAAACAAATGCACTTTTTTGTAAAATCGCCCCATGCTGCGCTTTGACTTTAATGTTGGGCACGCCCCTTTCCTTAGACTCTGCTTGTTTAAGGAAAGGGGTGCGTCTGCCATTAGAGTGTAAGTGGAGCGATAAATAAAGCAAAGACAAGGCTGCCACTATCAGCCTGCGTGCCGTGCTTTGTAAACTTTTTTATAATAAAGCATTGCGGGAGAGCGGGTCCTGCCGGCAACAGCTGGCATGTGAAAACTATTAAACTAAATAGTACTCGGAGGATGTATTTAAAGCCTACCGAGCTACAACACATGTAAAAGGGGGTGCCCTCAAGGGAGGTTACAAAATGAGACAAGGTAGTACTAAGGTGGGGCTAGTAAACCTATTGATCAATGAAAAGTCAGTTTCCAAATGACAATGACACAAGCCAATGAAAAATATGGGCGGAAAGTGGGTGGAGTGGAGTTTCAAGGCCATACCTAAATACAGCATGTCTTGCAGAGCAGCGCATGAGCTGCCCAGGCTCGGCCTAATCAGAGCAGTGGAAGCAGAGTTAAATACAGCCGCACCCTAGTACTTCAAAGACCATTTGCTTGTTAATTTTAATTTTTTTGCGCATAATTATATAGCGCAAACTCGACCCGAAGGTATTGGAGCGCTTTACATGAGCACCGGTTTCTTACACATTCAGGCACGGGGAGATTAAGTAATTTGCCCAGAATCACAGGATGTGGACACGACCCCAAGGCTCGAACCCTGGTTTCCAGCACCAAAGTCGGCAGTCTAGCCGATGGACCACATAATGAGGATTTGTTGTTTTTCAGCCCTTCTTAGAGCCCCTGCATATCCACTCTGCCTATTGCTGGAAGAATTAGCACTCCCCCCCCAAATGTTTACGTACACCCCCCGAAATTTGGTCTTTAACCACCCATAACAAAACTCTTTGCCAGTTAAGTTAAAAACTAATATTCATCAATTGGGTGATTATAGTGATGGCTTATGGCAGGGTCTACAATGTTCACTCCCAGCAACCTTACGCTGGGAGGCAAAATGAAGACGTACCTTCATAAAGGGCCCCTTTTTCCAATTAAAGCCCCATCCCTCACTCCCAGTCGTCCAATGGATTGACGCGCAGCGGACTGTAAAGAGAAGCAGGCCGGCGGGAGTAGCATACATTGCTTCACCTCCAAAGACTACAGCTGAACAATTGAAAGGGTGGCACGCTGTCACTATGTACAGCATCTATGGAGAGATACACTTTACATATACGATCACTCACTAGAACGAAAATCCTGCTAAGAACTTATAGAACATTAAAAGCAGGGCAGCCATGTCCAGATGTGCTAGGATTAATGTCTCTTGTGTTTGGGTCTCAGATGGCCTTCAAGTGCATTGCGTGGCTCCTCCTCGGAGTGCCCCCTGCCTGCTTCGCCTTCTCTTGCCCAATGCCTTAATTCCACCCCCCCCCCCCCTTTCCTTTTTTTTTTTTAATTTTTTTTTATTGAAAGTTCATGACAATAGCATATAAAATACATAAGAAAAACACAAGTTGAAATAACGATACCATATAAATATACATACAAGAATATAAATATGCATATTAGAGTTTCAACTTATAATAGATATGTTCCAACAAATTAGAACCAATTAATACAAGAGGAGATACAAGAGATATGTTAAAAACGAGAGGGAAAAATCTATAAGGGTATTGAAAAACCTATAAGCCCAGGGTTTTTGCCCGTCTCCATGATGCCACGGGTGACCAGAGCCTTAGTCCCATTTCCCTGGATTTCGCTCCCTTTAATGCGTACAGCTCCGACTCTATATTGTGGATCCCGAGTAGCCTACAGATCCACATCTGAAAGGTTGGAGCCTCGGTGTCCTTCCATGCAGCGGCTATTAATATTCTAAAAACTGCTGTTGTTATAAAAACAAGTGCCTCTGACTCTATGCTCAGCCCCAACTTGGCGTCAAGCCCAATTATTAAAAGTGTAGGGGATAGGTCGATCCTGACATCTAGCAGCCCCTCTAAAAACTTTACAATTTCTTTTTTAATTGGCCCTAGTTTCTCGCAGCCACAAAACATGTGAAGGAGATCAGCAGGGCCCTTACAACATCTAGGGCAATTGTTATCTGCTCTCTTTCCCCACTCAAACAGTTTTGCCGGTGTGTGATATAAGTTAAATAGAGTTTTAAAATGCTGCGCTCTAAGATTCGAGGATCGTAAGAACCTTTTATCCATAAGGATGGCTTTGTCTAGATCGATATCGGGGTCACTCAGTTTCCCGGCCCAGGTAGCTTCTGTCTTAAGCATATCATCTGGCAATGTCCCCAAGAATAATGCATATATTTTCCTTATGCGACGACCGCCTCCCTTCATATAATCTAAGAGTGTGCATTCTTTTGATACATCTATGGAAGGTCTCTTAGATTTAATTGTGTTGAACAATTGTGTGTATTTAAACTCTTGGGAACCCTGGAGTGCAAACCGTGACTTCAGAAGATCGAGGGGCCTCACGGCATCCTTTACCATCACTTGGCCCAATGTGGTGATTCCCTGTCTTTCCCAGTGTCTCCAGGAACCATCACTACTCAAGTAAGGGAATAGCCCTGAATTCCAAAGTGGAGTATGCTTATTAAACTTCGGGATGCTCTGGTTCTTCTGAATTGCCAGCCATACCGCCCTGGTATCTTCCAATATTTTATACCCTGGGGACTTGAAAAAGCGTTTGTCATAGTTCCTTAGCAGAATCCCATAAGCTTCGTTCCCTAATACTAACTGGTATATAGATGGTATGTCGCATTGGTAGTATATCATATCAGCAGGGAAGAAAAGTATAGCCATATCTGTAAGGAGACAAGACCAGTGATAAAATTTTAGGTTAGGTATACCCAATCCGCCCTGTTCCTGAGGTAGAGACATAAACTTAATTGATCTCCTGACCCTGCCATACTGCCAAACAAAGTTCATAAAAATTGCCTCCATTTCCCTGATCAAAGTATCATCTATTTTAAATGGAATAGACCTAAATTTATATAATATTTTTGGAAACATTGTCATTTTGATGACATTGGCCCTGCCTATAATTGATAGATGAAGAGTATCAATTCGCTTTAAATCTTGTTTCATTTTCGTCAGTAACGGTGAGAAATTATCTTTAATAATTTCCTGTGTCTGGGCGTTAATTGTAATTCCTAAATAGACAGCTGAGTCCACATATCTATCGTCCAGTTTGACTGTTTTACTTGAACATAGTACCTGTGTTTTTGCCACATTTAATCCCCCCCCTTTCCTTCATTTTTATTTAATACCTTTTTATAAAGCGCTGACATTACCAAAGGTGTCAGAGCCAGTTACGTTACAAGAGAAAAGTGTTACATAATAGAGCATTACAAAGATAAACAGGAGACTTAAAATGAAGGGTACACAAACACAAAATCCAACACAGCACGCATGGGTGAGGAATGTACAGGAAAAAGTACAAATTTACAATGAAGAGCAAACTTCCTAGAGGGGCCTGAGAATGAAAGTATTAGTTCTGAAAGTGTCTTTGGAAGAGAAGAAATTTGAGGTCAGCTTTGAAGATCCGGGTAGAGGAGGTGGCACGCAGAAATGGGGGAAGCGAGTTGAAGACTATCACTGCATTGCCTGAGAAGGAATGCGCCATCGATCTTTCCCTTGTGAACACGGGGAAGGGTGTTTACTTGTTTGTTTGTTTTTTGCCGTTTTACATAGCGCAGATCTATCGATCCAAAACACGTTTTTTGTATTGTTTTATCAATTTCCTGAACTGGTATTTGGTCCCATGCAGATGAAGACACTGTGTGCGTCTGCCTCCTGTCCCTTCTCAGCACTTTCTAAGGTGTCAGATACCTTTGCAGCCTCAGCACACTCGTCCTCGGCGTGTGTAACACGGCTGTGCGTGGGAACAGACTCCTGCTCTGCAATCTAGGCTCTTAGATTTGAGCAACAATAAAGAGACAAGCATTTGCAATACAATAGATCTCACATTTACGAGAGTTTAAGCTATTGTCATTTACAATGGCAATAGCTCAAATTCTTGTAAATGGGAGACCTCGGCCGTCATTGTCCCGGGCTGCTTGAAAGTGAAAGTGGGCATGGCGGGGAAAGCACGCCGTGCCCACATTATGAGAAACCCATTAAAGAAAAGAGTGCTTACAAACTAAATAAGCCAAGCCTTGCTTCAACCCAAGTAAGGGGGCCAGTCGCCATAGGTGTTTACAAATGCAGACAAGGTGGTACCAAGGAGGGACTAACAACCCTAACAACAACTCGCAAGCCAGCTTTTACCAAGGACAATGACACAAGCATTTAAAAAATGTGGCTAGGGGTTCTCTCATACTCCACCACTACAAGTCTTGCATAGCAGCACATGCGCGCTGACTCAGGCTCAACCTAAAAAGGGGGAAGAGAAAATTCCTGGGCATCTATTCCAATCATCATCTACCATGCAGTAAAATTCCCACTTTGTGTCCAGTTCATGCATGGTGTTTAGTGAGTCACTCCGCTAGAAAAAGAGACCGCTTTTGAAGTTTGACCAAGATGTTACATGTGTTAAGGCGGGGAAAGTGAGTAATACGTCCGGTTGGCTATAGTGGAGCCCAGACTATTTCAACCCGTAAGGTGTTTGAATGTTGGAAAAGGATGACAAAGAGCCAGAGGAGGAGAGACATATCAAAAAAGGTAGTGATATTAGGTGTGTAGGTACATACCACAACAGAAGAAGCAAAAACAAATACAATAGACTAGCCTTTTAACACTCAGTAGTCAAATACGCACCAGAGTACAGTCCACTTTAACAAAACATGTCTTTAAGTCGAGACTGAGAGGAACTGGACATTGACTATATATATATATAGGTACCTAACATGGGGTCATGAGAAAAAAGAACAAGTTACTTACCTTCAGTAACATTATCTGGTAGAGACTCTATCTAGCTGAAGATTCCTTACCTTTGAATTTCTCAGACATCAGGCTGGATCTGGAAACTTTTGCTGAGCAATACCCCTTGCGCGCGCCATCGGGTGGCTCCATTCAGCGCCGTGTGACGTCGTCAGCGTCGGTTATAATGTGATACCTAGATAGGCACAACCGGGCGCACGGAGGTCAGTCCTTTTTGTTTTTTCCACGCCAGAGGCGCAGAGCCACAAAGTAACTGACATAGTTGTGTGCAAAACTAGGGCCCTGAAAAGGGGAGTAACCCTAGCCCTACAACATTAGTCTGCAAAGGGGGAGGCATGGGAATCTGCAGCTAGAGTCTCTACCAGATAATGCGTTACTGACGGTAAGTAACTTGTTCATCTGATAGAGACTTCTAGCTGCAGATTCCTTACCTTTGAATTAGATACCCAAATCATACCATCCCAGCGGTGGGTTGTGGACCTATACCTCAAACTAGGAAGTCCTGCAGAACCGAATGGGCAAAATGCCCATCCCTGCGTAACTGACTGTCCAGGCAGTAGTGTTTGGCAAACGTGTGCAAAGATGCCCATGATGCTGCCTGACAGATGCCCAGGACAGGGACACCCAGAGCCAAGGCCTTAGTTGCTGTCTTTCCCCTCTTGGCATGGGCACTCAATTCCTCAAGGGGCTGCTTCTTTGCCAGGGCATAGCAGATCTTGATGCAGAGAATGACCCAGCGAGAGAAGGTCCTTTTCTGCACTGCCCTTCCCTTCTTAGCTCCCACGTACACCACAAAGAGTTGATGGACCACCCGGAAGTCTTTGTGCAGTCAAGGTAGAATTACAACGCTCTTTTTGGGTCCAGTCACAGGAGACACTTCTCTTTAGAGGGATATGGGGGAGCAAAGAAGGTGGGAAACTAGATGTATTGACCTAGATGGAATGGGGTCACAACCTTTGGTAAAATGGAAGCACTGGTGCTAAACACACCTTTGTCAGGAAAAGACATCAGATAGGAAGGCATGCAAGATAACGCCTAAAACTCATTCACCCTCCGGGAAGATGTAATTGCCACTAAAAAGGCTATTTTGATGGTCAACAGCCGGAGGAGACAGTTATGCAAAGGTTCGAAGGGAGCACACATTAGGTAGGTGAGGACAAAATGAAGGTTCCACTGTGGCATAACAAAGGGCTTGGGTGGAAACAAGTGAGCCAGCCCTTTTAGAAACCTATGTACAATTAGAGACTTAAAGAGAGAGGGCTGGTTTGGCAGCTGCAAAAAAGCAGACAGAGCAGAGACGTAACCCTTGAGAGTTCCCAAAGCAGAGCCCTGCTGGGCAAGTGTCAGAATGAATAAAAGGACAGTGGAAAGAGAAGCAGAAAGAGGGTCAATAGACCTTTCTGTACAGTATAATACAAATTTCTGCCAATGGCAGGCATATACTGTCTTAGTGGAGGGCCTTCTGGCCGTTAAAATAACATGACGTACTTTGGGAGGAAGGGCAAAAGCCATGAACTGCCGCAGTTCAATCTCCATGCATGGAACTGCAGAGTTGACAGGTTCGGGTGGAGGACACTCGCCTGCTGTTGCAACAGAAGATACTCCTGAAGGGGCAGCCTGATCAGAGGATCGATGCTCATCTTCAGAAGCTCTGAATATCAGACTCTCATTGCCCAGTCCGGAGCTGCAAGAATGCCTTGGGCCAGGTCGCTCCTGATTATCTTCAGAACCCTGGGCAGGAGTGGTATGGGCGGAAAGGCATACAGCAGGCCTGAGCTCCACTCGCGACGAAAGGTGTCGCCGAGCGATAGCCGCCTTGGAAACTCTAGCACACAGTACAACTGACACTGCGGGTTCTCTTCGGAGGTGAACAAATCTAACCAAGGTTCTCCCCACTGCTGAAAGTGACCTTGTGTGGAGACGGCATTCGTGATGCCGCTAGGCACCGATGACTGAGTTTGTCCGCCATGGCGTTCAGAGAACCTGCCAGGTGTTGAACCACCAGAGTTATGCCCTGCTTTTCCAGCCATGAGACGCAGGGCATCCCCACAAAGGGTCCATGACCCCACCATGCCCTGCTTGTTGCAGTACCACATGGCAGTGGTGTTGTCCGTGAACACCTGCACTAACTTCCCCTTGACAGAGGGAAGAAATGCTTTCAATTCAGATCGAATCGCTCGGAGCCCCAACAAATTTACGTGGAGCTCGACTCCGCCAGAGACCAGTGTCCACCTCCCCCAGATGGCCGCCTCATCCCAGAAGTGACTCATCTGTCATGACTGTGAAATCTGGTTGGGGAAGGGAGAGGGGTCTGCCGTTGACCCAATCGTAGATCGACAACCAACACTGCAGATCTTTTGCAGTTCCTTCCGAGATCTGGACCACGTAGGTGAGATTTTCCTGATGCCAGTCGTCAAGGAAGGGAAATACTGACACCCTAACCTGCGCAGATAAGCTGCGACCACCGCCATCACCTTGGTGAACACCCAAGGGGCACTGTTAAGGACTAAAGGGAGCGTGGTAAACTGAAACCTTGAACCGCAAATAACGCCTGTGCCCCGGCAGGATGGGGATGTGAAAATACACATCTTGCAGGTCGAACGCTACCATCCAGTCTCCTAGGTCTAGGGCAGACAAACCTGAGGTAGAGTGAGCATCTTGAATTTCTACATCTGGAGGAAGAGATTGACGGTCCCAAGATCTAAAATGGGCTGCAACTCTTTGTTCTTCTTCGGAATCAGAAAGTAGCAGGAATAACAGCCACTGCCTACTTCTGAAACCGGGGCCCTTTCTGTAGCACCCTTGGCCAAGAGAGCTGTAACTTCCGAGGACCGGATTCTGGCATTCCAGCCGTCTTCAGCCCAGCTTGCTTGTATCCAGTGGCAAAGTGAGCAAGGGACTCACGTCTGAGCATACCCTGCCACACTTATGGCGGCCAAAAGCGGTACAAAAGGAGGTGAATGTAAGACATTGTTCTGCATTCTGTCCATCAGCTGTGTTTTTTGCAATTTTCACCCGAGTGGGGTGGGTATGCTCAGACGTGAGTCCCAGGCTCTCCACATCACTGGAGTCAAGCTATCCAGGCTGAAGAAGGCTGATAGCCAGAAACCGGTCCTTGGATGCTTGATTACGGTCTAGGAAAGACATGGCTTGGTAGTTCGGGCTGGACTGTTCCCATGAGGCACAGGGTCAAGGCTGATTTGAATATAGCCATTGTCTGACCTAGGGTGGTGTGGAGTGCAAAAGAACGATGGATTTAGGCCCAGATCTTTGTACTGGGGTGAATGTAAGACATTGTTCTGCATTCTGTCCATCAACTGTGTTTTTTGCATGGGTTCAAAGGTAGCATACAAATGAATGGAGCTGACCTGTTCCGTTTGCTACCCCTCTGTTTGGGATTGCTTTAGTGCATGGTTATGTGGTTCATAATGGTGCTGCTCGAGTTATAGTTTGTGGTCCTGGGGAGCGGCGATCCCGGAGAGGGAAATTAAATGAGATGACAGAAAAGTGGTGTGGTCTTGTAGAGTCAGACTAGCAGTGCTTGTAGCCTGCTACTGCCAACGGCAGGGTAGGCGACAACTTCTGGAGTCCATTCCTAGGCCAGAATGAACCGCGTCCATGTCCCCGCCCGGCTTGGGAAGCTTGCGCAGGACGATGACTGACATGGTTCGAAAGCCCTTCTGTTGCTATGAAAAAAATGAAAGGTCGACTAGCAACGTGGAGTAGAAAAGAGGCCCAAGGATCTGGCCGTAGCTCGAGAGTCCATGAACCTCACTAGGGCAGAATCTGCCTTTTCCTCCATAAAGGCGGGTTTCATCAATTTCCCTTTCCCCCAAAAAGGCGGGTTCCATCAAAAGGCATGTCCATCAGATTGCCTGAACAACACCCGAGAAGCCAGTTGTCCTAAGTCAGGCATGGCGTCTCAAGGCCACAGTCGTGGAAATCGATCTGCCCAGTGAATCCGTGGTAACAAGGTCACAAATTATGATGAATTTTGCTGCATCGCTCCCATCCTTAACTGCCTGAGAGAGACCAGCCAGGGCCTCCTCTGGGACTTGTGGCAGCACTTTCGCAACCGTCTCCCAAAGGGAATGGGAGAAACTGACAAATAAGCATGCAGTATTCACTGATCGCAATGCCAGGCTGGAGGAAGAAAACATTGTCTTACCAAATGAATCCAGCCTCTTGGATTCCCTATCCAGAGAAGCAGAAGGGAACACACCCTGTGAGGTGGAGGCCTGCACCACCAAGCTTTCTGGGGTGTGGTGATGGCTGAGGAACTTTGGATCGCCTGGAACTGGGTTATTGTCCTATTCACAGGAGCCCCTGTGCTACGTTTGGACCACATGCCTAGAAGGACATCAGTAAGGGCTTCATTACAGGGCAAAGGAGGTTCTGAGGTGGAGGCCCTAGGCTGAAGCACTTCAGTCAGGAGATTAGTCCCGACCTCCATTGAGGGCAGCTCCAGGCCAAGGACCTCAGCTGCCCTCTTAACCACCATGTCATAAGATGCTCCCTTCTCCGTAGCCACAGTTGGTGGAGTGAACATGCCAGTATCTGGAGAAGTGTCCAGTCCACTGGCTTCCCCAAGTTCCCCATACCAGTCTAACTGCTCTGCAGAGTCATCCTGGTGGTCCATAGACCCCTCACATTTTCTCCCGAGCCTAACACACCCACACAGTGTTCAGGTGACAACACAGAACCCCTGGGTTCAAACGACAGCAGAATCGGCGTTGAGCAACATCGTTAGGACTCCGTGTCGTCAGGGATAAGGATGGGGCTTGCACCGCAGATGGGCACCAGCAGTGCCGCAAGCACAGACTTTGGGTCCGATGCCGGGGGAGGTCGCGGTGGCACGACTGGCATCGACCCAGTTCCGTTATTGGGTATCGGAGGTCCCACAGGCTCCGTGGCCAGAACCAATGGCGTTGAATCTGACTAGGCCCCTTCCGAACCCGCTGGGTCCGAAGGCTCACCAGAGGGGTCGGACCCCTCAAATAGGCAGCTCATGGCCTCAAAACTCCTTGATCTGACGGAGGTTGCACCGGCTTGTGAAAAAGGAGGGAGGCACAAAGTTGCCCTGGCTCCGGGTCCGTGGAACCATGACTAGAGGGTTGGTGCTCCTTACCTGCTTTGTCGACGGACGACAGTCGAGGTGAAGGTAAAGTCCACTTGGACCTCTTCCCCGAGTGTCCCGACGACCTCGAGTGGGTCAAAGAGGACGTTAGGCTCCAAGAACGGTCCCGCTCCCTCTTTTTCTTTGATCAGGACCTCCGCGGAGTCTCGCTTGATGGTGTCCATTGTCGGGCTGCTAGGAACTTCAACGCCCGCTACCGCAAGGTCCTAGGAGCAATGGCCCGACAGTCTGAGCACAACTTCAGAAACTGGTCACGCTTGAGTGAGACACAAGAGGCTGATGAGGTGGGGATTGTTGACCGACATTGGGCGGGGACAGGCTACGCACGGCTTAAATCCTGTCTTCCTTGATGACATCCTTCACACATGATGGAAAAAGTCTTGTAAGTCGAGAAAAGTCAAAAAGAGGGATTGCTCTTCCCGGATCAGCGCTTAAATGGCATGGAAAGAAGAGAACTTACGTCCACGCACCTGGGTGGCGCTTATATAGATACTGCAATGTCATAACCGGCACTGGTGGCCGCCCAAAAGTCTCAGGAATAGACTCGGTCCTAGAACCACTCTCGCAATTTTGCGACCACTTTCTACAACCGCTAGTCAAACTTATCCCCTCATATACACAGGACACAACAGATGTCCTACGTCTGCTGGATCACTTCCAAGACACTGACCAGATTAACTTCCTCATCACCCTAGATGTGGAGGCCCTCTATACCAACATCCCACAGAGGGCTACACTAGAGGTGATTGAGGAAGTACTGAATGCTACCCCTTGGGAGTCACCAACACGGCCTGCATTTATAATGGAGTGTGCCACACTGGCCCTTACCGAAAACTGTTTCGAGTTCAAGGGACAACTTTACCATCAGACGCAAGGTACTTCCATGGGGAGTACCTTCGCTCCCAGTGTGGCCTGCCTCTATATGGCAACATTCGAGGGCAAACACATTTTCCACAACTCCAATCCATATGATGCAAACATTCGTTTGTGGAAGCGCTTTACAGATGACATCCTGATTTTCTGGACAGGCAATAGTGAGCCATACAGCGAGTTCTTTCAATGGATTAATAACCTTAATCCATCCCTTAACTTCACAATCACGGCATCTCCATCTATAATACCCTTCCTGGACCTAACTATCAAAATTGGGGGCAGCAACCTCACAACCACTATGTACAGGAAAAGTACTGACCGCAGCAGCCTCCTACACTTTAGTAGCCATCACCCCAAAGCATTGAGAGAAAAGCTGCCATTCGGGCAGTTTTTAAGGGAGAGGAGGAATTGTAGCACCATTGAGGAATACAAATCTGAGTCTGCAACCCTAGCTAGTAATCTTACCGCTAGAGGTTACCCTCACAGGAGTGTCTCACTCGCCAGAAAACGAGCTCAGAACAACCACAGAGAAAGCCTCCTGGAACATAAGGCATGTGGACCAACCAACACTGAGCTGATGACTTGTGTAACCTCCTTCACACCAGCCTATAACAAACTGAAGAAGGTACTGATGAGACACTAGCACATCCTTAATACAGGAGTCCTGAGCTTTGAACAACCTCGGTTTGCGTTCAAACGCTCTAAGAATATTAAGGATATTCTTATCCAAACCAGACCAAAGAAAAAGGCTGTGGACCACCAAACAACCTTGTGGCAACTGCCCGCGGTCAAGGGGCACTACCTTTGTGGCATGTGCAGTGCATGTGCATTCACCACAGTACAAAAAACCATCACGCTGAACAACTCATTTACCTGGGAAATGAGAGGACACACTTACTGCCATACTATAAATTGCATCTATCTCCTGACCTGTCCATGCGGCCTCCACTATGTGGGGATGACAACCCGTCCAATCAAAATACGGATCTCAGGGCATCGCAGCAACTTTCGCTGCAAGAAAAGCAATACAAAAATGTGTGCTCACTACCTAGAGCAAAACCATTCACCAGATTCCGTGAAATGGCTTGTTCTTGAAGCTAACCCCAGAACATCTAAACAGAACCTTTTTACTAAAGAACAAAGGTGGATACACTGCCTATCCACAGACAGGGCTGGCCTTAACGAGGAAATAGCGTGGAGCACTATCAAGTCCTAATATTTACTCTTGTGGACTTTTCTTATAGCTCTACAGCCACACCCCTGCACACCATGTGGGGACACCGCCACACACAAGGAACTTCTGTGGACACTGTAGCTAGCTGTAGTCCATATGACCTATGTAGACATATGCTACTCCACCACCTACCAGTGTATGACACCTACCTGCACCATTAGACCAGCCCCCAGCACATGTCAAATAAGTACTTGTGATACCTTACCATATCGTATCTTATGAATATCAACTAAACCGATCAGGCATACACAAGTAGCATTCACCATCCCTCTACTATTTATTCTGACATAGTTTTGGTACTGATAACACGATAAAACACCACTCTGTCATGGCCGCGTTTTGCACTCCATATGACCATGACCTTCAGACAATACACTCCCCCACTCACGTGACACTCACTACTGCTCATAATCATGGCTGCCAAGCAAGCCAGTACCTCCCGGACTCGGCGGCGTGGGTAGGTCAGAAAGCACCACACAAGGCGACAAACATGAGTATAAACTAAGAATGATTGATTGTCAAAAATGCGCTCTTAGGGGGCGACCAGCGCCACGACTTGGTAGATCGCGATCACCGGATATCCCCACTCCAACTAACGTAGGAGATCTTATTGCGTAAACCGCAGAAACGAGAGCGGGGATCCGCTTAGACTACGCTGTCGCACTGTTCACTGAGCCGAAAATACACAATAACATTTACACAGACGCCGCTTTGCGAGTCAAGCGGGACACGCGGATAACATTAGGCTGCACAATAACTGCAAATAAGCGAAGGTTTCTTCCAACAATGTCCGAACTCACTGCTCACAGGGCACTAAACACGGCAACCTCTCTTGTTACCGTAATTTCTGCCACATTGAATGCAGAGCATCAAATATATTAATGCGACTGCACACTATAAGAATTCGGTTTTTAGCCTGTTTGGTTTTTTAGCCTGACCGGAGCCCATCACAGGAGCACTGCTAAATCATGCAGCTCATTTTCGAGCACTGTTAAATCAAGCAACTTATTTTCAAGCGTGCACGCCCTCAGGATCTTTCATAAGAAAAGACAAGCATTTGCAATGCAATAGGTTTCACATTAGGAAAGTTTGAGCTATTGGTATTGTAAATGAATGACATTGTTCTGCATTCTGTCCATCAATTGTTGTTTTTGCTTTTGAAACCCCGAGTGGGACGGGTATAGACGTGAGTCCCGTGCTCTCCACGCCACTGGAGTCAAGCTATCCTGGCTGAAGACAGCTGATAGCCAGAAACCGGTCCTAGGATGCTTGATTCCGGTCCAGGGAAGACATGGCTTGGCAGTTCGGGCTGGACTGTTCCCATGAGGCACAGGGTCAAGGCTGATTTGCATATGGCCATGTCTGAACTGGGGTGGTGTGGTGAGCAAAAAAAATATGGATTTAGGCCCAGATCTCTGTACTGGGGTGAATGTATGACATTGTTCTGCATTCTGTCCATCAATTGTTGTTTTTGCTATTGGTATTGTAAATGACACATTTTTTATTTATGTGTTGGTTTTGAAAATAGCAAAATTAACAGCTTTGTCATTTACAATGCCAAAAGTTATAACTTTCGCAAATGTGACACCTATAGCATTTGTAATGCCATATGTGTTGTATTTACGTGACTTAGATGTATTGATATTACAAATAACGATGGCTTTAAAACATTTTTAATAATTAATGCTTAAATAAAAGTTATTGTAATTTATAATGGCAATAGCTTAAACTTTTGTAAATCAATTTTGTGAAGATTATGTTCAGTGTATTTTATTGTGACGAAAATCCAAGAACAGAAGTGAAATATTAACATCTTTTTGTGACATTTGTAATAAAGCTTGAAACATTGAGAGAACATATTTGAACCAGTTGTTGTTGAATGGTTGCACAGATTGATGCCTTGGTGGCGCTGAGTGATGTTGTGGTGGCGACGAGTGATGCTGTGGCGTTCAGTGATGCTTTGGTAGCGCATAGTGATGTTGTGGTGCCCCTGAGTGATGCTGTGGTGGTGCTGAGTGATGCTGTGGTGATGTGATAGATAGAGTGAGGGCGATAGATAGTGTAATTATGTGGCGTGCAATTGTGTGGCACTGAGTGGTATTTTGAGTGTATGTTGCATTGAGTGCAGTGTAATTATGTGGCATGTAATTATGTGGCACTGAGTGGTATTTGGAGTGTATGTTGCTTTGAGCGCAGTGTAATTATGTAGCATATAATTATGTGGCACTGCGTGGTATTATGAGGAGTGTATGTTTTATTCAGTAGAGTGTAATTGTGTGGCGTGTAATTATGTGGCACTGAGTGGTATTTGGAGTGAATGTTACATTGAGTGCAGTGTAATTATGTGGCGTGTAATTATGTGACACTGAGTGGTATTTGGAGTGTATGTTGCATTGAGTGCAGTGTAATTATGTGTCGTGTAATGTGGCACTGAGTGGTATTTGGAGTGTAGGTTGCATTCAGTCCAGTGTAACTATGCGGCGTGTAATTATGTGGCACTGAGTGGTATTTGGAGTGTATGTTGCATTGAGTGCAGTGTAATTATGTGGTGTTTAACTATGTGGCACTGAGTGGTATTTGGAGTGTATGTTGCGTTGAGCGCAGTGTAATTATGTAGCATATAATTATGTGGGACTGAGTGGTATTGTGTGGAGTGTATGTTGTATTCAGTAGAGTATAATTGTGTGGTGTGTAATTATGTGGCAGTGAGTGGTATTGTGTGGAGTGTGCGTTGCATTCAGTAGAGTGTAATTATGTGGTGGGTAATTACGTGGCACTGAGTGGTATTTGGAGTGTATGTTGCATTGAGAGCTCTGTAAGTACGTGGCGTGTAATTATGTGGCACTGAGTGGGATTTGGAGTGTATGTTGCATTGAATGCAGTGTAATTATGTGGCGTGTAATTGTGTGGCACTCAGTGGTATTTGGAGTGTATGTTGCATTGAGTGCACTGTAATTATGTGGCGTGTAATTATTTAGCACGGAGTGGTATTGGGAGTGTATGTTGGGTTGAGAGCACTGTAATTATGTAGCATAGAATTATGTGGCACTGAGTGGTATTGTGTGGAGTGTGCTGCATCAGCAGAGTGTAATTATTTGGCATGTAATTATGTGGCACTGAGTGGTATTTGGAGTGTATGTTGCATTGAGGGCACTATAATTATATGGCGTGTAATTATGTGGCACTGAGTGGTATTTGGAGTTTATGTTGCATTGAGTGCAGTGTAATTATGTTGCGTGTAACTATGTGGCACTGAGTGGTATTTGGAGTGTAGGTTTCTTTGAATGCAGTGTAATTATGTGGCGTGTAATTATGTGGCACTGTTGGGTATTTGGAGTGTATGTGGCATTGAATGTAGTGAAATTATATGGCGTGCAATTATGTGGCACTGAGTGGTATTTGGAGTGTATGTTGCATTTAGTGAAGTGTAATTATGTGGCGTGTAATTTTGTGGCACTGAGTGGTATTGTCTGGAGTGTATGTTGTATTCAGTAGAGTGTAATTATGTGGCCTGTAATTATGCGGCACTGAGTGGTATTGTGTGGAGTGTGTGTTGCATTCAGTAGAGAGTAATTATGTGGCGTGTAATTATGTGGCACTGAGTGGTATTTGGTGTGTATGTTGCATTGAGTGCAGTGTAAGTATGTGGCGTGTAATTATGTGGCACTGAGTGGTATTTGGAGTTTATGTTGCATTGAATGCAGTGTAATTATGTGGCGTGTAATTATGTGGCACTGAGTGGTATTTGGAGTGTATGTTGCGTTGAGTACAGTGTAATTATGTGGCGTGTAATTAAGTGGCACTGAGTGGTATTTGGAGTTTATGTTGCATTGAATGCAGTGTAAATATGTAGCATATAATTATGTGGGACTGAGTGGTATTGTGTGGAGTGTATGTTGTATTCAGTAGAGTGTAATTGTGTGGTGTGTAATTATTTGGGACTGAGTGGTATTGTTTGGAGTGTATGTTGCATTGAGTGCAGTGTAATTATGTAGCATATAATTATGTGGCACTGAGTGGTATTTGGAGTTTATGTTGCATTGAATGCAGTGTAATTATGTGGCGTGTAATTATGTGGCACTGAGTGGTATTTGGAGTGTATGTTGCATTGAGCGCAGTGTAATTATGTAGCATCTGTATGCTCTGGTTCAGAGGAGCATCATTCCTGGCCGATACTCAACATGTTTTTGGTGCTACGACCTGGAAACTTACATTTTATTCTGCTGTTCAGAAAGCACACCGCCCGCACACTGCTGCCCACTAAATCTGAGACCTGCCAGATATCAGGAACTGTCCCTTCAGATGTTTCCCAGGCCTGGCTGTGGATGTCTCCAGGGCACAGATGTGCTTAAGAGACCTACAGCTCAGAAGACCATATGAGCCATTCATATTTCAGAGCTCGATAAAATCAATACAGTTAAATTAGGTAATATTGCCAGTGTTTTCAAGCGCTAAGAAAGGTAAAACTGTGATAGTTAGCGCTGTTTGTATTATAGCATGTGCATTTTGACAGAGGTTTTGAACTCAGTGTATGAGACATCTTGTATCCAAATTCATATCCTACTTACTGTTGTAAAAAACATGCTTTCTACTAGTTGCGCAGTTTCAAAGCACTGTGAGTGCTTCTAAGTATTATTTATAGCCATGTTTATGCAGGGAATCCTGGCTCCGCTGCTTGGGCATGTTACTTCCCTTATCTGCCTGGAATCGGAGCGCCTGAAGTTTCCAGACTCTTTGGAGCGCTGGGAGGAGGAAGAATGCTGCCCTGATGTCAGTCGAGTATGTTTTGCATTACTCTTTTGTGGCGTGCCTATTTGGGGGCTCCAAAGCGGCCGCTTAATTACACAAGTAACATGGTGGGAGGGGTGAGGGACGGGAGCACCAGGCAGAAGGAGGAGTGGGAGGGGTTGCAATGCCTCAGGCTACATACGGAGCTGGACTCTGGAGCGGAATTAATTAGGACACATTAATTTGGCAGATATGGTGTTTTGCTACAAACTCAGTGTGTGTCACCAGTGCTCACATAAAACAAGGCTGGTAAAGTGACTGAGGCAAGGTGGCATGTTCTTGGGGGTGGGGCCCAGCGGCACAGAGAGCAGAGCCAAACACAGCAATCGGCCTGAGGGAGGAATTCCAAGCAACAAACAAGGCTGTGGTCAGCAACCTGTGACGATCCAGAGAGGAGACAAGCGCGGCTGCGAAAGCGCCGTGGAGCAAAGCCAGAAACGGCGGGACGGGGGAGCAGATTCCTTTGAAGTGTGATGCCAGCTGCAAGCAAACCAGCATAAGTGCGGAGAGAGGCTCACAGGCTGCCAAATGATGTGCGATGTGCACGCACCCGCACACATGCACTGTAGGCAATCCACCTGGAAAAGCCATTGAGAGCAGTTTTCAAAGTCCCGACTTAATATCTAACGCGATGGCTTAGACGAGACCTAAAAACCACTAGCATCACACTGCGCACGTAGGAGTTAGTAGTTGCTAGATCCAGACAAATTGCGGGTCATTGTAGGAAGCTGTAACCCAATGCCCTTAACACCACATATACAGGCCATAGAGCACAGGCAGTACCACCGATTCATAATACCTTCCTTAATCAGTTGCCAGAATCACCACTCCTTAAAACACTGAGTATTACGCAAATCCGCGTATCTTCATTACAGGTCTTTCAGAAACAAGTTGTTTTTCCAGCCTATGTTCTGCTTTTTAGGGCTCGCTGCTGATGCGCTTGCGCATAGCTGGCGAGCTATATTGCAGTTTAAACAGAGTTAAACCAACTCGGCGATTTCTTGCAGTGCCCGAGAGAGAGCGCGTGCACATCAAAGCCACCAGCCTCGGGCATCTCAAGCTTCCCCCAGCCGGCATTTCTCCTCCCCTAATTAGTCATGCACGGCCGGCCGGCCAGCACATCAAAGGCTGCTGCTCCCGGCCCCTATTCTTCCCTTCTTGCCTCTCCCCGCCCCCCCGCCCCCCTCTTCCCACCACAGCAATGCCGGGCTTGTTTATATTGCAGTCTAACCATCTCGCAAGCTGCTCTGGAAACAATAACCATTGTTGGTCATGATATAATTAAACGCTCTAATTATTTTATCAGGGCCACACAGAATTTTATAAAGTCTTTTGCTGGCATTTTCGTTTTATGCTGATTGCTATTTTACACCTTTCACATGCTGGCGATTTGCTTCAAAGATATACATTCATCCTGAATCCCGTTACTAGAGCTTTCTGCTATATATGGGTTTTAGTTGAATTTCATTGATCTCTTTTACTAATGATTTATAAAAACTGCCACCCACCACACAGCTCCACCTACACAGCTCCACCGATGCACCCACCACACAGCTCCACCGATGCACCCACCACACAGTTCCACCGATGCACCCACCACACAGCTCCCAACGATGCACCCACCACACAGCTCCACCGAGGCACCCACCACACAGCTCCACAGATGCACCCACCACACAGCTCCACAGATGCACCCACCACACAGCTCCACCCACACAGCTCCACCGATGAACCCACCACACAGCTCCACCGAGGCACCCACCATACAGCTCCACAGATGCACCCACCACACAGCTCCACCGATGCACCCACCACACAGCTCCACCGATGCACCCACCACACAGCTCCACCGAGGCACCCACCACACAGCTCCACCGAGGCACCCACCACACAGCTCCACCGAGGCACCCACCACACAGCTCCACCGAGGCACCCACCACACAGCTCCACAGATGCACCCAGCTCCACAGATGCACCCACCACACAGCTCCACAGATGCACCCACCACACAGCTCCACCGATGCACCCACCACCCAGCTCCACCGATGCACCCACCACACAGCTCCACTGATGCACCCACCTCCACTGATGCCCCCACCACACAGCTCCACCGACACAGCTCCACCGATGCACCCACCACACAGCTCCACTGATGCAACCACCACACAGCTCCACCGATGCACCCACCACACAGCTCCACCGATGCACCCACCACACAGCTCCACCGAGGCACCAACCACACAGCTCCACCGATGCACCAACCACACAGCTCCACCGATGCACCCACCACACAGCTTCACCCATGCACCCACCACACAGCTCCAGCGATGCAGCCACCACACAGCTCCAGAGATGCAGCCACCACACAGCTCCACCGACACAGCTCCACCAATGCACCCACCACACAGCTCCACAGAGGCACCCACCACACAGCTCCACCGATGCACCCACCACACAGCTCCACCGAGGCACCCACCACACAGCTCCACTGATGCAACCACCACACAGCTCCACTGATGCAACCACCACACAGCTCCACCGACACAGCTCCACCGATGAACCCACCACAGAGCTCCACAGATGACCCCACCACACAGCTCCACTGATGCACCCAAGACACAGCTCCACCGAGGCACCCACCACACAGCTCCACCGAGGCACCTACCACACAGCTCCACCGAGGCACCCACCACACAGCTCCACCGATGCACCCACCACACAGCTCCACCGAGGCACCCACCACATAGCTCCACAGAGCCACCCACCACACAGCTCCACCGATGCACCCACCACACAGCTCCACCGATGCACCTACCACACAGCTCCACCGATGCACCCACCACACAGCTCCACCGATGCACCCACCACACAGCTCCACCGAGGCACCAACCACACAGCTCCACCGATGCACCCACCACACAGCTTCACCCATGCACCCACCACACAGCTCCAGCGATGCACCCACCACACAGCTCCACCGACACAGCTCCACCAATGCACCCACCACACAGCTCCACAGAGGCACCCACCACACAGCTCCACCGATGCACCCACCACACAGCTCCACCGAGGCACCCACCACACAGCTCCACTGATGCAACCACCACACAGCTCCACCGACACAGCTCCACCGATGCACCCACCACAGAGCTCCACAGATGCCCCCACCACACAGCTCCACCGATGCACCCACCACAGAGCTCCACAGATGCCCCCACCACACAGCTCCACCGATGCACCCACCACACAGCTCCACCGATGCACCCAGCACACAGCTCCACCGAGGCACCCACCACACAGCTCCACAGATGCACCCACCACACAGCTCCACCGAGGCACCTACCACACAGCTCCACCGATGCACCCACCACACAGCTCCACCGATGCACCCACCACACAGCTCCACCGAGGCACCCACCACATAGCTCCACAGAGCCACCCACCACACAGCTCCACCGATGCACCCACCACACAGCTCCACCGACGCACCCACCACACAGCTCCACCGATGCACCCACCACACAGTTCCACCGAGGCACCAACCACACAGCTCCACTGATGCACCCACCACACAGCTTCACCCATGCACCCACCACACAGCTCCAGCGATGCAGCCACCACACAGCTCCACCGACACAGCTCCACCAATGCACCCACCACACAGCTCCACAGAGGCACCCACCACACAGCTCCACCGATGCACCCACCACACAGCTCCACCGAGGCACCCACCACACAGCTCCACTGATGCAACCACCACACAGCTCCACCGACACAGCTCCACCGATGCACCCACCACAGAGCTCCATGGGATGCCCCCACCACACAGCTCCACCGATGCACCCACCACACAGCTCCACCGAGGCACCCACCACACAGCTCCACCGACGCACCCACCACACAGCTCCACCGAGGCACCTACCACACAGCTCCACCGATGCACCCACCACACAGCTCCACCTATGCACCCACCACACAGCTCCACCGAGGCACCCACCACACAGCTCCACAGATGCACCCACCACACAGCTCCACAGAGGCACCCACCACACAGCTCCACAGATGCACCCACCACACAGCTCCACAGATGCACCCACCACACAGCTCCACCGAAGCACCCACCACACAGCTCCACCGATGCACCCATCACACAGCTCCACCGAGGCACCCACCACACAGCTCCACCGATGCACCCACCACACAGCTCCACCGATGCACCCACCACACAGCTCCACCGACACAGCTCCACTGATGCACCCACCACACAGTTCCACCGATGCACCCACCACACAGCTCCACCGAAGCACCCACCACACAGCTCCACCGAGGCACCCACCACACAGCTCCACCGAGGCACCCACCACACAGCTCCACAGATGCACCCACCACACAGCTCCACAGATGCACCCACCACACAGCTCCACAGATGCACCCACCACCCAGCTCCACCTATGCACCCACCACCCACCTCCACAGATGCACCCACCACACAGCTCCACAGATGCACCCACCACCCAGCTCCACCGATGCACCCACCACACAACTCCACCGACACAGCTCCACCGATGCACCCACCACACAGCTCCACTGATGCAACCACCACACAGCTCCACCAACACAGCTCCACCGATGCACCCACCACACAGCTCCACTGATGCATCCACCACACAGCTCCACCGAGGCACCCACCACACAGCTCCACCGAGGCACCCACCACACAGCTCCACCGATGCACCCACCACACAGCTCCACCGATGCAGCCACCACACAGCTCCACCGACACAGCTCCACCGATGCACCCACCACCCAGCTCCACCGATGCACCCACCACACAGCTCCACCGATGCACCCACCACACAGCTCCACCGATGCACCCACCACACAGCTCCACCGATGCAACCACAACACAGCTCCAGCGACGTAGCCACCACACAGCTCCACCGATGCACCCACCACACAGCTCCACCGAGGCACCCACCATACAGCTCCACCAAGGCACCCAGCTCCACCTATGCACCCACCACACAGCTCCACCGAGGCACCCACCACACAGCTCCACAGATGCACCCACCACACAGCTCCACAGAGGCACCCACCACACAGCTCCACAGAGGCACCCACCACACAGCTCCACAGAGGCACCCACCACACAGCTCCACAGAGGCACCCACCACACAGCTCCACAAAGGCACCCACCGCACAGCTCCACCAATGCACCCACCACACAGCTCCACCGAGGCACCCACCACACAGCTCCACCGATGCACCCACCACACAGCTCCACCGATGCAACCACAACACAGCTCCAGCGACGTAGCCAACACACAGCTCCACCGACACAGCTCCACCGATGCACCCACCACTCAGCTCCACCGATGCACCCACCACACAGCTCCACCGACACAGCTCCACCGATGCACCCACCACACAGTTCCACCGATGCACCCACCACACAGCTCCACCGAAGCACCCACCACACAGCTCCACCGAGGCACCCACCACACAGCTCTACAGATGCACCCACCACACAGCTCCACAGATGCACCCACCACACAGCTCCACAGATGCACCCACCATCCAGCTCCACCGATGCACCCACCACCCAGCTCCACCGATGCACCCACCACCCAGCTCCACCGATGCACCCACCACCCAGCTCCACCGATGCACCCACCACCCAGCTCCACCGGTGCACCCACCACACAACTCCACTGATGCACCCACCACACAACTCCACTTATGCACCCACCACCCAGCTCCACCGATGCACCCACCACACAACTCCACCGACACAGCTCCACCGATGCACCCACCACACAGCTCCACTGATGCAACCACCACACAGCTCCACCAACACAGCTCCACCGATGCACCCACCACACCGCTCCACTGATGCAACCACCACACAGCTCCACCGAGGCACCCACCACACAGCTCCACCGAGGCACCCACCACACAGCTCCACCGATGCACCCACCACACAGCTCCACCGATGCACCCACCACACAGCTCCACCGACACAGCTCCACCGATGCACCCACCACCCAGCTCCACCGATGCACCCACCACAGCTTCACCGACACAGCTCCACCAATGCACCCACCACACAGCTCCACCGATGCACCCACCACACAGCTCCACCGAGGCACCCACCATACAGCTCCAGCAAGGCACCCAGCTCCACCTATGCACCCACCACACAGCTCCACCGAGGCACCCACCACACAGCTCCACAGATGCACCCACCACACAGCTCCACAGAGGCACCCACCACACAGCTCCACAGAGGCACCCACCACACAGCTCCACAGAGGCACCCACCACACAGCTCCACAGAGGCACCCACCACACAGCTCCACAAAGGCACCCACCACACAGCTCCACCAATGCACCCACCACACAGCTCCACCGATGCACCCACCACCCAGCTCCACCGATGCACCCACCACCCAGCTCCACCGATGCACCCACCACCCAGCTCCACCGGTGCACCCACCACACAACTTCACTGATGCACCCACCACACAACTCCACTGATGCAACCACCACACAGCTCCACCGAGGCACCCACCACACAGCTCCACCGAGGCACCCACCACACAGCTCCACCGATGCACCCACCACACAGCTCCACCGATGCAGCCACCACACAGCTCCACCGACACAGCTCCACCGATGCACCCACCACCCAGCTCCACCGATGCACCCACCACACAGCTCCACCGACACAGCTCCACCGATGCACCCACCACACAGCTCCACCGATGCACCCACCACACAGCTCCACCGAGGCACCCACCATACAGCTCCACCAAGGCACCCACCACACAGCTCCACCGATGCACCCAGCACACAGCTCCACCGAGGCACCCACCACACAGCTCCACAGATGCACCCACCACACAGCTCCACAGATGCACCCACCACACAGCTCCACAGATGCACCCACCACACAGCTCCGCTGATGCACCCACCACACAGCTCCGCCAATGCACCCAGCACACAGCTCCACCGAGGCACCCACCACACAGCTCCACAGATGCACCCACCACACAGCTCCACAGATGCACCCACCACACAGCTCCACAGATGCACCCACCACACAGCTCCGCTGATGCACCCACCACACAGCTCCGCCGATGCACCCACCACACAGCTCCGCCGATGCACCCACCACACAGCTCCACCGATGCACCCAGCACACAGCTCCACCGAGGCACCCACCACACAGCTCCACAGATGCACCCACCACACAGCTCCACAGATGCACCCACCACACAGCTCCACAGATGCACCCACCACACAGCTCCGCTGATGCACCCACCACACAGCTCCGCCGATGCACCCACCACACAGCTCCGCCGATGCACCCACCACACAGCTCCGCCGAGGCACCCACCACACAGCTCCACCGAGGCACCCACCACACAGCTCCGCCGATGCTCCAACTAAGCTCCACCAATACACCCCCCAAACAGCTCCACCAATGCACCCACTAAGCTCCACCGATGCACACACCACTCAGCGCAACCACAGCATCACTGGTTCAAATATGTTCTTTCAATGTTTCAAGCTGTTTTCAAGCTTTCACGCTTTATTACAAATCACAAAAAGATGTTAATATTTCACTTCTGTTCTTGAATTTTCGTCACAATAAAAAACACTGAACATAATCTTCACAAAAGTTATTTACAAAAGTTTAAGCTATTGCCATTACAAATTAAATAAATTATTTAAGTATTAATTATTTTTAAAAATTAAAAGCCATTGTTATTTGTAATATCAATACATCTAAGTCACGTAAATACAAAACATGTTGCATTACAAATGCTATAGGTGTCACATTTGCGAAAGTTATAACTATTGGCATTGTAAATGACAAAGCTATTAATTTAGCTATTTCAAAAAAACCACATAAATAAAAATAAATTCATTTATAAGACCAATAGCTCAAACTTTCCTAATGCGAGCCCTATTGCATTTCCAATGCTTGTTATTTATTGCAACCATCCCTCCATGTATAGCCCAACATACGTGGAAGTGAAAGCCTGATGTGTTGACCGCCGGGTACTGTTGATGCCTGGATATTTGACACAATTAGGCGAGTCCTTTACGATTTTTCTGCTGTCATTATTTATATTCCACAGGGGCATGCAAACCACCATAGCTCACTGTGGGTATCTAACCACCATGGTTAGGTCTCGCCTGTCGATGCGCATGCGCATCGAGCAAGCGAGACTATTGCGACTTATCCACTCTTTATCTACACTGCAAGGAATCGTGGCGATTCCTTGCAGTGCCCGTGACTTTTAAGGTCAATGCGCATGCGCATTGAGCTTATGCGCATGCGCATTGACCTTAAAAGCGCGTGCGCGTGCACGTCCGTCTTTGTTAACCCGCTCCGCCCCCTCCCGCCGTGTCGCATTTCTCCTCCCCCTCCCCTCTCTTCCTTCCGTCTTCCTGCCGTGTCGCACCTCTCCCCTCTCCGCCCCCTCCCCTGCCCGCCCCCTCCCCTGCCCGCCGTGTTACGGTGAAAGGCTTGTTTTTAACCCCGTGGTTCTGTTGACCTCTTTCCTTTTACATGTGTCTGACCCTTTAACTTCTTCTCTTTATGCCTTAATCGGACTCTGTCACGCAGTCTGTCTCTTTCCTTCTGTCTTGATTTTGCGGCCTCCCTCTCTACGACTGTCTCTGTCTCCCAGTTTACTCTTGTTTCTTTCCCCGTCTTGATTTCCGTCCCACGTTTGTCCCGCTTATGCCTCTTTTATGTCTATCCTCCGGCCTGTCTCTGTTCCCCTGGCATATCTGTGTGTCCCTCTGTATGCACCCACTCTATATACCCTAACACGTTTTTGCCCCCCCCCGCCACCATCACCAGCCTACCTTGAAGGAACTCCCTGTTGCTGTCTCACACAGGTATGCGTCTCTCTCTCATGTCCTTCTCCCCCGCCCCTCTGCGCTGCTCTCTCCCCCTTGTGCTTCTCCCCGCGCCGCTGGGCATGCTTTCAGGTTTCGATCCACCGCTGCACAAGCCCTTCAGAGACTTGAATGCAGCCTTAAAGCAACTTAACTCACTCCAGTGCGTCTCGTTTAGATGGCTTGCCGTCTCGCCCAGCTGGTAACTCCCCGGAACGGGCTACCAGTTTTTACATTTGGACATGCTTTCTTTTATATGTGTTCTCTAGGTACAGTTATACCAACAACCTAGGACAGTCTTCAGCCTACACCAGTGACTTCTTTCAGAACAGGTTGCCGAACATTAATTAGCACAAGATAAATGTTGATGATGAGTGTTTTTCTTCAGTGTGCTGAGGACGTTTTCACTTTGCCCCATCTATGATTTGGCTCAGGGGGCACTGCACTGACCTGCGGGCATAGTCCGCCCATTTCTGAAGCTATCCAGCGTGACCGTGCTCCACCATACCTGTCATACATTAACCACCTTAACCCCCCTCTCCGGCCCTTTCTCCTTTCCTTTCTTTCTTGTCTTGTGCACAGGTGCGTGCAGTCGCACCCATTGATCCAGAGGCAGCGCTTCCCCAACCGGCAATTTATATGCTCTGATGTTTTGTTTTTTTTGTTTCTGTGGTCACCCACCCCTATCTTCAGTTGCTTTGTAAAGGTGGCCCAGCGGGCTACTTGTACAATGAGCTGTGAGCAGGAGGTTGGAGTAGTCTGGGTGCATTTACTGACTGCCTTCTTTTCAGTCTCTTTATTTCCATAATCTGGAAAACACCACACAGCCATCAGCTGAATGTTTCCACACCCAGTAGCCCACTGAGCGGCACCAAAATGTTGCCTAATCCAATGCCTAGATTGTCAACATATTTTAAAAGGTATTTTAAGCTTGAATATTTCTACTGCCAGTTTTTGCATGATGAAGCCATTATTTTTTGACCACTGAAATAAAGTTTTCATTGGCCCTATTTCTCTTCTCCTTGATGACACCGTTTGTGTAAATAGCACTGTCACTGTTCAGCAGAGCAGTTCACTCATGAAAAGAGTTGTTTTGAGTTACATTATGCAAATACAAGTTCGGGGCCCCACACAAAATCCATATAATATAATTAGTCACATAGTGGAAGTCTTCACTTCCGGGATTCAAGTGTACAAGCTGCTTATCTACCCGAAGAGTTCGGCAGAACTTGCCCTTGCAGCCGCCTTTGCAAAGTTACTCAAGCTCATTAGCGTTGCTTGGCACACTTTTGTTGTGGTTCAAGGTACTACATTTTTACTGTGATAAGTTCCTCAATCTTTCCTTAGAAGTGCCTCCCCAGTCGCAACAGTCTAAGAAAGCGTAGGCGGAAGTAGGATTGCTCCCCTGGCATTGGGAAATCCCCATGGGACTTTTAGATTGTTTTGGGGCACAACATAAGCCAGTAGCAACCATTCTAATTCCAAAGCCAAGACTGTTGTTTAATCGTTTGTCGTCATAACTCCATTAATAAACCGCTTTAGCTACTATGACTATTGGCCACTTCTTTTGTGGTTGTGTTTTCGTTTTGTTTATTTATTTTTTATTTTTTTATTTATTGCCATGTCTTTTTTCAAATTTTGGCACCAAAGCTTATTTGCATTGGACACCCTTTCGATGCCGCATATCACGTAGAACTGTGTTCAGCATTATGCTTCTCTTTTCATGAAGAACCAGCTGTGCCCACTATCCTCCGGGTAAGCAGCTACTTTCCTGTCCCACATCAATATACCTTATGCCTACTCTGTCCTCATGCTTCTGTGGCTGCTAACTTTTGAATGTTGCATTCTAATTTTTTTTTTTTATATTTCTCCATAGATAAATCCTCCCACTGGCCACACTTGTAGCCTTTTATTCATCATATACTCTTTTATTTAATTACGCTGTCTGCCTTCCAATGATTTGGGCCAGTGTCCTGGCTATCTAACCCATGTACAGTAGCCCTTGGGGCCTTCTTTGTAATGCTTGCCATTTTCCGCAACCTCACCCTCACTCACCCTCAACCCCTCACTCTCACTCATCCTCACTCACCCTCAACCCCTCACCCTCACCCTCACTCACCCTCAACCCCTCACTCACCCTCAACCCCTCACTCAGCCTCACTCACCCTCAACCCCTCACTCACCCTCACTCCCTCACCCTCACTCACCCTCACACTCACTCACCCTCAACCCCTCACCCTCACTCACCCTCAACCCCTCACTCACCCTCACTCCCTCACTCACCCTCACCCTCACCCTCACTCCCTCACCCTCACTCACCCTCACTCACCCTCACTCACCCTCACCCTAACTCACCCTAACTCACCCTCACTCACCCTCACCCTAACTCACCCTAACTCACCCTCACTCACCCTCAACCCCTAACTCACCCTCAACCCCTCAACATCAACCCCTCACCCTCACTCACCCTCACTCACCCTCACTCACCCTCACCCTCACCCTCACTCACCCTCACCCTCACTCATCCTCACTCACCCTCAACCCCTCACCCTCAACCCCTCACTCACCCTCACTCACCCTCACCCTCACTCACCCTCACCCTCACTCACCCTCACTCACCCTCACTCACCCTCACTCACCCTCACTCACCCTCACCCTCACTCACCCTCACTCACCCTCACCCACCCTCACTCACCCTCACTCACCCTCACCCTCACTCACCCTCACTCACCCTCACTCACCCTCACCCTCACTCACCCTCACTCACCCTCAACCCCTCACCCTCACTCACCCTCAACCCCTCACTCACCCTCAACCCCTCACTCACCCTCACTCACCCTCAACCCCTCACTCACCCTCACTCACCCTCACTCACCCTCAACCCCTCACTCACCCTCACTCACCCTCACCCTCACTCACCCTCAACCCCTCACCCTCACACAGTGCAATAGGTCTCGGAGCATTTGAGTTGGAGCTTTTAGAAATGTTTATGGCTTTTTTTTTTGTAATTCTTTAGCATTGGCTACAGGAAACAAAAATGCTAAAGATTTACAAAAAAAACCCATAAACAATTCCTCAACCCCTCACTCACCCTCACTCTCACTCATCCTCACTCACCCTCAACCCCTCACCCACCCTCAACCCCTCACTCACCCTCAACCCCTCACTCACCCTCACTCACCCTCAACCCCTCACTCACCCTCACTCCCTCACCCTCACTCACCCTCACACTCACTCACCCTCACTCACCCTCACTCCCTCACTCACCCTCACTCCCTCACTCACCCTCACACTCACTCACCCTCCCTGTTGCTTCCGCCCTTCCCTGCCCTCCCTGTTGCTTCTGCCCTTCCCTACCCTCCCTGTTGCTTCCGCCCTTCCCTGCCCTCCCTGTTGCTTCCGCCCTTCCCTGCCCTCTGTGCTGCTTCCGCCCTCCGTGCTGCTTCCGCCCTTCCCTGCCCTCCGTGCTGCTTCCGCACTCCCCCTCACCCTCACTCACACTCAACCCCTCACCCTCCCTCACCCTCAACCCCTCACCCTCACTCACCCTCACTCACCCTCAACCCCTCACCCTCAACCCCTCACTCACCCTCACCCTCACTCACCCTCAACCCCTCACCCTCACTCACCCTCACTCTCACTCATCCTCACTCACCCTCAACCCCTCATCCTCACTCACCCTCAACCCCTCACCCTCACTCACCCTCAACCCCTCACCCTAACTCACCCTCACCCTCACTCACCCTCAACCCCTCACTCACCCTCACTCACCCTCAACCCCTCAACATCAACCCCTCACTCACCCTCACTCACCCTCACCCACCCTCACCCTCCCTCACTCACCCTCACTCACTCTCACTCACCCTCTCTCACTCACCCTCACTCACCCTCACTCTCACTCACCCTCACTCTCACTCACCCTCACCCTCACCCTCACTCACCCTCACTCTCACTCACCCTCACTCACCCTCACTCACCCTCACCCACCCTCACTCACCCTCACTCACCCTCACTCACCCTCACTCACCCTCACTCACCCTCACTCACCCTCACCCTCACTCACCCTCACCCTCACTCACCCTCACCCTCACTCTCACTCACCCTCACCCTCACTCACCCTCACTCACTCACTCTCACTCACCCTCACTCTCACTCACCCTCACTCACCCTCACCCACCCTCACCCACCCTCACCCTCACCCACCCTCACCCACCCTCACCCTCACTCACTCTCACTCACCCTCACCCTCACTCACCCTCACTCACCCTCACTCTCACTCACCCTCACCCTCACTCACCCTCACTCACCCTCACCCACCCTCACCCTCACCCACCCTCACCCTCACTCACCCTCACTCACCCTCACCCACCCTCACCCTCACCCACCCTCACCCTCACTCACTCTCACTCACCCTCACCCTCACTCACCCTCACTCACCCTCACTCTCACTCACCCTCACTCTCACTCACCCTCACTCTCACTCACCCTCACTCACCCTCACTCTCACTCACCCTCACTCTCACTCTCACTCACCCTCACTCTCACTCACCCTCACTCACTCACCCACCCTCACTCTCACTCACCCTCACTCACTCACCCACCCTCACTCACCCTCACCCTCACTCACCTTCACCCTCACTCACCCTCAACCCCTCACCCTCAACCCCTCACCCTCCCTCACCCTCACCCACCCTCACCCACCCTCACCCTCCCTCACTCACTCTCACTCACCCTCACTCACTCTCACTCACCCTCACTCACCCTCCCTCACTCACCCTCACTCACCCTCACCCTCCCTCACTCACCCTCACTCACCCTCCCTCACCCTCCCTCACCCTCCCTCACTCACCCTCACTCACCCTCACTCACCCTCACTCACCCTCACTCTCACTCACCCTCACTCTCACTCACCCTCACTCTCACTCACCCTCACTCTCACTCACCCTCACCCTCACTCACCCTCACTCTCACTCACCCTCACTCACCCTCACCCACCCTCACCCTCACCCACCCTCACCCTCACTCACTCTCACTCACCCTCACTCACTCTCACTCACCCTCACTCTCACTCACCCTCACTCTCACTCACCCTCACTCACCCTCACTCACCCTCACCCACCCTCACCCACCCTCACCCTCACCCACCCTCACCCTCACTCACCCTCACTCACCCTCACTCTCACTCACCCTCACTCACCCTCACTCTCACTCACCCTCACTCACCCTCACCCACCCTCACCCTCACCCACCCTCACTCACTCTCACTCACCCTCACTCACCCTCACTCACCCTCACTCACCCTCACTCACCCTCACTCACCCTCACTCTCACTCACCCTCACTCTCACTCACCCTCACCCTCACTCACCCTCACTCTCACTCACCCTCACTCACTCACCCACCCTCACTCACCCTCACCCTCACTCACCTTCACCCTCACTCACCCTCAACCCCTCACCCTCACTCACCCCCACTCACCCTCAACCCCTCACCCTCAACCCCTCACCCTCCCCCACCCTCACTCACCCTCAACCCCTCACCCTCACTCACCCTCAACCCCTCACCCTCAATCCCTCACCCACACTCACCCTCACTCACCCACACTCACCCTCACTCACCCCCACTCACCCTCACTCACACACCCTCACTCACCCTCACCCTCACTCACCCTCACTCACCCTCACCCTCACTCACCCTCACCCTCACTCACCCTCAACCCCTCACCCACCCTCAACCCCTCACCCTCACTCACCCTCAACCCCTCACCCTCAACCCCTCACTCACCCTCACTCACCCTCACCCTCAACCCCTCAGCCTCACCCTCACTCACCCTCAACCCCTCACCCTCACTCACCCTCAACCTCATGCTAAAGATTTACAAAAAAACCCATAAACAATTCTAAAAGCACTAACTCTAATGCTGCGAGACCTATTGCATTTCTAATGCTTGTTTTTTATTACATTTATTGTGCACACACCACTGATTATTCTTAAATCAAGTTTGTAGTCAGCACAGGCATTTTCTGGAATAGTTTATAAATATATTTACCTGTAATGTATGCATCCTTGTCTCTCAAATACAGGTAGATCCAGCTCATCACAGGTATAGTGACACATAAGACACCTTTTTATTGTGTTTTTGATTAACCTTATATATACAAAACATATAATGTTTTCAGTGTAGATAGTTTCCTTCCTTATGGTCCTAAAGACTCGCAAGTTAATTGACACAAACGCGAGAAACATGTTGACCGGTATCATTATTTTTCACTAACTGACACATAAATAGGAGACATTATCCTCCAATGAGTGCCGGTTATACTGCTCTTACTTAGGGCAGGAGACCCCCGGAATAAACTCAATCTCAGGTACTCCCAGCCCCATTTTAAACTCACTACCACGTCTACACTCTTCTGGCCCCATACCCGCACTTCACGGTACGGCTGTTGGATAAAAGATCTCCGGTAAAGTGCCCCTCTTAGAGGTGATCCCGGTGGGTATTGCACCGCCGACCCAACGAGGAGCAGCCCATACGATGAAGCATGACACCTGAAAGGGTGTGTGAGGGCATTAAAATCCAACAGATGGATTCCCAACTGTATATCTCAGTGAGAACCAGTGGTTTCCAGCCTTCGTGTGACTTCTACAACTCCTGCCTGAGGAACAGCACAACACTCCTTTCTTGACCCCTTATGGAAGACTCAAATTAGTACACCCGACTCATTACGGATGTAAAACAAAACCATTTGTGTGTGACTTGATATGAAGAAGTAATAGTGACCTAATATAGTACGTGCCGAGCAGGAGACCAAAAAACGTCCGTCTCGAGCCTTTCAGCCAGGAAGGAGAAGGAAAAGAATGCAGCTTCCTATTGCACGTTTAAAATCAAAATTGTCATCCTTAGTGACCTGTTCATGTAGCGACAGAGGCCGTCTAGTCCCCGAGTGAAACATTCAGTGAAAGTGAAGTAGTTAAGTTAAGAAGTGAACTCAACCATTTGATGTAAACAAAGGGAGAATAAAATACCATATTTCCAAAGCAGCAATACAATTCCCCAGTATGTATCAATTACAAACAGCACATGAAGGAAATAAGAAAGAGGGGGAATAAGGCACGGCGCCACAAGTCAAATTGACAATAAGGCAAAGGGTAATAGCTCTTGAAACCATGAAAAAGTGGATATAATATACAAATAATAGAAAAAAACATGTCCGCTTCCTCTCAGGGGTATGCGAGTAATGCTAAATAAGCCCTGAGTCGGTCAATTAAAATGTAAGTGTGGCGTAAACGTCTGCCATGTTGGAAAGGGATCTCAAAAACATCGCCAAAACACTCCGGTCAAGAGAAACAGACAGTACTGACAGCCAGGAGGAGACAGGGCTGTCCAGTAAGTACCTATTGGTGCCAAAGTCAAATATTGGTCAGGCAGGTATGTGGTTATGGGAAGCAGTGAACCACGTGGCCGAATGATAGTAAAAAACTTGATGATAGAGTAACAGAGGGTGACCAATCTAAGGATTGTTTGAGCAGTGATCACTAAGCAGAAAAGAGATGAAGAGATGCAAATGGGAGGAGTCAAAAGAGTAGAGAGGCAATAGAACTAGTTAGATGTGTCTATCTCCACAGACAGAGTATTGTGCATAGAGGTCTGTCAATTGAATCTGGAACCCGGTCTGTACTTGAGCAGATCTTGTGTACAGATGATATCATAAGAGACCAAAAACAACAGTTCTGCTCCCGGGAAACCCAGTCTTGGCTGGAGCAGGTGTTATGTACTGTTCATATCATAAGGAACCAATAAGTATCTATGCGTGTAATATTATCCTTACTACATGCTCCTGAGTTGCTCTAACAGGAAAATCACAGAATAGTGTCTGCTTATGAGAGATACCATAATTCCTGATAATATCTTCTCACAGGAAATAATGTAATTTCTCATTGGTGTTATGCCCCTTTTCCATGCTGCGTAGAAGACATATCAATGCAGCCTCTTTGCGTCTAAGTGCTAGTTCTCAATTACCCCCATGCAGGTCAAGGGGGACATGTTCAATGCCTATAAACCAGATACTATTATCATCCATATATGTCATAAGGTACCTCAGATCATTGTTCTTTATAGCCCGAACTTGCTCCTGTATGCGTAATTTCAATCACCTCACAGGGCTCTCATGTATATTGCATGTACATCCAATGACGTAAACCACAAATTTGGTCTTACAATTAATGTTATGTCCGATGTCATAATTACTGTTTGTGTTGTAATTAAATTGCTTCGTCCTGTTTTTGCCCAATGTGCACAGGTTACATTCCTGACGGATAAAAAACCCATGCAAAGACGATGGGAGCCATGTTTATCTTTTTGTTGTAGTTACATAGCTGGGACAAAGGCAGTTTCTTATGGTCTTCCTCCTGCGATAGGTTATTTTGGGACTTTTAAATATATTGACCCTGAGCCCAGGGATATCAGTGAGCAGACCCCAGTGTATTTTTTAAATGGAATACATGTTGTCACTTAGTGCAGTGTACTGAGTGACAAAGGAAAGCTGTGTTTGTTGTCCCTTCTTGTGTTGGTATTGTATCTCTTGATAGGAGCATCCTGTCTGGATATTTGTTTAATTCTTGTAGCAGCCTTGGTAAGGGCCTGTTCATCATAACCCCTGCTCCTGAATCGGTTTCATATGTGTGATGTGAGCAAATAATGTCTCCCGAGCTACAATTACGTCTGACACTTACCAATTCCCCAAACGGTATGTTATTAATAACAGATGTGGGATGGGCACTGGTCGCATGAAGAGTGAAGTTGCATGCAGTAGCTTTCCTAAACATAGTACTTTGTATGGTATTACCCTCCACGTACAATAATAGTTCCAAGAGCTCAATCTTATACCTACTACATTTGAGAGTCAATCTGATATTATGGGGGTTTTCATTAAGAAATGAATTAAATTCCAAAAGTTTTTCTACAGTGCCATTCCAAAGAATGATGACATCATCAATATACCTTCCACAGAAGATTATATACTTAGTCCAGAAGGGGGGCATAACGACCCCAGGCATGCCCCCACTCCCATCACCCCATGAAGAGGCCGGCGTACAAGGAAGCAAACCTGGAGCCCATGGCCATACCTTGCAACTGGTGATACCAGTTCCCATAATGCAGAAAAAAAAGTTTTGGAACAGGATTATATCAATCATCTCTTCCAACATTTCATTGTGATCAAGATGGTCCGCAGTCTTAGTGTGCAGAAATGATTTAACAGCCATCATTCCAAATTGCTTCTGAATACAGGTATATAGGCCTGTCACATCCATTGTTACAAACATGAGATCCAGGGACCATGTCACATCCTCAGATTTATGTAATATTTCAGTACTCTCCTGTATATAAGCAGGTAAACTATGGACGAATGTCTGTAAAAACGTGCCAACATATTCAGAGATAAGTTCAGCAGCGGCCCGTGCTCGTAAGAGCAGTGGGGTCGGGTGGGGTATTTCGACAGACGACCACTAATTTTTCCTCGTGGTTGTCTGTCGGATCCCCCTGAACCCTGCCCCACCGCTCTTGCCTGCACGGGCCGCGGCTGGATAGTTTTCATGGGTGAGGCTATACCGGAGATTATAGGTCATCCTGGGGCAAAGTCCCCCTTATGGATTTTTGGGAGCATTTAGATACAAGGGTAACGGGGTTCCTTCACAGATAGACAAGCATATTCCTCATCCGTGATAAGGCAGCTCTCACATCAATCTGATAGTCTCAGATTAATTTGTGGGGCTGTACTTTCATTGGGTTACCTGTGAGATGTTCATAGCAGCTGTTGTCAGCAAGTTGTGTATTTATCTCCACAATATAATCACTCTTGTACATGATGACAACATTCTCCCCTTTGTCAGCTTCACGATAACAATGGTGTATCCAAACTTAAGTTTCGGAGTGCGGTTCTTTCAACTCCAATGAGGTTATGTTTTGGTCTTCCAATCATGTATATAATTTGTCACTCTTTCTCTAAAGAGATCCATTTTTCTACTTGTACCAGTAGGTGTAAACTTCGAGCGAGGTTTGAGCTCACTATCTATATGTACATCTTTCTCAATCTCTAGATCGTTTCTGAGTGTGTCGATATTTACAACATCATCCCCAGGTATTGACATTACCAAATGTAAATCGTACAAATCCGATATTGTTTGTGTAAGTGGTTGCATTCATTAGAACATGGGCAATGGTCTTATTGGACTGAATTAAAGAAATCCTTTAATTTCAATATGCATGTGAATTTGTACAGATCTACGAAAATGTTGACTGGGTCACCCAACTGTGGGGGGTAAATGTCCAAACCCTTACTTAACATGTTACTTTATGATACAGTTAGGAAGCGATTGGACAAGTTAACAATAGTAAATTCATTGGTCGTGCCAGAATCCCATTATCAACATGTCCCCCTAGTTATTTTTGGAGCGTGTTGTTACACCTGCTGTCATTTTTTTCTTTTTATTTTTTCCATCTCCTCCACTTCCTTCTGGTTTATGTTCTCTTTTTGTTGTTTTGTCTCCAACGCAGTCTCTCCATCTCCACTAAAGAAAGTATATGGACCTTGTGGAGTGGATGTGGAAGAGGCCTCCTCATGAGAGGCATTGCCTTCTATGGATGTAAGGGAACTGCTGCTGCTAATTGAGATAGTTAGTTGTTTCTTCCCTACTTCTTTTTCCTTCACCTGATGTTTTGACATTGTCGTATTTACAGGCGAAGGTGTATATCCTCCCTCCCCTATAATCAGTATCATCACTTTTGATTTTTCTAAATTTTTTATCTTGTGAGTAGATCTGATGATTCTTGATTACTTTGACAAAAATCTCATAGTTCTTCTTTATCACTTCTTTCAAAATCAGAAGTCTTAATATCCTTTTCCAATTTGCCTATTTCTACCTGTAGTTTACCTACTTTTTTGTCTCCATGTTCAATCAGGATGGCCATCATGATAATCGACTTTTGGAATTTACTTTTAAGTTCTTCACTGACTGGACCACTAGACTTCCGTTCACTAGAAAGACACTTTGATCTTCCATTGACACAACAGCACTGTCAGGATGTCATGATTTAAAGACAGACAGGAAGAGCTGGTGCAAGGCCTCTTTTCCAAAAACACAGAACAGGCTGTATGACCCTTCGTGGTCCAGTCAGTGAGTTAGGGAGACTCGAAAAACAAGAAATGGCAAGGTGGTGGGCCGGTATCACTCTCCAGAAATATTTGTATAACGAAATTCCACTGTGGTCTGAGAATTTTAACATTCCCTACATTAGAGAATTTGGATGAGGAATCACACAACGTATCATTGAAGGAGTGGGAAGACAATTTGCCAGATGTGTCAGGTATCATGAAGAGCATCCTGATTAAACATGCAGACAAAAAAGTAGGTAACCTACATGTAGAAATAAAGTAAGCTCAGTTAATCATGTTCCCCAAATATTAGCCTGGTCAGGAATTGGTCGTCAATACCTTAACGGTTCGCAATGGATTTCTGCGTGGTTTGCATGTTGTTCCCAACCCGTATGACGTGGCGCCATACTACTTTCCTGATAGCATCCGTATATATTTACGATTAATAGCCTAGAGGGACTCTGTTTGGGAGCCTCGAATGCTTGATATATTTTCCTATTACTTTCTTTTGGATGTATGTCATTACAACGCAATCTTTTAGATCTCGGTACTTTACAACGCGGTTATTACAACGCAAGCCGTTACAACGACTTGCGTTGGAGGGCGCGAATTGAGGATTATTATAGTTTTCTATTCCAACACCAGCCCACGTAACAGTAGGGAAGGTGTTGGAATATAAAATTACAATATCCGTTAACCAACAGCGCCATCCAGCGCAAGTCGTAGTAACAACTTGCATTGTAATGGCAGTGTGGTAAAGGTAGTGGGGTGTAAACACCGCGTTGTAAACGATGTTTCCCCCTTCTTTTGCTCTCACATGCCTTTATTATTTTGCGCTTACCTTCTAGTGTTTGTTTTATACCAGCCCATGTCACACTTATCATTTTAGGTGCCTGATGAAGAACTAAGTCGCCCCATCCCCTCCATCCTACTGAGAACCAATACACTACAGGACACTTTGGAACAAGGGATGAAGTTGAAAATCATTTTTTTCTTGTGACAACTTGCTAGGTACCTATATATACTCAACGCTCAGTTCCTCTCAGTTTCGACTTTGAGACATGTTTTGTTAATGTAGACTGCACTCTCTGGTGCGCATTTGACTACTGAGTGTCACATGCTAATCTATTGTATTTTTTTGTGCTTCTTCTGTTGTGGTATATACCTACGCATATCGTACTCTACTATCACTACCTTTTTCCATATGTCTAACCTTCTCTGGCTCTTTGTCCTCCTTTTCCAACATTCAACACCTTACGGGTTAAAATAGTCTGGGCTCCACCATGGCTAACCTGAATTATTACTCACTTTCCCCACCTTGACACATGTAACATCATGGTCAATTTTCAACGCAGTCCCTCTTTATAGCGCAACAACCTAACACTATGCATGAACTGAACACCAAATGGGAATTTTACTGCATGGTAGAGGATGATTGGAATAGATGGCCAGGAATTTTCCCTCGCCTTTTCTTTTTAATTCTATGGAACTGTCAAGTTTATAGTCATGTCCACCTACATGTTGTTTTTAAATAAAATTGGACATTTTTGTTTTAAATGTAATGCATCATTACATGTATTGTGTTTTCTGTCATGTGATGCTGTGCATGTTGGAAGTATGTAATTTTTGGTTGTTATTTAGTTACGCTTTAACTAAAGGTTTTTTACCACATGCGATTATTGAGTGGTTTAATTCATAGTTATTAATGTTATGTTGTAAGTCACTGTGTTTTGTTTTATTTGGACATATATTTCGTTTTCACTGTTTGTGTCACTGGTGTATACATTATGTCTACTCATTACATTACAGCCCTGAAGAAGTCCATCTGTATATGGGCAAAACGCGTAAACTGGCTTCTTTGCTGTATACATATGAAGGAAAGAAAAAGACAATGAAGAGAAGATAAACTCCCATATTGATTCTTGGAAGACTTTTTCAAAACATTCATTAATTTCTCAATATTATCTGTTGTAAATGTGATGCACCTGTGTTACTCATACTCAACATTACTCCCTAGTTTAGGGTGGCACTTTTTGGCAGTGTGTGCTTACAGTGAGTGCACACACTGGAGGATACCCTCCTTGAACCATATAACAAATATTTTGGGAGATAACGGTGTAGCTGCAACACTCGTGTCCACTGCCATTTTTCTTTCATCAGAGCCTGCCCTTTGTTTATCTCTGATTATTGCTTCAGAAAATCGGATAACAGCCAGGTAAAGAATCTTCACACTTCAGTCTGCTCTTCTTTAGGATACTCCTACTTGGAGCAAACATCATCACCATCTGCGATCAAATCAATCACCTTGCACAAAGACTGTGTCTGCCCTACAGCCAGAAAAGGCATGGAAAGGAAACCACCCCAAAACATTTCCCAAATCTCAGACAGTGAATCCACAACTCCAGTCAGGAAAATGTGTATAAAAGTGTGACCCAAACCACCCTATCTTGTGCCTGTTCCAGGTTCTTCTGGACTAAGGGATGGAGTACTCTGCAGAATACTCAGAGCTCCTCTGAGACTAACATGCGGGTGCCTGCATGACAGCCAGTCTCCCAGGTGACATGACTTGACGTCTGCTCAGCTTGCTGGAGAAGCTACGAGTCTGTCCGTGCCTACCAGCCTGCCTGCTTCCAGAGGAAAGTAGAGTACCTGGCCCTGCAAGAGGAGACACTGTCCAGGAGAATAAGCCCAGTCGTGTTCTCGTTATGAGGAGCGCCCAAAAGAACTGCCATCAGAAGTGAGCGGTGAGGTACCATCAGGTCTCCAAGAAAGCAGTTCATGTGGTGAACTGCATGCAAAAGCTAAAGCCAGAGCAACAGGGTGCCTGCTGGCTCTCTTGCATTGTGCCTTAAGTTATGGTGCTGCAGCACTGCCCAAGTGGTGCATCCTGCAAGGAGCTGTTGTCATCACTGAAACTGAAGACCTGCCCCACAGCCTAGAGGCTGCAAAAGCCTCTCGTATTGCTCACTACTGTGGCCTGGGTGAAGAGAGAGGCCAATGCCCACAGTCCAAAAGCCATAGATTGTTCCATAGCCAGGAGGACGCAATTGCTGAAGAAGAGCACTGGCCAACTATGCCTGTGATGCTGATCACTTTAGCAACCTGACTGAGAACAGATGCCTCCATCTCAATCTCCACAGTGGTGGCCTAGTAGTCCCCGTCTGCCCTGTGCTCTCTCCCCAGCCCCCGGAGACAGTCAGACCGTGCTTTTTAATTGCCCTATTAACATGAAGTATTAACAAAGTTCAGGATCTGTCAGGAGCTTGTGACAACAGATTTATCATGGACTAGTAAATTACCTGGATTTACCTAAGAAGTGTATGCTTAAAAAGAGATGCACTTTGGCTCACTTACCTTGTTATAAAAGAGAGTTTGACAACAGTGCTTCACATTTACAGCAGGCTGTCAAGCATGCCAATGAGCATTACCTTCAGATCAGGCTAATTATGGTAGGTGGAAACAGGATCCTATATGCCTGTCCTCAAAGTGCTAAAATCTTTGCTAAGGAGAATTAGATGGCTATACAATCACTTCAACTACATTTTAAATGCTACCCAGGGACCTTTGCAGTGAACTGTAAGCCGTTACCAGTTATGGGATAGAAAGAGGAACATACTCTGCAAGTGACATTGTGCACTCTACGACAATATTACTATGAAACGTCTGGAGCCATTGTATATACTAGTATGTCTATGTATCTTACAAGAGATCATGATGTAAAGCGCTCCAATACCTTCGGGTCTGGCCAGCGCTATATAAAACTCCTAAAAAAATAAATAATAAAGAGGAGGAAGCAGCTGAAGGCAGGAGGGTTCAACACATTTTCAGTTATCATGAAAAGAATCTCTGTGAACTGAGCACAAATGTATACAGGCACACTACCATAAAAAAGGGAAATAACTTACATTTTTAAAGGAAGCAGCAAATTCAGCAACTCCTGGAACTGGGGAGAAAATGAGGCAATGGGTAAAGAGGCGACACAAGTGAGAAAGCAGGAATTGATATTGCAAAACAAAAATGAGAAAGGAAAAGAGGGGCAAAGAAAAAGGAAATACAATAACAAAGATTCCACAAACGTAAACAAAGCAGAAACACAGGGAGGAGAAGTAAGGGAAATGATAAGAGGGAATGCAGAGAGGCCAGATAGAAGGATGAGCAGTGAATGGTAAAAAAAGAGAAGGACAACAGTAGTAAGCAACAATTAAGGGTAACGACGATGGCCATTTGAGCGCGAAGTGCAAATAAGAGTTAGAGGGGGTAAAGGGAAAGGGGGAATATAATGGAAAGAGAGACAATGAGTGAAGAGAGATAAAGAGATAATTAGCCAAATTAATTCCTCAATAAACCTTTACAATGACAATTTACAGCAAAAAAGAAGAAAAAAGGGTTACGGTCTTGAAACTGACAATGTAATCTTCTTTAGGGATAAAAAACAAATGAGTCACGGTTCATGAAAGCCATCACTGTACAGAACTGCATACCAGCCTTGGAAGATTGTAGATAAGATTAAGCATACCACAACTGCATTTCACAAAATACCCAGAAGAATCGAAATTTGCCTAGCATAGTAACGGTAAGTTTCAATTCTATTAAGGACACGGAGGCGAGGATTATGCTTTTCTCTCTTCGCTATTTATTAACAAAAAACACATAGCAGCCAGAAAAGCAAAACTTGTAAAGGATACGATATACCACCCAACACTGGGATAAACATATCACAAAAACATCAAACACATGGGATAAACTACAACTCCCATCAGTCCATAATCATAGTCCTTCCATAGTGTCCACTGCGCTAAGGTAGGGCGTCCTTCCTGTGATCCCTTCCTCTTTCTTCGCGCGAGTCACGCCAAATCAACCACGATCCTGTTTAGATTCGCTACCTGGAAGGAAAAACAACAACTGCGTCAGCGCCGCAAACGTTCATATGTAATTTGAACAAGGCAAAAAACAAAACAATGCCGAACGTCAGAAGCAAGCACTTTCAAGTGTTATTAACCACACCAATACATTAAAGCAAGAACCTTCAAGAGATTTTACTTACACCAATACGGGGAGGGATCTCCGCCGGAGAGTGGGTGGGATAATCCTCGCCTCCGTGTCCTTAATAGAATTGAAACTTACCGTTACTATGCTAGGCAAATTTCGATTCTATGTCAGGACCGGAGGCTTCAGATTATGCTTGTTTAAAGCTGACCGACCACCAAACTCGCAATATCCACCACTGGCTTGAAATAGAACCGTTTGAAAGTGGAATCCGAGGACCAATCTGCAGCACGCATTAAGTCCTCCAAACGCGCTCCCAAGGAGAAAGCTTTTGAGGCCATAGCACCTCTGGCCGAATGAGCTCCAAACTGCTTGGTATCAATGCCAGCCTCTTGCAATATCCAACGTACCCAACGCGCTATGGTGGGAGAGGATACCGCCTTATGCGGTTTTCGCAGTGCGATCAGGAGCTGCTGTTCGCCCGGAGGACGAAGTTCTAAAGTCATATCTTCATATGCTTTCAGGCATTGGACCACACATAGTTTGGGAACGTCCACGAAGGCCGGATAAGATATCGATCTCGTTGCGGACTTCGTTCGACGACCCACCGTGAAGGTAACTCCATCCGGAGAGAACACTCTCGCTGAGATATCCAAAGCACGCACATCAGATACCCTTCGACACGACACCAGGCACAATAGCATGGCCAATTTTGCCGATAGTTCTTTCAGAGAAAGATACCTATTCTGTTGCCAGGAAAGGAAAAGGTTCAAGACCAAATTAACGTCCCAAAGGACAGAATACCTTGGCTCCGGGGGCAAATCCAGACGTACCCCCCGAAGGAGCCTGCACACCAGGGGATGTTCCCCAACCGGGGCACCGTCTATCTGGTCGTGTGCCGCCGAAATCGCCGAGCGAACGGCATTAATTGTTCGATAGGCCAGACCACTAGTCGCTAACTCCGCCAGGAAATTTAGGACGTGAACGATTCCTGCGACCAGGGGATCCAGATCCCGTCGAAGACACCAACGCACCCACCTGGACCACGCTGATCTATATCTCTTCGTGGTACTGCTGGCCCATGCTTTAGACAAAAAGGAGTCAGCTGCTCCCGAAAGGCCAGGGAGCGACCAGCGTCTCCGGAAAGCCTCCATACCATGAGGCGGAGAGAACCCTGCATTATCAGGGGATGCGGGTCCCCGTCTGGATTGAGGAGAAGATGAGGGAGCAGGGGGAGTAGGATTGGAAAATCCCAAGAAAGTTCCAGAAGAACCGGAAACCAAACTTGCGACCTCCACCACGGCGTCACCATCACCACCTCCGCCTGCTGGCGGTGAAGATGGGCCGCCGATCTCAGTAACATTGAAAAAGGAGGGAAAGCGTACGGGCGCTCCTGACTCCAGTCTTGTAGGAACGCATCCGTGGCCTCCGCCAGAGGATCCGGCCTCCAGCTGAAAAACCTCGGTAACTGGAAGTCGAGACGTGACGCAAACAGGTCCACCGAGAACGGGCCCCAAATGGTCTGCAGCCAATGGAACACCTGCGCGTCCAACTTCCAGAGACTCGAGTCCCGCAGGTACCTCGAGTGCCAATCCGCCACCTGGTTGGCTCGACCCGGAAGGTACTCCGCTGTCACCGAGACCTGGTGGGCTAGGCAGTAGTCCCAAAAATCCTTTGCCAGGTTCGCCAAGGCTTTGGACCGAGGGCCGCCCAGGTGATTGACATAGCGCACCGCTGAGATGTTGTCCATCCGGAGAAGGACGCATGAGGACGCTGAATCCTTGGTCCAGCAACGGACCGCGAAAGAACCTGCGAGGAGCTCCAGACAATTGATATGGAGTTGCTGCTCCTCTGACGACCAGCCTCCGCCTGTGGAGAAATCGCCGCAACGGGCGCCCCAACCAGATCTGCTGGCGTCGGACTCTATCACTAGATCCGGAACCGATCCGAAAATCGCCCGGCCGTTCCAGGCCTCCATGTGGGAGAGCCACCAGGACATCTCCTCCTTTACCTCGTCGGACAATGGGACCAACTGTTCGTAAGAGAGACCCTTCCGAAGGTGGTACGCCTTGAGGCGCTGAAGGGCCCGATAATGAAGCGGACCCGGAAAGATCGCCTGGATGGAGGACGAGAGGAGTCCCACCACCCTGGCGATCTGACGTAGGGATGTGCGCTCCCTGGCGATCGTCTGCCGGAGTTCGTGCCTGATCTTGGCCATCTTCCGCGATGGCAGACTGAGCGAGGCCTGCACTGAGTCCACTAGGAACCCCAGGAACTCCATCCTCTGGGAAGGTGTCAAGACAGACTTGTCCCTGTTGATGATGAAGCCCAGACCCTGTAACAACGTTACCGTTTGGTTGAGCTGAAAAAACAGCTTGTTGGGACATTGCGCCATCAAAAGGATGTCGTCTAAATAGACTATCATCCGGATGCCCTGACTCCGGAGGACCTCCACTGCTGGATGCAACAATTTGGTGAAACACCACGGGGCCGAGGAGAGTCCGAAAGGAAGGGCTGTGAACTCGTAAATCTGGTCCCGCCAGAGGAACTGCAGGAACCGACGGTGAGGCGGGTAGATGGGCACTACCAAGTAAGCGTCCTTCAGGTCCAAGCGGACCATCCAGTCGTTCACCCGTAGGACGTCCCTGAGAAGATGGATCCCCTCCATCTTGAAATGGTTGTAAACCAACCAACCGTTGAACTCTCGGAGATTTATCACCGGTCTCTTGCCACCATCCGGCTTCCCCACCAGGAAGATGTTGCTGCGGAAACCCGAAGGATGCCGTGTTGAACGACAGATGGCGCCTTTCTGGCACAGCGCCAAGACCTCCTCGTCGATCAACCGGGCATCCTCCTGGGAAAAAAGAATGGGCCGTGGATCCCTTAATTGAATCGGCTGATCGTAAAAGTCTATGTGAAAACCACGCACTGTCTGAAGAACCCACGCGTCCTTCGTAAGTGCCGACCAGGCTTCCCGGAAGCAGGCTAGCCTCCCCCCAATCTGGACCTTGTCCGCCGGGATTACACTCACCGTGAGAGTTGTTGCTGATTGCGTCATTCCTGAAGCCGCCGCGGCCTCCTCTGAAGCGTTGACCCCTGGAGGGGTAAAAGTTCGTGTAGTTGGCTGAGGAGTTGTACTGCCCTCTGCCGGAGCCTTGACCCTTATTTGGTTGGTTCTGTCCACCACGGCCGGACGTGAGGCCCCTTCCACGACCGGCCCCCCGGGAAAAACGTTGGTTAAACACCCTTTTTATTGTGGACTGTGCTTTGTCTAAGGATGAAAAGGTGGAGACAAATTTCCCCAATTCTTTAATGAACGGATCTCCAAATAGGCCGCCCTGCGCTACTGCTCCCGCCTCTGACGAGGCCAGGTCCCCCAGTTTAGGGTCTAACTTAATGAGCAGCGAGCGTCTACGCTCTGTTGAGAGGGCGCAATTAGCGTTGCCCAAAAAGATCACTGCCCTCTGAGCCCAATTAGAGAGAACTTCTGGTGAAATGGCGGAACCAGAAACTTTGGCCTCCTCCGCCATGTCTAGGATCTTTGTTAAGGGCCCTATGGTGTCTAAAAGCTTGTCTTGGCATGACCGCCAGGAACGGTCAATGCCTTTTCGCGGGTCCTTAACAAACTTCGCCATAAAAGTAGCCATTTTCCCGTCCAACTCAGGGGTCAGGGCCACTTTTCCCTCCAGTGTAGGCCGCGGACACTCTCCCCTGAGGCAACTACGTGCCTCCTTCTCCAGTGGCCTGCGTAGACGTCCCGCCACAAACTTCGCGACTTTGTCGCCCGGTGCCCAGGCTGCCGACCTCGGATGGATAATATCGTCCGGGTCAAGCATACCTGAGGCATCATGAGGCAACTCCGCCGCTGATCCGGACGGGCGCCACGAGCGCACTGAATCCTCGTCGTCATCCGTGTCCGCCGGGGAGAGCCCTCCATGGGAGGAAGGGGCCGTCGCGGTCGACCCCGAAGGGCCTGGGACTGGGAGCGACGCAGGGGTGTCAGGCTCTGTCGCCTTAGCCAGGAACGCATCCCGGAGGCGTTCAAAGGCATCCTTATCCACCCCTTGCGACCCTCCGGAGCCACTATCCCTGCAGACCTTCTTGGGGGCAGGGGGGTTAATCACAGAAGAGGCAGGGACAGAACCCTGGGCACCCAGAGCCGTAGAGGCCAATTTAGTGCACTCCTCCACAATGCGGGCCGAGAGTCTATCCTCCATAGGCCCCACGATCTCCTGCACACACCTATAGATGGACTGATCTACAGCTTCATAAAACTCATCATCCCCCAAGTATTGGTGGGTTTCCTCCTCCACATAATATCCCTCTGCCATGACCAAGTCCTTTAGGGCAGGGAAAAGGAGGGTTAGACTGGCCCAGGCACCAGCAATGTGGGCTAACCAAAGATTAGCAAGGCTTTTAAAAATCTGGCACACAGACAGCAAGAGGCAGCACTCCTCGTAACGCGCTGACCCTCTTAGGCAAGACCGGGTCTCAAGCCGCCCCCCAGCGCGCTCACAGAATAAAATGTAAAATACGCCGAGCAAGATCGGCAAGTGCTGAAAGAATACCGCCCGCAGGCGTCAGCGCGGTAAATCCGCAAGTACAGACCCACAAACGGGCGTCAAGAGACTGGGGCAATACAACCCTGGCCGGGCGTCACGGTGGGGCAGCAGTCGAAGGCTCTGGCGCGATCGCTCTCCTCAGCGCGGTTCCCGATGAAGGGAAAGACGCGCTGAGGAGAACGAGACGCGGCAGCGCCCTCTAGCGGCAATCGAAGCGAGCCGCAATTCCGGGGACAGTCGCGTCAGGGGCGAAACGTCCCCGCGACAAACAAGAAAATACGGGCTCTGTAAGGGAAAACAACGTTTTTCAAACCCCACAACAAGAGCCCACACAATCGATTAATACACACAGTACCCAAAATCCCAAACGCTCTCACCACCCCAAAAACGAGGGAGAGAACAGGAAAGGCACTTAACTGGCTGCGAAGCAGCGAAGAAAGAGGAAGGGATCACAGGAAGGACGCCCTACCTTAGCGCAGTGGACACTATGGAAGGACTATGATTATGGACTGATGGGAGTTGTAGTTTATCCCATGTGTTTGATGTTTTTGTGATATGTTTATCCCAGTGTTGGGTGGTATATCGTATCCTTTACAAGTTTTGCTTTTCTGGCTGCTATGTGTTTTTTGTTAATAAATAGCGAAGAGAGAAAAGCATAATCTGAAGCCTCCGGTCCTGACATAGAATTGCAGTCAAGCACCACACTAGCCTACAGCATGAGTCCCTGATAGCTGGTAAGGTACTTGTGAGCCTACAGGCCCTTTCATATAAGGCCTACAAGCTCCATATGCTGAGAACTGCACTGATACATCTATTACTGGCCCGCTAGTGACCCCTCAACTCCCCTCTAGGATCATCAAGCGTTTCTATTCCCATTCTAATCCAGGGTACTAGAATGATTGGTCTTTAATCGTATTTCACACTATTATTCAATAGCTTACAGCCCCCTGCAATCCTGTTTCCGTACCCTCCAATCAATGTAAATTGCACTTTTGCAAATTATCCACCTTCATCATTACTGCCCATCTTAATTGCCTATCTTTCATTCTCATACTCTTGATCCTACCCACAACCTTTTACAATGTTGATCATCCTCTCAACTCACTAGGGATCACAGTCCCAGCTCATAAATGATCAGCCCCATCCCTCCCTAGATGCTCTTAAGTCACCTGGGACTATGAGACTTCAGCAGCAGCCTATTGGGTGTATCACAAGGCTTTGGTATAGGTTTTCCCCCTTTCTCTCTACACATCTAGGTTCTCATATCACTTTTGAACCAATGACACAGAAATGTTTCTCCTTTCCTACTTCTCCTTTCCTCCTTTCCTATTTCTTTATCTTACTTTTGGATAAGTGCCTCATGCTTTCTCACCTACATTCAACTCTTGAATGGCTCTATATTAATTCATGTTACATTTCTCCAAAACTAGGTCCTATACTTTTTCTCCTCATCCAACTTGATGATCCAATCTAATGACGCCTCCACTTACCCAACACAGTGAAATTTACCTAGTTGGCCAGAAACCTTGGCACTCTTTCCAGCCTATTCAGGAGTATGGAATTCTAGATGAGCAACAAAGCAACACTAATGCACAGGGGTGTGGAATTCACATAGCCCAACGGCAAGGACATACTGTTTGGGTTAAAGGACAAAAAGTTTTCATTTTTATTTTGTCCTTGGGACAAGCAGGCCCAACCCCCTGCAGCACAAACCATATGCCTGCCAGATTACAGTACCACATTATGAATCAGGGAAGGGAATTGCCTGTAGTTAAGATAATATTTATGCCCATATGTCAATTCTGTTCGAACTTGTATTTATGGTTCATTAATACAAAGCCTTTATTATTAGGGAGATCGCTCTAGGGATATGTTGTAAGTTTAGACTGCACTACTGACAGCGGTTCAAGTATGTAAATGTGTACACACGTTTGCAATGTTTATCAATATGAGGCTATGTATAATGCTTCCAGGATGCTCTCTGATGAAATGCAAATATATGCAAAAGCTTGAAAGGAAGATTGATGATCATTTTCTTTCAAAATAAAATGAAATGTTCCTAAAAGAAATGCATACTACTATGCAATTCGAGTTACCATTTCTTTGAAGCTTCATTTAGTAAAATGTGTTGATGCATGCCAGTATTTCGAAACAATATTCATAATGGAAAATCAGTTTAACCAGTTTCAACAAAATTATTGGACACATGAAAATAACGGCGCATTGGCAAAGCCAACTGGTATGACATTGGTGGTCAGCCTTTTGGTTTTGTCAATCCATGCCTTGCTTTGACATGGTTTTTGCAAAACGTTATTGTTTTGGGAGTTGACGGGCCCTCATCATTATAACTAACATTGGCAAGAGCAAACATATTTTGGTCTGGAAAAACACACATTACCACAGTAGTTCCTGGCACTGAACAAAACTACTTTGTGTGGCGATATGCTCCTTGTGAAAGAGCAAGATGCTGTCACTCACAGGGAAGCCAGCCGTTAGATAGAGAGAGATGGAATTTTAATAAAAACAAAAGGTCTTGGTTAATGCCAGGCCTAACTAGGGGCCCAATTCTTAAAGAAAGTCACAAAAGTTCACCCATGGTATATGTCCTTGCATTAGTGCAGATTTTAAGGCTTTCGTGAATTCACAAGAATTGACAGAAGTAGGTCAGGAAATTGTACTCCTAGAAAATATGTGTGAACTGCATTTTAGCATGAGCAAATGTGTATGAGCAGATTTGCTCATGCGAAAGTCTGTTGAGCGGTAACAAATTCACTTTCCTACCAACCACTCCCCCCCCCCCCCCCCCTCCCCCCCCTCCCGGCCCCCAATCCTCGAACTAGTTTTACTTCTGCCCTTGTCAGGAGTACATTTCCAACCTTTCTCTGTAAGGGGAAATTATAGAGATGAGCTGATAACTCATAAAACATGCAAACTAGTAGCTTTGCATAGTCCTTAAAGGGCATTCCTACCATGGAGAGCTATTTCTTACCACTATCTCCAGCATGTAGATTTGCTGGAAGGTGGCAAAATAAGGGAATTGCTAGTATTCAAACCCTACTGTGGAATGAGCTCTGGCATACCCAGAGAGGCTATTATCAGAGCCCTTATATAATGAGATTTTTGCTATAATTTGTCGCCGCAATACATGGAACCAAAGGGACAAGCGGATTTTGTAACAGGACAGTTAGATTCATGAAGCAACTCAACAAGGTCATAAACTTCACCACCAGCAATGCTGCACAATATACCTCGGCATGCTAAGACCTCAGCATACAGTCACCAACTTGGCTGGCTTTCCATCAAACACAGGCCCATTTACAAGCTACTCGCACTTGTATTTGAGGAAGGAAATGGCATAGCCACCAACTACCTCTCCACCATCCAATTTCACTACACACCTATTCACAATCTAAGATCAACAAAACATAACTTTTTTAGTCACACCTTGTACTGGCTCCAGGTTACAGTCCTCTGCCTCCTATCTGTCGGATAGTTCACTGGATCTATCTCCATCAAGTATTCAGGCAACACCTTTTCTCTAATAACTTAAAACTGCATTGAAAGGTCATTTACTGTAACTCGAAAGACGCTTGTGAAGACTGCCTCAATCCTCACAATGATGTAAAGATGTATATTCTCACACCTGTCTACTCATTAGTAGTACAAATGTAACTATCCTACATGAAAATCTGTGCGTTGGCCGAAGTCATCCATATAAGTGGCACAGTACATCTGCTTTTTGTATTTTTGTAGCCACTTCATCCTCAAAGTTGCATCCATCATCAATGTTGCTAGTGTAGAACATTTATGATCCAAATGCTATGGTTTGCTAAATGAATACAAATAAATAAATCTCTGAAATATGGTAGGTCAAAAATCACACATACCACGCACACCAACCCTTCAGAGCAAATGTCAAGGTGACACTGTCAGATTTTACACCAACTATGAAAGATCACTTATGTCCTGGCTTGGAAGATCACTTAAGTACGCATAGCAGGCAATAGGTAGTGTTCCCCTTTACAGTCTAAGAAACTGGGGATTAGTGGCAACTGACACTCTCATGGGACAGAACGCTTTACCACACATCTTTGGAGAGGAACAGCTGCTCTTCCTGGATAAAGCCTGCTGAGCAACTCATTTTTATGTCCAGTTCCTTCCAGTAAGTGTGTTGTAAGTTCAGTCTACCAAGTGACGTTCACAGAGACAGTGAAATAAGAATTGGGTTTGCTGCAAAAATGTGCATGCAGCAAATCCTGATTGCCTGCAAAGAGTATGGCCTTTACAGCTTCCATTTACTTAGTGCTGTATCTTAGTGACAACAATTCAGTTTCTAACTGCAGTACTTCCTTCAGAGTCCTGCTTGAACACTTGGGATTGATCCAAACTGGCTTTATTGCTTAGCAGGTCACAATGCAAATCTGTCTGGCAACAGATTTGTACGCAGCCCAATCCACATCCCGTTGTCATCCGGGCGTTCCCTTCTTTGCAATCTGCCATGGTCCATCTGGAAAGCATAGATAACACATAGGAAATATGACCTACTTTCCTGGGAAATCCACATTTACTTAGCCATTTGGTAACTTCTCTAATTTTCCTTTGTGAAAGCTCAGGAAGAAAGCCCAGCAAGGATCAATCATACTTTGGTCATCCAAATTCAGATTTTTAAACTATGCACCACAAATTGATCGCCCATGGGCTTCCTGTCATGGCCCTCTCATTTAAGATACATCCTGTTCACCTAAAGCAAGGATATTATATTTACCTTTTATTCAGGAGAATCTGTGCAGCATTGCCTTAAAGATACACCTGGTCTGGAACAAAAGTTTGTGAGTCACTGTTTCCCGAAGGCTACGAACACTTTGGGAAAAGAGCTGATCAGAAAGATGATGAAGCTGAAATGCTTGATGCAAAGGGAGGAGATGACCCCTAACCAAGAGGTCATTAAGCAAGGCCCTGCACATGGGAACCTAATTGGACTTGATCTCAAAAAAAGAAAACGTACAGTTATCCAGAATCAAGGGAAAGAATCTTCTTTACAAGGGTGCCAATGACCTGTACGAGGCATTCCAGAACTGCAAGTGTGGCTCATTTGCATCCCCTTGCTTTGCTCCATGATGTACCCTAACTTTATAGGAGCCCATATTCAGCTTCACTGAGAGGGACACAAGAATATTTTTCTTGCACCCTACATCTTAGGATAGTGTTTTGTTGACTGAGGCTGGTGCCTTGGTTCTGGAACATTTCAATCATCGTTCTAGACATTATGAGTTCCAGTTATCCAGTTGCTACTAGGACTCAATGAGTGCCTCAGCCATGAAAACATTTCAACCAGGACTAGCTATTCAGGAGATAAAACCCCTTGTGTGGTACCTCCTTTCTTCTCTTACCTGCCTCACACCTCACAAGGTCTTCTGTCGTTTGCTAGCCAACTTTCAGTTGTGGAGTAACCTGGTTGTGGCTTTAGCATTGGAATTCAATTAGAGCAACTGATCTTTCATTGAACCCAGCCCGGTGCTCAAAACTGATATGAATACAGAAGGTTTGGTAGTCCCGTTAACTGGGCACAGGAACTCAGAACTAGTTCTTTAACCCACAATTCCTATATATGTGAGGCTGCCAGTTACCCTTTGGGTGAATGATTGTTGGGTGGTTAAAATATTTTTGTTTCGTGGTATTTCTGACATTCTCAGTTGCCTGGTCTCAAACTCACTGATTTGTTTCCCCTCGAACACGGTGACATTGCGAAACATGGACAACAGGCAGAGGCAGATCACAGCATATGTATTACATTGCAGCATTCTGTATGGTACCTTTGTTACAGTAGCCATCAATTTTAACAAATATTAATAAGCATTTACAATGCAATAGGTCTCGCATTAATTAAGTTGGAACTATTGGCATTGCCGGCTGGTGGTGTGTGTGCCTGGTGGAAGTGTGCACTGACGGCTGGTGGTGTGTGTGCCTGATACAATATCAATTAACTTAATTGGGATTGTAACATATTGACTAGCTACAGAATGCAGCAAAAACAGAAACGAAAATTAACATGCAGCCACTGGCTTCCTCTCCGCTGACCATTTATTAGGAAAACTATGTGACATTTTTCACATGTTAATTCTAATGCATGGTCGCTTAGAGGAAGCCAGTGATTGCATGTTAATTTTCGTTTCTGTTGTGGCTGCAGTCTGTAAACAAGAGCACGTCTCCGGGTAGCACTGTCTGTCGTCTTCCTTGTAAGTGATTAATTCTGCCTCTTCTCCCAGGTGGAGAAAGAGCCCTTCCAGACGAGCTATGTGTAAATTGGGTAAATTGAAAGAAAATGCTGCCAAATTAATTGGTAACAGTAAATGGCCTGAAACGTGAATGTTTTTCCCACTCCATTTTAGAAGTGCACCGAAATGGCGCTGAAAAAGAACCGTGAATGCGTTTAGCAGGGCAGTGGGAAGCGTGAGGCGGAATAAGCAAGCGTTACGAGCGAGCCAGCCTGCCTTTGTGCATTCATGTGCCTGCAGACAGGAAAGAGTGCAAACACGAGCGCAGCCATTGGGCAACAGGAGGAGGGCAACAGCAGCTTGTGCACAGGATAGCGTGAGGCAGAATTGACCCTCCATTTCAAAGTCTGCCAGCAGTAGGCAAATAAATTTATTTAACGAAGGAAAGGGTGCAGGACCAGGGACACCTAGGGACAGCCTGTGTTACTGCACCCTTTTCTTCCTGAAAATAATTTATTTGAGCGAAAAACAGAGAGGCATGTGGCGGACCCAATTTCTAATACACCGTGAGCCTATTTAGAAGAAATCAAAATGAGCAGCGGGTGGGACATACCCTGTGGAGATTGTGTCATATATACACCCTCCATTTTTTTCAAAGTATGCCAGCAGTAGGCAAAGAATTTTCTTTCACGAAGGAAAGGGAGCAGGACCAGGGACACCTAGGGACAGCCTGTGTTACTGCAACTTTTTCTTCGTGAAAATAATTTATTTGAGCGAAAAACAGAGAGGCATGTGGTGGACCCAATTTCTAATACACCGTGAGCCTATTTAGAAGAAATCAAAATGAGCAGCAGATGGGACATCCCCTGTGGAGATTGTGTCAAATATACACCCTCCATTTTTTTCAAAGTACGTCAGCAGTATTCAAAGAATTTTTGTTCACGAAGAAAAGGGTGCAGGACCAGGGACACCTAGGGACAGCCTGTGTTACTGCACCCTTTTCTTCATGAAAATAATTTCTTTGTTTATGCTAATACCGGCATACTTTTAAATTAAATAAAAATTTGCATTTGCAATGTCAATAGCTGTTTTTTTGACTATTACAAGTGGTATTTCACTGCAAAGGCTGTGAGCCGCCTCCTGTGTGGCTTCAGCAGGGAATATGTCATTGCGGCAGGAAGCAAACACTTCAATTTGCCCGCTATAAGTTAAAAGGTAGGACACAGTAAAAGGAAACAGGCAGCCACGGAGGTCAGAATCAAAAGAAACGAAAAGGAAACCACGGAGGTCAGAATCAAAAGAAAGGAGTGGTGCGCGTGCGCGCCACTGCAACACACGTGACCACATGGCCTATTGGTGTCTATTACGCGCACCAAGCGCGTAATAGACACCAATAGGCCAAGCGCGTAATAGACACCAATAGGCCATGGGCGGAGCAATGCGCCTATTGCCTGCAGTCTTTCATTAAAAGACTCACGCAGAGGCTAATAGCTGCCCACAAACGGAAAAGCTCGGGAAAAGCACACGCACGAGCGAGTCCTAGGTGACTGCTGAAACCCCATTTTTTCATTACAAAATGCCTCGCACTGCGCGAAGCACTGCTGTGCAGTGCAACGCTTGGCACGAGACCTAAAAAGACCAAATGTGAAAGGCTTTTGAGGACAACTATGAACTAATGAACCTACCACCTTGGAATAATATTGTGAACAGATGCTAAGGTTGTGATAATTGTAGTACCTTGACAACAACAGTGCTTAAAACTCGGCTAATATCTCGACTCGAGAAGAGCTAGGACCTTCTGGTTTTTATGCAGTTCTATATTTAAGTGTCTTCTTTCCTGCGTGTAATTAAAAAGCCTATTATTTTTTTTAATACACAGCTACTTGGGCGTTTGCATTTATTTCAGGTTCACCTGGAGTAAGCATTGAATGCTCGACCCAACTATTCTCAGAGACTCTAAAGTAAACAAGAATTGGCAAGCCAACAGATCTTGCCTTTGGAACCTTTTGTCTTTGCCAATGGTTTTAGCCATGCTACCACAGCATCCCCAATGCTGTGTAGAAAGGCTAAAATAGAGAAAAAAAAGTTATTTTGTAAGCTTGCGCACCAAGAATACGCTCGCCTACAAAATGACTAGAGCACTTTTTAGGTCTCGCCTGAGCCAGAGCATGCGCTCCTCTGGCGAGACATTTAGTAACTGGGTTTTCAAAGTGCTACCAAAGGCTTTTGCCGGCCTCCAGCATGCGGTTACGTGCGCGTGGACATGCACAGCTGCCATCTGGCTTTCTGTATTGGCTCAATAAGCCTTACAGCGCGTGAATCCCCTTCCCTACCCCCAACCTCTCTCCCACTCCCTCCTCGTCAGCTTAATTTTCCTATCTGTGGCCAGCTTTCAGTTCTCTCTCAACAGTCCTCCGCCCCTTCCCAGCCGCATCTGCGTTAATTTGAAACATATGTGCTTTCCCTTTCACTGCGGCGGGCGCTGGAGCCCACACCACTTTCAAAGCCGGGCTTGTTCTTTCAGCTAACCGAGGGGCTATTTTACTTTTCCTGCTAAGAATGTTTTTATTGAAACCTGCCTTAAACCAAGTCCTGCATGTAAGCGCCGCGCCTACTATTCTAATCCTTCCCTGTACTTGTTTCTGTTCCCCCATCTTCCTCAGGTACATCCCCTGCAGCTTGTTCTCCGCATCCTCACGGTTCTGCTGTTGCTGCAATCTGTGCCTTTATTTTCTGCGAGGACGTCATCTCTTTTCTGCTTGTCACCATCAATGCACATCAATCCACTTCCATTGTCATTTCTCTGTCCGTGGCCCACCCCTTCATCCTCTCTCTCGCCGTCTTCCTCTCTTTCTCTGTCTAGGCACGCTTACCCCCCTGTCACTCGTTGTTACCCCATCACTGCAGTGTGCGCCATCTCTTTGGGTGTCTATGATTCAATTCTTCTCTTCCTTGTCCTCTTGAAGCTGTCTGCATATCCCCCCTTCATGCAGAAAGCGATTGTGTGAATTTATGCTGCAGATAGACCCTTCAACCCAGCAGCACATTAACACACTTACGAGATTATCGAGTGGAGTGTGTGTGTTTGTACCAGTTTGTGTGGGGTCGGTTTTCTTTGTTTGTGGTTGTACATATGGGCGTCTCTGAATTTCTACATCAGTGTTCTGTGCGCGTCTGTATGTGTGGGAGTGCGTATGTTCCTTTGTGCATGCGTAGGTGATCCGTGTGTCTGTGCGTGCTTCTTCTTTGTGTGTCTGTTGCACATGTGTGTTTATGTGTAGTTTGAGGCATGAGAGCTGCCTCACAGGCCCGGAGCAGCAGCTGGGTGTTGATGTATGTGATTGGGTTATATAGCAGCAGCTGCACAGTGCATTCTGAGGCGGATCTATCACTGGTCTAAACTGAATCTATTTCTACCCAGGCTTCGCCTCCTCTCCTCCTAGACCCCCATTCCCTCCCCTGCCCCTCATCCTCAAACCACCACAGCCACAAGCTCAACTGTGATCAAAAAGGCTGCAGTCTCTGACCACCTCTTGTAAACTTTATTACACAGCCAGCTAGGGATATGCAATACCTCAAACTAAATCCAAGCCGGAAATATTAATCACCCTGTCCGGCTCCCTCATTACAACGTATGGTATTCATGTGCCTTAGGAGGGATTGGGAATATGAGAAATGAAACAGTGATGTAGCTTGATAGACATGCAAAGCTATGCCCTGAAAGATGCACTACCTCATCCTCTGACTCTTGCCCCCGAGCAAGAGAGAGAAAGGCGGAAAAGAAAGCGCATGTTTCAAGCGGTTCTGTTTTCTGAACGAGCATCTCTTGAATTGAACAAAGGCTTTTACGAGCCTCTGTTCAGTCTTTCTGCTAGTGACATGTAAGTGAGGTAGAGTAGATGTGTACATTACCGCCTCACTTCTGTGAATACGTACATTACATTTATAAATGTGTAAACTAAGCTGAGAATGTATATATTATGACCTATTTACTTTCATATAGGAAGCAATGACATGATGTGTGCATTACCAGTTTATTTTTGTAAGGAAGCTCAGCTGGGAATGAGGTGTACATTACAGGTTTACTTGTGGAAAGAGAGCAGGAGATGTCCACATCATAATTGTATTTTTATAGAGCAAGCAGAAGTCATGGCAAGAAAGCTGGTGTAACGTGTATGAAAAAAAATTCCCTATTGTCGAGTAAGCGGGTATAAGGTGTGTACATCACAATTTTACTAGTGGAAGGTAAGGGGAGTAATATTACATGTACATTACAGTTTCACTTTTATAACGGACTCAAGAACACAATGTGCACATTGCAGCTTTCTCTTTAGAAAGTAAGCAGAGAATGTGTAATTTATATTTTCACTTGGGTACGTTATGCAGGAATATGAGCTCTACACTACAGTCTACCTAAGTGAAGTAACAGAGGACGGGGTAACAATGTACTTGTCGCTTCTTCCCCATTCTCCCCTAATGGTCTTAATTTCTTCTACCCCTCCCATAATTCTCGCCTTTGGGACCTGATGCATAACTAAATACTTATAAGTGTTTAGTTATCCAGCACAATATCCTTGGTGCAACAACATCAAGTGTTGCATGGCTAAACACTTATAAGGTCCCAAATGTGAGACCTATTGGCTATGCCAATGCTTGTTTCTTTTTGGTACTAATCAGAGTTGGATCTGTAAACAAAAAGAAAAAAAATACCACAAGCAGGTGGGGGAAGAAGCAACACGTGTGGTGGCACGTGAGGGTGAAGAAAGATAGAGGGCGCTGGAAGGAAAACAAAGAGAGAGAGGAATATGAAGAGGGAGAAGCAAATGAATAACTAAGCGCATCGTGAAGCTGAGAGAAGCATACGGGTAAGGAAACAACATCCGGGAGAAGCATGTGGGGCATCAAGAAGGGAGCAGGAAGAACCACATGGTCAGAGAAAAAGCAGCACAAGTGCTGCGAAGGGGGATACACATGAGAGAGAATACAGTTAAACACATGCACTCGTGGGGAGTGCTTAAGCAAATAGAAAAATGTAGTGCCTGAAAAGGGAGCAGGAGAAGGATGCAAGTAATGCATTCATGAACAGAGGAAGGGTCAAACGCATGAAGAGGAAGAATAGACAACACAAGCTAAAAAAAGAAAGCAAATAATAGTAAAAATGAAGACAACAAATGGTAATAATTGGCTGTCTCTAAGCCCGCTGTAAGGTGACAATATCTCTCACAACAGTCAGTGCATGCTGCCTCGTAGGCAAGATCTAAAATTTAAAACGAGCTTTGGCACAGCCAATAGGTCTCGCCTTTGGGACCTTATCAGTGTTTAGCCAAGCAACAGTTGATGTTGTTGCACTAAGGATATTGTGCTGGATAACTAAACACTTATAAGGTCCCAAAGGCGAGACCTATTGGCTATGCCAATGCTTGTTTTAATGTTCCGATGGCGCAGTGTGCCACTGGCACATTTATAAGGCCATGTGAAGCCATGTTACGTTCCCTTATAAATATGTGCCCCTTTCATGCAGAAAATGGGGAAATTCCCAGCAAAATCCATGGCTTGTTTACACTGCCCCAGATTTACGAGGAATCGTAAGTCTGAGGCAGCGCCAAAAATGTATGCCTCCCCAGGATAGGCGTAAGGGAGGCAAACGAGAAGAAATATCTTGATTTTTCCTTGTTTTTCCTCTTTCTATGTGTGGAAATGGGGATTAATTGGAGCACCAGGTGTAATGGAAGGAAATGCTTTAGTGGTGTCTTCCACATAATATCAGGGGGATATTTTTCAGATTTTGGCTGCAGGGGTGGACTGATCTATGAAGTAGTCTCAAAGAAGGAAGTGTACATTTTGGAGGTTTTATTTTAGGTGAAATCGGCAAGAGGAGTGCAGAGGGTGAAAGAAGGAATGATTTCTTCTTTTAAGACATCATGCTTCATGAATTTGTTGACAATGTTAAAGATTTCAGTAATAGAGTTGTTGGAAGAGCTTATTTTGTCGGGTAGGTAATTTGCACGCGTTTCTCGGTTATGCTCATGGTAAATTTTGATTGTATTTTTGTATAGCAGTCTTGTGGGAAACAATAATTCCTCCAAAGGTGTTCAAGTTTTTTGGCAGTATGTTTTTTTCCTGTTGTAGATCTTTCGTTAATCAAAGGTTACAAATTATGTGATGTCTCTTAGGCTGGCAAGAGAGAGGGGCTATCTAATATAATTAGGAAGGCGTAATTCATATACTTTAGGAATTTTGAGCTATGTGAAATGTCCAAACTAATGGTATTAAGCCACTTCACGTAACTATGCAGCATTCGCTGTCAAAGCATGGCAACCACAGAACACAAGCAGCTGTTCGCAGTTTGTTCGTTTTGTCACACTTTCTTTTAGCACAAAATGCTTTCCTACATCGAACAAGCATTTACAATGCAACGGTCTCGTCTTTGCAAAAGTTAGAGCTATTGGCATTGCAAATGACAAATATTTTATTTATGTGTTGCTTGTGAAAACAGATAAATAAATGGCATTTTCATTTACAATGGCAAAAGCTGAGCAGTAGAAAGTAGTAGAGAGTAGTAGTAGTGAGTAGTAGTTAGTAGAGTGAGTAGTAGAGAGTAGAGTAGTAGTGAAGTAGTGAGTTGTAGGCAGTAATAGAGAGTGAGTAGTACAGATTAGTAGAGAGTAGTATAGAGTGAGTAGGGGATAGTGTGTAGGATGTAGCGACTACTAGAGTAGTAGAGAGTGATTAGTAGAGAGTAATGATGAGTGCTAGATAGTAATAGAGGGTAGTAGAGTGAGTAGTAGATAGTATAGTGAGTAGTAGATAGATTTAGTAGAGTGAGTGGTAGAGAATGAGTATTAAAATTTAGGAGAGATTAGAAAGCAGTAGTTAGTGAGTACTAGAGTGTAGTATAGAGTAGTAGTCTAGAGCATTAGATAGTGAATATTAGATAGTAGAGAGAGTAATTGAGTGAGTTGTGAGTAGTGTAAGAAAACAAGTTACTTACCTGTTCCCCAGTATTGGTAACTTTCATAGATTCCCAAGCTTTTGTATCATTCCCCGTCATCGGAATGGGAGTCTCTGTAACAAAAATACCATAGCAGTAGGTACAAAAGAGAAAGAAAAAGGCCTAGGCATCATTCCCTTTTGTAGCATATCACCCACTTTTTGTAAAAGAGACCAAGCCTAGGCATCAGCCAATCAGAAGTGCCTCACCCCTTAGAACCCTCTTGAAGGAACATCAGAGCCTCAGATTTTATTAGCTGTTGTGTATCAGTCACCATATCTGTTGTAGGCTGAGCTTTCCTCGAGGAGGTGGGTGGGCGCATGGGAATCTATGAAAGTTACCAATACTGGGGAACCAAAGTTACAGGTAAGTAACTTGTTTTCTTGCCCCAGTATTGGAACTTTCATAGATTCCCATGCTTTTGTATCAGAGTAGCAAGCAGGTAGCAATAAAAACTACATTTTGTGTCATAAATACATTGCAATAGCCAACATGACACAAAGATACAAAATGTGTAAACAACGGAAGGTGGGATAGAAAGGAAAGCTCACCAATTACTGGAAGAGGTTCCTCAAGACAGCCTGGCCCACTGCTGCATCCTCTTGCTGTAAGGACTCCAAGCAGTAATGCTTAGTAAAGGTGTGGCCGCTGCTCCAGGTAGCAGCTCTGCAAATGTCTTTAATCTGTACCCTGGCAAAGAGGGCCGCTGAAGATGCCATTGATCTTGTGGAATGTGCACAAATCCTGCCAGTCAGAGGTTTCCTGCCGCAGTGTGGCAATGCAGAATGGCACTTGTGATCCATCTTGCTATCCCCTGTTTGGGCAGCGGGAGACCTTTGCTTGGGTCACCAAAGGCAACAAACAATTGAGAGGACTTCCGAAATCCCTTAGTGCGATCTAAGTAGAATTTTAAGCACCGTTATACATCCAAAGAATGCATTGTCTTTTCCGCTGGTGTAGCCAGTTGAGGAAAGAACGCTTTCAGAATTACCGGCTCGTTCAAGTGGAAGTCCGAGGGTACCTTGGGCATGAACCTAGGGTTAGTTCTCAAGATTACAGTGTTCCCTTTAAATTGTAGGAAAGGCTCCTGGATAGTAAGGGCCTGCAACTCTCCAACACGTCTAGCCGATGTGAGAGCGAGGAGGAGAGCCAATTTCCATGAAAGGAACTTTATGTCAGAACGATGAATTGGTTCGAATGGGCCTTTCATGAGCTGAGAAAGGACTAGATTTAGATGCCAAGTAGGAGGTGGAGGCCTCACTGGTGGATAGACTCTGAACAAGCCCTTAAGAAATTTTTTGACAATCCTGGAAGACCACAAGGAAGGTCCAGACCCAGACCTTCTGTATCTCGAAATGGCCGCCAAATGAACTTTAATTGACGAATGGGCTAGTCCCGACTTAGCAAGGGACAGCAGATAAGGTAGGAGCTGATGAGGCTTTGAAGCAAAGGGGTCAATTTTTTCTCTCCTACACCAGATACAAAATCTTTTCCATTTAAGACGTTAAGTCCTGTTCGTTGAAGGAGCCCTTGCCTGGGAGAGGACCTCCTTAATTTCGTTTGAGATGGGGAGATTCATAAACTCTCGCTGCTCAGGAGCCTTGCTGTCAGGTGTAATGACTGTGGATCTGGGTGCCAAACCTGTCCTTCGGACATTGTGAGGAGATCTGGTATAGTCCTCAAAGGAAGACGAGGAACTAGCGACAACAGATGGAGTTCTGTGTACCAGAATTGTCTCGGCAGGGGCTATCAAGATCATCCTGCACGGCTCCACTTTGATCTTCCCGATGAGCCGAGGGATGAGGGGAAAGGAGTAGACAAATGTCCTTGACCAGGCTATCGAAAGCGCATTCTCCAATGACCCTCAGCGGTGATATCTGCTTGCGTAAGACCGGCATTTCCTGTTGGTTGGTGTGGCAAAGGGACCCACCTCCGGTATGCCCCACTGGCTGAAGACCTCTTCCAGAACTCGCTGGTTCAACTCCCACTCGTGGCTGACTGAGGATGACCTGCTCAGTCTGTCGGCGTTTTCGTTAAGAACTCCTTGCAAGTGTTCCGCCTTTAGCGATATTCTGTGAAGTATCGCCCATTCCCAGATCTGTTGATCTTCCTGCGACAACGGAAGAGATCTGGTTCCTCCTTCTTTGTTCACGTAGTGCATGGCAGTGGTGTTGTCCGTCCTGATGAGCACTTGTGAACCTCCTAAGTGGGGAAGAAAGGCTTGCATAGCCAGTCTTATTGCTCTTAGCTCCAAAAGGTTGATGTGGAGCCGTTGCTCCGGAGGGGACCAATGGCCGCTGACATGTAGGTCTTGCATCACTGCTCCCCAACCCTCCAATGACGCGTCCGTTGTTGCTACTTGAGGAGACGGATCGTTTACGAAGGATTGACCTTGGGACATGTTGTCTTGATCTGTCCAACATAAGGCCGCTTCCTTCATCATTAGAGTGACGGTCACCTTGTCCTGGAATGATCCGTGAACCTGTTTCCATTGGATATCTAGTTGCTCCTGCAGAGGACGCATCCTCAGTCTGCAGTGAGGAATCAGGGGAATACATGATGAAATTACCACCAGCAGAGATTTGTAGCGGAGTACTGAAAGACACCTTCTTTCTTGTAAGTCTTGAGCCAAGGTTTGTAGTTTCTCCTTCCTTTCCAGGGTCGGAAAGGCTCTCGAGAGTTTTGAATCCAGGACTGCTCCCAAGAAACGCGCCTTTCTGGACGGGACTAGGGATGACTTTTCCTTGTTTAAAGTGAGTCCCAGATTTTGAAACAAGAATGTAGAGGCCCGTACAGCGTCCCGCGCTGCTTCCCTGATAGGGGCCTTCAGCAACCCGTCGTCCAGGTAGGGAAAGACTTGAAAATGGTTTCTCCGTAGGAATGCCGCTACAGGCGCCAGCACCTTTGTGAAAATCCTCGGGGCTGAGCAAAGACCAAAGGGTAAAACCCTGAATTGAAAGTGGCTCTTGGCTACTGTGAATCGTAGAAACCTTCTGTGTGCTGGGTGAATCGGGACATGGAAGTACGCGTCCTCGAGATCGAGCGTGGCCATGAAATCCCCTGGGCTGATACGCCTCAAGATGTTTTGGAGAGAGACCATCCGGAAGGACAGGGAGAGGAGATAGGAGTTGAGCTCCCTGAGATCTAAAATGGGGCGCCATTTCTCCAGCGTCTTCTTTACAAGGAAGAACCTGGAATAGAATTCTTCTCCCTTTTGATTGGAGGGGACCGGCTCTATCGCTCCCTTCCGGAGCATCTGTTGGACTTCGAGCCGCAGGAGACGCAGGTGTTTCGATGGAATGGCTGCCGGGGGCTTGGGTGGAGGGACTTCCGTAAATTCCAAGGTATGTCCTTTCCGAATGATGTTGAGCACCCAACGGTCCGATGTTATTTTGGACCAATTCTGAAGGTATTTGGTTACCCTGCCTCCAACTGATGACTTCTTGGAGGAGGGTCCAGTAGGAAGAGCCCGGAGGCCGCTATTGGCGCTCGGACGCATCCCCTCCCCGGCTAGCCTGTTTCCCCTTATTGTAAGGCCTGGAGTAGTTAGAAGATTGGCCTTGTCTCTGTTGATAAGGCTGGCGGTACTGCTGGGAACCTGAGCCATTGGATGAATAACGCTGCTGTTGATAGGATCCCCTGTAGTGATTACCTCTGCCTCTGGAACCCTTGAAAGGAGACTTGCTGTATTGAAGGGTACCCAAGGATCTGGCGGTTTCCGTGTCTTTTTTGATCTCCTGAAGAGTGTCATCGATTAGCTTCCCAAATAGTGCTTTCCCACCAAAGGGAAGATCCAGGACTTTTTTTTAAATCTCCGGTCGAAACCAGGTAACCTTCAGCCACCCCTGGCGACGGAGGACTGCAGCCCCAGCCAGGGAACGAAACGCTGTTGTTGCAATGTCCATGGCACAGTCAATGATCTCCATTGACGTCGCCTCTCCCACCTGCAAGATCTTTTTTGCCTCTGATGTTGATTCTGGAGGTAGCTGGTCCAGGAACGGAGCAACATGACACCAAAGTTGGCGGTCGTATCTGCCCAATATCGCCAGGGCATTAACAGCTCGCACCAGAAGACTCGCCATCGGCGAGAATCTTTTCCCAGCATTATCCAATCTCCGCCCTTCCTTGTCCGGAGGAGTTGTTAAGGGAGCAAAAGGGTTGCAGGATTTCCTCTGCGCTGCTTGCGAAATAACTGAGTCTGGTTTGGGACGGCCCGTTAAGGCCGCTGGCCCATCATCAGGTGCTCTATATTTCTTATCCAGACGCGGTAGCATAGGGACCACCGTTGCTGGGTTCTTCATAGCCTTAAGGCCTTCTTTCCACAGATGATCAACTATAGGTATGGACCTTGTCGTCTTCCGGTAGGGTTCCTTGAAGTCGTACAAGAAACAATCCTTGGCCACCGCAGGCATAGCCAATTTGAACCTGCCAGCTGCTCTCTCCATCAGCTGATGGAAACCTCCTACGTCCGCTGGTGGGGAATCTACTGGATCCGGAACTGGAGATGAAGGGTCCGGAATGATGTATTCATCCCATTCAGTCGTATGATCAGTTCCATGATCCGAATTTTGATCCTCATCCGAGGAATCATCATGGGCGTCTGCTGGCCTGGAAGGTTCTTGCGGAAAGGATGCTTGAGGCTGAGGGGACGCCTGAGCAGGTAATCCAGGAGTAGCCGTTGAGGCAGAAGCCAAGACAGGCGTTGCAGGCGCTGCAGGAACCAGAACTGGCCTAGTAGCCTTAGATTTGTAGTCCTGCAGTATCTTATGCAGGTCCTGTAGGAATGAAGATGGTACTGTAACCATATCCTGCCCAGAATAATGTTGTGACTGGGCCGCCTGATGATGTTCACCATCCTCCTGGTCATATCCCCTTTCAGAGTCTGTCTCTTGACATTTGACCAGAAGTTGAGAGGGACTGTTGGCAAAGCCATATGAGTCCTGGTCATCCTCATCTGACTCCCCTTCCTCAAAGAGCAAAGCTGGTGGCAAGCGGGTCACTCTCCTAGGAGATGTCATCTCCAGCGTTATTTTTGTGACTGAAATTGTAATCCTTTTTTCAGATGACAATATCGTCGACGGTTCCGTCGACGTTGGTTGCACACTCGTCGACGAGATTGGTCTCGTCGATGTTGTCGACGATGAAATTGTCGACGTTCCAGCTGTCGTAGTCATTAAAGTTGTCGTCGTCGATGCTCTCGTCGACGACTCTGTCGTCGTCGTCACCATCGTCCTCGACGCCACTCTCGTCGTCGATGCTGTGGTACTCGACGACGGCGCCGTCGTCGGCAAACCTCCTGTCGACGCTGATGAACCTGCCGTCGACGCTTCTTTTTTCGACGACGATCCCTTAGTCAACGAATCCCCCGTCGACAAGCTCGTCGACGGAACCAATTTCAATTTCGTCTTCAATTTCTTCGTCGACGGAAACTCCGCCGTCGACGCCTTCGTCGTTGAGGACTTGGAACTCCTCTCAGAAGATTGGGAAGAAAGTTTCTTGAAGGCTGGGTCAGTCTTCGCACCCTTGGAAGGCGTAGATGGTCCTACCCTCTCTTTTTCACCGTGGTGAGGAGATTCGCTTGGACCCAGGCTCTCAGACTCTCTGGGGGGCTTTTTTGAGGCCTTAGAGGGATGTTCCACAGAAGGAGAAGGGGAACCCCTACCCCTTTTGACTGACCTTCTAGATGACACAGCTGATGATGACTCCTCACTGTCACTGGAAACTCCATGTTTCTTCTCCTTCTGTTTCTGAAGCCAGGTCAAAAGTCTACCAGCTCGATCCCGGAGGGTCTTGGTAGAGAAAGTGCGGCAGATTTTACAGTTCTCCGCTTTATGATCCGGATAAAGGCTATAGATACAATCCTTATGCCTATCTTCCACAAACAACCTTTTCTTGCCACAGGTGGAGCAGGGCTTGAAAGGGCCTTCTTCTTATCCTTGTCAGCCATCCTTAAACAATCCTGAAGAGAAATTCTGAAGAAAATTTGAAGAAAATCCTTTGAATAGAGAAGAAATGTGCAGAGCTCAAAGGAGACTCCCTAAGCACAACGTGCGGTAGAAAATATGAGGCTCTGAGGTTCCTTCGGGAGGGTTCTAAGGGGTGAGGCATTTCTGATTTGCTGATGCCTAGGTTTGGTCTCTTTTACAAAAAGAGGGTGATATGCTACAAAGGGAATGAGGCCTAGGCCTTTTTCTTTCTCTTTTGTACCTACTGTTATGGTATTTTTGTTACAGAGACTCCCACTCCGACGACGGGGAATGATACAAAAGCATGGGAATCTATGAAAGGTCCAATACTGGGGCAAGTAGTAGATAGTAGAGAGTAGAGTGTGTAGTAGAGTGTGAGTAGCAGTGAGTACTAGTGTGAATAGAGAGTACTAGAGAGTAGTATATATTGAGTAGAGAGTATAGTGTGAGTAATAGACAGTAGTAGTAGAAAGTGAGTTGTAGATAGTTAAGTGTACCAGAGAGTAGTAGAGTAATAGAGTGTTAAAGTTATTAGTAATGAGTGAGTAGTAGACAGTAGTATAGTTGTAGTAGAGTTAGTAGTAGAGAATGTGTGAGTGTTTTGGGAGTAGAGAGAAGTAGAGAGTGAGAAGTAGGGAATGAGTAGAGTAGTAGAGAGTAGTAGTGATTAGAATATTAGAGTGAGAAGTATAGAGTTAGTAGAGTTATAGAGATTGAGTAGTAGATAGTTAGATAGTAGATAGTGTTTAGTAAAGTGTGAGTAGAGTAGTAAGTGAGTAGTAGAGAGTAAGTATTAGAGAGTGAGTAGTAGTGAGTAGTAGAGAGTGCGTAGTTGAGGAGTAGAGAGGGTGTATTAGAGTAGTAGAGTGAGTATTAGAGGGTAATAGTTATTAATAGAAAGTGAGTAGTAGTGAGTAATAGAGAGTTGTTGAGAGTATTAGAGTGAGTAGTAGTGAGTATAGTGAGTAGTATAACGTGAGTAGAGAGTAGTATAGTGTGAGTATTAGAGAGTTGTAGAGTAAGTAGTAGAGTGAGTAGTAGAGCGAGTAGTGAGTAATGCGGTGTTGAGTTGGCTGTGTGTTATTCTTCGTGCTCTGGTATTATGTGGCCTCTGGTAGTCTACTTCAAAAGTTTATGGACCTCATTATAAAACTGCACTTTGTAGTACATTTTGTATGATGAACCCAACAACCAGAAATATGACAAGAACTGCAGGAACATAACACAGTCACAGTTGAAATTCTGCATTCCGTACTGCAAATCCACTACCAAAGCATAAAACTAAAAGTGGAAAATTCACAACAGGGACATAGCACTGTGAGAGCTGAACTGCTATGTACAGACTCTTTGAGATTGTGGATTATTACTTAAGGAGTAGGTATCCCACCAATTTCATATTCCCTTATAACACAGTTCATTGATTAAATCGGGTCTGACCTCCCTGGTAGCTAAGGCACAAAGCAGCAGGCTTTTCCCCAGAGAAATGTGTATTAGGTATTTAAAAAGCATCAAAACCTCATTAAAGTTCAGAAACAGCACAATAGAATTGCCTAGCGAGTTAAGTGAAAATCTGACTATAGGAGTTAGAAATATTAATTCTTAAAGCTTCGCGTTAAAAAACACAAAGCAATCAAAAGTGCCAGTGTAAATGAATGCTGCTGTGGTATCCTTGCCAACTTGGCCTGACCGTGTTAACTTTGACTCAGTCACTTTTCTGAGCACAAAATACTCCTGCGACATAAGTGAATACTAAAGTGGTGCAATAGAGCAGCGCTAAAATAATACAGGAACACAGCACTGCTGTAGCAGCACAGCTTGTGCTCACATATTCCAACATAACAAGAAGAATTAACTCCGGAGCATAACTAATCCGGTGCTGAATTAACACAGGAGCACAGCAAGGCAAGTGCAGAAATAATACAGGAGCACCGCATGGCAAGTGCTGAAATATTGTCTTTCCACTGCACTAAAATTTAACAATTAGTGCAAAGATTCTCTAAACACACTGTGGCAACGACACAACCAGTGCTTAAATAGGATACTAACATTAACAACTAGTACGAAAATATTGAATACCCACTACAGAATCATAACGGAACCAGTTCTATAATGTATCTTCTACAGAGACATAACATAGCACAACCAGTGCTGAAATAAAGCTGCAGCATAACACAGTGAGTACTAAAATACTGTACACCCACTGCAGAAAAATAACACATCCAGAGCTGAAATAAAGCAGCAAGATACCACAGTGAGTACTAAAATACTGTTCACCCACTGCAGAAAATATCACAGCTAGTGCTGAAATAGTGCAGACTCTAACCCACTCCTGGAATGTGCATACTACTGCAGGGAAATAACACGGCTAGTGTGCAAATACTGCAGTGGTACAGTGCAGACAACACTCAAATACTGTATAGCCACTGAAGAAGCATAGCATATGCATTTCCGAAAGATGGCATACCTGCAGCAGTGGCATAAAGCCAGTGCTGTAGTACTGCACAGCCACTCCTGAAATTACGCCAACTGAGATTGCATTAGCAGAAAAAAAATATTAGTAGATAATGCTCGGAGCTGTGTTTTGCGACTTTCGTAATGCACCACAACACATTTGATTGTTGCGCTGCGTGAAAAATGAAATCTGTCCCTTAAACTATGTATGTCAGTTAGATCTCATGAGTGAATGCTTAATTCACTGAGGTGTCTTACACACTTGAAACAAGAAACTTACAAGCTACCTGAAAAGTGTCCCAGGGCTGATATAGTCTTCTCTACCATGAAACAGTGCATTACTTCATAACCTATATCTGAAATCAGTCCGTATCCATGGTGACATGAAATATTCACCAGTAGCGACCACAGGAAGAGGTCTGATGGACAGTGTAACCAGGACTACTGTAATTGTAGGATTATGGGGCAATGGAGATTTCCACGGAATTATGAAACTGATACACTTTCCATATAGCCCATCATCTGCTGCATAATTTGTAGATAGGTAACAAAAAGAAAAATTGTTTCTTCGTCAAATGGACCAAAAATTACAAAAAATCCTGCAACGTGTATTGCCACGCAGCAGTGGCTTGCAATGCGGGGTTGCGGACCGCCCTGGGCGGCACAAGTTTTCAGGACGGCGGCCTCCTCCCGCTTTACCGGTCGTCTCCGGGTGGCATTTCGACCCCCCCCCTACAAAGCACCCTCATCTCGATAGTAGCTACCTCCTTCCTCCCCCTCTTCGATACTGCAGCGGCAAACGGTGGACTGGCCATCTTTTAGTTGATTATTGGAGTATTAAACTGGTACTAATAAGGTGAAACCTCTGCAAAAGCAGTTAACATGTAAAATTGACAAAATAATGGAGTAACACTATCAAAAAAAGTGCTGCACTATACCGCTTAATTTGCCTTGTCTTGCAGTACTATTTACCAAATAATTTGGTCTTCCGGTGGTGCATAATCCCAGTGGCCCTGTGTATATAAAGTACATGACATAAGAAACTGAACTTACCCTTTGTTAGCGCTGAGAAAGAACCGTAAAGCGCCCTGTGTCCCTGTGAACCTGAACAGAGCTGAGGACTCCCTGTGAGCGCTGAAGAGTGTGTGACCGAATCCTGTGTCCCTCGGATGAAGAACCCGCGCTCAGTGGCGAAACGCTGCGCACCCACCGCAGGACGTGCGCTCAGAGTGGCAACAGAGAGACTACAAGACCTGGCACGTTAAACGGAAGTATAATTTGTCGATCCGCATGTTTGTCAAACAGACGCCTCCGTTTCCTTTCGTGCCTCCTTTGGTTGGAGAAGGAAAAGTAACCGCTTTGAGACCGAGAGAGGCAGCAGTGTGCGTGTGAGAGGGGAATAAAGTGTACACGACGGAGAACAAGCGCTCGCCATTTGTCTCTAAGCCCCGTCCTTTTCAGACTGGGCGCCCCGACTTCCTGCTAGGGTAAAAGGTTTCTTATCTTCTTTAAGGGGCCATCTGGACCCATAAAGAAGATAAGGAAACTTTTACTTTAGCAGTAAGTCAAGGAACCCATTCTGAAAAGGACGGGGCTTAAAGAGAAAGAAGAACGTCACTAGGACCTCTTCTCCAATGGCTGGCCACCGTTTAGGAGGCCAGCCAATGGAGAAGAGGGGCGGGGCTTAACCTCGCTAGTGATATTCTCTCTATCTCATTAAATCTAGCCAGCAATACTGCGCATGTCTGCGCTGCCATCGCAGGCTGAGACCTAAAAATGAACGCAGAAGCAGTTTGCACCAACTTATAGGACTGAAAGACATATTTGCATTTTGCGTCATGGTATTTTGTAGGCATTTCACGAAATAACGGGAGAGCCAATTGCACAGTTCCGTGTGCGGTCCAACTAGTTTTCAAGGAAAATGACAGTTTTTGACGGGGCCATCGACAGTAGATGTGTCAACAGCGAACAGGTGCACATCTGCGCGCGTCCACACTGGAGCACTGAGAAGTGAAGTAAAGCGGCTGAGCCCGAAGCGAGTGTGAGCCCGACTTTCAACTCCGGTTACAGCCACGCAAAGGCACCGACACGATTCTGCATGAAAAAAGCAGAGATGTGCTGTGAAAACATAGGAGGCGAGCAGCCGTGGATTGAGTGTCGTATTCAGGTTCTCAGAAATAGGTGAACACAAAACTACGAGAGAAGTGTAGTAAACCTGTAGTTGTGCTGCGGAAAGAGAACTATACTTGAATCGCATCTGAGCCCTATGAGTGTTAAGTGGCCAGTTTGGTAGCCCGCTCCACAAGGCCACGGTGCGTGCGCCCGGAGGGAGGCCTGCCCTGCCCGAGCCTGGAATGCAGCACCATTGTTACAGCGCAGAGACACGGCTCACGGCCTCCCCAAGGCTCTGCTTAAGTTTAGCAGCAGTGGCGGCGGTGGGTGATGGGTCGAAATGCCCCGGAGCCTTCTTGATGAATAATGTACCGAAAGAGGCAGAACTCACCCTCCTGAAACGGATGAGAAGCAAGCCAGGGTAAGGACAAGATGAAGTTCACACCCGCCATACAACACGAAGTCAAGGTCTCATTTACCAGAGGGGAGGCTAATCTGGTTTGATTCCCCACTTTTGATGTCAGGTTCTGGTGCCTAGGGCTGGTTATTGTGAACACGTTATGAGAAGCAAGAAATAATAAACTCGGAAAACAAGCACTCATTAAATATGTTTTTAGGCGTAAAGCAATTTAATTCCTAGCATATTCATACCGCTCAGGGTTGGGGAAAACAGCTGCGGGGTGTGAAGCAGCACATTCAGGGGACGCCTCAGCTGAGCACTTTCCCCATTATCTCTACCCGTCTCCCCTTCTATATTCACAGACCTTTCCAGAGGAGTACTGGCCCTTTAAGGCACCGGACTTCTCAAGTCAGGTGACGGAGTCACGTGGTCTCGACGGTTTGAAGACGGAAGACGCGAAAAGAGTCCGTCGTTCGATAGGACCGACCTACGGGACGAGTCAGGACGAGACGCTGGTGAGAACTTTCCACATACCCCCGTCGGACGGAGGAGAAAACGCTCAAGAGGGAGAAGATGACGCAGTATCCCGAGTGGAACACGCCAAGGCAAGAGGAACCGAAGGAGGAACAGACGGGCAGCCAGACCCTAGCTGGCAACGCGGGAACTCCAGCCACGGCCCAGGAGGGTCGTGGCTACACAAGGTACGAGGCCGTTTCGGGTTTTCGTGGGGCCGTGCCATTGAGGGACCCAGAGGTGGGGGTGAAATGGGCAGGAGGGACCCAAACTCCCAAACCACTTAGTCTAACTGCACGACTACACACTGGTGACGGTAGAGGAGACCAATCCCTTCACCCCGCTGGCTTCCCGCGTAAACCATAGCAGGAAAAACCCACCCTACGTTTATTTTTTCTCTCTCTCTGCCCCTTTTCCTTTTTCCTCCCCCCCCTGGTCCTCACTGAGTATCTGGACCGTCAGCCCTCCAGTCGCCCTAAACAGAGACAAGCTCCTGATTACCATCAAAAGACATGGAGAAGAAAGAACGGGAACAAACTACAAATCTCAGAACTATTTGCACTGAGGACTGTTTTCCCTAAAACGTCTATATTTCTTTGTTGAGCCATAAGGCAATAAATCCCTGTAAAATTCTTAGTTGTCCTGGTCTGCTTCACCACCGCGCCACAGGGGGACACAAAATGAAGGAAAGATGAATGGACTAACTCTTGGTGAAAATGTAACTGTTTCCTTGAAGAAAGAAGGTCTCCTGAAAAGCCTGCACTCTTGAATGTAACCCACGAAGGTTGGATGGCTGCACAGTAGAGGATTCAATTTACATAGATTTTTTAATTCAACACTGATTTACTAACAAATGTGTATTTGTAAGGAGAAGACCTTCATAAGGGGATTGCAGGACCTATGTCCAACTAGCACGCGAGTGGTTTGCGCGCGCGAGCCACAGCGAGACATCTGTTTTGCATTATCACACACGCATCTGTGCACGATAATTCAACACAGATGTCGCCCATGCGGGTAAAAGGGAGTTCCTTGGTTAGACTGTCGTGGTTTCTGATGTTTGTGGCAAATGATAGAATCTCATGACAACTCACAATAACTGCCCAATGACCAATGAGTGTGCAAAGATCAGGAGAAAGGCATTTTCGCACACATCTTGAGTCATTACATGCAGAGCAGCACACATTCCCTTCTCACACCAGCCATGGGAATGTCACACATATGAAACATGTTAGAATAGGCTTGTAGATCACTCCACCAAGCGTTTAATTTTGAGCATCTCACACTTGCCTCTTGTATTACACCTAAGAGTGGCACCTTTGCTGAGTTGCTGAGCATGGAGCAGGGTGGCAAAGCATGGTAAGTGGGCAGGTGGCAAAATTGCCATCAGAAATATATCCATAAATTGACAGAGTAGACATAAGAGGCAAGTCTAACACAAAAGTAGTGATAGTGAGCAAAGGGGTGAATCCCATTAAAGACAATCCCCAATTATGTTATGCCATATGTGGATGGAGAGGCATAGGAGAGTTCAGAGAAAGCCAAGACAGAGGCAATGGGACAATAGTAGTACTCAAAAACATCCACCTGGGAAAATTGGTACCAAACACAGTTTAGAGACATCCAGGGAATGTGCCCAATACAAGAGGTCATGGTTTCCAGACAGGAAAGACTGACTTTAGGAGACTTACCAGATACCAACCCAGGAAAGGGAGGTTACAAGAAGGCATTGGCACACCCCTGAAGGGGTTAATATAAAATCCTCTCAGCTACATCCGGGAAGAGAAAATGACAGTAGAGAACTGAGGGGAGCCAAGGGCAATTGAATGCAAGACACACATGAATATCCTAGTGGGAGATGCCAAAATAGAAACGTTTATAACATGCCCATGTCCAACTCAAACATGCTGCCACTCTGCAATGAAAAAAATACATACTGCCCGTTGTCCTCACATGTCCTGCAGGTGTAGAACAAAGCAACAGTACAGCAAAAGTTACTTGTATTTGGTAATGGATGTCTGGTGGAAATGTACTCTCATATTTCTGGTTCTCCTGCTGCAGAGTTCATTCACCTAGGTTGTACGTCCTTTTAAAGTTCACAAAGAGGAATTGGACACTTGACCTCACAAGAGACAAACTGACACAGGCAAATACAGTCAATGGAGGAAACCATTAAATATAACACAATCACAAGGCAAATTGTCAACAAGAGGTGGGAGAGAGACGGACAACCTGGTTACTTTTGAATCACATGTACAGGCCTCAGGAAAGCTGGAGTGTACGATTTCAGAGTGATGGTCAGTGACAGCACAAACATAATTTTGAAAGTGACAAGAGATCAAAAATACTATCATCCTACCACAAAGACGGTGTTTGTCGCATCGATGGACTGGAATTTACTTGTAATGTTAATGTGAGTAATGAAAGTCATGTAAAGACAAAAAAAAATGTCATCATGCTTGTTGTATACCTTGCAAGAAAACCAATAAAAAGGTTTATGACAAAAAAAAGTCATTAAAAAGGTTTATGAAAAAAGACGGAGTTTGTAAATCTTAATGAGCCACAGATAGAATGCTTGGATCAAAAACTGCAAAATGTAATGGTTAATAATATGCTAATCTTCCATAAAAAAAGGTCAAACTATGGCTGCTCAAAAGTACATTAATAACGAGACTTGTAAGTGTAACGTCTTTCTGGCACGAAGGAAGGCCATAGCTATTAGGAATTCACCAGAGACAAGCAACTGCTCTCAGTGTGTTCAGATAGAGTACTTTGAGAAGGGTTTAGTTAAATGGACTATTACAGACAACTTTGAGTTTCCGACCAAAGCTCTTGCAGCCCAATACTCCGACTTTTACAAACCCTTATAAATAAATCAGCAGAGCCAGGAAAAGGCTGAGACTGCGCTTGATAATAGTGCTTCTTGTGGAACACCAATAAAATATTCAGAAATTATCTTGCTTCCAGTTACCAATGGAACAGTGTTGTGTCAGATGGGACAAGATATAATTTAATCTTAACCAAATAAAAACAACAAATGATCTCAAAGCGAGTTGTATAATGTACAAGTTTCTCCCAACGTGCTGAGATTGTCATTTTGAATGAATGTCATAACAGCCTTAGTTGTACTATGAAGGCCACCAGAGAACCTATACCAGCGATACAGGCATCCAGGGTACTATAAAGTAGTACGAAGAAAACTATAAAGCTCGCAGATGTTACCAGATTTTGTTGAAGGGTTAAGTGCCTTCCAACTTTCCTTGACATTAGGTGACAAAATAGCATGCGACCATCATGATTTGTGTTTCATTAATTTCTACTGAGCTTGAACACAGGTTGTAGAAGTCAATAATACACGTTACAGAGAGAAGGAATAAACCCCATCCTTAAGATGTTCCCAGAAATCCTCTGTAATAGAAGCATTTAATGATATTAATCCTCCTTAGTCTTCCAGCAATCGACTTTTAAAAAAATCACTGCATACCCCCTCGAACATAAGAGGGAAGGGAGGCGGGACTAGGGAACACAAACAGTCCATCACAATTGAATTAGTACCCCCTAGAATCTAACCACTCACTTTGCCCCCTCTGTGACCATGTAGAACAGAGGCACCTAGCCCCAAAAAAGTACATCCCAACAACAGTTAAACAAGTAATCATTCATACTTTCAGCAGACTTCACCCCCTTGACCCAAAACCGACTTAATAGATCATTTTCAAAAACGTTTATGCAGCCTTTATCTGAGTAAACACATTTTTTAAATCAAGATAGTCCACCTTGAGTTTTGTTGGGTAGTACACTGTGCCCCTAATCCCCAAGACTGCATTACTTTCTTTACTGCAAATTTCGTTCCATCATATTGCCTCACTGAGGACTCGTTATCTTGTGTCAGCCAATGCTAGCACACTATTACAGTTGGGGAATGTTAGAAATGAGGATCTCCAGTTGACACCGGCTGGCGCCGAGGTCCAAATAGGGATCCTTCTTCCCAAGTCAGAGTAAGGGAGCTACACCCTTTGATAACACCTGCTCAACCCTGTGGTAACGTAGCACGAGCAGATAGGCCTATCTCAGAGGAAGTGTGTGAAGCATTTATGACCATACACAACAACGCAGTGAAGACACTACCAAAGGGACGCCACACAAATAGCTATAGAAAAATAAGTATCTATATAGGCTTAAAACAAGGCTCAAAAGCGATCAAGAAACCACAATGCACATAACTACAGATTCACTTCAAAAGCAGTAGAGGACTCATAAATGTGTGGAACGAACTTAGTTCGAGGCCGGGGTCCATGCAACCCGGTAATGCACAATGTACCCGAGATTTAAAGGGCACGCAGCCTCACAAGTAAGCTGTGGTGATGACAGGCGGACTTGCATCGCCCACAGTTCCCAGCTGTAGCGGTCCGCGGCGTGCACTCACGATAATCCTGGGACAGGAATTAAAGGCGGGCACCCAGTGGCACACGCAGGTTATAAGATCCTCGAAGTGGTGTCTAGTGCGGGCACTCAGCAGCACAGCTCCTCAGCTGCAGCAGCCCATGATAGCGATTGCGATGATTCTTGTAGGACGGAAAATGCGGGCACTCAGCGGCACAGCTCCTCAGCTGCAGCGGCCCACAATATCGATTGCGATGATTCTTGTAGGACGGCAAATTCGGGACTCAGCGGCACAGCTCCTCAGCTGCAGCGGCCCACACTAGCGATAGCGATGACCCTCGTAGCACATCAAGTGCAGGCACTAGGCGGCACAGCTCTTCAGCTGCGGCAGCCCACACTATCAATAGCGATGATTCTCGTAGTACAGCAAATGCGGGCAGTCAGCTGCACAGCTCCTCAGCTCCAGCGGCCCACACTAGTGTTAGCGATGATTCTTGTAGCACAGCAAATGCGGGCACTCAGCCCGCACCGCTCCTCGGCTGCAGTGGCCCACAATGGCAGTAGCGGTGATTCTCAGTCTGCGTTCCCTGCAGTAGAACCAGAGGCTCTGGAATTCTCAACAGAGGCCTCACCTGCGAGTAGAATCCTCCTCAAGTAGGAATCCGGACTGCTGATAGGTGACGTCTAATGTCCCTGAGAGTTCAGCAGGAGGCAAGCTCAAATCAGGCCCTTGGGTAGTTGCTTCAGCAAGATGGATGAAAGTTTCAGAGTCCTTACCCTCTAGTTACACAGACAGAGGTTCGTCTTGGCATCTAGAAGTAACACACCGTGCTGGGGTTTCAGCACAGATCTTTATACCCCAAAAGAACAAGTTACTTACCTTCGGTAACACTTTTTCTGGTGGATACAGTATCTGCCTGTGGATTACTCCTCTTGTGAATATCCCCTGCGCCAGCAACATTTGGAAACTTTAGTAGCTCTCAACGCCGACGAGGATATGGACGACATCACAAAGGTACGACTCCGCCCGCGACCTCGCTGACGTCACTGGATCCATACACGGACGGACCAACATAAATAGGTACAGTATACACAGTACACAAACCAACACACATAGTGTAAAATCAATGCAAAAGCAAAAACAAATTAACATTTCCATTGAAAAATACAATTATAAAATAAACACTTTGTAGGTATAGAAGAGTGGACAACGGGGAGGCGGGTAGGTCAGTGAGGAATCCACAGGCAGATACTGTATCCACCAGAAAAAGCTTTACCGAAGGTAAGTAACTTGTTCTTCTGATGGATACATCTGCCAGTGGATTCCTCACCTTGTGAATACAATCCCACAGCAGTCCCACTCCCGGAGGAGGGTGTCCACCCTTCTATTCCAAGAAGTCCTGTAGGACAGAGCGCACAAAGTGACCGCCCCTCCTCACTTTGGAATCTAAGCAGTAATGCTTCGCGAAAGTGTGGAGGGAGGCCCAAGTTGCTGCTCTACAAATGTCCTCAACAGGAACACCTCTAGATAAGGCAGATGTAGAAGACTTTGCCCTCGTAGAATGAGCTCTTAAACCCTCTGGGGGTTCCTTACCGGCCAAAGAGTAACAAATTTGATGCACAAGACAATCCATCTGGAAAGTGTGCACTTGTGCACCGCTCTGCCTTTTCTGCAGCCAGCAAAGCCCACGAAGAGCTGGTCATCCACACAATAGTCTCTAGTTCTATCAAGGTAGAAGCTCACCGCCCTCTTTGGGTCCAAGCGGTGAAGCCGCTCCTCCTCCTTAGAAGGGAGAGGGGGAGGATAGAAGGAAGGAAGGGTAATGGACTGTCCCAGATGGAAGGGAGTTACCACCACCAAGGCTCAAACGGAGAACCCATCAAGTAGGTTAAGACAAGATTTAAGTCCCATTGAGGCACAATAAAAGGATTGGGCAGAAATTTGTTGGTAAGGCCCTTAATTAATCGTAGCACAATGGGTGATTTAAACAAGGACGGCTGATCTGGCAAGCAAAGAAATGCCGATAAAGCAGATAAATAGCCCTTCACAGTAGCCACTGCAAAACCCTGCTGGGCTAAAGAAAGGGCAAACTGAAGGATGTTGGATAAACGGGCCCTTAAGGGGTCAATAGACTTCTCTCCACACCATGAGACAAATTTGGACCACCTATAGGAATAAATAGACTTGGTGGAGTGCCGCCTGGCCGAAAGAATCACATGCACCACGTCAGGCGGGAGAGAGAAAGAATTCAGATTGCCCCGTTCAATCTCCAGCATGAAGGTGTAAGCTCTGGAGGTGGGGGTGTAGAACCTGCCCCTGCGACTGCGAGAGGAGATCTGCCCTGAGAGGGAGACAGAGCGGAGGGCACGAGGAGAGGTGTAGAAGATCTGTGTAACACACCCTTCTTGGCCAATCCGGGGCGATCAATATGACTTGGGCCCGGTCTTGGCGAATCTTCCTCAGAACACGAGGAATCAAGGGTATGGGAGGAAACGCGTTAAGGAGTTGTGAGCCCCAACTCAACTGAAACGCGCCCCCCAGCGTTCCCTGCATCAGAAACTAAAGACTACAGTATGACGGGCAGTGAGAGTTCTCATGAGTGGCAAACCGGTCCACCCTAGGAGTTCCCCACGTCCGGAATACGTGACGAACCACCTCTGGATAAAGCCTCCACTAGTGATCGGCTGAAAGCTGCCGTCTGAGACTGTCCGCACGTACGTTCAGAACTCCGGCTAGAAGATTTGCCATCAGACAAATCTGATGGTCCAGTACCCAGGACCAGAGACGCAGAGCCTCTCTGCAGAGACAATGCGACCCCACTCCTCCCTGTTTGTTGACATACCACATTGCGGTAGTGTTGTCCGTTAGGACCTGAACTGACTAACCGCGAAGGGAAGGGAGGAAAGCCTTGAGCGCCAAACGTATTGCCCGTAACTCTAGAAGGTTGATGTGAAGCAACCTTTCCTCTGGAGACCAAAGACTCTTGATCTCCAGGTCCCCCAGATGAGCACCCCACCGTGAGGTGGATGCATCCGTTATCACTGTGGTCGCCGATGGAGGCAGATGGAAGGGCTTTCCTTGAGACAGATTGCCTTCAACGCTCCACCAAGATAGATCCGCCGCAGCTTCTCTGGAGATCCTCAGAGACTCCCTGAGATCTCCGTTGTGCTGATACCACTGCCTGCGGAGGCACCACTGGAGCGCCCTCATTTGCCAGCGTGCATGATTGACCAACAGAATGCAGGAAGCAAACAGACCGAGCAGACGAAGGACCTTCAGGACTGGAACGACCGCTCCATTGTAAAACAAAGGAATCATTTCCTGAATGTCGCGAATCCTTTGCGGAGGAGGGAATGCTCGACAGACTGTAGTGTCCAGTACCGCCCCTATGAACAGGTTGCGCTGAGAGGGCACCAGGTGAGACTTGGGCACGTTTATCGAAAAACCCAATTTGTACAACAGCTGAGTTGTCACCTGCAAATGATGAAGCACCTTCTCTGGAGACTCCGCTTTGATCAGCCAGTCGTCCAGATAGGGGAAAACTGGAATCCCCGATCTTCTGAGATGGGCTGCCACCACTGCCATCACCTTGGTGAAGACTCGAAGTGCAGTAGTAAGTCCAAACCGGAGGACCGCAAACTGATAATGTTGCAACCCCACCGTGAAACGGAGATACTTCCTGTGCGACTTCAGGATCGGGATATGAAAAGAAGCGTCCTGCAAGTCGATCGACACCATCCAGTCCTTTTGCTGCAGCGCTTTAAGAACCTGCGCTAGGGTGAGCATCTTGAACTTCTCTTGCTTCAGAAAAAGATTCAAGATCCTGAGATCCAGGATTGGACGTAACCTGCCATCCTTCTTCGGTATTAGGAACTACCGGGAGTAGCATCCCTGACCCCTTTCCCACTCTGGCACCACCTTTATTGCACCTTTTTTAATAAAAGCTAGAACTTCCTCCTGTAGAAGAAGAAGATGGTCCTCCGAGCAAACCCCTTGACAAGGAGGGTAATTTGGAGGGAATCCCCGAAAGGGAAGAGCATACCCAATTCCCCACAAGATTGAGAACCCAAAGGTCTGTAGAGACCGATTCCAAATCTTGTAAAAAATGGGGTGAGATGGAGGACCTGGATTGGGAAATAGTGCTGATGCATCCCCGGGAGGTGGCGATCAAGTCGAGACTGCATCTTATTCAGTTTAATGTGCTCCATAGGACCTACTATGACAGACTGCGACTTAGTAAAATGGGGAAAGTGGACGACCCGCGGTGTCTTCGATGCCACCAATGTGATGGGGATTTTTACCACACGATCTGGGCATGTGACGTAATCCAAACCTATTGGGCACAAGTTTTCAGGGAGCTGGAGGAAGTTTTGGGGGCTCCGATTCCCCGGGACCCCAAGTTGGCATTGCTAGGTATGACCACGGAGGTGGATCTGACACGCCCACTCACCATTTTCCTCGTCCTGGCCCTGGTGGTAGCGAAAAGGGACATTGCTAAGTATTGGGGGGGCACCGGAAACTCCGGGACTGGAGGAATGGCGAAGGGGACTGGACCTGTATATGGCAGCCGAGAGAGTGACTTACAAAGCGAGGGGATGCCCCAAGAAATTTCGAAAAGTTTGGTTCAAGTGGCGACACCATCACGGGTTGGAGGGAGGGATGTAGGGGAGGGGGGTCTAGGTAAGGGCCACGGTCAGAATTTTGACGCTGATGGTATGGATGAGGTGCAACAAGATGACTAAGATGGGTGCCACAGGGCACTGGGTATTCGAATGTCCAAACTGTGAAGAAATCTTTGGACTTTATGGGGGGTGGGGGGGAGAAGTGAAATTGCTGCTGTCTTCTTGCCTGTAATGTTGAGTTTGAAAAATGCAAATAAAACTAATTAAAAAAAAAAATCTTGTAAAAAATGAGTAAGCCGACCCCCCACAGGACCAACATGATCCAGAATAGCAGATCTAGGGCTGTTTTGCTGTGGTAAGAGGGGGAGAGGTAGAGGAGGAGGAGGAGGAGGAGGAGTAGGGCTGACGCCCTCGTGGGCAACCTCTGTTCCTGCCCCTATATGACTTATATAGGGTGTTCTGCTGCTGCTGCTGTTGAGGCTGTCTGTATGTCCGAAAGGACGATATTCCAAAGCCCCTGAACTTCCTATAAGAAGAACCCCTAGGCTGTGTCTGCAGACCCAGAGACTTGGCTGTAGCCTTGCTTTCTTTAAATCTTTCCAAAGCTGCATCTGCCTTTTTCCCAAAACCTCCATAGCCATCAAATGTGAGGTTCAAAAGAGTTGCCTGGACATCCTGAGAGAATTCTGAAGACTTAAGCCAAGCACTCCTCCTAGATGCAACCGAAGACTCCATTATCCTGGCTACAGAGTCCGCTATATCAAGGCCACTCTGGATCACCTGTTTTGCAGCCGCCTGAGTGTCAGACAAAACCTCATCAAAGTTCTTTCTGTCCTCCTCCGATAACTTTCGGGCCAGTTGTTTAGCAGAATCCATCAAGGCATGGATGTATCTGCCCAAAAGGCAAGTGGCATTGGTGGACTTAAGAGCCAGAAACGCTGATAAGAACACCTTTTTAGCAGTCTGATCCAGCCTCTTAGACTCTCTGTCACCTGGAGTCTGTGGAAAAGCTCCAGCCGATTTCTTTGAGCAGGCAGCTTGAATAACTAAGTTCTCAGGTGCAGGATGAGAGGATAAAAACTCCGGATCTCCTGGAGCAGTCTGGCAACTGACCTTGAAACTGCCGGAGCCGAAAAGGGTTTTTGACAAACTTCCATAATTCGCTCAGTGATAGCTTCATTGAACGGAAGTAAAGGTTCAATTACTGCAGAAGGAGAATTAAGTACCTCTGTCAGAAAGTTGGATTTAAATTCCGTTGTCGGGAGTTGTAAATCCAAAAGATCAGCTGCCTTACGAATCACAGTGTGGTAAGGAACCACATCTTTAGAGAGAACCTCTGAAGGAAGAGAGAGTTGCCATTCAGGTGATAATTCCAAACCACTTGCCACTCTTAAATCTTCAAAAAAGTCCTCTGATTCCTGAAGTTCACCTTCCTCGATCTCATCCTCCCTATACTGTTGCTCCTCCAGCAATCTTTGTGCATCCCTTCTGGACCTTATCTTCGGGGCCAACTGAGTCAAACACGGATCCAACGGATTCGGAACCGGCGTCGAACTCGGAAGTCGAGCGAGGTCAAGCTGACGGCGCCGGAGATGTTGGAATCGACGTCGAAGTCCTCGGCGCAGGGAAATGCCAGGACGAAGCTGCAGGAAGAAAAGGCATAAAGGGAGCTGCTTGAGGAACTCTCAAATTTATTGCCATGTGACCCATGGGACCCGAAGGTGCACCAGAGGGGTAAATTGCCCTCGCAAAGACACCATACTTGGCATTGAGATAATGCGATGAGTCTTGCCCTGGACCAGGAAAAGGAGGGTACTCGCTTGGAATACACTCAGGCATAGGCATCACCGGACTCTGGCCTGTCGGTGCTGACGGTGGATCCACTGGAGTCTATGACCCTTCAGGTACTGGCACCTCTTCTACCAGAGCTGGACAATGCTAGGGGGATGGAGAAGGAATCGGCGCCGGTGATTGTGCCGGCGAAGCCAAAGGAGACGTCACTTTCTCTGGAGAAGGAGAAGGAGATACATAGTCCTCACAATGTTGATGGGCTTTCGATGAGGACGACTGGGCTTCTTCCTTTTCCGATCAGCGTCGAGAACCATGCCTCTTCTTTTTGTTATGCTTCTTGGATTTTGAAGCATGACCCGACGTCTACTTCGAGTCCGACCTAGATCTGGACCTCGATCTCCTCCGGCCTCTCTTCTCCTTACGCATCTTCGCCATAAACAGCTTGGCTTCCCTTTCTTTCAGAGCCTTTGGGTTCATTTTCCTGCAGGAAACACAATCTTCGACGTCATGGTCAGATGATAAGCACCATACGTAATCGTGGTGTGGATCCGTTATGGACATATGTCCACCGCACTCCCTGCAAGGCTTGAATTCTGATTTTCTCGATGACATCTTCGAAAAGAGAAAACAAGAGAGAACAGGATAAAATCTAGAAAACACAAAGTAGCAAACTAAGGAGAGTCCCAAAAAATCGCTAGCGTCGACGGCGCAGAAAAAAGTCAACTGACGTCATCACACCAACGAGGCTCTATTATGGATCCAGTGAAGTCAGCGAGGTCGCGAGCGGAGTCGTGCCTTTGTGACCTTGTCCACGACCTCGTCGGCGTGGAGAGCTGCAAAAGTTTCCGCATGGTGCTGGCGCAGGGGATATTCACAAGGTGAGGAATCCCCTGGCAGATGTATCCATCAGAAGTCTTTGTTCTCAGAAAAGTCACAAATCACTGAACCCAGCCAGAACCAGTTTGGTGTCGTTCTGGAGCACTTTATTTACGATGCTCGTCCTTCCTTTCAGGGAGAGGGAGTCAGCCCTCAGAGGCACAGTGGGAGGTGGAGCCATCATTCACCTAGCCAGGCACAGCCCTGCTCAGATCAAAGGGTCACCCATCCCCATACTCAACTTCAAATCCCTCCATTTAATCCAGGTCGGTCTCAGCCTGCCCTGACCCTCCAAAACCAGACAGCCAATACACATAACAGCAGAGCACACGGGAAGGCTTAGGCCAGAAAATACCTACTTCCCAAAAGTGGTCGGTTTAAACATGGAAGATAAAAATAATTGTCACTAAATGATGCCCAAGCATACTAAATATGATTTTCCTATCATGTTCCTTGGGTTAATTAGGATTATACCAATTCATACAGTCAATTTACAATAGGGAGCATTCGCGCTGTGGCACTGAATGGCAGTGGCACAGCGCCCAGAGCATCTAACACCAGCAAACACAGAGGAGACAAAAGCGAAAAATGGAAGGGAGACCCACGCCAATGGTGCCAGGTCTAACAGGGAAAACTTATGAATCTGAAAGCCAGAGGTGCTTCATATTACAAATGTATTTATAAACTAAACATAATCCAAGAAAAAGTTTTCAAATACGTAAGTAATCTTCTTTATTGGTGCTTCTATAAATGCACAGCAAGAACCAGACAACGTGTTTTGTCCAATTGAAAATTTACTTCTTCAGGGCTGTAACATGATAAACATATACCATATAAGAAAATACACAATGACAAACAAAAACAGATGGACAAAACAAAACATTATATAGTGGCATACTGACAAGCACAACTTTAAAACATATTTTTACGACAGCATGTACAAAACGTGAAACACACACATAACACACTGACCATCATGTGCACCATAAATAACAATACAGCTATATACAAATGCTAAATATACATTAAAAAAAGGATTGATACAAAGCAGTGAGATTGAAAGAACATGCATTACCCATGACAGTAAATCCATCATGACAGCAACAGAGAATCTTAACATCCCACAGAGAACAAATACTCCTGGGCATTGATCTCTCTGATTATAACAAGAAAATGGAGTTCAGAATACATATGTAAACTTCATATGGTATTAGTACATCTTGTTCATAAGTAACAATCAAACACATTATGTGGCATGCAATTTATACAGCAAATTGCTGTGTGGTGTATTTTCCTACAGGCTAAAAAACCTTACATCAACCTGTGATATCACCATGCAATGGAGCCACACAATTACAGAAAAATCAGCAAAGCGGTAAAAGGGAAAAGAGAAACGAGAGCGGTGAAGTGCCGGCCACTCGGGAATAGTAAAGAAGTATGAAGATCTATAAAATATACACTATACAAAAGGAAAAGGTAATAGTGTAGGCAAAAATACAGGAATGGGTACATACCACAATAATAGTAAGAGGAATGTATAGTACAAAGTCCAATTGAAAAAAGAAAATATACGGTTCATCCTTAATGACCATGTGCTATCAATTGTGTAATTCTCCCGATAATCCATCTAGTGGACAAAACACATTAAAAAAAATGCAAAGTAAATCTTATACCTTAAAAATAGACTGCGGTAAAAGAAACAGGTGATAGAGCAAGACATGTCAAAGTTACGTTGAAACAGATGATAGAACAAGGGTATGTCAAAGTTAGGTTCTCTCATATAATACATACCCAAAAAGAAAGAGTAGGAATTCAAAAGGGTAAGTGACATTCCATCCATAAGTAGATTCTGTATGAACGTTTCCTGTAATCCAGGTAAGTGTTAGTGGGAGGGCATATCCGCCCCACGTGTAGCACCTGTAGAGGTCAATTAAACCATTTACACCATTAGTCAATAAACCCATTAAATTACAGAGCGAAAAACCTCGGACCTGTTCGGGAGTAAGATTGGGTATATCTTAGAATATGCAAACCAATAAAGGTAATATAACTATGTAAATGGACAATGTCCAGTTGCACAGAGTGACATGAGTAATGCCACGTGATCACATGGTGTTCATAACCCATGTGAAGCCCTCAATTAATCATAAGTGAGCAAGTCTCCCAATGCCTAAAAATATAGGAAAACTAATATGAAGCGGGGAATGTAAGCCACAAAAGCACGCAAAAAATAAAAAAAGTAACTTCGCTCTGCAAAAATAAAGTTGGTCATGGCATAAGAACAATATTGCATTCCCGTGAGAGACATTTGATGGGTAATGAATGCGAAGACCAAATTAAGTGAGATAAAAGATATACAAATCAAACAGTTAAGATGCGGAATCATTAGTAGAAAACCCAGACAGTATCCATGCGCTATGTGTAAACTCGAGATTAGATCATACCAGAAACCCATGGAGAGCTGGTCTAAAATGCCCCTAAGTTACTGGCAATTTGTATTTAGTATCTAGCAGAACAGTAATATGGACTGCATAGTTATCCCTTAGATATAATGAGCCGATATGGCTGTCTCCAAATCATAAACCTGCGTCATGAACTTACTTCAATCGATGCCAGTGCGCAGGAGCGGAAGGAGTCCTCCCGGTCCCACAAACACGATAGGAATGGAACAATCCTTGCCTCTTGAACTGAGCGGATATCAATGGGGGTGTGGGTGCAGCATCTTGTTGTGGTCCACTGCCCCTCTTTTTCTTTTACTAAAATTACAGAACCCACCAGCATCTGTCGTTCCCCTCGTATTAGTGCAAATATTTTTAGTCTTAATTTTTTAGTCATATTTAATTACACAACAGCATTAGAACCATGTCTAAATTTGAAAGGAGTAAAGAACTGGCTGTAATATTGCGGCCTCCCCTACCTCTCCGAGACAGCGTCATCCAGGACGATCCCCTTCCTCAGAACCCGACCCTGAAGCGTCCCTGACAACCTAGACTCCACCCCTCTGTTCTTTGTTTCAGGATCCAATCAGAACTGGAGTTATACCGGAAGTACATTCCCGTGACCCCGGAAGGCCCTCCCTAATCCTGGAGCATGAGACCGGAAAAGACGGAGCCGAGGAGAGAGAGACATTCAGCGTGGCGAACTCGTGGCAGGAGGCTCGGACGAACACGGAACAAGAGACGGCGATCCAGGAAGAGGAGGAGGACGTTTGGAGCGAGGACTGGTGGAGTCCGCAGGAGGTGGCTGGGGAGCGGCCGCAACTCACGGAAGAGTTGCGGCGGGGCATGTGAGTACAAAAACCCCAAGATTACTTTCTGTAGCACCTTAAGTGCAGTGTATATAAAAGGCATCACCTTGGGATTGGTAATTGCACTGTATTTAGCCTCACTAGGTAATTTGGACAATCAGCGCTTAGAGGCCCCGGTGGTTATAACGCGCTATATAAATTAAATAAATAAATAAATAAATAAATTTAGATCTTGTATAGCACCGCTGGAGTTTCATTCAGACACTATTGTAAATACCCGTTCACCAAACCCTCACCTAAACACCCTTCCGACTTTACACTCTCAACCTCCCTACCCTTACCAAATCCCCTACCTTCCTTTTTTTTGTGTTGAAATTTTTTATTGGAAATTTTCAGATAAAAGTACAGATACAAAAGATAAAGCAGGATAATATCTTTGACAAGTAAAATAATACAAATGAGGATAGGTATTACACGAAGTATGATAAATATGAGGACATAAAAATATCATATATTCCATAATCTTAAATACAATAATAATGAGAAAATAGCAAAATAAGTACATTATAGAAGAAGAATAAAGAAAAGAACACATGAGGAAAAGGAAGAAAATGGATAAAAGGAAAAGGAAGAGAAAAAGAAAAGGAAAAGAATAAGCAAGAATCCCAGAGCAACATGAGTAAGCACAAAAGAGGTAAAGGAGAAAAAATGTAAAGCTGAGCAGTACGAAAAAAGAGAACCTAAAAGAAGAGAATTAAGAAGGTGGAACAGTCAAAGGAGAAGGAGGAGTGGAAACAGAGTCACTTATGCACAGTGGCTTCCAAAAAAGGAGCCGTGCAGAGGAGGATAGCAGTAGGTGAATGGCCTGTAACTTCGCCCGCAAACTAATAAGTTATGTCGGTTAGAAGAACTACCTACCCCCTGCCCGTTGAAGCAATTTAGAGGCTATTATCAAGTCTCTTTTTCCTTTTTGTAACCAGGCAGCTCTCATTATTTTGAATGAGCTCATCTACCACTGGTCATTTTTCCAGTTGGTATACAGGGGATCAGGATAGGGTGTGCCTTTTAGGGGGCACACACCTCCCGTCCACCTGTTTTTGGTCCTGAAGAATACCGGGCTACTGCCCTAATGGTAGAAACATGTCGACCAAACCACACAGACACATATAGAGATACCTGGGCCATAACTCACCTACCTGTATCTCGCCAATAATTTTTTAACATTGTTCTGATTACTTTAAAATAAAAATTTGATTTTAAGTTAAACCAGGACAATTTTTACACTTTTTTGCACATACAGTCACAACCTGCTCCACTGTAATCAGGTGTCGAAGCACATCCTGGTGACGCTAGGTCGCCGGGGTGGACCCCGATGATGAAGCAAGTCACCACTAGGTGGTGAGTGAGGGGTTTCTAAACAAAAAGGTTGACTCCTTCCTTTTTTTGCCAAACAACTCACCCTCCGGCTGTTTTCTTCAAAAAACACGACGTAGGGGATACTCCTCTTTTTGTTTGCATAAGTAATCCTATCAGGGGAATAGGAGGTATCTCTGTTCACTTTCAAGTGACAATATCCCTTGCTCTCTCCTTTGATTTCAAATTCCAAAAAAGGAGACCACACCTGGAGAAAAATGGAACTTTGATCCTGCAAATTATAAATTGTATATTCATGTAGAGCTGTTTGCATCATTGCCACCAACCACTCTTCCTGCGAAGGAGGCAGAGGCGATTTCCAGTGCCGCAGTATACAAATTTTTGCCGTGGCCACAGCCGTGTGGAGAAGACGAGTTTGCGGCCTAGAAAACTTCGGAAGGCTACGAAAATCATGCAAAATAATATTCAGAGGAGTAAGGGACAGAGGGAGTGACATGGTATTGTCCAATGTCTTCCGTACAAAACGCCAAAAAGGTGTCGTACGAGGACATTCACAAACAATATGCGTAATATCACAACCAGAAGCTGAACACCTCCAACACAAAGTATGTGATAACAATTTAGCATGATGCAATTTGACTGGAGACCAATGCCATTCATGTAAAATTTTGAAAATGCGAAATTTAAGACGGGCTTCACGGACTCCCTTATGCAACCCTTCCAAGATTTGGTCCCATTGAATATTGGAATATGCAACCGATAGGCGAGATTGCCATTTTAACTGGAGAGCTTGCGAGAGACGCTGTGAAAATAAAGGATGCAAAAAAGTTTTATAAAGACCAGAAGTCACACCTTTAAGATTACCCCAAGATTGTAGGTAAGACAAAATAGGAGATACAGATATTAAGTCAGGCGGAGGATCTAAATGTTTTGTGAGAACTTATTGGAGCTGAGTGTATTTGCAGGATTGTGTGGATGGCAGATGAAATTCCTCACAGAGTTGAGAAAAAGATTTAAAAGAGTTATTATGAAATAATCGATCTATAGTCTGAATACCAGCTTCCTGCCATACAGACCAGGACAGAGGGCGACCCCCAATACGAACGGCAGAGTTAGTCCATAAAGGGGCTTTAAAATGGATACGTGAATTAGATTTAAGTATACGATGACTTCTCTGCCAGGATTTGTGCATTGCAGATAAGATGGGGTTTTTAGGATCAGAAGAACTGACCCCTTTACCATATAAAAGGGACAAACCAAGACCAGAAGCTAATAAATGACGTTCAAGGGGGACCCATTGAGGTATGTCTTTAGATTTGGGTAGAAAAAAAACAAGTTGTGAAAGATGAAGAGCAAGCGAGTAATGCTCGATAGAAGGGAGACCCAAACCCCCTTGTAACTGATGAGATTTTAGTTTTGCAAAGGAAAGACGCGGTTTAGCCGTGCCCCAGACAAAAAGTTTAATTTTGGAGTCAATGGATCTCAGAGTTGTTAAGGGGATGTGAAGAGGAAGCATACCCAAGACATAAAGAAATCGAGGAAGAGTAACCATCTTGACCGCCTGGACCCGCCCCCATAAGGATAAACCCAAAGCCTTCCATTTATCAAAGTCTCTTTGCATTTGTATGATTAAAGGAGTCAGATTGTCCGTGACTATATTATCCAACCCTCTATTAATTAAGATTCCTAAATATTTAAGTTGGGATGGTTGCCAATGGAAAGGGAAATCAGAAATCACATCTTTCGTTGTACCCAATGGTCATGGGTAATGCTTCACTCTTATCCCAATTTATCTTGTAGCCAGAAAAGGAAGAGAAATCATTGATGATGCGGAGGAGAGCAGGAAGAGAGCGGGGAAGATCAGTGAGTGTGATGAGAATATCATCCGCATATAAATACGTTTTAGAGTGACCAATTGGAAGGGGGACACCTACCACAGTAGTAGATTGTCATATCGCAGCAGCTAAAGGCTCCATTGCGAGAAGAAAGAGAAGAGGGGAGAGTGGACATCCCTGACGAGTACCTCGTCTAATTGGAAATGGGGTAGAAAGAAAACCGCCGCAATTGACCTGAGCCGATGGATCATCATAAAGCAGGCGCACTTTATCTATAAACTGGTCGCCTAACCCAAACCTTTGCATGATAGAAAAAAGGTATTCCAACTCAATGCGATCAAACGCTTTTTCAGCATCCAAAGAGAGAAGTAATACATCATCAGTGAGATGTGTAGCTGACCATAAAGTGTGAGATAAGGTGCGTAAATGGTTGCTAGATGACCTACCTGGGGCAAAACCTACCTGCGAATTGTGGATTAAAGAAGGTAAAACTTTACGAAGACGTGATGCAAGGATGCTAGCAAGTATCTTAACATCTGAATTTAAAAGAGATATGGGCCTATAACTACTGCATAACAAAGGATCCTTGCCAGGTTTCGGCAAGACAGCTATAACGGCCTTGTTGGACAGAGGACCAAGAGAAGACTCCTCCACCGCCTCCCCAAATGCAGCATGTAAAGTGTCGATCATATTCTGACCGGTCCATTTAAAAAATTCAGGAGGAAAACCATCATCCCCCGGAGCTTTATGATATGGCAAGGAAGCTATTGCTGAAGAAATGTCATCCTTCGTAATAACACCATCCAGTAGGGCTCTACCCTCATAAGAGAGTTTAGGAATATGAACTGCATCTAAAAATGTGTTCATCGCAAGTGCATCTGTATGAGTGCTTGGAGAATAAAGAGATCTATAAAATGAAGCAAATTCCTCAACAATTTCCTGTGGTCGAGTAAGTACGTCACCACCACTTGATTTGATAGCTGGAATTGCCATAGCGGCCTCCCTCTGTCTCAATTGCGCAGCTAATAACGGACCAGCCTTTTCCCCCTGCTCGTAATGACGTCCTTTCATCTTTCGCAAAGCATATTCGGCTTTAGAAGTAAAGAGACTATTAAGAGACATTCGCGCTTTCTCCAGTGATTTACAAGTCTGAAGAGTTGGTTTTGAGATATACGATTGAGAGAGTCGGCGAATGTCGTCCTCCAAAGCAGTCTGTTTGACTGCATTTTCCTTATTGCGTAAAGCAGCGTCTCGCATGAGTTGACCCCTAATTGTTGCCATGGCCACAGCCCAAACCATTCTCTTAGAAGAGACTGATGTATCATTGAGAGTAAGGTAATCCTGGAGATGTGATTGCAAAAGAAGTTTACCTGCTGGAGCTCTATACCTGGCTATATTCAAACGCCATGGTTTACGTCCTGGTTTGGAGAGACCCAAATCAAGAGATAAAAGAACAGGGGAATGGTCGGATATGGCTGCTTCCAAGATCTGAGACTGTGTAACCAATTGGACTGCCAGTTGCGAAAGAAGGGAATAATCAAGACGCGACAATGTACCATGTGTAGAGGAGAAAAACGCATATTCTTTGTCCTGAGGATGACTCAGTCTCCAATGATCAACTAGACCAGTATCGGCAAGAATGTCCCTAAGAATGGCTCTATCTGGAGCGTTAACGGTGTCAAAGGAACGTGTTCTATCCAGAGTAGGATCTGGTGCCAGATTCCAGTCCCTTCCAATGAGAAACTGGGAGGCATCGATTTCCGTGAAAAGGCGGTTCAGACAGAGAAAAAACTGTTTTTTGGAGCCTAAAGGGGCATAAATAGAACCAAGGCAAATGAAAGAGTTCCCAATTTTCAACTTGACAAATACATATCGACGTTCCGGGTCAGACCACGTTTTGAGAATTGTGAAGGGGAGTGACTTTCGAAAAAGTATGGCAACCCCACACTTGCGAACAGGATTAGGGTTGGGAGGATCAAGCTTGGAGACGCTACTGTGAATCACTTTACCAACCCAGTCTCTACTGAGTTTACTAGATTCAATATCATCTAAGTGTGTTTCCTGCAATAAAGCAACGTCCACATGTTTAGAGCGCAGGTATGTGAGTACCTTTTTACGCTTGATATAATGAGTGAGGCCATGAACATTCCAGGAAATCACTGACAGCAAATTAGGAGAGGACATGATAGGAGAATTCAAGAGGTAAAGAGAAAGAAAAGAAGGCAATTGGACAGAAAATGGAGAAGAAGAATGTTGCTCTGGGAAGCAAGAGACAAAATGTGTCGAAGAAGAGGAAAACTAATAAAATGGAGAAAAAGAAAAGAAGAAAGGAAAAGAGAAGGAAAAGGAAATACAGAAGTAATTTAGAAAAACAAAGTGAATATCTAAAAGAGACAAAGCAGGTAGAAACGAAAGAAAAACAAATACGAAGATAGGAAAAGAGAAGAGACCTAAACTGTTATCTACAGGTCTGGGCGCACTAAAAGCAGCGCCAAGGGGTAACCGGACCCCCTCCGAGGAAAGAAGAGTGGGAATCTAAAGAACAAAGGATAATATGGAATATACAAGACATAATAGAGCAGGGTAACATAATCAAAAGTCGTGCAAAAACATGAGATACTATCATAAAGCACAGCTAATGAATAAAGAGAATGATTAAATGTGTGGTACAATTACCATACAATAAATAATAACTTGATAAGGAAAGAAAAGAAGACTAAAGGAGGAGAAGTAAATTAAGGAACCCCCATAGCATACAATAAAAGAAACAGATAAGATATAATACTGAAGCATGTGAAATAATATATAGAAAGGAACAGAATCGGTAATGTCAAATAGAGAGAAAGAGAAAGAAGTAAGAAACAAAAGAAGAAAAGCCCCATAGGGAAACATGAGAATATGAATAGAGATAGCATAGATATAAATGAGTGGAATAATAAAATAAAATTACAATATGTCAAACACAAAGTATCATATGAAGTAAATGAACAGTGTGAATTCTAAACCACAGTAACAACAACATGGAGAAGGGAATGAATAAGAAGCGAGTCCCGCATGTAATAGGTAATAGATATGCAGCATATAATAAACGAGACCTAAAATGCGTAAATACTCCTAAAAAGCCTATGATAAAATGCAAAATTTGTTGAGAACTCACAGGATAACAATAAGACATAGAGCACCAAATAAAACAGTGCCACAATATGCATATTTTATAATACTAGAGACCCACAGGCAGTTAAGTGAACAGTTAAAGCTTCAGATAATAGGAATTATCCTAAACCATAAAATAGCAAAAATACCATGAAGCCGAAAAATCAGTCAGCATCTGAAGGCTGCTTAAGAGGAGAGCTGGACTTGTTCCTTTGTGGCATGTTAGTTAGGGAGGAAACTGAATGCAGTGCCGAGGCCTTATCATCCTGAGAACAAGGCAGACGGGTAATATCCCTGCCCCGTTGTCGAGGGTCATTAGAGGAACTCAAAGAGGACGCTGTGAGACCTGCAGATGATGCCTTGGACTTAGAGGTCTGAGCACATGAGGAAGATTGAGTGTCCATATCGTCAGTCGTGATAGTATCCAAAAATTGCTGAAGAAGAGCAGGATCGTAAAAATCCTTGGGGTCTCCATGCCTGGTTATACAAAAGCGTGCGGGTTCGAATAATCCATACTTGATGTCCAGTCTGCGCAGCTGAGGCCGTAGAGAGAGGAACGCCTTCCGCCTTTCATTTGTCTCTTTGGAGAAGTCCGCAGCCATGTGAATAGTATGGCCTTGAAATAAGAAGGAGCCACGTGAACGAGCCATTGACAAGATCTGTCGAGTATGCTCATGTCGAAGGAAGCAAGCAATAATTGGTCGAGGTCGAGCAGAGGCACCAGAACGTGGAGTGTAGGAGAGTAGGGTCTGCAATCCTATAATCACCCCAGATTTTTGCTTTTTGCTTCACTGGTTTACGACTTCTCTGGCTGTGGGCCTGCTAATCAGACCCACAGCCTTGCTGTTCTCTCACTAAATTGACGCATGTACCTTAGGTGCATTATCCAATTGGTACTGGGCCACCTTATCAGACCCTGTAACTCAGGGCATAGGTGTACCCAGGGCCTACCAGGGGCTGCAGCATGTATTATGCCACCCCTGGCTGGCCATCTAAATCTGACACAACTGGCTGCATGACAGCTGGGGCAAGGTGGTGTAATCACCATTTGCTTTAGATATAGGATACCTATATCTAACCCTAAAATGGACACCCGTATTCCTATCAGTCACTCCTATGGCAGGCCTTGACAATCCTGAAGGCAGAGTGCTTGGAATCGTGTGAGATGGTGCTCTGGCATGAGCTGAGCCCGTTTGCAGCTTGCGGAACCAAGTCCTAATAGCTGTTCCATGATAACGCATACCATATACTCTTAAGTGCATTATAATCCTCGCGGTTAAATGCCAACTCTGGTATTGCTTTATCAAAACATGTTGAGTAAGGTGTCATACGAATTGGAATACTAACCCCTCGCCAATTCTGGCGACGGGGTTAGCATTCCACCCTTCTAGAGGGACACGACATGTATGTAACTGTGAACCCCGGTTAAAGTTAACTCGAGCCTCAGCATCACAAAATGGATGCTGCCACCACAGACACAAGTCTGACCCCCTGCAGCTGGGAGTCCTTCCAGTGAGGGGAGCTTGGACAAAGGGTTTCCTGTCAGGGGCGGTGCTAGCACCATCCCAGACAGGGTTTTGTGTATCCTGGGTAGGCAGGGCTTTACAGGAAGGTGACTGCAAGTGGCACCCCGGTGCTCACTATGCATCTGCCGGCTAGAACCAGTTCCAGGGGCACACCAGCCCCTGAGCTGGGGAAAGTCCGGCATGGGAGAGGGGTGTAACCACCCCCCTTCCTGGTCCCACCCCTGGGCAGGACCTAGTCGCGTGCCAGCCCCTTTTCCTAGTATAAAGATAGGAGCGGGCCCCCTTCCAAATTAGATCATCTTTGAATCCTGAAACTACTTTCTACGAAAGGAACTCAAGGCTTCGTCTCAAGATTTCTCCCTTGTGACTAAGGAGTAGTCACCCTGCATCTGCGGGCACCAACTAAGAACACTGCGGTTTGCTGCACGTCCTTCCTCAGGAATCCAACCGACCAGCACGACGAGACCCGGCTTCCCTGGCACCTCTGACCTCTACCTACATCATCAGCCCAGCTGAGATCCGTGGGTGCGACGAGACCTCGAGGGACCGGCCATCTTCAAGACTGCACGACTCTTGCCCAGCACGACCGCCGAGGGATCTTCGAGTGAGTGCTTTGGGGTGCGAGAAGCCCCAACCCTGAGCAGCTCCAGCACCGAAGTTCAGCCTCCCAGCCTCCACGAGATCTGCGTGGGGCCCTTCTGCCTGTCTGCTGCTCACCGCGTTGTCTGGCTACTAGCCCGCTGGCTTGTGGCCTTCCCGACGACGAACGACGACTTCAACACCGCTGGTCTGGTTGCTCCAGACTGGCCTTTGCTCCCCTCCAAAAGAGGAGCACCCCGGACCCTCCTGGTCCACTCCAGACGCCATTTTGAGTCCACCGCGTGGGCTTGAATTTGCCAAGACGTGTTGCCCCAATCCTGGGTCCAGCGACGTCGACAGCAGCAACCATCGTGGGACAGCTCGCACCTCCATCCTAGTCGCCGACAACACCTCCTGGTCCGTGAGACTGCAGAGCCCAGCGTCGCCCACTCACCTGGTCGAGGTGACTCCATCCGGTGCCATCCTAGTGCCCATCTAATCACTGGCTAGTGATTCAGAACTTGGTCCCCTCTGCTTACAGGTGTCTTCCATCTTCGATCCAGGCTTGGATCACTTCGAACTTCTTCACTGGTCGCCTGCCAGCAACTTCTTCTTTCAGGCTCCATAGACTGCAACAAGGATTCCCGACGTCTTTCCAGACCTATGCAGCCGCAGCCCCTGGGCTAGGTAACTTCGGCATTTCGGTGCCCCAGCTTAGCCTCACTATCCAAGGGTCCAGATCCTTTTTCGTTTTCAGCCTAACTAGTCGGATTCGTCCGATATCACTAACTTTGCAATTCCTAGCATCCATAGACTTTGTCCCGCATCCCGCGTGAGAGTGCACACTCTGCACCCGAGTCCCCTAGGCCTCCTGCTAGTAATCTGAAGGTTCAGTAGTCCAGTCCTAGCGATTCCAAAGCCTATTAGTCCAGTACTTACCTGCTAGTAATTTCGCATTCCACTTTTAGAGTATATGGTTTTTCGTGCCCTCGGGCATTTGTGTAAATTGTGCAACTTTGCGTATTTTCCTAAGAGCTTTGTATTGTGCTTAGCACCCTGTCCTCATAAAGAGTTTAGGGTTGTTGTGTTCTAAATAAATATCCTTTATCTTCATAACAACTTGTGTGGTGTCCTTTCACTTGGGGTTCAAGGGGTATATGTGATGGTATAACAGCTGGCTTAACACGCCCTCTAGAGTCTAGCCTAAAGACTGCTCTTGTCCATGCTACTAGGATAGCTGGTCTACGGTTGACTTACAACCAATCATCAATAAGGGTTGTTTGGACTGATACAAAGTGCTCACTAGAATAGTGAACATTATATATCAGGCCAACTTCTCACATGGAGGCCCTAGTCTATGAGCACGCTGTATTTCGAGAGGAAGAGTAAAAGAAATATCAGTCAACATGGGAAGAGTCTCACATAGAAAAAGCTTCATATCTTGCTTTTCAACATTTTCCGGAAATCCAAAAAATCGAATATTGTCTCTACGACTACGATCTTCCAAATCAATAATTTTACTATGTAAAAATAATAAATCTTGATCTGAGCCATGGACAGTATCCAGTCGAGTTTCCATATCAGATATCTTAGAGTCAATAGCATCAATTTGTGTATAGAAGGTAGTAAATTCAGCACGAATAGACTTAGTCTCAGTAGCCAAGGATGTCATTGTGATGTCCAGCCCCTCCAGTCTGCGGTTGACACCAGAAAGTTCGAGCAGGATACGTTGCATAGTATCGGACAAAGATTTGTCACTCCGAGAGGATGTAGCTGTCGATGAGGGGGACGATGCAGAGCCATTTCCTTTCACCAGTGGATTGGAACTTTGTTTCACCACTTCAGTAAAAAGTGGCGGTTTAGGGCCACGACCCCCATTTCTGTTATTAGACATTGCAGCGCACTGTTGTAGAGGTGGTCTACAAAAACGGATTGATAAGATATTGGAGTGTGAAGCAATGATGAAACCAAGAGTATGTCAGATAATCAAAGGTAGAGAAGTATATGCAATAAAGCAGTGACCATCATATGCAACATAACAAAAATGCAATAAATTAAGGAATCATTAGCACACTTCCACAAAATAGTAAGCAGTACAATATGAAACAGGTTCAAGATAAGAGCAGTATGCTTTGCGCGCTGTTGAGGAAAAGTATGTGAGTAAGGTGAGGCAATACAGTAATAGGGTATCCATCTAGGGCTATGTCAGACAAAAACAGTTCACATGAGTTCATAACATATAGCAGTGATAGTGAGTGAAAATTCAGCCCTTTTCCCTTTTTACCCCCACCTGCCTATTCCTTTATAAGCGAGACTGACAAAATGTCACAGTAGAAGAACAGGATGACACATGAAAGAGAGGTGATAAAACTAAGAGAGTCAAGTAACTCTGACCCAAATGAAATATATAACTCTTAAGGCGGCAGAATAACAGTACCAAAGCCAGGTGGTGAGAGTCAAGGAGGTAGACGAAACAGTACGTCTGCAAGTAAATCTGCCCGTACCGTTAATATTGACTTTTCAAGGGACATTCATATCCTGTTTCTGCATGTAATGGCAATTATTATGAAATAATTAGTCATGCAACTTTAGCCCGGCACATATTGCTATTTCAACTGAGCACTGGCACACATTTGACTAGAAAAAGCGCACTTCATGAGAATGACGAGTGCGCCAATCCTATGGATGACCTTTCATTAATGAAGTATTAGGCATATAGGAAAGCAATACATGTGAAAACATAAGCCACTCATAGCTACATTAAACAAAACAAGCATGAGCATATAACATAGATGCAGAAAGTGGTAATTGTGGCTGAAATTCCAACACTGGTAGGCATAACTGGCAGAAAAGTCATGTAGATAAATGAGAAATGGATAATATAATAGTGTCAGTTGGCTCTGCCCCTAATGTAACATAAAAGGGGGGGGGGGGACGGAGCAGTGCTTATAATCCTACAGGTTAATCATTAAGCACTGTTAAGGCAGCAATAATGTGCTTGAAGAAATTCCCTCGAAGAATATTACCAGGAATACTGAGGAAAACCTTTTCCCAAATGATCCTGGAGAGGGCAGCGTACACCACAAATGCAGCACTATGGCAGGCAAAATGTATTTTCAGCCGATAGAAAGCACACTCCTACCGTCGAAGGAGGCGCGGCTTAAAGTCCAAAGAGGCGCGGCCTAGATACAAGAGAGGCGCAGCCCTGTAGTAGCAAGGGCGCCGCCTACGCTGTAGAGAGGCGCAGCTTCAAAAGCGCACTAGTGTTGAAGCGGGCGTCTGAAGAACCAGCTTGTCACACCGTCATGCCGGGAGTAGGAGCCACCAGCCGCCAGGAGAGAACCTCGCTGCGACCCTCATGATCTCAGAAAAGCTCCAGGCACAAAAGGGAATCCCCACTCGAGCTGGTAAGCCTCAGGAGCTCGTCAGGGGTCCGTCCCTCGGCGGAGCTCCTCTAGCAGGCGGCCATCTTCCTGCGTGGCCAGACCACGCCCCCCATCCCCTACCTTCCTCTCGGTCTCTTTAAAATCCCCCACACCCCCTGGTGTCGGTAGCAGTACTCGATCATTTCAGTCCAGTCGGACTAATAGCCCCTTTTGTTTCTTTGTTCCCTATAACCTCCGAGGACACCATCCGGAGCAGCCCTCCCCGAAGACCCGACATCCCGGTTCAACCTCTGGAGAAGACTCGAACACCCATCCCTTCGAGTTTGTCTTTTGTGTTCCACCTTGCCCACGACAAACTGTTGTATCTAATAATAAAAAGAAAAACATTGCCCACTACATACAGCTTCCACGCCTGTTATTCCGGTCCGCCACACCCCCACGATCGCACTGGCACAATGTCTTTTTTCCAAGATCACAGAACAGGGCCCGAGAGGGCCAAATGGCCAACTCCAGGAAGGACTCAAAAATAAATTTCAGAAGCTAGAGAGACTTAAGAAAAAAGAGATGGCAAGATGGTGGGATGGGGTTACCCTCCAAAAATATCTAGACCATAAGAAAATCCCTAGAGGCCTAAGAATATTGATTTTCTCCACGTTTGATGATTTGGCCGACGAATCGGTAAGGGATTGGAGCATAATTTGCAAAATGCATCACGCATTATCATGCGCATTTTGATAAAGCACGCGGACAAGAAAGTTGGTAAACTACAAGTAGAAATAGAAAAGTTAGAAAATGAAATTGAAACCTCCGACTTAAAAGAAGTGGTCCAAAAGAACTATGAGATTTTTGATAAGATAATCAAAAACCATCAGATATACTTGCGAGATAAGAAACAGAGGAAAATTGAATGTGACAACACTGATCACAGTGAGGGAAGAATCTACACCTTCGCCAATAAACATGATAATGTAAAACCATTGGGCAAGGAAAAAGAAATAGGGAAGAGACACCTGACTCTATTTCTGTTATCAGCAGCTCCATGACCTCTATTGAAAGAAGTGCAGCACATGAGGGAGCCTCTTCCAAAGCCACCCCACAAGGACCATCCACTTTATTAGTGGAGATGGAAAGATTACGCTTAGGAAACAAAACAGAAAAAAGAGAACACAGTCCAGAAAGGGGGGGATGATTCCACATTTCGACTGTCTGATTTGTATATCCTCCATCTCAATTAATTTGTTCTTCGCATTGATAACCCGTAAGATGTTTCTCACGGGTAGGGGTTATTGTTCTTATGCGATGACCAACTTGATTTTTTCATAAGCGAAGTAACTATTTTTCCTTTTGCCTGCTTTTGTGGCTAATACTCGCACTTCTTATTCATTTTGCCAGATTTTGGGGCATTAGGAGACTTGCTTACTTATGATTAATTCAGGGCTTCACCTGGGTTATGAACACCATGTGATCACATGGCATTATTCATGCCACTGTGCAGCTAGAAATTGACAATTTAGATAGTTACATTACCTTTATTGGTATGTTTATTGAAATATACACGCAATCTCACTACCGGACAGGTCCGGGGTTTTTCGCTCTGTGTTTTAGTGGGTTTATTGACAAATGATGTGTATTGTTTAATTGACATCGATAGGTGCTACAAGTGGGACAGATATGCCCTGCCACTAACGCTTACCTAGATTACAGTATATGTTTATACAGACTACTCATATGGATAGAATGTCACTTACCCTTTTGAATTCCTACTCTTCCTTTTTGGGTATTTATTATCAGAGAACGATACTTTGACATACCCCAGAGACTTTCTTGTTCTATTACCCGTTTCTTTGACAGCTGTCCACTTTTTCTAAGGTATGAGATTTACTTTGCATTTGGTTTTTCATGTGTTTTCCCCACTAGATGGCATACTGTGAGAACTACAATATTGATAGCACATGGTCATTACGGATGAACCATATCGTTTCTTATTCAATTGAACTTTGTAATTTACAATCTTTTACTATTATCGTGGTATGTACCCTTTCCTGTGTTTTTGCCTCCACTATTTACTTTTCTTTTTGTATATTGTATATTTTGTAGATCTTCACAATTCTTTACTTGTCTTGTGTGGCCAGGACTTCACCGCTCTCGTTTTTCTTTTCTCTCTTTGCTGATTTTTCTGTTATTTATTGGATCCATTGCACGGTGACATCACGGATGGATGTAAGGTTATTTAGTGTGTAGGAGAATACACCACACTGCAATTTGCTGTATAAATTGCCCTCCACATAACGTGTTTGAATTTTACTCATGAACAAGATGTACTAATACCAAGTGAAGTTTACATATGTATTCTGAACTCTGTGTTCTTGTTATAATGAAAGAGATCAATGCCCAGGAGTATTTGTTCTCTGTAGTATGTTAAAATTCTCGGTTACAGTCATGACAGATTTACTGTCATGGGCAATGCATGTTCTTTTAATCTCACTATTTTGTATCGATCCTGTTTTTATGTATGTTTAGCATTTGTATACAGATGTATTGTTATTTATATGGTGCACATGGTCAATATGCTCCGTCTGTGATTCACAAATTTGTGCATGCTGTCGTAAAAATATGTTTTGAAGTTGTGTTTGCCAGTATGTCACTATATATATAATGTTTTTGTTTTGTTTGGTTGATAAGTTTTATACTCGTTTTTTGTTTGTCATTTGCAATTTCATATGGCATATATTTATCATGTTACAGCCCTGACGTTGACCATTTTCAATTGGATGAAATGCGTTGGCTGATTGATTCTTGCTGTGCATTTAAAGAAGCACCATAAAATAGAGAAGATTTCTTATGGATTTGAAAAACGTTTTCTTTCAATATATTGAGTTTATATATACATTTCTAATGTGGTGCACCTCTGGCTTTCAGATTCATACGGTTTCCTTATAGTAGTGCAGAACCCTTTGGGCAGAGGGTGTTCACAGGGAGTGCACACTAGAGCATACAAATCTCCTTATATGAATTTGGGGATATAATGGTGTGGGTGCGGCATCTTGTTGTGGTCCACAGCCCCTCTTTTTCTTTTAATTACACTATTACAGTTCTCTGCGTCTTCAGAACTAGATCTGGCCCTAGTCATAGAAATGCTGTAGTACTTGGACAGGAGTGTGGGAACAGGAGTGTGGGCATCCCATGCATTAATGCAACCCCTTGCAGGGCTCAAAGTATTCCCTTCCCCGGACATCCCCACATAGGTCATACCCACGGATTTCCGAGTAGAACTCCAGAGCCCTCATCTGATACTCTTTCTGCATGTTTTCTAGGGTATGAACCTCAGATCCAAGTTCCGTATGCTCTCCACTGTAGTATTGCAGTACTTGAAGTAGTCGCTACCCATTAGAACTCCTCCTTGGAACCCTTTCTCTTTCGTTTCGGTCATCTCATTTAATTTCCCACTCCGGGATCGCCGCTCCTCAGTTCTTGTACAGGGTCACAAACTATAATTCGAGCAGCACCATTATGAACCACATAACCATGCACTAAAGCAATCCCAAATAGAGGGGTAGCAAACTGAACAGGTCAGCACCATTCATTTGTATGCTACATTTGAACCCATGGCAAAAAACATGGTTCATGGGGAAGAGCAACATCAGACCTCCTCAGCTCCTCTTGTACTGAACGAGTTCTAGATTAGGATAATCCAACCTGTGGTTCCTATTCATCGTGAACAACAACTTTGTCACTCCCATCCAGTTCCTTCTGGCTTCACTCTTGTTCAGTGCACCCCGACAGAATCCAATAAACAGGACTAAGCTTGAGTCCACCGCCGCTGACACAGTAAGGCTCTCACCAAAGGAGAGTCACAGAGATAATCAGCGAGCCCAGCATGTCTTGGCCTAGAATCAATGCAGCTTACCAAAGGGCCATAGCACTCCCACATACTTAGTCCTACAACTCTGGACCAAAGCGACGTTCACAAGGAGCCAATGAGGGAAGACATGGAGCCATCACTGGAAGTTAACTAGGAAAGCCACCATTCTGGACTCCTGCAAGCTCTCTTCCCTCAATGTTGGAATTCAAAACATGAAATATAAAATACTGCTAACAACTGGTAAACAGTACATAGTCTTTCTACTTTTGCAAGTGCTACACAACATCCAACACCACACTGAAAGAAGCTGCAAAGCTTGTGAATCTATGAAAGATACCATGACAGAGAAAAAGTGCTACCGATCAGTAAATTCGTCCTATTCTCTTTTGTACACTGGATATACACAACATCACCGAAAACAGCTGAAGGCATGTTTAATAGAATGTCATACAGCATGAGCAAGCACACAGAATCAGTAAAGAATGTTAAAAGGTATCCCAAAACCACAAGTGGAGTCTGCTGTTGTGGCAGTTAACTTTTTTTCAGTTCATTGTCTTTTAAAAAAAGGCCCACGTTCCTGCTGAAAACATATCACCAGTAGCCCCTGCCCCAAAAGCTCCCCTTAGGTGACAGTACCACACCTGCATTCTGAAGCAATCACTTTCATGTCAAATCTCACCAAGCAGTACCCGTTTATTCCCAGAGATCTTCATCCTCTCACCAACAGATGTTCCCAGCAGACACCCACCGTCTTATGAAACTGCAGTCCCCCACCTCAAGCAAATCCCAAAGCCTATCAAAAGCAGGGCTGAACAGTGAACGCAGCAGGCCCGGTTACATGATTGCCTCTTTGCAGAGATGACTGGATAGGCCAGTCTGTCCCATTGAAGCCCTACAAACAAGTGGGAACAAAAATGAGACGTCCTGTGCAATCCCTGCGCTAATTTGGAACAGTTGGAAAGAGGAGGGTGAGGACAAGAGTTTGGGGCTGAAGAAGAGACGACTGACTTAGATAACCCAGCCTCGCACTGAAGCTGCCCTGGCAGCATAGACAGCTCTCAAATTAAGGCCAAGAGAAGAACCACCGGCGAAGCGTCCGACACCAAAGTGCGGCAATGGTGGAGTGCGAGAAGGGAGGCAACTGGGGAAACCCCCACTGCTCGACAGCAACCTCTCCCGGCCCAATAATACACACACCTACCTGGGAGAACCATGAGTAGAGGCCTGGCTCTACATTTGGATCTCTATGACTACTAAACCACCACTTCACTAGGGGGAGGGTAGGGTCAGCAAGTTGGAGCCAGCAAAAATTACCAAGCCCCCGACCCAGGGGTCCTAACAATAGAATTCTCCAGCTGGGGGTGCCCTGGAGGACAGCATGTGCACTCAACTTTATTATAGACCTCTACTGTAACCTGGAGGGTATTCACCTGACTACCCCCTGTAGTAACTCACACTGAAACAAAGCTGTCGCTTATCCTCGATGACATGTTACAGGCCGATCAGCCATAGACTGCCATGACTACCAATAAATCCAAATTATCGAAGAACCCATCCACAAAAGACATGTTTCACAACCACAGTAAGGGGGATAAAAGAGAGGCCTCAACTTCAGAATCAACTCATCAGCTGCGTGAGCCCTCGGATATTCCCTACAGTTTTCAGGACCTACAATATTCATCAACAGCAACAAACATCTCCCTGCTCCAAACAGAATTCACAAAAGACATGACTGCACTCCACCTAGACTTTCAAAAAGCAATCACTGATCTTGCTCACTTCATCTAAAAAGCAGAGCACAGAATCGACCAAGCATAAATGTAACTAGCTGAACAATCTCATGAAAACAATGACTGTGACCTCAGACTTGATAAACTAGAAGCATGTCAGACTTGGTTCAAGAAAAACTGGAGGACTACAAACATAGATCAAGGCGAAAAAATATGCGTATTAGAGGCCTCTACAAAAATATCCCTAATACAGAACTGGAGTCACGTGTCCAAGACCAGTTCCATCAGCTATTGCAACTGTCAGCGGACTCTGAGCTATCACTTCACTACAAGCATAATGTCTTCTCTCCCTTCCTGCAAAACCGAAACTTAATCCCTGATGTCTTGGCACAAGTTCATTTTTTTTCAAACCAAGGAATCTGTTATGGCTGCAGCACGGTCCCACAACACGATCCACTTCACTTCCACTGCAATTTCTGAGAAGAGACAACACACTTCCGAAAAGAAAAAAATTACTTATCGATGGGGCTACCTCTTCAGAATCTACTTCACTAAAGACAATAAACAACTTTCAGCGAAGACCCCGCAGGAAGCTTGAGAATTTCTTCACCTCCCAGCACTGCCCGATAGCCATGAGCAGGACCTCGGGACCACGTCAGCTGCACCAGACCTTGAATGGAGAATACCATGGACAAGCATAATGAAGAGATGGACATGCAGACCCTGACAACGTCTGTAGAAAGACTTTCACCCAGAATCGTCCAATGAGGAGTAAGCAGAATTAGCTACAGATGATCTCAAGCTCTACTTGCTGTCATTCACAAGATGAAGCCCAGCAACGGGTTGTGTTGGTTTAACATTTGATCACGGTTCATGGCCTCTCCTGATTCAATATGCCTTGAGGGTGTTGGCAATATGCCTCAGGTGACCTTCTCTTGCCCTTAAATATCTATCCCAAATGCACTGCTGCTCATCTTGTGCTCCTCTATACTCTATCACTCATAGCCTCCAGTGACACTGGAGTTTCTTCGGAAGCTGTCCCACAACATTCTATCCTCTTTAAGTTTATAGCAGTTATGCATCTGAACACAACTTATTTGACATGTTTTTTCCTGGTACTGTTGTTTTCGTTTGTCAAGTTCTGTCTTAAGAACTTTTGCACAGGACCGCTCTCTACCAAGTTAAATTACAAAACCACAGTTCTTTGCCTTACTCATTTTGGGCACCCCAGACAGGTCCTGGTTACCCATACCACTATGGATGGGTGAGGTCACACCCTCCCAGGGTTGTGACACCAATGGACCAGTGCTGATGCATATTCAAGGACCCTCAAAGATTAACACACTGCTGATAGCCCCTCTCAATACCCAGGGTTTTAACTCCCCTATAAAACTAGCAGCACTATTGAAATGAGTACAACGCAAAGAAACAGACATACTATTACTACAGGAAACCCATTTATTACAGAAGGACACCATTAGAGTACGATCCTACTGGTACCCTACACAATATCATGCTACGCCCCCCAACAAAACTAGGGGAGTAGTGATTCTGTTGATAAGAGGCCTATCCTTTACCCTTCATAGCAAACTAAAAAATAAAGGACGATTCATAGGCTTAGATTGCTCTATCGGAACCACAAGGGCCCAATGACCACAAACATTCCTTCTATGAAGATCTAGTCCCATGGATAATGGCATTCTGCAGAGGACTGCTGGTGTTGAGAGGCGACCTTAATGTTGCACTGGACCTACTGAATGTTAGATCTTCTGCGGGAGACTCTGGTACTTAAGACCCCTCTCCCAGCAAAATGGCATAGGGGTCCTGTCACTGACTGATATTTGGCACACTCAACATCAGGGAGAACGCAATTACACTGTCCGTCGGAGGACTGATTATATCCTCATGGTCTTATCCAACAACTCAGCAATTACTGGACCTGGCTCTCCCGACTTGACCAGCATAGCACTGGTGGGCAATCAATGAAATCGCATTCTAGGACCTAACCCTGCACGTCTCTACCCGCAAGACCCTAGAACACTATTTTAAAGTAAATGGCAATGGGGACTGGAGTGGGATCTTCGATGGGGGAAAGCAGTTATTCGGGGTGACCTTATCTCACACACAGCTTGCTTTAATCAAATATATGCTGAGAAAAAGTCAGACCTGGAGAACCGGATACAAGACGTACGACTCTGTCACAAACAAACCAGTTACCCAAGAGCTAGAGCAACTCCAAATGAAGAAAAGAGCAAAGAAAATGCTGTGGATAAACCAGAAATATTATGGGAAAGGCAACAAGGCAGACAGACTATTGCCTACAAGTTGCTCAAACATCAAACCAGGAATACTATCTCAGCAATCATAGATGAGGCAGTTTCCACACCACTTTGACACCACACTTTGACACCACTATCACAAGCATTTTACCTCTATTACTTAACGCTCTTCTCTGCCCAATCGGTCAATAAGGCGGCCCAAGATTGCTACTTGGGAGTCCTTGGTATTCCCCAATGCCAGGGGCCTGGACTTCATACTGATCGATGGCCCCATAATGACCGACGAAGTCAAAGCCGTGATCAAGCTCAAATACAATAGTTCAACGTGCCCTGAAGGGTTATCAGCAACCTTCTACAAAGTATATGCTACCATATTAGCACCCCCTTGCAACACTTTACAATTGTTTCCTCCAAACCTGGAGAGCTCATACTCAGGATGATCAAGTCCACCATCACCCTGATATTAAAACTGGAAAAAATTCTGCTTCCTGCGGCTCATACCGGCAGATTGCACTACTGAATGTCGACATCCTGGTTGAACGTATTCACAACGCCTGTCCCTTCATAACCTTCTCAGAACAATCAGGCTTCATCAAGCACAGACAAACAGACAATACCAGACATGCATACAACCTAACTGACATTGCAGAAAAAGACAACAAACAAATGGTTCTTCTGTCATTTGACGTGGAGAAGACCTTCGTTAGAGTGGACTGGGAGTTCCTAACAAAGGTCTTAGTCACGACAGGTGTGGGCCCTAATCTCCTTACAGATGTATGTATGTATGTATGTATAAAAGATTTTATTACGCGCTCTGCTACTACAGAGTATCCTGGCGCGATATGTGAACTAGAACAGAGCCGAACCAAGGAAGAAGGGAAGCAGCTAGATACTGAGATTAAAAAGGTGAGTTTTTAACCCCTTCTTAAATTCTGCCAGTGTGGCTGACGCACGCAAAGAGAGCGGCAGGGCATTCCAGGATCGAGCTGCTTGGACAGAAATAGATTGACCACCCAATCTCACATATCTGATTTTAGGCGTAAACATCAGAAGGAGATTAGCTGATCGGAGTGCACGGCGAGGGGAATAAAACGTGAACCTCTTGTGCAAATATTGTGGTCCGTGTTGATGCAGGGCACGGAAGGCCAGGACCAGAGATTTGAACACAATACGATGGGCCACTGGAAGCCAATGGAGCTTTCGGAGGTGAGCAGAAACGCTAGTTCTTCTCGGGAGATGGAATAAAAGGCGGACCGCCGCATTCTGAATAATCTGCATTCGGTTGATGAGATATTTAGGAAGACCGCTAAAGAGGGCATTGGAATAATCCAGCCTTGATAGAATCAGAGCACGCAGAACCGTCTCTTTTGCTTCCCTATGGAGCAGTGGAAGGAACCTTTTTAGTGACTTGAGGGTCGCAAAACAGGTCGCCGTAAGTTTTTTTAGATGTACTTCAAACTTAAGATCCTGTCCGAACCAGACCCCCAAGTTTTTGGCCGGGCCTCCAAGAGAGCTGGGACAAGCAAAATCAGGCGGCCAAATGAGATCCTTAAAATTGGCCGGAAAGTTGCCATAAAACAACAGCTCTGTCTTGTCCTCGTTGCATTTGAGTTGGGCTGACAGGAGCCACCGAAAGACATTGGATAGACAGGAGCAGATGACACTAGCATCTAGGCAATTCTTAGGCCAGGTAAACAACAGCTGAGTGTCGTCGGCGTACGCCATTATTTTGGCTCCCCACTGCTCAGCCAGATAGATCAGCGGGGTCATATAAACGTTAAACAACAGGGGGCTTAACGTCGACCCCTGGGGGACCCCTGTGCTGAGCTTCTTGGGAGACGAGGCGTAAGGAGGCATCCAAACTTGCTGCGTCCGTTCCGACAGAAACGAGGACAGCCAAGCCAGAACCGCGCCTGACAGTCCCACCTCTGCCAACCGATTCAGCAGCAGAGCGCGGGGAACCGTATCGAAGGCGGCAGATAAGTCCAGCAAAACCAGGACCGCTCTGCCGCCTCCGTCCAGACACTCCCTGATGGCCTCCGAAACTTCCACCAGAGCCGTCTCGGTGCTGAAAGCCGCCCTGAAACCCGATTGAGCCGGGTGCAGGGCCTGAGAGGACTCAATAAAATTATTCAGCTGCCTATAGACAACCTTTTCACAGATCTTCGCCAGTGCCGGGAGCAGCGATATCGGACGATAGCTGGACGTGGCTAGAGGGTCCAGGCCAGGCTTCTTAAGGAGGGGAAGCAATTTCGCCTGTTTCCAGCAAGGTGGCACAGAGGCAGAGGACAGAGACAAATTGACCACCTGAGTGGCCTCCTGATATACCAAGCTCGCAGCTCCCCCCAAAACCCTGGCGGGGCAAGGGTCAGAGGGTGAACCCGACTTTAGTGACTCCAAGATGGCCAGCACGTCCGCTTGCACAGCTGGCTCAAAGGTGGTAAATTGGCTAGTAGATTGCTTCCCCCCAGAACAAGCGAAGGGTGACAAGGGCCGTTGGGGGAAGTTGAAGATATCTTGACTAGGGTGAGTCGCCGGCAACAAGATAAACTTCCTCCCCGGATTTGTTTATGTTCTCAAAGTACTTCCACTTCAATATACACCACTAATGCTTAAACAGGTTCAAAATAAACTTCTCAATTGCGTTTGCGGCAACAAATCTCCTAGAGCATCTAAAATCACGCTATTCAAGAAATTGACTGATGGGGGTGTGGGACTCCCCAGTATTGTCTTTTCCATCACCTATGACTCTGATCATCCACAATTCCAATTTTCTACCTGCCTATCAGACCAAGGGCTTCTCACACTGATATGAAGGGAACCTGCCACACTTAGGGAACTTTTACTCTGACGGGTCACTAGCTGAAAGAGCCACTTACATAGATCCTTTCCATCTTCAACCACATAGACTAACCTAACTGTTGCATTGGATGAGGAATAGAGATGTCCAAGCCAAAATCAATAGCGATAAGACACAGATCAAACACTTGTTTTTTTAATTAAACCAAAACAAAAGGGTGAACAGATCTCAGGTGACACTTGGGGAAAGATGTGGAACAGGGTACCAAAATCTTTAATTTGTGTACAACACAAAGAAAACACATACAAGCTCCTAACCAGATGGTACCTCACTCCCACTAGACTGAAAGTAATAACCCGCGGTTCTGACCTCTGCTGGAGAGGATGTCCCATGATCCACATGTGGTGGTCTTGCCCCTAGTACGCCACTGTTGTGAAGAAGCGGCTCAGATGGAAGCAGCTACCGGAGTGAAGCTTCTGATGGACCTTCTGATGGAGTCCCAGGTGAAAACTCTGTATACCAACTAACAACCCCTGCAAGTAAACCTGCAACCTACCTGCTGAGGACAGCTCGCTTAAGACTGGAACAATTTTGGAAACAAGCCCTAACATTTGGTGGTCGAAAGTGTGCTCCATCTATGCCAATTAAAAGCTCACAACATTATTACGAGATACACACCACAAATACGAAGTTAATGTGGGGTCCCTTTCAGGAGACAGGACAGCAATACAGAGTGGGGCCCAATGGGCAGTCCTCTTGCCCTACAACGATCTAGAATTGAAAGTCTGTCCCATAAACAGAGTCTGAGGACTCAGAGAAATGCATGTGATCTAACATTGCCAACGTAGATGAACGAATAAGCAATATAAACGATCAGAGTCCTGGACAATGATACCTCTTCCTTGTGGCTTATTCATCTGATTGCTCTGTCAACAAGCACTGGCGTTGCCAATAGGTCTCGCAGTAGGAAAGTTGGAGCTATTGGTTTTGTAAATGACAAAGCCCTTTATGTTTTGAAAATGAAAACAATAATAAAAGGCATTGTTATTTGCAATTGTAATATCTCCAACTTTCCTACTGCGAGACCTATTGGCAACGCCAGTGCGTGTCAGTGGCTTTGCGCGTGTCAGTGGCGTTGCGCGTGTGAGTGGCGTTGCGTGTGTGAGTGGCGTTGCGCGTGTGAGTGGCGTTGCGTGTGTGAGTGGCGTTGCGTGTGTGAGTGGTGTTGCGTGTGTGAGTGGTGTTGCGTGTGTGAGTGGCGTTGCGTGTGTGAGTGGCGTTGCGTGGCTGAGTGGCGTTGCGTGGCTGAGTGGCGTTGCGTGTGTGAGTGGCGTTGTGTGAGTGGCGTTGCGTGTGTGAGTGGCGTTGCGTGTGTGAGTGGCGTTGCGTGTGTGAGTGGCATTGCGTGTGTGAGTGGCGTAGTGTGTGTGAGTGGCATAGTGTGTGTGAGTGGCGTTGCGTGGGTGAGTGGCGTTGCGTGTGTGAGTGGCGTTGCGTGTGTGAGTGGCGTTGCGTGTGTGAGTGGCGTTGCGTGTGTGAGTGGCGTTGCGTGTGTGAGTGGCGTTGCGTGTGTGAGTGGTGTTGCTTGGGTGAGTGGCGTTGCGTGGATGAGTGGCGTTGCGTGGATGAGTGGCGTTGCGTGGATGAGTATGAGTGGGGTTGCGTGGATGAGTGGCGTTGCGTGTGTGAGTGGTGTTGCTTGGGTGAGTGGCGTTGCGTGGGTGAGTGTGGTGTTGCGTGGATGATAGTGGGCTTGCGTGGGTGTGAGTGGCGTTGTGTGTCTGTAAGTTTTGCTGTGTGGGTGAAAGTGGCACAGAGCCTTTGATGTGACATTTCTGGTGCAGAGCATGAGATTGATGCAAGGAGCAGGCATGGGAAACAAAACCTTCCTGATGTGAGAGACGATAACGGGTGCATATGCATAGGAGGAGAATACAGGTATATGGCATGTGAAGATATCAGGTGGAAAGATTGGGTAGGGAAGATAATAGGTTCAGGTCTTGCAAGGCATGAGTAGAGTAAAGCATGACAAAATGGTGCAAGGCATGAAAAGAAACTAATGCCAGGTGTGGAAATTGAGGAGTAAAAATAACGATACGGCATGAGATGTCCAGCAAGAGAATATAAAATGTGTGCCAAAATGAGGTGGCATGGGTAGGTAATGTAGTTCAAGCAACTGTGATATAAGTGACATCACAGGCTTTGGTGTGCAAGGCTAGCGAAGGGCCGTCACTGATGTAAGGCTTAGGAAGAGAACATAAAACGTCGAAAACAAGGACAGCGAAGAAGATAGCTGTCTGACCGTAGCTGATCCGAAAGTTGCCTTGTTTGCTATGATTACAAGTGCAAAGAATGTCCCGAGAAGGTAGGGAGTGCAAGGCATGATACAGGAAATTATGTGTGCCTTAAACCATGGTAATATAAGCAAACTGATACAAGTTGATCGGCCGGGAAGCGGCCAGGAAACACAAGTACGGCCGGCCACATAATTAGGGGAGGAGAAGCCGCACAGCACACGCTGGGAGAAGCCCTTTTATGTGCTGTGCGGCCGCGATGCGCGCTCTGTGCTGGGGGAGGGGGGAGGGCCATTAGGAACAGGAACAGATGGCCATGAAAGTGTAATGCGCGTGCCTGTACGTGCACTCGAAGAAAACGCCACGAAAAAAAGCGGTGGTTTGACTATCCGATGGAGCACATGAATTCTCCCCCATTTCCCATTGCTTCATTGTTTTGTTTCAAATATTAACGCACAAACAAGAACCCAAAAAAAAACGAGGTCATTGAAACTAAAGCGGTCATTCGTCTGCAGGTGATCAGATGACTCAAGGGATCTGTTTTTCATTTGTGGCTCTTTTTGACTGTTATTCAAAGAGACTGGCTCTTTCTGTGCAGTTGGCTCGGCGCTTCGTACATCTGCAGTTCAGAACAAGAACAAGTCGGGTTGGGGCGGGAGAGTGAGAGAGTGGAAGGGAAGAGTTGGAAAAAAAGCCCAGGCTCGGCAGTGCGGCATGGCTGTGATTGCGTGGAGAGAGAGGGGAGGTGCTGGTGTGGGAGGGGGAGGCTGTGATTGCGTGGAGAGAGAGGGGAGGTGCTGGTGTGGGAGGGGGGAGGTGCTGGTGTGGGAGGGGGAGGCTGTGATTGCGTGGAAAGAGAGGGGAGGTGCTGGTGTGGGAGGGGGGAGGTGCTGGTGTGGGAGGGGGAGGCTGTGATTGCGTGGAGAGAAAGGGGAGGTGCTGGTGTGGGAGGGGGGAGTTGCTGGTGTGGGAGGAGTGCTGCTAGGGGAGGAGAAGCCTGATGCCGGAAGGGGCGGGAGAGGCTGGGCTTGCATGCGATGCGCGTGCATGTTCACGTGAACTTCATGAAAACCGCGGGGCTGAAAGCCCTTTGGTTTGAAGATGTTTTTGCCACATGAATTCTCGCTACGCTCGATGCGCTTGCGCACATCGATAGGTCGCGAGACCTAAAAACTGATCTGTATGGTTTATACCTGAAGTGACGACCAAAGTTATGTTTTCTCAATTTACATTGTAAACACAAATATTAATAATGATGTACGCATTGTTACCTGTGGATATAAATAAAAGTATTTTTTGTGTACAGTGGCCACTGCCAACCTCCGGTCACTACTATTCTATAGTAACTCTTCTGTTGATAGAAAAGATGCCCACTTTTGAGAGTGCCAAAGTCAGAACAAACTGGGAATTAGGTAAGCGCCCCACTTAAAACGGCTTAGATTATTTAGTAAGTAGTGGTGCGCCTTATGTGGTGAATTGGAAAAAATTCCGTCCAGATTTCTGGATCCCTTAATATGCTCCAATAAGACATTTTCTATCTTCAAAATAAAAAAGTGAAGATTCTCATATCACATTAAAAAGACACTTGCTCAAAGGGCTAACGAAGAAAGTGGCTGCAAAAATACTTTGGGACACTGGAAGTCTGTAGCCATTTTTCCATAAAGTTGTTTCCTAGAGGTTACTTTTCCTTAAGCATAGCGTTTCTAGCTCTATTCTAAATATCATGAGCTGGTATTGTTGACAGAGCACACCAAAAGCAGCACATTACCTTCATGTGCTCCAGAAACATCTGCAATAATCTGTGCAGAAGACATTGCTACTAGAGTACATCAAACAAAGAGTTTCTCTAGCCAATGTAATACATGCAGGATGGATTTTGCAACAATTCTTTTCTATCTATACATAGCCTTGTGTATTAAAAAGTAAATCGGGTGCCAGTGCACTTGAAATCATCTGGATGGTCGGTGGAGAAGGGAAGGCAGGAACGTGATTAGATTTCTTAGTGCTCACAAAGAGATCTTCACCGTTTATGGAGTGAGGATGAGCGAGGAAGTAGTGCACAACAGCCTGCCCTGATAATACGGTTCCATGAAAACCAATTCACATAATTGACATCACCTTCAAATAAATGGTGACTTAGAGGAACCACAATTAGCTATGTCACCAGTGAAACTTCCTAGAAACCGATATTTACAACAAGCTAGGTGCCATGTGCCCACCTTTGAATGTCAAAGAGGTCCCCTCTGTCTTCTAATGACTAACAATGACTGAACCTGTTAGGCTACCCAATTGGATACTCCACTTCTGATAAAGTAATTGTTCTTCCACCCAATCCAGTACTTTCCACTATATTGAAATCTATGTGTGAGTGAGAGTGTGAGTTAGTGTGCGTGTGTGTGAGCAACAGACACTACAAATCCTGGGCAGCGATTATGCAGGACACCCACTCGCTGGGTTAGATTTTGCTACCAAAGCTAACCTCACACAATAAAAACATCGCTCAACAGTAGTGACAACTCAAAGCAAGTTAATAAGAGTGCTCCATACATTCACTCACTAGTGGCTGTCTACAAGCTAAGCATAGGAGTATTTTAACCAATCAAGCTTTCTTCTTTATCTTGTCTGATAACATTCCTCCAGCTGTGTCTAAGGAATCTATCCGTCCCCTGGAGAATGCTAAAAGAAAAGCAGTCTTGTGTACGTCAATTAAGAAAATCCATTATTCCATAATGTACTTGGTACTGTTATGCACTCTTTATAACTAGCAAAAATAGTCCCTTAGAGGGGCCTCTGGCCCTGCCTAATCTCTCCAGTTCTTCCTATAGCTATTGTACGCTAATATGCTTTTCACTAGTTTATACTTTAGAAATATGAAGGAGCCAAACCCCGACATTAAAATCTGCATGAGTCTGTCAAAGTGACGCCATGTGTCTCACTGAGCGATGGCGCCCCACATGGCCAAGGCGGGTCAAACCCACGCAGCCAGAATCAGTGCGGCTTTAGGGCAGTGCGGCTGGTGCAGCCGCACTGGGCGCTGACCTGAGGATAGGGCGCTGTGACCTCATAGGGGCGCTGTGTTTAGCAAAGTCTTATGATAGGAGAGATGAGGGTCACTTTTGCAGGTGGTAGGTAGAGAATCCAAGGAGGTGGTCATGGGACATGGGGGCACCAAAAGCGATTGTCCCACCGGCGCCACCAGCGCTAAAGCCGTTATACAGGGTATACCTGGGAGAACAATTTGATGGAGAAGGTTGATAAAGTAAGACACAGGAGACCTAAGTAGGATCATAGAGATTCTGATGGAGAGTTCTACGACCATTCTGTGCTGCACTACCTGAAATGTGTTTAATAATTGCAGGATTCTCATAATCACAGATTAAAGCTACTTCACAAAATCAAAAGGCACACTTCGCCTGCAATCCCACCTCTGATATTCTCGGGCTGAGCAGTGAGAAATTAAAGCAGCACTGTGATATTTTTCAAAATATGAGCCTTCTAAACTGACAAAAAGCATTAAATTAAAGCTTCCTATTTTTTCTCCTCGCTACAAGGATTACCCTGGGTCTGTACCCGGAGACTTAGATATGAAAGAGGCTAAGCAGAAAAGGAAAACAAGAAATGTAAGACTGGAGGAGACCGGTGGTGCTGAAGGGAGAGTACGTAAAAAAACTTTGAAAAAAACAAAGGAGAGACACTTGTGAAAGAAGGAAACGTAGGGAGATGGAGGGACCCAAGGAGACAGGTTTAGAGAAAGACGATTTAAGCGAGGAGGAAGATAGAGAGGAAATGGCAAAGAGAGAAAAACAGTTGGGCAAGCAGGGGTGGAAAAGAGAAGGGAAATAAATCCTTAGAAAGAGCAACAGTGTGAACAGGTAAAACAGAAACACAGGAAAGAGGAAAATAGCAGTGAGTGAGACAGAAAGATGAAATGAAAGGAGGAAAAGAGGTGAAAGAGGAGAAAAGAAAAGAAGTAGAGCACATGTGGAGTCGAAAAAGGAGAGAAGAGAAAAAGTAGATGGGGATCAGACAGCAACATGGGAGGCAGTATCCCCCATGTTTTGTGATGGAAAATTAAGTAAAAAGCAGATCGAATAGGGGAATGGGAAATATATAAAGAGGGAAGAGGGCAGTGAAAAGAAAAGCACAAACATTTTAAGTGACTGAAAATCACAATGAAAGCTGACATAAGAGTCTTTTAAGAAATTCCTGCATCACCCTTCCTTCATGCCTGGAAAACGGCATTCCATTTTTAAACCCTACTGGTATGTTCTTCCTTAAAACATACAGTGATTGCATACCGTAAACACTAAGGGAGACAATGCGACAAACCTGATTGAATACAAACTTACAGTGCCGAGTCACAAGCTCACCTACCTGTGCCACCCACTTCTCCCTCCAGGACAGCCAAGACCCACTCTTGCACAATGATAACTTTTCTCGAACGGTGTGGATTAAGAAAGACCGGGATGTGGTAAGCTCCGCCTATTACATGGCCTGATAATAAATACACTTACGTTGCTCTGGCCAGAGGTCCGGTGAAGCCCTGTCCAGCTTCTCAAAGCTCAGCAAAGAAGCCTCCAGATCTGCCCCTAAAACAACAGAGCAGATCAAAATCCGTACAGAAAACACCTGTTCATTTGATACACTAGGCAGCATACATGAATGCAGCAAACCGATGGCGGAATATCAGGACATTTCACGTTTGAATTTTGTGCCACTCCACCCACATCTGCGAGTTTGTTCTGCTTCGTGGATCCCTGATGTTGAACGTGCAGATTAGACACTGCTGAATTTGTGGGGTAATTAAAAGTTTAAGTCGAGTCAGCCTGCTTCAGCACCAGAGAACAACACCCCTCACAGGACCTACTAGACGAACACTGTGCCAAGTACTCCCAGCGATATCTGTGGTGGGTCCTAATAGACACACTTCATATCGGGATCAAGCAGACACGCCCTATGACAGACGCTGCAAGTGAGAACAGGCGCAGACCTTAGAAAGCACATTTTATGCAAGGCCCACATTTAGACACACCTTATTCCAGGACTTACCATAGAGACCCTTTGGTGGATCCTGTTAAAGCCCTCCCATGCCAAGTCGTTCAAGAGACACATAATTTCTGACTCAATCACTCACACACACATTACATGCCAGATTCAAAGAGACACACGTGCCAGGTTTCAGCAATCTTACCATGACCAAGGTATCATCAGATACATCCAGTCTCATGTCTTAATAGAGACACTATCCATCATACCAAAGTAAATACATGCAAGGACAAGGACCAACAAGAAACACCCTGCTGTCTGTTCCTACAAGAAACACCCCATGGTTCCAGCAGATACACTTCATGCTGCCAGACAAACACTAGAACTGACTGTGCCAGGACACAGAAAATATACCACATTCTAGGATACTTTGAGAGCTCAGCAGGTCTTACTAATTGTAACTTTTAATCTTCCATGTGCATATCCCTGGGGGGGCTTGAAAGGAAGTCTGCTGATTATATGTGCATAATACGATTTCAGTGAATAGTTTACTGCCTGTTCACATCACATTTGGCACATCCTTAATTTAGTCTTAAATCAAAGAAAATACAGTCTCTAATATGCAATATAGGTCACTAAAATTCTCTGACCACCAGGGCATAGTTTTCCAAATTATTACACTGTTGTGCCGTACATTTATAACTCACCCATATTTTGCCATATGGGAAATAAGGCCTACCACTATGTAAACATTGGCTTTTTTTTACTTCAACCAGACAGTGTTCCTAAGTGCTTCCCTCTTGAAGGAAATTTCAGGCATCTGTAACAAGCCTCAAAATAGTCTAGCCACAAGAAGGAGATGTTGGGTTCAAACAAATACAGAAGAATGGTTTGCTGCAAACATTAAGAGCACAAAACAGAAAGATAGGAAATTAGAGACAAAATGGCTAAAAAATAGGCAAAATAGCAAAATAGTTACCGAGCAAAAGACTAAGGAGCTCACTTAAATTACAGCAGGGGCCCGCCAACTAACCAAGTGCTCTGACTATTGATGGCGGAGCACCAATCTCCGCTATTTATAGTCAGAGCACTTGGTTGGAAACAAGCCTCATAGAACAAATTTATCAGAATACACCATCAGGCTACCAGAAAATAGAAGCAGACTTTTTGGCACAACAAAGTCCCTAGTGACACACCCATTTCTAAATATTATTTAGACACAGTTTAATTGCACCTCCTGGTAAATGTTTAGCCGAAATGGCATCAAACGTGTGAAATTTGTCTTCCTCGTATATGAATTCATACAGCAGCAATTCCACTAACAAGGGCATTCTTGATCTTGTCAATCCTGTTTCCGACAAGCTGACATCCGGATAGTGCAACAAACTATTATATTGATGTCCCTGGTGTAGTCTTTAGATTCGGTGGCTTCACTCACTTGTGTATTACGTGTGGAAAGCTCCCACAGTTGCCTTTCCCACATTCCCTATTTCCCCCAAGTCTCACCACTCTAGTCTATCCTCGCCATGCTACCCACACCTTAACCCAGTATGCCCTTTCACAGCCTTCTGTCATCCAGTCTCCCTTCCCATCTTCTCCCATGCACCCATCACTCACATTTCATCCAATCCCAGTGGAAAAACTTTCATCAGCATTATGTGAGACTAAAAAAAATACAATAAAGAAATATGATAATGATTAATCCAAAAAGAACACTGACCATTAAACAAGCACTGGAAAGACCAACAGGCCTCACCTATTATACCTATTGGGTTTGCCAATCTTTTTAGCCAGCACTGCGGCGTAGCATGGTTGTTAAAACAAATGTTTAATGATGCCTTCGCCACGTCAATTTATAGGGGTGAGTATACATTCAACACAAACACATGTATGAGTCTAAAAAAGTATGTGTGTTTTTTGTCTTTTTATTCACTGATCCCAGATGGTTTGGAAATTTTTTTTAAGTGAAAAGCACCACTTGAGGCAAGAGAAGCACATGGTCGAGAGACAGTAACTTAGTGAAGAAAGAAAGAAGCATAAGGGGGTATAACTGAAAAACACATGCACTCTCAGGGAGTGCTTGACAAAAAAGTTGTTCCCTACAAGCAAGCAGTGAAAGCAGAGAAGCCAGCCAATCAAGGCTACGGTAAAGAGGCTATACTTCATGGGACAAACAAACAGAAGATTGGGAAGGATACAAATAGGAAGCAGGCAAATAAGAGTCAACCAATGATGAGCAATGGGTGGGCTGCAACCCCTGTATATTCTTTGTACGCCCACAATATGTCTTTCACAACCAGGCAGCTTGTGCAGAAAAAAAACAATACTGGATCACCCGGTCGGCTAACATTCCGCCCTCATAAAAGCCCCTTAACAATGGTTAGAAAAAGAACACCACTTAGCTTAAATCTTAAGAGTAAATATCTCCAACAAGGCTGACATTTCTGTTTCCAAATTGACATTCATGTATAGTTTAAGACACAGGGATCATAGAACTAATCAGCTAACCTGTTTAATAGTGTAATCTCTGGAATTGGTTGCATGGGCCAAGAATACCTATAAAACGGGAATACTCCAAGTAGCAATTTCCAAGCAAAAGGTGTTCCATGCCAAGTGCTTCCACCTCCAGTTACATAGTGCACCCTCTTCGCTGTCCACCCCCTAAACCCTCCTCTTAATTTCCATGGTTATCTGCGACTCACCCTCTTCTCTACCTTTTCATCTATGGCCTTATTCTTACTCCTATCAACGTCATGTCTCCATAAACTATCCTCTCCTCTTGTCTACCTCCTCTGAGTGCTGGTATGTTAGGCTGCCCAAACAACCCCTTTACCCTCTGACACACCACTATGCCCACCGACGTCTCTCTCTCTCCCATCACCCTGCAGTTCTTAGTGCCTATTCCTCGCACACTGACTCATAAGTTAAAGGCTCTCCTCCCAAGGACCTGGGACCCTAGGACCTGGGACAGATGGAAAACATTGACTGTGAGCCTGCGGTGATGCATTTAAGAAAAGTAGCAATTAAATCCAGGTTGTGCTTTTTTAGAGTTCAAAATACTGCATAAGATATACTATAATAGAACACTAAGCTATATAAAATGAGACAAGGCCCAACTGGAACGTGTCTGAGGTGTGGGGTGTCAGATGGCACTTGTCAAACACACGTTAGAGCTATAATAACTTGCAGCTACATCAGAAAAAGAGTACCAAATTGAGGCAGATGTTAGATACAGAAAATCCATCCACTCTGAAATGTATTATCCATGGCATACCTAAAGATGTAAAGTTACAGAGAAGCAACATATAATTCTGGACAAAGGGACTACTTGTAGCTAAAAGAGAGATAATGCTAGAAAATGGGGATTCCCGATCGTACCAACTATGTGCTAATGGAACAAGGGAATGGACTGTTGTATGACGTGGAGAGAGTGATATGCAACAGTAGGGGGTTGCCTTTAGAAAGTTGGCAAAATAGAAAATAATTGAAGACTTTTATGGAATAGGAGACTAAGTGTAAAGTGTAACTCGTGTTGATCTTCCATCCATGACATGCAGTAGTAGAAGGTGGGAAAAGAGATGGGCAAAATAATTATCTACCAAATGTATGTATTGTTGTGGTTCTCAATTTAGAAGCTAAATACAAATATGAATGGGCTCGTAATGCTGCTGAAATGTACGATCTTACTCAATCTTTTAATATTGCGATGCATGTGTAAAACTCTTGAATAAAAATAGCTATATATAAAGTAACTCCTCCATGTGTTAGACACTTCCAGTCACTCATTTGTCACTCTAACCTTCCCCCTCCTCTCACCACTCCAGCTTTCAGCCCCTCCTAATTCAATTCTTCTTAAATGTGATGTCCATGCGCATAAAAAACCTCTACTACAAACAAGACATATACCACAGAACTAAATTATTTCACATCAAGGAAATCTAATGCAGCAAGCATTACTCATGAAACAATCCTAGATGAATATAAGACTGCCCTGCAATAGTGCATTCCCGTACCTCTTTAACAGCCCTAACCTTCCATCTCAGGTCTTGAATGTGAATCCCTTCTGGTGAGATTTAGCCTCCCCCAAAGTCCTCTTTCTCCGGCCTATAAATCTGTGGATCATTTCTCATATCAACTTTCTGTTAGTCATTAGTAGCTCTGTCACATCAGTGATTCTTAATATCCCCTATGTGATCGTCCTCAGCGACTTCTGTGTATGGTTCTACATTCCTAATCATTGTACCACAAAATAGTTCACACAGTCTGGAAACTCACAGCCATCATCCACACATCTTCAGACCCAACCATTCTGTTGGGCACAAGCTAGGTGCCACATTTTCTTATCTTCCAACTATCAATGTACACTGCCGTTCCCAATCCTCTAATGACTATTAAGAGACCCCTTATTCACCAGGACACCTCTAAGTTGACATGGCTAATCCCAAGATTTTTGCCTGACACTGGAGGAAATTATTCCACTCGAGGATGGCAGGTCTTATCAACGACAAAGCCCCTCAGAGCCAAACCTATCCCTCAGTATAACAAGTAATTTCGATCCTCAACCAATGGCCCACATGTGCACTACTAGACTCTGTTGTGCCACTGAAACACCAGTGATCCTGTCATAGTTCTACAATCTCCAAATGGTATGTCAAAGACTTTTCCACTTTCGAATCCTAGAATTGTGTACTGGGGCAAAAATGTGAGCAGAACAGAAGCCCAGGATATGAGATAATATTCATTAAACAACCAGATTATACATTCTACAGGGCTTCCGTCACAAATGCTAAGAAAAGGTGCTATGACACCTGACTTGCCATCAAAATAATTCTTCAGAATTCTTTTATTTCCACATCTAGAATCAACTGTAGCCGAATCAGCCCCTCATAACACTTCTCCAATGCACTGTCAGACCAATATGTGAAGAAAGTAGTCGACCTCGACCATCGCTTCATCAAACAGATGTCAACCTCTGGTAACATAAAAAAAATAATCAAGCAGAACTCCTGGAACCAGAGGTGTGGGGTAGCAATACATAAAAATAAACGCCCCCTTGGGTAAGCCTTCCTAGTTTCAAAGTTTTATCACCACACGTTACTGCAATATTACTATGCTACATGAGTATGCCTACCAGCTACATTTACCAAGTAGTTTAACAGAAACTAACCTAACGTAAATATGCTTCACAACTTTTATATTTTTGGATGCATACAATCTTTCCAGTCTTTTGAGAAATGTGTATGTTATCTACACACTTTTAATCACTGTGTGAACTGGAATGCATGCCCTTTTACGGCACAGAGAAGTTTTGCCTTAGTTCCTCTAATAGCGGTATTTCATTACTGTATTTTTCTTGAACCTTGCATTGAGATACAGGGACATTAAGGGGTCTATTTGGATGGCGGGCGGATCGCCACCGCCATTCTGGTGGTAGCGATCCGCCCTTCATTTTCCACCGCCTGCCTACCAATACCCCCGCCCGCCAAATTACGATGGCCGTGGGGACCCCGGCAGACGGAAAGACCATCCGCCGGTTTTCCGCCGGTCGTACAGGCGACCGGGCAGAAAAGAGCTTCAATGTGGTAGCGATGTCTGCAAGACACCCCCATCCATATTAGGATGGGCAGCGGTGCAGGGCTTTCCATGGCGGAGAACCCGCCATGGAAAGCCAGACGGAGTTTACTTTCAGGGGCCCGTTGCGGGCCCCCATGAGTTGGGGGCTCCATTTGCATGCACAATGTGGCAGGCACCGCGCTGGGCCTGCCACGTTGTGCATGCAAATGCATGAGATGCATATATTGCATTGTGGCGGGTGCTGCTTACAGCACCGCCAGCCACAATGCAATATATGCAGGATGCCAACGCACCCGTAGGGGCGGCATCCCAATTTCCATGGCGGGAGCGCTGCACCAATGGCGGTCGGTCCCGTTTCCCGATATGGTGGCGGGCGGACTTTAATAGGCCCCTAAGTATTTAGATGAGAGATGTAGATAACACTATGGAGGGTGGAATCCTGGGCTTGATCAAGCCTAAAGAAAGCAGGGATCGCTGTAACCCGATTTATAGATTTAGCGCCCTTTATAGTTTGCAGAACTATTGCCATGCACTGGAAGGCAAACACGCTCCCCTGGGAAAAAACACTAGTGTGCTGTGGCGCTAAAGTGGAGCAAGGCTGAATCTGTTGTGCTCAGGCCGGAGGAGATTAGAGGGCTACGCTGGGTCCCAGCGGCGCCGGACTGGGATGAATTGCTCCATAAACTGCAAGAGTATAAAGAGAGTCTCCCTGATTGAGGGCAGCAGAATCTGTTCATTAGCGACTAATGTATGCTATAGGCCTGCTGTTTTCCCCGGCTTCATCTGCTTGATGCAGTGACCAAAAGATAGACAGTCCTGCGTCATGGGGTGGGAATATCCAGCATAAATACCGCACATTCCTGTTCGAAATGAGCGGATATATGCATGAGGACTAATCAGCGGAACGGCAAATAGAGATCATCGCATGTTTTATACATATATTTGCAAATGTTGTGACCTGCAGTTACTATTGTTTTATTGTTTATAATTTGGACCAATCACTCCTGTCGATTATGTTATGTCGTCGTGAACGCTCAGTACTCAAGGTGGGATTTCTACACCTGCCTAAGTAACAGAGTTCAAACTAATAGAAATGTGCTTATGTGGTACTGTAAGGAAAATCAATAATAATTGGATTAAAAAAAAGATAGATGAGAGATTGAGATTTACCACACCCACCACATTCAAAGGGAGTGTGATTCATTGACTTCTTGGATTGGACGGATACCTTGACGCTGCAAAGGTCACAATGCTGGAGCCAGTATTCTAGTAGTTCCCTTAGTCTTAGTGAGAAGGGCATGTCCTATTTAAATAGCCAGTATGCAGCTTCCATTTTATAATCCCTTGCAACCGTCATTTGACTAGGATTACGGTGCCTTACTGGTTATGCAAAACCCAGCAAAATCGGGGCGTGGCTAAGCACGGACTGAAGATGGCCGTGCTGTGAGGGAGCTCAGCTGTCCGACCCAGCCCAAGTCTATCCTGAACTTAGATCCGTAACGCCCTACGACAAAATTCGAGATCGGAACGCTAGCGGAGCCCATCCCGCCGGTTCCGGTGACCGTGGTGTGCCCAGGGGTGAAGGGATCGCCCCCGGAAATCTCGGCCTGCGCCAAGGCCGAAGCCTGGACCCACAGTAGCAACCTCAGCCGGCGACGGAACTCTTTCAGGCCCTAACCGACCTGGCGGTGGTGTGGCGGCACAGGGAACATACTTAAATATCCTGCAGCGAGAGTCAACTGGGCAGTGACTAACCTTGTGTTTGGGAGCAGCGGCAGTGTAAATTGTGGAGCCGTGTCGCTGCTCAGATTAGGTGGTGGTGCAAGTGGATTGCAGCGATACGGGGCACGCCGGCCATGAAGCAAAAGATGGCGGCGCATCCTTTGTTCTTAAAGTTTCTCCCTGTCCCCGCATTTCCGAAGGCCTGGATTGCCCTCCCCGGAGGTGTTGTGCTCCGCTTCTGTGCCCCTTGATGACTGCTCCCCCCCACGGCAAGACGCCTGATGAGAGCCCCTTCCTTGGCGGTGGCGGCGATTAGTCCTGCGCGCCGCAGGGGTCCCGTCTCTACCCGCTTGTGCGCAGCGGGGAGCTAGTGGGGAGAGTGCCGCCCGTATGTGATTCGGCCTGCAGGAGGTGCCCGATCCTCCCCTGCTCCGGCCTGTGTGGACCCGGGCCTGTGAGAAGAACGGCGGTGCGGGTGCGGCCGGACTGAGAGCGCCGCACTTAGGTGATGGTGAGGGCTGAAGAGTTGCCTGTGCGGGGGCACTTGTCTTGAGGCCAGCTTGTTGAGAATAAAGATCAGAGGGCAGTATGAGGTTTATACTGGGGCCCCCTCCCCCCCTTATCCTGGAAGCACTAGTGGGTGCCTGGAACATGCAGGGAAGTCTGCGATCTTTGCTTCTGTCTTGCCCTGGCATGTGGCTGTGCATATATCCGGCGCAGTGCACACACTTGTTTTGGTGACCCCACCGGCGGGAGAACTTGAGAGGTAGCGACCCGGAGCGCCTGGAGAGATTTCCGGAGCCGGAGGCAGCGGTGGGAGCTAGAGCCGGCGGAGGCGTGCTGGAGGTGAGGCGAGCCGTACAACTGGACATTGGGTGGGCGTACCGACCGTCAGGTGGTCCATGGCGGAGGGGCTTCCCAAGGAGTGATACTGTTCACTAGCCCTTCCTGGACCTGCCGTTCGTGTTCGTCCATTTCTAGGTCTTCTGCGGCCAATCCGGCAACGCTTGCCGTCTCTTGTAATATACCGGCCGGAGTGGGCTGGAACGGGTCGCGATGGAGCGCGTCAAGACTACGGGGTCCCGTGGACCCAAGGGTACGCAGACAAAAACTAGACCGATATACAGTCCCTAAGGATGCGCAGCAGGCCCGAGCGCCCAGGGACTCCAGATTCAGTGGACTGGGAGAGGAGGAGCAGGAAATTTCGCTTGAAGACGTTATGGCTGCCATTACTGGAGTGAAAACCTCTCTGGACACTGTGGCTGTAGATGTCAACCTCATAAGGGCTGATATGGGCAAGCTAAACGAAAAGGTCAAGCAGGTGGAACTCATGACAGCCAGCCTTGTAGATGATGTTTCACAGCTCCAGGGGGCGATCGGAGAACTTCAAGACTTCCGTACCTCTGCTGACCTTAAGTTGGACGACTACGAAGGCTGCGTGTGTCGAAACAACATACGCATCCTTGGGGTTCCGGAGAAATCGGAGGGGCAGACGCCAGACCTTTTTGTGGAAGATCTCATCCGTAATCATTTGCAACCCAAAGGCCTCAGTAAGTTCTTTGTGGTCGAGCGCGCCCACAGGATCCCGGGCGGCTGTTCCAAACCGGTCGCTCCACCGCGGCCCATGTTGGCGGGGGTCTTCAATTTTCGAGACAGGGACGTTATCCTCCAAAACTCCAGATCCGGAGCCCCCCTGCGATATGAGAACTCCGACATATCCTTCTTTCAAGACTTTACCCAGCGTTTTCAACGGCAGAGATGATCGTTCATGTCAATAAAACGTGTCCTCAGAGATCTGGGAATGAAGTACTCCATGCTATTTCCTGCCCGTCTCCGGATTGAGGCGGATGGGAGAGTGTGGTTTTTTGATCATCCTGAGGCAGCGGCAGACTGGATTGAGAGCAGGAGTGCGAGAAGTCCGGCCGACCGAGGTGGGGGTATTTTGACACAAAAAATTGCCACCCCACTTGTTCCGTTGGCCCTTAGTTATAGGCAACACATCAACTTTAGTTGGATATGTTAGGTATATTTATTTACCTTTGTTTTCAAGTCTTTTTATGAAAAAAATCATGGATTCACATGACAGAGAGGGAACACTGCACGTATAACATATATATACATCAACTGAAATACAACATTTATCAAATGAAAAAAATCACAAAGTGAAACATACATTGGCTATACACAACAAAACATCTATACCAGTTTCAGACTGTTCAAAAAAGGCAAGTCAGGTTTTCAAGCATCAGTAACCATCAATGAATGAAATCTTAAGAACAGTATTGGACAAAGTCACATTTACAAGGAGATATCACAATGCACAAATGCTATGAATCAAAAGCTCTCAATGGTGATGATTTTTATCTCCTTTCATGCCGACGCGTTTCGAACTCCAAACAGTAGTTATGGGTTCTCTTCAGGGCCTTGTCACTTCTGTCTTATTTGTAGCCGTAGTTATCCTATGGATGTTTGTGCATCTTTTGGAACTGCAGTCTTTCACTGTTTGTGTGGTCCGTGTATGGGCTCTCCCTATGGTGCGGTGAAGTTTTTGACCTTGTTTACGTGCACCGCGGGCTTAGGGAGCCGCTAACTCCATTATCAGCTGTCTGCGCTCTGGTTCTGTTTAAACGAATCCCGTGGTTAGTCCCGTAATATCCTTTCGTGTCACGCACTCGTTCTTCGCGACTTGCTCTCGCTCAGACTCCGTTCACTATGGCGAGGTGGGGGTGGCATTGACAGCAGTCAATTGGCCTTAGAGGATGCCTGTCCAGAGGTTGGATTTGGGTAATTTTGCAGGGTGTGGTAAATGGGGAGGATGGGCGGGGGGGCTTCCAGGTTTGTTGCTGTTTGGTGAGTGAACTTACATGGACTTGTGTTATTGGATTTTGATGGGTGCAAATTAGCTGGGCTGGGAAGGGGCGGACTTTGGAACCCCCCCCCCCCCCCCCTCTGAATTTTTCTTCTCTCTTTTGAACTTTACTAGGGCGACAGGCACTCTGAATGTTTTTCATGGGCAGTTTTGAGCCCAGAGAACAGGGAAGCGGGGTGGGGGATGTTGGGAGGAACTGTTGTTTATTTTATTTGTTGTTTCTTTGTATTATCTCAACGGTACGGTGTATACACGTTACCCCCACTAGTGGGGACCTATCTGACTATCAATGGGAGTACAGTGTAACAGGGAAGCCAAAATTTTAAGTTGGAATGTTAACGGATTGGGGACAAGATCAAGAGAAGTGCTGTATTGCAGTATATTAAGAGACTATCGCCGGACGTTGTCTTACTTCAGGAAACACACCTCATTGGCAACACATGCAAAGCAATGCACACATGGGGATATTCGATGATAGCAACCGCGGGCTTTACCTCTAGCTCCAGGGGAGTAGCATTATGCAAAAAAGTTGTTTCCACTCTCCCTCACCTCCACATACGTGGACGACCAGGGCAGATATGTTGGAAACACGGGCTCTTGTGAGGGCAGGTCCGTCACCTTCATATCCATATACGCGCCCCCGGGGATGCAGGGCATAACATTCACTGACTTAAGTGCTGTGCTCTTGACGTTACCTGACGGACACCTGGTGCTCGGCGGCGACTTTAATTCAATAGTGTCGGGCGCTCTAGATAGACAACCCCCTCGCACAACCCCCCAAGCTGCCCATGCGTTTTCCACTTTCTTAGAAGCGATGGGGCTCATAGACAGCTGGAGGACATACAATCCCGATAAGATACAGCACACCTTCCATTCCAGGGGGCATAACAGCCTATCCCGCCTTGATTACATACATGTCCCGGCTCCACAAATCACTGATATTCATGAAATCCGCCACCTGGCCAGAGGTATCTCCGACCACCCCCCTCTGAGGGTTCATATTGTTCAAGATCATACACAGGTGGAACGGGTTGCCCCAATTAACCCCTGGTACCTCAAAAACAGCAAAATACGAAAAGGACTCATCAAAACTATTGATGCATACTTTCTGGAGAACGAACACACAGTTGAGTCCCCCCAAATATTATGGTAAGCTTTCAAAACAGTGGTCCGTGGGCAGGCCCTTTCCTTGGTTGCGGGCTCCAAAAAAGATAGGGCGAAAGAAATCTCCCACATAGAACAGGAGCTTTACCGTCTGGAACAGGATCTTACCTCAGACGCCACACCTGAAGCCCTTCACTCCCTCAGTCTGCGCCAGGATGAATTTCGGGCGTTGGTCATGGACCGTGCCAAACTACTGAGACAGGATAGGCTGGGACAGATATATGACTGGTGTGACAAGGCTGACAAACTGCTCGCATGGTTGGACAAGAGGGAGCAGGCCAGCAGGCTTTTGCCAGAAATTAAAAGTACGGATGGGTCACCTGTGACAGATCCCCAGGACATAGTTAACCACTTTGCAGTTCAATTCCAGACTGTATATAGCTCGGTGGCACCATACCCTGAATCAGGCTTTACCGACCTTATCAAAGACATCTCTCTCCCAAAGCTATCAGACTCTGATCATACATTCATGGATGGTGCACTGACTGTGGATGAAATAGCAACAGCAATAAGAAAGTTACACTCGGGGAAAGCTTTGGGCCCAAACGGAATTCCAATGGAGCTTTACAAACTTCGACAAGATAAATTGGCCCCCTATCTTAAATCCATTTTCGAGGACAGCCTTAAACAGGGCTCATTGCCATACGACCAGAGGATTGCTACTATAGTCACAATCCACAAGGAAGGGAAACCCAAAACGGAGTGCACCTCCTACCGACCCATATCGCTTCTGAATGTGGAACCCAAAATTCTAGTTAAAGTCCTGTCCACTAGACTGATTAAAGTGATAGGTGATTTAGTCCACCCAGATCAATCAGGGTTCATGCCTAAAGGAAATACTGCTTTCAACCTGCGCAGACTGCATGGAGTCCTGGGCAGAGTACCGACGATACGTGAGGATGCCATAATAGTCTCCCTAGACGTCACAATGGCTTTTGATACACTGGAATGGCCTTATCTTTTTGCAGTACATGTCAAACTAGGATTTGGGCCAGATTTCTGCCGCTGGGTACGACTGTTGTACAGCGAGCCGATGGCTCAAATAGTTGTGAATAACAGGAAGTCAGAACCCTTTATACTGAGCCGAGGGACCCATCAGGGTTGTCCCCCCCTTTCTCCCTTGCTGTTCGCTTTAACCCTTGAGCCACTAGCAGCGTGGATCCGTAAAGATGTAATGATCCGCAGCATGCTTTGGTCGGCGGATTGGGAGGACCGGATATCCCTTTCTCCAGATGACATTCTCCTTTATCTCACGTCTCCTAGGAGATCCTTCATAGCAGCTTTTGACATATTGGATATTTTTTGCAGGCATTCTGGGTTTCGCGTCAATTGGCAAAAATCACTTCTGTATGTCCTATGGGGGACTTCTCCCCCTCTGCCCCGAAAGTGTCCGATTCCAGTAGTCACAGAAGGTTTCAAATACTTAGGCATCTTTATTTCCCTAGACCCATCAACACGATACATCCGCAATCTGCTCCCCCCACTGCAGCAGCTCAAAAGCGACATAACACACTGGAAGTCACTCCCGCTCTTGCTATTGGGCAAAGCTGCATTATTTAAAATGATGTCTTTGCATCGATTTCTGTACGAGCTGCAGACTTCAGCCGACCTAGTCCCAAACTCGTACTTTAAAGATCTCGAAGGGCTCCTGACAGCCCTCCTAAGGGGGGGAGACCACGTATCGCTATGAAAAAGCTGATGCTTAGCTGGTATGATGGAGGAATCGGCCTGCCTGATATTAAGAAATACTATTGGGCTTCGCATCTAACAGCTATCAGCCATTGCACGTATGGCCGCCCTGACAACCCGGGGTTTATTATGGATCATTGGCTCTTACCCAATGGGACCTTTTCCAGGGCGCTATATTCCACACCAAGCAAATAACCACTGTAGGAGAGTAGGGTCTGCAATCCTATGATCACCCAGATTTTTTGCTTTTGTTTCACTGGTTTACGACTTTCTCTGGCTGTGGGCCTGCCAATCAGACCCACAGCCTAGCTGTTCTCTCACTAAATTGACATGTGTGCCTTAGGTGCACTATCCAATTGGTACTGGGCCACCTTATCAGACCCTGTAACTCAGGGCATAGGTGTACCCAGGGCCTACCAGGGGCTGAAGCATGTATTATGCCACCCCTGGATGGCCATCTAAATCTGACACAACTGGCTGCACGACAGCTGGGGCAAGGTGGTGTAATCACCCTTTGCTTTAGATATAGTACACCTATATCTAACCCTAAAAATGGACACACAGATTCCTATCAGTCACTCCTATGGCAGGCCTTGACAATCCTGAAGGCAGAGTGCTTGGAATCGTGTGAAATGGTGCTCTGGCATGAGCTGAGCCCGTTTGCAGCTTGCGGAACCAAGCCCTAATAGCTGTTCCATGATAACGCATACCATATACTCTTAAGTGCATTATAATCCTCGCGGTTAAATGCTATCTTTGGTATTGCTTTATCAAAACATGTCGAGTAAGGTGTCATACGAATTGGAATACTAACCCCTCGCCAATTCTGGCGACGGGGTTAGCATTCCACCCTTCTAGAGGGACACGACATGTATGTAACTGTGAACCCCGGTTAAAGTTAAACGAAGCCTCAGCTCCACAAAATGGATGCTGCCACCACAGACACGAGTCTGACCTCCTGCTGCTGGGAGTCCTTCCAGCGAGGAGAGCTTGGAAAAAGGGTTTCCTGTCAGGGGCGGTGCTAGCACCATCCCAGACAGGGTTTTGTGTATCCTGGGTAGGCAGGGCTTTACAGGAAGGTGACTGCTGAGTGGCACCCCGGTGCTCACTACGCATCTGCCGGCTAGAACCAGTTCCAGGGGCACACCAGCCCCTGGCCTGGGGAAAGCCCGGCATGGGAGAGGGGTGTAACCACCCCCCTTCCTGGTCCCACCCCTAGGGCAGGACCTAGTCGCGTACCCACCCCTTTCTTTAGGATAAAGGCAGGAGCGGGGACCCTTCCAAATTAGATCATCTTTGGAATCAAGACACGACTTTCTACGAAAGGACTTCAAGATTTCTTCTTCAAGATTCTCCCTTGTGACTAAGGAGTAGTCACCCTGCATCCGCAGGCACCATCTTAAGAACACTGCGGTCTGCTGCAAGTCCTTCCTCCGGAATCCGACTGCCCAGCTCGACGACAACCGGCTTCCCTGGCACCTCTGACCTCTACCCACCTCTACAGCAAAGCTGAGAACCGTGGGTGCGACGAGACCTCGAGGGACCGGCCATCTTCAAGACTGCACGACTTCTTTCCAGCACCACCGCCGAGGGATCCTCTGGTGAGTGCTTTGGGGTCCGAGAAGCCCCGACCCTGAGCAGCTCCAGCACCGAAGATCAGCCCTCCAGCATCTCCACGATCTGCGTGGGGCCCTTCTGCTTTTTGCTGCTCACCGCGTTGTTTGGCTACTAGCCCGCTGGCTTGTGGCCTTCTTAACGACGCCCGACGACATCACTGCTGCTGGTCTGGTTGCTCCAGACTGGCCCTTGCTCCCTTCCAAAAGAGGAGCACCCCGGACCCTCCTGGTCCACTCCAGACGCCATTTTGAGTCCACCGCGTGGGCTTGAATTAGCCAAGACTTGTTGCCCCAATCCTGGGTCCAGCGACGTCGACAGCTTCATCCATCGTGGGACAGCTCGCTCCTCCATCCTGGTCACCGACAACGCCTCCTGGTCCGTGAGATCTGCAGAGCACAGCGTCGCCCACTCACCTAGTCGAGGTGACTACCATCCGGTGCCCTCCTGGTGCCACCTGACTACTGGCTAGTAGTCACAAACTTGGTCCCCTCTGCTTTCAGGTGTCGTCCATCTTCGATCCAGGCTTGGATCAACTCGAACTCTCTTCACTGGTCGCCTGCCAGCAACTTCTTTCTTCAGGCTCCTGGTCAGTCTACGAGGATTCCCGACGTCTTTTGAGACCTATGCAGCTGCAGCCCCTGGGCTAGGTAACTTCGGTATTTCGGTGCCCCAGCATAGCCTCACTATCCAAGGGTCAGAATCCACTTTCGTTTTCCTCCTACCAGGTCGGGTTCGCCCGAGAACACTAACTTTGTGAAATCTAGCTACCATAGACTTTGTCCTGCATCACGCGTGAGAGTGCACACTCTGCACCCGAGTCCCCTAGGCCTCCTATTAGTAATCTGAAGGTTCAGTAGTCAAGTCCTAGCGATTCCAAAGCCTATTAGTACAGTACTTACCTGCTAGTAATTTCGCATTCCACTTTTGTAGTATATGGTTTTACGTGCCCCTCGGGCATTTGTGTAAATTGTGCGAACTCAAGTATTTTCGTAAGAGTTTTGTTTTGTGCTTAGTACCCGGTCCTCATAAAGAGTACAGGGCTGTTGTGATCCTAATAAATACACTGTTTATTTTCATAACACTTGTGTGGTGTCCTTTCACTTGGTGTTCAAGGGGTATATGTGATGGTATAACAGCTGGCTTAACACGCCCTCTAGAGTTTAGCCCGAAGACTGCTCGTATCCACGCTACTAGGATAGCTGGTCTATAAGGTTGACTTACAACCAATCACCATAAGGGTTGTTTGGACTGATACAAAGTGCTCACTAGAATAGTGAACATTATTGTTGGACAGGCCTCGTGAAGGGCTTGCTCCCTCCCCGCATGACAGAGCCTGGACACCGGCTCTCCCGGTGCCACCAGAAGAACGACCCCGGCGACCCACAGAAGCAACCCGCAACCCGTCCCCTACGGGACACCTACTCCCGGACATCTCTGTATCACTGGCCCGGGCCCCCGCCAGCACCATTGCCCGGCCCAGCCGCCATCTTGGACACTGCACCACGAGGCCGCGTGGCCTCAGCTCGACCCCAACCCTGGGCCTGGCCAGGCCCCGACATCCCGGCACCACCATCCACCCAGGAGGTGAACGGACCACTTGGCAGGTCAATGGGAGAGAGGAGTGTCGATGGCTCTCCCCCGCCAGGTGCCGATCGCCCCCAGCCTCCCCGGGCGCTGGCTCCACCCCCCTGCTGGGTGTCTGGACTCCCTCATCCCGGACCTTCTGACCTCCAAGAGCGAGGGTCCGGACATCAAAGGGGGCCAGACCTATAACTGGGGCAGCTCCAGAGCAGGAAGGCAGTTGTATCCTGGAGTTGAGAGACACCTCGAAGAACTCATCCTTGACGGACTGCTGGCGCTGCCGCAGCCCTGCCTTGTGAACCATCGTCCTGCCTGCTGGCGCTGCCGCGGCATTCTGCAACCTTCCTCCTCGTCGGACCTGCTGGCGCTGCCGCGGCCCTCTGCAACCTACATCGTCTTCGGGACCTGCTGGCGCTGCCGCGGCCCTCTGCAACCTACATCATCGTCGGGACCTGCTGGCGCTGCCGCGGCCCTCTGCAACCTACATCGTCTTCGGGACCTGCTGGCGCTGCCGCAGCCCTCTGCAACCTACATCATCGTCGGGACCTGCTGGCGCTGCCGCGGCCCTCCTCAAGTGAGACTTGCCATCCGAGCCTGCTGGCGCTGCCGCGGCCCGACCTTCCAGAACTCCGAGCTCGAGGATTGTGAGCTATCCATCAGACCACCTCAATACCAGAAAGGTATCAAGACTGTCCCGCTACCCCCTTTCCCTTCCAGAGACTAGAATTGAGAGGACCCTCGTGTCCCAATCTCACTGTACCGTGATACTTTGCTTCGAGAACTGCATATAAAAAGCCTTAACTTTATCCCTGTGTGGTGTCCATCTGTGGGGGGGAAGTTACTTGTCTGTACGATCGCTGGAGACGGCCCTCACCGGAGGCCTCTCCCCTTGTCCTCGGCCGACCCTCCAGGTCCCCGTCTAACATTGGTGGCCAGCGGCGCGATCCGAACCAACGCGTAATCGTACAGAGAGTAACTCACCCCACGACTCAACCACAATGACAACAAAAGAGAGCGGATCCGCAGAGAAATTCCAGATGGAGAAACTAGAAGAGTACAACCATCGAGAGCTAAAGCAATTTTGCATGGAACTAGGCATTGCTACCACCGGGTTGAGCACGAAAGAGGACTTCAAACACGCCCTAGAATCTTGGGCAGAAACGGGTACGGCTGTACCCCGGAACCAAAACAGCGAGGCACCAGAAACAAACACCAATCAAACGGAAGAAAGGAGAGCGGGTCTCTCCATGGAAGAGATCCAAGAACGAGAGAAAAGCAGACTCCATGAATTGGAGTTGGTACGGCTCCGGTTGGACGGAGAGCTGAAACTGGCGGAACAAAAGATAAACTTAGAACACTTACGGCTCCGAGAGGAGCGAGAAGAGAAACAAAGGCAGAGAGAACTCGAAGAGAAAAAACTGGCATACGAACACGAGCACAAGCTAGCAGAAATAGAAATGCGGAAACAGAATAAAGATCTAGGGGTGCCCGAGCGCCCGCACACCCCGGGCACTACCGAACCAAAGGTCCACATCCCCAAGGATGTCGTCAGAGAATATTATCGGAACAACGACATACAGCAGTGGTTCAAGGCCTACGAGATCGCTATGACCTCCCACCGGATTGATCGAAGTGACTGGGGAGCCGGGCTATGGGGGAGGTTCGTCAATGAAGGCCGCGATGCCCTGCTACAGCTCCCGGACCATCAGATGACCTCCTATGACCACATGAAGGCCGCCCTCCTCACTCGATACGGACTCACGCCCGAGATGTACCGCCAGAGGTTCCGCGACTGCAAACGGATCCCGGGTACAACTTGGGTAGAGTATGTGAACTATTTCAGCCGAGCCTTCGAGGGGTGGATCAAGGGCAGCCACGTAACCACCTACGAGCAACTCTTTAACCTCATAGTGTGGGAGCACCTCTCCAACAATTGCTTCGTCGAGCTCAGGCAGCACCTTCTCGACAGTAAATTGACTGAACCTCGGCAGCTCGCCGCTGAAGCTGACCGATGGGAAAACACTCGAGTGGCCCGGAGTGGGCCAAGTGAACAAAACAGAAACAACCAAGGTCTCCATCGCCCCCGAGGAGGAGGAGGAGGCCAGGGCCGGGGCAGAGATGCCGTCCCGGCAGCTCCCGCCAGCAGCACCCGCCCCCGGCCGGTCGGGGAAACCCCCCGATGCGCCCAGGGTTCCAAGCCAACGTTACTTGCCACCGGTGCCAGCGAATCGGACACTATGCCAGCGACCCGAGCTGCCCGAAGAACCAGACTCCCGTGCCCCGCCAGGTCGCTGCCGCCGCGCTAGGAGAGGAGCAAACCTCCGAAGAGTATGAAGAGTACGAGCAGGAACAACCCGAGTGGGAACCTGCCGCCATGATCCTGGCCTGCCTGGGGGAAAGAGACATGATCCCGCGGGCTCCCCTACCCGCCAACACCAGAAAATACAGCCAGTGGGTGAACATAAATGGGCGCAAGGCCGAAGCCCTGCGCGACACCGGGGCCAGTGTGACGGCGGTCCGCTGTCACCTGGTGACCCCGGAACAAATCCTGCCAAACGTTCTTTGCCCCGTCCGATCAGCCGACAATTCAGAGAGCCTGTGTCGGATGGCCTGTGTCCCCTTCGAATGGGGAGGAGTGTCCGGTATGCTAAAAGTGACTGTCCGCGATGATGCCCCCGTGGACTGCCTCCTGGGAAACGACCTCGAGAGTTCCCCGTGGGCGGCCATTGAGAGAAGAGAGCACCTGGGGATGTTGGGCCTCCCGGACTGGGCGTGCGTAACAACCCGGTCCATGGCCGCCCGTGCCATCCCTAGACCCGAAGAACCCGAATGGCCAGCACCTCCTCCCCTGATCACCACAGAGGAAGACGCCCTCAGTACTGATCCCCCAGAGCAAACCCCAGAAGGGCCCACTCCGCTCCAAGATCTTCCAGAACTGGCTGAGTGGCGTCAAGAGGGTGGACCCACCCAGGAACAATTCCGGCAGGAGCAGAAGACCTGTCCTTCCCTCGAGGGACTCCGACAGCAAGCACTCGCCCAGAGCGCTGGAGACACCGCAGGGGCCCACTGGATCTATTGGACAATGACCTACTATACAGCGAGCACAGAATTGCCGAATTGGGGGCCAGTCGAGTGCTGGTGGTGCCCCTCCGCTTCAGAGACTTCCTTTTGAACTTGGCACACGATGTCCCCCTTGCTGGGCACTTGGGGCAAGACAAAACGCATAACCGCCTGGTAACACACTTTTACTGGCCCAAAATGCGAAATGACGTCTCCAACCACTGCCGGGCATGCCCCACCTGCCAGGCCAGCGGGAAGAGCGGCCGAAAAATCAAAGCAGCCCTGCAACCATTCCCCGTCGTAACCACCCCGTTCGAACGGGTGGGAATAGACATTGTGGGGCCCCTGGACCCCCGAACAGCACAAGGGCATCTATTCATCCTGGTCCTGGTGGACCACGCCACCCGCTATCCCGAGGCCATTCCTCTTCGGACTGTAACAGCACCAGTGGTAGGCCGAGCCCTGATGGGGATCTTCTCCCGAGTAGGATTCCCCCGGGAAGTCGTCAGCGACAGAGGCACGAACTTTATCTCCAAATATATGAAATCTCTCTGGCAGCAGTGCGGGGTTACGTACCGGTTCACGACCCCCTATCACCCGCAAGGAAACGGACTGGTCGAGCGGTTTAACCGCACTCTCAAGGGGATGATCATGGGGCTGGAGGAACCCCTACGTCGCCAGTGGGACGTGCTGCTCCCGTGCCTCCTCTTCGCCTACCGAGAAGTCCCCCAGAAATCCCTCATTTTCAGCCCTTTCGAGCTCCTGTACGGAAACCCTGTCCGGGGGCCCCTCAGCCTGGTTAAAGAAGAATGGGAAATGGCCCCCCAGAAGACCCCTCCGGACGTGTATAAGTACCTCCTGGCCCTCCGCAACCAGACCCGGCGATTCAGGGAACTCGCTAAAGCCAATCTCGAGGCCAGTCAGGAGGACATGAAGAAATGGTACGATCAACATGCCTCCTCTATTGAGTTCGAGCCTGGTCAGCAAGTATGGGTAATGTCTCCCATCGAGCCTTGTGCCTTGCAGGACAAATGGACAGGACCCTTCAAGGTGGTCGAGCGCAAGGGCCCTGTCACCTATCTAATCGACATGGAGTCCCCCCGGAACCCCATCCGGGTCCTTCACACCAACAGACTCAAACCACACTTCGTACGCTCGGAGCTCAGCCTACTGATGGCCACAGATAGTGGGGCAGAGGAAGACTCCGAGCCCCTCCCTGACCTACTGAGAACCCGTGAGAAAGATGGCTCGGTGGACGGGGTCCGACTCTCCGATGCCCTGACCCCGGAGCAGCGCCAAGACTGTCGGGCCCTCCTGCTGCAATTTGCAAACCTGTTCTCCCTTACCCCCGGGGTCACCCTCTGGTGCCTTCACGACGTGGACACTGGGGACAGTCCCCCTATCCGACACCGGGCGTACCGAGTGCCAGATCGGGTGCGCGCCTGCAACCAAGACGAAGTCTCCAAAATGCTCACACTCGGAGTCATCGAGCCATCCGACAGCCCCTGGGCCAGCCCAGTCGTACTGGTCCCCAAAGCTGCTGCCCCGGGCACCACCCCCGAGCTCCGATTTTGCGTCGACTATCGGGGCCTGAACGCTGTCACCCGAACCGACGCTCACCCCATTCCCCGAGCAGATGAGCTGGTTGACCGCATGGGGGCTGCCCGCTACCTGAGCATCTTCGATCTGACAGCGGGCTACTGGCAGATCGGCCTCACCCCCAGAGCCCAAGAACGATCCGCCTTCTCTACCCCGGATGGTCACTACCATTTCAAAGTGATGCCATTCGGCATAAAAAACACCCCCGCCACTTTCCAACGACTTGTGAACCAGGTATTGGCGGGCCTCGAAGAATTCAGTGCCGCCTACCTGGACGATATCGCTGTGTACAGCCGCCACTGGACAGATCACCTTCACCACCTTCACCACCTCCGAGAAGTCCTGCACGCCCTCCAACAGGCCGGCCTCACCATCAAGGCCAGCAAGTGCCAAATTGGCCAGGGGTCCGTGACCTACCTCGGGCACCAAGTGGGGAGCGGTCTGGTGGCCCCTCTCCAGCTCAAGATCGCTGCCATCCAGTCCTGGCAGCCACCCGTCACCCAAACCGAGGTCCGACCCTTCTTGGGGCTCACCGGATACTACAGGCGGTTTGTGAAGGACTATGGCAGCATTGTGGGGCCCCTCACAGACCTCACATCCAAGAAACACCTCAAATCCGTCAATTGGACCCCGGACTGTCAAGCGGCCTTCGAGAAACTAAAGGCCGCCATGTGCACCGCCCCTGTGCTCCAGGCCCCCGACTACAGCCGTGAGTTCATCGCCCAGACGGATGCCTCAGACCATGGCATTGGGGCAGTCCTCTCCCAACTAAACACCGAGGGAGTCGACCAGCCAGTGGCCGACGCCTGCTGGCCCGAGAACAGCGCTGGAGCACCATCGAACGGGAGGCCTTTGCCGTAGTGTGGGCCCTCAAGAAGCTCCGGCCCTACCTCTTCGGTACCCACTTCCGGGTACAAACAGATCATCGACCCCTGCAATGGTTGATGCAGATGCGGGGGGAGAATCCCAAACTGTTGTGATGGTCCATCTCCCTGCAGGGGATGGACTTCACTGTGGAGCATCATCCAGGCCAGGACCACGCCAACGCGGACGGCCTGTCACGCTTTTTCCGCCTCGACGAGGAGAGTCCCCAAGAGGATGGGTGACTCTCCCCGCCTTCAGCTGGGGGGGACGCATGTTGGACAGGCCTCATGAAGGGCTCGCTCCCTCCCCGCATGACAGAGCCTGGACACCGGCTCTCCCGGTGCCACCAGAAGAACGACCCCGGCGACCCACAGAAGCAACCCCCAACCCGTCCCCTACGGGACACCTACTCCCGGACATCTCTGTATCACTGGCCCGGGCCCCCGCCAGCACCATTGCCCGGCCAGCCGCCATCTTGGACACTGCACCACGAGGCCGCGTGGCCTCAGCTCGACCCCAACCCTGGGCCTGGCCAGGCCCCGACATCCCGGCACCACCATCCACCCAGGAGGTGAACTGACCACTTGGCAGGTCAATGGGAGAGAGGAGTGTCGATGGCTCTCCCCCGCCAGGTGCCGATCGCCCCCAGCCTCCCTGGGCGCTGGCTCCACCCCCCTGCTGGGTGTCTGGACTCCCTCATCCCGGACCTTCCGACCTCCAAGAGCGAGGGTCCGGACATCAAAGGGGGCCAGACCTATAACTGGGGCAGCTCCAGAGCAGGAAGGCAGTTGTATCCTGGAGTCGAGAGACACCTCGAAGAACTCATCCTTGACGGACTGCTGGCGCTGCCGCAGCCCTGCCTTGTGAACCATCGTCCTGCCTGCTGGCGCTGCCGCGGCATTCTGCAACCTTCCTCCTCGTCGGGACCTGCTGGCGCTGCCGCGGCCCTCTGCAACCTACATCGTCTTTGGGACCTGCTGGCGCTGCCGCGGCCCTCTGCAACCTACATCATCGTCGGGACCTGCTGGCGCTGCCGCGGCCCTCTGCAACCTACATCGTCTTCGGGCCCTGCTGGCGCTGCCGCGGCCCTCTGCAACCTACATCATCGTCGGGACCTGCTGGCGCTGCCGCGGCCCTCCTCAAGTGAGACTTGCCATCCGAGCCTGCTGGCGCTGCCGCGGCCCGACCTTCCAGAACTCCGAGCTCGAGGATTGTGAGCTATCCATCAGACCACCTCTATACCAGAAAGGTATCAAGACTGTCCCGCTACCCCCTTTCCCTTCCAGAGACTAGAATTGAGAGGACCCTCGTGTCCCGATCTCAGTGTACCGTTATACTTTGCTTCGAGAACTGCATATAAAAAGCCTTAACCTTATCCCTGTGTGGTGTCCATCTGTGGGGGGGAAGTTACTTGTCTGTACGATCGCTGGAGACGGCCCTCACCGGAGGCCTCTCCCCTTGTCCTCGGCCGACCCTCCAGGTCCCCGTCTAACAATTATATATCAGGCCAACTTCTCACAACCACTCACCGGCCCCACCGACCACGCGGTTTAAATTTGGCATTCTGCCGCCAAAGCACTCGGCTGGCACAACAAGCTGACTCTTGCCACACCTCTGAGGGACTCACAAAAACTTGGATATATGGGCAACTCAAAAGGATTTGACAAATGGGACATAATAGGCATTTCACATGTCAAAGACCTTTGGTACGCTGGGGGTGTGAAACCCTTCGACACTCTACAAACTCAGTATGCTCTGTCGGATTCAGAATATTATCGATATTTACAAATCAGACACTTGCTGCAAACAGCAATTCCTGTTGACTCGACTCCACCGGACACCTCCCCACTGGAGGACAGGCTGCTGGATGGTCATCTACCTGACAAGGCCATTTCCCTGACATACCGAAACCTCATTAACAATATAGACAACCCCCTATTGAAACTGCGAGACAAATGGACAGAGGACAGAATAGAGTTAGATGACGAAACCTGGCAGGAAGCGGTCTCCTCTCCTAAGACGGTCGCTATACCGGCGCGACTCAGACTGGTGCAACTAAAGCTCCTCCATAGAATTTACGTACCTGGTCCCCAACTGGTGCACATGGGTGGACTGACGGACGGCTCTTGTAGGAGGGGATGCACACAATTGGGCACATTCATACACATACTATGGAATTGTGAGCAAATTCAGAAATACTGGAGCAGCATCTACAGGATCATGAGTGAAGTGGTGGGGATGGAAATCAGACCGGAAGCGCCCAGGTGCCTCCTTAACATCTGGAACCCTACCGACCTCAACACTTATACTACGAAATAGGTTACGTTTGGCTGCATGATCGCCAAGAGAAATATTGCACAGCTCTGGGGAGCCCTGCACCCGCCTACGGTCCTAGCTTGGGAGCGAGGCCTTGACTGGTGTATGCTAAGAGAGAAAACAGTCTATGTGGCCCGGGGTTGCCCCAGCATATGGTCCAAGGTTGGGGCACCCTGGAATGCTTACCGGGGTGATATTTGTGCCCCGCCTGTGATGCCGATGATGATGATCCCCCATCCCCGTAAACTTCAATGAATTTGCTGCTGTATTGTATGTAATACAACCCTCAATTGATTCTGTGATTCTGTACCTTATGTCGAGACTGTTTAATAAAAAAATTTGCACAAAAAAAAAACTGCAAAATCGTTTCATTTTCTGACATGTTGAGAATCTGTGATATGAAGTCCTGAGTCTGGCAAAAAGCAGAATAGACAATTTTTTTTTTATTTACCAGCATAATCTAAACATATCAGTGTCTGGGTTTGTAAGACTGATGTCTCCTTTGTTTTATAGGCACTACTAAGTAGAGTGGCCCAATCGCAAATGCGCTGAATCGAAAATATTTGTTGGAATGAGGTATCCTGATAGACGTGAGACCGAAAACTGTTTCCCCGGTCTACTTCTTCTATATCTAACAGAGGCTTCATATAGTTGACATTTTATTTATGTATCTATTTTTAGGTCCCGCAGATAATACTGAAGCATAATGGTTTCTTTTAATCATTATTGTCCTTCACTTCAATTAATATCTTTTGAGAAGATAGTCGATGTAACACTGGCGGCGTTACATGATACTTAGGTAATCGAACATAAAAGAATTCCAATGAATAGGAATTATTGTACCCGGTTTTCTTATGCCAGAGTTTCAGTAACGTGAGAACTAAAATGGTAGTTGGATCATGTAAATTATCAGTTGGGTTATTTGGATGTATGAAGATAAACTATCAATTATTTAAACTGATTGACTAAAGATAAGTGATAAAACCAATTGATAAACTCATAGAATGTAGTTGAGGCACTATTGACGTGGTCACTGTGCTGCCTACACACAGAAGGAAAAAACAACACAGGGTCGTGGCTCTGACCCAGTAAGGCTAAGCCCAATGTAACACCAAAACAACACAGCTGCCAGTACTGGACTTTGCTTTCTACTATTTTTACTAACCTTTATGAGTGAAACATACCGGTCCGGTTTTTAAAATTTCCGTCACTTTGTTTTATTAAATGTCAAGTCAAGTCAAAAAGATTTATATAGCGCGCTACATACCCATAGGGTCTCAAGGCGCTTGAGGAGGGGTGGGGAATTACTTGTCGAATATCCAAGTTTTAAGTTGTTTTCTGAATGCTAGGTGGTTCTGAGTAAGGCGAAGGTGAGTAGGAAGGGAGTTCCAAGTTTTAGCTGCCAGGTAGGAGAAGGATCTGCCTCCCATGGTGGTTTTGTTGATGCGAGGTACAGTGGCAAGAGCTTGGTTGGAGGATCGTAGCTGACGGGAGGGGGTGTAGAAGGACAGTCGTGTGTTGAGGCATTCAGGTCCAAGTTCGTAAAGTGCTTTGTGTGCGTGGGTTAGGAGGCGGAAAGTAATCCTCTTATTTACTGGGAGCCAGTGGAGGGTTTTCAGATGACCAGAGATGTGTTCTTTACGCGGGATGTCTAGTACGAGCCTGGCAGAGGCGTTCTGGATGCGTTGGAGTTTTTTCTGGAGTTTTGCGGTGGTACCGGCGTAGAGGGTGTTCCCGTAGTCCAGGCGGCTAGTGACCAGTGCGTGGGTGACCGTTTTACGAGTTTCGGTGGGGATCCAGCGAAATGTTTTTTTAAGCATGCGAAGAATGTTGAAACAGGATGATGAAACGGCGTTGACTTGTCTGGTCATCGAGAGTGAGGAGTCCAGGATGATGCCCAGGTCCCGTGCGTGGTCTGTCGGGATGGGTGCCTTTCCAAGGGCCTCTGGCCACCAAGAGTCATCCCAGGCGGAGGGGGAGGAGCCTAAGATGAGGACTTCTGTTTTGTCGGAGTTCAGTTTCAGACGGCTGTGCTTCATCCACTCGGCTACTTCTTTCATTCCTTCGTGTAAGTTGGTTTTGGCGGTGTTATTGTCTTTGGTGAGTGAGAGGATCAGTTGAGTGTCGTCAGCGTAGGAGATGATGTTGAGGTTGTGTTGGCGAGCGATGGTCGCAAGGGGGCTCATGTATACGTTGAAGAGGGTGGGGCTGAGAGAAAATCCTTGTGGCACGCCACAAATGACTTCAGTGGCCTCTGACTTGAATGGTGGGAGGCGGACTCTCTGGGTTCTTCCGGTGAGGAACGAAGGGATCCAATCCAGTGCTTTTCCTTGGATTCCGACGTTTCTGAGGCGCTGTAGAAGGGTGCTATGACAGACTGTGTCGAAGGCTGCGGAGAGGTCGAGGAGGATGAGGGCGACTGTGTCTCCGTTATCCAGTAGAGATCGAATGTCGTCAGTTGCAGCGATGAGTGCGGTCTCAGTGCTGTGTTTGGCTCGGAAGCCGGACTGTGAGGAGTCGAGGGATTTGTTGGTTTCGAGGAATGCGGCAAGCTGGTTGTTGACCGCTTTCTCAATGACTTTGGCCGGGAATGGAAGGAGCGAGATGGGGCGGTAGTTTTTGAGTTCGGTGGGGTCAGCTGTGGGTTTCTTCAGGAGGGCGCTGAGTTCGGCATGTTTCCAGCTTTCCGGGAAGGTTGCGGAGTTGAGGGAGCAGTTGATGACGTCTCGGAGGTGCGGTGCTATTATGGAGTCTACTTTGTTAAAGATGTGGTGAGGGCATGGGTCTGTGGGGGATCCTGAGTGGATAGAGTTCATCAGACGGATGGTGTCCTCAGTGGAGATTGGCTTCCACTCGTTGAGGATGTTCAGGGGGGTGGGGGTCCTGCAGGGGGTTGGGTGGGTTGGTCTTCGGGACGGTTGTCGAAGCTGTTGTGGATGTCTGCAATTTTGTTGTGGAAGAATGAGGCTAGGGAGTCGCAGAGGGCTTGAGAGGGGGTGATGTCGTTGGAGTTGGCCGAGGGGTTGGTAAATTCCTTGACGATGTTGAATAATTCCTTGCTGTTGTGGGCGTTGTAATCTAGTCGGTCCTTGAAAGCGGCTTTCTTGGCGGTCCGGATCAGTTGGTGGTGTATGCGGGTGGCGTTTTTGAAGGCGTCCTTGGTGCTGGTGGTTGGGTCTTTTTTCCAGGCCTTCTCAAGGGAGCGGCAGAGTTTCTTGGATTTCTTAAGATCATCGTTGAACCAGGAGGCCTTCTTGCTGCCTAGTTTGATTTGTCGTTTTTTCAGTGGTGCTAAGATGTCGGCGCTGTTGGATAACCATTGGGTGAGGTTGGTGGCTGCTTGGTCTGGGTTTGAGGAGTGGGCTGGGGGGTTTAGAAGAAGCGATGAGATCTGGTCGATGGTGATTTTGTTCCAGTTTCTTTGCAGAGTGGGTTGGGGGTGGTTGTTGGAAGTGGGCTTGTTGTAGGTGAAGTGAACGCAGCTGTGGTCAGTCCAAAGGAGAGCTGTGGTGTGGCTGAAGGAGACATGTTTGCTGGAGGTGAAGATAGGGTCGAGTGTGTGACCTGCGATGTGGGTGGAGGTGGTGACAAGTTGTTTAAGTCCGAGGTTGGCGAGGTTGTCCAAAAGGGTGGTGGTGTTGCGGTCGTTGTTCTTTTCAAGGTGAAAGTTGAGGTCTCCCAAAAGGATGTAATCCTCGGAGGGGAGCGCGTGTGGAGTGATGAAGTCCGTGATGTCTTCACTAAACTGTGCGCGGGGTCCTGGTGGCCTGTAAAGGAGGGTGCCTCTGAGTGTGGTTTTGGGGTCGATGTGGATCTGGAAGTGAAGGTGTTCAGAGTTGGCGAGATTGACGTCTGAGCTGGTTGAGATGCGGGTGGATTTCTTATGGACGATAGCGATACCTCCTCCTGTGTGGCCGGTGCGGTCCTTGCGTATGATCTTATAGTCTTCCGGGATGGCAATGGTGATGTCTGGGGCTGAGGTGGCGTTCATCCATGTTTCTGTTGGGAAGGCGACGTCCGGAGAGATGGTGTCTAGTAGATCCCAGAGGTCAATGGCGTGCCTGTGGACCGATCGGGTGTTGAGCTGGATGCATTGTAGGTGGTTGGGGTCGGATATCTGTTGTGTGATCGTAGATGAGGAGTTGTTCTTGGTGCCGTAGAATTTGCAGGAGTTGCATGAGAATGGTCCGTGGGTGTGTCCAGGAGCAGCTTGGACGCAGTTGGGGGAACGGCCGGGGTTAAGGGCTAGGAGGGTGGTGGCATCGTAAGTAATGCGGGGAGGGTGGGCATTACGAGGACCAGGGGGTCTGGCGCTGGGCGCGGTCCAGGCGTGGACGGGCGTAGACGGGCTTACCTTTGGCGCACCTTCGGCGCGGCCGTAGCGCGTGGACGCTGCGCGTGTGGACATCCGACATAAATGGATAGTGGAGGGGGCGGAGCGTGGGAGGGGCGGCTGGGAGGCGGGAGCGAGGTGCAGGGAGGGTCTGGGACGGGCCGAAAATATACACGAAATGGCGCTCTGGTCAACAAATGCTGCGAGGGTTCCCAACAATGAGGTCAATACTGAAACTGGAGCGCTATGAGGGCAAGAATAGTGCAGGCCAGCAGAGGAAAGCGCTATACAAGTTCAAGCTACTAAGCGCTGTGCAGGGAAAATTACGGAGCACACCACAATTACAATCAAATTGAAATGGATAGCAAGGCACAGCCGCTTTGCAGAGCGCGGCGTAGCTAGGTAATCATTTTCTTAGCAATGAAATCAAGATAGCACTCATTTTTTGTGCATGTACAAACAAATATGAGACAATACATTTCAATACAACATAGTTTAAATGTACATTAAATTTACAAATTGTCAACACATCCACCAAACACTCAACTATTCATTCATACCTCACTCCTACCTACAAATAAACAACATAAAACATTATTTTGAGCCTAATGTCAACAAGTAGGTTAAACGTCCATGTTGATGGTAGTATGTTTGATTGTTTTGTCAAAAGCAGTCTTATTTAGGGACAATTTCTTGGAAACACTCCTTATTATCTACACCATCTGCCTTATTATCTATAAATCTGTTTGACACTAGGCGTAAAAAACCGGGTTGACGCGTTTCGAACCCCCAATTGCGGGGTTCTCCTCAGGACCAACAATCTTATTGTAGTACGACACAATCACCTGTTTGGTGGATGTGCTGACAATTTGTAAATTTAATGTACATTTAAACTATGTTGTATTGAAATGTATTGTCTCATATTTGTTTGTACGTGCACAAAAAAGAGTGCTATCTTGATTTCATTGCTAAGAAAATGATTTAATAAAACAAAGTGACGAAAATTTAAAAAACCGGACCGGTATGTTTCACTCATAAAGGTTAGTACAAATAGTAGAAAGCAAAGTCCAGTACTGGCAGCTGTGTTGTTTTGGTGGTACACACACAAGGAGGCAGTGGAGTGATCCGCCATTGAAAGACAAATAGTTGTGACGTTTTGCCTTCTATATGAATACTTCTCTGTTTACATATGTGTTATGAAAGTTCATAATGGGCTGAATATGAAAATGTTAAATACTTAGTCTTCAAGTACAAAGAACAATAAAATAATTGGAATGTGGTTTTATATTACACAAAAAATGCCTATGACATTGCAGAATATGCTCAAGTACAGCTTGGAACAAATTAATTTGCTAGTTATACATTTACAGTAAAAACAGTAGAAGAAATGCATCCAGCACTTTGTTTAGCCTGAAGATACAACTACCAATTTTCAATCTCAATTTTCAATGTATTTGTCTATATTGCCCGATTAATTAAAACTATTACTTATGGTAACATTTCATTCAAACGTGAACAAAATGTAAAACTATTACAATTAATATCAGCTCATCTGATTAAATCTGCTACCAATTATCTAAAAATAAGTATAAAGATGCTATATGCATAAAAAAACACTACACACATAAGTAAAAAACCCTTTTGATGGAGGAAGACAAAGTATCACTTTGGTGTCCTCCACTGTTACAGGACTGCAGGAGTACTGCAAAAAGTCAGTTCAACATTAAAACCGTTGTAAATAAATATAAGAGCAGATCTTGGCAAAGTTAGTCGCAAGCTGGTTTGGCAGGTCTTAGCCCGAACAGTTTTGTGCTGAATTGGAAAAAAGACACCAACTTCTCTTCAGGATGACAAACAGCCGAACGGCAAGGCGAGTATATTATCACATGGGTTGTCCTAAATGCTGCATTGCCTTCCTTCTCAGTGAAGCTAATTTCAAGGTCCTCTGTGAAGTGTGTATGCAATTTAAGTCCATATATCCTTCTGCTGACTGTTATTCTGAGCACCATGGGTCAGTGTCTGCGGTCTTTCCTGTTGCCCATTGGTAGTGGAGGGCTCTGTTTGTCAACAATTGTGACCAGTGAGCCCTAGTTATGTCCAGGAATTTGAACAATGAATATTCAGTGTGGTATTCTTAGGGTTCAAGGCCTCAATAATGGAGAGTCTGCAAGACTGGATTCCTAAGCTGTTGAATTGGCTGCGCATGAGGGCCTTTCATTCAGTGGGGCAGGGCAAATTAGGATAATGTTGATTACGGATACACTTTGATTCAAGCAAAATCTGCAAATGTTTCCTTTGCTCGTTCACAGTTCTCAGACACTTTGAATGTTTTCCAATGTTGGAAAATCCCCAGACCTCGGTGTCATGAACATGTTCTTGTTATAAATCGAAAAGGTGCTTACTAAGTATACTGGCTAGAGGTTTTTGATCACCATAGGAATTTATTACCATCCGGCGTGTGATCACCTAGCCAGTACGTTTTTTCTTCTAGCTATGACAGGAACTTTTGGCGTTTATCAATGGTCTTTTTGAATAGGTGCTGTGAAACATGGAGTTTCCAGATTTCTATTGCTGCCAATACATCTAGCGCTTCCTCTAGTAACACTCGGGAGTTGATTTGTTACCCAGGCTGTTTATCTGTCTCTAGGATAAATCATCTAGAGTAGACTATCTTTCTTAGCAGTTTACTACTTATGACATAATTAAAGAGAAGACCCCTGCGTGACCAGTGATTTTTTCTCCAGGCCAAAATCAAGATGTGCCAGAGCAGCTGTTTTGAGTAACCTAAATATTGTTTTATAAAATTTGGTGAGCAGTTTGCCCAGTATTGAAGAGACGCTGTCCAATAGTATTTTGCTCCCATAAGTGATTTTCAGGATCAATTTTGCTCCAATTAATCAGAGCAGATGATCCAGGCTAGGTCCCCATAGCAACATTGTCATCTTTAAGAAAGCTGGGAAAAGGGCGAGCGCTTTCACCCTAACTGAATTCTTTTGTAGGTGCCTCTTGAATCCATTTAGACACAAAGATATTTGTATTCCTGTTCCCTGGTTAGGATTTTGTCACGTTCCAGACTTACAGACTTTTTCACCAAATATTACTATTTTGGTCTTACTTAAATTGCTCTAAAGACTGTTTTGAGCATTATAATCATGTACTTTATCAATAAGTCTTTGTAACCCATCCTTTCCTTTACTGAATAGTTCTAAATCATTGGAATAAAGTACATTTGGTATTTAAACACCATCAAATTTAGGGTGTGTGGGCATTGATATTGTCTAGCTCTTGAGACAAGTCAGCATTATTATTTAATAGCTTGGATAAGATGGTGCTAGCACAGACCCCTGCTTGAGCCCATTCAGAGTAGCAATCTTTATGGAAAGGTGGGTCCCATCACCCAGTTTTACTTTTATCCAGGTATTTGTATATAATAATTCAATCGCTCTCAGAAGGTTTCATGGGAGGCCCTGGAGTTGCAGCTTATACCAGATATTTATTTAACTTTAACTTGAAAGCAGTACTAAATGCACAATTTAATTAACAGAATCATTTCACTAATTCTACTTAAGGAAGTGAAATCCAGGGAACACTGTAAACTATGATGAGACAAATGGCCCATGAAAGCAATGCGTCAACAGTTCTCTGAAGGGAAGGGATGGGATTTTTGCTGAGTAACTGCCTGCATGGGTTCACAAATCTAGAAACTTCATAAAAAGCTTAGCACATCAAATGGCCAAAACAGGGGCTAAGCAAACCTAGCAAGTCTCTCCTCACTGCTCATTGTCTATAAATTCTAAATTAAGAAAAGTAACTCAAATGACGTTGAAAACCAGGAACTAAAGAATTAAGAAGCAAAACCATCGAAAGTGTCAATTTTTTCTTTTAAAACCGACCACCACACTACAGCAAAATCTCAATAAGGACAGCAACATCAAGAAGTGGATATATGAAAGGGATACAAGCGTTTTGATATCTATTGAGCGCAAGTGTGGGATAAATAAGATAAGTGTACTGCGCCAGAGTCACAGCCACAGTAATGGAGGGGACAACTTTGAGAATACAACACCAACTTGGTGACAAAGGTGGTCTAATGGAGACATGTCTACTGTAATGTACTGAGTCCGTTTTATTATATTTCTGCATAAGGAAAAAACGGGAAACTGCAACAAACATCCAAAGTTTATAAGACTCACATTTTTTATGTGGCAACAAAGTAAAATGAGAAAAAGTTAAAAATAAATTTTAAAAAATGTGCAAAATTATTTTGCCCTATTTATTTATTAGGCTTGCTGCTTTCGGGGTTGCCAAACACAAACAGATTTTACCTAAAACCGTACATTTTCCCATGCTTCAAGAGTGGAGAAAATGTATTTGTAGAGTTGCATAGGTACAAAAAAATGTCTACAAAGTAGATTCAGTCTGTTCTATTTTACGCAGCCGTAAATGTCTTTATATGATGAGGATGCAACCGCTTTTGTTGCATTTACTACAATGAATCAAAGAAAGTGATTTGACTCCCTATTTGCACCAGTACAAACTTTATGTGTGCACACTAGAATACAACTCACCTCTGTCCGCTTTCTGCGGGTGCACACAAAAACTACAAGACGTTAGTGGTTAGCAGGTGTACAATTCCCATTGGGCTGAAAGGGCTTTAGCCCCCGCCCCCCAGGTTGTGTGAGGTGGGCTGACTGAGCTAGGGCTCACGCCCTCTAGGTCGGAAGAATCTAAAAGAATTCCTTTGGCCACACAAAAGAACATTCACAAACTTTAAAAGCACTTGTTTTCATTTTAGGTTTTGCCTGCACAGCATTTGCGCTATGCTTGAGAAAATGATTGTTTTTAATATAAACCCACCTCCACTCTTTCCTGCCTTCTTAATGGTTCTTGTGCGTGCTACTTACGTTTCCTCCATTTCTATTGGCTGTAGCATATTTGCCTACATTTACCAACACTTGTTCCTCGTCTGCTTCTCTTATTAGTTTCCCGTAGCCGAAATACTGTTTTTATAAAGTTTTGCCTCTTTTTGCTTTTTACTCTTGCAGCATTTATATAACAATTTATCCCCAGGAGAGATTAAGCAATTTGCATAGAATCACACGATGTTGCACCACCTACAAAAGAGCAGGTATCCCCAGTTCTCAAGTCAGCAGCTCTGGCCACTGTGCCATATCTCATCCACTCCCGTGTTATTTGTCAGGGAGCTCTTTCCTTCTCTCCGGAGATGATTGATGAAAACAGCTCTTTATTCATCACATAGGCAAAAGCGATGCATTTACCTATGATTCTTTCTATTGCTTTCTTTGGCAGCTGCTGCCTCTGACAGCTTAATCAGTGTACAGTGAAATGCTAACGGGCTAGGGAACGTGTGAAGTCACAACACGGAAAAAATAGACCTACTCACATTTAGGAACAAATAAAAGGGATGACCAGAAACATCCTTGCAAAAACAAAAGACAAAAGTTTCCATCAAAGGGCAATCAAAAGAGAGGAGGTCGTCTTCAAAGGGATAAATAGATACATTTTGGTGCATGGCCTTAAACATACATTTTAATAGCGGTTTGTTTAATTTGTGAAAAACTGTAAGATCAAGCATTATGTGCGGCCCTATTTAATAAAAATTGGCAAACGAGGTGGGCGAGCTAATAAATTTCACAGGGACAGTCGAGCTAGAGCTGAGCTGAGCCCAGAAAATGTTGGTAACATAAACTATGCACCAAACACCTTATAAAAATCTTACAAAGACTCTTCAAAATCCCCAAAAAGGATTTCCTTTAACATGTGGAAGAGTTTCAACTTAGTACATGAAATGATATAATTGCATTGAGAGGCATTTATTAAAAATGAACTTAAAAATATTCATGTCCCGCTCATCTCTCGCCTTGACATATTAGTGGATTAAGAGGCAGACCAGTTAATTTACCAAGTTCCACCTATATGTAGCTTAGATTCTTACATGGAGAAACATTATAGTCAGTTTAAATCAGATACAAAAAAAGGTGCTCATATAACACACACCCTGAACTCACACATTTCTAAGAGTTCTTGAATGAAGAAAACACCACTTGGTTAAGCCAGGAAAAAGTCTAAGATTTCTCATTTCATATTGTGCCATTCAGCCACCAGATGAGTATCTATTTCCCTCTCCTGTTTTACATCAAAGATGATGCCATATGTTAGAGCACAGGAGACAGGCAGAAGCCACATTAAAGCTCGGCTCGTTTTGGGCTCGAGGGTCAAAGATGACCTTGAGCTTGAGCTTTCAGTTGCGTGCCCCGCTGTACTGGCAAAGCCAATAGGTCTCACCTTTAGGACCAATGCCAAAGGTTTCTAGCCATGATATACAGCCTCCTCCATCCTGTGCAGCATGGCTAAAGGAAATAAACTTAAAGCAAATATTGGGAAAGCCAACAGGTCTTGCCTATGCAAGAGCAATTCGCACTGCCAATGTGTTTTAGCCGTGCTGTACACCAGCATGGCTGCTGTTCAGCATACCTAAAAGTTAGTGACATAGAGGAGAGTGGAATGTCGTCGAGACAAGTGGGATAGAGTGGTGTACAGTGTCATAAAAGTAGAGTGGCGAAGAGTGTCGTGGAGTGGAGGGTTGTGGAGTGGTGTAGAGTGGAATGGTGTATAGTGGCATCAAGTGCAGGGGTGTATAGTGGAGTACAGTGTCAGAGAGGAGTGGTATAGAGTGTTATAGAGTGGAGCAGTGAAGAGTAGAGTGTGGAGTGGCATTGAGGGAGTTGCGCAGAGCGTCAGAGTGGAGTGGCATGGAGGGGCATAGAGTGTTTTATTTATGGATGTGCTTATTTCATAGTTCATTTGATTTGTATATGTTTAGTTGCTTTCTTTAAAATTGATGTTGTGTGAGTATTGTATGAAAATACATATCCTTAGCCTAACAAACAGAACTTTCCATGATGATGGCTTTCTGGAGTACTATATGGAATACCATGTCTTTTGTATAGTGACAATAAATAAGTTTTGTTTTTAACACATACTCACAGCATGAATAAGCCTTGAATATATGTAACGTTTTTTTTAAATAGATGAGGCACTTTTACAACTGAATTTTGGTTATGTGGAGGGGTGATGACAGGAAGAGAAGGTGGTGCTGGCTGCTGCATCGCTGTAGGGTAGGCTGCTCATAGGAGTGATTGGCCTTGCTGTTTGTGGTATACTGTGCATGAAGTGAGTCTTCCATTCTCACCTTAGAATGTCATGATGTAACCGAACCTGATGATGTAGGGGGAAGGAATGTTGAGTATAGGAAGAAAGGATTCTAGCAGTTGGGGGCTGAAGTGCTTGAATAGAGACATACATGTTTACTTCTCATCTTCTGAGCATCCTCACTGAGATACCACATTTTGGCGACGGGGATGGGATCACAAGGGATATTAATGAAAAAATCCTGTGCCGGGCGGTGATAGAGGCACTGGCTTATTGCACTGGTGCTGCCTCGGTGATATATTGGAACTGTGTCTCTCAAGTAAAAAGAGTCCTTAGGGGATGGGCAAACCATGTGTGAAAACAAGTAACTGAGAAGGAGTAATAAGTGCAAATTGTCAGTCAGATGTGAACTGGTGCCAAACCTCTGGCTGGTTTGTTGTCAACAATAAAGATTAGACAGGCCTAATGGGCACTATGACACTGCCAGGTGGGTTGGCTGGAAAGATCCAGGGTGTGAACTAGATATCTGGTCCTACACAGGACCGAAAAATTGCCTACACAGTCTCCCTTTCAAGCTGGGCCATCTCACAGTCAGAGCGCCCGACTGGTCCGATCAACACTGCTCTTCAGTGGTTTTAACCTGCAGGGATCCACTGTTGCTTTGAAGAATTCTGTTCTTCGGGCATGCAAGCAGAGGGTGGGCCTGACTTTTGCTATCTCTACACTATCCCACCATGTTGTTGCTGAAATCCTGCTGAAGGCATTGTTTTGCTCGGAATCAGGGCATAATACCATGTTAAGGTGGCACATCAACACACAACTAAGGAACTTGACTCATGAGTCAAATTACAGCTGTATTGTGGTGGCATTAGCATCTTATTTTTCACATCAAGCAGCAAATTCCGTATTGCCTACTTAAAGATCTTGGGATAACAATGTTTAAGACTGTGTGTATCAATTGTGATGGGGCTGTGCCACACTGATAGCTGGCAACATATTTGCACCATTTCAATTTCACTGTCCTCCTGCTGCTGTTTGTTACCCATGCTTCTGGTCTTGTGCATAGGACACTGATGCCTCCTTATGGAATTCTATGTCAGGACAGGAGGCTCCGATTATGCTTTCTCATTTCTTTAATGAAATGCTCAGCAGCCAATAAAAACAACCAAAAAACTACATTTCCCATGAACACCAGGGAGTAACCATAGATGGTAGCGTATAAAAGGTCCCAACATTAGTCTGTCTTCCTCTTTCTTTGCTGCTCCGCAGCCAGTTAAGTGCATATTTTCTCTCTTAAGCATATTGTTACTCTGTTGGCTTTGTTGCTTTTCTTACCTGTTGTGCTTTGCGCATTTGAGGTTCACGTGTTTGGGGCTTTGTCTCCGTGTTACTTACGTGATTTTTTCTTCAGCTGCTTGTCGGCTTTTCTCTTCCGTTGGAGCGTGTGGTCACCTCCGTTGTTCCGTGCGCTATCTCGCGCTCGTGTCCTCTTGTGGAGTGGGAGCAGGGGTTTCCGTTTCCTTGGGGGAGCGCGAGCGCTCTCGAGACGGTGTTTGGTGACAGGTGACAGTCGCGCGTGCGCGCTGTCCTATTTCCGGTTTCAGGGTTTCTCCTCAGAACTGGTTGAGTGACGACGTCTTTGGCGTACTGCCCACGACCTGTCTACAAACTTTAACCCCGTCAGACGCCGTGGTTTCTTGAGGACTGCGGTTGCAACATTGTGGCATAGGCTTTGCCTAGAGTGTGGTGTTGTGCAGGCTTTGGCTCCCTCCACGCTTGAATTGTTTTCTTGAAGTCCGGACCCGGTTCCTGCTTCTTTCAAAGCCTGCTTTGGGGTTTACGCACTCCCCCTTGACTGGTGTTTTGACACTCTGAACTTTAGTCGTCTTGTGGGCATTACTTTTCTACTTGGTAGAATGGCGGAATATTATGACGCTGACGACGACTACTACTACGATGGCGAGGAGGAAGACTCCTTGGAGCAGAATTTGGTGGAGCAGTTGGACAAGGGGGTCCAACAGTCTGTTAACAAGGCACTGGTGCGTGCAATTAACCCCCTGAAGCGTCACCTAAATCTGTACGCCCAACAGCAAGGTTGGTTGCCTGCTACAAAGAAGTCGGCTAAGTCGCCGATGAATCCTCATAAGGCGGACTTTCAGCGCCTTGCGAAGAGTTTGGCGGCCGCTCCTTCCGCTTCTTCAGCTCCTCATGAGTCGGAGTCGGATAATGCCCACTCTTCCGCTTCTTCTGACCATGCTTCACCACCCCCTCGGAAGAGGGTCTGTAAAGAACACTTTGTGGACGCCCCTGAGCGTCCTTCAGTCCTAAATTTCGAGCCGGCGGACATTGTCCACCCGAACTCTTCATCGTGGACGCCTTCACCTGCGGTGGCGGCTTATATTGAATCCCACATTCGCCAGCCTTTTGAGGCCTCGGTTCGGGCACGTTTGCGCTCCGAGTGCCCGAGACCGGACTTGGCTGACCATCTGGCCGACACCCCAGAGGTTGACCCCATGATGGTCACGTACTTAAAGAAGTACGCGAAAGACCCGAAGAAAGGATTGGACAGATCTTGGAAGTCCTGTCAGGACAAGATGCTCGATTTGTTGGCTCCCCTCACCAAACTCTTGGACCTTGGTTATAAGGCTGACGAGGCTTCGGCTCTGGTGAATCCCAAGGAATTGATTGAATGGGCCCAGCGGGCGATTTGCTATCTAGGCAATGCAAATTGCGCGATGTCAACTGAACGTCGCAGGTCCATACTCCTAAAGTTGGATCCGAAACTTTCGGAATTGGCGACGTCTGAATCAGGCCCTGAGGCTCAAGGATTGTTGTTCGGCCAACCGTTCCTGAAGGAACTCACTCGTTTTGTATCGACATTTAGCGGCATTGACAAGGCGCAGGCCTCTCTGAGACGGGCCATGCGCCCGGTTTTTGCTAAGGCCGGACGTGGAAGGGGACGCTCGTTCGGCCGAGGCTCTGCGAACCAGTCCCAGAGGGGAAATTCCTCTCAGCAGAGAGGCTCCTATGACTCCGGCTACTCCACCGAGCCAACTTTTATCCTTCCAGAAAAGGAAAAGGCCAGTATGGGAAAGGCCGATATGGTGGTCAACAAGGACAGTACCATGATGCCTCCTCTACAGGTGAGCCTAATAAATGCATGCGATGTGATGTTGGGGGGTCGCATTCAATTTTTCCTGCACACTTGGCGCATGATCTCAAGCGATGCATGGGTTCTGCAAACTGTTCAAGGGTTCAGAATAGAGTTTTATCATCCAGTACATCAAACTCGTCCTCCCCCTTGTTTGCATTTTCCTCTGAAGGACCAAGAGTGTCTCTCCGAGGAAATAGCCACCCTCCTCAAAAAAGGGGCGATTGTTCCCACGACTCGTCATCCCTTGGGGTTTGCCAGTTCTGTCTTTCTGGTCGAGAAGAAAGGAGGCGGCTCTCGCCTTGTTCTCAATCTGAAAGATTTCAACGGGGTGGTAGTCTACCGTCATTTCAAGATGGAGGGCATCCATCTTTTGAGGGATCTCTTGCGAGAGGGGGACTGGATGGTCCGTCTGGATCTCAAGGATGCATACCTCTTGATTCCCATTTTTCAACCCCATCGCCGTTTTCTTCAGTTTCTGTGGCAAGGGGTTTGGTACGAGTATCAGGTTCTCCCCTTCGGTCTGTCGTCGGCACCGTGGTGTTTCACGAAACTGTTGCGACCAGTAGTAGAACATCTTCGTTCTCGGGGTGTGCGGTTGATAATTTATCTGGACGATATTCTCCTGATGGCGGATTGTCCTCGTCAGCTTATGCTTCATCTGGAATGGTCTGTCGATCTGTTACAATCTCTGGGCTTCCTGATCAATGTTCAGAAGTCGGTTTTGGTTCCTTCCCAGTCTATAGACTTCCTGGGCTTCCAGATAGATTCGGTGACCTGTCAACTTCTCTTACCCAAGCAAAAGATGCGTTACATCAAGAGAGAGTTGACATCTGTTATTTCCAGACCGACTGTGTCGTTGAGGTCGTTGGCGAGAGTAGTGGGTCTTCTAGCGTCCTCCATTCAAGCGATCTTTCCGGGCCCTCTACATTACAGGGCCATGCAACGCCTGAAAATTCTGCATCTCCGGAAGGGTCTCGGGTATTCAGACCAGATCCCTCTTACGGAGGAGGTCCGTTGGGAAATGCAGTGGTGGTTGGACCACATGGAGGCCTGGAATGGTCGAGCCCTCTTCGGGTCATCCCCGGATCTAGTGATAGAGTCCGATGCCAGCCGGTGGGGATGGGGAGCCCGCTGCGGGTCTGTTTCGACCGGGGGTCGTTGGTCACCTCAGGAATTGACTCTGCATATCAATTGTCTGGAACTCCTGGCGGGTTCCTTTGCGATCAGGTGTTTCTCTCCCCTACGACCGAGTTGTTGTGTCCTTCTCCGGATGGACAATGTGTCGGCAGTCCGCTACGTGAACAAACTGGGCGGGACCAGGTCCAAAATCTTGGCGGAGATCGCCAAACATTTCTGGCAAATTTGTCTGCAGAAGAAGATCACTGTTATTGCGGAGTATCTTCCGGGATGCCACAATCAAATAGCGGACTGGCACTCCAGGCATCTCCGGGATTACAGCGATTGGAGGCTTCACCCTCGAGTCTTCCGTGCTCTCCAAAGGCGTTGGGGTCCTTGTCAACTGGATCTATTTGCCTCGCGTCTAAATGCGCAACTCCCGCGCTTTTACAGTTGGAGGCCGGACCCTCAAGCTCTGGCCACAGATGCTTTTCTCCAACAGTGGCCATCGACCCTTTGCTATGCCTTTCCACCGTTTCTGATGATTCCCAGGGTCTTGGCTTATTCCAAACGTTTCCAGACGGATCTGATTCTGATTGCCCCTCTCTGGAGGGCTCAAGCTTGGTTTCCGGTGCTTCTGGAAATGTGCTCCGCTCCGCCGTTTCTCCTTCCCCCGTTGTGGAATCTCTTGTTGGATCCTCTCGGAGATCCACATCCCCTGATCACCTCGGGCTCCCTACAGTTGCTCGCGTGGAAGATCTCGGGGATCGTTGGGCGATCCCAGGCATTTCAAGCGACGCTTCCAAGTACCTTCGTGAGGCATGGGCCCCCAATACTCACAAACGGTACAAGGGGTCTTGGAAGCGATGGTGCGATTGGTGTGATCAACAACAAGTTGATCCCGTTTCAGCGGATGTCAGTGTGATTGTTAACTTTTTGGCTTCTTTAGCCACTTCGGGGCTTGCTTACTCCACTGTCAATGGCTTCCGCTCTGCTATTTCGGCAGGCAATGCCCACATTGATGGGAAGCCTGCAGGTGAACATCCTTTTGTTTCCAGGGTCCTTAAAGGGATTCGTTTTGCGAAACCTCCCACTCCGAAGTATGTTACATTGTGGGACGTTTCGGTTGTTCTCCGTTTTTTGGAGTCCTGGCCTTCGAACTCTTTGCTTTCCCGCAAACAGTTGTCGGCGAAATTGACTATGTTACTGTGTTTGGTTTCCTGTAAGCGTGTTTCTGATGTCCACGCTTTAGATCTTGCTGGTCGTAGTTTTACTCCTGAAGGGGTTTCTTTTAGTCTTTCTAGGCGTACAAAATCTAATACGCCTTCTATTTTTTATCCTTCCTTTCCTTCGCATCCCAACCTTTGCGTTGTGCAATGCCTGAAAGATTACGAGGTGAGTACCGCTTCTTTGCGATCTGACATGCAGGGTCAATTGCTGATTGCTTTGCAAAAGCCTTTTCGCCCTGTCACTCCAGCTACTTTGGCGCGCTGGGTACGGGGGCTTATGTCTGAAGCAGGTATTGATGTTTCTGTGTTTGGCGCACATTCTGCACGTGGGGCTATGGCGTCCAAAGCCTTCTCCATGGGTGTTACTTTGTTTGACATAATGAAAGCTGCAGATTGGTCATCTGATTCTGTATTTAAAACGTTTTATTACAAACCGATTGATTGTGTTGCTTCTGTGGTGGTGGATCAGCTTTAAAAAAGCATAATCGGAGCCTCCTGTCCTGACATAGAATTCAAAATTTGCAAACATTCGTGACAAGAATTTTCAATTCTATTAAGGACAAGGAGGCGAGGATTATCCCACCCAGGTTTTTCCATATTTGTATGCTCATGTATTATGACTGTATACATGCATTTGCAAATATTTCTCTCCCTGTTCCCTTCCCTGGATGTCTCTTGACAGTCTTGTTGGGTTTGGATATTATGGCTCTGTCTCTTGTTTCAGGCTCTGATCAGAAGTGATGTCGCTCCTGCCTTGCCGGGATCTGTTTCTCCTCCTGTCGTCTGGACCCATGGTTCGTCAGCTGCCTACTTCCGGATTCTATGGATGACAGCGGCTTGTTTGGAATTGTTGTTCCTGTTCTATTTGGGATTTTACTTTAATTTGGACATATTTCCACAAAGAAAGAGGAAGACAGACTAATGTTGGGACCTTTTATACGCTACCATCTATGGTTACTCCCTGGTGTTCATGGGAAATGTAGTTTTTTGGTTGTTTTTATTGGCTGCTGAGCATTTCATTAAAGAAATGAGAAAGCATAATCCTCGCCTCCTTGTCCTTAATAGAATTGAAAATTCTTGTCACGAATGTTTGCAAATTTTGAATTCACCATGGCAGAGTAGTTATATCTGGCTGCAAACTGCTGGTTCCATGAATTTTGCTTGAGTTTGTCCCGTGGGCTGCCTTATACATCTGGGACTGCAGTGACTTCCTGTTCTTTATATCATCTTGCATCTAGTTCTACTCCTTGCCCACAGTGAGGAACTTGTGCTGACTGTAGAGCCTTTACCATTTGCTATCACTTGGGTGTTTCTGCTCCAGTCGTCTTGCTCAGTATGAGCCTGCTGCCCTTGGGCTATGACTGTTTTAAACACTTTGACTGTGTACTATCTATTCTTCTGATGGATTTCTTATGCTTTAATGTGTTAGGATTTGCATCGCATTTAGTACAAAAATCAGTAATACAGCAGGGTTTTGAACATGCAATAGCTTTTGCATTTGAGACCTCTGTAAATGGTATTGCCATAATCAATACTAGTCTCTCACCTTTCCACCCTGTACCTCACGCATGATTTCAAGATGAAAGTGAAGTGTTTTCTAGTGCTGACACAGGGATCTGACTCAAGCCACAGTTCCAAACAAAACTCAAGGTTTCAACACTGTCCTTATGTTTGATGGAAACTCCCAAAATAGTTGGCATTTGCAGAGGGTAGCCAAAAGAATAACCTCCAATTTGTCTGTGTTCAAATTCAGCACGCTATTTCCTAGCCAGTCAGAAATGTAGCATACACTTGAGATGATGTTATTACATTATTTCCAGTGGCCATTGATTCGAAGATTAAACATCATTTTGTCAGCGTAGAAAGTTTTGTTGCATATTTGTATAGCTCTCTAAGCCCCCCTTAGGTCACCTAGAAGGAATGAAAGAGTAGGAGATAGACAAAAAGGGAGATGAAGAAAAGAACGCAGGACACAAGGGCTAGGAAATGAGGAAGAAAAGGTTTGGATAGAAGGGGTATGCCCAAGGCATTATTATCTCACTGGGAAGAACAACATTGCTTAATAGGTAACTACTTGTAGCCATGTGACCAACAGATTGGGAAGGAAGGAAAAAGAGATCCAACTATCTTAATATTTAAAAATGTTTCCATTACTACTGTTCTTGAGTATGGTGCAAATTTGAGTATCAGTTCTGTGCTGCACTTCAGTAAAATGCTAGTAGCAGTGAAAGCGACATCACACACCAGTTGACCACCATTCCCATCACATGGCTGACCCTTTGATCTATCCTTAACCATTCAAGAACCTCTTGTTTACAACCCAAAGGCTAGCCGGAGGCAATAAACATTAAATAAAGAAAGAAAACAGGAATTTTAGACCTATGTTTACTTTTCTATCCTACCACTGCTCTCATGACTCCTGAGATCATAGTTAGCAGGACACTGCCCGGGATATCCAATGGCATGTCAGCGGTAGCAGCCTCTAGTACTGGTTACCCGTGATCAAGGTCAATGTGTGCTGTGAGGGCACCATGTATATTCTGACTATGTGATGAGTTTCTGTGTGTTTTGTCATTATTATCGCCAATTCTTTCCAAATGTGAGTTGCATTTCAGACAATAATAGTGACCAAGCAATCAAACCATGAATATATGATGGGATATTTAACTAAGGGTTTTTCTTGTAGTACCAAGAAGTACAGCTTCAACTTCAATGCGTAACATAGCATAAACATGAAGGATTTTATGTCAAGACCGGAGGCTAATATTATTGCAATCTTCTTTTAATTAGCATACCACAGCCCCTTTAAAGAACTTAGAATGTTGTATGAACAAAAAATTGCGAGAGTTGTCTCCTTTACTAACATTTTACCATGCAAACAATGTATAGATATTGTGTGCTTGGAAATGCAATAAGAACAAAACAATATGTTAAGAAATATTTTTATACTGCACTTTTTGCTACCGATTTTCTAAAATAATATTTGGGGGGCGGATAACAAAATATCTTGAATAAAGTTTTTGGGAGGTTGAAGAAAATGCAACTGCCCGCAGACACAAAACATGGAATTTTAAATTTTAAACGGTCTGTTGGCCCAATGTGTATTCAAATGTTAGACGTATGTTGTGATTTAAAATGCACTTTTGACCACATATTGCCCAGAAAAGACTCTTATTATGCAGTGTATCAAAACTGTGAAAAGAGCCACCGCAAGTAATTTCCACCCTGGTGCAAAACACTGTTCCAGCTCCACTGTTCAAAGTGTTAGCCCTTTTCCCAACCCCCGGAAAGTTAGGTCTAGTTGTGCACATGGTGGTAACCGGCACATAGCAGGCGGAGGGTATGGTAGAAGCAGGCTTTAATAACACTTCATTTGCCTACAAAAAAACGTGATTCAGGAACACCAGACACCATGGTCGTGGTTGAAGTAAAACTCGTGAGTGGCAAGCTTTCAGACTTAGGACTGGTAGGCACACGTTCCAGGTGAAGCAGCAGGCACAGGCTCAAGGTGGGGGTGGCGACAGGTAGGCTTTGCGGATGGTAATGCACAAGTGCTGCTGCCAAGAGGAACTCTGACAAAAGTGACACCTCCAGTCAGTCCTTCTGAGCTTACATAATTTTTTTGCATTACTGAGCTTAGGTATCTGACCCACGTGCCTTGCGCTGGCTGAGCTCAATCATGTTCTCTTTGACTCTTGAGCCAAAACAAGTCGACCATTCGTATTTAGGGAACTAGCTCTGGCATCACAGAGGCACAGGCTGAGGCAAACCCCTATAATGCGCAGCGAGTCGGCGCTAAACAGAGACAGGCTGTGGACAGTTTTTTTTGTTTTATTTATATACTCCTTACCTTCGTCAGGAGCCGCCATTGCCCCTCCTCCCCAAGTGACGGAAATAAAACAACCAAAAAAAACGGCAACTGTTCTATTATGACAACAAAATCAAAATTCAAAATGGCCGCCAATTTGGTTCTTGAAGTATAAAACAAGCGCCATTTCCGTTCGAAATAAGGCTAAAACAAGCAGGCTCTAAAAGAAGTAGAAAGCAAGCCAAACAGTACGCGATCATCTGAGTTCCTAATAATAATAGGTACGTAAGACAAACTCCCGTGTCTACAAGTAACTGTGGTTCCGAACAGTGGAATTTAAATACTCGTCACAAGCTGTGGTGCTCGCTTTGCTGTAAATAAAGGGGATCTAACCATACATGCCAACATTTCAGGAGAGCAACGTGGGAGATTTAAACAAGCATTTGCAATGCATAAGGTCTCGCATTAGGAAAGTTGGAGCTATTGGTATTGTAAATGACACATTTTTGATTTATGTGTTGGTTTTGAAAATAGCAAAAATAATAGCTTTGTCATTTACAGTGCCAATAACTTATAACTTATAACTTATAGCTTATAACTTGTGACACCTATAGCATTTGTAATGCAATATGTGTTGTATTCACGTGACTTAGATGTATTGATATTACAAATAACAATGGCTTTTAATTTTTTTAATAATTAAAACTTAAATAAAAGTTATTGTAATTTATAATGGCAATAGCTTAAACTTTTGAAAATAACTTGTGTGAAGAATATGTTCAGTGTATTTTATTGTGACGAAAATCCAAGAACAGAAGTGAACTACTAACCTCTTTTTGTGACATTTGTAATAAAGCTTGAAACATTGAGAGAACATATTTGACACAGTTGTTGTTGAATGGTTGCACAGATTGATGCTGTGGTGGCGACTAGTGATGCTGTAGCATTCAATGATCCTGTGGTAGCGCATAGTGATGTTGTTGTGCCCCTTAGTGATGCTGTGGTGGTGCTGAGTGATGCTGTGGTGGTGCTGAGTAATGCTGTGGTGATGCGATAGATAGAGTGAGTGGGATAGATAGATAGAGTGAGGGCGATAGATAGATAGAGGGAGGGCGATAGATAGAGTGAGGGCGATAGATAGCTAGACAGATAGATAGAGTGATGGCGATCAGTATCTAGATAAATAGATAGATAGAATGATAGAGTGAGGGCGATAGATAGTGAGGGCAATAGATAGATAGATAGATAGATAGATAGATAGATAGATAGATAGATAGATAGAGTGAGGGTGATAGATAGTGAGGGCAATAGATAGATAGATAGGGTGAGGGCGATAGCAAGATAGAGTGAGGGCGATAGATAGAGTGAGGGCAAAAGATAGATAGATTGATAGATAGAGTGAGGCAGATAGATAGATAGATAGATAGGACCCGATTCACAGAATGAACTTAAGACTCAATCCTAAACTTACTACTATTTTGGTATTCACAGAATGCACTTACTACTTTTGGCATTCACAGAATGAACTTACTACTTTTGGTATTCACAGAAGTTAAGATTTTGTCTTAAGTTTGTCTTAAGACAAACTTAAGACAAAATCCTAACTTCTGTTAAGACAAACTTAAGACAAAATCCTAACTTCTGTGAATACCAAAAGTAGTAAGTTCATTCTGTGAATGCCAAAAGTAGTAAGTGCATTCTGTGAATACCAAAATAGTAGTAAGTTTAGGATTGAGTCTTAAGTACCTTCTGTGGATCGGGCCCATAGATAGATAGAGTGAGGGCGATAGATAGATAGAAAGAGTGAGGGCGATAGATGGAGTGAGGGCAATGGATAGAGTGAGGGCAATAGATAGAGTGAAGGTGATAGATAGATAGATAGATAGATAGATAGATAGATAGATAGATAGATAGATAGATAGATAGATAGAGGGCGATCGATAGATAGTGAGGGCAATAGATAGATAGATAGAGTGAGGGCAATAGCAAGATAGAGTGAGGGCGATAGATAGAGTGAGTGAGGGCGATAGATAGTGTGAGGCCGATAGATAGATAGATAGATAGATAGATAGATAGATAGATAGATAGATAGATAGATAGATAGATAGATAGATAGATAGATAGATAGATAGATAGATTGAGGGCGATTAGATAGAGTGAGGGCGATAGATAGATAGAGTGAGGGCGATAGATAGACAGAGTGAGGGCGATAGATAGATAAACAGATAGAGTGAGGGCGATAGATCGATGGACAGATAGAGTGAGGGTGATAGATCGATGGACAGATAGAGTGAGGGAGATAGATAGATATTGTGAGGGCGATAGATAGATAGATAGATAGATAGATAGATAGATAGATAGATAGATAGATAGATAGATAGATAGATAGATAGATAGATAGATAGATAGATAGATGGATAGATAAATAGATAGATAGTTGTGTGTGCGGTTGTGTGTGTGGTTGTGGTTATGTGTGCGTGGTTGTGTGTGTGTGGTTGTGTGTGTTATGCTTTGTTTTGCTATGCTATGTTTTGTTATGCTATGCTATGCTATGTTTTGTTGTGTTTGGTATGCTATGCTATGTTTTGCTAGGCTATGATATGTTTTGTTTTGTTATGCTATGTTTTGTTGTGTTTTATTAAGCTATGCTATGGTTTGTTGTGTTTTGCTATGTTTTGTTATGCTATGTGTTGTTGTGTTTTGTTATGCTATGCTATGTTTTGTTATGTTATGCTATGTTTTGCTATTCTATGCTTTGTTTTGCTATTCTATGCTTTGTTTTGTTATGCTATGCTATGTTTTTTTGCTATCCTATGCTTTGTTTTGTAATGCTATGCAATGCGTTGTTGTGTTTTGCTATGATTTGTTATGCTATGCTATGTTTTGTTGTGTTTTGCTATGTTTTGTTATGCTATGTGTTGTTGTGTTTTGTTTTGCTATGCTATGTTTTGTTATGCTATGCAATGTTTTGTTATGCTTTGTTTTATTATGCTATGCTATGTTTTGCTATCCTATGCTTTGTTTTGTTATGCTATGTTTTGTTGTGTTTTGCTATGCTATGCTTTGTTATGCTATGCTATGCTTTGTTGTGTTTTGCTATGCTATGCTTTGTTTTGCTATGCTATGCTTTTGTTGGACTTGGCCCTTAGGGCTGGTTCCCCCTTATCATTTTGCTTTTATTTGTGACCCTGTGTTAGTGATTTTTGGGTCTCTGCGCACTTTTCCCTGGGTCCCAGAGTGAAAGTGCGTGCGTGTAGTATGGCTGGCCTGCCCTTCCATAGGAATGCATGGGGAATGTGTGTGTCCCTGGTAGTTCCTGATGCGTGGGGAGTGCAGGCTCGAATTTAGTATGTGTCAACTCGTGAGAGTGAATGCTGTGAGATGGTGTATGCGGCATGTATGTGTCTAGAAGGGAAGTGCTACTTCTGGACATTGAGATATGTGTGCAGTGAGGGTGCTGGAGCGTGATTGGCTGGAGCTGGCTGGCATGCCAGGCTCCAGGAAGTCTGGATGGGTCTGCCCGGTGGTGAGTGGGAGATTAGCATGAGTGATGTGTGGGAGGAGTGTACCTGTGTCCTGGATGGGCTGGGTTTTCCCCACATAATGCTGACTCCGCCCCCCTGTGGTGTGTCTAACGACCCTAGCCTCCCCAGTGAATGAAATGGGTGGTTGGGCCATCAAGAGTGCTCCAGAACCAGCTGCGACTGGTTTCTCCCCCACCCTGCACCCTTAGACAAAGGATTTACAGTATAAGAAGGAGCTGTGTCCCCTTGAATGTTGTTCTGCTTTTGGATCCTGCCAGAGGGGGCTGTTGCTGCTGCTGGGCCAGAGGACCGCCACTTGGACTGTCTCCCTGCCTGGAGACCCAGTGTGCTGGCTCTGGGCCCAGCCTTGCCCCTCTGCCTGCCTCCAGCCCTTGCTGGAGCCTTGTCCTGTCCTCCAATGCTGGGGAGCACTGATGATTGCTGGCCTAGCGCTTGAGGGCGCTTCATTTTGGCCGTAGCGCTGTAAGCGCTGTATTTTGTCATGTGGCGCTTGGGAGCGCCCTTTTCTTGCTGTTAGCGCTGCTAGCGCTTTGGGTGCCCTTCGCCGGTGCCCACCCGGCATCTGATCGCCCCGTGAGGTGATCTAGCGGCGCGGGTGCCACCCCGCTCATTTGCCGCTTTATTTTGCCCGTTTTCGTGATCTAATCACGGAGGGAGCCCACCCCTCGTAAAAGTCCAGAGATCACCGCCGCAGCACCGGGCCGAGACGCAGGAGCCGCCCGCGTCATTGCCAGGCCGCGCTGGGATTGGCCCAGCCGGCCGAGCCTCCCGCTGCATCATCGGGGGAGGAGAGGAGAACCAGGAAGCGGACGGGAGGCCACCCCGCACTCCTGCACCGCCGAGAGAGAGAAGCCGCCCCCCTGCAAAGCTCTCCCGAAGAGAGAGCCCCGACGCCGCCCCCCCGAGAAGCCCAGCGGAGAGAAGCTGACGCCGTGAGGAGCCGCCGCCTCCCCAGACAGCCGGTGAGTGCGAGCGTCCCAGGGGCCGCTCCTCCGTTCGGGGCGGCAGAGGAGTCTAGAGAGGCTCAGGGGTGCTTACGGGTAATCGCGAGCCCAGAGAAGGAGGCTCTTGGGGGCAGTTCCGGATTCTGAGTCCCCCGAGCGGGACTCCACCGAGAGGGGCCAGTTCTTTGCTTTTTGAGCCCCGAGGCTCTGAGGGGCCAATCCGTTCATCGAGCCTGAGAGGCTCGAGGCCATTCCTTTGTTCTTGAGCCCAGAGAGGCTCCGACCCGGCCTCATTGTTCTTGGGGCCCCGAGTGGCTCTCCATTTGTTCTGGGGTCCCCCCGCCCACATCCGTGTTGAGGAGCCCCGAGGCCTGGGGGCAATCTGCATATTACGAGCCCAGAGAGGCTCAGGGCATTTCCTGTTCTTTGGAGCCCAGCAAGGTTCTTGCGCCCACAGCTGCTTTGCGAGCCCCGGGAAGCTCGGGGTGCCAGTTCGTTGTTTTAGAGCCCAGAGAGGCTCATCAGTGCCACAGTGGTGGTTCTTGAGCCAGAGAGGCTCAAACGTTGCCCTAACTTTCCCTGCACCAGTTGCCCAGCACTTTGTGGGCAACTGCCACGTTTAGGCCCCCTGACTTTGGACACAGGGCGTCCTAGCCCTAGAGAGGCCAGTGGGCCTAGGGACAGTCACAGGCGGTGACTTAAGTGAGTTTGGCGCAGTTGTTCATTTTGCTTACACCTCTGAATGTATTGTGATGCATCATGTGTTTTCCTCCCTTACACCCCTGAATGAATGTTATGCATTGCATCATGTGTTATGTTCTTACACCCCTACAGGTATTGTAATACTTAGGTGGTTGTTGTACTCCTAGCGCAGGTGGTGCTAGTGAGGTCCTGTTACCAGTGATTACTGGTTGTGTGCTCTATTTTTATATTATGTACTACAGTGATTTTACATTCTAAAGTGCTATTTCTAAAAGTGTTACTTCTAAAAGTGCATACCCTTGACAGTGGTCCAGGTGGCCCTGTCCTGTACATTATCCCCTGTAAATTCTGCCCGTGCCTCTGGCACAGTGTGTGTTTTATCTAATGTGTTTATTGTAATACAAAGGCTATTTTTTATATAACCTTGTGTGGAGTTTCCTTTGTGGTGGGCCTTGGGTGTTGTTGCTGGGGTGCGTGCGCAAATGCTTAACTCATACCGCCTCCAAGTTTAGCCTTGCTGCTCACGCCACGTTACCTAGAGGGTGAGCAGGGGTTATCTTGGCGTGTAACTCCCTTGCCCTGTGTCGACTGCTTGATTTTCAATAAAGGTCTTGCGCAAAAAAAAAAAAAAAAACTCCCTTGCCCTGACTTAGGAGTGGTGGTCTCTGACTGACTTTGGCGCAAGCCCTGGCCAGCCAGGGATCCCATTTCTAACAGCTTTGTTATGCTATGCTATGTTTTTTTATGCTATATGTTGTGTTTTATTATGCTATGCTTTGTTTTGCTATGCTATGTTTTGTTATGCTATGCTATATGTTGTGTTTTATTATGCTATGCTTTGTTTTGTTATGCTATGTTTTGTTATGCTATGCTGTGTTATGTTTTGTTGTGTTTGATATGCTATGTTTTGCTATGCTATTATATGTTTTGTTTTGCTGTGCTATGTTTTGTTGTGTTTTGTTAAGCTATGCTATGATTTGTTGTGTTTTGCTGTTTTGTTATGCTATGTGTTGTGTTTTGTTATGCTATGTTTTGTCATGTTATGCAATGTTTTGTTATGCTATGCTATGTTTGTTTTGCTATCCTATGCTTTGTTTTGTTATGCTATGCTCCGTTTAGTTTTGCTATCCTATGCTTTGTTTTGTTATGCTATGCTATGTTTTGTTGTGTTTTGCTATGCTATGCTATGCTTTGTTGTGTTTTGATTTGCTATTCTTTGTTATGCTATTTTTTGTTATGCTATGCTATGTTTTGTTGTGTTTTATTATGCTATGCTTTGTTTTGCTATGCTATGTTTTGTTATGCTATGCTTTGTTATGCTATGCTTTGTTATGCTATGCTTTGTTATGCTATGCTTTTGTATGCTATGCTTTGTTATGCTATGACAAGCGTTGTTTTGTTAGGCTATGCTATGTTGTGTTTTGTTATGCTATGCTATGTTGTATTTTGTTATGCTATGCTATGTTTTTTGTGTGTGTTGTTATGCTATGCTATGTTATGTTGTGCTTTGTTGTTTTCTTATGCTATGCTTTGTTTTAAGTTATGTTATGCTATGCTTTGTTATGTTATGCTATGTTTTGTTCTGCTATGTGTTGTTGTGTTTTGTTATGCTATGTTTTGTTATGTTATGCTATGTTTTGTTATGCTATGCTATGCTATGTTTTGCTATCCTATGCTTTGTTTTGTTATGTTATGCTATGCTATGTTTAGTTTTGCTATCCTATGCTTTGTTATGCTATGCTATGTTTTGTTGTGTTTTGCTATGATTTGTTATGCTATGCTATGTTTTGTTGTGTTTTATTATGCTATGCTTTGTTTTGCTATGCTATGTTTTGTTATGCTATGTTTTGTTATGCTATGCTTTGTTATACTATGTTTTGTTATGCTAAGCTTTGTTTTGTTATGCTATGCTATGTTGTGTTTGGTTATGCTATGCTATGTTTTGTTGTGTTTTCTTATGCTATGCTATGTTTTGCTATGCTTTGCAATGCTGTGTTTTGTTATGTATGCTATGTTTTGTTGTGTTTAATTATGCTATGCTATATTTTGTTGTGTTTTGCTATGTTTTGTTATGCTATGTTTCGTTATGCTATGCTTTGTTTTATGTTATGTTATGCTATGTTTTGTTATGTTATGCTGTTTTGTTGTGTTATTTTATGCTATGCTATGTTTTGTTTTACTATGCTATGTTTTGTTTTGCTATTCTTTGTTATGTTATGCTATAGTTTGTTTTGTTATGCTAGGCTAAGTTTTGCTGTGTTTTGCTATGTTTTGTTATGCTATGTTTTGTTATGCTATGCTTTGTTTTATGTTATGTTATGCTATGTTTTGTTCTGCTATGTTTTGTTGTATTATGTTATGCTACGCTATGTTTTGTTTTACTATGATATGTTTTGTTTTGCTATGCTTTGTTATGTTATGCTTTGTTTTGTTATGCTATGTTTTGTTATGCTATGCTATGTTTTGTTGTATTTTGTTATGCTATGCTATGTTGTGTTTTGCTATGTTTTGTTTTGTTATGCTATGTTTTGTTTTGCTATCCTATGCTTTGTTTTGTTATGCTGTGCTTTTGCTATCCTATGCTTTTGTTTGTTATGCTATGCTATGCTGTGTTTCGTTATGCTATGCTATGTTTTGTTATGCTATGCGGGTATGTGAGGGTGTGTGAGTGTGTGTGAGGGTGAGTGAGGGTGAGTGAGGGTGAGGGGGGTGAGGGTGTGTGAGGGTGAGGGTTTTTGAGGGTGATGGTGTGTGAGGGTGAGGGGGTGTGAGGGGGTGTGAGGGTGAGGGTGTGAGAATGAGTGAGGGTGTGTGAGGGTGAGAGGGGGTGTGAGGGTGAGGGGTGAGGGTGTGTGAGAGTGAGGGGGTGTGAGGGTGAGGGGGTGTGAGGGTGAGTGAGGGTGAGAGGGTGAGGGTGAGTGAGGGTGTGTGAGGGTGAGTGAGGGTGTGTGAGGGTATGTGAGGGGTGTGAGGGTGAGAGTGTGTGAGGGTGAGGGGGTGTGAGGGTGAGGGGGCGTGAGGTGAGGGTGATGGGGTGTGAGGGTGAGGGGGGTGTGAGGGGGTGTGAGGGTAAGGCGGTGTGAGGGTGAGGGGGTGTGAGGGTGAGGGTGTGTGAGTGAGAGGGTGTGTGAAGGTGAGGGGGTGTGAGGGTGAGAGGGTGTGTGTGGGTGAGAGGGTGTGTGAGGGTGAGAGGGTGTGTGAGGGTGTGTGAGGGTGAGAGGGTGAGTGAGGGTGAGGGTGTGTGAGAGTGAGGGGGTGTGAGGGTGAGGAGGTGAGGAGGTGTGTGAGGGGTCAGGGGGTGTGAGGGGGTGAGGGCGAGTGAGAGGGGTGAGGGCGTGAGGGTGAGTGTCTCCAATGAATGTTGCTGCTTCGCCTTCTTTGAAAATGTTCAGTGTTGCAAATAGAGCATGCCGCCCTAATTATCACAGCATGAGGCCCCAAAGTGATAATTATCACAGCATGCAGAGAGGCGCCCCACACTGCTGGAGCACTCAACTGCACATTAATTATAGTTGAGTGCTCCAGCAGCCTGGGGTGCCTGTTGACATGCTGTGATAAGTGCGGTCTCATGCTGTGATAATTGTTACTTGTGGAGCACAAGCTGTTCCACTGTGAAGCTCGTTCACAGACCTGAATCGGCTAGGGCCCATACTACAATAAAAACAGGGCGGGAACAGGATACTGAATCCCGCCCCTCCAGGACTCCCTGACCTGCCTCATGGTTGCCAAGGCAATATTTCTAAAAATATTGTCGTGCTACCGTAAGGCAGGTCATGGAGTCCTCGAGAGGCGGGATCCAGAGCAGACAAATCTGCTAAACAGGAGCTTTTTCCAATGGCAGGCCTCCGTTTCCAGAGGCCTGCCAATGGAAAAAAGGGGCGTGGCTTCATGCCATACTGAAATCCCCTGCTCACAATATCTCTTTGCCTGCAGCAGGGTCATGCCCTGCAATGCAGGCTTCGACCTAAAAAATAAATCGGGAGAATGGGACTTTGAATCGGGTTACTGGCATGTATGGGCTTTGGAAGTGTGCTGCTGCAGGATCGGACATTTGAAACGTAAATGCACGTTTTTTTCTTACCTTTCGGAAGCATGGAGCATAATGGCAGGCAGAGAGGGTGATGCAAGTGTTGGGCACTGGCCTGGCAGGTTGTTGGTAGTGCATGCAACTCACCCCCCTGTGGCAGCCCGGGCTGAAACAGCTCCCCCCCTCCCCCCTCAAGTACTTCGCAGGTTTTTAAAAGACGATTTCCAAGTTAATGACGCTTTGTTGGTTTTTCACCCCTTCGAGAGCCCCTGCATCGCCACTCTTTGTTGGAAGAATTAGCACTTTACACAATACCAAGCCCTGTCAGCTGAAACCCCAGAGGAATCGGGTTTTTGCTTGTGCGAATCGGGAGGCGGGAGACTAGCCTTCAAATCGGTAGTCTCATGCCTGAATCGGGAGGGTTGGCATGTCTGGATCTAACGTATTCCCTGAACCGGATCAGGGAACAGTCAAACACATATTTTGTCCTGCTGGCAGTGAACGGAGTTTCTATTTTTTTCACTTCGACATTGTCCCAAAACAAATGCCTTCCTTAGGACAAGAGTCGGCCTTTGCTAGGATAGCGCCATGGGCTAAAATACATTTGGCGCCCTTGCTTGGGTAGTGAATACAGAAAAGGGGGTGGTGATGAACAGAGTGTCTGAATTAAGCAGACCACTCTTACCCAGTCCAAAGATCATGGCTTGATCCATCACCGTTATTTAGCTCACTGCACCATCCCAGCTCAGAACCTGGCTATATGAAAATTAGTCTGTCCCTGGCCCAGTGCATCATGGGAACAGGGCAGACCAAACTACCAAGCCAATTCTTCACCAGAAAGGAGACAAGCTTCCGGGGACCGGTTTCTGGCATTTCGGCCGTCGTCAGCCCGGCTTGCTTGAATTCTGATAGTGCAGTGAGCAAGGGACTCATGTCTGAGTATACCCTGCCACACCTATAGTGGCCAAAAACGATTCAGAAAAGGGGGTGGTGATGAACAGAGTGTCTGAATTAAGCAGGCCACTCTTACCCAGTCCAAAGATCAGGGCTTGATCCATCACCGTTATTTAGCTCACTGCACCATCCCAGCTCAGAACCTGGCTATATGAAAATTAGTCTGTCCCTGGCCCAGTGCATCATGGGAACAGGGCAGACCAAACTACCAAGCCAATTCTTCACCAGAAAAGGGGACAAGCTTCCGGAGACCGGTTTCTGGCATTTCAGCCGTCGTCGGCCCGGCTTGCTTGAATCCTGATGGTGCAGTGAGCAAGGGACTCATGTCTGAGTATACCCTGCCACACCTATAGTGGCCAAAAACGATTCAAAAAAGGGGTGGTGATGAACAGAGTGTCTGAATTAAGCAGACCACTCTTACCCAGTCCAAAGATCAGGGCTTGATCCATCACCGTTATTTAGCTCACTGCACCATCCCAGCTCAGAACCTGGCTATATGAAAATTAGTCTGTCCCTGGCCCAGTGCATCATGGGAACAGGGCAGACCAAACTACCAAGCCAATTCTTCACCAGAAAGGAGACAAGCTTCCGGGGACCGGTTTCTGGCATTTTAGCCGTCGTCGGCCCGGCTTGCTTGAATCCCGATGGTGCAGTGAGCAAGGGACTCATGTCTGAGTATACCCTGCCACACCTACAGTGGCCAAAAACGATTCAGAAAAGGGGGTGGTGATGAACAGAGTGTCTGAATTAAGCAGACCACTCTTACCCAGTCCAAAGATCTGGGCTTGATCCATCACCGTTATTTACCTCACTGCACCATCCCAGCTCAGAACCTGGCTATATGAAAATTAGTCTGTCCCTGGCCCAGTGCATCATGGGAACAGGGCAGACCAAACTACCAAGCCAATTCTTCACCAGAAAGGAGACAAGCTTCCGGGGACCGGTTTCTGGCATTTCAGCCGTCGTCGGCCCGGCTTGCTTGAATCCTGATGGTGCAGTGAGCAAGGGACTCATGTCTGAGTATACCCTGCCACACCTATAGTGGCCAAAGACGATTCAGAAAAGGGGGTGGTGATGAACAGAGTGTCTGAATTAAGCAGACCACTCTTACCCAGTCCAAAGATCAGGGCTTGATCCATCACCGTTATTTAGCGCACTGCACCATCCCAGCTCAGAACCTGGCTATATCAAAATTAGTCTGTCCCTGGCCCAGTGCATCATGGGAACAGGGCAGACCAAACTACCAGACAATTCAGACACTCTGTTCATCACCACCCCCTTTTCTGAATCATTTTTGTCCACCATAAGCGTGGAAGGGTATACTCAGATGTGAGTCCCTTGCTCATTGCACCATCAGGATTCAAGCAAGCCGGGCCGAAGACGCTGGAATGCCAGAAACCGGTCCCCGAAAGCTTGTTTCCTTCCCAGTATAAGAATTGGCTTGGTAGTTTGGTCTGCCCTGTTCCCATGATGCACTGGGCCAGGGTCAGACTAATTTGCATTTAGCTAAGTTCTGAGCTGGGATGGTGCAGTGAGCTAAAAAACAGTGATGGATCATGCCCTGATCTTTGGACTGGGTAAGAGTGGTCTGCTTAATTCAGACACTCTGTTCATCACCACCCCGCTTTTCTGAGTCATTTTTGTCCACCATAAGCGTGGAAGGGTATACTCAGATGTGAGTCCCTTGCTCATTGCACCATCAGGATTCAAGCAAGCCGGGCCGAAGATTGCTGGAATGCCAGAAATTGGTCCCCGGAAGCTTGTTTCCTTCCCAGTATAAGAATTGGCTTGGTAGTTTGGTCTGCATTTTTCCCATGATGCACTGGGCCAGGGTCAGACTAATTTGCATTTAGCCAAGTTCTGAGCTGGGATGGTGCAGTGAGCTAAAAAACAGTGATAGATCAAGCCCTGATCTTTGGACTGGGTAAGAGTGGTCTGCTTAATTCAGACACTCTGTTCATCACCACCCCCTTTTTTGAATCATTTTTGTCACCATAAGCGTGGAAGGGTATACTCAGATGTGAGTCCCTTGCTCATTGCACCATCAGGATTCAAGCAAGCCGGGCCGAAGACGGCTGGAATGCCAGAAACCGGTCCCCGGAAGCTTGTTTCCTTCCCAGTATAAGAATTGGCTTGGTAGTTTGGTCTGCCCTGTTCCCATGATGCACTGGGCCAGGGTCAGACTAATTTGCATTTAGCCAAGTTCTGAGCTGGGATGGTGCAGTGAGCTAAAAAACAGTGATGGATCAAGCCCTGATCTTTGGACTGGGTAAGAGTGGTCTGCTTAATTCAGACACTCTGTTCATCACCACCCCCTTTTCTGAATCAAGGGTAGTGAATACAAGCATTGGCATTGGCGAGATTATAGTAAGCAGTTCAAAAAGTCTACCCACTGCGGATCGTATCGCATACAGTTCATGTGAGCCAGGCGCGTGCACAGGAATTCGCTCCCCCTACCCCTCCCACAAAGCAAGACAAGAACATCAAAGTGACTGCGGTCGCTCTGATAGGCTTCAAAGGAATGCGCTCCCCCGCCCCAGCAATGCCGAAAGCTTGTTTTTTTTAGGTCATGTGTGCGTGCACTTTGTGGCGATCTGCTTTTCCTGCCTCTCACACCTGCCCCTCCCTCTCCCCCACCACAGAGCAGCCTCCGGCTCAAAGTACGTCGCACTCTGTGCTCGTACCCAGCAGACGTTTGTAATCCCCTCAACTGTAACTCAACTCTAACTCAACTTTCAAACATTGGTGAAATTTACAGTGCTGTCGAAATGATTAGACACCGGAACAATAGTGCGTCACATGTGGGATTTGTTCTTGTTTTTGTTTGTTACCTGAACCTGGTAGTGTCTCATTCTCTCTTTCTGTATTAACCTCTCTCTCATGGACTCACACTCTCTTTTGTTTGTTGCCCAGACCTGCTTGTCTCTCGCCCTCTCTTCCTGTAATAACCTCTCTCTCTCTCTCTCTCTCTCATGCTCTCACACTCTCTCTTTTGCTTGTTGCCTAGACCTGCCCGTCTCTCACTCTGTCTTCCTGTAATAACCCCTCTCACACTCCCTTTTATTTGTTGCCCAGACATGCCTGTCTCTCTCTCTTCCTGTAATAACCTCTCTCTCTCTTTCGTGCTCTCACACTCTCTCTTTTGCTTGTTGCCTAAACCTGCCCATCTCTCACTCTGTCTTCCTGTAATAACCCCTCTCTCTCGTGCTCTCACACTCTTTTGTTTGTTTCCCAGACATGCCTGTCTCTCGCTCTCTTCCTGTAATAACCCCTCTCTCTCTCTTTCTCTCGTGCTCACACTCTCTCTTTTGCTTGTTGCCTAGACCTGCCCGTCTCTCACTCTGTCTTCCTGTAATAAGCCCTCTCTCTCTCTTTCTCTCGTGCTCACACTCTCTCTTTTGTTTGTTGCCCAGACATGCCCGTCTCTCTCTCTCTCTCTTCCTGTAATAATCCCTCTCTCTCTCTCTTTCTCTCGTGCTCCCACACTCTCTCTTTTTCTTGTTGCCCAGACCTCCGTCTCCCCTTGTCTCTTCCTGTGATAACCCCTCCCCTCCTGTATCCCCTGTCTCTGTTTCTTAGTTCACACTTTCTTATCAGGCGTTTTGAGCTCACAAGGGTTACCAGAGCTTGACTCCTGGCAGTAGTGGCCTGTGAGGGGTTGTCACGGTGTCACAGACAGTCCTAGAATATTTGGGGGAAGAGCAACTTATTCAAAAGTGACACACAAATTATTTAAAATCAATTAGCGGCTATCTCCCGGCTTTTCGCCTCAGGAGGTTCAAGGGTTCTGGCAGGCAACGCTATTATTCAGCTTTATATACCTGCTCGGAAGGGGGGCGTGGCCTATCAGAACGCCGGCAATGGCACCATGGTTGTTTGTGAGTCCGCTGACAGCGCAGGGGCAGCTGTGCGGTGTGCTTTTAGGACCGAGTCCTGTGAAGCCTCGGTGAGTAAGTGCTATAAAATCAGCAAGTTATTCAAAAGTGACACACAAATTATTTAAAATCAATTAGCGGCTATCTCCCGGCTTTTCGCCTCAGGAGGGTCAAGGGTTCTGGCAGGCAACGCTATTATTCAGCTTTATATACCTGCTCGGAAGGGGGGCGTGGCCTCCAAGGGGGCGTGGCCTATCAGCACGCCGGCAATGGCGCCGTGGTTGTTTGTGAGTCCGCTGACAGCGCAGGGGCAGCTGTGCGGTGTGCATTTAGGACTGAGTCCTGTGAAGCCTGGGTGAGTAAATGCTATAAAATCAGCAAGTTATTCAAAAGTGACACACAAATTATTTAAAATCAATTAGCGGCTATCTCCCGGCTTTTCGCCTCAGGACGTTTAAGGGTTCTTAAAGGCGATAAAAAACAATAATGTTTTGGCAGTTAAAGAGGCCAGGGCAAAATACAGGAGAACCCAGGGAGGAGCTAAATCTTCCTGGGACGAAGAAGTCTGGTCCAGTATATTATCTGATGCTAAAATGAAGGAACAAAAACTTTTTAGGGAAATAGTGGCAAAGGGTAACAAAAAAGGAAAGGGATCGCGAGAGGTCTTTCTTGATGAGACCACTTGGATAAACCATTTTACCAAGTTATATGATGTTCCGGACGGGGACAAGTTTCTCCAGGTTGCATACACATCGTTAACTTTACACACGGAGAGCACTCCCATACACTTTGACTATCAGGAGACTGAATTAGCTATCGACTCAGTCAAAAATGGGAAGGCTCCGGGGCTCGATAAAATACCTGGCGATTTATTTAAACATGAAATTAATATCTGGGTTCCTTATATTAATCATTTATGTAATGTTGTCACTGCGGGTGCAGAAATTCCGGACACATGGAGAGGTGCGGAAATAATCACTATTTTTAACAAGCATTTGCAATGCAATAGGTCTCGCATTAGGAAAGTTTGAGCTATTGGTATTGTAAATAACACATTTTTATTTATGTGTTGGTTTGGAAAATAGTGAATTGAATAGCTTTGTCATTTACAATGCCAATAGTTTTAACTTTCGCAAATGTGACACCTATAGCATTTGTAATGCAATATGTGTTGTATTTACGTGACTTAGATGTATTGATATTACAAATAAAAATGGCTTTTATTTTTTTAATAATGAATACTTAAGTTATTGTAATTTATAATGGCAATAGCTTTTGTAAATAACTTTTGTGAAGATTATGTTCATTGTATTTTATTGTGATGAAAATCCAAGAACAGAAGTGAACTATTAACATATTTTTGTGACATTTGTAATGAAGCTTGAAACATTGAGAGAACATATTTGAACCAGTTGTTGAATGGTTGCAAAGATTGATGCTGTGGTGGCGCGGAGTGATGTTGTGGTGGCGACAGCGCATAAAGATGTTGTGGTACCCCTGAGTGATGCTCTGGTGGTGCTGAGTGATGCTGTGGTGATGCGATAGATAGATAGAGTGAGTGCGATAGATAGATAGATAGATAGAGTGAGGGTGATAGATAGATAGAGTGAGGGCGATAGGTAGAGTGAGGGCGACAGATAGAGTGAGGGCGATAGATAGATAGATAGATAGATAGATAGATAGATAGAGTGAGGGTGATAGAGAGATAGACAGATAGAAGGGTGATTGATAGATAGACAGATAGATAAAGTGTATTTATGTTGCATTGAGTAGAGTGTAAGTATGAGGCATGTAATTATATGGCACTGAGTGGTAATATGGGGAGTGTATATCGTATTCAGTAGAGTGTAATTGTGTGCCGTGTAATTATGTGGCACTGAGTGGTATTTGGAGTGTATGTTGCATTGAGTGTAGTGTAATTATGTAGCGTGTAATTATCTGGCACTGAGTGGTAATATGGGGAGTGTGTGTTGCATTCAGTAGAGTGTAATTATGTGGTTTGTAATTATGTGGCACTGAGTGGTATTTGAAGTGTATGTTGCATATAACTATGTGATTAAGGAACAGTGAGCAACCCAAAATACCCTTGAGGGCTTGGGTGAGTAAGTAGAAAGGTATAGGTGCCTTCAAGGGGATTTGTTTAACAAAATATAATTAAACGTGATTCAACTAACTCTTTAGGACAGGTCAATGGTCCTTTTTTTTTTTTTTTTTTTTTTTTTTTTTTGAAGACGTTTATTATTGTAAAAGGGAAAGTGCAGTACAAATAGCAGAGCCTACAACCCTGCGGGCCGGCTGCAAGAAGTCCGTGAATTGTACAGGCATAGGGTTACAGAGGAAGGCATTATGCATCTTCTCCTTCTTTTTTCGGCGTGCTTCTTCACTGGTGGATTATATATACGTTGCACATTTCGCACACAATCTGTTCCATAATTGACGTCTCATTTTACATTTTACTATAATTCAACCAGTAACTTTTCAACATAAACAGGGGTGATCATATCAGTATGTCCCAGCGTGTCTGTGTTGCCAGTGCCGTGCCACACAGCGTCCGTGCGCACGGCACCAACGTCCCATCAACATGTTGGACATGCGCCGGCGGCGCAGCAGTGAAATGTGGGGTCTGTGGCCCGCGTGTGTGAATAGCTGTGAAGCTGGTGTGGGACAGGGTCCGTGGGCGGTGGTATCCCCCCGTTCGTCGGTTCAGTGCACGGTGTGCGTGGCAGACGCAAGTGTCGCCCCTGTTGCATGTTCGGTGGGTGGCACCCATTCCTGCGTTCCTTGCCGAGTGTCCAGTCAGTGGCGCGTAACCGCCGCTGTGTGACGGTATGTGTTCACGCATCTGGCAAGCACAGGAGTGCGACATCTTTGACTTGGGGTTACGTGGGGGAGGTCGGACAGGAGGGGGGGGGAAGTGTACTCGTGGGGGTTGGGTCAGGGCAAAGTTGCTAAGATCCGCGTTCGGGCTGTTGTGTGATGGAGGGTCCTCGTGTGTGTGCGGCTGATCGTTGGTCGTGGCTTGTGCGTCGGGGGGAATCAGTGCTGCCTACATGGAGGTGGGGGGGGGGCCCAACGCCAGGTCAATGGTCCTTATTCTTGAAAGGACCATTGACTTGTCCTAAAGAGTTAGTTGAATCACGTTTAATTATATTTTGTTAAACAAATCCCCTTGAAGACACCTATACCTTTCTGCATATAACTATGTGGCACTGAGTGGTATTTGAAGTGTATGTTGCATTGAGTGCTGTGTAATTATGTGTGTTGGAACCTGGGATGACAGGTCACCTAGGGTAGCCTGGCCTAGGGTAAGACATGCAATTTCTAGAGGCACAGTGTGAAGGTTGCAGACCACCCAAAAGTAAATTCACGCAATAGCACTTAAAAAGGACGCTACACCAATTTGTTGTAAAAATACGTTCTGGTTTATAAAAATAATTTCTTTGTATTTTTACTTTTAGGATTAACAATTAAATTACATTTCAGTTTGTGTGGAATAAAGCAAGAATACGTTTCAATTCTAGACCATATTAACAACCAGCATTTGTAGTAAAGACAATTCACTTAGACACAACTGGCAGATATCTCTTACACTTTTTATAGCTCAGTTAGGCATTTACTATACTCAGCTTACTTTGTATAATTTCTCAGTTCAGTATTACTCTCCAGTTTGGTAAGATCAGCCCCTTTAATTAGATCAGGGTAACACTTCCCTTTACATAAATAGCATTTCAGTTCACTTTCTTATCTGGTAAAAGAAAAATGGGTTAAGACCCATGTATGTCAGCTTACAACAGTACCCGGTCAGGGATTCCCCATAGACGCTGTACTCCCAGAGTCAGAGTCTCAATTTATACAGTTGCTCCTGTGCAGACAATCCCCCAGGTAACCACCTCCTTACTTGTGTCTGTCGTTGTTGGGATATACCAGCATCAGGGGTAAGGCTTATCAAGCGCGAGGGGCTGGGGGAAGGAAGGCTGACGAGGCTCTCTCGCCTCACAAGACTTCTCAGCTCAAGCCTGCTCCTCCGCGCTGCTCCCGCTCAGGAAACCACGAAGGCAGAAGCCTCAATGCCCCCAGACCTCTACCTGCCTTGCAACTCTCCCTCCCTGCCCGGGCCGGCTCCTCAGCGCGGCGCTCGAACAGGAGGGACCAAGCCGATCACTCGGCCAGCTGAAAAACCCTCCGGCGCTTCTCCTCAGCGCTGATCTCCGCAGACACTTCTCCAGCGGGCATGCGCAGAAGCGTTCTTGCCGAAGTCGCGTCCCACAGATCCCGCTCCAGGGAGAGACGCTACACGCTCGGGCCTGCTCACTTCTTTGCCCCTCCTTCCGGGGATATCTACCTCAGAGGGGGCATGCGCGATGGCGCTCTTACTTTCTTCAAGTATGGGTCACTTCCAGCAACGCGACTCAAGCGCGATAGGCGCCCCCGGGGTCCCGCTCACGAAGGGAAGCCTCGACAGGCTTCTCAGGCTCAGTGGATCCCGGGGAGGTGATGGCACAAAGCGTAGTCGGTGTTTCCAAGGTCCTGCTCCCAGTTCACCTCACACCTTTCACCCAACAGGCAGAAGAGCTTGCCCTACGCCACAGGACCAGTCCAGGGTAAGGAAATACTACAGTTATTCAGTGATGTTACTTCCTTTCTTCACTAAAACGAAGAGGGGGGGGGGGAAAGCTTCTTCAGGAAAAGCCAATATGTACTTCCTTAACACTAACCCCCTATTCCTCCTTACTGGACAGACTAGGGCTCAAGGGAATTCTTAGTTCAGCTCCCAGGACAGGGCTCTTCTTAGCTTCCAAAACTACCAGAATTAACCCCTTCACCTATCTGCCCAGGATCAGCAGGATGAGCTAACTTGGCTAGGACAACAGGACCAAGGAGGGGGAAAACCTTGACAGAGGGCTACTCTTGTAGAGGGAACCACCCTTCAGAATCCTACCCCCACTAGACCTCAGCCTTCACTCTAGCTGCTCCTCACTGACAGACAAAATGGCTGTCCAGCATTCCGCCTTATATAGGCTGCCCTTCAGTGGTCCAGAATGGACCAGAAGGTTCTGGAATGCCCTATGTTAGGCTATGGCCAGGTTCTGTTGGTGACAGTTGGGGCAGTTGGTGGCCACCATTTTAGGTGGTGCCAACTTTCCTGTCAGAACAGGCCTCTGGGCCTGAGGTAAAAGATTATGAGGGGGGAAGAAAACACCTATCCCCCTGCCCAACACCTACAAAAAGTCAGTAGACACAAAAATTAACAAGGGTTTGAGGGGCAAAAAGGGGACAAAATAAATAAAAATTAGGAGGGACTTCGCCAAAAAGCCAGACAGGTCTAACACGCTTCCCCCCCAGCTGAAAGTGGGGAGAACTACCCAACCCCTTGGGAGTCCTCATCACTAAGGCGGAAATACCTGGAGAGACCGTCTGCATTGGCGTGGTCCACTCCAGGCCGATGTTCCACCCGGAAGTCCATTCCCTGTAGGGAGATGGACCACCTCAACAACTTGGGATTTTCCCCCTTCATCTGCATCAGCCAACGAAGGGGTCGGTGGTCAGTCTGAACCAGGAAGTGCGAGCCAAAGAGGTATGGCCGCAGCTTCTTCAGAGCCCACACCACCGCAAAAGCTTCCCTCTCAATGGCACTCCATTTCTGTTCCCGGGGAAGCAGCCTCCTGGATAAGAAGACTACAGGTTGATCCAGGCCCTCTTCATTGAGTTGCGATAACACTGCCCCAATGCCATGTTCTGATGCATCCGTTTGGACAATGAACTCCTTGGAGAAGTCTGGGGCCCTCAGGACCGGTGCCACACACATTGCCTGTTTCAACTTTTCAAAGGCTTGCTGACAAGCCTTTGTCCAAACTACCCGTCGAGGTTGTTTCTTGGAGGTGAGCTCTGTGAGGGGCGCTACAATAGTGCCATACCCCTTCACAAAGCGACGGTAGTATCCTGTGAGGCCCAGGAAAGCTCGGACCTCAGTCTGTGTCTTGGGGGGTTCCCAGGCCATGATTGCCTCAATCTTCGCCTGCAGGGGCTGCACAGTCCCCCTACCCACCAAGTGTCCAAGGTACACAACCGACCCCTGCCCAATCTGGCATTTGCTGGCTTTGATGGTCAATACAGCTTGTCTCAGGGCCTGGAGAACGGCCTGCAAATGCTGCAGATGGTCCTCCCAACTGCTACTGAAGACAGCAATGTCATCCAAGTAAGCAGCAGAGAAACTCTCCATTCCAGAGAGGACCTGGTTCACCAGCCGCTGAAATGTGGCAGGGGCGTTCTTGAGCCCAAAGGGCATCACACAGAACTGGTAGTGTCCCTCAGGCGTGGAGAAGGCTGACCTTTCCCTTGCTCCATCTGTCAAGGAGATCTGCCAGTACCCTGAAGTGAGGTCAAAGGTACTTAGATATTGGGCAGCTCCCAGCCGGTCAATCAATTCATCCGCCCTAGGGATCGGATGAGCATCAGTCCTTGTCACTGAATTCAGTCCTCGGTAATCCACACAGAACCTCAGTTCAGGTGTGGTGCCTGGTGGTGCGGCTTTTGGCACGAGCACCACCGGACTGGACCAAGGGCTGTTGGAAGGTTCAATTACTCCCAGCTCTAGCATCTTGGCAACTTCTCCATGTATGCTAGCCTTCACCTTGTCAGACAGCCGGTAGGTCTTGGACTTCACTGGTGGGCTGTCTCCTGTGTCCACATCATGGGTACACAGGTGGGTCCTTCCCGGGACAAGGGAGAACAACGAAGAGTACTGCTCCAGTATCTGGCGGCAGTCCTCCCGTTGCTCAGGAGTGAGAGTAGAAGAGAGATTCACTCCCTCCACTGACCCATCCTTCTCTTGGGACGAAAAGAGATCTGGGAGAGGTTCGCTTTCCGCTTCCTCTCCCCCGTCAGTCACCATCATCAGCATGACTTCGGGCCTCTCATGGTGGGGCTTGAGTCGGTTGGCATGTAGCACCCGTAGGGGCTGTCGAGGGGTCTTAAGGTCCACCAGGTATGTGGCCTTACCCTTCTTTTCCAACACCTCAAAGGGGCCTGTCCAGCGATCCTGGAGGGCGCTAAGCTCTCCAGGCTCCATCACCCACACTTTCTGTCCAGGCTCCAGTTCCACCTGGTGAGCGTTGTGGTCGTACCACTCCTTCATGACTGCCTGGCTGGCCTCCAAGTTGTCAGAAGCTTGCTTCCACAACTTCGCCATTTGGCTCCTGAAGGCCAGCATGTAGCTCACCACATCCTGGGGGGGTTTCCTGGGAGATTTCTCCCAACCATCCTTCACCAGGCTGAGGGTACCGCGTACAGGGTGCCCATACAGAAGCTCAAAGGGGCTGAAGCCCACTCCCTTCTGGGGCACTTCCCTGTAGGAAAAGAGTAAACAGGGTAGGAGGACATCCCATTTCCTCCGCAGGCTCTCGGGCAGACTTCTGATCATGCCCTTCAAGGTCTTATTGAACCTCTCAACCAGTCCATTCGACTGGGGGTGATAAGGAGTGGTGAACCGGTAGGTCACTCCACACTCCTTCCACATGGCCCGCATGTAAGCTGACAGGAAGTTGGTCCCCCTGTCGGACACAACTTCCTTGGGAAATCCCACTCGGGTAAAGATTCCCATTAGGGCTCTTGCCACTACAGGTGCAGTGACTGTCCTCAGAGGTATTGCCTCTGGGTACCGTGTGGCATGATCCACCAGTACCAGGATAAACCTGTGACCAGCTGCTGTTGGTGGATCCAAAGGCCCTACAATGTCGATGCCCACCCTCTCAAAGGGGGTGCTAACGACTGGAAGTGGTTCCAGGGGAGCTTTTAGCTTCACCCCTGTTTTCCCACTGGCCTGGCAGGTTACACATGTCCTACAGTATGTGTTGGACGCCGCTTTCATCTGAGGCCAGTAAAAGTGGAGAACAAGCCGTGCAAAGGTCTTGTCCTGGCCTAAGTGTCCTGCCAGGGGTATGGCATGAGCCAATTCCAAAAGAAAGGCTCGGTACTGTTGCGGGACTACCAAGGCCCTCGATGAACCAGGCGAGGGTACCTTGGGTTCACTGTAGAGGAGTCCATCCTCCCAGTAAATATGGTAATGTCCCGTAACATCACCTGCTGCTTGGGCTTCAGCCTGTCGCCTCAGTCCCTCAAGGGTGGGGCACTCCCTCTGCCCCTTACAGAATTCCTCTCTGGTAGGACCTCCCTCCACATGCCACTCCGCAGGGATGGGCAAATCCTCCAGAGAGTCTACTTCCCCCTCCACGGACTCCTGGTCCACCACCGCAGGTGGCCGATCTGTCTCATGGGGTGTGGAAGCCGGAGCAGGCTTTCTCTGTCTCCGGGTCTGTCCCTTCTTAGCAGCGGGTTGGGCCATTGTTCCAGGCTCCAACCCAGGCGAACTCCCTCTCCGGGCAGTCGCAGACCGTGTGCTGACACAGGCCCAGTCAGGTGTACCCAGCATCGCAGAATGCGTCCGGTATTCCACCTCTCTCCAAGTGTTGTGTTCCATGTCATTCCCCAACAGACAATCGACTGGCACGGCAGGGCTTACGGCAACTCGAAGTGAACCTGCAACCCCCTCCCACTCAAAGGGAACCTCAGCCACTGGATAGTGGCCCATTCTGCCGTCAGCCATCGCGGCGGGGTGGAGTACATTAGGAACAACCTGCTCTGGGGACACCAGCTGACTTCTCACCATAGTCATGCTGGCTCCTGTATCCCTCAGAGCCTCCCCTCTCTGGCCATTGATGGTAACCCATTGCCCATACTTTGTAGTATTTGGGGGCACCTGGATCTTTGGCACCATCTCCCGCTCTCCCAGGGACACTAAGGTGACACCCGCCCACTCACCCCCCTTATCTAAGGGCATCTCCTCCCCGAGCGCTACACTAGCTACTCCCGGTGACTTTCCTCCGGTGGGAGGGGGTGGTCTCTTTGGGCATCTGACATCTCCCTTATAATGTCCAACGCCACCGCATTCAAAACAGTGGAGAACCCTGGGCTGCTGGCTCTGGCCAGGATGAGGGTTCCGGGGCGGGTTTGCCCTAGGGGTGAAACCTGCTCCCTTCCCTTGGAAGTTATTTTGGGGACCTTTAGAGAACTCTTTCTTTTTCTCCCCCCCCTCCTTCTTCTGGGGGGCGCCCTGTCCGGCTTTTTGAGATTCCCCTCCAGTCCCCTTGGTGGACACCCGGGTACTTGTCCAGATGTCCGCCTCCTCTGCAAGCTTCCGGGGATTGGTCAGCATGCTGTCTACCAGGTGTTGGCGCAGCTCGGGAAAACATTTCTCGAGGAGGTGTTCTCTCAAAAACAGATCGTACAGCCCCACATAATCCTTTACCTCACTGCCCTTGACCCAACCCTCTAAGGCCTTTCTGGCGTAATCAAGGAAGTCCACCCAGTTCTGAGTGCCCATCTTGTGGCTCCCCCTAAACTTCTGTCGGTACCTTTCTGGGGTGAGCCCGAACTTCCTCAATAACGCCAGCTTCATGGTGGGGTAGTTTGTCTGTTCCTCTGGATCCAGGGCCAGCAAGGTGTCCCGACCAGCAGGAGGCATGTACTTGTACAAACTACCCCCCCAGTGCTTCTCCTGCACTCCATGAACCTTCAGAGAAACCTCATAAGCCGCCAGCCACTTAGCTACATCGTCCCCCTGACTGAAGCTCGCTATCAGGTCCTTTGGGATATAGGGTTTGGTCTCCCTGGCTGACTCTTTTGGTTCGCTGCCACCATTCCTAACAGGAGAGGACCCCCGTCGCAGACTTTGGAGCTCCAGTTCCTTCAGTCTAAACTCGTGGACCATCCTCCTCTCCTCTTTCTCCTGCTCCAACTTAGCCAACTCCCACTTTAGCTGTCTTTTCTCCCTCCTATCGGTGAGCTCAGCTTCCGTTAGGCTTTTCCCAGAAATGCTACTGCCCTTTCTGGAGTAGGACACTGGTCCGGTGAGCAAGTTTTCCCCCTCATGGCGGAATAACTCTTCCACCCCCCCTTCCGTGCCCTGGTCAACCTCTTCATCCTCCTCCTTTGTCTCTTGGTGTGCCTCCACCCAGGCCCTAAGGCTAGTCTGGAGCTCCCCCTTCCTAGCACCATGTTTGAAAAAGACCCCCATTTGTTGGCAGAACATTCTCAATTGGGGCACGGAATAGACTTCCAGGTTTTCCACTGCAAACTCCATTGTGAGTCTGGCAAACCTGGATACACACCAGAAATTTCAGAGGGGCAAAGGCAACCTTAAGCCAACTCCACCCACCACCAGGAATAAATTTAGAAAAAACAAAAAGACTAATTGGGAGGGCCGCAAGGAGAAAACTCCTGGTGTAGGTTGGGTGTATTACGCCAAATTACTAGTAAGTAGCTGCAACCAAGTCCGTAATCCCACCGCTAGGCACCAAATGTTGGAACCTGGGATGACAGGTCACCTAGGGTAGCCTGGCCTAGGGTAAGACATGCAATTTCTAGAGGCACAGTGTGAAGGTTGCAGACCACCCAAAAGTAAATTCACGCAATAGCACTTAAAAAGGACGCTACACCAATTTGTTGTAAAAATACGTTCTGGTTTATAAAAATAATTTCTTTGTATTTTTACTTTTAGGATTAACAATTAAATTACATTTCAGTTTGTGTGGAATAAAGCAAGAATACGTTTCAATTCTAGACCATATTAACAACCAGCATTTGTAGTAAAGACAATTCACTTAGACACAACTGGCAGATATCTCTTACACTTTTTATAGCTCAGTTAGGCATTTACTATACTCAGCTTACTTTGTATAATTTCTCAGTTCAGTATTACTCTCCAGTTTGGTAAGATCAGCCCCTTTAATTAGATCAGGGTAACACTTCCCTTTACATAAATAGCATTTCAGTTCACTTTCTTATCTGGTAAAAGAAAAATGGGTTAAGACCCATGTATGTCAGCTTACAACAGTACCCGGTCAGGGATTCCCCATAGACGCTGTACTCCCAGAGTCAGAGTCTCAATTTATACAGTTGCTCCTGTGCAGACAATCCCCCAGGTAACCACCTCCTTACTTGTGTCTGTCGTTGTTGGGATATACCAGCATCAGGGGTAAGGCTTATCAAGCGCGAGGGGCTGGGGGAAGGAAGGCTGACGAGGCTCTCTCGCCTCACAAGACTTCTCAGCTCAAGCCTGCTCCTCCGCGCTGCTCCCGCTCAGGAAACCACGAAGGCAGAAGCCTCAATGCCCCCAGACCTCTACCTGCCTTGCAACTCTCCCTCCCTGCCCGGGCCGGCTCCTCAGCGCGGCGCTCGAACAGGAGGGACCAAGCCGTTCACTCGGCCAGCTGAAAAACCCTCCGGCGCTTCTCCTCAGCGCTGATCTCCGCAGACACTTCTCCAGCGGGCATGCGCAGAAGCGTTCTTGCCGAAGTCGCGTCCCACAGATCCCGCTCCAGGGAGAGACGCTACACGCTCGGGCCTGCTCACTTCTTTGCCCCTCCTTCCGGGGATATCTACCTCAGAGGGGGCATGCGCGATGGCGCTCTTACTTTCTTCAAGTATGGGTCACTTCCAGCAACGTGACTCAAGCGCGATAGGCGCCCCCGGGGTCCCGCTCACGAAGGGAAGCCTCAACAGGCTTCTCAGGCTCAGTGGATCCCGGGGAGGTGATGGCACAAAGCGTAGTCGGTGTTTCCAAGGTCCTGCTCCCAGTTCACCTCACACCTTTCACCCAACAGGCAGAAGAGCTTGCCCTACGCCACAGGACCAGTCCAGGGTAAGGAAATACTACAGTTATTCAGTGATGTTACTTCCTTTCTTCACTAAAACGAAGAGGGGGGGGGGGGAAAGCTTCTTCAGGAAAAGCCAATATGTACTTCCTTAACACTAACCCCCTATTCCTCCTTACTGGACAGACTAGGGCTCAAGGGAATTCTTAGTTCAGCTCCCAGGACAGGGCTCTTCTTAGCTTCCAAAACTACCAGAATTAACCCCTTCACCTATCTGCCCAGGATCAGCAGGATGAGCTAACTTGGCTAGGACAACAGGACCAAGGAGGGGGAAAACCTTGACAGAGGGCTACTCTTGTAGAGGGAACCACCCTTCAGAATCCTACCCCCACTAGACCTCAGCCTTCACTCTAGCTGCTCCTCACTGACAGACAAAATGGCTGTCCAGCATTCCGCCTTATATAGGCTGCCCTTCAGTGGTCCAGAATGGACCAGAAGGTTCTGGAATGCCCTATGTTAGGCTATGGCCAGGTTCTGTTGGTGACAGTTGGGGCAGTTGGTGGCCACCATTTTAGGTGGTGCCAACTTTCCTGTCAGAACAGGCCTCTGGGCCTGAGGTAAAAGATTATGAGGGGGGAAGAAAACACCTATCCCCCTGCCCAACACCTACAAAAAGTCAGTAGACACAAAAATTAACAAGGGTTTGAGGGGCAAAAAGGGGACAAAATAAATAAAAATTAGGAGGGACTTCGCCAAAAAGCCAGACAGGTCTAACAATGTGGCACTGAGTGGTATTTGGAGTGTATGTTGCATTGAGTGCAGTGTAATTATGTGGCGTGTAATTATGTGGCACTGAGCGGTATTTGGAATGTATTTTGCATTGATTGCAGTGTAATTATGTGGCACTGAGAGGTATTTGGAGTGTATGTGGCATTGAGTGCAGTGTAATTATGTGGCACTGAGTGGTATTTGGAGTGTATGTTGCATTGAGTGCTGTGTAATTATGTGTCACTGAGTGTTATTTGGAGTGTATGTTGCATTGAGTGCAGTGTAATTATGTGGCGTGTAATTATGTGGCACTGAGTGGTATTTGGAGTGTATGTTGCGTTGAGCGCAGTGTAATTATGAAGCATATAATTATGTGGCACCTAGTGGTATTGTGTGGAGTGTCTGTTGCATTGAGTGCAGTGTAATTATGTGGTGTGTAATTATGTGGCACTGAGTGGTATTTGGAGTGTATGTTGCATTGAGTGCAGTGTAAATATGTGGCGTGTAATTAAGTGGCACTGAGTGGTATTTGGAATGCACGTTGCATTGAGTGCAGAGTAATTATGTGGGGTTTAATTATGTGGCACTGAGTGGTATTTGGAGTGTATGTGGCATTGAGTGCAGTGTAATTATGTGGCGTGTAATTATGTGGCACTGAGTGGTATTTGGAGTGTATGTTGCATTGAGTGCTGTGTAATTATGTGGCACTGAGTGTTATTTGGAGTGCATGTTGCATTGAGTGCAGTGTAATTATGTGTCATGTAATTATGTGGAACTGAGTGGTATTTGGAGTGTATGTTGCGCTGAGCGCAGTGTAATTATGAAGCATATAATTATGTGGCATTGAGTGGTATTGTGTGGAGTGTCTGTTGCATTGAGTGCAGTGTAATTATGTGGCGTGTAATTATGTGGCACTGAGTGGTATTTGGAGTGTATGTTTCATTGAGTGCAGTGTAAATATGTAGCATATAATTATGTGGCACTGAGTGGTATTGTGTGGAGTGTGTGTTGCATTCAGTAGAGTCTAATTATGAGGCGTGTAATTATGTGGTACTGAGTGGTATTTGGAGTGTATGTTGCATTGTGCAGAGTGTAATTATGTTGCAAATAACTATGTGACACTGAGAGGTATTTGGAGTGTATGTTGCATTGAGTGCAGTGTAATTATGTGGCATGTAACTATGTGGCACTGAGTGTTATTTGGAGTGTATTTTGCATTGAGTGCTGTGTAAATATGTGGCGTGTATTTAGGTGGTACTGAGTGGTATTTGGAAAGTATGTTGCATTGAGTGCAGTGTAATAATTTGGCGTGTAATTATGTAGCACTGAGTGGTATTTGGAATGTATGTTGCATTGAGTGCAGTGTAATTGTGTGGAGTGAAATTATGTGGCATTGAGTGGTATTTGAAGAGTATGTTGCATTGAGTGCAGTGTAATTATGTGGCGTGTAATTATGTGGCACTAAATGGTATTTAGAGTGTATGTTGCGGTGAGTGCAGTGTAATTATGAAGCATATAATTATGTGGCACAGAGTGGTATTGTGTGGGGAGCGCATGTTGTATTCAGTAGAGTGTAATTGTGTGGCGTGTAATTATGTGGCACTGAGTGGTATTGTTTGGAGTGTATGTTGCATGAGTGCAGTGTAATTATGCAGGATATAATTATGTAGCACTAAGTGGTATTGTGTGGAGTGTCTGTTGCATTCAGTAGAGTGTAATTATGTGGTGTGGAATTATGGGGCACTGAGTGGTATTTGGAGTGTATGTTGCATTGTGTGCAGTGTAAATATGTGGCGTGTAATTAGGTGGTACTGAGTGGTAATTGGAATGTATTGTTGGAAGGCGGTGACCCCAGGGGTCAAGATGACTCTCCTAACCACCCGGGACCTCCTCTCCCACAAATACTGCCGAGTCGTATCGAGGGGGAGTCCCCGCCGGGGAGGACTGATCGTACATACTGTCGACACACCACACTTATGAACGGACACCACACCGTGAATCTTTATCAAGTATGAACTTTTATCAAGATAAAAATGAGGATCAATACAAGGCGATCGAGGGATCGCAAAAGTCTCGTAGCAAGGGAACGGGGAAGCGGGACAGTCTTAGGGGGCCAGCTGGCACGCCACGCACCCTGCGCACAGTTCTCAATCCTCGAACTGGGGGGTACGGGGGCTGGTGATGGGACTTGCTGTCCTACTCACTTCAGTTTCAGATGGACGTGAGGGTAGCGTCGATGGTCCACGCGGACCGGAGAGTTCTTCAAGCCGCGACGAGGTCAGCAGGGCTTGGTCAGGAGTACTTCATCGTACTCGTGGGCAGGTGGAGCCGCGACAGCGTCTGCAGGGCTCTGGATGGTAGCAAGTGTCTCTCGTTCTAAAGAGTGGGCCGCGACAAGGTCAGCAGGGCTGCGATGGTTCAGGTCTTGCTCTTCGAGAGGGAGCCGCGACAGCGTCAGCAAGGCTCCGATGGTTCCGTTCCGTAGATTCGAGGATGAGCCGCGACGACGTCAGCAGGGCTCGCTGGGTTAGAGTCTGTTCTCCTCAAGGTCAGCCGCGATCAGTTCAGCAGGTCTTTCTTGTCCAAGATACAACTGCCGACTAGATGGAAGGCATGCTGTCTTATAGTTCAGGAGCTCTTTGATGTCCGGACCCTCAGAGGCAGGAGGCCGGAGGTCCGAGGGCCAGGCACCTGATTGTCTCGGCGGTGGTGTCTTTGATGCTTTTGGACCATGCGTCCAGGGAATCCCAGACGCCCATCAAGGCCTGGAGCCAGCTCACTAGGAAGCCACAAGGTGCGATTGAAACCAGTCCCCAGGGATGGTTCGGAGGTGTGAGGACATCCAGTTCCTCTGGAGGGTGCGGGAGGGGTGATGGACGCCTTGGTTTCGGGTACTTGGGGAGTCGTTCACCCCCCTGGGCGAGTCGGGCGCGCCGGACGTGCACACCTAGCTGCAGCCAGGAGCGGCCAGAGGCTGCCGAAAGGGAAGAAGGCGGCCGGCTGGCCGGGGTGGCCAAAACATGGAGTCTGCCGGTCATGTGCATGGGAGCAGGAGGCCGGGCTGCGGCACGACCCTGGCGGGCTGAGGGGAGACCCCGGGGGTGAGCAGGTCCACTGAGCTCGGGCGAGCTCTCCTGCCCGACAGCGGACGCGGCTCCTGCTGCCGCTGCATTGCCTCCCTCCCACCCGGCGAGACCGAGTGGCCGGCCCTGGCCTGCCTGCCCTGATCGCGGCTCTGGGACTCCGGAGCCGACTTAGCGCCCACCCGCGCGAGAGGGAGACGACCGTGCCCGCCCGGACACCGGCAACAGGAGGGGGGCTCGGGGGCAGGAAAACAGAGGACGCTGGTGCCTAGAGGACTGTGGCCGATACCTGCACACACCGGCAGCTCACTGCGGCATCCCACCAGGGCAGTGCCATAGCCGCCATTTTGCCTTCACCCTGCCATCACTCTGGGCCCCGGGCTCCTCGGGCAGTCGGCGCGGAACCCTGCACTACTGAGGCATACCATAACGGCGGAAGTGCCGCAGCCTCCGAGTCACCCCATCCTACCACCACGGCCCCTGCACCCGCAGCACGGAGGAGGAGGCCCCTAAGCACCGCCGTGGAGCACCATTACATAAGGCTTCTACAGAGGACCGCAGGCTACAAGGTACCTTCTGCTAGACAGGCACATAGCGCCTTCCCTTCTGCTACCCGCTGACGGGTCCCCCACTAGCGACCCAGCACCCGCACCCGCCACACCACAGAGGCCGGAGCTGCAACTAGGAGGAGGATCTTCCGTGGAGCGCCGCAGCACACACTGCTGTCGCTTCAAGGCTGTTGACCTTGCATCGCCCTGAGGTATATCATCATCTCGCCTACCTCCTAGAATACCATGGGTGCCTGCACAGACGTCCTTGCACATCGCCGGAGTGTCATCAGAGCGGGCGAACCGGGAGCGGAGAGCGCGCCTACTTCCACGCCACCCTGTACACCAGATCGATGGGGAAGCACAGGGGCAAGACCCAGGACCACAACGCACCCACAGACATGCAATCCACCGGCTCTGAGGACCCTCTCGCCTCATCTAATGCAGACATTATCCCGCCGACCGGTAAAGGTTCACAGGACGCCAAACTAGATCTCATTCTTAATGAAATACGGGCCACACGGGAGGCGCTGGAATCACGTATAGACAGCATGGCGACGGGCCTCTCATTACTCCGAGCCGACCATAACAAACTTGCGGAAAGGGTGTCGGAACAGAAAATTGCGCTGAACGACCTCATACCTCAACAGACGGAACACTCTGCGAAGCTGGAAGGTGTGGAAAAGCGACTCAAGCAGCTGTGGGACAGGGTGGATGATGCGGAAGGGCGGGCGCGCCGCAACAACGTCCGCATCCTAGGCGTACCGGAACACAGCGAGTGGAGGAACCCTACCGAATTTGTGGAAAACTGGATCAGGAAAATGGTGAGTCCGGAAGATCTCACGGCGCTATATAGCGTAGAGCGAGCGCATAGGATGCCATCAAGACCTCCGCAACCAGGGGCACCCCCGCGCCCCTTAATCGCGCGCCTCCTCCACTATAAAGACCGTGACACAGTGCTGAGAGTGGCACGAGAAAAAGCGCAGATCCGATATGAAGACAAGAACATCTCCATATATCCTGACTTCACGCCCACAGTGCAACGAGCGAGGTCCACCTTCATGGGGGTGAAGCGCAAGTTACGGAAGAGAGACTTGAAATACGCCCTCCTGTTCCCCGCACGCCTCAAGATTATACACGGGAACAAATCCTACTTCTTTGACTCGCCAGAGGAGGCGGAGGAGTGGATGGAGGTGACACTAATGCCGCCGACCTCCCAGGACCCCTTCGAGGACGCCAGGAGCGGCAGACTGCGGAATCCCTCAGGACGGAGTCGCCCCGCTTCCAAAGCTGGACGAGCCACCACATCACGCCCACCTCCGAGGGGACAGGCTGCAGCGGACCCACAGACAGATCGATCGTCGGTGGTGCAACTGACAGAGAAGGCCCTCGCCGCTCACGACACGGACACAGCCAGGGGCCAGGCCAGCGACTCTAATACACACACTGAAGTGTCCGGGTCGGCGGACAGCCTACAACTGTTTCCCAAGATCACGGCGCAGGCAGCAGAGGACCTCTAGAGTCGGCGGCTCGCACTATGAACGAAGCCCGGGTGGTAATGTATGAACAGTGTCTCTCCTTATGTAATAGGGGGTTGTTAGCAGGCTGCATTACAGTGGGCTGCCGTACCATCGCAAGCCAGTACAAGTCAGGCACGAGTGGCCCACTTCCCCCATCATATGCACTTGGAACTGTTTAAACTCTGCCCACGTTGGGCACTTTGGTTTGGATCCCGAGGCCGTTGGCACGGGGACCTCGATGTTCAGGGGCTAACTGTTTGCACGACAATCTTATCCTACAGCACGAAATACTTGGCATGGTGACTCACGGTCCCACCATGGCCGTACTACAAGCTCAGTCATGGGGCCGCTTAATGTTTATAACTTGTGCACCTGGAATGTGCGGGGCATGGGCTCGGTCCACAAGAGACACAGGATACTGGCCCAGCTCAACCGCCGGGGAATTATGATAGCCTGCCTGCAGGAAACGCACCTGAACTGCGCCGAAAGCACAAAACTGAGGAAGAAATGGAAGGGTCAACTCTTTGCCACGTCCTACTCTGCATTCTCTAGGGGGGCCGCTATCTGGCTCCGCAACTCTGTTCCCTTTAAGCTGCTTGAGCAGAGACTTGACAAGGAGGGCAGATATGTGTTTGTGAAGGGCCTGTTGGATGGGGACACTGTTGTCTTGGGCTGTGTTTATTCACCGAATTCAAGCCAATTAGATTTCCTAGTAGAAGTCAATAGGGTGCTTGCGGATTGGGCAGATCACCAATGGGTGATTGGAGGGGATTTCAACGCTGTTTTAGATATTGCACTTGACAGTTCCCACCCCCCACTACATGCCACGGAAAGCAGAAGGCAGGCGGACGCACTAGCGCAATGGGCGGTGGGTTGGGATCTGGCAGATGCATGGCGCAGCATACACCCTCTGGATAGGGAATATACCTTCTTTTCCCCACCACACCAACTGCACACCAGAATAGACCGCATATTCTGCTCTCGCTCCCTACTAGGGTCAGTCGTCCAAGCCCAGCATATGGGGAAGACCCTTTCGGATCACAATCCTGTTGAGCTCTCCTGGCAATGGGGCCGGGTGCTGGCCCCTATCCCGACTTGGAGATTACCCACGGAACTGCTTGAGGACTCGGTCTTCAGGTCGTCCATGACGGACGCTGTTGAGACCTACTTTAACACAAACACTAACACCACCAGCTCTAGGCGAATAGAGTGGGACGCCTTCCAGGTCTGCTTCAGGGGAGAAGTGATGGCCTCCAGGGTGGGCAGGAGGAGGGAGGTGATGGGTGCTTTAAAGGAAGTGGAAGGTAAACTGGCAATGCTAGAAAGCGAAGCTGCGGGCACGAACACACACTTCACCCCATTGCAAGAGGCGCACATTAAACACGCTGAGCTGCTGGAAGATTTGAGATTACTAGATTACAAGGAGTACACTAACAGACAGCACACACAGGCAGATAGGTCAGGCCCCCTGCTAGCCCGTATTATACGTGACTCCCCAATGAACCATCCGATTTTAGAAATACTCGATCAGGACGGTGTACTGGCTTCGACCCAAAAAGGGATAAATACCGCATTCCGGAACTATTACACTACACTCTATGGCCCCCACCAATGTCTCCCCGAGGCTGCGCTAGAAGACTTTATGAGGGGATTAGTCCTACCCCAACTCACCACTAGGCAAAGCGAGGACCTGAAGCGACCTATTACTATCGCGGAGATTAGGCAGGCCATACGCGCTCTCCCGAGGAGCAAAGCCCCTGGAACGGATGGCCTACCGGCTGAGTTCTACGCTACGTTCATAGACCTTCTAGCCCCACGCCTACACGCTGTCTACCTGGAAGCACTACAGACGGCCATGCTACCACAGTCCTCTCTACAAGCTTTAATAACCTCTCTTTTAAAACCGGGTAAAGATGGCATGCACCTAGATAACTACAGGCCTTTGTCCCTCCTTAACGCCGACTCCAAAATTCTAAGTAAGGTACTAGCTATGCGCCTGGCGCAGTACATCCCGCACCTGGTACACCCCGACCAATGCGGGTTTGTGCCGGGAAGGAGCACGGCCATGAACCTTAGAAGGCTCGCCCAACTGATGCTGCGAGACCCGGCAGACTTGGGCTCTGAAGGCTGCATCTCGTTGGACCTGAAGCAGGCCTTTGATTCCCTCAGATGGGATTTCATGTTTGCTGCGCTCGTAAAATTTGGGATTCCACCAGAATATGTCGCCTGGGTCAAACTACTCTACACCCGCCCTACGGCCCGGGTGCGCACGTCCAAATACATCTCCGGGCCAGTGGACATAGCCAGGGGCACCAGACAGGGATGCCCGCTCTCCCCACTCCTATTCATCCTAGCCCTTGAACCGCTACTCTGTAAACTCAGGACGGCGGCTCCCCGCTGCGGCATTCGAGGGGGCGCGACTACCCACATGGTGTCCGCCTATGCCGATGACATTATCCTACATCTCCGTGATCTGAGGGGAGACCTGGCTCCTATAGCTCAAATATTCGAGGACTTCAGACACTTGTCGGGCCTCACCATAAGCGAATCCAAGTCCTACGGGTTCACGTTTGCCGCCCCTGGCCCGCTCGCACCCCTACCCTTCGCACCGCATACCTTTCAGATGGCAGATACCACCTTCCGCTATCTCGGGATACAGATCTACAGGGATGCCGATGTCATGCTAGATGGCAACATTGGCCGTGCTATTAGAACGCTTAAATCGCAAGTTCAATTTTGGTTGTCATTGCCCCTATCGGTGGTCGGCAGAATAGCCATCTCCAAGATGGTGATGCTCCCCCGCCTCATTTACTATTTTACCAACTTGCCGTTTCTGATCCCTGCATCGACATTCAAATCGCTGGATACGCTCCTCACCGAACTCATATGGGGCTCGGGACGGCGGCGCATAGGCCTTGCCAAATTGCAGCTCACTTCTGGAGCCGGAGGCATGGGAGTGCCAGACTTCAGGGCCTACAACTTCGCATGTCAGTTGCAATGGCTAGCATACTGGCTAGCTGGTCGGAACCTACAAGAAATTGACATGACGGAGGAAGACCACTCCAGAGGGAGGATCCATGCCTTGCTCTTGCCCCACTCGGACCTACCAAGGAATACTCCACCGCTTCTCCGGCTTGCTGTCCGATACTGGCGGAAGGCGTTGAAGTACACAACACCGGCGACATCCTATGCCCCTACAATCCCGCTACTAGGTATCCCGTTGGAGATGGGCCCGCTCACAACGCATGCACTCACACCTTGGCTCGATACTGGGGTGGCAACTATAGGGGACCTCTTTGCTGAAGGGCGAATGCTGTCCTTCGGAGACTTTAGGGCTGCACATGGTGTCCCCGGGGGATCCTTCCTCCTACATGCCGGCCTCCGCCATTACGTGGCTGAGAAGTGGGCGCACGAGGGGGTAGAACCGCCCACGAACCCCTTACCATCGATGCTGTATCTTATGGGGACGGGGAGCCACCTGACTAAATGGCTGACTGCTAGCATCAGAACGGGGAGAGCAATCCCGCTCCTACCTCTCAGGGTAAGGTGGGAGGGTGATGTGGGTAGACCGCTAAGGGACAAGGAATGGGAACGTATTCTCCAATTTCCCAAGAAGGTAGCTAGAAACCCCAAATTTAAGTTCATCCAGCTCATGCTCCTCCATAGGGCTTATCTAACACCTCACCACATACACGCTATGTTCCCTAATGCAGTAGACACTTGCCCCCGATGCACCGCAGATGATGCATCACTAATCCATATGTTGTGGGACTGCCCCAAACTGGGCTACTACTGGACCACTGTCAACGAATCCCTCACCAGTGCAGGTGCCCTACCACACCCGCTCACTCTGGAGTATGCGCTGCTGGGGCTGGGACCCACGGCGCGCACTAGAAGTGTGGCGACACGCTTTACTGACATGGCCATACTGCTGGCTAAACGGGCAATTACGATGAGGTGGAAGTCACCCAAACCACCTGATCCCGAATGGTGGAGGGCGGAGGTGTCACGGTGGGGCAAAGCGGAGGGGGTGGCGCTGCAGCGGGAAGAATGCAGGGGCCTCAGAAAAACACCGATTTCACTGGATTGGTTAGCTATATTGGGGATGTTCAAAACGGAGGGAGATGGGGAGTCTGTTGAGTCGATGCCATAGCACTGGACTGAGTCCTGCCACACTGGGCGCACATGTGCCGCACCACAGGTGGTACACTAGACAATGTCACGGGATTCCCCGTGCTTTAATTACTGCTGTCCATGACTAACTATATAGAGTGCTACTACTGGGAAGAACGGACCCAAGGGTACAGCCAAGTACGATCAGACTTATAAATGCATGTGCTACGAGTGTCGGGGGGGATTTTTGCGGGTGGAGGGTGGGATTTTTCAGATTTTTTAAGGGGATCGTTTACTTGTTTAGTAATACAACAAAATACAAAATGTATGATGATTCAGCTGGTATTATGTCAACGGGAGCACGACTCACTCTGCTTTGGACTCTACTGATAACTCTGTAGTGTTGCTCGAACCACTATGCTAATAAACAGATTTTCAAAAAAATGGGGGGTCAGCGAGGGCCACGCCACGAGGCCGGGTCCAACAAGTATGTTGCATTGAGTGCAGTGTAATTATGTGGCACTGAGTGGTATTTGGAATGTATGTTGCATTGAGTGCAGTGGAATTATGTGAACTGAAATTATGTGGCACTGAGTGGTATTTGAAGAGTATGTTGCATTGAGTGCAGTGTAATTATGTGGCATGCAATTATGTGGCACTGAGTGGTATTTGGAGTGTATGTTCCATTGCAGAGTGTGTGAGGGTGCTGAGTGTGAGGGAATGGTGGCATGCTGTGCTTTAGATGAATATGTTTAAAAGTAAAGTGTGCCATACTGCGATTGCTACAATGGTTAATTGTGGATGCGTTAACAATTGATGTGTGCACTGATGGCTGGTGGCGTGTGTGCCTGTAGAAATGGTGCACTGATGGCTGGTGGTGTGTGTGCCTGGTGAAAGCGTGCACTGACGGCTGGTGGTGTGTGTGCCTGGTGAAAGCGTGCACTGATGGCTGGCGGTGTGTGTGTGTGTGCCTGGTGAAAGCGTGCACTGACAGCAGGTGGTGTGTGCCTGGTGTAAGCGTGCCTTGACGACTGATGGTGTCTGTGCCCGGTGAAAGTGTGCACTGACCTCCGGTGGTGTGTATGCCTGGTGAAAACGTGCACTGATGGCTGGTGGTGTGTGTGTGCCTTTTGAAAGCATGCACTGATGGCTGTTGCTGTGTGTGTGCCTGGCTGGCTGGTGCTGTGTGTGCCTGGTGGAAGCATGCACTGATGGCTGGTGGTGTGTGCCTGGTGAAAGCGCGCACTGACGGCTGGTGGTGTGTGTGCCTGCTTAAAGCGTGCACTGACATCTGGTGGTGTGTGCCTGGAGGAATGGTGCACTGACGGCTGCTGGTGTTTGTGCCTGGTGAAAGCGTGCACTGACTGCTGGTGGTGTTTGTGCCCGGTGAAAGCGTGCACTGATGACTGGTGGTGTGTGTGTGTGTGTGTGTGCCTGGTGAAAGCGTGCACTGACGGCCGGTGGTGTGTATGCCTGGTGAAAGCATGCACTGATGGCTGGCGGTGTGTGTGCCTGGTGAAAGCATGCACTGACGGCTGGTGGTGTGTGCCTGGTGAAAGCGTGCACTGATGATTGATGGTGTCTGTGCCTGGTGAGTGTGCACTGATGGCCGGTGGTGTGTATGCCTGGTGAAAGCGTGCACTGATGGCTGGTGGTGTGTGTGTGTGCCTGGTGAAACCGTGCACTGACGGTGGTGGTGTGTATGCCTGGTGAATGTGTGCACTGATGGCTGATGGTGTCTGTGCCTGGTAAAAGTGTGCACTGATGGCCGGTGGTGTGTATGCCTGGTGAAATCGTGCACCGATGGCTGGTGGTGTGTGTGTGCGTGCCAGGTGAAAGTGTGCACTGACGGGCGGTGGTGTGTATGCCTGGAGAAAGCATGCACTGATGGCTGGTGGTGAGTGTGTGTGCCTGGTGAAAGCTTGCACTGATGGCCGGTGGTGTGTGTGCCTGGTGAAAGCGTGCACTGACGGCCGGTGGTGTGTATGCCTGGTGAAAGAGTGCACTGGTGGTGTGTGTGTGTGTGCCTGGTGAAAGCATGCACTGATGGCTGGTGGTGTGTGTGTGTGTGTGCCTGGTGAAAGGGTGCACTGATGGCTGGTGGTGTGTGTGTATGCCTGGTGAAAGTGTGCACTGATGTCTGGTGGTGTGTGTGCCTAGTGGAAGTGTGTACTGACGGCTGGTGGTGTTTGTGCCCAGTGAAAGTGTGCACTGATGACTGATGGTGTCTGTGCCTGTTGAGAGTGTGCACTGACGGCCGGTGGTGTGTGTGCCTGGTGAAAGCGTGCACTGATGGCTGGTGGTATGTGTGTGTACCTGGTGAAACCGTGCACCGACGGCGGTGGTGTGTATGCCTGGTGAATGTGTGCACTGATGGCTGATGGTGTCTGTGCCTGTTGAGAGTGTTCACTGTGGGCCGGTGGTGTGTATGCCTGGTGGAAGCGTGCACTGATGGCTGGTGGTGTGTGTGTGTGCCTGGTGAAAGCGTACACTGACGGCCGGTGTTGTGTATGCCTAGTGAATGCGTGCATTGATGACTGATGGTGTCTGTGCCTGGTGAGAGTGTGCACTGACGGCCGGTGGTGTGTATGCCTGGTGAAATCGTGCACTGATGGCTGGTGGTGTGTGTGTGTGCCAGGTGAAACCGTGCACTGACGAGCGGTGGTGTGTATGCCTGGTGAAAGCGTGCACTGATGGCTGGTGGTGTGTGTGTGTGCCAGGTGAAAGCGTGCACTGACGGGCGGTGGTGTGTATGCCTGGTGAAAGCGTGCACTGATGGCTGGTGGTGTGTGTGTGTGCCTGGTGAAAGTGTGCACTGACGGCCCGTGGCTTGTGTGCCTGGTGAAAGCGTGTACTGACGGCCTGTGGTGTGTATGCCTGGTGAAAGCGTGCACTGATGGCTGGTGGTGTGTGTGTATGCCTGGTGAAAGCGTCCACTGATGGCTGGTGGTGTGTGTGTGTGTGCCTGCTGAAAGCGTGCACTGATGGCTGGTGGTGTGTGTGTGCCTGGTGAAAGGGTGCACTGATGGCTGGTGGTGTGTGTGTATGACTGGTGAAAGCGTGCACTGATGTCTGGTGGTGTGTGTGTGTGTGTGTCTGGTGAAAGCGTGCACTGATGGCTGGTGATGTGTGTGTGCCTGGTGAAAGCATGCACTGATGGCTGGTGGTGTGTGTGTGCCTCTGTTGGCCGGTGGTGTGTATGCCTGGTGAATGTGTGCACTGCTGGCTGATGGTGTCTGTGCCTGGTGAGAGTGTGCACTGACGGCCAGTGGTGTGTATGCCTGGTGAAAGCGTGCACTGATGGCGGGTGGTGTGTGTGTGTGCCTGGTGAATGCGTGCACTGACGGCCGGTGGTGTGTATGCCTGGTGAAAGCGTGCACTGATGGCTGGTGGTGTGTGTGTGTGCAAGGTGAAAGGTAGAAGGAAGCGCTATGGACTGTGTGTGAAATCCAAGAAAGAGTTCAGAATGCAAAGGTAGAGGGCAGCTCGGGTTACAAGCTACCTTTGAAGAAGATCAGGCAGCACTGGGCAACCATGCCAACATTGCAAGGAGCAGACTGTCGTTCACGTTAGAAGTGTGATGCCCTGAGGACATATGGCACTGTGAGGAGCCTGGGAGACACACGTAGACGCTAAGTGCCTGAGGAGATAAGCAGCGGAAGGAATTCCTTTGAAGTGTGATGCTGAGGCTCTGGAGAAAAGCGCGTGCACGGGCACATGCACTGTGCGTTATCCGTCTTCCAAAGCCCTTGGTTTTAAGAGTTGGTTTCATCACAATAGTTTCGAGTAATAAATTACTCGACCTAAAAAGTGTCAATCGTGGTTTTACCGAGGTCCAATTAGTGCCAGCATTTCACGGATCCATATAAGGGATTCACATTCAGGTTACTGAATGCCATTTTATCCTTTCTGGATATCCTAAAAATGTGCACAACTCCGAATCTAGTGGGTTAATCCTGGAAACCTTTGCTGTAAACAAATGACCCTCAAGCAGATTGCTACAATGTTTATGTTTAATATCTGCAGTTTTAGGCTCACTCTGACTTAATGGCAGTGACAAACGACAGGCAACAGACTCTCTACACATTGAGTGGGATGTAATTTAAGAGGGACAAGAGTACACAGCTCTAAGTTTCTTTATGCCGTGATAACTATTATGATAGCCCACAGTTTATGTATAAATATGGATGCACTGGAAATGTGTCAGAGTGTCAAATCCTACAAGTGGTGACTCAATCTTTCCTCCATCTGAGGTGGATAAAATGTCCATGACAGACTTGGCATAAAGTAGCAACACCTGTCATCAGAGTATTACATTTGTGGGTGCGCATTACAAACGTACACTATGTCCAAAACAACTCTGGTTGACAGAACCATAACTTGCTACAACATGCTTTTTCAAATAAGCTCTTTACCGAAACTTTTAAGAGAGATTGTTTCTGTAAAAGAATCAACATTTCGAAGGTAGACTTTGCCATGCTGGCAGCAGAGGAGCTGGTTGGGTGGGCAGAGCCGCTTCCCAAAGTTTCCTTTTTAATTCCCAACTAGCCTGCAAGGAAGAGGTAGTGTGGAGCACAAAAAGAATGCCAGAGCTAGTGAGTCTGAAGAGTGGTCCGGGGTGGGCAGTAAGCCCCTGCTTGAGGCGAAGATATAGCGATGAGGGGTCTGGCAGATTAGGCCAAAACCCAGCCCTAACAGGACAAGAGTTACTCTTTGCAGCCATGCTGCCACCCTCTTATAAGAGCACTGGCTTGAGAGGGATGTATGACGGTACAACGCGTACCGTCACAACGCATACCGTCACAACGCATCCCTTACAACGCAAGTCGTTACCACGACTTGCGTTGGGGGCGCGGATTTGGAATAGTATAATTTACTATTCTAACACCAGTCCCCGTGGACCCTAGGGAAGGCTTTGTCTCATTCGGCATGGGGAGACAAATAATTAATGAGCAATACTACGAAAGAGGAGAGATCCTGGGAGGGGGGAGGGCCGAGAGTAAAATGTTACATCACATATAGTGGGAAGCTAAGTAACTGAAACGCACAGTCAAGGGAAGTGTAGAATATCAGGAGCTTCAATGAAGGGGGGAGTGCAGATCTCTCCACGGTACGAATTCCATTGACCCCAGATCCTTCCCCATTTCTTGGGCCTACCACGGGAGACATACACTATTTTTTCTCTAAACATGGACCAGTCCATGTTGTCTTTCCAGATTGAGACAGTCGGTGCCCTCTGGGATCCCCACAATTGAGCTATGTCTCGTTTCGCAATCATGTTACCCAGTGTGACCCATTGAGTCTGAGCAACAGTGCAGTCATTCGGCTCCCAAATATTCAACAGGCAGCGTCTGGCCTCAGGCAACAACTCCACACCCGTCACTTCACCCATCACTGCATGCACCCGATTCCAGAAAACCACTACTTCTGGACATTCCCATATAATGTGGAGGAAAGTAGCTAGCATACCACAACCATGCCTACACAGCCCATCCATCGAATTACCCATATGTATCAAACGTGGACCCGTGACATAGACACGGTGTAGAATCTTCAGTTGCACCAGTCTGAGACGTGCCGGAATCACGACCTCTTTAGGGGAGGATATCGCAGCCTGCCAGTCTTCATCATCCAATTCCAGCCCATCGCTAGTCCAGGCACCCCGAAGTTGTACAAGAAGGTCTGAGCGGTCGTTAATAAGTTTTTTATAAATAAGAGAGATCGTGCTGCCAGGGACGTACCCGTCTAGCACTCTATCTTCCAGAGGGGAAGACTCCGGGATCGTAGTTCCGGCTGGGAAAACCGATTCGAGTGCGTGTCGGACCTGGAGCTATCGGAAATATTCTCTATCACTCAATTTATACTCCTGCTTGAGTTCATCAAAGGTCTTAACACTGTCCTTGGCCCAGAGGTCGCCCACTTTACTAATACCAATAAGGTCCCACCTATCATATCCCTTCGATGTCCATAGACCGCCCAGTTTCTCCGCCACATACAAGGGGGTCGCTCTAGTCAGCCTGTCCGTCCAACCCGTAGCTGTGGTTGCACTACCCCATATCCGTACCGCCACCCCAGTGGGGCCCGTCAGGTTCTTCCTGGCGGCTCTAGAATAGAGCGCTCTATAATAGTCGCCCCCGGGCAGCTGCCACCTATCCATCTCGAATGCAGGATTCGGAACAGGACCGTACATGGCGTGGTTAACAGCACTCAGTTGGGATGCCCAGTAGTAGCGTTTAATATCTGGCACCGCAATACCACCGTCATACCATGGCAAAGTCAATTTTGCCAATGCAATGCGCGGTCGTCCGCCCCATACCAGCTTCCTCTGTAGGCCCTCAATTTCGCGGAAATAGCTAGCTGGCACCAAGTCAAGTGTGTTTTGGATGGCATACAAAAATCGGGGGAGAGACATCATCTTGAACAGGGCCGCCCTTCCCAAGGGGGACAGAGGCAAGCCACACCACGCCGCAACATCCGACCTGAGCCGAGAAAGCGGAGGTAACAAATTCCGTTCAGAGCGGACTGCGGGGTCCAATGAAATGTAGATACCCAAGTACTTAAAGCCGACTCTAGAAATGGGTATCGGGCAAACGCGGGGTAGAGAGGGTAAATCTCCTGTGAGCGGGTAGATACAAGACTTGGCCCAATTAATAACTAAACCAGAGTTCTTCCCAAAGGAACTCAAGACGTCGAATAGGACACCCAGTGATTTACGGGGCGAGGTAAGGTACAACAATATGTCGTCGGCGTATAGCGAGATACGATCCTCGAAGTCAGGGGACCATCGAATGCCCTTTAGCAAAGGTTCCCAGCGGAGCCATGCGGCCATGGGCTCGATTGCAAGCGCGAAAAGGAGTGGCGACAAAGGGCATCCCTGTCTCGTGCCGTGTCCGAGAGCAAAGGGTTCCGAGGCCCTGCCTTTGACAACAACCTGAGCCAGTGGTTGCTCATACAAAAGCCTGATCCATCCGATGAACTTGGGGCCAAAACCAAACTTAGCAAGGGCTGCCCACAGATATGGCCTCTCCACCGCATCAAAGGCCATTGAGGCACCTAGTGAAACCAAGATGGCCGGTTCCTCAAGAAACCCCGCCCTTGCTAAGACGCCATGAAGGCGGCGAAGATTGAGCGCGGTGTTGCAATCGGGGATGAAACCGGATTGATCCGGGTGAATCAGGTCACTAATCACCGTAATAAGCCGGTTTGCCAAGAGCTTCGCCAGAATCTTGGGTTCCACATTCAAAAGCGAAATCGGCCGATACGATGAACAGTGTTCACGGGGTTTGCCATCTTTATGAATGACCACAATGGATGCCAGTCTCTGGTCCCGGGGAAGAGATCCGAGATCTCCCAATGCCGAGAACATTCGACGAAGATGTGGCGCCATTTTGTCCGGGCAAAGCTTGTACAATTCAACTGGTATACCATTCGGACCTGAGGCCTTCCCAGAGCGAAGTGAGCGGATAGCGAGCGCTACTTCATCGGTGGAAAATTCTGCCTCCATAAGCTCCTTGTCTGATTCCGATAGGCTAGGCAGCGCTATATCCCGTAGCAACAAGTGTCAGTCCTCCTCCGGCCTATCCGAGACCGGCGCATAAACTGTCTGAAAATGCTGGGCAAAAACCTTAACTATCTCATCCGGGTCCACCACTCACGTACCATCCACTCTTTCAGCAACAGGCACCACCCGATTCAGTCTATCCCTTTTGTCCAGCCAAGCAATCAACTTTCCCGCCTTATCACCAACATCATACAAACGCCCTTGCTGCTCACGATCCATTGCCTTGGCCGCATCAGTCACCAGAGCCCTATATTCAGACTGTTTAAGGGCCAGAGAGTGTAGTCCCTCAGGTGTAACCCCAGACTCCATCTGTTCCTCCAGATCAGTGATTTCATTCTCCAAGCCCACCACTTCGGAATTCTTACGCTTCCTCTCACTAGCAATCAAGGATAGGGTTTGACCCCGGATCACTGTTTTATAAGCCTCCCACAAGGAAACAGGGGAGGACACCGATCCCTCATTCTCAGCAAAGAAGTAATCCATACACTTAACCACCTCCGTTCTAATCTTGGGATTACGAAGGTGCCAGGGGTTGATCGGAGCGATCCGGCCCCTAGTTGTACATCAATTATCAGCCAGAGCGGAGAGTGGTCTGAAATCCCCCTAGCCAAATGCCTGATTTCCCTTACAGAGACCATCTGCACCGCTGGTACAAGGATATAATCAAGTCTCGAGAGACTCCTATGAGCTCCCGAGTAGAAAGTATACTGGAGCTGCCCAGGGTGCATTTGCCTCCAACAATCAACTAGACCCAGCGTGTCCAAGAAACTCCCCAGCCATAGCTGCGACGCGGGCAGCAGTCTGTGGGGGCTACGGTCTTCATCTCCACTAACTACTGAATTAAAATTGCCACCCACCACCAACATGCCATCAGGAAACCCCAGGATTGCCCTGCCCAAATCAGTAAATGTGGTGGACTGTAGACCGGGTGGAACATACACAGACAAAATGGAAATCGTCCTCCCCTCCCACCGACCCGTAATAGCCGCATAGCGGCCTCTATCGTCCAGCACCGTGTTATCTATCTCCAGGGGGCGGGAATTCCTGACCAGGACACCCGCCCCTCTCGACCCAGTGGTAAATCTGGAATGGGCCACCAAACGGTAGCCCCGTCTATTCAATGCATGGCACGTATTTCCCACTAAATGTGTCTCCTGGAGTAAAACTATATCTGGAGAGCATCGCTTCAAATATTGCAAAACTATCCCCCGTTTTATCCTATCACCAAGACAGTTAATGTTCCAGCTCAGCACCCTCAGCCCCCTACCCCCCATCCCAGTAATGAACACTCCACATCCCCCGCCACAAAACAGGCACGTAGGATAAAATCTGAAACACAACGTAGCCTCGATAAAAACAGAAAAGGAAAGACCCCCCCCACCACCCCCAATAGAACCCTTAAAACACACCCCCCCACCCTGCACCCCTGCGGTAGACCAAAAAAGCCACCCCAACTTGCAGTGTGCCTGTTGCCCCATTAAACTAAGTTACAGAAAGAGAGAGAAAAGTCCCCAGAGGAGGAGTCCCGATTCCCCCCACCCCTGGGAATCCACACTGTATAAACATTATAGTCACAGAGCCACTAAGTCCATAAAATTGGCTCGCCGGCGCAGACTCACTACTCCTGTTCTTTCAAGCCGCCTTCGGCACCTCTCGAACTCTCTGGGCCGGTACGGTGTGTCGGCAAAGTGTCCAACCAGTCACTGGCCACCTCGGGCGGTCAAAAAAGAGCACACGTTCTTCATATTCAATCCTTAGGCGGGCCGGGAATAGCATGGCGTACTTCAGTCCCATGTCCCTGAGTCTCCTCTTCACCCCTGTGAAACCCATACGTTGTTTCTGCACCGCCTGTGTAAAGTCCGGATAAAAACTGACCGACGCATTCTCAAATTTAGTGGGACCATTGGTGCGTGAAGCTTGCAGGATAGTATCCCTGTCTCGGAAATTAAAAATCCTGGCTATTATAGTCCTCGGAGCGGCCCCCAGCTTAGGCTTCCCACCGGGGATTCTATGAGCACGCTCCACCGTGAAGAAGTTACTAAGGCCCTTTGGTGCCAGATGTTTTAGGACAAGGTCCTCCACCAGAAGGTCCGTAGACACGTCCGCGGAGTTCTCCGAAACACCTACGATGCGGACGTTATTGCGCCTGGCCCGGCTCTCGAAATCATCCAGCCGGCGGGCAAACAAGTCATCGGAAGTCCGGAGATTGCGTACTTCGGCCTGGAGATCCGAGACGTCCGTGGTCAGGCTCGCGGTTTTGATGTCCAGGGAGTTGACCCGCTCATTGGTTTTCCCCAAGTCCGTCCTAATAAGATCGACTTTGATCGCCACCGTGTCTATCTTGGTTGCAAGTGTTTCATACTGTTGACCCATAGTTGTTCGAACACTTGCGATGGCGCCCATAACATCCTTCAAGGTCGGTTCTTCAAGTGCAGGATGACCATCGCCAGTCTCCTCAAGGGTCTTGCTCACTCTGCCTGGGGATCCTTTAGGGCGAGTAAAGCGATCTATGGTCTGGGATTGGGTAATCCCTCCTCGGTATGAGCCCCTGGCGGCCCGCTTCTCGACGTCCGCCTTGCCCGCCATGATGAGCGACGAGCCCTGACGGAACCGCTGGGATCTGGTCAGAATGATTCCCTTTGTGGCAAGCCCATAGAGGCGAGAAGATGAGGCTCAAGAGCAAGCGTAGGACCGGCAGCAGAATCAGGGCAGCCGTGCAGATCAGCAGCAATCGCCGTCAACAATGACCAAGAGCGAAATCGAAAGTACCACAGGGGCAGTGGACGTGTCACGCCAGCCGTTGTTGTTCACTTGCCACCTGGGTACCTCGGGGACTCAAGCCCGTGGATGGTCCATGATGTAGGCCACTAAGTTCAATGCGCAGTAAGTCCGGTTCCCGGCGTCCAAATCGATTTTTGAAAAAAGTTGTTGTATCAGCAGGGCATCAGCAAAAGGTACCCGTCGTCCAAATCAGGATGGTTACAGGATAATTGCGGGAGGCGGAAGGGTCTCGGGAGCCCTGTGCTCACGCGTCCATCTTGGAAACGCGCGAAGCTCCTCCAAAATGTACTATTTTTAATCCTTTAGCGCCCTCCAGCGCAAGTCGTGGTAACGACTTGCGCTGTAATGGATGCGTTGTAAAGCCCACGCGTGGTAAAATCCGCGCGGTAAAGGATGTTTACCCTTGAGAGAACAACCATTGGCATTGTCAATAGGTCTCTCCTTTTGGGCCTTGAAAGTGTGGTGCTATACTAATATATCGGCACTTAGGCAACTGTTGGCAATGTTGCCCGCTCTGAATGGTTGTAACCTACACTCCACATATTTCAAAATGCAGGGGAGGAGGGAAAAATAAACAAAACCCTGTGTCTTAATAAGCAATAACGCCCAATATATTCTTTAAATCTTTATTTCGGTTAAAAACAACCATAAAAGGGGGCGTGGCCGAGCGCGGAGCGAGATGGCCGCTTAGTCCGCGAGCTCCGCTCGCCACGGCATTTATCCTTTGACTATCCTGCTTTTCCCCGGGTCGTTCTGGCTCGGGCAGTGCTCACACGGCGTCGGAAGGTGCGAGGATCAGCGGGCGGCAACTCCGGCGCTTGGCCGTGACCGGCGACCCTTCCATTCACCCTTTCTCGCTAGATGCCGTGGCGGCGTCCGACTGCTGGCCGAGGGACCGGATGTTGGTGCCGGCCGCGGATGCCACTTGAGGTCGCGGCTTTGCGGGCCACGAAGCCCATATCTTTGAGCTGCGGGAGAGACACTGCGCCAACCCAGACGGACGTGGGGATTTGGCGCCGCCACAGACACGGACGCACACGCTGGAGATCTGATCCACCGCCTAGTAAGACTGTTCCTTTGTTCTCTGTGCTGCGTGTGGATCTACTGGATGGGCTGAGATCGCCATTTTGGGACGGGAGCAACGTTGCTGGCGCTGGCTGACCTGGGGCAGACCGGTGCATCGTTTTCAGACCTCGGAGGTATGGAGGTCGACGCTCCTGCACACAGTTGATTGGTCTGTCCCTGCTATTGAGACTCTGTGCCACATAACGCCAATGCTGCCCGCGCTTCTTATGTGACATCCTGTGACTGAGTGAACTGTGTATTGGCAAAGTGTAATGGCGGATCGATCGTAGCAGCTGGAGGTGGCGCCAGCCCCCGCTCTGGTGAATTTCATACTAACTTTTTGGCTGGGCGGTTCGATGGGGGCCACTGACACTGGCCGAGGTAGAAGATATCCTGAGAGCGAGTGAGTTTATATCGGCTAAGTACCATGGAACCTACGGCTCGCGACCTAATTGCTGCTCTGAGCTCCCTGCGCTTTACCTGGTTGGATGGGGCCGGGGACCTTGAACGGCGCCTAGACGCTATTATTACCCAGCCGTTGGAAGAAGGCTCCGGCGATCCCGTGAGAAGTAGTGTCGTGGGCGGATCTTTGCCGCCATTAGATGTGCCTGCTACGTATCTACTGGTGGTGCCGTGGAGGGCCCTGGATGATGTTGGTCACAGATCCCACTTAACCGGCCGCGTGAATGTGACATCGGGGCCTAGTGCTGCAAAAAGTGCGGATTCCCTTCATGGGCCTGTTTCACCACCCGGCCATCCTGTGTTGCCGCTACCGGGTCGCAACCTGAGGGATTTGCTCGGAGCCCTGTTCCTGTGCCTACATGTCTTAAGGAGATCACTTTTCAGTCCCTTGCTTCTGAGATCTCTCACGGAATTGCTCTTGTTCTACCCGCCTGGCCGCCTTGTTCGTCCGGGGCGGTGCCCCATTGCAAACTTTCAGTGGCTACGTATTGACGGAAGGGTCAAGTTGGGACAGGGGTGAACTCTTCCTTTATGCATCGCAGGACTGATCCCCGGTCACCCATTATGATGTGGACGCTTTGCTGAACTATACTACGACGCCGCCACTGCTTGACGACCTGCTGGTCTGTTGGTGATCGAGCCTGAGCTGTTTTGTGCGAATGGGGTGGGGCGGGAGTCTGCTTGTGTTGACTTTCCCCCGTCTTTTCCCTTATGTGGGTACTCTTGGGGCGACAGACACGTTAGTAGGGGGGGGGGGGCCGTAGCCTCTTCGACGTGCAGGGTGGGGGGGTTGGGGCTTGATTTTCGTTTCCCTTTTTGTTTCTATGGCCTTTTCTTCTTGTTTTTTCTCTTGTTTCCTTTCTTCTTCCTATGTATCTCGGGTCAGATGGGGGTTGGGTTTAGTTCTTTCCGGGACGGATTTTCGCGCTTCGCGTCTGTGTCACTATCGCAAGGTTATTGATTTACGACCATGATATCGATTTTAATGCATAGTTACTGAATGATTACACATCCTGCTTTTCCTTCCCTCTTATACTACTGTTTGAGGGCGCATTTTCTGCTGCTAATTTTCCCATGTAATAAGTGCCCTTTTGCGTGTCGTAGGATCCTTTCATTGTTGTCATAGAATGATCCCTCTTATATCCTACTATACCGTATACAAGCTAGATTGCAACTCCTGATGTGATAAATTGACTGGGCGGGCCCTAACTGGGGTGATATGTACTTCGGTGCTTGTTTATCCTTATTGTGCTGATTTACGCCAGTATCTCGATAATGATGTTTAACTCGTGTATATCCTTTTACTTGGTCCGCCCTTTCAGCTACCCTATCTGACTTTAGGACGATTCGTCAAAATTACAAAATGAAACCCTCTTTATCCTTTTCCTGTGGCTCCTTGCCAGTCCACCGTAGTGTTGTTATTTTTGTCCTCTATTAGCAACGCAAGGTACCTTGGAAGGCTATTTATTGTCATAGCGGCCGGCCCGCAGTGGTTGTAGGCAGACGCTGTGTACCATGTCTCTGATAAATAAAGGTTTTCAAACAAAAAAAAAAAAAACAACCATAAAAGACATACATGCAATTCTAAAACAATTCCTGTTTATTCATTCCGGTCATATACCTTCAGTTCGTTATAGACCAATTATAGAAAGTAGCTGCGGTTTTTAAAAAGAAATACATTTAAAAAGTTAAATTTAAAATCATTGGCAATTCATTGTTCGTAACAGAATATCTACAGCCCTATGTATAACTAGTGTATCATTAAAATTTCACATGAGTACACATTATTGTTTTCTTTTTACGATTAATACCTATTATAAAAAAATTATTACTGGCATTACAATTTGAGACCCCTTCTTTTCCTAACTATCGCCACTGACAAAAGATATCTACTCACACTAAAAACCATTTGCTGGGTTGTTTCTGTTCTTAAAATTTTCTCCGCCTCATGATAGCGCCTAAACCCTAAGAGGCGGAAGATTGGTTTTATCCACCTTCTCCTCTGATAACTATATGTAGGACAGAAGAAAAGTAAGTGTGCTTCGTCCTCTCTTGCATTGCTATTGCATAAATCACATATTGCCAGATCGTCCTTCTACGCGTTGTTCTCATGGCATGCCCAGCTCACAGTATTTGCTTTAATTTGCAGTATGCCATATCGAAACCTTAAGTACAATGTTTTAGCTAGGCCCGGTAGAATCTCATCCATAAAGGGTTCAAACCTGCTCTCTGTTTTAAATGCCAAATATTTGAGGGTCAAAACCCCCAGATCAGGGCTATGCAGTTTAGAGTGTAAGAGAAACGCCCAGTAACTTTCTTCAGCAATTTCTTACAAGTAAAGAAGGCTCGCAGGATCCACCCAGTAATGATTCAACCCCAGCTTGGATAACCACTCCTCAATGTGTCTTAGCCAAGCTAGTTTTGTGGTATTTTTATTTCCATAACCTCTTTCAGGCCTTCCCTGTAATCTACTAGTTCCTCTGTTGACCATAAACGGACCCAGTATAACACCCCATATATACAGGAGACTGAAAGCACATTGAGCACTAATACAAACGAAAGCACGTAACCAACTGGATATTTCATGAATAATGTGTCTAACACCATGGGCTGCAGAAAAAGATCAAAGACTAAGTCAAAGCAGTCTGCCCCGATACATTGTGACCCATCTTTGATAGAACAGTAATTCTAGGCGTGCTGCACCCAAACCAAGAGGTCTGTGCAATATCTTGTGTATTAAGACGGACTATAACAAATATTTTAAAAACAGCGAACAGAACCAAATCTGTGTGCTCTAATGTCATGTTGTCAATAAGTCAATAACAGACGAGGATTATGCAGAGTATAAGCAATAGTGCAGTGCTGATACCAATGAGACATGCACCCATGTGAGATCTATTCATTAAACTTCACTGCATGGCCAATAGTATAAACATGATCATAAGAGCTACAAAAAGGGTTCAATCAGAAAAAAGGAGCTGACTGAAAGCTCGGGTGCTCTGTAGCCAATTGATGCCGGATGGTTGCCACAAGCTACAGTGAGTTAATTGTAAGTAGAGCCAATAATAACTGCTCGAATACATTGTCGCTTGCAAAGAGGAATTTACTAAGCCCATCATATAAAAACACAGAAAAAGTATACATGAAAAGGTATATATTTCTGCGATACTGCGTGTTTTGCCACCAGCTGCAAACAACAAACTAAAAGCAGAGCAAAAGATAAACTGCTCCGATGCATTGTATTTTATCTCGACCATGCAAATGACTGTGCCTTTGTCGAGCAAACACAGATCTGTGAGTGGTTACGGATGGTGCCACAGGCTGCAACAGATTTTTGGAAAACAAATGGAGGGGCCAACTAGAAGTACTCAAATGCCATGCTATGAAGTGATAAGTAACAGATAAGACCTACACAGAGCGGGAGCAAATGTGCGATGCTAATGCATGCATGAGGACACCTTTAAAAACGTAACAATTTTTCTCGTAAAAGAGGACCTCCTCCTCAATGTCATAGGCCAGTATTGCGTTAAAAGAAGCAACAAGCAACGACGATGGGAAGAAGGCTAATTACAGGGTAAGCAACAATTACAGATGGAGCGTGGGCGGGTGTATGTGCAAACAAGGACGGCGCGGCTGCGTTGACAATACTACCCAGATCTCACAGACTTTGCGCACCCCAGGCGTTGGAATTTATAAATCCACCCCTCACATTCTCCAAAAGAAAAGTCACTGCTGAACTCGTCCCCCTGCGTGCACTTGTGGCTCGCCACTGTATGTTTAAATACACCACTCCAGAACTTAGTTGACTGCGCACTGGTGGCCATTTTGAAGTTTTTATATTGAATTGCTGTACCGATGATATAATTTGTCAGTAAATAAACAAGTTGGGTGAACAAGCTTAAAATAAAAAAGGAAAACACAAGTGCTCAGTCTTTAATTACCACTAAGGACGGAGTGACGAAGCAGCAATCTACAGTAACAGTCCAGATAAGAACAGCGTTGTTATCAACAGCACTCTTGGAGCAAGTCGGGCGAATACGTTTAAAACAAGCAGAATCCTACGCTGTGAAGTGCAATGACGTATCATAAGCACACAAAAAAAACAAGAACGAAAGACAGGCCAAAGCAGGGTGAAGGATTGGAGCATGAAAAACAAGGCAGCGCTGGGAGGGGGGCTGGGCACGAAGGAAGAAGAAATGTGATTCACGGCGGCCGTGAAGTGTGAAGCAGATCCCTTTGAAGCTCTCGGAGGCAGGAGCAAATGGTTAGGGGAGGAGAAATGCTGCTGGGGTGAATGCCTGAGGCCAAATCCGGATCGTAAAAAGTCAGCTTTTGGATGGACAGCAATAGGTTCGAGTAAACTCGACCTAAAAGGGCGATAGGAATGATCCTGCGAATTACCGCTCTATCAGTTTAATTGACATATTACAAAAAAAAATGTCAAGGCATGTTTTAAATCTTATTAATATTTGGATAGATGAAGAATTAGTGCTCACCAAATATCAAGCAGGGTTTAGGGCCAAAATTAGTACTATTGATCATGTACTAAGATTTTGCTGTTTGTGCTGGAAGTATATCACTCTGAGGAAAGGTCACCTGTACGTAGCATTCGTAGACCTTCGGGCAGCGTTTGACTTAATCCCCCGAAAATTGCTATGAGAGACACTTAAGCTCCAGGGGTTACCCGCTGATCTATTGGAGCTGGTCATACAATTACACCGGAATAATTATGCAAAAGTTAGGTGGGGCCCAAAAGGGGAGTTAACACAACAAATACCAATAAAGAGGGGAGTCCGTCAGGGATGTGTGTTGGCCCGACACTGTTTTCTCTGTTTGTCAACGACGTTCGGTCTTGTATGGAGGATTGTAAAAATGATTCGCCAAAACTGGGGGGCGAACGGGTCTCGTCCCTCCTCTTTGCCGATGACACCATAGTTCTATCCCAAACACCCCGGGGACTACAGAATCTACTGGACAGGTTCCAGATATACTGCAGCACAAAGGGCCTAGAGATCAATACAAATAAAACAAAATATATGGCCTTAAATGCCCATAACATTTTTAAGGGAAATCTGACGCTTAATGGACACAAACTGGAGTGTGTCCAGAATTTTAGCTATCTGGGTGTTTCCCTGGACTCGAATTTAACATGGAAAAGCCAGATAGAAAAAAGCAAAATAGTTTTTAAACAAAATTCGTTACCCATAATGAAAAGACATGGTAATAGCCTAAACAAAGCAATCTCACCAGCCTTAGAGATTTTTAAATTTAAAGTACAATCAGCTGTTTTATACGGGTCAGATCTATGGGGTCCTATGTGTAGAAATTCGTTCGAAATTGGTGAAAACAAGTTTTTCAGGGCTCTGTTAAGATTACCGGCTAGTAGCCCGTTGATACCACTTCTTTTAGATCTGAACATGAAACTAATACATCATCACACAATTTTGAGACCCTTGATGCCCTGGGTCAGACTTTGGACGACCCCAGAGCTGATAGATTATAAAGACGGTCTAAAAGAAGTTATGAATTTAGATTATTGCAACAAAGTCCAATGGCTTAAACATGTAATATCTTGGTTGACAAAAATAGGTCTGGCACACTTTTGGAATGAACCAGCATTATTGAATTCATCCTGAAAGAAAATCTTAAAGTTGTCATTCTGGGCACATGTGAGTTATGAGGTAGTGAACAGAAAAACATATGAATTTTTGACACATTTTTTTTATTGTTTAAAGATACAGCATTCTATGAATATTTTCTGGATGAGATTCACCCTCCTTTGGCTAAGACACTCTATATGAAATTCAGATATGGCACTGTTGGACCTGCGATGGGCAAGCCCAGCACAAAGGGGGTAGCTTGGCTCAAGTGTCAAGGCAAGTGAAGGCTATCGTGTTAAGCCGGCTCTGGCCCAATAATATCTCTTTGTACAACCACCAAAAAGAAGGACACCACAACACTGTTGTAGAAAAATACGATTCCTTTATGTAAAAATTCTCTGTTGTGAATAAGGGATCAATTAGGAAAGCACATTTACATTTCTTTTGGTCACAATTTGCTGGGTTTCGATTTTGGAATAGATTCAATAAATAAGCTTAGGAGTACAGTTCATCAATAAATGGAATGAATATCAGGAATAAATATTGTCAATAAATAGAATAAATATCGGGAATAAATATCTTCAATAAATAGAATAAATAACACTTCCTGTATAGCAGAATAAATACTGGTTCAGTTACAAGAACATCTACAGGTTCATTCTGGTATCTCTGCCACCAATTAAATACTTCAGGAACACTACATTTGCAAATACATTTCAGGTTGGAAAGATTACTCTTACAGTTTATGACGATTTCACCATTAATGTACACAGGCTTCTCTGGGCACAAAAGGAGTGTTGGGACTCTTTAAGAATCACACGGGGGTTATGCATGTGTATCTAAAAGGCAAGGAAAGACAGTGAACACTTCATTTACACTCGGCTGCCACCGGGTTGAGATCTCTGTTTGCCGGTGGGGTCTAAGCGCGCCTAGGGGCTTTACCACTGCTAGCACTCAGGCGGCACCAGTTCAAAGTCTGTAGACTGACGAACGGGGCTGCCGAAGAGGTCACACGAACTTCGCGCTCAGTCAAATAAATGCCGGTTCACAGTTCCTTTATATCACCGCTTCCCACCTGAAGAAACGGGCCCACCTCACATCGGCTGCAATCGGAAAGCGATTCAGTCGGGTTCAGCACTTCTCTCACCAGCAACGGGTTCTCAGGGGCTCCACGGACCTGAGAGAGATTGTTTCTGTAAAAGAATCAACATTTCGAAGGTAGACTTTGCCATGCTGGCAGCAGAGGAGCTGGTTGGGTGGGCAGAGCCGCTTCCCAAAGTTTCCTTTTTAATTCCCAACTAGCCTGCAAGGAAGAGGTAGTGTGGAGCACAAAAAGAATGCCAGAGCTAGTGAGTCTGAAGAGTGGTCCGGGGTGGGCAGTAAGCCCCTGCTTGAGGCGAAGATATAGCGATGAGGGGTCTGGCAGATTACGCCAAAACCCAGCCCTAACAGGACACGAGTTACTCTTTGCAGCCATGCTGCCACCCTCTTATAAGAGCACTGGCTTGAGAGGGATGTATGACGGTACAACGCGTACCGTCACAACGCATACCGTCACAACGCATCCCTTACAACGCAAGTCGTTACCACGACTTGCGTTGGGGGCGCGGATTTGGAATAGTATAATTTACTATTCTAACACCAGTCCCCGTGGACCCTAGGGAAGGCTTTGTCTCATACGGCATGGGGAGACAAATAATTAATGAGCAATACTACGAAAGAGGAGAGATCCTGGGAGGGGGGAGGGCCGAGAGTAAAATGTTACATCACATATAGTGGGAAGCTAAGTAACTGAAACGCACAGACAAGGAAACAGGGGAGGACACCGATCCCTCATTCTCAGCAAAGAAGTAATCCATACACTTAACCACCTCCGTTCTAATCTTGGGATTACGAAGGTGCCAGGGGTTGATCGGAGCGATCCGGCCCCTAGTTGTACATCAATTATAAGCCAGAGCGGAGAGTGGTCTGAAATCCCCCTAGCCAAATGCCTGATTTCCCTTACAGAGACCATCTGCACCGCTGGTACAAGGATATAATCAAGTCTCGAGAGACTCCTATGAGCTCCCGAGTAGAAAGTATACTGGAGCTGCCCAGGGTGCATTTGCCTCCAACAATCAACTAGACCCAGCGTGTCCAAGAAACTCCCCAGCCATAGCTGCGACGCGGGCAGCAGTCTGTGGGGGCTACGGTCTTCATCTCCACTAACTACTGAATTAAAATTGCCACCCACCACCAACATGCCATCAGGAAACCCCAGGATTGCCCTGCCCAAATCAGTAAATGTGGTGGACTGTAGACCGGGTGGAACATACACAGACAAAATGGAAATCGTCCTCCCCTCCCACCGACCCGTAATAGTCGCATAGCGGCCTCTATCGTCCAGCACCGTGTTATCTATCTCCAGGGGGAGGGAATTCCTGACCAGGACACCCGCCCCTCTCGACCCAGTGGTAAATCTGGAATGGGCCACCAAACGGTAGCCCCGTCTATTCAATGCATGGCACGTATTTCCCACTAAATGTGTCTCCTGGAGTAAAACTATATCTGGAGAGCATCGCTTCAAATATTGCAAAACTATCCCCCGTTTTATCCTATCACCAAGACAGTTAATGTTCCAGCTCAGCACCCTCAGCCCCCTACCCCCCATCCCAGTAATGAACACTCCACATCCCCCGCCACAAAACAGGCACGTAGGATAAAATCTGAAACACAACGTAGCCTCGATAAAAACAGAAAAGGAAAGACCCCCCCCACCACCCCCAATAGAACCCTTAAAACACACCCCCCCACCCTGCACCCCTGCGGTAGACCAAAAAAGCCACCCCAACTTGCAGTGTGCCTGTTGCCCCATTAAACTAAGTTACAGAAAGAGAGAGAAAAGTCCCCAGAGGAGGAGTCCCGATTCCCCCCACCCCTGGGAATCCACACTGTATAAACATTATAGTCACAGAGCCACTAAGTCCATAAAATTGGCTCGCCGGCGCAGACTCACTACTCCTGTTCTTTCAAGCCGCCTTCGGCACCTCTCGAACTCTCTGGGCCGGTACGGTGTGTCGGCAAAGTGTCCAACCAGTCACTGGCCACCTCGGGCGGTCAAAAAAGAGCACACGTTCTTCATATTCAATCCTTAGGCGGGCCGGGAATAGCATGGCGTACTTCAGTCCCATGTCCCTGAGTCTCCTCTTCACCCCGTGAAACCCATACGTTGTTTCTGCACCGCCTGTGTAAAGTCCGGATAAAAACTGACCGACGCATTCTCAAATTTAGTGGGACCATTGGTGCGTGAAGCTTGCAGGATAGCATCCCTGTCTCGGAAATTAAAAATCCTGGCTATTATAGTCCTCGGAGCGGCCCCCAGCTTAGGCTTCCCACCGGGGATTCTATGAGCACGCTCCACCGTGAAGAAGTTACTAAGGCCCTTTGGTGCCAGATGTTTTAGGACAAGGTCCTCCACCAGAAGGTCCGTAGACACGTCCGCGGAGTTCTCCGGAACACCTACGATGCGGACGTTATTGCGCCTGGCCCGGCTCTCGAAATCATCCAGCCGGCGGGCAAACAAGTCATCGGAAGTCCGGAGATTGCGTACTTCGGCCTGGAGATCCGAGACGTCCGTGGTCAGGCTCGCGGTTTTGATGTCCAGGGAGTTGACCCGCTCATTGGTTTTCCCCAAGTCCGTCCTAATAAGATCAACTTTGATCGCCACCGTGTCTATCTTGGTTGCAAGTGTTTCATACTGTTGACCCATAGTTGTTCGAACACTTGCGATGGCGCCCATAACATCCTTCAAGGTCGGTTCTTCAAGTGCAGGATGACCATCGCCAGTCTCCTCAAGGGTCTTGCTCGCTCCGCCTGGGGATCCTTTAGGGCGAGTAAAGCGATCTATGGTCTGGGATTGGGTAATCCCTCCTCGGTATGAGCCCCTGGCGGCCCGCTTCTCGACGTCCGCCTTGCCCGCCATGATGAGCGACGAGCCCTGACGGAACCGCTGGGATCTGGTCAGAATGATTCCCTTTGTGGCAAGCCCATAGAGGCGAGAAGATGAGGCTCAAGAGCAAGCGTAGGACCGGCAGCAGAATCAGGGCAGCCGTGCAGATCAGCAGCAATCGCCGTCAACAATGACCAAGAGCGAAACCGAAAGTACCACAGGGGCAGTGGACGTGTCACGCCAGCCGTTGTTGTTCACTTGCCACCTGGGTACCTCGGGGACTCAAGCCCGTGGATGGTCCATGATGTAGGCCACTAAGTTCAATGCGCAGTAAGTCCGGTTCCCGGCGTCCAAATCGATTTTTGAAAAAAGTTGTTGTATCAGCAGGGCATCAGCAAAAGGTACCCGTCGTCCAAATCAGGATGGTTACAGGATAATTGCGGGAGGCGGAAGGGTCTCGGGAGCCCTGTGCTCACGCGTCCATCTTGGAAACGCGCGAAGCTCCTCCAAAATGTACTATTTTTAATCCTTTAGCGCCCTCCAGCGCAAGTCGTGGTAACGACTTGCGCTGTAATGGATGCGTTGTAAAGCCCACGCGTGGTAAAATCCGCGCGGTAAAGGATGTTTACCCTTGAGAGAACAACCATTGGCATTGTCAATACGTCTCTCCTTTGGGCCTTGAAAGTGTGGTGCTATACTAATATATCGGCACTTAGGCAACTGTTGGCAATGTTGCCCGCTCTGAATGGTTGTAACCTACACTCCACATATTTCAAAATGCAGGGGAGGAGGGAAAAATAAACAAAACCCTGTGTCTTAATAAGCAATAACGCCCCATATATTCTTTAAATCTTTATTTCGGTTAAAAACAACCATAAAAGACATACATGCAATTCTAAAACAATTCCTGTTTATTCATTCCGGTCATATACCTTCAGTTCGTTATAGACCAATTATAGAAAGTAGCTGCGGTTTTTAAAAAGAAATACATTTAAAGAGTTCAATTTAAAATCATTGGCAATTCATTTTTCGTAACAGAATATCTACAGCCCTAGGTATAACTAGTGTATCATTAAAATTTCACATGAGTACACATTATTGTTTTCTTTTTACGATTAATACCTATTATAAAAAAATTATTACTGGCATTACAATTTGAGACCCCTTCTTTTCCTAACTATCGCCACTGACAAAAGATATCTACTCACACTAAAAACCATTTGCTGGGTTGTTTCTGTTCTTAAAATTTTCTCCGCCTCATGATAGCGCCTAAACCCTAAGAGGCGGAAGATTGGTTTTATCCACCTTCTCCTCTGATAACTATATGTAGGACAGAAGAAAAGTAAGTGTGCTTCGTCCTCTCTTGCATTGCTATTGCATAAATCACATATTGCCAGATCGTCCTTCTATGCGTTGTTCTCATGGCATGCCCAGCTCACAGTATTTGCTTTAATTTGCAGTATGCCATATCGAAACTTTAAGTACAATGTTTTAGCTAGGCCCGGTAGAATCTCATCCATAAAGGGTTCAAACCTGCTCTCTGTTTTAAATGCCAAATATTTGAGGGTCAAAACCCCCAGATCAGGGCTATGCAGTTTAGAGTGTAAGAGAAACGCCCAGTAACTTTCTTCAGCAATTTCTTACAAGTAAAGAAGGCTCGCAGGATCCACCCAGTAATGATTCAACCCCAGCTTGGATAACCACTCCTCAATGTGTCTTAGCCAAGCTAGTTTTGTGGTATTTTTATTTCCATAACCTCTTTCAGGCCTTCCCTGTAATCTACTAGTTCCTCTGTTGACCATAAACGGACCCAGTATAACACCCCATATATACAGGAGACTGAAAGCACATTGAGCACTAATACAAACGAAAGCACGTAACCAACTGGATATTTCATGAATAATGTGTCTAACACCATGGGCTGCAGAAAAAGATCAAAGACTAAGTCAAAGCAGTCTGCCCCGATACATTGTGACCCATCTTTGATAGAACAGTAATTCTAGGCGTGCTGCACCCAAACCAAGAGGTCTGTTCAATATCTTGTGTATTAAGACGGACTATAACAAATATTTTAAAAACAGCGAACAGAACCAAATCTGTGTGCTCTAATGTCATGTTGTCAATAAGTCAATAACAGACGAGGATTATGCAGAGTATAAGCAATAGTGCAGTGCTGATACCAATGAGACATGCTCCCATGTGAGATCTATTCATTAAACTTCACTGCATGGCCAATAGTATAAACATGATCATAAGAGCTACAAAAAGGGTTCAATCAGAAAAAAGGAGCTGACTGAAAGCTCGGGTGCTCTGTAGCCAATTGATGCCGGATGGTTGCCACAAGCTACAGTGAGTTAATTGTAAGTAGAGCCAATAATAACTGCTCGAATACATTGTCGCTTGCAAAGAGGAATTTACTAAGCCCATCATATAAAAACACAGAAAAAGTATACATGAAAAGGTATATATTTCTGCGATACTGCGTGTTTTGCCACCAGCTGCAAACAACAAACTAAAAGCAGAGCAAAAGATAAACTGCTCCGATGCATTGTATTTTATCTCGACCATGCAAATGACTGTGCCTTTGTCGAGCAAACACAGATCTGTGAGTGGTTACGGATGGTGCCACAGGCTGCAACAGATTTTTGGAAAACAAATGGAGGGGCCAACTAGAAGTACTCAAATGCCATGCTATGAAGTGATAAGTAACAGATAAGACCTACACAGAGCGGGAGCAAATGTGCGATGCTAATGCATGCATGAGGACACCTTTAAAAACGTAACAATTTTTCTCGTAAAAGAGGACCTCCTCCTCAATGTCATAGGCCAGTATTGCGTTAAAAGAAGCAACAAGCAACGACGATGGGAAGAAGGCTAATTACAGGGTAAGCAACAATTCCAGATGGAGCGTGGGCGGGTGTATGTGCAAACAAGGACGGCGCGGCTGCGTTGACAATACTACCCAGATCTCACAGACTTTGCGTACCCCAGGCGTTGGAATTTATAAATCCACCCCTCACATTCTCCAAAAGAAAAGTCACTGCTGAACTCGTCCCCCTGCGTGCACTTGTGGCTCGCCACTGTATGTTTAAATACACCACTCCAGAACTTAGTTGACTGCGCACTTCGGTGGCCATTTTGAAGTTTTTATATTGAATTGCTGTACCGATGATATAATTTGTCAGTAAATAAACAAGTTGGGTGAACAAGCTTAAAATAAAAAAGGAAAACACAAGTGCTCAGTCTTTAATTACCACTAAGGACGGAGTGACGAAGCAGCAATCTACAGTAACAGTCCAGATAAGAACAGCGTTGTTATCAACAGCACTCTTGGAGCAAGTCGGGCGAATACGTTTAAAACAAGCAGAATCCTACGCTGTGAAGTGCAATGACGTATCATAAGCACACAAAAAAAACAAGAACAAAAGACAGGCCAAAGCAGGGTGAAGGATTGGAGCATGAAAAACAAGGCAGCGCTGGGAGGGAGGCTGGGCACGAAGGAAGAAGAAATGTGATTCACGGCGGCCGTGAAGTGTGAAGCAGATCCCTTTGAAGCTTTCGGAGGCAGGAGCAAATGGTTAGGGGAGGAGAAATGCTGCTGGGGTGAATGCCTGAGGCCAAATCCGGATCGTAAAAAGTCAGCTTTTGGATGGACAGCAATAGGTTCGAGTAAACTCGACCTAAAAGGGCGATAGGAATGATCCTGCGAATTACCGCCCTATCAGTTTAATTGACATATTACAAAAAAAAATGTCAAGGCATGTTTTAAATCTTATTAATATTTGGATAGATGAAGAATTAGTGCTCACCAAATATCAAGCAGGGTTTAGGGCCAAAATTAGTACTATTGATCATGTACTAAGATTTTGCTGTTTGTGCTGGAAGTATATCACTCTGAGGAAAGGTCACCTGTACGTAGCATTCGTAGACCTTCGGGCAGCGTTTGACTTAATCCCCCGAAAATTGCTATGAGAGACACTTAAGCTCCAGGGGTTACCCGCTGATCTATTGGAGCTGGTCATACAATTACACCGGAATAATTATGCAAAAGTTAGGTGGGGCCCAAAAGGGGAGTTAACACAACAAATACCAATAAAGAGGGGAGTCCGTCAGGGATGTGTGTTGGCCCGACACTGTTTTCTCTGTTTGTCAACGACGTTCGGTCTTGTATGGAGGATTGTAAAAATGATTCGCCAAAACTGGGGGGCGAACGGGTCTCGTCCCTCCTCTTTGCCGATGACACCATAGTCCTATCCCAAACACCCCGGGGACTACAGAATCTACTGGACAGATTCCAGGTATACTGCAGCACAAAGGGCCTAGAGATCAATACAAATAAAACAAAATATATGGCCTTAAATGCCCATAACATTTTTAAGGGAAATCTGACGCTTAATGGACACAAACTGGAGTGTGTCCAGAATTTTAGCTATCTGGGTGTTTCCCTGGACTCGAATTTAACATGGAAAAGCCAGATAGAAAAAAGCAAAATAGTTTTTAAACAAAATTCGTTACCCATAATGAAAAGACATGGTAATAGCCTAAACAAAGCAATCTCACCAGCCTTAGAGATTTTTAAATTTAAAGTACAATCAGCTGTTTTATACGGGTCAGATCTATGGGGTCCTATGTGTAGAAATTCGTTCGAAATTGGTGAAAACAAGTTTTTCAGGGCTCTGTTAAGATTACCGGCTAGTAGCCCGTTGATACCACTTCTTTTAGATCTGAACATGAAACTAATACATCATCACGCAATTTTGAGACCCTTGATGCTCTGGGTCAGACTTTGGACGACCCCAGAGCTGATAGATTATAAAGACGGTCTAAAAGAAGTTATGAATTTAGATTATTGCAACAAAGTCCAATGGCTTAAACATGTAAGATCTTGGTTGACAAAAATAGGTCTGGCACACTTTTGGAATGAACCAGCATTATTGAATTCATCCTGAAAGAAAATCTTAAAGTTGTCATTCTGGGCACATGTGAGTTATGAGGTAGTGAACAGAAAAACATATGAATTGTTGACACATTTTTTTTATTGTTTAAAGATACAGCATTCTATGAATATTTTCTGGATGAGATTCACCCTCCTTTGGCTAAGACACTCTATATGAAATTCAGATATGGCACTGTTGGACCTGCGATGGGCAAGCCCAGCACAAAGGGGGTAGCTTGGCTCAAGTGTCAAGGCAAGTGAAGGCTATCGTGTTAAGCCGGCTCTGGCCCAATAATATCTCTTTGTACAACCACCAAAAAGAAGGACACCACAACACTGTTGTAGAAAAATACGATTCCTTTATGTAAAAATTCTCTGTTGTGAATAAGGGATCAATTAGGAAAGCACATTTACATTTCTTTTGGTCACAATTTGCTGGGTTTCGATTTTGGAATAGATTCAATAAATAAGCTTAGGAGTACAGTTCATCAATAAATGGAATGAATATCAGGAATAAATATTGTCAATAAATAGAATAAATATCGGGAATAAATATCTTCAATAAATAGAATAAATAACACTTCCTGTATAGCAGAATAAATACTGGTTCAGTTACAAGAACATCTACAGGTTCATTCTGGTATCTCTGCCACCAATTAAATACTTCAGGAACACTACATTTGCAAATACATTTCAGGTTGGAAAGATTACTCTTACAGTTTATGACGATTTCACCATTAATGTACACAGGCTTCTCTGGGCACAAAAGGAGTGTTGGGACTCTTTAAGAATCACACGGGGGTTATGCATGTGTATCTAAAAGGCAAGGAAAGACAGTGAACACTTCATTTACACTCGGCTGCCACCGGGTTGAGATCTCTGTTTGCCGGTGGGGTCTAAGCGCGCCTAGGGGCTTTACCACTGCTAGCACTCAGGCGGCACCAGTTCAAAGTCTGTAGACTGACGAACGGGGCTGCCGAAGAGGTCACACGAACTTCGCGCTCAGTCAAATAAATGCCGGTTCACAGTTCCTTTATATCACCGCTTCCCACCTGAAGAAACGGGCCCACCTCACATCGGCTGCAATCGGAAAGCGATTCAGTCGGGTTCAGCACTTCTCTCAGCAGCAACGGGTTCTCAGGGGCTCCACGGACCTCCCTCCGACTTCCTCAAACAGGGATGGTTCCCGCCCACAGCTACAGCCGCTGATCCACTGGGGAGGGGCAGGGACAGTAGTCCCGCCCAACGAAGGCCGGCCTTTCCCCGCCCCGGCGCACCACCTCACCTCTGTCTGCGCAGGAAGCACTCTACGCCAGTGGAGCTCGGAGACGTCTGAGCTCCTCGCTGGAGGCGCCTGTCACAAAAGGGGCACAGAAGGCGCTCACGGTCACGGCGAACTTGCTCTCGCCTCGCGACCCGAGTCTGTCGTAATTCACCACCGGGGGGGGCGGGGAAGGCACACAGAAACGGCCACAGTCTCTTGGGGGTGACGAGGCACTCGCTGGGCAGGCGCTGTAGGCGCGAGGTCACCGCACACACAGCTGACTGGAACGCCAGTCAGGAATCACGCCAGTGACCCTTGCTTTCTCTACTGCCCGCGCTACCAGCCGCCTCAGGGGTCAACAGGGCAGGTGTCAATCTGGTGTCAAGTCTGGAATCTCCTTCTTCACCTAGATCTGGAACATCATTATCCTATCTAGTCTTCTGGTCATCTAAAATGGCCGCCAGGGACTGGACCTTATATAGCAAGTGCCCTGAGGTGCTGGCTCGTGCCAGTAGGTTCTAGAACCTTCTTTGGGCTAGGCCAATGACATGGCACTTCTGGGGTATTTGGGACCCTAACAGCCACCATACTGGGGTTCTAGAGCAGCCATTTTGTGTACCTGAGGGAAATTAGGTAATCCCTGTCAGGAATGCGCGCCAAATAAAAGGGCGCCAAAACCTTGAAAGGTCAAGGTTCATGGAGGCTCCAAGGGGAGTCACTCACATGAGGGAAATGGATGGCCACCATTTTGAGGTCATTCATACAGGTTGCCAATCCCAGTCTATAATGTCAAAGGTTTCACCAGGTGTCTTGTAAATAGGTGCCAAAAACCTTGTGAACAACTGGGCGTCAAGGAACATCTAGCCCCATGAAACAGCACACAAAAGGTCCTGGTAGACAAAGAAAAGCGACAAATTTTGGGAGGTACAGGGGAACAAAAGAAATCATAGTGGTGAGGGGACTCTCAGAAGCAGACGGGTCTAACAGGCACCCTGAGGACAAATGTCTGTGAACTTAGGTGGTCACATAGTAGTAACAATCTGTGTACCTTATGTGTGAATCAGGCAAAGGAAGATGACTCACACATTTTGTTTTTCTGTCCGACCTAAGTAGTACTAAGAAAAAGTTGGATCCAACCCCTTTGCTGGAATATAGGTGCCAGATCTTACAAAGAGGCTGGCAGAATCCTAAAAACAGATACCAGACAGGTTATAGTTTTTGGTATCAGTAGATTCTTGCTGGGCATAAACTTTATAAGAATGAAAATGGGTCTGAAACTATGAAACTACGAAATTATAGAATTTGTTAATTTGTGTGCAAAACTTTTGCTATATTGTTAGATTAATTGTGTAAGATATTTATGAATTAGAATACTCTGACAGTTATACATGCAGTTTATCATCAAATTTTTATATATATGCTTTTTCATATGATATTATTAGCTGTCACATTAATATTTACCAATTATTGTTAGCGCCGGATACTTAGATTTTAATAATGTTTTTTAAATACATGCCTTTTTATCCTTTTTACTTATTTATAAATATCTTAATGTGATTAATATATAATACTTCCCATCACGTGACCTTATTTTAATGAATTATGTTAAATACTAAAGTTATTGTATATGTATTTTATGTATCTTTTATGGTAGTTAACATACCGAAATAAAGATTTATTGAACTAGAACACAGAGGTTACAAATGTGAAACCCATTAGCTTTGCCAGTGCTTGTTACACTTGTTAGTCAAAAAATCCAGTTGATCTTGACGTGTATGGAGCACTGGGACACAACATGTTAAAGCATTCACCTAATGTACAGGAAGGTTTTTTTTAAATATGTAAAGATCTTTCGTATATCAACAACATCGTTTTTTGTCACTTACGTAATGTAATATGCAACGTATCCAGCTTGGAAGAATGAAGCGTTGAGCATTCCCGCCAGGAATTTAAGGCTGCAGTACTTCAAAGAGACTCATTCTCCAGTTTATATATAGGCAAACATAAGCACTAGTTACATTAATTACACAAGGCCAATTTATGTTTTGAAACACAGGATGTTGAGCCGAGTGAGGGTCGAACCTGCTTTTTTAGCTCGAAGGATCGGCAGTGTAGCCTTAGGCCACAACCTTGACTCAAGAACGGAAGCATTCTCAATACTATATATAACAAAGTCATAGTTGCTGCTTATTTATCTAATGCAATTTACAACCACTGACAAAGCCAGTAGACCTGGCTTGTTGTAGGTGTAATGTTACTTGTTGTGCTATCTATCTGGATGAATGGACAGAAGCAGCAAAATACAAGTGGGGCAGCACAATAAGCTAAGTACCGATTTTTAGCTTGTGTTTTAAGCCATGCCCTTGATTACATTGGCCACGCCCCTACGGGAACCCCCCCCCCAGTTATTTGATCCCACTTAAAGCCCTGGTAATGCTACCTACCTCCTTTTCAAAATGTGAACACCTTACACCCTCCACACTATTTTGTTCGACAATTGCCTAACATTCAGGGTTCTCCCACAGAACTGTACAATAAGCCCACCTTGTTCAAGGAAGCGCTTCTATGCCTTCCTATTGGCTGAAGGCGAAACATAAATGCTGATAACATCAACACTGTGGCATGCACTCCTTTATAATACAAAAAGGAGGTGTGGGTGGTGCACAGCTGTGTTAAAGATAAGAATTGTAAATTCAGTTGATGTCAAAAGTTCAAAAGTTTAGGGTGCTCTCGTGGGTAGTGTTTCCGTCAGAACACGTAAGTCGATACACATCTGATCTCAGAATTGTTCGCCAAGGATATACTTTCTACAAACTTTTGAATCATGGATATGATCATGTACGGTGTGCCTCACCTGGGGATGTATTAGCACTCTGTGCGTACACGACTTCATAGTATCTCCTTTATAATACACCGTTCTCATGTGCCCTCCTCCCCACACCGAGCTCGGCATGTGTTCCCCCCTGGGCTCCTTGCTGGAGTGGAACACGTGTTAACTGAAGCTACACACGTCCAAACCCTGGTGCTGCTGCCTCGTCCCAGCAGATCACATTAGTAGGCCGGAGCGTCGCTGCAGAGCACCAGAGTCGGTCTCCCCCAAGCCTCGGTTCCTCCCTAGGCCCTTGGTTGCCTTGAACAGCTGCATTAGCTTTTCCGCTGCTGTAAAAAGGGGAATGTGCTGCTGTTGCTGCCGAGTCCTGACATTGGTTCCTCACAACTCGAGCCTTTGACGGGCTAAGTTCCGAGACTCGAGGGTCTCCTAGCAGCATCATGTAAACCAAAACAAAGCAGAAAAAAATAGAAAAAAAGTAGACATACTCCCTAACTCCTGCTAACAGCATCTCTCTGAATGCATGGAGAGCGATTGCAAAAATACACTGAGTGCGGGTGGGGAAGGGGGTATGCGAAAATTCACGGACAGCAGATTGCGCTCTGGGGGATGTAAAAAACAAGCATTTGCAATGCAATAGGTCTCGCATTAGGAAAGTGTGAAATAGTGGTATTGTAAAGGACAATTTTTTTAAATATGTGTTGGCTTTGAAAATATATAAATTAATAGCATTGTTATTCACAAAGCAAATAGCTTACACTTTCCTAATGCGAGTCCTATTGGCTATGGCAATGCTTGTTGGTAGCAAGCAAGGACAGTGCTGTTGTGGTGCTGAGTGATGATGCAGTTGGGCTGAGTGATGTGGTGGTGTATTAGAGTGATGTGGTGCTGTCCCAGAGTGATGTGGTGGTATCACGTCCCAGAGTGATGTGGTGGTGTCCCTGAGTGATGTGGTGGTGTCCTAGAGTGATGTGGTGGTGCCAAGCATTTGCAATGCAATAGGTCTCGCATTAGGAAAGTGTGAAATAGTGGTATTGTAAAGGACAATTTTTTAAAATATGTGTTGGCTTTGAAAATATATAAATCAATAGCATTGTTATTCACAAAGCAAATAGCTTACACTTTCCTAATGCGAGTCCTATTGGCTATGGCAATGCTTGTTGGTAGCAAGCAAGGACAGTGCTGTTGTGGTGCTGAGTGATGATGTGGTTGGGCGGAGTGATGTGGTGGTGTATTAGAGTGATGTGGTGCTGTCCCAGAGTGATGTGGTGGTATCACGTCCCAGAGTGATGTGGTGGTGTCCCAGAGTGATGTGGTGGTGTCCCTGAGTGATGTGGTGGTGTCCCTGAGTGATGTGGTGGTGTCCCAGAGTGATGTGGTGGTGTCTGTGAGTGATGTGGTGGTGTTCCTGAGTGATGAGGTGGTGCTCCTGAGTGATGAGGGGGTTCCCCTGAGTGATGAGGTGATGCCCCTGAGTGATGTGGTGGTGTCCCTGAGTGATGTGGTGTTGTTCCTAAGTGATGTGGTGGTGTCTGTGAGTGATGTGGGGGTGTCTGTGAGTGATGTGGTGGTATCCCTGAGTGATGAGGTGGTGCTCCTGAGTGATGAGGTGGTTCCCCTGAGTGATGAGCTGATGCCCCTGAGTGATGTGGTGGTGTCCCTGAGTTATGTGGTGTTTTCCCTGAGTGATGTGGTGGTGTCTGTGAGTAATGTGGGGGTGTCTGTGAGTGATGTGGTGGTATCCCTGAGTGATGAGGTGGTGTCCCTGAGTGATGCCCCGAGTGATGTGGTGGTGCCCCTGAGTGATGTGGCGATGTCCCTGAGTGATGTGGTGGTGTCCCAGAGTGATGTGGTGGTGTCCCTGAGTGATGTGGTGGTGTTGTGAGGCGTGCAGCAGTGTGAGGCGTGCAGCAGTGTGTGGCGTGCAGCAGTGTGCAGCATGCAGCAGTGTGAGTAATGCAGCAGTGTGCAGCAGTGTGAGGCGGGCAGCAGTGTGAGGCGTGCGGAAGTGTGCAGATTGCAGCAGTATGATTAATGGAGCAGTGTGCAGTATGAGAATAAGTGTTAATGGAGAGTGAGAGGCAGAGGTATTGGCACGGAAAGTGTGGCGTAAGCGAAGGTAATGCGTGCACTTATGTGTAAGTGGCAGGAGAGAGTGCGTGGCAGAGTAAAAGGCAGGGCAAGGAACAACAATAGGATAGGTGGCAGGATAGAGTACAGGGTATAGGAAGAGGCAGGGGGAGGCTAAAATATAAGAATAGGTGGCAGAATAGAGTGCATGACAAAGGGAACAAAATACTGACTGTTGTGAGTTATGGCAAGAAAAGCAACAAGCTCTCGGCATTGCTGTGGGGGGTGGGGGGGTGGGCGGGGGAGCAGCAGCCTTTAATGTGGTGTGCGAGGCGGATGGGGGTTGGAGGCGGGGGAACAGGGGAGCGAGCGAGTGGGAGGGAACCAGCATGGGGTGTAAGTGAGGCCAAGCACGCGCCTGGCGAAACGTCACGTTTCAGTAGACAACATGCATTGGGAGGAATCCGGCTTGGAATCTTCTTGGTCAAAGAGTTTGTTTTAACTACAATAGTTCAGAGCCATAAAAAGCTCGACCTAAAAACACGGACAATGGAGTGCGGGGAGTGAGGGGGGGCGAAAGAGTCAAACTCCTCATGTATGACCTGTCATGTTGTATTCCTGCAACACACCTCTGCAGTTATGGAGTGCCCATGGGGTGATGTGTCCTTCAACATCTCGCTCTGTGCTCTGTCTGTCTCTCTGTCCAACTAGCTGCCCGGACAGGCTGGCAGGCAGGGGGTGAAGCAGACAGCCAGGAGAGAGCGACGTGCAGACAGACAGACACGGGTAGAGCGCACTGTCACGCCCCTGGGCGGTGGTTCGTGTATGAGGGAGTGCAGAGAGGTGTACAACAAAGGCATGAGGTGAAAAAAAAGAATACTAACAAGTGTGTACTTATTGTCAGCGGTGTGCAAATCTATTTTCATAGAAGCGTTTGATTTGAACGCTCGGGCACACATTTTTATTTATTTTGCTTAATATTATGTGGTTCAGCGCCCTAATACTCGTGCGACTCTGCTGGCGCTGAATACTGGTGGCGCTGGTGGCAGCGGAGTGACACGACAGTGACAGCTCAGCATACCCTCCTTCTAGGCGCACAAGGAAGGCCAGGGCCAGGTGCAGTGAGCCAGGGCTGTCAGCTGTCCTACATTATTGAAGGTCAATATGCGTTGTTTCACTGTTGCCTGCCGCCTAGCCTGGAGGCATCCCACTGACTGTCACCTCCACAGCATCCCCGTACTCGGTGACTCCCAGGACGAGCCCCAGCTGCGTGCTCGATTTAAGGCAGGCAGTGTTGTCGTCAGAACGCTTCCCCGCTAAACACTCACTTCAACCATCCAAGGAGCGCCACTGAGGCTGCAGGCCTCATTAACCCCTTCGATGCTCATGACGGAACGGTTCCGTCATGAGCATCGGTTGAGCTGTGCTCATGACGAAACCGTTCCGTCATGACCACACCCGTTTACATTGGGGCTCAGCACCAGGAATAAATCTGGGCAGCAGCCAAGGTGTTAATAATGGATGCATGCATATCAATAGATTTAGACAACTGGTATTTAGAACCCTCTTCAGAAGAGAGGCACGCTAGCTTCCTTTTGTCAAGGCCTTGATGTAGACATTACTTCCCGCTGTCTTGAGGAAGCCAGAGGAGGTGAAGTGATATCAGAATACCGCCCCCACCCCCGCCTCGCCTGTCCCTTCTCTGGAGTGTTGTTTGACTGATGTGGTTCTTTGCCTCTTAACATAATCTCACTCTGCATGTTATGTAGTTCAGAACAAAAAGGCGTCTGCCAGCGACTCGGGGCTGATGGCGGCAGTAACTTCACAGCCCTCATGCAAGCATGGCTGCATGAAGTCAGCACAAAGGGACCAAGGCGCTGGAAGAGAATTATGGCATTTCCAAGGAAACAAACAATATTTACATAAATTTAAAAAGCGGAAACAGCAAGGCGTGAAATAGACTAGAAACACTGGCAATTCTATGTCAGGACAGGAGGCTCCCATTATGCTTTCTCATTTCTTTATCAGAAATGCTCAGCAGCCAATTAGAAAACAATATGTAAAATAAAAAACTACAATACTCATGAACACTTGGGTATCACATGACAGATCATAGAGTCACTAGTATAAAAGGTCACATAGAGAATACCAAATCCTCTTTCTTTGCTGCTCCGCAGCCAGTTAAGTGCATTTCTCTCATTACTGCTTTTTTGAATGTTTTCATGCCTTACTTTAATTGCTTATACTGCTTACTGTTTACCTGCTTATGGGCACGCTTTGCTAGCGTTTTGTCTGTGTCTTGTGCCGGCTTATCTATTGCTTTGTTACAGTTTCTCTTTCCGCCTGCGGCGCTGATGCTTGGATACTTTTCCCGACGTTGCAGGGAGCGCGTGGTCGCCTCCCCAGTTCGGGCGCTCCGCCCCCGCGACTTCTATTCTGGTGGAGCGGGAGTCTGGGGGCAGAGACGCTCGCGGGTGATTCTCAGTGCTTTCAGGGCAGGCGGCCGTTACCGCGCATGCGCGGCGGCCATTTATATTGTTTATCTCCGTTTTTTTCTCACACGGAGCGCTACAGCTTATCGGCTTTTAAGCCACTTTTGCCCACAGCCTGCATTTTAGCCCCTATTACTCCCAATACTCACACAATATTGATTTGGGCTGTATAATATTCATAGGCTTTGCCTATAGTGGCTTTTCTCAAGTAAGCCCTCCCTCCACTTTTGATTTTTGTTGTTTGCACAGGTTTCTGCCTTGTGCTGTTGGCTTGCTTTGGGGTTTGGTCACTCCCCCTGCATTGTGCCTTTGGCCATTTTGGTTCTAGTCTCCTCTGTGGGCATTATTGTTACACTTTGTGTGCAACATGGAAGATTATTATGATGAGGATGACTACTTTTACGAAGATGACGCCTCTGGCTCTATGGAGCAGGATTTGGTTGAGGCTTTAGATCAGGGGGTTAAACACTCTGTCAACAAAGCGCTTGTTCGTGCAATTACCCCTTTAAAACGCCATCTTTCCAATTATGCACAACAACAGGGTTGGTTGCCGTCCTCTTCTGCTCGTGCTTCTTCGAAGTCTCCCAATAACCCCCTGTAAGAGGGCGGGTTTGATAAACAGGCGTGGAGGCGGTAGTGGTGGTTTAAAGGAAGAAGGTTTATTGAAAGTAAATGACGATGTGACAGGGATTTGTAAAGGGTCTTCGAAATGTTCTTCTTCTTCTGATGTCTCCGGGGAAGTGTCAGGTGATGAAGGGTCTCGTGTGGTCTTCGCCTTGTCTTCAGGACGTGGTTGGTCTCCCCAGTGGCTCATAAGAGAAGGGAGGAATAAATGAGGGGACCGTGAGAATAACAATAATAAACTAGAGAGAATGTATTTCCCTTCACCACACCTTTAGTGTTCAGTGTCAATCAGTAGGAAGGTGACGGAGCACGTAATCAATAGAAAACGTCCGAGGTAAAGTTAGGTTTAGGTAGTAGGGGCTAGGGGCAAAAGTTTATAGTGCCTAGGGTAGAATGACAAGAGTGCTCACAGTTTTCCAGTGCCTAGGGTAAAACAACAAGAGTGCTCACAGTTTGCACGTTATAAGAAAAATAATAGCAATGCACCGTGCATTGAACCAGCCTAAGTTTGCAGGTCGTGGTCCGAGTATTTCACCAGCTATGTAACGCGCGCCAACACTGAGAATCCAACAAAAATAACCATTCTAAACAATCCCTCCCCGTATCCTTCCCACCCGCTACCCGCTAAAGTTCCCTAGAGCCGATGTCACTCACCGACCCCGCCGTAACTCTTCCTAGAGTCACGGCCGCTCTCCAGCATCCCCCGGACACCACCAGTTCTCACACCAGCTGTCTTCGTCGACGTCCTGTTCGTGGGCTGTCTGGGTCTCCTCGGGTCCTGCGTCTTCCTGCACCGGGTCCGCGTAGTCTTCAAGGGCTCCTGCCTCTTCCACGGGTCCCGCCTCTTCTCTCTTCGTCGGTAAACTCCTTCCTCCGTCTTCGGCGTGGAAGTTTGTTTTCTCCGCCCTCGCCTCTTTGTAGGCGTTTCCCATTCATTCTGCCTTACTGTTTCCGGGTTGTCCCTCCTCCTCTTCCGGGTCAACCCCTTCACCCCCTCCGAGTGCCTGAGGAGAGACAGCAAAGGAGCGTGGTTGTTGCAGTCCGACTTTAGGGCAGCGAAAGGTACAGTTCTCTTCTATTCCGGTCTCCTCCTCACATCCCCTTTCCCTTGCTGTCCTTCTTCTAGAATCTGTACTTTGGGGATATCTGGACAGGTAATCGGCATTGCCTTGTTCTCTCCCTTTTCTATGTTTTGTATGGAACCTATATGGTTGTAAGGACAGAAACCATCTAAGTACCCTTTCGTTATGGCCTTTATTTCTGGCTAGCCATTCCAGGGGTGCATGGTCAGTAAAAAGAGTAAACTTCCTTCCCTCTAGATAGTATCTCAAGGAGTCAATGGCCCATTTGATGGCCAGGGCCTCTTTTTCAATAGTCGCATAGTTTTTCTCTTGTGGAAACAGTTTTCGACTAATGTATAAGATTGGTTTCTCCCCTTGTTGAGTTTCCTGTGATAGAACGGCTCCCAGGCCTTGGTCAGAAGCATCTGTCTGCAAGATAAAGGGCCAGGTATAATCGGGACTTATCAAAACAGTATCTGAAGTTAGAGAATGTTTTAGAGTGTCGAAAGATCTTAATACATCAGCAGGAGGGGATCTCAAGATGGTTTCTGTTTGATTGTTTTTTTGTAGGAGGTCAGTTAGGGGGGCCGCCACCTGAACAAAATTAGGGATGAACCTTCTATAGTACCCTAATAACCCCAAAAAAGCTCTCAAATCTTTTTTGTTTCCGGCAATTGGAATTTGTGAAATGGCTGTCAGTTTAGATGTCTGAGGTCTTACCACTCCTTCCGCTAACAGGTACCCTAGGTACTTCACTGTCTGTGCAGCCAAATGACTTTTGGCGGGATTTATTCTTAGTCCACATGACTCCAAGGTCTGAACAACTTGAGAAAGATGTGATAGGTGCTGGTCCCATCTATCGCTATATATCACGATGTCATCGATATAAGCCCCAGCGTAATTGCTATGGGGTCTCAATACTATGTTCATGGCTCCCTGAAATGTGGCCGGGGCCCCATGTAAGCCGAATGGCATTACTTTGAATTGATATAACCCATCAGGGGTAGAAAAAGCAGTTTTTTCTCTGTCTTCCTTCTTGAGAGGGATTTGCCAGTACCCCTTACATAAATCCAGGGTACTAATGTACTTGGCTCTTCCTATCCTTTCTATCATTTCGTCCACCCGTGGAAGGGGGTAGGTATCAAAATCAGAAATCTTATTTACTTCGCGAAAATCTTTGCAAAATCTGACTGAACCATCCGGTTTGGGCACAAGCACAATGGGCGAATTCCATTCGCTCCTAGATGGTTCAATAATATCCATCTGTAACATGTTTTGTATCTCTTCTCGTATCACTTGTCGGCGTGATTCTGGGATACGATATGGTCTTAATTTGACTCTTTTACCCGGTGGAGTTTTAATGATATGTTCAATAAGAGTAACCCTCCCAGGATAAGTAGAGAAGACATGGGACAAAGACTGTAACTTCTGAATCAACTCTTCTTTCTGAGGAACTGGTAGTTCGGTATAAATGCTCTGCTGGAACAAAGGGACTGGGGATTCTACCACATTCACTGTTGCCGGTGCCGGTCCTTCCCATTTTTTAAGCAAATGATGTGGTAGATTTGGGTTACATGTTTGTCAGCATCAGTTTCAATGCAATAGGTAACTGGAGTGACCTGAGCAATGACTTTATAAGGTCCCTGCCATTGTCCCAACAACTTTTGGTCTGAGGTAGCCATCATGAGTAAAACAAGGTCTCCTATTTGGAATGATCTATTCTTGGTCCCTTTGTCATATTGACCCTTTTGGTTACTCTGGGCGTTTTCCAGGTTAGTTCGTACAATATCTCGAATTTGTCTCAAATGCGTCTTTAAGTTTGAGACATATTCCGGGAGAGGTTTCGTATTGTCGGGTTCATTCTCCCACTGTTCTTGAGCCATGTCAAGTAAGGTGCGGGGTTTATGTCCATATAACAACTCGAAAGGAGAATATCCAGTACTTTTCTGCTCTTTACACCTAATGGCGAAGAGAGCTAGAGGGAGAATGTCTTCCCACTTCCGTGCTTCTAAAGCCAGTAGTTTTTTTAACGTGGTATTAATGGTGGCATTGTATCTTTCAACTAAGCCATCTGTCTGGGGATGATAGGCTGCTGTTTTTATTTGCTTCACGCCCAACTGGGTACAAATGTCTCGCATCATCTTGGAAACAAAAGGGGTACCTTGGTCCATCAGGATCTCTTTGGGGAATCCTACTCTGGAAAAAATGCCAATCATAGCTTTGGCAATGTTGGCAGTGTCTGGACGGCGAAGGGGTACCGCTTCGGGAAATCGCGTAGCATAATCAACAAGCACCAGAACATAGCGACAACCACTACGTGATGGTAGCAAGGGTCCTTTTATGTCCATGCCTACTCGACTGAATGGTTCATCAATAATAGGGAGGGGACGCAGAGGTACTCTAGGGGGCTGATATTGACTGTGTTTCTGGCAAATCAGGCATTCCCTACAATATTGTTTCACCTGCTGGTATATCCCTGGCCAATAAAACCTCTCTAGAATGGTTTTCTCTGTTTTATCTGCCCCAAAATGTCCCCCTAAAAGATGACTATGAGCCAGGTATAACACTTTGTCTCGAAACTGCTTGGGGATTAGCAACTGGGCTTTCTGATTCGATCCTCCTTTTCTATATAACAAACCCCTTTTTACAAAGAAGTAAGGACATACGTGTTGTGGTTCTTCGTTTTCATGAGCCTTACTCCATGCTTCTTAGAGTAAAGGGTCCTCTCTTTGAGCAGCATGTAAATTCCTGTCTGTTTCCCATGGATTCTCTTCGGGTATAATAGGCATAACCATGGGCTCTCTCCCTTTTTCCGCCCTTCTTTGCCTTCTACTTTTCTTTGGTTTGGCTGAAGGCCATTCTTTCCCTGTGTCAGTGGAAAAAGGTGCGGTGGACAGCCATTCTTCTTCGGGTACAGGAGCGTTTTGCAATAACTGTGTCAACTTGGAATAATCATTTCCTAAGATTACTTGTTCTGGTAGTCGGGTATAAGGCCAACAGTCATAGACGTACCAGCATTATGGGAATGTTGGATCTGAACCTGAGCAGTGGGGTAGGGTTTCGTGTCTCCGTGAACACATTTAAAGGCCACCATTCCATCTATAGGTCCTAACTTTTTACCCAGATCTTGAGGCCTGACTACGATATGCAAACAACCTGTGTCAGCCAAAGCAGTTAGAGGTTGTCTGTTTACTGAAACCGTACACCTGTATGGGGGTGGCTTCTTTTCGGTAGGGGAGCAGTAGTAGTTACGTGCCATCCCGATCTCCATGGGTTCCTCTTTCTGGGTACAGAACCTAGCTATATGTCCCATCCCTCCACACTGAAAACATTGTGGACCTGCAGAATGTGGACGTGGAGGAAGAGGAGTACTAAGAGATGGAGCGCTTGGCATGAAAGTCCGGGATTCAGGTTTCTTTACTAGTGGAGGTCGGGATGTCTAGCTCCCATATGTCCTCCTGTTTTCCCCGTGGACTGGTCTTTTCCTTTTTGAAAATCTAATGCTCTGTGATAGGCACTAGCTATCTCGACAGCGGTTTCCAGAGTAACGTTTGCCTGCTGTCGCACCCATCTTTGAATTGGTGGTTGTAGAGAGGTCAGATATTGTTCTAGATAGATCTCGGCCATGATCCCATCCTTATCCGTGGTAGCAGGTTTGAGCCACCGATCTGTCATATCTTTTACTCTGAAGTATAAGACACGCGGGGTTTCTTGAGGTCCTTCTTTCATTTGCCTTAACTTCACCCTATAAGTTTCCTCATCTATTCCTAGTCTCTCCAGGATACATCTCTTAATATCAGCATTAGGGACTGCTCCTTGTAGAGTTGCAGCTTGGTATGCAGCCTGTAAGTCGCCAGATAACAAAGGTCCCAAATATTGGCCCCATTTCTCGGCCGGCCAGGATGCTGCAGTGGCCATTCTCTCAAAATTATTAAAGAAGAAATCAGAATCTTCTCCTGCCATGTATCGTTGAAATACTACGGAAGGTAAAGTGGTAGGGCCTCTTTGTTGTCCTAGTACTTCAGTAAGTTTGCCCATAGATGCTTTGTGTGTTTGTCCTTGTCCAGAAATGACCTTTTAGATCTTGTCCCGGTCTTCTTCCACAACATTCAGAAATCGTTCCATGATTTTCCCCAGGTGTTCTTGATTCTCGGCCATCTTTGCCATGGCAGCCTCCATCTTGCCTTGTGATCCCATTTATGACACCACTTGTAAGAGGGCAGGTTTGATAAAAAAGGCGTGGAGGCGGTAGTGGTGGTTTAAAAGAAGAAGGTTTATTGAAAGTAAATAACGATGTGACAGGGATTTGTAAAGGGTCTTCGAAATTTTCTTCTTCTTCTGATGTCCCCGGGGAAGTGTCAGGTGATGAAGAGTCTCGTGTGGTCTTCGCCTTGCCTTCAGGACGTGGTTGGTCTCCCTGGTGGCTCATAAGAGAAGGGAGGAATAAATGAGGGGACAGTGAGAATAACAATAATAAACTAGAGAGAATGTATTTCCCTTCACCACACCTTTAGTGTTCAGTGTCAATCAGTAGGAAGGTGACGGAGCACGTAATCAATAGAAAAAGTCCGAGGTAGAGTTAGGTTTAGGTAGTAGGGGCTAGGGGCAAAAGTTTATAGTGCCTAGGGTAGAATGACAAGAGTGCTCACAGTTTTCCAGTGCCTAGAGTAAAACGACAAGAGTGCTCACAGTTTGCACGTTATAAGAAAAATAATAGCAGTGCATTGAACCAGCCTAAGTTTGCAGGTCGTGGTCCGAGTATTTCACCAGCTATGTAACGCGCGCCGACACTGAGAATCCAACAAAAATAACCATTCTAAACAATCCCTCCCCGTATCCTTTTCACCCGCTACCCGCTAAAGTTCCCTAGAGCCGATGTCACTCACCGACCCCGCCGTAACTCTTCCTAGAGTCACGGCCGCTCTCCAGCATCCACCGGACACCACCAGTCCTCACACCAGCTGTCTTCATTGATGTCCTGTTCGTGGGCTGTCTGGGTCTCCTAGGGTCCCGCGTCTTCCTGCACCGGGTCCGCGTAGTCTTCAAGGGCTCTTGCCTCTTCTATGGGTCCCGCGTCTTCTCTCTCCATAGGTAAACTCCTTCCTCCGTCTTCAGTGTGGACGTTTGTTTTCTCCGCCCTCGCCTCTTTGTAGGCGTCTCCCATTCGTTCTGCCTTACTGTTTCCGGGTTGTCCCTCCTCATCTTCCGGGTCAACCCCTTCACCGCGTCCGAGTGCCTGAGGAGAGACAGCAAAGGAGCGTGGTTGTTGCAGTCCGACTTTAGGGCAGCGAAAGGTACAGTTCTCTTCTATTCCGTCTCCTCCTCACACCCCCACAGGTCTGATTTTCAGAAGTTAGTGAAAGCTTTATCCTCTGAACGGTCTTCTAGTAAGTCCTCTAAAGGTGCTTCTACGTCCCAGGTTCTACAGGAGGACACTGATGACACTCATTCCTCTTCGTCTTCTGATCGTGATGGTGCACCTCCTGCAAAGAAGGCTCGTAAGGAACATTATGCTGATGCTCCCACACATCCTCCCCTCCGCACCTTTGAACCTTCTGACATCGTTCACCCCAACTTGTCTTCCTGGCTTCCGTCCCCAGCCGTGGCTGAATATGTTCAGGCACATATTAGCCAACCTTTTGAAAAGGACGTCAGGGCTCGCCTTCGGTCCGAGTGTCTACGTCCTGATTTGGCTGACAACTTAGCTGACACTCCGGAGTTTGACCCTACGATGGTCACGTACCTTAAAAAATATGCCAAGGACCCGAAAAAGGGTATTGACAGAGCATGGCATTCCTGCCAAGATAAGATGTTGGACTTATTGGGGCCTCTTACTAACATTTTGGACCTTGGGTTTCAGGCCAAGGAGTTCTCCACTCTTGTGGATCCAGATGAGTTGATTGAATGGTCCCAAAGGGCTATTTGTCAATTGGGAAATGCCAATTGCGCAATCTCTTGCGAGCGGCGCCGCTCCATCCTTCTCAAATTGGATCCCAAATTGGCGGAACTATCCTCGTCCGAGTCTGTTCCGCTGGCTCAAGGTTTACTATTTGACCAGCCTTTCCTGAAGGAATTGATGAAATTTGTGGCCACCTTTAGTGGGCTGGATAAGGCTCAAACTTCTCTGAGAAGAGCCTTTCGCCCGGTTTTTGCTAGGGCCGGACGACACATGGGACGATCGTTCGGCCGCGGCTCTAACCAGAATTCCCAGCGGGGATTCCAGTCCCAAAGAGGTGGAGGACAAGACTCCGGTTACAATAATAGAACCAACTTCCACCCTTCTCGCAAAGGGAGAGGTCCCTATAAGAAAGGAAGATAAGGCGGAAATAAAGGAGCTCATTAGGATTCCAACACTTCAGGTGAGCTTGATTTCAGCTTCAGAGGGGGGGCAGGATTCAATTTTTTCTACAAAATTGACGTCTGATGTCCAACGATGCATAGGTATTGGAGACTGTTCAGGGTTACAAGATAGAATTCTACCATCCCCAGTATCAGTCCCACCCTCCTATTCCCCATGTTTTTTCCCTTCAAGATCAAAAGTTCATTTCGGTGGAGATCGCTTCCCTCTTGAAAAAAGCGGCAATTATTCGGACCTCCCGCCATCCCAAGGGTTTCGTGAGCACAGTTTTTCTGGTCCAGAAAAAAGGGGGCGGGTCCCGGTTGGTACTAAATCTCAAGGATTTCAACGGAGGGGTGGTTTATCGCCACTTCAAGATGGAGGCCATCCATCTTTTGCGGGATCTTCTTCAGGAAGGGGACTGGATGGTCCGTCTCGATCTAAAAGACCCGTATTTGTCAATTCCGATTTACGGTCCACATCGTCGGTTCCTGCAGTTCCAATGGCAGGGGAATTGTTTCGAATACAAGGTTCTCCCGTTCAGCCTCTCGTCAGCACCTTGGTGCTTCACGGAGCTTCTGAGGCCCGTTGTGGAATCCTTGCGTGCTCGGGGAGTTCGTCTGATTATCTACCTGGACGAGATTCTGATTATTGAAACATTGAAAGTGGTGGTATGCACACCGCGTTCATTCATTGTAATCCTTGTTTAGTCCATAAATCTTTAAATATCCTTGTCAGTTCGCTTGCAAAACTGGGCAGCGCCATGCCCTAAGTGCACCATTTTTCAAGTACAGTCATACGGGGAGCGCCTGGATGACGCTCCACTCCCAGACGCACAGCACATGTCTGGATACCAGATTCAACCTTAGATCATCCATTTTATCCTTATTCATGTTCGTCGTGTTTTATCCATAATATTACCATACTTTCCTTCTCTATGTTAACCATTCCACAATTGAAACGAATTGTATTGTGGAAACTTCACGTATTAACTTGTACCCATCCAGGCCACCTTGTAAATACGATCCAATACAACAGATAGCTTAAAGCAGCAGTTCTTTATTTCAACCCAATGCATTTCGGGCCTTTACCAGCCCTTCATCAGGGGTAACTGTAAGTCAACAATAGCATGAATTATTTTACTGTATAGATCGTTTTTTTAAATAAAATTGCATTCATATTGATTTAGCATTGCGCATATGACGTTTTGCATTTAGTATGACAATAACTATTTCTTCAATTGACCCAATTCTTATTTAGTAATCATCCCTTATTATTCAAAATAAATAGCTTGCATAAACCTAGTGAAACTGGGTAAAATATACGTATGTGTGTCTTTACATTCTTAAAAATCAGACTTTGTTTCTGGCAATCATGCATTATGCCCTTCAATAGAAACGAGCAACCGGCAGTTCAAAAAGCATTCTAGTTACATTTCAAGCCCCGGACTCATTCTTTATGCTGCTAGTGTTTTTCTCAAGCTTACTATCTTCCCCCGACTGTTCTTATCTGTCTCTCGCAACGGGCGTATCCCGCTAGCATAAACAACTCCTTTGCCGGGCGCCTACCGACTGCTATTCGCCTTTTGAGGGATTATTAAGCATCCACATATTACTAATTGAAACAGAACTCAGTGCGTACCTGCTTAAATTGTAATCTCCTACTCATTACAAGAGCAAACCCGTCAGGTTCTTGTCCTGCCTGTTTAACCTCCTCGAAAACCCAGCCCGATTCAAATTGCATGTGCTCCATTCACATTCCCTGCAACACTCCCGATACTCCTAGCGTCAATCACGTAACTACAATTCCCATATTGCAACTGGTCCCCTTGTAAAAACAATATGCACACAAAACGTAAATGTATCTTGTTAACCATATTCGTAAAATATTGCAGTTCTTTGCATTTGTATGTATGTCCTGCCATGTTGCCTCCATCATCCAATGCTGCTGTAAGCTTACTGATCCATGATGCGTGGAATCATTAATCAAAAAATCTTTCCTTTTAATCTTGCTACGTCATCGGGTGCAAAACCAACGGGGGGAATTACATATTGAAACATTGAAAGTGGTGGTATGCACACCGCGTTTATTCATTGTAATCCTTGTTTAGTCCATAAATCTTTAAATATCCTTGTCAGTTCGCGTGCGAAACTGGGCAGTGCCATGCCCTAAGTGCACCATTTTTCAAGTACAGTCATACGAGTAGCGCCTGGACGACGCTCCACTCCCAGACGCACAGCTCATGTCTGGATACCAGATTTAACCTTAGATCATCCATTTTATCCTTATTCATGTTCGTCGTGTTTTATCCATAATATTACCACACTTTCCTTCTCTATGTTAACCATTCCACAATTGAAACGAATTGTATTTGGGAAACTTCACATATTAACTTGTGCCCATCCAGGCCTCCTTGTAAATGCGATCCAATACAACAGGTAGTTTGAATAAGGATAAAATGGATGATCTAAGGTTGAATCTGGTATCCAGACATGCTTCTGGGAGTGGAGCGTCGTCCAGGCGCTCCCCGTACGACTGTACGAGATTCTGAATACGGTAGATTGTCCTCAAAAGCTGATGACGCATTTGGTGTGGTCCATCACTCTCTTACAGTCTCTGGGTTTTCTGGTGGATCCCCAAAAGTCTGTCTTCCTTCCTTCTCAGGTGATAGTATTTCTGGGTTCCAGGTCAATTCCCTCTCCTGTCAGCTCGTCTTAGCATCCTCGATTCAGGCAATTTTCCCAGGCCCTCTACATTACCGGGCCCTTCAACGTTTGAAGATTCGTCATCTCCAGAAAGGCCTTCACTATTCAGATCTGGTCCCTCTTTCAGAGGAAGCAAGGTGGGAGATGCAATGGTGGTTGGCCCACATGCCTGGAATGGGCGAGCCCTGTTCGGAGCGTCTCCGGAGGTGGTGATAGAGTCCGATGCCAGCCTGTGGGGCTGGGGTGCTCGTTGCGGTCCGATATCGACAGGAGGTCGGTGGTCTCAGGAGGAATTGTCTCTCCATATAAATTGCCTGGAGGTATTAGCGGGGTCTTTTGCGATCCTTTGTTTATCTCCACGCCAGACCAATTGTTGCATACTTCTCCGCATGGACAATGTTTCAGCGGTTCGGTATGTCAACAAATTGGGCGGGACAAAGTCTAAGATTTTGGCGGAAATCGCCAAGGATTTCTGGCACTTTTGTCTTCAACAGAAGATCACAGTTATTGCCGAATATCTTCCCGGTCGCAACAATCTTATTGCGGACTGAAACTCACGACATCTTCGGGACTTCAGCGATTGGAAGCTTCACCCTCGCACGTTCCGCTCTCTATTTCGTGCTTGGGGCCCATGTCAGATCGACCTGTTTGCATCTCGCCTCAACACTCAGCTTCCCCTATTTTTCAGCTGGAGACCGGATCCGAAAGCCCTGGCCACGGATGCATTTCTGCAGACCTGGCCATCGCTCCTGTGTTACGTCTTTCCTCCGTTTCTGATGATCTCCAGAGTCCTAGCTCGCAGAAAGCATTATCAGTCGGAGCTGATTTTGATCACTCCTTTGTGGAGGGCTCAAGCTTGGTTCCCAGTTCTCCTGGAAATGAGTTGTGCAGTGCCGCTCCTTCTTCCCCAGCGGTGGAATCTCTTGCTGGACCCTCTCGGCAATCCACATCCCCTGATCAAGTCAGGCCCCCTTCTCCTAGTTGCGTGGCGAATTTCGGGGAACGCTGGCAAATCCCAGGCCTTTCGCGAGACGCTACCAGATTTATCAGCGAAGCTTGGTCCCCCAACCCACACAAACGTTATGCAGGGTCTTGGAAACAAAGGTGTGATTGGTGTGCTCAACGGGAGGTGAATCCCGTTTCGGCAGATGTCTCTCTGATTGTTAATTTTCTGGCTTCCATCGCCTCATCCGGTCATACTTATCGAACGGTTAATAATTTCCGTTCAGCCATTTCGGCCGGTCATATCTATTTTGATGGCAAGCCTGCAGGTGAACATCCATTGCTTTCTAAGTTGCTTAAGGGCATTCACCTAGCGAAACCTCCTTGTCCAAAATATGTGGCCCTGTGGGATGTTTCCGTTGTTTTGCGCTTCTTGGAGGCTTGGCCTTCCAATTCTTTGTTATCCTGCAAACAACTTTCAGCGAAACTGACTATGCTATTATGTCTTGTTTCGTGCAAACGCGTGTCTGATGTTCAGGCACTGGACCTGGTAGGTCGCAGTTTCACGCCTGAGGGTATTACTTTTGCCATTTCCAGACGCACTAAATGTAGTACGTCTTCTTTCTCCTATCCTTCTTTTCCCCATAATCCCAAACTTTGCGTTGTTCAATGTGTTAAGGATTATGAGGTGAGTAATGCTCCTTTTCATCAACATTTACAGGGTCAATTGTTAATTGCTTTACAGAAGCCTTTTCGTCCTGTCGCCCCAGCTACGTTGGCCCGTTGGGTCAAATGGCTCATGTCTGAAGCTGGTATTGATGTTTCTGTTTTTGGTGCACATTCTGCACGTGGGGCTATGGCTTCTAAAGCTTTTTCAATGGGGGTGACTTTTATTGACATCATGAAGGCCGCTGATTGGTCGTCTGATTCTGTGTTTAAAACCTTTTATTATAAACCGATTGCTCATATTGCTTCTGTTGTGGTGGATCAGCTTTGAACAAGCATAATTGGAGCCTCCTGTCCTGACATAGAATTCAAAATTTGCGAACATACGTGACAAGAATTTTCAATTCTTTTAAGGACAAGGATTATCCTACCCATCTTTCTGCGTTTTACATGTGTTACCTTGTTATTGATTATTACTAATTGCATATGGTATTTAGATTATTACTGTTCCTTGTTTTACCCCCCCCCCTCTTTATTGGTCTACTGTGCACAAAATAGGTGTATTACGGCTCTATATCTCTTTTCAGGTTCTGACCTTAAATAGAGGTTTCTGTCCAGCCGGGTTTGTCCTGCCTACCAGTTCTCTTCATTTTCCAGTTGACTGCGGCTGCAAGCATCCTTTTTCTTCCTCTTCATGGATTTCTGGTGTTGCTGGTTACTTCCTTCTGCTCTCCACATTGGACTGCCGTTTTGCATTTTGAACTGTTTTAGTCGCCAAAGAAAGAGGATTTGGTATTCTCTATATGACCTTTTATACTGGTGACTCTATGATCTGTCATGTGATGCCCAAGTGTTCATGGGTATTGTAGTTTTTTTTATTTTACATACTGTTTTCTAATTGGCTGCTGAGCATTTCTAATAAAGAAATGAGAAAGCATAATCCTCGCCTCCTTGTCCTTAATAGAATTGAAAATTCTTGTCACGTATGTTCGCAAATTTTGAATTGACAGACAGTAAAGAAGCAAAAACACAGAAGTGGATGCCTGCTTGTGCCCCAGGGGAACTGCAGGACAGCTGATCTGAACACAAACACAGAAGTGGATGCCTGCTTGTGCCCCGGGGGAACTGACATAAAAAAAAGAACACACAAAGCGGCAGAGGAACTGTTAGACGGACCGGGGGGGTCGGCCGAGTATAAGGGGAGAGGTCTCCAGGGAGAGCCGTCTCCAGCGATCGTACAGACAAGTAAATTCCCCCCCACAGACGGATACCACACAAGGATAAGGTTAAACGATACTTTATCAGCAATTCTTCGAGTACGGTCAAATGGTACAAGGAGGTCTGGACTCAGGGGTCCCCTCGGTTCGGTTCTCTGGTGGGGAAAAGGGGTAGCGGGACAGTCTTGTTACCAAATGGGTGGATGGATAGCTCTCAATCCTCGAGCTCGGCGTTCTAGATGATCGGGCCGCGGCGGAGCCAGCAGGTCCCGAGATGGTTGAAGGTGGCGACGGTCCGCGGCGGAGCCAGCAGGTCCCGATGAAGATGGAGGTACAAACGGTCCGCGGCCACGGCAGCAGGTCCCGACGACGATGAAGGTTTACGGAGGTTGCGGCAGCGCCAGCAGGCAGGACGATAGTTCACAAGGTAGGGCTACGGCAGCGCCAGTAGTCCGTCAAGGATGAGTTCTTCTCTGCGTCTCTCGACTCCAAGATACAACTGCCTTCCTGCTCTGGAGCTCCTCAGTTATAGGGCTGTTGCCCTTTGATGTCCGGACCCTCGCACTTGGAGGTCGGGGGGTCCAGGATGAGGGAGTCCAGACACCCAGCAGGGGGGTGGAGCCAGCGCCCGGGGAGGCTGGGGGCGAGCGGTACCTGGCGGGGGAGAGCCATCGACACCTCTTTATCCCATTGACCTGCCAAGTAGTCCGCTCACCTCCTGGGTGGATGGTGGTGCCGGGATGTCTGAGGCCTGGCCAGGCCCAGGGTTAGGGTCGATCGGAGGCCACGCGGCCTCGTGGTGCAGTGTCCAAGATGGCGCCCAGGTCGGGCGCGCGGCCCAGTAGTGGATCGGGCCCAAGAGGTCGAGATATTCAGAGGCAGGGGTCCCGGAGGGGACGGAAAACGTGAAGGGGTGGTGTGTAACACTTGAGGGACCGGGCTCGGGCCTGGTCGGGCAGAGGGGGAGCGGGTCCTTCATGTGGCCTGTCCAACATGCGTCCCCCCCAGCTGAAGGCGGGGAGAGTCACCCATCCTCTTGGGGACTCTCCTCGTCGAGGCGGAAAAAGCGTGACAGGCCATCCGCGTTGGCGTGGTCTTGCCCGGGTCGATGTTCCACAGTGAAGTCCATCCCCTGTAGGGAGATGGACCAACGTAGTAGTTTTGGGTTCTCCCCCCGCATCTGCATCAGCCACTGCAGGGGTCGATGATCGGTCTGTACCCGAAAGTGTGTGCCAAAGAGATAGGGCCGGAGCTTTTTGAGGGCCCATACCACGGCGAAGGCCTCCCTCTCGATGGTGCTCCAGCGTTGTTCTCGAGGCAGGAGTCGCCTGCTGATGAAGGCCACTGGCTGATCAAGGCCTTCGGGGTTCAATTGAGACAGGACCGCCCCAATGCCGTGGTCAGAGGCATCCGTCTGGACGACGAATTCCCGGCTGTAGTCGGGGGCCTGGAGCACAGGGGCGGAGCACATGGCGGCCTTCAGTTGTTCGAAGGCTGTTTGACAATCTGGGGTCCAGTTGACCTTCTTTGGTTGATTTTTGGACGTGAGTTCTGTGAGGGGCCCCACTAGGCTACCATAGTCCTTCACGAACCATCGGTAATAGCCCGTGAGTCCCAGAAAGGCGCGTACCGAGGTCTGGGTGATGGGGGGCTGCCAGGACTGGATGGCGGCGATCTTGAGCTGCAGAGGGGCCACCAGGCCGCTTCCCACCTGGTGTCCGAGGTAGGTCACGGACCCCTGACCAATCTGGCATTTGCTGGCCTTGATCGTGAGGCCAGCTCGCTGAAGGGCCTGTAGCACCTCTTGGAGGTGGTGGAGGTGGTCGGACCAGTGGTGGCTGTATACAGCGATGTCGTCTAGGTAGGCGGCACTGAATCCTTCAAGTCCGGCCAAGACCTGATTAACGAGTCGCTGAAACGTTGCTGGGGCATTCTTCATGCCGAAGGGCATGACCTTGAAATGATAATGGCCGTCAGGAGTGGAAAACGCAGATCGTTCTTGGGCCCGGGGTGTGAGGCCGATCTGCCAGTAGCCCGCCGTCAGGTCGAAAATGCTGAGGTAGCGGGCAGCTCCCATGCGGTCGATTAGTTCATCTGCCCGGGGGATGGGATGTGCGTCTGTTCTGGTGACTGCATTCAAGCCCCGGTAGTCGACGCAGAACCGGAGTTCTGGCGTGGTGCCGGGGGTGGCTGCTTTGGGGACCAGTACTACCGGGCTGGCCCAGGGGCTGTCTGAGGGCTCAATGACCCCGAGCGTGAGCATCTTGGTTACTTCTCCTTGGATGCAGGCCCGTACCCGATCTGGTACGCGGTAGGCCCGGTGGCGGATAGGGGGGCTGTCTCCCGTGTCCACGTCGTGCACACACCAGGAGGTGACACCTGGGGTAAGGGAGAACAGGCTGGCGAACTGCAACAGAAGGTCTCGACATTCTTGGCGTTGTTCCAGGGTGAGGGCCTCCGAGAGCCGGACCCCGTCCACGGAGCCGTCTTTCTCCCGAGTCCGTAGGAGGTCAGGGAGGGGTTCGGAGTCTTCTTCGGCTCCATTGTCTGTGGCCATCAGGAGGCTGAGTTCTGAACGCACGAAATGGGGTTTCAGTCTATTAGCGTGGAGGACCCGGAGGGGGTTCCGTGAAGATTCCAGGTCGATGAGATAGGTGACAGGGCCCTTGCGCTCGACTACTTTGAAGGGCCCCGTCCACTTGTCTTGCAGGGCGCATGGTTCGGTGGGGGACATCACCCATACTTGTTGGCCGGGTTCAAATTCGATGGAGGAGGCATTTTGGTCATACCACTTTTTCATGTCCTCTTGACTGGCCTCCAAGTTTGCTTTTGCCAGCTCTCTGAACCGCCGGGTCTGGTTGTGGAGGGTTAGGAGGTATTTGAAGACATCTGGAGGGTTCTTTAGAGGGGGCATTTCCCAGCCTTCCTTGACTAGGCTGAGCGGCCCCCGTACGGGGTGTCCATACAACAGTTCAAACGGGCTGAAGCCGAGGGACTTCTGGGGGACCTCTCGATATGCGAAGAGGAGGCACGGCAGTAGCACGTCCCACTGGCGACGGAGGGGCTCTTCCAAACCCCCAATCATCCCTTTGAGCGTGCGGTTGAACCGCTCAACGAGTCCGTTCCCTTGAGGGTGATAGGGGGTCGTGAATCGGTAGGTGACCCCACACTGTTGCCAGAGGGACCTCATATATTTTGAAATAAAGTTCGTGCCTCTGTCGCTGACGACTTCTCGGGGGAAGCCCACACGGGAGAAGATCCCCATCAGGGCCCGGCCGACTACCGGGGCTGTCACAGTTCGCAGGGGAACAGCCTCGGGGTAGCGGGTGGCGTGGTCCACCAGTACCAGGATGAACCGATGTCCTTGTGCTGTGCGGGGGTCCAGGGGCCCCACAATGTCTATCCCGACCCTCTCGAACGGGGTGGTGACCACTGGAAATGGTTGCAGGGGGGCTTTTAGTTTGCGGCCGCTCTTCCCACTGGCTTGGCACGTGGGGCAAGATCGGCAATGCTGGAGTACATCATTCCTCATTTTAGGCCAGAAGAAGTGGGTCACTAGGCGGCTGTAAGTTTTATCCTGACCCAGGTGTCCAGCCAGGGGGACATCGTGGGCCAGATTCAGCAAGAAGTCTCTAAAACGGAGGGGCACCACTAGCACTCGACTGGCCCCCAACTCCGCGATCTTTTGTTCACTGTATAGCAGATCATTGTCCCAATAGACCCAATGTGTTCCGGAGGTATCCCCTGCGCTCTGGGCGAGGGCTTGTTGGCGGAGTCCCTCGAGGGAGAGACAGGTCTTCTGCTCTTGGCGAAACTGCTCCTGTGTGGGCCCCCCCTCTTGATGCCACTGGTCGAGGCCAGAGAGGTCCGGAGGTTGAGCTGGTTCTGGGGGGACGGCACGGTTGGCGTCTTCGACTGGAGCGACCGGGGGAGGAGGCGCCGGCCATTCAGGTTCCTCGGGTCGGGGATTGGCACGGGCGGCCATGGACCGGGTGGTGACGCACGCCCAGTCCGGGATGCCTAACATCCCCAGGTGTTCTCTTCGTTCTACGGCTGCCCACGGAGAGCTTTCAAGGTCATTCCCCAGGAGGCAGTCTACGGGGGCATCGTCTCGGACCGTCACCTTCAACATGCCGGAGACCCCTCCCCATTCGAAAGGGACGCAGGCCATCCGACACAGACTCTCCGAGTTATCGGCTGAACGGACAGGGCAGAGAATATTTGGTAGGAACTGTTCTGGGGTCACCAGGTGACAGCGGACGGCTGTTACACTGGCCCCGGTGTCACGGAGGGCTTCGGCCCGGCGTCCATTGATGCTCACCCATTGGCTGTACTTCCGGGTGTTAGCGGGTAGGGGGACCCGCGGGACCATGTCTTTCCCCCCTAAGCAGGCTAGAGCCATGGCGGCTGGCTCCCATTCTTGATGTTCTTGCTCATGTTCTTCTTGTTCCTCGGAGATCTGTTCTTCCCCCAGGGCAGCGGCAGCCACCTGGCGGGGTCTCGGGCTCTGGTTCTGTGGGCAATTTGGGTCGTTTGCGTAGTGGCCGACTCGCTGGCAACGGTGACACGTGACATTGGCCCTATATCCCGGTCGTGCCGGGGTGCTGCCCCGGTTGGCCGGGGGAGTGGTGCTGGCAGCGGGGGCGGCCGGAGTGCTGTCTCTTCCTTTTCCTTGGCCCCCTCCTCCTCCTCCTCGGGGACGGTGCTGACCGTGGTGGTTTCGGTTCTGTTCATAGGACCCATTTCGGCCCACTCTGGTGATTTCCCACCGGTCAGCTTCGGCTGCGAGCTGCCGTGGATCAGTCAATTTGCTATCGAGGAGGTGCTGCCGGAGCTCGATGAAGCAATTGTTTGACAGATGCTCCCACACCATGAGATTGAAGAGCTGTTCGTAAGTTGTGACATTGCTTCCTTTGATCCAACCCTCGAAGGCTCTGCTGAAATAGTTAACGTACTCCACCCAAGTTGTACCCGGGATGCGGGTGCAGTCTCTGAACCTCTGGCGGTACATCTCGGGTGTGAGCCCATAGCGGGTGAGGAGGGCCGCTTTCATGTGGTCATAGGAGGTCATCAGATGGTCCGGGAGCTGTAGCAGGGCATCGCGGCCCTCATTGAGGAATCTCCCCCATAGACCGGCTCCCCAGTCGCTTCGATCGATCCGGTGGGAGGTCATAGCTATTTCGTAGGCCTTGAACCATTGTTGGATGTCGTCCTCTCGGAAGTATTCTCGGACGACATCCTTGGGGATGTGTACCTTCTTATCTGTTGCTCCCGGGGTGCGGGGTTGCTCGGTCGCCCCTGATTCCTTGTTCTGCTTGCGTAAGTCTATCTCAGCTAATTTGCGCTCATGTTCATATGCCAGTCTTTTTTCCTCGAGCTCTCTTTGTCTCTGTTTTTCCTCTCTTTCTTCTCGGAGCCTCAGATGTTCCAAGTTCAGTTTCTGTTCGGCCAACTTGAGTTCACCATCCATTTTGAGCCGGGCCATTTCTAGTTCATGTAGTCTTGTTCTTTCACGTTCCTGGATCTCGTCTTGCGAGAGACCCGTTCTTCGCTCCTCGGGAGCCGCAGTGTCTTTTTCTACTGCTGCGGTATTTTGGTCCGGGGGTCTGACGGCCCCGGTTTCTGCCCAGGACTCCAGGGCCTGTTTGAAATCATCTTTGGTACTTAGACCGGTGGTAGCGATACCTAGTTCGATGCAGAATTGTTTTAATTCACGATGGCTGTATTCTTCCAATTTCTCCATCTGAAATTTCCCGGTGGATCCGCTTTCTTTGGTAGTCATCGTGATTTCGTCGTGGGGTGAGCTACTCTCTGTACGATATTGCGGTGATTCGGATCGCGCCGCTGGCCACCAATGTTAGACGGACCGGGGGGGTCGGCCGAGTATAAGGGGAGAGGTCTCCAGGGAGAGCCGTCTCCAGCGATCGTACAGACAAGTAACTTCCCCCCCACAGACGGACACCACACAAGGATAAGGTTAAACGATACTTTATCAGCAATTCTTCGAGTACGGTCAAATGGTACAAGGAGGTCTGGACTCAGGGGTCCCCTCGGTTCGGTTCTCTGGTGGGGAAAAGGGGTAGCGGGACAGTCTTGTTACCAAATGGGTGGATGGATAGCTCTCAATCCTCGAGCTCGGCGTTCTAGATGATCGGGCCGCGGCGGAGCCAGCAGGTCCCGAGATGGTTGAAGGTGGCGACGGTCCGCGGCGGAGCCAGCAGGTCCCGATGAAGATGGAGGTACAAACGGTCCGCGGCCACGCCAGCAGGTCCCGACGACGATGAAGGTTTACGGAGGTTGCGGCAGCGCCAGCAGGCAGGACGATAGTTCACAAGGTAGGGCTACGGCAGCGCCAGTAGTCCGTCAAGGATGAGTTCTTCTCTGCGTCTCTCGACTCCAAGATACAACTGCCTTCCTGCTCTGGAGCTCCTCAGTTATAGGGCTGTTGCCCTTTGATGTCCGGACCCTCGCACTTGGAGGTCGGGGGGTCCAGGATGAGGGAGTCCAGACACCCAGCAGGGGGGTGGAGCCAGCGCCCGGGGAGGCTGGGGGCGAGCGGTACCTGGCGGGGGAGAGCCATCGACACCTCTTTCTCCCATTGACCTGCCAAGTAGTCCGCTCACCTCCTGGGTGGATGGTGGTGCCGGGATGTCTGAGGCCTGGCCAGGCCCAGGGTTAGGGTCGATCGGAGGCCACGCGGCCTCGTGGTGCAGTGTCCAAGATGGCGCCCAGGTCGGGCGCGCGGCCCAGTAGTGGATCGGGCCCAAGAGGTCGAGATATTCAGAGGCAGGGGTCCCGGAGGGGACGGAAAACGTGAAGGGGTGGTGTGTAACACTTGAGGGACCGGGCTCGGGCCTGGTCGGGCAGAGGGGGAGCGGGTCCTTCATGTGGCCTGTCCAACAGGAACTGACATAAAAAAAACAAGAATGTAAAAAAATTAAATCAACTGCATCTAAACACATTTTGAGAAAAGTACTTAATGTACACAAAAGTAAGCAAAGAAATAATATTCGAGAGGGAAGGAGAGCAGCAAGCCCGTGTCGGGCGACGTTCCCTGCCAACTGCCCCGCTATTCCCCCGCATGCCTCCCACGCCTGCCGTCTGCTTGGGTGAACTCAAGACTTCATTGACCATGCGACATAAGCTATCGCAGCAGCTCCAATGGACCACAACAGCTGGTATTTTCCAGCTTGGGAGGAGTGGTAGTTTTAAACAAATGAAAGCAGACAGTGCGAGGAGGTATAACGCTGCCGACTTTGGAGCACAAGAACAGGTTTCGAGCCTCGGTGTGGGCTGCATCATCAAATTATGAATAAATAATCTGAGATCTCGTGCATATTGAATAAACAGCGTGCATATTAAATAAACAGCATGGGTGAGGGCTGGAAGCTGCCAGATGTAGAAATGTGAGCAGTAAAGAAAAAAACTAGTCCCTAAATAAAAGGATAACAGCCAGCAGTGCCTTGGGAATCTACAAAAAGAAAAAATCAGAAAAACTGCAACGGCGATTCACATCCCTCGCTCTCCTCCTGGCAAAGAGAGCCACAACCATGATTGGAGAGCCCCCTCAGGGCCCCCAGAAGCAGCCTGGGTGGGAGCGGTTAACAAATGGGGTGGGGGCAGAAGAAGACATTCTGCGGGAGGAAGAAGTGAAGGGCACACGCAAACATCCAATCTCCCTAGAATGGGTGCAGCTGCTGAAACAATTTAAACAAGAAACAATGACTGAGGAGGCGCCTGCGCTATCCCGGCTGCCACCCCGTGATCCTTCCCAACACCCCGGCCCGCTGGACCAGATACAGGGAGAATGAGACCCCCAACGGGAGGACATAGCGAGACGAGCGACCAACCCCACTGGGGATAGTCTTTACCCCCACAGCAGATTTCTCCCCTCCCCCCTGGATCCCCCGTAACCCTCACCCCTTGAGTGAATGGTCGCCTACCCCCCCCCCCCCCGGCCCACCATAGCACCTCGCCCCCGCCCGCCCTTCGCACTTCCTCCCCTCCTCCTGTTTCCGGAGGAAGTTTCTACCTGTAGGAGATACCCACACCAGCCTACACCAGCCTCCACCATCACTTAACCCAAGGGACAAGTCACAGTGTGCCATGACATCCCACACTAAGCTAACCTGCCAGTACTTCATAAGCAGTGATATGTAATCCCTTCTGGTGGAATGGAACCCAAATGTTGAAGATGAATTATGCTTGTAGACATCATGTAATTACTTAGTGTGCACTAACTGACCTATGATGAATATGTTGCCCCACATGGGGATTTGAAATGTAAAACCCTAATAAAAAAGTTTAATTTAAAGAAAACAACCAGCAGTGTAAGTTAACTGTAGTTGGTCCATGCTGCTTCCTCCAGAAACGAAAGTGACATATGAGACTACCAGCCAACAATGAGCAGGATAAGAACAGCATTGCCAGATTCCACCAATGGCAAGCCACTAAACAGAGACACACAATGGGTGGAGTTTCACTAGTATTACAGATTACTTAATGCCTCGTAGACACAGCGCATGCGCTTCTCTATGCGAGACCTAATGAAGGAGCAGGGGCCTCTTTTGTGTTCACCAGCCAGTGCCTGGCTGAGCAGTGACTGTCCTTTAAGCACAAACATCTCATGACCTCTCACAACTCACCTAAATCCCCCGAAGCTTAGGTCCAACATGCTGGTGAGGGAGTTGTTGGTATGTGTCAGCAAGGGTGAGAGAGAGAAAGGAGAGGAAGGAAGGGGACCAATGAGGCATTGAAAAGATGTCCAAAGGCATGTCAATAAATGAATAAGACCATGTCTAACTGAATCACTGGAGCCAGGTGAGGGGGCGCTGCTGCTAAATCCACATAGCTCCTCCCATCTGAAGATTGGCACCCTGGGCTCAGCTCGCCCATGCCAAAAGCCGACCTTGCTTAAGGCTCATCAGTGCTGTTTATTCAGCCAGAATCTAGCTGGAACCTTAACGCCACATAGCTACAAAGTTTTGAGTTTGCTAATGTGTAACATTCCCATGTGTAGAATGTGTTTATTTGTCACATTTCAAAGCTTTATCTGTGACACTTGAAGTGACACTTTATTGAAAGTGAAATAATGCAGTTGCGTTCATGTCAAGAGACAATGGTCAAGGATTACACCCTTTTCACTTCTGCACTGCTTTAAAAGGGGCATTAAAAACCATAACAGTTGAAACCATTAGTCACAAGTGATATGTACAGTTGTATATCAGACAGGATCCTGTGAGGCATAGAATAATCACAGCTGAAACTGAGAGCCTATTCTCTTGCATTGTAGTCTGTCAAGAGTCAAGCATTGGGGAAGAACCTAGAGGCAGCTGAGAGCAGCAGGGCCCAACATCTTGGCTCCGGGCTCAAAGGACTATCAGTGAATAAACTCACAACCTGATGCTGAAAGGACACAGGTGGTATTTAACCATGGTTTAGGAATTCCAATCTTGTGATTTTTCCTTCAATTTAGTACCTCCTCTAAGAATTAGGGAATTCTCCATCAGAACCTACCTCTAAATCAAGCCTTTACAGTCACCGATATACCACAAGGAAGCCAAGTATGTACTTGTGAGGCACTATCCGCTCTTTCTTTTTTTAAGGACCAGGAACCTCCTAGTACTCTTTCTCTGCGTTACCCTTTCTCTTGCCTCCTCTTGCCATTCTTAGCTTTGGTTTTCACTCTTCCGTCTCTCCCATTGTCACTTCCCTGCTTTCTGTTTTTGCTTTCTGCCCTCCTCCTTTTCTGCTCTGCTCCCATCAATCCAACATACCACAATTGCATTTTTCTACATCTTTCAACTTTCTATCCTTTCTTTATCCTTTAGCTTCCTCCTTGCTTCTTCACCCTTTTTGTGTCTTTCACTTTTTCCTTTGTTTTACCTCCTTCTTTCTATGCTTTGCTAGCGCTTTTCCTCCTTCCTTTCCATTCCACTCTTTTCTCCCTCTCACCCCTTCATCCTTTTTTTGTTTCTCTCTGGTCCTCACCCTCAGGTCCTCACTGGTGTCCTCTCTCTTCTGCCCAAATGCCCCTCCTTTCTCTCTCCTCCCCTGTCCCCTTGCTTCTGTGTACCCATATCCCTCATTTAATCTCCCCACTCTCATTGTATCTCTTCTTTCCTTCATTGTCCCCCTTCCTTTCTCTTGCTCTTTCCTTACTCCTCAAGTACCTTCTTCTTTCTAACTCTCTCTGTATCTATCTCCTCCGCTCCAAGTCTTCTTGCTCCTCACAGTCTCTCTCAGCTCTCTCCCACAAATCATTTGTCTCCTTTCATTTGACTACTGTTCATAGTTATCAATACTGCCTCTGAGGGGAGGTCAGGAGGAGTGGGACCGCTTGAATTCATGTGACTGCATAGTATAGTACTGAAAGAAGCATTTGCAATGCAATAGGTCTTGCATTAGGAAAGTGTGAGCTATTGGTATAGTAAATGACATTTTTTTTAATATGTGTTGGCTTGGAAAATATATAAATTAATAGCATTGTTATTCACAAAGCCAATAGCTTACACTTTCCTAATGCGAGTCCTATTAGCTATGGCAATGCTTGTTGGTAGCAAGCAAGGGCAGTGCTATTGTGGTGCTGAGTGATGCTGTTGTGGTGCTGAGTGATGATGTGGTTGGGCTGAGTGATGTGGTGGTGTATTAGAGTGATGTGGTAGTGTCCCAAAGTGATGTGGTGGTGTCCCAGAGTGATGTGGTGGTGTCCCAGAGTGATGTGGTGGTGTCCCAGAGTGATGTGGTGGTGTCCCTGTTTGATGTGGTGGTGCCCCTGATTGATGTGGTGGTGCCCCTGAGTGATGTGGTGGTGTCCCTGAGTAATGTGGTGGTGTCCTAGAGTGATGTGTGGTGGTGTCCTAGAGTGATGTGGTGGTGTCCTAGAGTGATATGGTGGTGTCCCTGAGTGATGTGGTGGTGTTGTGTGGCGCTAAGCAGTGTTAGGTGTGCATCAGTGTGTGGCGTGCATCAGTGTGTGACGTGCAGCAGTGTGTGGCGTGCAGCAGTGTGTGGTGTGCAGCAGTTTGTGGCATGCAGCAGTGTGAGTAATGCAGCAGTGTGAGTAATGCAGCAGTGTGCAGCGTGCAGCAAAGTGAGGCGTGCAGCAGTGTGAGGCATGCAGCAGTGTGAGGCGTGCCGCAGTGTGAGTCGTGCAGCAGTGTGCAGCAGTGTGAGTAATGCAGCAGTGTGCAGCATGCAGCAGTGTGCAGCAGTGTGAGGCGTGCAGCAGTGTGTGGCGTGCAGCAGTGTGTGACGTGCAGCAGTGTGTGGCTTGCAGCAGTGTGAGGCCTGCAGCATTGTGTCGTGCAGCAGTGTGCAGCATGCAGCAGTGTGAGTAATGCGGCAGTGTGCAGCAGTGTGTGGCGTGCAGCAGTGTGTGGTGTGCAGCAGTGTGAGGCGTGCAGCAGTCTGAGTAATGCAGCAGTGTGCAGCGTGCAGCAGTGTGAGGCGTGCAGCAGTGTGTGGCGTGCATCAGTGTGAGGCGTGCAGCAGTGTGAGGCGTGCAGCAGTGTGAGTAATCAGCAGTGAGCAACGTGCAGCAGTGTGAGGCATGCAGCAGTGTTTGGCATGCAGCAGTGTGTGTCGTGCAGCAGTGTGTGGCGTGCAGCAGTGTGTGGTGTGCAGCAGTGTGAGGCATGCAGCCGTGAGTCGTGCAGCAGTGTGAGGAATGCAGCAGTGTGCCGAGCAGCAGTGTGCAGCATGCAGCAGTGTGAGTAATGCAGCTGTGTGAGGCGGGCAGCTGTGTGAGGCGTGCAGCATTCAGCAGTGTGAGTAATGCAGCAGTGTGCAGCATGCAGTAGTGTGAGGCGTGCAGTAGTGTGAGGCATGCAGCAGTGTGAGGCGTGCAGCAGTGTGAGGCGTGCAGCAGTGTGTGGCGTGCAGCTGTGTGAGGTGTGCAGCAATGTGAGGCGTGCAGCAGTGTGTGGCATGCAGCAGTTTGTGGCGTGCAGCAGTGTGTGGTGTGCAGCAGTGTGTGGTGGCAGCAGTGTGAGACGTGCAGCAGTGTGAGACGTGCAGCAGTGTGAGGCATGCAGTAGTGTGTGGCGTGCAGCAGTGTGTCATGCAGCAGTGTGCAGCATGCAGCAGTGTGAGGCGTGCAGCAGTGTGAGGCGTGCAGCAGTGTGTGGCGTGCAGCAGTGTGAGGCATGCAGCAGTGTGTGACGTGCAGCAGTGTGAGACGTGCAGCGGTGTGTGTCGTGCAGCAGTGTGTGGCATGCAGCATTGTGTGGGGTGCAGCAGTGTGTCGTGCAGCAGTGTGCAGCATGCAGCAGTGTGAGGCGTGCGGCAGTGTGAGGCGTGCGGCAGTGTGAGGCGTGCGACAGTGTAAGGCATGCGGCAGTGTGAGGCATGCGGCACTGTGCAGCATGCAGCATTGTGAGTAATGCAGCAGTGTGCAGCGTGCCGCAGTGTGAGGCGTGCAGCAGTGTGTGGTGTGCAGCAGTGTGCGGCATGCAGCAGTGTGTGGCATGCAGCAGTGTGAGGCGTGGCGTGCAGAAGTGTGTGGCGTGCATCAGGGTGAGACATGCAGCAGTGTGTGGCGTGCAGCAGTGTGAGGCGTGCAGCAGTGTTTGGCGTGCAGCAGTATGTGGGGTGCAGCAGTGTGTGGCATGCAGCAGTGTGTGGCATGCAGCAGTGTGCAGCATGCAGCAGTGTGAGGCGTGCAGCAGTGTGAGGCGTGCAGCAGTGTGAGGCTTGCAGCAGTGTGAGGCGAGTGGCAGTGTGCAACATGCAGCAGTGTGAGTAATGCAGCAATGTGGAGCGTGCAGCAGTGTGTGGCATGCAGCAGTGTGTGGCATGCAGCAGTGTGAGGCGTGCAGCAGTGTGTGGTGTGCAGCAGTGTGTGGCGTGCAGCAGTGTGTGGCATGCAGCAGTGTGAGTAATGCAGCAGTGTGAGTAATGCAGCAGTGTGCAGCGTGCAGCAAATTGAGGCGTGCAGCAGTGTGAGGCGTGCAGCAGTGTGAGGCGTGCATCAGTGTGAGGCGTGCCGCAGTGTGAGTCGTGCAGCAGTGTGCAGCATGCAGCAGTGTGAGTAATGCAGCAGTGTGCAGCATGCAGCAGTGTGCAGAGTGCAGCAGTGTGAGGCGTGCAGCAGTGTGTGGCGTGCAGCAGTGTGTGATGTGCAGCAGTGTGTGGCTTGCAGCAGTGTGAGGCGTGCAGCATTGTGTCGTGCAGCAGTGTGCAGCATGCAGCAGTGTGAGTAATGCGGCAGTGTGCAGCAGTGTGTGGCGTGCAGCAGTGTGTGGTGTGCAGCAGTGTGTGGCGTGCAGCAGTGTGTGGCGTGCAGCAGTGTGTGGTGTGCAGCAGTGTGAGGGGTGCAGCAGTGTGAGTAATGCAGCAGTGTGCAGCATGCAGCAGTATGAGGTGTGCAGCAGTGTGAGGTGTGCAGCAGTGTGAGGCGTGCAGCAGTGTGTGGCGTGCAGCAGTGTGTGGCGTGCAGCAGTGTTTGGTGTGCAGCAGTGTGTGGCGTGCAGCATTGTGTGGTGCGTAGCAGTGTGTGGCGTGTAGCAGTGTGAGGCGTCTAGCAGTGTGAGGCATGCAGCAGTGTGTCGTGCAGCAGTGTGCAGCATGCAGCAGTGTGAGTAATGCAGCAGTGTGAGGCGTGCAGTAACGAGTTCAACAAGCCAAGCATCTTCGAAGATAGGATGATGGACCAAATGATTGCATCCAATAGCGACATCAATCTGGCCAAATCCCTTCTGTGTTTCACCACCAAGGAAAGTGGCAGTGTTGGGTACAAATTGCTCCTCAAGTATCTGACCCTTTGCGTCCATCAGAAGCAGACCAAGGAAATCTATGAAGTGTATGATATCATTAAAGCCCGCTTCAAACCATTGGAGACATGCGCATACAGTCTTTTTATCAAAGGGTTTATCCAAACGGACCGCTGGCGAGAAAGCCTCTTGCTTCTGGAGGATCTAAAAAAAAACATGACACCGTCCTGGAGAAACTATGGAGACTGTATCCAGGGGGCCCTTCAACACCAGGAAGGCGACCTTGCATGGGCATTATACTCTGATATGCTGAAGGATGACCTAGAGCCCCATCATGACACTCTGTAGGACCTTTTTGATGCTGTGCGGACTCTGGGCAATAGACGCTTCAATAGCGAACTCTTCAAAGTGCTGGAGTTCCTTCAGGACCATCAGGTCTATCCTGGGGAATCTTTTATGCAGAGCATAAAGTCCTGCTTTGAGAGGTAAGATCAACCATTTTGTGCCAAGGTATTTGTTACTCATTTGAATGTCCTAGTGGAATAAGGATCTAAAGTGTGCATTTTTACATAAAACCTTTCCTTGTAAGATTAGGGTCATAAAAATACATGCCTTGGAGTTGCAGACCTCCACATAGTACTTGTATCCGTGTTGTGTGTGTTGTTGGTGGTGTGTGTTTGTTGTATGTGTGTGTTGTTTTAGTGTGTGTTTGTGGTGTGTTGTGTGTTTTTGCGTTGTAGTGTTTTCTTTGTGCTGGGTGTGTGTGTTGTGTGTGTTAGTGTGTGTTGCAGATGTGTGTGGGGGTGTTGTTTGTGTATGATGGTGTGTGTGAGTGTGTATGTTTGTGTGTGTGGAGTTTTAGTGTTCAGTGTCTGTGTGTGTTGTGTGTGTGTTTTAATCTCATTGTGTGTGTTGTTTGTAGTGTGTGTGTGTTGTTGTGTGTGTGTCTATCCTGGTAATGTATATGAAAATGGCGGATGTTCCAATGTTCCCTAACGATACTCAAGTTATTTAGTGTTGCGGTCTAGTTTTTTTTTTGCTTTTGTGTTCCATTTTTGATTGATGTCTGCCGCAGCCAATGAGATTGCTACGTTGTGTTAGGTAGCGTACCAAAGTGTCGGCTTTGCTGTCTGTTTCCTGCGTCGTTTGACAGGATTCTTTTTTTTTGTTATTTGTTTGTGTTCTGGCATGTATTCCTTCACTTGTTGTTTATTTTTTTCTATCTTCGAGTCTGTTTATGTAAGCAAATCTAGTTTATTTTTTGAAATTAGTTGTGTAATTGTCTAAGGTTGTATTGGATGTGTATGAATGCAATGTATAGTTTATGAATGTTTTTTTTGTTTTTCGTTGTTGTTTTCTTAACTATTTGTGTCAATATATAGCACTTTTTTAAAAATTTTGTTCTAACAGTGCTATAAGTTGTATATGTGCGTGACTTACATTTATTTTCTCAATGCTTAGTGGTATTTTAATTTTTTAATAAGCAATGTGCGTTTGTATTTTTTATATTTTGCTGGTTGTATTGTATGGTTTACCAAATTTGCTATTAGTATTTTTTATTATCGTCATCATAAATATCGAGATGCGTATAATACATTTGAAATGTGATACATTTTGTGTTAATAAGTGTGACTTTCCGAAGCGTTCAGCTTTTTTTGTATGTGTGGAACACTGTGTGTATTCCGTTCCACCATCTGTCTGAATAGTGTTGTCCCCCCCAAAAAAAAATTAGGATGTTTTTTTTTTGATAATCAACTTTATTGATTGTACATAAACAAGCAAAATTCATTGGTTGCAGCTCAGCAATTAGCATATGTAGTAGGCCAATGGCAATAAAAGGTACAGGTAGGGTCAGTCCATTCCAGTCCAGCACCACACCTTGCTTAGCAGTTGCAGCATAGCGTAGAACATAAGAACAACAGAAAATCATGGTGGTATCATATTGAACCATTTCCCCCACATTTTGTGAAATAATTCTGGGCACCCTCTGGCTTCAAAGAGGGCCTCCTCCTGGGTTCCGCACCAATCCACCCCTCTCCCCCACCCCCTAACAGTTGGCGCCTTGAACCGTGACCAGTGCAGCGCTATGTCTCTCTTGGCCACCGCCACTGCCGTCCCCAAGAGACGTTTGTCCATCCTAGAACCATCTAGACCGTCAAAGACCCCCAGAAGCATCCGCAATGGATCGTGTGGGACCACCCATCCCAGGGCCTGTGTGAGCTCCCGCTCCACCCCCCCCAGAATGCCACTATCGCCGGGCAGAGCCACACCATATGGTAGAAATCCGCAGAGGCCATGCCACATCTCGGGCAATCCGAAGAGGGTCGCAGTCGGGCATAGAATAACCGCTCTGGGTGAGGTATGCCGCATGGAGGTAGTATATCTGTACCAGGCGCAGCTTGGAGGACGCGGTCAGGGTTCTGGGTGCCATAAGGGCATCTCTCCAATCCACCTCCTCCACGGGGCCCACCCACCCCTCCCAGCGAGCACGGAGCCGGTCTACGGAAGCGGGCCATTATTCACTAGGGAGCGGTAGATGCGGGACACTCCTCCCCTGCCCAGATTCCCCATCTTCACCTTGGCCTCTAGTGGGCTAAATTCTGGAAGGGAAACAGGTGAGGAGAGATGCATGTAGAGGGCGTGGCGTAGTTGTAGGAAGCGAAAGTGCTGGGCGCGAGAAAGGGCGTGGCGTTGCTGTAGGTCTGTAAATGAGCAGATATGGTCCCCCACCCAGACATCCCCAAGCACCGAGACTCCAATAAGGTCCCAGCATCGGAACCCCTTCAGTGACGAGACCTCCCGCAACCAGGTTCCAGGCCAGAGTGGTGTCTGCCGAGTGAGTTCCCCGCCCCACCCCACGTGTCGCAGGGTAGTTCGCCAGGTCAGGAGTACCGTTCTGGTGACCGGGGCCATTGTCTGTGGCACCGGACTGCCCTACAGAAGTGCTTGAACCTGTGGGAAGTCCAACGTGCCGAGTTCCACCCGATAGCTGGTTCAGACCAGCTGCCCGCATACGAGTAGTGGATAACGATAAGTTTAGTGGCAAGGTAATAAAGGTGGAGGTGGGTCCTCCCATACCTCCATCAAAGGGGGGAATGCAGCTGTGTGCTAGGGATATACGCGTTGCCCACCTCCCCAAAGAAATTGGGTTAGGGCCCCGTCGAGTTCGCGGAACCAAGGGCGCGGGAGGGGGATGGTGATGTTCTGCAATATATAAAGGAAACGGGGGAGGACCATCATTTTGAACATCCAGCACGTCCTGCAGGTAATCCCAGTTCACCGTGTCAAAGGCCTTTTCGAAGTCAAGGAAAAGGAGGGCCAGGCACGGGGTCAGTCGAACACGGTGAGACAGGGCCAGGTGGAGGCGACGGATGCAGTGGCGGGTACCTCTAGCCGGCATGAACCTGCACTGGTCCGGGTGGACCAGCTCCTGTAGGAGAGGCCAGAGCCTCTGGGCCAAGACCATGGAGAAGAGCTTAATCTCTGTGTTGATCAACGAGATCGAGCGGTAGTCCGCACAGCTCAGAGAAGGCAGCTGAGACTTTGGGATAACCACTATCATGGCCAGGTCCGACCTGGGGGGGGGAAGGAGCCAGTCTCCGCTACATGACGGAAAAGGTCAAGTAGTCGGGGAGCCAAGATGTCATGAAAGGCAGCGTAGTATTCCTGTGGGTACCCATCAGGGCCGGGCGTCTTACCGGGGTGCAGGAGGGAAATGGCATCCTGAACCTCCTCCAAAGTGAAGGGGCGGTCCAGAGCTTCTGCAGTGTCTTGGGGAGAGAAGGCAGTCAGGCGTCAGCCCCGTCCAGCAGGGCGGTCAGAGGCGTGTCCGAGGGTCGAGCAGCATAGAGGCGCGTATAGAAATGTGAAAAAGTTCTTGCTATGGCTGTGAAAGTCACATGGAGGGTGCCGTTGTGCGCTCGGACCTCCGGAATAATGCGGTTGATTTTGGGATAAGATACCAACTTGTAGAGTAGCTTGCCATTCTTGTCCCCCAACCATAGACCCGCGCCACCGACGAGCGCCACAGCATTTTGGTGGCGGATCTCTTCGCGAACCGCTGCCAGTTGCCGGGAGGAGTCCGAATGCCCGTCTTCCAACCGTGCCGCCCGGGATTCCAGCTGCGCAAGTTGGGCCATCTGTTCCGATCTTTTCGCGTGAACCAAACCCCTGGCCCCTCCGCGGAGCACGGCCTTGCCCACCTCCCACAGCGTCCCCGGCGAGGGAACCGTACCCTCGTTGGTGGAGAAGTAGTGGCTGAGTTCTTGACCAAGGGATTCCACCAGGACGGAGTCCTGCAGGAACCAGGCATTTAGACATCAGACCGCCCGTGGACCCGTCGGGGAGGACCCAAGCCGGAGGGAGATAGGAGAGTGGTCGGACAGTCCCCTGGGTAGAATCCAGTGGACAGTCGGTGGCTGGTAGCAGAAGGAGGTCGATGCCGGAGTGGGTATGGTGGGAGGCCGAAGTATGAGTATATTGACTCGCTCGGGGTTCAAGACCCGCCACACATCACAGAGTCCCAGAGCCAAGGCCCAGCTCGACAGAGTATTAGCGGAGGTAATCCGGGCCATGGATGGAGACCCGGCTGTGTCACGTTGAGGCTGCATGATGGCGTTGAAGTCTCCCCAACCACCGTGAGACCCTGCGGGAGGGAGGAAAGGACCTGCGTGAGATGTCTAAGTGTCGGAGACAGGAGGGTGGGGGGGATGTAGAGACTCAAGAGGTTTAGGGGGCACCCCTCTACAATACCCGACACCACCACATCTGGCCCTGCAGGTCTGTTTCGGCCGCGGTCAAGGTGAAGGGAAGTCCCTTTCTAAGTAAGACTGCTACCCCCCGGGACCCTCGTGTAAAGCCTGAGTGCCAGACCTTAGCAAAGCCATATCGGGCTAGGAAGTTACATTGTGTGCCTAAGAAGTGTGTTTCCTGGACGTCTGCTGTGTGGCGATGGGCAGCACAGAGGATGACCGTGGGTTTAATGCGGTCTAGGAGGCCATTGACGTTCCAGGAGAGAATGTGGAGGGGCCTAGTGAGCGTGTACGCCATCAGAGGGGATGAGATGTGGGGGGGGGGGGGGGGGGCGGGGGACCGCGGGGAAGCATACCCAACTAGGGAAGGGCAGTCATCCAAACGCAGAAGCAGAGGGGAATGCCCGGGGTTGGTAATGGGATTGACAGTGGCGGAGACCCAAGGAAAGGGGGGGAGTGGCTGCCCGCAGCCGCCCCCAGTGGCGGCCCGTAGGCAGCCGAAAATAACAAAGTAGTGGACACAAGGAGCTGCATGTCACCCACCCACGCCCCTCAACTCCCCCCACCCTACACTTCGAAACCGGAAGCATCTATCGCCCCAATTCCCAAACTACCAACTACCCCACTAGAGGTGATGCACTAAACTAAGACGGTTAGCAGGGATCAAGAGTAACAGTCAAGAGCTTGGCTAAAGAGGACCCCCCTCCATATTATAGGATGACTACCCACAGCTTTGAACAGAAGGAGCTGTAAGTTTGAAGTTGACCGGGTGTAAAAGTCTCAGTCCTGCATTAGATACAGAAGATTGGAAGGAGCTAGGAATAAGGCAGGAGCGCGAACAAGGGTAGCAAGACATGACAGTCCGGGCACCACCTTAGGAGGTGACCGTTGATCGGCCCTCCATGGGAGCCGGGCAGGGCCTCGCTCAACGTAACTAGAGTGGGCCCAGCGTGATGGGACCCATCCGATGAAGACCAGGCATATAGTTTGTGGCTTCGGTCACACCCTCTCTCCATCAACAGATCCGTGGATCACGGGGCTGCCAGACAGGTCAGAGTCTGATCTTGCTTTACGTAGGGTTGCGTCCGGCCCTGGGACACTCCCCAGGTTGATCAAGGAGGAGGCCAAGGTGGGAGAGGAGGCATCCTGGTCCGTGGATGGAGGTAGGGGCCGCCGAGGCTGTACCCCCGGCGAGTGGGAAGCCCCTCCTTGGCGGTGCCTCACCTGCGAGATCTGGTTCGGCGTCGCTGGGTCTTGGGCGCCCCGCTGCTCTGTTGTGTCGGTGGCCTCCGGATAGGGGAGTGGGCCCTCCTGGGCAGGATTGGACGCTCCTCCGTGAGCCAGGTCCATGTCGCCTGGGGGTTATCGAAGAAAAAAGTATTTTCTTGGAAGAAGACCTTCAGCCTAGCCAAGAAAGGGAGACCGTAGCATAGCCCCAGAGCCCTGAGCTTTTGCTTGACCTCGTCGTAGGACCGGCGTGGATTCTGGACTTCCCTGGAGTAGTCCGGGAAGATCATGATCCTGAAATTATGGAAGAGCAACGGGCCCAAATTCCTGGCGGCCCCCAGAATTACGTCTCTATCCCGGAAGTTGAAAATACGAAGGATGATAGGACGGGCCGGGGCTCCGGGAGGTGGCTTAGGAGCGAGAGACCGGTGGCCACGTTCCACCGCAAACCAGGGGGAAAGTTTCTCTGCGGGCATCCAGGTTTCAAGGAAGGTGGCAGTGTGGCCCTTCTCCACCCCCTCCGGAAAGCCCAGGAGGTGAAAGTTGTTCCTCCTCGCCCTATTTCAGCATCTTCCGCCCTGCAGTGGAGCTCCGATGTCAGTGTTTGGAGGCGGGCCATCTGAGTTTTGAGGATGCCCAGGTTGCCTTCCACCGTGGAAATATGGGATTCCGTTGCAGCTATCCACGCTGTGGCATTTCGGAGATCTTGCCGAATGAGGGCCACGTCCACCCTCACCTCCCCAATCTTACTTTCAACCGAGGATTGGGATGCGCTTATCGCCTGCAGGATGGGGGAGAGATCTCCCACGGTTGCTCCCTGCGCAGGCGGACGGCTGGCGCCAGAGACGTGGTCCGGCCTAATTAATTGGTCCATCTTCATCTAAGTCGGGGGGAGAGGGGTCTGGGTGTTGCGGTTCCTGCCCATGGCTCCAGTGAGTCAGGCGGCGGTGCCCGGGGGGCCTCGATCAGAGTCCCGGTCTGTCGGCGTCGTGGAAGGGAGGCCTCAGCCCCGGGAGCCCCCGGCTCCAGCACAAACTACCCCACAGCTGGCCCTCGTTCCACCTACCCTCTCCGCTGGCTCAGGCGGCAAGGCCTCGGATGTTCAAGGGGCGGGAAGAGGAAGAGGGGGGGTTCCAACATGACGACGGCCGCTCCCCTGGTCCAGCCAAAAAGCAGCCTGCCCTCCGGTGGCAAGGAAGGCGAGGACTCCCAGCAGCCGATCAAGATGGGGCAGAAATCAAACAGTACACTCGGCTGCACCACCGGCGCCGGGGCACACCGCACCGGGAACCATGCAACCAACTCCCTGGCTCACCGGGCCGCAGCCGAGACACTCCCACGTTGTCGGAGCCCCAAGCGTGGGTCACAATCCAGCACCAAGGGGGGGGGGACCGATGCCTCCGGAGGGCCCTCCCCAGTGCGCGGGGCAAGCTGAATCTCACGGGGTCCCAGGCCCTGAAGAACGAGTATGTGGCTGGCCGCAGGCTGTCCGCCGCCCGGGGGGAGCTCCCGCGCGACCCCGATGATCCAGCTGCAGGGTTCAGGGGAGGAGGCCGGGCAATGCCAGTCTACTCTGCAGGGAGGGTCACAGGCCATTCAGGGTAATGCGGCAGGCTGGCCCCGAAGCAGCCTCAGTTCCTCCTCCTCCCCGGGGGTCTCCCAGGCTGCTCCAGCAGCTGGTGAGCAGGGTTCGGGGGGAACAACACACCGGCGAGCCACAGGCACTCCCTCACCTCTTCTGCCGCAACAGGTATGCCCCAGGTCGTCTCCGGCTACCGCGGGAGACCGCATGGGGGCACCGCAGATCATCCAGCGCCACGACCGCAGTCCAGACGGCCCCCCCAGAGGTCCTACTCTCTCAGCCCAGGGGCGGGAGCAATTATGCAGTGGGCCTTCCGCAGCATCCCGGTAGTTAGGCACCAGCGTCCCACAGCCTGTACCGCGCCGGGCGGGTCCAGCGGGGCTCGGGTGCCGAACGGCTCCGATCACCCTCCTGTCGAAGTGGGGCACAATCCGGCAATCTCAGGCCCGCAGAAGAATTATAAAAGCGCCGTTGTGGAGGGAGCGACGCCCTGCCCAGCCAGCGGCGGAGCGCCAGGTCCGACAGGCCACAGGTCAAGGTCTCCTCTCAGGGCAACATGGAGGCCGCCATCTTGTGTGCATTGTAGCCGGTGGAGACGGGGCCAGCCAGGGCTATACCGGCCTCGAGGAGCACGCCCCGCGGCTCCAGTCAGCACAGGGCAGTCAGGGGAGTCAGACCTCGCAGTGCAGGGCGCCGATGGCAGCTGCAGGAGACGGATGCAGGGCGAATGATGGATGGGGGGTCCGGAGCACTCTTAGAGTGCGACCGCCATCTTGATGCCTCAAGCCACGCCCCTAGGATGTTTTACATTAGTGCTAGCCACGGTTCGTCCTCGGTTTCTCTCACATTGTTTGCGTATTTTTTGTCTTCTATTGGTTTTCTTATTTTGTTCGCTGACAAGGAGTGTGATCAACATTTTTGCATGCAGGACTTAACTTGCGGGAATTTGATTTTGCTTCTTATGTAACGTAAGCAGCAGTCCGTTCTCCCCAATTTGTTTTTTAAGCAAAACGTTGTTGCTGATTGTCAATTGGGGCTAATTGGTTTTAAATTTGTGCGAACTTGTTATGTTTATTCCTGAAAATATGCTCACACTTTTGAAACGTTTGAAGTGTTTGTTTGCATTAATCGTGTTATTGTTGTAATTGTTTTTCCAAAACCTTATGCTGTGTTATAACAATGTTTCTAATTGTGATGTGGGCGTGTGTGTGTACTGTTGTGTTTTGTGTGGTGGTTGTATGTGTGTGTGTGAGGGCTGTTGTGGGTGTGTATGTGTGTGTGTGTGGCAAGGCCATCACAAATGTACTGGATATCTATTACGCATAATTTCCACAACATTATCAGTTAATACTGATTATGTAATTGGAATGGAATGATAGGCTGCAATATTGCATGCATGTGAAAGACTATCTGCGTACTTCCCTTTTAGTACAGTTTTTGATTTCATTTTTTGTATTGTGCGTCAGACTAAAAAAGGCATGCCTGGCTGCAAGGATATGGGTTTATGTGTCTGGGTGCCATTTAAAGCATAGTTTTACCTGCAAATAACCACATTCCTTATGTGTGGGTAGTCCATCTCAAAAACAATGGATATCTATACCGCATAATTGGCACAGCATTATCTACTAATACTGAATAGGTTATTGTAATGGAATGATAGACTGCAATTTTGCATGTGTGTGTGTACTCCATCACCAACTTAATGTATATCTATCCTGCCTAATTGCCACAGCATTATCTTTTAATACTGATTATGTTATTGGAATGGAATGATTGACTGCAATCTTGCATGCATGTGAAAAATATCAGGGTTCTTTGTCTTTTGGGATGAACTTTTAATTTCATTTGTTGTATTGTGCTTCAGACTAAATACGGCATGCCTGGCTGCATGGATATGGGTGTATGTGTTTGTGTGCCATTTAAATCATATTTTTATCTGCAAATATTCATATCCCTCGCCAGTACTTTTGATAACCTTTTGTTCTTTTTGATGTGCCCTTGATAAGAGCTGCTGGAGTGGGTTTTTAGATCTGATGTGTGTTACATTTATGCCTTTCTGATGGATGATGAGAGTTAATTGTCCCTCAATTTTCCTCGTGCTCACCGCAGTGCTGCATTTTGCCTTGGACTTTAGTGGTTTGCGAGTAGAATGAAGCTATGTGTCTCATCAGTTGAACTAAAGGAAGAGACTTATAGATTCCGTTCTCAGCATTATAGATGTGCAGTTCCTTTGCTACAACACCTTGCGGCATGTTCTTGTTTTTCTGAAGGAATTGTTTTTTTTCTTAACTTGAAATTTCCAGGACATGGAGGCAAGTGAATGTAGCACAGCGATGCGACTACTGGTAACATATGTTGTGGTAATGCAATAGGTAGAGTGGTAGAGTGTGGGCGGTAGAGTGTGGGCGGTAGAGTGTGGGCTTTTGAGTGGTACAGTGGTAGAGTGAGGGTGGATAGAGTGAGGGCGGATAGAGTGAGGGCGGATAGAGTGTGGGCGGATAGAGTGTGGGCGGATAGAGGGTGGGCGAATAGAGGGTGGGCGGATAGCGTGTGGGCGGATAGCGTGTGGACGGATAGAGTGAGGGTGGATAGGGTGAGGGCGTATAAAGTGAGGGAGTTAGTGGTAGAGTGAGGGCTGTTGAGTTGTCAAGTGGTAGTGAGAGCGTTACAGTGAGGGCTGTGGATTGGTAGAGTGGTAGAGTGAGGGCGGTAGAGAGAGGGGTGTTGAGTGGTAGAGTGAGGGCTGTTGAGTGTTAGAGTGAGTGTGGTTGAGTGAGTGTGGTTGAGTGAGGGTGTTTGATTGGTAGAGCGAGGGCGGATAGAGTAATGGCAGATAGAGTGAGGGGGGATAGAGTGAGGGTGGATACAATGAGGGCGGATACAGTGAGGGCGGCTAGAGTGAGGGCGGCTAGAGTGAGGGTGGCTAGAGTGAGGGCGGATATAGTGAGGGCGGATAGGGTGAGGGCGGATATGGTGAGGGCGGATAGAGTGAGGGCGTTAGTGCTAGAGTTGTTGAGCGAGGACGGTAGAGTGAGGGCTGGTGAGTGGTAGAGTGAGGTCGGTCGAGTGAGGTCTGTTGAGTGATAGAGTGGTACAGGGAGGGCGGTAGAGTGTGGGCTGCTGAGTGGTAGAGTGTTAGAGTGAGGGCTGTTGAATGGTAGAGTGAGTGCGGTTGAGTGAGGGTGGTAGAGTGTGGGCGGTAGAGTGTGGGTGGTAGAGTGTGGGCGGTAGAGTGTGGGCTTTTGAGTGGTACAGTGGTCGAGTGAGGGCGGATAGAGTGAGGGCGGATAGGGTGAAGGCGGATAGGGTGAGGGCGGATAGGGTGAGGGCGGATAGGGTGAGGGCGGATAGAGTGAGGGCGTATAGAGTGAGGGCGTTAGTGGTAGAGTGATGCTAGTAGAGTGAGGGCTGTTGAGTTGTCGAGTGGTAGTGAGGGTGTTAGAGTGAGGGCTGTGGATTGGTAGAGTGGTAGAGTGAGGGCAGTAGAGTGATGGCTGTCGAGTGGAAGAGTGAGGGCTGATGAGTGGTAGAGTGAGTGTGGTTGAATGAGGGTGTTTGGTTGGTAGAGTGAGGGCGCTAGAGTGAGGGAGCTAGAGTTAGGGCGGATAGAGTGAGGGCAGACAGAGTGAGGGCGGACAGAAAGAGGGCGGACAGAGTGAGGGCAGACAGAATGAGGGCGGATATCCCTGAGTGATGTGGTGGTGCCCTGAGTGATGTGGTGGTGTATTAGAGTGATGTGGTGGTGTCCCTGAGTGATGTGGTGGTGTCCCTGAGTGATGTGGTGGTGTCCCTGAGGGATGTGGTGGTGTCCCAGAGTGATGTGGTGGTGTCCCAGAGTGATGTATGGGGATGTCCCTGAGTGATGTGGTGGTCTCCCTGAGTGATGTGCTGGTGTCTCTGATTGATGTGGTGGTATCCCTGAGTGATGTGGTGGTGTTTTTCTGAGTGATGTGGTGGTGTCCCTGAGTGATGTGGTGGTGTCCCAGAGTGATGTATGGGGATGTCCCTGATTGATGTGGTGGTCTCCCTGAGTGATGTGTGGGGGTTTCTCTGAGTGATGTGTGGTGGTGCCCCTGAGTGATGTGTGGTTGTGTCCCTGAGTTATGTGGTGGTGTCCATGAGTGATGTGTGGGGATATCCCTGAGTGATGTGGTGGTGTCCCTGAGTGGTGTGGGGGTGTCCCTGAGTGTTTTTGGGGTGTCCCTGAGTGGTGTTGGGGTGTCCCTGAGTGATGTGGTGGTGCCCATGAGTGGTGCCCCAAATGTCAGGTTTTAGCCCTCGCACCTACCAAAAACTACAGTTCCCAGGTGATAAGGGGCTGAAACTACAAGTCCCATGAGCCTTTGCCGCCGATCGGATTTAGCGCAGGTGAATCGGATACTGGGCGCTAGTGATTCGTTGTTAGTCAGCGGGAGCGGCTGCTCTCGCATTTTCCTGTGTTCCCGAGTAGCGTTTCCAGCGGGAGTGTCTGCAGAGATCTGGAGGCCAGCTAGGGTATTGTTACAAGAAAACGATCTGTTCTTATGCTTTGTATGTAGGAGCGCTATGCACTCGTGTTCTGGAATCATAGAGACACTTCAGGCTCCTTTGTGTTTCGTGTATTGTATGACTCGTCTACCCTGGCTAGGGAAGGACTAGTCGACTTCAGAGGCTTCTGATTTGATGAGTCAGGGTGTTCAAGTGGCGTAGTGTAGGGGGAGCCCTCCGCATTGCCGTCATGAAGAAATGACGCTAATTGAAGTACTATTGTGGATTACAAATGCCAAAGCGGGCGGCAGTGGCCTTGACGCTACGCCCCACCGTATTTGGTACTAAAGTGTATCTTGAAGGATTACTTAAGACATTCATATGGTGTGGATGACGCAATCTATACCAGTTGCAGTATCACAGGAACTAGCAATTTTCTTTACTGTTTATCACGTTGTTTATCCTGTGGTAGTCTATTAAGCAGGATTTGGCCAAGACTTGATTGGATACATAGGATACTTTACTGCGAGTGTTTTACACTCTGGGGGTATGTCACTTAGATGAGCAGCACATTCATTTGGTAGTGTGTTGATGAATGCCTTGTTGATAACTGTGTTTCTTATGTACTGTAGGGAAAAGGAGGCAAGGAGAATATCGTCGCTTGGACGCTAGAGTCATAGACAGCACAGGTGATATATACCTTTAGTGAGACTTTAATGAGAGTAGCATTAGGAAGTGTGCTAATCTGTTCCTTTTGTTTTACAGCTTCCTTTCCCTGCTGTCCCTTCCTTTCCCTCCCTGGGTTTTCCCCTTTTGGGGTTTTTCCCTCACTGTATCGCTCGAATACCCTGTGATTATACATTCAGGGTGTTTGGGAGGTCCGGAGTTGGAGCTTATCACTGCGAGCGAATCCTGCGGAATGATGATCCTGACACCAAAGGTGTTGTCCCAGAGTGAGGTGGTAGTGATTAAATTAATAAATGTGCTGTTTGTGGAGAGAGAGAGTTTTGTTTTTGACTGAGAATGTATGCAGGAAAAAAATGTATGTTTGCAGGTAAAAGAATGAAAGAATTTGTTCGCGTAAACTATAATATTAAAAAATGTAAGTGAATAACTATAAGACGCATGCAAAATAGTTTGCATAGCAAACAATGAACGAGTCTGGGTGCAAAAACAAAGCAGGACGGAACTACATGGAAGAGGTGAGATGCGTGGGCAGAGAGGAGCCTGAGAGAACACGCGGCAGAGATCCCTGACGTGTTTAATGCGCGTGGCAACCAATGGAGCGCGCGGCGCGCGCTGGAGAGGGAGGGGGCTGTCTGGTGAGTTCAATGCGTGTGGCAACAGAGGGAGAGCGCGGCGCGTGGACGCCAACACATTTTTATACCGCCACGTCCACGTGCACTTTGTTAATTCAAGTTATACCGAAAAGTAAGGACAAAACACATAGCACCAACAGTCATCCCCTCCCCCCCTTAAATCAAAAAGAAAAGAAAAGAATGTTTCCTTTTGGAAACGCGTTGACCCTGTATCGTTTGTGTTTTAATTTAAATGTAGAAAAGGCACCTAGTGACATTGTAAGAAGGCAGTGTGTGAGGGTGAATTGTATGAGGGCACAGTGTGAGTGTGTAATGGTGCGGGCTGTGTGCGTGCACGGGTTGTAAGTGTGCAGTGTGTGTGGCCTAAAATACTGTGAGTGGGTAATGTGTGAGAGAGCAGTGAAATGGGGGCAGTGTGTGAGGAGGGGTCAGTGTATGTGATGTGTGTGAGAGGGGGCAGTGTGTGTAGTCTGTGTGCGAGGGGGGCAGTGTGTGTGGTCTGTGTGAGAGGGGGTCATTGTGTGTTGTCTGTGTGAGGTGGCAGTGTGAGGGGTGCAGTGTGTGTGTGGTGTGTGGGTGTCCCTGAGTTATGTGGTGGTGTCCCTGAGTGAAGTGGTGGTGCATTAGAGTGATGTGGTGGTGTATTAGAGTGATGTGGTGGTGTATTAGAGTGATGTGGTGGCGTCCCTGAGTGATGTGGTGATGTCCCTGAGTGATGTGTTGGTGTCCCTGAGTGATGCGGTGGTGTCCCAGAGTGATGTGGTGGTATCCCTGAGTGATGTGGTGGTGTCCCTGAGTGATGATGTGGTGTCCCTGAGTGATGTGGTGATGTCCCTGTGTGATGTGAGGATGTCCCTAAGTGATGTATGGGGATGTCCCTGAGTAATGTGGTGGTTTCCCTGAGGGATGTGTGGGGATATCCCTGAGTGGTGTGGCGGTGTCCCTGAGTGGTGTGGGTGTGTCCCTGAGTGTTGTTGGGGTGTCCCTGAGTGGTGTTGGGGTGTCCCTTAGTGATGTGGTGGTGCCCAGAGTGGTGCCCCCAAATGTTGTCCCAGAATGTCCAGCAGGGCGGTCAGAGGCGCGTCCGAGGGTCGAGCAGCATAGAGGCGCATATAGAAGTGTGCAAAAGTTCTTGCTATGGCCGTGGAAGTCACATGAAGGGTGCCGTCGTGCGCTCGGACCTCCGGAATAATGCGGTTGATTTTGGTATAAGAGACCAAATTGTGGAGGAGCTTGCCGTTCTTGTCCCCCCCACCCATAGACCTGCGCCACCGACGAGCGCCACAGCATTTTGGCCGAGTCCAGGAAGATCCGATGTATCTCTTCGCAGATCACTGCCAGTTGCCGGGAGGAGTCTGATTGCCTGTCAGAGGAGTGCGCAGCTTCCAACTGCGCCGCCCGGGATTCCAGCTGCGCAAGTTGGGCCATATTTTCCGATCTTTTTGGGGGGACCAAACCCCTGGCCACTCCGAGGAGCACTGCCTTGCCGGCCTCCCACAGCATCCCCGGCGAGGGAACCATACCCTCGTTGGTGGAGAAGTAGTGGCTGAGTCCTTGAACAAGGGATTCCACCAGGACGGAGTCCTGCAGGAACCAGGCATTTAGACGCCAGACCGCCCGTGGACCCGTCGGGAAGGACCCATGCCGGAGGGAGATAGGAGAGTGGTCGGACAGTCCCCTGGGTAGAATGGTGGCGGAAGAAACCAGTTGACAGTCGGTAGCCGGTAGCAGAAGGAGGTCGATGCGGTAGTGGGTATGGTGGGAGGCCGACGTATGAGTATATTGACTCACGCGAGGTTTCCAGACCCGCCACACATCACAGAGTCCCAGAGCCGAGGCCCAGCTCGAAAGAGTATTAGCGGAAGTGATCTGGGCCACGGATGGAGACCCGGTCGTGTCACGTTGAGGCTGCATGATGGCGTTGAAGTCTCCCCCAACCACCGTGAAACCCTGCGGGAGGGAGGAAAGGACCTGCGTGAGATGTCAAAGTGTCAGAGACAGGAGGGTGGGGTGGATGTAGAGACTCAGGAGGTTTAGGGGGCACCCCTCTACAATACCCGACACCACCACATACCGGCCCTGCAGGTCTGTTTCGGCCGCGGTCAAGGTGAAGGAAGGCTCTTTCTAAGTAAGACTGCTACCCCCCCGGGACCCTCGTGTAAAGCCAGAGTGCCAGACCTTAGCAAAGCCGTATCAGGCTAGGAAGTTACATTGTGTACCTAAGAGGTGTGTCTCCTGGAAAAGGAGGACGTCTGCTGTGTGGCGATGGGCAGCACGGAGGATGGCTGTGTGTTTAATGCGGTCTAGGAGGCTATTGACGTTCCAGGAGAGAATGTGGAGGGGCCTAGTGAGCGTGTACGCCATCAGAGGGGATGAGACGGGGGGCGGCGGGGGACCGCGGGGGAGCATACCCAACTAGGGAAGGGCAGTCATCCAAACGCAGAAGCAGAGGGGAATGCCCGGGGTCGGTGATGGGATCGACAGTGGCGGAGACCCAAGGAATGGGGGGGGGGAGCAGCTGCCTGCAGCCGCTCCCAGTGGCGGCCCATAGGGGGCCAAAAATAACAAAGTAGTGGACACAAGGAGCTGCATGTCAGGTGTGGACCCAGTGGACCCACCCGCAAAGTAACGCTAGGAAGGAGAGCTGCAACTAGCACCAACAACGGCCCATGAGCGGCCAAACAGAACTGAACCAGACAGCGGCCCGTAGGCAGCTAAGAGTAGCAAACTGTTGGGAGACAACGGACTCCCCACCCACTCATGCCCCCCAACTTCCCCCACCCTACACTTCAAAACAGGAAGCATCTGTCGCCCCAATTCCCAAACTACCAACTACCCCACTAGAGGTGATGCACTAAACTAAAACGGTTACTAGGGATCAAGAGTAACAGTCAAGAGCTTGGCTAAGGAGGACCCCCTCCATATAATAGGATGACTACCAACAGCTATGAACAGAAGGAGCTGTAAGTGTGAAGTTGACCAGGTGTAACAGTCTCAGTCCTGCATTAGATACAGAACATTGGAAGGAGCTAGGAATAAGGCAGGAGCGCGAACAAGGGTAGCAAGACATGACAGTCCGGCACCCCCTTAGGAGGTGGACCGTTGAATTGCCCTCCATGGGAGCCGGGCAGGGCCTCGCTCGACGCAACTAGAGTGGGCCCAGCGTGATGGGACCCATCCGATGAATACCAGGCATATAGTTCATGGCTTCGGTCACGCCCTCTCTCCATCAACAGATCCGTGGATCACGGGGCTGCCAGACATGTCCGAGTCTGATCTTGCCTTACGTAGGCTTGCGTCCGGCCCTGGGACACTCCCCAGGTCGATCAAGGAGGAGGTCAAGGTGGGACAGGTGGCGTCCCGGTCCGTGGATGGAGGTAGGGGCCGCCGAGGCTGTACCCCCAGCGAGTGGGAAGCCCCTCCTTGGTGGCGGCCTCGCCTGCGAGATCTGGTTCGGTGCCGCTGGGTCTTGGGCGCCTCGCAGCTCTGTTGTGTCAGTGGCATCCGGACAGGGGAGTGGGCCCTCCCGGGCAGGAGGGGGCGCTCCTCCGTGAGCCAGGTCCATGCCGCCTGGGGGTTATCGAAGAAAAGAAGACCTTCAGTCGAGCCGGGAAAAGGAGACCATAGCGGGCCCCAGAGCCATGAGCTTTTGCTTTACCTCGTCGTAGGACTGGTGTTGAGTCTGGACTTCCCTGGAGTAGTCCAGGAAGATCATGATCCTGGAATTTTGGAAGAGCAACGGGCCCAAAACCCTGGCGGCCCCCAGAATAGAGTCTCTGTCTCAGGAGTTGAAAACACGAAGGATGATAGGACTCTGGGAGGTGGCTTAGGAGCGAGAGACCGGTGGCCACGTTCCACCGTGAACCAAGGGGAAAGTTTCTCTGCGGGCATCCATGAGCGGATCCAGGTTTAAAGGAAGGTGGCAGTTTGGCCCTTCTCCACCCCCTCCGGAAAGCCCAGGAGGCGCAAGTTGTTCCTCCGCGCCCTATTTTCAGCATCTTCCACCCTGCAGTGGAGCTCCGATGTCAGTGTTTTGGAGGCGGGCCATCTGAGTTTTGAGGGTGCCCAGGTCGTCTTCCACCGTGGAAATACAGGATTCCGTTGCAGCTATCCGCGCCATGGCATTTCGGAGATCTTGCTGAATGAGGGCCATGTCCACCCTCACCTCCCCAATCTTACTTTCAACCGAGGCTTGGATGCGCTTATCGCCTGCAGGATGGTGGAGACATCTCTCTCGGTGGTTCCCTGCGCAGACGGAGGGCTGGTGCCAGAGTCGTGGTCTGGCCTAGTAAATTGATCCATCTTCATCTGAGTCGGGGGGACAGGGGTCTGGGTGTTGCGATTCCTGCCCATGGCTCCAGCGAGTCAGGCGGCGGTGCCCGGGGGATGGGCTGGCCACCCCTCGGTGTCTCGTTCAGAGTCCTGGCCTCTCAGCGTCGTGGAAGGTAGGCCTCAGCCCCGGGAGCCCCCCGCTCCAGCACAAAGTACCCCACAGAGGGCCCTCCTTACACCTGCCCCCTCTGCTGGCTCAGGCGGCATACCCTCGGATGTTCAAGGGGCGGGAAGAGGGAGAGGGGGGGTTCCAACACGGCGGCCGCCGCTCCCCCTGCCCAGCCATGGTGCAGCCTCCCCTCCTGTGGCAAGGAAGGCGAGGACTCCCAGCAGCCGATCAAGATGGGGCAGAAATCAAACAGTACAGTCGGCTGCACCACTGGCGCCGGGGCACACCGCAACGGGAACCACGCAGCCAACTCCCAGGCTCACTTGGCCGCAGCCGAGACACTCCCTCGTCGTCGGAGCCCCAAGTGTGGGTCACAATACAGCACCAAGGGGGGGGGCCCGATGCCTCCGGAGGGCCCTGCCCAGCGCGCCGGGCAGGCTGGATCTCGCGGAGGCCGGGCAAAGCCAGTCTACTCTGCAGGGAGGGTCGCAGGCCATTCAGGGTAATGTGGCAGGCCAGCCCCGAAGCAGCCTCAGATCCTCCTCCTCCCGGGGGTCTCCCAGGCTGCTCCAGCGGCTCTGGAGCAGGGTTAGGGGGGGGGAACAACACACCGCCGGGCCACATGCACTCCCTCACCTCTTCTGCCGCAACAGGTATGCTCCAGGTTATTCCAGCTGCCGCGGAGCTCCAGGCCGCATGGGAGCGCCGCAGATCATCCAGCGCCATGGCCGCAGTCTAGACGGCCCCCCCGGAGGTCCCACTCTCTCAGCCCAAGCGCAGGAGCAATTATGCAGGGGGCCGTCCGCAGCACTCCGGTAGTCAGGCACCAGCGTCCCACAGCCTGTACCGCGCCGGGTGGGCCCAGTGGGGCTCGGGTCCCGGACGGCTCCGATCAACCTCCTGTCGAAGCGGGGCATAATCCGGCAATCTCAGGCCCGCAGGAGAATTATAGCAGCGCCGTTGTGGAGGCAGCGACGACACGCCCAGCCAGCGGCGGGCGCCAGGTCCGGCAGGCCACAGGTCAAGGTCTCCTCTCAGGGCAACATGGAGGCCGCCATCTTGTGTGCACTGCAGCCGGAGGAGACAGGGCCAGCCAGGGCTATACCGGCTTCGAAGAGCGCGCCCCGTGGCACCAGTCAGCACAGGGCAATCAGGGGAGTCAGACCTCGCAGTGCAGGGCGCCGATAGCAGCTGCAGATGATGGATGGGAGGTCCGGAGCACTCTTAGAGTGCGACCGCCATCTTGACGCCTCAAGCCACGCCCCTAGGATCTTTTACATTAGTGCTAGCCACGGTTCGTCCTCGGTTTCTCCTACTTTGTTTGCGTATTTTTTTGTCTTCTATTGGTTTTCTTATTTTGTTCGCTGACATGGAGTGTGATCAACATTTTTGCATGCAGGACTTAACTTGCTGGAATTTGATTTTGCTTGTTATGTAACTTAAGCAGCAGTCCGTTCTCCCTAATTTGTTTTTTAAGCAAAATGTTGTTGCTGATTGTCAATTGGGGCTAATTGGTTTTGAATTTGTGCGAACTTGTTATGTTTATTCCTGAAAATATGCTCACAATTTTGAAACGTTTGAAGTGTTCGTGTGCATTAATCGTGTTATTGTTATAATTGTTTTCCCAAAACCTTATGCTGTGTTATAATTCTAATTGTGATGTGGGCGTGTGTGTGTACTGTTGTGTTTTGTGTGGTGGTTGTATGTGTGTGTGTGTGGGGGCTGTTGTGGGTGTGTATGTGTGTGTGTGTGGCAAGGCCATCACAAATGTACTGGATATCTATTACGCATAATTTCCACAACATTATCAGTTAATACTGATTATGTAATTGGAATGGAATGATAGGCTGCAATATTGCATGCATGTGAAAGACTATGGCCTAGATGTATCAAGCCTTTTGCGATAACGAATCGCAAACTGACATTTTGCATCTTTTGGCATGTATGTAAAATTAGCAAAATAAGGAATCGCAAAAAATTGCGATTCCTTATTTTGCTTAAGCATTTAAGGAATCGCAATTTTGCGATTCCTTAAATGCCATGTATGAAGCTTTTTCAAATTGTGAATTCAGGTTAAGAAATCGCAAATTAACACCAACTTGAGGTTGGTGTTAATTTGCGAAATCCTGTCAAAATTCACAATTTGGCAACTTTGAAGGTGGCATGTGACACACATACATGCCCACAGGGCATGTATGTGCGCCATATGCACACACATGTAAGTTTCAGGGGTGCAGCAGGGTGTCCATGAGACACCCCTGCACCCTTGAAATAATTCTCAAATTGCGATTAGCAAATTGCGAATTTGCAATTTGAGAATTACTTCACAATCATTCCTATGGGCCTCCTGGCCCATAGGAATGCATGGGAAATTATTCCTTATTTGCGAATTCACAAAATGCGAATTCGCAAATAAAGAAGATTAAGGGATCGCCAAAAAATAGCGATTTTTTTTCATACATTCCATTTTGCGAATTTTAAATAGCGATTCCTTAAAAATCGCTATTTATGAATCGCAAAATGGAATCTTGATACATCTGCCCCTATCTGCGTACTTCCCTTTTAGTACGATTTTTTATTTCATTTTTTGTATTGTGCGTCAGACTAAAAAAGGCATGCCTGGCTGCAAGGATATGGGTTTATGTGTCTGGGTGCCATTTAAAGCATAGTTTTACCTGCAAATAACCACATTCCTTATGTGTGGGTAGTCCATCTCAAAAACAATGGATATCTATACCGCATAATTGGCACAGCATTATCTACTAATACTGAATAGGTTATTGTAATGGAATGATAGACTGCAATTTTGCATGTGTGTGTGTACTCCATCACCAACTTAATGTATATCTATCCTGCCTTATTGCCACAGCATTATCTTTTATTACTGATTATGTTATTGTAATGGAATGATAGACTGCAATCTTGCATGCATGTGAATAATATCAGAGTTCTTTGTCTTTTGGGATGAACTTTTAATTTCATTTGTTGTATTGTGCTTCAGACTAAATACGGCATGCCTGGCTGCATGGATATGGGTGTATGTGTTTGTGTGCCATTTAAATCATATTTTTATCTGCAAATATTCATATCCCTCGCCAGTACTTTTGATAACCTTTTGTTCTTTTTGATGTGCCCTTGGTAAGAGCTGCTGGAGTGGGTTTTTAGATCTGATGTGTGTTACATTTATGCCTTTCTGATGGATGATGAGAGTTAATTGTCCCTCAATTTTCCTCGTGCTCACCGCAGTGCTGCATTTTGCCTTGGACTTTAGTGGTTTGCGAGCAGAATGAAGCTCTGCATTATAGGTGTGCAGTTACTTTGCTACAACACCTTGCGGCATGTTCTTGTTTTTCTGTAGGAATTGTTTTTTTTCTTAACTTGAAGTTTCCTGGACATGGAGGCAAGTGAATGTAGCACAGCGATGCGACTACTGGTAACATATGTTGTGGTGATGCGATAGGTAGAGTGGTAGAGTGAGGGCGGGTAGAGTGTGGGCGGATAGAGTGTGGTGTTGGCGGATAGAGTGTGGGTGGATAGAGTGTGGGCGGATAGAGTGTGGGCGGATAGAGTGAGGGCGGATAGAGTGTGGGCGGATAGGGTGAGGGCAGATAGGGTGAGGGCGGATAAAGTGAGGGTGTTAATGGTAGAGTGATGCTGGTAGAGTGAGGGCTGTTGAGTTGTCAAGTGATAGTGAGGGCGGTAGAGTGAGGGCTGTTGAGTGGTAGAGTGAGGGTTGTTGAGTGGTAGAGTGAGTGTGGTTGAGTGAAGGTGTTTGATTGATAGAGGGAGGGCGCTAGAGTGAGGGCGGATAGAGTGAGGGCGGATAGAGTGATGGCGGACAGAGTGAGGGCAGCTAGAATGAGGGCAGCTAGAGTGAGGGCTGCTAGAGTGAGGGCGGATATAGTGAGGGCGGATAGGGTGAGGGCGGATAGAGTGAGGGCGGATAGATTGAGGGCATTAGTGGTAGAGTTCTTGAGCGAGGGCGGTAGAGTGAGGGCTGGTGAGTGGTAGAGTGAGGACGGTCGAGTGAGATCTGTTGAGTGCTAGAGTCGTTCAGTGAGGTCGGTCGAGTGAGGTCTGTTGAGTGGTAGAATGAGTGCGGTTGAGTGGGGGTGGTAGAGTGTGAGCGGTAGAGTGTGGGCGGTAGAGTGTGGGCTTTTGAGTGGTACAGTGGTCGAGTGAGGGCGGATAAAGTGAGGGCGGATAAAGTGAGGGCGGATAAAGTGAGGGCGGATAGGGTGAGGGCGGATAGGGTGAGGGCAGATAGGGTGAGGGCGGATAGAGTGAGTGCGGATAGAGTGAGGGCGTTAGTGGTAGAGTGATGCTAGTAGAGTGAGGGCTGTTGAGTTGTCGAATGGTAGTGAGGCCGGTAGAGTGAAGGCGGTTGAGTGGTAGAGTGAGTGTTGTTGAGTGAGGGTGTTTGATTGGTAGAGTGAGGGCGCTAGAGTGAGGGCAGATAGAGTGAGGGCGGATGGAGTGAGGGCGGACAGAGTGAGGGCGGACAGAGTGAGGGCGGACAGAGTGAGGGCGGACAGAGTGAGGGCTGACAGAGTGAGGGCAGACAGAGTGAGGGCGGATAGAGTGAGGGCGGATAGAGTGAGGGCGGATAGAGTGAGGGCGGATAGAGTGAGGGCGGATAGAGTGAGGGCGGATAGAGTGAGGGCTGATAGAGTGAGGGCTGATAGAGTGAGGGCTGATAGAGTGAGGGCTGATAGAGTGAGGGCTGATAGAGTGAGGGCTGATAGAGTGAGGGCTGATAGGGTGAGGGCTGATAGAGTGAGGGCTGATAGAGTGAGGGCTGATAGAGTGAGGGCTGATAGAGTGAGGGCGGATAGAGTGAGGGTGGATAGAGTGATCTGTGGGGATGTCCCTGAGTGATGTGGTGGTGTCCCTGTGTGATGTGTGGTGTCCCTGAGTGGTGTGCTGGTGCCCCTCAGTGATGTGTGGTGGTGTCCCTGAGTGATGTGGTGGTGTCCCTGAGTGATGTGGTGGTCTCTCTGAGTGATGTGTGGGGGTGTCCCTGATGGTGTGGTGGTGCCCCTGAGTGATGTGTGGTGGTGTCCGTGAGTGATGTGGTGGTGTCCATGAGTGATGTGTGGGGATATCCCTGAGTGATGTGGTGGTGTCCCTGAGTGATGTGGTGGTGTCCCTGAGTGATGTGGTGGTGTCCCTGAGTGATGTGGTGGTGTCCCTGAGTGATGTGGTGGTGTCCCTAAGTGATGTATGGGGATGTCCCTGAGTGATGTGGTGATCTCCCTGAGTGTGGGGGTGTCCCTGAGTGTTGTTGGGCTGTCCCTGAGTGGTGTTGGGGTGTCCCTGAGTGATGTGGTGGTGCCTCGAGTGTTGTCCCAGAGTGATGTGGTAGTGATTAAATTAATAAAAGTGCTGTTTGTGGAGAGAGAGTGTTTTGTTTTTGACTGACAATGTATGCAGGAAAAAAATTAATGTTTGCATATAAAAGAATGAACGAGTTTGGTAGTGTAAACTTTAATATTAAAAAATTTAAGTAAATAAATATGACGCATGCGAAATGTTTGCATAGCAAACAATGAAAGAGTTTGGGAGCGTAAACAAAGCGGGACGGAACTACATGGAAGAGGAGAGATGCATGGTCAGAGAGGAGCCTGTGAGAAGGCGCGGCCGTGATCAAAGTAAAATCCAGCGCCCATATGGAGAGGAAGGGGGTGGGCTGCCGGTTGTGTTTAATGCGTGTGGCAACTGATGGAGAGGACGGCGCACGCTGGAGAGGGAGGGGGGGCTGGCTGATGAGTTTGATGCGTGTGGCAACTTAGGGAGAGCGCGGTGCTTGGGCGTCAACACATTTTTAGACCGACACGTCCACGTGCACTTTGTTCATTTGTTAATTCAAGTTATGCCAAAAAGTAAGGACAAAACACATAGCATCAACAGGCATTTCTACCCCCTTAAATCAAAAAGAAAAGAAAATAATGTTTCCTTTTGGAAACGCTTTGACCCTGTACTGATAAAATGTAGAAAAGGCACCTAGTGACATCGTAAGAAGGCAGTGTGTGAGGGTGAATTGTATGAGGGCACAGTGTGAGTGTGTAATGGCGCGGGCTGTGTGCGTGCACAGGTTGTAAGTGTGCAGTGTGTGCGGCCTAAAATACTGTGAGTGGGTAATGTGTGAAAGAGCAGTGAAATGGGGGCAGTGTGTGAGGAGGGGTCAGTGTATGTGGTGTGTGTGAGAGGGGGCACTGTGTGTGGCCTGTGTGAGGGGGGCAGTGTGTGTGGTATGTGTGAGGGTTGCAGTGTGTGTGTGGGTGTCCCTGAGTGATGCGGTGGTGTCCCTGAGTGATGTGGTGGTGTTCTTGAGTGATGTGGTGGTGTCCCTGAGTGATGTGGTGGTGTATTAGAGTGATGTGGTTGTGTCCCCGAGTTATGTGGTGGTGTCCCTGAGTGATGTGGTGGTGTCCCTGAGTGATGTGGTGGTGTCCCAGAGTGATGTGGTGGTGACCCTGAGTGATGTGGTGGTGTCCTTGAGTGATGTGGTGGTGTCCCTGAGTGATGTGGTGGTGTCCCTAAGTGATGTAAGTGGATGTCCCTCAGTGATGTGGTCGTCTCCCTGAGTAATGTGTGGGGGTGTCCCTGAGTGGTGTGGTGGTGTCCATGAGTGATGTGTGGGGATATCCCTGAATGGTGTGGTGTTGTCCCTGAGTGTTGTTGGGGTGTCCCTGAGTGGTGTTGGGGTGTCCCTGAGTGATGTGGTGGTGCCCATGAGTGGTGCCCCCGAGTGTTGTCCCAGAGTGATCTGGTAGTGATTAAATTAATAAAAGTACTGTTTGTGGAGAGTTTTGTTTTTGACTGAGAATGCATGCAGGAAAAAAAATGAATGCTTGCATATAAAAAAATGAATGAGTTTGGTCACGTAAACTATAATATTAAAAAATATAAGTAAATAAATATAAGACACATGCAAAATAGTTTGCATAGCAAACAATGAACGAGTTTGGGAGCGTTACAAAGCGGGACGGAACTTCATGGAAGAGGAGAGATGCGTGGGCAGAGAGGAGCCTGTGAGAACGCGCCGCTGAGATCAAAGTAAAATCTAGTGCCCATATGGAGAGGAAGGGGGTGGGCTGCCTGGTGTGTTTTATGCGTGTGGCAACTGATGGAGAGCGCAGCGCGCGCTGGAGAGGGAGGGGGGGCTGCTTGGTGAGTTCAATGCATGTGGCAACAGAGGGAGAGCGAGGCGTGCTCGCACGAAGTGTCTGGTAGCAAATGGAAGCACTTAAAAAAAAGCGCGTGGTTGTGGCAGCTGTTGACAATGCGGGTGATTGTGTCCACATGAAGTGTACGCGATCCGCAAGTTGGGAGAGATTTTAAACTGCCTACTATATACTCACCTATCTATCCCTGCGGGATAGAATAGTCTAGACCTAAAAAATGGGACACAAGGAGGAAACTTGCAAATTAGGGAAGAGTGTGCTCTGAGATGTGCAGATACTTCAGTGTGATTCCAGGTGCGCGTGGACATCGGATTTCTTTGTTCCTTAAAAGTGTAAAGTGAACCCGGTTTGATTGCACAGTTGTAGACATTGATTTATTCCTAGAACAGTTGATTGCATGCAGCTGCAAGCATGAGGTAAAAGGTGGTTGCGACTGCTTCTTGCAGACCATTAGCAGTTGATATTTTGTACTTACAAAAGATTTTTAAGGTGCTAAATAGTAACACCAGCTGGGGGGCGTGGCCAAGCCAGCGACCAAGACGGCCACCTGGCAGTGAAGCTCTGGTTCAGACAGCACTTATTATGCTGATTTCAGGTCGAAATTGCAATCTGTGCGCATTCGGAACATGATCACTGTCAACTAGATAACACAGGCATTAAGGAGGCGGGCAGAGGCCTAGCATTTGTCTTGGAAACCCCACGACAACAGGTGCCACGGGTGAGCATGAGGTCTGGGCCATATGCCCCCGTCCCATGTACATAAATCAGGGTTGGATTGGGATTCAAAATCGGCCCGGGTACGCTAAAAAAAAGTGGCCCACATTTGCATATTTCAGAAAAACACTGCTTCAGCAAAATTTTATTAAAAAAAGGGTGGGGTTGAAAAAAATGCACGGATTAGTTTACACTGGTAAAACACACCTGAAAACAAATGAGGCCACTTTTGCTCAGGCCCCCTGCCCCCGCCTAATATTAATGGGCCGGCCCAGCAAGAGAAAGGGAGTGACACCTCTGCCGTTGATAAAAAGGGAAGCAATCGACGCCCATCTACCTCCAGAAAGGACACTCAGGCACCCACTGGGCTGCTGGTGACATCGAACAACGCAGAAACTGCCAAATCGGGCCCCCAGGCTGCTCAAAAAAGCAGCCCACAGCTGGAAGTCGGATACCAGCCCCTCAGGCATTGCCCACGTTACCAATCCGATGCTGTACATAATGCTTGCCTCATTGCTGCTGGAGGGAGCTTGGCTGCACCTGGGAGCCATGATCAATGGTGTCAATCCAACCCTGCCAAAGGGCCTGTCGTGGGAGGGCCTAGGCTGAAGCCATGCGGATCACTGGCGCGGCCCCTGGAGAGATGCCTCCGTCCTGCCTCCTACTCCAAGGTCGCAGTAAGACACTCACCACAAACGCCTGCAAGGTGGGGTCCAGCGGAAGCAACATCGGCACACACTTCATCACTCATGGATCTATGGGCCTCCTAGAGGAGTCACAGCGCAACTAACAGCCTCCCTTCATTGCATTCAGACTATACCGGATGAGTAGCCTACCAGCACTGCTATACCTTCTGGCCCTGTCTCCAGCAGTTAATGCCACCTGTGGGTGCCTGGAACCCCTGTGCCCACTGCATATCAGAAGCTCTCCCGGCTCTTGGGGGTTGCTCTCGGGGACGCTGCTGATCTTGCGGCATCGGTGAGGCTACATCCTTACCAAGTGGTGTTGCACCCGCTTCTGCTAGCGTCACCTGGCCTACACGACCTGGGAGTAATCTACACAGCACCTAGCTGCGGCCCCCTCAGATCATGGTATCAGCTGCTTCTCCACCTCCAAGTAGACACCTGCACTCCACCCACTTTGGCCATCATGATGGGGGGAGATCCTAAGCAGCAAAAGCTTCCTTTAGTGAGGCCTAAAGTGACAGGTAGATTGGATCCCTCATCGCATGCAGAGGTGGGCGGTCCGAATGCAGACCAGATGACCATTGTGGCAGCCATAATCTTGGAACTTCGTGCAGGCTTTCGTTCCACTGATGCTCGCTTCGACACCCTAGCGGGCAGGCTTGAATATATGGGAGAATGCCTCAATTGTCTGGGTGTACATATGGATGGGGCGGAGGAAGGCATATCTGACCTAGAAGATTGGAAAAGCGGAAATGACTTCTAAAAGCAGTGGTGGTTTAAAATGAAGCTCAATCCCGGTGGAATAACATCATTATTATGGGCATTGAGGAATCCACAGCTGTGGGCCTCCCAGATCAATTTGTGAAACAATTACTGACCAAACTCTTCGACTGTCAAAATTTCATGTCCGGGGGCGTGGCTTAGGCGGCGATGTGGTGAGACGTGTTCTCGAGGAGCTCCGATGCTCTGACACCTTCATGAGCGATTTTAGCGGAGATGGGGTGCTGTAAAACGGCCCCGGGAGTGAAGGTCGATTGCTGCAAACCAGGACACCCGTGAGGAGCAGTGGATTGCTGGGCGGCACCATTGCGGGCCTGCAACGGCCGCAAACTATATTCCAGGGAGCTGAGCCCGCCATTTTGAGACGTCGGATGGAGGAGCCGGCCCACGCCTTGCGGGCTGCTGGGGGTCCCCGCCCGACGTGATTGCTGTCCCTCACGCGAGTCCGGTGCGGGCTGGGTCCGGGCTGGCAGCGGAGCACTGTGGAACTGTGGCGGCGGAGCTTGGATGAGAGCTAGCTGCGGCAGACGACTGAGAAGTGCGGTGAGGGGTGGCAGCGCGGCCTGGTGAGGCCTTTCCAGCGGAGAGCGCTGTGGCGAGACAGCGGACGGCCCTGAGGCGGTGCGAGAGCTGGTGCGCGGACCGGCCCTGGTCTGCGGATGTCCAGAGGGGCGGTGAGTTCCCTAGGGGCAGACAACAGGATGGTGAGAGCGGTCCCACGGCAGGGGCCCGGGTGGAGACCCTTCTCTCCCGCTGCTTGAGCGACTCATCTGAGCCCTGTCACGTGGGGGCTGGAGGTGCCTGGAGGAGGCTTGTGCGGAGGAGAGGAGGCCCGTGCGAGCCCAAGGGGAAGCTGCGGAGGTCCGACAGACGGCGCCCAGCAGCTGCTTTCAAGAGGCCTGCACTGGGGTGGCAGGAGGGGCGGCCTGGAGGCACTGCGGACTGGCGGGGCTCCCCTGGTGGGCCCTTCTGGATGAGCGGCGGGAGGCAGACTATGAGAGCGGACTTACGGCTGCGGCGGGCCATTGAGGCCTATTGAAGGTGCGGCGCGGCGGGGGACCGGGGCCATAGCTGGGAGCGTGACCCGGGTGGCACTGGGGAACCCTGGACATAGCGTGCTGCTGCCCCCCGGAGTCCCACTCTCTCTCTCCCCGCGCCGTAATTTGGATATCAGGCACGTGTGACGGAGGGTGCCGCCATTTTGGCTTTGAGCGGCGGGTCGCCCGGGAGACTCAGGACGGACGGACGGCTTTGCCGAGGCAGAGGTATACGGCTCTCGCATGATTGAGCGGCACGAGATCTCTCCTTGGTGGGTTGGCTGAGGCCCACTGTAGGCGAAGAGCAGCTGGACTTGTTGGGGCCTTGTAGCGAGAGACGGGCTGCCGAAAGCCCTGAAGGTGAGCGCCGCCATCTTCAGTCCCAGACTGGACGTTCGGTTGTCCCCAGAGACTGGTGTTCCGGTTGGGGCCCCCTCCTTTCACCTGCCCTGGGCCTTGGAAGGAGTTTGGGGGCGGTCTGGTGGTGCGCTGGTGGCGCTGCGAGGGCCTATGCCTTATGGTGTGAGGAGGTCCAGTGGAGGCTGCCCATGAGTCTGGTGAGTTGGGGTGTCGTGGATATGGCCCAGACCAGACAGCAGGGAGCGGTGTGAATCAGCGCACCCCCTCCATTTGGACCCCCTGTTGAGTGACCCCTACACATTGGAGCGCCTTCATTGTGGTGCGAGGAGGACTGGTGTACTCTGCGTCTTGTGCAGTCGCTGGGGGGCTAGCCCTGGTCCTGGTGAGGTTTGGGGGGTGCCTTATAGTGCGTGAATTGGGGGAGGAGGCGTCTAGAGCGAAGCGCCCAAGGTGAGGGGGTGAGGCTGTGGAGCGGGTGGATAGTGCGACCCCTGGACTAACCTGCACATACTCTTTGGACATACTGAGCTCCTTGCTTGCTTACTGCGGGGGGCACGGGAGGTACATGTTGTTTGGTGCATAGCGGCTCCCTGACTCTGCTGGTCTCGGCGGGGGGTGGTCCTTAGGGTTAACAGCGCCCTTCTGGTGGACCAGTCTCTGTGGCGGTGGGGTGGATAGGGGCCTCCAGGGAGGGGGTACTTCAGTTCTGGGGGGCTGGGGGGGTTGAGGGGGCTGGGTGGGGTTGAGGGGGGCCCTAGTGAATCTGGTCCTCTAGTTGCTTCCTTGCTCTTTGCTAGTTGGGCCTTGCGGTGATGGGGGCTGGACGTGGGCCCCTCCCGGGCACACAACACCTGGCAGGTGCTGAGTGCGCTGCTTGGCTGTCGGACCGCCGCTGCGGAACTGGCGATGACACGTTCCAAAGGGGGCAAAGCCGACCAGGCGTTGGCCTCCAGAGACAATTCAGTTGTGGCGATGTGGGGTAAGGCAGGGGCGTCGACACCCGCTGAGGGGCCACAGCAAGCCGCTGGGGACTCGATGCCAGTGACCCGGGCATTTATGACCTCCTTCATGTCCGAACTTAGGATGGAAATAGGCACACTACGATCTGAGGTGCACTCCTGCGTACGGGAACTGCGGAAGGAAGTCACTGACCTGGGAGATCGGGTAGATGGGCTGGAGAAAACGGTGGATGCCCGCACCGAGGACCAGGAGCAACGGTGGCAGCGCCTGGCAGCATTGGAAGAACAAAACATAGAGCTACAAGCGGGGCCGGACTGGGAACCACTACTGGCCCTGGCAAAGTACTCGGCCGGCCCCCCCACCCCACTCGGGGGGGGGGGCTGGAGGTGCCGCGAGCTCTTTCCAGGGGCAGGTTTCGGACGATTTTGGTACAGGGCGGATTTTGCAGCTATGCTGCAAAACGGCCCTGTAACAAAAACGGCCACCCGGCCCCCACCCATGCGGCGCACAGGGAGATTGCCCGGTGCCCGCTATGGCCAGGCTACAAGTCAAGCAGGAAGACTTGGAGAACCGGAGTCGCCGGAACAACCTCCGTATCCGGGGGGTTCCTATCGGGTCAGAGGGGAAGGACATTATGGCCTATGTGGCCCAACTCCTCCATGAGTTCTGGGGGGATGAAGACGCTTCCTCGCTGGCTTTGGACTGGGCCCACTGGGTCTCCGGGCCCGCGGGGAGGCCGGGACTTCTTCCAGACATTTTTACATGGGTACATTTCTTTAGTGAGAAGGAGGCTATATTAAGGGCGGCAAGGGACAAGCCAGATCTCAGGTACGAGGGGCACAAGAAACAGATTTTTCAAGACTTGGCACCCAACACCTTGCGCAGACGCCAAGCCTTCAAGCCAGTGACGGAGACGCTGCGGGCTCTAAACATCTCTTATCAGTCGGGCCATCCCTTTGCCCTCATCTTCCAGTGGGAAACCAAGCAAAGAGTAATAAGGTCCTACCGGGAGGCGGCGCAGCTGCTTCGCTTACCAGAGTCGCCACCCACCAGCCCTTCTCAACAACGGCGCCAGGAGCAGGTCCCGGCCAGGCCGTCCTGGACCACTGTACAGCGTCACAGCCGCTCCTCTCCCCTGGATGAGCGATCTGCCTCGCAGGCCAATCAAGACATCATAGCGCACATTCCATCCCTTGAAGGGGACTGAGATTGGCCACCTTCACGCCCTTCCACTCCGTGACCAATCGACCGGCGATCTGCTATGTTTCGAGCCCTGTGACTGGGACAGTACAGTGTGGCACTGTTGGCCTTTGTTGACATCCATTGCTGGGTGGCCCGGTTGGCCGCCTTTGGGACTCTTGACCTCCTCTTCCTCTTTGAGCTCCTTACTGTTCCTTTCTCTCCTCTCTCTTCTTCTTTTTGTGTGCGATGGGTGGGGGGATCAGGTGGCTGCGGCCTTCTGAGTGGGCGAGGATCGAGGGGCCCCTTTATGTGTCTATGTCCCTACTGTGGCGGAGTTGGGGGCTTGGGTGGGCCCCGCTTGGCACTCAAAATGACTGCGACCTTGCCCAGTCCCTTAAAGATTTTAACGCTCAATGTCAAGGGCCTGAATTCCCCCAATAAGCGGAGGCAATCGTGGTGCTACCTCCTCCAGCAGAACCCCGACATCATATTCCTACAGGAAACCCATCTGTTGCAAGCGGACGTGAATGGCATGGCGCACCCTAAATATTCTCTCCAATTTTGGGCTGCAGCAGATACTAAAACGGCGGGTGTGGCGATACTGTGCAGGACTGGCTTCAGGCGGGGGGACACTAAGCCTTTTAGGAGTGGGGACGGGCGCTTTCTTAAAGTTACGGTGGAGATCGGGAGGCGCCGGTTTACTCTGTGTATTGTCTATGCGCCCAATCAGATGCAGGATAGATACCTTCAGACACTTTTGCGGGAACATGTTCCATATGGCCACCCTTCACTGGTGCTGGGAGGGGATTTCAACTTAGTCTGAGACCCGGACGCGGATCGTAGCGACGCCTCGTTCAGCGGGGCCGGGGCCATGTCTTCTGCGCTGCACACGCGGATAACAGAGCTGGGGCTGATAGATGCGTGGCGTTACCACTCCCCGGGGCTGAGGGACTACTGGATATACTCCTATGCTCACCGCTCGTACTCTCGCATAGATTACTTATTTACCTCACACGCCCTGGTGCGGGGCTTGCTTGGAGCTTCCATGTCGGATATCTCGCTGTCAGATCATGCCCATGTCGAGCTGCTCCTGCAGGACCCGGCCGCTGATCCTGCCCGGGAGGCGCGGTGGTGCTTGCCGCCGAGTATTCTCCGGGATGAAGCCGACGTTGAAAGCATCCGGGCCGCCATTGACTCTTACTTTGCTAGTAACGACCTTCCGGAGACACCCTTCCCCGTGGTTTAGGATGCCTTTAAGGCCACGATCCGAGGCCACATCACCTCTCAATCGATTGCGCGGAGGCGCAAGGCTTTTAAGTTGGAGGTTAGCTTGGCCAAGGACATTAAGTGAGCTGAGCTAAAGGACCGGGAGCATTCTTCTTTGGAGTCCAGGCGGCGGCTCCCCAACCTGAGAGGGCAGCTCAGGCTCTTGCGTACTAACAAGGCAGAGCACTCTTTGCTGGCGTTGAAACAGCGATATTTCGAGGGAAGGGATAAGGTGGGCCGGTTGCTGGCGGGGAGGCTGAGAGCGCATGCGGCTAGAGCCCACATAGTCAATATCCAGCTGCCGGATGGGACCAGGGTCATCTCGGGGAGAGTGAAATGTGAGGCGTTTCGGGACTACTATGCCGCCCTGTACCAGGGGGAGACTCCGTCCCCAGATGTGGTGGCGGACGTCCTGAATAGTTACGAGGGGACGCCATTGCACCTACTCTGTGCGAAAACTCTGGAGGGCCCTATCATCGAGGAGGAGATAACGGCAGCCGTGAGGGACCTTCCTTTGGGGAAAACACCGGGGCCGGATGGCCTACCCCTGTCCTTTTATCGCATGTTCCAGTCACAGCTTCGACCCTACCTTCTGAGGCTGTTTAATTCTTTTGCGGATGCAGAGGGACCGTCCTCTGACATGGGAATGGCAGAGATAGCGTTGATACCAAACCCTGGGAAGGACCCCAAGCTCTGTGTATCCTACCACCCCATAGCTCTATTAAATACTGATCTTAAAATGTATACTAAATTACTCGCAAAACGCCTAGATCCCTCGTGGACCCGGATCAGGTCGGCTTCATCCGCAATCGGCAGGGAGCGGACAATGTGCGTAAGCTTGTGCATCTTGTGGGGAAAGTGCATTATTGGAAGCTCCCGGCCTGCCTTTTATCGCTAGACGCGGAGAAGGCGTTTGACCGGGTGCAGTGGTGTAACGAAAGTCGTAGGGGCCCCCCAGCAAGGTGCACAGAGGGGCCCCGCTCCGGATTTAATCCGGAGCTCTCTGGCTTGAGTACAGTGCTGAGGGGGACCCCTGCAGCCCCTGGCCCCCCCACACTGCGGGGGATGCGGGGGCAGTCCTGCAGAAGTTTGGGCTAGGACCAAAGATGATCACGAGGATCATGGCCCCATATATAGGGCCGCAAGCCAGGATTCGGGTTAATGGTCAGCTTACGGCGCCGTTCTCTATCCATAGGGGTACAAGGCAGGGGTGCCCTCTATCACCCCTGCTGTTTGCCCTTGTAGTGGAACCCCTAGCAGAGATGATTTGTCGTGCACCCGATATTCATGGTATCCCCCTTGGCTTTCGGGAAAACAAGGTGGCGCTTTTTGCGGACGATCTTATCCTCACTCTCACGCACCCTTGAGAGTCTCTCCCGGCATGGCACGCGGTACTGTGCCTTTTCGAGAGGGCCTCAGGTCTCAAGATTAACCACGATAAGTCTTGGGCTCTTAATCTTACCATTCCGAAAGAGGAGATCCCCCCCCTGAAGGACCTGGTACCCTATCAGTGGGTCACTCAGCCGATTCGCTATCTAGGCCTCCTGCTGACCCCCTCTTTGGAAACGTGGACATTTGTGAACTGGCGGGAATGTCAGAGGGCGGTCCTTGAAGACCTGCGGAGGTGGAGACCTCTGATGCTGTTGTGGTTGGGCAAACTCAATGCCATCAAGATGTCGATCCTCCCTAAAATTTTATATCTGTTCCAATGTCTCCCCAAACCTATCCCGCTTCACTGTATACAAGGCCTGCAGCGTGAGCTCACGTCCTTTATCTGGGGCGGGAAGCGGCCTCGATTCTCTCAGAAGCTCCTCATGACACCGCAGGATAGGGGGGATTAGCCTGCCCTAACCTAGTGGACTATTACTGGGTCTCGCACCTCCGCTTTGTGTTGGTGGAGTGGGGGTGCGGGAGAGTGAGAAGGGATGGCTGCATATGGAATGAACGGTGACGGGGCAAACCATCTGGGATCTTGCATGGCTACACCGGGCGGCACGATCTAGGAGCGCTTTTATAGCGGTGCCCATGATAACGGTCCTCGAGATATGGGATAACATAGCTGTGTCCAGAGGCCTTACTACGTTTCCCTCCCCGCATACCCAATAGAGGGGAACCCGCTCTTACTGCCGGCCGATCAAACCCGCGCCTTTGACAAATGGACGTAGGGGAACTGCAGGGTGATCTGTGACTTATATGAGGGGGGGACACTTAAGACCTTTGACCAATGTAGGTAGGAGTTCCATGTACCATCGGAAGCGAGAATGCAGTATGCTCAGCTGCGACATTGGGTGTCTGAGGGGGAAATGTACCAGGCGGCCATCCGCGACTTTACTCCCTTCGAGAGGTTGGTGCGTTCTCTTGGGGGGTCAAAAGGGCTGATTTCTCAGATCTACCAGATTCTGCAACACCCGCCGACTACGCCCTCTCACCCATACCAGCACCAATGGCAGCTGGCGTCCGGCACGGACATTGAGCTTTCACAGTGGAATAGACTTTGGCGGGACATCCCCAAGGTATATCGGAGCATCCCGCAGAGGGAGAATGCCTATAAACTCTTGACTCAATGGTATTATACACCTCAGCGATTTGACAAGATGTTCCCCTCATCCTCCCCCCTGTGCTGGAGGTGTCAGTCTGCATCTGGGGATTGTATCCATGTCTGGTGGGCGAGCCCAATGTTGACCATTTTTTGGAAGGAGTTCCTTAGCCACATCAAGGGGGCACTGGGGTTTCCACTGCCTGAAGCCACGAGCACAATCCTACTAGGCATCAAACCTGCCAGTCTGAAGGCGCTCACCGGAAGCGATTGAATCTTAGCCCTCCAGATGCTGGGAGCGGCTAAGCAGCTTATAGCCCTATACTGGAAGAAAAATGAAGCCCCCCCCAATAGCAGCCTGGTTTGTACGGCTCTGGCATGTCATCACGATGGAGCTTTTTACAGCACGATTGCAAGCACGCAACACGCGTTTTAAGGCAGTTTGGCAGCCCCTAGTCCAATATCTCTGCACTATAGAACATGCGCGTCACATGCCTACCAGGCTCAGAATGCTGCGTCTCTTTGAGGATGCCATTGTTCCTCCTAACCCCGGTAGATTGCTCCTGTAGAATCCCCTGGGACGTGGGTGCTGCCTCAGGCCTTCTTCCATTGCTTCCTCCCCCAACGCACACTGCTTTCATTCTTGCTGTGCTTCTTTCTCTCCTTTACCTCCATTTTCCTCTCCATTTCCCTTTTCTTCTTCATCTCTTCACTACTCTTATAGTTATTGGGCCCTGTTGGGCTGACTTTAGATATTGGTCTAGTTGCCTGCTTGTTTCTTGAAATCGATCTTAGGGGTCTTGGTTTTTCGAATGTCCGAAAGAAAGTACAGCTTACAGCATGAAACGCGGCCGGCCCCAGTGGGGTTGTAGGCAAAACGCTGTGTAACAATTTGTCTTTCCCGTGTAGGCTGCAAGGCCCCAACGCAAAATTATTTCGCGGCCGGCCCTGCTTAGGGTTGTAGGCTTAACGCTGTGTTTAAACGGACCTGTGGTATGTGGTATTGCCTTAAAATAAAACAGACCTGAAACAAAATTTCATGTCCATCCTCATGGTTGAGCAGGCTCATTGCTCTCTTGACCTATGTGCCCCTAAAGGAGCTCCATCTCAACTTATTATAGCTTGACTACTCAACTATAGAGACCGGGACACAGCACTCCGCTTGGCACGCAAGCATTGCCCCCTACGATACCAAGGCTCCTCCATCTGTTTGTTCCCGGACTTTACATTAGCAGTACAGGAGGCATAATGTAAATTTACAGACGCTAAGAACCTGCTGCGCAAACATGGATTAAAATAAGGTATGCTCTAACCAGCGTGACTCAGAATTGAGCTAAATGGAATAGCTTGCTTCTTCGACTACCCGGTTGATGGCAAGGCCCTCTGTAGACAACTTAGCAAGCAGCAAACATCACCTTGGCGCAATACAACAAACCATTCTCCTCCTAATCTCCATGCACCGGCAAGTGTGGACCTCTTACTACCTGACTGGCCGCTCTTACTATTACGCTTTCTGCACACAACCTACATACTGACCCTTGGTCGCTCCTGAGCTCCCCTGCAAGTACATGTATATTTCTGCCTCCCAGATTGGTATTGACATGTTTTATCTCATGCAGCCCGTTATAATGTCTCCTTCATCAGGTATCACACGCCTAATGGGCCCTACCTGCTATCACGTTGCCCACCTCCCAAGGTGTATACCACTTCAGATATGGTTGGGGTATCTGTTTTTCTGTTTGGTTGTTCTGGCATTCGCTGGGTAGTTTCCTGCCTAGTGTTAGTGGGGGAGGAGGTTGAAAGTTAACATGTTTTTTTTGTTTATGTTGGTCACTGTATCTTGTTTAGCAGGGGTCTCTACCGCCGTTATACATGCACGTTCAAGAGCACACATAGCTGAACTTACCTTCATGTCCTGGAACATTAGAGGCTTAAATAACCCACATAAGGTCAAGCAGGTGCTTTTCCTATCTCTCCCGACCAGGCATAAAAATAGCCTTTCTTCAGGAGATGCATCTCCCACCTCGGGATTCCCCTAATTTTGCGTCTTACTGGGGTCAACATAGATACTCCTCTTTACAGTTCATACTCGTGGAGTATACATCCTTATACATACGAGTATTCCCTTTCATCTTTCATCGTACAGCCAGTTTCATTGACGAAAACGGGAGATATATACAGGTTGTGGGCGACCACCTCCTTCTGATTAATGTATTTGCACCGAATGTAACCTCCCCTGATTTTTTTCACGACCTCTCGGCCATCCTAGGTTGGGTAGACACTGACATTCTTGTTTTTGGAGGGGACCTTAATTCGATTGTTGACCCAACACACCACTCCAAAGGAGCCGCCCGAGTTGCAAACCACAATTGCTTTGCATACTTCTGGCTATCTGCAACACTTAAAGCGCTCTGATACCTTCGGGTCTCACCAGCGCTATATAAAACCTTTCAAATAAATAAATCAAATATGCCTTGATAGATGCTCAATGCCGGCTCTGTTGCCCAACAGGAAACGTTGTTGGATGCCTTTAAGGAATACATATGCAGGGTGTGTATTTCTAAATATGTTATGTTATGTTATGTTATATTGTGTCTTTTATAGCGCTCGGCTACTCAGAAGAGTGTCCCGGCGCTTTATTGACAACCTAAGAAGACAAACACAACACAACAGATTAAAAGAGAGCAGGGTCAACAGACAGAATATGCTAGAGTGTTGCGAGATATACAAAATCATTTAGCACATATAGAAGCCAATCTGCAGGAAATTGATAGGACAGACTCCCAGCAGTGCCATCGCAAAATTACACCACCGTGCACACTTCTCACTGAATTCCGGGTCCTGGCCAATCAGAAACAGCGTATCTGGGGAGGTATTCCAAAGCCCGACAATACAGTGAGGGAGAATACCCTTGTATATACCTGAATTTTACCTGGCATAACAAACAATCAAGTTATCATTCAAGAGGTTCTTCAATACTACACGCGCTTATATACATCGCGAGTAAGCGGAAGCACTGCAGCATAGATGGACTACTTGGCCGAAATCGCGCTGGTCTGGCTGACAGATGGCCAACAACAATTTTTGAGCAAGCGCCTTTCATGGGAGCAGATAGTGCAGGCAATTAATTCCTTGGATGGCTCCAGGGCTCCCGGTAAGGACAGGTTCATGGGGGTTTTTTACAAAGCCTATAAGTATATTTTCGCACCTCATTTCCTTGAGATGTATGCCGAGGCTTTTGAGGCTGGGGTCCTCCCTCCATCGTTGTGTGAGGCAGTGGTTACTTTGCTGCTGAAACCTGGTAGGGACCCACACCTCAGCACCTCCTACTGCCCACTATCGCTCTTTAATTTCTACAGTAAAATATTGGCCAAGGTCCTTGAAAGTACGCTGTTGTCGTTGTTAATGGACAAGTTTATCTCAAACAGGTGTTGTTCCCCAGAGATCACCGGGCCTGAACCTGCGCACTATTTTTGCAGTATTGCAGGCGGCTGTGGCCTTGTTGGATGGAGAGAAGGCATTCAACTCCTTAGAATGGCCTTTCCTTTAGACAATACTGAACAAATTGGTAATGCCCAGTGGATTTGTCTCCCTTGTTATTATGCTATTATACTCCAACCCAGTAGCCTGCTTGCGGGTCAATAGCTTCTTTTCGGATCCTTTTACAATGATCAGGGGGAAAAGAAAGGTATTTCCTTTGTCACCACTTCTTTTTATCATAGCAATGGTCCCCTGGTCCCTCATTTGCAAAAGAAGCATTTGCATCGTGGTTTACACTTCTGACGTGGGCCCCTGCTCCTTTCACTATATGCGGATGATATTTTGTTGTTTATCTGTCATCCATCGGACAACCTGGCACCCGTTGCTCAGGAGATCATTCGGTTTGGCATCTTTTCACGTCTCAACCTTAAATGGGCCAAATCCAAAATTGTTCCCTCTCACTGACGCCACCTCACCTGTATCCAGTGACTATCCTTTGACTTGGTGTGACAGGTCTAGTAAATATTTAGGAATCATACTGCATCATGAGAAGGAGTAGGTGATTTGCCTGAATTATGACCCGGCTATTAACAAGCTGTTCACTCAAATAGAGCGATGGCTTTGGCTCCCGCTCTCCATAGCAGGCCGTATCACCATCACAAAAATCGTGGTGCTACCCCGGTTCTTATATTTATTTTTGAACATACCCATCCCACTTACCAACACTTTCTTCCCCACTTTGGGATGCCTCTAACTGAGACTCATCTGCGTCGGCCATCTGCCCCAGATCAAGTGTAGCACATTGGTACTTCTCTATAAGTGTGGCGGATTCAGGGTACCAATTTCCAACTCTACTATCTCACCACCCAATGTCAATTTACACACTACTGATATCACCCAGATGTGCGTCTCCTATATGCCAAACCTGAGAGGGTTCAGGCAGGAAATGTGTCCTTATTGGCCATCCTCCTGAAGGGCATTGCAATGAATGCTGCGGACATCCCAACAGTCTCAACTACCAGTTGGACATGGCAGAAACTCCGCCTGATCCTGAGGGAGGACTTCTATACTCCCATGCTCTTACCCTAGCTAATAACCCATGGCTTCCAATCACCCAAGATGTTTTGGTCCAACGCACTCTTGCACAGCTTATGCACATTTGGGGACCTTTTCCCTGATGAGCATGTTCTCGTTTATGCTGACGACGCCCGTTGCGCGAATGCCACATACATGCACCACTTTATCTTGAGAGGCCTCCACAGAGTGCCAAGATCACAAATGTCCTCCTTATCCATTGCCCTTGACGACTTACTTCCTTTGACACTCATGATAACGGACACAGACTTTTCCGCGCCTGCGTAGCCATGATGCCAGCATGGGATGGGAAGGTGAGGGTCTGGGAACAGTACCTAGGCCACCCCTTTATTGACAACATATGGTATTATTGTTGTACTCAGACGAAATTCCTGTCTCCCAACCATAGGCACAAGCTTCTGCAATATAAATTTCTGCATTGGGGCGTATACAACGCTAAGTGCCTTAGCTGAACAAGATCCCACTAGGTCCTCTCAATGCCCTAAGTGCCATATAGACCAAGCTGATGTTGCACATTTGACATGGTGTGACGGGGAGGAGGCCGTAGGTGGCTCTATTCCATGGCCCTTGCCCTCTACATACTCATCACAAAAGTCGTTTTTCGTCCTTCCTCAGGCACGCTGGGGCGTCTGTACCTTAAAGACCACTGGAGACCAGCCGAACAGGGTGGAGAGCAGCCTGTGGATTTTTGTGACGGACAGCACTTTAAACCAATCCCAAGGAGAGGGGCTGCTCAAGAACCCGAATGAGAAGACGGAGGGAGGTCTGTTGTTGGAAACACGAGACGCAAGGAAGGAGATGCCAATTAATCATAGATAAGGAAACCCTGGGACGGCTGCATTCTCCGCTGAGACAATCGAAGGAGGAGTCGCCACTGACGTTGGAGAATGCCAGGAGGCCACTGATCCAACGAGCCACCCTGCTACTTTCCTAGAGGAGCGTGGCTGACCGTGCTCATGAGCTGGGGAGGAGTGGGAGGTGGTAAAAAGGGAAAAGGCAAGGGTATTACCGACGGAGGGCTACTGCGTGTAAAAACTTCCCTTGCATGAGCCAAACAAAGCTTTTACCCGAAAGCGGTTCTAACGCTTTCTATTGGAAGTAGGGACTAGGGCTACCTGTACCATTGGCTGCTTGGACTTGGGTTGGGACTAGTGGTAGGGCTAAGGCCTTTATTGGACATAGAGATCAGGGTTTTTGAACTGATTGGGTGCTTGGACTAGGGTTAGGATTGGCTGCAAGGTCCAGGTCTCCTATTGGTTCTAGATGTTAGGGCTAGTGTTGTGATTGGATAGTGTTAGGGCTAGGGTTCCCATTGGCTGAAGGGGTCACCTGATTACTAGGGCTACAAAAAAGGACAGGCTTAGGGCGTCTCAGCCCGGGCGTCGAGGCTAAGGGTGGAGAGGACAAGGGTAGTTGCCTGTTTGGGCCTGTTCGAGACTGGTCGGGACTAGGGCCAGAAATGCTGCCCTTTTTCTCATTTAACAATACCCAGCCCACACCATCCACAACCACAAACAGAGCAACACACTCACACCAAATATACACCACGCACAACACTATGCACAGATTAATGTACCAGCATGCACCACCAACCCAACCAAACCACATCTACACACCCTACTATCCCAACTACCACACATATCCACCATCACCCACAAATAGTACACAACTCTATCCTATACCACTAACCAATACACTCATTACTAACACGGCGCCAATCAATACCATAAATAACTACATCCCACTCAGACACACTCTCCCTGCTGTAATTACCCCTAAAAGTCCACCTTTTATCACTAACAAATATATAATGATCCTTCCATCAGTTGACTTAAAAAAAAAAAATTCTTCACTCTTTTATCCCTCCACTATCCTTTTTCTATCAAAATTAACAGACTAACATGTTCACTTCTCAAATTCCATATTCCATATTCAACTATACTAATATACTGCCCAAATAACTGAATAACATATCTACTACTCAAATTACTTCATATTTATACTATACTAATTTTGAACACTAATCCTTTATGGGTTCCGGAGTGGCGTGCTACTCGCCAAAAAAGCGCTTCAACACCCATCAGGGGTAACAAGTGCTATATGAATGCAAATCTTTCTTCCCCTTTTATCCATCCACTATCCTTCTCACTCCAAGTAACAGACTAATATCCACCACTGAAATTACCTCATATTTCACCATATTAATTCACCACTAATCCTTTATAGGCTCCCTGAATAGCATGCGTCAACAAGCGAGCGATAAATAAATACAAACCTTTGTCCTACTCTATCCTTCTGCTATCATTCCAAATCCAAATAACTGACTAACCTATCCACCACTTAAAATGTACTTGCGAGTAGGCGTGGCCAAGATGGCGGGCTGAGAGGTCGCACTTGCCGAGAGCTCCCGGACCCCTGAATCCCTGCACCGCTTGTAACCGCTGATTCCCCCCCGGATCACGCGGCGACTGAGCCTGGTGCCCACGGTGGAGGTGTGGAGCGACTGCTGAGCCCGGTTTGCGCCGTCGGGGGTGAGATCCTGACCGGTGAAGCCCGGGTCGGGGCCCGCTGAATGGCCCGTGTGCGAGCCGGAAGCCGCGAGTCTCCCGACCCTCGGAGCGTGACGGAGCGCCCAGCCGCCTGTGTGTGAAGCCCGCAGCGGTGCATGAACTGTCGGAGTGGGAGTCAGCAGCGGCTTCGCGAACGGCTCGGAGTTGTCCGACGGCGGTTGTACGGAGCGGAGCAGAGCGGAGGTGAAGAGCGGAGGCGGAGTCGACATTGCCTCACTACGCCAGCCCGTGGATTGAAGAGGCCCGCTGGGAGAGGCCGCTCCGGCCGGTTGTCTGAGCGGAGCAGAGGAACGGGGCTCCCGGGGCAGATCTCCCCCTGAGGCTACGGGCCCCGGCGACCATCGCACCGTGACTTTGCCCACTGGCCGGATTTTTGGGTCCCGGATCAGAGACGGAGAGGGGTTCTCCATCTTGGGCGTTGGCCCCTCGACATCACAGAGCGGCCATTTTGTGGTCTCCGGCCGGGCAGCTCGGCCTTCCTGGTGCTCTTTGTGTGGCGCTGTCCCCGGCTGGCATATAGCTGCTTTCTTTGCCCTTCACGTCCTCTACTCAGCTGCGATGTTGAACACTAGAGGACAGCGACGGGGCGAACGAACCTTGCCGGACATGCTGGGACGCGGCGCCCTACGCAGCGGTGGAACCCAACCCGCCACGACCTCCCCGGCCCCGACCAGGGGAGCAGATGGCGGAGAACCCCCGGTGACGAGATCATTTCTCGAATCGCTCTTTAGCTCCCTTCGGGAGGACTTTCAAACGCTCAAGCGTGAGGTGGCCGGGGAGGTCCGCGAAGTAAGGAGAGAGATGGACTCCCTGGGGGAACGTGTGAACACAGTGGAGGAAGCGGGTCACTCCAGGGATGAAGAGATCACCCATCTGCAGCAGGAGGTCCTGCGACTGCGGGAGCAACAGATTGAGCTACAGGCCCACGCCGAGGACCTTGAAAATCGGTCCAGGCGGAACAACATACGGGTCCGCGGTGTGCTGTCCGGTGAGGAGGGTGAAGACGTGACTGCATATCTGGTGGCCCTCTTTCGTGCGATCCTGGGAGAGTCGGAGGACTTTCGGATCCGCATAGACCGAGCACATCGGGTGGGCCGCCCCCGCAGAGCTACGGCGCCCGCCCCGGACATTCTGGCCTTCCTCCCGGACTTTCCCTTGAAGGAGCGGATCCTCCGAGAAGCACGAGGGCAGCAATCTTTCCGATTCCGGGACCACCCTGTGACCCTGTTTCAGGACTTATCTACAGTCACGCTGCAGAAGAGGAAATCATTCAAGATCGCCACTGACTTCCTCCGGGAGCAAGGGACACAGTACTCTTGGGGGCACCCCTTCCGTCTGATATTTCGATGGAACGGTGTTTTGCATCAGCTTCGGTCCCTCCAGGATGTCTGCGCGGTGTTGGGCCTAACAGCATCGGATACAGATACCCCGGCTCCGCGGCGGAGGCGAAGCACTCGTGACGGATGGCAGCAAGCTGGAGGGGGGACCTCTCCTCCATCGGAGCGTCCGGGCTCGCCCATGATCAGGGCGGACATGGCGGCCGCAATCCAGGAGGCCTCCAGAGTGGCGGCGAACGGCGAAGTGGCCCTGACGGCCTGAACTCACTCCGGGGGGAGTCTACTCTAGCTTATTCCTCTTGCAGGTGCGGGGATCAGGGGGGTGGGCTGGGAGGAATGGCGAGTGCTGGAGGAGGTGGCTGGACGTCCACTAGACTGATTTACCACGGCCCTGCCCGTTACGGGCCGGACTGGGACAATGTCTTTTTTGAAAAGTTTGAGTAGCAGGGAATGGGGCTGGGACAGGCGGGCAGATGTTTTGATTCTGGGGCCTAGAGGGGGGGTCAGTTGCGGGGGGTGGTGTAGATTTGGTTGTGTGGGGACAAGGGGGGTTTTTCTAGTTGTGGGGTGTTGGGGTTCGGGGACTGTACTGTGCCAGTGGACGGTTCAAAGTTGCTCTGTTTTGAGGCCTCGAGTGGTGCCTTCTGTGTTTGCCTGCGGGGCTTTGCCTCTTGACATGTGCTCCATTGATCCCCCTCCTTGATGGCTCTTAAGGTGCTTACTCTCAATGTGAAAGGGCTGAATAATCCGGTTAAGAGGCGGGCAGTATTATCCTTGTTAGAAAACTCACAAGCGGATATCTGTCTGTTGCAGGAGACCCATTTGCTGGCTAAGGACTGCTCGAGGATGCGTACCCCTAAGTTCCCCACGCAGCTGTTCTCCTCTAGCGCCTCCAAGACGGCAGGGGTGGCGATCTTGTTTTCTAGGGGGTTCAGGGGAGAGGTCGTGTGCAAGGTAGCAGAACAGAAAGGGAGACTTCTAGTGTACAGGATCAAGATGGGGGGTTTAGCACTGACTGTTGGCACCATCTACTGCCCCAATGATCACCAGGACCAATTCTTACACAGGGCTTTGGAGGACGTAGCATCCACCTCTGATAGGCACATAGTGTTGGGGGGTGATTTGAACCTGGTTTTCGACGCGGCGATGGACAGGTCTGTGCAGCGGCGCCACCAGTTGGGTGAGCTTTCGGGCTCGATTCGAACTCGACTTGAGGAGCTGGATCTGCATGACATGTGGCGCCACCTCCACCCCACCACCCGCGCATACTCTTACTTCTCACATGCCCATAGATCTTATGCGCGATTAGATCATCTCCTTGTGTCGGGCCCAATGCTCCCTTTGGCTTCGAGTGTGGACATGGGGGTCCTCTCTCTTTCTGACCACGCCCCGGTGGAGGGCGCTTTCACTCTGCCCCCGGTGGTTCGGCCGAGAGGGGTCTGGCGGCTCCGGGACACGCTTTTGCACAGGCGGTCGGTGGTGGATCAGATCCGGGCGGCCATTTTGGATTTTCAGACCATAAATGATACTGGGGATACTTCTCGTGCGACACAGTGGGCAGCCCTGAAGGCGGTGCTCCGAGGCAAATTTATAGCGATTTCCTCGGCCGAGAATAGGGACCGACAGCTCAAGAGAGATGAGCTCACCCAGCAGGTGAGGGAGCTGGAGCAGGTTCATCACAGGACAGGGGCCCCCAGGGTGTGGAGGCAGCTGAAGGCGGCACGGAAACTCCTGGCGGCCCTTGACACGGACCGGGCGGAGTATGTGATGCTTCGCCTGAAACACAAATATTATACAGGGGGCGATCGGTGTGGGCGGCTCCTGGCTAATAAACTTAGGGTGCAACACCAGCAGCACCGAGTGAAGGAACTGGTGGACCCGACCGGTGGTAGGGTCACGGATGATGAGCAAATAGCAGACGTCTTTCGCAGCTTTTATGCTGACCTCTACACCGGGGAGGCCCCTTCGGCCCGGGCTGAGATGGCCTATCTGGACTCGGTCCCGCTCCCGTCGTTGTCTCAGGAGCAGGCTCAGTATCTGGAGCGTGACATCCGTATCGAGGAGGTGATCACGGCGATATCCCGGCTTAAATTGGGCAAGGCCCCGGGTCCGGATGGCTTTATCCCGCTGTTCTATAAAACCTTCTGTCAGGAACTGGCGCCTCTACTGACCCGCCTTTTTAACTCCTTCGCAGAGCCGGGAGCCATCCCCTCCGAATTTCTCCAGGCCACGGTTTCCGTGATTCCGAAGCCGGGTAAGGACAGGACCGCCTGTGGGTCCTACCGTCCCATTTCGCTACTGAACACAGATTTGAAAGTGTTCACCAGTATATTAGCTGCACGCCTGGCGTTGCACCTCCCGGGCATGGTTGACTCGGACCAAGCGGGCTTCGTGCCCGGTAGGCAAACAGTAGATAACACAAAGAGGGTGACGCACATCCTCGAGAAGGCTTCCAGGATCCCTGGGGAGAGGATGCTCCTGTCCATAGACGCGGAGAAGGCTTTCGACAGGGTGCACTGGCCCTACCTAGAGAAGGTCCTGAGCAAATTCGGGATTGGGGAGAAGTTCCGTCATCTGATCTTCAATTGTTATCGGTTCCCCTCTGCGGTAGTCCGGGTGAACGGCGGCAGCTCTCGACCCTTCCCCATTGAGCGGGGTACGAGACAGGGGTGCCCTCTCTCCCCTCTGCTCTTTGCCCTGTACATGGAGCCTTTTGCCCAGAGGGTTAGGCAGAACCCCGACATTGTCGGTGTCAAGATGGGTGAATTCCATCATGCGATCAGCCTGTACGCGGATGATGTCATTCTGACGCTGGATGACCCGCGGAGATCGCTGCCGGCCTGTGTAGAGGAACTGAACTTATTCGCCGACGTGGCGGGCTTCAAGGTGAACCTGGGGAAGTCGGCCGCCCTTGACATTTCGCTTACTAACGCCACTAGAGCGGAACTACAGAGGCTTTACCCTCTGAGCTGGTCCAGGGACCGGATCCCGTACTTGGGGATCCTATTGGCGCCCTCCCTCCCGGAGATGGTCACGGCCTATTACGCGGCTCTGGGCGCGAAAATCAGGGAGGAATTGGGCCGGTGGGATAAGGGCACGCTGTCGTTACTGGGTAGGGTGGCCGCGGTGAAGATGACCCTCCTGCCTCAGGTGCTTTACCTCTTCAGAGCGTTGCCGCTCCAGCCCCCCGCGGGGTGGCTTGCGGAGACACAGACTGCCATTGCGCGGTTCGTGTGGCAGGGCCGCAGGCCGAGGATCGAGAGAAGCATCGCTATGCTGTCACCGGAATCCGGGGGGCTGGGGATACCGGACTTGCGGAAATATTTCCAGGCCGCTCAGCTCCGCTATCTAGTGGAATGGAGCCGGTGGGAGTCTGATAAGCACTGGCTGTTCCAGGACCAGGCGGTGGCGGGTAGGACGCTGCAGGAAGTACCATTCTTGAAGTGGGCCCATCGACCCCCCAATCTCTATGTGTCTCTGGTAACGCGGGTCCCGCTCCGGACGTGGGACTCGGTGGCTGCCAAGTGCGAGCTTACCACCTTCCCCTCTCCCTTTACGCCGCTCATTAGCAACCCGGACTTCGGCCCCGGGATGGAACAGGGCGCTTATGAGCGCTGGCGGGTGGCCCGCTGCTGCACTCTGTATCACTTGTACTGCCCTGAGGGGGTTGTCCCCTTCCCGGACCTGAGGAGGGATTATGGCCTCCCGGAAACGGAGCGCATGCGATACATGCAGGCGCGCCACTGGGCATTACAACCCCAAGTGCGCGACGCGGCACACCGGGAAATCACGGCGTATGAGCGTTGGTTAATTACTCGCACGTCGGACGCTAAACTGATCTCAGACCTGTATAAAATGCTGCAGCCCCCCTCCTTTCATATTCACAACCCCGGTCGGGAACGTTGGGAGCGTGAGCTCGGGCGCGTGTTGAGCCATAAAGAATGGGAACACATCTCCTTCCGCGCACGTCACTCGGCCTACCACACGGGTCTTACGGAGACCTTCACTAAAATCTCGACCTACTGGTACCGTACTCCGGAGAAACTGCACGAGATGGACAGGGCAATACCAGGGACGTGCTGGCGCAACTGTGGCAATACTGGTACCCTAACACACATACTATGGGAATGTCCCCTGCTGGCTCCTTACTGGGAAGAGGTTTTGGGCGAGGTAGACAAATGCTTTGGGATAGAACTGCCTAGATTCCCGGCCTATGTTCTGCTAGGGTTGCCGAATGGGCTGATGTATCCCCTTAGATCTAAGAGAGGTAGACAGATCGCAATTGCGCTGGGGTCAGCGGTGCAGAATATTCTCATACACTGGCGCACTACCACACTTCCCTCTGTAGTTGGTTGGCTGCACAGATTATGGCATGTCCTTGGAATGGAGAAGATGTCCTTAGTAGCTTTGGGGGATACTGATACCTTTGAGGAACTGTGGGAGCCCTTTCACAGCCTGTTATGTTCCGAGTTTCGGGAGATCACCTGCCCTAGATACCTTAGGTTGTTAAGGCTGACACCGCCACCGGACCCGCCTGCTTGATTGGGTGGGGTCGGTACTGGATAGCGGGGATTCTCGGAGAGTTGCATGTAGCGGAGACTGTAGATATTGGCACAGTACAGGGGGTGGGTTAGGGTTAGGTAGTTGGGGGTTCTGTTTGGTTAGGTAGGTTCTTGGAGCGGGGTTGCTTCTCCTCCCTTCACCCCTCCCTTTTTTCCCTTCCCCTCTTCCCCTCCCCCCCCTTTTTTCTTTTCTTTTTTTCTTCCGTTCTCTCTTGGTCCCCCCCCCCCTGATTTTCTTTCCTCCCCCCCATCCCGTCCCTCCCTCCCTTTCTCCCCCCCCCCCTCGTTGTTTGTATGTGACCACAGGTGCGAAAGCTATGCTCCCGAGTCGGATGGGGCCTCTTGCAAACTTGTAACTGCATTACTGTACTTGTTGTACAATGCGCATTGCTGTGCGGTTCCTGTGGTTTACTTGTTCCTTGCCCCCTTGTGTCCTACCCCACCCTGCTTCAATAAAATACTTTAAACCTAAAATGTACTTGCATGTTTCACTATAGTAATTCAACACTAATCCTCTGTGGGTCCCGGAGTAGCGGGCTACCCGCCGAAAAGGCGCTTCGACGCCTCGTCATGGGTAGTAAGCGCAATATAAATGCAATTACAATACAATACATCTACAATTACTTAACGCCATATTAAACTATTCAGAGCATTGGTGTCTTCCATTCAACCTAGTGGAGTAACTGGTTTCTGGAACTTACACAGCTTTTCTGCAGAAACTCTGAGCATTTTGTGATGGTACATGAGTTTTTCATTTAAGGTGGTGACCTTCCTCCCAAATCCCATTCCCTTCAAGCTCTACATATACCAGTCGTGATCACTTATCTGTGGTTTTCTCTTCATCAGAGGGGCGCTTCCTGCATGGTGGTCCAGGCGTTCCTGCTCCTGTAAAGAAAAGAAGAGGAAAACTACCTACCCCATGACCTCTGTACTTTCTTATTGGAATAATAAAAAGAGCAAGTGAGAAAGATATAGCCGCAAGACTCCTATATAAGGACAATGTGAGTTTATTACGCACTGCTTCCAGCCCAAAATCTGACACTTGGACATATATATAGATGTGGCGGCGTACTGGATCACGGTGTTCTCACAACTGTCCTTGATGATAGACATTACACCTGGTCCTGATCCTCTTATAGCACTACTGGGGTACGTTAAGGATGTTCAAAAGAGGATCTGCAGGTTTACTGCAATAGCATTATCGTTGGCCAAAAGAGAAATTGCTCTGCATTGTGGTAGTAGCCTTCGTCCATAAATAGATGCATGGTTTTAAAAGTCTGATTTATAGTGACAATACAAGTGAAGTTCATGCCACATTGCTACCTCCTTTAGCACGACCCAAAGACATTTGGCAGCCACTTAGAGACTATCTATCAACGCTGTAAATGGCAGAGCAGCCCTGACCTTCCGTATTGTATGTCATGTTGGTACCATGGACTGTACTTCATTCTTGCCTGTGAGTGTGAAATGCCTGGATACCACGACTTTAGCGATTCCGCTTGCTCTCCTTCCTTAATTAATGTATCTCTGCAACGTGATGATGTGTGACTGTTTCTATTTTAGTTACACCTGCTACTATTCCTGATGTAACCCTGTGCTGATTATTGTATTATTCTATTATATTGTCGTTTACTCTTTTTGTTGCTTGTTTGCTTTTGAAGTTTGTCTTTGCTTAAGCAAAAAAATGCTCAATAAAAATAAAAAAAAAATACATGCCTACAGCTTGTGCTAATACAAATTACAACTTCTCACAGGTCCCCTGAGCAAGAGGCAATTTACCTTGAGGTATAGAGAAGGTGAGTTGAAAATTATCCTGAGTCTGTGGTGGATGCTAGGGACCAGAAGTGAGGGGGCAGTGGATGGGGGGTGTTGAAAAGAAAAAAAGGAAAGATCACTTACCTGTGTGCGGCCGCCACCTCTCTTCCGTCCCCTTCTGTTCCAGACTACAGACTCCCAGATTTCCCTAAGCCAATCACAATGCTGCTGTCATGCTGGTAATTGTATTACCACCAGCATGACAGCAGCGTCGTTATTGGTCTGAGCGGCCTGGTTTACCGCTCAGACAATGCTTGGGACTGTACTCCACCCGGCTGTGCAAAGCAGCAAGGTGGAGAAATTCTAAGTCCTAAGATGGCTGGCCAAACTGTCATGCGCACTTTTGGGCCCCACCACTCCTCCTCCCTGCTGGCTGCTGCAGTTTGTCAGGATTGCACAGAACCCCCCACCCTGCCCTGGCTCAGTACTGAAAAATAAATGACAATAACATTGTGTTATTATCATTTTATTTTTCGTTTTTGCACTGCTAGGAGAGCAGTGGGGCGACGCGCCTTTGCCTTAACGGAGGAGCTGCCGCTGTTCCGAGCCCCACAGGAGAGACAGTGAATGTCTTCCTGGGGGTTGCTCAGTAGCGGGGGCTGGCAGGAGTTGCAAACATGCTACTTAGTGCTGGGTGGCACAGTGCAGACAACAAAGCTGCCGCTCTCCTCCCCCCGATTCACGAGGGCCCTGCCCAGGTATCCTAGTCTGGATAGGATGTGTGTTACTGTTTTGTTTACCTGTGAGAGTGACAGACAACGTAGTATCCTGAGGCCCCAGGTTCAGTTGATTGATGCAGCCTCAGCCTGCGGTGGTGCGTCATGTAAATAAACTTAGTACTAGTTAAAAAAAACATTTGGCAAAAAAGAAGCCGTGTCCTTAACAACTGAGAGCAGTTTTCATGCCTGACAATTAAAAAAATTGGTAATTACAGCCAAAGAGGTAACTTTTTGGTGCCGTATTGCACAGATTGGGAGGCGCAACGAGTGTGTCCGCCTGCTTTGTGTGCCCCAGTCAGTGTAACTTTAGCAAGATGCACTGGCTCCCTATTAAACAGTGAATTTGATTCAAAGCCCTGTGTCTAGCCTAAAAAGCTTCCCATGATATGCAGTCGTGGCCGGCATGACTCGCCGGGTGGGGGGTCACGCGGGGTGGGCGGTCGCACAGGGGGAAGGGTTTAATTTAATAATAAAAAAAAATTAAACTTACCTTCCCGCCGGCAGTGTCCCACGTCGTCTCTGCTCCTCTCCTGCCAACAGCAGGAACAGAAAGCAGGCAGCCAGGCTCCCACCCCTAAGTGGATGCCGCCCAGCCTGGGGATAATGGCCCGGCCATGTTCTCCATGTCAGCTGCATTGCAGCCTGCATGGAATAGGGCAAAGTGCGCATGACTGGTTTGGTCGGCCCCAGAGAGCTGACCAAATCAGTCATGCGCACTCAGTAGTGGGCACACCACTCCTCCCCTGCCCATCCCTGCTCGCAGAGCAGACCCACAACCAAACCCTTCTGCTTTCTTGCAGTGCGAGAAGCAGAAATAAAATGGTAGTTAGTACCATTTTATGTTTCTGCATCTCGCACTGCGAGAAAGTAGTGGGGCGATGCTCCACCGCCCTAGTGGAGGAGCCGCCCTTGAGTGGGTCCAGACAACTTCGTTTCTGGTGGTATGACCCAGGCAGAAATATGCGCTCCTTAGGAGCCAAGAAAGTTGTGGTCCCCAGGTTCAAATGGACCAACTGGGGTGGAAGAAGGTTTGTGACAAGCACTGCAAAAGAATGGAATCAGCTACCTTTCCACATAAGAGCCATGCCTAATCTGTTATCTTTTAGGGAGGAATTAAAAACCTGGCTCTTCTCAAGGAGTGATCTGAGCCCACTAAACAGAGATAATTGACACCTCAAAGTATTTGTGCGCTTTAAAAATTACTTTAACATAACATAACATATGGTAGTACAGAAGGGGCCACAGATGCCTGTGCAGGCCCTTCTGTAATTCTGATAGTACTAGTGTACATGCAAATGTAAGAATTTGATTGATTGCCAGGCGAGGTCTTTGAAATGGTTTATGCCATATGCCTCGAAATGTGATGTATACCAAATAAAAATTACTGACTTGGAATATTAGGAGTATGGGAACAGCGTCCAGATGTGCAATATGTACACATTCCTCAAACATAGGGCTGTGCATATATCTCTATTGCAGGAGACACTCCTTACCATTGTGGAAGTACAGTGCCACCAGAGACGTTGGAAAGGTCAGGTCTAGGTGGAGAAGTGTAGCTCAATGCTTAGAGCGGCAGATCCTGATGCAGAGGTCTAGCCAGGGATCAGGGTTCAATTCCCACCTCGGCGGGTCTTGGGCTCAATTTCCTCGGACCTGATAATTCTCGCCTTGGTGCCTATTCTAATCATGGGTCCAACTCTGGGCAATAGCTTGACCTACCTCATTAATATTCATGAAGTAGGTCAATTTGTGACCAACTAGAGATAGCTATTTGAAACATGTAAGTTTTCTTACATCAGGAATTTCCTAGTTTCAACTCGGTAAGAATCGCAATTAGGAAATCACAATTATAGATTTTTGTACATGTAGCCCAAAGTGTGGGTTGCACATCTTCCACTGATAAAGTCAAATTTGCTTGCTGTGTCTGAAACATAGCATTAGCAGGTTTTAAGGCTAAAAGTAGGTCTTATTATTATTCCCTAATTACATGAACAGTTTCTCTTTGAATATGAGACAAAATGCCACAGGCTTCTCTCATCAATTCAAACAGCATTTTCATCATTATATATGTCTGGTATAAGAGGAGACATTGTTGCAATGTTTTCAACTGCAGTATCTGTTATTATCATAGCAGAATATTATGTTGATTTTCCACAGCCTTAATGGGCAGAAAATCTGGATTTTATTAAAGACACAAAGGCTAATATTATGCAATATTCCTTTATTACCACCACCACAGCAGCATATTTATAGCTACTAGAACTGAAGAACTTAGAACACACAAAACAATCCAAAGTGCATAAAACTCCCCAGCAACCAGTCCACTTCTTTCTTTATTGAACTGCAAACATATAAGGAAAGTAAAAGTCAATATGAGTTTTCCTAAGAGATGCAAAACTTCTTAAAAACCTTCTTAAAGAACCATTGAACATCCAACGACGATGATGAACTCCAAAACTCTTTAGACTTGTCCAGCTGTGAAAAGAAAAACAAACATCAGAGATGGGAAATTAAAAGTGGGTGGGATAATCTTAGCCTCTGTGTCTTTAATAAAATCCAGATTTTCTGCCCATCAAGGCTGTGGAAAATATACATTGTATTGCAAGACCGGAGGCTAATATTATGTAAGTTTAAAGCTTATTAACCATACAAGAAGCAGCATTATCAATAGGTTTAAAATAAAAACCTCTGAACACAGAATCAGAAGACCAATCTGCACATCTCAAAATGTCCTGATGACTACCCCCACCCAGACACGCCTTAGAAGCAGCAGCACCTCTCACAGAATGAACACTAAACATACTTACATCCACCCCGCATTTAACCAACATCTCCTTCCCACATCTTGCCAAGGTGGGCGAAGAAACTGCTTTATGGGGATGCCTAAAAGAAATCAACAATTGATCAACTCCAGAGGGCTTAACAAGAAGAGTTCTTTTCTCATACTCCTTAACACAATGAACCAAACACAACTTCATCCTCTCATCGAAATAAGGATAGAAAATAGAAGACACATTTGTCTTAGTCCCCTGTCTAATACTAAAACAGATATCTTCAGGAGTATAAGATCTAAAAGACACCTCCAAAGCCTTTACATCAGAAACCCTACGGTAAGAAATCAGACATAACAAAGTAGTCAACTTAATTGACAAATCCCTTAGACTCAAACCTTGTACCTGGAGGTTTAGCAATTCTAATGCTTCTCAACAATCTACTAACCAAAACATCTTGCCCTACTGAAAAACCATTAACCAGAACATGATCTTCAGAAATTGCAGACCAGTACAAATTCACAGTCCTATAAGCTAGACCTTTAGAAAATAACCCAGACAGAAAATTTAAAACCTGAACTAAATCTGCTGAAACTGGATCAAAACCCCCCTCAACACACCAGCGATTCCACTTTCGCCAGGCCAATCTATAAGCCTTCCTAGTTTCTGGTGCTCATGACTCCTCAATGAGTCTTAAGCATCTTCAGAAAGACCTGGCTTCTCCCAAACGCCCCTGAAAGTTTCCAAGTCACTAATTGAAGCTGATCTGCCTCCACAAGACTGTGAACCTGCCCTTGAGGACCGCGAAGAATCCCTTGAAACACAGGTAACAAAATTGGAAGATCTACACTCATCTCCAACATGATCGGATACCAAGCTTGTGAGATCCACAACAGAGTCACAACAACCACAGTTTCCTTCCATTTGTGAATCATTCCTGTAACCCTACTTATCATAGCAAAAGGAGGAAAAGCGTAAGAATGAAGATTCCTCCAATCCTGCAGGAAAGCATCCACCCCTGCTGCATCGGATCCGGATGCCAACTGAAGAATCTTTCTACCTGATGGTTCACCCTGTTCGCAAAAAGATCCACCCGAAAAGGATCCCACAACAAATTCAACCTCCTGAACACACCTCTGTCCAACATCCAGTTGCTCCAATCCCTGAAATTACTCGAATACCAATCATCCACAGAGTTTGACAAACCCGGAATATATTCGGCCTGAACAGAGAGTCCTCTTTTCTAGACAATACTCCCAAAAGATCTTTGCAACATCTGCCAGACCCTCTGAACCAGGACCACCCAACCTGTTTACATAACAAACTGCCGACACATTGTCCATCCTCAAAATTACTGAACATTTCACACTCTTCTCTGCAAAACATCTTATTACAACAGAACCTGCCAACAACTCCAAACAATTTAAATGCTAACTCTTCTCCTGATCTGTCCAGCGACCACCAGTTCTCAACCAACCACAACTTGCACCCCAGCCTTCCAAGCTTGCATCCGACTCTATAACAAGATATGCATTCTCTCCAAACATTGCACGCCCATTCCATGCCTCCAAATTTCTCAACCACCAGTCTTGCTTACGAAGAAAGACAAACTTTCTCTGAGTACCTCAACCAATTCCTTAAGTGACACGCTTTCAACCTTTGTAAGACCCAATAATGCAAAGGACCTGGAGAAATAGCCGGCATTGTAGAAGAAACACAATATTGCTTCAGGGTATTCCTTAACTCCTTCCTGATCCTTTTTAACTTTTCCTTTGGTGATCTCAAAAAACCTCCCACAGTGTCTATCTCAAAACCCAAGAACTGCATCTGCTGACTTGGAACAAACTGAGACTTCGTTCCGTGTTACGAGACAAAACTGATCTGATCTAGATAAATAATCAGACGTACACCCCTCTGTCTCATATAAGCCGCCACTGGGCATAGTACCTTAGTAAAGCACCATGGAGCCGAAGATAAAAAGAAAGGAAGACACACAAACTTCCACAAGCTCTCTTTCCACTGGAATCTTAAAAACCTCTGATGTTCCTCCCAAATTGGAATGGTCAAATATGCATCTTTCAAGTCCAGACGAGTCATCCAATCTTCCTTCTGCAGAACATCCTTTAATAAATGCATTCCTTCCATCTTGAAGTGATGATACACCAGCCAATCGTTCAGCTCTCTCAAATGTATTACTGGACGCATACCCTTTTTTTTCTTCTCGACCAGAAATATATTGCTCACAAACCCATCTGTGAAATCTAACTCTCTCACAACAGCACCTTTTTCAATCAATTCTTGTATTTCTACATCTATCAACCTTTCTTGATCCTCTTGAAAGACCAAATTCTTGGGCCACCTCATTTGCACAGGAAAACTGATAAACTCTATTCAAAAACCCTGAACAGTTTCCAGCACCCAAGGATCCCTTGTAATCACCAACCAATTTTCTTGGAATTGGGCAAGTCTGCTGCCCAACTTTAAGGGGATAACAGAAAGGCCTAGACTTACCGGTTGAGCCTCTGCCTTTCCTTTCCCCATGAAAGTTTGTTCCTCGAAACGTACTTCTCTGTGGAAAGAAACCTCCTCCAAGGTGAGATTGTTGCCCATGAAAACCTCTGAATCCACGAGTAATGGAGCCTCTTGTAATGCCCTGACCACGGCCGGGGAACCGACTCCTCGTTCTCCCAGCCTGACCAAAAACACGCTCCTGAAAAACTCGCTTAATATCTTTTTGGGACTTTTGTAGTGAACTAAAAGCACCAACATATATTGAGAGTTCCTTAATAAAAGCCAAATAAAAGGCCCTTAGCCAAAGGATCTTCCTCCTTCCCTGCCAATTCCACCAACTTAGGATCGATTTTTAACAAAATACTCTTCCTTCTTTCGATGGATAGGGCAGTATTAGCATTCCCCAGAAGACAAATAGTCCTCTGAATCGATTGGCGTAACTCCTCAACATCCACACTTTTCTTATTCACATAGGCTTCCTCAGCCAATTCAAAGACTTTGGACAAAGGATCCACCACATTCAAAAGGTTATCCGGACACGACCTCAGGCCCTTATCAAGCCCCTTTCTAGGGTCACACCCCCTTGGCAATATAAGCAATAACTTTCACATCCAAATCTGGTGTAGCCACCACCTTATTGTTAAGAGATGGCCTCGTACATTCAGACCTTAATCTAACTCGCACCTCTTTGGAAATTTCTCTCTGGATCCAATACTCAATATACTGAGCTACATGCTCAGAGGGGGACCATTCGGGCGACAAAGGATGTTTACTCATGAGTGGTTTAAACATAGAATGTCCAAAAGGATCCAAAATTGATCCATCATCCTTATCCAAATTGCTCCCTTTAGCCAAAGACACATCTTCTGAAACCTTCCCCTCAGAATCAAGTTCTGAGGAGCAACTGAGTTCCACCTCAGCAGTACCTGAGGATTCATCACAAAGAACCACTTTGTGCTAACGACTTTGCAAACTCTTTTAAATACCACTCTGCGGCCTTCATTTCGCCCCCAATGAATGCCCTCAGCATCATCCATATGGCTGTCTCTACAGCAAACAGGTTCTACCTTTGTAGACTTCAATCTTTTTGTCAAGCCTTCATTGCTTGATACATGTTTCCTCTTACGAGATGCTTTCTTGGATGTTCTTTTGGCCACCTCAGCCTCAGTAGCCGACCAAAATTGTTCCTCTTTATGAACATTAGAAATTTTAGCAAGAAGTTCCAACTTCTTTTCCATCCTCAAAGAAACCTCACATGTTATTTTTTCTACAGCCTTATTCAGTTTCTCTTCCAGAGAAATCTCCACCGAGCCCTCACCTTGCTCCATTACCATCAAAAAATATAAACATCAACAATAGAGAAACTTAATGGGAACTCTAAAAGCCTATTTAATCCAAACAACAGACAAATCAAAATTATTAATTAGCACAAACAAAATAAAGTAAGGAAAAAAAATCACCCAAGAAAAGGGAAAATCACAACCCCTTAAAAAAACCAAACTACATCCAGATAATGAGGCAAATAAACGAATGCCGTACTGACCAACATCCAGACAAACCAAAATCCTGACAAAGCACTTTCTTATAAGAAACAATCTGCTGCAAACGCGCAGAACTAAACTCCTTCAGATCCAACGTTCCACAATGGGTGCTCGTATGGAAAAACAATACACTCAAAAAACAAAAACTCCTTTGCAAAATTCGATCACAAAGAGAAACTTGCATCACACACAAAACCGTCATGAGGCAACCAAACCCACTACGGCAAGCCCCTCATGCCAATATCACAACGTTTGTCACTATGTCTAGCAACATCTCCGTGAGCCATACTGTTTAAAAAGAACGATTAGAGCTCACGTAGACAACAAAAGCCACAGATCATTTATAACTTCTAATAAAACCAACACAGACACCTCAAAACGCACCCATATTAAAATTAACAAGCGCATCAAAAAACAAATGATCCTTATTTTAAAAAGGAAGTACAGCATTTGGCCAAACAAAAAGACACGCATACTATAGTAGGTATTGTAATTCCTCATTAATTCTGAGGTAATGGGCAGACTGTTGTAAAGAAGATTCTTGACACAGCAGAAAGGTATGAACTTGTCTTTATTCTGTCACCCAATCTCCAAGACTGCCTGGTGGCTGTCAACATTCTACAGTAGACTCCAGTGGAACATACCATCAGGAAGGGGACAGGGGGGGAAGGAATGTACCACTATAATTATACATAAAGGTATGGGCAGATTACAACACATCTCCCAATGTACCACTATAAATAACATTTTAGTACAAGCTAATTACAACACATCTCCCTCTGTTATGAAGGAACAAGAAGGAAAGAAGGAAGGAAGGAAGGAAGGAAGGTAAGATTAAAGGAAGGAAAGACAGAACGAGGTAAGAGGGAGAGACCTTACATTGATGTCAAACAAAAGTAAAAACAGATTACAACACCTCCCTTAGACTATAAAAGAGAAAAGCTTCGGAGAAGGAGAGAGGAAAGGGTGCAGGAGGGAGGAAAACAAAGGAAGCATCCCAGACAGGATGCCAGTTGGGATAGCAAAGCAAAGTCGGGATAGAGGACAGATGCAAAAAGTAATACCATCATAAAGTTACCAGGGAACATGCAACAGAATAGCGAACACGAATGCATCATAAATATACTCCCTAGAGGACACATGGCTAAATACATACTGTTTGAAGAAACGAACATTCCATAAGCTCTTGTTATGCAGGCAAAATCTTGTTATGGTTATCCTAAATGTACCTTTAGCATGGCTTACCCTACTGACGGGTTCTTCAGGTGGATACATCTTCAACAAACTCTAGCAGTGTATTAATAGACTGGCCCTACTGATAGCTACTCTTAATGGGGGATGGAGAGTAACTATTACCAGAGTTCCCTGAAAAGAGAGTAGAACACTCACCAAACTCCCTTAAACGAGTTAGGCCTTCATCTTCACTATGCCCATAGGGTGTATGGGCCCGCCAGCATAGCTGGTCAGGGATACCTTGGGTTTGGATACATTAAGAATGGAAAGGCTAACCCAAAAAATCACCTCACTAAGTTTCTCTCTTATGAGGGGATTGGACGGAGCATCCATGGAGAAAGGAGGAGGAAGGCTCCCTAATTTTTAAGGATGGTGCAAGGGTACAATAAAAGTGCTCACTATCTAAATTGAAAGAGGTACAGAGGCACCCAGAGGTGGTAGGTCCTTACGCGCCTAACCCAGGCTGCAGACGGTGGGATGGATTTGAGATATGTACCTTTCCTGCGGGAGGTGCCAACTTCAATTGCACACTATAAAGTACACTGTATGTAGTAACAGAACAACACAATGTTTGTGAAGCAAAAGGTTAAACTGCAAAAGCTTTCGGAACTAGCTGTCACAAATTGTACTGCAGATACTGATAACATGAAGAATGCACACACTTGAAATCCATTCCCAGTAATACATTAATACACAGCTAGATGGCTCAGAACAGGGTGAACTGAAGGTCAACGAATAGCTGAAATACACTAAACTTATGAGTGGCGTGTCCCTGAAGGAACAAGATATATATATACAGTTGAAGGATATGAAAAGGGAGTGAGGTATACTGGAGTGAGGATCTCCGTGAGGACGCTGTGACACACCTGGGAGGGGGAAAAAGTTATGGATGGAGCACGTGGAGGGAAAAGGAGAATGAACAGAGGAGGACTCTCTAGAAAATAACTCACACGTATACCTGGCCCTATTGAGGATATGTCACCCTAGGAACCTACAATAGGCTGGATAAGGTAAAATGCACCTTACTGGGGGAGGGGACTGTCCCCAATGCACGATAAAACATAAATCCGGACCCCTAAAAGCACGGAATAATTATGTATAAGGAATAGCTGGGCCGTAAATGTATTTTACTTAGTCACAAATGCACACTATCATCTAACACCAGACTTACACAATACAGGGAAACAGGATACAACTTCTCTCCTTTGAACTATGACATAACCATACAATGGGTCCCAGAGAATAGGATACCGCTTTGTAGTCAAATCTAGCCTGGGGGTGTTGAGGTTTTTCTTTTTTACGTAAATCTATAAGGGGGCAAGTAGTATGGTGTGTGTATCACCGAGATGACGCCGGGACACACTGCTGAGGCATATTGATTAATGGTGGATGGAGCACGTCAGGACCAGAGTAAATTACCTCGTGGTTCTCTGGAGAATATGTGCACCGCTGAGTTGTTCACAGAGAAGGCATCGTGGGACTTGAGGAGGGAACTCTATATGTAGAAAACTCTGCACAGGCACAAAAAACAATCCGTCCTTGCACAACGCAGAACAAGAAAAGTTAATTGTAAATATGGGAAAAACCGGCTAACTTTTCCTTGACCCCAGAACCGTATTACCCGAAGTACACCGCAGACTCAGAAGATGGGGCTCTTGTACCAGCACAGGGATGGTTCCTGAAGAAGTGGAGGCCTCTTACGATTGTCCCTCAAAATAGACGAGCAAGGTGTGGTAGAACAGAGGATGTTGATGGCTGGAAGGCAGGACCGGTGCTACGGCGGCTGGTGCGCCGGAAAGCTGACAAGATGTGCCCTGAGAGAATTAACTCACTGATTCTGACAGGAGCACTACAAGCGAAAAGCTACCCCCTGGCGATCCTGGCGCTCTTATCTCCCGGCGCTCTGAATGTCGGCAGTGGCTGAGAGGCACTCTGAGGAAACAATTCCTGACTGCGACAGCGATCCCACGCTGACCCCGTCTGAGGGAACGTGAAGACCAACCGTGAGGTTGTAATGTACGAGGCACCGAACCCCCGCAGTGGGCAGCACCACCGGAGCAGGCCACTAGGGCGGCGTAAGACTTATTTACGGGAACCTGACCAAACTGCCGCAACTCATAGGTTCCACACTGACAGTTCTCCACAGCACGACAACGGTAACCCAGTAAACTCAAAATGCCTCCTCCAGCGCCGGACACTGCCCCACACTTTACACAACAGGACTACGGGAACCACACTAGGTCCCGCAACTCACAGGTTCCTCGCTGACAGCTCACCTCAGTGCAGCAGAGGCAGCAACCGTGAGCGCAGATGCAGCTCCTCCGGGGCAGACACTGACTCCCTTTCCACACCAAAGGTCTGCTGCTCACTCACCACTCCCGACAGGTTCAGTCCGGACCAGATGCGCTACAGACAGACAAGCAAGTGCGCCCTCAATCCCTTTCAGGCACTGGAAACCAATCAGCAGTCCATGTGTTTTACAAAAGGATGGCACCACCAGGGCCGGTTCAGACAGGAGACGACACCGGTTTCAGGATGCCCGCCCCCTCCTTGAGGCAAAGTTGAGTACTTTCTTACGTTTTCTCCAACTCTTGAATTAGTACGTTTATCACTTAAGTACCCATCACCAGTGACCAATCACATGTCCTTGTAACCTTAGCAGAACGATAACGCCTTCACACCTTCACCAGGAACTCGCATAAAATGGAGAGAGCACTGAAAGGGGAGGTGACATAATGGCCCCCTGTGCCACGTTCTTCACCTCGTCGCCAGTGTTGTAAAGAAGATTCTTGACACAGCAGAAAGGTATGAACTTGTCTTTATTCTGTCACCCACTCTCCAAGACTGCCTGGTGGCTGTCAACATTCTACAGTAGACTCCAGTGGAATATACCTTCAGGAAGGGGACAGGGAGGGAAAGGAATGTACCACTATAATTATACATAAAGGTATGGGCAGATTACAACACATCTCCCAATGTACCACTATAAATAACATTTTAGTACAAGCTGATTACAACACAGACACTTATGATTCCCTGATGGCTGCTCATTCCATGAGGCATGCACTGCCACTAACTGAATAATTGAATCTGTGCTGCTCCATCCTACATTATATTACTGCACGCCTCATACACATACTAAAAACATTATCACTTTCAGAACCCCCACACAGACACAACCATTATTTATTTATTTTATTTATTTTGAGAGTTTTATAGAGCGCGAACAAGATCCTGACGGATATCAGAGCGCTATAAACCATTAAAAATTACTTATACATGAAATATAAACATAACCACACATATGTACACAGCATATTGTAAAAGTTGCATAGTAAGATGTATCATCCAAATGTCTTGTGGTTGAGTGCGCGTGTGCATCTCGTCACAGTGTTTCCAGAGACCATATTCAAGTGAATTTGGCCATGAGGATGGATTTTACTTCCTTTTTAAAAGAGGTAGTTCACAGCACTGGACACTGGTGCCACTGCACTTGCTGCATCATTGGCAAGTAATCCCTTGTCCCCACTCCCCTGCAATCACCGCCTAGCTGCAGCTTGCCTCAGACACGAGCTACGGTTCCCAACTGGCTGTTTTTTTACCATCATGACAAGTATTTTAATGTCTCAGCCAGTAAAATAGGGAAACCTACGTAAAGCCGGTATTTTTTCCCCTTATCGGTACATACCTAAAGTAGTAATTATAAACACAATGCATTTTTAATTGTGTTCTAGAGGTTCCTTAATGACCCCTGTATGAAAAAGTAAACAAGATGAAATTCCTCACTATGTTGGGACGTGGAGGAAGCACTGGGAGTCAAGAAGGGCCAAAGGTCATGTTTGGGTAGCCCTGGCCCACCCGGCCCCCCTCTGGAAACGGGTTTGCTTAAGAGGCTATCTATGGATGGGAGGCAGTATTTTGGCTTCTCCAAACCATGTAAGTGACAGCTATACATGTGTTGCAAGAATCTCAGATTGGAAAGTATAATCCACATCAGGTTTGTGAAAATGTACTTTATTCCAATCCTGAAACACCAGCCAGCGACAGTACTGTTAGCTGCTCAGCATCCTCAAGGCTCTCAAAGATTCCAGAACCAAAGAAATATTATTCTGGAACACTGATAGCACCTAGGCATTCATAGTTAAATAAAAACATAACACATCTTCCCCCTTTACCAACAAAAAAATAAAATAAAAAACAATAATGGTACAATGCAATATACAAAATAAGGGAACCAGCACATTGAAACTTTAGTAAGAACAACCAAGTAACTAAATTGAACGTGAAAAAAGGATCACAAAGGTTATGGACTACCACCCACACCTCTCCCCTCTTCACATATATAATCAGCAAGCCATCTTGGTTTCCATCTCATTCTTTTGTTTTTACTCATTTCAATTGCATCATCCATCGTACTTTGATCTTAATCACCATGCAAAGCACTAATTAAGTAATCATTAGGTATTTGAGGTATCACTTCCAAATTCCCAGAACTTTCACATAAGTTCTTCATTGGTTCTTCGTTTCTTCTGTCCTTTTGGTCCTCTTGCATATTGACTCTCTCCAAACTTTCCCAGTCTACATACTTCCTACCATCATCTTCCCTCTTGTACAAATTAGGTTAATCTTCTTTCAAATTCCAAACATTTTCATCACTAAGTTGAACAGCATTACAAAGAACTTAAACTATATTTATAGGTGCTGAATATTGACTTGCCCCCTTTACGTTACGTACTTGCCAAGGCTTCTTGACTTTGACCCACTTACCTGACTTCCCAGTAGCCATTTTAGAACCTTTCCTAGTATCATGTTGTTCCATGTATTTGACCAGTGTACTGGCAATTATTTTTCTTACTTCATCTAAAGACATATTGTTATTCAGTGAGTTCACCAACCAATCAGGACTACCCTTGGTTCTGGCACTTCGACTATGCGTGATCTCAAAGGGACTATTACCAAACGGTCTATTGACATAAATCCTATAAATCTAATTCTAATGTGCACTCGATCACTCTATTAAACCACTCAATCATGCCATTCCCGCTGGGATTATATAGAAATGCGGTGCAGTGTTTAATCCCTGTTGGAAATTAGGTTACTGGTTGAGGGGGGGTAAAACCCTACTCGGGGCTCAAAAAATCCGAAAAATGGTACTAGTCCTGCAGGTCTAGCACCTTGAAAAATCTCCTCGACCTAACAGCAACCTACTTGACCGCCGTCTTTATTGCTCATTTGCTTTGTGAGCAATAAAAAGGCCTTTAAATCTTGTTATCTTGTCACATTTGCTCAGTTTTCAAAGACGGAGGACAAAAGTTAGTATGTTTTCCTAGTTGCCAGAAAGGGCGAGTAGGACCTAAAAACAGCTCGACCTCATAAAATTTACCTCGCAAATGCGAGCGATCGAGTGGATTTGTCGAGCCCTGCCTACTGAAGTAGCAACCACAGGCCCTGTCAGGGTGAAATACCAGCAAACCCCAAATTAACCTGAGTGTAACCCTCTGGTCGAATGGAACAAAAGTAGTTGGGCTTAATTTAGAGGCAATGTGTAAAGAATTTATGCAGCACTTCAAACAGTAATAAAGTGAAAACACAACACAAGAAAAATCTCACACCATTTTAGAACAAGAATTTGCAATGCAATATGTCTAGCATTTGCAAGAGTTTAAGCTATTGGTATTGTAAATGACAATGCCTTTTGTTTATATGTTTTGATAATTAACACATAAATAAAAGGCATTGTCAAGCTCTTGTAAATGTGAGACTTATTTTATTTCAAAGAATCGTCCGCCATTGTCCCGGGCTGCTTGGAAAGTGAAAGTTCCCATGGTACACAGTGTTGCAGGAAAGCATGTTGGGCCTGCAGTGGAGAAACTCATTAACCCCTTAAGTGATGCGTCGGTGCGTTGGCCGACGGCAGCACTACCTCCCCAGTGCTGCGCACGACCATTGGACGTCCATTCAGCACTAGTTCCAATGGACAGCGCAGCACTGGGGAGGGATGTTTACTAGCATCTATGAGGTTAAAGAAAATAGTGCTTACAGACTAAATAAGACATATCATGTAACAACAGAAGTAAAAGGGCCAGTCCTCATAGGAGGTTACAAATGAAGACAAGGCGGTACTAAGGAGGGACTAACAAGTCTATTAACGAATCAGAAGCCAGCATTTACAAAGGACATTGACGCAAGCCAATGATAAATATGGGCGGAGAGTGGGCGGAGCTTCAAATCCATACTCAAATACAGCATGCCTTGCAGAGAGAGCAGCTCAAGCGCTGCCTAGGCTCAACCTAAAAATAAGGTAAAATAAATACATTTTTTACACCAAAATGACAAAAATCCAATTAGTAGAAACGGATATTTGCAATTTCAAAGATTTAAGTGAAGACAGTGCTTAGAAGCACAAAAAGCTAACTGTGGTTATTTGGTAGAGCTGGACAGGACAAAGTCACATGTTTAGGTTGACCACGATGGAGAGTAGGCCGGATACAGCGACAAAGTTAGGCCCGCTGAACAAGAGTACCATAAAGTTTGGTTGCAGGGCGTTGCAAGATACCATGTCAAGGAGGCATCATGTAAGCAAGGCGATATGAGGTCCAAGTGGGGAGATGTGTCGCACATCAGCAGTTACGGGAAGCAACAGTGCAACGATGCGAGGTCCTGCTTCCTCATCGAGGATGCTACATGTGTACTGGAGATTTGGGTGCAATATTTATACCTGGTGCCTACTTTGACGTAGGAGAAGGTTCTGTTGGGTTCAACCCCCAGAAGTGCTTGGCATTTCCTACCTCCCTGCCATGGACTCAGATTGTCTGGGGTCACAATAGACTAGTGTCAAAACCTTTGTGAGTGTGATCAGGCAGATCCTGCGTGATGTGCAAGTATGGTAGGTGACAGCTCCTCCCCCTTATGTCAGAAATGGCCCCTCCAGCCAACACCTATGGTCTTTTGTTTCACTGTCTGGAAGCAATACACAAAGACCAGCTACCAGCTACACCTAGACATGTGACCCAGTAAACAGGCAGAAGGCACCTAGTGGTGAAGACAAGAGCATGCCAACTTTCTAAAAGTGGCATTTTCAGAACTGTGATTAAAAATCCAACTTTACCATTAAAGAGGGCTTTAATTTACAAATCTTTAGACACCAAGCTCAACATTCTTACCTAATCCCAAATGAACATTATCACTTATTTAGTGTAATGAGGAAACCCAATGTTATCCTATGGTAGGTAGAAGTGAAAAACAAATGTAACAGTGTTTCTCTACCAGGGCATGTAGAACTTAAAAGTACATGTACAAAACTTGTTAAGTGCACTGCAACCTGCCATCTGGGCTGACCCCGCAGAAAGGGCCAAGTCCAGCAATTCCCACTCTAGAAAAGTAATTCTTAGCTTTACTAGAAGTAAACAGTACCCCTTTATCACTTATGACTTGTGCAGGTAACCCTTCATTTGTTCATGAAACTTAACATTGAATCATTATCAACCTTGTTTAGCATTTTCACCATAGGCCATCTTGACACATCAATAAGTGCAATAACATATTTAGATTGAGCTCCCATTGGACCCATAATGTTGATAGCCACAGTATCCCATGGTTACTTAGGAACCAACGTTTCACACATATTAGGTTTTTAATTAATGTAGGCAACAATTTCTCAGCAGTGGCACTGCCACACAATTCCTTACCAATCTCTCTATACTCATATCTGTCTGTTGCCACTAAAACCATTTCTTTACGTATTGTTTAGTCCTAACACTACTATAATATCCTTATTGGCACAATTTGATAATGTGAATTTTTAAGGTATCCAGTGGTAAAACATAAACTCCTCTTTTTAACCAACCACAGTTCATCGTGAATTCATTCATTACGTCCCACATGTGTTTCAGACTAGAACTAAGATCACACTTATTGGGCCAAACACACATTACGTAATTCATAATTTTCTGTAACATGGAATCCTTCTTACATTCCTCTATCTATTCCATTTCATCACTAGAAGGCATACCTTGCTCATATAACAAAGCAATATGATAACCCTCCCAATCCTTTTCAACATTTTCTTTAATCTCTAAAGGCATTCTAGAATCCTGCAGTCACATTCTTCTTCCCCGGAACATACTTAACCTTATAAAGGAAATCTTGCAACCTCATGAACATTCTTTTAATCCTGGTTGAAGCTTTAACCATAAACTCAGTAGTTAGTAACTTAACTGAAGAATTGGGGTCCATGCGTTTTACTCACTGTTTACCCTAAATGAATGATCTGAAATGTTCCAATGACTGAACACAAGACAATTAGAGAGTATTTTTCTTCAGCTGAGTTCAAGGCACATGAAGCAAACGCTATGATGACTTCCTTTCCTTGCTCATTCTTCTACATTAAAACTCCACTTAGCCCATTGTTACTGACATCTGCTGTGACAATAATCAAAAACCTGTGGGTCAAAGCTGTTAAAGGTTGGGGCCTCAGCAATTGCATCTATTTTCTCATGAAAATCTTCCTGGTAGTCTTTAGTCCACACAAATCTAGATTTTTTCTATAATAACTGTCTGATAACAAATAATATTTGTATGAATTGTTTTCAGACTTTGCGTACTATTCATATAAACTTAGAAATTACCTTATTTCATCCTTATTCAAAGGTGCAGGTGCCTTGAATATTGATGCTACTAATGAAGGTTTGGGTTGAACACCCTCTAAGCATTACACGTCTCATATATGTGACAGATTGCAAAGTAAAATTATATATTGAATATTCAACAGTCAGTCCCTTACTCTCTAAAATGCTCAACACCTTCTGGTAAATGTCATGTTCCTTGTTATCTTTCCTGTAAACGAAAATGTCATCTTGAAAGCAATTTCATTTTACCAAATAATTGATAAGTTAATCTTTTGAAAAACTGCAGCTACCAATGCTAATCGAAACAGCATTCTTTTATACTGATAGCAGCATAGGGAAGTAATGAAAGCTATGACTGTTAATCTCTTCATGTACCAATATTTGGTGGTAAGCTGCCAACAGATATAAGGTTGAAATCCATTTAGTACCTTTCACCAAAGCGAACATTTCAGAAATCTTTGGAAGGGGAAATATGGCTACTAAAATGTTGTTCAAATAGCGTAAATCTACGCATAGCCCAATTCTATTTTTGCTACCCCTTCGTAACGACTACAAGAGAAATCCACTCACAAGACTTTGCAGCCTCTAGCATGTCAACATTGACCAATTTCCCTAGCTCTCTCACCTTCCTCCCTCAAAAGAATTGGAATATTTCTTACTTTGTGAGTTTTAGGAGTCACCCCATCCTTCAAAACTATTTTATGTTGGAAATCAAGTATGTTACCAATCTTACCACTGAATATATTAGGACATTTTGCAAGCATGATGTTACCTGTGTGTTCGCCATGTTCGCCATCACCCACAATCATGACAGGATCAGGATAATTTTTTTTACAAACATATTGTGCCAAACGCCTTTATTAACAATAGTATATGGGGATCCTTAATCAGCATATAATCCTAAAGTTAACTTCCCCAATACGAATTCTTTTTCATAGCTTGTCCACATATGTTTAGCACAAATGACTCCTAAACCTCAGTAATATTACTTATCTTGTTATACTCCTCAATCTCATTAGAACTTCCATCATCAATATATTTGATCACATTCTTGTTCTTTTTCCTAAAAAAACGTTAGAAAAAGACCTATCAATCCACAAGAAGTACACTTTTGTTTTAAGGCAAGACGTGTCCTACTATAAGCTAAATATCATTTACTATCACAACTGTAGCATCTGCGGTTTTCTCTTCCTCTAATTTGCTCCTTAATCTTGGTATTATACCATTGAGACTTAACAAGTTGTTGTGATACAATGTGAACCATCTCTTGATATCATTGTGTTTCTTGACCGTGAAACAGCAATGCCTCTAACAATGATTATACTCTGTTCAATTTAAATATATAGGAGGAATACGTGACGTTACAATGCAAACAATTACAGCGAATGCCTTTACAACGCAGTTTTTACATCGCAACTACCATTACATCGCATGATTTTACAACACATGCCATTACAACGCATGTTTAGAAACTACCATTACAACGCATACCTTTACAACACATACCATTACAACGCATAATACGTTTAGGGCAACAGTGGGGTAAGTGTTGGATAGGGTAGGGGTAAAAATTACTATTCCCACTCCAGTGAGTGCAACAGTAGGGTAAGTGTTGGATAATGTAGGGGTAAAAATTACTATTCCCACTCCAGTGAGCACAACAATAGGGTAAGTGTTAGATAGTGTAGGGGTAAAAATTACTATTTCCATTTACCCTAAATCCCATACCCACCCTAAAACTAAAAAAAGCCCATTACTTACCTTATAATGCGTTGTAATGGCATGTGTTGTAATGGCATGTATTGTAGTGGCATGTGTTGTAAAGGCATGCATTGTAATTGCATGCAATGTAAAGGCAGTTGCGTTGTAACAGCTGCGTTGTAAAGGTAGTGCGTTGTAATGACTGCATTGTAAAGGTTGTTTCCCATGTAGGAGTAATCTTAAAGGGAGATTTCAATCCCAATGAGGTGACAAATAATAAGTTTACCTCTCTATGAAAGTTTAGTATATCCATCCTGCTAGAGCTATTTTTCATTCTTTCTTTTACTGAAGTAGAGACAATTTTCGGTGAGACGGCTAGAACAAAACCATTTTTACCTTCAAAAATCAGGATTCTCCCGCCTGAATATGGTTTCTTTAGGTATGCATACTTAAAACAATAAAAATATAACAAAACACTTCAAATGTGTTGTAGAGCTGCCCTGAACATGCATGAATCATAGTTAGAATAAACAAAGACAAAAAAGGGCATGTTAAAAATCAATACGGCCAGTTTGAAGTAAAGTTCTATTCAAGTACCATGGACAAGTGTTTGCAGAATCTTAAAACATGAACAAATGGCCAATATTTTTCTCTGACAACCCTACATGTATTGTTATGATTGATTACATTCATACCATTTATATAGTATCACTGACAGGAGCTGGAACACCCCTCTCAACACCCACAGACTTGAAGGAACAGCTGCTCCATAGCCGTAAAGAATTTCAACAATTAGATCACCTCCAGCACTGACTCCCTGGCCCCCCTCAAACACAGTAATACAACAAGAGCCAGACCCAGGCCAACGGTTACACGGAGAAACTCAGACTGATGAAAAGCCACTTCACACAACTGGAGTCCAAATGGAGAATGAGCCAGGACAATGTAGACAGAAGCACACTGAAATCCGAGCTAAGATACTACCACCAAATGAGTTAGACCATCAAACATGCAGCTCCTTCAGACCACATCAATGCCTGCACCAACAGACACAAAGAAATATTTGCCATTGTGAAATATTTCACCTCACCATCGGCCACCTAACTCAATCACCCCCTCGCAGGACCTCAGCAACAATCTTGATAATTTCTTCAGCAACAAAATCACCCCCATTTACAGCAACTTCAGCCAACAACTGAACCCAACAGACCTTGCCCAACACCACTCAAACTTATCAGTAGAGCCAATGCTAACCACTTGGTCCATCATCACCCGAGATGGAATTGCCACCACCATGAAGTCTATCCACTCAGAGGCCCTGCAGACTCCTGCCCCCACCAGACCCACTCCAGAGGACTGCAACCCATCAACACCATTATCACACCCATCCTGGATGCCTCCACCTCTTCTGTGACCTTCCCAAGTACTTGGAAACACACAACTGCCCTCCCATTGCTGAAGAAACCTTCTATGAACTCTTTCCCACTTCCCAACTACAGAATGATCTCCCTTCTACCATTCCCAGCCATGGCCACAGAGGAAAATCATCAACAGACAACTCATGAATACCTCAACAACCACCAACTACTTGGCACCACTCAGTCTCATCCACAGCATGGATACTTCCCTTATCTCTGCCACAGATGCCCTGCATGATTCTGGACAGAGAGACGGCGACCTTTATCCTTCTGGACCTCTCCGCAGCATTTGACAGAGTCTCTGACCCCATCCTCATTTAATGCCTACATGACATTGGAATCCAAGGACACGCTTTGCAATGGATCTGCTCCTTCCTGACTGGAAGGACCCAGTCAATCAGCCTGGCACTGTACACCTCAGATGGCCACACATTCAGCAAGGATCCTCCCTGAGCCCAACCCTCTTCAACACGTACATGATCCCTCTGGCTAGGATCATTGGCTCTCCCAATATCAACGTCCTATCCTGAACCGGTGACAAGCAACTCATCTCTCTCACACAGACAAAATAACCAGTACCCAGATTAAGTTCCACACCAGCATGTCTGAAATTGCCCACTGGAGGAAGAACAACTGTCTAAAGCTGAACACCAACAAGACCGTAATGGTGATCATCGGGAAGAGCACATCACCGTTGGACTCCACCTGGGGATTAACATAACTAGAATTGACACCCACACGAAGAGCCTCCGGATCGTTCATTATTGACATCAAAATCCACAAGACCCAAGTCAAATGTCAATGCCGCCTCATGCTTCCCTACCCGGAAGATGCTAAGGAAGATTTTTTAAATGGCTACCAATCATCACCTGTAAAACAATCATGGATGTCCTGGTCACATGCAAGCTGGACTATGTACACACCCTCTATGCAGGGATCAACACAAAACTTACCAGTAGGCTGCATATCATTCAGAACTCCGCTGCCAGAATTACTCTCAACCTCCCTTGCTGCACTAACATCAACCCACACCTGAAGGAGCTCCACTGACTCCCCATCCACAAACAAGCACTATTCAAACTCCTCACTCACATTTTCAAGGCGCAACGAAACACTGGCCCAGCAGACCTCAACAATCGCATCTGCATTCACAAACCATCCAGACACCTCCGCGCATCCAGACTCCCACTTGCACTTGTCCCATCCATACGGAAAACCAGATCTGGCGGTCAAGCCATCTCCTACATCACTCCTACAGTATGAAACGACTTGCCTCTACACATAATAGGGTCATCATTACTTCATGATTTCCACAAGAAGCTGAAGACCTTGCTTTTTGAGTAGTCCCACTAGGCCCTAAGTGTGTCTAGACTCACACATGCTCAGCGTCAGGATATCCTCCCGGGTGATAGTGCAGTTGACAAGTCTGCGTAACTTAACATAACATAACAAAGCATGACACGTATTAATTTATTTGTCTTTAATTTCCTTTGTAGCACTGCTCATCCCAATGCAGGGTCTAAGAATACTTTATATCACACAGAAATTATACTGAGGCAATGAGGCATACAGGTGTGTACGGCAATATACAGGAAATGTAACAAGACAATGAGGGTTATAAGGTATGCACATTACATGTTAAGTGTACTTGCTCTGAAGAAACACAAAGTCTAAATTTAAAACGTGTGCGGTCTACAGATTGCAGTGGCTATGATTGTCAATTAATCTTTGTCATTGCCCAAAACATTTCTAAAATCATTTTTAGTAATTTAAGAATAACAAAAACTTGAGAAACAAACAACAAGGTTATTGCACTTTGCATGCTGCTCCTTGATACCGATTCACAACCAGTGTGCTATATTAAAAAGATTGTCACCTATGACCTGCAGTTAATATGCAGATCTTTGCAACAAAATCAGTAATCCACAGAGTAATCTACATTCAATACAAATCAGTGATTTTCATGTTAAATATTTACTTTGTAGCAGGCACATTTACCCTTGATGCTAATTTATGATGAGTCAAACCCTGAGGTCACTCCACACAGACCTCTCCAGCAAGTGCAATAACCACCAGTGTTATCTTACCATTATTATACCCTGGAAATTTCTGGGTATAGAATGATCTCTGCAGAAGGTGCCTTGTAGGAGGGATGGGCAGATATATGGGCACGAAGGCTGGGTTGCTTTACTAATTGTTAGACTTTATTTAGGTTCACAGTGTGAAAATAACATGAATGAATGCTATCACATGTTGTTCTTCATGGAATAAATCTACTAATGGTCGATAGTCTGTCTGCACAATAAGTTAAGTTCTGCATACATCATAGACTTAATTCTCTACCAATACATCAATGTTTCTTTTTCAATTGTTGAGAATTTCCTTTCAGACTCCATCAGTGCTCTAAATGCATTAGCCACAGTCACATTCTTCTCATCATATCAGGTTCTGGATTTATAGACCTGTTGAAAGCTCCTCCCATCCCTGAAGACCTGCACTGGTGGGCAAAATGGAAAGTGCGACTTGGCGTAGGAATCAGGGAAGAAACAGGGAATGGGAGAAAGAGTGAACTCCTGGACTAGAGTCCACTCTCATTTAAGGTGTGTCTGTTTCAGGGGAAAGGCGCCACTCTGCCTGGATTCCACAGGGTTGGTAGCTCTGAACCAGTTAAAATAAGGGATGTTAGATATAAGTCTTAAATAGGGTTCTACCACTTCCTCATTTCCCAGTGCCTCTAGCCCTGTGGGTCCACCTTTTAGTCTGAATCCTGACACAACATAATCTTGGGGCAAACTCATCCCATTACTAACATTAGTGGCATCAGCCATTTTAATGACTCTACAAGTGGTGTTAAATTGACTCAAAACAAGAGCCTTTGCAATAGCTTTGTCCATCACTTCAAAATTCTCTTTTACATCCCTCGCTCCACATGTATTTCATGTTTTTCTTCATCCAGTTCCTCATATGTACTATTTTGTCTAAAAGGTTTGGAATATACAAGCCAACATATTTGGCTATTCCTAGAATAACCTTAGCTAATGCTTTAGTTTAGGTGCCTCTTCTAATGCCTTTACCACATTTGCTTCGGAGTCAATCCCTCTTTACTTATATAGTGATCTATGAAGTCCATAGATGACACACTAGATTTACAGTTTTCTTTTGTAATAGATCACTGTCTTCCAGCACACTCATTGGAACACAATTGACGAAGATGGTAAACAGAATGGCACCCATTTACACATATAGGCACCTTCTGATATAAGAAAATATTTCTTATCACAAATTTCGTATTAAAAGTTAGAGATTTAGAATCTTCAGGAGTGCAACCTGGTGGGAAGCCGAGGTAAGATCTAATGTGATAAACACAGTGGTGCCCTTGATTAATCATCTTCATAATGTTTGGAAGCGGGTGACGATCTACCCAGAGACGTTCATTGAGATCCCGTAGTTCAACACAAAGTGTAATTTTCCCATTCAGTGCATGGAGCATCACCACAGCGTAAATCCCTCAGACGTTTCTAGTTCCCCTAATATGTTGTCCTTGCACAATCTATCCAATGCGTTCAAGGACGGTGCACGGGCACCATACTTTGAACTTTTCCTTTGGACAAAACCTTTTAAAATTCCTAAGGACTGCAAAACTATTACCACATTTCAATAGTGGTTCCTCTTCCTGCACTTAAGAAATCTAACCGCTATAACCCAAGGCCACATCAGGATGAGCCCTTCATGATGAGCTCTGTTGGGACAGGAATTTCCTCTGCATGGTTTACAGCTGTGTTTACCTGTCATGGCTGATAAACTGCGTGTATCTAGTATCTTATTTTTTTAAATTTTGACCCTAGCCTCATAATAACCTAGTGTGTGCAGAGGCTTAGGTTTGTCCTTAAACATGCTTGAAGTCCTGATCCTATGCTGTTACCTGCAGGAGAGCACCAATCATGCCCTTATTGTATAGACAGTGGACTACTGTCCCATTCATGACTTTAGTACATACAGCGGAGCATACCATATTTTGTGAATCCATTGTTTTAACTAGATCTCTTTATTTGGAGTGAAGGTCTACTGGCCCAAATGTTTCTACATGATAAACCAGAGCCTAACACTAACATGTCAAGTGTGTGTTTGTGTCAGTGGCCTACATGGTATTTACCTGGTGGGCATGAATGAACCAGAGTAATGGAGGCTTGTGGGATCCATTCTGGATATCCCAAGTCTGGCCTTATGCACTAAGTGAAAGTGAGGTTGTTTTCTGTGACATTGGAAGTCTATTGTTGACATTCCTGCAGCTGGAGGGAGGTGAGGAAATATAAATTTTATGGTCAAAAAATGTTCCCTAAGGTGTACCCCACCGTCTCGATGTACAAGCTTAAAGTGCATGTAACTTCCCTCCTGTGCCAGCTATGAAGACGCAAATACATTTGCGTCCAACGTTAACATGTCCTCTTTCAGATCCACCCTGAACGGGTTGAATATTCCGTTCCTAAGTATGCCATGCCAACGTCTCTTTGTGGTGTACTTTACACGTTTTTCAGCTCTGGCGAAGTAGGCCCTGAATTCTGCCATCGAGCCTCTTTCTGCCTTCTGACTCTGAACGCCTCAGCCTGGGCTGCCTCTGTACCCGTGACCTCTGCCTTACTCCCTGCGCGGCTAACGGCGCTTAGCTCAGCCTGCTGCCTGCCAAGACTGTATTCAACCTTCGAATTATCTGTTCCGCTCCTCAAACATACATTCCTGCCTACTAGTTCAAGTAAACATCTTTCCAGCTGCAGAGCAAAGGGCCCGGCCTCACTGTCTCCGTGCAAGTAATTAATAGCCTCTGTTACCATGGTAGGCCCATGCCCCCTCGCATCTCATGCAGACACGTAGACGCTTATACACGCACTCACAGTCAGTATAGAATAGCCTCTGACCAAGAGACCTTTCCCTCTAGATAATATGGTTCCCAAACATCAGATATTAGATATGATATAGGTACGAGTTGATCTGACATGCCAGACTTCTGTCTCTTTCCGCTAGTGTAAATGTCAAGTCCCCTGCACCCTCCAGCTCCACGTCAGCTCCACGTCAATCACACGTCATGCAGCTGCGCGCGCATCCAGGCCTCAGATTTCTGCTGACATTGCAAGATTCTGCTAAGTACCCACCTACCTGTGACACTTACATGTGACGTTTCTATGTTCACGCCTAGTTCATGCCTAGTTCACGCCTTTTTGATTACGTATTGCTAACACGTGTGTGATTTTATCTTGTTTCTCTCAGCTGTTACGCCTTCTGTATTGGTATTCATTATATGGTTTAAGTATAAAAGTTATGTCTTGTCAATAAAGTATGCTCTATCCCTTCCTGCACCCCAGTGGTGGCAGGAACACGATATCCGGTACCAGCACCATTCCATCTCATCACGTTATACAGACAACAACATTCTGATCCAGGTCCCTTACCTGATACATTAGAAGCACTACTTATGAATAGATGGAGAGGCCTAAGTACCAGATTAATTCAAATAATTCTAGAACAACGACGTAAATATAACGTTTTCTTAGGCCCACAATATGTTTCAGCTCAGCCACCAGAAAGAAGAATGTGTCCTTTTGAGCATTTTGACAGGCAGAATCCGTTACGAGAAGTACACCCAGTTATGGGTGCCGATAATACCCTGAAACGTGTGTATGTATACACACCTCTGACCAAGTTAGAACTATTAGAAATGAAGAAACTAGTACCCTGTCATGATAAAGACCCTGCAGGTTTTCACCGAGAACTTAAAGACATGTTACTAATGGGAGATTACACATATACAGACATTATGAAATTGTTAAAAGTACTGCTGCCCACCGGCATCTACGAGAAACTCAAGGAAAGAGAATGGGAGGTGGGAGATAAAAAGATTATATGGACTGAAATAGAAGACGAGGAAAAAATTCGTACTCCAGGGCTAGGCCTTGGGGAGAAAGCTAAAGCATTACCAGGTCTAATAGTACAGGTCTTGCCAAGATTATTGACAACTAAAAAGGAAGACTGGGACGCAATCTCAGCCTGTAAACAGAAACACGATGAAGATACCAGTGACTTCTATTCAAGATTCGAGAAATGTTTCATTATTAATAGTGGCCTAAAACCAGGTAGCGAGTCGTACCCGCATCTTTTTGTAACAAAGTTAGTCGAGAATTCCCTGACAGCAGTTAAGAACCGTGTATATAAAGTTGAAAGTACATGGCAAGCAAATACGCCATCCCAGATGTTACAAATGTTACAATACCACCAGAACAGAATTAGAGAAGAACAGGATCACGAACAGAGACGTATGAAAGACACGAAAATGAAAATGTTAGTGGCCCAGTCGGTTCCAGCCGACGGCCAGAGAAAGGGTACGACCCAGACAGGTAATGCCGCAGCTCCCGTTAAAGGGACATGCAACTATTGCAAGCAGCCAGGCCACTACGTACATGAATGTCCAGTCCTGAAACACAATATAGCAACAGGTAAAACTAAAGAAAGACCGCATCCGCCTAGACAAGACCAGGTCCAGCAACAGACTTCACAGAATTCACAACCTATGCATGCTCCACCACATACAGCACAGACCGCAGCGGTATCACAGCCACAGCCACAGCCCATTGCCGCGACACAGCAAGTTTCACGACAGATGAACCAGTATGCCCAATCTGATTATCCCGATTATCTGCGATACACATGAAACAGCCTAGAGAGGGAGGTTGGCTTGCCTCTTATTGAGATTCCTGTAGATCAAGAGGGTCCTTATGTACACAGTCAAGTATTGGGAAAAGACAGAAAGTTTTTAATTGACACAGGGGCAAGCCGCACAACAATCAGCCATAATGAAGTCCCAGGGGCACCCCTCTCAGGCTCACAGAATGTTTCCCTTGGTTTTTCAGGACAGCCTATTGTAAATGAGGTATCGAAACCAGTCCCCCTGGCTGTGGGTCCATTATCACGTGTTACAGACTTGTTACTCACGAAATCATGTCCAGAAAACTTGTTAGGTATCAAAACATTGAAGGCTCTAGGAGCTGTGATATGTTGTTCTCCGGAAGGAGTTAGACTTTTCCTGCGTGACTTTAAGGGTCACTATGTATTACGAGAGTTTGATGTCAGATTGAAAAATGTACCGAAACACCTGTGGGCCCAAGGCCCAACCGATGTAGGTTGCATGCACATCACACCATACCGTGTAACACTCAAACCAGGAGTTGTTTTACCGAGAATCAGACAATACAAATTACCACCCGATGCTGTAGTGGCTTTACTGGAAATCATTGAAGAGCTCATTGCCCAAGGAGTGGTCGTAGAGACCGACTCCAATATCTGTAATTCCCCTATCATTCCGATTCTTAAACGTACTGATCCCAATGCACCGCCAGTATATCGGCTGGTGATTGATTTACGAGAACTGAATAAATGCATTGTTCCACAGTACCCTGTGGTTCCCGACATCTCTTCCCTATTGACTGCTATTGACTCAGAAGCAACGTTCTTTACTGTAATTGACCTCAAGAACGCCTTCTTCAGTGTGCCCATTGATCCAGAGAGCCAATACCTCTTCGGATTCAGTTTAAATGGACGAAGTTTCAAATTTTCACGCGCACCTCAAGGATTCACAGAAAGCCCCAGCATCTATAGTCAAGCACTGAAAAGACAACTTGATTGTATCCAAATGCCAGTTAATACCGCCTTACTGCAATACGTCGATGATCTGCTGATCACCGCACGAAGTGAACCCGAATGTGAACAAGCATCACTGACAGTTTTACATTTTCTGGCCGACAAGGGACACAAGGTGTCTCCTTCGAAGCTACAATTCTGTGTTCAGCAAGTTGTGTACTTGGGTCACTTGCTGTCCAAAGTGGGGAGACAGCTCACTCCTGATCGCATCCAGTTAATTGTAAATATGCCACAACCCCAGACACAAAAGGAAGTGCGGGCCTTTATAGGCCTCACCTCGTACTGCAGACAATGGATTCCCCAGTATGCATTTCTAGTTAAACCTCTCATTCAGTTGACAACACAGGAGGCAGCGACTTCGACTGCCCTTCCTTGGACTCAGGAACATACACAGGCCTTTGAGGAATTAAAGAAAGCTTTATGTCAAGCACCAGTTTTAGCGACACCATGTTACAGCAAACCTTTTACACTTTTTGTTACAGAACGTGATGGTACAGCGTTGTCTGTCCTCACTCAAGATCAAGCAGGTTCACATAAGCCTTGTGCTTATTTTTCAAGTACATTGGATTCAGTAGCCCAGGCACTCCCTGCGTGCTTAAAGTCAGTTGCAGCGACAGCTCTAGCTATCAGACAGAGCGATTCAATTGTCTTAGGACATCAATTAACAGTACAAGTTCCACATTCTGTAGAGGTTCTTCTAAACCGAACCCAGACTCAACACTTGACAAGAAGGGACTTCCCACTAGAATAGGAACTGATCTAGAAAATGAAGTATATGGATTAGGTAATTATACAATTAACCTTGTGATTCTTACTGTCGAATCCGAAGCTGCACCAGTTCTCCCTGCTATGTCCGTATTACCAGTCACAGGTGACTTATGTGTCAGAAAGAAGGGTTCAGTACACTTAGGTCATAGCAAATGTACTACTGTGGTCGAATTCAGTGATCAAGGCAAGTCTTCCTTTAGAGCTACTCGTCATTCCTACTTTTTTTGTGGCCATACCGCATACATACGCTTACCTCCAGATTGGGATGGTACCTGTTACATTGCATTCCTTCTGCCACCTGTTTTTCTAGCCCCTCCTGATTATCACAGAAATACAAATCTAGTAAAGAATAGACTCCGAAGAGATCTCCCGATTGTCGACTATACTGAAACGGCATGGGAGCAATACACAGACTTCAATAAAGGTTTCTTCCCCTACTTAGGTACTGTCTTTAATAGTAAACTGATACGAAGATTAACTAGAACCCTCGAAGCAGTAGTGAATGAAACTACCTCCGCTCTAGGCAACCTAACAGAGGAGCAATCTGCCATGCGGGTTGTTGTTCTCCAAAACCGTCTTGTTATTGACGTCATCCTAGCAGATAGGGGCGGAGCTTGTAAGGTCATCGGGTCAAGTTGCTGTGTTTTCATTCCAGAAAACGCGCCAACGGTATATAAAGCCATTACACGTCTTCATAAAATTGCAAGTTTGATACATCAGAATCCAGGCACCTGGACTTGGTCCGGTTGGTTCTGGACAACGTTGACCGCTTGGGGATGGAAGATCCTATCCTTCCTAGGCATTGCCCTTGTCATAGTATTCAGTTGCTGCCTGTGCCTACAGTGTGGGCCAGCGATTTGTGGTCTGTGCGCCACTTCATGTATTCCACATTCCAGTTTTCACTCAAAACGCGAAAAGAAGAAAGAAGAGCAAATGATGTTACAAGAACAGACTGATCGGTTCATGAGGATCGATATATCATGAAGGGTCCGTAGGGAACAAGGAGGGAATGAGGAAATATAAATTTTATGGTCAAAAAATGTTCCCTAACGTGTACCCCACCGTCTCCATGTACAAGCTTAAAGTGCATGTAACTTCCCTCCTGTGCCAGCTATGAAGACGCAAATACATTTGCGTCCAACGTTAACATGTCCTCTTTCAGATCCACCCTGAACGGGTTGAATATTCCGTTCCTAAGTATGCCATGCCAACGTCTCTTTGTGGTGTACTTTACACGTTTTTCAGCTCTGGCGAAGTAGGCCCTGAATTCTGCCATCGAGCCTCTTTCTGCCTTCTGACTCTGAACGCCTCAGCCTGGGCTGCCTCTGTACCCGTGACCTCTGCCTTACTCCCTGCGCGGCTAACGGCGCTTAGCTCAGCCTGCTGCCTGCCAAGACTGTATTCAACCTTCGAATTATCTGTTCCGCTCCTCAAACATACATTCCTGCCTACTAGTTCAAGTAAACATCTTTCCAGCTGCAGAGCAAAGGGCCCGGCCTCACTGTCTCCGTGCAAGTAATTAATAGCCTCTGTTACCATGGTAGGCCCATGCCCCCTCGCATCTCATGCAGACACGTAGACGCTTATACACGCACTCACAGTCAGTATAGAATAGCCTCTGCCCAAGAGACCTTTCCCTCTAGATAATATGGTTCCCAAACATCAGATATTAGATATGATATAGGTACGAGTTGATCTGACATGCCAGACTTCTGTCTCTTTCCGCTAGTGTAAATGTCAAGTCCCCTGCACCCTCCAGCTCCACGTCAATCACACGTCATGCAGCTGCGCGCGCATCCAGGCCTCAGATTTCTGCTGACATTGCAAGATTCTGCTAAGTACCCACCTACCTGTGACACTTACATGTGACGTTTCTATGTTCACGCCTAGTTCATGCCTAGTTCACGCCTTTTTGATTACGTATTGCTAACACGTGTGTGATTTTATCTTGTTTCTCTCAGCTGTTACGCCTTCTGTATTGGTATTCATTATATGGTTTAAGTATAAAAGTTATGTCTTGTCAATAAAGTATGCTCTATCCCTTCCTGCACCCCAGTGGTGGCAGGAACACGATATCCGGTACCAGCACCATTCCTTTTTAAGGAATAAAACCCCTAAGAACTCTAACACCACGGACTCTGCGTCTTTCTTTCCGATTGAGTTATTTTTGTTTAAGTACTTACCTGCATAGAAATTAGGACGGTAAATCAAATATTTACCACAGAGGGGACCTAGATACTGAAGTGGGGAAAAAGGAGGCAGGTTTCCTTTAAAAATTCAATTAGGCCTTTTACTGAGAGGAGCAACTGATTAGTCTTCCTTAAGCACTGCATTTGTCAGATGGTGGGAATAAAGGGAGGGATTGGAGCTCTGTTGTTAAAGGTGAAAGGGACCTGTTGGATGAGGCCAGGCTTGTATCTTTCTCTGGATCATTCTTCAGTGTTGCTGATGACAGTCAGGTGCAGAAAGCCTAATCTCTTTTATTTATTTATTTATTTATTTATTGACATTTGTAGAGCGTGGCGAATACCCGTGGGCGTCTCGGCGCTAGTTAAGGGATGGATCAGCAACTGGGGTAAAGAAGATATACAAGGCTATTGGTCAAATAACCACGTCTTTAGCTGTTTGCGGAATGTGAACAGGGAGGGACTTGCTCGGATATGTGCAGGAAGGGTGTTCCAGAGTCTAGGGGCGGCAACCAGGAAACGCCTGTCGCCCCAGGTGACTGTTCTAGTGCCTGTGTTGTGGGTGCCCCCTGCAGGTGGTCATCCTCCTGTAAGATGCATCACTCAACATAAAATCTGCATACGGAGAGCAGCTGGAGAGGACACTTGAAAGGAGGACAACCAAATTGGTTCTGAAAATACAGACATGGGTTCCACATCTATCTGCTATGACTGTATAAAAGTGTGACCCAATTACCAACTTGTTGTTCCAGTTTTAATTTATCTGGGTCCAATGAAAGTAGTAGTCTATAGTGTACTCAAAATACTGCTGTACAGCCAGCGCTAGTATCTGCCTGACAGCCAGTTTCCCAGAGGTGAGGAGTTCATCCCTTAATGCAGGGATTGATTACCTGTCCTGAAGTACCTAGCAGCCAGCCTGCCTGGTGAGAGATGGAGGAGCCTGCCAAACCTGCTGGAGGAGTGACTGTCCAGGAGGAGTGAGGTCCAGCATGACTCAATTATGGCAGGTCTGAGGAAGTATAGGATTTTGAGAGCGATGGTGTAAATGGGCAGAGACCTCTCCAGTGCGATCCCTGCCAGGAATCATGAAGCTGCAGCATGACCTGAACTTCTAGCCCAAATTGTGAAGTTTCAGAGTGACCTGAGCTGCTGAGCCTGATCTGCGAAGCTGCAGCATGTTCTGAACTGTTGAGCCTGGATTTTTAAACTTCGGCATGACCTAAAGTCACTGCACCTGCACCCAGTCACAGACATTGACTCTTAGTTACTGTACCTTAGCATACCTCAAGCCGTGGTCCACTATCCTGGGTGAGACCTCAACATCTGCTTAAGTCCGGCCATACATGGCCACATCCAAACATCCTGAGTAGGACTGCACCAAGACCTGCAGGACCATCCACAAGAAGATGCCACATTCCTCTGTTCCTCTGAGCAGTGTTACTTGACTGCAGCCGCATCACTTCGATGTAACTGTTGATGATCCAAGATGAACTGCAGGCTCATGCTCAGCCCAGATCGGGGTGAGCAAGTGAGCATTATAAAATATAGGAGGCTGTTTGAGAAGCGCTGGCCCTTTGAGAGACTGAAAGAGGCTCAGGTCAGAACCAGTTAACTGAATTAAAAAGACTGTGTGGTAACACAAGAGTATGGGAGTGATCTGCACCTGAGCTTAATCATACTAGAACCAGGCCTGGGTAGGGATCCCCCTGGATACTATGGTGGGAAGAGTGGTCAATAGCAGGAAGAGGTGGCAACCTACCCTAGCACCAGGACACTCAATAGTATCATGTATGTTTTCCTATGTGTAGTATTGAGTCGTAGTGTGTATTAAAATACTTTTCTTCTTGAATATCAACACTATGTTTGACAACCATTTATTCTCCTAATGTGTTTTTGCAGAGCTTGAGTACCTCCACACTGCCTCCTTGAGAAGTCTATTACTGCTCAGCATTGTTACCACTGAGAGTCAAATGCTTAAGGGGTTATACTTGGCTCAGTTCGCATAGCCATAGTAGGAGAGATTCCGGGAAATAAGAGCAAACAACTTCAACCCCTACAGCTGAGGCCCAGTACCCCCTGCTTGCCCCGTGGATTCCCTGAATGGAGTCTGACAAGCTCTGCTTGTTGAGCCCACCCCAGTAATTTTTTTTGCAAGTTTATTAATTAGTTAATGTAGACAAATACTTTAAAAATAAGGTTTTTAAAATCCTACAATACACAGTCACAAACATTGGACAGTCCATATATACACAGGTACCTGAACATTTGCAGTTAAAAATAATTTTTTCAACCTGGTAAGCAGCCACTGAATTACAAGCTAAACCAAATTTCACTATCTCTGCTCTCTAATGCTGATCAGATAATCTTTCAATGTACGGAAATTGATCTTCATTCCCTAAAAATGACAAGAGGGGACAGATTTAAATATTCTTTTTAAGATGTTCAAAGTCTTTGATTTGATTTGATTTGAAAAAAGTTTTATATAGTGCTGGCTAGACCTGGAGGTATCATAGCGCTTTACATGAGGATCAGTGAGTTACAGGTTACAAAAATAACATCAGTTACAGTTACACAAATTACATCAGTTACATTTATAAGAAATTACATCAGTTACAGTTACAAGTATAGGAATAGGTATAGGATAAGAACATGAGATTGCACAATAACTGTCAGGTCCGTTCAGGATGCTCCTCAGGATGGGGTCGATGCTATAAGGGGGCCCACCTCTAGATCAACCCAAGTCTGACTGTAATTGTGCCCAGACTGTTAAGGCGATCAAGCGGGGGAAAAGTTGGGGTCCGGAGGAGAACAGCTGGGCTCTTGTAACCGCAACCTGTAACCACAGAAACAAGGGATAAGTACTGCAGAACCCTCAATCGTGACAAATATCATGTAACAAAACCCCCTGTTACCTCACCTGTGAATCCCACAGGTGTGCCTTTATGCAGGAAGGATCTAAGGGCTGCTTCTATATCCCCTGGTATACTACTGGAAAATACAATGCAAAGATCATTAGCAAACCCCCTGGTTCCCTCCCTTCCTTGTTTCTGAAAGATTAGGCCAGCAATGAACACCTACCCTTGTGAAGGATACAGCTAACTTAAAGTTGCCCCAGAGCACCATTCAATGAAAACAAAATAACGATCACATTCCTGGTAACGGTGGTAAATAACAACAATGTCTTTCTCCTCCGAGGAAATGCTGATTAAATTGACCTCAGGGTGTGCAAGACGCGACTACCCCAGGATCTCTCCAACATGCCCTATAATACAAGAGTTAGGAAAACAAATCATAAGCCCAGCTTAAAGTATGTGGATAGCGTCTCTACAGATCCGGCTCTGTAAGCGCTTCAAAGTGATTAATGAGTACGTTAAGGTAAGGCGGCACCGAAAACAAGGTGTCCTGCGCTAACCGGAGCAAGACGCTCCCTGTAAGTACACAACAAACGGATTCTGTAATTATAATAGGACTAGAAATGCCCCACTCGGTTCCGAGCAAAAACCTGGTGTTTGAATGATGGAAGGACACACGGGCGCTTCCTAAGCCCCTCCAGTTAAATCCACAAACGAGCGGCAACACACCAAGGAACACCACGTTGTAGGCGCTTCCAAAGCCCCACCAGTATAATCCACAAACGTTTTTTCTGAAGACGTGAAACGCTGAACCCACACGCAAAAGGCAGCGTGTCTCTTCAGCGCAATCCGAAACTTGCCTCTGCCGATTTCCAAGATCCTGAAACACAAATCCAAAGTACTCGACCAAAGGCACCAGCAGGAATAATCGGCAGCGCGTCTTCCGCCTGACTTCCTGATAATCCCTCACTGCGTCGCGTCATAGGAGCGCGCGGTGCAAATGATCATGGGATATGTAGTTTTCTCATCCCGTTTCTCAGCACAAGGCAGGCAGTGATTTACCAGAGGTCGGGGAGGGCGAATCGTGACAGTACACCCCCTCTCACAACACTCACTGACTGCCACCAGGTTTACCAGGGTGCAACAAGTGGAACCTCCGCACCAGTCTAGGCGCATGAACCGCACCCACCGGTTCCCACGAATCCTCCTCCGGACCATAACCCTTCCAAGACACCAGATACTGGAGCCTCCCCCTTACTCTACGGGAGTCCAAGATGCGCCGCACCTCGTACTCCACTTCCTGTTCCACCCTCACAGGCGCAGGGGCGGTACGACTCGGTCCCCGGGCAGGCATGAGTAATGAAACATGGAACACAGGGTGTATCCTGAAATGTGAGGGGAGTTTAAGTTTCACTGCTACTGGGTTGACCTGACGAACCACCTGATAAGGACCGATGAATCGGGGATTGAAAACACTGAACCTTTTAAAACGAATGTTCCTAGTGGACAGCCACACCCAATCCCCTTTCTTATACCCAGGACAAGGCCTACGATGTCTATCAGCCTGCGCTTTGTACCTAAGCTTAGCTTTTACAAGATTGTTTCTGGCCTGCAAAACAGTCTTCCGTAACTGCACCAATCGTGTCTGCAACTGTGGAATCGGGGCTTCAACACTGGGCACACTCAATGGGACAAATCTGGGATGGAACCCATAAGTACAGAAAAACGGGGTACACAATGTAGATGAATGTATGGCATCATTATACGCCACCTCAGCCGACCATAACCACTCCACCCATGCTTCCGTAGAGGTATCCACAAAACACCTCAAGTACTGCTTGAGGGTCTGGTTTAACCTTTCGGTCTGCCCATCCGTTTGCGGATGAAAGCTGGTGGACAAGGATGAGGCAATGCCCAACCGATCACACCAGACCCTCTAAAACCTGGCGGTGAATTGTGCCCCTCTATCCGAAACAATGACCTTAGGCAAGCCATGCAACCGAACGATATGGATAAGCAGTAACTGGGCCAATTGACTAGCCGTTGGTACCCCTCTACAGGCAATGAAGTGGCCCATCTTGGTCAAGTAGTCCACGACTACTATTATAGCCGACATCCCATGATCCTGAGGGAGTCCCACCACAAAATCGACTGAAAAGCTTTCCCAAGGACTCACAGGCGTGGGCATTGTTTGCAACAGCCCTTGTGCTGGTCTATGATCGCTTTTGGCCTGCGAACAGACCTCACAACGTTGAACCCAAGCAAACACATCCGGCCGGATGGTGGGCCACCAATAAGCACGTAGCAGTTTTTCCAAGGTTTTCTTCCCTCCAGTGTGTCCTGCACAAGGTAGATCGTGGCACCACTTGAATACTTGCTGTCTCAATGCAAGAGTGGGGAGAAGCAATTGAGACCCCTTCCTTGGCAAACCTTGACGTATCTTCCATTCCGGGTGCAACCGAATCCACGTCTTCCAAACAAAGGTCTGGATGCCTTTCTTAACCTTGTGTAAGAATTCCGCCGTATGGATCACCCCTATCACCTGTTGAGGTTTGATGATGCTGGTTTCAGGAGACTCCTTCACTGCGGAGTGGCTTTCTTGACGGGTAAGAGCATCAGCTTTCCGGTTGTCACATCCCGGGCGGAAGGTGACCACAAAATGAAACTCTGAAAAGAAAAGCATCCATCTCAGTTGTCTAGGAGTGAGATGACGTGCGGCTCTTAGAAACTGAAGATTTCGGTGGTCTGTAAAAACTGTGATTTGGTGTGTGGCACCCATCAACCAATGCCTCCACTCGGTGAAGGCGTCTTTAATAGCCAGCAATTCCTTCTCTGCAATTGTATAATTGCGTTCAGCCGTATTTAGCTTGCGTGACATGAAGGCAATGGGATGTAGATGACCTGTATCTTCACTCCTCTGGGAGAGAACAGCCCCCACTGCTAGGTCAGACGCATCCGCCTCTACCACGAAAGGGAGGTGTGGGTCCGCATGAATCAGTACCGGAGCAGAGGTGAACGCGGTTTTCAACCGATCAAACGCTGTTTGCTCTTCGGTTCCCCATATAAAAGGGGTGTTCTTCCGGGTTAGTTTTGTGAGAGGAGCCACCAGATCTGAAAAGTGAGAGATGAACCTCCGGTAGAAGTTGGCAAAACCCAGGAGCTTCTGGATATCCTTGACAGAGACGGGTTGGGGCCACTCCACAATGGCTTGTACCTTCCTTTCAGCCATTATCTGCCCTGACGGAGTGAGCATGACTCCTAGGAATTCCACGGTTGTGACATGAAACTCACATTTCGTCAGTTTGCAGTATAATTGGTTTTGCTGTAAAGCCTCCAGTACTTGTTTCACGTGTTGGATGTGTTCTGGTTCGTCATTAGAGTAGATTAAAATGTCATCAATGTAGACGACTACAAAGATGTCCAGGTAGTCTCGCAACACCTCGTTTAGAAAGAATTGGAAAGAGGCTGGGGCGTTGCATAGCCCAAAGGGCATCACAAGATACTCAAAAAGCCCATACCTGGTTTTGAAAGCGGTTTTCCATTCGTCGCCTGATCGTATGCGTACTAAATGGTAGGCTCCCCTGAGATCTAGTTTTGTATATATCCTGGCTGATCTCACTTGTTCCAGTAACACCGGAATTAACGGAAGAGGGTATTGGTTTTTGATGGTGATTGCATTTAAGGCCCTATAGTCTATACAGCAACGTAATTCCCCATTTGCCTTCGGAATAAAGAAAAGGGGGGAAGCTGCTGGGGACCGTGATGGTCGGATGAATCCCAAAGCGAGTAAATTGTCCAAATATTCCCTTAGGTGTTTTGTTTCGGGTTGGGATAGTGCATAAATACGACCGCAGGGAACCACTGACCCGGGTGTTAAATCGATGCGGCAGTCGTATTCCCTATGTGGGGGAAGCACTTCTGCTTTGGTTTTACTGAAGACTTCTTCATACTCATGGTAATACTGAGGTAATTCCACCTCTTTTTCCGCAGCTGTGGAAATGGTGTGAGTGACTGCCAATATCATAGATGGTCGGGGTTTCTCCTGGATGCAATGGTCGTGGCAATAGGAAGAGGAGAACTCCAAAGATTGTTCGTTCCATTTTATATGGGGTTCATGTTTTTTCAGCCAAGGGAGTCCCAAGATGATACCATAATTAGGAGCCTGGATGAGGTTAAACGAAATCAGTTCCTTATGATCACCCCCATACCACATCTCATACTCCGGGGTATGCTGTGTGATAGGACCAGATTCCAACACATGACCGTCTACTGCAAACACTTCTTCCATGACGGGTTTGTCTACTGGAGTCACTCCCAACTTTCGTGCTTCTGCTAAATCCATGAAGCAACCTGTTGCTCCGGAATCCACCATGGCACGTACATACTTTGGGTATTGATCAATCCATAGTTCAATGTCTATAAAGAACAACTGGTTTCCCACTCGGTTTTCTTCTGTAATCGAAGGGATGAAATGTACACTTGAGTCCCTCCCTTCTTTAGGACTCAAGCCTCGGAGTTTTCCGAACTCTTATCGACAGTGGATACAGCCCCGGGACCCGTACGATAGCGTCCTCCTTTCGGTTTCACCGGACATTCTCGTAAAAAGTGGCCTTTCTTCCCACAGTACAAACACAGCCCAAATTTGCGACAATGCTCTCGCTCACTGGTAGTGAGGGATGCTCTCACCACCCCAACGTCCATAGGTTCGGGTTTACCTTCAGTTTTATCTCCACTAGTTGGTTTCTCCCCGAACACCAGGGGTCTGTCTCTTCTTCCAGTCTCTCCCTTTCTCTCTCTCAATCGGTGATCCAAGCGCAAAGCCAAATCGATAAATGCCGCACATGTGGTAGGCTGGGGTTCAACTTGTGCTATTACATCCTTGAGATTGTCTGTGAGCCCTTGGTAAAACAGAACCATCTGTTTGGCTTCAGGCCAATCAGTTTCAGCGATTAATCTACGGAAATGATTTAAATAAGTCACGATATCCGAATTGCCCTGTTTAAGAACCAACAACTCCTTATCAGCTGAGAAGGTCTCAGCTCTTCTATCAAACGTTTTCTCAAATTCGGCTCGAAACAGATCCCAATTGTATAGGATTCCGTCATTATTCCTGACTATAGGTACAGCCCACTGGGCTGCCTCCCCTCCTAAATAGGAGATCAGAAAGGAAACACGGGTTTGATTGGTCAAAAAACATTTGGGTTTACATGTGAAGTGCATCATCACCTGGGTCATAAACACCTGCACTTTCTTTCTATCTCCCATAAACCTTTCTGGGGGGGCCAAAGGAACTGGAGAAGGCATTTCGACTACCAACGAAGTTGGTGGAGGGGCAGGGTTACCTGCATCAAACGGGTTCCGCTGCATAGCATCCATGCGTGCTTGCAACGCAGCCGTTTCCTGGCGAGAGGCGGCCAACTCGGCCTGAACTAGGCCTAGGGCTGTCACTACCTCGTCTAAGGTCGCCATCCCTTGTATCAACCCAACCAGGAGGAGCGGAACTTTTAGGCCGATTATTCTGTCAGGTCCGTTCAGGATGCTCCTCAGGATGGGGTCGATGCTATAAGGGGGCCCACCTCTAGATCAACCCAAGTCTGACTGTAATTGTGCCCAGACTGTTAAGGCGATCAAGCGGGGGAAAAGTTGGGGTCCGGAGGAGAACAGCTGGGCTCTTGTAACCGCAACCTGTAACCACAGAAACAAGGGATAAGTACTGCAGAACCCTCAATCGTGACAAATATCATGTAACAAAACCCCCTGTTACCTCACCTGTGAATCCCACAGGTGTGCCTTTATGCAGGAAGGATCTAAGGGCTGCTTCTATATCCCCTGGTATACTACTGGAAAATACAATGCAAAGATCATTAGCAAACCCCCTGGTTCCCTCCCTTCCTTGTTTCTGAAAGATTAGGCCAGCAATGAACACCTACCCTTGTGAAGGATACAGCTAACTTAAAGTTGCCCCAGAGCACCATTCAATGAAAACAAAATAACGATCACATTCCTGGTAACGGTGGTAAATAACAACAATGTCTTTCTCCTCCGAGGAAATGCTGATTAAATTGACCTCAGGGTGTGCAAGACGCGACTACCCCAGGATCTCTCCAACATTCCCTATAATACAAGAGTTAGGAAAACGAATCATAAGCCCAGCTTAAAGTATGTGGATAGCGTCTCTACAGATCCGGCTCTGTAAGCGCTTCAAAGTGATTAATGAGTACGTTAAGGTAAGGCGGCACCGAAAACAAGGTGTCCTGCGCTAACCGGAGCAAGACGCTCCCTGTAAGTACACAAAAACGGATTCTGTAATTATAATAGGACTAGAAATGCCCCACTCGGTTCCGAGCAAAAACCTGGTGTTTGAATGATGGAAGGACACACGGGCGCTTCCTAAGCCCCTCCAGTTAAATCCACAAACGAGCGGCAACACACCAAGGAACACCACGTTGTAGGCGCTTCCAAAGCCCCACCAGTATAATCCACAAACGTTTTTTCTGAAGACGTGAAACGCTGAACCCACACGCAAAAGGCAGCGTGTCTCTTCAGCGCAATCCGAAACTTGCCTCTGCCGATTTCCAAGATCCTGAAACACAAATCCAAAGTACTCGACCAAAGGCACCAGCAGGAATAATCGGCAGCGCGTCTTCCGCCTGACTTCCTGATAATCCCTCACTGCGTCGCGTCATAGGAGCGCGCGGTGCAAAGGATCATGGGATATGTAGTTTTCTCATCCCGTTTCTCAGCACAAGGCAGGCAGTGATTTACCAGAGGTCGGGGAGGGCGAATCGTGACAATAACAAAAGGTTATTAGCATGTAGTATAGCCAAGTAAACACGTTTTATGAGGGATGGAAGGAAAAGGGGGAAAGGTAAACAGGGGAAGGAATAGACTGATAGAGTCGGGTAGACCAGAATGGGTAAAGTATTTCAGGGGAGACAAAGCAGTCAGAGCAAAAAAGAAACAGACAGACAAGACCGTGAAGAACCGTTAAAAACAATGTCTGATATCCGGCTGGGTAGGTGACGGGTGAACCAAAGCCAGACTCCTCTATAGCTGCATAAGACAGCTCCACTGGGCAACGGCCGATGGTTCTTGGACTCTGCAGAATGCTAGTGCTGGCTAGACCTGGGGGTAAATGAGCGCTTTACATAAGGAAGTTAAAACATCAAAACAGTGGTTACAACATTACAATTAGATTCTGGAGCAGAAAAACAATCACATGTTGAAAAATACATTGGTTGAATAGAGCACAAGAACAAGTGCTTCCGTTTCTAGAGCAAGATAAAACATGGAAAACAAGATCAAGGAGCAAAGAAGGTAAAGGGGGAAGAAAAATGCTAAGGATACGTATCAAGCCAGGAAGACCAGGCATGGAGAAGGGTTCATTAAGTGTTTGCCAAAAAATAAGAGTAAGCAAGTAAGTCGGGCAAGACCAGATACGGTCCATGATTCAGTAACGACAAAGGCCAGACTTCAAAACTGGGTCGGGTAAAGGTATGGGTGGAAAGGGGAGCATCCCCAAGTCCAACAAGAAACAGGTGTAGTTGGCTCCGATGCTTTACGACTCAAAACTTGCCAGGCAGACCCTCTCAGTATCTGTTTGATGGAAACGGATCCCTCATGGAAACGGATCCCATAACTCTATCTTCCAAGTTCTCATTAGATAAATGAATTTGATTTACAAGTGATTTTGCCCAAAGTTGCTGCTTGGCAAACTGGGGGGCCACATGATAACACAGATATATGGTTTACTGATTCACCTTATGTCAGACACTTTCGATGTGTTACACGCTGCCTAGAAGCGAGACCTAGCCACTCTCGCCAATGAAGAATGAGCAGAGGCCAGGACATCCTTAAGATGCTCAGCAATTGCAACACGACTCCACCTTATGCAAATGAAATACTTCCTTAGAGTATACCTTACGAGACGTAAACTTTCAGGAGATGGGGGCGATCGCCTCCCCCTTCTGCCTCCAGTGCACACCACACATAGAGCCCACTGGTAGAGGATTTGGGACTTCTCATTCCCGAGGGGGACCGGGGAACAATATTGGAATGCATACCTAAGGTGTCTAAGAACACCCACTTTATACATATCAACCTATGTGTCCTGCACAGAGCATACCTCACCCCTAGAAGAAATCAACAGCCACTTTGCAGTGGAGAAAGCCAAGTGCCCGATATGCGGAGAAGTGGGAACCAAGTTTTTACACATGTTTTGGGGATGCCCGAGGTTAGCAGATTACTGGAAAAATATTACTGGTATACTAGCTGAGGACATCGGGAGGGAGGTTCCCGCACACTGCCAAAACTAAGGCTATGAGCAGGTTTCAAGATATGGATTTTATCATTGCAAAAAGAGAAATAGCCAGAAACCGGAAGGACCCGAGGGGGACCTGGATGACGGCCTGGAAAAGGGAATTGGTAAATGGACTGGCTGTGAGAGTGTGGTGAGTCCCGCAAGGCCAAGTGAGGCTATGGCTCGCTCACAGTGGCCAAGGCTTAGGAGACGTTAGGAGATGCTTTGTAGAACTCTGAGCCCCCTTTCCCTGCAGAGGTACCGCGTACCTCCTAGTAATAGTATCTACATTAAGGGATGGATTCTCTAATGGGGAATGGATACAGGAGGTATGGAGAGACAAGGCTCCATGGCAGCATCAGACAGAGCCTCAGGAAACCACTTCCATGGGGAAACATTTATTACAGCGCAGTCATTACATCGCATGTCACTACAACGCATGCCACTACAACCCATACCATTACAACAAATGCCATTACAACACATTATAAGGGAAATAATAGAGATTTTTAAGTTTTAGGGTGGGTATGGGTTTTTGGGTAGTTAGCAATGGTAATTTTTACCCCTACGCTATCCAACACTTTCCCTACTGTTGCACTCACTGGAATGGGAATAGTAATTGTTTCCCCTCCGCTATCCAACACTTTCCCTACTGTTGCACTCAATGGAGTGGGAATAGTAGTTTTTACCCCTAGACTAGCCAACACTTTCCCTGCTGTTGCACTCACTGTAATGGGAATAGTAATTTTTACCCCTACACCATCCAACACTTTCCCTACTGTTGCACTAACTGGAGTGGGAATAGTAATTTTTACTCCTACACTATCCCACACTTTCCCTACTGTTGCGGTCACTGGAGTAGGAATAGTAATTTTTACCCCTACACTGTCCAACATTTACCCTACTGTTGCACTAAAAGTATTATGAGTTGTAAAGGTATGCATTGTAATGGAATGCGTTGTAATAGTAGTTCTTAAAAATGCCTTGTAATGCATGTGTTGTAAAAACATGCAATGTAAAGATAGATGCGATGTAAAAACTGTGTTGTAAAAGCATGCGTTGTAATTGTTTGCATTGTAACGTCATATACTCCTTCTATCACAAAGCTGGCATTGTAACATCATATACTCCTTCCATGACGATGTTGGCATTTTCACTAAACGTGGAAATTGGAGCAGAAGGGGGCATGTCAAGGGGGGTGCAGGAGAGTTGAGGGAGAAATGTTTCTTTGTTACTATGTTGGCATGGAACGCAGACGAGAGAGAGAGGGGAGTGGGAGGAGATGGGGAGCGGCATTGTTGATGAGGAGACGGACTAAGGTAACACAACATCCTAGTGCCATATCTGATTATTTGTATAAGCTTTCATTATGAATGCGCGAGTATTGAGGCATTGCATATTTACTAAGTATGCTGGTACAGCACTGTGCCCCGTCTCCTGATGTGCGCGTTCTGTGAAAACACAATACAATTCGTTTACAAAACATTAAAAAAGGACATTGCTCGACAGTGGAAAGCCAATGCTCCCCCCTCAATAGAAGAGTGGAAGAAAGAACTAGACTGGTGCACAGGAAACAACCAATTCATGAGACATTTTCTGAAAGTCACTGCTAGACAGGAGCTGGAAGATATGCGTACACCTGCCATATATCACGAAGATGCCAATTTCAGTTCGTGTCTAATTATCTAGGCCAATACAGTGGATGGGAGATTCAATAATCATGTTAAACAGCAACTCTCGAGGAAATACCAGGAGAGGCATAGGCCACAAGCAAATACCTTTGCTCCTTATAAAGCAAGGGGAGCTATTTTACCTCTATTTGCAGTTAGTAGCAGAGTCAGAGAGGAGCTGTCATTTTCATAGTTGAAGTTGTTTCACACCACTGATGTAGGAACAGAACTAGACATAAATCTAGATGCAAAGTTCAACTTGCTTGTAATGGTTAAAGCTATTTGTATGAGCTAACTTTCTCTATATTATTTCCAGATAATTGCCATGCATACTTCATTCTTTTCTCCCAATATTTTATTGTTACATTATTGATTGTGAATTATGTATGGAAGGTCAGTAAAGTCCAATACAGGCTGACTGCCATCTAATCAATCAACACTAGACCGTCTGCATATAAGAAAAGGATATGTGGGTCATTCCAATCTTTGAGAAAAATTAGAATTATTCAATGAATTTAGAAGTAGGACAGCAAGATATAATATAAATAGGGCTGCGGCTAATGACTCATCTTTACAGAAAGCCATTATTATTAACAACCCTTCTTGATAGACAACCAGGGTAGGATTGGTGACACGGGTGCCAAAGGACCGGTAGCCGAGTTTCAGATGTGGGCTGCTTTTTTGGGCAGCCTGGGGGCTGTCTGTGCTTTTGGGAAGGAGGCAGCCAGCGGCCCAGTGGGTGCCTGAGTGGCCTTTCTAGAGGCAGATGGGCAGAGGTATTACTGCCTTTCTCTCGCTGGGCCAGCCCATTGATGCATGCTGATTAAGCGGGGGCAGGGGACCTGATCAGAAGAGGTCTCACTTGCATTCATGGGTGGCTCAACAGTGTGAACTAATCTGTGCATTTAAAAAAAAATTTAAGTGAAGTTTATAAAAACATGCCCCACTCCCTTTCTCTTCATAAAACTTTGTTGAAGCAGTGTTTTGCGGAAAGGCAATAAGCAAGTGTAGGCCACTTTATTTTCGTGTGCCCAGGCCTATTTTTTATCCCAGAGCTCGGACAACTAAAAGCAAACCAGCAGAAAAATCTGGAACCACCAGGCCAAAAAGTTATGCTATGTTATGTTATGTTAACTGATTTTTTTTAAAGCACGAAAAACTGCCCGGAGGCATCAAAGGCTGCTGTATTTCGGAGCGCGTCAAGCTAGGTTAATAGGTAAAGAGGTAGGTCTTCAATGACTTGCGAAAGAAGAGTACATTTGTCTGGGATTTAATGTACAGTGGCAGGGTGCTCCAAAGTTTTGAAGCCTCTATCACAAAACGTCTGCCGTCCAAAGAGGCGCACTTCAACCGAGGGATCATAAAGTTTTTGACCGAACTTAAACGGAGGGGCCTCTCTGGAAAATACAATTTGAGCCTGTCCTTGAGGTAGTTTGAGCCATGGTTGTGCAGAGGGCTTTGTAACTGACTCTTAGTTTAACCAGGAGCAGTGAAGCATCCGTAGAGATGGTTTTGCGGATTGGAACTTGTGGGTTTCTGACAAAAGTCTAGCAGCCACATTCTAAAGGGACTGCGGCTTGCTTAGATACTGCACCTGTACTTTTAGATAAAGCCTGTTGCAGTTATCTAGTTTTGGAAGTATTAATGATGTTACTACTGTTCCCTGCAGAGAAGGTAGAATATATTGAAGAATCTTTTTAATTAGCTTAAGTGTGTAGAAAGTGTCGAGATAGTAGCATTGGCCTGGTCACCCAAGGCAAGTTTGTTATCCATATGGACGCCAAGATTTCTAACCTTCTTAACAGGAGACCGTAGCAACCCAAGATTTTGTGGCCAGCAGGAGGGTGTCCAAAAGGCGATATCTTTGCCGAAAAGGAGGACCTCCGTCTTGCTGGAATTCAGTTTAAGAAATCTGCTTTCGAAAATCTGCTCGGAAGTCATCAAAACATACCACACAAACTTCAACTGAGTTCCGTTAAGAAACAGCCCGTCTGCATCTGACCCGCGGCAGCAGCATACCTCAATAGGTATTTAGTCATTATGAAAAATGTAGTCTTCCAGGTGTTGGCATCTAACTTTAGAACACTCTTTGGCAGTAATTTCAGTTAGACAAACTAGCCAGTTATTTGCTGGAAGGCTTGCACCTCCTTTCCTACAAATATGGTTTACAATAGCACCCTTCCATGAAATGAGGAAATAACCTGTTTCCATCACCCAATAAAAAACCAGATAAACTAGCAGGCCCACCAGTCAACAATTGACTTAATCGTTACAACCTGGTAAATTGTCCGGCCTTGCTACTCTAAACAGAATATCTCTTACATTTTGAACATTGAATGAGTTCCCTGTAGTGCTATTTAATGCAGTTTACCCACCTGAGAAAAATCATGAGATAGTCAGACCAGGACTCCTCAGGAAATATGCATATCAAAGCTGATGGATATCCTTAACCACATTGACTGATCAAATTTAATAATTTCATTAGATCACCAGATAGAATTATGTCTGATATATTACACCACTTTTTATAAACAACATATATATGTTCCCATATCATTGATTTATAGTGATACCTGAGCTCCTTCCGTTTCTGATGAGGTTTCTTTTCTGGGTTACATATTGACAAATAGTACATTAAACGTAGTGTCCTTTTAAGAGACTGACACATTTAGTCAAACTTTTAGACTGTGCAGGTTTAATTAAACAACTGTCCTAAATTGAACTAATAAGCATGCAGCCACATTTTTAATATCAAGGGCAAATATACCAAACAAGCTTACCATCTAAATAGTTGAAATCATCTTGCTCTGTGGCTAGTGTTAATTCTGGTGGGCAAACATCAGGGGTACTTCACCACAACAGAAATTACTTTGTTATGCTACTATATAAAGTTGAATGTCTAGGAGTGTTTGCAGTGCCATTGGTTGCTCCCTTCGTTTTTTAATATAGTAAATTCTTTGAAAAAAAGTAAAACTAGGCATCAGGACAGATATGCAGTGGAAAACAACCTTTACAACATAGTCATTACATCGCACTAACTTTACATAGCAGTCATTACATCGCAACATTCTTCACATCGCATGTCATTACAACACAGCCATTACATTACATGTCACTACAACGCATGTCATTACAATGCATGTCATACAATGCAGGTATTAAATCGCAAGCCATTCCAACACATACCATTACAATACATAGTACACGTACGCTATTCAACACTTACCCTCTGTTGCACTCACTGGAGTTAGAAGACTAATTTTTACACCTACACTTTCGAATACTTACCCTACTGTTGCACTCACTGAAGTTAGAAAAGTAATTTTTACCCCTACCCTATCCAACACTTACCTTACTGTTGTAGTCACTGGAGTTAGAATAGTAATTTTTACCCCTACCCTATCCAACACTTACCTTACTGTTGTACTCACTGGAGTTAGAATAGTACATTTTACCCCTATACTATCCAGCACTTACCTTATAAGCAATGTAATGGTAGGCATTGTAATGGTATGCGTTGTAAAGGTATAATGCGATGTTATGGAATGCGTTGTAAAGGTAGTGTCTGAAATGCGATATAATGGCAGCGCTATGTAAAAGAATGCGTTGTAAAGGATGTTGTGATGTAAAAACTGTTGTAAAGGCATGCATTGTAAATGTATGCGTTGTAACGTCATACATACTTAAGATAGACCATTCCGAGGGTGGTTATCCTTCTCATCTTATTAGACTTGTTTAAAATGGTATAATCATGAAAAGTTGTAACCGGAACATGAAAAATTCTAGAACATTACTTTATGACTGACTGTGCTAGAAGGTAATAACTTCAAGTTGAAAGCCCCGCTACGTGACAATAGCAATTGAATCTAGTGTATATAATGTAAGTGAAAGCTTTAACAATCTATATCTTTCCCTCAGCTCTAGATCCAGGTTGTCTCTGCAATGGGGAGTTCTCGGAAGTCATATCTTATTAAAGGTTTACCAAGGAAGTCTAAATCAAACTAACTAATTTGCAGATTTTCTTTCACAGGGTATTGGCTCCTTGTGCTCTTCTTTTCACTTTGGGCCTTTATTTTCGCTTGTTCCTTTGCAACTATGTTATATTGGTTTCTGTAAATAATTATGGGTTGAAGTATAGCCATGTCTCCTATATCTCCTTTTAACTAACTTTTGCTGATGAGAAATATATACAGTAGTTTCAAAACATGTGAAGTTTTTTCAGAACCACCCCTTTCTTCCTCAGGGTGCAGTAGTTTTTCCTCATCCATGCTCTTCAAATTTAGGAAAGGCCTTATTAAAGTAGGTAGACAAGTATTCATCTTCTGTAATTGTGAGGAGATATCTTTCAGCAGCTCTGGTGAGATTGCTGTTTTTATTAACTATTATTAATGTTTCTAGCATCCCTTTTATGGTATCTTGCATTAGTAATAGAACATCAGACATTGACAAGGACATGGATGGCATTATAAAAAAGATTTTTGCTAATAGCAAGTTAGACTCTATTCTCAAATAGTCAGCCATGAGTGACTATTTAGTGAAGGTGATCTTGGGCTTGGCAAATGAGCATGCTGTAAATGTTCTACTGCTTCCAATGAATCAATGCTACTTGATATAATATTGATACAAGTGAAAGAAGAAAGACAAGAACCTTTTCTCAGAAGAAAGTGGGTTGGAACATTTCCCTTGAATTTCAACATCTTCGATAGTTAAATTGGTTCGTAGGTTTGCATAATGATGAACTCTTGTATCTGTTGGCAGCAAAGAAGTGCCCTGATTAATGTGAGCCCTTTAGGGTTTTACAATTTTTCATAACAAAATGACATATGGAGTTTGTAAAAAAAGGGAGGTCACTTCCTTTAGGAATTAGAATACTGAGCAGATCTTGTCGCTGCCTGTTCTACAAGGTCTTTAAAAGCTGACACATATCCCCTGTAAGATCATAGGTCACAGGTTTTGCTGGACCTCAGAAGGTAGGGTGAAATTATAGAGGTGATATGATTTTTAGGTAGATAAATTACTCACGATTTTGACTCCTTATCTTTAAACCTATCGCATTTACATGGTCAGTTATAGAGTGCAGATGATCAGAATTAGAACTCAAACTATAAAGCTAAACATTTCAATACCAGTATTTTATATCCTGAAATTGCTTCCCCCCCAAAAAAAAACATTCCTAATTAATATAGTGCATACCTATGCATTTCTGTCTAGCAACTAGGGTATTGCTAACGGAGTAAGACTAGGTAAGGCTCTTTTAGGCTGAGGAATATGGAAAAGGGAGGGTAAAAGGGAGATGAAACTTTGCGGAGCAATTATATTCATATATTGCCAACAGAAAAATTAAACAAAAAAAAAAGAAGGGTGCCACAAACCGTACCAGGCTCCACCTTCCGCCCCTACCTGCACCTGCAGATCAGTTTCGGTAACACAGAGCCCGCTCTCTTCTCTTTCTTCTTTATGCACGGCAGTCTTCACGTTCTTTGCTTATTATGTATTCCTTTCTTTTAGTTTATGGTTTGGTCAGCAAGGGCTTATTATATGCTCTCATCCATTTTATTTCTTCCTTATAATGCCCTCTTGTAAATGTCTAATGCACTTCCTTGTTCCATCTTCCAATGGGGTCAAGAGAGTTTAATCAGACCACAATATATGTAGTGCTGCAGGACTCAACCCCCCCCCCCCCCAACCCTTCCCCAGACTCCTAATGGGAGCACGAGTTAGGATAATAGGAGATTCACAAGAGGATGGGAGGATCCCAAATTTGGAGGAAAAATGAGCAGTAAAATACTACAGCACTAAACATCAAGCTCCCTGAACCAGGGTTGCAGAATGAGATACCTCTCTGGGGTTTGTCAGGACCTGTCACACCCCATAACTCTGGATTGTTGCATATCATGGTTTTAGTATTATTGTGGACCATAACTGGTATATACGGAAGTACATAATTATATAATGCCATGGCAACCATATGTCAGCCATTTTTAGCTTAACTGCAACAGCAGTTTGCTGTTTAAGTTGTTTGCATTTCATGGGTTGTAAGCGGAGGATTACGCTTAAGGATGCAACTGTTTTCTGGGCTCTGTTGCTGGGATGTTGGTGGTGCAGTTATCTAGAAAACAGTAATGTTTTCAACGGTCTGGTAGAAGTGTATGTGCTCCTAATGCTGGCTGGTCAGGAGTTCCAGAGCTTGGTGGCTTGCACTGAGAAAGCAGTGCCTCCTACGGATTTCTTATGGTAAGGTGGAATGATGATAAGTGGTACAGGCATGAAGCTCAGTGTTTTGTTTGGTTTGCGTTGCCTGAATTTAACTTGTAGGTATAGCAGTCCTTCTCCTTAGGAGGCTCTGTACTAAATGCAGATTGCCTTGACTCTTGTCCTTCTAGCTATAGGTAGTCAGAGGAGCGATTGTAAGATTGGAGTCATGTGTTCTATTGGGTGAAGGCAGAGACAAAGCCTTGAAACAACATTCTGGAAGAGTTGTATTTTGCATATAATAAATGGAGGTGAGCCAAGGTATAGTCTGCTGGCATAGTCAAGCTTAGACATTACGAGCGTGAGGATGGTCTGCAGTTTATGTTGGTATGCAATGTATGGAAAGATGCAACATAGAGTTTTCATTGCTTAGAAGGCATTTTTTGTGACATTGTTAGCATGCGTTATCAAGGATAGGTCTGTCAGGCACGGTCAGCTGCAGCGCCTACCACGTTCAATGTAACAGGAACTACAAATCCTTTGAGGTCTGCGGTCCAGGCTCATGGGTATTTGAGGACGTTGAGCACTTCGGCCGGTGTGCGTAATTCTCTATTCCTGGTTTCCTCATGTGTTCATGGTGACTAATGGAGAATTAGTCCCGGAGGAGTGTGGACGCATCGTATTTGGAGCTATTTTTAGGCACAGCAAGGCTCTGTGTGCACTCAGGCCTGGAGCGAGTGTAGCAGGCTACTGCAATTTGTCTTCGGAGATAGAAGACTCAGGTATTTCTAGGAATTGTTGTTAGAGTGGGGGTTACACAAGGCTGCATATCGACTCTAATTCAAACTTTATGTCATTGAAGGGGCTCAACTTCTATGCAGGTTGTTATGCACATTAATTCTATGTAAGCGTTCAATTGAGAAATGCGCAGAAGTGCAAGGAGCACGACCTTTCGGATTTTATGCTCATGAATTTTATTCTTTAGTATTTTTCACTGAAGTGGCTCAACTTCTTTATTGGTTGTTAGGTTCATTAAGTCTGTGGATTAGCGTTCAAGAGGGAACGCGAAGACGTGCAAGGAGCACAAACTTACTTTGTTTTTGAATTAGTGTCCTGACTGTCTTTACATGATATACACCAGAGGAAACTCAGCTGCAATGTATATGGCAGTCTGTTCATTTACCATTCAAGGGGGTATGAGTGAGGTGAGAGGCAGTTATATGCAGTAGAGTGATATGACAAGTTTTATGTATGTGCGCTAAACTTACATCTTTTGAGTTTTTGTCTTGTTAGGTATATGCAGGGAACTGTATGGTCTACTCAGGGTTTGACATTTAATGAGGATACCTATCAGAAACCAAGAGGTATTTATGGAAACTTAGTGTAACAAATACTGAGAGTAGATTTGTTATTATTCTGGAAGTACATTGTGTCTTTGTTTCTTTACAGGTTCTATTCCCTGCAGTGCCCTTTCCTATCCCTAACCCTCACGTGATCACTTCACTATTCTGTGTAATATTTGCAAAGGAGTTGGGGAGGTCAGGAGGTGGAATCTTTGAGCATTGTTCCAGTCCTGAGGAGTTGGGACCTACGGATCGTGACAAGGTCTGAATCCATGGTTACATCTAGGTTTCTAACTTCTCTTGATGTTGTTGTAGGGTTTCAAGTTGTCTAGACCTCCATTCGGACAAAACCTCTCGATGACTATATGCCTCTGAACGTGAATCTCTACTCATCCATTGCCATCCATCACAAACTTTCATGTTTGTATTTTTCCTCATTTCTAGACCACTACCATATACCCCAGCATTTGCTAATCCCTTTCTGTACTTCATTGCAGAAATTGCTGAAAAGCATCAAAATCTATGAATATCTAAAGACTTTACTTCAATGCCTGGTTTAACAAGCCAAACTACAATATTTTAAATGTGTCCTCCGTAAATATTAACTAGTCATTGGGTCTGCCCTACATCTGAGATGCCACCTACCTATCACAGGAACTGAACAAAAATACTGTTGGTTTCTAGACTCAGGAAGCCTTACCTCTGAAGTAACTTCCTCTCGAGAATTATTTGACTCTCTGTCAGACTACTTTATTCCAGAGGACAAAGATCATGAACAATAACTCAGAACAAAAAAAGAAAGCCAAATCCAATATATATTACACAGTGGAGGTTGCCACTGTCTAGTTCTAATTAGGTCAGAGTTTCCATACGTAAAACACTAGATTTTACTGCAGTCTTACTGCTTTATTCTATTCTGGTGACAAAGCAGTGCAACATCTACCTTTCAGCAATTTTTTGTGGTGAATGCTACAGCTTTGGCCAACTCTGTCCATTGTAAGTTACTTCATGTGCCCTTGTGACGATCCACAAGGCCAGTTGACTCCCAGTATTCCCTGGGCCTAACTCCACTTCGGAATTGGGAGTATGGCTCACCTCATAGCTTTCGCTCACTGTTCACTGCACATTGTTGCGTAGTGTTGTACAGACTTGGAGCTGAACTAAAAGTAGAGTCTCAGTCCAGGGCAAGAGGTATCACTTGGATGACATCCTTCTTCACAGAGACTGATGGGGCTTTGGTTTACTGAACGTTATTTGAATATTCAAGCATCAGGATTGTGGCAACAACGATCACTGTGCATATGGACACGCCCTAATATTAATTTCTTCCATCAATGTAAAATAAACTTTGTTCACGTTATGAATTGCACTTGTAAACAGCCCAAGGCATCCTGCAGGTCAAGAAGTTTCTTTACTACCTTAGCTGTTTCTTTATACGGCAGCAGAGGTTTCTGTCACCAAAGACCCTATACATAACAATGTGCATATTAATTCCTAAGCAGACTTCTCCCCTATGACTAGGTAGATCAGGAATAGGCCCAGAATAGATATAATACCACCTTTAGCTCAGCCATTTCTTGGTATCTCAAGAGAGAGTACGAAAGCGTGACACAGGCACAGAGCGTATAGCACCCACAATACAGATCTCATGTCCTAAGTATAAAATCTTCATTCTGTTAATAATTGTCATTTGGATGAAGAATAGGGCAGCAGGTAGTTATGTTACATGCTCACCATTAACCTTTTATGTGTTGCAATCAAACGTTAATGAGGAGCAACCATAGCCACATCTATGCTCAATCTGGACATTGGTTGGACCTTGAAAGTTGGAAGCAGGACCTTGAGTACTGTGAAATGAGACATACAGGGAGGTGAGACAAATAATACAAAGATACTTGTAAGAGCAAGGTTAAGAACAAGGTGCAGAGTCAGGAATTGGAAGCAGAAAAGAAGGAAGGAAGAATGGGCAAAAGGAATGAATGAGGGAAGGAAAAAAATAAAAGCCAAATTATTGAAAAGCACTGGACAAACACCATCCCCTTGTGTTTTACGAAGCAAAAAAAGAGTACATACTGATAACCACTGAAAACTTTGGACACCACTGAAAAAAGCACTACTGAAATATATATATAGCCTACTTAGTAGGTCTCAAGCCATTCAGGCCAGAAGCATTCTCAAATACTGCTTGATAACTGGGATCTTCCCATGTGAACTCAAGGTCGCTGTTATAAAACGGATTATAAAATAACCTGGCCTTCATCTTACTGACCTTACAATTATCAGCCGATATTCAATGGCCCACTTGTAGTCTAAAGTATCATGAAATTTGGTGTTGACCAAATATCACTACTCCTAGAAGACAAAAAACTATATCTCAAACTTCCTGAATTCAGCCCTTGGTGCAACACTAAAGCAGCACAGATAGCCACATGGGATGATATTAAACCTACCTTCACTTCAACTCTTACTACTTATCTCTCAGTTGAATTTGACATATGTCATCACCCGATATTGTTACAGAGTTTAACAACATAGACGTTAAAGCAACTGTACTGAACTGATTTTCCTTTTTATATAATACAAACTTGGTAGTAGTGGTTTACAATCACACCTCTAAATACACATGTCTACGTGTGTATAGTATAATATTAAACCTTAGAAGTATTTTGGGTTGATGCTCTATAGGTATCAAACAACCTACTCCCAGGGGTGCAAGATAACACTGGGCCACATGCGCCACTGTGTACATTAGACAACAAATATACCATAGCACTCGATTGGAAGTCCGTAAACATTACAAAGTCCATTATATAAGGATTCATTTTGATAATGCAATTGTATGGTTTATTGAAGAAAAAAGGTTTCTGTAGTCTTCAGTACATTTATATTAAACAGCCAATCTTCAGAATGTTCAATATTGGATAACAGCCGACACGTGTTTCGTCACAAAGGGCTAACTACAGGTAAGTGAGGTTGCAGATCACCTAATTTCTGGGATGCCATGTAGTTGCGCTGAGACACTGCTTAACAGGTAGGAGTTTATTAAGGTTTCACCTAAAATACATTGATACTTCGACCACTACACCCTTATACAGTCTCATGGGTAGGAACGATACCTAGTTTTCACCTCATCCTTCATTACATCCTGCACCATTTGACTTTAACGTAAGGTTTAAAGTACGGCTGTCAAATGTTTAAAGGTCTACGAGGAATGTATTTGTGCTTGTCGCACTGATCCGTTCGGCCAGTTATTGTTGGCTATTCATAAACCTTTCAAACCTGTTTCTACTGCTACCCTTGCTCGTTGTGTCATGGTGGAGGGTGGTATTGATGTTACTATATTTAGTTAACCTTATTCTGACATTGTACTAATTACGAGTGCGACGGTTCCGTATTCAATTCTATTCACTATATTTAAGGCCCACTTTATTATAGGCTTTATGGCTTCCAAGTCCTTGGCACTTGGCTCTAGATTAAAGGATATCCTCTGTGTGCGGCAGACTGGTCTTCTGATTTTACTTTAATACTATTGTGAATGGGGCTTCTACAGTTGTGTACTAACATAATCTGAGCCTCTGGTACCTGAAATAGAATTAAAAATCTTCTAGCTGCTGCAACAACATTTTTCGATGCTATTAAAGACATGAAGGTGAGGATTATCCCACCCAGGTATGTATAATGCAGAGGTCTCTAAACTGGGAGACAGGCCCTCTGGAGGGGCCTTCATTGATCCGGGGGAGGGGGGCGGGCTCTGGCCAAAAGAACATGATAACAATGCTTTGTTTTAAGCAACAACAAAAAAACAGGAGCATCAGTAAGCCACATCTTTCTCATGTATATCCTGGTATCCTAGCTGGGAATATGTGTTAAAGGGGAAGAGACTCCAAAATATTCTTCATCCCCTACCCCATTTCTGATAATCACACTGTGAATACTTTTACATATTTCTGTAGGCCTGGCTGACCAGAAAAGTATGTTTGGCAATTATGTATTTGATTACATTTTTAAAAGGGGTAACAGGACTTAACTGCCATGTTTAAATAAGTTTATACATATTTAAATATTGACAATTTAATAAAATAATTGTGAAAACTTCTGAGAGGGGGGTCAAATGATGATGCATTAAAAAGTTTGAAGACCACTGGAATAATGGTACATATGAATTTTGTACATGTTTTTTGCTGTGTTCTACTACACCTGCTGATCCTAGATTTGAATTGGAGCATATGTTTCCTGTGCTTTTTATGATTTTGCCCACCTTTTTCTTTAGTTGTAACTGGTACATTGTGTGTATTCCACTTTCAGGCTCTGAATAGAAGGAGGCGTGAGATGGTTTTCAACATATCAGTATTTGTGGCTGATAATAGACTCTGTGCTGTGGCAGGAGTGCTCCGATTACTCGAGCTTGTTTTTTGTACTAGATCTTTGGGTCATCTGGTTCCGTTTGGACTTAGCTCCTTGAAATTTTCATCGGACCTACTGTGGTTTGCACCTTGGACTGTTTGCACATAAAGAAGCAGTCAAGATGGTGTCTGTCAGTTTTGGTGCCTTAGCAATACCATAACTGAAGGGCTGGTGGGGCATGGGTTTAAGGGGTTTGTGAGTTTTGTAGTTTTTGACAAGTTTTTTTACTGTTCTGTGATTGGCTGCTGTTTTAAGCTAGTAAAAAAAGATAAACATAATCTTCGCCTTCGTATCCTTAATAGAATTGAAAATTCTTCTTGCGACAGCTGGAAAATCTTTTATTCTGCATGTTGTTCTCCCTTCATACAGTCGTACTGGCCTACATGGCAATCTGGGGGTGCCAGAAAGTCTGGTCTAACAAGTTGGTGTGTGGGTTGATTTGTGGGCCTGTTTGATGGTTTGGTCTGCCAGTTTTAATGTTAATTTCTGTGTTTTTGTCATACACATTGGGGAATATAGGGAGAAGCACAGACCTCTGACATCGAAATAGTGTGAAAAAAGGCCACTTTTATTGAAACAGATGCACATCACAATTAAAAGACCTTGGCCTGATGCCTTACAAAACTGCAACCTCACTATACAAAATGTTACCTATGTTAAACTACCCACCACCCCTAAACGTTCCTCCCCTCAAAAGTTTAAACATGCAGTACTATCTCCTCCTAGGCTGCTCCTAGCCATTGCGACCTTTTAACCTCCAACCTTTGACCGTAAACCTTTATAGCTATTACCCTGTAACTAACCTAACTTTCTAATGAACCTTAAAGATCCTACCTCCTCAAGGCATGAACTTGTCTACCCGTTCCCTTTCAGATTGGATTGCCTCTGTCAATAACGAATAAACTAGGCTAAAACATGCCAACTTGACTGCCAACCGCCATCCAGAAAAATGGGGGCCTAACCCCCTTTTCTGCCGCACCAAACGTAATTCACCATCAGAGTCTTTGCAAGAAAGAGGAACACCAACATCCCTAAAAATTAAACTGCGTCATATTTTAAGTCAGGATTCTCAATTCTGCCAATCCCTTTGTCTCTGTAAAAAGATTTAGAGCCAAATGTATGACCAAGCATTTTGCAAGCCACAAATTGCATCACAATTGCGACTCACAATTTGTGACTCGCAAAATGCTATGTACGATAGTGTCAATGACACTGATTTAGATTCCCAATTGGGTCGCTAAATGCGAGGCTCATGAATATTAATGAGCCACTTGCAATTTGCGTCCCCAATGGGAATAGCTGGCCCTCCCAGAGAAGGTGGCCTGCTGTGCTCAGCAGACCTCCATGTCTGGGACTGTTTGTCAATAAAGCAGTATTTTTTAATGCAGCCCATTTTCCTTAAAGAAAAACGGGATGCATCTAAAAAACAAATAAAATGTACGGGCAAGTAGTGGTCCCTGGGACCACTGCCTGCCCTTAAAAACATTTTCAGACCCAGTCTCAAAGGGGAAGGGGTCCCCTAGGGACCCCTTTCCATTTGCGACTCCACTACCACCCTCTTGAAGAGGGTGGTAATTTGTGTGTGTTTTGTAACCGCAATTGTGGTGGCAAAACATTAGTACATGGCTTTGCGGTTGCTATTAGGAAGGTAACGCCCCTTCCTAATAGCGAGTCGCAAAACCTATTTAGCGAGTCGCAAATAAATTGCAACTCGCTAAATAGGTTTTGTACATGGCCCTGTACGTTTTTGCATGCACAAACGGGTCGCAAACCCATTTGCACATGCAAAAACGGGTCATACATCTGGCCCTAAATCTCTCTGTTAACCTTTTTTCTTGCCGTCTCTATTGCCGCTGGCTTCATAGCCCCACGCCACTCCCTGTGGGGGGCAAACTCAGTCCATCTAACGTGGCAACCTGACCATTGTTGTAAAATGGCCTGCAAACCCTCTTTCATAAATGAGCACAAAAAAACCTTTTCCACCACTAGATCATGCTTATCCAGGAGTAATAGCAAAATATCCAGACATCATCCCCCTATCAACAACCTATTCAAAGAGTGTAGACGTTCTTTCCACCGCAATCCCCTTTACCACACCATTGTATTTGAAATTGATGAGGGGCATATCCCAAATTGACCCGGAGTCTGTTCCGCTTTGCTTGCGTTTCAGTCCATTTTCCAAATGAATACTCAACTTTCCAAAGAGACAAACCGGCAACTTTCGAACTTGATACCAAACCTGAAAAACAACAATAACATTGAAAAAAAACAAAATGTCTTAGCAACCCCCTCCCTGACCCGAACATATCGCTGGAAGCAGTTTCATGCCATTTCCCCAGGCCCATAATGGCTGCCCTGCTCCATCGCTGCTTGCCTGCCTCCATGGCCGTACCTATACACAAAGAATGTGTCCCAAAACCTTTTTGCGCCAGTAGACCCTTTCGGAGTACAGACAACTGTTAAAAAGCTGTCACTCATGTACCATCACTGTGACACAAAAACAAACCCACCGCCCTGTGCGACTCTTCTCGCAGGGAAGCGGCCCAATGCACAGGGCAAAAATTGAAACTGGGTACCTACACAACATAACAGTACTGCCAATACCCCTCTGATCCATCTTAGACTCATGCAACCAAATCTGTAAGCCTGCTGCACACAGATGGACTTCTACCCAAATAAATCCCCTAATCCAATAATTCAGATACCTGAAACCCCCCAAAAACATCCAAGTCATGAGGGTCGATAACAACACCTTTTTGTACTCACCCGAGCATATCACAGATAAAGCTCTGATAACCTCTACAAATAGATCCGATGTCAGCAGCTTTCTAGAGGGGGTTCCACTCCCAAGCTTCTCTAGCCCAGCCCTCTAAAATCCTAGTCCCCTCCTAAACTACCGTCTGGGAATATACCCACAAAAGCTTACCCATAAATGCAATGATTACCATGCTTCCAGCAACAGTTACTCTAGACTGTCCCTTTTCGATCAGCTGCAAAATAAACTGTACCACATCCTCAGTCCTTGACCATACCTCCTCTAACCTTCGCTCACCACTAGTCAGAAACAACCCCCTACACCTGACCTTATGTCGACAAAGCCAGTGACCCTACCACCTGCTCAAGCATTCTTTTTTTTCCTACTGACCATAATTCCTGTGTCATCGTAGTTCTGATTCAGTCCTTATCTGTGGTTAGCTCATGGAACCTCTCCCACCATGAACGAGACAAAGCTTCTGCGAAACTTTTGTCCACCCGTGGCACATGACGTGCTCGGAACATGATGTCAAATTTCAAACAGTTCAACCCAAAAACCTGCAATAATCTCAGCCCCTGAGCATCCCAAGCAGACTATTAATTAATTACCTGCACCACCGCCATGTTATCTATGCGAAAAAAAACTTTCTTGTGCCAACTTATATCCCCAAAGTACAACTGCACTACAAGTGGGTAGAATCCAAAAATTCTATGCTCCAACCTCAGCAGTTCCAATCGCTGGGCCGTTTCACCACCATCATGAACTCAATCCACTCTGGTGCACCCATGGACCTCTGCCCACACAACAGCTACTACCTAGTGAGAGACGAAATCAGCAACCACTTCATAGAGATCCTCAACACGTCCATCATGACAGCTACCGTCCCCACTGCATGGAAACATCCAGGGGTCAAGCCTTCCCTGAAAAAAGCCTCTGCCGACTCCAGCGTACTGAAGAACTATCGACCCATCTCGCTACTCTCCTTCCCAGACAAAATCCTGTAGAAATCCATCAACTGCCAGCTCGAAGTACCTCGAAGAGAACAACTTTTTTCATGCCTCCCAATCAGGTTTCAGGGCCAACCACAGCACTGAGACTGCCCTGATACAGCTACGGACGACATCAGATCCCTCCTCGACCAAGGGGAAACAGCAGCCCTCATCCTCCTTGACCTCTGGGTGACCGTCTCCCATCACACCCTCATCACCAGACTCCACCACCTGGGCACCCAAGGCAATGTTCCCAACTGGATTGCCTCCTTCCTCTCCGGCCGAACACAGTGGATCCACCTGCCTTCTTTTTCCTCCAAAACCAAGAACATCATCCCCCAGGGCTCCTTCTTCAGCCCCACCCTCTTCAACACTTACATGATGCCTCTAGCAGACATTGCTCACTACCACGGACTCAACATCATCTTATACGCCGACAACACGCAGCTCATCCTGTCCCTCACAGAAGACACTGACTCCACCAGAGCAAACTTCCAGAACACCTTGTCCGACGTCACCAACTGGATGAAGGCCAACTGCCCGAAGCTCAACTCTGAGAAAAAGAAGGTACTCATCTTCATAAACAACCCCTCCTCCAGATACGACTCCTGGTGGCTCTCCGCACTCAGCCCTGTTCCCTCTAACCAAGCATGCAACCACGGGATTATCCTGGAAAGCCAGCTAACCATGAAGAACAAAGTCAATGCTATTTCCTCTTCCTGCTTCCACACCCTCCACATGCCCCCCAAGATCTTCTGCAGGATCCCCATCTCCACCAGGAAAACAGTCACCCAAGCCCTCAACTCCAGCCACCTCGACTACGGCATTGCGCTCTCGTCGGGAATCACCAAACAACTACTCAACAATCTCCAGACCATCCAGAACAGCGCAGCAAAATTAATCCTCACCCTCCACAGGAGAACCAGCACAACCCTCCAACTCAGAGCCCTCCATTGGCTCCCCGTATAAAAAAATGCCTCTTCAAGCAATCCGACTCTTGCCTATAAGGCCCTCCACAACTCCAGGCCCGCCTACTTCAACCACGGCCTGACGTTCCATCGACCCACCAGGGACTCCACTACACCTTCCTCGCCCTGGCCCTGCCCCACACCCTCGGCATCTGCTGGAACCACTGAGAAGATTGTTCCTTCTCCTAACCTGCTGCCAAGTCCTGGAACAACCTCCCCCTTCACCTACGCACCTGTCCTTCATTTGAATTAAAAAAGAAGCTCAAGACCAAGGACGTCAGGACCCAGCGCCAGGAGACCTGCCGGGGGGACAAGTTATGTTTTATGAGAACTCATCAATTGATTGATTGATTGATTGATTTCTCTGCACAGAATTGTCATTGCCCATAAAGTCCAAAATCAATACCTCATGACGCGTCCTTTGGTCAGATGAAATACCGAGCGCGTTCAATGAAGTCAAACTTCTCATAGAAAAATCTCCTGGGCTGAGTGCTTTTCAGGAAAATAAGTCTTCTGTCATCACTGCAGGTGTCAGCCAAAAGGGTTTAGGAGCTGTCTTAAGTCAGAAGATTTCAGGAAAAGAACAAACAGTGGCCTTTGCATCTAGATTGTCCAAACAGTATGAAAAACAATACAGCACCATTGAGCGCAAGGCTCTTGTCTATGTTTGGGCTGTTCATAAATTAAAAATGTACGTATGGGGCTGTAAATTTGAATTGTATATAAACAACAAGCCTTTGGTCAACAATTTCACTGCGTGCTCAGGCAATACACTGTCAGCCCAACTTACCTGGCTTGTGTCCAAGCTTCAGGAATTGGTATTTGAGATAAAACATGTCCCAGGTGGTTGAAACGTTCGTGCTGACTGTCTGTCACACAGGCCTATTTAAGACACACATGAGGATGGTGTTCTAGATGACGTTGTATGTGTGGCTTTCACTGACGCTATTAGCGGGGAGTGTAGCACAGGTCTCAATGAGTCCGACTGGTTATCTGCTTCTCAGAATGATTTGGTATGAATAAGATCAAGGAGTATGTTGTCCAAGGGGGGCCTGAGAAGAGATTTTTTCAGTTGGCAAAATTATTTTTTTGTGTGCAAGTGGCAGATGATCTCTCAATGGCTAATGGTATACTGTTAAGAGGAGATTTGTATATGCCTCCCACAGAGTTTGCATGAGACTATTATCTCAAATGGACATCAAGGCCACTTAGGCGGTACTAAAACCATAATGTGTATCAAGAAATATTACGGGTGTCCAGATTTTCAAGCACAGGCCAAATATCCAAAATGTTTTTTATCCAACCAACACTGGAGGGTGCACAATAACCCTCGTCCTGTGTCATACCCAGATGCTGCATGGAAGAAATTAGGTCTTGACTCTTCTGGGCCCTATATCATGTTACCAGATAACACGAAGTACTTAATTCTGGTGGTGGATATTAATCTAAGTTGATGTAGTATTCTTTCACTAATTCACCTGACACGGATGCAGTAAAAACATTTTTAGAACTGGTGTTTAGCTTAGAAGGTGCCCCTAGAAGTGCTTCCCGACAATGGTACTCATTTTACCTCTGAGGGCATGTCTAAGTTTTTTTGCAGAATGGCATCACTCACTTGCAAGTAGCCTTATACTCGCCTTCCTCTAACGGTCGAGTTGAAAGAGGTAACAGAGTTATTGAGGCAGGAGTACAAACGACTATGGTGATAACTTGGATGCTAAATCATTTCTGAAACAGAAAGTGTGGTTTAATAATATCATCATATATATAGTCGTCATTCTATCCGAAGACGGTTGACGGCTTTGGCTTTACGGAAACCCAGTTACAAAGATTCTTTGCAACATCATGCAGATTCTAACCCTATAAAGATGGCTACTTCGAATCTTTGTATACGTTTTTATCTATAATCAACGTTTATCATTACGTCTTCTAAGGATATCACGCCAACCTGTCTAACTAGCAACATAGCCGTTGGGACTTCTCTCCTCTAAACGCTACAGTATCTGTAACGACATCACTTATGAGGTATCACCATCCTATCCAAGTGTTGTCTATAAATGTATTATTGCAAATGACGGTGTCCTGGTGAAGGCAGTAGCCGAAAAGCGCGTAGTGTTCCAACCCACCGCTTTGCCTACTTCAAAAGTCCCCAATATTCATCTTGTCATTTGATAATAATTTGTGTCTTTTTTGTCTTTTCTGTGTATATTGCTCACTACATGTATATGAAATATTAGCAATATCCTGAATCAATTATAACTGTAAAATATATATGATATAAACCAAAAAGGATAAAAAATAGAAATGAAACTGACTATATTTTTATATAAATGATATTCTCTAATATTTATTAATGTCATTTTACATTGTGATGTACACTATATTGTTCTAAATTTCTACTCCATAGGAGATGGCATATACTATTTAACTTGTTTACTACAGCTTTCTTTCTCAAATGATTGTTATACCCTACTTGTAGTGAACGAATCATTAGTAGGGGTCCCCTATTTTTTCCAAAAGTTAATAATATCACACCACATTGTTTTACAGGGGTGATGCCACTTTTGTTGCGGAGGGTCAGAAGAGCTCAGACTACACTTTTTCCCACATGGCTGGAGAAACAGGTGGAGAAAGAAGAATCCAGTGGAGTCATGAGTAAAGAAAGAGTTCTATCAAAAGATTTAGCTAACCAGAAAAAGATGAAAAAGAATTTGGACAACAAATACCATGTGTCATGTTCAGATATAAATAAAGGGGAATGGGTATTGATTTAGAGGCCAGTCAAAGTAAGGAAGGGTGAATCTTTTTAACTCTGCCCCTTTCAAAGTGGTACAAGTTGGCAAAGGTGCTGCATTTCCGGAAGGCAAAGGATGGTGGAGTAAACGCCAGCGAGTGAAACTGACTGCTGAACAGGCCAGCATTATATTGAGTAAACACAGACCTGTGTCACAGTCTGATTGGGCAGCTTGGGTACAACCCACCTTGGTTAACATGGATGTATGTGAACATCCCACACCCGGCATTGACGAGTCTGAGGGTCCATCTAGTTCAGTCATGGTTAAAGAGACTTGCATTTGGTCTGGTTCAACAGGCGAGGTCAGAGTACCTTCCAGGTTCAGAGATTTTATAATGAATTGATAGCAGATTCTGCTTCATATTTTGGTAGGGTCATGTGTATTTATTGTTGTTTTAAGGGGTAAGTTGATGTAGTGAATGTGTATAACGTGCCTGTCCCGTGGTTTACCTCTATGTAAAGGCGACAGGCACGTGATCAGTATTAAGCACATCCGGGCGCTTTGTTGTATTTTAAATGTTGTATGGTTTCAAGTCCTCCTTATGCCCTGTGAGCGTTGAGCATGGATATTCCAGACAGTTCAAGCATTCACTGTTGGGATTCCAGCTGGCCGGTCGCATGAAACTGTGGGTTTACAACTTTGGAATAAACTTACCTTGAACTTCTTCTCCTGGTCCGCCTCTTACTACATTAACCATATATTCGGTAACTGTGTGTCTCTCCTGACTACGTTAGGGAGCCGTACCACACCCTCCCAACTCCTCTGCTGTTGCGGAACGCCATGTCTTGTGCTGAAGATCGCCTGGGGCAGTTCTGATTTGATTTGACTTGTAAACTTATAAAGCACACGAATGCCCAAGGGTGTCTTGGCGCTACTGTTGGGTGCACTTCAGGTTACTGCAGAGTGGCTCTTTCTGGCTAACAGGAGTATAACCATGTTTTGATTGCTTTTCTGAAGGTCAGAAGCGACTGGCTATGTTTTATATTAATAGGTAGAAGGTTCCATAACTTGGCTGTCCTCAACAGGAAGCTGGCCAGGTGCATCGCCCAGGCCATTCTGGGCCTTCTTGTAGCAGTGATCTTGATGTCCCTCATCGCCATCCAGCCGGCTATACTGGGCCCAGACTTCTCTTCCTCTCAGTGTATTGGAACTTTATGGGGCTTCCCCTGAGTCTGCTATACCCTGACCCGATCGTCCTATAAAAAAGAATTACAGGCCCAGGGTGCTAGTTACTATCTGAAACCCGACTGTAGTGATCCCCGCATTTGACCTCCCACAGCTCCTGAACCGATCCTACAGCTCCTTCAAATGCACCTGTGCACCCTCCTACGTCCCTAAAGCACACTGTGTCAACCAGCCTTTGGCCTCCGCCAGGTCTTGGGCCAATAAGAACTCCCTTCTCAGGGAAACGGGAGTCCATATACCCCCTTTGTTCCATAAACCTTTCTTCTTCCTGTTCAAGCTACCCTCAAGTCGCCCTACCTAATTCCTTATTTGGCCCACCCACTGCTTTGTCTACCTCCCTCCTAAAATGGTCCATATCTGCTGTGCTCTTCCCCTCCCAGCAAGAAACTACCTCTACACCCTCATCCATACGCACCTCTACCCGCTGAACGGTCAAAGAGGAGAGGGACATGGACTTACTGTCCGCCCCAGCCCCTCTCTCCTTCCCTTTGTCCCTCGCTGATGAGGCTCTGGAATTCACCCCCCTCCCAACTCTACCCTCACAGCCCTGACCTGCTGCCATTTACCGGTGTCATGAGAGGAATGAGGAGCTACCCAACATATGTCTCCTCCCCTCGCTCACCCCTTCTTGCCATAATCGTATTTCAAAGGATCCACCGGCCCAGGTGCTGCTCCCCCGAACATGCGAACCACTTGGGGGATATCACTGACAACTTTCTGCAGCAAGCCGCGTGCGCTCAAGCTCTGCCCTGTGGCCTTCCGTACATCTTCCTGGGGCCGCTCTCCTAACCCTTGAGCGGCTCATATCCATCTCCTGAACTGGCTTCACAATGGGGGTCCGGCTTGGAGGGGAGCCAGCCAAAATCGCCGAAGCAAGCCCTGCTGATGCCCTCCTCACTGGGCGACCATAAAGCCCCAAGCTGTTCAATCAGGTCCTGGCGCCCAGCTTTCTCCAGTAGCCAGAGCGCTTGCGCCACTTTTAATTTGAATATTATGTATAGAAATGAGTCAATTAAAGGATACAAGACAAAATTACTGGTACAAAAGGTTGAAACGAGGAACAAAAAAAAAACTCTCTCCTATAACCTATGACAACCTAACCTGTATGCCACAAAATGGGGTCTGGTCAGAACAAATGGGGGGAATATATATCCTTTAGGCTATAAAATATCCCAACTAGCCCAAAGGAGAGGAGCAGTCGCCTGCTCCAATTCCCCAAAAAACCCAGAGAGGCAGATCTTCCTATGGTCGGCTACCCTTTCAGGCCCCATTGCCAGTAGCAAGCATGAACGTATGCAGTTGGTGTGTCCTGCAGGACAAGTTCTAGTGTTCAAGAGTGTGATATATTACACTATACACCCACCCAGCACAGGCGTCACTGGTCACGACCAGCTGGACTAGTTCCATAGCGGTCGCTCCCCTACGCTCCTCACCTCGATCCCCTGCCTGACTGCTCCTCTTCCAGCAGAACGGGGTCGCATTGCCCATTGCCTGCACAGTGATTGATCGCGCTCCAATACCGCCTGCACTTGTGAAGCGCCCGAAGCTCCCATTGCGCCTGGTATTGTCTGCTTGTTTTGTTTTGCCTTTTTTACATTGTGCGCTGCATTGCCTTGTGCTTCTCTATCTCATTTGGGGTCGTGTTTAGTTTTCATTTCCCGCCCGTCCATTTTGTTATTTGGTCACTCGTGGACCGTGTCTCCTCCCCGCCTACCAGCTGCCCCTCCCACGCTCCGCCCCCCCCCACTATCCATTTAAGACAGATGTCCCAACGTGCAGCGTCCACGCGCTACGGCCGCGCCGAAGGTGCGCCAAAGGTAAGCCCGTCTACGCCCGTCCGCGCCTGGACCGCGCCCAGTGCCAGACCCCCTGGTCCCCGCACCACCCACCCCACCCGCATCACCTACGACGCCTCCACCCTCTTAGCACTAAATCCCGGCCGACTCCCCAACTGCGCCCAAGCCGCACCTGGACACACCCATGGACCCTTCACTTGCAACTCTTGCAAGTATGACGGCACCAAGACCAACTCCTCATCCACCCACACCAAACAGAGAACTGACACCAAACACCTAAAATGCATCCTGCTCAACACCCGCTCGGTCCACAGACACGCCATCGACCTTTGGAATCTACTAGACACCATCTCTCCAGACGTCCCCTTCCTGACAGAAACCTGGATGAACGCCTCTTCAGCTCCAGACATCACTATAGCCATCCCGGAAGGCTACAAGATCATCCGAAAAGACCGCACCAACCAAACAGGAGGAGGCATCGCCATCATCCATAAGAATTCCATCCGAATCTCTACCAGCTCAGACGTTAACCTTGCTTACGCCGAACACCTTCACTTCCAGATCCACACCGATCCCAAGACCACACTCAGAGGCACCCTCCTCTACAGGCCACCAGGACCCCGCTCACAATTCAGTGAAGACATCTCTGACTTCATCACCCCTCACGCCCTCCCCTCCGAGGACTACATTCTACTGGGAGACCTCAATTTTCACCTGGAAAAGAGCAACGACAGCAACACCACCACCCTTCTGGACAATCTAGCCAACCTCGGACTCAAACAACTAGTTAACACCCCCACCCACAACGCAGGACACACACTCGACCCTACCTTCACCTCCAGCAAACATATCTCCTTCAGTCACACCACAGTTCTCCATTGGACGGACCACAGCTGCGTTCACTTCATCTACAAAAAGAACACAACCCACAACCACCCTCAACCTACTCTGCGAAGAAACTGGAACAAAATCACTATCGACCAGATCTCCTCATCGCTTCTTCTAAACCCCCCTGCCTATTCGTCGAACCCTAACCAAGCAGCCATCAACCTCACACAATGGCTAACCAACAGCGCCGACAACCTTGCACCTCAAAAAAAACGTCAAATCAAACTAGGCAGCAAAAACGCCCCCTGGTTCAATGAGGATCTTAAGAAATCCAAGAAACTCTGTCGCTCCCTTGAGAAAGCCTGGAAAAAAGACCCAAACACCAGCACCATAGACGCCTTCAAAAACGCCACCCGCATACACCACCAACTGATCCGGACAGCCAAGAAAACCGCATTCAACGACAGACTAGACGACAACGCCTACAACAGCAAGGAATTATTCAACATCGTCAAAGAATTTACCAACCCCAATGCCAACTCCAACGACATTACACCCTCTCAAACCCTTTGCGACTCCTTAGCTTCGTTCTTCCACGACAAAATAGCAGACATCCACAACAGCTTCGACAACCTACTCAAAGACCAACCCACCCCACCTTCGGCCGAACCTTCACCCCCCTTGAACATCCTTAGTAACTGGAAACCAATCTCCACTGAAGACACCATTCGCCTGATGAACTCTATCCATTCAGGATCCCCCACAGACCCATGCCCTCACCACATCTTCAACAAAGCAGACTCCATCATAGCACCACACCTCGGAGACGTCATCAACTGCTCCCTCAACAACGCCACCTTCCCGGACAGCTGGAAACACGCCAAACTCAGTGCCCTTCTGAAAAAACCCACAGCTGACCCCACCGAACTCAAAAACTACCGCCCCATCTCGCTACTTCCATTCCCGGCCAAAGTAATCGAGAAAGCAGTCAACAACCAGCTCGCCGCCTTCCTCGAAACCAACAAATCCCTCGACTCCTCGCAGTCCGGCTTCCGAGCCAAACACAGCACGGAGACCGCCCGCATCGCAGCAACAGACGACATTCGAACACTACTGGACAACGGAGACACAGTCGCCCTCATCCTCCTTGACCTCTCTGCAGCCTTCGACACAGTTTGTCATAGCACCCTGTTACAACGCCTCAGAAACATCGGAATCCAAGGATACGCACTTGAATGGATCACCTCATTTCTTACCGGAAGAACCCAGAGAGTCCGCCTCCCACCGTTCAAGTCAGAGGCAACTGAAGTCATTTGCGGCGTGCCTCAAGGATCTTCACTCAGCCCCACCCTCTTCAACGTATACATGAGCCCCCTCGCGACCATCGCACGCCAACACAACCTCAACATCATCTCCTACGCTGATGACACTCAACTGATCCTCTCACTCACCAAAGACCCTAACACCGCCAAAACCAACCTACATGAAGGAATGAAAGAAGTAGCAGAATGGATGAAGCACAGTCGCCTGAAACTGAATTCTGACAAAACAGAAGTCCTCATCTTAAGCACTTCCCCCTCCGCCTGGGACGACTCTTGGTGGCCAGCTGCCCTAGGAACAGCACCCATCCCGACGGATCACACACGGAACCTGGGCGTCATCCTGGACTCCTCACTCTCGATGACCAGACAAGTCAACGCAGTTTCATCATCCTGCTTCAACATACTCTGCATGCTCAAAAAAACATTTCGCTGGATCCCCACCGAAACTAGAAAAACGGTCACCCCCGCACTAGTTACAAGCCGACTGGACTACGGAAACACCCTTTACGCCGGTACCACCGCAAAGCTCCAGAAAAAACTCCAACGCATCCAGAACGCATCAGCCAGACTCATACTAGACATCCCGCGTAAAGACCACATTTCCGGTCACCTGAAAAACCTCCACTGGCTCCCTATCAATAAGAGGATAACATTCCGCCTCCTCACCCACGCACACAAAGCACTTTACGAACTTGGACCAGATTGCCTCAACGCGCAACTTTCCTTCTACACCCCCTCCGACCAGCTACGCTCGTCCAACCAAGCCCTGGCCGCTGTTCCTCGCATCAACAAAACCACCATGGGAGGAAGATCCTTCTCCTACCTAGCGGCTAAAACCTGGAACTCACTTCCCACTCACCTTCGCCTCACTCAAAACCACCTAGCATTCAGAAAGCAACTCAAAACCTGGATTTTCGACAAGAAATTCACCTCCCTTTCTCTCCACCCTTCTTCAAGCGCCTTGAGACCCTCTGGGTATGTAGCGCGCTATATAAATCATTTGACTTGACTTGACTCACTCACACAGTTCCAGGTCTATCAACAACTCATTGGATAAAGGTATGTTCTCAAAAGAACTCCCTAAAACAAAGAGGCTTTCAAACGAGGACTCCTTTTAACTTCCTGACAATAACAAACTGTTTATAGGCAAATAGATTGAAAGCTCAGCGTCAAGACAAATAACTACATTCATTGAAAAAAGTAGCCTTCAGTTACATTACCAAAATAGATTCTGGTATGGCTGTGACAAGAAAGCAGCACTGACTTCAACACGGTTCGATTTAAACTCCGGAATGGATTCAAATGGAGTACTGGCACGCCTATTTCTTTACCCCTCCCTTGCCTTTGATTCTGTTCATCTCTACAGGGACTTGGAATTGGACATATGTTCTAAATAAATAACTTTATATCTGCAGTTAGCTAGACCTCTGCTATTGGGAATGGCACCTCTGCCCATAATACTCCCTACAAATCAACTTTTCTGCCAGCTCATCAACAACCGCCTGGTGCATCCTACTGAATTGTGGCTCATATGTTGACATATATGGGAACTGTTCAATGTGGTGGGCTAAGAATAACCATTGGATTTTTTTTAATGTAGCACAGGTGTGTGGCAGCGCATTTACATGCAGTAATATTACCAACTCATTGGCATACAACTGCGGAAGAAGGAATGGTATTTGGAGAATTAAACCTATGATTTACCAGCCACCTACCCCAGCTTCTGTGTGGTAACCCACAAAACAGTGCTTAATTCATAAAATCATAAAGGCCAGGGCCCACAGTTTTGTTCAGTATTCTGTGCCCGGCAATTTCAAATGTCAGAAGAGCTGAATACCAACACTGCCAAGGCTTGATTCTACTGTGTGCCACTTTCATCTACCACAAGGCACTCCCTGCCCCCTTATCTCACTCTTGCAGGTTCCTTTTAATTTTTGCTTACTCGTTTTGTCATAATTTTTCCATCTTTCTCTTTCGCCTTTCCCCCTTTTGCGTTTTTCTCTCTATTGTTCTGGGGCAAAGTCTGATGAGGATCCCAAAATTGTGTGCAAGTGGGCTCCAGCCGCAACCACCAGCTCAAATTAGGCACTGCAACTAAGCCTAAAATGTTGAGACCTGTACGTCAGGGCAGTCTCACCCATGAATATTTAGCAACATCCAATTGGGTAAACTAAATTGTGCCTTCAGTCGTTTAGGGGGAGGAGCATATTTTTTTACTTTCAATCATAAATATTTCTTTCACAAGCACATTGTCCTGCACAGAAGGAATCTGGGGATTGGTAAAAAGGGGCTTCTCTTGAAATACCTTTGTGAAAACATGTCTTGCGTGCTTTGGATTCAACATTATAGAAGCTGTTTTTAATTGTCAGTGCACTCAATCTGTTTTTCAAAGATCACTGTGAGTAACATAAGAACAGTGTAGAATCTACAAAAACACGCTTGTTATATCATATTGGCTATGAGGATAGCTCGGAACCCCACTACTGGAAATTCTTGTCCTGCCCCATTGCTAGTAGCATGAGCTCCCCCAAGCCCCCTGAAATGTGTCTCTAGTTGCGCCCCTGGCGTGCATTATTTGCAGGTATGTGGGCCTGGAGACCACTACTTAACAGCAGTCTCCTGAACCTTGCAAAACACCTATTTGCTTGTCTTTACAAGTTTTAAAATTGTGGGGCTTTTTTCAGGGTCAGCGCTAGGCATGAGGCATGGGCAGCTGCCAAGGGCCTCACACTTAGCCCACCAGCATGGGGCCCACACCAGTCTAACACACCACTGGTCCTCATGTACCCATGCCGATCCTACTGAAAGAAAGGTGTCTCTTTGCAATTAGGCCTACGAGGGGGACGGGAGTGAGGGCCTCTTAGGGATGGTGTCCAGGTTGCTAGGAGACACATTTTGCAGGTTTCTCCATTCAGAGACACTGAGGGATGCCCATTGTCAGCACTTTAGTGCCCCAATGTTTAAACTCTCAGCCCCCAAGCAATTCTCACACCTTCAGCTGTAAAAGATGTGCTTATAGGTAGCTGAGGGGAGGAGCTGCGGCCCTGGAGTGTGCACAAAACAGCTTTTGGAGCCCTGAATATGTCAATTATCTAGCGGCACTTATCACTGCATCTAGCTCCGCATTGCAGCAAGAGGAAATTAAAGATCCTTGTCAAAAGGACTATCCCTGCAGTCCGGCGAGGGGGACTCCGGTGAAGAGCTGTGGAACCGCGAGTATTGAAACTTGCTGCTTCCGCCTACCACCACCAGCCCTTCTACCCCTACGGCCATCTCAACTTCCACCTCGGGATTCCATATGGACCCAGGACCACCACCCCTAATTGCAAAACCACCTGAACCCCTGGCTGAACGACGGCAAGATGCCATGCTCTGTAAATTTGTAATATAATATAATTGTCCAACCCTAATCGCTTTTTAAAATGTAATCTTGAGTGATTTGCAACTTGTATATATGTAATCCTAACCACTAGTATCTGTAGTAGATGTATTTACTTACTACCCTTCTTATATAAATTTAGAGTTTTTCTGTTTGTTTCTTCTCCTTGAGTGAATCTTCATCTTGTATATATGCAACTCCAACCTCTAGTATCTGTAGTAGACGTATGTACTTACTATTTTTTTTTTGCGAATTTAGAGTTGTTCTGTCTATATCTGTTATGTAACTCATGTATTCCGAAGTCCTTATGTATTGTAACTTGTCCTTTTGTAAAGTGCTCTGACACCTTTGGGTAAAGTTTGTGCTATATAAAATCGCATTAAATAAAATTAAAATAAAATAAACTTATGTAAATTAGAAGGGACCGTGCACATTTCTTTTCGGCGCAGGTCTCCAAAAATACTAGAACCACCCCTGGCTTTTTTGTAGCTATCCGATTTGCTAACTAGGGTGACCAACCGTCCGTAAATTTCACGGACCGTCCGTAAAATGGACCTCACGTCCGTTGTCCGTGAGGATCCCGTTTACGGGCGCCTTTTGTCCGTAATTATGGCCTTTGAGGGAACAGCACTGCTCCCCTGCGAGAAGCCTCAGCCCCCTGATGGGGCCCCCTTGCACTCCTCCTGGAGAGCAAGAGCAGCCCCACCCTCCCATTGTCATTCTGTATGGGGCTGATGATTGCCACATACAGAATGACAATGGGGCAGTCTGGGCTGTTGTGGTGGCCTCCTCCTGTCTCAGCGTACAGCAGGGCATTTTGTAAGAAAGATAAAAGGTTAAACGCCAACGCTGCAACGGGAGAATACAGTTGACATAAAGAAGCCTGTGAAACAAGTAAAAATCTATATTATATTCAACAAAGCCATGGTTGCTGCTTTATTTTAAGCAACTAACAACCATTGACAAAGCCAATAGTCCTGGCTTGTTGTTGTTGTAACGGTACTTGCTGTTTTATATATCTGGATGCAATGACCAAAACAGCATAATACCAATCGGGCGGAACACTATGCTAAGCACAGATTTTTAGCCTAGGTGTTTTAAGCCATGCCCTTAATTACATCAAACACCCCCTTTGAAGAGACCCCCCAGTTTTTTTTACCCCACTTAAAGTCCTGGAAAGACCATCATGTCAGTCACCTCACGTCCTGGCAGTTTACATCAAGCATGACTCATGACTTCTAAGTTTTCAGGTTGCCTATGTGCAGGGGCATAGTAAACCCTCAACCACCGCACCCCTTGCTTTCGGAACTATAGCAAGGGTGAAGTTCTTGAATGGCCTCTTTAGCTCATAATGTGAAAAGGTGGGTAAGTAAATAAGTGAAGGAATGGGTGAATGGCTGGATGGATAAGTGAAAGGATGAATGAAAGGGTGAATGGATAGATAATGAAAAAGGATGGATCGATGAGAGAAAAGGTAAATAGATAGCTGTATGGGTGGAAGGGTCGATAGGTGAGAGAATGGGTGGATGCATGAGCGAATGGATGGATGGATTGATAGGCGAGTGAAAGGATGGATGGATGGATGGATGGATGAATTGACAAGTGAATGGATGGATGAGTGAAAGAGTGGATGTAAGAATTGATGAGTGAGTGAAAGGATGGATGGATGGATTGATAAGTGAATGGATGGATGAGTGAAAGAGTGGATGTAAGAATTGATGAGTGAGTGAAAGGGGGTAGTCAGACAAAAGGATGGACAGATGAGTGAAGAAATGAAAGGGTGGATGGATGAGAGAACGGATGGATGGATGGATGAATGAAAAGATGGATGAGTGATAGGGTCAATGGATGGATTCATGAATGGATAAGTAGATGGGTGGGTGGGTGGGTGGAAGGATGGATGGATGGATAAGGGAAAGGGTGATGGAGAGAGAAAGAGAGGATGAATGACTGAAAGGGTGAATGGGTGGAAGGACAAGTGACTGGGTGGATGATTGAGTAAGTGAAAGAATGGCTGGATGGGTGAAAGGGTAAATGGCTGGATGGATGAGTGAATAGATGGATGGATGAAAGAGTGGATAGATGAGTGTAAGGATGGATGGGTGAAAGGGTAGATGGATGAATACTGGACGGATGAGTGAAAGGGTGGATGGCGGGATGGATGAGTGAAATGATGGATGGAAGGATACATGGTGGATAGGTTTGCAAATGGTTGAATATGTTTGGATATAGATGGGCACATAGATGGAAGGACAGAATGAATGGTGAAAGTCTGAATGATAGATGAAAGAATTACACCTTGTAGCACCCATTATATGAAGTAACATTTCCTATACATTGACTTTCATTTATGTGATTCTTTGTCTCTATATAATGTGTGTGTGTGTGTGTGATGTATTGCACTCCGACACCCTGCTCTACATACTTGGGATGAGTAACACTATAAAAGAAATTAAATACACATGAGAGACAGTCTATGTGAAGACGAGTAGCACCATTGGAGGGTGGAGGAATGGCCGGTCTGGCCGGATCAGGTGTTTCTCTTGGAGGCTCGAGAGGGGGGTGGGTGGGTTTAGTTACTGGGGGCTGGCACTGCAAAGTTCCTTGTATATCCAGTAGTTTTCAATCATCAACAAAAGCGGCATCACTTATAATCAGGTGTGGTTCACCATTGTCTGGTGACTAATGTACCTGCTGGAGCGAGATACGAGTTTTGAATTGTCTAAGGTAGCAAGCTGAGGGCATACTGAAAAACCGTGAAGTGCACGACAGACTCAACCGAATATAAATTTATTTTGACTTGTACTTAAGTGGTTGTCTATTTACTTACTTATATACTATTGCGCGACCTCCTCTGATGTGTTCGTAAAACTAACTTTTTGTTCTGAATTTTGACCTCCTGTCATGATTTTTTGTCCCGAATTTTGCCCCTTTGTCCTGAATTTTTCCACTCACCGTCCTGCATTTGCACCCATGCCAGTTGGTCACCCTATTGCTAACTGAGCCACTTTTACTTTGGTGTCCGGGTCTTATTTCCTGATCCGTTCCGACCCTGGTCCTTCCCGTAGAAGAAACCGGCTCGACCGGTTTTCACCTGAAAGGCTCTGGTATAGACCTCGGCAGGGACATAATTCCTGTCCTCTTTCTTCTTTCATGAGCTCAGCTGCATAGCAAATATTACTGTCACGTGGTCGTTTCTGTAGGTCTCTCCGTTGCCTTTCTCAGGCGCATGACAGACGCTCGTCCTTCCTCCGTTGCGCCGCGTAAACCAATCGAAGTTTAGGGAAGGGAGGCGGTGGCTGAACTACCCAATAAAGACAGTGGAAGTGCAACACGGCTCTTTTGCCTTGTCAGGACTGGGTCAAAACAGATTTACCTTAGGCCAATCGCAAGGGTGCAGTTCTATTGAAGGCTTCTGGTCACCAATAGGAAGGACTTTAGCCGGGTCAAAGTGGTGAAAGGTTGAACTGAAGATTAGAGTCTGGAAGCAAGATGAGGGCAGCACGGGCACTGAGGGTAAGTGTGCTCAACTTAATATTTAGGAGGTAGCTTCTGTTAACCGGCTCACACCGCATAGTGGTGGGATAGACCAGTGTTTGTAGTAGAACTATAAACTGTTCATAAAGTGAGTGGAGAGATTAAAGACTGGGCTGCATGGGGACCCAACGTGCGAAAATGTGAAACAGGTCAAAAGACTTAGCCATTTGTAAAGCGGTAGTTTTCTATGTGAAGAGCTCCTGGATCATACGGGTTGGAGTGGGGTTGAGTAAAGGAGTCTAGTATAAAACTACTACCGAGGGCGATAGGTTAAGGACATGCAAGGTGGTTATATCGGCCAAGCGGCCCATGTCCTGCATACATCCAATCCTAGCTTTATAACGTATAGTGTAGTACATTATATACTTGGACTAGTAATTTTATTGCATAAGTGGTATGAACGTGTTTTGGGTAAGTGGTGGCATACCTTTAGTAAGTGCATAGGAACTTAATTTTAACTACCCCCGTTCACCTGTAAACAAACCTAAACATCATAGATAATATGGCTGTGCCTGAACAAAGCCTTATAGTTACTTTTTATTGTCTTGCTGTTTCGGCGTTTGTAGCTTGCTTCTGCCTCCTTGAGTAAGCCTTGACCACTCTCTCTTGGAAAGTCACTTGACTAAAAAGAGCGGCTTGTTTATTCTGGTTTCAGGGAGCAATTATTTGCTAACTTGCTAGACTGGTGACAAACAGTCCCTACAATGGTTGCAGCCCTCTTGCAGCCCAGTAACCATTAAGGGCCCAAAGAGCCACAGTCACAGGAGTTTCCCGAATCTTTGGATGAGAGATTAATGTATAAAAGTGAGTTCTGTGCCCCATGTTTGAATGAATTTTATGAACAATTTCAGTTCGCCAGGATCTTTTGTGCAAGCGTTACAAAAGAGAGCCAGCAGATAAAGTGGCATGGCGACTAAGTGGCACTGAAAGCAAAGTGACATAATAAAATCCAGAGCTTTATGCACCTAGGCTTCTTAAAAAGTTCTCTAAGCAAATATTTGTAAATATTGGAAGTGAATGGGAAAAAGGGTGTGGATAAACAGATGGGCAAAGGTGAGGATAAAAGTAGGGGTGCAAGGTGACACAATACTGAAAATAGTAAGATGACAAAGTGAAATAAAATATTGGGAGCCTTTAGTTTTTTTTTATGGTGACTGACACTGTACATGACGTGTAAACAGTTATGGAAAACGCATCAGTATGCAAAGAAAAGATTTAGGATATTCATGGTTGAAACAAGCAAAGGGACGTTAAAAAACAAGCACAGAAGTTGTGAAAGTGGAAAACGAGCATGGACAAGCACCCATTTGCAACACGCTGTTTATAACAAGAAAGCACAACTATATTCAAAGAACAGCCATCAGAAGGTCCTGCTATTTGCAAAAAGGAAGTAAAAATACAGTGCAGAGAATTCACAAAACTTGTAGTCATTGCGGTCAAATGAAATGTTTAGTATACTGGAAAGAATATCCTGAAGAAAGATGTAAATGCTGCTGCTTTCATAACTGTTAATGTGAGGTTTTTTTTTTAAGCTGGATCTGAAAATCTTGGGAAGAGGGACCAAGTCTGAGATGGACGGATAGGGCATTCCATATTGTATGAACATTGTGACGTGGTGATTTGCCATAGTTAGGGCAAAGAGCTGGGGCAATACATTTCTATTTTCACATATTTAGACAATACATTTTCCTGCACTGACTGCAGTTAGCTAGGGCAATACATTTCCCTTCATTGCTTGCAAATTGCTGGATTAATACTCTTTCCTCCATTGCCTGCAAAAAGATGGTGCAATACATTTCCTTCCAGTGCCTTCAGATAGCGGGATCAATACATTTTCCTCCTTTGCCAGGAAATAGCGGGGCATTACATTTCGCTATATTTGCAAATAGTTGGATCAGTCCATTTTCCTTCACTGTTTGCAACTACATTAATCTCCACTGCATTCAAACCACTGGGGCAATGCATCTTGTTTAATTGGTTATTCCTAGCCGTGGGACTACATTTCCATCTATTTGTAAATAGTTTGGGAAACACATTTCCCCTCTTTGGATAAAACCATGTGGTCTTCGCTTTTCTGCTTCAGAAGTATCCCATATTTCCAGCATAAACCTAATTAGTACTTCCCTTATTAGGGGATTAAGCCAAGAAATCGATGAAGAGCAATGGATCCATCCTATTCTTTATTTTTACCTATATCTTACACACAAGAGCACATTCTTGGTGTCATGAGTTACCTTCCCAAGAGACCATTGAGTTTGTTGCTTATTGTGACACAGCACATCTTTTCTTCTGCCCTGGGGGTTACAAACTGAGCAGGACTACCATACGACCCTCGTGACTCTGCACCTTCGCTCATTGCAGCTCATTTTATTACTAGAACTGTGTACCCAGGGCTTCAAGAGCCCTGGGTTCTGTGAGGAACCCACATGATAGCTTCTGTATTTTCACCACTTATGGTCATGGCACGATCCAACCTTGTCTCCAGGTGCTTTAGGGAATCCTAGAGTCCACCTCGACTTCAGTTGATCCAGGGCCTGTCTCTCAGTCTCTCGAATTTTAAGAGGTCTTCACTTCTCTTCTGAATGAGTAGCTTGGTGTCCTTTCCAGTTGCTCTGGGAGAAGCCTACAAGGCATCTCAAATGTAGCAAGAATTCAGAGTAATTAGTCTCTTGGGCTATGGTATTTTCTCAGTATCTGTCCCTTTTTAGCTCTTCATCAGCCGTCTTCAAGATGCCCATGCCACACACCTGGGCACACATGTTGTCCAAGTATGCCACCCAAGTCTCTAGAGGCAGCCAATCCGTACATGCATGCTGCCAACTGCAGTAATATTCTGTATAGCCGACATATAGAAGAGTTTATGCTTCCATTGCAACCCATTATATAACTTGACCCTTAGTTTGCACACCACTCTGACACATACCCTCATGGTACAGAATTGACAGATCTGACCCAGATAGTGCTGTTCTAGGCTTTGCTTTACGACTTACATTTACCAGCTGTTAGTCCAAAAGCTAGAAGTGAACGGAGTCAAGACTACAAATCTCAGAAGGCTCCGAGTTGTTTGATGAAGAGCCAGGAGTGGACATTTTAATATCACAGTGGCCTGGACTCACCCAGTAACACTAACATTGTACTGGCTCTGATCTTGCCTGTCGATATCGTTTTTGTGTCCATGGGTGATAGTGAATAATGTGCTTTGGGGGTGGTGGGAATGGGTTTACTCTGGAAGGTAAAGACAGCTGTTGAAGGATGTTGGTTGGCCTTGTGAGCCGTGCCTTATCTGCTCCATCCACAGTAACCATTTCTACTAGATCTTACAACTATTTCTAGGCAGTTCGCTGAAATGTGTGCTGTGGCCGGACCGTGTCATCACTGATATGTATGTAGCAGCATGGGTCCAGAAGGACATGATGCACCTTACTCTGCTGCAGCTCACCTATTATTGAGTTCTGTTTTATAGTGCAATACATTTTGACATTTATTTTCTATTTTCAGTTCGATGTCTGGCTGAAAAACACTTCTACTTTCTGATGTAGATCTGAAGTGGTGAGCTGAATAGATACCTATTTGCAAAGTCTTATTAGTAACGAAGACCAACAGCAGGTCCCTGAAAAGCCACTGGAGTTTTGTCCTTCAATGAAACAATGCTGCTTAGTCGTGTGTTATGGGAATGGATTGAATGAGCCAGAAAGCCCCAACTCGCTCGCTGTAGGTTTATCATATATCCATACTTTATCCAAACTCTGCAACAGCCACGTGCTAAAGCAAGGAGGATCTTTGACAGGCTGTGATTGTGTCGGTCAAATATTTGATGTGAGAGAGTTGGTGGTCAGAAAAGGCTGCTCCATTTGCAGACACATGTGCTCATCACACCTGCTTAGGAGGTTAAGAAAAAGTTCGACTCCTTGGCCATTCATTGTTTGGTGTCTGTGCTCAGACTCGGCACTTGGTAACTCTGTACTTGTGAATAGTGCTTTACGTTCAGGCGGTGATAAGTGCGTCTCAAACTACCCACCTATGTACATTACACCTGCTCAGGTCAAGGCCCCATCCCAGCTCCACCTCTGACAAGATAGAAATGTATTCACTCATACATTCTTACAAAACTATATTTTATTGGTGACATGTGTGAGAAGTTGGCCCGATATGCAACGTTCGCTATTCTAGCGACCGCTATGTATCGTTCCAACGACCCTTATGGTGTTTGGTTGTAAGTCAACCTATAGACCAGCTATCCTAGTAGCGTGGATACGAGCAGTCTAAGGCTAAAGACTCGAGAGGGCGCGTTAAGCCAGCCGTTTACCACACATGTACCCCTTGAACACCCAGTGAAAGGACACCACACAAGTGTTATGAAAATAAACAGTATATTTATTAAGAATCACAACAGCCCTGTACTCTTTATGAGGACAGGGTACTAAGCACAAACCAAATCTCTTAGGAAAATACTTCAAGTGCACAAATCAAACAAGTGTCCGAGGACACGGAAAGTTTAAGGTCTCGGGCGGACCCGATAAGGCAAGTCGGAAGCGAGGGACTCAGGACCCTAGAGTAAAGAGGCTATGCAGGCACCGAAATGCCGAGTTACCTAGCCACGAGGGCTGCGGCTGCACAAGTCTTACAGGCGTCGGGGTCTTCGCTGACGAGCCAGGAGCCGGAAGAAAAGGAGTTGCTGGCCGGCGACCAGTGATGAATAGTTCGTAGAGATCCAAGCCTGGATCAGAGATTGATGATACCTGAAAGCAGAGGGGACCAAGTTCGTACTACTAGCCAGTAGTCAGAGGGTACCAGGAAGGCACCGGTTGGCCGTCACCTCGACCAGGTGAGTGGGCGACGCTAGGCTCTGCAGTCTCACGGACCAGGAGGCGTTGTCGGCGACCACGGCGGAGGTGCGAGCTGTCCCACGAAGGATGATGCTGTCGGTGTCGCTGGGCCCAGGATGGGGCAACAATCCTTGGCAGATCTCAGGGCCACGTGGTGGGCCTAAGATGGCGTCTTGAGTGGACCAGGAGGGCCCGGGGTGCTTCTCGCAAAGATGGAAGCAAGGGCCAGTCTGGAGCAACCAGACCAGCAGAGTTGATTGTCGGATGTCGTCACAGAAGGGCACAAGCCAGCGGCTAGTGACCAGACAACGTGCTGAGCAGCGAGCAGAAGGGCCCCACGCAGATCGTGGAGATGCTGGGAGACTGCACTTCGGTGCTGGAGCGGCTCAGGGTCGGGGCTTCTCGGACCCCAGAGCACTCACCAGAGAATTGCTTCGATGGTCGTGCTGGTTAAGAGCGTGCAGGCTCTGATGATGGCCGGTCCCTCGAGGTCTCGTCGCACCCACAGATCACAGCTGAGCTGATGACGTGGGTAGAGGTCAGAGGTGCCAGGGAAGCCGGTTCTCGTCTAGCTGGGCCGTCGGATTCCTTGAGGAAGGACTTACAGCAAACCGCAGAGTTCTTAGATGGTGCCCGCTGATGCAGGGTGACTACTCCTTAGTCACAAGGGAGAAATCTTGAGAAGAGTCTCTAAGTCCTTTCGTAGAAAGTATTCTTGATTCAAAGATGATCTAATTTGGAAGGGTCCCCGCTCCGGTCTTTATCCTAAAGAAACGGGTGGGTACATGACTAGGTCCTGCCCTAAGGGTGGGACCAGAAAGGGGGGTAGTTACACCCCTCTCCCCTGCTGGACTTTCCCCAGGCCAGGGCTGGCGCCCCTGGAACTGGTTCTGACCGGCAGATGCGTAGTGAGCACCGGGGTGCCACTCCGCAGTCACCTTCTCGCAAAAGCCCTACCTACCCAGAATACACAAACCCTGTCTGGGACGGTGCGAACACCGCCCTCGACAGGAAACCCTTTGTCCAAGCTCTCCTCGCTGGAAGGACTCCCAGCAGCAGGAGGTCAGACTCGTCTGTGGTGGCAGCATCCATTTTGTGGTGCTGAGGCTTTAGTTAACTTTAACCGGGGTTCACAGTTACGTACATGTCGTGTCCCTCTAGAAGGGCGGAATGCTAACCTCGTCGCCAGAATTGGTGAGGGGGCAGCATCCTGATTCGTATGACACCTTACTCGACATGCCTTGATAACGCGACACCGAAGTTACCGATGTGGTACGTGTTATCATGGAACAGCCATTGGGTCTTGATTCCGCAAGCTGCAACCGGGCTCGGCTCGGGCCAGAACCTAGTTCACACGAGCCCACGCACTCTGCCTTCAGGATTGTCAAGGCCTGCCATAGGAGTGACTGATAGGAACTCGGTTGTCCATTGTATGGTTAGATATAGAGCTACTATACCTAAAGCAAAGGGTGATTACACGACTTTGCCCCAGCTGTCATGCAGCCAGTTGTGTCAAATTTAGGAGGCCAGCCAGGGGTGGCATAATACATGCTGCAGCCCCTGGCGGCCCTGGGTACACCTATGCCCTGCGTTACGGGGTCTGATAAGGTGGCCCAGTACCAATTGGTAAATGCACCTAGGGTACATATCGTAATTTAGAAAGAGAACAGCCAGGCTGTGGGTCTGATTGGCAGGCCCACAGCCAGAGAAAGTCGTAAACCAGTGAAACAAAAGCAAAAAAATCTGGGTGATCATAGGATTGCAGACCCTACTCTCCTACATGACCCCCCCCCCCCCCAAACGTCGGAACAATAAGCTAACCTTGACCAGGTGAGTCTTCTTGTTCTAAGTGGAAATATCTGGAGAGCCCATCGGCATTGCCATGATCAGTACCAGGTCTATGTTCCACTGTAAAGTCCATCCCCTGTAGGGAAATGGACCACCTAAGCAGTTTGGGGTTTTCACCCTTCATCTGATTTAGCCATAAGAGGGGCTTATGGTCGGTCTGAATCTTGAAGTGAGTGCCAAACAAGTATGGCCTCAGCTTCTTCAGGGCCCAAACCACAGCAAAGGCCTCCCTCTCAATAGCTGACCAATTCTTCTCTCTAGGGGTCAGCCTTCTGCTTATAAAAGCAATGGGCTGGTCTTGACCATCAAAATTCAGTTGAGAAAGAACAGCTCCCACACCCAACTCAGAAGCATCTGTTTGGACAATGAATGGTTTGGAGTAGTCCGGACTCTTGAGGATAGGTGCCGTGCACATGGCCTGCTTTAGGTCATCGAATGCTTTTTGACAGCTCGCTGTCCACTGAACCTTTTTTGGCATTTTCTTACTTGTCAGTTCATTTAATGGTGTCACAATTGAACCATAGTTCCTGACAAACTTCCTATAGTAACCAGTCAGGCCCAAGAAAGCTCGAACCTGAGTTTGGGTGGTTGGAGGAGCCCAGTCCCTGATTGACTGTATCTTGCTCTCCAGTGGCTGAACCTGGCCTCCACCTACAAGGTGGCCCAGGTATACAACCTGTGTCTGCCCTATCTGGCACTTGGTGGCCTTGATAGTGAGGCCTGCCGCTTGCAGAGCCTCTAACACTTTCCGCAGGTGGACCAGGTGATCCTCCCAGGTGGAGCTAAAGACAGCAATATCGTCAAGATACGCCGCACAGAAGTCATCCAGCCCAGTAAGGACTTGATTCACCAACCGTTGGAAGGTGGCAGGTGCATTTTTCAGACCAAAGGGCATCACCACGAACTGATAATGCCCACCAGGGGTTGAAAATGCGGTCTTAGGCTTGGCGTCCTCAGCTAACCTGATTTGCCAATACCCAGCTGTCAGGTCAAACGTACTTAAGTAGTTGGCTGAGGCCAATCTATCGATAAGCTCGTCTGCCCTTGGTATTGGGTGGGCGTCAGTCTTAGTGACTGCATTGAGACCCCTGTAGTCTACGCAGAACCTCATCTCTTTCTTACCGCCCGGGGTGTGAGGTTTCGGCACTAAAACTACGGGACTAGCCCAAGGGCTGTCCGAGGGTTCAATGACTCCCAGCTCCAACATTTTCTGCACTTCACTCTTGATGCAGTCTCTAACGTGATCAGGCTGCCGGTAGATTTTACTCTTAACGGGCAAGCTGTCACCAGTGTCGACCTCATGGGTGCACCAATTGGTCTGACTGGGTGTTAGAGAAAACATATGTCTGAACGACTGAAGAACCTGTTTACAGTCGCTCTGTTGATGTTCGGAGAGGCTGCCACAAAAGACAACACCATCTACCGATCCATCGTCAGGATTCTGAGTGAGCAGGTCGGGGAGAGGGTCACTCTCCTCTTCCTGTCCCTCATCTAGGGCCATGAGCAAACTCATGTCCTTCCTGTCGACATATGCCTTGAGCCTGTTGACATGAAGCACCCTGTGGGGGCTCCGGGGAGTTCCCAGGTCGACCAGGTAGGTGACCTCTCCCTTTTTCTCCAGGATGGTGTAGGGCCCGGACCATCTGTCCTTGAGTGCTGCTGGGGCCACTGGCTCCAACACCCACACCTTCTGTCCGGGCTGGTAAACAGTCAAGACAGCCTTTTGGTCATGCCAAGCTTTTTGGAGTTCTTGGCTGGCCTTAAGGTTTTCAGATGCCTTCTCCATGTATTCAGCCATCCGCGAGCGGAGGCCAAGCACATAGTCCACTATGTTGGCTGCAGGCTTTTTGAGAGGTCTCTCCCATCCTTCCTTCACCAAACACAGGGGTCCCCTTACAGGATGTCCGTACAAAAGTTCAAAAGGGCTGTAGCCAACCCCCTTCTGTGGGACTTCTCTGTAGGCGAACAAGAGGCAGGGGATCAGGACGTCCCATCTACGCCGAAGCTTTTCTGGTAGTCCATGAATCATCCCTTTCAGGGTCCTGTTGAATCTCTCAACAAGCCCATTGCATTGTGGATGATAGGGTGTAGTGAACTTGTAGTCGACACCACATTCCTTCCACATAGCAGTTAAGTAGCTCGACATAAAGTTTGCACCTCTGTCGGAGACGACCTCCTTAGGGAAGCCCACTCTGGAGAATACTCCAACTAGGGCTCTTGCCACAACAGGCGCTGTAGTGGTCCTAAGGGGAATAGCTTCAGGATACCTGGTGGCATGATCCACTACCACCAGTATAAACTTGTGCCCTGATGCTGTTGGTGGTTCCATGGGACCGACGATGTCGATCCCCACCCGTTCAAAGGGCACCCCCACCACAGGCATTGGTATAAGGGGGGCCTTTGTCGTGCCACCTGACTTACCACTGGCTTGGCAAGTGACACAGGAGCGGCAAAACTCCTTGGTATCTTCGTTCATATGAGGCCAGTGAAAGTGTGAGACAAGCCTGTCCCACGTTTTCGTCTGGCCTAAGTGACCTGCTAAGGGAATCTCGTGGGCCAAGGTAAGTAGGAAACCACGCTGAGACAAGGGTACAACCAGCCTCCTGGTCATGCCAGGCTTGGGGTCTCTTGACTCAGTGTACAGGAGTCCATCTTCCCAGTATACCTTGTGGGTACCTGTGGCGTTCCCAGCAGCCTCAGCAGCAGCCTGCTGTCTGAGGGGTTCAAGAGAAGGGCAGTCTAACTGGTCCTTCCCCAGGTCTTCCCTTGAGGGTCCCCCTGAACCCAAGAATTCAACTTGATCAAGTTCGAACTCCCTAGGCTCAGTTTCCCTCAATTCTTGTAGGTCAGCCTCCTCTGAGACTTGATCCACGACCTGGGGCAAGGGGGAAGGCGCAGCCTTAACCCTACTGCTCTTTTTCTTGGGAGGTGTCTGGTCCGTTGTTCCAGGACCCAGCACCTGTTCAGTGGAGCATTTCCTGACCTGTGACCTGGTCACAGCGAACACATGTGCTGGCAAGCCTAACATTTCCATGTGAGTCCGGTGCTCCACTTCTGACCATTGTGATGACTCCAAATCATTGCCCAACAAACAATCCACTGGGAGGTCTGAACTAACTACAACCTTCTTTTGGCCAGTTACCCCTCCCCAGGAGAAAGCTACAATTGCCATACTGTGATTGGTAGTGACATTGCTTGCATTGGTCACCAGGAATTCTGTACCTGGCATGATCTGTCCAGGGTCCACAAAGTTAGGCGTCACCATGGTGACGCTGGCACAAGTGTCCCTATAGGCCTGAGCCATCTTTCCATTTATGAAAGGCGTCTGTCGGTATTTGCCCAAAGTATTGGGACTTACGTCGGGGGACACGTCCACGTCCCCTGTACTGACAAGGACAGCCTGAGTGAGTGTGCCAACTAAGTTGTCACGCCCCTCAGAACCCAGGGTTAACCCTACTAAACCCTTGGGAGGTGCACTACCACTGCTGACTGTACTAGGGGGCACAGGTGCCTTAGGGGCTGCAGTGGCAGGAGCCTGCCCTCCTCCTTTCTTGGTGCACTCACTAAACCAGTGAGATTTACTTTTACAGTACTGGCACCATCTTTTGGATTGGCCTTCTTTCTTCTTTTGGGGAGCCTGACCCCCACCCTCTTTGGGTTGTTGGGGACCTGTCGAAGACTTCTGGTCATTTTGTTCCCCCTTAGAATCTTTACCCTTTTGGTCTGCTTTCTTCTGACCACCTTGATTCTGGCCCTGGTTCTGTTTAACTCTTGTACGAACCCATCTGTCTGCCTTCTTTCCCAATTCTTGGGGAGAGGTCAGATCCGAGTCGACAAGATGCTGATGCAACAACTGGTTCTGACAATTGTTTAAAATTTGTTCTCTCATCATCAAATTATACAATCCTTTGTAATCAGTAACCTTACTGCCCAGCAACCAGCCCTCAAAAGCCTTAGTGGCACAATCGACAAAGTCAGACCAATCTTGAGACTGCGTTTTCTGGGTATCCCTGAACAGCACCCTGTACTGCTCAGTGGTTAGGCCGAACCCTTCAACGAGTGTATTTTTCAAGACTTGGTAATCGTTAGCGTCCTCTACCCTTGTGGTGAGGAGCTTGTCTCTTCCTTTTCCTTCAAAGGAGAGCCACAAGATAGCTGCCCACTGACTCTGGGGAACACCCTGCACAGTGCAGGCCCTCTCCAAAGCAGTTATCCATTTGTGGATGTCGTCCCCTTGTTTAAAGGGGGGCACTATCTTACCAAGGTGTTTCGTATCAAAACTCCTTTCCCTATTGCTAGGTACATTGCTGCCACCAGTGGGGACTACCCCACTTAACTGTTGCTCTCTAGCAAAGGCAAGCCTTTCTTTGGCCAGGGCAAGTTCTTCCCTTTCAATCCTCAGATTAGCTGCCCTTTCCTTAGCTTCGTACACTCTCCTCTGAGGGGACGTCATCCCTCTTTGAGAAGAGTTGTGAGAGCCATTGGTTTGAAGGGATCTGCCAGAGTCTCTTGACAGAGATCGGGCTCGTCCATTCCCAATGTTAAGCTGACCTGATAGCGGCCCCAGGGGTCCCCCAGTACCACTGTCATGTCTGCTTAAGTTGGACCTGCTTAGTCTAACGACTTCTACCTGTCCCTTATCTGCCTCATCCCCAGAGGGATCCTCATCCTCATCATCCTCCACATCTTCGTTCTCAGTTGCGAGGTGGATGAGGTCAGGATCGTCTCTGGTTCCCTCGAGGGGAGGCATGTCTCCTTCTGGATTAGAAGAGCTGGGAAGGGTCTCAGCTTTTCTGGCATCATAAGTCTCCAAGAGACCAATCAGAAAGGACGTTGTGGGGTTAGACCCCTGCTTGATCTTCCTGGAGTGACACACTTGTCTTAACTCCTTGAAGCTCAGCACAGTATATCTCGAAGGGATGACCTGTGGAGGGTCAACTGACACAAGGGGAGACTCAGAGTTCCCTCCTTTGTCCGACATACTGTTTCTAGTGTGGTGTAAGTGATACACCTACCTACACTATGTGTTTACCTACTGTTCCCTTGCTAAGAGTTGCGGCCAAGGTGTGCTAAGCCTTGAGGAGCTGCAACAGCTGGTTCAGTAGAACTCAGAGTATTCTAAGCTTTAGTTATATGTACTAACAGTACTTATGTGATCTTTCAACAAGATATTCTTAGGATACGTGTGGTAAAACAACAGCAAGCTCAAATCCCAACAACCGCTGCTCACCAATGTGAGAAGTTGGCATGATATGCAACGTTCGCTATTCTAGCGACCGCTATGTATCGTTCCAACGACCCTTATGGTGTTTGGTTGTAAGTCAACCTATAGACCAGCTATCCTAGTAGCGTGGATACGAGCAGTCTAAGGCTAAAGACTCGAGAGGGCGCGTTAAGCCAGCCGTTTACCACACATGTACCCCTTGAACACCCAGTGAAAGGACACCACACAAGTGTTATGAAAATAAACAGTATATTTATTAAGAATCACAACAGCCCTGTACTCTTTATGAGGACAGGGTACTAAGCACAAACCAAATCTCTTAGGAAAATACTTCAAGTGCACAATTAAAACAAGTGTCCGAGGAAACGGAAAGTTTAAGGTCTCGGGCGGACCCGATAAGGCAAGTCGGAAGCGAGGGACTCGGGACCCTAGAGTAAAGAGGCTATGCAGGCACCGAAATGCCGAGTTACCTAGCCACGAGGGCTGCGGCTGCACAAGTCTTACAGGCGTCGGGGTCTTCGCTGACGAGCCAGGAGCCGGAAGAAAAGGAGTTGCTGGCCGGCGACCAGTGATGAATAGTTCGTAGAGATCCAAGCCTGGATCAGAGATTGATGATACCTGAAAGCAGAGGGGACCAAGTTCGTACTACTAGCCAGTAGTCAGAGGGTACCAGGAAGGCACCGGTTGGCCGTCACCTCGACCAGGTGAGTGGGCGACGCTAGGCTCTGCAGTCTCACGGACCAGGAGGCGTTGTCGGCGACCACGGCGGAGGTGCGAGCTGTCCCACGAAGGATGATGCTGTCGGCGTCGCTGGGCCCAGGATGGGGCAACAAGCCTTGGCAGATCCCAGGGCCACGTGGTGGGCCTAAGATGGCGTCTTGAGTGGACCAGGAGGGCCCGGGGTGCTTCTCGCAAAGATGGAAGCAAGGGCCAGTCTGGAGCAACCAGACCAGCAGAGTTGATTGTCGGATGTCGTCACAGAAGGGCACAAGCCAGCGGCTAGTGACCAGACAACGTGCTGAGCAGCGAGCAGAAGGGCCCCACGCAGATCGTGGAGATGCTGGGAGACTGCACTTCGGTGCTGGAGCGGCTCAGGGTCGGGGCTTCACGGACCCCAGAGCACTCACCAGAGAATTGCTTCGATGGTCGTGCTGGTTAAGAGCGTGCAGGCTCTGATGATGGCCGGTCCCTCGAGGTCTCGTCGCACCCACAGATCACAGCTGAGCTGATGACGTGGGTAGAGGTCAGAGGTGCCAGGGAAGCCGGTTCTCGTCGAGCTGGGCCGTCGGATTCCTTGAAGAAGGACTTACAGCAAACCGCAGAGTTCTTAGATGGTGCCCGCTGATGCAGGGTGACTACTCCTTAGTCACAAGGGAGAAATCTTGAGAAGAGTCTCTAAGTCCTTTCGTAGAAAGTATTCTTGATTCAAAGATGATCTAATTTGGAAGGGTCCCCGCTCCGGTCTTTATCCTAAAGAAACGGGTGGGTACATGACTAGGTCCTGCCCTAAGGGTGGGACCAGAAAGGGGGGTAGTTACACCCCTCTCCCCTGCTGGACTTTCCCCAGGCCAGGGCTGGCGCCCCTGGAACTGGTTCTGACCGGCAGATGCGTAGTGAGCACCGGGGTGCCACTCCGCAGTCACCTTCTCGTAAAAGCCCTACCTACCCAGAATACACAAACCCTGTCTGGGACGGTGCGAACACCGCCCTCGACAGGAAACCCTTTGTCCAAGCGCTCCTCGCTGGAAGGACTCCCAGCAGCAGGAGGTCAGACTCGTGTCTGTGGTGGCAGCATCCATTTTGTGGAGCTGAGGCTTCAGTTAACTTTAACCGGGGTTCACAGTTACGTACATGTCGTGTCCCTCTAGAAGGGTGGAATGCTAACCTCATCGCCAGAATTGGTGAGAGGGCAGCACCCCGATCCGTATGACACCTTACTCGACATGCCTTGATAACGCGACACCGGAGTTACCGATATGGTACGCGTTATCATGGAACAGCCATTGGGTCTTGATTCCGCAAGCTGCAACCGGGCTCGGCTCGGGCCTGAACCTAGCTCACACGAGCCCACGCACTCTGCCTTCCGGATTGTTAAGGCCTGCCATAGGAGTGACTGATAGGAACTCGGGTGTCCATTGTATGGTTAGATATAGAGCTACTATACCTAAAGCAAAGGGTGATTACACGACTTCGCCCCAGCTGTCATGCAGCCAGTTGTGTCAAATTTAGGAGGCCAGCCAGGGGTGGCATAATACATGCTGCAGCCCCTGGCGGCCCTGGGTACACCTATGCCCTGCGTTACGGGGTCTGATAAGGTGGCCCAGTACCAATTGGTAAATGCACCTAGGGTACATATCGTAATTTAGAAAGAGAACAGCCAGGCTGTGGGTCTGATTGGCAGGCCCACAGCCAGAGAAAGTCGTAAACCAGTGAAACAAAAGCAAAAAAATCTGGGTGATCATAGGATTGCAGACCCTACTCTCCTACAACATGCACACTGCAATACCTAATTGCTTCTAGGCACAGCAGCATAGAGATGGCACACCTATTGGTGATTGCCGGGGTTCATGCAGGCTTTCCTGTTCATTTTCAAAGGGATTCTTGCCGCCCTGCTTGGCCCCATTAATTGATGCCTTGTCCCCCCCCCCCCCCCCCCCCCCCCCCGTATGCTGAGAGACCGGGCAAGACTTCAGAGGCTACCTTCTGTTTTACACACTGTAATTTCCAAGTTGCCAAAATTCAATTTTCCATACCAGTAGATGCCAGGACGCCTGCCGGCTCCCTTACTTGTCTCCCTGATGCAGTCCAATGAAGAGGATCCTACATCGAGTGACTTGCCGAGATTCCTGCAATTTCGCCTCTACCATAATTTTTACCTTTCAAGATTCAATGGAACTACCAATTGCTCATCAACCCTTGTGAGGACTTGCTAGCGGCTGATACAGCCCGTCTCTGCTGGCCACGCAGTATTTACCTTGATTCGCTCCATGATTAATCATGTGAAAATTTTGTGGAAACCATTGTTCCTCCACAGAGCCATACTATCAGCCCTAATTGTGGTTCGCATTCACTGATGGACCGGACCCCCTCCCCCCCAAATACTTAAATTATTCATTGCTTTACCAGATACCGGGTGCTCTAGCTCCCGCCCTGATGATGACCTCCTAGGCCTAGAGGTCGAAACGCTGTCATCACCCGACTAATATAGACTCCAATAACAGTAGAATATTTGTATAGACAGGAGTCCTATGTCTTTTGATTAGTGGCGCACGTGGTTTTGTTTAGTTTAGCACCATGCACCTCTTTTCTCACAGCATAAGCACCAAATCTTTCTTTGACTAAACAAATACTGTTAACCTGATGCACTACATAATTTAATTGCAAAAGATTTTCACTCTATTCGGCTTGTTTTTTAATGTGCCTTGTTATTTCTGTTTGCTGTCTTCTTATTACATAAGACTTTTTTTCATTTTGTTAAAACATTATATCCTAGTGCACCATTGTTTCTTCAAAATACACCTGTGGTCAAAGCGATGACTGCGTGAATTCAACAGCGTTGCTTCGACTGCAACTTTTTCAGGCAGGAGGGCAGAACCGACTATACTCTTGCAGATTAGGGCAATGTCACATCATTAAGGAAATAAAGTAAATAAGTTATGTAGTTCAGGTTGTGCGTTAACTAGGTTTCAGTGTGGGAGTGAAGTTCAGAGTGGTCAAGGGTACAGGGACTGAGTCCAGTAGAAAATAGCGTGTTTAGAAATGCATCTTGCAAGCAATATAAAGTTTTACATGGAATTGTACATTAAACAACATACCGGTGAAAGAAATTTGAGCAAGGAAAAACTTCCGAAGGTGGATGTTAGACGAAGAAGGCTTGGATCAAATGTTTAGAACAAGTGGGTCTTGAATCTCGTTCTGAGCGGCATTGGAGAGTTGGAGTTGGAGTGTTTGACGTACCTGGGCAGGTTGTTCTAGAACAGGGATACTCAAATACGGCCTGAGGGTTGCATGTGGACCTCATGACCTTTAATTGCGGCCCCTGGTGACCAGCATGCTGTTCACTTGACAGTTCAGGAACATTCCGAAAGCTGTTAAAATTGCATAAATAAAAGTTTTCTGGTTTCACATTTTGGCATTCAGCCACCTTTAGATGAGTATATCTTTCCCTCTCACTTTATACAATAGAAGTTAATGCTTTGACTTTCATGCTTGGTGCATGATAATAGAGGATTGGCGGTAGACAAAAGTCAGGTGACTGTTTGTTGTCCACGCTTTGTATCTGCTTCACATCCCCCTACGCCCACCTTTCATTACCATGACTCTCACCCCGCTGGCATAAGTGCAGCCCTCCGGTATGCTGCAGACAGTACTTTGTGGCCCCTGGGTAAATGTTTGTGAGTACGTACCCATGTTCTAGATTCGGGGGAGCGGGAGTTTTTGGAGGTGACTCCTGATTGTCGGCCACCTCTAAGCGTACATCTGATTGTTGGGATAATCAGGAAATTTTTGCCAGCTGAAACTAAGTTGCCTAGTTGGGATCCAGTTTACCCTTTTACTTGTTGGGTATTTGAGCGCAGTTCCTTTGATGCTTTTGTGAAACAAATACTTTTCAAGGTGGATCTGAATTTCACTGGATGAGAGTATAGGTTCCTACCGTTAACTGCTAATGGTTCATGTTTTAGGCCAAATAATAATTGTCCAGACACCTTTTGCGCCAACTGAAGACTTTTGATTTGGCAGGTATTTCATGGTGCCATACAGTCCCATAATCTAGAACCTAGTCCCATAGGGATATTGGGGATCAGGGATGCAACTAGAGCAGAGCTTCGCTGGGGGCTAACATTCCCGCCTGGGCTGGCCCTAGCACTGGTCGCACACGGTGCAACATTTGTTTTTGTGCGCCCAGTCCCCCATTTTTCCTGCTTTTCCATGAATTCCCTCAATACCACTTGCCAACAATGCACCTAATCTCTATATAGCACCTTTCTGACAAACCTTTCATTTTTTTATAGCGCTACTCCTAGTACACACACACATTTCTGTGATCTGCATGGTACACGTTCTTTGTAGCACGCACATTAATCCTCTGCACTGTGTGGGTAGCAGGAGTGCCCATGTGAGTGAACGGTGAGCCATGCGACAGTGTGAGAGTAGGGTAAGAGGAGTGATTGCAGGGTGAGTGAGGTGACCATATGGTGCAGATGTAAATGCAGAGTGGGATGAATGAGTTAGTGATGGACTTGTTTGAGTAAGATTGCAGATTGAGTAGTGAGGGGGACATGTAGGTGAAGTGTCACAAGAGTGCGGTGAGTAGTGTGTTTGTGTGACTACAGGGCGAAGAGTGTAAGTGTATTGTGAGTGAAGGGTGATTGCTGTGAGTGCATGGTGATCAATGTGAGTGCATTGTGATCGCTGTGAGTGCAGGGTGAGCGTGAAAGTGAAGGGCAAGAATGAGTGAGTTGTCTGAATGCAGGCTGCATTCTCAGACACTTGAAGTAACTCAGCATGCTATTGACAGCGGTTTAGAGTTTCAGATGTAAGTTAAACTATTGCTATTATGCACAGCTTTAAGTAGGATGAAAAAATTGGGGAGTGTATGAAGCTGGGTTTCTTGATGTGCACGAGGTCCCTACCTATCAAGTTCCCAGGGCCTGTGTTCTTTCCCAAAACTGTACCTTTGTACCCCTAATTGGCACCTCTCTGGCCACACGTAAGTTCCTTATAAAAAGGTACCAAGGGCACTGTGACCAGGGAAGACTTGCAAGGGCTGCAGCACATATGTCCCCCTTAGTGGTCCTGTACCTTAAACACACACTGCCATTGCAAGCCGTGTGTTTTGGAGCAGAGAAAAGTGAAGAGTTGACATGGCACACATTCCGGTGTGCCATGCCTGAAACCCACAGCCTATGGTTTAGGTAAGACACCCCTCTAGCTGGGTGCACAACACTATTGATGAGGGTACAGTACATGATGACTGTACCCCTACAGTGTCTAAGTCTATTTTAAGACGTAAGCGCAATAAGTCCATAAAGAGTATATGGTCTGGGAGTTTGTCATTACGAACTCCACAGCACCATAATGGCATTACTGAATTCTGGGAAGTTTGGTAGCAAGCGTCTCAGCAAAATGAACCCACACTGATACCAGTATTTTTTATTCAATGCACTCAGAGTGCATCTTAGAGATGCCCCCTGAAAAACGACCATCCTCTGGTGGTTCCCTGACTGGTGCACAACAGCCTGCCATACAAGACCTGTATCTGGACCCATGGGTTGGGAGCCTTCTCTCCCTGAGCCCAGAAACATAGCCTTTACTGGGCGGAGGTGCTCACACCTCTCCCCAGGCCAGAAAAAGCCATGTGTGGCAGGGGAGCCTCAAAGGCCTTGCTGCTTTTGTAACACGACCCCCAGCCTCACCTGCTTTCAGGAGCAGGCCCCCTTCCTGTTTCCCCTCCTTTTCGACGGGAAGACAGGCAGAAAAATGAGCACAGCCCAATTGGTGTACCCACCTCTGCAAATCCCACCCCTCAGGTGGGCAAGGCGAGGTGAAGCCCACTCTTCATTGCTCACGATCTTGCAGATGGCAGGCACTCTCCAATCCGAATTGGGGATTGTGCCCACTCCCCCAGATTGGGTGAACACACCAAGGGTGTAGTCACCCTAAGGTCAGTAGCCTGTTGGCTACTGACCTCGTGACCCCTAAAACATCTCCCAAATTCAGCTGAACCAAGAAGACTGATTCCTGCAACCTAAGAAGGACAAAAGAAGATGCCCAGCAGAGGAGATTGCTGAGAACTGACTTTGCCTCAACCCTACAGACCCATCTGCAGTTTCCAGAGATTCTGCACCAAAAGTTGCCTTGTCCTGCCGCCAGTGACCTCCAGAACCCTTGGGAGGACTGACTGCCTTCAACAAAGACCGGCTCTCCTGTGAACGGCAGCTCTGTTCAAAAGAAACTCCCAAGACAGACTCTGAGCCTGCTGAGGACAAAGAAATCTGACGTCTGGAACCACCACTGCAATCGACTCCTACGGCCCGAATCTGGGTGGTCCACTGGTCCCAGCGAGGTCCCCCAGCGCTCCAGAGTCCACTGTGGGTTGACCCCTCCTGGACTCCTCAACGTCGCCTGCAACCTCTGCACAGAAATTCCTCAACCGCAAGTGGCCCGGTAAGATGAAATCCCACCTCAAGACACCCTTGCATCCTGCTGCCCTGTACCCTGGAGAAGAGAATCCGAGGTGCACCTATGCCCCGAGCACCCCGGTTCCTCCCGGAAGTCTTCCTGGACTGAGCCTGCAGCCAACAACCAAAACAGGCAATCCCCATTGACAACAGGGCACCTGATGCCAAAACCGTGCTCAGCAGCCCCTGTGCCACTATGGGTGTACCTTGTGTGCTAACTTGAACCCCTTTTGCCCTGAGCCTAAAACCCGGAGCTTTGCTCCTACAACCTTGTGGCCTTCTTGTGAGCAGCCACCTACCAGAGGCCCTCTATCCCCCACTGAATAACATTGGGCCTGAGCACTCTGCTCCCGGCCGCCCTAGTGCAGTTGAGAGTGTTCTGAGAGTGCATCCTCGACCCTGGGGGAACCCTGGTTCTAACTCCAGAATACCAACACCCACAAACCAGTACTTGCCTGAAAACAGGTAAGTTAATTTTCTCCCATAGGATTGGATTGACTGTTTTGTTTCCTTGAAAATGTTTCCAAATGTGGAGTCGGTTTGTATAAAACACTGAAAAACTGCATATGTGTAAATACTTAATTACTTACCTCTTGTGTAGAAAATGTCTAAGTGTCATATCAGGGCTTCTCACACTGATTAGCAAAAGTAACTTAAAAACTGCATTTGAACTTGAATTAAACTGTAAATCACTGCATACGATTTTGCAAAGTATTATTTCACTTGCCTGCACCAGGTCTGGCTTGGTTTTAGGAATAAAATAACTAAATAATATTTTTATACAAACAAATTGGTCTGAGTTCAGTCTTTGAGTGTGTGACATTTCTTGCCTGAGTGTGTACAATAAATGCTTAACACTACCCTCTGATAAAGCCTTACTGCTCGCCCACACTACCATAAATGGAGAGTAAGTTGCTATTTACCTTTACCTCTGACTACCTTGTGGGTTCCACTGGACTCTGTGCACACTATACCTCATTTTGATATGGTATATAGAGAGCCAGCTTCTCTCAAAGGGCCGATATAAATAAGGGCATGGCTTAAAACATTTGTGCTAAAATCTGTGCTCAGCATAATGTGCTGTCCGACTGGTATTTCTCTGCTTCTGTTATTACCTCCTCATAAGTGACATTACATCTACAACAAGCCAGGACTACCTTTTTTTTGTAAAAGATTGTTAGTTGCATAAGATAAATATACTATATGCTTACATACATCTATGGCTTTGTTGTATATAATTTTGAAAAAGCTTTAGTTCTTGTGCAAGAGGTTGTGGCGTAATGGCTAGAGTTGCCAACTTTGGAGCTGAGGAAGCAGATTTGAGTCTCCACGTCGGCTCAACATCTTAGGTTTCTGGGCAAATCACTTTAAACGTCCATGCCTACCAGAAAAAGAAATGAAGATGTCCTTGTTGGTGCTCATGTAAAGCACTTCGAGTTTAGCAATACAGAACTGCAAAAAATAAGTGACATCAAAACAGTGAACTGTTGCAGAGTTAAGATTTTTTTTCTCCAGTGTGAGGGTGAAAATCGAGAGCACGGTAGGGACCCGTCTAGGCGCTTGCTTTTATGAACTGCTGGTCCTGAGCACCAGCAGGACCCTGCCCACTTAAAGCCCTGCAGCGATGCCATAAATCGGGGATTGAGGGTGAGGAAATAAGTAATGTGCTGATCCTACAACAAACTTCCAGTCTTATGGTTAGGGTTGCCAGCTTATTCATTGGTTGTCCCATACGGTACAAAATAAGCAGTCACCTAAAGCTGTATTTTCAGCACTTACTGTGCATATTTCAAACAGCTAATATAAATATAAAACACTTTTAATATTGTTCTAGGGCTGCCTGAATGATCCATGAATAATTAAAGGGAACAAAGACCGAGCAGTCACATTACAAATGCACAGATCCTTTATTTATAACCATATTTAGTGTCAAGACGAAGTTTTTGCAGGCTCTTTAAGCAACACATGGCTGGCATTTTTCTTTTGGCAACCCTTCTTTATATTCCTTTAAATGAAATGCATTCTTACACTAGGGCAGTAAATGTAAAATCCAATGTAAAGAATAGGCATTGTGGGGGGCCAGGGGGTACCGGGACCAGAAAAAAAAACTAGTCCTCTGTAATCAGTTTACAAAGGTATGTAAATATGCAAATGGTCTTCAAGGACCTGTGAAAAACGACTGTGTGCCGGAGATCAGACTCAGCGCTGCAGAGCCCACAGCAGCAGCCTAGGCTGAGACACACCATTGGTGGGGGACGCAGGCAGGAAGGGGGGCTGAAACCCATGCAGCCCAATAGGTGTTGCGTGCCTGTTAGGAATAGGATGAATTAGATGGAGTTTACTACTGCTTCCACTTGTGAATCTTGACGGTGCTCTGTGTCCTACACTACTCCCAGGTTGGGTGAGCTTCTTTTTATGGCCATCAGTTCAACAAAAGGTAGTTGGGCATCAGAGGATCCAATGTTTTTCAAGTGTGCGGAGCTAAGGCCAGGATTTCTGTTGTAAAGCTCTTTAGTGTGAGGTAAGTACTTCTAATCCTGTTCTCAGTGCTTCAAGGTCTTAGTTAATGTTTTCAAAGTAGTTATGTGCCCTGTGAATGTTAGAAAATCCAGTCCAACACAAATTATTAGAATACTCGTTGTGGACTGTCACGACCCACAGGACTAAAGAAAACATCATACACACTGGCCCTTTCAAGCTGGCCCATCTCACAGCAACAGACTTAAATTCCAGTCAAACACTGCTAAACTCGACACCATCCCATATTCCCCACATAATGACTTTCACTTTAAAAAGACAGTCCTTTTTCATCGCCAAGTTCTTTCCTTTGTTTCGCTGTGATTGTTCCTGCTTGAAATCCCTGCCCTAGTTTCATCGTTCTCATGTTTTGATGGTCCTGAGTTTGTGTTTTTTGCAAACTCTCGACCTAAAATGCTGTCTAACGTTATATTGCACTCTGTGACAAATGTTTGGGTCAAAGTGGAACACTAGGTGATAACTCATCCGGAAGGCATACAGAAGGCCACTGATATCCATTTACTGCTTCTTGTGGGGATTTCAGCACAACTAATTAGCCATTGGAACTGATTTGCAATCTTCCATTTCTTTGGTTGGTCCCAAGACATTGTTTGAAGGTTGATGGTAATGTGTGCAGAACAGAGGCTTTTCTGGTAAGGTTGTTATATCCTCGTGAAAGAGACATGTTTGATTGTCTGCTGTCTCACATTTGATTAATCTCTTGCAGATTTCGGCTCAGGTGAAGCATGCCTGGTATTCTCCTTCTGTGGCATACTCCACATCCTCTGTGGTGAGTATATAACTCCTTGATGCGCTACAGTGCTGACTTGCTCTCTCTGTTGCCCATGTGCACCAGCTTATACTACTCTCCTCTACTGTTGCGCGCACGCTCTTCTGTTCCCTTGCACGGACTAATACCAGGTGTATGGAATATAATAAAATATCTACTTGTGGATGGGACAGGTGTTGCTTAAAAAATCCACTTGTCCCTTTGGTGCAGTGTAGTGTGCCCACATATATGGCAGCATTCTCATGATATAAGAGCTCTGATAATAGCCTCTCTGATTATTCCAGGGCTAATACTATAGTAGGGCTTAAATATTAGCAATTTCGTTATTTTGCCACCTTTTTGCAGATCTACATACAGGGCTTGGGGTAGCGCTAAGCAATAGTTCCAGGTGTTGGAATGCCCTTTTCAGTCAGTGAAAACCTACAAACTTGCATGTTTTATGGGTTTTCACCAGTTCTTCTTTAGTGTGTTCCCATACTGAGAAAGGTTGGAAATTTACTCCTGACAAAGGGCCAAAGTAAAACTTCTTTCAGGGTTAGAAAAACAGTGGTTGGATGGAAAGTAAACTTGTAAACGCTCTACAGATTTTTGCATGAAAAAAATCTGCATATGGATATTTGCTCGTGCTAAAATATAGTTCACAAGTATTTTCTAGGAGTACGATTTCCTGGTCTACTTCTGTAAATTCTTGCGACTTCATGAAACACATAAATCTGCAACAATGCAAGGACATACCATGGGTGCACTGTTGTGACTTTCTTTAAGAATTGGGCCTCTAATGAGGTCTGGTGTTAACCAAAATCTTTGTTTTTTATTAAAATTCTATCTCTCTCACTATCGATGAAGGCTGGCTTCATTGTGAATGATCACAATCTGCTCTTTAACATAGAGCATATCAGCACACAAAATAGTTTTGTTCAGTGCCAGGTACTACTATGGCATTGCGTGCTTTTTTTTTTTTTTTTTTTTTCTTTTTATATTTTGGTAGAGCAGGATATAGTCTGCATAAAGCGAGATTATATCCTCCCAGTCGGGGGTCAATCGCAACCCGCGTATGGAACGATCCTGCCGGACCCATGCTGCCAATGATTCCAGAGCCAGGGCAAACAGGAGCAGGGGCAGCTGGCATCCCTGCCTAGTCCCCCTGCTCAGGGAAAAGTCCAAAGACTTATGGTTATTGACCACTACTCGGGCCAAAGCAGAATAGAGAAGATGCACCCAGCCAATAAATTCCAGTCCGAAACCGAACTTCTCCAGACCCGCAAACAGCTCCCCTGTATCTCTACTCTCGATAAACATCGATCGGAGGAATAGGGCGAGCCTGTTAGAATTCAGCTTGTAGAGTTCAATGGGGATGCCATTCGGCCCGATGCCTTTCCTGAGTTAACCCCCCTGATCGCCTGTGCTACCTCGTCGTTGGTTAGCGGGAAATCCAAATAAGCTCGGTCATCTTCGGAGAGTCAGGGCTTTTGTATATCTTTGATCCTTTCTTTATTATCGTCTTCCAAGAACCCTCCCTCCCCAGGGTACACTTACTATAGTATCTGGCAAATCTGTTTGCGATAGCCTGTGGGTCCACAATCACCTCTGAGGCCTCCCCCCGTAACTCCGGCACCAACCTCGACGTCCACTCCCGTCTCTCCAGCCACACAATCAGTTTTCCAGCCTTGTCCCTGTGTCCGTACACCCTACTCTGGGTCTCCCCAAGCTGCGACCTGGCCCCCTCCCTGCCCTGCCCAATCCACCAAATTCATCCTGCCTCAGTTTGAGACGGTGAAAACCCTCAGGTGTCACTGCACCAGAAATATCCCTTTCTAGGGCTTTCACTGCCTCGTCTGCTTTCTCCAATGCGACCTGCCTCTTTCTTTTTCATTGCAATCAATGATAAAGTCTCGCCCCCTATTGCCGTTTTAAACGCTTCCCATAAGGTCTGTGCAGAATCCACTGTGCCCTGATTTTCGGAAAAATATCTATCCATTGCCTTGACTATATCTCTCTTAATGGTAGGGTCCCGGAAATGCCAAGGATAAAGGGGAGCAATTCTGCCTGCAATGACTCGATCGAACTCTGTGTCCAAACCGGGGAGTGGTTGGAGATGCCCCTTCCCATGTGTCGTACTTCTTTAACGGTCCAAGCCTGGGCCGCCGGGACTAATACATAGTCTATTCTGGACATGCTCCGGTGAGCCGATGACACATGAATCAACTAAACCCATCGTGTCTAGGAAACCAGGGAGCCACTTCTGTAATGGGCTCAGCAGTCTAGCTGGGTGCCAGTCCAGTTCCCCATCCACTACCGCATTAAAATCTCCACCCGTCACCAGGGGTCCCCAGGGGCAAGGTAAGGAAGATTGCTCACAAGTCTCGATACATGTCTGTTTGCAGGCCCGGTGGGACGTAAATTGACATAAAGGTGGATGTTCTCCCCTCCCATTGGCCCGAGATGCCTATGTATCTCCCCCTCTGATCGGACCACGTTGCTTGAATGGTGAAAAAAGGAAAGGAGTTCTTGAGAAGGATAGCTACCCCCCGCAACCCAGATGTAACCCTGCATGCGTCACCAATCTGTAGCCAGAACCCCCCCCCCCCCCCCCCCCCATGGAGGGCCATGCACTTATTCCCGATAAGATGTGTCTCTTGCAGCACCACCACATCAGGGGAGTGCCGCCGAATGAACTGATTGACCATTCCTCTCTTAATTTTGTTACCCAATCCATTCACATTCCAGCTAAGTATGTTAATCCCCAATCTCTTTCCACTATCTGTCATCAAATTGGTATAGAATAATCCCGTTAGCCACATTGTCCCCTGATGTGTGAAATAAAAACAAAAATCAAACAAGTCCCCACCCCCCCTTCCCTGCACCCCTGCATTTCACGTACACCCATCCCCAACTAGCAGTGTGCCTGTCGCCCAAATACTAATCTACAAACAAAGGTAGAAAAGGGAAGCAGGGCCCAAAAACTACCCCCCGCTCCCCCCAGCCGCTCTACACACTTCTTCATATTCGAGCCAGTCCACAGTAACTTCCAATTTACCAGGTCAAATTAAGATATATGCTATGGACCCACCCCAGCCCCCGACCACACAATACTACAGCAACCTGCAACGTTCATTATGCGTAGACCTATTGTTCATCAGCTTCACTTCGAGCTCGGTTTTTCGCCTCATTCAAGTGCACACCCTCCAACCAGTCCAATGCCACCTCAGGGTTGTCAATGAACCCTGCCTTCCCTTTGAGTTCCACCTGGAGGTGGGCCGGAAACATCATAGCGTATTTTAGTCCCTTGTCTCTTTTTCACCGTCAAGAAGCTCTGCTGTTGTTTCTGTACCGTTTGAGTGAAGTCCGGGAAAAAAGAGGGTTGCATTTTCGTACCGCAATGGGGTCCCTGTTCCTGCCACCTGCAAGATCACATCCCTGTCTCGGAAGTTCAAGACCCTCGCAATCGTAGGGCTAGGAGGGGCCCTGGGCTTAGTCCTCCCCCCCCCCCCCCCCCTGGCACGGTGTGTTCACGCTCTACTGTGAAAAGGTTACTCAGTCCCTTAGGCTTGAGGTGGTTGAGGACGACATCTTCCACAAACAGATCCGGTGTTTGGCCCTCTGACTTCTCAGGCACCCCAAGAATGCGAATGTTGTTCCGCCTGGCCCTTCCCTCATATTCATCCAGTTTGCTCTTGAGGCCCTAAGGTCACGTACCTCTTGCTGCAGCAATGTCATATCGTCAGTCAGGCTGGCCGTCTTAATTTCAAGTGATTTCACTTTCTCACTTAACTTCGTGAGATCCGCCCGTATCAGCCCCACCTCAATGGTGACCGTATCTAATTTGTTAACTAAGGCTTCCATCTTCTGGTCCAGGGACGCCTGGACCCCATTTATGGCGGCCATAAGATCCGTCAACGTTGGTTCAATGTAGCGACTGTTGCCCCCCCCCTCCCCCTTCGACTAAGCCCTCTTCAATTCTGCCGGGGATCCTTTGGGCATAGTCTATCAAACTAATTTATTACTTTGGACATTCCTGGATCCCTCGGACGACCTGGATTGGGATTTTTCAGTGTCCGTCTTAGTCGCCATCTAGACTCCTTTGTTGTCAATGCCGGGTACTGGACAGAGGACCACTCTCCAGGCCAAGGTCACAGGGTGCTTGCACTCCCCCGTCACTCACTGACTTCAGCCTCCACGACACCGCAAACCCAGGATCCTCAAAGTCCATACCTGGCTCACCCAGTCGAATGTGTGCTTTTTGAGACCAAAACATTATTTTGCTTTTTGCCAAGCCTGCTTGTTTAGTTAGCTGGGTGACCAGTGCAGGTGCGCCATACACCGGTCTTCCAGATTGAAGTAATTTATCCTGATGAATCTTGCTTATTGTAGACACAGACCTTCTTTTCTACTCCAGCCTTGTTTAAATGCTGTTATTCCCATCATAATTTTGCTATAATGATACAACAAATAATGCACACACCTGACGTTGCGCTTAAAGGACACACAGACCCATGGTTTGCTGATTGCTGAAAACGCCAGTACGCAGCATCATGCTTAATGTGCACCTCTGTCCTTTGTACTGCTGCTGACCTATGATTTGCTATAAATGCCAGTACTTCATAACCTGTTTCTTCTGCTGTTCGCTCTGCACAGAAGAAATGTAACCTTGTTTCACCCTCTCTGTAGCCAACAACAAAGCTGCTGATCGATGGAAAGTTTGTTGACTCCAACACCTCAGAATGGATCAATATCCACAATCCGGTGAGTGAAGCAAGCAAATTTTAGACATCAGGTGGTATAGCTGAGGCATTGATTTTGAGTGCTAGAGCATACCTTGTCACTCTTGGGCTTGTAGTGCGGTGGGATCATTATTGTCTTTGAGGGTGTTCTTGTGGTGTGAAGATTAGTTTCTCTAGGATTATTGTGTAGCCTGGGAATCGCTTTGCCTCATTTAGCAAAGTGCTTCTGATTAATGAAGTAGTGGTGGGGGTATATGCATGCATATTGCGCTTATCTACACCTTGTTGTGTAGTTTGAAACTGTCTGTGCCTGACTCTGCAGTTTAAGGTTGCCTCCTTGTACACTCACTGTAGTGTGAGGCTTTTATTATCTTAGTGTGTAGTCCTGCTATAATTACAATGTATTTTCCCTCTTAGGTAAGCCCTTTTGCAATTGTATACGTTTTTTGGTCTCACCTGGTGAAAGCAGCGCATGCGCTACTCGCGCTATTGAGAGTACCTTTTTGTAATCGATTCTGCCGAAGGCTTTGCATGCACGCGCCTGCATGAACAAACCTGGCTGCTCTTGCAATTTGTCAATAGCAGACAGCATGCACATGTCCGTAGGGACTGTGGACAGTCCCACGCCATTTTGTTGCCATAGCAACGAAAATGCTGCTTCGCGTGTGCTTTGCTTTTTTTTTTTATGTCAGATCCCCGGGGCACAAGCAGGCATCCACTTCTGTGTTTTTGCTTCTTTACTGTCTGTCTATTGCCAGTGTTTCTAGTCTATTTCACGCCTTGCTGTTCCGCTTTTTAAATGTATTTACCCTAGTACTAGGGACACGAGAATTTAATGCGGCATGCAGCTTGTCACAGGACACAAGGATTACACACGTTGAGTGCACCTGGGATTATTTGTTGCTTACACGTGGCTTGCAGCTTGTTCTTTTTTGCAACAAGGCAAATCAATATGCATACAGGAAACACAATGGAACTGCGGAGTCCAGCTTGCCAAGAGACCAAGCTCTGTATTCACGACGCCATTTCCCTATGTTCTACTGCAAAAAGGGCCGCCTTTCCATCACTGGCATGCATTAAACTCTCAAAACCCAAATCAATGCTCAGAATTGACTTTAACACCCCAGTTTCCAGCAGCTTAAGTGGCTAACTAATAATATCAACTACTTTGCAGCAGCCCCAGCCTATTGAATATGGCGTGTGTTCAGATGCAGTAATGTTTAGTCGATAGCTCTAATAAAGCAGGGACCGCAGGCATGAATGGGAGCACTGTGATAATTCAACAGCACGTTCACGTCTGCTTCATATCTGTTGGGAAACGAGAACAAGTACTCGCTGGTTCCGCTTTCTGTTGTGCGTGGCACGCTCGCACACAAGGCATGTGCAGGGGTTCTGCAACCACTTGCATGACAAGAGGGATCAGAAAACTGCATTTCACAGAAGAAATCACACCGATAGTGAATCGGAAGAACACCAACCTGGCAGGTAGCTTTAATCTTGCATACCATCCCTGAATTTCTGGATAGCAGGTAGAAGATTTGAGAAACTCTGGAATGCAAGGCTTAAAATTGCAGGGTTCGCCCAGAAGTGGGACCGGGTGTGGGGAAAGTGGAACACTTACAGTGGTGATAAATGCAATCCTCCCCATACCCGGCAACTCCTACTGGTAGAGCAAGCAGCGCGGTGGAGGTCCCAGATGACGATATGTCAAGTGGTCCTACAGTTTATTTTCACAAAATATCTTAGGAGACATCGTTGATGACTGTGCTCACGCGGGCTGATCAATACATTACTGCTGTCTTGTTTCCTTTCGAATGTTTAATAAAAAACAAGCATTGGCATAGCCAATAGGTCTCTCCTTTGGGACCTTATAAGTGTTTAGTTATCCGGCACAATATCCTTGGTGCAACAACATTAAGGGTTGCATGGCTAAACACTTATAAGGTCCAAAAGCGATACCTATTGGCAATGCCAATGCTTGTTTATTTAGGCATAAATCTAAAGTTAAATGCACATTGATTCATTCATTCATTGTCCATGTTCATTGTAACGTAATGTGATAATCAAGTCTGCTTGCATATATTTATGTTTTCTTGTATGGATTGAATTCCCTTTTATCAGTGATTGTTTTTAAATAATAAACAAGATTTTATAGAGTCTGATAACTTCACTTCTCGTTTGTTTTTGAACAATAGGTAAGGTTTTACAGAATGTAAGTAAGGGTACCAGGCCTTTCTGCTTACTATATATTCTAAAATTGACCAGATACATTATCTAAACAAAGAACAGAGTGGAATGAGGTAGAGAGGAACCTCATGGCAGCAACTTGAGACAAAGGCCACGCAGATCTATCGATATCTTCCTTTACTGAAGGCTAAACATGGGCACATCTGGCCTTCGCTCGGTAGGCTTATCTACCTTTTGCCGACATAGATGAGAATAGCAGATGCTTTTACTCTGCTGAACATTGACTGCTGTCCAAAAGAGCTAGGAGAGTGTGAACCATCTTTGAAACTGGTATTAGGCCTGTTTGTGGTGCTCAATCTTAGCTAAGTTAACCAAGAGAAATGTGGGTGGGTTGGAGATATTAATATAAAGAAGGCTTTTTGATACCCACACAATGTTACAATATGCTTATTATTCACATAAACATATCTACCGCTACTTTGTTTATTTTTATAATAATTACGATTCATATTGTGTTCACTAGGTTAGGATTTTTTATTTAATTTTAACATGTAATCGTTCTAATATAGCCTTTGTTATCCTAGTGTTCTTGAGTGTGCCTTTCCAAGTTGAAAGAAGCTTGGGTACCTTTAATTATCCCTGTCTTATCACACAGAATTGATCGTTCCCTAATTTTGCTTGACAGTATCAATGTTTATCTATGCCTGACTTTAGTTGGATATAATCTTGGTGGTGCAAGCGGTAATAAAAGCAATAGCTGATCTAGCCACACAGAACATTTCAAAGACCGATGGCTTGCTTATTGAAGTTTACATTGGGTATGGTGATCTACTGTTATCATGCCTTGCTGAAATGTACATGGAAGCAGTCATGGAGGGCGCATTCCCTCTTTACCCCCATCATGCAAATGAAGGAGGCAACAATAGCCTTGCTTTCTAAGCTAGGCAGAGACCCGCAGGCGGCATATTCTCATAGGCAGTAGTTGGTACACTGGGTTACCTGTATGAGAATGGTTTGCTCAGAAAATTTCAGCATTCTCTATGAAACAACATACAATCTGCTCACTTGGCTATGAAAAGTAGTTGTACAGCTACATGCACACTGACTTACAAACACTGTTGAGGTTGGATAGCAACAGGAAAGCTATCACAGTATTATAATGGCACAGTATTATAATGGGCAGTCATTGGGGTGACTACGAATCATCTAGGAAGACCCCAGGTAGCAATATATAATTTAACAAAAACAAGAGCGACCATAATATACACGTGAACATGGGTATCAAGTAGAACTTAAAAAAAACGTTCATATGACACTCATTTTTAGGCAAAATAGTATAGCATGCAATTTTCTGTGTAGATTTAATCTAAACCAACATTTAAATTTCTATTTTTCAACAGGCAAAATTCAGCATTCTTAGCATTAGCAAATATGTGGGTTATAAACATTTTTGAAATCTTTTATCACCCATGTATTCTAATGCTGAGATTGTATTTGTTTTGCGAATTAAATGACATTTGATTCTGCTGAATCCGGTTTAACTACAGGGTACTGGTTGTTTCTTGCTTATGAATTAAATGTTTGCAAAGATTAAGTCTAGACAGAATTTTGCCTGTCAAAAAATTGAAATTTTAATTTTGGTTTAGATTAAAAATGTTGGTTCGGATTAAACCTAAACAGGAAAGTCAGTGTCCTCCTATTTTGCCAAAAAATGAGTTCCATGTGAACGCTTGTTCCGAGTTCCCCCAGGTAGCAAGCACTGCAAATATATATGCATGACTTAATGAAGAGCATTGAAAATTGGTGCCAGGTACTATCTTCGGTTATTGGATAAAGCCTAATTTAAAGGATTGCTTTGATGTATTGCACCGGACGTATCTTACTACTCCTAGATTGAGTAGGATGCTCTTCAGGAGCACTGACTCATATCTGTGCTGCAGGGATAGGGAAGTGGGATTTTGCCACATGCTTCGGTTGTGCCCTAATATGGTAGAGCATTGGAAGAAACTATTGATGATTGTTGAAGAAGTGACTGATTTGGCATGGGCTGTTGAGACCAAAACACATCTGTTGGGCCTCGCAGGGGCGGCCTTAGGCATGTGCAAGCTGTGCACCTGTACAGGGCCACCAAACCCCAGGGGCCGCCACGCTAAAATATATCCTTAATGTAATAATCCTCTGAGGATGGATACATATTTGCATGGTGTCCCCTGGCAGGGATTTGGCAGCCTCCGGCTCTGTTCCATTTCCAAACACCCTGACCCCCCTCTTCACTGGCCTCTGCGCTCCGCCCCGCCCAGACCCCCTCTTCCAGGGTCCCCTACCTACGCTCCCTGCCCAGGGCCGCCATGAGCCTAGAGCCGCCCCTGGCCTCTGGTCTAGACCTAAAACGGAAAACGTTCGTACCAAGTGTATTGATTTGGGATTTGTATTGGCCAAAAGGTATATTGCGTAATCATTGAAATGTACTAGTGCTCACAGAAGTAGAAACTGGGTAAAGGAAGTTGTGTACTGGGCATAGATGGAGAGTGCAATATTGCGTATGGAATGTTAGAGACCTGTAATGTAAAGGGATATACCAATAACTTAAAGACACGATGGCTGAAGCTCTGAAATGGAGAGATAGATGACCGGCACCCCCACCCCATGAACTAGAAACGGGTCACTACTAAACTGATCTCAAAGGAGACCTCTTATACATTCTCTACCCAGTGTTCATGAGAGTACCTCACCTTCTGTGAAGTACTGAGCATTGGAATGTAATTGGATTTATATAGCGCTTACTACCCCATCCCAGGCGTCCAATCGCTTTTAGGCGAGGAGCACACTACTCTGGAACCCATAAAGGATTAGTGGTGAATTAGTATATTGAAAATATGAAATCTATTTGAGTGGTGGACATGTTAGTCTGTTGTTTGGATTGTAAAGGATAGTGAATGGATAGAAGGGAAGGATTTAGAAAACGTTTTTGTTTTGGAGCTCACTGCAGTTGGAGGAGGCTTGATGTAAGTAAAAAGGAGTTGGAGGGGGAAGTGTCCGAGAGAGGGTTTGGAAAGGCTGGTTTTGGCGGATCAGAAATGTTAAAAGAGGTATAAGGTGCTGCAGGAATGGGTGGAGTAGGGAATAGTCTTTAAAGGGTTATTTTGGGGGATCATAGTATTGATCTGGAGTTTGGGATGAATGAAGGAGTGAACGGAATGGGTATATTGATAGTTATTGGGTGAGAAAGAGGGTAGTGCATTTGAAAGAATAGTAGAGGTTGGAGAGGAGTCGGAGTTGAGGTAGAGGATATATTGAACAGCATAGGGTGAAAAATCGGTAAGGGCATTGGATATGCTGCATTAGAAAATAGTAATAAAGTATAAATAATAAATATATAGATCCAAAAGTACATTGAAGGTATATAGAAGCAGAAAGGAAGGTAGTATATGTAGATTAAAGGAGCATTAAATAAACTCTGGCTTTCAAGTGTTGTACTTTAAATTAGATTTATATATGTATATATTTTTTTGGTAGATCAATAGTGAAGCAACTGTAGATAAATAGGTATGTATGATCAAAAGATGTACTTATTTATGCAGTCACTTAGTTACATTATTCTATATTTTTAACATGTATATATCAGTAATATGTACATTTGTTAAGCAGAACTAATGAATATCTCTCGCTCTCTCCATACACACTTTGTTTTTCAGCATAATTATTCTACACGCCTCTACAGAGCAATACACATAGGTACATATCTATAGTACAAATGAATGCTTATATTTAGAGAGAGATGCTGTATATCTCTATTTGCCTATGGAGGATATGTGAGGAAGAGCCAATTATTGAGTAGTTTTCTGAAGATAAGGTGGTTAATTGTCGATCTTATGTTGGGGGATAAAGAGTTCCATAGTTTGGCTGCCTGAACAGAGAATGATGTGCGACCCATTGGTTTTTTTCTTGTGTGTACGGGAGTGGAGATTCCTTTGTTGAATGTGTTTGGGGACTTTATTCCTGATGAAGAGTGGTCCCATTCCATGTATCGCTTTATGGGTACGGAGATGTGGTCTTGCGGTTTTATACGTAAGAGTAGTCTGGCAGCCGAGTTCTGAATCCGTTGTAGTCTTTTCATGGTCATTAAAGGCGATCGGTGGTAAAGGCTATCGGCGTAATTGAGTTTGGACAAAACAAAGGAGATGGTAGCCTGGACCTTGTTTGGAAATTCGAAATGGGGGAAGATTCGTCGCAGAGTTTTTATAGTAACAAAGCTTGAACTTTCTAGTTTGTCCACTTGGGCATTCATCGATAGCTTGGAGTCCATGGTCATTCCAAGGTTTCTTACGTCCTTTGATATTTTAGGCGGTGTCCCAGATCATCAGGCCACTTGGCGAGTGGGTCCTATTGTTTGCAATAGCCACACAAGAGTATTTCTGTTTTGGAAGCCTTCAATTTGAGATGGCTCCACGTCATCCTCCGCTTTGAGACAACTGAAAATTGGTGAGTTTCCAATGTCTCTGGGGAATTGCAGTTGAAGCAGTATTTGCATGTCATCTGCATGGTTATAGCACCAGAGGTGAAATTGATTGATCAGTGCCCGTAATGACTTCTTTAGATGTTGAAAAGCATGGGAGAGATAGTAGAGCCCTGAGGAACCCCTGCTTTTGTGAAGTAGGGTTTGGATGAGCAAGGTGGTATGGATGACATTAGTTCTGTTGCGAAGGTAGGACGTGATCCAAACTAGAGCAGTCCCCTCTGTGCCGGCTTCGTAGAGTCTTTGTTTCAGTGTCATGGTCAACTGTGTCAAAGGCAGCAGCGAGGCCCATGAGAAGTAGTGCAGCAACCTTTTTGCAGTCAACTGTGTTCTTTAGGTCACCCCAAATGGCAAGGAGAGCAGATTCTGTGCCTCTTCCTAGATGGAATCCTGTTTGGAAGTCTGAAAGTATGGCATTCTCTTTAATGAATTGTGACATCTGGGCGAACGCTGCTCTTTCTATCAGTTTGCCCTGGAAAGGTCCATTCGAAACTGGTCTGTAGTTGTCAGGGTTCAGCAGGTCCAAGTTTGTTTTCTTCAGTAATGGGTGTATGAATTACTTTTTGAGTTCTTCTGGAAATATTCCGGTAGTTAAGGAGTTGTTGATGATTCTCCTTACTGGAGTGGCAGCAGAGGTTGTTAAATGAATTGTCTTGAAGGTTTACAGTGGACATGGGTAAGGGCTGCCGACAGGCCTGGTTGCTTTGACCAGGTCCATAAATTAATTGTGTGAAATGTGTCGGAAGGAACAGAGAGGCTGGCTTAGAGTATTCTTGGTTTGTAGCTTTGTAAAAGGGTCAATGCTGATGCTTTGTCTCTGTTTTAAGTATGACTCCAACGTGTCTGCTTTATCCATGTAATGATTTGCCAGTTTGTCTGTGAACTCTTGGGTAAAAGTATGAGCTGCTTCTAGGCAATTTGGTTTACGAAATCCATTGAGAATTTTATAAAGTTCTTTATTTGCACATTTAGCATTTTCAATTCTGCCTGAATAGTGTTTTTTTTTTTTTTTTTTTTTTGATAGCTGACTTGTATAATCTGTTAATTTTCTGTAGGCGAAGTTTGTCTTGGTTGGCATTTGTTTTGAACCAGGCACGTTGCAGCTTTCTATTTTGCTGTTGTATCTTTTATCTCTGTATTTCTCCAAGGTGCTTGTTTTTGTTTTTTTTGTTCTGTTGTGTGGTTTTTAGAATCCGGATATCAAAAGCTTCCTGAAGCCACTCATATAGATTTGAAACAGAACTTATTGTTTCTACACACCTACTGGATATTCGTTGTGTTTCTATGTGTTCCAAATTGGTTTGTTCCACGGCCGATAGGTGGATACATGTAAAATGGTTCAGGTGCGTCTTAGTGTTGTTTTATGTTGGAAGGCAAGCAAATGGTGATCTGACCATGTGACTGGAGTCATCATTTGAAAGGTAACTAGTTCTGTATTAGCAAAAATGACTTTTAGGATGTGTACACCGATGTCTGTAGGTTAGTGGACGATCTGATGCAGGTTCAGTGCTTCTAGGCCAGTGAGGATTGTTTTCGGATGAGGTATATTCAGTTTTTCAAACGAAATGTTTCGGTCACTCAGAACGCATAGGTTGGAGTTTAGTGTTATCAGGTTTGAAACTATGTCTAGAAGTGTGTCTGGGAATATTTCCTTGCTAGGTGGGAGGTCTGTAAAGGAGCAGGAAGTTACATGAGGAAGAAGGTGTAGGATTGAATCTGGTAAAAAGGGCCTCATTTTTTATGGAGATGACTTCAACTTTAGTGATCTGTAATGTTTGCCTGAACAGAACAGCGAGGCCACCTCCTTTTTTGCCTACACGATTTGGGGTGATCATTTCATAGCTGAGGAACGGCTTCATGCAGGACTGGAGCAATTCCCTCTTCCAACCATGATTCAGTTATGAATAGTATGTCTGGTCTGAGGTGCGGGTCCGAACGGGCAGACTGCTGTCCGCTGCCATCAAAGTCAAGCGCGGCACTAGGCAGTGATGCCCATTGCCCCCATTGCTTTTCTCACTGGCGATGGAACCCCTAGCTGAGTTATTGAGAGAAACAGGCGCAGAATGGGGAATCCTGTTGGCAGATGGAGTACATACAGTATCGCTTTATGCAGATGACCTGCTTCTGTACATCAGGGACCTGACCCTCCTGCCGCCAGAGCTGTCTAATATTTTCCGCACTTTTGAAGCAATGTCAGGACTCGGGGTGAATTGAAACAAGTCAGGGGTATACTCGTTCAGCCCTGACACACCAGAACCCGAGGTTAGGATCAGCGGTGTGAGACTCACCTGGTATCCCACCACGTTTCGATATCTGGGGGTTCATGTTTATAGAACCTTGCCTAATGTGCTAGACGGCAATCTAACACGAGCAATTACTTCCATACGGGCGCAGGTCTCCTTTTGGAAGACCCTCCCACTAAACGTCCCAAGCAGGGTAACGCTAGTGAAAATGATTGTGTTGCCAAGACTGCTATATTACTACACCAATATCCCGGCCTATGTTCCGGCCTCTGTATTCCGAGAGTTAGAAACCATGACCAGAGACCTCATCTGGAACACAGGAAGACCACGAGTGGCACTGGCGAAGATGTACGCCCCTGCGGATGCCGGAGGTCTTGCGGTACCCAACCAGGAGCTATATTATCTTGCAGCACAGCTGCAGTGGGTGGCGGCTACAGGCACAAACCTGCTGACCCTTACTCAAATACACATGCTGTTCCACCCCCTGACAAAGACGGCGGGCTGAACACCGCTCCACACCGCAGTAGCCCGCAGATGCTACACCCGAAGTCTCCGACTCACAAGAGTGTTGAGGCCGTATGCCTCGATACTCCCACTTCTGGGCACTCCCAGGGCTGCAGGTGTGGTGACTGAGGCGGCACTGGAGCAGTGGACACGGTCGGGAGTGGACACTATGGCAGATCTTTACGCAGATGGAGCCCTGATCCCTTTCGCAACACTCACCGAGGACACGGGACTACCTGCCGGGCAGTTCCTACAACATGCCTCCATAATACGAACATACACACAAGCATGGGGAAGCATTGCAGAGGAGCCACCAACACACCAGCTTATGCAATACCTGCATATCATGGGGAATGGTTCACATGTGGTCCATTGGCTGGCGCAGGCTTTACTGTCACACACACACAAGTCACTCTACAGCCACTACGCGATAAGTGGGCAGCGAGTGGACTGACAAGGAATGGTCAAGGGTAATGGAGAGCCCCACGCATATCCCTCGCAGCGCTCGCTTCAAGCTGACACAATTTTTTATACTACATAGGGCATACAATTTTATATACTACATAGGGCATACCTCTCACCAGATAAGATCAACCGGTACTTCCCGAATGCCTCCGCGGAGTGCCCGAGATGTGCACTGGCTGGGGCGGATATCCTCCACATGCTCTGGGCCTGTCCGGGGATACAGACAAGCGGTGATGTCCCTACTGGAGAAGGGCACTGCCATGAAAATGCCGCACACTTGGGAGACATGCCTGTTAGGCCTATACAAACGGACAAAACACAACAAAGTCACCTCCCGATTCTGGGACCTAGGCCTTATCACGGCAAAAAGACTCCTCACTAAGCATTGGAAGCGGAGTACATCGCCACTCACTGAACATTGGCATGCCTCATTTGTTAACTGGGCAAGAGCAGAGAGTCACCCTCCACAGGGAAGAGACAGCGGGACTTAGAAAATTCCCCATAGCACAACTCCAGGATGACATACTACGCTCCTTCCACCAAGAATGCCAGACCCAGGGAATCCCTTCATCTTCTCCACCCCCAGGCACAGTCACGACATAGGATGCTGTATTGAGCACCCATCACACAAGCTCTGAGACCCTCTCACGCCCGACCACGAAGTGTGGGCCCGGAGAGCCCATGACCCTAACTCGCACCGTTTAAATCTGAGTGGCCGCATGCTTAGCGGATCCACCTGTAAATACCCCCCTCCCTGCCACCGACATGCCTGCGACCACCTAGATGTAGGTCCACGATGAAGCATACTAGAATCGATCACGAACACAGTTGTTCATCCCGCACCTCTCACAACCGCGCTCTCCCCACACCACACAATACTCACTCCCAAGTTACCCCCCCTTTTTCTTTTATGTAGTCCCCCGAGGCTCGGAGACGCAGTGCAGGACTCGCCGCCCAAGCACACACTACCAAACACGCTGGCAGGCACGACTGAGACACTGGGGTAGCGTCACGCTTAATGGGATGGCTCCTCCCAAAGTTATATAGTCTACATCCACCAAGGGAGTAGAGCCCACGGCATTTGGCATACCACTGGACCCATGTGGCCAACCCCACGTCAACTTACCCCTTCTCACACGCTATGTTGCCAGCAACATCTCACGTACAGTGATACTAAGTGAATTATGTACAGATTTGTGGAAATAACATGTACAGTCATGGCTTGAGTCATTGATCAATGTTGTATTCGTGTTTTCTTCTTTGTAAAACTTAATAAAATATATTTTTAAAAAAAATTATAGTATGTCTGGAACTGCGTCAGTGAGAAGGTCGTGGATGTGATGTTTGGTCTTAGAGAGCGATCGAGAATTTATTAGTAAACAGTTTAGAGAATGTGCTTTGAAGATAGTGTGACTTTGTTTTGTAGAGGAGTGAGCAGTATTTTGTTGGCTTGCAGCTGGTGTGACCTCGGTGTTGGTATTAGGTACAGGAGGATAGCAATTGTGTAGCTTTTCTGTATTGTGTTCTTTGTCCAGCAGACTAAAAGCATTTTCATGGTGGGTGGTGGAGACGGTGTTTGAGAGTGAGTTGATGTACTGTGTTTTTGTAGTGTAACCTTGTTGTGCAGTAGGCATGGAGAAGCGCAGTTGTCAGGTGTGGTGCGTTGCTTATTTTGTTTGCGTCTCTTTAGGGCAGAAGGTGTATGAGTTAGCGGTGGTGGTGCAGCATTTGGTTTATGTAGTAAGGTTCTAAATTGTCCAATGGATTAGAGGCGGTTAAAGTTGCTGTGATGCTGTATATTTGTTGGGTGTGGTGGAAGAGAGAAAGCTTGGTATTGGAGATTGTTTGTTTATTTGTGTAATTTGAAAGGTGGGTGTGTGTTTGTTGTTTGTGACTGTGTATTATCAGGTGTTGCGCTTGAGAGATTTTGTTGTGCTGGTGTGCGTGATATGTTTTGTTTTTGATGAGTAGTGAAAGAAGATGCTGATGTATTTGTTTTATGAGCTTGATTTATTAGTATAGTATTGTTTGTGTGAAAGTTGTAAGGTAAAGGAGGTGGTGATGTATTTGTGAGTAGATTGTATGTTGTGTGCAAGAGGAGATGAAGTAGAGTTGTGAGTGTTTGTCTTAGACTTGTTTGCTGAAATAAGTAATTAGTGGTGGAGTGCAAGTGTTGTGTGGTTGTCTTATAGTGATTGAAAGAAGTGGAGGGTGTTGGTTGGAGAAATGATGGAAGGCTGAGTATAGGTTTGTTAGTGACAAAAAGGGGGTCTGTTAGGTATAATTCGAGCCGGGAGTGTGTTTCTGGTTGGGATATCATTCAGTGTGGTGTGGAATTGGGTTGTGTTAGTCATGTGTAACAGATTAGGGCTAGGATCCAGGATCTGATATTTGTGTTATCAACATTCGGCTCTTTTTTTATTGATGTATTACTTGTCATTTAGAGGTCTTTGACGATGACCTGCTCATGGGGCATACCCTCACTGTTGCATGCCGCCATTGACTGTCACCCTTAGAATAATATTTAGTTTAAAAAAAAATATTATTAAAGATCTTTTGATCTGGTTTTATAACACATACAACAGTGGCGGTAGAACATAACAATCCACAGCATTACAACAAGTGGCACCTCACAAATAGAGACCTATGTATAGCATAGTACAAAAGGGTTCGTGAAGGATAGCATTGGTGCAATGGTTGTGAAGTGAAATGTTGTTTAGAGGGCCAAGGGGGTCTGGGCATGCCTAACCACATTACTGGCAACTAAGAGAAGGTAAAGAAAATAGGGACACTGACCGCATGTTTAGCTGTTTTGAGGAGTGATGCGGGAAACTGGTTCTTGTTGATGAAGGTGTAAGCATAGTTCGAGATGGAGTGCCTAGGAAGGGTAAAGCAGTAATTAGGTATAATGTAACACCTAATCTAGCAATCTAAACTCGGACCTTATCTACATGGTAGTTAAATGTCTTTGTATGCTTTGAGGGCTAAATAGTTTTTCTTATCGTTGTTTTGACTTTGATTTTCGATTTGTGCTCCAGTTTTTCACCAATACTGGTGTTTTAGGGATAGCAAGCGTGGTAATAATTGTCTGTGATAAAAGTGTGAATATTAACCAGAAAAAAAAATATTTTGTGTTGTCCGACTTCCTGATATTATTATTATTATTATTGTTGTATATTTATACTTTCTTCAATATGGCTACTTGGTGTCTGTAGTCCTTTCTTAGTGGTTCTATCTTCTCAACCTCCCATAGTACCTAAGAAGAGTGCTCCATCTGGTATGTGAAGATTCCAGCCTTGGCAGTTGTTGGTCTGGTCAGCTGTGAGGTTTACTGCTCTGCTGTGCTATCCTGTACTATCTTAATAACTTGAAGATGTGTCCTGCTGCCTACCTAATCTACTTACAACAATTATCTTGCATTTTGTGTAAAGAAACTTGTTAAAAATATGTAAATACCGATTTATGGCTCAGTAGGCAGGTGAAGGTATTTATCTCTACGCTAAATTGTGAATATTTTTGTATCAAAGCTTTGGTGCATTATCATGGTGTCTGGGACTCTGTGCTTTTTCCTCTGAACACTGTTCCTTTTCTTGCTAATACGCTGTGAGGGGATATGGTCCTCTGTAGCATGTACTGGTGTGTCTGGACAAGCTGAGCAGTTTAATGGCGTGTGTCCAAGCATCCGCCTGCATTGTGCGGTGTGAGGACGTAGTTCTGTATTGACCTGTCCATTTGTAGCGGTCTCTTACCCTGTGGACGTATGCGCTGTGCATCTTGGCAGCCCTCCCAGGGGACGTGGAGTCCAGGCATTGTAGGATTAGTATATTGCTTTACTGGCCGTGGTGTGCGTATTGGTCTCTCCTGCGTGTCTTGATGCCAGATCCCTCCGAGACAAGATGACTGTCAAACTTCCCACACAACACGTCATGTGACTGTCAGCAGGGGGGAATTTGTTGTAAAGAGACTCCGTTAGACGAAAGAATAGTTTGTAGTCTACTTTATTGAAAGTTATCAAACACCCACAGGAATATGCTGCCGCTCGACTCCAGGCAACTGACTTTCGTTGGCCAGAGTACTAGAACCGAACTGAGCCATTGGAATGAGAATCACATAAGAAGTGTGCCCTCGTGCTGGGTGCAGCACGAGGGCACAAGAGGGATATACCACAACTTCTCCCTCTTCACAATATTTCAAAAATGAAAACAAAAGAATAAAACAAAGCAACAAAAGAAAAGCAGGTGCATTTCAACCTAAAACATAATCATTAAATCTGACAGGTAACTTCCTACATCGAACAGATGAACCAGAAGATTGATTAAGAACCTCCCCGCCAACTTCAGAAACAATGGAGGGAGGAGAAGAACCTGTCGGTGGATCTGTTTGATCAGAAAAAGAACACAAAGAGGAAGAATTGCTAGAGATAGGAGCATCTAACCAAAATGACCAGTCACACTGATCAAACTGTTCTCTAGTCAAGTTTAACAAAGAGCATGCTTGAGAATTGGTCAAATGAACTAAAGCTCTCTTATTCCACCATCCTCTACTACCAAGTTAAGCTGAAGCTTTACTAACAGAAGTTACTTGAACAGGAGAGGAGAATTTTGAGAGACCTTTAGAAACTCTCTTCGGATTTTTAATAAGAACCCAATCACCAATCTTTAAATCAATTGGACTGACACGTTTACCCAAATCATGTTTGTCCTTCATGACATTCTGTTTTTGTAGAACTCTATTAAACAAATCATCATCACGACATTCATTTACATTAGTCTTGACATTCTTCTGAGATAACCACTTGGGGCACAACTTAGTATGGACATTCCTATTCCTTAACAATGAAAAAGGAGACACACCAGTTGTACTATGAGGAGAGATATTCTACGACCAAAACTTATCCTCAAGAAAATCCTTAACATCATTATGAGAAGAAATAGCTGTTTGAACAGCATCTTTTAGGAGTCTATTAGCTCTCTCAACCAAGCCGTTTGAAGTTGGCGAGTAAAGAGCCACTTTAAAATGAACAACATCATGTTCAAGTAAAAATGAAGTACATTTTTCGGATATGAAATGGGAACCATTGTCGGTAACTACAACAGATGGACAGCCTTCAATGATAAACAGTTTCTTTAAGAATTTAATGGCATTGGCAGAAGTTGGAGAGTCACAAAACATGTGATACACCCACTTCGAGTGATAGTCAATTAGAACAATGACATATTTCATCTCGTGAGAAAGGACATCAAATGGTCCAGAAAAATCCAAACCAACCTTTTCCCACGGTTTATCTGGAAAAGGAACAGAATGAAGAGGGGTATTCATGAGCTTCCATTTCTTATTCGAAAGTAAGCATTCATTGCAGGAATCTATAAAAAACGTTACCTGAGACTCCATGGAGGGCCACCAACAGTGGGATTTGATGAGTTGAGATGTTTTTGTAATGCCAAGATGGCCTTGATGTGCGAATTTAATGATATCAAGCCTGATATCTGAAGGAGGAACAAAAACATAATGTCTCATTATCAAATTGTTAACCAGGGACAGTTCAGAAGAGATCATGGAAAACGCTTTTAATTCATTAGACCGTTTCCTATTCTCCGGCCATCCTTTAGAAATGTACTGTGCAACTAACTTTAAATTATGATCATTCTCATATGCTTTGGACCAAGACTCTTCTGTGATACAAGGACACAACTTAGTTGCATCAAGAGTGGCGACTACACACTCAATGTCACCAATTTCTTCGAAATCAGAAGAATCATTAGGCGACATGCGGGACAAACAGTCAGCACGAAAATTCTTGCCACCAGATATATGCTTGATGTTGAAGTGAAACTCATGTAATTTGGATAAAAGCCTAACCAGTCTTGAAGAGGCTCTCCCTAAACCATCACCATTAAGAAGCTGAGTGAGAGGCTTGTGATCAGTGAATAAATCAAATTCACGTCCCCATATATAATTTTTAAACTTTTCAATGGCCCATACACAAGCCAAAGACTCTCGCTCAATAGTGCCATAGTGCGTTTCAGAGTCCTTAAGTCTCCTGGAAGAAAAAGCAATTGTGTGTTCTCTGCCTGAAACCCACTGTCCCAAGACTGCACCTAAGCCAGTTAAACTAGCATCAACCATTATGAAACATCTGGCAGAATCTTGAAAAGGATGTAATGCAGGTGCTCAAACAATCATGTTCTTGATGTGAATAAACGATGCATCAATTTCTTCTGACCAGTCAAATTTTGAACTTTTGCGTAACAAAGAACGAAGAGGTTCAACAATCTGCGCATAGCCTTTAACAAAACAGGCATAATATTCGGCTAAACCAAGAAAGGAACGAAGAGCATCTTTGTCTTTGGGAGGGGAGGCATGAGAAATAGCCTCAATCAGAGAGGACTTGGGTTTTATGCCTTCAGGAGTTAAGGTATGACCTAAGTATTCCAAAGATTGAGAACCAAATTTACATTTGTCAGCTCTGACTGTCGTGCCAGATTCATTGAGTTTACTTAGAACAGAAGTCAGATGTGACAAATGAGAATCCCAATCAGGAGAAAAAACCAAAATATCATACTGATAGGCCTGTACACCAGGAATAGACTGAAAAAGATGATCCATTATTTTTTGAAAAACACTAGCTGCACTAGCTAGTCCAAAAGGAAGTTTCAAGTAATTGTAAACTCCAAATGGGGTCACAAATGTGGTGAGATCTTGAGAGGCCTCAGTGAGGGGAACCTGATGGTATGCTGAACGCAAATCAATTAAAGAAAAATATTTTGCACCACCCAGATTAGCCAAGAGATCGTGAATTTTGGGGAGGGGATGGCAGTCAACCAAAATATTTTTGTTTAATGTGCGTAAGTCGGCACATAGCCTGACCTCGCCATTCTTTTTGCGTACGATAACCATGGGCGAAACCCATTCAGACGAGTCTGAAGGTGCAATGATGCCATCATTTTTAAGGGAAGTGAGAACAGACTTAAGTTCATCCCTTGCGCTAATAGGAACTGGGCGAACTTTATGGACTACAGGTTGAGCAGATGCTTTTAATTTGATCTCATGTCGAAAACCTTTGACAGTACCAGGTTGATTGGAAAAGACTTTTGGAAACTTGTCCAAAATTTGTTTAATGTCAGACTCTTGATCACTGATGAGAAGACATTCAGATACTAAAGGTGGAGCAGAAGAGTAATCCTGAGGAGGGTCACCCACTCCTATTGGATTGTCAGAACCAGGCATTAAGTAAAGACCCATTTTGGCGAGATCTTGCCATCCAACAATATTGCGACCATTAATTACAACATAGACTTTTGTAATAACTGATCTCCCAAAGCACTCTAACCTATAATTAAAATAACCAAGCATGATAATATCAAATTCTCCGAATGCCTTAGGACTGAGGTCGGATTCATTTAAAGAAATGGAGTTGTTCCATTTTTCATGAAACATTGTGTCATTCAAAATGGCTATTGGAGATCCAGAATCTGCCATAACTAAAATCTCTATCACCAAAAAGTGCAGAGCAGAATGGACCTTTGACTAATTTAGGAGCGTGAATATAGTTGCACTGAATAGAAACAACCATATCTTGAAATTCATCAATGCAATCATCAATATCAGGACATTCAATGTTATTAACAGAAGGTCTGACTGATTTTTTGACAGATCTGCATAGACCTTGAAAATGTTCTATTTTTTTTGCATAAAACACATCTTTTGCCAAGTGCAGGACAAGAAGGGTTGTTACCGATATGAGACTTAGAACCGCACCTGTAACAAAAGGGGTTAGGTTTCTTAGGCAACTGTTTAAAAGATCTATTCACATTAACAACATTAACAGAATTAGAATTATCTTTTGAGGAAGAATGAAAAGAAATGTGAGGTTGGTCCTTTTGAAGAGCATTAGACGTTGTTATAGACCTTTCAATGCTCTTAGCAATGTCAATGGTCTCTTGAAGTGTAGGTTTCTTACAACTCAACAGACGTTGTTGAATCTTTTTGGAATAACAAGCAAACACAAATTGATCCCGGATATAGACGTCAGGATTTCATTCAATTTCACAGGTGGATGCTAAAATTCTTAATTGAGCAATATACTCCTCAATGGATTCGTCTTCACGCTGTCTTCTTTTGAAGAAATTGTGTCTCTCAAGCATTTAATTTGGTTCTTCACCATAATGCCTAGCTAAGCGAGACAAAGCTTCTTTATATTCATCCCAATGATCACCCGCATCATCAGAGGGAACAGGAGACCTTGGAAGATTTTCAAACACATTCTGTGCAGCAACTCCTAAACAACCATATAATATGGCAACTTTCCTTTCAGGGGTGAATTTTACTGCGTCCATTGCAACAATATGATTAGCAAAAGCTCTGACCCATTGACGCCAAGGTATAGTTGGTTTGCCAGGAAGTTGAAGGAAAGGTGGAGGTTGAGCAAACTGTTGAGACGAAGCCATTTGAAAATAACCTGTTTTCTAAGCTTTTGAATAATGTTAAAGAAAACAATTAAAATAATAATATATGCCCAAAATGAATGAGGATTAAACAAATGAAACAATTGCATGAAAGATTACAAAGAAACTTGAAGTGCAGACAGTGGTGTGCCTGTCACCGAAGTAATCATACTTTTGAAAATGAAAAACAATAAATTTTTGTCAATGAAATGAATGTTAGTAACAAAAGTAGAAAATACCAGTGGTGAAGTTTTGAACGCTGAAGTAAAACAGGCAAAACGAAATTAAATATGCGCATTTGAAGGAAGCCGATTTCACGAAGCCGATTCCGTGTAAGGGCGTAGCTAGGCAACCAATAAAATGGCCGCCCGACGTGTGCGTGATGACAAGGCAACGTAGGAAACGTAAATCTGAGCTCCGTCGAACACACGTCAGTATGGGTGATGACGTACGTGGAATGCAGAGCAGGGCTGCGCAGGGACACTCACGAGCTCGAGACGAACCGCTTGGCAGATGTTGAAAAGATGAAGAAATCTGCCGGAAACAGGCAAAGTGTCAGCTGAGGACGGGATAGCCAAGCAGATCAAGAATACCTCAGGAAGGTGAGCAGTCCGTATGGCAATGAGTCAGCAGGCGTGCGAGTTGGCCGAATATCTTCCTGGTGGGTGTGTTGAAGAGGTTCGGGACCCGTTCTTCGCCAAATGTTGTAAAGAGACTCCGTTAGACGAAAGAATAGTTTGTAGTCTTCTTTATTGAAAGTTATCAAACACCCACAGGAATATGCTGCCGCTCAACTCCAGGACTCCAGGCAACTGACTTTCGTTGGCCAGAGTACTAGAACCGAACGGAGCCATTGGAATGAGAATCACAGGTTATAACATAAGAAGTGTGCCCTCGTGCTGGGTGCAGCACGAGGACACAAGAGGGATATACCACAGAATTCGGACCTTTTAGGTTGAATTTAAACCTCTGTAAAAGTTGCAGACGCTTGGTTTATACAGATTTGCATTGTTTTAGTTCCATTTGCAGAATGAGACATTATGAAGAAGTGCCAAGCTTAAACCAGCCAAGGCATTTTATGGAAAAAGAGCGACCTAAAACTGTAGCATAGTTCAGCCAAGATTATCAATACACTTATAGGCCAGAGCTGCCCGAATTCACTTTGTGCACTTTTTGATCCAAGATGATGCCACACGTTTGATCCCTTTCCCAACACTTCCTTTATAGCCTCCTATTTACCCTTGTAGAGCTGGGAATGGGCGAGAATTGGAAACTCTAGAAAGTAACATGGACTCCTGGAGTTCTGTTTACCTTTTGTTCATGGTACTGACCCCCTTCTTGACCCAAGGGAACTAAGGTGCAAGTTAAGTGTAGCAATTGCAACCCCTATTTGTTGTCCATTGATTAAGGCGTGTAGCCACTGCACTTCACAGAATGGACCAGGAGCCTCAAAACTGGTACTGCAATTATGCCTTCAAGCTGTGCCTGCTTTTGCCATCACTTAACATGGCATCCGCGCATAAGAACGAATGCTGGACCAGTCTGCTCTGTGTGGATGGCCCTCTAAAATCTCATAAGGGTTTGGTAACCAATGTAGTTATTCGAGTGGCTCGTGGATTCGGATTGGGATGTCCCTGGATTGCCAGTTGGCCTGACGACTCTTCCATCGCCATCTGTAGTTGCTGACTGTCGTTCACCATGGGATGAGCGAAGAGCAACACACTTGATCATTGTCAGGTGCAACATCGGTTGGAGCCCAGGTTCATTGATACAAGCAACATCTGCCATTCCTGGGGAATCTTCTTTTTCCTCCGCTGAATTGACACCTATTTATTGGCTAATTAGAAGAATGCATAACTCTGAACTCTTAAGCGTGATTTTGGCCCGTTATCAGGTGGGCATTACAGAGAAGCTGCAGACTGCCGGTGCCTTGTGTACTATGAAGCGGCATCAGATTACATTTAGCCAGACTTATTCCAAAGCTTCTGCTGTTCAGACGTAATTTCTCACGAAATGCGAATCACAATGAAGGAAAACAAGATTTTTACTTGTGTACTGAAGCTGAAACATGCTAATGTTGTATGTGGAGTCGGTGTCACAAAGTGTCTCATGACTGAAAGGTTTTTAGCCCATACTGGGCAGGAAGGGGGAGCCGGGTTGGGAGGAATTCTAAATTGTATTGTAATCTCATTTTTGTAGACTCTCCCATCCCTGACAAGACACAAGTGCACAGTAACAGGCCAGTAGCATGCTACACTCTGGAAGAGTGTTGAATTGTAGTGTGTGGAGACTTTTTTGGTGTTGTGTATAATTTAGAAGCTAAAATAGGACTGGTATAGTGGCAATTTCCATAAGGAGCTGAAGTCCTGGCTCTTCGAGTAAGCCTCGTCGAGGCTAGCCTTGCACACCTGGAAGCGCCTTGATACTGTCATGGATAAGGGTGCTATAAAAATACATCAAATAAATCTACAGGCAGTCACTAGTTACAGGTGGCCAGGGCTATAGGGCCACAGTTGTACGACTTGCCACAGTTGTCCACAGTCACTGTAAACCTCCTCGGGAAACGAGACCAAATAAATACTATGAACCTCATCATGGTGGGGCTGTGGAGACCAGCTAGATGCAGAAAGCAACTGTAATTACCCAAGGCACCTCTGTAAAAGGTTGATGGGGCCTGTTCAGATCTGGTGTCTGTGAGATCAAAGAAAACTTTGACGCCTCATGCAAGAGCCTTTGGTGTATTACCTGGAAGAGATGATGCACGGCAGATAATGGAGAGGTGTGGAGTTAAGGGATAAAAGGGCTTTGTTGCATCATGTTGCAGATGGAAAGTGGATACACGTTTTAAGATTTTAATCGTACACTGTGGCCTAAGGATGCAATGTCTGTTGGATATTTAGACTTCCACTGTGGGCAAGATGCCCAGGAGCAGAAGACGCTTGGGTGCAGTATCTTTCATTTTAGTTCCATCCCATGGAACAAAAAAATATGTGAGGCGACTAAATAACACATGTAGTGCCGTCACAAGAAGTAATGTCTTAGCAAGTAATGTCACAACACTAATGGCATCACTGCCTTAAGTGGGAGTTGATCTTTTCACATCTGGATAAGACTGTTGTCTTGTACACTCAGTTTTTTCCTCTTATATTCTGTATCCGTGTTTTTGATAAAGCTTTGTGGCTAAGAAGTCACTTCTGAGAATTGTGTGACCACTTAGTAATTGGTTCAGAGCGTGATGTAGTTAACCGAGCTTTCAATTCTTGCAAGGTCAAAAAAAATGAGCACCTTTTTATTTTTTTTTTTTTTCTGTTCTAAAATGTTATTGCCATTTAAATTAAGATACGCTAGTTCAAGGATGCATTAACCTTGTGACATACAAGATGTACAGTGCAATAGAATTCACTGTATTACAAAACCTAGATCATAATAGGAGTACAAGCATGGACCTTTACATCCCAGCATCACAGAATCATGATTTTCATGTACGAGCAACATAGATAGGAATAGATAGTTGGTATTAATGGTAGGTGTATATTATTGAGAGTCAAAATAGAAGTCTGAATATTTGTGTGACCATTCATGGCTCTGTGCCAACTCCTTATGAAGTGCTCCCCCCCCCCCCCCTCCTCTTCAAATATGTATTCTCAAACCTGCCAACTCACACAGTGCCACAGTGTATCAAACAATTTTGTTTCCCTTCACACGGTCACCCAATGAAGAGCCGAAATCACACGGTGGCAGGAAAAACTATCTGAAAACCACTGTAAACAGTGGATTTTCAGCTCTTTTTCGGAGGCAGTCAGCAGCCAATGCCCATTAATAGGCGTGAAAACACCCCAGGACATTGGCTACTGCGTCAATGACCCTTTGTTTCCGAGGCCCGCCCCTCTTCACACGGTGGCATTAATTTGTACGTTGACTGGTATGTAATCTGCAAAGATCTGCATTGTGACATTGAGTCAGAGGAGGACACACATAATCCATGTAAAGTGCTAGATGGATGCACATATTAAAATTATCTTTATAGCTGGTTGAGTTATCCACTTTTCTGTGAAAGTATAAATCCTTTTGTTACCTGCGCCATTTTTAAGTTGTGGGTACAGACCACTTGAGCGGTCTGTGACGTCACGCTACGTCAGCCAAAAGCCGGGAACGCCCCCGAATCTGGTCCGGCATTGCCGGCACCTGCCTTCTTGCTTATTGGTGGAATTTTGTTCCTGGCGTGACGTGTCGGGTCTCCTACGTGGTGACGTGTCGGGTCTCCTACGTGGTGACGTGTCGGGTCTCCTTCTCCGTGGGTCTCCTTCTTCGTGGCTAAGGAGTTTCAGGTAAGCGATTTTGCACCCTAGCAGCTCTTCTCCATCTTGCGCGACGTCCTTTCCTGAGCCCTGATACCGATTCGCTCTGCTAGGAGCCCCCTAATGGCCACCAAGTTCCACGTTGACACAATCTATGCCTACCTCCCTTTAGTGACTATTCACCACGAGTGCTGTTGCTACTCCTTATTTTTGTTCTCTTTGCATCGGAGGCCTAATCTCCGCATGGTACCGCAGTTATTCTTTCCTTCCCCTTATTGTTGAGGGCCACTGTCTGGGCGGCACCCCACGTCCTCACCCTCGTGTCGGCAGTTCCGCCCACAAGCCCTCGTCCGCCCCCCTACCGAACACCCTTGCCCCCTGTCGTGCCAAGCTACCCTCGCGCTCCTGACCACGCATCCACTATCCTCCCCTGCGCCCCCCCAACACTTAACAAGCAGGCACCCTTTCCCGGGCGCCACTCCCTGCGCACCTGTCCCGAGGCCCACTTCTCCCATCCTTCACCCCTACTCTCATGCACTTGGTCTCGCCCCTCTGCTGTTATTATTGTTACCCGAGCACCAATAGCAATCCTGCCCCATTCCGACGTGCGCCACTCCAAATGCCGACCTTTTCCCAAAAGTAATGACACCAATCTTGTCAATTCCAATCCATCCATGAAACCTGGGCACCCCCATTATCAGGGTGACGCAACACTTAATTAACCAACCCGCACCCTCTGAGCAACCCTCATTTGTATCCATGCGGTGGAATCCAGGACGCTATACCTGTTCTTTGTATAGGCAGTAGAGGCCTTCTTACATTGTGTTCTGTTGCTGGCTTTTCCCTGCCTTTCCTTCTCATTGACATCGCGCGTGCTTCCCGCTCAGAAGGCCTTTCGTAACCAAAACCCCACGAGCCCGCCAGCCGGGGTGGCCTGTGCGCGGACGAGGTAGGAAGCAGAGGATCTCCCTTTCGGCTAATTAAGCTGGAATATGCATCCAAGCAGCCTATTAGCATGGCACCCTCAAAGATGTATCAAGGCCTTTAGAATAGTATGTCGGGGAGGGCATGTGATGAGCCCCCGCCGTCACCACCGCCCCCCAATCCCTCTGTGCCATTGGCCTTTATTTTTAATTTATTTATTTCTTTATTTTTTGATGTGACAATGTTTTTCTCGCTGCCTAGTAACCCTCAACCTTTATGTAACTCATGTAATCCCTAGTCCTTATGTTTGCAACTAGTTCTTATGTAAAGCGCTCTGACACCTTCGGGTAAAGTTCGCGCTATAGAAAATCGCATCAAATAAGTAAATTACGGCCAGGCAGTTCTGTCTGTTGTCTCGTTCATTAACCTCCGCAAGCACAGGAGGGGTGGGGCAGCTCCCTGGTGTCGACCCACCATGCTCTCGTCCCAGCCGCACCCTCCTCCTCCCCTCCTTCTGTTGTCCTGCCCCTCCCCCAACGCATTCACTGCATCGGGCAATTTCCGAATGGCGCCAACTGGTCATCCCTCGCCCGCTCTGATATCCTTATCTCTATCCATTCATTCTCCTGGACAGCCCCCCTACCCCCAGCCTGGTTCCTCCCTCCTTTACCCTGCAATCCGACCCGAGGCTGCCTCTTCCTTGGTCCCTACTTGGTGCCTTTGGCGGGCTTTTTACTATCTTTTACAGTGGCCTTGAAGGGGCGTTCTCGCGCATCCAATACTCACTCAGCACTTTTACCCAAGCAAGTTATCTCTATCTATCCATCGACATTATAACGCTATGCATGAAACATACTACAGGACCCAGTGAGGTGTCTTATCTACCCGGTGTTCCTGCACCTTTGCCTACCTTAATCGGCACTTAATGAGTGATAATAGTCAAGAGGTGAAATCGCCCTCTTATTCAAATTCCGTTACCAACCAGTGTAAAGCAGCAACCGAGGCATATGTCCACATCTCACGCATATGCATCCCAATCCCCTTAAACAGCCTTTTTTGCATTTTCGTATTTTTGTCTGGGAGTAGACCCCACCCCACCGTGACTTGCTACCACCTCTGCGTGCTCCCGAGCCCCCCCCCCCCCCACCCCCACTCCACCCCTGTATTCCTTCACTTTCCTTGCACCCCCGCAGTCCGGGACACCCTCACCCCACCGGCGCCCACCCTGCCCCCATCCCCCCACGTCCTTCAGACATCTGAGCCCCAGCTCCAAGCATAGCCCCCCGTCTTGTCACGCCATATCCTCTGCTCCTGAGCCCCAGCCCCGTCTCCGCAACCCTCAACGAGCCTCTAACCATTCGCCAGCGCCCCCCCTTTTCCGACCACCCGTTGTTAATGTCAGCAACAGAAAACCTGTAAATTGGACTGCAGTCTAGATTAGAAGTGGATGCTACAAACTGGCCGAATACAATATACTAACTGAGAATGTGTGGCATGCTAGTGAAAATCCAATAATAAAGAAAACATAACACAGCGTGCTAACCGAAATGCACTATTCTGTAGTTTTGTCAAAAAACAAGTGTTGCGAGTAGCCAACTCAAAGGTATGCTTTCTTTGAAATCTAAAGGAACTAAGGAAAATTGCCCTCGGTTTTGTAAAGCGCCGACTTTCATCTTGCAATCACGTAGTAAATAAAGTCAGTTACTAACGGCAGCCCGCGTTGAACACCATCCGACATGTGAAGGGTATAGAGTGAACGGTCCTAGGTAGTTTACTAATTCGGAAGCAGTTTCATTCAACTTGCAGAAAGTCTCGTTGTATTTCACCAGCACATCCAGGTTACACATAGGGTGCACACGCCCTCCGTACATGCCTTTCTTACACTGCTAACTCTGAAGTGATCCTTTGGACTTCACACAATCTGATCTGTCATGTGCACTTTCGTTGTACTATATATAAAGTATTCTGGTACCCAATCTTTTCCTTAACTGAGAACGTAATTTGTGCACTCCTCCACCCATCTCCTGCCATCCTGTCTCCCTCCGTTCCCAGCATGCCCACCCCGAAATGCAAACGTACTCCTCCGCATTACTCTTGCCACTGTCATAACCGCCGCCAATACACCCTTCCTGAAAACCATTCTTCGGACTTTAATTTGTTGTTCATTGCGCTCTCACTGCCGGGAGGAGGAGTGGGATCTTGGGTGGTAAATAAAAAAATATTGCACCAATTTATCCGGAAGCATTGTTTGGAGGGTACGTGTAAAAATACTGTAAAACGCAAGATTAAAGTCGGATGCGGTTTCCGATAGTAATGACTCGTTGTAGCAAGCCGACTAGCAATCGTGATGGGCGTGTGAGACCATTGAAAAGGAGCGCTGCATTTACTTCCTCCTTAGTAACGCGTTGGACGGTGACGTCTTCTTAAAGCCCCAGCCATGTACTGGTGTCCATCCCCGTTGTATTGAAAAACGTGTTGCTATAGCTCGTCAAGTTTACTGTGTATGAAGTGGCATGTTTTCGATGTGTTATGTCTTAAATCACTTTTAAATGCTCGAACTCCGTCCAGATCGTGGGTTCTGGTAGCAAGGTGAATGTAATGCATTTTGGTCCAGTAGCCCCAGCACCATTTTGGTCACTTTGTATCACATCTTAATGCCAAACAATACCAGGCGCACACACGGAGCATGCGTAATAACACATTATAATCTTACACATGACTTGTCATTTTGACAAAGTTACTCATTTTAAGTACCTTATACTTGGGGGGGGGGGGGGGGGGCTTTGTGTGGCTGTGTGTGTGGGGGGCTTTGTGTTGCTGTGTGTGTGGGGGGCTTTGTGTTGCTGTGTGTGTGGGGGGCTCTGTGTGGCTGTGTGTGTGGGGGGCTCTGTGTGTGTGTGTGTGTGGGGGGGCTCTGTGTGTGTTTGGGGGGGCTCTCTGTGAGTGTTTGTGTGTGTCATTTGCGAGATAAAGCTAGTGGCATTGTAAATGACAATGCCATTTATTTATGTTAAAAAAAACATAAATAAAAATGTCAAGAGCAATGCCAATAGCTCTAACTTTAACAAAGGCAAACCATTGCATTGTAAATGCTTGTTTTTCAGTGCTTCCCGAAATACCACCCACACCCTCCGGATTTCTCAAAAGGCAGTGGCAAATCCATTAGCTTGGCCTTTAACAACTAAGACTTATTGGAGATATCTAGATCTAGTGCATCTCCCAACCCCTTTGGAGAGAGACGCATACCAGTTTGAGGCCTGGTTGCTGCGCTTCCAGTGTAAATGGTAGACGTTACCCTCTGCATATAACTAGACCCCAAAAAAGTGCCTTTTCTTAGTCCTTTCTCAGAAGGTTAAATAACCTTAGTTGAAAGGTTTACGGCATTATCCTGAGGTCACTCTGGATGTATGCAATGGCATACATTACACATCCCCGCAATGGTGCTGGTGGGGCCCAGAATGACCTCACTGCTTGAGTTGCAGTAAATGTCCCCTTTCTATTAGAAGTGATCAATTTACTGCAGTGCATCCCCGCTTGCACCTGGCCGATCGTCTGCATACCTCTTTGTTGCCCTCTTCTCTTACACTTCTAACTTGGCCACTCATCATTGAGACACCTCTTTCCTCATTCTTTACCTTTACATTCATGAATAGTCTTTTGAACAAGTTTATTCACTCTGCCCTACAAAACTGTCTAAGCCTCCAGGTTATAGTTGTCTGATCTTGCAAGAGAACTTGTTTTTATGATGGGAGGCGGGTGCCCTGTTGCTTACCAGAGGCTTAGTCTGAGTGGGCCTTGATGAGCGTGGAGTCTCGGTATGTGTGTATGGAGGCTGGTTCCAGCCCTATTGAGATTGAGGTATGCATCTGGCGGTGGGGGGTGGGGGAGTAGGAGGGTACTGTCCATGGGGTGGGCCAAGTTTGAATGCCTCTATGGCGCATCCATGTGGATTCATAGTGTGTGACGTTTTAAGCATGGCTTTTCATTTCTTACTTAGGCTACAAACGAAGTAATAAGTCGAGTTCCAAAAGCCACTCGGAGTGAAATGGAAGCTGCAGCGGACTCCTGCAAGCGAGTGTTTGCATCCTGGTCTGAGACTTCTATTCTGAGCCGGCAGCAAATCTTCTTGCGCTACCAGCAGCTCATTAAAGATAACCTGGTAAGACTAGCAGCTGCTCTCTTCTTACCACTTGCTCCTGCCTCACCCACTTTCTCTACACTTACCTTTGGTGGAAACATTGTTCACTATTTTATAGGCTTTTAATTTATTTGTAGAAAGAGATTTCTAAGATCATAACCTTGGAGCAGGGGAAGACACTGGCTGATGCAGAAGGAGATGTGTTCCGTGGCCTGCGTAAGTGACTAACATGAGGTGAAGTCTGTGCATTCTTATGTTTTTTCCTATGTTACTAGGTGAGTTATGTGATATTGTGCATGGAATGTTCATCTGCAATACCTCTGCCCACTTCATAGAATTCATAACTGCTGCCGCATAATGTTGGATCTTTGAGTTTGACTGAATCTTGCATATATTCCAATCATCACTGTCTGCCTCTACCCTGACGCATTCCGTTCCAGTGCCTGGTGGATCTTTACTTGGGAGTCCGTATGAGGCCTTCCAATCATGTACTATCAAAGAGGCATTTCTTCTGTAACCGGAAAACTCACCACCAATAACGCCCTGCTCCCGGTGAGGCAAAATGAGGTGATCAAGGTTACCTTATCATGTATCTTTCACTTTCTCTTTCTCACTTTCTTTCTCTTTAGTTCGGTCTCTTCTTCCTTTCTTCTATTTATCTCTCTCCCTCTGTCTCCCTCCTTTTTTTTTTTTTTTTAGAGGATATTTTTGGTAAGAGACCAACCTAGAAGTATTTGTATAAAAGCAGAAAACCAATAGGTTGGACCTATTCCTGGATTCATTTCAGATCAAGTCTGCTGCTTACTTTCATTTTGGATCACTCTCCTTGCTCTAATGCTGCTGTATTCATAGGCTGTTTATTTTGGGTTGTGTGTCCCTCCTCTTTAATTTCACTCTTTCATGTAATTATTTATAGTAAAGGTTTTTTATAATTCTGGCTAGACCCGGGGGTATCCGAGCGCTGTACAAGAGTATAAAGACAGTGTAGGAATAAAAACAGTTGTTCAATAGCATAGCATTCAGACACATGTTTATTATCACAAATTAATTATCACAGATTAAAACGCATATTGAATAGCAAATGGGCAATAAAGAGAGCGATATACATGAATATAGGTGATCACATTTTACATAACATAGATGTTGTGACATTAAGGGAGGGAATGGGATGAGAGTAGGAGATGGCGGGGAAGGGAAAGGGGGGTGTAGGGAGAGAGTAAACCAAGTGAGATAAGCCGGTCCGGGACCCCTGTGGGTGTCGCCTTTTCCTTGGAAAATACAATGATTAAAAAATGGTAAAGTAAACCTAAATTGTTAATTTTGTTGTTGTTGCATTGCCTCTGATTTGGTCATGGATTGGAATGTGACAAGTTACATCATGCACTCGGGGGTGATGCCTGCTACACACTGAGGCATCTTCTGAGTTCTGTTATTGAATGGTACTTGCCTAGTCACTGTGATTTTTAGTTGGTTGTAGGTCTGTGTGGTAACAATGAGTCTATATTAGTATTATGAAACGGTGGGAACTCTGGTCCTGAGGAGAGGGACTTCTCATTTTATCTAGGTTGCCACAGTCGCTGCATCAACTTATGGTGGTGTAAGAGGGCGGGCTTGATAAACAGGCGTGGAGGCGGTAGTGGTGGTTTAAAGGAAGTAGGTTTATTAACAAAAAAAGGTGTTTGTTTGGGAGATTGAAAAGAGTCCTCAAACTTTTCTTCGTCTTCCGATGTATCCGAGGAGGTGTCAGGTGAAGAAAGGACCCCTGCGGTCTTCGCCTTGTCTTCAGGACGTGGTGGTCCTCCCCGGTGGCTCAAAAGAGAAGGGGGAAATAAATGAGGGTATTGTGAGAAGGATAACTTTTAAACTAGAGCATCGTTTACCCTTCACCACACCTTTTAGTGCATTTAGGCAGTTGTGAGTTTCAAAGTGATAAAGAGAGGTAGGTTTTCTATAAAGGCTTTCACGGTGTTTAAGAAAGGAGATTCGACAGTGTTCACCAAGTCGAGTGGTACTACGTTCTAGGATATGAACCGGAGCGTTTAGGTTGATGTTTCTTTGACCACAGCTGTACGAATTAAGGATATGCAACTCTAGAGTTCGGAAAGTGCTACAGTCATACAACCACAGAGTCCAGTGATCATAACAAGGTTTCCGGTCAAGGTTTCGTGACATGCACCGAAAAATACATGCAAATCAATACCCCTTAAACTAACAGTAGTCCATCCCGCATCTTTCACCACCCGCTACCCTTTTTAGTACCCTTGAGCCGATGTCACTCACCGACCCTGCCGTAACTCTTCCTAGAGTCACGGCCGCTCTCCAGCATCCACCGGACACCACCAGTCCTCACACCAGCTGTCTTTGTCGACGTCCTGTTCGGTGTTGGTCTGGATTTCCTGGGGTCCTGCGTCGTCTTGCACCAGGTCCGTACCGTCTGCAAGGGCTCCTGCCCCTTTTACGGGTCCCGCGTCTTCTTTCTCCGTCTCGAACTTCCTTTCTCCGTCTTCAGCGAGGACGCCGTCGGTCTCCGCCCCTGGTCCTATATAGCGGATCCTCATTCGCTCCGCCGTATCACATCCGGGTTGAGTCCTTTCCTCTTCCGGGGTACTGTTTACGTTGTTTCCGAGCTCCTGGGCAGACACAGCAAAGGAGCTTGGGTGTTGCGGTTCGAAAAAGGTACGCTTTTCCTCCACTCCGACCTCCTTCTCACAGGTGGCAATGTGAGATATTGTCATAATCGTGTAGGCGTGCCCTGCTGGTCATAAATTGGTGCCAATCATAGGACGGTCATTGTGGAAGAGGTAAAGTGTCCTCGGAAAGAAAGAAAGAAATTTGCATGACCAGAATGAACCAGTGAAGCAGGAATATGGCATTGAAGGGGAAGTGCAAAGAAACTTTTTTCGGCATCCTCACAGCGGCAGAGATACTTATTAAACAAATTTAAACTTCCTCCTCTGCACACTACTTTCTTTTCGATTTCCAGAAAGCTCTCACCACAGGTTTCACTCTACATCACATTAAATTTATAAACTCGAAATATACCTGTTTTCATAGTTCAGTTTTTCTTTTTTGAGATTGTTCTTACATCGAAAAAAGATCAAATAATTCCTGAAATTCAATACTCTTCAATTTATTCTAACGGTTCAAATAATTTAACTGGTTTTAGGAGGCCAGCAGACATCTGAAGTTGTCTCTAGAACAGACTAAGGGTACCTTCTAATTATTATGAAGTTGGTTTAAAACTAGTTCAACACATTGAAATAACTCAGCACCCAGGACATGCAGTTGACCGGACAGCACCACAGGTGCTAGCTTACACAGTGAATGGATCCTCACAAAGCATCTAGTAAAAGACTGTAAAGGACACAATCTCAGTTAACTTCAATGCTTCATAAAAGTTCCTGATTCACACACAGGAGAAAACTAACCGAGCTTCCACTTCAGCACACAAGTCTCCCGCAAGATCTCAAATCTCAGTCATTTTACCATTGCACTTGCACCCACATAATGGTGTTTCATCTGCAGCCTCTCTACTTCCAAACCAAGAGTGATCAAGCTCGGGTAAACTGCCAAGCACCCCTCTTTGACACAACCCTACTTTGAATGGCTGCCATGGACACCAGTCTTGGCAGTCTCTTGGCAGCTACCCCTGTCAAATCCCCAGCTTTAACATTTTATTTACATGCTCAATACGTTTAAGGAGTATTATGCCCCGGATTGTCCGGCACTGCATTTAGTTAATACATAATGCAATGAGTATAGGTTTTGTTAGCTAGTCAACAGTTTGTACTTCCCCTATCACCCCCCAAAATGAATAATGTGTGATGCTCTATACCCATCTGCAATATCTGGCACTCATGCTGGGTAAAAGAGTTAAAACTCAAAATTCTTGATTTTTCGTTCTGCTTTTATCTTCTGATGATTTGCTGCTATTTACAGCTTCGTTTGTTTACAACTCCCAATCTTTCTACATATCCACAACTAAATCACTTTACAATTGCTTTTAGATGCAATATCACATAGAGGTTTTGGCCTAACTCCTTCCTCATGCAGGTTACACATTGATCCATCGTTCTATGATGTTGCGTGCTATTATTTACACATCAGAGAATTTGCTGCTCATATTGAAATTAAAGTGGACTTCATAATCGGCTAATTTCTAAACGGAAAACGAATAGGTGGTATAAAGGAACAAATCCATTGCAAGATAGTGTTAAATTTATGTACCTCTTGAGTGGCATTGGTGATGGAATTCGAGCATGGAACCTATTTGTTAGTTGCTGTCCATAGTGCGCATAGAAATCCATCCAAGCACTAAATCTGAACAAACCAAGGGGAAAAGTCCTGTAAAAATCGAGTGAAAGAACTCTGGCAAAACCCATACATGAATAAACTGTTGAATTATGCAGTCAAGAACACTGCAGGCGAGCACTGCCTGAAAATCACCTAGGGCCAGATGTAGGTAATACTATTTTACCGATTCTAAAATACCGAATTTTACCGATTCGGTATTTCAGAATCGGTAAATGGGATGTAGCTAATTATTCGGTAAATTTTACCGAATCGGTTGGATTCGGTATTGGAGATTCGCTACTTACCGAATCACTAAATACCAATTCTGTATTTACCGTATCAGTAATTCCCATTCATTTCTATAGGCCTGAAGGCCCATAGGAATGATTGGGAATTACCAATTCGATATTTACCGAATCGGTAAATACCGATTCGGTAAGTACCGAATGGGTTTCCGTACAATAAATCCTCTATATTTTGATGACTGATCTTCAACACCTCAAACCCGAAGGCCGGATCCTCGTGGCCTCCAAAGATCCAGTCATTAATTTCTTATACCTGGGATGCCCATGGCCATCCTGATGTCATACGTAGACTGTATGCATTTACGATGGGCAATTTTCAGTGGTTTTTTGTTGCCCAGAAATGACAGTATCTTCCTGGTAAGCTTTGTCAACCAGGTTTTGGGGATGAAGAGGACATTTTGCATTATAGATAGGAACCTAAGTAGGAGCATCATTTCAATAAGCATTAACATAGCCAATAGGTCTCGCTTTTGGGACCTTATAAGTGTTTAGCCATGCAACAGTTGATGTTGTTGCCCCAAGGATATTGTGCTGCATAACTAAATACTTATAAGGTCCCAAAGGCGAGACCTATTGGCTATGCCAATGCTTGTCTTACTTTAAGCCATGGTGCACAGCAGCCTGCGCTGAAGAGCAAAATGTAAAAAAAAAACAGAGTGAGGGGTTGGGACATGAGGGAGGTGGAAAACACATTGGAGCGCGAGTGAGGTGGGTAGTAGAAACGGCAGGTGCGTTATACACAGGAACGCGGGAGTGTGTGGGAGTTTGGAAACAAAGGAAACAAAGGAAAGCAGGACAGAACATTTGTCCTTATTTTAGTAAATTTCAAACTTAATCCAAAAACAGGTTCCCTCAAGTTGAGCCTTTGGCTTGTAGCTAACATGAAAGCAGAAATGGTAAACTGCAGCAGAATTTGTACACAAATGCGCTCCTAGAAACAGGAAAACCAACATTGTCCCGCAATTATTATGTGATATTCTGAGGTATTTTACAATCCAATCCAGCTTGTTTGCTGGTGATTGCCTTTACCCTGCGGCAGATCTTGGACAACGCAAGCTGAGGTTTGATCTCAGAGCACCTTTAAAGAGGGAAGAGTCTGAATAAGGAGGAGCGGGAGGAGGGTGGGGCGATTCAAAACAAGGGCGAGCAGGAAAAGGGAGAGAGGAGATGGTCGGTCAGAAGAACGGAGAGCTGGGTGGTCAAAAGAACGACTAGCAGAGTGGTCAAAACAAAGACGAGCATGAAGGGATGGTGTTAAAGCAATGATGAGCGGAGAGTGAGGGAGGGTCAAAGCAACAATAAGAAGTGCGGGCCTCGCTCTGAAGGTTTAAAAAGTATGTGCATATGATCTAAGTGCCGTCGTATCTATGGTGCCGAGAATCACAGATGGATAACTCAGTGGTGTGTAGACAAGAAAGAGCGAAGCAAGTAATGGAGTTGTCTGAAGGGAGCGCTGTGTATATGTTGCCTGAAATGCCAAGCGCGCACCTTGAGCTGAAGGTTTAAAAAAAAAAAAAAAAGTGTGCAGGCTCAGGCTGCAGCGGGAGAGCGAGGCAGAGGGGTGCTGCCGCGAGTAGTGCACGGGGAGAGCCGGCTGCTCTTTTTTGAAGCACATACTCGTGCTTGTGGCGCGCCCTTGCGCGCTCCGACAAGGTGTATGCCGCCACAAGCACGAGTATGTGCTTCGAAAAAGAGCTCCACGACAGCTAAAGGTCTCCTATGCAGCGCATGCGCGCTGCGTAGACGAGACCTAATAAGGGCCACCCGTCCAAGGACATTGAGAGGTAGGATCACTCATCTGGTCATGTTGTGAGTAGAACGAGTCACTAGGGGCCAAAAATTCATACTCCAGATTAGACCCAACTCCAGGGCAATGTGGACACCACAGTACTGAAAGCTGAGACCGCGCACTGGGATCCAGGACTGCCAGTTTAGTTGTGAAGCTTTCACCTTTAAGAGGAGCAATTTCGTCCAGTTGACCTGTAGCCTAGAGATCCGAACATAAAATAGCAGTATCTTGAGCAGATGAGGGGCCTGATATATCTGGTATTTATCAGTGAGATCGGGCAGTAGGAGGAGCAGTCCTTCAGTTTCCAAGCCTTATGGATGACCACAATGGTGCCTATATCCAGCTCGGTAGAGAACTAGACTCCATTCACTGCGTCTTGATATAGATTGAGAAGATGCGAGGCAAGCGTATTTTTAAACCTGGAGTAGTACTCTGCAGGAAAGCCATCCAGGCCTGGTGTCTTGCCCGGTTGCATATCTGCTATTGCTATAGTGCCTTCTTAAGTTTTAGGAGGGATGATCCAGCAAAGCCCTGAATCCAGCTGACTGAGTTGCCAGGAGGAGGTCATTGATGAGAGGTGTGTGCTCTCCCGCTGGGTACGAGGGCACTATGCATACAGACTAGTGAAGTATGAGGCAAATGCAGCTGCAATCTCCACCAATGTAGTAAATGTGGTTCCCTCGGCTCTAATCATCAGTCAGCTGGGTAGTGGCCTCGCGAGCCAGTGGGCTCATTTCCTGGTTTTATCACCCCATTCATAGACTCGTACTTGAGTGCCTATCTAACATTGTTTTGGTCTCCTCACGACAGAGTTGGTGCAAGGAGGCTTAATACATTGCAAGCCATTGTTTGGAATTTTCATCCAGTTTCCTCTGATGCTCATGCACAAGGCACAGCCAAGTGGTCGCAAGGTCCACTGTGTTCTGGAGACTGGCTTTGGATTCCCCATGTGTGTAGGTCTACACTTTACCCTGTAAAACAATCTTCCGGGCAGCCCATAGAGTTCCTGGACTGCCCACAGAACCCTGATAAGTTTTCATTTCCTGTAAGAGGTATTGGGAACACTGAGGGTCTGTTACATAGCAGGCATTCAACCGCAACGTAGGTTGTGGCCCACCCACCATCAGTGCCAGCAGCATGGTCACTGGAACATGGTTTGAATTTCCTCTCGAGAGGATAGGTGCCTCGGTTATTATAGCCATGTCTGTTGCTGGTATAAAGTGGTCAAGCCAAGAGAGGCATCCATGTGCCGCTGCGACATGTATATATGCGCTCTCATTTGTGCCACGTTCTCCAGATCAGAGACCGAAGCTGCTGTTACACTCTGCCGTCGGGGAGAGTCCGTGCAAGCCCTTAGCCACAACTTCTGTGAAGTCGAACTGTGGATCCAGCATTTCATTAAAATCTCCTTTTAGTATGGTATGTCCCGGGGTAAGGGCAAGGACCACTGCTTGGATATCTGTAAGAGTTTTACCCCTCAGTTGTGTAGGGACATAAATCAAGAATAAGTTATAATGGACACCCTCTAGGAGACCTCCATGGGCGTCCATGGAGGATTAAGTAAGCGAAAAGGGGAAATTACGGTGAAGAATAGCTGTCAATTGCTAGACAAAGGATACTCTGTTGTAACCAGTTTGGGATAGGACTGGGCAGTGTGTGCCCAGGAGGTGCGTCTCTTGAAGAAGTAATAATACTCTCAGTAATTGGCGTTTCGCAAATCGAAAGACTGCCCTATGCTTTATGTGGTCATTCAGCCCATTGAGGTTGCAGGTCATTAGTGTAAATATGGGATATGGGGGAAGAAGTAGGGCCAGCAGTTGATGGGAGCACTGCCTTTTAGCCACCGGCCCCAAGCCCTGTGAAGTCCACTTGGATTGCGCAACATCTGTAAACATAGTATAGCAGGTGTGTATTGTATATGTGACATGTGAGCCTTAACAGAGATGAATATGAAAGGTTAAAACCCAAGCCCCAATACCCCCCTCACCCCACACTTCAACCCTAGAAGCATCTGTCGACCAATTAAACTTAAACAACATAGTGTGAAATCTACAACGTAGGCGATTTAGACTGGGCCTCCCTATCTATGGTAGGATGCAACGCTTCTGATGGAGAGAAATATAAAGTGGTAAGTGCATGACCAGTTCAATCCGTAGTTGAGAACCTCTTCATGAAGGGGGTCGTGGCGACCTCAAGTGGGATCCTGATCGCCGGCCAGGTCTCTGACAGTTGCGCAAGATTTGGTCTGCGCTTTTGTGGAGGTATAAGTCTTGCTTCTCCCTTTCCTAGACTACCCCTGCCCCCCGCCTACCCTGGAGTACCAAGGAGACTGGGCATGGGGGCCGCTTCATGTCCATAGGTGCACCCTCTGTTTGGTTCTCGTTGCAGTAATGACTGCGGCCCGAGGGCTGTCTTTCCATGGAGTGTTGGTCTGAGGATGTCATCAGATGGCTTTTCCTCTGCTAGCCATTACCACGCTGCTTCAGTGTTGAAGAAAACTGATCATGATTTGTAGATTATTTTAAGATGCACCTGGAAGAGGAGCATATAAGGAAGGCCTATTGCTAGCAGTTTCTGTTTTAACCACATCAAATAATTTCCTCTACTTCTGGACAATTGGGTGTAGTCCGGGAATACCAGGATCTGCATGTGCGGTCCCTGGAAGGGGATGGGCCTTTTCTCCTCCGAGGAGAGTGTCCCTGTCTTTCTAGTTAAGGACCTTGGTGGTAAGGGCCCTCAGTGGGGGGGTTGAGCGGGGGGGAGAAAGGGTTGGTTTTGCGTCAAGGCCCTGTGGTCTCTCCAGAAGGCATGAGGATAACTGCTCTGATAGAAGCCATGATGAAACCTAGGATCCGAGGAAGTTTTTGAGGGACGAGCACTCCACTCCACTCCTGTCGTAAACTCCACAAATCGAAGGTTGTTTCTCCATGCTCTGTTCACAGCACCCTCCACCCTCTCCTCCAAAATTGTGACTACGATGAGAGCTGGAATGGGCTGTTGTCCTGATGTCTTCAGAGGCATCTTCTGGGGCAGAGATTAGCCAGTCAGCCTAGATGACACCAACTTTTCATATGTCTTGGCATAGAGGGGCAACATTGATGCAGACTTCTCCAATGTTTTCTTTTCGAGTGCGATTCAGGATGTGTGGATTGATTTCAGAATGGCATGTGGCAAGGTAGTTAGGGAGAGGAGAAGCAGGTAGATGATGGCTTGTGGGTTGGCTTGCTTCATAGACTAAGTGTATGAATCATTTCATCTTTGTTCCCATCTGTGAGGAAGATGGGTGATCCTTTCCCATGCCAATCATCTCCCTAGGGAACCTCTAAGTCCGGCGCGGGGGTCAGTGTTAGAGCAGCCAACTGGGCTTGTCACAGATCCAGGTCAATGAATATTCCTGTTGTGGCTGCATCTGCTAGGACGGGTTGGCTCTGCGATTTGGGTTTAGGAAGAAGATCCCTTCAATGGAGAGGCCAGGAGGATCAGGCTGCCATTCGGGAGTCTGTGCGTTCGATGTAGCCGAGAGGCGGTTGAGCCAGATGGGCATAGAACAAGTGCTCCGGGTTCCTTATGTAGACGTGGTTCAAGCCCACAATTGCCCCTCCATGAGGTCTCCAGTGCCCAAGGACGAGGGGCCCTACAGGTGTACAAGGGGAGCTGTGCACCTCTATTCAGATGTGGCGTGCCCCCCCCTCATTGAGGAGTTAACTACCAAATCCGAGGGGGAGGGGGCCACCCCAGTCTCACGAGGAGCCCCCTTCGTTTGTTGCCATAGCCTACCGTCGGCCCTGGTCCAGGTTGTTCTAGGGCTTACAGGATTCACTTTAATCCGGGTTGGCCCACGTGACCCTTGCTACTGGACTGTGTTGTAGATCCCCGGTTCAGGACACGCTAGACAGGTAGGTGTTTGTGAGGTGGTGTTCAACAGTCATTCCCTATCCTGCTGGGGGCGGCAGCTCCGAAGGCCTCTGCGGCTTCCAGAGGTACAGATGGTAGGTGAGCTGCCACCTCTGTTTGCTACCAGCCTAGTGTGGGGCCCTTGCAGGGAGTTTGTGCACCACTGGACTCCTGCAGGTCCAATCATTCACCTTCACGACTACCAAATGTTCCTGCAATCCCCAGGTCTGAGGAGCAGCTTCAGGTGCCTCTCCAGAAGCTGTGCAACCTCCATTTTAAAATCCTTCCGATCTTGCGGCACACCGTGTACTTTCTGCAGGGATCCCTGGTGGCCACGGTGACACCAGCGGAGCCTTTTCCAGTGGACTAGGAATCGTTACCACTACCAGGTTCAGGTGTGAGGGTCCTGCCAGCAGTCAAGCGGACCACAGCAGTGAGGATGTTCACGGAGCTCTCTAGGGTGCGTCCGCCAATTTGACCAGTCAGGCCACGCCCTGCACATTAGTGAGTATTGCTTAAAGTTGTTTCCTATAAGAGGAGTCGTGTCTGTCAGCGAGAGTTTAATGGGGGTGTTCGTCTTTACTCTGGGATTCCAGTGCTTCCAACATAGTATCCCAACTATGGGCAATATTTTTCCTTGGTCCAGGTACGTTCTTCTCTATGCAAATGACTGTTTTCGGTTTCTAGCCATTCAACCACTATGAATTGACATCTACTGATAGAAGGGGTATTGTGTTTCTTCCAGGTCATGGTAATAAATATTTCGACATACTAATAACGCTTACGTCCATGAGTTTTTCCAGTGGCTTTGTCTTGCCTAGGATGTGAGGAGAGGCTGATTTTACATACTTCAAGTGTATTATGTGCTTCACGCCATGGCCTATGTCAGTGCTGAGGTGATCCAACCCCAATTTGACTCCATTGATTTAGGGGCCGCATCAAATGGGGAATATCCGCCTTGGTTGAACTACATCAAGGGCAGAAACTCCTGGATGAATCTTATTAATTCTTTAGGTTGTAAAATAAACGTTGTTTATTATATTAAGCTGAATTAATTTAAATTATGCACTATTTTATGTGGATATGCGAGGATCTTTACCTAGCACCTCAATATATCCCAGTTCTGAAACATTTACATATTCAAATAAGAGTTGCAAACATAAACACCTGTTGCCTCAACGCCAAAAAGAGTGATACAGTGAGCCTGGCAGCAAACAATCACTAGTAGCTGCATGCCCCTTGTTATCATTTAAATAACACAAAGAAGACCATTTAAACATCGAATTGTGTTCATCTCATTCTTATGTACTTCTATTATGTTGACATGCACATTTCCATTACACAGCTTGTTATAGTCCCATTTCATAGCCCACATGTTTCGACTTCTGGACTTTATCAAGGCTGAAAAAGAGAATCTATATAGAACTCCCCATGACTCCTAGTTAGTTGTTCAACCGATTAGGTGGTAGACCGTGTGTGCAAATGCAGATTTCTAAACTGGCTACAAAAATTACACTGTCCGTTGCAAAAAAAAGAAAAACGAACAAAAACACACACACATATGCAAGATCAACATCCATGATTCTTTGGGGTAGTACATACTTTGATTAAGGTTAGGGAAAACTAGAAAACCTAATCCTGGTCAAATACACAATTTGTAACCACACATCATTCACTTGGGCACGAGGGCGTGGCTTGGACGCCGATGGCGATGGTCGCCTGAGAGCTCGGCTTCGGGACTGAGCCAGTTTTTATCCTGCAGATCGGGGACCGTAGGGCACCCCGACCCCCACGAACTGTAGATCGGGTTGGAGTGGACCTGCTGTGACACCCGGAGACACTCGAAAACCAGTTGTTCCGACGAAAAAGCGAAGTTGCGAGGAACACGGAGCGGAGCCCAAAATGGCGCCCGGACCTTCTCGATGGCTTTGCCGCGACCCCAGACCCGTGGACGCCTAGCAGATCTACATGCATCTTCTCCACATCCTATCTTTCAGAGAAGCGACCGTCCGATGGATGGTTTGGAAGGGTCTGGGCACCGTGGCCATCCCTGAAGGGATTGTTAATCGAATTTTCGGCGCAGGCTGGTTATGAATGGCCGGAGGCCCTGGGCGACACGACAATACCACGAGACACGCCCGGCTGCCTCTCACTGCGTACCTGAACTCGTCGGAGCCCTAGCACTTTATGGGCAGCACGGCGACCTGGCGCCATAAAGTCTCCGGCAGCACTAGTGATTCTCATTCGAGGTCTTCCTCGACCCGACGGGCCTTGCCAGATTGGCGCCGATCGCCCCCGCCTCCCCCTCGTTGGCCTCCGGGGACACGGCAGTGGCACATCCCGAAGATTCGGAGGAGTGGTAGCCCTTGGCGGAGACGATCGAAGGCCCTCTTCACAAAGCACGTACCGGGAGAGCCATAGTCTACGCCCACACTTGGTAGTGACTCTGCCAAATTTTCCACCACGAGACTCGTCCGCCATGGGGAAACCAAGGGGGCCCAAAGGGACCACCCCGGCCGCCTCGGACACGGAGGCGCCGGAGAAGGACGATCGGGTTGACCTGGAGAGCTCTGGTGGTCCCCACCTACAACAACAGTTCGACCGAGTCCTGGAGGCGATCGCAAACACGCGATCAGCCCTGCAGCAAGACATCGCCCAGGTTGCAACGAGCTTGGGCCTCCTCAGAGCGGACCACGGCAAGCTTTCGGACAGAGTTAAGGAGATAGAGCTCAGTGAAGGTTCTGGAGCCGGCGCAGAAGACTCTGGCCGCGACGATGAAGGATGCCCTGTCCCGGATCGATGCTTTGGAGAAACGGGCGGAAGACGCTGAAGGGCGTAACAGACGGAACAATATTCGGGTGGTTGGCCTGCCGGAAAAGATTGAAGATGGCGACATGGTGCCTACCTAGAAGCTTGGCTCCGAGACACGGTGGCTCCGGAGGGTCTGTCCTCCTTCTTTACCCTGGAACGAGCGCATAGGGTGCCGGCAAGGCCGCCGCAACAAGGTCGATCCCCACGCCCGGTGGTGGCGCGTTTATTACATTTTCGGGACAGGGACCTGCTCCTCAACGCTGCCAGACACAATAGCCCTTATCAGGTGGAGAATAGCCAGGTGAACATTTTCCCAGACTATACGTATGAGACCCAATGAAAACGGGCTTCTTTCCTGGCGGTCAAGCGAGAGCTCCGGAGCGAGGGTATCCAGTACTCGCTCCTCTTCCCTGCAAGGCTCCGTATTATCCTTGACGACAAGACTCAGTTCTTTGATACCCCGGAGGAAGTCTGTAATTGGCTCGAACTATATAGGGCTGGCAAAGATGGTTTCGGCTCGTCATCCCAGTTTACTACGGAACCCGGACAACAACGTCGTTCCAAGAGACTCCGAAGCCGCCGCGGCAAGCCAGGCAAACCTTCGACCGAGGAGACTATCGTGGAGCGGCGGGAGTACTGGAAATGGTCTCCAAACTGTCTGGTTAACAAGGCGGCCCAATTGTTGAAGAATCTGAACCCGGCGGCGAGGGGGTTCATACAGACACAGAGGAGTCAGAGACAGATAGTGTTCACTTGCCAGTGGTTACTCCAAACTCGGTTGAGGACATGCTGGACGGGCAGGGATGACTGGGTGAGCTAATTCCATTTGGGCCGGGGTTTGCAGCGGGGGGTCGTGGAGGATGCGATTAATGCCATGATACGCTGATGGGGTTGGGGGGGCCCTGTTCGGGCTGATGCCTTTTGACTCAGGGCTCGAATTAGTCTCGGTGGTCCGAGACTCGAAGGCCCATTACTGGCGCCCGGCCCGCACCTAGCCCTTAAGGCTCCCCTGCGGTGGCGGCCGCAGGATTAGTTGGGGATCAGGGGGTTGCTGGAGATACGGTTTGGATGGGAACTAGATAGTGCTATTTGGGTCCTGTTCTGGGGTGGGTGGGATGGGGGTCGTTTCTGAAGGGTTTTGGGCTTTTGTTGGGAAAGATGGCCGCCATCAATGTTGACTTGACTGCTGCTTGTTTTTTGTTTGAGCGTTGTTGGGAATGCCCGGGACGGTCAATGTGGGACAATGGCTGAGATCGCTAATGTAAAATGCATCACTTGGAATGTACGGGGGCTCCACACTATGTCCAGGCGACACAAGGTTCACGCTTATCTAGTGCGTAGAGGAGTGCAGATAGCGATGCTACAGGAGACACATCTCACCAAGGCGGAAGGGGCGGCGCTGCAGCGTAGGTAGAGAGGGCAGGTCTACTGCACTACATACTCAGCTTACGCGAGGGGGGCGCTAATATGGAGAAGGGCTGGGGTTCCCATGCAGGTTACAAAATCGGTGGTTGATCTGGAGGGTCGCTATGTAGCTATCTCAGGCACACTGGGGGGTAGGGACCTGAATATTTGTTGTGTTTATGCACCTAATGTGGACCAGCTTGCCTTCCTCTCCGGGTTATCGGGCTCATTGGCCCATTTTCTCTCGGGAACCCTCTTACTGGGTGGTGATCTTAACTCAGTAGTGGACGTGGAGGCCGACCGCTCACACCCCCCCTCCCGAACTCTCCAGTCCAGCGAGTGGCTAGAGGAAGGAAGGAATGGCAGACGCACTGGGGACTCACGGACATCTGGCGAGCGCAACACCCCGCCTCTAGAGACTATTCCTACTTTTCTGGCCTACACGAATTGCACGTGCGGTTAGATGGGTTTCTGGGATCGGCGGAGTTGGTGTCCGCAGCGGTGCGCACTGAATATTTGACTAGGACCATCTCGGACCACAACCCCCTCCTAGCGGACTTCCGTTGGTTTCCCGGGACCCCTAGCGTGCCCACCTGGAAATTGCGCCCGGAGATCTTAGAGGACATAGTCTTTAGGGCGGACCTGGAGGAAAGAATTTCTGATTATTTTGCGACCAATGGGGGCACCGCTGGATCGAGAGTATCAGAATGGGACGCGTTTAAGGTAGTAGTAGTCAGGGGCTATTGTATTTCTAAGAAGGTGGGTATGAGGCGTGTCATCCTTGATGGCCTGACCGCGGCTGACCAGAAGCTCCGTGAGATGGAACTTCGCCGCCCTGGCCATCCTGAACTCCAGGAGCGCACGGCTGCGGCGAGAGGTGGTGGCGGCGGAAGTCGAAAGACTGCGCTGCTTCGATTATAAGGCCTACACTACTAGGTCGCTCACGGAGGGGGACAAATCGGGCGCGCTGCTAGCATGGTTGGCCAATCCCACGCGCCGGACTTCTCTGACGACGTCCATGCGAACAGCGGAGGGGCTTGAGGTGCACACCCAACCGGAGATATTGGGTTGCTACCAGCGCTACTACGAACGGCTATATCGCAGTAACCCGACCAGAGACCCCGTCCTGATTGATGATTATTTGCTACCCTTGGAGATGCCAGTGCTGGAGCCCGATGTGGCGAAGGCCCTGGGCTCCGACATCGAACTGGGGGAAATCCGTAGCGCCATTAAGGGGATGGCGAGGAATAAGACCCCGGGCCTTGACGTACTTCCGGTCGAATTCTACTCCACCTACGTAGACTTATTAGCGCCCCGACTATTGATAGTCTACAGAGAGGCGAAGCGTTTGGGACGTCTCCCCGGCTCGATGTGTGAGGCCTTAGTAGTTCCCCTCCTCAAGCCTGGTAGGGAGTCCACTGACCCGGCGTCTTACCGACCATTATCAATGTTAATGGTCGATTATAAAATCCTAAGCAGCATATTGGCATCGAGGCTGCTAGGACACATGCGCTCTTTAGTGCATGAGGACCAGGCAGGATTCATACCCAAACGTAACACGACCATGAATATTCACAGGTTGTTTCGCTTGTTAGGAGAACCACACACGGAGGCCCCATGCCAGATGGTCCTTTCGGTCGATCTGGAAAAGGCCTTCGATAGTCTGGAATGGGATTACCTGCGCAGAGTGTTGCTGCGCTTTGGCCTAGGGGAGGGCTTTGTCAGGTGGACCACAGTGCTTTATGCCTCGGCGTCGGCCAGGGTGAGAGCAGGCCCGCTGATCTCCCAACAATATCCAGTAGAACGAGGCACGAGGCAGGGATGCTCGCTGTCCCCATTGCTCTTCGCGTTAGCGGTGGAACCACTGGCGCTCTCAATCCGGTCCGGCATATCTTTCGGAGGTTTGCAGACTCTATCTGGCCAGCATTATATCTCGCTATATGCTGATGACCTGCTGCTCTTCCTTGAGGATTCGGATACCGCTTTGAATGGGGCTGCTGAGGCACTGACGTCTTTCGGGGAGATCTCTGGCCTTCGGGTGAATTGGACTAAGACTTGCTTGTTCCCGGTTCGCAGGGGAGCGCCCAGACCCGAAACCAGCAGAGAGATTAGGTGGGAACCTAGCTGCCTCAAGTACCTGGGGGTATATATATATACCATGACCCCACAGACCTCCTGGAAGGCAATATAGCCCGCTGTACTCGCGCGTTGCGTGGTAGTATGGAGTTTTGGGCTACTCTGCCGCTTTCGGTGGCGGGGAGGATTGCACTATTGAAAATGGTGGCACTTCCCCAGCTGCTATACTACTTTCAAGCGCTTCCGATCTGGATCCCGCCGGCCACCTTTCGGCTATTGCGCTCCATGGTGGTGGAGTTCCTCTGGGGATCGGGCCGCCGGAGAGTGGCCCTCAAGACGCTGATGAGACCAAAGTCAGAAGGAGGCCTTGCGGTGCCAGATTTTGAGAAATATTATCTGGTGGCTCAACTGCAGACCTTCACCCAGGAAGTCGCGAGGGAGTTTCGTGGCCCGGAGATTGGGAGGGGTACGGGAATGCTTAAACATGTTATTTCCTTCATCGCACTGTGCCAGCGTCTGGCCCTGCAGGACCTGACGCTCGAAGAAAAGACTATTAGGTTATGCTGGAATCGCGCCCACGCCCGGGGACAGCTGAGGTTTCCATATGCGCCAGAAATACCGCTGGGGATGCTGACGGCCCTGCCTCACGGGGGAGATTGGTCGCGCCTGGGACAGTGGGAAGACGCGGGATTGCAATTGGTGGGGGACCTTTATGAGGACTGAGTGTTACTGCCCTTCCAAGAGATTCTAGACCGTTTCGATGTTCCCCGGGGCGACTTCCTCCTGCACACGGCTCTGGTTAGAGCGATTCAGACGTACTGGAAAAGTGGGCTAGAGGAACCGCCTACGTCTCCGGTGTGCCAGTACGTTATGATGTCCGCGGGGTCGGTCAAGGCAGTCACGTGCCTGTATAACAGATTGATTAACGAGGGTTTACCCCCCCTCACCACACTGCGGAATCGTTGGGAGGCCGACATAGGGAAAGAGATTCCGGAGACGACCTGGTCACAACTCATGCGCCGAGCCTGGAAGGGAGCACGCCATGCCCGGTTTCAACTGGTTCATTTTTACATACTCCACAGGGCTTACTTGACCCCGGCGAAGATTCAGTAGTACTTCGCCACGGATTCAGCGGATTGCCCTAGATGCCGAGCGCCTGAGGCAGACCTCATTCATATGTTGTGGTCCTGCCCGACGCTGTCTTCGTACTGGCTTTTGGTCGAAGATACGCTAAATAGGGTTACGGGGAGAACGTTGTCGGTCGATGCGGCGGTGGGGCTCTTGGTTCCCGCATACCCCTAAAAATAAAATTTCGAGCAAATTTATCGACTTGGGGCTCGTCCTCGCTAAACGGGAGATGACCAGGAATTGGAAGGCAAGAGTTGGTCCGACGGGACCTAAATGGCACAACGAACTTCTGAAGTGGGCTGCGGGGGAGAGCACTCTGCGATACCAACTGGCGAGGCGGCAGCACAACGAGAGGGCGCTAGAATCGTCACTGGAATGGGAAACGATAGTGCAGGCCCTTAGGGATTACTGCGCTTCCAGCGATTCCGAGGGTGATGATGCAGCACAACCTGAGTCCCGCTAGGAGTCCACGATACCGATTTTATTACAGTCATCTGGGGGTTTTTCCGATAAGCTCTTTCTACACATACCACCACACACTGATGGCGGGGTTGGGTGGGGGGAGGGAGTTGAATCTTGAGACTGTTGGGGGGGAGTTTTTCTATTAGGTTGATCTAGAAAAGCAGATGAAGCCCGTGGGATTCTCCGGATCAGCTTCGACGTTCTACCAGATCCCCACCTGTGTTCTATATAAGAAGGCGCCGCCCGACCCTTGGGTTGTGGGCTGAATGGCTGTGTACCCACGTTGTTTCCTCACGGGGGATCCGATGAATCAACCCTTTTATTCCTGCAAATGTGTTGCTGATCTGACATGTAACTTTGGCTAATTCCTGCAATAAAAATATATTTTAAAAAAAAATAAAAAAAATCATTCACTTGGGCACTCCACATGTTCCAATGCGTGACTCTCTGTCCCCCCCCCCCCCCCCCCCGACCCCCAATCACAAATAGTGTATCAGTACATGAGTGAAATGAGCCTCTCCATCCGTGAGGTCAGTTGTGCTAAATTTGTAACTTCATAGTATCCTCGCCTAGTGCTAAATCGTCAGTCCAGTATCATCATATTGTTACTTCTCAGGCCTGCATTATGAGTGGCCCTGGAAATGGGCCGTATTTTCCCCAACCTGGGAGTTAACAATACCATGAGTACTGGCATCTCTGGCTGTAGAAGGTCCAGTCCATTATGAGTTGGACCTTAAGGGTTCACTAAGTAATGAAAAGTTAACTTGGAATCAATAACTCTTTCACACAGATTCTTGCTGTTTTCAAAGTAAAAACAAAATATAATTTTGATTGGGCTGGTAATTTCTTTTACCTCAGTTTTAACTGAGTCCCATCTATATTGTGTGCTTATTCTGATAGGATCAGGCTGCAAGAAATCACAAGTAGGAGTTCCACTGCATTAAAGAAATAGTTATATTCAATGAACAATAAAGCTCTTAAAACATAGATACTTTGTACAGGAAGTGTAAATGTTAATGACATTCTCTTATTGATAGCCAGTTCCCAAAAACTTTTTTTACCCTCTAGTTGTTATCCATTCTTCGGATCATCCTAATTTAAGTTTACTTCTCATTGCAGATTATAATGTTTAGATAGATCTTCTGATGCTGGTTGTGATACAGCGCTTTCAACTGGTAGTATACATGGATGGAAACCTCTAAAATGAAAAGATTTAGAACAGTGTGTTAGTTCACTTTTTGTATATGCTCTGTGGAGTGGCTGCACAGACAGCCCTTGGTGGACTCTCTCCTCCTCTCGGATTGGCTTTGTTCCTCGTGGGTCTGCTGGCACGTATGGTGGGCTTATCTCAGGGCTGGCTTAGCTTAGGCTTCAACCACACAACTAGGCCTGCAGTGTTATATACTTACTATCCACATACTATGGTCACAAACTGGGAACACAAGTGTGGCTGAAGGTTTGTACATGAACAGAGGCATTTGTGTATGTTCAAGGAACCTCTTTCCCTTACAGAGGTGGTGGAGCATGCATGCAGTATTACATCTTTGATGCTGGGAGAAACATTGCCCTCTATCACAAAGGACATGGACACCTGCACTTACCGCCTGCCCCTTGGTGTATGCGCCGGCATCGCTCCCTTCAACTTTCCTGCAATGATCCCTCTCTGGATGTTCCCTATGGCCATGGTGTGCGGAAACACCTACCTGATGAAGCCGTCGGAACGTGTGCCGGGGGCCACCATGCTGCTGGCCAAACTCCTTCAAGACTCTGGGATTCCTGATGGCACCTTGAATATCATCCACGGGCAGCATGCAGGTGAGGTGCTCAGTGTGCATGTGTGCCGGAGGTAGAGTTTGAATGTAGGTGAGATAGCACACCTATTGTGTGCTTCTGGGAGGCACTTTAGTGTGGTGTTATTTGGAAGAGGAGGCTTCAGGGAGGAAGAAATTCTGGGAATGAAGAATTGAGACTGGAGTTATATTGGCAGGGCACTTTAGCAACTACATTAGTGAAGCAGGATGGCAGACTTGGAAACAAGTTGTGGTGTTGTGAGAAATGTTGTGGAGAAGGACAGAAGATGGAATGGTGGACTTGCGACAAAGGAGATGAGGGGTTGGAGTTCTGAGAGGAGGTGGGTAGCTAGGGGGACACTAAGTCTGTCCTTGTGGTATGAAAGTGAGGTTTGGGCATTAGTGGGTGAGCCGGGGGGAGAAGGGCATCATTAATACCAAGGAAGAAGGCAGTTTATGGGTGGATTACTTCTAGTGAATTGTGATAAATGAGTTTTTGGGAGGGGTTTTGTAGAAGCTAAAGTTACCAAAAGTAAAGCATGTTAAGGGTGCATTGTGAGTAGCAGAGTTGGAAGGGTTAGCACTACATGGAGAAATCTGATGTTTTTGAGATGGGGGAATGGGGCTGATATGTATTTATTATTGCTGGTGAGGTAGGAGCAATAAGGCAGAAATGTAGTAAGGGATCTGTCTTTTTTCCAAGCTGTGGACTTCATTTGCGATCATCCTGCTATCAAGGCCATCAGCTTTGTGGGCTCTAACCAGGCTGGAGAGTACATCTATGAACGAGGATCCAAGCACGGCAAGAGGGTCCAGTCCAACATGGTATGACGTTCAAGGTTCTCACTAAATCAGCCTTACCCTCCCCAATCTACTGCTGTTCCTTTAGCCTTAGTGTGGCGAACGGCTGGGCTGTTAGTGCAATGTGGTTAATGTGTAAATATAGTGCTGAGTTGATTATGGATTCTGCAGTGTGGGAAGCAGCTAATGCTGTTTGTTAGATGTTTGTGCAAAATCAGCCCCACTCTAGTATTTACTGCAGTGTGGCTCTAACTGTAGTCAGTGTGTGCTGCTGGCAGGGCTGTGGGTAATTCAGCAGTGTGGGGGCAAACAGTGTAGCCATGGGTATAGTTTGTGTGCATAGCTGTAGCTGGCTGATCTCTGGGTGCAGTTGCAATGTGACGTGGTCTAGCTTTGGGATCAGCTGCAGCTGTGTTGGTATTTAATAAATCTCTGGAATTGAATTGACAATTTTTTTTTTGCAGGGGGCAAAGAACCATGGTGTAGTGATGCCCGATGCCAATAAAGAGAACACTCTGAACCAGCTTGTGGGAGCAGCTTTTGGGGCAGCTGGGCAGCGTTGCATGGCTCTGTCCACTGCGGTCTTGGTTGGGGAAGCCCGGTCCTGGCTCCCAGAGCTGGTCGAAAGATCCAAGAAGCTTCGTGTGAATGCTGGTGAGAATCATCTTGTCATGCCATCCTCTGTGTTTACACCTTTGTATGTGATGGTGTGAGTGTTTCACACCAACATTGAATGCCCCATCATTATGTATTTTTGAGCCTGTAACTTGACTTTGTGTTCAAGCACACCTGTTTCTTTCTTTGTGGTTTGGAATGTGGGGATTTTGGAGTGAGTTTTCCTTGTCAGTAAGACTACCTGGCTTTTTGTAGCTGCCGGGACGGACCCACAACGCAAGAAAATTCTGTAATGATGAAGTAAAGTTGAAAACCGAAAGGCTGGGTTTTTAAATCTGGAAGAGGTTGCACGGGTATGACTCATTAGAGAGGTGAAAGTGAGCATCAGTTGATAGTAAAAATGTTTTCCAGTTATTGGTTGATAGCAAAGAGGGTAATGAACTTTAAAGGCAGTGAGGAGCTATAGGGGTGCAGTTAGAAAGGGTAGTTCAAAGATGAAGGTGGTGTTCAAGGGTGGGGGTTGAATTAAGAGGCCCTCCAGGTTTTGTTCGAGATTGCAGGGGCATGATAGCAAAGGTAGACCTAGTTAGCTAATAGACATGCTATTCCTCACAATAATACCTGAAGTGCCTTGTTTCTGTAATAGCTACTCATTTTCGTCTTTGAAGTCTAATCCCTTCTGTTTGCAGGAGACCAGCCTGGCGCTGACTTGGGGCCCTTGATCAGCAAAAGTGCCAAAGAGCGCGTCTGCAGCCTGATTGAAAGTGGTGTGAAGGAGGGCGCAAGTCTTCTCTTGGATGGTCGCAATGTCAAAGTAAAAGGTTATGAAAATGGCAACTTTGTGGGCCCCACGATTTTGGCTAAAGTGCAGGTGAGCAAGAAGTCATGGCCATGACGGGAAATTACTTTGTTCAGGGGGCGTATTTTTCATATTTAAATGTTAAAACGTAGGGTTCCTTCATTATCCTCTTTTGTCCCTATGAAATGGAGTGTAGCAATCCAAAGAGAAGTTGTGCAAATCTGAAAGGACTTATGAAAAGGTAGGACCCCAGAAGTAGTCTCAGTTCTGCAAGAGGGAAATAGTGCCAGACTCGCGCTAGCAATCCCAGGAGTCACCCGGGTACCAAATTTCAGAAGCCTGTATCTAGAAAAAAGCTGGTGGTTGTCAATTTTTGTGCTTGGCTGCTACAATCACAGGACTATGGGGACACAATGGACTGTTCAGTTCCACAAGTATTTGACGTGATTATGAAGGCAACCATGACAGTGAAAGCACAATGTAGGGGTTAGAGAATTGAGTCCAGTAGCTTTGCACCCTCATTGATTGGCCACAGTGAGGGGGGGGAGCGACTACTTCAACTTCTTAGGACTAGCAGCGAAGATTCCAGTGACTATAAAGTTGGCACTGAATGCCAAAGGTTTACCAGTGTTGTAGTCCTGGAAAAGGGTCTCCACATCTGTCATCACACGCTTTAGTTTAGGTGTGATCTGGCAGACAAGATTGCAAGGTTTTTGTGCCTTCTTGGTGCAGAGTGCAGAGGAGAACCTCCAGATAGTCCTTCAGTCTCTTGGGCTTTTCTCTTGTTCCTCTGGAGATTGTTCATCTCCTCTTTCAGAGCAGGCTAGCTTTCTTTTTTCCCCCACAGTGCACTGGGATGATTGCCTTTAGGATCTAGGGCTTGTTCCCAGCCCTTCAGGATCTAGGGCTTGTTCGCAGCCCTCAAGGCGAGAACTACAGTAAGCATGGTCTGTACCAGGGCAGGTTTCCCTGTGTGCTGGTGTAGACAGAAGGTCCTTCTTGAAGACCAGATAAATACAGAGGGCCAGAATGTATCCTAATTTGTGGGCACTTAGTGAAGTCGAATGACAACCACAGTTCAAGCTAGATCTGCCTAGAACTGGAGATGGTGGTGCTTACATCCAAATTCGATGGCCTGAGCCATGTTTCCCTAGTTGCTATGCAACCAACAACTGGTACAACCCAAAAAGGGAAGGCAATGGTGGATTCTGAAGTAGTAAAGGAATACCTGGCTTAGCAGTGCCAGATAGTGATTCTGACCCAGCCCACCAGGCAGCAACCATTTCTCCTCCGCTCCCCTGGAGCAAAGGAGTATGCAGGTTGTCGGGTCCACAGTGACCAAAGACCATCTGCAGAAAAAACAACCCTTCAGTGAGCCCGACTGTGGGACCTGGAAGGACACCAGTCGATGCATATGGTCTGCTGGTCCTACACATGCACTTCCACTCACTACATACAAATTCTAAGGCAGGCAAGTGCCCATGTTCTGATGGTTATTAGTTGGAGACGAATATGTCCTTCTCCCTCAAGAGTACAGGTGTAAATGTATGTATCCCCATTTCAATACCTGGTCCCACCAACTCCAAATTGCCAGTCTGCTCAAGAATGGTAGTAGTCTCTATAGACCATGGATGGGAGTGCATATTGGCTGTACCCCTGTACACGGTAGAGCCAAAGCTATCCGGCTGCATATCGCAGAATCTCATGGAGCATCTCTGTTGGCCCGGTCCAGGAGGATGGGTAAAAATATAAGACCGGCTAGAACAGCAAAGTGGCAGGTGGGACAGTTATTCTAAGCTACGTTAGGACCTCCGTCCGTACATGTCAACCAATCCTTACAGACGCTTCTGTGCAAACTTTTACTGAGAATGCATGAAGTTTGTTTCGGAACTTCAGTCCTGAGATATCGTTACTAGATATGTGACATTTCGTTGGCTAAAGTTGACAGGTTCATAAACATGTCCAATCCTAATTTGTGTTTTAGAAATCAACACTGTGATTCAGCCACAGAGAGAGGGTGTGTCCTTTACTAGGGACATGTCTCTCTTTCTACTTTGCTGTTTGTGTCAGTGTTTTAGCCACAGCACTTTAAGGTAACTGATTTAATAGTCCATCACAGAGAGAGCAATACCTGCTTAAGGCACACTCTGTAATGTTTTCACAGATGTATTTAAAAAGATCACAATCGTCCCTTCTTCTGGATCTTTACTTGGCTACTTATGTTCCCAATAAGGCATAACCGATTTTGCAAAGAGAAATGCAAATCCAGATGTAAACAGCAGGGGTGGTACATCCAAAGGGGCGTCGACCCATAGCGTATCACTACATTGCTGACTCTTTATTTAAAAACAAAAATCCAAATTAAAATACTTTATCCGTACCGTACAACGTTCATTGGTTCCTTAATGAGGTCTGAGCTCCCATGGCCCTGTCTCTCCCAGCAGTAGGCATGGCTGATTGGGGCTGTGTAACTGAACTGAACTGTGCATTTCAGATTGACCAGTATTTTGCTGTGGCAGCCGGACATGAGCAGTTCAGGCTTCCACGGTCTGCACTGTCAGGGAGCCCAGGAAGCATCAACACAGTCCCATCTGGCTAGGATGGAGTGCTGTTTTCGCCGGACCCAGCCAATCCTAGTACTGCTCTTATTTTGTTCACAAATATAGACTGCATGAGAACAGAGCCTGGATTGGCTGGGTGGGGAGGCATTGCACTTATTTTTCACAAGCCTTGCATGCACTCCGTTACAGCCAGGCAGCGAGGGACCGATGTATTTTTATAGATTCCAATCAATATTGTAGTGGTTCTCCTGGTGCACACACCATGGACAAGTAGGGACCCAGGTAAGTAGCGGATATAGTCTTTATTCTTCTGCCCTGACTCACAGGCATCCTATCCTCTCTCCCCAGTTTCAAATGCCCACTTTGTTCTCCCCTCTAGCTTCATCCATCTGGTAGTAGAATATTCTGGCATTTCATAGGCTAAGCTTTTCAAAATGTGATGGTGGTAAGTTATGCCCCAAAATGCACTTTTTAACTCTTATTTGATGTTTTTTTTATGTGAGACAACTCTTCGGTCCACCCTTGAAAAAGTAGGTCTTGATTGTTTCCCTGACCTACTAAGATACAATGACCAGTTGCACAGGTTGAAGGGGTAACGAGATCACAAGCCCTTACTAGCCAGTTTAATGAGCTTCCAATCTGTTTGCGTTTCAGCCCTCAGCAGGGGGACACCCCTCACCCCCTTGTTTAAGTAGAGAATAAAAAGGTTGTGCTGGGGCTTGAAGATTTAAATGTTCCTTCTTTGGAATTATTCCAATAAAATCACATTAGTTAGTGTAGAGCGTATTTATTGGCTCATCAAGTGAACAGCCAACACGTGTTTCACCCCCTAAGCGGCCAGCAGGCCTGGGGCTTCTTCAGGGCTGTATTATTGAGTGAGAGTTAAAAAACGTGTATAGTGATGCTGTAGTAGGACAAGAAAAATTGAGACAAGTTGTGAGAAAAGTGGTGAGAGAAACGAAAAACGGAGAGAACACGAGAGAGAAAAAGGAAGGAAAGAAGAGACAAGGAAAAAAGAGAAAAGAGGGGAAGAGAAAGGAGGGGAGGGAGAAAGTGGGTGGTAGGGGGGAGGGGGAAAATGGGGGAGGAGAAGGGGCAAGAAGAGGTGAGTGGTGGGTTGAGGAGATTAGTTGAGAAGATGAGGTTCAGAGTGGTTAGGGTGGAGAGGAAATAGTCGGAGTGAGAATGATATAGAGTGTGGTAAAGACAGAAATAAATTATCGAAATATACATATGTACAATAGTATAATTAACATAGTTCGGGAGGCACAATTGACACAATTGGCATATTGAAAATAAGAAACAATGAATTACATGGGAATCATGAATCTATATACATTTCAACAATGAGTGAAATGAAATGAAATAATGAAATGAAATAGGGATTTATAGAGCGCATGGCTGCCCGTGAGCGTCCCAGCGCTAATGACAGAGGTAGTGGCAGAGGAGAAAAGAAATCAGGGAAAGAGACAAGTTTTCAGCCCCTTGCGGAACATGAGATGGTTGGGTTCCGCTCGGGGGGTAAGGGGAAGGGAGTTCCACAGTTTGGGAGCGATAAAAGAGAAAAGACGGCCTCCCGAGCGGGCCTTTTTGATCTTAGGTACATATGCCAGATGGAGATGAGCGGAGCACAGGTTTCTTTTTGTAACATGGTGTCTGATGTTTGAGAATGGGTGGGCCTTTGTTGTGGAGGATTTTATGGGTCAGACAGAGCGCTTTGAAATTAACCCGCTCCTGCACCGGGAGCCAGTGGAGAAGCCTTAGGGCTGGTTTTGCCGAGCTCCTACGGGTAGTGCCTGTTAGCAGCTGAGCTGTTTTGCTGTACAACCACGGGAAGCTCATGATCATGAGCACCTGTCTTTCTGATTTTTGTATTTTGTTTAAGATTTACATTTTGGCACATAAAGAATGGCAAGCAATTAGATATATGAGGAAAAAATTGAGTCCTAATAATATACACCGTACAGCGTTGGTTTCAGCCGAAGAACGCAAGAACCCAAGGGTTATGGCAGACAGGTGAGCGACAGGAATTAAATTGTCCAGTCATCAAGGTATACATTGATATAAATATATATAATAAGTGAAAATAATTGCATGTCAGGAGTGCATATTCAAATAGTCAATTGGATAAAGTACGAGTTTAGACATTCATAAAAAAACAGTTTGTAAATAAGTATTAATCCATTTGTGTACAAATTTAAAAGAAGGGGGGTAAGGGTGATAGTGCCCAATGGACTATCATGATTAAATATATAATATAAACATATATTTAAAGCAAGAAAAATTGTTAGATGATAGTTACATATTGCAGGTGTCCGATCGTCGCGCAGTACAAGTGAGATAATGATTGTAGCGGGACACGCCGAGTAATGGTGGGTAATGGGATGGTTGATATGAATAACAGAAAAGAGGAATCGTAGTGAGAAACTAGGCAACCGGTTCAGTGGTTTAAAATGAATGAACAATGAAAATAGACTCTAATAGCCAGAGTGGAAAGCCTTGTGAAGGGTCGTTAGTGTGATGAGATGATATATTTAAAATTGTGAGCATAAGAGCTGTGCAGAAAATAATCCAGTGTAAAGGGAAAGAGCAGTTTAGTCCTTGTTACGCTTCCCTTAAAGTATATCATTTCATCATGCTTAGCTTGCAAACGTGCACTGCAAACAAAAAGATTGGTGATTCTTATATAAGAGTTGTGACTACCTAATTTTTAGTGCTTGTGAGGAAAAGAAACGAATTGAGGATACAGCGTGCTGGAAAGACAAACTTAAAAATAAACGTGCCGCCAATGACCAGTGAAAGAAGCGAACTTACACAGTGAAATATATTTGAAACATATTTTAAAAAGAGATATCATGAAAGAAAATAACATGCGATCCCTCTGACACCTGAAGTGGATTATGAAGCGATAAAAAGGGAACTTCTAAGTGGGCTTACAAGTATTGATATACTCTTATAGTTCCGGCTTTTAGCGTGGTCAGAAAATTAAACGGTTTAATCTGTGCAAAAAAAGAGGGGGGGGATGGGGAAATGAGCACGGGAGAAACTGTCGGGTGTCTTAGGGCAGCGGGTGGGCGTCTAGGTAGTTGGTAGCTTACCTATTAGTCACTGCGCAATGCCTGGTTTCTCCAATATCGGGTCGGATAGCAAGTTGGTCTAGAGCGGTTACTCTCCGACTATATAAATAATCATGTTAGAAATAGGACTTCCGGTTTGAAAAACCGGAAATGGTGAAGTGCTAAGGCCGTCGCCATCTTAGAGTGGTGAGAGAAGATGATGGGCACTATACTGAAGGGACAGTATATAAGGAATATGATATTTAAAAAACGGTCCAGTGCTGTAATGGGAATAATGGAATTAATATTGAAAATGACATTAGAGGAAAACCAAGGTGGGACAGGGAGGTTTAACTAAATTGGTGATTGTTTGGGGGAAACCTAAGAAGTCTTCGCGGGTGGGTCAATTTAAGACAAAAGGGAAGATGCTCGCCTAACTTAGGCGGTAATCAGAAAGGGAAATATAAAGCAGATCAAATATATGATTATTTTTTGAAAAAAGAAGAATGTGGGGTTGGAAAATATATGCACACAGCCTGGAAAGAAACAGAGTTAGGTGTCAAAGACAATACATTACAGATTAGATAAGCATCATTCGATTCCACTTTCTATGTGGTCATATAAACATTGTATATGCATCAAGGTATATAGTGGCAAAGATGGGTCAAGTCATGATGGGAGTGAAAATTGTCAGTTGGTATCTCTATCAGGGAATGCGCAGGACACTAGTTTATATTCAAACATTCTAGCATTCCTTGAGAATACAGAGTAGAGGTACATTTGATTGCTATTGAAGTACATGGATGGCTAGAGATATGGTGCAAAGGTTCATAGGCATTCATAGTTTCCTAGCCACACATACATTTCCGCATCTTTGTTCAAGCCGTATTCAATAGTTTTATATTTCATGATTAGGAGGCTCTCTCGTCTGCGTAGTCTTTGTTCCCTATTGGCCCCTCTTTTTGTTTGGGGTATCAGTTCCAATCCAAAGACAGTGAAGTCTTTTTTATGTGGATGTTTGTCATGGAAATGTTCCGTGAGCGGGTGTCCAGATTTGTGTTTGTGTATGTTGCGGTAATGTTCTTGTATCCGGATCCTGAGAGGCCTGATAGTGCTGCCAATATATGGAAGGTTGCATGGGCAGATTATAATATAAATACAAAATTTACTGTTACAATCGATCCATTCTTTGATCTCAAAATCCTTTCCTTGTGACATAGACACTTTGGTTGTTTTGCTTATGCTTAATTTGCAGATGTAACATGTATGAAATCCAGGCGGCCTGTCGAAAAAAAAAGTAGAGGGTTGAGGTCTTTTGTGCACAAACTCAGATTTGCAAAGAATGCTTTTGAAGTTAGGCGCTCACCTAAAGGTCATTTCCGGATATGTTTTAATGTAATCAGTTATAGTCTGTGTTTGCTGTAGAAGATGCCAATGTTTCTTGAGTTTGTCTAATTTGCTAATGTCCTGTATTGTAATCTGTGATAAATCTTATAGATGTTTGACTCCTCGATTTTTCTTTTTGTATGAACATTTGTTTTCGTTCCATTTTTGCAACTGTGGTCATTGATTGCTGAAGAAAGGACTCTTTATAGCCTCTTTGGTTCAGTCGATTTATCGTTTCTTCCCCTTTTTCTTTGAAGACCTCATCCTCGCTGCAGTTCCTTCGTATCCGCATAAATTCCCTTTTCGGGATGTTCCTGATGTTGTGTTTCGGATGATAGCTATCAGCGCGTAGAATAGAATTGGCAGCTGTTTCCTTGCGATAGATTTTGCTTTGCAATGTATTGTCTTTAACATATAGAGTGACATCCAGGAAATTTATCTCTTCTTTGGAGGATGTGTATGTTGTTTTGATCCCCCAGGGATTGGTGTCCAGTTTCTCCAGGAATCTTTGTAGCAGTACGTTGTCTCCTTGCCAGATACATTGGATGTCGTCTATGTACCTTCGCCAAAGCACTATATGTGCAGTAAAATCGGCATAGTCTTGATCCCATAGCCAGAATTTTTCCACCTGACTCATAAAAATGCATGCGTATGGTGGCGCAAATTTGGCTCCCATTGCGGTTCCACGCTTCTGTCTATAGATTTTGCAGTTAAAGCAAAAAACATTGTTATTCAAGCAGAACTCCAGCATTTCCAGGGACATTTTGTTTACTTCCAATGAGTTTGCTGGTTGGGTCCAAAGTGCAAGTTGTGCTGCTGTCAATCCATCCAGATGTTCAATAGATGTGTAAAGACTGACTATGTCAATAGTTACAAGTATGAAGTCTGGTTACCACGTGATGTTATGTAATTTTTGTAGAATATCTTTGGTGTCCTGGATGTATGACAGAATTTCCATCATCAGGCCCTGTAATTTTTAGTCCATGTATTCCTCCATATTAGCGCATGGTGAATTTATACCTGCTATAATGGGTCTTCCTGGTGGGGGGTATCTGCCCTTATGTATTTTCGGGAGCAGATACATAGCTGGCATGGTCGGCTTGGCATTAAATAGGAAAGACCTAAGATACAATGACTCACCACTTTCAAAGATCATCAGCTGCCACTGGTAAAAAGTTATTGAAATCTGACCATGAAAAATATTTTTTAAATGAATAAAATACATGATTTTTGTAAACATTATCTGACTAGAACAACTTTATACAACAATTTTGCACAGTAAGCACTGCCCAGAATTCCTCTCTCATGGTTTCGATTTCGGTGTGTCCTGGGGGAATTGTAGACTGATACGTCTCCGTTCATCCAGCTGAGTCATTTATGGACTGTGGCAGGCACGGGAGAAATGTAAACTCTGCTTTCCATTAGGATATAGGTTCTCTCTCACCTCTGCATTGCCGTTTCATGCTTTATGTACTTTAGATTTCTTAAGATGTTATGGTACTATCCTATACTTTCTGAAGGAGGGTCTTTTTATGCTCTACTTCCTTATACACCATTTTCTCTGTCACATTCTTTATGACCTGTTTAAATCTGTTCTGCTATCTGTGTATCTCTGTACTAATCGTGAGCTGCAAGGAGGTGTTTTCACTTCACAAACCTTGGGCAGAGGCATTGGCTGCTCACCTGGTCAAAGGTGGGGGAGCTCTTCTGTCCTCTTTAACCATGGTTATCACGAAAGCTTGAGCTCCTCAGTTTGTCTACTCCATTTTTGCTTCTTTTCCTACTTGAACACACTTCACTACAGATCTTCCCACTACTACCAACCTATATTCTTGGAGATCCTCCTTTGCTAAGCCATGACTCTTTGCTCTCCGCATTTTACAAGCCCTTGCCATGAAATAGAAGTCGATGTGCTGCTTCTCCCATCCCCCCCTTTTCTAAATCGCTTCTCCCATCAGACTACAGTAGTTGCAGTCAACCAGCGTTCTCCAAGGTCCTCCGCCACTGATGGCCCCATACGCAGGTACGTTGGCTTGCAGCCTGTTTGGTCCTGTGGGAGTCTGGATATCACTATGTTATGCCCTTTGCAGCCTCTTCCTGAATGAAGCTTTGAAGCTAACTTTTTATATCCTGACACAACTGACCCAGACGTTACTAGTCAAGCGGCTGCTACACTCATCTGGTCATTCAGTCGGTTCTGTGGTGTAACTGAACTGTATGCATACTGTGCCTCTGCTCTTCCTTGGTTAGGTTACTCTCCACCCGGTCTGTAACTTGATGTCCTCTTTTCTCAAGTCTCCGGTCAAGGTTTTTTAAAATTAAATTATTTTTTATTGAAAGCAAAATACACCATGATGGGAACAGCGTATCCCACCTCCTAAACTCAGTCGTTACCCCTCACTTAACCTCATAGTGGGTGTATACTCATCATACTTCGGTTCATCAACTAAAAATAATTTGTGGTTTGGATAAGAAAAACGTCAGAGGAGAGGAGACACGGGAAGAGGCACAGGAGGTGGTCAAGGAAAGAGAAAAGACAGAGGGTATGGAGGGAAGAGAGCGAGATACACAAGATCGAGGTGTCAATAGTATCAAACACTACCACTTCAAGAACCAGCTCCCAAGAACTGTTACATCTTACAGTGACCACAGGAGAAATGGAAGAGTGCTTTACTACACTCAATCCATTTAGGCCACAACAGCTATAGTGTCACTAAATTAAGTCCAATTGATAAGTTTAGATTGCCCAAAACGAATGCACACCCTCCTGTCCAGATAACATACATTACTTGTCTTGCCAAATCATCAACTTTATAGAACTACACACATAGGCTTGGACTCCCATATTGCAAAGTTCTTTACGTAGGACCTGAAACGGCTGGCATCTGCATTATGTCTGCTCAAAATTTGTGAAAAGGAGCTCTCTATTCTGTCTTCTTGAAGACATTTCCTTTAGGGAAGCTGCTTTCTGCAGGATAGACTCGCTGAGATCTGGGTCAAGGGGAATAATAATAACCGCTCCCCCATGAGCCTGTACATGCAGCCCAGTATCAGTTGATGGCAACTGGATCTCCTTCCTCACCTTGTCCACTCTGCCATCTCTTTGATTTCCAGAGCTTCCAACCTGTTCTCCCATATAATCATGGTATTCTCCACAGTCTCCCTAAAGCCACTCTGTCCACTGCTGTTACTCCTGCTCGCCTGTTTAATTCTATAAATGTGAAACTCTCACTTGTTTACCTTGAATTCCATCTCTTCCAATTGTAACTCCATTTCCAGATTTTTCAACCTGGTCTATTTTTTTATGGTAGAGACTGCATGAGCAGCATGCGTTAGTAATACACTAAATTGTTTACAAAAATGGCTTGGAGTCTGCCCCTTGCTTACCATTCGTTGGGCTTCAGTGTCACTCTTCTTTGCCGCCTCTTAACTGGATGGTGCAGGCCAAGCGTCACTTTCTTTCTTCTCTGGCGCACAGACTAAGTGTAGATTGGTTCTTTTTCATTAGTGTCTCTCCGCGGCTTGCGCTATGATTGAGGTACCCTTTGTGTTTTTAATACCAGCGTGGAAAAAGCGCTGTAAGATGAGTTTTTAAGACTGGTGTGTTTTCCGACAGTAATGGCTGTCCGTGCAAGGGGGCCAGCAAGTAATTGTGATGGGCGTATTAGGTCATTGAGAGGGACCCCTGCGCACATTCCACCTTAGCAACACCTTGGATGATGACTTTTGTGTGTGGGGGGCTTTTAAAAGCTCAAATCATGTCTTAGTTTCAATTCCCGACGTAGCATTTTTTCTTACTGTTTTTTCGCAAAAAGCCCTATAAAGGATGGCTGTTAAACTGATAGGCCAACAAAAATAGACTTAGTCGTACCTAATAGGACACTTTAATGGCTACAGGGCTGTGGAATTTTTGGCACGTCTGTGTTGTCACCAAACAGTATTATTTGGTGTATTTATTATAACTTTTTTTATAGACTTCCCATTGCTAAATGCTGAAATGCAATACATTTTTAACCACAAGCCAATGTATTTTTTTTAAAATACTGATGCCTAATAATAAACGTACAGTGCTCAATTCAGACCCTGATTGGTGCTCGGGATTTTATTACCTGTTATTTTACAGCAGAATGGTACACATTTTGTGAGTCTTTTTAGGATTCATTTTACAGATGGTGCAACAAGATATCTTACTGGAAATTCAGTTCTGGAGTTAGATGCATTTTATTTATTTGTTTTTTTTTCACACATGGGCTTAGTTCTAAAAGGCCCTCAAAGAAGCCCTGTAACCACCTTCATCCAACCACTGTGAAGAGATTACACCTTTCTGCTAAATGGTAGTGGCTAAGATCTTTTGGTCACCACTGACAGATATTTGCTTTACACCACGAGTTAGGACCAGCTTCTAGAGGAATTTATTTATTGCCTTGGGCTACCAACCCAGCGAATAATCGGTGTCTCTCCATTCCATGACTTGTTGGTTATCTTTTTCACCTTTTTTCTGGACGACTTTTCAGAATTTTCACACACGTTTTGATTGACTGACCTTTCCTTCGTCCTGATGCGATCCTTTGGACACTCTGCCTGCCTAGAATCGAAAGGTTGACATCCGGTACAGAATTGTATACTGGAAACTAATGTTACAATAAAACCAGCACAGGCTTCTCCTTTTCTCTGTCCATGCTTGTACTTTATATCCAAATGCATCTTCTTTGGTTGCACTATAAATGTGTGAATTCACTTACAAACCACAATGCCGTCAACCCTGTATGCCTTTGGAATCTTGATATATTTTGAAATCTACAATGTTTCAGTAGGCTCTGAAACTTCAAATTGAGATAATAAAACTCTAATTCTATTAATCCTTTTTATTTAAAAACCTTAAATAAAGCAAGACTTGGGCACCTAAGGTAAGTTAATCCGCACCAACCAATGAGTTTTAGTTAGTACATGTAGATATTGCCCACCGCCATGGGTTAGCTGTCCTAGAAACTCAAAAGTAATTACGAAAACGGGGATAGTGCGACAGATTAATCATAATTAAATAAATCAGTTCATTAAAAAGTACTCCATGGATTTTGAGGTCGTAGTTAAACACATCTCTTTATTGCGCTTAAGCTGCTTTATGTAAAATGCATTGGAACAGTCAACGTGCTCTGCTCACAGATAAAGAGCTTTGTCAGGGCTCTGTATATCACATTCAGTAACCAGTAAAGTCCTTCCTTATCATGCAGACTTCTCATCTAACCAATACTGTTGAAACGACATTCATATGCAGCGCGTTTTCAAATAATGTTATACTTCTGCTGTGTTCCGCAATGTGACTCTCGAAGCACGTTCAATTTGTCGACTTAATCAACTGTTTTATTTTATGTTAATATGTTTCCTCTGTTGTATTGTAATGTAATTAAGCGCATAAAAAGCATCATTTTATTGAGGTCCATTTATTAAATCATCTTGCCATAAAATTTCTACCGAGCTGCTGGACAACATTGCTAAACATTGACCAAGCAAATAGCTCTAATCTCACAGTCAATACACCAGTTTGGCTTTGCCAATGTCGATTCATTATGGTTAGGGCTCCCGGTTTTCCGTTTAAACAGATATTTACATATCAATACAGATTGAAAACTATTTTTCCTTTGTCTGTATTTATATGCGGGAAAATACTACCAAATTTTGCTGCACTGCCATCCTCATGCCGAGTTGCTTCGCCATGCCCCTCTCCCTGATTCTAGGGGTGTCTGCCCACCGTAACGCGAAACGTTTGCAGGGCCCTAGAGCTTGTGGTTTGCTGGAAATTCCTTCCAATTAGGGTTGTTTATTACCTGCTGCTGGGCCTTCTGAGCCAATTGTGATTGGATCCAGACGTCACTATGTGGGCGTGTCACCAGTGCTCTGCTCCCGCCCCCATACCCTTTACCCTTTATTTTTGAGGGTCACCCCCCCTACTTCCTCTTTTTACCTGCACTGTGACCACCCATATTGCAGAAAGGCACCTCCGAATCGCCATTTTTGTTGTGCCTCAGCCCTTCTCTAGGCATCTCCGGGTCTCCACCACTCGAGTGAGCTGTGCGCCAGCCCGCTTCCATTTCAAGTCAAAGGTAAGTGTATTTTACCAACGTATCTCCTCCTGGTAGGGGACAGATGAATGGCGGCTTCACAGTGTACTCCTAGGGACTGGAGTGTTTGCTGGGTTTGTTGTCTGGTTGTTCTTGCAGTGCAGTACACTGTGTCCATTTGTTACATAATTGGTTCTCTGTGAAGAGCTCTAAATACCTTGGGGTCGAGTTTGCGCTATATAAATCTGCAACAAGAACGTGTGGCTGCAAGAATAATCTGGCCACAAAATCGGCAAACACTCCAGCCACTGCGTCTTCACAGCCAAGCTGGGTAAGGACACTCTCCCAACGTCCGCAGTGCGCCGCAAACACGTCCCAAAAACACATGTGAAGAGCAGTACACTGTAACTGCCCCTCTGCACCCAGCAGATATACTGTCGCTGTCTAGCTCTGCCTCTGGAGCTGTTCCAGAGCTGTGCAATGAAGGTTACTGCAAGAAATGGAAACCAGCATTTATACTGCAATAGGTCTCGCCTTATTAAAGTTTGAGCTATTGGCATTGCTAAGGAATGCAACTCAAACTTTAATAATGCGAGACCTATTGCATTGTAAATTATTATTATGGGCTGAACTAATCCCACAGTCACCTATTTCAATAAAAAAAAGTTCAGATTCAGTGACAGAAATGCAATTAAAGTAACGTTATAGTTCCATATCTGAAATATTATTAGCTACATAACCATAACTCCCGCAGTGTGATGTTCATGGAGGACAGCTCACTGCTGGCACACACCGAATTCACAGACCTCATCAACTCACACACACCACTTCCCGAACAGCATACTTTACTGGCCCACACATCATATATTGAGACACACATCTGCAGATAAACGCCACAGTGGCACGCACAACATCTACTGAAACGTATAGTTTAGTTACACACCATGAACGGGCACAACCATCTACTGACACAAACTGCATCTGCCGACATACATCAAATACGTGTTCATCTATATACACGTCATCTACTGACACGCCATTTACTGATTCACCTATCAGCAGCTGATACACACCACAAACTTTCACACACATACACACATTCGTGACTCACAAATATACTGATACACGCCATCAACTGACACACACTCTACTGACTCACATATATTCTGATACACAAAATCAACTGACACACAACATGTACTGACTAACAAACTGCTACATACCATTAACTGGCACACAGCCTCTACAGGCTCACACATCTACCGATACACACCAAAAAGTAACTCAAACCCTCAAATGACTCCCACTTATGCACCCCATTAGCTCACACATACACACACATTACTGACCCACACACATACTGATAAACATCAGCTCTCATACACAGTTTTGACTGACACATATACTGATACACACCAACAACACACACCCTCTACTAAGCCCACACATTATACTGATACACACCACCAAATCACACACCTATTCTACTGACTCGCACATACACTGATATCCACCACCAACTCTCTCTCTCACACACTCTTTTGACTCACACATACTGATATCCACTACCAACTCTCTCTCTCACACACACTCTCACACACACACACACACACACACACACATACTGATGGGCACCATCAATCACCACACACTTTCTATTGACTGTCACTAAATCTGCTGCTACATACACACCATCTACTCGTGCAGACTACCAATTGTCACATGCACAACATCGACCTAATATTTACCATCTGAGCAGACTCCTCTCCTTGTAGACTCACACAGTGCAAACTAACACGCGCAGCATCTACTGACACAGGCGTCTACTCATAGAACCGACTCACTTAGTGTCACTGATACACACACCAACTGTGAACCAGCATGGTCAACTGACACACGTCGTCAACTTGCATCCATCAAAACAGACGTGTTAAGTGAGACAAACACAATACCAGGTGACATGCAAATTGCATACTCTGACGCACAGTCCACCCACTCACACTACACACCTACTGAAACAGATAGCAACTCATAGACATACCATGTGATACAAACACACATTACCTAGTGACACACACACAGACATCTACTCACAGACACATCCAGTGATACAAACACAGAGTAACTTGTGACACACAGACATCTACTCACAGACACATCCAGTGATACAAACACAGAGTAACTTGTGACACACAGACATCTACTCACAGACACGTCAAGTGAGTGATACAAACACACAGTACCTAGTGAGACACAGATAGCAAGCACTGACACACAGACTACACCACCTCATACTGACAGTCGGCGCCTACTAGCCACAATCTACTCTGACACATCTAACGGTGCAAACGCTGTGTCTGGTGACCCCCGCTGCATCTTCTGACAAGGACACGCGTGCACTGACGAACCCAACCCTCCATAGACGCATGTGGCGGTGTTGTGTCTGCGAATTGTGGTGACTCTGTGGTTGTGATACATTAGTTCATGAACACGATGTCGATCAGTAGACGTGTAATATATTGCATGGTGCCACCCTGGGGTGTTGCACAAGTGCGTTTGCATGAGAAAAGCGTGTGTGTGCGTGAGAGAGATGCGTGCATTTGCGGTGACCCCTGCCAGAGTCTGCAGGCTGCAGTTCCTCTCCCCAGCTCCCAGGACCCGCACCAACTAATGCCCCCAACCTATCCCCCTTTGCTGTCCCAGTCCCCCCTCCCTGGGCACCTTGTCCGGATGCACACATAATGCGAGCCGGAGTTAACGTGACACATTACATGTTCGTGTCACCGCTGTCTGTTAGGATTTTTCCAAACGCAAAGAAGTGGCGTTGAGGCATTAGGTGTATATTAAACAAAACAGACATTTATGGGTGCCTAAACTTCTGAAAAATGGGGGATAGCTCAGAAAAGTCTGGGCCGCCCTGCAGTGTTGTCTTGTCTGTCGGGCGTAGGGGTGTACATGTCGCTGAGACCGCCACCCTGCCCACCCCAGCCCCGTCAGCCCCAGCCCTGCATCCGTTGTTGTAGCATAACAGACACTGGAGTTACTAACGCGGTTACATGCAAGCCGGGTGAAAGAGCACTAGACGAATCATACTCTGCCCGTGTGTCTAATCCACCCAATACCTTTTTATGGTTGGAAGTGGGAGTCGCTCCCCCCGACACCTTCCCTCCCGATCAGTGAGCGGAAATAAAGCCACATCATTCATTCTAATTCACAACTATTTATACATATTCTGTATGGCCTGGCCCTCCAAAATGCTTTCATATCGTATTTAACCTCATAGATGCTATTAAACATTCCTCCCCAGTGCTGCGCTGTCCATTGGAACTAGTGCTGAATGGACGTCCAATGGTCGTGCGCAGCACTGGGGAGGTAGTGCTGCCGTCGGCCAATGCACCGAGGCAGCACTTAAGGGGTTAAAAACAAGTCTCTTAGCAACCATATAAACAAGCAGCACTGGAAGTGATTGCGAAAGCGATCGCGATTGTAGACAAAAAAACCACGTCCGCGTGGTGCTCCCCACTGCGAGCCATATGTCTTCAATTATCGCACCTGTGTCTGCACACGGTAATTGAAGACATATGGGCTTTGGTGCGCGTAACAGACACCAATAGGCCATGGGCAGAGCAATGCACCCGCCTTTGGCCTATTGCGTGCTCTGTTTAAAGAAAACACGCACGCAAAGCCCAATAGCGGAACCCAAAAGGAAAAGCACACGCACGATTGTGTGCAATTCCAGGGCCTGTTTTCAAACCCCCGACAAAAGGGCTCGCCTGCGTGACAGCATCGCGAGGGGCAAGCCCTAAAAAGAGGGATTGTAGCCAGGCGTCTGAGTGAGCTGTAAGAAATATGTTGAAATACTAATACTACAGCTGTAGTGAATTATGTGAAAACACACAGACCTATTTGAGTTTTAATGTAACAAAACTTCCCACCCTGTGAAAAAAAACATGTTTCATATTTGCCTCGCGAAGATTTATTCATTTGTGGATTTTTTTGTCTTTTGAAAGCCCTATTGTATTAATATTTCAATTTTTTTTTTTTTTTTTTTTTTTTAGAAGCCAGCTTTTGCACAAGGGAGGGCCAATCCCTCATCTCTGTTAGCTCCATGCAAATTGTCATTGGTCTCTTTAAAAGGGTACATTTTAGGAGTTCATTTTCTCCATGACGGCCCCTTCCATGTCTCATGGCAGCTGCCAAGTTGTAACTGGACTGATAGGCTAGGGCAAGTACATGACTGTGGCTGATTTCCACACTCTGACACTATTGTAAGATCCTATTAGTTTGTATTAAAATGCAAATATAAATTGTGGTAGTACTGAGCTGTTGATAGCCTTAAATAAATGTAAAATACTAGCTGCAGCGTTGTCTTTTGATTACGGAAAAAAGAAATGTGGATATATGCAGAACAAATGCCCAAAAAATAAATACAGATAAATACAGACGGAAATGGCTTTTTCCAGTTAAACTACTTCAGGGCTTCCAGACGTTGAGCAAGTCCATTCGCCATTATGATCTTTTTTTGGCAAATTAAAACCCCAAGGATGAAGCATTACACCTGGCTAGGCATGTTCCGGCTTACCTGGCGTTTCTTTTAAATAGGTTTGCTTTATGTGGAAGATGCGCACAGGACACACAGACTGCATTCGTACAATGGGTAATTCCCTCTGGGGCATATCAGTGATTTATTGCTTTTGTTTTGTTTGTGAAGGTTTGGAGGGTGCCATTCCCGATGTCCTAGATCCTCCTGATCCTCCTGTCAGAATTTCTGAGGTTTCACGGTACAGTGTACCTCCTGGTTCACCTGGCGGCTGGTCCGTGCCAGATCCTTGATGTGCCATGGTCAACACAGCCACAAATTTATTGCATACCCCAGTATTACTGTTTTTATTACCTAGTCATTTCAAGCAAGTACTACCTGACCATAGTCCCTTCAGATTGCTTTATTACGTGGGTGTACAAAGTTCAGTGTGTGTGGGGTGTATCTGGGATATTTACCATTCATTTTAAGGACCAATCCCTTATTGCTAATTGGCTCCCTTCACCTTATTCTGTCATTAATAGTTTCAGCTTACTGTCGCATGGAATGGAATACAGAAGACATTTTGTTGGCAAACCTCGTGATTAAAATCACGACTGCCTCCTTAATTCAGCATGCTCTGAATGTAGCTCTGGGAAGGCCTCAGTTTTTAAATGTACTTCACCCTCCAGTGTTTGCACAATATATCAGATACTTACTTGCAGGGCGTTGGGTTGGGTCTAGTTTTTTTTTTTTAAACACAGGATAAGGATATTAAACTCTTCCCTCTTGATTGGCCAGCTAATCTGTTTCGGGGTTCAGCTTCCTATGTGTTAAGCTAGCATGATTCCCGTCCCTTGGAACAAACATAAGTGCAACCTGTTACCTGTGAAAACCTTATTAAATGGCTCAACTCTTTGGTTCTTCCTTAGATCCTGCCTATGTGCCTGATGACTTTCCAGCAGTTTCTCCATTACTCTAGCAGCCGTCCCTCTGATGCTAGAACTACTAAATCAGGTTCTTTTAGGCAGCTTTTTTTTGCCGGAGCTGAAATCTTTTGAACAAGAGAGCTGCAGGGTGGAAAGGAAATGGCACTAGAAATGAATGAATGTTGGATTTATAGAGCACGTGGTTACCCTGAGGCGTCCCAGCGCTGTACCACTGGGGAACCCGTCCCGGCTTTCCCTGTCCCTTTACTGGGCATCCCCAAGGTGCAGCCAGGCATCCCCGGCGGTGATGGGGCCGGAGTGGAGATTAAGCAAGCTATTGCCCAGAGTTGCAGCGTGGGACCCCATGGTTAGAGTGGCACCGAGGTGAGATTTATCGGGCCCGCTGACATTGGTCCTGCACCCGGCCGCATCAGGAATTGAACCCTGGTCCTGGGCCGACCTCTGCCTCCGGGTCTGCCGCCTCTAACTGTTGAGCCATACTTCTCCATACTATCCTATTTGTTTCTGCCATTATAAAACCCTGCTCAAAGCTTTATTATCAAGCTATAAAAATTACAGAAGTGGTGTTATTAGCAAATTGGAGTAAGATAGTGTGTGGAGTCTCGATGTTTGTTTCCTGAGGCATTGTATAACTTGTTTAAAATATAGCTACATTTCCCTTGATCCGCCCAACGTGATCTTGTTTCCCTCCCCAACCCAAACGTTTTGTGATTGCTTCCTTATTTCAGGCAAATGTTGTGGTGTTGCCTAAACCTATTCAAGAAGGGAAATGAGGATTACGGTCAACATAGCACACTACCTCCCAATTGTTAGTCAAAACCTCTGGTGTGCGGTTCCGAAAAGTGGTCCAAATGATCTTTTATGTTAGGAGGACCTCACTAGGGTCGGATACAGCATTAATATTTAGGAGCAAGTGCCTTCATCCACCAAGTTAGTGGCATGCTTCATCATATTCACCTCGTGGAGTGGTGTGGCTCACTGGTTGGAGGCGGCAGACCCGAGAGCAGAGGATGGCCCGGGACCAGGGTTCAATTCCCGACGCGGCAGGGTCGTGGACCAGGGTCAGCAGACTCGATAATTCTCATCTCGGTGCCTACTCTAACCAGGGATCACACTCGGCAACTCTGGGCATTAGTTTGCCTCATCTCCACAACGGCCCCCCCACATACGCCGGGGATGCCTGGTTTCACCTTGGAGATACCCAGTAGGGACCATCTCACAGGGAAGCCAGGACGGGTTCCCCAGCAGTCTACTGCGCAGAGATACTCCTTCGGGAGTCGATTCTAGCACATTACAAACCCACAATTAATGAATTAATTAATATATATGCCATATACTCCTCGTAGGCTCCTAAAACATATACTGCCTCCACAGTCCATCCCTATATCCGACAGTTGACTGATCCTAATACACTAGGGCTCCCTCTGGTACCTAACTTCATCTTGTTTTTAAAACTGCCATTTCCCACTCTTGCATCCAAAAAAGTGCAGTGAGCTGGAATACCATCATACCAATGAATGGATTCTCTACCATATTTCTCATCTGTTTGCCCACCACATTGCTGCTTTTATCTCTACTTGAAGGTATGGTTCCCTCTGCTTCAACCAGGCACCAGTTATTTGCTAAACTAAAAAAAAAAACGAACTGAGATTCCTGTCTCCAGCAATTGCAGACCAATTGCTGGCCTTCCATTTAGGCATCTTTCACAGCCGCCTTCATGCTTGCCTTCATTATTTCTCTCTTCCCCAAGATGCCGTATGTCCTTTGCATTGTGCACAACAGATTCAGTTCTGTTGGAAATTATAAATCTCCTATAAACCTTTAACACCTTGCCTGCGGCAGGAATTCCAGCCCGGTGCTGGACATTCCAATCGCAGGCGTGGTTGTGACGGAACCCAGCCGTCATGCGCACAGGCCACCCGTGGCTCATGACGGCTGGGTTCCGTCATGAGCATCGAAGGGGTTAAAAACAGTGGTTAAAGAGATGCTCTAGTTAGATCAGCAATGTCATCACTTATCTTTTTTGAGATGTCCGTGATATCATAAATGAAGGTATGAGTGATGTAATAGGCGAGGTCAAAAATAGTGCATGGCGAGGGCGCAAGTTATAGTTAGCTCTGCTATCTATAACTGGTAAATTTCTGTGTGTGTTGTTTTTTAGTTCAAAACGTTAATATCTCTAACATATTTCCCTAACTTTGTTACTTTAACCTTTTTGGGTTTTTTTTAACGAAAAAAATAAAATCTATAAATCACTATAATTATACATACGCACACTTGCCTTAGCTTACCTCTACTTATCATGCATTGAAAAGCCTGCATGGTAAAGGGTGTTTCCCCTACCACCTGTAGTTACGATAATTTGAGTTTTGTTCACGCTTCATGTAATTAGATTTTAAGACCGGCCATAATGCCAGCTTTTCAATGTTGCAGGTGTTATTAGATGCCTTGTGTAGTGAAATGTTTCCTATAGTGATAGTTGCGTCAGTGTGTCTATATTTCTCTCTTTAGCCCAGCATGAAGTGCTACACGGAGGAGATCTTCGGCCCCGTCTTGGTGGTTCTGGAAGCTGATACATTGGATGCGGCCATAGATCTCGTGAATAAGAATCCTTATGGAAATGGAACAGCAATTTTCACCACAAATGGGGCTACAGCTCGCAAATACAGCCACATGGTTGACGTTGGGCAGGTATGATGGTGGCATTTTCTTCGCTGTTCGCTGGGGCATGGCCACAATGACCTGCACTCAGTGCAAGTCAATGATCTGTTTTCTGCCATGTGCCCAAAGACATACTCTATCCTATGTTTGTGCCACAGACTTGCTGACATACTGCGCCTTTGAGTGTACACAGTGTTTGTACAGACTGCTGTAGCTTCCGCACACTGCTGTCTTGTTTCTGTGTGGGATTTGCTTACATAGTGTATCATGTTTGCACATACTTCTCTTGTGCATGTTCGTAAGACATGTGCACTTATCTCTCCTCCTTGTTCACTGTGCATGCACTTTTTCTTGTGCTCCTCCCTTCTGTGTATTTGACAGATGCATACTATACTCTAGTTTGTGTATGTGTATTGGACCATTGTGCACCTCCTTTTAAATGTACATGAGAGCTGCACACTTCTATTTCCTATGCTTGTGTAGAGATATTGCAGATATTACTTTCACATACATGTACTTGCGTACAACTAATTTGTCATGGGCTGTGTTTTTAGGGTGCTATTGCGCATTCCTAGGTGTGTTCTGGATACCAGCACATAGTAGATCCTCATGCGCACAGAGCCTGCATCCTTATTGTTTTTGTATTTACCACCTTGCACCTGTGCGCTCATGCATCTTTTCACCCACCAATTGACTGATCCCTACATTCAACTTCTTTTCCATCCGCAATACCACATACAAACTCACCACTCATTGAAGTGGAACTTTCAGTTACCAGGCAGGCTCGTTGGCTCTAATGTTAGTTTTTGAGGTGTGTGAGTTCACTTCCTGTAGTGTGACTGCTAGTCTGAGGGGTGAGAGAGTGTAGTCAGGTGTGTGTTACTATCCTGTTTGGCGGGGATGCAAGTGGTAGCAGGAGTGTGAGAATGCTTCCGGCACTGGTACTGTAATGGGGGTAGGACAGGACCACTTATCCAATAGTGCGCTACAACATTTTCCGCATATTTGTGGATTGCCACATATTCCACATAATCTATTATCTGCGGCATAATCTGTACGTCGTGGCAACAAAAAAAGATATATTTCTAGGTCAAACCCATCAAAAGCTACTAAAAATGCAGCAACATGTATTGCCTCTTAGTGCGAGGGCCTTCGTAACGTTTGACTGGTGAACTCTCGTACTTACTGCTATCTTTGGGGGTTAAGTTGGTCTCAATGGGCTGAAACCTTTGTCCAGATAATGTTAACATATGTGAAATTGTTACACATTACGTCGCATAATTTCTTTTTTTGCTGCATAGTTTAGTCCACCTGCCTGCAGAATTTGGTCCTTTTCTTAATTCCAGTGGCCCTGGTGTAGGAAGGAGTGCTCTCTCTAGTATACCCTGTATGTGATGAGTGCCAGAATGTTTCTGGTAGTGTGCGACTGCTAGTCTATGGGAGGTGTGCGAGTGCTGGCTACATTTAGGGTTTTGTGCTTTTTCACCATAATGGCTTTAACAGTTTCTTCATGTTTTATTTGAGGCCATGGTTGAAGCCACTCAATGTGATGGTCCTTCTCTTAAAAGCACGCTCCTGCAGTGGTTTCTAAGCAGGGTCCTCTTCTCTGCATGCACAGCTGACTCTCTGCTTTCCCTGGTGAGGCAGCCAAAAGATTAAGTAGAGGTTTAATGACCCAAGATGTCCATTTATTTACTTTTGAGAAGTGCTGCCCAGTGAAGCGACTGGTGGCAGGCCACTCCTACCTACCACCATACCTACCGCTGGGATTGGTAAACCTGCACATCATGTGCACAACTGATTGTGTTTATTGTTGTCAACAAGCATCAGTCCCAACAGTGTTGGCTCCCTCCCCTGGACTGCGGTTGCTGCTTGGAGGCACCTATGTTCTACTCTGGACTCGGACACCCTCCACGCTTGCACAACTGTGCAGCAGTTTCACACAATCTGACACTGCTGCCAGTGCACCAATCCCGAAGCCACTACAGCTCCCCTGAGTGCACATTATCTTAGATTGTACGTGTGCCAAACTGTCGTTGCCATGCTGGGTGCATGTATTGCTGGTTCGCCACTTGGCAGGATCACTGTACTGTTGATGTGCCTAAGTGCTTCCGATTGAGCATGCATTGAGTACCATACTCTGACGTGAGATAAATCAGAATAGCGCTGCATACATCCCACTTATTGGTATTGACAAATGAGGTGTAGGGCCAGTGTTTCTGGGTGCAGTGGCCAAAATACATAAAACGCTCACTGCTGAGAGAGAGAGAGAGAGAGAGAGACAGACAGACCGCACGCCACTGTGCTTTGGGTCTTTCTTTACTTAAAAACAAAATGACAATTCCGTTTGGATGTAGTGATTATCATGAGGAGTAGGGAATGAACAGCGTGTCCTGTTTCGTCTACCAGCTCTGCTGGCTCTGGGGCAGTGGGTAACAAAGAACCTCCATTTCAGTTCATGCCGGATGTGAGTAATGGTTGGTGGGATGGATCCGACAGTCTGATGTTAATGGGCTCCAGCTGTGGCAATTAGAGTATTGCATCTTCATGTCGTATGGCAGCTTTGCTCGAGGTCCCTTAGTGAGCACCAAGTACACCCCTTTAGCACTTGCTCCTCATTGTGGAAAAGGCAGAGTAGTCGAATGCTTACTCGTGGACGTGGCTGGGGGTAGAGACTCAGGACTCTCAAAGTACACAGTAACACTTTGGATTTCCAGCTAGTGCTTTTACTCCTAAAAGGAAAAAACGCACTTCAGCTTATTCACCACTAAATGCTAAATACAACACTTTAAATGTACACAATAAAAGCCATGCATCTCTAACTCCTCCTGAACTAGAGATCTGTGTAAGGCCTGACTGTGCTAACAATGTAAAGCCCCTTTCTACTGTGTGTGTGTGTGTGTGAGAACAGTGAATCCTTCTTGTTAGATCTCATTGTTTAAAACTCCTTCTTTTTGTAATAGCCGCTTCTGTTTTTGGCTAGTGGTCTGCATTAACATTGCCTCGATCCATTATGAGCAATGGAACTACTTCGTAGACCACTAACAACTGTTCCAGTGCCTGCAAAGAAGATCAACAAAGGGGCAAAGTTTAAGCAAATCTCAATTGCTACGGTTTTATGACTACATAAGCTCTGAGATTAGCCAGATGTGTATCTACTCAGGCCTAAAAATGCCTGTTTAGTGTTTGCGCTTGTCTTTGCATAAAGCCTGTGCAGTGTACTGCCCAGCCCACTTATTTAAATATATATATATATTAATGCCTACGCCACTCCTTTATTTGTACACAGTACATACACATGGATGTCTCCTCCTGTTGGGTGATTCCCCTGCATGCCAGAGATGTTTTTCTTGCGCTCTCATCTGTCTGCGGAGTCTGCGTGCACTTATGTCTGAAACACCTGTGCATGTGCATGTTGCTGTTGTGCAGGCCCATCAGCTTTTCTGATACTGCTCTGGTAGATTTACAGGGTTTCTGCTAATACTGTGATCTTTTTTCTCTTACAGGTGGGTGTAAATGTTCCTATCCCTGTCCCACTGCCAATGTTTTCCTTCACTGGCTCACGATCCTCCTTCAGGGGAGACACAAACTTCTATGGCAAACAGGTAATCTCCACAAGAATTCGTGGGTTGAAGTTGTGCCTGGTTGGTTGAATTCTTAGTTATGAAAAAATAAAAAACAATGGGATTGTATCCTCTATGTGCATGTGGTAAGCCATGGTGGCAGAGGTAAACACTTGGCCCCTCATTACCGGTGGCCCTTTAAATCTGGTGGGCCTCCTAACAGTTACTGGGCCCATCCGCATTAGTTCAGTGGGAGCACCTCTGCTCAGTGGTATTGTACCCATAGATTTCACATGCTTGAAGGCGGTGAAGTGCCGATAGAATACCAAGGAAAAAACCTTTGGAAATCTGCACGAGAAAACCGATTTTCACTTATTTCCCCACACTCGTAATCACTGTTATTTCCCCTTCCTGCAACTGCCAAGATCCCTGGTAACGGTAAATCAGGAGGATGGGATGGGGCGGGAGGGAGGGAGGGAGTAACCGGTATTTTTATGGGCCACTTGTAATGAAGGCCTTGGTTGGTGGGTGTTTAATTCTTCATTCTCAAGTAAGGGCCACTCGCTGTGTCTGGATTTACCTTCCCTTTGAAACTATAGCCATTCTACCTTCTCCTAGATCTAGAGTATAGCTCTTGTGTCTATTTGAGCTCATGCATAGGATTTTGTTGTGGGAAGGTTTAGTGTCTTATGGCACTGTCCACTTGCGAGACCCTCTTGTAAATGAAGTTAAAGGTGAAGTAGCAGCTATGGTGTAGCCAGTGTCTGCATCTTCGCAGCTGGACTGGAGGGGGTCACGTAACCACTGATGGGGTTCCACTTCATGTTTTGATTTGATTCCAGGCGCTGCAGAGCCAGGGTGCCACACTGATGCTTGTTGCAGAACTGCAGTTTTTCCGCCTCTCTGTATACTTTTGTGATGGACCCCTTGCTCCTTAGCTCTTGGCCAAGCTGCGTTTCAACCTAATAATTAATGGAAGACACTCCTGCTCTGGAGGGTTCATTGCATGCACCCTGCGGAACTTGGCATTCTAGGTGCCAGTAGGTTTCTTTAAAGGTCCGGCCAGTGCGCCCATTGCCCAAAACCTACAGTTACATGTTATCTGATTGTAGAATTGGGCATAGAGGTCAGTGGATGCTAGGGTCTGTTTGACTGGAGTGCGGGTGGGACTCTTGTTGGGATGTGTTCCTATGCCAATGGCATAGCCTGTATTAAACTAGTATATTTTGCCTCGGAGTCATTTCTCTGCCCCCTTGGGATTCTCGTGGTTGGGCACTGAATTGAATCTAAGAGGGTCCCAGACAACCCTCTCAAGGAACAGCTTCTAGGCCTCATCCACAACGCATGGTCTATCCTGCTACCACCGCATGGAGAGAGACGATGCAAATGACAGGCCTGGTACAAGGGAGATGCAGGACATAATGTAGCTTGAAACCTGCTGATTGAAACATGAACTGCTAAGTTATCACAGAGCAGTGGCGTGTGAGCTGTAATGCTTTGTCATAGCCATAACAGAAGTTGCTGGAAAATAAGGTAAATTAGTAATAAATGTGTTTTAGAAACTACTGATTAAACAAAATCCCTCTACGTCCATCAGCATGTCTGTGTGTGATTATCCATGCTGACTCCTAAGAAGAGGGTAGGTAAATGGGGGGGAAGAAGTTCTGAAATACACACTTATTCTCTTCGCACTGCGGTCTTCTCTCAAGGCCCCATAAGGATCGGCCGCCGTGTGACACACATACTGCTGGGACATAGTGTGTCTTTCCTAGAGTAAACGGGTGACATGGGGACCAGTTCATTGCAACATTGAAAAGGCTGTGAATAATTAATGGGATCGAACACTACGCTCGGGTTGACTTCCAAATTTTGACTACAAATTTTAAAAATAACACAAAAAAATTGTAATTCGCCACCAGTTCATAATTAATACGTAACACTATAGTTAGTCTGCTTATTAATAATTGCAGTATGTAGTTGGTAAACCATTGCATTCCCTGGCACCTGGAGGTAGGGGGTGGATGGGTTTACACATTGGCATTGTGTAATGATGTGTACCTAGTAGATTTCTGTTGTAGGGCGGTGGAGCCTTGCTTGAAAATGCCTCAAGCTTTCTGTAGAGTGCTGCACGTCACCACCAATCATTTACCTGCATCCTTTTTTTCACCCTTCTGCAGGGCGTGCAGTTCTACACCCAGCTAAAGACCGTTATCTCCCAATGGAAAGAGGAAGATGCTACCGTTACCAGCCCTGCTGTTGTGATGCCAACCATGGGTCGCTAATTCCTCTAGATGAACCAACCCTTTCTACATAGACCGATGCTGACATCCTTGGAGCAAAGCGACCACTAACAACATTATGCCTACCTGCTGCTAGTCATTGACTGTCCTAGTATCCAGCATTTTGTTTGTTCTCCTTTCATTTGTTCTCCCCTGCTTCCCCACATCATGCACTGTGCTTAGAAAGCAAGTGGATGTATGTGAGGGTTGGTGGCAAGGGATCTGGCTGCTCTCTTTTAGGGTTCAGGTTCACCTTACAACCTAAGTTGAACTTAGGGGTAGTTTTGATTAGGTGCAGGTATATATTATTCTGCTGTAGATGAACAATTCCTTGGGACATCTTCTGCTAGAGGCGCTGCCTAACCTTGACCTCATTTAAAGGCTGATGTGGTGTTTTGTTCTATACATCCTATATAGCTCACTACATCCCACTGATGGGACCAGAGGGGCCTGTGTGATGCATTGTTGTACTTCTCCAGTACCGCTGCAATTTTTGTCTTTATTTTTGTAAAGATGCCTAGAAGGCCCACACTAATTGTCCTTTTATTCTGGATTTTAACCAAGGGCTCAATTGAAGTGATTATCCAACAAATTTACTTGCTGTCTAAATCCTAAATGTATCATGAAGGACTGGCAAAGGAGTAGATCTGATCTCTGCAGAGTGATCCCTAGGGACAGATTATACACGAACGCTTGGGAGAGTTGCAACTCCAAAGTACAAATACAGTGTACTTCATAAGAGTGAAAGCCCCTCCTGATAATGGGTGCGAAATTGTGGGAAAGTAATGCTTACTTGGAAAAACCTCAGATTGGTCTGGGTGTCTGCTTAATTCATTTCTTCTATCAGAGTAGTGGTTGAACTTCTCCAGATCTCAAAAGAATAAGAGCTCTCACCACTTGTTATCGAAGCCATGGTGAAGCTCTGTGCTGGTGAGTCGTGCGCTGCATTGTTGTGGTGCTCCGCTCTTGTGAGACTGTCTTAGTGAGGCCCTGCTCTGCTGAAGGATCTTTTCCCTGATGGGGTCCAGCCTTGAAGAAGCTTCACCCTGATAATTGGTGCAGTGCCCTGCTAAAGCTCTTCACCCTTGATGAGAGCTGTACCTCTCTGAAGCTCTGCCTAGTAGAGAGTTTCCCTTGTTAATCATGTTCTTAGTACAGCTACCTTGCTGCTTGCTGCATATTTTTATATCCCTTTGTAAAGGTTTGGGTCTCATTTCTGGCTCGGTTACATGCTGGGAATGTGAAATGTTTTTACTCTAAATGAATAGTTCCAGCTTCGTAACCCACTTTCAGCAGAATGTACTTGGACTCCTTTATGCTGACAACTAACTGGAGGCCGCAGCTCCTCAGAAATCCGCTGACCTACAACGATGCTGTGAATATCTGGCACAGGCCACTGATATACTTTCTCCCCTGGTGACCAGGTTTCGCTGCACCAAGGGTCTGCAAGTCGTGTTTTTTCTAATTTGAACAATAACTGAAAATAAATCACAGGTACATCCATTTGTGAGGGACAGGCTGATTTGTCTTTTTGAGCATCTTGGGGCAACTGTAAATATTTGTATTGGTGCCAATGTTGCAGAAACTGGATGAGTGAAGTTCTTGCGCAGAAAGCTGGGAGAGGGAAGGTTTTCCTGCTGTTTGGGGAAATGGTCCTTATTCCTCGTGCAATGGGCATAAGGCACCTATTGCACAGGAGGGTACAAGGTTCATTTATTCGAATGAAGTTGTTAAGCACGAAAGGCTGACGGAGCCCAGTACAGAAGGATCACTGGTATCTCTCCATGAAAGAACGTACATTCAGAACAGTTAGCAGTAATGTGCAGAAAGATAAAAGGCAGATAAAGCAATTTGCAACATATGCAGTCGATAATGTCATAGCAGATAAGCAAGGTTAGAAATGCAGATAAGCAAGGTTAGAAATGCAGATAAGCAAGGTTAGAAATACCCTCTTGTGCATATTTATCGTGGAGCAAGGTGAAAACTCGAGCAAAGCAATCCAGAAGTGACAAACTTCCTCTAAAACAGCCAGCTAGCATGGGTCTAAGTCAGGCTCCTGCTACTCCCTGTGGCGCATAGAGGCCCCCAAACCTTCAAAGGAAGGGTGGGGGTGCATTCAGCTGAAGGTCAATAAATATCTGTTAGATATGGGAGACTGGGGGGAAGCGGGGGGAGTACGTAATCTTTCTGCAGGGGCGTCCATGTTGCTTTAAGTCACTGCAGAGCTAAGAAGGACCTTTTTCAGAAGGTGGCAGCTACTTAGCCAGTTGCCAGGTAAATACTAAATGTTCTATGCTGTTTATCTGGCAACCCAGTAAATAGCAAGGTTTATTTGAACTGTTTGGCCAGGCGCCCTCAAAACCCAAGACTAAACAATTTACCCGGCTGTTGTCTAAATAATAGAGATTATTCATGATGTGGCCAGCTGTTCTGCAAAAACAAACAGCTATTTACCCTGCTGCTGGCTAGATCGTGCTAAAATACCCTTAGGTCGACTAAGGCAGCGTCGACGCCATTACCGTCGACGCCATTACCGTCGACGGCAGTACCATCGACCATACCGGATCCTGCCAGTGTGGCTACATCGACTTCTTCTACGTTTGCCTCACTGCCTTTGTTGCCATTGTCGTCCACTGCAGCTGCCGATGTTCAATCTCTTCACCAATGCCAGAAGGTGCCTGTGGACCAGATTTCCATCTCCAGTGAGGCGCAACCTCCCTCGCCTTTGTTTGCCACAGACTCTGAGCAAGACTCTGAAGAAGATGTTCACGAATCATTTAGAGCGGCACGTAGTCCATCTGATTTGGTCATCAAATGCCAAGGTTACAGTAACGATGAAGGGGACCAATATTACCAGCAGGACACTACGCCGGTTCAAGCTCCTACGGCGACGCTACCCTTGTCGCATATTTCTAATCTCCAACATATGTTGGACGACTACAACAGACGTTTTCCATCCTCTCCACAAGTGCCTGCAGCACCTGCTATTCTACAACCGGTAGCTATACTGGCTCCGGCTCCTTCGGCACCTCCGACTACTTCTGCTCCTCAAGTTCAAACATCTGTTCGGATACACACGACTGTGTATGCTGACAATGAGGATGACATTTCTCCTGACCGCAAAGATGGTGAGGTTCGTGATGATGATGACAATGACGATATGGCGGAGTGGGATAATTACCAAGTTCCAACACCGTCCCCATCTCCAGCCACACCAGGGGATTCTCCTCCTGTAGATATTGCGAGTTTCCATCAGTTAACGGATAGGGCAGCTCAACGCTTCAAATTGCCTAGAGTCCAAAGAGAAGAGGATTGTTTTCTTTATGACTTTAAAAACCAGCCATTCAAACAAGTCCATACTGTGCCTATAATTGACTTTATTTGGGCCGAAGGAGTAAAATTGATGCAGACTCCTAATACACTTCCGGCGCTGATGCCCAGGTTGGAAAAGAAATACAAGGCACGTGTTGGCACTCCAGTGTGCCTCCTTGGACAGCCAAAGCCCGATTCAGTGGTTACACAAGCAGCTCAGCATCGTTCACGGAATCCTGCTTCGGCTGTTACTGCACCACCGGATCGCGAAGGTCGTCGCATGGATGCTATAGGCTGTAAGTTTTCTACGATGGCTTCCACCACAGTGAGAGCGGCCAATGTTTTGGCCATTTTGGGGCGTTACGACTGCCAAATGTGGGTGGACATGACAGCTTATGTGGCCTTAATTCCAGATGCTTCAAAGGCGGAAGCTTTGCAACATCTCCAAGAAGGGGAGAGAACATCTGAGGAGCTAATTGATTGTGCCGTTGACCTCGCCTGCACTAGGTTTCAGCAGCTCGCCGGAGCGGCAGTTTTACATAGGCAAGGTTGGTTGCGTTCCAACATCTTTCCGACAGGAGGTACAAGCAAAGATCTTGGATATGCCGTATGACTGCGAGTCTTTGTTTGGGGCTCATGTTGATGAAGCTTTACAGTCCATTAAAAAAGACACGGACACTGCTCGCTCTCTAGGAACTTTGCAATTTCGGAAGCAGCCCTCTTGGGGTGCACGTGGACGCGGCACCTCATCCATTTTTTGAGGTGGAAACACTCAATACCGTTCCTACAACCAAGGCAACCAACGATATTCAAACAACCAGCAGCAGTCTTCCCGACAACAGTCTTCTAAAACCTGTAGGGGGAAATCTTCTTACAGGGGATCTGCTCCCAATCGACAATGACTTGCCTTTACCCCAAAAAGTTGGAGGTTGAATCTCCCTGTTTTGTTCTCAGTGGTCCTCCATCACTTCGGACAGTTGGGTTCTGGACATCGTAGAGAAAGGCCATGCTCTGGAGTTTGTCAAATTTCCTCCGCCCACCCCACCTTCCGGCCCGCCACCAGCACACATAAGAGAACCATTACATCAAGTTCGTCTCATGATACAGAAGGGTGCAGTCGAAGTGGTACCAAAGTCTCAGCGGGGAATGGGATTTTATTCCTGTTTTTTCCTTGTCATGAAGACGACGCTGGATTGGAGGCAAATACTGGATTTGCGAGCACTCAACAAATATCTCAAGTGCCAATCCTTCCGCATGTTAACGCTGGTGGAGATCTTACGGCTACTCTTAGTGGGGGATTTCATGGCAACTATCGAACTCCAAGACTCCTACTTCCATGTCCCTATTCTACCGCGACATCGGAAGTATTTACTTTTCCGAGTGGGACGGAGGGATTTCCAGTTCAAAGTATTGCCTTTCGGCCTCCGTTCAGCTCCCCGCGTCTTTTACGAAGGTGTTGGCTCCTGTGGTAGCTTATCTACATCTTCAGGGTGTGCAGATTTTTCCTTACCTGGACGACTGTCTCCTAAAATCTCAGTCTCGCACACAGCTGCTTCAGGACACTCGCCTTTGTCAGGAGGTGTTTCGCTCCCTCGGCCTATCCATCAACATGGCCAAGTCCCAATTGCATCCAGCAACCCGCAAGAACTTTTTAGGGGCCACGTTAAATACGGCTCTTGCAAAAGCATTTGTGTCTCAGGAGCGACAACAAAAGATTCTTCAATTGGTGTCTCTCTTGCGCGCAAGACAGTCCGTTTCTGTTCGACTATTAAAATCATTTCTGGGAATGGCGTTATCGTGCATTGCATTGATCGCCAATTGCAGATTACGGACACGTCCCATTCAAGAGCAGCTAGATGGACAGTGGCGCCAGGACACCGGTTCATTCAACGACATAGTCTGTGTCATCGCTCGTATGGGAGCGGCCCTCAAATGGTGGGCGTAACCATCCAATCTGTCGACAGGGTTGTCGTTCCTTTCCAGAACTGACTCTGACAACGGACGCCTCGTTGGAGGGATGGGGTGCTCATCTTCAAGGCCTGTCCATAAAGGGCAATTGGACTTTGCCTCAGAGAGCCTGGCACATCAACAGGCTGGAGCTGATGGCCATCTTTCTGGCACTCAAGTCTTTTCATCTCTTGATCCAAGGAGAATCAGTCCTTATTCAGACGGACAACACAACCAGCATGCATTATATAAACAAGCAGGGCGGAACAAAGTCTCCAATCTTGTCGCAGCTGGCACAGTCGATCTGGGACTGGGCTCTAAGTCATCAAGTCACTCTCACTGCAGTCCATCTACCAGGTGTTTCCAACATCCTAGCGGATTCCCTCAGCAGGTCCACGTCATCGACCCACGAGTGGGAGTTGCACCATCAATCACGCGAACTGATTTTTCGGAGTTTGGGACATCCACCGCTGGATCTCTTAGCCACACCACAGAACCGGAAATGTCCACTTTATGCAAGCTGGCATCCCCACCGAGGATCACAGGGCAATGCCCTTTTGATGAACTGGTGCAATATATTTTCTTACGCTTTTCCTCCAATCCTTCTGGTGCCTCGGGTATTGTGGAAAACGCAGAGACAGCCTTGCCACATTCTTCGGATCGCCCCCAGGTGGCCTCGTCAGGCGTGGTTTTCAGAGCTACTCCTTCTATCCCAGTGCGAGCCTATCCGTCTTCGTCCTCAAGTGGACCTTCTAACGATGGACATGGTTCAGATCTGCCATCCAGACCCTTCCTCTCTGAATTTGTCAGCTTGGAACCTGAGCACCTTGAATTTGCTCACCTAGCCATCCCACCAGATTGTAGAGACATCCGTGCTCAGGCTAGAGCTCCGTCAACTGTTAACTTATAAACTTAAATGGAAGAGATTCTGCCATTGATGCACAGCTGCTGGGATCCATCCCATTCATTCCACGCCTGCGCAGCTCCTCCCATTCTTTTTGCAACTTGCTCAGTCTGGGCTCTCCCATTCAACTTTGAGAGTTTTTCTGACGGCAATTTCCCGCTTCCGTCAGGATGGCGTCACTTCCCTTTGTTCTTCCAGAATTATACGCCAATTTTTCAAAGGATTATTTTGCAAGTTCCCACAGATCCGGCACCCTCCTCCTACGTGGCACCTCAACATTGTGTTGTTACAACTTATGAAAGCAGCTTTCGAACCTATACACAAAGCAGACTTGAAGTTTCTCACTTGGAAGGTTGCACTTCTCCTTGCGCTGACATCTTCTCGTCTCGTAAGTGATATCCATGCCTTCACTAGAAGTCCTCCATTTCTGCAGTTTCAACCTGACTGTGTAGTGCTTTGTACTAATCCCACATTCCTGCCTAAAGTACCTTCAGATTTCCACATTAACAAACCTGTTTTCCTGAAGACTTTCTTTCCAAGTCCACAGTCTCCAGCAGAACAGCGTTTGCACTCCTTGGACATTAAAAGGTGCTTAAAGTTTTACATCAGCAGAACAACCCTTTTCGTAAAGCTGAACAACTGTTCATAGCTTATGGAGGTTTCCACAAAGGGCGTCCGGTTACCAAACCTACAGTTGCTCGTTGGGTTTCCTCGGCCATCGCTTTCTGCCATCAACAGGCAGGCAAGCCTCTTCAGTCTTCAGCGAGGGCTCATTCGACCAGAGCGATGTCATCTTCAACTGCCCTGTTCGCCGGTGTGCCGCTGCATCAGATCTGCAGAGCAGCCACGTGGTCAAGCAGGCACACGTTTACGAAACATTACTGCCTAAGTGCCATCAACGACGCAGACACTGCGGTGGGACAGGCTGTGCTTCGCAATCTTTTTCAGTAAGGTGAGCCTCTGTCTTCCCTCCTCCATTACACAGACCAACACAGACCCCACGACAATCCCTCCTAATGTTCTCAATAGCCTCCCCCCCACTAGTCCTAACCAACCTAGAAAAATTTATGGGACAGGTCAAATCTGGATCACCCATCGACCCAGCCCCCAGGGTTCTCACCCAGATAACCCGTCAGATCTCACCTACCATCCTAGACCTGCTCAACTCCTCCCTCTATACTGGTATCGTCCCACCCCCATGGAAAAGAGCAATGGTCAAAGCTTTATTTTAAAAAAACCAGCCTCGATCATTCCAACCCTTTTAACTATCGACCCATCTCCCTCCTACCATGGCTCAGCAAACTCCTTGAGAAGCATGTTAAACCGACTTCCTGGAGGGCAACAACATACTGGACCCCTCCCAGACTGCTTTAGGCCCCGTCATGGAACAGAGACTGCACTGATTGCAGTGACAAAGGGGGCAAGAAGGATCCTGGACGGTGGCGGGTCTACGGCCATCGTCCTACTCGACCTAAGTGCCGCCTTCGACACTGTTAATCATAAGACCTTACTCCACTGCCTTGATAACATAGGAGTGTCAGGAACAGCACTCACTTAGATGAGGTCCTTTCTCACGGACAGATCCTTCCAAGTATTTGAGAGGGATTTTACTTCCTCCAGTAAATCCCTCAATTGCAGAGTACCTCAGGGCTCCTCCCTGAGCCCTACCCTTTTTAATATTTACCTCCGTCCTCTAGCTGATGCCGTCCGCCCCTTCGGTGTGAAAATTGTCACCTATGCGGACGACACACAGCTAGTGGTAGCATTGAACACCCCCTCAACTCCCACCATAGCTTACACAAATGCTTGGAAGCTGTCGCCGCCTGGATGTCAGGCTCCTGTTTAAAACTTAACGGGGACAAAACAGAGGTAATGCTCCTTGGAAATAACATCATGAAATCCATTGACCCCATCTGGCCCCTCTGTTTAGGAAGCCCCCCGCAACCTAAGGAGCAAATCAAGAGTCTTGGCATCTGGCTTGACCAAACTCTCACCTTCAACCACCAAGCAACCAAACTTGCCGCCACCTGCTTCGGGTTGATGAGACTACTTCGTAAGATTCTCCTTCTCCTCCTCCCGTTCCACTCAAGACGGATCCTGGTCCAAGGACTGCGGCAACGCCCTATATCTTGGGGCCCCACAGTCGACACTTAACAAACTCCAAATCATTCAAAACTGCGTGGCAAGAATTCTTCTGGACATCCCTTGTCGAACCTCAGTCAAAGCCAGATTGAGGGACCTCCACTGGCTCCTGGTGAGAGCCAGAATCTAATTCAAGAGCATGTGCATTGCACATCGCTCTTACTGGGGAACAGGCCCCCCATCAACTGCCCCCTGGTGAAAGCCTATCATCCTTCTCGCCCCCTCAGATCCGCGACCTCCCACCTCACCACCACGCATCAGAAGAGCTAGATGCGGAGGTCGCTCGCTCTCTTATAATCTAGCCAAGATTTGGAATTCTCTCCCCCTCCCAATCAGATCAGAATCCAACCTATCCACCTTCCGAAAACTTCTTAAAACCTGGCTCTTCAGCAAAACTCCGGTCTAAATCTTCCCTCAGCTCCACTTAATCCAGCCCCTCCTGCTCAACCCAATCTTTTGCAGCGCTGGGACGCCTCTGGGTAGCCATCGCGCTATATAAATCCTCTTTCCATTCCATTCCGGTTTACCTTATTACTGTATGTTTTGCATGACTATATGCATATTGGTTTTATGAGTCTATGCATGTGTATCATGACTGGGAAGTTTACTTCCGTTATTACTGCTTTCTATTCTATATTAAAGCATGTGAATCTATGAAAGACACCCTAATACTGGTGAAGAACAAATGTTACTTACCTGTAAACAGGTGGTTCTCCAGTATTGGTGTCTTTCATAGATTCACATGCAACCCACCCTCCTCCCCTCAGAGGCTCTCTTCTCCTCATAGACTCTGTGGTCACTCTTGTGCTACGAAAATCTGAGGTGTTGAGCTCTGAGGAGAAGGTTCTGGAGGACTGCTAGCGCCTGATTGGCTACAGTTTGGACCAATATAATGACAGGAATAGCCTACAAGTGTTTTTTCTCTATTCATGGATTCCTATGAGGAATTAGGTCTAGGCATTTACTGCCTGTTCTTTCTAATATGTATTTCATCTGTTATGTTTTACATTTACATATTACTTGTATGTTATTGCTATTTTATTTACCGTGGGACTCCCACTCCGACGACGGGGAATATTCAAGCATTTGAATCTATGAAAGACACCAATACTGGAGAACCACCTGTTTACAGGTAAGTAACATTTGTTCATCATTGGGAATGGAGGAAAATCATAGCTGATCTCCTGTGCTCCAATTTTGCCGGAAGGAACCAGTCTATAACTGAAGTATCTGGGAAGTTGATGATTCAGCCGTGACGTGAACAGATCGACCTTGCAGGGTCCTGCGGTTGCCAGTAGGTAGTATCATGTTTCCATTGGAAAAGTGTTTTTTGACTTTGCTGTATCTTTTGTGCCTTTTGATGAATCTTCACAAACATTTCCAACAAGAGTGTGCCGGTAATTCGAGTAGTGCATGAAAAGTTTTGTGGTGCTCTGTGAAGTGGACGTTGAGAAAAAAGAGGGGGTCAAAAAACATGTTTTCTATGTTCATTGCCATAGGTATTTTGAACACGACTACAGTCCAATCCGTTGGATGGAATTACACCAAATTTGGCAAAAATATAGCTTTTGGGCCAGGAAGCATGTTGTTAAGTATTTGGTGTAAATACATTCAGCATTTTTAACATTATTAACCGAAAACCAAATTTGGATATATAGAGGTGCCGATCCTTCGCAAATGATGAGCTTGTGCAGAGATCTGGAGAGCTCTGATTGGCTGCCAACACTTCAACCAGAAAGTGTTTGCTGCCGTTTTGGTACTCCGCTTCAGCCAAGTCTCTTCCCTCCAACCTCTGACAAAAATGCAAAGACCAAGGGGCGCGGTAGGAATACCCTAACCCCCCAGCTTTGGTTCTGGTGTCCCACAGGGAACCTGCCAGGCAAACAAGCTTTTTTTTTTAAGTTGCTGCAAAATTTACAAATATTGCAGTGAATATATATATATATAATATTATTATTATTATTTTTTTTTTTTTTTTTTAAGCGCGGTCTCTGGTGCTTGTTTTTGATGTAGCCCCTCGGTGGGACAGGTCCCCGAGGCATACTGAGTATAGTTAAAAAAAAGTATGAAGGGGCGCTCGGACCGCCTCCCCCTCCTTGGGCTTATTTATGCCCAGGGGACCACCACCTCCCCGCTGCTGATGTTAACATTGAGCCGGGGAGCTGCATGGATCCCCGCCCCTGGGGCCCTCCACCTCCCCAGGGCCAATTACTTTTTCAAAAAGTGGGAGTGAAGTTTTCATCTCTTCCTGCGCACAGACATGCAGGTAGTGAAAGAGAGGAATGTTTTGCTTCTATGCATACAGCTGCATTTGTAGAAAGGGAGAAGGGTCGCTGACTGTGACCAAAGGGGCCTTGAGACTCTTCCACCCCCCCCCCTGCAGTCCCCAACATGCACACTGGGTGCCATGGGTTTGACCATGGCATCCAGGGAGGTGTGGCCTGGCCCCAGGGGGTGGTATCCCCGGAGCCAAAATGGGCCTGGGGAGGGGAGGCCACATGCCGCCTCCTCACTCTCCCATTGAATTAAAGCTGGGCCCCGGGGCTGTAATCGTCCCAGGGAGGGGGGGGGGGAGTTACATGGCCTACTTCACAGTTTTCCTTAATAGTATGCAAATATCCCCTTTCCCCCTTTGATGGACAGCTTAACAAAAGGCCCTCAAGCGCGTTTCCAGCCATTCCGATGACGTTATTGATGCAGAGGAATACAAGGACATCACCACCAAACAAAGAAACACTTCATTTAGTTAGGTGAATCCCCACGAAACAGGGGTACTTCTCTTCTTTGTTGTCTTGTCATCTTTTCTTACTGAGGACTCAAGTTATCACAGATTTGTGGATGAGAACGCTCGAACAATCGCATTGCTGAAATTACATGCACACCTCGTGGTCCAATACACTGCTGTAGTGTAGACATTTACCCAACGAGGTAGCACATTCTGATTAACCAAATGAAAGTACTCCAGTTGGGTCAGATGTTTTTGGCAAAACTAGGGACTCTTCTTGGAAAAAATGAGGTTCAAACCCACTCAGACCTTCACAGCCACTCAAAGGTGACAGGTTACAGTTAGGATTAAAAGAATTCTTGAAAAACCAAACGTTACAGGGACATTATAGTACGGGAATAGGATTTAAAAAACGTAGCAATTAACTGGAAAAAATAAATGTTACAGCAGTGATACTCAAAGTATGGCCCGGGGGGTGCTTGCGACCCTCTTGACCTTTACATGTGCTTCCCCTGGTGAACAGCAGCACAAGCTGCTATTTAGTTGCTGATCACTAATATTTTAAAAAAAGTTAAATAAACTGGCAGGCATTTATTTACCTGCAAATAAATGCTTGCCCTTTATTTAACATCTTGTTTGTACCTTCTTACACAATCCCTGCCCCATCCAGACCCTCTACCGCCACTGTGCTGCCATCCGCGCGTGCCTCGGTCACACCACAGACCATACTTTGTGGCCCCTGAGCAAATGTGTGCGAGTATACATGGGTTACAGGGATGTTATAGTTTAGAAATAGGATTTTAAAAACTTATAAATTCACTGAAAAAGAGAAAGGTTACAGGGACGTTATAGTTCGGCTCAGATTTCACTTGTTCAAAATGAGTGAAATTCAGGAGATATAGTTAACTGAATTAACTATAACTTAGTCCCCGACAAACTATTTTCTCCTCAAATCGTGAGTGTAGGAGAGTAGGGTCTGCAATCCTATGATCACCCCAGATTTTTGCTTCACTGGTTTACGACTTTCCCTGGCTGTGGGCCTGCTAATCAGACCCACAGCCTAGCTGTTCTCTCTCTCTATAAATTGACACACATGTACCTTAGGTGCATTTACCAATTGGTACTGGGCCACCTTATCAGTCCCTGTACAGTATACCTTAGGTATCCAGGGCATAGGTGTACCCAGGGCCTACCAGGGGCTGCAGCATGTATTATGCCACCCCTGGCTGGCCATCCCAAATCTGACACAACTGGCTGCACGACAGCTGGGGCAAGGTGGTGTAATCACCCTTTGCTTTAGATATAGTATTCCTATATCTAACCCTAAAATGGACACATGTATTCCTATCAGTCACTCCTACGGCAGGCCTTATCAATCCTGAAGGCAGAGTGCGTGGAATTATGTGAGATGGTGCTCTGGCATGAGCTGAGTTCGTTTGCAGCTTGCGGAATCAAGTCCTAATAACTGTTCCATGATAACGCATACCATATACTCTTAAGTGCATTATAATCCTCGCGGTTATTTGCCAACTTTGGTATCGCTTTATCAAAACATGTCGAGTAAGGTGTCATACGAATTGGAATACTAACCCCTCGCCAATTCTGGCGACGGGGTTAGCATTCCACCCTTCTAGAGGGACACGACATGTATGTAACTGTGAACCCCGGTTAAAGTTAACTCGAGCCTCTGCATCACAAAATGGATGCTGCCACCACAGACACAAGTCTGACCTCCTGCTGCTGGGAGTCCTTCCAGCGAGGAGAGCTTGGACAAAGGGTTTCCTGTCAGGGGCGGTGCTAGCACCATCCCAGACAGGGTTTTGTGTATCCCAGGTAGGCAGGGCTGAAAGGAAGGTGACTGCAAGTGGCACCTCGGTGCTCACTGTGCATATGCCGGCTCAAACCAGTTCCAGGGGCACACCAGCCCCTGAGCTGGGGAAAGTCCGGACAAGGGAGAGGGGTGTAACCACCCCCCTCCTGGTCCCACCCATGGGCAGGACCTAGTCGCGTGCCAGCCCCTTTTCTTAGAAAAAAGGTAGGAGCAGGCCCCCTTCCCAAATTAGATAATTCTGAATCTTGAACGACTTTCCACGAAAGGAACTCTTGACTTTTTCTGAAGACTCTCCCTTGTGGCTAAGGAGTAGCCACCCTGCACCCGCAGGCACCATCTAAGCATCGCGGTTTGCTGTAAGTCCATCCTCCGGATCAAGACTGCCCAGCTCGACTAGACCCGGATTCCCTGGCATCTCTGACCTCTACCTGCATCATCAGCCCAGCTGAGATTCGTGGGTGTGATGAGACCTGAGGGACCGGCCATCTTCAAAACTGCACGACGCTTAACCAGCACGACCGCCGAGGGATCCTCGAGTGAGTGCTTTGGGGTTTGAGAAGCCCTAACCCTGAGCAGCTCCAGCACCGAAGTCCAGCCCCCCAGCATCCATGAGATCTGCGTGGGGCCCTTCTGCTCTTTGCTGCTCACCTCGTCGCCCGGTCACTTGCCTGCTGGCTAGTGGCCCTCCTGACGACGCACCACGACGATTTCACCGCTGGTCTGGTTGCTCCAGACTGGCCCTTGCTCCCTTCCAAGAGAGGAGCACCCTGGACCCTCCTGGTCCACTCCAGACGCCATCTTGACTCCACAGCGTGGGCTTGACTTTGCCAAGGCTTGTTGCTCCAATCCTGGTTCCAGCATCGCCGACAGCAGACACCTTCGTGGGACAGCTCGCACCTCCAGCCTGGTCGCCGACAACGCCTCCTGGTCCGAGGGACAGCAGAGTCCAGCGTCTCCCACTCACCTGGTCGAGGTGACTTCATCCGGTGCCATCCTGGTGCCCACACAATCACTGGCTAGTGATTAAGAACTGAGTCCCCTCTGCTTTCAGGTCATCTCCATCATCGATCCAGGCTTGGATCACTCCGAACATCATCACTGGTCGCCTGCCAGCAACTTCTTCTTTCAGGCTCCATAGACTACAACGAGGATTCCCGACGCCTTTTGAACCCTATGCAGCTGCAGCCCCTGGGCTAGGTAACCTGAGCATTTTCGGTGCTCCAACGTAGGTTCACTATCTAAGTGTCCAGATCCTTTTTCGTTTTTAGTCTACCTAGTCGGATTCGTCCGGAAACAGTGACTTTAGAAATACTAGCCTCCATAGACTTTGTCCCGCATCCCGCGTGAGAATGCACACTCTGCACCCGATCTCCCTAGGCCTCCTGCTCCTAACCTTAGGGTTCAGTAGTGTAGTCCTAGCGATCCTGAAGCCTCTGGATCTTGTTACTTACCTGCTAGTATTTCGCATTCCACTTTTAGTGTATATGGTTTTTCGTGCCCCTCCGGCCTTTGTGTAAATTGTGCGACTTACAGTATTTTCTAAAGAGTTTTGTACTGTGCTTAGCTCCCTGACTCATAAAGAGTTCAGGGTAAACTTGTTATAAATAAATATCCTTTATTTTCATAACAACTTGTGTGGTGTCCTTTCACAAAGGGGTATATGTGATGGTATAACAGCTGGCTTAACACGCCCTCTAGAGTTTAGCCTAAAGACTGCTCTTGTCCATGCTACTAGGATAGCTGGTCTGTAACGTTGACTTACAACCAATCATCAATAACGGTCGTTTGGTATGATACACAGTGATCACTAGAATAGTGAGCACTATGTATCAGGCCAACTTCTCACAGGGAGTATTTGGAATCCCCCCTTACGGGCGATGAGGTGGCGCAGACCATCAGAGTAGTACATTCTGGGAAGTCCATGGGCCCGAACGGGATTCCCATAGAACTGTATAAATTGTGCGCCAACAGGCTTGCCCCATTCCTCCGATCCATGTTGGAGTGCAGAGAAGAGGCACAGCTTCCATACGACCAGCGGGTGGCAAACAGCAACAGGTTGCACCCAGAAGCTGGAACAAGATCACAGCCGGCCAGCTCGCGACTTCCCTGAGCAAGAACCCACCCACCAGCGCAACAAACCCCAGCCAAGTGGCCACCAACCTCACGAAGTGGATCAGCGACTGCGCAGACGACCTCGCCCCTCTGAGGACCCCGCCTAGCAGACCAGGCAGCAAGAAAGCCCCATGGTTCACCGACTAACTCAAGAGCTCCAAGAAGAACTGCAGAGCCCTTGAGAAAGCCTGGCGCAGAGACCCAATACCGGACAACATGACTGCCCTCAAGCTCGCCACCCGAAAACACCACCAACTGATCCACACCACCAAGAAAACTGCATTCAAGGAACGACTGGACAACAATGCACACAACAGCAAAGAACTCTTCAACATTGTTAAAGAGCTCTCCAACCCCAATGCCGGAAACAACGACATCACCCCATCGCAAGACCTCTGCAACTCCCTCGCCTCCTACTTCCACAACAAGATCGCGGAGATACACAACAGCTTCAGCACTCAACCGACGCACGCCACGACCGAACCACCGCCCCCCACCACCACCCTCCGCGCCTGGACCCCGATCAGCACCGAAGACACCGTCCGCACGATGAACTCCATCCACTCCGGATCCCCAACCGACCCTTGCCCTCACCACGTCTTCAACAAGGCCGACGCTGTCATCGCACCCCACCTGCGGGACATCATCAATACCTCCTTCGACACAGCTACCTTCCCGGAGAGCTGGAAGCACGCCGAACTCGGCGCCCTACTAAAGAAGCCATCAGCCGACCCCACCGACCTCAAGAACTACCGACCCATCTCGCTGCTCCCGTTTCCCCCAAAAGTCATCGAGAAGACCGTCAACAAGCAGCTGGCCGCCTTCCTCGAGACGAACGGATCCCTCGACCTCTCGCAGTCTGGCTTCCGGGCCGACCACAGCACCGAGACCGCCCTGATCGCAGCAACCGATGACATCCGAGCCCTGCTCGACAACGGAGAAACAGCGGCCCTCATCCTCCTAGACCTCTCCGCGGCCTTCGACACTGTTGCCACTGTACCCTAGTACAGCACCTCAGCAACGTCGGAGTCCAGGAGAAGGCACTGGAGTGGATCATCTCCTTCCTCGCCGGAAGGACACAGAGTCCGCCTCCTCCCGTTCAGATCAGAAGCCACCGAAGTCATCTGCGGCATTCCTCAAGGCTCCTCGCTCAGCCCAACCCTCTTCAACGTCTACATGAGTACCCTCGCAGCCATCGCACGCCAGCACAACCTCAACATCATCTCCTTCGCCGGCGACACCCAGCTGATCCTCTCCCTCACCAACGACCCCGCCACCGCCAGAGCCAACCTACACGAAGGGATGAAAGAGGTAGCTGAATGGATGAAGAACAGCCGCCTGAAACTGAACGCGGACAAGGCGGAAGTCCTCATCCTGGGATCCTCACCCTCCGCCTGGGACGACTCCTGGTGGCCCCCGCCCTAGGCAGCGCACCCAAACCAACAGACCACGCACGCAACCTGGGCTTCATCCTGGACTCCTCCCTCTCCATGACCAGACAAGTCAACGCCGTCTCCTCGTCGTGCTTCAACATCCTACGCATGCTACGCAAGATCTTCCGGTGGATCCCCACCGAGACCAGGAAGACGGTCACCCAGGCCCTCGTCACCAGCCGACTGGACTACGGCAACTCCCTCTACGCCGGAACCACCACCAAAGTCCAGAAGAGACTCCAGCGGATCTAGAACGCCTCAGCACGACTCATCCTGGACATCCCCCGTCGCAACCACATCTCCGGACACCTGAGAGACCTGCACTGGCTCCCAGTCAACAAGAGAATCACCTTCCGTCTCCTCACCCACCCACACAAAGCCCTGCACAACCAAGGCCCAGGATACCTCAACAGCCACCTCAACTTCTACGCTCCCAAATGCCAGCTTCGATCGACCGTCCTCGCCGCCGTCCCCCGCATCCGAAGAGCCACCACAGGGGGAAGATCCTTCTCCTACCTCGCCGCCAAGACTTGGAACTCCCTCCCGACCCACCTCCGCCTGACCCAGGACCACCTTCTCCTTCAGGAAGCAGCTCAAGACCTGGCTGTTCGAGCAGTAGCGGACCCCCCCCCCCCCCCCCCCCCCCCTAGCGCCTTGAGACCCTCCGGGTGAGTAGTGCGCTATACAAATGCTTTGATTGATTGATCCATAAGGCGGGTAAGTCCAAGATACTCTGTTCATCGTACAGACCCATATCGTTGCTGAACGCGGAGCCTAAAGTTCTTGCGAAGCTGCTGGCGACAAGATTGGCTAAGGTCATCACCACCTTGATTCATCCGGATCAATCGGGCTTCATGCCGCGCCAAAATTCGGTTCTTAATCTGCGTCGGATGCATGGGGTGCTGGGTAGGGTGAACAATCGAAAGTCGCCTGACTTTCTCCTTGGTAGGGGCACGAGACAGGGATGTCCCCTATCACCGTTCCTATTTGCCTTGGCCTTGGAGCCCTTGGCGGAGTGGGTTCTGTGGGATCGCGAGATCCGTGGGTTATGATGGACGTTGGAATGGGAAGACAAGATCTTGTTATATGCTGACGATATTTTGCTCTACCTCACTAATCCGCAGGGATCCCTTATTTGTTTTCTTGATGCGCTTGCTATCTTTGGTAGATATTCTGGTTTCGCAATAAACTGGTCGAAGTCAGTGCTTTTCGTCCTTACGAGCGACCCACCGGACGCCCCGCGGAACTGTCCGATACAAATTGAGCCGATAGGGTTTAGGTACCTCGGCATTTATGTCATGCTTGACCCGAAACTTCGGTTCGCTAATAACCTCGGCCCCACCCCTGACTCGATTTAGAGGAGACGTGGTGCGCTGGAGGGCACTTCCTCTCTCCCTCCTGGGCAGGGCGGTGCTATTTAAGATGATGGCCCTTCCCCGGTTCTTGTACGTGCTTCAGAACACTATGGACTCCGTGCCTGCATGTTACTTCGGGGAAGTGGAGGCACTTCAGAGGCAGCTTCTCTAGGACGGTAAACCTCGCATGGCATTCTCTAAACTCGCCCTCCCCTGGTATGACAGGGGGATAGGACTGAGGATTTGAGAAAATACTACTGGGCTTCCCAACTAGCAGGGGTGAACCATGCTATATATGGGCTACCCGGGCATCCGGGGTATGCTATGGACCGTTGGCAGGTACCAGGTGGAGATTTCACTAGGGAACTCTGTCAGGCCTCGCCGGTTTCCCCTCACGGGCCCCAGCCATTTGCAAATCAGTCTTGAACCTGTCCTTCATGGGAACAGTCCAGACCGAATTGCCAAGCCAGGTCCTCCCTGGACCGGAAACTAGCATCCTTGGACAGGTTTCGGGGTATGTCTTTTTACAACTCTAGGCATGGCGCTAAGACTGTTACCATTTACAGCACTACTACAACCTTGAGTGTCGACAATGTTGGAGGGAGCTGATAGTCCTTTTGGCATCAGAGGTTCATCAACCACAGCTTCAACCAAGGTTACAACCACCTCAACAGCATCCCCATTCTGATTCCAAGACATTACTGCACCAATACAAAATGCTTGATCCTGATGATGAAGGCCATATCTTCAACGACAAGAATGTATTTTTTAACCTTCAGGATACCAGTGGGTTTGATACATCTCTTGACACTGGAGCCCATTTGCCCACACTGTCTATTGCTACAGAGAAATCTTCCCCTTTTGCCCTAGTTATAAGGATAGCAGCAGAGGTACTCCTTACTCTACCAATTACTGAGGTAAAGACCAACAGACTTACAGAGGTCCATCACCCAGGAGCGACATCTCAGGAGCCTCACCTGTCGTTTGATAAAGCTATAACAGATATACTACTGGGCACCCAAACAAAGCCAGGCTCCTTCCCCCTGTTAATCTGTGGATTGCAAGGCAGCATAGGCCTGGGCCAGGGGACCCTGCCTTCCTCCTCCAACATCCTACTCCAGAGAGCTTTGTGGTAAAGTCCCCCTCAAGTATTCTAAACTCAAAAGTGTTTCCACCACCCCACCAGATAGAGGTTCGAAAAACATGAAGGCATCTGCAAAACACATGCTCTTCTCAGCCAGACTTGCCCTCTGACAACAACAGCTGCGTCCTGGGAAGATACTTGCATATGTTATGGAACATTGTGGCAGACATCTTGCTGACCGTCCCAGATGAAATTAGACTCAATCTCCAGTGCCTTATTCAGGATGGCTTGGACACAATGAGGAACTTGATTCAATCAGGCTTGTACACTACAGACTGCTTGTATAGGGCAGTCTGGACCAGCATGGTGCTTTGAAGCCATGCTTTGAATCGCTCCACAGGGTTTTCAGGTGATGTCCATCATGGAAATGCCTTCAGTGGCAAACATCTCTTCCGAGACATGGCAGACTGATCTCTAGAGTGGGTTAAAGAGAGCAGAGTGACAGACCACTCTCTCAGGTTGACACCGCCCGTATGGCAGCTTCCCCAACAGTTTTGCTCATTTTGAGGAACAGAGTTCCAACAGAGGCAGCATCAGACTTTACCTCAGCAGCAACAGGCCTCCCTAGCTGCTGGAGGCAGGGATCCGGCCATCAGCTTCCAGGCCCTCGGTGCAGCAAACTATCCAAAAGCTGTCCATCCCACCGCAATCGCTGCAAATTTGCTTTAATTTCTCCTTGGCGGGTATGATTGCCCAATAGAAGATTGCATCTCCATTTACCTCCCCTGGTGGTGGATCACATCCGACCAGTGGGTGCTCCATATTGTACACAATGGTTATTCCTTTCCGAATCTGACCAACCCCCCTGACATGCCTCCTACACCACAACACCTCAGGTGGACCATTTATCCATACTCTGAGGAGAAGGTCAATCTCTCTAGGCCAAGGGAGCCATAGAGAAGGTGCTGGCATCAGAAATTGGGTTATTATTTCCGTTGCTGTCTGGTGCAGAAAAAAGACAGAGCTCTCTACCCTCTCCTTGATACCTGCCCTCTGCATTTGTTCCTCCGTATGGCCAAGTTTAAAATGCTCACCCTAAGGCAAGGTTTGTCTTTCCTTGACCCAGAAGACTGAATAGTGGTGTTGGACCTGCGGGATGCCTATTTCCACATCCCCATCCTGCAGTCCCACAGACAATGTCTGCAATTTCAGGTAGAGTACTTTCAGTTCTTGGTGCCCCCTTTTTGCCTTACCTGTGCACCTTGGGTGTTGATAAATGATGGTGGTAGTCATTCCCAACCTCTTGATGGGCAATGCCACTCTTCCCATATCTCAAAGACTCCTTGCTAAATGGGTGCTCACATCAAAGACTCATAAATCATCTCAAGACACTGGCCAGCCTGTTGACATCATTTGTTCTTTCCATCAGTGTGCCTGGCTCCTTCTCAAGGGCTCACTTTCATTGGAGCCATCCTCAACACTGTGCTCTTCCAAGCCTTCCTTCCACCTCAACGAGTTCAGGACTTTTGGGCTATGATCTCAATGTTTCAACCTTTAACCTGGGTCTCAGTGAGAGTGGTTTTGTGGCTTCTTGGCTTTCTGGGCTCCTACAGTCTGCTGGTGGACCACACCAGATGGCACATGCAGGCTCCGCAGAGGAATATGAGTTCTTAGTGGGCTCAGCACCAAGGAAATGTTTCAAATTCCATCCAGGTGTCAGAGGAGACTGTGAAAGGCCTGCAGTGGTGGCTGACAGACCGCAGTTGGACCAGTTGTAGACCTCTCTCTCTGGCTCACTCCGACCTGACGATTGTAATGGATACATTGTTGCCGGGTTGGAGAGGTCATCTGGGAGAAGTAGAGATCAGAGGTCTCTGGTATCTGAAAGAAGCCCACCTCCACAGCAACTTGCTGGAGTTGCGAGCAATTCGCTTGTGAATGTAAGCATTCCTTCAGACCATCAAGGGGGAACTGATACAGATTGTCACAGACAACACCACAGCCATGTGATGCTGTACTAAACAGGGTGAATTTGGGTTGTGGCCACAGTGTCAGGAGGCCTTGCACCTCTAGAAATGGCTTAATTGTCAGGGCATCTCCCTTGTCGCACCACTCCTGGCAGGATCTTTAAAAACCAGGGCAGATGATCTCATCTGCTGTTGCCTTGCGGAACACAAATGGCAGCTGAACTCTAGGGTGGCACAGGGCATCTTCAACAATGGGGAGAACCCAGACCTGATCTTTTCGGCATTTCAGAGAACGTGCAGTGTCCCAAGTTTTTGTGTGGTGGAGTTCTCAAGGCAGTTCTTGTTGGGAGATACCTTTCGCCTGGATCGAGGCTCGGACTCCTGTAAGCCTTTCAACCCATATCTCTCCTGCCCAGATTTCTGGAGAAGATAAGGAAAGACCAGGCCCAAGTCATCCTAGTGGTCCATGACTCAGTTAGGAGAGTTGATACCCAGAACTCCTGGCCATGAGCATCTGTACTCCAGTGCGACTGCCTCTTCTGAAAGAACTTCTGTTGCGGGAGCAGGGCATGGTCTTGCATCCTAGCCTGCACAACCTACAACTCTATGTGTGGGTGGAGATTGAATGGCAACAGTTGATGGCTTTTAAACTTCCTCCCTAAGTGGTTTGGTGTCATACTGTCAGCCAGGCTTCCCTCCACCAAACTGTTTATGGGTGCCGCTAGCAGAAGTTTGTTTTCTACCATCAATATTCAGCTTACAAAGTCACAGTTAGTATTGGGGGAAATTGTTGGCCAAGGACTAAAATGACAGTGTCCGTATTCCCATTCAGATAAGTCTTCCAAAAGATTGTCCCAAAATAATACAAACGAGGCACCATTAGTACTGGTTGCGGAGTAGAAACCCTTCTCTGGCTAGCAGGCGACAGACAAATTGCTAAATGATACAGGCCTGCTTTCTGTGGCCAAACATATTTGTCTTCACACTGCTCTCTAAAGAGCCTAGTGGTGCACGCTTTCTCTGCAAAACGAACCCCTAATGCATTATCAAAGGTCCTAGAGAGTGAGAGTCTAGGAGACTAGACCCTATGGGGCAAGAAATATTTTCTTCCATCAGCCTTGCCCTTTGCTCAGCCAGGTCTTACTGTCCCTCATTGTAGAAAATGGGCCAGTGTCCTTGAAGCTCCAGGTCACTTACTTTTATCTACCAGTTCTGCCACCATGGGTTCAATGCGGCTTCTCAGTACTACAGTTCGACGCAATACTGTTTGGATTGATGATTGTTCTGCGAGGGTTCACCAATGTGCTCGCTGTAGTAGCTGCTTCCCTGCAGAAGTCAGAAGTCCATGTATTTCCATACTTTGGAGACTGGCTGCTAAAGGGTCCTTTGTGCTGACTGTAGAATATCTTTAACACACCATAACATTTCTTCCAGACCTAGGATTCACAGTCAAAACCAAGAAGTTCCACCCTACACCCACAACTTAGCATGGTGTTCATAGAAGTAGCACTAGGCACAACCCTTTTGAAGACCTGTGCTCCTCCTGAGAGGATTGTAGATATTCAGGATATGATTTTAATGTTGGCTCAAGCACACGGTTCTGTTTCTGCTAGTCCTCCGCCTGTTATGCCTGATGGCTTTATGCCATGAATCAACTGGCATGAACCTTTGTAACCTGTGTCAATGTAGTGCTATTTCACAGCACCAGAAGAGCCCAAACAACCTATTCTGCATTACAGACTCCATCATAGCATCCATCTGTGTGTCATCTTTGACACTACCTCATGTTTGCTTATAAGATTAATTTTGAACAAGGGGTTATCTTCCTTGCAGTCATGTATATGCATGCATACTGAACCTAAAAACAACCTTATTTAGGTAAGTATCTGCCAAATGGTTTTTGTAAGACATTGTCAGGGTGAACCCTCAAAGTCACTAGGCGCTCATCCCCCTGGTAGCGAAGGCACAGAGCAGACAGGTTTAACTTAGTGCAATATGTAAAGTATTTATTGAGTATCTGATCAGTAATGAAGTCAAAATACAAATCAATACAAAAATTCCAATCTAAGTAGAGTAAAATATAATAAACACAATGACACTAAAATGCCAAAAATCCAATAATGGGACTAGAGAAATTAATTTTGAAATGTGTTAGTAGGAATATCACCAAGAAGCACTAAGTGCTAGTGATAGCCAATGTCATACTAGAGCCGGACCTAAGTGCAATTTGGAAACATCACAATGGAGCATGGACCAGATGTACCAACCAGGTTCGCCTTGGTCAATGATTTTGCCTTCTGACATAGGGCCCAATTTAATTCACGGCGGCAGCCTGTCGTTCTGCCATGGGGACTAAGTAAATTACTCTGTCCCCATGGTGGAGAGGCCGCTCACCACATTTATAAATGACCGACAAGCAGGCGGTCACTTATAAAAAAAAGCATTGCTAGAAACCGCTGTGATGATAGTTCCTGGCAATGCATATTAGACTCCAGTTTTTACCTGGTGGTAAGAAATTGTACAAAATGACTACATATCCGTCCATCCAAGTTGTGTGGGTGGACATGTAGCCATTTCTCCAATGGCTCTTACTCCCCAGGGCCGTCGGAGAGGTTTGGCCACAATGGAGACAGAATAGTCTCTGCCGTGCTCACACTGAAGATCCTCCAGCATTGAAATCGGGTGGCCAGATCTTCATATTGGCAGTACGTATACTCTGTTGCCGTTGCGACTGAGTATACATACCGCCAGTGGAAAAATCGGGCCCTTAGAGAGTGGGCACAATGACGGAGGGTAGGTTAACCGGGCTACGCGACCTCCATCACTGTAAGTATTATTCCTCTGTCACCTGCCACATTACCCCAGCCTCTGAGTGCTGGTTCACTCTAAGCACCGGTTCACCGGCCCGCTCTCTTTTTCAGGAGTCCTCAGTGACGCTAATGAGCGTCCCGTCACTCCGGAGCGGTGGCCCTCCTTACCACCACCACGGTAAGTACTCTTTCCTCCCCTGAGAAGGCACCCTTTCTTGCCATCACCATGGCTCAGCCTAATCAAGGAATCCTTTCTCCCCTGACCTTGTAGGGGACCCAGCTTGCTGCCCCTTCCACCGGTGCCCCCAGGAGGTGATTCTACCAGTCTCCACCTCCCCCCCCACACCTTTTTAGTCATGTGAGTCATTTCTCGCCCTTCAGGGCACCCAGCTCCTCCCCCTGGACTAACTGAATCTCCTTCCTAACCCTTTGGCTTGTGACCTACTCCCCTCGCCCCCTAGGAAGTGCCTTTTATTAATTCCCCCTTCATTACTTTATGAGAACCACACCCCTACCGCTTCCTCGTTACCTCCTTGGGACAAGTCTCTTCTAACGTGACTAGTCTATACTCTTTTGCTTGCACCCATCCTCTTTCCCCACAGTACTATTACTATGTACCTTCTTCTACCTCCGACCACCTCCAGTGTCTGTTGAGGTCACATTAACCAGCTGTACGGCTTCCCTTCCTCGCTCCCATCCCCTCACCTATCTCACCTTCCCCCGCTCTCCATCCCTTCCCCCCCTTTGTTGTCCCTTTTCTCAATCTAGGTCCCTACTCATGAGGATGCATACATGGAACCTTATTCTATTCTTAAATCCATGGGTATCAACTGTACATCCTGGGGCACTTTCTGACCCACCTAACAATTTGTTCTATATTGTTTTACACTGTGCATGACTAATGTGCCAGTAATATCTGTAATGTTTTTGGGAATACTTTGGCATGGCTGTGGTTGTTTATTTTATATATTGTTATGATTAATCATACACATATGGGGTACGACTGAAACAGTATAAGCATGTCCTTCCCAGGAGATACAGTTAATACCCATAGAATAAGTTTCCATGTATGCATCAAAATCAGGCCTGTATGTTGAGTAGCTGTAAGAGTGGAGATCGGCCTGGTTTTGTAACCCTCTTATGCTCCTTATTTAATGAATTCCCTACTCATGAGGAACCTGGTTGCAGATGGTGTATTCTGGTGAGGGTATGGTTATTAGTATATACACATTTATACTCCCCATCCCTCTTTGAGTCGAAAAAAAAGGATTTATAGGTCCTGACGAAATGCCACGATCGATATGAAAAATAAGGCATGAAACATGTTGACCACTATCCTGATCCATAACGCTTCACGAAACCATTGACAAACTTCCTTAACAAGCATCACAGCTTTTTAATCCTAACATGGAACCCGCAAAATAAAGTGAACTCAGTGAGTTCCTTTAGTTATTTGTAACTCTATTCACCCCACACTCTACTCACTTGTGTACATACACCACAGATCCCACACACACCCACTTCATCTACGGCAGAACCAGCAGGTAAAAGATCTCTGGCAAAGAGCCTCCGTGTGAAGCCCGTTGGGCATTGCAGCACCAGCCCAACGAGGAGCTGCCCTATGATGAAGCATGACACCTTCCGGGATGTGTGAGGGCCTTGCTACTTAATGGAGCTATTCCCCCCCCCTGTACTGACCCGCTCCCCCCGCTAGGAACAGCACACCTTGTTATCGATAATTTCAAGTGTTGGGGCATGTGTGCCAGACCTTTATTTGTCCTTGGTCCCCCTTTTTTAGGGCGAGCGAAGCGAAAAGCCCTTTTGCAGGGAGTTTAAAAATGGACCTGCAAATTCCTCATGATCATGTGTGTCAGTGTCCATTTGCGGCCTGCTAATGGCCTTTCAGTGCTTGCTGTTCTGTAAAATAGACACCAATAGGCCAGAGTCGAGAGCATAGCCCCGCCCCTGGCCTATTGGTGTCGATTACGCGCATTTCCTGACATATGCTTTCAATTATCGTGGCCAGACATGGGCCGCGATAACTGAAAGCATATGTGCGCGTGCACCACTTGTTTACAATAGCGATCGCGAAAGGGATTGCTTTCAGTGCCTGCCTTTGGGTGATGCTTGTTACTTTTACAGTTTGTCTTAACAGTGTCAAATTCATGCAGATTTTTTTTTCCTTTGCAATGTTATATTTTGCGACAAAATGCCACAAGTCATGATGTACACGCAAACGAGAGAAACCGTAAAATATTGGTATGTTTAGAAGGTATACCTCTCAACATTGTTTTGTTGTAAGCCAGGATTCGAGAAGCGTAGGGGCGCATTTTACTGCAAGAGACTGTCGAAGTTCTCGGTTGCACATTCCCGCAAACGTCTGTAACAGGAGCTCAATAACAAACAGTTGGCAAAGTTTCCATTCCCTGTCGGAAGCAGTTGCTGCTACTCTCCATTCTCGGGCGACATGACTTGTAAATATTAGCTTGCTTGTTTAAATAAGAGACAGCAAACAAGACAATAAGTCACTAATTAATCTTTCTACACGCTAATCATTTTTATCTCAGTAAAATAACGAATTTGAGAACATGGGTCACGTTTAAGTAGCATTTTTAGACGAAATAGTTACACAGCCATATTTGGTGAGGGCAATAAGAGTAACCCAAGTCGGTAAACAATTGCGAAGTTTGATTTAAGTCGCAGCTGTTTGTTCCAACTCTGAGACGGACATCCACAGTGAGGAGTACGTGCATATACTTACAGCCGTAAAACGGAAATGTCAACGTTTTGGACAAAAACACGAACACATAAAATGTGGACTAAACGGACACAATGTACTCAATCAGACTTTGTGAGAAGCTTCAATTCTGGTAGAAAATAAGCCAAAGAACTCAAACGGACCCCCCTGCAATTCCACCCAAGGTAAGAGGAAATTACCTGTCTCAGGCCCAATAAGAACGGCGCTCTCCATTCTCACGCCCAGCGATACACGCTTTGAACAATAAAGTCCTTCCAACAATATCTCCACCCATCTGGTCTGGACTAGCTGTCCGCTGTGCAATTTAATCCAAGCCCCTGAGCCCTAGCAGAGAACGTTCAGTAAACAAGGTTAGAGTCACCGCGTGCATCGCCCTGCTAGCTCTGTGCCCAGCGCTCTTGTCTCCTCCCCCACCCACGCCCAATCTCACCCACAGTAACATGCTCTGCTTGCCGAGGGGGAAAAACATCACCCAGCACGGCAAGTTCCAAGCAGGCAGCTGCTGATTAATAACTAAAAAGAGCTGCTGTGCATGGCCCTTAACAACTTGAGACCGAGCACGGACCTGTAAACATTATTCTGGTCACTGCTTGTAGCCCTGGAAGTTGGCATCCTTACAGCAGTTGGTGGTGTAAGGTAAGCCCAAACCCAGAAATTGCTACCGCCCTGCTATGTATAGGACATTTTGTGCTCGGATCCATGCGTAGACCACACACAAATAAAGCACCCATAATTTCTCAGTCTTTCAGGACAATGTCCTGGGGCGCCAAGGAGAGCTGGAATAAGGAAGAATATAAATGAAAATAGGAGAAAAGTGTAAAGAATAGGACCAAATCAGCGGGAGAGGAGACCCAAGCGTGCAACATTAAATGGTTTCCACTTCTAGAAGTCAGGCGAATAGGTTACGGCAAACTAAAAGAAAATAGTGAGGTTCGGAAAAAAGGATGCTACCTTTTCAGCCACAAAAACATTCTACACCATTCTGTTTTTATAGTTTGGATCACTTTTCTATTTTTGGTTTGCTAATAACTTTGGTGCCATTTGCAGAATCTTTTTGAAGAAGGGGTGGCCACAGGGGCGCCCCCCACAGTTCCCAACTTTGTGTGTTGTGGGTAAGCATGGGCGAATTTTGCGAATCTCGCGTTCGCGAATTTTGCGGATTTGCGAACTCGCAATCCGCGAATTCCCGCGAATTTGCGGATTTTTTTTTTTTGTGTTCGCGCGTGTTTCTGCCAGTTCGCGAGGGTTTTTACAATTTCGCAATTTGCGAACTTACCTGTCGGGTCGCAAGTTTTGCGAACTTGTTGTTTCTACGTGTCCAGCCTGTTTGGGACACTCTTCTTCATCACTGCCACTCTCTGTCACCACTGCCACTCTCTGACTACTCATGCCACCCTCTGGCCCACCCATGCCACCCTCTGTTTCATCACCACACCCTCTGGTTGTCCAGTGTACATTATTTTCGGCAAAGCAAAGCACACCTTCCCTGCCTCAAGTGACCTGAATTAATTTGGGGCTGATTAATGTGTCACAGAATATTTTTTTAGCTGGCACCTGCTTCTTTAGTGCTTCCTGATTAGTGATCTTTTGCACTTGCTAAGTGCTTTCATTGTTGCAAAATTAGTTACAACACCTGCCCTGCCCCAACTGACAATAATGAATTAGGGGCTGATTAATGGATTTTAACTTCCAGCCTGGCTCCTGCTTGTCTCCCTTAGCTGTAATTCAGGACCTTTGTGGCATATGTGTAACTATTCTGAGGTTCAGAGCAGGGTCACATAATAGTTGCAACTGGCAACTGAACTCTGGAGGGGCCCCTCAGGAAGCACTACAGGAAATGGCTACTAATGATGAGCCTGAACTTTTGAACCTGGTAAGTAGTTTCAGTTTTGCTAAGATCGTATTTCTGCAATTTAGCACTTACTCGCGGGGTGCGAAGTTGTACTGGCAAGCCGCGAACTCACGCGAACAGTGCGAGCAAGCCATAAAATCCGCTGCTCGCGGATTTGCGGATTTTGCGGGAGATTCGCGGATCTCGCGGATTGTGAATTTACCGAAAATCCGCAAAATCCGCGAGCGAAACGGATTTTCCGCCCATGCTTAGTTGTGGGTGAACACAGAGGCTCCCATCTTAGGCTCAGGGGGCGTGCGGTCCCAACTGCGAATATTGGCTCATGGAAGGTGTGGAGAAAGCATAACCTTTTCCTCAATGGGGACTGCACGCTCCCATCCCCCTTAAAAGTGAATATGGCCCAGGGGATGGATGTCCCAGTGTCAGGGTTGGCTCGGGTAGGAGAACCACGTACCCTCCTTCACTCAAGTATAAATATGGCAGGGTAGCCAATGGGGCCTTGGGAGCCCTAGAACTCCCCCCAACAAGGAAAATAAAATGTGGTGGTGGGCCCGGGACATTGAGAATGGGGGCGACAAAGTGCTCTCCAGTTTCCTGATATCGTAATCAAACTTTTTGAATAGTTAAACGTTGCGTGCTGCCCTGGACCGTGGTCTGCTCAGTTACCATGTACTTTGTGACATAACTGTCCACTGGAGCGAAATTCACTCACACGCCGGATGCACAGCGCAGACACGAACAAAGATGCGGACGCACAGATATGTTCCCACATAGTTATGTGCACATACTCTGATACACCCACAGTTAAATGTGCATATAAGCACACACCTAAGTCCGCCTTAACATATGCACCTAAAACAGACACACGTGCACACACACAAACGTTGGCACCCAAGCGCGCACACAAATATAAAGCGTATATATGCACCAAGACCTATAAAGACTCACATATATGCACACAACCACACACGCACTCAAATACATGCACACACACACACACACACAGATTTAGATAAATGGACACAGACACACAGACTCAGATACATGCACACTGATACACACACAGCACCAGCACACACACAGGCTCAGATACATGAACACACACACAACACACACGTGCATACACGCACACACATTCAAATACATGCACACATACACATATTCAGATAAAGGCACACACGCAGACTCAGATACATGCACACAGACACAAACAACACACTTGCGTATACACACACAACACACACGCTTGACAGTCGTGCCCTGTAATTGGTCAGCGTCCTTCTTAGGTGGACCCCAGGTAAGACTGCTATGTATGTAAAACCTCAAACTCGATTAGCTGTGGGGTAGTTGTCCACAAGTCATTAGCTACACGCCCTCGACCTCATGAAAGCAAGCCATTGGCTAGCACAAAACGACTTGATTCAAGGAAAAAGCCCTCAAGGCAGAATATAGGACGTGCAAGAGTAAAGCAGGCACGCATTATCCTAGCAGCTGACTCCTTCCTCAAATCATATTTATTGAGATAGCTGTGACACTGTTGTGCTTCGAAATACCGTAGGGGAGTGTTGAAAATTGTGTTTGCACAGTATTATCAAATATATCACTCTCATGCTGTTCTGCATCTCCAATCAGTGCACATTCAAAGAAATGCTCAACTTTAACAGCCCCTGGAAGCTTGACCTGGCATCTAAAGCGCTACGAATATGAATAAAGCCGTAACTATTAGTAGTTATAGATTTTTTTAATAAAGGATGTTCTGATTTTAGTTGCTCCTGTGTCAGTGGTCTTGAGGGGGGGGGGGGTAATTGGGGCACACCAGTAGGTGAGGGGGGGGGGGGGGGAAGCACGGACACAGACACCAAAATAGTGTGATAAAGGACGCTTTATCGGAATCAGGTGCACCTAAACAACAACCCACCTGGCCTGTGCCGAACAAAACTACTGCTCACTAAATAACAACTGCCTGACAGCCCCCCACCCCTAAAGTTATCCCCAACATTGCAACTGAAATACAAACATCCGCTCAGCAACCTACCCCCCTACCCACCGACTGAATGACCACAGTGACCTCAATTACCTCAACCCCCCGCCTACCAATCCAGCCCCAGGCCTCCAGCAAATACCCCCCCTATCTCCTTAGGAAAGCACCACCAAGTACCAGCACCTGTTCCAGCTACACCACAACTCTTAACACCCTAACATCCCAGGGCACCATCATCCAACAAAACCCCTCTCAACCCCGTAAGTACCCCTCAACAAAAAAGGCCCCCGGGGGGGAACAACCCACCCCACGGGGAAAAACACAGGGAGGGAGGGCAGGCAACAATTTTACAAGGACCACCCGGCTGCTGTGTCACTGCACCACAAACGGTGTGCAGTGACACAAAATGCCCGGTTTTATCCGGGCCAGCCCAAAAGGAGCCCAAGGAAGCCCAACCAGCCCAACTACGGCAACCCACAGAGCTCGAACTTCCTCCCCCTCCCCTCTCCTGTTGCCCCAAACTTCCCCGGGGGGCAAGCCTCCCGCTGGACTGCTGCCCCCCAAATCCCCATTGGGGTACACCAGTAGGTGAGGGGGGGAAGCACTGACACAGACACCAAAATAGTGTCCCAGCCTCTGTATCTCCTCCTTTCCCTAACCTCTCTCTGCCGCCTCCGTCGCTGCCCCGATCTGGAAGGAATGCGTCCCACAAGCCAGTGGGTCCTCACCCATGTACCGCAGGGCGTGCCGCAGAACCCACAACGCCTGAGCCGCCGTCACTCCGTCACCCCCACCTCGACCAAAAACCTCCCCCTCCGGCTCGCCATCAACCTCCTCCCCCATGCCGCGGGACACACCCCCTCCCGACCACCTGGGCCCAACACCACCCATGTCCCGGCCCCCCGTTGGTCCGTCTTTGAGCGACGCAAACGCACCGTCACCTCCTGCGCTTGCAATTCCACATCCCCCCACAACTCCCCCCGCCCCCCTCTCGCGCCCAACAACTCCGACCGCTCCAAAGAACAGCCAGGACATCAGGGTAGAAAACAGCACCGCCTCACCCCCATGCACACCGCCGGGAGCGCGCCAATGACTCCTTCCAGCAACTCCACCGTGATGGGACGTCGCAACCGCACCTTTGCACCCCTCTCCCTCGCCCACCCCTCCAGCAGCCGGGTCCCCAATTCCCCCGCCGACGGGGAGTAACCCCACCACAACTTTCCCATGACCGCCACCGCTGACAACTTGCCCGCTATAGTCACCCGCGACAGCCCTTTATCCATGAGCGCCAACATGAACCTTACCACCTGTTCCTCGCGCAGCCACCGGTCCCCTCGCCTTACCGCGCCAGACTGCAGGAATTCCTCCCAGGCCTGCTCGTTCGACTTCCACGTCGACACCGCTACGGACGCCTTCACCAGCTGAAAGACCCGGCCTCGCCCACCGACCACAGTTCTTCCGGCACCGGCGTCCTGACCTTCCTTGGCACAAAAGTCCCTCATCTCTCGGTTAATCTTCCTCTGGGCCCTGTCTATAGCTCCTGGGCGCTCCGCACCCCTCCACACCCGCCTGGGGATAAACTCGGACCAGATCACATGACAGCCCGCCCATTGCTTCTTGATTTCCCTTAGGTCCCTCTTCATTTGTTTGAGCAATGCCAGCCCTTTACACTGCACCAAGTCATTTTCTCCCAGATGAATCACCACCACATCCGGGCCCCCCCACCCCCTTGACCACCGTATTCAACAAGGGCAACAACTCATGCCAACGCCTACCCCCTTTTCCCCTCCAGTGACAACGGTACAACCCTTCATCCAATCCCAAATTGAGTGTCCGATGACTGTCCCACTCTGCCTGTTCTGCCCAATTGACGAATGAGTGTCCCACAATATACACATTCAAAACCGCCACCTCCGGCCCCGCCAAAGCACCTGTAAAGACACACATATCAAAATCAGGAATCACTGTAACAACACCCCATCCCCCTCCCGCAACCTCACATTCGTCCGGTAACAATCTGACTTCCACCGTCCCAGCCTCTGTATCTCCTCCTTTCCCCAACCTCTCTGTGCCGCCTCCGTCGCTGCCCCGATCTGGAAGGAATGCGTCCCACAAGCCAGTGGGTCCTCACCCATGTACCGCAGGGCGTGCCGCAGAACCCACAACGCCTGAGCCGCCGTCACTCCGTCACCCCCACCTCGACCAAAAACCTCCCCCTCCGGCTCGCCATCAACCTCCTCCCCCATGCCGCGGGACACACCCCCTCCCGACCGCCTGGGCCCAACACCACCCATGTCCCGGCCCCCCGTTGGTCCGTCTTTGAGCGACGCAAATGCACCGTCACCTCCTGCGCTTGCAACTCCACATCCCCCCACAACTCCCCCCGCCCCCCTCTCGCGCCCAACAACTCCGACACTCGAACCGCTCCAAAGAACAGCCAGGACATCAGGGTAGAAAACAGCACCGCCTCACCCCCATGCACACCGCCGGGAGCGCGCCAATGACTCCTTCCAGCAACTCCACCGTGATGGGACGTCGCAACCGCACCTTTGCACCCCTCTCCCTCGCCCACCCCTCCAGCAGCCGGGTCCCCAATTCCCCCGCCGACGGGGAGTAACCCCACCACAACTTTCCCATGACCGCCACCGCTGACAACTTGCCCGCTATAGTCACCCGCGACAGCCCTTTATCCATGAGCGCCAACATGAACCTTACCACCTGTTCCTCGCGCAGCCACCGGTCCCCTCGCCTTACCGCGCCAGACTGCAGGAATTCCTCCCAGGCCTGCTCGTTCGACTTCCACGTCGACACCGCTACGGACGCCTTCACCAGCTGAAAGACCCGGCCTCGCCCACCGACCACAGTTCTTCCGGCACCGGCGTCCTGACCTTCCTTGGCACAAAAGTCCCTCATCTCTCGGTTAATCTTCCTCTGGGCCCTGTCTATAGCTCCTGGGCGCTCCGCACCCCTCCACACCCGCCTGGGGATAAACTCGGACCAGATCACATGACAGCCCGCCCATTGCTTCTTGATTTCCCTTAGGTCCCTCTTCATTTGTTTGAGCAATGCCAGCCCTTTACACTGCACCAAGTCATTTTCTCCCAGATGAATCACCACCACATCCGGGCCCCCCCACCCCCTTGACCACCGTATTCAACAAGGGCAACAACTCATGCCAACGCCTACCCCCTTTTCCCCTCCAGTGACAACGGTACAACCCTTCATCCAATCCCAAATTGAGTGTCCGATGACTGTCCCACTCTGCCTGTTCTGCCCAATTGACGAATGAGTGTCCCACAATATACACATTCAAAACCGCCACCTCCGGCCCCGCCAAAGCACCTGTAAAGACACACATATCAAAATCAGGAATCACTGTAACAACACCCCATCCCCCTCCCGCAACCTCACATTCGTCCGGTAACAATCTGACTTCCACCGTCCCAGCCTCTGTATCTCCTCCTTTCCCCAACCTCTCTGTGCCGCCTCCGTCGCTGCCCCGATCTGGAAGGAATGCGTCCCACAAGCCAGTGGGTCCTCACCCATGTACCGCAGGGCGTGCCGCAGAACCCACAACGCCTGAGCCGCCGTCACTCCGTCACCCCCACCTCGACCAAAAACCTCCCCCTCCGGCTCGCCATCAACCTCCTCCCCCATGCCGCGGGACACACCCCCTCCCGACCGCCTGGGCCCAACACCACCCATGTCCCGGCCCCCCGTTGGTCCGTCTTTGAGCGACGCAAATGCACCGTCACCTCCTGCGCTTGCAACTCCACATCCCCCCACAACTCCCCCCGCCCCCCTCTCGCGCCCAACAACTCCGACACTCGAACCGCTCCAAAGAACAGCCAGGACATCAGGGTAGAAAACAGCACCCCCTCACCCCTATGCACACCGCCGGGAGCGCGCCAATGACTCCTTCCAGCAACTCCACCGTGATGGGACGTCGCAACCGCACCTTTGCACCCCTCTCCCTCGCCCACCCCTCCAGCAGCCGGGTCCCCAATTCCCCCGCCGATGGGGAGTAACCCCACCACAACTTTCCCATGACCGCACCGCTGACAACTTGCCTGCAATAGTCACCCGCGACAGCCCTTTATCCATGAGGGCCAACATGAACCTTACCACCTGTTCCTCGCGCAGCCACCGGTCCCCTCGCCTTACCGCGCCAGACTGCAGGAATTCCTCCCAGGCCTGCTCGTACGCCTTACACGTCGACACCGCTACGGACGCCTTCACCAGCTGAACCACAGTTCTTCCGGCACCGGCGTCCTGACCTCCTCCGCCGCCGTGGCTAGCCCATGGAACCTCTTCCACTGTGAATGAGACAAAGCATCCGCAATGTCATTGTCCACTCCTGGGACGTGGCGCGCCTGAAACAGGATGTCATTCTCTAAGCAACGCAAAACAAACACCCTCATCAACTTCAGCACCTGCGGGTCCCGGGCCGACTGCCTGTTTACCACCTGCACGACAGCCATGTTGTCCACCCAAAACAACACACGCTTGTGCGCCAGCGCCCCCGACCACACCGTGACCGTCACCATCAACGGGAACAACTCCAAAAACACAATGCTCCGCCCTCCTGCCTGCCAGTGCGCCGGCCACTGCTCCACGCACCATTTGCCATCCCAGTACAGACCGAAACCGCCGCCGCCCGCCGCATCAGAGTACATGGTGACGTCCCACTCCCAGTCCTCCGCTGGCGCCATGGGTACTCCATTGAACCGTTCCAGGAACGCCCGCCACATGCGCAGATCCTCCTTCACCCCGCCGAGAGGCGCACATGGTGATGAGGCAAGGTCAAACCGGACAACGCCAAACCCAAATGCCGGCAAAACGTTCGGCCCGCCGCACCATGCGACAAGCAAAATTCAAATGTCCCAACAGCACCTGCACCTCCCTCACCGTCACCTTCCTTTTTGCCAACATTCCATCCACCAAAACCAGCATCGCTGACCTCTTGTCTTCCGGTAGGAGCGCTTCCATGGCAACCGAGTCGAGCTCGATACCGAGAAAGGACAACACCGTACTGGGACCGTTTGTCTTCTCTGGCGCCAGGGGACCACCGAAGTCCCCCCATCAACCCGGCCAAACCGTCCAGCTGCCGCTGGCAGTCCGCCGCTCCGGGCCGCCCCACCAGGAAAAAGTCATCCAGGTAGTGCGCCACTGACTCCGAGCCTGTGCGCATGGAAAAAACCCACTGCAGGAATGAACTGAAACGCTCAAATAGCGCGCATGAAATGGAGCACCCCACCGGCAGTGCCTTGTCCACAAATATGAGTCCCTCCAACTGAATCCCCAACAACTGGTGATCCGCCGGGTGGACTGGAAGGAGTCGGAAAGCCGACTTGACATCGCATTTTGTCATCAGCGTGCCCCTCCCTGCCGCCGAGACGAGCCGCCGCGCCACGTCCACCAACGAGTAAGTCACCGACACCAAGTCCGCCGAAATGTAGGCATTGACCGACTCCCCCTCCGGCCAAGACAAGTGTTGTATCAGCCGGAATTGCCCCTCCTCTTTCTTGGGCACCACCCCGATGGGGGAGATGATCAAACCCGGCATCAGCGGCTCCGTGAAGGGGCACGCCATCCTACCTTCTCTGACCTCTTTGAACAGCTTCTCTCTCACAATGCCCTTGTGCGCGTTCACTGACTTCAGATTGTCCGCCCAGCGAGCAATCCGGGGGCCCTCATAGCCCAGCCGAAACCCCTCCTGAAAACCACGACACAGCACCGCAGCATCCTCCGCCCGCGGATATGCCGCTAGCCAGGGTTCCATCCGCTCGATTTTAACTGGCGTACAAGCCTTTGCCCAAAGCTCCGGCTCCCCCCTCTGCCTCCCCCCCTCCCTCCACCCTGCCCCCCCACTTCCTTGCACGGGCTGCTGTCCCGGTGGGCCCCCAAGCCCCCAGCAACACAGCACTGGATGCAGCTGCCCGCATTTTGAGCACTCGTGCCGGAAACGGCATGCCGCCCGCCCGCATGCTCCTCTATTGAAGTCCCAGCAGGCCCTGACCATGGCCTGGCCGCCAGACTCCCCCTGCCCCACTACCCCACGGGTGGGGCGGGCTGCAAACCGCTGGCCGTGTAGATGGTGCGGCCAAACTTGGCCCCGCCCATCGTCTGCTGGTACAAATCCGAATCCAGCTCCCCCGATTGCGCCTCCGTGTCCGCCACCATGCGTGCCTGGAATTCCTCGTCATAGTGTGACCACGCGAACCCGCCGTATGTCACCTGCGCTCTCCGCACCACATCCATGTATTTGAAAAGCGCGACGGACCGGTCTGGAAACTTCTCACAATACACGCTCGTGTATATGAGGAAAGCCGCTGACCAGTTGTCCAGCGTCAGCGGCACCTTTGGGTGCCTAGCCAACTCCTGCTCTTCCTCCTTCGACCCTTCCTTAGACGTCAACTCCCTGTGGAGAAGCTTCAAGATGTCAATGTACTCCCCCTTCCAGATCTTCTCCTTCGTTGCCAACGAAAGGTGCGACCCCAGCGGCTTAGTCAACCCCATGTACGGTAACTTACGCACCGGCACCACACAACTCTCCTTCCCCCCACCCGCAGAATCTTTCCCTCCGACCGCCGCCGACCCGCCACGCGCGCCTGACCCGTCGCCACCCATCGCCGGATCATCCGTGCCCACTCCCACGTCCTGCATGTACCGTCCCCGCACCAGCCACCATCCGTCTTCCCCCTCGCCCCCAGTCCCCACCGACACTTGCACACAGCGCCGCTTGCCACTCCCCGCTCCGTCTCCCGCCTTACCTGGCGTCAAGGTCGGCGTCCTTGCCGGATCCCGCCACCTAACCAGTGGAGCTGAGGGGGCCGTCACTCTGGGCGCATCTTGCCTTGCCGGCACCTGTAATACACTGCCAACAACATTACTCGCCCCCCCTTCCTCCCGAATCTCTCCTTCCTCCTCCGACTCTCCATCAGCCGGCTCCACACAACCCCTGCCCCCCCTTTGGGGTTCCAGCCGGCTCAACCCCGCCCTCTCCCGACACACCTGCATCAAGTCCACCAAATCCACACTCCCACTCCCGTCCGCCACACTCGCATCACAACCAGAAGTATGTGCATCCATCCTCGCTCCCCTACCCCCGCGGCCGTAACAACCCTTCGGGGGAGGGGCCGGCGGAGACGAATCCCGCCTCCATTCGTTGCGGTCATTAGCCAGGTCCCTTGCTGGAGCTCGGCCGCCCACACCAGACAGAGCCGGCCCATACTCTCGGTGGTTTGGAGCCGCATGCTGCTCACCGAGCACCTCGCGAACAGCTCCTGCCAAGGAAAAAAGGTGGAGTCCTACATGCCGGGGTGGAAAAACCCCCCTTCCCCCCCACATGCCCCATGCTGCTCACCCGAGCACCTCGCGAACAGCTCCTGCCAAGGAAAAAAGGTGGAGTCCTACATGCCGGGGTGGAAAAACCCCCCTTCCCCCCCACCCGCTCCCCCATCCCAGCGTCGCCCAATTTCAAAAGCAGTACACAAAGTGGCCTGGAGTAGCGCCAACTGTCAGCTGTTCTTATTAAAACATCACCCACTCATTTGTATGGTATGTCCAAGACAGATGAAATAATCTTAGATATGAACCTTAATTTTAACGAATATTCATCATCCCCCTTCTAACATTTGAGAGTTATTACTCTAAGAGGATTGTCTGGCCAGTTGTTACTTATAGATAAACCACCAGGAAACAGAGAAGAGAAATAAGCCACACACGTGTCTATAAAGTGAGCGAGACAACATACAGCATGGCTGCATAAAAATCGATGCAAACACTGTGATGTCAAAAACATGTGATCATAATCCCATGGATATATCGAAAACGTGAGAAGAAAAAGAAGAGAGAAAGAAAGGAATCTGAGAACCAAGGGGTTAATAAAGAAAAGGAAAAATAAAAAAATATAATTGGCTCACCTATAGCTAGGCTCGGTATATGATGGAAAAAAAGGGCATAGAGGTAGGCCTTTTTTTTTTTAAATCTCAAACGCCACCACGACAATCTAAAATAAGATATGTTGATAGTCATTGTACATGATGTATAAAGAAAAATATATTAGCAGGTTTGACAGAACATGAGTAAAATTGTGTGTTCACTATTTAGCCAGATGGCTGAGAAAGACCGTACACTCACTATTTATATAAAGAATCCTTAGTCCTTAAAAAAGCTCGATTAATAATAATAATTCGATAGGTGCCAAAGTTCGGCCGAAAAGTAGGTTTTCATCCAATTAAGGCGCTCTGTGTAAACAGCGTCCTGGAAAGGTAAGATAGTGTGGACAATTGTGAGTGTAATGTCCATGATTAGTAAACGGGTTTGTAACAGTATCAGTTGTTACATCGGCTTATTTAATCTAAAAAACATCAGGCATATAGCAAGGCCTGTGATAAAAAATATTTGTTATCTTGCCTTTTTTAACATAAATTTCCTCTGCTTTTTTATTAAAAATATAATAAATCAAGAACTTTTACATTTAGCTTTGTTCGTTTGACAATTTACTTGCTAGGCCTCTGCATGACATATCTATGTATTGTTTAGACCGTCTAGGGAGATACCTACACACTGTTTGACCCTGCCCTAGAAGTCTCTATAGAACCAGGGGATCTTTGTTATCTAACCTACCAGAATTTATGCTATTATCCCACCTCTGACGCACAGTGTTTTTCAGCCATATGTACACAGCGCCAGGATGCCCGTAGGGTTGCAGAGCGCTTTACAAATACCATAAATAAATAAATAAATAAATAAAATAAATAAATGTGCCAAGTTTACTTCAGTCATTGGACTTGTGCCAGCGATTCATAGATGCAGCAATCACTCCTCATGTGCCCACCAGGGCGGTGACAGTGACATAGGAATCATGCTGCACCACATATAATCTCAGTCCTTCTACTACAGCCTAGTCCGAAGAGTCACCATAGGAATCAAAGGCACTTTCCCTTAAGTAATGTTCAATATGGAAAAATGCTGTGGTCAAGCCCCTTCTTAAGAAACCCTCCCTTGATCCTGGGGTCCTAAAAAACTTCCGCCCCATCTCACTGCTTCCGGCCCCTGCAAAGATGCTCGAATCCCATCTTAACGAGCATCTAGCTGCCTTTGTGGAGAATTCAGGCTGTCTTGACCCTTCCCAGCATGGTTTCAGGAGGGAACATAGCACCGAGTCCGCCCTCACCCTGGTTCTCGATTCCATCCGTATGAATGTGGATGAGGGCCGGACATCCCTCCTGATCCTCCTGGATCTCACAGCTGCCTTCGATACCCTATCTCCCCAGGTCTTAACATCTCGACTGGGTGAGATTGGGGTCCGGGGGGCAACCCTGGGTCTGCTCTCTTCCTTTCTCGACCATAGGGAGCAGAGGGTAATGTTGGGAAAATTTCGGTCTCCATCCCTGTCTGTGCAATGTGGGGTCCCTCAAGGGTCGGCGCTTAGTCCGACCCTTTTTAACATCTATGTGACCCCCCTTGCCAGACTTATCAGATCTTTTGGGATGGAGGTAGTCTCCTACGCGGACGACACGCAGATCCTCGTGTCTCTCTCCCAGTCAATTGAGCTGACCGCCTCCAGATTTAGATCCTATATGGAGGCCGTCGGCCAGTGGATGATATACAACTCACTCAAATTGAATGGGGAGAAGACCGAGGTGATGGTGTTCGGCGGAAGGGAAGATATCTGGTCCACGGAGTGGTGGCCTGACTCGCTTGGTCTGTGCCCCAAACCTACTTCTTTAGCCAAAAATCTTGGGGTAATGATTGACCCTACTCTGGACATGCGCCAGCAAGTCAACAGGACGGTATCGACCTGCTGGGGCATAATTCATGTTCTCAGGAAAATAAGGAACTACCTTTCCCAGCCGGCAAGAAGACAACTTGCTGTCGCCCTTCTGGGATCGCGTCTGGACTACTGCAATGCGCTGTATGCTGGACTGAATAAGAGTCAGATGCAGCGCTTGCAGGTAGTCTAGAATGCGGCAGCTAGATTTGTCCTCGATCTTCCCCGTCGCACTTCGGCCACGCTGGCCAGGAAGCAGCTGCATTGGCTTCCGATCAAGGAGCGGATTGTTTTCAAGTCCATGTGTATGGTCTATAAAGCCTTGGCCAAAAGCAGCCCCACAGGGATCAGAGCCATCCTGACATACTACAACCCTGGCAGGAGCCTCCGCTCCTCCAATCACTCTTTTCTCCACATCCCACGTATTCGGAAAGCCAGATGGGGTGGTAAGGCTTTCTCCCTCCTGGCCCCTAAATGGTGGAATGATCTTCCACTAGAACTTAGGTCCCTCCCTTCCCTCCAAACCTTCAGAGCAGCCCTTAAAACACGCCTCTTTATCCAAGCGTACATGTAAGTGCATGACTGCCCGCTTTCTGATCTTTTTTGTTAGGCGCCTTGACACCTTCGGGTTTTAGTTTGCGCGGTACAAGATGCAAAATAAATAAATATGTTGGGCCCTACTACCACCATGCTAAGTGGCCAAGGAGCCAGCTCATAAGATTGCCCCCCAATCATGGGCAAAGCTTACTTAGCACCACATGGAACCCATCTCCAGCCAGATCCTCCTGCAGTCACCGTGGACAGTGCATTAGAGCTCCCACTGCAGCCAGGCAACACAGGCAGAAGGGACCAGTAATGCAACCAGGGTCGAGTTATCTGCCCCACAGCACACTCTGACCCTGACTTTTCCCACATCACTTCCCACCCCCAAAGTTGCCCCACTCTCTGCTTGTCCATCCTCCCCAACAATGGAAGAAGTGACACTGTCATCCCTTTCAAGCAGCTCACAAGGTCGAAGAGAACATGCGGCCGCCGCAGCACTGGCTCTTTCCCCTTCCGCAGAATCCCAGCTGTGAAGCAGGCCATTGATCCTTGCAGCCTCAACTTCTGTGAAATTGCCTGCATTTTGAGAAGACTTTAATGCATATAATAATTGCTTATGGTGACCAGCAAAGCAGCAGCTTGGAGGGTCCCTGATTCACGCATCCTTCCAGATTGGGCTTCAGGCCAAGGCACCAACTTGTGTTTTTAACACGGGTAGGAGGGATTAGTTCCTTTGGAAAGTTAATAGCAAGGGAATTGAGTTTCTTTTCAGTAAAGCACATTTTAGGTCTGAGCTACAGACAGTTATAGCTGTTTGTCATAGACTACATGTTACCAATACAGTCCAAATGCGTGCATACACACAGATTGCAGACTTTTGGTTTGCCACTTCAGCCATTGGCTGTCGGTGTTTTCTGGCCTCGCCTACAGACAGCTTTTGTATCCGGTAAGAGCCTGATCCAGCGCTCTGATTGAAAAACTGTCTCACAAACACTGCCTATCACCTCAATACTCACCATTCATTTTTAAACACATATACAGGCCCATAACACCAATGAGACAATTTTTGAGCAACTGAATCAGGTGATTTGATTTATAATCTATTCACATAATATTTACACTAATATATACAACTGCAGTTTATTTTTCATTATCACGAGTTTAAATCATTTATTACCTAAAAACCAAACCACTTATGGCAAATGGATCAAATGGATCAACTGATGGAAACTAGACCATGAATAAACAAGACCAGCTTGTCTTTTCGAATCTAATTTTTATTAACTATATTTTCATAAAGAAAGAGCATTTAACGTTTTAGAAACTTTATTTTATAAGCAAATCAGAAAGCAGCATTTTAATAGAGAAATGAAATTAGAACTGACATTTAAAAGTAAGCTCAGAAACATGAATCATTAGCAAAATACCGGTTTCCATTCCCTAAATCTATTTCCCCATCTATTTCTCACTTTACCTAGAAAAGAATAAATCATTAAAAGTCTGCTGTCCTTACATGCGCCAAAGGTCCAACAGCATGTCACGTCACTCAGGAATCGGAAAGTAAGAGTTTTTTCCCTGCACATGGTGTCATAATTTATACCTTTCTCTCTAGCTAAACTTTCTACATTTTACATTCTTTTGTACGAATCCAAGCTTTTCATTGGCTGTCCTGTGTCAGTCCACGATAAAAAAGGTTAAGTCAAATTCCAAATTCCAAATTCCAGGCTTCAAATAAGCCCTATTGTCTTTCATTTCCACGTTTCCCTCTGCTTCCTCAAGAATGTTACTTTTTTTTTTCGAGCTTCGAACATTAACTTCCTAACCTTGGCAGGCATATCAACTTCCTGCCCTTGGGCTGTCTTTCCGTGAGCACGTTCAACGCGACCAAAGAACTGCTTTTCCATTCATGATGACAGTGCAGCAAAAATCTTCACAACTGCGCATGTGTAATAATTCACTCTGGTCAAGCTTTCGCGTCTGCAGCTCTGTCAGCCATATTTTCCAAACCATCTTTAGGCCTCACTTTGGAAACTATTATTAAACAAACACAAGACATCAATTAATTAAAGAATTGAGACCCATTCTTTTACCCTCCCCCTTGACTAATTAATCCTGTTAATTATGTTACCTAGCAAAAGCACACATAGGCAGCATTATAATTACGTTTTCCTATTCGAATGGCAGGAACTCCAAGAGCTTTTATCACAAAAAAAACATAACATAAGCACATAAAATAAGCACATGCCATTAATTTAAACTGCCGCATTTAATACTGACAAAGACAATAGACAAGGTTAGTTTATTATTTTTTCTTTGCGTTTGCAACATAAAGCACATTAGTCCCGCGTGTATTAGTGAATGTATCTTTAAACTAAATTGATTAATAATTTCACCACAAGCTTATTAATCTGGTTACTTTTGTTATGAGAGATTAACTTCACAAGTTTGAACAAAATTTTGTTCTTTACCTTACTCCATCAGCCCTTTCAGCTATATCCTACAGCAGGCAGTTCAGCAGGCCTTAGGCACTGGCTAAGAGGGCGTTGGTATCAGTATGTGGCATTGCGAGGATGTGAACGTCAGATAAATAGTGCATTTCCTCATTCTGGCGCAGACACTTCTATTTTGCTTCTCGCTTGCTCCCTTTTGCATGTTGCTCTTTTCTCCTACACATCCCACCTGGTGCTCCCCACGCATCTTTAGTTTGCTCTGCATTTTTTCTTTTTTTGGGAACCCTGCAGCTACAAAATGCTACAGGGTAGTACTATGGTCTATTTAACTCTTCCACACTCTTTATTTTTACATTATTATTCTTCAGTAGATATCGGCAAGGTTCGAAAGTCGAAGTAAAAAAAAAAAAACTGCTGCCGGTGCGACACAACACATGTATGTGCACGGCACACTCATGCGAGTCGACAAAAGCCATTTTGAAATGCATTTTCTTAAATTCTGAGATGGCTGCAGTATGTCCACATGTATGTGCATGGGCATAAGTACCAAGGTTTCAGATTGCTTACGTGTGACATTTTCCTAATTTCAGTGTAATTATGAGTGACATTCAACGACTATCAGTCTTACGAACAGTATAATGTCACCCACACTTAGTAGTAGCATGGCACTGCCCAGGGCTTTAAGTGGGCCAGGTCCTACAGTGCTCCGCTGCAGCAGTTCGAACAAGCATTTGCAATGCAATAGGTCTCGCATTAGGAAAGTTTGAGCTATTGGTATTGTAAATAACATATTTTTTATTTATGTGTTGGTTTTGAAAATAGCAAAATTAATAGCTTTGTCATTTACAATGCCAATAGTTATAACTTTCGCAAATGTGACACCTATAAAATTTGTAATGCAATATTTGTTGTATTTAGGTGACTTAGATGTATTGATATTACAAATAACAATGGCTTTTAATTTTTTTAAATAATTAAAACTTAAATAAAAGTTATTGCAATTTATAATGGCAATAGCTTAAACTTTTGTAAATAATTTTTGTGAAGATTATGTTCAGTGTATTTTATTGTGACGAAAATTCAAGAACAGAAGTGAAATATTAACATCTTTTTGTGACATTTGTAATAAAGCTTGAAACATTGAGAGAACATATTTGAACCACTTGTTGTTGAATGGTTGCACAGATTGAAGCTGTGGTGGCGCTGAGTGATGTTGTGATGGCAACGAGGGATGCTGTGGCGTTCAGTGATGCTGTGGTAGCACATAGTGATGTTGTGGTGCCCCTGAGTGATGCTGTGGTGGTGCTGAGTGATGCTGTGGTGATGTGATAAATAGAGTGAGTGCGATAGATAGAGTGATGTAATAGATAGAGTGAGAGCAATAGATAGATAGATAGATAGATAGACAGATAGATAGAGTCAGGGCGATAGATAGATAGATAGAGTCAGGGCGTTAGATAGATAGAGAGATAGAGTCAGGGCGATAGATAGAGAGAGAGATAGAGTCAGGGCGATAGATAGAGAGAGAGATAGTCAGGGCGATAGATAGAGAGATAGAGTCAGGGCGATAGATAGATAGATAGAGTGAGGGCGATAGAAAGAGTGAGGGCGATAGATAGATAGATAGAGTGTGGGCGATAGACAGATAGATAGAGTGTGGGCGATAGACAGACAGATAGATAGATAGAGTGCGGACGATAGAAAGATTGAGGGCGATAGAAAGAGTGAGGGCGATAGATAGAGTGAGGGCGATAGATAGAGTGAGGGCGATAGATAGAGTGAGGGTGATAGATAGATAGGTAGACTGAGGGCGATAGATAGATAGAGTGCGGGCAATAGATAGAGTGAGGGCGATAGATAGAGTGAGGGTGATAGATAGATAGATAGATAGATAGATAGACTGAGGGCAATAGATAGATAGTGTGTGGGCAATAGATAGAGTGAGGGTGATAGCTAGAGTGAGGGTGATAGAGTGAGGGCGATAGATAGAGTGAGGGCGATAGATAGAGTGAGGGCGATAGATAGATAAAGTGAGGGTGATAGATAGACAGATTGAGGGCGATAGATAGAGTGTGGGCGATAGAGTGCGGGCGATAGATAGAGTGAGGGCAATAGATAGAGTGAGGGCGATAGATAGAGTGAGGGCGATAGATAGAGTGAGGGTGATTGATAGATAAATAGATAGATAGATAGATAGATAGACAGACTGAGGGAGCTAGATAGATAGACTGAGGGCGATAGATAGATAGAGTGCGGGCGACAGATAGATAGAGTGAGGGCGATAGATAGAGTGAGGGTGATAGATTAACAGATAGAATGAGGGCAATAGATAGATAGAGTGAGGGTGATAGATAGATAGATAGATAGATAGACAGACCGAGGGCGATAGATAGAGTGCGGGCGATAGGTAGAGAGATAGAGTGAGTGCGATAGATAGATAGATAGATAGATAGATAGATAGATGGTTGTGTGTGGTTGTGTGTGTGTGGGGTTGTGTGTGTGTGTGGTTGTGTGTGTGGGGGCTGTGTGTGTGGTTGTGTGTGTGTAGTTGTGTGTGTGGGGTTGTGTGTGGGGGGTTGTGCGTGTGGGGTTGTGTGTGTGGGGGGTTGTGTGTGTGGGGGGTTGTGTGTGTGGGGGGTTGTGTGTGTGGGGGGGTTGTGTGTGTGGAGGGGTTGTGTGTGGGGGGCTGTGTATGTGCTGGGTTGTGTGTGTGGTATGTGTATGTGTGGTATGTGTGTGTGTGGGGTGTGTCTGTGTGGGGGTGTGTGGGGGGTGGGATTGTGTGTGTGGGGTTGTGTGGGGGGGGGTTGTGTGTGTGGAGGTTTGTGTCTGTGGGGTTGTGTGTGGGGGGGGAGTGTGTGTGGGGGGAGTGTCTGTGTGTGGGTTTGTGTGTGGGGGTGTGTCTGTGTGTGGGGGTGTCTGTGTGTGGCGTTGTGTCTGTGTGGGGTTGTGTCTGTGTGTATAGTTGTGTGTGTGGGGATGTGTGTTTGGGGTTGTGTGTGGGTGTGTGTGTGTGGGTGGGTGTGTGTGGGGTGTGTGTGGGGTTGTGTGTGTGGGGGGAGTGTGTGTGTGGGGTTGTGTGTGTGGGGGGAGTGAGCTTGGCTAGCACAGGGCACAAGATGCAAACAGTCGGAACCTGTTCAAACAGATTTCCTAGAGCGACAAGACTGGTGACCGGACAGTCGTCGTCATGCACATGTGTAAAGAAGTAACCCCCATTCTGCCTCTGTGTGAGCCAAGTATTTTCATGGAATGACTCCCTCTGAATATGCCAGCAGTTATTCAGTAAAAAACAAATTTTTATATGCATGTGTTTATGGTATTTGCATAGCGCGAACCTCGCCAAAAGGCAGCATGACAATTAGCAGAATAGCTTGTGAAACTATTGCGGTATCAGCATAAGACTTTTGAAGGGATTACTAAGAAACGGGAGGGGAAGGAATCCTCGCGGCGGTCTGCTCTGGTGATTGGCTGGAACTTGCCACAGTGCAATCCAACCCGGCGATAAGCACCTGCAGAGAGCGTTTTTGCGTGAAGCCCACCAGCGAGAAAAAAAAAAAGGTCTCCAGCATTAGCGCTATTGGAGGAGAAATTCTATCAGCATTACCGCGCGAAAGCAGCAAAGGCATCCATCGCACCTGTAAAGATAACTTTTTTTGAGAGAAAAATACAAAACAGTATTTTGGATACCAGATTTATTCACGCTCAACTTGTATGTTGCCATGAGCAAAAATATTTCCTTTTGTGGTTGCGGAACTCTGTTAGTTAGCCACACGAGATCCGGAAATGCGCATAGGCTGACAAAAACAGATACCAGCATGAAGCGATGGGCACGGTGTGTATTATGGACGTACTGGCCCGATGTGGAGGTAAATAGGATTTCCTTCATTATGCCACCTGCCATAACAATATCGCCGGAGCCCTCGTGGAACCAGATCAAAGGGGTCAAAGTGATCATTTAAACTGAGCGTTTCCCAAAACCATGGAAAAGATAAACAGTGTGTTCGCTCCATTTTAGAGTAACCACTAGGTGGCGTGTCCCCCCCCCTTGGTAATGAAGACAGCAACGAATTGCGGTCTGGATTTCGTGCAGTCTGTGAGGTGACTTTGTGGTCTAAGAGGCTATTGTATTAGTGCTCAAACTGTACCTCTGGGTTTTTCAAATACACCAAGTTCCTTCCGTCTAAGACTTCAGCAGTGCCCAGACTCCGGAAGTCGAGGAGGCTGCTGGTGAAATCTTGCAGCAGATGCCCCACAATGGCAGAGCTTGCAGACTAGAAGCGAGAGAAGCCGTGCAGGAGTGAATAACTATATATGATTTGATAAGTGCGTGTGCTGTAAGGGTGCCCGCGAGCGATGCATACGGCGTGGGAGCTGTAACTGAAAGAAAAACATTGCCTCAAGCAAAATGCAAAAGTAAACAAGCTCTCGGCATTGCTGTGGCGGGGGGCGGAGAAGTGCATTCCTTTGAAGTCTGATGGGGTGGGAGCCTGTGAAGTGATGCGAGGCACAGACAAATGGTGGAATGTTGGTGTGCAAGCGGCTTCCTTTCAAGTCGGATGGGGGGGGGCGGGGAGCAAATGGCGAGCTCACGCACGGAGCACATGCACTGTCCATAATCCGCATTCAAAAGCCCTCTTGGTAAGCTTTCCTGGAGCAGCTCTCTATATCTCTCGCATAGCGATTGCTTACGCAATACGCTAGGCGAGACCTAAAAAGCAAGTGCTGAGACTGGTTCCTATTGGGCTCTCAATTTTTACCCTCATCCTCAGGGTAAAAAATAAATCTTCACTATGCAGCAGTACCACTGCTCAAAACCTTTGATGTAACTTCAAAGAGAATTGTTTTAGTTCTTACACAGTCCCATCGTTTGAGAACGGAAGCATTTTCAATATAATATACGACAAGCCATAGTTGTTGCTTATTTATCTTATGCAACTAACAACCATTGACAAAGCCAATAGTCCCGTCTTGTTGCAGGTGTTATGTTACTTGTTGTATTATACTTCTGTATGGAAATGACCGGAGCAGCAAAATACCAGTCGGGCGGCACACTATGCTAAGCACTGATTTTTAGTTTGTGTTTTTAAGCCGCACCCTTATTTACATCGGCCACTCCCCTTTAAGAGACCCCGCCCCCAGTTTTTCATCCCGCTTAAAGCCCTGGTACAGCCCACAGCATAGGTCGGACACATGTTGCCGGGCGGGGTCGCAGAGAAACAATAAATTAAACAAAGACCCCCTGCCTTAACCAGCCTGCGCGTCACTGGCTGGGAATCAATCAAATAATTGGCATGATCAGATCATGATCAATTGACAGACTCTGCCACGTGGCTCTCTGCCACGTGGGGCCCAAGGCTGACTACAGGATGTGAGCGGGGCCCCAGTGGGGATCTTCTTTCTGTACAGTTCTCCAATTAGGCCCCTATTTTACCGCAGTTTAAAATGACCCAGGTTTTGGCATGTATTTAGAAGCTTCGATTTGCGGCTGGACATCTGTTTGATACTATGGTTTGAACAGGAGTTGCTTTTTTACATTAATTTGGGGGTGTATGTTTTTGTGATCCGGTCATCAAATCTCTGAAGTTCGATTCACTTGCATATGAGTTTCTGTGATAGCAGGATATTTCCATGTCATAATGTATTGAGATTCCTCCCATTGTACACTAGCGCCATCTTGTGACCTTTGAAAAACGAGCTCGGCTTTTAGAGTTCGTCCCAGAAATGTGAGAAACTGGAACTAACTACTCGGTTTTATCGTACTTCAGGACACTTCTTTTGCGTGACAATCTCAGGCATTGCGATAATGCTGGAACATAACTGGGATTGTGTTATTCTAACATGAGATGCGTGGCACTTGGCAGAGCTGTATGGGTCACAATGCATGCACACATATGTGTAATGTACAACAGGGTGCCATCACAAACAAACATTGACAAACTCAAATAAAATCAGCATTAAGATTTTTAAAGTTGAGACCTGTTCACTTTGCTAAGGTTTGTTTTATGTGTTGCCTGTGCCTGGATGGCCTGTTCTTAAAGCCATTGAACTTCGTGGAAGGCTATATGGGGATTTAAATAGGTACCTTAAGAGCTTCTCCTCTGTTGTGCCCCTACCACAAATTATCCCTCCCTCTACCCCTATCACTGTCACTGCAAGAGAGGGTGAGGAAAGCAATAGACAGGCGTACTGCAGAGGCCTCAATTCTCACTCATTGTGAGTGAGACTCACACAAATAGAGGTTGAGTTTGGCTCTCACTCACAACATGCAAAATGTCACACCGGCCGGGAAGGGTTAGAATCGGATCACTAAATACACCTCTGTTTTCAGAACTGATTTGTGCAGCACGGCTCCTGGGAGATCTAGAAGTTTTAGGAAGCAACACCACCTATGGGAGGCCTTCTACAAACGCCTTTTGATTGGATCATTGAAGGAGCTGCCTTCGGCAATGGGAGTACTGTTCCACAACTTCGCCTCCCCTTAATCTGCCTCTGGGTTTATTATATTAAAGTTAAACTCCTTTGGGTTATTTTGTTAACCATGGGAGCCTCAATCCCTGCATAAAAGGGCCGGACTGGCCATAGCAGGCACCGGGCGTTTCCCCGGTGGGCCGCCAGGTTGGGGGCCGTTTTTGTTGTTACTGTGGGTCGGCAAAATCGGCCGAAACCGGCCCTCGCAAACAGCTGGGCTGCACCTCATCTCATCCCAGGGGGGACCGGCCGAGCTGTTTGGCAGGGCCGGTTTCGGTGCCCAGTCTGGCCTGCCTTATTACATCCTAATTACAGTCGACTTGAAACTTTATTATAGTTGAGTAAGTTGTGATATCAAAATGCCTACTGCCAGATCCAGCAGCAAAGGTGAAAGGCATGTCACAGCACAGCACAAAAATTCTATTAATGGGAATTTGGAAGAGCACATGGCTACCCATCCGGGCCTCCTGGCGCTACAGCTTAAACAACAAAAAACAGAAATAACTTTACATTCTTCCAATCTGTTTTTCTAAAATAAACAGATCAGCAGAAAGGAGAAATGCATTGCAATTTATTTATTTTGCTTACTGTAGGTTAGTGCAAGAAAGAAAGACTATCTCTGCATGTTTTTTTATCTGATATACATGATTATAAAATCTTTTGGCAATACATTACTAATTGCAGGGGAGCTTACCGTCCTCATTGTGACCCCCGGTGGAAGCATTGACCTGAGGTGGAGGATTGTACCAGAAGTAAGAGGCCAGCCAGGCAGGACCTGCAGATGTTTGTCTCAGTACTGCACACACAATGCCATTGCCATTGACTTCTATACCCTTTCCCTTTCCTATTGGACCACTCTGGTCAACCTCTCCCTCTATCAAGGCTCCCTCCTGTCTCCTTCAAAACTGGGCAGGTCACCCCTCTGCTTAAAAAACCCACTGCTGATGCGACTGACCTCAACAACTTCCGCCCCATCACTAATCTTACCTTTTCTTGCGAAGATCACAGAAAGATGTGTAGCGACACAACTCTCTCGTCATACCAAGGACAATGATCTTCTTGACAATTGTCAGTCCGGCTTCATCCAAAACTGCAGCACTGAAACAGCCCTACTGCAAGTGGTTGATGATGCGCTGAGGATACTCGATTCGGGGGGGTCCTGTCTTCTAATTCTCCTTGACCTTTCTGCAGCCTTTGATACTGTCAATCACAACACCCTCCTCAATATTCTTCAACAGAGAATGGGCATCGAGGGCACTGTGCTCAAATGGTTTGCTTCCTTCCTCTCTGACAGATCCCAAATGATCAAAATAGCGAACAGTCTTTCATCTCCTGTGGCGGTTGGTCAAGGTGTTCCTCAAGGCTCTATACTTGCACCCACATTGTTCAATCTCTATTTAGAACCTCTGGGAAATCTCCTAAGTAAATCCGGGATCCACTATCATCTCTATGCAGACGACACTCAAATCTACCTAAAGGTTGCCTCCACTCATGATCTCTCCTTCCTAAGCTCTACTCTGGACTCCATCCAAAACTGGATGTCAACTCATCAACTGATTCTGAATCCCTCCAAAACTGAATTCATCCTCTTCTCCTCCTCACTTTCTCCTCCCCCGGTTCAATCATGGATGGATCAGATGAATCTACTTAACAATAAACCAATCATTGTCGACAGCACAAATTCCCTGTGTGTCATACTCGACAAAAAACTCAATCTAATCTCCCACATCAATTCCATTGCAAAGTCTGCTCGATACCAACTGCACCTTCTTTGGGGAATCCGTCACTTCTTCCCGGAGCAGGACCTTATAACCCTGGTGCAATCGCTGGTTCTCTCCAGACTAGACTACTGCAATTCTCTTCTTACTGGCCTCCCCAAATCCCACTTGTCCCCCCTTAAATATGTTTTCCATTCAGCAGCTCGTTTCATTTATGGGGCCAAAAGAAGCAACCACATCACACCAATGTTATCCACCCTCCGCTGGCTTCCTATCGAGGCTAGAGCTATCTACAAGACTGCCTGCATCACCCACAAAGCCTTGCACTACTCCTCACCTCGCTACCTGGCGAATAAACTGAAACTCTCTGGAGGCTCTAGACCACCACGTAATGCAGAAAATCTACTGCTTGAACCTCCCACTTTCAAGAAGGAAAGATCGATGGCCCAATCCTTTTCAGGCAACGCAGTGAGAATCTGGAACTCCCTTCCGCCTCAGCTCCGGACCACCGCCTCCTCCCAGGCCTTCAAAATGGACCTCAAAGTTCTCCTCCTCCAAAGACACCTCCAAAAGTAATTCACGTCCTCTCTATTATCTGAAGGAAGACCTCCCATCACTGAAAACTCTATTCTCCATGACTATGGAAGTGCCTTCCCAGTGTGTTCTTGTGGTGGAGTGTTTGCCATTTATTGCAGTATTATCCTTGTACCTATGTTTGGTACTCTTTTGTAACATGCACACACCACTCTTCTCTTGTAACACACTGTTTGCTACCTCTCGCATTTTGTTTGCCTTTGATACTTGCACAAGTGCCACCATTGCCTATGTAACGTTTGTTCTTGTGCCTGAGTGTTTAAGCATATATTGCAGTATTATACCTCTAATTGTACTTTGATTTCTCTTGTAACCTGCACACGTCACAATTTCCTCCTGTGCACTGTTTGCTACCTCATGTATTTCCTTTGCTCACAATTGTCACTTTTACCTCATATAACTTAGCGTCTGCTTTTGTAATCTGTTCACGTGTAATGTTCTCTTCATGTATCACTTCATGTATCAATTCTGTTCCTATTGTGAAGCGCTCCGACGCCTTCGGGTAAAGTCCGCGCTAAATAAAAACGCATAAATAAATAAATAAATAAATAAAATAAAATAAAATAAACACAAGGGCCTCCCTGGGGAGGCAGGGCAGACTAGGAACTAGGCCTGGATTGGCAGCTGTGGGCCTGAAGAGCAGTAGGAAGGAGGGCCACAAGAGGCAGGGGCATTTCATGTGGCTCGCAGGGCAGAGTGCAACCAAACTGGACCGGCCATGAGGAAGAGTCTACTCAAACCCACTGATGTTGCTCCTGCATGCAGATCACCGTGAGTTCCTGCTTGCCTCATGTTCAGTCTTGGCTCGTTGAGACAAGTCGGCAGATGGCAGAGTCAATCAGCCAGCAAAGAGAAATGTTCTTTTTGTCTCCACTATACATGAAAGTCTAGCATTACTTCCCTAGGAGACCTTGCAAATTGTAGGTGATTGAGAGATGTTAATAAGTAAACTTGTCAATGCCAGCTTGCTTCCAAAATGATACGGTCACTGTGCATAGTGACCGAATATAGATGTCCTGAAGAAAAGTAACTGGCTGCTTTGGCAATGCATATAACTGTAGCAAGAGACACTGTGAAACGGAGTACCTTCCACAGTATATTAGCCTACATGTAAAGAGAGATGATGGGATGGACGATAAGGGGAAAGGATTAATTTGGGCTGAAAAAGGCAGCACAAATCAACAATTTGCCAAGAACAAAAATTAATTACGCCAAACCTGAATTACAAAAAAATTAAATGAAAAAGCACCACTGTGTGTTATCATACTGCAAATATATGTTCAATTGACATAAATAGTGGTCATTTGTATAATAAGGTGTGAGTGGGTACGTACAGCAGCAATCTTGTAATCAATTTTGAAATAAAAATAACTCTATTACAAGCTAATCACTGTACATGCATTTCCATGCACAGAGGCCATTTTGGAAAGCTTTGGGTGCACCAATGCTTGTGATGCAATTCAACAAGCATTGACAAAGGCAAAACCCACTTATGACATCGGGGAGAGGGGGGGCACTGGCAAAGTCAATAGGTCGGCAACTGATAGCAAAGACGAGACATATTTAGTTTACTAATGTTTATTTTTACACGAGACATGTTCTCTGTGCATCAGGTTTTGAGAACTTGCCACATCCAGTAAAAGCATTACAAACACCCATCCGTGGGTAAAAGTTGCCAAAGATTGTTTCCCCACTGGTTTATTCAATAGAATAGAGAGAAGATATTAAACAGTTTGAAGAATTTGGATTTCGGCCTGGAGAGTAGCTTGTAGAAAAAAATTTAGAAGCCTCCAATGAGTGATCAGTAGTTTGAAAGAGAGGTCAATGAGGTGTATCAAGATGTCAGTGTCACAGCAGAAAAGTAACTGATAACTGTTCTCCAGTTTCTAAATAGTAGTGGTGAGAGATGGTTACATACATCTTAGGAATGAACAGGTCATAAAGGTTTTGAGAAAGAGAACATATCAAGAGCTGCCCTGAATAGTGCTGTACATGCACGTGTGTCCATGTTGTATTTCTTGCTAGTAGCTCTGAATTGGTAGCAGTGGGTTGAAATTTGGAAAACAATCTTTTTATTTTTTTATTGACTGCTTTCTGTTTCTCTTGCAAAGGCTTTAATGGATGAAAGAACCTAAAAGGCTGGTAAGTAAGAAACCTTTTTAGGGAGCTGAAGAGATGCTAATGAAAGAGTAAGCACTTCAATTTTGAATTCTTCTAAAAGTTTGTCAGTAAAAATACCATCATGAAATGCTAGATCATGACATTGTCGTTAATTTCATTGCAAAGGTATGAGATGCATAGCCACGAATATCTGTACCTACAAACTAAGGGCTTCATTTAAATCTTGGCAGAGTTCTCTCCCTGCCAAGATCATGGTCCAGCTGCCAGATTTTAATTTGGACAGACCATAGTTTGAATCCGTCTCCGCCAAGGTCAAACTGCTGTGACGTCCCAACGGAATAAGTGCCGTCAGAGATTTGGCTGTATGTTCGCCTGCATAACTGAAATAGGCAGACATACAGCCATTTTTCATTGCTTGTCACTGCCAGAAAAAACAAGCATTTGCAATGCAATAGGTCTCACATTTGTTAAAGTTACAGCTGTTGGCATTGAAAAAGGCAATGTTTTTTACATACTTTTTAGGTCTCGCCTAGCGAACGCAGTGCATGCGCTGCTTCGCCTTGGCGAGACTATTGTTGTGGATTTGGTGAGCAAAGGGAGACAAACCATGTGCGCGCATTGACAGGCGATGTGCACGTGCATGGCGTCTCCTCTGCCTCACACGCTCCCACCGTGCACTCACATGCTCCCACTGCATGCTCACACGCTCCCACGCCCGCTTGCTCCTCCCCTCGTGTGGTTCTCGAGTCCGACTCACCCGTAAATCTCTTTTAGGAGCTCGTAAGCCCATTCACAGCACTGGGTACTCCTAAATCCAGAGATGGGGAACATCACTTACAACGCATTTTTTACAACGCACTACCATTACATCGCAACCATTACAATGCATACCATTACAACGCATTGCGCTGGGGGGCGCTCTAGGATAGGGAATATATTTAATTTACTATCCAACACCTTCCCTGCTATCCACGGGGACTGGAGTTGGAATAGTAAATTAAATAATTCACTATCCAGCGCCTAAAAGCATTATGCGTTGTAATGGACTGCGTGGTAAAAACAGCGTTGTAAAGGCATGCGATGTAAAAGCATGCGTTGTAGTGACACCAATCCCCAGAGATGGATGGACGCTGGGGCCACAGGGGGGCGTTGCGCTGGGTACCACATGCTGAGCTTAGCTTTTACATGGGCTCTGTGTAGGGGAGGAGCAAGCCGCACGACTCTGCTGTTGGATGCAGAGGAGACAGGAGGGAGTGATGCGGAGGGTCCTAGCGCCCCCTCACTGCCCCTTCTCTGCTCCGGCATGCACTTTGGGACCCTCCCACCCTCAGAGTGTGCTGGAGTCCGGAGAGAAGCGTGGGGCCGGCGTGTACTGCAGCAGTCAGGGAGGTCAACAGGGGGCGCTGCAGCCGCTGCGATGCCACAGGCACCAGCGATGGGCCAGGGAAGCTGGGCATGGCGGAGTGATGACCGGGCGCAGGGGCGGCTGCAGGGCCCCCCTCTAGCCTACAAGAGATAAAGTCCCCAAGCAGGAGTCAGCGGAAAAGAACTGCAGACATCTCACGCCATCTGTCCCAGGTACTGGAAAGATGTCCTTAACGTTGCTGGGCAAAGGACCAACAGATCGATGTTAAACCAGCCTCAGGAGAACTTTTTTGTCTCTCTCAGAGAGAAAGAAAATGTGTACATTACATTATCCCCAGATGTGTCTACAGCTCATCGGGTTGGGCGGTGACTTTCTTCTCTCCACATAGACCCGCCCCATGTGGTGGGTTGTCAGTTCCTGTCCCGCCCTCCGCAGGCTGAGCCCCGCCTCCTGTTTGTGTTACTTAGAGCAGCACCTTCTGCAATTTGGGATTTTCCTGACCTACTTCCTCCTCTGCCGTGCTCTCAGGCAGGGGGCGTGGCTAGTTCTTTAATTCATGCAGGTATCCAGCGTAGATCCAAGGTAACGATTGTCGGCCTCCTCGCGGGGATTCCACACTGTGCTCCGCTGAGAACTTAACAATAGGCTATAGCCCTGTGACGCGCCTGGCACGTGCACAGCTTAATTGCTTTACAAAAACCAAGTTCTGAGAAGTAGCGGATTTTCTAAAGAGGTAGTCTCCAGTTCCTCAACACTCGTAGGAATGAGAATTAATTAGTATGGAAAATCTGGGACGTCTAAGCACTTTGCCGACTACAGGGTTCTCTTTCCTACCCAAAAGTTCTCCCACGCTCCCTCTGACCCTTGGTCCCTACAACCCAACAACGTTTAATTCCATGTGTTTCTTGCTCCGTAGCATACACATACATTCCCACCTGTAACAAGCATTTGCAATGCAATAGGTCTCGCATTTACACAAGTTTAAGCTATTGGCATTGTAAATGACAATGCCTTTTATTTATGTTTTAAAAACCAAAACATAAATAAAATGCATTGGCATTAATAATGCCAATTGCTCAAACTTGCGTAAATGCGAGACCTATTGCATTGCAAATGCTTGTTTTATTTGCAGTGGAGTCATTATATTTGCATAGTGCAATTGCCATTGCTAAAGTAAAAAACATTGTCATTTTGAACACCAAGAGCTCTAACTTTAACAAAGGCAAGATGCATGGTAGTTAGATGGTGCCCCCTGGAGGTCGCAGTCTAATGGACCCGCGCATTCAAAAGACATGAGGTATTACTAGCGTCTTGCAAATTAAAGTACCGGCTTACTCACCTAAACATCCCAATACGAATCTGTGGCTAAATACACACTGAAGTCATTTGTAAACGAGCAGGGAATTATGTATGAATAAGTGCACGTGTGTGTGGGGGGCATACAACAACATAGCCATAATAAGCGAGGCACGTTTTATTATTTTTTCATTGTAATAATGCCTTATTTTAGGCAACTCTAGCAAGGAATCTGGTTAGGGAAAAGGGAAGCGAAAAAGGCTACAAAGTACGCAAATTTGGATGAGTGCAAAGGAAAATCGATTCTTCGAGCTGCAGTGGCATAAACGGATGCTAAGAAACAAATTAATTATGGATGCGTGTTTCTTGGGCACAAGATTCACAACACATTCGCACTCCGTTGGCACTGTTTACTCAATGTTATCAATAAAGTTCTCTTGAGAAAGAACGCCACACGCCAGAATACGAAAAGGAGTTAGAGGAAGAGAGGGGTCCGCACAGAGCGGATACAGATGTGACAATTGGACATGCACATAGGAAGTACGCTTACTCTGGAGGAGTACTAAGAGGAAGAGCTCAGCTCGAAATGCATTGGGCATAAAAATATGAGATTTAAACCAATAAAGGAATGTTATGATTGAAATAACAAGCAAGAAAAAGATATAAATGCAACTTTATTCATGAACAATATTTGAATGAACTTTATTGATAACATTGAGTAAACAGTGCCAACGGAGTGCGAATGTGTTGTGAATCTTGTGTCCAAGAAACACGCATCCATAATTGTCAAGCAACTCTAGGCTCAGAGAGAGTGTACACATTCAGCACCACTGAACTTGTTACAATTTGAGTACCATTTTGAACATTAATACACCTAAGGAGTGCGGGACCACAACACATATGGTTTCATTACGAAACAAATTAAGCCACTGACAGACCTCAAGTAACTGCAGGAAGCACCAACGCTCGTCATGTGCAGTTCTTCTACTGTCCACAAGAGGGCGCCATTGCATCCATTTCGGGTTTCAGAAATGCGGATACACAAACTGAGTGGGCTAAAATCAGCGCTGTTCTGAGTCCTGCTTCGCCAGCCACCATTAACAGAAATACTTAGACCTACAATAAAAATACATGGGGTCATGGTGAGCAGAAGCACTGCACGGGGGTATGGTCAGTGTCATTGCATCGATATTCTACCAACAATAAAACTTCACTTCTTCGCCCAAATAGCATAGTAAAATGTATGTTATTAGAACAGCGACCATTTTAAAGTTTCGGCAAGCTTCAACTGGCACGACAGAAGTTCAAAGAGCAACTTAAAGTGATCTTAGTATTAGTAACCGCCTTGCTCGAATGAAGTTAGTATACCGATGCGACCCAGCCACCCAGAAGGCCAGGTACATCACTGCAATTTAAATGTTGTTGCCCGCGGCGCACTTCTCGTTAGGGTAAATGCTTTTATTTAATGCAGTTACCATCATAAAATAGCATCATTCCAGACAGAGCGACACCCAACGGGAATATAAATCCTCCGACGTAGCTGCTTAAAGTATGAATGATGCACAATTGCTCCTGTGTGAATTTCATCTGGACAATCTGTGGGCGAGCGGTGGCAAGTGCAGCGACGCGCAGAGTTTACCTTGCGAGAGCGAGCGCGATAATTACTAATAGATGGCGCCGCTGCTCGCTCTCACAAGGGAAACGCCAAACGTGCAAGAGTCACAATAGAAACCAATGGAAAACATGCACACGTTTAGGCAAAAGTCCTGAGCAATGGCTAAAGGTCCCCTCCTAAGCAGCGCTTGCCCGCTGCCTAGGCGAGACCCAAAAACTGGTTGTAAGAGGCACTGAAAAGTGCACATGCCCCCTTCGCCATAGGAGGAGACTCCCCTAGCAAGTGGGCATTGTATGTTTATTTTCAAAAAGTAAATTCCACTTTGGGATTTTCTTTTTGAAAATCAAAAAAAGTTGTTCTTTTGACTTATGGCTCAGTCATGTTGATATAGGCGTCTGTCAAACTTACAAAACATTGGCAGGAACTACCGTGATGCTGGTTCCTGTCTATGCCAGGAAGTTCCGCTGGGCCATGGCAGATTTCCAATTCTGCCGGGCAGCACCTCTGTCAGAGTGACGGAGCAATTGACTTCATTGCCCTGGAGGAGGAAGGGCCTCCCGCCAAGATTTAAATTTGGCTCTTTGCCTTTCAGAGTTCTGGAAGTATTATCAACCATTTCATTACTGACAGCTGCTGTGGGACAGCACCTTTCCCTCATAAAGTGAATAAAACTCTTCTGAAGGGAAAAGTTCGACAATCTCATTCATATTATGCCAGTCCTTGAAGGACTCTGTGGTCAAGAATTCCAAGGATTAACCTTTTTATTCTTCTTTTTACCTAATGTTGCCGTTAGAATACTTTCGGGGCTGGACGAATTCCCACAGAGTTGCCTGTTGCTTGAGGTTTATTATTTAGTATCTAAAGACTTTGATAAAGAAGCTTCTGAACGAGTTCTAGGACATTTCAACATGAATTTCTCAATTACTGAAGACTTCATACCCCAAAATGACTTTGTAACATGTTAACATCCGCCATAAAATGAGTAGGAATACTAATAGTATTTTTAGATTCTCCACAAAAGTGGGGGCACGCAGAATTAAAGACATGGTGTCTATATATAATGCTAGATGTGTGTCTTCTGCACTTTATGGAGCAGGAATATGGGGTCACCACCAGGATCAAACATTACAACAAGACGAAAATAATTTCCTTAAACACCTGTTGAGTGTACCACCATCGGCTTCCACAGAACTAATACACCAGGAAGTGGGTCTAATTATATCTCAGATTTGGCAGTACTTCGTCCTCTCCTATTATGGCGTTCTATCTGGGCAAAAGACGAAACTGCATTTACGCAAAGTATCATTAGAGCTGCCTGAAGCTCGATCACTGTCTACATATTCCCTGGTTGAATTATATTCATCACTGGCATAGTCTTTTATTTAATCGCAATATCCTTACTGTACCAGAATATGTGGCCACAATCGCCAAAAGGGAAATCAGGGAAATATTCCTGGCCATTAACGGGAGACAAGAGGAAGTTCATTTAAGTTACAACTGACTGTTGTATTTTATCAACAATTGAATCTTAAAACTGGTTTATAATCCTATTTAGATGGCGTAACAATAACCTGACATCGTTTTGTCTTGACTTGTTTAAGGATGGGGATCGTTCACCATCTTATGGCATTTCCAATCATGAAAAGAAGTAAAGGTTTACTATGCCCATGCGACAATATTTCTAAGCAAAGCTCCTGTCATTTTTTGATGTTTTGTAAATGTTATTATTCCTTAAGGAAATTTTATTTGAAGCCGTTGTTTTTAAAATATCATATCCGATCCACTAATAATGCTATGAGGCTAGTATCATCATTGTAAAGTTGGAATGTCTGTTTTTACGTGGCTACTTATATTTTAAAATGTATTGCTGCTAGAAAATTAATTGTCCTATAAAGCCTACTAGACCGTGAATCCCCTTTTATGGCAGTTTGCACTTTATGCTTGAATTTGCACAAATAGACATTGAGTCTGTAGGCGATATTGTTTTTGCGTAATTTGCACATAACCTTGTAACGCTAATCAGTGTAACTGTGTTTGCAAGATGCATTAGTCACTTTATTCTTGTCATTTTTCGCGTAATTTGTACATGATATATGTGTTTGCAAGATACATTAGTCACTTTATTCATGTCACTTTTTGCGTTTTTTTGCACATGACATACAATGTCAATACCTGTTGAATGCCATAATAACTGTTTGATATGGCTAAAACCATAAAAGGCTTTATCATTCTGGAAAATTTACAGGGTAAACATTGTAGGATGTTGTAGGATTTAAGCATGTATATAGCAAGTACAAGACACTTTATTGCAAGATGTATCCATAAATCGAATATTGTTATCTTTTTGTACATACCAGCTCCCCTGTCAAATACCTGCTAAAAATGTGAAATGTAATGGTGATGGCAATTTATTTATGTATTTTATGTATGCTTATATGGTTGTTATTTAAACACAGAATAAAAGCTTTGAAACGACTTTGTAATAGATGGAGTTAACCTTCAGGAATTTGCGGGTGAAAGATGATATACGATATGCTTTGCTTTTAATGTAATAGTATGAAACTTTTATCCGGGATGCAAGATCTTCTTTGTCAATACCAGGAGTGTCAGTGTCCATCCTAGGTCGTTTAGAAGGAATGGATGGTGGAACAATGTTGTTGCTAAGCATGACTCTGCAGAAGGCGCTGGTGTGATAACTGGGTGCAAAGTAGGTGCTTGAGGATCTTCTGGCTGTGGTAGTTAGATCTTATTTTGATGTTTTCTTCAAACAAATCTCAGAATTCTTCAGAAAGAAAAGACTTCATCGTCATGTTGGAAATGTTTTGACCTGCCTTATAATATGGCCAAAACACTGACGGCAGATTCCTCTTCCTCTCACAACACTGAAGACATACCTGTGGACCTGATAGAAGGACTAGGAACTGAAGACATTGGAGTCACAATCACCTGTAATAATAGCATTAGCAAGAGCAATGAGTATCACTTGTGCTTGCACATTAGTAAGAGTGACTAGATAGCCTAGTCTAAAATAAATTCAAGGGTAGAGAAGAATCAAAGATATTTGGTGAACAGTGAGGGACTGATCTACAGGAGTACAAAATACTACTGCGGGGGAAGATAGAGAGCGACTCTGATTGTATGGATTCTTACTTTTTTTCTACATTTTTACTATTAATGTATTAATTTGAATAGGGACCAGATGTTCCTGCACAACTTTTGGGCTCAAGTGTCAGGCAAGGATGCTCGGATCATTTCTGTCTTATGAATCAGCTTTGACATCTCATATAAGGGTTCTTTACATTCATTGACTGTTTTTACAGTGGAGGCTCCTGTGAACCTCCCTTCGGGGTTGACACCCATAAGTCTGTTTCTTTGCTTTTCCACCCACTTCGCTGTCTAATTATTTTCACCATCTGCTCCCTGATCCATTCCCTTTCCCTACCAACTCCCTCATTCAGTCACCCTCCCCTCCTGATTATCTGTCCAGGCTACTTCTATGTACTCTTCCCTGTCCAGTCCCCTTCATTATCCATGCGTCCTCTCTCTTGCAACCTTTCATGGCCAATGCTATTCCATGAGCTGCTGTTTGTTCAATCACCAGCCCTGCTGCCTTCTGCGATATCGCTTTCTCCCCACAACTATCCAAGCGCACTATCCTTTACACTTGTCATCTCGTTGCCCCCTTCTGGCTCTACCTGACCCCGCATTGCTCTACCAATCTCTTTGCTGGCTTTGGTGCCTCCTCACGCAAAAAGCGTGTTGCGTATCATAAAATACCAGTTGTTTACAAGTTGAAGAGTAAGGGTAAACATAAGCATCTGGATGACACACTGGAAATTGTGTCGGGTTTAACCTTGGAATGATGCGTGGTGGTACTGTGGAGGGAGAAGAAGCAGTATTTAGTATCTGCAAGTGCCCACATGCTTCCTCTCGTACTCTGTCAGCATTGTGTAGTTAGATTAAGAAAACCACCAAAACCTACAATTTCACATTTGATTCAATACAAATACTCGCAAAAGTAAAGCAAATTAAATAGTTTAATTCTGTCTTCTAATAATATTCACAGTAAACTTTTCAAATTTTCTTTTAGAGTGACGTCCCCAGCCATTCTTGTCTGTGGACGAGAGGCTGCGAGTCTGACAAATATTCTATGAGACCATAAATGTAGCCCTATCCCGCGTTGTTGGGTCCACACTGCTTCCTAAAATAAGGTTTATGTGATACACCTTTTATCCCACAGTCGGACATCTTGTTTGGATATCGGGAAGCAGCACCCTCTGAGTTGAGGGCTCCGGTGATGGGACTCTCTGGGTGAGGAAGGTCATGGATCGGAGCTCCTGCTGGACACTGAAAAGAAAAGGAAGTGATGAGGACCGGTATAGGCTCGACGTGGATAGTCCACGTGGAAGAATGGTTTTAATGGGACTACTGCTGGGTATATATTTTCTAATGTATTAGGGGGACCATTAAATTAATTAAAATAGAAGTGCTAAACAAAACTTCACACTGTGGTCTTATGATGACCCCTTAGAGTATTTTCCCTAAGGAGCATGTAATAAGTAAGAGGAAGACAGGAAATGTATTTCCAAGAACAAAGCAAGGAAAGTAGGAACAAAAAACGACAAACAAGGACAAAAATATTAGCTAGATACACGTGTTTTACAGGAAAATGCAAAGATGGGTCTGTAAGACTGTACAGAGTCATTATACATTAAATTCCTGCATACCCAAAAACGGATGGCAGAGGTGCAAAAGGAAAAGGTATACTTGCCCATTTCTGGAAGAATAGGGTAAGGTGGATCAAGCTAAAATAAAGTGGTTGGAGGAAGCCAGCCATTTGTGGTGCATCGTAGGACATTGAGGGAAGCTTTTGGAAGCTTTAGCATTATTCACATCCTTGTCTATTTATCACCGTAGAAACGTCTGGTACAGGAGGAGAGCAGATAGTCACAAGAAGTCAATATATTTTTTTTAAAGGTGGAAGCGAGTTCCTGGGTTACTCAAACGTTCAAAGTAAATCTACAACTTTTTAGAATCCTCAAAGAATCTTTTGAGGATTTGGGAAAATATATGACAGTCATTGATTTTTTTGAGCACTCAAATGGAAACATATTTCTGCCTGCAGAACTGCTGTAGGTGTGCCATTCTTATGAGTTAGTTGAACGGAAATGTGTATTGAGGAAACTAGTTTCTCTTTGGATAACCACTTATCACACAGGAAACAAACGTTGCCTTACTCGTGAATGGAGTAAAAGTGCTTAGGTGTCCAGGTTGGGAATATATCTCCAAACTGCTGACTAGTACCCATATTTGTACAAGGTTGCGAATCTTAGAAAACATTTACAGGTTAACCTACCCAGGGATATCCAGGAGCACTCCCTTAGCCCATCATGTATTCATGTGGAAATTCCATTATACTTGTGAAAGGTCCATACTTGTCAATCCAATTTGTGAGGACACAAACCCGCCATCAGGGGCATGCAGCCTACTTAGTGAAAATGGCCTCCCCCTAGACGCAAGTCGGGTCGGCGTCCAAGCCAATCACAACGCTGCCATTGCGCTGTGATTGGTTTAGGGGCGGGGAGGGAGGCTGCCTGGGAGGTGAGAGGAGACGCATGCAGGACCTGAGAAGATGGTACATTTAATTTATTAAAAGAAAAAATTAAATTACCCCCCACCCTCTCTCCATGCGTGATTCCCCCCCCTGTTCCCCCCCCCCCGCATTGAGTGATGCCGGTCGCGACTGCCCGACATACATGATTCTGTGAAAGTGGAGTATGATGTTCCATGGCAAATGTTTTTTGCAAACCTATGTTTTAATTTGATCTGCGAAAAACATTTAAAATCAGCCTGACTTGTGGGACAGAAGGAGTCTGTACTAAGGGGGGCAGCAGCATAGCAGCAGGATTTGCAGAGCCATGATACCACTCTGCAGGTTAAACAGAGTTGATAACTAGGTTGCGTGAATGGAAGAGGTGGGAAAATGGAACAGAAAGATGGGGTTGAAAATAAAAAGTACGAAGCCCTGCATTCAGGTCAGATAGCCCCAAAAGACCAGTTCCAGATATGGACGAGGGCATAAGACGTCATAACACAAGAGAGGGATCTTGGGATTATTGAATCCAATGACTACAACATTTTCAAGCAGTGGCAAATCTGGCAGCCAGGAGACTGTTGGGGTACTCAGGGAGAGGTATACCAACCACAGTGAAGGAAGATGTGTGGCCGCTGCATACAATGTGGATGAAGATTCATCTAGGGTGTTGCGTCCAATTCTTGACGTCATTCTCCAAATGGATAAAGATAGCTTAGACAGCCCAGAGAAGACACGTGAAGAAGAAGGTGCAAGGGCTGCACCAGAAATTCAGATGAAAGGTAAATCTGTACAGTCTGGAAGAGAGGAGGCATGGAGCAGATGTGATGAGAAGAATCTATCGAGCTTAGGAGTATGTATAGGGTAGCCGAAGCGAGCATATTCCACAAGAGATGCGGCTCTACAGCAAGAGGTCATGAGCTAAGAATTGTTTTTGGGGATGCTCAGGATTACTGTACATTCGAACTTCATAGAAATAGCTGTTGCGGGAATGAAGAAGACAAAACCAGTAACAAAGTTAAAAACATGCATGAGATACACAGAGAATAGTATAGACAACGATAGATTAAACACTAAGTAAACGGCAGAGGATGAAAGAATGAGCTAACTACATGGGTGGAGGCAATCCATATTTGTTGTCAGTATCTACATCTTTCATTAGTGGCATAGCTAGGGTGCAATGGGCCCCAGGACTGGTAAGGAAAATACCCCCAATCTGATCACATTTTGGTAGTAAAACAAAGCCACAACTGTGGTGCAGTGGACCATTCACAGCTGCAGAACCCGGTGCCATTGCACCTGCCATACTCTTGATAGCTCCTTGTGTACCACTGCTAAGGAGTAGGATTAATTCCTCTGCTTGTTTTAGGATTCACTGTAGAATGTCTCTAAGGTCACTATCCATTGTCTCCCCATCCCTAAGAAAGACTGGCTCCTGACCTGAGTCTCTCTTTGGGAAGAGGGTACATTGAAAATGCCCTTGGGCAGCCCCCACCTCTAGCGTACCTTAACTCCCATTAGAGGAGACTCTGTCACCCTTCACATCCTCTAGGACAGACTTCTGATCCCTTTCATTACCATCAGTATACCCCTTCCTCGTGTGATTGGTGAACCTAGCCTCTAAGAGAGCACCAGGACTGTCTCTTACCTCCAGTGTAATCAATCCACACAAAAGAGCACTAGGCCCTTCTCTCACCCAGTGCACTTTGTCCCCATAAGAGGGCTCTAGGCTCTTTATCTCATCCAGTGTAATTTATCCCCATACGATAGCTATAGGATCTTTCTCTCACCCACTGCACGTTATTCCCATAACGGAGCACAAGGCCCCTCTCTTAGCTCGTGTAATCTATCCACACAAGTGGGAGCTAGAGCCCTTCGCTTGTCAAGCATACTTTATCCCACAACAAAGCACAAGGGCCCTTCTCTCACCCAGTGTACTTTATCAATTTAAGAGAGCGTAAGGCCCTTCTCTCATTCCAGTGTAGTCCGTCCAACAAGGAACACTAGGGCCCTACGCCTATTTAGTGTAGTTCATCCCCATAATAGAGCACTAGGCCCTACTCTCATTTCCAGTGTAATCTATCCCCGTGAGAGAGCGCTAGGAACTGCCCTCACCACTAGTTTAATATATCTACAAAAAAGAACAGGAGGCCCTTCTCCCAGCTCCAGTGTAATCTATCCCCATACGAGAGCACAAGGCCCTTCTCCCGACACTAGCATAATATGGCCACATAAGAGAGCACCAGGCCCTTGTCGCCGACCAGTGTACTCCATCCTCAAAAGGAACACTAGGCCTTTATCTCTCCTCCAGTGTAATCTACCCCCTAAGAAAGCAGTAGGCCCTTTTCTCAACTCCAGTGTAATCTATCCCCATAAGAGAACACTAGGCCCTTCTTTCCCCTCCAGTATCCTTAATCCCTACAAGACAGCACTAGGCCCTTCTCTCAACTCTAGCATAATATGTCCACATAAGAGAACACTAGGCCCTTCTTCCCTCACCAGTATCCTTAATCCCTACAAGACAGCACTAGGCGCTTGTCTCAACTCTAGCATAATATGTCCACATAAGAGAACACTAGGCCTTTCTTCCCCTCCAGTATCCTTAATCCCTACAAGACAGCACTAGGCCCTTCTCTCAACTCTAGCATAATATGTCCACATAAGAGAACACTAGGCCCTTCTTCCCTCACCAGTATCCTTAATCCCTACAAGACAGCACTAGGCGCTTGTCTCAACTCTAGCATAATATGTCCACATAAGAGAACACTAGGCCCTTCTTCCCTCACCAGTATCCTTAATCCCTACAAGACAGCACTAGGCGCTTGTCTCAACTCTAGCATAATATGTCCACATAAGAGAACACTCGGCCTTTCTTCCCCTATAGTATCCTTAATCCCTACAAGACAGCACTAGGCGCTTGTCTCAACTCTAGCATAATATGTCCACATAAGAGAACACTAGGCCCTTCTTCCCCTCCAGTATCCTTAGGTCCTGTGCATGACATACAGAGCCATTGCAAAAAACAGTGACTCTGGAGTGGGTTCTATCATCTCCCACTACACTCCCGGAAGGAATCTGCGTTCCTCCGGGAAATTGCTTCTGTCAGTCCCTCGTATACGAAGAGCCAAATGGGGTGGCAGGGCTTTTTCCACTCTAGCTCCCAAATGGTGGAATGATCTCCCTTTGGACCTTAGGTCCCTACCTTCCTTACAGACATTTCGCAGTGCCCTAAAAACCCGCCTCTTCTTACAGGCCTATGTGTAAGGATGAATGGTTCAGACTTTTGATTTTATTGTTAGGCGCCTTGATACCTGCGGGTCATTGTTTTGCGCAATATAAATTTTAATCAATCAATCAATCAATCCCTACATGACAGCACTAGGCGCTTGTCTCAACGCTAGCATAATATGTCCACATAAGAGAGCACTAGGACCTTCACCTCCTGTGTAAGTCCCTTAATATGAGAAAGTGCTGAGAATTATTCTTCCATTCAGAGAATCCCCAAAAGCTCTGCAAGACCACCATGTCCTTCTTGCAACTTTCTTGTATAAAAATAGAACTGGTTCATGTCACCTCTGGTGTGCCATCCACCCACATACCCCATCCACATGAGGTACTCCTAGGGCCTTCATTTAACTCCATTCCAGTCCTATTAGAAGATGTTTGGCTCTTCAGTCACCTCCTGTGTACCCCGTTTGCATAAGAGCGACTTTTAGGCCTGTCCTTCACCGCCACTGTAGTCTTCCCTATTGTAGGTTTATGGACCCTTCCCCAGCTCCCGACTATGTACTCCCATCCTGGCTAGACAATCCCTGGCCTTTCCCTTACCTTTATCACACGTCTACCCACTGTGAGACATCCCTTGCCCATCCTTCGCGTACAATGTATCTTCAGCAATTCCCTTCACCTTTTATGCCTATCTATGCCTTTGAGAAACTATCGGAGCAGGTCACTCGTCGCCATTGAATTCCTATTCTGCATGATATTTCACTAGTTTCCTTTCTTCCTCTTGCTCACCTGGGTTCTTCAACGCCTTGGTCTCTAATGGCAATCTCAGTGGAAGACACATGGACCAAACCATGGTTCTGTTTCCTATAGGGAAAATGAAGCAGAAGAAACTTAGAAAGGCAACAGCTGGGCAGGTATCTAAAGTGTAGTTGGGTAGTATGCTATGGGCTATTTGTTACAGGTTTTGCTGCTCCAACTCTTTACAAAAGGTTGAAATCGAGTTTTAAAGTTATGTTGGGACTGCATTGAGTAAGCAATGCACCAAGGACCATTCAAGGTTTGCTAGAAATCATTGGCATGGGGTCTGGACAAATGATTATATCTTTGAAATATGGAACAACACTGACCACAGAATGCTGACATGACTAACTCATGAGAGGCCGTGAGCTGTCAACGAGGAAGCAGATGTTCTGAGGATTCATCATGATTCTTTTGCAAACAAAATCTGCCCTTTTATGAAGCTTGTAAGTGGTTCCATGAATCAGGTGTACTAACAGCAGAACTTACAAAGGCTGCACAGAAGGATTTTGACATTGTATATTCCTCCTAGTCCCGCTTTACAAATTAAGGCCTAAATTCTGATTCCTGTCAAACAAGAGTTTGCATAGATACAAACAAGTCTGAAAATAGATCAGCAATGGTATTTACCAAAGTGGGTGTACACACCCCCACCCTGCTCCACCCAGCTTCTAATGACGGCTTCACACTTAAAAGTTCACCAACATGGCAGAGTCTTAACTGTGAGTAAATTTTCTCACAGGGCTGGTTGTGGACATTCTAAATTGAGGCAATCCATAGTTGGATAGGCACACAGTCTTACAGTATATAATAAATGGCAATATAATTTAGAGCGCAATCCCACAATGCACCATTCATACATAAACTTGTAAATATCCTATACTTGAAACTTCTGTTCTGTATTCTATTGGGTTTAATGAAGTGCACACACACCACGGTGCTATGCACTACTAAGCAAAGGCAGAGCTGGACTTGTATACTAATGAGTAGGGTAAAGTCATGTTTTTAAGAGATACCTACATTTCTAAGTTGTGTTCTTGACGAATAGCCATAGGGAGCAGCTCCCGATGAATGGTGGCTGTCACTGAGGAAGCTATACCTCCGATCTTGAATCTTTTAGCTTTGTGTACTTTTGGAAGGTACTGATCTTAGGGGTCGAGGGAGAAAATGTGATTGAAGGCGGGTGTAGCATGATGTCTGTAAGGTACTGTACAAATCCTTGTGTACTAAGACCAATTGTCTGATTAATGGGCAGCTAATACAATTATTCTGTGGAAACAGGTTTTCTGCCAAGGACTGTGCACGGCGTGCAAATGATCTGGCAGAGTATGCAGGAGTTCCATGAAATACAGGTGTGGGAGATAAACTCCACCATTCTGCAAACTTACTTCCAGGAATGAGGAAGGCCAGACAGAGATCTGTTTGTGACAACAAAACAGAGCACAATTCAAGGAGGAAAAGAACAACTTACAACCCTTATGTGCCACAATTCCACGTTGGAGGTACAAATGGGATTACACCTCAGTGACCTAATGTACACCTGGAAAACATACATCTTCCATTATTGAGAATGTCATCAAGCGGGTTGGGGAGTTTTTGTCTGTCGAAACCATATTTACTTTTCTTGTTAACATTCCTGCGCAACTTTGCTTTAGTGCATCTAGACTGGTTCTCTCATGAATATCTGCTAAAGTGGATCTTTTGACATTTGAGCATTTCTAAAAACCCTTCACGGTTTTTAATTGTGGCATGTAAGTGTGGTGGGTCAATTACAGTGACGTAGTTGTGGTGACACCTCACCAGGAAGTGAAGCACACGTAGTTGGTCTAGCGATACCTTTTAAAGGCAGTTACCTGAGCTTCACTCCATTCATCTTAGCGAACAGCAGCCTCAAGACCTTCTCCTTCTGCTCCCACGTCAGGTCACTGATGTCCACCATCCCAGACTGGAGACTGCTCCTGAAATTCAATTCAAGACCAATATTCACCAAGAGCACATTCCTCATTCACAGACTGCACTACAGGTGTCCCATTCATAGAGCATTCTGTGCATGTCTCATTCACCTTTTCACACACTGCCTTATAGATGTTGCTTTGAGTCATTGCCTTTGCAAGCCTCAGCCAATGAGTGCGCTCTGCAGATCTCATTCGCAGACTGCCCTATACCTGTCTTTCATGAAGTGCACCATGGATTCCTCATTCACAGCGCACTGTGATGTAGACATGTTATTCACAGACTCTGCTGTGTCTCATTCACAGATTATAGAGTGTTTGTTTTGTTCAAAGAGTGCAACACGCAAATCTTAGAGTTCCCACCAATTATGTCTCACTCATTGAGTGTACCACTCACCTCTTACTCTAATTTACAACCTGCAGATTCAGGGTCTGAGACGGGGTACTAAAAGTTACTAACTGTAGTAAAGAAAGTCCTTAATTCTACTTCCATCCAAATGCTTGCAGGTAAAGTGCAAGCAAAGATCATCCGAACACTTGCACAGTACGTTTTAGGAGTTGGGCACATTCACATCATGCACTCCCTTAGCACACCACACATCCAATGTACAGCACAGATAAGCGTATCAGACGTATAGTAATACCACACTTTATTTATTTCACATAACTCCCAGTAAATCTGGGTCTCGGCCCAGGAGTTATGTTTTTTGCGTGCTCCATGGTACTGGAACTACCAGACGGTACTACCATACCTGGTTATTCAAAACTCAGGAATTGATATTACAAATTGGTATTGCGGGGTGGGGTTAGTATGCATGCATAGAACAACGCGTGATCATGAAGACCCCATGAAACCAGGAAGTATGTCATATTTGCCAGACAGCATCACTGCCTGTGTGCTGATGAAGCGGACGGTCTGATTCCCTGTCTGTCGCCTATGTTTGCAGCCACACAATGCTTGTTTGAGGAGATTATCTCTCTTCCACATGCACAGCAGGCATCTTGGATTTCACTATCTGCTCACTGAACCGCCACCTAGGGATCAAAACCGCCCATTTGTTTACCATGCCCTTACTCAGTATGAGGAAGGTAAAGGTAAGTGAATGAGAACAGCAGGTTCTCACGGAGGAGATCGTCAACGAGTAGCCCAGGTTCATGGGGGGCCTCCTCCTTCATAAAACAAGTGAGAGAGGGTAGAGGGAAACTGTGGCGGGAGATCACCAAAAAAGTAAATACTGTGTCTACTTTTCGTAACATTTAAGCCTAAAAAAAGATGGCAGGAGTTTTAGCGCTGTGTCACAGACCATCAAAGTAATGCCAAGCATCTCTGACATCTAGGGTGGACCAGCCACAGAATAGGAGCTCCAACTGTGAGAGGAAGGGCTGTACAGCATCACCAGCCCGAGGAAGCGCTGAAAGTGGAGCAGAAGCTGGAGACTCGGAAGAGTTAGGTGAATCTACCTATGTACAGACCGGCAAGATGTGTTCCTTAGACTGTACTGGGTAGGAGATGGTACCAGTGTGATACATTGGCAGTTGGGATTGGTTGATGCGATAGGCTTAGAGAATTCTGTATGAACAGGTGCTCCCTGGCACGAGTGGCCTGCACATCATAGCTTGCTGTTTAGACGCAGGACAGCCATGGCAGCATTACTTGCCAAAGGGACCGCGGGGTTCACTGGGGGTGGGACACAGGGTCAAAGACTAGAGACTGGTTTTCTTTAACTAGATGGCAGGTTTGTATGCAATAATATCGACAGCGAAGGATATATGGGATCCATTGCATACATTCAAGAGGACAAGTGATGGTGTATCCGACTAATCAAGACAGCGGGCACCGGCCGGTGTGTGACTATCGTGCTGATGCAGCGCAGATAAACAGGATGGAACTGGGAAATGTGTGAGTGAATTCCATGGTTGATTAAGAACAGTGGTCTGTCCTCCCTTGGGTGTCTTAATTCACCCTTGATGCGGTAAGACACAACGTAAAGTAACTTTACACAGAGACGAACTGAGAGCACATTGTGATCTTATGGGTGGTGCACTTTATGAGGAAACTGCTCCTCCATGTCCTCTTTCAGGCTCTAGTGTCACTCAGCGCCAAGACGCCCATGGGCATTCGCGCGCTTTATAAAAGCCAAAATCAAATCAAATCAAATGATCTAGTATCCAAGATTCTTGTGAGTTGTATCCTTTTTTGAAAACTCGAATAAATACAAATTTTTTTTTTAAATGTTATTTTATTATAAATTTTATTCATTTGGGCATATTTGCTTAATTGTTGTGCATATCTTTAGGATATATAGAATATAGGAACAATTACAATCCACATTTTACAGATTCACATAGTAAAAATAATTGCGGAAAAGACACGTGGCTTAAATACAGTGACTCACAGGCAGTGCTTTAAATGGGCCGGCACTTCTAAATTTTCGGCGCTTGAGTACCGGAGCTGCTTCTCTTTGTCCAAAGAGAGTACCGGTACTCATCACTCATGGGGATGTAAGCCAAGCTCAGTGAAATTGGCATTTACAAAAAATCGCAACCCAGCTGACAACGAGTGGGTCCGTTTTCCTGAAGCACTCTGATCGAGATCGAGTGCTAATCCCCCCTTTCAATGCGCTCATTGAGCCGCGGCTCGCCGTATGAATTTATTCAGAGTTGGCAGGAAGATTGGGAGGGGCCAGCCTCACACTGTGATGCCTGACGCAGTGTCCCCTCGGGCTCTTTGTAGTCCGTAGCTCTGTAGGTGTGAGAGCAGGGCCTGCTAACAGGCATATCTCGTGACTCTCGGGAAATCGAAGAAAAGGCTTCCTTCTGGTATAGCAGAGAACAGCAGCACTTGTTTGCAACCAGACTGAGAAGGAAGGTGGCGATATTGATGCTGTAGCACAGCAGGTGGGATGAAGGTGTAGTAATGAGGGCAGCAACGAATTTAAGCTTTTCTAAAATACATGTACTGAATGCCCTGTCTGCGTGCATGAATGCTTAAATGGTGCCCTTGGCCGGATCCCTTTGTGCTACCCATAGCTCCGCCCCCTAGCCCCACCCCAAGCCCCGCCCTCTAGCCCACATCTGCATCTTTTTTTCGATTTAAAGCACTGCTCACAGGTCAGTTGACAGGGAAGGTAAGGCAAAGAAGGCTGTGTTTCTTGCTGCTGCATTGTCACTTTCCGCATAATACTGCTTTGGACTTACGCTTATTGTCTGAGGTGCTTCTGAGCAGTAGCTTGTCATGGATTGTGAGTAGTGCCTTTGGAAATTGCTAAGGCGCATCATATCGCACAAGCCTCAAGGCACTTGGAAAGTGGCTGATTTCAGATTTCTGTGCTCTTTGGGCCGGGACCCTTTGCACATTGTGCAAATATTGTCCCTGTAAGTATATGTTTGATATTGTATGGCTCACATAACTGCCCTTGCACTGCGCCGTCACCTGGAGCACCTGCGTTTGTTTTTGACTACATTGATTACCGCTTCTACCTTATGTGTATACCTGAATACAGAGCATTAATCATCATTTGTGTTGATTCCTGTGTGGTGTATCTATTTTCCGGCCTTGTAACAATTCAAAATTGAATGATTCCCAGGGGAACATAGTTCTATGTGTGGTTTATAACCCCTGTTCCTTGGAATACTGGGTGCCCATTAATGTTGATATAGCACACGAGGAGAGCATTCAATGAGATTTGCAGCCCATGAGGAGAGAATACATCCAGAGTGATGTCCAGCCCAGATGTATATCTCAGTATCGAGGGCCGGTACATTGTATGGTACTACATGACCAGATCTAGATCAGGGGTCATTACATCGTCTCTGAAGGAGGGGACCACTGGCCTCCTTTTTTGTAATTTAACGTCCCCTTATGCATAAAAAAAAACATTATCCCTAACTTATTTATATACTTACCTTTAACGCTGTAGTGTCGAAAGTGCAGTGGTGGCGAAGTAGTGGGTTATACACACACACATGCACTCGCACACACCAAGATGTGTTCAGTAGAGACAGTTAGTATAAAGGAAGATGCACATAGTCATAGGTAGACAGACGGAGAGATGCACAAAGTGAGTGATTGAATTCATACCATTTCTCGGCTTCCTGTAAATCCTGGTGTACGTTGTTAGTGCTGTGCTCGTTGACATTGAAGGTGCGGACCCTGGGATACTCTTCTTTCCCAGCAGCAGCTTCCAGCATCTTCCTCTGGTAGGCATTTTGAGCTGCCTGCTTGTAGTACTGCCTATTGGATGCAATTTCCATCTTCACCTGCCCCAGGGCCTCCATGAAGAAGCGCTCCACTTCCTTCCGCTCCTCCAGAACGTTCCGTGCTAGTTTCTTCACTCGGTTCATCTCCCGATCTTTCATCTCCAGCATCTTTTGGAGTTTCTCCAGCTCCACCTGGCCTGCTTGGTTCTGCACTAGAGCCTTGTCCTGGGTCTTCTGGATCTCACCCTTGAACTCCCTGCTCATGTGTGCCAGGGCGGTTTCCAGACTCTCCACCTTCCTCTGAAGCTCCGTCAACTTTGCCTTCTGCTGAGCTGTCTGAGCAATCTTCTCTTGAACCAACAGGTCACTTGTTTCCTAGGCACAAAAACAGACACAAGTTCTGCACATTCACCTTTGAAAATTCAACAGATATGCTGAAAAGCATGTTTGTGCTACCTCATACCTGGATCGACACTAACTTTTCGCCATCTTTATTTTCCCTTGATGGCAGCAGAGGAACTCAGGTGAAAATTCCCACATATAACAAATACTCTTGGCGTACCCATTCCAGTCCTTTATTGGTTTCAACTGTCACTAATAGCTATTCAAACCCCTGCCAAGAGCTGGCATAAAGTAACTAACAGAAGCGAGTAGATATACATTAGCAACAAGGTTTTATAATAGAATGTTTATAATAGACACATGTTCATTTGGGAGCTCTTTAATTATGTTCCCTCATTAGGCCATCTTTAATTTGAATTCATCCCAAAAAGTGCCAATGACAAATGGAAGGTGATAAAGCTAAGAAACTGACTACATTTAGCATAAAAAATGTTTGGAATCTGCTTTACAAAGCCTGTATCAGCCTCAGTCTGTGAATCCACAGGGTAATGCCTGATGAAAAGCAGCAAACCAAGTGGGTGCTTAGCAGATCTCCACACGAGGAATGTTTCTGATGACAGTAGTGCTTATACTGAATCTGCTACTAAAACCACCAACTGCATCAAGAAGCCACTGTATAGCAGAAGGTTATGCGCTAACCTAAACACTAGGAAATGGACTCTAGAGAAAACACCACCATAGATTCTCGTATTAGTATCAATTGGAATATTATATAACTTCACAGGTAATGACACCACTTGGTTCATGTACAGCTGTTGACATCACAAGAAGTGCAAACACTGAAACAGACATACTAGGGGAAATGTAAAGCTAATAGAATTACCTACAACTCTCACTGAATCAGATACAAATATTCACTTTTTTGTTATGTGGGTACGTTATCTGGCTGGTTAACAGTGGAGCGCTGTACCGGGGCAAGCCTCAGTGGGGATATGAGAAAGGAGGGTAGAGAGAGAGAAGGTAGAGATAGTGGTGAAAGGGGTGCGAAGTCTGCCTATCTAATGCAGTGTTTGGTAAATAGGTGGGTTTTTACTTTCTTCTTGAATTGTAGAATGGTTGGTGCTATTCTGATATTGAAAGGGAAGTTGTTCTACATTCTGGGGACATCTGCTGAGGAGGCTTGTTTTCTCCTTTCTGCAGTGTTTTGTCTTGAACCTGGTGATGTGTGAGCTCCTCATCTGGCAGCAACATCCACATATTTTTTAGTTTGTAAGCTAAGTAGACAGGCGTCTTGGAGTAGATCGCCTTGTTAAAGGTGTCTTGGAGTAGATCCCCTTGTTAAGTGATGCAGATGACCCTGAAGATGGTCTAGGGTCACAGCGGGTGCCAGTGTAGATCATTTAAGACAAGGGTAAATTGATCAGATTTCCTCAGCCCCTTGATCAGCCGTGCTGCTGCATGAAGAATGGACTTCAGTGGTGTGAGGGTGCTTTCTGAGATGCCATTAAGCAGGATATTGCCTCCATCTGGGTGAGAGAAAACTAGTGCTTGAACTGTTGTTCTGAAGCCTTTCCTGGGAGAAAAGGTTTTATTTTATTTCAGGAGAGATTTGAAACCAGCCTGTTTTGTTCTCCTTGACAATGTGTTCTCTAAATGAGAGATTTGAGTTGAGGGTGAATCCAAGGGACATGGCTTTTTCTGTCAGGGCTGCAGCACATTAGCTTTAAGTTGGCGAGTCATGACTGAATCGGAGAATGTCTGGCCTTGTTGGCAAACAGGAGGAGTTTGACATCTGTGGGGTTTATCATCCGGTAGTATGCTGACATCCAGGATTGGATGTGTTTGAGGCAGACTTTGAACCTCTTTATGTTATTGGTTGAGGAAATTTTGCAGTAAGGTTGGGTTTCATTTGCATAGTGATGGAATTGACTTTGCCCTCTACAAAGACATATTAAGGTTCAAAAAGAGAGGCGACAGGGTGGTGCCCTGTGGGACTCTGCAGCTGATGGAGAAAGTCCTGGATCTAGTGCTTCTTACCTGAGCGAGTTGCTGGTATTTGATAAGGTAGGATGTGAACCACTGTAGTACTGTGCCAGTGAAGGGTGTGGATCAATGCTGGATGTACGAAGGTGACAAAAGCTGCAGATATGTTGGGCAGGACCAGGAGGCAATGGTCCTGTTTCGCATTGAGGAAGAGCGCATCATCAATTATTTGGCGAGTAGCAGTTTCAATATTGCAGCATGGGCTAAACCCTGAATGATAGCATTGGAGTTTGTTTATTCTTGCTAATGTGCTTCTGTAGCTGAGTGGTGACTGTCTTCTGAATGCTTTTTCCAGTAAATGGGAGGTGGGTTACAGGACGCAAGTTGGCAAGGCCACCTGGGTCTAGTGTGGGTTTCTTCTGCAGGGTGAGAATCTGTCCAGTCTTGAGGCTGCATGGAAAGATGCCCTAGGTTAGCAAGGGATTGATAGTGTGGAGAATGCACGTGAGAGCTTCTCCTTGCTGAGATTTGATGATGGAGGAGGGAAGCATTGTATCTTGCTAAGAGGTGGCTTTGAGTGAGTTCAGAATGTTGGAGGGGTGTGCAGGAGATAATATTGAAGGATGACCACTTCGCTCTGTGGCAGCTGGGTATAGGTTATGAATTTCTCCATGAATAAGAGGGGATAGAGCTACATCTGTAAGGTGGTTGTTGGGTAGAGGGTTCTGAGATGGAGCGGCACACTGTTCAATAGCCTAAAAGAGGGCATTTGCTTCTGTTGATTGTGGTCTTGTAGTAGGTGGCTTTGGCGGTGATGATGATAGAATGACAGTTGGAGCGGAGTGCTTTCTAAGGGTAAGGTCCTCCTGGCTTTTTGATACTTTCCATTTCCTCTCCTGTCTTCATATGGCATGCTTCTTTTTGTATGTTTTTGGGTGTGCCATGAAGCTGACAGCTTAGGTTTGGAGGCATTAGGTGTCAGAGCAGCATAGCATTCTACGTGATTCTTGAATGACGTTGTAGATGTTGTGAAGGGTGTTGACATCTGCTGAGGGTGGTAGGTTGATTAGTTCTTCTTTAAGTTCTTATAGATTGAAAAAGGAAAGGTAACTTTCCCCTTTTTCTGCTGTCCTTTATATGGGGGAGTGACATGTACAATGGTGATGGGGGCGGCAAGATGATTAGTCCAGTCTAGGAAAACGGGGGTTTGAAGTGGATGTAGAGACAACAAGGTCCAATCTTTTGCCTTTGGAGTGAATAGACTTGATGATGTGGTCTATTAGTTCTGAGGTGTTGAGTAGAGTCAAGACCTTCCTTAATCTTTCTGGTGTTGAAGTTGCAGGGGAGACTGATGTCTCTAAGGAAGGTGGGGTGGAAATGATTTCTGGAGGCAGGGGAGATGAGGTATGATATTTCTTCTACAAAGTGGTTGTGGACTCCAGGTGGTCTGTAGATGAAATAAAATGAGGTTGGTTTGCAGACTGAGAAATTAAAGTGGCAGGCAACCGCGTGTAAAGCACAGTACTGTCTCTCTGACTGTCCTTTGCATAAACGACTGGGGCCTTTCTTGAAAAATCACGCTAGGAAATGCAAGTACTTGGAGCCTAACTGAGGACATTGTGTAAAGCATGGTAGTGTCTCGCTGACTGACCTTTGAATGAATGACCTGGTTCTTTCTTGAGGAATCACACTAGGGGATGCATGTACTTTGCTTGATATTGAATGAGGACAGCGTGTAAAAGACGGTGCTGTCTCATTGACGGTCCCTTGCAAAAACGACTGGACTCTTCCTTGAGGAATCACTCTAAAAGATGTATGGACTTTGCTCGAGACTGGACAAGGGCAGTGTGTAAATCAGGGGACTGTTTTACTGACTGGAGATACAATGCCAAAGTTAAAAGACAACAACACACTATGAACTCTCATGCTGCACCTTTTCCAGCAACAGTGCTGCTCTCTCTTCTTTTAGCTTCGAGTTGGCTTTCTTTAGTTCATCTGCTTGTGCCACGTGGTAGGAAAGAGCTTCGCAGAGTCGAATGTTTTCTTTGAACACTGCCCGTCCTCGTTCATCCAGCTGCCTACAGAGAGCAAAACATAATACATAACGTCAGAGGTGGGTTTTCATGAGCTGTAGTAGACTGAGGTGGGAGTGCATAAACCATTAAAGAATGGGTGGTCTACCAGTGGACAAACCAGGAAGAACCATTGTGTGGAGGGGCACAAGGAAAGGGATTATTTGTCCAGGAAGATTACCAGGTGCTGTTAAGGGATGAGCAAGAGAGATGGCAGAACATAATAAGCATACCCAGTGACTATGTGGGGACATGTATAGAAGGAGATGTGACCCCCAGGGGCACAACAACTCCCTGAGAATTGTGTAAGGGATGGGGAACAGAGGCAAAGTGACCCCCAGTGTCACCTAAGTGTCTCTTTAAGAGAACCAAATGTGGGAAGTTGATAGCCAGATAAATCATAGGAGACATTTTAGGAACTGTAGGGAAATAGCCCACTGGACGACTGGATAACCACAGAAGGCGTATCGATCACCTCAAGGACCATGGGCTCTCTGGACATGGCCAACGAAGGTGGTGTGAAATTAAGCACGTAAGGAACTGCCGTAGCAGAATGATTCGAATTACTCATGGCCGTTGGTGATTGGAGCAAGGAGGTGCCTCTCCCAGGTAGTACAGGTAGCACAGGTTGTGAGGGAGCATGAGACTGAATGGATTACTCAGAAGAGAAACACAGCCCCCTTTGGGGTGTAGTAAATAAAGGAGAAGAGCACCAAGGGCAATGCCAAATCTATTGCATGATATCAGAGACACGTCTGCCAGGGGAACGTGTGATGTCATAAAAAGTACTATGCCATACAAAGCAAGACCCATCTCGCTTGAGGACACCAAAGGGCCCTTAAGGCCTTTAAAGGGCATCATCTAACTGAGAAAATGCCTCCTCTTAGGGAACCTCCAGAGGAACTTTAAAAGTCCTGGGACCCAAGAAATTGAATGCACACCCAGAGTAAGCCTCATCCAAGCTGTGGGATGGAAAGGCAGAGATTCATCCCTTTAAGGAACACAGAAGAATACTTCATGACTTTGGAACTTGAGAGGAGACACATCCCCTAGGGAAGCAAGCTGATCACGGAAGGGCTGTGGCATTAAAGGGGGAGACACAAGTTTTAGGAAGTCGAAGGGGCTGCAGAGATACAGTACAAATCACTCATCTGTAATGACTCTTATACTTGTAGCCTTTAACCACCTAATCCCTTCTCCATACCAATGGGATTCTGGCTGCGCTAGCCCAGGAACAGTAGCCTCTCCGCACAGCATAGGCCTGTTACATTAAAATCCTGAAACCCAGGCCCATTCACAGCGCTGTCTGTGCCGTGGTCCTGCCCCCATTTATGTCCGCTGGTTTTCAAGGTCGCAGTCCCATTCTCCATCAATACGGGAGCTCAGCAACATTTATTTATATTTATTTATTTTATTTATTTATTGAATTTGTAAAGCGCTACAGCTACCCAAACGGGTTTCCCGGCGCTGATTGTCACAAGTAACCTGACACCCATGAAAAGAAAGAATCTACTAGTTAAAGAGCCAGGTCTTAACAGCTCTTCGAAAGCAAACATAGTTGACCTCCGCACGGACAGTCAGCGGGAGAGAATTCCACAGTCTGGGTCCCAAGTTGGCGAATGCACCGCCCCCCATTCTGGACAGCCTATACTTAGGAGCACAGAATAAGTGTTGAGAGGAAGAACGGAGCAAGCGGGAAGGAGAATAGGGCTTAACAAGTGACTGAAGATAGAGGGGAGCCACACCCATCTCAATCTTGTGCATGTAGCATAGCGCCTTGAACTTTATACAGCTTTCCACACGGAGCCAATGAAGTTCCCTCAGGCGTTCTGTAATGTGGTCTGATTTACGACATCCAAAAAAGAGTCGCGCGGCCGCATTTTGTACCAGTTGGAGACGGCGGGTGACCGCCTTGGTGGACCCCAGATACAGTACGTTGCCATTGTCCAATCTGAAGGTCACCAAGGCGTCAACCACGGATCTCTGGGTGTCCGAGGGGAGCATCCCCAAAAAATTTCCAAGCCACCGTAAGATGGTAAAGCAGGTGGCAGACACTCTGTTGGCTTGGTCCCTATATAGATATAAAGTCGGATTTACTGGTACATTGCAAGGAGTACAGAGGGAGAGGAAGGACCACTAGTACAAAAGTCAGTACAGTGAGTAGTGTGCACTCACTGCTATAGCCACCCCCTTTCGCTAAACGGTTTACAACCAATTCTAGATTATGCCGGGGAAGCAGCTTGTGACCTGGCACAAGGGCCTAGACGAAGGATGCTCTTTAGTATGAGTTGACCAAAGTGAAGTCAGCTCCAACACATGATGTTTTCAAAGCATGTGTGGAGTGGCGCCCTCAAGCAGCCACGATTAGAGGGTCGAGGCACGGAAAATTCATGGCACCTTCCTATTGCCGGGGTTGACAATCTGCCTTAATGCACATGGGAGGGGTCCATCCAGCATTCAAGGGTGTGCTGTGGCAGTCAGAATGAGTCTAATGTGCTGTCTTGACTCCAAAGCTTCAAGATCCCTGGCCTACAGCTTGAGCTGGGAGTGGCTGACTAGGGGAACTCTAAAAGAAACCTTGTGAAAAGAGTGAAAAAGAAGGCTTGCTCTGCAAAGCGGCCGGTTCCTGAACCACTAGGACTTTAGGAACCGGCTATCATACGTGAGAGTGGGGAATGGGTGCCTGTGAACAGAGTAATACCCACCCCATAGGCTTTAAGAGCAGACCTGAGCTGTGCAAAGGTTTAGAGTGGTGGCCGACAGAGAGATGTGGGCTGGAGACAGCAATGAAAGAGAAAATGGAGGAGCAGCGCCATGACAGTATGCAGAACATTCGAGAGGGAGAGCCTGGGGTTTAAAAACAGAGGGGGCCAGAGAGTGAAAGACGGGATACTCAACTTACCGTGACTCTTCCGGTCTGACTCTGACAGGAAGTTTACATTAAAACGCACCAAACGAGAGGGCTGCTAGAGTCTTAGCAGAAAGAGTACATTTTTTGACAGAAAATGAGCAGAACAAGGGGTCGAATGTTCTTTAGAGGGCCCCACGGAACAATGGACAAAGAGACAGAGGCGCGGAGAGAGAGTGGATCTGAGACACAGTGGAGGGGAGGGGGGTGGACGACGCCGCCCGCGCGAGGCGCAGGGGAGGGATGGCGCGTCTTACAGAATCGCCTCATTGTGGGCGCGCTCCGCCAGCATCGCGGTCCTCTTCTCGGCCTCCTTCTCCAGCCGTCGCTGAAAGAAGAGGGGATTGTTGTGATCAGTGACAGACAAGAGAGGGCTGAGGTTTATAATAACAACGATGGCTCGAGAGAGCCTGTGGATGTAGGGCACATTAATTACACAATGATGCTCTTAAAACATGCATAAGCCAAGAACAGTGACGGAAGACCATATGAATACATACATACGGAGTCCCATCTAAGGAGGTGCCCCTCTCCAGGTTTACAAGGTGGATTTCAAGAGTACAGAGAAACATATCTTCCATCAAATGACGTCACAGCATGTTTACAGGCAGTGACATGCCCTTCTGACTGGGCGTTCATCCCTTCATTGTGCATCCTGAGCACACCCTTAATTAGAGAGTCATGTTGATGGCTTTTCCATTAATGTTTCATTCACCAACCTCTTCACGTCAGCCAGGTAGGGGTGCTGCCCTGGGTTGTCCTTTGCTACCCCTTACACTGCGCGTCCTGCTGACCGAAGGAGTCATGAGGAAGTGGCAGAAACAAAAAGGAAACAGGGCGCAAAGAAGAACTATGTTTACTGTCTGTAGTTTACACTTCTTTTCCTACCCTCTCACCCTCAGAAAAGGAACAGGAGGCTGAGGGAAGGTCAATGGTAGGACAAGGAGTCAACAGGGTGATGTCATCACAGGTCAAAGTGTGCTTGATGTCACGCCCACTGCCTGAAGCATGTTTGTAAATCTATCTCCCAAATTATGACTCTCATGGGACCCCACTCACCCATGGCCTATCTGTGAGCCAACCAGTACAAGTGATAAGATTACTGCTCCCTCAGGATTTTGTGTTACACCATTGCTGGTATTCTATCAACGTATACCGTGTGTGGTAGAAGTCCGGTAAAGCATTTCAGTTCTAATGCAAACAAAGAAAGCAGTTACTAAATAAATGCTTCAGTCAGGCTCAATTAAATTGATTGTGCTGGTACAGCTCCCTTGCAACTATGTAAAGTACTCTATGTCTTTGATTTTGCATGACTTTTTTCCTCTGGTCTCCCTCTCTCTCTGAGTGTCAGAAGGACGTCGCCTCCCATGTACCTGCTCTTGTGTGCACTCTCCATTTGAATGGTATGTCGTTTGATGCTGAGTGTTTCTCTTTTTTTAATCATATTTGTTTTGTCATTGCATAATTCCAGCTCAACATCAACATCTAGCATTTCTCCTACGAACTCGGGAGCAGCTCTGTCCAGAGAACACTTTGTCAGTGGCGAATGTGACGTGTGGGGGGTGCATGCTTGTGTGTGTTTGTTTTATTGTCGGGCTTGACAGCTCAGCTGTCGCAAATAATCATGTGAGAATCACGCGGGGTTGGGCTTTGGCCCCACTCACATGTTGAGAGCCAGTACTATATGTTTTGTTTATCCAGCTGCCTGAGCTTGAACTTTCAGGGGCACACACTTGATATTGTAATGCCATAAAAGTGTCTTAAATAACTAGAAAATGTATTGTGTTTTTCTCTGGGAGCAGCACAGATGGAAGGAGAGCAGTCATTAACTTACATGGATTTTTAGGTCGGGCTTGACAGTGCAAGTGTCCCTGACCTTTTAACCTACACCAATATTATTCTACAGTTCTTTGCTTGCACACAAACACATATCCCTTCCTGTGCTATCTACTTGTGATGCTCCAGGTTCCCATACAACATTCTGTTATAGACCTCTGGGCATTGCCATGATTGTTCAATTCGGGAAACAGCCACTACAACGCGGGCATCACATCGCAATGCCATTACAGCGCGGTCGTTACAACAACTGCGTTGTTACCACACCTTGTCATTACTACGCAAGTCATTACATCGACTTGCAGTAGATGGCATGCTAACATTGGATATAGTATAGTTTACTATTCCAACACCTTCCCTATTGTTACGTAGGCTGGAGTTGGAATAGTAAATTATATATTTCTAATGTCAGCACGCCAACTACTGCAAGTCGATGTAATGACTTGCGTAGTAATGGCTTTGCGTGGTAACAACGTGGTCGTTTAATGACCACGTTGTTATGGCACGCGTTGTGATGACTCGCGTTGTAACGAGTCATATTAGTTTAATTAACGTGTTCCTTCAGTCTCCTGAGATAGTGTCTAGGCTCTCTTTTCTTTTTTTTAAACTTCACGAAGTAGTGTTTTGCGGAAAGGCAATATGCAAATGTGGGCCACTTTTTTTAGGGTGCCCCGGCTGATTTTTAATCCCAATCCAACCCTGTGTAACTGCTCATATAGTTTGTTAACTCCTGGGAAGCCCATGATACTAATATAAGAACGGAGTGCCCTGCCTTCCCTTAGATTTGAGAGAACAGCTCAAGTGAATTTTTAGTTCATGTATTTTGCTCAGTTGCCTTACATGGCGCAACGTTTTATTTCTGTTTGTACTTTTGTCCTTTTTTAGACTAATTCATATCAACTTTTGTTTTCTGGAATGACTTCTTATGTACTTAAATATCAATTAATGATTTGATAAATGTATTTTGGAAGTTAACTTTATTGAACATAGTGTACACATTTAGCTCTTAAAAGATAATGTCATAGAACACATTGTCCTTTGGTATTCAAATAAGAGATAAGGAGCTATTTGTTCATTTGAGCGTTTTCTGTGTGTGACTAGGAATCGTGTTCTCAATTCCCCCTGTGAACAAATTGTGTGATCTTAGGGAATTCACATTACTTTTCTATGCTTCTTTTCTCGTGACTGTCAACTAGAGAGCACTTTAAAGTTTCTCAGTTTGGTATACAGGAACCTCACAAATATTTTCCGTGATATTATTTGGCGGCTGCATATGATTACAATGGTGCCAAAACCTACAGTGCACGAGAACTGCTGAGCGGCACAAAGGAAGGAGACCAAATAAAACTCAGAGGCATCGAGACACAAAAATCAGACAGACAAAACAACCCCCACCCTCCCCCCAGATTTTATGGACATGATGGAAATATAGCAGCGAAATGGTGACAAGGATATATCATGAACAATAGGTGTTTGAAACTCTCAATATCATTCCTTCTGCAACTTAGTGATCTCAAAGACAGGAAGACCAAAAGAGAGAGGACATTGACCTTCATCACACGAGGAGAATTAGCGTATCACTCGTATCCGAGTTAATCCAGGCAGTGCTTTATGGAACTTGCAACGATGTATCTTCCTCTCAGAAAATACGAGATGTTACTCATTCAACACTATCTTGAATTCATGGGCACCTTAACATATTAAACATGATAGGAGTGGCGGAGGTTGGAGCTGCAACGCCAACTATTCTGCGAGAGTCTTTGAAGAGCTGCGTTCAGTAGGTGATAAGGATCTCCTGAGTGGAATGCAGCAGAAGCAAGAGCCCTGCGCCGCCCATAGGGCCCTCTCCAGGCCGCTAACAATGGCACTGTGTCCGCGCACTCCACAGAAGGGCGTACAGGAGGACAGCCAAGCCTCAGGGTCAAGGTAGGAATTTGACAAGGACGTGCGGCACACTCCCATGGCAACAACTTGGATTCTGAATGCGCACTGTTCATTCTGGTCCACACGACAAGAGACAGCTCCATTATTTCTACTAGTATCAGGATTTTGGGATATCCCGTTCGGACAACCAAAGGCAATCCCTCTGGTGCATGACTCAGGTGCATATTGCCGTCCATAAGGTAGTGTGATCTACGCCAGAGGTATTTGCAGTACGACAAAAAACGATCAGACCAAGGGCGAAGGTTGGAACAGAGCCAACACTTTCACTTGCACATTCTAGGTTCCCAATGTGAAAATAAGTTTTAAAGTCGATAGAAAAGCATTTCCTACAGCAAAAAGTGAATGCGTGCTGCATGGTGCTGCATTCAGTCATACAGAGAGTGTGTTCCAAGATGTGTGAGCCCACCGAGCACCGCCCAGGCTCTGCAGGCATCTGAGGTAATGCTCTGATGACCCAGAGCGAGGGCCCTGCGCCTTGCTTATTTATGCCTGGCAGTCGAAGTCCTGCCCGTAAAGCACCGGTTCCTCTTTTTGCAGGGGCTGTGAATGATCGAGGGATTTGAACAGGAAATCCCCAAGGGCTGCTGCGGCCTGCTTCACAAATATGATATTCACTTACTGTGACCGCAATCAACAAATTTTTGTGAACCCTCGAGCCACCACCTCGCGCCTGAATCACGGACGATGGCACCCAACTCTACTGCGCTAAAAGGCGAAGAGGCACTATTGCAAGAAAAGACAATAGTTTAACCTACAAATGCAATGTTAAAACCTCTACAGCCCAACTTTAAAACTCAAGTAGACGGCTGGAGGCTGGCCCATGAACAAACAAGGCTGTGAGTGGTGCACACGCACACTGCAAGGAATTTAAGGAATGCAGCTGGCACACTGTGCGTCGCTCCCGAGACCGTAAGGCCATGGGAGTGAACGTTTTGGGGAAAGGCAGGACATGCACCCGTCTTTGGCTATTTACGTGCTTTCATTATTGAAAGCCACAGGGAAAGGCCAATGGAATGTGTGGGAGGAGTCCGACCCACACAGAGAAGTCTCTGGGAAGTCAAGAGTGATTCCAAGAGGCCCTCTCCTAGAGCAGCGCATACACGTTGCGCTAGGCTCGACCTAAAAATGCTACGGGCCTGCCTATAAAACCCACAAAACAGTAAAATGTAGAGTGTCCTGTGGAGACCAGGTGTCACAGCCACAAAGAGCTAAATTGTTAACTAGGCTCTGCCATTTTGGCACAGCCAGTAGACAGTGTGACAGGTTTAACTGGAACCTTGGTGGTTGGATATACAAGAGGTGACTTTATAAGATTGAAGATTTAGGATTATGTTTTTAGTGCTGTTAACTAAAGTTGAATTTGTAAGAGTTATATATCCAAGGCTGAAAGTGTTAATTTGACTATCCAGGGATCATTATGTAGGATTTCAGATTTAGGGGTGAACAGTCAATGTTGGCTCTATGTAAAGTTGAATACTTAGGGATAGATACATAGAATTGAAAATGTAGGTTTGTATATCCATATTTGAATATGCAAGGTTGGACATGTAGGGTAGAATATGTAAGGCTGGTGGACTATGTAAGGCATGGCAGTGCACATGTAATGTGGGTTTTGTAGAGGCTGATTGTCTATCATGGTCGCCCGTAAGTTTGGGGAAGAGTTGTAGTGGTTGAACTGTAGGGTTTAGCGTTGAACTTTGGCCAATTTGATTACTCATACTGGCCTAAAATTGCCCTGGACGAGGAGGTTCTGTCAAGGATTAGATCCATGTTGAGGGATACAATGACTCAAATCAGTGGGTTCAGCCAAGAGTCGGCCCTTCTAGATAACATTACTACACTACACAGGGATCTTTTTTTAAAACTGAAAACTCTTTTTATTAAATCCACTGGCCCTAGAAGAAATAAGCTGAAGCCCCTAACCTGGTTTAATATTGCACGCAGGGAGTCACAAAAGGCGCTGCATGAGGCTTTAAAGTTAAGAGATCAGAGCCTAATCCGTAGTTGCAGGGCCACCTACAAAACTGTGCAGGCCACTGCTAAGAAGAACTGGGACGAGACTCGTTGGAAGGAATTGTTGGAGGCCTGCCAGACTAATTCAAAGCGAATGTCACTAGTTCAGCAATTTTGCTGCCCATTACTTTTAACGAAGTTTTGGTTTTTTCGCCAGCAGAAGTGAGGGCAGTGTTAAGGGTTATCCCGGGGGGTAAAGCACCAGGACCTGGCTGCATTCCAGCTGATATGTTTAAGCAGGAACAGGACCTCTGGGTCCCATACATTGTTCTTTTAGCCAATCCTTTGGCAAGGGGGGCGAAAGTTCCTGATTCATGGCTAGGGGCGGAGATCCTCCCTATCCACAAGAAGGGTGATCGCTCAGTAACGGCTAATTATCGTCCTATTAGCCTGATTGATGCTATACAAAAGATTGTGGCTCGCCTTCTTTTGGGTAGGATTCAGACTTGGATCTCTGATCACGATGTTTTGAGTCCTCTTCAGGCGGGTTTTCGGCAACATATGGGGACTTTAGAGAAAGTTTTTAGATTCATGCTACTTTATTGGAAAGTGGTCTATCTTGGTGGAGGTTTGTTGTTTGCGGCATTTGTGGATCTTAGGTCTGCGTTTGACCTAGTGCCCAGGACCAAGCTTCGGGAAGTCCTGCTGGATTTGGCCATGCCCAAAGAGCTGGTGGCGCTATTAATTAATCTGCACTTAAATACTTATGCCAAAGTAAGATGGGGCGGTCCAGGAGAGGTTACTGGCAGTTTTAAAGTTGCCAAGGGGGTTAGACAAGGGTGTGTGTTGGCCCCCACCCTTTTTTCCTTGTTTATCAATGGGGTGACTAAATACTTTTCTAATTATCCAACGGACGCGCCCTCCCTTGCTGGAAGGAAAATTCCCCTTCTTATGTTTGCGGACGACACTCTAATTATATCAAAAACGAGGAAGGGTCTTCAGTCCGCACTGGCCCGTTTTGAGTGTTTTTGCAGTGACCATGAGTTAGAAGTGAATGTCAATAAAACCAAATTTATGGTCCTGCGAGGTCCTAAGACTGTGAAGGCCAAGGTGTCAATGAGTGGAGCAACTTTGGAACAAACGGAGGTTTTTACATACCTAGGTGTTACACTAAGTGAGAACTTGAGCTGGAAACCCCAGTTGGACCTTATGACTCTGAAACATGCTCAACTTGGGGGTGCCCTACTGAAGGAGCTCGCAAAATCTCTCACTAAACCCTTGGCACCGTTGGTAAAAATATATGGCTCCAAGATAATCCCTGCAACTATTTATGGTGCAGAATTGTGGGGGTATAGTGATCTAACCACTCTGAGGGTGGCTCAGAATAGGTTCCTCAGAATGGCAATTGGTCTCCCACAATCTACACCTTCCTTACCCTTGCAGCTTGATTTAGGTGTTAAATCCATCGAGGACGCAGTAAGGTATAGACCATTGGCGTTCTGGCGTCGTCTGTGGACTACACCTGAACTAACCCTGTTTGCTGAGGCCATCACTGAGGTGAGGTGGCTTGAAGGGTCCCATCGGGTTCCCTGGTTCTCGCATCTCAGGATGCTGTTAAAAAACTTGAGCCTGGAGGCACTGTGGGTTGATCCTGCACGTGCGACCTTTCCATCAAAAAAGGCACTTAAAGATATTTATTGGCACTGGATCGCTGAGAGGAGATCCGCAATGGTTGTTGGTCCCACCATGACACTCAAATTTTTGGTTGTAAAGGATGTCCCTAAATATGAAGCCTACTGGGACTTAATTACAAAGCCAAACGATCGCAAATTGTATCACCAATTACGAGTAGGCTCGTTACCTGTGAGGGAGCTTACGCACTCCTGGTCAACTGGTGGTAGCGACAAGTGGCAGCAATTAGGATTCTTAAAACAGATACTTCAACCCCTATTGCCATTGGTGTAGCAAAATTTGTGAGCTGGGCATGGTCAATTCGTTCTCGCAACCTTGGCAAATGAAGTTCCCACAGTACATGTTTTTATATCTTTTAGATCGAATGTAGTATTGTTTATGTAGTAAGGGGTCTTTATGTTTCTGTACATCATCGTCTAAAAATGTAATACTCTTCTTAACTTGTTTTTAAAAATGTATGTATTTATTATCTTATATGTAAGAGTATGAACTGCTTTTTAATATGTATTTGTCTTTTATGATGCAAATCGAATAAAGACCTCTTGAAGTGAAGTGATTACTCATACATTTAGAATTTCCTATCCTCCAGGACTATGTGCTTACCATAACCGACCAGACATTGGTGCAGGAGTTCGCTGTTTGACACAGAGGTAAGATAAGGTTGAATGAAGGGTACCGCCTTTAATAAAATGAAACTACGGGCACATCCATCAGGTCAGGTAATTCACCACCCTCTACCTTTTCATGTCTTTTAGATAACACATTTTCTGCCCTAGAACAATAAAAATAATTATTCTGGGGCAATGCTTTTTCAAAAGAGCTTTTAAGCTGAACTTGGACACCAAAGTCATGTTGGATTGTGAATAATGAAATTGTAATTTGGGGCATAATGTAATGCTTGCACCCCTAGGTGAGTTGTGCATCGAAGGTAGACAATGTCGTAGACAATGTAGAATTGCTTGATTACCATACAGAATTACTAGATTAATTGAGCATCACCTATATCCAGCTTGCAGGAGAGAGAACCAATCGCAGAACATGACCCAAATTTACCTTCTCCTCAAAGAACTTGTGCTCCATCCATGCCAAAGCCTCCTTGTGCTCCTTGTTGGCTTCTCTCATGCTCTCTTTTATCTGAGATTTAAAGACAGCTGCTTAGTTCACAAGAAAGATCAAGAGCAGAGGAGCAAAAGAAGTCTAAGGGAGGAGTGCAGAGAGTGAACATATTAGAGAGCTTAGTTTTCGAACTATCAGAATTGTAAATTGCAATTGAAATCCACAGATCAGAACATACTATTCCAACATGAACAGTCCACTTGCATATATTTGACAGGATAACAATTTGAATTGTTTCAAGCTTGTAACTGACAAAGTTAGGAGCGAAATTTATAATGAGGTTCAGTTGAGAGCTGTGAGGAAGGAGTGAACAGAAAGAGTGGGAGGGGCAATGCATAGCTTGGAAAGAGGGCAGTGACATGTACGGATGGGGTGAGATAGCGGGGTAAGTTGAGCGTAGAGCTGACCTCAGAGTGTAGAGACCCGAGTCCTCTTCGGAGAGTTCCCTCAAGGTGATGGTTCATTGCAGCTCTTGAAGAGGTCTGAGAGTGGTGGGAAGGTGCAGTCCCCAGAAATCAAATGCTGAATGTAAGGGTACTACTGTAAGCCTCGAGAGGAGGGATCTGAAGGCAGAGGTTTAATGCAGGCACCTGAGAGTAGGGCTCTTGGTGGAGAGACCGTTGCAGGCCCTGGAGAAACTGGAAGGATTGTGCAGATCCTCGAAAGAAACTGTTGAGTGAGGGGTGTCAGAACTTGCATTGAAGAGCTGAAAGCAGAGAGTAGAGTTAAAGTGCAGGCCTCTGAGAGTAGAGGGATGGTTCAGGCCTTGGAAAGTAAGGGTTTGGGAGTGTAGGGACGAATCAGGTCTTGGAAAATAGAGGTTTGGAGAAGAGAGATCAAACGTGGGAAGGATAAGGCTGGCCTCTAAAAGTCTGAGAGCACATGGGTATTTCTGGCCCGTTTGAGGAGCTAGCTAAAGATAGAGGTTTATTTCAGCCTCAAAAAGTATGGAAATGACATTGAACAAACAGTGCAGGTCTAGAAAGAAGAGGTCTGGGTTGGATGGATAGAATAGGCCTTGGAAACGGACGGGTAGTGCAGTCCTAAATGCCTTAGATATGTGACAGATGGGGGTCAAGGAAATAAGACAATAGAGAAAAGACTCACATCATCCAGTTCTTTTTCCATCTCAGTTTTCCTCTTCCGGAATTCTTTAATCACTTTCATTTCACCCTGAATTAAGCGCATTTCATCAACTTTTTTATTAAACTTCTCCTCCAGGTTGTTGAGCTGGTCAGAGTATTTTTCCACCTGCAGATATTAAGTTCTGACATATATTAACTGAAAGACGAGCTCTGAGTATGCACACACCTGCGACAGTCTCTCACTGTATACATCAGACAACTACATACACGAGGCAAGCAAAAATATTGTAATCTTTTCTTTGCATCATAAAAAGGAGCAAATCCCCCAAGAAACCTCATTGGTGAGTCGGCCTAAAAACAAAATAGCAAATGCAATATGTTTACAAAAAACAGAAAAAGCAAACAACGGACGACCGAGGTTGAGCACTTCAATTCCACTTGTTTCATATATTATGGTTAGGTGCAGCTACTCCGAGCATCCGCCGTTGATGGATGCCAATGTTTCAAGAAAGAAGAAGATTGATGGGTTATACCTGTCTTTTTTGACTGACTTCTCTCTGAGTGCACCTTCCTTACCCATGAACTTTCTCAAATGCAGTATGTTGTAGAGCATTTCCTTTTGCCAAGCAACTGTAGGGGTGAAATGTAGAGTTGGATATCCATGGGGCAGTACGTAGAGTGATTATATAAGGCTGTATAAGTAGGGTTAAACATTTAGCATAAAATATGTATATTTATATATCTTGGATAGATTATGTGTAGTGCATGCTTGGATATCTAGGATTAAACATATGGTTGGATATACAAGAGGTGACTTTATAACATTGAAGATTTAGGATTATGTTATAGGGCTGAATACCTAAAGTTGAACTTGTAAGAGTTATATATCCAAGGTGGTGGTGCTCTCCACAAACGGAACTCACTTGCTTTGGGGACACGCTTGCCTTTTCCTTCCTGCTCTCCATACCTTCGTTGGCTGCCCTGTTCTCCCTCCCGCCGCCGCAGCACATCACCTTGCGGCCGCCGGGTGGAGGGAGAACACTACAACTCCCGGGATCCTCTGCGCCGCTGCCGCCAATCCTGCGCCCGGAGGCGCTTTAAAACCACGAGAGCCCCGGTGGAGCGGGTGCTCTCAACAAACGGAACTCACTCGCTTTGGGGACACGCTTGCCTTTTCCTTCCTGCTCTCCATACCTTCGTTGGCTGCCCTGTTCTCCCTCCCGCTGCCGCAGCACATCACCTTGCGGCCGCCGGGTGGAGGGAGAACACTACAACTCCCGGGATCCTCTGCGGCCGCTGCCGCCAACCCTGCGCCCGGAGGCGCTTTAAAACCACGAGAGCCCCGGTGGAGCGGGTGCTATTCACAAAAGGAACTCACTCACTTTGGGGACACGCTTGCCTTTTCCTTCCTGCTCTCCATACCTTCGTTGGCTGCCCTGTTCTCCCTCCTGCCGCCGCAGCACATCACCTTGCGGCCGCCGGGTGGAGGGACAACACTACAACTCCCGGGATCCTCTGCGGCCGCTGCCGCCAATCCTGCGCCCGGAGGCGCTTTAAAACCACGAGAGCCCCGGTGGAGCGGGTGCTCTCCACAAACGGAACTCACTCGCTTTGAGGACACGCTTGCCTTTTCCTTCCTGCTCTCCATACCTTCGTTGGCTGCCCTGTTCTCCCTCCCGCCGCCGCAGCACATCACCTTGCAGCCGCCGGGTGGAGGGAGAACACTACAACTCCCGGGATCCTCTGCGCCCGCTGCCGCCAATCCTGCGCCCGGAGGCGCTTTAAAACCACGAGAGCCCACGCGTCGCGGGAACGCGCGCGGGACGAGCCGGGCGAAGCCCTGGCCAAGGGCCGGCCCGTTTAAGCCCGTTCAAGACCTGAGAGGCCGGGTCGGGCCACCCCCTTCCATCCACTACCAATCTTATTTGCGTGAGTACATTGTCAAAGTATATATGTGCATTTAACTGGGAGATTTGCTATGCCGCCTAAAAAGGCAAAGGGGAGAGCTGGTGCTGCAACTTTTACCGGAGCAATGGACCAATTCATAACAAAGATGAACAATGTTGTAGATGAGGGGATTACCATAATGGAGCGACGCGGCTCACATGAACTGGCTATCGCAAGAAGATCTTCTATGGGACTAATTGCGAACACTCGGACTCCTGATAATTAGATTACTAATAGTGGCTTAAGCGCTTCCCCCATCTTAGAACTCCCGAACTCACAGCTTCCCGTTTGTAATCTGTCACAGACTACTCTTAGTAGTCAGTCCACAGCCTCAGAATCACTGTTGTTATCCCCCCAAATGTTTCCAACCAAGACTAGTGTAGCAAAGGTGTATAATACCAGGCAGCAGTGTGGGAAAGACCCGGGGGCATTTCCAAAAAACACACAACATATAGTAAATAACATTGGCGGGAGAAAAAATAAAGGTCGTAAAGCCAGGAAAGTAAATCCACCTAATGTGGAACAACCAGTTGTAAACTCTCCTCATGGATTGACAGACTCTTCCCTGCCTAGCAGGGTGACCCAGGTTATAGATGGGTTACCAAGTCAAGGAGCATGGCAGGGGGTGCCGGAGGCTGAGTCTAATGTTATCTACCACACTATTAAACTCCTCTTAGCCCCTTTGGAAGAAAGGTTGAGCAAGATTGAGGTCCATTTAAAGAGGATTAAACGTGATGTTAAGGGCCTCGTTGAACCAACTCTAAGAGTAATTTCGCCCTCGGCCACCAAATTGTCTAAAGCCCGCAAGGGAAAGGTTCCCGTTCCAGCCACCAACAAAGAGCTAGTAATCGTAAATACAGCCCAGCCGGTTTTACCTGTTTCTGTAGTAATTCCTACTGATAAAGAAATAGCATGTCCCAATGTAAATAATTCATGTCAACACAAGAAGATCTCAGAGCAAGACATGTCTGGTGGGGGGGCATCGAATACACATCTTAACACTGTTAAAAGAGCCTTAAATCTACCCCCGGAGGTTCGTCCATTTGTGGTAGTCCTGGCAGGGGCTCCAGAACTGGGCAGAAATTAGAGGGAAAGCCCTACAAAATTATGGAATAGAGTTGTACACTGGCTAAACACGAATAGACCTTTGCCCCCGCATCTAGTTGGTAAAATACTTATGATCCGAAGGACACCATGGGTGGGACACTTGCCTAAAAACATAAGGGGTGATTGTATTTTGATTAACTTTAACAACCCTAGAATTGTTGACCATATCTGCAACTGGAGCTATCCTAGCACAGGCACGACTGTACATCCCCTCTCACTGACTTACTTTTATCCCCCCGGCCATTTTGCCCCTCAACTCGATGGATGGTCAATGGTTCCCCGTCGCGGAAGGGGTCCAGCTCAGGGAGAATGGCCTATGCCCCCTTTTAATTTTGATAGTCTTTTTCGCCATAATCGTTATGACTGTCTGGAGGCAGTTGACTAACTTAGCGAAGTAGCAAGAGAATCAAGTATTCCTTCTTCCCCTCGGGGTGGTGGCTCCTTGGACCCACCTGTATTGCAACAATCCGGGGGTCCAAAGCCTACTGATATAATTTTGGACTTCGGGAGTATTACCAATATCGACACCAACCAGGCCTTAATAGAAACCGCAAGCGTCCTAGTCCCCGGTAAGGTTCATGTTGGCAGTCTTAAAATTGTTTCGTGGAATGTGGCGGGTCTGCGAAACAAGCTTCTGCTATCAGATTGGAACAGCTTTATCGATGGGTATGACATTTGTATGTTCCAGGAGACATGGAGTCTGGAACCTCTGTATAAGCAGGGATTTTCTTGTTTCCATGTACCTGCTACTTCGGTTGGACGTGGCCGTCCCTCTGGTGGGCTTATGGCATGGGTAAGGGTTGACCTTAACCTCAAGATCACTCATCACACCTCCACCGGTCTGGATATAATGAGACTCCATATCGAGGGTATAAAAGGTGCCCCCCGCTTGGGATTTTTTTTATGTATATGCTAGGGGCACTAAAGGCGGGGCCAAGTCGACTACCATTGATATTTTAACAGACTTGCTGAGGCTGTGTGCTCCTGACTCCTTAGTCCTGGTGTCTGGGGACCTCAACTGCACGTTTGAACCTTTGGCAGTGGATGATATTCTTGGAATGTATGAGGATGACGCGCAATGGGGCGTCCCATCTCTTACCCGTAAGCCTGTGAGGAGATGGTCTCCTGTAGTCATTCAGTTGAATGCTCTAATGATTGAAACAGGTTTAAGAGCTGCCAACTGCCGTACTATCTCTGATGCTCAGGGAGCAAACACCTACAATAGAGTATCGTGCAAGAGTAGGATTGACTACATAATGGTAGACAGGAGGGCCTGGAAGTCAGTGGTGGATATGGTCATCATACCATCGGTGGAGAGTGATCACAACCCCCTGTCTCTTACACTGTTAGATCCATGGCATAGAAGGGAGTGCATATCATCAAATAGGGGAGGGCTAATGACCAAGCAAATTTTACCATCAAACTGTAATAGGTTTCTTAAGTGGCCTAGATTCTGCCTGGATGAACCTAGACTGATTGCACTGGATGGTATTCTTGATGAGCAGACACTAAGTCTATCCGCAGCATGCAATGAGGTGGCTGGGCCAGCAGAGGTAGAAGCCATCTATACTGCCACTATGGATCAGATTGGCAAGTTGTTTACGGTCCCAGCTAAAAAGAGTCTGGCAACTACCAAACCAGTTCAGAATTGGTTTGATAGTAACTGTAGAAGGAGGAAAAACAATCTAATTATTGCAGTTAAATCTTCTAATCCAGCATCTGTCAGGTTGGCTAGGATGTATTATAGACAGGCTATAATAGCCGCCAAAAAGGCTTGGGAAGAATCCCATTGGGAAAACCTCAGGGATGCAAGCCAAACTAAGAATGGTTACTTATTCTGGTCATTAGTTAGAAAATCGACTGGCTGCGACTCGAACCAAATTCCAAATCATATTACAGACAGAGAATGGTTTGAACATTTTGCTAAACCCTATGGTGGGAATCAACTGCCCGGAGCCCCAGTGCATTCGAGCGGTGTTCTGGATGCTGGTTCCCGGCGGCTCGTACCAATTAGAGTCGATAAAAAAGAGGTCCTTATGGCAATAGCCAAAATAGTATCTGCTAAAGCCCCAGGACAGGACGGTGTGCTAGGTGACCTTTTTAAAGCCAATCCTGACGGTTGGGCAATTTATTTTACTACTCTGATAAATGCACTGTTAGCAGGTTCAACTGTTCCTAACTAATGGAAGGCGGCTGAGGTGATTCCTATCTACAAGAGGGGCCCTAAGGAGGATCCTGCCAACTATCGCCCAATTAGTCTTATAGACGCTAGGCAGAAATTGGTTGGCAGGGTTCTCCTGGAGAGGATCCTCTTGTGGGTAGAGGAGAATAACATCATCTCTCCTTTTCAGGCAGGTTTTAGGACATGTACAGGCACTATTGACCAAGTATTTAGGTTGTTACTCCTTCACTGGAAGGTGGTTACCATTGGCAAAGGCAGTCTTTATCTGGCATTTATTGACTTGAAGACCGCCTTTGACCTGGTTCCCAGAGACCGCCTGTGGTTAATCCTGGAGGAGATTGGGATTCCTCCACCAATCCTGAATCTTTTGGCCCGCATGCATGATGGGACCTATGCCCGTATTAGATGGGGATCTCAAGGCCAAAAAACTGATAGAATACCCGTGAATCGAGGGGTACGCCAGGGCTGCGTGTTAGCCCCAACTCTTTTTTCGTTATTTGTGAATGGTGTGGTCTCTTTTTTGCTTGAAGTAAATGCAGATGCTCCGGTTTTGGCGGGTGATAAAGTGCCCACCCTGCTTTTTGCAGACGACACGTTGCTGGTCTCAAAAACCCCCGTGGGCCTGCAAAAGTTGTTGGACCGCTTCTGCTTGTTTTGTAAGCTATGGGCCCTTGTTATAAACACACTGAAAACCAAGCTCCTTTACTTTAACCCAAGTAAGTCTTCCAGATCCACCATCACTCTCGATGGAGAACCACTGGAGCGCGTAAAAGAATTTGACTACCTGGGAATCAGAATTACACAAAACTTGAAATGGCAGCCACACATGGATAAAATGGTTTTAAATCATAGAAGGGTGGTTGGTGCTCTAGTGCGAGAACATCGTATGTCCATCTCCAAGCCCATTGCTCCCGCCTTGGATATCTACGCTGCTAAAGCTGTGGGTAGCGCCCTCTTTGGTGCAGAGTTGTGGGGTTTCGATTGCATTAACAGCCTGATCACATCTGAGAACAAATTCCTTAGGGAGCTGGTATCCCTTCCAAGGGGCACCCCCATAAAAGCACTTTTGAGTTATCTGGGTCGTCACTCCATTCAGGACCTAGCCAGGCTACGGCCTCTTTTATATTGGGCTAGGTTATGGCGGACCCCGGAGCTCTCAAAATACTTAGATGGTTTGAAAGAGGTCATGAGCCTTAACGGTGCCCATAAAATTAATTGGATCCGCAACCTAAAGAAGCTCCTGCACGAAACTGGCTTGCCAATTGGTTGGGAGCTTGGAGTTCCTTTATCCAAGGCCGAAATTAAGCGAGTTTACTGGAATTGGGTTGATGAGCAAGACCTAAGAAACCCAGCCCAAGGAAGGTTGACTGAAGAGTTTAAACAGCACAAATCAAAACCCCGCTTGGAGTCTTACTTGGATTTCATTAAGAAACCAAGAGACAGATCCCTGTTTATTCAGTTCAGGTTGGGAAACCTCCCCCTCCATGAGTACACCTATAAGTGGAAGCCCCCGTACCAAACCTCATCTGACTGCCCAATCTGTAAAGGTGTCACTGAAAGTATTACCCATGTCTTTTTTGCATTCCCGGCCTATGTAAAACCCAGACAGAAATGGCTTAAACCTGTGTGTTTATTGCTCAGGATCAGGGACCATTCCTCCGCACTTAGGATACTTAAGGCTGACACTAGTACACGCTTAGTGTGTGGGGTTGCCAAATTCCTGAGCTGGGCTTGGCTGATTAGATCAAAGGCTATGAGATGACCCTATTTTTAGATGACCTTTTAATACTCACAAAGCTGCTAATGTTTAATATGCCTTTTAAATTATTTATTGTAATATGAATGTTTTTACTGCAACCCATCTTGTAAAATGTAACTCTTATGAATTGTGGTTTTTAGGGCTCGCCTGCTGATGCGCTTCTGCGCATCGCTGGCGAAGCTCTATTACGGCTTATCCAATGTTGATCCACCACTGGCGATTCCAGTGGCGATTTCTTCAAGTGCATGTGCTTTTTAGGTCATTGCGCAAGCGCAAGCCCTAAAAAGCGCGTGCACAATGCCACCAGCCGCCTGCCTGCCTGCCTCGCATTACCACATCAAAGGCAGCTTCTCAGCGTGCGCTCATCCCCTAATTATTCACGGCCGGCCGGCCGTACTTTCAGTTTCACGGCCACCGGCCGTGTCTCCTTTTATGCTAACTCCCTCTGTACCTCTCCTTGAATCCTCCTCTTTACTCTGCTATTATTTAATTGAAATGACTCACTGACTGACTTCTAACCATTTGTTTCACTTCGATAACGATCTGCAACCTTTATTAAACCTTCACGGTTCCGTTTTAAATTCTTGTCTCGTTTTCATTGTAAAGCATAATGTGCTTTTACCATTTACATTGTGGTTTGCATTGAAATGTGTTTGACAAGTTCCAGCTGAGGTGCAACACAAGCCTTAGTGCATTAACACCACATCCGGTCCATCAAAAGCGCTTTAAATTTGACATGAGCAGAAAAAGCGTTATCAGGGTCTCACCGCCGCTCTAGCGCCTCGACTCCCCCACACCTGGAGACGCTCTGCCTGCTTACTGACTTCTAACCATTTGTTTCACTTCGATAACGATCTGCAACCTTTATTAAACCTTCACTTTTCCGTTTTAAATTCTTGTCTCGTTTTCATTGTAAAGCATAATGTGCTTTTACCATTTACATTGTGGTTTGCATTGAAATGTGTTTGACAAGTTCCAGCTGAGGTGCAACACAAGCCTTAGTGCATTAACACCACATCCGGTCCATCAAAAGCGCTTTAAATTTGACATGAGCAGAAAAAGCGTTATCAGGGTCACACCGCCGCTCTAGCGCCTCGACTCCCCCACACCTGGAGACGCTCTGCCTGCTTAGTTACTGCGGCACCCACCACACCGCTCCACCGAGGCACCCACCACACAGCTCCACCGAGGCACCCACCACACAGCTCCACCGAGGCACCCACCACACAGCTCCACCATGCCCCCACCACACAGCTCCACCGATGCACCCACCACACAGCTCCACCGAGGCACCCACCACACAGCTCCACCGAGGCACCCACCACACAGCTCTACCATGCCCCCACCACACAGCTCCACCGATGCACCCACCACCCAGCTCCACCGATGCAGCCACCACACAGCTCCACCGATGCAGCCACCACACAGCTCCACCACACAGCTCCACCGAGGCACCCACCACACAGCTCCACCGAGGCACCCACCACACAGCTCCACCGAGGCACCCACCACACAGCTCTACCATGCCCCCACCACACAGCTCCACCGATGCACCCACCACCCAGCTCCACCGATGCAGCCACCACACAGCTCCACCGATGCAGCCACCACACAGCTCCACCGATGCAGCCACCACACAGCTCCACCGATGCACCCACCACACAGCTCCACCGACACAGCTCCACCGATGCACCCACCACACAGCTCCACCGACACAGCTCCACCGATGCACCCACCACCCAGCTCCACCGATGCACCCACCACACAGCTCCACCGACACAGCTCCACCGATGCACCCACCACCCAGCTCCACCGATGCACCCACCACCCAGCTCCACCGATGCAGCCACCACACAGCTCCACCGATGCAGCCACCACACAGCTCCACCGACACAGCTCCACCGATGCACCCACCACACAGCTCCACCGATGCACCCACCACACAGCTCCACCGACACAGCTTCACCGATGCACCCACCACACAGCTCCACCGATGCACCCACCACACAGCTCCACCGATGCAGCTACCACACAGCTCCACCGACACAGCTCCACCAATGCACCCACCACCCAGCTCCACCGATACACACACCACCCAGCTCCACTGACACAGCTCCACTGATGCACCCACCACACAGCTCCACCGATGCGCCCACCACACAGCTTCACCGAGGTACCCACCATACAGCTCCACCAAGGCACCCACCATACAGCTCCACCAAGGCACCCACCACACAGCTCTTCCAAGGCACCCACCACACAGCTCCACCGATGCTCCCACCACACAGCTCCACCGATGCACCGACCACACAGCTCCACCGATGCACCGACCACACAGCTCCACCGATGCACCCACCACACAGCTTCACCGAGGCACCCACCATACAGCTCCACCGAGGCACCCACCATACAGCTCCACCAAGGCACCCACCACACAGCTCCACAGATGCACCCACCACACAGCTCCTCCAAGGCACCCACCACACAGCTCCACTGATGCACCCACCACACAGCTCCACCGACACAGCTCCACCGATGCACCCACCACACAGCTCCACTGAGGCACCCACCACACAGCTCCACTGAGGCACCCACCACACAGCTCCACCGAGGCACCCACCACCACCGATGCACCCACCACACAGCTCCACCGACACAGCTCCACCGATGCACCCACCACACAGCTCCACCGATGCACCCACCACACAGCTCCACCGATGCACCCACCACACAGCTCCACCGACACAGCTCCACCGATGCACCCACCACACAGCTCCACTGAGGCACCCACCACACAGCTCCACCGAGGCACCCACCACACAGCTCCACCGAGGCACCCACCACACAGCCCTACCGAGGCACCCACCACACAGCTCCACCGATGCACCCACCACACAGCTCCACCGATGCAGCCACCACACAGCTCCACCGATGCAGCCACCACACAGCTCCACCGACACAGCTCCACCGACACAGCTCCACCGACACAGCTCCACCGATGCACCCACCACCCAGCTCCACCGATGCACCCACTACACAGCTCCACCGACACAGCACCACCAATGCACCCACCACACAGCTCAACAGATGCACCCACCACACAGCTCCACCGATGCAGCCACCACACAGCTCCACCGACACAGCTCCACTGATGCACACACCACACAGCTTCACCGACACAGCTCCACCGATGCACCCACCACACAGCTTCACCGAGGCACCCACCATACAGCTCCACCGAGGCACCCACCATACAGCTCCACCGAGGCACCCACCATACAGCTCCACCAAGGCACCCACCACACAGCTCCACAGATGCACCCACCACACAGCTCCTCCGAGGCACCCACCACACAGCTCCACTGATGCACCCACCACACAGCTCCACCGACACAGCTCCACCGATGCACCCACCACACAGCTCCACCGAGGCACCCACCACACAGCTCCACCGAGGCACCCACCACACAGCTCCACCGAGGCACCCACCACACAGCTCCACCGAGGCACCCACCACACAGCTCCACCGAGGCACCCACCACACAGCTCCACCGAGGCACCCACCAAACAGCTCTACCATGCCCCCACCACACAGCTCTACCATGCCCCCACCACACAGCTCCACCAATGCACCCACCACACAGCTCCACCGACACAGCTCCACCGATGCACCCAGCTCCACCGATGCACTCACCACACAGCTCTACCGATGCAGCCACCACACAGCTCCACCGATGCAGCCACCACACAGCTCCACCGATGCAGCCACCACACAGCTCCACCTATGCAGCCACCACACAGCTCCACCGACACAGCTCCACCGATGCACCCACCACCCAGCGCCACCGATGCACCCACCACACAGCTCCACCGACACGGCTCCACCGATGCACCCACCACCACCGATGCACCCACCACACAGCTCCACCGACACAGCTCCACCGATGCACCCACCACACAGCTCCACCGATGCACCCACCACACAGCTCCACCGATGCACCCACCACACAGCTCCACCGACGCACCCACCACACAGCTCCACTGAGGCACCCACCACACAGCTCCACCGAGGCACCCACCACACAGCTCCACCGAGGCACCCACCACACAGCCCTACCGAGGCACCCACCACACAGCTCCACCGATGCACCCACCACACAGCTCCACCGATGCACCCACCACACAGCTCCACCGATGCAGCCACCACACAGCTCCACCGACACAGCTCCACCGACACAGCTCCACCGACACAGCTCCACCGATGCACCCACCACCCAGCTCCACCGATGCACCCACTACACAGCTCCACCGACACAGCTCCACCAATGCACCCACCACACAGCTCAACAGATGCACCCACCACACAGCTCCACCGATGCAGCCACCGCACAGCTCCACCGACACAGCTCCACTGATGCACACACCCTCAACCCCTCACCCTCAACACCTCACTCACCCTCACGCTCACCCTCACGCTCACCCACCCTCACCCTCAACACCTCACCCTCACTCACCCTCAACCCCTCACCCTCACTCACTCAACCCCTCACCCTCAACACCTCACCCTCACTCACCCTCAAACTCAACATACATACATACATACATACCCTCACTCACCCTCACTCACCCTCAACCACTCACCCTCACTCACCCTCAACCCCTCACCCTCACTCACCCTCACTCACCCTCACTCACCCTCAACACCTCACCCTCACTCACCCGCACTCACCCTCACCCTCACTCACCCTCACTCACCCTCACTCACCCTCAACCACTCACCCTCACTCACCCTCACCCTCACTCACCCTCACCCTCACTCACCCTCACCCTCACTCACCCTCACCCTCACTCACCCTCACCCTCACTCACCCTCAACCCCTCACCCTCACTCACCCTCAACCCCTCACCCTCACCCTCACTCACCCTCAACCCCTCACTCACCCTCACTCTCACTCATCCTTACTCACTCTCAACCCCTCACCCTCACTCACCCTCACCCACCCTCAACCCCTCACCCTAACTCACCCTCACCCTCACTCACCCTCAACCCCTCACTCACCCTCACTCACCCTCAACCCCTCACCCTCACTCACCCTCAACCCCTCACCCTCACTCACCCTCAACCCCTCACCCTCACTCACCCTCACCCACCCTCACTCACCCTCACCCTCACTCACCCTCATTCACCCTCACCCTCACTCACCCTCAACCTCACTCACCCTCACCCACCCTCAACCCCTCATCCTCACTCACCCTCACCCTCACTCACCCTCAACCCCTCACCCTCACTCACCCTCACTCAACCCCTCACCCTCAATACCTCACCCTCACTCACCCTCACCCTCACCCAACCCCTCACCCTCAATACCTCACCCTCACTCACCCTCAACCCCTCACCCTCACTCACCCTCAACCCCTCACCCACACCATCACTCACCCTCACTCGCCCTCACACGCCCTCACTCACCCTCACTCACCCTCACTCACCCTCACTCACCCTCAACCTCACTCACCCTCACCCAGCCTCAACCCCTCATCCTCACTCACCCTCACCCTCACTCACCCTCAACCCCTCACCCTCACTCACCCTCAACCCCTCACCCTCACCCTCAACCCCTCACCCTCACCCTCACTCACCCTCACCCTCACCCTCACTCACCCTCACCCTCACTCACCCTCAACCCCTCACCCTCAATCCCTCACCCTCACTCACCCTCAACCCCTCACCCTCACTCACCCTCAACCCCTCACCCTCACCCACCCTCAACCCCCTCACCCTCACTCACCCTCAACCCCTCACCCACCCTCACTCGCCCTCACTCGCCCTCACTCGCCCTCACTCGCCCTCACTCGCCCTCACTCACCCTCACTCACCCTCACTCACCCTCACCCTCACCCTCACTCACCCTCACCCTCCCTCAATGCCTCACCCTCACTCACCCTCAACACCTCACCCTCAACCCCTAACTCACCCTCACTCTAACTCACCCTCACTCACCCTCAACACCTCCCTCACCCTCACCCACCCTCAACCCCTCACCCTAACTCACCCTCACCCTCACTCACCCTCAACCCCTCACCCTCACTCACCCTCAACCCCTCACCCTCACTCACCCTCAACCCCTCATCCTCACCCTCACTCACCCTCAACCTCTCATCCTCACCCTCACTCACCCTCACTCTCACTCACCCTCACTCACCCTCACTCACCCTCACCCTCACCCTCACTCACCCTCACTCACCCTCACTCACCCTCACCCTCACTCACCCTCAACCTCACTCACCCTCAACCTCACTCACCCTCACCCACCCTCAACCCCTCATCCTCACTCACTCTCACTCACCCTCACTCACCCTCACCCCTCACCCTCACTCACCCTCAACCCCTCACCCTCACTCACCCTCAACCCCTCATCCTCACCCTCACTCACCCTCACTCACCCTCACTCACATTCACCCTCACCCTCACTCACATTCACCCTCACCCTCACTCACCCTCACTCACCCTCACTCACCCTCACCCTCCCTCACCCTCACCCACCCTCACCCACCCTCACCCTCCCTCACCCTCACCCACCCTCACTCACCCTCACCCACCCTCAACCCCTCATCCTCACTCACCCTCATCCTCACTCACCCTCACCCCCTCACCCTCACTCACCCTCAACACCTCACCCTCACTCACCCTCACCCTCACTCACCCTCAACCCCTCACCCTCAATCCCTCACCCTCACTCATCCTCACTCACAACCCCTCACCCTCACTCACCCTCAACCCCTCACCCTCACCCTCACTCACCCTCACTCACCCTCACTCACCCTCACTCACCCTCACTCACCCTCAACACCTCACCCTCACTCACCCTCACTCACCCTCACTCACCCTCTCTCACCCTCAACACCTCACCCTCACTCACCCTCAACCCCTCACCCTCACCCTCTCTCACCCTCAACACCTCACCCTCACTCACCCTCAACCCCTCACCCTCACTCACCCTCACCCTCTCTCACCCTCAACACCTCACCCTCACTCACCCTCACTCACTCTCAACCCCTCACCCACCCTCACCCTCACTCACCCTCAACACCTCACCCTCACTCACCCTCAACCCCTCACCCTCCCTCACCCTCAACCCCTCACCCTCCCTCACCCTCAACCCCTCACTCACCCTCACTCTCACTCACCCTCACTCACCCTCAACCCCTCAGCCTCACCCTCACCCTCACTCACCCTCAACACCTCACCCTCACTCACCCTCACTCACTCTCAACCCCTCACCCACCCTCACTCACCCTCAACACCTCACCCTCACTCACCCTCAACCCCTCACCCTCCCTCACCCTCAACCCCTCACCCTCAACCCCTCCCCCTCGACCCCTCCCCCTCAACCCCTCACCCTCACTCAGCCTCACTCACCCTCAACACCTCACCCTCACTCACCCTCAACACCTCACCCTCACTCACCCTCAACACCTCACCCTCAACCCCTCACCCTCACCCTCACTCACCCTCACAACACATATTGTGTTACAATAGGTGTCACATTTGCAAAAGATAAAACTATTGGCATTGTAAATAACAAAGCTATTAATTCGCTATTTTCAAAACAAGCACATAAATAAAAAATGTGTCCTTTACAATACCAATAGCTCAAACTTTCCTAATGCAAGACCTATTGCATTGCTGTGCTTCTCTCCCCTGCTGCACTCTCCTGCTCTCTAGAGGTGTGGCCTAACGACAAGAGCTGCCATCTAAGTCACGTAAATACAAAATATGTTGCATTCCAAATGCTATAGGTGTCACATTCGCAAAAGTTATAACTATTGGCATTGTAAATGACAAAGCCATCAATTTAGCAATTTTAAAAACCAACAAATAAATAACATATGTCATTTACAATACCAATAACTCCAACTTTTCTAATGCGAGACCTATTGCATTTCCAATGCTTGTTATATTTTGTAAGTGCTTTTATGATATCTTGCATATCGAAATAAAGCTTTGAACTAAATCCAAGGCTGAAAGTGTTAAGTTGACTATCCAGGGATCATTATGTAGGATTACAGATTTAGGGGTCAAGGTTGGCTCTATGTACAGTTGAATATTAGGGCTAGATATATATATATATAGAATTGAAAATGTAGGTTCGTATATCCATGTTTGAATATGTAAGGTTGGACATGTAGGGTAGAATATGTAAGGCTGGTGGAATATGTAAGGCATGGCAGTGCACATGTAACGTGGGTTTTGTAGAGGCTGATTGTCTATCATGGTCGCCCGTAAGTTTGGGGAAGAGTTGTAGTGGTTGAACTGTGGGGTTTAGCATTGAACTTTGGCCAATGTGATTACTCATACACTTTGAATGTCCTATCCACCCGGCCTATGTGCTAATCATAACTGACCAGACCCAAAATTCTTGCTCCTTTAGGTGATTTACAAGAGTATACCTCAACTCACTAAGCCATTAATACCTGTCCAAACAGTAGGTGAGAAGGAAACTTAAAAGCTCACCCTGGTTCACCGATGGAGTTAGTGTCACAGAACTCCTGAGCACATGCCTGGTCCAGAACATTTCCTCAGCAAATTAAAAAAGATCAAATGTTGGAAACTTCAGTGATGATTGACCATAAGCCAGAAAATTAACAAATAGGAAGTAACTAGAACAGGGAAAATTAACTTCCTTGTGATTTTGGGACCCTTATTTCTGCTACATAAAGGTTTGTAAAAGCCTCTCCAAAAGATGATGTCATTTAGAAACTTTAAGAAGGACTCTGCACATGTACCTTAATCCTCATGTGCAGACCTTTCTAAAGTCTATGCATCTAGACCTCATCCATGGCTAGAGACTAATACCGTGTATACTGTTTCAGATGCGTCTGTGGAATATCAAGGCCACAATCGGGGTACATTTACCTACAGATCTAATGCAGCTACGTCTATAAAAGTAGTAAATTCGGGGGGTGTGGCTAGCGGCCGAGGGTAATGGCCGCAGCTTGAGAGAGCTCCGTCCCGCCCGTGGCTCATTATCTTCCCACAGCCTGAAAATCGGGGCGCTTACATGCTGTAGTGCCCGTATGAGCTGCAGGAAGCCTTTGTAGAAGCTCCGGTGCGCTGTAGACGGAGCTGCCGCCGGTGCGCTGTAGACGGAGCCTCCGCTCCCTCTGCTGCTGTGATCGAGCTCCCGGTCGGTCAGGGAGCCTTGAAGACAAAGATGGCAGCCCCATAGTGAACACCGAGCGCGAGCTCGGACTGTCTCTGGGGGGATTCCTCCCTCCCGCCAGTTGAAGACCCCCGGTGCCTGGCCTGACAGAGGCTGGAGCAGCGTGGCACGGAACAACAGAGTCGGCCCTCCCCCGGATCCTGACGCTGAGGTGGGTCCGGGGTGCCGGCTCGGGACGGGGCAGCAAATTTAGGCCCCGGCTTTGGGGCCTAGTGCAGTGTGCATCCGGAGCTGTGGGGCGGACTGCGGACCCCGCTTATGCTGCTGGGATCACCTGATTGAAGAGGCCTGCCAGGCTAAGACTTGTGTTAGGGCGCGGAGGCGGCCCCCCCCCACGAACTCTGGAGCTCGCAGGGGAGCCTGGAGGTGGCACTGAGGCGACGGTGGGACGTCTGCCTCCCTGGACCCCACACGGATCTGGTGGCTGTCGCGCTGCTTGAGTTGGAAACTGGGGGCACTTCACCCTTACAAGGATTGTGTCGCTGGCTGCTGTCTCCTCATACCCACCCCCCTCTCTTTGTGTTGTATGAACAGCGAAGAACATGGCTCAGTGGTGACCCTCCTGGACTGCTCTTTCGGGATATAATTGCCAGCGGGTGCCTCCTTGCTCTGCTGCACCCGGTACAGGGTGCAGGCCAGTGGGCCGGGGAACGGACCTGCGGCCTACACTGTGGGGCCCATCTGATGTGAGCCTATCGCTGGTGTTGTGTGCGATTGAACCTGGTGGGTGTGGCCTGAATCTGCGTTGCGCTTGACTCGGGGCACGATTACTGGAGAACTGTGGGGGTGGCTAGTGACCCCATTGATGGGCTGCTGGATCCAGTGGCGGCTACAGGGGGGTCGGGGCTGCTGTTACTGTGGGCATCCTGGACGCGACTCCTATGCCAACGAAGAAAATGGCGACGGGAGGTAGGGGTTCGAGGGCCAACCCTCAGGCGCAACTCTCCAAATTCACCTGGACCAAGAGTGGAGATAAGGGCGCCTCACCCAGAACGGACAAGGATGGCACAGACTCATCGCCCACCCCAGATAATTAACCTACACTACATGATGTCATGGCGGCCATAGGGAGAATGCGTACTTCACTGGACTCAGTCACGACGGAAGTTTCTCTGCTCCGTGCGGACATTAAGCAGATGAATGAAAAGGTGGGGGAGCTTAAGGTGGTGACTGCGGCATTACAGGAAGATACCTCTGAATTACAACGCCAAGTGTCTGAACTGGAGAGGATACACACTCGAATGGCGCAACAACTGGACGACTATGAAGGGAGGGCCCGCCAGAATAACGTGCGAATCTTAGGCGTTCCGGAAAAAACGGAGGGACCTGCCGCGAATCTCTATGTGGAGGAGCTGATTACAAAACATCTAAAGCCTAAGGCACTCTCTGCCTATTTCTCCATTGAACGAGCCCATAGGGTACCAGGGGGGCCTCCCAAGCCTGGGGCTCCACCGCGACCCCTGATTGCTAGAGTCTTTAACTTCCGGGACAGAGACAGTATTTTGCAGGCCTCCAGAACGGGTCCCTCGTTGAAGATAGACAACTACGAGGTTTCCTTTTTCCCGGATTTTACGGCACGGGTCCAGGCACAAAGGCGCAGCTTCCAGGCAGTTAAACAAGAACTCCGCAGCAGAGATATCAAATATGCAATGCTCTACCCGGCCAAATTGAGAGTTGAATAGGACGGTAAACCATGGTTTTTGATGCAACCGAGATGGCCTGGGAATGGCTGGAGGGGTGGACGAGGGTCGGCGACCCGCATGGCTCCCGCCGCGACAGAAGAGACCGGAGGAATGGTGAAGGGCCTGCTGCCATGGCACAGGAGGCCGAGACGGAAGCAAGTGGCCTTGCTGAACAGGATTGAGTGCACTTTGTGGTGCATTGTTGGGCCAGTTCATGATATCCCCTGCAAGTATGGGGTGAGGGGTGTGATTGGGGGGGGAAGACCCAGCGAGGGAGTGACTGCATGAAGGTATCTGGGTTAGAGGATTGTGAGTTTGTAATATGTACCATTTGTTCCGCCTAGATATGTTATGATCATTGGTTAAGGGCTATGTTTCAGAATGAAGGCTGTGATTTATTGTTGACATTAGAAATTGCCCCGGGATGGGGGACTCGCTTGCCCCTGCGCGATTAGCAAAGGTTGTGGGGACACAGGCACTCTGCCATGTTGGGGGGTGAACAGTTTGAGATCCCCAGGCAGGGGAGCAGGGTGGGGGGGTGGGGAGAGAGGGAGGGGGGAGGGAGGGTACTGTTTGCTATGATGATGTCAAAACTGTGGTTGCAGCGGCGAAGGGGGGGGATTTGTTGAGTTTTGTTGTTTATTTTAGTTTTGGGCTAAGCTTTGACTCTTTATCTGCTACGATGCATGCCTCAGAGGTGGGTCCGCAGGGATGTCTTGATTGTAATGGAAGACTCGAACGAACAGGGACTGCGGCGGAGGTTAGTGCCTCACTGATGGCCCCGGTGTCTCCTCTGACCTTACTCAGTTGGAATGTGCATGGGCTGGGGGATAAGATTAAACAGAGATTACTACTACAATATGTACGCTGGGCAGCGCCGGCGCTGGTGTTGCTCCAGGAAACGCATCTCGTGGGCGCGACCTTTAAGGCTATGGACCGCTGGGGGTACACAATGGCAGTGCACTCTGAGTTCTCATCTGGCTCCAGAGGGGTGGGTATACTGGTGCGCAAGCGCTTCCCTTAACTTGTTTAGCGGGTCTGGAGGGATACGCAGGGTCAATTTGCTGTCATCTCCTGCCTGTGGGAGGGGAGGAGATTCAATGTAGTAACGGTATATATTCCGCCTGCCCTTCATACTGCAGCGCTTCCGCCCTTAGTGCTTTTCTGTTGACATTGCCCGAGGGGGAGCTTATCATAGGGGGCGATTTCAACGCAGATGATGGGCTAGACACCCACCCCGGCAGAGCGCCGAGGGAGGGTAAGTCCCGACTGGCTGGTTTTATTGATGTGTTAGGTCTCACGGATGGATGGAGGTTCAAACATCCCGGGAGCCGTGCATACACTTTTCACTCTGGGGTCCACAATAGTCTTTCCCGCATTGATTATTTCTTCCTCACCGCTGATAGTTTGCCACATCTGACAGAGGCCCTGATAGGTCCACGAGACCTTTCCGATCACTTTCCGGTCTCCATGACCTACACCTCCTATTTGAAAACTAGAAGACGTATCTTTCCGATTTCCCCCGGTTATTTACAGAATCCGCAGATCAGGAAAGAGTTGGTTGCAGTTACAAAGCAGTATTTTCAAGAAAATGTGGGCTCGGTTCGCTCGCCGGAGGTCTTGTGGGAGGCGTACAAAACAGTGTTGAGGGGACAGGCAATAGCCCTGATAACGGGTCACAGACGCGCAGCGAATGCTGACATACAGACGATTGAAACCGATCTGGCCGTGTTGCAGTTGCGACATGAGGAGATCCCACTGGGGAAACAGCACAGTAACTTCGCCTTAAACAGGTTGAGCTCAGGGAGCATCAGAAAGAACGGGTGCGACAACGACTCCAACATACGCAGCACATTATTTATGAAGTAGGGGAAAAGGCGGGACGGCTACTGGCCTGGTTAGATAGGAAGGAAAGGGCCCAGAGGACGATAGCGTAACTTCACACCCTAGAGGGTGTGCTGGTCACCGCTCCGGCAGATATAGTAGATGCCATGGCGGACTATTATGAGAAGGTGTATACCCCTACCTCCCACATGTCCACGGAAGAAGCACAAACCTATATCAAGGATATAAAAATGCCCTCTTTGTCGGAGGAAGAGGCCACGCTCCTGGAGTCTGAGTTCACGAAGGACGAGGTTCTGGCTGCAGTTTAATCTTTGCAGTCGGGAAAAGCCATGGGTCCCAACGGGATTCCTATAGAACTCTACAAACGAGTATCTGATTTGACAGCTCCGCACCTTCTGCAGGTGTTTAAGGACAGCCTACATAGGGGAATACTACCACGAGACCAAAGGGTTGGCTACGATCATTGCCATCCCAAAACCAGGCAAGCCCCCGGACGTGTGGACGTCCTACCGGCCAATTTCCCTATTTAACGCGGAAGCAAAGATATTGGCCAAGATGATTGATACTCGGCTGACCCCACACTTGGAGAAGCTGATTCATCCGGACCAATCTGGGTTCATGCCGAACAGAAATACCGCTCTTAATCTCTGACGAGCCCATGCGGTGATGGCACAGATACCTAGTCTTTCAGAACCTGCGGTGATCCTTTCCCTGGACGCTCGCATGGCCTTCGACATGGTCGAATGGCCTTATCTTTTCGCGGTTCTTCAGCACCTAGGCTTTGGCCCCAATTTTTGTGCGTGGGTAAAGTTACTCTACACTGAACCACTAGCTCACGTGGTGGCGAATGGCCTTATTTCAAGGGACTTTCGACATGGGCGTGGCATGTGCCAGGGATGCCCTCTGTCGCCCCTGCTCTTTGCCCTGATCCTTGAGCCATTGGCAGCTTGGATACGGTGGGACCCCATGATTAAGGGACTCAGCTGGACCGAAACGTGGGGGGATTGTATATTGCTATATGCTGAAGACATCCTCCTTTATTTGACCTTGCCCAGATGATCAATTATAGTACTCCTTAACATCTGTGAAATCTTCGAGAGGGCCTCAGGGTATACTATTAATTGGTCCAAGTCTGTTCTGTTTGTCCTTAAAGGACCCCCACCGCAGCTCCCGGCTGATTGTCCACTGGTGGTTACTGACGGTCCCTTTAAATATTTGGGGGTCTGGATAACGCCTAACCCAGAGGTCTTCTATCAACGTAATTTAATGCCCCCCCTTGAACGCTTTCGCAGCGATGTCAAACATTGGCACACGTTGCCGCTGACCCTTCTGGGGAAAGTGGCGCTCTTTAAAATGATGACCTTGCCCCGGCTGCTTTATCTCCTTGAGAACACTCCTTTCTTAGTGCCGCCTAAGTATTTTGCGTCCATAAACGCACTCGTATCCGGTCTCCTTTTGGGGGACAAACCGGCACGCATTTTGTTTAGAGACACTCTAAAGACTGAAACCCTGTGTTCGGAGTGTATTGAGGGTGCTGATGTCTTGGCCGTGAAACTCTGTTCTCCCACAGATTGTGTGGTATTCTTGTTAGTTTACCGCCCGCCTGGCACATCTGCTAAGTTCATGGACCCCTTCCTGAAAGTGGTGCATGACCTCCGTTCCCGCTATGAAGGTCTGGTGGTGCTCGGTGACTTCAACTTTCATTGGGAAAGGACCCCTAAAGAGAGTCAGGCCCAACACCTGGAAGAGGTCTTAGTGTCCCTAGGTCTCACTCAGTTGGTGGGAGGACCGACACATGAGAAGGGTCATACGCTGGACCTGATCTGGTCCTCTAGTCCATCTCTGGCCCCGCTCGCGATCTCCCCCTGTCCTTGGTCAGACCACTATTTGATTAAAGGCCATTTTCCGCTTTCCTTCAAACGGCCAGAAGTCAAATCTGACTGGAAATGGCTACGCAGCTGGAGCCAGGTTAATGCAACAGAATTGTCAGCTATTCTATCACAGTCGGACCTCCCCCCGTCATGCGGGGAAAATCTGGAAAGTGAAAGCATCGCCTTGGTGTCGGTAATCAAGGAGGCTATGGAGGTAGTCGCCCCTGCCCATAAAATCAAATTGAGGGATAAGGGCAAAAGAGCACTATGGTTTAACAATGCTCTTAGAGAAAAAAAGCAAGTTCTTCGTAAGCTCGAGAGAGCTTGGCGCAAATCCCGTTTGCCTGCTGCCCGCGATGCCTATACTACACAGTTCGCAGATTATAAAAAGGCTATCCGCCTGAGGAAAGCCGATTTCTACGAAACGGCTATTTCAGAGGCGGCTAATCCGCAGAAAGAAATATTTAAAGTCCTGAATGATCTGCGGACAGTGAAAGGCCCAACCCCGACCTTCAATTTGAAGGATTGTCAAGATTTTCAGGCCTTTTTTCTGAATAAAATAAAGGATCTGATGGTAGAGATTAGCCAAACCTCCCATTTTCCCTGTTCTATTGAGCCTCCCCTCATATCCCCAAGATCAACACTGGGTACGTTAACAGACCTTCCAGCTCTCACAACGGAGTCGCTATTCACCATAATGAATCGGGTGAAATCAGGATCCCCAGCCGACCCTTGCCCGCCCAAAATTTTTAAACTGGGCTGGCCTGGCATGGAGGATAAAATTCTCAACCTGCTGAATCGCTCCTTGGCAGAGGGACGGGTTCCCCACAACTTTAAGGAAGCACGGGTGATCCCCCTTCTAAAGAAACCTGGTGCCGACCCAAAAGTTTTTAAGAACTTTAGGCCAATCTCGCAGCTACCCTTTCTCTCTAAAATTTTAGAGCAACATGTCCTGCACTCCCTCACTCATTTCGTAGAAAGCAACCTTCTTCTGGAGCCCAATCAGGCAGGGTTCAGAGCTCATCACAGCACCGAATTGGTGATGCTTTCGGTGTTGGATGATTTGAGATTGAAGGCTGACAAAAGAAATCCATGTGCCCTGGTCCTTCTGGACTTATCCGCGGCATTTGATACCGTAAACCATTGTCAACTATTGTCGCGGGTTGAGGACTGTGGGATCCAGGGTACGGCCCTGGCTGACTTCTTTTCTAGAAAATCGCTCACAGCGAGTCCAACTATCTGACCTCGTGTCAAGTCCAGCCAAATTGACATGTGGGGTGCCTCAGGGTTCAGCTCTATCACCCCTGCTTTTTAATATATACCTACAGCCACTGATTGCAGCCCTAAATAAGTTGAACTGTAGGGTTTATAATTACGCGGATGACACACAAATTCTGATCCAGACTGAACACTCTTCGAACGCCTATTTGAGAATGCAAGACATTCTCAAATTTACGATTAACTGGATGTCGGATAATTGGTTGAAAATTAACCCAGACAAAACCGAAGTCTTGGCAGTCAATACAGCTACCGATCTATGGAATGATCGGTTCTGGCCAGTTGAATTGGGGCCATGTCCAGAACCTGCGGTAGCAGTAAAAAGTCTGGGAATCAAAATTGATGCTCTGCTGACCTTGACACAGCAGGTGTCGGCAGTGGTGGGCACTTGTGTCGGTCTACTGCGCCAGCTTCGGAAATTCTCCTTATTGCTGTCCGTCCCCACCCTTAGGCTGGCTGTTTCTGCCTTAATTTTGGCACGGCTGGATTACGGTAACTCCTTGTATCTGGGCCTGCCTAACAATCTTTTAGCCAGACTCCAAGTAGTGATGAACGATGCGGCCAGGCTGATTTTTAATAAGCCTCGGCACACAAGGGCAACGCCTTTACTTCAGGATCTACACTGGCTGCCAATAGCTCAGAGAGTGAAATTCAAGAGTCTATGCATCGCTCACAAAGCGGTCCATGGCTCAGCCCCCATCTATATCAAGGATCGACTGACTAAATATGTGCCAAATAGGACCCTTCGGTCTGCTGACGCATGTAATTTGACATGCCCGAAGTTCAGTTTAGTATCCAAGGGTGGCAGAGCCTATTCCAGCATGGCCCCCCGAGTATGGAATTCGCTCCCAGTCAGATTGAGGAAAGAAACTAATCTCCTCATTTTTAGAAAGCATCTGAAGACGCTGCTCTTCTTGGAAGCTTGGGGTTCATCGTAGTGGGAGGTTGCGTGTTCTTGCCAGTGTTATGTGTCCATTGTGAGCGCTTAGATACCTCGGGGTGATATAGCGCTTTATAAATGAATAATAACATAACATAACATAACATTTTTTGTTACAAATTAGTTAGGGGTTGGTTTGATGGAGGCATAGCCCTCCCTGACATTCAATTGTATTATTGGGCGGCCCAGTTAAAAATTATAAATCAATGGCTGCATACTCCGCAGACAGAGCCAGCGTACAAAGCGGACAGATATGATCTTGGGAAAGGCGGAGTGATGGCCGCGCTTTATGACAAAAAAAGTGTAAAGTGTTGCAGCCCTGGTCGCCCCGACGGCTCATATGGTGCGGGTGTGGTATTTGGCTTCTACCCGCCTTAAATGCAAGGACGTGCTCACACAAATGACGCCACTCTGGTCGCCACGCCGACTGGGCCACCTATGTAATAGTAAAGGCTTTGAAGCCTGGGCTGGGACTTGATCGGTATTTCTACGGTTGGAGACCTTTGGAGGCGTGGGGCTGTCCTTTCTTTTGAACAACTTAGGGACCAGTATAACCTGGCACACATGGAGCACTTCCGATACTTGCAGATTAGTCATGCCCTGAAGTCGCTAATCCAGCTCGGTCAGGAGCTGCCGGAGTCTACCCCATTGGAAGATAGGCTCCTAACGGAGCATATGCCCAAAAAGGCTACTTCCTTCGTTTATCGTAAGCTCGTTAATAACCTGCCTGACCCTACCCTGAAGTTGAAGACCGCATGGACTGCTGAGGTGGGCGAGTTCGATGAGTCGGACTGGCAAACGGCGCTCTCCTCGCCGCAGGAAGTAGCTATACCAGCTAGGCTCAGATTAATTAGTACAGTTAAAAATTTTGCATTGTGTTTATTACACTAGGGTTTCCCTTTAAAGATGAAGAGAGCCACACATCGGTATTGTCTTCGGGGGTGCGGGGAGGAGGGTACGTTCTTTCATACCATATGGGACTGCCTATGGATTGCCGATTACTGTGTGAGGGTTATGCGGACTGTATCTCAGGTGATTAGAGTCGCTGGGATCCAAACGATCTTAATCACTCCATGCAAGACTGGGCCACAATGAGCATCATGTACGCTAAAAGGAATATAGCCAGGTTCTGGGGGGCATCACAGGTGCCGGCGCTTAGGGAGTGGTGCTCAGATCTATACTCTGCGATGGTGGCTGAAAGAGCAGTGTATCTCAATCGCAAATGTCCGAAAAAGTGGGCTAAAATCTGGGGGCGTGGAATGAATACAGGGGTTTCATATGTGAGCCACCGCAATTAGGCAGTGACAGCGATTCTGAGTGGGGGGGGGGGAGGGAGCTCCGGGGAAGGGGGGAGGGCTATCGAACTGTTATAAATATATTGTGTACCCGAAGTGCCAGTGAATTTGCTTCCATGATGACCCACTATTCCTGTAAGCATGTATTGATTTTTCTGTGCCCCCTGTTTAATGCTTTGAATCAATACAATTGTTTTTAAAAAAAAGAAAAAAGAAAAAAGAAAAAAAAGACCAAAAGTAGTAAATTCCCCTCCGGTGCAATTGTTTGTATTGGTAGACATGTCTGGATCAAATAATTAAGCAAAACACCAGCAAGATACCCAACACGGCATTGTACCAGCCTTTTTACTGGAGCAACTGAAACTATTCCTCCCACGAAGCGTCAAATGACTTGGTGGGCTGACTGGCTATCCGACATACTTTATATGGCTCATGAATGTTTCTTCATTGTTTCTATGTGTCAAATTGTCTCAAGCAACGGGATCACACACTATATATTTGAACCATTCATATCCAGTGACCTGGATGTAATATTCCATCATCTGAAAGCCCAGTTCAACTGCAGAGCTGTTGTGTTTGCAGACATTTAAGTACAGCACCATATCATCAATAGGAGGGTGTGTTTTGAATTGGGGGGGGGGTGTTCTATAACATGGTATTTTTAAGCCCTTTACTTCATCTAGCCCCTTACCTTGGTGCATCTGGTATATTAAATTGTTTTTGGCCCTGTGTGATAGGGGAGGATGTGTATGGTGGATGTTTAAAATTGGTTGTATAGAGTAGGGTTGGTTCATGCAGTGATCACCATGCATTATAGGGGTAGATATGTAGAACAGAGTATATACTGTAGGGCAGGGTGGCTACAGTGATGAATGGACAATTGTCTATACAGCATACTGGTGACTTGGGTGTGTATTATATGTTTAGTTGGATATGGCTGAGCGTGCGGTGTTAGTCATTTAGTGTAGACATGGACATCTAGGCTTATATGGATGGATGAAAAATACATTTTTAAGCACTTTCTCATAACACTTCTGTTGAAAAGTACATAGGTTACAACAACTTCTCAAGGCACTTGAGAGCTTGTTGCCTACATCCAATCTCATTAAGAAGGCTACTGAAACAATTAAGATTGTATTCACTTTTGAATTTGAAAAGTGATGTTTACACCTGACAGCTCAGTGCTACACAGACCTGCCAATCTTGAAAATATTGAGAGAAGGAGGCCTTGTAAAGGGTGGGTCTGGAGAGGGGTGGGGCTTTCAGCCCATCACTGCCTCGCCAGCCCAGGTGAGCATCTCAGGTGCAGTGGGACCAAGAAAACGTAGTCAGGCTTGGAGCCCACCGCAGTTTGGGGAAACACTCTCCATGAGCCAGAACCCCTGATGGACATCCGCACCGCAGAACCTCCATGCACAAGCTTAAGACCCACTCTGTGTAGGGATTTTCAGCTAAACCTGGGGTCACTGAGTGATATCAGCTCTTCGCTGGGAGACTATGAATAGAGCTGATCCTTTGTGATACACCTTGCTCCTGCGCTAGATACATAACACAAGCATACACAGACAACTTGTAGGCAATGAAGAACTCTCATGGCTTCAGAGACGTGGCCACTTCTTATCAAACCTAGCCTTACCTAAAGTCCCATTCTTGTAGTTTATGTAGGTGTTTTTGGGCAATGAACCAATATAGGGATAGGAGAGAAAAGAAAGGGGTAACTGTTCCCGGTGGTATCTGCCCCGATATAATGGGTACACTTTTGTGGGACCCAGATGTCCATAAATGGAAAGACCCCTAACTAAGCATGGGCGAATTTTGCGAATTCGCGATCCGCAAATTTGCGGATTTGCGAATTCGCGATTCGCAAAATTCGTGAATTTGTGCGAATTTTTGTTTTTTGCGTGTTCGCGGGGTTTTTTGCGTGTTCGCGGGGCTTTTTGCGTCTTCGCGAGCCGCTTGCATAGCGAAGTTACCCATGCAGTCGTTTATGGGAGAGGGAGGGAGAGAGAGATAGATAGATAGATAGATAGATAGATAGATAGATAGAAAGAGAAAGAGAGGGAAAGAGAGAGGGAGAGAGAGAACGAGAGAAAGAAAGAGAGGCCGGATCTCTGAAGGGCCAGATTCCTGAGTTGCCCTACAGAACATACAGCTTTTCATTTTTAGCAAAATGCATATGAAAATTGTGCTGTAAAGGTCTCTTTTAGTTTAACCCCTCCTGACAACTCAAAATGGGTGTATTTGCCATCCTCTCCCTTCTTCCTGTTTTTTATATCTGTAAGTGCTTCCTGATGAGGTTTAATTCCTTGGACAGGTGCCTCGTTGCCTACTTGTAACTATTCTCTGACCCTGCTTCAAGGGTCAGAGCAGGGTCAGAGAATAGTTGAAAGTAGGCAACGAGGCGCCAGGAAGCAATTAGCAGCAGGTGTCCAAGTTGAAGTTAATTTGTTTGTAACCCTTTTGTAAAAGGTTACAAAGAAATTAGGTTAAACTTTTGCACCTGCTGCTGTAACCCTTGCTTGGCTGAAAATTCGTCCCCGCTGATTCGCGGATTTTACCGCGATTTCGCGAGATTCGCGGATCGCGAAATCGTGGAAAATCCGCAAATTCGCCCGCGAAACGGAGTTTACGCCCACCCTTACCCCTAACCCATTGAAGACAGAGCTCGTAACCGTATCTTGCAATCTAGTTCTTGTTCCAAATGGATTGGAACAAATAGGTCAGAGTTAATCACAATTTTGATGCTTAAATAATATTTAATTGTTGTTCATCTTGGAGTGTGGCAAAAAGAAGAATGGCCAATACACGTTTCCCCCCCTGCGAGACGTAGTCCCGGGGCTTTCTCAAGGCTTGAGTACTCAAGCCTTGAGATGCAAGATACAGTTTAAAGCTTTGTGCTCCATCCAAGCCGTACAAATACAGGGACTTGTTATAATCCAGCGTAGCTTTGATTAGTTTTGATTCTATCTCAAAAAGTAGTGACTTTCATATCAGGTGGTATGAGACAAATCTTTTTAAGTTTTGTGTATATATTTAATATGTTTATGATAGCATACTATGTGTACAGCACGGATGGATGTGTAAGCTGCAGCATGAAATGCTGTCCATGTCCCACAGATGTGGATGGTAGGTTGGATATGTATCAGTGGTGCATGCAGCTGACTGTAGGTGTTTTTGTGTATGACTGGTCTTGTAGGGTTGTGTATCCAGAGATGAGTGTGCTTTGTTTTCTGGATGTGAAGCCTTCCATGGATAAACATTTTGTATGCCTTGTGCTTGGCCTTATGCAGTAGGGTCGTATCTGATACTCACCATCGTCTCGTTCTCTTTCTGCGCCTCCTTCTTCTGGGCCACCAGCTGCTGTTGTAGCTGCTCAATCTTTAAAAAGATATTAAAAAGGAATCAGCAAAGAGTGTGTTCTCATCATATCATCACCTCATTTCCTCTCATTCTGAAGAGGCCTGTTAGAGTTCAGTGCATAAACTACCATGGCAGATACTGGTTTCACCCAGGCTCGAGCTGTTTTATGTGCCCAGTTCCAACTTTTGCAATGGACAAAGATGTGTGTGTGAAGGAAGTTGGCATCCCCTTTATTGTAATTTGCATAGATAAGGGTACTCCTGACAATGTCTCCTGAATCAGGGTCTAAATAACATATATGAAAAAAACCTTTAGAAAACACATTTCAGTTGTAACTTGTAACTGATGTATCTTTTGTAACAATGTGTAACTTGTAACTGATGTAACTGTCCTCATGTAAAGCGCTCTGATACCTCCGGGTCTAGCCAGCGCTATATAAAACTCAAATAAATAAATAAATAGTGGACTTACAGCTTTGCATCATACATATGTAAACACCCAAATACTGTTCAGTAACAAAAAGATACATTTATTTACTCAACTATCGTTTTTATTGGTATATACATTGATATCCAGTTGACTGGTCAGATCACCACTTAATCCTATTTCGCATCACGCAACCGATCATGTATCAATCTCACATCCAAAATCCTCACACCACGTGGACGAGAAACCTATCAAAGATCAACATGAGCGACCTAGAAGAAAAAAATAAGCATGCTCCTGCCCATCTCCACTGACGGCCGCTCCACAACAGAACTCACATCACACTACAACACAACCATGGCGTCCATTCTATACCAACTTGCCCCCCTGAAAATGGAAAAAAACTAGGAATATTCCTTCCAGATCCTGGTTTAAGAAGAACATTAACGCTGAAAGGAGACAACTTAGAGCTACTGAACGTCTATGGAGAAACAATCCCTCTACAAGCCTCTACGAGCAACTCAAAGCAACTCAAAAGAACTACAAAAAACATATCAACAAGGAAAAAAGCAACTTTTTCTGCACCGCCCTTAACAATGTGAAAAACAGGCCTAAAGAACTCTTTAACATCATCAGGCAACAGACCTCAAAGACCTCTGCAACCCAGTCCAGGCTCCAAAGACCTGTGCGACAACTTCGCCAACTTTTTCAACAACAAAATCACCAAAATTGAACTATCTCTTGACACCAACCTCTACCCCTCCTGCAAAAACCCGAACCCCAACAACCGAAACCAACAAGCTAAAGCCCCCCTTGAAAGCCTGGAAATCCTTCGGCCAAGTCATGCCTCTATTGAAAAAGCCAGGCCTAGACAACACGACCTGAAAAACTTCAGACCTGTTTCCAACCTCCCTTTCCGATCCAAAATCCTTGAAAAGTGTGTTCTCAAACAACTGACGCAGCACATAGACAACATCACCCTTCTAGATTGACACCAATCGGGCTTCAGAAAAGGCTGTAGCACTGAAACCGCGATCCATAACATTGTGGACGACATCCACAAATCCTTTGATGCTAACAAATGCTGCCTACTCATTCTCCTAGACCTATTGGCAGCCTTTGACACGGTGGATCACAATCTACTTATCAAGGCTCTTCAAGACAGAGTAGGTGCGGAAGAGGTGGTCCTAGAATGGTTCTCCTCCTTCTTACACAACCGCGCCCAAAAGATAAAAATAAAAATCTTCACTTCCTTTATAAAATTCAAAAGTCTCCTAAAAGACCTCTACCTCAACCGTGCCTTCCCGAAACAAGAATTGCCAATGAAACGCACAAACCTGAAGTCCGCTGGCACCTGACAATGTTCCACCACAATCCTACTGCACTTTAAAACCCCTTGACAATGTTCTCCCTCGATCTACCTCATACCCATTCCCCTACCACCTCCTCGTTCCCTCCCCATGGAAAGAGGTTGAACCCAGGACATTGTGCACTCATCAACGCTATCTCAGGACCTCCCTACCTCAAGGACGCAAAACTCAAGGAGTCCGTCGAACTTTTACGTATACCTTTGCCTTTTTTGTTTCTCTGTATGTGACTTCTGCTCTAAAATCTGTTGTGAAGCGCTCCGATACCATCGGGTCTGGCCAGCGCTATACAAAACTCCTAAAATAAATAAATTAAATAAATATCCATAAATGTATGTACCCCAAAAAACGTTATTGTACTCAGTACTTAATTTTTTTTGTCAAAGGTATGTTCATTGACATTTAAAAACCCAAAAAACATGCGACAATCCCGCACATCGTCCCACGCAGGGGGTAGCATTGAAATCACAGCCCGAGTACATCCTGTTAAGCCGGACAAAATCTCCCTTCAGTCAGACCCCTAACGTACAGAGTAGTTCTCTGGAAGGTGCAATTTCCGACATACCTGGGGAATACCGAACGACTAGCAAGTTAAGGAGGAGATCAGTGAAAGTTCAGGGCGAATGTCTTCCCAGCGGCTCGGCTGATAACCTATGGTCCCCAGACAAGAATTGACAGCCGCCACCTTACCCTGAGTCAAACGGAGAACTTCTGCGTGCAAATTCCCTGGCAGGCAATGTCGTAGAGGAAATAATATGAGGGAAACCGCACTAACAACAACAAAATACAGTAAAAAAAAACCTCCCCTCGCACCCCTCCCCCTCCCCAGTGGTGGTAGCAACGTATAAAAGACAAGGGTCAAGACGTGTAGTGTCAGGAAATCACAGTTGAAATAGGTGGAGGGCTCTAACGCTAGCAGGACACACTGCAGACGGAAGACCCTTGGAGAGGAAAGCGACCAGTGGGCCCCAGCGGAACTCAAAGTTCCTAAAGTCATCTAGGAAGATATCAGCCATCCTCTCCAAACTCAATAGCTTCCATAGTCGCGAATGCCAAAGGGAGGTGGCTGGCGCCTGCTTCCTTTTCCATGCCGCGGCCAGGGTGAGCTTGGCCGCCCCGATGCTTAGCCACATAATCCTCTTGTCTGCCTTGGTCTGGTGCTCGAGACTGGGGTCACGGAGACCTAGAAAGGTAGTGGCCATCGAAGTAGGAATGGGATATCCCAGAATTTCTTTAATTTGGGCAAGAATTTCCTCCCAGAATGGAAGGATAGTGGGGCAGTCCCACCAAATATGCTGAAAGTCCCCTAAGAGCCCACATCCCCTCCAACATCTATCAGAAGTGCCAGGAAATATCTGTCTGAGCTTGGCGGGGTACAGGTACCAATCCATCATGGTTTTCATGTGTGCCTCCCTAAGTTCCACGGAGTGGTTAAACTTGTCTACATCTGACCACAAGTGTGTCCACTCCGCGTCAGAGATGTCCTGTTGAAGGACCCCCTCCCACATGGACATGTAGCGAGGTCTAGGGGAAATTGCAGTGGAAAGTAGGAACCCATATATAAAAGTGATGGCAACCTTCATGGAGGAAGTCTTGGTCAGAAAGGCTTCGAACTTCGTGAGGGGCCGTGTAGCTGCATCTCTCACCTGAGGGGACAGCGCCCAGTGTAGTAATTGAGCGTGGTGGTAACGTTCATTCTCCTGAACCCCGTAGCCCCTCCTACAATTGTCAAAAGTGAGCGGGTCAAAGTTATGGAATAGGTGTGTTAATGCCAAACAGCCTCCTTCCTTCCAATCTTCAAAGGGGCCCTCGGTCAACGCTGGGGGAAGGCTGGATTGAAGTGTATGGGAGTAAAGGGAGAGGGGAATGTAGTCCATCTGGCATCCTTGGAGACTAGTGGTGCTAGTGGGGGTACTGATATAAGCATTTTTGGTCCTGTCACTCTTGGGCTTCCAAACCAAATCCCAAACCGTCCTCCCTGCAACGCTCTGATCCATGTGTAACCAGTGTTTTTCTGACTCTCTCAGTACTTAATTTTTGATTAAATAAGTGCCAGGGCCCTTACGAGGAAACCACAGCAGCTTGCACCACCTATTGCACTACTACTTACAATTCAGACTTTTTATACATGAAAAATTAGTAATACCTGCCAGCCAAGCTATTTTTATAGCTTTTAGTGGCAGATATTAGTCAATTTAATGTATAAAGAATTTATTTAAAAAAACTGTTGTTGTGTACATCACAACATTGGAAATCAGCACCACCATGTGGCTAGCTGTTATGGGTCCTGGTTTTGCCACTGAAGTGCTGGTGCAGAGCATCTAAAAAAACAGCCTCAAATTAAGCACTGATTGTATTGTTTTGTGCGTGCAATTGACCTGGAGGATATCTAAGAATAAGGCCTATTAGGACCTCATAGTCCACGAGAAAAAGCATGTGAGCCTTCAGTCGCAAAGAGGTTTGCAGTCCAGTGAGCAGACCAACCCATGGAGGACCACTGATGTCTTCAAACAACGGAAGAGAGAAGGAAGAACCCTAACTTGGTTTGCAGAAAAACCACAACTCATTCTGCTTCCGAGCTCCACTTCGGGGGGCATAAACTCACAGGGGGGTGGGGAGGACACTTCCAATAGAGTTTTCTATGCATCCACCGTACAGAAGCCTCAACTACAGTCCATTGAAAAGTTCCCTATAATTAACGTGTTCGTAGTGTAATTGATTGTACTGAGCACGTTTCTGAATCACATTTTGTTTCCCACTAAAGATAGCGTGTGCGTACAGTTGTTTTACTGGAGCGAACAGCACAAGAGCATTTAAAGAGTGACACCGACGAGATTTTACAATATCATTTTTTCATCCATACAGCAAATGTGCCATTTCCATTTGAACAGTGCTGATAATAAGAGATTCAGCTAGGTGGTTAAAACCTGTGTGCAGAGAGATGGGTGTTAGAGATTTTAGGATTGCATTACGTATTCTTCTAACTGATACATCCTCTATGTTCATTGTCTGTGGTATTGCAAAGTATCTCTCTAGCGCTTGGTTCATACAGACTAGGCTGCTAGACGCCACAAAATAGAAATGCTAATCTCATCTTGATTGATGTTTCTTACTGAAAATGCATTTTAGGCTCTTGTAATTATCTTTTATTGTAAAAAGTGTTTTTAAATCTTCCTTTAAGATGAAATTGTATTATGTATGTGACACTTTTTGTATATTTGGTTTTATGATTAATGAATGTCTGCACTTTTATGATAAGAGATTCAGAGTTACTGCATCAATAACTTTGACAAAGATTGTGAAATAAATCCACATACTCATAAGTGTACCTCGCTTACAATAACTAATAACTAATTTGTTAAATAAATCCACAGGTGTCAAAAGTCATTAGGTGTAGCTTACAATAAATAATTTGTAAAATAAATCCAATAAATCTACGGGTGTCACGCTTCATTAAGTGTAGGTTGCTTACAATAACAACTTTGTGAAATAAATACATAAGTTATGTGAATCATTAGGTGTAACTTGCTTACAATAATTATTTGGTGAAATAAATTCACAGCTGACACTCGTCATCCTGTGTAACCTGCTTACAATAACCACTTCGTGAAATGAATCTATTGGTGGCTTGAATCATCCTGTGTAGCCTGATTACAATAACTACTTTATGAAATAAATCCACATTTGATATGAGTTATTAGGTGTAACTTGATTACAATAACTACTTTGTGAATTAAATCCACAAATGACACAAGGCAACCTGTGTAGCCTGCCTACAATAACTATTTTGTGAAATAAATCCACAGGTGATATGAGTCATTAGGTGTAACTTGCTTACAATACCTACTTTGCAAAATAAACCCACAGGCGACACATCATCCAGAGTAGCTTAGCTTTCTTACATTACACTACACTACTACGGATCTTATTACAAGAGATGTGTAACTCCTGACAAGCCTACTAATGCTCCTGCTGACGCCTTTGGGAGTTTTGAGGTCGAGTTACCTCAAACCTTATACATTTCCTCAGAGAATCCATCTCTTGCAGGCGAGAATGAGGACCTAATCGGACTCAGACCCAGAATTATCAATTCTCATTACTAAAGGTAATCGCAGAGTTGAACCCAGAATCGCCTTTAAATCTCCATCCATGCATTTAACAAGACTCCCAATGTCGATAACTGTGGGGGTACGGAATTAAACCCTTATGCGTCCGCGACCTCGTTATGAGGCCCATAAACGATTAATAGGAACGTTCCCTGAATACAGCAATCTGACATAGACATTAAAGAGGCTCAGAATAATAACGTGTTGTTTATTATTACACAACTCAATAGTACTGATTTTAAGGACCCCAGAAGGATGAAAGGCTCAGTGGACCAGAACTATAAGTTGCTGGAGTCCACAGATCCACCAGGACCAGTTTAGAAGTAGGAAAACAGACTTGATTTCCTCTTTCTGATTTGCGAGGAAAGATCTGAACCATTCAGATACCGAGCCAGAAGCTCTTCTTGATCTGAGGCAGTTCAACGGGATAGGACGAACAGTGGTGTTAAACTCCACAGAGAGGCTCACAACACTGACACCAACTGCATCACCGCCATCCTTAGGAACATGAGGCCATCTTTATAATCTGGTGAGCGGCCCGGGTCTCCACCAGTAGGACGCAGTAAATTACACTATCGCCCTGAAGGTAGGTACCAGTGTCAAATTTAGAAATGCCAGCTAAGCATGCGGTCATTTCTTAAAGCATTGCCAGGAACCACCATAACAGGGTTTTATGTCAATTCTTTTTGCAGTTTGGTACAGGGCTCCCTCAACATGACGGGGCCCTGTACCAAACTGTTTTTTATTTTATTTTCAAAAAGAAAATCCTGAAGAAGGATTTTCTTTTTGAAAATAAAACATAAAGGGCCCGATGTAGGTCGCCATTTACCGGTCGGTAACGGCCGATTCAGCCGTTACCGAGCGGTAAATGGGTTTTCTTGATGTATGGGGCCTATTTTACCGAATCGGTAAAATACTGAATCGGTATTTTTACCGATTTGGTAACTTCTATATGTAGGTGGGACTCTTCTGAGTCCCAAAGGCCTGTCAGATTCGGTATTCTACCACCCAATCCAATTGGGTGGTAAAATACCGAATCCAGGTGTGCATGCACATGTGTGCATGCACACCTATGCCATGTGACAGACAGACATGCCCTTAGGGCATGTCTGTGTGCCACATGGCACACATACCTGTATTTGGGGTGCTGGAGGGTGTCAAAGTGACACCCCCTGCACTCTTGCTGCAAACGGTATTTACCGAATCGGTAAATACCGATTCGGTAATGCCCATTGATTCCTATGGGCTTCAAAGCCCATAGGAATCAATGGGCATTACCGATTCGGTATTTACAGAATCGGTAAATACCGAATCTCAACGATTCGGTATTTACCGAATCTGAAATACCTACATCCACCCCCCCCCCCACAAATTTTACCACTTCTTAAATACCGAATCGGTATGATTCGGTATTTAAGAAGTGGTGAAATGAATTTACCTACATTGGGCCCATAATGCTTCCCTTGCCATGGGAGTCCTCTGTCTCCCATGACGAGGAGAGCAATTAGCAGTTTTCACTTCCCTTTATGTAGTATCCTGCTTTTCCCCTTTAAATATCTCGTTCTTGCATGCATGCATTTCCTGTGTATCCTTTTAATGCTAGTGTTCTGTGTTCCACAGAGCACTGTTAGAATGCTGTGTTGTACCTGGATGCATTCTACCCTTTGACACTGAAGTACATGGATGTGCTTTTCTTCTTGGATTAAACCTACCACTTAAACTTTTTTCCTGGCATTATTATTGAATGAAAGTGATTACTACAAACTGGCGACGATCGGGATACTTTCAAGAACCAATTACTATTTTTGAGATTATTTTTTCTCTTCTTTCTTCGTTATTTGTACTCTGATTTTGAGTAGCATTCTTCAATTTCTTCAAGGATTCATCATTCTCCTCTTCAAGTTTACTTCTACTAATTACTACAATTTTTTTAAAACTATTTTCTGCTCTTCGTGTTAAAGGTTGATTGTTATTTAACTACAATTGCTGGTAACATCGTATTTCTAAGGAATTCGTGAGTACATTTATTGCTTCATGTTCGATCTGTTCTTCATCCATATTTTATATCTTCAATCCTTAATATTAACTTTGTTTACATGTTTACCTTTCAACGTGCCTTTCCGTTGCTGCGCATTTCTTCAATTTACTGCCTGGCAACGCTTGCGCGCATGAAACAAGCGCTCGCATTACCAAGGCTTGTCGTTGCTTGGTAACGTGTCACGCATTGAAGCACTTTGATTGGCGCAGCACAAGAAGCGCATTGATTGGCACATCAGAGGTCACGTCGCGTAACCCCGCATTCTGTACGTGCCTCCATCTTGGATTTATACTAACCAAATTACGAAGTTATTTAACCATTGAAGCACATCAGTACTTCGTTTTTCTTCAAATTAAACGTATTTATCCAGCATTTTCTACAATTTCGACACCAGCATTGTAAGTTTATTCATTTTTTTTTTTTATTGTTCTTACATTATCTTAATTTTCTTCGAACAACATGAGTATCACCAATTCTGCTTCCACAAGTAATTCTTCAAATAGTTCTGCAACTTCTTCATGCATCAATATAAATATTAGCACGCCTAAAGAGTTTTTAACTTCACCTGGTGAACCAAATATAAAGTGGTCTGAATGGAAGGAATATTTTCTCAATTATATAGCCACTTTAGAAGACAATGTTGGAACTTTGTTACCTGAATGTAAATTGAGAATGCTCCTACATAGTCTTGGTCCAGAAGGTTTAAGAGTCTACAATCAGATGCAAAAACCAGAAAGAGCAAGTGATATTGATATTTTTAAAGCTGCAATTTCTGATTTAACTGAGCATTATTCACCTATAGTATGTATTGGTGTTACCAGACGTGCATTTTTCAAAAGGAAACAGTTGGAGAATGAGTCAGTAGAAGAATATGTTTCTCAATTGAAATTGCTTGCCATGCACTGCAAATTTGGAGTATTACACGAGAAACTGATTTGTGATCAAGTTGTTGTATGTTCCAGGAATAAGAGTATTCAAGATAGACTATGGATTGAGGGAGAGTCTAGTCTGAAGGATGTAATAACTTTATTGAAAAAAGCTGAGTTATCGGATAGAAGCTCCAAAGCTTTAGCTGATCAGTCTGGAACTACTACTTCTACTGTTAACAAAATTTCTGTAAAATCTAACAAGGAGTCTTTGGACAAGAAAGGGGATAAGAAATTTCAATCCGATGGGAGTTCTCAGAGAAAGTTTCATAATTCAAAATCTTTCACTAGGAAAATGTATAATAATAATAACTGTGTTTCTTTTTCCTTTGCGTTCTATCGTTGTGGGGATAGAAATCACAATGCAGGTTTTGAGAAATGTCCCGCTAGGTATGCTAAATGTTCTAATTGTGGGGTTGTGGGGCATTATGCTAAGGTATGCAATAGAAGTTCTTCACAGTCATCTAAAATTGTCCATGTTGATAATACTGATTCTTCTGATTATGATTCTGATAGCGATTCTCCTTCACCTTCAACGTCTAAAAAATCTCAATGCAACATGGTAATATGTACTGACAAGTGTGTTAAAAGCTACTGTTAATTACTTTGCTTCTTAGTTCAGATTATTTAATGATGCATTCATCTGTATTCTTGCGGTTATTTTGTGTTTTATGGTACATAATTTAGGAATTAGTTATTTATATGTATATATTCTAGTTTTTTTTAAATTGTTTTATTATTTTAGAAAAAGGGGGATAGCCAGTATTTTGTTATTTTAGAAAAAGGGAGGATGTGTAGTATCCTGCTTTTCCCCTTTAAATATCTCGTTCTTGCATGCATGCATTTCCTGTGTATCCTTTTAATGCTAGTGTTCTGTGTTCCACAGAGCACTATTAGAATGCTATGTTGTACCTGGATGCATTCTACCCTTTGACACTGAAGTACATGGATGTGTTTTTCTTCTTGGATTAAACCTACCACTTAAACTTTCTTCCTGGCATTATTATTGAATGAAAGTGATTACTACACTTTACCATCAGGGTTTTCTTTACGTTGACGTGCAGTGAAACCTGACCTCTAATTTCACCCATCTAAATTAGGTGGACAGAATTAAAGGTCTGCCTCTGACATTACTTTGGGGGAGGGGTGAGGGGGGGGGGGGGTTAACCGAAGCAGTCTCTGCTGTGATGAAACCAAAGAGTATGCATACTGCCAACATATAACTAGGGCCCATAATGACCTTCTGGTACTGTCAATAAGCGTCCCGAGGATGTCCTGCGCAGATGTACAGCACGACGAGTGTTAACCATGAAGGGATGCCTTTGTATGTTTTTCTCAGGGTAGAATGTTAAAGTAATAAACAACAGCTGCAGGTTTCACATTTGAACTGTGGACGGATGAATGTGTCCTCTGGATGGATGTTTAGATGACATTAACAGGGTACACATTTTCTGCGTGACGTTTTAAGATGCTGACAGAGCTCATGGGTACCTTGTATATTCTGTAAATTACACACGAAACCAGTTGTTTGATTGCAATTACAAACATATCTACTTTCTACACCACCGGCGGGCACAACATCTGATAAATTAGGTTTCATTTACAATAGATACCGTGTATCCGAATTTGAGGTGAATGCCTTAATTCACATAAATTCAAGGCGCTTGCGTTGTTTGAAGGAGTTCAGCATGAGTCACGCGGCAGCCTGTTTCCTCCAGCGACCCCTCTGGCCGTCAGGTGTATTTCTCACATCCAGGTGGTAACTCTGTATACTGTTATCCACAGCACAGCAAGTGTTGATTCTAAGATCCTGTATCCGTTTACAGAAGAAATGTAAATTCCTGACCGGCGGCTCTGTCTATGAATTTGACTTGCACATTAACTTTCATAAAGTTTTAGTGTGTTCCACCTTCTTTTTTTAACCATTTGCCAATGCCACTCAAGTGCTGAGGGGTTTCCCCCTCGAGTTACAATTCTTTGTGATTTTATGTTTTAATTTAGGGAACACATAACCTCAGAGGCACTATCACAAACTGGGGGCGAGTTCAGGGATGCCAATCAGGGCCGGACTGGCCGTAGAGGGCACCGGGCATTTTTAAAATGTGTGTTTTAACCTAGTGAAAACATAACCTCAGAAACACTATTACAAACTGGGGTCGAGTTCAGGGATACCATTGTATTTCCAATTTAGATCCATCCCGTTTTCTCAGGATGACCTTTGGCATTGAAAATACCCTCAAGCCCTCTCTGACCTACTTTGGTCACCCTGGTCTGGTTGGACCTAGATTTGTGTCATGTTGTGCAGGAAGTCAGAGTACCTAAACATGTGCATAATATTTTTTAGTTAGGTTTTTTGGTAGTAGGGAATGATCTTTTAGGGCCCCTTTGGAGCATTTAAAATGGTGGTGGACCAAGGAGAGCCATTCTTTTAAGGGAGGTGCCCTGGAGGATGGCTAGAGGCCATCGTCTCAGTGGCTCTTGATGGTTAGGGGAGCCCAGCCTCTGCTTGTAGAAGGGATAGTCCTGAAGTTAACCATTGTGAAGTGAAGGCCTCGTTGAACAGTCATGTTGTCCGAGCTCTCTTGAAAGCTGGCGGGCTGAGGTGAGTCTTCAGTTGTGGTCTGAGCTCGCTATAGAGTTGGAAGCACAGTGATTCGTGCATTTGCCCTGATACATCTTGAGACTGAATCTGTATGTAATGATGATAATGTAATGATGATACTTGTAAAGAGCACTGTTACCCCATCTCGGGGTGTCCTGGCGCTGAAGACCGCTGGGGAACCCGTCCTGGCTTTCCCTGTGAGATGGTCCCTACTGGGTATCTCCAAGGTGAAACCATGCATCCCCGGCGTCTGTGTGGGGCCGTTGTAGAGATGAGGCAAGCTTAATGCCCAGAGTTGCCGAGTGTGATCCCTGGTTAGAGTAGGCACCGAGGTGAGAATTATCGAGTCCGTTGACCCTGGTCCACGACCCTGCCGCGTTTGGAATTGAACCCTGGTCCCGGGCCGGTCTCTGCTTCCGGGTATGCCGCCTCTAACCAGTGAGCCACACCACTCCATCTAATGTATGAAAAAGTGCTTTGGGTCAAAGTAGATTGCCCTGTTTTTGGTTTTCTGTGCTGTGATAAAGGTGTGCTCGCTTCCTAGGCCTTGATAAAAGGGGGTTTCTTCGATGTGGTTATCTGCTATTAGGAAATTCAGAGCTTTTCAGTTCCAGCTTGCTCTTTTTTATATGATGGTATACATGACATAGGCAGCTGGGCCTCTTTTGTTGAATGCATAGTTTGTCCACCCAGCCAAATGTGTAGACTGGATATCAGCTGCATATATTTACAAATTCTGGTTGAAGTTGTGTGAGTAACTTTGGCAGGAAGCATTCAAATACGGATAAACTGCAGAAACAGCAAGGGGCCTTGGGGAATAAGACATAGGAGGACAGGATACACCAGCTGATTTATTCATTTTGCTGAGAGGAAAAGGAATGGCAGAATTGCAACACTGTTCCTGTGAGCTGGTCACGCTGCTGATGGGTAAGAACAGGATGATCCAGATTTCTGGCCGTCCTGAATCAAGCAATGTTAGCATTTCTACCACACAGGTCATTGCTGGTGCCGTCCCAGGGTCACCACAGTGATACATGGACCAATATGGTCATCCCAGGGTGTCCTCAGTGATATATAGGCCCAGGGCCGGTTCTATGATTTGCGAGGCCCTGGGTCAAAAGTGAATGCGCGAGGCCCCTCAAAATTTACTTAAGGGAATGTGCAGAGGCCCCTCTTATCACTTGAGTAACCCCTTGCAAGGAAACTATTCAGAGACACAGCGGGAGGCCCATTGTACAGGATTTTAGTGCCCCCACAGTTTTAATTTTCAGCCCACAAGCAAGGACCAGTGCTGGCGACATACCAGGGTCACCTTAGTTATATATGGGCCAGTGCTGGCGCCATCCCAGGGTGTCCTCGGGGATATATGGACCAGTGCTGGCGACATACCAGGGTCACCTTAGTTATATATGGGCCAGTGCTAGCTCCATCCCAGGGTGTCCTCAGGGATATATGGACCAGTGCTGGCGACATACCAGGGTCACCGTAGTGATATATGGACCAGTGTTGGTGCCGTCACAGGGTGTTCAGTGATATATGGACCAGTGTTGGTGCCGTCACAGGGTGTCCTCAGTGATATATGAGCCAGTGCTGGCGCCATCCCACGGTGTCCTAAGGGATATATGGACCAGTGCTGGCGACCTACCAGGGTCACCGTAGTGATATATGGACCAGTGTTGGTGCTGTCACAGGGTGTCCTCAGTGATATATGAGCCAGAGCCGGTGCCGTCACACGGACACCTCAGTGATATATGGCCCAGTACTGCTGCCATCACTGGCTCACCTCAGTGATTTATGGGCCAGTGCCAGTGCAGTGACACGGACACCTCAGTAATATATGGGTCAGTGCTTGTGCTGTTTGATTTGCATATAGCTGGGCCCAACTGGAATGGCGAGCTAAGAAACGATGGATTTAGGCCCACATTTCTGTACTGGGGTGAACATTTGACAAAGTTCAGCATTCAGTCTATCAACTGTTCTTTTTGCATTTGTCATCCTAAGTGGGAGAGGTATGCCCGGATGTGGGTCACATGCTCACCGTGCCACTGGATTCAGGCTATCCTGGCTGATGAAGGGTGATACCCTGAAACTAGACTTAGGATGCTTGTTTCCTTTCCATGGAGGACCGGCCTGGAAGTTAGGGCTGGACTGTTCCCCTGGGGAGCAGGGTCAAGATTGAGCTGCATATGGCTGGGTCCAAACTGTGGTAGCGTGGTGATAAAAAAACAATGCATTTAGGCCCAGATGACTGTACTGGGGGTGAGTGTCTGACATTGCTCCTCATTCCGTCCATAAATTGTGCTTTTGTGTAAGATGTACATTGGTCACTGTAGAGTTTTAATATGTTATTTGATTGATAGTTGCAAATGGGTCTTTGCTTATTTTATTTATCTATTACGATATATAAATATAAACATAACAATTGCATCTATAAGTGCTTCACTATTGAAATATTGAGAAAGATATAAAAATAAAAGAAATCTAAAAATAAATGTGATAAAAATACACAAATAAATTAGTTTTAAATACAGTAACACCTGAAAGTCTTAATTTCTAACTATCTATCCATAAATGCATACATGGAACTTTATACAATATAATTTTATAACTTTTTGTTATTTTTCTTACACATGTATACCCTTTCTATGTAGTTATGTATCTATATATTTTACTCATACTGTAGAAAGAAATAAAAAATAATAAAAAAAGCCTTCAACTTTCTCCAATGTACTACTCTGTCTCTCTGAATATATCATCCACCTTTAATCTTTTACTCATCCTAAATCTCATATTACTATAATCTCCCTAGGACTTTTTCTTGACTCTTTCCTCCTGTATTCCTCATTGAGTCAGCCAAACCTCATTGTACTATTATGATCTCCCTAATAACCCTTGCTAGACTCTTCCCTCCTCTATCCCTCCTATGACTCATCCCAAACCTCATCTTACTAATAAGCTCTCCCAAATAACACTATCCTGACTCTTCCCTCCTCTTTCCTGTTCAATCAAACTAACAGACTCACATGTCAATGGCTCAAATGAACAACTTTTATTTCCCTATACTAATTAAACTTTAATCCTTTGGGCTCCGGAAGCGTGCTACTCGCCGAAAAGCACTTCAACGCCTCATCAGTGGTAGTATGCGCTTTATAAATTCAATTACAATTACATTGGTTAAGGTTGAATTGTTGCACCTGGATTACCTTACCCATGATTATCTGTCATGTAACAGCTGCTTTTTGAACTTGTGTGACATTCAACTTGAAAAAAGTGGAAAATAATGCCTCAATTTTAGGTGGTGCTGTAAGGGTGAAGAACTGCGCTTACAGATGTAACAAGTCTTCTGATAATCTGATAACGAGTCCAGATCCAGGCCACCCCTTCCTTGGGGTAACAGCCTGCTTTAGAAATCCTATTCATTCATACATTCATATTCACTTGGAAGTCCATGAGGATTTGGTCTGTTTTGTCGATGGAGTAGGACTGCTTCTTATGTTGTCCACTGGTAGTTAAAGAGCTGTATAGCCTTTTAGATTGATTATATATTAAATTTTATACATCATTATATTTTGTTTAAGTCTGTATCTCATGTATCACGCCTTGGACTGTGTTATCTCCTAACCCAGTTGTACTCTCCTACATGCAAATGAACAGTACAAACAAGCAACACGCCTTTCTTCCTACATCAAGATGTGTTAATGGTGGAAAAGTACAGTGTATACATGCGCTCCAAGGTTTTCTTTGTTTAACCTGATATATAAGAATCATACCTTTTACCTTTCTAGGTCAGCGCACGAACAACCGAACACAATGAATGGTGTTATGCTGACTGCATTCAATCTCTTGCTCAGCTAACAGTCCACTGTGGGCACGCCAGCACTCCAATATTTTAGACCATTTTCTAGCGGCGTTCAACGCAGAAGCCAGATCCATGACATATTTTCACGATAGCTAACTAAGATACATGCACATCCAATGAATATAAGTGAACTATGTTAATAGTCAATGGTTATCCTGAAAACCTGCCATGGGTTCATCCTTTGGTGGCCTACATAGGACACATCTGGGATAATCTTTTGACTGTTTGGACTCTTCCTGCTACTTTTGCCATCGACTCAAAGTTCCAGCAGGCAGAAGGCACAAAGTCTCAGCGCCATCCAGACTCTAACCCTTGTGGGTGACTTGGCTGTGCACAGAGCTCCACTTTAACCACCGTGGCTCACGCGGAGTGGTGGGATGAAAGCCTTGAGCGGCCGCCTGGAATATTAAGTGTGGCATAAGCATCCTATTGCCTGTAAAGTAAAAGTAAAAGAAGGCAAGTCCGTGCTGAGCCGAGTCCCTGTGGGTCCGGCATAAGCATCCTATTGCCTGTAAAGTAAAAGTAAAAGAAGGCAAGTCCGTGCTGAGCCGAGTCCCTGTGGGTCCGGCGGTGCCTTCTTTTGAGATTACATCTAGTAAAAGAAACCCATGTTACTTTTTTTTAAGCCCGCCCATCGCTGCAGAAACAATGTATTACAGTGATGACTTGGTCACCATAGCAACAGTGCTGTGTACTGAACGTGGCTAAGGAAACGGCCTGGGGCGCTGCAGGTAAGCAGCACTGCAAGCGCCCAAAGCACTTTTGTTGTTAATACATTCTGTAGTGCCTCATGGCGCATTCATAGGATGAGCTGTAAATGAGTGACTAATGCATTTTAGTGTAGTGATGCGGAATGGCCACACTAAAATGCGTTAGTCTAACCCTTTATGCATGGTACTTGGCAGGGCTGACTTTGCTTTATTTTGAGATGCATTTTCTACAAGGTGCCTTGATTTGGCTTTGTGCTAATTGGGTAGGAATCTTCAATCCTTTCACACAAAGGTTTTAATTTAGCATTTTTACACATAATTTGTGATTCGCAAATATGCATTTGCTATTTAGCAAGTGAACTTCATTATTTGAGCTCATGATCAATTTCGAGTTTTCAGATGTATATTTGAAAGACTAGCAATGAATACTGTCATGGGTTGCATTTTATTTGTTCTTTGCAAAGACACCAAGGGCCATATGTACAAAAGTAGGAATTGCGATTTCCTAAATACATGCTAAAAGGGCCATCACATGCTAAACAGATGGGTTTTCATGAGCTTTCTGAAACAAAGATAATATCTTCTATGTTTCAGAAAGCTCATGAAAACCCCTCTGTTAGCATGTGGTAGCCATTTCAACATGTATGTTACCCCGAACTTTGCACAAATCTGTTTTGGCCTTGAAGGTGTATTCCACAGCATCAAGGAGCTTCAGCAAATGAGCACTATTCTAACAGTTTGGCAGCGGTAAGTGAGCAGGGCGATTCCTGTAATTTGCTAAACTGGTTTTTGGTACTGTAAAGTGCTTGTGGTTAGAGGCTTGAAACAGTCCAGACATTGAATAAAGGACAATCTTATTAGATAAGACATCGGGACTGCTACCATGTATTGTCTCGTGGACAATGTCCAGGGCCTTAAACTTGGGTCTGTGCGAGTAGGGGTAACGGGAGCGGGGTGAGAACTATTATAGTCAGCCTACTCACCGACCTTTGTACTAGTTGAAGTTGGTTTGGGAGTTTGGGTGGAAGTTTCAGGTAAATTGAGTTTCCTTAGTTAATTCCAGATCATATCAATGCATTAACAATGGGAATATGATGTTTGCTTTGAACATATGGGAGATTTCTTTCACATCCTTGGTTGAAAAAAGCATTTAGGGGTAACCATGGAGATCTGTGGACCAAGCAACAGCTAGTAGTGTATCTGGACACCTAACCTACGGACTACTTTTGATGGAACGGGGTTTGGGCCAAGCTGTCAGTGGTGGTGATATGAATATAATTTTATTTTTGACGGGTTTCATTTAAGGAAATTTATTGCCATTCAGATACACACGATGGAAAGACAGCGTGCCAATTTTCTCAAAGGCGTGGCTGATTGAATTACCTTTTCAATGTTTCAGAAAACCAAAGACGAATAGAGTGTCATCAGCTACATTTAGAATATTGCCCGGGCTGATGAAGTAGTATTCCCAAGGGGTACTTGTGGAGGGTAAACAAGAAAGGTGAATAATATACCCTTGTGAGCCTTCACAGCTCAAATTCCAGTCTATTGATGAGAAAGGAGGCTCGGCTACCGTTTGTCAAATTTGGGGGAAGTGGTTTGAAAACGTAACAAGATGGATGCTTTTGAGAATCAACGAGTTTCAAAACCATCAAAAAGACAGCCAATTCCAAGCAAAAATTAGAAGAATACTCGGGATATAAACTATCTTTTAAATCAGGCTCCCACCTGTAATAGACTATGGAGTGATAGGCGGCAGGCCTTGAGTCTCTGTATGGGGAAGATCCCTACTGAAGTTTACATGCCCGAGAATTCTGCATCTGATGTTCACCACAACTGGCAGAGAAATTGGGCAACCTGGCGCTCAAAGTTGTGTGTGAATGTTGCAGATGTTCTAGACTGACGTTACCCATCTTTCATTTCCCTAAATCCTTTATTGACCATACACATGAATTGCAAGCATGAGTCATGACTATATTTTCAATCTCCATGTTGCAGATGCACAAAAGTGTACACTCATCCCAAATATTCCAGGACTGAAATTAGGGTCATACATTCTTCAGTCCTAGAGAATGTTGGGATATATCTATGCCTCTACTATGATTTTTCAGGGAAAGCAAAGAAGTACAACTTCTGAGAGGCATATGAGGGAGCATCAACGGTTAGAATACAGAGGAGGGAATACAGTTAAGGTTCATGGAAGGCCCGCTCTGCGAATGAGACTGACAGCTCATTATAATTATAGAAATCACTAGCCGTAAATTGAAAACCTTTATCTGTTGAATAAGGGTACTTGGGTGGGTGGTTACTGTGGTGTGGTTGTGAGTCCTGGAAGGTGAACATTAGGGTCTGGGCATGCTCATCAGGAAGGACTCATATAAATGCGGACAGCAATGCAGAACTGTGGCTCGTGGAGTACCAGCAAATCAAAAAGACTGGTTGGCATCCATTAATTTAAAGGAACAACATCCTATAATTAATATAAAATAACACAGAAGTAACAAATCGTATAAAGGAAGAAAATACCAGTCTGCATAACTGAGGATTGCAGGAGTTTACCAAACTGGCACAAATCTACAGACTTAATAGGTACATCCCTTCAACCCCAGGTTTGTGGCAAGGTAGAGGCATTGTGTAGAACCATAGAAAGAAACTAAAATACACATTACTTCTAAGTCCAAACCGTTGCAGGCATAAAGGCCTTTAAGGAGCTCCGGAGAATACCCCAGAGGTCTGGCCCTGGAGTGAGGGAGGTGTGGAGGTGCTGGATTTTACCTTGATTTAGAAAAATCTTTTTACCCAACCTAGCCAGTAAAATTGAGGCGCCGGCCTAGTCTGGAGGCCAGTCGAGAGCCAGACTGATGTCTATCCCATGCCCACCTGTGCCTGCCCGGCCCAGAGCTCAATCGTATGCATAGTGCAGAATAGAGCTCAGCCCAGCAGAGAGCCTAGCACAGCCAGCACTCCCTGATCACCATTAGCTTAAGTTAATAAACAGAATATGGGGTCTACTAAGTCAATCAGTCCAGTGACTGCTCCAAATCATGTGCAGAAACTGCTTGTGATCTTAAATGATGCTTTAAAAATAAAAGGAAGATCAGCCTTTGTCTCGCCCAGAAGAGGAACAGATCAGGGTGGCTCTACAGGTTATCCAGAACCTCATCTCTCTCAGAACAACCCACAAATAGAGATGATGCCGATATTCAGAGATGACATCCTCAAAACAAATGCTATGTTGGACAGACTAAATGAGTCAAAAACTTGAATGAATGAAAGAGTAGGTAACATAATGAGACGGATTAGGAAGTCTCGGAAGAGGAGGATGGATGCAAGTAGAACTTGCCGGAGTCATTATATCCCGAGCAGGACCTGTAAGGGAAGACTCAAAAGGTTTTCTGAACACCTTGTTTCCGGCTCATCTAAAAAAGCAGATTTGCAGCCAACTTGCATTACCATATTAAATCATGGACAGAATGTCTGTCTCTGATAGATGGAAGAGGTGAAGATGGAGACTGCAAAGACATTCAAGAGATATTCTTAGGAAATATGAAAAAGAAGGGAAAGATGTATAAATGCTTTGTGGCTGCTGTGGAGGTCGCAGACCATTGATCAGTTTTCAGCCCCCAGTTGAAGTTGTAATTGATTTGCAATGAGGAAACTGCCCAACAGGACAACATCTCATTTGGATATTGTGTTGGAAGCCTGAGTGCAGGGCGGGCTATGGGGTGGTGCGATCGGTGCCTCGTCACTAGTTGCTGACTTTGTGGGGGCACCCTATTTTCAAGTACAATAGGATTTTAGGAGCACTTGCTGTCATGGTCTTTGCCTCCAGGGATTTTCAGGCAACCATAATAATGTTAAGATAAGTCTGGTGATTAATCGACCTGCTGCAGAGAGCTCGTGTTTTGTCTAATGGAAGTTTGGACTCATCATAAAGTAGGGCAGGGCGTTAAAATGCCTGCTGCAAACCACGTGTACCATGCAGATCACAACGAGCATACAATGTAAATAGGTCAGTGTGTTACTGTTTCTTGGAGAGATACCCTTTTGTTACTTGCAGTTTATAAATGTCAATCCTAATATAGCACAGTGAGCTAATAACTATCAATTTAGAGTTGCATGCAAACTGCAAGGAATAGATTAGAGCTTTGTGATTTTTCCTCCAGTCTTTCATTATCCTAATGTTGCAAAAAAGGGTTCACTTGGGTAGAAATCAATTCTTATTAGTGAAGCCAACCCGAACCATGGTGTTACGTTTTAAATTCTGAGTTTGTGCTTCTCCAGACCAAGCACTATTAAACTATACTGTCTACCAGTATGGACGACCTGAGACTCCTACACCCTGTAGTCCTCTGACGTAACACTTCCTATACACTGATTGACACACTTATGATTCATTGTCTCTGTGTAATGTGTTTGTGCTGTAAAGTGCTTTGACACTTTACACTGGTATGAGTGGCGTTAGAAAACAAAAGAAATGCATTATAGAGAGAGTGGTTATGGAGACTTGGGTGCACTGTTAAAGGATGGTGGTGAGGGAATCCGTAGAGAAGAAGTTAATGGGGGAGGGGAGGGGGGGGGGCAAAAACCGGCCCTGCCAGGGTAGGAACAGGAGTGTTCCACAGCACGTCTGCATATTAACTCTGATATCTTACCTAGCCGTAAAAAAAAATTAAAGGCAGCAATTGTCCTTTTAATGGGCACAGCCTATTTTTATTTTAAAATATTTCCTGTTTAGTAAAGCAAATGTAAAAACCGTCTGCAAACCCTCACAGGGCCTCTATCCCTGGATTCGCAGGCAATCACAAATGGTTGCAAATTGTGACTTGCCTTATTAATATGTATTAATTCAGCAGGACGTTGTGTGATGCTCTGTGAATGGACAATTTGCACCAGTAGCACCAAAAGCATTGAATAACAACTTGTTTCCACACATATATGACTGCCTTGCTTTAGGATACTCTGTACTTACCACCTCATCCTTCTGCTGATCTTGTTGCTTTAGGAAGCCAATGATATCCACTGTGTCCTTCTCAATCTGGTACTGATGCTTGGCTAACTCCTCATTGTTCCTAGCCAGCCTGCGGGCAGCCTCCCGATACTCCACCCTGGAAAACTCGGTTACCTCCAGTCGGGCTTCCCAGAGAGCAGCATTAGCCTTTGCTCGCTCGACCTCTGACTCTTTATCCAGACGGGAAGCTCCTTTTCCCCCCTTCTTCTTTCTGCAAGAGAAAAAAAGGTACACGCTTCATTCAGACAATACACCCTATGGAAAAGATTAACAGATACACACTTTGTGGTCTAAGAGCTACCATAACAACTCAGTGGGAAAGAAAAAAATAGGGCCTGATTCACAAAGGTAACTTATACTTTTGAGTGTATTTACTACTTTTTTATTATTCCCAAAATCCGCACGTAAGCCCCTACTAAAACAAGCATTGGCAAATGCAATAAGTTCCACCTATGTGATTAATACTTTTTTTTAAAGTTTCTATTTGGTGAGCAGTTGTGCAATAGAAGATAAATAAACTCCGTAAAAGTGTTATGCCTTGTTTATTGAATAAGGAAAATATTGTGAAGTACCTGGTGGCAATATAAAGAGCTATAGAAAAGTGCAAAGCAAATACAAGGAGATGATGGACTGAGCGCTGAAACTTTTCAGACACAGATCTAGGTTGAATCCATTATCGTTCTTTAGCTCAATTCGCTACCCCAGTTCAGACACAGCTATATGCAAATCAGTCTTGACCCTGTGCCTCATGGGAACAGTCCAGCCCAAACTGCAAAACCATGTCTTCCCTGGACCGAAATCAAGCATCCTGGGACTGGTTTTGGGCTAACAGCAATCCATCATCGTTCTTTGGCTCACTTCGCCACCTCAGTTCAGACACAGCTATATGCCAATCAGTTCCCCAAAAATGTATTAAATAAAAAACATGTTACATAGCAGATCTGTAACGTGTTTTTTATGTAATATATTTTAATTTTTAATTTATGTTTTCTCACTGACTAAGGAAAAGTATACTGGAGTGCTTTACATGAGCCCTACTTACATTACACAGGAACACTTTCATCTTTAAAAACAGGCTTAAAGTAAAAAAAAAAACAATGATGCAGCCAATGCTTGCCATGTCATAGCTCTTTTTAAACAAAAATGTAAGCCATGTTGTACAGCTTCTGCTGTCTCTCCTGTATGAATGAAATGTTATTTAATTTCAAAGCTGTTGCTGTAAACATAGGCCTCTCGGAGCCCGAGGGAATTGAAATCCCCTCAGGCTCTGAGAGGCCTTTGTTTTTACAAATTAGAACATTCTGCCTTCCTGGGGTGGAATGTTCTCATAACCTTAGAGCCCTCCATATCGGGCTTTACCTACCATTTAAAGGTTGCTCCCTTGTTAAAGGCCCAGGAAGGCACTCTGGAGCGGGCCTTAAATAGCTGGTAGAGCCCGCTACGTCGGGATCTAAGGCTATATTGGAACATTGAAATGTTGAGCACTCCATTGAAGACAAAGACTTGCTGACCACTGGGCCGAATGATAAACAGCAGTGTACAGTAAGACATTGGGAGGATTTGGCTGTGGGAGACTGGCTGTTTCTTGGGACCACTGAATCCTGCTGTTGTATACTTCTGTTGGGGTGGCAGGCGCTGTGCAATTGTGGCATGGTGAGCAGTTCTAAATGCACCATGCAGGGAGAGGTGGATTGAAGGGGGAATTTTTCTTGTTGGTTGTTTTTTGTTTTGACACACTGTCGATTCACACTGGGGTTAGTTGCCTTCTAAGCCAACTCCAGCAAGCCCTGAGACTTAGGAAGGGAATGGGTGGGGACCTCATTGAAGATAATGTACTGGAATGTCAATGGGCTTGTGGACCTAATTAAGAGGGGAGTGGTACTGCAAAATCTTAAGCGCCACGCTCCTGACATAGTTCTGTTACAAGAGACACACATAATGGGCAACACATACCGAGCTCTTGACATATAGGGTTTCAAGATGGGGGCGCATGAATGCTATACACTGGGCTTGAGAAGAGTAGGGGTTTTAATGAAGCAGACAATCCCTTTTATGTTCCAACGCACATGGACAGGCTCACACTGGAGATATATGGCACTATCGGGCGATGGAAGGGGCAGACAATTAATATATGTTCAATATATGTGCTACCACGTCAGCATGCCTTCACATTCCCTTACCAGGGCGCACTGCTACTGCTAGTGCCACACGAATGCTGCTCATGGGGGGGTAACTTTAATTTAGCAGTCAACAAAGAGCGGGACTGATGGCCTCCAAGGCACATAGGGACGGCCCAAAATCCACTTTCAGAATTTTTAACCGCCCTTGGGATGCTCGATGTATAGCGAAAACACAACCCAGAGGGACTGCAATACACTTTTCACTTAGTCGCACATGGAAGCCTCTCCCGCATCGATTACCTTCTCAAACAACATCAACAGGTACATCATTACTCAGATGTTTGACATTTGGCAAAAGGGATCTCTGATCACTCCACAGTATGGGCGGTGTTCGCTTCGAGCTATGGGGACACTGAGGCGACCTGACCAATAAATCCCTGGTACCCAAAGCAACGAACTATACGAGAGGATCTCATTGGAAGCACAGAACACTACTTTAAGGAGAACTTGGCCTCGGTCGTCTCAGCACAAACTCTCTGGGAGGCATTTAAAATTGTGGTTAGAGGCCAGACAGTATCCCTTATTTCTGATTTCAAGGATAGGGAGCCAAACTTGATGAACTCAAAGGGGACATACTATCACATGAGCAACTCCTCACCACAGTGACAGGATTGGAAGTGCAACTCACTTTAGCTCTAAAACAAAGGGAATATAATGACCTAGTAGTGAAAGCCGATCGAACAATACACCGCGCCATGAGCCAGCGCTTCTATAAGGTAAGGAATTTTACAGGCAAGCTCCTGGCATGGCTAGACAAAAGAGATCAGTTCCAAAACTGGATCCTAGAGGTCAAGACAGGGGCTGGAGAACTAGTCAGGGAAAGAAGTCATATAGAAGAAGCATTCACAGATTACTACGCCCAACTGTAGACATGGCTGTAGACACGATAGTCGATGACGCCTGTACTTTTCTCCAAGACATATGCCTGCCGAGTCTGGCAGGGAAAGATCGGGTATTCTTGGAGGCAGCGCCTTGAGACCCTCTGGGTATGTAGTGCGCTATATAAATTCTGACTTGACTTGACTTGATATTACAGAAGAGGAACTGGGTGCAGCGGTGAGAGAGCTTCGCTCCGGAAAAGCCATGGTCACAAACTGGATCCCAATTGAACTGTAGAAAATGCTGGCAACTAAGCTAGACCCTCTTACTAAAGATGTATAAGGAGAGTAAACAGCTGGACTCTCTGCTGCAAGTTCGAATATTGTCTGGTTGTATACTCCACAGGAGTACCACACTTAATCTGAGGTGCCTCCACGGAGTATAGGGCAGAGTACCAACTTATGGGAGGAGCCCTGGTGCCGTCATTGGATGCCAAAATGGCATTTGACACAGTGGAATGGGGCTATATGCATTCAGTGCTGGCCAAATTGGGATTCTGCCCTCATTTCATGCAGAGGGTCTGCCTCCTATACTCTGGCCCGGTGTCAAAGGTTAAGGTCAACAGTGCGCACTCCTGAGGGTTCAGACTCCAGAGAAGTACCAGGCAGCCCTGTCCATGCTGATTTTTGCTCTGTCCCTGGAACTCTTGGTGGTAAGACTCCATTAGGATCGGTTAGTCAGAAGACTGCAATGGGGGGACAATAGGAAGGCAAAATATCACTAGATGCAGACGAAGTGCTGCTTCATGTGGCTGACTCAGAGTTAACACTGGCTAGATTAATGCAGATTATTACAAATTTCAGCAAGTGTTTGGGTTATGCTAACATCTGGCACAAATCTTTGGTGTCGCTGCTTAAAGGTCAAATCCCGCGGCGGCTACTGGACTGTGCAGTGACAGTGGCATAGATGGGCTTCCGTTACTTGGGAATATACATCACACCACACACTGAACTCCTTTTCAAGAGTAACCTGGTCACGTTACTGGATAGACTACGGCAGGATGTACGACATTATTGGTCTTTGCTGCTCTTGCTATTAGGGAGAGTGGCAGAGTGGCACTATTTAAAATGATGTCTGCACCACACTTTTTATATGCATTGCATAATACCCCAAACGAGGTCCCCAAATCTAATTTCAAAGCGATTGAGGGAGAGGCCCGATTACTGTTATGGGATGGAGGCCCGGCACGAATAGAGCTACCCAAGCTAACAAGAGGTTGATATGATGGAGGCATCGCTTTGACGGATATTCAAAAATACTTTTGAGAGGCACCATTGAGCACGATTAATAATTAGGCTTTCTTGCCATAGACAAGCTAGCATTCCGTATAGATTGGAATGTACCAAGACCGCAGGGATACCAGAGCATCCTATATGGTGATGGGAGGGTAGTGAATTGACCCGACCCCACCAGGACAATAGTGCAACTTTAGAAAATAGCCACAACATACCTTAGGTGGAGAAATACAGTTATACAGGCGACCCCGTTCTGAGATGCTGAGATTCTGAGTACACTGAGGAAGTGACCAGGGTTTGACAAATGGGACCTCATTGGAATCTCAACAGTGGGAGACGTACAGACACAGGGAACTGTCACCCTATGCCCAACTTTCAACGGAAATACCAACTAGCACCTTCTGAGACATGCAGGTATATGCAACTCCAGCATTCACTTACAGCTGTGCTAAAAAGGACTAACCTTGCAGAATCCTCTCCGCTGGAGGATAGACTATTGGGAGATCTGATATCCCAGAAGGCCACTGCACTGTGATATATAACAAGCATTGGCATAGCCAATAGGTCTCGGCTGTGGGACCTTATAAGTGTTTAGCCATGCAACAGTTGATGTTGTTGCACCAAGGATATTGTGCTGCATAACTAAATACTTATAAGGTCCCAAAGGCGAGACCTATTGGCTATGCCAATGCTTGTTCAGGATTGCCTGCGGATGAGTAAGATGTAGGTTGGGTAACTGGTGGACAAGCATCACTGTTATTGCTCCGCATGGTGGAGATGTGTTCACAATGGGTAAAGAGAAACGGTTCAGGGAAACAAAAACTAAAAAAAAAAATTCTGAACAATTAATGCATAGGAGTAGATGCTGATCACATGTCAGAGATGAGATGTCAAAAATAGTTTTCTGAAGTGTGTGGATAAACTGTTAGGTGGAGAATGGTGTGTGTAAAGATTCAAGACTGGTTACAGTGAAGTCACTCAGTGGTAAAACTGAAGTATTGGTCCATGAAAGATACCGGAGATGGAGCTGGACGTAATTTAAGGACCAGACAGGTATAGGTAGCACTCAGCAATGGTGAAATAAAGAAGGTGGTCAAAGTCTTCTTTCGTGGGGCATAAGTGACAAGTCTTTGAAATCTATGGTACTGTGTTTATAACTTATAGCCGGCCCAAATAAAAGTTTAGAAAAACATGGACATTATGGTTGTATTTTAAAACTAAGTAGAGCAAAGGAGTTGGTCTTCAATTCCAGCTACTGTTTTTTTTTAATACTAGAAATTGTGAAAGTGGTTATCATAATTTCGGGTGAGAGGTTTAAAAGAGAGAAAAACTAAACGAGTTCAGATAATGGTATGCAGCTTTTCTGGGGCTATCATTCATAATATACATATTCATTCTATCTTCAAACCAGCGGGTTTGTGGACAGTAGGATTTGGGTTATCAAGGAATGTATTTAGTTGCCTATGGACAATAGGCTGGCCATGTTAACTGATTGCAGAGATGACATAATTGTATATGTGGAGCTGCAGGACATTGTAAAACTTAACTCTGGAAATGTGGTCAAAGTCCAGTTTTTATTGGCAGTCTTACTGAGGCGGGGAGGGGTATGAGGCGAGGGGGTATGGTAAACGTCCACCAATGCCCCATCCTGGCATATGTTCAAATAAATCAGTATAAATCAAAAACCTCCCTGTATTCACACAGCATGAACAAGAATGCACTGAAGGGCCCAAAAGCAAGTACAGCGATAAGTCTTCTCGTTTGACCCCCATCATCCAGAACAATCTTCTGGCCCCAAGCTCAGATGGACACCACCTGCAAAGATCTTCCAAAACGTGCTTCTGTGTGTTGTGTTTCTCCAATCACTGACTTCCTTAAAAATCCCTTCAGGACTAGCCATGCAGTCTACAGAATAATCAAATTAAAACATAAAACTAAGACCTGAAAAACTGACAAAATTTAGTAATTGAAGATGATAGTGCCTTGACTTCAGAAAAAGGATTGAAACTGTGCCTGGCTATAAACCCAAAAGAGCATGAAGTGCAACGTACATAAACGCAGGCACAAACAGCCGTTTCAGGTTAAAAATCATGTTTCAGGACCTATCGCCAAAAAAAGCCTTTGTATTGGGCCACCATCAAAGCCTCTAAACTTGTATGCGTCATTACATCATTTGACACACCTGTGAGCTTTTACCCTATTGCCACTGAATTCAGCATGCCAACAGCTTAACCAGATCATCATAGGAAAAAGGCACCTTGTTTTCCTGTGCTGTAAAAGGGTACATAAACAGCTGTTGGCCAGAACATACAAAATGTCTGCAGTCTTTTCAGACTCCCCATGGGAAAGATGGATTGTCCTGCTTTTACAAAGTGCTTTTGTCATCAGAGGCTCACCGCAATACATGCACATGAAAAGAAACACATGACAAGTGCTACAATACACTTTCACTATGTGTAACCAGCAACTCGTTCACTCCAAACCCTACCTCACAGAAAAGAACTCCCTGAAGAGTGGAGCACTGGCTGAGTCTTACTCAATGGAAACAAAATGGTGCCTTTCTTACAGTAAATCAGAGTCGCCGCTTATTGAAACCAAACACTACCAGCTTCAATAAAATATTATTTTTCGTCTAACAAGGGGAAAATGACCATAAAAATATGTCAGTCGACAATGTTGGGACACTGATGAAGTAGGACATTCAGGAATCAGAATAGAAGCTAAGGACTACACCTTAATAGATAAAAGATCCGAAAAGTTCAGTAAAACAAACTGAAGAGTCATCTGGGTAATCACTTGGGAAACGAACAAACAACCCTGTATAGAGACAGTTTTTAGGTTCCACTTCTAGGATAACTCTCCTTTCTATTTGAAGTTATGTCTGTCTATGTTTCATCTGCGCCCATCACGGTCACATTAGGAAATACCACAAAGTAAAGCTTTTAAATCGTGCAGTTTCGAACAAACGCCCAGCGATTAACCAGTTCAGCACTGGCTTTAGAATGATGTTTCTTGAGACTGCTTTGTGGGGAGCATAGAGGGGTGAGCCTGGGCGGCACAGTTTAATATAGGGCTCCCAGGAACCAGCTCAAAGCGAAGTTTTTAAATCTAACTCACCTGAACATGCATTAAAGGCTGCGTCAGAACATGTCAAAACAAAACTCCCAAAACTAGATCTATCAAAGCACTCGGTTCATTCATGTCTTAAGGCCATAGCATCACAAAAGGTGTGAGCAGTGGGGGGGGGGGGGTTTGGGACAATCTCTGAACCACTTTAGGGATACATATTAATATACGCCAAGGTGAATTGTTAGCAAGTGAAATAACACCCCATCTCTAATTTGCTGCGTTTTTGATAGATCACTTTTTTTGACCTTGTGCAGCTTCCACCGATCACTTCACGTGATCCTTGGTGTCACGTGCTGTGCTCCAAAACCTGCTTTCCTGGTTGGTTTACACCCATTTAAGTAGATGATGTATGATAACACGCACTGCAAAAATGTTGCTGCGCTCTCATTAACAGAGGCTTGTTTGACCAATGGAGGAAACAAATACAAATCCGAAACTAGAGCCACAACTGAACACATCCATTGCAAGAGAAGGTGTTTAAAGACGAACTATTACACCGTACTCTTGGGCAGCAACTCATTTCCTGTGCATGGATGGACATGCGAGGAGGTACTGACTTCCTAAGCAGACAACTCCCTCGGCCAGATGCCACGCAGTGACGCCCTCACGCACGGCTGCAGGCCAAGGTGTTCACACCGGAGTACTACAAATCATTCGCTTACACACAATACTGTATCGCACACACGGAAACAACCATGTAGGAAAGCAAACACTCCAAAGGTCGAGTGTTTAAATGGCTATTCCACATCAGCAGTGGTCATTCCACGTGCGTGCGCTAAAAGAAAAAAAAAGGATGCAGGTGGTGCGTGTACGCGCGACGGCAAAAGTCAAAGCAGGCTGGCGAGTGGTGTTTGATGTACGTGCACCATGACGAGAGAGGAAAGCCAGATGGCGCCTCTGCTCGTCATTGTGCGTGTAACCGCATGCTCTATGCCAGCCAAAATGCCTTGTTAGGACTTTTGAAAGCCCACACACTAAATGTCTCGCCAGTACAGCACATGCGCTGGCTCAGGCGAGACCTAAAAAACTACTGAACCACACACCCAATGCCCTGCAACATTTAAAGGGTCAATGAGGTCGAGAGGTGGTTGGCCTTGAAGACGGAGAGTGGGAGGAGGCCCATGCAGCCCCCAGGCTGTGATCAAGCTTCCGAGTGTTCCAGTTAAGAATTCTCCATTGCTCCTACTAAGCTACTGAGCCACACACCTGCTGCCCTGCAACATTTAAAGGGTCAATGAGGTCGAGAGGTGGGTGGCCAGGCTGCGATCATGCTTCTGACTGTTCCAGTTAAGGATTTTCCATCGCTCCTACTAAGCTCGAACGACTATGGTAAAGATGGGGAGGACTGCTGGCGCACACTGTTTATGTGCCTGTGGGCAGACAGGTTCCTTCTTTCACATCCTGTGGGAATGCCTAGTAATACAGGAATCCCTGTCTGAAGTGGTGGAGTGCTTGGGGGAGGCAGGGGGAGGGAGCATAACTGTCTCCATTTAACGCTGTGTTCTTAATATATGGGGAGAGTCAGGGGTCGTCAGGGCTAAGTGGACATGGACGACATTGGGCCTGGAAATGGCAAAGAGAAATGTACCGAAGCCATGGGGGTGGTGGGCTGGCCCCAGACCTTGGGGCATGGAAGTGGGACATGAACTGGTGCATGTTAGCTGAAAAGGTGGTGTAGAGGATGTCACCGGAAGTGGGGGGAAATGTGGAATGGCTGGAACTCTTATAGGAGTCTGATCCAAGGAGACTTGGACCTAGCTGGGGAAGATGTGGAAAATCTGAGGGAAACTCTGAGAGAAACATACGAGTATTTATTTATTTTTATTTTGAAAGTTTTATATAGCGCGAACAGGATCTTTGCAGATATCAGAGCGCTTTACACGGCTGGGAATGCCAGCAAGAGAGTGGGGTTACACATAAGTAGTACAGCACATCAATAATACAAATATAACAGTTAAATGTGTGCATAGATAGTCAGTAGCATCAATAATACAGGTGGGATACATAGTCATAGAGTTCGAACAGCGAGTTAAATGTGTGCGTAGATAGTTAGTAGCGACAATAATTCAGGTGAAATACATAGTCATAGAGTTCGAACAGAATAATACAGGTCGGAGTAGGGTCTTTCCAAATCCACGCTAATAGGTCAAGTGTATTTGGCCATAAAAATAGCTTTTACTTCTTTCTTAAAAAGTGTGAAGGAGGAGATGAGTCTGGTTTCAGGAGGGAGTGAGTTCCAGATCCTGGGTGCCATTCCTGAGAAAGAGCGTTTATATGTTTTTCCCTTCCGGAATCTTCGAGGTTTTAGCAGAAGATTGTCTGTGCCTCTAGTGTTTCTAGAGCCGCCAGAGATTGACAGCTTCTGGGTGAGATATCCGGGAGAGCTCAGATGTAGAGCCTTGTGTGTCATGCAGGCGATTTTCAAATGTATTCTGGCTTCAAAAGGCAGCCAGTCCAGTGTTTTCAAATCAGGGGTGATGTGCGAGTGTTTTTTTGATCCAGTGATGAGTCTGGCTGCAGCGTTTAGAGAGGCTCTTAGTGGTGCAGTGCTGGTTAACGGGAGACCGCAGAGGGCGGTGCTGCCGTATTCAATTTGTGGGATTACTAGAGCTTGTACTGCAGTTTGGAAGTCTTTGGCTGGTAGGAAGGGTTTAAGTTTCCTCAGTGTATTGATTTGGAAGTTCGCTCCCTTAGTAGCCTTGCTGATATGATGCTGCATGTTAAGGTTGGAGTCGAGGGTTATGCCTAAAGATTTCGCTGAGTCCACTATGATGGGTTGGACATTGAGTGCCGTTAACTGTTTAAGCCAGGTTTGCGTGATGGGGATCTTCGCGGGAGGTGTGATCAGCAGGAATTCTGTTTTCAGAGCATTGAGTTTGAGGTGATTATCAGCAAGCCAGGATTGTGTGCTTCTAATCGTAGAGTTCAGTAGTAAAATGTCGTTGGGGGATTGTAATTTGAGATATAGTTGGGTGTCATCTGCGTACATGTGAAAAAGTACATTGGATGCTTGAAGCAAGGTGGTGAGAGGTTCCATAACTAGGTTGAACAGGGTTGGTGATAGGGAAGATCCTTGGGGGACGCCTAATGACACAGGTATTGGAGAGGACATCAGGTTGTTACTCTTGAATTTCTGCGACCTGTTGTGTAAAAAGGAGGTGAACCACTTGAGAACAGTCCCAGAAAGACCCATTCTTGTGCTCAGAAGATCGAGTAACTTCTCATGTTTGACGGTGTCGAATGCCGAAGAGAGATCAAGCAGGATGAGGAGGCAGGTATCACCTTGATCTAGGATTTGAAGGGCGTCGTCAATTATGTGAGTCATAGCAGTTTCAGTGCTGTGTCCTGCTCGGAAGCCTGATTGATGCGGGTTGAGGAGATCAAACAGGTCGATATGTTTAGTCAGTTGTAGTTGAACGCATTTTTCCAATAATTTGGCGAGAGTGGGAATATTGGTAATGGGACGGTAGTTGTTTAGGTCGGATGGGTCGGCAGTAGGTTTCTTTAGCAAAGGTGTGACTTGTCCAACTTTGAGGGAGTCAGGGAAACGAAGGTGGAATCGGTGGGGCTTGGACCGATTCTTGAAGGTATTCTGAGATGTAAGACAGTGCTACGGTTAAAGGTTGCTGATGAATGTCAACATTCAATAAAAAGATATGTTAAAAAAAAGCAGCATCAATGGACCTTTAATGCCATGTGGTTATAACAGCAGGGGTATATTTGAATGTGTTTATATTTTAGACATGTAAGGAACCAGGTAAAACTTTTTTAAAACCCTATTCGTAAATGGAAGCAACTTTTCTTTGGGTGCCCAGGCCTGTTTTCTGTCCCAGTGTGACCCTGTCTAGAGCAGGGCTTTAACAGGCTGCAGGCCCTGCAGACTGATGACCCAGCCATGTAATGTGAGCTGAGAGTGGGAACAGAGTTACCAGAGTCTCGAGTGAGCACTGGGTATGATGCCTTGGCTCATGTTCCACGCAGTGGTCTCAAGGGCTCTTGGCTCTGCTGTGTCAATGACAGCAATGTCTCCTCTCAAACACTGAATCATGACCCCAGGCGCTGTACCACAGGCTATAGGGAGCCTCTGATTCTCACAAGATCCCATAAAAAGCAGCACTGCATGCAAGTATGTGTTAATGCGTAAGTGAGTGGATGTGTTTACTCAAGTGTGCATATGTGTGACTGCATGACCGTGAGCGAGCACGTGAAAATATCTGTACATGTGTAGGCATGTGAAAGCGTGTGTGTGCTGGTGTGTGCGTCAATGTGCGCATGTGGATCAAAGTAATTTGAGTTGGTGGCTTCCGTGTGGAACTACATCCATCTGGATATGTGTCCGTTCATGTGCCACAGTCCATGTAAAGATGTAAGTGGGGCTGTTTCAATCTGCAGTTCGAGGGTGTATGTGTGAGTAAATATGTCTGTGTGCAGACCTCTCAATCACTCTCGTTTTCAGATCGTGTCATGCTCCCTACAGATGTACCATAACCCTGGCCTGAGAAGTGGGCCCTTCTAGCAAGCGCCTACAGAAGAGTCAATAAAGAAATTTTTTTAAACCCTCATAAGTTTGCAAGCTTTTCTCAGTGTTTACGTTTTGTGCTACAGTCAATCTGGCTCCTTCTCTCCACACCACACAGTCGGATCACATCTTTTCCTGTTATGTTATGTTATCAGTCATTTTTAACATGCACAGATACTCTGAAGTGTCCCGGCGTGATAAGACTGTGCAGGGGTAAGCAGAAGTGGAGAAAGCAGCTCATAGACTTAATCAAAAAGTAGGGTTTTCAGTTGCTTCCTGAACGTCCTAATATCGTGGTTGTTCCTGAGCTCAAAGGGCATGCTGTCCCAGGCCCCGGCCGTCCTTACAGAGAGGGAGCTCCCTCCCATTCTGTTAAGGCGGTATTGTGGGATGGCGGCAAAGCATTGTCCCGCAGAGCGGAGATGCCTAGAAGGCGCATATAAATTAAAACGTCTCCTGAGGTATGGGGGTCTGGACTTGTAGAGGGCACCATGGGTGATGATTAGTGCCTTAAACAAAATGCGCTGGTCAACAGGTAACCAATGCAAGTCGCGCAGAGACTGCTTGATTCTGAAGCTTCGCGGAATACCTAGTAAGATTCTAGCTGCCGCGTTCTGAATAGTCTGCAGCTTTTTCATCTGGGAACATGGAAGGCCAATATAGAGAGAATTGGCATAATCAAGCTGCGACAGGATGAGAGTGCGGGTCACCATTTCTTTAGCCGCTTTTGGCAGGAGCGGCAGAAATTTCTTGAGGCATTTCAGTGTGCCAAAGCACACTCCTCCCAACTTATTAATCTGAGTTCGGAATCTGAGGTCCTCGCTGAACCATACCCCCAGGTTTTAGCTGGATTACCCATGGTTTTTGGCATGGGGAAGGCCTCGGGCCACAGGTCATCCCGAAAATTCGGGGAAAAAGTCCCGTAGAGGAGGACCTCAGACTTCTCCTCGTTACATTTAAGTTGGGCCCACGCCAACCAATTAAAAACTTCAGGCAGTTTCTGGCTGATTCCACAGATGCCTATCTTTTTTCCAGGTAAAAGGCAGCTGGGTGTCATCAGCGTAAGCTACAATTTTGGCACCCAGCCCCTCCGCCAAATATATCAGTGGAGTCACATAAACATTAAATAGTAGAGGGCTCAGTGTTGAGCCCTGAGGGGTGCCTGTAGAGATACTTCTTGGTGTGGACGAAAAAGGTGGTACCCACACTTGTTGTGATCTGTTGGCCAAAAAGGATTCGATCCAGTCCTACACCTGGCCTGAAGCTCCTACATTAGACAGACGAGCTAATAGCTGATGGTGTGGAACCGTATCAAATGCGGCAGAGAGGTCCAGTAAAACCAGGGCCACTCTGCCATCAGAATCACAGCAATCCTTATTAGCCTCTGTTATCTTGGCCAAACCAGTCTCTGTGCTGTGTGAGGCTCTAAAACCGGACTGAGCTGGGTGAAGAGCGCCAGACGTTTCGATGAACGCAGACAGCTGTTTAAAGACTGCCTACTCACAAACCTTCGCCACAGCCGGTAGGAGTGAGATAGGTCGATAGCTAGCCGGGATGTCTGGGTTCAGTGAGGTTTTTTTTAACAGGAGTAGTAGCTTAGCCTGTTTCCATTCCTCAGGCACCGTGGGGGACTGCAGGAATAGGTTGATAATATTATTAACTTCGGGGTTGACTACCGCCGCCACTGCTGCCAGCTGCCTGGCAAGACAGGGGTCTGCCGGGGATCCTGATTTAAGTGCTTTAAGAGTAGCCAGGGTATCAGCCAACGGAATGGGCAAAAATGCTGTCAGAGTGGTGTAAGTATCATCAGGCTCGCAGGCATCTGGGACGAATGTTCTGCCCGGCCCAAGCGAGCAGGCCCCAAGCTATCCTGAATTGCTTGTATTTTATCGATAAAAAAGTCAGAGAGTTGCTCGCACCAGGAATTGGAGGCAGGGGCAGCCTTGAGTTCTGCAACCGGCTTCAAAAAGCTCTGGACAATCGAAAAGATTGTCACATTAGTCCACATCAGACCCTCATAAATACCCAACACCAAGTAATGCGCCGAGTTACCTTGGGACACACTGGTGTCCCAGTCACACTGGTGATGTAACCTTGACATACATTGCCCATTGGGTCCTTTGATGGGGACCTTGGATACTACCATGTCATTGTCTCACACACACAGACACACACACTATAAAACACATACCAATCCATACACAGACGAACCCCCCATACACACATCAGCCTTAAATATATCCACACCCTGAAAGTAGCTTGATGCAGAGAATAAAAGACCACCAATGCAAAGGTAGAGTTTAAAACCAGCCACAATTTGACTTATGCTTCCTAAACAATCTGAAAGTAATTACTGAGTGACAAAGACATAGATGCGTTACAATTCAACCTTGCTTTAAAGAGATAGAAGGTCACTGATAAGCACCCCCACTAATGAAGAGTAAAGGGTCACCTATTAGAATATCATGAAATATCCACCTGATCAAAGCGAGGCTAGGCCGCCGCAGGACAAACAGTAACAGGTGGCCCAGTGCACCTCAACTGCAAAACCACCAAATGTATTCACACCCCAGATTACCCTAAATAATTTGTATTCACACCCCAAATTACCTTAACGGTAAGACCAGGCTCTGCCCATGCCTAGCACAGTTGGTGGTGCCAGGTGAATAAGCGGATGCAGCATCTTTGGTCACATTAGGTGTTCTGGTCACACCAGTTCATGTGACTCGACTTTACACGAGACAGCTATTCCTCCTGCTTACACATGTCCTTAATTCTTCCAGTCTGAATTATTATACTTTCCCGATGGTTAAATAGCCACACCCCACAGCAGCAACAATTGTACATTTTGCGTCGGTCCCAGAATTATATCAATTATACACATTTCAAATGCACTCTAGCTGCAGTTAAGAATGCTATTGCATGTGCTGTCACCACCTCCAGTATTCACTTACTTCCTGCAGCCCCATAATAGGTGTTTATAAATGGTTATGGTTTGAGGATACCGTTGGCATCTGTGAGATCTGTTTTGGTCCATTTAATGTATGTGCTCCCACCATTTAGGGTTGTAGTATGATGGGAAAAGCAAGATGCAGGCTTTAGGGGAAGTGTTGTGGAGTGCACACTGAAGGACTAAGCTTCTCCTCTCTAATGAAAGGAATAGTAATAGCGCGCCTCTGCCCAGACATATGAAGTCCTTCTAAAACAGAAACAAAGAGTCCCATATGGCCAAAAAAGAAGAAAAATACTTCAAAAGTTGGAAGGAAAGTGTCCCATCTGATTTGATTTAATTTGACTTCATGAAGGGATCATATAAAACAACCTTTCGGTCCTGACGAAAGCCATCAACCCATAGGGGGCAAAGCTGGCTGAAACACATTGACCTGGTTGTTCCAGAGCTAGATCTGAGACACACCTAATACCTCTCTTTTCACGTCCCACATTTTTTAATCATACCCCTACCTTTGATCTTCTTAATAAAAAAGGACCTTTCTAAAAGTATAAGGTGTTTTTAAACTTTTTTCCTCACATGGTGGATCTCACATGGTCTCAGATTGAAAAGACAATCGCTCCTTGTGGAGGAAAAAGTCCAATTTGAGGGTTCAAAAGGGGCACCAGAAATCAGGACTAGTTGATACTCGCATAACTTTTTAGTGCTGAAAAAAGATAGAGGCCTTCGCCCCACGTTAGATCTCTGCTCTCTGACCTTCTTTCAGAACTTCTTCTTGTGGAAGGGCAAGTTTAAAATGCTTACTATGGCCCATGTTCTGTCTGCTCTGGATCCATGAGACTGGATGGTGACTCTCATGATGCAGGACGTATACTTCAACATCTCCGTCCTGCAGTTCTACAGACGCTACATCAATTTCAGCTAGGCCAAGATCCCTTACAGTTTCCATGCTCTCTTTTGGCCTGACCAGTACACCTCAGGTGTTACAGAGGTGACAGTGGTGGTCACAGCTTTTCTGCGGAGGATAGGTATAACATTCTTCTAATTCCTTAACAACTGGCTGTTGAAGGCATGCTCTCATCAAATGGTTGTAAACCACTTCCAGATGATGGCCAACCTGATAACATTGTTCAGGTTCTACATCATTGTGCCAAAGTCACACCTGACTCCCCTTCATCAGAGCCTTCTTGGATGTGGTGATTTTTTGAGCTATTCTTCTGCCTCAAGAAGTCCAGGATGTTCGAGGTATGATCCTGATATTTCAGCCTTGATCTGGGTCTCAGTGAGAGCCGCTCTGAGGATTCTGGGCTCCTTTGTCCTCTGCATGCTGCTTGTGGACTATGCCAGGTAGCAATTGCAAGCTCTGTAATGGGATCTGAAGTCTCAGTGGGTTCAGCACCAATGCAACGTGCCAGACTCCATCCAAGTGTCAAAGGAGACTGCAAAAAATCTGCAGTGGTGGCTGCTTAATCGCAATTGAACTGGCGGCATACCCCTCTCTATAACCAACTCAGAGCTAACAGTTGTGATGGATGCATCATTGCTGGGTTTGGAGGGTCATGTGGGAGACGTGGAGATAAGAGTACTGTGGTCTCTGGCGGCAGTTCATCTCCACATCAACGTTTTGGAGTTGCAAGCAACTCGCTTGGCAGCTAACGGAGTTCCTCCCATCCAACACGGCCGCCATGTGGTATTGCAACATGCAGGATGGAGTGGGTCATGAGTCTTGTGCCAGAAGGCTCTGGGCCGCTGGAAGCGGCTGAACACTGAGGGCATCTCAATGGACATAATTTAGGTGTGACCCCTAGCACTGCACTTGTGCCCCTTGGCCTCAGAGGCAGTAAGGGCAGTGTCAGAAATAGAAGTTAAACAAGGCTCTAACAAGCCTTGTTTACTTCATGTGCCCTCAGCTACATCATGCACGTGTGTGTCTCCTGCACCCCCTGAACATGTGAAGGGAGCACTAAATACAGGCGAATGAGAGGGGACGGGAGTAGTGTAGAGGGAGAAATAACGAAAGGAAGAGCAGGAAGACAGAGACCGGTAAGTGTGAGAGAGAAACAGAGAGAGGGGTTATAGAGACACGGAGATGTGACAGGTGTGGCAGAGAGTGAGACAGGTGAGAGTGATAAGTTCAATTGATAGATAACAGAGACAGCCAGGAGGCAGAGAGCGGAGTGGACAGGTGAGAGGGGATGGCTGTATGAGAGGTGTGATAGACAGAGAAAAGACAGCAAAGACAGGTGTGAGAAAAAGTGAAAGAGACAGCTGGTGATAGACAACTGAGAGGAAAAGGGAAGCAGAGAGAGAAAAGGGTGATAAGACAGAGAGGTTAGAAAAACAGACATGCAGGAAGATACAGAGAAGATATTGAGACAGGTGAGAAAGAAATAGACATGGGAGTAAAAGGTGCAAAATAGAACAGGTGACAAAAGTCAGGTCAGGGAGGAGAAGATGTGAGATATAAGGAGAGCATTGAGAAGGACAGTTTAGACAGAGGAGAAGACTGGAGAGGTGAGAAAGAGACAACAGTGGGAAAGAGATATACTAAAGACTGATATTTGAGAAATGGACAGCTATCTGGATTATGAATACCAGTCAAAGGTAATTTGCTATTACTTCCTGCAATGTCACTGGTGTCAAACACGTGTTGCCACCTCGGCTACCCCTGGTATTTTGGTGAAAAGTCATCCATGGACATCTAAAAAACTATAATCAAGCGAGAAAGGGAGGAAAAATTAGGACTAGTTCACTTCCCCTGGTTCTTAATTAATATCAATGAGAACTAGCTAAAGGGTAGGAGCTAGATGTTCATGTCTGGGAGGAAAACAAATTGTTTTTTTATGAAGACCCTCACCCACCAACCTAGTTGGTGGCATGCTTCATCATCGGGTCCCACCCAATGTGCTGACTGCACCTCGGGTGTGCTTCAACACCTGTCTACAGCGTGGCGTTTTTTTGTGCAGTGAAGTGAATGGGTGTAGATTAAAAACTGTCCAATGGGTCCCGAGCAGTTGGGGAAATGTAATTGAGGGCCCTTGGCAGTATTAAAACAAAACGGAGGATATATGTATAGGTTAGGTTATGTCTCCTATATCCTATGAGGTCTACATGTTTCAGCCAGATTAAAAGGTGTGCTAGCTTTCTTCAGGACCTATGTGTGTGGTGAAATAGTGGTGGTCAAGTGTAGCTTGTTGGACCAATATGAGTTGCACCCGCTAAGGTGCATTTATTAAGAGGGGAGGTTTTCCTCAGGTTGCTCAAGTCACTGAGATTATAAGCGCGAGCACCATGAATCCCGTAAGGGGGCCGGACCTGTAGTCACACATTCATCAAGATCTCTGGCCCACACTCCATACCTACTACGGCCTGCTACCGGGATTCCGTCGATGAAATCCATGTACATCTCCCTGGTTGCTCAACACCTGGCAGGATCTTTAAATGCCAGGATGAACAAACGTAGCTGCTGTTGCTGTAATGCTATACGTATTTATTTGCATTGTGAGATTGTGGTGACCTTTAACTTTTAATTGACTTCATTTTGAATGTACACCATCATTTTTGTGCTCTTGCATGATTTCATTTTGTGCATTCTTGCAGCTTCAGAGTGGGATGCAGTGGTGGCCGGTGAACTTTGAAAGTGGTGAGGCAAAAATATATCACTGTATATTATCAAAGAAGTGTGCAAAGGGAGCAAGCCTGACTCCCAGTGCGAATTGGCAGGGAGTTCTAACACTGACATTTTTTTTAAATAGTGTGATATTGATTTAACTGTCATCTATTATATTCTTCTAAGTAAATATTTTATGGCACCACTCGCCTAACTGTAGGGTGTCTGAGTGCTTTCATCACACAGAGAGGCATAATAAATCATACACGTGTGTAAGTCAATGTACAGGAAATGTTACACAAGACATTGAGTCTTACAGCGTGTAGGAACTCATATCATCCAAACTTCTAGACGTTCTATGTTAAGAGTGAATGGCTGGGAGGACCATATAGTTACTTCGTCAGAAGCGGTCGCTCCCTACTGCCCTTGCTCTCTCCTGCCTACTCTACCTGGGTATCGTTAGCGCTGCTCTGTTGATATTAATAGAGCTTGACCGTGCCTGCATTATTTTATTATTTCAAAGTGCCTGTATTGTTTGCCTGCACTGTTTCATTGATTTTGAGTGCCTGTGCTTGCTCGCATTGCCGATCGCTTGTTTATTTGCTGCTGTGACCCATTGCTTGTGTGCTCCGCTCCTCAGGCGCCTAGCTGACCACCGCGTAAATATTTAATCAATTTCCCCCAACCCGGTCGGCGCTTCAGTTTCAGCCGCCATTATTGTTGTTGTTGTGCCCGGAGCCCGCCCCCTCCACCACGCACCCGCCTCCCAGCTGCTCCTCCCTCGCCCCTCCCCCCCTCACCACCCATTTATGACAGATGTGTTTTCGCACAGCGTTCACGCGCAGCGGTCGCGCCCTTTGTGCGCCGAAGGTGCGCCAAAGGTAAGCCCGTCTACGCCCGTTCACGCCTGGACCGCGCCCAGCGCCTGTCCCCCTGGTCCCCGCCGCACCCAACCCACTAGAGTCACATATGATGCCACAACTCTCCTCGCCCTCAACCCCGGACGCACACCACAATGCTGCGAAGCCCTCCCAGGACGTACCCACGGCCCATTCGCCTGCCTCTCCTGCAAGTTCAACTGCTTCAGGACCCTCACCAAATTCACTTCCTCCATACACAGCACTGACTCTAACCGCCTGAAGTGCATCCTGCTTAACACCCGCTCGGTCCACAGACACGCAACTGAACTCTGGGACCTACTCGACACTGCGTCACCGGACATCGCCTTCCTTACAGAAACATGGATGAACATATCATCAGCACCCGACATCGCCATAGCCATACCGGACGCTTACAAGATTATCCAAAAAGACTGCACCTATCAATCAGGAGGAGGCATCGCCATCATCCATAGGAACAACATCAAAATCAGGACCAGCTCCGACGATAATCTTGCAACCGCCGAACATCTCCACTTTCAGATCCACACCGACCCTAGGACCACACTTAGAGGCACCCTCATTTACAGGCCTCCAGGTACCCGCAATCAATTCAGCGATGACTTCACGGACTTCATCAGCCCACATGCCCTCGCCTCCGAGAACTACATTCTATTAGGAGACCTCAACTACCACCTTGAAAACAAACACGACAGCAACACCTCCACCCTTCTGGACAACCTGGCCAACCTCGGACTCAAACAACTTGTTGACACCCCCACCCATATAGCCGGACACACGCTCGACCCTATCTTCACCTCCAGCAAGCACATCTCCTTCGACCGCACCACAGCTCTCCACTGGACGGACCACAGCTGTGTTCACTTCAGCTACAAAACCACCCTGACCCACAACCGCCCACAACCTATTCCTCGGAGAAACTGGAACAAAATCACCTCCGACCTACTCCTCACATCACTCAACCAAAACCCTCCCACCCTCCCACTGGACCCAAACCAAGCGGCCACCAATCTCAAGCAATGGATCAGCCACAGTGCTGACGAATTAGCACCCCTGAAAAAGCACCAGATCAAATCAGCCAGCAAACAGGCTCCCTGGTTCAATGATGACCTTAAAAAATCCAAGAAGCTATGCCGCACCCTGGAGAAAACATGGAGAAAAAACCCAACCACGACAACATGGCCACCCTTAAGGCAGCCACCCGCAAACACCACCAACTGATTCGATCCGCCAAGAAATCAGCATTCAAGGATCATCTCGACAACAACACTCACAACAGCAAGGAACTTCAACATCGTCAAAGAATTCACCAACCCCACCGCAGCATCTAACGACATCACTCCCTCCCAAGACCTCTGCGATGCGTTATCCTCCTTCTTCTACAACAAAATTGCCGACATCCACAACAGCTTCGAGAATACTCCCAGCGATCAACCCTGCCCACCCCCCTCAGATCCTACTCCGCCAACTAACAACCTTAGCGCCTGGAACCCAATCACCACTGAAGACACCATCCGCCTAATGAACTCAATCCACTCTGGCTCGCCAACCGACCCCTGCCCCCACCACATCTTCAACAAAGCTGACTCCATCATCGCACCCCATCTCCGTGATGTCATCAACTGCTCGTTCAACTCTGCCACCTTCCCAGAAAGCTGGAAACACGCCAAACTCAGCGCCCTTTTGAAGAAACCCACAGCAGACCCCTCTGAACTTAAAAACTACCGACCCATATCCCTCCTCCCATTCCCGGCCAAAGTCATTGAGAAAGCCGTCAACAGCCAGCTCGCCGCCTTCCTTGAATCCAACAACTCCCTCGACCCCTCTCAGTCCGGATTTCGAGCCAAACACAGCACCGAAACCGCCCTCATTGCAGCAACAGACGACATCCGAACACTACTGGATAACGGAGAAACAGCGGCCCTCATTCTACTCGACCTCTCCGCCGCTTTCGACACAGTCTGCCACAGCACCCTCATACAACGCCTCAGCAACATCGGCATACAAGGAAAAGCCTTGGACTGGATCACCTCGTTCCTAGCTGGGAGAACTCAGAGAGTCCGACTTCCCCCATTCAACTCAGAGGCCACTGACGTCATCTGTGGAGTTCCACAAGGATCATCACTCAGTCCCACCCTCTTCAACGTTTACATGAGCCCACTCGCATCCATCGCGCGCCAACACAACCTCAACATCATCTCTTACGCCGACGACACCCAATTAATCCTTTCCCTCACCAAAGACCCCAACACCGCCAAAACCAATCTTCACGAAGGCATGAAAGAAGTAGCCGAATGGATGAAACACAGCCGCCTAAAACTCAACTCAGACAAAACGGAGGTGCTCATCCTAGGATCCTCTCCCTCTGCCTGGGACGACTCTTGGTGGCATTCCGCTCTGGGCACAGCACCCACACCCACAGACCATGCACGTAACCTTGGCTTCATCCTAGACTCCTCTCTCTCGATGTCCAGACAAGTCAACGCAGTCTCATCCTCCTGCTTCAACGTACTTCGCATTCTCAAAAAGATCTTCCGCTGGATCCCCCTCGAGACAAGAAAGACTGTCACCCACGCACTAGTCACAAGTCGACTGGATTATGGTAACACACTATACGCCGGAATCACAGCAAAATTACAGAATAAACTCCAACGCATCTAAAACACATCAGCGAGACTCATATTGGACATCCCTCGCCAACATCACATCACCGGACACCTAAAAGACCTCCACTGGCTTCCCGTCAACAAAAGAATTACATTCCGTCTTCTCACCCACGCACACAAGGCCCTCTACAATCTTGGACCCGAATGCCTCAACACTCGACTGTCCTTCTACAAACCCACCCGCCAACTAAGATCGTCCAATCAATCCCTCGCCGCAGTCCCGCGCATCCGAAAATCCACCATGGGAGGAAGATCCTTCTCCTTCCTGGCGCCCAAGACCTGCAACTCACTCCCCACTCGCCTCCGCCTTACTCAAAACCACATCTCCTTCAGAAAAGAACTTAAAACCTGGCTATTCAACAAATAATGAACCCCTTCCCAAGCGCCTTGAGAACCTCTGGGTGAGTAGTGCGCTATATAAATGTCCGAACTTGAACAATATAAAACATAATGCAGTTGATTGTAATTGTCAGTACTAACAAGACTTTACCACTTCCCAAAAGAACTCTACTGAGCAATCTTAGAATAACAACAGATTGAGAAAAAATAAGAATGTAAACCCATGACTTACAGTTTGCATGCAGTACCTTCATGCCAGTAAATAGATCACTGTACAATATTAGAATATTTCAACTTAACTGGAAGGAAAAAAATGCCTCAGTGTCAGAAGCAGTAGTCCACTTACCCAGCTAAATTTTCTGTGATCTGCATGTTACACAGTGTGTCTTGCAGCAGAAATATTAATCCTCTATACTACTGTATGAGTATGAGACAAAACTGTGAATGGAAAAAACAAAGAACTCTCCCAGAGCTGTGTTAATCACTAGAGTCCTCATTTCCAGCAAAATCTCCTCAAAATGGATTGGTGGACACAGACCTTTGCATCAGGTGTCTTAACCCTGTAAAATTGTTTGCAATGCAGCCTCTTTGTGACCAGTTAGGTAATCTAAAACAGATTTACCGTAAAATATGTGCTTGATGCCAATTTCATTGCAGCAGATTTATTTTGAAATACATTTGTAAATTGACTGTCAGACTCGGTTTACAAGCTCTGGCCCTCACGACTTACGCCCCCTTTCCTTTGCCAGACATTAGAGTATTTTGTTTTCCAAGTTACGCACTTCCACTCCCTGATAATTAAACAAAGACAGAACAACGTGTACAGAATATCTATATAAAATGTGTACAGAAGCAGCTTAAACCCCCTTTCCTTTGCCACACAGAGTATTTTTTATCCAAATTCAGCACTTCCACTCCCTGATAATTAAAGCAAACAAAGACAGAACAATGAGTACAGAATATCTCAATAAAACGTGTACAGAAGCACGATTGTCATGTAAGATGGAAACTTATTGGAAATGTTTTTAAATGAAGGATTCCTTTCCATAGTTTACTTACCTGTGTGTTTCTGCACGTCTTGAATGGCTCCAGTCGGTCTTTTTATTTCAGCGCCAGGAACGTGCTGATCACAGCTGTATCAGGAATCAGGTTAGAGCTGAGCTGTAACCCTCATTTCACCCCTGCTCCATCCTGACTCCTGATAGGGCCTGGGGTGATTTTGACTCACAGCCCATGCAAGCATCCATTCTTAGACAAGCTGCCCTGCAAAGAGCATGCGCAGCAAGTCTATGGGTTGCGAATGTGTGAAGAGGGCTGAAATGAAAGCGCTCTTCACACATGCGCAAACATGGACCTGAAGCACCCCCTGCCCTGTGTGGCTCCTCTGCGCTCTTCTGTTGACACCTGCACAGAAATGAAAGCAAAGCGAACTGACAAATCTGTAATTTCATCGTTTGAATTTCTGGAGGCTGGAAATGCTAAGACTAGACTTTCTCTCCTCTTGCGTGCTGGTGATCGAAGGGCGCTGCCCTTGCACCCCCTATGGACCAGCCACCACTAGTGGGATGTTTTCTTTCTCCTCAGCACAGATAAAAACAGCCTTTCTGGAATAGAACACGTGTGATGTATGTTTGAAAGCGTGAGAGAGGAACGTACTTCTCTGTCTCGGAGTCAAAACATGGAGGGTTAGTCAGCTTCCCGCTTGACCTTGAAACGGACCGTTACAGTCTGGCTTGGTTTTGCAATAGATGAAGGGAGGGGGAATTTCTTGAAGTCTCTCTCCGTGTTAGTAAAAGGTATTAAAGACAGGAAGTTTTGTTGCTCATACAGAAGCTCACTTGTGGGATGGACGCACCGTCACAGGGAAATGTTTGCTGTCCCATTCAAACTTCTGGATGACTGAAATGGGCTTCCCAGTCAAGATGACCAGAATGTTGTGTGCAACTCAATAGATGTATAAGCTATAAGTTTAATTGCTCTTTGATTTTTTTATGTTGTGTATACATGCTCTTTATATTTGAGTCTTTCATTTGACAATGCTTATTCTTGGCTTTTGACAGTGCTTGTTTCTTGCATTGGAAGTCCATCATTATTATCTGCTTATGTTTTACTTTCTTGCATTTAACTTGTGAATGTTTCATTATTATCTGCTTATGTTTTATCTCATGCATGATTACTTGTGAGTGTTGCATTATTAGCTGCTTGTGCACATATATATCTATATACATTTGCATGTAGTTTTACCTGTTTCATTTGACATCTGGGAATGTATTTCCGTTAGAGAGTGTTGCATTAATAAAACCCCATGCTTTATTTTAAAACTGCCTTTTGATGTGCCTCATTTTGTGAGTGCTGAGTCTCCTTTACAAGTGTTTTATCTTGCTTTACCAAGTGCCTCATCTTGGGAGTAATGAATTTCTTTTATTGGGGTGTGTGAAGCAAGATAGTTGCCTAGCGGATCACGAATGGCAGTTGCACTCTGTAGCAGTGTCTTACAGCAATGGGGAGAACCCTGGCTTTGTCTATTCGCCACTACAGAGAACACACAGTATTCATCTACATTAGGGATTGGGACTCCTATATACCATTCCCACCCGCTCCTGCCCAGAGTGCTGAAAAAGATCAGGAAACACCAGGCCCAAGTCACTCTAGGATCCGGACTGGGCAAGGAAAGTGTGGTACCCAAACCTTCTGGCTTTGAGCATTTGTCCTCCACTATGACTGCCCCTTTGGGAGAACCTTCTGTTGCAGCAGCACAGCAAGGTCCTGCACCCGAATCTGAACAACCTACACCTCCATGAAGCAACAGTTGATGGTCTTCGATCTTCCTCCAGATGAGGTTGGTGTCCGTCTGGCAGCCAGGTGCCCCTCCACTAAGTCTGTATTTGCAGTACGATAGGAGAAGTTTGTTCCCTTGTGTTCCCTTCATCATACTTAACCCTTAATGTTTGTCAAACATCCTTCTATTTTGTCTTTAATTTGCCCCAGGATGGCCTTGTTGTGGCTACAGCTAAAGGTTAACTGTCTACCCTTTCAGCCTTCTTATGCTTAGTGGATCAGCCATCCCTTTTCAAGTCACTTGTTGTTTGAAACATGTGCCCACTGATACCTTTTGTGATGCCACAGTGCGACCTAAATTTGGGTCTAACGTATTTAATGTGCACTCTATTCAAACCTATACATACTTGTCTCTTACGCCTATTAACTATCAAAATGGTGTTCCTTATTGGAATCATGTATGCTGGACGAGTGAGGGAACTCCAGGCCTTGTGTGTACAGCAACCATACACTCTGTTCTTTCCGGGCAAACTGATCCTTCGGACAAAGGCGGCTTTCCTGTCAAATGTGGTTATGCCCTTTCATATAGGGCAATCCGTCCCCTTGCACGCTTTTTATGCTCAACCATGTCTTTCTAAGGAGGAGGAAGGCCTTCATTGCATTGTTCCCAAGAGGGCGCTTAGTTTTCACATTAGTCAGACCACAGAATACAGCCAAGATTACCTTTTTTTGTTGGTTTCTCTGGAGAAAAAACAGGAAAAGTGATGCAGAAGAGAATTATTTCATGATGGATTGTTCTATGCATAAAGATCTGCTATTGACCAGCTAAGAAACAGCCTCAGAAAGCTTGCATGCGCATTCCAGCAGAGCAAAGGTAGATACCATTGTGCTGATGCACAATGTGGCAGTCATGGACATTTTTACCTTTACCAAGTGGGGTTGGAGACCAACTCCAGAACCCAAAGAGTGTAGAGAAATCCTTTCAAAGCTGAAAGCAAAGGGGATACATACTCCCAATGAAATTATCTTACCTAAATAGTATCCCCCCTTATAAACCAACATGATTAAAGAGTAAAAGATGCCCTTAAACTCCACAGCACTTACTTTGAGGTGGGAAAAGGAAAAAACCTTTTTATATATAACCCTCACCCACTCTAGTAGTGGCATCAGGGGTGTCTCCTCCACTAGGGCGAAGGAGCGTTGCCCCACTGCTTTCTTGCAGTGCGAGAAAGCCAGAACATACAATGTTAATAGCTAAAAGTTATTACCTTTTTATGTTTCCTTTGCGCATCGCGTGTGGGCGGGTCTGCTCTGCACTTTGAGCAGGACAGGGAAGGAGTGGTTTGTACACTCCTGAGTGCGCAAAGACTGTTTGGTCTGCCCTCTTGGACCGCCCAAACCAGTCATGCGCACTCTGCCCTTTCTCCATGCATAGCAGCCTACATGGAGAACATGGCCACCCCATTAGCCCCTGGCTGGGTGGTGCCCCGACCAATCACAATGCTGCTTGCAGTGTTTTGATTGGCTTTGGGGAGGAAGCCTGGCTGCCTGCTTACTGCCTGAGGCAGGAGAGCAGGAATTGAGAAGACGCAGCAAAATAGCAAAATATGGAACTTTGGGCTTTGTAGATAATCACACTAACAAGGCTCCAAAGATGTGACAAAGATGTAGACGAAATGAGTCTGGAACTGTGTTATGATTAAAGAGTCATAATAAACCTGCAATCGCAACTGTGCGTAATTTGATCTTGTTCTGTTCAAAAGTACTTCCTATACACAGCAAGTAATGTTTTTCTTTTTTGCATGCTGAAGCTTATCTTTAGCACTATACGATTTCACCAGTAAAATTTGCAGGGGTGCATCACTGGGGATCCTTTTTCTCTAGTATCGCCCTGAAGAATGTCCAGGAACCATACAAGCCACCCCACAAATAAAGGGATACCTTGGGGTGTATTAGGGATTTATATTATATTTCAACCCCCCCAAAAAATCAAGATTGCTCAGAGCAGCTCCCTGGAACATGGTTGAGCTCACCCTGACCTTTAGAAGTCAGGGTGAACCCGATGATGACGACGCATGCCACTACTAAAGTGGATGAGGGTTACATATTAAAAGAAGGTTTTTTCCTTTTTCTCCCTCTAAGTGTGGTGGAGTACAGGTGCCTCTTTTTCTCCTTAATCATGTTGATTTATAAGGGAGGACACTATTAAGTAAAGTCATGTACATTTGCCTGGCTGCTACATGGGCAGCACTTCACGCATTGACAACGCATTACAGCCTGGATAACCAGGTGCGGCGGGATGGGCTTTTCACCCAATCAGTCTTGCAGGAGTTGCTGGTCTGAGCCATTCCACAAACCCACCCCCTGCTGTGCTATCTATTCACACAGTGAGGAATGTGCAGCTAGATACCTCTTTCAGATGAACAAGTTACTTACCTTCAGTAATGCCATTTCTGGTAGACGCTTTATCTAAGTGCAGATTCCTCACAGACCCACCCCCTACCCACTCTGTGGAATGCACTCACAAGATTCATTAAAAAGATTTCAAATCTGAAACATCTGAACACTGCACTTCTGATTTAAATGGGTCCTCATCTGACGACGTGGATGGAGTTCAGAAGAAGCTGATGTCAGCGAGCAGATGTGGCAGCCTTATAGTGGACCCGATGTCACATCCAGAAGCAACCATGTGGAGATGCACGATGCAACCTGTTGATATGTGTGGGAATTGCTATTAAAGTTTCTGGATCCAGTCTGGCACTTGGGGAAATTAATAATGTGAGGAATCTGCAGTTAGATTTTCTGCCAGAAAAGGCATTACTGAAGGTAAGTAACTTGTTTTTTCAAGATATAGCCCATTCTTTGCTTCGAAAAGGGGATAACATGTATACTGCATCCTAGAGCTCCTATTCCAAAAAAAAGATACTGGTACATAAAACAGAAGACTTTAAATTTAACTAGGGGGATATCAATCCTGACGTGGGTCTTTTTAGACCTAGTGCACTATCTATAACACTCCATTTACCCAACTCAACATATACACTCCCAACGTTGATTTACTAGTATTTTTCATTACCATATTAGTTCTGTGTGGAAAAGATGATGCTTCAAATATATTACGAGAGAGGGATTCTAATCTAATACTGGAAACTCCCCAAGAGACTTATTAAAGACTCAAGTTACATATACTTCAAAGGCTGCAAGGACTCTGCTCCAGTCACTGGCTGGCATGCAATAAAATGGTGGTGCTACTTGGTGTTTTATGTGCGATTACTAAAATATCTATACCACTAAATAGAACATAGGTTGTGATCCATCCTGTTAAGGATGATTTGGGCTGGGGTGGCTGCCTTGTTTTTAACGGGACATCCGGACACTACCCTATGGAGATTTTCAATTTCAGACCTGTAAATATATTACTATGCAGCTCAGGTTAACCCTGCCAGTTTCTGGTTGAACGCTTTTCCATTTGCCTTACTGGTGGTGGCGGGAAAAGCAGAAACGGGACTGCTCCAAACTGCTCTTGTATTGAATTTACCCAGATCAACCAATCTCCGGGGTTGGACTGGACTATAGGGCAATCAGGCAGTGCACAATGGGCTGGACTGAATGGCCAGTGTTTGGGCTGTTCTTTTTTTTTAGCAGTTTGTTGGCGTCTTTTATGGCCAAGTGGGCCAGTTTTAACTGTTGATTTCCCTGACATTGCCTCCCTCATAGATTGTCTACAGCAAACACAAGTGCATGCAGACTCCCGTACCTGGCAAAATATCTATACAGCATGTCTTTACAAGTTCAAAAATAGCTTGATTTGCAAATGTGGGCAACTTTTTTAATTATCTGGTTCGCTAATGGGTGGCACTTTCATTTTGGTGCCGGACTATTTTTTGTGCCAGCGAAAACCATGCAAAAACAACCGTTGATGGACAGAATGCAGAACAATGTCATACATTCACCCCAGTACAGAGATCTGGGCCTAAATCCATCGTTTTTTTGCACTCCATACCACCCCAGTTCAGACATGGCCATATGCAAATCAGCCGTGACCCTGTGCCTCATGGGAAGAGTCCAGCCCGAACTGCCAAGCGATGTCTTTCCTGGACCGAAATCAAGCATCCTAGGACCGGTTTCTGGCTATCAGCCGTCTTCAGCCAGGATAGCTTGACTCCAGTGGTGTGGAGAGCATGGGACTCACGTCTGAGCATAACCATCCCACTCGGGGTGACAAATGCAAAAACTCAACCATGCCAGTCTCACACAGATCAATGAAAGCACACTTGGGCATTGTGACAGGCAGGCAAGATAGTGGGACAGATTTGATAGTACTCACTTGCTTTTCCTTGCTTTATAACCCCATGTTCGCCCTGACAATGGACAAATTAGAAGTAGAAATATTCACTACAGGAGTTCTGACTAAAATAGGACATCTACAGAGAATATGGTTTTTCCTTATGTTAGATTTATTTCACTGGAATCCGGATTCTTCATCTCTAGAAGTATTTACATAGAGTAGAGTAGACGATGAGAGACCATGAAGGCTGCCTCCACTTCCTTCCTGGCTGAACCACCTAAATTCAAGCCATTGGCACAAATAACAATCACGACACCAATTGATGGGTTTCCAACCTATATAACATGTTCACTACTGCCAGTGTAAATATAACACGCTCTGCTCACATCACAAACCATCGGGGAATGACCTAGTTATTACTGTAGACAAAGAATGCTGGAGGAATTGTTGTACACAAATTGTTTCCATGGATTATATAAATACAGGATCTTTCATTATAAATCCAATATAGTATAGCCCGGTGCATGTATACATTTTTGATTTAATGGCAAGCCCGGCTAGTCTTTGATTTGCACCTTCAGACTATATTCACCTGGCATGGAAGTTTAAGAAGACCAGGTAGAAAGAGTTCCATCATAGTTAACTTGACATTTGAATATTGAGTCAAATATTAAAATGACACATATTAGATCTACACTGATAACCTAATTAAATTATCTTCAGTGTGCCACAGCTTACAAACCAAGGGTAGATGTAAAAGTGCTCATTATTACATAAAGCATACCCACAGCATCTCAAAATGCACCATACAATTATTTTCGAGACACATATATTCACTCCAGAAGGATGCAAGTGTGGTACACTGAAATATAAACATATTATCAATGTGTAGCCAAATATTCTAATAGCAGACGAAGGCTGATAGTCTTTGGAAAAGGAGATCCAGTCAAAACAATGGTAACATATGTCCTTAGTGTATGTGTGCCCACAACACCAATTCCAGAATCTCATTTCCTCACCCCCCCCCCTGACAAAACTATATTTCTGATATGGTTTGATGATGTTTAAACTAAGCCCTACCGTACTACTAAGTAAGTATGCCATTCGAAGAGTTCTCAGTTGTTCACCACTGAGAACAAGGTTTTAAATATAGGGAAATTGCCAGTGCTTAATTTGAAAAATATTAAATATCAGTGCTCAAATCTTTTTTTAGAAGCCCACAGCTGGCATTTACAGATGTCGGGATTAACAAATACCATGGTTGTGTTGTCTGGATTCCACCTCATGCCTACTTCTTCCCACATCATACACCGTTTATTTTACTCATGCAGGTTCTTTCTCATCCTTGGTTTCTCCCTTTGTCACTGTTTTTCCATCTGTCTTTTCCTCCTCCTTCCCTCCACTTCTGTTTTTCTCTCTCTTGCTCTGGATCAAAGTCTGATGAGGACATATAAATGCTGGTCCCCAAACCTGAGTGCCGGTGGGAACAATTTGCAACAACCGGCTGAAATTAACCACTGGAAACTGCAAATGTTAACCACCTCACAATACTTGTGATATGCTGCGCCCTAAAGGTGCCAGATTGAAAACAATAGAGACTGAAGCCTCCGCAAAGTGGAGTGTGTCTGTAACTTGCTGTTCGAATAACCTTATTTACATAGAATTCTATGCCAGGGTTTCTGCTGTCTCTAGGCAGTGCAAATAACAGGTGTTGTCATAACCCAATTTTATGGCACAAGATGTACCAGCTTGGTAAGAACGGAATACAGAGTTAGATTTGCCACATTCAAACTTGTGAACATGCAAGTCCCAGGAAGTGTCAGAAGCCACATTTAACTCACTGAGCCACTTTGCTAAACTAATAAATAATTCAATTGACGTATGTACAGGGTATGTGGTGGGCGGCTTTAGTATATCCTCCCTGTTCCCTAATGAGGTTTTGCTTTAGACCTTTCCTAGATTCAGCTCTCTCCCACGAAGGTGGTTAAACAAGGTTTTCAGAATTTGTAACCATTTTAAACACGCACACACAACACAGACTAAACACACACACAAAACTATTGAACTAAAACACATGGTGTAGTGACAATTGTACTCTTGAGCCCTTTTCCTCCCTGATGCATTTGGGTTTGTGACTGTGTGTGTATTAAAGATACACTTAGCTCTGTAAAAATGTAATGGGGTGCCCCTCTTATAGTAGATCCCACATATACTTTTTGATTAAGTTTCTTCTATGCCCCCAGGCAGACACAGGCCTACAGACCGGGAGACCTAAACAAATCCTACCCTCGACCTACCAAGCACGTATTCCAAGTGTATTCAATATAGATCCAGGAGGACAGGATCCAAGCATGATCCCCTGAAAAACACCGTTATAAATAGATCGTTCAATGGCTAGCAAGCATATCTCCATGTAGTATCTGTTTGAAATTGGTACATAAAGATTCAGTTAGAATGTTGGTTGTTTGGAAGCTTACACTGATGATAAATTCAATTATTGAGCAAAAATTGTTACTGGTGCTTCATAGTAGTACATGTTGTGACGGTGGTCCTTTTAGACATGTTAACTATCTTGGACACTGAGCGCCAGCAGTCAGTTGATGGCCTTGTCTCTCCTTTAGTCTGTGACCAAGCTAGTAAACTTGAGAATCACAAAGCGATCTACACTACTGACCCAAGTTTTTAATTTATATTTAATACCTCTCCCTTCCTATCCCAGCCCTGTGGCAAACATTTCTTATATACACAGAGTACAACCAGTCTGTCTTCATTACCTCCTCGTCCTGTCTCCCCGTCCCATTCCTTACAAGTGAGCAACTAGTCTGCTCCACAGAAACCTTTAGCCTAGCTGAGCTGTTTGTACTTCCCCCAAGATGGTGTCACTATCACATGACAATAAAGGGGGAAGTGCAGCATCGGAACATCCTGTTCTTTTTTCTCTGCACTACGTGACTGTTTGCCTGGCTGTGCTGGACGGGGTTGCCTTGAGGTGAGTTCCCTGTTATTTGTTAATGTTTGCTGTTTACGTCGGCCTGCTTTAGCGGCCGCCTTTTGTTTTATCGCTGTCATTTCCCCCGGACTGCCTCTTTGTGCTGATGGCGGTCTTTTCCATTTCATACGCGGTTCGCGTTAGCGGCCGTCTCCGCTTTTGCTCACTCACCTGAATTGTTGGCCTGCTTCAGCGGCCGTTCCTGGGTGTTCTCTGGTCCCGCTGCGCCCTGCATTAGCGGGCAGGGGTTTCTGGTATTGGTGATGCGGCGCACTTGTGTTTTCTTGTGCGTTTGGGGGCGGATTTGGCAGCTGGCTGGGCTTTTTATGCCGGCCCTCTTTTCCCTGCTCCCACGGGAGCTTGGGTCCTCGGGACTTCGTGGGCTATATATGGGGTCCTTCATGGCTGTTTTTTTGTCCTTGCTTATGCCTGTTTTGGGTGATTTTGGACTAGAGTGCTGAGCTCTCTGTTCTTGTTGCGGACATGGCTTCTGATGCTTCGATCCTCTTTCTGGTCTCCAAGTAAGACACTTCGGATCTTCATCCTGTTTTGGATCTGAAGCGGGTCAATCGCTTCGTCCTCCATCGTCCATTCAAGATGGTGACTCTCCAGTCCATCCTGCCTCTGGTCCTTCCGGGAGGCTTCCTGGCGTCCCTGGATCTGATGGATGCGTATCTGCATGTTCCTGTCCATCCAGCAGACCAGCATTTTCTCCGGTTTGCTGTGAGGGCCCTTCACAATCAGTTCTGCGTGCTCCTGTTCGGCCTTTCATCAGCGCCCAGAGTGTTGACCAAGCTCTTGGCCCCTCTGGTGGGTATTCTTCATTCCAAGGGGCTGCAGGTTTTTCCATATCTGGATGACTGGTTGATTGTCTCTCCTTCTTTTTCTCAGGCTCTGTCGGATGTGGACCAGGTGTGTCTTCTCCTGGGTTCCTTTGGGTTCCTCGTCAACCACAGGAAGTCCTCCCTGGTGCCCTCCCAGTCCCTGAAGTTCCTGGGGGCTCTCTTCCGCATGGATCTGGGCATGGTGTTCCTCTCCCAGGAGCGCCAGTTGACTTTGTTTCGTCACCTTTTCTGGCTTCTATCCCAGTCCCGGGTGTCTGCCCGTCTCTGGTTGCGGAGTCAGGGGGAGATGGCGTCCACTTTGCATCTCCTTCCTTGGGCCAGGCTGCATCTGTACCCCCTGCTACATCATGTCCTGTCGCACTGGGATCCTGTCTCCTTGGACTACGAGACTCTGATCCCTGTCACTCCAGGGATTCGGGCGGATCTCCAGTGGTGGTTGTCCCCTCTGTCTCTTTCCCGGGGGTTCGATCTCCTTCCTCCTCAGTCTGTGGTCGTCTTGTCCACGGATGCCAGTGCTTTGGGGTGGGGTGCTGTTCTGGGTGCCTCCAAGGTCAAGGTCGGTGGTCCAGTTTCGAGTCCCTCCAGTCCTCGAACTGGAAGGAGTTGAGGGCGGTTTGGTTGGCTCTTCTTTGGTTCGCTCCTCTCCTTCGGGGTCGGGCGGTATCTGTGTAGACCAACAATCAGGTGGTTCGTGCATATGTGAATAACCAAGGGGGCATGTGTTGTGCTCTGTTTCTCCTGTCCCAGAAGATTGGCCTTTGGGCCGAGTCGAATCTCTTGTCTCTGACTGCGGTCTATCTTCCGGGGAAGGAGAATGGGCCTGCGGATTCTTTGAGCAGGGTGTTCCACTCCTCGGTGTCCCTCTGTCTGTCCCCAGATCTGTTCGGTCTGATTGTCCTCAGGTTCCGCCTTCCTTGGCTGGATCTTTTTGCCTTGGAGGATTCCGCCCTTCTTCCTCTGTTTTGCAGCATCATTCCCTCTCCGATGGTGTGGGCCACCGATGCTTTCTCGATTCCATGGTCGAGGGGTCTGCTATTTGCCTTCCCTCCGTTTGCCTTAATTCCGAGGGTCCTCCGGAAGATTCGGTTGGATCGGGCGGAGGTTCTCCTGGTGGTTCCGGAATGGTCTCGGCAGTCTTGGTTCCCCCTTCTTTTGGCCTTTTCAGTTTGCCCTCATTGGAGGTTTCCCCTGTCTCCCTCCCCCCTGCGGGCTCCTCTTCTCGGGATTGCCTCCCTGCGACGCCTCCGGCTGGGGGTTTGGCACTTGAGAGGTTGAGTTTGCTGGGTCTGAGTTGCTCGGTGGAGGTTGCCCAATGTCTCCAGCTTTCTCTGTGTCCTTCCACCTTGAAGTCGTATGCCCGTCACTGGAAGAATTTCTCCTCCTGGTGTCTTGGGAGGGGTCTCTCTTCTGCCTCCTGTGAGGCCGCGAGGATGTTGGACTTTTTGCGGGATGGTTTCGTCCTGGGGCTTGCGGTTTCTTCCCTGCGGGCGCAATGGGCTGCCATTCTTGCTTTTCAGGGTTCCTCTGTTTCCTCTGTCTCCCCGTTGGTGGCTCACCTTCTGAGGAGTTTCTTGATTCAGCGTCTTGTCTCTCATTCTCCTGTGCCTTCTTGGGATCTTCCCTTGGTTCTGCGGGCTTTGACGGGTCCTCCTTTTGTACCTTTGGACTACGTGGCCCTGTAATTCCTTTCTGCTAAGGTTATTTTCCTGGTGGCCATTACTTCTAGGCGGAGGGTTGGTGAAATTGGGGCTCTGATGGCTTCTCCCCCCCTTTTGTGCTGACAAGGTCATTCTCCATCCGAGTCAGTTCTTTCTTCCTAAGGTGGTGTCTTCTTTTCACTATCAGGAGGATATTGTTCTCCCGGTGTTTTTTCCGGCTCCTGCCTCTCCTGAGGAGGTGCTCCTCCATTCGTTGGATGTGCTGAGGGCTCTCTGCATCTACTTGGAGCATACGGCTGGTTTCCGTAAGGTTGATTCCTTATTTGTCACCTATGGCCTCTCGGGGCTGGGGCTCCGACCTTCTCTGTCCACCTTGTCTCGTTGGGTCAGGGGCACTGTGGTTTCTGCTTATGATTATGCCCACTCCCTCTGCCTTCTTCTGTTCAGGGTCAGTCGACTAGGAGCGTTTCGTCCTCCTGGGCCATGTTCAAAGGGGCCTCCTTGAGGGACATTTGCAATGCTGCCACATGGGCTTCTCCCCATACTTTCGTTTCCCATTATCGACTTCAGTTGGGGATGGCGGCCTCTGCTGCCTTTGGGGCTCATGTCCTGTCTGCGGTACATGATTTGTGATGTGTACTGTTTTCTGTTTGATTAAAATGGACCTGTTTTTGTCGCACTTTTTGGTCTGTTTTTTTCTTACAATCATTGTGTGCTTGGGTATGGGCTCACTTGTAAGGAATGGGACAGGGAGACAGGACGAGGAGGTAATGTCCGGTTACTCACCGGTAATATCTATTACTCCGATTCCTGGTCTCCCCGTCCCATTCCTGAGCCCTTCCATCCCTCCCTGGTTTGGGTTTTCTTTGGGTGATTGTCTGTTTCGTTCTGGTTTTCTTTGGTATTCTCAGGATGTTCCGATGCTGCACTTCCCCCTTTATTGTCACGTGATAGTGACGCCATCTTGGAGGAAGTGCAAATAGCTCAGCTAGACTAAAGGTTTCTGTGGAGCAGACTAGCTGCTCACTTGTAAAGAATGGGACGGGGAGAACAGGACTTGGAGTAATGGATATTACCGGTGAGTAACCGGGCATTGTGAAAAGTAAAGCTGGATATTCACCGCTAAACATTACTTCTGTATTGTAGTGATGGCAGTTCTCTTATTAAAACTGAGGAAATCAAATTTGAATTGTGGTCTCCAGCATGTTACTCTGCCCACTACTGGAAGATTAATGAGAAATCAAGCAATGCAGGCCTACCGCTTAACACCCCACCCGCCAGAAACCGATTCTGCCATGTCAAACTACTATTTCACTGTTTGCCTTTTATTTCATGTTTTTCATTGGGTCCCAGGGGGACTTGGCATGAGCCGGTGTCCCCCTGGGATTATTCGTGCAATGGGATATCCCACGCGCTGCGATTGGCTGTTGGGGGGTTTAGGGGAGGGGTTGTTCAGGTGCAGGGCAGGAGCGGGAGGGCGACGTCACTCGGCTGGAGTGAGGGAGCGGTGGCATCGTGTTTTGACAGCTGAGAGAAATTCCTGTCAGAGTTTTTGCAATTTATAGCGCTGTACCGGTATTTTTGCTTTATCTGCGGAGGAGCAGGTCGGCCATGTCAGCTGAGGACATTGCCAGAGAAGCGGTGAGGGCGCTGGTGGTGGTAGGGCGCACAGACTTACTGCGTCCTGGGGCCACTATTGAAGGTGCTGAGGAGGCGAAGCGACCGAGGCGCTTGGCGGCAGAAGGGGAGAGTCGTGCTGTGGCAGCATGTATGCCCCTGTCCAGTCGTCCTGTGGGGGCTGTTTGTGAGTCCACAATGACTACCTTTAAGCCTCGCCGAGCGCGCTCCTCAGGGAGGGGAGCTCGTGGCAGGAAGGCTACGCAGCGCTCTGCATCTGCGCCAGGTGTGCTGAGGGGAAGTCAGGTGCTCCTTGTACCACAGGCAAAGAAGAGAGTGGGAAAAAGAAGCAAAAGAACCTGTAATAGTGGCGAATTCAGTCAGGAGCATTTTGCACTGTGTGAAGGGGCGATGTTTGACAGTTATGCCACAGGAATCAGAGCACCTGTACAGTCACCAGGAAAATTACTTATACAGCAGGAGGCAGCATTTTCAGGAGGTTTGCCCCCAGTGAGATATGCCACAGGTCAGGATACCGCCAGAATTGACATAGCGCCTGAGACTTGGTCTGGGGTCCCTGTGACTGGGCTAGTAGATTACCCAACAGACAGTGATGAAGAAGAGGAAGGTCATGAGACTATTTCTGGGGCTGGAATCTCTGGTCAGGGTGAGGCAGCCTTGAAGGCACATCGCATGCAGGTTCAGGAGCGCACAGATTTTCAGGAGGTTCTGCTGCCTCAATCTAGAGGGCCCCCGAGGGTGAATTTTGGCGCAGACTACAGGCAAGAGCAGGACAACGTGGACATGTCGGTATATGACTTTCAGGCAGCTGAAGGAGCTTGTTGGGACAGTGTTGGTGAAACAAGTTCTGTGTGGGTGGGGGGTAGTGGCAAGAGTGGGACTCATTCCATGGACAGCGATGTGGTGGCGGTCTTTCCGGAACCCAGGCCACCGCCCCGTCTTCCACAGGTGGAGTTTGAATCAGATATGGGTCCATGGCAGGGGCAGTGGGTATGGGTGAAACATGCTGAATTGCCTCAGAAGCCTTTCTCTGGAGTACATAAGGATCAGTTTAAGGGTAAGTTGAAGGCGGTTCCTAGCTCGAGTGGCGGGAACTTGGTAGCGGACTCTGGCTACAGGTCTGTTACTCAGAGTTCTGTTCCTTTTATGGCGAAGCAAAGTGCGGCTTTGGGTACTTCACACCATACCCGAAGCGAATCTGGTGCGGATTTTGGTTTATCGGCCGGGCGCTCGCAGCAGAGGCCCGTGTCCAATTGGGTAAGATATGATGGGGGCATTGGGGTTGGCCCAATGCCAAGCATAGGTTTGGGTGATAATATGGTACATGATGATGTCATTGGAGATGATGAAGGTATTGATAAAGAAAATGTGGACACTTCAAGGGGATGGGGTTTGAAGGAGGCGGCTCCTGGCTTGGGCGGGCAAGATGTTGGGGTGAGGGGGGAGGTCATCTCACTTCTTCGAGTGTGTTTCAGAGAACTGGAGCGGTTTTCTCTTCAGATCGGGGACGGCGTGGCGGACATCATCAGCGTGATGGTCTGAAGGAATTCCAACAAAGGGCTACACAGCTGCCATCAGGTAAGGAAGACTGGTGGGCTGCATGGACACGGCCTTTGGTGAGCGGCCCACGTGTGGGGCCTGGGGAGGGTGGTACTGAAGAGATTGCAAAGGCTCAAGGAGAGTTGTGCACGGTGCCACAAGGTACACCGCAGTCAATGTTGGGGTCTGGGGGTCAGAAAGAAAGGGATGGGGGGGTAAGCCCTGTTTCGTCTTTAAGTAGTTCTTTGCAGAGTGGGAGTCAGGGGTGTGGTCATACAAAATTACCTTATATGGGTGTGGCCATGCCCTTAGGCACGCACTTATCACAAAGGACGAGACAAAGAATTTGGAGTCATGACTATGTGGATATTTTCCGACTTTTACATAGAGATCTGCAGGCTTGAGAGGGATCGAAGGAGGAAGAGTTGGAGTTGTCCCGCCGCCCAAAGGTGCCTAAAACGATAGAAAACTGGACGGCGGCTTTCATAATATATGCAAGTGTTTATTGTGAGCGCTATCCAGAGAGGGCAGTGGCATTGTTCAAGTACATAGACATCATCAGGAAGGCACATTTGAGGGCGGGAGGCTGTGCCTGGTTGAATTACGGCGAAGAGTTTAGGGCCAGAGTGAGTCTGTTTAACGACAAACCATGGGGGGGGGAGGTGGACCAGGAGTTGTGGCTCCAATGGATGTCAGGGCACCCGACATCAAACACGATCCATACGGCCAGTGGCCTCCCCATAACATATCAGCCCTTTCTTCAGCGTCCCACTCCACTGGGGGCGGGTGGTTTGGGAAGAGGACAGTTGCCTACCACGGGAGCGTGTTGGGGATTCAATCGGGGCTCCTGTGTGCGACAATATTGCAAATTCAAACGTGAATGTGCTCAGTGCGGGGGTAGACATGCTATTTTCCAGTGCTTTCCCAATCAACACCAAGGGGACCATGGGAGGGGGCAGAGAGGACGAGGCACCCTTCCACCTCTTATACCAAAAGGCTCCTACCCCAATTAGGCTTCGAGCTATGCTGCACTGTCTGGAGGCCTACCCGGATAATGCAGCAGCAGTTAAATTGCTCTGGGGTTTTCGGTTAGGTTTTCGCATTGGGTACCAAGGTCCTCGTGTACAACGTTGGGCTGAAAACTTAAAATCAGCAAAGGAGTTACCTCATGTGGTCGGAGCTAAACTGGATAAAGAATTGGATCTGGGTAGAATAGTGGGTCCTTTTTCGCATTGTCCCCTGCCTAATTTGATGGTCTCGCCTTTGGGAGTTATTCCAAAGAAAGCCCAAGGTGAGTTCCGGCTTATTCATCATCTGTCTTGGCCGGAAGGTCAGTCAGTAAACGACTTCATCTCGGCGGATGACACAGCGGTGTCATATGCCTCAGTCGATGATGCTTTGCGGATGGTTCGCCTGGCTGGTATGGGAGCGCAACTTGGAAAATGTGATATTCAGGCAGCTTTTCGGTTGTTACCCATCCACCCCATGGATTTTGAATTATTGGGCATGTATTTTGTAGAAGCATTTTATGTAGATCGTGTGTTGCCAATGGGATGTTCTATTTCGTGTTCCCTTTTTGAGACTTTTAGCAAGTTTTGGAATGGTGTGTAATACAGAAATCTGGGCATGCAGCAGTTTGTCACTACTTGGATGACTTTTTGTTTATTGGACAGGCAGGAAGCGAACAATGCAACAAAGTTTTGCCTTGTTTTCAGGAGATGGCAGCTGAATTTGGAGTACCATTGGCTGCAGAAAAAACGGAAGGTCCGACGATGAAGTTAGTCTTCCTAGGTATAGAGATCGATACTACAGCAATGGTAGCTAGGCCTTGGCTAAGGTGCAAGAGATTAGGGCTTTTTTGCAGGAAATTATTGGTGAGAAGAGGTTGCAACTCCGTCAGGTCCAGCGGCTGCTGAGGTACCTTAATTTTGCCTGCAGAGTGGTGAGAGCGGGCAGAACTTTCTGCAGACGTCTCGGTTTTGCTATGTCGGGGGCTTCCTTGCCGCATCATCACACAAGACTGACGAACAAAGTTAAAGAGGAGTGGTCATTTGGTTGAGGTTTTTGGATGAGTTCAATGGTGTGTCTATCAACTTTGTGGATGAAGACACGGCGTGGCAGGTCCAGATTTTCTCGGATGCTTCGGGAGCCCAAGGCTTTGGGTTATTCTGGGAAGGGCGCTGGTGCGCTGAGCTTTGGCCGGCCCGTTGGTTAGAACAGGGCCGTAGTATCGCCTTCCTGGAATTTTTCCTGCTTTTGGTAGCTGCAGGTGTGGGGTGAGGAGTTCAGGGATCGCTGTGTACTGTTCTATATCGACAATATGGCAGCGGTAAGTCTGGTTAATGGGCAGCGAGCGAGAGATGTGAGGGTTCTGCATTTGTTACGGGCATTTATGTTGCAAATCCTTAAGCTGAACATTGTCTTTAAGGCCAAACATATTCCTGGGGTGAACAACTCAATTGCCGATGCTCTGTCTCGTTGCAATTGGCAGAAGTTCCGGGAGTAGGTGCCAAGAGCGGACAGATACAAGACGGTGATCCCTTTGAGCATTTGGGACCTGGGGGAGTGAGGATTGCGGAGCTGGTGGAACATTCCATAGCTAAGTCCACGAGAAGGAGCTACCAGCAAGCGTGGTCTGAATTTTTACTTTATGCTTCGGATCTTGATCAGGATGGCACAGCAGTTGGAAGTGAACAGTTTATGTTAGATTTTGTATTACATTTGATGGACAAGGGTTTGTCGCATACAACGATTTTGGGCAAACTTGCAGGCATTTCATTTTATAGCCAGTTATTGTTGGGCAAGGCAATACAGATTGAGTTTGTTTTGCGGAGAATGCTGAAAGGGTTTGGGAGACGCAAAGTTCAGGTTAAATCTTTGAGGGAACCTATTACATTTGACCTGTTAAGGCGGATTTTAGGAGTCCTGCCTAGTTGTTGTTATAACGAATGGGAATTAGTAAGGTTCAGGTTATGCATGGTCTGGCTTTTCTTTGGTGCTTTCCGCATTTCGGAACTAATTGGGTTAAGGCACCAATCTTGGATCCAGACATCAGATATCAACATCCTGGATGGGAATATGTTACAGATCAGGCTGAGACAGTCAAAGACAGACCAAACAGGGGTTGGGACTTGGATAAAATTGGGAGGGAGTGGGGTGGTGGATTGTTGTCCATTTGAGGAGTGGGGGTCATTTTTAAAGTCAAAGGTTTTTCGTTCTGGAACAATTTTTTGCCACAATCAGGGGAAACAGTTGACTTGTTTTCAGTTTTTGTCAGTACTGAGGAAATCTCTTTCAATGGTGCGGGAAAATCCAAAATGCTTCGGAACCCATTCCTTTAGAATAGGTGCTGGTACGGAGGCTGCCAGATTGGGTTGGGGGAAGGAGGAGATATAACGCATTGGACGATGGAAATCTAACTGTTGTTACAGATATGTGCGGTTGTGAAATACATTCGCCCTTCCATGTGGTATTTTAGTTAATGTTGGTTTTTTGTATCACAGGTCAAGTGTTGGATTTCCCTCGGCAAAAGAGGACTTGGATTGTGGGACATTCGATAGTTAAATGGTCATCAGTTTTTGCTGAACAGCAAATCTGTGGACGGGGCTTGGGTTTGTATGGAAAGGAACATGAGGTATTGTTGAAAGGGGTGAGGGGTATGAAATGGAATGACCTATTTCCCTTGCTGTCTAAATTGGCCGCATGCCTGGGGAATTCCAGATCTACTAATAATACACCTTGGAGAAAACGATTTGGTGGTATTATCAGGCCTAACCCTGATAAAGCAAATGACGCTGGATCTGGCGGTGATTCAAAATAATTGGGTGGGAACAAGGGTTGTTTGGACTGAATTTGTTTATAGACACCAATGGAGAGGGGCCCGAGTACATTCGGCGGTGGAAAAAGCCCGCCGCAAGTTGAACAGAGCGTTAAAAATTTTCTGCACAGCAATGGGCATAACTGTTCTGGCGCATGAGCATTGTTCAAGCGAAATGCTTCACTTATTCAGAGGAGATGGTGTGCATTTGTCGTAGATGGGGCAAGCGTACTATCTTATGGAACTGCTGGATGCATTGACCAAATTGTGGTGTGTGGATCTATGGTGTTCACATAAGGGCGTTTAAGAAAAAAAAAGTTCAAAATGTTGCTATGACAGAAGTTGGGTGGGGCAGGAAAACACTGGGGTTTTCCTGAGTGGCGTGTTCTTAGGGGATAGGATAGTCTAGAGCGGATTTATCCTTTCTCTCTGGGGGGTTGGGAGGGTAGGTGGGAAGGGAAAGGAAAAGTTGGAAGGAAAAACATTGGATTGGTAATAAAACAGTTTTGGATTGTTGGCAAAGAATAAAATCATTTGGGGAATGGTGATGTAAAACCAATTGGGGGAAAAAGGTTTGGGAAAATTATACAAGGTGTTTGTTTAATAAAGGTAATGTTTCGGAGTCTGTCTTTGGCTGTCCTAATAATAAAAGTGACCTTTTATGCTATATAGCAGAGTTGTGTGGAGTGTCCTTATTTGCGCGATTGAGAAGTTGTGCTGAGTGATTACATCTTGCCTAGCCGGTGGGAAAGGCATGTATTTGTGCTGCTCTACAAACTCCATTCAGACACTGCACCACAACCAAAACTCTGCAGTAACTGTCGTCTTGTAAGAAATGTCTCCATGCTTCCTTCCCTGAGCAGTATATTTATGTCAAAGTACTGTGTGCTTCGTTCACAATGTGTTCTATAACTTTGAAGCATAACTTTCTGAGGTTTAAGTGAGATACTCAGAAGGTCGCTCCCTAGAGTATTCTGCATCCAAACGTATATTTCAAATCACATTTTTTGCTGGAGAGATTAGGCTGCAGGTCACTGCAGCGCGTCTGGGTTTCATGCCCTGGAATACCGTTCCAACATCTCCAAGATCTGAGAGACGTCATTGTAATTTCTCAAGAAACTGAAAGCGTGTCTATCCCCAGAGTGTCCGGGAGTCCTCTAACTTTACAACTAGTGACAGAATCTGGATCACGTTCGTAGCATCCATACGTTACGGCCTGCAAATAATCAGTTATGAGTGATAGTAAAATTCCTAGGATCTGTAAAATGAAATTAATGGTACACTTTCACTTTAAATACAGCGGGTTTCAGGAGAGTTTTCCGATGTCCAGCACCGATTATAGCAGGAGTGAAAAAAATGTAAATCTCACCTTTTCCCCTTCTTGCCATTTCCAGCTTTCCCTTTTTTCTTCGGCATGCTTGTGGCCTGCTCTGCGGCTGTGACAGGAGCCTGCCTCCCAGTGTCTTACAGATCAACACTCCCTTGTCCCTTTCTCTGTCCCTTACCAAGTCCTCACTTTTGCCTATACGCTGCCTCTGTCCACTAGTATTTAGCTCTATCCAGTAGCATCTAGTATCTGTCCTGCACCCCTTGGCACTACATCTGCCTCACTTGTGCATAGCCTTTTCCCATCTCCGGCACTATGTCGCTACTTTTCTCAGCTACTCTTTGCTACTTTCCTTTCGCGCTCTCTCTCTGTCGCCCTATCACATTTTTAATTCCCTTCTCTGTTTCTCTACCATTCAATGCCTCTCTCTCCGTTCCACTTTCCGAAGTACTCTCTCTGTTCTGCACTGGTACCTGTCCACCCCTCACTAGTTCTGATCGTACTGTTTACTTTGGTCGTTTCTATAGTAACCGGACGCTCTGAAATTTGACTCGCCGAAAAGACCGATGCCGGACTGTGACATCTGTCTTCGAAGACGTACCCGCGGCGCCATGTTGGAGCGAACTCGCTGTGTAAATGTAAGACTACTGCTTCCAAACCACATGTACTTCTCATCTTTGGACTATTTGTTTCTTGCCCGATAACTATTTTGTTTTCTCAGGAAGAGGAGGTGGTGCCACAGAAATACCGCGACCAAGTATAGAGCTCTAGCTTTAGCTTGACATACAGCCTGGAAATCCCTTCCCAAGATGGCGACGGCTTTAGGTCTGGAACGGTAACTGAATTGAAAACATTATGCGTAGCGGAACGTGATACGCTACTTTGGTCTTTAGGAATAGTGGTCCCGCCCCTCAGCTAATTGAGACGGGGCAAGCCGGCTTATAAATAAGAGAAGTAGTTCTGTGTTGGCAGTGAATGCAGGAGGAGTTCGCATGGTTCGGAACCGGTTATGGCTTTGAAAGGTAAGTCACGAGAGCCTCAGTTATTAATAGAAGAACAGTTAGAAGGAAATATAAAGAAGGATGTGTGCCGTACCACTACCAGACACCTTCCTTTACTTAGATTCTAGTTATAACAGCTACTAGTATCAGATCTTACGACGACACCTCCCCACCCGCCCTAGCCCCTTTAATTTGAGCTCGGGGGGTCTGGTCCTGTTCATGATTCTTGTCAAACTCGGTATGCAGATTCATGGGCGATGGTTTCGCCCAAAGAACAATGTCGGTTTTGAGACGTTTGTCTTTTTTATGAGAAAATCGGCTTAGACATTGATTAGTTCTACTTTTTGTTGTTGTTGATGTATAAGATATAACTTCAACCAGTGAATACTATTTGGAAGTGAAAAAAAAAGAAGTGAAATAAAAAGGAAACATTAATTTTTATTTAACAGTAGTACTGTTTGTATAATTTTGATTATTGGTCTATGGTTTAATTGCTTCACAGTTTATTATTGTACACTGTGCCCGGTGCATATTTGTTTCCCAAAAATGTTGTTTTCCTTGTTAGGGTATTACCCTTTTTACAGGGGCCCCGTGTGTTTTCCAGAGTAAGTATCACGCAACCTGACTGTGAGGGGTGTTCGCATTTATCCTTGGTTCCATTCTTGGAACACTTCAGCATATTTATCCTTTGGTCTAAAGGTTTGAGTTTCTGCTGCGTTTTGCTACCTTTTGTTTCACATGTTTATTTGTATGGGTAGTTAAGAACTGTAACCAGTGTTTTCTGAAAATCAGCACATATGTGGTATCTGGCAATTAACAACTGTGATCAGTGTATCTGATTTTGACATACATGTTGTGTCTAATTCGATAGACTTCAGATAAATTATGCTAGATCATTTGTGACTGTTTTTGTTTACCAGCTGAGGGCATTTATACCCTTCAGGTTATATCATACATTGTAATATCTCGTGGTTCAAATGTGTGTATATATAGAAGGATCTAGAATGTGTATTTTATGAAAAGAACCATTGATTATATGTATGTATGTATCTTTCTAAATTAAAAATTTATAAGAAGATAAAAAGAAGTGAAATAAAAAGGAAAAATATGTTTATATAACAGTAGTACTGTTTGTATAATTTGATTATTGGTCTAAGGTACTTGCTTAACAGTTTATTATTGTGCTGTGTGCCCAGTGCAAATTTGTTTCCCCCAAAAATAACATAACTTCAACCAGTGAATACTATTTGGTATGTTCTCATTCATTCGCTTCAAGTCTTCTTAAAATGTAATCTTTAGTGAATTTCAACTTGTGTGTCTTTATATGTAACTCTAACCAATAGTAAGCAGCCGCGGTCGGTAGGGGAGTACCTGCCGGTGCGGTGACGTGGGTAGGGGGAGGGGCAAAGTGGGGGTTAGTAATGTATGGATAATGGAGGTTTGCAGGTAAGTAAACATTTAAATAAATCAAACGAATTTCGTTGTGCGCACTGCATCCCCAAATGCAATGCAGTGCGCGCAACAAATTTCGTTTGATTTATTTAAATGTTTACTTACCTGCAAACCTCCAGTATCCATACATTACTAACCCCCACCCTGCCCCTCCTCCTCCCCACGTCACCGCCCCGGCAGGTACTCCCCTACCGACCGCGGCTGATAGTAAGTAAGTATTTGACTTCTACAGCGCGAACTAAGCCCAAGGGCGTCAAGGCGCTAATGCAACTAAAAGGAGACAGCGGAGTAGACCACACGCTCATACTGAAGTATGTGAGGAAAAGCCAGGTTTTTAAACTCCTGCGGAAGATTGAGTGAGAGGGTTGACCAGAAAGCTTTTCCGGGAGGGAGTTCCACAGCCTTGCCGCAGTCAGCGAGAAGGCTCTACCTCCCCACCTGGATTTTCTAAACTTAAGGAGCGCTAACAGATTTTTATTGGAGGAGCAGAGAGTATCTGTAGTAGACTTATGTACTTACTACCATTTTAACAATTTGTTTTATAAAACATTTTATTGGTCTTTTACAGTTTCAATATTCCCAATCAACATGAAATATAACTGTAGTAAACGGTGGAGGGATGAGTTTCATGTATTACATGGTGAGATGTTAACATTTGTCATTAGTACACTAGTAAAGAACTTTAGTAGTTGGCAGCACGTCACAGAGCATTACAGTGAGGCATAGCGTATTATTGTTACATACCCATTAATCACTGACATCAGAGATCGATTCTTCCTGCGGGGGTTCGCATATATTGCACCGAAATATTTTCCATTTACCCCACACCCTGGACCTTTTCTTGGGGCACCCTCTATGCATGTAAACTGCTCTTTCCACGTCCATATTACATCCCCATTGTCGGTAGGTGGGAGTCAGCCCCCTTACTACCATTTTTATGTGGTTTTAGACTTTATCTGTTTGTATCTTTTATGTTCATGTACTCTGATAACGTCCTTATGTAATGTAACTGGTTCTATTGTAAAGCTCTCAGACATCGTCCGGTAAAGTTTTGCGCTAAATAAAAACGCATAAATTAATCACCTGTTGTTGAAATGTGAACTTTACTCGGCGCTTTTGCGTATAATGAAAAAACTGAATGGGGGAGTCTCCAAAAGGGGCATGGCAAATATGGTAAAGAAGTGTGGCAAACGCAATTGGGGGCGTAGCCTGAATTCATGAAAACAATAATCATGTGCTTAAGAAATTTATAAAATAGTATTAAACAAAGGATAATAAAACAACATAAGTTACACCTATTTACCATAAGCAACAAAAACAACACTCTTTAGGAAGCATATACAAATGGTTTGCATTACTTCGAATTGTATTACATACAGGGCCTGAAGGGCTGGTCTTACATGCAAGTGCACAGGACACTTTTTTGACCGTCTGCTGGGCGGGTTTTTACTGTTAATTTACCTGATATTAACGAGCATTGGCTGTAGGTATCTAAAATCCATGCAGTCTTCCATACTTTGCAAAACACTTATACAGCATGTCTTTACACGTTCAAAACTGCCAAATTTTGCAAATTTTGGCAACCTTTTTAGCTGCCTTATTCTCTAATGGGTGACACTTTTAGTTGGGACCTGGGCCAAATGAATTGCCAACAACACCGCATCCAGCAGCGCTACGAGGCCTCCGGGTTGTTTGCGCTTTACAAAACTCAATTAATAATAATAAACTCAATTAATAATAATAATGCAAAACTCAATTAATAATAATAATAATAAGAAGAAGAAAAGGTCACGGTATGTAGCAGTAGAGGTCAGGTCCGGGTCCGTCCTTTAGCATGTGGAAGCTGGGCCAAGGCCCAGGGCACCAATTTTAAGGCAAGAATAGGTAATATACGGAAACAAAAGATTCTGGCATTACAGACTGCAGTAGAAAAAGCTAGACTAAATGTAATCCTAACAGATACACCATTGACTATTATATAAGCGCAACAGCAAGAGCTAGATAGTGCCAACGAGAAGTTGTAGTATTTTTTTCTATTAGAGGAAATTACAGGCAGAAAGGCCTATCAGCAAAAACTTTGAGGAAAGCCAACTGATCAGTAGATTTCTGGCTTGGTCCACGAAATGTAAAAAAAAAAGCTGCTCAATTAATTACCCAAATTAAAATCAATGGGTATATTAGAGGATGATAAAGGGGCAATTGCTGAGGTGTTTCTTACACATTTTAATCAAATCTACGCAGAAACACAGGCAGTAGATGAGCTAGCACTGAGGAGTTACTTGGAAGAATTAGAATTACCTTTGATAGCACAACTGCTTTTGGAAATATTAAATGCTCAAATAGGAATTACGGAGGTACGAACCATTTTAAATAGTATGCCCAATACCAAGGCCTGTGGAATGGCTGGCGACCGCCGGCACTAGCTGCTTCGTAGTCCCTCTCCAATGTTTAGTCACCTATGCGCCAGTTAATCTATCCCGTTTCACTTGGGCACCTCAACACCTCGCGAGTCACACTGTAGCCCAGATACGCTGCCGAATCACCTCAGACCCAGTAAGTACCTCGTACGAGGACCCGCCTATACTTTTACCCCGTAGCATTGTTAGTTATCATAGCACTGAGACCTCGTTTTTGTTGCAGGCGTGACAGCACATTGAACTTCATCCGTGAGTACACTGTGTCCAGTAACATGGTCTAGGTGTGGTTACGATTCACATCACAATTTCATTAGAACCGAGCACTAGATACCACGTGGTTTTTACTTCACTAACAGAAAACGGCAGCATGATGTTAAGCGCATTAACTTCACGATCCATTTACCTGAATTCACAAGTTTCATTTAAGCAAGCTACACACTTGCATGTTTACCATATACTGTAGCACAGATCCATCTCTTAACCTCGCATTGCGCTCCAATAACAATTAAGTATACCTTCGCTGATCGGTACCCACTTTCTTTACTTGTAGAGATATCCCCTGATGAAGGGCTGCCAGAAAGCCCGAAATGCATTGGGAAAGATGAATGATGAATATGTTTTGGCATCATTGATATCACGAGGATATATACGCTTTGGTTACAACCATGAAAGTAATGAGTTGAAACAAGAATAACAAAAAGAAAAAAACATAATAAATTCTTTAAACCTACATTTGTTGAGAAAACTTTATCAAATTCCGAATAAGAGAATCAGACTTTTCAGTCTTTAAAGCGGTGCACGGAGGAGTCTTCCCCTCTGATAGGGGCAGCTTTGTATTAGTCCTTGAAATCCAGAAATTCACACAGGTTGGCGGATATAAAGTAAACCAAGCGAAAACTGAAATTTTAACATTCAATGTGATTCCTTCGGATATCCCAGCTTCCATTCAATTAAAACCATCACATCCAGTCAGATATTTGGGGCTACACGTTACAAATGATTATGGGCAAATTATTTTCCTTAAACTATACTAGCATGCTTACGAAAGTGAAAAAGCTATTAGACAAATAATAGGGAGGATCTCTATGGTCCAAATGTTGGTGCTTCCTTTGTTTTTGTTTCTTTTTATCAATCTTCCTTTGAAAATCCAGAATTTATACTTTATTTATTTATTCATTTATTTAAAGGTTTTGTAGAGCGCGTAGTAACCCTAGAGCATCCCAGCGCTAGACCTGAAACTCAAGGGGGGTTCAGCAATGGAGGGAATTATGGGTGAGGAAAGAGAAGGGTATTTAGTGATTTCCTGAACTGGAGGAGATTGGGTTCAGTTCTCAGTCTCCGTGGGAGGTTGTTCCAGTGTTTGGCCGTGTGGACCGAGAAGCGGCGGCCTCCGGACCTGGCTTTTTTAACTCTGGGGACTGAGATGAGGTTCTCTCCGCTGGACCGGAGGGCCCTTTCCGCTTTGTAGGGGATGATGAATTCCTTGAGGAGGGGAGGGCCGTTGTTGTAGAGGGTTTTGTGGGCCAGACAGAGAGCCTTGAAGGCAACCCTTTCTCTGACTGGGAGCCAGTGGAGAAGCTTGAGAGCTGGCTTTGCCGAAGATCTGGCGGGTGTGTCAGTGAGTAGGCGGGCTGCGGCGTTTTGAACTTTCTGCAAGGTGTTGAGGGTGGCTTCGGGAGCTCCCAGATAGATTGCGTTGCAGTAGTCAAGTCTTGCCAGGATGAGGCCCTGAATCAGGAGTTTCTTGGCGTTCGCGGGGAGCAAGGGGAAGATCTTTCTGCAGGCCCTGAGGAGTCCGAAGCAGATTCCTGCCGTCTTTTTTGCCTGTGTTCTGAAGCTCAGGTCGTTTTCAATCCATACGCCTAGGCTCTTGACCTCTTCCTTGGGTGCGGGGGGGTCACCCAAGCAGTTGGGCCAGAGGTGTGGCGGCAGGGAGGGCCCTTTGTGTCCGAGCAGCAATATCTCGGTCTTGGAGCCGTTTAGTTTTAGTGAGGAGGAGTTCATCCAGCTGTGGACTTCAGTGAGACAACTGTGGAGGTCAGAGGGGGAATGGTGAGGGTGTGAGAGGGTTAGCACCAGCTGGGTATCGTCGGCGTAGTTGATGATTGATACGCCGAACGGACTGACCAGTTTCTCCAGCGGGGCCATGTACACGTTAAATAACGTTGGGCTAAGGGATGAGCCCTGCGGTACTCCACAGCGGAGGGGGATAGCGGGTGAGTGGCTGTCGTTCTCCCAGACTTGGAAGGAACGGCCTTCTAGAAAGGATTTTAGCCACTTCAGGGCCGTACCCCTTACTCCGATTTCTCCCAGTCGTTGGATTAGGGTGAGATGGTCCACAGTGTCGAAGGCCGCACTGAGGTCCAGGAGGATCACTGCCACTGATCCTCCCGTGTCCAGAATGCTTCTGGCCTTCTCCACTGCTGCCAGGAGGGCGATGTCAGTGCCCTGGCCTGGACGGAACCCTGTCTGGGAGACCCCGAGTAAGTTGTTATTCTCCAGGAATAGTGAAAGTTGTTTGTTCACTAACTTCTCTGTGATCTTACTATTTCCTGGGAGAAGGGAGATAGGTCTGTAATTGGAGAGATCCTGGGGTCTAGAGAAGGTTTCTTCAGTAGGCCTTTGACCGCTGCCGCTTTCCAGCTGGGGGGAACTAGGCCCTGCGAGAGGGAGGAGTTGATAAGTGCCGTGAGGGGGGGGATGATGGTACTGGTCACTTTTTTCAGGAAGCGGAGGGGGGCGGGATCGAGGGGGGACCCACTTGTGATTGTGGCCAATGTTGCCGCAACCTCTTCCGTGGAGACTGGACCGAAGGCGTCCAGGGAGGGTGAGGGGCTATCAGGAGGATGGGAGAGATGGATGGGATGAATGGCAGGATCCCTGTCCATGTGACTAGGTTCGATGGGGGGAAGGGCCGAGAGAATTTTTTGTATTTTCTCATCAAAGAAGGTAGCGAGTTTAGTGCATTTGCTTTCCGCTGCTTTGGGGTCCAGTGGTTTGACAGGGGGGTCCGGGGCGTGAAGGAGTTACTTGAGAACGGCAAAGGTTTCGTGGGCCGAACAGGCGGCGTTTTTCCCTTGACGTTGCCGTCCGAGGTTCTGCAGGTGAAGACGTCCTTGTAAATTATGGCTAGACCACCTCCTCTACCCTCTGGTCTATTCAGCGAGCATATTAGGTATCCGGGAGGGAGTGCAAGGACTATGTCAGGGCCATTGCAGGGAGTGAGCCAAGTTTCAGTGAGAAACAGGATATCAGTAGCGTGGTTTGAGATCAGGAGGTTAATTTCATGCGCGTGCTTAACGAGCGACCTGCAATTGAGTAGGCCTAGTTGGAGTCCACCGGGTGCCTGATCAGGGCCAGCAGGGTTGCAGAGGCTGCACCTGATGAACGGGTTGTCGCCCGTAGGGGTGTACGTGCAGGAAGGGTGTTTCTGGGTGTTGAAGGCTAGAAGCTTGTCCCGGGAGTAGGTCAGGCATTTCTTGGCAGAAATGGGCAGAGTGACTGGGCCTGGGTCCGGCTGTTGCCTTTGGCGCGCTGACGGCGCGCCCGCTGCGCCCGCCCGCTGCGCTGCCTGAACTGACACATGATTTATGGGCGGTACTCGGGCGTTGGAGGGGTGGGCGTGGCCAACCGGGGTGGGCGTGTCCGTGGCTCCTCGCGGCCGGTGATGGCGGCGTGCGAGTGATTCCTGACCCCTTACAGCCTTAATATCGGCTGTTTGGGGAGTCTCAGGTAGGTGCTGGGGAGTGGGCGCAAAGTGCTTTTAAAAACAAATAATCCCAGTTTTTTAAAAGCAGTAAATACAATTTTCCTTAGCGTAACTCCCGGCTTCCGCCTCAGGAGATTCAAGTAAAGTGCAGCTCTATCAGTCAGGGCGCGCTTTATATGCTTGGCGAGGGGTGGGCGTGGCTAACCGGGGTGGGCGTGTCCGTGGCTCCTCGCGGCCGGTGATGGCGGCGTGCGAGTGATTCCTGACCCCTTACAGCGTTAATATCGGCTGTTTGGGGAGTCTCAGGTAGGTGCTGGGGAGTGGGCGCAAAGTGGTTTTAAAAACAAATAATCACAGTTTTTTAAAAGCAGTAAATACAATTTTCCTTAGCGTAACTCCCGGCTTCCGCCTCAGGAGATTCAAGTAAAGTGCAGCTCTATCAGTCAGGGCGCGCTTTATATGCTTTGCGAGGGGTGGGCGTGTTCGTGGCTCCTCGCGGCCGGTGATGGCGGTGTGCGAGTGATTCCTGACCCCTTACAGCGTTAATATCTGCTGTTTGGGGAGTCTCAGGTAGGTGCTGGGGAGTGGGCGCAAAGTGGTTTTAAAAACAAATAATCACAGTTTTTTTAAAAGCAGTAAATACAATTTTCCTTAGCGTAACTCCCGGCTTCCGCCTCAGGAGATTCAAGTAAAGTGCAGCTCTATCAGTCAGGGCGTGCTTTATATGCTTGGCGAGGGGTGGGCGTGGCCAACCGGGGTGGGCGTGTCCGTGGCTCCTCGCGGCCGGTGATGGCACGTGCGAGTGATTCCTGACCCCTTACAGCGTTAATATCGGCTGTTTGGGGAGTCTCAGGTAGGTGCTTAAGGAGTTAGGTCAAATAATCAGGAAGTTTGTATGGAACAATAAATATCCCCAGGTTAAGATAGCTACATTATAATTGGATGTAATGTCAGAAGGCTTGGCACTCCCACATTTTCCAAAGTATTACCAAGCTTCTTAGCTAATTTACTCTCCCAACTTGGTGAGGAAAAGCTGTTTTTTAATAATTTTTTGCTCCTTCATATGCTGAAGGAAAGTGCTATAACACTCCCCGTTTTTTACGTTTGGCGAAACTTCCTAAAAAAACACGATACAATGTGATACTGACATTAGCCGAAAGAACTCAGCTATTTTTCTTATCTCGTGATATCCCTCCATTTCATGCATACACCCCTATACAGGATTGTGAAACAAGAGGTCTTATACTGTTAAGAGTGCTTTATCAGGTATGGCAAGAACTAGGTTTTCCCCAGTGCATGTATTTTTTTTAATCACGAAACATTAATTACTTGGTGGGAAACGGTTCGATTGCGAGTTACTACATTGACCACTGCCCTTTCTCAGTTTTTAACAGTTAGTTAATTTTCTTAAAATTAATTTATTCTATGATGGGCGAAATGTCATGTCAAGTCACTAAGCAGATGAAAAATAAAATGGTGGGGGTCGGTTGTTGGTATCGGCTGCTTCATCAAAAGGCCCTTTCTGAGGAGATTTTGACGAAAGAACTCCCAAAAATTTATTCGGAGACTGACTGCAAGTTTAATGTCAAAGAATGGAAACAGCTCAGTGAGTTAGCGGATAAAGAATTTAGAGGCGCTAAATATAAGAGAATTCATTTTTTAGCTAGATGGTTATTATATTACACACCCCAGAGACTGTCCAAAATGTATCAAACATGCCCGAATCAATGCTTCCGATGCAATCAAAATGGTGGCTGGGTGCATATATTTAATGAATTTAATGATTTACAGCACTTTTGGAAGGGGATTTTTGCCGAGAGGTTTCTGATTTTGTCCTTGTCAATTGAGCCATCAGCTATGTTGGTGCTATTTGGTTCATCAGGAGAAGTGAAATGTTTCACAAAACACCAGCAGTACTTTATATTAATCTCTATCGCTGTTGCTAGGTGGCTTGTCCTTCAAAACTGGAGAACCAATAAACAACCTTGTATCGAACATTGGTTTAATAAAATGTCCAGGACCTGTAGATTAGAAGAGGCCTATGCTAAACGTATAGGAGCAATTACAAGATTTAGAGGTATTTGGCAAAATTTTTCTTTTAATGGCTTTGCAGACGAAAGGTAATCATAGGATCTAGGTGCTTGATCGTGGTTTTTTTCTTCTTCTTCAATTCTTGTTATTAGCACAATGCACTTTAAGTATTATAGGACCCCCCCCCCCCCCCAGTATCCTTTAAACAACTTTCCGCACATGGCACTTTCTAAGTGTTTAGAGGGATATTTGCTGCTAGATTTGTATGCACTTTAAACTCTCTAAACATTGCACTTTTTGAGTGATTAGAGGGATATCTGTTGCTAGATTTGTAGGCACTTTAATCAATTAAGAATGTTTTCTACTCTGGTTTTGGTATTTTTTTAGACTAGAGTGTATGCAATGGAGAAACTGTAGGGACTATGTATATCTTTCAGCTATATCATAATGTGGACACTTTGAAATGTTTTAAATTCTTCGGATAAGATTTTTTTATTAATTTATTACGGAGTGAGTTTTATAGTTGCCATTAAGTTTGATTTTACAATCATTCTGTCCTGGCATAATTGGTAGCACTCTATTATTTCTGTACTATATCTGATGTTATATACCTTGGCTGTTTGCTCTCGTCTTTGTATATTTTCCTGTTCAAATAAAAATATAAAAACAAACAAACAAAAAAACACCGCATCCAGCAGCAAAGAGAAGGTCATGGTATGTAGCAGTAGAGGTCAGGTCCAGGTCTGGCCTTTAGCATGTGGAAGCTGGGCCCTGGCACAGGGCACCAATTTTCTGAGGGATTCATGGAGCTGTCTATTTATTTATTTAGCTTATAGAGCGCGACCGCTACTCTAAAAGGGTCTCCCGGCGCTGGATAGGCAGTGTGCTAGGGAGCCAAAGTTTCCAACATCACTGGAGTTTTCTTGATTGTAAAGCCAGGTATTAATGGCTCTGCGAAATCGGACATAGCTGGTTTCCATACCGATAATCAAGGGGAGAGAGTTCCAAAGTGTTGGGCCTAGAAATGCAAAAGACCTACCTCCCATTCTCGGGAGTCTGAATTTGGGCTCGTTGAAGTAGCCTTGGGATTTAATTTAATTTAATAGCGATTTATAAAGCGCCTGGTGACCCAAGGGCATCCCCGCGCTGTAGAAGTGTAATCCAGTTGAGGGAGAAGAAGGGAGGAGGGGAGATTAATTAGGAAATAGGTGTGTTTTCAACTTTTTCCGGAATGCCAAATAGTTGGGTTCAAGTCTGAGGGAACGTGGTAGAGCGTTCCATCCTGTTGCAGCTTGGACAGAAAAGCGTCGTCCTCCTGTACGTGCCTTTTTGAATCTGGGAATGTTGGCCAGGTGCTCGTTCTCAGATCGTAAGGATCTGGATGCTTTGTAGGGAGTGATCATACTACTAAGGATCGCGGGACCCGATCCGTTGATCACTTTATGTGACAAGCACATAGCTTTGAACTGCACCCTCTGGCGCACGGGGAGCCAGTGCAGAGCCTTGAGGGCAGGTCTGGCAGACACTCTAGAGGGAAGGTTGGTGATCAGACGCGCTGCGGCATTCTGAGTCCGCTGTAATTTCGTCAGGGTGGCTTCAGGGGCTCCCAGGTAGACTGTGTTGCTATAGTCCAGGCGGGACAGTACTAGTCCCTGAATGAGTAGTTTCCTGGAGACAGGAGGTAAAAGGGGAAGAATCTTGCGGGTCGTTCTCATGAGCCCGAAACAGATGCCCGAGGTTTTGGTGGCTTGCGTCTTCATGGAGAGCTCTGGTTCGAGCCATACGCCGAGCGTCTTGACTTCGCGCTTCGGGAGGGGGATTTCTCCGAACACGTCGGGCCAGATTGCTGGGGGAATGGTCGTCCATTGTTTCCCCAGTAGCATCACTTCCGTCTTTGACCCATTTAATTTTAATGATGAGTCACTCATCAAACTGTGGATTTCTGTCAGGCAGTTGGTCAAATTCTCTGGGTGGTCGATTAGTTGTGATAAGGAGACGACCAGTTGAGTGTCATCAGCGTAGCTTATCATTTTGATATTAAATGGTGTCACCACGTCCTCAAGGGGGGCCATGTATGCATTAAAAAGCGTCGGGCTCAGGGATGAGGATCGGATGCAGCGTGAGGGAGTGTAGGTATGGACAAGGGATTGCAGGTACCGGGAGGCAGTACCCCACTTGATTTCATACATGTAGCTCAGGGTTTTAAACTTGACACAACTCTCCACCCTGAGCCAATGTATGTCACAGAGGTGCCCTGAAATGTGGTCAGTTCTGTGACTTTTACATAGCAGTCTTGCGGCGGCGTTTTGAACTAGCTGGAGGCGTCTTGTCACTGCCTTGTTATCCCCAAGGTAAAGGACATTTCGGTAGTCCAGCCGAGAAGCTATAAGGGCATTGACCACAGACTTCTGGGTGTCGCAGGGCAGCATCCATATAATTTTCTTTAGCTATCACAGAATAGTAAAGCAGATGGCCGACAACTTGTTCACCTGATGCTGCATAGTTAAAGCGTTGTCAATGGTAACCCCCAAATTGCAAACATGGTCAGATGGGAGAGGGAGGGTACCCATCTCCGAAGGCCAGTGTTTGGAGCTCCATAGGTCATGTTTTTGACCTAGAATTAAGACTTTGGATTTGCCTCCATTCAATTTAAGCAAATTGTGATTCATCCAGTTGGCAATTTTCCTTAGGCCTGACTGCAGGAGGTAAGTGGAACCCTGGTCAGGGTTAGAGAGGGAGAATGCAATCTGGGAGTTGTCGGCATAGGTGAAAAGAGTAAGACCTTCATTTTCAGCAATGTGGGCCAATGGTATTACCTATAGGTTGAACAGAAGGGGGCTGAGTACCGAGCCCTGGGGTACTCCATAGGGAGACGCATGAATTTTGGAGGTAGCTGTGTTGGAAAAGATTTTGAAATGTGCGGTGAGTGAGAAATTAAGACAGCCAGCACAAAGCAGGGCCGTCGATGTCCATCGAGGTAAGTGACTTTATGAGTATGGTGTGAGAAATAGTATCAAATGCTGCGCTGAGATCAAGTAGAATCAGCGCAACTGTGTCTCCTCTGTCTAAAAGATGGCGTAGGTTTTCTGTAGCTCCCAACAGAGTTGTTTCTGTGGAGAAACCAGGACGGAAGCCAGATTGGGAAGGGTGAAGTATGTGGTTGGCCTTGATGAACTGGGTAAGATGGGAGTGAATGTGCCTCCTCAAGATCTTGGAGAAGGCAGGCAGAAGAGAGATGGGATGGAAATTAGAGAGGACTTAAGGGTCGGCAGTGGGCTTTTTCAGAAGAGGTGTCACCATGGCATGTTTCCAACTTGCCAGGGCAATAGAGTCTCTCAAGGAGAGATTGAGGGTTTTACAGATCATGGATAGTTGGGGGGTGTCAAGTTGTTAAAGTATAGGCATGGGAAGTGGGTCATTTGGTGAGCCCGATTTCAGTTTACCTAAAATCTCCGTCAAGACCTCCTAGTTGATATATGGCCATGAATTCAAGGCTTCATGTGTATAGGATAGATGAGGTGTGGTAAAGCAGTTTGTGCTATTCAAAATGGGAGACTGAAACTGGTGGGGTCTATTACAGTGCTGTTTAGCTATGTCCTGATAGATATTATCTATTTTCTTTGTGAAGAATTGGGCAAGTTCTTCACATTGGTTGCTGCCCCGGCGGGGGGTGGTGGGGGGCGGTTTGGCTATGGTTTGGGAGCCCGCTAGTTCTTTCACTAGACCAAAAAGCGTTTTGGATTTGTTCTTGGCCTCCGCAATAGTTCTAGCGACATAGCTGACCCTAGCCGTGGTGCATGCCTTGTGGTAGAGCTTCAATTCTTTTTTGTAAGGGTCCCCTGATTCTAAGGAGTAGTCTTTCCTCCAGATACTTTCCAAGTGCTTGCATTTGAACTTTGCAATTTTTAGCGATTTCATTGAACCAGAATGCTGGTATTTTGTGGGCTTTCACTTTTTTGTTAGACCGGGGGAGACAGGTGTCAATGGCATCAGTAAGCCAGATGTTAATCTTACTTGATGCACTTTCTACATTGTCTGTATCGCTGAAATCAGAGGGGAGATGGGCGTCTAGGACATGCTTAAGGATGTTTATGTCTAACTTTTTCCAGTCTCTTTTGCAGACATTAGACGTCACCCTGGGAGGGACCAGGGCAGCAGGGGAGGTGAGACTTAATTTGGATAAAAAATGGTCAGACCAGTGAAGAGCAAGTGCGGGAAAGCAGTGTATCTGGGGAAGGTTTGAGAATATCAGGTCGAGCAGGTGGCCGGCTCATTGAGTGGGTCCTGAGTTGCACAGCGTGATATTCATAGCAGCAAGATCGGCAATCAGGTTGCTGCCTGTAGCATTATTGGAATCCTCTAGATGTAGATTAAGGTCTCCCAAAATAGAGAAATTGCTAGAGTTCACGAGTAGCGAGGCTGTGATGTTAGAAAATTGAGTAGCCCACGAGTGTACAGGACCAGGTGGCCGATAGACTAATATGCCTGTGAGGGTGAAGCTCGGGTGTAGAGATAGTTTGAAGAGGGGAGCCTCACAATTGGGCAGATTTAGCGGTTCAAACTATTTGAAAAAAATTATAGCAATGTCCCCCCCCCCCCCTATTTTGTTGGATCTATCTACCCTGACTATGGCATAATTAGTTGGAAGTGCTTCGGCGATGTCCGGGCCGAACTATCCTGAAGCCACGTCTCAGTGAGAAACAAGGCGTCAGGTAGTTTGTTAGTTAAGAGATCAAAGATGTCCCTTTTATGCTTGGGTAAGGAATGGCAATTTAGGCTGAGAAACGAGAAATTTGGTGAAGGCTTCGTTACAGGCAAATTACGGCGGCACAACTGGGGTACATCCAGGAAGAACTTACAGTTGGGGAAGAAACTGGGACCACTGCTGTCCAAATGTAGTACGCTACAATCTTGGTTCCCATGGGTTCTCAGAGCGTAAAGTTGGAACGAGGAGTAGGCAGTCTGTTTAGTGGGATTTTGGCCAGGGGTCTTGGCCCCTGGGCCCGGTTGGCCGCGGACGGGCACAAACTGGCTTGCTAAGCGTGGAAGGGTATACTCAGATGTGAGTCCCTTGCTCATTGCACCATCAGGATTCAAGCAAGCCGGGCCGAAGACGGCTGTAATGCCAGAAACCGGTCCCCGGAAGCTTGTTTCCTTCCCAGTATAAGAATTGGCTTGGTAGTTTGGTCTGCCCTGGTCCCATGATGCACTGGGCCAGGGACAGACTAATTTGCATGTAGCCAGGTTCTGAGCTGGGATGGTGCAGTGAGCTAAAAAACGGTGATGGATCAAGCCCTGATCTGTTGACTGGGTATGAGTGTTCTGTTTAATTCAGATACTCTGTCCATCACCACCCCCTTTTCTGAATCGTTAATGTGTAATAGCGTTATTCAATGTTTTAATGATATAATCAAAGTTTAACTTTACTGTTTTCAGGAATTAACTGGGAGAACCACATGCCCAAATATTTTATTTTAGATGGTTGCCATGAAAAACCAGAATGGACAAAGATGTTTTTGACATAAAACATTTAAAGGTAGGACTTCACATTTGTCGATATTAAGACGGTAGACTTAAAGCTGAGAAAAGGAGGCTACTTGCTGAAGAAAATGGGGGACGAGAAGTTGCAGGGTTAGAACAGGATAAAAGAATCTAGTCGGCTTATCCTAACATTTTGACCTGATGTGGACCAATTTGAAATCCTGAAATATGATCATCTTGCCTAATCTTTGTTAAAAAGGGTTCTAACACTGTGACAAATAACAAAGGTCATAAGGGGCACCCTTGTCGCACTCCTCTGAGCAATTGGAAGTAATCTGAAGTTTTACCATTGACAAATATAGAAGCTTTTGGGCCTGAGTATAACAAAGAAATTAAAGCAATCAACCTAGTGAGAAAGCCAGCCCATTTTAATAAATGAAACATAAGATCCCAGACAATCCTCTCAAAGGCCTTTTCTGCATCTAAAGCGATAGCGGCAATAGGGTAATCAAAGGATGCGGCTTTACTTAGGACATTGAAGAAGAACTGAGAATTGTTAGAGACTAATCTTCCCATAACGAAGCTGGATTGTTCAGGGCATTTCAGATAAGGTTAACGGGATCAATACGAAGGGCCAAAATCGTTACAAAGATCTTATAGTCCGTATTAATTAGGGAAATGGGTTGGTAGTTATTACAAAGAGAGTTATCTTAATCTTCCTTTGGGATTAAGCAGAGCAAGGCTTCCTGAAACGTGCCCGGAGATGAACCAGTATCGGAGAAAGATTTAAATAAAAGATTAGGTAAAAGGAATTTTGCAAAATTATCTAAACTTAATAGTAAAGCCATCTGGTCCAGGCATTTTTCCGCGTCGTATCACAGAGACTGCATGAGAAATTTCCACGAAAGAAATATCTATTCCCAAGAGCTCAAAATCAATGTGTTGAGAAGGAGAAGAAACAATGGATTGAAAATAAGTAGAAAGATCAGACTGTTCTGGTAAGGTTTCAGGCGTATATAAATTCTTATAAAATGCAACACATTCATTTAAAATATCATTATTTTTAAAAATAGGAGTACGAGTAGGGCTCTGTAAAGATTCTATTTTAGTTCTTTCCATTCTTACTTTTAAATAGTTATCCAGTAATTTCCCCATTTTGCATTGACCCCCATAATAGCGAGAACTACTTTTTAATAAGTAAATGAAGGCAGCGTCTGTAGATAATCTATTAAAAGTAAGTTTAGCGTCCATACAATTTTCTAAGGAAGACTCATTATTAGATTGATAATAAGTGTATTCTAACTGTTTAATTGTAAGTAATTGAGTGGATTGGGCATCTAAGGATTTTTTCTTTTGTGATACAAAATTTATAATAAAACCACTGAGGGTTGTTTAAAAGGAATCCCATATCATAACAATAGGAGATTCTGGCGTTGAGTTAATAGCAAAAAATTCTGAGGCAATGGATTTGAATTGTTGGCAAGAATTAGGATCCAGAAGTTGGGATTTATCCTGAACTGAAACTTGAAACGAAACTCTGGACCTTCGACATTCTACTCGACATAGAAGACTGAAGAATCTCCCTTGTGGTCAAGGAGTGATCACCCTGTGCAAGGAGGCACCATCAAGCGATCAACGGTTTGCTTTGTCGACGCTCCCGCTGGAGCCCGAGCACAGAGCCTGACAAGACCCGGACTTCCAGACTTCCTTCAGCCCGAGCCACAGCAAAGCTGAGACCCGTGGAGGCGATGAGAGACGTGGGACCGGCCATCTTGGAAAGCCTGTGAATTGCTTCCCGTGCAACTTCTGAGGCACCCTCGAAGTTGTGCATTTGGGATTGAGAAGCCCCAGCCCCGAGCATCATCTGCACCAAAGATCAGCCTTCCACACTCCACGAGTGCCGCGTGGGACCCTTCTGCATTTTCCTGCTCGACGCGTCTGTCCGGTCACTTGCATGTTGGCAAGTGGCCTCTGTGACGACGAACCCACAAATTTCCACTGCTGGCCTGGTTGATCCATGCTGGCCCTTGCTTCCCTGAAAAGGAGAAGCCCATCAGACCTTGCTGGTCTGATCCAGAAGCCATCTTCGATTCCTGCGTGGGTTGCCTTTGCCAAGGCTTGTTGACTCCAATCCGGAAGCCGACACCGCCAACAGCGAGATCCTTCGCGGGACAGTCCATGCCCAGCTCCTGGTCGTCGTCGACACCTCCTGGTCCACGTGGCTGCCGAGACAAGGTTCACAACATCACCTGATTGCTTCACGACATCGCCCGGTTCCTTCCTGGTCACTGGCTAGTGACCCAGACTCTGTCCCTTCTGCTTTCAGGTACTCTTCATCCTTGATCCACCCTTGGATCCACCCGGACACCTTTCTCCTGGTCGCCTGCAGCATCTTTCTCCAAGGCTCCTTGGGATTCAGCTACAAAACACGACACACTTTGACACCTGTGCACCCGCTTCCTGTGGGTGAGGTAACGCAAGTACTCCGGTGCTCCTGTGGGTATTGACTATCCTAGTGTCCCAGTTTTCAGTAGCTTTCTCCTAGTCCATCCGGAAGTGTCCTAAAAGAACTAGTTTCCATTTCTTTCGTTCCCATTATAACTCTATGGTAACTCGCGTGTGTGTAAAGACACTGCACACGCTTCTCATGGGCCTGCTGCTTCCTATCCTTTGGTAGTACAGCGTAGCCCCAGCGATGCCCTAGGCCTACCCATTGTCCGTGACGTGATTCTTATACCACTATTTTAGTATATGGTTTAGCATGCCCCTAGGGCCCGACTGTATTTTGTGCAACTTATTGTATGATAATTAAGTATCTTGTTATGTGCTTGTGCCTCTGATCTCATAAAGAGCTCAGAGGGGTTGATTTAGTATTAAATACATATATATTTTATATATAACCTTTGTGGTGTCCTTTCATTTGGTATTCAAGGGGTTACATATGGTAAAACAGCTGGCTTTACATGCCCTCTGAAGTTTTAGCCTAAGACTGCTTTGTCCATTCTACCTCTAGGATAGCTGGTCTATAAGGTTGACTTTACAACCATCACCATAAGGGTTGTTTGGCCTGATACAGGGTGCCCACTAGAATAGTGGACATCACATATTAGGCCAAATTCTCACGCAAGGTGCCTAGATCTGAGAAAGTCTGTGCTTGCAATCTAGGGGATGCATAAACTGATGTCAGGGTAACTGTTCTCCCTTTCCACTGTCCCGTGAGTGCAACATATCTTCCACGAGGGTGTGCCCGCGTTGACTGGGGCGAGAAGAGGAAGGAGGCCCTCACCATGATGCCCCCTCACCGGGACCCGCTAGTGAATCCAGCATGTGCTAAAAGCTTATATCGCCATCTGTTTAAGGCTTTGCACATATTACCCACTAGGTGTGTGTCCTCCAGAACTACATCGGGGAAATGTCGGTTCATATATTGCAGAACCACAGTGCGCTTAACTTTATCCCCCAGCCCATTGGCGTTCCAACTAAGTAGCGTGAAACGTTTGTCCCAGTGTGACTCCATGGTGTTGTGATAAGGTAGCTTCAAACCCGATAATTCTAAAGGAAAATGTGCCCATATTCAAAGTCATATACAATGTTAAAGCCGATAGAGCAACCAAGAACAATCCCAACCCCCCTAACCCTGTCCTAACACCCCCCTCCCTGCATTTCGGGCAAAACACCAGCCCACCAACAAACTTCGTAGAGTGCCTGTCGCCCCAAAACTAGTAACACAAAGTAAATGCGGGGATTAGGGACCCCCCGCTCGCCCCCTCCTAGAATACTACATATTTAGTTCTGCACATCAATCCTGATAAAGGGGACCGCCCCAGACAACAGGAAGGAATATTCTGTGGCTTCATCAGCCTTTTCAAATCCGTAGTAAGTCATCTCTCACAAGTCCACAGAGACCCCCCCACCCCCCCCCCCTGCCGAAAGCTCCGACAGGCCCCAACATAGTAATAAGGTAGTAGCAAACCCGTAGCTCCACCATGATATCGGTGCTCAGTTTCAGCGTTAGGAGAGCTCCCTGTCTCCTCTCAAGCTCTCCAGCCAGTCTGCCGCCACCTCTGGACAATCAAAAAACCAGGTCTTTCCGTTTGCATCTATCCTGAGCTTAGCAAGAAAAAGCATAGAGCACTTCAGCCCTTTGTCTCTCAGGAGTTTCTTTACCGCCAAAAAGGATCTCCGCTGTCTCTGGACAGCCTGGGTGAAATCCGGAAAGAACGTGACAGTGGAGTTCTCGAACTGAAGTGGCGGGGATTTCCGAGCATGCTGCAATATTACATCTCTGTGTCTGAAATTCAGAAGTCTCGCCAGGATAGGCCGAGGTGGAGCCTCTGGCATTGGCCTACCTCCCGGGACCCGATGAGCATGCTCCACAACAAAAAAACTTGGAGAGACCCTTAGGTTGAAGGTGATTGAGCACCAGGTCCTCTGCGAACAGGTCCGGCGTTGGTCCCTCTGATTTCTCCAGAAACCCTAAGATGCGGACGTTGTTCCTTCGTGAGCGCCCTTCAAAATCATCCATCTTACTTTCCACCAGCTTCTTGAAGGTGTGTAGCACTCTGATCTCATTCTGGAGCTCTGAGGCGTCTTCGACCAGGCTCTGGGTGGTGACTTCTAACTGTGTGACTTTTTCATGCGTTTTGGCCAGATCTGCTCTGATTAGGGTCATCTCAACTGTGATGGCTCAGTGCGTTGTTCCATTGAGGCACGCACACCTGCAATGGCCTCCATTATATCTTTAAGGAAAAGTTCCGGGAGCGCACCCTCCGCCCCACCAGTGGATACCGGCCGGGCCGCCTGCTCGGGGGCCGAATTTTTAGGGTATGCGTACTTGTCCAACTTGCTCTGCTGCGTCACCTTCATCCCCCTGCCACTTGCCATTGCGGATTCAGTCGGGGCCAGGAGGATGGGAAACCTCTGTCCACCGTGCGCCAGCCACAGACAGTTTAACGAGGGGTGTTGATGGCTTTAGGAGAGCTTAAGGGAGCACCGTGCGCACAACTACTATGCCCCTCAGGTGATTCTCAGGGCAGGCGTGTCCGAGGGAGAGGCAGTCCATGCTGGGCCCCAGGCCATCAGTCCCCCAAGTCCGACCACACAGGGCAGAAAATTGTGTTTCAAGACTTCCAAGGCCCCCCCGCCGACAACACACTGGGCCCACCTCAGTCATACCTCGGCCGTCTCAGGTCTGGAGGGGTGGGCTCCCGGTGGAAAAACACAACCGCATTGCAGCAATACCTCACCGCCTTCTGTGCCCCGAGGAGTAATTGATAGTGTCCCCAGCCACAACAATGTTCAGCAGACTAAGACTCATCTCTGTGCACAGGGCTGGAGCGCTTAGGCTGTTTTATGTTAGGGACATGCCCAGGCGCGGATGTTTGAGCTCCTTGCTACCTCAGTGCAACGTTGCAATGCCACATGGCCAGACACTGCTTGTGTACCGCTAGTCTGACACACCTGAAAACCTGTATTGCTTGCAATGATGCAATTGCTGTAATGCTGAAATATATAAATACCAATAAACAGATTTGACAAAAGAAAAAGAACAAACAAAAAAACAATATTCAGCAGACTCCTGTCGGTTGAGGGGGCGACCAAGTCTTCTAAACCCTGCTTGCCTCTGAGGGTGTATGTGTGAGAGAAGGAGCGTCCCCGGCAATTACCTGCTCCTGGGCCCACTGAGGGCCGGCCTCAATGAGCGGATGACCATGCAGCACCGGCTCTCCGGCTCACCCCAATGATATCCAGGGCTCACCTCCGTCACTTTCCTGCTGGCTCCAGTCGGGTGGAATGGGCCTCTCAGGGCAACCTCCAACTCTAGTGCCCTTATTGTGAGCTCTTCCCTGCAGCGAATCTCCGTCCAGTCAGGCGCTCCTAGGAGTGCTCCTCACCGGTAGCACTCGCAGACCAGGCCGCAGACCTCGACCTCCAGTCCGCACTGTCCCGCCTCACTGCGTCCTCAGGGCGGCCCCAGAAAGCACTTCAGGCTGCGGCTTGTCTCTGCCCGCAGGCCGACCCCTGCCACAGTCCGCCAACGATCTTCCCGCAACCTCTGGCGGCCGCAACACAGACAGGAGACGTCGCGGCACCTGGGGCAGTCAGTCCCAGCATCAGGACACGGATATATTAGGAGGCTGAGGGGTGAAGGGGCTAAGCGGCTCGGAGCTCTCCTAAAAGGCGGCCATTACGGAGACCCGCGTAGCCACGCCCCCATTCCTAACAATGTAAACCAATTACATAGGAGGGATAGGATTCGTCATCGGGTGTTGCCCACAATGCTTTTCTCATCAAGAATAATTAGAGTGAAGGATGGTTCCATGGAGCATTTCCTTTTCACCATTCATTTCAAGAGGCACAGAGCCCTCTGTTTCAGATATGTATGAAATTCCCAGCTCTCTGGCTTTTAAGCATAACCAAGGTTTTTCAAAGTTGGGTGGTGGGAGGACTTGTAGGGAAACTGTCTAAGCATGAATGGAGTGATATTTCAGTATTGAATTTCCATTTTGTACTTAAGAGTGTAGGCCAGAGAGCTACGTTCCCATGTGCACTGTACTCCGAGCACAGATGAGAACACCAATCACAAGAAAAGGCAAGGAGGATTAATGAATTGTGTAATATATATGAACGAAATCAGAAGCGTTTTGAGAAAAAAATGAATGGGACTAGAGGAGTTGGTGCCAAAGTAGCAAGACTGTTCTCATCTTTCACTTAACACTTTTTGAATGATAGTGTCTTTGGAAGACTGGAGCTGTTCTGAAGTACCAGAATTTGTGCAGTTTATAATCAATTAGTTGAACTGCTGTAATTGCATAATAACAATGTAGTTGTGAAAGTCCTGGGCAACACAAATCTCACCATCTCCTTACGGTGGAACTAAAATCAGAACTACAGACACAGATATTACATACTGTGAATACTGGCATGCATTTTAGTGAACAGATAAACACAGAACTCCTTCTAGAGCTCAGTCCTAGGGGTGAAGTGTTCTGGTACTCATGGTCAGAAAAGGGATATCTATATATGCCCCCAAACAATATGAAAAACAATCTCTGTAAGGCTTGGGAGTTATTTATAATACAGAGAGTTATATAGAATACGTTTAATCGAGCAGTGAATAAGAGTTTTTCATTCAATAAGCATTTTCTAAACCATTTCATTAAAGGTGGGAGAAGCCAAATATTTGCTGGATGATCACAGAGATTTTTATTATAAGAACATCTTCGAATCCAAATACATTGCACCTGTTGTTTCGCAAATAAAACAAACTCTAATTTGTGGAGATGTTCTTCGTCTAGCCGAGTACTCTATTTTAGAGCATACTGCCATTATGACCAGTGCATATTTAGTTAGGCAAACAGTGGGATTGTTTTGGCGAAAAGGGGTAATGACTGCCTGTATCAATCCATAGACAGAAAGTGGATGGTAGATCAGTGCCGTAGACAGAAAGTGAACGTTAGATTAGTGCACTCGCCGGTACTATCAACCTGTTCCTCCAGCTGGATTTAACGAAGGCGCTTGCACAAAATTGTCTCGGGCCTGATGTTGATTTGAGGCTGAATGGATTTCTCTAGTGAGAAGTAGCATCTTTGTTTTGAAAGTGCAATGGTAACAAACAGGGGAAATTATCGTACATTTTTTTACTAACCTAACTTAATTACAAACAGACTGCCCTTGGACAAAAGCTCTTAAAATAAAAAATGTCCATGGCACAGTCAAGCTAATTATACGTCATTAAGAAAGTTCCTTTCATTTGCAGCAATCGCAGCACCCGCACTTTACTCATGGTTAAAGGTAAAGTGCCAGTGCTGTGATTGCAGCAAAAGTAAAGAAATAGATGTTTTTTCTATTTCTTTACGTTTGCTATAACCATGTTAAAAGTAAAGTGTGGGTGCCGAAATCATAGCAAAAGTAAAGAAATAGATCGGGTTTTTTTCTATTGCTTTACTTTTGCAGCAATTGCGGCACCAGCGCTTTACTCATGGTTAAAGGTAAAGCGCCGGTGCCGCGATTGCTGCAAAAGTAATAACATAGAAAAAAACATCTATTTCTTTACTTTTGGTATAATCGCGGCACCCGCACTTAAGTAAATGCGGGTGCCGCGATTGTAGCAAAAGTAAAGTATAAAGTCTGTGGTGGGGGAAGGGCATTGAAGCAAGGTGCGCACGCTTGGCAGAGCGAGGAGAAAGCCATATGGTGCCTCTGCCTGTGCGCGTAACGGCACACTGTATGTCACACAAAGCTGTGGTCGGACTTTTAAAACTCCACTCCTAAATGTTTCGCAGAGCTGCGCATGCGCTGGCTCAGGCCAGACTTAAAAAGATCTGTGTGCCCAAGAACATAAGACACCATAGGGCTGCTCTGGCGACCCTCCACTAGGGGAATAATGCCACGACTGGCATTAACAATAGGATATGTGTACAGACAGAGTTGGAAAATGTGAGTGAGCTCTGTGATATTGTTGTATGTAATGTACTTTTTGGTTACATGTGTAATGCAAAATGAAAATATTTAAAACCTGTATTTTAAAAAATCTGTGTCCCAGAAAATTAGTTTGCTGCTGCTACTTGCAGTCAGTGCAGCTAGTGCTCCCCCCCCTCCAATGGTTGGGGGGAGGCACCAGCCATTTTTACAGATATAGCAAGGGGGTAGGTACACTTTCGGTACCACCATTATGTCAGAAAACACCCAAAGCACACCTTCATGGCACACAACCAGTGGGTTGCATGTTTCTCAAGCTTCTTTGAGAGACAAGCATTGGCATGGCCAAACAGTCTCGCCTTTTGGACCTTATAAATGTTTAGCCATGCAGTACATTATCCTGGGAGCTGAGCCACCAGGGTTTGAAGAGTTATACAATTACTACACGCTGAGTCATGCAGTATGGACACGTTCCAAGGCTTTTTAACACACAGAGTAGAAAGACAAGTGCCGCATTGAAAGTCAACAACACTATAGCATTCTGTGTGCGACAGCATCACTAGAGTATTGAACAGCACGAAGAATCTGCGTCCGGACAAGTTATGCTTAAAACAATAAGATGACCGAATTAACAAGCCTCCCTCTGTAAAGTTTGCACTGACTTTACAAAAGCCCAATTGTTTGAGCAGTGCATTAACCTTGCTATATGTGAGTTCAGGCTGTCTCCAAAGCACCAGACCAGTAGTGATCTGTTCATGGACTGCCAGTCCTAACTGCGTTGTATTGCAGTCACAAAAATAATTTGAGTGTCTACTTTGAATGAGGTCCCGTGATGTCTGAATGAAATGTGACTTCCATGGTTCCTGCCCCTCTCACAAATGCTCCTCACTTTCTACACATGGACAAGATGAGGAATGCAAAGAGAGGGTTGAATGGCAGGCTTAGGATGTGTCCTTGCCGGCAGGGCTTCAGACTTTTGAACTGGGGATCCATGTTTGATTCCCTGTGTCAGTGCAACACTCGGTGATTCTCGACCCAACACTTAATCTACCTATGCCTAAAAAAGTGAATGTAACCTTGTAGGATGTAACTAGTGCTCAATCTAAAGCACTCCAGTGTCCCGAATTCCGATGTCTCACACCTGACAAGGGCTATGAGAATTTGTTTGGGTTTTGTTTTGATGGCTCCAGCTGTAAAGCATAATAAACTGAGGGAAATGTGTAGCACCAGTTATGCATCCCTACATATGAAGGTGGTTCATAAACTGACACTCTAAAAAATATTCTCCTATGGAAACATGACTCAAAGCAGCCTTCAGTCACCCACGTGTAAATGAAGCAAACTAAAATCATCCTAATATATTCTGTTTCTACACTACGTGACGAGGGCCAAACAAATAGATTACGTGAAGCAGGAGCTATGCAGCACAACTGGTTCGCGATGAGGGTATCATGGAAAAACATATTGAACGCGTGTAATGTAAGGCACAGCACACCCGGTTTCAGGAGATTACACTTTATTCATGGGATTCTGAGGAGCCCAATGGCGACTACACGTTATCGATCTTCGCATTATGCAGTTCACCCACTATATGGCTGCTTCTTTCTCTCTTTTTAAAATCAACAGCTTAGGATTCGTTTTTCAATTTTTGGCACATGATGGTAGAGCGTGGATGGCAGGCTAGAGGGCAGGCAGAAGCCACATAAATTCTCAGGTGGAGGGTCCAAGGGGACTTCAAGCTGAGGCTGAGCAAGGATCTGTAGGTAGCTCTCCCACTTCTAGATGTGCTCTGTTAAAGTTGGTGAAGTACACCACCTTTAGTGGCTCGCCCACCTCTAGGGGATGTGCTCTGTAAAGGTTAGTAAGGTGTACTACCACTGGCAGTCTTCCTCTCGTGGTCTGCGTCTGCTGAGACCCTCAGGTCAGGAAGCCGTTGCCAGCTGCGAGCCACAGATGCTAAAGTGGGGTGGGTCACATGAGCTTGTTACCAGGGCTGAAAGCAGCACAAGACATTGTGGGTAGAGAGCCTGTGGGAACTGGACCTGGCGCAGCTGCTGGAGCGCAACAGGGCTGTGTGCAGCTTCTGCTAAGCAGCAGCTGTGTCCACACCCCTGTCCTCTATCACCACGCACCGGGCATGGTACAGCGCTACCATGCCCTCGCCATTTCCCAGACAATGAACACACATTGCCCTTACATGGCAGTGGATGCACAGCAAGGGCAAAGAATGGCAGTCGAGTGAACAAGCACTGACTGCTGCGTGAAAGGGAAACAATGTACTATAACCATGATGAGCTGCTCACTGACACTGCTGTAGACGGCACCAATTGTGCACTGCTGCAGATCATGCCCACCGCTGCAAAAATGTCTACTCAAATGTTCAGTACTACAAAATATGTATATTGTATTCTCTCGCAAATCATACGAAACTGTGGACTGCTGCAAAAATGCGTATTGTATATTTATCCAATACTTTGCAGCTTCAAAACATGGAAAATGCACTGCTGCAAAAATGCTACCCTGTGTACCTCTGCTAAACATGCTACATATGATGTTGTGAACTCACTTTACCCCGAGAAATATGCAGCTGCTGTTTACTGCACAGTAAAACATGCATTAATGCGAACTGTGCTGCAAAACATGCACCTTTTGTATAGTGTATTAAAGTAAAGTATAATGTATCTATGCTCTGCTATAACAAGTAATGAGGCGGGAGGAGTGAAGGAAGGGGGCTGTTAGTACCAGGGGCAAAAAGCAATGGAGCGGGAGTGCGGGAAGGATGACCGCAACAACAAGGGAAGGATGGGGGGCAAGCGAAGATGCAATAAAATGCAAGCAGTTACGGGTGCCGAAACTGAACACACACCTACCGCAAACAGTATAACACAAGCATGAAAGAAAGAAAATAAATTTGTCCCACTAAACAAACACATTAGCGTAAAGTCACCAGTACTTGGGCGGTGCTCTGTGGGAGGAAACAAACCGAAAAAGGAAGGACAAACGTGAATGATTCATTTCTCGCAAGTAAACCTTTTCAATGGGACGAGTAAAAAGGTAATGGGCAGGCTGTTGGCCGACAATGTGTATACAACATGTCTCCGAAACAGCGCAAGCTCTGCCTTGGCCCGACCTGAAAAGGGGTTGTTCAGACAGTGTGCAAGAACATGGCGTGGCTTGTCCAACCATGCAAAGGGCTTTTGTCCCAATAAATCCACTTACATTTTTTATTTTTTTGCAGCTTGTATATGTTCTAGTTCTGCTGAATCAACACCAGTCTGGTTTCTCTAAACAGAAGTCACTTTGCTGGGTTCCTGGGCTCTCTTACTAGATTGGAAAACCAGGGGCTATTGTCTGATAATTAAATGTCTAGCTGTCCATGGGGTTCCAACCAGTCTTCTGGGCAATAGTTATTTAGTGCCAAGTTCTTGGGCGAGAAACCCTGTGATCACGGAATAAATCTGATAGAACACCTAGGCGTTGAGTCTGGTTATGATGGTTCTTGGTGTTGCCTCGGTTCTCTGCTCTGTGCACCATCTATCAAGAAAAAGTGTAAATCCCATTAGTTTGAGCACTGTGCGTCCAGAAAGGGGTCGGCGCACGAGCTTCTGCACCATCCAGCATCACCAACATTTTTATTTTGTTCTTTGTTTTTTAGTTTCAACCTCTTTATTTTTTTCATATATAATAGTCTGTTGTATACAATATGCAGTGATCAATGAACAATAAACTGATGTATACAATCATCTTTCAGAATTTATTTTGTAATGTGTACATTATTTTCCGTGTATTGTCTCGATTTGTATGCATCCAGCCTTTAGTTTTCACTTTCACCCCCTTGAACTGATCAACTGACCTGGCTAGATTGATGGTCTAGCAGTACCCTAGCAGCGGACAGATAGTTTTCCTGATTCTAGTACCTATTAATAATTCCAAATATAGCACAGTCTTCACAATTAAATAATGTTGTTTCTAAATTCTTGCATCTTTATACTGCATGCTGTCTCACATATTCTCTACAATTGTTAAATCCGGCATTAAAAAAACTGACCTTTTAATTAAAACTTATGTTTACCTCCTCCTTTTTTAGGTCTCGCCTAGCGAATGCAGCGCGTGCGCGCTCCGTTTGGCGAGACCTATAGTCGCCAGTTTCCCTGCCGACGGGAGACAAGAGATGGCACCCGCGGACAGGAGATGTGCACTCCGTATGCGTGCACATCTCCTGTCCCCCGTCAACACAGCGCACGCATGGCAGGCTTTCACTTTCCCTCCCTCCTCTTCAAAACCTGAACTCGGACATTCCATGGCCACGTCTTGTTTTCGTTGTCCTCATTGCTCACCTTTTTGTCTTTGTTTTTTCTCCCTTTACTTGCTGCAGTTTTCTAAACTGAGTTTTCCCACCTAGAAGACCTTTATGCTGAGCTCTTTCTTTAGCCTGTAGCAGGGTAGAGTTGATCCATGGTTGTATAGCTTCCAAATCTTTAATCATCTACAATCAAGAACTACCAATAGTGCCCAGAATTAATTTCCTAACTGTAAACTGTTTAAATAAATACATGACATTAGCGCCAGAACACCCCTTGAAGTATTTGTTGTGCTTTAGAACATGTATGCAATAACATAACATCCTTCACATGTTTATTACGTGAAGGGTAACACCATAGCTATTGGGAAGAGTCGCCATTCCTCGGGCAATTAAAAAGGGAACTACAAAGACCCTCACAATGTCCAGTCCTTGATATACAGTTGGAAACTTCGGGCTAAGCATTCCTACACTGGGTAATTAAAGTGCAGCAGAGTGAGGCTCCTTATTAAGCATGCCTTGAACCAGCGACTGGGTGGAGGGGGTCGTAGTTACCAATGGTGCAGCTGGTCAGTGCATCGGCGCCCTGAGGGCACTGAACCCTGATAGCTGCTGTACAGCCTTCAAATGCGTCATTATCCTGCTTGCACCAGGGCCAATGGTAAACTTGTTACGCCACTGACTGGAATCACCAAAGTATGCATGTAAAGTGACTAAAACTATGTGAATCCGGGACACCTAGGGCAGCAAGTGCAACATCTTCACAAGGAGCCATAGGCAAAATGCAGGACACTGGAGGGGCAGAAGGCTATCTAAAAATAATTATTCACTACACACGTTATTTTTATTGCAGTATTTTTAAGAGCTATGACGAAAAGCATGTGAACTTTCTCTATCACGAAAACGATCTAAAATAAGCCTAGAGAACTAATTAGCGAATGACAAGACAATCACTGGAAGAACTAATGCATGAAGTCCTCTTTTCAAAATGATGGGAACTACCAGTAATCTTCGATCTGGAATGTCCTTATTTGCTAAGCTTTTGGGTTTTTCTGTGTGCGTATAGTTGTGTGCCTGCCCTGCCTTATTGTTTTTGTGCAGCCCCTGCGAGAACCGACATATTATGCACAAGTCTTTTCTTAGCAAACTTAATTTTACAAACAGTTAAAAGTGCTTTATAATAGATCCCTTTGGCAGGATCGCTGAAGAAATTGCTAATTCTAAGTTTTGTTTACCTTGTGGCAGAGAATTTGAGCCAATTGTAATTTTATTCTGTCAATGTTTACGTTTTAGGGCAACACACGTGAGTGAGCTTAATATCCTGGTACGTTGACCCTATATATATATATATATATATCATACCGTACAAAATTACACTTCCAGGAGTTTCCTTGTGGTGACGGATAGAACGACAAAACAATTTTTTCTGCGACTGTTGTTAATGGTGTTGCAAAAACAAACCAAAAATAACCCAGTCCTTTAAAATGCTGCTATATCCAATAACACAAACAACCACCCTGTATTACTGGCAGGTTCAGAGCACTATTTCCAATCTGATTATTTTACTATATTTCTCATACTCTAGCATTCAATCTCCAACTGACTTTATTGGTTAATTCTGCCGAAAGACAGTTCCTTATTCTTAGTACCTTTTACTAAAATACTTTAGGCGCTATCTTTTTAGCCTGGGACTATCCACAAAGGCCATGGTGCACTGAGCATTTGCAACAAAAGAGAAATGGCAATAAAAACAATAATGCATTGGCTTCGACGTCCCAGAAGCATTTTAAAGGCAGACATTTGTGTGCTAAAAACCCATTGCCAGGAAGAAGGCACTTTTAAGATCAACACCCTTCTCATAAGTGACCCAAAAGGCACCTGGTCGCCAGTGCTAGCTGTGCAGAACCCGGACATCAGCTCCGAAGGTGGGTGAGACTGGAACCCGTGGCAGCTTCATTCATGACAAACAAGACTAGCATGGCTTTCAGCAGTCTAATGCCGCAGACAATTCAACTTAAAGCTCTGGCATGCAGAGTGTTTCTTGGAGATATTCAAAAGGGATCTCATTACACCAGGGCAGTATCTTCTGTCTACTAGGACTTCAGGTTAGCATCAGATAGATATTAACACCAGAGTGGCCTAGGTTAAACATCTCTGTGGACTATATTTTGGAACCACCTAACTCCCAAGGATTAACCACTTTGTTAGTCAACATTGACTAGATTTCTAAGCTAGGGCGTGATGTTTCTTTGCACAAAATCAGGACAGAAGAAGAGTTAACTTAGAGTGTCCTGAACCATAAAGTTAGACTTCACATAGTGATAGAGATTCCCAATGCACTGCATACTTGTGGTCCGAACTAATGACCAGAAATCGGCCATTCCAAACCCACCAGTTCTCATACTCAGATTGATGGGCAGACTGAAATGGTGAACTAGTCAATACAACAGTACTTACAAGGTCGCTGGAATTATGTGATTCTTCTGCACCTGTGTTTTCTTCCTAATTATGGATTTTCTGCACCTGTCATGTAATCCATCATCTTCTGAGTCCTTTGTAGACTTTAGCAAAAAACTATTTCTAGCTCTACCGGATCAAATGCTACTAAAAAGGCTGCCACATGTGTTGCCATACAGTGGCAGCTCATTCGATCTCGCCTACGCAGCGCGCATGCGTTGCACATGAGGACCTTCAGCCATCGCTCTGCTCTTTTTGGAAGCACATACTCGTGCTTGTGCCAGCATCGACCTTGCGGGAGCGAGCAGGGGCGCACCACAAGCACGAGTACGTGCTTCCAAAAAAAGCAGACTGCGCTCGCACGCACCACTGCTAGGCTTGTTTTAAACAGCGGGGGCCATTTGTTTCTCATTCAAAATACTTGTTTCGCTTTTGCAGTTGCAATGTATAGTCTTGCTGCTGCTACTGCACGTTTACATCCAGTTGACAATTCTTAGTTGTCTGGATTTTTGTAACTCCCTCTTTCTAGGTTAATGCGCAGAACTTCTTTAACGGCTGCAGCAGATTTAAAATGCTACTGACAGACCTACACTATGATGTTGGTTATCATACTTATTATTCAGCGGCTCTAGGCTCCTTGCATTGGTTGCCATCGCTAACATAGATTTGTTTTAAGTTTCTGTGTTGTATACATAGGCATTCGATGGGAGAGAAACTTGCTATCTCCAGCAGAAATGTTTACGATATACTCCTGCCCGTAGGTTGTCCTCCTCCAACAGTCACCTGGTTATTGTCCCAAGGTTTAAGAGGGGACGACTGGGAGACAGATCATTCTCGGATATAGCTGCTTATGTCTGGAACTTTTCCTCTTTCTTTGCATAAACTGCAAGATCCGTTTTCCTTTAGCCTTCAAAACTTGTCGTTATGCCAAACAGTGTCTTCTTTCTTCTCATTCTTCAGTTATCAGCTTGTTCTTCTTTCTTTCAAATGTCCTTCTGCTTCCCTTCCATTCTCTGCATGACTTCTCTCTCTGAGCACAATCTACTCTGACACGTGCATGTTTGCCTATTCTCTATTTCAGCAAATTTTCCAAAACTCACTCATAAGATCACAATCCCTCCTCCAGCTGAAAGTCATACCTATAGTCCCTAAAAATACCTAATCCCCTCTTTTAATCCTTCCAAAAATGTGTGCGAGCCCCCCCCCCCACACACACACACAACCTCAAGCTAATGACCACAACCAGTCACTATAAGTCCTCCATAAAGCATAAAGAAACTGAAATACCTGCATGGAATGACTTATCCCACTGACTAGCAGTAACCAATAACATTAGACTAACCACTATCATTGAGTTCCGGAGCCGCGTGCTGCTTGGCATAAAGTGCTTCAACGCCTCGTCAGGCATAGTAAGCTCTATAGAAATGCAATTAAAATGACTTTAATAGCACTATAACCCTTGGTAAAAGACAACATATCCGCTGTGAGAAGGCCCCGTTGCATCCTTGTGTCACATCAAGCAATGTGATGTTTTCTCTGAGGCATGCTGCAGGGCAGGCTTTTTCCTTTAGGACTGAAGCTTTATCGTGATTGCTGGCTTCAAGATTCCTATAGACTATGTGGTCTGAGTGAAGATATAGCTGGCCGTATGCTTGTTGGGATTTGGAGAGTATTGTGAAGTTCTGTTTCAAATGATTGCTCTTTCAATATTTTGTTTAGTGTACAACAGGTATCCAGAGTAGGTCAGAAAGTGATCCAGCCAGATTTTTTTATATATCCACAACGAAAAAATATAGATGCAATGAACCTTAGCGGAACTCATGTACATTAGCAGCAGTTATCCTGAAAATCTGGCATGTTTCCGACCCTCCTAGACTTGTGCAGCACCAACACCTTGGTTTAAATCTCCTTTATAGATCTTCAGAGCACCTTGAGGCTGCTTCTCAATGAGATGTTCTTGTTGTAGTGGTATTCGTACCCTTGGTGTTCTATATTTCTGACTCGCCCGAATGAGCAGCTCATGACCGACTAGCAGCTCTGGGTTTCATTTTTAGGGCTCGCCTGCTGTGCGCATGCGCATAGCTGGCGAAGCTCTAATGTGGCTTATCCAGAGGTTAACCACCACTGGCGATTCCACTGGCGAATGTATGCAGTGCATGTGCTTTTTAGGTGATTGCGCAAGCGCAAGCCCTAAAAAGCGCGTGCACAATGCCACCAGCCGCCTGCCTGCCTGCCTCGCATTACCACATCAAAGGCAGCCCTCCCAGCGCATTTCTCACCCGCTAATTATTCACGGCCGGACGGCCGTACTTTCAGTTTCACGGCCGGAGGCCGTGTCTCCTTTTAAAACTTGTTTAACTTGTTTATAGCTTTGCTACGTTAGCCCCGTCTGTTTCTAAGCACTCCCAATGTGTCCAGTACAAGATTACAGGTTTATGGAGATTGGGAGGCCAAAAATTCTATTTCATTGCAGTTCAACAATCCAGTTGCTTAATTTGTGCATTTGATTTGCCAGAAGTAGAAATAGCAAGCAGAGAAGGTTTTCCCCGGGGTGCGGTAGAGGTATGCTAATCTGACACAACATAACACAGTATTGTCAAAGCACTCTTATAGAAACTAGGGGCTTCATTTAGAGGGCAGAATTGAATGACAACCTCAGAATAACTCGTAGATGCTCGGCTCGCCCTACGAGAAGCTTACATCTTCTCACACCTGACTCGACACTGCTGACACTAATACAGTCGTCTGACACGCCATGCTTTCTGGCTACATGCTTCAGTTCAGATCATGGCAAGTGTACGTCGAATGCGCACACTTTTCCTTTTCTATACTTTCTCATGTGCATCAAAATACATTACGTATTTCGGCACAGGGCATTCACTCGGTAGTGCAACATTTCACCTGCACTCAGAGTATTTTTTTACCCCTTCTCTCTAACTGATATTGCAGGCACAGAAACATACATATTCATTGCCTCGCGGTCACTGCTGAGACATTTTTACACATACGTGAATCAAATAATTAAAAACGTGCACCACTGTGACCCTGCCACGTCATTCCCACCATTTCACGTAAAAGTTTGAACACTGGCAACAGTTACAGCTAAACGTCATCAACAAACCTGCTATTATGAATTTTGCACCAGGCCTGAAAGGCAGTAATTAAAAGGGAACCACTGGTGTACTCACAATCACAAAGATGGAGATCCCCTCGTTCACAATCCAGTTGCTCATGTCTGCTGTCACCGTCTGTCTGGTCTGCCCGCACTGCCCGGCTCCTCTCTGCAGCTGCAGTTCTTAAGACTCACGAGGAAGTGAAAATGGATCCCCCGCTGTTGCAGATTTCCCCTTTTCCTCAACACGAAACGATCAGTGCAGTTGGCTAAAGAAAATGTTGCAATGCTATGAGGAAATCTTTACGTTGCTTTTAATCCTTTTCTGAAACCAGGGTGTCGTGCTTGATTGCCCCAAAGTACCACGCGCGCCTCATTGCTGTATGTCTGTAGGTAATATTGCACCCCCCCCCCCCCCTCTGTGTGGGATTCCTCATGTGTGTAATGTGGTGCTTCTGTGTGTGTGGTGTGTTTGTGAAGTCTGTTAGGAGTTTGTGCGGTGAAAGAAATACACGTTAAGGAAGGAGGCAGCTTCCCACACCTGATGACTGGCACATTAAAGAAGAAGGCAACTCCTCGCAGTGATCATGGAGAGGCACACTAAAGTAGGCAGCTTATCACAGTGATCACTGACAGACACATTAAGGATGGAGGCACAAAAACCGCGCACTCAATGAAGGGCATTAAGACATTCAATCTTGAATGGAGGCTTTACAGTCAAAACCCTAATGTAGAATAAGGTAACGCAATATGTCATTACCAAAGTAATCAAAAATACATTCATTACAGGTACTAATTTAACAGACAAATAAGGACTAGCAGCATTTCTACATTCGACCCTCCAAATACATGCCAAGTCCACACTGTGGATCGGTAATATTTTCTAAATATAATAAAACACCGTTAACTACACAGCACATGGAGTTCATTTAGTAACTGTAAAACGGACCGTATGTATGTAGCAAGATGACAAATTCTATATAACTCCTCTGGAACCACTTAATTTACAGGCGAAAAGGGAGCAAACCATGCAGTAGGTGAAACGGAACTCTATCCAGTGATGGTGCAGAAAACGCAAGGCACTCAGGACCCAAACATGCCCAGGGAGGTGGCAATTTACTACAGCCCTTTAAAAATCCCTCCAACCGATATGGCTTCATTGACAGAAGCTGGAAGGCCAGTAAGTGGTCAAGTTTAGCAATAAAAGCAACTCCTGGGAACACAATTAAATCAAAATACGTTTGGGGGAAGCTCAAAATGGAGATCTGAAACCACATGCAGGGGGGTGGTGCTTGAGGAAACCAGGACTGGTTGAGTTAGCAGTAAACAATATATTAGAAATATCACTGTGGCAGCTACCAGGAATCCTGACATTTATTTAGCTTTGTGCAAGCCATCTGATACCAGAGAGGCCCAAAAGACTCTGTGCGGACCATAGGGGCGTGTGCTTTGCTTAATAGTTATATCTTAAGTTACACAGCTACAGAGAGGGGTACAGAAAACCAGTGTCTACGATTAAGGAATGCATGCAGGCTCCCTATGAGGACAGACTGCTACAACCAGCACATGTGGTAGTTTCATAATTATCTCCAATGTTACACAGACTGCAGCACCGATGCACCCAACACACAGCTCCACTGATGCACCCACCATCCAGCTCCACCGATGCACCCACCACACAGCTCCACCAACACAGCTCCACCGATGCACCCACCACACAGCTCCACTGATGCAACCACCACACAGCTCCATCGACACAGCTCCACCGATGCACCCACCACACTGCTCCACTGATGCAACCACAACACAGCTCTACCAACACAGCTCCACCGATGCACCCACCACAGAGCTCCACAGATGACCCCACCACAAAGCTCCACTGATGCACCCACCACACAGCTCCACCGAGGCACTTACCACACAGCTCCACCGAGGCACTTACCACACAGCTCCACCGAGGCACTTACCACACAGCTCCACCAATGCACCCACCACACAGCTCCACCGAGGCACCCACCACACAGCTCCACCGAGGCACCCACCACACAGCTCCACCGAGGCACCCACCACACAGCTCCACCGAGGCACCCACCACACAGCTCCACAGATGCACCCACCACACAGCTCCACAGATGCACCGACCACACAGCTCCACCGAGGCACCCACCACACAGCTCCACCGAGGCACCCACCACACAGCTCCACCGAGGCACCCACCACACAGCTCCACCGAGGCACCCACCACACAGCTTCACCGAGGCACCCACCACACAGCTCCACCGAGGCACCCACCACACAGCTCCACCGAGGCACCCACCACGCAGCTCCACCGATGCACCCACCACACAGCTCCAGCGATGCAGCCACCACACAGCTCCACCGACACAGTTCCACCAATGCACCCACCACACAGCTCCACCGATGCACCCACCACACAACTCCACTGATGCACCCACCACACAGCTCCACCGATGCTCCAACTAAGCTCCACCAATGCACCCACCAAACTGCTCCACCGATGCACCCACCACACATCTTCACCGATGCACCCACCACACAGCTCCAGCGATGCAGCCACCACACAGCTCCACCGACACAGCTCCACCAATGCACCCACCACACTGCTCCACCGATGCACCCACCACACTGCTCCACCGATGCACCCACCACACTGCTCCACCGATGCACCCACCACACAGCTCCACCGATGCACCCACCACACAGCTCCACTGATGCACCCACCACACAGCTCCACTGATGCAGCCACCACACAGCTCCACCGATGCAGCCACCACACAGCTCCGCCGATGCTCCAACTAAGCTCCACCAATGCACCCACCAAACAGCTCCACCGATGCACACACCACTCAGCGCAACCACAGCATCACTCAGCGCAACCACAGCATCACTCAGCGCAACCACAGCATCACTCAGCGCAACCACACCATCACTCAGCGCAACCACAGCATCACTGGTTCAAATATGTTCTTTCAATGTTTCAAGCTGTTTTCAAGCTTTCACGCTTTATTACAAATCACAAAAAGATGTTAATATTTCATTCTGTTCTTGGATTTTCGTCACAATAAAAAACACTGAACATAATCTTCACAAATGTTATTTACAAAAGTTGAAGCTATTGCCATTACAAATTAAATAAATTATTTAAGTATTAATTATTTAAAAAAATTAAAAGCCATTGTTATTTGTAATATCAATACATCTAAGTCACGTAAATACGAAACATGTTGCATTACAAATGCTATAGGTGTCACATTTAAGAAAGTTATAACTATTGGCATTGTAAATGACAAAGCCATTAATTTAGCTATTAGCTATTTAAAAAAAAAAAACATAAATAAAAAAAATTCATTTATAACACCAATAGCTCAAACTTTCCTAATGCGAGCCCTATTGCATTTCCAATGCTTGTTTGTCTTTTTGCTTTGATGCTATCCTTTTTGAGTCATGTGGTAATGTTAAATTATAATGCATTATGTGCCTTACTTTTCCCGCTATTGCGGTCGAGCTTGAGTTTAAAAGGACCAGATTACTTTGCAGCAACTTCCTTTCTTTTGACGTTGATTATTTTTTTGTGTTTCATTTAATCTTTCACCCACAGGGTTTCAGAGATGGATCTGAGATAAATAACCTGGAGCCCAAGCACTGCCTTCTCCAGACAAGTCACATTGTTAAAACCGGTAAGCCTGTTCTTTTGTGATTGGATCCCAGTAGGGTAGTCTTAACTGTTGTGAGAATTTGGGATCAGGGTTCAGTAGCAGATGGATAGATAGGCGTAACTAGGTATTGTCCCTGCTATTGGTGCCCTTGGTGGCAGAATTGAACGGGAGGGTGTGGGGGGGGGGAGGGGGGGAGGGAGGGAGGGAGGAGTGTTGCTGGCGTTTCCTGCTCATGCCGCTTGGCACCCCAAAAATTCTGGCCGCCTGTGGCGGATCTCCCCCCCGCCCCGTCCCCCCCACCCCGTACTACGCCACTGGATGGATAGACCGACATATGTCCGGCACCTTCGCATTTGATTCGGGGAAAAAAAGACTTGGCCTTTTAACTGTAATCCCTCTGATCAAACATGTGCCTGAAGTTATGAGTTACATACAGAGTGTACAGAAAACGGCATTTCTTTGCACAATAAAATGTGGGAAATGTTACAAAACGTGCTTCTGCAGGTCACCTATTGAGTGACAACTTTATTTTCTTTTTATTATCCTCAATGAATGCCTTTCCTTTAAGGGGAACATCCTTTTCAACGCAACTTTTACGACACATGCCTTTACATCGCAAGTTTTACAACACGTGTCATTACAACGCTTTGCGCTGGGGGGCGCTCTAGGATAGGGAATAGATTTAATTTACTATCCAACACCTTCCCTACCATCCACGGGGACTGGAGTTGGAATAGTAAATTAAACTATTCACTATCCAGCACCCCTCAACACTACGCGTTGTAACAGAATGCGTTGTAAAACTTGCGATGTAAAGGCATGCGTAGTAAAAGCATGCGTTGTAATGTCATACAACCTTCCTTCAAATAACTGATAAAGGCAAAAAATCAAGTCTGAACAAATACAAGGTCCAATGCAATCAAGGATATGCTTAATACTAGATTTTTCTAATTTAACTCTAGGCCCAAATAACTGGGACAAGATTCTCAAAACATCTAGCTGTAAAGTGGGAACTACCCTGGCTGCCTTTCTTGTACCTGCATTTTTCGTAGTTTTTCGGCTTTACCTGAATTTACCAAGAATTCCAGTTCTCCTGTGACTATTGCAGACATAGAAATACTCTCACGCAGAACTGTTTGACACACAAAAGTGACGGAGGTACATCTTCGCATTCAGAAATGCAACAGTTTATTTTTGTTTCTTCGGAGGGAAATAGTTTACCCTGTTAATTCACCCTTTCTCTCCCGAGTCCCATTTTTAAGATGCTGTAACCCTTGCCAGGAGTAAATTTTGGTATGAAACAGATCGGAAAAGTTTTCGGAATACTCCCAGACATGTGACTGTTAGCCACCCTTTGCAGATGTTCCTACCTTGGAATGTCCACTTACAGGCCTGTGTGAGCCAGACTCATTTACTATGGCAAACAAGTACTATTTCTGATTCTGTGAATCGGGATTAGAATTTAGCCCTTCTAAATGATGTACTTTGTGTACCTGTGTTAAACTTAGGTGTGCAAATGCCTTTGTGGAGCTAACACCATTACACTAGACAAGGACCACATCGTTCCTAAAAGACCACCCCATAAATCTTCGATACCGCCAGAATGGTATCCAGGCACCTGAATTTCCGAGGGCAAATAATAAACACAGATTCGCACCTACTGTTTAATTGGATTAAAGAGGGCTATTTTGAAATGGTTTACAATTTATTGTACTTGGATTCCAAAGCGTTTTCACTCTCTCTGTATACGTTTCTTGTGTTTTTCTGTTTTCGTCGCCGTTTGTAGTGCCTGAATGTTCGGTTCTATCTGCAGTGTAATTTCCTGTGGTGCTTCCTGATCCAGGACAACTCTGCGCCACACTTGCTCTGAAAAGGATGTGGTGTACCCCGGATGGAAGTGACCCAGGGCCCAGCCGTTGAAAAGTGATACAGATGGAGAAATAAATACATCTGTGGGACACAGAATGCCCACCTCGTCTTCTGAAGGAACCTGTGAGAGGAAGGGGTGAGATTAATAGAATAAAAGTCGGTGCTTAATTTGTGAAAGAATGAGTGCCTGTGCCTACGCTGCTCAGAAGCCTGTGGCCGGCGGTATTAAATGTCAGCACGCCAAAATACCAAGGCTGCGTAGTCTTGAATTCCACTCTCTCTCTCTCTCTCTCTCTCTCTCTCTCTCTCTCTCTCTCTCTCTCTCTCCCCTGCAATCTCCCTTTGTGACGATTTTTCTGTCTGTCTTTTCATCTTTCTTTCTCGTTTGTGTGTTTTTTCCTCTCTTGCGCTCGGCAGTGGCCGACCGTGGCAATTCCTGACTTTGCCACCCCACGACGGCCGCAGGTTAGGGGAGCCCCAGCCCCAACCCTTTCTACACCCGTACTACGCCCCTGGCACTCGGTCAATGTCTGATATGGAAAAATAAGTGCCAGTCCCCAAAAATGAGTGCCAGTGGTCTCGGCAACCACCGGCTCAAATTAAGCACTGAAAGCACAGCATACAACTATGTCACCTGGGACTCAACAATTGAACTAAGGCGATTTGTTGCAATTTTAGTCTGAAAGTGAGAGAATTTATCAGTGAAGCAAACATTCAAGAAAAATCTGAGCAATTGCTACTGGTATGTCCTCTTCAACCCCCCCCCCCCCCCTTTGAGGAGGAACAGCTGGAAAATGTGTAGAACGGTATGCAATTTGGAAGATGGGTCAGTGTAGTCAGCTATATTTTGCTTTCCATGTAAAATGCTTACATCTGGCACATGGTTTTGAGCACTTGCACAAAACTGCAGTGGCAGCGTCTACCAGTAGTCTTGGATGAAACTGAACAACTACATTTTTGTTTTTTTATAATTTTTATATGCAATTTTCTTCACTTTTAAAGGCACTCATCAGGATTCTCTGCCCAAATGCCTTCCTTATTGAGAATGACAATATTAACTTTTAATGATAAGGGGCTGCAAACAGGTAGAAGCTAACTGATACTTTAACTACTTATTGCTTCATTTGCACGTTTGATGATTAGATGAGTTCCATTATGTTTTTTTTTTTTGTGGGGGCTGAGTGGGGAAACCATCTTTACGCATCTGTAGTTAAATTCGTATTAGATCAGGTATTAGCCATGACCTTTTTTGCTTTAGTTACATTATATATATCTAGTATACGTACACGGTCTTTCAGGCAGCCCTCTTCATCCACTGATCTGTTGTTGTCATTCACATTTTTCTCACACCCACTACAGCATAGGTCAATGGGCCCTCCCATTTCAGCCATTGGCTCTCTACAGTGTGAGTGGCAGCGTCCTGCTTTATCACAAGAAGCACGTCTGAACACAAGGTAGCTTATTTAAGTGCCAGGGTTGGGTGACCAGATATAACAAGCATTTACACTGCAATAGGTATCGCAATTACGTTGTTTTGAGCTATTGGCATTGAAAATGTTATATATCTTTTTTTACCTTTTGTGAAGCATTATCAAATGTTGTAATTGAAAATGGCAATAGCTCACTTTGTTGTAATTGCGAAATCTATTGCATTGCATTTGTACTACAGTACATTTTCTCTAGAAACTCATATTCTTTTACAACACATCAGCAAATATACCAATATACCTATAGCCGGTGTATGAGTTACACCTGGAGGCAGAATTGTCATGTCTTAGGTGTAGCCTTAAAAAAACTAGGAATTACTGGTCGAATCAGTAATTCTGTACCTAATTCCACAAGCTATTATTATTTCAATGGGGCAGGTAACTGATGAAGTAAGAGGGCACTGGCAATAAAGAGTCACTGACTGCGTCATTTTTAATAGTATACTTAAATTTTTCTAAAGTTGAAACGGGGGCGAAGTTAATGTATTCACCTTTTCACTACACTAAAATGTCCACTCCCATGGCAGTGACACTCTCTGAATAAAGCCCAGTAGGCTGGAGTACTTTCTTTGGAAGCTCCTGAGCTCGTCATGAGCAGCGAAGGGGTTAAGGAGGCCCATTCATTCATCGTCGTACACTGGCAAGAGGATACATTGGGAAAGGGGCATTTCCTGGGAGCACAAATGGTCATGCCCGGAGCTCCATCTTTGTTTAACAGTTGCCCCTACAGAATTGGTACTTTGCAGCACTGCTCGTGCATCAGTCTGTGGGGGTCATGAGGGAGGGTGTTCTTTATTTTGTTTGTTTATTTATTTGTGGGTTTCTATAAAGCGCGTACTTTACCCAGAGGTGTCAGAGGGCTTTGTTTCTCTCACTATATAGCACCCTGCTCCTTGGAGATGCACGTGTGAGGGAGAAAGGTGTAGAGAGAACCTTAGTGTCTGCCTGTCCCTCCACAGAAGTGTCAGTCGAGCCCCTGGAAGAGGTCTCAAGACTCGCAGCTCTACCTCCATTCCAGGCACCTCCACCACCCCGGAGTGGCCAGTCCACCCGCCCCTTAAAGAGCAATAAACGTGATACCGCAGTGTCTGTGTCTGCGGCCTGGTGCAGGGTGACAAGCCCATGATTCATGGGTGGGGGCTGGGGTCTGTGCGAGCGGCCAGGACTGCGGGGAATGCGTTGAGGGAGCGACAAGCACACAGTCAGTCTTTTCGAAGATGGTGTCCTGGGGGGGACAGAAATGTTACTTCCTTGCAGATACTAGTGAATAACAGGAGGCAACACTGGGTCTTTTGTGATCACTGGCCAGTCCCAGGCTGAACAGTGACAGGCCCTTAAACACGAACATCTCCGGTCCTCCCCCAGCTCACTTAAAGCACCCGCAGCCTGGCTGCCTCTCACTGATGAGGGTGTTGTTGTTGTGTTAGCAGGGCTATAAAGGATAATAGAAGGCTAGAAAGGGGGAACAGGGGCTAAAAACAGCACCCACGGTATGATAATGATGGATGAAAAACACTTTAAACTGGGAAATCTCACAGAAACTGGCACGCAGGGATATGGACAAGGCTGGAGCAAGATGAGAGGGGCGCTGTCATTTGCACAAGCTCAATGCGCACAGCTCTGTGCGCCCCCCTAAGAATATTGGCCCCCTGGGCCTGGGCCCAGTTCACCCACGCCGCAAGCCGGCCCTGAATGCTCGCAAAGCATCACATGGAGCTTATTACGGCGCTCTTGTAACTTCACACACACGTCATCCTTTCACAACTGTTTTCGTTAATGTCCCCGACTTCTGCTAATCTTAAGGTGCGATGTCTAGCCATGAAGGCGGGGCAAACGTCATCTGATACAAGGGTCACCTGGCGACCATTAAGACTTGTCTGCACCCGAGTCTTTCTTCACCATTTCACAAGACCGCAGCACCCTCTTAACACATAGGAGATCCGGTGGTGCTGCTGCCCACAAGGCGATCCCTGCTGGTTATTAAGCAGGTTAAGTGCGATCGATGACCCTACCCCCACATCCCGCCCCAAGGCCCCAGATCGATCCCTCTATACTCTTTTTACCAGTAGGAAACAGAGACAGTCCTCATGCAGCAGGCGGATAGGTGCATTTGTCTTCTCCGAGATAAAGCCCGATGCCTGGCCAATAACTGCACAATATTTATTGCATGCTTAATATAACTAACTCCCGCCACCTATGTTTTATGTTCTGTTTTATTCACAACATAAAAAATGCAACTTGTGATCCATTCACCCTGACGAATCAATAATAGTTGGGTGAAATGTGACTAGAATGCTGGACACAGCAGTGCCGTTTGTCCCTAAATTACTTACGATTTTAAGGGAAGAGTTCTTCTGTGGCAGCTGCTTGTAAACAAAGCTCCAGCAACCCCTAACGACTTTAGCTACTGATGAAAAAGACGGGCTCATTTTTACCGAAGGACCTCGGTGAGAAGGAAACGTCTTCTATGCAAAAGGTGTCTTGTGGCGCTAGGGGAGCACACGCTTGCCATGACGGAGAAAGACTACAATCCAGACCATCTGCTGCAAGCGCTGACATATTGTTCTCTTTTTCTGCCATCCCTCTTGGACGAGTTTGCCTGCTTTCCTTTAGAAGTAAAAGGTTTGTTATCTTTATTGGGCCATGTGTTTTGCCCCATAAAGATAAGAAACCTTTTACGGCAGAAGGAAATCGGACGAGCCCGTCTGTCAAAGAGAAAAGTGTATGTCACACTAACCTCTTTCCTAATGGCTGGCCACCGTATGGCATAAATGGTGACGCTGGCCAATGGGAAAGAGGAGTGGGGCTTGAAGCCCGTTAGTGAAAGCTCCTCTAAAACGTAAAATCTCGCCAGCGAGACTGCGCATGCGCAGCCTAAGCAGACGAGACCTAAACAAACAAAAGCTGGGATGTTAAAATAATGGAGATATAGGACTACAACTTTTCAACTGACCGAGGGCCACAGAATGACTTCAGACACAGATCATGGTCGTGAAAAACACATACAAAGAGTTACAAGCAGTATAAATTAAATGTAATTTTTATACAGAGAACGATATGTGTTAATTAAATTGATTCCTGAAAAAGCTTACACCAATAGTGCATTAGAACATAGAAGCATGCTTCACTCTTTGTTCACATGACACACATGGTGCTTCACGATGTGGCAGTCAGCGATGCCACATCGTGAAGCACCAGTGAGACGAAGCCCTAGGCTCGTCCTTCCACGCCTTATTTTTGGCGTTGTAATCCCCCATTGCGGGTAATAGCCTTGATTACCAATTTTAAAGGGCTACCAGAACTCGTTCCCCGTGGGCTCATCATTTTGCGCCTCCATTGTTGACGCTGGATGTCCCCTCCCTTCTATGCGGGCATCACAATTACCGGTGACTACCAATTCTGGCTTCCGGCTTCATTATTAAGCAAGCCTTCAAGCGCCGCGGTTACCTCCACTAATCTATGAAACGGATGGACTACTCAACTAGTTAGTCCTGTCCCCCAGCAATTCCAGCTGGCTATTGTGTTAATCAATATTTAGGCACAAAACTTTTGTCCTGATGATGATTCCTTGTATTATGGCTATGGAATCGAAACGTCGTCGACCTCTTGTTACGCCATATATGCAAATGTATACTAAATGAGAATTGTGACTAATGGTGCAACTGAATTTCTGCTATTTTCCAATTTCTCAGAAATCGCTCACTTTCTGCCTAATTTATCTTTTTCTTTGCCTTTTTCTATCCCTCTACTTTGCCAATTTTGTAAGCGTGAAGGAACAGGCTTGTGTCTCACTCTTTGTGAATGTAAGATAACCTTTCTGCAAAATTTCTAATTAGTAAAAACCTTTTGTGATCACTGTCAGGCTGGACAAATCACGTCATCTAATATAGTTCCATTGTGTCTATATTCATTACGTTTTATCAATTTATGCATAGGACCACTGTTGTTAAATATAGACTATGTTCCCCGAGGTCCTGTGCTGACTCGTTGGGTGCCCTTGTTGTTCCTTAGCCATATAGTTCAGCTTGCAGCAGTGAGAGAAGCGAACTGTGGAGCACGTCCTGGGGATAATAATTTCAGTCTTCAATGGCTACGGCTGATGCTTGTATGTGCCAAGCCCTCTCCTGTTGATGGAAAAAGCTTGCAAGCTCAACACAAGAGCCACACTCTGTGACCACACTTGTTTCCTTTCCCCTGCTCCAGGGCATTTTCATTTGATTTTACTAAGAAAACCATGGCTGCTTGCTCACTGCACAAAAAATCCACTGCATCACTCTTTCATTATTCTGCCGTACTAGTCCTAAAGTATTGTGTGACTTTGACCAGCATGAACAGCCTGAAGCATGGGTCAGTGAGTGCCTGGGCCAGAACATCTGGTGTTGCTGTAGCAGCAGGAAAGGTTTGAGTGTAATCTGTGCTGTCCTACCCTTTCTGGTTTCGTGCTTCTAGTCATACTTTCTGATGCATACGTCTAACCCCAGATTCTTCACTGTGAGTAATTGAGGTGTACTATATGGTTGGGTGACCTCACCATGTAATACACTTGCCAACCCTTTTAGGACCCTTATGTTTCATTTGTCAAACCCTGACCTCAACCCTGGGTAGCTGTGGCTCTGAGCAGCTTGGCTTGAACAAGTGTAAAGCATTCAATCTGCACCAAAACAATTGAAGAAAAATTGATGACGCCAAAGAAATCCAACACTAATTTTTAAAAATAAACTGTATTTTTAGACGTTAAAACAAAAAAGATCCATCGAAGGTTTCCAGAGATATAGAATTTACAAGGTATTGTAAATCACAGCATTTCACTCAACTGCGAACAAGAATTGGCAAAGTCAACAAATTTGTCACTAAACATTTTGGGCATAAAGTTGGGCAAGTTGTAAAGCAGTCAGTTAGTTACTTAGGGTGATAAATCCTGGCAGGGAGCCAGTCAGGGGGACCAGTAAGGCCCTCAAACAGTTATTGCCTCTGAAGAAGAAGACTTCCAGCAGTTCCAGTCACTTTATTCTCGTTCAGTGGATTGCTATGAAAGTGGTCCTGATGTTGAGGATATAGGATGCTTGAAGGTGCACAAGGATGATGTGGATACCACATGGTTGACAGATGGCTTCTGATGAGACTCCACAGTCCATGATGTTGATGTGGTGACCCTAGACAATAGGGTTCAACGTCCAACATGGTCCTCTCTGGTCTGGCTGAAGTTCAGTCGCCAGTGGACCACCAGTCATCCGGTGTCGCAATCCCAGACAAATCCTTCTTTGAACTGCAGCTTGCCCTGTGGGCGACCACGCTGTATGCTAGTGACTCTCCAGGGTCCAGCAGATTAGGGGGCAACATTTGAGCATCGGGTCCTAGTCCTTGGTGCTGCACTACGGTGGGGAGAGGCGATCCGGGGAACTGGGCTACCACTCACCCTTAGAAGGCTTCTTCAGCTGTAGTGTTCCTGAGCTATGACCTGACCTTTGGAGTCTCTTTACTTTGACTGGGCTCTGGTGACGACATCGCCTTGTGCAGGAATCAACAGGCACAGTCCCTCTTCTTTGCTAGCCAGCAGGTTCAGTCAAAGTCAGTGCAGTCTTTCTTTGCCGACATCTTTTTGCAGCAGGGCAGTCCTTTGGCCCTTCTTCCAGTCCAGTCGAGATTTAAGTTCTAGGTGCCAGGAGTGCCCTACTTATGCACAGAAAATGTCCTCAGGGTAGGATGCAGTCAGTAGCCAATGGGCTACCAGGTTCCCTCCCTCCCAATAACCACTTGCTGGGAGTTGTGGCATTTGGATATCTCGGGACGCACCTTTCTGTCCACTCCCAAGTTGGCATAACCCATCTCTTGGTGTCCAGAGCTTCCTAGCCCAACCCAGAAGTGTGGCTACTAAGGGAGCTACATGCCCCTGGGAAACCGGTTTGACAACAGGTTTCCCCTTTTTCCTGGGTGTCTGCTAGTCTGCCTAAACAAGGGGGCTGCCCCTTTCCCAAGAGTTCCCCATTTGCCCTTCAAAGGCAGAGTTAGCTTTGAAGCTTGTCTTTTGGGCCAACACCTGTGTGGCTTCTTCACTTCTGGACCCTATTGTCTCCTTTCCTGGCAATTGCTAACACATCTCCCCAGTAGGGCAGAAAGCGGTCTCCTGTTCAAGCGCCATGTCCAACCGTTTAGGGCACTGGAGATTGAAGGCAAAGAATGCAACTTGATAAAAGTTGCACATTCTTGTTGCAATAATTCCAACTTGAGAACCCAGTTAGGCTTAATGTAACAAGTTATTTGATAACTTGGGAGTATCAACTTTGGTCGCACCATTCAGGAGTTAGAACAGCTGAGGGGTCAGCGTGTAACCGCGCACTCCCCACTGGAGTGACCAGGTCTTTGCACAGTAAAAATGACCGTTTTTTTTTCTGTCGTAACATGTAAAATACATATTCTGCCCACAAAATATACTGCACGCTGTTTTAAAGCTCAGTAGGCCTGCCATAGCAATGTCTTATAAATGCTTGACGGATTCAGTGGACATTGCCATGGCTTTTGAATGGAAAAGTCAAGCTAGCAGTTAGAAACTGCCCTTCAGTCTGCAATGACGGACTGGGAGACTCGTTTTACTCTTGTCACTCCCATGGTGGCACAACCAATGCTGACATCTCTGGGGGAACTCTCTAATTTACAGACCCTGGGTACCATATACTAGAGACTTGCAGGTAAGTTAACTTATGCCAATTGGCTGTAGCTAATGTAACATACATGTTATGGGGCCAGAGCACTGGCACGGAGGTCTTGTTAGCAGCCCTCAGTACACTCTGAGTCAGAAAAACTAGCAGCATCAGTCAAAAAACATGGTGGTGATTATACAAAAAAGAGGCATTTCCTTATGTTCACCTTACAATGCTCCCCAGATGGCAGGCTGTATCTGGAAAACCTTTTCCATAGTAATGCTCCCATGCACTATGTCGCTTCGTGTGACTCCACACCTCATATTGAGTGATTTAGCAGGGCTGCATATAAATGACATCCATTTGTGTAGATGTTATTTCCTTTCTTTCCAGGTCTTCTGAAGCGTATCCAGTGCTCCACAACGATTGTTTTTTGTTGTTTTTCTGATGATTTGTAACTGCTGCAATAGTGTGCTATGGAATGATGTCCCCACCCTAAACCAGTTTCAAGCCAAGCCATGGCTGCAAGAAACCGATGTTGGTCACGCACCCGCACAAGGTGTATCTTTGGTGTATGGGCTCGGGGAAGTAACTCAAAGCCAGGGAGTAAGCATGCCCTCAAGCATTCGAAGGTGATCTGAGACCGGGAGGCAACGCTATATGTCCTAGAACACAAGAAGTAGTCCCAGCCGTCACATAAGTCCCAATAATGTGCCAAGTCTGGAACTTGAACTTGATTCCGAAGGCTGCATCGCAAACAACTTGACTTGGCAAATGAAGTCTTAAAGTAAGTTGAAGTCCCAGTCCAAGCACAAGCATATGAAAGTGAAGCAGGACTCCACCGATTCCACCACCCTGACTGCAGAGAGAAAGTATCAAGATGCATGACACTCTCCATCAAAGTCGCTGGCCACTGAGCCGATTTCCAGCAGATCCATACTCGTACTGAATATCCCAGGCAATCTTCGATGAAAGTCTCCCCCCTAAGCCCCTATCTGTTGATCTTTACCTTCAAAGAGGCCATTCTGCAAATGTCTGATGCATTTCTGGATCGCCTTCAAGCGCCATGGAACTGCGGGCCTTCAGCTGTTTTAATGCCTGCAGGGTCTCTACATCCGGTGCCTTCTGTTTTCTTGGGACCGGTTACTGGGCTCAATGTTGATCTGGTGCTAACACCATTGTCCGACCCCAAACTGACTTTGACTCCAGCTCAACCTCTGTTGTTCTGTGAAGTTACAAAAGCGCAACCAGTTCTCAATAGCTTGATTGACCCAAATTAATTGTGATGAAGCGGGCACAAGTAAGTGTGTTATCTGTGCAGGTCTAGATACTATACATTGCCTAGGGAGAGCAGTGGGTATCAGTATTGTACTTCATCAACATACGTGAATGTGAGCTACAAGATTCTTTGGCAATGTTTAGGCCTCCCTCTTGGATATGTCTTTTGATGGGCCCTGCCTTTTCAGTGAGAAGGCCAACTCTGTGTTGGAATACTTTAAAGACCGCAAAGCAACAGCATGGTTCTTGGGTCTGCCAAACAGTTTCTGCCTCAATTCCAAAAGTTTAGAGCCTATTCTAGAGTGCTGGCATATAGGTAGAGACAGTCTTCCCAACCAGTGATGCAGCCAACACCCCATTTCTTTCAAGACTGTGGCAGGCTGTGTGGTGCCAGCAGGGGCATCAGTTCTCTAGTTACTTTTCCCCTACTACAGTGAACACTGAACAAACTTTAGTTTGCCCTTTGTGGTGCATGCCTAACCAGTGGTGGTAGGATTCAACATTTTCTCCCAGGTTGGTGTTCCATCACATCCAGAAGATGTGTTTTACAAACTTTTCAAAATAACTGAACCTGCCTCTCCTCACCGCCCTCCTACTAGTCCTCCCACATCAGTGTGAATTTCAGCTTAGCACAAGTCCATTCTCCTGCAGGAGGTGTGGCTATTGCTCACCAAGGGTGCCACTGAGAAGGTGCCGACCTTGGCTAGTGGAGGGGGTTGTCATGGCTAGTGGAGGGGGTTGTCACTCATGCTATTTCCTTTTTCTTAAGAAGCAACGGGGCCTCAGGCCTATTCTGGACCTTTAGCCTCGGAATGCCTTTCTGCGGAAGGACACATACAAAATGCTCCTGCTGGAGAGATCCTCTCTCCTCTTGACCAGAGCAACTGGATGGTGGCGTTAGACCTGCAGGATATATATTTTGATATACCCGTCCTACTGTTCCACTGAAGTTAACTGCAGTTCAAGGTAGGGGGCATGGCTGGGTTCTCGAACTACTCGAGGGGAGTGGTGATATTGATATGGAATGGGCGCACTGTATGTATTTATTTATTTACTGACATTTATAGAGCGCGAACGAATACCCTTGGGTGTCTCGGCGCTAGACTGCAGTAATGTCTCGTCTCAGAGGTGAATTCATGCGGACTGGTATACTGTATTATTGGTTGAATAACCACGTCTTCAATCTTTTCCTAAACTGTAAGAGTGAGGGGCTGGTTTTGACGTGGTATGGCAGGGTATTCCAGATTTTGGGATCCGCAACTAGGAAGCGGCGGTCGCCCCATGTGACTGTTCTGCTACGTGGGACCACTAGTTGATTAAGTGATGAGGATCGGAGCTTTCTGACTGGGTTGTAAGGTATTAATTGATCTTTTAGAAAACGAGGCCCTTGATCCTGCATTACTTTGTAGACTGTACACATAGATTTAAACTTTATTCTGTTTTGGATAGATAACCAGTGGTAGGTCCTCGGAGTATCCGAGATGGGTGCGAATTTAGGTTTTTTGGACAGCAAACGTGCGCCCGCATTCTGTACCGTCTGCATCTTTTTTGTGACTCTAGTTTGTGCATTCAAAAAGAGTCCATTGCAGTGATCTAATGAAGTTAAAACCAATGACGTGACCAGGGTCTTGGCGGCCGAGTCAGAATGATAAGGAAAATCCTGCCTTTTCTGCCTGAGTTTAAAATGGGCCGTGGACGCTACCTTATTGGCATGTGCCATAAAGTTGAGCTGGTCGTCAAAGGTAACTCCCAAATTTCTAACCTTGGAGGTAGGACAAGGTGGAGTGCCGAATGCTGATGGCCACCAAGTTGCCGGCCAGGTTGGCGAGAGATTGCCGAAGATGACCACCTCCGTTTTCTCGGAATTGAGCTTCAGGCAGTTTCCTGCCATCCACTCACCGATAGCTGTCATGCCTCTTTGGAACCGTTCTGCCACCTCTTGTCCGTCACCCTTAATGGCCAGCACCAACTGCGTGTCATCTGCGTATGAGGTTAGGCTCATCCCATGTGCTTTGATGACACTAGCAAGGTCCGACACATAAATGTTAAATAGTGTCGGACTTAGGGATGAGCCTTGAGGAACCCCGCACGGTAGCAACAGATTGGCAGATTGGAATGATCCTAATGTGACCGCCTGAGTTCTATTAGCCAAGAAGGAGGCAAGCAGGTTTCTCGCAGCGGACTGGATACCCATTCTTCCGACACGGTCGACCAAGGTCTTGTGGTCAACCGTGTCGAAAGCTGCCGAGAGATCTAAGAGTACCAGCAGTGCTGTCCCTCCTTGGTCCCGGATGAGTCTGATATCATCCGCTGTTTTGATGAGAGCGGTTTCCGGCCCATGGTATTTACGGAACCCAAACTGAGTATCATCAAGCAGGTTGTTTCTCTCTATGTGTTCCGACAGCTGCTGGTTCATGGCCTTCTCCGTTACTTTGGCTAAAAAAGGGAGACTTGCTATAGGCCGGTAGTTTTTCAGATCTTGTCTGTCGAGATTAGGTTTTTTGAGCAGCGGTTTAATCAGCGTGTTTTTTAAGGAGTCCGGATAAGTCCCAGAACTCAATATTGTGTTGCAGACGTGGGTGATGAAAGGAATAATTGTGTCTGAAACCCTGGCTAACACCGACGTGGGGCAAGGGTCCAAGGCAGAGCCTGATTTGATGGAACTCAGTAGAGCGGCTCCGCCGGCCGGGTTAATAAATCCGTCATTTATCCGACTATTAAAGCGCACAGTGCTGATCCAAACGCTGCTAGCCGTCAAAGGCACGATCCATCAGCCGCAGGAGACTAGGCAACAAAGAGGAAATGCTGGGGAAGATCGGAGAGGCTCCTGCACCCAAGTGAGGCCTGGATGTTCACGGACGCGAGCAGCCGGGGACTCGATTTTGCAGACGACCTGAGCAGTAAGGGGGCGTTCTGCGGGGCCGCGCACTGGGAGGCGAGCCGCGGGCTGTGAGGGAGCCACACTGAGCGCACAGAGCTCGGAGGTACGTAGGAGCAACTGCGGTGCTGGGAAGAGAGCTAGTGGGGGCTCGGGAGCGATGGCCCGGGAGGAAACTGACTGAGCTGCGAGGCGAAGGGGCCGAATGCACAGCCAGATTAGAAGCGACAGCGGCTGCATGACTGGGGGTGTGCCGGAAACGTGCATTTTAGAGTAAACTGGCACCGGAGAGTGCCGAAATGCGCTGTAAACATCGGGCAGAGACACAAGGTCAGGCTGGCTGCTGCATGATGTAGGAATCATATTGGAAGAAGGTACGCTGTGTTGAGATGTCTGCAGTGGTGAGGCGCGAACTGTGATCATCCCCCTGGTGGATAATAAATATGATGTCCCACTAAGAGTGTGTGGAAACGTTGAGACACAGGAAGAGGACCTCTGGGCGAATGGTGGCAGCGCCAGACTTAAGGAGGTAACCGGGCCGAGAGTCATTGAGCGCAAAATGGCGGCTGTGCAGTGGGGCACAATGCTATCCTGAATGAGACAGCGAGGCTGTAGGCGCCACCGGACTTTGAGGAGTGAGTGTGTGGCGCAGCTCAGGTGTCATTGCTAGCATTGAATGTAGGACGGATCCTGGGGGTACACGCTCTTCCTGCTGGGCACCGTGCGCAGGGGGGACGAACCCTGAGGAGTGGTATTGGAATGTGTGCAGCCTAGACGTAGCGGAACCCTAATAGATACCTACTTGGGAAAACACCACCGCATTCGTGCTCTCTAAAGCAGCTCCTGGCGTGCGGACCAATGGAAGATCTCCGCATAGTGGGCGCCGCATGTGGGAAGGGAAGCGGCAACGGAGAGTCGACACAGTACCGGCGGACAGCTGGTTACAAAACTGCTAATTCATCAAGCGCAGAAAGGAAGTTCCCGAATACATCTGTGGAGAACGTGCCCACAGGATACCAACTGCACTGAGGTGCTGCCTGAAAGCCTTCTGGTTGCGACACTTGGTCACGAAGGTGCTACAGGCTCAAAATGGGTAAGCCAGACACAAGGCAACCTAAGATAACTTTTGACAAGAAAAATGCCAAAGGAGCAGACGGAGACGCCAGTCAGTAGGACCATGCGGACAACCCTGCAGCTCAACAACCGCCTGCTGATGATATCTGGGAAATGTTTTGAGATCTAAAATCAAGCCTTGAGGGACTGGATGCTAAGATGGATTCATTGGCGGACAGAATGGACAGAATTACGCCAAGGATGGACAAACATGAGGGCCGTGTAAGCATATTGGAAACTAGGGTAACTGAAACGGAAGAGGGCCAAACAGAAATGGATAAGAAGATTTGCAACATGGACGGAATCCTGTACGCTATCCAGCAGAAGAATGAGGATTTGGAAGCCAGATCCAGGCGCAATAATGTTCGCATTACGGGCATTGCAGAATCGACTGATATTCAAAACATGGAGATATATATCGAAACGATGATGAAAAACTTATTCGGACAAGATTTGTCAGCCATGTTTCTTAGCGAGAGAGCGCATCGTACGCTGGGACTGCAGCCGAGACCAGGGGCGCCAGCGCGACCAATACTGGCCCGAGTTCTAAATTACAGAGATCGTGATACAATCCTGCGCAAGGCAAAGGACCGAGGTGACATACAGTAACACGGAAACAACTTAGCGATGTACCCTGACCTCACGCTCCAGGTTCAGGCAGCACGGAGGGAGTTCCTGCCGGCCAAGAAGATATTCCAACAAATCGGAACCAAATATTCATTGATCTACCCCGCAAAACTTAGAGTACAGGGGCCTGGAAAACCCGCCTTCTTCACTGACGCGAAAGCAGCATTAACTTACGCCAAACAAATGGCCAAGTACAACAAACAGTGTGCTGAGATCGGAGACCTGCAGACTGCAAATCATCTAAGTGATATTGAGTGAGAAACGGACGCTGGAGGAGAATAAGGCAGATAAGTAGTATATACTGAATGTGGAGTTGCTAAGCTGTTCTCAGCCCGGCTGGAAGGAGATGTGATGAGGTTCAAGGGGCTGATGGGCAGCCGGGGTCTGGCCTTCTACTACTTGCTTTGATGGCTATATATCACAGTATGTAGCGATGTCCATTATTGGATCTGAGATGTTGGTGCCTTATACCCGTTCACCCTGCCACAAGTGTAGGGGAGGATTGCCGTCAACTCATGCACCCCACTGGGATGATTACCCAGTGTCCACTACAGTGGACCGATTGTTTGCAGTTATTGGGGACGAGGGAGGGAAGTACACCTGATTGGGGGGTTGGTGTGGGTGGGGGGGGGGGGTACAGGGGTAATGTTTTTTGCATTGTTTTACCTGCCTAACCAGATGCCATTGCTACTGAAACACATTTGTGAGATACACGCCGCCTGTTGCTCATTAATAGACTGTATGCAACTTACATGTCAGTTTTGAAATGTTTTTCTTGGAATGTGAGGGGAATGAACAACTGACGGAAAGTTAGATTGGTCCACTCCTACCTCTCGAGACATGCAATTGATATATGCCTCCTACAGGAGACCCACTTGACGACCGCAGCAGCAGGTGCGCTCAAGCACACGAGATGGGGAGAGGTGGTGGAGGCTGGGTTCTCTAACTACTCAAGGGGAGTGGTGATATTGATACGAAGAGGGCTCCAATGGCAGGCACATTACAAATATATAGACAAAGAAGGGAGGTACATATTTATGCAAGGCACACTCTATAACACCCCAGTGATGATTATAAACGTTTATGACCCTAACACAGACAATCCCACTTTTTTCCAAAATATAGGACAGAGGATCCGGACATCGGGAGACGCAGCAATTTTCTGGGAGGAGACTTTAATCTTGTACTTTCGCCAGAGGTAGATGGGCAGGGACCGATGAGGGCAGACCACCCGAAAGTGACTGAAGTGTTATTGGGCCTTATTGAGGATAACGGACTGGTTGACTCATGGAGGCGATTGCACCCGACGGATAGAGAGGGCACATGCATTACATATCATAGAAACGCCTGGTCCAGATTAGATTACTGGCTTGCGTCAAGAGACATTCATGGATCACAGATGCCATGCACTGTCCCTGCACATTATCTGATCATGCGCCTGCCCTAATAACACTGCAGGTCCCACAAACATATCGCCAACCCTTTAGCTGGCGCTTCCCCTCGGGAGCTCTCCTAGACCTGGTCTTTAGTGAAGAATTAAGAGAGAAGATATCTGACTATTTTGCACTAAATGAGGGGACAGTAGACTCACCGGCCATACTGTGGGAGGCTTTTAAAGTGGTCATATGAGGGTGTTGCATGGCACTTAAAACCGGGGTACTCGGAGATATACGGAATACCTTACAGGGGCTGGAACGCGAAATAGGAGAGGCTGAACGAGATATTCAACAGGGCCCAACACCTGTAGGCCTAGTGCAGTTGCGATCGAAAATGACGGAGTACCAGGCAGAAGCAGAGCGGGAAACAGCATATCTCAGTACACATACCCAGGCCAGAAGATATGGGGAGGGGGAGAGGGCAGGGAAAACATTTGCAGGCTTACTTCGAGCCCCTAGGGGTGTTAATTACATTACAGAATTGCAGACTGAGAGCGGTGAAATAGCCAGAATGCCAAACGACATACTGAATACAATGACCAAATTCTATGCACAGCTTTACACTTCCCAGACAATCCCAGCACAGTCCGATATTGAAGAATACCTGGATACAATAGTGCTGGCATGGTTTAACAGAGGTGCTCGGGAATACATGGACTTACCAATTACGGTCGAAGATGTGAGACAAGTAATCAGTGGAATGCCAGCAGACAAAGCCCCAGGGGCAGACGGACTAATGGCGGCCTTTTATAAAGAGTATGCAGATATTCTTGCTCCATATCTATTACAGGTATACTTGGAGGCAATGGAGACAGGCGAGGTGTTGCCCACTCTTAGGGAAGCCACGATAATCAGGATACTAAAGCCTGATAAGGACCCTACTAGACCGGATTCCTATAGGCCATTGTCCTTAATTATCTAGATGCTAAAATCTATGCCAAACTACTTGCGAACAGACTGCAGCCGATGCTGCCACAGATGGGGCCGGTCAACGGCACATAACCTATGGACAATATTTGTATTATTACATTATCTGGCCCCACATGTGCAGGCAGTGGCAACACTGCTAGACGTTACAAAAGCGTTCGACTCCCCCTTTTGCCCCGAATGGGTTTCAGCCCTCTATTTGTGAAGCAAATTTGTGAAGCAAATGAAGATAATCTATAATAACCCGAGGGCGCGAGTAAAGGTAAATGGGCGTATGTCGGATTCATTTCACATTACGAGAGGGACACTACAGGTGTGCCCATTCTCGCCGCTATTATTTGCAATTGCCACTGAGCTGCTGGCGGCCAGGCTTCGTCAAACATCACGCACATCGGAGCATAGGATTTACATCTCTGGGGCTATTGATATCCTTATATGCTGACGACACAACAATCTACCTTGTGAACCCATGTGAAAACTTTGATGTAATCATGAGAGAACTGGTGCGATTTGGCGGCCTGACGGGGGTACGGATTAATTGGGAGAAATCGGTAATGATGGCCCTTACAGATGGCACTGCCCCATGTGAAACGGAATCCCCTATTGCATGGGCCGACGGAGCCACTCGCTATCTTGGTATATGGATCAGTCGCTCCTTACAAGAAATATGGTTGGCTAATTACGGGAGAGTCATGGACTGGATTGAAAGTAAGGTCCAATGTTGGAGGAGACTGCCATTATCACTGATAGGCCGTATAGCGGTAACGAAAATGGTAATACTCCCCAAACTCCTATACCTATTTGTAAATATACCAATGCCACTGAACACACACTTTTGTAAACGATTGAGGACAAGTATAATTGAGTTAACATGGGCAGGTAGGCAACCCCGGTATCATGGAACCTTTTGACGCTACCATTCGCTCAGGGGGTGCTGGCGGCCTCGGACTTCGAGCTGTATGCATATAGTGCACAGGCGCAATACTTGTACTTCTGGCACCACCCCACCCCACCCCATTCCAACCACACGTTGCCATAGAAATCGACAGAGTTGCGCCTACCCCGCTAAACACAGCAGTGTACCAACATTATAAAAGGCCTCAAAATGAAATAAACACAGTGGAAACAACAACATGGGCCTGGAGGAACATAGGCAAGAGGGCGGGTCACAGTGAACTTTACGCTCCCTCCATGCCATTGGGGGGGGTAATCCACTCCTGGCACCACTAGTGGACAGGGGCACCGCAGGCGCATGACCTGACTAAAGGAAGCGACTTATATCCTGATGACACGTTTATCACTCTCCAACAGATGTGCAAACAGCCGCCATCTGCCTCAGACACGTTATTGTATTACCAACTCAGAGCTACAAGCAGATCTAGATATGTTGACTTCCCGTAGGCACCCCCCACTCTAGCAGCGCTAATCCATCTCCCCGTAAATTGATCACCCGTGTATATATAGTGAAACACAGAACGCATCCCTCATCATTACAAGCACGTCCAAGGCGCAGTGGGAGGAGGACACAGGGGTTAATATAACAGATAAACAGTGGCAATTTTGTTGCTCGCAGCTAGAACAGCTATCAACGAACTATAGGCTGAGGCTAAGTTTTTACACAGGGTATACAGAACGCCGCTACAATTACACCGTATGGGACTACAACCTGACACGAGGTGTTGGAGATGTAGCTCGCAAGCTGCAACATTCACAAACCTGGCTTGGAATTGCGGATCGATAGCGCAATATTGGACTGAAGTGGGTAGGCACATTGAGGATATCACTGGGGTAGAGATACACCTCACCCCACTGATATCACTAATGGGATTTGTACTGGAAATATCAAAGGGCTCGCGCAAATTAACGGCTATGCTGCTGCTGTTGGCTAAACGGCAGGTGGATATGCACTGGAAGAAGCACCGGCCACCTTCTTAGCGGGATGGCTACGTGCAGCGACATACTGTTGGGATCAACTGACGAACTATTGGGACCTAATGCCTGCTGCAGCTAGGCCAGTAGATATTTGGCGTCCGTTTGTGAGGTGGCTGGGGTTGGGGGGTGCGGACCTTCAAAATGATACCTAACTTATGTCACAGAGCTGGTGGAGAGGAGAAGACACTACCATAGAGTATATTTATGTGAAGAGAGTTTGACGAGGTCCAGCTGCCTAGTGTAGACAGAAGACTCCATATAGACTGTGAGGGTGGAAATCTATGGTGTATGTAAAGTGATAGCACAGGTAGGCGTGATAAAGTCTTTTTGTGATGATTATTTTGAAAATGGCAGGAGGTAAGGGTTGGGGGGGGTTTGTAATGTTGTTTATTGAATATAGAGATATGGTTATTTGGCAGTGAAGCTGAGCGGCTATAGTAATCTGAACTATACTATAGGAATCCAATGCCTATACAGGTTATATCTCAGCTGAGCCTCCGGGATGTCGGCAACAAGGCTGTGTAATCTGCTTTTTCGGATGCTCTTCACGTGCTGCTGGCCCATGTGGTTGTAGGCGATGAGCTGTGTTCACTGTATGAGTGTCCAATAATACAAAAACAAAAAAAACTGCAGTTCAAGGTAAGCCATTTTCAGTTTGGTTATGCTCTCCTTCCATTTCATTGGCACCCTTTAAGTATTCACAAACATTTTAATGGTGGAAGTTCCTTTCTAACTTGGTTATTCAAGAAAACCAGTATTCCTATACCTCACCGACTGACTGTTGAAGGCAGGTGCCACAGTTTGTTGTGGAACACCTCTATATGATGGCGAACCTCTTGACATTGTTGGGGTTCACTGTTAGAGCTGAAGTAGCACCTGAGTCTTTTGCAGAGACTTCCATCCACTGGGATAATCCTGGACCCAGTGGAGTTCAGAGCTATGTCCCTGCAAAGAGCCCAGGACCTTCGGACTACGATCTGTGCTTCAGGCTCAGTCCTCTATTATGGCGAGAGTGCCTCTCCGGCTTCTTAGCCTTTTAACTTTGTGCATGCTCTTTGTCTGCTATGCCATGTAGCACATGCATGCTCTGTAACAGAAGTTGAAACTCCAATGAGCCCAGCATCAATGTAATCCAACCAAATACATCCAAATCTCAGAGGAGATGGCTTGAGATTTGCAATGGTGGCTCCCTGAATGCAGTTGGCCCAGCGATAGGCCCCCCTCCATCCATTCCCCACCCACACTTGACGGTGGTGATGGACAAGTTGTTGCTGAGCGTGAAGATCATCTGCGGAAGGTAGTGATCTGAGGACTCTAGTTTTCGGCAAAGGGCTGCCTCTACATCAGTCTGCTGGAGTTGTGGGCCATTCTCCTCGCTTTGAAGGCCTTACTGCTGTCCATTAAGGGGAGGCTGATGCTGTCCTCACAGACAACACAACTGCTGTGTGGTACAGCAATAAGCTAGGTGAGGTGAGATGGGGCATGGGTCCTGTGTTGGAAGGTACTTGAAGCACTGAGGCATTCTCCTTAAACCACTTAGCAGGATCCCAGAATGCTAGAGCAGATGAACTGAGTAGGTGGCATCTGGCAGGTCACTGATGAAGGCCACATCCTAAGGTGGTGCAGGATGTCTTTCAACAGTGAGAAGACCCTTGCTAGATCTTTTTGCCATCATTGGAGAAGGCGAAGTTTCAAAGTTTTATGCATTGGAGTTTTCACAAGGACATTCTTTAGGGGATGCTTCTTGCTGGAATGGAACACAGGAATACTGTCCACCTTTCTGCCCCTGCCTTCCCTGTCCCAAGTTCTGAAAAAGATCAGGAACAGCCAGGCCCAAGACCTCCCTGTGGCTCCAGATTGAACTGGGAGAGAATGGTAATCTTACCTTCGAGGCATGAGCATCTGTCTTTTGATAAGGCTGCCACTTTGAGCACCTTCTGTCTCGGCAACAGGGCAATGTCCTCCACCCTAATCTACACCACCAAAGAAATTGAGCAGTGGCAATTGCCTGTGTTTGTTTGATTTGCCTCCTGAAGTGGTGGATGCCTTCCTTGCCGCCAGGTGCCCTTCCATTTATGCTGGCCGCAGGGACAAACTGTGGTCTAATCTGAGTTTCACATGACTGACTCCCATACAAGCAAAGCTGTCAGACGTCCTTTTGTTTGATTTGTCTTTGGACCTAGCGAGGTCTTGCAGTGTGTGCTACTAAAGGTTACTTGTCTGCGTTTCCAAGACCCACTCTTGTGGTGAGATTTATTAAAGGTTTGACTCTCACAATCTGAAAGAGACAATTAGTTATGGATTCCTCACCTTAGAATTACCTCCAGGCGTCCGACTGGATCAGAAGAATTTTTTCTTCAGCAGTACCCCTGCGCATCAATTGGTGGCGTCGGACGACTCTGCATTTGTCGTTAGCGTAGTGGTTGCTGGAATGACGTTGTGGTATCTACTTAGACGCCGCTCTCTCACACTGACGTCATTTCTTTCTTGTTCCGCGCCAGCTATTGCAGATCTGGAGAGAGCGGTACCTCGAGTCACTTTTTGACTCCTTTTTTTGCCACTTGTCAACCTCTTTTTTGAGTTGTTTGACTCCTGGTCTCACGTTGGACTGGCTTCAAGGCTTACGACTCCTGTCACAAATTGTTTTCGGTCCTTCTCTGACTGCTGGGCCATGAACCCAAAGTCTTTGCAGGAACAGTCCCAAAAGCTTCTTGAGGCCCGGCAGTCCGCTCCTTGCGGTTCGAGGTCCTGGTTTAGAGGAAGGGCGCGGGACTGGTCACAGAGCCACCACCACTCATTGAAGTCTTTGGGTAAGTTGGTGCACAAGAAGAAGGCGAAGTATCATCGTCTCTCTTTGCATTTTCCCCATCCATTGGTCGACGGGAAGCGAAAGGTAGTTGTCCGGCGCCCCCGCGCGCCTATTGGGTTGACTCTGGCCATTCCTCCCTTTCCGGGAGCCGGAGTGACCCCTGCCCAGCTTCAAAGCTTTTACGAAGCCTTGCATTCCATCTTTGGGAGCCCGACTCAGCGGGCGTGCCCTCCGGTCCCGCGGACTCGGCTGGGGCTTCTAGGCTTTCGATGCCGGCAGCTTCGGTGCCGCAGGGCCCCCAGTTGGAAGAATCTGACTGGAGAGAGGAGTTGGGTGAGGCCAGTGGTTTGGATACATCCCCAGACCATGGCATGGTTTCGCCCCCTACCATGGCTACGGAGGAGGGTACATCTTACGCAGTGGGGTTATGTAGGGCGGCCAAAGCCTTAAAATTCGAGCTTCCTAGGGTGGCAGTCATGACAAACCTCCTGACCAAGGTGCTTTAGCCGGCAGCGGCCTCTTCGGAGCCCCTGCTGCCGTTCAATGAGGCCCTCACGGACATTTTTTTGGGCACTTGGTCCAAGCTCAACAAAGGGGCTCCTGTGGATATGATTTATTTATTTGATTGCCCTTCGCCACTACCCGGCCCTGGGGAACTCCATTTCCCTCTCCCAACACCCCACCCCTGAGAGCTTGGTGGTCCAAGCCTATACTACCAAGGCTGCATTCCCTACCTCACCACCTGATAGGGAATCCAAGAAGCTGGATCACCATGGGAAGATGTTTTCTTCCTTCAGCTTAGGACTGCTGTCGGTGAACACCGCATGTCTCTTGGGTGTGTACTCCCACTCTGTGTGGGAAACGGTTGCGCAGGTGCTGCCACAGTGCCCGGAGGAGGCCTAGGCCGTGCTCTCCCGTGCAGTTGTGGAAGGGAGAGATGCAGCGGAGTTCGCTATCCGTTATGGGCTGGACACTGCTGACTCTCTAGGCAGGACGATTTCCACGATGATAGCCCTTAGACGCTATGCCTTGCTGAGGTCTACTGGCTTTCCGGGTGATGTCCAAGCTTCAATTTTAGACTGACCCTTTGATGGCGATCGCTCGTTTGGCGACAAGGCGGAGAACGTGTGTGAGCGCTTTAAGGACTCCAGGGCTACGTCCAGGTCTTTGAGTCTTGCAACCACCTCCCGCCCAGCGCAGTCTGCCTTTCGCCCCTTTCGTGGCTACAGTAGAGGTGCCCCACCACATTGAGTCACAGGCCACGCACAAGCTGTCCAGCTTCTGCGTGGCTGGGGATGTGGGACCCACTGTTGTGTGGGCCAGCGGGCCGGCCAGTCCACTAGCGCCCCCTCTGCAGCAGCCTCCAAGCCCTCCTAGTCCGACCTTTCAGGGCCACCATTTTCTAGTGGGTGGTAGGATTTGCCACTATCTCCCCCACTGGCTCTACATCACGTCGGACAGGTGGGTTTTGCAGATAGTCCAAAGGGACTACTCCTTCCCCTTCGAGACTATCCCACCATCCATGCCACCATAGACCCATCGTATGTCGGAGGATACTATTGGCCGTTCTCCAACAGGAAGTTACGGCTCTCTTGGCCAAGGGAGCCATCGAGCGAGTTCCTGCCCCAGAAGTAGGTCTTTGTTGTTCCCACTACTTTCCGGTGCCCAAGAAGGACAAGGATCTGCATCCTATCTTGGATCTCATGAACATCAACCGCTTCCTCCAGAAGGAGAAGTTCAAAATGTTTACACTAGCTCAGGTCCTGGCTGTCTCTCACCTCCAGACTACGGCCGGCCTCCTGCATTCGCTGGGGTTCACCATCACTGTGCCGATGTCACACCTAATTCCCTCTCAGAAGCTCCTTTCCATCGGAGAAATTCTGGACACAGCGCAGTTTCAGGCCTATCCTCCCGATTATCGAGTCTGGGATATTCTGGCTATGATTACAATCTTTCAGCCTCAATCCCTGGTTTCGGTCAGAATGAGCCTTAGACTACTGGACCTCATGGCCTCCTGCATCCTGCTGGTGGACTAAGCTAAGTGGCATATGCAGGCTCTGCAGTGGAACCTGAGGTTCCAGTGGGCACAGCGTTAGGGGAATCTTTCTGATTGTGTTCAGATCTCGGCGGGCACTGCACAACAATTGCACTGGTGGCTAATGAACCAGGATTGGGTCAACGGCATAGCCCTCTCCCTTCCCCAATCAGAGTTCACAGTGGTGACAGATGCATCACTGCTGGGGTGGGGTGGCCACGTGGGAGAGGCGGATATCAGAGGCCTCTGACCTCCGGCGGAGTCCGGGCTCTACATCAACCTTCTGGAGCTTCGGGCGATTCGTCTTGCATTACAGGCATTCCTTCCCTCTGTCCGGGGAAGAGTAGTGCAGGTGTTCACCGACAACACCACCGCAATGTGGTATTGCAACAAACGGGGTGGGGTGGGGTGGTGTTGTGTACCCTATGTCAGAAGGCTCTCTGCCTTTGGACATGACTGGAACATCAAGGCATATCTCTGGTGGTTCAACACCTGGCAGGTTCTCTGAACCCCAGGGCGGACAAACTCACATGCATGATGGATCACTAATGGCGTCTTCAGTCGGAGGTGGTGCAAGGTCTCTTTCAGCAGTGGGGAGAGCCTTGGTTAGATCTATTCGCCACCGAAGCGAACACGCAATGTCCCCAGTTCTCGGCATTGGAATTGCCAAGGCGGCACTCGCTGGGCACCGCTTTTTGCCGCAAGTGGAGTTGCGGTCTTCTATACGCCTTTCCGCCTATACCACTTCTGCCCAGAGTGCTGAAGATCAAGCGTGACCGGGCCAAAATCATTCTTGTGGCCCCAAATTGGGCACGAAGAGTATGGTATCCCATGCTATTGCACCTGGCCATTACTCTGATCAGGCTGCCTCTTTGGGAGAATTTTCTGTCGCAGCAGCAGGGGACGAGCCTCAACCCACACCTGTCCAGCCTCCACCTCCTTGCGTGCAGATTGAGCGGTGACAGTTGACAGCTCTCGACCCTCCTTCAAAGTCTGCAATGTTATCTTGGCATCCAGGCGTCCCTCCACCAAGACGGTATACGCCTGTAGATGGAATAAGTTTGTGGCATGGTGCGCAGCAAAGGCTGTGGATCCCCTTTCTGCCCCCCTTTCAGAGGTTCTCCTCTTCTTTCATTCTTTGGCCCAGCAGGGCTCTGCTCTGGGCACTCTCAAAGGATATCTTTCGGCCATTTCAGCTTTCCTTTGGCTGCTTGACAAACCTTCTCATTTCAGGTCCCCTATTGTAAATCGCTTCCTTAATGACATTACTCACTTGTTTCCTCCAACCCCTTTCGTAATGCCCCAGTGGGACTTGAACCTGGTTCTCACCTATCTTATGTGCGCTCCTTTCGAGCCGCTACATAACTGTCCTCTCAGACTTCTGACACTGAAGACTGCCTTTCTGGTTGCCATCAACTCTGCTCGCAGGGTGAGTGAACTTTGAGCCCTTTCTTCTAAACCTGCTTTCCTGGCTGTTCATCCGGACAAAGTTGTCCTTTGAACTAGGCCTTCTTTCCTTCCCAAAGCTGTTACCTCGTTCCAGTTAGGAGAGACCATCACTTTGCCTACCTTTTTCCCACCCGCATCCTTCTAAAGAGGAAGAGAGGCTCCACTGTCTGACACCAAAACGTGTGCTTTCATTCTACCTGGATCGCACAAAACCATTTGGGGTGGATGACCAGCTCTTTGTTGGCTATGTGGATGCCAAGAAAGGTCGGGCCTTGCAAAAACGAACCATCTCCTGATGGGTCGTTCTTTGCATCAAAATATGCTATTCCTTAGCGAAAAAGGAACCTCCAGTGGGGTTACGTGCTCCATTCCACCAGGGCGACGGCAGCCACTACAGCTTTGGGACGTGTGGTCCCCATTCTTGACATCTGCCAGGCAGCTACTTGGGCTTCACTGCACATGTTTACCAAACACTACTGCCTGGCTAGCCAAACCAGGAGGTACGGCTTCTTTGGCCGTTCAGTTCTCCAGGACTTTCTGGTGTGAACTTGGTTCGCAGACCCACCTCCGGGCTTGGTATTGCTGGTGTACCTATTCTAATGTGAGGAGTCCATAACTAATTGTCTCTTTCAGATGAACAAGTTACTTACCTTCTGTAACAATATATCTGTAAGAGACCTAGATTAGTTATGGATTTCTCACCGCCCCACTCATCCTCCCTGTTCTGCGAACTGACTTCTAGGTAAAGGGACTCCCTTTTAGGGCACTAGTTTTATACACCAGTGGTCAGTGACTTACATGGCTCGGCATGCTAGGGTGGCATCCAAGTAGATACTGCAACGTTGTTCCGGCGACCACGACGCAAACGTCGAACGCAGAGTCGACCGAAGCCACCTATCGACGCGCAGGGGTACGGCTGAAGAAATAATTCTCCGGATCCAGTCCGACGCCTGGGGGTAATTCTAAGGTGAAGAATCTATAACTAATCTATGTCTCTTACAGATATATCATTACTGAAGGTAAGTAACTTGTTCCTCCCTCTCAAACCAAACCCAAACCATTTGTGATCCAACAATGGATTCTTAACTTTGGATTGATGTTTCTCATGTATACGGCCATCGAACCAATGCTTTTTGCTGTGCCGCCTGACCCTAAAGACTGTTTTCCTTATTGCGATTACATCCACTTATTGCATGCCATTTTCAGTGCAATTGGGCAATCCGTCACTTAACTAGTGTTCTTTGCTCCCCCCTCACCCCTTAAAAGAGGAGGAGATGGTCCATCGCTTGGACCCTAAAAGGGCCTTTAAGCTTCTAAATTGGTTGTACCAAGGAAAATAGAGTATACAATCTGCTTTTTGGGGGGTTCTCTGCAGTGTAGAAATGGAAGGCTGTGAAGAAGAGTACCATGTTGAGGTGGAAAATCCTCTGCATTAAGATCTGGTATGCATTGGCCAAGAAGCAGCCACTGGAAGGTCTGAAAGTGCCCATTCCACCAGGTTATTGCTGCTACCACTGCATTGGCACAGGGAGTGTGTGTACTTGACATTTGCCAAGCTGCGATGTGGGTGTTAGTTCATATGTTTACAAAGCACTTACTGCCTTGACAGCTAGGTCCAGTGGGGAGGACAGTTCGTCTTTTGGGCCGTGCAGGACTTTTTGGTCTGAATCCACACCACAGAGCCTCCCTCTGGGCAGGTACAGCTTTGGTGTCAGTTCTAAGTTGAAGAATATTCAGTTGGAAGTATCCATCAGAAGAAAAAGTTACTTACCTTCAGTAACGCTCTTTCTGGCGGGCAATATGTCAAACTGTAGATTCCTCAGCTGCTTCCCTCCACCCCTTACTGTTGAGTGGCCTCTTATTAACATCTAAATATGTCTCAAGTTTGAACTCCCCACACTGTTACCAACAATTGTTCATACTCCATGTCTGAGGGCACAAAGTGTGAAAGAAACTTATTTTGGCGTCTAGTGGTGTTGCCTCGATGCTCTCCACCCTGTCATCTCGGGGGTGGTGTGCAGTCTGCATGGAGCCACATGACACTACCTACTGGCTTATTGGAGCATTGCTATGGAAAAGGTGTTCTGGATCCAGTCAGACACCTGGGGTTGTATTTTAAGGTGAGGTATCTAGATTAAAGTATCCAACAGAAAGAGTATTCCTAAAGGTAAGTAACGGTAAGTAACTTGTTCTTTTCTGCGAATCAGTTAGTATATTTACAGCGTGTGCCTTTAATTATTTACAACACTCTCCTGCCTTGCAGTGCTTTGCAGTACTTTGACCTACTGCATTTAAACCTGTGGACAAAGTACTGCACAGTGTGGCTCAAGCATTAACACCTGTGCCTCAGTGAGACTAGATTGTTATTGTTTGCAAATCTCAGCCCATAAAGTCTGGTGAGGGAATGGGCTCTCAACACCATCCCTTGGCAATCCCCTGAAGATAATAGAAAATCTTGGAGTACATAATTGAGCAACTGACAACTAGGCAATATCATCTTGCGATGGCATATTGGAGGGAAAAGGAGGTGGGCCTCATAGAGATGGATGAAAGAGTGGTTGTGAAGAGTATGCTGGTCAGTTGATGTTTTTTCTTGGGTTCTATTATGTCTTTTTTGCTTTTGTCCCCTCTTCCTCCTCCCTGTACGTCCTTTGGTATCCCATCTCTAGTTATCCGTGATCTCTAAAAACTGAAAATTGTTTTAAGAAGAATTTGATGACTTGAGGCTACATGTACAAAACTTCAGAATTGGGATTTCCTACGTACGATTCTTAGCGAATTTACACGAGGAAATCGCAATTCATAATGTAAGAAAACTTAAAAGTCTTTTAATAACGATTCCTAATGGGTCACAAATCGACCTACCTCATGAATATTAATGAGGTTGGTCATTTGCTACCCATTGGGAATCACAGCCATCACAGGGATGGTGGCCTGCTGGGATCAGAAGACCACCATGTTGGTGATTGCTTTTAAATAAAGCATTTTTTATGCAGCCAGTTTTCCTTAAAGGAAAACTAGATGCATTTCAGAAAAATAAATGAAGTGTTCTTTTTATTTTTTAAGAGCAGGCAGTGGTCTGTGGGACCACTGCCTGCTCTTAAAAATGTTTTAAGTAAAAGAGACGACTCTCTTGGATGAATAGTAGATTGTACACAAATCCCTATTTCATTACCTCATGCTCTCACTTTCATCCACATGGTTCTAAAGGCACCCAGACCCCATTAGTCAATCAACACATATATGATAAAAAAGGCAAAGAAATACATAAAAAGGTTATTTTATTTAGAATTCGATTTCTAATTTTACAGATAAAAACACTTCAAGTACATGAATGATAATATTAAAAACAGTATCTCATAAAAAACAATATAGACAAACAATATAAAAAACTAGGAGAGACAGCAAAGATTCAGTGTGAACAAATAATCACATCAATGACAAAGTTGTTTCCACTGGAGTTTGTCTACTCAAGTATGTAAGGGTCTACAGTCCTTAATATTCTGTTAGGCCCCCACACATTCCTAGGATACAACCCAATATTGTAAACAATTGCGTCAACGGGTTTCGGTGGTATTATTCTTATTCCGACCACCTTCTTCAAGATAAAAATGTGATATACAGTCTCCCTTGTACAAATCCCTGAATGTTTCCCTGGGTGGACTTGATGGGTCAGTGTCCTCTGATCTTTGAAGGCGGGGCTCACTTAGGCTCCAAGCGGCAGCTATATATTTTCTATTCCCGGGTGGTAATCCTGTATGTGATTCATGTAATTCTCTCCACCTTCCTAATCCTCTGACAGTCCGTTTTATTATTGGGGATCTGCCAAATTTTGTGGTCGCTCACGCTGATTCCACAACTCTACTTTTTTCATATGGGTATGATTACCGGAAAACTTTGTGGGAGGACAGGCCGCGTGCTTGCATGCTCGTCGGATAGTGTAGGTCCTGCCTTGCCATAAGACCTCGCCATTTGGTCTTATTTGATTTTCATTTTCACATGTGATTAGTTATCTATTGTTTTCCCAATCCAGGAGCATGAAGACCCTGAGCCACGTGTTCTGCCAAACTAGGTTGTATTTTTCCATTACAAAGCAGGACTTGTAGACCAGTGTAATGACAGATTTTTCCGCTTCTTCGGGTATTTCAGTTAGTTATACAGGCAATCATTACTTATCCGAGTCCCTTCCCAGATTTCCTGAGGACACCTCACTTCAGAATACTCACCTGAAAAAGAAATAGAACTAACTACTAAAGATGAAAGAAGTCATAGCTCTGAGGGTATGTATAGCAACGTCTCCCGACGAACAATGCACATCTGCACGAGCAACACACCCTGGTGTGAATCAACAATGCCTTATGACGAACAACGCGAGCAACACACCCTGGTGCGAAATCAGCAACGTCTCCCGACGAACAATGCGCATCTGCACGTGCAACACCTTCCGGTGAAAAATCAGTACATCCCTCATACACTATGTTGGGTTGATCTACTTATACTTTTGGTATTCTTGCTTAGGAGCCGATTGCCCCACCGTATCAACAACTACCTGTTAGAGGGGAAATAGCCCATCCCTCTGAAAGCACTTGGTAAAAAAGGGGCCGACCTTCCTTTACAAAGAATAAGAACCAAATTCACATTCCAAGGGTCTTTATTACATGATAATAGTGGTGGCAAGAAAGAAATAATAATGGTTAAACATCAGTACAAATATACACATAAAACCTGAAAATGAAAGGTAAAATTCGATAGTTAGATATACATCTCACCATATTAGACATCTGTATCTTGAAGAAGGGTCCAACTCTCTCCCCCTGTCCTTCTCTGGTTAGGCCAAGACTCTCTGCTCCACAAACACGACTGCACGTCAGCACCGTGAAGTTTCATCAGACCATCAAAGCCGCCAGACTGTCGTCTCACAGGCCATCAATTCATCTCTCTCCCTCTTGGACCCACTTTCACTAATATAGAATGTGTCTCTTTCTCGAAGCTTCTAGAAGAACCTGCCTACCATTTTCACAGGATTCCTGTACCGCCTCGTACCAGGCACACAACAGCAGCTGGCCAAGCGTTTGTTGGGTCTCCGGCGCGAAGAGAGCACATTCCACCAATAAGAACCGGTCCGTGCTGGTTCACTGCTACCGAATAACACATCAAACATAAAACATTACCCTTCACCAAAAGAGGCTCTGCAAGATGGTGACAAGGAAGAACATGGCTTTGCTCGAGCACTGGCCCTTAGGCACGAAAAGGAGCAAAAACAGTGTATAAGACAGCATGAGGTTGTCAAAGTCTATCGGTAAGCTCTGCAAATAGGTGGAGTGAGAGTCGAAACTACATCACATACTGAGATGGTGGTGGGCAATGGTCATAACCACGCCAATCAGAACCGGTATCTCAGTCACTACAACCAGATAAGATGGGATATCTGTTCTTCTCTAGGGCAAATCGTCAGGCTCAATACAGTAAGCAAAGCAATTAAATATAATGAGAAGATTGTAAATTTTATGAAGACAACATGAAAATAAAAATTAAACCCATATGTATGTATGTATATATTTGGAATTTGTATTGGGCAAACTTAACTGAAAGGCATTGTAGGGCTGTGCTGGGTCAAACGTAAAGACTGAGTGAGTGATTACAGTAGAGGCTGGGTTTCTCAGAATACTGGTTGACTGTTATATTGTTGTGATGTTGTTCCTTAAAGGAGTGTGTTTTATGCTCTTTTCTAATTTGGAGTAGGGTAGGGGCAGCCCTAATGGATAAAGGTATGTCGTCCGATTCAGTATGCTTAAATGGAAACCTGTTTTATTTCATATATGTTTTTTGTATTTTGTCTCCATGCTGTAGGTGTTCCTTGAGCCACAGGAAAGTCATGAGCTTGTTGGCCAGCTAGGCAGGGGTGTGCCTTTGTAAATTATCCAGCTAGTTTTGAAGATGGTACAGACTTACAAGGGAAGCCAATGGAGTTCCTTCAGGGTTGGGGTGACGGGCCCATGATGGGGTATGTTGTGGATTGTAGGATGTCCATCAGGGGTCGTGTGGAGTCTGGGGCCTTTGAGCATTAGCACCATACAGATGCATGAGTTTGAGCAGCTCTAAAGTCCCTCTCTTGGAGGAATGCTTTCACTTTCTTTAGTAGTGATAGCTGTATTTCTAGGCTATGTATTCATTGGGGGTTAAATTGGTGTCAAAGGTGAATCCGAGTCACTTCGCATTGGATAACATGTGGATCCGCTCATGTTGATGTCATGGAGCTCGGTTTGGACTAGTCGTTGCCTGTGTTTTTTCGCAAATAGGAGGAATTCTGTCTTGACCGGTTTCGGGGTTGAGCTTCAGGCAGTGCTGAACATCAAGGTCTAGATGGGTGTGAGACATTGGATGTCTCAATCTTTCCCATTGATAATTATTAGTTTATACTTGACCATAGGTCTGATTGTGTGGACTGGAGGATTGGAAGGTCATGTTTGGATGGGATCCTGAACAGTGAAGCTTAGAATTCCCTCCCTGCTTGCTCGTAAAGGAGGCTGTGCTATGAACAGTGTAATCATAAGATTTAAAGTCCAAATGAAAATTAGTTGGCTCTTATTCAAAGATTAGTCAGAATATGTTGGAGGAGGGTGGCGTAGGAAGAGAGTTCATTTTGTCAATATTAAGCCTTTTAGTTAACATCATAAATTGTAAGGATCAGTTAAAAAAGATCTTTCAGTTTAATAATGTGCAGCTTTTCATTACTGCTGGCAAATGTAAGCTCTTGAATGGTAAAACCTTCTGCTTTCAGAATGGACATCAAAATGCAGCTAATCTGCAAAGAAATACATTATTTGTAAAATTACTTTATACACGCTACATGTAGTGTTATATCTTAATATAATGTAATATTTTCCACGTGTACTTACAGCCGAAAATCCGATGTCTAACATAACACCTTGATCAGCTATCATAGCCTGCACGTTAATCCCTAACTGGCATGGCAGTGGATTATTTCATTTGTGGAGCTTGACAGTTTTGCACAACAATACAAACAAAACTTCATCATATAAGGATACCAATAGTTAGTGTCCATAACTTATTCTCAAGAGCCTTACCAGTAGCCTCAGTTGGAATATCACTTATACCGTGAGCACAAAGAGAGATCGCTGTGAGAAATTGGGTTGTTGTTTGACGAGAGTAAAAATTCTACTCAAGCAACAACCACAATCCTTGTCAAGGTGAACCACAAAAGTCACTAATTTAACCTGCGCTTAACCCTGTGACAGCTTGGCACAAAAACAGTCAGGCTTAATTTGGAGGCAATGAGTAAAGTATTTATGCAGCACATAAATAGGAATTAAGTGAAAGCACAATACAAGAGAAATCCACCATCAACCGGAGTTTTAAATTTTTAACATTTCAAATGAAAAATGGTGCCTAGAAGAGCAAAATGCCAACCGTGGAAATCTCCTTGCGCGGGACGAGGGCAAAATCGAAAGCTATGGCTGACTGTGATAGCTCAGTTCAGAAATTGGATTGAACCCGGTCTCCGCTTACCTTCGGACATAGAAAATATTTTGAAGAAAAATGTCTGAGAAGGTACATACAGCAGGCAGGGCAGAACAATGCAACTGGCATGTCCGAGGAGGAGGCAGCACCATCTTGGGGGAGTTTTGAGTAAAGTCGCTGTGAGGTTTTCTACGTTCTGACTTAGTCTCTTTTATGAAAGTCTAAAAAAGCAAAACAAATATGCAGGCTATGGCAGAGGGCTTCACGATCCTGGATACCCCTGCTGGAACATGCTGTTCAACTGGATTTGCCTCTACTGATGACCATGACGTCTGGCTGACTGGCGATGCACCTTGGGTGGCAAGCAAGTGGGTCTTTGTCTCCTCCTAGTTCTCAGAGCAAGTTTTGACTGAAAATTCTTTAGGTCCTAGGTTTTCAATTTGGGCTATCCGGGAATGGGTTCAAGATGGTTGGAGCCTTTTCTGTCCCTGAGGCTCTGATCAGAAGACCAGCCAACTAGCCCTTGCAGTCGCTATGAAAATCCTTGATTCAAGCAGAAAGCAGGTCTCAAACAAATGTGTGGTCCTCTGAGGGCACGAGGCAGGCCTCAGACAGCAGGGCAGTCCTGAAGAACACTGCAGGCCTCAGACAGCAGGGCAGTCCTGAAGTACACTGCAGGCCTCAGACAGCAGGGCAGTCCTCTGAGAGTCATTCCACAGGTCCAGAAGTAAACTGAAGAGTGGGTATGTAGAACCTCATTTTATACCTGGTGCCATCGTTGAAGTGAAAATACTTATCAGGGTATTCAATATAGGCATGATGATGCCCTGAGGAACCACGACCTTGTCCGGCACATGGAGCTGGAATAAGAATAACAATTTGTTTGTGAAGATTGAATTTTCCGATCTCATTTTCCAAGCCCTGACTAAGTTCTCACAGTTTGGAACAAAACACGTTGGCTCAGCTGTTTGTTTTTATAAGGAACTGTATTCGATGAAAGAAAATGTATCAATAAATGTTCTTGAAATAAAAAGACTGATTAGATAATATCAATTCTGTGTTATCTAGATGTGGATGATAATCCCAATCCAGGTCTGTATAATTGGCAATATCGACGTTTCGATCCCATAAAAGGCATAAAGTCCAATTAAACATTGGGAGGGGATCTCCATCAGGACAAGAAAGGAACAAACTAGATGGTGAGCTGAAAGAAACCAATCAATAACTAGATAGACCCATTGATAAATTTCTCATTACCTCTACGTCCCTCGTCCTCGACCCAGTCATAACACATGAGGTATTCCACCCGACAGGAAACAAAACAGGAAACGCTTTTTAGACTCCACCCACCCTCCTGTCAGGTGCTATAACACATCTCACCACCAGAAGCAAATCCTGTTTTGTTTCCTGTCGGTTGGACTACTGATGGGTGACGCTTGGGTGAGTGCCGGGCACTTACCTGCTACGACTGTCCTGTGGTTCCCTCCTTGGCTGGGCCTTGGGGGTGCTCGTGGACCTCCGTGGGACCTTTTGTAAGTCGGGCTGCTGGGCTTCCTGTACTTTCCTCCTGGCGGGGGCCCTGGGTTGCGGGGCTTCTCGGGTTCCCGTGGATTTCTTTCTTCGCCTGGATTCCTGGAGGAGCGCTGGAAGTGGTTGCTTTCTGCGGGGCGCCCCGGAGCTTTCTGCCCTTTTCTCTGCAACTTGGGGGCTTGCTCCGGTGGACTGGCTGCTGCTGGGACGGGCATGCTGCTGCCCCACGAGTCCTGCCCTTGCCGGTGTTGGTTGGCTGGCTGCGCTCACCTCGGTGGATTCGGGGACGTCCTCCCTTCAGTTGGGGCTGCCCCTGGATAGCGGGCGCCGGTTCTTCGGAGATTGCCGGGGCTGGAGATGTCGGAAGTCGGCAGGAAGCCGTTCCCGGCATCGGCTCCTCATTTTTGCCTGGGCGGTCGCCCGGGTGGGCTCCGGGTTCCCTGCCTTCATCTCCTGATTGGCTGGACGGCTCATGGCGATGACGTCATCGTCTCCTTTCGGCCTGAGTGACTTTGCTGGGTTTCTTTCGTTGGCCGCTCCTGGGAGGCTGGTTTTCTGCCCCTCCTTCTTCAATCAACGGGGCTACAGCTGTGAGGTGAGTGTTTTCCTCCTATTTATGGCGGGAGTTCGGTTTTCTCTCCTGTGACGCTCGTGGTGTTGCTGTGCATTCCGTGTGGTTTTTTTGCTGTTTCGTGGTGATATTTGCAATGGGTAAACACCACAGGAAGAGAAGATTCTGCGCCTGCTGGTCGGATTGCTGGTCTGGGTGGCTCCAAGCGACTGAAGCGCCTGCTTTTGGAGACGCTGTCCAGTCTCAAGGCTTCCAAGAAGGGTGCGGTGGGTCGCTCTGAGGCGGCTGCCCCCCTATATTTGGATATTTCTTCCTCTACTTTGGGTGCGGTGGATCTGCAGGGCAAGTACATTTCGAGGGAGCTGATGCCTGATCTGCTCTGCCATGTTCGGGAGAATATGGGTTTCCCTGTGGAGTCTGTGCCCAGTACCTCCCAGGACGCTGTTCTGCCGCAGTTTCGGAAGCCTGCGCCCTCTTCTATGCCCATCCACCCCTTTGTCATGGATGTCCTCCTTAAGGAATGGAAGGACCCGGACCATATTTCTATGCCCAAATTCATGTCTAAGCTGTATCCTTTACAGGATATGGAGGTTGCCCTGCCTGATTCGGTGCATGTTGATTCTGTGGTTGCTTCTCTGGTTGGTCGGCCTTCCATGGCTGATGAGAATATACTGAAGGATGGCGTTGATAAAGATTGACTCTGCTCTGAAGAAGTCCTATGCTGGCTCTCACCTGGCGCTTAGGTCAGGGGTGTATGGTGCATATGTTGCGCAGTCTTTGCTGGCTGACTTCAAGACTTTGTTTTCTGCTATGCAGGAGGGGATCAATTGTCCGGAGTTGCTGGAGTCTATGGAGAGTCAATCTGAGTTCCTTTCGGACATCGCCTTTGACTCAGTAAGGGCTTCAGCTCTGTCTTGTGGTTCGTCTGTTGCTGCCCGTCGGAACTTACTTCTGCGTGGTTGGAAGACGGATGCTGCGCAGTGTTCTATGGCCTTGAGGTTGCCGTTTTCTGGTACTCATCTTTTTGGGGACGCCCTGGAGGCCAAGCTCCATAAGGTCTTCAAGGAGAGGAAGCATTCGTTATCTTTCCGTCATACTCCTTCTCAAAGGGGGTCCTCCTTCTCGAATGCCAGGTCCTTTCGCCAGCCTTCCAGTTTTCAGCAGTCCTGGTTTAAGGGCCAGCGTGGTGCTCGTAGGTCCTTTCCTCGGAGGTTCCAGAAGAAGCCCCAGCCGGATGGTGGGTCTGGCGCTCCTCGCTCCTGACTACGCCGTTCTAGTGCCCGTTCTCGCTGGTGGTCAGCCCGTGGTTGGTGGGAGACTGCGGCTGTTCCTACATGCTTGGCTGCTGACGACCTCGGACCAGTGGGTGCTGGATGTTCTTTCCTGGGGTTACCGGATAGAGTTCCTGTCTCCTCCTTCTCCCTCGGGTGTGGTGGTGACCTCTTTGCCTGCGGATCCTGCTCGCCGTCTAGCGTTGCTGGAGGGTGTTCAGTTACTGTTCGACAAACGGGCGATTGTCCCGGTTCCCCCCCTGGAACGTGGACTGGGGACATATTCTGTTGTTTTTGTGGTTCCGAAGATCACGGGGGGGGTTCCGTGTTGTCATCAATCTTCGGGCCTTGAATTTATTTGTTCCGAAAATCCCATTCAAGATGGAGACATTGCAGAAGGTGATTCCCCTGATCCAGGAAGGTTGGGTGTTCACGTCGCTGGATCTCCAGGATGCCTACCTGCATGTCCCGATGGCGTTGGAGGATCAGCGGTTCCTGCACTTCTGCCTGGAAGGTCGTCATTGGGAGTTCTGCGTCCTTCCTTTCGGTCTCCTGTCCGCCCCCAGGGTGTTCACCAAAGTGGCTGCTCCTTTGGTGGCTCATTTATTTATTTATTTATTTATTTGTTGGTTTATATAGCGCTTGAATCCACTCCAGCTGGAGTATCTCTGCGCTTTTGGAACCGGTAAGACAGCGGGCATGGTATAGGGAAGGAGTTAGATTTCATTTTTAAACAGAATGGTCTTTAGAAGTTTTCGGAATGTAAGATGTTCTTTGCATTGTCTTAGGGACAGAGGGAGTTTGTTCCACAGGGTGGGACCGGTGGTGGACAGGGCTCTACCTCCGTGTCTAGACTTTTTGACGCGAGGGACCACAAGGAGGAGATTGTTACTTTTTTTTTTTATTTGTTTTTATTGCAGAATTATCAACAAAATTATCAATACAATACAACCATCCTCTCCACATCAGTATAAGGCACTATACATTCTCAGGGTTGTACACGGCCCCTCAGCCCACATCCCGGAGGCCGGGCGGCGCAGCATCGAGTACCAACACAAGATCGTCATGAGTTTTACAGAGTGGATTATGGTCATCAGCCCAATGTAGTATCTGCTGAGGAGGAGATTGTTACTTGATCTGAGAGATCGTGCTGGAACATAAGGAACAAATTTCCGTTCAAGATACACCGGCCCCTGTCCATTCAAACACTTATGGATCAAACAGCATATTTTAAATTTGGCTCTTTGTCGAATTGGGAGCCTATGCAGCTGTTCAAGGAGGGGCTTGGAAGCAGTTCTCGGAGGAGCATTCAGCACAAGGCGGGCTGCTCATCTCCATCTCCTGGGGGTGTCCGTGGTTCCGTACCTGGGCGATTGGCTGCTGCAGGCTCCATCTCCGGAGGTCATGTCCCGCCACCTTTCCTTGACCATGCGTACGCTCGAGGATCATGGCTTCCTTGTCAATCTGCCAAAGAGTCACCTGGACCCTGCTACTCTGAGGACCTTCATTGGGGCGGTATTCGACTCTGTGCTGGGCAAGGTCTTTCTCCCGGAGTCCCGGATTCTACGTCTTCAGTCTTTGCTGAGGAGGTTGCTTTCCAAGGTTTCGGCTCCTCCCCTGCAGTGGCTGGTGGTTCAGGGCCACATGTCTGCCACTGTGTTCACTGTACCCTGGGCCAGGGTTCATCTTCGGCCTCTGTTCTGGCATATTCAGCGTTGGGTGCTCTTTCCTGTCTTGGACTTCTCGATTCCTGTTCCTGTGTCTCCAGAGTTGGTGTCTGCTCTCCAGTGGTGGCTGGATTCTTCAAATCTGACAAGGGGCATGTGGTTCCATCCTCCGCCCCCCTTGGTGTTGACGACGGAGGCCAGCGCTTCCGGTTGGGGTGCGACTCTAGGCCCTTGGGCGGTGCAGGCGCGTTGGCTTCCTTCGGAGTCACACCGTTGTTCGAATTGGAGGGAGCGGTCTGCGGTGGAGAGGGCTATTCGCCTTTTCAAGGATCATCTTCTGGGGTGCAACGTGTTGGTGAGGTCGGACAACACTGTGACCGTGGCCTACATCAACCACCAGGGCAGTACCCGCTGCCTTTCCCTGAACTTGGTGGCGTGTGCAATTGCGAATTGGGCCGAGTGTCATCTGGTGGCCCTTTCTGCTCAGCACATTCGGGGTGTGGACAACGTGGTTGCAGATTCCTTGAGTTGGCGGTTCCCGTCATCTCTCACCCTATGTCTGTCCCCTCGGATTTTCAGGTTGCTGTGCCTGAGATTCGGGACTCCGGTGCTGGATCTGTTTGACTCCCGGACCGATGCCCTGCTTCCCCTGTTCTGCTCCAGGACTCCGGAGTCGGGGGTTTGGGGAGTGGATGCCTTGGCTGTCCTTTGGCCTCCTTGGTTCCTCTATGCATTCCCCCCTTTCTTCTTGCTGAAGGTTCAGCGGGTGGGGGCTCAGGTGGTGGCTGTTCTGCCTTATTGGCCTCGCCGCTCCTGGTTTCCTCTGCTGCTGAGTCTGGCGGTGGACCCTCCGTGGATCCTGCCCCGTTACCCGTCTCCTCTGAGTTCCCCGTCAACCTCCCTGTTGGTTCCTCTCACCTTGGCGGTCTGGAGGATGAACGGCTGTCTCTTGGTGTCCGGGGTTTGCCCGACCACCTCATCACTGTGATGCAGGCTTCTCGTCGGAAGTCCACTCTTTCCTCTTATTCCAAGCACTGGGTTTCCTTTTCTTCTTGGTGTGCCTCCCTGGGTCTGTCCCCAACCTCCTGTGATGTTTCTTCTATTCTTCAGTTTTTTTTGGATGGCTTTCAAAAACACTATGCTTTGTCCACTTTGAAGGGTCAGTGGGCTGCTATCCGGGTCTTTCGGGATCCGGCTTCTCTTCTGCCTTCGGACGGGTTGTTGGTTTCCCGTCTGTTTCGGAATTTCTCTTTCTGCTCCTTCGGTCTGCTCCCCGGTTCCTCCCTGGGATCTTTCTTTGGTTTTGGGCGCCTTGCAGTCCCCTCTCTTTGAGCCTTTGGAGTCCGTGGCCTTGAAGTTCCTATCTTTCAAGGTGGCCTTTTTGGTCGCTGTTACATCTGCTCGGAGGTTGGGCGAGCTTACGGCGTTGCGCTGTTCACCCCCCTTCTTGAGGTTTATGGACGATGCGGTGGTCCTTTCTTTGGACCCCAGGTTTTTGCCTAAGATTCGTTCACGTTTCCATTCCTCCCAGGAATTGATTCTTCCTTCTCTCTGTCCTTCTCCTTCCTCGCCTTCTGACATCTTGCTCCATTCTTTGGATGTGAGGCGTGCTTTGTCTGTTTATGTTGCACGTTCTGCTGGGTTTCGGTCTTCTGACTCCCTCTTCGTTACCTTTGGTTTAGGTGGTAGGGGTAAAGCTGCCTGTCGCCTTACTTTGGGTCATTGGATCAAGGCTGTGATCTCTTTGGCTTACCAGGGCTCTGGTTTGCCTTGCCCGTCTGGTGTTCAGGCGAGATCTACCAGGGGTGTGTCTGCTTCGTGGGCTGCTTTCCATGGAGTTCTCCTTGATGAGATTTGTAGGGCGGGGACATGGGCGTCCGAGTCCACTTTTGTGCGACATTATCGCTTGAATTGTGCTCTGTCTGGCCGCCCTAATTTTGGTTCTGGTGTGTTGCAAGCTGTGGGGGTCCCCCCCCCTGTTTGATTCTGTTTGTTTCTGTTTATTATTAAACTCTGTCTTGCTGCACTCCTTTGTGTCTGTTCTGTTTTCTGTATCTGGTGTGCCAAAGGCCTTTTTGGGGTTGCTTTGGTATGCCTCATGTGTTATGACTGGGTCGAGGACGAGGGACGTAGAGGTAATGCTTTGATTACTGGAGGTAATCCCCATTACTCTTAGTCCTACTCGTCCTCGACCCAGTCATACAACCCTCCCGCCCTCCCTCTCCAGGCCTTTGGTGCTTGGTACATCAGGATTTGCTTCTGATGGTGTGGTGTGTTATAGCACCTGACAGGAGGGTGGGTGGAGTCTAAAAAGCGTTTCCGGTTTTGTTTCCTGTCGGGTGGAATACCTCATGTGTTATGACTGGGTCGAGGACGAGTAGGACTAAGAGTAATGGGGATTACCTCCAGTAATCAAAGCAATACAGTGGATGATAAGGGTACAATAAAATATGACGGCGTAGTTCACCTGGAACCCACCGTGGGTTATTAAGTGGGATGGCTCAAAATTGGGCAAGTGGCTCCAAGAGTGATGCAGAGCGTTGATGTGCATCACCTCTCCTGGGCATGCCCGGGGGTCGCTACATACTAGAAGAAGAATTTTGCCAGACTGGGTGACATACTAGGGCTCACGCATGAGTGCTCTCCCCTAGTGGCACTATTAGGATTTTTGCAAGCAGTGCCTCTGGATAGGTGCAAACTGGCTGCTCTTCTGCTGCTGCTAGCTAAACGTAGAGTGGCCATGAGATGAGGACATTGAACTGTGCCCCGGGTGGCAGACTGGCATAAAGATGCCATCTATTGCCAGGAATCAATCAATCAATCAAAGCATTTATAAAGCACACTACTCACCCGTGAGGGGCTCAAGACGCTGGGGGGGGCGGCTGCTCGAAGAGCCAGGTCTTGAGGTGATTCCTGAAACTGAGATGGTCACGGGTCAGTCGTAGGTGAGTGGGCAGGGAGTTCCAGGTCTTCGCTGCCAGGTAGGAGAATGATCTTCTTCCGGAGGTGGTTCTGCCTATTCGTGGGACGATGGCAAGGGCGAGGCTGGTGGAGCAAAGCTGGCGGGTGGGGGTGTAGAACGAGAGTCGGCTGTTGAGGTAGTCGGGGACCATGTTGTGGAGTGCTTTGCGTGCGCGGGTTAGCATACTGAACGTGATCCTTTTGTTTACGGGGAGCCAGTGGAGGTTTCTCAGGTGGGTGGTTATGTGGTTGTGGCGAGGGATGTCGAGGATGAGTCATGCGGCGGCGTTTTGTATGCGCTGGAGCCTCGTCTGAAGTTTGTCGGTGGTTCCTGCTTTTAGGGCGTTCCCGTAGTCCAGTCGGCTGATGACTAGGGCCTGGGTGACTGTTCTTCTGGTTTCTGTGGGGATCCACCGGAAGATCTTTCGAAGCATTCTAATTGTGTTGAAGCATGAGGATGAGACGGCGTTGACTTGTTTGGTCATCGTGAGGGAGGAGTCCAAGATAAAGCCCAGGTTGCGTGCGTGGTCCGTGGGTGTCGGTGCGGTTCCCAGCGCCAATGGCCACCAGGAGTTGTCCCAGGCAGATGGGGACTGTCCGAGGATGAGGACTTCCATCTTGTCCGAGTTGAGCTTGAGACGGCTGTTCTTCATCCAGTCTGCTACTTCTTTCATCCCTTCCTGGAAGTTGGTTCTGGCGGTGGCTGGGTCCTTGGTGAGGGATAGTATCAGCTGGGTGTCGTCGGCGTAGGAGATGATGTTGATGTTGTGTTTTCATGCGATGGTGTCGAGGGGGCTCATGTATATATTGAAGAGTGTTGGGTTGAGTGAGGATCCTTGAGGGACGCCGCAGATTATCTCGGATCTCGGTGGCCGTGGAGCGGAAGGGGGGAGGCGGGCTCTCTGGGTTCTTCCGGAGAGGAACGAGATGATCCATTCCAGGGCCTTTCCTTGGATTCCGGTGTTGATGAGGTGGTGTATTAGAGTTCGGCGGCATACGGTGTCGAAGGCTGCTAAGAGGTCCAGGAGGGTGAGGGCAGCTGTTTCCCCATTGTCTATCAGGGTTCTGATGTTGTCTGTGGCTGCGATGAGGGCGGTCTCAGTGCTGTGGTTGGCTCAGAATCCGGACTGGGAGGGGTCGAGCGAGTTGTTGGCCTCGAGAAATGCAGTCAGCTGTTTGTTGACGGTCTTCTCGATGACTTTAGCCAGGAAGGGGAGGAACGAGATGGGTCTGAAATTCTTGAGGTCCTTGGGGTCTGCTGAGGGTTTCTTCAGGAGGGCGTTGATCTCCGCGTGTTTCCAGCTTTCAGGGAAGGTCTCTGACGTGAAGGAGCTGTTTATGACGTTCCGCAGGTGGGGTGCGATGGTGGTGCCGGCTTTGTTGAAGATGTGGTGGGGGCATAAGTCGGACGGGGAGCCGGAGTGGATGGTGCTCATGACAAGGGTGGTGTCTTCAATGCTGATGGGGGTCCAGAAGTCGATGGTGATGCCGGGGGTCGTTGGTTTGCTGTCCTGGAGTGGAGTTTGGTGTCCGAAGCCGTCGTGTATGTCTGCAATTTTGCGGTGGAAGAACGTGGCGAGGGAGTTGCAGAGGGCTTGCGAAGGGGTGATGTCGTTGTTGCTGGCGTTGGGGTTGGAGAGCTCTTTGAAGATGCTGAAGAGTTCCTTGCTGTTGTGGGTGTTGTTGTCCAGTCGCTCATTGAACGATGTTCTCTTGGTGTTCCAGATCTGCTGATGGTATTCGCGGCTGGCGGCCTTGAGGGCTGTCATGTTTTCTGTTGTTCGTTCTTGGCGCCAGGTGTTTTCAAGTGATCGGCAGGTTCTCTTTGCTGTTTTGAGGGCGTCTGTGAACCATGAGGGTTTTGTGAAGGTGGTTTTGCTGTTGGGGTTTTTCAGTGGAGCGAGGTCGTCGGCGCAGTTGGTAATCCATTGTGCGAAGTTGAGAGCTGCGTTGTTGGTTTCGGGTATGTTGGTGTCAGCAGGTGGGTTCTGGCTCAGTGACGTGGTAAGCTGGTCATTGGTGACTTTGCTCCAGCATCTGCGGGGGATCCGATGCAATGGTGGTGAGATGTTGTGTAAAATGTATGCAGCTGTCGTCGGTCCAGTGTAGTCCTGTGGAGTGGTTGAAGGCGACGTGGTTACTGGCGGTGAAGATGGCGTCGAGTGTGTGGCCAGCGATGTGGGTGGGGGTGTCCACCAGTTGCTTGAGTCCGAGGTTGGCGAGATTTTCGAGCAGGGTGGTGGTGGTGGTGTTGTTGTTTTCCAGGTGAAAGTTCAGGTCTCCTACCCGGATGTATTGTGGTGAGCCTAGGGCGTGCGGGCTGATGGCGTCGGCGATGGTTTCGCTGAATTGTGTGCGTGGGCCCGGGGGTCTATAGATGAGTGTTCCTCTGAGGGTGGTCTGGGGGTCGGTGTGGATCTGGAAATGTAGGTGTACGGCAGAGGCGATGGTGTCTTCGGCGTTGGTCGTGATGCTGATGGTGTTCCTGTAGATGATGGCGATCCCTCCTCCTGTTTTGTTGATGCGGTCCTTCCGGGTGATTTTGTAGCCGTCCGGGATGGCTATGGCGATGTCGGGGGCTGAGGAGGCGTTCATCCAGGTTTCCGTGAGGGAGGCGACGTCAGGTGTTGTTGAGTCGAGGAGGTCCCAGAGTTCGATGGCGTGCTTGTGAACGGAGCGGGTGTTGAGGAGGATGCACTTGAGGTGGTTGTGGTTGTTGTTTGCTTTGTTGGGCGGGGGACGGGGTTTGAGGCAGGTGAATTTGCAGGCTTGACAGGTGAAGGGTCCGTGGGTGCGTCTGGGGGTGGCTTAATAGCAGGCGGGCGCTCGTCCGGTGTTAAGTGCGTTGAGGGTGGCGGTGTTGTATTTCAGACGGTTGGTTAGGGTCCGACGAGGTCCAGGGGTTCTGGCGCTGGGCGCGGTCCAGGCACGGACGGGCGCAGAAGGGCTTGCCTTTGGCGCGCCCGTTGCATGTCCGCCTGGTCTCCTCCATAAATGCTAAGTGGGAGGGAGGAGCAGCTGGCAGGCAGGAGCGGGGCGGGGAATGGGAGACGGGTAGTGGGTACGGAAGAGAAGAGGGGCGGGCCGCAGGGGAGCTGCGGTGGGGAGGGCACAGAGCAGGAAAAAACAATCGCGGAGAGTGCAACGGAGGAGCAAAATCACAGAAACGCAACAGATGGCACAGCATACAGCCTGTTGGGAAGTCATGCCCGTACACTCACGACTGAAAGATTATATGGTCCCCTCTCAAATATTTGTGTAGTCCAGTGCTTGCTGAGACCGTGGATGGCGGGTTGTTGGAATAATGTACTTATACAGGGCTATTGAGTATTCGCCCCAAGGGCTACCGAAAGGGCCATACCATGGGAATGATCTGTCCCCCACATGGAAAGAGGTTTGCCCCCAATCGTGGCTGCCAGATTCACTTACTCATAAGCTCGCGATGCTAACTGGTTGTGTTGAATTTTTGTTTTCTAAAATTGATCTTCATCTAATGCATTTCTTCTGAGACTGGTGCAGACCAGCATGATGACTTCATAATTCGTGGATATATGGTGTTACTTTACATGTATAATGGATGCACACTGCATAAAGCACTGCAATAATGGCTGTCTGAACACTTTCCTGAAAGATTGTGAATGAAGTCAATAAATTTAAGAAAATAAAAATAAAAAAAGTTGTGGCCTGGCAATGGTTTTATTTTGGCAGGTCAAATTGGCAGATTAAACCTGCATACTGCCTGCATCAGCAGACCTGAGAAGTTTAAGTAAGGGGCTACTTAAGTGGGTAGCACAGTACATACTGCAGGCCCACTAGTAGCATTTAATTTACTGCCCTGGGTATATGGTATACCACTTCTCTGGGAACTTATAAGTAAATGGAATATGCTAATCACGTTTAAGCCAATTTTACCATGTTTTACTGAGTGACTACAAGTACTTTAGCAGTGGTAAAGTGCAGTACTGGCTGCTACTGGACTCAGGTGGTGTGGCAGGGGGGCCGGGTGAATTTTTCTTTTTTTTTTTTAAACCCTTACCTGTGACTGCCTGCCGCCGCCTCTCCTCCGTCCTCTTCCTGACTTCAGTTCCAACAGGATACAGGAGCCAGCAGGAAGTACCCTGCTCCGAGGGTCCTGATAGCCAATCACAATGCTGAAATGCAGAGTTGTGATTGGTCTGAGTGCCGTGGATCAGCGCTCAGCCAGGGAATGGGGGCCTGGGCAAGTTCTCAAGGCAGGCTATAATGTAGCCTTGACATAGAATATGGGAGTTGCGTATGACTGTTTTTGGCGGCCTGAGAGGGCTGACCAAACAGGCATGTGCACTTAGTTGTGTGCAAACCATTCCTCCTCTGTCTTCTGAGCAGCCCGCCCCACCCAGAAAGCTGCTGCAGCAGAAGGAATCTTAAAATGATAATAACGCAAGTTATTATCATTTTATGTTTTTTTCTGGTGCGGAGCAGTGGGGCGACGCTCCTCTCTCTTAGCAGAGGAGCTGCCATTGGTAAAGTGCACAGAGTCTTGAGGCCAACACAAACAAACTCAGTAATACAGGAAGGGAGAAGGCAAAACATATGAGGGAAGACCATTCTGTCTGACAGGTCCAACATCCTCCAACGCGAACTATTGATCACTAACAGTCCTCTTTATACTCCCGCAGCCGCGTGCCATTCATAGTTTTTTAGCCCCTTACCAGTGTGGTACCTTGCTCTCCAACAACTCTGCCTTCTTCAATTAGCATCAGACTCCTCCCCCTTGAATGCCCCCCTTAGGAATCCACAAGACCTTTGGCATCCTCAGGATCTCTAGAAATGTGTATTTTCTCTCCTTTTGCAACCCTTCGCTAGAACCATCAGGATTGCCATTGATCCTTCTTAAGAAATTCAAGCAGCAACTATTCAATTTTCTTGTAATGTTTCTTTCGTGTGTTGACTCACATCATAAAGTAGGAGAATCTAGGTTTTCTAAATTATATTTAAATGCAGTGGACCACTGGCCCAGGTCTCCTTCTTGATTGTCTCACTTTCCTCCGTGTCCTGAAGACATATCATTGGCTCCTTCACATTGCATTTTCTTTTTGTTCTGAGCAGGTTAAGGGTTTGAAGAAGGACAACGGTCATTAATAAATATATTTTTTTTAACTGAGTCATACTTCTGTGATGGAGTGTGTTGGACCCGGGGTCACCGGTCCACCTAGGGTAGCCTGGCACAGAGTGCTTGTGTCACACTCACCACAGTAACCCAGCGCCAATCCACCAAAAATGACACCACACCTTGTTAGAAAAAATGAGAAATGCTTTATAAAAATTCCTTAAGTTAACTTATTCCGTTAAGCATGTGTCACTTAAACACATCAAGCACTTCCACATTTGATTACCTGCATCATTTAGAACCCAACATTGCATTTAGTTCAAGAATCTTGTTCTCCAGTGGAAATGAATTCAGCAAAACCACTTAATACTCTAAATTTCAGGCAGTTCTTTTGCAGTTTAAATAAAATTAAGCAGGAAATAAACACAATACATCTATTCAGGGAATCAAGATTGTGCATTACTACAGCAAAGAAACCATATTGCATATCTCTCTTAGTAAAGTTGATCTACGAGTTGATGTAGCAGGTGCCAGAATTATATACTCCTGGTAAAAAAAGAACGGGCATTAAATTCAGTCAGTATCATGCATTTGATCTAGTAACCTGTAATGCCCTGGCTTCTGTTTAGCTTCAGTGTTGAGCCAGAGCAGTTTCTATGGATGGCAGATCCCTAGTTCCAGTAGGGTAGTTTTGTCAGTTTAGGCTCCCTTGGCCTACATGACCTCTGTCACCAGGGTTCAAGAGAGTAGGCCATCCACTAGCCCCGTGGAGATTTCTCCAATTTCGTGTCCCGCACCAGCCCCCAGATCCCTGCTTACTTGTGGTCTTGACGGTATTAGTTTCAGATTCAGCCGTCACAGGCAGCTGGGGAAGATTATACCATCTCCGGCAGTCTCTTGATTAAGCGTCTCCTCCCTCGCAGGCAAGGCCGACTTACACGCTGGGCCTGCGCTGAGGAGAGGACGCTTCCGCTACTATGCGCAACTGAAATTGACTTGGTCTGGCCACCTACGAAGGTAGCTACTCCTTTCCTCCGAACAGCCGCGCTCCACTGGGCCTGCGCGGGAGAGAGGCGTCTGCGATGCGGCGCCGCCCCCTCAGGGAAGCCGTCAAGCCTGCGTGTAGGAAGGGACGCCTCAATGCCGCTCCGTCCCTTAGTGAAGCTGACGAGCCCTCCACTGGGCCGGCGCTAGGGACACGCCACCTCAATGCTGCACCACCACTTCAGCAACATTCACCTCAGCGAGAGGCAGCGGTACAGGGGGCAAATCTACCACCGTCTCCTTACCCTGGGAGGGAGTCGCAACACCCACATGGGCACCTCTAGCCCCAATGTCGCAGGTCAGGGGACCTCCACACCTCAGCGGTTCCCCAGCAAAATCGTCTTAAAAGGGAGAGTGACCTCTGCCCAGCGCTCCTCGACACAGGTGAGAGGGGGCAGGCCAGCACAGGAGGGGGGATCGCTAGAGAAGAAGGGGGGGTCAAGTTTTCAGTCTCTTCTTTACCCCCGGAGCTATCTAGCGTCCTCAGGGCAGCTCTCAATCCCACAGATCAAAGGGGCAATACTTTCTACTCAGCAAGAGCCCCAACCTTTACTCAAAACCACTCAGTGAAGGGACAGTTCCTCCTTTTTCGTGGAGACACCGGGGCAGGGTTCAACAGGAAAATATCTAGGCAGGGCCAGGTCTATGGGTAGAGGGGCGATGACCGCGGCAAGGAAGCAACCCTCAAGAGAAGTCAACCCGCTCAGTGCCCCATCCTCCCTGACACCACAGCCTGCACTCCAGCCAGCCCTACGATGCTCAAAATGGCCGCCTAAGTTCTGACCTTATAAACCCTAGGCCCAGGTCACTAGAATGGGCCGGAAGGTTCTAGATCCCTCTAATACTAACCTATGGGCCAAGCTCTGAGGTAAAACATTGACAGTTGGCAGGCCACCATTTTGTGAGGGTACCTGCCCTTTCTCTAATTTACAAGAGCACCTGCGCTGCATTACTAATAGGTAATAATGAGGCGCCCAGAGGCCTAGGGTCAACACCAAAAAGAAAAACAATGTAGTGGACACACAAGAAAAATGCAGAAGGCAAAAAGGGGATAAAAATAATAATAATAATTAGAAGGGACCACCCAAAGGGCTGACCGGTCTAACAGAGTGTTATAGAATTAGCTTTTCCACTAATGATGATTAGAGGATCTCCATACCACATGCCAAGCGTGTCGTGATTTGACGTGACTTGTTGGTTATTTTGCCTTCTGTTGACCTTGATCTGCAGAGTGGACCCACTGCACACGTTTATGTGTTATTATGTGTAAAAGCACTTGCAGTTGTGTTGACCAGACCATAAGTGTCCACCAGCACTTCTAGGATGACATGGCCACCAGCCTCTTGAACTTAAACTACTGCTTCTCTTCCTTGCGGACTATCTTAGCGTGACGTTGCAAACATCCTCTGATTTGCACTTAGAGGTCAGGTGTTCATACAGGTATTTAAGCACCTGTTTCAGGTTGTCAACCCTGTGCCCCGGTGGGGGTATAGGGGTTTGGGGCAAATCCCATTGAAACTTTCTTGTTGGGGCCTTTTTTGAGACTGTAGTGCTTTGGCCTCTACCTTTCCACTCAAACAAACCCACATGGTAAGGGCAGTAATGCCTTAAAATATTGTTGTCCTTTGCTCATACCAGGATGATCTTGAACAGAAATGTATGCCTCCAAGAACAATGCCCACTCTTCTGCTCCCTCAGCACATCTGGATCCAATACAATTGAATTGAACTAGACTTGTTACTGCACCACTGTGACTTTACATCCTGGTTGTTTTCCTCTTAATTCCTTGCACCTGTGCTCCTCTGAACTGTTCCCATTACTGTTCTCATGTAACATCTAGGCCGGTCTTTCATCCCATGTGTATTTATCTTCAGTCCTCTTCATTGTGCCCCTCCATATTGCTGCTTCTGGATTGTGTTCATCTGAACCTTTCTCCTGTAAATTGTTTTTCTACATTTGTGCTCTTGTCATATCTGGCAGGGTCTTACTTCATCAAACACACAAAAGGGGATAGGAGGAATGCCTGCAACAAATCTAACCACTGGCAATCTCTTGGGGTAGAATTCCAACCCATCATTCTCTCGCACCTTGCCACCTCAGTCTGGACCCTGACCAGCCTTACTCAATAATCCAGTTTCAAAGATAATTTGGCCAACAGCTAACTATAGCATGCCCTACCAGTGTGTTCATTATAAACCTGAAAAACTGTATCCTTCACACTTTTAGACACTTTCAAACAAAAGCGCTGCATTAGTTTGCATACTTGGAGCACCCCTCTGAACCACATGCATGTTCATACACTTGAGAGGTCATACTCTATCACCAACTTGTAATCAACTCTGGACAAGGCTGACATGTTGTGCATTTGACCAATGGAACAAGGCTTGCTTGCATCACGACCAGTCTGACAAAGCAAAACCACACTGCTGGAATAGGTACAATCTGCTATAGAAATGCCATGTACAAATAAAAGGCTGTATCTACCTTTACTCAGACTTTTTAAAGAAAATGTATTTTGGTGAAGACAATTACAATTGTAGGATTTCACAATTGAACTATCTAATATCCATTATTATAATTTCATTACAAACCTCTGTATAAGGTAAAATTCACTCTGCTGCCATCAAATAAATCCATGTTGCCGAAAGATTCATTGAAAATAAATGAAAAGATTGATATTCAATCAAATAACTTGTTGCTCTGTGATTGTTACCCCACCAGACTGATAGAAAGAAGATCCATATTGGATTTCTGCTGTGTTTGTCATTTGACGAGCCATGTCTGCAGGAAGAGTGAAAACTGTTATGCTTCTACAAGATGCAGGCGTGGTGGTTTTGGATTTACCACAGGTAATGACACAATCTATCCTTTGTTCATTTACTATTGTATGATTATACAGAATCCAATAAAAAATTGGAAATAGCCAGATTTGTTATCTTTCACATGTTCAGGAATGAGGCTGTGAATCAGAGAGAAAGTAGAAAAACGAGTTTCTGTGCCCAGAAATGCAGACATTTTTGCAGAAAATGATACATTTCTTGTTTGATCTGTTTATTATTTTAGTAGTAGTAACACAACAATCTACATTCATGTGCGTAGCACAATTGTTCATAAAACCATTATATAGGGGAGATAAAGACCCATTTGTTACAGATATGCTTATACTTCAAATTTGAACATCTCCGAATGCATATAATTTCCCTATTACATACTATAAAATCCCGATTGGAAACTTGTACTTTGCCGTCATCTGGTAACAAGTAAGAGATCAGTGAATTTATTAATCAACATATATATGAACTTCTGGCCCAACAGTGCTCAGATTCCCCCTCCTGTGATAAATATTATATGATACTGCATTATTACATGACCAATATTTCTCTGGTGTAGCTGCCTACTTGTGCATTCAAATAAGTGTGCTATTACTTCTTCCCAATATTGTTGTAATCTAGGACATGCCCATAACATGTGTATGATGTCGGCATCAGGATCAAGACACATAGGACACTGTGCATAGTCTCTTGTAAAGTAATAATTGATTTTCTCCGGGGTGAGATATGCTCGATGTATTATGTAGAATTGTATTAATTTGAACTTTTGGGGTACGTATGTAGGACTCTCCAATACTGTGTTCCATTCTGTGTCCATATGTGCATGGCTTACGTCGGATTCCCATTTTGTGCGCAGTGGAGTCAGGTCTGGTGCTGTGTGCTGATGGAGTGCATCTGCAACCAGCAAGTGAGGTACCTTCTTTATATGTTTAATAAGGAACAGAGCTCTCTTAAAACATCTGAGCGCCACTTGCAGCAGCAGGGGGAGTAAACCATTTTTCCCGCCACGTGGGTAAAACATATGGATGGTGTGCACTGTAAACAGTGTTTCAGTTCCTGCCGTGTCTGATAAGTATCGACCTTCCACGCAGAGTGCCACCCATTGCAGCTGGGATACTAGAAAATAGTGTTCCAAGTTGGGAACTGCCAGTCCCCCTTGTACCGTTAGTAAGTATAACTTTGCAAGCGCCACTCTACAGCAAGATGTGTTCTGTAGTAGGGGATCTTTGTGTATAGTCATAATCTTGTGAATAGTCCCGCCCATGTGCGTGGACCCCGGAGCAATCGAAATAGTCTCTTAAGTTGTCTTCTTCTGCAGTCCTGCATAGACACTTGAGAGAAAATCAAAGACAAATAATGCAGCCTAAAACTACAAGGCTACATTGGCCAGCATTTCATCTCAAAGTGAAAAAGATAGCCAAATAATATTAAATTTAACATACTTTAAGTTCCACACTCAGAGAAACTCCTCTTCACAAAAATCCTTTGTAATGATAGAGAGGAAGGGTTGGACAGACAAGCCCCATAGGCTGCCATTATGTGTCTGGAAAAGGGATACTGTGCCTTTAAGGAACTCTCCAGAGACCCTCGGTATCCCAGGATGCACAGCCAAAGGCCTTTTACTTTCAGTTCTTTTTTCCTGCTCCTGCTAGGAGGACCCTGGAGCATTGAGCTCTACCCTTTTGGGTATTACTTCAATTTTTGACATTTTTCCAGAGTTTTGAGTGTTTCACTCGACGTCTATGGTCCTCCTCTTCCAGTTCCTGTGTTTTTTGACCAGTTTTGCCACCTCTTTTTGGTCAAAATGCCAGCTTTATTTGACAAGTACCCTGAGTGTGGTAGGAAGAAGGCTAAGTCTGACCCCCACAGAGTATGTATACTCTGCCTCCCTTCTACCCATGTCCCCGACTCCTGTGATATCTGTCACTCTTTCTCCAGGAGGACCCTGCGTGACACGGAGAATATTCGTCTCCAAGGCTTGGAGCAGAGGAGACATCAAGGTGGGACTTCTGGGCATGGAGGGACTCTGTCATCATCCTCTGCCCATGCATCGGCCTCTGGGGGGCTCCCAGTCAAGAAAAGGCCCAGAAAAGGCACTGGTCCCGGTCGACGTCGATGGCTTCGGCGTCGAGAGGTATGACCACAATATGTTCCCCGTTGACCAAGGGCTCTGGGTCGAAGCGACGTCGACTTTCAACATCGATGGGTAGGACGTCAAGACCCCGGACGAGGTCGGCTTCGAGGACTTCACCGACATCGACACACCATCGACGTGATGTGTCCCGAAGACGAAGGCGCCGTTCGCCGTCGAAGCAAAGATCGTCGTCTAGGAAAGGTAAAGCGACGTCGAGGCGTAGATATTCGACGTCAAGGAGTTTGTCGACGTCTAGAAGATAGACGTCGAGGGAGGAGAAGTCTAAGAGGTCGACGTCGAGGAAGAAAAAATCAACGTCAAAGAGGAAATCGAGGCCCAGGACGGTGTCTAGTGCCTCTGTGGTTAGTGTTTTTATCTTCTTCTGCGAGTCCCCGGTCGCGGCTACGCCGGCACTCATCTGCAGAGAGGTCTGCCGCCAGAGAATCCTCCCCGAGGCCTGCTCGGAAGAAGAGGAGAGTGCGTGAGTCGCCGGAATCTGATTATTCACTGACCTATTCGCCCTCAAGGCCCAGGACACCTATGCCTCCTCCGCTTCCGCCTCGGAAACCAACTCCTCCTCCACCCCCTCCCCAGCCTCCACAGCCATAACCTGGGGTACCGGCTCAGCCTCCTCCGCTTCTGCAGCCTCCGGGGCCACAGTTCCTGCGAGGCCCAGAAAGCCAAGATCAAGATCCAGAGGGAGGCATCGCTCTCGCAGTGAGCGTAGATCCTCGACGAGGTCACAACATAGTCATCGGAGGGAAAGGTCACGGTCCCGATACACACTCATCCAGTGACAAGAGGTATTCTCCCACTTTATCCTACTCTCCTCCTACGAGAGTGTGCCTGTGGATGACATTGTGACATTCCAGGATGTGCTGCTGAGGGGTGCAGCGAAGTTAGGGATCACATTGACGGTGCCCACTCCTTCCACCTCTGTGATCTTCGAAACATTACAACGCGGACATCTCTCTCATCCTTTGCTGCCTTTGGTGCCAGGACTGGAGGAACTGGCCATGGAGCTGTTTCTGACATCGACCTCGGTGAAGTCGGCGCCAGCTCGACTTCAAAAGAAGTACAGGCCCCTGGAATCTGATCCGGCGTTCTTGAGGTCAGATCCTGTCCCGGATTCTGTAATTGTAACTGCGGCTAAGAAGCAGCATTCGACTGCCCCTTCGTCTACGCTCCCTCCGGTCAAGGAGAGACTTCAAAGGGGCTCAGCTGGACGGAAAGTCTGCAGTACGGCTGCCACCTCGATGAAAGCGGCGAGTGCCTCAACTGCTTTCTTCGAGCTCTTGGGTCGATATAACCGCTCCTTGTGGGAGTCCCTGCAACAGTTCATTGAGCTTCTCCTGAGGGATAGGCGAGAGGACTTCCAGGAGATTTTGAACGAGGGCATGATGGTCTCAAACCAAGTCATCAGTTCGGCGGCAGACGCCTCTCTCCTGGCTGCTCATGGGTACTGAAAGTTGAGGGATGCACACCTGTTATCAACAGTTTTTTTACCATGTTCATAGCCATTGAATTTGTGATAGCGTGCAGATTGGTATGTGGCATGCCCAATTGCCACCTGGTACGACCTAGGTAAATACAAGTGGGACTCGTTCATGCCCCAGCCAAATGCACAGCTTTACGCCGCCCTTGCGGCACTCAAAACGTAAACCATTTGTTATCCAAATCTTCATTTTTAAACATTACCTTTTCTCCACTTTTGCGTTCTTATTCCATTCTAAAAGTCCACGTGTGGAATTCTCTTGGCCTTTTTTCAAGTTTCTTATATTTATTCTGTGCCCATCCGGACCTCTTCAATAAATACGATAAATGCCAGGCTCATCTCAGGCAATGTTTATTCCGTTAAAAACCCAATGCTTTTCGGGCGACGCAGCGCCCTTCTTCGGGGGTCACTAGAAAATGATCAAATATGTACCAATTAATCATCCATTCTCATAATTATGTATTAGGTAAAAACAAATCAACACACTTAATGCTGTGAAAATGTAGCCTTACAACCGAGACCGTGTCTGTACTGTTAGCCTAAAGTGATCATTGGTCTTTCTCTTAGAACATTATCAAGTTTATACATCGTAACCCCCTTCAATGCTATCAAAACCTGTACACAATCAAAAGTATGCAAGCGTGTATTTTCCTTCCCTTAATCCTCTATCGCCCCCTCCCTTCTTTGACCCTCGTCGTATGTCAACATTTGAATTACCGCTTCTATGTCAAACGGTTCAACCCTCTGACTCATTGTGCAGAAGAAATCTTTTCGTATATAAACACGAACCTTCTGGCACACCATAACTCTCTATCATACTCGTTTCTTACGAAAGTACCTCCTTTTGCTACTTTCCTTATTAAACACTTGTGGTTTCTACCTGGACTACGATTCCCCCTTATTTTAAATGCTCTTAATAGTCCAACGGTCCTCTACGTTCACGTACCTGCCGAGGAATGCCAGAAACCGGTCCTCGGTAGCTTGTTTCCGGTCCAGTGAAGACATGACTTGGCAGTTCGGGCTGGACTGTTCCCATGAGGCACATGGTCAGACTGATTTGCATATAGCCATGTCTGAACTGGGGTGGCAGAGTGGGCTAAAGAACGGTGATGGATTAAACCCAGATCTTTTGACTGGGTGTGAGTGTTTGATTGCTTCAGATGCTCCGTCCATCACCACCCCCTTTTGTACCGTTTTTGGCCGCCATAAGTGTGGCAGGGTATGCCCAGACTTGAGTCCCTTGCTCACTTTGCCACTGGATTCAAGCAAGCTGGGCTGAAGACGGCTGGAATGCCAGAACAGGTCCTCTGTAGCTTGTTTCCGGTCCAGGGAAGACATGGCTTGGCAGTTCGGGCTGGACTGTTCCCATGAGGCACAGGGTCAGACTGATTTGCATATAGCCATGTCTGAACTGGGGTGGCAGAGTGGGCTAAAGAACGGTGATGGATTAAACCCAGATCTTTTGACTGGGTGTGAGTGTTTGATTGCTTCAGATGCTCCGTCCATCACCAACCCCTTTTGTACCGTCCTTTCCAGAGGCGGTACTCTTCCCAGAGGCGTGGGCAAGGTCGTCAAGCTGGTCAGCAGCAACAACATCAGCAGCAATACCAGCGACAGCCCTTCCAGAAGCGTCAGAGGGGCAGAGGCGGCCAGCAGTCCTCCTCGGCGAATAAGGTCCCGGCCGGGTCTAAGCCCTGAGGAGTTACTTTCCCCTCGTCCGTTACCCGCTCCGGTGGGGGGAAGCATACAAAATTACTTGGCAGAGTGGAGAAAAATTACTCAGGACAAGTGGGTGCTGAATATTGTTTGCAATGGATACAGTCTTCATTTTGTCAGCCCTCCTCCATTAATTCCACCGGTTCGTTCGCAATACCAGCTGCGCGAACTTCAAGCGGAGGTCGATACCTTGTTAAGAACAAGCATTTACAATGCAATGGTTTCGCCTTTGGAAAAGTTAGAGCTATTGGCATTGCTCATGACATTTCTTTTTTTTTACTCAGCCCACACAGCTCTCACAGCCCACACAGCTCTCACAGCCCACACAGCCCACACAGCTCTCACCGCCCTCAAAACCCTCAAATGGCTCCCCATTGAAGGCAGATCCACTTATAAAACCGCCTGCATTACGCACAAAATCCTCCACCAAAACACACCGACATACCTTGATATCAAATTGGCCAAAGCAGGCTGCACGCAATTCCTGAGAAGCTCTAACACCCTCCTACTTATCCCCCCCCTTCAGAAAGAGACTTCCACTCAGTCACGTTCCTTTTCAGGCAATGCCCTACTTATTTGGAATGCCCTCCCAACAGACCTCCGTTGTAACCCGTCCTACCCCAGCGTCAAAAAAGAACTCCAACTTCTTCTCCTTGGGGGCTTCTAATCCTCCCGAGTGGCCTCGCCCTCTCAGCATCCCCCCACCCAGCTGCTCCGTCTACAGATAGTGACCCCCTCCCCCCTCTCCTTCCCTTCCCCTTCAATCTGATCACCTTACCTCCTCTCCTTGCCTCTCCTTTACCTCCTGTTCCTTACTACACTTTATGACTTTCAGTTTTCTTTCACGTTTTTGTCCTTCCTGCTCCTAGGTATACTATATCGAACCTTCCCACCAAACTGCGACCTCTATATTGTATATCTCATTGTGTTTAGCAATTGTTTTTTACTTTTTCATCTAGTTTAACCTTTATCCAATATGGTCTGCTCATTTATGAATCAACTTTCTGTACTTATACACACTGTACTTGTATTTAAACACCTTTCTGTTACAATTGTAAAGCGCTCTGATACTCTGGGTCCAGCCAGCGCTATATAAAACCTCTAAAATACAACAAAAAAAAATAATTGTTGTGACACAGTAGACCACAATGAATACTGCCTCAATTGCTAATAATTACACTTTTTAAGCACCAATGTACAAATCCTTTTGTGATGTGCCCTGTATAAACAATCACTATAGAAGTGAGTAAAACATTCTCTCACTGTTATTTACATGACATCAGGTTAACCCCCTTCCGTCAGTTCCTGCCCATAATTCTGTTACTTACAGACGCATTATTTAATATTGCCTGTAATATGAACTACTTTCCAGAATAATGACATTACTGCCTGCTTCACAATAAAATATACCATCTGTCTTCTTTTTTACAAGCCATGCGGCACATCGTCGGTTATTCTGTTCAGCGTGTCTTGAACCCTTTAAAGAACCAATAGTACCCATAGACGAGGCCTATTGGCTTTGACAATATTTCCTTGAGCATGTCATCACTGGTACATGTAGATCTTTAGTAAAATTCCACATCCTTTCTATGCAGGTGAAAGCCATAGCTCGAGAAGAAAGGTTTCCTTTTTCTACGCTACCATTAACAATACATGCATGTTGACTTTGAAGACATACAACTTCCGATGTTTGTGCTATCCATAGAATGAGTACATAAAAACACAAAAAATTAAAAATGTGTCTGACAGGATGCGGCGTGTTAGATGAGGGGGCAATGCAGGCTGCCAGTTAGTGATCTACATCAGGAAAATAAATGTTAACAATTGGTTTGTAAACAGTAGTGCACAGAATGGAACTGTAAGGGAGCCGTCATAAACGATATTTTGTCTTTTTTTAACTTTTTTTTGTTGAAAACCTTTATTGACAGTTCAACCAAATACAAGCATGGGCCTACAACCCCCGGGACTGGCCGCTAAGGAGTTAGATTGGCAAAGAACAAGTTTTAAATCACATGCAGCACCTCGGGGAGCAGAATCCTCATACTAACGTACTCTTGGTCACTGAACAGCACAATTAGAAAAACAGGATATGAAAGGTTTTCATTTTATAATATAAGATGGAAGGATCAGGTGCCGAACAATTTCCCAGCAGCGAAAAATGGCAGGCAGAATAGTAAACATGTCAATAGTAAAATGCAATCAGTCAACTCAATGGCGCTAAAACAAACGGTTCAGGATATGAAAGAATATTGCGGTCAATTCGCGCCTGCTAGCCACCTGCCCTAAGACCCAGAGAACACCACGAAAATTGAGGCACAGATGAATAAGCAGTGATCAATACCAAAGGAAACCCACTGCACTGACCCAGAAAAAGAAAAAGACAAAGAAAGATAAGAGAAGAGAACAAAGGCCTTAGAAACAAAATAAAAATGAAAAATCCCCCCCCCCCCCCCCCAAACCTGCACCCCTGCATATGACTACGGCCCCCCCAAGCAGTGTGCCTGTCGCCCGAGAACCAAACCCGAAATATAGAAGAAACAGAGAAAAAGAAGAAAGAAAGGAGACCCCAACCGACGGGGAAGTGGAGGAGGGCGATAGTCTCTGCGCTCCGGGTCTCTCCCCCCACCCTAACAAAGGGGGCCCCCCTAAGCCAGCACGAATATAGTTGACCACCCTACGAAAATACCCCGGGGGGAACCACAAACCCCCCGCCCCGGAATCCGTCCGTTAGTGAAGCAGTCCCGTTACCAATAGATCCATCGTAAACAATGCAACCCACATTGTCAGCCTTGGCCCCGTCTATCAAAATTGCCGAGTCCCTCGGATAAGTAAAGCCCCATCTCCGGAAAGTCAAGAGTCGCACAGTAGCAGCCAAAGCTTGGGCCAGCAAATGGGAGAGGAATAGCAGATCCCAACGCACACGGCTTGCACAAACGATGTCCCTCCCCGTCTCCGACGCCAAGCATCGTTACATCCGCCATGTTGGGAGACCGATTGGGGAGGGGGTGCGACCCGTTCCGATACAGATTGTAGTGTAGGCCAACAGTGTCCAAGATGGGAGAAGCAGTGAGATGTTACGACAACTGTAGGACTGATGTTTCCGAGAACTTAAGAGAGTCATCAATCTCAGCACACACGATGAGTTCCATTTCTTCGGGGGCAGGCACATCTTCCAGCACCGGGTCCAGATGCGCCACTAGGGCGCCCAACAGGAGGCAAGTCGGCTGCCGGGTCTCAAAAATCAAATCAGGGCTTGCTCCCGGTCCTATGATCCCATCTGCTGCCGACAGCAAACGGTTGACCTGGGCCCTCATCGTCCCGCGAAGCGCCGCAAGTTCCACCATTCCCATCCGCAAGGAAGGGCCACATTGAGCCCGCTCCGCCAAGTTCCACACATCCGCAGGCATAACGATCCCCACGTAGAAGCACCTCCTCCGGGGGCAGGATAAGCTGGAGCAGAATCAAGCCGTGAGGGACGGGCCAGCAGTACGCAGCAACGCGCGGCGGGACCCCCACCCCGGGGCACCAATGGTGCTAGTGCCGGGCCTCCGCGACGCAGCACCGCGCACCACCCCTCACCTCAGGTACAGCATCAGGCAGCAGATGGTTGCGAAGTAGTCCAGAGAAATTTTCAAAAGTTCCAAGGACCGGACCCAACCACTCTCCTCAGTCCGTTGTTGTTCACTTTGGACCCGGGTAGATCAGCAATCGAGACCCCGGCTTCCAGTCTGAGTTAGGCCCCAAACCATTTTCGATGTTACTTCACCCCAGAACATCAGAAAAATTCCGTGGTCACACCATCGGGGTGCCGACTAGTTCACCCACACGAATCCAGGGCAGGAGAACAGGATATTCGACAGGATAAGCGAGCGTAGGACGGAGGTCAGCGGAGCCGGGAGACTATGCGGCCATCTTGGTTGGTGTTGTAGCTCCTCCTGTCCTTTTTTTACTTTTTGAAGTTCTAGATGGCACAAACTCAACCCAAAAGCATTGTGGCGATTTACGTGACCACTTTCTACAGCGGCAGACTCATGTTGCTTTCCGCACTGAAAGATTAAGTGATTTGCCCAGAATCACAGGATGTTGAACAATGCCAGGAATAGAACCTTGGTCTCCACATCCAAAGAAAGCAGCATCGGACCTTGGACACAGCTCATCCTCTGCGTTGATGAGGATTCGCCAATTTAATCCTGTACGTTACATTACACTGACTGGACGAAGGTCGGTTATCGCGGCAGTTGCTCACCTGACTCAGGACTCCTGAGCTGATATAATGCAGCGGCCGACGGCTGCGTAGGGTCCCTTGGGTTTGAAGACGCCATCAGTAAACCTACAGAGACTGGCCTGTTTACTTCTCCACAGTCTCCAAAATTGCCGCCGAGCCTGGAAACCACAGCGGGAGGGGGGCGGGGAAGACACAGACAGCGGGACCCACCAGGTTGTATACTGTATACACTTTAGCCCATCTTTGGGCCCCTGATTAATTTATGAGCACTATCCGGTCCTGAAGAATTGCCTTTAGGGCATGAAACATGTTGACCACATATGAGGGTTGAATGAGGCCATACTAATGTAACTTTGGTTCTCGGTACCCCTCATCTCACTTTTTAATAAGGCGGTTAACCACACGAATAAAGGATACCTAGTGCACTAACCAACCTTTTTTAATCACACCCTGCTCACTACTTCACTTTTCTAGGTCCCTCACACGCTCTCAAACCACGGCAAGGAACAAAAGATCTCCACAAAAGTGTAACACCCACTGTTACCCGTCAGGCATTGCAGCGCCAGCTTGACGTTGGAGCAAGAAGCCGATGATGAGACAAGACAACCATAGGGCTGAATGAAACAAGTCATCCAGCTTATTAGTTGTGTGAGGTTTCTTCGTTCCGACAAGGGACCTGTCTGGTTCCCTGACTGTCGACTTCACAAGTTAATTCAGAGAGAGAGACTCTGTTACAAAATTATTCCCAGGGGAACTTTGTACAACTTCTTGGTTACTTGGCTGTCAGGCAGACATCAGCTCTGGTTGTGCAGTGCTCTGGCTACTCCGTGATGCACCACCTCTTCGGTTGAAGAGAACTTGAACATAAACAAGTGGTTCCACAGCTCCCACTTTTGTGCATGGATGGCTGACCGCATGTGTATTCTCGGTCTTCCCTAACCGAACCAGTTAGATTGGGCTCTCCTTTCATATGTCCATCTCAGGCTACCTTCTAGACTCAGTCTTTGGCTACTGTGTTCACAGCAGGATTGTCTCCAAGGGGGAGCATCCACAACAGAGGCACAAAGAGAAGTGACTATCAACAGCCACAGCTATTCGTGATCAGGAAGAGAGACAAAAGGCTGACTACCTTCTAAAGGACAGTTCACACTTTTACAACTAAGACTGCATTCCCACTCTTGCCTGTACCATTCTGTTGGACTCTTCAGGAAGGCTAATCAGCAGTCCTTTCTGCTAATTAAGGGACCTAATAGAATTTCTAAGCGAAAACCCGTCTAATCTTTCCTAACTTCAGTGTCTAGGTTCCCTCCCTCAAGTCCCAGGAATGTCAGCAATACTCTTCTTCTGCTTGGAAAAAGGACCTCACCTCTGTCGTCTGCATATGAACAGCCCAGGGGCTTCCAAAGTGGATCCCACAATGCCAGTCCCATTCTGGTTCACTCGGAGAATGTTGTGTGTTGGTGCAGACCGAATGATTGTCTAAGTCATGTGCTTTGGCTCTTATAAGCAGGATCTGGGAGCCAGGTTCTGGTTTTGTCAGTAGCTGTGGAGCTTTACACAAGTGGGCCAGGGCTCCACTCTCGTGACACACATGAAAAGGTTTGGCCATGCTAGGATTGAGAGGTGCGGCTACCACTGTGCAACACTTTTAAACCTGTGACGGAGACTAATACTTGGCACGATGGATGGCGTTATTCTCTTCTTGTTACAGGACATATCTAGGCCCAGACTGTTTATCAATGGCTAGCCTAGGCATTGCCCACCTACTAGATCAGCATGAGGCCACATCCAAACACTGGGATGCCAGACACTTGCAGTTTGGGCACACAGGACACGGGGCTCGACTGTATCCCATGCAGGAGACTTTCTCATATCCCAGCTCATGAAGACTGGGAATTTGAAAGTCTGGTTTGAATGGATGTGTGATGGAACAACGCATTCTGTTGCAACGAATGCCTTTACCACGCATGCGTGACAACATGAATGCCTTTGCAACGCATAACCTTTACAACACATTTTTCTACAATGAGTGTGCCTTTACCATGCATGCCTTTACAGCGAATTTTGCTGAAAAGGCATGTATGTTAAAGGCATATGGGTAGTAAAGGCTTTTAAATGGTCAACGTCATGCCTGGGGAGGTGGATGGGGCGGGGGGGAATTTGTTGGGGTGTTTGACGAGCGGGGAGGGGGAAAGATATTGAGAGTTTCCTTCTTAGGAGAGCCGAGCTGTATGCTGAATTGATCCATGGGGAGGGGGGGGGGGGGTGGAGGGCCAGTAGAATGCTCCTGGGGGTTCCTGGATGGGACTCTTTGATTGCATCCGGTTCTGGGAGGGCCTTAGGTATACTAATGTCTGTAATTGTAATACATATTGCCCTCTCAACTGCTTCTCTGTACTGCCCATGGGGCTGTTCATATGGCTTCTTATAAAAACCAATACAAATTTGTATGAAAACAAAAAAGGGTAGTATAGGCTTTCCCTGACTCCTGCCCTCCTACCGATCCCCGTCACCACCCTTCCAGGCCCCCAGGCATTTTCAAAAAATACCGGAGTTCTAAAACTAAACCCCAGTGGCCCCACCCTTTGTGCCCCATCCCTTGCTAAGAATACCCGGCCACTGCCCTGAGCCCTACAATTAGATCCCAGCTCGACACCCTTCGCTGGCTCTGCCCTTGTTAACAATACCTGACCCCTGCCATGAGCCCTAAAATCAGACCCCTGCACGAATCACCCCAGCCCTTTTCTGTCCACCCCCCCTCCCCCCCCCCCCGCCTCCCACCACCGCCCAGCCCAATCCCCATACCTCATAATGGGACAGCTCTTCTCAAGCAGTGCGCAGGTCGTAAAGAGGAAGAGTCTCTCCGTTTCCTCTAACGACGCTGATAGCCTTTACTGCGCTGTTGCCTTTACCACCACACATATGCCCTTACCACCAGTACCACGCATATGCCCTTGCAATTCATACCTTTTAAAACGTTAATTGATTGTAAAGGCATGCGTGGTGAAGGCCTATGTATGGTAACAGTGCCTGTATTGTAAAGCATGAGTGGTAAAGGCTCTGCGTGGTAACAGCAGCGTTGTAAAGGCTGTTTTTCGGTTTGCATACTATAATAAAGTATTTCTTTTATTCACTAGAGGGTTCATACTATTGACTGAGTGTGGCAGGACTGTTAAACCATGACCACCTGTACGGACCAGTTAGCCTATGTCATTGGTGGTAATTATACAGAATTATTGGGCCGCCTTCATCATCTTAGTGTAGAAAATACAATGTTCTTGAGGTTACCTATGGTTTACCATTTCACGCTTCTCAAAAAAAGAAACCCCTTTCCTTTGGGTTGGATTTGTAGGACTGTTGGACTTCCAGAACCTTCTCAGTATAGGAAACCTGATGATGTTGAGCAATAGTTCAGCGCTACATGAAGCCTGTTCTGATTGGTTACAAAGAATCTTTAAACACCTACCACTTCCCAAATCTGGAATCCCGATCTTACCACGTCTGGTAGTACATTGTTGAGGTACTCATCAACGTGTGAAATGTACAGTCGTATTCGTTAATTTTGTGGTAGGAACATGCCTGGTGTCTCCATGATCAAATTCAGTGCATATAACTCGTGAATGAACAAGAATTGAAATGCAAAAATTTTTTATGTTGCCACCTTTCTCCTTCAGCCAAATGAATGCTTTTATGTCACTGGCTCAGTTCATTCATGCTGCAGATTTCTCTTTCTGTGGCAGGTGCACTAAGGAAACCTGGCAGGCCTCATTTGGACTCTATTTCTTCGACGTAAGGCTGTGCATATTGATCCTCATTTTCAATGTGTTCCAAGGTAGAAATCATGATTGGCCCTTAACCTGAAGCGACCATTTTCCCTCAAGCCAATGACCCGAGGCATGTGTTGACATAAGCTGCCCTGTGCTCTTCAGCCAGTGATCTTGGCTTGTACCATGTTTTTCATTTCAACATCATCCAAAGGTCACTGCTTCCTCTGTTGGTTTTCATGAACAGCCACTCACTTAACTTCTCATTATTTGTTTGGGACCGGTATCCTGCCCAGCAGACCTACTCCCTGTAGAATCCCCAGAGGCTAGTTTGTAAATTCCTTCGCCAGTGGTCGTTCAATCGTAGTTATGTTGATCATTTGTAACGCATTCATTTTGCTCTGTGCCAGCAGTTACTTCTCAATAAGGACATGTTTGTGAAGCACCTTATTTATGTTGGACTTGAAGCATGCCACCAGGGTCTACCTCCTGGAAGACGGCTGTGAGTTAAACTATCACCGCTGACATCCACGATCCACAAGCTCGAATAGTCGCAAAGCCAAGTCAGCCTCACGTTCTTTTGATCGCAGTAAAGTGAGCACCATTGTACTGCCTAATAGTATCATGTTTCTTTTGGAGCGCTTTGAAATGGCATTGGTCTTACAAAGCACTGTATAAAACGTTATTTTTTACAGGTGCATTCCAGTTCTAGTGGGGGCAGCAGAGTCTTGGGCGGTGCAAGACTAGTAAATAGAACCTGTGGGGGTGGGTGGCTGTGGTATCCTTTTGGTAAAAGTGATTGTGCGCTCCCTTTCAAACCTGTTAACATTGATCTACTCCTGAGTGGTAGATTTAATTTGCTTGTAAGTCCCTAGTCTATGGTAGCACTTTTCTCTAAGGCCTGCAAATTAAATGCTGCTAGTATGCTGTAGCACTCATTGTGTCACCCGCCACAGTAGCACTGTAAATCTTGTATTCAGGCCTGCTAGTGCATTCTGGGTGTGCAGTTTAATACTGCCATTTTGACCTGGCAAAATAAACATTTTGCCAGGCCTAAGCATTCCCTTTTTATTACACACAAGTCCCTCATAGGGAAGACCTGAAAACACCATAGGGCAGGGTGCATGGTATTTGAAACGTAGGACATATATATTTAATGGTTTGCATGCCCTGGCAGTGAAAATCCTCCAAGGTCATGTTTCAATGTGGCAAGTCTGGCTCTCCCTTTCTGCGCTAGTTTACACTTTTACATTTAATAAGTGCTAAATTAATGTTAGGAGTAGCTGTTTCAAGGACTCATTTTAATAGTAATCCAATGTAGCTGTCAAGTAGTATTTTATATTACTATTTTGGAAATTACACTTTTAGAAAGTTGTGTATTCTTTTTTTTTTTATTACATTTTTCGTGATTTTTATTCTTTGAACAGTGAAACAGAAAAACATTAGGACATTTACATAACGCATCTACATGATATCATAGAATTCTGAAAGTCCAAAGTGAATAGACATTGCGACAACCCTCGGATTCAAGCCAAGCATCTGAACTCCCTCCATTGGCCCCACACTTTTTCGTATTTCTAGGGACAGCCTCTGGACTTGTACACCGTGCTTTCGGCCTGCATGTACCAGTCTATTCCCATCCTGCATTGTGTCATGGATGGATGTTCCCTGCATTCCCCTTGTATTGGGCTATATCTGTTCTGGCCAACATTAGAGCCATGTTGCAAAAGAATAGCGTGTATTTCTGCATAGAACAATTCCTCTCCTCTTATCCTCAATGTGGCCAGCTTCTGATCCAGCACCACTGGCTCCTGTAGGACCCTTGAGAAGCATTGGCTCACCTGTGACCAAAATGATCGTATCATGGAACAGTTCCAAAATGTGTGCAGCTACGTTCACTTACAGTCACAGCCCTATAGGCACCTATCAGACTCTACACTCCCCTTGCAAAACAGCCTGGTTCTAGTGTAGCATATGCAATGTAGTATTTTGGGTTCCACTAACCTGAACTCGAATGACAACATCTCTAGGGTGGTGGCACACCTGAATGAATGAATGAATGAATGAATTGTGTCTTATACCGCGCTAACTTAGCCCAATGGGCGTCAAGGCGCCTACATCAAATAAAGGAACTAGCTAGGTCAGACAGCAGTATCTCATTGGTAGGCTCTGATGAAGTACCAGGTTTTAAGGGCCTTTTTAAACAGGTCGATGGAGGGTAAGGTTTTGATCTCCACCAGAAGGGAGTTCCAAAGCTGAGGAGCGGCAACAGAAAAAGCTCTCGCTCCCCATCTGGTCAACCTAGCGCGGGGCACTACCAATTGGTGTAGCCCGGCCGATCGTAGGCATCTCGTGGGTACATAGCGGGTGAGCAGGGTACCAAGTGCGTCCGCAGGGCCAGCCGCAAGTGCTCTATATGTAAGACATAGGAGCTTAAAGGAGATTCTAAACTGGATGGGGAGCCAGTGAAGATTTCTCCTAGCAATGGTGGCAGATGATGCTATGGGAAGGGCCAGGACGAAGCGCGCTGCGGCGTTCTGTACAGTTTGCAGTCGATGGATAAGGCCCTTGTTGGACTCCACATAAAGAGAGTTACAATAATCAAGCCTGGAGCCAACAAGAGCAATCGCAATCTGTTTGCGCGCCTGGAAGGAGAGATAGTGGAGAATTCTTTTTAAGATCTTGATGACACCCCAGCAAGTGGCCACGGTCCTATTTACTTGGAGCGTCATAGAGAGTGAAGTGTCAAAGATGACGCCGAGGTTTCTGGCCGATTGGGAGGGAGTGGGGCAGGTGCCGAGAGATGGAGGCCACCACTCGCTCGACCACACGTGTTGGTCTTTACCGAAGACCAAGACCTCTGTCTTGTCGCCATTCAGCTTTAGGGAGTTAAGGATCATCCACTCCGCCACACGCTGCATGCATGACCTAAAGCTGAATGCGGATGTACTGACCGAGTGGGCCAGCGACACCATGATCTGGGTGTCGTCGGCGTAAGACACCACCTCCATCCCCTGCGATCTTACTAGTCTAGCAAGGGGGGCCACATAGATGTTGAACAGGGTCGGGCTCAGGGCCGACCCCTGTGGCACCCCACATTGCAATGACTTGGCAGGGGAGAGGAAATCTCCGAGCATGACTCTGTTCTCTGTCCTGGAGAAAGGAGTTAAGAAGACTCGGGCCGGTCCAGTAAACCCTGCCTCCCTGAGCCGAGATGTTAAAATGGCGGGAGACAGAGTATCGAACGCAGCCGTGAGGTCTAATAGGACCAGCACTGTGGTTTGGCCAAGGTCAACTTTGCGGCGAATGTTATCCACCACAACAGTGAGAGCGGATTCGGTGCTATGATGTTTTCTGAATCCGTGCTGCGAGCTATCAAGATACTCACTAGACTCAAGAAAGGTGGAAAGATGTGTATTAAGGTGCGCTTCTAACATCTTTGCCGGGGCTGAAAGTAAAGATATCGGCCTAAAATTCTTAAGGAGGCCCCGGTCCACGGACGGTTTTTTAAGGAGAGGCTTCACTATAGCCTTCTTCCACATCGGCGGAAAAGAACCCTGGACAATAGCCCCGTTCATGATTTCAAGTAGAGGCGGAAGAATGCTGTTTCTGCACTCCTTTAACTTTTTTAGCGGTACAGGATCCATTGGGGAGGAGGATTTGGTTCTGTCTAGCAGGAGATTAAGTCCTTCCAGTGAGAGTGCTGGAAATTGGGTGAAGGATTCGGAGGGGCCTTCAACCAAAGTATCAAGGTTGGCTGTAGTGAGAGGAACATCATCGTCCAGGGAGTGGCGTTGAGCTTCTAAGGAAGTGTGGATGTCCGCGATTTTACTATAAAAGAAATCCGAGATGTTATTGCAGAGATCTTGTGAGCTCACCACTGGATCTGGAAGTTGGAGAGAGCACAGTGAATCAGCAATTTTGAAGAGTTCTCTAGATGAAGTTAGAGAACTTGTAAGATTGGAGAAATACTCCTGCTTTTCCATGATCACTCTCTGTTTGTATTACCGCAAAGCGGACTTGTGTTCCTCCCGGTCCTTCATATCCCAAGATTTCCTCCAGCTTCTCTCATTACTCCTACAGCTCTGCCTCAGAAGTCTCAGATGTTCAGAGAACCAGGGAGCAGTGGGCTTCTGCCTCGCCACATAGCGGAGAGAGGCGGGGGCAAGCTTCTCAACTGCGGTAGTGATGGAGTCCGCGAGTTCTTGAGCTGCCTCACCCGCCTCCCTTGAGGAGGAGGGCTCTGTAGCCCGAACGTAAGGGGCAAGAGCTTCGTCGGTGATGTTTCTATAATTTCTCCTGAGAGCATATGTGGTGGCAACCTGGTTAGCCGTGACCGAGGCAGGGAGAGCAAGTTCTAGCGGCACTGCAAGATGGTCTGACCAGACCTGTGGCAAAGGGGGGCCAGTAGATAATCTTGAGTCACTGGAAAATACCCCGTCCAGAATATGGCCAGCCTTGTGTGTTGGGCTGTTCACCATCTGAACGAGGTCACAGGCTTCAAGTGACTCAGTTAGTGTAGAGGTGTCCTTTGACCTCTCCCTAGTCCTCATCTGCCAGGACCCCTAGCTCACCTTCCCATTTACCCCACAGTGCATCCAGGGGCGGCTAGCATTTGTTAAGCAATGTCTTCTATATTATTGAGATGGAGTGTTTATGTAGAGATATGGCCAGTAGTCTGAACTCAAGCGGGGTTTCATCCTCACCTTCTTGCATTACTTCCCTGTACCTGCCTAAGAGCATGTTGGACGTTTGTGTAACAAAAGAGCTGAGTGGCTGATATTCTTACATTTCTGCGATGGAGAGCAGGTATGTGGTCTCAAAATATGCCCCCCAAATGTTATGTTATGTTAAAGACATTTCTACAGCGCGACAGCTGCCCCAACAAAGGAGCATCCCGGCGCTACTGAGTGTAGACTGGAGAGTTGGCTACTGATGACACACTACAGGACTATACCATAGTAAAGAGAATAAAGGTCTTAATCTCCTTCCTAAACCCCAAGTAGCCAGTCATACCACGGATATGAACTGGCAGAGTGTTCCACAGTCTTGCTGCTTTATTTCTGAATGATCTTCCTCCTGCCCTAGTTTTCTTCACCCGCGGGATAAACAAATTTATCTCGATCATATCCAACTGCTTCTTACTCTGCAGGCCCCGGAGATCTGCCAGAACGTTGGGCTCTCACAACACAAAGAGGTCCTAAATGTTTGTCCCTTCCAGCCCATTTTATCTGTAGTCTGCCACCTTATTTTGACTACCAACTCAGTTGGAGATTAAGGTTAGGTCGGTATGTCTCTACTGTAGAACGTTCGTGTATGCCCATTTGGATCCTTTGCCTGCCTGTGTCTCCTTCAGTGAGGGTTCCTGTGGGGAAGCAAATGCCCACCCCACTCATTGATTTACTAATAGCTGTGCCACCCAGAAGAGTGACGGAGATCTGGTAGATCAGCAACCATGCTCACAAGGCTCCTAGTCAGTGTCTGCAGTGAGATACATGGGGTGCCCCCATTCAGTAGCAGAGACCAGGTTACCATGTCCACTGCCTTGAAAATGTCTTCAGGGGCTAAGTATTGTTCATTCTGGAACAGATATAAAAACGTCAGCAGCATGATTGTCTTGTACAATGCGACCCTACCCATCAGATATCGGGTGTTACCTTCAGTGCCCCAAATCATGCTTATAGTCCTCCAATAGCCACCCCATGTTACGTCTCAAACTCTCAAGTATCCCTTTTAATATGAACCCCCAGGTAAAGCAGTTCCTCGGGGGGCACCGTAGGAGACCCTGCTAATCCTCAGGTGGACTCCATCGAGATTGCAGAAATGCCACTGAATTATGACAGTTAATTCTACCCATTCTGGGCTCCACCACAGACCTCGATCTGGGCGTCCATGTGCAACCAACAGTCAAGAGAAACCGGGGCAAACAACAAGGGGCAAAGCCGGTATTCCTGACGTGTCCACTTTTGCAGTGAAAACTCCCCATACATTTTCCGTGGTCCATGCAAGTAACAGTAATAGGGCGGTGGGGCCGGGTGGGGAGGGGGCTCGGGGGACGATGCCAAGGGAACATTTAAAAAATAGTTAATTTCCCCTCCGCATCGTTACTCGAATCATCCACCCTAGCCCCCCACCCCACAAACACACAGCCCCGCCTCTGTTACCTGCACGGACCACGGCTGCCAGACAGTGGCCCATTGACGCATATTCTGGCTGTCTGCTTAGAGTACAAAAAGGCGTATCCAGGAGATAAACTCCTTCCCATATCCCATCTTGCCCAGAATTCAATCTAATCAAAAGCCTTTTTGGCTTCTAGGGCTGGGATAACTGAGTTCACCTGGGCATTCCTCCTTGCTAGTTACCCAAAGAGCTGCCTCAAGTAATGAAGGATGGAACATGTAGGCATAAAACCTGACTGTTCGGGGAGACTAATTTGTCCATCACCTGTATCCGGCAGTTTGCTAGTATTTTAACCAGAATTTCTACCTCCATGGGCCCATAGGAGGCACATTGGTCAGGGGGCTTCCCATCCCTATTAATAAGGACTATGGTAGCTGTCCGAAGATCCCGGGGTAGACACCTCTCTTCCCTAGCTGCATATAACTAAATATGTATCCGTTCTCCTACCAGCCACCCTAAACATCTAAAGCTGGTGTTTTCCTCTTGAATTATCTCAATGCTGATCACCCTAGCTAGTGCCATTTGTTGTCCCAATTAAGCATTTTGGAGGTGCTCATCCGATGTGCTGTTGCATGGACCGGAATTGAGCCCTTGCCTCATTCTGCACCAGTTGTGCCATCCCTAGCCATGGCAATACGATGTAAGAGATCAGGATGGGGATGGTGATGGTGAGTGTATTCCCTCACCCAATCTGTCAGCCTGAATTCTAATTCTGCCACCTCCCTCAGTTTCTCCTTCCTCTTCCCAGTAATGTGGTATAATGAACTTCTCCTGATCACTGCCTTGTAGGGCTTCCCCCAACGTTTTGCGTTTGTATCACTACTGTGCCTTCTCCCCATGCTCTTGTTGCCATCTCCCTCAAGCGAAGCTTCACTCTTCCTCCCCCACCCGCAGGTCTTTTTTTTTAATCATCCAACTGGAGTCCGCCATTTTGGATTGGCAAGTCAAAAAAAAAATAAACAACCAAATGACACTTGTCATTCTGCTAGTGCACATATGATGTGATAGATGCGTGTGAACCATGCATGTATCACTAAACGTATGCCAGCGGAATGTGGTTGTCTCGTTATGGTCGATTTGTTTTATTTATTTATTTTTTGGGCCCAGTGCTGTCCTACATCACAAATTCACCCCCACCACTTCCCTTTTCAATATACAGCATTGCCACCAAAAGGCATTGACAAAGCTAATACATTCCACTGCTGAGACTAGTTGGCTTTGCTAATGTTTGTCCTTACTGGGTCTTTTCTGTGTAAAAAAGGCTACACACTGGAATGTTTAGACTTTTTTATCTTCACAGCACAGTGATGTGCCATTGAGCTTGGCCTTGCCTTCTGTTTCCTCTACTCTGTGGAGAATAGCAGATAGGTCACCACCACCACCCAGGAAAGATTTGTTATCAATATTTGCTGCTGAGGTGGGATGGGCATCGAATTTTAAGGATGTATGCAGTCTGTTTACTGTGAAGTGCTCAGGAGTTGAAGTGGCAATGTGTTTCTCTTGCTCTGATGATCAAATGTACCCTTTGAAAGAAAAGAGCAGCTCTTGGGACAGCCATTGCTCATTGGCTGTTTGTCCTGTAAGGCGGGAGAGTGCTGAGCCCTGTTCTGGAATGCTTGGCAGGTCATGGTGTAAGGTATATTCCTGAGAATCCACCTTTGTGAGGAGATTAGCATTATACGCTAGGCTTGTGCCAGTCTCCAGGTGCAACACGTGAGGCTTGATAGGTGGTGGAGTCTCTGAAATACTGATTTGTCTTTGGGTTGTTCTCTGTTTAAGCATGAAACTACATTCACAGCAGTTAGTTTAGATATAACTAGTCTGCCTTATGCTAATTCAGACCAGTCGGTCAGTCAGTTTTGAGTTCTTTTTTTCATGTCTCCGGCTCTGCTAGTTCTTCCAAGACAGCTCAGTGAGTGTCTGGGAGCCACAGAGGCCTAAGTGAATGCTTTCTGTACCCTGTATTATGTCTCTGCTCTATGATTCCCTATGTCTTGGTGACTAGAGCGAAGTGAGTTGTGAGTTTGTGTTGCAGGACGAAAATGAGAACCTATTGTTGAGGAACGTGAAATCAGTTTGGGAACAATATTCCAAAGGAAATAGCACATCGTGGAACCCGGACAGGTGGTGTAATGATCAAGCAAACTAAGGCGTAGTTGTAGCAGTAGTTTATTATGGTTAAGGCTCCCTGCTTTCCGTTGAAACAGATTTTTACAGATAAATACAGACAGAAAACAATGTGTTTTCTGTCTGCATGTATCTTTAAAAGTGGATAAATACAGAACAATTGTGCTTCTTTGAAGTGACCCTCCGTGCTGGCTTTCATGAATTAAAGGCCAGCAGCTAAACAGATAGACAGCATGGAAAATTAAAAAAAGAGGATTATATTTCTTTAAATCACAGCATATGTCAACCTACATTTATGGTATAATGTTATTATTTACCAGTGGGTGTATTGTTATGTAATATTTGGCAGCTTAAATAGCTAAAACACGACAGACATCAAAGTACGATTGCACACCTATCAGTTAAATAAATATGGAAATGTGCAGTTTTACAACTTAATTTATACACAAAATAAACATGGATAAATACAGATAAAATGGCCAAAAAATAAATATGAAAAAAATAAAAACCATAAAACCGGAAGCCCTATTTATGATCCTCTTCCCCTTTTGAAAACAAAGCAAACTAAAAAAAAGACAAAACATAAAAACAAAACAAAAAAAATATATATTACCAACATTGCCTAAGAATAATCTAACATTGCACGTTTCCTTATGTAAGTACATATAATGTATAACATTCTATAAGCTGTTTGCATTTTGGAAATGCATAGTACAAGGCGCAATTAATCATGTGTTCAACAAACCTTATTCACATATATAATCTCGCAGCTTGAGGCGTTCTTTTACAATTCTTCCCAACTTTCCCGTTTTCTGTCCACTGGAGACTACCCCTACCACAAGTGGAGAATCCGGCGTAGTACTTAGGGAAGGAATTCCAATTCCGGGCCCAGAATTGGAACTTCCTTCTTCCTCAAACAACAAGTCAAAAGTTTAACCGCATAATCGCACTCATGCTTAGTTTTTCTATTGCACATTGTTAAAGAGCTCATGTGGCGAACCTTATACTCCTTAGCAAAACAGCATTGCATAGTATCTTCTCTACAACGTGGTTTAGAAAATCTGCTCTGTCTGTTCCTTAAGGCACCTGATTTTTTTTAAACTTTTTTTTTGGGAACACATAATACAAAAGAAGAAGGGAAATTGGGAGAACACACTATTAAAATCCAATTCACATTATATAAACTGTATTACGATTCAAAATAGTCCCGGAACAAACCCCAAATATTGATACCGATCTGTCGTTTTTTTTAACCCTTTAACCGCAATTAAACTCCATTCTAACTTATATAAATTATACATTTTAGCCTGCCAGTACTCAAAAGCTGGAGGATCTTTCTGCAACCATTCCGTGGCGATGCAGAGACGGGCGACAGTCAAAGAAAAGAATATCAATTGTCGATGCTTATATAATGCAGTCACTTGATTATTAGATGTAGGCGTCCCCAATAACATAATGAGGGGAGTAATTATCAGCCGTAAATTCATTACATAGGACAAAAATTTCTCTATATTCGAAATAAATCTAGATAATTTAGAACAGCGAAAAAAAATATGAACACTATCTGCATTATCCTCCCCACAACTAAAACATTTTTCATCAAATCCAACCCCTCATTTAGACATTTGTGCAGGAGTGTAATATAAATCAAATATTGTTTTAAAACATTGTACTTGCAAATTGGCTGAAATTAATATCTCCCTGGAACTCCCTAAAATCTTCTCCATAGAGATATTTTGTTCCTCCAAAATCGTAGACCATTTAACATTGTATTTATCGAGATCATCTGGTTTAAATGACAATAGTAGCTGATATAGCGCACCAATTCTCTCCGGTCTTCTTACCAACTCTGTGATGGAATGGGATATAGTATTAACTTCTGTACGAGATGGAACATCCAGAATCTGCAAGTATTTAAAGAACTGCACCTTAAGTAGATCATATTGTTTAGCTAATTCTTCAAAAAATGTACAAACCGCCCTAACTGAGTAAAAATCACCTAACATAATGATACCTTTCCTTCTCCAAGCATAAACTATATTATCACTAAATATAGAAGGCAAGATCTTAACAGCATTCAGGGGGGTATAATATGATATTGTACCCAAAGGTTCCAGTTTTTTTTATTCTTTTCCATACTCTATATAGAACCTTGAATCGCCTACGCTTGAAATAGCTCCCATCAATTTCTTTAAATAAACATTGTCTCGCTATTGGGCCCAAAAGTATTTCAAAGATAGTAGGAGCAGAAGCATTATTCACAGCGCCCCCCCCTGTTAACATGACTCGCTTTTTTAACAAAAAACATGTATAGAAATATAATGCGAAGTCCGAGATGGTTAATCCACCTCTACAAACTGGAAGCGGCATGAAACGCATTGCACGCCTAGACATGCCCCGGACCATATAAACTTGCCCCATTGAAGGTGTTGTAGCCTTACATTTGTTACTTCCAATGGAACAGACCGAAACAGATATAACACTTTGGGCAAAATATTAATTTTTATAATGTTGCTGCGCCCAACTAATGTAAAATGTAGACGCCCCCATTTTTCTTTTGACTCTCTAACACTCTGTAATAGTAATTTCCAATAAGCATCCATCACCTCATTCATGGAGGCACAAATTAAAATACCCAAGTAGGTAACCTCCTTCACCACTCTAACATCTGTCCATGAAATATTGTCCGAGCACAAAATTTAAGTTTTAGCTACATTCAATTTATATCCAGATATTTGACCAAACGCTGCTGCTAAACGTTCTATCTCTACTATTGCCAAAGATGGATCGGTTGTAGCCACAGCAATATCATCTGCATAGCGAATACAGAAAATTGAAAATCATATACTAAAAAAGGAGGGATACACGGATTATGAGCCAGCTGTTCTATAAATGGATTGATATAAAGGGCAAATACAAGGGGAGAGCAGGGGCAGCCTTGTCTAGTACCCCTAGAGATAGATGCTACCTCAAAAGACATACCCATGGTGGAAATGTTTGCAGTTGGTGTAATATAGAGTACCAGCAAAGCTGTAATAAATCGATTACCAAATCCACACTGATACATTCATTTCCAGATATAATCAAGTTCCACATAATCACACACTTTTTCAGCATCCAATAAAATCAAGCCTAAGTCCCTCTGTTCAGCAGATGCTATATCAAATAATGGTATTACTTTGTTAACATGCGTAGCCGTTCCCCGCTGAGGTATAAACACATGTTGATTTAAAGAGACTAACGGCGTGATTTCTCTAGATAGCCTGTTTGCTAAGACTTTAGAGTAGATCTTACTGTCACAATTTAAGAGCGAAATAGGGCGATAAGATCCAACTAACTCTGGATCCTTACCCTTTTTACAGAAACCACAATAGTGGCTTCTGCCCATGATTTAGGGGGCTGTCCTGATTGTACTGCCAAAAACACCTTCAGCAACTCATCCTTTATTTGATGGAAAAAGTTTATAATCTTCCCCAGATATCCTATCACGGCCCGCAGCTTTCCCTAAGGCTAAACTCTACACAGCTTCCTCTACTTCAGCCATAGTAATTGGGGAGTCCAATTGCTCAAAAATCATCGGGTCTAACCGAGTAATTAACGCCTGTAAAAATAGGCTTTCTTCCCCACCCAATCGTCCTTCCCATGTATATAAATCAGTATAAAACTGATGGAATATAGAAAGTATCTTTGAAGAGTCAAAATGAAGACACCCATTCTGATCCTTCAGTGCCTGGATGTTTCGTGCCGACTCTTTCATTCTCAGCTGTACCGCCAAACATCTACCTATGGTTTCCCCATACTCATGATTCTGCTGTCTAAATACTAAATATTTCCTAGCATTCTCTAGGTTCCAGAACCCTATAATATTCGCCCGGTTTTTCGCAACAATATGTTCTAATCTTAAAATATCCACTTTCTGCGACATAATCCCGGCTATTAGGGCCTCTTCAGCCTGTCTCAACGCCTTATAATGTTGGCATAATTCCTGTTTAAGTTTCTTTTGTTTATACAAATTATAAATAAGAACTTGCCCCCGAAAACAAGCTTTAAACGCATCCCACACAATATTAGTATCACCAGAAAGAGTATTTATAAAAAATTCCTGAATCCAATGATGCATATATTCTTTAAACTCAGCATTTAAGCATAGTTTCCGATCAAACGTAAAAGGCCTGGGCGAGCTATTTCTCCTAGATATGCCAAATTCTAGCACAATTGGAGCATGATCCGAAGAGATCCGGGGAAACTAACGAATAAAGGCGTCATATAGTATAAATGAAGGGGCAAAAAAGTAATCCAATCTGACTAGCTTTTTATGGGGATAGGAGTAAACGTAAAGCCCATATCTGATTTATTTAGCATTCCCCAAACATCCACTAAGCCATGGTCAGAAACTAAGTTATATAGAGCTTTAAAAACTTTACGTTTCCGGCCCCTATATTTTTGGGTTCCCTCTAGCAACACCTGATTCGTCAAATTAATATTAATATCTCCACAAATTACTAAAGGTTGCACCCAGGATGCCGGTTCCGTATTTAATTCTACTAGTATCTCCGGATCATCCACATTGGACCCATAGATATTACATACCGTAATCTTCACACTACATTAAGCAATAGCCCATCGACCATGTTTATCAGCTAAAGTGCGACCGATAGTAAATAAATTAGGTTTAACTAAAATCGCAACCCCACGAATCATACATGTTTGCTGTGAAGCTATTATTAAAGAGAAGCCCAAATCCTTCAAAAGATTACGTTTGGACCACGGTACATGGGTCTCTTGAAAGCATACTAGATCTGGCTGAATATGCCGTAATTCTGCAGCTACTTTCTTCCTCTTCACCCCGTTATTAAGACCAGAAACGTTTAATGAGCAGATTTTCAACCTTTTATGTGGCATCATGTAGGAATACACATTCTTCTAGAATAGCCAATCCCGATAAAAGCGCTGATCTCCTATAAACACTTTTGCACCAGCACTTTTGCACTTTTGTTTTGCTACAATCATTTTCCCATTAAAGATTAACCATTTACTTGCTGCTGTGAAATTTTTACCCTTTTTACCCCTCCACTATGTGACCCACCCCCCCTTCCCCGAACCGCTCCCGCCCTATTGTTTCCCACCCAGCCCCCTACCCTACCCCCCTTTTTAACAGGGCTTTAGGACGAATAGTCCTGTAGATGCGAGCTCGCCACATCCCCATGCCTTCCCCTGTAAGTCCTGCATCTTGGAGAGAAGAACATCTCCTCCTCCCCAAGAATGCAGGGATAGACCTATTTTTTACTCAAAATTTAACGAAAGCCTAGGAAAGGAAAGAAAAAACAGCCTGGATCCAAAGCAGAAATATATCAGTATGCCTAGCTAAGCTAGATAGAACTTCCTTAGCAGGGGCTAAACTCGTAAAGAAACGTGTACGCTCATGAAGAATTACTTTTAACTTAGCAGGAAACAATAAGTACACTTGAGCCCCTTTGGATTGAAATTCTGGAATCTGTTGGCGCAGTTGCCAGCGCAGTCGCCAGCGAAGCTCCACCGAGCATAGGCATAAATTATGGCGCACAAAAAACTCCACATCCCCCCACTTTCTTTTCTTGTCAGGTCTTGCTAAAGTGAACACCTCCTTTCGTGCCAAGAAGCTATTAAAAGATACCAGAAAGGCCCCAGGTTTGGAAACCTGGCCAGGTCTTAGGCGAATATTGAAGGGGAACTTATAGGCCCTTTCTATTTCTCCATCCCAATCCCATCGGGTCAAATCGGGAAAAGCTTTTTTGAACAGGTCAACTATGTAACCCCTAGGATCTTGCCCCTCCTTCCCTTCCGGAATCTGAAGAACCCTTAAGTTATTTCGCTGTGCCCGGTTTTCAAAGTCAGTCAGTTTCCATATAGTGTCTTCCTTAGTAGCCTGAATTGAATCAGTAACTATTTTGTATTGAGCAAGTTCGTCCTCCAACGTCGAGATGCGAGATTCGGCTTCATTAAATCTAGACACAAAGTCCGCCTGTGATTTGCCCAACCGTCTAACTGAGTTCTGAAGTTTACGACACGAGTTCTGGACTCTTTGACTCTTTGACTCTCTTCACCAGTCTCATCCTGATGCGACATAATCAACTGATATTTCCTCCTCCACCTATACTCCTTGACCTCCCTGAGGACTCGCTTTAGCCGGTAAATCTTTAGTTACATGCAAGTCAAGTTTCCTTAAAGTCATAGAGAGTCCACACTCCTGTTCTTCAGGTTCTTCCGGGGCAAAGCTACTGTGATCGCTCCCATCTGCCATAGACAGCTGTGCAGAGTATTGCGACACCAAGTCCTCACAAGAGGACATAGTTTGTTCAGAAAGAGAAAAAACGTCACCCAAAACTGCCTCCTGACCTTGCACCACTGCAGCACCTTGCGCTTGAATCTGGCCGTTAAAGTTAGTATGGGCAGCTATATCTCCAGCCCCCAGCGAGTCACTAGCACCATGTGAAGCAGGCCCCACAGAGCATTCTGCCCTATCCCCCAATTCCGCCCCATTAGCATTAATGGCTACTTGTGTATTCAAGAGGACCGCTTCAGCCAGATTTCCCATTGCCTCTGGCACATTTTCCCCATTGCCAACGTTAAGATTTGTTATGTTAACAGAGTCATCCACAGTCACAGTCACTGCCACAAATTCGGGTGATCCCCCGCCATCTTCGTTTAGAATCTCAACCGCCTCCATTACCACTGATTCAGGAATCTTGCCTATCTATCTTTCGCGGCAGAAAACAAAGCCGGTATTACCCCCCCCCCCCCCCCCCCCCGTAAATATTTCCCTTTGACCTTGTAGATATGGCGACTGAGTTCCCAGTTTTAGTGGTCTGCTCCCCACTTTGAGCAATTTTTCCTCTCACCTGTGGCTCCACAGCACTGTTCTCTGCCATCTCGATGCTTCCCTCTTCTTGGCCCCGCGGCTTCCCCCGAAGATTTTTCGGCAGCATTACTAACAAAATCCCCAGCCTCTCCGCGAAGCCAGGCAGCGGCTCCCAGGTATGGCCACTCCCTCACGGAGGAACGCCCAGCGACCACGCCGATTCCAAACATGCCCCAAAGCCGAAGGCAGCCACAGGAAAAGCTCAATCATCGGTGTCAGGTGAGAGCAGCCTTCACAGAAGTAAGCAGGTATCCTAGAATAATTCTGCACAGCACCACAACACAGCACTAAACAGCTAGCAGAAATCCACAGCTTGTCAGTAGCTTTACGATAGTTTTACAAGGAATAATTTCACCGCAAAATCGCCTCTCCTTTCCCTGCTTCTGATTTTCAAACAGGGTCCGGCATGAGAGGTTCGCTCACGCGTCCGTCTCAGACGCCATCTTGCCCCTCAGTGTCCAGTAGTGGTAGCTTGCATTACGTTTTCAAGGTACATAAAGGGCAGTGGCCCTCTGTATGCATACTGAACACTAGATATGTAAAAAATAGCAATGTATACATGAAACTGTAACCCCTGCTGAACCTGCAGGCAAAACAATACAAACCTGGCACAGGTCATCTTGAAACCCCACAAAATGTATTAAGTCGGGATGTATGGGAGTACAGACAGTAACGTTACGTTGTCTGGGCTGTTCAGGGACCAAACGTGTATGGGAGGACAATCCTATGAGGGGTCTATGGACGGTAAGAGTGGTAGATCTATACCCCAATGAATCTCCCATCGGGGCAATATTTTCGTGTTTCTGGGGACAACCCTGGGCCTGGAAGATCACAATCTCAGCTCTCATGCATCCATCAAGTGCCTTGTTTCATCCACCAATTGTTGGAGGGGATGTTCCCTACCACTGCTGAGCAATATCATGCTTAGCGAGAGTAAGGGCTAAGAAGAGCAGGTGTTGCTTGTAGATTTTTAACTTTAACACAATCACCCACATATAGCTCTGGTATCTTACATCCATGTTTAGCATCGTAAAATTCTTTATACACTTGTTTGGCTTTGCCAATCCTAGCTTTTACCACCACAGGATCACAAACCACTCTTAGTATTAGGCATCCAACCAGTATTGACCTTGGAGAACGCAGTTCTGCCTCTCATTAATTCAAATGGACTATGACCAGTCTTTGAGCAAGGTGCAAGTTTGAATGCCCAGATAGTACAGAACAATTCGATTTACCACCTTGAACTAATTCCATTGCTCCCTTGATTGCTCTAATTAATCTCACAACTGTGCCGTTCCCGTCCGGATGATAGAGCAAAGTAGTGTTCTATTTCACGCCACTGCACATTAAAAACAGTCTTAAAGGCTCCTGCTGTGAATTGAACCCCATTATCAGTAATGATTGATTTTGGTAACCCCTCTCTCTGTAACAATTTATCAAGAAAACGAACCACAGAATTAGTGTCTTGTGCATTGAACTACCTCCACCTCTGGCCATTTCGAGAAATGGTTGATGGCAACTATCTAATTCTTCTGGCCAATACCATCCAAGAACGGAACTGTGATAGCCACACTAATTTTTTCCCAAGACATTCCCGGGGCACTGACAGGGCACAGAGATGGCCTTAGAGTAACTTGACTTTTGTCTGTATACAGACTCGCCATGCAATCTCTCACCGTTCTTTCAATGCAAACACTCAAACCAGGCCACCGGTAATGGTCCTTAATCCTTTTCTTTGTTTTCACTATACCTAGGTGTCCCTAATGGCACAATTCCATAATCTTCTTACATAGACTGCAAGGAAGAATAATTTTGCCACTTCTCAAAAAAATGTTATCCTCCACTGACCGTTCTTGTCTTACTTCCTAGTACATCCTCAATTAATTTGTGATATTTCTCTTTCTAGGCCACGCTTCCAAAATTTTACTCTGCTCTTCAGTAAGTAATTTATCCTCCTCGTAAGGTTTGCTCCATTCTTCTGCTGTGATCACACTCTTTGCATCATCAATGTTAACTGCACTGTATTGTTCAATGGCATCGCCCATATCTTCCAATCTAGGCAAAGGTAATCTGCTTTAAAAATCTGCCACTCTTCTTTCTCACTCCTGGCATATACTGTACGCTGTAATCCAAATTGAACAGCTTAACTGGCAGTCTTGCCAACCGGAGAGATGCAGAGTATAACCCATTGGTAGAAAGAACTTTAGTAAGTGGCTTATGGTCACTCCTCAGAATTACATGGCTATCCCAGATGGAGGCTCTATAATGCTCTCACCCCCTCTCACAAGCTAACGCCTCTCGCTTTATTACAGAGTACTTTTCTACTGTGGGGGTCAGCGAGCAGGAACCAAATGCCACAATATACTCTTTACCTCCCTCATTAATTTGTGATAGGACTGTCCCAATGCCTTTAGAGCTAGCATCGGTGGTGACAATTGATCTCATGTAGGATTAAATCCCTGCAAGTGGATGATGGTGCACATTTCTTGTTGCACCGACTCAAACTCCTGCTGGCAGTCTTTTGACCATTCAAATGTGTTTTTATTCTTTAGGGGTTTTCTGAGGTTGTATGTTTTACTAGAAATGTTTTTTACAAACTTACAATTTAAATCCACTATCCTTAAGAAGGTTCTAACATCTTTGCTGCAAGGAGCTGGAGATTTGACTATTTCCTCTAGTAACTCCCTCTTTGGTCTAATACCTTCAATAGACACTTCATGTACTAAGTATGTCACACTTTGTTTAGCAAATCTACATTTTTTAATTTAGCAGTTAAACCTTTAGCACTCAAAATGTCCATTACCTTCTTGAAAGTTTAGTCGTGTTCAGTTTTGGTCTTCCCCATGATCAAAATATTACCTTGCTAAAAGATGGCATAGTTTACAACCTTAAATAATTCAGACATTATACTCTGAAACATAGCAAAAGCAAGTCCAAAAGGAACTCTGACATACCTGAAACAACCAAAAGGAATTATGAAAGTAGTAAAGCTCATGCTGTTCTTATGTAAAGGTACTTGGTGGTAGGCAGCAGTGAGGTCTATTGTGGTGAACCATCTCACACCTTTGGTGACTGAAAGCATTACTCTCATCTTAGGTAAGTTGAATTTGCCCACAATGATGAACTTATTCAAATCTCTCATGTCCACACATAACCTAAGCTTCCCATTTACCTTGCAAGGAATACTTAAGGTAGAAGCTCACTCTGAGGCTTCTACTCTCTCAATAATTCCTTCAGTACGCAGCTTTTCTAACTCACTTTTGACTTCTTCTCTAATGCCTAAAGGTGTGTTCCTAACTTTGTGCACATATGTACTGGCATTGCATTTTAGCTGGATCTTGTGTTGAAAACCTTTAAGTTCACCTCTAGCACCCGAGAAGACTTCTGGATACTCTCAACACATTCTGCTCAAGTTCTTATACAGGTTGCACCACCAGAACTGGCTCTGGGCATGTTGGAATCAAGTACAATGCCCAATTCCCCTTGATCCCACCAACCCAGAACAGGTTGGCCAGCTGCAGCGACAAACCGTTTACCCTATCTTTGAAATTGAATGTCACTGCCTTCATACCCAACATCTTGATATCTTCACCAGTGAAGGTTTTAGGACATGTGTTCGTAGATTCTAACTTGGCCCATGGACAGGTTCAAATTTCTCTTACTATATCTTCCTATTAACTATTGTATGAGGTGATCCTGAAACGGCTGTTACTGTGACAACCACCCCACTTATATAGATTTCACATTTAGGTTTCTTCCTTAGATGATTAGTTCCACTTGCTATGCCATCTTCACCAAAGCTCAAAGCGCACATATTAATATGATCACATCAGAGTCGTAGGTACAAGTGGATGAATCATAAGTAAGAAGGTTCACGCCTTTGACTTTGCTTCCTGCATACCTTTACAAAATGCCCTACTACACCACACCCCAAACCTCTTTGGTTCCTAGCAGGACACTTCTAGTCATTTGCCAAATGCCATTTACTACCACACCTATAACATTTTGGCTTTCAAATTGGGTTCCTCACTTTGGTCTCCACATTTTTTACCCGTAACTTGTTTCCTATTAACAGATTTGGTCCTGTGTTTAGTGTACACTTTTGCAACTACACTGTTATCCTTCTCTATAGCAATCCTATCAGCCCTGTCAGACATAACTACCTCAGCGCATCTGCCCGTTAGCTCTGCTTTTTTAACTACTCTATCACTTCTTATAAAGTAGATTCAGCCATACTCCATATTTTATCTTGAATATTAGTGTTCGCAGCACACATTACAATTTGGTCACGTATTAAGTCATCATGTAAGTTTGCAAACCAACATGTCAATGCGAAATTTTTAAGTGCTGCCACATAGTCCTCTACAGGTTCATCTTTAATTTGCTTCCGGTGAAAAAACTTGTATCTGTCAACAGTTTCACACACCGTAGGATTAAAGTACAAGTCTAAATCTTCTAATGCGTTCTTGTATGCATCTACTTGACTCTGTGGTCTAGCTTTTGTTTGTATACAATTATAGATTTTAAGACCACCAGCACCTAAGAAATGTAGCAAAAAACAAAATCCTTCTTTTTGACGTCCGTTCCTTATTATCATCAAATGTGGAGATACACTTCTCAAAGTGTTCTTTCACTCATTCCAGTTAAGAAAGAGTTCATCCTTATTGGCAAAAACGACTGTGGAGGAGATGAGTTCCACACATTTCCAGATGCCATGACAATAGTAATTAGGTCAAAATAAACACTTAAAGATCGAAGAGAAGAAAGAGAAAAAAAATATCATAAAGATCCTCACAAGTATTATTGACCACTGTAACCCAGTACCTGAATGATTCGGAACAACTGCTGCTTAATATATAGGATTATCCTTCAATCCTGTGATATGCAATTTAGGCATTCATGTGCTGTCAATCCCGGTTCTGATGTGCAGATAGCAGGAATAATGCATTTAATCATGGCTGTCGCTGAAGGAACAGGCTTGAAGCAAGTGTGGACTGCCAAACACTCAAGCAGCAGGAATAAATAGATTCATGCATACCTGTCGCTGAAGGAACAGGCCTGAACATGCATGGACTGTAGAACACTAGACTACCTGCTTGAGTTTTTCCTCAAAAGATGTCCGCCGTACATGACTCAACGTGCATACTGCACAGCCTCAGCTAGAGAAATTGTGGTTTTACCGCTGTTCGTGCTGTGTTACGAGACAAAACGATGAAGGCTGTCGCGTCATGCACGCGGTGTGTCACAAGTTGAAAGGAAAAGGAAGTTGTTCGCCAGGTCCTTGCGCTGACTTTGTTAAAGCCACATCGCACGCCGATCCTCACACTGAATTCGTGGAGGCCACCCAAAATTGCAAAATGACAACCAGGTACAGTACCTCAATTTCCAGAAGGTGTTCCTGATGTATTCTTTGATCACTTGAAAGCTTCCAGTAGTACAGTTTCACGACAGAACTTGAATGTGGTAGGAATTGTTACTGCGTACTCCAAACATGTAGGTTCTTCCCATCTACCAGGGTTGTCTACGTCAAATCTTCGCCAAAAAGCGCAAATGATCAATCTGACTCGGCGTAGTCGTAGCAGTAGTTTATTACGATCCTGTGACCGAGTACAGTTGCTCCTTCGTTCACCAACTCCAGTAACCGTCACCCTCACAACGTTCTCCCCCCCACACAGCCGACCAATCACATTCTTAGTTGTTCTGATTACACCCAGCATTATGCATGCTACAATCACAACAGGTGGCGCCTGGTATGTGGAAGAGAGGGTTGTGATGACGTCAGAAGCTTTACTGGCATTTGGGACTGGCACTCAGCTGATAGTCTATATTATTAAAAATGCTTTCCTGATTGTCACATTCGTGTGTGGGTAAGTGAGTGAACAAGGCAATGGTTAAATGAGTGAGTGCATAAATGGATGAGTGAAAGTGTGCATGGATGAACAGGAGAATAAGTGCATGGATGGATGAATGAATGGGTGTTGAGTTAATGATGAAGTGCATGTATGGGTGACAGGCTACTTTTATGACTGTACATAGATTAGCCTCTAAAAAAAGAGAGGGGTCTAACACGCCAAAGGGACAGGACACCACAAAGAAGATTAGGTCTGGAAATAACTCCCTTTGGGGTATTATATTAGCATACCAGTCATGCAACCACAACACACATACCACTCAAACAACCTCGGGTCCGTTTATCAGTTGGCAGTAAGTCAAATCTCAATCCAGTTTTAGAAAAAATATATAGGCATTTCTAATTTTATTCAGTTGGTTCAAGAGGTTATATGCTCATCAAAACACATATTCACATTAGTAATAATACATCCTAATGCACGTTAAAACACAACAATTTAAAAAATATTATAACATTTGATTTGCAACAATGTCAAAAGTTCCAAGTTCGTTGACGCAAAACCACAATAGCATACAACAGTGGATTCAATACTGATTGCAGTATTGAATCCACTGTTGTATGCTATTGTGGTCTGTCTAGCCATCCATCCACCCATATACATCAATCTCTGAATCAGTGCATCCATCGTCTAGCTCAAACACTCTTATCTATCCATCTCTGGCTTTATAGCAACTGCACTTTGCATTCTGGATCTTGTAGTTTTGCTTCAACAAACGGTTTTGAAAAAAATCAGAGCTAAAGAACAGTGGTTTAAATGCACCTACTCATAAACCTTATTTACCATCTGACCGGAGGTTAGTTACAAGTCCTCACGTTATGGGCAATCACTGAAATCGTAAAATAGCTTATTTTGGGCCCGATGTAGGTGCCCTAATACCGGTCGGAAATGGCCGAATTCGGCCTTTTCCGACCGTTATTACGGTTTTCAGATGTAGGGCATGCATTTACAGAATTGGTATTTTACCACCCAATCCTATTGGGTGGTAAAATACCAAATACAGGTGTGCATGTACATCTGTGCATGCACACCTGTGTCATGTGACACACAGACATGCCCTTAGGGCATGTCTGTGTGCCACATGGCACACAAGTCCGGAATTGGGGTGCTAGAGGGTGTCAAAGTGACACCCCCTGCACCCTTGCAACAATCGGAATTTACCGAATCGGTAAATACCGATTCTGAATTACCTACATTTCCCCCCCTCTAATTTACCACTTCTTAAATACCGAATCGGTATGATTCGGTATTTTAGAAGTGGTAAATTAAAATTACCTACATCGGGCCCTAGATGTTTAAGGGAATTTTCGTCATAATCACTGATGCCTAATGTATAAAATAGGTGCTCCATAGAGAACAAAGATAGTGAAGAAGCACCTTGCTCACGAGTTGTGATAGTAAAGTGCAGAATACAACTTGCAGTGAGTATGTATATCACAAGGCTTAACTGTATTTTTTTTGTATAGCAATCGGCACAAGATATTTTGTCCATAAATTATACAAATGCAATCAAAGCATGAAAAATGTAAGTTGTTGACGTTTCAGCCTGTGAGAGAATATTATTTGAAATGCTGAATCTTCATCAGGACCGAAAACTGGGGGATGCACTCTGTAAAAATAGTTATAAGTACTGCAGCCCCTTGATGCTGTGCGTTAATATTTTAGCTTGCTGCAAAAAATGGAGTTAAATGCTTCATTTACCTCAAAGTGTAAATGTATGCCACTGGTCTGATAAGATTGAATCATATTTGATTGCACCTTACACCCCTTCCCGTCAACTTCGGTCACTGGGGCAGCATTTGGCGGTCATCCCCTGGGCGAGGAGGGTGCGCGCCGGGGGGCGTTCCTTCCGCACCTTGGCAGTCAAACTTTGGAACGCGCTTCCTACTTCCATTCGCAGCCTGAAGAATTATTTGGCATTCCGTAAAGCAATCAAAACTTACCTCTTTCCTCCGTTGTAGGCCTCCACCTTGTTCGAGGGTGTTGCAGTTTTCTGTTATCAGCGCCAGGATGCCCCTTTGCTGGTGCAGCCGTGCGCTCTACAAAACCGCATAACATAACATAACAAATCTTGGGATCATAAAAATTTTTTTGATTACTACCCAAAAAAAGAGGTTGGCGTTAACGCTGAAAAATTGAATTTTGGAATCCTTTTGATCCTGTACTGTTCTTCTAAGAAAGAAGACAGATTTGTGATTTTAGACATGGGGGAAGGGGCATTGTCGACGTTCACTAACCTTGCCTGCTGCTACCTTGCAGCGTAACTAATCAGCTGTACCCTGTAAAATATCTAACATAACTGAGAGAAAGGGCCTACTAATTGAGAACCTACCAAACTCTACGAAGGACACTATGAGCATTTTAGTGTGAGATCAGTGCTCACCACTATGTGGCATGAATCCGGAACACTAAAGCCCCAAAGCACATCATGTCCAGAGTTTATAAGAAGGAATTATTAGGGCATACAGGATGCAATTATTTTTTTTGTCCGATCTCTTAAGATTTTGGGCTGACCAAATATTCTTGTTCTCTGTTGTTACTCATTTCTTCTCACTGATGTTCTGGAGTATCAAATTTGCTTGGTTTGACTTGTTACATATGAATTTATATAGCTCGAACCTAGTTATAAAGCAAAAGGGCGATATACTCTGTGTGGTATTGCAAGAAGTTGGGCCATATTATAGGAAGCGCTTGTTCTTTGCACGCCCATGGGGAACTTCGGTATTATAGAAAGGGCTGCAGACACTTGTGTGCACATATAGCACCAACGCTATCACCAGAGGATGTTCCCTCATTTGCATGAGGCATTGCCCAATGAAAATAAGGGAATCCTTTTGCCTCTATCCCTGCTTTGTATTATAGATGCGGGTGCAGAGGAAATGAAGCTTTGAGGGGTTGCACAGGCCTCTGGGGGGAGAGGGTACTATGGACCCCAGACATCTCCTGGTTGGTGCAGTGACTCACTGCACCCACCTGCAAGGGGCTCTCCAATCCCCCTTAAAACTGCAGACGGGTTGCCACCTGCACAGTGAAACACGAAGTGGCTGATTGAAAGCCACTTCTTATTTCACTTGAATGTGCTCCCCCCCCAGGCAGCAACTTTGCTCTGGGGCAGCGCATTCAATATAATACGACGCATTCTCTTTGCGCAGGGCGCACCTTTTCAAAGATGTGCCCGACGCAAACAAAGAGTGTGTCGTATTTTGTAATATGGCCCTGGGGCCGTATTATGGATAGGGCACACTTTTCCTGTTTGCTATATGGCGCACCTTAAAACAGGTGTTCTCTGTGCCAACACGGAAAGTGTGCCCTATTAAATTGAATACATTACCCCTAGGGCAGCCGCTAACTCGATCTGTCCTTGTGGCAGCACGTTAAATTGAAAAACGGAGTGGCTTTGAAGCAGCCGCTCCTTGTTTCTCTGAGGGGAGAGAGAGATCCCCTTGCAGGCGGGTGCAACAAGGGACTGCACCTGTCTGTGAGGGGTTGACTGGGGGGGTCCAGAAAGCCCCCTTCCCACCTCCCCTTCTGGAGGGCTGCTATCAGGTGGCACACTCTCAGTGGGGATTTCCACGTTTGCAAGGGCCACGCCTTATGCAAATGAGGGACTACCTGGAGATAGAGTTGGCTCTGTATGTGAGCCAGTGCTACCTATATTACAGAAAGGGCTGCAGCAGCATCTGTGACCCCTTTTGTAATACCAAAGTGCCCAGAGGACGCGCAAAGTTGGTGTGAACACCCATTGTGCCCCTGGTCCACTTTCGTAATACGGCCCCTGATGGGGATTACACCCTTATATTTTCCACATGAAATTTTTAAAAAGTTGGGCACAAGGAGATTAAATAATTTGCCTGGATTCATAAAATGTTAAGTCAAATACCCAGCCTCAGATTTAAACAGGAGTCCTCGGGTTCCAAAGTCACAAGTCTTGCCACTATGCCACATCTCCCTCATACTGGAGCAGGGGCTTAACGCAGGCGGGACCATACCCTTCACGGCGAGGTCCTTCTCAGTCCATGGCCTATGAAAAACTCAGAGATGGGGGTCTCAAGGCCCCTTACCACATTCGACGCTAGTCAGACAGAAATTCCCTTTGGGTAAAATAGCAACAGTACATAGGTGCTCACAAGCATACAGACAAAAAAATTTTTACTGAAGCAATGTAGATAAATAGGATGCAACCTCTCTGTGTGAAAACACTCTCAAAACATTTCAAATTATAAAAACAGTTTATTAAAGAAACATCACATTAGATAAAAACAGAAGATAAAAACAGAAGTTTGGGAAACATATAGAGACGGTGTAATAATCAATAGAAACAACAACATTCAGTAAAAAAGGAGTGTGCAGGAAATAAGGATAGAAACCATTCATAGAAAAACAGATTTGGTTTCCCCCTTCGTGTATATTCCTAGATTCACTCCTTATGCGTCGACGCGTTTCGGCGGTGTAAGCATATTAATCCGCCTTCATCAGGACAGTAGAACAATACAGTTTCCCAAATAGATTCTGCAATTACAATAAAACCAATTTTAGGTTTACCAAGTTCATGACATTTGGTAATCAAAAAAGTCACAATCTTAAAAAACTTAAAAAACTCTAATGTAATTAGATCATTGCATCAACATATTTACATTGCTTCCAAGACATACTGTATAAAACAACTTATCAGACTACATAGCCTACATAGTTAGATAACAACAACTCAAGAATTCCAATTTTCTCTACAACAACCCTCAGATTTCTTAATATATGCATATTCAGGCTTGATGTAGAATTCAGGAACTTTTGGCCTTCTTTAGGAGTAAAATATTCCCAGATTATATAGTGGCAGAGGTGGCACAAGATAAAGAACATTGGTACATCACCTACCTCAGACGTATGAACGGTATGACCTATATCGCATGGGGTATCCCGCCTCCTATGCGTCAAACCAAGGAATTCGTCCAGCGAATTCTTTTAGATATGCGTTCAAATGCGCATTAAGGTACCTATTAATCAAGAGATAATTTACAGGGTGAGGTTGAATAGCCATTTTTGAGGCTGCGTTACAGAAGTCACATAAGTCTATGACTATTATCTGCCTCATCCTATCACGTGATTTAGGCTACACTTTCTGCACTTTAAGCTTTGTGTTGAGCGCTGATATATTAATGCGCTATTCCATGTTAGTTTGTTACATACGTAACTGCTCACAGGATAGTTTACATTCAATTCAACATCAAGTAGAAAAGTTTTAATTATCAACGAGCTCGTCTTCAGGTATTATGGTTTAGCCAGTATTCATGTACATGGCAGGTTCAGTCATTCAAACAGGACAGTTATTTCAGGTACTTACTATATAATGTTGTAAGGCGTAAATACGTCTTTAAGGTGGTATGATTCTTCAGTTAGATGACTGTACACTGTAAAGAATTTATACAAATGAGTGAATTACCCACATCTAGCCAGTCTTTACTAGTATTTAAAACACGGAGTAGTGTAAGCGGGATACTTACAATCAGTTAAAAGTGCTAGTGCCTGAGCACGCAGTAGTGAGGAATTACACTTTACAATTCGGTCCTAATCCAGCGCAATTTACAGCGTGGGTCACGGGGTTTATACATAGATCCCCGCTGTGTGGGGAGAGTCTTCTCTCTGATCCCTATGTGGTTAGACAAGAAGGAAAGACAAATGCCGTTTTAAAAAAACGTGCTCCTTTTTAAAGAAAACGATGTCGGCATATAGCGTAGCCCCTTCTAGCGGTATGCTTACCTTGATTCTAGGATCATCGGACCTCCTGCGTGCTCCTCTACGTATCACCGGCTAGCAACGTGTGAAAGAAACACACGGATTTAAATACCCGGCATTGCGCGGGTGTTTGGTGATGACGGGGCGGGAAAGGGATAGAACGGGAAAAAAGACTACCCGTTATTAATGATCGCAAAGATTGCTTTCAGTACTAACTAGTTCAGATTACGATTTCAAAAATATTAAAATATTAAAACTGCTCTAAATGTTCATAAGGAAATAGTATTTAGGTTTATATTTACATAACCCTTTGATTGCGCGTAAACGATACAAAAATAGAACGCGATAAAAGACCATGAATTATCGTTAGCAAATGAACATGCCTTTAGTTGTTATCGCCACTTAGTTTTTACATTAGGAAGTCATTTACCATACTCATGTGTATCTACTAACCAATTTAAGGGGTAAGTAATTTTATCTTTGGGTGTATCAGCTCAAAGGTTATACAAATAGATATACTGAAGATATGGTAGTTCAGTTATAATGGGCACTAAAGTTAATTGGGAGAATGAAGATAGTTAAAGTATTATGAGCAGTGAGGTAATATAAGAAAGCGAATCGCTTTTTCATATTAAGGAGCATATAGTTGACATTTTCATATATTATTGCTCTGAGTAGACTAACAGGAACACCACGGAGCCTTACATAGCTCCAATGATCTTTTCCCATTCCTCTCTAGAATTAAGCCCTCTCCTCACAGTGTCTAAAAAGGAGATGTACCACTGCTCCCTCTCTTTCCTCCTAGCTACCAAATTTCCACCTCGTTTGCCAATTTTTATCTTCTCCAGTATGAACCAGCCAAAATCTGAATCTTTATGACCTTTTTCAATAAAATGAGCTACAATTGGGGCAGTGATTTTTTTCGTTCTAACTGCCGACCTGTGTTCCTGAAGTCTGGTTCGTACCTCTCTCCCGGTTTCTCCAACATAGGATAGGCCGCAGGGGCACTTCAGTAAATATATAACATTCCTGCTTCTACAGTTATTGTGAGTCTTACATGTAATTTTTTTCGAATTACAGACAACATCTGGACCCACAATACACTGGTTGCACATGTTACCGCTTCCACATTTTGTAGTACCAATAACCTGTGTTCCATCAATGGTTCTTTGTTTTTCAACAGATTCATCTTTGTAAGTGTGGACCAATAGGTCACGAAGGTTGCTATTCTTTTTAAATGCAAATAGCGGCTTTTCAAGTTTTACATCTTCTTCGTGATTCAGAATATGCCAATGCCTATTTACGATGTTTTTGATTTGATTACTCATGTTTGAAAATTTACTCACAAATACAACTTTGTTGAGTGGCTCTTTTTCTTTTGGAGTATTGTGGATCAGAGCTTCTCGATCGAGAAACCGTGCCCTTTTCATAGAGTTTGACAACAGTTTTTTGGGGTAACCCCTATCTTTCAATTTAAGCCTTAGAGTTTCAGCGTGTTTGTAATAATCATTTAAGTCTGAACAGTTTCTCCGAAGACGGAGAAATTGACTGAAGGGAATACTTTCCCTCTGGGACTTGGGATGGAAACTAGAAAACTCTAATAGTGTATTTTTTGCCATTGGCTTGGTGTATAGTTCAACTGCCAGGGCACCCTCATTGTTTTTTATACATATATCCAGGAATTCAACCCTGGTGGTACTGACAGATGATGTAAATTTCAGGTTGGGATCTCCTAGATTAATCCACAGGAGAAATTCTTCCAAGAGTTCGGTTGGCCCATCCCAAATAAAAAAGATATCGTCAATGTAGCGGTACCAGCCCGCTACATTTTCGAAAAAAGGGGCCAATTCGTTATGGATGTGGATTTCTTCAAACCTGCCTACATAAAGGCAGGCCAGACTAGGGGCACAGGTGGCCCCCATGCTGGTACCTTTAAGTTGTTTATAGTAGTCATTTTTGAAAAGAAAGATATTGTTAGTGAGAATGAGCCTCACACAGTCCACTATAAAATCTTTGTTAGCCCCACCAAGGTCTTGTTCGGACAGAATATCATCGATCACTTCTGTGGTTGCCTCCTGGGGGATATTCGTGTAAAGAGACTCAATGTCTAGAGTGACCAGACACTGAGTCTCCTCACAGAAAGGCTTCCCCTCAATCAGGGATATGATGTGTGCTGAGTCTCGCACATATGATTTCAATCTGCAGACAATAGGTTTTAGGAAGTGGTCGACATATTTACTGATTGGTTCCAGTAGTGAATCTATACTGCTCACTATTGGACGCATTGGTGGGTTAACTTTGTCCTTATGTAGTTTAGGCAGTCCATAAATAGCAGGCGTTCTCGGTTCAAGATTATTGAGAAAGCAGAACTCCTCTTCACAAATGTACCCGGATTCCTTGGCATCTGTGAGGAGAGCAAGGCAATCACTCGCTACTCTTTTTAAGCTAGTTTCGGTGGTGCGGACATAGTGTTCCTCAACCCTGAGGAGGCCCAGCATGCGTTGTTCATAGTCTTCGGTGTCAAAGACCACAACACCACCACCTTTATCAGCTGGCTTGATGGTCAGACAGCTATTATTTCTCAGCTGCTTGATAGCTTCCCTTTCACTGACAGAGATGTTATGGTTGTAGCACCGCTTTTCATCACTGAAAAGTTTATGGATGCCACTTTCAACTGCCCTTTCGAAAGTTTCGATGTTTTTGTTCACCATGCTAAGGGTAGGGGTAAATTTGGATTTAGGTTTTAGACCAGAGATATTAGTCCTCTCTCTACACTCTCTATCCTCAAAGAATCTTTTTAATCTAATTTTTCTGAAGAATGAACGCAAATCCTTTTCGAATTGGAATTTGTCCAAATTCGTGGATGGGACAAAACTGAAACCTTTACTTAAAATTCCTATTTCTACATTGCTCAAAGTGTTTTTTGATAGGTTGATTACTGGTAATTTGGTTGTTTCCAGTATTTCTTGTTCCGGGTGCTTAGGTATTCCTGCTGCGGAGGTGCTGGGCTGTAATTCTGTTGGGGGAGACCCTGGTTGTAATTCTGTTGAGGGGGGCCCTGGTTGTAATTGTGTTGCCCTTGGTTCTGATATTGTTGCCTCCCTCGGTTGAACTGCCTTTGGCCTCGATTCCCATTGTAAGCCTGTCCCCTCCTCGGGCGGTGTTCTAAAAAAACACCCTGGTCATAACCATTCCTGCCTGCCTCGTTAGGTTCTTCTTCTTCAGACCCAGAGCATGAAGAATGGGAAAATGTCACTTGCTTATTACCGCCTCTTGAGTAAATTTGTCTGTTGGGGGGTCGTTCCCAGCTTCCATTGTTCTTAGTTTGGAAGTAATTCTCTTTTAGAAAGGGGTAGGTTCTGTCTTCAGAATACATCTCAATATCTTTTTTTAGTTTATTAGTTTTTTTGTTAATCAAATAGGTGCTATAGCCCTCAACATCTCTGTTAATATCAGCCAGCTTTTTCTTGGCCTCTTCAAGAGCGGGGCAGTTCTTAAGTTCATCTTCAAGTTTATCAATCTCTTCTTTTTCAAGGATGAGTAGGCCCTGTGCTGTTTCGATAATTAAGAGCATCCAGTCCCTACTACACCACATTCTGCTGGGACCCCCATCATTTAGTGTCACGCCCCTGTATTATATATATATATCTATAGTAGCTTTTTAGAATTTTTGAAAAATGTTATTTATTGGCGCTAGAGTCGATGTTCCATGCAAGAATTAGAATTGGTTTCAAATAAATAAATCTACCTTATCGCAAAGATCTTGTTCTGATTCATGAATTCAAACCACTGTAAGCCGCAAAGATGATAAAGAAACTAATTTCCCAGCGCAGTTGAAACCCCGCCTTTCCCTTGTATATTAGACAGTATGAAGAAGACCTCTCGGTGTCAAACACTTCATTTTTCAGTTCCCGCAGGGTCGTCCTGCATTTACAGTGTATGCGCGTTTATTTATATATATATATATATATATATATATATATATATATATTCTGTACCGATACTTCCCTTTTTGGGCTGCGTTGTACAGTTCCTTCAGGATAGGATACTCGTGTCTTAGTAAAGAAGGGTACATGAAGCACTGGCCTGCCACTGTGGAGGGTACACAAAGTTCTGGCCTGCCACTGGAGAGTGCACATGAAGCATTCATCAGCCACCCGAGAGGGCCCATTCAGCATGATTCTCCCACTAGAGAAGGCGCATGAAGCATGGGAATACCACTGGAGAGGGAGCATCAAACATAGACCTCCAACTGGAGAGGATGCATGAGGCACTGAGCTGGCACTGGAAAGGACACATGATGCATTAATCTGCCACTGTAGAAGTTATATGAAACACTGGCCTGCCATTGGAGAGTACGCATAAAGCATGGGACTCCCACTAGAGAAGGCTCATGAAACATAGGCTGGATTGGAAAAGGCACAGAAAGAATAGGCTTCCAGCTGGAGAGGGTGCATGAGGCACTGAGCTGCCACCGGAGAGGGTGCATGAGGCACTGAGCAGCCACTCGAGAGGGTGCATGGGGCACTGAGCAGACACTCGAGAGGGTGCATGAGGCACTGAGCTGCCACTGAAGAGGGTGCATGAGGCATTGAGCTGCCCCTGGAGAGTAAATGAACGAATGATTACGCATTTGTATAGCGCATGGCTACCCTTAGGCATCCCAGCGCATTACGTCCATAGTCATTCCTCCAGCTCAAGGAAACAAAAAGGTTTTAAGCTGTTTACTGAATGTGAGATAATTAGATTCCCGTCGGATGGCATCAGGAAGCTAGTTCCAAAATTTTGCAGCATGAAGGGAGAAACGGCGACCACCCATCCTAGTCTTTTTAATCCTGGGGATTGTTAGCAGCTTCTTATGGTTAGATCTGAGTGTCCGTGGAATATGGTGGGGCTGGAACATGGGTTGGAACAGGGCAGGCCCAGAGTCAGAAATGGATTTATGGACAGTGCACATAGCTTTGAACCAAATCCTTTGATGCACTGGAAGCCAGTGCAACTGATGTAATGCAGATTTGGACGAATTACGTTTAGGCACATCCATAAGCAGGCAAGCAGCACAGTTTTGAACTGTTTGCAGGACTTTGATAGTGCCCAAAGGGGCACCCAGGTACACTGCATTCGCGTAGTCAAGACGTGACAAGATGAGTGATTGGACCAACAAACGCCTAGCTACAAAAGGGAGGAGATTTAAAATCTTTCTAAGAAGTCTAATAAGACCATAGCAGGTTGCCGCAACCTTGCGTGCATGTATCAAGAAATTAAGGTTGGGGGTCCAACCAGACGCCCAAGCTCTTGATTTGCTTCTTGGGAGGGGGGGCAATCCAAGACAGCTCGGTCACCAAGGATCTAAATTGTTGGGTGCCATATGCCCCAGCATCATTATTTCGGTCTTTGAACCATTAAGCTTCAAAAATGATGCATCCATCCATTCAAGGACTTTACCAAGGCATGCGGAGAGGTTGGAGCCAGAGGTGTCATGTCTGGAAAGGGCGACTTCCAACTGGGTGTCGTCTGCGTAGGTGACCAATTGAAGCCCCCAGGGAAGAACCATCTGAGCCAATGGCCTCATGTAGATGTTGAACGTGGTAGGACTTAATGAGGATCCCTGGGGGACGCCGTACTGCAGGGGAATCTGCTTCAAGATTGCCTCCTCCTCGAACACAGCAAAAGTTCTGTCCATGAGAAAGGACTGGAGCCAGTTTAAGGCCAACCCTGATACCCCAACGTCACTCAGCCTCTGCATCATTATCGAGTGATTGACGGTATCGAAAGCCGCGCTTACGTCCAATAAAATAATAGCGGCGCAGCTTCCGGTATGCACTATTTTCCTCACCTCTTCGACTACCACAATGAGAGCTGTCTCTGTGCCTTGTTTACATCTAAAACCCGTCTGGGTGGGATGAAGGGCATTATTGATTTACAGGAAGGAGGATAATAGGGTGTTAACATGCTTTTCTGCCAATTTACCTATACCAGGTAACAAGGAGATGGGACGATAGTTAGCCCAGTCTTCTGTATCTAGATTGGGTTTCTTTAGGAGTGCCTTCACTCTTGCCTGTTTCCAGGAGGGTGGTACTAGCCCCGCTGCAAGGGAGCAGAAAATTATGTCTCGTAAAACTGGAGAGACAGTTTCCGAGGCTTTCTTAATAATAGTCGGAGGTGCAGCATCGGCCGGTGATCCAGATTTCAGGTTCCCCAGCAATCGCTGGAGAGTGGGTAGGTCAAGGGGAGTGAATTCCTCCAGTCTCACCAATCCTACCCCGGGGAGGCAAGGGGTGCTGTGGGTTCCACCTGATGAAACTTCGAGTATATGTTGGAAACCTTCGCAGCAAAAAAGGTTGCTAGCTCATCACACCGTTTCTGTGCATTAGATGGTCCTATAAGAGGGCCTGCAGGAGAAACCAGAGATTTAAAAAAAAAATTAAATTTCCCTAGGGGAATTAGAGGCAGAGGTAATCTTGTCTAGATAATAACTGGATTGTGTAGTTTGTATTTTATTTTTGTAGGATTGAAGGGCTGCTCTATAATTACTTTTGGCAACTTCAGAGAAGTCCTTCCTTCACTTCCTTTCTAACTGTTTGCAGGATTGCTTGAGTGTTTTTAATTCCGGTGTGTACCATGCTTTTTTATTGACGCCAATGCAGTGACAGAATTCTGTTTTCGGGAGAGTAAGGTCCAAAGAGGATTCCAGCCAGTTATCAAAAGATGCATTTGCCTTTGTAGGATTGGTGCTAATAGCAGGAACGGCCCGGCTAAGGTTCGTAACCCATTCCTGCAACTTGGACCAGACACAACTCCGTTTTTTTGTTCTTATAGCCGGAAGTACCAGATCTGGGGGACCAAGAGAAAGACAGGAGAACATGATCTGACCAAGGAACCACAATGGACTCCCCCAGGCTGGTATTGTCATGGTTGGTGAAAAAATGGTCTAACATATGACCTGCTCTGTGGGTAGGTCCAGTGATGATTTGTCTCAGTTGGAGCACGTCTAATCCTGCCATAAGACTTTGGGAGGCAGGGGCGTCGGGTTCATCAAGATGGATATTAAAATCCCCCAAAATAGAAAAATTGGGGGTGGAGCTTGCATGATTAATAGCAATATTGGGAAGATCATTACAAAAGTTGGCGTGTACTCCAGGGGGACAATATAAAAGAATCCCTGATAAAGTACATGTGTGTGAAAACTTGATAGAAAACAGGAAACTCTCGCAATCAGAGATAGCGCAGCTGGTTAATCTACAACAGTAGGTATTTTTGTAAATAATAGCAATTCCCCCCGCCCTGGCCCTTGTCTCGGTCCTGTCTCATAATGGCATAATTTGGGGGTACAGCCTTGTCCACATCAGGATCGGAGGAGGCATTCGTCCAAGTTTCTGTTAAGAAAAGAACATTGGGGCATCTTTCTTCTAATAACATGCTAAGTTCAATTGCATGTTTGGGGAGGGAGCGGCAGTTGAGTAATGCTAGGGAATATACCATAGTGGTACCACTAGATGACATGGGGGATTCAGAGGACGAAAGGTCATATTTACAGCTAGGACACGCACTGTGTCTCTTTTTATGTAATATAAAGTTTGTACATTTAGAATTTCTCTTTCCCCTGAGAGCCAATAGCTGTTCCCTATTGTACCTCAAAATCCCTGTCCCTGTAGGGGTTTGCTCATGGGTGTTGGCACCTGGGCCCGTCCTGGCGCGGACGGGCGCAGACAGGCTCTCCTTTGGCGCGGTAACGGTGCATCCACTGCTCGGGTCCGCTGCGCGGAGGCATGACCGTCTTCTTTATACCAATGCAGGTCGCGTCCCAACCACTAGCCTGCTACCCTGATTCCCTCCAACATGGCCGCTTGACAGTCCGGCAGCCGCCGAGGCGTGTGAACACTCAGCACCTACTCGGCTGAGTGGGGGTGGATGTGGGGTAAGTCCTTTTTTAAAATGCAAAATGCCAGAGAGCGATGATTAAAATTAAAGAACGATCGTGCAGCAACTCTAACTCCTGGCTTCCGCCTCAGGTGTGACTAGAACTCCACATGAGGGTGCATGAGGCACTGAGATGTCCTGGAGAGGGTGCATGAGGCACTGAGCTGCCCTGGAGAGGGCGCATGAGGTACTGAGCTGCCCCTGGAGAGGGTACATGAGGCACGGAGCTGCCCCTGGAGAGGGTACATGAGGCACGGAGCTGCCACTGGAGAGGGTTCATGAGGCACTGAGATGCCACTGAAAAGGGTGCATGAAGCTCTAGTCTGCCACTGGATATGGTACAGAAAGCACAGGCCTCTCACAAGGGAGGGGTCTTGAAGCTCAGGCTTGGTATTGGAGAGGGTGCATGAGGCCTGGGACTCCCACTAGAGAATGCGCATGAAGCATGGGATTCCCACTGGAGCTGGTGCCTGAAACATAGGCCTCCCACTGGAGAGGGCTCGTGATGAAGCACTAACCTGCCACTGGAGAGGGCGCATGAAGGACTAACCTGCCACTGCAGAGGGCGCATGAAGCACCCTTCCTGCTACTAGAGAGGACCGAAGAAGCCCTGGCCCTCTACTGAAGAGTGTACAGTAAGCACAGGTCTGACACTGTGGATGGTGCACAAAACTCTGGGTTGCCACTGGAGAGAGTGCAGGAAGCACTCGGCTGTCACTGGAGAAGTTGTATGAAGCACTGGCCTGCCACTGTAAGGGGTGCAAGCAGACTGCAGTGCCAATGGTTAGGGGCCATGAAGCTCTGGCCTGCCACTGGAGGAAGTACATGAGAGCAGAGGCCTCCCGCTGTCAAGGGAGCATGAAGCTCTGACCTGCCACTGGGGAAGGCCTACGAACCTCTAACCTGCTACTGGAAAGTGCACATGAAGTATTCATCTGCAGCTAGTGAGGGTACCAGAAGCCTGGCCTGCCACTGAAGAGGGCGCATGAAGAATAAGATTCCCACTGGTTAGGGCGCATGAAACATAGGCCTCCCACTGAGGAGGATGCATGAATCATTCATCTGCCAATGGGGAGGGCTCATTCAGCACTGGCCTTCCTCTGGAGAAGTTATATGAAGCCCTGGCCTGCCACTGGAGAGGGTGCATGAAGCATGCAACTCCCACTAGAGAATGTGCATGAAATATAGGCCTCCCACTGGAGAGGATGCATGAGGCACTCGTCTACCACTGGAGAGGACCCATGAAGTACTAATCTTCCACCGGTGAAGGTGTATGAAACACTGTCCGACAACTGCAGAGAGCGCAGGAAGCACTCTCCTACCACCGGAGAGCACAAGAAGCACTCGCCTACTACTGGAGAGAGCACAGGAAGCACTGTCCTACCACCGAAGAGCACAAGAAGCACTCGCCTACCACTGGAGAGAGCACAGGAAGCACTGTCCTACCACCAGAGAGAGCACAAGAAGCACTCGCCTACCACTGGAGATAGTACAGGAAGCACAGGCCGGCTACCTGAAGGTGCATGAAGCACTTGCCTGCCATTGAGGATGGTGCATGATGCACTTGCCTGCCATTGAGGATGGTGCATGATGCACTGCCTGCCATTGAGGATGGTGCCTGATGCACTTGCCTGCCATTGAGGATGGTGCATGAAGCACTTGCCTGCCATTGGGGAAGGTGCATGATGCACTTGCCTGCCATTGAGGATGGTGCATGATGCACTTGCCTGCCATTGAGGAAGGTGCATGAAGCACTTGCCTGCCATTGAGGATGGTGCATGAAGCCCTTGCCTGCCATTGGGGAAGGTGCAGGAATCACTTGCCTGCCATTGAGGATGGTGCATGATGCACTTGCCTGCCATTGAGGATGGTGCATGATGCACTTGCCTGCCATTGAGGAAGGTGCATGAAGCCCTTGCCTGCCATTGGGGAAGGTGCATGAAGCCCTTGCCTGCCATTGGGGAAGGTGCATGCTGGACCACTGTCTTGCCACTGGGAGGGTTCATGAAGCACTTGCCTGCCATTGTGGAAGGTACAGGAATCACTAGTCTGGCGTGGGCATGGGTGTGGGGGAGAGGCGGCAGCAGAGGAATGGGGCTGGTGTATGAAGCAATGGCTTAATGCTGGAGGGGGTGAATGAACCACAAAACTGCCACTGGGAGGGCTCATGAAGCACTTGGCTGCATGGGGAGGGCGCAGGAAGCACTGTCCTGCCACTGGGGAGAGTGCAGAAGGACATGCCAGTCCCTGGGGAGGGCGCATGAAGCACAGTTCTGACGCTGGAGAGGGAGCATGATCCACAGAACTGGTACTGTGGAGCATGAACAAAGCAAATGCGTGCTGATGGAGAGGGTGAATGAAGCATAGTCCTGCCAATAGGTTGCATGAAGCTCAGGCATGCCAAAACAAATGGTGCAAGAAGCGAAGGAGATGATGCGTGAAGCACTGGCATTCCCTGGGCAGGGTGCATTAGGCACTTCCTTTCTATTAGGTAGTTCATTGGTGTTGTGCGGCTTCGGTGTTTCTGATGGAAACATCTGCCTGTGGATTCCTCACCTTTTGAATGACCCCTTGTGCAGCATTTTTCGGAAAAAAGGGAGCTTCAAGGTTTAAACCCAGACTTTTTCTGAGCAGCCATCGCACTGCTACCATTACAGAGGAGCCTGTAACTATGTTAAACTACTAAGAAATGGAGAGTCCTGGAAAAACCGTTACGCATATATGGCGTGGAAAAAAGGGAACTGACGTCAGCACGCTAACGAGGCTTTCTTATGGCTCAGATGATGTTGCGCAGGGCTACGAGCAGAGCCGATCCATTGTGACGTCCTCGTTGACATTGGAGAACTATGGAGAAAAGTTTCCGTGGAATTTTGCACAAGGGGTAATTCAAAAGGTGAGGAATCCACAGGCAGACACTGTAGCCATCAGAAAAAGCGTTACAAGTAACTTGTTCTTTCCACATAATTATGGATATGACGTATTTGCCACATAATCTATTCTCTTCTGCACAATATGCAGATTTTATCAAAAACAAAATTTCCTAGTTCAAATGTGTCGGAGGGAGGTCAGAAACAGAAGCGAGGAGGCCGTATGGGTTGAATATTGTAGGTTTTATTTAGGTTGCTTAACAACCCTTAGTGAATAGGGTAGTTAGGAGGGTAATTGTCCTTGGGCAGAAACAGGTAAAAGATAGTTCCAGCGCTCTCTTCTAGGTGTCTTCTTCTGTTATGATGTCAGGTGGTCCCAGGAATCCTGCTTTTCTCTCTGTGGTAGGGCTTCCGCGGGGTACTGAGCCACTCGAAAGAAGAGAGAACAGCAGTCACTGTTTAGCCCTATTTTAATGAGGCTTGTCTAGTCCGTCACCACACTGTGCGCAAAAGGGTACTAGAAAATGTGAAGGAGGGGTTCTTATGGTGGGGTGGTTTATCTCTTATAAATGCTGACAAGTCTGAGGAGCTTAACCCAAGGTCATGTTTAGGATGAGGAGGTGGTATGAAGGGTGCCAGGGAATAAACAAAACCGTGCCCGGTGTCCCTCCCGCTCTCCCACCTCACTCCCCCCCCCCCCCCCCCCTTTTGAGCCCGTGGTAACCGCTACGTACCGCTGTCTGCCACAACTCTCCTGAGCTGTGGCGGCTCGTGCGTGTCACCCGGGCTCCACCACTCTTCAGTCCAAATGTCAGGATCCTCGGGCTCCTCCGCTATAGTCTCCTCCTTGTCCTCTCGCGTGGCGGCCGCGTCCTTAGCTCCTTCTGCGGGGTCCTCGGCGATGTCGATGTCGTCCTTAGCGAGGTTGGCGTCTCCTCCCGGCTTTGTAGGTCCAGTTTCAGCGAGCGCGCCGACTGCGCTTTCTTCCGGCTTTTTCTGCGTCCCTTGACCTTGCTGTAGCGTTCCCGATTGGCCCGTTGGTTGAGGTCGGCCTCCTGGGAAAATCTCTTCCTGTTCGAGTCTGGTGTACTGTGGGGCGGGGAAAAGAGGCTTGGTTACTGTGCAAGCCGAGGCGGGGAAGAGAGTCTTTGAAAGGATGTAAGCTGGGGAATCGGCGTCTTCGCCCTCATCAGGACGATAAGGAATCCACTTCCCTATGACGCGATGGGTATGTTTGCGCTCACTGCCCGGCTCCTCCTCACAAAATGTTACTACAAATGCTGCCACCTATGTGGCTGCGCAGTGGCGGGCCTTTATCGCGCAGTGACAGGTCACCTTTCTTTTGCTGATTGATGCATTTAGGTGCTAAACTGATACTAATGTGGTGCAGCTTCTGCCCAGACAGTGTTAATATTGTAAAAATAGTAAAGTAATACTCCCACAATACACTCTGATACGCCACACAATTTGTCTTTTCTAGTCGCATGATTTAGATAACCCCGCTGGATAATTCCATTCTCCGCTCCCGCATAATTCCAGTGCATGAAGCACTAGTCTGCCTACGTGGAGGGTGCAGAAACCAGTGGTCTACCACTGTGGAGGCTGCACTGGAGCAGTAGTCTTCCCCTGGGCAGGGCGCATGAAGCACTAGCCTGTAGGTGTTGAAAGTGAATAAGGTACTTGCCTGCCTCTGGGGCGGGTACAGCTAGGCAAGCCTGTCAGTGGGGAGTATGCAGTAGTCCCTGGCTTACCACAGGCGAGAATGTATGAAGCACTGTCCAACCACTGGGTAAGGTGCAGCAAGCACCGCCCTACCACTGGGTAAGTTGCAACACGCACTGGTCTGCCTACGTGGAGGGTGCAGGAACCAGTGGTCTACCACTGGAGAGGCTGCCCTGAAGTAGTAGTCTTCCACTGGGCAGGGTGCATGAAGCACTAGCCTGTTAGTGTTGCGAGTGAATGAGGTACTTGCCTGCCACTGGGGAGTTTACAGTTAGCACAATCCTGCCACTGGGGAGGGTACAGCTAGCACAATCCTGTCAATGGGGAGGATACAGCTAGCACAATCCTGTCAATGAGGAGGATACAGCTAGCACAATCCTTTCAATAGGGGGGGTACAACTCGCACAATCCTGTCAATGGGGATGATGCAGCAGTTGCTGGCTTGCCATAGGGGAGAATGCGTGAAGCACTGGGTTGCCACTGGGTAAGGTGCCACACGCAAAGGCCTGCCAATGAGTAAGGTTCAACAAGAACAGGCCTGTTACTTGTTAAGGTTTTACAAGCACAGGCCTGCCGCTGGGTTAAGGTGCAACAAGCCCAGGCCTGCCACTGGGTAAGGTGCAACAAGCAAAGCCCTGCCGCTGGGTAAGGTGCAACAAGCAAAGCCCTGCCGCTGGGTAAGGTGCAACAAGCCCAGGCCTGCCAATGGGTAAGGTGCAACAAGCCCAAGCCTGCCGCTGGGTAAGGTGCAATAAGCAAAGGCCTGCTACTTGGTAAGGTGTAACAAGCACAGGCCTGCCGCTGGGTAAGGTGCAACAAGCCAAGGCCTGCAGCTGGGTAAGGTGCAATAAGCAAAGGCCTGCTACTTGGTAAGGTGTAACAAGCACAGGCCTGCCGCTGGGTAAGGTGCAACAAGCCAAGGCCTGCAGCTGGGTAAGGTGCAACAAGCAAAGGCCTGCCGCTGGGTAAGGTTCAACAAGCACAGGCCTGCCGCTGGGTATGGTGCAACAAGCACAGGCCTGCCACCGGGTAAGGTGCAACAGGCAGAGGCCGGCCACTGAGGTACAACAATCACAAGCTGGTCACTGGTTAAGGTTCAACAAGCACAGGTCTGCCACTGGGTAAGGTTCAACAAGCACAGGCCTGCTACTTGGTAAGGCGTAACAAGCACAGGCCTGCCGCTGGGTAAGGTGCAACAAGCAAGGGCATGCCGCTGGGTAAGGTAAAACAAGCAAAGGCCTGCCGCTGGGTAAGGTGCAACAAGCTCAGGCCTGCCACCGGGTAAGGTGCAACAGGCACATGCCTGGGTAAGGTGCAACAGGCACATGCCTACCACTTGGTATGGTGCAACAGCCACAGGGCTGCCACTCGGTAAGGTGTAACAAGCACAAGCCAGTCATTGGGGTGTAGCAAGCACAGAGCTGCCCGGAGAAGGTGTAACAGACACAGGACTAACACTGGGTAAGGTGCACCAAGAAAAAAGTGGGGCAGGTAGAGGTATAACCCTCCAAAAACTGTATTCGACCTGAAAAACCTGACACTTCGGGTTTTTCAGGTCTACTAAGGTGCAACAAGCACAGGCCTGCCACTGAGGTACAACAAGCACAGGCATTCCACTGAGGTACAACAAGCACAGGGTTGCCACTGGGTAAGGTGCAACAGGCACAGGGCTGCCACTGGGTAAGGTGCAACCGGCAGGGGCCTGCCACTGAGATACAACAAGCACAGGCCTGCCACTGGGTAAGGTGCAACAGGCAGAGTCCTGCCACTGGGTAAGGTGCAACAGGCAGAGGCCTGCCACTGAGGTACAAAAAGCACAGGGTTGCCACTGGGTAAGGTACAACAGACACACGCCTGGTACTGGGTAAGGTGCAACAGGCAGAGGCCTGACACTGGGTAAGGTGCAACAAGCACAGGCCTGACGCTGGGTAAGGTGCAACAGGCTCAGGCCTGACGCTGGGTAAGGTGCAACAGGCTCAGGCCTGCCACTGGATAAGGTGCAACAGGCTCAAGCCTGACGCTGGGTAAGGTGCAACAGGCTCAGGCCTGCCACTGGGTAAGGTGCAACAGGCTCAGGCCTGCCACTGGGTAAGGTGCAACAGGCTCAGGCCTGCCACTGGGTAAGGTGCAACAGACTCAGGCCTGCCACTGGGTAAGGTGCAACAGGCTCAGGCCTGCCACTGAGGTACAAAAAGCACAGGGTTGCCACTGGGTAAAGTTCAACAAGCACAGGCCTGCCACTGGGTAAGGTGCAACAGGCAGAGGCCTGCCACTGAGGTACAACAAGCACAGGCCTGCCACTGGGTAAGGTGCAACAGGCAGAGGCCTGCCACTGAGGTACAACAAGCACAGGCCTGCCACTGGGTAAGGTGCAACGGGCAGAGGCCTGCCACTGAGGTACAACACGCACAGGCCTGCCACTGGGTAAGGTGCAACAGGCAGAGGCTTGCTACTGAGGTACTACAATCACAGGCCTGCCACTGGGTAAGGTGCAACCCTTCACAGGCCTGTCACTAGTTACGGTTCAACAAACACAGGCCTGCCACTGGGTAAGGTGCAACAGGCAGAGGCCTGCCACTGAGGTACAACAAGCACAGGCCTGCCACTGGGTAAGGTGCAACAGGCAGAGGCCTGCCACTGAGGTACAACAAGCACAGGCCTGCCACTGGGTAAGGTGCAACAGGCAGAGGCCTGCCACTGAGGTACAACAAGCACAGGCCTGCCACTGGGTAAGGTGCAACAGGCAGAGGCCTGCCACTGAGGTACAACAAGCACAGCCTGCCACGGAGGAAAGAAGCGCTTTCGTCTATTGTGCCTGAACTATTCCTCCCCAGGTTAGAAACGAGAAGTGATTTTGCCAGTCTTCTTCTCCCTCCCCCAATACATGGAGACCTGAGAGGCCAAAAGAGGAACTGAGACGCAGAGCTGTCAAGTCACTGCTGGTCTAGCCTTGGCTCCAGGGTGCTTGCGTTGGCGCTAGGCAGCACATAGGGCGTCAGCACAGATAGAGAATAGGAATTTGCCATGTCTTGATAGGTGTGGCCCATTCCTCCCCCATTCAGTTGACGCAACGCAGCAAGGTGTCTTGCTGTGTGCGTGCTGCAATCAGAGGGACAGGTGTGGGTTTACACAGACATGGTAGCGCCAAGAATCTATCCGGTGAACGTTGCGCTAAATAAATACTTTAACATAACTGTTAGACGGGGACCCGGAGGGTCGGCCGAGGCCAGGGGGAGAGGCCTCCGGTGAGGGCCGTCTCCAGCGATCGTACAGACAAGTAACTTCCCCCCCACAGATGGACACGACACAAGGATGAGGTCAACACACTTTATATACGGTTCTTGAGGCAAGGTTATCAGCGATACAGTGGGGTCAGGACACGAGGGTCCTCTCAATTCTAGTCTCTGTAGGGAACGGGGTAGCGGGACAGTCTTGGTACCGGTCCGGTACAGGTGCGGCAAGAGGGAAACTCACAATCCTCGAGCTTAGGGGTCTGCAAGGTTGGGCCGCGGCAGCGCCGGCAGGCTTGGATGATAGTTCTCGAAGGAGGGCCGCGGCAGCACCAGCAGGCTTGGATGATAGTTCTCGAAGGAGGGCCGCGGCAGCGCCAGCAGGCTTGGAATGATAGTTCTCGAAGGAGGGCCGCGGCAGCGCCAGCAGGCTTGGATGATAGTTTCTCGAAGGAGGGCCGCGGCAGCGCCAGCAGGCTAGGGCGAGGGTTCACGATGCAGAGGGCCGCGGCAGCGCCAGCAGGCTTCAGAGATGGTTCACAAGGCAGGGCTGCGGCAGCGCCAGCAGTCCGTCAAGGATGAGTTCTTCTCGGTGTCTCTCGACTCCAGGATACAACGGCCTTCCTGCTCTGGAGCTCCCCCAGTTATAGGTCTGGTGCCCTTTGATGTCCGGACCCTCGCTCTTGGAGGTCGGGAGGTCCGGGATGAGGGAGTCCAGACACCCAGCAGGGGGGTGGAGCCCACACCCGGGGAGGCCGGGGGCGATCGACACCTGGCGGGGGAGAGCCGTTGACGCTCCTTCTCCCATTGACCTGCCAAGTGGTCTCTTCACCTCCTGGGAGGATGGTGGTGCCTCGATGTCGGGGCCTGGCCAGGCCCAGGGTTGGGGTCGAGCTGAGGCCACGCGGCCGCGTGATGCAGTGTCCAAAGATGGCGGCTAGGTCGGAGCAATGTTGCTGACGGGGGCCCGGTTCAGCCGATACCGGGGTGTTCGGGGACTGGAGTCCCGTTGGGGACGGGGTGTGGGTTGCCTCGGTGGGTTGCCGGAATGGTGCTTGCTGGAAATACAGGGAGAGCCGGGTCCGGGCCCTGTCGTGCGGGGAGGGAGCGGGCCTTCTACGAGGCCTGTCCAACATGCGTCCCCCCCAGCTGAAGGCAGGGAGAGTCACCCATCCCCTTGGGTACTCTCCTCGCCGAGGCGGAAGAAGCGTGACAGGCCATCTGCGTTGGCGTGGTCCTGCCAGGACGATGCTCCACAGTGAAGTCCATCCCTTGCAGAGAGATGGACCATCGCAGCAGTTTTGGATTCTCCCCCGCATTTGCATCAGCCATTGTAGGGGTCGGTGGTCTGTTGGTACCCGGAAATGGGTACCGAAGAGATAGGGCCGGAGTTTCTTGAGGGCCCATACCACGGCGAACGCTTCGCGCTCGATAGTGCTCCAGTGCTGTTCCCGGGCCAGCAGGCGTCGGCTGATGAAGGCCACTGGCTGATCGACTCCCTCGTCGTTGAGTTGAGAGAGGACCGCCCCAATGCCATGATCTGAGGCGTCCGTTTGCACTATGAACTCCCGGCTGTAGTCGGGGCCTGGAGCACGGGGGCGGTGCACATGGCGGCCTTCAACCTCTCGAAGGCCGCTTGACACTCTGGAGTCCAATTGATTGTTTTGGGGTTCTTCTTGGATGTGAGTTCTGTGAGGGGCCCCACAATGCTGCCATAGTCCTTCACAAACCACCGGTAGTACCCAGTGAGCCTCAGGAAGGCCCGGACTTCGGTTTGGGTCGTAGGGGGTTGCCAGGCCTGGATGGCAGCGATCTTGAGCTGGAGGGGGGCCACCAGACCGCTCCCCACTTGGTGTCCCAGGTAGGTCACGGACCCTTGGCCAATCTGGCATTTGCTGGCTTTGATGATGATGCCAGCCTGTCGGAGGGCGTGCGGGACTTTCCGGAGGTGGTGGAGGTGGTCTGCCCAGTGGCGACTGTACACAGCAATATCGTCCAGATAGGCGGCGCTGAATTCTTCTAGGCCCGCCAGTACCTGGTTCACGAGCCGTTGGAAGGTAGCTGGGGCGTTTTTCATGCCGAATGGCATCACCTTGAAGTGGTAGTGGCCATCCGGGGTTGAGAAGGCGGATCGTTCTTGGGCCCCGGGGTTGAGGCCGATGTGCCAGTAGCCCGCTGTTAGATCGAAGATGCTCAGGTAGCGGGCGGCCCCCATGCGGTCAACCAGCTCATCCGCCCTGGGAATAGGGTGAGAGTCGGTTCTGGTAACGGCGTTCAGGCCCCGATAGTCCACACAGAATCGGAGCTCGGGGGCAACGCCCGGGGCGGCAGCCTTGGGGACCAGTACGACTGGGCTGGCCCAGGGGCTGTCAGATGGCTCGATCACTCCCAGAGCCAGCATTTTGGTGACTTCATTCTGGATGCAGGCGCACCCTATCTGGCACCCGGTACGCCCTGTGTCGGATAGGAGGACTATCCCTGGTGTCCACGTCGTGAAGGCACCAGGGGGTGACCCCGGGTGTGAGGGAGAACAGATTTGCGAATTGCAACAGGAGAGCGCGACAGTCTTGGCGTTGCTCCGGGGACAACGCCTCTGAGAGTCTGACCCCTTCCACTGAGCCATCCTGCTCAAGGGTTCTCAGTAGGTCATGGAGGGGCTCGGAGTCTTCTTCCGTCCCACTATCGGTAGCCATCAGGAGGCTGAGTTCTGAGCGTACGAAGTGGGGTTTGAGCCTGTTGGCGTGGAGGACCCGTAGGGGGTTCCGGGAGGACTCCATGTCGATTAGGTATGTGACGGGGCCCTTACGCTCGACCGCCTTGAAGGGTCGTGTCCATTTGTCCTGCAGGGCACAGGGTTCGACCGGGCCATCACCCAGACTTGTTGTCCCGGCTCGAACTCGATGGAGGAGGCGTGCTGATCATACCATTTCTTCATGTCCTCCTGACTGGCTTCAAGGTTGGCTTTGGCGAGTTCCCTGAATCGCCGGGTTTGGTTGCGGAGGGTCAGGAGATACTTATACACATCTGGAGGAGTCTTCTGGGGGGCTACCTCCCACCCTTCCTTGACCAGGCTGAGGGGACCCCGGACGGGGTGTCCGTACAGGAGCTCAAATGGGCTGAAGCCCAGGGATTTCTGGGGGACTTCTCGGTAGGCGAACAGGAGGCACGGGAGCAGCACGTCCCATTGGCGACGTAGGGGCTCTTCTAGGCCCATGATCATTCCTTTGAGCGTGCGGTTGAACCGCCCGACCAACCCATTTCCTTGGGGGTGATAGGGGGTCGTGAATTTGTAGGTGACCCCGCATTGTTGCCAGAGGGACTTCATGTACTTCGAGATAAAGTTTGTGCCCCTGTCGCTGACGACTTCTCGGGGGAAGCCTACCCGCGAGAAGATCCCCATCAGGGCTCGGCCCACCACGGGCGCTGTCACAGTTCGAAGGGGGATGGCCTCAGGATAGCGGGTGGCGTGGTCCACCAGGACCAGGATGAAACGGTGCCCTTGTGCCGTTCGAGGGTCCAGGGGCCCCACAATGTCTATTCCCACCCGTTCGAACGGGGTGGTGACGATGGGAAAGGGTTACAAGGGTGCTTTGGTCTTTCGGCCGCTCTTCCCGCTGGCCTGGCGGGTAGGGCAGGTCCGGCAGTGGTTGGAGACATCATTTCGCATTTTGGGCCAGTAGAAGTGGGTCACCAGGCGGCTGTACGTTTTGTCTTGCCCCAAGTGTCCGGCAAGAGGCACATCGTGTGCCAAGTTCAGAAGGAAGTCTCTGAAGCGTAGGGGTACCACCAGCACCCGGCTGGCCCCCAGCTCAGCAATCTTTTGCCCACTGTAGAGCAGGTCATTGTCCCAATAAATCCAGTGGGCCCCTGAGGTGTCTCCTGTGCTCTGGGCGAGGGCTTGTTGCCGGAGTCCCTCAAGGGAGGGACAGGTTCTCTGCTCTTGTCGGAATTGTTCCTGGGTAGGACCACCCTCTTGACGCCACTGGGCCAGTTCGGGAAGGTCCCGGAGCCGATCGAGTCCTTCTTCGCTGGACTCTGGGGAACTGGGCCCCGGGGCTGCTCCCTCGGGGACGATCGGTGGAGGAGGTTCGGGCCATTCGGGTTCTTCGGAACTGGTGATGGCGCGGGCGGCCATGGACCGGGTCGTTACGCAGACCCATTCGGGGAGGCCCAGCATCCCCAGGTGCTCTCTTCTCTCAACGGCTGCCCAGGGAGAACTTTCGAGGTCGTTCCCCAGGAGGCAGTCCACAGGTGCATCATCGCGGACAGTTACTTTCAGCATTCCGGACACTCCTCCCCACTCGAAGGGGACGCAGGCCATCCGACACAGGCTTTCTGAGTTGTCGGCCGACCGTACGGGGCAAAGGATGTTTGGTAAGATCTGGTCCGGGGTCACCAGATGACAGCGGACTGCGGTCACACTGGCCCCGGTGTCGCGGAGGGCTTCAGCCCGGTGTCCATTAATGCTGACCCACTGGCTGTATTTCTGCGTGTTGGCGGGAAGGGGGGCCCGCGGGATCATGTCTCTTTCCCCTAGGCAGACCAGGGACATGGCGGCTGGTTCCCACTCTGGCTGGTCTGGTTCGTACTCTTCAGTGTCTTCTTGGGTCTGTTTTTCTCCCAGGGCGGCGGCAGCGACCTGGCGGGGCATAGGGCTCTGGTTCTTCGGGCAATTGGGATCATTAGCGTAGTGGCCGGGTCGCTGGCATCGGTGGCAGGTAACGTTGGCCCGGAAACCTGGACGCATCGGGGGGTTTCCCCTGCCGGCCGGGGGCGGGGCGTTGCTGACGGGAGCCACCGGGACGGCGTCTCTGCCCCGACCCTGGCCTCCACCTCCTCCTTGGGGGGGCGTTGCTGACGGGAGCCACCGGGACGGCGTCTCTGCCCCGACCCTGGCCTCCACCTCCTCCTTGTGGGCGATGGGGCCCTTGGGTGGTTCTATTCTGTTCGCTGGGCCCGTTTCGGGCAACTCGGGTGCTTTCCCATCGGTCAGCTTCGGCGGCGAGCTGCCGAGGTTCAGTCAGTTTACTGTCGAGGAGGTGCTGCCTGAGCTCGACGAAGCAGTTGTTAGAAAGGTGTTCCCACACAATGAGGTCGAAGAGTTGCTCGTAAGTGGTCACTTTGCTGCCCTTGATCCACCCCTCGAAGGCTCGGCTAAAGAAGTTCACGTACTCCACCCAAGTTGTACCCGGGATCCGTTTGCAGTCGCGGAACCTCTGGCGGTACATCTCGGGTGTGAGCCCGTATCGAGTGAGGAGGGCGGCTTTCATATGGTCGTAGGATGTCATCTGGTGATCCGGGAGTTGCAGCAGGGCGTCTCGCCCTTCGTTGACAAACCTCCCCCATAACCCGGCTCCCCAGTCGCTCCGGGGAATCCGGTGGGAGGTCATGGCTACCTCGTAGGCTTTGAACCATTGCTGGACATCATCGTTCCGGTAATACTCTCTGACAACATCCTTGGGGATGTGGACCTTGGGGTCTGTAGTGGCCGGAGTGTTCGGGCGCTCGGGGACCCCGAGATCTTTGTTCTGTTTCCGAATCTCTAGTTCTTTTAGGTTGCGCTCATGTTCGTAGGCTAGCTTTTTCTCTTCTAACTCTCTCTGTCTTTGTTTCTCTTCTCGCTCTTCTCGGAGCCGCAAGTGTTCCAATGTTATCTTTTGTTCCGCCAATTTGAGTTCTCCATCTAACCGAAGTCGAGCCAGTTCCAATTCATGGAGCCTGCTTTTCTCTCGTTCTCGGATCTCCTCTGGGGAGAGACCCGATCTTCTTTCTTCCGTCGGTGTGGTGCTTGTTTCGGGTGCCTCGAGGCTTTGGTTCTGGGGTACAGCCGTACCCGTCTCCGCCTAAGATTCCAGGGCGTGCTTGAAATCCTCTTTCGTGCTCAGTCCTGTGGTAGCAATGCCTAGTTCTATGCAGAATTGTTTCAGTTCTCTGTGGTTGTATTCTTCTAGTTTTTCCATCTGGAATTTTTCCGTTGTTCCGCTCTCTTTTGTTGTCATGGTGGTTGTGTGTCGTGGGGTTAGTTACTCTCTGTACGCTATGCGTTGGTTCGGATCGCGCCGCTGGCCACCAATGTTAGACGGGGACCCGGAGGGTCGGCCGAGGACAGGGGGAGAGGCCTCCGGTGAGGGCCGTCTCCAGCGATCGTACAGACAAGTAACTTCCCCCCCACAGATGGACACGACACAAGGATGAGGTCAACACACTTTATATACGGTTCTTGAGGCAAGGTTATCAGCGATACAGTGGGGTCAGGACACGAGGGTCCTCTCAATTCTAGTCTCTGTAGGGAACGGGGTAGCGGGACAGTCTTGGTACCGGTCCGGTACAGGTGCGGCAAGAGGGAAACTCACAATCCTCGAGCTTAGGGGTCTGCAAGGTTGGGCCGCGGCAGCGCCGGCAGGCTTGGATGATAGTTCTCGAAGGAGGGCCGCGGCAGCGCCAGCAGGCTTGGATGATAGTTCTCGAAGGAGGGCCGCGGCAGCGCCATTAGGCTTGGATGATAGTTTCTCGAAGGAGGGCCGCGGCAGCGCCAGCAGGCTTGGATGATAGTTTCTCGAAGGAGGGCCGCGGAAGCGCAAGCAGGCTAGGGCGAGGGTTCACGATGCAGAGGGCCGCGGCAGCGCCAGCAGGCTTCAGAGATGGTTCACAAGGCAGGGCTGCGGCAGCGCCAGCAGACCGTCAAGGATGAGTTCTTCTCGGTGTCTCTCGACTCCAGGATACAACTGCCTTCCTGCTCTGGAGCTCCCCCAGTTATAGGTCTGGTGCCCTTTGATGTCTGGACCCTCGCTCTTGGAGGTCGGGAGGTCCGGGATGAGGGAGTCCAGACACCCAGCAGGGGGGTGGAGCCCGCGCCCGGGGAGGCCGGGGGCGATCGACACCTGGCGGGGGAGAGCCGTTGATGCTCCTTATCCCATTGACCTGCCAAGTGGTCTCTTCACCTCCTGGGAGGATGGTGGTGCCTCGATGTCGGGGCCTGGCCAGGCCCAGGGTTGGGGTCGAGCTGAGGCCACGCGGCCGCGTGATGCAGTGTCCAAAGATGGCGGCTGGGTCGGAGCAATGTTGCTGACGGGGGCCCGGTTCAGGCGATACCGGGGTGTTCGAGGACTGGAGTCCCGTTGGGGACTGGGTGTGGGTTGCCTCTGTAGGTTGCCGGAATGGTGCTTGCTGGAAATACAGGGAGAGCCGGGTCCGGGCCCTGTCGTGCGGGGAGGGAGCGGGCCTTCTACGAAGCCTGTCCAACAATAACATAACATGGTAGGCACTGAGATATTGTGGTGCGGTAGAAGGGTGCTGGGCCATAGGCAGAAGCCAGGTGGTCTTATCAGGCGGTCTTGGTATTGCTTTTTTATTGGGTGCTGATTTGGAGCTAGGTTACATCGCAGCGCTTCACATAGAACACTTCACTTGTAGAACTGTAGACTGGAGCACCTTAAACATGAGCTGCACAGAACACAGGCTTTAGGGGATCTCCTGACCCAGGATTCCTTACCTTGGAAGGATGACAAGCTGAGTGGGTCTGACGGGACTCAAATCTGTGACTTACAAGTTGCACCGAGACTGAATCTAGAACCGAGACATTAACTAAAACCAATTGCACACTTCAATGTAGTGAGTGCTTAGAAACATATGTTATGTTTTTTGGCGGCATCTTTTAAGTTCCCAGTGGCAATTCTCATTAACACAATATGAATATTTACTGGCATTACCAAATGCTCCAAAAACAAACACTGCCCTTGCTCTGCCCCACGGTTTTGAAATTGAAGTGTGTTGTATTTTAAACCCCATGATGGCTCCGTTCCTGGCCTCGTGCTTGGCGGGAAGGGCGCAGCGTTTCTGCCCTCCTCAGGTTTCGCCTCAGGCCGCTGCCTGGCGCTGAGAGGCCCGCAGTGAGTGGGCTATTCGTTGAAGGACATGGACACCGGTTGGCGTCAGCACAGCCCTGCTTTGGTTTTTGTGTTCACCTGAGAAAATCCCTGTGAGAAACCGCATCGGTGCGATGTTGTAAATTACAGTGACGCCCTGCTTTTGAAAAGTAGGACAGGAGTTGTGCAGTGCTGCCGACGGAGGGGCTGGCATGGCAGACGGGTGCAAAGGTGAACGCTGCAGATAAAGCGGGCCCGGCGGGGCATTGCCAGGCCACTGTACGGGTGCAGGAGAGCGGCTGGGACCTGGGCGCGAGAGGTGAGAGTGGCGCTCTGATCTGACTACTGACAGGGGCGTAACGCAGGCCCCCGCAGCTCCTGTGGTGCGGGGGGGGGGGGGGGGGGGCGTAGAGTCAGGGGGGGGGGGGGGCAAGCTGTATGCGGCTGTTCAAGTGGACCCCGTGTCAGACAAAAAAAAACGTACGTTAGCTGTATTACAGTTCCGGGTTGTAAACTTTATAAACGGTGGGATTTTCACTGAGCACTTTTTGAACCAGCTTTGATCGAAGTAGAATTACCAGCTATGCCTGTAAGGTGTGACCATTGGTAAACTACAGCTACAGTACTGTACGAACCAATCGCGGCCTCTGAACAATGCATGGCCCTGAGGAAAAAGGCGCGAAGCAGGGTCTATTTGTAACCTCTTTCATTTACGATGCTCATGTTATAATGGACTTATAGGTCACACAGCTACTCAGTAGAGTATCCTGGCGCTGGAAACCGAAAGATACAACGACCAGAGGGGGAACAGCCCTCCGGTGTCTCCTAAACTCCCTGTTGGAACAGCCAGGTTTTCAATTGTTTCCTGAAAGCCAGTATGTTTGTGGCCTGCCTGAGCGAGAGAGGTAGCTTGTTCCAAAAACTGGCCACTTGCACTTGTGTTCAAATCATTTTTATTAAGCAAAAACAAAGATTAAATCAGCAATAAGGCATCATCATTATACAGACATAGTGGAATAGTGCCGAAATCAGTCATGGGTAATAGAACATATAAAATAAAGTAAAATATGAATAAGCAAATAGATGAATAATGAATAAGTGGATAAATGAATAAATAAATGGATAAACGAATAAATAAATAAATCAGACTGAAAACTAAAGTACAACATCATATCAGGTGAGTTAGTAATCACTGCGCCTTTTTCATAGATGAGGTGAACAAGATATAGGAATTTTAGAAACAGTAATCAATCAGTCAGCATCACATTATCATCAATGCATACAATTCCGTAGAAGTTTCCATCTATAGCCAGTCATGAAACTTCCTGTAGTTCCTCGTCGTCCTCCCTGTACATTACGACTCTGGTTATCAAGCCCAATCTGTGTAAGGTTTACCCCATGGAATAACTGAACATAAGCCCTCGGGCAGTACTCTACGGTGGGTCGAAGGTGAAAGAGGAGGAGGCCTGGTCCAGGGAGTACCACAACTTGTTGTTGCTGACCTGCCATGGCGATGTGTGTAGTGCAGGGTTGTCAATGCCCCTAATGCAGGACAGCCACTCTCTCCAAGCATTGAAAGAGACTTCTGTCGCTGATTTCCAATTGCATAGAACCACCTTGCATGCTAGTGTTAGTAAGAGGTCTAGAAGCTGGCGGTCATGGTCACCCTTTATTCTCGGATCTATTGCTCCCAAAATAATATAAGAGAATTCCCTTGCGGGTTGTGTCCCAAGTACGTGACCAACATAATCAAAGATCTTGGACCAATATGTGTGGAGTAAGGGGCAGTTAAATAACATATGTGGGAGATCACCAACATCCAAAGAGCAGTTCCAGCACGTTGGTGTATCTCGTAGGCCAACCTTATGCAGTCTCTGTGGGGTCCAGAACGTCCTGTTGAGTATCATATACTTTGTTTGCGACAGTATTGGGGAAACCTTGTGTGTGAGCGCCGATGCATGTATCTTGTTCCAATCTATGTTTATACCAGTGTTATTCGTTTCAGCTTCCCATTTGAGTTCATTACGCCTCATTGATTTGTTAGGTGAAGGTGCAAGTAGTTTGTATATTTTGGAGACAAAGTGTCCGGAGGATTGGAAGTGCGGAAGCATGGATGTTAGCCACGGTGTTGCTGGCTTGAAGGTACGTGTGGACAGAGCTGATTTTATCTTTAGGAAGGCGTAGAAGTCAATCGGAGATAGGGAGTGTTTAGCTTGTAGGGCAGAGAAGGGCAATGGCATATTGTTGTCATAGAGATCTGCAATTATGTTAATACCGTTATCAGACCAGTGGTCCCATATGGGGGGCGAGCCATTTATTTTAATCGATGGGTTGCGCCATAAGGATGCAGAGGTTGATTTATTGATTTGTAGATCATTCTTATGGAGCTGGTCCAATCTCAAAAGTGCTCTCTTGGTATTGAGCATGATGTATTTAGAGTGCGTGAGGTGTGAGAGGTCCATTGTGAGCACTGCGGAAAGCGGGGCCTTACCTATAATGGATTTCTCGATATTGATCCATAAAGGTGTGTATGTAGGATCTGCAGCAAACCAGGAAGCACCTTGTCTGCAGAGGAAGGCGGTTTGGTAATTCCTGAAGTTGGGTAAACCTATACCACCTTTCAGTTTTGAGAGTTGCAATTTTTTCATGGCAATTCTCGGTTTCTTCCCTTTCCACAGGAATTCCGTGAACGTCTTCTCTATTTTGTGCAGGAAATCCTCAGTGAAGGACATGGGAAGCATACATGCCATATAGTTAACCAGGGGGCTAATCATCATCTTTAGTGTCTCAGCTCTACCCCACCACGAGAGAAATTTCGGCGACCAACCATCTAACAGTTTTTGTATCTTCTTATATAATATATCTTCATTGATTTTCAAGGTGGTGATCAAATCCCTCTCAAATTCCAAACCTAGATATTTAAAACTCTTCTGCTGCCATGTAAGTCCAGAGTCACCCAGTATACTTTTGCTACCCAGGTTATTTAGTAATTTCACCTCTGTTTTATCTTTGTTTAGGGAGTAACCGGACACACTCGAGAATTCTTCAATTGTAGTGAGCAAGGCGGGTATAGCTTTATCAGCCTCCTCACTCAGGACCAGTACATCATCGGCGTAGGCCGTGAGTTTGATTGTGCAGTCTGTGAATGGAATCCCTTTAATCTCTGAGTTTTCCCGTATATAAAACAGGAAGGGTTCGATTGCCAGAAGGAACAAGGACGGGGACAGGGGGCAACCTTGCCTAGTACCTTGCTCCAGGTTGAAAGGGGGGGGAAAAAGCGCCACCAGCTCTCACTCTAGCGGAGGGACAGGCATAGAGGGACATGACTAGTTTAGTAAATAGGGGGCCTAGGTCGAATTTATGTAATACCGCACTCAGGTATGTCCAGTCCACTTTGTCGAATGCTTTCTCAGCGTCCAGTGTAATCGCTACGGTGGGCGTTGATAAAAGCCTTGCCTTTTCAATGACGTGAGCCAGAGTTCTGGTATGAGCTATAACACGTTGGTAGAACAGCAGAACTGCATGGCACTGGCTAGTATTGAACCGGCAGGGGCAAATTCGAGGCATTACTGGGACAGTTAAGAGACTCCATTGTGTCATCAAAACTAAGGCACTATGACTCTGCAACACCCATATGTAATGAGCGCTGTGATGCTGTGAATAATGTTAACTGATTCAACGTGGAAGCCATTTGAACTCGATATTTACAAGGAGTAAACACACATAATGCATGATGTAAAATGGCAGCTATTGTAATTGAATGCATATGGAGTGATCGGCTACAGTGATACTGCTAGTGATGTGTACATGTTCCTCATTGGCAAATCGCTATTCATAAACCACAGGGATGGAAGGATAAAAGCAGGAGTAGATATTAGATATAAGGTGCTGATATAAGGTGCTGCCCTGCATTGTCATTACTCAACCCAGTTCTGGTACTGTGAGTCTAGTGAGGTTGGTGAGCGCCAGATCATTGCCAAGATTGAAATAGTTTGATAACTGCGTCATAGGTGAGCTCGGAGACGTACAGTGGCGGCAGACAGCTAGACTAACCCGAATTGCAGTGAACAAATTAACAATGGGAGACAAAGAAAATGGTAAAAATTCAAAGCGCCTGAAATCTGACCCGCCGACGCCGGTCAAAGGAAATAAGGGTATGGCAGATGCTATGGAAACAATACTGAGCAGATTAGAAGAAGTCAGAGGCCACTTGCACTTGAAGCGAGCGACCGCCACGGCGGACTCTGTGACATTTTGGAGTGACCATAAGATGTTGGTGTGCTGACCTGAGAGATCTACCAGGTGCGATGGTGGACTGAGTGCCTATAGTAAACCCATTGCCCGTGCCGCTTGTAGTAAACGCTTCCACACTCCCGAGACCTATTGGCTTTGCCAGGCCTTGTTTTGATATGGCATTTACAGTGCGTAGAAAGGGTGGGCGCTGTATATAACTCGATTCTAAAGATGCAGATGGATAACCTATTTGGGACTTTGGAGCGCTCACAGGGAAGAGTCCAGGCACAGGGGTTCTCTTTTGAGACCTGTGCAGTGGCATAGCTGCCAGGAGTGCAGCGGGGACGTAGCTGCAGGGAGCTGGATTGGCAGTTACTCGTGTATTGGAGTTACAGTTTTAACACTAAACACATCTCATGAGGTGCCGAGGTTCATTAGTTCATTTGTTGCGCAATATGGGCGAGTGCTTGGCTGGAATAGAGTTGTTTTGTTGCTTCCGGGACATGGGGAACTTGTCCCGAGAGCTTTAGAGCACCTTACAACAGAACCAGATTAGTTACACATTGATTTTTATGAGCACGGGGAGATCAAGTGATTTGTCCAGAATCACAGGGTGTTGAGCCCAAGCCAGGATTTTACTCTGGTTACCCAACTCCAAAGGCAGCAGCTTTAGACTTTAGACCATCTCTTACCAGCAGTGTGTATTTTACGTACAATGTTTCATTAACAAAGATAAACTTTAAATGTGAGACATTTGAAAGTGCAAAAAATTAAATTAGAAAGTACAAGGGCTCAGTTATCGGTCACCAAAAAATGAAGTGAGAAAGGGAAATATTATGTGGAGGAAGCAAGGGAAATACATAAAGAGAAATCCTTTCCGATAGTGATCTCATGCAGGTAGCCTTAGTTCATTTAATTTGACGTAAGTCCCTATTGTCAATGGCTTTTCGATCCCAAAAGGAGTAGAGGATCCTCATCCGGACCAAATAGGAGTCCGAGGGATCCAAAGTTCATAGAGTGTTTTGCCATCCAAACATTTGGAAGCATGGAATTGACCATGCATAAAGGTCCATGGTTTCCTATATGTATTGTGCGGCAAATCCTAGAGCGGAAAGGTCCAATCAGTTGAAACAGCAGCTGCCTGCTGAGCAAGAGTAGCCCAAGCAGTGGGTACCCCACAAGAAGAAAGTTAAAGAGTGACTACAACAAAGTTATGTGGGAAAGGTCCATCGGGAACAATTTGTTGGTGTGAGCGAGGTGCAACAGCAGTGCGAGAGGTTGAGGCACAAGACCACCGGCTGGAGATTTACGCAGGCCGTTTGGGAATTAATCGCTGGATCGTGGTATGCGGATACGTCTTGGACTCCTACTGAGAGAGTCGCCCGGTTATACCCCTGTGGCTTCACTCAACCTTTCATCCTTCGAGGTTGATCATAAAGGTACCATTGAGTTGAGCTACAGTAGCACAAAGCGAACTCGTTGAAGGTGAACGTTGACATTTACGAATAGACATTAGGCTAGATCTTATCTGTGCACTGGTAGCTGTGCTTACTCTTGAGGAGTAGGAAACATGCTTCATGATAATTTATTGATGTGCCAGGTGTGGAGGGTGCAGCTTGAATGTGGCTTGGGTGCTAAGTGTTTTGGTGTCATGCTTTGAGGGGGGAATGTGCCGGATGAGGGGGGTGGGAATGATGGATTAGGGATTGTAGGTACAGTTGTATCTGTCTATTCATTTGGTAAGGACTTCTTGGTACGTAATATAGCGGGATAGAACTAGCCACAAAGCAGGAGAGTGATGAACATGGTAGGTGATTACCTCTTAATAACCGTTCAGGTGGAGGTACCTGTTTTCAGACATTGTTGGGTTGTGAGAATGTAGGCGGTGTTCCTACTTGCAGACCACTTCGATTAACAGAAAGTAGCTGTATGATCACACATTTAGGCCTTTAAAGTAAGATCTTTTGCCCTACTTACTGTCACTCCTAAACGCAGATTTGTCATTGATGGGAGAGGTGGGAGACATTCCCAAGCCCATCTTAATCTCCATTCCTCTAGACTTTCCGGCTTCTGGTATCCGTAGGGCTTCTTAAAATCTTTGAAATGTCAAGAGGACATGTTTTGTTTACACCAAGCACTCTAAATAAATACATTACTATATTAACTCCTTCTCCATGTCCCCCATTTTACCATGTCTATCTTTATTTGATATCATTCATACCTTCCTTTTCCACATCGTGACTCCCCACCCTCTACTCCGTTCTTTCCCTCATCTCCAGCTCTTCCATGGTTTCAAAACCACCTAAGTTTGGCTCAAAGGGGAAACACCAACAGGAACTAAAATGTCTGACAAGTTTCCACAGTGTGAGGTATGCAGAGTGATGTTTCTAGTGAAATAATAGGATCCACCTTCTTTTAAGTCTCTTGGCGAATGTGCAGGCCATTCTTCCTTGTCTGATGCTCTGAAAATTGCTCTTGAGTGCTTGTATCCTGACTCTGGGCTGAGACGGAACACTGTGCACATAGACCTCTACTCACATCCTCAGGATGCAGGACTGTGCATGTAGATCTCTGCCCCCATGCTCTGGGTGCAGAACCTCGCATGTAGATCGCTACCCCCATGCTCTGGGTGCAGAACCTCGCATGTAGATTTCTGCCCCAATGCTCAGGGTGCAGGAATGTGCTTGTAGATCTCTTCCCCCATGCTCAGGGTGCAGGACTCCGCATGTAGATTTCTGCCCTTATTTATCAGGGGGCAGGACTCTGCATGTAGATATCTGCCCCCATGCCCAGGGGTCAGGACTGTGCGTGTAGATCTCTGCGCTTATGCTCAGGGTGCAGGACTCCGCATGTAGATCTCTGCCCCCATGCTCAGGGTGCAGGACTGTGTATGTAGATTTCTGCGCCCATGCTCTGGGTGCAGAACCTCGCATGTAGATTTCTGCCCCAATGCTCAGGGTGCAGGACTCCGCATGTAGATCTCTGCCCCCATGCTCTGGGTGCAGAACCTCGCATGTAGATTTCTGCCCCAATGCTCAGGGTGCAGGAATGTGCTTGTAGATCTCTTCCCCCATGCTCAGGGTGTAGGACTCCACATGTAGATTTCCGCCCCAATGCTCAGGGTGCAGGAATGTGCTTGTAGATCTCTTCCCCCATGCTCAGGGTGTAGGACTCCGCATGTAGATTTCCGCCCCAATGCTCAGGGTGCAGGAATGTGCTTGTAGATCTCCGCCCCCATGCTTCGGGTGCAGGGTACCACATGTAAGTTTCTGCCCCCAAGCTCAGGGTGCAGGACTGTGCATGTAGATCTCTGCACTCATGCTCAGGGTGCAGGATTCCGCATGTAGATTTCTGCCCCTATGCTCCAGGTTCAGGACTGTGCATGTAGATTTCAGCCCCTATGCTCAGGGTGCAGGACTCCGCATGTAGATCGCTACCCCCATGCTCAGGGTGCAGGACTGTGCATGTAGATCTCTGCACTCATGCTCAGGGTGCAGGATTCCGCATGTAGATTTCTGCCCCATGCTCCGGGTTCAGGACTGTGCATGTAGATTTCAGCCCCTATGCTCAGGGTGCAGGACTCTGCATGTAGATATCTGCCCCCATGCTTAGGGTGCAGGACTCCCCATCTACATTTCTGCCCCCATGCTCAGTGTGCAGGACTCCCCATCTACATTTCTGCCCCCATGCTCAGTGTGCAGGACTCGGCATGTAGATTTCTGCCCTCATTTATCAGGGTGCAGGACTGTGCATGTAGATTTCTGCCCCTATGCTAAGGGTGCAGGACTCCACATGTAGATTTCTGCCCCTATGCTCAGGGTGCCGGACTGTGCTTGTAGATCTCTGCCACTTTCCTCGGGGTGCAGGACTCCACATGTAGATTTCTGCCCTCATTTATCAGCGTGCAGGACTGTGCATGTAGATTTCTGCCCCTATGCTAAGGGTGCAGGACTGTGCATGTAGATTTCTGCCCCTATGCTAAGGGTGCAGGACTCCACATGTAGATTTCTGCCCCTATGCTCAGGGTGCCGGACTGTGCGTGTAGACCTCTGCCCCTTTCCTCGGGGTGCAGGACTCCACATGTAGATTTCTGCCCCTCTGCTGAGGTTGCAGGTCTGTGTATGTAGATCTCTGTCCCCATGCTCAAGGTGCAAGACTGTGTATGCATGTAGATCTCTGCCCCCATGCTCACGATGCCGGACTGTGCTTGTAGATCTATGCCCCCATGTTCAGGGTGCACAACTCTGCATGCAGATTTCTGCCCACATGCTCAGGATGTAGGACTCCACATGTAGATTTCTACCCCTATGCTCAGGGTGCAGGACTCCGCATGTAGATCGCTGCCCCCATGCTCAGGGTGCAGGACTCCGCATGTAGATCTCTGCCCCCATGCTCTGGGTGCAGAACCTCGCATGTAGATTTCTGCCCTTATTTATCAGGGGGCAGGACTCTGCATGTAGATATCTGCCCCCATGCCCAGGGGTCAGGACTGTGCGTGTAGATCTCTGCGCTTATGCTTAGGGTGCAGGACTCCGCATGTAGATCTCTGCCCCCATTCTCAGGGTGCAGGACTGTGTATGTAGATTTCTGCGCCCATGCTCAGGGTGCAGGACTCCGCATGTAGATTTCTGCCCTTATTTATCAGGGTGCAGGAATGGGCTTGTAGATCTCTGTCCCCATGCTCAGGGTGCAGGACTGGGCTTGTAGATCTCTGTCCCCCATGCGCAGGGTGCAGGACTCTGCGTGTAGATCACTGCCCCCATTCTCAGGGTGCAGGACTGGGCTTGTAGATCTGTCCCCCATGCGCAGGGTGCAGGACTGTGCATGTAGATCACTGCCCCCATGCTCGGGGTGCAGGACTGGGCTTGTAGATCTCGGCCCCCATGCAGAGGGGGCCGGATTTTGAATGTAGATCTGTCCCCCATGCCCAGGTTACAGGACTGGGCTTGTAGATCTCTTTCCCCCATGCCCAGGGTACAGGACTGTTCATGTAGATTTCTGCCCTCATGCGCAGGGTGCAGGATTGTGCATGTAGATCACTGCCCCCATGCTCGGGGTGCAGGACTGGGCTTGTAGATCTCGGCCCCCATGCAGAGGGGGCCGGTTTTTGAATGTAGATCTGTCCCCCATGCCCAGGTTACAGGACTGGGCTTGTAGATCACTGCCCCCATGCTCAGGGTGCAGGACTGGGCTTGTAGATCTCGGCCCCCATGCAGAGGGGGCCGGTTTTTGAATGTAGATCTGTCCCCCATGCCCAGGTTACAGGACTGGGCTTGTAGATCTCTGTCCCCCATGCGCAGGGTGCAGGACTGTGCATGTAGATCACTGCCTCCATGCTCAGGGTGCAGGACTGGGCTTGTAGATCTCTTTCCCCCATGCCCAGGGTACAGGACTGTTCATGTAGATTTCTGCCCTCATGCGCAGGGTGCAGGATTGTTCTTGTAGATCTCTGCCCCTGTGACTCAGAGGTTTAGAGTTTTTGAAGTTCCGAGTGGGGGAGATAAGGATCCAAAATTAGTGAAAATTAAGCCTTGATTTGGGGGGATGAGTAGTGAAGGGTAGCCACATGGGAGAGTAGGAGCTTGGACTAGGTAAAATGACATGCTCATGCTGTTATAGAGTCGTTGGGTGTTTGAACCGTGAAGCATTGAAGCTGATCTCAGTGCAGGTTTGGAGAGTGGAGACCTGAACTGAGAGAGTGGACCATGAGTGGAGGGTGGGAGTGGGTACGTTGTTACGCTTACCTCCACTGATGTAATTTACAGTTAGGTTGATTTACTTTTCTTAACTATAATTTTACTCAAACCAGTTGTTGCAAAGTCATAATGTTCCCTGGGCTCCCCCAACCACCTTTTTTGCTGACTGATACTGGTGGAAACTGACTGACACTGGGTCAGATTAACCAGGGCCAGTGCTATGCTGAAGACACACTTAGAATACAGTGGAAACACCTACGTACGCTAGGGTACACTATGGGTTAGGGTACCCATAGGATTGTCATGACCTCCCCTATAAAGCCCTAGTACCTAGTAGGACAGGGGATTGATACTACCTTTAAGTCCCTAGTATATGATAGGGTATGGCAGTATGGAGGCCAGCAGCCCTTCCTGCACTTGCCTGTGTGTATTGCTGAAGCTGAGGTCAATTTAAAAGCAGCCCTGGGGTGCAGGACTGCTTTTAAAATGCAAATTGTGCCCTAACTCTTTGCTGTTTGGGGCACTTTGTTTTGGCATATTAGGTACCCACAGGGTCTCTTAGGTGTCCAGGGTTGGGGGTCAGGTAATTTTAAGGAGTACCCTTATAAAATGAGTTTTATATGCCTTGCCATTTAGTGAAATTGCACAATTCACGTCCCACATTGTAGTAAAGTGCTTCCCAAAATCTACTTTTGTGCTAGGAGCACTGTGGAGTGAGGATCTGCAATATATCTACATATTCAGAACCCCTAAAGTCTCTCCCAGGTATCCCAGGGGTCTGGGGTCCTGTAGATATAGGCAGGGTCCTTATAAAATATGTTTTATAAGCCCTGGTGTTGGAAAAATTGTCTACGTCATTTTTCCCACTGCAAATCCCCAGCCACATAGGTTAATACGTCAAGAAGTTATTACATAATAACTAACGTTCATGAGGTCATTAAAATACCGTTCAAGAACTGTCTAGAATTGTATTGATAAATCCAACAATTCGCTATTGTTGAATTTATCCTAATGTATCCCCTGTGGTGTTTCGGCCAACCTTGGGGCCTTCCTGTTTGTGGCAGTTGACAGGGCCACTATCCTCACCTACTTCGTGCCCAGGGAGGATGACTATCTCTCCAAAGAGCCCATGTTCGGTTAGTCCATCTAGGCCGGAGAGCCCTAGGTCCGCTCTCATAGCCCCGGATGACACTGCACCTGCAAGTCCTGTTTCACCTCTTTGGAGAGCAGACACTCTCTCCTCATCTGAACGCTGCCTCTCAAGAGCTGCAGATCGCTCCAGAGGCTTGGTGCTCAGCTGCCCATCGAGGCTGCCCAGCCCTGGGCGCCATTTTGGAATTTGGAACGTCGCGTCAGCCGCGCCTTTGAGCCCCTGCGCCCTCGGCTGCTGGCAGTCACAGTTGCAGGGTCTTCCATTGTTAAACATTTCCCTCTCATTTTTCTGTATTAGTGTTATTTAATGAATCATTGCGGGTCCAGATCTCGGAGTATGACTATTTCTTAGTATTTGTTGATGATTTATGATGGTTTAAAAAACATTGTTGTATTATAGTGGGAAGAAATGAAAGTGCTCTTTTTTCTGTTATGAATGTAAAAGATGGATCTATAAACCATGCTCATAATGAAGCCACAAACTAGGAGAACTTTAGGCTTATGTACCCTGTCATTGATTTGCCCAACTATCATCCTTATCAGCTCTGCACATGCGACCCTCCTGCCTACACCCAAACCTCCCTCCGTGTGCACAATCCCTGATCCCACCTCCTCATCTGTGGCCCCCTTCAATGGGCCTCACTGCCTTCTGTCACTCAGCGACAGTAAAAGTGCCTTCTGAAATGAATAATCCCACTCAAGTTCTCCTGTTGTAAATATGCAATGTAATTTGCACATATTTCTATTTTTGTGTAGTTCACTGCCTCAGACACTGTACAGTTTCTTTGTATCACATGGGCCTTATCATAAATGTGCACTGCTGCAGAGCTGTGTGCCTATTTTTAAGACCTTGCGCTGTCCAAGGCGCATACACTTAACTCAGAAATGCTGTGATTTGGTGCATGAGTTGAAGACAGCACAGCTATTGGACACTGGGAGAGGTACTCACTGCACCCTGTTTCTGAGCTGTGCTGCCCACTGCTCATGCGTGACAATGAGAATTTAGTATTTCAAGTAGAGTACATTTTGTATCCGAATTTCTTGTCCTTCCTAAATAAAGAGACCCTTTTCTCTGGGACATGAAGTGCCTATAAAGGATCTTTTTACCCTGGCAAACCCTGTACTGGAGGCAAAACGTTATCATTGGTACCAAAGAAACCTTCCATTAGCCCATTGTCGTTGCTGTTATGGTATGGCCAAGTTTGTGATGAAACAAATCCATAACCTCGAATCTGCCACAATCATGTACTCTTTTTAATAATAACGTTTGTTACAATGAAACCTCTACACCAAGGACCTTCACAATGATCTATTATTTTTAGTAAAAGAAAGTAACCATTGAAAAGAGTGGCTTAAAATTGTTGTACTGACTTTTGTTTTTACTGTGTATTGTACGACGTTCTTAATTATAATATAAGATTGGCCGACTTGACATAATCATGAAAAACAATGCTATGATGGACCCCTGGACTATGGCACACGGTGTGCCTTTGATGGACCGGTTATCCACTGAAACAAGAGTTGTGTCAAATCGAAATGAACTGAAGTGAGACCTTGATTTTTGCATAGAGAATGTGAGAATAGACCTGAGTCTGTTAAAGGCTTTGTGGGTGTCAGATTGCATTTATCATTTCTACACAGGGAGAAAGGGTTCTTGAACCCAGATTACACGAGGTTTCCGTAGTGAAATGAGCTGGAACGATTTGTCACATTTTTATTTTTAATCTTGTTCCGCAGTAGACTGGTATGTTTGTTAATATTGTTCATTGCACTCCTTTTCCCCCCCATTCTCTTTCTGCAGACTGATGGTGCCTGGGGTTCCTGATCCCCTCTCCAACCGTCCCTCTATGCTATTCTCAGAAGAGTTTAAGGATGACCTCCCATGTGTTGCTGTTCCATTTGTTCCTGGCAATGTCTCATGTTGTCTGGGTCGTACCAGACGTAGAAGTGTTTCAACCTGAAAGGGAGTCTTACCAGCATATTCTGCCCTCCCAGATGAGCTCGAAGAATGCCAGTGAACACACGATCTATGGAATCATGTTTGACGCAGGAAGCACTGGGACCCGAATACATATTTACACCTTTGTACAGAAAGCTCCAGGTAATCTTTAAAGCACTCAATTTCATTTCCAGCAATGAAATGCGGATCCACTTATATTATTCCTCCTGTGCACTATTTACTCTTAAATTCTCATTACCTACCGCTCTGGCCCCTGATGTTTGCCCGGCGGCTCTGGCCCCTGATGTTTGCCCGGCGGCTCTGGCCCCTGATGTTTGCCCGGCGGCTCTGGCCCCTGACGTTTGCCCGGCGGCTCTGGCCCCTGACGTTTGCCCGGCGGCTCTGGCCCCTGACGTTTGCCCGGCGGCTCTGGCCCCTGGCGTTTGCCCGGCGGCTCTGGCCCCTGGCGTTTGCCCGGCGGCTCTGGCCCCTGGCGTTTGCCCGGCGGCTCTGGCCCCTGGCGTTTGCCCGGCGGCTCTGGCCCCTGGCGTTTGCCCGGCGGCTCTGGCCCCTGGCGTTTGCCTGGCGCTCTGGCCCCTGGCGTTTGCCCGGTGGCTCTGGCACCTGGCGTTTGCCCGGTGGCTCTGGCCCCTGGCGTTTGCCCGGTGGCTCTGGCCCCTGGCGTTTGCCCGGCGGCTCTGGCCCCTGGCGTCTGTCCTGCTGCTCTGGCCCATGGCGTCTGTCCTTCTGCTCTGGCCCCTGACGTCTGTCCTGCTGCTCTGGCCCCTGACGTTTGTCCTGCTGCTCTGGCCCCTGACGTTTGTCCTGCCGCTCTGGCCGCTGGCGTTTGTCCGGCGGCTCTGGCCATGATGTTTGCCCGGCCGCTTGCCTGCCTGCTGCTTCAGCCCACAGCATTTGGTCTGCTGCACCTGCACATAAGATCAGCCAGCTGGCCTCTGTGGTTAACGTCTTCCTCCTGTCCTTGAAATCTGCCTGATTCTCCTGTCAGTAATACCGCCTGTCACTACCTCTGTCATAGTTCTCACAGTTTCTTTGACCTGAAACACCTGCTTCTGCTCCCACCTTAGCTTATTACACCCACCTCTCTGTTGCTCTAAATTGTACTGACTGTGCTTTTTGAACCTTGTCTCTACACATGCTACAACTGCTGATCAAACAAAAGACTGTGTTTCATGGGCTTTGACCTCATTTTACTCTGAGGACTCGTCCTTCTGGATGACTAAAACTAGCTCATGTGTGAGTGTGAAATGTCACACTATACTTTTTAGGTAGTTTGTAAAGCTTACACAGGGCCTTTGCGTGGGATCATGAATGATGTGCATTCCAACCATCATTTTGAAAGGTCTAGATTTATATCCAGTGGTGTCGGGATGAGATTTACCAGGAATGCAGCAGAGTTGAGAACAAAACTTTACAATGAAGAACAACACCAAAAAGTGCCCTACTCATCGTCCATAAAACAAGACACTGCCCTTGACACCAGCACTGCTAAGCGAAAAATCTAGGGTCCTGTTTGGTTCTGAGATTTTCTTTATGCCTTTAGGTGATCCACCATCTAATATGTGTTCAAACCCTTACTACACTGGTTTAAACCTCTCAGTAAATCCAGGCTTCCAGCTGTGAGGTGTTCGCCCAAGTAGTTGGACCCAGATCCTGCACAAGTTCACTGTAAGGGAATAAAAAAAAAAATTACTGTTTGCCCAAAGTAAATGTGTAATGCGCAGTCTAACATCTAAGCGCCGGGATGCCCGTAGGGTTGCAGCGCGCTCTACAAATGATATAAATAAATTAATAACATGCATCTCGAGCATAGTACCACATGCCAGAGAATTGCTTTAGACCGGTTTCCCCGAGGTTCCTGCTTGCCGTTCAGCTGCCTGTTTATCAAAGGCCATGAGCTGGTTTTTACGCAAAGACAACTTTCAGTCAGTTCATGGAGGCATGTTTATGCTGGGATATTTTTGTAAACTTTCCTGAGCGCAGGCAAGACAAGCTGGTATTATAACAAAACGAATTTATTAAGAAAATGTACAAAGAGGGTTCCTCCTTTTGTATATTGCACAACCCAGCCTAAATTCAACATAAATCAGCAACTCTTTTACAAGCTTGCTCAGACTTTGGAAAGTTGGTGAATGTTCTTCGGGCTCCCTTCCATCAAACACAAGGCTCATGAGCTTTTCAAATCTTTTTCTGTATGGAACTCTTTTTATTGATTTTCTTTGGAACACAGTTGAGGGTTACAGTTGACATATTCCATCTCAACATCATTTAAATATGGTTTATGTACATAAGCTCTATTGTCCTTGTTTGGAGAGCCACCACCAAATCAAAATTCTTCAGGTTGTTAAAAACTGAAAGTGATTCCCAACAAGATCTTCTTATGTTTACTTAGGATACATTCCTCTGTTTTCTGCCCTTTGCCACATCTTTTGCAGAGGCGCAGTCTTTTGAAACATAATGTATTGATACAGATTAATATTACTGTAAGATGTGTAGCAAGGTGTTTCCAAGGACCATCACGATTCATCAATAAACATACCTTGAAATGAGTAATCAACATTGCTGTGGTGTTGCATTATATCAAATGCCATTAAAGTCAATCGAAATATAGCAACTTAATCCTCTAATAAACAAAGGAACAACATTTGTGGGTTTTGTGTGTGTGTGTGTAACGTACCAAAAAAACAAACCCTTCCCTCCCTGTACTCGTTATGATGTTCCTCATTACTGCCACATTGTCCCACATTCAGGGTCACAGCAAGTCTAGTGTCGTTTTTTCATCCCCTTTTTTATAGATCTTCCTCTTTCCTCCCAGGTTTTAGTGTCCCCAATGATCATAACTATATGTCTTCAATTTCATGTGTCCGATGTATCGTCAGATCCAGAGAGGGCACAAGAGCGTCAGTAGTCACGTCCCTAATCATGGTCTCCCAGGCGTGTAAGATGTCCGGCAGTGGGTCATCTCAACTGACCCTTTTCATTGTTTAGCTAACGTCTGACCGAGTATGACGAACAGTCTACTCAGTTTCTTTTGTTCTTGATGGGAACCAGACCCAGCAGGCACTGCTTGAGTTCTCTGGGGATGTTCAAGCCCATGATATGCAAATGAAGCTTTGTCTCATACCAGTAGGGAATTATTTGAGGACAGGACCATATGACATGGACAAAATGGACCGCAACGCGTACACATGGAATTTTTAGTTGGGTAAATAGTATCCAAGAGTTTGGGCAAAAGAGATGTACGGTGTACGAAGTTATGTTGGAGCAATTTAAATCTCGAGTTCAGATACCTCCCATACTCCCCTGTGGATCCGAACCCATTTGGTAGGTTTGATGGGGAACTCAACTGGTGTGTCCTCAATATTTTGGAGAGGTTGCGGTATATCTATGCGGAGAGCACAGTATAGGTGCGTAATGAGTCTCTGTCCTACAGCAATCAGCAGTGTGATGAGTGCCTCTGTAGCTCTGGAGTTCAGGGAATCTTGGCCATTTATCTTGTGCAGTCGCGGCTATTTTGGCATGTTGGAGAAATTGCCCTCATCCCAGTTGGAATGTCTCCATTGCATCTTGCAACTTGATGAAGTGGTCCGCCGGGTAGAGGTCATCTACTGTAGTGCAGCCGCAGCCCCCTGCCCGACAGTAGTCAACAGCCGTCGATTGTGTGATCTGTGAAACTGGCTAAATCTTCCAGAACTCAAGTGTGGGTGCATTTGGTGCTGCTATGGAGTACCCCCCTCATCGCTCGCTCCCAAAGCCTGCAGACCAGTTGTATCACATGTGGTCATTTTGCAGTGGTTATGATGCCCTGTAATAGTGGGGACCCCAAGTCCACATCACCATGTGTGCCTAACAAGACCACCTCAAACCAATGGTTGAACTGATAAACAAGGATGATGCTAGAGTAGAGGACACCAGGGGAGACAAGGAATGGAAAATAAGAGTATGACCAATTATGGGTGACAGGGACATGATGTACCATGTTTCTTTTATCACAGTACTTACCAAGACCGGTTCCTGTTAACAGAGCAATCAGACACTCCAGCTGAGAGACCGGGTTGAACATTCCAACCTCCTAGCAAAAAAACATTTCCAGATGACCAACTTGTGATTGGGTCCTCGTAAAGTATTATTTATCTACATTATGGTCCTCGATAGAGGCTTGGTAATTAAAACAGATATATTATTTTATCTGCTAATAAAATGGTGCATGCAATAGAAATGGAACAAGCAAATGGTCTTCTCAAGAAGAATAAAGTAGACCTGGCTCTTCTCCAGGAGAAAGCAAACACAAGGAGATAATGGACAGAGCGCTGAGACATTTCAGACACTCACCCCCAGTCACAGATCTAGGTTGAATCCATCATCGTTATTTAGCTCCAGGCATCCCGGGACCGGTTTCATGGTAACAGCCCTCTTCAGCCAGGCTAGCTTGATTCCAGTGGCAAAGTGAGCTTGGGACTCACGACTGGGCATTCTGTTCCCATTGGATTCAAGCTAGCCTGGCTGATGAGGGGTGATGTTCCGAAACCGGTCCCAGGATGCTTGTTTCCGGTCCTGGGAGGACCTGGCTAGGCAGTTCGGTCTGGACTGTTCCCATAAGGAACACGGTCAAGACTGATTTGCAGATGGCTGGGTCCAAACTGGCTGGCAGGGTGAGCTAAAGAATGATGGATTAAACCCAGATTATTGTGACTGGGGATGAATTTTTGCATTGTTCTGCATTCCGTCCATCAGTTGTTTCTTTTGCTCTTCTCAAGGAGACACACCTTCCACGTGAAAAACATAAGAAACTTGAAAACCGGGGGAGAGGCAGTAAATTCTGTAGTACATTAGGAGTCAAACAGAAATGTGCAGAAAATATTGGCGATGGGTCGCATTCTATTCCAGTACCAGTTGGCACAAACCTCTTGCATAGGAGATGAGTGCTTACCTATGAAAAAAGTTGAAACCATGAAATCAATCTCCTTTGCTGCAGTATATGACCTTGAGGACCTCAACTCCATCCTTCCGAAAGTTCCCAGAGAGCTAATAGTTGGTGGAAAATGGCATGAGTTAGCAAGGCTCTAATTTTATCACTTTTAAGGGGAGTACACAGGTATGTATCAGAAAGCGGAATCATAGGATCATCAACTGCAGCCTCACTGAGGTCTCAACACTTCGGCAATGTCTCCACTCTGATCCCAAGACATTGCCATATCAATATAATAACCCCGATGTCAATGATGATGAAAGTGAAATCTATGACAAAGAAAATCCCCTGTCACACTATCCTCTATTCGCCTACCCCCGCAACAGCTACAGAGCAATCTGCCTCCTTTGTTACTGTTATAGTGAGTCAAAAGGGGATGATGGACGGAGCGTTTGAGCAAATCAAACACTCACCCACAGTCAACTGATCTGGGTTTAATCCATCACCATTCTTTAGCTCACTCCGCCACCCCAGTTCAGACATGGCCATATGCAAATCAGTCTGACCCTGTGCCTCATGGGAACAGTCCAGCCCGAACTGCCAAGCCATGTTTTCCCTGGACCGGAAACAAGCATCCTGGGACCGGTTTTGGATTCATAATCCTCATCAGCCAGGCTATCTTGAATCCAGTGGCAAAGTGAGCAAGGGACTCACATCTGAGCAAACCCTGACAACTTAGGGCGAACAAAGCGATACAAAAGGGGATGATGGACGGAGCGTTTGAGCAAATCAAACACTCACCCCCAGTCAACTGATCTGGGTTTAATCCATCACCATTCTTTAGCTCACTCCGCCACCTGTTATAGTGAGAGCAACAGAGGACTTAGACATTACATTACCGTTTACTGCAGTCAAATCCAATCTCCTTGTTTTGTCCTACAACCTGGACAGACAACCCATGATCCTCTCCTACCACACTGCTGGACACCTTTGGAAAGTCAGGATCTTGCCCTTCAGACAACAGGCAGATTGTAAGGCGGCCAAGCATTCTCCTTCAGCACCCCACTCCTGAGTCTAGTGGTGAAGGCCTCCACAACAATTAAACCCAAATGCATTTCCGGCCACCGCGCCAGACGGAGTCAGAACACGTAGTCATTCCCTAAAAGAATTTTCCCCTTGGCCAGCCTTGCACTCAGGTCAGTGAACACCAGCTGCATCCTGGGGAGATACCTGCATGTGTTATGGGACATGGCAGTGGACATTTTGCCAGCCATCCCAGATGACATTCAGCCTAACCTTTAATGCCTTATCTAAAATGGCCAAGACCCAGCGAAGTACCCCATCTCCTTGGGTCTGGACACCAGCAACTGCTTGAGTAGGGCAGTTGTAATCTGTGTGGTGGATTTGCTCTACCAGGTTTTCGAGCAACATCTCTTATGGACTTGCCATGTGGAGGGATGAGGCAGATTGGGATACCTCGCTTGAACTGCAGGTTTTGTAGCAGTTTTGCCCCTTTCGAGGCTTAGGATGAGGATTGCAATAGAGGTAGCATCAGACCATGTCGAAACAGTCCTCCCAAGCCTTTTAAAGCAGAGGCTGGGAATCTGAGCCTCAGGGCAACAACCTACCCAAACCCCCACCCATCCCCACTGCAGCCGCTGCGTAACCACTTTGATTTTTATCCTCAGCAGTGCCCGATCACCTGGTAGGAGCTTACATAATTTTTTCTTCCCCATGTGGAAAACATCCCACCAGTGGGTGGACCAAATTGTCCAGAACAGCTATTCACTCCCTCTTTCTGACCATACACCCCACATCTCCAACATTGACACGCCTCCCAGTTCATACTACAAGGAGAGGTTCAAGCTCACTCAGCCAAGGGGGCCATAGAGATAGCTCCCTCAACAGAGATCGGGACTAGTTGCTATTCCCGTTTTTCCTTTTGGGTGCTGCAGGATGGAGGACTCTGCCCTATTGTCGACCTTTTCCCTCTGAACGTCTTCCTTCAAAATTACAAGTTCAAGATGCTCCCGGCGGCCCAAGTTCTATCTGCCCTGGATCCAGGAGCCTGGATGGTGGCCTTAAACCTGCAGGACACCTCCACATTTCAGCCCTGCAAAGCTGCAGACAGTACCTGCAGTTTTGGGTAGGTCACAAGCACTTTCAGATTTTGGTGCTGTCCTTTTGACCTTACCAGTACACTTCGGGTGTTCCCGAAAGTGATGGTGGTAGTCGCTGCCAGTCTGCAGAGGTCATTAATATTAGTCTTCCCGTACCTTCATGACTCACTGCTAAAGGTGGGCTTGCCTCAAACTGTCATAAACCAACTCCAGATGATGGCTAACCTGTAGACATAGTCAGGGTCTTTCCATCAAAGTTCCAAAGTCACACAGACTCCTTCACAGAGGCTGCCTTTCAATGGAGGTATTTAGACGCAGTGCTTTTCGAGCCTTTCCTCCACCTCAGTGAGTCCAGGACACTTGAGCTATGATCCTGATGTTTCAACCTTCGACCCTGGTATCAGTGAGAGTGGCACAGAGGCATCTTGGCCTCTTCCATCTTGCTTGTGAACCACTCCAGGTGGTACTTGTGGGCTCTGCAGTTGGATTTGAAGTCTCCGAGGTCACCACACCAAAGGAACCTGTAAGATCATATCCAGGTGTCTGAGGAGACTGCAAAGGAACTGCATTGGTGGTTGCTAGACTGCAGTTGGTCCGGTGGCACTCCTTTCCCTACTCCACCCAGACCGAAGGGTCATAATGGATGCATTGTTGCTGGGTTTAAGGTCATTTAGGAGATGTGAAGACCAGAAGACTTTGACAGAAGCCCACTGCCACATCAACTTGTTAGAGCTGCAAGTGCTATGCTTGGCACTAAATGCGTCCCTCTCGCCCATCAAGTGGGAACGAGTGCAGGTGCTCGTAGACATCACTACTTCAACAAACTAGGTGGAGTGGAATCAGGTGGCTTTGTACTTTTGGGAGTGGCTAACTCCCTAATTGTGCAACACCTGGCAGGATCTTTGATCGTCAGAACAAACTAGCGGTTCATGAATAGTGGCTTCACTCAGGAGTGGCACAAGTCATTTTCCATTAGTGCAGAGAACCCTGGCTCGATCTTTTTGCCACCACAGAGAAATCACAGTGTCCAAGTTACTACAGGTTGGAGTCCCAAGGCTTGGTGATCCCTTGCATTAGATGGAGCTTGGTACTCTTGTACTCTTGTATGGCTTCCTGGCTCTACCTCTTCTGCTCAGAGTTCTTCAGAATATTAGGAAAGACTGGGCCCAAGTCATCCTAGTGGTTTTGGACTGAGTGAGAGTGCATGATCTGGTCATAAGTAGATGTCCTTCAATACGGCTGCCCCTCCAGGAGGACCTCTTGTTGCAGGACAAGGGCCTGCACAACCTACAACTTCATGCATGAAGATGCATAAAGATTGAGTGGCAACAGTTAACTGCTTTCGCTCTTCCTCCCAAAGTAGTAGGTGTCATACTGGCAGCCAGGCGTCCATCCACCAAAACGTTTTATGCATAACCCTATGCAAAGTTCCTCCTGACACATTTGGCCTCTGCAGGCACACTAAGCAGACATACTGTTGTTTTGTCTTTCTTCATACCAGCAAGGCCTTGATGTGGCAACAGTTATAGGTTACTTGGTGGCCCTTTCAGCTTTTTTTACACCCACTTGATCAGCCATTTTTTTTATATAACCTGTAGTGATGAGTTTCTTAAAAGATTTGATTAATATGTTCCTGCCAACACCCTATATGATGCTGCAGTGGGACCTTAATTTGATTCTCACTTTACTCGTGTATGCACCATTTGAACCAATGCATACATTGGTCAACGCGATTACTTCAGGTTGTCGTGTGTTAGTGAATTACAATCTCTCTCAGTTGAGCAGCCATGCATCAACTTTTTTCCGTACAAACTTGTTCTTCGTCTGAAAGGTGCTTTTCTTCCGAAGGTTGTCACACCCTTTCACACAGGGCAATCCATTACCCTACTAGTGTTCTTCACCCTTCCTCATCCCCCTAACGATGAAGAATAACTTCATCATCTCAGCCCGAAGAGGGCCCTGAGTTTCTAAATTCACTGCACCAGAGAATATAAGGTGGACGAACAGCTCTTCGTGAACTTCTCTGGGCGAATAAGGAGGAAGTGATACAGAAGAATACCATCTCTAGATAGATTGACCTTTGCATCAAGTACTGTTATAGGTTGGCCAAGAAGCAGCCCCCCGAAGTCTTATGTGCTCATTCCAATAGAGTGAAGGCTGCTACCACTGCACTGGTGTGTGGTGTGAATACCTTTGACATCTGCCAGGTTGCTGTGTAGGTGTCAGTTCACCAAGCACTACTGCCTTGATAGCCAGAACTGGCAGGAAATGCATTATGCCTTGTCTGCCCTGTCAGATTTCCTTTTCCACAAGGTGGGAAATCTGCAGTTAGAAGTAGTATCTATCAGAAGAACAAGTTACTTACCTTTGGTAACACTCTTTCTGGCAGATTCTCTATAAAACCATAGATTTCTCACTGACCCAATCTCCACTCTATTCTGTAGAATTAACACATCTAGTCCAGGCTAAGATTACAATTTAGAGTTTTGCACACTGGCACATGTGATTACTAAGTGCTCTATGTCCAACAGCGCGGCTAAAGACAAAAAAGAACTGACCTCAGAGCACTGGGGTGGTGGGTATGCAAGGGGCTTGCTGTCACTTCGGTGGCAGAACAGACACGATGCGGAGCCACACAACGCCACAAACAGACATGAGCTGGAATTGCTGCGAAAATTCTGTGGATCCAGTCTGGCACCTTAAGGTATTCACAAGATAAATAATAAGCGGTTAGATAGCTTATTTACCAGACCGAGTATTACCGAACGTAAGTTAAATATTCTTCAGTGGCACAAAAAAAATCATACTTTTTTAATTTCATACTTACAAAAAAGCAAGCAATTTAACACAATTACCAAGATGCCTTAGAAAATTGCACTAGCTAACCATTAACAACTTTAAATCAACAGCATAACTCAGTCCTCACTACCTGCCGGAGAGATTCTACATAAGATGGGGTTGGGGCAGCCACTATCTATTTATCTGTTTTGTGTTTTTAGAAAATAGTTATTCTTAAGTCTCCCAACAATGCACACACTTCTGGTGTTATTTTGTTATTTTAAAATTATATATTTACTCCCTTATCCATTATTGGTCTATTTTGCATGGTCTTATTTTACAGTGCATCCTTATTATGAAATCTTCTTAACTGTTGTCAATAGCATAGTATGCTTTTGCACTTCTAGTGCTGGTGGAAGCCAATGACCCCTCTCTTGATGTTTTCAGGGCATCCTCCTGAGTTGGAAGGAGAGGTTTTTGAGTCTGTCAAACCTGGTCTGTCTGCCTACGTAGATCAACCTGAGCAGGTAAGCCTTGAACATACAACTACACATGAGACTGTACAGTCAAGTGCTCATGTAAGCAGTGATTCTTTGTGGAGCACACTACACTCTTATGTTTTGGGAGATGAGAATGTCTAATTGATGATTATTTGTAGACGGTTTCAAGGACAGTATGCCATTGAACATCTTGTAGATGTGTATACTATGTGTGAAGCAGATGAATGACTGCATCTGTAGACCTGGGGGTGGATAAAGGGAACAAGGGGGACTTTGTCTACAGCAGAGGGGGCTACATATGTGTAGTACAGATGGAAGGTACCTGTCTGGAGCAGAGTTGGTTTATTAGGGCAGGAAGAAGCCTCTGTCTAGAGAAAAAGAAATCGGTTTATCTGATGCAAAAGAAAAGTTGTTGCATATGTGGAGCACAAGGAAACTGTATGTGTGGAACATTGAACACTGAGAGGCTGCGTGTATGGAGTACTGTGAGGTTGAGGGTGTGAAGCTTAGGAAGCTGCTTCTGTGGATCAGAGGGAAGTTGCATGCGTAGAGCACAGGGAGGCTGAATGCATGCACCAAGGTTTGACTGCGTGTTTGTTGTGTAACAAAAGGGAAGCTGCATGTGTGAACAGACAGGAATACTTTTGTGGAGCAGATGGAACTTTGCATGTATGAAGCAATGGGGCTGCATGTGTTGGCCAGAGGGAGGGCTGCATGCGAGGATCAGGGAGCAGAAGTGCTGAGTAAGGGAATCTTTAGTTCTAGCAGCAAGGCTGATAGCATGGAAGCAAGTTACATGGCTGGAGCATATCTGGAGCCTTAGGAATCTGTATGTGTGGAGCAGTGAGGCTGCCTGTGTGGGCACAATTAGGAAATGTATGATTATATAAGGGGATGTCTGGGGAGCCGTGCCATTGTGACATCCTCGTCGATGTGGGAGAGCTAAGAAAAAAGTTTCTGCAGAATGCTGGCGCAGGGGTAGTTCAAAAGGTGAGGAATTCACAGGCAGATACTGTATCCACCAGAAAAAAGCATTACCAAAGGTAAGTAACTTGTTCATCTGGAACAAGTGTTGGGCAATGACTCCATCTCGAAGGAAGAAAAACCATGCATACCTGAGGAAGATGGGCATGCGCGTAAGATTGTGTCTGTAGCAGAGGTGACTCCAGATCTAAACAGCGCTCCCAGTGATACTTAGCTTTTTCTGGGTTTTATTTTTTCATTGCAGTGTGCAGAGAGTGTTCGAGGGCTTTTGGAAATCGCCAAGGATGCTGTGCCTCCCAGTCACTGGAAGAGCACACCAGTGGTGCTGATGGCCACTGCTGGACTAAGACTCCTGCCAGAGAAAAAAGCCCAGGCACTGCTAACGGAGGTAACTGCTTCCTGTCTCCATCTTGCTACATTTGTTCATCAACTAACTTCCACTTCTCTATCCTCTATTTCCTTTCTTCTCCCCATTACTTCCTTCTGCGCCTCTCCCTTTCTTTATAATATTTCCTGCTCGCTACATTTAATTAGATAATGTGACATAAGACATACACATGTTGTTAAAGCCTTGGGTATTACAGTTTTGAAAGTAAGTTCAGTAACTTTGAAATATATTAAAAAAGAACATGAATAGTCTTTGCAAAATTTGATAAGCAAAATGTGTGTGCTGTAGCATTTTTATCTAGTTGATAATGGTGCAGCAGTTTAAGGGCGGTAGTAAAATAAATAGTATAAGTCATTCTTTTTCCATAGGAGGATAAACCTTACTTCATGTTGCTATGCACATCCCTTCGAATATATTAAGCAGTGTGATCTCACTCACAGGAAGCGCCTCTCTATGGAAACGTATTGATTGAGGTTTTATCTTTTGTCGAAGACCTGTGGTAGACAATACCAATACTTAGATTGGGCTTATGGTCAGTCAGTTGCTTTCCTTTGCTTGGCTTTCTTGTAAGTTTAATTTCCTTGCTCTTTATTCAATGGGGTTCCTTCCTCTCCTTGTGTTAGTCAATCCCCTGGAGCTTAACTTGCTATGTTAGGAAACTACTTTTTTTCTTTTTCATTCAGCATTTCATGAGTGCATCTGTTTTTTTTGCTCTAATACTGCTTCCCCACACATACCTGCCGCCATGCTCTGTCTTGCTCCCCCACCAAAGCTCATCTGTTGCCCCCCTACTGCCAAGCTCTGTGCTTCTGTTTTTGATACTCCCTCCACCACCTAGCTCTTCCAGTAACCCTCTCTCCTTGCTCCCCCACTCTTCTATTCCCTCCTTGTGTTTAAAAAAAAAATATATATTTTTTTCTTTTATTGGTGTTCTCTGTCGCTCCTTTATTATTATTACTAGCAGCCCGTCCTGACGTTGTCCGGGTATGAATTGCTGCCGGCCAGTAGATTATTGTTTTGTAGGATTTCGTTTTGATAGCATTTCTTATCTGTGACAGGCCTGTGAAACGCTCAGATTCACAGTGCACTCCTGATGTACTTAAAAGTGCGCGTTCAGTAGTGTGTGAACTCGAGTTTCCCTACTTTATTTTTCCTTGCAATATTATATAGCGCGAACTCGACAACATGGCGTGAGCACAATTTACATTACAGAAGAACACAATCATTTGTGGTAGGCACGGGGAGACAAAGCGATTTGCCTGGAATCACAGGATGTTGAGCTGATGCCGAGATTTGAACGTAGCTCCCCAGCTTTAAAGTTCGCAATTCTAGAACTTGTGGCGGGGGAGGTGTGTCTAAAAGTGTATGTCGGTGCTGGCCATCAGTGAGAGAGACCTGTGCATTTTTCAAATGGGTGGTGAAAAAGTATGAGTATGTTGCTGGAGATGTGGGCCGCCGTGCCACAAATGTACTTACCGGGAGAGGGTAAACACCCATTATTCCGCAACTTTCTTTCAGCATACCATCACTCCGCATACTTTCATTACGAAAGTACCATGACTCCGCAATGTCATTATAACGCATGGCATTACATTTTATATGCTTTTACCACACATACATTTACAACGAAATTCATTGTAAATGCATGAATGGTAAAAGCATGTTATTTTTTTAATCTTTGGATAAGGTAAGTATGGGTATAGGGGTAAATGTTTTGGGGTACTGAGGTATATGTTTTGGGGTCTTTGGGTATTTTAAGGGTTCAGATATAGTTTTGGGTTATAGGGTACAGGGGTAGTTTTAGGGTTTAGGGATAGGTATGGGATTTGGGGTATAGGGGTATTTTTAGGGTTATGGGGTAGGTTTGGGTTTTGGGGTACAGGGGTATTTTAAGGGTTCAGGGCTAGGCTTGGGTTTTCGGGTACAGGGGTATTTTTTTTTTTCAGAACAATATTTTATTGTGTTGTTGAAAGATTGCAAGAAAAGCACAGCGCTCCGGGCACCGGAGAAGCTGCGAGCATTAGAGTAATAATCATATATAGGCAATTCAAGCAACAGTTTGAAATAAGGTAACATTCCTATGTCCCCCCTCCCATCTCCCTCCTACTCCCCCTACCCGGATCTCCCCCCAGCCCCCTGCACAGAGTCTAGTTAGTCTACAAACAAAATGGATGTCAAGAAACATTCAGTGTGTACTCCTCATCACCCGGGATCAGTGTCCAATTGTCTTGCTTCAGCTTCATCTTGCACTGGCGGTTCCAGCCATAGTCTGCCCATCTCTTCCATATCTTATAATGCTTCCGAGGGCAGCCCTGGCCTCAAAGATCGGGCGCTCCAGTCCCATATAAAAATCGAATCCCCTTTTCCACACTCCCACCAAGGGGGCCCTGGGGTCTTTCCAGGCTCGAGCCACATCCCTCTTGGCCACTGTAAGGCCCAGAAGCAGCAAATGCCGTTTGTAGATGTTTCCCCCCACTTGTTCCAGGACATGGAGAAGACCCAGCTGTGGCGTGCGGGGGAGCTCCCAGCCCAACACCTCAGACAGGCAGTCCCACACTCCCGACCAAAACCTCCTCAGCCCATCACACTACCACACCGTATGCACAAAAGTACCCACCTCTCAACCACACCTCAAGCGATCAGGAGACCCAATCAAGCCAGCCTTCCACAGCCGTTCCCTTGTAAAATAGGCTCTATGCAGATATTTTAACTGAATAAATCGTAGGCTTACCGCAATGGCCGCTCCTCTTGGAGCCTCAAGTGCTTCTCTCCAGTCTTCCTCCTCTAGTGCACCTACGTCTCCCTCCCATTTAGTCCGCAGTTTGTCTAGGGTAGAGGAGCAATGCGTAACCAGCGTTTGGTAGATATTAGATATTTTTTTACTTTCCAATTCCCCCATGAACACCCTGGCTTCCAATGGGCTGAATTCGGTCAATGAGTCCAGGCCGTTCAGGGTGGGTGTAATAGCGTGGCGGAACTGCAAGTACCTAAAGAACTGGGTTCGGGGCATGTCGTATTCCTCCCGTAACTCCTGGAACGATTTGAGGGTCGTGCCCTTCATAACATGGCCTAAGGCTGATATGCCAATTGCGTCCCAGCCACGGAACCCCTGCAGGGACGCCAGCGCCGGCAATTGCCCATTCACAGGGGTATTTTTAAGGTTCAGGGCTAGGTTTGGGTTTTGGGGTACATGGGTATTTTAGGGTTCAGGGGTAGGTTTGGGTTTTAGGGTACAGGGTTATTTTTAGGGTTCAGGGGTAGGTTTGGGTTTTGGGGTACAGGGGTATTTTTAGGGTTCATGGGTAGGTTTGGGTTTTGTAGGGTTCAGGTCTGGGTTTGGGGTACAGGGGTATTTTTAGGGTTTAGGGATAGGTTTGGGTTTTGGGGTACAGGGTATATTATAGGGTTAAGATGGGTTAGTGTTTAAGGGTGTTGGGGTATTTTAAGGAGTAAGGGTGGACTATGATTATGGGGTGCAGGGTTATTTAAAAGGAGCAGGATGGGATTAGCTCACGATATGAGACATGGCATGAAGGGCGGAACGTACCACACGCCCCCAGCACATGCCCACAGCACAACGCGGATACGCCCACAAGGGACTACTTTGCTGGCACGGTTCTTTTACCGTTTAAAAGTATATGGGGGCGTCTGCATAGCCTATGTCCTTCTGCTGCAACTACCCTTTCCAACGCTGTATTGGGTGTTGTGATTGGTGCTGTGGTTCCTGAGATTACCCGCCTCAAAGGTTTGGGTTCTCTCTTTATTATATTAGTATGTATATTAGTATGGATATGGATTATTATTAAAATAAAAAAAGGGGGGGCGTGGCTTGCAGCCGAGCATGGCGGCAGCTTAGAAGGAGAGCTCCGTGAGTAAGGCGACCTTCTCCATCAATCCGCACGAATATCCGTCATCTCCAGTCCTCAGAAGGAAGGTCCAGAGGCCCAGGACCGGGCAGAACCGATTGCGGGAGATCCGGTAAGAGACCGGGTCCAGGGAACGTCCACGCCAGGCTGCATCCGGTGCGGCCCAAGTGAAGATCTGAAGCACCGAGCTGGGTTAACTCCAGGGGCCGAGCGGAAGTGATAGTGGCCCGGAAGGATTCCGCCGGACGTTTCCCCTGCAGCAGAGACCGGCATTCTTGCTGGAAGTGCGGGACAAAGGAGGCACTCCCTACGGTGGTGTGGCCGACGCGACGCCTCAAGCAGTGAAGGAGCCGTCGTCGATGCGGAGGAAGAGTACGCTCTGTGAGACACTGCCGGACTGCGGGCATTTGGAGCGTGTAGAACGGCGCGCCTGGTAACGGCGCTGCCCGCGCCAGGAGCACAGCGCCCGCTTCGTTGGTGCGGCCTGATTTCCCCCATCGGCGCTGGGCTACGAGTGTGCTGGCGGTGTAGAACTGGGCGCTTGTGGCGGAGACACGGGGCATACCAACGGCCATAGAATGCAACAGTCAGAATGGCAGATGGTGAAGGGGCACTGCGTATCATCTGTTCTAGGAGGCCCAGCCGAGGATATAACGGCCTAAGATCGCACTGAGGAGCACAGTCCAGATCAGCGGACCAGCACCTAGTTCGTGGGCAGTGGCCGTTGTGTTAGTCTGTGGGCTTATGTTGGCGCGCTTTACAGCCGGGGCCTGGTAAGACTTGGAAAACAGGCTACCCACGAATATTAGTGTGCACAGTGCGGCTCACTGCAACTGGTGGCAATAAGGAGGTGTGGGCTAGCGAAACATGGACTGACTGGAAGCGCCCGGCAGATCTAGGAGAGATTAGTATCCTTCCCAGCACTGTTTGAATTAGAGAGCCTGTGGGTCATTCCAGTGGCGGCGGGGCACTGAAGGCGGCCACATGGCGGGCAAAGGCGCAAAGGGCCGCTCGGCCCAGACACGCTTTGAAAAATTTGCATATGATGAGCATAATCCTCCCCACGCAGAGTCAAGAACATCTACCGGGAAGCCGGGAGATGGAGAGGGAGCCAAAAAAGTAACGTTGGAGGATGTCATGAAAGCGCTGATGCAGGTACAAGCTACAGTGGGGTCGATCTCCACAGAGGTCACCCTAATACGCGCTGATTTCCACAAAATGACCGAATGTGTGAAGCAGGTGGAAGTAGTCACAAAATCATTAGTGGGAGATGTGTCGGGCTGCAAATAGCAATGGAACGGATGGTGGCTGAGAATAAATTACTGAAGGACAAGCTGGACGACCAGGAAGGACGCTCGAGGACGAACAACATCAGAATTCTAAGGGTTCCGGAATCTGAAGGCACCCGGGCGACTGACCTTTATGTTGAAGAGTTGATTAAAACGAGGCTCTAACCCAAGGGCCTTTCTCATTTCTTCTCAATCGAAAGGGCGCACAGAGTCCCCGGAGGGAGGCCAAAACCTGGTGCAGCGCCAAGACCGATACTGGCACGAGTCTTCAACTTCCGCGATCGGACACCATCCTTCAGGCGGCGAGGGTGCCACCACCGCTCCAAATTCAGAACTCTTCTGTCGCTTTTTTTCCAGACTACACAACTGAAGTTGCCCATCGCCGTCGAACCTTCCTAGACGTGAAAAAGGAATTAAGGGCAAAGGGGATACCGTACTTAATTTTGTTCCCAGCCAGGTTGCGGGAGGTGGCGGACAACAAAACGTGGTTCTTTGACACACCAGACATGGCCCACGATTGGTTGGAGGGTTGGAGACGGGTCGGACAGCCTCACCACTCGAATAGAAACCACCAAAACCAGCGAGATGAAGATCATACGGGATCACAGACATCGGAACCAGACGATACAGTTCGGTCGCCGGCACGGGAGGATCTCGGCGACAACACTGGGGCGAGACAATCATCACCCGGAACCCACATGAGTCTTGATCACTGCGGTCATTGAGAAACGGACTGCCACAGGACGCTGGACTGAGGGACTCCGAAGAGGGTATGAGGGGCCGCCTGCTCCGGGGGGTCTTTCACCCCAACAAGCAAGTATTCTGTTTGGGGGATGGGTAAGGCACTCTGCTAAGTTGGGGAGGTGGGCGGTTCAATGTCCCTATAGCAGGTAGGCAGGGAGGGGGGGGTGCAGAGGGGGAGGGTTCTTATTTTTCAGTTGTTACAGGACGGGAAACTGTTGTCTGCATTGTTGATTTCACGGTTTCAGGCAGGACACGACGACGACGACACAGTGGCTACGTCCCGCAAGGGTGGGCCATATGCACTACTACTCGGGACACGATCTCACGCACGCAACCAACTTTTGAATGGCACACGATTTACAGGGTGACACTCTTGTGGGGAGAGCTCAGGAGACGCAAGTAGCACCACTGCAGCTTATGACGTGGAATGTGAGGGGATTAGGCGACTAAATCAAGAGGGGGCTGGTTATGCAGAATAATAAACGAATAGGCCCAGCACTGGTCCTCCTACAGGAGACGCATCTTACGGGCAGAGCATGTCAGGCATTAGACAGGAGGGGCTACCACATGGCCGTACACTCAGAGTTCACGACGAGGGACAGGCGTTTTAATAAGGAAGTCATCTCCCTTCATACTCCAACACACCAAAACGGACGACCAAGGACGCTTCGCGGCAGTGCAGGGTCAATGGGAGGGCAGACCGCTAACCATAGTGTCGGTATACATCCCTCCAGCACTTCACTTGATCGCTCTTCCAGCACTGGGGAAATTCCTCCTAGATCTGCCATAAGGATAAGGAGACCTTATCCTTGGTGGGGAATTTAACGCTGTAGCACACGAAACATTGGAAAGGTTCCCCGTTTGGTCGCAAATGGCTGCACCCTCCAGGTTCAGCGGCTTCATGGAGGCGCTGGGCTGACAGACGTGTGGAGACACCTGCACCCCACCACACAGCAATACACCTATTACTCTGCAACGCACAGTAGTTTGTCACGCATAGACTATTTTCTTAACTATTGATGACATTAGCATCCGACCCAGGGGTATATCAGACCACTCCCCAATGACATTGACTCTGTCCTGTCAAGAGAAAACCTGCAAGAGGATATACCCGATTCATCCGGGATACCTTAAGGCCCCAGCAATAAGGAAGGAACTACAGAAGACGACCCAATATGATTTCACTGAGAATATGGCATCAGTAACATCTCCCACGGTCCTGTGGGAAGCATATAAAACGGTTTTGAGGGGGCAAGCCATAGCGTCCATAGCGGGGCACAAGCGATCACAAAGACAGGAATTGACGGAGCTAGAGTTGGCGCTCCACACGGCGAATACAGCTCACATGGCAGACCCTACACCAGACACTCTTCACACACTGCAGCTATGTCAACGGCAACACGACGACCACATAAAGCGGTGGACCATAGATAACATAGCAGCAACCACACATAGAATTTACGACGTGGGGGACAAGGCGGGGAAAATGCTGGCCTAGTTGGACAAGAAGGGGGGTGGCAAAGAGAATATACTGCAGCTAGGCGCGGCGGATGGGACGCTCCTCACACTTTCAGCAGATATAGTTAATGAACTGGCCGATTATTTTCAAAATATTTACATCCCGACTGTGGAGGTGACAAAGGAGGCGGTGCTGGAGTCCCTCAGTGGCATACCAACACAAACGCTTACAGCAGAAGCGATGGAGGAGCTAGAAGCCGCACTCATGACTGATGAAATACAATTAGCCATCGGCGCCGTACAATCTGGCAAAGTATTGGGCCCAAACGGGATCCCCATCGAATGGTACAAGGCGATGTCAGAGACATTGAGTGCTCCGCTTCTGGCAATGTACGTAGACAGTCTAGAGCGCGCCGAACTTCCATTAGACCAGCGAACAGCGACAATAATGACAATCCCGAAACCTGGGAAACCAGCAGCAGAATGCACCTCCGACCGCCCAATATCGCTCCCAAATGCCGAGGCAAAGATTCTGGCGAAACTTCTGGCTACTAGATTAATGCCACACCTCTCGTACTTGATCCACCCGGATCAATCGGGCTTTATGCCGCACAGAAGTACCGCTTTAAACCTTCGTCGAGTCCACAGGGCGCTGGCGCGTGCACCGCAACTGCCGGAGTCGGCGGTAATACTGTCCTTGGATGCTGGAATGGCGTTCGACATGGTCGAATAGCAATATTTGTTTGCGGTACTTACCCACATGGGCTTCGGTCCCAAATTTATATCCTGGATACAACTCCTCTATGCTAACTCGATGGCACATGTAACGGCGAACGGTCATATTTCACGCACGATACAACTTACGAGGGGGACGCGCCAGGGCTGTCTGCTGTCGCCCCTACTGTTTGCCCTGGTGCTGGAACCGCTAGCAACCTTAATTAGGACAACCCCGCTGTTAAAGGGGATTAGCTGGGGGGAGGGTTGGGAAGACAGAGTCTCCCTCTACGCGGACGATATGCTAGTCTATTTGACGGAACCAGAACGTGGTATACCGGAACTACTTGTGTTATGTGGTACCCATGGGAAGGTGTCCGGATATATGATCAATTGGACAAAATCGGAGATTTATGTCCTGCGCGGTCCAGCGCCGATCCTGCCCCCTGACTGTCCGCTAGAGATAGCGGAGACCTCTTTCAAATATCTGGGAATTCATGTGAACCAGAACTCAGCCGAATTCTACGACAAAAACTTGAAGCCACCATTGGAACGCCTGCGGCGCGATGTGCAACAATGGGAAGCTCTGCCCTTGACGCTGCTAGGGAGGGCAGCGCTATTTAAAATGATGGCATTGCCACGCTTCCTCTATGCGCTTGAAAACACTCCTTACTCGGTGTCACAGCACTATTTTCAGCAATTGACGGTCATGGTGTCCGGTCTACTATGGGGGAACCGCCCTGCACGAATTGCACATGTGAAACTGAACAGGAGTTGGGATTAGGGAGGGATTGCGTTGCCAAACTTACAAATGTATTACTGGGCGGCACAGCTTAAAGTCATTAATCATTGGTTGCATATTCCACAGGACAACCCTGCATACCGGGCTGACAGAGCACAATTAGGCACACATAGTCTACTGACGACGCTTTAGCACAAAGGATTAGCGGGGAAGCTTACAGGACCCACGAAACACACCGTAGCGTTATGGTATGCAGCACAGACGAAGCTTAAATGGGGGGGTGTAATTACTAAACTCACCCCACTATGGGACACCAAGGCACTGGGTCAATTACGGCGCAGCAAGGGCTTTACACAGTGGGACAATATTGAGATTTCAACGGTGGGAGACCTGTGGACAGATGGGACTGTGGTCCCTTTCTCCCATCTTCAGCAGCAATACGACCTAGGCCCCAATGAATCATATAGGTACGTGCAAATTAGGCATGCACTACTGACCGCTTTACCGGAGGGCACAGAGGTCCCTGAGACCCCTCCTATGGAAGATAGTTTAGTTACTGACTTTATGCAGCAAAGCGTCACCTCACTCACATATCGCAAGCTACTCAACAACCTTCCAGACCCCACGAGCAAACTAAGAGAGAAGTGGGCGGGTGAACTGGGAGACATGGACGAGACAGACTGGAATGCGGCGCGGCATCCCCAAAAGAAGCAGGCATTTCGGCTAGGTTCAGACTGGTACAGCTTAAGATACTGCACCGGATATACTACACCAGGACCCCCCTACACAAGCTCCACAGGGCACAGCATCCCTACTGTCTCCGTGGATGTGGGGAGGAGGGGAACTTCTTCCATACTATCTGGGAATGCCCGACTACCATAGACTACCAGAGGCAGGTAATGCGCACCATTTCGCAAACACTGGAGGTCTCCCTTCCTCCGGACCCCCGCAAATGTCTGCTAAATGTATGGGACCCAAATGATCTAACGCGTCAAGGGCAGCTTTGGGCCACCATAGGCATTATGGCTGCGAAACGAGATATAGCGCAGAAATGGGGGGCAGCGGATTCACCTACCTTAACACAATGGTGTAGAAACATGGACACGCTAATGCTGACTGAAAGAGCGGTGTATATGATGAGGGCAAACCCACGTAATTGGAATAAAATATGGCTGCCTTGGAACGGATATCGGGGGGATTTATGTGAGCTACTGACGGAAGTAGATATTGTCAGTTCAGACGACGAGGGGGAGGAAGACTGAGACGGTCCCACAGATAGGCAAGAGTGGTAGTAGTAACATTGATCACTATAAGATAAGCATGCGGCCTGTTAGGATGCCCCGGATGTAGCTAGTACACATGAGAGTCGACTCGATTATACAACTAGTTTATCAATGTAACTGTAAAGCAATCCGTGAGCACTACCAAGGTTTTTGGTTGACTTACGTTCATAATATTTATTTTGTAGGTTTGGTTATGCTTTCTATAAAAATAAAAAGTAAGACGGTGATCTATTGTGATTACGCGATGGCTATGTACATGCTGCACATTTGTATTTTAACGCCGCCGGATCTGACGTTGTCGGCTACAAGGCTGTGTAAGACAACTGTATGGACTTGAACCTGAAATGACGCTGCCGGCCCAAGGGTTGTAGGCTCTTCGCTGTGTACTGCTGGTAAATTATAATAAAGGTCTTACGACAAAAAAAAAAAAAGACGAAGCCCTTTGATGCCCTTTTTATGTTTCATTTATCCCTGATGGGGTCCGACGTCTTAGAATGATAAATCCAAACGAAAATAAAATGTCCAGTACACATTGATGCAAACACAAGCATGCATGGTGATGCATGCACACATAGAGGCATTTATGTTTGCCACGCCATCTTGATTCCTATGCACATGTGTATTCATCATCGCTGTTTATCTTTTTATGTCGAGTTATACTCAAACCTATTACTACTGAACCAAAGTCTCTCAAACCAGCCGGATTTCCTACAATGCGTGTTAATTGTTCATCCTTGACTTCTCGAGCGCGCGCTTGGCCAGTTCCCTCCCACTCACTGGCATCCCGCCCCACCCACCAGGCTCACACTTCTCCAGCGCGCCGAGAGCTTCACTTCAAAGGGATCTGCTATTCTGCCCCCCTTCTTCACACTTCACTCCTCTTCCTCCCTCGCAATCTGTTGTTTTTTTCTTTTTGTACACTTCTAATTCTGTGCAGTTACACACTAGCCTTAAGCATTCTTTTGCACAGCACCAAATCAGTTCAGACAAGTCAATGCGATCTTTCCTGTGGCATACAGTTACCACCAAAGAGTGCTGCAGCAGTATTCAATGTCGGACGTTCTGAGCATTGATGTTTGGCGTAGCTAACAGCAATACTAGCCATACATCGCGACAAAAGCTTGGAACAAACTGCCCAAAACCCTCAGACAACAAACCCAGGAAAAACCCGTCAGAAAGCTCTTGAAAACATGGATTTTTAAACTCCCGGATGACTACTCTAAGGCTTCCATCTAATTCCTCCTGGACCGGCTTTCCTAAGTTCTCCAGCGCCAAGATGCTCCCTCCGGAGCGAACGTCGCGCTCTACAAATACCCCACAAATATAAAATATAAATATATAAATATAAAATATACATCTAATTGCCAACCACCTTTACAAGCATTGAATTAACTTATTTAATACCAGTGTATATACTTGTCTGCTAATTGACAACATTTGCACTCTGAGGCTGGAATAGCAACTGCTGCGCCATTAACATCTACGTTCACCTGCATTTCGTTCGTGTTTTTTAACTGAACATTATCTAAATCCCTATTGCAGCCCCAGAGATTTGCACCGCTAGAACTAAGTATTTAACAGCCCCCTCTTCCATATATCCCATTCTGTAAAATAGGGGTACATAATCCACTCCGGTGACTGCTGTGCATTTCTTAGTTGCCAAGTGGCCCCATGTCGTATGTAACAAATTGTATGGGTGTTGATTTCTTTAGCCAACAGCTTCGATGACACACACTTGTCTGTTGATCCCGTGTGGACACCTCAGGATGCCCCGGGCGCTTGTGAATCTCTGCGCCGTCTGACCCCAGAGCTCAGCTGCCCTCTCTTGCTCACTGGTCACCAGTCATACCTGTGTGATGTCAGAGGCTTTCCGCAGTACTTCTGTCTGGCGGAGCTCAGTGACTGCTGTTTGTGCCATTACATTGTTTGCTCTTCGTAAGTGCTTGAAAGAGGAGATTATATCGCTGCGTGTGCAGGTGTGGACACGTCATGTCATACACTTACCAGGACAGTTACAGGTGTGAAACCATTGCTCTTCCTTACTCACATCCTCATTTACACCTCGTAAATCGCAGCCACGATCATCTGTCGGTGGTATACAGCGCCTACCTTGTTCCTCTTAACTGGACTGTGACATCAGTAGACACATTCAGCAACTTTGAGAATCTACACTAGTGTGCTGAGGTGACCAAGGTAACACTTCGCACTTTATAAAACTCCTTTGCCAATGCTTGCAATAGAACAATCTAATTGGGTGCGATCTGTTGCCCAAGGTTACACCTGAGTGTGTTCGGCTATGGTACACCACACATATCCAACCCCCAGTGTCCACCAGCATTCACTGTATCAACAGAAGTGGGGTTGAGGAGCTGTCGTTCAACACACTGTTGAGGTGTATCTAGGGCCACTAGCCCCAATGAGGTAGTGGAGGACCAAATTATGTGGCAAGATGTAATAATGTGGCAAATATTGCAGCATTACACAGCATATGTTGCGGCAGTGGTATGTCACTATGTTACTACTTTAACGCCTATTGATACAAAGGTATTAAATGGCGATGCTAAATACAGAGGTTTTTTTTTTAAAAAGAAAGAATACACTTTCCCCAGATCCTACGGGAAATGTTATTTACTATTAGTTTGCATGCGAGAAAGCACAGTTACACAATTTTACTAATAATGTTCCTTCTAAGGTCCTTGAGTAAAATAGTTTGCGTAAAACATATAATGGTGAAAGGAGCAGAAAACCAGCCTGAGTGGCACTTTGAAAGAATTGAAATGTGAGCCTCTTTTATTCTGTGTGAATCTGCTATGATTTAAAACAGGTCTTAACTTTTGGTGTTTACTTTATGGGAACACGGAGTGTCTACAATAAGCTCTTTCCATTAAGAAACAGACTTTTAGAACAGTACATTACAGTATGTAAAATCATAGTGTCTCACTAGGCAGCGTGCGGAAAGCGCGTCCACATCAAAGCCATCAGCCTCCCTCCCACAGGCATCTGTCACTTCCCCAGCGTGCGCAGTGCGCGCTCGGCCTCACTTCACTCACTTCTCCTCCCCCCTAATTACATCCCGCTTTCACTTTCACGGCCGCTAGGCCGTGAGCTTCTCTTCAAAGGGGCCGCCAGTGCTTGTTTTTAAACACATTCTTTTCTACCCCGTCAGTTTGGCAGTCTTGAGCAGCTGCCCATTTGTCACCATGTTTTTAGGTCTCGCAGAGAGACCTATTGTGGCTAAACCAGAGGCTAAACCAGCGGATTTCTGAAGCGGATTTCCGACAGTTCACGACGCGTGTCCACATCAAAGCTATTAGCCTCCCTCCCACAGGCAACAAGAGGCTAGATAACGACGCGCGTCCACATCATAGCCATCAGCCTCCCTCCCATGGGCAGCTTGGCCTCAGGCATTCACCCCAACGCGACTTCTCCTCCCCCCTAATTACATCCCTGCTGTTTACTTCTTTCATGGCCGCGAGGCCGTGCTTCAAAGGGATCCGCCTCCTGCTTTAATTACATTAGCTTAGTTTTGGTGATTTTGGTTAATATTGGGTCTAAAGTTACTTTTTTTATTGCCGCGGCGCCAATGCTTCTTTTTTAAAGTTTCTCTCTGATTCTTGTAGGAAATGGGACCCCCGGCCGGCCAGGGCTTGCGCCACAGCCAGTCAGAGACCGCCACTCCTATGTAAAGTCGACCCCTGCTCGCCCTCTAGGTAACGCGGCGCGGGCAGTCAGGCCTATCTCGGAGGACATGTGTGAAGCATTTGCGCACGCACCCACCAACAGCAACATCCCAGGCCTCCCACAAAAGGAACTCCACACAAAGTATATATGAAAATAGTCTTTGTATTAGGAAGGACACACAGGAACATACACTTTACAATGTGCTCAAGGCACAGCAGGGGTTACCAGGGGAAAGGTACAGAGCAGGGCCAAGGGGCCACTGCCAGGAAGGTGCACATGATGGTATTGGTATTTTAGAACATATAACAACTGGGAGCTTTCTCGGACTAGGACTAGAACACATAATCACCAGGAGCTTAGCATTAGAATACGTCATGCCCCGGGGTCTCATAGGACTAGCAATAGAACTCACTCTAACCAGCATAGACATACATGAGTTAAGGTACATAACACAACAGAGGCCCCCATCAGCAGGGCAACACATAAGAATTCTCAGCATCCCATTGATAATAGTCAGTAGCGCCCCCTAGGCCAGATGGCCTTCCTGGGGCGGGGGCGCCTGAGAGTCTCGATGTCCAGAGTGGGCTGCAAGGGGCCCGGGGCAAACCTAAACGTGGCAGCGGCCCACGAAGTGCTGGGCCGCTGAGGGACTTGGACATAGCCCTGCAGGCTCGGGGGGGCAGGGGGGCAATGGTGGAGCCTCTTGCAGGCCCGGCAGGGTCAGGGACACGTGGTGGGGCCTCTCGGGACCCAGGCAGGGAAACAGGGGGGCAATGGTGGAGCCTCTCGCAGGCTCAGGATAGGTAGGGGAGTCCCTCTCGGGGGACTCTATCTTCCGCGGGCCCCACGGGCCAGGACGGCGCCCCTCGGGGCTAGGGAAACATGAGGTGGACTGGGAGCCTCGCAGGCTCGGTGGAGCAAAGGTCCAAAAGGTGGAGCCTCCACGGGCTCAGGGAGAATTGGTGAGGGCAGGCGGGGCCCCCCTCGGGGGGCCCGGCATCACTGGGGGCCCCAGGGGCCATGACGGAGCCTCGCGGGGCTCAGGGACCAGGTTGCGGGCAGTGGGATCCCCCTCGGGGGACCCGGAATCACTGGGAGCCTCGCGGGCCTCCCGGCACAAGGGTGCTCGCGCTGGAGGGGAGGGGCGAGCACCGACAATGTGCTCCGACGCCCCGCCTCCCCTCCTGCAGCACTCACCGGTCGGTGGCAGACGCGCCGGTCTCTCCTCGCTCTCCGGGGCTCCCTCTTGCTCCTGGGGGCACCGGGGGGGGGAAGCGGCACTTCTCTGGGTGGACGCAGGGGCGCGGAGTTGGCTCCCGCTGCCCCCTGCATTGCTTGTCTCTCGGTGTCTGCACGGCCGTTCCCTGGGGCCGCCGCCAATCAGAGCGCGGCCCGGGGGCGGGCTTCACGCGGGGTCCCGGGCTGCGGCGGTGAACACAGGGGAAATTGACGAGGGCCCGGCTCCCTCGATGAGGCCGCCAATAAGGAAATAAAGCGAGGTAGGCACTCGCTGGGGGCTCGGGCCCCCTCCCACGACAGGCAGATGCCGGGTGGGCACCGGCTGGAGGAATGGAGCGCTCCCAGCGCTGGGGGGCCGAACGGCAGCGCCTCTAGGCGCTAGGACAACAGGAAAGCGCTCCCAAGCGCTAGAAGCGGGAATGAGCGCCCCAAGGCGCTAGGGCCATAGAAAGCAGGGTCCATAGGAAGTCCAGGAGTTCAGGGGGAGCACATCAGCTCTGAGAAGGGAAAAAGGGACATCAGCAGTTCAGGAGCAGGGCAGGGCCCAGGGAGGCCAGCCAACCCTGAGCCCACGCAGCAGCACGACCCAGGCAGGGACTCAAGCAGGAAGAAAAAGAGAGAGAGAAGAGGGCCCACCCTCCTTTTATACAGGAGCTTCCTTTGTCTCCAAAAGGGGCAGGCAGGGAGAGAACCAGCCAGAACTGGTTATAAGGAATTTCAGGTTACTGGCCAGGCCAGGGACACTGGACGCACCCCAGGGGGGTGGAGCCAGCCTGGTGGGGGAAGGCCCGGCCGGCTTCAGCCAATCAGGCGCCAGCACACCTACTGCACACACACACCAAAGTCTAGAAGTGGCACTTCCCTTCTAGTCACCCACATGCCGCATACATCATCTTGTAGCATTCAACCTCACGAGTGCATACATACCAAACACGACCCGGCACGCCCCACGCATCAGGAACTATCAGAGCCACATACATTCCCCATGAATTCCTATGGGAGGCAGGTCTCTCTCACCACACAAACACTCAGAAGGGGAATCACCATCCCCCGGACACATATAATAAGCACAAAACTTCAGGGGTGGACCTGCCAGACGGGCCAAGTCCAACAATTCTTTTCTCGAGTTTGGCCTTTACTTGCCTTGGCATACGATCCACTGCGTCTCTTCACCTGCCCTCATCATTTTCACTTCCTCTAGCGTCCTGTGCTTTTGATTCGACTTACCGCATCTCTTTTCGTAGCCCCTTCATTTCTAACTTTGTCTCATCCGTTTACGTAGTCTATTTCCTGGTCTCACCTGTCATATCTTATGACTTCTTTCTTTTCTCTGGACCTTCCCCCAAGTCTTGTACTTTTCCAGACACATTTTAAACTTTCTTTCTCCCGACTTAAGCCTTTCTCTCTGACCTATTATCTCTTCTCACCCTCCTTCCCTTTGCATGCCTCATGCTCCTTCCCTTTTCATGCCTCATGCTGCTCTCAGCTTCCCCCCGTTCTTGTACACCCCTTGTTCGAGCCACCGTCTTTTTGTATATTGAATCATGCCATGCCCAGCTAACTCTGCCCTGCATCCTCTTACAGCTCATCGTTTGCTCGTAGGAGGCGTTTACTGCGGGGTCTCCTTTCCTTCATTCTTTCATCATCGCTTTCATGGTACAATGTGAGATTTCCTGCTTGCCCCAAGAGCCAGAATGTCAGCGAATGCAAATATGTGCAGAGTAGAAAGACTCCTCTGCTGGAAACAGCTGCCGGCTCAGCTGGTCGCCTCACTTTAGTGACTCCTCGGTGCCAAGGAGAAGGGTTAGCGGGTCGGTGCTGCTGTATGTATTTATTTATTTTATTTATTTAGTGCATTTTTATATAGCGCGGACTTTACCGAAAGGTGTCAGAGCGCTCCACTCAGCGCCACCCCAGCATCACTCAGCGCCACCCCAGCATTACTCAGCGCCACCACAGCATTACTCAGCGCCACCACAGCATCACTCAGCGCCACCCCAGCACCACTCAGCGCCACCCCAGCATCACTCAGCGCCACCCCAGCATCACTCAGCGCCACCACAGCCCCACTCAGCATCACCACATTATCACTCCGCACCACCACATTATCACTTAGCACCACCACATTATCACTCAGCACCACCACATTATCACTCAGCACCACCACATTATCACTCAGCACCACAACAGCACCACTCAGCACCACAACAGCACCACTCAGCACAACCACAGCACCACTCAGCACCACCACATTATCACTCAGCACCACCACATTAACACTCAGCACCACCACATTATCACTCAGCACCACCACAGCATCACTCCGCACCACCACAGCATCACTCAGCACCACCCCAGCATCACTCAGCGCCACCCCAGCATCACTCAGCGCCACCCCAGCACCACTCAGCGCCACCCCAGCACCACTCAGCGCCACCCCAGCACCACTCAGCGCCACCCCAGCACCACTCAGCGCCACCCCAGCACCACTCAGCGCCACCCCAGCACCAGTCAGCACCACCCCAGCATCACTCAGCACCACCCCAGCATCACTCAGCACCACCACAGTATCACTCAGCAGCACCACTCAGCACCACCACAGCATCCCTCAGCACCACCCCAGCATCACTCAGCACCACCGCAGCATCACTCAGCGCCACCCCAGCATCACTCAGCGCCACCCCAGCATCACTCGGCGCCATCCCAGCATCTCTCGGCGCCACCCCAGCATCTATCGGCGCCACCCCAGCATCTCTCAGCGCCACCCCAGCATCACTCAGCGCCACCCCAGCATCACCACAACATCACTCAGCACCACCACAGCATCACTCAGCGCCACCCCAGCATCACTCAGCGCCACCCCAGCATCACTCAGCGCCACCCCAGCATCACTCAGCTCCACCACAGCATCACTCAGCACCACCACAGCATCACTCAGCACCACCACAGCATCACTCAGCACCACCACAGCATCACTCCGCACCACCACAGCACCACTCAGCAACACCACACCATCATTCAGCACCACCCCAGCATCACTCAGCGCCACCACAGCACCACTCAGCATCACCACATCATCACTCAGCGCTACCCCAGCATCACTCAGCACCACCCCAGCATCACTCAGCATCACTCAGCACCACTCAGCACCACTCAGCACCACCACAGCACCACTCAGCACCACCACGCACCACCACAGCACCACTCTGCACCACCAGCACAGCACCACTCGGCACCACCACAGCACCACCACAGCATCACTCAGCACCACCACAGAATCACTCAGCACCACCACAGAATCACTCAGCACCACCACAGAATCACTCAGCACCACCACAGAATCACTCAGCACCACCACAGAATCACTCAGCACCACCACAGCATCATTGAGTACCACTACAGCATCACTCAGTACCACCATATTAGCATCACTCGGCACCACCACAGCATCACTCAGCGCCACCCCTGCATCACTCAGCGCCACCCCAGCACCACTCAGTGCCACCCCCAGCACCACTCAGTGCCACCCCCAGCACCACTCAGCGCCACCCCAGCACCACTCAGCGCCACCCCAGCACCACTCAGCGCCACCCCAGCACCACCCCAGCACCACTCAGCGTCACCCCAGTATCATTCAGCACCACCCCAGTATCACTCAGCACCACCCCAGTATCACTCAGCACCACCCCAGTATCACTCAGCACCACCCCAGTATCACTAAGCACCACCCCAGTATCACTAAGCACCACCCCAGTATCACTCAGCAACACCACAGCACCACTCAGCACCGCCACAGCACCATTCAGCACCACCACAGCATCACTCAGCACCACCACAGCATCACTCAGCACCACCACAGCACCACTCAGCACAACCACAGCATCCCTCAGCACCACCCAGCACCACCAAAGCACCACCACAGCACCACCACAGCATCACCCCAGCATCACTCAGCAGCACCACTCAGCACCACCACAGCACCACTCAGCATCACCACAGCACCACTCAGCACCACCACATTATCACTCAGCACCACCACATTAACACTCAGCACCACCACATTAACACTCAGCACCACCACAGCATCACTCAGCACCACCACAGCATCACTCAGCACCACTCAGCACCACCACAGCATCACTCAGCACCACCACAGCACCAGCACAGCATCACCACCCCAGCATCACTCAGCGCCACCCCAGCATCACTCAGCGCCACCCCAGCATCACTCAGCGCCACCCCAGCATCACTCAGCGCCACCCCAGCACCACTCAGTGTCACCCCAGCACCACTCAGCGCCACCCCAGCACCACTCAGCGCCACCCCAGCACCACTCCGCGCCACCCCAGCACCACTCCGCACCACCCCAGCACCACCCCAGCACCACTCAGCGTCACCCCAGTATCACTCAGCACCACCCCAGTATCACTCAGCACCACCCCAGTATCACTCAGCACCACCCCAGTATCACTCAGCACCACCCCAGTATCACTCAGCACCACCCCAGTATCACTCAGCACCGCCACAGCACCATTCAGCACCACCACAGCATCACTCAGCACCACCACAGCATCACTCAGCACCACCACAGCATCACTCAGCACCACCACAGCTTCCCTCAGCGCCACCCCAGCATCACTCAGCGCCACCCCAGCATCACTCAGCGCCACCCCAGCATCACTCAGCGCCACCCCAGCATCACTCAGCGCCACCCCAGCATCACTCAGCGCCACCCCAGCATCACTCAGCGCCACCCCAGCATCACTCAGCGCCACCCCGGCATCACTCAGCGCCACTCAGCGTCACCACAGCATCGTCACCACAGCACCACTCAGCGCCGCCCCAGCATCACTCAGCACCGCCCCAGCATCACTCAGCACCACCCCAGCATCACTCAGCACCACCCCAGCATCACTCAGCACCACCCCAGTATCACTCAGCATCACCACTCAGCACCACTCAGCATCACCACTCAGCACCACCACAGCATTACTCAGCGCCACCCCAGCATCAATCTGCGCAACCATTCAACATCAACTGGTTCAAATATGTTCTCTCAATGTTTCAAGCTTTATTACAAATGTCACAAAAATGTTTATATTTCACTTCAGTTCTTGGATTTGGGTCACAATAAAATACACTGAACGTAATCTTCACAAACGTTATTTACAAAAGTTTAAGCTATTGCCATTCTAACTTACAATCCCTTTTATTTAAGTATTAATTATTTTAAAAAATTAAAAGCCATTGTAATTTGTAATATCAATACATCTAAGTCATGTAAATACAAAACATGTTGCATTACAAATGCTATAGGTGTCACATTTGTGAAAGTTATAACTATTGGCATTTTAAATGACAAAGCTATTAATGTAGCTACTTTCAAAACCAACACATAAATAAAAAAATTGTCATTTACAAGACCAATAGCTAAAACCTTCCTAATGCGAGACCTATTGCATTGCAAATGCTTGTTTTATTTCTATTTTGCCGATACAAAGCCATAAGGATGGGTAAGTCCACAGAAAGGTGAGATCTATTACGCTAAAGAAAACAAATGTTTGTTTTCACACAAGGGCACTGTAGTTCATTTATTTTTAATTTATTTTTAATATTAGAAAAGCTGTCTACCTCCCTGAGGAAGTAGATTTTTACCCATAGAAGCTATCCAGCAAAAAGTTATTTATCACAAAAATATTTTCCAAGGAAGGCAGTCTCACGTGAAATGGAAGCTTGATGCACAATTGTTAAAAATTGAATGTCATATAAAGAGATTGCTTTTGCAATATAGTTTTGTTTTACTTGGTAATTCTTTTTAATTGTCTTGGGTGAAAATGAGTAGTGTGATCTCACTCTCAGGAAGTGCCTCTCTATGGAAGGTTATTGATTGGGGTTTTAGATGCCCTCAACAGGCAGGTTTTAGCTATCTTTTGTTGAAGACCTGTCGTGGACAAATCCAGTACTTGGATTAGGGTCAGCCAGTTGCTTTCCTTTACTTGACTTTCATGTCCGTTTAATTTTCTTGCTCTTCTTGTGTTTGTCCCTTCCTTGGAGCATAACTTTGTTATTTTAGGGAGCTAGTTTTCTCTCTCTCTTCCAGCACGCCCTGAGCGGTGCATCGGTTTTTTTGCTCTCTTATTGCTTCCCCCTCACATCCATGCCGCCACGCTCTGCTCCCCTACCAAAGTTAATCTGTTGCCCCCTACTGCCAAGCGGAGTCTGTATGTTTATTTGAAATTCCCTCTACCACCCCGCTCTTCCAGTAACCCTCTCTCCTTGCTTCCCCACTATACTCCCTCATTGCGTTTAAAAAAAATATTTATTTGTTTTTTTATTAGAGTTCTATGCTTCTCCTTTATTATTTTATTTCTTTATTTTTAAAAAGGCCCTTTGATGCACCTTCTTTATATTTAATTTGCCACTCCTTGATGGGGTCCGACATCCTAGAATGGTAAATTCAAACGAAAATAAAATGTTCACTGCACATTGATTCAAACACAAGCATGCATGGTGCTGCATGCACGTGTATAACCATTACTGTTTGGCTGCCACAACATCTTGATTCTTGTGCACATGCCTATTCATCATCACCTTATATATATTTTTTTAATATTCATTTTGCCAATACAAAGCCTAAGGTTGGGTAACTCCACAGAAAGGTGGGGTCGATTACATTGCCATTGCTTTTTTAGCTGTTTTAGAAAGAAAACAAAATGTTGTTTTCACACAAGGGCACTATATTTCTTTTTTTAAGGAAAGCACTGTTCCTCCCTAAGGAAGTAGGTCCTTGCCCATAGTAGCAATCCAGCAAATGATTATTTATCACAAAAAATATTTCCCAAGAAGGCAGTCTCGCGTGAATTGGCAGCTTGATGTCCAATGGCTAAAATTGAATGGCATTATAAAGAGGGTTTTCTTTTTTAATTGAGCAGGCGAAATCTAATGATTACAATATGGGATATAGGAACGTCCCCCGGCTCCCATTGGCTAGCTCCATAAATGGAGGCTAGCCATTGGAAGCCGGATCTGTCCGTCAAGGCCGGACCAGATTCGGGGGCGTTCCCGCGTTTTCTTCCCTGGGCGTGGTTGTACTTGTCCGCTCGTCTTGGAGGCGGTCGGAGAGTTCTCCCCTTTGGACCTCTCGGAGGGGCAGCGAGGGTCGGCTCCCATCGGAGCGGAGCTCACTCTGCCGTGTCCTGTGGGAGGACCCGTGCGTGCAGGAGGCTCGGGAGTACAGGAGCCCAAGGGATCTCAGCCGCCGGCAGCGATGTGGTTCTGTCCTGGGGCAGCAGCGGCTGCTGGCAATCCCGTGGCCCGGCCTGCATCTCTGGGTGTTGGCGGTGCTGCTCTGCAGCCTCTCCCGGTGCCCGTTCCAGCCTCCGCTCCCGCTCTCCGTATTTTTATAATCAATCTATGACCTTCAACCGGTGCTTTACTTCAGGTATCGCAATGAGTTTTTCCCCCTTATGTGGATTTGTGTGACGACTAGGTGGTAGTTGGTGAAGTGCTATTGTAAAGGTATCGCTTGCACTTTTTCGTGTTTTGTGCCGTTCTGCCCTCTGTTACAATCATCACCCCCTCGTTTTTGTGTCCTTCTGCCCTCTGTCTGCCTCGTGATTTGTGCCGTTCTGCCCTCCGTTAGAATCATCCCCCCCTCGTTTTTGTGTCCTTCTTCCCTCTGTCTGCCTAGTTTTTTGTGCCAATCTGCCCTCAGTTATAATTGTTTCCCCTCGTTTTTGTGTCCTTCTTCCCTCTGTCTGCCTGGTGTTTTGTGCCGTTCCTCCACTTGAACTGAGCCCTTTAAAATAAGGCCATGCTCCAAAAAGTACCGCAGCCCCCTGCCCTGAACCATAAAAAACTGCCCCCTACCTCCGTGAAGTACTCTGACTCTGCTCCCTACCCTCCCTTGGCACCTAAAACTGTCCCCTGCCATGCACCCTACAAAGCCTCGACTTAGTAAACTGTCCCTTCTCTGTGTGCTTCGAGGCCGTAAAATGTAAGCCTAGGCACAAATGTAAGCCTAGGCACAAATGGATGGTTGGATTTGTGGGGTAAAGTTTTATTTAATGTGATTTTATGTAGCGCAAACTTTACCCAAAGGTGTCAGAGCGCTTTACATAAGAACCAGTTGCCAAACCTAAGGACTTTGATTTACGTGCGTTAAGTAAAAGATACAAACAGGAAAACAATTGAAATGTACTAGATGTAGTCACACAAAGAAGAGACTGTTGATTCTCGTTATATTTCTATATACATATGGAAGGGATATGAATAGATGTACTGCAAGAGTCACATAGGAATGTTAGAGTAGAAAGGTGTACTGCATATACTAGTGAATACAGTCATCTCTATATACAGAAAAAATGAGTTATATTTAGAGGGGTCGGAGTGGGACGCAGTGGGTGGATGGATGCATGATGGGTGGATGTATGCATGATGCATGGATGTATGGGTGGATGAATGGATGGGTTGTTGGTTGCATGGGTTGGTGGATTGCATAAATTGTTGAGGGATTGGCTGTATATATGCATCTATCCATCCACCCATCCATGCATCTATCCATACACCCATACATACACCCATCCATGCATGCACCCATCCATGCATCCACCAACTCATCCATGCAAGCATTACAACAACAGCCCGCAGCTCTCCTTCGTCTCTCCTCGCCCCCCCTTCCCTGAGCCCTCAGCTCTCCTTCGTCTCTCCTCGCCCCCCCTTCCCTGAGCCCGCAGCTCTCCTTAGTCTCTCCCCGCCCCCCTTCCCTGTTCCCTGCTATTGTAAATGACAATGCCATTTATTTATAGAAAAAAAACATAAATAAAAATAATGTCAAGAGCAATGCCAATAGCTCTAACTTTAACAAAGGCAAAACCATTGCATTGTAAATGCTTGTTTTTTATTCGGCAACATTTAATCCAGCGTGACTGACCGTGACAGCTGCAGGCAGAAATCGATGAACATTAATATAAATCCACCCAAATTGTTCCGCTATATGGGTTTCTGCTGCTACTCACTGGCGTTCTGCAACTTCATCATGGTTCATATTTAACAGGCCCCATCCCTTCTTCATTACCAAAAGGAGCTGAAGGCCCATCTCTTAATGTAAAACCTTGTAGTGTGGGTGCAATTTATTGATCACTCCCTGAAGATAATCTCCTCCTTCTCCTTTTGGCCCTCCCTACTAGTTAATCTACCCCTTTTTCCCCCTTCCCTGTGTTGCCACAATCCGTCATCATTAGAACCACACTCTCCCCTGCCTCATATCTAGTCCACTACTTCCTTTCATGTACTATGTCCATGCCAAGTCCCCACTCTTCTGTCAACACCTGCTGTTTTTCCTCCGGGTGACACCTGACACCACAGGAAATCCCATGTTTTTACCCTTAACATTTGCCTTCTTTACGCCATAGTACCCAACTTTGGGGGAGATGGAAAGAAAAATCTTCAAAATGTAATCCTTTGCCTACCCTGAGTTCTGAAGACATTGAAGAACCCTCTTTGATGGGGAAGGCCAATCTGGTATTCCGGTGGCTCAAAGGAATGGGAGCTCTGGGCCTGTGTCCTCTGAGAGCTATGATTACGAATAGGGACAATCTTCAGAGAACCCAGAGAAATGTACACCCAGGACACAGACTGGACAGCGGCTTTCATACCTCTTAACACCATTTGAGGATCTTCCCTCCGGGGATCAGCCTCAATAAGAGTCATGAAGTCAGGAGCATTTTGAGATTCTGCTGAAGAGATTGGCGGTTCCAACCACTGTCCCTGAGCCTGCTCCGCACTGATAATCTATCTTGGCTCCAGAGAAGGCTCAAGCACAGGGCAGAACCACACCATCTCTAACCTGTGGCACCAAAGTAGACTCAGAAACCTGTCATGATGGCTGCCTTAAAGCTGAGAAAACCAACCCAAACCTTTCAGGTGCCCAAGCTCGCTGATGTGAGGCAAAGAAAAAATTACATTCACCCCTAATCAGGAAAAATACTTGCATGACTACCACAGCAAGAGGTAGATCCAGCACTTCAGAAAAAGGAAAAGTTTAACTTATACATTATTGGCTGAAGGCCAGTCACAACCTATCCCTCGTCATTAACCCCAATCACGGGGGACCCAGACTCTCCCCTCACCCATACGTGATAAATTTCCATGATTCGTGCTAGAGTGGATGTGGGGCTAGAGGGACTTACCTGGTGGTAATGTCCTTCGACACAGCAGTTCTGGTCTCAGGTGATGGGGGTTGCATGAGACATCAGTGAGACCATCACCATGCAACTTGGTCTGGCATTGTTGGGAATAGTTGATGATGAGGTGTTATCCCCACTGCCCCTCCCTCCCCCCCAACTGCAAGATTAGTTCGCTCACAGCTCTTTACTGCGCCTTGTGGTGGCTCACCACTGGCACTCATCTATCCACTAACCCTGGACGTGCAGTGATAAAAGGTATGAAACATCCATGCAATGGAAAGGGTGACAGCCCTGGTGTGGGTCACCATGCCACCATATGAGGAGACATGGAGTCCTTTCTATTTTACATCAAACTTAGCTGAGGGACTCGCCATGCTTCTGAGCTAGTACGCTTGGCGGGACGTGTGCCACTGGCATTATCCCGGACAACCTCAAGATGAAGGTTTATGTTTAGAATCTGCTCACAATCTAGATATTTAGTGTAAATGTTTTAGGACTTCCTTGCGTCCTTCCGGGCGACAGTAGCGCCAGTTTGAATGATGGTCTTGATGCGCTCCTTTTTTTCTTTCTTTTTTTTTTATAAAGAAATCTGTACCTGGCGATTGAAAATGTTAAATGAAGCAGTTAAGCAAAAAAACAAGAAAGTTAACTTTTGAGCAGGCTATCTCTGAGGAGTTGATCATGGTTCCCATACAAAACAAAGATCAACACAAGGACCTTATCCCTGTGCCTCACCCTCCAGCTAGCCCTGTTTCTCCACCACTATAGTCCCCACAACCTTCACCACACCTGTTATAGTCCACTTGCAGTGATTCAGATAAGGACATTGAATATGACCTACAAGATCCTTATTACAAGCTTGTCTCCATTGAGGAGGGATACACTTCCAGGTGGGATTGCAATGTAGTCCCTCAGGGGAATACAACCTTTGAGCCCTACCCAGTGAAGGATTCACCACTGGATGAAACAACGGCTTACCACACAGTCCTACAAAGGGCAGCATATCCCCATTAGGTGAAATTGTATGTTGAGGAAGATGATGATTTCCTGGTTGAGACCAACCGAGCTGTCATGCCAGTTTCTAAACTGGCTAAAGAGTGTGACCAACTGCACAACAACATTTTTTAAAGAGTTTGTGTAAGTTAGGGTGGTAACACCTAGGTTATCTGCACAACCTGCATGTTAGGCTGGATGCCATACTCTGCTCCCCAGATGTACATGAGCACGTGAAGTCAAGCGAATACCTAGCCCTTTCAATGGACTAGAGAATGGTCGTGCATCCCTACTTGGCAGCTAAGACCGCAAGCCTTGGAAGACCTGGTCTTCCAAACCATAAGATTGGTGATGGGGCAATACTTTGAAAATAATGCAGGGACTGCCACTAACCCACAGAGCAAATTGGATGCATTCAAAGTTGTGATCAGAGGGAAGTGCATCTCAAAGACGGGGAACAGGGGAATGCTCCTGAGTGATGCTCTGAAACCCAAAAAACATCTTAGGGCACTCGAGCAAGAGAGACCAGGCAATAGGGAATTAAAAGAACAACTTCTAGGCGCCAAACAGTCAGTGGCTGAACATGTTGAAAGACTTTGCTGTTTTGATTATAGGAACTACATAGTCAAAGCTCACAGGAAAAGAGACAGATCTGGGGCCATGCTAGCCTGGCTAGCTAACCCAGCGAAAAGAGGGTCGCTTATCCTTGCAATCAGGGACGAACTGGAAGGGGAATCATATACTCAACAGGATATAAATAAAGTGTTCTTGAAATACTATGCCGAATTATATAAGCACAGCAGAACGGTTAGCTCAGTAACCAATCTAGACAACTTCATAGGGCCCCAGGCTTTAACAACTATAGACGAAGAAGCAGCAGCAACACTGGGAAGGGATATAAAGCTACATGAGGTCAGGACAGCCATGGCCAGAAATAAGACACCAGGGACAGACGGCCTTCCAATTGAGTTTTATTCAAAGTATGTTGACATTTTGCGGCCAAAACCAAAGTGTATAATCAAGCGAAACCAAGGGGTATGCTACAGAGCTCTACGAGTGAAGCTCTGATCATTCCGGTGCTAAAACCGGACCAACCAGTAACGTATAAGACAGCATATAGACCGTTTTCCATGCTGAACTTAAATGATAAAGGGCCAGATGTAGGAGCCCAAATACAGGTCGGTAACGGCCGATTTCGGCCATTACCGACCGGTATTTGGGTATTGTAATGTAGGGGGCTAGAAAATTACAGAATCAGTATATTTGTTTCATCCAGTGGTGAATCCTTCACTGGGTAGGGCTCAAAGGTTGTATTCCCCTGAGGGACTACATTGCAATCCCACCTGGAAGTGTATCCCTCCTCAATGGAGACAAGCTTGTAATAAGGATCTTGTAGGTCATATTCAATGTCCTTATCTGAATCACTGCAAGTGGAATATAACAGGTGTGGTGAAGGTTGTGGGGACTATAGTGGTGGAGAAACAGGGCTAGCTGGAGGGTGAGGCACAGGGATAAGGTCCTTGTGTTGATCTTTGTTTTGTATGGGAACCATGATCAACTCCTCAGAGATAGCCTGCTCAAAAGTTAACTTTCTTGTTTTTTTGCTTAACTGCTTCATTTAACATTTTCAATCGCCAGGTACAGATTTCTTTATAAAAAAAAAGAAAGAAAAAAAGGAGCGCATCAATACCATCATTCAAACTGGTGCTACTGTCGCCCGGAAGGACGCAAGGAAGTCCTAAAACATTTACACTAAATATCTAGATTGTGAGCAGATTCTAAACATAAACCTTCACCTTGAGGTTGTCCGGGATAATGCCCGTGGCACACGTCCCCGTCAAATGTACTAGCTCAGAAGCATGGCGAGTCCCTCAGCTAAGTTTGATGTAAAATAGAAAGGACTCCATGTCTCTTCATATGGTGGCATGGTGACCCACACCAGGGCTGTCACCCTTTCCATTGCATGGATGTTTCATACCTTTGATCACTGCACGTCCAGGGTTAGTGGAGAGATGAGTGCCAGTGGTGAGCCACCACAAGGCGCAGTAAAGAGCTGTGAGCGAACTAATCTTGCAGTTGGGGGGGAGGGAGGGGCAGTGGGGATAACACCTCACCTTATAATCAGATTCTAGTGCCAGAATCAAGACTGGGGGCTTGATCTCCGAGACTTATCAGGTGGGGAGGGGAAGGCAGCAGGACTGCCCGCTCTCCCCACTATTATTTGCTCTGGCCATGGAGCCCCTTATATCCAGATGCAGCATACCTGCACATGTTCTGGGACTGACCTTCTGTAGGGAGGGGACAGCAACGATAGCGGAAATAACTGAGAAAGAGTTCCAAGCTGAGCCAGGATAATGTCTTTTACACCGGTTCCCAAACACATCCAAAGTTAAAGTCACAAGCCGGTTCCAAGGCTTGGCACTCCTGATTACCAAATGTGAGATCACTAAAAACTGAAAATCTGAGGGGGAGTGGGGGGCTGGGAGGGTGGGGGGGGGGTGGGGGGGGACCCTCGGTGGAGTGATGGAAAAAGAAATTTAGAAGATGGACGACATACTAGGGAGAAGTAAGATTGGGCGAAGCCAGACAAGGCAGGGGTTCCCTGGAAACAGCCAGAGCATGCGAAGCGTAAGTGACTCTACCAAAACATCCACTAAATGAAGTTGACCGAGGAGCCCGGGTCGGGTCCATTGAGGAGGAAGGTCAAGAGTATACCATCTCACATTACCTAGCAGGAGACAAAGAGCCCAAAACCAAGGTGTGAAACTAGTTAGGGTATCATTAATAGAAACCTATCACACACAGGCACACCTAGGGGAGGGTGGGGGGAGGACAGGAAGTTGGGTAACTGTGTTTATTAGACCAAGAAGCCATGTCAGCAGAAAAAGGAGCTAGCTGAATAAAGGATATGTCAAAAGAACGGAACCTCTCTAACAGATGTTTCAGAACACATAACATGATAGTGATACACTGAGTAGTAAACGTTTTTCATTATAAGGAATTATGAATGTCTATAGAGAACACCTAGAGCTTTTATCGTAAATCTGTTTTGATTGTAGAGCTCCAATGAATAATCTGGACTATATGGAGTTGCATAAGAAACGCTTAATAAAATCTGTTCACAAAAAAAATGAATGATGCAATTTCAGATGTCATGAGTGATGTCACTAACCATGTCATGAGTGATGTAATATGTGAGGTGATGGGCAGTACATCGCGGGGGTGTAAGTTATAGTTAGCTCAGGTAACTAGAACTGCTGAATTTCAATAGTTTTGTATGAGTGAAATCTGAGTCCAACTATAACGTCCCTGTAACCTTTAGTTTGTTTAGTGAAAATATATAGTGTGTATATACGTATATGCTGCATTCCGAACTATAAATCAAGATTTAGATTTATATACTTGTTTTGAAACATTATGGTGATAAGCATCCTACACTTGATATTGTACCGGTATAATATTTGTTCTCTCAATATTATGGAGTACACCTCTTCTTTATACAGACTGCCTTAGCCTTTCATACTGTGGACACGTGTATGAATGTCAAATACGGGTAGCCAGTGGTAGAAGCTCCTAACAGTAGGTTGTTCTGTGGTAGCTCTGGCACTACCCTTTCTACCGTGTTGACTTTCTGTAGTTTCCCGATTAACACTTACTCCAGACCACTCAGCAACAAATAGTATGCTGTTGAGGAATAAAGGCTGCTTGATATTCCTGCATCTACTCTAGCTATTTTGTGAATTTATGTCAATGAACATGTGATTGGTAAATGGGATTTTATATAAATGTGTGCTTTTGCTTAGAGCTTTGGCAAAAGGAGCACAAGGGCATGAAATGTATCACTTAACTGTTTCTATTATGTTAGCCCTGCGCCTTTCATTGGGTTTGTTTTCAGTCCTTTTAAAGTTGGAAATGTGAATAGATTTGCTGTATAATAGTTAATAAGTGCACAGAACTGCCATATACATACTGGCCTTTTACCTCTTACTAGGCTGCAGCAGGTTGAGGTTGTGCATTGGACTTCACCCTTGGGCACCCTTCCATCTGCTTCACTTGGCAAGACAAGAGAAAAGTCGTAGTCTCATTTCCTAGCAGTACCACAAAACATACTTGTGTTTGTGTATAACTTTTTATATATGAGCATGGTTCATAAATATTTTACTTTCTTTCCGAACTATTCTAAAAGTGGTCGCAAAGCTGAAGACTTGCCTGCAGAAATGTGTTGCACTCAAATCACAGAGCATTCTGGCAGAGACAAATTCCTGATTTATTCTAATGTTGGTGGCAACTACAGTTGGGACAGCTGGAATTTACTTGTTTCTTCTGTAGAGTTATGTTTTTTTATGATAGTTACTTGTTAAAAGCAAACACAGGTGCTTTATGCCACCTACGGAGTTTCTCTTTGTGCAAGTAGTTTTGAATTGGGATTGTGAACCAGCTAGAAACATCAAAGAAAGGACTGATTGAAGCCAGAAACTACCTCTGTAGCCTCAAGCCCTAAACTGCAGCATCACAAAATCCATAATCTCTACTCCGGAGTTATTTAACCAAATTACTGGCAAATTGTATAGCAAAAGACTCCAAATAAACACAACAGACCCTTGCAGTGCCCTGGTTGGACAGAGCAAACTGAGAAGGAAGCTTCAGGGAAAGAAATGGCTTGTAGCAAAAACAGCAAAGATAATTCTACTAGGCCCTCTTAGAGAAAATTTATGGCGCTAGTATAAAGAAGTGCTAAATACATAACCGTACAATGGCCAGCAGTGTAGCCCCTGCCCCCGGCCTCCCTGACAGTCATCAGGAATGAATGGGAGAGTTGTCACATGAGGACCAAGCTTAGGCCGCACGACCTGAATAAATGTCCCAGGAGAAATCGCAGACCGTGTCCGCCATCTGTATCCTGTCTTCAATGTAGATGGCTGTGTGGTCTGTCTGTGCATGTAACACTTTTTTTCTCTCTCTCTCTTTCTGTCAGGTGAAGGAACTATTTGAGGACTCTCCATTCCTGGTTACTGATAATTGTGTTGGCATCATGAATGGAACCTATGAAGGTAGATATAAACGTTCTGAAGAGATAAGGTAACATACTAGAACCTTTGCATACTTTAAGGGCATGAAATCTCGCCAGGGCACCTGAAATGTCCCTTCTGAGGCTGTGCTTTTTGAGATACAGTTTAGATCTGTCTCAGTTAATGCACAAATGTAGGTCCACAAAGATCACTATTTCCATATGTCAACAGATGTGGCCTATAGCTCTTAAGGAGTTATGACAGAGTTGCCTCTATGTCCCTATTATGTACAATGGACTCTTATCCCTCTGTATGTTTCTGAGATGGGGCGGCCTGATGCGACCAACATGCTTGTTTTCGAGACTGTAGCCCTAAGAGTTACTAAGCTGCATCGATCAAAGGCTAGGGAGGCATTGGCGCCTGTTGGGACGTGAGGTGGGCTAGTGAATGTCTTTATGTATCTCCAGGAGTGCTTGCTGATATTATGTATATGTCATAATTGCTGACCTATGTAGCTTTGCGTGCCTGCTGTGGCAAATTTGGCAGATACACCTGTATGTATCTGTGTGATCTATGAATGATAGCGTAGGCTAAAGTGTACTTATCGTGACTGGCTTGCCACCTCTTTGAGTGACAAAGCTTTGACCCTTGGTGCCTACTGTAATGCTTTTTCCTGTACATCTGTTGAGGTGACAGGTGACTACTATGATTTTGCTTACTTTTTAGGATTACACAGATGCTCTCATAAAGCTGTGTTTTTTGCCTGTTCTCTTTTAGGTATACTAGGCTGGATCACAGTCAACTTTCTAACAGGTAAGATTCTACATTAATAAGACTCATCTCAATTAGTATTTTACCTGATTTCCCTAAGCAAAGCATGCTACTGTATAGAAGCATGACATACAAGGTACATTTGGAAAATGCAAATTGCAATCTGGCTTAAAAGAATGAGTTTGCATTCTATAAATAAGAGAAACCAAGAACCCACCACTGATTATCCGGTGGAGGACCGTGGAGCCCTGTTCCAGATGCAAGAACTTCTCAGGAGAAAAAGTGGAGTATTGCGTATAGATATGAGTAAAGTAACTGACTTGGAGAGGAAGACAGAGACAAGAGGTATGTTGCTTGTCTGAGCGACAAAAGCCTATTTTACTCGTAGATGGTTTGAGTTGTGGAAGTTGAGGGGCTGCCTAGAGATCGGACAGTTACGGAAGGCTATATGTTACAGCCTGCAAAGCCCCAAAAAGAAACAGAGGTCATTTGAAGGCCTTGTTTTAAGGACAGACTTCTCACTCCCTCCAGTTCAGAACCTTGTTTTTCCTCCTATAGGTTTGTAGGACATCAAGATGTTTGGACGTATACATTTTTTGTCCATTGAAGCAGGTTTGCTGCAGATTGATAGTAGGTGTTAATGCTATAAAATTGCAGGACAAGAGATTATCCATCATTAAGATAACGTATTAGTCACTTGATAGATGTGAAGGAGTATCATTGGAGTAGGTGGCTTTTTAAAGTATATAATCTTTGTTTCTTGATTAATTAAAATCATTGCAATCACAGCATTGTGGTAAATAGAATTACCGGGACTATTTTTCTATACATTAAATGACAATAAGGATAGCTCAATAAAATGAGAGGCAGAGTCCGTGGTATCTGAGTCATACGGGCTTTAATTAAGTATCTCGAGAAACTGGACATCGGGTTCCATCACCACTAAGGTTCAGGAAGGGATATTCAACATTTTATTAACATCACACATTATATATAGTAAAACAGTATAATTGAAATGAATACAGTAGGCGTAACAAGTGAAAAGAGAGAGATAAGAACACATGGGCGTAAAAGAAGGCGTGTACAGGGGCGTACACAGAGGTGTGTACTGGAAACGTCACAGAAGTGTCATAAGTGGGTGGATGCATAGAGAGATTCTGCAGGGTCAGCAGAAACCTTTACCCTGTGTGCGTGCGCAACTGAGCATGACGTGGCATAGACGTGTAACTGGGGAGAGCTGGGGGTTTGACTTTTAGCACTAGTAGAGGAGTCTGGTGTCTGGGATGTCAGAACGACCTGCACCTATAGCATATCTGGTATCTCGTGTTTAGAGGATGTGTTGTCTGAAGTAAAAGGTCTCTCGGGCAGAGGCCGTTCAATACTGAATGCTAGTGGGTGCATACGTGTCTTGGTGCAATGCGCGGGGGCCATGGGCCTACCATGGTAACGGGTTCAGTAAATTACTTGCATGGAGACAGGAAGGCCGGGCCCTTTGCTCTGCAGCCGGGAATATGTTTACCTATTTCACTGGACTGGAATGTGTTTTTGCGGAGGCTGAGCAGATAACTGTAGGCAAAATACTGTCTTGGCAGGCAGGCCAGGCCGAGCCGGGCACCGCTTAGCTGGGCAGGAAGTAAGGCAGAGGTCAGGGATGCATACCTAAACTGCAGCTTTCAGAGACAGAAGAGACTCGGAGCCTCAATTAAAGGCCTGGCTCGGCTGAGCCAGAAAAACGTGAAGAACGTGTGCTTTGCGATATTTAAAAGTGCACCATGTAAAGACGTTGGCACCATAGGCCTAAAAGCCAAATTAACGTGGTTTTCTTGGAGGACTGAATAACTGACATGTTAACGTTGGACGCAAATGCATATGCGTCTTCATGGCAGGCACGGGAAGGAAATTACACGACATACATGGAACATGGGTGCATGGATAGGGTGCGAGTGGGGGACACATTGATTACCTAAAAATTTCTATTTCCTCAGCATCATAATTCACCAAGGAAAAAACACATTTGTATTTTAAAACAAGAGATCTTCTCTTCACATAATACAAAAAACAATCCCATAAATACAATTTAAAACTTTGTTTGTTAATAAGCCCAAATCTAGCCACTTTACATCTTTAATTACATAATACAGTTTAAAGTGACGGTGTGCTTTACATACTTTTCCATGGATATCACAAAAAAATATCGGCCAATAAACATTCATTTCCCATCCTTTCGAATGTGCTAATGTGCAAAAAGTGCATCAGTTTTCTGTGATGGTAACTCTGCTGTTATTACATTTAAAAATAATACCATCGTAACAAAAAAATTCAATTAGTCAAGATTATAAACCGTTGAAATCAATAGCACCAAGGTCATAAAATTAGGGGCTCTACCCTACATTAAACATTTATCTGCTGCCATTTAACATTTTACCATTAGAGGGAATCAACCCTATATTAAACATTTATCTACTGCCATTAAAAATTTTACAAATTGACATAGTAGTGGAACTGATTCACCAGACAATGACATGATTATTGCCTGTCGTGCAGATCTCACACCACTCATCAGACAATAAGGTCTCAGAAAAAAACATCTAAGATTAGTCAACTTCGGGCATACACATAATATATGTACAAGAGTTTTCTGTGGCCATCCGCAGAATCTACAATTAGAGTCCAGCCACTGTTTAATCCAAGAACGAATGCCCTCCTTTGTTGGTTTTATACCCATTTGTAGCATTAAAATTTTTTTAAAAAAACTTTACAGAAAAGAAGACATTTAAATATGGCTGAACACGTGGGGATTGATATGAATTGATCACATACCATGCATAGTTTCTTTCAGCTAAAGAAATGTTGTCCAATTTAAACGACTCCGCTTTGATATGCCTTTTTAAAATTAATTTATAGTTAGGCATTTTCAAAGCTGACAGTTCAATTTCCAGGCCGATATCTTGTAAGAATGCTAAAATATAAGCTCTCCATTTTGCACTGTAAGTAGATTTATCAATTTCTTGCCAAAAAATATTCCCTAAAGATGCCGGGGCTGATGTTGATAATACAGCCATACATTTTAGGAAAGATCCTTTTGATACTAGGCACTGTCTTTGGAGACCGAATTACATTCTAATTGCTGCTTGACACATTGACCTGTCAATATCAAAGGTTGTTTTAAAAACCTTAACAATCAGTAAGTCAAGCAACTTCACATCTTTTCCTCTATTAATCGGAGAACCATAAATGAGGCTAGGTTTTAACTTTACTTTGATTACTTTTAGAATAAACTGATACGATTGACAGTTCAGTGATTTCTTCAAACATTTAAAAGCATGGATCAACGTCACAGTCTTGGCCCTAAAATCTATAGGATGAAATTTAAAAGACATATGATTATCAAATATTACCCCTAGGTATCTATACGTCTTAACCATATCAATTGTGCCTGCTCTGGCTTTCCAGGAATTAAACTTCTGTTTAGCTACACCAATTTTCATCACTTTCGTTTTTTTATGTTCAGTTCAAGGCCATTCTGCTGTTTATAATCATTAAAGGTTGTAATAAGTCTTTGTAGGCCAATAGGGGTACGGCTCACAAGAATCGTATCATCAGCATACTGGAGGTAGCTAATTTGCACTCCCCCAATCCTAGGAATATGCCCATTGACAACATCCAAGTGCTGTGAAAGCTCTGATAGAAATAAATTAAATAAGCAGGGGGCAAGAACACAGCCCTGCTTTAGGCCATTATATGTTCGGATTCTCCTTGATAAGCAATTACCCTCCCCAAACTTAACTTGAACCCAAGTGTTCGCATACAGAAGCATAATAGCTTTCAACAATTTCTTTGGAATTCCCAGATCTGACAGTTTTTTTCCATAACAAGTTTCAAGGCACAGAATCGAAGGCTGCCTTAAGATCAATAAAAGCAATATATAGATTTTGCTTATTTAAAACAGCCTTCTCCGCAAGCAATGTTAGAGCCAACAAATTGGTGATAGTGGATTGACCTTTCTGAAAACCAGTCTGATTGGATGGAATAATACTCTCCTTCGTAGCCCAGTCTTCCAGATCTATTAGAAGACAGGAAGCAAACACCTTTGCATCGACAACAGTCAATGAAATTAAATGATAATTTGCGAGGTTTGAAACCGTACTGCTTTTATAAATTGGTTGCACTATGTTACCTTGCCACGACTCTGGAATAACCCCCAATTTCAGAACATCCCTAAATAGATTATGCAAAAAGCCTGCCCACAGATTACTATTAACACAAAACAGGGCATTTGGTAACCCATTAGGTCCTGGGGCACCATTTGCTCGCAGCCCTTGTAACAGGGTCAGTACTTGTGTACAGCTTGGAATTTCTAAATCAAGATTTGGATCAGGACTAGAGTCAATAGCATGATCGTTAGGGTTCAGATCGAGGCACTCTCCATTGCCCGCAAAAATTACTGATATATTATTTGTCTCACCTGAAGCCAACCTATCTGAGTGTTTTCCCACCCCAGCCGATACACCATACAAATTGGTTATAAACCTTACCCAACTGGGTTCGGGTATATTTACAGAAAAAGCCCTACAGCCACCCCTTTCGAGGTTATTATTAACCCCCCAAAAAAGTTTGCGTTATTTTGCTTAGTGGCGGATAATAAGCTATTGCAGATCCCCATTTGATATTTAAGTTTTACTTTCCATATTTCTTGTTTATAGGTCTTCTTAAGTTCCTTCAGGTTTTCTGTATACACTGTGTAGGTCTGACAAAATCTTTGGGCGTATGCCTCACGAACAGCTCTATTGAGTGCTTTCTTTAACCTTAATAATTTGTGGGGAAACCATATTTTATGTATTTTCAAATTGGTATTAATTTTCCTGATCTTACGAGTAGAAAATTTCCCCACGATGGACTCTGTGATAAAATTTCATTTAATAATCATATTCATATCACCCTGGGTGCCCTGATCCCTTTCCTTAATCAATGCCTCAGCCATTTGCATAATATCCTCCTTTTTGGCTAGATTCCAACCCAGCCTCCTCAGGTTGTATTGAGCAACATGCCGAGTTGGGAAGATCCTTAGATTTTAGAAGACTTTCTACCAAAGAATTACATTTTACAACCTGGGGGTTATGATCACTTTCCGGCCGGCCGATTACCTTATATTCAGACACATGAGATCTCATATTGTCCGAAATAAATGTATAATCGATGATTGAACATTGCTTAGAGTTCTTGAATGTGGAAATTGGTCCAGATTTTTCTTTTAACTGGCTGGTTCCAGACTCTGACATGATATCACAGCAATCCTTAGCTAAACCTCCTGAATTAAAGTTAGATTCTGAGTAGCGAAATAATTGCAAATTAAAATCACCCAATACTATTAGACCAGCATCCGGGTATTGAAGTATTAAAACACTCCGTATATTCCAAAGGATATACAGCTGAGCAGACTTATCTTTACTTGCACTCAGATATATGTTAAGAAAAACTAACCTTAGATCAGATGTATTTACCACAAGGCATTGCAACCAATCCATATTAAAGTCTACCACTTCCACAGTTAGATTTAAATTAGCCCCGATATAACACGACAATCCACATTTTGCACGGCCACATTTATTGGATTTTACTGTCGGAATACTATATTTATTAAATCCGGACAAAGGGGTCATTTGTTCACACCACGTTTCTTGGAATAATAAAAATTGAAATGAGTTTAAAAAAGATATTGAATCCGGATCAGACAATAAATGATGCAAACCGTGGACCTTCCAGGAGCATAGATCATATCATTTATTTTATCTTCAGTAACACCGGTTGCTCAATTCCTGTCGATTTGGGGCACCTTTGCCAGTGATGCTGGCAACCAAGACCAATCCTCCATTCTCATATTGTTTTTGGGTAACCATTCGCAAATACAACCCCATGACTGAGGATTTTTTAATCAACAAACCAGAACTGCAAGATTGGTTATTTGTTGAGCCTACTGCACCTCTAAGCACCGGATTTAACTTAGTACCTTCATTAATTTTACAACCCATATCCATCTTAAGGGCCAATACCTTCAAGAACGGGGAATATTGTACACAATTCCAAATCTCGACCTTGAATCCCCAGTCCATAAAATTCAACCTGGATCCCAAAATCTTAGTAACAATATCACTTGATGACCAAGTGGTAATAGTGGACTCACGAGGAGTATTGGGCTGAACCGGCCTAAATTGGACTGACACCAAATCAGAGGGTTTAATAAATACTAAATCAGGCATAGTTGAAATAATTTTCAATAGTAAACCTCGGTTAAGGCGATCATGGGTTCCCTGTGATTCATACAACGGGTGCATTACTAGTTTGGTGTCCCCATTGGTACTACTATGCTCCTGTCTGCCACAGTGGTGGCTTAGTAAACCTGAGTTAATTTCTTTAGATACAGTAGATTCAGGGAACAATTGTACTGGGGGTTGACACTGGCCAATAATGGGTTCTAGCGTTTCTACTATACTTAACCGATTCCGAATATCCACAGCATGATCCTTAAGCAAAGGACCTAACCCCAGGGGTTCATTAACAAGTTTTGACACACATTCTGTATTTTCAAAATCTGATTTTATTATATCATTTGGTTTAAGAACATCAATATTTTTACCATTTATTGGTCCCTGATCGCAGACCCTTATAGGAAATGGCTGAGCAACAGAGGGGTCTCCATCTACTACAACTGTGACCTGTGGTGGGCATTTCTTAACAGCCGGTTTAAATATGGGGTACTAATCCCTGGACTTTACTGCAATAGCTGCTAACGCAACTGCACTTCTGGCCTTATTCCGCTCTTTCCGCAACCTTTTCCTTGACCATTTTGATAGCGGAGGACAATAGTTTAAACCATCCCCTGGGCTTATACTCGGGGGTTTAGCCATGGATATTGACTTGCCTTTCTTAGGTCCATTAAAGACCTCACCATCCTCTACAAATACATCTAGACACTTACTGACCACGGCCTCCCCGTCAACCTCCTTCTGCGTACCCAAATTGTCAAACCCACATTCACCTCAACATCTTGAAACTTCTTGTTTTCAAAATATAAGCTGTCATCCCCTTTCTTTGTACAGACCAGATTTTTATCCCGAAGTGATTTCCCTGCTGTTTTTTTAACTTCTTTCATAAGAGTACCTAAAATTTCTGGGAGCTAGGCCACTTTGTCCAACATGTGAGAACATGTACATCTTATCAGTTGATCATTAACCTCAGCCTGGGCTTTTACCACCAAACCTGTCAGGTTTTGTAATTTTGAGTCAATACCGGCCACATAGACCGCTAAAGTGTTTAATAGATCGACCTGAATTTCAAGTTTTATTTGAATGAAAGTCAAGTGCACCCATTATAACATTCATGGTATTGAGCAAACTTTTTCATACACCCATGTCAGCAGTATTTTCGTTATTTGTAACATGACCATCAGCATTAGTTAAAACGTCATATTTATCCAAAAACGAAAGGTCCGCAGGGCTCAATGAGTTATCAGGCTGACTGGGAATAGGATCTGCAATATTCAGTAAAAAATCAGCTTGACCTTGGATCTGAACGCCCTGAGGGTTGATCTTATTATCCATTTTTACCGGAGTTAAAATTGCCCGGTCATCCAATAGCTGAACCAGCACTGGATCATCGCCCCATTTCTCTACACCAAATAAACTCAATATATTCTTATCATTTGTTATCTCTAAAATCGGCATTCCTAAGGACTCACCATTATTAACAGCCCCAAACTCGGGCATCCCAATTATCAAAAGGTCTTGGGACTCTTTGTTAACCTGCACATCCCCCATACAGATAACAGATGCATCACTAACATTCAGGGGCATAGTACAGCTTAATACGTCCAAAGAAGTAACTGCTGATTGATCAGCCTTTTCACCAGGCTGCGACTTCAAATGAAACCCCTCCTTTATGAACACGTTAGTTGGAACAGCATGAACTTGGGCATTAACTACCATTTTATGCGTTCATTTTTTTGCCACAGGTGCGTCTTAAAGCGGTACAAAAGGGGGTGGTAATGGACGGTTCATCTGAACCAATCAAACACTCACACCCAGTCAAAAGATCTGGGTTTAATTCATCACCGTTCTTTAGCCCACTCTGCCACCCCAGTTCAGACATGGCTACATGCAAATCAGTCTGACCCTGTGCCTCATGGGAACAGTCCAGCACGAACTGCCAAGCCATGCCTTCCCTGGACCGGAAACAAGCTTCCGAGGACCGGTTTCTGGCATTCCAGCCGGGCTTGCTTGAATCCAGTGGCAAAGTGAGCAAGGGACTCACGTCTGAGCATACCCTGCCACACTTATGGCGGCCAAAAAGCGGTACAAAAGGGGGTGGTAATGGACGGAGCATCTGAACCAATCAAACACTCACACCCAATCAAAAGATCTGGGTTTAATCCATCACCGTTCTTCAGCCCACTCTGCCACCCTATATGCTAATCAGTCTGACCCTGTGCCTCATGGGAACAGTCCAGACCGAACTGCCAAGCCATGCCTTCCCTGGACCGGAAACAAGCTTCCGAGGACCGGTTTCTGGCATTACAGCCGTCTTCAGCCCGGCTTGCTTGAATCCAGTGACAAAGTGAGCAAGGGACTCACGTCTGAGCATACCCTGCCACACTTATGGCGGCCAAAAAGCGGTACAAAAGGGGGTGGTAATGGACGGAGCATATGAACCAATCAAACACTCACACCCAGTCAAAAGATCAGGTGTGTCTTGGCATACTTGAACTTGTTGTGTTGATTGTATAGGGCTAAGTTCTTGAAGCCCACTAACACTCAGCTCCACCGATGGTGTAAAGCCCTTGCATTTTGCTTGGGCTTTATTCACAGTGTCCAGTACGCGGGGTAGATTGAGGGATAAGTTGAGATCACCATTATTCTCATGCTTGGCCACACCTTTCTGCATAAAGAAATCCTTAATGCTAAGCTGGGAATAGTTGGGCCCTCCTCCTATAGAGGATGGGGTACTGTTTAACCCCAAACCCTTCACATGGGCCCCCGGGCTTGAGTTTGAGCTCAGCACAGGTATTTCTGGTACACTCTTATCACCTATATCAATCATCTCTTGGGGATTTCTTATTTTGGAATGGGTTCGTTTTTTCCTAGCCGCTCTTCGCCTTTTTTGTAGCTGTTCTTGAAAGGACAGTGGCCCTTGACCTCTCACACGCCCAGATCTCATACTGCAATTAAAAAAAAAAAACACACACAACAGAACCTTAAAAAGATTCCCAGTTTCCAACTTGATACCCTGTCTTCAGTTTCACCCCTTTCCACTCGATGGGAGTGTTCCATTTGCGCCTCGTGGGGGATTGATTCTCAGGGGAATGGCCCAGCCACTTTGACAGGCTCAGACGGACTTGGCGTGGCCCCGGCCCACACTGTGGGGGGAGAGGATGCGCTTTGTGCGCAAAGTTGGATTAATGCCTCCCCCTCATAACACCTGGGAGTGTTCGTGTTGCACCCTGGGAAATGAAGTTCCCACCAGGATGTAGGGCTGTCAATAGAAGGGTGAGGAGAGTAACCAAAAAAGGAACTCACGACTGCTCTTGCAGTTATTGTGTGGACAACGACTAGCTGCTTCTGTTGCTTCTCAAAAGCTACTTGATTCCTGTGATGGCGGCTTCTGCTGCTTTGCAACAATGTTAAATGGCTCCTGCCGCTGTGTCCTTGGCTCCTGCCGCTCTGGATTGTGGTTCGCGGCCTCTGATGAGGGAATCACTGCTCTTGCAGTTATTGTGTGGACAACGACTAGCTGCTTCTGTTGCTTCTCAAAAGCTACTTGATTCCTGTGATGGCGGCTTCTGCTGCTTTGCAACAATGTTAAATGGCTCCTGCCGCTCTGGATTGTGGTTCGCGGCCTCTGATGAGGGAATCACTAACGGCTTAAACCGCGAGGGTGGAACTCCTGCCGTGTTGGTATGGGTCGATTTGCCATTCGCCACGATGAGCCGCATTGTGTGGCAGCATGCGGCTTCAGCCGCGAGGAGAAATGTTTGGCGGCTCCTGCCGCGAGGAAAAATGTTTGGCGACTCCTGCCGCGAGGAAAAATGTTTGGCGACTCCGGCCGCGAGAAAAAAATTTTGGCGGCTCCGGCCGCGTTGTGTGGCAGAGCGTGGCTTCAGCCAGGAGGAGAAATTTTTGGCTGCTGAATGAGATTGGTTGATCACACTGAACGGGAAGAGCGGTCACTTCTCTGGAACTATTACACGCATTTGGAATTTGCCATGAAAACTCAAGTGTGATGCGCGATGGATTTCACTCCGTGCGGGAGGGAATGATATACGGTGAGCCAGTACATTTGCAAAGGCACAAGCTTGCTCATGATATAATCAACCATGGCTGGATGGGCTTGAGCTGCTGCAGGAGAGATGGATATCAATATTCAGGGGCTAAATGATAAGAAAATCATACAATCTGTGCAATGCTGCAAACATTAATAGCATTCTACATCCACCAGGGCAACTACAAACCTAATGTAAAAACAATCAACCCACAAATAATCATCATCCTGCTGTTTAGCAGTTTTCACTTTTATGTGGGCAGTTGCTCGCCGGAACAAATCATGGTTGTTTCCAGAGACTACGCTTAAGGTGTAGTCAGATGGATTCTCAGGATTAAACTTGCCTCATAGCTACAGTGTTTCAGGTTCTGATGGGCTAGGTAACTCAGAAAGGCCTCTTTCACCAGGACTGACAAGGAGTCTGTATACATTACACACATGCTCCTCTGTTAATTTCTCATAGAAGAACATTTCACATTGCATGAACTTTATTATGACTATGATTCTTAACTAGAAAACAGGAGAGAATGTCTTTTTATCTGTATAGAAAGGACAAAACAGGTTGAGATTCGCAAGCATGGGCAATTTCAAACTTTCTTTGAGATGCATTTGTCCGGAGCTTTCCTGTTTGGTTGCCATCATACCTTTATTCAGCTTCTAAGCTTTATTTGTGTGCACCTCTTTCGTTCTTTGCGCAATGAAAACACAGAGAAAGAAACACAAGAATGGGACCCCTAACATGTAGGCCACAGCCCAGGATGGATAGTGCCTAGTTCCAGAACTAATCTTTCGGGTTCCGTTAGCTTCTCAGTACTATGGAAAGAGTACACAAGCCTTATTAGGGTCCGAGTAACAGCAGAGTCCTCCCTCACCAAAAATTGGCAGTCAATTTTATTAAAATGCTTATCTGTTGTCAATCACACAAGGTTATAAAATACTTAGGTATATATATGTATATGATATTTTATGTAGCACAAACCTAGCCAAAAGGCAGCACAGTGCTTAAACATTTGGCAGAATAATTGTAGTGTAAACTTGTCTATTAAAACTGTATTACAGATGTAGTTAGTCAGTAACTGATGCCTTAAGATACACGCTTGTTGAGCAATTACATTTGTAAGTCAGACATGTAATGTCGCTTGCTCTACATATGGCAAATATATTGTATTCTATCCATAATGTAAAAGGCTTTGGTTCAGCCTCTTTCAGCAGTTAGCTTCTTTGGATCAGGAACGTACGGCCCATGGCTCAAGACATTGTCAGTCGCATCTTGGCTTAGCCTACTGGAGTGTGTTTGTTTCTTTCTTTTGGCTGTTTGTTCTGCCTCCTTTTTTTAATTTTAAATATTTTTATTAACAACATGAGAAATTATTTCATAATGTTTACATCATAGATTTTGACAAAGAGAAACTAATAAAACAAGAAATCTCAAAAATACCAACAGAAAATAAGACAATTACAAGTCCAAACAGATATACAGTTCCATACAAATATACAGTTCTGACCAGGTTGGGAGAGGAAAATTGATTGTAGAACAGCATAGATGAGAAGAGACAACAGAAAATTTTAGAGTTTGCACTCCTTAGACATCAGAATATTAAAAAGAGATTAAAGAGAGAGAAAAGTTCCCCAAATTCTATCCAATTTCATCAATGATCGCACTCCTCTTATTTTAGCTAGTGCAGACTCAAAAGTGTACGTTTCTTTCAACAGAGACCACCATTCTGCGATATGAGGTGGTTTCGGGAAAATCCATGCCCTAGCAATCGTCAGTCTGGCACACGAAAGTAAGATAGTTATTAAATCTTTATGCAAGTTGTTCAGCGGTTGAATACCTAATAATACCATTGTTGCAGCAAAAGGAGAAAATTCAACAAGTTTTTGATTCAGAATGTTTTCCAATTCAGACCAAAACTCGGACAATACTGGGCATAGAAAAAGCATATGTTCTAGATCAGCCGCGAATAAATCGCACTTGGGGCATTTAGACCGATCGTTGGTTATACTGTTTTGGGACCATTTTGATATTCTTTCTGGGGTATGATATAAAACATATTGTTTTGTATAGCTGAAGTCTTAAACTAGAAGACTGCACTAGATTATTAATACTGCAAAGTGAAGCAGAAATCTTATTAGGAGTTAAATTAGTACCCAATCTTGTGCTCCATTTCATAGCGAGTTTCACGCAGTCATCCGCTTTGTAAGAGTTGAGGCATTTATAACCCTCGCTAATTAATGATTTAGTCTTTAATGAATAGATGCAATTCCAGATGTCAGAATCGGAAATTTCCCTCATGTTCAGCGTACGTATAAGAAAATCGTGAATCTGCATGTATTTATACCACATGTTTTCTGTCAGTTTATAGGGAAGTTTAAGTGTTACAAAGTCTAGAAAGCCCTCAGTGCCATTAAGGTCCCCTAGAGTTTTAATACCAGAATTAGCCAATGAGTTCCCTGCCCCATCATTAAAAATTCCAGGAATTACCCCACAAGGGTAGTCTGGGATGAAAAAAGGAGGTTTTACATGTAGTCAAAATCACGAACCATATTTTGGTGGTCTCTCTAGCGGTCTTGAACTTTACCCTTTTAAAGTAATTAGGGTCATTTACTCTTGCTAGAAACTGATTTGAGTCCGTGCCTAGCATAAATTGATAGAAATAATATTGATTGTTGGGGCGGAGCTTGCTCTGAAGCGTAATGACCGCTTGATCCCAGGGCTCCGCCGCAATCTCACGAATATCCGACAATAAATCCTGCAGTTTGGGGTCGGTACTGCTGGAAATTGACGGCGGTGCCATCAGAGGCACTCCGGAGCAGCTCTGCGGTAATGGTCTCGCGGCTACGCTCCTGGCTGAGCCGAGAAAGACCCGGCTGCCCTGCCGCGACTAGGCCGCTGGTCCCTGACCTCCAGTGATCTAGGGGGCCGGTCTGCGTAACCTGACGAGCGGCGCTGGCGAGGGCTTGGAGCCGGCGACCCCGGAGGGCTGGAACAGCGGCGCAGAAGTTCGCCATCGGCAATTGCCTGGGGACAGCGGAGGTTCTCGGCTCTCACAGCGGAAGTGCAGCGGACCCCCCTGGGCACGGGTGTACCGTGTGTGTCCAGGGAGCAGAGAAGACCGCGGAGAAGGTTCTGGGGGGGGTGCCCTGGTCTGGCCTTCACACTGGGGACCTCTGTTGCTGCTGGGGGCTGCGGGGACTGACCCAACTTGACCACAAGACCTGCGCCCTTCGCATATAGTCGGGCTTCTGTATAAACGAACGGGGTCTGGGCCCGGTGGGAGTGGTCGGACCGAGGCCTCACAGCGGGGCGGTGCTAATCGGGGTGCCTTCGGATGCCCCAGGCAGCCTGCACTGGGAAGCGGAGACTGCCCCCTTTGAGTGTGGGGATCCCGCCAGTTTGGACCTGGTCACAGCGCTGTTTGGGCGGCCGCCGGTCCTCATAAGGCCTCCCGCTACACATTGATCATGAGGAAGGGAGACAGGAACCAGTCCAAGCTGTCCTTCGAGCAGCGACGCACAAAAACGCCGGACCCGGCCCCTGAAGGGCGTTCGGAGATGAAGGTCCCTGAGCAGGCTGGCGCGGAGGAGGATATCCGTTCCATACTGAAATCTATGGAACACCCCTACAGACAGTCATCGCAGCATTGGGCTGCAAGATGGACGCCATGTCGTCCAGGATGGACAGGATGGTTGAACGCCTGGATAAACATGCGGAGCGACTGGACATGAGCGAGAGGCGACTTACGAAGGTGGAGGAATCCCACACTTCGCTGGACGCGGACCATCAACAACTAGGGAAAGTCATGCGTATCCTCCAAGATAAAACGGAGGATTTGGACGCGCGTTCCCGGCGCTGCAACATTAGACTTGTGGGCCTTCCGGAGACAATGGCTACAGGTAACATGGAGCTCTTTATGGAAAAACTGCTAGTCCCGCTGCTGGGGGGAAGGCGTCTTCTCGACTATGTTCGAGGTGGAGAGGGCGCACAGGGCACTGGGACCACGCCCGAGGCCTGGGCCCCCCGCGACCTATCATCGCAAAGTTGCTTAATTACCGGGACCGGGACACTGCTCTGAGACTGGCGTGAGAAAAGAAGATCCTCATATATGAAGGTTCCGAACTGTCTATATTCCCTGACTTTACAACTAGGGTCCAGGAGGCCCCCAGGCATTTTGTCCCCCTTAAGAAGCAGTTACGGGACTTGGGCGTAGATTATGCCATGCTGTACCCAGCAAAGTGTTAATCGTCAGGGGAAGTCGTATATCTTCACGGACCCCAAAGTCCTTCAGCAGGCCATCAAGAAATCGTCTAGGGTCCACAGAACCAGCCCGGAGAGTGTGACACAGGACGAACTGGTGGACTCAGTGCTGGACATGCAAGATTAATCCGCCTGGTGATTGCTCTCTGACCACTGGGCAGCTGGACCGCAGTGCAGTGGGTCACCCGGAGGTCCTAGATGTGCTCCAGTGTTTGCCTCTATGGGGGCGCATTGGGGTATGATGAGAGGGGCTGAATGGGGCATGTCAGCTGCGGGCCTTGTGATTGCGAGTGATGTTGTGGAGCCGAAAGCGGTTCAGCGGCGCGCATTTGTACCGTGAGGTCCGGCTGGACTTTGGTTAAACGGGCAGCTGTCCTTATGACGCTTGTTAGGAATTGTTGGCTAGCACTGCACAATGGTTTTAGCCGTAGATTCTGTTAGTTTGACGGACATATGAACCCTACTGCTATTGTCCAGATGTGTAGGGCGAGGCTCGTGTGGCCCTTTGTTCTGCTTAATCGTTTTCTAACATTGCCCTGGTTGGAAGCGACCCCTGCCCCGATGTGCCTCGCACTGTTACTATTCTTAGTTGTGCCATTGCGCTGGTTTATGGGTGATGCAAGACTGGTTTTGTTTGTAAGTTTTGTTTTGCGCAGATGACACTCACGGTGCTTGCTCCAACGCTATATAGTCCCACACTCCTGTTGACACTGACGCTATATGGCACGTGAAACACTAGGCCCTGAGGGAGGGCGGGGCGGGCTGCGTCTACTTTCCTGGAATGTCAGAGGTCTCAATGACCAACGCAAGACCCGCAAAGTCCTCAGCTATCTCAATAGACATGATATAGATCTGGCTCTCCTCCAGGAGACGCATCTTCCATTGTCCAGCCCCATGCTTAAGATCAGAGCCCTGGAGGGTAATGTCAACGCTGCAGGGTTCACCACGTATGCTAGGGGCGTGGTGACCTGGATTAACCCCAAAAGCCTTCCACGCTTCGGCTCCTTCACGTGGATGCCGGTGGCCGGTATGTTGTGTCCACCTGGAGCGGCCGGGGTTTCGATATCCTAATTATCAATTCCTTGGGCCCAATTTTGACTGCCCTGAGTTTTTTGGAAACCTCTCTAGACTCATACAGCAAGGGGACTACACCAAGATCCTCTGGGGTGGCGATTTTACCCTAGTCAGGGATCCAGAGTTGGGTAGATCTGCTGGCCCTCCTAGGGGTTCGGCGGCTGCAGCGAGAAAGCTTGACGAAGTTCTGTTGTGCCTTGATCTGTGTGACGTGTGGCGGATGCGTAGTGGAGAGAGGGGGGGGTACACGCATTACTCTGCATTCCAAAATCTTCACACACGGATCGATTACTGGCTTGCATCGAGATCACTCTGTGGTCTGGTCAAACAGTGCGCAGTTCTACCGCGCACGTTGTCAGATCATTCCCTGCTTCTTCTGGTACTGGACACACCTGGAAGAAGAATTCCGCCGTTCACCTGGAGGTTTCCCCCTTTTTAGGTTTTGCCTGCCGAAAGCTGCGCTTTCTGCGCAGCTTTTTCGCGCAGGCGAAAACCTGATGAGAATTGTAGTGTGCTTTGGGTCGGCCCTCCTCATTCATTGGCTGGCTCCGTAAATGGAGCCTTGCCATTGGACGAGGGGCCTGTCCGTCAATGCCGGACCAGACACGGGGGCGTTCCCGACATTCTTTGGCTTTTGCCGACGTCACGCGACGCCGGGAACGCCCCCGAGTCTGGTCCGGCATTGCCGGCACTGTAGGGAACGGGACGGACATGGAGCTCTCGGCTGTTGGGGAGCGAGTGTTTGCAGCGGAGGCACTGCTCAAGCGTCGGGTGCGGAAGGTGAGCGAAATGTTTGCCGGTTCCCACCCCCTCTCCCGCTCTCCGTGTCTCCCCGGCCCCGCCCCCTACCGCTGCCTCGGCTCCCGTTCCCGCAGTGCCGTTTCTCCTGTGTGTGTGTAAACGACATTTTATAAGTGTTATTTTACTTTGTCAGTTGTGTATTTTTGTCGCATTTCTTCTGTGTTGTGCTTGCTTCCTGTCCGGGTCTCTATACGTGTTTAGAAGCAGGATCGAGGCTGGCCTGACCCCACTCCTGTTACAATATTAGCCGGGTTTGCTAATGCGAAGGAATAAAGCGCCTTAGTACTGAGGAAAACCACGAATTCAAATGTAAATAAAAAATGCTTGAGCCAAAAGCCCTACAGCCCCTATCCCACCCCCGCCTCCACCCCCCTCAGCAAACGTCCCTGACCACCCCTCCATTTTTCAGGGATGATTTTGATGGTAGGTGCGGCTCCCCAGGGGGCGGGCTTATTGAACCCCTGCCTGTTCGTCACCTTCATCGCTGCTCCGGGGTCTCCTGGGCTGGGGCTCAGGGCTGTGTCACTGCGGGTGATCCCAGACCCTCCCTGCCCCCCACCAGAGCAGAACCAACAACCTGCACTAATGCTTCATTAGCATGAGAGAGCAAGGACTCGTTATCCTGAGTGATGTGTGACACCCGCTGTGCTGCCGACCCCCCCACTATGAGAAAGGAGCTCCCAGCCATTCTGTGCTGAGCTGAGGAACACGCCCCTTCGTCTAAGAAGAAAGGATCTGAAATCCTTGAGAGTAAATTATAGTCGTTAGTTGGTCTCCTAGCGCCAAGAATCCGACAGATGCTCTCTGGCGCTTTATAAAAAGCTCATTTTGTATCGTTAAGAGGTTTTCTGCGCCGGTCATGACAGGGTGAACAGGTAAAGCGTGTCCAAAAGCACAGGCACGGTGGCGGTTAGTGCAGGGAGTCCCCCCACTATTTCTGGAGAGTAGACTCCATACCCTATGTAGTGTATCACCTTGCGCCCCCAGTGCCTTCGTATGTACAAACACTGCGAGTGTAGGCCATCCCTAGGGTGTTTGAAAAAACCCTCCTTCCCACCGGCATCACCCTCGTTATGTCTCAAAGGCGCCCAGCACGGGGTTATCTTTGAATCACTGGTCTGCGGTTACAGAAAACTTCACACAATTATTCCCCCCGTCCCCCTATTGCCTAATGAACTGCAAAGGTGCCGCGCGTTTATACTTTAAAGCTGGCCCAGCACACCAGCAGAAAACAAACATGCCTTAACACCAAGCTTTACTACTAAAATAAAAACACCAGCACATATTGTTTACTCTCTAAACGGAGTTTTAGGATGGCACCACGCCTCTGTTTTTCCTTGACTTTGTGCCTTTCCCCAGTGTGTGTCTGCCTCTTCGTGTTTTTGTGTGCCTGTCCGATCGCGTGTCTCTGTGCCGTTTTCTGTCGGTACCTGACATGAAGTATTTCCCTGAGCCCAAGGTTGTGCTTGGCGATGTGCGGGTTGGCCTGTTGTCCGTTTACCAGGATACTTATTTTACCTATTTTATAATGTGCGCAAGAATTTATGTATATATTGTGTGCGGCAATTTTGGGTCTATCGTGTGAACGAGTTGTGGTGTACTCGGGTCTACTGATCTTGTTTGTCGCTTCTTGTCTGGCTACATGTGTCATTTAATTTCTTCATATATTCTTGCGAGCATGTTGGGCTGCATTGTTCCTTATGCTGTGTGCACAAACCATGCTTCCAGGTGTTTGTGAGGTTGTCTTTCTGTCTGAGCGTAACTGACTCTGTTGTGGACTGTGGTATGCATGCGAGTCTGTCTCTGTATTAGTTGAAGCTTGTTGTTTTAGATTTTGATTCCTGAATGCGACACAAGTACACGGATCTCAGCGGGCTGAGTTCTGAGATTTCCCAGTTGATAACTAGTGATTGTGGAACGGTGAAACCAGCTATTACCAGCGAGTTTGGGTGAACTGTTTGGTAAGTAGCGCTCAGGACTTGAGGGATACCCGGGGAAAATGAAATAATGATTACCCCTTTAGGGAACCTGGGTTTGCCATCCTGGCTTTGACGAATGTGCAGTTCTGATTCGAGGCACATGTTTGTTTTTATCTGTCCCTCTTACAGAATTTGTCCCCATGTGACTCTCCTTCATGAGTTTGACAACTCACCGTTGCCTTTGAGTCATGCCCTAAACCCAGGAAGCTGATACAGTGAGTGCAGATAGTGCTTACTCTGTGAGAAGAGGTGCCGAGCCTCTGAATACTGTTTTTGAGAACCGAAGGGCTAGTTGGGGTTATGTGCCTTAGCTCCTGACATCTTCCTTAACCTGGTTCACGTTGTTGTATGTGATCCCCTGTCACATAATTCGTTGCTCCACTGTCACATAATTCTTTGCTCCCCTGTGATGCTGTGTGTGTGTGTGATGCTGTGTGTGTGATGCTGTGTGTGTGTGTGTGATGCTGTGTGTGTGTGTGTGTGATGCTGTGTGTGTGTGTGTGTGATGCTGTGTGTGTGTGTGTGTGATGTGTGTGTGTGTGTGTGATGCTGTGTGTGTGTGTGTGTGATGCTGTGTGTGTGTGATGCTGTGTGTGTGTGTGATGCTGTGTGTGTGTGTGATGCTGTGTGTGTGTGTGATGCTGTGTGTGTGTGATGCTGTGTGTGTGATGCTGTGTGTGTTGCTGTGTGTGTGATGCTGTGTGTGTGTGTGTGAGTGATGCTGTGTGTGTGTGTTTTGTGTGTGTGTGTGTGTTGCTGTGTGTGTGTGTGTGTGTGTGATGCTGTGTGTGTGTGTGTGTGTGTGTGATGCTGTGTGTGTGTGTGTGTGTGTGTGTGTGTGTGATGCTGTGTGTGTGTGTTGCGGTGTGTGTGTGTTGCTGTGTGTGTGATGCTGTGTGTGTGATGCTGTGTGTGTGTGTGTGTGTGTGATGCTGTGTGTGTGTGTGTGTGTGATGCTGTGTGTGTGTGTGTGTGTGTGTGATGCTGTGTGTGTGTGATGCTGTTTGTGTGTGTGTGTGTGATGCTGTTTGTGTGTGTGTGTGTGATGCTGTTTGTGTGTAGGGCTGTGTGTGTGTGGGGGTGGGCTCTGTGTGTGGCTCTGTGTGCGTGTGGCTGTGTGTGTGTGTGGGGGTGTGGGTGCAAATGCAATAGGTCTCGCATTTGCAAAAGATTAAGCTATTGGCATTGTAAATGACCATGCCATTTATTTATCTGTTTTCAAAACTAACACATAAATAAACAATTTGTCATTTACAGTGCCAATAGCTCTAACTTTGTCAAAGGCAAAACCGTTGCATTGTACTTGGTATCGAATCCAACAGCGGCCATGATGCTATGGAAAGAAAGGACAAAGCATATTGACCCACTGTTGACACTATGGAAAGAATGGAGGAAGTATCAAAGAAAGACAGGTGGAGCATAAGAACCGAGCTAGGGGATGCTCATCCATGAAAAAGGAGACTGCTGTTCTTTCCATGCCCTCAGAAAGTTCTCTTTAGGCCACAGCCCCCTAGATTTGAAATGGCTTGCTACCTACCACTTTCAGAACAAAGAAAGGGGTGTGGCAGTTATTTTGATGAGGAGAAAAGATAATGGGCCAGAAGGTGTGTGTGTGGGGGGGCTCTGTGTGGGTGTGTGTGGGGGGCTTTGTGTGGCTGTGTGTGGGGGGGCTCTGTGTGGGTGTGTGTGTGGGGGGGGTTTGTGTGTGTTGGGGGGGCTCTCTGTGGGTGTTGGTGTGTCATTTGCGAGAGATAAAGCTAGTGGCATTGTAAATGACAATGCCATTTATTTATGTTAAAAAAAACATAAATAAAAATAATGTCGAGCAATGCCAATCGCTCTAACTTTAACAAAGGCAAAACCATTGCATTGTAAATGCTTGTTCTCTTTTAGACCCGTTGTTCCGTGAAGAACTGTCTGTGGCGATTGATACCTTCTTTGAATCTAACATCGGCTCTGTCGATAGCTTCCAAACGGTCTGGGAGGCCTTTATGTACATCAGGGGGTAGCCATGTCAAAACACTCGGGTGTGCTTAAGGCGCTTAGGCAAACTTTGACCAACTTGGAGGGAAGCTGAAAGATCTGGAGCAGCGGCGCCTACGTGGAAACGCTGAGGCTGTCGACGACTAAATTAGAACGCTCCTGGAGCAATATCAGGAAGCGGCAGATCGCGAGGTGCAGCATATGGGGAAGTACGCATTGGCGCAAACTTATGGTGAGGGCGAGAGACCGGGATCAGTCCTGGCCAGATTAATGAAGGAAAGACAAGGAAAGACGCTGATCTCTGAGGTTAAATCAGACAGTTGTGAGCTACTGACTTCTGAAGAGGAAGTGGCAGACCGCTTCCGACAATATTATGCTGCGTTATACCGATCCAACTCGGGAGGTTCGGAGGACCAAATCGCTGAATATCTTGAGTTTATACAACTTCCCTTCCTCCCGACCACGCATAGGGAACTTCTGGGCCAGCCGTTGGAAAGAGACGAGATAATAGAAGTCTTGGGCGGTATGAGGGCTAACAGTGCACCGGGCACGGACGGACTAACCGTCGCCTTTTATAAGACATTCCTAGAGCAGTTACTCCCTCACCTCGCGGCTTTATTTGCTGATATATATACGAGTCAGGAGAGATGCCCCACACAATGCGTGAAGCCTTATTAGTGGCCATCCCTTAGCCGGGTAAGACCCTAGAAGAGTGTAGTTCATACCGCCCGCTCTCGCTCCTCAATGTGGACACGAAACTGTTCGCCAAGGTCTTGGCGACTAGGCTGGCGTTAGCATCGCATATACTAGTTGCCCCTGAACAGGCGGGATTCATCCCCTCCAGAAATTTGACATATAATATCCGCACTGTGTTTGGGGTGATGCAGCACGTCCGCCAAGATGTCAAGGCAGTCGCTGTATTTTTAGATATGGAAAAGGCGTTCGACTCGGTTGAATGGCCGTTCCTGAGACAGGTCTTGACGAGAATGGAGCTTGGGGGGTATTTCTGCAGTTGCTTGGCGCGTTATATCATAAACCGACGGCCCGAGTACGTAACGGGGATTTGGTCACTGCCCCCCTTGACATCCCCCGGGGTACCAGGCAGGGCTGTCACCACTGTTGTATGCCCTTGTTGCGGAACCACTGGTCTGTGCCATGAGAGAATACCACGGGAAAGAGGGCATAGGGTTTCCCACATACAAAATAATAGTGTCCACATACGCAGATGATACGCTGCATTATGTCCGCGACCCGGAGGTGAATCTGCCAGCAGTTATTAGGGAGGTAGTAAGATTCGGGGCATTGTCCCGCCTTAAGGTCAACTGGGATAAATCCTTGGTGTTCCTTCCGACCCCGGCTACCACTGAATTTGTGATGGAATACCCCTTGGTTTGGACTGAGGAGTCGGTACGATATTTAGGCATACGATTACACACGAACGCTAATATAGTTTTCCTAGAAAACTACGGAGTTGCTATTGCAAAGCTGGAGGAAGATGTAGAGCTGTGGTGTCCCCTCCCTTTGTCCCTGATGGGGCGCGTATCGATCATGAAAATGGTGGTATTGCCTAGATTTCTTTTCCTTTTTACGAATATTCCCCTGGTGCTGCCGAATTGTTTTTTTACCAGACTGAGGCAGCTTCTGTTAAAACTAGCTTGGGCCGGCAGGCAGGCGAGGGTGCAATGGGGGGTCCTCCCGCTCCCTTGTCACATCGGTGGCCTGGGCGCGCCCGACTTGGAATTATACTACCGCATGGCGCAGGCCGCGCACCTCCATGCTTGGATACATGGAGACGCGAACGTGCCATATCTACGCTTGGAGCGGTTGTTTGCGGAGCCGCTTCTCCTGCCGGCGGTAATCCTGGAACAACCTGACCGCAGGACGTGCATCATGGATTCCCTGAATTCCACTAGACATGCTTGGCACTGGCTACTGCAACAGCAGTAGACAGTGCCAAGATGAGTGCCAGATGAGTGCTGCAGTACTCATCTGCCTTGCCCATAGAGTGGTTGCGATGGTTGGGTCCTTGCACTGAGAAGGGCGTAGTCAGGGCCTTGCAGGCCCTGGATGGCAGGAAGGCGGGAGACCTCTTTTGCGATGGCATGGTCCGTACTGTAGAACAGCTTGATGGACCTCCGGAGAATCTTACATTGGTAAACAAATTCCAGTTCCATAGAGTGCGAGGGGCCTTACGGGCGCTTTTAGGGGATGATATGACGGAACCCCCTGAGGTTGGTGAGTTAGCGCAATTTATTAAGGCACCTTCCCCACGTAAATGGACTTCTGTTCTCTAAAAGACTGCGATGGCCCAGAGGGCACACAAATACACAGCAGCCAGACTGGCATGGCAGAGCGACTTGGATGTGCAGCTGAACATCCAAACTTGGTACTATTGTTGCATGATCACTCGCAGGGTGTCCTTGCATGGTAGACACCGCCTGGTACACTTCAAATTCCTGAACAGGGTATATTACACGCCAGAGAGACTGTGCAGGTATGGGCTGCGTGAAACTGCGGAATGTGAGAGATGCCGTGTGGAGGTGGCTGATTTTCTGCATCTGGCGTGGCTATGCCCGGGTGTGAGCGCTTTCTGGCTGGCTGTGTTTGCTGAACTGGGCAGGATCGTAGAACAGGAACTCCCAATGGAACCGCTGGTCGCTCTCTTGGGCTACACAAAAGCTGTTCCGAAGGCAATACGCAGATTGGTAGACATGGGATTGCTACTGGCCACGAGGAGGGTAGCGATGTGCTGGTTGCTGGGCCCTTCTCCCACCTTACAGCAGTGGTCCAGGGACATGCTCTACTGCTCCACGCAGACTGAACTTTACAGTGAGCTGCTCCCGCCCAGGAACCGACCCAAAAGCTTCTGGGGACTGTATACTGCCTACATGGCTGGAAAGCGGAGTGAGAACGCTGAGGACATGGCAAATGGTGTAACGCTAAACCCCACAGGGTTGCTGAACCGGCTGGCATAGGGTGTCCTGCTTGCTTGGAACGAGGTGTTGGGTTGTTGACTTGAAGTGCGCGGATCACTCCTGTGTGCCAGTTTTGGGGCGCAATTGCTGAATGGCGAGTGGTAGCTCTCCAATTCTCTAGTTCTGTCTGGTGCCCCTTCCTATGCTCCATTCACTTATATTAACCACTATTGTGACTTTGAATGCCGCCTGCCCACCTTCGGGATGTTGGCATCATGGCTGTGTTAATATTCTAGTGCCTATGTGGAATATTGAATGGGGATTGCGGGCGGGCATGTGTTTCTGTGAGTGTTTTTAATCAGCAAATGTATTTTGTGTTTTCTTAATAAACAATTCATTAAAAAAAAATAATAATAATAATATTGATTGTTAGAATTAGTGTTTGAATTGAATAGACTGCAGAGACGACCTAAGAAAGTTGCAAAAAAAATAGTCTGAAATCGGGGAAGTTAAGACCCCCTTTATTGAATGGGAGCTTAAGTGAGGAGATCGATCGACGTGCTTTTTTGTACCCCCCAAATAAAACTACTAAAGATCCAGTCTAATTAAAAAAAAAGAATTATGGACACGTAAAGGAATTGATCTAAATAAATAAAGAAATGTTGGCAATATTTTCATTTTTATTAAATTAATCCGGCCTAAAACACTTAATGGGACCTTGTGCCATTTTTTCAGTGTGACAGACACCTCTTTTAATAGAGCCTCATAATTGAGTGTAATCATGTTGCCTATGTTAGATGAAATTTTGACACCCAGATATACAGCTGCCCTGCATATCCCTTGAACTGGAGCCTGGGGTTTATAGTTCATTATTATCTGAGTTTTATGTATATTTAACTTGTATCCGGAAATTGTCCCGAATCCATTGGCCTCCTTAGTTATCCAGTGTAAAGCTTCTGATATCTGTAGAGAATATAGTGATATTGTCAGCGTAAGCTGTAATTTTTAGGGAATGTAGGCCAAAATCAAAGGGAGCAATTCAGGATTGAGTTTGTAGTGCATTTATTAATGGTTCCATAGAGAGTCCAAACAGCAAGGGCGACAAACGGCACCCTTGCCGAGTGCCCCTGGATATTGCAAAATTAGAAGATGCCATGCCAGAGTAGCTGATTTTAGCATTAGGGTGATCGTATAGAGCCTGTACCCACCTTAAATATTGGCCTTTGAAACCAAAAGTTGTCATTAATGCCCAGAGATAATCCCACCCCACTCGGTCAAAAGTCTTTTCAGCATCCAACAATATCATACCGAGTGGGGTGGAATTAGTCTCTGCTACATCGAATGCAGTTATCGCCATGTTTACATGGGCGGTTGTGTCCCTACCCATAACGAATCCATGCTGTTGTGAGTTAACTAATTTCGGCATAAGAGGAGCCAGTCTTGTAGCAAGAACTTTCGCAAATGCTTTTGCATCCGTATTAATGAGTGAAATGGGTCTGTATGACCCACACTCATTAGCAGGTTTGTTTTTTTCTAAACTATCTTTGCTGTATTCCATGAATTAGGAGCCTTTCCGCCTTTGCCGATTGTGTTAATTACCTGACAGAAAAGAGGGAGCAATTCGTCAATACAGATTTTATAAAGTTCTGCTGGGAGCATGTCTTCCCCCGCAGCCTTACCTGATGGGAGCAAAATAATTGCAAGCCTGAGCTCTGTGATAGTAATGTCCTTAACCAATTGGTCAAGTCCTTCTATTTCTCTATTCTTTATCATGTGAGTATCTAAATAAGTTTGGATGCTGTTCATAGTAGGAAGAGTTTCTGGAGTATACAGGGCTCTATAATAGTTGACTAATTGCTCCATTATCTGTTCAGGCCGGTTATAAATAAGGTTGGAAGGTCCCTTTATTGTCTTGATTAATGTATTGGCCTTTTCGTCAGCAACTTTATAGGCCAGAATCTTTCCGATTTTATCACCACTCTCAAATTGAGACCGATGGTATTTATGTAGTTTAATGCTACTTTTTTCTCTAAGGGTGTTTTTCATGGTGGATCTTAGATTAACTAACTTACATCCCAACTCAACGGTAGTTTGGGAGCCCTGACACAAAGCATCCGCTAATTAATTTTCCAGTGACAGAATATTAGCTACCAGAATTTTAGCTTCTTTTCTGAGTTCTGAGTCCTGCCTCCAGACAAACTGTTGGACAAATCCCGTTATGCTGGCCTTGCAGGCATCCCAAACAAAGGTGATTAAGGTGGAGTTGAGATTAATTTGAATAAACTCTACGATATGTTCTTTAAGTAGTAGAATAAATGAAGAATCGAGTAGTAAAATGAAAATAGCCTAGGACCCTGTTTTTTTTGTGAAGTACTAAAGACAAGGAGAATGAGATTGTGGTCTGAAGTGACCTTTGGGCATATTTCTATAGTACTGGTATCTAAAATCCTATCAGAGACCCAAGCCATGTCTATACGAGAACAGAGTTTGTGAGGAGCAGAGTAGTAGGTATATCCCGCTACTTTAAGATATATAGTTCGCCAGGCATCCTTTATATTATGTATGCGCCCTAGTTCTAGGATGGCAGCCCTTATCTTACGCATCCTTTGGAACGCTACTCGCCTGGTCGTATCCATCTCATAATTCATTATGCAATTGAAGTCTCCCATAATTAGTAGCTCTCCTTCCCATTCCAACAATTCCATATTTAACCGATCAAAGATAGTAGGATCATCAATGTTTGGTCCATATATAACACAAAATACATATTTGCAGTTTTCAAAAACTAATTGAGCAATAGCCCATCTACCACCTTATCAAGAGCAGTTTTAACAACTTCCAATCATAGTTGCTTCTTTTTCAAAATGGCAACCCCTCTAATTGAATCATTTAATGCTGAGCAGGTTATTACATCATAACCCAGTTGCCCGAGTAACTTCCTGTCTTTGTAACAGATATGAGTCTCTGATAGTAATACTAAATAGGGGTTATACATTTTATGCTCCTCTTGAACTAATCGCCTCTTATTCCTGCTGTTAAGGCCTGCAACGTTCCAGGCTAGACATCTCAACCGATACATTCCGCTAATATATAGCCCCCTTCCGCTCTGATCACAAATGTTGTTGTTCCCCTATTGTCACATTCAGCAAATCTCATTCTCGTGTTATTTTTAAAATTTTCACCCCCTCCCAAACCCAACCCCCCCCTACACCCACCCATCCCACCCCTCTCCCTCTTGTCCCTTAGGGGGAGACACCCCTCCATGTCTTGCTGCCGTTGATTGGGCAGCCTTGCAGAGTGGCAGCATCGGAGTCTGCCCCCTGCGGTCCCATACTGTTACGAGGAAAAGACAAAAAAAGAAAAAAGAAAAAGAGGAGCGAGAAGAAAAGAGTTTCTCTGATAATTTCGATAGATTACAGTTTATTCTAATCAAAAACTACTAAGAAAAAAGGAAAAAAATAAAAAAAGGGGATAATAAGCAGACAACCAGAATTCACAAGTGACACATGGCAGATCCCCATTGACTAGAAAGTCACAGGCTATAATCCAAGTATCCGTTCCCTTCATATGACATTCTGACATCCCCTTTAATTCCCTTTTTAAGTAAGTAACCAAGCTTGATCAGTATTAGTGTTTTTCAACTAAATTTAGAAAGCGCTAGTTCAGCTTCCCTGTCATCTGTGAAGAAAAAAGTATGCCCCCCCCCTTAATTACTTTAAGTCGAGCTGGTTCCTGAAGGAACACCTGTCCCCCAGAGATTTGAAAGGATCTATACGCTGGCGTAGCTTCCATTGTTTTTCCATAGTAGCCTTGCTTAAATCAGAGCGAACAAAAAAGGTAACATTCTCTATAGTGACAGGAGAATTAGGCCTAGCTTTAAGTGATGCTGCCTGTCTCAAAAGGAAATTCCCAAAATAAATCAAAAGGGGACGAGGAAATTTACTCTCTCTATTTCTTTGAATTAGGGGTAGTCTATGGACTCTTTGGAGTTGCTAGTCCCAATCCCAATCTGACAGATCAGGGAAAGCTCTTTGAAACAGTTTAACAACATATGCCCTTGGATCTGAACCTTCTGATATACCGAAGAGTCTAAGATTCTGCCTCCTTTGGCGATTTTCCATATCTTCCAATTTGTTCTGAAGATTCAAGATCTGTGCATCATGTTGCTTGGTGAGGGTCTCTGTACAGGTAGATGCTTCTTCGACACCAACCATCCTTTGCTGTAATTCCTCGATGTCTTGTGTAATTCCCTGAAGCTTACTAGTCATCTCCTGTAGAGAATTTTGCATTTTACTTTTAACCTCCCTAAGTTGCAGGAAGTGTTGTTGTACTTCCTGTCTATGATCCGTTAAAGTCTTTAGGATCAAATTGAGAGGGGAGAAGGTACCCTCTGGATCTTCTGGGGTTGTTAAAGCCGGCACGTCATCGGCATTAGCTATAGATAAAGTTAAAGGCAGGGTAGCCAATGGAGCAGAATCTGGTCCAGATACTGCTGTAGTACTGCTAGGTTCTGAGAGAGAGTTAACCTCATCCAATAAAGCTGATTTTGAAACTGCTTGTATTATAGGTGCTGCAGGTAGGGTGGGTGGAGATATAATACAGCCGGCAGATGAGGAACAGTCTCTCGGGTGGTTGCCCTCTGTTGGGCTAGTGCCTGCTAAACGCATCGCCATGCTCTTAACACCGCCTTTTGCCTGGATCCATTTTCTAAGTGGGCTCTCCTCACTAATAAGCTTCCCTCGTAGATTCGAAGTTGAGGTTAAGTAGAGAGGTTAGAGTCGTTGGGATTCTTCCCTTTCTTTAGTTTATTTTTCGCCTTAGTCTTCCCCTTTTTGCGCCCTGAGAGTTTATCTGCATCTTGAGGGGAATTGCTTAAGTCCTCTTCTTTGATCAGCTCCTCATACTCGTCATTGGAGCATTCCTCTACCCCTTCAGTGGTAACAGCGACTATGTCTGCCATGGCATCCGAAGCCTTTTCCGCCACTGCCCCTACTGCGGGTTTATCTGTCTCAGGGCCAGCAAGAGAAATCACACTATTGGTCGCTGGATCTAAGCTTTTAATGATCTCTGCTTGATCTGTCGCCTGTGGACATTCAAGTGCAGTTTTGGCAATCTCAGCAGTCTCAGCCGGTATTATGCTATCAACTCCCTCGGAGCCACTGGTATTCTCAGTACTCTCAAGTACACTCGAGTTGGCTTCATACTCCAAAATTACTCTATCTGTTGTGGAAAGCATTTTATGTGTTAAATCCGAGCCCGAGTCAAAGTGAGCTCCGCTAGACTGAACTGGTTTAGCAGTATTGGCAGTGCTGCAGCTCACGGCCAGCTCAGAGGGAGTTACCACACTGTTGCAGTAATTATTGCTGAGAGCAACATTGTATCCAGTAATCGTTTTATTCCCGCTGACTTTAGCACTCCTGGCCTTTTCGGAAGTGACAAACAGCGGGGCGCGGATTATTTGCTTACCCGGCTGTGACTCGGTTTTCTTGGAAATTGAAGCCGGCAAGGAGGCGGTCGCTGTTGCCGTCGCCGCTGTTCCTGCTGCTCCTGCAGTGATGTCCCCTCCATTGGCAAAGGCCAAAGTCTCTGTGGCAGCGCCCCTACGAGCGCGGGTAGACCTGGGTAGATTCTTTGGTGCCATGTCGATTGTCGAGCCAGCCCGCACCCGCAGCTTCACGGGAACAGTTAGAGCAGTCGGAGCCGCAGTCGGAGCCGCCAGGAACGCGAGACCCGACCAGACAAGCCACGATCCTCTGAGCAGCTGTGGAATCGGGAGTCAGGAAGCCAACAGAAGCCACCCAGGCCGTCCTTGAAAAAACCGCAGCATCCAGCAGTGTCCAACACCACGAGGTAGATGCTTCTATTAATATTAGTTTTCGCCCTCGTTTCCCCCTTTTTTCTTTTGCCTCCTTTGTGCTATAGCATCAGTTGTATATGACCTCTCATCTCCTCGTAGTTTTTCTCATATAGTTTCCTCCGGACAGCAGGAAGCAGGGAACCTCCGTCAGGGCTGCAACTCCGTGGCGACTTCAACCCGCCATCTTGAAACTCCTTGGCTGTTTGTTCTGCCCCCATTAGAATGTATGAGGAATGAGGGAATATTTTACGTCTGAAAAGTACACTCTGTCCTGACAAATTTAAATCTTTATCTCAGGCATGTATTTCTTCGCACAAAGCAATCCTGTATTTTTAGGTTTCATTTACAGACAGTTTAGCAGCCTATTGGCGACCTAATGTTACTACTTCTTAGAGCATATAGTTTGCAGAATATTTATACTGAGTATGGGCTTTTGGTTAAACCCCTTCAGCCATTTGCTGTCATGTAGTTTTAAATGGTTGCCATCGGCTTGGTGGCATGTCCTTGAAGGTCCCGGTATTTTGTAGAATGTTACATGGTAAGAGTACTCCTCAGTGATCACCTTCCTCACTTTGCCAGTACTTGCAACGCAAATGTACAAACATTGGCAAAGCCAATAGCGCAAGAGAACACGCATTAGCAAAGTGAAATCTATTGGCTTGGCCAATGCTTATTAATTGTTTTGCACTGCTGCCGGTGTATTTTTATTGCTTTTGTCTACATTGGAGTGCAAGGATCAAACCTTTTGAATTTACTAATGTTAAAAGGGAGTTTCCTCATATTTAAGCATAGTTGGGGATTACGTCTTGAGTAGAGGGGTGTCTGGAAGTAAGGTTTTTTCTTTTTAATCGTTTTTATTTCAGGATTCACATAGCAGCAATATACAGTGAAAGTATGCATTCTCATAAACACAGTACATAATAGTTTATCTCTGTTTTCTTCTGTACACGTGGCAGTGCTACGCCAAAAACATGTATCATAGGCACAATATAAAAAAGCTGCACATCCCTATTTTCTTTTTTCTGAATACGATTATCAACATGGTGAATGTAAGGTTTCTTACTTAAAATTGCTTTTTGCATTTGGCCTTCCTGCTCTGCTTTCCCAGACAACTAATCAGTGCACTAGTGCTTATGATAGCTGTGACAAGTGTTGTGGGACATGGCACATATGCCTGATCATTTAGTAGGCAGTAAATTGCTAGGGGACAGGACAGTGGTGATGTGGTGTGACATAGCATTGGTCGTTTTCTTATCTTGGAGCTGTTGGTTGCAGGTCAGCTGTATGGCGAAAGAAGCCAAACCTTTGGGACGTTGGACTTAGGTGGAGCATCAACACAGATCACCTTTCTGCCAGAGTTTGAGGTAAGTGGTGCAGAGGGAGTTGCTGTGGGGTGGTAAAGGGGTGGGTGCCTGTGTGTGCCCCCATGCGCAAGAAACTTCAATGAAAATGCATCTTTTTCATGTCTGAATGTTGATCATCTCCCTCTCGCGTTCTCATCCGTTCCTCCAGTATATGCATATTTGCTTTCCTATGCCTCTTCTTATAGGACCGCTGGTTTAAACATGAAAGAGTTTTCAACCCCATTTCAGGCCTGTTTGAATATTGTGAGATGGCACTTAAAAAGAGGAAGTACCATCATTATACTATGAAAAATACTGGACAAATATGTTTGAAGAGGGACCATTTTTTAGTTCTACTTTTTTTTCAAATTCAGTAGTACTTTGTGGCTTGGTATATCAGATTCCAATAGAATACACAGCCAGCACATGTTTTATCAATTTGATATAATACAGTATATTAAGCATTTTTGGGGTTTTCAGTTAAAACTGATTTTAACTGATAAAACTTAACCGAACTGTCTTTTACTGAACTGCACTTTAAGTCATAAAAGTGCATCCTCTACCTCTAATCAATTTTTTCTGATGGACGCTCTCGCTATGACCCAATAGGGCCATGGTAAGCCACTTATTATGCCTTCTTGACCATCTTTGCTCCTCCTGGATGCCCCTTGACCTACTTTGAATCCCTTTATTAGGCCATGGCTCAACTCATATGGCTTAATATGTGCATATTGTTTACTACACTTTGCTATGTATTGGCAGCAGGTTCACAGCTGAAGTCCGAGCAGGATCTCACTGAGCATGGTACCAAGCATTGCTTTTTGAAAGCGCAGGTTTCAAGCTAGATTCTGGCTACAAAGATCACATCTGAATACTAACATCTCCATTCAATTTCTGGACCCATTACTACAGTTTGTGGTATTACATGGTGATGGTCTGAAAACCCTGCCTTTAGGATCTGTATCTCCTTTTACAGAAGGACAAAGCCCACTTCATGAACAACTTTAGCAAACATGCCATGCCTGGGAGAGGTCCATTCTCTGGGTTCTTAAAACTGAGCTGCTTACAGCACATGCATTAACATAGAAAATCCATGAATTAATGTATGAGCTAAAGATAGTGCATCTCTGAATCCTTAAGAGACACTCATTGCTAGGTGTTTCGAAGAATGTGCTGCATCTAGATCAGATCAGTTTGAGGAATAATAGGTTCATGGACCAGTTGTGAACCTGCCTACTTTTTTAAACCTTTATTTTTGCAGTTTCTGATTAGCAGCTGCAACTAGCAGTGCAGCTCTTGCCACACAATTCTACAGTACAGAGTACACAGTACAGAGTGAGCAACTGTAGGAAGGTACTATTACTTTGACAATATAAATTTGCAGGAGGCAATCCACCATCAACGATACCATGAGATATGTAGAGCACACAATCTTTGGCATCTTGATGCACTAAATCAGTGGGCCTCTATTTGTCTGAGTCTGTGATATACCCACTCAATGGTGTATCTCCAGGGGCTGCAATCTATCTCCCAGGGCCACCCAGGCATACAGATCGTTCCCTAGCTTCTCGTCCCTCCTACTAGGCTATATGTATTGTTCCTCTGCCAATGATAACTCAGCTACATCTCTATTCCGGTGTTCTATCAGTGGGCACACTGCCCCATCCATGTGATAGCCACCCCCCTCCAAACTAAGGTCATATGTAGGATATCGACCCCAAGGAATTGCAGCATGGGCACACCGAGGATTGAGTCCAGGACATCTGCTGCAAAGCTAGGGGCGTCACATAGGTGCGATGAAGGAAATGAAAATGGACCAGTTTAAAGCAAGAACAGTCCTCGTCAGGGCACAAACCTGGGTCCAGTCAACGTCCGGCAGGAGAGCACCCAAATCCACCTCCCATGCCAGCCGGGCACGCAAAAAGCTGACCAGCAACAACAGCAACCATAGCTTTATACAGCTAGGGCACCAGGTGCTGTCCCGACCCACAGGCCAACATGCCCCCCAGTGCGCCAGAAGCAGGCGACGCTGCAGAAAAAGTCATCCAAGTCTGCTTGGCAATTTCAGCCAAGCCAGCGTAGTGTAGAAAATTACTCTGCCTGTGTATCCTTAAAGGAAATGAAACTCTCATTGGGGTATAAATCCCCCAGCAGTTCACAACACCTGAAAAGTCATGCCAGCCTCCTTGCACTGCACCAGAACAAGAGCCCCCAACCAGGTGTTCCGGATGGAAGGGCACCCTTTTAAGCACTACAGGCACAAAGTTCCCCCACATGCAATCTGTCTAACCACATATGGTAAATCATCTGATATTCAATCAGCAACGCTGAAAGCTCAACATCATCAACCATTCCAGCCAATAGCCATTTCTCCCAGTTGCTACCGAGCAGCATGCTGCATAGAGGTAGCAAAATAATAAATCTCCAGCCATCTCACCTCCTGGCTGCCCTCCTCATAGCTTCTCATCAAGTTAACCTGAGCTACCCTACTGCGCGTTCCCACCCAAAGAAGGAAGGTGAGTAAGGAATCAAGCTGCCTGAACGCTCTGAAGGGCCAAGAGTACAAGGAGTGTTATAGGATGTACAGACAGCGCAGCAGCAGCACCATCTTGGAGATAGCAATCCTGGCTCTAAGTCACATAGGCGATGTGTTCGAAAAGGACACCGACAAACTCAGCAAGTCCAGCTCCCGCCCCATATTGTGCCACAACTGCTGCCCTCCTCTGACTTCTCTGAGTATCTGCTGGCGCTATGAGACCTACTGGTGATATACGCGCCTACCAAATACATACATACATACATTAGTGTCCGCCCCCACTACACCCAGATAAAGGAAGTGGCCTAGTTCCCATCTCAGCCCGATATCAGGCAGCTGTTCCATCGCAGTCCCCACCAACTCTACCAGAGGGAACAGTAATGACTTCCTATGGTTGATATGCAGACTGGACATGTCATCAAACTCATCCAGTAGCCGGAGCAGTGTCTGCAATAAATGACTTGTTGCCCCCATCTCTATGCGACCACCATACAATTTCTCGTTGCCCAGCACCGCCAGCGGCTTAATCGCTAAAGCAAATAATGGAGAAGACAGTGTAAAGCCTTACAGAGTCCCCCCTACACGATTACCAACTGTCAGCCCGAGACCTCCCAACCCGGACCCTTGCACTAGGGCCAGTATACAGTAAACGGATTCAAGCCCAAAACTATTACCCACAGGACTTCAAGCAGGTATCTCAATCCACAGTCTTGAAGGAAATTTCTAGGTCTGTCGATACCAACGCCATTTCCTCATACCCGCTCTTTGCTTCATAAAGCACATGGGTCAGCTGCCTGAGATGCATCCCCGTATTACGGCCTGGGATGCATTTCCATTTGTCCTTGTACATCAGTCCTCTCATCACCGTGTTCAAGCTGTTGGGCAGTAATTTACATAATACATTGATGTCCGTGTTTATCATAGTGAGCGCATGTATGCCGCAGGATCCACCCTGTCTCCACCCGGTATGGGTAACATGCAAATCTCTCCCTCCATCATAGTGGGCGGTAGCACCCCCTCTCCCTGGCTTCCAGGAAGACCTCAAGGGGACCCTGCGTGAGGGTAGGTGAGGACTCCTGGTAGACGTCTGCTGGGAACCTGTCTCCCAGGTGCCTTAGACTTGGGGAGCATCTGCAGTGCCGCATGCAACTCATCCAATGCAAGGTCTGAGTCCAGCATGGCAGCCATTAATGAGCCAACTTACAGAAGCTTTAAATGGCCCAGGAATGCCTGTACGATGTCCAAGGTAATTTGCGGGTGCTACCAGTACACCCCCTCCAGGTGACATCAAAAAGCGGTCACAATGTCAGCCCTCAAGGTCACTGCCGCTTCGTCCTCTGTGATCAAGTGGGAGATGAGGGCAACAGCTGTCTCCCTGCGCAGAATCTTTGCCAGGAGCGTTCCCAACTTGTCCCCTTCTCAATGAAATCTCTTACTGTACTGTTTCAGTGAGTACTTGTCCAGTCAATCTCAAGCATCCCCTCTGTGGAGAAGTGTGGCTCAATGGTTAGAGCGGCAGACCCTGATGCAGAGATCTAGCCCGGGACCAGGGTTCAATTCCCCGCCTCGGCGGGTCTTGGGCTCAAAAATTCCACGGACCTGATAATTCTCGCCTCGGTGCCTATTCCAATCATAGAGTCCCACTCTGCAACTCCGGGCAATAGCTTGCTTAATCTCCACAACGGCCCCCACAACGCTAAGAATGCCTGGCCTCCACCTTGGGGGTGCCCAGGAGTGGACGCCTCACAGGGAAAGCCAGGATGGGTTCCACAGCGGTATTCGTACAAGCGCCTTGAGACCCTTGCAGGTGAGTAGTGCGCTATACAAGTATCAATTTACATTTACATTTTATCTCATCCTCATCCCTGCAAAATACCGGATCAGGTGAGTCCCGCTCTTGTATGCTGGCCAGCCAAGCATCTGCCATATGAAGCTCCTTCTGTAGCTGGCGCCTCACCCCACATGTTAACCCTAAGTACTGCCTGTGCAACACTACGTTTATATCCTCCCATTTGGTGACTCTGCTAAAGGGTGTTTCCCAGTTGTGCTCCATCTAGTCGGTCAACGCCTGAGACAGTGACTCCCTACCAACTGCCGACAACTAGACTTCCACTGGGAATCCCCACATCGTTCTGTGCACCGTAACCCCCACCTATTTAGCGTGCAGAAAACCGAGGAGTGATCAGACAAGAATCTGGCTAAGTGTGAGACAACCACCAACTCAGCGAGGAGGATTCCTGCCACTAACACCCTGTATAGTATAATGAATGTGTTGTGAGTAAGGGAGTGGCATGTAAATGCCTTAAGCAATGGGTGGAGAGCACACCAAGCGTCAGCCAGTCCCAAATTTCTCATCACTGCCCCCATGGCTGTAGTCATATGAGGCTTAGTGCCTGCCTTTGGCAGCATTCTATCAAGTTTCACATTGATCACACAAAGTCGCACAACCACAAGAGGGATGCATCTGCATCCTGACTGACCAAGTCCTGTACCCTGTAAAAGAAGTATGGATTGTCCACATTGGGAGCATAGGTATTGAGCAGGGTCATAGTCTTCATATCCAGCGTACCCTGCAGTAGCACATATCAGCCTCCGCATAAGTAAGGGAAAACAGAATACCTGATTCCACCCAACCCCCCCCCCCCCCCCCCCCCCCTCGGCATATGTAGCGTAGAAGGCATTGATCACCTGACCCCTCCACTTCTTAGCCAGCTGCTCTACCTCCCCATCATCTAAGTGCATCTCCTTTGGATACTGGACAGGCTATGCTTATTTTATGACGCTTCAGAAAGGAGTGCATCCTGTCCTGCTTAGTGTAGGACCCCAGCCTGCGGACATTCCACGTCAATAATTTATATTCATCCCCCATGTCTGTGACATTGCAGGATAGGAATTCCTACATGGCCATCACCACTGCAACGACCCTCCCGACCTGCATCAAATCAGAAAACAACAGTAAAACTCTAACAAAGAATGCCCCCCCCCCGGACAAACCGAGGGTAACATTAGACCTACATATGTCCATCCATTACATGTGCCAGGACCAATAGATCACCCCCTACCCCGTTCAACATTGACAGGTTGCCAAACTCATGACCCACACAGCCCTCCTACCCGGCCACATAAACTAACAAAAGCACTTGCCGTTCCCACTCCCCTCCGGGTGGGGGGGATCCAAAAACAACCATCACAGTAACCACTGATTTCAGATTCGGAGCCCCAGCCACCCTCCATAGAAATAGGATTGCAGGCCACAAGAGCCCAAAAAGACCGCCAACATGCGTCACCTTCACCCCAGGAGTGAAGCAAAACTGCATAAGCAGCAGAAGCCCCATAAAAATCTCTCCCCGTCCGCCAGTGAAGCCTCACTGAAAATGTGAAAAAACATAACATGAACAGTAGAGTTAGTTCCGCGTTGAGTCAAGGTGCTTGGCACACAGTCAGTTGTGACACTGGGGATGCCAGGTGCCAAGCCAGTCGTGGGAAAAAACGATTGCTTCCCTGTGCGCTAGCGAGGCAGTACCCTCGACACCTGCATTGTGCGGTCTTCCTGGATTGTGTCTTGAAGCAAATACGATGGCCAAGAATCTGGTGGCCCTTGCCGGGGCCGGTTATATCAAGAACCACAGACAGGCTCATCCTCCGGGCCTGAGCATTCAAGCCCTCTCCCCTCCCTACCAGTTGGAGATGTGGGCTATTTGGTCCCACATCTCCAGTCATTCCTAGACCTCTTCCAGTTTCCCGAAAAAATGTGCCTTCTCCTTCAAAATGACCTTCCAGTTTGAGGGGTACAAAGGGATTTACTTCAGCTGCAGTGCACGCAGTTTCTGCTTAACAGTCAGGAATGATTTCCACTGCTCCTGCATCTTTCTAGTGTTGTCCGGATAATTTCAATCTTACTGTTTTTAAAACAAGGGGCAGGGCATAATATACAATCCCTTTCCCGATAGTTCAATATCTTAGCAATGATGGTCCTTGTAGGTGCACCAGCCGGTGGGAGTAGCAGCAAGGCCTTGTGCATTTGCTCAGCCACAGAGAAATGCGAAATACCCTGTGGTCTAAGCTGCTGCTTCATCCAGTCTTCTAAGAAGGCATGCGCTGATACACCTTCAGCCCTCTCTAGGTACCCCAGCACCCAAATATTTTTGCAGTAGGCACAGTCCTCCATGTCTTCCACCCTGTGTACCAACTCATGAGTAACTGTAGTCTGCCTAGCCATGTGCTTAAGGGAGAATACATCTCCTTGCAGAGTCACATTATGACCCTTCGCTGCAGTTACCTTATCAGCCACCTTTCGCAAGTCCGGGTTGAACAGATTGACCTAAATAGAAACAGTTTATATTTTTTGCTCAAGGGCTGTTCGAGAGCCCTGAATAGCCATCTGTAGCTTCACACTTGAGGGCTCCAACTCCGGGGACGCACATGCAGAGTCTGCACCTCCCTGACAAGTAATCAGCTGAGAAGGTTGCTGGGGCGGTATGTATCGCGTGAAGGTATTGCTGGAGTGCAAGCACAACAACTTGTCCTTCCCCCTGATTGACGCACCAGAGAGCATAACACAACTCCTTCCAGCACTTCTCTCCCTGCAGGCAGCGAGCAGCCTCTGAGCTCCTAGTCCAGGCAAGGGCCCATAATCCATGGGTGGGTCAGAGGGGCAGGTGCGCCACCCCCACCCCACAGACCTCAACAGACTGGGCTACCATTCTTCAGTGGTGAGGGGAGGAGCCCTCACACCCACACCGCAGCAACAACTCCCACCTGCACTGCCCGCACCACACCCCCTCACACCCCCCTACCCCCACGGCCCCCTGGGTGCTCATGCACATGCCACCCAAGGACAGTACCTGTAAACACCATCTCCTGCCAGGGTCATCCATTCCTCACCTCTGGGCACCAATGACCGACATGCACCCAAGGGATTGTCAGCCATTCCAACCAGGCCGTCCTGGCTCCCTGCCCTACCCCACCCAGAGGCGGCGCCCCACAGGAGGCCAACAGCAGGCTGTCCAAAAACTCGGCCAAGACCCGCTGGGTGCCTCTCCACCTTCAGGTGCTCTTTCTCTCTCTTGCCCTCTCCCCTCCCTCTTGCTCCCTCTTTCTCTCCCTCTTTTTTCTTAGTCTCTTTCTCCTGCTCTCTTTTCTGCCCTTTCTCTTACCTGCTCTTTCTCTTTCCCGCTCTTTCTTTCTTTCTCTTTCCTTTTCTCTTTCTTTATTGCGTTCTCTCTCTCGCTCTCTCTCGCTCTCTCTCTCTCTCTCTCTCTCTCTCTCTCTCTCTCTCTCTCTCTCTCTCTCTCTCTCTCTCTCTCTCTCTCTCTCTCTCTCTCTCTCTCTCTCTCTCTCTCTCTCTCTCTCTCTCTCTCTCTCTCTTCTCTAATGTAATCCGCTGGTTTTGTTTGCCCTTGGGACAGGGTTTGTCACATCAGTGCTGAGTCTAGCACAGACCAGGTATTTTTAGCCCCAACGCAGCCTGAGGCCCAACTCCATTACAGCGCCGTCTTCTGGGCCGGAGTCTGTCCTGGGCACCTCCAGACCTCATGCACTGTGCCCCCACCCATCTCTAGACCCTGCCCCTATCCAGGTGTGGCCTGGGTCCGCAGGCACCATGTGGTAGGTGGGACCCAGCAACCTCCTCTCCGTGGCCAGAGGGGACACAGCACGAAAGCCTCCCAGATGGTATCTCACCACTTCTCTGCGTCGGTCAACTCTGCTGCCGAATAAACCGACACCCACTCGGCCACCATTAAATGCGGATCTAGCCACTGTCCACTGAGAGACCCTCCACTCCCTGGCAGCCCTGAGGCCGCAGCCAACTGACGCTGTCCCGAGGCTGCATGCGGCAAACCAGCCTCCCAGGGACTGGCAAGGCTCCCAATAGGGCCAGCAACAGTCCATGGCCGCCCTATAAAGCAGCTGCTCACTCCGAGCGCCACAGACTGGCGTGGTCCTGACCAGCCTCAGTCTGGGGGTAGCGGCTCTGTCACAGCAGTCAAGAGTCTGTTGCCCTTATTCCACTCCTAGGTGGCTGGATGACCCAGGATTCAGACATCATGCTTGGAGCCAGAAAATGTACGTCCCGACGGCCATATTGTCCGGCTACACCCTGTGTACCTGCTTACTTAAGCTTACATGCAGCATCAGATCACCAAGTTCAATCTTCATTCCTACTCCCTGCATGTAAAAATTGAGCTTGAAACCTATGGTGCTGAAGCAAGGCATGACACTAGATAAAATCACCTGTAAAAACCAGAGCAACATATTTAATGTAATCATTTTGAGCAATGCTCGTTCCCCCCCCCCCTCCCACCCCCGCATCCCCCAAGATGGAAAATGCACCAGAACAACAGTGAATGCTGCATAGGACACAAAGGTAAAGTGTCTTGTGCAACTCACAAACTCACACATTCCTTGAAAGAGCACAATCCCCACACTGCTTCCAAATCAAGACCTACATTCATGGTAAAAAATCAATTCTTAGCAGTACATATGCTCTTTTTCAAATAAACATAAAATCCAATAGGTGTGTCTCAACAATGTAAAATAACTTCATTCATGATGTGAACCTCACAAACCTTTGCCTCTCGCTCTCTCAGTAGTGCGGAAGCCAATTACAGCACAATTGAGCGAGAGGCATTGATCGGCATTATCCAGTATTATGGGTGTCTTTCATAGATTCACATGCCTGAATCATTCCCCTTCGTCGGAATGGGAGTCCCCGGTATATAAACAAAGTAATGTCCTATAGACATATAGAGAAATAGGCCTATAGGCCTCACATTAGTAACATATCCCTGCCCTTTTCTAAAAAGGACCAAACTCTAGAAAAGAGCCAATCAGCTGCCACCTCCCTCTAGAACCCTCCTGGAAGGAGCCTCAGTCCCTCAGATTTTCTACAGCACGTTGTGCTAAGGGAGTCTCCTCTGAGCTCTGCTCAGGTTTGTTTCTTGACAACTGGTTTCCAGTGTTTTAGGTTATATTTTTTTTCCTGTTTCTTCAGTGATTCCTTGAGAGTATGGCTGACACACCAAAAAAGGGTCTTTTTAGATCCTGTGGTTCTTGTGGAAAGAAAAGGCTACATATTGATGACCAGCATAAAGACTGCCTGTATCCGGATCATTCTGCTAAGGACTGGAAGGTATGTCGTACCTTTTCCACTAAAACCCTCAAGGACCATGAAGGGGGGCCTCTTAATTTGGCTCGAGAGGCTGAAGGACAGAGACCACCTTGATTCCTCTGAGGAGAGTGAAGGTTCTTCAGTCTCCTCAAAATTATCTCTGAAGAGACCAAAGGTGGCTTCCCCTAGCCCTACGCTCCTCCTCAAAAGAAGACATCAAAAAAGTCTTCAGGGGTCCTGGCTAAGACAACTTCTGTGAAGGAAGTTCACACCTTCAAGAAGCCTGTTTCGACATAGTCGACGACGATATCGTTGACGACATCTTCATCGTCGAAGAAAACAGTGACCCCATCGACGGCAGGTAAAGCTTTGTCGTCGACGATAGCCATCAAGAAGACACCGTCGACGGCGAAGACCCAGTCGACGCTGACCTCGCCGACGACAGCATCGGCGACAACCTCGACGTCGAAGCCAATATCGTCGACGTCGACTCCGTCAACGAAAGCATCGTCGACGAAGGGCTCGCCGACGAAGACACCGTCGGCGAAGGAACTGTTGACGGAGACATCGTCGACAACAGGAATGTCTTTGCCGTCGACGGCGGCCCCGTTGACGATGACTCCACCGGCTATGTCAACTGTCGACGCTCCACCGTCAACGATCATACCACCGACGGGCTCGTCGCCGGTGATGGATTCTGGCCTACAGGCAACATGTGTACGCCTTTAAATCACAAAAAGGGCGCTGACACCGACGTTAACATCACCGAGCCGGTCCAACCAATTCCTCCAGCATGTCTCCTCCAGGAGGAAGACTCAGACGAGGGTGACATGTTCCAAATGGCGACAAGTCCTTCGGAGCTCAACGTGAAGTGTCAGAGTTCAGATGAGGAGGAAGATCAGGAGGAGGTATATCATCAGCCACCTACTCCTATGGTTTGTCTTCCAGCATCCTTAGTTACGGATTTGCGATACCTCATTCAGGATTATAAACAGAGGTTTTCAGAGTCTCCGGCTCCTCCGCCTGCCACAGTAACTCCGTCTCCAAGACCACTACCTCCGCCCTTAAATATTCAACCAGAGAGAGTTGATGTACCACATCCTCCAACTTCTGATGAAGAAGGAGAAGAGGAAGACCAGCAAGAAGAGGGTGAGCTGCAGAATATTCAATCTGTGCATGATGACTGGGATGACTAAGTCATTCCCTCTCCCGCACCTCCAGTGCCCGCGCCCGCAGATTCACCACCAGGCGACATTGGAGGGTTCCATAATGTGGTTGAGAGGGCTGCTCAACGGTTTAAGATCGCGATGGTCTCTCAAGAACAAGACTGCTTCTTGTATGACTTCGAAGAACCTATCAAAAAAGCAGTTAGGTCAATACCTATGACCGATTATCTATGGACCCAGGGGGTTAAGATCATGCAAAACCCCGCCTCTGTGGATTCAGTGATTCCTCGGTTGGACAAGAAGTATAGCGCGCCTGATACTGCACCGGCCTGTTTGACGGGACATCCCAAACCGGATTCGGTGGTAACACAGGCGGCCCAGAAAAACTCCAGGAATACTTCAGCCCCTTTATCGGCTCCTCCTGATAAGGATGGAAGAAGATTAGACAACATTGGGAAAAGGTTTTCTTCAATGTGTGCGATGACAGTAAAGGCTGCAAATGCTTTAGCGCTCTTGGGACGCTATAATAGGCAATTATGGGCAGATATAGCCCCTATCTGTCAGAGTTACCAGATACATCCAAGGAGGAGGTGAAGAAGATTCTGCAAGAGGGTGAAACATCAGCATCAGAAATTATAGACTGTGCAATGGCTATGACAGGGTTCCGCCAGTTGGCGGGAGTGGCAGTCTTGAGACGCCAGGGGTGGCTGAAAGCAACTTCATTCCGCCCTGAGGTACAAACGAAGATATTGGACATGCCGTATGATGTCCAGTTACTATTCGGCTCCAAAATTGATGAAGCATTACAGAATATTAAAAAGGACACAGACACTGCGAGAGCTTTGGGCACTCTCCAGTACAAGAACCGGTCCTTTCGTGGAAATAGAGGAAGAGGACAGTCTTCCTATAGAGGAAATTTCCAATACAGGTCCTCATTCTCGTCAGGCCAGAGTCGACCCCAATATCAACCGCGCCAACAACAGAATCAGAAACCTTCTTATGGCAAGTCGTTCTTTCAGGGTAAAGGACAACGAAAAAACAACGGACGTAGACAATGACATGTTTATTCAGCCAGTCCAGACTTCATTTCACTCATTAAAATTGGAGGAAAGATTACCCACTTCCTAAAAAATTGGAAAAAGATTACCACGGACCGTTGGGTCCTTCAATTAGTGCAATTCGGCCATTCTATGGAATTCATGCAAACTCCTTGCGTCACAAAAATCTACGGCTGCTTTTGCAAGAAATCTCTATTATGCTCCAGAAAGGGGCAATAGAGAAGGTACCCCATCTCAAAGGGGAAAGGGATTTTATTCCCACTTCTTTTTAATTCAGAGAAGAAGTGGAGACCAATTTTAGACCTCCAGGCCCTCAACAAATTCCTGAAGACGCAGTTGTTTCACTGGTGACGATCCAGGAGGTCCTACAGCTACTGGAAGAGGAAGATTTCAACACGTCCCTAGACCTTCAGGACGCCTACTTCCATATCCCGATTCACAAGAATCACAAAAAATTCTTAAGATTTGCAGTAGCAGGCATACACTTTCAATTTCGCGTCCTGCCCTTCGGGCTCAAGTCTGCACCTCGCATCTTCACGAAATGTCTTTTCCCAGTGGCGGCATACCTCAGGCAGCGCCATCACCAAGTCTTTCCATATCTGGACGACTGGCTGATCAAGGCTCCATCCTTAGAAGACTCGTCCAGGTCTTCCAACGCCTGTTTAAGGCTCTTCAATTGTTTGGGTCTCACACTCAATCAAGAAAAATCAGTCCTGCAACCTTCTCATTGCATCAATTTCTTAGGTGCAACGCATGGACACGCGTTCGAAGAAAGCTTTCCCATCCCAAGAGAGGAAGAAAAAGCTTATGGCACTAGCTGTTCTAGTGGCATCAAAGAAGGCCTTGACGGTCCGCCTTTTCAAGTCCCTTCTGGGGATGATGTCATTGTGTATCCTCCTGAATCCTCACTGTCGTCTTCGGATGCGACCTCTACAGGAAGCACTGTAAAAACAGTGGATCCAATGCACAGGGTCTTTCGATGACCTCATAAAAGTAACTCCCCAGATGGTCAAAGCCCTGCAATGGTGGATGTCATCTCGAAACCTTTCTCGAGGCTTGACATTCCTACTTCCAGCTGCTCCTCATATTATCACAACAGATGCCTCCTTGGACGGTTGGGGAGCTTTTCTGCAAGAACTGCGGATAAGCGGGAAGTGGTCTCCCTTTCCTCGAACTGCGGGCAGTCTTCCTGGCCCTTTAGGCTTTTCTGCCAAGAATCAAGAATTCCCGTGTGCTCGTCCGGACAGACAACACCACGATGATGCACTACCTCAACAAACAGGGAGGGATGCGTTCACTAACGCTCTCTCGCGAGTCGCAGAAAATATGGAACTGGCTAATCACAAACAAGATATCTCTTCGAGCGGAGTACGTCCCAGGCATGGACAATGTACTCGCCGACTCATTGAGCAGACAGGAGACAACATCGCACGAGTGGGAACTGGATCAGGAGATCCTCAACCAAATCTTCTTGCGATGGGGAACTCCACAGATCGACCTATTCGCCACAAGATCCAACGCCAAATGCCCACACATTGCAAGTTGGCATCCCCAGTCAGGGTCTCTAGGGAATGCATTTTCGATCGCATGGTGCAATGTCTTTGCGTACGCCTTTCCGCCATTCCCGATGCTTCCCAGAGTCCTCAGGAAACTGAAAGTGGAGCCCTGTACTCTCATTTTAATAGCCCCGACTTAGCCACTGCAACATTGGTTCACGGAACTCCACTGCCTATCTCTGGAGCCACCGATCCGCCTGAAACAGTGTCCATCTCTGCTCACAATGAACAAAAAACAAGTCCGACATCCGAATCTGGCATCTCTCAGGTTAGCCGCCTGGCTCCTGAGTTCAGAGAGCTTCAGAATTTGAATATTCCACCTGATTGTAGAGCCATCCTAGCTCGAGCAGATAGCACCAATAAAACATACTCTTTGAAATGGAAGAGGTTTTGCGTCTGGTGTAAAAATCGAGCAATGCACCCTTTCTCTTCATCTCCGGAGCAAGTTTTACCTTATCTTTTCCACTTGGCAACGTCAGACCTTGCTCACTCCTCCATCAGAGTCCACTTGGCTGCAATATCCCGTTACAAGGGATCTTCAGTGGGTCCTTCTCTCTGATCTCACAGACTGATCAAGCAATTTTTAAAAGGATTATACAGGACTTTCCCTCCGGTGAAAATGTTGCCTCCTGCCTGGCACCTTAATACAGTCCTTAATCATCTCATGAAGCATCCCTTTGAACCAGTGCACAGGGCTGACCTGAAATATCTATTTTGGAAGCCAGCTCTACTACTTGCGCTCACATCCGCGAGGCGGGTGAGAGAAGTGCAAGCTTTTCTGCAATTTAAACAAGACAGAGTGATTTTACGGACAAATCCGAAGTTTATTCCAAAAGTCCCATAGGATTTCCATCTAAATGAGCCTGTGGTTTTGCATCCCTTCTTTCCAAATCCCAGTACTACCGCAGAAAGGTCGTTGCATTCTTTGGATCTCAAGCGGTGCTTAAAATTCTATATCGACAGGACAAAGGCTTTCAGAAAGTCAAATCAGCTATTTGTGGCTTACAGCATTTCCCGCTGGATCTCGGCAGCTATTTTTTTTGTCATGAACAAGCAGGACATCCCCTGCACTCTAAAGTACAAGCTCATTCTACTAGGGCGATGTCCACATCCATTGCACTTTTCGCAGGTGTACCTGTCATTGACATTTGCAGAACGGCAACATGGAAGTCGCCACATACCTTCACTAGGCATTACTACCTGGACACGGAGCTTATGAAGGATGCTGCGGTGGGACAAGCAGTGCTTTGTCATCTATTTCACTAGAGGTGAGCCTTCTTTCATCCCTCCATCCTTTCCATGTACGCACATTTCTCGGTTGTGTAATGTGATGGTATTTATTGTTTGCAATTATATGCTCCTGTTAGTCGCTTGATGTTTTTATCTAATGACTTGCATATACTGTACCATCCGAAATGTGCTTAATGCATTGCTGGCTACTCTGATTCAGGCATGTGAATCTATGAAAGACACCCATAATACTGGATAAGAAATGCGTTACTTACCTGTAACTGCAGTTATCCAGTATTGGTGTCTTTCATAGATTCACATGCAACCCTCCCGCCTCCCCTGGAAGGGCTCACCTAACTCTCTCAGTGATACGCCTACTTAGCTTTGTGTGTAGGAAAATCTGAGGGACTGAGGCTCCTTCCAGGAGGGTTCTAGAGGGAGGTGGCAGCTGATTGGCTCTTTTCTAGAGTTTGGTCCTTTTTACAAAAGGACTGGGATATGTTACTAATGTGAGGGAGGTGGCAGCTGATTGGCTCTTTTCTAGAGTTTGGTCCTTTTAACAAAAGGACAGGGATATGTTACTAATGTGAGGCCGATAGGCCTATTTCTCTATATGTTTATAGGACATTACTTTGTTTATATACCGGGGACTCCCATTCCGATGACAGGGAATGATTCAGGCATGTGAATCTATGAAAAATACCAATACTGGATAACTGCAGTTACAGGTAAGTAACGCACTTCTTCTGTTGGACAGTGGAAAGGTTCAATACATTAATTTGGGGTTCCCACTTTGATCAATTTACAGACCACAAACCATTGCTCCGCCTGTTGAGTGGCAATGGTTCAAGTAAAGCATCATCACGATTGGTCAGGTTGGTATCTAAGCTGCAAGAATTTAATTTTACCATGAAAACATACCTGGTGGGAAAAACATAGCACCTTGCATGTCTCTCCGCGTTACCGATCAGAGGTGAAGAATCCAGCACATTTCAAGATAATGAAAATGTGATTGCTTTTGTGGAAGATATACTACAGAACAAAGGATGATCACACAACCAGTGGTTAAAACCTTCCAAACAGGAAGCTGTGTTACACTCTGTTTTCAAATTCATGAATGAAGGTTGGCCCAAGGAAAGAAATGTTGTGGCCTCTTTGAGACGTTTTGTACAGATTTGAGAGGACCTATCAGTTTTTGAAGGGGTGCAAGTACTTGAGATGTGTGTGGCTCCTGTGACGATCAGAGATGATACTATTAAGTAGGCACACAAGGGCCATTTAAGGGCAGTAGCACATGCAAATATTTTTTTTAATGTATTGGTAGCCTGCATCGGAAGCTCAAGTTTCTAAGTGTATTGCTAATTGCACCACCTGTTTGGTATCTGATAAGCACTGGAAGGTACGTGAGTTACCAATTCAAACGGTCCTTCTGCCGGAGGACGCTTGGCAAAAAGTGACACTTGATTTTGCAGGTTCAATTTAGTTATTGTCTACTAACAAAAGATATATGTTGGTTTTGATTGATTATATTTCAAAATGGGTGTATTTTGGTTTTACACTTTGTTCCCAACACTGACGCTATAATCACATTATTAAAAATAATTTTGGTTGTAGAAGGAGCACCCAATGAAATTGTTACAGACCCCACTTCACAGCGTGCATGAAGGACTTCATTGAGGGTTTTCACATTACTCATCTCAGAGTTGCACCTTACACACCTTCAGCCAATGCTTTGGTTGAACGCATGAATAAGCTCTTAAAAGAGGGTGTGCAAACCACCTTGACCATGGGTATTGAGGTCAACACTTTTCTCAGGGAGTAAGTTTGGTCATATCTAGTATCTTCACACAGTACAACAGGTATGTCCCCATTTATGATGCTACGCAAAAGATTTGTAAGGGCTTCATTTTATCCTGGCTGGATAAGAGAGGTAAGCGAAAAGAGCACACCTGCAATGCAGACTATTGCATCCAGAGTTGAAGTAATGCAAAGTCAGGTTAAAGAACGTTTTGACAAAACACACCATGTCAAAGAATTAACATTGGAAGCAGTGGATTGGGTTTTGATCAGAAATAGCACTAAGGTCAAAAAGGGTTTATCGAAAAGAGTGTCTAAAGGCTCAGTACTTATAAATGACAAAGGCTGGTGGAGTAAGAGATCTTGTCAAGATTGCGCAGGCTGCAAAATTCAAGCTGTACAAGGCTATGATGGCAACAATTCCTCTCTTGAAAGCACTTGGTGGCAAACAATGCAAGATCATTCATCTGACAGCCAAGGGTCATCTAAGATTGATAATGCAAATGATTTGTTACTTTCACAAAAGCAACCTGGTACATTGTCCCTGAACAATCTAATGATTGCATTACCCCAGAACACCAAAGCTGTACACAATTCTACTTTGCCTTCAAAATTTAAGGATTACTGTGTCTTACAAAAAACTATATAATGGATGTAAAGCTGTAAATATTGTATTGTAATGCTTGTTTTAAGTATTTTTATTTGATTTCTTTTTCATACTAATTGTTAGACTTGGCATCATTGGCGTGAGTCTCCCTTCCATTTTTACTGATTGGCTCCTCTGCATTTTATATGTTTTGCTGGTTGTATGCTTTGGGCACTGTGCCACTGCTATTCAGTGCCACAGTGCAATTGCTCCCTATTTTAAATTGATGTACTGATTAGTGACTTCACGATTGGGTTATTTGATTTACTTGTCAGACCCTAGTACAGTGCACCATCTGTGCCTATGGCTTGTAAATCAAATGCTGCTTGTGGACTTTCAGCACTGGTTGTGTAACCCACAGAAGCAGCTTGTAAAGTGTGTCTCAGGCCTGCCATTGCAAGGCCTGTGTGCAGTCTGTGACTGCCATCTAGACTTGGCCACTGCACCCACTTGCCAGTTCCTAAACCTTCCCTTTTCTTCATATCAGACACCCCTGTGGTAGGCCCACGGGCAGGGTGTATTGTAAGTATATGGTAGGCCATGCTCTGGTGTGTGTAGCATGTCCTAATAGTGAATTACAGCCATTGTCGTTTTTCACTATTGCAAGGCTACCTGTTCTCCATAGGCCAGAATGGGCAGTTAGATAATTACATTTTATAATCCTAACTGACTCCGGGAACATGGTAGAAATTCGAGTTTAGTATGGCTGAACTCAGAATGATAAAGTACATCTTTTAGTGACGTTGGTTTTAACATTCTGTGTATGAAAATACCACTTTACGAAAGTAGGCATTTTCTTGCCTAACTGGCCAGGCCTGCCTCTGCTAGGTTGTGTATTCCTTGTCTGGAGTTTGAGTGACAGGGCTGGGGTATTACAGGAGACAGGCTGGGGCAGCCCAGTGGTGAATAGAGAGATCTGCATCCAGATGGGCGAGAGGAGTTGCACCTGGGACCTGAATAGGGCTGGGCCTTCCCTCCACAATGCTGGCTCCACCTACTGTTGTGTGTCTGATGTCTCTGCCCTGCACTGTGCTAGGAGAGAAAGAATCATGTCAACAAAGTGCTCCAGGGCTGTGCCTTCCCTCCCCTGTGCTGGCTCCATCTCCTGTGGGGGGTCTGATGTTTCTGCCCTGCACTGTGAAAGGAAGGAAGTAGTCCTGTAAACAAAGTGCTCAAGAGCTGGTTTGGACTAGGAAGAGGCCTCTCTGCCTTCAGAGAACAAAGGATTTTGGGGTATAAATATTGGGACCAATACCCAAGAACTTTAGATCACTTCTGGGAACAAGGCGAACCTTTTGCCTAGGAGAAGAACCAAGGAAGCTGTAGGAGTTTTGACTGCCCCTCTGCCAGTATGCTGTTTGCTGGGTTGGCCTGCAATGGTCGATTCATTGCCAAGGAAAGGAGAAGGAACTTTTTAAGGACTTTCATCATCTTACAGAATATACTCCAAGGGCTTGAACTTGTGCTTGCCTCCTGCTGAAGTCTCAGGGACAAAAGACTTTATCTCCAGCTCCCCTCATAGTTTCCTTGCTGGGAATTCTGTTTGGCAAAGCCTGCGTGTCGCTGGGAGCTGTAACTGCGACGCATCGAGAAGAAGCGGGACGCCGCCGCAACTGAAATCATTGCATCGCCGGAGAAGCCTGCCGCCGCGACATCTCCCAGGAAGCGTGTCTTTGTCAGAGCTGCCTGCTGTCGCATCACCGGAGAAGCGTGACGTCATTGAGAGAGTTGCCATTGCATCACCGGAGAAGCGTGTCGCAGGGACTGTTGCGGCTCCAAAGTACAGAGTCGTCGCAAGGCTGCCAGGGCGTGAACGCATCGTTGTTGCATCAAGGGCGCCATCTTCTCGCATCGCACCTGGAGTGTTGCATCACATCGAGGCGCCATCTTGCGCATCACAACCGGCCCGCAGGCTGAGAATCTACGCATCACCTCTGCACCGGTAAGGATCACGACGCATCCCCTACTCTGCGCAAGCATTGAGGCGCGACACACCATCTCCCCCGGATCATGGAACCGACGCATCTCACACTCTGTGAGCCTTTTGTTTGTTTTGCGTGACGCATCCAGGTACTTTGTTGAGTACTGTCACATTTATCATCCACTTAATCTAAGCAACTTTTATCATCTTTAAGTTAACTCTAACTACAGTATTGTGGATTTTTGTCGTTTGTGGTCTTGTTTTAAGTCTATAGAAAGAATACTTATTTTTTATAAAACCTGTGTTGTGTCCATCTGTAGCGTTTTCACTGTATTACTGTGTATATTCACAAATGCTTAACACACTCCCTCTGAGATAAGTCGGTCTGCTTGTGCCAAGCTACCAAGGGGGTGAGCAGGGGTTATCTAGGAGTGTAATCCCCTTGTCCTGACTTAGAAGCAAGGGTTTCTATTTGGTCAAAGGTGTACACCATTGCCAACTAGAGACCCCCAGTTCTAACACAAATTTTTTCGCTTTTTTGTACCATAGGATATTGCAGTAATGTGTGGAGTGTACACGACCTTTAGAAACTTTTTTATAAGCAAGCGAGCTCCTGCTTTGCGGAGTAAGCTTACATGTCCAAAGTAAATGCATTCCGGTTACTATGTTTCCTTTTGAGTTACTGCTTCGTGGCCCGCACTGATTTCCCGCATTGGTTGCTCAGTCTTCGTTGTGCATCCTGTCGCACCTGTTAAGACTTTGAGGCTCACAGCCATGATGGACCATTCACTAGCGTTCCTGTGTGGGTGGAAGTGTCACATCCTGCACACACAGATGTTTATCTCTGGCCTCCGGGACTGGCACACACTTCCCAGCATGGAGTCAGACTTCAGTCTTGGCTGCAAACCCTCCGCAAAGCCCGCCAAGGCACAGGAACACTGGGTTAGCTTGGTGGTCTAAAGTGTCACCTAGGTACATGCTGGTTAAACCTCGACACCACTGTTGTGTCAGGGGTTAAAAAGCACAGTGTTTGATACCAAACACAAAGAATATTGACTGTTCCATAATGGAGCTGGACATCTGAGGTATGTCTAGTTTCCAGCCCTTGTTATCCGATGGAGGGTCAGTCATTTGCTGGCAAATTTCCTTTGAAATTCTACCACAGGACATTATATGCTTGCACATATATTTTCACACCTATAATATAATGCACCTTGCCTCCTGGTCTATAGGATGCTTACCTTAGAGGTGACTGAAATATTAAGTGCATTGAGGTGACCCTGTCACACATGGTGTGTGCAGGTTGAACTCGATCAGGCAAGCTGCTCGTGCAGTGCTGACACAGCAGACCTACAGCCTTTGGTTCCACTTCGGTCAGTCAGGGTGGCACTATAAGTGCTGCAGCCCTGGCGCCCCTTTTCCTCCCTGCCCTGGGTACCAATCGTACCATGTACTAGGGCCTTACAGGAGTGTAAAAACACTTGCCAATTAGGTGTACCAATTCACATTTACACTTTAAGGGAAAGAGCACTGGTGCTGAGGCCTGGTTAGGAGGACCCAGATTACTTTCAGATCAATTACCACAGCAGAAAGTTGTGGGATAACCATCCAAAAAGGGCCCTTCACAACAGATTTCAAGGAGACTTTCTAATCTACTTCTTGACATGGGTCTTTTTCCGTGTCTCAAGAGGTTAAGAAAGCAGTATCCACCACATGTTTAATGTGAAATCTTTTTATAGTCCATGTACCCTCCGCTTTTGTGAACAAGAGCTCCCTCGCCCCTCTCCCTCTATTTGGCCCCTGTGCTAGACCCCAGATCAATGCATTTGATCTCTAATCTGAATTCCTTTTGCTCTATGTTTTCCACATATGAAAAACTTTTCTCTTTTCTTTTGGATCGGGCCGTGCTGCCAGAATCTTCCCCAAGACCTAGCTGTGTGCTGCTTGAGCCAATAGAGTAGCCAATGTCGCTTGACCCAATACAGTAGCCTGTGCTCCTGTATATTGTAGGACTTGACCTTTCTGCTCCCTGTGTACCATGCTTTGGACTATGACTGTCCCAATCCTGCAACATTCTCGCCCTCTGCTCCAGAGCCGAAACTAGTGATGTGAGCTCAGGCCGTTCTTTGATTGTGTCTGGGGAAGCCTTGCTCTCTTAAATCATTTTTTCTATAGCTAGTAAATTTCATCTGGAAAGTAAAGCTTGTTCAAACAAAGTTTCTTGCTGGGTGCATCTTCATTAAAACATGAGATAGTTCATTATTTATCTCAGTCCTATCAATGTGTACCTCTCAATAGCGGTGTTCTAGCTTGCCATTCATAATGCACAAGTTACGAAAACCTACACCCCTAGCAATCAGTACATTTATATGGAGGTAATAAGGATAAATAGAATCTACTGTCATTAATTATTGAGTGTGACATCACTTTAAGAATAGTTCATACAGATGGCTTTCAATCGTCTCAGAAAGGTCCTACTTTAATTCATGAAACCTCTCCAATGCTGTGAAACCTACTTAAATGTGCTGACCTGCTCAAATGATGGTTTAACCTGAATTAGGACAGTTGCCTCCCCTTAATTGGGGCCCTTCATCAGCATGAAGCTGAACTGCCCTAGTGCTAAATTTCCCCCACCCCCTATATTTAGGGCTTCTTGTCAATAAATCGTCCTTACGCTGTTCACCTATGGCTTTCAATGTAAACAAGAGGGTGATGGACTCCCAGTCAGTCCAAGCTGTTAAAGATCTGATTGCACTTAATACATAAGTTAACCAGGGATGTGACTGTGAACTCTGTATAAAACCCGGATTGAAATACTGTCTGGTTCCATGGCAGGAGTTGTTTTTCCGTGTCCCATTCTGTTAACTCCACCAGTAACTCTTTTGTGTAATATTTTGCCGCAACAGTGCTATAAGTCAGTAACTGGATGGAATGAATAGAAAACATTTTTTATAAATCTGATCAAATATAGAGCCCCTCCAGAAAGATTGATTTATGATCTTGTTGAAACAGTGATTGAACAGTTGGATGAGAGATCTAGGACAGCATTTAGTGTCTTCTCTAAAGTCCGCCCTTGGAATCCCGTTCAGTCTAGGGGCACCATTCATTTCACATTCCTTAACTAGGTTTATTACCTGTGTGTAATAAATTGTATAATAGAGGAATAGGTGATAAGCCGGTGTTTTGAATCCAAGCTGATGAAGGCGTTTCTCCCATTCATCAGGAGTAATGTAACTCCCAATTCTTCATGTACACCCAGAATCTGTTGAAATCGTTCAGGCTGCATATTTGGAACTGGCTGGTATCTCCATAAACATGCTAAGAGGTGCGTCTCTGGAAACATCTGCATATGTGGCCAACAACAATGTTTCGTCTGCCACTCGGAACACATAAACAATTGTCATCCTTCCTCGTGGGAACAATTTGTCCCAAACCGGCTTTTTCTTTTTCTAGGCACCATGGCTTTCTGAGTGCTCGGGATCTCAAATAATAAAATTACTTGTAAAACTTTTGAAATATTTTATTGGGAAGCCCACTTTTAGATGCTTTTAAAGAGTCATTTTTTAACTGTCTGCTGGCTTTTTAGATAGCTTTTGAGATATCGACCCTTAGTATGAGGAGTGGGTGTTATATCCCCGGTTTAGGCCCATGTAGCGAAGCAGCTTATTTATTACATTGTCCTCCTGAATAATATGTCCAAGATGTGACCTTTTGCATACATTTGCACGCACAAAACTTGTTTTACATCTAGCTTCGCACAACATTATGACAATGTCCTGAACATCACCATGGTGGCACATCCTTCCCTGTTCAAGCAGCCAAACTATGGAATTCTTTCCCCCCAATATAAGATGCACAGATAACCACCTTTTCTTCAGTAAACTGCTCAAGAATTGGCTCTTGCCCACATAACCACCATAGGCAAACCAAAATATACAGCATATCTTCTGTATATAAGCATTTATTTGTACTATAGATATAGACCTAAATATGTGTATTGCTTTGTATAAATGTGTAGAATAATTGTTTAAAAAAAATGTTCATTCGATCTGGTTAACAAATGTACATGTTACTGATAGTTCCATTATTCTCTGTTTTTAACTAGTAAATAAGTGACTGCATAAATAAGTCCCGGGTGGGATGTTTTTTAAAAATGTTAATTATAAAAAATAAAATAAATTGTCTTAACCGGCCTGATCCGGTCCCGCATCGTCTCTGCTTCTCTGCTCCTCGCTGGAAGCAGGAAGCCTCCCTCCCCTCTCCTAAGCCTACCACATCGCTGCAATGCCAGCGTTGTGATTGGTGGGGACGGTGCCCAGTGGGCGGCTATGGGGAGGCCATTTTCTCCATGTAGGCTGCATGCAGCCTACATGGAGAAAATGGTTGAGTGTGCATGACTGGTTTGGTCGGCCCCAGAGGGCTGACCAAAACAGTTTGGGCCTGCAACATTGGGATAGCCACTCCTCCCCTGCCCTGTTGCAGGACCGCCCGCCCTCCAACTAAACCCTTCTGCTTTCTCGCAGTATTCATACCATTTTATGTTACTGCTTCTCGCAACAGCGAAAAAGTAGTGGGGCGCGCTCCTCTGCCCACATGGAGGAGCTGCCCCTGTTTAAATGACTGAGGGGAGTGCTCACTATTGCCTTTGCAATTGATCGTGAATACATGCATCTTTGGAAAGCAGGTAAGGTGTCATTTGGAAGTACTTCTCCATATACTGATACATGTGTGTACCCAATTGGTCAGTCAGTTAAAAAACTTCTATTTAAGCCTCTTAAACTGAAACATTGTCAGCTGTCCAGTAGTCTCAGCCAGTTTATCCCCTCTCTGAGTGATCTAGTCGGGGATGTACAGATAGTAGTTCTTTACAGAAACAAATTATCATCTAAGCTACTAACTAAAGCAAAAATATAAAAGGATGTATTGTCAGAAGCAGAGACAAGCCTTGGTCTGACCATGTATGGTTGAGTGTTTCTAGGACATGTCTTGTTCATAGTTGTGTTTGCTTAATGTGAGACACTTTATTGCAATTGTTTTGCATGCCTGTGAGGTTTTTGTATTTAAAAGACCCCAACTTACAAATTAACCTTTTCAATGCTCCCCATTTACAGATGAGTACCTGGGTTACATGGCAGAAAGGGATTTGCAGGCACTTTCACATTTCAGTGTTGCCTGTTATGTGGAAGCCCAGAACACAACCACTGTTTCTTCATGCTGCCTGCGGTGTTGTGTTAGCTGAAAACAAGTGTGTAAATGTGCATGTTTCAGTCCTTTGTGCCTTGGAGTATATGTTTAAAAAGCTTGCAAATTTCTGTTAATTTTGCTACCTGCCCTATGCACTTTTATCTCCTTGAGGCTTCTCTGTTACCGTCTCATATATGTCCTCTTTTCTGCTCTTTACTTCAGGAGACTGTGGAACAAGCACCTCAGGATTTCCTCACATCATTTGAAATGTTTGACAGCACTTACAGTTTGTACACGCACAGGTGAGAGCTAAGTTAACGCATGAATGGCGACTCTTAATAGGCTGTGGGAGAGTAAAAGGCATAAAAAATGCTGTGTTGAAAGGGATGTGTGGACTATGGTGAAGAGAGCATAGATCCAATGAGTAGAGTGTCCAGGATAGTAGATGGAGTGGAATGTGGTTATTGTTTTGAGAATGGATGGGAAAGCAGGGATATTCTATGCCTCATCATATTGTAGAAGCAATATAGGAATACTGTTTGGAGGTGTGACTTTGGTGAGGGGGTAATATAATAGCATGGTTGGGGTGACTAGGGATACCATAGGGAGAGGCAGTGGGAATATGGTAGACTTGGAAGTCTGGATATGATGTGTATTGAGGGCACAAATATTGTAGTTGGAGTGAGGAGGATACTTGAGGGAGTGGTGATAAGAATATTGTGGAGGTGTGGCTCACTGGTTAGAGGCGGCAGACCCGTAAGCAGAGGACGGCCCGGGACCAGGGTTCGATTCCCGACGCGGCAGGGTCGTGGACCAGGGTCAGCGGGCTCGATAATTCTCGCCTCGGTGCCTACTCCAGTCAGGGACCACACTCTGCAACTCTGGGCATTAGCTTGCCTCATCTTCACAACGGCCCCCCCAGACCGCCGGGGATGCTTGGTCGCACCTTAGAGATACCCATTAGGGACCATTTCTCAGGGTGAGCCAGGACGGGTTCCCCAGCGGTCGAAGCGCGGAGATACTCCCCCGGGAGTCGATTCTAGCGCTATATAAACCCGCAATTAAATTAAATTAAATTATACCATGGGGAGTGGGGATTGAGTTACCAGAGTAAAGAAAAGATGGATACTGTGGGAAGGGAAGTTTGATGGAGTGAATACTAGTAGGATTCAGATCAGGCATCCAAATGGGGAGAGGGTGGTAATGTCGTGACCCTGGAGGAACACGGATACTGAGGCAATAGGGGCGTAAAAATACTACTGAAAAGGGGAGCAGACTTTTCTCTACGACATTGTTATGGATGAGGAGGGCCAGCACATCATAGTAATAGAAGCTGAAGAATACCTTAGAAATGTGGTACAAACCAAGGCAGCAGGGTTCCCTTGGGAGACATGATTACCAAAGTTGCACATGGAAAGGACTAGAGAGACTGTGGGTGGTTATGGGTCAAGGGAGCTTTAAAGATGCACAGTAATGCTATTATGTGAAAGGGCAGAATTGCTCTAGAAATAAAGTTGGGATGCCTTGTGTTGGGGCCCAGATATGCGTGTAAGGATGGAGATATGCAGTGCTTATGGAGTACTGTCTCAATTGTCATGGACAAAAGGAAATGGTCCTTGGGGCACAGGAGCACTAATGCTGTGAAGAGAGGGACAGATTCCTTGGAACATAGGGCTGATCTTAAATGAAATGGTATGAATAGGATTCTGTTCTCTATTATATTCCCCATGCTGATTAGTAAATACATGTTTGAAACATACTTGTATAATAATGTTGGCCAGCAATTAAAGTCTCCATTTTGGGAAGCAATGTAGTACATATACATTATAGGTTCAAGTGGTAAGTAAACAGGATATGACTTCATAGACTCCACCATCGACCTCTTGGTTGGCAGCCAATCCATAGGCTTACTACTGTGGTGTGTTCTGATCCTCCAGGCCATCTTTTTCCTGGGTGGTCTCACTAGACTGTTGTGGTGGCTGTGCATCATCTTGGGTTAAGCCATCTCCACTTTGATGTGCACCTCATATACCCACTGCTGCGGTGTCTGTGGATCTTCTTCGATTGCGATATATCCTCTTCTGGGAGTATCCTTTTTTACCCATTACTGTGTGATCTGTGGATGAACTTGGCTTGTGCCAGCTCCATCTCAGATGATGCTACTAGACTACTGGGAGGACCAATTAGCCCACATATCAACTACCTTTGTCCCTGTAGCTACCTATGGGCTGTGCATCTGTGCTTTTGGGTGGGCTGCATTGACACACTACAGTGGACTTCAACAGTCTTAGGCTACAGAATTAAATTACCCAATCGACTCTAACAGATTTTAGCTCCTAACTGAGTTACTGACATACACACCTAGATGGCACCCGCTATTGGGACCAGCAGGAATGGACCCATGACAAATAACTTAAGAACTGCAGAGTTTGGTAGTTGAGTTTTGGTGCTCCAGATCAAATAATCATATTATTGCATATCAAAGGCCTAGAAACTACAAAGGGCTGTTAGCCATTAAATTCCAAAGCAAATCTAATAGTCAGGCCTGCTGCTACAGAGATAAAGGAAATCATAATAACAACAAGCCTATTTGTATAGTGCACGTTCAAACCTAAAGTGATCTCTAGGCACTATTGACAGACAAGGAGTTTTATTGTTACGTGACTCACTGGAACTCATTTTTATAGATGTGTGAAGGATAGAGGGCATAGTGTACCCACCTAGAGTTGATCCATGCAGTGGATGTGTTAGTCCTCGCAGCCACGAGACCCACAAAATAAATTAATCTGGCCCATAATAAGAAACTGTTGTGCTCAAGTATCTGGTAGCTAAGCCTGCTCTGCTCCTCATCAGTCACTAAATCACAGCTTATTTGTATTCATTGTTTTTATTATAGTGCTTTTATGCAGTGCACTGAATAAAGGAAGAGGAGTGGTGCAGAATATGTTAACACATGGAAATCGCAACAGAATGCAAACTATGAAGTTTCTAATGGATACTTCTAACTGCAGATTTCTCTCCTTTGGAAGATCTCCATTGCTCAGCATAAGAATAGACCGTGGTTGAAGCATAGGTTCTGCTCCAGGTCGCAGACCCGGTCTCAAGGCCACTCCCATGGAAAAAATCCATTTCAAGGTCCTGTAAACCCAAGTCTTAATCTAGAGCAAAACGCATGCAAGTCAAGCAGTACTCAGCCGCATCCCGCAACACTATGATTAGAAAGAAAGTGCAAGGGTTTCAAGAACCAGATCGCACCCCTCCATTGCCTCTTGAATCTGAACCGATCCAATAATTGTTCTGGTGCACCTCAGATTCACTGTAGCATTTTTCACCCCGCAGCAAGTAGCAGCCCTCAAAGAGGCCATGCTGCAGATATTTGGTGCACTTCACACTCCCCTTGGCACGCTCTTGGGTCCCTCTCCATTCAGACTTTCACCAGCAAGTACACCCTGCTGATGTCTGAAACCCCAAAACCCCCTTCTCTATGGGGCCAGCCACCTGTGATGACTCAAGAACTGACTTCTACACCAGAGCCAAGGTCGTCCCCAGTTTCTTCCTTACTGCTGCTGACGCTGGTCGATAAACCAATCCTGATGCCGATCTCTGACCCCAAACCAATCCAGACTTTTGTCAAACTGTGAAATTACAAAAGCACAATCCTTGGTTAAACAGCAAGATTCCAATCACCTACGCCCTGACACAGGTACCAGCAGAGGACTCACACTATTTTTGTTTCTGTATCGGATCTAATGCAAGAAGAACCTTATGTCCCTCAAAACGATGATGACGAGGAAAGGGCCAAGTTGAACCCCTCATTATTTATTTATTTATTTATTTATTTATAACAACATTTGTAAAGCGCGAACGAAGGCCCTAGGGCATCTCGGCGCTAATAACTGTATATAGAGGATCCATTCTAGGTAGACTTGCAAAATGCCTATGGGTTCAACACATCTTCTGAAACAGACTACACCCACCACCTGGGCCGCCAACAGAAGAAAATGCTTCCTTTGCAATGGTACTTCTTTCTTCCGGTAGTTCGGCATCAGGCGTGGAAGAAAGATGGCAAGTTGAGCATGCCCTGAGCACCGCTTCTTCCTGTGGCTCTGAGATGGCTGCCATCCATCATGCCGCAATCAGGGAGTGATCTTTGGGGCTATTAACACCACCTACACAACTTCCCCATCAGCAAAGAAAATTCAGAGGCTGTTCCAGGGGGCTACCTTGCAATGCCCCCCTTCCAAACCCGTACTACAGAAGCCAACTTAGTCCCTTTAGGGCTGCAGGTGTGGCACTGGCTGGAACAGTATAAGCCAGCAGGGAGAGAGAGCAGTCCTGCACTTTTCCTTCCCCTGCTGCAGTAGCTACCTAGCCGCTGTAGTTTGCCCTCTCAGGCTTCGTTCTGAGGAGACGCAGGGGGTTCACCCTGGCTAGATCTATTCACCACCATCAAAAGTGCTTTATTAAGAATTCTGATAGCTAGAATGTCTTGCAATGCATTTGCTAGAGGTGCATTCCAGCTGGAATCAAAGGAAGGACTGCTGTACTTCCTCCTATCTCTCCTGCCTCTCGTTCTGAGGAAGCTGAAGACAGACCAGCCCAAATCATTCTTTTCACCCTGTAGGGGGACAGGGGAGTGGGGGTACTGAGTGCTCTTAAGCCTGAGCTTTTATTCTCTGGTTAGGCTTCCATTCCAAGAAGACCTCTGACTCACTAACAGGGCAGGATCCTGCATCAGAGTGTTCACAACCTCCACCGCCATGCGTGGAGATTGAGCTGTGGCAGGCAAATGAGTCTGACTTGCCAACTTGTGGGCAGACTTCCTTGTGGGCAGACTTCCGTTCACAAATTACATCTACTCTGGGCACTGCAACAAATTTGTTGCCTTGATGTGGTGCCTGAAATATCAACCCTTGTAATCCAAACTTTCTGATGTTCTTTTTGTTCTTTTATGAGCACAGCAAGGCCTTGTTTTGGGCACAGTGAACGGTTATTTATCGGCTGTGTCAGCCCTTCGGTGTTTACCTTATTCACCATCTTTAAGTAACCAGTTGTGATGAGTTTGAGGTTTGACATGCTTTCCATCTCACTAAACTATTTTTTATGCCCCAATAGGATCTGAACGTGATTTTGACCTTAAGGTTTTTGATACCTAAAATCATCTTCCTCATTGCAATTGCATCAGCATGCCGCATGTGTGAACTGGAGGCCATTATGGTGCACCTGCCCTGCAGTTTTTTCCATCCATGGAAATTGGTGCTGAGGGCCCAGGTGGCCTTCCTATCAAGAGTTGTGACTCCAATCCCACGCTGCCAGTGTTTTTTGCCCTGCGGCACCCCTGAAAATAGAAACAGGGGCAACATCACCTGGGAACAACCGAAAAACCTCAGCTTGATTATGGATTCCAATTTCTAATGCCAAACCCAGTCCAGCACTGTGCGCAAAGACACTTTCTTTAGAATCAGAGTTCTGTGATGTATCTTCCTTTACACAGACCTTTCTCGTGGAGTGAGTCAGACATCACTTGTCTTAGTGCTGTCACATCTTGATTACGTCTGTTCGTCCTACATCAGACTGTCTAGGCTCTAACTTGGCAAGTTATAACAAATCCTGAATGCTACAGCCAGGCACATCCTAAACTTGAGCAAACAGGATCACTTGTAGCCAAAGAGTGAGTCCTCAGTAGCCACCTGCAACTCGGAAAAACTCTAATATCTGACTAGTTCCAAAACAGTGACTCTCAAACTAGAGATCCTATATGTTTGTATGTGCAGAGATATCCTACATACCCCATCTGTGTGCTACTCTACCCCCAAAACAGTGCTGTATGCAGCTGCACCCAGAGTAGAGTACATTTTCTGAGCCTCAGTCACACCAATTATACATGACACTTGTACCAACCCCCTACTCCAACAAGCATTACAAACTGAGTAGCTACTTACTCAACCAACTGGAAAGGCATTTGAGGCCTCATTAAATGGTAGAAAAGAACTACAGGAAAACTACATTACAATACACTAGGATTCAGTTTTCTTGCATGCAAGTGCTGGATCTGCATTAAAATGAAGAATGCTGTAATTAAGAGATAAGACAATGACAGATCCAAAATAAAGAACACCTAATGCTATTTTGTTTTAAATTTTACATTAGGTTGACAATAATGAGCAATAATAAAGGACGATATAAAGAGGTGCTATGGAATCAACCCTAGCCTTTATCCAGGCCCTTATAAAAATCAATACTTTTACTTGTTTTTTAACCCTTATGCAACCTGTTGCCCATAACATCCAAGTCTAAACCTCTAGCCCAATGTGTAACCCTATATCCAATCCTATTTCAGTCCTTTCCCTATTTTAACTATTACATTGTTATTAAAAAAAAAGAAAAATCTAAATTCTTTTTTTTATTCATTCATCTTTTAAAATGTAATTAATTTCTCCATTTGCCATTGTGGATCGCTGAGGTTTATGAAGCTTTTCAGAATTTAATTTACAGCACTTTTTTCAACTTTATTGATAGCAATGGTTGTAGGTGGTGGGGATTTTGTTTAACTTTGACACCTAAACATAAATAAAAACGATTTAAATCATAACTTTATTGATAGGTTTCCAACTTACATATTACAATCTAAACAGTCACAACAGCTGCAATATACATCAAATAATCCATATAAATTATCACATGATTTGTCCCACCATATACCTTTCATCTGTCATAGGTATGTTACCCTTGTCTATCAGGTAGCCATTAGTAAAATGCCTCGGAGTCCCCACTTTTCTATTGCTCCTCGGTGTCCTCTCTCAACATTACTGCCTGTAGCATTTCTGACTGGATCTCATGGTCATCTGCCTCTTTGTCATCCATCCTAAATATATTAATTCTAATTTCCTTTAGGCGCGAATCACAGTAAAAATAAAAAACAGCTTTGTGCTCGGTGCTCGACTCCGGACCCTGATTTTTCACATCTGGCAGGGCACTGCAGTCCTGTTTAGGCATATTGGGGAGAGATCTTTCACCATTTATCTCTTACGGTGCAACAAACTATACAACCTCCCCCACTGACAGCACTGCTTGGATATGTTCATCCTTTAAAAAAGGACATTAGGACAGCAATAGCTTTACTCATTGCAAAGCGACAGTCCGCTGACTACATCCTCCTGGGGGACATCAACTTCCACCTGGAGAACAACAACGACCGCAACACCACCACCCTGCTCGACAACCTCGCCAACCTCGGACTCAAGCAGCTGGTGACCACTCCCACCCACCTCGCCGGACACACACTCGACGCCGTCTTCTCGTCCAGCAAATACATCGCCTTCAGCCATGCCACAGGAGTCCACTGGACGGACCACAGCTGCGTCCACTTCACTTTCAGAAGAACGACGATCCACCACCACCAGCAACAGGTTGCCCGTAGAAGCTGGAACAAGATCACAGCCGACCAGCTTGCCGTCTCCCTGAGCCAGCACCCTCCCGCCAGCTCAGCGAACCCCAGCCAGGCCGCCGACAACCTCACGAAGTGGATCAGCAACTGCGCGGACGAACTCGCCCCACTGAAGACCCCGCCCAACAGACCCGGCAGCAAGAAGGCCCCATGGTTCACCGACGAACTCAAGAGCTCCAAGAAGAACTGCCGAGCCCTCGAAAGCCTGGAGAAGGGAGCCAACACCAGACAACATGACCGCCTTCAAGCTCGCCACCCGGAAGCACCACCAACTGATCCGCGCCACCAAGAAAACTGCATTCAGGGACCGGCTGGACAACAACGCACACAACAGCAAGGAACTCTTCAACATCGTGAAAGAGCTCTCCAACCCCAACGCCGGAAACAACGACATCACCCCATCGCAAGAACTCTGCAACTCCCTCGCCTCCTACTTCCACAACAAGATCGCGGACATACACAACAGCTTCAGCACCCAACCGACGAACGCCATGACCGAACCAACGCCCCCCACCACCACCCTCCGCGCCTGGACCCCGATCAGCACCGAAGACACCGTCCGCATGATGAACTCCATCCACTCCGGATCTCCGACCGACCCCTGCCCTCACCACATCTTCAACAAAGCCGACACTGTCATCGCACCCCACCTGCGGGACATCATCAACACCTCCTTCGACAACGCCAGCTTCCTGGAGAGCTGGAAGCACGCCGAACTCAGCGCTCTTCTTAAGAAACCAACAGCGGACCCCACCGAACTCAAGAACTACCGCCCCATCTCGCTGCTCCCGTTTCCAGCCAAGGTCATCGAGAAGACCGTCAACAAGCAGCTGGCTGCCTTCCTCGAGACTAATGGATCCCTCGACCCCTCGCAGTCTGGCTTCCGGGCCAACCACAGCACCGAGACCGCCCTCATCGCTGCCACCGATGACATTCGAGCCCTGATGGACAACGGAGAAACAGCGGCCCTCATCCTCCTAGACCTATCCGCGGCTTTCGACACTGTCTGCCACCGCACCCTAGTGCAGCGCCTCAACAACGTCGGGATCCAGGAGAAGGCACTAGAATGGATCATCTCCTTCCTCGACGGAAGGACACAGAGAGTCCGCCTACCACCGTACAAGTCAGAGGCCACCGAAGTCATCTGCGGCGTACCCCAAGGATCCTCGCTGAGCCCAACCCTCTTCGTCTACATGAGCCCCCTCGCGGCCATCGCACGCCAACACAACCTGAACATCATCTCCTACGCCGACGACACCCAGCTGATCCTCTCCCTGACCAACGACCCCGCCGCCGCCAGAGCCAACCTTCACGAAGGGATGAAAGAGGTAGCCGAGTGGATGTCGACCAGCCGCCTGAAGCTGAACTCGGACAAGACGGAAGTCCTCATCCTGGGATCCTCGCCCTCCGCCTGGGACGACTCCTGGTGGCCCCCCGCCCTGGGCACCGCACCCAAACCGACAGACCATGCACGCAACCTAGACTTCATCCTGGACTCCTCCCTCTCCATGACCAGGCAAGTCAACGCCGTCTCCTCGTTGTGCTTCAACATCCTGCGCATGCTACGGAAGATCTTCCGGTGGATCCCCACCGAGACCAGGAAGACGGTCACCCAGGCCCTCGTCACCAGCCGACTGGACTACGGCAACGCCCTCTATGCCGGAACCACCGCCAAGCTCCAAAAGAGACTCCAACGGATCCGGAACGCCTCAGCCAGACTCATCCTCGACGTCCCACGACACAGCCACATCTCCGGACATCTGACAGACCTACACTGGCTCCCCGTCAACAAAAGAATCACCTTCCGTCTCCTCACCCACGCACACAAAGCCCTTCACGATCAAGGCCCGAGCTACCTCAACAACCGCATCAACTTCTACGCTCCCAAATGCCACCTCCGATCAGCCAGTCACGACCTCGCCGCTGTCCCCCCCCGCATCCGAAGAGCGACGACAGGAGGAAGGTCCTTCTCCTACCTGGCCGCCAAGACCTGGAACTCCCTCCCGACCTTCCTGCGCCTGACCCAAGACCACCTCGCCTTCAGGAAGAAGCTCAAGACCTGGCTGTTCGAGCAGTAGCAGCACCCCCCCCCCCCCTAGCGCCTTGAGACCCTCCGGGTAAGTAGAGCGCTCTATAAATGTCTATGATTGATTGATTAGAGCAGAACGCACACACTGCCTGTTAGGGCCTGGCTTCGCGACATGATACATTGCGACACTATGAGTGATATATGTGCTACTCTGCTTCCACCGACTTCACGCCCGCGAGACATTTGGCAACCTTTGAAAAATTACTTATTAGAACACCCTCTGGATGGAAACTAAAATGCTCTAGTGGGTATTGGTAGCCGAAATGCGAGACCTGGAGATAACAATAGGCGGCGGCTTATTGCTTGATACTGAGGAATGTATTACATGGAAAGTTCTTGATACACTGTACACTCTGAGCAACCAATTGTGTTTGATGTAGTCCACTTCACGAGTCATTGTCATCTTCTTTTTTTTTTTTTAATGCTCTTGTACCTTGTTTATTGCCGGGGTTTCGCTCTTTGTTATTATTCAATTGTTTCAATCGATTGGAGATGTTATGCACTATCAATGTGTTTGTATATTGCTGATCTCAATTGTTAGAACCGGCTGTCTCTAGTTGGCAGAGGTATGCACTTCTGACAAATAGGGACACACCTTTTCTAGTCAGGGCAAGGGGATCACACCCTTTGATAACCCCTGCTCACCCCCTTGGTAGCTTGGCAGAGCAGACAGGCTTATCTCAGAGGCTGTGTGTTAAGCATTTATGACCACATACAGTAATAAAGTGAATACACTACAAATGGACACGACACAGTAGTATTATAAAAATAAGGATTTTTATATAAGGCTTAGCACAAGACCAAATAACGACAAAAATATGCACAATCTTAATAAATACTCTTGGAAGGGAAAATAATAGTTCAAATGCAGTTTCTTCTTTAGCACAAAGTCCTTTGTATCAAAAGCAACTCTTCTTCTTTAAAACACAGTTCTTGGCAACAATGTAACCCACAGGGGAGTCCACGACGTCGAGGCAAAGTTAATCCAAAGGTTCGGCGTCGACCGCGAGGAGCGCTACGTCGAGCCCGGAGTCACACGGACCCCCCACAACACAGTACCTTGGAAAATGAAGCACACGATGATCAGCGGCGTCGAGCAATCCGGCGTCGCGCCTTCGGTGTCGATCCGGCCTCAGTAGTCGTCGATGTCGATGATGATGTTGCAAGAGTGAGCAACGCTCACGGCGTCGAGAGGGCACGAAGTCGATGCGATCAGCAGCGGTGCAGACACGAGGTCCCTTGGAGCTGGAGCCGAACTCACTACTCACTGGCGTTGCTGCTGGCGCCGATCGGGCCCGGCGGCCGGCGTCGAGGAAGCGGGACACTGGAGCCGTTACTCACGATGTCGAGCTGGATTCAGCGACGTCCGTCGGCGTCGAGGTTGCTGGATTCTTTCAAAGGTGCTGGATTCACAGGTTCCAGCAAATAGCACTTTAAGCAGATGAAGTCCTTTAGCCCTGTGACTTCAACAGGAGGCTGGCACTCTTCCAGCCCTTGGAGATTTTCTTAGCAAAGCGTGAGAGTACACACACAGTTCCTCTCACCTGGTTCCTTGGCAAAAATAAAGAAGCAATGCAGGATTTCCCCCAGCAAACAGCACACTGGCAGAAGGGGTAGGCAAGCCCTTGGATCAGCAGGCTTCTTGTCCTTGGTTTCAGGGTTCCTTGTCAGAAGTGATCTAAATTCTTGGTTCAGGGGTCCTTCTCTTATACCCCTTTTTGGCTTTGATCCCTTTGTCTATGCAGCGGGATTTCCCAACATCCTGGGTCTGTTGTGGGTGGAGCCAGGCAGAGGCACCTGGCCTATTCACTGAGCAGGGCTGGGTCCTCAGACGCCCAGCAGGAGGTGGAGCCAGCATTGTCACTGGCAGGAGCAGAGATATCGGCCTCCTGGTAGGAGGTGGGGCTAGGATCGCCCATGGCAGGCACAGAGCCATCAGTCGCCTGGCAGGAGGTGGAGCCAGCATTGTATCAGGCAGGGCAGGCTATCAGCAACTACTCTCCCCCTACTCTCAACGCAAATGTCCCACTCATCCCACACTGACTCCTCAGACCTCTGGAGCCACCCAGCTCCTGTCACACACACACCAAACCAGCAGAAACCAGAAATAGTTAGACAAGAAAATAGCCACTTTCTAAAAGTGCTATTTTCAAACCCAGAGTCCAAAAACCATCCACACCAACGGATGCGTAATTAAACCCAGAGTTCAGGGATACCAAACTCAACATTGCACCATGCTCCCCGAGCCAGCTAGGATTATAGCATTAATAATCCTGGCAGCCCATTCTAACTAATGGAGAGCAGGTTACCTCGCAATAGCGAAAAACGAATATGGCTGTAATTCACTATTAGGACATGCCAACTTGGTCAGGCCTGTCCTACCTCATACTTACAATGCACCCTGCCCGTAGGCCTACCATAGGGGTGACTAACATGAAGTTAAGGGAAGGTTTAAGTAGGTGTACTTGCGCAGTCGGCGTGACAGTACTAGACTGCACGTGGGTCTGGCAATGGCGGACCCTCAGGCATACTTTTACGAGGCCGCTCTTGTGAGGGGCCCAACAGGTGCTGCAAGCCCACGAGCGGCAGTTGTATTTACAAGCCCTGGCACTCCTGGTGCACTAGACTAGGGACTGACAGTAAACCAAATAAGCCAAACATGGAATTCAATCGATACAGTAATTTAACATAGGGAGCACTTGCACTGTGGCACTGAACAGCAGTGGCACAGTGCCCAAAGCATATACCAGCAAAAACATCGTAAACAGTGGAGGCAACAGAAAAAAATGGAGGAGAGACTCAAGCCAATGATGTCAGGTCTAACATCACTAAAGAAAAAAAACTGCTTAAATCGCGATGTTGCGTATTCTCAAGGTAAACTGTACATTGTAGCTATAGAGGATTAGTGCTTTGAAGAGCTCATCCAAAGGTTAAAACAGCAGCACAAATACATACTGATCTCTGCCAACACGTTAGGTTCCAGGTTGTCCTAAACTTTACACGAGGATGTCTGTAAAACATACATTTTCTCCCAATCAAGAGGAGTGATGGTCATATAGCTAAAGTTCAAAGTAGAAATTTAGTATGAGTTTGGTAAACATTCTGGAATCTGGGTCTGAGCCCTGCTGTAGATAATCCATATGGCCTGTCTAGATAAATCATTGGTTGAGGGCCCATCTGTAAACCTCAGTTCTATGATATGAATGTCATATTTTTGAATCTGAATGGGTGTTGAACTTAACAATATACAAACGTATTTGACATCTCAGTCGGTTAACCCACCTATTTTAAGTGTCTTTGTGGGAGGTGTGGCCAAGCTGGCTGATGTGATAGCCACCTGATTTTCTGTCACTGCCAGGATCAAGCTCTCATATACACTCCTAACAATAGCCATCCAGGGATGAATGCACCTTTAGTTTAAATCAGAGGCCCCATGGGGCTGTATCCCTAGATCTTGGCAGGCTTGAGACTTGAGGTGCTGCAGCAGCCACAAGCTAAAATGGCGCCTGATTACACCTGACAGCTCTGGCAAAAGAGGGCTGCCTGGACCACTGAATCACTAACTTGACTGCGACTGCACTGGGCCCGAGGTGCTGGACCAGTGCAGTGTGCTGGGGGTGATGTGACAAAGATAGCAGGGCTGGGACACTGCTCTGCAGCACCTGAGAGGAGCTGGGCTTCTGAGCAGTGCCGATGAAGGCAATGAGGGGACAGAGCGACCATACGCAGGGGGGAGGCAGTAAGTTGTGAGCGGGCTTGTGGGCCTTTTGATATAAAGCGAAGGTGGAGGTCTCTGGGAGGTGGTCCATCAGCATGCCGAGTTATAGCGGTTCCTTGTGTTCCAGGCCTAGAGCCATCAAGGAGAGAGAGAAACGAGTGTCGAACGGCCCCACCACCTAATGTTAAAAACAGGAGACCCTCTGCTAGGCTGGAGGCTGAAGAAATGTCCCATCCAGTAGTAGCAGAAGGACCTTATGAGCTGAATGTAGACAGGCTGCCCGTATGTTGCTTGGATGAACAGTAAGGGCTTGGAGCCGTGACCAATGGCCCTGCAAGGATCTCGTAACAGGCCTTCACGCATTGACCAATAGCTTAGTTGAAGCTGCACAAACTGCTGTGCGACCGGGAGATGGCCGATTGGGATGTGCATATGTGAGGAACTATGGAACCCCAGGAAGAGACCTCAGACAGAGGGACGTCCGTGCATAGCCACCATTGCCATCCTGGCCTCAAAGCACTATGCAGACAAAGACTTCAGTGGGGAGGGATGTTTCTAACCCAATAATCTATGTTCTTCATGAGAGATATTCACTCAATCGAGCCCAAAATGGACGAACTGCATAAAGGTGTACCATTCTCCTAGCCAACAGGAGACTCCATAGTAAGTCATAGACCCTGGATAAGTAGCTCCTGGGCTATGGAAAGGCTTGCTAGATTACAGACTTTGCATTTCTACGGCATTTAATACACTGGCCTTTGCCCATGTTTGGAAACTGAGGTGCTGGTGCCTTGGCACTGGCCCCAGCCATACATGACTTCAAGAGCCATAGTGACAGACTGGCGAGAGAGAACAGAGGCAGACGTAAAACAAAATGTTGCAGCAAAGACCTCCTTGGAGAGAGGGGGCCAAGAAAAGTGCAACGGACCAAGCAGAATCTAGTTGAAAAGACTTGGCCTGTGGAGGAGATGAGCAAAGAGTCAGCAGATATTTCCTCATATAAGCTTTACAGGAGATCATAAATGGAATTAAAGCAGTTAAAATGGATTCATCTAGGGTGGAATGCCCTGCAGTTGGATCAAGCGATGTCCCACTAATGAGCTCCGGCCTGAGTCCCCTTAAAGTCTTGGCCACAGCAGCGTGAGATTTCCAGGACAGGTTATAATAATCGACATTGATGACTGAGTGCTTCAAGTGGTGTCCCCACTGTAGGATCCAGCTCCGAGCTCTGCTGCAAAAAGCACTCCTTCTTGAAACCTGTGCGCAACAGATGGCGCCCTTCCTGAGACCTGTGAGCAGCTCGTAATATTGAAAACAATGCCAGCTTCACATAATCCCTTGACAGGTTGGCAAGAGTGGGGCTGGTGTGGAGACCCTGCGAGTGATGCGAGCACAGCAAAATTGAGCGGAATATAGCCCACACTGTTTAAAGACCAATGGGAGGTAGCTTGAATGCCTAGCTTAGGCAGATTGTGGTGGTGGCACCATACTACCTCCCCTTCTATGGGGAGACAATTGATAAACAAGTATTGAGGCCCTAGCAAAAGCTCATAAATGTTTTTGCAGTGCCTCGTGGGGTGAGGTCCATCTGTTCAAAAGCCATCGTTGGGGACCTTAATGTAGACAAATAAGAGTACAGCCCCCTTCAGTCTGAACTCATGGAACAGGCGAAAACAAACAAATAATGACCTTGCAAGGCTGGGGGAGGAGGGATCAACCCCACCTCATTTGGAAGGAGACGCTCCCACCGACCCAAGAGCGGACCACCAAATGTACTTTTCTGGGCGATAATTACCATAAACACCTAAGGAGACAATCATGAGTACACGCTGGATATGCCTGGCCTGAATGAGTGAATACATTTTTTCCACTCAGTACAAAAGAGAGTTGGTGACCTTTGGGACATAGAGAGACATCCCCTATGAAAAGACTGACCCTCACCTCCAAAGTGACTTAATATGGTGAACAAGGGAGCGTTGGGTACGCTCGTTGACCTCCTGTGGCATTGCCCAAAACTCTGACCCTTCTGATTGGCATATCATTAACAAAATGTTCCACAGCAATATTCCTTTCCTTCACTACACTATTCTGGGCTTACCATATGCACTCATGTTCCCACAGCACTCACATGGGGACACTTTGACACTGACATTTTGCGCAGCCAAACAGACCATCCTTGCCCTTTAGGGGTAAGAGTTCGCCCTGGACTATAAGGCATGGCTACACTACCTTTGGCACCTTTTGAGGATGGAAAAGATCTCTGCTACACTAGAGGCAAGATAGCCAATGTTCAAGAAAACTTGGGGCCCATGTATTGTGCAGGAGTATGGAGAACTCTCCTGTCCTAAATATCTGAGAGTACTGTACCTTACAACCTCTCTTATCCCTCAGATATTGCACAGCTATTTCACTACATACAGCTGTCACTCTAGGGTTCTAACAGTACATTTCCCTGATGGTTGAAAAAGACACACTTTGTGGAAGACGCTCAGTGACTTAAGAGCGGGCGGTGTTGAAGGAGGGGAGGGAAGATGTCCCCTGTTGGGACATGACATTTGTTGCATTATTTTAGTTTTCACCTTTTCTGATTGTGTCCACCATCTGTTGGATGTAGGCGGTACATATTGTAAATCAGTAAACAGATTTAAACCATAAATATGGCCACCAAGAAAGGGGAAATCGCTGTTATAAAGGAAGATTGGATAGTTGCTTGGAAGACATACATCTTAAAATAGCCAAAATATTTACAATCAAATGCAGGCCCTGAAGGCAGACCTGGCAACTGGTCTCCCAGATGTCACTAAAGATTTGGAAGCCTTGGGTGAATGGGTGGCTACCAATGAAGATGATGTTACTCGGGTTTGAATTCCATAATGAAAAAAGAAGACGAGAGGCTTTTGCCAAAACAGGAACCGTTTCATTTATTTAAGCAGTACAGCCAGGAGAACCGTTACAGGCTCAAGGTATGAGGGCTGTCTCAATTTATATTGGGTTCACGTTAGTCTTCTATACATGTTCTTATAAAGCCATAAACGCATCCAGAATCCCATATAAGGTGAGGAATGTTGGTTGCTGCCTAAGAGTCAAAAATTAATGGTCACATGTTCCTATTGGTGGGTTGCGACCTTGCATGGACACAGTGTGGCCAGTGGTGAATGTGTCCAGATGTCTGGCTTGGGGAGCGCGTGATTACTACATGGGCTAGGTCCTGATTAGCTATGTATTCCTAACTCATGTGGCATGACTTTATGGTGGTTTTCAAAGCACACGTACCTCCTCTGGACCTATGTACTTTATTGGGGCAATCTCCCCAGACCATTGTGATATCGCTGCGTCTATCTGTGGGATTGTTCAAGAGTTTCCTGCCTGCTTGTTTGACTGCCAGCTACGCACCCTTCCACCTGTGACCTATCAATCCGTGATCCCGGGTCTAGGTTGCAGGGCCAGTCTGAGTACATGATTGCATCTCAAGGTAGATTTGGAGTTCGGGGTTGGGGATTCTATTAATAAGCATGATAGTTCATTTTTGACAAATGTATCAATATCCATACTAACAATGAATTTGTTGCTATGAGCCAGGAGTTCAATAAAATGCAGAATATTCGGGTCAAATTTGAAGAATTCAAAGCATTGTGGGAGAAATCTACTGATCTGGAAAACCGCTTGCTAAAAGACGGATCACTGACACAATATCGACGGAAAAATATCGACCTACACAAAAATCGACGTTGGAATATCGGAAGCAAGAATATCAACAGCCTATCTACAACATGGTAAGTACAAAAATATCGAAACAAAAATATCGAAACAAAAATATCGAAGTTAAAAATATTGTAATTAAAAATATAGTTTTTTTTTCAAATAAAAAAGTGTAAAATAAAGTAAATCATACTTGTAAACCAAATAAACATAGTTAAAAATATTTAATAATGTTTAAAATTAATAAATAATACATATACAATAATATAACATTAATTAAACATATACATAAAATTATAATATATACTTACCTAATAGGTTTTAAGAATTATTTTAATAACTTATAAATTATTAAAAAGTATTATAAATTACAAATACATCTACACACATCAAACAATAACATAAACAAAAAGTAAATAATTATATTTAATACATTAAAAAAAATTAGATATACTTTCAATATTTTTTAAATAATAATATACTACATTATCAAAAATAATAAAAATATTAAATCGCTAAATAAATAAAACTACTATTTAAAGTCCCAAAAAACAACAGTAATGATAACATTAGATACCGTAACACTTAAAATTACTATTCCAACTTCAGAAAATGCAACAGTGGGGAAAGCGTTGGATAGCGTAGGGATAAAAATGACTATTCCAACTCCAGAGGGGGCAACAGTAGGGAAAGCGTTGGATAGCGTAGGGGTAAGAATTACTATTCCAACTCCAAAGGGTGCTACAGTAGGGAAAGCATTGGATAGCTAGGGGTTAGAATTACTATTCCAACTCCAGAAGAGGCAACAGTCTGGGAAAGCGTTGGATAGCGTAGGGGTAAAAATTACTATTCCAACTCCAGAGAGTGAAACAGTAGGGAAAACATTGGATAGCGTAGAATTTAAATATAACATACTTATAAAAAAAAAGTGTATTTAAAATAATAAATACATCATTTCCGAATACTCATTAATAATTATTAAAAACATAATTACAATTGAATAATTAATTAACGATAAATAAACAACAAATTACCAATAAATACCAATAAATATTAATTAATAAATATTAGTCACCAAATAATAAATATTGAATAAAATATTTTTCATTACAATTTTTTAAAAATTATTTTAAATTAATTCACAATTAAAAAATATTAAACAATAAACTTATTTTTCCTACTAAATAATACTTTTTATGAAACATTGATTACCAATTAATTAAAAATAATTACCAATTAATAAAAAAGAATTACCAATTAAAAACATTAATTACCAATTAACAAATTTAATTACAAAATAAAAAATTAATTACCAATTAAAATAATTATTTGCCAATTAAAAACATTAATTACCATTTATAAAAATTAATTACCAATTAAACAAATTCATTACCAATTAAATCAATCATTTACCAATTAAAACATTACCAATTAAAAAAAGTAATTATCAATTAAAATAATTAATTACAAAATAATTATTAAAAATAAAATATTTACCCATTCCAATAAATAAAAATAAATAATTAATTATAATTAACTTCCCTCCCAATTCCCCTATAAACCCACAACCCGCTACAGAAATAAACACAAACATTAATTAAAATTAATTTATAATTCCTAAAAATTAATAATTAATTTAGTATATTTAAATTACTTCTCACCCTATTCTCCTATAAACCCACAACCCGCTCGGTACTAAAACATAAAATTTACTCAAAATTAACATTATTAATATATAAAAATAATACACATATAATTTAAAACCAGTAAAATACTTAACAATAAAAATATTACACATACATAATAATATAGATAACGATAATACAAATATCGGTATAGTAACTTCGATATTACTTACATCGATATAAAAAAAATCGATATTACTTACCTCGATATTCTGTCTGATATTCTTGACCTCGATATTTGTACCTTCGATATTTCCAACACAATATTTTTGTAGGTCGATGTTTCAAACTCGATATGTAGACTGTGCACCCAAAAAGACCACGTGATTTTTCGGAATGTCCATGAAAATTAAGAAGGTGATGACCTAGTTTAGTACAATAGGTACCTAATCAGCTTTGGGCTCCAGTACAGCCAGACTTACGACGTCCCAATTATTCATTCACACTGAGTAGGAGCACCCAGGAACTCACCAGGGCTAGAGACCACAAGACATTTAACTTGGGCTCCTCCCAGTTGCAAGATAGTATCATGCGAGAAGCCAGAAAACTAAACCATCTACTCTTCCAAGAAAAATCTGTTGATTTATTTCAGGAGCTTTCTCAAGCCACCTTAAACATGCGCTGAGTGTTGGCACTGCTAGCTCTGAGATGCATCAGGTACAGATGGGTCTTTCCCAGGGCTGGACTGGTCATACTGGGAATTGGGTGTTTCCCCGAAGGCTGGAAGGGTGGGCTGGTTATGGTATTGGGGACAGTTTTGCAGTATTGGCCCCAGTAAGAAAAAACAGCAAGCAAGCATAATTCACTCACTTTCCTGCCTCCCGGGGCCTGCCAGTGATTCACAGTTTCCTCCTGCTCCTCCTTCACCAAACTCTCCTTGTAATGGTCAGACTTGTTCACTACGCACCGTGCTGAGGCTGGGCCGATAAAATTGGCAGGGCCACTTTGGATTCCCAGTTCTGCCCAGGTCTATCCTGTTGCCGTTTGGTTGCAGATGGATTCCAGGTACTACGCAGTACTACACAGGAGGATGCACAAAAAGTGTTGGGACTCTCAAATGAAAATATACGGTCACCGACGAGGAGTGAGAACAGGCAATGTGAAAAACTAGAGTAACATCATGATCACTAAAAAAGGATGAGGCAAGTTGATATCAGAAGCCTAGAGAAAAGTGGGACTATCACGGTGGACAAAGCGCTAAGGAGAAAAGAAATACTTAGGCCTTTAGCATAGACTTTTGAATCAAAATTTTAACTTTTTACAGCCCACTGCAGTGGTGGGTACAATGCAAAGTGCCTATCTATGCTCTTGTTGGAGACTGCATCCTCTGATCTAAAGCAAGAGATTTACATATGCTAGAGTGAAGGATGCTAAAAGAGGGCATTGCTGAGAGCTGTTTGATCAGAGAAAAATGATATTGACGATGCAACGGTATTCCTATTCTATTTCTGATTTTATGTTCCGGAAAGGTTTGTTCTCCGGAGAGGTTTCAGACTCCTCATTAGATTTAGCCTACTCAGTGTCGACCCCACGGTTAGTCATAACATGGAACGTGAAAGGACTGAACTCCTATAAGATATGAAGAGAAATGTGGGAGTTTCTTCCCAATGACTTTTGTCTCCAGGAGACCCATTTGACATCCGCTGATACCCACACTATGAGACATGTGATTCACCCTGTCCTGTCCTATGCAGCAGCAACAATAAATAAGGGGGTGTTATGATTGGGTTACATAAATATTTCCAATACAAGGTGGTTAAGTCACACTGCAGCAAAGTTGAAGGTTGATACATCTATCTAGAGGGGCTCTGCCTTAAATATTCTCATTGCCTATGTCCCCAATCATGGCAAGTGCAATACCTACTTAAGCTTTTGACTCAAATTAGAAATGGGGATACCGATAATCTCCTCTAGGCGGGCAACTTCAATATTGATAGACATCCATAGGATAGATATTTCAGAGGGGGCATTCTCTCACACTGAAACAAGAAATGAAAGATTTAGGATTTAGGTCTAGTCGATCTTTGGAGGGTCAGAAATCCAAACGAGAGGGAATTTATGTTCTTCTTGCACATCTATAGATTGTATTTAAAGTGGTACCCAGGTCTTGGCTTGGTGAATATGACAACCTCCATCACAATTACCCAGAAGTAGGGTCAGACCATGCAATGCTGATCTCAGAGGGAGATCTAGTGTGTGGGCATTAGGGATACCACTTGGAAATTTGGTAAAGCTCTACTAAAATATTGGTTGTTCACATAGACATTAAAGGGTGTGATTATCAGTATCTTGATGATAATGATACAGGTGAGGTTAACCCTTATACAATCTGGCATTCTTTGAGGTGGGTTTTAGATTCAAGTGCATAGTGGGGGGAGGTAAAACTACGACAAATTGGGAAATGCCGTATACATTCCCTGGAAGCTGAATTGAACACTACTGCCAAACAACATTACCTCACAGGTTCCTTGAAAACCCTATCAAGAGTGAGTGCCTTGAAGAGCCAGATTGATCTCTTGGCCACAGAGAAATTGAAAAAGTCTTACTGTACCAGCGGCAGAGATTTTTTGTACTTATGCCAATATGGTTGTGCACTTCTAGCAAAGGTAGCAGATAATGTTTCAAGAAAATCCCAAATCTTGTGGAAAGTGAAGGCCAAATGATCAGTAAGCATATAAATAAAGCAATAGTTTCAGAGATTATTCAACAGATAACATGGGTCCTCCCCATGGAAAGCCCTGAAAGCCAGCATCAAAGCTTTAAAGTTAATACGATGTTCCAACGGGAACTAGTGTATGTGTGTCAAATGTGGAGAAATATGATGGCACTTCGGGACTCTCCTGATTAGTCTTGTGCTGCATCCTGGATTAACTGAAGTCTGTGTATCAAATATGCAGGGAGACCAAGGTAGAGACTGTTAAAATAGCCTAGGAGAGAAGTGACTTAAGAATGAACTACTGTGTTCCTAGTCTCTTCAGGAACCAGATAAAGAAACTTCTTTATGATTTTCATCTTCAGAAAACAGACGAAATTTGTTTACCTTGAGCTGCAACGGAGAGTGGAATCAAAAATAATGCCCAGATTTCTAACTGTGGAGGTAGGCTTAGGAGGAGCTTTGTGTTCCATAGGTCACCAAAGGGAAGGCAGTGGGCAGCCTTTTTGGTTAAAAACCAAAACTTCAGTTTTTGTTTCAAACAATGTGCATCTATCCAAGCCGCAACACCTCTAAGATATTCTTTAAAATTGTATAAAGTTGCATCCGTGTTATCTTAGAAGGAAAAAAACAATTGTTTGTCATCAGCGTACAACACTACCTTGACACCCCAAGATTCAATGAGATTCGCCAAGGGGGAAAGTAAAGATTGAATACGAGCGGGGTCAGAGCATATCCCTGTGGAACACCACATATCAGTGGTATAGGAGATGAAAAATGCAGGTGTAAGTGCACCCGTTGGGATTTACCCTCCAGGAAAGATTTGACCCATAAAATAGCCTTGCCTTGAATGTCAAGACTGCTAAGTCTTTTCAACAAAATAGCATCAGATACAGTGTCAAACACTGCTGACAAATCAAGGAGCAACACCGTAAAAGGTGTGCTCTTTTACAGATTCTCCCTGACTAACTCTGCCACCTCCAGAAGGGCTGTCTCCATGCTAGAACCTGTCCGAAAAACTGGCTGGGAAACATGATTCACCCTGTCCTGTCCTATGCAGTAGCAACAATAAATAAGGGGGTGTTATGATTGGGTTACATAAATATTTCCAATACAAGGTGGTCAAGTCACACTGCAGCAATGTTGAAGGTCGATACATCTATCTAGAGGGGCTCTGCCTTAAATATTCTCATTGCCTATGTCCCCAATCATGGCAAGTGCAATACCTACTTAAGCTTTTGACTCAAATTAGAAATGGGGATACCGATAATCTCCTCTAGGCGGGCAACTTCAATATTCTCCACAAAAGGGGACAGTTGTTGATTTGCTAATTTCTCCAGAATCTTTTCAGGAGCTGGGGGAGAGATTTGACCTACCATTGCACATCATACTTGTGTTTGCATTAGGCTTTCTCAGCAACAGCAGAAGAAATGCCAGTTTCCAACACAAGGGAAAAATATTTACAGAGGCATTCCATATTTCAGTGAGCGGGGTTAAAGTAATGAGCCATGAGTCGGAGGGGGGATATTTCATTTGGAGAATCGGATTTGCATTTTAATACCTCATTCAAGTAGCGTTCTCCAGAAATAGGTGAAAGTTCATAAAAGATTGACTTATAACGGAAGAAGCGCAAGGAATAGTTTCCATATACTCCATATCAACTAAACTAATAACGAAGGTCTTCGACAGAGACTTAGTCAAGGAAAAGTATAACTTTGCTCACTTTGCCACAGGATTCAAGCTAGCCTGGCTGATGAGGGGTGTTACCCTGAAACTGGTCCCAGGATGCTTGTTTCCAGTCCATGGAAGACCTGGCTTGGCAGTTCGGGCTTGACTGTTCCCATGAGTCACAGGGTCAAGGATGATTCGCATATATCTGGGTCTGAACTGGGGTGGCAAAGTGAGCTAAAGAACAATGATGGATTCAACCCAGCACTGTGATCGGGGGTGATTGTCTGAAAAGTTTCAGTGCTCTGTCCATCTCCTTGCGTTTGCTAAATTTGGAACCTTCCCATAAAAAAAGACTGATAACCTTTTTATCAGAGTTCAGCAGAGGGTGTGATTGCCATTTTTGTCCATTGGAGTGACACAAAGGAATTTAGTATCTTAAATACTTTTTTGGGAGAATCCGCCTCTGCTTTGATGTGGTGAGTTTTTTATGGAAGCTTCTAAGCATTGTTTTGTAGAGAGTCTTTGCATTGGAGTCATACTATTTCCTCCTATTGAAGTCTAATTTTTTGCATAGATTTTAATCCATTCTAAGGAGAGGGGAAAGCCAGGGTGCAGACTGCCTCATTCTTTTTGCTTCCTACTTTTTTAAGGGAGAGGTCTAACGAGTTAGAGGTCCAACTATCAAATTGCAAGAAGTCTATTTCAGCTGCTCCTTGTAAAGTCGGAGGAGCGGAACTAAGGGACTGGTCCAGAGCTTCCTCTTGACAGATTCTGACACTTTCTTGTCATCTCCTGGGGTAGAGGTACTCCTAGTCTGTACAGAAGGACCATGAAACACAAAAGAAATATAAAATGATGGGATCAAATCAACTGTTCTGACCGAAGGTGTATTGTTCGGAGCCCAGACTCTTTCTGGACTCCCCGCATGGTGGCTGCAGGGAATGGGTTAGCTCCCTGCTCCAGTAAGCAAAACATGTAATCTTGTCATATCATTTTTGAGAGAACTTTTTCCTCATCGTGGAATTGTACGGTGTCCTGTTTCTTTGAAAATGCAAAATAAAATTGTAAAAAAAAAACCAGAACCATACCTTGGGATTGTCCTTATTTCCTAAGGCAAAACTGTTGTCTCTACCTGGTCTGAGGACCTTTCTGTAGAGAGCCATAGGTGCTGCAACACTCTCTGTTGGCTGGCATTGACTTCCTCAGGCGGTGGCTTGTTCCAGGTCTTGCCGCATCTGACCAAAGTTCAATTTCCTCTCACAGACGTCATTTGGAAATTACGTGGGCCGGTGTTGTCAACTTTGTCTTCTGGCTCTATTTTGAGGAGTATGTATGCGTCTTTTAAAACGGGTATTGCCCATTTTTGTCCATTCAAGTTGAAATGGGGGCCTCCTCTGTCCTTAATGTTCTGAGAGCATAGAAAATCAATAACTGGTCAAAAGTTTTGTTTTTTTAAAGCTAATGTCACCTCACCACAGATGGGTTGGAAAGCTAAAAACTTGAGCCATTGCATAGGATAGGTCCCCCCTTTTAGGTTGTATCTATGACATGCATCAACATGTCAGGGGTGAATTGTTTGTTTGAGGCTCTCTGGAGGTTCTGTGGTTTCTGCCTTTAAGGGTCGGTTCTGTGCCTGGACACTCTAAAAGAGTTAAAGAAGTTGGAGACATATTTTGTCATATCCCTTGATTCAATTCTCTGGGCATTCCCTGAATACGAAGATTGTTATGTCTGGTATGGTTTTCCAAATCCTCACATTTAGGATTACATGTTGTTCCACAAGCAAGAGGATTTGTTGCTGTAGAGTGTTGAAGTCTTTTACCTACCTGTCCATGCTTACTTCCAGGAAATACCTCTGTATCCGAAATTTTAGACCTCTTTTTCAGTTCCCTGAGGTCTTGGAGTAAATAAAATAAATAAAAATTCCAATGATATTTGATTGTTTTTCAGATAAAAGACCTCCGACACAGGGCCTGTTGATATGAAAAAACAGGACTGCATGCATCAAACATTACAGACCGGTTTCATCCCTTACCCCCACACATCCCTCCCTTTGCCTCCCCTCCAGGTTGATTCCCCTAATTAAACCCATCGCCATAAATAACTTCAATGGTGTCTGAAAATGATATCATGTTCGTTAGGCCCCAGGGCCCCCTCCTAGAGTTTGAGTAGTTAATCACAGAGACCCGAGTCTTTATCAATCAAATAGTCTACCAATGACTGCTACATTTCTTCATATCTGAGGTCCATTTCACCAAGTCCCAAGGTTAGTTTTGTCATGACTAGCCTACTAGCTCATTCTTGCATGATGGAGTTGTTTGGAGATTTCCATTTGAGTGATATTAATTGTTTCGTTGCCAGTATCAAGTTGGTGATTAACCTCCAGTCAGACTAATGCAGATGTTTGATCTCAATTAGACTGATATTAAGTATGATGGTTGATGAATGCAGCCTCATTGGGCTTCCCACCACTCGTATAAAATGACTGAGGATCTCCTTCCAGATAATTGTCAGTCTATGAAATGCCCATCACACATGTAACATATCCCATATGTATTTGTCGTGAAGGTGTGGTATGCCATCCACTGAAAATGTTATATAGTAGTTCTCTATTCTGCAAGCTGTTACAGACTGAAGGGACATTTACTCAAAGCTTACAATGATTAAAGGATTAGACGTCACATCATAGGAGTAAATCCCAGAGCATCCAGAACCCATCCTCTGACCATTGCTCAAATTCACCCTTCACAAGTTGAAGTTATTTTTAGAAATTATTTCAAGAGAAGGTACTCTTCATTTACATTTCATGACATTACTAGACACACATTCGTAGAGGTCCACAATGAGTGGGCTATAGAATACATCAATGATAATTAATGCATAAGAACGAAGTTCCATAAAACAGTAATATATGTGGCAAGGCAGAGCTCATGAGAAGTGAAAAACTAGTGAACACTGAATTAAATATTTTACAGGATTGGTAAGCTCATAGCATAGCATAGTGAGAGTTCAATTGTATTATAGGCACACTGTATTATAACAAAGGTTTTGCCAGGTCGTAGATACTACATCCAGGCATCAATTTGGTCGACGCGTGGTAAACAGACTGCTTGAGGACCAGGTCTCAAACATGAGCATGTATGGTGGATACACCCTGTGTGACGAAGAAATTGCTCCAATAATTGGAAGTGAGTCCGATGTTTGAACAAGATCATTTTTCTACTCATTTTTTTCACATTCCCCTCATCCAAATTTCTTTGTCAAATAGGGTATAATCACCGTACAGGTTCTTATGAAGACCCAATTCTAAAGTAATTTATATACCACAGGTCGAAATATCTACATTATACAGAATTGATACATTGATGCAGTAATCTGTTAAAACTTGTGTGGTAATATAAATTGCCCAGACAGCAACTGAACTCTCGCTAGGCTACATGCTTACCAATCAGGTTTATTAATTATATAGTGTTCACTTATTGTGTACTCCTCATGAGCACTACACCACCACATATATTACTGCATTCTGGAACACAGTTCTTATTATGCATAAGTTATCATTGATGTATTATATAGTCCACTCATCGTGGACCTCTATGAACATGTGTCTAGTCTTGTCATTAACGTACATGAAGAGTACCTTTTTTTGGCCTCTTCACAAATCAGAAACAATTACTGAAAATAACCCCTGACAGAGTCAACTTGTGATTATAATTATTCTTCTCACCAGATTCTGAGGAATATCAGGATACTTTAGTGCCTTAATAAATAATTCATACTTCAGCATTCCCGGAGCAAAATCTAGATTTCCCACCAATGGCAAGAAGGGAGAGGGGAAAGTGATACATTTTGATCTTCTCAAGACCATGTCCCACGCTTTCATTGTAGGCCTTTAAATTTCTGAGAGACCGCATACTAGGGTCTCATTTTCTTTGCTAGCCAGGGTACAGCCCATGGAGTGAGGCCTACCAATGCTGTGTCTACGTGGATCCAGCGGTGCTCAGGCTTGCTTAAAGACCACTCAAATAGGATTCAGAGGTATGCTTCCTGTAATACTCTGATGTTGGGTAGACCCAATCCACATGAGTGCGTGTTTCTTTTCATGATTTTCTTTTATTCCTGTGCCTTTTTGATCCACCACATGGATGTATTAATAGCTTTCTGCAGGGCAATTATTTCGGTTTCAGGGGCTTTCTGTCAGGATCTCTACTCGACCCCAAAACACAGGACATTCACAGTGTGTGGTGACACATGGCTTAGGGCAGAAAAGAAGAAGATTCCATTTGAACGTTAAAAAACGAGCGAGAGTAGTTCTAAAAATGGCGGCCAGAAAATGATTCTTAGCGCGTAAGGCTGGCGTTCTAGTTGTTGGCTGAATCAAGAAGGTTCAGGTGCCGGTGCCCGTTGAACTACGCACTTCACCTGAGGAACTTTGAGGATGAGATGCGAGATTCGAGTGCTGCTCAGGTTATGATCCGAACCTGGCAGAACTCGACAAATTTAGAAGCGCTTTGGAGGACTTGAAATCAGCGAGCGAAGACAAGAAAAACCGTAAGACTGTTCTGCTTTTTAGAAGAGAGAGAGCAGTTATTAGTTGCTGAGTTGTTAGGAAATGTTTGCTCTCTGAAAAGGCAGGATAAAACGAAGCAACCCAATTCTCAGTTGTTAGGGTTTACGGAATTGAGTTTATCCCCAGTAGAATTTAGCTCGTTTATTTAGTTGTTAAACAGGGAGTTGCACCATTAATAGGTTATTACCTCATAAGTACCCGGATTAAGAACTATGAGAGAAATTGTTTAGCAGGGTAAAAAAATATTGCATATCTGAATACTCGCCATTCTGACCCGAAGAGTTGTGAGCAGCAAATAAATAGAATAAAGGAAAAAAAAGAAATTACAAGGTTAAAGAAGCCAACTTACCATCAGCAGAATCCAGATTAAAGCAGCAACTGGGCATACTTGAGGTGAGAAACCTAGAAAATAAAAGTGATAGAAAGGAAGTCAAACTTAAAAAAGGTGGTGCCTTGAGGAATTTCAAGCTTTTCCGGCGCACAGAGTTGGAATAAGGATATCCATTTTTCTGTGAAAATTGAACTTGCCGATATTATCTTTTAAGACCTGATGAAGTTCCCACGGTTTGGAACGAAACACGTTGGCTGAGCTGTTTGTTCTTATGAGGAATTGTATTCGATGGAAGAAAAAGTAGGAGTAAAGGTTTTTGAAATAACGAGACTGACTTGATTTCATCACCTGGCGCACCTCCCTTTGCTTTATGGATTAAAGATCTGGAGCACAGGGGCACCGCACAACAGTGGGTGTTGGAGTGATTTTGTGTTGGGCTCTTGAACAATCGAAACTACCTTGAGGCGCAGATTGGAAGGTCCGCCGTTGGGTTATTTTCCTTTGATGAACCTATTAATTATTATTATTATTATTTTTCCTTTCTTTAGTAGCCAGAACTCTAATGGAGAAAGAACCTACTCATTTTAAACAGCCACTATTTCAAGGATTTCCGGAACGCTAGAAGATTAGGAGATGTTTTGATGTATATTGGCAGAGCATTCCAAGCATTTGTTGCTCCCCACGCAAAGATTCTGCCTCCCTAAGCAGAACTTTCAAACCTAGGGACATCAGCAAATTTGGATGATGCAGACCATAAGATCCTGCCTGGTATGCACCATTTGAAGCTGTCTTGGAGAAAAGTTTGTCCTAGGTTATTTAGTGCTTTATAAGCAATGCAGAGTGCTTTGAAAACAATCGTCTGTCTTATGGGAAGCCAGTGTAGTTTCTTAATGTATTTAGAAACTGAATGATATTTTGGAATATATATTTAATAGCAGTTGAGGTGCTGCATTCTGCAAAGTTTGCTGTTTGTTCAGTACATAATGGAGAGCATTAAGGAGCAGGTCATTGCAGTAGTCTAAACTTTGCCATCACTAATGAAGTGACAGGTGTTTGCTGAAGATTTGCTGGCATATTAAGGAAAAATCTTCTTTAGTGGCCTGGTGTGAAAAATGCAGAGGAGGTCACTGCGCTGAGATGGTCGATTTAGCAATGTTTGTAATCAAACAGAAACTGGTTTGTTTTTTAAAAATAATTTTATTTAGCATTTTCAAAGAAACATGACACCGTACAATTCCATGATGAGGAAAAAGTCTCACTCAGAAATGACATGGTTGGCAATTACATACACACATACCAAAACAACATATCTTCCCCTCCCAGTGTTCACATGATAATTACATTTCAACTGAGCTTTCCTCAGAAGCGGATGAGGACCTAATGTGAATATCAGATGCACGCAATGTTTTGGACCTAGTCATATGTAGTCCTCATGCCCTATGTAGTTGCTTGATGTGAGTAGTGAAGGGACGCCATATAAGATCAGATTTGGCTACCCAGCTCGCAGAATAGCTGTCAATTTCACCATAACATGTAAGGACAGAACCTTCCCCCACTACAGGTTCAAAGTAGGAGGTAGTGGTTGCTTCCACATCTGCACACGCACAAACGAGCCGCGAAGAGCAGTTGTGAAATGAGACGGCCCTGCAAAGGTGTTGCGGGAAAGATTCTATCAGCCCCTGGGTTGCCCAGAAGAACTGTGAGTGGTGCCAGTGGAAAATAAATGTTGATGTACTCTGAATCTCAACCCAGAACATTTGAATCAGCAGACAGGACCACCAGGTATGGAGAAAGGTGCCTAGTATAGTTCTGTTTTAAGCTGAGGGCAATGGGGGCAGTGAGTTCATGCTGGGCAGCAGGAAAAATCTAGGCTATATATATGGCTGATGCTCATTGGACGATCTATAGATGACCTGGGAGGTAACAGTACTCCATCCTGATTGGATGGCTTTTGAAATGGTAAGAGTGAGATGTGACTGTGCTCCAAACTCTGTTTGATTTAACTTTTCGAATTGAGATAAGGGAGAGTGAGTGAGGGGAAAACAGGGTGAGTTAGATAATAGGGGGAGGGAAAGGGGGCTGGTTAGCCACCCAGCTCACCTCAGCTACCTACCACAGCCACAGTTGCCACAAACCAGTTCAGAAATCTCAGGAGGCAGCATAACGTAAACCCTCTCATATAATACCCAAACTAATATGACTTGGAATCACTTTGTATATTGTATGACAATGGCCTAATCCCTCGAAGAGGATACATATTTTAGGAGATTTTAAGGAGAACTAAAGCATATAACAGTGCAGAGATCTGCATGCTTCAGGAGACTCACCTACTACCTAACTCCGATCAGCATAGGTTTTGCTCCAAACACTTCCTGAAGCTATTCCATGCAGCGGCACCAAATAGGAAAGCAAGGATGGCAATTTTGTTAAACTCAAAGCATGCATTCGTAGAGCACCACACTAAAGCTGAGATGGGTGACAATGGATGGTCACCCCGTTTTACTGGTTGTTCTCTGTCCTCTGTATGCAGGGCATGAAGTCTTCCAGAGAAAAAACATTCAGTAGCTGGTTGATTTCATGACTTACCCACTGATAATAAGAGAGCTTAATTTGGTTATAAGCCAAGTCACAACAAAGGTTAGTGGGAACATCTGAGCTTTCAGGGGGTCAAGGTAGATGCATGGATGGTGGTGGACCTGGGACTCGTGGATGGTTGTAGACGCCTGATATCCTCTATGCATGAGTACTCCCACTACTTAGCTGCCCACTAAATATATACCTGTATTGACTTTATGGTAAATGTTTGATACAGAAGGAAGAAGAGGTTGACCAGTTTGACATTCTTGGATAATAGCCCTCTGTTCATAACCATTAGGTGGCACAGAATCGACAAACAGTGAGGCAAGGGCTGGCAACTAAACGATCATCTGCTGAATGACCAGCTAGCAGTACATGAGATCAAGAATAAAATAATGTATTACCTTACCCTGAATGTCATGGGTGATGTAGGAAAAGAAATAGTGTGGGATGCTGTAAAAGCAGTGATCAGAGGTACATTAATACAAGAGACGGTAAGATGTTAACACCTGAGAACACTTTCATAAATTTGCATTGATGTGACTCAACGCACTCCAGAAGGTTAATAACATTTACCACAAAACTTTTTCCCCGCGGGAAATCACAACGCGGTTGTTACAACGACCGCATTGTGATTCCCCATACCATTACTCCACATGTAGGAACAATGACTTGCGGAGGGGGGAGGTGTTGGCTTTAAAATTCAACACCTACCCTACTGTCCTCACAGACTGGAGTAGGAATAGTAAATTATACTATTCCAACATCCAGCGCTCGCCTCCGCTAGTCATTGTTCCGACTTGCGGAGTAATGGTATGGGGAATCACAACGCAGTTGTTGTAACAACCGTGTTGTGATTCCCCGCGGGGAAAAAGAAGGCGGTATATCGACGTATATTCACACCAGAAGTGTAGTGAAACACCTTGCCTAGCAAAATGGGAGAGCGACCTAGGTATTTCCCTAGGCCAGAAGTAGTGGGGAGATATTTTTTATAAAAGCCATTAACCATCCCCAACATGCATGGGGAGGGTATTAGAAGTTCTATACAGGTAGCACTACACGCCAATCGGGCTACATACATTTGACATAGGCATTGACCCAATCCTACACATACTTTGAACCTGTCTGTAGCTTGTACACTTCCGGGAGAAGATACTGTAGACCATTACTTCAGCTTTGGGGCACAGATCTAGCTAGCTAATATATTGGGGATAACTTTAGAGGAAGTGTACCCATTCCATTCTAGTGGAGGTAGGATGGTATCTGGCCTGCCCCTTGATGCTAAACAGACCATCTTGGCACTATAGCACTTGGCACTATCATCAGCAGCTACAGAGGATGTGGGTGTTCTGGGTCATGAGAAATTAATTTGATATGGCAGGCAAACGTTATAAATTAAATAGGCTATGAACCCCTCTTTAGCACTCCTCAGCAGAACCCATAGAGGCCTAACCTTCCCATGAAGATTAAGAGCTCTAGGGTTAACTAACAGATGTCAACCTACATGTTCCAGATGACAATGGAGAGTGATTGAAACAAGTGTGTTTGAAGTAAGTTTGGTGCATAGGCACACCCTTCGTTGTATATGTTTCAAAATCCGGCAAAGCTGTTGAAATATAAAGTTTGTGTGTGTACCCTAATGGGCACAGGTCTTCATCCTTGCAATGGCCATCTCAATACAAGTTCCTATTTTTCCACATGTATTGCTTTCTTCCTGTAACATAGCCCATGGTAGCTTAGGACCAATCAACTTTGAAACAGTTCATAAGCAGGTGCAGTAGGTCAGTAGTAAGTGGCTGCTCCAGAGATATTTGCATTTTTTGAATGTCACAAATGTTACTACTGGTAGGGCTGGCAAACCCTTTGGTGTCATGGTAGTCAGTGTAATAGATGCTGTTTGGATCGGATAATAGCCCTTCTGAATGCCTTTAGATCATTTAGTTGATGGTGTGCTATATATATCTGGTAAGGTATTAGCGGTTAAAAATAATTTATGATCAAAGAAATAGTACAACTTTCAGAACATGTATAAACAGGCAGGTGAACTTAGATGTTAATGTGCTCTTCGGAAGTGGTTTTCTGATGGATCATTTGGATATTTTCACTCAATGCGTTCCTATAGTCTTCATTTTATGATGCACCTGAAAACAGATGTCCATAATTATTAGTGGTTACCCTTGTAATTCTTAATGTCATATTTCTTGGAGAATACTCACACAGGTGGGATTAGGTTAACGTAGTATGCAGGTGGTGCAAGTTAGGTAGCATGAACACACCACAAAATTGAAAGATGTACTTTGCTGATATTTAGTTGTGTAATAGTTTTCTTTTTTCTTCCATCAAACTAACATTTTTTAGGGTTAGCTATGCACAGCTTTATCTGTCTGGAGGACTGCATGGCATCAACGGTGTACTGCCTATTGTACTTTTTCAGAGAGCGGACTTTGGGTCAAACCCCCTCATCCACTGCCTTCCATGTGTTTTTCATAATTTTCTGTACCTCGAATGGACTGTCCTTCGAATGGACTGTCCCTCAACACCATGGTATTTCATGGGTGATTACATTGTCCCATTAGTGATCCCACGTTAGGGGTTGGTGATGAGAAAATAAGTAGTCATGTTGTTTACACTGCAGATGCAACACGAGCCAGTATTTGTTCTTTGACGTACATATTTTTTGCTAATTTATAGCTTTTTTTGTTAGGAAGCTCGTGGAATGCATTACTTGTAAAGACCGCTCTATCCACTAATTACTCTTGCACATTAATTTGTTTGCATGTTGAATGGTCTGTCTGTGGTTTTTGTTTTCAAAATGAATCCATGGACACACTAAGGTCTTCATTACAAGTTTGGAGCTAATTTCCAATCTCTGTTCAAACAAGACTCTACACAGTGGATCTGAATTAGGAGGTGTGTGATAATGAACATTCCTTCTGTGTTCCCTTGATATATTCTGGCAGGTCAAACCTGCTGGCATCGGGGGAGGTGGGTTGGCAGTTTTCTGGCAATGAGGCAAAACATATGAATTTTGGTGTGTTGAAAACGTATTATGCTTGTTATTTTCATGTTGCGGATTCAGAATCTGAGCTATTTACCACGCATGGTAAACACCAGACCCCGCGGTAATGGTATTTACCATATGTCCTCAATAGCTTACCTGATTCCCCTCACACTTGCAGTGAGGGGCATAGGCTTTCCTAAAGATTCAGCAAAAATAATATCTCTTTGTCAAAAATTGTATGCAATATTTATTCGTGCATACCTTTTAAATTCACCACTTACAATACTAACCTCAACGGACACCTTTCCGAAACACACTTCTTCTGGGGTACAGTCTAATTCTGCTAATGCAATCTATTTAACATAAGGGCACATTCTTTTGGTTTATATTGTTGTGCCCAAGGTGTTGCTTCATTGTGGGATTTTTTTTCAAGGGTAACCAGGGACAATATATAGTGTTGTCCAATTGTTACCAAACCTATTGATTTTCCCGGTGCTTGTTGCTTTTTAAGCTGCAAGAGTTCTCTTGGGTAGAGGTCCCCCCTTTTGAATGCAACAATTTCTCCATGATCCCTTGATCTCTCTTTTTATATTCCTCTCTTATTCTCTTGTACTACCTGCGAATATGGAATGTCACATTGCGTCGTTACATCGCATACCTTTACAAGGCAAGTCGTTACAACAACTTGCTGTAGGGGGCGGTGGATGTTTGAATAGTATAATTTACTATTCCAACTCCAGTCTGTGCAACAGAAGGGAAGGTGTTATATTTTAAATCCAACACCTTGTGCCTCCAACAGCAAGTCGTTGTAACGACTTGCGTTGTAAAAGTATGCGATGTACCAACCGCCTTGTAATAGCATGCGATGTATCAACCGCATTGTAATAGCATGCAATGTATTGTATGCGATGTAAGGGATGTCTCCCACTACCTGCCCAGTTACCTCCCTGTATACCGGTTTGTCATCCGAGCACAGATGAGATATTGCATTCTGCTTGAAAGAGGCCTGCTATTTGTGGTAGCAGCATCCTTGGATGAATAATCCTGAAGAAGCATTGGATCAAAAACATAGTGTTAATTACCAAACAACAACATTAATTACACAAACACAGGACCAACACTGAAAGTGCATGTCATAAATCTATTTGCTAATTGCACCGACTACTATTGCATCAGGTGGATAAAATGGAAGCGGATAACAGAACTAGAAAAATAGAGCACTTGGTCACAAAGTGTCTTTAGGCAACTAACATCGTTTTGGCATGTAAATTTCCACTGGTAGATCTGTACGCTTTTTGTGCAAGCAAATATGTGTCCGATGTCTCCAAATATCAAAGATGCTTGGTGAAGCAGTGGGTTTACTCTGGTGAATTGTTTTATACCTGTCCCTTTGTGTATGATGAGCTGCTTTCTGATCTTGGGTTCTGTGTGCAAAAGATGGAATAGTGGAAATGCGCATGCTCTGTCAGAGGCTTGTCTGGTGCTTGAAAGGGGGAAATATTCACCGGGGTGATTTAAGTGTCTTTATTGATGGTGTTGTGATCATAATTCTGATTTACCACTTGCTTTATTTGCAGCTATTTGGGTTTAGGTCTGAAAGCCGCTCGTCTCGCAACATTGGGAGTCTCAGCAGAAGGCGGTAAGAAATACAAACTGCAGGAAGACCTATTACCAGCTGAATGTTTCACCTCTTTTGTTCGGTTTCTTTATTGTACTAATAGTATACTTTTGCTTGCCACTACCATTTCCTTTCATACCCACTAGTAGCTACCTCTCTTTTCTCCATTGCATTTTTATTCGATTTTACATTCTTCTACTCACTTTTTTCTCTCCCCTTTTTCTTCAATGGAATTCAGTGTCTGGGTTGATGAAAGATTCAATAAACTTTACCAAAGATCCGGCCAACCCTTAATCCAGCTACTCGGAGGCACAGACAAAAGACTCCTTAAATATTCTTAGCTCACCTTCACATAGCATAAAGTCTGATCCCAAACTAACAATGGGTGCTAGAAAGCAGACCCAAAGAGCCAGGTCTTAAGACGTTTAAAGATCTGTATGTCCGCAGTGGCACAGGATTGCTGTGGGAGTGTATTCCAGTTTCTAGCTGTCAAATAGGAACATGAGCTGCCTCTTCAGTTTTTCCTTCTGAATTGAGAAATGAACACCATCAAATCAAGGAGCTGGAGGACCTGAATGACCTGGGTGGTTGGAAAGGGGTGAATCTGTTGGACAGATATTGAGGGCCTTTGGGGAAGAAAGCTGTGTGTGTCAGAGCCAGACCTTTGAACCTCACACGTTCTTTGATGGGCAGCCAGTGCAGTTCTTTTAAGACAGGTTAGATGTACATTCTCCTAGGGAGTCGCAACAACAGCCTGGTGGTGGTGTTCTGCACCAGCTGTAATCTCTTCTGGAGTTAGGCAGATAGACCCCAGTATAGTAAGTTGGCATAGTCCAACCTAAAAGTGATCAGGGCCTGGATCACTGTTTTTTGCTGTGTAAGAGGGAGAAGGTAACAGAACATTTTAAACATCTGTAGCAGGCCAAAACAGGTACCTATTACCCCTGCACCCTAGGGGGCAAAAGAAGTAGAGTTGTCAAATTTCACCCCTAAGTTACGCACTGCACTACGCTATGAACAGCACTGACCGCGTCCAGCTCTCCTTGTCTTAAGGAAAAACAGTAAGTCTCCTGCATCATAAAATCCATGATCCCAGGAGAACTCACCATTTATTAAAGCATTTCTAGCTAGAGCTCTGTTCTTCAACTAGAGTGCAGGGTCATCTTTGGTTGATTTTATGGCCGCATTTTGTGGGTTAAAAATGTTAATAGGGACACAATTTTTTTTTATATTAAACTTTGTTCATTTTTTAATTTCAAACTTTTATTAACCATTGCAATGTGTGAATTAATTAAATACATATATGATCATAATTATTGGTGATTTTTTTTACAAAGACAATAAGTCTGCTTTAAATATGTCGACAAGCTAACTTCTTGATAAGCCAATAAGTGTTCTGGCCTTTGACAAAGTCATTAAGATTGCCTTACTTAAAATAACACCCTTTATATTGTAACATCACATTGTCAGCCTACTGGAATTGGGTGCAGGGCCGAACCGCAAGCCAGCTCCTGCACCCAATCTAACAACAGGCATGGCCAAAGGACGTGCTCAGTGGGGTGCTAGCCAACCCCACGTCACGCAGGGCGATCAACATCTTACTTTACATTAAACAAAACATAGAAGATAATTGAAAAAAACAAAGGTTAAAATGATGTTATAATCAGAAGTTATAATAGGTTCTCTTCCAGGGGATCCTCATCATTTGTCCTCAGCATTGCATGGTCCTGTCCAAACACAGTTTTCCTGCAGCAATTTTAAAATTGTACGTATGTTAATCTAATTTAGTAAAGTAGTATATTGCATATATCTACGCTGCCTAAAGAAAAGGCTAACAAAAATGGTTAGCTTATATTTATTTTCAGTTTAAAAAAGAAGCTAATGACATGAAAACTAGTCACTGAAATAGGATTGACTACAGAAAATCTTTCACAAACCTTTTTATAAAGGAAAGTTAAGTCTCAGTATCCTCTTTGGAAACTTAAGATAGTCTTATCTAAATTAATGGGACCCCCTGCCTCTTATTGAGCCCATCTTAAAGCTTCTCTACAACATCTTACATGGAATGTGGCTATCTTAGTCGCTAATACCTCAGCGTGCAGAGTAAGTAAAAATCAGGTGTTATACGCTACTGAACCAAACACAGTATCCCATAGTAATCGAGTGGTAATGAGAACTCATACCAGATTTCTTCCAAAGGTAATCTCTGTAGGAAAGTGCTCCTTTCTGCATGGTTGCCCCCCCCCCACTTGTTGCCTAATGTTGATGAACTTTGACTAAGTGTGTCCTGGGTTCCTGCCAAGCAAGTACCCAGGGCCTATATTCTTTCACTAAACTCTACTGTTGCGAAACCAAATTGGCAATTCTCTGGCCACATGTAAGTCCCTTGTGAAAGGTACCAAGGGCACTGTGGCCAGGGAAGACCTCTAAGGGCTGTAGCAGTTATTGTGCCTTCCTTGGAGGCTCTGTACCTTTACACACGCCCACTGCCATTGGAGGCTGCGTGTTTTGGTGCAGAACAAAGTGAAGAGTCGACATGGCACACATGTACCATGCCTACAAATAACTGCCCTGGCATAGGTAAGCCGCCCCTCTAGCTGGGTGCACTATACAGTGCCCAAGTCCGTTCTTAGATATTGTAGGTGCTGTAATGCCATAAAGAGTATATGGTCTGGGAGTTTGTCATTATGAACTCCACAGCACCATAATGGATTTACTGAAAACTGGGAAGTTTGGTATCAAACTTCTCAGCACATTAAACACACACTGATGCCAGTGTGGGATTTAATTAAACATGCACTCGGAGGGCATCTTAGAGATGCCCCCTTAAAAATGACCTAACTCTGGTGTCCAGGCTGAGTGGCTGCTTGCCAGCTGCCCCCACAGACATGCTTCTGGACCCCTGGGTCGAGAGCCTGCCGCTTGCCCTGAAACAAAACACATCCTGGCATGAGGTGCCAAGCCTCCTCTACCAGGATCGGCAGGGTCCACAAAGGGAAACCTTCAAAGCCTTGCGCCTCTGTGAGCTACCCAAGCCATTTGCTGCTCCCAGCAACTGGCCCCCACAAGGTTCTGATCCCCACTTTATGCAGGAGAATCAGCGGGAAAACCAAGTTAGGTGAAAAGGTGTGCCCACCTTTGCCAACTCCACCCCTCAGGTGAGGAGGTGAGGTGAAACACAACTCTCTGTCCTATCCATCTTGCAGATGGGAGGACCCGGCCACCCAGAGTGAGGCTTATGCCCCCCCTCCCACAGGAGGGTGGCATAATAGGGGGTGTACCTACACCAAGGAAGGGACCCATTGGCCTTGACCTGTACCTACCTGTAACACCCTTAAGTGTAGCATTTAGGGGCAAACCTGAACTTTGCCTCCTCAAACAAAGAGAGAATGACCGAAGAAGCTGTGCTGAAAGAAGGGGAGGACACCACTGACTTGGCCCCAGCCCTATCGGGCCGTTCCCACCTAGACCTGCTCCAGCAAAATCCCTGTGTCCTGCAGCCCCCAAGAACCCAGAGGACCTGCCCTGCCTTCCCAAACCAGACTTTGTCTCCAATGAGCTCCAGATTTTCTCACCCACAGACTCTCTGGCTCCGGCCAAATCCGTGAGTTTGCACCCGACACCCACGGCCCAAGTTCGAGTGGCCCAACACCACAAGGAGGTCTCCCCGGTAATCCTGACCTTGGATATGGTGATCCCTGACCTGCCTCAAGTCACCAACCATCACCTGCAGCCCCTTTCTGAAGGATCCCTCCCGACCTCGACTGCGAACGTAGCCAGTAAGAAAAACCCAATGCTAAAAGACACCCCTGCACCCGATGTCCCATGGCCTTGGATGGCCCATCCGAATGTGTCCTGGTATCCCAAGACATCCCAACTTACTTCTCTAACCAGTGGTCACCTCCAGAAGATCTTCGTCCCTGAGCCTGCAGTGTTTGTTGCAACCGGAGAATCCCCATTCGAAACAACATGCCCCTGAAGACTGTGACATCTGCCAGAACCTCTCAGCAAGGACCCTGAGGGAAAGGCTGAAGATTAGGCTTCAAGGCCTGGAAGAGAGACGACTGCAGGCTGCAGGTGGGTCCGGGCAGGCTGGGAAGGTTGCCTCTGCTGAGGCCTCTGGGGGGCTCCCCAGAGGCAGGAAGACCAGCAAACGGTCCCGGTCTCCGTCGGCGTCGATTGCATCGACTTCGAGAGGGATGACGGCGGTGTGTTCCCCCATCTCCCTGGCGCTCCGGGTCGAGACGGCGTGAAGATTCGACGTCGAAGAGCCTGGTTAGGCCTCCGTCGAAACCACTGTCTACGGCGTCTTCATCGTCGTCGTCGACATCAACGTCGAGCTATCGACGTCGAAGGAGAAGCCACAGGCGTCGGTGCTCGTCGTCGAGGCGATACCGCCGGTCGCCGTCGAGAAGACAGTCGGCGTCGAGGGAATTCTCTGCGTCGAGGACCTCGAGGAAGAGGACGGCGTCGAGGAGAAGTCGACGCTCGTCGTCGAGAATGGAACGGTCGACGTCGCGGAGGCGGCGTTGGTCGTCGAGGAAGGAGAGTTCGACGTCCCGGAGGCGACGTTCGACGCCTGAGTCACGGAGGCGGCATTCGACACCGGAAAAATGACGTTCGGAGTCAAGGAGAAAGAGGTCGGCGTCGAGGAGTCGTTCTCACTCCCCGAAGCGGCGCAGAAGGAGTTCTGGCGCCAGAAGTCACGCTGAGTCTGGTGGAGGGCGCCAGAGGCGGCGATCACGTACTGGAGGGGCTGGTTCGCAGTCCCCTCCTCCGAAAAAGTCACCGGGCTCGGTGTACTCTGTGGTATAAACACCACCTCGGCTGAAGACACCTCCTCCCCCTATACCTAAGGATGATCCTCCGGTCAACCCTCCTCTACCACCACTTCCTCCCTCAGGACAGCCGCCACCACCGCTCCCGCCGCATGGGCCCGCCCCTCGGCCAGAGATGCCTCCTGTCCCTCCGCCAAGATCGGTGTCACTCCCTCCTCTTCCTACACCACTCCTAAACCAAGACCCCAGGATAGGCCACGGAAGACGCCTCCACGGAAACCTGCGGAGCGCCCACGAACCGGGAGGTCGCGCTTTCGCTCCAGGAGGAGGGAGCGATCGCCAAACAGATCGTCCACGCGGTCGAGACGCCGCCATAGGAGGCACAGATCTCGCTCTCACACAAGGTCCTCAGGGACCAGGGACCACTCTCCGACTTTGTCGGGATCGCCGGACACAAGGGTGTCGCCGGTTGATGAACTGGTGGCGTTTCATGATGTCCTATTGAGAGGCGCTGTCAAGTTGGGCATATCCTTGACGGTGCCCACGCCTAAGACATCGGTTATTTTCGAGACACTGCACCAGAAACACCTGTCTCGTCCACTACTACCTCTGGTGCCAGGCCTTGAGGAGCCGGCCATGGACCTTTTTCTCACCCCGGCGGTGACTAAGGCGGCCCCCTCCAGATTACAGAAAAAATACCAGGCTCCCGATTCGGATCCGGCTTTTCTGAGGGTGGACCCTCCTCCGGATTCTGTGATTGTGACGGCGGCCCGCAAACGGCATGCCACCACCCCGTCATTCACGGTCCCCCCAGACAAAGAGTCTAGATGGATGGATTCAGCTGGAAGGAAAGTGTGTGGAACATCGGCGACCTCTATGAAGGCTGCGAGTGCCACGGCTTTGTTGGGACGCTACGACCGCGCCCTCTGGGACTCCCTCCAGCAGTTTGCGGAACACTTACCTCGCGAGAAGCGGGAAGATTTCCAGGAAGTGTTAAACGAAGGGATGCTGGTAGCGAATCAAATTATCAGTGCTGCAGCAGATTCATCCCTCTTGGCGGCGCATGGCTTTTGCCATGGGATTAACCAACGGCGACATCCTGGCTCCGCCTTACGTCACTGAAACCAGACGCGCAGCAAAGGGTTGCCAATCTTCCATTCTCTGGCGAAACCCTATTTGGGAAACATGTGGATGACGAAATGGCCCGCATGAAGGTGGAGGCCGAAGCACTCACGGCTGTGGGTCTAGAGAAGCCCAAAGACACGAAGAAATCGTACCGCATGTTCCAACGGCGGTTCGGTGGACAGGGCAGAGGACGTGGCCAAGCTTCGGGACAGTCGCAGCAACAACAGCAGTTCCGTAAGCCGTTCTAGAAACGCCCTAAGGGCAGAGGAGGCCAACAGTCTGCACCAGCGACCAAGGGCCCGGCCTGGTTTAGGCCCTGAGCACTTACTTCCCCCGGATCCGTTACCCACTCCGGTAGGGGGAAGCATCCAATTTTTTCTGGCAGAGTGGAGAAAAATTACTCAGGACAAGTGGGTGCTGATTATTGTTTGCAATGGATACAGTCTTCGGTTCACCAGCCCGCCTCCAGCAATTCCACCGGTCAGCTCGCAGTTTCAGCTGCGAGAGCTCCAGGCGGAGGCAGATATCCTGTTAAGGAAAAGGGCGATAGAAGACGTACCTCTGTCTCAGAGAGGAAGAGGTCTGTACTCCCGGTTCTTCCTGGTTCGCAAGAAGGATAAGAACGAGTTCAGGCCCATTCTGGACTTGCGACAGGCAAACACATGGATTCGCAGGGAGATGTTTTGCATGCTGTCGTTGCATCAGATTTATCCTCAGTTGCAACAGGGAGACTGGCTATGTGCTATAGACCTAGAGGATGCGTACTTCCATGTGCCCATTGCACACAAGCACAGGAAGTTCCTGCGGTTCCAAGTCGGTGCCAATCATTATCAATACACAGTACTCCCATTCGGACTAAAGTCTGCGCCGAGAACATTCTCGAAGTGCATGGCGGTGGTAGCAGCACACCTGAGGAAGAACAAGGTCTTTGTCTACCCGTACCTGGACGATTGGTTGATCAAGGCCTCCTCCTTCCTGGAAGCTCAAGCACACTTCTAGAAGACGTGCGCTCTCTTGAACAAGCTGGGGTTGCACATCAACATGTCCAAGTCTGTCCCGACTCCGGTCCAATGCATACAGTACTTGGGAGCCTCCATCAATACGCTGTCAGCAAGCGTGTCTCCTTCGGAGGAGCGACGATTATCACTCATTCGGAAGGCTCAGGCTCTTATGACCACTCCTTCTACAACAGTGAAGACGGTGTCTTCTCTACTGGGATCGATGGCCTCTTGTATCTTCCTGACGCCACACGCACGGCTGCACATGAGACCGCTGCAGGAGTGCTTGAAGGACCAGTGGGATCAGAGGAAAAGATCTTGGGACGACAAGATACGACTGTCTCTGCATGCTCTTCAGTCACTGAAGTGCTGGTGTTCAGCGGAGAATCTCCTCAGAGGGGTTCCCTTCCACAAGGACATTCCCTCGCAGACTGTTGTGACGGATGCTTCTCTCCACGGGTGGGGGGCGCACTCCGGAAACCTACAGATTCAAGGAACGTGGTCCCCGATGGAGGCCACGTATCACATCAATTTCCTGGAACTCAGAGCGGTTCACTTGGCACTTAAGGCCTTTCTTCCGTCCTTTCAGAACAACTCTCTGCTTGTACAGACGGACAATACGACCACGATGTATTACCTCAACAAGCAGGGGTGTTCGAGATCACGCACTCTGTCACAAGATGCGCAGGCGATCTGGCACTGGCTTCTGGCCAGAGGACTGACGATAACGGCTACCCATCTGCCAGGTGTGCAGAATGTTCAGGCGGACGCACTGAGCAGACTGATTCAGGAAAACCACGAATGGGTCATAAACGACGAAGTACTAGGAGAAGTCTTCGCAAGGTGGGGGACTCCAGACGTAGATCTGTTCGCCACCGCCGAAAACAGCAAATGCAGAGACTTCGCCTCCAGGTACTACCAGCAGGGGACTCTGGGGAATGCGTTATGGATCAACTGGTCGAACAGCTTTCTGTACGCTTTTCCACCCATTCCCCTGATTCCAGCGGTACTCATCAAGCTGGCCCGGTCCAGGGTTCGGATGATACTCATTGCCCCGGAATGGCCCAGGCAGTGGTGGTTCACGGACCTGCTTCACCGGTCTCTCCTTCCTCACATTCGGCTGCCGTGCAGGCCGAACCTTCTAACGAAGTTCGGGGGGCAGATGTTTCACCCCAACCTCTCGTCTTTGAGTTTGGCGGCATGGCTCCTGAGATAGTGCAATATGGCCATCTAAATCTGCCCGAAGATTGCATGGACATACTGAAGAAGTCTAAGAGACCTTCCACTCGGACTTCCTATGCTTACAAGTGGAAGAGGTTCTGTATCTGGTGCCAGTCCAAGAACTATGACCCGACGACGTGCAAGGAAGACGTCATCCTTCCTTACCTTCTACATTTGGCGCAGTCTGGCCTTAATGTTCATTCCATTAAGGTTCATGTTGCTGCATTGACTGCCTACAGGAAATGCCCTTCACAGACTTCCTTCTTCCAGATCCCTGTGATCAAAGATTTTTTGGAAGGCTTGAAGAAAGTGTTCCCTCCTGTCAGGCTTCCTTCGCCTTCATGGGAATTGAATGTGGTGCTGTCCAGATTGATGAAGGAGCCTTTTGAACCTATTCATAATGCTTCGTTGCAGCTCCTGTCCTGGAAGGCGGCGTTCCTCGTGGCCATTACATCGGCCCGCAGGGTGAGTGAAATTCAGGCGTTGTGTTGCCAAGAACCTTATACTGTATTTCATGCTGCTAAGGTTGTTATGTGTACTCACCCTAAATTTCTTCCCAAGGTTATTTCTGATTTTCATGTCAACCAGACCATAACGTTGCCTACGTTTTTTCAGAATCCTTCATCTCCAGCGGAAAGGTCTCTACATTCCCTGGATGTTAGGAGGGTGTTGAAATTTTATCTGGATAAAACCAAAGATATTCGTTGGTCAGACCAAATATTTGGCAATTATGGATCGGTCAGGACGGGTCTTGCTACCTCTAAGCAGTCCATCTCTAGGTGGATTGTGTCCTGCATACAGTTGTGTTACCAAAAAAAAAGCTAATAAGACCTTAGGGGGTAAGCCTAAGGCTCATTCCACCAGGGGAAAAGCTGCCACGACAGCTTTACTCCGTAATGTTCCGATTACAGAGATCTGCAAGGCGGCCACTTGGAAGTCGGTTCATACCTTTGCTAAGCATTACTGTCTGGACACTGATGCCAGGGCAGATGCTCAGGTTGGGCAGGCTTCGCTGCGGAATTTGTTCGCACAATAGTGGTGTTAATTTTCTTCTCTCCACCGCCGCTTTGGTGTGGGGATGGGCTTTCCATTCTATTCACTAGATTATGACTATACACAGAGATCCCCTACTACAGAAGGAGTAGTTTCTGTCCTGTAACTCCAGTTCTGTAGTAGGGGGTTCTCTGTTAGTCATAAGCGCCCGCCCTCCTCCCTGGTGGAGATAAATATTCATGTAAGGAATGCTACAGGTCTGGCGTGCTACGCCTTCAAAAAGAACTGAAAGTAAAAGGGACCTGCTGTGCATTCTGGGATACTGGGAGAACGTTCTGGAAAGTTATCTTAAAGGCACAGTATCCTATTTAAGCCACATAATGGCAGCCTATGAGACTTGTCTGTCCATGCCTTCCTCTCTATCATTACAGAGTCTTTTGCTGGTAGAGGCACGTTTCTCTATGGAAGAAACTGGGCAGGCTGTGTTGTGTGTGGTTTTGTTTGGTGGAATTTCTAGTTGAAGTACTGGACAGTGTAGCCTGTGAATATAGGCTGCATTATTTGTCTTTAAATTCTCTTTTAAGTGTCTTTGCAGTTTCTGCATGGTTTGACAATTTAAGAGATTATTTTTGATTGCCGGGGTCCACGCACATGGGCGGGACTATTCACTAGATTATGACTATAATAGAGATACCCCTACTACAGAACTGGAGTTACAGGACAGAAACTACTCCTTACCTTTTATCTAGGAAATGTCCCAGTGTGATATCTAGTCATATCCCACTGAGTAGAGAAAGTAACTTAAAAAGTAATCTGAAAAGATCTTAAAAATTAATCTGAAAAGTAACTTGAAAAGTAACTGTAAAGTAATTCAAAGTGTTATATAAACCAATGACTTAGCAGTAACCAATCCAATTGCATTAAAACTGTATTTAACTGCATTATTCTTGCAAAGTGTTATTATACTTAGCTGTATCAGGCCTGCCTTGGGTCTAGAAAATAAAATACAACTGTTGGACTTTGCCCTTTTTGGAAAGTCCACCCCTGAACTTTTTGCCTTAAGCTCTGACATGGTGGTAGTGATTTTAGGCCTCTGGGCACTTTAGCACTGTGGCCCAGTGTTAAGTCTGTGCGCGTTTTGAGTGCGTGTGGTGAGATTGGCCTGCCCTCCCATAGAAATGCATGGGGGATATTTGTGTCCATTGTAACCGCCATGGGGGCTGCCTCCCTGCTGGAGGGCCCTGTGTGCTGGCCCCTGGGCCCAGCTATGCCTCTGAAACCTCTCATGGACTTTTCCTAAAAAGAACCACCAGGACCTTTGCTGCATCTTTTTGCGCCCTGTGAGCGCTTTACTTTTATTTCTTAAAGGCGCTTTATTTGAATTATTCTGCCAAGCAGGAGCAAGAGATCTCCGCAGCATCACGCTGCTTGGGGAGAGAGGGAGGGAATCCCCAGATTAGGGATTCTCCGGTGATGTCCTGAGAGCGGGTGCCCACCCCGCTGATGTGCTCGCTAGCAGGTGCCCACCCTGCTTATTTCCTTTGTTTGAATGGCAGGAGCCTAACCCGCCTATTGATCTTTCATGGAGCGGGTGCCCACTCCGCATTACCACTGAGACGGAAGAGGCCGCCGTGACGCGATGACCCGAGGCTCCCATGCTTGAGGGAGAGCCTGGCGGTGGTGACCGGAGTCCCGGGTCCCAGGAGGGAGCCCGGGTGAAGAGAAAGCGCGGCTGAAGCAGCCGATGGCAGCACAGGGCTCCCAGGAGGGAAGGGAAGCCCCTCACCGCGAGAGAAATCCCCGAGTAGTGATCTATGGTCGAGAGCGGAGACCAGGAGACATGCTGCTGGTCCCGCCTGCCGAGAGAAGAGCAGAGAGGAGACCCTGAGCAGGGCCACAGCCAGTGAGTGGGGCTCAAGGTACGTAGTGACTGGGAGAGGCACAGAGTCAGAGCGGCCCCGTCTGGCAGCGGGCCGCACCACCGAGAGGGGCATATTTTGTTCACAGAGCCTGTTGGCCTCCAACGTGGGCAAGTTATTTTAAAGGTCCCGTTGGGGCCAGAGAGCATCGTTGTGCCAGGGTCTAATTGAGTATTCCCAGTTGCACTGCGAGAGCGCAGGTAGCTGCAACATGTTGGCGCAGTTTTTGCTTATAGAGTCCCTGAAGGGGACAGATGGGCCCAGTGGTGCCCAGGCCTCCAATTGCTTCACAGCTGCCCAGCAAGTAGTGAGCAGCTGCTCCGTTTAGGCCCTCATTTGATATTCCCAGCTGCCCAGCAAGTAGTAGGCAGCCGCAACGTTTAGGCTTGCCCAGAGTGCGCACCCTGGAATTCCGCTGCATTTGCAGCACGCCCTGACTTGTTGGACATAGGGCATTAGAGCCCCTTTTCAGATGGCCAGTTGATCGGGGGGGACTGTTGGGTTTATAGGGCGCCAGGCCCTAATGTGACTTATGTGGTGCTAGGAAATGTGATTTGTGCATTATGATTTACGCACCCTGTTTGATACCTCTAAATGTGTTTATTATGATTATGAGGTTGTTTTGCATATTATGGTTTATGATAGTGAGATTATGTTTCACTGAGATTATTTCCTAATGTGAGTTATACTTAGGAGGTTAGGGTCTAATGCGTTTTAGATTTATGAGAGAATTGCATGTGTTTATGCTGGTGAGGTTGGCGCAGAATGTAATTAGCGCCTAAATGTGAGACTGTGCATAATGTAGTTTATGTGACAGGCTGATGCGAAGTACAGTGATTACCAGTGGTTACTGGTTGTACGTTTATGATATGTTTTACTTTTACTAAGTTCGCTTTGTGATGGTTCTGACAGTGGTCCAGTGGGCCCTGTCAGGTGTATATAATCCCTTGTAGATATGACCTATTACCAGGTGGCACCATGTATATTATGCGTTTACTATTCTAATGTATTATGAGAATACAAAGGCTATTTTTGATATAACCTTATGTGGAGGTGCTTTTGTAGTGTGCCTGGGATGATGTTGCTGTGTGCGTGCGCAAATGCTTTACACATGGCCTCCGGGATAAGCCTAACTGCTCGTGCCAAGCTACCAAGGTGCTGAGCAGGGGTTATCTTTGGCGTGTAACTCCCTTGCCCTGACTAGAATGGTGGTCTCTGTCTGGCTTTGGCGCAAGCCTTAGCCAACCAGAGATCCCATGTCTAACAAAAACTAAATATTATTTTTATACAAACAAATTGGTCTGAGTTCAGTCTTTGAGTGTGTGACATCATTACTTGCCTGAGTGTGTACAATAAATGCTTAACACTACCCTCTGATAAAGCCTTACTGCTCGCCCACACTACCACAAATGGAGAGTAAGGTATTATCAACTTTTTTCTTCTGCCTAACTTTGGGTTTCCACTGGACTCCGTGCACACAATACCTTACTTTGGTATATTATATACAGAGCCAGCTTCCTACAGTCTCAGAATTCCAAATTAACCAAACCATTTTGTTACTTATATTTTTTCCAAATTCCTCAACTCCAGCAGAGAAATCTCTACATTCTCTTGACTTAAAAAGAGTCCTAAAATCTCGTCTCAACAAAATTAAAGATATACAAAAATCAGACTGTCTTTTCATAAATTATGGTCCAGTAAGAACGAACTTACCATCATCAAAACAACCTATTTCTAGAGGGATAGTGTTATTTATACTGCTTTCATACCAGCTAGCTACGAAGCCGTTACCTGGTAGACCTAAAGCTGCAACCATAGGCCTTAGAAATGTTCCCATTGCAGAAATATGTAAAGCTGCTACTTGGTGATCTGTTCTTACTTTTACTAGACATTAGTGTCTAGAACCATACTCCAGAGTGGATACTCAAGTGGGGCATGCTCCTTTGAGGAACCTTTTCAGGTGATTGTTGGGGCTGTTTCATGTCCGCTTATTTGTGGGATAGGCTTGGTGTTCTAGTCCGTTCTTATGACTATTGTTGTGGATCCCCTGGAAGTGAAGGAAAAGATACTTACCTTTAATTCTAGTTCTCGTCCAGGGGAATTCTAATCTAAGTCATAAGCAATCCTCGCACCTCCCAGGACAGGCAATAAGCAGTGTTAGCAATTCTTTACCCAGTGTACCCTCAAATCATTATTTTCTGATTGTAAAAATGACCTGCCCTAACTCTCACCGGTAAGGCAAGGTGGGATGCAGAGGGTTTTGTGAAGTACTTAAAGTGCAGTGTCAGTTTTTTTCTACTATGCTCTGCATTGCAGCCTATTGACTAACAATGTCACACATTCCCTTTCCTTTTATTTTTAAAAACGGTTTGTGAAAAATTGTCTATGAGCAATCTTATTTCAGTGACTAATTTTCACATAATGGTCTTCTTTTTAAAAAAATTAAATAAAATGAAATCTGGCCATTTTTTTGCCTTTTCTTTAGACTGAAAACATTTATGTAATATGCTTGTGTACAAAGTTAGATATGCATATATGTATAAGTTTAAAAGTCCCCACACATGGGCGGGACTATTCAATGCTTAAGAATTTGATGAGGATTCTATTGGAAGAACACTAGGATTACAGATTAATAACTTTTCCTTACCTTATATTTAAATAAAACCTTTAAATTCACTGGAAAAACAAAGGTTAGAGAAACGTTCTAGATAGGTGAAAATGTCAGTTAAAACATACTGTTTTAAATCAACAAAACCACTGACATTTACCAGATATAGTTATCTCAGTAAATCGAACTCCTGCCCTAAAATAACTAAAAGTCACTCCCTTGCCATGCCCAGCTATTTACCTCCCATATTAAAACACTCATGACATGTTCAATGACACCATTGATAACATCACTGCAACATCTGCAATTACATGATTAAGGACAACACTATACAAGGTGGGGGTGCGAACCTCTGTGCAAAATATATATGCGTCTTTTCTCACTGCACTTGCAATTCACTTGGAAAAATTTAATAAATAAGTACCTGCAACTTCAGCTCATCGAAGTGCCCGTTCTCCATTTATGCCTGGGAAGCTGTTTTGGATTTTAACCTGATATATATATATATATATATCATCTATCTCAGCAACTCCTGTTCAAGAACAGACAACAGGCACTCGGGGGGGGGGGGGAAGGGGGGGGGGCGTTAGACATCCACTTTATTGCCACTAGCAAAACAGAATCGTTTCGGAACTTGCCCTTTGTCAATGTCAGTACACCGATCATATAAAATTCATTGAGATAGTGAAAGGAAATCCAAACCAACTAAATACATTTCATTGTGTTCACTTCATTTGCTATAACAGATGTGGCGGCCATCTTCGCGCATCTCAGCATAGTTTGAACAGTAACAGAATAAATACGTTTTTCATGATTATTAAAAACATTCATAGGTATATTTTGTACAATTGTTACAATATTTGCACCTTGATTATTCATAATTGCTGATACCTAGAGGTGATTTCATTTTTAAATTAAATTTTCATGCAAATTAGTACTTCATCCAAATATTTTGTGAAAGATAACATAATCACGGTACACTTTGAAATATTTCCAAACATATACAACTGGATATCGGCTACCTCAAATGACTGGCACGGTAATCAGATGGCAACATATATCATGTTGCCCTAAAAAATTAATACAAGGCAAATTTCCCTAAGACAATCACACCCTGTATGGGCTAATGCTATGGTTAGCCAGAATTATTGGCACCATCCTACCTCATAACTCCACTCACACTATGGATATTAGCCAACTCAAAATTGTATATTATTATTAAACCCTTTTATTCCAACAGAAGTCATGATTGTTCTTCCTGCAGGGCAGCATTCTTCCAATGGAATCTTCCCAGGCCCAAAAGTGTTCCGAGGAGGTGGTGGGTTAGTTGACAGATTTATCCTGTGCATTAGCCAGTGATTAGAGAAATTATACCACCTAGTCATAAAAAAATTCCTTGAAGTTCCGCCACCTAATTTTGCAGCATTTCTTCTTTGCTTACTGTCAAATTTCCCTGGAGCCCCTTTTTGGAGATGGAAGGACCCGACTGCCACCAGGCAGGTCTGTCTTCGGAGTTTCTAGTTTTTCTCCTTAGCTGCGCTCTCGGGCAGCACTTTCTCCAATTAAAAAATTACTGCTTTTCGGCCCTTTCTACTTGGGGGATTTATAATTTTCCCCATAATATTCCAGAACTGGAGTTAGAATAGTAAAAACGCCTCCCGAAAATCCCCTACCTGATAGGGTCAAGACTTGTTTCCTTCCTGTTGTGTCTGTATCCTGACTATCTAATGGGGGCCTGGGCCTGGGTCAAGACTTGTTTCCTTCCTGTTGTGTCTGTATCCTGACTATCTAATGGGGGCCTGGGCCTGGGTCAAGACTTGTTTCCTTCCTGTTGTGTCTGTATCCTGACTATCTAATGGGGGCCTGGGTCTGGGTCAAGACTTGTTTCCTTCCTGTTGTGTCTGTATCCTTACTATCTAATGGGGGGCCTGGGCATAACTAGAAAAATGCCTCTCTCCCATCACCAAGCCAATAAAGGTAGTAAAGCAGCCCTTTGTTCTATCAACTGTTCCTACCAACTCCCAGACAACTCATCCTTTCTAAGGGGTCTGCAGGTAACACCTATTGGCCTTTCCTGGTCCCAGTGACAAGTCCTTGTCCACTGAGTCGTAGCTGTTACTCAGCCAGCCAAGCATGTGTATTCCAATTCTTGAGAGTTGTGATAGGCAGCTGAACTGGTTTTAGGCCAGTTATGGCTCAGGCTGCCTAAAGCGCAATTTTACAAAGTAACTGCTCGGCTTCAGCTAACAAAAATCCGATTTCACTATTAAGTCAAGTTTTAAGACCTTGCCAGGAAATAACGTTGAAGCATTTTTCAGGGCCTTTCCTAAAGTGAGGTGAGAAATAAGGATGTTAATCCCATCATGGCACATTAGAGAAAGTCGGGCCATGCCAACATAGTGAAAGAGCCTTTGACTTTTATTTCACTGAGGGCACACAAACCCCAATAAGTAGTGTGCCCAGTTATTGTATATCACCACCCCACCTTGGGCTTATAAGGCACACTTTAAGGGGTACCTTATTAATCTATAAAAATCAGAGGGTTCTCTTCATCTCAAATGCAGTTTTCCCTGCCATGTGTCACTGCAAAGCATTTAAAATGGATCCTGGTCAGGGCATAGTGATGCTTCTGGCAGAAATAGGTTTTGTCCCATATGTGGGTGGTATAAATATATACAGACCACCACATATTACCAATATGTGTACTTTGGGAACCATTTACAGTGGACTCACAGGGAAGTTAAATAGGCCAAATTGGGAGTACATCACATGTTTTAGAGGGAAAGCACAGGCACTTTTCTACTGTTTAGCAGTGATAAAGCTCACAGAGTCCTAAAGCCAGCAAAAAATATGGTCCGGAAAAAGGCGAACAACCGAGTGTGACCATGCAGAAAATGAGATTTTGCTACAGTCCTACTTATGCAGGATGCTGGACCCACCAATATGTGGGTGCATGCATTGGCAACTCCTGGGCCTTTAGCTCTGTCCTCTTTCTTTTCTGTTGATTCTGATAGTCTGTTATCTGGGAGATGTCAGGAGACAAGTGACCCTAGTGATTTGACCACCAAAAGCGAGGTCCCTTCTTATCTCAGATACAGGTCTTCTCCCTCACTCCATCTCCTCTTTGATGTCCTAACCCCGTAATCATCATTTGCCAAGACTGCTTGTTTGGAGGTTGTACAGCTTGGCCTGCAAAGGAGGAGTTTTTCTAATAAGTAGCAATCCATGTCAAATAACGCTGTTGTCCAGCAATGTTGAGGTCTTATTCTCATCTTTGCAATTGATAATGATCATCCTCTTTACATGCTCATTCTTTCTTTCAATGAACTATGAATCCTTAGAATTGGATGCACACTCGCTGTGGCTGCTGCAATACTTTTTAAATGCCGATTTAAATGCTGATTTTAATAGCACATTAGTAAATTACTTTGTCCTGTGTAAGCGCGCAATCTTACCTTTACTTTACTTTGCCACGCTCGTGACCCCGTTCCGCCCCGGCTCTGTGCCGTTTGCGCGGAGGGTCAGTCAGAGGAGCGACACTTCCTGCCTGCCTGCAACACCACTTCCGCCCTGCTTCCAGGCATCGCAGGTTAGCGGTCTAGTGTTCCCTCTCATAGGTATAAAATGGCAGTATGGAGGAAGCGCAGCGGACGAGCGCAGCGGGAGCGCCGACTTCGCGCCAAAGTCGCGCACAAGTCAAGCCCGTCTGCGCCCGTCCGCGGCCGACCAGGCCCAGGGCCCCGTCGTAATGCCCATTTTTTAACATATTCCTCTTCCGAGCTCCTTAATCTGAACCTCCCAATCCCACCTCTGATCGTGCCACCAGGGCCGCCCAACAATGCGGCATTTTTGTCCCCCCGGACATCCCTGCCCTTAATACTACCTCTTCCCTTGAACACCCTTCCTTCCCCTCTTCCTCCACGTCCCCTTCACCGGTCCCTCTGGAGGTGCTGTATTTAAACACCCGCTCCTTAGTTCGCCATCAGCTCGAAGTTTTCCAACTCTTGCATGATGGCTCCATCGACATCCTCCTTTTAACCGAAACGTGGTTAACCGAGGACTCAGGCCCTGACATTCTAGCCGCTATTCCAGCAGGCTACTACATTATGCAAGCCAACCGACCTGTTGCCAAGACGGGTGGAGGGGTGGCGGCCATTATCCGCTCTGAACTAAAATTCTCGGAGCTGACGATGACCCCCATCCCCAAAACGGATTGCCTTACTATAAAATTCTCCTCACCCAAATCTTCATTTGTCTGTGTTCTGGTCTACAGGCCCCCGGATCATATGCCTTTTTTCTCCCAGCTCTTCGGTGAATCCATCTCCCAGCTTTCCATCAATCATGCCAACATCATGATTATAGGAGATTTTAATTATTGGCCATCTGATACCCACGAAAGCCACCTTTCCGTGGAATTTACGGACCTGCTAGTAGGCATGAACTTCCACCAACATATTCATACCCCTACTCACTGCAAAGGTCACGTCCTGGACCAAGTGTGGACATCTAATCTTGATATCTCCCCTCCTTCTGTACTTCCCTGTCCCTGGTCTGATCATTTTTCAATTTCCTTCTCTCTCCATCTTCACATTCCCCGCCCACCTCCCCTTACCAAAAACCTATCTGCGCGCAACTGGAAGAAAGCCAACATAACTGACTTTCATGCTTTACTGGCTTCTTCTGTTCCAGCCCCTGCGATCTCGGTCAACCATCAAGCCGCCCACCTAGAAGAATGGCTGCTAACTGCCTGTGATAAAGTTGCTCCCTACAAAACCATCAAAGCTAAGCGCCCCCATGACGCTCAACGCTGGTTTTCTGATCAGCTTAAGACTGATAAACTTGCGCTGCGGCAGGCAGAGCGCCGCTGGAGACGCAATTATGATCCTCAACTAAAACTGGTCTACGTAGATGCTTTAAACACTTACAAAAAAGCTATACTATCTGCTAAAACAGCCTACTTCTCTCAAAAAATCCTGGATTCTAACACCAAAGCCAAAGACATCTTTTCTATTGTTAATGAGCTTTCCTTGCCTGATAGGATTACCCCCCAACCTCAACCTACCCAAACTTTATGCGATTCTCTGAATTCCTATTTTATAGATAAAATTTCCAGCATCAAAGATAACATCCCCCCTCCCTCATCACCTCTTCCTTTACCCCCCCCCCCTTTTAAGTTCTAGCCGCCTGACTCCGCTCGCACCAATCTCTCAAGATTAATTCTCCGCTCTTCTTCGCAAAGTCAGCTCAGGCTCACCCAATGACTGTTGCCCCCCTCAGATCCTTAGAGAAGCCTTTCTTGCATGCCCGGGCCCCCCATTAGCTTTGCTCAACAACTCTCTTGCTACTGGGAAGGTCCCCCGTTCCTTTAAACAGGCAGCTGTTATTCCCATTCTAAAAAAAAACAATGCTGACCCCACCATTCTAAGTAATTACTGCCCTATTTCCCTCCTTCCCTATTTGGGCAAAATCCTTGAGACCTATGTCACTCGCTGCCTGAGTACCTTTATAGAGAATTCCTCCTTCCTGGATAACCAACAAGCTGGCTTTAGACCCCTCCACTCCACCGAGGCGGTCATAGTAGCCGTCATGGATGCCTTGAGGAAAGGTTCCGACAACAACATCTCCCAGGCCCTTGTCCTCTTGGACCTGTCGGCTGCATTCGACACAGTCGATCATACTATCCTGATCGACCGTGTCAACAATGCCGGCATCCAGGGGGTGGCCCTCGAATGGCTCAGATCCTTTCTGAGCCATCGTACTCAAGCAGTCCATCTATCTACCTTTTCTGCGCCCTATTCACTCCTTACTTGCGGGGTCCCTCAGGGCTCCGCGCTCTCACCCTGATTGTTTAATTTGTACCTTCAGCCCCTTCTTGTTTCCCTCCGCAATACCCCGGTTACCATTTTCAACTACGCAGATGATCTTCAGTTAATTTTTCCCATTGATCCCCTTCCTTCCTCTCGTTCCAACTTTCAATCCACCATGCTCAACATTGCTGAGTGGATGCTCCATAGTCAGCTAAAATTGAACCCTACAAAAACTGAGCTGGTACTAGTTGGGGGCTCCACTAACCCGTGGAACTCCACCTTTTGGCCCTCCTCTCTGGGGACTCCACCTAGCCCAGTTAGCACGGTGAAGAGTCTGGGGGTGATCATCTCTGAGGACCTCTCCATGAGGCCTCAAATCAACGCAGTTACCTCATCCTGGTTTTTCCACCTTAGGCGGATCAGTAAGATCAGTAGGTTCCTCACTAGAGATGCTCTGATTTTAGTCGTCCTAGCATTGATCACTTCCAGACTCGACTATGCTAACACGTTGTATGCCGGAATTCCATCAATCCACCTCCCCCGGCTGCAACTTGTCCAGAACCAGGCAGCCCGCCTGATCTTTCGCCAGCCAAAATACCAGCATGTCACTCCTCTTCTGCGTAGCCTCCATTGGCTCCCCATTTCCAAACGCTGCATCTTTAAACTTGGCTGTGTCATTTTCAAAGCCCTATCTGATTCAGCCCCTGCATTCATTTCTTCCTGCCTGACACGGTACGTCCCTCATAGAGACCTCCGCTCTGCTACTCATAACCTCCTGGTTATCCCTAAAACCAGGCGGAAAAAGCACGGGGGCCTCAGCTTCTCTGCCATGGCACCCGCCACCTGGAATTCCCTTCCCACTGCACTCCGCCTCTGCCCCACCTACGATCACTTCCGTAAACTCCTGAAGACCTTCTTGTTTCAGTCAATACCCGAGTAACTCCTCCACCCTAGTTGCCGTTATGTCAAGAGCGCCATGAAACCGTTGGTGAACGTGCGCAGTACAAATAGTTTTAACGTAACGTAACGTAGAATGTTTTGTTTTCCTTAGGAAAGGAGTCCTTCTGAGGTTCTCCATTTCAGCCATATGACATCTTGCCTGCCGATCTCACAGTAGGCTTTAGACTAAATGTTAGGCTTTCCTGAAATTCATTTCTCACCAGCGGTTAAATCCCCAATTTCCAAGAGGGGCCTTTTCTGGTTGCCCTCTTGTCCGTTCCCATTTTGGAGAATATTCTTCTCCTGTTACTCTCTGCAAATAAACCTTCTGGTTACAGTGATTGCTGGCACCGTCTTGGGAGCAAGGCACCAGTCTTTGTACGGATCCTTTCTATTGTTTCCTTCTTGAAGGGCTAGCCCACTATAGACCCCCCAGGTCTATAGTGAACGTCCCGTCAGATATCTAACTTAATCGGGACATCCATCTTCCACACCAATGTCCAAACCCTCTTCTAAAGAAGAGTCTAGTCTTCTTTCTTTTTCTGGGTATGAGGAGTGCAAAGAAGGTGCGTATAGCTAATATATCCCTTTTTGCTCTTCTGATGTTTTTTCTTTGACTGTTGGCCCTTAATCACCATGTTGATAAGAAAGAGTGAAAAGGGGGTAATGCCCTTACCAGTACATTTCATTGCAATGAGTCATGTTTGTTCTGATCACAGACTTCCTTCCCTAACACCCTCCTTCCGCCTTATGAGATGCCTTAATTGTATCTAAAACCCCTTGTTAATCTCTTCGGGATTTCCTATAGTAAGGGTGGCCCTTATATTCTTTTCCATGATTGTTAATGTATATTTTAAAGAAACAACGTGCCTGTCTCAAGGCATGAATCACCCCCTTAGGTAAGGACGGTGATAAGGAACAGTAGTACTCAACATTACGAAGATTACTCTATTTATGTAGTACTTGTTCTGTTGGGATTTGGATACCACAAACCTGGTTTCCAAGGAACGGCGTTCTGTGTAAGATTAGAGTGATGTTCAAGAAAAAACTGGGGAAGAAAACGTTTACCCCAGATTATACTCTGGGTCGAGGAAGACCTAGTGTTCCTCATCATTAATGACGACTTTGTATCATCTGCTTCCAAACGAAGAGTGAGTTGATGTATGAACATGGTTCAGGAGGCTTGTTTCCTGGTGTTTTTCTGCAGTCCTGATTTCCACTTTGGCAGTAATCATGGTTTTGTGTGTTACTTTGGTCAAGAGGTGATACATTTCTCCAAATTAGTGTGGAGTGCCTGTCATCACTCTCTTCTGTATGTATAAGCGTAAGCCGACTTTCTACAGAATTGGGGCATATGGTCCGATTTCTCTGAGCCTTTGAGATGGGCATAGTGCACAATAAACTCTTCATTGGTACTGGGTCATTGTATTGTCCATAAGGTTTCTCAGTACTTCTTTCACATAGTTCTAGGTAGAAGGAGATATTTGTGATAACATTAGAGGTCGGTCTGCAGGTTCTAAGATGAGCAGCTTTGTCTCATACTACATCTTCTTGCCTCCTCTTAAGGTTTCCTCAATCTTCTTCCCTCCTTTTTTCTCTTCAGTTTGCCTCTCCTTCTAAACCCTAGCCATCTTGTGGCTTTTCTCTTTCTTTCCCTGGATACTGTCAGGATTCCACGTTTTCCTTCCACTGCCCATTTGTGGCTGTTTCTTTCTCTTCCCAGTCCTCATAAGGCTTGCACCATTTAATGGCTACTGGCCTTTTGTTTCCCCTGCCCTCTTGATGTTGCCTCAATTTACTCTCACAATTGCCTTTTTCCATCCTTGTCCTTCCCTACCATGTCCTTTTGCGGCGGCCTTCCTTTCTTTTCTCTAGTTCTCTCTCACTCCCTTTCCCTGCACATGTCCTCTTATGGCTTCCTTCTTTTCACCCCTGCATTCTCATGGCTTTCTAACATTCTCTTTCCTGTCCTCTTGTGTGTGTCTCTCTCTCAATAATGTTCCCTTCTCATTGCTCCCCTTCATTCTCTGTCCTGCCCTTTCTGACTGTGTTGCTTTTTCTCCTTTGAGTTATTCATTTCACTTTTATGCGCGCTCTTGGATGCCTCCTCTTCTTTTACAGACTATTATGTCTGTCTCCTTTTGCGTATCCACTTTTGGCTCCTTCCCTTTCCTAACCAGTAGCTTTATTACGTTGTAATTTCTCTTCTTGGCTCCCATTTTCCTTTATTTATCTCCCTCCCTCAGGTTTTGACACTGCTCTTCTTATTCCTTTGCAGGAGTCATTGAGCAGAGGCTGCACAGCTCTTGTTTGCCACAGGGCTTGGAAGCAGAATGGGTCTTTGCCGGTGTGAATTACCATTATGGAGGAAAGCCCGATGGTAAGCAAAGAGGCAGAATTTTGAAGGATTGCTGTAAGGTTAGGATCTATGCTGATGCAGTGTGTTAAACCTGAGAAAGCATCCTTGCATGAAGGAATGTGATGTAAGGAAAAAGCCAAGGACCATTGAGGCTGTCCTGTTATTTAACCCCCAGACTTTACTTAGGCCCCCTTTTACATCACTATGGGCTATCAATTTTGTGGTTGCAGAAACCCACACCTTGTGGATTATTCATTTCTCTCATATAGATTAGCTATTGTTTGTAGTCCTCAACAAGTTTCTTCTCTTCGGACCTGGTATTAAAGGTTTCGTTAACAAGTTGGACTATTTTATTATTTTGTGTTTTTTAAGAGCACTGTCATGTCCAGTCATTTCAGAACAATTAGACAGAGCAGGAGAAGACAATGCAGGAGTGCCGAAAAAGAAAGGTAGAAAGAGTGATAAGAACAGATACACCAGTGTTTCAAAGCACAGATTGGGAGAAAGTAAAAGGGAAGGAGTTGGGATTAAAGATGGGACAGTATGGTGTGCAGTGAAAGGCATGATCTCTTTTTTTGATGGTGTTTGACGTGTGCAGACTTCAAAATGACTAGACAAGATCCTGAGGTGGAGATTTGGAGAGGTGAAAGTAGAAAATGAAGGTAAAAGATAATGTTTGAAGAGTTTTCTGGGGAGTGAAAAATAATGTGGGGTTGGCATGATTTAGAAATTGGGGAAGACAGTGAACAGTACCATATTTGACTTACAGGTCCGATGGAAGTAGTAGAGGGGGCTTTTACATCAGTCTGTATACTTACTATTCCTGCATCCAATCCATCTCCCTCCCTAATTGATCAATATGCCTGTATAGCGCAGAGCTGAAGAAAGAGTTGTATGAACGGTTTCATATGCCAATCCTTTTCCCCTTTTTACTTTGCCTAGGTTCTTGTTGTTGATTTCTCCAAAAGACCAACTACAGACATTTTTATGCAGAAAGCTTTACTTAATTTGCTTTACTTCTTGTTCAAACATAAGGTATGCCTTACGCTTGACTGATGTAAAGCCTGGCAAAGGCTTCCACTCTTTTAGGCTTGACTCTAGGTTTCTTAGGTGGCTGCTCTGGGCATTGTCCAACAGCCTGCGTTCCATTTTCTTCCCACCACTCTTTTTTTTACAATGACTTCCCACTCTCTCTTCTGCCAGTCGATAACCTTTTCTTTAACATGTGTAGGTTATGCGCTTGTGTGCTGATTATTTAGACTCTTAGACAAAGCGAAACTCACCTAGGTACAGAGTGATAACAATCTTAGACAGACGACTGGAGATTTATAGACATGGGGTGACCGATGGGAGGTTGCAGGCAGAGCTTGTGTGTTTCAGAAAAGTAGCTGTCTAGTGTGGAATATGTCTAGTGTGGAATATTTGTATCCTGTGTCTACAAACAAGCTAGGAATTGGTCTCATCCAGGATAAAAGACATGTACCTTATGTGGTAGAATAGCTCAACATGTTGCCATTTATCTGTAAAAGAGCACTCCAGAGAGCATTCCCTCCTCTGTTAAAGAACTGGGAGCGTTGGTGTGGATTTAACAAAAAAAACCACTTCCCTGTTCTGAGTACTCTTACGTAGTAGCCAGGTACAGAGGTACTACAAATGGGGGGCACAGCCATAATCACCACACTATCATTCATATTGCCCTGGGAATTGATCGGAGACAAAAATCAACACAACTGGGAGTTCTTTTCAATGCTGAGATGTCCATAGGCTCCCCGATGAATACAGCGCACCAGCCGTAGGACTGGCAACACTTTGCCCAAACAAATGGTTCACTGAGGACCAAGAGTGAGTATTTTGGAAACTGTGAGGCAACAGGCTATTGAGATGTGCATATTATGAGATAAAACATAACCTTTGTGCTTAAATCAAAAAGAAACAGCAAGCAACATAAATGGATCACCCATCTTAATTCTTAAGGCATTTAGTGATCGGTGGTGGTTTTTCAGCAGTGCACTATCAACTTTTTTCTTTTATGGCGAGTACAGGAAGCTCTCCAAGGGGTGAAAAAAGAGCACTTTGCTAAACGTAAAATAATTTGTTGACTGTGGCAAAATGATGTATTGAAATGTGAGAAATAATACCAAAATTAACTGGTGCCAAGAATCTGTCTCCGAATGAACGTAATTTGGCAAGAATCTTATTACAAACCCCTATGGTTTCTAGGAATGTGATATTTAAAATGTATTCAAATTATTTCCTGAATAGAATGCATTTCACCCCAAATGACTATCTAAAATATACCCTATCTGATAGAGACTGCAAGCCGCAGATTCCTTACCCTAGAATTATCCCTCGGCATCAGACTGGATCTGGAATTCGTTTTCTTGAGCAGTGCACCTACGCGCAGTAGGTGGCATTTCCTGGTTCTGCTTGCCAGCATCGCCAGCATCCGTGCTAGTTGTGACAAGTGCAGGGCCTATATAGGCACCATCCCAGCGTGCTAATGTTCTTTTCTTTCCATGCCAGTCAGCACAGATCCAGAGAGAGTTACCCCTTAGTCACTTTTTGACTGTACTTTTTCGATGTTTTGTCAAGGCTTTTTTTTAGAGTTCTTCTCCTGGTAGGGCAGGAATATCCACTTGGAAGACAGACTTCAAGCCCTGTGGTGCCTGTCTTAGATGTCGGTGACGGACCTGCACCTTGTATGTCTCTGGTGCTTGGAACGTAACCATGACGTGAAGACTTGTGCCGATTGCCATGTCATGCACCCTAAGACCTTGAGGCACCGATCTCTCAAGCTCCTTGACGACCCACAAGCGACGATGCGACTCTCTCAATCTTGCTCAAGAGTATTGTCCCCGGATCGCTCGTGTAGTCCACAATCCTCGTCGTATTCCAAGTTGTCAGGCCACTCTGGTTAATACCACAGATCAAAAAAGCAAGAAGTCAAGGAAGGCTTCAACTTTGCGTCAGAAGACAATGGAGCGTTCACATTCGAGGCCTGGCTCAGTGGTTGAGCCAGAACTTTGTCAGCTCCGCACTCCCCAGAGTTTCCGGGAAATACTCCCACTCTTATAAGCCCATGCACCACATATTTGAGCGGCCTGCTCCCGCTGTCGCAACTTTGGGTCCCACGTGTCCGGGAGGGGGCCTTTCTGGCTTCATGCCAGTGGTTCACTATGAACATGCCAAAGTCACACCTGACTCCCTCTCAAATGCTCCCCTTCGTCGGAGCTGTTCTGGACACAGTGCAGTTTTGGGCTCATCCTCCAGAACGGCGAGTCCAGGATATTCATGTTATGATTCCAATGTTTTAGTCTCTATCCTGGATTTCCGTGAGACTGACTTTGAGGCTGAGGGCCTCATGGCCTCCTGCATCCTGCTTGTGAGACCTGCCCGCTGGCCTATTATGGCTCTGCAGTGAGACCTGAAGTTCCAGTGGGTGCACCATCCGGGAAATCTCTCCAACATGGTCCAGATCTCTGAGGGAACTGCAAAATGTCTGCAGTGGTGGTTAACAAACCCCAGTTGGGTCAGTGGTAGATCCCTCTCTCTTCCTCAACCAGATCTCACAGTGGTGACCAATGCATCACTCCTGGGATGTGGCGGCCATCTGTGATAGGCCTCTGTTCTACGGCAGAATTCGGACTCCGCGTCAACCTTCCGGAGCTCCGTGCCATCCTGCTGACATTAAAACCTTTGCTACCTTTCATCAAGGGAAAGCTAATGCAGATGTTCTCGAACAACACCACCGCCATGTGGTACTGCAACAACCAGGATGGGGTGGGGTTGTGGACCCTTTGTCAAGAGGCCCTGCATCTCTAGGCATGGCTGGAATGTCAGGGTATTTCCCTTGTGGTTCAACACCTGGCAGGGGTCTCGGAACACCAGGGTGGACATACTGAGCTGCAACTGCCATGCGGATTACGAATGGCACCTCCATCTGGAGGTGTAAAGTCTCTTTCAGCAGTGGAGGAGCCTTGATTAGATCTGTTCACCACTGCTGAGACCACGCAATGTAAGCAGTGTTGCGCACTGGAGTTTTCAAAGTGGCTCACACTCGGAGACACTTTTCGTCTTGAGTGGCACTCAGGCCTCCTATACAGCTTCCCACTCATGCCACTCCTGCCTGGAGTCCTCAAGAAAATCAGGAATTACTGGGCCCAAGTCATACTCTTTGCTCCGGAGTGAGCTCAGTGATTTTGGTATTCCAAACTGTTGAGCATAGCCATCGGTCCTCTGATCAGGCTGTCCCTTTGGGAGGATCTTCTGCTGCAGCAGCACAGTAGGGTTCTCCACCTGAACCTGTCAACACTCTTCTTGCATGGAGATTCAACTGCGACAGTTGACCGCTTTCAACTTTCCGCCTGAAGTCTGCGATGTCATTCTGCCCATCCGGAGTCTCTCCACCAAATCGGTATGCTCCTGCCATAGGAGGGAGTTTGTGGCATTGTGTGCAGAAAAGCAGGTTGACACTCCCCCCCCCCCCCCCTCTTTCTCTCCTCCCCCACCCCCTCCGTCTCTCCTCCCCCACCCCCTCCTCCCCCCTGCCCCCCCTCCTCTTTCTGCTCCCTTCTCAGGTTCTTCTCTTCATTCTTTCCATTGCCCAGCAGAGCTCTGCTCTGGGCACCTTAAAAGGTTATCTTTCTGCTATCTCAGCCTTTCTGCATGACCAGCCATCTCTCCTTAAATCCCCTGCTATATATAGGTTCTAGAAAGGTTTGCAACATATATTGTTTCCTTCTCCCTTTATCATGCCTCATTGGGACCTTCTTCTTGTCCTGACCTTCCTGATGTGTGCTCCCTTTGTGGCCTTGCACAACTGTCCTCTCAGGCTCCTTACCATCATAACATCTGCCCAGCGGGTCAGTGAGCTTCAGGCTTTATCATCCAAGCCTCCTTACCTGAACATTTGTCCAGATAAGCTGGTTCTACAAACTAAAGCTTCCTTTCTACTGAAAGTCGTCACTCCCTTTCATGTAGGCCAGTTCATCACTCTGCCTACTTTTTAAGGTCCGCCATATCCCTCTAAGGAAGAGGAGCGACTTCAACTGTACCCAAAAAGAGCATTGACATTCTACATTGACCACGCAAAAGAGTTGTGGGTGGGCAACTAACTCTTTGTAGGGCATGTCAGAGCAAAGAAGGGAAATGCTGTGCAGAAACAGACCATCTTCCGATGTATCGTGCTCTGCATTAAAATCTGCTACGCATTGGCCAAGTAGGAACTCCCTGCGGGTTTGCGTGCTCATTCCACCAGAGCCAAGGCTGAGACCACTGCGTTAGCATGCGGAGTGCCGGTCCTGGACATCTGCCAGACAGTAAATGTACACAAAACAATACTTCCTGGACAGTCCGGTGCATCGGGATGGGCACATTGCCTGTTCGGTGTTGCAGGAGTTTTTGGTATGAAATTGTTTCACAGAACCACCTCCAGGGAGATATCGCTTGGGTATTTATTCTATTCTAAAGTAAAGAATCTGCGGCTAGAAGTCTCTATCAGATGGACAAGTTACTTACCTTCTGTAGCGCTTATCTGGTAGAGACTCTATCTAGCCGCAGGTTCCTTACCGACTGTCCAGTCCTTCCCGCTCTGCGAATGGATTTCTAGGGACCGGGCTTTCCCCTTTCAGGGCCCTATATTTCCACACCAGTGATTCATGTTCTTTGTGGCTCTGCGCTCCTGGTAGAAATGCTGCAAAAAGAAACTGATGTCAGCACGCTGAGGTGGTGTCTATATAGGCACTGTGCACGTCCCATCCAATGCGAACTACTCTGCTGCCATACAGAGGCCATCGATGCCACCTACGGGAATGCAGGCTTACTGCTGGCGAAAACGTTTATGGATCCAGTATGACGCCTGGGGATGATTCTAAGGTAAGGAAACTGCTGCTCGATGGAGTCGCTACCAGATAAGGCATTACTGAAGATAAATAACTTGTCCTTTACTGCGGCCAGCTGCCCCAGATGCAATGAGGCAGAATCATGTCACATCTGGTGATGCCCAGTTGCTGCTGAATTGCTTTGGTTTAACCAAAGGCATAGGTTGTAGACCTCAGTACATAAAATTGAAAAATTCATATGAAAATGATTTTATGATGTCCAAAAATGGACTGTCTAGCCATGTCTCATCTAACTGGGCTGTGTGAAAAGGACTTTACCCATTAATTTCCTAACCACAGGGGATTGACTTAATTGTTTATGCATTGGCAAGAGAAGCTGTCAACAGCCTTTTAAAGTTCTGAAATAGAGAAGATAGCCTGCCTTTCTGTAAGTGGACCGAACAAGGCATTAAAACTGTTTTCTTTTGTACTGAGGTGTTCTCACCAGTGTATTAAAGTCATGTGCTTCCCCTTACATATCCAAAGGTAACAATCTCAATGTCTCTTTTTTCAAAAAAGACTGAGCAGCTTGCTTTTCTGCGAATCTTCTTTTTTTGTTGAGCTTCATGGTTTTAGCTCGGTGTTGCACCTCTCTAATATTTGGTCTTTGGCAAGCAGTAAACATATTAAAACAAGATACAGAAAGTGTATGGTTCCTCCATCAGGTTAACCACAATATCAGTCTACACTGTGTGCTTGATATCTGTGATGTGTAATATACTGTGAAGAATTAATGTTCTTCTGTAGAGTTCTCTCTGATACTAAAAATATAGAAATAGGACTATCTATTGCATGGTCCGTAGACTAAAAATAGATGGATTACGCTCAATTCGAGGAAAAATTATCCAAGTTACCAAACAACTCTGCTCCTTTTGTAGTAGAGGCTGAATGTTAAGAAAGTGAAGGGCTAAGATACGTGTACAGTGACTTTGAGCCACTGAATAGGAAAATGTCATGCCAGGCAGTTGTCAGTATCTAAAGTAAGCCATTGAAGAATGAGTGTGGGTCTGGCTCAATGGCACCAGATTGAAAGTAAACTTAGGCAAACACAAAAATTAAATTAAGAGAATAGACAAGGTGAACATAAATGTCTATTACATTCTTCATTTTAATCCTCTAGCAGAAAGTACTTCATAGAAAAATATGTGACTATCTGGATTTTCACTGATTTCTGTGAAGCAACAGCAGTCTCAATTTACACCCAGAGATTACTGAACAATCAACACCAGTCCGTTTAAAAAAAAAAATCTTTCCTGAGTGGTAAGACGTCAAGTTGATTGAAATGTGTAGTAGGGACTGTGCCACACTCTTGCACTTTTCTCCTTAACCCCATTTGTGCACCTTTTTGTATCAAGACCCCTGGCCCCATCACACCCAGGCATATCTCTTATCACTCATCTTGTGTTTTCAGAGTCATGATCTCTATGCGCCCCCACATCACACCTCACATCCCTTTTGTGTTTTTGCCCTCAGGAGCTTGACACATTTAATCTAGTGAGCTACAGACCGCTTCCTACGAGATACTGGGAGACACAAGCTCTACATATTCTCTGACAGACCTACTATGTAGGCTCCCACTACTCCGCCCAGGCCGAAGCTCACCTAAAGTGCCTGTGCAATACATAAATATCTCATTAGATGCTAGACTGTATTGACATTTGCTGCTATGGTCTACCTCTTTGGCCCTGATGTATTCTTTCTTCATTGGGGGGCTTCAAATGTACATGAACATTTCTAAAAATGTCCTAATCCTGGGGGAACATTTAACATTTCCAAAATCTGCCATAAATTAAGAAATCCACAGAAAATCTGAGCAACCAGTTTGAAAGTAACATCCTCATTGCTTTCTCTGCTTCATCAACATTATATCACTACAATTACATCCTTTACGTACAGGGGGTATGAACAGGCATGTGTTTGTCTGCTGGCAGGTCAAGCACAGGGGTCATGACTTTGAGGAGATGAGGCTGTGCACACTTCTTGGCGCTATTACTAAGAGTCTGCTGGCATTGCCCCTGAAATGTCCCTTATGGTCGCCAGAATGTGTGGCAGCATGGTTCTTCTTCCTTTATAACCTGTTGTGCTTTCTTTGTCTGGTAGGAGAGACCGGATTCAAGGCTTGTTATGCTGAGGTTTTGAAGATCGTCCAAGGAAAGCTCCACCAGCCAGAAGAGATCCAGGGCCGCTCATTCTATGCATTTTCCTATTACTATGATCGAGCTGTGGACACAAATCTAATAGGTACATTAGCCTTGGTGCTTAAGAATCCCTTATACTTTTGACTACTATAACAATTCTATTTAGCCGTCCTTCAAAGGAATGGTTGTATTATTTGACTATTCAGTAACCACAAATGACTCCCTTTGTCATTGTCACAGATTATGACTATCAACTCTGCGCTCTGTAACCCTCTAGTTGTAATGTCATGAGAATGGAAATAGTGCTGACTTGCTTTCTGGTCACCAGTATCCATCTTTGCAGGTCTGGACCCCATACAGGGTGAACTCTGATCGATACTTCTAGCCATAAATTCCTCACCTTTTGAATATTTCCCAGGTGTCCGAAAGCATCCAGAAACTTTTTTTCAGTGCCTCTTCACACTGGAAGTGGCGCCATGCGGCTCCACACTGATGCTTTTCTGCTCAGGAAATGACGTGCGGGGCCTATTGTAGGCGTCACCTCCACAAGTTGACTCCAGTTCATTTCTATCTGTGCCACTAGACTCCGATCCAGAGCTCCCTCTCGTCTCTCAGACCGTTAGCTCCATATTTTTTCAAATTTTCTCTGATGTGCAAGAGATGTAACTCAATAAAACAGGTTTCAAGCCCGATAGAACCTATTGCATACAAATAACTAGGACGGGTCCTGTATGACTTTGTGCCGATACCACTTCTGTCATGAGTTCTCAAGAAGATCAGGACTGACTAGGCCCAAGTTATCCTAATTGCTCCAGATTGGGCACAGAGAATACTGTATCCAGAACTCCTGTGCTCCAGCACATGTCCTCCGATCAGGCTGCCACTTTGGGAGGACTTGTCACCGCAACAGGGCAGGGTCTGCACCCGGGCCGTCACACTCCACTTTCATGCTTGGAGATTGAGCTGTTACAGCTGAACACCTTAGACCTTCCTCCGGAGGTGGTTGATGTCATCTTGACAGCCAGGCATACCTCGATAAAAGCTGAATGCGCCTGTTGTTGGGACATATTTGTGGTTTGGTGCGCACATCCCAGATTGACCCTCTCCAGGCCAAGTTTCCAGACGTTTTTCTGTTTGTTCGGTCTGTAGCCTGGCAAGGGATTGTTCTTACCATTTTGAGATCAGCCCTCATTGTTCAAGTCACTGGTTGTCACGTGATTCTTTTTAAAGGGCTGCGACACGTGTCTTTTTTCCCCTATGTCATGCCCCAAAGGGCCCTTAATCTGGCCTGACAAATCTGTGTGTGCTCCGTTCGAGCCATTTCAGAGCGGTCCTTTATGGCTCCTTACTGTTTCTGTGGACTCTGACATCTTTTCTGTCAAAAGTTGTAATACCTTTCTGCATCTTTCAAACCATCACCCTGCTGTTCTATACTGCGCCTTACCTCTTTGAGGAGAGACTTCATTGCTTGGATCCCAAAAGAAAGCTGAGCTTCTACAGAAATCATACCAAAGAGCACTGAATGGACACTCTGCTCTTTGTGGGGTTTTCTTGTGTGACAAAAGGCAGAGCAGTGCAGAAAAGAACCATCTCCAGCGGGATTGTGCTCTGCATTAAGATCTGCTATGCATTGGCCAAAAAACAGCCTCTGGAAGGACTGCATGCTCATTATATTAGGGCCAAAGCTGCTACCACTGTTTTTTCATGTGGAGTCGCTGTCCTAGACTTTTGCTAGGCGGCTACAAGGGCATCCCTCCATATATTCCCTAAGCATTATTGCCTGGACATCCCTGTTCACAGAGAGGGGCAATTTGCCTGCCCGGTCCTGCAGGACTTTGTTTTTTGAATCCATTGACAGACCCACCTCCAAATAGGTATTGCTTTGGTATCTATTCATAAGTTGAGAAATCTGCTGCTAGAAGTCTCAATAAGAAGAGTGAGCTACTTACCTTTGGTAATGCTCTTTGTGGCAGAGACTGTAGCTGCAGATTTTTGACCAAACCTCTCATGCTCCCCGGTCTGTGATTGGACTCTATCCAGTAATAGGATCTCAAATCTAGAAATCTGCACACAGTCTATCAATGTTCTTTTGTAGGACTCTGATGTCAGCTTGCGGGAGTGGCACCTACATGGGTCACACACATCATTTCTGGAGTGTAACGGCATCAGTGCAGAGCTGCAATGTGCCACCTTCTGGTGAGCAGACTGTAGTAATTAGCTTAGACAAGCCAAGTAGAAGTTGAGAAGTTTATTGAGAGAGACAGCTTGAACAACCACCTTCAGCAAGATACCAGTAGAGACTGTTCAGATGAGCACACAGAGAATGTTACAGTGAGAATGTACAATAACAATTCCAACATGGAATACCGCACACCTTCCCCCCTAAAATAAACAAAAGAGAAATTAAATAGAAAAAGAAAATAGTAAACAAAATAAAAGGAAAACTTCAACACAAATAATCATGTAATTTTACAGGAATCTGCTTGACACGAGAACTCTTCCTCACAACTAAGTCAGGGACATCATTGTCTCGGGAAACAGGATTTTGAGAACAGGAATTAGTTTTTTGGGCAATGGGGTCACCAACATTACCTTCATTAGAAAATGTGGGAAAAACATCTTGAGGCAAAGTATGAACAGGGGAAACATTTAAATCTTGACTCTCCTGCATAAAAGTGTCTAACATAGCAGAGTAAGGCACATGGTCTTCAACAACAGAATTCTTTGGCATGTTATCTGAAGTGGAAACATGGGTGCCAGAGGAAAATGGTGAACATTGACTTTTCCCAAGATTCAAATTTTTACACAGAGACACTCTTCTGAAATTCCATACTTTACCCCCCTCAACACGAACTGCTTTAGAAAAAATTTCAATAACCTTGCAAGGATCAGACCATTTGTTCCATTTATTCCCAACGGACCTGCCAAACTTGACACGTACAAAGTCACCAACTCTGATCTTCCTACCACGGTTGTTTGAAGATAAGAAATTACTTTTCATTTTTTCTTGGTATTTCAAAACTCTATCTTTAACTTTATCACTGTCAAAAGAAGTTTCACCCGGGAATTTAATTTTCATCCACCAAGGAAGAAGTTTTGAACCGGGCTTCCTACCTCTAAGCATCTCAAAAGGAGGCAGCCCTGTGACTGAGTTGGGCGAGGTTCGATAAGACAATAACGTAGCACGCAAGGCTTTTCTCCAATCCAAATCACTCTTAATGGCCAATTGGATGGATTCCTTAATGACCCTGTTAAAGCGTTCCGTTTGACCATTGGCCTGGGGGTTGTAATTGGACACCCTTTTATGCACAATGCCACATCTTTCAAGAAAAGACACAAATTCTCTACTGATAAACTGTGGACCATTATCAGACACAACATCAGCTGGAATCCCTTCCCTACAAAAAACTTCATCTAGGAACTGAATAACCTGTGTAGAATCAACCTTGTCCACGATCTTGAGTTCCGGCCATTTAGAAAAGTAGTCAATTAAGACTAAAGCAAACACCTCTTTGCTAGGAAACAAAGAAAGAGGTCCAATAATATCAATGCCTAATTTTTTCCAGGGACAGGTGACAAACTCAATGGGAGAGATATCCGTGGACAAAGGTTTGACAGTCTTGTCACTTTTGGCACACGGAGAACAAGAACTAACCCACTTATCAACCATTTTATCAATCCCGGGCCACCAGTAGAATTCACGGATACGTCTCTTGGTACTGGACATTCCCATATGGCCTTCGTGTGCCATAGAAACAATCTTTTCTCTTAAAGTAGAGGGAGGAATAATTTTATCACTTCTAATAACAAATCCTCGGTCAAACATAAGTTCATCCTTAACCTTAAAGAAAGAAAGGACATCACCAGAGAGATACCTTTCCTGGGGCCAACCATGCTGCAAATAATCTACCACGGCAGATAAGCAAGTATCATTACACATTGCTTCCCTCCAAGCAATCTCAGATATGCCATCGGACAGACCTGCACAGTTGCATTCATTGATATCATCAATGTTAAAAACTACATCAGAATCAGATTGGTCAGGACAAATGGAATTAACTAACGGTAACCTGGACATGCAATCGGCATGTACATTCAAGCGACCAGGAATATACTCCACAATACACTGGAATTCATGCAGTTTTGCAACTAGGCGGGCCAAACGCGCAGTTAAAGTTCTGCCACCACCAGCTGCCAACATATTTATCAAGGGCTTGTGGTCGGTCCTTAGTCGAAACCTAGTTCCCCAAATAAACTGTCTAAAATGCTCACATGCCCAAGTACATGCTAAAAGCTCTTTTTCTATGGTGGAGTAGTTATACTCAGCCCCGCTCAATGTCCTGGAAGCATACGAGACTACATGTTCATGTCCATCACTTTTCTGGATTAGCACAGCACCCAAACCGACATTGCTTGCATCCACACATACTATGCATTCATTACCCAACTCAAACGGTCTAAGAAAAGGGGCATTCGCCACTTCTTGCTTCATAGAATCAAAAGCAGATTGTTGGTCGTTGCACCAAACAAATTTTACATCTTTTTTTAACAGAGATCTCAAAGGATGAACTTTTGAAGCATAGTTCTGAACAAACTTACTATAAAATTCAGTTAGCCCTAAAAATGACACCAACTGTTCCTTGGTCGACGGTGCTGCTGCTTTTGCAATGCTCTGAATGTGATTGAACTTAGGTTTGATACCTTCAGAGGAGATCTCGTGACCAAGATATTCAACCTTGCTTTGTCTGAATTCACATTTTGACAATTTTAATGTTAAACCCTTTTCTTGAACACACTTTAAAACTTTCTCAAGATTTTCGTCATGCTCCTCAAAATTTTTACCATAAATGAGAATATCATCTTGAAAGGCGATGGCACCTAAACAACCCTCTAAAACAATTTTCATAAGCCTTTGGAAAACAGAAGCCGCTAAACCAAAAGGCATTCAGCAATATTGAAACATACCTTCTGGTGTAATGAAGGTTGTTAGAAACTTAGACTCTTCATGCAACAATACCTGATGATATGCACTAGTTAAATCTAGTGTAGAAAAAACAGATGCACCTGACAGGGTAGAGATGAGCTCATGTATATGAGGCAAAGGATGTCTGTCTATCCAAATCTCCTTGTTTAAACTTCGAAGGTCAACACACAGACGAAGTTCGCCATTGCTCTTAAGGGATAAAACTACAGGTGAAACCCATGGGGAGGATTCCACCGGTTCTATGATTTTCTTATCAACCAAATCAGACAAAATCCCTTTCAATTTTTCACGATAAGCCAAGGGGACATTTCTTACTTTATGCCGAACAGGGATGGCCGATTCTTTGAGAATAATACGGTGTTTAAAGTTTATAAAAACTCCTAAATTATCAAAAAAAATGGATGAAAACTTGTGCTTCAATTGAACAATAAAATCATTCTCAGGAGGGACAACATATACAGGGGGAGAAGCATTAGGATCAAGTTTAATGCCTAGGTCGTGTTGATGAGGCCAACACAATATGGATGCTCCTTTGGTAGCAACATAAACTTTACCTTTGGTTGTCCTGTCTTTAAACTTAATATCAGCCAACATGTACCCTACAATATCAATTTTCTTACCAGTATACCCACCAGGATTCACATCTGATGGTAATAATTTGGTCGAGCTCCAGTACTGGTTAAAAACATTTTTGCCAATTATAGTGTACCATGCACATGAATCAATGAGCATGGGAATTTCCTTACCATTGATAACAATAATATCAGTGGGAAATCCTTTACATTCCGAATCACCAACACACAATAAGGTATTGATTTCAGAAGGTTGTTCTGTGTCCTCACATTCTTCGTAAGACACGAAATTTACTTTTTGAGAGGATTTACACATTTTGCTAAAGTGGCCAGATCTTTTACACTTTATGCAAATTTTGTTCCAAGCAGGACAACCTCTGTAGTTACCTACGTGGTCATTTGCACCACATCTATAACAAATAATCTGGGATTTTTTTACAGGAAATTTATTTTCTCTTCCAGAAAAATCCTTTCTGGGAGGAAAAGAGGGCTTTTTATAATTAGTAAAATTTTTTACTAATGACACTTCAGGAATAACTACCTTACTTTTGGCATCCTGACTTCTGATTTCATTCACAAATAATTCGGATTGCTCAATGCCTTTGGCAATATTTAACACAGCACTAAGGGTAGATTCAGTACCCATCCAAAGACGTTCTTGAATTTTTTTACTTTTTGTACGCATCATAATTTGGTCCCTTAAAACCTGTTCAAAATTAATGGTTTCAAAAGCACAGTACCCAGCCAAAGTGCGCAATGCGGCTACATAGTTTTCTATGGATTCATCCTCTTTTTGTGCTTTAGAATAAAATTTAAATCTTTCCATTACAGTATTGATCTTCCTTCCAAATCTAATGCTTAATTGCTTTACGACTATCAAAAATATTTAAATCAACAGCACCAACATTTTCAATAGGAGGTAAGTTTTCTAATTCTTTGAGTCCTGCACCACCTAAACAGTTCTTTAACAAAGCTAACTTTCTTTTAGGCGAACACCCATCTTCCTCAATTACATCTACATAGGCTAGAAATGTAGGATACCAAAGATCCCATTCTACTTTATGATCTCTTGCTGTAGGAAGAAAATGTGAAGGAGAAGTAATGTTATTTGACATTTTTAGGTAAAGAGATATGTGTATACAATGAAAAATGGTTTCACAAAATAATAAAAGTAGTCACCGTGGTCTTGGTAGAAGTAGGCCTCAGTAGAAGAACAGGAAATGCAGAATAAACAAGTGGTCACTGTGAAGTTTTCTTTTTTTTTTTAAAACAAAAACGAAGAATTAAAAATAAGGATGTAACTTGTCAAGTAGATAGCGTTGTAAACGTCGTTATCCTCAAAGAAAACGAAGGAAAAATACACGTTAAAACGATTAGTTTAGCTTGAAATTGTTCGTGGTTGTTGCTATGGAAACCACATGCAACAAAATGGCCGCTGGAACGCACACGCAATAACGTGATGCGTGTGATGACGCTGTGAGGACACTTCACTGGAACGCACACGCAATCGCGTGATGCGTGTGATGACGCTGTGGAGACACTTCACTTGGAATCAACGCGTTGAAGAAGAACGGAAAACAGCGCGCGTTCCTAAGCCTCGGTGAGTTTTCAAATGATGCAATGAACGCTTTGAGCACGATGAAAGTTTAAAAATGACAAATGATGCAATGAACGCTTTGAGCACGATGAGAGCTGGAAAAATGACAAAAATCAAACAAAAACGTCCCCAAAAGTAAACAGGAACAGCGCACCAGTAAAACTCCCAACAGTCACAAAGGGGAAATAGACAAAACTCCCGCTGGTGCAATCAAAGCACACAAATAACGCAGCCTGCCGCTGGTGCAATCTCCATATACATATCAAAAGGAGAAAAAACAAAACGATACCTTGAATTAATTTAGTTGTGAAAGCGAACGCTGTCTCAATCTCTTGACTTCATCAAAATTCTTGGAGAAATTCTGTAAATCCTTAAGAATGCGTGGTTCTCTTGAATAGATCCCGATCGTCGCCAAATTTGTGTAGTAATTAGCTTAGACAAGCCAAGTAGAAGTTGAGAAGTTTATTGAGAGAGACAGCTTGAACAACCACCTTCAGCAAGATACCAGTAGAGACTGTTCAGATGAGCACACAGAGAATGTTACAGTGAGAATGTACAATAACAATTCCAACATGGAATACCACACAGACGTACTGCAAAAAAGATTCTGTCTGACACCTGTGGAATATTCAAAAGGTGAGGAATATGCAGCTATATAGAGCATGTACCATTGACCGCTAACAAATTAAGTAATTTGTTAGGCATTAACACTGGGGCACCAATCCCAGCATACCAACTGTTCCATCTATGAATGCAGCCAGGAACCTTTAGACAATTTGGTAAATCCAGATACGTCTTCTGTTGTGACCAGTCGGATTCCTTTGTGATACATTTATTCACTGAGACTGAACTTTTCTTGTCAAACTTTTGATTTGCCTTAAGTTACTTAAATCCAAAATGCATTTTTTCTCATCAAGGGCTATGGAATCATAAACCCAGTCAAAATGTTTGTCTTCACGAGGCTATAAAAAAAGTTAGGTGAAGTTCATTTCTGTAGTAGGGGATCTCTGTGTATAGTCATAATCTAGTGAATAGTCCCGCCCATGTGCGCGGACCCCGGAGCAATCAAAAATAATCTCTTAAGCTGTCAAAACATGCAGACCTGCATAGACACTTAAGAGAGAATTTAAAGACAGATAATGCAGCCTATATCCACAGGCTACACTGTCCAATACTTCAACTGGAAATTCCACCAAAAACCACAACAGCACAGCCTGTCCAGGGTTTTCCACAGAGAAAAACCTTGCTTTTAACAGCAAAACCCTCTGGAATGATAGAGAGGAAGGAGTGGACAGACAAGCCCCATAGGCTGCCATTATGTGGCTCAAAACAGGATACTGTGCCTTTAAGAGAACTTTCCAGAGGCCTCACAGTATCCCAGAATGCAGTGCAGGTCCCTTTCACCTTCAGTTCTTTTTTCCGGCTCCTGCTAGCAGGACCCTGGAGCATTAGCTCTTCTTTTCTGAGCTTTTTCTATACTATTTTTGTGTTATTTTTGGATTTTTGTAGCTTCACTCGACGTCTTTGGCCTTTATCTGCATTCTGCTGTGTTTTGTTGGCAGAATTTCTGCAGTCTTCTTGCCTTTAGACTATTTCTAGTCTGACATGTGCTTTGTCTGCAGCTGAACTGAAGGCCAAAGCTGAAGCTCACAAGGTTTGTACTCTGTGCTTGCCTGTGTCTTTGGACACCTGTCTTCTCTGTACCTTCTTTTCTAGGGGGCTTCGGCTTCCACGTTTCAAACAGAGGAGTTTGAAGGAATCTTCAGCCTCTGGGTGAGGTGAGGGTAGGTCCTCTACCGAGTCCCATGCTGTAATCTCTGGGGTTATCCCCAGTAAGGGCACGTCTGAGCTATGACGCGGTTCCAGTCGGCGTCGGGGCCGTCGTGGAGTGCCTGGACGTCATGGAGTGCCTCGACGTCGACGTCATGGAGTGCCTCGACGTCGACGTCATGGAGTGCCTCGACGTCGACGTCATGGGGTGCCTCGACGTCGACGTCATGGAGTGCCTCGACGTCGACGAGATGGAGTGCCTCGACGTCGACGTCATGAAGGACCTCGACGTCGACGTCATGGAGTGCCTCGACGTCGACGTCATGAAGGGCCTCGACGTCGACGTCATGAAGGGCCTCGACGTCGACGTCATGAAGGGCCTCGACGTAGACGTCATGAAGGGCCTCGACGTCGACGTCATGAAGGGCCTCAACGTCATGGAGTGCCTCGACGTCGTGAATGGCCTCGACGCCGACGTCGTGAAGGGCCTCAACGTCATGGAGTGCCTCGACGTCGTCGTCATGGAGTGCGTCGACGTCGTGGAGTGCGTCGACGTCGTGGAGTGCCTCGACGTCGACGTCGTGGAGTGCCTCGACGTCGACGTCATGGAGTGTTTTGACGTCATGGAGTGTCTCTGTCATGGAGTACCTCGACGTCATGGGGTGCCTCGACGTCATGGAGCAGTGATGCTCGACGTCATGGAGCAGGGATGCTCGACGTCATGGGGCAGGGATGCTCGACGTCATGGGACAGTGAGGCTAGACGTCATGGAGCGGTGAGGCTCGACGTCATGGAGCAGTGATGCTCCTTTTGGGGCATTGGTCACTTGGGCTCTGCTCTCTTCCGTTGGGTCCGGACGTCACCGTTAGGGGTGGCTCGGCGTCTCCGTGTTTGACACCTAGATTTTGACGTCTGAGTGTTGGTTGTCGTAGAGACAGTCACTGTTTTAGTGATGGTGACGTCGTAGTGAGGTCGGCGTCATGGGTTAGAGCCGCAGAGTACTGCCGGCTCTTGACGCCTGGGTCTTGTTCCAGGCCTCGCTCCTTGGTGAGCCTCCTGTCGTAGGAGGGGACTTTGTGTTCCCGGCACCTTCCACTCACGACGCAGAGCACTTGATCAGCGTCGAGGACCCCTTCTGATGGGGAGTTTGTGGTTACTCACCACGTGTAAGCGAGGGACGTTTGTCCTTTTGCTTAGTTTTGAGTGCTTGCATGCCTGCACGTCTGCTAGGTCGCCTCCTGCTCAACCACTACTGGTGAGACCACCGGGGATGTTTCAGAATCCTCTCGGTTCCCTCTTCCGCCCACCACCCCAGGGGCCTTTTGCCCCTCAGTCTGCGAACCTCCGTGCCTTGATGCCAGGGATGCGTCTGCCATGAGTACGGGGAGTCCCTCTCCGACTCTTTACTGGTTGGCGGGACTTACCTTTCGTCCACTACCGCCTGACAGGAGGTTCTGGCTCCGACCGTGCTCCTGACTTGGTCGCAGGGGTGGCGGCATGTAGACCTCGCGCTGTGGCCCGCTGTTGTTGGACCGTTGTTGTGAGATCCCTCTGTGGGGGGGTTTTCTTCACCGATTTGTGGTTCCTCTGCCGAGAGACAGGAGGGAAGCCTTACAAGAGGTGGTCTAATGGGCTTGATAGTTTCGGATCTAGGCATCGGTGTTGGAGCGGAGTTTTTCTCTCCTGCCGACCCCCAGGTATTGTGGGTTTGTCCTACGTTGCCATACTTTTATTCGCCTGACGTCTCTGCAGCCTGCGGCTCAGCAGTGTGCTTCTACTCTCCCATTCGTTGGGCAACCCTTGGGCTGCCATGAGAGTAGTGAGTGGCTCGCATGAAGTCTGAATCGGAGACTTTTGGACGGCTGTAGGTTTGGGGCATGGAGAACGGCCTGAGGCCTTCTGCCCTTTCTGGCGGCGTTTTTCCTCCCAGGATTTGCCGGTGGTCCCGGGCCGCCATTTAATGCTTTACAAGTATATTGTGCGCATACGCGGGAGAGCTTGTTGCTCCTCGGCGAACAAAGGCCGGCTGGGTCTAAGTCAGTCTTCGGTTCATCGGCCCTCCTCGAACACTTCCTCCGGTCGGCTCGCGGTTTCAGCTTCGCGAGCTCTAAGCAGAGGCCGTTATCCTGTTTAGGACAAGGGCGATAGAGGACATACCTCTGTCTCAAAGGGGGAGAGGTCTGTACTCCCGGTTCTTTCTGGTTCGCAAGAAGGACAGGAACGAGTTCAGGCCCATTCTGGATTTGCGACAAGCAAACAAGTGGATTCGCAGTAGAGGAATTTCGCATGCTGTCGTTGCATCAGGTTTATACTCAGCTGCAACAGGGAGATTGGCTTGGTGCCATAGATCTACAGGATGCATACTCCCATGTGCTCATTGCACACAGGAAGTTCCTGCGATTCCAAGTCGGCGCCCATCATTATCAGTACACAGTACTGCCAATCGGGCTGAAGTCTGCGCCCAGACCTTTCTCGAAGTGCATGGCAGTGGTAGCTGCACGCCTGAGGAAAAACGAGGTGGCTTCTCTAACCGTGCCTGGACGATTCGTTGATCAAGGCCTCCTCCTTCTCGGAAGCTCAGGCGCACTTCCAGAGGACGTGCGTTCTCTTGAACGAGCTGGGGTTGCACATCAACATGTCCAAGTCTGTCCCCATTCCGGTCCAGTGCATACAGTACTTGGGAGCCTCCGTCAATACGCTGTCAGCAAGCGTGTCTCCTTCGGAGGAGAGTCGGTTATCTCCCCTTAGGAAGGCTCAGGCTCTTGTGACCACCCCATCTACCATCTACGACAGTGGAGACGGTGTCTTCTCTACTGGGGTCGATGGCCTCTTGTATATTCCTCACGCCATACGCACGGCTGCTCATGAGACCTTTGCAGGAGTGCTTGGAGGATCAGTGGGATTAGAGGAAAGGATCTTTGGGCGACAAGATACAACTGTCTCTGCGTGCTCTTCAGTCTCTGAAGTGGTAGTGTTCAGCGGAGAATCTCCTAAGAGGGGTTCCCTTTCACAAGGACATTTCCACACAGACTGTCGTGACGGATGCGTCTCCCCACGGCTGGGGGGCGCTTTCCGGAGACTTGCAGATACAAGGAACGTGGTCCCCGATGGAGTCCACGTATCACATCCTTTTCCGGGAACTCAGAGCTGTTCACTTGGCGCTGAAGGCGTTTCTTCCGTCCTTCCAGACCAACTCTCTGCTTGTACAGACGGACAATATGACCACAATGTATTACCTCAACAAGCAGGGGGGTTCGAGATCGCGCACTCTGTCGCAGGAGGCGCGGGCGATCTGGCGCTGGTTTTTATCCAGAGGACTGACTCTGACGGCTACCCATCTGCCAGGTGTGCAGAATGTTCAGGCAGACGTGCTGAGCAGACTGATTCAGGAAAACCACGAATGGGTCATAAACGATGAAGTACTAGGAGAAGTCTTCGGCAAATGCCGAGACTTCGCCTCCAGGTACTGCCTGTGGGGAAGCTGGGGAATGCGTTCTGGATTAACTGGTCGAACAGCTTTCTGTACGCTTTTCCACCCTTTCCCTTGATTCCGGCGGTGTTCATCAAGCTGTCCCAGTCCAGGGCACGGATGATCCTGATTGCCCCGGAATGGCCCAGACAGTGGTGGTTCACGGACCTGCTTCACCGGTCTCTCCGTCCTCTCATACGGAGGCCTTGCAGGCCGGACCTTCTCACAAAGTTCAGGGGGGCGGATGTTGCACCCCAACCTCTCGTCTTTGAGTTTGGCTGCATGGCTCCTGAGATAGTGTAATATGGCCATTTGAATCTACCAGAAGTTTGTATGGACATACTGAAGGAGGCTAAGCATCCTTCCACTAGGACTTCTTCTGCTTACAAGCGGAAGAGGTTTTTGCATCTGGTGTAAGTCCAAGGACCATGACCTGACGACGTGTAAGGAAGATGTCATCCTTCCGTATCTTCTACGCCTGGCGCAGTCGGGCCTTAATGTCTAATCCTCTACGGTTCATCTTGCTGCGCTGACTGCCTACAGGAAATGCCCTTCAGACTTCCTTCTTCCAGATCCCTGTGATCAAAGATTTTTTGGGAAGGCTGGAAGAAAGCATTCCCTCCTGTCTGGCTTCCTTCGCCTTCATGGGAATCGAATGTGGTGCTGTCCAGATTGATGTCGGAGCCTTTTGAACCTCTTCATAGGGCTTCGTTGCAGCATCTGTCCTGGAAGGCGGCGTTCCTCCTGGCCATCACATCGGCCCGCATAGGGGAGTGATATTCAGTCGTTGTGTTGTCAAGAACCTTATACGGTATTTCATGCTGCTAAGGTTGTTACGCATACTCACCCTAGATTTCTTCCAAAGGTTATTTCTGGTTTTCATGTCAACCAGACAATAACTTTGCCTATGTTTGTTCAGAATCCTGCATCTCCAGCGGAAAGGTCCCTACATTCCCTGGATGTTAGGAGGGTGTTGGAATTTTATCTGGCTAAAACCAGAGATATTCGTGGTTCAGATCAATTGTTTGTCACTTATGGATCAGTCTGGACAGGTCTTGCTACCCCAAAACAGTCCATCTCTAGGTGGATTGTGTCCTGTACACAATTGTGTTACCAAAAGACTAATACGACCTTAGGAGGTAAACCTAAGGCTCATTCCACCAGGGGCAAAGCTGCCACGACTGCTTTGCTACTTAATGTTCCGATTGCAGAAATCTGCAAGGCCGCCACTTGGAAGTTGGTCCATACCTTGGCTAAGCATTACTGTCTGGACACTGATACCAGGGCAGATGCTCAGGTTGGGCAGGCTTTGCTGCGAAAATTGTTCGCACAATAGTGGTGTTATTTCTCGTTTCTCCACCGCCGCTTTGGTGTGGGGATGGGCTTGCCATTCTATTCACTAGATTATGACTATACACAGAGATCCCCTACTACAGAAGGAGTAGTTTCTGTCCTGTAACTCCAGTTCTGTAGTAGGGGTATCTCTGTTATAGTCATAAGCGCCCGCCCTCCTCCCCGGTGGAGAGAGATATTCATGAAAGGAATGCTACAGGTCTGGCGTGTTACGCCTTCAAAAAGAACTGAAGGTGAAAGGGACCTGCACTGCATTCTGGGATACTGTGAGGCTTCTGGAAAGTTCTCTTTAAGGCACAGTATCCTGTTTTGAGCCACATAATGGCAGCCTATGGGGCTTGTCTGTCCACTCCTTCCTCTCTATCATTCCAGAGGGTTTTGCTGTTAAAGGCAAGGTTTTTCTCTGTGGAAAACCCTGGACAGGCTGTGCTGTTGTGGTTTTTGGTGGAATTTCCAGTTGAAGTATTGGACAGTGTAGCCTGTGGATATAGGCTGCATTATCTGTCTTTAAATTCTCTCTTAAGTGTCTATGCAGGTCTGCATGCTTTGACAGCTTAAGAGATTATTTTTGATTGCTCCGGGGTCCGCGCACATGGGCGGGACTATTCACTAGATTATGACTATAACAGAGATACCCCTACTACAGAACTGGAGTTACAGGACAGAAACTACTCCATCTTTTTGTTCCACCTAGAGCCCTTTTAAACTTCAGCTTTTCATTCAAGTTGTAATAGAAACATAATGTGTATTCTGAACTGATAGTTACTGGGAAGCACTGATTGCCCATTTGAAATAATCCCATCCCTTCATCACACCAGTGTGATCCTGGAGTAAATTAGTCTGTTGCTCTCCATGAACTTGAGCATGTAGCTATCAAGACACTGAGCCCTTAATTTCCAATACACCATAGACCTAATTTATTTAGTCATTTAAATGCCTGTAGGAGCTTGCTAGGTTGTACTTTCTGCTGCTTTATCAGTAAGCACCTTCCTCAGTACATTATATTCCACACTCAAACCCTTAACCAACATCCACACAGCTCCTGCCCCAGGCAGGGAAACCCTAGGCTGAATTTAGCCTGATATTCCTTAACATGCAATCGTGAAATTAGAAATGGGGTGACACTCATCCAAATCTTAGGAAGACCATGTAGCCCTCAAATCCACACACTCTGCTTGTAAATAAGCAATCCACCACTCCTAATTTGCTCACTACTACACATTTGTTACTGAAGTAATTGAGCACTGAACAAGCTCTCCCCAGCCACCACCACCAGTTCTTCACTCAACTGAGAATATTACAAATTATTTCCAGCTCCACTAGAATTATGCGATTGTGCGGTACTGCAATTTTCGCACAATTAAAGATTTGTTACATTTGCCACATAATCCATCTGCCACAAATCTGCAGATTTTTTTTCAGAACAAAGTTTTATTCAAGTACTGACCAAATCTGCAGATTTTAACCCCAAAAAATTGTTTCAAGTTCAAAACGGTTCAAAAGTTACTAAACATGCAGCAACACATGTTGCCACGCAGTGGAAGGCCATTTGCATACCTGGGCTGGTCACCTTTCTGTTGTTTATTGTTCTGTTTGGGTGTTATGGTATTATCGAGGCGCAGCCAATGCCCAGACAGTGATACCAAATAAAAAAAATGACAAAATAATGGCGTAATAATATTACAAAATGAGGCACAATATGCCCCATAATTTGCTTTTTCTTGCCGCATAATTTACTCAATGTTGCTGCATAATTTGGGCCTCTCACACCACTTAATTCTAGTGGCTCTGATTATATCTGATAGTCTTTTAGCCACAGAGTCCTTGCCTTCGAATTATCCCTAGGCCTCCGACTGGATCTGGATGTTTTACGTAAGCAGTACCCCAGCGTGGCTGTAGATGTCATTGTTCAGCTCTACTTGGCTCCATTGGCGTCACCCGCACCGGAAGTGACATTTGTGACGATGTCCTGCTCTTCTTTCCGCACCAGTCAACGCAGATCCGGGAAGAGCCACCCATTAGTCCCATTTTGACTAAGCTTTTTTCAACGTTTTGTAAGTCCTTTTTAAGGTGTTATCTCCTGGTGTGGCACAAATGTCATCAAAGAAGGCTGGCTTCAAGCCCTGCGGCACGTGTCACAGACAAATATCTGTGGCAGACCCGCACCTTGTTTGCCTGAAGGATTTGTGAGAGCAAACCCTCAAGGTCCTGGCAACTCGATGTGCAACGCCTGAGATTTCGATTAAGAGAATGGTTCTGGGAGTCTGAGTCTGAGGTAGTTGTTGCATTCAAAGACGTTGAGCCACTCAGGTCAGTCTCGGTCCCACAAAAAGAAGTTGTCGAAGCGTGCTTCGATTTCACCTCATCTGCCGACTGACATGATGAGGGAATGTCCCTCGAGGCCTGGCTCTGATGTTAAGCCAGAGCCAAGGATGACTCTGCTCCTCCTCACACTTCCGGGAGACGGAGCGACCCCCACTCAAATGCAAGAGTTTTATGAGGCCATGCACCTCATGTTTGAGCAGTCTGTTCCCTCTTTTTTACTTTAAGGCCCCGTGGGTTCAGGAGGGGCCTCCTACTGGATTGACATACCATGTTGACCTTTACAGCACCGGTCCCAAGGCCGATGCTCACTGCCCTGCTGGCGCCCACCATTGGCAACATCCCATTTGTAATCCCCTGACTATACCGCCAGTGGGGCGTCATGCGACTCCGGCACTGACTGGAACCATGCCTTCCAAGCCAGAGTCTAAGCTCTATTAATATGTTCCAGGACTATGGTAAGAATGGGAGGGGTCGCTGAACCCTGAGGAATACCAACCTTAGGAATCCTTAATCTGGTCTGAGGATCTGGGTGAAGCCAGTGGACTGGACACATATTCAGATACTGACATGCTTTCTCTCCCTACTGTGGTTACGCTGGAGGGAGCCTCATTCGCTATGGTGGTGCGGCGTGCAGCTGAGGTTCTGTACCTTAGTGTGCCCTTGATGGAAGTGCTTCAACCTGGAGTGCCCCCTTCTGAACCACTTCCCTCATTCAACAAAGCACTTACTGATGTCCAGCGTGGGGCCTGGTCCAAGCCCAACACCGGGGCTCTTGTGAACTGGACTATTGCCCTCTACCACTGTCCCCCTCCAAAGGACCCAACATTCCTCACAGAACAGCCTACCCCGGAGTGCTTGGGGGTTCAAGCCTCCACTGCACATGTAAATCCTGGCGCATTCCCAACCGCCCGCCGGATCAGGATTCCAAGAGGCTGGATAATTTAGGCAAGAAAATGTTTTCTTCCACCAGCCTGCCATTGCCGGCGGTGAACACTGCATGCCTTTTGGGCCACCATTCCCACGTTCTGTGGTATACAATTGTGGTGGTGCCTCAAACGGTCCTGGAGGAGGCCTGGGGCATATTCTTCCAGGCCGTTACCCACTGGAGGGATGCAGCGAAGTTCACCATTAGATGATGACTAGACCGCACTGACTCACTATCTCGTCGACTGGCTGTTTAAGGCGGGCTTGCCCATGGCTGTCATCTCCCACCTCCAGACTACGTCGGACCTCTGACTATCAACGTGCCGAAGTCCCATTTGACTCCCTCTCAGACGCTTCCGTTTATCAGAGCTGCTCCGGACACTGTGCAGTTTTGTGCCTATTCTTCCAAACTGCGAGTCCAAGATATTCAGTCTGTGATTCCAATGTTTCAGCCTAAATCCTGAATTTCTGTGAGATTGACTCTGAGGCTGCTGGGACTCATTTCCTCTTTCATTCAGCTGTTGACATATGCCATTGGCATGTGTGGGCTCTGAAACGAGACCTGAAGTTCCAGTGGGCCCAGCATCCGGGTAATCTCTCCGACCTGGTCCAGATCTCAGAGGGAACCGCAAAAGATCTGCAGTGGTGGTTAATGAAGCACAATTGGGTCAGCTGCAGACCTATCTCCCTTCCCCAAACAGATCTGACAGTAGTGACAGAGGCGTCACTCCTGGGATGGGACAGCCACGTGGGAGAGGTGGAGATCATAGACTTCTGGTCTCCGGTGGAATCTGGAATCCACATCAACCTGTTAGAGCTCCAGGTGATCCGGTTAGCATTGAAAGCATTTCTACCCTTCATCCAGGAAAGGCTGGTGCAAATGTTCACGAACACTACCACCACCATGAGGTACTTCAATAAAAAGGGTGGTGTGGAGTCGTGGACCCTTTGTCAAGAGGCTCCGCATCTCTGGACATGACTGGAACAGCGGGGCATATCCCTGGTGGTTCAACATCTGGTGCGTTCTCTGAACGCCAGAGCAGACAGACTCAGCTGCGTATGCCTCACGGATCACAAATGGTGTCTCCATCCAGAGGTGATGCAAAGTCTCCTTTCAGCATTGGGGAAAGCCTTGGTAAGATCTGTTTGCCACCCCCGAGAACGCTCATGGCAGTAGTTCTGCATACCGGGATTTCCAAGACGGCTCTTGCTTGGAGACGCTTTTCATCTAGAGTAGAGCTCAGGCCTTCTGTACGCCTTTCCACCCAGACCACTCCCATCCAGAGTTCTCAAGACAATCAGGAATGACTGGAACCAAGTTATCCTTGTGGCTCCGGATTGGGCATGAAGCATCTGGTATCTCGGTCTGTTGAGCATGGCTATTGGTCCTCCAATCAGGTTGCCCCTTCAGGAAAGGGTTCTCCACCCAAACCTGTCAATGGTTGGCCTGCTTGCACAGAGACGGACAGCAAAAATTGACAGCTTTTGACCTTCCTCTCGAAGTTTGTGATGTTATCTTAGCAGCCAGGCTTCCCTCCACCAAGACTGTTTCCACGTGCCGTTGGGCAAAATATATGCCATGGTCTGCAGATATCCGAATTGATACCTTTTCTGCCCCCCTTGCTCAAGTTTTTCTGTTCATCCTGCTCTGGGCTCTCTGAAGGACTATCTTTCCGCCATTTCTGCCTTTCTGTGGTTGCCTGATCAGCCTTCCCTCTTCAAACCCCCTATTCGAAGTAGGTTTCTGAAAGGTTAATAAGATATGTTTCCAGCTTCTAACTTTATTTTGCCCCAGTGGGACCTCAGTCTCTTCCTCACTTTCCTTATGCCCGCTCCCTTTGAGCCTGTTCACAATTGTTCACACAAGCTCCTTGCCATCAAGACTACCTTCCTGGTGACAATAACATCTACCCAAAGGGTCAGTGAGCTTCAGGCCTTGTCTTCTAAGCCTCCTAATCGGACCATCTACTCCAAAAAACTGGTGCTTCACAGAAGAGCTTCCTTTCTTCAGATAGTGGTCACTACATTTCACATAGGCCATTTCATCACTCTGCCTACTTTTTACGCTGTGCCTCATCCCTCCATAGAAGAAGAGCGACTTCCCCTTCTGAACCCAAAAGAGCATTGTTGTTCTACCTTAATTGCACTCAAAAGGTTAGAGTGGACGACCAACTTTGCGGTGTATTTTGGAGCAAAGAAGGGACATGCCATATAGAAAAGGACCATCTCCTGATGGATTATACTCTATCAAAATCTCCTAAGCATTGGCTTAAAAGCAACCCCGATTGTTTGCGTGCTTATTCCACCTAAGCTAAGCTGCAACTAATATGTTAGCTCGCTGAGTTCCAGTCCTGGACATCCGCCAGGCAGCCACATGGGCTTCCTTGCACACATTTACCAAACACTACTGCCTGGTCCGGCAAGATGGGCACTATGCCCCTTCGGTTCTACAGGTTTTTCTAGTGTAATCTGTGTTGCAGCCCCACCTCGGGGGAAGTATTGCTTGGGTATCTATTCTAAGGTAAGGAATCTGCAGCTAGAAGTCTCTGTTACATGAACAAATTACTTACCTTCAGTAACACCTTATCTGGTAGAGACTATATCTAGCTGCTGGTTCCTTACTGAGCCGCCCATCCTCCCCACTCTGCAAAAGGATCTCCAGGGTTAGGGTTTTCCCCTTTCAGAGCCTGAGTTTTCGACACCCATGGTCAGTGTACTTCGTGGCTCTGTGCTTGTGGCATGGAAAGTCTCAAAAAGTAACTGATGTCAGCTCGCCGCGTTGGCTTCTATAAAGTCACCGCGAACATCACTTTGAGCGCGAACATCACTTTGAGCGCGAACAACACCAACTACGCTATGCGGAGCTGAACACCACCACCTACTGGCGCTCAAGGGTACTGGTCATGAAACAATTTCTGGATCCAGTCTAATGTCTGGGGATAATTCCAAGATAAGAAATCTGCAGCTAGAGTCTCTACCAGATGAGGCGTTAACCGAAAGTAAGTAACTTATTCTTTACCAACAAAATTTAAATAATCTGCAACATCATTGACCTTGCCAACACCGTCCTCTACTTAGCCCTTCAAGACTTTCTACCATCCTCTTCCAGTAACTTGATTAATATCCTCCAATTAATGAAAACAGTTTCCTTTGCAAACAGTGTACTCCCCTTGCCCATCAAATTACACATGGCTGCATCCCCATATTTGGACTTCTTTATGTCCATTCACACTGATACCTTTCTGTTCACCCTTAACCTTGACCAAATCCTCCCCTTCTGTAGAGAACAAACAATAATATAAATGACTCTGCAGACAACCATTCCAACAGCTACCTCACTTGAAAAATCAGCAGTGCTGCAAATCAAGAAACAAATATACCAATAGAGCCTCCTTGAAGCGTAGTAGTTGTCCTTCCACCATTTTTCAGCTCCGAGATCAAAACTATTCAAGTTGTTGAGAAGATTTGCATCAAAAGGCAACCCTTAACTCCTTGTTCACTTGACCCTATCATCAGCGTATAATGCTGTTGTTCACCAAGTACTGTTTAAACCTCTGTCTGCATAGATAGACATCACCAACACCAAGTACAAATGTTTTGCTTCATTCCTCTCAGCTGGACAGGATTATGTATAATTGGGCTTCTCCAAATCTCTTTCTCTGCCAGTCACATGTTGGTACTAGAACTTTCCAAAGAAGGCCCTACATATGTCCTAAATATTATAGGTAAGGGCCCGATCCTGTTTCCCTGTAATTGAGCACACTTCACATGTGCCCTCAGAAAGATTGGGCAAGTTACCTGCACATGTGTCTTCTTGGTATCTTGATTGAGGTTCCCATGGTTTCTTTTTGGAGTGCTCCCCCTGCTTGGATAGTTTGGGAGAAGACCTAGTAAATATATTTGCCAGATGTTTGGTGTGAAAGGTGTCCCTGCTAAATGCCATGAGTGCTGTTCCTTCATGTGTCTCTCCTGGATATCCTAGGCAAAGATCTTGCATGTCTCTGCTGAATATTTCTGGTGCAACACCTGACCTATCTCTGTTGTAAGTCATGCTAGAGAACCATGCTTGTGTTTCTGTTTGATATTTTGGGTGAGGGGTTAGCCCAGCTCTGTGAATGATGTCTCGAGTGAAGGTGATCAAGATCCACATTTATGAATTCTCTTAATATTTTCTTTCCCTCAGATTATGAAACTGGTGGTGCACTTGAAGTAAGAGACTTTAAAAGAAAAGCCAAAGAAGGTAAACCATCCCTTGTGAAGTCTTTGCATTCCTTGTTCCTGATTGTTAATCACACCCTACCATTTTAATCTTCACCCCAATCCCTAATATAAACACTCACAATCTCTTCTTCTCCGGTCTGCTACTTCCCTCTCACACACTCCTCTGCATCGCATTCCTGCGTGTAGAATCTGGCCCTTTCTGCTTCACGTTCTTCCTTTAGATTCTCAGGCTGCCATTGTCAATTTATTTCCTCATCACTTGTATCTAAATCTTAAAAAATGTCTGAATAATTCTCTGTAGCAAAGCAAGAATATTGATAACAAGCCCTTTTACCAATACCTTAAAACCAACTTCATAAAGGTCGATCCACCCAGCATCCAACTTTAAGCAACTACACAACTTGTGACAAGAGCAGATACGCTCTTGGTTTTTCAGTGAAGTATCATTGGAGAGTTTAGGATGCTGACAGTGAGAAAGACTTGATTGTAGCATTTGTGGCTATAGATACACCTGCTTAATATTCTCCTCTCATCTGGTGTTGGGCTCATACATTTGCAGTTGGTTTTTGGTGTATATTGCATATGAACGCCAACTCCCATGTTAAAATGTTTTCTATTTGAGTCCTTAAGTTCCAATGTGCACCAAGGGGGCTCTGAGTTTGTTGTGTCATGAACCTATTTTTCATCTGCCCGGTTTGTTACCTTTTGACCCAATTGTGTTCCTGACAAATACATTCAGCAGCACCAAAGACCATCATCAACACGGGCTTATGCCCCTTGGGTCTGAGAACCACCTCCAGTCCTCCCTGTGCCAGAGAATGCTGGCTGGATTAAGGAACAGACACACTTTATTAACTGCCCCTGTGCCGCACAAAATTTCCCTGGGCAGACCATCACATGGAAGGTGGTGTTACTGATGGATGCTAAACTGCTTAGACACATTAGTGACCTGAAAGTGCTCACTCTATTCTATAGGATCCCTTCATCCAGGTCCACAAGGGCAAGGTAGTTCTTAGAACCAATTCTGAGTTCCTCCCTAAAGCACTACCCCCTTTCCACCTTAGCCAAACCATAGAGCACCCAGTGTTAGCCCTGCAACCAGATTCCATTGTGGTAAGAGCACGCCACACATTAGATGTGAAAAGAGCTCTTATGTACCTTATTTACAGGACCAAGCCCTTCCGTAAATCAGAATAGCTTTGTCTTTTTGCAATACCACAGAGAGGACATCTCATCTCCAAGGCCGTCCTAGCTAAGTGGATAGTCAAATGTACTCAGATCTTATAACATAAAGCAAGAAAGGGGTTTTACCTGCTCTACCAAGGGCACACTCCCTCCACAAGCAAGGAGCGACCATGGCTTTCCTAGGAAACATTCTTCTAGTGTATATTTGCAAAGTAGCCACCTGGTCCAAACACCTTAACCAAGCACTGCTTTGTGGAAATCTTAGCCCGTCAACAGGCAATGGTGTGCTAGACTGTGTCAAGTACCGTGTTTCATAAATCTGCATTATCAACCGGCTTGCCACCACTCGTGGAGAGCTTGTCTTTAAAGTCTATGCTAAGCATATTTATCTACAGCCACACATGCTATGAGTAGAAGAGGCTACTTACCCTGTAAGCATGTTTGTAGCTTTTAGTGCTGCAGATTTACATGCACCTGCCCTCCTCCCCAGAAGCCTGCGTCTTTTGCAGATCTCTTGTTTTCTGTATTTCACTGTACATTGTGATTGACACACCTTACCTATGTGTACATTCCATACATACTCTCCCCTGCAGTGCGCAAAATAATCTCACAGAGTCAGTCCTCATGTGCAATTTATACCACATCTTGTAATTCAAGAGACTTCTTTGAGCAAAACCAAAGTGCAAATAAATGTCTGAGGCCAATACTAGATGGCAGGATTATACTAAGCATGTGAATCTACAACATTACACACTACAAAGATTTGCTGACAGAGTAAGTAGCATTTTCCTTTTTTACCAATTTTGATGGGACTCTTGATTGATTTCCAAAGTACAAGCAGGCTTGACACAAGATGAGGTTTCCAGCAAACTTTACTTCTCCACTTGAAGGGGGCTTTTCCACTCTGGCAAGCACAGTGACAGAGGATTTCAAAGGCTGCAAATGTTAATACCCCTACGTGCTTCCTATCCCAAATTTGAAGTGGCACTTAAAACCTTGCTAAGAAGCTCCAGGAAACAAAACCATTGTTGCCTTTTAACCAGGCGCTAAAAATCAAAGTGGGGGGTGGGACTATTTGAGCTGGAGGGATCTCAATAGGAAATATTCTGTGAGACCCTCAACAGCTATTTTCCATCAATAGTTTATGCTTTGCCATCGCCGTACTCATAGTTGAGAGCGTCATCATTAGGTCTTCATTCCTCCACCAGGAGGTAATCCCTCTGGTCGAGACATTTGAGATCCAGATGTGGAGTAGTGACTTAAAGTCACCTCTTATCTAGAAAAAGTACTTTCATAAAAAGTTTAGATATGGGTAAGGTTAAAAAAGGTGTGAAATTGGAATATACAATGTGTCCCTCGCATCACATAGTGAAAACTGAGCGTCATAAAAATGGTCTACATGTTTCAGCCCACCTGCGCCTTCTCGGATCGTTGGCTTTCGTCAGGACTAATAGTCTGTGGGATCCCTGTTTTTTGGGTGTCCCAAGTCCGGTGGAACACTGGCTCCAGTTTTTTTTTATATAAATTCTGGTTTGACCCTTTCCTGATTAGCTGAGAACGCTATTCTCTGCTGAAATAAGAAAAGAAAATTATATGTAATAATAGAGATCGAATTTTGTTTATCTGGTGCATATAAGTGGTATAATATGACTTGTTTTTTTGCCCTTGATGACTATCTATTATACCTTTATAGGGTGTTACCCTTCATCATTAGTTACTATAATACTAGCAATCATTTGAGCCTTATATGTATAGAATTCGTTTTCTGTCCAAAATGTCAGCATCTGCATTATTTGGTATTTCAGGTACATAATAATTCTCTGTTCTGAGGTTAGCAGTCTACGTGTTAACCGATGAAACCTATTATCGTACGCATTGTTAATGACATACGTAAAAAAAAGAGAAATTACGGTTGTGTTTAGCCCTTAATGTTCTAGAGGGTTGTTGCAACTTGTCGCATGAACGACCCTTCTAAAGATTATGAATCTGTGGTTAGTACATATCAACTGTAATGCGTTCATTATGTCTGTGTTCGCAGTCGATGAAAGGTGACAAACATTTTGTTACCTGCACCCTTTGTGACAATGTGTAGCTATTCTTTTTTTCAAATAAACAATGCATATAGGACACACATTTAGGACAAATAATCACGTTGAGGGTTCCAAAACGACTGGTAGCATTTGTTAGTTTTGAAGCGTTAAATAGTTAGTATTATAAACTATGCATCTATTTCAATAAAATTAGACTTTGTTTTTAACAAATCTAAATAACCAGTTTATCTTACAAATACCCTACTAGTATAGTTTAGGGCCCCATATGTTCAGGGGGGACATGGGGTTATTGACCTCCCTTAGATGTAAAAGAGAAAGCAGGGAAGAGAGGAAACAAAGAAGTAAAATGTTTTAGTCCATGTTAGTTATGTTAGGCCAGTATCGGGTACCCACGCTTCATAAAGCAAGTCGTAAGTATTGTGCCACTCAACTGATGGTAACCTCTGACCAGAGACTTAATTTTAGTGCAGCATGTCCTCCTTCATCTCATCTCACCCGTCCTGAATGTTGCCTGGCCTGGTTCTTACTTCTGTATTTATGAACCGCTGGTTTTGATTGGCTGAAACTGAGTAATGACAGAGAAGACAGACTATGGATACTCAAGAATTTCTATTTCCATGGTGTTCTTCAGTTGTTTGTCTTCCTTCTTTTTAATAATGGAACTTTGGGGTAAATGTCGAATGATTTAAAGTGCCTATTTTTAGGTCGAGCCTAGCGCAGCGCGCATGCGCTGCTCAATGGGAGGCTTCTTGTGAGCAGTCCAAACTTTTCTGTGTGGGTCTGACTCCACCCACACACCAACGACAAATTGGATTGGCCTTTCCGTGTGGCTTTCAATAATGAAAGCACGCAAATGGCCAAAGGCGGGTGCATGTCCCAGCTCCGTTTGAATGTGTCACTCCCACAGTGTTTTGCTCTCGGGTGCGAGCACCGGCGTGCAGGGTCGCAGCTGCCTTCCTGGTGGGTCAGGTTACATGCAACACGCCTTGATTTCATACAGGCCTCTGCAATTAGATCCGATACTTTTCACATTCGAATGCCTGTTTTATATACTGCTTTGGAAAAGCTGTGAACATGGATCTGGAGAATTCGATTTTTCATACATTTATTCAGTAGTTTAAGAAGTGCTTTTGTACATTTTTCAGGAGTTTAATATAGTTTATAAAGATATCATTAATTCTTCATCGGAGTTGTAAATGGTGCTTTGTCCACAGTGGTCTTTGTTGCATCTTTAATGAACGAAGTAGTAATAACATTACCTACTGATCAATGTTTGTATTTAACTTTGAAAAATTATAAAAAACAATGAACTTATACAATTGAAATCAGTGTGGGTGTAATTTGTATATACATTTTTGCATTATATGAGGAAGGTTTTATTTTTGTAGGGTGTACGTCCATATGTGCATTGTATTCTTTACCTTTGGTTGATCCTCCTGGCAACCCCTATATCATTAACTTTTTCTATTCAAATACTTCCTTCAAGTCAGTCAAGGACCAACCTTTTCATATTTTACCATACCCTGGTCCTTTGATGCCTTTTGGGTTACCCCATTATTTTATAATGGTTATCTTTAATGAACCTAGCAGGTTGATGGATTCGAATAAGCACAGCATAGTTTAGAAATGTATTGAACAATCTTAGTTAAAATATAAGCGAACTCACAGAGAGGAGTGCACAACGCATGGACTTGATGAGCAGTGGCGTCGCACATATTTAATGATATAGTGTGCCTGATTCCTCGCGTAGCGTTGATTGGTGGCAGGTGCTCAGCATTATCGCAATGTTATGTTTGGCTGCGAGGACACGTGATCCACGATTTACCAATGGGTGACAGGAGCGCTTTGTGAGATTAACGAGGCGTGAGTCATCACGCATTGCATGTGGCCAGTGACGCTGCACTATTACGTGACTGGGATGATTAATAGGAAATGTATGCATAAACCACATTGTCCAATAACACGCCCATGCCTCTTTAATGAGTGGCCGCTTCTCTCTCTGTGGCATTTTTCCTATTAAAAACATCTATCAATAGAGGCAACCGGAAATACCACTGCAAGCTCACATGCCCCCTGTGCAGGACTAGTTACCAGCCTGGAACTGACTGCTCATCAGAACATAATAAGCATTTTCAATGCAATAGGTCTTGCATTTTGCGAGAGTTTAAGCTATTGGCATTGTAATTGACAATGCCTTTTATTTATCGGTTTTAAAAACAGCACATAAATAAAAGACATTGTCATTTACAATGACAATAGCTAAAACTCTCGTAATTGCGAGACCTATTGCATTGCAAATGCTTGTTTGTTTTTGTTTCACTATTTGAATTTTTTTTGTGGATGACCTTCAAACCTACTATTTTGATATCATGGGTGTGTGTTAAGAGACCTGTTTTTTTGGTATCATAATAAATCATTATAATGTTCTGATATTTGCATCTGTTTTAGTCGACTTCCAAGTCCACTTTATTATCATGGTGGTAGGCTAATAGAGCAGTTTTTGGTGCACTTAATAGATCATTATTATGTTCCTGAGGGAAATTGTCATTCTTCCTTTCTCGTTTTGTTGGTGTGGTAATTAATAGAGATATTGGTGCTTAACACTATTGTCGTAATTAGAGTTCCCGTATAAATAACCTGGAAGGATTTATTTGTATGTCGTTGTTTTATCGACCTTCCTTATTTGAACTTGTGGATATCCTTTTCTACATCATTTTCATTATTCAGGTTCATAATAAATAACATGGTTATAGATCATCGTGTTACGCTATAGAGAATTTATAAGTTTCTTTATCAGAGTTATTCATTATTTTTTTTGGTTTTCTGGATATTGTTGAATGGTAGGATAGATGCAAAGGATTAATCTTCTGGTAACTTGGCTCCATGGAATTTGGTCATTTAACCCTTTGTGATGAGTTCTCAGGCAATAGCCCCCATTGCTGTTCCTTCTGTAATGGATTCCATTCTGCATTGGTGTCTATATGTTCTAAGGTTTCCAACTCCCTACCATTCATGTGTTTTGCCTCTACTGCTTCTCCCATTCTTACTCCAACTTCACCTCAACCTTTCTCCATCCTCACACAGAATGTTCAGTCATTGTTGTGTAAGAGGAGGCATAATGAGTAAGTATCAATGGAGGAATAGGACATGGGATTTGATTTGAAGATTTGATTTGATTTGTAGATTTATAAAGTGCGCAATTGCCAATGGGCGTCTTGCTGCTAGGTGAAATAGGAGACCTAATACCTGCTAAGTTTTAACGTTTCTAACCAGAAGTGAACAACCACGTTTTTATCTCTTTCCGAAATAACAGCAGCGAGGGGCTGTTTTTGATTGCAATTGGGGCAGATTCCATGCCTTCGCTGCGTGCAGCAAAAAGCTTCTCCCCCCCAGCCTGACCTGTTCATATCTTGGCACCTGGATCAATTTTAGATGGCTAGATCTCAAGCCATTGCAGGTGGGTTTTTAGGAACTGCTAACCCATCCCATGGAGGGCTTTGTAAGCCAGGCACAAGGATTTGAATTTTATTATTTTTCCAATTGGGAGCGAGTGTAGGGAGCTCAATCTGTGTGCTATTGGCTCGTATCTGGGGATGTCCAGCACCAGCCTGGCTGCTGCTGCGTTTTGCAGGCGCTGTAGTTTTGCCAGATGCTGGACCTGGTTCCCAGCATATAGAGCGTTTCCATAGTCCAGTCTTGATAAGGCCAGCATTGTTACCACTGTTTTGCAGGACTCAAGGGGAATAAAAGGTAGGAGTTTCCTGATCATTTTTAGGATGTACCAAGTGGATGATGTTAATTTATTAGACTGTGCCTCGTTTGACAATTTATTGTCCAAGAGCACTCCAATATTTTTTACCTTATTAACTGGGGCGGGCGATTTCCTAGGCTGTCTGGCCACCAGTCCTGGTGCCAGATTTGCATGTCTGAACACAACAGCATGACTTCGGTTTTATCTCCATTTAATTTTAGGCAATTGCCCTGCATCCATTGATTGATCTGTTCCATGCAGTTTTTGAACCTGTCTGCTGTCTCTTTCGCATTGTTTACAATTTACACCACGATTTGGGTGTCGTCAGCGTTGGAGACCAGAAGGAAGCCACAGTTCCTTATTATTGCTGCGTATAAATTAAATAGAGTGGAACTTAACGAGGACCCCGGAGGTACCCCACATGGGGAGTGAAAGGATTTAGAGTTAGCCTCTCCCAGCTCAACTGTGAACGTCCTATTGGATAAGTAAGAAGCCAACAGAGTCCGAGCCGTCTTGTGCACTCCTGCTTCTGCGAGACCGATGAGGAGAGTGTCATGGTTTACCGTATCAAAGGCCGCCGAGAGATCTAACAAAATCAAGGCAGCCTTTCCTCCGGCATCCAGTACACTCCTGAGTTTCTCTGTAGCCATCAATAGTGCTGTTTCCGTTTCATGCCCTTCTCGGAAGCCAAATTGCGAGTAGTCTAATGCATTTGCATCCACGAGGAATTGAGACAGCTGTCTGTTTAGTAGCTTCTCAAGAACTTTAGCAGCGAACGGAATTCTCGCAATGGATCTATAATTTCCTGGTTCTTGTGGGTCTAAACTGGGTATCTTTAGTAGCAGCACCACTGATGCTATTTTCCACGCCTCTGGAAAGTGGCCGGATCTAATTATTTCTGAGAAAGGCAGACCTAATTCCTCACTCAGTAGGTCAGGGAAGAGGTGCATCACCTTAGGCGGGCAAGGGTCAGTTGTGCCCCAGGATTTCGTTGACCTAACCACCTGGAGAATCTGTTCAATGGAAGGTGGCTTAAAGTGAAATGAATGATCCTGTATGTGAGGTGAAATCTCATCCTGCAAATCTGTGTTGGGCAGCTTGTGTGTAGGATCTACGGACCTCTTGAAGGACTCCTATACTACACAGACATTATCTACAAAGAACCGGCCCTGATTATTACAGAAATCGGAAGTCATTTCTGTTTGAATGGAGCGATCCATTTTTGTTAATGTTTTGACTTTGGAGAAGAGTTCTTTGCCTCCTCTATTTTTGCGTAAAATATGTGCTTTTTTCTGTTAGTATTAGTTTTTTATAAATGGCCAGTGAGGTTTTGTAGTCCTCTTTTAGCCCTTGATCATAGTTTGACCTCAATCTTTTTTCTAACTTTCTCCAGTGTTGTTTTTGTAACTTTAATGCATTTGTGAACCAAGGTTGGGATGGAGTTTTCCTCCATGACAAATTGTTTTTTTTGGGGGACTGCTACTTTAATGGCCGAGTGTATCCAGCTTGAGATTTGGTTTGTGGCTATTTTGCAGTCTTTGTCTATGTTGTAAATAAATTATGTAGGCAGGAAGACACGTCATCAGGTTATTAAGATATATTTATTAAGTTAGACAGCAGAGCAGTAAAACCACACAGCTGACCAGACCAACTGCCAAGGCTGGAATCTTCACACACCAGATAGAACACACTTAGGTACTATGTGAGATAGAGAAGGTAGGAACACTAAGAAAGGACTACAGACACCAAGTAGTCATATTGAACCAAGTAAGAATATACAACAGTCTACTTCCGGCGTAAACCTTGTTAGATGTTCTTTTAGTAACGGCGAGTTAATTTTTGACCAGTTAAAGAATGTAGCGTGTTTATGTGATGGCGCAGGTATCGCTATATCCTTTTCTACGTTTATCGCAAATATTATTGCCTTGTGGTCTGACCAGGGTACCAGTAAAATTTTAAGTGCTTTAATGTTCTTGTTGGAGGTGAAAATTCCATCAAGTGTGTGCCCTGCCTCATGGGTGTTCTGCTTTACAATCTGCTCCATGTCGAGGTTAGAGAGTGCATCTGACAGTGTTGTTACGCTAGTGTCTGAGATTTTTTCTAGGTGTAGATTAAAGTCACCAAGAACCGTAAAGTCTGCATTTTTCACACTGGATTCAAAAAAAGGGCTCAGCAGTTGTATCAAAGAGGTTTTAGCCCTAGGCGGTCTGTAGATCAGAAGGCCTTTGAATGTATCGTTGTTGGTAACGTTTATTTGAAAGTGCAGAATGTCGCAATCTGGGTTACTACCCTGATTTAGGCCCTTAGTTCTTAACTCATTTCTATGGATGATGACCAGCCCCCCCCCGCCTCGTTTCCCCTTCCTTTCAGCCCTGACAATTGAGTAACCTTCTGGAATTGCCAGTGCTAGATCAATGTCAGAGGCTTTGTTCGCCCATGACTCAGTGATGAGTATAATGTCAAGGTTTTGGTTTTCTATGAGTTCTGCTGTTTCTGAATTCTGTTTGACAAGTGACCGTGCGTTGATTAGCCCCACCCTGATGGTCTTGGTGGCAGGCCTGGTGTGCTGGGTGCACAGGATATTCGGCCTTTCAATCTGTGTGAAATTCAATGATCGGTGACATGTCGGGCATGATTTGGCTACTCTTAGCGCTGGCACTCGAGGACAGGACGGTTCTTGTCTGAGGGCAAGAAGCTCAAGTCTGGAAAAGCAGATCCTCTTTGGACCTGTCTGGAATGTGTAGGGGTTGTGGCCCTGGGCCCAACCGGGCGCAGACGGATTTGCCTTTGGCAAGACTTTTGCGCACCAGCGGTGCGCCCGCTGCACACGACCGCTGCGCGTCCGTCCTGACATTGCCTTTTGTATGCAGATTACCTGCAGTCGACTAGACCGCTGTTTTCCCGAAGCGCCAGAAGTGCCCCTAGCCCGGAAGTGAGTGAGTCTGTCCCTGTCTACACCCTCCGTTCATCCAGCACTTGCCGTGACAGAGCGGGGTGTTTGAGGCAGAGCTTCGTGGCTGTGGAGGATCAAGTGTGCAATGTGCAAAGAAGACAAGTAAAATAATCACGTTTCATTAAAAGCAGTAGAGCGTTTTTAAAATTAGTAGTGACAATCAACCGTCTTTAGTGGGAGTTTCAAGCAGCCTTACTTCTTGGTAGAACAGCGTGGTCTCTTAGTTCGGGAAACTACTCCCGCTACTTTTGGTGCCCAAGAAGGACGGCTGGTTCAATCGATTCTAGATATCTTTTTCTTGGAAGCTTTCCTTTAAAAGGACAAGTACAAATAGCTTATTATCCAGTATTAGGGGTGTCTTTCATAGATTCACATGCCTGAATCATTCCCGTCGTCGAGACGGGAGCCTCCGGTAAATAAAAAAGTAATGTCCATAGACATACATAGAGAGAAAGGGTCCAAGGGTCTCCCCTTAGTAGCCTTTCCTTGTCCTTATGTAAAAAGGACCAAACTGACATAGTCAGCCAATCAGCTCCGACCTCCCTCTAGAACCTTCCTGGGAGGAGCCTCAGTCCCTCAGATTTTCTACCGCACGTTGTGCTAGGGAGTCTCCTGCCTGAGCTCTCCTCAGGATTACTCTAAATTCACCAAACTTTCTTTGAAAGTGTTCTCTGAAACCTCAAAACTCTTCAAGGACTTCTTCAACACACTATCCCTGAAGTAAGTGTGTGTTTCTACTGCTTTTTACATGTCTGACTCGGGGAAGAAAGCCCTGTTCAGGGCCTGCTCTTCCTGCAGCAAGAAAAGAATACATGTGGATGATCGGCACGACCTGTGCGTGTATTGCCTTTACCCGGACCATAATTCGGAGAAATGCACTATCTGTCGGTCTTTTCCAAAAAAGACTGTGAGAGACAGGGAAGGTCGCCTTCTGATTTGGTTGGACAGGCTTAAGAACAGAGACAATCTGGACTCCTCGGTGAGCAGCGTTTCCAGGACCTCTGCTGTCTCAAACAAGAGGCCAAGGGAAGCTTCCCCGGGCCCCTCAGACACTCCTCCTACGAAGACCCACAAAAAGTCTTCAGAGGCGAGATCTGCGTCATCCTCAGTGTCTGCTAAGGAGGATAAAACCTTTAAAATGCCTGCTCCGTCCTCCAGACAAAGCCAGAGGACTACTTCAGTCAAAACCACAGTGTCTACCACATCAGCATCGTCGCCCTCAGCATCGACGACGATGACTACGTCCTCCTCATCTTCAGGTAGACCTGTTTCTTCAATTATTCCCCTGACATCGTCGTCGACGACAAAGACCATGTCGGCGACGAAGACCACACCGCCGACGACGCCGTCACCAGCGACGAGCCCATCGTCGTCAAAACCGGCGACGACAAGAGTGTCGACGAGAGACTCGTCGACGAGACCATCGTCTACGAAGGCACCGTCGATGAAGACGACGACTTCGCAGTCGTCGACAACCAAGATCCCTTCGTCCACCCCACCGTCGACGAAGACCTCGTCGACAACCCCGTCGACGAGAGGCTCGTCGTCGACGACCCCGTCGACGAAGACCCCGTCGACGAAGACCCCGTCGACGAAGACACCGTCGACGAAGACCCCGTCGACGAAGACCCCGTCGACGACGACACCAAAGGCTCCGCCGACGGACTCGACGACGACACCGTCGACGGACGACTCGTCGTCGAATGAACCATGGAAAAAATCGAAACTGGTGGAGGCACCGTCCATGATGCTACCACCGTCGACGGTCCCCTCGACGACGACAAGCTCTACCATACAGTCTGGCAAACCAGGCAAACCACTAATTACCCCGGAAACGACGTCTCCAAGCAAGGTGGAAAAGCAACCACCTCAAGAAATTTTCCAAAGCGAAGAATCCGAAGAGGATGACCATCTGGATCCCGCTACTTCAGTCTCAGAACTTCACATAAAATGCCAAAGCACTGATGAGGAACAGGAGGAATTCACCTATCAGGAACACTCCGTCCACGCCAGTGTCCGCACTGAAGTCACCCCCATGATATGCTTACCAGCAACCCTGGTTGATGACTTACGACTTCTTGTGCAAGACTACAAGCAACGCTTTCCGGAGGCTAACAGAGGCGGTCAAGCGCCTAAGAGTCCCGCACCAGGGGACAAGGGGGATCAGACACCTCCAGCTCAAGTACAGGTGTCCGCACCGGAACGCACTCACCTTCCCCATCAAACCCAACACGACGTCCAGCCTCAAGTGGTGGTTTCTTCGGACGATGAGGAGGAAGAGGAAGAACTGGAGGAAGGAGAGGTCCAGGAGGTTCACTCGGACCACTCGGACCAGGATGAAGAGGATGAATATATAGCATCATCCCCAGCTTCACCACAACCACGCCAAGCGGACTCCCCCCCCGGTCGACATTGCTGGCTTCCACAAGCTGGTGGAGAGAGCGGCGAAGAGATTCCACATGGTGGTGGAATCCACGGAAACTGACTGTTTCCTGCACGACTTTAAGGAACAGACTCAGAAATCTGCAAAAGCTGTTCCGATCATAGAATTCTTGTGGGAACAAGGAAAGAAGTTAATGCTAACTCCTGCTTCAGTGCCGGCGGTGGTCCCATGCCTAGATAAGAAATACAGAGCACCACTCACTGCGGCGGCTTGCCTTAATGGTCACCCCAAACCGGACTCGGTAGTGACGCAGGCGGCCCAGAAACACTCCTGCAACCCTTCCTCACCACTGTCCGCTCCCCCGGACAAAGAGGGCAGGAAACTTGACACGATTGGTAAACGTTTCACATCCACATCGGCCATGTCCATCAAGGTGGCCAACTCCATTGCCTTGCTGGGGCGTTACAATCGCCAGCTGTGGGAGGACATTGCCCCTTACGTAAAGGAACTGCCTGATGACGTCCAGGGTGAGGTGAAAGCGCTCCTCGTGGAAGGTCAATCTTCTGCAGCGGAACTCATAGACTGTGCTATCGACGCAGCCATGACAGGCTTCCGTCAACTTGCGGGAGCTGCTGTACTGAGACGCCAGGGATGGCTAAGAGCGACTTCATTCCGCCAAGAAGTCCAAGCAAAGGTTCTGGACATGCCCTTCGACGGCCAGCACCTGTTTGGAGAAAAGGTCGACGAAGCTCTACAGGCCATTAAGAAGGACACAGACACGGCAAGGGCACTGGGCTCTCTGCAGTCTAGAAACCAGTCCTTTCGGGGCAACAGGCCCAGAGGTCAGTCCTCCTATCGAGGCTCATATCAAAACAGGTCCTCATCCTCGTTCTCATACAATCACAAAGGCCAGTACCAAAACAAACAACAGCAAGGCCGACAATCTTCATTCGGAAGGTCAACCTACAGAGGTAAAAATACCAAGAGGGGCGCTGGCGGCCGCCAGTGACCGTCTACTCCAGCCAGTCCAAACACCATCTCCATCCTTTCAAATTGGAGGAAAGCTGACCCATTTCCTTCACAATTGGCAGTACATCACCACGGACCGGTGGGTTCTTCAAATTATTCGATTCGGCCACTCTCTCGAATTCACCTCCATCCCTCCCAATACCCCTCCACGCAGACGGACACACAAACATCCACGCCTGCTTCTGAAGGAACTTTCGACAATGCTACAAAAAGGAGCAATCGAAAGGGTTCCGGCATCCTCAAAGGGGAAAGGATTTTACTCCCACTTCTTTCTTGTACAACAAAAAGAAAACAAGTGGAGACCCATCCTGGATCTCCGGGGACTCAACACCTTCCTGCGGAGCCAATCGTTCAGGATGGTGACGATTCAAGAAATCCTGGGCATTCTAGAGAAAGGAGATTTCATGGTGTCAATGGATCTCCAGGATGCATACTACCACATCCCCATCCTCAAAAATCACCGGAAATTCCTAAGATTCGAGGTGGCGGGCCGTCACTATCAGTTCAAAGTCCTGCCGTTCGGCCTCAAGTCCGCGTCGCGCATTTTCACGAAATGCCTTGCGCCTGTGGCAGCCTTCCTGCGTCAACTGGGCCACCAGGTCTTCCCCTACCTAGACGACTGGCTGGTGAAAGCACCCTCACCTGGGGACGCAATCACGTCCTCCAACGCCTGCACCAATCTCTTTCAAAATCTGGGATTGACGCTCAATCTCAAAAAATCATGCATGGTCCCCGCAACAAAGATTACCTTCCTAGGGGCCATGTTAGACACAGTGTGCACGAAAGCCTTCCCCTCAAAAGAGAGGACAGACAAGATCTTATCTCTGGCCACGGCTGTGGCAAAGACAACGCACCTGAAAGTTCGGACTTACACCTCCCTCCTGGGGATGATGTCTTCCTGCATACTCCTCATCCCGCACTGCAGGCTCAGAATGCGGCCCTTGCAGGAGGCACTCGCGAGCCAATGGACCCAAAGCACTGGCTCCTTCGAGGACATCCTTCGGATCACACCGAAAATTTCCAAAGCTCTACAATGGTGGACACGTCGCCAAAATCTAACAGTGGGCTTACCGTTTCTCCTCCCAGCATCACCGCTGGTGATAACAACGGACGCCTCCCTAGAGGGATGGGGCACGGTGCTCCAGGACCTACAGATCAGCGGCAAATGGGACTCTCAAGAGCAATCACTCCATATAAACCTCTTGGAGCTAAGAGCAGTGTATCTGGCTCTTCAAGCCTTCTTACCCCGCATCCAGAAATCCCCAGTGCTCGTCAGGACAGACAACACCACGACGATGCACTATCTAAACAAACAAGGGGGAACGCGTTCGCTCTCGCTCTCACGCGAATCGCAGACGATCTGGAACTGGCTGGTGATACACGAAATCCAACTCAAAGCGGAATATGTCCCGGGAAAGGACAATACCATCGCGGACGCCCTGAGCAGGCAAAAGTCCCTCTCCCACGAGTGGGAACTATCGGACAGCGCCCTCACTCACATCTTTTCTCTTTGGGGAGTACCAAACATCGACCTCTTTGCCACCAAGAGGAACGCCAAATGCCCGAGCTACGCAAGTTGGCATCCCCAACCAGGATCACTAGGAAATGCATTTTCCATCGGATGGTACAGCGTCTTTGCATACGCCTTTCCTCCATTCCCGATGATTCCACGGCTCCTCAGAAAAATGAAAGCGGAACCATGCACCCTGATCCTGATTGCCCCGTCCTGGCCGAGGCAACACTGGTTCTCGGATCTGCTTCGACTCTCCATCACATCACCGATTCGCCTGAACCAACACCCAGCCCTTCTGACGATGTCCAACGGGCAAGTGCAACACCCGAACCTCCAATCGCTCAAATTATCAGCCTGGCTCCTGAGCACAGAGAGTTCGGTGACCTAAATATCCCACAAGACTGCAGGGATGTACTAGCCAAAGCAAGGGCAGACAGTACGAACAAGACCTACTGTCTCAAATGGAAGAGGTTCTGCATATGGTGCTCAGACCAGGGCTTACGGCCCCTCGCCATCACACCTGAACAGATATTACCATACCTCCTGCATTTGGCCCAGTCGGGACTGGCGCATGCATCCATCAAAGTTCACCTGGCAGCAATCTCGAGGTTCACCAGAACGGTCACAGGACCTTCTCTGTGGTCTAGTCGGCTAGTCAAGCAATTCCTCAAAGGGCTATACAGATCCTTCCCGAGGCCTCAAAGTACCTCCCACATGGCAGCTTAACCTGGTACTCAACCAGCTCATGCGTCACCCGTTTGAGCCCATTCACAGGGCATCTCTTCAACACCTCTCATGGAAAACAGCGCTCTTGCTCGCTCTAACTTCGGCCAGAAGGGTTAGCGAGCTGCAAGCCTTGTCCATTCAAGAACCATATCTACAATTCAGACATGATAGGGTGATACTGCGACCAAACCCTAAGTTCATTCCAAAAGTACCTTCGGACTTCCATCTCAACGAACCATTGGTCCTTAGGTCATTCTTCGCCAACCCTTCCACAGCAGCGGAAAGATCGCTGCATTCTTTGGACCTCATGAGGTGCCTGAAGTTCTACCTGGACAAGACTAAGGATCTCAGAAAATCCTCACAGCTGTTCGTGGCATACAGCAGGCCACGAATGGGCCTACCCCTCACGAAGCAAAGCATCTCCAGATGGATCTCCTCTGCGATTTCATTCTGCCACGACAAGGCCGGCCGGCCTCTGAATGATCATGTTACTGCTCACTCCACCAGGGCGATGTCCACGTCAGTGGCGCTGTTTGCAGGAGTGCCAATCCTGGACATCTGCAGGGCGGCGACCTGGAAGTCACCGCATACTTTCTCCAGACACTACTGCCTGGATATCGAACTCCAGAAGGATGCGGCAGTGGGCCAGGCGGTGCTTCGCCATCTCTTTCAGTAAGGTGAGCCTTCCTACATCCCGCCTTCCAGGTATGCACATTATTGCTCTGATGATATTATGTCTAAGCTGTCTCTTTATTGTATGATATTATATGCATTATCTACTATGACGGCAGAGCAACTCTGTTTACAAATGTGCTACTATGATTGCTAGCTACTCTGATTCAGGCATGTGAATCTATGAAAGACACCCCTAATACTGGATAAGAAATGCGTTACTTACCTGTAACAGCAGTTATCCAGTATTAGTGTCTTTCATAGATTCACATGCAACCCTCCCGCCTCCCCGGGAAGGACTCACTTCCCTCTCGGAACTATATTACGCCAAACCTAGCTGGGTGCGTACGAAAATCTGAGGGACTGAGGCTCCTCCCAGGAAGGTTCTAGAGGGAGGTCGGAGCTGATTGGCTGACTATGTCAGTTTGGTCCTTTTTACATAAGGACAAGGAAAGGCTACTAAGGGGAGACCCTTGGACCCTTTCTCTCTATGTACGTCTATGGACATTACTTTTTTATTTACCGGAGGCTCCCGTCTCGACGACGGGGAATGATTCAGGCATGTGAATCTATGAAAGACACCAATACTGGATAACTGCTGTTACAGGTAAGTAACGCATTTCTTCTGACCCAGGTCCTTTCTGCTGTAAGTCACAGAGACTGAATTGTGGTGTTGGACTTGTAAGATATGTACTATTACATACCTGTCCTGGATTCCCACAGATGCTTCTTTTGGTTTATGGTAGAGTCAAAGTACTTTCAGTTTGCATTCCTTTTGTTTGGCCTCACCATGGCATCCAGGTATTCACGAAGGTGACTGTGCGCCTGCAGCCCATCTTCGCAGTTTGGAGTAGCATGTATTTATACACCTCCACAATTGGCTGCTGAAAGCGAGATCATAGCAGTCCGTGGCAGACCGGATGCCTTTCCTGGAGTAACCAGCAACAAGCCAAAGCTCCACTTGTGACCAACACAGAGTATTCCATTAATAGAGACCATCCGGTACAAGGTGGCTTGCTAAATCTTTCCATCTCTCAGCGAGTCCAGGACATTATGGTTATGATCCTGATGTTTCGGGCTCGGTTCTGGCCCAGACAGTTCGGGGGCTTCTTGATCTCTCCGCAGTATTCATTCTAGTGGGGACCCGGAATGCAGATGCCTCAGCTCTGGGGTTGTGTCTCGGGCAAGATATGTATGTCATACGAGGTAGCCCAGGATGATCAATGGTGGCTGGTAGAAGCCAACCTAGCTTGTGGCAACTTTCTCCCTGCCTCAGCCAGAGCTTACAGTAGTGATGAATGCATCATCTCTGGGTTGGGGTGGTCACCTGTGTTGTATGGCGTTTTAGATTCCAAATGGATTTTCCAGATTCATGCCCTTATATAGGTACAATTCACGTTGCCCTTATATAGGCATAGAAATCAAGCCCTTATTTAGGCATAGCCCATGCAACCCAAAAACAGGCATGGCTACTTCCATCTGTTCACTAAACGTCACAACTATTTCTTGGAAAACCAGCTTAAGAAGTTGGGAACTTCCCCATTGCTTGAATATGGATTTCTCCAAGAACTCAGTTCGTTTTACAATGAACATTTTTTCCTTAGGGATTCATTTGTGATGATCATATGCCCGACTTTACGTCAAACATGACATTCCTAAACACCTTCAAGGTATAAATATACCTTTACTTGCTATGGTAAAGCAGGGTAGTTCGGAGCAGTTCGACGACCTACTTGCCCGACGCAGCTCGCTACAGCAAGTGCCTGAGGAAGCTGACTCTCCAGCTGACGCACTGATCAGGAAGCTACCCTCCTCTGCTGAGAAATCCAGCTCCAGTGTTTCTGTCTCCCCTTTCAGGGTGTTGGGAAATCGAGTCCAGAGACAGAGATACCAGACCTCCTTCATTCTAAGGTATGGGGCTGATTAGAACCTAGAGAAACCTTTGGTAGATTCTTGGCAAAAACTAAACCTATGCTAAAGACCATACTTACTTCTTCCCTCATACTAGACCTAGGTTAGGTACATTAGGGTAGGTATATTTTAGAAGCACCAGTTGAGTATTTTAGCCTGTGTAATTTATGTATGTATTTTTATATGGCTTAGAAACCATACAATGCTATTACAGTATTATTATATAATAATATTCTCGTTGTACGCATTATACTTTGCAATCTGTCTTACGATTGTAGAAGTTCACCTCTCTTGCATGAGAAAGAAGACTGTTCAATAACCCTTTTTTTGAAAACGCCTGTCTCACTATTTCTCTGCAACTCTGTAGAAACAAAGCATGCACGATTGACTGAGTGAAATACTTATCTATTGTTTCTACGACTCTGATGATATTTTCCAGTCCTAGGGAAACAAAGTTGTCATGTTTATGTGGTTGTCAGAAACTAATCCCTTCTTGTGAATTTGAGAAAGTTTCTAGTGACCTCTGAGCTAGCTGGCACTCACAATTAAGTTTAGTATATTCGATAGAGACCTACTCACCTAAGTCCTACGTCATATCTATAGGATATTATTCCAATGCGCAGAGCCTATTGGGTATATAGGAACTACACTACAAGGTGCCTGTTAGACCTGGCACCATTAGCGTGTGTCTCCCTTCCATTTTTGCTGTTGCCTCATGTGTTTTTGCTGGTGTTAGATGCTTTGGGCACTGTGCCACTGCTGTCCAGTGCCACAGTGTGAGTGCTCCCTACTGTAAATTGATGTATTGATTAGTGGTTCCATGATTAGATATTTGGTTTACTTGTCAGACCCTAGTACAGTGCACTGAGTGTGCCCAGGGTGTGTAAATCCAAATGCCGCTAGTTGGCAGCACTGGTTGTGCCGCCCACAGAAGCGGCCCTATAAACCGTGTCTAAGGTCTGCCACTGAAGAGCCTGCATGCAGTCTGGTACTGTCATGCTGACTGGGCCACTTGCCAGTCCCTAAACCTTCCCTATTAGTCACCCCTATAGTAGGCCCAAGGGCGGGGTGCATTGTCAGTATAAGGTAGGACAAGCCCTGATGTGTGTGGCATGTCCTAATAGTGAATTACAGCCATTTTCGTTTTTCACTATTGCAAGGCTACCTGTTCTCCATAGGCCAGAATGGACTGCTAGATTATTACATGTTTATAATCCTAGCAGACTCAGAGAACATGGTAGAAATTAGTTTAGTATGCCTTGACTCAGAATAATAAAATACATCTTTTCGTGAAGTTTATTTTAATATTCTGTGTTCGCAAATACCACTTTTAGAAAGTATTTATTTGCATGCCTAACCATTTAAGCCTGCCTCGGATAGGTTGTGTATTCCTTTGTCTGGGTTTGTGAGTGACAGGGCTGGGGGATTCCAGAGACAGGCTGGGGCAGCCCGGTGGTGAATAGAGAGATCTGCCTCTAGATGGGAGGGAGGAGTTGCACCTGGGACCTGAATAGGGCTGGGCCTTCCCTCTACAATGCCGGCTCCACCCCCTGGGGTGCGTCTGATGTCTCTGCCCTGCAAACTGAAAGAAAGGAAGGAAGCCTGTCAACAATGTGCTCCAGGACTATACTTGCCTTCCACAATGCTGGCTCCATCGCCTGTCGGGCGTCTGATGTGCCTACCCTGCACTGTGAAAGGAAAGGAGAAGTCTGGTAAACAGAGAGCTTCAGAACTGGTTTGGACTAGGCACAGGCCCCTCTCCCCTCAGAGAACAAAGGATTTTGGGGTATTAGTATTGGGACCCTGATCCCAAGAAATTAGATCACGTCTCGACTTACAATACAAAACCTCTACTGAGGAGAAGGAACCTGAAGAAACTGAGGAGAGACTATTCCCAAGCTGAAGTGCTGCTTGGGGGATTGGCCTGCAGTGGTTGCCTGACTGCCAAAAAGAGGACAAATAACTTTGTGGACTTTACTTTCAACTTGTGCAAAGGTCTCCAAGGGCTTGGAAGAGAGCTTGCCCCCTGACCGAAGTCCCAGGACCAGTGGACTTCACCAGCCTTTTTGAATTACTGCTGGAAACAAGTGGCTACAGAGGCAGGGAGTTGTGACCGACTCTCCCGACCGGCCCGGTGTCCTGTTGGCACCGCATCAAGCAACGTCCGCCTCGAACAACGCAAGCACTGCGCTCACCGACTCCGTCCTGATGCTGTCACCGAGTCGTAGCCTGCACCACGACTGGAAGGACACCGCGACATGCAACGCCTCGCTACACCAAATCGAACTGGTCTGACCGACGCGGTCACTGCTGCTGACTTAGAGTCCTGTGACCGCACCGGAGTTGGGCACCGCCTCGCACGCTTTGCAACGCACCAACCGACTCGCACCGCTGTCTGGACTGATCGACGCCAGCTCCCGAACTCCGGCTCGTTTGCCGCACCGCAAGCTGCAAGCACCGCATCAATGCACAGTCTCGCCCTGCAACGCAAGCCTTGTATCCACTGACTCTGTCAACTGGCCGCTGCCTGTACTGCATCGAGGGACAACGCATCATGCAATACTTCCTTTCTGCACCGCGACGATCACCGGAACCAGCTTGCACATCCGTGCCGGCCGCCCCAAGTAAAAGGTACTGTGACTGAGTCTATCGACATTTGAGTGGGCCCATACCAACGCGGTCCGCTGGATTTGCTAGACTCTGTTATTTTCAACAACGCTGTAGCCCGTCCTGGCTGCCGACTCGCAAAGAACCTTGATTTAAGCCTTTTTTTACAGGAACTCTTGAAATCTAAGAGTACTGTGGATTCTTTTTGTTGTTTATTTGTCTTGTGGTAACTCTATATAAAATATACTTATTTTTGATATAAAACCTTGTGTGGTGTCCATTTGTAGTGTTGGCACTGGGTTACTGTATGTGGTCACAAATGCTTAACTTACACTGCCTCTGAAATAAGTCTTGACTGCTCGCCCCACACTACCTAGAGGGTGAGCAGGGGTTATTTTAGGAGTGTAATCCCCCTTACTCTGACTAGAGGAGAGGGTCCCTATTTGTCACAAGTACCTACCCGTGCCAACTAGAGACCCCCAATTCTAACAGCGCCCAACGGCACTAATTTAACGCTAGATACTAAAGTAACTCAGTCGTCCTTTTTTCAGGGAACCCTTTTTTCGTAAATACTCCAATAGACGTCTGGAGTGGGTAAAGGGATAATATCCGCCATAACTGAGTAGGACGAAAATCCTATGTATTAGCTTGTTGGTTTGTTCAACATTGAAGGATACAGTTTTCCTAAATATTGTACCCCTTATCTTTGTTTCCTTGAAACTTGCTCTGCAAACTTTCAGTCAACAAAATGTCGAATAACGGCAACAAAACCGAGAACGGTGGAGCTGCGGCTGATCCGACAGACGCAGCTCTAAACTATTCAGGTTTCCAAGAAACAGACAAGGATGCTATAGGCATTCCTATGAATTTAAGGAAAGCCATCACTATAAAAATTATAAAAAATGGCCTAACATCGAGAGGTGATAGGATAGTGTAGGTTATAGGATAGTGTTTGTGATAGAGGCACATGAATATCACCAGACAGAGGTATTCGATTCTTGGATAGTCTTCCCTGAAGCAAATCCAGTAACACATGTGTTTCACTTCTACAAAGAAGATGAACCACCAACGGAATACATTCCTTTCGAGGATATTGAAATTCCACTAACTTACCAAGAGCATGCGCTCTGGTTTAAAGGCGCCCTAAAACATATAAATCACATTACCAGGCTCGGTCCACTAGGTAGAACAGGAGCAACATGTCCGGTTTTAGCCAGCTATACTCCACATCCTGAAATTAATGAAATGACAGACGTGGAACTACGAGCTCAACTCAAAGAGCTAATCAAAATCTATAGACAACTGGTTAAATAGGTCATGTGGACTCTTACAGTCCAACCAGCAATAATGATTCCACAGCATCCCCCCACCATGGGAACACAAATAAAATTACACCACAGACTCTACATTTGGTCATTGGTAAATTACCCACAAAACGGTAACAAATTCCATTCTGGATAGCTCAAAAAATTACTCTAATCTAAGCAGTATTTCCGAATACTGCCCCTCATGAGAAACACAGAATTTTAACAATCTGTTTACCAATGGGATCGCACCACATCTGGAGGACTGCGACAGTTGGGGTACAGTCTTTGCTGCAATCTACACTAAAACACATTGTGTTCCATCTATGACGATAATACCAGACGTCCTGAAACAAATTCAAAACTAATACGGGGCAGAGTCTGCTATTAATTTGGGTATGAAACTACTGAAAGGTTTCAAACAGGTCTCAACAATAATATTAGCTAATATTAAAAGTGAAGCAGCATCTGTGGCGATCCACCAAAAGTTAAGGCAATTTGATGTAACCGAGCAACCACGAGAACTGGCCAGAATAATTGAAAAATCCTATGAAGAATTAGGCAGAGACCGCTTTGGTGGGAAACCAGTTAAACCCCAACTGTCAGAAAGTCCTGAAATGGTCTTTACTAAAAACACTCCTACTGCTATTAAAAAGAAGTGGGAAAATAGCAAACAAACTTCTTAAGAGAAGCATTCTCAATCCCGAGGTAGGTCTCCTCAAAAGGAGCCCTCTGAAAGGAGGTATAACCTCAGGAATAGGGATAATTTGAGAAAACCTGATAGATATCAAGACACTGATACACGTTCCTCTCGTACCTTTCAGACTTCGTCACAGAAATCCGAAAGAAGAGGACGATCAGAACACAAGGAAGAACGCATGAAGTCCAAAGACGATTAACACGTTCAGAAAAACAAGAAACCTCAATTCACCAAAAAGAAAGTAGCAGGTCTAAAAATCAGACATGCCGAGGATCTTGAGGACACAACTGAAGAACAGGAAATGGGCTCAGACAATGTTGGACAGGGCAGTAGAAGTCACCATAGCTCGCAAGAACTTGAAGGATCATCTGGAGACAGTGGACTTGAATGAATTCATTCAAGTTGAAACTGCAGATACTAGGGTTAGTTCTCCACATAAGTTATATGAAATAACACTCCGAATGGAGGGAGACATACCAAGAAAAGTGAGAGCATTCTTTGGGGAGCGACTTTCTAAGGGTTATGACCTTCTTCTAGCTGAACAAGACTGGCCACCAGAATTTGTCAGGGAGTGCCCACATGTCGAAGACATCATTATGCCAGCCTTCTCCAACCACGTTCCAATTCATTTAAAATATACTTACGCCAGGAAATGGGCAGTGGCCCAAGCTCCTGCATTATATAAAAATCATGTAGGATGGGATGAGGATTCTCCTCGCCATAAAATACAGTTGAAAAATCAACCAACTGCACAAAGGCAGTACCCAGTTAAGCAAGAAGCTAAAAAACAGGCCAAGGAGATATTAGATCAACTTGAATACCAAGGGGTGATTGAAACCTGCACCTCGTCAATGAACAATCCTTTGTTTCCTGTCTCCAAACCAGACAATACATATCATCTAATTTTGGATTACAGACATCTAAACTCTTGTTGCAAAACTTTTGCAGTACAAAATGCACACAGTGCAGCATTATTGAATAACATTGTGCCTAAAAAATATAAAACCACATTAGATATTTCTAACGGTTTCTTTTGTCAATATTGCACCAGAACGTAGGTATTTGACCGCTTTTTCAATTATGAGGACACATGGTCACTTCTGTCGTCTCCCTCAGGGATTCAAGAATAGTCCTGGGTTATTTTCAGCACGGGTAACAGAGTTACTACAAACTTATGATGATGAAGCATTATCATATGTCGATGACATCTATCTGACAGATGATGACTTGGATAGGCACTTGAATAGGGTGAATACAATTATATTGGGATTCGCTTCTGAAGGGTAAAAAAACAATTTTAAGAAATCGAGAATTGCCCACCTCAACGTCCTATTTCTAGGATATGAGTAATCGAGTGAAGGCAAAAGCCAGGCAGCAAACTTTCTAGAGAAATGTGCGCTGCTCCAACCTCCAAAAACGCTGAAAAACTTAGTTGTTTCTAGGTTTCCTACATTTCAGAAGAACTTGCATTCTAAACTACGCAGAAAGGATTAAACCTCTCTACGAATTATTCAAACCTGATTTTAAAACAGTTAATTGGACACAAAAACACACAGAAATTTTGCGTTCATTACAAACAGACATGTTGGCAACAAAACATTTGCAAACGCGCGTAAACATATGCAATTTAGTGATTCAAATCATTCCAGGACAATGCGGATTCACGTACTTAACTTTCAACGAAGGTGAAAAAGTACCAATTGCTTACAAATTACACTTGGACACACAAACAAATGAAATTCACTTCAACAGAAAAAATTCTGACATCGGTTCAAACTGCAGTAGCAAAAGAGGGAGCCCTCGCACAGGGTAAGCGCATTATGGTAGTTACACCTGTACCTGCCTTAGAGGCAGTGACCAAAGCAAGCTTTCCAAGTGCTAAATCTTTACATCCAAGATGGATACAATGGGTTAATTCTCTTGCTGAATTGGTTGAGTGCGCTACTGAGGTGTAGGCGCATCCCTGCACATGGGCACACTTATGAGGTTCATTGTTGCAGAGCAAATGACTCCAATAGATTCTTGAAAGTTCAATTTCCAACTTTTATTTCATAAGTTCATTTCCTTATAAATTCATGTATCGTATTTCATGTATACAACTCAAAGGCAGTTTTTCAAAAAATGCTCCGATGCATTTCGAGCCACAAGGCCCTTCCTCAAGGAGCGCTGCGAAGAAACAGGATATAGCGCTGATCAATTTCCAGTATAAATAATAACATACGAAAACATATGCATTGTATCACAATTAAGGAAACATCATGTAACCATTTGGGGACTTCCGTGTTACGCCAGCGGGTTATACAACAGTGCATAGGTGGAGTGACAAGTTTGTGAACGGGATCATAATGAAGGGGTGAAATACGGGGTGGAATGTGAATAAGGCGGCTACTCGTGCAAGCATTTTACCAAAAAACATTGAGTCAAAGTCACGGTACATGCGAGAAGATTACTGTTCATTACAGTGCCGGTAGGAGACTAGTTCCCGAGTGTGCAGTAAAGGTGAAAACATAAACAAGCTGCTCGTTCATGACGAGACTTACGTAATAGTTTTAGGTTGACTTCCTCATAGCATCTGAGGAAACACAAAACGGAATAGACAAATCAATAGTTAGCCAAGGTAAAGCGGGTCTCCTCGGTATCGGCAGACCGCGAGGTCAGACTTACTGGGGTGGATGAAGTTCAGTGGCGTCTCAATGGAGTCTGCAGCGGAGTGTCAGAAACTTCGCGTAGTGAACGCGGAGTTTTGAGATGTGATCAACAGCGATAACGGACTAAAAGAGGAGTTGAAAAGGTGCGGCCATCTTGGAAAGGGGTATATGTGACACAAGTGAAAGAACCATTCACAAAACGTAAATAAGAAAACAAGTAAATAAGAAAACAAGCAAGATTAGGTAACAGTGTATCACCAATATACCCAAAAGGGTACTACAAATAGCAGCTCAGTTCAATCCGGTCGTTAAGACCATGGGGTTTCAAGGATTGTAGTCTATAAATCCATGCTGTTTCTCTTTGTAAGAGGATTTTGTTCAAGTCTCTTCCTTCGATATTTGGCACAGTTTCCAAAACAAGAAATCTGATTTGGGACACATTATGGTTGGCCTCATTAAAGTGGGTGGCCACACTGGATTTCGTATTCTTAATGCGAATATTTGATTTATGTTCGTTCATTCTGATCTTTATTTTCCTGGTGGTTTTTCCGACATATATCTTGCCACAAGGGCCTTTGAGTAAGTAGATCAAGTTCGAAGAGTCACAAGTAGCGTCTACGTTCAATTTGATTTGGAAACCTCTCATGGGATGATTGAGGCTGTTCCCTCTGATGATATTATTGCAATTGCTGCAGTGGTGACAGGGGCGTGTGCCCGTATGTTTAACTGGTTCATTTGTTGTGCTTGATAAAATTTCTTTGATGTTTTTAGAACGAGTGTGGGCCAAAATGGGAGGTTCTTTGAATAGATCACCAAAGTCTGGTTCAGAGGATAAAAGACGCCAGTGTCTCATAACAATGTTTTTGAAGGATCTGCTTGATGTCGAGTGTCTGAAGACTAACACCATTCTTTTGTGATCTTTCCTGATAGGTCCCTTGAGGGCTTCTGTGCGGGGAATGACTGATGCTCTCTCAATGGCATTCTCTATTATTTCCTCAGGGTATCCTCTGTTTAAAAATCTGGTGGCCATGATTTTTATCTGTTCGGTTGTGGATTCTGGATCAGATACAATGCGCTTAATTCTGAGCATTTGGCTGAACGGTAAATGTCTTTTCAGAGAGTTATGATGAAAACTGCTGTATAGTAGTGTGTTATTACGGTCAGTTAACTTTCGAAAGAGGTTTGTCTGCAGACCATTTTCAGTTATTTTGATAAGTACGTCCAAAAACGTTATCTCTTTGTCGCTGATGTTCCATGTAAATTCAATCCGGTCATCTTTTGAATTTAAATCCATAAGGGCCGATTCCAAATTTTGTCGAGAACCTTTCCAAATAAAGAATAGATCGTCAATATAACGAACATAAAGTTTCAGATAGTTCATCCAAGTTTTATTCATGAAGATGTTATTGAGTTCGAAATTGCCCATGTAGATATTTGCGTACGCAGGTGCAGCGCAATTGCCCATAGCCATGCCGGACATTTGTAGGTACCATTTCTGATTGAACGAAAAATAACTATGATATAAGGTAAATATCATGAGTTCCAGGATGAATGTTTTTAGAGGTTCCGAGATATCACTCAAGAGTAAGGCCTTTTCAATGGCTTCAATTCCGCCCTCATGGGGAATGCAGGTGTATAGACTCTTGACGTCGGCAGTACACAGTATCAGTTGTTCGTTCTCGTCAATCATTATGGAAGATAGTTTATTCAGAAATTCTGTAGTGTCTTTTATATAGCTCTCTAAGTGGGTAACCATAGGTTGCAGGTATCGGTCGATGAATATACCGATCGGTTCATGTAAAGACCCTCTTGTGGAGACAATTGGACGAAAGGGGGGATTCATCAAGTCTTTGTGTATTTTAGGTAACATGGTAAGGGTTGGGCTCCACTGTCAGATATTTTCTTGTTCTTTCATCGATGATTTCTTCATCGAGTGCTTTGTTGATGAGTCTGTTTAGCTCAATCTTGTATTCACTGGTTGGGTTCCCATCTAGTGGTAAATATGTATTCGGATCCAAGACGTGTTCCGTAATCCTTTGGTTGTATAAGTTATTGTTGAGGATCATGAATGAACTTATGAAATAAAAGTTGGAAATTGAACAAGAATCTATTGGAGTCATTTGCTCTGCAACAATGGACCTCATAAGTGTGCCCATGTGCAGGGATGCGCCTACACCTCAGTAGCGCACTCAACCAATTCACATTTTCTGACGCAGTTGGACAGTTGCGTCACCTGCCGGAGCACCTGAAACTTGTTTAACACCTTCAAGCTTTAAACAAAACAAACCACACAACCAGCTGTGCGCCGTGCCAATTCTCTTGTTGCAGAGTCTTAATTCTCTTGCTGCAGCAGACATTGAATACATTTTGACCCATATTTGAAAACACAAGCATTTCTACAATACGAACAAGAATGTACTCTGCCTACTGAAATTCTGCCTCTAGAGCAGTATGAATGTATAATTTATACTGACAGATCAGCTCAACCCGCTACGGTGGTAAACAAGCCTATACTGCGGCATGCGCGATCGTTAAAGGTCGTTGGCACGATGGCAAATTCCAACCAGTGGTCACTAAAATATAATCTCTAGGAGATTGTACAGCTCAGCGAGTTGAACTACAAGCATTCAAGATGGCACTTGAGAATACGGACCCAATTCCCTACACTCATAGTGTGCGATTCGTATTATTGAGTTCAATCTTACAATGAATACTTGCAAAACTGGATTCAAAACGGTTACAAAGATGCGAAAGGTGGCACAATCTAGCATAAAATGCTTTGGGAACAAGTAGTTCGGTTACGACAAGGACTACAAAACACTCACGTGATACATGCGCTGAGTCATCAACGTAATGGCGTTCACGTTGCAGGGAATTCATTGGCTGATGAAGCTGCGAAGGCAGCTGTGCAAACGGCTTCCGTAGCTGCAATCACTCGTTCAAAAACGAAAATAGGCAGTGAAATAATGCAAGCTGTCAATGCTTCAAGCTAAGACAGTGGTAAAATATTACCAAAATGGTTTCCATTCAAATACTCATACATAACTGATGCAAATAATGTTCCGTTTGCTCGAATCCCTGGGAGTGGGGGATCGAGTAATTCCAAACATGGAACATAAATTAGGACTAATCCTAGCAGCACATGAAGGGCTTGCCTCTGCACATGCAGGTGTTTCTGCCACAGTATCATTATTAAAACAGAGATACTGGTGGCCGCGCATGAGGAAACAGACCAGAAACTATGTTTTCGAATGTGAAATCTGCCAAAAGATGAAAGTTTCTACAGTGAAACGTCCTGCGCAGACTCCCCTGGTAATTTCAGATAAACCATTACCTGCGTTTACTTGGACCACTGTGGTCCCTTACAGAGGGAAGGTAACTATAAATATATCATGGTCGTAGTGGATTCGTGTTCAAGATTCATGTTATAAAAGATTTGCGAGTCTTTATTGGCACATACGCAATCGGCACACTACATTCTGACCAGGGTCCTGCGTTTAGCTCTCGAGCTTACAAGGAGGCCACGGTCAAATTGGGCATTGTATTGCGGTACTCTAGTCCATTCCATCCTCAGGGAAATTCGGTTGTGGAGAGAAAAAACGGGGACATAAAGCAATCTATAACAGCTAGGGTATTAGGCTCGGGTGACGGTGGGTCAAACATCTAATAAGTGTCCAACGTAGTCTTAACAATCTGCCAAGAAGTTCTCTAGGGGGTATCACTCCATATGAAGTCCTTTTTGGGACCAGAATGTTAGTATCAGATCTCGATTGTCAGACTTCAGTGGTAGACCAAAAACCCTTTGATATCAAAGACCGTTTGGCTGTTTTACAGGACTTAAATGAAATAAGAACGAAACAAAGTAACGTGTTCCTAAAGCCAACCACCACTGAAAAGAAACAGACCGTCCCAGCAAGGCCTGTTTGGATTCCTAAGCTTGGGGATCTAGTCAGAGAGAAGATCGCGTACAAGGAGGAATTTGGACCTTCTTACAGACAACCAGTGCCTGTCCTAACAAACCACGGATCAAGAACAGTATTACTGCCACCCCTTGCTGGTAAAAAGGAGAACAGGTTTGTGTCAATCGACCTGGTCAAACCACATCATGTAGCCGATCATAAGCAGTAGGCCAAGTGGACTCAGCCAATGTAGCAGACGCCCAGCTCTGGCTACTATCCAAGAGGTTCAAACTGAGAGACTCATTACCTTTGAAGAATCTGCTATGCGAAATGAAGGTCTATGCAACAGAGCTATGGAACTTGTACCTCTTGAGACCCAAATAACAGTTTGTCAAGAAACACCTGTCTACAACGAAGTAGCATTAGACTACACAAATGTACATGTGATCAAGTGGTTCCAGCGATTTGAACGAATCCTGATGCAATCCCTACAATTGACTGAACTGCCTCTGGCTATTTAATTATCTTTGATACGTTTTGTGAGGATCCAAGCGAACCTGAAACAACGCCAGCTAAAAGAACTTTCAAAGAAAAAGCAACAGACCTTCATCACCTGGAAAAGACTTATCTGGTTTCACCATGGATTGAACATTGGATTGTGTTGTGTGTGTTTTTTCTTCTACTTTGGTTGACTCTGGGAATAACTTTGGGAATGCTGATAAATGGAAGATATGTTAAAAAGTACACAGCAAGTAAGAACATCAACTTACTACTCAAGCCACACAGATCATCTCATCGTGAACAAAGAGACTTGTCATTAGTGAACATCACAGCCATTCCTATTACAGGGGATATAGCTTGGGACAGAACTAATTGACATTTTTGGCTCTGCTGAGCTATTGAAGATTCTACACCAGTTCAAGATTTCCTTGAATGACTTTGTTTCATCCAGTACCTTTTCTGATGATTGGGACTTTGACACTGTTAATAATACGATGCCAGACTTAGAAATGTCTGCTGTATTTACAAATCATGAATACTTAGAAAGTTCATCAGATTATGAACAAATGTATTGTTATAATCACTATGGTAATCATTTCTTGCACAAATCTGCAAACCCTAGAAATGTATTGATGTTTAACCAATGGAAACATTGTCCTATGCCACCGAAGGGTAGCTCAAAAACATTTTTGGGAATATTTCCATACTTTTCAGGTTTTAATATTTCCAATCCAGAATCATTTTACTTAAAAAATGTTAATAAGACAGGAATAAAAAGTATGTTGACAAATACCAAGCAAATTCATTCTGCTGCCTTTTATGCTCAGCTGTCTTCACTCGGTTTTCGACTTTTGGAGGGACACCATAGAGACAAAAGCTGTCTGGGGCACAAATAATTGGCAAGTGCAAGGGATAGAAGCTTTATGTAGAGCCTGCATAATCCCAGAGCAAATTATGTTTTTGAATGACACTGTCCAACAGACATCTTGTCTTGAGTTAGCCAAGATAAAAGACCTAAACAATCCGTCCATACCTACACCTGTTAGTGATAACACTTCAGAGGGGGAGGTCGACGCACATACTATTTTGCATCACAACAGAACAGATCCAGATTGGAAAAAATGGTTAATCTGGCCCACAGACACAAACAATGTTCAAGATAGATTCCTGAATAAAACACAGGGGCTCACATTCAGTAGGCCAGATCCAAGATATGTCCAGAGACAGCATCCAGGTATAGTAACAACATACAGTGTAGGGAAACTGTGCCTTTAATGGTTACATAAATCTACACTCAAGGATGTAAAAAACACTTATCTTTACTTAAAGATGGTGCTGGTCTTAGGGAATTCTTACTAGGACCAAGGAAACCGCGTCATAAACGTTTTATATATGCCGGTATCTATGCTGCTTACAATGAAGCATGGAAGATTACGCAAGCAGAGACTGCTTAAAGAATACGAGAAATTGATCGTATTAATTTAGAGAAGACTCTCTCTGTAGTTAACAATAGATTAACAACTCTATCGTCCAGTATATATTCTTTGGACAGCATAGTATCCTCTGCCATAGACATCATGGAACACGAATTGGTCATGTTGCAACATGGTCCGTCGCAATTACGTTCAATCATGCTATTAGGCTGGACGTTGCAAAACCTTCGTTCAGGCTATGTGCCTTGGCGATTAATCAATACTACGTCACTGTTTTCAGAATTCAATCTCACTGATCAACAGATCAAATTGGCACAAAGTGCTGAGCATTGAAAAACTGGAAAGATTTCCATTTACACTCGCTGAGAAGCCAGCCACTGAATGGATTATACATGGAACAATCACTCTGCCTGTTACAATTTTCCATTTTCAGTATTGCCTAAAAAACATAACTGCAGGCACATAGGAAAGGTTGGGTAAAGAATACATCCAGACATCCTGGGAATTACCATACACTTACAGATGTTCGAGTGGGCGTCGTGAAGTGTTTCTTAGTGGGAAAAACTGTGAAAATGCACTTAGCAGTTCCCTCCTTTGTCAGGGTATAAGCCTACATGGGGGCTGCGCTGGTTCCTCAACCGACGTATCCTGCCAGCTGCAAGGTTCACCAGCTGCGGTGATTGATCCAATTTTTGGACAACTTTCTAATGAAAGTTACCACATGTTGAACGATCACAGCTGCTGTGGCATGTTTCCAGGTTTACCCTATCTAGTAACTGTGTCTGCCAGGGTCACTTGCTGTATGCAAGTATTGTTTCCAAAAACCAAGACAGATCGGGAGTCGCCGTTATGGCCTTCACTAAACATCTCATTTATACAAATTGATACTTTAAGCAGAATGAAAGTCATTCTTTCTCAGTAAACTGTGTCACTGACCTCTGCCAAAGAAACCTATGATCTGCAAGTCGTAAGGACTTCTGCAGGGATACATGCCCTCTTAACTACAAATTGCCCTATACATTTCTCGGAAATGTTAAGTCTTATCTTAAACATGTCTGATACGAGTGGTATTCTTCGTGCACTCCGTGTTTGGCGGATTGCCTCTCATTTTGGGACTCGCTCAGGGATACTATTTTTTCGCCTACTGCTGCGATATGGCAAGTCAATTCACCAGCGACACCCAGTCCACCATGGAGAAAACTCTACTGGCGATGAAGTGTTGTAAGCGCATCGTCCAAATTTTGGGACTACCTCGTCTAAGAGAATTGAATACCACATGGTTTCTATTATTCAGACCAATTTGGCAAGATTGCATCTTACCTGTTCTGCGCTGCCTGCTATGCGGAGTGGAATGCGTGCTAGACACATGTCTGACACTCCCATCAGTCATGCCAACAGATGTTTATACTTTGCTTGAACCAGTAACGACCCATGCACTGTGTTGTCCCCAGCGGCTACCAATTCTGATGACGGCATTCATTGAGATCTCACAGACGCAAAATGCTGATGGTGAGGTACGAGAGGAAACAGGCACACAGGTATCATCCACTACGAACATTGCTAATGCGACCAATGCTGACGGCGATGCTTCACATCTATGTGCGGTTAATCTTCTTAATGAGGTAATCCAACTTTTACCTACAATGATAGTCACATTTTTTACAGACTTGGAAGATTTGATGTTTTCTCCTACCACAAACACTGACTTTTGATTTGGCACACAGTGTTCCGAGAGACTCTGAATTCGACCTTCGCTTTTCTTTTTTTCAATAACAAAGTTCTAACTTTGGGACTCTTTTTTTCAATGATTAATTTTTTTTCTCCAAATTTGTATTTTTACCCCTTTTTGGCACAAAGTAATTTACTTAAAGTAGAACTATTCATAGAGAACTAGAATTCTTTGAAAATAAAACTTCCAGAGACAATATTTGACCATGTCCTCATACCAACAGTTATATGTATTATGACATGAAATGGTTTTGGCACCTTTTTTTTCTGTATTTACGAGCCATTTCATAAATGTATATTTTCATGATTCATTCAGACGGCATTTACAAATGTCAACTATTTGCTTAGAATGAAACATTGCCTAAATGCGTACAGCACAAATGCTCCTTTTGTGTACAACCAGTACCATTGCATTTTTATGTGTTTTGGGTGGGTTTTTAACACATCATGTTTAGATATGTTTAACGTGTTTAGAACTTAGTAATGTCGTACATAAGAAAGTGGAGTGGGTGTTGTATGGTGTTTTAGATTCCGAATGGATTTTCCCGATTCATGCCCTTATATAGGTGCAATTCACGTTGCCCTTATATAGGGATAGAAATCAAGCCCTTATTTAGGCATAGTCCGTACAACCCAAATACAGGGATGGCTACTTTCATCCATTTCGAAACTTCACAACGATTTCTTGGAAAACTAGCTTAAGCAGTTAGGGACTTCCACTTGCTTGAATATTGATTTCTCCAAGAACTCTGTTAGTTTTACAATTAACATCTATTCATATACCCGACTTTACGTCAAACATGGCATTCCTAAACACCTTCAAGGTATAAATATACCTTCACTTGCTATGGTAAAGCACGGTGGTTCGGAGCAGATCAACGACCTACTTGCCCGACGCAGCTCGCTACAGCAAGTGCGGAAGGAAGCCGACTCTCCAGCTGATGCACTGATCAGGAAGCTGCCCTCCGCTGCTGAGCTCCAGTGTTTCTGACCCCCCTTGCGGGGTGTTGGGAAATTGAGTCCTGAGACAGAGATATCAACTCCTTCATTTTAAGGTATGGAGCTGATTAGAACCTAGAGAAACCTTTGGTAGATTCTTGGCAAAAAATAAACCTATGCTAAAGACCATACTTACTACTTCCCTCGTACTAGACCTAGGTTAGGTACATTGGGGTAGGCGTATTTTAGAAGCACCTGATATGGCTTAGAAACCATGCAATGCTATTACAGTATTATTTTATAATACTATTCTCGCTGTATGCATTATGCTTTGCATTCTGTCTTAAGATTGTAGCAGTTCACCTCTCTTGTATGAGAAAGAAGACTGTTCAATAAACCTTTTATTGAAAACGCCCGTCTCACTATTTCTCTGCAACTGTAGAAACGAAGCATGCACGATTGACTGAAATACTTATCTATTGTTTCTACGATTCTGAAGATATTTTCCAGTCCTAGTGACACAATGTTGTCATGTTCATGCGGTTGTCAGAAACTAATCCCTTCTGGTGAATTCGAGAACGTTTCTAGTGACCTCTGAACTAGCTGGAACTCACAATTAAGTTTAGTATATTCGATAGAGACCTACTGACCTAAGTCCTACGTCATATCTATAGGATATATTATTCCAATGCGCAGAGCCTATTGGGAATATAGGAACTACACTACACCTGAAGGGGGTGGAAATCAGGAATCTTTGGTCTCTGGTGAAGCAGAGGCACCATATCAGTCTTCTGGGCTGTCTCCCACCCAAGAAGCGGCTAGCAATCTACATCGCAAAACACTTGTTGACTATATTTCTATTCACAGTTGTTTTTGGCTTTTTTTCTCAGTTTGGGTATTCTCCTCTTTCTTAAAGGAATATCTGATAGACATTGTGGATTGTATTTTCTTCCTCCCATTGTGAGGAATTGAGATTGAAAAACAACTTTATTACAAATTGGACTGATCCTGCCTGCTTGTGGAAGGCATTGAAACTAAGGATACCATCACCAAGTTGAACACGCTCCACTAAATCTGAGATCTGTGGCTTCATGTTATGTATATTTTATAAAAAGAATTCCAGTTATGGTGGAAAGGAAAACAGTTTTAAGCTAAAAATATTTTGTTGTAATTTAATGTGTGACATGGGACATATCAGTAGTTATTTTCAGATAAATGATATACTGAGATATATACTCTAAAATAAAGGTGAAAGTTGCTCTTTAAAAAATATTGCTTTATTAAAATAAAAAACTCCCCCCACTGTAGTCTCTCCCAGTGGGTGTTAAATTAGGACTTTCCACCTTTGATATTCGTGCTCCGAGTTTTGAGGAAAATCGGTAAGGACCAAGCTCAGGTTAGTTATCCTAATAGCACTGCTTTGGATCAGGATAGTGTAATATTCCAGTCTACTGAGTCTGAGCTTTTGCCTGCTGCTCAGTCTGCCTCTTCTGGAGGGCCTTCTGTCCCAGAAGTAGAGCCGGGTTCTGCACCCAAACCTCTACAGCCTCCACCTCTATGCCTGAAGATTGAGTAGAAACCACTGATTGGATCTGACTTCCCCACAGAAGTAATAGCTATCTTAGTGGCTAGACACATGTCTAACAAATTGATTTACTCAGGTTGCTGGGCCATGTTTGTGACCTTGTGTGAGGAGCTTCAGGTCGATCCCACTTCAGGCCAAGGTATCTGATGTACTGGTATTTGGTTGATCGCTAGTTCTGCAAGGTTTAGATATGGGCCCTTTCTACCTTTTTACATATGCATGGTCAATCTACGCTGTGTAAGTTATCTGTGATGTTGAATTTCTTTAAAGGGCTCACCTAATAACTTTGTACTGCATCCTTTATTACGCCACACTGAGACCTTAATGATCACTTGTTTGATGAGTATACTTTTTGGACCTATTCACAATTGTCACAAAATGTATAGGTGCATGAGGAAAAATATTGTGATCGATGGAAATCCAATGTGTAGTTTTTTAAAATATGATTTTATTCCTCCTTTGCTTTATATCCAAATATGGTACATCCAGCCAACGTGTTTTGTTTAAATTACTTAATGAACTTCCTCAGGGCTCTAATCTGTTTTATTAATAGAGCTCTCTCCTTGTCATCATAGGATCCTTAATATTCTGTTCAATAGGCATTTAGAATGCTCGAGTTAGTCTCCTATATTTCATAGAACCTGGTGTCTCCATATAAACTATTAGTGATGTCCAAAAAGAAAAGACCTGGAAAACCTACTCCCTGACAGATACCTTAATAGGTATCACTCAGTTCCTGTCATATACAAGAGGTAACCGCCGTTGTTTCCTATTCACAATTGTCCTCTGAGACTATTGATCATTAACAATGGTCCTTTCTATTGTCGTTCTTTCTGCTCACGCTGTTGGTGCAACCGATATCTTCCACCTTTTCCCAGGACAAAATTGGTGCTGCAGACTGGTGCTTCTTTCTACTATACGTACTGTCACCCTCCATTGTCAAGTCAATCTTTGATGGTTAATTAAAACCATTACATTATACAATTTTATAAAACTATAACATTTAAATGGCAATGAACATGTTAAAACCAACTCCTTTTTGCCTTTGGGTTTTTGCCAAGACATTTTCTCCCATGTTCTGTCCCAAATGACTAGTACTTATTTTGTCCAGTTGGTCAGTCCACTGCGCTTCCCTCTTTTATTTCTCTCCCCATATCACTTTAAGGAGGAGGAGAGGAGAGGTTAAGCTCTTAATGTTTACATCTGTCTGACAAAGGAGTACCAGTTGGACAACCATTTTGTATCAGCCAGCATCATCTTGGATCCTGATCCTCTCAGCAGAGTACATTTCTCCTCATCCAATCAGCCTTTACAATCAAAGACTCAGCCATGTGCCCCAGAACATCAGGCAAGAGACTGAGGTACCAGGCAGTCCACAAAACCAAACCACACATCATTCCTCATGATTTAGGGGTCCTTCGATACAGGGCTGCAAAAGAGCTCTGAGGGATTGTAACTACTCCAGAGCCCGTCAACCCCAGCTGCCCAACTCTATGGAATTTAACCATAAGTGAATGTACATGTGCTTGGTGTCAATCTAGATATTAAGCAAGGGAATACTGTACAAAGCAAGAGAATGGCTACAATCAGAAAGAAGCATACACAACTTCATGTTGATCCTGATAACTTTTTGTTTGCCTCATCAATTGAGGTTGTTGAAACTTTTTGTGTATTCTGAACTTTCCACAAGTTCATCTAGTCAAGCAAGGGAGTTTTTTTGTTGTTGTTTTTTTGTTAATTTTATTGCGTTTCAAAATAGTACAATTACAGTACTTATAAAGGAGAAAAATTAAACAATCATGAATTTGAAAAAACTGGAAAACAGTGAATTTGCCAAATAAGCCGAATCATCCAAAGTAAGAAAAATTACAGAAGACAGTGACATTTCCCAGACCTCATGAGAACAAAACAAAAGGAACCATGGTCATTTACAAGTAGATGTATCTCCCTCAGCCCGAATGCCACGACAATAGACACGGCATCCCCCACAATGCATACCAAATACCAGAAAATATTGCAGTAGTTGTTGTATGTGCCTGTGCAATCGTATTACCTTTACTTTAAGCCAACTTTATTGTCAGAATTATCTGCTGCATCTTCATCACTCATCTGGCCTCGGACCCAGTCTATAAATGGCCCCCAGATGTCTTTAGGCCTAGAGGCTGGCGGCATCAGTTCCCAAAATGTATCAACCTTGTTTGCCCATATGTAACCTCCCTGATCCACTTCTTGATAGTCGGTTTCCTCTTGCTACCCCATAGCAGAGCTATTTGCCTTTTGGCAAAAAGAAGCAGCAGTGCGTGTAGTTTACGTTTTTAACATGCGTATCTTTAACATATCATAGGGGAAGGGATCAGTGCAGCTTCCAAGATCTGATTTATAGCCTCGAATATCCCAGTCCAATAGTCAGCGATGTCCGGGCAGTCCCATGCCATGTGCAAAAAGGAGGCTGCAACTGGCCCGCATCGCCAGCAACAGTCATCCTCCCTTAACCCCATCTTGTGTAAACCACCAGGTGTTCTATAATAGTGATGTAAGAACTTGAAATGAATAAGTCTAAGCTTATAATTGGGCGATAACTCGGTCATCTAAGCACAACAGTACGCCCATTGGTCATCTGAAAGGGGGAGCGCTACATCGATGACCCATTTCTGGCTAGCATGAGAGGAAACCACTGGGGCGTCATGTTACATGGTCGTGTACAGTCTGGTGATGAGCTTGCTTGAGGATGGAGAACGTAGAAGATTTTCCAGAGCGTTTAATGGAGTAGGCTGAGAGGGGAAATCACTGTGCAATGTCTTACAAGCAGCCTAAAGTTTATGATACAAGAAAGTCTCACTAAAGGGCACTGTTGACCTTCTGTTGCAACCGGAGGGCCTCTAAACGACCCCTCTGGGTACAAGTCTGCAAATGTGTACAGAGACAACCGTTTTGCTACCTTGCCACCTAACGCGTCTTAAAGATTGGGCAGCATGGGATTTTGTGCAAAGGGACTAGAGGGGGCATACAGAACCTTCGCACCCGCCCTTCTTCGCAGTCCGTCCCAGGCCAACCTCAGGGTCTCTGTTGTGTCAATGTCAACCTTAGGCCTCCTAAAGGGCTGATAAATGGCCACATTGAGAGGAACAGGCGCCACTGCATCCGCCTCCACTGCCACTTGAGGCTGGAAAGGCGTCGGATGCACCCAGTAATGCAGAAATAGTGCCTGCGCACAAAGTGCATACAATCTCATATCTGGCGCGCCAAACCCACCCTGAGCAGTTGGAAGCGATAAAATGTCCCAAGACACCCTCGCTTGACCGTTCGCCCAAACCAAAGAGATAAATAAAGATTGTAGTGTCTTGAAGAACTGACCAGTGAGTATGAGTGGTAAGTTTACAAACAGATATAAAAATGTTGGCAAAACAATCATTTTTACCAATGAGATTTTACCAGCAAGTGATAAATGGAGTTTGGTCCACAAGGCGACTTTACCCTCCAGCCAGTTTATGGTCCTGCCATAGTTCAAATTCTACACATCTTGAGTATTCCTGCTAATCCAGACTCCCAAATATTTCACCTGTTCCTGTTCCCATTTTAATGGAAAGTCCGAGTCCACTGCTTTGGAGTTATCGGTTAAGGGGAAAGTCACGGACTTATCCCAATTTATGGACACTCCAGAGAGCCCGCCAAACCTAATAAACTCACGCAACACTATATCAAGGTTCCGTTCAGGGTTGATAATATACAACGTGATGTCGTCTGCATATAGTGAAATCAGCAGGCTGCGTGCGCTAAAGCCTATACCCTTATCAGTGTGGTGTTGTCTGATGCACGCAGCAAGGGGCTCCATAGCAATAGCGAACAGCAAGGGCGAAAGTGGACACCCCTGCCTCGTGCCCCGTGTTATCGGAAAGCGATCTGACACCATGCTGTTTACCCTCACCCTGGCAAGTGGTGCTGTATATAACAATTTAATCCATTGAAGTAGCAAAGGGCCGAACCCCATACGCTCCAGGATTTTTAATAAGTACGACCATTCCAGCGAATCAAAGGCCTTTGTTGCATCTAAGAATACCGCAGCAGCTTGCACATCAGGATGTAAGTAATGCAGGGCAGAGAAGACCGTTCTAAGGTTATGCGAGGTTGATCTCCCTGGGATAAACCCTGATTGATCGGGTAGGGCAATATTAGGTAGCAGAGGCTGCAGCCTGTTCGCTATCAGCTTCGCCAGAATCTTAACATCGACGTTGATGAGTGACCGAGGCCTATAAGAGTCTAGATTATTATCCGACTTGCCTGGCTTTAGCAAGGTGACAATAATTGCTTAGCGCATGGAGAGCGGGAGTATACCAGTGTCATGCGCTTCCCCGTAGACCGCTAGGAGTCTAGGAGCCAGTAGCTCCACGTACGCTTTGTAGAAAGCGGTCATCAGGCCGTCAGATCCTGGGGCTTTATCAAGGGGTAGGCTATTAATGACATCTGACACCTTCGACAGTGAAGGGTAGGTGCATGTATTCTCTGTGACGGTCATTGAACCAGACCAAGGCCAGGGAGTCCAAGAACTCCTGCAGTCCCTCTGGACAGGTATTTTGTGTAGAGGTGTAAAGGTGGGCATAAAAGGAAGAAAACTCCCCCCAGTATAGAGAGGGGCCCATTGACCGTGCGTCCCTCATTATCATCCAGTTCAGGGACATAAGCCATAGAACGAGGGGGTCGAAGCATGTTAGCCAGGGTGCGCCCGGGCCTATCCCCCTCCCCGTATCTAACGTGCCTCTGCATATTTCCCCAAGAATTTCACTTCCATCTGAGCCTCTTCCTCATATTCCAGCAATTTGACCTTAAGTTCAGCAAGGAGATCAAAATCGCCATCTATGGTAATTCTCCGTTCTAAGTGTTTGATTTGTACCTCTAAGTTGGATAGAGAATTCCTTATCGCCTTAAGAACTCTGGCTTGTCTGGATATACATTGTCCCCTTATAACCACCTTAAATGCTTCCCACAGCGAACCCTCAGAAGTCACAGAACCCGTATTGTTCAGGAAATAGTGTTCTATATCTGAACAAATCTCCTCCTTAAATGCCTCGTCTAAAAGCGCATGCAGTGGGAGTCTCCAGGAGAATGGACCTCTGATGGTGCCAGGGAGTGATAGTGTTAGCAAACCGGGTGAACGGTCAGAGACGGTCCTTGACAGATGTTGAACGTCAACCACCCAGCTAGCCATGTCTCTAGACAGTAGCCAAAAGTCCAAACGTCACCAGACTCAGTGATGTTCAGAGAAACATGTGCCCTCTTTGGTCAGCGGGTTACGAGGACGCCAGATGTCTACCATGTCTCCATCGTCAAGGAAAGCATTTAAAGCCCTAGTGGACCCAGGGTGATGCGACTGTGCTGTACCCTGTCTGTCAAGGTCGTTGTTAAGGATGGCATTAAAGTCACCCCCCATAGCACAGTGCTACAGCCAGTAGCCCTGACTTTAGCACAAAGATCATGAAAACATTCGGGGGAATCAATGTTATGACCATAGACCGCCACAATGGATACCAGATTGCCCCTAGGTGTCTCAACAATATGACATAACGACTGTCTGCATCAGTATGAAGCTCCTTTTCTCTCCAATCGAAGCCTCTCTTTATCAAAACCGCCACTCCTCTGGAGTAGTTAGAATAGACTGACTCAGACTGTGCCCCAGCGTCTGTGTTGGATTTTTCTAGAGGATAGAGATGTAAGGAGTGTCTCTTGCAATAAGCAGAGATCAATATTGTGTCTGGTGAGGTATGCATGTACCAGCCTAGCTTTTCTGACGTTGTTCAGGCCCCGGATGTTCCACGTTAGGCAATTCACACGTGTCACGTGTGACTGTGGAAATATAAATGTACCAATGTTACATCCTGACCATGGTATGCCTGTCTCTATCTCTTCAGCAATGGGCATTTCTTCACATGGCAATGCACATAGGGAACAGGAAACTACCCCCCCAGATCCTCCCCCTCCCACCTCAACCCCCCAAACAGGTTGAAGCATTACCCCCCCCCCCCCCCCCCCCCCCCCACCCAAAGAATAGCACCCAACATGTTAGAGGGAAATTTCCCATGGGGATGAAAGAGAGCCGGCCAACTTCCCTACCGTGGCAGGGTGGCCGAGAAACTGCAAGGGACAAAAAACCTGCAAGTCCATAAGGCAGAAATACAGAGCAATGAATGGAGGGTGTGTGAAGTGCACTCCTTGTTTTGTAGTTTTTTGAACTCCTTTAAATGGTGCTATGATTGTAGAGGGTTGTCACTCCTAGGTCCAACTGTAGTTAAGACTAGCCCAACGGTTAGTCCAATCATGCACTGTTCATATGGCCGGGATGCCTGCCACCCCCTCTCAACACAATCCCCAAGGATGGGAGAAGTCGGACACGAGATTGAACTTTTGGAAGGCGAGAGGGAGTCACCCTTTCGGCCGTATTTATTAAAATATGAAACAAAATTTAAAACATTAAATAAAAGTATCATAATTATGTACAATTTTACATTTATTACATTTCGATGCAGACATGATCTTTGGCTAACCTTAACAGATCTCTAATACAAAGGTTTCCTAGCCGAGTCGAACATCCTGCAAATGCAAACATTCTAAATTAAAATTGTACATCCTAGCATTAAGGGCCAACGGTGGGGGCCCCCTTTCCACTCGACGCCATCTTAAAGGTCGTCCGAGTTCCCGTGTAAGGTATCTGTAGGAAGGACAGCGTGGACTCCTCCCCTCCCCCCCCCCCCCCCATCCCCACACTCTCTATCCGCCGTTGCGGATATCCGGCCACCGGGAAATTAGTAGGAGGGGCATCTAGCCGCCTCCCCCCCTGGGAGGGGCCTATGGCAGTCTCCCCCTAGGCGACCCATCCTTAGTGGGTGCCGCCTCCCCGTGGGAGGGGCCAATGGCCGCCTCCCCTCGGGCGCTCCCATCCGTGGCCCCCTCTAGGGACCTTGAAATTACTGCTCACCGATCATGACCTTACCGCCACAGGCCGGATAGTTGACCGACTATCCGGCCCCCCCAACTCCTCCTAAAGGTCATGCTTCCTCAAACCCCTTAGCCATGCTACGAAGTCTCCTATGAGTAAATCATTCCCCTCCCTGGACAGGTGAACCCCATCCTTCAGATACATGAGATCACCCCGAATACACCCGTGAGGAATGCTATGCAACTGCGAAGAGCGAAACAATTTACCAATTTTATTGTTAACCCTTTTCACCGAATGGTTCAGTGCTGACACACCGAAAGGCCCCCCCCCGCCATACCTTCCTGGGAATCATGTGGGGCCAGGCAATCGTGCACCCCGGGATTCTTTTAGCCAACCAGCTAACAGCAGACAAAATTTGTTCAAACAACACTCGTCTACCCAGTGTCACCAAGTCATTGCCCCCCAGGTGTACTATGACTACAGATGGCGGTGACCTTTTCCGCCCTAGGAGACCCTCAAAAATGATTCGAATTGGTCAAAACAGAGCCCGCCTTTCCCATGGAAGGCCACTCTGTACCCGTATTCCCCAGCTGCATGAGTCGCGTCACCTGCTTCGAATACGTCCCCGGCGCGCCTCACATATGAGTGGCCCACGACCCATACCACTCTCTCTCCAGACGGTGATCCTTGACCGCTGGTCTCCTGGTGCTGGGTCGACTGCAAATCCCGCCCCGCGTGACAGGCTCACGAAACTGTAATTCAAACAAAAGACAAGAAGCGTGAGTGCATGTCAATTGATCATTACAACATGTGCAATCGCACATACCTTTTGAAACAATTCGAGGACCATCGTCCCAACTGTTTCACTTCCTCCGCACTCTGACCCCTGGCTGTAGCCTCAGTAGCAGCCCCTATCCTATAGGAGTGGGTCCCAAAATCACACGGGTCCATGCCCGCAGCAGCGATTGTCAGTGCTAGCACCCTCTGGAACTGAAACCTCGTCAGTGGGGTGCCATCCTTGTGCCTCAGCAAACTCCCCCCCCCCCCATGTAGCCGCCCTTAGTGCCAAGTATTCCTCTATACACTTCATTGGGCACGTGGGGGACCCTCACGCGCGCTGCACGACAACACTATTCCTAAAAGCCCCCTGGTCGGTCTTGGACCTGGCTATCGAGACCACCATCGAATCACCCCTAATTTGGACGTGATCCCTGCATAAGCCTCCCTCAACGTCTTTCTTATTCCTTGCGACCAGTTCGCTCACCCGCATAGCCCCATGGAATGCTAATGCGAAAGCTGCCCGGAACAGAACTGCTTCGAAATGGGAGGAGCACGTCTCGTCTAGTTTTGTTACAAGTAAAGCCAACCTGTGTAAGCCAATCGGGCGTCTCACATCTTGCTTGCGACCCTCGAGGCGCTGCCAGCCGCGAAGGGCCTTCTTAACCAAAAAGGAATCCGTTGGGTCTCTTATGCCATGCACCTGCGCCATGAATGAAATGGCCGCCCTATGCCTACTGGCCGTTGCCGCTGATCGGCCTTCTCTGTGCAGCGCTACCAGAAACCCCAGGAAGGATTCCTCCTGACCCCAGCTCTGACTCCCTGTTGGACCCAAAAATGTGCAATAGGAACGAAACGCTCCTTCGTATGCCTTCCTTGTCCTGGGGGCTAAGCTTGCTGCCACGAGGTCTTGTAGTCCGGGGCACCGATTAGCCATAGTGCTTCGGGGAATGGTGCCGCCACTAGGTCCGCTGTAGGCAGATAACCCCTGAACGCCTGCATATGTGAACGAGAGAGTGCATCAGCTGCATGATTCAGTACGCCTGGCACATGTTTCGCCCTGAACTGTACATTCAGTCTCATGCAAAGCAGCACAACTTCCTTCAACAATCTCAAGATCCATTTGCAGCGTGCTGCCTGTTGGTTAATGCATTCGACCACAGTCATATTATCAGACCAAAACACCACTGAGCGGTCCCTGAAGTCGTCAGGCCATGCCATCAGAGCAACCCAAATGGGGAATAACTCCAAGAACCCAATGTTACCTGTGAGACCGCTGGAGTGCCACCAGGCTGGCCATGTTTGCGCCGACCATCGTTTACCTAAGATGGCGCCAAATCCCACGCTCCCCGCCGAGTCAGTCCACAGACCTAGTTCATCTGAAGACACTGGCGGCTTGTTCCACACGACTCGACCGTTGAAGTCCGCCAGAAATGCCAACCAAATGCGCATATCCTGGCGAACCTCTGCCGACAGTCTTGTACGGTGGTGCCCCTCTTTGAGACCGACCATAGCTTGTGCAATAGAGCGTGAGAAGGGGCGGGCCATAGGTATTACCCTCAAAGCAAAGTTAAGCTGACCCACTGTTTGCTGTAACTGGTGCAGGGTCACTTTCTCTTTACCCAGGCATTGCATCAAGGAAGCCCTAAACTTGGCCACCTTTTCCATCGGTAAACGGAAACATCCCTCCACAGAATCGAGCTCAATTCCCAGAAACTCTAGTGAAGTAGATGGTCCAACCGTCTTACCTGGTGCCAGTGGGACTCCAAACTCCCTCATGAGGATGCAGAAGTCGTGCAGCGCCTGCGCACATTTCGTATCGCCGGCTGCTCCCAAGAACAGGAAGTCATCAAGATAGTGCATAACATGCCTATGCCCTGTGGCCTCGGTGAATGCCCACTCTAAAAAACAGCGGAACATTTCGAAATAGGCACAAGAAATAGAGCAACCCATAGGCATGCATTTATCCGTGTAATAACTTCCTTGAAATGCAAAACCTAGCAAGCGCTGATCCTGTGGGTGTACCGGGAGCAACCGGAACGCCAATTCGATATCTGATTTCGCCATCAGCGCCCCAGGGCCCAGGCGATTTAGCATGGCCACGGCCTCATCGAACGATGCGTACCGTACTGCACAGACTTCTGGGTCAATGGCCTCGTTCACCGAGGAACCCCTTGGAGCAGACAGGTTATGAATAAGTCTAAACTCCCCCGGGTCTTTCTTCGGGACAACCCCTAACGGGGAACAGATGAATTCTGCCACCGGCGGGCGATGGAAAGGCCCTGCCACTCGCCCTAAGCTGACTTCTTTTGCTATTTTCTGCTCTGCCACGCTTGGGTTGTGCTGCACCGATAACTGGTTTTTACAGAAGGAGTCCCCCCGAAAATCCCCCGCCGAGATGTGGAAGCCATGTAAGAATCCGTTCCTCAACACCCCAGCGGATACATGATCAGGGTATCTGTTTAACCAAGGAGTCATAGCCATGAGATCAACGGGTGTAGGCAATCGGTCACAACGTTCTACCTCATTCCTGCTTAGAGCCTCCTTTTCCTCCCGTCCCGCTATTTTTCGATTTACATGAACTCTCCGGGTGTGAGGAGTTCCCACAGCCCGCACATACATGCTTGAACCTACATGTTCCCTGCGGTCTGTTACAGTTGCCCCGATTGAAGCCCCAACAGACCCCCCGTTTGCCGCCATTCCCGCCGTTCTTAGGCTGGTAATCCCCACAGGCGCCCGCTCGAAAGGGCGCCGCGGGCTTTTGGCGGACGACCCCCGACCCGCTCCCGCCTGGCGAGGACGTACCTGCCGCCCCTGGCAGGAGCTGTTTGTGCCATGACACCGAGTCCAGGCAATCCCAAGTCAAAGTAGCATCATATTCTTTGGCTTTCCGGAATTTCATGTCATAACCTTTCCATTCCTCCCCCTCATACATAGAATAAAAATCCATAATACGATTTTGATAGCAAGTCAACTCAGTCATCACCTCGGGTTTACGTTCCCCCATAACTGCAGTAAATATAGAAAAGGCCTTAACCCAATTCGTTACCGTCTCATCCACCCTGAATTCCGCAATCTTGGCACGCCAGACGCTCGGGTGCCACAAATCCTTCTGGGTTTTAGCATATTCCATCTCGCGATGGTCAGTTAATAAGGAAAACATGTTCACATATTTGTCCCCCCATATTAACTCTTTCGTGGCCAAAGGGATGTGCTGTGCCACCTTCTCCCGCCTCGAGGGTAATGAACCCTCCCCCGCCATTGGCAATGCGAGCTTACCCGGTTCGGCCGTTGTTCTCGCCGTTTTCTCGTGACCAACTGCAGGTCCTACCGGTGCTACCTGGGGGGAAACAAGAGGAACATTCGCCCTTGCGACATCTCTCGACTGCCGCAATTGCTTGATTAGTAGTTTGGCCTCCTCGGCCGGATCTCCAGGGGCCACTGACCCCCCTGCTTTTTTCTTGAGCCATGCTTCCAACTGGATGGCCAATTCGGGAGGCATATCCTCATCGTTATCAGGAGTAATTACAACCGGGATCGGCTGCCCCATAACAGGATTTGGTACCGGGTTGTCTACCGGCATGAGGGGGCCGACTGGGGGTACCTCTGGGACCGGGACCTCCCCCGAAACTGCCCTCTTCTTGACCCGTTTCCCTCTACCCTCAGGGACGACTCCCGGCAAGGCCGGGCCTATTACCTTCTTAGGGTGACCCGGGTTGCTCAGTGCAGCCAGCTGTTTTTTGACCTCCGTCAAACCTCTACCGATCGATTGGACTTGTCCAAGTTTTCGGTCCATGCAAGCCATCCGGTTCGACAATAGGCGTAACACCTTGTCCGTCTCGGAACTCTTTCCCGCTTTCTTGCCAGCCATGATGTCGAGTATTCCGCTCCTAGCTGATCGACGAGGTTCCGGACTCTTCGAACTCCAAGTAACTGAAAGAGAAACAACAAGATTACAAGTTCTCAAAATTGCTGCTTGTTCCGTCGAGGGCTCACGAGCAACGAGTGGGTGCAGCCTTCAGAGCACAGGAACAAGAGGACGCTTCTTCGGATTCCCGCTCTATTTATTCTTCTGCGGGAGGGCGTGTACCCTCCTCCGGTACGCCTACTGGGCGTGGTCTTCGATGTGGGTGTCTAGGACAACCCCTCTTGGGCGGGAAAAGGCGCGCCCCGGCTACGCCGCTTCGGGCATACCAGCCGAGACACGCCCCCCGCCCAAAATGGTTTCCCGGGAGGATCGAGGCACCCAACCATACGTTCGGGGGGACCGAATGGTCGCCCCTTTCCATTCGGTGTTTTCCCACACCTAATCTACGTATCACTCTAAATTAATGCATAATACCGTAATTCTTCATGCTTTTAATTGTCTTATTTCGATTTGGTCCTTAGCCGTATAGAAGTGCCGGGAACTCCCTGCGCTTCTATACGGCTAAGGACCAAATCGAAATAAGATACGCGAAGGCATTCAAAACGTTCAAGTACTTCATCGACAATCTTCGAATACAGCATTAAGTTAAACTGGCCTACAGCTCTCTCGGGCAAGTCCCCACAGAATTTCTTACAACTGAGAGTTGCCCCTGAGGAAGGTACCGTTGAGGTACCGAAATGCATCGGGCATGTCAAATGTTAATGCTGACTAAAATACAAACATGGAATGAGAAAAAATTGTTATAACTCATAAATGTATATATGATTTCGAATTTCAAAGTGCTTGTGATGAATTTATGATTTGAGTCATTGAATATGAATTTTGTTGAAAACAAGGACAATTAAAAGCATGAAGAATTACGGTATTATGCATTAATTTAGAGTGATAAGTAGATTAGGTGTGGGAAAACACCGAGTGAACAGTGCATGATTGGACTAACCGTTGGGCTAGTCTTAACTACAGAAATACAGTAGGATTTAGCATGAAGAGGCATTTAAGCAATAACGAATTTCGTCAGCCGTTTAGAAGCAACAGAGCAAGCCACTGGCCTTGGATATTCCACAACATTTGAAAAGATAATGAGTTCTAGGGAGGAATCAAGAGATGTTAAAGTGCAGTAACGGTAGCGAGTTAGCACATTCGAGCACCAAACGGGGACCAATGTGAAAAAGATAGCATCATGAAATTCAGAGACAAAATATCCCCCAGATAACATAACCATTACCAACGCCCATAGGGCCATACTGTGATGGGGTTACCAGAAAGTAGGTGCTACCATACATTTTGTGAAGAATTCAAACAAGTTGCCATGCATTAAAGATAAACCCAGCGTGATTTGGAACTATCAGTCATTGTCACTTAGCTTCAGAGAGGCGGCCACGCCAGGTTTGGATGGGCTGGATTTTCCACGCACTCCTCCCACATCCTTGGGAAATTTCAGGGCAGATTTGGCGTCCGTGAAAAAATGAGCCGAACCATCATGCGACACCTTAAGTTTGATGGGGTAAAGTAAAGAATAGGGGATCTGCGGCTGGAGTAGGATCCTCTTTGCCAGTAGAAATTTGCGTTGAGCCGCTTGGACCGCAGGGGTGAAGTCTGGGTAGAATGCGATCTGGTTACCCTGGTGCGCTATTGTCCCCATAACACGTTCCTGACGCAGAATCGCATCCCGGTCCTGATAGTTCAGTAGCTTGGCCAAAATAGGCCGTGGAGAGGCTCTGATCGGCGGCTTCGCCCCTAGGGTGCGGTGGGCCCTTTCCACCGCGAACACCGGCGATAGATGCACAGCAAAGAGATCGTGCAGTAAGTCAGTAACAAAGGACTCCATTTTCGTAATCGCTGTCATCTCTGGAACCCCCGTAATGCGCAGGTTGTTCCAGCGCGATTTGGCCTCCAAGTCCTCGTTCTTGGCCCAGATCACTGACCGGAGATGATCCATTTGCGATAATTGGTCTTTGGTCTCAACTTGGAAGTCATGAAAATCTTACTGCTTATTTTCTATGATATCTAGCCTGTGTTCGTGGACTCCAACCTGGGTTTTCACTGACTCCACCTGAGATGTTAGGTTATCCAGCTTGGCATCAATAGTTCGCAGACTCGAGCGCATTTCTACCACGAGGGAACGAATGTCCTCGCCTTGGTCGCCCTGTGGGCCTCCAGTTGCACCACCTGCCGATTGTTCAGAGTCAGAATCCACATGTCTGGTGGAACGGCGTTGCTCAAAGTTTAATTTAGGTTGTTTGGCGTCTGTATTACCCATGACCAAAATATTGCAGCGTCACCTGCAGACACCTGAAGGACACAGCAGGATCGTACCTAAGCTGACCAACAAGCTCGGGCCTCTATCCCTGCGCAGGTGTCAGGGCCGCACCTATGCGTTGATAAGTCACAGGCCAATGCGGCGACTATTGACTCGATAGGCTCCACAGGAGAAAAAGCAGCAGCAGTTATTATTATTATTATTATATTTGGGTTTGTAAAGCGCACAGATACCCAGGGGTTTCCCGGCGCTGATAGAGGAACAAGAAGCAGGGAGACACAAGATGGAAGAAGATCAAACAGAGAAAAGCCAGGTTTTCAGGCCTTTCCTGAATTTCAGGTAGCAAGTTTCAAAACGCAAAGAGATGAGGAGTGTGTTCCAGAGTGATGGCGCCAAATAAGAGAAGGAGCGACCACCAACTCTGGTGCGTTTGAAACGGGGCACGGAGAAGGTGCCAAGAGAGGAGGATCTAAGGGTGCGCGCTGGACAATACGGTTGAACCAGATTGGAGAGATAGGAGGGGGAGTTGCCTGTTTTAATCCGATGCATATAACAAAGGGCTTTGAATTTTGCTCTTGATTCAATGCGCAGCCAATGAAGGCTGCGCAGGGAAACGCTAACAGAGGCAGTTCTAGGCAGATTACAGAGCAGACTAGCTGCCATATTTTGCACCACCTGTAATTTACGTGTTACCTCCTTGCTAGCCCCAAGGAGGAGCACGTTGCCGTAGTCCAACCTGGAGGTTATTAAAGCCTGGACCACAGTTTTTTGGGTGTCTGGCGGAAGCATCCATGCAATTTTTCTCAGCCACCGCAAGATATTAGTGCAGGTGGCTGAGACTTTCACAACATGCTGTTTCATGGACAGTTGGTTATCAAATGTAACTCCCAGGTTGCGAGCCTTGATGGATGGAACTGGCAGGGGACCCATTTGCTGAGGCCAGTGCTTAGGGCCCCAGAGAAAAGTGTCAGGACCGAATAGAAGAAGTTCGGTTTTATCGCCGTTTAGTTTTAATTTATTGGTCTGCATCCAATTGGCGATATTAGTGAGTCCAGATTGGAGAGATGAGTTGGGGTCATGTTTATTAGAGGAGAGAGAAAAAATGATTTGGGTGTCGTCCGCATATGAAAATATAGAAAGACCAGATTGTTCTGCCAGAGAGGCGAGAGGACTAACAGATATTAAAGAAAAGGGGACTTAAGATAGAACCTTGGGGTACACCGTGTGGGGACGGGAGGGCAGTGGAGGCAGAAGTGGAAGAAAAAACCTGAAAAGTACGTGCGGACAGAAAGCTAGCGATCCAGGCTAGAGCAGTGCCATGGATACCAGCGGCCTTTAGGGTGGAGAGGAGGATGTCATGGGAGACGGTATCGAACGCAGCGCTTAAGTCCAGCAGGATAAGCGCCACCGTCTCCCCTCTGTCCACCTGCTGTCTGATAGCCTCTGTGACACCTAAAAGGGTAGATTCTGTAGAGAATCCAGCCCGGAAACCAGATTGGGATGGGTGTAGGAATTTCGTGTCCTCAATGTGTGAGGAGAGGCAGAGGTTGATGTGTTTTTCTAATACCTTGGACAGGCAAGGGAGAAGAGATATGGGTCGGAAATTAGAGGGGTTGTTGGGATCGGCGTTAGTTTTTTTTAGAAGAGGAACCACCATGGCGTGTTTCCAAGCTGCAGGAACGATGGCTTCCGACAGAGATGCATTCAGGAGGGCTAGGATAGGTGAAAGAACAGAAGTGTCCAGGGTGCTTAGAATTTGAGGGGGCATGGCATCAAGTGGGGAGCCAGATTTGATTTTAGCCATGAGTTTAAAAAAGAGTTCTAAAGAGATCGGATCCCATTTGTCAATGGAAGGGTAAGGGACAAGGGTGGTAGTAGTATCCAGAGGAAAAGTAGTGTCAGGATCTGTACTGTGAGGGTTGTCCAGTGCTCGAGGGGAGGCATCAAAACCGGCATAAATGCGGTCTATTTTCTCCGAGAAAAATTCAGCAAGTGTATTACATTGGGCAGTGTCCAAACAAGGGGCTTTTGGCGAGTTTGATTGTCCGGAAAGTTCTTGGACTGCTTTAAAAAGAGCTTTTGGGCGGTTTTGAGCTGATAGAATAGAGGTATTTACATAGTTTGCCCTGGCAGATTTGCACAGGGAGTGGTAGTGTCGAAGTTCCATTTTATAGATTTCTTTATCATTAGAGGAGTACTCAGATCTCCATATGCGTTCAAGTTTCTTGCACTTGGATTTAGCGCATTTGAGTTGGTCATTAAACCAGGGGGCAGGGGGGGTGGGTAAAATTTTGTTTTCCATTTCGGACCGGGAGACAGATATCAATGGCTGAGGAAAGCCATGTGTTAATTAAACTTTCATCTTTGGTGGTGATATTGTTGGGTAAAGAAGGTAGGGTTGAGACAAGGTGGCAATTCAGTTGTGGCAGATTGAGTTTTTTCCAATTCCTATTAGGTCTGAGGGTCTGGATGTGAACTGGTGGACCAACAGTAGCACTGATCGGGATGTTAAATTCGACAATGAAGTGGTCAGACCAAATAATAGGTTTGGGAGGGGGGCAGGTAATGACATCGAGGTTCGAAAAGATGGGGGTCAAGTAAATTACCTGCCTTGTGTGTCGGACCAGAGTTGTGAAGGTATAGATTAAGAGCGGCTAAGTCTTGAAGAAGGTGTGTACAGATAGGGCAGAGTGTGTTGTTAAAATGAATATTGAGATCGCCAAGGAGAAGAAAGTTAGAGGTTTGCATCAATAGAGGCGCTATGTTTTCCGATAAAGAAGCGGCCCATGTGCCAGCAGCGCCCGGAGGATGATAGAGTAAAACGCCCGACAGGGTGTAGTTAGGATTCAATAATAGTTTAAAGTAACCAGCTTCGCAGTTAGGTATGGCTAAATCCTCCCACTTACATGAGTAAGTCCGTTTGTATATGATGGCAATGCCACCACCCTCCTTACCTAATCTGTTACGGCTCACATAGGTGTAGTTGTTAGGGAGGGCAGTGGCAATATCAGGTCCCGTGCAGTCGGTCAGCCAGGTTTCTGTCAAGAACAGGGCCGCCGGACTGTCGGAAACCAAAAGATCAAAAACGTCCCTCTTATGCTTAGGCAGGGACCTGCAATTCAGACTCAGAAAAGAAAATACGGTGGGACAATGTGCAGGGGAGGGGAGTACTTGACACGGGGGGGGGGGCTTCCAAAACAAAGAATTGGGGATGTGAATCATGGATGGTGCAGAGATTAATGTCAGGGAACAAACCTGGCAAGATGTAGGGGCGTCCATAGCCCGTAGACAGTGGCAGAAGTTGTTTATAGGGGGACGTAGGCATCGCAAGGCATGGCTAGAATAGTGAAGCCTGGGATTAATGAGGCGCGGAGCAGGGGGGTGGTCCCTGGGCCCGTCTGGTCGCGGACGGGCGCAGACTGGCTTAACTTAGGCGCGAATTCGGCGCTCCCGCTGCGCCCGTCCGCTGCGCCTCCGCCACTCCCCCATGCTAAATAGTTCACTATAGAGGGTGGCTAGTCCAATCACCTTCCCCGTAGCGCTGAGGGCGGAAGTGCCGCTTCCAGGGACTCGCCGCTCTAGCGGCACAAGCCGAGGCGGATCGAGTCCGGGCGGGATAACAACACAGACAATCTCTTAGTTAGATTTTAGTCACACATAAAATACAATTTTAAAAGTGTCAGCTTTAAAATATCCGCATTTCTTAGGAGCGGAGTAGCGTGGCAGCCTGCGCTGCTTCTCAGTCTCTAACTGTGCCCGGTCACGATCACGTGACTTAAGTAACCTATGGGGAGCCACGGGGCGAGGGCGGCTAGTCCAATCACCTTCCCCGTAGCGCTGAGGGCGGAAGTGCCGCTTCCAGGGACTCGCCGCTCTAGCGGCACAAGCCGAGGCGGATCGAGTCCGGGCGGGATAACAACACAGACAATCTCTTAGTCAGATTTTAGTCACACATAAAATACAATTTTAAAAGTGTCAGCTTTAAAATATCCGCATTTCTTAGGAGCGGAGTAGCGTGGCAGCCTGCGCTGCTTCTCAGTCTCTAACTGTGCCCGGTCACGATCACGTGACTTAAGTAACCTATGGGGAGCCACGGGGCGAGGGCGGCTAGTCCAATCACCTTCCCCGTAGCGCTGAGGGCGGAAGTGCCGCTTCCAGGGACTCGCCGCTCTAGCGGCACAAGCCGAGGCGGATCGAGTCCGGGCGGGATAACAACACAGGGTAAATGCGGGCCAATCCCCAAGCCTCTAAAATGCAGACTATCTCTGCTGCAGTAGCAACACCATGTATGAAAGGGCAAACCACCACACACCCGCCTGAAGAAGAACACCAAGGCCCAACCAGGCCCTCGAGGTACGGTGCGCAGCCCAGAGTAAAGTACTTGGTGGCCAGTGTAGTCAGAACGCAGGTCGCCAGCAGCGCAAACCAATCCAGCAGAGCGGCCAGCAATACTCACTGCGAGCAGGTTGATGCCCCTTCGATCAGGAGCAGAGCTAGCCACAGCTCCCTCTTCGGCACCGACCGGCGCAGACCAGGCCTCAGCAAAATGGCGCCCAGCTGAGCCAAATGGCACCCCGCACTTCCTAGGGCGCCAAGGGATCGCACAGGGCTAACTCCGGGCGTCGATGACAAAGCCGTCCGAAATCCACTGCTGTCCCGACTACTCCGCAGGTCCCGTCACCGCTCCTCCCTCGGAGACGCTGAATAGACTCCTCACCTCCAATTCTGGGCCAAAATGCCACAGCTGCCCAATCGGCCGTGTCCGGGGAGCCGCAACACGTCAGCCTCGCAAATCAGCCAGCATAGTGAAGCGGCGCCGAGCCCTCACGAATAGTCCGCTGTGAAGGCAGATCGCCGGTTCTCCGGTTGTCACCGCCTGCTCTCTCCGCCCAAGTACGTCTCGCCTGCAGATCCCCGGGCTCAATTGAAGGGACTCGCCGCCCAAATGATCCACAGCCGAGCGCCGACCGCAGGTCACAGACTTCCAGGTCAGACAGCTCTGCAGACATGCCGTGGAGATGGCCCAAATCCTCCCCAGAGATTGCCTCTATTTTAATGCACATGTCGTCGATGAAAATTGCAGCCTTTCGCCCCACAGGATGACCGGATTACTGTAGGATGATGTCCCTGCCGGCGGAGCTCGCTCAGAGCGGCCATTCTGCAGCCTAGCAAGCCACGCCCCAGTCAAGCAAGAGAGTTTGATTATTTAGCCTCCTTCTGATTTCTGAACACAAGCTCTTGGTTTAGTCAGAAAACAATTCGAGAACCACTAGATGAAGTTTTGTGGTGAGAATGGGGTCTGTTCTGTTTTGGCTAAAGTATATAATGTTAATTAAAGAGTATGTGGATCTTAGTGGTTCCCTATCTGAAAGAGACTGTAGTTCTAGATTCCTTACCTTAGAATTACCCCAGGTGTCAGACTGGATCTGGAGAAATTTGTTCGTAGCAGTACCCCGGCGAGTCAGTAGGTGGCGTTGGTCGACTCCACATCCATCGTCGGCATTGTGGTCGCCGGGATGACACCGCCCATGTGAGCGGACTTCATTTTTTTCTCTTTCTGCACCAGCCAGATCCAGAGAGAGCGTGCTCCTTAGTCATTTTTTGACTAAACTATTTCGACTTTGGTCAAACTATTTTTTGAGTTTTTGACTTCTGGTGCACGAGGGATGTCCCATCGTCGGACCGGTTTCAAGCCCTGTGACTCCTGTCAGAAGTTGATGTTGGTCACCGATCCGCACGTTGTGTGTTTTTTGGTGCCTGGAGTACGACCACGATCCAAAGTCGTTCTCTGACTGCTGGGCCATGAACCCGAAGTCTTTACGGGAGCGGTCCCGAAAGCTTTTGGAGGCCCGCATTCCGATCCGCGTCGTTCAAAGTCCCGGTCGAGAGGAAGGTTGAAGGACCGGTCGCGGAGTCATCACCATTCATCCTTTAAGTCTTCGCACTCCTCCGTTAAGTCAAAACTCACGAAGAAGGCAAAGGAGCATCGTCACTCTGCTCCTTCTCCTCGGCTGTCTGCCTATGCGTTGCGGGACCTGGAGTGTTGTCGCTTTCCGGCTCCGTTTTCGGAGCCTACTGGGAAGGCTTCACACTTCCCTCCCTTTCCCGGAGCAGGCGCATCCCCTTCCCAACTTCGTACGTTTTCCAAAGCGCTCCATAGCATTTTTGGGCAGCCCGACTCCGCAGGCGCTCCTTGAGGCCCCACGGACTCGGTCGATGCCGGCGGCATTGTCGCCGGACAGCCTCCATGGATTCATGCCTGGATCCGGATAGGCACCGGTCAACCTCACGGTACCTTCCCCGGTGCTGATTCCAGTGGGGTTGCCCCCGACCCCAACCGGTGTCGACCCTAGCCTCACCCGCAAATTGCACCTGTGCCAGTTCAGCGCCAAAGGGTACTTTTGTACCGCTGTTCCGGGTCAGACTGATTTGCCTAGGGCCATGTCTGAACTTGGGTGGCGGAGTGAGCTAAAGTATGATGACACAGATCAGTTGACTGGGAGTGAGTGCTTGCAATATTCAAAACTCTGCCCATCATCCCCTTTGGTTTTACAGTGAGGTTATAAAGAATCACTTTGATAGATTGATCCATGTGCAGTAGCCTATTAGAGTGAGCCTACTCCACTGTATGATTATATTTAGTCTTGCAGGTGCATACCTAAGCCTTTGACCCAGTAGATCCTGTCACTGCGACATTTTTAATAGGAAGGAAAAATTTTAATCGTTGTTGTATACACTTTGATTATTAGCAAACTACAGTCTCATCTTGCATTGAATCATATATTTTATTCTATGTCTCAAGGTAGATCAACAGACTGGTCTTCCTTTAGTCCTTTAAGTGCCAACACAATTTTGTCTTTATGAAGTTATAATTATTGCAGGATTAATGCACGTTCTGCTGAAGAGCCTTAATAACGTTAAAGCTTCGATGGTTTATGTAGCAAAAGCAAGTTTGTTTTAAGATATTTTTACAGCATTGCCTCATGAATTTCCACTCATTTGTGAAAGAGGGAGACTAGGATTGTGAACACTGGTTTCCTAATCTTTGTAATTTTTCAGCTTTCTAATTTGCTTGATCAGCAGTTACTGATTGTGCTAGTCACTACGTTTCCCCTGATGTATTTTAGGGATATTGGTTGCTTCATGATTACCTTAAGTTATTATCTAAAGGAAGTAACTGCAAGTGATATCTAAGTTATGTCTTTCTTGCTTCTAGTTTGTAATCACATGGACAGGTATACCTCGCATAGTCCTTTCCTGTGTATGGACCTCTGTTACATTACCGCCTTGCTGAAGGAAGGTTTTGGATTCAAGGATAGCACTGTCCTACAGGTGAGTACCACCCTGACATTTTTGGTCTCGCAAATTATGTTGCGAAAAAAGTTCATGGGGTGGTAATTTGATTAGATATTGTATGGAAGTTTCCTTTACCACTAAAGAGTAATAAATAAGGCTTGCGATGGTCCATTTTGTGAAATGCTCTTCATTATTTTCTGTTTGTAGTTGACCAAGAAAGTGAACAATGTGGAGACAAGCTGGACACTGGGAGCCACATTCCACTTAATGCAGTCTCTGGGCGTCTCCCACTGAAACAACTCAAGGGCTCATAAGCCACTCTTCCCAGAAATCCCTGGTGGAAGGCTCTGTGTACCAGCATGGACCCCTGCAGAGAAAGAGAGCCTTTCCAGGGCTTGCTTGCTGCTCAACAAGAAAACTGAAACTACTGGGTAGAAAGTACAGTTGGATCACTGTACAAAAAAATCGCATCTGTGATGTTACCACAGAATGAAAGTGCCTAAAACATTTTAACATTACTACACCCTACTGTGGTTATACATATGTAAATGCTGGATTTCATACTGATCTTTTGGAAGGGTGCTAAGAGAATTTGAGTTAACGAACAGCTGTATGAGGAGGCGTGGAGAACTCAAGGTTGATGAATGAGTGACAAATTAACACAGACCACAATGTTGTTAGAATTGCTTTTAGGTGCCTGGAGAACAAAGAACCTCTGGGCTCATGCTGTTGTGTGATTACCTAGTTGGTATGAAGGACCTCAGGCCAAACTCCAGGTTTTACAATGCAATCCCTCAGTGGGTACAAACAATCTCAGGGTGAACACCTTGCTTTTGTGTTACTCATTTGAGTAGTAATGGTCTTTGGGTTAACATTCTGATGTGTCACCACTAGGTTCTAAACAACAAACTCAGGGTTTAGCTACTTACTTGTAATATCCCTTGCCAACTCTGGCACCATCTTACCATAAAGCAGTTGATATTTGCAGGGTAAAACACTATCGAAACGGCCTACCTTACCTTGCTAGGTGATTGCTATAAACCTACTTTAGAGCTAAAACCAACCCTTACCTTAACTGCCTTAGCCATTTTTATGTATGTCAATTCAAATGTCCTTAATCTACAAGCAATATTCAACTATACGCACAACGAATGCAACATGTTGTTTGCAAGCCAGATATAATTATTTATTGATTTAGAGCATCTAGGAGGTGGCATGTGTGTGCAAAATGAAACACCCAAACAGCAATCCAGTGAGTAAAGCAATTTGCCTTTAAGCAGATACCTTCTTCTGACATCTCTGGGCTCTTTGGGTACACAAAGATTGTTAGCATGTAGACACCATTGTTGTGTAGAGTTGTTGGGTTCTGTATGTATCTTTATCTCTAGATTTTTTGGGTTCTGGTCATATAGTGATCACTGAACTCTTTCTGTTTTCCCTTATTGCATATATAGGCTCCATGGGTGTTTTGTTTTTCTTTCGCTCTGTCGATGTCCATACTTGGAGGTCTGGCAATGTTTTGTTTACTCTGTAATTTGGGTATCTTTGGTGAGTTTCTTTACATCTAGCATTGGGTTCTTTATATATTCTTATCTCAGGAATGTGTTCTCTGTACTAATTGGATCTTGGAGATGTCCTTGGTTGTAGACACCTCGGGTTCTGTAGATGTCTTCAGTGTCTCTCCTCCACTCCTGCCCTCTTTTTGAATTACTTTGTTGTTAAGGGAGTCACAGTAATCTAACCTGTTTATTTTAACCTATTTTTTTTTACCTCGCTTTGCATTGCTTTTGTATATTTAATTTCTCCTCTTTTATTGAAATGTGCTTTTATTTTCTTTGTAACTGCCTCAGCAGCTAGATTTGCAACGCTCCTCTTTTCTTTTATTGATCCCTCCACAGCTACTCCGGCTCTGGAGCATATTTGTTGCCAATGAAAGGGGTTTGTTCTATACACTGAAAATGCAGGCTCCATGACTTTTTAATTGCCAACCTGCAAAAGTCAAGCCCATCTGAACATGATGGCTGGAAAAAAGGCAAAAAACACCCGGACCTGCCATAGGAGTGTTAATCTTAGCCACCCTGTCTTTGCTACCAAAGGGAGGTTTTATTTGCCTGCTGTTCCCTGCAGTAAGTATTGCTGCTGTCTCAAATATGCATTCCCTCAAGAACACACCATCACCCATAGCTTTTTCTGAAACATTTTTATTTGGGACACTGAATACCACCTGTGCTTTCGTTTAAATGCATTCTATTGAGTACTAGATCACTCAAACAAATCAATATCTGAGATTTGAATCAGGATCTTAAACTGGACAGCCTCTTTTGAAACTGAAACTTGCTTTGTAAATTGTGTGGTCTTTATTTAAACACAGCAGTTCCAGCGAAATACAAAATCACTAGATTGCCCTCATTGAAAGAAGGAGGACTAGCCATCATTAATCTCACTAAGCCAAAACACTTCAGACCAATATTTTGACCACCTGCTCCTATTCCATCAAACCTCCATGGTGTATTGTTGTTCTCGCCGTTTATCTTACTTCTGTGCTTGTGCAGACCATCTTTCACCTTTTACACTACAAGAATCAAAATTATTTTTCCTAGGTCCCCACAACCTATAGGCCAAGGATTTCACCCGCACTGTACTTTCTAATTTCATTGACATTTACTCCACTCTTGCCCTTTACTAGTTAGTGACCAGCCCCACTTACTAAGCAGACCACAATCTCAGCTGCGGCCTCTGCAGGTTGGGGGGGATGTTGAGAGACGACCGCGAGGCAAAATTAATAATTTAATTTTCCCTCATGGTCGTCTCTCGGAATACCCCCAGCCGGCCCCACCACCCTTACCTGCAACGGCCTCGGCTGCCCAATCAGGACCTCATTTCATCCCATATTGACAATACAAGTCAACATAACTATCCTCTGTCTTGGACAGATGATTATGCCAGTCCTTTGCAGACTCATTCTAATTCTAGACCTTCTGTTTCTAATCCTTTGCAAGTTTACATCACTCATGCCTGATTTGAAACTTGGATATAAAATGTAGCTTTGGCACTTAACAAGACAAATATTGCTTCAACTTTCGATGTCACGACCAAGACACTCATCTTTAAAAAGAAGCAAGGATCCAGGTGTTAGTCAAGTACCCCCTGTGTCAAGCGAGAATTAGTTTCTAATCTAGTGTGGCGTGTTACAGTGAGGACTTCAGTTCAAAAAGCAAGCAAAGGTAAATGGCGGATTCTTTATTGTGAATCCTAGAAAAAAAAAATCTCTCAGAAGCTACTGAAAGGTCTTCAAGATTGTCAACGCTGACTGGTATCTTGGAAGAATTATTGGTTTTCAGGTTAGTAAAGGACCTCTCTAATCCTCCAAGATCATCAAACATGTGGTCAGTTAATAACTTTCAGACTTCTTAAAAGTAAATACTATTTTTGATCCTGCACAAAATGGCTTCTGCCTTCTGCTTAGAACAGATTATGTGCATGATGTATGACGTGACAACGCATACTTTTTCAACGCACACCATTATAACGCATTTTTTACAACGCAGGATGCTTTACAACGAAAGCCTTTACAACGCATGGCATTACATAGCAGATGCTATTACAACGCATGCCATTACAACGTAAGTCTAGGTAAGTATATTATTTTTTTAACAAATGTAATTAATAAATATTTACTTAATTTTATTTATTAAATTCATGTTTAATTAATATATTTGTTAATATATTTATATATATTTTTTAAATAGTGTAGTTGTTTAAAAATAATATACAAAATCCAGTTAGTGTAAAACCCAAACCCAGCCCTGAACCCTAAAAATACCCCTGTACCCCATAACCCAAACCTAGCCCTGAACCCTAAAAATACCCCTGTACCCCCAACCCAGCCCTGAACCCTAAAAATACCCCATAACCCAAACCTGAATCCTAAAAATACCTGTGTACCCCATAACCCAAACCCCGCCCTGAACCCTAAAAATACCCGTGTACCCCATAACCCAAACCTAGCCCTGAACCTTAAAAATACCCCTGTACCCCATAACGCAAACCCAGCCCTGAACCCTAAAAATACCCCTGTACCCCATAACCCAGCCCTGAACCCAAAAAATACCCCTGTACCCCATAACCCAGATCTGAACCCTAAAAATACCCCTGTACCCCATAACCCAAACCCAGCCCTGAACCCTAAAAATACCCCTGTACCCCATAACCCAAACCTAGCCCTGAACCCTAAAAATACCCCTGAAACCCATAACCCAAACCCAGCCCTGAACGCTAAAAATACCCCTGTACCCCATAACCCAAACCCAGCCCTGAACCCTAAAAATACCCCTGTACCCCATAACCCAAACCCAGCCCTGAACCCTAAAAATACACCTGTACCCCATAACCCAAAACTATATATATAAAGTTACTTAAATTAATTTATTTTGTTAAAATAAAATGATATACTTACCTATACTTACATTGTAATGGCATGCATTCTAATAGCATCTGCTATGTAATGTCTTGCGTTGTAAAGGCATTTGTTGTAAAGGATCCTGAGTTGTAATGGTGTGCGTTGAAAACGTATGCGTTGTAAAAGTTGCGTTGAAACGGTTGCATCCCGTTTATCTGCATATGTTTTGGATAGTTGCTGCTTCTACGATTTCTTGCAAGTATTTGCTAAATTATTAAAGTAGTGCACTTTAATTCCACTACCCTGTGGAGTTCTCTAGGGCTAATTTTTAAGTGCAGTATTTATTCCTCACCCCCTAGTGAATCTCTTTATATCTTTTGGTTTCCTTTTATACTGCTAAACAGTGACATCAAGCTCACATTTGGCTGGATAATGATGTCGTACCCATGCGGATACAATTCCAGGAATGCATATGTTGCTGTGTGAAGGAGCTGCAACTGCTTGAAAGTCAGCACTACAAAACGGATGTGCTTGTTCTGGCGGACTCTACACTATTATGGTTGAATACTTGGTGGCCAGCAGAGATGTTCTCTGACCCTTTTGCTACCGGAGCAGTTTCAACATAGGATTTTTCTTTGACTGTGACTTGCCTTTGAATCAATAGAAAAACAAGCTCCCATGGGCTTGCTTTCTGTGTAAAAATCATCTAAAAATTGTACATCTGTATCTCCAGATTATACTATTGTTCTGCAGTGGTCAGTCATTATTTGTAGTCTCTTTGGGTTTTCTTGATGTTTGTCTCTAGTCTATTAGGCTCTGTAGTTAACTTCATTGCTAGATTCTTTGGCATTTGTAGCTGTTGTTGTTGTCTTTGGTCTCCACTTTCTGTGACTGCCTTCATGTCCATATCTTTTGGGTTCTTTACATGCCTCTGGGATCATTGGATTCTATGGATGTCCTTGTATTCTGCCTCTTGTGAGCTATCAAGAATTTAATTATACTGAGGACTGTAGGTTCCATTTTTGCCTTGCAGAGAAATGACTTCTACAAGTGCCATTATTGTACCAAAGTATTGGTACTTGTAAGACTCCTTGCTCACCCCAAGAGTCCCTTGGTTCGTTGGGGTCTTGACCAATTCTACTTTTGATTTCCAGAAATTGCATTAACTGGAGGAAAGAGGTGTGTCTGTCTGTTCCTGAGGGTACCCAACACTTAAATTGTCATCCTGCTTTGAAGACCTACAACTCTCCTAATCTTGTCTTTCATTATGAGAACAACACTTATAATCTGTGTACACCCAGCAACAGCAGAGTCCAAAGATTAAGGAGCTCATAGCTTTGTTGGGATAAAGAGAATGTTTACAAAGAAGTACCTTTATGAAACAAAAACACTTTCAATTAATGGCCTTTTCCAGCAAAACCTTTATATAACCTATCCTGTTAAGTAAAAACTGCATTTCACACCCAAACTAAACCTTACATAACACTTGCCCTTCCTCTACATGTAACTCAAACCCTAAACCTAATCCCAGGTCTAATCCTGTCATTAAGCCTACCTTAATGCCTTTTAAAACATGTATCCCTTTATTTAAGTGCCTCATTGTTTTTACTGGTAATGAAAAAAAGAGTATTTAATGTTTATTCTTTTTTAATTCCCTATAAAGAAAAAAGTGAGTTGCTAAAATTTATATTTTTCCTCCCAGTTTTTCCATGGTTTTATCTTTGAAGAACCTTTAATGAAGAACTTGTCTACAGAGTGATGTAATCCTAAGGTGCTCATCTGCTAGGGAAGGTTTATAAATTGCACTTTTGTTTTCCTATTAGCTGCTATTGAAGAAGGGTAGTGGATTAACTTTAGATGTACTGGGATGTCAATCCGTCCAACCTATGGAAACAAGAACAATTAGAAGTGTTAAAATGCAGTATTGTGTTCTCAACTCTAAGTGATTTAGAATGGTCTCAAGAGAGCACCAATGAGACTATGTATGAAATTTACAGTTTGAAAAATGTTCTCAATTTAAGAATGGAAAGAAATTTTGCTAACCGACCTATGTACTAATCGGTTCACAAAAAGCTGAATCATAGTGATCTCAATCTGACCTATCTCGTCCATATTAATGAGATAGGTCACAGTTTCCACCGTGGTACGGTTTGATGCCATCACAGGGATGGTAGACTTCTGGGGTCAGCAGACTATCATATCTGTGATCACATTTCAATAAACTTATTTTCTTAATGCAGCCTACTTTACTTAAAGGAAATGGGTCTGCATTTAGAAAGAAAAGTTTTTTTTAAAGATTGAAAGTGTGCATTGGTCCCCTGGACCATTGTCTACTCCCTAACATTTTTTTTAATATTCACAAAGGACAGGGGGTGCCAAGCGGATTGCAAACGTACTACCACCCCAACTCAGGAGTCCGTAACTTTTCAATGTTTTGCGACCGGATTAGGGCACAAAACATTGATAAATACCATAACGAATCACTAGTTGGAAGGAATGTCTTGAGCAGGCCCCTTCCAAATAGTGCTTTGTTATGCCTGTTTAAATCCATTTTGCGATTCTGTAACATGTAACCAAATTGCAGCAAGGGTTTAGGAGTTTTTGAAAAGCCATTTCACAATTACAAACTCTGTGATTCTGCAAATTACAGGCTTTGCAACCACAAAATGGCTTTGTACTTCAGACTCTCGGTTATACCAAAAAGGAAATATTTTTCCAGAACCTGGGATACCAAACACCAAGATGCTTTCAGCATTTGAATAAAGTCTGCTTTAATTATAGATGAAACAAATGTGTGTTTGTCTATTTCATAGGCGAAATATTTAATATTTTACATTGTGGTGCTAAGGAAATTAAGCATTGTAAAATAGTTTAATAGTTAATAAATATATTTTAATTGAGCTGTTATTTTGTGGTGTGTTTGATTATGCAAATTATAAGTTGCCAGTTATCTTGTGTAATACTCTGGAAAATGTGTTAATCTACTAAACTGAAACAGTGCTTGACTAAAAGAAACTACTTCATATCCTCTGAATGGGAACACAAGCAACCCCAGACTAGTTCTGGCCTATTTGGGCCGCTGCAGTAGGGAGCAGCATGAGTTTTATACACCTGGTACAGCTTTCGAGAGTGAAAGATGGTGTTACTAATGATATTACCTCTTACTGGGCAGGACAGAGGCCTCTGACCCATACTGGACCTCTGCAGAAGGACAAATTGAAGATGCTCATGAAATTAAATCGGACATTAAGGGGTCGATTCCGATTCGGGAAACTAATCCCTACGACGATTCATATTCGTAGCCGTTTCCGTACGAATCGTGGTAATCCATCCGAATCGCGTAGTACGATCCGTTGGCTCGAAATACGTACGAATCGTTGCGAACCGAATGAAAGTCAAGGGTGAGACTGTACGACATAGACCCGCAAAGTAAACCGTATGAATCGTAAAAATGCCGTACAACCCGCCAAGTACGATCCGGGGAATGGGGACGCATAAGCACCGTACCCCTAAATTCAAGGGGAGTACGCAGGGGGTGTACGCACCGTACATGTAAGACCTTGGGGGTTCCGGACCATACCCCTGCGCACTGTACACCTACATTCATGGGGGGTACGCACGGGGGTGTATGCACCTTACCCCGATGCACCGTACCCCTGCAATGATGGGGTGTGCGCACAGTACATGGGGGGGTCCGTTCCGTATGCATTTAGAGCCAAAATCTGGTTTCCCGGAAGTTTTAAACTCCCGTAGCAAAAGCGGCGTACGGAGTGCTGTCGACACGAATCGTACTTGCTGGGTCGGAAAAAGCTGCTTCTAACGGTATGGACGTCACATACTGCGTGTTCCGAATAAGATTTGTACGGATCATTGAGTCGTACGGTCTATTTTCGAACGAATCGTACGGAGAACTGCATTGGGTACACATCGTTCGTATGGGTACAGTTCTCCGTACGATTCGTACGGGAAAAAGGCTCCGTACGATTCGACAGGATTTTACCGAATCGGCTCCTAAGTATCCTGAGAACCCACGGGTTCAGCCTACATCAATCTTGACATTTAATTGGTTTAAAAGTAAATTAGCGTACAATTGTATGCTGAGTATCAGAGGCAAAATCTAACAAACTACCTAAAATGCAGAAAGGTTGACTCGCCGCACATCAGCAGGCAAGTTGAAAACCTTTCTATGTACCTAAATGAAAAGAAAATTGCAGTGGTAACTCATGAATACTAGGCCTCTTTATGTACTTGAGATACTGACTTAGATGGACACAGTGATAGATACTGGGACGACATGTGTGTCTGCCATCACTTACTTCAGAGGATGGGGTTGTAATGTCTCACCCAGGGATTTCTTCTTCCAGAGGTCAGCAAAATGATAATGTATTGATACATTTACGGGGATAGTAACAGCTTTATATAGCAACCAAAATGCTGTAATGAGAGGAAATGGTCTATATTTAATATTCTCCAATATGGGTCAAGAGCAAGACCGGGCTGTCCACTCCTACTATGTTGCATTATGAAGTGTGGTTGCTGTAAGGATGTGTGTAATTGTGGCTGGTCACTATCCTGCTTGGGGTTGAAAGGTGGATTCTATGGTGGACAGTTGGACTCAACATGGTTTCCTCTAGTTAGCCAGAATGCAATCTAGGGTTGTTTGTCTAATAAACTTCCAGGTTGTCTTTAAACAGGCTTCTGGCTTGTATACTACAACTTTTTGGAGATGAGGATGGGTAGTCATGATCGATTTAGAAGGGCACATGTGTGGATAGCAGAATATGTTCATGAATGAGGACAATTTACCTTTCTGCAAGTCGCCCAGCACTGCACTGGTCTCCACCAGTGTTGGTCACATTCTATTTTTTCCACCACAAACTTATCAAGCTTATGTTTAATTTCATCCATTTTGTTGTAAGGTTTATTTCTAAATATATATACCAGGTTGTAATTGTGTAGTAAGGTAATGGGATATGTTGATTCTTAAAGTGAGGTTCCTTTAATAATGTGTGAAGGGTGACTTTTCAGGATTCTATCCTAGCTGGAGTATGAGGGTAGATTCTATGCTGGGCCGTTGAGGACTGACTGGTTGACCAGACGGAAACACACTTTAGCTAGTTGTCTAATAAACTACCTGGTGTTCCCTACACAGGCTCCGGACTGGTTTACTGCAGCATCCTGCTACTCTTCTTACTGGCTATTTAACTTGTGTTAGCTTTAATCAGATATTTTGATACCACATAAGTAATAAGACAAGGTGTACTATGGTTATTTCTCATTAACAAGAAACCTGCATGTTGGCTGGCAATTGGAAGGGAACCTTTGATGAACCTGCGACCCTCTTGTCACTACAAAGGCTAAATATAAAACAATGTACTCCAGACATATCATGTTAGATATATCTAGTGTGTTACATTTATATGACAGAACATTTTATAAAAGTAGAACTACCTCGCCTCTATTGTCCTTGTGGAATGACGACAAGTATTTTATTAGATGTAGGCCAGTGGCACCATGGCAAGATTATCTCTGGTGAGGGTACTTATGAGCCCATGAATCTCCTCTTACTTTGGAGAACTCCAAACTAGATTGGCAATAAAGATTATGGACTTGAATACTATTCTCAAGCTAAACATTTGACTAGTGCATCATGGTAGGCTACGCCATCCAGATGTACTTGGAGTTATGAAAATATATAATAGTCAGAAAAATATGATATCCATACTTTCTGATGGATACTTTAGACCTGCTGACTCCACCTCTTTAATCTCTTGGTACCAGACTGGACACTGAAATAGCGGTCCTGTGCTTATAGGTGGTGCCACTACACAATCTTGGTTCCAAAATATAACTTCATGGAGTCGTATATGTGACCACAAAAACACTTTTCTGCTCACTTCAGTGCCAATCTGGAGTTGGTGTCCTGGGAACATTTTCGCCTAAGAATTACAAATTGCAGGACTTTCAGGGATGTCTTGCCAGTCTTTACCCTGCTCCCAGAAAATGTTTAAGTTTTGCGGTCTAGGTGTCTTTTTCCTCCAAACAAAACTTGGACTCTTTTCCTCCTACTCCTATGGAAAGAGTGTCAAATAGGATACATGCAGTGTATAAGAAGGTTTTCTCTTCATAGAGCATTGCCCTTTGTTTCACAGACGCAACTTGCCTCCTTTACCATTACTCATATTTTATGGGAAGTGGTGTAGATGGTTACCCCAAACCCTCTGGACCATCTTTGCTACCATTTTTCACAAGTTTTACGCGATGTGCGAGACGTGGCCAAGCAGGTCTCAAAACCTGGCTGTTTTCCCAATAGGCCTGCCTGTAGTTCTGCTTTTTTTCGGTTTATTTTTTAACCTCTTTTAGCTGTGTTGTGTTATTCTGAAATCTGTTCTCCTTACCTAAAGCGCCGGGACACTCTTTTTGAGTCACCGTTGCGCTATAAAAAAGAAAATTACAAAGAAAATTAAAAAAAAAAAAAAAAAAGATCCTTTGCTCTGGCCTGGACACAGAAGATTCCATGGGCTATTTCATTGTCATTGCTTCACTTGGTCTTGTGGTACCAGACAATTGGAATGTTGTTTTCCTGTGGGACTCTCACAGCAACAAATCTTATTTTTTTAACCTTAATTTCTCCAAAATGGCTGAACAAATATAGATCAAATTGCAAACGTGCACTTTGGATAAATATTTTGCTTTTTGGGAAATGTGGGTGTAATTCTTATCAGCAGTTTTTTTTCTAATGTCCCACCGCATCATGTATCCACACAATACTTTCAATAAAGGTACTGCGGTTTCTTAGTTTTTTCAAATGGCGCCAAAGTTATTCGCAAAATAGAATGCGCTTTTACTTCAGAAGCTCAGACCGAAGTATAACACTGTGGTGGCCACCACCGCGACATGTGTACATGTAATTTCCGATGTCATTAGTGATGTTCTTAATGATTTAATTGGAAATGTCATGAGTTATGTAACATGTGAGGTCATCAGCAGTATATGGCGAGGGAACGGGTTATAGTTACTTCAAATGCATATAACTGGTGAATGTCAGTGGTTTTTTTAACGTCGTTATGTTTAAACTGACATTTGCAGCTATCTAATACATCAATTTGCCCTATGTCTTGTTCGTTTTTTATGCAAAATAAGATATTACCATACCTATCACTAATGTCACCGTAGCCTTTGGTTTTTCAGTAAATTTCTAGGTTAATAGAAGGTAATATTTCAATACCATACACAACTATTTCCTCCACCTGTATCGAGCCAGCCTAACCCTCATGCTCCTCTTTTTTCCCCTCAATGGGTTTCTAATCCAGCAGGACTCTCACTGGGGCCTTTGTAATCCATGCACACCTGAAGGACTTTAACAGGAGCAGCAGAGTGCTACTGGCTCTAACAAAAATCCAGCAGAATCGCAGCAGCCCCCACATATTTTTCTTTTTAATTTCGACTCCTCCTTCTGGGACTGAGACCCCTCCCCAAGGTTCAGGTAGTTCGAGTACCCCTACCATTTCCCCACATGTTGCATCTTGTCTGTCGGAGCACGAGTTCCCATCGAAGTGAGGAAGATATTGGAAAAGAGGCCCCCTCGACAAATCAAATTGCTCTATTATTTAAAAGGTGCATGCCCCTTTGACTCTTTCTCAAGTCCCGCAAATCCAGATATACATACATTTCGAACCTAATTTCTCAGAACCGACTGAAGGGTTTTACACCACATCACTAAAAGCACGCTTTCTGGAAAATTTGGTGTAATTCCCGTCAGCCTTTTGGGCTGTACTGTTGTTCAAAAATCGCTATGGAAATTTAATGGGAAAATTGCATTTTGAGACCCCCTTGTTCTCAGCAAGTACTTTACTAAATCTTGAAGCATATAGCGGACCAGCCATAAACCTCTTCGCCACCAACCTGAATAGCAGGGGTGACTAGTTAAATCTGCAGATCTTTGACTGTGCAGCTGTTTCCAGTGTTGCCACCATGTGGTAGGAACCTCTGTAGTGGACAATGGGAAAAGCCTACAGACTAAAAGCAGCAGTCACAATTATAATAATAACTTCCCAGATCATATTTGGTCTTTGTGGTTCTGACTGAAATCAAAATATTGCTCCCTTTTCTCCTGAAATAGTAAATACACTTGGGGTTTCTGATTAAGGATCTAGCGATGCTTGCTCTCGTATTCTTTTTTCTTTTAATCTGGAAGGATCCATTCTAAAATAATATAACATGATTTAAACCCATACACACATTATTGCCCAGAGGACGTGCATGATCGCATGAAGCATTAAAAAGCGCGTGGGCAAATAAGACGGCGTTGATGGACATAGAGCATTGGAGTGTTGATCGGTTGATGGACTCAAAGCACTGATACCTTATTGATGTGTAAAGTATACATGAAGTTACTCACCAAAATAGGTTAAATAATATAAAGCTGGAAGATCATATTTCCAAAGAAGCAGGAAGTATATTGTCAATGTCTTTCCCTACATCCCGATTCTGATGATGTTGAGTTGTTTATAATTGGTTAATTTTGCATGACGGGTGTGATTGCGGGTATGAGTTTTATGGTGGGTTGTCTATAGGCAGTAGAGGTGGGCTGCTATTTGTATTTTACTATCTATACCTGTTGATTCTGAATTAATAAAAGTGTGCAAGAAAAAAAGTGTGCTACAGCTACTGGAAAACTTATTTTAGACTGGTTAGCTTACTAAGGAAATATGGAATGGGTGTTTTTTCTTTGATAGTGATTGTTATTCTTGTTCCGCGTCCCATAATTTTGTTTCCAGGTGCCCCTTGGATTATTTTTCAAAGTGGTTTCACTCACGCCACAAGTGTATGACTGGTAAGGGAAGATGTCACATGGGAGGTTGGCTTTCTACTTAAGAGGCAGGAAGTTATCAGTACTGTGGATAGACTTCAAAACCCGGATGTCAGCCCTGGTCTCTTCTGCCTAATGAATAAGTCCTACAAAGCCTCCATGGTCGGTGCGCCCATTCTTGCTGCACAACTTAGATGGTATTAAAGGATTTTTAATCTGTGGAAATGCAAAGTGCAGGCTTGCACTGGATGACTGTTTCTCAAATAAGGGATATAGGAGGGTTAGGGTCAGCTGCCGCAAACAATCAGTGACAAGACCTACTTAATTCAAAACTGTGGCGTGTACCATAAACTACCAGAGCTAAAAGAAAAAAAGCAAAGGGGCAAATGGCATCATCAACATTATTTTTATAGCACTTACATCCGAGTACGCACGTAATACAGGAGCAACAGCCATAAAATATTAATCTATGAAAAGGTGTGGTTTTATAAAAAAAAATTAACTCGAAAGAATATTTTTATAAAGACTCACAGTATTTGTATCCAGCAAAGGAAATTGATAATCATCATAAAGGCAGGTCACAATCCACACCGTTCAGTAGAAAAAAAAGGAAACTGAGGGTCCACATTTGCATAAGCTGGGTATGCAAGGTGAACAGGACGCATGTGTCGTAGCTGCACTCTCCGATTTAACAGGTTTTAAGGGGCATTTTGGTCCCAACGCTAGGCGCAACAAGTCTGGCAACGGGAAAGAGGTAGGAAGGAAAACTAAATGCAGGGTAAAATTAGATGAAACTTGAAAGATTAAGCCTAAATAGAACCTTAGAAAAAACACTCTAGTATTGATGCCTTTTACTCTGGAAATTAAAATTGTATTTGTAGCCCAACATTACTGTAGAAATTGTTTGAGAACAGCTCTGAAAAGCCTTCTTGGAAGTATGGGATGAAAAAACAAGGAAATAGCAACAACAGAAAAGGTAAAAAATCTAGGCCAGTCGACACAAGAACAGCAGGCAGAAGCTGTGTAAGAAAAAGGATGTAACCGGTGGAACTTGAGGCTTCCACGTGTAGGGTGGATTTTCTGTAGTCGTACTTACAGGATTATGGTTGGACAGCACCCAACGCTTTTGGTATTGTAGATTTTGAGCAGTAGTCGATACTCTGGTTTTGTACCTACCTTTAGTAACTGAAAACTCCGTGTAGTGTGGGCACAAAAAATATTCTAGCCCCACACTTAATTTCAGGTGTAGTGGAAAGGGATTCACCACATTAAAAAAGAATAAAAGGGGGTTCCATTAGGAGGGGAAAATGTGTTAAGTTATACCGTTGAAAAATGAAACTTCTTAGGACTGTGCCTTCACAAAGAAGTCATATGTGTGTGTGCTACTCTCTGTATCTTTTGGTATCTTTGAACATCTAAAAAAACAGCCAACTGTACAAACATGAACACCTCATTTATAAGGTTACTATATGTATTGTATAATTGTTTACTACAAATGATTGAGATGGCGGAAACATGGTTCTGATCAAAATGCTGAAATGCACGTTTGTCTTTCTCCCGGCTCCAGATCAGAACTTAAAAAAGAGCCACATTTTAACATTTTTAAAAAAAAGTTGAACTCCGCGAACCTATTTTGAAACTGTTCTCTGCTGATGAAGTCACTGTTATCACAGGACGGTATTGCCCAGGCAATCACTTGTGAACAAAGTGCATTCCCTTCTGGCACCGTGGCACGTGAACAGCGAATGCTGTTTTCTTACCGGTTAGTCTTGTCCCCAGAAGTCCGCTGCAGCATAGACTGGGTAGGGCCGGGGAAAAGCTTTACCAGAAACTTACATGTTTGCAATCCTCGTCGCGTTTTCTAGACAAATGACTGACCCCGCCAGACTGATCGTACTTGGTGCTACCCTTCCTGTGGCATGTTTCTAGGAAGCCATTCGCCTTTTATACTACTTGCATTGGTGGAGCTGGAATTTTGCCCTAATGCTTCCTTTGCTGTACCAGTGGCCTTTGAGGAAGAACCGGCTACCTTTTTTTTAAATTGGATTTTCTCAAACAGTATGCAGTAAGTTGGCATAACAGTACACTATACAGTGTGATTCTGCAAGAGTTGCAAAAGAACTGGCTACTTGTTCGGGGCTCTTTGAATCACACATGGCCTCCTTTTACCAGACATTTGCCCCCTGAAGTGGGTCCCCCATATATGGTAGGAGCGGCTTCAGGTTGCCCAATGTTTCTGAATATCACGGCAGGTCCCACCAGTGCCATCTTGGCAGGGTGGACCAGTTGTCAATTATGTCGACTACGCAGTGACATTTTCTGTCTGGGACTGCCCTGTGAAGATGATGGCACGAAGGCATAGGATGTGCCAGCCTAGGTAGGGTGGCTACTCCAATGCTAAGCTCACTAAAAGTGAGTTTCCAATGGCAGAAACGCCAGGACCACCATCATGAGGACCATGTTCTCCTGCATTTTTGCAGGGGAAGGGGTTTGCTGGCACCCAAGTGGAAAGGGGACAGGGCATGCGTATTTTATTGGATGTCCTGTGATAACGGGTACCACCCCATACACTGCATGTTACCCACTAAACACCAGTACCAAGCCTATATCTCCTCAGCTTCACAGCTCTGCCAGTTGAGTGGAATCGTTAGACTTTTATGGGTTGATCCTTCAAGGGGTTATTCTCTTAGCTGGTAAGTTAGTTTGCCTCCCCTTCCTCCTCGGTCATTAGGTGCCTCGAAGTCTCTCATCCTGCGGTGGCCTTCTTAACTTAGTCATTTTTTCCCTCTAGGTTTTTACTGTTTCTGCCTGCAATACAAAAACATCGAAATTCAGTACCAGGCGGCACAAGGGAATAAGCCCCTTTGTGCGTACTCCTATTCCCTTTTTAGCATTCTAATTTACCATTCTAAAATAGCCAACCACCGTGTTAGAATAAGGAGTTCAAAATAACCGCCTTTGCGTCAAGGTGCTAGGTCTGCATTTTCAGCAGAAAAGAAAAGGTTGGCAGTCACACGTGCAAGTCTTGATGTGGGCACTTGGAAAAACATTGCCAAAGCCTATTGCTCGGCCTTTTAGATATGCCAGTGTATCCAGCTAGGGCCTCTTACTTTTTTATTGGGCTAGTGCCCCCTGGGAATAAACATATTTATTACTGCTCTAGATTTATTTTAACCAACGCATTCACAACACTGCCCACACACCTGCACTCACCCTATGGCTTCATCTACAAAAGGATCTCCACAAAAGACCCCCCTTTGTGAGTGCCCGTCGGGCATTGCAGCGCTGGCCCGACGAGGAGCAGGCCCAATGATGAAGCATGTCATCCTTTGGGGGTGTGAGGGCGCATTGTAGAAAAGACCCCCCCCCCCCCCGCCTTTAGGAACTGCACACCCCCTTTGTTTCTCAGCTAAAGAACATGGCCAGGCGCACTTAAATAAAATACACCTATAGGCCCAGCATAAGAGATACAAGGTGACAGAACGGCCTGTGCACATAGGATATGAGAGATAGGGGGAAAGTTCTTCTTGGCTAACAAGAAAGTGTCAGATCCAGCCAAAGAGGAAGCAAGGAAGGCCAGCTACAGGCCAGGGGTAACAATCAGGGGTGGGGTGAAAGTCATCTGGAAGAGGCATCATGGCAGAGTGGCACAATAGAGTAAGTCACTCTGTCAGTAAGTTAAAATATACCATGATTCTGCAGACTTTACGCTGTAGGTCCTTTCTGCTCTCTTTCACCTTAGTGCTATGACTTCCTCCTTTACTGCTATATTTTCTAAACCTGCTAGACTTTCCCTTACTTATGTTCTTCTTGGCTAGGTTTCTTTATAATATACAAAAAAGCATGACTTCTTTGCAATAATCCAATTATTTTGTATTTAATACCCAAGTGTTAAGATCTCAGAACGCACCTTAATGTAAAAAAGTTACTACCGTCTAGTAATAATTTATTACAAGTGATTAGACATCACAGTGCCCTGCCTTTTTCATCACCACATATAAGACAGCCTTCTTCCCTCTGAAACAGCGAGAAAGTGCTCAGCTTACCAAAGACACAAAAGCTTGCATAAATCGTTGTATCACACGCAGTGAAAATGCAAACTTGTACCTATTCTAGTGCAAGGAGACGGCTCAGCTGTCTGTCCAATGTATCCTTCGGAAAAACTGTAGACATGTGTGCTACCTCTTGTCCTTTGTACAGTAACTCTGCCTTTCAGCCTGAACATATCTTTTTTCCAGATAGAACCACATAGACAGAAGCAGTAACACAGTAAACCGAGCTACACCATTAACCAGTTTTTTTCTACCAACAACGTGTGCTTACATTCTGTAGCTTCCAGTTGAGATTATAGTTTTATTTATTGGAGTTAAATATCCCAGCATGCAACGTGCTCTTATTAAAAAAAAAAAAGACATACATACATACATACATATACATACACACATAAAAGCCTGGGCTGTTAATACGGCTTGAACCTATAATCCTTTACGTTGAATCTTTGCATATTTGCTGTGTATGGAAATACAATAAAACTATTGAAAATAACGAAAGAACATTCTAGGTTCCCACTTGATAACTAGTTCAACTATGAATAAATGGGACTAAAAGGACAACACACTAGGCAACGGGTCGGTATAGTAGAAGGAATAAAATGCCCCAAAAAGTTCATGAAAATAGTGCTGCAAGTCATCCTAAAGTTCTGAGGCTGTATAAAAGTAATGTCAATGAACTCTTCAGTGACTTGCAATACCCTCATATTATAGTCTGGGGGGTACTGTATTCCGTATATACAGACACTATTAACCTATTCTTATTAGGTTTACTCCACTGTTTGGCAGATTTGCTGTATTTTACCATCCTTGTCAGACAGTCAAGAAACAGGTTCATCTGCAAAATCTGCTCTGACTAGTACGCGCCTTGTGATCCTGCTGCCCTCATTCTATCTAAACGTGGCTCTACGTTACAGTGTTTTTAGTCAACATTAGTAGTTATTATTGAGGAGCTGCAGCAGCAGTATACGATTCGAGCCGTTCATGCCTTTGTTTGCCCTTAGATTCGCTATGCCCCTACTGCTCATGCTCAATTCAGGCTTGCTGCTTTTACATCACATTTACTCGGTGACAAAATTGTCACCGACTGCCCAGGTAAATATCTATGGTTTGTACAATACTCTGAAACCCCTCTTGGATGGAAATAGGACCAAAGAATACATTGCACAATCAAAATACAATTTAAAAAAAAACCTCCCAGAGTAAATGAACCTACCAGGTCGTCCATGCACTGAGCGGAGCCTAGAGATACCTGTAGCTGAAAGAGTCACACTTTCCACTTTATACCGCGTGTATATGGCCACTTTATTGGATAACGCACTTTATTGATTCTTCAAAATGTAACTATACATGTGCAGCAAACAGTGTGAGCTGCTCTGTCCCAGTCAACCGCTCTTGTTGCCGCCAAAGGTTCTTGATTCCAAAGATGAACAGAATTTGGATGGAAGTGAAGCAATGATTCACCTTAAAAATATAGCTTTATTTATGCTAAAATAATTAAATTTACAGATTAGAAATCAGCTCAGCGGCGTTCCCGTTCTTGAATACGTTTCAGTGACTAGCAGCATTTGACAGCTCCGTGGAGTCTTCTTCAGAAATCAATAAACCAGTGGGCAGTCCATGAAATGTCAGAAGGGGAAGTCACTCTGGGGAGTGAAGCCAAGAGGAGGGGGGGGGGGGTTCATTATAGTCTTTTCTTGGGGGCGCTCTTCAGTTCAGAAGTGTCACTTGCTCGCAAAGGCCATGATTTGTTCCTACAGTAAACACGAAAAATACACATTACAAAGATCCAACACACACTTCTGGCTGCTTTTAGCAGCCCACAAAATGGTCTTATGAGTAGTTCTTGAAACAAATTTACATATCAGAGAGTAATGCTGCTCATTAACATGCATCAACCCTACCTGTGAAGGTGGCACATATGTCAGGACCCACTTCTTGGAATCTGCTGAGCTTGCCAACCATAAGGCCTTATATGATAATTTGATGTAAAAACCTTTCCGTTTTATACCTCTCTACTGCAACAACAAGCTGGCCTAATATTACCAGGCGTGACCGCAGTTTTTCTTTATTTAAACACATTTTATTCATCAAAGGACACATATAGAACAGGGCTCTGAACCCCAGAGACATGTGCATAATCAATACACAACATCCTTACTTTGATTTTTTTTGTCACTAAAAGAACAAGGATGAGGAAAGTTACAAATGAAAATATACCTCTAAGAACCCCTCTCGCCAAACAGCTGCTCCCATCGCACTAACCGCCCCCCTGCCACAACCTAGTCGTGACCCTACCCCATTGACACTCGCACCTGTACACATAACGATTATAAGCACATAATGACAGACTGGATTGAGGGCCCCCCTTGCATCAACCGGCTCCAGCAGCAGACCCCGATAATCCGCCCACCGCTTCCAAATTTTAAAATATTTTTGCGGGCAGCCACTCGCCATAAAGATCGGAAGTTCCATGCCCATGCAAAAGTCCAAACCCCTCTTCCAGACCGACACCGAAGGTGGCATCTGAGCTTTCCACGCCTTAGCTATATCCCTCTTTGCCAAGATAAACCCCAGCAACATCAGGTGACGTTTATAAATATTGCCCCCGATTCCCTCCATAATATGCAGTAGCTTCGGTGACAGTGACAGATCCCAGCCCAACACTTCAGAGAGGCAGGAGACCACTCCCCTCCAGAACCTGGACCAAAGACTGACTGTGACATATTGTATGCATTAGGGTTCCCTCCTCCCTCTCACAGCGAAGGCATACCGGACAGGCCACCAGACCCACCCTCTACAACCGGACCCACGTAAAGTAAACCCAGTGAAGATATATAAATTGGACGAGACGGAGGCGCACCGCAATGGCCGACCCCCGTGAGTAGGCAAGGACCTCCGTCCAATCCTCCTCAACCAGCGATCCAACCTCCCCCTCCCAGGCCTCCCTGAGCTTCTGCAGCGTGGGAGAGCAGTGACTAACCAGGGACTGATAGATCTTGGATATTTTGTAGTCCTGTAGGTCCCCCATAAATACTTTTGCTTCCACCAGGCTGAATTCCGCAAGAGACTCCAGGCCCAGTAAACTAGGGGAGAGGGCATGACGAAACTGAAGGTACCTGTAAAACTGGGATCTAGGCATTTGAAATTCTTTTTGTAGGTCCTGAAAAGACCAGCCTGAACCCCCTTCATGGGACAGCAGTTTTTAATCAGAAATACACCAGCACACTGGGCCTTTGTGCATTTCACAGGTGCCATTAGGATTGGCAAATGGTGGCAAATTGAGAACAAAGTACACATGGGCCCGAGTCCAACTTATAAACAAGATTTTGCAGTACTGCATCAGACAATTAAGTCATGCAATCCTCTACCCACAGTACAGCCTATGATGAACATAATATAGGAGGCACAACAGAGTGAACGGGTCACCCATCAAACAACTGGAACCACTCAATCCCTAAAAGGCCACTGAAAAGAACCCCTGCACACGTGGTTTGGGGGGGGCGACCACAGTTTTACATACCCCATCCAGGAAATCCCGAATGTTTGGGGTGCTAAAGGACCAGATTCTCTAAAATGATGTGTACTGCGACTAAGTAATCTCCAAACCAAATCTTCCATCTTAAGACATTTCCATGCCACAACCACCCGCACCACTAGAGGGTACAACGCAGTACTCCATGGACAAGCATGAGCCAATTAAATGTATGTGCTGGCGTAGCCACAACCGACGGGAGATGATGAGTGATTTATTAACCAGGAAATGCGATGTAGGCATGTGCGGGGAAGGGGAGGAGATCATATGGGCAGTTCTCCGTTATTGTTGTCGTTATTTGTTGTTTCATCTGTTTAAAAGCCAAATGTGACTGAACTGGAAGGACTCTTGCAGAGCACCGCAGCTGTTCCATTTACACCCCATTGTATTTCATTGTAACTCTGCTTAATGTGCAATGATGACTTGAAGGCAGATGTTGTAACTGCTTCTCTAATGGGGAAACTATTGGGTACGTTCGACATACCAGTTGCAAACTGTGTACCGGATACTAAATGCTGTGTTGTATTGATGGCCAATGGATATGTAAGCATTATAACCTAGGCTTTTATTATAGGAAGCAGCTTCACATGCAATTGTCACCTTTCAAAAAACTGTATAAAATCAATAAAACAGATTTAAACCCCCAAAAAAAAACACCAAAACATTTCCATGCCACCCGCAGATAGATTATTTCAGGTGCCAACATGTCATCTCCATCTGTGAGGTTACCTTGACAGGGGAGGCAGAGTTCGTGGCCTGCAGTCCCAGAGTCCTCAGGAGTACAAAAGGTGCATTCTTGGAGGAGTACAGTCTCTTCAGCAAGTCAATGGCAGCCATCATGGGCAAGTTATGCCTCTGCCGCTCCGTCTCATACTCAAGGAGGTGGCGGGTGGAACCTGCAGCATGGGAAGTGAAAGGCTCAGGGTTCACTTATGCACAAATGTAGAGCTCTTTTACTTCTATATACCGAACAAAACCCAACTCACATGACCAGGCTCTCCTCAAAGAGGACACTTCTCAAGCCTCTTCCCTTTTTAAAAAAGCACAGCAGAAATGGGCCGGCCGTATAGTGTCATGGCACCAGAACCAAATTACGGATGCTTTCAGTTTTCACATCTGCATGCCCTTTCCACCCCTCTCCCTCCATTACAATCCGAGCTCCTGAACTTACCCATCAGCCCTACTTCCACCCTCCCACCAACAGTTTACAATAGAGTGAGATCACACGTATGCGTTACCTATATCCTTTCCAGCAAAAGCAGCTCTGCTCAGGTGCTGTGCAAGGCTTGAAACATCACCAAACCCCATGTTCACGCCTTGGCCGGCCAGGGGGTGTACACGGTGTGCAGCGTCCCTGAAAACACAACCGGAAGATTTCTCAAGACCACATGTCGGGCGTGTCAGCACAGAGCAGCTACCTCCCAACCTACCAAATGCCAACAGACCCACTCACACAAACAATTCCACACCAATGTTCTCCCCACTAATGCAGCACACCGGTCCCACTTGTCACCACACAAGAGTAGCAAATCCATGACCCAATGCTCACCCAATCGTAGCCCAAACTGCAATAACGACCAACTATGGCAATCAGAGTTTGTTTGAACGTGAATGGAACAACATGAACTATACGAAGTGGCTAGAGGGGGCTGACTTATACAAGAATAACAGATTTATCTTCTCTGCGCAAGCGCAGAAGCAGACTGATCTGAGCACTGGACAGTTTCTACACCGTGCTAGACTAGCGTTCACTGCCCGAGGGATCCGACCGTCTTATTCGGATGAGCCACAGGAACACTTGACAATATCTCAAATCCTGGGGCTGGCTGGATGTTGGCGCTTGATAACTGAACTATATGTGGAGCTGGTGATGGAAAAGGGTGGTTCAACAAAATGTGCAAAAGACTGGGGAATGGGGACTGTGAGAACAAATTGACTGTGAGTGGAGGATAGAGTGTGAACAAGTACAATTGGTATTCCCAAATGCAAGGTTCAAGCTCATACAGTTACACTACTTGCACAGAACGTATATGGCACCTTACAACTGGCCGCGATCTGCCCTAATAGTTATGTAAAGTATTCTTATAGAGCAATCTATTACCCAGAAGGTATCTTGCTGCTAGCTGAGATAGCAAGTGGAAAAAAATACCCCAAGAAATGAGATTAACCTAGAGAGAAAAGCAATGTTTTCAGCTATTCGACATGGCTTTGATGTGTAAAGGAAGAGCATTCCAGGTTTTTGATGCTCCAAGGACAAAACGTCTAATAGTCAGGCTACCTGTAAGCAGCGTACAATGCACGCTGCCAAACTCCTACACATGAATTAAGCGTGCACCCGCCTGATGGACTACTGGACAAAGATGACAACTCAGGTCAATCATAACTGGACTACAGCTGGAAACCTCAGTAAAGCTATGTTCATTAGGGATGGTACCCCAATTAAAAAAATGTAGGCCTGAATGGTGGCAGCGAGACTGGTATTGGCACGGCGACAAAGTGATATACATTGGGTAGCAACTAGGGCACCAGAACCCTAACTCTGGGCGAATGACTACCTGGACTGAGAGACTGCAGAGGAACAGCATAACAACACACACACAGGGATGAGAAAGAGGCAGAAGACCTGATTATGACTGACATGATGCCTGGGCAATCTGGAGATCTTGCTGGGGGAAGTCACAGAGCCTGATCGGGATGGGGCACCAAATGTGCGATTTCTAGTTTCAAGGGACAGAAGGGAAGCAGACATTGCAAAACTGTAGACAATGTTTATTGTGAGGTATGCACTGGGGGGGGGGGGGTATATGGCTGCTCAGTTGGAACAGACTGCTGCTTCTACGTCTGTTGAAAAACTGTATAAACACATTTAAAAAAGTAAAAAACATCAGTTGAGAAAGTACAAGAGTACCACCAGATTCACAGGCTTCCTATAGTGAAGTGTACATTTAGGTGATTCCCAGTCCACACTGTATTTGATGGGCACGGTTCCGGAATGAGTGGTGTGGCTTGAGAATAGTGCATGCATTGGTTTGGAAGTCTGAGCCCTGGTGGTGTGGAAGTCTGTCAATTCCTTTTGAATTGTGTGCATTTAGGTTGTATCCATGTGAGGCAGGATTGCTGCATAGTGATGGATACACAAGGGTAGAGATAGGTCTGCGACGTTTATGTGTCCAAGTGGAGAAGCAGTTCAGAAGTATGCTGAAGTTTGGAATCCAACCAATCACAATAACGGAAAAAGTGTAAAGATCCAGAAGAAAAGCAACCAGAGCCAAGGTAAAGGCTGGTGTAATGAATGGTGTAACTCACGGCCTGGTGAAGTGACCTGATGAAAAACTACACTGAACAATGTATCTTGAAGTTGAAAAAGATGCATGAACAACTCGAGACCTCACCTATTATGGATATGCATCGTAGGGTGATGTGTATATGACTGGAGAGAACTAAATGATACAGCTAATGGTGGACGTTGAAAGATTATTGCTAAAGAATAACAGAGAAGGTATACACAGTTCCTTAAAAGAAAAGTAACGCTTGAAGGGATGATACTTATTATTGGCTAAATATGTGTGCTGATAGCTTTGCATTATTTAACAATATAAGGCAATGTGGAGAGCAGGAAAACCGGAAGGGTTTATTGGTTGTACCAGTTTGTCCATTTACGCGTTAGCCTACTGTACACTTGAATTATTCAGGGTTACAAAGTCCACTAGAACGATACACGTCATAAGGAAAGGGCTGGCAGTGTTTGAGTAGAGATATCATGGCAATGAAAGCAGAAAATGATTAAATATGCGCAGGCGCAAGCACTGTGAGCTGGACTGGGAGAGCAGGGTCAATGTTTCCAAAATAGGAGTGCAATTTAGGGAAGCTCAGAGGTTTTGTCCATCAGACGAAGATCACAGAAGGTGTAAAAACAACAATTCACAAAGTGAGAAATGCGTCTACATCTCTGAGATAAGAAATACATCATCATAGCCATCCTCGGGATTGATATTCCCACTGAATATATACGAGGTAATGCAATAGAAAAAGTAGAGAAAACTCATTGTGAAGGACTACCCCACAAATAAAGAACAGTTTGGGAACCGGTAGGGTCCATCGATCAACATTAGAGTATCTAGCTCATCAACATACAATTTGGAGACCGGACCTCTAGACCTAGAGCTTTCCTTCTGCTCATCTTTTATTCCATTCTCAACTTTGCTTTTACCATGTAGTATACAATATTCAGCTACCCTCTCTCAAGCTTGCATTGGGTTTTTTTCTTACTGAGGTGCTTAGCCGGCAGAAGAAAGATTCCAGATCTTCATCCTGCTGAAGGAACATACATTGGCAAAGCCAATGGATCTCGCCTATGTTACCTATTTGCTTTGCCAGTTGTTTTTAGACACACTAATGCTGCGGAGCGTGGCTAATGTTTTTTTTAAAAAAATGAAAAAAACCACTAAACACCTTTAACGTGGCTATGGAGGTCATTTGGTATGCGCCTTTTTGGAAATGTAACTAAAAAGAATATAAAGCTTGAAAAAGCGATTAAGACAGGAGGGAGAAGGGGGAAGCAACACGAGGGAGGATGGAGGGCAACCCAGAAAAAACATGGGAGGGGGCACAAAAGCAACATGGTAGGGGACACCAAGCAAAACGGGGAGGCGGTAGGGATGCAAAAGCAGCACGGCAAGGACGGGAGGTATGCAAAAGCAACAGTGATAGGGCAGGAACAACACTAAAGCAACAAGGGGTTTGGAAAAGTGATGCGGTGGGTGCAAATGAAGGAGAAGCAATGTGGAGGAGCATAAGGGGGTTGGCGAGAAGCACAAGAGTGACAGAGAGCAACAGGGGGAGAGACGTACGTGGAGTGCTTAACATAAAAGAAAAAAGTAGTAACTGAAAAGAATGCAGTGGAAGGAGAGATGACGGCCAATCGAACTGTAGAGGCAATGCTCCATGGAAGGACAAACACAAGACTGACAAGCTGGGACACCAATAAGAAGGAGGTATATGAGAGGTACAAGGAAGGCCGACCAATGGCAAGCAATTGGCAGGTTTCAAGCCCCTCCATGTTATTCGCAAATCAAAATTGGGTGTGTGAGGGCATTATAATCCAATAATTGGACTCCCAGCTTTGAACCAATCTGGTCGGGTTGGTTTAGATTCCCTTCACTCCGACTCATACTCCTGAGGAACAGCATAACTTTTTCTGTAGAATTGCTCTGGGGCACTTATGCTGGACCTCCCCAAAAAGCCCCCCTCGCCTGTCCCTTCTTTGTGTATTATCCACGACACACACCGCCACTCAGCAGCGATGCAAAACATGTATTACACTGCCCCCCCCCCCAAACTGAAACTAACGAACCCTTGTATTGCAAGCATATTTGGGTCACAGCCAGGGAAATCCCAGTGAAGTATTGCAGCTGGTTCACTTGACTTATTATCAAGGACACACAAGGGATGTCATACACTCAGATACATCTGGTATGAAGTCTGAACGTGAGGAACTGCATGGATTAGAAGTGGGGGTGAAACAACAAATACCGGCATTTGAGCCAGAAACACGGGAGAGGCTGGTTGGTAGGGATTCTGCTCCGCTCTGCAGGGGTAACTGCTCATTATATCACTCCAGTCTGCAGCCCCCACGTGCAGAATACGAAGTGCAGGGAGCCACAAGGACTGGAGGAGGACAGTTCAAAAACACATACACTCATGAAGAGCTTCACACAAAAGAAAAAAGTAGTGCCGGAAAAGAAAGCACTGGAAACAGTGATGCCATCTAACAAAAGTTCTGGTATAAAGGCAACCCTCCATGGGAGGGAGAAACCTAAGACTGACCAGCTGCCACACATATGAATAAGAATCAGGCAAACATGAGTGACAAGCCAAACCAAGCAATGGGTGTGCTCCAAGCCTCTACTAGTTGGTAAACCACCATATGGCTCGTGAAAGACCGTGCATGTGCCATCGACTAGGCTCGACCTAAAACAGACTATTGGAAATCAGCATCAGAGGGGGAGAAACTTCTCATTCTTAATGCAATTATTAGAATACTCTGCCAGGGAAATAAGAGAAACCGATCAATGTATTCAATTCATATGCTGGAAATATAGAGCTAGGATAGGATTTCTGATGAAGCAGATATCGATCTTCTAGAGCACAGTTATGCACAAATGGGAGTGACCGTGCAAAGTGAGGAAGACCTGAAAGCAAAGGATGTTCGTGGAAGCAAGCCAGTTCTCTTAGAAGTGCAATATGAGCAGTGAAGTTAACATTTTAAGATGCAGCCCGAGTTAAGACTTCAATTCCAATGAAAATGATCAAACTATTATTGCTCAGTTTTCTAATTATCGGTTAGGAAGGCAGATGTGTTATGTATTAGGTTTTGTGTTCCATTACGTAGTACACAGCATTGTAATTAGTGCCCTGCATCAGCATTGTACACTGAGTGGTCATGGAACAAATATCAGTTGGAGCTGGTCAAGGACTGCCACTTACTACATTTTCCAATAAATTACTTTCCAATGTTCTCACGTGACCTAGACTTCAGGATACCATTCTGTTATTTCTGCGTGGGACCCAGTGGCTAGATGCAAGGAATGATTGTAAGAATAATTGTGTCTGCCTTTTGAATCTTTCACTGGTATCTACCTATGATTATTCAATAACTATGCTTATTTACTTATTTTTCAATTTATACCGAGGCCTCATGAATTACTGTATTTGTGTTTATAGAACACAAACACCAGAAAGTTCCTTGGTTTTAACACAAAAATTGGCCACCAGGTGGCTTACTAAACTAAGAGTGACAACCAGGGAAAAATATATAACCAGGTCTTTAGCAGCTCAAGTTTAATGAAGAGGGTTGAGAATAGAGAGAAAATGGTAACAAATACCGGACCTTCACTGCTGAAAAAGCTCTGACTCCTAAGGTCATGAGTCAAAGATGTAAAACATAGCCTTGATGCTCCGAGAGGCAATGCAGAGAGTCCAGGAATTGGTGAGATTGATTCGGACTGCTTATTATTGAAGATAAGCCTAGCAACCAACTTTGTTTTCACAGATTTGGCAGACAGAGCAAGATAGGCAGCACAGCAATAGTCTCATCTTGCTAATGTGAATGCATTCAAGATTAAAACTTCTGCAGCATAGAAATAAATATTGGTTTCAAAATATAAAGTTGAAAAACACACAACTTTACTAAGAATTAATCTGGGGATTCTCGTTGCGGGTAATACTCCACGGGAGGAAAATGGTCTTCGGCAGAACAAGCCATTCACAAACTGCCTGGAACTAATGGCAGGCTCCTTCACAGTCAAGTGCTGGATCAAGGACTGGGTCAAATGCTGTGTCCTTCTGAAGATGGACAACAAGGTGGCAGGTCCGTTACAATAACCTATTGGGGGAAGAGGTCCAAGACCCTTTCAGATTTAGCTTAAACTGTTTGGCACCACTGCCTGGCCAACCAAATTTCAGTGTCAGTGGAACACCTTCCTGGGGGCAGATTGGCACTCCTGTCATTGGAAAGATGTCAACCTCTGGAAAGGACATCCACAGGTGTTCCAAGAGATTCAAGACAGGTGTAGTCCTTTCAGGATAGACCCGTTTGTCTCTTGCTTGGATTTCCAACTGGACAGACACTACAGTTGGTGTCCAGATCCCAGAGCGGTATCAACAGAATTGAAATTGAAATTGAAAGGCTCTTATATAGCGCATGGCTATCAACAGACGCATTTCTCCAGGACTTAGAGGGTGAAAGGTTATGCATTCCTGATGTTCATGAGATTGTCCATACAAGTTCAGAGTAGCAGGCAGATCTGGTGGTGATTACCCCAGTCGGTAGGTCCCAAGGATGGCTTCCAGCTCTGATGGAACTTTCTTGGGATTTCCAACCCCTCTCCCCCAGTTTCTGGATCTTCATAGGGATCCACCAGGGAATCCTCACCACCTGGTTCTAGCAGGTTCACTTCATCTCATGGCATGGAGTATTACCGTGAATGTTGGAAAGTCCCAGGCATTTCATGAGGCTGCCACTTTACACACCAACCCTGGTCAGAAAGCACAAAGGAAAGATAGTGTTCCGCCTGGTCTAGATGTGTCCCCAACGCCAATTGGATCCCTTGGACGCAGAAATTGTCCATGTCCTAAATTTTCTGGCAGCCTTAGCCTCGGATGGCTAAGGCTGCCAGGCTAAGGCTTATAAGACTATTAATTCTTTTCATTCGGCTATTTCAGCTGGTCATTTGCCGATAGATGGACATGCGGTGAGAGAACACGATTTGGTGTGTAAACTCCTAGGGGGTATTAGTTTATCTGTTCCACCCAAACTCAGATACTCTAAGTTATGGGATGTCAATAAAGGTTGTGACCTATTCAAGTCCTGGTCCTCGGACAAGTATCATTCAAGGAAACAGATGTCAGCAAAACTGCCCACCTTGTTGTGTATGATCTCCTGCCGAAGAGTCTCAGATGGGAGTGCACTGGAAGGAACAGGTAGGGTATTCACCCCGGAAGGGGTAACTTTTTATCTCTAGACAAACAAAAAGCAATTAAAATTCATAGTCTGCATTTTTGGAAATTCCAAAGCAATGTGTTGTTAGAGTGATAAAAGCTTATGAGTCTATGACAGATGAACTTCGCCGTCAGAGAGAAAGACAGTTATTGATCGCCCTCACTAAACCTCACAAGGCAGTTTATTTCCCAACCATTGTCAGATGGGCTATGCAAGAAGCTGGTATCAATATCTCTCTGTTTGGAGCTCATTTTGTGAGAGGTGCCATGGCATCTAAGGCTTTCGCTTTGGGCCCTAGATTAGAGGACATCCTAAAGGCAGCAGATTGGTCCTCAGACTCTACTATTAAAAAGTTTTACTTGACACCAGTCCAAAATCTGGCAAAATTAGTAGTGGAAAAGCTTAAAACTATCCTAATCCACGCCTGCAGGTCCTGACATAGAATGAAAAATGTCCTAGCTATCGGAACAGAAAGTTTCAATTTTATTAAGGACATGGAGGTGAAGATTAGCCCACCCTTTCCTTGAACTATGTTAGGAAACCCACCAAACAACTTATGATGTTCCAATTTTTATTTCCTCAGGGACAGATCTGAACAAACAGAAGTAACCTTCGGGGAAAGCGGCTGTGTTCGCAGGAAGAGAGGGGAGGATAGGATATAAAAAAAGAGGTTCTGCAGTGTTCGATTGGATAGACTGTTTTTTGTTTCTATTCCCAAAGAGCTATGGGAAATATAGTTTATATTCGTTCACATAAAAGTTGAAGTTGATGGCTGCTGGTACAATAAAGTAGAAAAAGTAAAGCCAAATCCTCGCCTCCGTGCCCTAAATAGAATTGAAACTTTCATTATGATAGCTAGGACATTTTTCATTCTGCACTTAGTAAAAGGGAGATTTTTCTAGCTCATCGATAGTTGTGAAGATGGTTTTAGCAATGCTAGGTGCACTTAAGATCTTATGTGCATAATATGAAGCACTGGCCCTCTTTGATTGCCGTTTCGTAATCGCTGATAAATTGAAGCCAGTCTGCCTTAGCGGAAGGCGCACAGTCAATGAGCAAAGCATGCTCTAGATGACATAAGGTTTGTTTCAGCTTAGTCAATTCCTGACAGAACCACCTATTTTGTTTCTCCAACTAATGGTCTGATACAGTAACATTCTGTCTAGCATAATCAGTTTGTCATTCTAGTGTTCATTATGCTGGGATCATTAAAAAATAAGCAAGAGAATTGAACTGAAGACAGATCAACTCATTTAGGTCTAGATGCCTCCATTTATGCACTCGTTTGTTTACAAAGTTGTAGATTTTTGCTTGGAATACCTTAGGGACTAAGAAAAAGGTAGAGCTAAAAAATAATACCACAGAATTTTAAAGTAGGTGAGCTTTTACACCGAGTACTATCAGCACAGATTATGTCCATCATATGCCCCTCCTTATGAGCTGGACAAATTCGGATAGGGAAAGAATAAATAACGAAAACAATGCAAAAATTCACATTGAACAGTATTAGCCCTGATGCCAAAATGAACATTAAGGCCATCTAGTACTAGAACGTGAACCTCAGCCGAGGGCAGATTTGTTGAACAAGCTTCAGTTGGGCAACCACAAGGAGGACGATAACTTAATATATTCTATTCCTGACATTCCCCATCAACAACTCTGATTAAAAGAAACGAGCGTTAGCGAATGACAGTCAGAAGAGTATTTAAAAATCAGCGTTCGGCCACCACCACATTTCCCTTTATGTTGATCTGAAATAATGGAAAAACCGGAGTACTAAGTCACTTAAAACAGTACAACAGTTGTCTTGAACCAGGTCTCAGTAAGTCAGATTAGGGGCTTCTCTTCTTAAAATACACATTTTCTATACACCAACTCAGGTTTCTTGATGTGTACAGTGTATTCATTGTGTCCAGACTGACCAGATCCTAAACTGGAGTGGCTAGACCCATGCTACAAGTGAGGATGTACATTAATGCCTGATCAATGAAGCAGTTTACATGTGATGCCCTAAATGAGGGCAGAGGAAGTCGATGAGAGTTCCCTGGGTGTCAATGTGAAAACATTTTTGATGTTTATGACTCAAAAACATGACTTCAGCTCATCGCAACATCCTGTAAAGAAGCGGACTGCAGAATCATCTGGAGTAAGTTAGAACTATGTAGAATATTTCTGCGACTTTTTTTATTGGCAGATATGATGCAACCATACTCAATCATCCTTGGTAGCCTTTGGAACTTGAGATTGTATTTGTTTATTCTGGCGGGAGCCACATTTCTCCAGCCGCGTTGCAAAGCATGTGAACCAGTTATTAGCTTTCTTTTTTATACATCTTGGACTTGGACCGCAAAGCCAGTAAAAGAGTGCCCAGTCAGGCTGGAACGATAGGCTACTGGGAAGCAAGACCTTGACAAGCGTAATTACCTGCGGTTTCATGCAGATCGAGATTTACTTGTGCTTTTTCTTAGGTCACAGAGGCTGTCTGGATCAAAGTTACTTCAAATAAAACAAAGAGCAAGTGGAACAGGTATTCTCTCTGGAATTTGGCAAGGCTATGGGAAACCAGTCGTTTGCAGGAACTTGTGCCTCATCTTCACTTGATCTCTACATGTTGCACCCAGTAGTCTAAAAAAGCAAATTGCTAGCCTCAACAAGTAAGTAGCCAGTTACTTCCATGTAGCAATAGTTTTACACGATGCAGCTATACTGAATGCACATGCTGTACTTAGTTTCACCATCCTGAGGTTGATCCGGAAAAGAATCTTAACAGTTTAGGTGGTAAGCATATGTACTGTAGGAAGGGCTTAATACATCAATACAAAATGCAAAAGGCACCCCCACATGTCAGAGGTAATCTTCAGATTACGTTTTTCATTGACAATGCCTAAAGTGCGAGGTAACAATTGCAGTACAAAGAACATGTGTGATGGCACACTTGCGTACTATCTGTACTCTTCAAATAAAATGTAATATTTTGCCCTACAAGCCAGTATATTCTTACAGAAATGTCGGGTAAAAGTGTGTGCTGACAAGTTAGCCTATGTCTTGTGGTACATCATTTCTTGTCACACTGGATTATTACTGGAAAAGCCTCCTTTCTCTGCCATGCTCATCAAATCTGCCAATCACATCCGTCCCTTTCCCTAGCTCGTGACAATGTTTTATTTTGATCTTGCACCAGCCCTGGTGATTGTAGGGTCCTAAAATAATATTTGCCATGATGCTTCAGAATACAAGTCCTCCCACAATAAGCTTTTGAAATGTCAAGGAGGTGCAAGAAGTTACCAGGCTAACAATAAAGAAATGCAGTATTCTATTGTCTGACTTTGGGGACAAAGGCTTCCCTCCCCCATAAAGAGCTACTTCTATGCCTATAGTTGGTTCTTGGGAAGGCAGATTTGTTCCATTCAGGTCATTGTTCAGTGGCAGCAACATGTATTCGGTTAACATCACTACTAATGGCCCTCTGAATTCTGGTCAGTATAGAGAGTGTGAAGTACTGCACTGTTCGGGTTTCAAGTGCCAGATGTACCTGTGGCACCGGATTGCACCCGCCAGCACACAGGTCAAAGGCAGAGGTTTCCTGATAACATATCACATACAAATCAGGTCTAATTGTAAGGCAGACATGTGGCACATTAACGCGTTCTAGTGTGTATGTGGAAGGCTTAGGGTCTAAAGAAATAACAGTTTGAATGGTGCACCAGTTAACTTAATGTGCAAGATTGCCATATTATTTTAGCTACAGACAGCCATTAGCGGTTGCAACGAAAATAAGAAAAACCGTGGAGAGGAATCTTACATTCTGCAACATACCGTGAGTAAAACCACAAAGCCACCGAGCCTCACACAGAATAAATCTGGTAGGAAGAAAAGTAGGATACATCTGCCTGCTTTGCGAATGCATTTGTCACAGAGACGTTGTTTGTTCTATGCTGTGCAGATATGTAAGACTGCACAGCACGTATCCCATACTTTTACATAGAGAATTATTGGGGAGAAGTGTATAAAGAAGTCAGGGATTTGGGAGGGATAAGGACTGGTTGTTGGAGGGCAGGTCCGGTAATGTCATTTTCCAAGTGCAGGCCAAACAGCTGTTTAAGGTATGCAGAGCTAAGTATAAGGGTAGGCATCATTTAGGGAGAATACTAATCATTCAGTCAACACAATAACTACGAGGCTGATGTAGAGATGTATGGGGTCAAATGCTTTGGCATTTTCTGATGTTTAGCCTTCTTTATTAAGACTGCTGAAATTACAATAATAATTACAATAATTCTGCTACATAAGGCTTATTACCTGATCCTACATAATAAACATTTTATTATAAAACACCAAAATCTGTGCGAGTCTGTTTTCTGGGGCTGGCAGGGCGAGGGTTCACGCATATACGTATAACCCCATATACGAGTTTCTCTGGCAGGGTTGCCTGACTCATAACACTCTAGATAAGCCTGACTCATCATAGAGAGAGGAGTGAAGCACCGGTCTTCTTCCTTCTCTCCAAAGAGGGTACTATAAGCAATAACCCCTTATGTAGTAAGGAAATCTACTGAATTGGGAAGTTCACAACAACAGCACACCACTCTGTAAATGAGGATAGCAGGGAATGTGAATTATCTGTAAACTGTGGATAATTTACGGTTACTTGTACCCTTAGGAACTTCCCTCCAAAGGCTGTGTTCTGATCCATAATTGGAGTTTCTAAATAAAATCTCTTTGCATTACCTTTTGGCTCTCCATGAACTAATCCTGGGAAGACTACACGTTCCTGTGCCAATAAGATACAGTTAGCACTTGGCATTGTCCTGATAGCATAGGGAAGAACACTTTTGCCCAGCCCATTCCTGAAGTCTTATAGCCTTTACAGGATCAAAAGGACTCCAGTCAGCTCAAAGGAGGTATGCCAGGTCTGCCACAAGATGTGCATCCAATCCAAACATCCCTCTACCCATCTCTTTACCCATTCATTTATTTATTTATCCATCCATCCATCCATCCATCCATCCATCAGTCCATCCATCCTATAGATTCTTCCTCCAGCCCATTCCTCCCTCAATAAAGCCCTATCCCTGCCTTCAGCTACACACCATCAATCCACCCCCCTTATTCCTTCAGCTCGCCCCCGACCTCCGCCCCCTACATCCCTCCCTAGTATACAACATTTTAAAGAGTGTGAGGTTTCTGAAGAAAACTTTTGTTCAGACTGAAGACAGATTAGCAGTTGCATTAGTGTGATACCCACTTCACCACTAGCAACTTTCATTTAGCCATCAGTAATACATCTGCTCTCTGAAGCCGCACTTGCGTATTCATTGCAAAGACATCCATACCCATAGTAGCAATGGTCTACTAAGTGAAGTACATGCAATACTCACCCAACCAGTGCCACTCTGTGTCGGATGTACTCAGTGGCATGCCCCATCCCCAAGGGGAACATTGCTCTGCTTTTGGGATCCACTCGGGCAACGCTTGGTGGCAGCTGTCGAGCAGAAGTACCGGACGGCATCAATAAAGAAAGTGCAGATCGGAAAATGGATCCTGCAGAGTCTATGAAGTCTGAGTGAGACTCGTTGCTCCACTGAGGAAAACAACAAAATATATTCAACACAGCCTGAGCCATCAGTCTAGACACAGGTAGTTAAACAAAATGCACCAGTCCATTATAAATCAAAGAATCACGCGCCTCCACTTTACACACAGCTCAGTACATGCTCTCCCTCACCAATAGTGTTCTAATTTACTTCACAAATGCTAGTGTTACAAGCCTTGGTACAGTACCAGTCCATAACTCATCTTGTACCAAAATCAAGCCTCTACATACATATACAGCTCACCAATAAGGATCCAGAGCACTACATCAGACAAAAGACTCACTATAAAGAACCGAGCCTGCTAATCCCCCCTGGCACACACAGGCCCTATATGGTCTCAGGTTTATTAATCTCAGCAGTCCATATCTAGATCCTTTAAGGCTCAGTTCATGACACCCGCCCCAGGTTCATATTGAATTTACTATAGGCCATGTCCTAATTATTCCTACAGTTTTGCTAACGTTTTAAGTCTACCAACTGCACCCCTAGTCCCTTGGTAGCTCACTATAGGTTCAAGTCCATTAATTCATCAACAGGCCCCGAATCAGCTAAAAAAAAAAAAACACATTAAATACATTCCAGACCCTATTAAACATTTCATCATAGTGCACAATATCAAATGTTTTACTTACAAAGGAAGAATTGACGGCATCTACAAAGCTTTCTTCATCCATATTTAACAGCTGGGAGGCTTGCTCCGGAGATGTGGACCACACAAGTGAGCTGCACGTGTCAGAGAGCTGCCCGAGAGGGAGCAAGCAAAGAATAAGGATACAGAAGTCTTTGCATAAATAAACAAGCTTGTATAAGAACCCCTACTCAGTGTACAGGAATTACCAACAATTCACTGCAAGATAGTTACAAGAAAATGTATGGAAGATTATCTTACAAGAAGTTGGGAAACAGACATTAGCAACATGGATAACACCAGTGATGGCCTCACATCAGGCCCAAACAAGAGAACATTGTGCAAGAGCGCCTGAAGATCCTGAGGTGATGGGAAGAAATGTAGCAGTGAAACGGGAAAGAGGACAGCAAGGCGAGTGGGCAGCTGAAAGGTCACCTAGTGTTACAGCTGACTCAAGGCTGTAAGGCAAATGTTTCAAGTCACTTTTTCCATACAATGTGACAGCCTAGGAGACCGAGTGTCACTGCTAGAAATACTGAGAAAACACAGAATGTGGGGTTCTTTGAGTATTCATCAAGGAAGACTGACAAAGAGTACCTGTTGCTGGCATCGAGTTCACCACGGTGTATGCCTGAGCATCATGGTTTACCAACCCTACATGGGATGTCCAGAATCGAAGACGAATTATTGCAGGGAAATATGTACAGGATGAAGGCTGAAGGATGAAGACAATTCCCTACAGATCTTTTCTTGCAGTGCAGATTATGTTTCAATTAGTTTTCCTCATGGATTTCTTGCTGATTAGCACTCCTGGGGGCTAAGAACTACTTAATAAACATTTTCAATGCCCAAGCATTTAAGAGAAATCACAGGCATAAGTAGGGAGCTGACAGGTTGGGGAAGAAGGCCCACAGGATGAAACGATGAGAGGGAGTGGGAAGCAAGCCAAGTGTGAGTAACAGAAAAACGCAAGGGAAGCAGTAGAGAAAGGTCGGGTGAGCCTACGAGAAAGACAGGAACAGCAGGAGCATGGATATCAGTGCTGCGTATAACAGATGATCAATGGGAAATTCGACTTGAAAAAAGCTGAGAGAAATGTCAGAAAACTACAACGTTTTGAGCTATAAAACAACTTGCTGGTGAAGTACTGCAGGCAGAGAACAGCTACCTTCCCAAGTCTTCTATAACGACCAAATGCATGCTCCCAAAGCCAATGACGCAAATGGCATCTACAGTGTGGAACACCGTTGACCTCAAAACCTTTATGAATCAAACAGATTCTGTGTATGGTCAATATCCAAAAAGTGCATTCATGAAAAAAAGTTGGTGTTCCCGAGTTCAATCATCCAATGACTGAGTGAAGCTCATCACGTGAATCTAGCCTAGGTATTTCATTGACAAAGCATATGCTTTAACAAAGAATAACAGGTCAGAAATTAAACAGGAATGTGCATCTATAACGCAAAGAATGATGGTGGTGGTCAATATGCTCTTACCGGCAGAAGAGCGACAGGTCCAGAAGGCAGGAACCTCTGCCATGCCACATTGTTCTCCGTAGCCTGCAGGAAAAGAAACAATCAGGCTGGCCAGTTGAACTGCAAAGGATGGGCAGTCAGAGGGAGACATCAATGGGTCTTACCTCGGACAAATGCAGAGTAGCAACAACCGCTGCTTGGTCATAACGCCACTGGACATTCTGGATACCGGCCGAAGCTCGCACCAGGGAGTTCTGTCCATCTGCACCAATCTGTAGGGAATTTACAGTAGGGAAAAAATCAGAACATGACCATAGGGAAAGAGTATTACATAGAGGCAGTAATTAGAAGCTCTGGAAAGGGCAACGTATTGGGACAATCTTCAGATGCAAGGGTGAGAGAAAGTAATTGAGGGAATACTAAAAGCATCAAAGTAATAAATAGTAAAAAGGGAAAGAGAGAGACAGGTAAAAATTAGATGCGAGGGAAAGATTATAGAAGAGTAAGGAACAGAAGACTCATAAGACTTTTGATAGACAGTTGAGTCCTATCCCTGCCGTGGGTTTAGCATGTAGAGCAGTGGCGGCAGCATATCGTGTTTTGTGAATCAGTCGTTGTGACCAAACCTTTCTACATGTGTCACTGAAGTGAAGGCCTAGAAGCCTACTAATGTAAAGATCCACTTCTGTGTGCTAATCTAGACACTCGTATTAACATCGGAAGTGTAAAGTGTGTGTCAGAGAGAAAAAGACACACACTTGTGCGGTACATACATTGTGTGGATGAATGAACACATGTAATGGATGCCTGCAAATTCCATTTTAGAGGCCCCTGGCCTGATCCTGTTTACAAGATAGCGGGTGAGGTGGTTTTCCAAGACAGCGGAAGTGTGTTGCTCACCGTCCTGAAGCTGGGGGAAGGGGACCTGGATAATGATGTGTGGAATGAGGAGACAACGCCAGAAATTCGATTATGTAATTTTGCTGAGAAGGGCTCAATGTTCATGAGCAGTTTCATTTGGTAGATACTGGGGCTGAAGGGTGGGAATGCAGAATCTGTTATTTTAAGGTTAGAAAGGCCCAGTAGGTATGGCCATCCTTTTGTTTCCTTCCAGAACACTGTATTTGTGGTGGTTGATGTCTCGATGTGCCTCTGTTATAGATACTCCAGAGGGGGGACTATACTGCTGTGACGAGCATCACACTACACAAAGGCCACATCTGGAGAACAGTCTGGAGAGGACACTCGAAAAAAGAACCACCCTTAACTGGTTCTGAGTGCACGGTCAGAGAACCCATATTCCGCCTGCTTTAACTGTATAAAGATGGGAGAAAGTGGAAGGGAGAGCTGCAGAGAGCACTTTGAGGACTGCTGTTCAACCAGATCGGGTGCTAAGAGCTAGCATCCCAGAGGTAAGAGGACATCACCTGCAGTCTCGCCAAAAGAAGCTGTTACTCTCACGTGAAGCACCTGGAAGCCAGCCTGCCTGCTGAGAGAGCAAAGAAACATGCCAAACCTGCTGGAGGTGCAACTGTCCAGGGAGAGCCAGAAGCAGCGCTACCCAAGCGATGATATGATCCATCCAAATAGGAAGGCTGATGCAGTGATCTGCATGTTCAAAGTACCGCGTGTGCAGTCTCTATAGAGGAGCATGTCACACAGGAATCATGGCCAAGCAGACTGTGCCACTGCCTCAAATTACTTGTAAGAAGACAGTGAAGCTGCATCAACACACTTTGCCTAAGCAGAAGCTGCCACTGCATCAACAAACTGTTCATAGACCCTAGGAGGTGGCCTACACGGTGCCCGCTGCAGTCATGGTCCGAGTGAGGGAGAACAACCGGCTGGCACATCTCCTGGAACAGGGAACGAACCAAGCACATGCTGCAGACCCTTGCCAGCCACCCAAGGAAGACAGAGTGAGACTGCTGTGGTGAGAAATAACACTTGGGGACTATAGAGCACACAAGCTAGTAAAAAAGGTGCAATCCCCATTTGTGCCCTGATACCTGCCCAAAAAAGAACCCAAATCCAGAAGGCAAGGCGGTAGGGACACCTGTGAGAAGGAGACTGAGATGGACCCAGGATTCCAGACACAGATGCCACAGAGTCGGTGAAGTGTTTGTACTTGCAGCCTGCACTGTGAAATACTGAGTTTTTTTGTACATATTAAAGTACTTTTCTTTTTCATAGTAAAGCACTGGTTTGGGCAGCCAGTTATTGCGCTGCTTGGTGACTGCCAAGTGCTGAGCTGGTGCACCACCACACTACCGCTCAGAGAAAGCACTGAGAGTCAAGTGCTGAAGGGGTTGTACGTGGCACCGTAGGATGAATCCTAGGACAGCAAAGCCAAATCATTCCAGAACCCACAGCTGAGGACCAGTAGCCCCTGTGCACCCCCACCCCAAATGGGGGTCTGATTGTTAGTTTATTTTTGTTCGTGCAAGCCAAAAATATATGCGACTGGCCCTCGGTCATTAGAAACCAGATGGTCAGCCACAAAATATTAGCCAAGCCACGCCCATGTTCCTTTGTTTTCCCTATTTTACTGAACCAGAAACTCTCATCCCTTATCCGTCACTTCACCTACATACCAGTCTTTCTGCCAAAAATAAAAATCAATTCTTCCCACTTCAACTGTAAAATTGCAGGTTCTTACCGGCCGTGCCATAATGCACACCTTCAAATTAATAGCCACCTCTTTCAATAGGACACGATTTACATTCTGGTACCCAGAAAGCTGATTGTGAACATCACAGGCAACTCATTGTCAAATGCATGTGAACTGTTCACTAATCATGCACTGGTATTAATCAGTAGCCTTCACCATTCCTCACATGTGACCTGAAAACGCGCCAGTACTCAAAACCATCAGGTGTTGAAGAACTCTGGGCCCCAACGACCTGTGCTATTTAGCTGAAATCAAAAGGAGTTATACAGACTCCACCTATGCGCAATGCTGCAACAACATTTTGTATTGGAGGCAAGCTCCCTTTCTTCCTAACGTTAATCGCATCTCTCAATTAAACGGTCTGCGAGTAGCAGGGAGAGAGTAATTATTGTACCTCGGCTCACTAAAGCTTGCCCAAAATTAAAAGAGGGCACTTCATCGACTACCTGTGTGATGAGGGTTATTTGAGCCATCCCAACCTTGTGCAACAATGGGTGTCAGTGACTTAAGTAAACACATCCTCAGTCTGAGAGCTGATGTAAATCTAAAATGGAGCACAAAACTGCTGATGTGTGCGCCCAATCAAGTTCAGTGCCGTGAGGTGATTTGGTCGTAAAAACTTGTGCCAAATGGTATTCCCCATTCCTTGCGTAGCAACTTGTAATTACGCGCTTGCAACTGCCTAGGCAATAATGTTTCTGTATGATAAATATATTTTCCAGAGGCATTTCCTGCTCCCGATTTTATCAGCCAAGTTGGACTGAGGGGCTGGGTGTAAACACTGTTATGACCTGATATTTCAATGAAGTGTGTAAATACACATGGAGAGGCAAACTGAGTTTAATATTTCTTTTCCAGACCACAACCCAATGCCAAAGAATGTCTGCAGCAGTTTTTACGAATTACAGGCTCCTCCATCTTCCTTTCAGATACAAGCATTGGCAAAGTCAGTAGGCCATGTCTATGTGAGAGCTATGGACTTTGCCAATGCCCTTTAGCCATGTTGTAAAGCAGCATGGTTAAAAGTAATTAAAAAGGAGCCATAAACGTTTTTTTGTTAAAGGCGCTATGACGCTAGGTTAAATAAAAAATAAAAAGCCTATAGTGCTTCTTTTCAATTGCGTTTAGCCATGTTGCAGAGCAGCCACGCTGCTTTACAAGAGGGCTGAAAGACATTGGCAAAGCCAATGGCTCACACATAGTGAGACCTACTGGCTTTGCCAATGCATGCTTTTATTACTTTTGAAACTTTGAATGCCTACTGCAGGTTTATAAAAATAAAAAAAAGATTTCCAAAAGGCCAAACCAATTGGATTTGCCAGTGCTGGTTCTATCTGTTCCCATATTTAATTCAAGGACCCTTAGATGGACTGTGATACATAGTAGTTATCAGTGGCCAGTTGGCCACCTGAACTGTAATTGACCATGGACTCTAGAGATAAGGAATCCTGTTTGGAAAGTAAGTTAAAGGGTAGCCATTTTAAAGCTATTGGGTTGGCCTACTTTTTATTTAGGGGAGCTTCATTTTAGACATGAGCATTTCTTCATACGAAAGGGGCTAGAATGAAATATAGCCTGGTTATCAGTATCCTTTCCTCAAAAGCTTGTGTTTAGTGGCATTACCAGAGAGCTTCTAAATATCACTGAGTTTACCCGAATAATCACCCACTACTTAATCTCAGTCTTAGGGCTGGCTCAAAGTTAAACTGAATTCTACCACCCAGCTCTAGGTGTTCGGTTCTTGGACCCAAAGAAGGTAGAAACGTCTCTGTTTTTGATGTGTACTATATGTTAACTGTCGAGTTTAATTTCAAGGTTGTTAAAGTCCTTTCCATTTTAGAAGGTAAAGAACGGACTGGACATAGAAGTTAGTGTGTTCTACTTAGTTATACGGCACTCTGAGCTTCTAAGACTCAACTTCCTGGTGTAAGAATGGTCTTCTCGTCCCAGCTACCCTGAGATATGTGCCTATGGGAACTCTGCTGGCTGTCTAATTTGGAAAGCAACAGTACTGTGGCCCCAGAACCACAATGGTAGCCTACAGTATCACTAAATCCCAGTCACTTGTATCTTCAGACACACCCATGATCAGGTAAAAGTACGGTGTCGGCCTCGCAGGCACCAGAGAAAGAAAATGGACAAAGTGTATTAGCACTGGTTATTCTAGATTTGGCAACATCTTTCATCCTTCCGGTTATGTTTTTCAAAGACACCCGAAGAAGTGTATTTATATATTTCAAATAATGGTTAGGCCACTACATCTCACTTAACTAATGCACCTCTGCACAATCAGTGACCACAGTGACTCATACAGACAAACAAAGAAGATTAAAAAAACTATGCAGGCAAAGAGGAAGCAGGGATGGAGCGGATTGTATCAATGGAAGCAAAGAGGAAACAGGAATGGGGGCATTGTGCCAATGGAAGCAGAGAGGAAGCGGGATAGAGGGCATTGTACCAATAGAGGCAAAGAGGAAGCAGGAATGGGGGGCATTGTACCAATGGAAGCAAAGAGGAAGCGGGATGGAGGGCATTGTACCATTAGAGGCAAAGAGGAAGCAGGAATGGAGGGCATTTTACCCATGGAAGCAGCCCACCAGAGTGGTGCTTTACAAGATACAGAGTTCACTGCGCTCTGTGCTTAGATTCTCACCAGCAGCTTGGTCTGAATAATGCGCCCATCTGATAATTCAATTTGGACCCAGGGGCTGGCCTCGCTGGTATGGTACGGGAGAGGCCAAGTGTATCCAACGGCTCGGCACCTGTAGGCCACTTCAATATGACCTGTAAGGGGGGGGGAGGGGGAAGACCATTAAAGTTCTGACTTCTGACATCATATGCCTAACACAACACAGCACCTGCCACAAAATATATATTTTGCCCAAGTCATCAGCGGTGTTATTTATCAGCCTTACGGTCAGCAGAATTCAAATTACAAGCCTTTACATCCAGCAGTATGAGAGTTTGCATTTATGGTCCTTGCAGTTGACGCACTAAAGTGTACATTATCTTACAGTCAATAGCCCAAGAGTTAACACATCCTTGCAGTGAGCAGCAAAAGAGTTCACGGCTACAGGACTACACTGCAAACAGTACCTCTGAAAGGATGTGGCCTAATGGCTAGAGTGGTACACCTCGAAGATGGGGATCTGGATTTAGAGTTTCGGTGGCAAACATAACATCCTGTGGTTCTGGGCAAATCAATTAATCTCTCCAGTGGCTAACAAAATAGATGTGTCCTTAAGTACCACAACTGGTGCTCATCTACAGCACCCAGATACCTCTGGGTGGATTTCGCACGATATAAAAACACTCCCCTCCCCCCACCCAATCACTGTCCACAGTTTGTCCTGAATCGGTCCCAGCCCGTTCCTCCATTTCCACCCATTTAACCAACCTCCCAATACCACAACTCCTCAATCATTTGAACTTCCTTATCTCAACTGATCAGTCCCTCCCCACCCAGACGACTCATTCTCTTTTGCTGTCAGACCGCACCTTCCATCTTCAACTACTGGACCTATATACCATTTCACCCACTCTACTCCACGTAGCCCTTCTCAGCCAATCACACCACTCTTCAGTGTCATCCGCCAATGGCCTTCCATCTACAGTCCAAGGGTTCCTTCCCTTTACCTGCTAGCGAATCCAGCTGCTGGTTGAGAGCCGCCACAATAATATCGTTTTCCACAATGTAACCCATGTCTTCCAACTCATCTGTGTCAAAGGTGATCAAGGCATCTGAGCAGGCGTCCCACACCTTGGGGCAAGAGAGAGAACATTAGAGCAGGTGAATGGAGTGTGTATATGGTAGACAGGAGAAAGAAAGGCACATGTAGGCAGGTTAACAGCTGGCGGGAAAGTGACACTTCAGCACTGAAAAGGATGAGCATAAGCAGGAGGAGAGGTGGGCATCCGAAGACAGCATGAGCAAGCATTTAGCACATGATCATCTGGCAAGCAGAAGAAAGAGCACAAGGTGCTTCATTTTACGCCGGTGGTTTTCGGTCCTCAACACCGGTGCTTTTTATGAGCACCAGTTAAGGACATATTAATTTATAGGCAGATTAAGTGACTTGCTCAGAAACACAAAATGTGTAGCAGACGTCGAGATTCGAACCAGCGGCAAAAGTGTCAGCTCTGGTCATTACGCCACATCCTCTCCCGACCTTCTTGATTTGCATTTGGTTCTATTGTGGGTGGCGCCAAAAATAAACTGGTTGCCTCCTGACTAGACCCCCAGCTCTTATTTCTATTTCTTATATATTTTTTTTTTAACACCAATTAATCACTGCGTGTGCGCCCACAGAGCAGACAGGAAATATCATTTGTATTCAATAGAACCTCATTCAGTACCCTCATAGATTAGTAAACATAACCATCAATGTCATGGAACACGTCAACAAGCAGTTATCAGACTTTATCAATAACAATAATCTGCTTCACTACTCACAATCAGGCTTTAGAAAAGGTCACTCCACGGAGTCCACCCTACTTGGGGTTACTGAGGTCATTCGACAAGAACTGGACAAGGGAGGCACGGCGGCCCTCATCCTTCTGGATTTGAGTGCCGCATTCGACACCATATGCCATACCACCCTCATCAAGTGCCTAGAAGACATTGGTATTAGAGGGAAAGCATTAAAATGGTTGGAGCAATTTCTCCTGCACCGCACTTATCAGGTTTTCTCCAAAGGCAACCGGTCTGAAGTACATACGTCCCCCTATGGAGTACCCCAGGGCTCTATATTGAGCCCCCTCTTTTTCAATGTGTATGTCACGCCCCTAGCTAACATATCAGAAGAGATGGATCTTACAATCTATTCATATGCTGACGACACACAACTTGTGTTCTCCCTCACATCTTCAGAAAAATCGGACATCTCTCCCCTTCGATCAGGACTACTCAAAATGGCCAATTGGCTCCACGCTAAAAAACTAAAACTGAATGGGGAAAAAACAGAGCTGTTAATTTTTGGCAATCAAAAGAATCTCTGGGGCCCAACGCACTGGCCCATGGAAATGGGCGCCACCCCTACCGCTGTTCAATCCGCACGTAATTGCAAATGCTACTTACCAGTATGCATCTGTTCTTGACATGTAGGGCTGCTGACATTCATATCTGTGCATAGATCGCCGCCTAGTGTTGGGTCCGGATGATTGCACATTGTTGTCCTGGAAGAGTCTTCGAAGTATCACGAGATAGGTGGCTCCTCCCCTGGACTACAGTGCGCATGGGCATCAACTCCATCCCCAGATTGTTTTTAGCCATTGTGGCCAAGATGGAGTGAAACTCAGTGAATGATGACCATGCCATGAAATTATATGTGAACACTGCAGCTGCTACAGGCGCCGGGGAGGAGGGCGGGCGATATGAATGTCAGCAGCCCTACATGCCAAGAACAGATGCATACTGGTAAGTAGCATTTGCAGTTCGAGGCATGTGGGCTGCTGAATTCATATCTGTGCATAGAATACATAGCAGTCCCTCCATTAGTGGCGGCTTCCCGTGCCAGCTGCAGCAGTTTGGAAAAGTGTCTTGAGAACAGCCTGCCCTACAGCTGCCTGCTGTTTGGAGTGCACGTCTACGCAGTAATGCTTAGTAAAAGTGTGTGTGGTAGACCATGTGGCTGCTCTACATATGTCCTCTAAGGGAATGTTGCCAAGGAAAGCCATAGAGGCCCCTAACTTTCTGGTGGAGTGGGCTCTTGGTGGAATGGTAAGAGTGCGTTTTGCCTTTGCATAGCAGATTTGAATACATTTCACGATCCACCTAGCAATACCAGCCTTGGAAATAGGGTTACCTTTGTGATGTGGCGCAAAGGCGACAAAAAGCTGCTTAGTTTTTCTAAAATCCTTGGTCCTATCAATGTAATACATTAGGGCCCGTTTAACGTCAAGTGTGTGGAGCATCCGCTCCGCCAGCGACTCAGGATTTTGAAAGAACACCGGCAACTCAATAGTTTGGTTGATGTGGAACTGAGACACAACCTTGGGTAGAAATTTAGGGTTAGTGCGGAGCACTACCATGTTTGAATGAACTTGGAAGAAAGGCTCTTGGATTGTGAGGGCTTGCAGTTCACTAACCCTCCGTAGCGATGTAATTTCTACAAGGAAAGCCACTTTCCATGTCAAGAACTGAATCTCGCAGGAATGTAGTGGCTCAAAAGGAGGACCCATCAGTCTTGTAAGAACCACATTGAGGTTCCATTCAGGAGCTGGTGGCGTCCGTAGCGGAATGACTCTCTTGAGGCCTTCCAGAAAAGCTTTGATGGCAGGCACCTTGAAAAGTGAAAGGTGCTGTCTATTTTGGAGGTATGCGGCCATCGCAGACAAGTGAATGCGAATGGAAGTATAGGCCAGGTTACACTTGTACAGATGAAACAGGTAACAGATGATGTTCTGAATAGAAGCATCAAGCGGATTAATGTTGTGGTTTGCACAATAGATGACAAACCGCTTCCATTTTGCCGCATAGCAGGCTCTAGTAGTGGGCTTCCTAGCCTCCCGAATGATGTCCATGCAGTTGGGAGGAAGGTTGAGGTAGCCAAACTCTAGGACTTCAGGAGCCAGATCGCCAGGTTGAGCTGTTGCGGATCTGGGTGCTGAATGTCACCATGGCTCTGCGTCAGAAGGCTGGGTGTGAGATGTAGCCTTTGATGCGGTACCACGGACAGTTCCAGGAACGTGGTGTACGATGGTTGGCGAGCCCACGTTAGAGCAACTAGGATGAGAGTCATTGAGTGCTGCCAGCGGAATCAGAGGTGCTGGGGGAAAAGCGTACGCAAATTTGCCTGACCAGTTCATCCATATCGCATTGCCCTGCGACTGTGGGTGTGGGAACCTGGCGGCGAAGCTTTGGCATTTTGCGTTCTCCCTTGTGGCGAACAGGTCTATCTCTGGATGACCCCACCTTTGGAAGTATGGTTGGAGTACTGATGGATGTATCTCCCACTCGTGCATTTGGTGGCTGTGCCTGCTGAGTAGGTCTGCCATCTGATTATCCTTGGCCGGGAAATGCTCTGCCATTGGAAGATGTTCCTCTGAATGGCCCACTTCCACATGCTCTGAGCCAGATGAGACAGCTGCGGAGAGTGTGTGCCTCCCTGCTTCTGAATGTAGTACATGGCCGTCATGTTGTCCGTCCGGATCAACACGACTCTGTTGCATAGATGTACTTTGAATGCCTTCAAGGCCATGAAGATTGCCATCAGTTCCAGAACATTGATGTGCATCTTCTGCTGCTGCGTCCATAGTCCCTGCACCGTGTATTGGAGTACATGCGCTCCCCATCCTTGGAGAGAAGCGTCCTTTGTCAGGATAATCTGTGGCACAGGCTCTTGGAACGGTCGGCCCTGGCAAAGGTTTCTTGGATTCCACCAATGCAGAGAGTTGTATGCCCGACCGCTCACCAACACTAGGTCTTTCAACTGGTTGTGAGCCTGCATCCACTGACGTGCCAAGCACTCCTGAAGCGGACGCATATGTAGTCTCGCGTGCGGGACAATGGAGATGCAGGAGCCAATCATGCCTATCAACTGCATGAACACTCTTGCTGGAAGCGAGTGTTGAGGTCTGAATTTTTGGCTCAGCGATTGAATGCTGTCGACTCTCACTGAATTTGGCTGTGCTGTGGCCGCCAGAGTGTTTATGGTAGCACCCAGATACTGCCGTATGTGGGCGGGCTGGAGATGGGATTTTGGGTAATTCAGTGAGCACCCCAGATCGTGCAGAAGGTGAATGGTGTGGGACACGTGGTCGGCGCACTGCTGGGCCGACTTTGCCTGAATGAGCCAGTCGTCCAGATAGGGGTAGACGTGAATGTTTTGACGTCTCAGATGCGCCGCCACAGTAGCTAGGCACTTTGTGAAAACCCTGGGCGCCGTGGTGACCCCAAAAGGCAAAACCTTGAACTGGTAGTGCTGGTTTTGGATGGTGAACCTGAGGTATTTTCTGTGTGAAGGATGTAGTGGAATGTGGAAGTACGCATCCTTCAGGTCCAGAGTTGCTAGGAAGTCCCCTTGCCGAAGCAGTGGGAGAACCTGCTGCAGCGTGAGCATATGGAAATGTTCTGATAGAATGTAAAAATTGAGCGGCCTGAGGTCTAGGATGGGCCTGAGGGATCCGTCCTTCTTTGGAATCAGAAAGTACAGGGAGTAAACTCCCGCACCTCTTTCCTGTAGGGGAACGAGCTCTATTGCCCCTTTTTGCAGCATGACGTTGACTTCTTGCTGCAACAAGTGCAAGTGCTCGCTGGACATAGGACGGTTTTTTGGGGGATATGTTGGGTGGAGTGGATGTGAGCTCCAGACAATAACCGTATTGGATAAGTGTTCTGACCCACCTGTCCGTGGTGATGGATTTCCACATGGGCAGGAACTGCTGGAGTCTCCCCCCGACCGGTGTTGCGTGGTCGGGGGGCAGTGACAAGGCGTCACTGCTTGTTGGCGATGGAGGATCTGGAGCTGTTGTTCCCACGTCCTCTGCCTTTGACGTTGTTGCCCCGGTATCCACCCCGACCTTTGTTGGTATAAGAAGTTTGGGTGTTGCTTTTGTAGAATTGCGTTGACTGTGAAAGTTGACCCCTTGAGGTGCCTCTAGTATTGGAGCGACGAAAGGAACCACCCCGAAACTGCTGGGACTGCAAGGCACCCATAGACTTCGCAGTGTCGGTGTCCGTTTTCATCTTCTCGAGGGTGGTATCAACCTCGGGGCCAAACAGGTGGTCTGGGTTGACCGTCTGGTTTAAGATGGTAGTTTGAATGTCCGGCTTGAACCCGGATATCCTTAGCCATGCATGTCTATGAAGCAGAACGCTAGTGTTAATTGCTCGCGAGGCGGTGTCAGCCACGTCCAGAGCGCACTTAATGGAAGCATTGGTGATAAGCTTCCCCTCCTGTATCAACATCTCTGCTGCTTCTTTATATTGATCGGGTAAGTGCTGTAAAAGGGTCTCTAGAGTATCATAGTGTGCCCTGTCATAACGCGCTAGTAGCGCCTGTGTGTTGGATGTGCGCCATATGTTGGCTGCCTGCGCAGCCACCCTTTTCCCAGAAGCCTCAAATTCTTTTGATTCCTTGTCTGGGGGAGGAGCATCACCCGTAGTTTGTGAGTTGACTCGTTTGCGTGCATTGGAGACAACCAGGGAATCCAGAGGCAACTGTCCTTTGATATAAGTAGGATCAGTGGGCACTGCCTTGTACTATTTGTCGATACATGGGTTGATGACTCGTGCCCGGGTGGGCTCCTTGAACACCTCAGCCGCATGTTTCAACACCCCTTTTAGCATTGGCAGAGTTTTTACAGTTTTTTCAGAGACTGAAAAGGTGTCAAAGAGGAAGTCGACGTCCACTGGGTCAGCATGGAGATAGACGTCGTGATTGGCTGACGCCCTTTCAATGAGGGCATTGAAAGCCGCAGAGTCCTCTGTTGGGGAAGTTTTGGCTGAGAAAAGCTGAGGCTCCTGCCCCGAATGCGGGTCCCCAGGATCGCCACCTGCAGACCATGGTTCAGTCACATCCTCTGGGTCTGAGTAGACGGGATCTTCCGCGTCGTAGTCGTCCTCGACCTCCGACGCTGGGTTAGATTCTGTGATCTCCTGGATAGCGTCGTCCCCGACATCCTCCGCGTCGAAGATGTCTGTAGGTGGTGGTGCCGATCACTGGGCCTCCAGGCGCGCAGCTCGGCGGAGCTTGAGTGTTTTCTTGGACCGGAACTTGGAACAGGCCATACACTTGGCATCGTCGTGGTCCGGCGACAAGCACTTATTGCACACCGGGTGTACATCGATATGCGGATACTTCGAGGCACACACCGGGCACCGTTTAAATGGACTTCGTTCCATGATGGAAGAGGTTGGAGCGTCGAGTAGGCCCGTCCGCGCCGAAAGCACGCGGAAGGGCAGTGTTGGTTCGGAGCCGAGGAAATTACGAACCCGAACGATAGACAATACCGACGCAAGTCCTAAAGGTCTCGAGCAAAGTAAATTAAAAACTATCGATTCCGACAGAGGGAACCGAAACACATCCGAACCCAATGGCGGAAAAAAACAATCTGGGGATGGAGTCGATGCCCATGCGCACTGTTGTCCAGGGGAGGAGCCACCTATCTCGTGATACTTCGAAGACTCTTCCAGGACAACAATGTGCAATCATCCGGACCCAACACTAGGCGGCGATCTATGCACAGATATGAATTCAGCAGCCCACATGCCTCGAACCTAGGGATTATAATTGATGACAAACTGTCCATGTAGACACATACAGCCAAAACGGCCTCCACATGTTTTCTCATCCTTAAATGGCTGAGAAAAATATTGTGGCAATTGCCAGAGGGGCCCAGAGGACTATTATAAAGGCATTGATTACGTCTAGATTAGACTACGGTACTGTACTATTTTTAGGAGCTACGAAGAAAACCCTGAACCAACTACAAGTAGTCAAAATTCCACGGCCAGAATGCTCATCAATCTCCCAGGACGTACGAGGATGACCGACCATTTTATAAATCTACACTGGCTGAGAGTGTCCAGCAGAACAAAATTCAAGGCACTGTGCTATATGCACAGAATTAGCTTAGGAACAGCCCTATGTAAAATGGTCCAGAAATACCTACCTGCGCGTAACCTGCGCTCAATGAATCAAGCAAAATTCATTGTGCCCAAGATAAAAAGGGCTAGACTAGGAGGTCGCTCTTTCTCCTTTTTGGCGCAGACACTATGGAATTCACTACCCCTCCAACTACGGCTAGAACCATGTTTTTTTTTTTAAATATATTTTTATTGCAGAGTTATAAACCACAGGATACAATTAATCAGCCAGTTCACTCGTGACATCCCCCCGTTCAATAAAAGACCCAAGTCGTACACAGCCATTCAGCCCGCATCCCGGAGGCCGGGCGGCATATTACTCCAGTCAATAGGAAAACACCACTGTGCACGTCCCATAGGGACCATGGTTGAAATGTCGTTTTACGTATCTGCTTTTACCCCCCCACCCTCAACATCGCTCCCGTCAGCCATCCCAGTGATAATCAGTGGTACCGCCCATGTCGGGACCTGCCCTAGGTGCTATGGTTCTGTCATGCCTGGCCGCTTTCCCCTAGCCATTCCACACTCCACACAGTACCCACCATCCTAGTAGATTCAAGGTGCCCTGGCGGGCTACTTTCTAATGGCTTCCGACCCACCCCAAACTCCCATTAACCAACCCCCCCAAGCCCCCCCCCCCCCTGGCAACTGCTAAGGTGTATGCCTCGTCCTGTCAAGCTGGATGGATCCACTACAGTGCGGGTTATCCTACTTCTGTGTTCGCCCCGCGGTGTCCACCGGTTTAATTCTCATCATCCGCATCCTCTACCAAAGAATCACGCAAGGCTTGCACCACTAACTCCCATGCACGCGCCGCATCCAATGCCCTCTCATTCCCCAGCTTAACAGCCTGCTTCATCCGGAGCACACTCTCGCAGTCAGACCACCGCAGCAACTCATTCTTCCATCTCCGCAGTGAGGGTCCCCCCCTGGACTTCCAATGCCACGATATTTCCCTCTGCGCCAATATCAGACCCAAGTCAATGAATTTGCTCGTCACCTTGGTGTGTTTGGTGTGCGGGAACCAGAGCAGCAGACACGCCGCCATATCGAATTGCACCTCCCTGTCAGTCACTTCGTTCAGGAGTTCCCCTACCTCCGCCCAATAGGCCCCCAAGTGCGAGCACCCCCAGAACAAATGATCCATGTCCGCTCCCAGAGACGAACACCATGGGCATCGGGCATCCGGCACCTGGAAGTACCGCTGTAATTTCTCGGGAGTTAAGTAGGCCCTATGAAGCACATAGAAATGTACTTGCTGAAAGCGCGCATTTCTCGTGCCCTTCCACGTGCGCCGCAGGATGTGGCCCCATGCCGTATCCGGTATGGGCCGGCCCACGCTCTCCTCCCATTTAGTTTTGAGCCCTTGGAACGGTTCCAATCCCTCATTCAGCATCCTATTATGGAGGCACGTCACAGCTTTGAACGTACCTGCCGCCATCACCACATATTGGCACGCCATAGTCGTTGTCGGTTCCATGAGCCCCCCTTTCCAGTGCTTCTGTATGGCAGCCACCACCGCCGCGTGAAGGAGGAACCCCCTATCGGGCAGCCCGAACTGGTCCCGGAGCGCTTCGAACGGTGCCAAAGCCCCGTCTATGTATAGGTCGCCTACTACCTGCAGTCCCGCCTCTTCCCAATCCAGCAATGGGGACCATCTCCCCCGTGCGGCAAGGCCGTCAGCATGCCGATCGGAATCTCCGGTGCATAAGGCCGCGACGCCTTCGCTCTCCGAAGGCTCCTCTGCCAGCACAGCTGGAGCGTCCGTTCCTCCATGGTGAGGGCCCGCAACTCGAGCCTCTGTTGCATAATAATATAGGACAGCACGCGGCGTTGTATCCCCCGATCCCGGTCCTCCTCTGGGCCCCGAAACACCCTAGCCACGTTCTGTGTAAGGACCTGCAACTGCGCCGCTAGATAATACAGCTCGAAATCGGGCACAGCCATGCCCCCTTCTATCTTGGGGCGAAGTAGCCATGCCCCCATAGGAAGCCAATAATCATTGACCTCAGGTCTCTAAAGACCCCCTGAGGAATCCAGACAGGCAGCGTCCGGAAATAATAGAGGAAGCGGGGGAGCGCCACCATTTTTAAAAGTGCGATCCTACCCAGCACCGTCAGCGGGAGGGTCGACCAGAAAGACAAGCTGCCCCTCAGTGCCCGGACACACCGACCAATGTTGCCCTCCAATAGGTCCGCAGTTGCGTGGTAGATGCGAACTCCCAGATATGTGAAACAAGATGGCTCCCATATCACGCCCAAATCGCCGCCGGAGTCTGGCGATCCCGCTCGCAGCGGGAACACACAAGTCTTCGCCCAATTGACCTTAAGGCCCGACAGCCGGCCAAACTCCGACAACAGATCCATCGCTCCGTCCAATGCCCGCGTGGTGTCAGCGAGGTACAGGAGCAAGTCATCCGCATATAGCGATATATAATGCCACTGCCCGCCGCTGGCTATCCCCGCGTACCTGTCACCCGACCTCGCATGGACCGCCAAAGGTTCCATCGCCAGAGCAAACAATAGGGGGGACAGAGAACATCCCTGTCGCGTGCCCCTGCCCACCGGGTACGCCGCAGACACCAGGCCGCCCAAGCGCACTCTCGCTGTCGAGGTATATAAGACCCTCGTCCACCTGCGGAACCCCTCGCCCATGCCAAACCGCTCTAACACTCCATCCAGGAAAGACCATTCCAAGCTATCAAAGGCCTTCTCAATGTCCACGGACAGGACCGCTGGAGCTCCTTCCCCGTCCAAGATGGCGTCCATTATTCCCACTAGGCGGCGAATATTCAGCGCCGTACTCCTCGTGGGTATAAACCCGGCCTGGTCCCTGTGGACCAGGCCCGTCATGTGTGGGGCCAGCCTGGTGGCTAGGATTCGGCTCAGAATCTTATAGTCCACCGTCAGCATGGATAGCGGGCGATAGGACCTCACATCCGTTGCATCCCGGCCAGGCTTTAGGAGCGGTACAATCAAGGCCTCTCGCATGGACCCAGGCAATTCCCCAACCTCAAAAGCTTCCGTATACACCACCAGCAGCCTGGGAGCCAAGCTGTCCACGTACTGTTGATAAAATTCAATCGGCAGTCCGTCCACCCCGGCGTTTTGTTACGGGCCATATGTTTGATGGCCACCCGTATTTCTGTGAGCGTGATCGGACTACCCAGCTCCTTCGCGTCCTCCTCGTCCAGGACCGGTAGCTGCCTCTCCCCCAGGTATTCCGCAATGTCCTGAACCCCCTCTCCCAGCTGACTCTGGTACAATTCCTCATAATACCCCCTAAAACGTTCCAATACCGCTGCCTGGGAGTACACCATCTCCCCCCGCGCGTTACTAATGCTGAGGATCGGGCAGCCCCTAAGTTCCGGGTTAGCTAGTCTGGCCAAGAGGGTGCCCACCTTGTCCCTTTCCGCATGTGCCCTGATGATATACTGCCTATAGTCATAGCACCTTAAACGTTCCGTCTCAGTGGCAACCACTTCCTTCGCTTCCAATAACTGGGTCTGCAAATCTGGCCTAGTCGGCCTGCGGCGCTCCAAGTCCCTCAAAGTCTCTTCCGCTTTCATGAGTGCATTCAACACAGTCGTGCGAGCATTCGAAAACCGACCCAAACACACCCCTCTCACCACCACTTTCATTGCATCCCATTCAGTAGACCTACTCGTGGCCGTGCCCTCATTCACTCCGAAATAGCTATCAATGCCTTGCTGCACCGCGGCGCTGAACACAGAATCCTCAAGCGTCTCCGGCCGAAGCCGCCATGTTGGTATCACTGAGCGCTCTCGCTGCCACTGAATGTGTACCAATAGGGGGTTATGATCTGAGATAGTCCTAGCCAGGTACTCCGCATGGGAAATCAATGGGGCTAGGGATCCACCGCAGAGCACCGAATCAATCCTGACATGCAGATCATGGAGAGCAGAGTAAAAGGAATAATCCCTGGCTTCCCTGTGCCGCTCCCTCCAGACATCCAGCAACCCCCATCTATCCTGCCAGTCCTTCCTGTGCGCGGCCAACCTGCGCACCGGGGAGTCCACCAGGGGGGGATGGGACCTATCCAGAGCCACATCCGTGATCGAATTAAAGTCCCCCCCTAACACTATCGGGCCCGCCAGGAAAGAGGCCAAGGACCCCGAGAGGCCATCAAAGTATCGGGCTTGTTCAGTGTTCGGCGCATATACACAGCAGAAAACCACATCCCGTCCATATAACCTCCCCTCCACTGCCACAAACCGGCCATCTGGATCCACGACTTGATTCAGCACTTGAAAGGGTATCCCCGCCCTCACCCAGATCAACACCCCCCTGGCACACGCTGAGTAAGTGGTGCCGAACACCTGGCCCCGCCATCTTTTCTGCAAAGCAGCGCACTCTTTTTTGGTGAGATGAGTCTCTTGTAGCATAGCGATCTGAACCCCCCTGCGCACTAGGTATGCATGGACTTTGTGACGTTTCACCATAGTTCGCAGCCCCCGGACATTCCACGTCAGGCATTTCAAATTAGGTAATGTCCCCATTCCAGCTTCGTACAGTCCGGTTCAAACAACGAAGGTTCATAGCCCCCCCAATGCAGTTGCCCCCCCCCCGAACATACCCAGAACAGAAAAACTCCCCAAACCCCACTCCCCAGGACAGAGCACACGAACCCGATGTCCGCCCCCATCCAAACCTTGAACCAACTTCTCACACTCTTACCCTGTGGTCTCCACCACAGTCGGCCTTAAGGGCCCAAGGGGGGTGAGTCACCGCCGACCCCAGCTAGCGGAGCCCACGCCTTCATCCCCTCCTAAGCACACAGCCCCCCCACCCGGCAGCCCGCCCTCCATCAACAGGATACCACCCTACCATGAAGTCTCGATCTAGTCCCAATACAGTCTCAGCCGCAAAAGATACCATCCGATGTCTGTGGGGTCACTATCGGCCCCTTCGAGCTTTCCGCTTCTGAGAGTTCCTCTCCCGTCCTGCTGCCTTCCCCTCCCGAGTCCGTTTCTGCCAGTTCACTGTTCTGTTGCGACCCCGTAATGGCCGCCGTCGCTGCGAGTGCATCCCTCTTCTCCGTCGCCATTTGCGCCTCCCGTTTCTCCCGCTGGCGCCTGTTGCGGGATCTGATGCGTTGCGATTGCCTCACCCGGGGCTGCTTGGGTTGGTCTCGCCTACTTTTATGCGATCTGTCCGTCCCCGCTCTATACGACTCCAGCCATTGCCAAACTTCATCCGGAGTCTGAAAAAAGTGCGTAGAGCCATCCATTATGATCCGTAGCTTAGCCGGGTAGAGCAAGGAGTACTGGATGCCTTCTTCCCTGAGCTCCTTCTTCACCGCTAGGAACGATGCCCTGTTCTTCTGGACCGCTTGAGTGTAGTCCGGGAAGATCGTAACCTTACTGTTCTCCACCTCATAAGGGCCCGACATCCTGGCCCGCTGGATGAGGAGATCCCGGTCCTTGTAATGGAGGAGCCGCACCACCATCGGTCGGGGGGGGGCGGCCAAGCCCCGGCGGGCGAGCAGGTACCCGGTGAGCTCGCTCCAGAGTGAAAAAAGGAGTAAGCCCCTCCGGCGCTACCACAGTGCGGAACCAGTTCTCCATATAGGCCACCGCATCCTCCCCCTCAATCCGTTCCGGCAGGCCTACGACCCACACGTTGTTCCGTCTATTGCGGCCTTCGGCATCCTCCGCCCGTCGCTCCAGCGAGTCCAACCGGGCCAATATGTCCGTGATCCTGTGCTCTGCGGTCACCACCGATGGCTTCAGGTCCAGCAACAGTTGGTCATGGTCCTTGACCCTGTCCGCCAGCTTCGCGTGATCCGCGCGTAGCAGCCCCAGGCCCGTGGCCACTTGGGCGATGTCTTGGTGCAATGCCTCCTTGGTCGAGGTGATCGCATCGAGTATGGCATCCAAACGCTGGTTCAACCGCTGTTCTTGGTCCAGCTCCGGGGAGGGAATCTCGCCCAGCCGGGTTGAAGTCGCGGAGTCCCCCTCAGCGCGTCCCTCGGCCATCAGCCCTCCGATCGCCGCCATTCCAGGGTGCTGCGTCACAGGTCCAGGAGCCCGTTTCGTGTCGGCGCTCGTAGTTCAGTGCCAGCCCCCTGGCACCGGGCAGTGCAATGTCGCCACCGACGCTCTCAGGAGCAATGACCAGCCTGGCGAACTCCGTTCAGCTGACCCCCTCGGCAACCTGAGGGGGGAAGGATGAGTCTCAGGGCGGCGGCCAGCGAGGGTCCCCAAGCTCCGGGCGAGGCAAGTCAGCGTCCCCTGGTCTCAGGACACAGCACCGCCGATCCTAGTGCCTCGATCAGCCGATTGCAGGATCTCTTGCCAGTCGGCGACAACTTGGCTCAGGGCTGAAGTTCGGGGCCGTCCGACCTCCTCGCCGCCATTTTCTTCGCACCCCCGGCAACACCTCGGCCGCCTCTTCGACTCGGTCTCCTCGGGGCCAGCAGTCCCCCAGCGACTCTCCGATCGTGCCCGGCTGTCCCCTTACACTTCAGAGGGCAGGAGCGTCGTCTCCGGGTCGCCTAGGGTTCCGAAAACAGGAGAATTAGCGGGATTCCGCGCGGAGCTGCGAGCTCACGCCGCCATCCCGATCGGCGTCCAAGCCACGCCCCCCTACGGCTAGAACCATGTTATTTACACTTTCGCAAGGGAGTGAAATCATGGCTGTTCAATCAATAACCGTCCCGTCTCCTTTCAGTAACATTGATCCAGGGCGCCGGGAAACCCTCAGGGTAGCTGTCGCGCCATATATAAATGCAATAAATAAAATAAATAAATATATTAAAGACATAAATATAGTTATTAATCCAAGATATCAATCCTTGTACAAGAATACATCTATCTTTCTTCTCGACAACAAAGACACCACACAAGTCAGACCAGGGCTGATCTATGCTGGAAGTACCAAAATAAAGAATAACCCAACTGTGGAAAATACATTGGAGTAACAATTGGTGTCTTTATTCTCGAAAAGAGAGATACATGGCTTATGTATTCTTGTACAAGGGTTGATATCTCGGATTAATAACTGTATATATGTCTTTAATATATCTAGGACTTTGATGGTTGTGTTTACTAATCTAGGAGAGTGCTGAATGAGGTTCTATTGAATACATATTGGATATACATTAGATTTCTAATGTACAATAGTCACCTTTGGTAGTAGGTTGTCTGAACTGCGATAGCACCTCTGTAAGTACAATAGTATGTTTGTAGACTTTTCACACACGCAATTTGATTGAAACAACAACCAAGTATATGAGGTGCGGTAATTTTCCCATTAGGGACCACTACTACCACGTTTAATTTATTGAAATACCATTTGATTACATAAAAGAGGAGACTACGCTGTATGCCGGTGAGAACCCTGGAGCACAGGGAGGGAACACGGACACAGCAGACTGGAAAACACCAGAGAATTGAAAGGGAGCAGTAAAGTCATTCAAACAGCTGAAAACATAACAGCATTCATTAGAGGCTATTACAGCAAAGAGACAGGGAACAAGAACACTGAAGTCAGAGAGCTTAAAAGGATGAACAAACATACCAACGAGACTACCGAAAATATACACAGGAGAGAACATAAAAGCACTGGGAACAAATTAGCACAAGGCAAACTGAAAAGATAAGACAACAGCAGGTGAGTGACTGCGACAGACAGAACAAGGGCCGAGAGTAAACTGGGACACACAAGTTAAGAATTGAGCCCAAAAAACAAACAATTTTAAGTCAAGACAGAAATACGAACAGTACTACAGAAACGAAGGCCAATATCACTTGCAGAAAAAACGTGCACAGAAGGAAAAATAATGTCATGTTTTATTAACAAAGGAGGAAGGCTGTACAAAAGGACAGTTGCAGTGGTGGTGAAGTTAAGGCATCAACAGTATTAAAAGTAAAGTCGTAAGCATCGGGATTATTTACTGCACGATGAGACATGTACACTTGACTATACATGCATGTTTGGGGGAGGGGGGGTGTCAAAGTGCATTAATGAGACTGGTTGCGTTGGGCATGGAAATGAGTCAGCTCAGTGTCACTCAGCTCACCTGCATTCGTCTGAATGTTTTATATCTCATATTGCAGATGTGATCCCAGGCACCGAAACCTACAATCAAAAGGGAAGAAACAAAATGGAGAATTATAAACCATGTTCTTCGCATTGTCCTGGGGTCAGGGCTTCCCTTTTGTGACTCACGTAGGTGCTTTCGGAGTATATGAAAAACACTTTGAAATGTAGCTTCTGAAAGTCAAAGGCAGGTTGTAGGCGCAGCAAACCGGAGGCTAAACAATGAGCAACAGTGCGCTCTGAACGTGCCCCAACCCAACCATCCATTCATTCATTCAGCCAAGCTGTAACAGTGTCCATTAAGTAGATTCTTTATCGGAAATGAAGCCATATTCGAATAGGAAGAATTTAACTGAGATTTAATTCCTAAGCCATATCGTGGAGGAGACCTTGTTTTAATAACACTGTTAGAGTACATAGTAGGGGTGGGCGAAGAATTTCGCTCCACCAGCTGAGTTCCCGGAGTTTTGCCCACTCCGAGCTCCATGTGGAGCTGGGCATTCCGAAAAACTCCGCAAAATGGCGCAGAACAGAGTTTTATCTCTTGAGCGCCTCGCCAGTGTTAAGTTGGCGAGCGACTGCGAGAGAAAAAAAGTGGGTGCTAAACCTCCTCTTGGCGAGATTCATCAACGCAGGCAGATGGGTGCTGCAGCTTGCGTTGAGATATCGACCGCCCGCGTTGAGGAAGCTTTCGCTTGAGTAGGTCTACTTGAGAGGCAGAAAGCAGCAGCACCATCTGTCGTTGACACTTCGAGCCAATCGCGCGGGACAAACTCTCAGTGCTAAAATTCAGTGCGAGCAGCGAAACTTAACAGACTCTGCCTCTGGTGGAACTCTGCGGACCGCAGGAGAATTATTCTTGCACTTTGTGTGGAGTTCTGCAAACTCCACCCAAGCCTACTCAAATGACGAGACTGGATACTTCACTCTATGTAGATAAAATGAGTAAATAGAGGAGCTGCCAACAAGTTTAATTATTTTTTAATAGAATTTTCTTAAGTGATGTAATAAGCTTTAAAAAAATTATTATTTAAAAACTCTCAAAACGTACTACACATATCTCTATATTTAAAACCATCTCCAATTTCTTTTTTTATTTCCTTTAAAAAGATACTTCTGTTTAGTATAGGATCTACACTTTGCGTATGCTGCAACATAAGACTTTTGGGAAATTTGTTTTTACGGTTTTGCAGGAAGTCTCTAAAAAAAAGTTTACAGACATCAAATATAATGTTGATAATCCCTATATCAAGGTGGGTTTTGATTTCCAGACATCATGTTGTACTATGTATCCCTTATACTTTTGATATAAGCCATGGGTTAAATTCCACAAGGACCAAAACCCCCCCAAATGAGTATAGAAAGAATCTGATTTTGGTAGTCTAGCTTTGAAAATGTTGCTTAATTTCCTTGTGAACAAGGGAGAAAGAGTTTTAGACGTGGTCCTGCAGCCTTTGCAGGCCCACGTGTGCAGTTGTCCACATCGTATTCCCATGTTGATGACGGCACTTATAGAGCCTCCAAGGGATGCTTCCGCTCCCTGTTGGAAGGGACATCAGCTCTGCTCCAGAGGTACAGGAATCGGTATCAGGCATGCAGGCATCTAATTCTTTCCCGGCGGCTACTGTGGGAACCAGAGATTACCATCTTTTCTCACTCAACATGATCCTGGAAGTTCTGAAGGAATTGCCACCTGCGGATACGATGTTCAGTGATGTTAAGTCTTCGGCGCAGGATTCTAAAACAATCTGGCCTCTCCTGTGATGGGTACAGTTTGGCAACTTTTTAAACACTTACTAAATTGAAGGTCGCAACTTACTTTATCTTTGTTCCTTCTCAACTCTGAGCATAATGGGTTTCGAGATGCTCAGTGCAATAACAACCACACATACAAGTTTAGAGGATCTTTCAGAACGCTTTCAGGGAAAAATTACTTTGCTTTTATGGACATTCTTTAAGGCTTTTTAAAAGTGCTTTTATTGTAAATTATTATTATGCCTTTTTTTTTTAATAGCGCTAGCTTTATCATTACCTGTTGACCTTTTGATGAGGAGTGGGTGCCATGTCCTTTAGGATAGTCCTGTCAAGTATACCCCATTTAACTTGCATTGTCCCAGCCACACGACAATAACGATTCCAAACAGGTGACCTTTTACCCAGTAGCTTTCTCCTGTCTCTTCGACACCAGGCTCTCGGCATTGTATCATAACATACATACCTGACATACATAAAAATGTCCTCAAGCACGGTATAATTATTCTGTATAAAGGTCACCACTTTTTTTATCCTTGGCCAACAGCCAGATGGGCATGATCGCATTTGTTTGGAAAAACATTCATGATTGCTTCCAAAATAGTTATGGTTGTTTTCAAAACCTATTGATTCTAGAAGAAACCCTGGTGGAGTGACCACTTTAGTATAAAAGACCATCACTCCTCCCCTACAAATTAGAGGAGAATCCTTCCAAACTGATACGGGGTCTTGCATGCTGAATCTTCAACACGCAGAGGACTGACATCCCTTGCGGGTTGTCATCCTCGATGCAGAGACGGGGTCCTTTGTTCTCAACCATCAGGTGATGGGGCTGGTTCATTCCTAGGGGTTTCTTGGCTATACACATACACACATGTACATGCTACACATACAGATCTAAGCTTGGTACATTTAGACTAATTACTTAGGGCGTGCATTTTAGGAATATGCAAGTGCTACTGTTTTTATCTGCTTATGTTCATCTTATTAGCACTATGGTAGAAATGTTTCTACTATTTACTATATTGGTACTAGCAATCTCTTTTGTATGCTTCGGTCTCCTGATTGTCGCAGCACATATGTTTTACACAAGGCTGTCGCAGGACCAATAAATACCTATTGAAAAGTCCTTATCGCCGTCCTGTGTTTTTTCTGAGAGTAAGCACGCACAAGTGTATGAGCAAAACGTACTGCAATGTTTTCCATGATCCCTGAGGAATCAGGGTTTTCATGTTCAGTGGTTGCCAGAAACTACATACACCACTGAAGATAACAGGGGGTGGTCGTGGCACTGTAGAGCTAGCTGGTCTAATGGCTGACATATCCTGTGGGGGTGGCCGGAAGTGGACGGGACACCAAGCCCTCTGTTTAGGTGATCCAAAACGTGCAAACCCTGGGGGACTCCTAGGAATTACACAACAAGGGTGAAAGTTCATCATGTACTGATCGAGAGGCCATAATATGGATGTAGAGGAATTTTCTACTGTGTATTGATAGTGTATCGAACATTCAAATGTGCTATACAACTAGAACCCAAATAAAGCATTTTACACAAAATTCTGATCGTAGACAAGTTGAAACTTTCAAACTTACATATTTGATTCAGTAGAAAATGAGCTATTTTTACTAAAATCCATGACGTTCAAAATGTGTTTTAAACTAAAAAAAACACATCCCTCCTTTATGGATCTCAAGCTTCAACAGTCAAGGGCAATGTCCGTTTTTGCAAACTTGAACGTGCAAAGATTTATATGTATGGCCAGTTGTTTCTAGTTCATTCCGCTATATGGTTCACTCCTTTTATTATATGCCTAAAGATGAGATAAGGGATTATCTGAAAGTGGGCCTAATAATCTGGCCCCCTCTGTAACTACGCACAACCAACAATTACAAAGTTAAGCAACTTTTGTTCCTACCAACTACTCCAGCTCAAGATGGGTCCCTCCACACCTTTAATCTACAAGCGCCTCAGTGGCCCAACATATGTTTAAGTGAGATAAAACAAAGCTAGGCAAAACAACTAGGTTTAGCATGCACTGAAAATGTGGGAGAATCCTGTATAGAAAATGTCTAAGATAAGCTCCTCTGTGGAAACTGTCAACACTTAACAATAAATAGCATTCTGATAACAATGGTCAGATGAAAACACAGAATTTGAAATTATAATCACCAAATCTAAAATGTTTAATTCTTGAAATGTGATTTCACATGTTGACCGATTGGTCTTTTGCACATGAGTTCTGGAAAGAGGCTTCATTTTTTATTTGCTGTTCATCCACACTAGGAGTAAATATTGTTAAGCTTGCTCTCATGATCTTGTTCAATGATGTCTCAGAGGCGAAAGCATTAAATCATTTTGAGAAAAGAAAAAAATCTAATTACTAAAAGCTTTCATGATATCCAAATCCATGGTTCCCAAAAACTAGAAATCTACAATGAAAGCATCAATAGGCAAATGCCTAGTGTAAGTTTAATCAGCAGCAAATTTGGAGTTTATTATTGCTTGTCCTTAAAAGTGTGAATTAGTTCCTGGCCAAGTAAGACTACTTTCCTCTATTCATTTTCTGTTGATTTGATTAAAACCACTGACCAGACCCATCTCATAGTTGTCGTTTAAGAGGGCTGAAATGCTCATTTTATGCGCTCTTATTTTCCTTTAATTTTCTGAAGTGGTTATTTACGTAGTAGAACGCTCCAAGATCAGAAACTACTAGATTTTTGTCCAAGTTTAGTCTGTTCATTTCAGCTACATTTTGCTGAAAATCATTCAGTCTCATCAAACCTGGAAGTGTGGTGCTTTCTACAAACATTAAATAAGCATATTAAATGATGGACTCATATTTCACTAGAGTGCATCTTCTTGGTAAGAAAGGTTAATTGCTAAAGTCAGCTATGCGTGCAAAACTGGTTTCTTTGTGGTTAAGATATTTAATTCCAGGAACTCCTGTAAATTCTCTCTCGCCCCCACACAGACAGCCCTAATTGAATACTTGTCAAGAAACCGTCGAACAGTAGTAGATGCACTTTATAAAACTGCTTTTCATCTCATTTCGAATTATTAACAGTTGTTGCTGAATTAATGGAGTCATTTTGTCAAGAACCTATCTTATCTTAGGCCTCTTTTGTGCTGCATCCAGGTCATCACTAAACCTCTGCTCAGAATAGCTTGAGAACCATCTTTCTTTTTTTTTCTTACAATAAAATGGGCTATTTTATTGGGTTTTAACACCTGCGTAGAGCGAAGTGAGCTTTCTGAACGTGGAGAAGACTGTCTAGATCAAGACGTAAGAGTTGCTCCCCTACCAGACTGTTATGAAACAAAGGGAATGGGCAGTGATAGAGAATTGAAGTCCCATGAAGCAGAGGCATTCTCAAAAGAACAAGTTAGCCATTTCTGGTAAATACTTTATCAAACCACAGATTCCGGACCTGTTTGATATTCCCAGGAGCCCAGACTGGATCTGGAATCTTTTAAAGCAGTACGCCTGCACCGTGGTTGGTGATGTCATGCGGCTCTGCACCAACGTGGTTCTGCTCAGAAAGTGAGGTGCAGAACTGCATATAGATGCCACTCTAGTACTTACTACAGTTGCTTTCTAGGCTGTCCACACCACCAAACACAGAGCCCAACAGCTAATTGGCTTTAACCAGTGTGCGGATCTCTATATTTGGGAACATTTTAGGTGGAAAAGAGCACAGAACACGGAAACGGGAGGATTGGTGAGAAATCAGCAGTTAGTTGGTCTACAAGAAAGATCATTACCAAAGGTAAGAAACTTGTTCTTTTGTTGGATATTTCTATCTGCTTATTCCTCACCTGTGAGTACTTACCAGGTGAAGAGCCTGTGAAGTGATTCTACACAAAAAGTCTCACAGGACCAAGGAAGCAAATTGCCCACCTTAACAGACCTGGCTGTGCAGGGTTGTGCTTGATGAACGTGTGGAGTAACACCCACATAGTAGCCTAATCAATGTCCAGAACAGGCACATCGCATGCCAACGCTGGCCTGGTAGAATGAGCCCTCAAACCTTCTGTGGGCTGCTTCTTTGCCAGTTCATTGCAAAATTTAAATGCAGAGCAAGATCCACCCAGAAATAGTCCTCTTCTGCACTGCCAAGGCCTTCTTCGCTCCAGCGAATTCAACAAACAGCTGATCGTTCCTATAATGTTCTTTGGTAGGATCAATGTAAAAGATAAGAGCTCTTTTTGAATCCAGCCTTTGGAGTCTACTCCTCCTTAGAGGGATGGATGAGAACGCCAGTATAGTGATGTTTTGCCCAATGTGAAAAGGAGTCACCACTTCTGGAAGAAAAGAGGCTTGGGTTCGAAGGACCAGCTTGTGTAGGAAGAAAGTGGTGTATGGTGGATTGAGGAAAAGTCGTGCAGCTCACTCATCCTCTACAGTGTCGACACCAATGTTAGGGCGATGAGGAATGCCGTCTTAAGTGTGAGAAGCTGTAGATGGCAGCTAGGCAGTGGTTCAAAAGGAACATACCTCAGGAAGGTGAGGACCAAGTTATGATCCCGCTGAGGAATGTTAAAAGGGAGAAGGGGTTAACAAATGTGGCAAAGCATTCAACAAATGCATCGCTTCAGGTGATTACAAACAAAGAAGGTTAATCCATCAATCGCAAAAAGCCAAAAAGGAAAGTCCTTGCTGGGCTAGAGACAACGCAAAAGGCAAAACTTCAGGTGTATACGGATTTGGCCGAGGGACATCTTGCTGGCAAGTTAACATCTATAACCTTGGGAGGGAGATTGAAGGCAGTTAGCTGTTGATGCTCTATCTCTAAGGTGAAGGTGAATGTGAAGATGGCTCTCGAAGTGGCAGCCCGATTGGAGGACAGATGTAGATGCCTAGGAGTTCTGGATACCTAATTTTCCATGCCAAATCTGGAGCCATAGGATGACTTGGGCCCACCCGTTCCTGATCTGTTTCAGAACTGTGAGTAGGAGACAGATCAGCAGGAAGAATTCCACACAAAGCAGAACATGTCCAAGAGGGAGAGAAGCTTTGGAAACTCAAACGCACAAAAAAGTGCTGACATTAAGCGTTCTAAGCTGTGGCTAATAGATTGAGTCATGGTTCTCTCCATTTGCAAAGGAGACTTTGCACCACCTCTGGATGTAAATACCATATGTGATCCGCTAGCATCAGAAAATGTCAGATCCTGCCTCTGACAGGGTTGCAATGTACTAAAGAGGTTTTGAGGCTGCAAGAGGTTGTAGACTGTGCTGCATGCTGCCCTGTTCCCCACTTGGTCTGTGATAACCACAACCAAAAAAAGGCTGAGGGGTTTGCTAGGCAGACTTAACTTTAAGGCGATATTGGAGCCCCTACCATAGCAACATGGGGTGAAACTGTTGGTGCTGCATCTGACATGGCGGGTGGACAGACCCAAATATCCTTAAACAGCTCAATGGCGGAGCCATTTTTTCACCAAAAAGGTGTGAGCCATCAAATGGCATGGCCATTAATGCGGACTGGACGTCACCAGAGAAGCCCGTGAACCTCATCCAGGAGTATCTTTGGAGAACCACACTGCTGCCAACTGCCCTTCCTCGGCAGTCTGCAGTATACAGGCCACAGCGGATAGTAATTTTTGCTGCATCATGGCCATCCTGAATAGCCTGTATAAGGACAGAACACAATTTGTCAAGAACACCTGGTAACACCTGTGTAGCAGAGTCCCAAAGGGTGTGGGTATAACACCTTAAGTGGCAGCTGGGACAGAATGTACTGCCAGACTTTGTGAAGAAAACAAGCATTTCTCAAAAGTTTCAATAGGCTATGATTTTCTGTCCAGAGATGTGGGAGGGTATGCATTTGGGTTCGCCCTGCTCGTTGAGGTCTGCACGACCAGGACGTTCGGGTCACCAAGTGCAAGACAATGACGCGTACTATCTGTCTGTTCACCAGAGTTCCGGAACAACATTTTGCCCAAGCCCAGAGAAGGATGTTTATTGAATGGAAGCGGGTGCCAGTATTTGTTTGCCCAGGCTGACGCACCTCAGTAAGGGCATTAGTCTTCACCTTCAAGGTAGGTAACTGGAGGTAGAGAACTGTGGTCACTCCTTGCAAATAAGCAGCTACAAGAGGCAATAATGTCTGTCCCTAGGGACAGGGCCAAAATAGTAGCCTGTCGAGCTGCTTATAAAACAGCTATCAGGAACAGAGAGCAGCCAGTCGAGCAGGAGATGTGGGATAGTTTGGTTGCAGTCACCTTAATTAAGGATATGGGAGGCTTTTGAAAAACCATCTATCTGCCCAAAATTACTGAAGGCTTGGGGTCCAATATTAGGGCTGAACACTGTGTTAATCACTTTAAAGCCATCTACTCTTATACAGGTCCTAGGTATTGCAACTTTGAAGATATACCTCCACTTTCCCCACAGTCAATTAAATTTGAAATATTCGAGGTATGGGAGGCGATTAATGATAGCTTCACAAGGGAAGCACCTGCGTCTGACGGGGTACCAATGGAGCTATAAAAAGGAGAATGTGGCGTTTTGGGTTCCCATTAATACAAATGTGGTCAACAAGGCTACTCTTATGGGCTTCCCGAAGTCATGGCACACCGCTGTGATTATCCTTGTATATAAAAAGGTTGCAATAAAGACCCGCACTGCTACAGAGCAATTTCCCTTGTAGACTCAATGGACAAAGTTACAGGGTGTATCGCAAGGAGTGGGCTAACACCAACAGAGTTATTTCCCCCGTGCAATATGGTTTCAGGGATGGGCTTGGCACCATAAAGCAATGCCTTAAACTCCATCTGGTCATCAGCAAATATATGCTGGCTAAACGGTTCTCGCTGTTTCTCTCCTTTATAGATTTAAGCAGTGCTTAAATAGTACTACTATTTTTATTCTATTTTACTTGACAGAGGTAACCTTAGTAACCTCTGAGAAATGCGAAGACCTGGTTGTTTTACTCCGGCCCTTACATTGTGAGGCATGTGCGCATCTGTTGGATATGAGCCAGAAGGGGGATGCACTGACCTTTTTGAGCTGCAACAAGATGTTCACCAGGACTTTGTCCTGGCTCCTATCTTACTTTTAGTTTATATTAATGGCTTAAATAAACACCTACAAACCTCGGGGAAGGACACACCCATGATCAAGTCGACTATATTCCTGGTTCTGCTTTATGCAGATATTGCTGTGCTAATGTCGTAGACCCCAGTCAGTCAGATGTCCCTAATAAGTAGTTTGGTAACCTTTATAGAAGATTTGTATACAAATATATGGTGTGTGGCCCCAGAGCAGGGACAGAAGGTTTGTATTAGATTAAAGGCAGGCATTTTGAACGGGTTACCGATTTGCCATATTTGGGGGCTGTGTATGATCAGAAATCCTCATGGACGCATTGTATAGCTAACCAGGGCCTACGCTTTAACCACTCCGTGGGGACACGGTTTGACTTTGCTAAGAGAGTGAACAAACCAATCTTGCCCCTACTAGAGGTCTTTAAGTACAAATCTGTGCTGGTCTTAATATGCATTGACGATGTCTGGGGTTAACGGGATGTTGCAATGATACAGGCAAAGGAGAACAGTTTTGTCAACGTCTCCTTGGCTTACCACCCTCGACTTTGCACTTTTTCTTCCACGAGGAGGTGGGTAGTTCTGTATGTGTTGTAGTCATTTCAGGAGTTTGGCCGAAGCTCCAGCCTAGAGGGTGTTCCCATAGTACAGCCTTCTGCTGACAAGGGCCTGGGTGACCGTTTTTCTTGTCTCTGTGGGGATCCACCTGTAGGATCTTGCGGAGAATACGGAGGATATTGCAGCAGGAGGAGGATATGGTGTTGACTTGCTTGGCCATGGAGTGTGTGGAGTCAAAGATAAACCCCGAGTTGCGTCCGTGAGTGTTGGTGCTGCTCCCAGTGCGGTCGGCCACCAGGAGTCGTCCCAGGAGGAAGGGGTGGAGCCAAGGGTGAGGACCTCGGTTTTATCCGAGTTCAGCTTCAGAGGGCTGTTTTTCATCCAGTCAACAACGGCTTTCCTTCCTTCGTGGAGGTTGGTTTTGGCGGAGAGGGGGTCCTTGGTGAGGGAGAGGATTAACTGGGTGTTGTCCGCATAATATGATGTTGAGGTCGTGCAGTCGGGCGACGTGGGTGAGCCGTGCCATGTGGATGTTAAACAATGTCGGGCTGAGGGATGATCCTTGGGGTACGCCACAGATGATCTCGGAGGCTTCGGAATCGAAAGGGGGGGGGGGGGGGGGGGGGTGGTAGGTGTACGCTCTGGGTTCTGCCGGAGAGGGAGAACCTTGTCTTGGATCCCTGCGTTGTGGAGGCGTGTGCATAGCATGCTGTGGCAGACAGTGTCGAAGGCGGCTGATAGGTCCAGAAGGATGAGGGCCGCGGTTTAGTAGTTGTCCAGCAGGGCCCTGATGTCATCGGTGGCGGCCATGAGGGCAGTTTCGGTGCGGAGGTTGCTGCGGACCCCGGACTGGGACGGGTCCAGGATGTTGTTTTCCTCGAGGCAGTGGGTCAGCTGTCTGTTGACGGTTTTCTCGATGACCTTCGACGGGAACGGGAGCAGGGCCGGAAGTTCTTGAGGTCCGTTGAATCCGCCTTGGGTTTCTTGAGTAAGGCGTTGATCTCTGTGTGCTTCCAGCTTTCTGGGAAGGACGCTGTCTCGAAGGAGATGTTGAGGACCTTGCAGAGATGGGCTGCGATGGTGGCGCTAGCTTTGTTGAAGATGTGGTGTGGGCATGGATCTGATGGAGAGCCGGAGTGGATGGCGTTCATGATTTTGATGGTGTTGTCGTCGTTTAGGTTGGTCCAGGTGAGCAGGGGGTTGAAGTGGGTGGTGTCCGTGTGGTTGGAGGTGTCAGTGGCTGTCGGGCGGTCTGGTTGTTGAAGCTGTTGTGGATGTCTGCAATTTTGTGATGGAAGAAGGTGGCAAGGGAGTCGCACAGGTCTTGCGATGGTGGGATGTCATTGGTGTACAAGCTAGGGTTTGAGAGTTCCTTCACTATGTTTAAGAGCTCTTTGCTGTTGTGTGCGTTGTCATCGAGGCGGTCCTTGAAGGAGGCCCTTTTGGCGGATCTGATGAGGTGATGGTGTCTGTGGATGGCGTTCTTGTGGGCTGTGTGGCTGTCCGGTGTCTGTTCGTTGTGCCCTTTCTTCTCTAGCTTTCGGCAGGTTTTCTTGGAGGCCTGGAGGTTTGTGGTGAACTAGCTGGCTTTCTTGTTGGTGCGTCCGTTGGAGGGTTTCTTGATCGGGGCGAGAGTGTTGGTGCAGTCATCGATCCAATGATTGAGACTGCGGGCGGTGGTGTTGGTGGGGTCGGCGGGTGTGTTGCGGGCGAGGGTGGTGTTTAGCTGGTGTTCGGTGAATTTGCTCCAGCTGCGGCAGGGGATCTGTTAAGTGCGGTGGTGCGTTTCCGGAAGGTGAAGTGGATGCAGCGATGGTCGGTCCAGTGGAGTTCGGTGGTGTGGTTGAAGGGGGCGTAGGAGCTGGCGAAGATGGGGTCAAGCGTGTGGCCGGCGGAGTGGGTGGCGTTGTGATGAGCCGAGTCCAAGGTTGGCGAGGTTGTTAATCAGGGTGGTGGAGTTGGTTTCGAGGTAGAAGTTCAGGTCTCCGAGGAGGATGCAGTCTGTGGAGGCAAGGGAGTGTGTGCTAACGAAGAAGACGATGGAGTACTTGAACCGAGGCCGGGGTCAGGGGGGGTCTGTAGATGAGGGTTGCTCGGAGGGTGGTGTTGGGATCAGTGTATATCTGTATGTGTTTGGCGGTTCTGAGGGTGTCGTCGGTGCTGGTCGTGACCCTGAGGGTGTTCTTGTGGATGATGGAGATTCCAACTCCTACTCCGTTGGTGCGCTCCCTGTGGTTGATCTTGTACCGTCCGGGATGGCTATGGCAACGTCGGGTGCCGAGGAGGCGTTCAACCAGGTCTCTGTCAGGAAGGAGACGTCCGGGGAGGAGGTGTCGAGCAGGTCCCAAAGTTCGACGGCGTGTTTGCGTGTGGAGCGGGTGTTCAGTACAATGCATCTGAGGTGGTCGCGTCCTGTCACAGTGGGTGGTTTGGAGACTCGGAGGCTAGTGAAGTTGCAGCTCCGGCAGGAGAAGGCTCCTTTGGTGTGCTTCGGGGCGGCCAGGAAGCAGTTGTCCGCTCGCCCGGTGTGGAGTGCTTGGAGGGTGTTGCCGTTGTAGCGGCGTCATGGAGTTCACGGGGGCAGGGGGTCTGGCGCTGGGCACGGTCTGGGCGCAGACAGGCTTGCCTTAGGCGCGCCAGCGGCGTCGGGTGTTGTGGCGTTCGCGGGGGTCAGGGGGTCTGGCGCTGGGCGTGGTCCAGGCATATAAAGGGAGGTGGGGCGGCGAATGGGCGAGGAGGGGGCGGGCCACATGGGACGCAGCTGCGGGAAAATGGGTGAGGCAGGGGATACAGATGGCAAACAGGGGGCGGAGGGAAAACGAGGGAGACAAATATCAAAATACACAGGGCAGCAAAACAAAACTATACAGGCAGTATGAAAAGAATGCAACAGTACCAGCCTCCCGAGGCAGAGGGGCCTAGAACCTGCGTCAGCGGCTGTGATAAGCAGCAGGGACACACCATCCTACTGGTGGATCTGTGCGGTGTGGGGGGAGCGACCTGCCTGAAGACAGGGTCAAGATCGTGTACAACGTGCTGGGTATAGAACCGGATTCTGATAAAATTGTTTAGAGCCGTAACATAGCTGCAACATAGCTGCAACAAAGATATTAAAGTAAGTTGCCGGACATAATGTAAACCTTATTAAGAGGAATCAATGGTTTCATCTGCCTGCTGCAGAGGATGTGTCTGTGTACATGATTAAGTATATTCCAGGTCTTGGATTCCAATCATCAGATTGAATGCTGGTAAAATTCCTCTCCTGGATAGTGTGCCTGGTATACAGTTAAGTGTGTATGCTGTATTGATAACAGCAACTCAATTTCTTAATGTGGTTTTGCTCAAATGTGCATATAAACCACAAGTCAAAGTGTCAAATCCCAGTAAACCAGTTTAGTGAGTTAACCTCAACTCAGAGAAGTGTCCAATCTCTTTCTTATATGCTTGTTTCTTAGTAAGAAAGGAACTTTGTTTAGTGCTCCTGTAGTACAAAATCAGTGCCCAACCATCAGGGATAGATCAGCAGTGGAACATCCCAGAGGTCCGGTGAAATAAATACCAGCGAGGGCATCTCACTTTAAAGACACTGCATGTGGTGAGTGGTGGGGGTTGGACAACGAATGCAATTAAAGTGGTGAAAACTCAGACAAAAAAAAACAGAAAAACCAATTAAAACACATATGCTTTCAATAATCAGTTCTCCTTCAAGTTTTTCCAATCACAGAGTGAAAACCAGGTCACAAACACCTACATCCCAAAGTGGTCTATAGAAATTCGTGTTTCTTATGCAGACATGTGCAATTAGATATTTTCTTTTGCCTTCTTCTCTTGTGAATTCAAAGAAATTGTGATTGAAAGTAACAACGGGGCCTAGCCTGCAGATTCAGAGTCAATTGGGGGAAGAGGATGCAGCCCAAGGCTAGAGCGGTCAGCTTCCAAGATGGGGAACTGGGTCCGAGTGGGGGCAGCGACGCTCAACAGCCTGCGATTCTGGGCAAATCACTTAAACTAATCTCCCCATGCCGAACTAAATGAACATGTCCGACTGACACAACTGGTGCTCGTGTAAAGCGCTCGGATACCTTCGGATCGAGTTCGCGCTCTAAAACTTTAAAAAATGATGCTCTAGGTGGGAGTCATTTCTTTTCTTATTTTGTGAAGAAAACGACATCTGAGAGGCAAACTTTTATTGAACTAAAACTAGGTAACAGCCTAACAGGTAATACTACTTCAAATCCATTCATCCAAGGCTGTAGTCTGTAAGAAATGTGTCAAACTCAACAAGGAGCTGCCTTTTCTTGTCTATACTGTGTGCAGTGAAGGCACTGTGCATACAGCTACCTGCAATCCACTATTTAAGCAGCTGCAAGCTGCATGAATATGTGCGCATAATGTGCTGCCCTTTGTATTGCAATCGCATTTTAAATAGCGCTTAATTACCACTTGTGAGAACTATAGCACTAACGGCCTCTGCTCTTCCCTTTTGAGACCCATTTTATCCTTTCAAAGGTTAACAGGCTGCCAATTACCGATACAATTCCTCAAATAGATGTATTGTTCGAAGAAGGACAAAAATTAACGTCGAGGATTCCGTGGCATAGGTGGATTTCACTCCAACATATTAGTGGGAGCAGGTTTAATCAGAAGGAAACTAATGTCAATAAAAGTAATGTGTTTATACCTTAAGCCATAAAAACTGGGTCCAGATACCAGCCCTGGGAGCGGCGGCATGTTTACAGATTAATTATACAGGGTTCTCCGAAATCGGTCCTGGACAGCTGGATCCATGCCAGATTATTAAAATAACTACTTTTATCTAAATGGGGATATCTTAAAAATCTGGCATGGATCCGGCACTCCAGGACCAACCTTGGAGGACCCTGGATTACGCAATGGCAGTCGTAATGCAATCTCTTATAGATAGACGCAGGTCTAATCATGCAATGAGTTGCTGCTGGCTATGCTTAGCATTGGAGATTGCCCGGCATCCTTCCATTCTCTGCGCACTATTTTCTCAGAAACACCGCACCCCCAACAGGTTTACAGTGGCTCTATCCTGTGAAAACCTACAAATGAAAAGCAAGGGCTGCGATGTGAGCTATTAAACAACCACATCGTGCTGTGACAAGTCCATTGTGTGAAGAACTGAAATATGTTATTCCTGAAGTCAATTGCCTTTGAAAATATGCACCTATAGACTGCTTGTGCAAAACAAACTTGATGTTTGTCCTTTTATTAAGGTTTCACTTAACTGATAGCGCCAGGTGTCCGATTTCCAAGGGCCTCATGTGGGCTTACCAATAATTCACACTGCCTTATAGCCCCCCAATTGCTTATCATTGCTTATCATTAGTTGCCTTCATGGTCACTCCCATTTGCTTGCTTCTTATTCGATGGCTTTCATTATCCAAGCGTTTCCATCTTGTGTTTGCCCCTACACTGGAACATAGCCTCTCTGATTAGATGGCTTCTCTCCTTCCACAACTCACTTTTAGGGAACTACTTTTTTCATTTTGCTTATAATAATAATAATAATAATAATAATCCACATTTGTAAAGCGCGAACCATCACCAGTTAGGATCTCTAGGCGCTGGGGGCCGTCGGGCAGATTAAGCAAGCTATTGCCCAGAGTCACATGGTGCTGGGCTAATCTGCCACCGGCCCAGGGGATCGAACCGTGATCCCCAGATTCCGGAGTCAGTCACCCTGGCCGCGCCGCCACACCTCTCCCCTTAAGCATTCTGTAGGAAGCCAAAATTCTATAGGATGTACCCAAATGAGGTCTATCGTGCAAAGAGTCCGGAAATTCTCTGATGAGTGGACAGGGTTGCTCTAGCAATCCCAAAGTGCTCCTCTAGAGGGCAGTGTGGTTGAGCATAAGCAAATACACACACTAGTCAATAAATTTTTGCACATAGCCCAATAAGGAGATCCGCACCAATTTATAAAAATAATACGTATCGTTATATATGTTTAGGCACCAGAATCAATACTTTCAGGTAAGTATGTTTTGAATGAGAAATATTTTTGCGTTTAAACAGACAAGATGCTGGGGGACACCGATGGCGCTCTTCTCCTTGGGCCAGGGCGGCCGGGTGCAGAGGGTCTCTGAGATGTCAGGTTTCTTCATCCGGGAACACTCGCTGTTGAGGGGGCCTCCACACCGGGGCTTCCGGCGGCTTCAGACAGTTCACAAAGTATGATACTCTGAGGTCTTAAATTTACCATCACCAAGATGGTCACTTCTGAAAAGTGGATTCCACTTCAGATAGCCTAGTTCAGCTAGTTCATGGGGTGGTACTTGCCCGAGGGTGGGTAAGCCAGTCTTCCCTAGGTATTTGTCTCTGCCCAGAAAATGGGATAGGAAGTGGTCAAAATGGAATGTATATCATTGAGACATTTGTGGGTCCCCTATGGTAGAATTAGAAATGCATAGAAATGCAGAACGAGATGGGATTGATTGATGTATATCTGAGGCTGACCTATATGGAAAATGTAATGATATGAGTTACTTGGAAACTGGTCGTTCAATGCTATTGGTATGAATGTCACTGAAACCAATAAACATATTTAAACAAACAAACAAAAAAAAAAGAGAAATCAGTCTCTGGTTGCAGGCTGGCAAAAACCAGTCAGTCAGCACACAAGTAGCTGGTAGGTTTTCAGGGGGCCTCTAAGGTGCCCTCTGTGTGCATGCATCAATAAATTCGCTGCTGGCATCAGTGCAGGTTTATTAATACAAGACCTTTGATACCAAACATCCCTATTTTCAGTGAAGTCATCTTGAAACTTGGGAACTCGTTTTCACCAGAGTCCAGCACATGTTTTAAAATGGCATTCCTGTTCACTTGCGCTGGCAGTAAAGAACTGACCAGCACCAGAGCTTATCTGCTCATGTACTTATGCCCTCACATGCAGTATAGTGCACCCTGTCTTAGGGCTGTACGGGTGATTTACCTATACTGCCTTAGCCGTTTAGCGCAACATTAGTGAGGGGTCCTTTAGGGTGGCACAGTTCGTGCTGCCACCCTGGGGGGCCAACTTTAGTACCTGAGGCCCTATGTACCTCTGCTATGGACTTAGAGGGTACTAAAGGCATTGCCAATTGGGGGGAAAATTGCTTAGTTTTGGGGCAAGAGATCGGACACTGGGGACCTGGTTAGCAAGAGCCCATTGCACTTCCAGTCCAAATCACATTGTATACCAGGCAAAAAGTGTGGGGTGACAATATTAAAAACAGGCATTTACAATGCAATTGTTTTGCCGTTGGAAAAGTTAGAGCTATTAGCATTGCTCATGACATTTCTTTTTTTTTTTTTTTTTACTTATAAATAAATGGCATTGTTATTTACATTGCAATAGGTCTCACATTTGTTGGAGTTGGAGCTACTGGCATTGTAAATGGCAATGCTTTTTATTCATGCTTTTTTGTTTGCAGTGGAGTGATTTTTTTTAAGTGCACACTATACCATATTATAAGCTTTTATAGCAACTATACAGTAAAGCTATAGCTATTTTAACGTAAAAGGGTGTAAATGGATGAATACAAATACAAAAAAGAATCTTAAACTGTATGGTGGAATGTATAGCAGGTGACAGACTACCGATCACAACATACGTACTTGAAGTGATTGTGGGTACCATATGTAACGAGATGCATCCATAAGATTTGAACACTTTTTAAGAGGCACAGTCAAGTATTTTGGAATAACGACAAAGAGAAGAGCAGCAGTTAAAGTGATATAGAAATAAAGAAGAAAGAAGAAACTGTGTAGAAAATAAGAAAGAAATATCTTAATCTCGCATTGTTGGAACTGGGGTCACCAGTCCCCTAGGGTAGCATGGCACGAGCGGGTAGGCATCAGAAAGCTTATGTGTAAAGCAACCATGCAGCACACGCAACCACTGAGTCAGAAACATGGGCACGCAATTAGGGACACCACTCCAGTGAGCTTATGTAAAAACTCAAGTTAACTTTATTAAGATAGAGCAGGATCAGGGTATTAGGAATTCATCATAAAATTAGCTTATTAGATTCCCACTAAAATACATGTGTGAGAACACTTGGCAATAAATACTGGATGAATAAATAATAAATATTAAATATTAAATAACCACAGGCCTGACCTTGGCCTGGTTTCTCATCATCACCTGTAAGAAATACATTATAAGGTCATGAATACAACACTGCGTTAAGTACCAATCTTCATTTCCTCAGGTAAGCGAAGAGCATCTCCATAACAGTAACATCTCTCCGTGGTAGGAATAAGCAGTGCAATAAGTAATGAGAAAACATTTCACTAAAGGTGTAACATCCTATTAGCCTCAGCATTAGGCTCCTCCTCCCCTATCAGGGGTAAAACTTATGAATGCATAAAGGATGTATCATAACTAACTTTAGGCTTCAACAAATATAACACTCAAGAGGCAAAACATTTCATTATAAATAAATGACCTCTTGTGTAGGTTAAACCATCTCCTTATTTAGGAATAAAACACCTCACTGGGGAAACCCAGCATTTCATCTAGGCATTTCAACATAGTATACATAAAACGTTCCCTTAAAGGCAGAGCATTTCTCTGTGTGACACTCTTTGTTAGAAGTTAGGCCCTTCCACCTTACATGAGTGACAACCAGCTGCTCAATAAGGAATCATGTATGGTCTTCTGGTTTACCCCCTTGGAGGTAAGTAATCAACTTTTACTTGTAAAACACACTCCTGTAGGAATAACGTTTTCTTAGATAACTGAAAGGCATCGCACTAGGCAGAGTTAGACATTTAACTACCCAGTGCCAAATATTCCTATAGGGCTTTCCATCCTAATATGCAAGGCTAAACATTTCCTTATGTAGAACAGTTAGTTAACCAAGGTAAACCTCTCCTTAATCAGGAGTAAACACTTCAGGGAAATAGGAACAACCCTTCCCTAATCAGGAATCAACATTACCCTAGAAATCAAGCATAGGCATTTTATATAGCAAGTACGGGCATCCTTTTAGGTAAACACTTCACTGGGTAAACATCCCATTAGAACCTGGACCCCAATTCACTAGGTATGGCCCCCCATTTCCTTTAGATAACAATAACCAGTTACTCAACAGGCAAGGGGACCCATACATTTGTAGAAAATCTGCATTACATTAAATGTATGCACTTGGCCTGTGCACTTCACACATCTCCTGGGGCTACTGAGTATATGATATCTCCCCCCATGGCCTTTCTAATATAAAGGGTCTTCATAGGCAATTCAGCAGGGCTAAAAATAGATTCCTGGCACAGTTCAAAGGCCCAGTAGGCCTGTAAGCACTTTCTTTCCCCTCCCCTCCACCAAGTGATACCCTCACGGTGTTTAGGGGTCCTGGCCCAGGTCAGGGGACTCTCCTGGGCTAATTAGGGCCAACGTGGACCAGTCACCAGTTTTCCCCAGGAAGGGGCGAACTCTGGGCCTCCTGGGGCCTTCCGCTCACCTCCCTGGGGGTTACCTGTCTCTTCGGCCTATCCAAGGCCCTTGCGTAGGTCTCAGCAGGCCTCAGGGATGAAGGGGCCCACCTGGAAGGCCTCACGCGGCCTACTTTTAATGTCCGGCGCTCCGGGGGCCTGCTCGGGCAGATGGGCACTTGGACTCCACCAGGGCCCTCCGTAGGTGAAGTTGCCGGCTCCCGGGCCTCCCGTGACGTCCGCAACCCCAGTAACCAATAGGGGTGAAGATGCTGGGGGCGCGCCAGTGGCGCTCGACGGGGGCGGGGCACGCGCCCCTGTCACGTGGGGCGGAGGCCGGCTTCAGGCCTAGCGCGGCCTAGTTGATGATTGCGGCGGCCTCCTCAAGGCTCCGGGGCCGCCGCAGGGGGAACGGTACACAATCGGCCGGGCGCGGCCTACAGCGACACAGTGGCGGCCCTCTCCTGGCACCGAGGGCCGCCGGGGGTTGGTCGCAGCGCTCCAGATAATCGCCGCGCTCCAAGAGGCAGTCTCCTCAATACCGATGACCGAGGCTGCAGCGGTAAGTACACAGCTGGCACTTAGGGGCAATTACAACAGCGCCCAGCAATAGCGCCACAGGGCAGTTCACCCAGCTGTGGTAATTGATGCAGATGCGGCGCTGCTCAAAAGGGGGCAATTAGCAGGTTCACAGCGCTTCTCAGGCAGGCCAGTGGCTAGCGCTTCACAGGACCTCACAGGTGAGCATAACAGGCCATCAATATAGCGCTTATGCAGGCAACAGTCTCTCAACTTTCCAGCGCTTCAACTAGGCAGCAACCTCCTCCATTACCTCAGCGCTCTTCCCAGGGGCCAGTCCCAGAAATAAGGCAGTTCAAGCAGCGCTTGCAGGACAGGTAGCTCAGGATGCTAGCGCTTAGAAAATGGGAGCACTTAATCAGCAGACAGTTCCTTTAAATTAGGAGCAGGTCATCAGATCAGACTGGACAAGCCACCCAACAGTGGTAGGATAGCGCAGGAACCCCAGGTGGCGTCAGGGGGCACAGGGAGCAACACAGCGCCAATACCTGGGTGGCTCTTCAAATGTCCTGTGGAGATTCAGTCTCTTCTTGGCGCTTTAGGTTCCTTGCGCCTTTGTAAGTTTCTTGGTTACTGGTTCCTTGATTTCTTCTTGGCGCAGCTGTTTCTTGCGCCCTTGTAAATAGCAGTTGGTTTCTTGTTTCCTTTGGTTTCTTATTCCTTGAAGGGGGTTAAGTTGGTGGCTGGTGTTAGATCTCCTCAGCCAATCCCCTCAAGTGGTCCCTGGGGGTTCCCTGCCGCGGGGCTAGGTCAGTGGGGGGGGAACAGGATACCTCAACACTTGTAAAGCAGCACACTAGGCCCTGTCATTCCAGCATCATAAGACCCTGCCCTGACCCCCACTGCCTATCCTCCTGCGTAGGTACTTCCCCAGGTCTTCCCCTCAGCTTCTCTCCCCAGGAAAGTTCCCTCCCTTTCCTTTTATAGTGCCAGTTGACAGTTGGTAGTGTCAGTTGGTGTCAGTTGGTGTCACCTCACCTCTCCCAGAAGGTTCCAGAGGCTTCCAGGAGGTTCCACCATTCTACCTGTGGACAGGCTGGCAGGCTAAGATGGATACATTGCCTGAGGGTTCCAGCCAGCCCCTGGCTACTAGAATGCGCCCACTAAATCACGCTGCTGCAGCAGTGGTCTGTGGCGGCCATGTTAGGGGTAGTAAGTACCTGTACTTTAACACTAGTTTTAAACTACACAGGGCATTCTCCACCACCCAAAGCCTATACAGTGTTGTTTCAATAGGGGCATTCTAAATTAACAGGGGATAAAAAGCGAAACATTTCTGGGGAAAAGGGCCAAGTTTCACACGCATATATTAGCATCAGCCCTAATAAATCATCCAAGCTCCCTCTTCATTGATCTGGCCTGTTGAATTTGGGACTTTTAAGCTGCAGGGAGTGCCACTGTCCTGGGAAAAAGTGTCTTTGGTACTTGATGTTAGGCTGGATCATATTGAACAGGAGAGCAGCAATAAGAGAAACCACAGGAAAGCACATGCAGCAGGTATTATCCACGACCAATGCAATACAAAGAGGAATCAAATGCTTTCTTAAAAAGAAAGCGGAGCTCACCCTTTACATGACGTCTACCTCGTGTGTATCGTTAAGAAGAGATGCTAACAACAATATGATGTTTGGATAGTCAAGTCCAAGGATGAGTAGCCTCCACCAGGGCTTTATAATTTAGGCTCCATGTTATCGCCCTCCTCAAACTATTAATGGGTCTGCATCCTATGGAGAAGTGTCTTTGCAATTGCTTACTGTATACAGGTCTCAGCAAGAGAAAGACACAAGCATACCCTTCATGCTCAAAGTCTGCCTTGGGGCCAGCAATGATGAAAACTATGCGTTTAATCCCATGGCACCTGGTCATCAGGAGGTTCGGGCTCCCTCTCTCAAGCAGCAGCACATTTTGTTAGTTCTTCTTATTGTCCGGGCATCTGGTGTATATGTTGCACTTTATAAAATCACTAACATAAGAGAAATGATCATGAGTTCTTGAGTTCTATGTAAATGTTAGGGCCTTGTCATATTCCTACAATATGGCCTGCAGGATGACTGTGCAAATGTAAATGCCCAATTCTTATGTTAAAGAGTTGAAAAGAAAAAACTTTTGACGCCTACAGCTGTGTCATTTGGTAGACATGTGTGCCATAACAATTGCAAGCGCACCCTTACAAATTACATAGGCTTTTTTTTTTGCACACCGAGTTGGCTCAGTAACTACAAAAAAAATGCAAGGGTTGAGAGCAGAAGCAAAACAGAGAACGGGGGATACGGGCGGAGAAGGAAAATGAAGGATGCGGACAGGGGGTAGCAACATGGGTGAAGGAAAGACGAGCAATGGAGGGGCAGAGAAGGACACGGCTAGTCAAAGCAGCACAAGTGAACACAAAACGACGAGACAAAGCAACATGGAGACAGGGAGGAAGCAACACAGGTGAAGGAAAGAATACAAGAGAGGCAGAGAAGCACATGGCGAGACAGTGCAACACAGAGCACGGGGTGGGGGCAGAGAAGCACATAAGATACAGACGAAAATGGAGACGGGAGACAAACTCACAATGGGTAAACAAAGCCCTCACAAACCATCAAATAACAAGCTTGACCCTGACATCTTTCCTCTGAGGCCGAAACGTGAAGCGAGATCAAACAAACAACGGAGAGTGAAAGGGGAGGGGGCAGGAACGGGCACACGGGGAGGGGGTGGAACGGACACACGGACAGCGGGAGGGTGGGTGTGGGGGGGGGGGGGGGGCCGGGAACGGGCACAGAACAAAATACATATGCTTACAAAGTGAAAACACATTTATAAACAAAATGCTCCTTACCTGATCGCCTCGTGGGAACTCGAATCTAGCAGCCAACTCCAACAACAGACACTTTGAAAAGGAACAAAACGGGCCCACTCGAAAAAAAAAAAATAGCACACACCCACTGCCGCGATGACGAACAGAAGTGGGTGGAGAGGGAAAAAATCGCGGGAACGCCCCCGAATCCGGTCCGGCCTTGCCGGACAGATCCGGCACCCAATGGCTAGCCTCCATTTATGGAGCCGGGGGACGTTCCTTAAGTCCTGATTGTAAGCAATGGATTTCGCCTGCGCCGAAAAGCTGCGCAGAGTGCAGCCTTCGGCAGGCGAAACCCAAAAAGGACACTTTCGAACACACTCCATGAGAGTGCACGTGTTTTGCATCTCTCTCGTGTGCTTCCACCCCACCTAATATCTGCTCTCCGTTCTCCATGTTGTTCTACCTCGTGTGCTGCTCTTCACCTTTCCCGGCCTTGTACTTGTTGCTTCCCCCCCAATTGCTCCCTCATTACCTACCAACTTTTTTTTTTAATTATCATTTCTTTACTGCCTGCCCACCAGCCTTAAAAGGCATTTTCGCCCTAACCTTAGGAATACCCTATTCAAGAATTTGTACAAACACTTCAAACAGAATGTGGATATTTGAATCACCCCTTCAGTCAAACCTTTGGGTTCCATCAAAACCAAGGTCACCCAACTGGGCGCTGGGGGGCGGCAGGTATGGTTCACCTCATGTTGTCAAGCAGTCTGTAGCTGGCCTCGCTGACTCAAATTCTGCAATGGCTGCTGGTCTGATGGACCAAGTGTTTAGACCAGTGACCTCTGCCTTTGACCCACTGGCCCTGCCCCAGTCTCCACAGTAGTGTCGGCTGCTGGCCCCATTAGGCGCACAGAACTGCAGTTGCTGAAATCCTTTCTTGTGAACAGATGCCAGGAAGTTTGGTTTGCACCTTTCTCGCCTGGTAATAGCAGTGTCTCGGTTGGAGTGCCCAGGGCTCGGCCCTTAGCCCCACTATGTTTAACATGTACATGACCCCTTCTAGTGCAACTGGTAGAGGCTTTTGGGGCCACGATAATCTTGTATGCTGATGATTCACAGCTCGTAATCTCCTTTAAGAAGGGTGAGTCAATTGCTCCGGGTGCCATTAAACACTGCCTATGAGCGGGTCTGTCAGTGTATGAGTTTCAATCAACTAAAATGCACTACTAATAAGACCGAGGTACTTAGCTTCGGTTAGATCAACCTTAACCTGCAAGCACACTGGGCGGACAGGACCTCCCCGCCCATCCTATAAGCAGATAGGGTAAAAAACACATGGGAGTCAAGTTTCACAAACAGCTGACATTATACAGCCAAATCAACAGTGGTCGATATGTGTTTTGGTCTTATGCGCAAAGCTAAGATAGTCTTGAATATCCTCTCCTTACCTGTGAGGATACCAGTGATCCTGGCCTTGATTATGTCAAGGTTTGATTGCTCCAATGACCTTTATGCGGGTCTTCCACTATATTTGGTGAGGAAATTGCAAATGGTCCAGAATGCAGAGGCTTGCTGGCTCTCACCTTACTTAGACGAGCTTCTGTCTCGCTGCATACGAGGAACCTACACTGGCTCGCTGTCAATAAGACCCTTGCTCTTAAGTGCAGAGCTATGAACCACTCTTGTCTTTCCGGAAAACCTGTCAGCCAGGATACATCACTATACTCCTTCGCGAATCTTGCGTTCTTCCGGAGGCAACTTGGTCAAAGTTCCTAGTGTTCGGCTTGCGAAAGCAGTAAGCAGACCCTTCACTCTTGAGCCCACGTGCCTGGAACCGGCTTCGCGCTAAACTGCGTCAAATTAAAGGCAAGAGGCCTTTTAGAAAGAAGCCCAAGACCTGGCCTTCAGACGTTAATCTCTGTACATTTTCTCTTCTTACATTCCACCCAGCTTCAGGGACACTATTTGAGTAGCTGCGCACTCTACAAATACCTGCATTCATTCACTCATTGGGAGCGTCCCCCCTGCTTCCAGAGAAGGCACCTTAAGCGGTCTGTCTGATAATGCCAATAGGAGGAGGGAGACATGTCATAGCCCCTCTCCAGTCATCTGCCCTCAGTATGTGGTCATTTTGATGAATGTTCATAGTTTAGGGCAACCTGACATCGAGGCAACAGGCCAATTTATAAACCAGGTCACACACCGGTTTCATACTAACTTTATTTGTAAGGATAAGCTGGTCAATCAATCTTTTTGCATGGAGAGGAGATTGGGTGGGCCCCCAGTCCAAAAAATCCCCTGGGGATTGCATTATTGTTAACTTGAAAACCCCAGGTACAGCATCTAACATCTTGCAGGCTCTGCAACTTGATCCGGAGGCAGTTTTTGGGATTAGAGTTATTTTTTAAAACACCATTGGCTTAAGTCCTTATTTGAGCCCCGCCAACCAGTGGCTATACCTCCTCGGGCCACTGGCAGCTGTTTCCTATCTCTTACCAATAGATTTTCATTTATCTGATCCATCAACTACTGACTGACCTCCGGAGGCCTGGCCACCTGAGGCCAGGGGGTCAGCAAAGTGGTCTCGCTTCTAACTCGGCATGCCCGCTAGCCTCTGCGACCCCAGTATTTGCACTGAGTAGGTTATGCGGAAGAAATCCCTTAATAGGGCTATTCGTGAGAACTCAGCTAAACTTAAATTACTAAGCTAGAATATTGCCAGTATCCAATCCAAATTAGCCACATACAATTGGGTGGAATTCATTCAGACATAAAAAATTATTCTTTTGCAGGAAAACTTGGGCTACATCTAATGACTTCTGTAATGGTTTTTCTTGATTTTCTGTTGCTGCTATCCCTGGTGCCTCTAACCATGACAAAGCAGGCCTTGCTACCCAGTTTAAGACAGGCCTTCCCTGCCGCATTTATCTAAATCCATGTGAGTACAGCTTGATACAAGCCTTTCATTTACACTGGCTACATAATGATAGTATCTGTATTATTATTTTTTACAATGATAATTTTAACTGTACAAGTAACCCCAAATCATGACACTTTGTTTTCGTTCATTAATGAGCTTGTTAATAACCAAGCAAAGGATGGTTTAAGATTCAATTTATTGTTGGCAGTGGATTTCAATACCAAATGAGGAATCCTCTGGGTGACTGGTCAAACTTGTTTGAACCCTCTTGGGCTGAAGAGATCCCCAAAGTCAAGACTGAAGAGGACCAGAGATTTATTCCCATTTGGTCGCTTTCGAACAGTGTAATGTAATGTATGCTGGCAGCTGGCTCACCTCGTTCCACAATTGCCACCTATACAGGAGGGGGACACACCACTACTATTGATCATATTTTTTCTGCACAAGCCATCATGAATCGGGTTACTGAGTGGTCAGTTGTATACTCTGATATTAGCAACCACAATGCTCTGACAATTTTCCTAAGGGGGCTGGGGAATAGTCGTCATAATGTTAGAACAGCATCTGGAACATACTTTTCCTGAGATCAGGGGAGAAGAGAACCTTGGCTTTCAGCCAATGTGATCGAGAATACAAAGACATTATGCTCAGAACACTTGACCATAATCACCAATAGTCTCCAGACTGCCCAAGAGTGCTGGACAGGGATACAGGACTTTGTCAGGCTGAGTTCTGTAATTACAGGCCTTGTTAAATCAGTCTATGTATGGCTCACCATTTGACCCATGTCACCCGAAAGTTCTGCGTCCTGTAACCAGGAATATAGCAAATTATCTTAAGGCTGTCTTTAATAAGATGTTCTCTGAGGGATACTTTCACAGGGAATGGGAAAGGGAATCCATTCTACCATTACTAAAAAACCTCAACCTTGACGATTAGGACCCAAATAACTACAGGCCAATCTCTTGGCTACCCCTTCCTGCAAAACTAGCAGAGAAGGCTATAAATTCAGAACTATCCTCTTATTTCGAACAATAACCTCCCAAATTCGACTCAATACTGCTTTAGAAGTCAGCATAGCACAGAATCCGCTCTGGTCATTGTGTCTGAGAAAACTAGGCTAACCGTAGATAAGGTTGGGAGAGCTGCGTTAATGTTATTAGATCTATCCACAGCCTTTGACATGTTAAACCGCACCATCCTCATTGACTGTCTCGCAGCATAAGGTATTGGGGGTAAGGCCCTAAATCTCCCGTCTTCCTATCTCTCAGACAGAGAGCAGTTTGTCGAGATTAACAGGTTTAGGTCCCAGACTTTCTCTTTTTCATGTGGCGTTCCGCAGGGATCTTCTCTGAGTGATATGCTATTTAATATCTATGTATCATCGTTACCCAGGCTCATTAAGACATTCGGCTTCTCAGTGGTTTCCTATGCAGATGATACGCAGATTGTGGTATCACTGGCTAGCGACCTACTAAGCACAGCTCTTGGATCCCAGGACTGTATGCGATCAGTGGGGAACTGGATGTAAGAAAGTGGTTTTAAATTGAATACGGGTAGGTGTGGCTTGGAGCATGAAGATGGCGTTTGCACTCTTAAGAGTGCTCCGGACCCCTCCGTCATCCGCCCAGTCATCCTTAAACATTGCTGCTGTTAACGTGACCGAGCACCTGGCAATACCCTTGTGAACCAATGCCAAAAACGACCCGGTGTGAAGCGGAGTCGCTGGGAGGTCCGGGACTCGGTCTGCTGAGATCCGGACTCCGGACCCCTCCGTCATCCGCCCAGTCATCCTTAAACATTGCTGCTGTTAACGTGACCGAGCACCTGGCAATACCCTTGTGAACCAATGCCAAAAACGACCCGGTGTGAAGCGGAGTCGCTGGGAGGTCCGGGACTCGGTCTGCTGAGATCCGGACCCGGCTGCCTGCACAAGATTGCTGTGAGGCCCACTTACGTGAGCCAGGGGGCCCAGCCGCTGGCATGACACATGCCCTGCCGGAGCGTCCTGTGACCCAAACATCGGAATCCGGGGCAGTTAACCCGCTATGGCCCCTTGAGCCGTGCAGGACCAACACAGCAGTGCACTGACGCACAGAGGCAAGGCCCGATTCCGGCGCGAACACCACCTGCTGACAGACGGCTGAGGGGAGGCCAGAAATCTGCCTGCGGGTTCTCCGACAAGCAGTAGCGAGAGAAGATAGAGGCCCGAAGTGACGCCCAAGCTGCGGTCCAGACCAGATTCCATCAGAGTGACTACACTGGGGCTCCTGACAAAGGCTGACAGAGAGACGCACCGGGCCCTGGGGTGCTGTTGGCGCCGGAGCCTGGACTGATGAATGGTCCGCTGGGGCATGGTACCTGGTTCCCAGGTGCCGCGTAGAAGACCCGGGTGGGTTTAAAGACGAGCGGTGCCCAGGGTTAAGAACAAAGCTGCCCCTGTCTTGCTGCATGCCAACGAAACCCTAATGGTCTTGAGATTTTGTTGGACGCTTTTGTTGATTTTATGTTGAAATTAATTCTGGAAACAAATTTCTCTAAGACCTTTGTTATGGCCTGCAGTACTATGAACCTCAAATGCTGCTGCTTGGCACTCCAGGGAAAACCCATTTCTAGTATGCATGAAATTCCCCTATATAGGTGTCACAATTGACTCTAAAGAAAGTTGGGGCCCATGCCTATCCAATCGGACGCTGGGGTTTTCCAACACTGCAGGATTTTTTATTTAATGTGACTTCCTCCATCAATAGGAAACCACTCGTCCCCCTGCTTGAAATGTACAACAGAAAATGCCTCCCTGTCTTAACATACGCCTCTGCGGTGTGTGGCTGCAAGAATGTTACATTACTACTGAAGGAGAACAGGGTGTGCAGACGACTTTTGGGCCTACCTACAGGTTCCCCAACTTTTGCCATCCACAAGGAGTTGGGGCTTACTTATGCGAGGGATCTTGCACTCTTATTACTATGGTCATCAATCTGCAGGAACCCGCAAGCAGCCTTATATTTGGATAACTTTCTGTCCAGAGACCATGGGCTTCAAATTCCCTGGCTCTCATATATTCTATCAACGACCAATAAAATGGGTAGACCCTCACTTTTCTCAAATCCCTTAAACCCAACTTCCATGGATAAAAGTTGGCTACAAGCGAACTTCCTTGTCTTCAGAAGGAAGGAGGAGGTGGCGGCCGTGAAATTAACCAATGGCTCCAACCGAGAGCATCTTAGCATTTGTATGACCACAGGAGCAGAACCCTATCTGGGCATGGTTATCAACAGATGGGATAGGTCCCTACTCACCAAGTTTAGATTTTGTATCATTTGAGGCTACTTGGGGTAGTTCCATCGGCCGTCAATTAGGATTTGCCATGTGATGAATCCTCGATCCAAAGCCTATTGCACTTTACGTTCCTTTGCAAATATTATGTCGCATTTACTAAGAGCTTTTTAATTCCCATTTTGAGAAGCTCTTGCTTTGTCACCTTTAGACCTGCGCTGCAGCAACTCAGCTCATCTCTTATTTGTTCCTGTGTAAGTTCCTTTTTAGGTCGAAGCCTGCGATTGCTGCGCAGTCTCGCTGGCGAGATATAATGAGATTGAGGGAGATTCACTAGCAGGCTTTAAGCCCCGCCCCTCTTTTCCATTGGCTGGCATCACCGTTTAGGCTAAACGGTGGCCAGCCATTGGGAAAGAGCACTTTCTTTCAAAAAGTTCTCTTTTTGAGCCGTCCCACTTGGACTGGCTCACTTGACTCCCTCCTGTCGCAAAAGGATCCTTATATTTATGAGGCCATGTGTTTCAAACACATGGCCCCATAAAGATGAGAAAGCTTTCACGACAGGAGGAAGTGAAAGCAGACCGTGCTTGTTTACGTAAGCGTCAGCTGAAGTCTGTTTTTCATCTTAATACTTGCTGCGTCATAATTTAGTTTGTTAGTATTTTCGTTCTTGGTCTTTTAGCCAGCATGGGAAGGAGGCTTCCATTCCAAAACGTGCTCTGCCACTTCGTCTGGGTTTCGCAATGGTGAGAATTTGACTTTCTTCTTGGTCTTTTAGCCAGCATGGCAAGGCGAGCTTCTGTTCCAAAACCTGCTCCGCCACTTCCTCTGGGTTTCGCAATGGTGAGGGTTTGATGGCACTCTTTGGTCAGTAAAGCCGATTAAAGGGACCTTGTGAGATCTCTGATGAGGGGTGTTTAATTTTTCTGGCCTGAAGAACCGGCCTCCGTTAGTGCTGTGTTTTTTTTTTAATTTACCGAGCATCTCGGTCCCTTCCGCTACAGACAGCACTATTTATTTAGCACAGGAAGGGGCTCAGTATGTTGTCCTGTTGGTTCTACAACGGGTGGGAATTATGTGAATACTACGTTTGAAAATCATTATGAGAGAGCAATTCGAATTTTGAGTTAGGGGTGCCGCCGTCATTGTGCTCGTGGAACGTTATCCAATCGATTTTGAAGATTGAGGTCTGGGTGGGCTGCGAGGATAAAGCCCTGTGCTCTGTAATTGTGGGGTGGCCAACCGTCTCATATTTTACTGGATAGTTAGGTAGTTGTGACCCCTGTTCCATGACCGTTTTTTAATGTAGAACGAACGATTGCAGAATTAGAGCGCTTTCCGTTAAAACGGTTACATGACACAAGTTCACGTTAGTTCTTAGACTAAGCGATTTTCCCAACATCATACTTTGTTTAACAGACGCGAGTCCCCAGCCCTGCGATCTCAAAGTGAATTATAATGATCCCTGCTATCGCTGATCGGAAACAATCTGCTTTTTATTATTGCTTTCTGCGCCCCATTTCCAGCCCCTCCCCAAGACTTTGATCTCAGGCAAGCCTAATTATAACGCAGGGAGGAAGTTATCTTCAGGAGGGGATCTGCGTGTGAGGAGGCAGCACAGGAGCTGTGTAGACAATTACGCACTTTCACCACAAAGCGGCACCAGAATACTTCACTTGTCGCGGCTCTTCTGCACACGCTCTGAAATGTCCTCAAGATAAATTGTTTAATTTCCCACCTAGCATAATCTGCCGCTTAGTTTCGAATTTGAATGAGGAGGAAGACAAACGCGTTTTTTTCTAATCCTCCCCGCTAACAACGTGGCCAGAGAAGTTTAGAAGGAATTACAGTGATTCCCTGACACCTCAAGCACCTTAAACGGCGCTAATATGGCTCCGTGCCCGTGCATGTATCCTGCCTGTCAGCACCGTCGCCCCAGCAGCAGAAGCGCCGTCACTCGCCTATAAGGTTACTGCCCAGGCAGTGAGGAGCGTTGGCCACTGAGCAAATGGCGGCGCTACATGGAATTGGATAGGTCTTGAGGGGCTGTAGAGTGTATGTGGACGAACTATCCATGGATGATATATTATAGTGCCTACAATCTTTAATAGAAAATGTGTAAGGGGTAGATGGTGCGAGAAAGGATAAGGTGAATCGGATCTAGCTGAGGGGTGGAGGGGGGATGGGTTTTTGCTATTCTCCCCCCAGCGTGCTTATGGCGGTTTGTCGCAGGACAACAGCTGGAGAGAAGCAGCCTGGCTGAGCCAGAAGGCAAAGTAAGGGAGTAGCCAGAACATTAAAATACCCCCTACTTCGAACCAAACAAACTAAGCAAGTCATCATGACCCTCAGCCGAAGTGCTCCCTTGCCTCTTCCATCCAGGCATCTATTCATTTATCCTTTCATCTTTCCATCCATCTGCTGATATGCACAATTTTACCTTCACATTATCTCATGCATTCATTCTATTATTCAATTTTTCAACACTCTGTCTGTCCACCCATCCATATCCAATCCTATCCATCATCTCCAAACTCATCCTTCAAACCTGTCTGTCTGTCCGTCCATTCACTCATCTATCTCCCTATCCGCCATTTCACTCATTGAGACATCCATCCTTTTAGTCATCCATCCATCAATTTGTTCACACCATCCATCTATCCATCCACTACTCCACTCATCTATCCATACCCCTTTCACTCACCCATCCATCTTTTCACTCATCCTTCCGCTCAACTACCCAGTCAACCATCCATCCATTTGCTCTTTCACTCATCCATCCATACTTTCACTCATCTGTCTATCCACTCTCTAATCACTACTACTCACTCTACTACTACTACTACTACTAACTCACTCTACTACTACTCACTCTACTACTACTACTACTCTCTCTACTACTCTACTCTACTCTACTCTCTCGCCGCGCGCCCTCTTGCCGCGCGCCCTCTTGCCGCGCGCCCTCTTGCCGCGCGCCCTCTTGCCGCGCGCCCTCTTGCCGCGCAACCTCTTACTGCCTCTTGCCGCTCAACCTCTCTCTATTCTACCTCTCTACCAGCACACATATGCACACATGTATATGTGCATTTATATATGTGTATGTATATATACATAAACACACACATATATATATATATATATACACATATATATATATACACACACACACAAATATAAATGCATGCATATATATACATATATGCATGTTATGTACATAAAACTTTCAAACACACTAATAAAAGCAAAGATAAAAAGCCACCTAATTACAAACAAAATTGCTTTAACTTAAACGAGGGCGCGACCTAATGCATTTTCAATGCTTGTTAAATTCTGCTTTGTCTCCTAGGAAAAAAACTGTTGCTTTAAAATGTTGGTAGGACCGATTTTAATATACCTGCACTAGGTCTCAAAATTAAGGGCATCAAGTCGAACCTTACTGAGATTGCCAAGAATACAAATGTCATGGGCCAACTGTATGATGGTCTTAGAAAATGTTTTATAGAGTATTCTTTTTTTTTTGTAAAATTTTTATTTTGCAATTAACAAAAAAGGGCAAGAAAACACAATAAGCCGCACCAGGGCGTCACACATGTTCCCACACAGTGGGAAATGAAGCAATTTAAGACGGTGGGAATGCCACAACGCTAAGAGAAAGATCAGGCAATGAGTCCGAGCACCTGTAGAAAAGGAAAAACCATAAATAATGCCCCTTAGGAGCTGAGTCTTGCGAAATCAAATTGTCCCTTCAAGCAGGTCTTCGAGCAATCCAAAGATCACAAAAATGCACCATCCGCTGAAATGAGGTACCCCGGTTGCAACACTGAAAAGAAAGGAAAATACAACTCCACCCCCCCCCCCACCCAGTGACGGCGACACAAACATACCACATACCACCACATTCATTCAGCAGGCACACTAAAGTTGGAGGAGGTGTAAGGATCTCAATGATGCTGGGCAAACCGCTGAAGGTAGGCCAGTAGATAGGAAGGTTACCAAGGGGCCCCACACGTACTTAAAGTTCTTGTAATTACCGAGGAAGATGTCCGCCATTCTTTCCAGGCTCAGAAGTCTCCAGAGCCTCGCGTGCAAAAGGGAAATCGCTGGTGCCTCCTTCCGTTTCCAAGCCGCCGCCAGCGTAAGCTTGGCTGCTCCCAAGCACAGCCATATGAGTTTCTTATCCACGCACGTCTGGTGCTCAAGACCGGGGTCCCGTAGGCCCAGGAGCACAAAGGCCAAAGAGTTCTCAATAGGGTATCGCAGGATATCCTTGATATGGGAAAGAATTTCATCCCAGAACGGCCTGATTATTGGGCAATCCCACCAAATGTGGCGGAAGTCCCCCAAAAGGCCACAACCCCTCCAGCACTTGTCCGAGGTAGCCGGGTAGATGCGATGGAGCCGAGTCGGAACCATATACCACTGCGTGAGAGTCTTTAAATGAGCCTCCCGTAAGTGGATCGAGTGATTGAATTGGGTCATATCTCTCCACAGCGCTGACCATTCGGCGTCGGCGATATCCCTCCCCACCATCTCCTCCCACTGCTCCATATAACGTGGCCTAGGTGACAATTCAGATTGAAGCAGCAGCTGATATAGGAAGGAGATGGCTCCCTTCATGGTGGATGTCCTTATGCGTCAAAGGGCCCCTCGGCAAGCGCCGGCGGGAAGGCCGGGTTGAAATGCAATGGTGTGAACGGAGATGGGAAGGTCGTCCATCGCTCATCGCCAGCCAAGGTGTCCCATACCTTCAGCGTAGTGCCCGTGGGAGTACTGATGTAAGCATTCACGGGGCGATCTTTCTTCGGTTTCCAGGCTAAATCCCAGATGGACCGACCCGCCACGCTCCGGTCCATATGCAGCCAGTGTTTTTCAGAGAACTGCTGCGACCATTCCACCATGACCCTCAGTTGGGCAGCCTTATAATAGAGGCGCAGGTCCGGGAGACCAACCCCACCTTCCGACCGAGGTCGGCGTAGAACCGCGAAGGACAGACGCGCTCGGCCCCCTTGCCAGACAAATTTCAATACCATCGTTTTGAGTTGCCGGAAGTAAGCGCTATCCAGCGGAATAGGCAAGGCCTGGAATAGGTACAAATATTTGGGGAGAAGGACCATTTTAATCGCATGCACCCTACCCAACCAGGACAGGAATTTAGGTTTTCACCTCTCCAATTCCGCCCGGGTCTTCGCCAGAAGGGGCGGGAAGTTGGCCGCGAATAGCTTACCCACCGTCGGAGTCAGGTGGACTCCCAGATAGACAATCGAACCCGAAGCCCAAGCCAACGGCGTCAACGCCCGCACCTGAGCAACATCAGCCTGCGATAAAGTCAAATTCAAAATGTAAGACTTGCCATAATTTACTTTAAATCCAGCCACACCCTCAAATTCAAGCAAAATGTCCCTAACACAGGGCAGAGAACCAGCCGGATCAGCCACCGAGAGCAGGACGTCGTCCGCGTAGAGAGAGATTTTGTGTTGCTCTCCCGTGAACGGTATGCCCTTCACACCTTCGTGTTCCCTCACCGCCATCGCCAGGGGCTCAATGCTGAGCGCGAACAACAAGGGGGAGAGGGGACACCCCTGTCTGGTGCCCCGCGAGTGTGCGAAGAAGGCCGACAGGTGGCCATTCACTGCCACCCTCGAACGTGGGCTGCAAAAGTTCGCCTGCACCATGGTAATGAATTTATCAGAGAAGCCGAAAGCTCGCAGCGTATTAAACAGAAAGCCCCAATCCACGCGGTCGAAGGCCTTCTCTGCGTCCAGACCCACCAACACAGCCGGAATGCGGAACCTGTCCGCTTTTTCGATGAGGTGAACCACTCTACGGGTATTATCGTGGGTCTGGCGACCCTTAATAAAGCCAGACTGGTCTGGGTGTATGATCGCCGGCAGCAGATCTTGTAGGCGGCCAGCCAGAATCGCCGAGTACAGCTTTGCGTCAATGTTAAGCAAGGCTATGGGACGAAACGAAGCACATTGCTCCGGGTCCTTCCCAGGTTTCGGCAAAACCGTAATCACCGCCTCCACCAGGGTCCCAGCGTTCATCCCGGACGTCGCCATATCATTAAAGAGGGCAACCAGAAAGTCACACAACTCAGTAGCGTACGTCTTGTAGAAGACCGCTGTGTAACCATCCGGACCCGGGGCATTGTGTAATTTCAAATTTTTGATGGCGGAGAGAACCTCTTCTCTCGAGATCGGTGCTTCTAACAGTTCGTTCCATTCCCTAGACACTCGGGGTAACGGCAAACGTTGTAGGAACTCCCGCTGTGACTCCGCATCCAGGGCGTCGCCCGTATACAACTCGGCGTAAAAGTGCCCAAAAATGTCCGCCTTCGCTCCATCCCGATGGTGCAACACTCCTGCGGCATCTCTGATCCCTCCTATGTATTCCCGCTCCCTCCTATCCCGCAATTGTCGCGCCAAGTGTCTACTAACCTTGCTGCCGCAAGAATACGATTGACGCCCCAGTCGCAGAAGCGTAAGCTCGGCCCTATTGGCATAGTGTGCCTTTAATTTGCCCCTCACTGCCGTCAACGGGCGGAGAGTCACTCTCGAGGGGTTGAGTTTGTGAGCTCGTTCGAGGTCGACCACCTCAGCCTCCAATGCCTCACGTTCCTTCCTCCGCAATGTATTAATCTGCGAGTTGAGTCCCAGGCATGTGCCCCTGATCGTAGCCTTAAAAGGCGTCCCACGTGGTCGACAGTGAGGTGTCCGATGGGGGATTGAGGTCAAAGAATTCTCGGATAGCGAGGCGCAATGCCTGAATAGATACATCATCCCTGACCACCGACGCTGGGAAATACCACTTCCGATGCGATGCATCAGGTGGCGACCAACGAAGATGGAGCACCAAGAGACTGTGGTCCGATACAGAGATTGGAAGAATGGCGGCATCCATCACGTCCCCGCGTAGGGACTGACTAAGGAAAATGAAATCGAAACGGGAGTAGGAATGGTGCACGTGGGAGAAAAATGTGTAATCCTTCGTGGTAGGGTGGAAAAATCGCCAGACATCAACTAGTCCCAGCTCCCCCACCTCTTGCTGTGCCGAATCAGAAAACACTCCCGTACCCGCCCTATGTCCCCCTGAGCTATCCAGATCCCTGTCCCACACCAGATTGAAATCCCCCAACAGGAATAAGTGACCTTCTGCAAAGTCCCCCACCTTCACCAACAGATCCTGCAAATACTTATTTTGACCAACATTGGGTAAATACACCACCACGAAGGTGCACAATCGACCTTGTATAAGCCCTTTGACCATCAACCAACGGCCCTCCTTATCGTGACGGACCTCCACAGGCTGAAAGTGCAGCGCAGCCCGGAAAAGGAGTGCCACCCCCCTGTGTTTCGTAGCAGCGGAAGATCTATAAATAATGGGATAGGCCCTATGGCGGAGCCGCATCTCATCTTTCCGCGCCAGGTGGGTTTCTTGCAACCCAACAATGTCAAGGTGGTGGTCCACTACATACTTCAAAACATTCTGCCGCTTCTGTGGCGAATTCATGCCCTTAATATTCCATGTCCCTATGCTAATCGGCATAACAAAGACGAACCCAGAAAACTGCTCTCATCACTCCAAGTGTCCCCCTCCCCACAACTAGGCCAACACTCATACAAGAGACGTCCAGCACTCGCCAGCCAACCATTGCAGTGATATCTACAACGCCATTGTACACACACACCCGCAGCCACACATCAAACAACCCCCCATTCCAACCGTCACGGGTCCCCCCCCCCCCAACAACCCCAACTCCCCAACTCCCACCCCTCCCCCTATCGAAACACAACCAAAAACAAGAGCAAAAGCAAAAGTGTGAAAGCAAATACAGTACTCATCGTGTCCAGAAGGCCGGAGTCCGTAAGAGGCCTTCCTTCCAGGAAGCAGGCCGGGGGGGACTAATACACTATCCCCCATGGCCACAGTCGAGGGTGTCTCCTCCAAGAGTACATTCATACCCCCAGACCAGAAGGCCCGAACCCCTCCGGCGCCGATCCATCAATGATAAGGAGGTCACGCCGCTCCGGAGCTTTGCTGCGTATCAGCCAATGTGGCCGAAGCCACCGATGCCACAGCGTTGCCCCGCTCCTGCAGGCTGGTAGTGAGGTCCGGCCGCCGCCGGTCAGGCGAAGCGCCCACCCTATGCCAGGAAGACGAGCGGTGGCGCCTCCGAGATGGAGAAGTAGCTGTGTCCTGCGAAGGCGGAACATCCTCAAGGCCCAGAAGGTCTTTTGCTGCCTGAAGCGTGCGAATTTGTGCGAGTCGATTCTGCCACCGAAAGATGATCCGAAATGGATGCCCCCAGGAATAAGCGATGCCCCGTTCTCTCAGAAAGGCAGTCACTGGGCGGAACTCCCTTCTTTTCCGCAGGGTGGAGGCCGCCAGATCCTGGTACAGTTGAGGGCGGTGGTCCCTAAATTGCAATGACGTGAGTGTTCTGGCCTTGCGGAGGATCCGCTCTTTCACCTGGAAGTCATGGACGCACACAAGGATATCGGGGGGGCCCCCCCCCCGCGCCTGGGCAGCCCCACTCTATGCACTCTGTCCATTTGGATTTCCCGTGTATCCTCCTCATCCAGTATTTGGAGGAACAGATCCTGGACATAACCACGCAGGTCCCCTGCCTCACCATCCCAGGGCACAGCCCGGATACGAATGTTATTCCTGCGGGAACGGTTTTCCAAATCCTCCGTGTGCGTCTGTAAGTCCAGGTTCTGCTCGGTGAGGCGAATTATATCCTGCTGCAGCAAGTGCACGTCGTTGGCCATACTTAGATCATGGTCTTCAAGGGTCGCCACCCTCTCGCCTAAACCGTCTACATCTCTCCGCACCTCCCGCAGATCAGAGGCCAATTGCGCCCGGAGCCCGGAGATATCCTCCTTAATGGAGGCAAAGAGTTCAGTCATGAAAGCTTTCGTAGCCGGCGCTTCATCGTCCGACTGCTTCGACGACCCACTAGCTCCAGGGGACGCCGGCTGTTGGGAGGATTTCGAAGTGCCATCCTTCCCCGGGCGCCCTTTGCGCAGCGCGTTAGACATGGCGGCAAGCAGCGCTCCACCCAAGCGCCACGCGGCCAAACAAGATGGCGGGTCTTGTCGCTCGGCCTGCGATCTCAAGTGCAGGCCTCAAACTATAGTCCACAGCACCCCTGATAAGACGGATATGACTGATACGACGTTCACGGCATATACAGCAGCTCGTGCCTTCGGCGTCACAGGTGCACGGGGCAAAGCTCAGGCCCGCGGATGAGCAGGAGTCCAATGGCGCCCATGCATGAGTGCCGTCGCTATCCCCTAAACTGCTTCCGTCCCACACGTGGCCCGGGCTTCACCGGGATCCGCTGAACTGGCACCGCTCACCACCACCGGTCTCGGCCAGGGTAATCGCCACCGCCTAGGTTCACCGCCTCCGGCGTTCAGACATCTCGGGCCACCTCTCGTCGACCACCGCCGGCCGCTGTGGAGCCTTCTCAGCCAAACCCCGTGGGTCTGCTGCACCTCACAAGCCAGGGGACTCCAAGCCGCCTCCGTAGCAAAACCCTCCGCTTCGCCGACTCAACGAGACTCTCCACCTTCCGCCAGCTCCGGGGTCTCCAGGCGGGTTCTCAGGAGCTCCGCCCTCCTCCTACACCGGCCGCCGAGATCAAGAGAGGCCGGGGGTCGCGCAGGCCGCGGAGTTCAATCGATCCCGTGGGCGATCTCGGAGTTTCATCGCCCCACCGACGGCACCAAACTCCTCCGCCACGCCAGGGAGACTTCCACACCACTTTTGAAGTGGGGCGCTCCCTCAGGACCGTGCTATTAGATGCTTTTGCCGGATCAGCGCCGGAGCGGCTCGGAAAGGAGTCCTACTCCGCCGCCATCTTGGCCACGCCCCCTATAGAGTATTCTTAATGAGAGTTGGCCAAGTTTTAACTTGTGATCATCTGTTTATCTTAGAATGGACTAATATAATTTCCTCTGAGATGCATTAGGCATTTATTGCAATTGTGTAACTGTGCTTTTATAGGGTTTTTGAAAATCCGAATACAGATGATTTGATTGATTAAACTTTCACGCTACTCTGTATTTTTTATTTTACCAATCCATCTTGATCAGTAAATGAAAAAAAGTCGCACCTCTGTCATTTTGTAGGCGTGCGTGTGTAATGATGGGTGTGCATGCCTACAAAATAATAAAGCACCTGCGTCTTGTTTTTAAAAAAAAAAATTTCTTGGCCATGCTGCACAGAAACTTGATGTACATTATTGCTAAAAGGCAATCACAAAGCCAGTAGGTCCCAAAGTCAAAACCTATTTCATTTGCCAATGCTTGCTTTTTAAGGAGTACTCTGGCACTGGGTAGTTGCTTGTTTTTTTCCCCTCTTGGAACGCATCCGAGTTATCGCTTTAGATTTTGTATATTTATCAGAAGGAGAACAGTGACAAATGTATCAGTTCTGCAAATAGTGATCTCAGTTGAGGGTAACAGAACTATGTCAAGAATAAAATGTTGTTAAAGATAAAGAAGGTACCCCCTAGTATTGATTTCCGGTCCAAGAGGGAGGGGGAGAAAACAGGCAAAGACTATACAGGGTCCTTTAGCTGACCTATATTTCTTTCAAAAGTAGCCTATGGCTTACAAGCGCCCCACAAGGAGAATAGGTTGTCCTAACTAGAGTGAAATCATATAGATATGACAATGGTGAATAAACAGACGTTATTCTTTATTTTTTTTATATATATTTGTTATTTTTCATTTTCAAAAATCACACACAAATTCACTTAATAACGAGCTAACTTCATAAGTCACACAATTATTTTTGACAGATATACAAAATTGTAATCCAATACACATCAATTCTATGTCACTAACAAAACCCAGTACACTCATACAATATCACAACTTACTCACTCCATACCATACCACTCATTCACCTGACATTCAAAGTGCAAGATAAAAATACAATTTAAGCAACACAATGGGGATCAGACAGGGACAGGAGGAAGATAGACTTATTGGTAAATCATTTCCTCTGCGACATCTAGGCATTCCCTAAATTACAACAGTGTGTAAAAATCACTGAATTATTTCATTATTATATGCAGCTGTCATAGCTATTGCTATTCCTGTATGTCTCTCTAGGCGGATTCCCAAGGAAGAATGGCCGACTTACGTTTCGGTGGTACACAAATTCTTTTCACCACCTTCATCAGGACCAGTGTTAAATTGTACAATATATATATATATTTTTTTAATAGGAGCAGGGGTATCGGAGAGAACAAATGTTCAATCCAGTCTGTGACTTTAATCATCAAATGCATCTAAATGGGAGCTGTGCACACTTCTTCTCTTTACTCTAATCAAGTCCATAAGCCAACTCCCTCTACGCCGGAACCACCGCCAAACTCCAGAAGAGACTCCAGCGGATCCAGAACGCCTCAGCACGACTCATCCTGGACATCCCCCGTCACAGCCACATCTCCGGACACCTGAGAGACCTGCACTGGCTCCCGGTCAACAAGAGAATCACCTTCAGACTCCTCACCCACGCACACAAAGCCCTACACAACCAAGGCCCAGGATACCTCAACAGCCGCCTCAACTTCTACACTCCCAAACGCCAGCTTCGATCGACCGGCCACACCCTCGCCGCCGTCCCCCGCATCCGAGGAGCCACCACAGGGGGACGGTCCTTCTCCTACCTCGTCGCAAAGACATGGAACTCCCTCCCGACCCACCTCCGCCTGACCCAGGACCACCTCGCCTTCAGGAAGCAACTCAAGACCTGGCTCTTCGAGCAGTAGCGGACCCCCCTCCCCTAGCGCCTTGAGACCCTCTGGGTGAGTAGTGCGCTATATAAATGCTCTGATTGATTGATTGATTGATTGAAGGCTGCAAACGGGACCAATCAGTTCGAAGGTCCAGAAAGGCTTCACTCAATAATTCAAGAAACGTGGAGCATCAGAAGTGAATCCATCATGCAGAATATAAAATCCACAGCTTCATAGATGTCCAAATGTCAACATTTTCCTAAGTGCTGAAGCTTGTGGCTTGTATCAAATCCCAGCGGAGTGTCCGGACCACCCACGTGGTGCAAGAATAAAATGCTAGTACATAAGTAACAACCAATGGGTAAGAGGTTTCTCAACCAAATCAGTCTTATCCTCAAATTTGTATTACCCGCAATTTTCCACTTACCAACTTTAGTGAACGCGTTTCGGAAAAAAAAAAAGAACACAAAGTAAGTTTTCAGGCTAAAAACAACACTATAGAGGCTTGGTACTCATTAAAAAAACAGAAATGCCAAATGCTCCTAATCTAAATGACTCCCCAAACATGCCCAAAAACATCTTTTAGGCTTATGGTAGTAACCTAAACCTCTTCTCCCTCAGTCACCCCTTATGAAAGGCCCTAAGCAACAAAAAGTGAGAAAAGGGGGAAGGGCAGGAGCAGCTTATGGGAAATGGAGTAGCTTGCAGGAGTGTGCAGCTGCCAGGTCCTTAAAGGAACAAACACAAGAAAAGGAAGAAAAGCCAGAATAAGAAACAAGTAAATAAGAGTGACAAAAACACAATCAATTGTAAGCAATGGGCAAGCTCCTCACCCTGTTTTTTATATGGTTCTTGTTGGAAATATGCTCTTTCTGCTGGGTTACCCCAGACTTTTATTTGCTTTTTTGCTGAACCCTTTGACTGTAGAACTCTATGCACTTTACCCCTCCTAACCAGTGGTAAAGTGCCTGTGCTCACCTTTCAACATGAAGCGAGTGGCATATCCCTAACTGATATATTACACTTACTTGTAAAGCCCTAGTATATGGTACAAAGTGTACCCAGGGCCTGCAAGTTAAACGTCACCATTGTGATGCAGCACCCATTGTGCCACCCAGTGCAATGAACATGAATCACAACTGTAGGCCTACCCTCAGTAGCCTGGATGTGCAGATTTAAAACTGCAAATTAAACCTCTCAAAATAACCACTTTTCACAGGCTTTAACCTGCATTTGAAATAATTTTGAGTTACACCTACTTGTCCATAAGTCCATGGTAATTAAAAGTAGGATATGTTCTTACTGTGAAAAGTCAGCAGAAGCAATCAATGTGACAGGGCTAACTGTTCAAAAAGGAAGACATGGGGATGCACCATTAAATACTAATAATGTATCTTGGGAATATGACTAGCTAGAAAGAGAATTAAACAATTATTTTTAACAGTTACGAAAAATCGAATTTAAAGGTGGAGTCTGATTCTTACTAAATATAAAGGAAAAGTAACTTTTAGCAAAATGGAGTTCCTGGAGACAAATCTGCTATTTGATCTCCCACTTCTGCCAGTCAGTAATTATCATTTGAATAGGTGTTAAATTCCCCTTCAGGAGCAAACAACAGGCTAACCTGAATGTACCGAGACGCCCCTATGAACCAGACAGAATATGCACAGTAAGGCTGTGAGCATCCTATTTGACATAAGGCTGTATAATCCTGCTTATCAGATCTGCTGAGTTTTTTCATAGAACACTTACGGCTCATTAAAAAAAGGCCTCCTCTGTCTCAGGCAAATGTTAGCAGACACCTGGGTGGGGCCCTTCCTTTACACCCTCCCCCCCCACCCTCAGCCAGGCAGGCTTCAATCAAAGTGGGACCCTTACAAACATTACAAAGTCAATGCCTGCTTGACAAGTCTGCTGTGTGTTCATAAAACAGTTGGAGCGCACTTCAAAAGGTGAGAAACAGAATGCCAAAACAATCCTTGTGTACCCACTCTTTGGTTCCCAAAAACTCAGCTTTTGTTCTATAACAGTTCCTTCTCTGAGCTTTTTGTAGGTACAGGACCAGCCTCAAAACTGAGTTTGAGTGTTTGATGTGGGAGGACACTAAGAGTACCATAGTGCACTCCCCAGACACACCCCCAGCCCTCAAAGATCAGATTTAGCATGGCTGAAAACTTTCAACAGGATTAAAATACCAAAGGTGAGTAGGGTAAACCCAGGGAACCTTTACCACATTGATAAGGGCATTTCCAGGGGTCTTCCCCACCCACCAGCTCTTGTGGCCTCTCCGGGCATCCACTTCATAACACTACTAGACCTGTGGAAGATCAGAAGAGGATCGAACCTGCTGTCTGAGAAGTGAAAAGAGCCTAAACGACTGGACCTGCTCTCCATCTTGTGCCCAAGACAAGACAGTGGACTCCAAAGGCCATAAGGCTGAAGACATGTTAAAGCTACAAGGACACAAGCTAAAGATGTAATTTCCTGCAACTGCCCAGTGGCAACTTGCCCTGGACGGAACCATGCTGTTAGCTTTACCTGACACCCAGTGAGTCTCAAAGCACCTTTTTCCTAGTTTTTATTTTTTTTCTCCTAAGGGATTTAGAAGTGTATTCCTGTGGTGGTTTGGGTCTTGAGGGACTAAGTCAAAAGGTAACATCTTTACCCAGAACAAACTTGGCTTTTGTATCCAACTCGCCCTTCATCTGGGTCAGGGTCAAATTAAGTCTTGGTCCCAGTCTTCCGCGACCATTGACTATCATTGGCACTTTAGGCTTCTTGTCATTATTCCTACTTTAAAATTCACATTTCAGTTTCCCCTTTTTGGATTTTTGTCACTTTTGGTGTAATTTGGTTCATTACATTCTACTTTATTTTTCTAGTTATGGAATTTTTATTGTTTCGCATTGTACTGCATAAATACTTTACACATTACCCTACGCTAAGCCGGTCTGCTCTGTGCTATAGCTGCCAGGGGTTTGAGCAAAGTTTAATTTAGTGCCTTTGGTGATTCACCCTGACAAGTATTGTGGTTATTACCCGGGGTGGGTAACTATCCCCTCAACTAATAACCCAATTTCTTACAGTGCAAAAGAGGTTTATCAACAGCCACGAAATGCGGTCTGTAAACAAAACCAAGAAAATACTACAAAAAAGTCTAATCACAAACTGAGGAAGTAGCACCAATCATAACCCAATATGGAATTCTACCTCAACTACTCTATAGCAGCATATGCTTCTCCAAAGAGAGGTCTGGTTCCAAGAGCCATATTGCGGAGATTGTTTGGGAAGATGTAAAATGAGGGCATTTTATGATTTAGAAACAAATTTCAAACAATGTGACAAAGCATTCATTGGCTCCCATCACTGTATCAAATTCACCACAGAAAATTCATGGACAAGTATCCTTTAGATTCTATCATACTTCCTACTTTGCTTGACAACGCACACTATCCACATGCATATACATACATCTTGATAAAAGTGTTCTTTTGTACATCATTACAGTCATAAAATGTTACCTGTGCATATTACCTACCTAGCGGAGGTCTATACGCCTGATCAAAACAAAAAAAAAAGTTCACACCTTTTGGTACACATAATTATTGCCCATTAAGAGGTGCCGTAGCACAATGCATAGAAGAACAATCTTTTACTCACTGCTCAGCAAAGTTGCAGAACCGGGGGAGATGGAACTGACTCGATTACTGTAAGTTTCAGGGACTCTGTCGAGAACTTTCCTGTGTCCAGCTTCCAGCAGGAGAATCTTCTTGTTTTGGAAGTGGGGATCAAACCCTAGAAAGATGAATTTGCAAAGTCAAAGGAAAGATCATTGCATTAGTAAAAACAAAAGTAACTATATTCCCCATTTCCACTGCATGGAATGGACCTGTATGGGGAGGGGACCCAACACTGGTGTGAAAGGCAACGAGGGGCTTTGATTGAGAAAGCGCAGCCGCAGGTGCTAAATTGGACCTGTGTACCAGTTTGAATAGGCCAAAGGGATTTAAGTACCGCCTAGGTTTATCCATGTAGGGCATAAATAACTGGAGATGGGTCAGAGAAAATACAAGCATTTAATTAATACTGAAATGAAGTCAGTCTCTAGGTCCCTTTTTTGCACTTTCACAGCAATGTAGAGAAAGTCTCCGACAGCTTACATCGCAGCCCAATTCTCAACAAGCTTTGTCAATCCGGATTCATGGAACGTTTAAGCACAGATCATCAATTTGTACTTGGATACTTGTACTATTACTTTTCGCACTGAGATACATCAGTACAACTACTGGAATGCAAATCGATAGTCCCTGGCTGCAGAAGCATCTCACCTCTGAGACAAGATAGTCTAGCTGTTGTACCATTTTCGGAGTGAAGTGGTACCTTGTCTTCCACTAGCACTCAAGCCGCTGTTTGCAGCCTCTGTTTCTTATAACTATGGCCATCCCCAGCCTGTTAAAACTCCTGGACACAACCCAATGTACCCATTTTCATTTAAAAGGGATACTTCATGTGGAACTCTGCTCCCATTAGTAAGGTAGTCCCTGGGGATGGTCACACTGTTTTTTGCGTTACTGATTTTGGAAGCATATTTCTTCGTGATATTCGATCCCTGTCAACATTGTAAAATTGGAAAAAGAAATCATGTTTGATAAATATCTCAACTGGATTTAAACACGCGGAATTCAAGTTCAACAACTTCCTTTAACAATAATAAACCTAATTTTTGTTAGAAACAGCAGAACAATTCAAAAGGCAGCATTCTGGTGGTCTACAGTTCTAATCCCGGTACGACACACGCAGCCATACATCCCAGCAGGTAATTCAAAAGGCAGCATTCTGGTGGTCTACAGTTCTAATCCCGGTACGACACACGCAGCCATACATCCCAGCAGGTAATTAAAGTACCATAAATTTGGTACCAGTAACATCTAGGAGTTAAACCACCCAAGTGTCAATGAACTTAAGTACAAGAAGAACTAAGTATAGTGCAGTACACGTGTGCAGCACATCGCTTCCGGAAGACTGTACAGCACACCAACGGTATCCTGCTGCAAACATGTTCCCGACTGCAGAAACAAGCCAATGTCCCTCCCAGGTCAGAAGTACACTCACTCTTTGATGACATAACGGTTGTGAACACTTCCAAGTTGACCACACTCCGACTGTAGATCTGGTTCAGATCTGCAATGCTCGTGCTTTGCGGCTTCTGTGCTGTCCAGCTTTGCGAGAGTGCTCCTACCTCATCCATTAAAGCAGAGAAGTAATTAGTCCTCAAACGTCACATGTAAAACACTCATGACACATTTGTTGCTGAAGTGGCTACTGCATTTAAAGCACGGGCTATGGAGCGCCTCAGTTGTACCCTCCTGTCCACTGAGCAACTAATACTTTGGCGGGGGTGGGCAACCTCTCCTCTTGGGAGAGAATGTAGTGTACCGGGCAGCGCTGCCGAATGAACCAAGTTAGAGACTCTGCATCCGCTCAACATCCTGTGATTCTGAACAAATCACTTCATCTACCTGTGCCTAGCAAACAAACATATGAATTAATATGACCTTGCATAATGTAAATGGTGCTCACATGAAGCGATCCAATATCTTCGGGCCGAATTTGCCCCATATAACCCTGCAACAAAAATTAGCTGGGTAAAGAGAAAGGGTGTTGTGTTGAAAGGTTGAGTATCCTTAAGTGAAGGGGAGGGGAAGCATTGAAATTTAAATTATAAACCAGCACGAAAAAATGGTTTAAAGAGAAAAGGAAGTGGAGGGGTCGCGCTGGAAAGTAATTAAGAGAGTATCTGCAGGATCCTGTAGCCACTGGAAGGACACTGGCTACCGGATTAAGTACTTGGTCCATGCTTCACGGACAAAGACTCAACTTGAAGCCCAAAAGGAAACAGGATCCCAAGGCGAACCGCTGATCAATAGGAAGACTGGACTGGAGAGTGACGTGGGAGCCAACGAAGGGAAAGTAATAGTTAGGCCCTAAGCCCCCTTTAAGGTTTTTTTTAAATTTACAATACATTTCTCAAGCACAGCTCGGTGCAGACGAAACCTAAAAAGTGTTAAAGGACCTATCTAAATTGAGCTTAAATGTTCTGTGTTTATTGGGGATTATGAAGCGTAATTCAGCAACATTACACACAGCTATGCTGCACTTTGAATTAGAGTTATCAAATGCGGCACTTCTATTGCTTCCTTCTCTAATAGCACCTGAATGTACAGAGAAAACGAAAATTATTTAATTTCAATCATTGTGAATGGTCTCTGCCTTCTCCTCAATAAAGAACACTTAAAATGATGTACCCTGTTGGTTTGAGTCCAGCTGCATAAGTCTGCACTAGAGTTGGCAAATATGTGGGCTAGATCTTCATAGCTCATGTATTATGCAAGATGTTGTGGTCACTTTCCAAGAAGCAACATCCACAATAGCAGCTCCTTGAATGTGATAGGGTCAATGTCCTCCACAATGTGCCGAGTTAATCAACATCCACTGCTTGTCTAAAGAGTGTGAACGGTGAAAGAGCACAGTTGAGCCCATCCATCAGGTGTTCAAACAGATATTCAATAATGCAAGCTCCTGCCATATTTCCCCTGAGATCAGTCACATCCAGGATGTCAGCAGCACCGAGGCATGTCTTCGTCGATGTTTGAGACTAGTATGGCCTACTGCTCTTTTTTTTCTTGTACGCTTCACATTTTGCAGTATTTCTTCCATAACTTTCTATAGCTGTTTATACGGACACAATTATGCTGCAGAATAAGCTGTATGCAAACAGCTGCTCTAGGTTATACTTTCGTCCCTGTTGCACTGTCACATGTGCTCTTCCTTAAGGGCTGTTGATCTAAAGTAACATCTAGATTCACAGTGCTCTGGCGTGTACCGATATTCGGCACTGGTACAGCATTCCTAAACATATATGCATGGTCCGGTTGAGCACGTTTATAGTTCAACTGGTTCATGTTGAGAAATTGCTTTCCCAAGTTGTAAAACTTTAGAGACGGTGCACTCATCTGGAACCAGGAGTGCTCTTCCAGCAGAACAGCACAGCTGTAGTGTCTTTTAAAAAACAGTACATCGCAGGTAATGACCTAATCCTAGTTGGGGCTTTGAGACTATAATTATGATTGGCTTCAAAAGAGTGCTCATATTCCTCTTGCAGAACAAACTCCCCATTAATTGTATGGTGGTAACTATCATTCACTGGTATAGGTCTACATCACAGTGGAACTCATCCTCCGGTTGAGGGACTTCGATTAAATCTAGTTTGGACTCCTCTCTGTCTCTAGACAACCTAAAAAGTGTCTAAATCCTCAATAAAAGTCAGCCTGCTTTACTTAGCTAGTACTTTTGGGAAACATGGGTATTTTAGATGAGTTCACAATGGACAATGAAAGCCACTTTTAGTAAATAACAGCCCACTCAGTCTTTGACAGCAGGATCAATGTGGTAAATGTATTAATGGGGCAGGAGTGGAGGGGCTATGGGGAAGTGCAAAATAGAAATATTTTCTGTTGTGAGACACATATCTGCGAGAAACAGACCTTCCAGATGTTGGTCAAGTAGGAAGTGATGCACGTCTCTAGCAAACTTCCATCGGTAAGCCTTGTCAAAAATAAACTATGTTAATAACTGTTAGTGGCAAGTTATTCATTTGAGCCATGGCGATATCTAGAAAGCAACACACAGGACTCCCAGAGAAAGAAACTGAAAAATTACAATAAGTACACAATATGGTCTACGGCTGATCTTCGCCCAAGGTAAAAAGGATCAAGCGTCATCTAAAAGAACAGATTAAAGCTGCCTGCTAGAAGACCAACAAATCCAACCCAGAACACCAAGTCTTCCCTGGAAAACAGAATCACGCCCAACCAAAATAACGAGGTAACTCTCTGAAGGTTGCCTGCTCAAAAATATGGAAGTATCTTCCCATATGTTCGAAGATCGTGTAAGACTGGGTTATCTTAAAGAAGAGACTCACACAGAATCTGCTACAACGGTGATACACTTGGGCTGCAGCCATTCACCACTTCCCCAGCATGCGCTGGCTGACTTAATTCTGTCCCCATGTGCTTTGCACCTCACTTGTGCGTTTTATTGATAACTATGTTCGAGTAAATGTTGTCTTAATAGCGGTTTCTTTCGTCTTTTGGCATGTAATATTTGATGTAAGTAACTGTGCTTTTTAGTTGGGTTTCTACTATCTTTGGCACTACAAATAATGCAGACCTGATAATGCCACAGACGGGAACAGAGCTGGTAATAGGTCTGTGTGGAGCAATGTCCATAAATAACTTCAAGGTGTATAGCTGATATCTGGGTTGACCATGGATAGTGCAGTGCCCTACTTCAGACATCCGACTTAAACAAACGAACCCTGGTCCACAGCCTTGGACTACCGCGAACTGGTTTGCATTGTCCTCTTCAACAAATGCAGGGACAAAGGTCCAACTTTATACAAATAAACAAAAAAGCCTGCTCTGAACTTAATTGTTTTATGTGCGATGTTATTGCTCACTCGATGTGTCACAGACCGTGATAAAAAGCATGAAAGAACACTCCCTGCACTGAGAGAAAGAAATTCAAGAAGGCAAAAAAAACACACAGAAGTGGAAAGAAATGTCAGCATTTATCTCGGCTTTCTCCATGTAAATGTGTTTATTGTACCGTTTTACTAGTATTCGGCCTGATTCTAAGTGCAGCATAACTTGGCAAAACTGAACCACCTGCAGGTAAATAAAGCACTTGTGACCTCCCCACATAAATTCTCTTGTATAGGCAGGTTTTGTTTTTAACTTATCAGTAGTAAAACTGGTCCTCAGTATTCTAATGTGCGCAAAATGTAATTAGATATACAAGAGCAACATTGAAAAATGCATTAAAGGGAGTATCATGGAGCCAACGTTAATCACAGTGTAATAGTGTACTGCTGCTTCCTTATTAAAATACTGCAGTCAGCTTTACCACTTTCAAATCGAAATACAACGGACAATTCTGTTTATAGGATAGAGATAAATATGCCCAAAAAGTTTTTCAAAAAGTCAAATTGTTTGAATTCTATACTTCCGTGTACAATTAGAGCACATTTTACACAATGTTGCAAATGCAAGAAAATCTAAAGAGTGGATATTAAAAAAAGCCTTCGCAGAGTGTACATTGTCAGACGTACTATCTTGTCCACCAATGCACCATGTGTACTTTTAGGAGACTATCTGCGTAAACATGATGTAGGAAATGTTCACAAGCACCCCCTCAGGTCGTGCAATAAGCCCAGTTAATGCACCTCAACAGATATCCACAAGCAAACAAACTCATCTCACAATCGGAGGTCCCGATGAGGCTTTCGCAACCTTTCAGGGTTGAAGGCGGACCATGGCAAATGAAGCTAAACCCTGTTAATAGCAATTCAAACATTCATTATATGCAAAGTACGTTTTTACAACAACAGTGCCATAACTTGGTCAAATATTTTTTTTAATGTGCTATCCAATGAAGATTTTAGTGGAGGTATGTTTCTAAAAGCATCATTCGCTCGATTCTTTTTCTTTTGCCCGCTCCTCATTAACTACCCACCCATCTCCTATTTAGGTCGCGACTATGGAAAGCTTTAGCTGTCTGTTGCAAGCTGTTGATATGGTCCTCTTTCTGCTGCTGACGTCAAACCTTCTTTTGCAGTACCAGAGAGGGTCTATTTTCACTCCCTAATCTCTATTACCTTTCTCAGCCATCCACCTGTGTTTTCTGGCCCCCTTCTGCCCACCTATTTTTTAAAAACTTCTCTACTCACTTTTTGACGCTCACTGAACTCTCAACCATCTAAAAATGTTTTACCCACGCCAATGAGCACTTACAAATGGTTTTATTTTAACAACCGTCATTCAAAGATGTACGCCACAGAAACCCAAAAGCACAAACAGCGAACAATGAAAGGACTTGAAATACTCAATCAAACCAGAAAGAACCGGTAACACTGAGTTTGGGGAGAAGAAGTGAAGGACAAAGAAGAGAACATTGATGAGAAAAATAGATGAAAAACTGCCTCATCCAATGAGATACATGAGAGCCTGGAGGCAGTAAATATCTTACACATTTCACCACAACGGACAGAGTGGATAAAACAATGAGGAAATTAGGTGAAAAATACAATGTCTATAATCAGAGAAGCAGTCATATTATATATAGTCCTTGTCCTAACTTTGGAAGTACATGCTTAATCCAGGAGACCAATGAAATTCACTCCGTTGTAATTGTTAATAAGCATTGCAAATATATATTTTTATTTTGCTAAACTAGTGTAATGTGTGTCTGAAAATATGAACCTCTCGACTACATAAACATACTCGTTGTTCGAATCATGTTGTGACCTTCACAGCACGGTTGCTCACCTGTAGATTTACAGAGTTTATACAGTTGAAAGGCTGCATCTATACAGCCAAACTGTTGCACAATTGTGTTGTTCCAGAGCAACTGTGTGAAGGTTGCAGGTTGAGATTTTGAAAATGTGAGGTTGTCAATCATGTGCGTTAGATGTGACTTTGAAGAGCTGCAGAGGTTTTTCACGTGAGCTGTTGCAGATGTGCAACTTTACTTCCATGCAAATGAAGTTATGGTAGATGTTGCAGTGCTGCAAGTTTGCAGTTGTAATGCTGTAGTTTTACTTTAAGCTATAGTGGGTTTGCTGATGTAGATAGAGGCTAAAGATACCAAGTGGGGAGAGGATGGGGCCCTACGGCTAAAGCGGTCGACCTGCAAGCTGGGGAACCGGGTTCGAGTCTCAGCAGGGACACTCAACAGCCTGTGATTCTGGGCGAATCGCTCAATCTCCCAGTGCCTAACAAAAATAAATGTGCCCGTGTGTAACGCAACTGGTGCTCATCATGTAAGGCGCTCTGATACCTGCGGGTCAAGTTCGCACTAAATAAAACTCCAGAGGAAAAAAGTTCTCAAGCAATGTACGATCCCCCTGCATGTTTTAGCGCCACATGAGATGCCCAACGTCATACAGTAAGCATATAGCAACAATAATAAGCTCCCTTGACAACAGCCTTGAATAGGCTGATGACTTGCTAGGACTCCATATATACACAATTACTGTATAATTGGGCGTGAATGGTGCCAAGTTCACATGAACACCAACTGAATAAGAAGGCAGCGGTAGGACCCAGGCACACAGACTGTAACACTTGGAGTGCACCCTACAAGCTTCAAGCTGTTCACCTAGCACACGCCACAGCATATCAATGGTTGTCCTTTATGTACAACAGCTACGAGCCCGCCCAAGCACTCTAGACCCTATAGTATTCAATATTCTCCGTCTAACACTTAAAGCAATGATTGGGGAAGGGATAGTGCCCCACATTGAAAACCATCAAATAGTTTCAAAACTTCTGCAGTTAATATTTGCTGAGTAAAGAATGGAAATCTGATGCATCAGTCATGCTTTTTGCCAATCATCAGAAAAGAGTATTCATAACGTGTCGGGATGAAGGTACAAGAAGCAGTTCGTTCAGCCAATTTCTGATCAATAGCAGCCAGGAAAGGAGTGCATCCCTAACGCTCAGGGAAACCGTCCTACCCAAAAATACAGGTTTGGGCAGTAGCCCCATTAGCTCACTGGCACATGTCTTTGGACTTGGTACATCTGGTGGCCTGCCCAAGCACTATAGTACTTTTAGTGTTCAATATTCTTAATCTGATGCTAATTAAGTTGGATGCATAGGTTCACGTAGTGCTTGTGGAATCCTCAGCAGTTTGCAAATGTTTTAGATCTGTTTTGCTCAGAAAGTACAGCATGCACGGGGAAGTTTGCAGCTCTATAAAATAAATATTTCTGGTAGCCTTGTGTTCCAGGCTTTTCTCAATTTCAAGAAGTCAGCTTTTAATGCTTGCTGTCTTTGTGTTCTACGCTTTCCTCAATTTCATGAAGTCAGCTTTAAGTGCAGGCGTGGTTCAGCCAGTGCCACATGGAGGAGCTTTGCATAGATATCTGTAAGGGCACTGTGTTGATGTCCCCCCCACCCCCTCCACCGCTGTTGGAATGCCACCTTCTCGCTACTAACTGAAAGTCCATTAATCTTTCTAGTTCAAGCTGCGGTCGACTGAGAGCAATCGGTCGTTATCGAACTGATAATGGGCAGCAATCAGCGAACTGATAATGGGCAGAAATCGGCATTGCTTGTGAAAGGTCTTCATATCTCTTAACCTCCAGTAAATTTCAAGTGGCTGACTTAGCTGGTATGGTAGGTCAGTGGGTAAAAACTCCTTTTAAAAGCACTGATCACCAACCAACTGGAATATGGAAATGCAATCTATGTCGGAATCACTATGCTACTCATCAAAGGACTCCAGGCCAATCAAAACACAGCAGCAAGACTCATACTCAACCTCCAACTCCGCACTTCCATATCCAAACATTACACAGACCTCCACTAGATCCCGAGTCACAAATGTGACCTCTTCAAACTTCTCTCCCTCACCTACAGAGCGCTAAACAACCAAGGCCAGCATACACTAACACCTGCATCAACTTCAACACTCCGAAAAGACACCTTGGCTCTGCCAACCTCATGCTCACTCACATTCCCTGCATGTGAAGAGTCAGAGTCACAGGTCGCAACTTTTCTTATCTAGCTCCTAAAGTCTGGGAGAAACTCCAGTTACACATTAGATCTTCCAACGACCTGCTATAATTTCTACAGAAACAGAAAGCCTGGCTTTTCCACTGGCCCCAGCTAGGGCAGCTCACCACTCTTACACAGCAGGATAAAGATTCACCACATAACATGTTTAACCTTTTTGTAACCATGAAATGTTTGTGCAAATTATTGCTCTCTCCTTTATTTAAATAACTAACACCAGGTAATAATCTCATGAATGAATTAATTTGTCAAAATTTTGGTTGCAAAATGTTTTTTAAATTTCCAAAGAAATGTTAGATTTTACATGAATAGTTTTACGGTTTCAAGAGAGTACATTGAGAAGGATAGGAAAGAAGAATCAATGTATGTAGGAGAGTAGGGTCTGCAATCCTATGATCACCCCAGATTTTTGCTTTTTTGCTTCACTGGTTTACGACTTCTCTGGCTGTGGGCATGCTAATCAGACCCACAGCCTTGCTGTTCTCTCACTAAATTGACGTGTACCTTAGGTGCATTTACCAATTGGTACTGGGCCACCTTATCCGACCCTGTAACTCAGGGCATAGGTGAACCCAGGGCCTACCAGGGGCTGCAGCATGTATTATGCCACCCCTGGCTGGCCATCTAAATCTGACACAACTGGCTGCACGACAGCTGGGGCAAAGTGGTGTAATCACCCTTTGCTGTAGATATAGTATACCTATATCTAACCCTAAAATAGACACATGTATTCCTATCAGTCACTCCTATGGCAGGCCTTAACAATCCTAGTTCAAGTTCGAGCATTTGTATAGCGCACTACTCACCCAGAGGGTCTCAAGGCGCTGGGGGAAGGGTTCAATATTTGTCGAACAGCCAGGTTTTTCGTTCTTTTCTGAAGGAGATGTGGTTCTGAGTAAGGCGGAGGTGGGTGGGGAGAGAGTTCCAGGTCTTGGCAGCCAGGAAGGAGAAGGATCTGCCACCCATGGTGGATTTCCGGATGCGCGGGATTGCGGCGAGGGCTTGATTGGACGTTCTTAGTTGGCGGGTGGGTTTGTAGAAGGACAGTCGAGTGTTGAGGCATTCGGGTCCTAGGTTGTAGAGGGCTTTGTGTGCGTGGGTGAGAAGGCGGAAAGTAATTCTTTTGTTGACGGGTAGCCAGTGGAGGTATTTTAGATGTCCGGAGATGTGATCTTGGCGAGGGATGTCTAATATGAGTCTTGCTGACGCGTTTTGGATGCGCTGGAGTTTTTTCTGTAGTTTTGCTGAGATTCCGGCGTATAGTGTGTTACCATAGTCCAGTCGACTCGTGACCAAGGCGTGGGGGACAGTCTTTCTTGTCTCGAGGGGGATCCAGCGGAAGATCTTTTTGAGAATGCGAAGTAAGGCAGAGTGCTTGGAATTATGTGAGATGGTGCTCTAGCATGAGCTGAGCCTGTCTGCAGCTTGCGGAACCAAGTCCTAATAGATGTTCTATGATAAGAGTATATGGTACGCGTTAAGTGCATTATAATCCTCGCGGTTATTTGCTATCTTTGGTATTGCTTTATCAAAACATGTCGAGTAAGGTGTCATACGAATTGGAATACTAACCCCTCGCCAATTCTGGCGACGGGGTTAGCATTCCACCCTTCTAGAGGGACACAACATGTATGTAACTGTGAACCCCGGTTAAAGTTAACTCGAGCCTCAGCATCACTAAATGGATGCTGCCACCACAGACACAAGTCTGACCCCCTGCAGCTGGGAGTCCTTCCAGCGAGGGGAGCTTGGACAAAAGGTTTCCTGTCAGGGGCGGTGCTAGCACCATCCCATACAGGGTTTTGTGTATCCTAGGTAGGCAGGGCTGAATAGGAAGGTGACTGCAAGTGGCACCCCGGTGCTCACTGTGCATCTGCCAGTTTGAACCAGTTCCAGGGGCACACCAGCCCCTGAGCTAGGGAAAGTCCGGAATGGGAGAGGGGTGTAACCACCCCCCTTCCTGGTCCCACCCATGGGCAGGACCTTGTCCCGTACCAGCCCCTTTCTTTAGAATAAAGGTGGGAGCGGGGACCCTTCCAAATTAGATCATCTTTGAATCCTGAAACTACTTTCTACGAAAGGAACTCAAGACTTCTTCCTAAGATTTCTCCCTTGTGACTAAGGAGTAGTCACCCTGCATCTGCAGGCACCAACTAAGAACACTGCGGTTTGCTGCACGTCCTTCCTCCGGAACCAGACCGACCAGCACGACGAGACCCGGCTTCCCTGGCACCTCGGACCTCTACCAACATCATCAGCCCAGCTGAGATCCGTGGGTGTGACGAGACCACGAGGGACCGGCCTTCTTCAGAACTGCACGACGCTTATCCAGCACGACCGCCGAGGGATCCTCGAGTGAGTGCTTTGGGGTTTGAGAAGCCCTAACCCTGAGCAGCTCCAGCACCGAAGTCCAGCCCCCCAGCATCCACGAGATCTGCATGGGGCCCTTCTGCTCTTTGCTGCTCACTGCGTTGTCCGGCCAATTGCCTGCTGGCTTGTAGCCCTCTTGACGACGAATGACGACATCTCCATCGCTGGTCTGGTTGCTCCAGACTGGCCCTTGCTCCCCTCCAACAGAGGAGCACCCCGGACCCTCCTGGTCCACTCCAGACGCCATTTTGAGTCCAACGCGTGGGCTTGCATTTGCCAAGAGTTGTTGCCCCAATCCTGGGTCCAGCGACGTCGACAGCAGATACCATCGTGGGACAGCTCGCACCTCCATCCTGGTCGCCGACAACGCTCCTGGTCCGAGAGACTGCAGAGCCCAGCGTCGCCCGCTCACCTGGTCGAGGTGACTTCGTCCGGTGCCATCCTGGTGCCCATCTAATCACTGGCTAGTGATTCAGAACTTGGTCCCCTCTGCTTACAGGTATCCTTCATCACCGATCCAGGCTTGGATCACATCGAACTTCATCAATGGTCGCCTGCCAGCAACTTCTTCTTTCAGGCTCCATAGACTGCAACGAGGATTCCCGACGTCTTTTCAGCCCTATGCAGCCGCAGCCCCTGGGCTAGGTAACCTGAGCATTTCGGTGCTCCAGCATAGCTTAACTATCTAAGTGTCCAGATCCTTTTTCGTTTCAGCTCTACCTAGTCGGATTCGTCCGATAACACTAACTTTACGAAATCTAGCATCCATAGACTTTGTCCCGCATCCCGCGTGAGAGTGCACACTCTGCACCCGATCTCCCTAGGCCTCCTGCTCGTAATCTGAAGGTTCAGTATTCCAGTCCTAGCGATCCTAAAGCCTTTGAGACTAGTTACTTACCTGCTAGTATTTCGCATTCCACTTTTGTAGTATATGGTTTTCTGTGCCCCCCGGGCATTAGCGTAAATCGTGTGACTTTCAGAATTTCTTTAAGAGCTTTGTATTGTGCTTAGCGCCCTGTCCTCATAAAGAGTCCAGGGCTGTTGTGTTCTAAATAAATATACTTTTATTTTCACAACAACTTGTGTGGTGTCCTTTCACTTGGTGTTCAAGGGGTATATGTGATGGTATAACAGCTGGCTTAACACGCCCTCTAGAGTTTAGCCTAAAGACTGCTCTTGTCCATGCTACTAGGATAGCTGGTCTAAAAGGTTGACTCACAACCAATCATCAATAAGGGTCGTTTGGAATGAGACACAGTGATCACTAGAATAGTGAGCACTACATATCAGAACAGGTGGAAAACTGCTGTAGTGGGTAAAAAGATTTTTGAAAGGACAAAACTGTCAGGATTCTGCCTTTTACAAGTTGGGCCCGAAATTTCACTCCACACTCAATAGATCACCCACAAAGAATAGAACTGCACACAAATACTGTGACCTAGGTAAATACCCAAACGTTATCTATTTTAAAATGTATGCAGTGCATTCTACTTCTTTGTGGGGGGTGAAGCGCTTACCTAAAAGTAGCATGCTACACTGTGTAGGGTGTGTGATTGGAAAGATGTGTGCCTTAGTTTGTGGGAAGTGTTTCCATGTCGAGCGTGATGACAACTGAAATGCTGTTATCCTGTTATGGGATGCAGCTCGTAGCAGTGTGGATGATGAAGCGTGAGAAACGGACACAGTTTTATGTTTTTCAGTATGCTGGTAGCTTTGAAAAGCTGTGCAGGGCCTTTTATAGTATTTTGAATCAAATAGTCTGCTTAGCTGACTGACTACTGCACTGGGTTGTCCAATCGGAGGTTTTGTGTACAGTTGTGGTCCTGAGCTGGCATGGCTGAAGGGAGAAGTGGAGGGATCTGTTTAGATGGGTATTTTATTATCATTCCATATCTGAGCATCTTTGTGAGATGTGAAGTGAACACTTCTTTATCTATGACACCACCAATTAAGAGATTTGTTGGGGCACAGTATTTCCTAATTAATGGCACCACATCGTTATTTTTCATTTTCCAGGAGTATAGCAATATAGAAGTTTTCAGCTACTCTCCACAAATACAAGGAACACCGACCTGTGGGTCAAGTAAGAGAAAACATGTGGGCGTGTGTCAAAACTACAGAATTTTGGAACATGAGGCCTGAGTTTTAAAGTTGGTTTCAGAACTTGATAGAAAAAAGTGAGCAACTAATGTAATCTCCTTTGTGTCTAAAAAATGTATGTATGTGAAATGTAAATTCAAAAGCAGAAGCAGTGCCACCTCACACACTACTTACAATAAGCAGAACCATTTACACATGGCTTCACTAAGTTTGTTAAAAGTTTTGGCACCAGCAAACTATGCTAAAGCAATTAGATTTTGGATTTAGACACAGTTAAGGCAAACCAGGCTGTATTTCTGTTGTTCCTATTCTGCTGTGCAGGAATTTACTTATTTTGAGGTTATATATAACGTGGTTCCGGTCATGTAGACTACTTTACAATGTTGCAAAGTATAATACGTACAATAAATTGCATAAGATCACAGACAAATGACATGGTCTTATATATATATATATATATATATATATATACACACACACACATATACATACATACACACACATCTTGCGATTCTTGCATTGAGTGGTAAAGTGGGCACAACATGGACTGAAATGCAATCCTAACGAATTACCAGTGACAGATTAATTCAAGCATTTCACCACCCATCATTTTTGTTTTCCGTACTACACGTAAAACAAAACATTCATCCTGCACAAACATATTTACATTTCCCTCAATACCTTGAAGTTGTTAATGTAAATAATGTTTTCACTAAAGTGAATCAGATGCAAGGAATATTGTACACACTTTGTAAACTACTGCTTCTTTGCAACGAATATACACGAAGCTGTAAGACTTATGAAGATGAGCTATTGATCTTAACACCACCTCTGTATCTACCCAGCCAAACTGCTGATGTTTTCTTGCCCAGCATGCATTGCTCTTTTGGGTGTTTCTGTAAGGCAGGTTTTCCCTCTAGAATACAGTCAGGTCATTTAAAAGATAAAATGAGGAAAGGAGTGAGGGGGGCACTATGCCAGTCACGACTATGAAGCCAACAGGCGAAGGATTACTATTGGACCACAGAATTACTCGTCTACTTGAACACTAAAAGTTAATGATTTACATACACTAGACAGCCTTGACGAAGGGATAAACGTTATGCACCAAGTGTTTGCTTTTTTTTATTAATATGTTGGACAAGATAAATCTGTTCATTTATTCAGTAGTTTGAAATATTGCACCAGCAGGGGAAATTGCTTTTTTTTTTTTTTTTAAGAAGGAGCGTGTGCCGGGCTAATGGTTTGAGTTTGCCCAACCATGATTTCGTCATTTAAGGGATTCACTCTAATGGTATATAGAGCAAGTGGCAGATGCAATGGCAGCGGCTTTAGAAATTTTCATAATCATACATACTTGTGGTGGAGACAGAGAGAGAGCTGTTATCTGCCAAGAAACTTGCATTGATGTAACTGCATTTATATAGCACCTGATTAGTTGCTGAAGCAATTTACGCTGAGCAGCACGTTGCTCCAGAACCCAAGGCTAATAGCTAATGCGCATTCCTTTTTTGGGACCAGGTTTATGTGCTCAAGCAATTCATTCCATGCATTCACTCCAGTTTCTTTGTGGGCGATTACATTTATAGCAATTGTTATGATTGGTGTCAGGAGAGGTAGTGCAGATGCTTAGTGGGTAATGGATGAGCTAGAGTAGATATGATGTTGTTTGGGAGCCAGGTATGACTTAATGTAGGAGAGGTTGTGATCTTTAAAAAGAGTAGTTGGCAAATTGTAGAAATATATTAATATAGATTAAGGCTAACATGCAAGTGACTTACAGAAGGTTGTGGCCAGAGAGAAAAGGCATGCTGAGGATGGAAAAAGAAGGAGAGTAGTTTCGAGGAAAAGAGGCGACAATCAGTAATGTTTTGTTTATAGTGTCAGATTTTATAATGGGGGATGCTTTTTTAGATTGAATGCAATTTCAAGTTGCAAGACACTAGACAGAAACAGAATAAATATTATTTGCATGTGAAGGTAGTGCTATAACTGGAACCTCCCGATCAAGACACCGAAATTCAATGAAGCCATTGTTGGCAAGAAGTTGCTGATAAAGGAGTGGGCCTGGAAATGACAATTGAAAATAGAAGCACTCTAAACCATTTCTGCAGCATGTAAACTGAAATATTTAATGCCACTCTTTTGATGTACACCCAGGCTGTGTAAAACCAACAGAAGCAATAGACAACACTTGAAAAAGTTATTTGAAAGCAGCAATGAAGGCTTGAGTAGAGAAGCATTGTTGAGGCAACCATAGGATATTTTAAGACGCTCAGGAAAAAAATTGGAGTTGAGAATCTAAATTATGACTTTGCCATAATTGCCATAGCTACCATGGAACAAGACAATTTCACTGTAGGGCTGGCCCAATGCTAAACGATCCATTCCTTTAAAGGTCTTGCAGACGCTCACACTAAATTCGGAAGATAGTAAACAATTCTCACATTTTTCCTGCAATACCTAAAGCACAGTCACCGCTTGACTGTATGCGCCCCATCTTCACTCACAACCAACACCCTATCAAAGATGAGCCTCAAAGAGAGCGCCCAAGAGCCAGATGTACATGGAGCTCTTAGCAGCCTCCTTATGGACATGACGTACTATGTAAGTTCTACAATTCAAAATCCTCAACCCTTTTAGAAGGCATGGTTTTGTCTATGATCCAGCCAACCTTTACATAATATATTGATTACACAGCAGTCTCTCAGTATTTATATTGTAATATATTATATTTATATTTATAAACCAAGCATTGGCAATGCATGCACCGCTGTTCGTGTCAATAAAGATATACAGGGTTGTATTGTAATGGTGGGGAACGCAGTAAATAAAGACAAAGAATAGCAAATCTGGCGCAAAAGCGTGTAGTTTATAAGCATGGGTCCTGCCGAGTACATAGCATTGTGAGGGGGGGCATCTTACTCACCCAGTGCGCACCCCAAGGCACCACCGACCATGCCACCACCAGAGATCACCACATCATACAGGGGAGGGGAGGTCGCAGAACTGTTGCCTCTTCGGGGAGCCCCAGGGGCGAGGAGCCGGCTCAGAAGCCGCATTCCCGGCGGGAGAAGCATTTCCAGGTGGGGAGTTCAGCAGCCTGGAGAGATAGGGCTCCAAGGGGTAGAAAGTAGAAGCCCGATAGAAGTCCAGAAGACTCGAAAAAGAGTGCCTGTGCTTAAAGTGGCACCAGCCAAACAATGCCCCAAGGCTGCCCAGGGGTCACGCTGCTCGCTCCAACTCTGGAGCGACACGCCTATTTCCTGCTGAACTACCCATCAGAGCTCACCATTCTTGGAGGGCGGTGCTAATGATTCCATACTTTCTCTGAAATACGCGGATTGGTGAAAGAAAAAGACTCTAAATAATTGGATAGGAGGTTATCTAATCCAACCAATTACAGGTTAGCATTGGGTTGGAGTGCAGTTTCCATGAGAACGCGTCTGCCTTAATCACGTGGTGTTCCTTTCTAACAAATCATAGTAGATAAAATAGGAAGGAAGGTAGGGCAAAATGGAGCGCAGCTACGTGAGTGGATATGGTAGTTTTCCGCTGTCCAATGCTGGCGGTGATGGAGCGAAAGGGGCTGGGCCTGAGAGCTGCTGCCAGAGATGACCGTGTCCCGAATGCCTGAGGACGCTGAGAGCAGAGGGAGCCGGGGGGAGCAATACCAGGTGAAGTCTAAGCCAGGGGCGGGAGTCTCATCAGGCAATGGTGTAGTCGTCGGTTTAAAATGCTGACCAGGTGGAGGGGATGCTAACCTGGCGAAGGATATGAAACAGGGCGGTGCATATAACATCTAATTATAGATACATATTTATTTTTGCAGTTTTATATAGCGCGAACGAAGGGATTGGCGCGTTTTACCAGTGAGGTCGCATTCATTTTGTTTTAGGCACAGGAGATTAAGTGATATGCCCAGAACAGAATGTCGAATGGTGAGCCGACGCCAAGACTCGTTCACTGTTTCCCCAGTTCCAAAACGCGCAGCTCTGGCCGTAACACCACATCCTCTCCTATTGGTGGTACTATTCAATAGTAAGGAGACTGCACTTTTTGTAAGCTAAAAGGTGTGTTCTTCTACGTTATTCCCTCTTAAGCCCCCGCGCCCCAAAGAAATTACAAGTAAAAAGGGTAATTTAGTTTACCTAGAGTTTGTCTCTAAATCCCCCTCTTATTTGTTCCCAAATGTTCAGGTATATGCTGGGAACGTAATACAAAAAGACTAACATTTGATGGACGGAATGCAGAACAAATCAAAACATTCACCCCAGTGAAGAGATCTGGGCAGGGGCGTAGGAGACTCTAAAATTCTGGGGGGGACAGGGACAACCTTGTGGACTTTCCGGTGACCCCATACAAATCACTGCCCGCTAAACAAATACAATTGCATACTTTTGAAATGAAATATAGAGACAAGCAGGCATGTAGTCACAGTTTGCATCTATGCTTTATTGTTATTTACATTTACATAATAATCAGACCAAATGTTATAAAAGCATGTATATGAAGCTTGCATCTTCATGCACCAAGCAAACAAAGGTCGCTGACTTAGGGTGGGGGCATTGTGTTTGCAAGTGCATTATGGATTAAAAAGTACCTGCTGCTGTATTCCTTGTCTCCAGCAATTTTCAGGCAACAATAAAAATGTGAAGATAACTTTGATGATTAATGTTCTTTATTGAGAGAGATCAGAGGTTTGTCTAGTAGAAGTTTTGACTCATGGTAAGGTAGCCACAGTGGGGTAACATGCCTACTGCAAAGAATGTGTACCACGCAGATCACAAAATGCATATCATGCAAATAGAGCAAACAGAAGGAGATGATATATACTGTGCAAAGGGTTTTTTAGAAAATTAGGACTAGAAGGGCGCGCTGCCTGGGTTAAGACGTTACAAAGTGTGTGAGGAGCAGGAGTGTCGTTGTGTAGTGCGTGAAGAGCAGACGGCAAAACACCCTTAACCGTCCAAACAAGTCAAAAGACAAGGCAAATTAACAAAAATAAGCTCTCGCAACTACATGTGTGTTCATCAAAACAAGGTACAATGACCAAAAGTTAAAAAGAAGCGCAGAAGCAGGTTCTTTGGTGTAAGTCCTCTTGTCACAGCAAGATGTTTAATTTTCTCCAGACTTGAGAATAATACAATCGCCGACACGTGTTTCGTCGTGTGCGGTTGAGTCACACGACTCTTCAGGGCTGGTAATACAAAATAATGTAGGCAATTGTTATCTAAACATGTTTCACTTGATGCTGCATATGGTGACAATTGTGCAACCGACATGCAGTTGTGACGTGCGTTTGTATCGCACATGGTTGGTGAGATTTGGTGAAGAAACTTGCATATTCGGGCAAGTGATTGGTCTATAGTGCTAATGTGCACGTAGTGAGTGAGATGGATTAAAAAGACCAATGTGTGGTCATGTGTCACTCGTACACAGTGGTCCTAGAAATTAGAGGGTGTTCGTAGTGATGGTGAATGAAACGTGAGATGTCAAATATATTTAATCTAATTAGATGTGTGAGGAGGTATTTGTGTGGCCTCATGACGTGGTAGTGATAAGGGTGCCTATATAGGTTAAAGATCCAGAGAGCACAATTCATGCAAAATCTTCTGTTCAATGGATGATAGGTATTACCTTCCACTCCAATTCCAATGTGTGGTTGGAGTAAGTCTGGGTCTTTAAAAGCTCAGTTTCAAGCTAAATAAGGTAAGGGTAAAAAAGAGAAAAAGGAACTCATAAGGAGGCTTCTAAAGGAAGCAAATGCTTGCAGGACTAAGTTGAGTCTCGGGCAGCAAAGAAAATCTTTCTCTTACCAATGGGTATTCTGTATGTATATGAAACAGTCGAAGCTGTTTGACAAAGTAATCAGTTGCAGTGTATGGCTAGAATTATCGTATCCCACTGGTAATTTCCATTTGAAAGTATAGCGCTATATAAAAAAGGGGATAAGGGAATCATGAGTTTCTGTTACATAGCGCTATGCAGTTAGTTTAAGCAAGTTTGCTAGTTATAGAAATCTAGAAAATTGCTTGCCCAGTCGCTCTTAAAGGATAAAATTTTGAAAATGCAAAGGATTACCTGTATCTCGCTATGCTGTAAGGCGGAGAGCCGGGAGGGGATTCTTTATAGCGCCAAGTTGAGGAAACGAGTACGTGACCTCTGCGGTGGTGTGCTGGCGAGTAAATACAAAATTATAGTAAGACAAATGTCCCAGGGACATGCGTTCAGAGCATCGCGCACCCAACGCTTATTAAATAAGACGCGGGTCCGTGGTGTATCGCACAGCGGTGGAGAAACTAACACTCACCCGCTGCAGGCAATCCCTCCTCTGTTAGTTCCCGGCGGTCGTCTCTCGTGTACGAACACGTGACCCCGGGAGAGGAGGGATTATATTGAGAATGGTAGACATAGAGGACGTGCTCCAAAACGATGTGTATGTCAGCGCCATTTTTAAAAGGGGAAATCATATGGGAAAAGGAGGACGTCTATGTCTAATTTAATGGAAATAACAGTCCTTGTCCACTGTTAAAATACCTAATCATGATATAAGGAAAAGGAGTGAATGTAGTCCACTAAAATGTAAGTGAATCACAAAATCCCGCTACTTGCCAATGCAACTCATTACTTGTTGCTCATGTGTGGGAGTAGAATCATAAAATTGATAAGGGAAATAGAGATCAAATCCCTATGTCAGTTGTTATGTAGACATAAAATTATCAGAAAACGAAGAAGAAAAGAAACTGTGACGTTGAGCATGCGGGGCCAAGCCTGGGTGTGGCTGGATTATTCAGATGTGAGGTGCATATTTGAAAGAAAGTGCGAAAAATTGTGAGTAAATGTGAGAAAAAAGGGGACACATCATACCCACGTACATTTAAATTTTTTAAAATTTAAACCAAGTCTTCAAAAGCAATAGCGGGACTCAGAATATGTACGTAAACAGCAAGGTTTGCGAATAGTAGACAATTGTCTGTACTGTCAATCTTAATAATCAAAACATTTGGCCTTGTAATGTGGTACAGTATACATAGTTGTCTTGATACATTGAAACATAGAAGTAGAATACATTTGACTCCTAGAGAGAGGAAGTCTCTTATGTTGTCATCTGTTATCATCACCCTAGAGTTCAGAGTATTTGTACAGAAAATCAGTCAGTGTGCACCAAGGATCCCCCCGGTAAGATTCTAGTCTCCAAGGAAATATTGGAGCTCAGAATCGTAGTTAAGCCCATGTTCTACGCTGCGTAAGCGCATGATCCAAGTGGCCTCCCTACGTCTGAGCATCAGTTCACGATTGCCCCCTCTGATATTGAGGGGAATTAGATCGATCCCAAAAACACGTACTTTAATGTCGTCCTCACTGGGTTGACACTCTGCGACATGAAGGGCTACCGGGTATCTGGGGTCCCTCCTTTGTATAGCTCTCATATGTTCAGCTATCTTCTCTTTGAGAGCCCTAATGGTACTCCCTACATACATCTTGCCACATTGGCATTCGATGATGTACACTACAAACTTGCTAAGGCAAGTGATGTTGTGTTTAATCTGATAGACCATTCCACATGTCCTGCAAAGTTTTTTGTACCGTGTTTGCCCCATATACACATAGAACAGAATCCACATTTGTGGAAACCAATGCCTCGTGTTGAAAGCCAGTTCTGTGCTGTGGTATTAGTGGGAACGGTAGGACTCAGTTTATTTCTCAAAGTGAAGCCTTTCTTGTAGGTGATGGAAGGTCTCTCTGGAATAAAATCCTTCAGTGTGGGGTCCTCTAGTAGAAGTTTCCAATGTCTATTCAGACTCTTTTTGGTGAGTTGGTTTAAGGCATTAAATTCAGTTATGAATCTGACGTGTTGGCCCGGGGATTTCATTTCAGTACGTGTTTTCAGACAATCAGGTCTTGCAATGGCTCTTGTTTTCGACTCCGCTCTTTTGAGGGAAGTTTTAGAATACCCTCTATTCTGAAACCTGTTCTTCATGTTCGTAATACAGTTATCAAGTTCACAGGCTTCACTACAGTTTCGTTTGGCCCTAAGAAATTCCCCATAGGGGATTGATCGTATCTGATGTTCAGGATGAAAACTTGAAGCATGTAAAATGGAATTACATGCGGTGGGTTTTCTAAAAAGTTTCGAGTGTAAGTGATCATTTTTGACATAGAATTCCAGGTCTAAAAACTCAATGTTAGTCAAGCTGTGCTGCATGGTGAAACTGATTTCCCAAGTGTTGGTGTTAAGGTATTCAAAAAAAGAATGAAGAAGTTCCTCAGTTCCGGACCACAGGAGAAAGCAGTCATCTATGTATCGGCCCCAAAATACTATGGAGTCAGTGTATTGTGTTCCTTTGGTGCCCCAGATAAGGTCAGCCTCCAATGCTCCCATAAAGAGATTTGCAAAGGAGGGTGAAAATTTGGAGCCCATCGCTACTCCTTTCTTCTGTCGGTACCATCTCCGATCAAACATGAAGAAGTTATTCTCCAAGATGATCTTCATCATTTGAATTAACATGTTAGTGTGTGCCCATAGTGAAGCCGGTCTATTGGAAAGAATCTTAGTAATAGCTTCAATTCCTAGGTCTAAGTTAATGCTGGTGTAAAGGGACACTACGTCCATGGTGACCAGTATGGTGTCTTTCTGCCAATCAATATCTGCCATGATGTTTAGTATATGTTTTGAGTCTTGTATGTATGAGGGAAGGTTTCTCACTAACGGTCCCAAAAAGAGGTCCACGTATTCTGCGACCCTTTCGGTGGGACCCCCAATCCCCGACACAATTGGTCTGCCAGGTGGGAATGGTTTGTCCTTGTGGACTTTGGGTAGGGTGTAAAGCCAAGGATGTGTGGGTTTGTGGACCTTGAGATATAGATATTCGTTGTCGTCTAAAAGACCTGATTGTTTCCAAAGTAACAGTTGTTCATTAATTAACTTGGTTAGTGGACCTGTGGGGTTGTAGTTGAGTGATTCGTAACAAGAGCAATCGCTCAGTTGGCAAAGGATCTCATTGTTGTAGTCAACTAGATCCATGACCACTACATTACCCCCCTTGTCAGCCTCCCTAATGATGATATTGGGGTTCTTACTGAGAGTTGAAAGTGCAGAGCGTTCACCTCTAGTTAGATTGTCCTTGTATTTGAACTTAATGTCTAGGTTTCTGGTATTAGTTCTATCCAGGTCTTCCAGAACACGTTTGTGAAAGTTGTCAATGGTATTGCCACCTGATAATGTAGGTATCCATTTGGATTTGCACTTCAGACCACTCGTTATGTTATAGTCAGTTTCTATATCAAGTTCTTCCAGTAACTGTTCCATTTCCAATGGACTATCTTCCCTGTCCGTCAAAGAAAGAAGCAGGTGTGTTGCTTGTACATCTTTAATAGTCAAAGGTACATCGTCAAATACAGTTGGAACAAGAGTAGGTTGTCTTTGTAACTGTTGTGATCCCACAAAATGTTTTTTAAGTTTCAGGTTGCGTGTAAACTTAAACAGGTCGATTTTAGTTTGACACAAGTCACCTGTGGCATAGGGGTTGAAGTTAAGGCCTTTGCTGAGTAGGGAAATCATATCAGGTGTCAATGATATTGAGGAAAGATTGATGACTTGGACATTATCAAGTGGTGTTGTTAGTTCCTCTGTGTCCCTGACCTCAGTTTTCTGCGATATTCCTCGCTTGTTCCCGCGTTTGCCCCTATGGGGTTTTGGTCTACTGCGGCCTGTGGAGGCTGGGTTCTGTTGCCCTTCCTCACCCGCTCCACTTCTAAAAAAAAAAGGTGGAATTGTTAGGTTGTGCGTTAGCAAGGATTTCGTTCTCGATGTCACTGAGTCCAGTGGAACTCAGGGAAGTAGTACTAGAGTGAGCGGAATTGGAAGTGTTGGGTCTCCCAGGTTGGGAGCTGTTTTTAGGTCTGGGGATCAGTGAATCGTATTTGCAGTCAAAGGTGTAAACTCTCCCATTTTTGTAATCTGCCTCGTCCCTCTTGATTTGGCGTGCCTTTCTATTCTTTATTTCTGTCTGGTGTTTGAGCAGAATTTCATCCAGTAGGGTGTAATTCTTTACGGTGGCCTCGGGTTTGTTGAGATCTTTAATCTCTTGTTCAATATTGGAGATTTCTGTCTGTAGCTTCGCGGTCTTTCGGTCAGCACTTTCAATAAGGATGTCCATAAGTGTGGTAGAATTCTGATTTAGTGAATCCTCCCATTTGACCATGAGATCTCGGTCGAGATCATCATAGGTGGGGAAGATGTGGGACCGTAAACCCCTAGGGACTATCTTGAGTTTTAAATAGTGCTTAAGAGTGGCCCCATCCCACCATCTGGAATTTTCTTGTTTTTTAAGTTTCTCTAGTTTCAGGAATTTGTCTCTAAGACCCTCAACTCGTGCAGGACCTGCTGCGGCTGATGCCTGGTGTGTGGGCATGCCTTTGGCCAGGTTTTCAAAGAGATCTGCTGCTGCTTTATCCCTGTCCATTCTATAGTGGACAATAACCTGCTGTGTGACAGTCACTAAAGTAAGAATGGTAACGTGGAGGCACCCAGTCCTAAGCCAAATCAGGAATACTGTGCAAAGGGGTTTTTAGAAAATTAGGACTAGAAGGGCGCGCTGCCTGGGTTAAGACGTTACAAAGTGTGTGAGGAGCAGGAGTGTCGTTGTGTAGTGCGTGAAGAGCAGACGGCAAAACACCCTTAACCGTCCAAACAAGTCAAAAGACAAGGCAAATTAACAAAAATAAGCTCTCGCAACTACATGTGTGTTCATCAAAACAAGGTACAATGACCAAAAGTTAAAAAGAAGCGCAGAAGCAGGTTCTTTGGTGTAAGTCCTCTTGTCACAGCAAGATGTTTAATTTTCTCCAGACTTGAGAATAATACAATCGCCGACACGTGTTTCGTCGTGTGCGGTTGAGTCACACGACTCTTCAGGGCTGGTAATACAAAATAATGTAGGCAATTGTTATCTAAACATGTTTCACTTGATGCTGCATATGGTGACAATTGTGCAACCGACATGCAGTTGTGACGTGCGTTTGTATCGCACATGGTTGGTGAGATTTGGTGAAGAAACTTGCATATTCGGGCAAGTGATTGGTCTATAGTGCTAATGTGCACGTAGTGAGTGAGATGGATTAAAAAGACCAATGTGTGGTCATGTGTCACTCGTACACAGTGGTCCTAGAAATTAGAGGGTGTTCGTAGTGATGGTGAATGAAACGTGAGATGTCAAATATATTTAATCTAATTAGATGTGTGAGGAGGTATTTGTGTGGCCTCATGACGTGGTAGTGATAAGGGTGCCTATATAGGTTAAAGATCCAGAGAGCACAATTCATGCAAAATCTTCTGTTCAATGGATGATAGGTATTACCTTCCACTCCAATTCCAATGTGTGGTTGGAGTAAGTCTGGGTCTTTAAAAGCTCAGTTTCAAGCTAAATAAGGTAAGGGTAAAAAAGAGAAAAAGGAACTCATAAGGAGGCTTCTAAAGGAAGCAAATGCTTGCAGGACTAAGTTGAGTCTCGGGCAGCAAAGAAAATCTTTCTCTTACCAATGGGTATTCTGTATGTATATGAAACAGTCGAAGCTGTTTGACAAAGTAATCAGTTGCAGTGTATGGCTAGAATTATCGTATCCCACTGGTAATTTCCATTTGAAAGTATAGCGCTATATAAAAAAGGGGATAAGGGAATCATGAGTTTCTGTTACATAGCGCTATGCAGTTAGTTTAAGCAAGTTTGCTAGTTATAGAAATCTAGAAAATTGCTTGCCCAGTCGCTCTTAAAGGATAACATTTTGAAAATGCAAAGGATTACCTGTATCTCGCTATGCTGTAAGGCGGAGAGCCGGGAGGGGATTCTTTATAGCGCCAAGTTGAGGAAACGAGTACGTGACCTCTGCGGTGGTGTGCTGGCGAGTAAATACAAAATTATAGTAAGACAAATGTCCCAGGGACATGCGTTCAGAGCATCGCGCACCCAACGCTTATTAAATAAGACGCGGTCCGTGGTGTATCGCACAAATCAGTCCCAGGATGCTTGTTTCCGGCCAGGGAAGACATGCTTGGCAGTTAGGGCTGGACTGTTCTCATGAGGCACAGGGTCAAGACTGATTTGCATATAGATGTGTCTGAACTAGGGTGGCCAAGTGAGCTAAAGAATGATGATGGATTCCACCCAGATCTGTGACTGGGGTGAGTGACTGCAAAGTGTCAGCACTCCATCCATCATTTCCTTGTGTTTGCTTTGTTCACCCTAAGTTGGCAGGGTATGCCCAGATGTGGGACCCTTGCTCACTTTGCCACTGGATTCAAGCTAGCCTGGCTGATGAGGGCTGTTAGCCCGAAATCAGACCCAGGATGCTTGTTTTTGGTCCAGGGAAGACATGGCTAGGCAGTACGGGCTGGACCGTTCTCATGAGGCACAGGGTCAAGACTGATTTGCATATAGCTGTGTCTGAACTGGGGTGGCAAAGTGAGTTAAAGAACAGTGATGGATTCAACCCAGATCTGTGACTGGGGGGTGAGTGTCTGAAAAGTTTTAGCACTCCGTCCATCATCTCCTTCTGTTTGCTTTGTTCACCCTAAGTTGGAAGGGTATGCCCAGACGTGGGTCCCTTGCTCACTTTGCCACTGGATTCAAACCTGGCTGATGAGGGCTGATAGGCCAACACTGGTCCCAGGATGCTTGTTTCTAGTCCAGGGAAGACATGACTTGGCAGTTCGATGGATTCAACCCAGATCTGTGACTGGTGGTCAGTGGTCCGACCATCATCTCCTTGTGCTTGCTTTGTTCGCCCTAAGTTGGCAGGGTATACCCATACATGGGTCCCTTGCTCACTTTGCCACTTGATTCAAGCTAGCCTGGCTGATGAGGGCTGTTAGCCTGAAACCGGTCCCAGTATGAAAGTTTCTGGTCCAGGTAAGACATGGCTTGGCAGTTCGGGCTGGACTGTTCCCATGAGGCACAGGGTCAAGAGTGATTTGCCTATAGCTGTGTCTGTAATGGGGTGGCAAAATGATCTACAGAACGATGATGGATTCAACCCAGATCTGTGACTGGGGATGAGTGTCTGAAAAGTTTCAGCTCTCCGTCCATCAGCTCCTTTTACTTTATCATGTAAATAGGTCAGTGAGTTACTGCTTTTGTCTGAGAGATTCTTTTGGTATTTGCAGTTTATAAGTTAAAATCTTAACAGTGATTAGTAAGCTATTAACCGTCATCAAAGAACTGCATGAAAACCTCAAGGTATAGATTAAAATGTTATGACTTTACCCCAGTCTTTCCCTATCCTAATATTTGAAAATGGGTTCATAAGGGTACAAATCAATTCTGAATATTAAAGAGAACCCCCCAAATATGGTGTTATGTTTTTAATTCTGAGTTTGTACTTCTCTTGTTATGCAATGCCATCCTGTGCCCTGGGCACTCCCCAACGTTTTGCTGACTGGTACTGGTGGTACCTGACTGACTGACCCTGGCCTCTGCCTAACCAGGCCCAGGACCAGTGCTATTCTGAAAGAGACACTTAAAGATACTGTGAAACACCTACATGCACTAGGGTGCACTATGGGTTAGGGTACCCCTATGATTGGCATAACCTATAAGGCCCTAGTACATAATAGGGCAGGGGGATGAGAATTACCTTTAAGTCCCTAGTATATAATAGGACATGGCAGTTTAGAGGCCAGCAGCCTTTCTGCACCTGCATGTGTGCACTGCTCAAGCCTGAGGACAGTTTAAAAGTAGCCCTGTGTTGTAGGACTGCTTTTAAAATGCAAATTGTGCCAAAAATCGACTTTTGCGTTTGGGGAACTTACAAAATGATGAACTACAATGTTGGGGCAACATTAAGTTAAGTGGAAAAATGTTTCCACTTAACTATGGCTGTATCATATATGCCACATAATACATCATTTGCTGCATAATCTAACAATTTCACCCAAAACAATTTTGTAGCTCAAACTGATCAAAAATGACTAAAAGAAATGTGACTTATGTTGCTGTGGAGTGTAGGGCCCTTTGCAAAAGTTGACTGGTCACCTTTCCCACTGCTGCATTTGTATGTTACACAGGTACTAATGAGGCAAAAGCTCTGCAGAGGCTCTTAGTATGTATAAATATGTCAAAATAATAAAGTATAAAATGTACCGCATTATGCTGCAGCCTTTTTATTGTTGCATAATTTAGTCAACACTGCAACATCATTTTGCCCTCCATTGCTGCATAACTCCAGTGGCCCGAAAATAGGTTGCACATGTTAAAAGTGTTTGTGCATGAAGCAGAGACCATGACGTTTGAAAACGTAGGGGCTGATTACGATGGCAGGTGGACTTCAGTCCGTCTGCCATCGAATCGGGGAATGGGACCGGCGGCCTGCAAGGTGGCGGCCCCACGATAGGCATTACAATGCGACCGTCACTATGGCGTTCGCAGTGCCTATCTTTTACATTGCAGCAGGTGCTGCTGGCTGCATCATCCACTGCAATGTAAAAAAGAGACAGGTTACATATATCAATGCACTACGTGGCAGGCACAATGCGGTGCCTGCCTCATGATGCAGTGATATGTAGGTGGGGCATCATAGGTGACCCCCAGGTCCGATGGCTGGGGGGAAAGGGGTACGAACCCCCAATGTCCCTTTCCGTCATCTTGTCCATGGTGTGTGAACCGCCATGGATAGGCTGGCGGGTAAGAGACATCGTAATCCCTACTGCGGTGCACCACAACCAGGACTGTAGGAACCACAAGCTCCTCCGCTGCACTGGCGGGCTCAAGGTGCCCATCGGGTTTGTGGTGGTTGGTCTTTCCGACCACCAGGGAGCAGCCTACCATTATAATATGGCGGGCGGTGATGCAGTCACCAATGGCGGCGCCACCGATGGGGTGACGTGGTGGTCCCACTGCCATTATAATCACCCCCTAAGTTTGGTGTGCGTGCAAATCCTACATTGCCAACCGCTGGTAAGTTGCACTACTACTGCTGAAAAAGGCCAATGGAGGTACCAATGGGTGAGGTGGACTGGTCTCAAGGGTCTTGTGACCTCAGTGACAGAGTCACTGCCGCACTAGGGTGTGCTGCTTGGTATGTCTGCCCGCAAGACTGGAGGTGAACTGCAGTATGGATTGTGGTGGACAGGCCTTCAAGGTTAACTCACACTTGCCACTGTTAGGGTACACCTGCGGATGCTAAGACACCAGGGCTTCTAAGGTCTATCGGGCCTTCTAAGGTGTAGCATCGGAATAAGCTCTGTCAGGAGTGTGGTCTGATGGACTGGTCATGAAGGCTGAACATAGTTCTCCAGGTCCAAATTCAGCAGCTCTGGACAGAGTGCCACATCCTCTCCCACACTGAACACCATACTGCCCCACAGAGAGAATCTCGCACTGCCTTCGGCTACATCTCAATTGTGCTGCGACTAAATTCAAATTATGCAATAGACAACAGTATAATTCTGCCTGAAAAAAAATTAATAACACCCTGGAAAAAGCAAACACTCATAAGGAATGCAAGAATAAGCAAAGCATGTGAACTGTAATCAGTAACAACATGGTTACCTTAACGGTTTTAAACTCCTATATGACTACAGGACCAGGAAGGGACCAGTTTCACTGTCCATTGCTTATATCCTTACAAAATGTAAGAAGTTTGGATTAAAAAAAAAAGACTACCTCCCTAAATACAGAGCCGCTGTACACATTTTATAAGCTAAAATAATTAAAACAGTTGAAAACGATCATATTAAACGTTTCTACTCCACCCATCGACCAGGTATTGCAGTACCTTTAGGAATGGTGCACTTCTCCACCCTGGGAAAATAATGTTGTTCAAAGAGAGAAGATAAAAAGAAAGTAGCACTTTTACTGGCAAACTCTGCAAAGTGGTACTAATGTGTGTGGGTGTAAATAACAATCTGGCCTGTCTGCTGACCACTCTGTATTGTTTTATATAGGTATTTAATAATATTTTCTCTCCGAGGTTGTTCTTTGGAGTAGAAAACAGTCAGAAAATGAGGACATATCCAGCCAATGTGTTCCGCTCTTTTTTGGATCCATTTCACAGGGGAACAAATAAAGAAAAGGAGAGGCAAGAGAGAGAAGTAAGAGCGGTCTCTTCAAATAACACAAGTGAGGAAGAGCGAGACAGAGAGAGAGCATGAATAGAGAGAGAGAGAGGGCAGGAGGGCGCTGCTAGAGGCAGATCAGGAGAAGTGGACACTGTCCTTGCCTTCTCTGGGCATGAAGGCAAAGAGTTTTTTTACCTTCTCGGCCCTTCCCAGAACCGGAGCCTTACTACAGCATAACAAAAGGGCAGAGGCCGGGTGGCCTCTTTGACTGCAGCAGGGCAAGTGCAGGGCCATTAGGTAGCGCTTTCACACGCTAATGGCCCTGCGATTAACAGGAGGGCGAGGGGTAATTATTTTGTTCCCTCGTCCCGTCCCCCGTGTTCCTCCCACTCCAAAATCTGGGGGGGACATATCCCCCGCGTCCCCCACACTTCCTACGCCCATGGATCTGGGTTAAATTCATCATTCTTTTGCTCACCATGCCACCCCAGTTTAGACCTGGCCATATGCAAATCCGTCTTGACCCTGTGCCTCATGGGAACAGTCCATCCTGAACTGCCAAGACAGGTCCTCCCTGGTCCGGCAACAAGCATCCTAGGACCGGTTCACCCCTCTTCAGACAGGATACCTTGATTCCAGTGGCACAGTGAGCCCAGGACCCACGTCTGGGCATACCTCTAAACTGGGGTGGAATGGTGAGCAAAAGAATGATGGATTTAAACCAGATCTCTTGACTGGAGGTGAATGTTTTGATTTATTCTGCATTCTGTCCATCAATTGTGTCTTTTGCTTTCTCGCCCTAAGTGAGCCAGGTATGCCCAGAGGTGGGTCCTGGGCTCACTGTGCCTCTGGAATCAAGCTATCCTGGCTGAAGAGGGATGAAACCCTGAAACCGGTCCGAGGATGCTTGTTTCCGGTCCAGGGAGGACCTGGCTTGACAGTTCGGCTGGACTGTTCCCATGAGGCATAGGGTCAAGACTGATTTGCATATGGCCAGGTCCAAACTGGGGTGGCACGGTGAGCAAAAGAATGATAGATTTAACCCAGATCTCTTGACTGGGGGTGAATGTTTTGATTTGTTCTGCATTCCGTCCATCAATTGTGTGTCTTTTGGGAATGAAACAGAAGCGCAGGTTGTCAGCCTTCATTCGGGAAGAAGAGAGGGGACTTTGAGGGCTATGGGGCAAGCGGAGGGGCTACTGGGCATCAACTTTGGGGGTTGAGGTAATTTGCCAATGTTGTCACGCGATCTGTCTTTCTGTGGCACTAAACTGAGCCAGGCACTACCCACTCAGCACTTGACTCTCAGTAGTCACCTTTGAAAGCTTTCACAGACTTCTCAGGGTGGTAGTTTGGGGGTGTCGAGCTCCGCACTCGACAAAAACTCATTGGTATAATAAACGACTGTCAAGAAGAAAAGTACTTTATTGTACTCTAGAACTGAGCCAGAGTCCGCATTTCCTCTCAGCCTTCTTGGTGGTCGCAGCTGCAATGATGTGGCTGATCCGAGCTGTCGGTGGCTATTCAGTGAAGTGCTGTTTTTCTCATAGTTGGTCTTTTGGGTGCTCGGTGCATCTATGCCTGGACTGTTAGGATCTGGAGTGATGTGGCAATACACAGGCTCAAGCAGAAGGTAAGGCTTCACACACCGACCTCGCACTTAGGCACAGCTGCTCAGGTCAAATCGAAGCATTATGATTTGGGCTCAGCGGCTCAGATCATGCTTCAGCTTCACGATTCCTGATTAAAATTGATGGGGAGAGTCAGGTCCCTCTGAAATTGGGGCCCATAGATCATTCTTCATAGTCTTCTGCAGACCAACAACACTGGGGTCACGCAGCTCCTCCTGGAAAGTCATTTTTCCTGTGAGTTGGAAGGCTCATTCCCTGTCTCAGCAGTAAGACTGGCTACTAAGTGCTTTGGTAACATAGCAGTCCTTTGAATGCTCTGCATATTATTTCCTTCCTTGGTCATACTTGGAGCTGGAACCACAAGTGCATCCGTGGGTCATACTTTTATACAAAGTTTGCGCTATAAAACTTTATAAATAAATAAGGAAAGCAGGCAGGAAATGTGGATTCACTCTCTGCACTCTCAGAACCTGTTTCTGGTTGTTCTTCTTTCAAGTGTCCTTTCCAGGTTCCTCTGTAGACACAGCCTTTGCGTAAAGTCATGCTCCCCATAGCAGGGTTTCCTCCAGCTTGGAAAACTCACAATAAAAGCACATAGAGGTGTGGGTGGTTATCTACGCTGGATTGTCAACAACCACATTGGAAGAGTGATCAGGGAAAAACCAAAGGCCCTCCTCATCTAAGGGAGGCCCCTTCACATTGAGCTACAGAAACTGCAGTCACACTCTTCACCCTCACTATCTACTAAATGGCTGGGCTACAGGAAGAAGAAGCAGCTCCTTGCTCAGCAAAAGGCTAATTGAATTTCTAAAACAGCCTGTCTCTCCTTTTTCCAAACTTGCAGACAGTCAGGCTTGGGGTAGATTGAATGGTTCCCACAGGCCTCCATTACTCTGGCTCACTAATATGCACCATGCATGTACCTCACAGCCACAAAATCACCCAACATACACTTGGGATGTTAGCGTTAGTATCTAGGTAAGCTCATAGAAGAGGAACTTTACGCAAATGGGCCAGTGCACCTCCACTCCAGTGACACAGATAAAATCTGGCCAATTAAAAAAAAAAAAATAGTATGCTGCCACAATCTCTCCATGTGCTAAACCCATGACAGAATGATAGAGACAGTAGTCTAATGTCTAGTACAATGATGCACCGCTACAGGTCACAGGATAGGCCCAGGACTTCACTCATGTCAAGGGGCATGCCTAGGCCTCTTGCGACCTATTTATCTGCTTCACTCTAAGCGATCTGATACGGGCGGCCAAGATTTGGGTCGGACCCTCCCAACGCTATTATACAGCGGGAACCGATTTGGGTATTTATTTTAGAACGGTTGATTACCATTCTTCCTATTCAGTGGCCGACACTCTTCTTTTGGCCCACTGTGGAATTACGATGTGTTGAACCCTCACCACATACCAATGATGGGTTTAGGCGTATGAAATTCCCCTCTTTTTTTTTTTTTTAATTTTTGAAAACCTTTATTGTGCATCAAAGAAGAACAAATACGGGCCCACAACCACCAGGCCGGCCACAGATACTCATGAAGCACCAGTGTATGCAATACGGCGACACAGTAATACATCATCACCATCAACAAGTATTGAAGAGTTACACTGTAAAAAGCTGTAATACCGTGTCCCAGGATCAGTGAAGGTTAATTAAAATTTTTTAAAGCAGCTATTAAATTCAAGTTGTACTTTTTCTTAATCATAAAAGAGAAATAATAAGCGAAGAAGGCAGAGTCCGTGCAGGTGGAACATGACGTTCGCTACAATTCACCACGCAGTAGAACAACCCAACAGTCAAGTCCCACCCAGGCAGCATGGCAGCCAGAAGTATATGCAACAAAAATTATCAGTCCTAACATCCCACCCAGTGTTCGCCGCCACCCATCCCCTAGTAGAACTAGACATGGACCCAGACAGCAGAAAGAGGAAAAACAACAGTGAAGAGAAAAATAAGGCACCATAGAAACTAAAACTAGAAACTAAACTTCTAACCCCCCACCCTACACGCATGCAGAGGCTATGGCCTGCCCCCCCCCCCCCCCCAGCAGTGTGTCTGTCGCCCAATAAACCCGAAATATAGCAAGAAGAAAGGAAGAAAGGAAAGAAGAAGAAAGAAAAAAGAATATTATAACCTCCAAAATATAGAGTGAGAAAAGAGCGTCCTAATCTTCAACTCTCAAAAAAACAAATAAGTCGAGAGGAGGATCAATTCTAGATGGTCCTGGTCCCCCCAGCCACAAATACATCCTCCACCCTGAACGTAAAGTACAGTAGCAAACATCGATGCAAATACAGGAGTGGAAGCCAAATCGCATCGTGCGACTAAAATAGATACAAAAACAGTCCCAACCCCGTCTCAGCCAGCCAAGAAGCCGATAGTAAAGAAAAGCAGCCTAGCCCTGGCCCGATCTTGGATGCATCCCCAAGTACACTCCCCGAGAAAAGCCCGCCCCCTCTGAGACAAAGAGACAATATGGCCACATAAAGAATGAGAGTGACTCAGGAGCACAAAATGGCCGTCGAAAATCACCATAAAATCCATTGTCCTTCATAGAGAGTTCCTCCGGGACACACAGAGAGTATGGGCTCCTCAATAATAAGAGTGAAGGCCACGAGGAAGGAGCCATCGAGGGGGCCAATAGTTTCATATACAGGTCCCGAGTCACTCGCGATGCTGAACGCAACAATGAAGCAGACTCCGGTGGAAGGGGAAACCAAGTATCCCAGGCGGGTCTGTCGGACGGCCGGTCGCGAGCGCCAGTAGAGTCTGAAGCAGGCACATCTTCCCTGCAGGCAGGAGGGAGCACTGTATCCCCACGAGGTTCTGGCAGAGGCAAATCAAGGCTTTGCTGGGTCCAGACATTGCGCCCCTGTTGCAGAGCAGACGCCATGTCGTCCAATTTCTCACCCAATACGTGGTAGCCATTGTACATGTCTGCTCGGAAGTCGCGCAGGGCGATCAGGATAGTTTCACAAGAAAGTGGTGGCTGCAGCCCCTTCTTCTCGCTCCCCCGGGAAGGCGCTTGTGAGCCGGACCCTAGCGCAGGCGGGGTAGCACCATCCGCGGGCAGGGATGGGCGCTCTTCCCCGTGCCACGAGGCGCCAAACAAAGCCATGGTACCGAGAGTCCGGAGTAGTCGCCGGGACGGGTGCGGCACAAGCGGGCGCCCAGCCAGAGCTCAGTATCACCAGATTTAATGCCAATCGAGCACCCGCCACCGCGAACTGCCTTACATCAGGCTAACATAGCGAGACCAGGAAGCAGGCAGCCGATGCCGAGCAGACATGTCCGAGCGACCCATGTCGCACACCTCCAGCCCCAAACAAAGGATTCATACCTTAAGAGCGTCTCATCCCAGCAAGCACTTTCAAGACACAGCTTGGGACGGACCTCTACAGGCAGCGTGGTCAGGATTATGACTCATGGGAACTACACCCCTGTTCAAGTCCTCGGCGCCTAGCGGGTAGTCCGGCCGCCACTAATCCTCCGAGGCACGGCAGCGAGCGACAGTGCAGGCGGGTGTCCAGGGCTGCAATCAGCTTCGCAAATATCTCCGGCCGCCGGGCAAGCCGAGATTCCGGGAAAACACGAATGAAGTCAGCGCTGCATCACAAACATTCCGCCGCCAAAAGCCACCAGGATCGAAGTCAGGATATCGGTGCGGAGGAAAAAGGCTGGTGGAGCCGGGAGCCTACAGGTCTGCTCCGGTCGCCATCTTGGCTCCTCCCCGAAATTCCCCTCTTTTTGATAGCCCTGACGAAGTTCAGTGTGAACGAAACGCGTTGGCGGAGGAATTTGTTTTAACTGGAATTTAATAAAAGAACTTGGAAATAAGAATTGGAGCTTTCGAACATTCCTTTTTTGGTGCACCGTCCTTGTATATATGCCTAGGCCTCTGTGTACACACTAGAATTAGTATGAGGCTAGGGCAGAAAAATAAAAAAGAAGAATACCAGATACATGCAGTCATGCACTTGGGGCTGAGAACATGACTAGGTACCATGCAGGGGTTATTACCGCCCCAACACAAGTTCTCACCAGCACCAGTGTAGCTGGTTCCTACTGAGCAGTATAGCTAGTCTTCTGTTAAAAATGATTACATTTCTGCAGAGAAGTGGCAGTACTCCGTCTTTCAAATAAAACAAGCATTTGCAATAAGTCTCGCCTATGCAAGAGCTACGGGCTTTGTCAATATCTATTATCCATGTTCTACAGCAGTGTTTTTTCAAATGCAGTGGTTCTGTTTTTGGCCTGATTAGGTCCGGGAGGACAAGAGTGGGTAGCGAGTATTCAATAAACGCTAAGGAGCAAAAGCTGTAGGTATAGGTAGAAACAGTTATTTATTTGATCTTTTCTTTTTTTGAATATACATAAATACTTGTACTTATACTGTATTTTCAGGTGCTCAGGTGAATAGTATGGTGCAGGACGTGACAAAAGTGAACAAAGTGAACGGACTGTCACACAACAACAAACAAGGTTAAAAAACAATTATATACAAATAGAGAGAGTAAAAATCCTTGGGTATGTCGACGGCGTTTCGATCTATGTAACTTTAGATCATCATCAGGACTGATGAGCTTCCTGAAACTGTAAAAGTTGGTATTTCAGTTACACAATTTTATACCTACATATTTATTTATTTGGGCTTGCAGTCATTGTGCTCCCCGAGATTAGTGATATAACATGCACATGTTTGTGTTCCATCACATGTGCATTGAATTCAATTAACAGGGTTTAAGGTACATAAATTCCTCACCTTAGAGTGCAACATATATGTGTAGCCAAAGAGGCTATGTTTAGGGGCTTATTTGTCTATTTGGATGCATGCAAAAATTCATTATAATCATTTAATGAATGGATTTTTTATTATTATTATTACCTTGCCAAGGCATTTTCAGACAAGGATGATATTTGTATACTTTAGTTGATGGTTGCTTACTGGAGAGAATCTAGTAATGGTATAAACTGTAATTAGTTTCACAGAGAATTGGCTGTTCATTACTAAAACTTGCAAATTTAAAATCTAGGTTATACTTGGAGGCGAGTAAGTAAATGGGCAGCGTCAGTTAATAATGCTTCGTGTTAGAAGCGAATTGGTCATTTTTTAAAAGGGGGGTTCAGTATTGCAGAATGAAGGAACTTACACAGTAGTTAAAGAAAATCTTCTCTCAATTAGGTAATCCAAGTAGCGCTCTGTCACTTTAATTTAGACGAGGGTCCTACATGGACTGTTTTTCAAAAAAACAAGATAGTTAATGGTTAAGGGCTGCATTTCTATGCTAGTGCACAATTAACCTTAACATTGGGTAGCGTGATGGGGCAGGGGTGAACTTACTTAAATGTTGTAGCAGAGCGAGGAAAAAGTTTGTTCCTTATCCTCGTTATGGAAAGTTCAATTACCGGCGCCTAAAAACTATAAGGGCAAGTAATCGGTAAAAACGAAAGAATTGTACTGTTAACCAATGTTAAATAATGGGGAGCTCTAAAGCAACATCGTTACAGAGCGTACACTTACGTTTGATTTCGGCGGTATTTGAAGCAGGTAGGGGGTCAGCTAAAGCGCGTTCGTCGCTCTGCATTTAATGAGTATTTGGCGCCTGAAACTATAACATAACATATTTACTACTTCGTTAAGCAATATATTACAATCTGCGATTAGGAGACCCTCGTTCAGTAAGGCGTACTTACATTAGTTTTGGCGCGGTCGCGGGGCAGGTTGGGGGTCCGAGTCTCTCACCAGCCGTTGCTCACAGTGTAGTGAGAGCTGGAACCGCCATTAGTAGTGTGTTTTGGCCTGCGCGCGCATCCACGGTGACGTGGCTGGAACGGCGCATGCGCAGGGGGTTCAGGCTAGTCTCTCGCTTCCGAGGATTAGCATTTGTAACTGGCACATGCGCTTGAAGTCTCTGGCAGTGCAACCAGAAAGTTATTACGCAATTGGGGTATTATTGGCGATTTTTGATAAAATTAGTCTATGTGTTGAGTTGGATTAGGCTGTGAAATTGGCGGGGTCCTGAGCGGTTAGTTTGGCATCCGTTTTGTTGGCAATTTAGTTGACAAATTAAATAATAGAAGGGAGAATCATATGACATTTCTGCCAAGATAAATCAAGAATTTAGGAGGAGAATTATGTGACATTTTTGGAATATTATAAACACATCACATTGTACGCCGTCGACATACCCAAGGATTTTTACTCTCTCTATTTGTATATAATTGTTTTTTAACCTTGTTTGTTGTTGTGTGACAGTCCGTTCACTTTGTTCACTTTTGTCACGTCCTGCACCATACTATTCACCTGAGCACCTGAAAATACAGTATAAGTACAAGTATTTATGTATATTCAAAAAAAGAAAAGATCAAATAAATAACTGTTTCTACCTATACCTACAGCTTTTGCTCCTTAGCGTTTATTGAATACTCGCTACCCACTCTTGTCCTCCCGGACCTAATCAGGCCAAAAACAGAACCACTGTATTTGAAAAAGCATCATTCCACCCCAGGTTCTAATAAGTGGGGTTCCCTTGTTTATAAAAAACACTACAGTAGTGTGGCTGCTCTGCAGCATGGCTGAAAGTTTAAAAAAAAAACAATAAGCGCCCAGCACTATCCATGAGGGGCTTTTTCTTAATATTGGATTATTCTCTGCCTTCAAATAAGTGACTAACTCCAGTCAAAGTCAGCGGGCCTTAGTCAGGTGAACTGGGAACCAAGCATATCTGAAAAAGAAATAATACTTACATTTAAACTGTAATTGTGACGCAGGTGCTGCTTACCTGAAACACTCTGTACACCTATAGTAATATTTTCTCTTTCATGCAGGTTTTCCCCCCAAGAGCCACCTCGGATTCTGAGGCAGAAGATGAATTCCTTTCTGCTGTGTCACCCCCAGGAAGACTGGGGAATCTTCTCGACTTCCTGCAACCCAAAGAGGACGATGATGCCACCAGCTGCAAAAACTTTTATCGCCAGTTGCAGGCCCTTAAGATCAAAAACAGCCAGTCCCTTTTGGAACTCGGCACACTTTACCAGACCCAGATAGGAGGGGTGGCAGAGGCAGCAGAAAAGGATCAAGAACTTGAGAGATTCTTTAGAGAGAACCAGAGCCGACTTAATGGATCCCAGGAGGCTACAAGGTAACCAACACCAAGCAATAGACAATGTGTAAGAATCAGGGTCCCTGCCGATGATGGAACAGTGCGGTCAATTGGTCCCTTCTTAGTTATGGGACCCTACAAGTAAGGATTGTATGTAGCATTAAATGGGTCTTTGTGGTCAATGGACCAATCCAGTCACTCCTTAAAACACAATCTGCATTTTCTCTGGCTCTTCTTGCACAGTTGAGGTCGAGGCTGATGCCTAAATAGCTTGACCACTTGTACTGTGACCATTGCAAGCAGCATAGGTGGTCCTGTTGTGAATGGATACAGTGTAGGATAAGGTGCTATCAAATGGTGGGCTGTCTGTACACTCTCAGACCGTGCTAACATTTCTTTACCTGATTTGCACATTGAACCAGTCGCTTCTCTGTCATATCTTTTTAAAGAAATACGTCCTTTCCCATTGGGTCAGTCTAATTTGAGTTTGTATCTTCTCCAAGCCCGTAAATATTTATTTCTGCGGCTACTTCTTCTCCCAATGTGCTGCCCTTTGTGATCGCTCTGTTCTTTGCCCTTGTGATAGATTGCACCGTAAGACACCTCCTTTCTTGCTATACACTCAATAACGTTCCTTTGACTTCGCCCTCATTTAGGCAAAGCAGTGCAAGTTCTCCCTACACATAGGCAAGCCCATCCATGTTTACATATCATGAGGCAGAGAATATTATTTTTCATTGATACAAACAGAAAAAACTGATTATTGTGACAAGCTACAATAAGCTTTATTCTGAGGTATCAACAAGCTCCTCTTATAAGCCGTTTGACTCCTAGTAAATACTACGATTGTTTAGCCAAGCACCAAGAGGATAGCTAAAATGTGTTCAATTAAATATGCAGACCGTGATTATGTAGATATGCAACTAGTTGAGTGTCTTTAAAGATTCCTTAAGTGTCCAACACAATATCCAAGGCTGCATGTCCTTCACACAGAGATTCCCTAAGAACACGAGTCTTCTGGGCCCACAGCTCATCAAGCATACAGATGGTTCTGCATGCTACCAGTCAGCTGAAATCACACATCCACCCCAAACAAGACACCCATTTTTTTTGTTTGAATATTTTTATTGTTATTATTATTGCATTTCGTGCATGAATATTGTTATTATTGCATTTCGTGCATGAAGTTACATTAGGACAACAAAGAAAACAGCAATCCTATTTAAGTGGTACACTGTTTGTTTTCCCATATATCCATCTCTTGTACCCAACAGTAAGAAGGGAAACGTCAAACATTTCAAGCATAACTGTGCAAGGATATTCATAAATAACAACAGTTTACTGTAATAAACCAAACAAGACACCCATTGCATTTATTTAGAGTCAGAATGTCTGAAAACGTGTTGCACTTGAACTTTGAGTAGCAAGAAAACTTCCACGAGTACCAGGAATTCTCACAGGAACAGATCCACCGATGCTAGAGACTAGGAGTCACACATACTACATTCAAGCACTAAGAAGATTAATGTCCTTTATCCTCACCTTTGTGTTCTACTCTGCATTCTCCCTCTTGTTAATCTGTTTTTTTACAGCTCCTTCTCCTTCATGTACTGATTCGTGTGTTACAGCTTTTCCTAAGGGATGTCATGTGTGCACCTGTAACTGTGTGTCTGTGTGTATTCTCCTACCTGTGCTGTCAGGTACACTATCTTGATTCCTGTTCCTCCTCTTCCCTTTACTCGTCTGTGTTATATTGGTCTTCCTTAAACATGCCCGCCTGGCTTCTTTTTCTTCACTCCTCAGTTTGTTTGTATGTTCCACATGCTTCCAATGCTGTTTTTTTTTTTTAATCTATTCTTTCACTGCCTTTTGCTAGTTTGTCTACTGTTTGTCCTCTGCCTGTCTGTGCCTTATTTCTTTCTATTACCATACTTCTCTTATGCCTACCTCACTTACACTCCAAATCCTCCATGCAGACTGTTAGTAGAACTTCCTTCCCATTAGTTCATCTCTTTGTGCCTCCTCTGGTTTGGATTTCTAGATCATATCATTGGATACATCTATCCTTTACTCCTGTTCCCTTTTTAAAATATTTGTTTTTATATATTGATGCAAGTCTGTCCCAACTCATTCTGAGATACTTGGAGCATAGTTCTCATCTTCCGGTACCATGTACTGATATCCAAAATGTACTTAAAGCCCTTCAAATGTTAGTGCTAATAAAAATAGCACATAGGTCTGAAGCCATAGCAGCCCTAAAGAGCCTCGTACCTTTTTTTGCCTTATGCATGTTGATTCAATATTTAGGCTCAATGCACTATATAAACAACACATTTCTTTGTTTTTCTTTTAATTTGTGCCAATTTGTTGTGCTCGATATAGATCCAGTCATATCCTGCGACCTGATTCGCTGAATGGCCTGTCTGCTGAGTATTCTGAAAAAAAACACCATCAACACTCTGATCAAAATGCTTATCTTAGATCTAAAACGGCAACATTAGCCTGGGCATCACCTATTACAGTCCCTAAGCCCTTCAACATGACCCTTCGAGAGGCTCAGAAGAAGGCCAACATGAGATCCACCTCTGTTCTTCAGGACATAAGCAGCTCATGGATGGAGCAACAGACCCTGGAAGAAGCAGAGTGCCAGAGGCAGTTCCGCGCCCAGCCAGTTCCAGCTCATGTTTATCTCCCACTCTACGAAGAGATGAAGGAGCAAAATGAGGCCCGGAGAAGTGTGGAGATCCAGAAAAGATGTGAGTACCTGCTTTCCACCCAAAAACCATTCAGCTTTGTGGAAAAAGAAGAAAAAAAAAAGGAGACTCAACTAAAGATGCTGACCACTGCTTCGGAGCCAGAAAACAAGAAGACGACAGTAGTGAAGAAAATCCCCAAATCTGTCCAGGATCCCACAGTCGGTGATAAACTTCGAGGTAAGATGCCTGGGGTTCTGCAGTGATATGGTTCACTTCAAGTCATAAGCTAGTGGTCAGAGATTGTGAGAATAGGGCTACCAACTATCTAGCTGAATATTGCAAGAGAAAACCAATGACCACACACAAGAGACCAAGAGATTACACAAGACAAAGCAGAAACAATTGAAGTTATTAAATACATATTTTGGCCTGTCCCAGCAACTGGTCCCACCGGTTTTCTTGATACATGCATGTTTCTTTTCGCACTGCACATGTCCATGTACACATCTCTCTTTCAATTCTTCATCAAACCATCCTGGCTAATCCCTTTTACTAGCACGCATCTCTTCTAAAACTGCCTTCCATTACAGTTCAGAATTAAAAGCAGCCATGTTTTTATACAAGCTTTGGATTGTAGCAAGCTATCTAGAGGCTCTCCAAGACATTAATATAGGTGTTTTCCATCAAGAAACAGCGTGGATAACGGTGCTGTAAAAATCTTTCAGTAGCCCCTTATCCTAAGATGTTTGTTAAAAAGTAGTAGCATTTACTGGCAGTTTGAATAATCTAATAACCTATTGAAATACTTTAGTGTCTGCTAGAGTACCAATAACAAATATTTTCCATAGCTGCAAATTATGCATGTGCCTTTAGGAAAACTGTATTCCTGATTTCAAAATAATGAATGCATAGTAGGAAAATACTTGTTTCGTAGGAGAAACAATGTCTTACTGGTGCAGTATATCCCTCTGGAATAGTTGGACATTGCACGCCCCATGCTGTGAAAAAGAACGCCATTTAAAATTAAGATGTGGAGCATAATGTCCACTGTTGTACACATCATAGCTATTGGTCGATAGAAATTCTGTCCCCCAAAATTAAATGCTATTATAATTGATGTTTTATATGAAACTGTACTCCCATCATCTATAGTGAATGTTTTCGGTGCCGTTATTGCCTACAATGCAGTGGTATAAAACCCATATTTCATAGGATCCCATGAAATATTTGTCATACCTTATAGAAAAGGCATCAATCAATCATTTGTAAAGCGCACTACATAACCACGAGTGTCTCAAGGCGCTGGGGAGGGATGGGGCGCTACTGATCGAACAGCCCGGTCTTGAGTATTCTCCTGAAGGTCAGCAGGTCTTGGGTCCGTCGAAGGCTCAGTGGGAGGGTGTTCCATGTCTTGGCGTCGAGGTAGGAGAAGGATCTCCCACCGGTGGTTGTTCTTCGGATGCGCGGGACGGTGGCGAGTGAGAGGTCGGCGGAGCGTAGCTGGCGGTTGGAGATGGTGAAGGAGAGCTGTCTGGTGGAGTGTCTTGTGTGCGTGGGTGAGGAGCTTGAAGGATATCCTCTTGTTGACGGGGAGCCAGTGCAGGTTTCTCAGGGGGGGGTGATGTGGCCGTGGCGTGATAGGCCGAGGATCAGTCGTGCTGAGGTGTTTTGGATGCATTGTAGTCGTTTGATGAGCTTGGTTGGGGCTCCCGCGTAGAGGGCGTTTCCGTAGTCTAGTCTGCTGCTGACGAGGGCCTGGGTGACTGTCTTTCTTGTATCTGTCGGGATCCATCTGTAGATCTTGCGGAGGGTGTTGAAGCAGGAGGAGGAGACGGCGTTGACTTTCTTGGTCATTGAGAGCGTTGATTCGAGTATGATTCCCAGGTTGCGTGCGTGGTCGGTGGGTGTCGGGGCTGCCCCCAGTGCTGTTGGCAACCAGGAGTCGTCTCAGGCTGAAGGGTTGGAGCCGAGGAGGACCATCCTAATGACCGCTTCTGCAGAGCGTCACCATTACCCTTTATTTAATTAGTAACCTTCTCATGAAAGTAAAATTGTAACGGTCAAATTGCAATCAGTGCCTATTGTCAACTGAATAGTGTATAAGCAGCTTAAAATCTCAGAGGTTAGCCATTGCTCATTTATTTTATTAGCAGTAGTATTTCTGAAAGCCAAGCAAAACCTGAATAATCTCAATGAAGTAATAGTCCCATAGTTAGCTCAGTCTGGCTGGTAGTAGATTCACTAGTCCCTAAGCCTATCTAAGCATAAGCACTGAGAATTGATAATCCGCAGTCTATTTCTGCAAGTTCTGTCTTTCTAGCAGTTGCTTCAGTGATCTTATTTTCAGTTTTTTTTTCATTAAGTTATGTGTCTCAGCTACACAATTACTTTATTATTTTTTACTAAAGTATATAACAATATTTCCAATACACGTTTCCATGTTTGAAGGAAAACATGGTTTTCATTTTAAATGCACCAAAAAAACATATCCTATAATAAAATCCATAACGGATAACTTGTGTAATATATATGTCTACTGCCATTTTGGGGTTCTAGAGGTATTTACCATCAGCTCTGCTTTCAGGTTCTACTAAACTCAACTAGCGAGGCTCACTGAGCCAGGGGTGTTACATCTGTTGCTTAAGATAGTAGACCTAGTGTAGGTTGCTCTTAACACCTGGGTAATGATCTTAATGACCCCATCCCAGGCTGAGAAAATCCAGGGTTCAATCAGGCTGAAACACTGCCATGATACCGGTGTTCATGTTAACCCAGTATGTAACATGCATGGCCATGCCAGCATACACATAATCCTCAAGACTGTATGGAAAGCTCATATTCCAGTGCCAGCTGAAATAGTTACATTCAATATTGCCATGTATATATCCCCACTGTCATGCCAGTCCCCACTATGCCCAAAAGCATACCACACCTGTCCGTTTCCATGTGTCATTTCCATGCTAGGAGACACTCTTCCCAGCTACTCACTTGTCTGGCTGCACTGGCCTGCGCTCGTTTGCTGGGCTTTTGCAAATATTAAGCTGAAGTAGGCATCTGGAAGGGATGGCTCCACTGCCAGTGCGGAAAGTGCAAAGGTGAGAGGTGGGATGCTTGCGAAAGTCTCAGCCAATGGCTCAAGCCACTTTCTTTTAATTCTCATTGTACCACTTCAGACGATGAGCAGCTATATGCAAATCAGTCTTAATCCATCTCCAATAAGAACACTTCTTGCCTTAACTGTCATGCCACGCCACCTCTGAATGGGAGCACAGCCTGATTTGGCCTCGACAGTGAGGTACAGCTTAGTTACTGTCATGCAATAATCAGCAGATCCCCGACAGAGCATACTTGTACGTGGGGCATCATACCGAGGAAAACTCCAAGGTAACGGGTAGAATGCCTGCGAAAGGCTCAGTGACTTCTAGTAACTCTGGCCAAATTCCAATCCTTCTTTTTTTGCCTGCTTTGCCACTCCAAACGGAGTCCATCCATATATGCCAATCCACTTTTGTTCTGCTCCAACAAGAATAGTCCAGTCCGAATTGCTAGGCCAGGCTACCTCTAGATTAGCGTTGGCCTAATCCCTGTACTCCGTGTGCTATTTACATAATCAGCAACCACCCATCATGTTAACGATTTAATTGCATTAAAAAAAACACTATTGACTCTGACTCTTCTCCAATCCCAGCCCCTACCAATACACACATCAAAAAGAGTTCCAGGCATAATGGGCTACAGCTCGCCCTCAACCTATTCCACCCTGAGTAAGAGCTGGATATGCAGAGGTTAGTTACACATTCCCACACCAGTATTCACATTGGTACATCACTTTTACCTGGAATACAGTGCATATGGAGTGGCAAATTCCATTACCAGTATTCATATTCATACATCCCCATTACCTTAAATCCACTACTTTGGAGGTACAATGTTGGACACATTACTGCAACCAAAAGCATACGAGTAGGTCTTTGGATGAGTATTAGAGCAATTGTGTGGTAAGGCTAGTGGGCAGGTAAGTTGCAGGGTTAGGCGAAGTTTTAAAATTAGGGCTAGATTAGTTATAATTAGGGTTATTGTAAGCCATATGATTTGAGTTTATATTGATGTCCATAAGGTGGGCCGTGATGCCATTATTGACAACCTCTACATTATGTCCTGGATTTGAACCAGATTGCAATAGAGCCTGATTCGAGGCTGGGTAGAGTAAGGGAGCAACTTACTCCGATCTGTCACTTTATAATTCGGGTCAACACCACCAGGTTTTACTGGTGACAACTCTGTTTGCCCTCCAAATTTCTCCTTTGCTCTGTGCTAAGACTTGTATGTTAAAACAGTGCACTCCCAGCCACCATTTTTTGTTCACAAGCCAGTGAAACCAGCCCTCCTGCCCCCACCCCCCGCAACAGGGATTTTCTACATCAGAGGGTGCTTCTGTGAGCTGTTTAAACTGTGTGTACTAGGGCCTGTGCACTTCGTTTTTTGGCCAGCAGAGGGAGTAAAGTTTTATTCAAACAGTATTGTTAGATTTCAAGTTAGTGAGGCCCTTACCTGCTGAAGTCTAAAGTGTGGATTGAGCCAGTCTGTCTCCTTGGAGATTCTGAACAGGAGAAGCAGCTGCCCAGACTTCACCTCCAAGCCAGCAGACCATTGGCTATTCAGCTACCAGGCAAATCTGAGCCCTCCACTCACACCTGCCCAGGCCCCTTAAGGCCTTGCTGGGTGCACCCCAAATCATTCTCCTCCATCTTGACTCAAAAAGTCATACATACGCCCTTTACTGAAGAAAACAAACTTGGACCTGCTGAACCCTGACAACTACAGACCCATTACAAATGGACTGTTCCTGGGCAAACTGACAGAAAGAGCAGCATTCACCCAGATGTCACAATTCATTGAAGAGAATGACATACTTTCAGACTTCCAAACAGGATTCTGGGAAAAGTACTGAATCTGCCCTCCTTGTTATCTGGGATGACCTAAAGAATACAGTTGACCGCAACTGGGTTGCTGCGCTACTCGTCTTGGACCTCTCAGCTGCCTTTGACACACACGGTTGACCATGACGCTCCAAAACAAAGACTCTATGAACCCGGCATAGAGGGAAGTGCTCTAGACTGGATCGCGTCCTACCTTCGAAACCGAACTAATGTAATCTATACCCCACCTTTCTCGTCCAAACCGTACCCCACAAAAGCAGGGGTCCCTCAAAGTTCTATCATCTCGCCCATGCTTTTCAAAATCTACATGAAGTCATTACCAGTACTGATCAATAAATTTCACATCACGTGCTATAACTATGCAGATGACACGCAAATACTCCTTCAACTGGAATGCCCCAAAGACATTGAAAAATCCCCACTTTTCAGTTGTCTCAGAGCTGTGGATCAGTGGATGACCTGGAGCCATCTCAAATTGAATGCTTCAAAAACTGAAATACTCACGTGTGGCCATTGGAATCATTACAGCCTGCTTGCCGCATGGCCTGATGAACTGGGATCACTGCCTAAAGTATTGAAGGAAGTAAGAAACCTCGGAATGACCATAAACTCCAAGTTGTCGAGGAATGCCCAAGTGGATAAACTAGCAAGATCAAGCTTTGCTACTATAAAAACGCTGCGACTAATTTTCCCTCATTTGGGATTTTCACACAAGGTCCAAGCTACCATCTCCCTTGTTCTGTCCAAACTCAATTACACCAATAGCCTCTACCACGGATCACCTTATAACAACCATGAAAAGACAACAACTCTCCTGCCAGACTACTCTTGCATATCAATCCTCAAGACCACATCTTCCCTGCCTTGGGAGCCCTGCATTGGTTACCGGTGTGAGAAGTTAGCCTGGCATATGATGTCCACTATTCTAGTGGGCTCCTTGCACCAGTCTAATCGGCCCTTATTGATGGTGGTTTTAAAGTCAACCTTATAGACAAGCTATCCTAGTGGTAGCATGGACCAGCAGTCATAGGCTAAGACTTCAGAGAGCATGTGAAGCAAGCGGTTTTACCAATTCTAATCCCTTGAATACCAAATGAAAGGACACCACACAAGGTATATATCAAATATATATGTATTTATTTCTAACACAACCACTCTGCACTCTTTATGAGGTCAGAGGTAAAAGTTACTCAATTAGCGTACGATAAGTTGCACAAATACAGTTAGGCCCTAGGGGGCTCTCAAACCATATACTAAAAGTGGTATAAGAACCACGTCTGAAACAGTGAGTAGGCCTAGGGCCTGGGGAATCGCTGGGGCTACACTAAACAACCAAAGGTTAGGAAGTAGGAGGCCCACTAGAGACGTGTGCAGTGTCTAAACACAGTCCCCAGTGTTAGGAATCGAGCTAGTCCTGTTTCAATGGCCATGCCTTGCTATCATGTGACCAGGGGTAGGGAGATAAATAGTCAGTCCTACCTTTAGCTCATTGCTCGATATTGCCAGTGTTTGGATTCCCTTCCTGGTTGTTGGATGCTGGAGGCTGCAGAGCTGATTTGTCCTCTCTGTGATCCTTTCCCTTGTTTGCTGAGCTGTACCCTCTCACGGGCTCGTGAGGAGGGTCATTCCTGTTTTTTACCTCGTTCCCGTCCCTTCCCCGTCTTTTCTTTCCTGTGTTAGGTATTTAGAGGTATCCTGGTATCCCTCCCTTCTTTTCCTTTCTTTTCTCTTCTTGTCACTGGGGGGTTTAGTTTTTGCTTTCCGTTTTGTTTGAGTGAACCGGGGGCTCCCGGTCACTTTAGCGAGCCTGCCAGCGTAACGCGGTAGTGCTGAGAACCGCCGCTACACTTTAGCGCGTCCCAACCTCAGCGCTATCCGCCTCCTTGTTTGCGGAAGTGACGTTTCGGGTCACTCCGCGGCGGTTCTGATTTTACACAAGCGCTGTTTGGAAAGCGCACGGAGGGTTCCCTGTTTACTGCCCTTTCGGAGTCTTAAAGTCCTCTAACGGGCTTTTTTGGTAGTGGCTACTTGCCTTCCCTGACCTTTTTCCCCGATTCCCTTTTTACAGCGCCAGTGTCATGACCCATGCTCCCGCATTGATACTGCTATAATCTATGCAGCAGTTCGAACCTTATAACGTTGGTTTTTTCACGTTACACAGCATCTTTGCGAGGCCAAGCCTGCATTATACACAGGTGAGAGGGGCTAACTGGTGGACAAGGCATGGTCATTGGGGGTTGATATTAGTAGTGTCCAGTGTATGTACAACGTGTTGTTTTTCCCTACTTGTGCTGCAGGTGCAGAAGCGTAAAGATCGTGGGAGCAGTGTCCTGGTGCTGTCAAGGGTGGCAGACTTGGTGTCTCCTTCATATAACCACCCTCTTTTCTAGCCCATAGGTGCACCCACAGTGTGGTTCCTGTGGGTGTCCAGTGGGCAGGAGAAGGGGACTGGTGCATGCTACGTCCCTGCAGTGTTTGGGCCGGTTGGGGATCTAACAGAATATCGAGCCCACGTTAATATAACACTGCCCGGACTAGCATGGATGAGGATGGGAATTCACTGGGGGGTGGTACGGGGGGCCCCTCAATGCAGGATATTATGGGAGCTGTTCACACCCTGCAGGCACAGGTGCAAGAGTTGCAGCAAGAGAATGTAGGGCTGAAGCAGGAGTTAGTAGCCGTTAGAGCCCGAGAACAGTCACAGCAGAGGGGCACTACTTCAGTGATCCAGCCAGCTACCTTCCAGTATACTGGAGGAGCGGGATCTAGTACAGCTAGCGGCGGTTCACCAATAGCGGTAACAGTCTCCACTCCTGTGGCAGTGCCCTTGGCCCCCCCTGAGAGATTCACAGGAGACAGTGACAAATTTGGCACCTTCATGAACCAGTGTCAACTGCACTTTATGTGCAGAACTAATGCCTTTCCTGACGACTCCGCTAAAATTGCTTTCATATTGTCATACCTGGCTGGTAACGCGGCCCAATGGGCAATTCCGTTAGTGGAAAATAACGACCGGGTGTTGTACAACTACCAGGCGTTTAAAGCTTTAATGCATGGTCTATTTGCCAAACATGCGTTCATGCAGGCCAGTGACGCCGAGCTGTTGAAACTGCGGCAGGGCAGGCAGGACTTGTTGTCTTATATCGCCAACTTCAATCGCTTGGTCTCCGAGACACATTGGCCGACGGAAAAGAGGACGTCCCTTTTCTATCAAGGGTTAAACGAAGAATTGAAGGACATAGTGTCTCAAGTGGTGGATCCTCCAGAAGACTGTGCGGCATTCATAGACTTGGTAGTGAAACTTAACCATAGGGTGACAGAACGGCGAGGTGAGCGTAGCAGATTTCAGTACTCAAGAGGTGGTTATGTGAGACCAGAGGTAAAGGCAGGAGGTGAGAGTAAAGCCACACCCGAGCCTATGGAGATAGGTGGAGTACGAGGCCCTTTGACACTAGAGGAAAAGAAGAGAAGGAGAGAGAAAAACTTGTGCTTGTATTGCGGACAAGGGGGGCATTTTGCACGTGATTGTCCCGTGAAACCTTCTGGAGCTGGGTTTGGGAAAAAGGTGGCATGCATACAAATAGAACGGAGAACGGAGAAGACATTACAATATGAAGTGGTGGGGGCGATTGATCAGGCCCCTAGGCATTTTGTGATTAACGCGCAGTTATTGATATCCGCGCAGAGCCGTGTCCCTGTGTCTGTGTTACTTGATTCCGGGGCCACCGGGAATTTCATGGATATATCGATGGCGGATAAATTGATGGTTCCTTGTCGGCTAAAAGAACAACCGGAACCAGTAAGGGCCATTGATGGAACCGAGTTGACTTCGGGGTGTATCACCAGACAGACCGAGCCCTTGGGTTTAGTGTGTGACAATGGGCATGTGGAATCCGTGGTTTTCGATTTGATTGATGCCCCCTCGTTTGGCTTGGTTCTGGGGGTCCCGTGGTTACAAACGCACAACCCCAGGATTGACTGGTCACTCTAGACTTGGTACACTGCTTAAAGAACTGTTATGTAGTGGCGGCGGAGCAGATTAACCCTTTGTCCTGTGCGGCTACCGAGATGTGTAGAATCCCTCCACAGTATGCGGCCTATGAGGAGGTGTTTGACAAAGAGTGTGCCCAAGGACTCCCTCCCCACAGGTCATACGATTGTAAGATCGACCTCATACCGGGTGCCCCGTTGCCATGTAGTCGGGTTTACGCATTATCTGAACCAGAAGAGGCTCATCTGAAGACCTATATAGATGAGATGTTGTCATTGGGGTACATACGCCCTTCCTCTTCGCCCGTGTCATCGGCTATCTTTTTTATACCCAAAAAAGAGGGGTCCTTGAGGGCCTGTGTGGACTACCGCACCTTGAATTCCGCAACGGTTAAAAACCGTTACCCTCTTCCGCTCATCTCCGTGTTGCTGGACCAACTCCGCAAGGCTACAGTATTCACTAAACTGGACTTGCGGGGCGCATATCATCTTATCAGAGTCCGGCCAGGGGATGAGTGGAAGACGGCTTTTAAGACGAAGTACGGATTGTTCGAATACACTGTAATGCCGTTTGGTCTATGCAACGCGCCCGCGGCGTTTCAGTTCTTCATAAATGCAGTACTTGGTAAATATCTGGACCAAACCGTTATAGTGTATTTGGATGACATTCTCATTTATTCGGAAAAAGGTCTTGATCACACAGAGCATGTGAGACAGGTGTTAAGGACATTACAGGAACATCATTTGTACGCCAAGTTAGAGAAATGTCAGTTTGGGGCGTCTGAAGTGGAGTTCCTGGGATTTGTTATTTCTGCGTCAGGCATTCGTATGGATCCAAAGAAGATTCAGGCTATAGTGTCCTGGCCAGTGCCGACGAATGTAAAACAAATTCAGATGCTTCTAGGATTCGCTAACTTTTATCGGCGATTCATTCTCCTTTTCTCCGAGATAGTGGCCCCAATGACTCGCCTCTTGAGAAAGGGCGCTCCTTTTGTTTGGACTGGTGAAACTCAGGAGGCTTTTCGGATGTTGTTGAAACAGTTTGTGTCTGCACCTGTATTGGTGCATCCTGGTCCTGCCCTGCCGTATTTTGTTGAAACAGATGCGTCCTTGTGCGCGGTAGGAGGTGTTTTGTCGCAGAGAGACGAAGCCACCGGCCATATGCATCCCATTGCGTTCTTTTCCAAGACTCTATTGCCAGCAGAACGCAATTATACGGTGGCAGAGAGAGAACTGCTGGCGGTCAAACTAGCGTTTGAAGAATGGCGCCATTACTTATGGGGTGCTCGCCATGTAATCACCATCTACACCGATCATAAGAATTTAGAATTCTTTCGTTCTGCAAGGGCATTAACACCGCGTCAGATGAGGTGGGTTTTGTTTTTTAATGAATTCGATTTCGTTATAACATATCGACCTGCAGCCCAACAAGTGAAATCTGATGCGCTCTCTAGAATACATGTGGATAGGAAGGAAGAGGAATCTTTGAGTGCCAGTAGAACCATGATAGATCCGGAGAGAATCGTAGGGGCATTGACACTGGAAGAATTTCCTGCTCTAGTGAAAGACCAGTTAAGTCACTTGGATCTGGCCCCTTGGTTATCCCTGCCACATATTGAGATGAAGGATGGTCTGTTGTACAAGGAGGGCAAGTTGTTTATTCCCCCTGAACTGAGGGATGTGGTGTTGGAGTGGTGTCATTCTTCAACCTTGGCAGCTCACCCGGGTATACGAAAGACGAAGGACCTGTGCATGAGGTGGTTTTGGTGGGAGTCCATGTCCAGAGATGTTCAGGGTTATGTAAGTGCGTGTCCAGTGTGTGTAACGAGCAAGCCCTCGCATTGCAAACCCTCGGGACTTTTACAGCCTTTGGCAGTACCACCTGGTCCATGGCATTCCTTGAGCATGGATTTCGTAACCGATCTACCTACGGTCACAGGTCTTACTACTGTATTAGTGGTGGTAGACTTATTTACCAAGATGGCCCACTTTATCCCGTTTCCCAAGATTCCTACCGCAAAGGAGATGGCAGTGGTGTTCATGTCCTCCATTGTGCGTTTACATGGGCTACCGGAGGTGATTGTATCTGATAGAGGGGCCCAGTTCGTTTCGCACTTCTGGACTGAGTTATGTCAGGCGCTTAAGACCAACATCTGTCTCTCTTCAGCATACCACCCCCAGTCTGACGGTCAGACTGAGCGCACTAATCAGACGATGGAGCAATACTTACGGTGTCTGATAACGTCCTTGTTGTGCGATTGGGTCACAGCATTGCCCATCGCGGAGTTTGCCTACAACAACAGTGTGCACTCCGCCTTGGGCATGTCCCCTTTTTTTTGTTCCCTGGGGTACCATCCAAGGGCTATGGCGATACAACCCACGGGTCGCGTGCCAGCCATTGACAGTATATGTAGGCAATTGGGGGAAGTCTGGACCTTGGCGCGAAATAGTCTCTTGGAGGCAAAGGAGGCTATGAAGACACAAGCGGATAAACACCGAGTCCCTGCTCCTGCCTACAAAATTGGGGATCTAGTGTGGCTGTCTTCCCGCAACTTGAGGTTACAGGGACCACGTAAACTGCAGCCCAGGTTTGTGGGTCCTTATCCCATCCTCCAGGTTATCAATCCGGTGGCAATGAAGCTTGAGTTACCACAGGAGTACAGGGTGCACCCTGTTTTCCACACTTCACTGCTCAAACCCTATGTGCCAACTGATCAGGTGCTACCACCCCCCCCCCCTGCGGTCATGATTGATGGACAGGAGGAATATGAGGTCCAGGCTATCCTTGATTCGAAGCGCGTCAGGGGACGTTTGTACTATTTAGTGGACTGGAAGGGGTACACTAAAGACGACAGGTCCTGGGAGCCTGCTGGGGAGGTTCACGCCCCGCGGTTGGTTCGAGTATTCCATAGATCGCACCCCTCTAAGCCCAGACCGGTGGGGAGGATTGTCGGGGGGGGGGGTACTGTTAGGAATCGAGCTAGTCCTGTTTCAATGGCCATGCCTTGCTATCATGTGACCAGGGGTAGGGAGATAAATAGTCAGTCCTACCTTTAGCTCATTGCTCGATATTGCCAGTGTTTGGATTCCCTTCCTGGTTGTTGGATGCTGGAGGCTGCAGAGCTGATTTGTCCTCTCTGTGGTCCTTTCCCTTGTTTGCTGAGCTGTACCCTCTCACGGGCTCGTGAGGAGGGTCATTCCTGTTTTTTACCTCGTTCCCGTCCCTTCCCCGTCTTTTCTTTCCTGTGTTAGGTATTTAGAGGTATCCTGGTATCCCTCCCTTCTTTTCCTTTCTTTTCTCTTCTTGTCACTGGGGGGTTTAGTTTTTGCTTTCCGTTTTGTTTGAGTGAACTGGGGGCTCCCGGTCACTTTAGCGAGCCTGCCAGCGTAACGCGGTAGTGCTGAGAACCGCCGCTACACTTTAGCGCGTCCCAACCTCAGCGCTACCGCCTCCTTGTTTGCGGAAGTGACGTTTCGGGTCACTCCGCGGCGGTTCTGATTTTACACAAGCGCTGTTTGGAAAGCGCACGGAGGGTTCCCTGTTTACTGCCCTTTCGGAGTCCTAAAGTCCTCTAACGGGGTTTTTTGGTAGTGGCTACTTGCCTTCCCTGACCTTTTTCCCCAATTCCCTTTTTACAGCGCCAGTGTCATGACCCATGCTCCCGCATTGATACTGCTATAATCTATGCAGCAGTTCGAACCTTATAACGTTGGTTTTTTCACGTTACACAGCATCTTTGCGAGGCCAAGCCTGCATTATACACAGGTGAGAGGGGCTAACTGGTGGACAAGGCATGGTCATTGGGGGTTGATATTAGTAGTGTCCAGTGTATGTACAACGTGTTGTTTTTCCCTACTTGTGCTGCAGAAGCGTAAAGATCGTGGGAGCAGTGTCCTGGTGCTGTCAAGGGTGGCAGACTTGGTGTCTCCTTCATATAACCACCCTCTTTTCTAGCCCATAGGTGCACCCACAGTGTGGTTCCTGTGGGTGTCCAGTGGGCAGGAGAAGGGGACTGGTGCATGCTACGTCCCTGCAGTGTTTGGGCCGGTTGGGGATCTAACAGCCAGTTACCATTTACTTATAATGGGACACGAAGAAGTTGCAAAGTTACTGTTTAAGGGCACTTCCGGATGGACTACTACAAAACCCCTTTAGACTAGGCCACTTCAAGAGTCAAGACCCACGGGAGCACCGGAGTACTCGTGTTACCTCACCCAGGGACGCAGGGTGCGTAGGTGCCTTTTGGTGTCGGGTTTCGTCGATGTTTTCTATGGAGATCTGCAAAGAAAGTACTGCAGGCGACCAGAGGGAAAGTGTCCGGGTGGATCCAAGGGTGGATTGAAGATCTGAAGAACCTGAAAGCAGAAGGGACAGAGTCTGGGTCACTAGCCAGTGACCAGGAAGGAACCAGGCGATGTCGCGATGATCTCAGGTGAAGAGGTGAAACTTGTCTCTGCAGCCACGAGGACCTGGAGGTGTTGACGGCGACCAGGAGCTAGATTCGAGCTGTTCCACGGCGTATCTAGTTGATTGCAGTGTCGGGTTCCGGACTGGACCCAACAAGCCTTGGCAAATGCAATCCAGCAGGAAGTGAAGATGGGCTTCGGTGCAGATAGACCAGCAAGGTCTGAGGAGCTTCTCATTTGCAGGGAAGCTGGAGCAAGTCTGGAGCAAACAGGAAAGCAGTTTGATTTCAAAGGAATGTCTTCAGGGGGCTCACTAGCCAACGGGCTAGCAACCGGGAAGACGTGTCAAGCTGAAATGCAAGAGCAGGCCCCACGCGGCACTCATGGAGGGCTGCGCTTCGGTGCAAATGGTGCTCAGGGCTGGGGCTTCTCGTACCCCAATGCACAACTGCGAGTTGCCTCGGGAGTTGATGCAGTTAGCAAAATGCAGGATGTCCAGGGTGTCCGGTCCCACGCCTCTCGTGTCCGCCACGGGTCTCAGCTTTGCTGTGTATGTGGATCGGAGTCAGAGAAGTCTGGAAGTCCAGTTACTGTGTCGCTAAGTCTTCGGGTTCCGGCGGGAGCGTTGACAAAGCAGACCGGCAAGTTACTGGTGGTGCCTGTTTGCACAGGGTGGTCATTCCTTGACCACAAGGGAGATGTCTTCTAATCGGAATAGAACGTCGAAGGTCCAAGAGTTCTGTATCGAGGTTTCGTTCCAGGATAATCTAAAGTCCTGGGGACACAGCTCCTATACTTGTACTAAGCTAAGGGGCTAGAGAACCTGCCTAGGTCCCTCCTATGGGTGGACCTGAGAAGGGGGTGGTTACACACCTTTCCCTTTGTCCAGTTTTGCGCCAGAGCTGGGGCTGGAGTGCCCCAGCAACTATGCATGGAGCGCCTTGTGTGCCCCAGGCAGTGTCTAGATGCATTCACTGAATGCAGCCCTCCCTGCCCCAATACACAAAACCCCTGTCTGGGGAGGTGCTGGCACCTCCCTGGACAGGAAACCTATTGTCCAGGCCGCCCTTGCTGGGGTTTCCCCCAGCAACAGGAGGTCAGACTCGTGTCTGTGGCAGCAGCATCCATTTTGTAATGCTGAGGCTCTGTTTAAGTTTAACCAGGTAAAGCAGTAACATACATGTCTTTTCCCTCTAGAAGGGTGGACTGCTACCCCCGCCGCCAGAATTGGCGGGGGGTGGGGTAGTATTCCAAAGTGCTTGACACCTTACACAACATGTTTTGATAAAGCCAAACCAAAGTTAGCATTAACCGCAAGGATTATAATGCACTTAAGAGTACATGGTATGGCTATATCATAGAACAGCTATAAGGAGATGGTTCTGAAAGCTGCAGAGGGGCTTAGCTCATGCTAGGGCACCCTCTCACATAAAACCAAGAACTCTGCCTCCAGGATTGTCGAGGCCTACCATAGGAGTGACTTATAGGTGCATATGTGTCTATATATAAGGTAGATATAGGTATACTATAACTAAGTAAGGGGTGATTACACCACCTTACCCAAGCTGTGTGATCAGCCTGTGGTGTCAGTTTGGAGGGCCAACCAGGGGTGGCATAATACATGCTGCAGCCCCTGGTAGGCCTTGGATGCACCTATGCCCTGGGTTACTATGGTACACTATACAGGGGCTCACAAAGGTGACCCAATACCCAATCTGGCATGTACCTAAAGTAGAAGGACGAAGGTTTTTGAATCAGTAAAAGGGTGCACTGCCTGTTCATACGCATATAGTTTCAAATAACAAAAATTTCCTAGGTGCTATACGGCGAGTGGACAAACCCAAACCACTCCTGTGAGTAAAGAAGTACTCCTGTCAGACAAACGGTTTGCGAAGCACTCTGTAAATTAACGACGTTTTGTACAATGACAATATACAAGCACATTCCAGAACACCAAATTGACAGAAGTGAACAAAGTTCCACAAGATGATTAAATCTTGGAGTCTTTAATGAAGATTACAGCCAGCCGACACGTGTTTCATCGCCTTCGCGATTCCTCAGGGCTAGATGGCCGTGTCAACATCCGAAGGTCGCTTAGCTGGTGATAATTCCGACCCAGCCGGGCCTTCCCCTAGTAGCACTGGTGTGAGTGCGTCCAGAAGCGGTGAAAGTCCTTATATATATATTTAAAAGGCATATGCGTTTAAGTCGGGCTCGGAAATCACTCGGTGTCTTTCACCAGACTATCGAAACTTCTGTGGTCAGAGAGCGTGCAATATCAATTCTTTTGTAAGGAAACCTGGTGCGGTTCCAAATGGACGAGTGCAGCTCTTCCGGGCCCGGTTCCGCATACACGGAACCGGGCCCGGAAGAGCTGCACTCGTCTGTTACCTCGGGAAACGCCGCACACGGCTTGATACAAAATCTATTTGGAACCGCACCAGGTTTCCTTACAAAAGAATTGATATTGCACGCTCTCTGACCACAGAAGTTTTGATAGTCTGGTGAAAGACACCGAGTGATTTCCGAGCCCGACTTAAACGCATATGCCTTTTAAATATATATATAAGGACTTTCACCGCTTCTGGACGCACTCACACCAGTGCTACTAGGGGAAGGCCCGGCTGGGTCGGAATTATCACCAGCTAAGCGACCTTCGGATGTTGACACGGCCATCTAGCCCTGAGGAATCGCGAAGGCGATGAAACACGTGTCGGCTGGCTGTAATCTTCATTAAAGACTCCAAGATTTAATCATCTTGTGGAACTTTGTTCACTTCTGTCAATTTGGTGTTCTGGAATGTGCTTGTATATTGTCATTGTACAAAACGTCGTTACTTTACAGAGTGCTTCGGCAAACCGTTTTTATGTACCTAAAGTACATGGTATCAATTTAGAGAGAGAGAACAGCTGGGCTGTGGGTCTGATTAGCAGGCCCACAGCCACACTAAAGTCGAAAAACCAGAAAATCACAGCAAAAAGTGGGGGTGACCATAGGAAGCAGAACCCTACTCTCCTACAACCGGTTGCCAGAAGATCCACGTTCAAGCTGCTTTGTATCACCCACAAAGCAATACATGGAATGGGACCACTCTTCATCAGGAATAAAATCACCAAACGCATTCAAAAAAGGAACCTCCGCTCTAAAGGAGCATCTCGCCTCAAAATCCCACGATACAAGAAAAAAACCATGGGTGGCACATCCTTCTCTGTTCAAGCAGCCAAACTATGGAACTCTTTACCCCCAACATAAGGTCCACCGACAACCACCCCATCTTCAGAAAACTACTCCAGATTTGGCTCTTCCCCACATAAGCACCATACGCAAACAGAAATTTACAGTATATCCCTCTGTACAAGCATTTGTTTTCACTATAGATATGTACCTATCTTTGTGTATTACTTTGTACAATAATTATGTTGTTGAGAGAAATAATAATAACTAAAAATCATCTTTGGTCTACATGTACATACTTCCATTGTGCATCTATGTACCTTCCATGTCCTTGGATCTGTGTGTCTGATACTTTTCTCCTGAAAAAAGCATAGCCAATGCACTACCATATTTCTCATCCTGTGCCTCTATCAATATCTTTAATCTACATATACTTACCTCCTTTATTTATCTATATACTTTCAATGTAATTATGGATCCATATATTAATCACTTTTTCTAATTTAGCATTTCCAATGCACTACCCTATTTCTCAGCCTATACTTCGCTCAATATATCTTCTAGCCTAACCTTCTGACTCATCTCAAACTTCTTCTACTACTCCTTCCAATGCACTACCCTATCTCTCATCCTATACATTATCAATATATCCTTTACATCCACTCTCTCATTTATCCCAGACCCCATACCACTACAATGATTGCCAAAATAACCCTTTCTAGACTCTCTCCTACTTTACCCTCCTTGCATCATCTGACACCTTTTACTATACCGATCCCCTAAAACAAACCTTTCTAAACTCTTCCCTCTGAGTCCTCCCATCCAAAACGCCTTTTTACTCATCCAATAGGTTTCTCCTACTGCTAAGACCTAAAAAAAAATACAAAAATCCTTCACTCTTTTATCCCTCCACTATCCTTTTAAAACTAAATTAACAGACTAACATGTTCACTTCTCAAATTCCATATTAAACTATACTAATATACTACCCAAATAACTGAATAACATATCCACTACTCAAATTACTTCATATTTTTTTACTATACTAATTTTCAACAGTAATCCTTTATGCGTACCGGAGTGGCGTGCTACTCGCCAGAAAAGCGCTTCAACACCCATCATGGGTAACAAGTGCTATATGAATGTAAATCTTTCTTCCCCTTTTATCCCTCATCTATCCTTCTCACTCCAAGTAACTGACTAATATCCACTACTGAAATTACTTCATATTTCACCATATTAATTCACCTCTAATCAGACCCTCCAGGATAGGATCGCGAAATCGGCATTTTTGTAAAAATGCCGCGATTTTTACAAAACTGCCCGCGAAATCCAGCACTTTCTATTGGCTTCGTGGCTCTCATCACCACGGAGCCAATAGAAAGGGTCAGGGGGTCAGGTCAAAGTGTCTCTCATCCTGTGTGCGCCGTGCATTACCCCCCCATCACCTCACTTGTGCCGCCTCCTCTCACCTGATCCTGTCTCCTGCTGCTCCTGCCTGCTGCTGCCTCCCCCTCCCAGGATTTCACATCGCGGCTGTGCTGTGCTGTGCCGGTGTTTTTCACATGCAAATGAGCCAGACAGGGCCTCTTGGAAATGAAACGCAAAGATAACAAAAGGGCAGACCGAGATGTGGAGTATGCACGAGCTGCTGGAAGCGGAGGAAGTTGCGAACTCCACGTTCTCTCGTGGTTAGAGCCCACAAAGCAAAGCGAAAACGTATTTTACAAAATGCATAAAAAAGATAACTCTGAAATTGTGCTTGGACGTTTCCAAATTGTTATTTTCTGCTCTGTATTTTTAGCATTTGCTGTACACGGAAGTCTGGTGATAATTCCTTGACTTTTAAGTTCCGCTCCCTAACAAAGTTCAACAGTTAGATTGCACCTTTAAAAGCCCTTGTTAATAACAGAAATCACACCTTTTTTTTTTTTTTTTTTTTTACCCCTGAGGACGAAAACCTGAGGTAGCTATGACGGGAATCGAAATGTTTGGCTTTGATGCCGTAGGATATGCCTCGAACAATCTTTCCCCTTGTCTGAGGTTTCTTCGCATTGTCATTCAAACACTGCAAAGGAAAGCACAAGGTTTCGGCATATGTAGCATATAATTATACTACTACTACTGTAACGACTTCTAATTCTACATTTATTGTTAATAATATTACAATTAATAATAATGACAATACTAACAAATATAATAATAAGATTGTAAGGTCCAACTCGTCTGTATTTATTTTAAGGGAAACAAAGTGTCTACATTGTAAATAAACCAAATATACATAGCTTCATGTTGTTAAATAACTAAGATATCTGTGTTTGTTTTAGAAAAAATGGCCAAATAAAATGCCGCTAAATTTCCATATTTGTGCCGCTAAATTTCCATTTTTGTGCCGCTAAATTTGCTAATCCATGCCGCTATATCCTGGGGGTCTGTCTAATCCTTTGTAGGCTTCCTGAATAGTGTGCGTCAACAAACACTCTATAAATACAAACCTTTGTCCTCCTCTATCCTTCTGTTATCATTCCAAAGCCAAATAACTGACTAACCTATCCACCACTTACAATGTACTTGCATGTTTCACTATACTAATTCAACACTAATCCTCTATGGGTCCTGGAGTAGCATGCTACTCGCCGAAAAAGCGCTTAGATGCCTCGTCAGGGGTAGTAAGCGCTCTATGAATGCAATTACAATACAATGCCCACACATGTACATTACTGGGGCTGGAAACCATTTGTAAGCACATGCCAGATACCCTATTTACTCTATTCAAAGAAAATAACAAAACCGCTTTCAAATGATCCAAGTGGATATCGTAAATAATATGCCTGTACTTGATCGCGCAGATTCCTTCAATTCTTACTGTACATCCAGTCTCACTTTTTTCAGTATTTCTCTTTCTCACATACTCTTGCCTTCTCTTTCACAGTTTTCTCTGTCTCCGATCGCAGTGTTGCTAAGCATTCCAGGATCTCACTTCTAATATTGCTATACACCTGATCACATCATGGACGGTAGAGAGGTGCTAACATTGCTATTTATCTAAACATAGTGGCAAATGGTGAACGGTACTAACCATGGCAGAATCCCGCTTTTAACAAAACACCTTCTCTGACAGAAGGTAAGGTAGGACTCAACTTCTAGAGTTATGAACATCCTGGCTGACAGTAAGCCTGCCTGGGGAGCCACAAGCATAACCGGTTTAAGACTGAGCAACCTGCCTCATTGCCTGCAGTGGGAAATCCTCCCACTACTCTTGTGTGCAAGGAGGCCATCTTGGGTTTGTGTACACTAAGGCCTGAATCGAAAGGATCTTGTGACCATTTAAAATGTCTAACCTGGTTAATTTAAATTGGCAGCCTGGTTGGTGTTTCTAAGAACATGTGAAGTATTGTGTCTCCTTCAATGTACTTGCTTTGAATCCTATCCTATCTCTCTCTTTTACAGAGGCTGAATTATACAGAAAGATCCGTATTCAGATGCGAGCTAAAGATTTGCTGCAGAAGTCTGTAGCACCTATCACTATGGAGAGGGGACGGAAAGATGCTCTCTCCAGCACCGCCCTGAAAACTCAGGCTGAGCGGCTCAGCTTCCTGCAGCAGAACTTGCGCTTTCAGCCCAGGACCAATCCCCAGATGCCTGACTTTGATGCACTTTACAGGGCTTTCCAGAGGAAGGTGATGAAAACTAGTGAGGTGAAGGAAGCAACTCGCAATAAACCGTTCAATCTGAGCACTTCCAACCTACGCACCAGGCCAAGGAAGAGCATGGATGGTGGGCCCAAGGTGAGGGTTCGCTTTGCTCCTATCCGCTTACATTGCCTCCTTATCAAACCTCTTGCATTAACAGAACATCTGATTGCACCCCGATGATCTCTAGTAATGAGCGGAGAGTGTCTGGTACCATAATCTCTAGAAGTGCACCTCTGGTTTTGCAGCACTGTGATGCTGGTTGCATACGGTTACAGTGGCTTATGGGCGTGCTAGATTCCACCCTTTAGAAAGGTTCCACTCTGTTATTATAGTTGAACATGTGTACTTGCTTATCTCACCTTATGTGAGATGCCACCAAAATCTCCAGATGTAAAGTTCTGGTTATGAAACACCCTATTGTATTACTGTGGAAGAGTGATTATGGCACATGCGAGCTCTGCACCGGGGTGTTCCAACACCTGGGTCTGGTTATGGAGGAGATGGTGCCAAACTGCTTTCTCCAGCAATAGTACTCTGTCTTCAGTGTGAAGTAGCCGTTTCCAGAGGTAATGCGCCTGTTAGTTTCACCATTTTGGAGGTCAGGTTATGCACATCAGAATGATGTGGCAGTTGAATGTCAAGTATAAATCCCCTCTTTTGTTTATTGGTGTGCTCTGTTTGAAGGTTCATATGATGTTATTTTTAGGAAGAGGTCCACAATCCAATGAGGCGAAGCCATTCTCTGACTGGCCTGTCTTCCTTGTCCTCCAACACACTGCCTGTCTACATCACAGACAGCACCAAGAGGAGAGAATTTGCCATTCGGTGAGTAACTTTGCCCGTCCAAATGTAATGCAAGGTCAATTTCCAAGGTTTTAACACCATCGCTGCTGATTGTATCCTTCTCCTGTGCTGGGCCCTAATGTAAACGGGTGTGCTCATGACCAGCTCAGCTCGTCATGAGCACATGAGAGGTATAACTCATGACGAGCTGAGCTCGTCATGAGCATCGAAGGGGTTAATATTTAATGGCTTCTCTGCAACAAAACAGATTCACTTTGGGCCAGATGTACGAAAATTTGATTTTACGATTCTCTAATAGCTTTTTCTTGCAACTCACAATTAGACTAACAAAATGAAAAGTACTAATGTGTCTCAGACACATTAGCGATTCCCAAATGGGTCGCAAGGGACCTGCCTACTCCATATTCATGAGGTAGGTCGCAAATTGCGACCCATTGTGAATGGGCAATAACATAGGGATGGTGGCTTTCTGGGGACAGCAGACCACCATGTCTGTGTTAGCTTTTTAATAACTCAACCTTTTTTTAAATGCAGTTCTTTTCCCTTAAAGGGAAAACGGGATGCGTTTAAAAAGAAAAATGATTTTTTTTTTTTGTGGTCCGTGGGATTGACTGCTCTTAAAAAACTCTTTCGCTACCATTCACAAAGGGGAAGGGGTCACCTGGGGACTCCTTCCCATTTGCAAGTGGCTTACCACTTACTTGAAGTAGGTGGTAAACTGGGATTGTTTTGCGACCGCATTACGGTCGCAATACAATTGCACATCACCCTGCGACTCACAAACTCTATTTTGTGAGTTGATAATAGGGTACCGACTAGCAAAATAGGGTTTGTATATAGAAAAATGCATTTTACCGTTTGCGTATGTGGCCGGTACAATGTGTCGTACATTGGGCCTCTGACTGATATTTCCTTTTAATACTGTTCTACGTACAAAATGGAATAACTAATTTTTCCAAATCAGAAGAAGGTGAATTGACACTTTTGAACTAAAGTTTCATGACTTCTGCATGCAGCTCTCCAAAATTTCTTGGGCCCTGTTGTGCAGCACCCCCTTAATCTAAGGTTTGGAGGCAACCCTTTTTTGTCTGTTGACCTGCAGAACATTTCTTTTTACGAAGGGAGCCAACTAAACTACCTCTCCACAGACTTTAGTTTTTTTAATATTCCCTCCTTATAGGTCATGTCTTACCTGCATGCCTCATTAAACCTACAGAGTTTATACACAAGTCACCCACGTCATACAGCACTCTTTAGTCTCTCACTCGAGCAAGCGGAACTCACTCCTTACCTATAGGCGTGCGTTATTCCTGGAGTATAGCAGACTCCAGTACTCCCGTTACACACAGTTCCTTCATTCAAATGCCTGGAGTTCACGACCTGCAACACTCCTATATGTTTATGGCCAGAGTACAAACATTGCCCGTTCATCAGTCACTCTCGGTACCATTTTATTTTATTAAGAATCCACCAGTTTTCACTTGGTTTCCTCCATTTTTCTATTTGATTTGCTGGTATTTTGGTCTTTGCGTACTGGAAAACTACTAAACCGCTCCCAGTGTAAGTGTTCTGACCTATGTAACATGTTAACAATTGTTAATTCTGTTTGGCATCCCTATCTCTATAACAAGTAGACAGTGATATGACATAGGAAATGCACTCATTTCATATAGGTTAGATGTCATGTATCCTAGAGTGTACATTTAAACACCCAGCAAAAAAATTGTTGTTGAGAGATTCTCATTTTATATTTGTGATTTTAGATCATTAGAGAAGTAATTTAGCTTGAGTAGATATTGCTGAAATGGGCCGATTTTTCTCTGGACGTAATTTTTAAAAATGGCGGACGTTGCAGGGATTATGTAATCTTTCAGGAACCATGAGATTTATATACTTCATTTTGGTGTCAAAACATAGGTTTTGGGGGTCAAGTAGTTTTCTAGATACATAAAATAACTCCTCAGAGCAACCCTTCCACCATTTTCAAAAAGGGCTGCTGTCATAGAGGAAGAAGAGACATATATAGAAATGAAACTAATAATAATGTTTTTTAAATCCTTTTATGCATACACCAAACAATGTGTATGATCTGAATATGAAATAAATGTAATGTTTATCACTCCTGTTTTAGACACATTTTCAAAGTTTACGTTATTTATTTGTGTGCACTTGCAGAATGTTGAACATTTGAGAAGAGCATATTGACAGGGACATCCCTTTATAGCACAGGTTTTTCAAGTACCTAAACTTGTATGTTCTGTGGGTAGAGGCTTAAGAAATTTCGCAGGTTATAGCACCCCATCAATAAATTTCAAACCAAATACACACAGATCTTTCTCTACTTATGCATGATCCAAAATATTTACCCATCTCCTTATCAAGTAGAACGCTCTTTTAATGTGCCCACTCACAGAATAGGACGTCAGTGGAAGGTCACTTAGCAGGATTGATCTCTTGAACTCCCTGTACTGAAGATCGTCACATGCACAAGCTATTTTACTATGTCTTTAAAGTTACATTCGTCTGTCTCTGCAAATCTTTTTAGAAACTTCACAGGTTCAGCAGTTAAAGCTCCAAGCTTTTTTGCAGTTTTGCTCATAGTGTCCTCACCCGTTAGAATGTGTCTTAATAAGAACACTGGGTATCTCTGGGTCAAGTTTCATGTACAGAATATGAAGCAGGATTAAGTGTCTTTTCTCGACTTTTCCATAACTCTAACAATCCTTGATTTATGAACAATGCAACAAATCTACGTAACAAAATAATATCTGTCATTTAACAGTACAAGGACTCAATTGGAACGATTTCGATCAGTCCACTCAATATGTGGCACAACACGAAGGTCAGCTTCCTCCACGCTCCGTATTCATGCGAATTCCTTTTAATTCTTTTGACTTGATATTTGTAAAGTTTATTCAAGAGGTTTTCTAGCTTTGTAACCGTATTTGAAAAGGAGGGAGTTGTTTTAACTATCATCATCGACCTGTAGGGTTGATGGTGGATTATAGTTACACATCTCAATAAATACAGTTAATCCAAAAAATGCTACTGCACAGCGTAGGCTGTGGTAGTTTTTCGCTACTATAAAATACCTACTTGTGAACAACAAAAACCTTTTTTTGCGTTGGGGAGCAGCTCCAGGGACCAAACATGTTTATTTCTGACTGAAGCCTGGGCAGTATTGAACTAAATCTGCCAGGCTTTCCCACTTGCAGCAGCAGTTATTAAAACCCTAGCTTTGTTGATTACATGTGATATGGCTTTTGTAAAACAACAAACTGTAGTCAGACAGCATATTTCTGGCAGGGTGAGGTTAATTACTGGACAATTATCTTGGATTGCGAGGAGAGAGGAATAAACAGGCAGAGCCCATGGGTACCCCTTGGTTCTGGCAATGGAAGAAGTAGGAGCAGACAGATCAGTGCGCTGGGCCAAGGATGGCCTTCAACAGTGCCCAACTCACAGCCAAGTTGGCTCGTGTGACCTTGGCCAAAACATAAGGGGGGAATGTAATTCCTTAGCATCACCCCTGAGAAATGTAGTGGAGCCGACACCCTGATTATGGTATTTTGCAATCCGATTCAAGTGATGTAGAGGAAGTTTGGCTTGACTGTGAAAACTAACTCTCTGGGGATAGTGAAATAGAGTGAAGACTTACTTACACCAATCACTTGCAAGTAACCACAGTAAGACAGGCTGCCCACCATGTGAAGAACAGAAGACCGCGGTTCTTTATGGAAATGCTGTGGGAGAAGGCTAAGCCCTGACATGCGTCTCCACCCTCCATTGTACCATAGTACTTCTCAAGGGTCCGATCAACCGGCTCCCTGAAGTCCGAATGACACAAATAACAAGTGAGGACCCCTTGAAAAGAAGAACGGTAAGATTGGCCTGTGCTCCACAAGAAGAAGGTATCTCTGAAGGACTTGACGACCCCAGAGACTGGACACTTTTCTGTGGCCCTGTGGAAGGTCCTTTGAATCTGTGGCCTGAGTCCTTCAGTAGAGCTCTTAGAAGAGGGAATGCATTGGGATTATCTAGCCCAAACCTATTAATCACTTAGTCAAAGTGGGGACTGAGCTTTTGGAGGTTTCTTCTAACAGAGGCATCTGACACCTCCCAGCCCTCCATGCCATCATTCACAGGAGGTCGTAGAATGCCTCATACCTAATCAGTATTCATTAGCTAGGAGATTTTGCAGCCTCCACCAAATCCACATTTCGCTGTGCATCCACTGCATTGCAAAATGATAGCTCGCAATCCAGTCGGTATACAAAAACACTGACTACATTGCAACAAAGCTTTGAGTAGATTTGAGTCCCAGATTAGTACTCTGATTGGAACCTTTACCCCCAAAATACTTAATCTAGTTCTTTAGATTCTGTAACTGGAGTTTAAAGCTCAATACTGACCCAAGGCACCCTTATTTGATGACAGGAGCACATTCACACTGCTCACTCCTAACAGATGTCTCTTCATTCTAATGCATGGTTCTCCAAAGTCAGTCCTGGAGGGCCGGGTCCATGCCAGATTTTTAAGATCACTACATTTATATAAATGGGGATGTGCTAAAAATATGGCATAGATCCAGCCCTTTGGAGAACCCTGTTTTGATACCTGGAGTTCACACACAGCGCAGACCTGAGCTACAGTACTCCTTAATTCTATTGTTTGCAGGAGACACACAGCTTGCAACTGACATGCAGTCTTATTTATTCTATAATTTGGGTTCATGCACAATTTAACCCAAACCAGCAGTAGGCTTTTATTTTCTCAGTTAAATTCATACCCAGCTCACTAAAAATTGCAGTGTTTTTTTTATTGTTTTAGCAGTGCCACAGTACAACTCGCTAGTAACCTTCAGCATCCATTGTTTCTAACAAGTGGAGCCCATATCCAATTTACCTGGCTTGCAGCACCCCCTCAGTCTAATTTCTCAAGTCGACCCACTGAAGACATGAGCACATCTTCATTCTAATGCTTGATGCCAACATACAGCTTGTTCACAACCTGCTACATCTCTGTTGTTTGACTGAAGCACCACACAATTCTAAGGTTCCAGCACCCTCATTATTGCAATGAGTGGAGTCCACTTATGGCTCATTGCTATCCTACAGCTCCATCTTACTCCTTTATTGAAGTCCACACAGAGCTCATTGTAATCTGCCACAGCCCTTTGATCAATGGCTGAAGTGTACATACAGGTCACTTGTGACCAGATGCTCCCATACATTCTAATGATTACTTCCCACACACTGCAGACCCAGACAAACGTTATTTCATGAGCAGAGGCAGCACAGAGCTCAAATTCGACCAGCAACAACCACGTTTTTTTTAGTGAGCCTTGAAAATGTGTGCCCTTGGACGTGTACTCTTTTTAGCACCTTCCCCGGCCTAAGCCCACATTCATTTCTTCAGTTCATTATTGGTTTCTAGCATAAAAGGGAGTTTGGTGAACCTCAAGATTAATTTGTTTTCTGATTGTCTGTTTTCTTTCTGTTCAGATGTCCTGCATATCTCATTTCAATTTGAACTGTGTCCTAGGTTCACACTGCTTAGCCTATTTATGGATTCTAACAGGCATCTGTCCTATTTTCTGGTCCTCTAATTACTCCACTGTCACCTGGAAATGTCCTGTTGCACCATGTGAACTTTGTGTTCATCTGTGTATAGCTAGGTGGATCTTGATACCTACCCTTCTTCAAGCTTCACCAGTTTTACAGGAGAGACTTTAAGAGCTCATGCTCTTCTTCTTTTGGAGCTAACAATCCTAGTACACCGCTTAGTAGGTTTGCAGTAAAACCATAGGATAAAAAAGTGGAGTAAAATGTAGACACAAAATATAGACAAGTAGACTACAATAAGATTACATTTTTTTAAAAAGGTTAAAAACACATGGGATGGTGTTCTGGAGAAGATTAGGGTTAGGCTATGTTTAGAATTCAGAGTAAGGTAAGGTGCACTGTTTTGGCAAGGGTTCGAGATTGGAATAGGAGTTTAGGGGTGGGGTTAGGTTAACATCAGCATTGTATTAGGTTAAGTGAAGTTGTTATGGTTCGGATAATTGATGGAGTATTGTTTGGCTGTACAACAATGTAGTTCTAAAAGGTCAACTTTTATGCCTGTACATTGTCATATTGTTAATACACATACTTGTAAGCCATGGTATATTTTACAGCTACATTTTAAAAATCCTATTGGTGGTGTTCTGCATCCTTTTTGCATATGATCACATAATGTAATATTAATCTTATCAATGTGCCAATGGCTGCTTAATAACCACACAAAAAAGGTTGGCAACAGCATTCCTGAGTATGCTAATGATCCAATCTAAAACAATATTGTTTCCCTATAGGTGTTCATTACAAGAAAAGGAGGGAAAGGAGATCGAGCGAGCTTCATGGATGGATATCCACAGGAAGAAATCTCAAGCACTGAACAAATCGGTGACCAGGAGAGCAAAAGTCCTTGATCCCCACAAACCTCTACAGGAAGTTTTTAAGGAAAAGCTGAAGGAAAACTGGTTTGTATAGAGATTAACCAAAATTATGTACTCTCTTGCTAGAGGTTACAGTAGTTGTTGAAAACTGAGGATTTATTGCTAGGAATCCTCTGGTTGGCCGTGAGGTGGATGAAGAGGCTTGAAGGATAGATGCTCAGTTTATGGTTTTCAGTAATCTGGCATCTTAGAGGAGCTCTGCAGGTCCCTCAATAATATTACCTATGATCATAATCTACTTAGCTGGTTACTGCAGTAATCTGATATTTTGTTTAAAGTTTATGGTCTTGAGCAATCCTGGCCGAAGAGAGATGTGGGGAGATCTGCTGGGATGGACTATGTTACTGGTAACTCATATCTGAATGTTATTGTGAAATGTAAATAAAAAGTATTCGTATGTATGTAGGTAGTTGGGACTCCCAGTTGTGTACTAGATTAGAGTCCTCAGATTAGCCAGCAGTGCGTTGCAGATCTCTTAATTTATTCCATGTCTGTTCAGTTGGGGATGGCTTGTTTATGGGCTCGTACAGTACTGGATGATGGATAAGACCTGTAGCAGGTAAGTCCTTTGTATGTGTAAGAGGATTAATCAGTAAAAGGGAGTTATGAAATTTGTATGAGCTACAATTCGCTGCCGAACGCTGAGTGATTTGGTATTAGCATTAGTGTGGGCCAGAAGGGTGAATTATAAGAATTAATATTACTATATAATACCCATGCTAACCATAGTCGGCCCTTCTTAACCTATCTGGTTGTGGAAAGTGGCGGGTTGCACCTATATTTAAGGCACTCAAAACACTACTATCTGACTTGATCTGGTGGACTGGCCATTGGGGGGTGGGTCTAGCCAAACTGCAACTGGAGACAAAGGGGGATTGGGTGCTCCTGACCTCCGTGCATATTGCTATGCAAGCAAACTACAGTGACTCTTGTTCTGGTTGGCAGGACGTAACTTGCATGAACTGTGATATACAGCCTGGGATATTAATCGTGGGATCCTACATACACTCCTGTTGCCTCGCTCTAGGGTCCCCCAGGATGCTCCGACGCTATTGCGCACAGCACTGGCTTACTGGAGGAAAGCAGGACACACATCAGCGTACCCCATACTCCAGCACCACACCGCTACTAGGTATCCTTACACCCACTGGTCTAATTACAAAACAGAACACTCGCAGCTGGTCTGAGGGAGGAGTCAATACAGTAGGAGCACTCTTCAGTGCTGGGGCTCTCGTGGATCAGGAGAACTTTTTTAGGGAACATGGAATCTCGGTGTGAGAAGTTGGCCTGGTATATTATGTCCACTATTCTAGTGGGAACCTTGCACCAGTCCAATCAACCCTTATAGATGGTGGTTGTAAAGTCAACCTTATAGAAAGCTATCCTAGAGGTAGCTATGGAGAGCAGTCTTCAGGCTAAGACGTCAGAGAGTGAATTAAGCTAGTTGTTTTACCATTTATAATCTCTTGAGTACCAAATGAAAGCACACCATACAAGGTATATATCAAATATATATGCATTTATTCTAAACCCACGCCCCCATCCCTGATACCATGTGCCTAAGGGTCTGATGTTTTTTCCAAGTCATCTGCCACTAAAAGATTTACTAGGTGCTGGGAGGTTGGATTCTGTCCTTGCTTTAATTTTCTTATGGCACACAATTCTTCCAACTCTTGAAAAGTGAAGGTGTCATATTTAGATGTCTCCCCTTGGCTGACTTGTTTCCTACTAGAACCTCTCTAGAATTTGTATTTAGGGTGTGCTAAGCCCTTATCACCTACAACTGCTAAGTTCCGTAGAACCTATGTATTATAAGACTTGATTTACTACAGGTACCTAGATGTGATTTTTCAAATTATGTTCTCAAGATTATTTGGTAAAGCAATGCAAGCTCTTATCCCATCCGCTGCACACCTCTGTGAGAAGTTGGCCTGGTATATGATGTCCACCATTCTAGTGGGCACCTTGCACCAGCCCAATCAACTCTTATCGATGGTGGTTGTAAAGTCAACCTTATAGAAAGCTATCCTAGAGGTAGCTATGGCGAGCAGTCTTCAGGCTAAGACTTCAGAGAGCGAATTAAGCTAGTTGTTTTACCATTATTAATCTCTTGAGTACCAAATGAAAGCAAACCACACAAGGTATATATCAAATATATATGCATTTATTCTAAACACAAGCCCTCTAGACTCTTTATGAGGTCAGAGGTAAAAGTACAATACAAGAAACTTAATTAGCATACGATAAGTTGCACAGTATACGTTTTGCCCTAGGGGCCTCACAAACCATATACTAAAATAGTGGTATAAGAACCACGTGAGAGTTAGAAAGCAGGCCTAGGGCCTGTGGAATCGCTGGGGCTTCTAGGAACAACCAAAGGTTAGGATGTAGGAGGCCCAAGGGAGACGGTGCAGAGTCTAAACACAGCCGCTGGTCACTATTGACTTTCTATGGGAAACAAACAAGTTACAATTTTAAAGATTAAGGACACTTCTAGGATAACTACGATGGAACCCTTTTAGACTCAGACACTTGGAGGGCCAATACTCTCGACTACCAGAGTACTCGTGTTACCTCACCCACGAAAACCGGGTGCATAGGTGTCTTTTGATGTCCGGTTTTGTCATCAATTCCAATGGAGAGCTGCGAAGAAGTGCTGCAGGCTTCCAAGGGTGGATCGGAGATGTGAAGAACCTGAAAGCAGAGGAGACAGAGTCTGGGCCACTAGCCAGTGACCAGGGCCGCGATAGAAAGATGCCACCAGATGTCGGGTGATTTCAGGTGAAAAGGTGAAGTTTGTCTCTTCAGCCACGAGGACCAGGAGGCATCGACGACGACCAGGAGCTGGATTCGAGCTGTCCCACGAAGGATCTAGTTGACTGCGGTGTCGGTATCCAGATTGGATCCAACAAGCCTTGGCAAAAGCAATCCACGCAAGATGTTGAGATTGGCTTTGTGCAGACCAGCAAGGTCTGAGGAACTTCTCTTTTGGGTAGAAGTTGGAGGAAGCCTGGAGCAACCAGGAAAGCAAATGAATTCAATATTGGTCTTCGGTGGGCTCACTAGCCAACGGACTAGGAACCGTGAAGACGTGTTGAGCGGAAATGCACAAAGCGGGCCCACGGGACACTCGTGGAGTGTGGGCCTCTGAGCTTCGGTGCAAATGGTGCTTGGGGCTGGGGCTTCAAGTAGTATTCCAAAGTGTTTGACACCTTACATGACATGCTTTGATAAAGCCAAACCAAAGTTGGCATTAACAGCGAGGATTATAATGCACTTAAGAGTATATGGTATGGCTATATCATAGAACAGCTATAAGGAGATGGTTCTGAAAGCTGCAGAGGGGATCAGCTCATGCTAGCGCACCTTCTCACACAAAACCAAGCTCTTTGCCTCCAGGATTGTCAAGGCCTGCCATAGGAGTGACTTATAGGTTACTATGTGTCTATATATATAAGGTAGATATAGATATAGATATTGCCTCTGCATATCCGCACCCTGACCAACCTGACTACCTTTCGAAAGGAACTTAAAACCCATCTATTCTCTGTCATCTAACTCTTCTGTGGTTTTCCCCCGCCCCTCAGATACTGTTTAGGTTCAGCGCCGGGACGCTCCGTTGCTGGGGCAGCTGTTTTGCGCTTTAACACATTTTTTTTTTTTTTTTTTTTAATTTTTGTAAACCTTTATTCGTGCATATTAAGAGGGCAAATACGGGCCTACAACCTTCAGGCCGGCCACGATACAGTTAAGCACTGATTCAAACATTACAGCCCCTGCGTTCCGACGGTCAAGATTAGCGACGATTTACGAGATATACACTGGAGAGAACCTTGACGCCAGGGGGAGGAGAAGTGAAGGTTAATTTTAAAGTTTTTTCAAAATAATTGTAGCAAGGAAAAAGTCAGTGAAGAGTAAGAACCAAGGAGATTCGAGTCCGCACAATATCTTCACCAAACAGGAGAGCGGCAGCATCAATAAAACAGCAATGAAGTAAAATCTCAGGCAGTGAGGCAATGCAGTTGTATAACAGGATAGTCACTTGAGCAGTTACGCACCCCTCCAGTGCCGCCCTCCCTCTGTCAACCCCACACCCGGACCCAGAATCGAAACAAGTATAGCGCAGAAACATAAAAAGAAAAAAAGGCCCATAGAACTAATCAGAACAGTAATTACCCCCCCACCCTACACCAATGCGGAGGCTACGGCCTGCCCCCCCCCCCCCCCAGCATAGTGCCTGTCGCCCAATAAACCCGAAATATAGACAAGAGAGAGAGTAGGAATAAAGTAAAGAAAGAGAAGAAAACATCACACACATAATAAAGGGGGTGAGAAAAGAATAGAACTATTCTAATCTAAACTCCCAAAAAGAAGAAAGTGGGGAGGAGCCTACGTATTTTCAGAGCGCCCTAAACCCTCTGCCATCTATGACTTCCACACACTGAGAACCCACTACCCCAGAAACGGTCTTGTGGAAATGAAGTATCGCAGCATTTTAAATGAAGGAAGACAGATCGCGACGAGTGCACACAGCATATACATACAGTTCCAGTCCCAGTCCAGCCCATCCGTGAAGCCATGGCGGTAAAAAACAGTCTAGCCCTGGCCCGATCTCGGGCTTGAGACTAAGCCAGCCCCTGCATGAAAGCCCCACCTCCCGTACAGACAAAGACAATATGGCCGCTGTGGAGAAGATGGTGAAGAAGGATCACAAAATGGCCACCGACCAGCTGCAGAGGTCCCCTCGTCCACCACATAAAGTCCGGCCATGGCATGTAATGTACAGGAGTCCCGCAGAAAGGAGGCAGTAGGCCACCGGAAACGAGTCACCAAAGATGTTAGGTGCTTCCCTGCAGGATACTCTTGCAATCGCGGTGAGGCAGGCAACAACGAAGCAGGTAGCAATGGACGGGGATACAAAGTATCCGATATTGAGCTTGAAAGCAATTGATCCTGGGTGCCGGGAAAGCCAGTTGCAGGCACCAGTACAGCACAATCACACACAGGCATTGGCAGGCCCACGCCGTGTTGAGGACAGTCGGAGTGCTCACTTCTCGCAGCCGACAGCATAGAGTCAAACTGCTCACACAGCGCCGTAAAGCCAGCACACATTTGTAGACGAAAGTCCCGTAAGGCAGCCAGAATGGAGCCGCGTGTCAGCGGAGGCTGCACCCCCACGTCGGCAGCAATCAGGGAAGGCACAGTGAAGCTGGTGTCTGGTGGAGGGAGGGCGAAGCAGGCATTGGGCAAAACCGGAGTATCACCCCCCCGCCGCGAGCAGGCAAACAACGCCATGTTTCACCGGTGAACGGTACAATGGCCGGGGGGGGGGGGGAATCGTAGCAAGGAATTAGTTCCCCTCCGGATTGCGCCGCAAAAGGGATAGCCAACAGTCGCCTCCCTTCCCTCGGGTCCTCTGTGAAACTGACTAGGCAATAGAAGAAGGGGGTCGGCAGTATCCCACAACTCGGTCCACAATTCAAGGCTGGAGACCCGATGCACCGGGGCTTACCGTACCGCCCCAGCTTTCAGGCGCAGGGTGCAGGAGATGTCTGGCCGTCCCCCACAGGCTCAGCTGGCAACAGTCCGTGGTGGGAGGTGAGGTTGGGACCGCGCGGCTCAGGTTGGCACTAGCGGGTCCGGTGACTGTGGAGTCCTCAGCGGGCCGTCAGAGGCAACAATGGAGCAGGGGTCCAGGGCGGAGAACAAAAACACCAATAACTCCGGCATCCGGGCGGGCTGGAACTCAGGGAAAGCGGCGGCGTAGACAGCGCGTCGTCGCACACGTTCCACCTCGAAAATCAACGAGGATAGGATTCAGGATGATAGTCCGAGGCCAAGGGCCTACGGAGCCGGGCGCTCAAGCGTCTGCTCCGGTCGCCATCTTGGCTCCTCCCCTTTAACACATTTTTAACATTAACATTAACATATACTATATCTAAGTAAGGGGTGATTACACCACCTTACCAAGGCTGTAAGAACAGACCTGTGGTGTCAGTTTAGAAGGCTAACCAGGGGTGGCACAATACATGTTGCAGCCCTGGTAGGCCTAGGGTGCACCTTTGCCCTGGGTACCTAAGGTACACTATACAGGGGCTCACAAGGGGGACCCAGTAACCAATCTGGGATGTGCCTAAAGTACATGGAGCCCATTTTATAGAGAAAGCAAATAGACTGGGGCCCTGAATAGCAGGGTCCCAGTCCAACTAAGTCGAATACCTGGCAAAACACCAGGCAAAAAGTGGGGGGTAACCATATAGTCAGATATCCACCTTCCTACACAACACCCGCCCCCCCCCCCCAAACGATAGGAGATGAGGCTAACCTTGTCCAGGTGAGCCTATATTGACCAAGTGGCCATATAAGGAAGTACCTGCTCTAGCATGGTTACCCCCCTGTCTTATGGTCCACTAAGCAATCCCTCACCCTAAGGGTATCAGAGGGTCACCACCATAGGGAATTACTACCTGTGGGATGTTTTGGCAAAGTAAAAGGCTGGTGCTGGGATGGAGAACTGAAGTGAGGCTCCACTAAAGTTGGGCTCGGCTTCCTCAAATCACTATCCACCATTTATGCCTTTCTTTCCATGACTGAGTTGCACTGTGCTCTCAGGGTCAACGTCTGGCTGCCTACATCTGGGGGTTTGGTCCCTTTGGGTTGACCACTGGAGGGACAGGGAAGGTTTGGAACCACGGGGTCCCAGGCTTGCCTGGGTTTAACAGAGTCCATCTGGGGGAGTTCCCTACACAAGGGTAAGTGGTATCCCTCAGAGTGTTGAGGAATTTGCACCTGGCTAGGGCTACTAGACTGGGTGCCCCCAATCTACTGATGTGGGGGTTCCTCTGGACAGTGGGCCCTATGGGGGCCACTGGCCTCCCTGACCTCTGCAGCCCTGGGCTGACTGAGGCAGGGTAGAGTCGGGCAGGTTACCTGCTCCAGACTCGGTACCACCTTGGAAGGGCCCACTGACATCAGGTGCTCTGTCAGGCCAGGCCTGACCACTTCTGGGGCAGTTCCTTCACAAGGGGTAGGGTCAGTTCCCTGAGGAGGCTGACCCTCACCTAATGTCTGGTGGGAGGGAGACTTTTCTTCCTCCCCAATGCTCTCTGTCTGAGTGGAGTGATCCATAGTTTCAGGCTTCACAACACTTAAATCTGTCTGGGGTTGGGCTGTGACCCTCACAGCCGTACCAACCTTTTCAGGAAGGCCTACCATTTTGGAATGGGTCTCTTTTTCTATCTCAGCCCAGGCTGATATTTCAAGATCATTGCCTTGTAAACAATCCACAGGCAAGTTTGTAGATACTGCCACTCTCTTTGTGCCAGTGACACCCCCCCAGCTGAGATTTATTACTACCATGGCATCATCTGACTTGACTCCATCAATATTGGTCACCTGGTATGTAAACCCAGGTAAGAGCTGTTCTGAGGGGACTAATCTCTGTGTCACCATGGTGACACTAGCCCCTGATGACCCAGAGATTAGGCCACAGCTGTCTGACCATTGATATGGGGCTCCTGTCTGTACTTGCCCAAGGTATTGGACAAGCAGTGAAATTGACAAACCCCATGCCACCATCACAGACTAGAGTTGCTGTTGTAGGGGACCTGGTAAGGCCAGAGTCCACCTGAGTTCCCCCCAAAAAAACAGCCAAATTTTTGGGGGCACTCCCACCACCTGGGGGATTACTACTGGTAGTAACAGGAGGTGATGGAGTAGTACTTGGAGGAATATGTTCCTTATTGCTGGCTTTTGGGCAGCTGCTGTCAGTTTTCCAGTGGCCAGGTGTCTTACACAAATGGCAATAAGGTTTCTTGACAGTAGAGGAAGGAGTTTGGGGCCCACCCCCCTCAGAGGATTTGTGGGGCCCTGTTGTGGATTTTCCTTTAGATTTATCCCCACCTTTTTCTTGTGGTTTGGTAGAATCTTTCTTCTGATCACCACCCTGATTTCTAGGCCTTATCCTAGTTCTGACCCATTTGTCTGCCTTCTTTCCCAATTCTTGGGGAGAGGTCAGATCAGAGTCCACCATGTGCTGGTATGGAAGCTGGTTTTGACAATTATGGATCTGTTCCCTCATAATCAAATTATACAATTCTGTAAAGTCTTGTACTTTGCTGCCCAGTAACCAGCCCTCCGGAGCCTTAGTAGCACCATCTACAAAATCAGTCCAGTCCTGAGTCTGTCTCTTCTGGGTGTCTCTGAACAGCAACCTATACTGCTCAGTGGATAAGCCAACCCCATCTATTAGAGCACTCTTCAGGACTATGTAATTGTTACCATCCTCTTCTCTAACAGTGAGGCGTTTATCTCTACCTTTGTCTACAAAGGAGAGCCACAAGATTGCTGCCCACCTACTATGGGGTTCCTGCTGTACTTTGCAGCCCCTCTCCAAAGCAGTTATTCATTTGTGGATGTCATCCTCACTCTTGTAGGGAGGGACAATCTTGCTTAGGTTTTTATGGTCATAAGACCTATCCTTACCACTCAGGATTTTGCTACCACGAGCGGTCTCTAGCCCACACAATTTTCTCTCCCTTTCAAGAGCCAGGGTCCCTTTCTCAAGGGCAATTTCTTGCCTCCTGATCCTAAGCTTGGATTCTTTCATCCTAACTTAATGCTCTTTTCTCTCAGGGGATGTTCTCCTCCTGTGAGATGAGGCAGTGGACCATATTGATGGACCAGAATGGTGAGATTCTCCTGAGAGAGATCTGTCTTCTGGGTCCACCAGTAGGCCTACTTGGGGGGGGGGGGGGGGGGGGATAAAGGAAGGCACACCATGGCCATCCATATCTCCAGGTAGTTCTGTGTCTTCCCGATGGGTTTCAGAAACCACATTCTGGTCTTCATCCTCTTCATCTTCAGAGTCCTGGTGGGGAGCCCCACTAGGATCCTCTTCTGATGATGGATGGCCCCCATCCCTGCTACCATGTGCCTATTAGTCTGATGTTTTTTCCAGGTCATCTGCCACTAAAATATTTACTAGGTGCTGGGAGGTTGGATTCTGTCCTTGCTTTAATTTTCTTATGGCGCACAATCCTTCCAACTCTTGGAAAGTGAAGGTGTCATATTTAGATGTCTCCCCTTGGCTGACTTGTTTCCTACTAGAACCTCTCTAGAATTTGTATTTAGGGTGTGCTAAGCCCTTATCACCTATAACTGCTAAGTTCAGTAGAACCTATGTATTAGAAGACTTGATTTATATGTACCTACAGGTACCTAGATGTGATTTTTCAAATTATGTTCTCAAGATTATTTGGTAAAGCAATGCAAGCTCTTATCCCATCCGCTGCACACCTCTGTGAGAAGTTGGCCTGGTATATGATGTCCACTATTCTAGTGGGCACCTTGCACCAGTCCAATCAACCCTTATCGATGGTGTGTGTAAAGTCAACCTTATAGAAAGCTATCCTAGAGGTAGCTATGGCGAGCAGTCTTCAGGCTAAGACTTCAGAGAGCGAATTAAGCTAGTTGTTTTACCATTAATAATCTCTTGAGTACCAAATGAAAGCAAACCACACAAGGTATATATCAAATATATATGCATTTATTCTAAACACAAGCCCTCTAGACTCTTTATGAGGTCAAAGGTAAAAGTACAATACAAGAAACTTAATTAGCATACGATAAGTTGCACAGTATACGTTTTGCCCTAGGGGCCTCACAAACCATATACTAAAATAGTGGTATAAGATGCACGTGAGAGTTAGAAAGCAGGCCTAGGGCCTGTGGAATCGCTGGGGCTTCTAGGAACAACCAAAGGTTAGGTTGTAGGAGGCCCAAGGGAGACGGTGCAGAGTCTAAACACAGCCGCTGGTCACTATTGACTTTCTATGGGAAACAAACAAATTACAATTTTAAAGATTAAGGACACTTCTAGGATACCTACGATGGAACCCTTTTAGACTTAGACACTTGGAGGGCCAATACTCTCGAGACTACCAGAGTACTCATGTTACTTCACCCACGGAAGCTGGGTGCATAGGTGTCTTTTGGTGTCGGTTTTCGTCATCGATTCCAATGCAGAGCTGCGAAGAAGTGCTGCAGACGACCAGAGGAAAAGTGTCCGGGTGGATTGGAGACGTGAAGAACCTGAAAGCAGAGGAGACAGAGTCTGGGCACTAGCCAGTGACCAGGGCCGCGTTAGAACGATGCCACCAGATGTCGGGTGATTTCAGGTAAAAGGAAGTTTGTCTCTTCAACCAGGATGACCAGGAGGCGTCGATGAATACCAGGAGCTTGATTCGAGCTGTCCCACAAAGGATCAAGTTGACTGCGGTGTCGGTATCCGGATTGGACCCAACAAGCCTTGGTAAACACAATCCACGCTAGATGTCGAGATTGGCTTCGGTGCAGACCAGCAAGGTCTGAGGAACTTCTCTTTTGGGGAGAAGTTGGAACAAGCCTGGAGCAACCAGGAAAGCAAAGGAGTTCAAGATTGGTCTTCGGGCGGGCTCACTAGCCACCGGACTAGGAACCGTGAAGACGCGTCGAGCGGAAATGCACAAAGCGGACCCACGGGACACTCGTGGAGTGTGGGCCTCTGAGCTTCAGTGCAAATGTTGCTCGGGCTGTGGCTTCCAGCACCCCAATGCACAACTTCGGGATACCTCGGGAAGTAGGTGCAGCGTGCAAAATGCGAGATGTCCTGGAGTTCCGGTCCCATGTCTCTCATGTCCGCCACGGGTCTCAGCTTAGCTGTGAGCCAAGGTCGGGGTCAGAGATGTCTGGAAGTCTGTGTCCTATGTCGCAGATTATTCGGAATCCGGCGGGAGCCTCGAAAATGCAGACCGGCAAAGTTGCTGTTGGTGCCTGTTTGAACAGGGTGGTCACTGCTTGACCACAAGGGGGATGTCTTCCGTATTCCAGTCGAAATGGAATGTCGAAGGTCCAGGATATATGTTTCAGAGTTTCGTCCAGGGTAATCTAAAGTCCTAGGGACTGGGGTTCTATACTTATAGCAAGTTTAGGGGTTGGACTAACTCTAAGGTCCCTCCTATGGGTGGACCTGGAGAGGGGGTGGTTACACCCCTTCCCCTTTGTCCAGTTTCGAGCAAGAGCTGGGGCTGAGTGCCCAGCAACCGGTTTGACCTGGGAAATGCATGGAGCACCTTGTGTGCCCCAGGCAGTGTCTAAAAAGCATTCACTGAATGCAACCCACCCTGCCCCAATACAGAAAAGGCTGTCTGGGGAGGTGCAAGCACCTCCCTGGGAAGGAAATCTATTGTCCAGGCCTCCCCTGCTGGAGTTTCGTCTGTGGCAGCAGCATCCATTTTGCGATGCTGGGGCTCTGTTTAACTTTAACCGGGTAAACCAGAAACTACATGTCTTCTCCCTCTAGAAGGGTGGAATGCTTCCCCGCCGCCAGGACTGGCGGGAGAGGTAGTATTCCAAAGTGTTTGACACCTTACACGACATGTTTTGATAAAGCCAAACCAAAGTTTGCATTAACCGCGAGGATTATAATGCACTTAAGAGTACATGGTATGGCTATATCATAGAACAGCTATAAGGAGATGGTTCCGAAAGCTGCAGAGGGAATCAGCTTATGCTAGGGCACCTTCTCACACAAAACCAAGCACTCTGCCTCCAGGATTGTCAAGGCCTGCCATAGGAGTGACTTATAGGTTACTATGTGTCTATATATAAGGTAGATATACTATATCTAAGTAAGGGGTGATCACACCACCTTACCCAGGCTGTAAGAACAGACCTGTGGTGTCAGTTTGGAAGGCTAACCAGGGGTGGCACAATACATGCTGCAGCCCTGGTAGGCCTAGGGTGCACCTATGCCCTCGGTACCTATGGTACACTATACAGGGGCTCACAAGGGTGAACCAGTAACCAATCTGGGATGCACCTAAAGTACATGGAGTCCATTTTATAGAGAAAGTAGATAGACTAGGGCCCTGAATAGCAGGGTCCCAGTCCAAATAAGTCGAAAACCAGCAAAACACCAGGCAAAAATTGGGGGTAACCATATAGTCAGATATCCACCTTCCTACACTCGGGCAATCTATATATTACGCATGCAGCAATAATTGCCTATGTTAAGAGGCATTGGGCCCCTGCAAGAAAAGAACCTCAGACGCACAAATTGTCGCAAGCAATATATCTAATGGGTGAGGGGCGGCATCTAACAAAATGGCTCTACAAAGGTATTCCGGCGCAAGCTGGGATCTCCATGACCTACGAAAGAGGTGGTTCGTCGACCTATAAAAGGAAATGAATGACAGGGAATGGACGCCCTGTTAAAATATCCTATAAAAGTGTCCCTAAACGCCAAATAAAAATGTATCCAGCATATGATCCTCCATAGAGCTTATCTCACTCCACACCACTTACAGCGTATGTTCCCCGAACACACAGAAATACTGCCCCAGATACAAGGTGGAGGATCCTGACATCCTGCACATGCTGTGGTCCTGCCCTGCGCTAGCGGAGTTCGGGACAGATATCTTCTGGAGCACCAGAACCGTGACAGGCATTCCCACAGAGGAGACTGCTCGAAACTGCATTCTTGGGATGCACCGGCAGTCAAAATCGCAAAAAGTGCACTCACGATTCTCTGCCCTAGCACTTCTCATTGCAAAGCAGATAATATCTATGAGATGGAAATCGGCAAGGGCCTGACAATGTATATGTGGCATAGGTAAGTGGCACGATGGGGCAGTGCAGAGAGCGCTGCCAATAGGCGGGAGGAGGCCCGACGGTTGCGCAAAACCTTGATTTCATTGCACTGGGATTTTATGTTGGAGGCATTTAAAGACTTAGAACCTGCGCCTGTCCCTGTAGTAAATGACACACAGAGCAACATTTGCAAATAGTCCCCCGATGGTATGACTTTGACCCAAGAATGGCTTCATGTGCAACGCTACCATACGCAAGTTAATCATGCCAACATGAGCGTAAGGAGGAATCCGGGTGAAACTGGGCAACATTGATACTAACTGGATGGGAGCCGGGGAAGGGGGTATGGGGGGGGTCAAAGTTTTGAAGTTATATTAATTGCACATGCAAGAGTGTTGTGATACTACCTTGTTATCATCCAAATAGGGTTACTGGAATGTATACTGTACGAAATGGTACGAATTGCTTGCAAATACTGTAATGCTAAGATTTACGCACAACATTATGCATGGTATACTACTGCAATTGTGTCTACGTAAGTAACTAACATAATTTATGACAAAAAAGAAGATTCCTTTCTGTGGTTTTTAAATAAAGTTTTTTTTTTCTTTTTCAATGTGACTTGAAGCGCTAGACACCTATCTAAGAAAACTCTTCTATCCTCAATTACACATATACCAAGTGAACCATACCATAAATTGTATCAAAAACCATATTTATTAAAAAAGAAAGTTTCTTGTATCAAATAATTTTGACATAAACAGTTTCTTACACATAAAATTACATACACATTTCATAAAGGATTATACACAAAAATTCAATGTATCAACATGTAGAAATAAATTAAAAAGCCAGTATTGTCGACGCGTTTCGGTGCTTAGATGGTTGGAACACCTTCCTCAGGACTATGATTAAAAACTTTTTCAATCTAAAAAGGTATATGGAACATTCATTAGTATACAGTATATGAGGATTTTTTAAGTCTTTTAACAAAAAAAGTTTTCTAGGATTACACAGGATCAAACCTACAAGTCATCATTATGTCTTACATTTATGGCGTTTTTCAATTTGCAGTACCAGTCTTGATCCTGGAGTGGAGTAGCCTTTTATAATGTTATATGCCTCAGCTTTGTCGTCAAAGGATCTATATATAAAGTAATAATATTTTCAATTTGTAGTCCCTCTCCCAATATAATGCATTAACTATACATTGTAACTATCAAAAACATTTGGCTTACTTTGTGATAGTTCATGCAGTCTTGCAATTTAGGAAACACACTTCAAAGCGCTTTGCTTAAACCAGATAATGTTGTTTTTTTTGTCGTCCTTATCATTCTTTAGTGCCTTTAGGAAATGCAGGGGTCGTCACTTCCTGGTTAGCTTTAGGGCGAACCTTTCACCTGAGTAAACAATCAAGGGAATTTCCAGTATTTAAAATATGCTTAATTGTAATTAATTATAAGCATACAGGGAGATTTTCAATTTCTTTTTTAGTTATACACAGAAAGATGTTAAGGGCATTTTTTTGTTATTATTTTTAAAGCAGCCAGAGTGCTTAAACCGACATTATCTGGTTTAAGCAAAGCGCCTTGAAGTGTGTTTCCTAAATTGCAAGACTGCATGAACTATCACAAAGTAAGCCAAATGTTTTTGATAGTTACAATGTATAGTTAATGCATTATATTGGGAGAGGGACTACAAATTGAAAATATTATTACTTTATATATAGATCCTTTGACGACAAAGCTGAGGCATATAACATTATAAAAGGCTACTCCACTCCAGGATCAAGACTGGTACTGCAAATTGAAAAACGCCATAAATGTAAGACATAATGATGACTTGTAGGTTTGATCCTGTGTGATCCTAGAAAAAAACTCTTTTTGTTAAAAGACTTAAAAAAATCCTCATATACTGTATACTAATGAATGTTCCATATACCTTTTTAGATTGAAGAAGTTTTTAATCATAGTCCTGAGGAAGGTGTTCCAACCATCTAAGCTCCGAAACGCGTCGACAATACTGGCTTTTTAATTTATTTCTACATGTTGATACATTGAATTTTTGTGTATAATCCTTTATGAAATGTGTATGTAATTTTATGTGTAAAACTGTTTGTCAAAATTATTTGATACAAGAAACGTTTTCTTTTTTAATAAATATGGTTTTTGATACAATTTATTGTATGGTTCACTTGGTATATGTGTAATTGAGGATAGAAGAGTTTTCTAGATAGGTGTCTAGCGCTTCAAGTCACATTGAAAAAGGAAAAGAAACTTTATTTAAAAACCACAGAAAGGAATCTTCTTTTTTGTCACACTACTTCCCAGTCCTTTCTGGGTTCATCAGGGAAAACTCTCTCTTTTTCCAGTCAGACTAACATAATTTATGACTTGAGAAACCAGGAAAACTAATAAAGTGTGTTTAAAAAAAAATTATATAGTAGCCGGCTGATTGGGCAGTTTTATATCTGCGGGCTGGAAACTGTGGATTGTATTTGAAGGTGTGATTATCTTTCTGTGTTATATCCCAGGGTTGTGGGATGATGTAGTTATTTTGGAAATTGCTATGTTTTGAACTGTCCTCTAAAGTATATATGTTCCTGAATGCTAAGAATCTTGTTGGGAAGCAAGTTTCAGAACTTGGTGGCTTGTACTAAGAAAGCAGAGCTTACGGTCATGCGGCACTGTTTAAAATGATGTCCCCACCCGGTTTTCTGTATATCCTCCGAAACTCACCATACCCTGTCCATAATTCGTATTTTAAGAAAATCAAGAACGTGGTAGGGCCCTTACTGTAGGATGGGAGCCCACGAAGATAGCGCAACACAAATTGATGGTATGACGGGGAGTGGCACAAGACATTCAGAAATATTTTTGGGCAGCACAGCTGACCACCATTTAATGGGGGGCAGGGGGGAGGGTCATCTTAGGGCTCTTTATGGCACTCCTCTGCACCTCATGCTTCATGGCCTCACTGCGACAGGGGTAAACCTCTGGCACACAAGCCTTGGCCTGGAAGGGGAGGATTCGACAGGCCATCCCCCTATAGAATACAAGGTACTGGGTCGCTTGCCAGGCTTTTATAAATGGTACCCAATTGGCATCTCCTGGGCAGGTGGCTTATAGCATCAGGGAGGTGTTATCTCCCTCGCTGACCTGCAAAGTGACTATCCACTAGCCCCCACTGAAACATCCTGCTACACACATGTCCAGCACACTCTGAGGGCGGCACTGCCATAGTGAGTGCTGCTCCCGGAGACTTCGTCCCTAGAGGACTGGTTGCTTGATAATTACATGCCGCGCAAAGCAAACCCAATAAGATAATGGCCGGAGAGCTGAAACTTTTCAGACCCTCATGCTGCACAAAGCCACATTGCTGATGTACCAGGAGCTACTGAACAACACACCGGATGCATAGACACAATTGAAGGAGCGAGGGATTGTAGCTCTGGGTGGCTTGGGAGAAGACTAATGAGCAGAGGCCCTGGCAATCCCAAGGAAAGTAGCCATGCGGTCAGTTGAAGATCTTCTGCCGCTCCTACTATGCACAGACCACATTGGTTAAAATGGGCAGGGCTTTTACAGCCAATTGCCAAAAAAGGCAGAGGCCACACCAGCACCTTTTTTCATATTATTTGGAACGGCTCACTACTACAGGGCGTCTGGGTGGAAGTTTTTGCCCGTCTGAGCAAGGTATGTGGGCCCTCCTTCACGAAATGGTGTTGCTTGACTGTTTGGGAGGACACAGACTTGCTCCGTATGGAGTGGATGTGGATCACCCTGTAGCTGGCGGTTGCAAAAAGGAATGTGGCTAGGTTGTGGGTGCGGATATGTTACCGCTGGTGGGAGACTGGATTTTTGACATGGACTGGTGCATGAAAGTAGTGTATGAAGGCCTGCCCCCAATTACTGGGGTGGACTGAAGTGTCTATGATAATGAAGATACAGCATTTTATAGTGCTCAGGTATGTTTTATATGTATTTTTTATTGCTAATAAAATAAAAAGCTGTTTAAAAAAAGAAAACCGAGCTTCCTATGTATTTCTTATAGTAAGGTGGGCTGCTTGGAGCGCAGTTGCCTGTTTTGTTTGTAAAGTGCAGTGGTCCTTTTCCTTGGGAGGTTCTTATGACAATGCATACTGCATTGCGCAATGCTCTTCTTGCTAATGGCAGCATCTGTAGTAATTGCAGGACTTGAGTTGCATGTTCTCTCAGGAGGAGGCAGAGAAGGAGTCTTGTGGTCGCCTTTTATTTTATTGTATTTTGTGTGTGATGAAACTAGGTGTGTCAATGTATAGGCTGTTGGTCTAGTATAGGTAGGAGATTACAAGTGTGAGGATAGATTGTACCTTTTACTGGTATTTAAGGTATGGGGAGATCAAAAGTGTTTTGATTGTGCTGAAAGTGCTATTTGTGACATTGTTGAAGTGGTGTCAAGAATAGGTTTGAATTCATGGTTACCCCTAGGCTTCAGACTTCAATGATGTTGTTGGATGGCTTCGAGTTCATTGGGCCATATTGTGGTTTGGTGATATTTTTGGCATAGTCCATAGATTAAGATCTCTGTTTTTGTGGTGGTGTGCTTTAGGTAGCTACCCATGTAATAATAGTGTGAAGGCAATGGTCAAGTTTTGATTTATAGGGGTCTTCTGGGCCATCCTTTTTAGAATGATTTGTATATCATCTGCATATTTGTAACAGGTGAGCTTGATTGCTTCAATCGAATACGGTAAGGGGGGGAGTTAGCTAGGTTTTGAATAACAGAGGAGCTTTGATGGACCCCTGAGAGATGTCTCAGTGTTGAGGATAAGTAGCTGATGTGAAAGGTGGTAGGTTTACAAATATTTATGGCATTTATAAAGCTTGCAATTATTCAGGGGTGCCTGCACGAGCAGAATCAGAATAGACATTTTGAGTACACAGCCTGGATGTAAGCGGGTTCTTGAATTCTGTCAGCTTAGTCTGGCTCCATAGATGACAGGGAAGCAAGTTCCACTTTGTGCAACATGAAAGGTAAATTACCTACATCCTAGGTACGTTTTCAAATCTTGGAATCGTTGGCAGGAGAGAAACTTGAGGTTTTAAATGGAGAATAACATATAAATATTTGTGTAATAAACTCAGCCTAAATTATGTAAACATTTTGAGCAAATACAAACACTCTTGAAAACAATTAAAAACACATTCTTTAAGTCGATTATGAAGTAATCCAAGACAAATGTAAGATCATCATTGTGTCCTGTAGAGTAAGTAGGTATGGAAACTAGATGAGTGAGACTCACCTTTTCACATGAAGATAAAAACTCACCAGAGATAACTAAGGAGTTAGACACACTCCAGATATTAAAGCCACCTAAAAGTAAAAGTTTTGTTGAGCCGAAGACCAATTAAGATATATAAACTGTGTTATTTTGAGAGAATAGAATTGAGCTACCAGGCGGATGGTAGACCAGCATACTCGAGATAGTAGAGCTTGCAGTGGGGGACAGATGAAAAGACCGTGTTACAGCTTTTGGAAATTCCACTAAGCCCAGGGATCATACATTCAGCTGAGCCCAGAAAAAGTCTGCAGTTCCATCCCCTGTTTGACCCAGATGGTCACGATGAAGTATTCTATACCTTAGATGAGTTACTAGCGAATTATATGGACCAGAGGTATCTTTGATCCAGGTTTCTGTTACAAAAAACAGCTAATGTGTGAACCTCAATAAAACTGAATTGCATGGCAAGGGGTGAACATTTAGTCTTATTACCAGCAGTTACCGTCCCACAGGCAGTCTAGAGGGTCGTTCCTCAGGATGGTCTCAATATTGAAGAATACCATCAGAACCCTCCTAAAGACACACAGTACCGGATCTAGACACTCTTTGTAAATACGTCTGCACCTGCTGTCATGCAAAAGTGCACACAAGCAACCACGAGTTAAATGCAGCAAGTGTGAAATGAAGTAAATGTTGCTGCTTTTGAATTATTCCAAGTGATTTGTCCTAAACACACTTATAGTGGAAACTCTTTCAGGCGGAGCGATCAAAAGCGAACAAAGGAATACAAGTCTGAGCTTGAAGAGATCAACAAGAGGGTGAAGGACAGACCGTTTCTATTTGAGCAGGTTACAAAGGTAGGAGAAGGGTGAATGAGCTACTCTTTGTTTCATGTTGTGACTTTGAACCCATTCATATCTGTCACAAAGGTACATTTCTAGGATATTCTGTCAGCATGGGTACCTTGTAAGGAGGACTGATTTTGTTATTAACAATGACATGCCACCCTTGAATCGGCACCCTGTCACATTCCAGTTGTAAATTATTCTCTTCTTTTTGGACAGATGAACCAGGACACAGGTAACGCAAATCACAAGGCCCAAGTGTGTGGTGGTGGGAGAGGCAAAGTGAGACAATTAGTGTGATTCTGTGGTTGATCATAACCGTTACAACTTGAAGGAATTAGCTATAATATCCTTTAATCTAATACATTTTATTTGTGTTGCAGTGCCAGCATATAACAGAGATCCTCCCAATATCAGCAATTTGTCACTAATGAACACAAAGGAATATGCTACTTACCAGTATGCATCTGTTCTTGGCCTGTAGGGCTGCTGACATTCATATCTGTGTATAGATCGCCGCCTAGAGTTGGGTCCGGATGATTGCACTTTGTTGTCTTGGAAGAGTCTTCGAAGTATCACGAGATAGGTGACTCCTCCCCTGGACTACAGTGCGCATGGGCATCCTCTCCATCCTCAGATTGTTTTTTTCCATTGTGGCAGAGATGGAGATAGTAAAGTAAGAGATGGCCATGTAAAAGATGATGCTGCAGCTGCGACAGGCACCGGGGAGGAGGGCGGGCGATATGAATGTCAGCAGCCCTACATGCCAAGAACAGATGTATACTGGTAAGTAGCATATTCCGTTCGAGGCATGTGGGCTGCTGAATTCATATCTGTGCATAGACTGTACAGCAGTATCTGCTCTAGCGGTGGTTACCTGTGCCAGCTGCAGCAGTTTGAAAAAGAGTTTTGAGGACAGCCTGGCCTATAGCAGCTTGTTGCTTTGCTTGCACGTCTACACAGTAGTGTTTTGTGAAAGTGTGTATGGTAGTCCATGTGGCTGCCCTACATATGTCTTCAAGAGGAATATTCCCTAGGATGCCCCCATTTTTCTTGTAGAGTGTGCTATTGAGGGGGACCGGTTAAAGTGCGTTTTGCTTTTTGATAGCATATTTGAATGCATTTAACTATCCATCTGGCTATTCCTGACTTTGATATTGGATTCCCTTTATGTTGTGGTGAAAAAGCAACAAATAATTGTTTTGTTTTTCTAAATGATTTCGTTCTGTCCACATAGTAAAGCAGAGCTCTCTTTACATCCAGTGTGGGTAGGGCTCTTTCAGCTAATGACTGTGGATCTTGAAAGAACACTAGCAGTTCTATCGATTGATTAATATGAAAATTTGATACGACTTTTGGCATAAATTTAGGGTTTGTTCTAAGAACTACCCTATTAGCATGTACTTGCATGAAAGGTTCTTGGATTGTTAGTGCTTGTAATTCGCTAACTCGCCTGAGTGAGGTAATAGCAATCAAGAAAGCCACCTTCCACGTTAAGAATTGCAGTTCGCATGAGTGTAGAGGTTCGAAAGAAGGTCCTTTTGCTTGGTTGTCCAGAGCCCTTGTACTGTAGTGAAGGATGTGGGCTCCCCAGCCTGTCAGTGATGCGTCCGCTGTTAGTACTAGTTGTGGAACCGGCTCTTGGAACAGTCTCCCCTTGGAAAGGTTTTGTGGGTTCCACCACTGCAGAGAGTTGTGAGCGCGACTGTCCACCAACACTAGGTCTTTTAGTTGTCCTTGAGCCTGGTTCCATTGCCGTGCTAGGCATTCCTGCAATGGACTCATTTGAAGTCTGGCATGGGGGACAATGAATATGCAGGAGGCCATCATGCCTATGAGCTGCATGAAGACTCGAGCTGGCAGAGAGATGTGGGATGGTTGCAGATGCGATTTTGGGTAGTTTATAGAGAAGCCTAGGATGTGTAGCAGCTGGAGTGTTTGGGACGTGTTTTCTGCACATTGTTGGTACGATTTTGCTTGTATTAGCCAATCGTCCAGATATGGAAACACGTGAATGTGTTGTCTCCTGAGATGTGCTGCTACTGTCGCTAAGCATTTTGTAAACACTCTTGGAGCTGTGGTTACCCCGAAGGGTAAGACCTTGAATTGGTAGTGTTGACCTTCTATTGTTAACCTGAGATTTTCTGTGAGCTGGGTGGATGGGTATGTGAAAATACGCATCCTTGAGGTCCAAAGTTACTAGGAAGTCTCCTTGCTGTAGTAGCGGGAGCACTTGCTGTAGTGTGATCATGTGGAAGTGTCTGACAGTATGTATTGATTTAGGGGTCTGAGGTCCAATATTGGTCTGAGGGAACCGTCCTTCTTGGGAATAAGGAAGTATAGGGAGAATACTCCTGTCCCTTGATGTTGGAAACGGACTGGCTCTATGGCCCCCTTTTCCAGCATGCATTTCACCTGTTGTTGTAGCAGGGTGATGTGTTCTTTCGACATAGGACGGTGTCTGGGTGGTATGTTTGGGGGGGTAGAAGTGAGTTCCAGGTAATAACCATACTGGATAATTTGTCTCACCCACCTGTCAGTGGTAATTGCATTCCAGACCGGTAGGAATTGGTGGAGTATGCCTCCAACCGGTGTTAGGTGGTCCGGAGGTAGCGTGATGAAGTCACTGTTTTGTGGCAGTAGAGGCTCTGGTATTATTACCTCCACGTTCTCTTCCCTTATTGTTGTTTCCCCGATAACCTCCTCTGTTGGAGGTTTTGGTAAATGAACTTTGTGTGTTGCCTTTGTATGATTATGATGTTTGGGAAGTATTGCCTCTTGTAGCCGCCCTGTATGAGGAGCGACGAAAGGAACTTCTGTGTTGCTGAAACTGCAATGCTCCCATTGACTTTGCGGTTTCTGTGTCCTTCTTCATTTTATCTAAAATGGTGTCGACAGCAGGGCCAAAAAGGAAGTCTGGGTTGACTGGCTGATTAAGGATGGTGGACTGCACCTCGTTTTTAAAGCCTGAAATACGCAGCCAGGCATGTCGTCTTAGTAAAACACTAGTGTTTATAGACCTGGCTGCGGTGTCTGCTGCATCAAGCGCACATTTGATGGAGGCGTTTGTGATGAACTTTCCCTCCTGTATGAGGTCATCAGCTTCGGCTTTAAAAGGCTCAGGTAGGTGTTGCATTAAGCTTTCAAGCTGGTCGTAGTGTGCCCTGTCATAACGAGCTAGCAGAGCTTGTGTATTGGTAATCCTCCATGAATTGGATGCCTGTGCTGCTACCCTTTTACCTGAGGCTTCTAGTATCTTTCATTCCTTATCGGGGGGGTGGGGCTTCCCACGTTGTCTGTGAGCTGTGAGTTAGCCCTTTTTCGTGCATTAGCCACTACTAGTGAGTCTAATGATAGTTGCCCTCTGATGTACGTAGGGTCTGTAGGGGCTGCTCTATACTTTTTCTCAATCCTGGGATTGATTACCCTTGCCCTGGCTGTATCCTTAAATATGTCAGGTGCGTATTTTAACACTCCCTTTAGCATAGGAAGTGTTCTGACACTTTTTTCTGAATTGGAGAAGGTGTCAAATGAGAAGTCTTCCTCTACAGGGTCATTGTGCATATCTACATTGTGGTACTGTGCTGCCCTGTCTATTAATTGGTTGAAGACTATGGTGTCATCAGTAGGTGAAGGCTTAGTTGGATAAGAGGAGACATCAGGGATGGGATGGGATGGGTGTTATAAGGGTCAGTTGGTTTAATTTTGAGGCCCAGGATCCTCCCCTGGATAATCATAATCAGGCTGAGGATCCTCCCCTGTGTTACCCTCATTGTCCCCATAGTGAGAAGGAGAGTAAGGAGGAAAGGGAGTAGTAGGCATAATGAGATAGAATGGAATGAAGGGTCTAGTTGGAGAAGTCCCAAAATCCTTCTTTTTTAGGGGAATGAGAGTCAGTGTCCAGTGGCCTCTTCTTCCTGTGCAGGATTCTCACTTTACCAGTCTCTGGATTAATATATATTTTTGCCTGGTCGTCTGCTGGATCAGGATGGAAGAGTTCTTCCTCCACTGTTTTTGGTTGTGACTTTTTTGGGTCGACAACACCTTCTGCCTCGACGACTTTTGGTGCCTTAGTGCTTTTCTTCGGCTCGGGCCTTTTTTTCGGGTCGACAAGTGTTTTTGGGTCGACCGGGTCTTTCGGTTCGACACATTTCTTGTGCTCAACAGGCTTTTTTGGGGTGACTGTCCTTCCCCCGAGTCGATGGACTTTGTAGGATCGACTGGTGTTTTTGGAGCACTGGTCTTCGGGTCGATAGCCTTCTCCAGCCGGATTATAGGCTTCGATACAGCACCCTTCCCGTCGACGACCTTCTTTGGTTCGGCGACTTTTGGCACAGCCGGCCTTTTCCGGTCGATGTCCTTTTTTGTGTTGGCGCCCTTCGGCTTGGCGTCCTTCTTGGGCTCGATGGCCTGTTTCGGGTCGATGCCGTTCGGCTCGACTGCCTTTTTCGGGTCGACGGTTTTCTTGAGGTCGACGCTTTTAGGCTGCACGGCCTTCTTCGGTTTGACGTTTATTTTTGGATCGACGCCCATTTTCTTCGGGTCGACGGCCTTTTTAGGCTCTGGAACCTTCTTTGGAATCGCGGTAGTTGGCCCAGGGGTCTCTGAAGGTTTCGGTTTCGTAGCCGGATGGCGGGGCTGGCGAATATTTCTTTGGATCTTGGCTAAGGCCTTTTGGCGATGCCTTGACCGGAGCCTTCGGTAACGGGGTAATCGGTGTCGGGGGCAGTGTACTCACGATTTGCCCCAGTGGGATCTCGTCATCGGAGTCAGAGTAGTCCTCGACGGTGACTATCTCTAGGTCCGAATCTGGAGCTTCTTGAAGTTCTTGGTCATCATCGAAGATGTTGTCCGGTTCCGGTGCCTGTCGCTGCGTCTCTTGCCTAGCGGCCCGTCGATTCCGTATGGTTTTCTTCGACCGAAACTGGGCGCAGGCTGGGCAGGTTTCTTTCTTATGGCCTGGAGAAAGGCACTTGTTGCATACTTGATGTTTGTCAGTATGCGGGAACTTTGTGTGGCATTGTGGGCATCTTTTAAAAGGGCTCCTTTCCATCGACAGCAGGCCCACGTGGCGTCGAAAAGGCCCAACGTTCTGTGTCGACGACTGATTCGAGATGGAAAGGTTTACCGAATGAAGAGGTACCGAGCGAGAACAATACCGTCGAATTCGAAGGCCGTTTGGCCTTTATAAAAGTTTTGTTTCGATTCCGAAGTTGGAGTGTAGGAATAACATCCGAACCCAATGGCGGAGAAAAGCAATCTGAGGATGGAGAGGATGCCCATGCGCACTGTAGTCCAGGGGAGGAGTCACCTATCTCGTGATACTTCGAAGACTCTTCCAAGACAACAAAGTGCAATCATCCGGACCCAACACTAGGCGGCGATCTTTGCACAGAAATGAATTCAGCAGCCCACATGCCTCGAACATTCAATTCTGTCTTTTGTTCAGTGCTACTGCGTGACATATTAAGCCTTTGACCGAAACCAGTCCTAGGATGCTTGTTTTCGGTCCAGGGATGGCCTGGCTTGGCAGTTCAGGCTGGACTGTTCCCATGAGGCACAGGGTCAAGACTGATTTACATATAGCCAGGTCTAAACAGGGGTGGCATGGTGAGCAAAAGAATGATGGATTTAACCCAGAACTCTTGACTGGGGGTGAATGTTTTGATTTGTTCGGCATTCCGTCCATCAATTGTGTGTCTTTTGCTTTCGAGCCCTAAGTGCGTCGGGTATGCCCAGACGTGGTCCCGGTCTCACTGTGCCACTGGATTCAAGCTATTCTGGCTGATGAGGGGGTGATACCCTGAAACCGGTCCTACGATGCTTGTTTTCGGTCCCAGGGGGGACCTGGCTTTGCAGTTCGGGCTAGGCTGTTCCCATGAGGCACAGGGTCAAGACTGATTTGCCTATGGCCAGGTCTAAACTGGGGTGGCATGGTGAGCAAAAGAAGGATGGATGTAACCCAGATCTCTTGACTGGGTGTGAATGTTTTGTATTCCATCCGTCAATTGTGTGTCTTTTGCTCTCGAGCCTTTAACCTGGGAGGTCCTTTATTGCTCTGCATTGAGGGGTCAGTTTTGCTAAATTAAACACTTTCTCATGCTTAGAGTTGGTGAATGCAGCTGTTCTTCCTACAGCTATATTGTCCCTAGTTACAATCCCATGGTGCTTTAGAAGTGAATACGTTTTCACTGCGAGTTTGCACCTGTCTGGAGGTCCTTTGTCCACCCAGATTGAATCACAAAATGGAGAATAGCCAAGGGCTTATATCTATTATCCAACAGATTTCCTAGTGAATAATCACTTGGGAAGGTTTGAGTCACTAGTATTGTATGACCTAATTTAAGTAGAGAGTGTAATGGAAAAGAACTCACACTGAAATCAAGTGGATGGCCAAGATGCTCTTTTTTGTACTGAAAAACCTATAGTATCATTTGTCTCTTTCCTAAAATGCTAGAAATTGTCCTTCATTTCATGTAATGGAAAGGGCAGTGCTGCCCAAATGTATGTGACAGTGCAACTACAAACCTTCAAGAGAAGATTCTGTGATTCAGAACAGATATGTCTGCCAAGCCAGGTCGTCTTTACAGCATTATAGGCCCGCGGGCAAAGCAGTGCACTGGTCCCTGCCTACACAACCACTCAAAGGAATAAAAAATTTAATTATCGCTAAAATAAACATCTTTTTGGTACCTCCAACAAAATCAGTGTTATGACTTTATAAAAAATTAATCTGTACAGCAAAGATGAATCATTACAAACAATTCTGGTCTGTGAATAGATTAGCATGGGGCCCCCGCGATAATACGGCACTGCTGCCAAGGGAGATTAAGCATCCATTCTCCTAAATGCACAAAATGTTGACATTTAGAATTGTAAGGACACATACAAGCTACAATGACCTATCTAAATAGTGACAATCTTCCTGAGCATCTCTTTCAGGGTGGACCTGTCAATGCATCGATCTAGGACAGTAGTCCGTCTATGAGTTTGATATTTTATTCTATTTCTGTTTTTAGAGAGATGCAAGGAAGGACGCGGAGCGTCGGTACCGAAGCACATTGCAAGAGGCAGGGCTCAGTGAAGACTTTGTGATGAGCAAAGGTTCACTTCCCCCTGACACCGGAGAGGAGGAGCCAGAAGACCGAGATGAATCGTATGACAGGTACTCCAAAAAGGGCCTGGTTGTCATTTTATTGCTGGTAGCGTGTGTAGTTGAACTGCTAAGAAATGACCACAGGTAGATGTATATCAAATTGTGAAGTCTGAAGACAAAAGAAAGACTGACATATACATGAAGAAGGATGATGATTTTAGGGCAGATGGCAAAATGTAAGCAGTGGCAAGCAGTTAAGGCGTACCCATTCTCAAAACTGGAAACAATTATATTTTTGTAAACTAAAACTGTAGGCATGTCTGAAGCTAGAATATGCATGTGATTGCTCTGCGAGTTGTACATGTTCCCACTGCACAGGGGCTTTTTGCTGAGAGCTAAATTCAAAGCAAAATAAATAACTTGCTATTACACCATCATTAACCAGTCACTCACTTCCCCATCATTATTATTTCACTACTATAGAAAAGAAAATCGTTGCTCATTCTCAGTCATGGGTATATACGTTAAAGTAATAAAAACTGACTATCTTCTTCTGTCTTAGCCTAGATTGCTTTTTCAGCAGTAAGAACAATTCTTTCCAATTGTACATCATGAAAGGCCTATCCCAAAGCAACATTTTCATTTGCTTTTTAATGTGCTATTAAAAAATATTTCCCCTTGGGAATATTAATTTTTGCATGCATATGAAGCAGTGTTACTGACCAAAATTTCCCATCCCCTTTTATAAAAGGAAAGGAAACCATGTGCACTGGTACACAGCATCACATAGAGGAAACAGTAATCTGCATTGACACTTTACTGCAACCATGGACCCGCACAGGGAAAGACAGCAGCGTAGTGCCTGCAGCTCCCTTTCTTCTTTCTACCAACAAAATGAAGGATCTAAACCTGTTATGGTACAAAATTTTATAAAGCGCATGTACACCAGATTGGTTTCCTGGCGCTACAATTCTACTTCAATTCCATTGATTCCTTTATGAATTGGATGAAGTTACCTCAGACGGAGACCTGGCAGTGCAGTTGCGCATGTTTTTGGCATTCAGAGTTCTTAAATAGTAGTAGTAGTAGTAGTAATAAGCTTTATTTGATTAAAATTTAGCATAAAAGCATACACATATAAAAATCCAATTTGTATAAACATAGACCACTTAAAAAAACATCAGTATACATTAAATTCCAAACATTAAAAACCACGGATATACAAAGTTAAAAATGAATATGTAATAAAAAAGAAGGGAAATTTATTTACACAAAGCTAATCAAATGAAATTGCGCCCATAAGGATTTTTACACTAGACCTTATTCTCTTAGAGCATTACTTTTATCATATCTATCGCCCATGCACATCTCAGGTGTTTGAACGTATCAATTTTTGCCTGGATCTTTGTCCTTATCAGCCATGCGCATCCCAAACATTTAGCTACTCCACAAATCAATGTCAAGGAGGCAGTATTGGTTTTTAGGATGCGTAGTGCAACTCAATAGTTCGTTAGGCCTACCATTTTACAGACTGGCTTGAGCCATTTTGCTCTTGCCATCCTGTAGGCATGCAAAAAAGAAATGGGCGATGGACTCATTGGGGTTGGCACAGCTCGGGCAAGGAGCAGGTATTGAAAGAGGCCCCTTACAAGATGCTATCACGTTGTTAAGCGGCAGGGTCCCTAATCTCATCTTCATATATAGGACCCTGTCCCTGGGGACCTGTATAAAATCGAGGTAGGGTTCTAGTTTGCAGATGTTTTTATGTTCAAAGAACACCTTGGTAAGTTTCCCAGATTTTGAACTAGATAGCTCAAGTGTCTGCACCCAGTCACAATAGGCACGCTTTAGATCCTGCTTGGGTGGTGGGGTCTGACTAGCCCAAGCCTCTCTGAATCCAATATCGATTAGGAGCTGCCTAAGGTCTACTATCCATTTGATTCTGCTCCCTGTGTCGGCTGACACCAGTTCGTCAAGGGCAGCAGCGTAGTTGGACAGTTCAGCAGTCCTTCTTATGAGCGCCCAGAAAAGCAAGGGACGAAGGCGTGCAATATCCTGAATAGAGCGCCTTCCCCTATCATAGAATAGAGGCTTCAAAGGGGTGGAAATGAGTTCTCTTAACTTGTTTTCCGACTTGGCAAGTTCTTAAATAATAATCATAAACAAAGAGTATAATAATAAACTTGTCTCCTCTGAAAGAGACGTGGGAGCCATAGGGACTCCAACCAGAAACAAATACACCACACTGGCATGAACACCTAAAATGATAAATTACCCACGAAGGCTGAGGTACAAGTCAAGGTTAAAAAAATTACAAGTCTGGCTCCCTCTTAAACTGAACGTCACTTGATTTTATTTTCAAATTGTGTCTGAGACACAGCCTTGAAGTCAAACAAGGAAGCACCGGCTCTTACACTTGTGGAAAGCAATGGAGTCCTGTCCCAACCAATCGTTTATTCCTTTTTTGTGACCTAAGGAACAACTTCTAATAGTGCCATAAGCCATCTGCTTTTTGAGCTTTGCAAAAAAGCCCAGATAGGCTATATCATATTTCATTAATTAAACTTTTGGCTCAATAGTGACTTTGTCACTCAGCTAATATCACTTTGGCACCATGAATGCTCATTCGAATGCTCAGACACAGAGAACTAGATTAAAAAAACAAAAAACACGAACCAGGGGGGAGGAGCCAAGATGGCGACCGGAGCGGACGTGTAAGCTCCCGGCTCTGCCAGCCCTTGAGCCCCGCACTACTATCCTGCCTGATATCCTGCCCAATTCACCGGCTGCTCGAGCGGGGACGACGCGCTGATATCGCCAATGTCCCTCCGGAATCTCAGCTCGTCCGGAATGTGGAGATAGCCTGGTGCCTGACCCGACGCCATTGCCCCGATGTAAATCGCCGCTGGATGCCGGACCTCGGCGGAGCGGAGACGGCCAGCCTGCCTGCAGGGCGCTCACAACCTGAGAGGAGCTGCTTTCCCTGGATCGCGGACCACAGCGCGTTGGATGCCGTGGAGTGCTGAATATCGCGACTACCTCGCGATTGAAGGGAGGATCGCACTGCACGTCCGGCTCCTTTGTTCCGTGCTGGGAGAGGACGGCTCCGACTCCATTACGGGACTTGCCCGGACTTGGCTGACCGCCCGTTCGCCCTGACTGCCTGTTCTGGCCGGCGGGGGCTCCTCACCGGTGACGCTGGACTGCAACTGATGGCGGTGGGAGCCGGGGCAACTGCTGGTCCGTGTCGCACCCCCCCATGTTTCTGTGACTGGCTTGTGGGCGCTATGGATGTTCCCGCTGACTCGCGGGATGGAGATGGTCGTCCGCCCTTGCCCTGTGCCTGCGGCGCCGTGGCCGTGTCGGGGACTAACTTGCCTACATCCACCTGTGTCGCGGGCATGGGGGGCACGCAGCCTACCCTGTCCTATGGCGACGTCCTGTCTGCCCTTGGTGAACTGCGAGCGACGCTGTTACAAGACTCCCAAGGGCTAAGCGAGAAACTCGACGACATAGCCTTCGATTTGGCGCAGATTCGGAGGGACTGCTCTCAGCAACAATTGTTCACTCCCCTGTTGGTACCTACGACTGCTACTGTGTTGCCAAGTGTTTCCAGCGGTGCTGAGATTCGTGACGACTGGACTGGCGCTTGCAGACGATCGCTTACCGACTCTGCCTGTGATACATTGTTCCCACATTCGGTGACTGCTCCATTGTATTCATTACCACTATCGGAGATGGGACTGCCAGCGAGGCGAAATCTGGCCCCCTTGAAGACTCTCATTAAAGCCTCCGTTTTTTCCCCTGTCGTATTTGTGTTCTCAGAACAATTTCGAGACTCTTTTGGCTGTGATCAATGTATTGTCGGGTATGTGGCGCCGTCCATTTTGTATTTATGAGTCTCCCCCTTCTTCTTTGCGCCCATCTTGTTTCTTTGTTGTAGAGGGGGTCGGCATTCGCCGAGGGAAGTGTACTGAGGGGCGTCCGAGATCGGGCCAGGGTTAGGCAGTTTCTCTGCTGTATTGCTTTCTTACCTGGCGGGGATTGGGTTGAGAATGCTATGTGGAGGGGCTGTATGGATCACACGCAGAATGTAGCTTGCTTTTTCCCATCTGGATTTGTCGTTATTAGTTATTGCTTAGCTCTCGCATTCAAGGCATCCTTTGTGGCATTGCAATTATGTTTACGGCATAGTCGACGCTACAACTGGCTATCCTGGTAACTTGTGAGCCGTTGGCTCTGCTGCATTCTCTTGGGTGCCTGACTTGCCAACAATGTTCATTGGGACAGGGGGATTGTTTGTGAAGGGTGGCGTCCATTTCGCTTTTCTTTGTCTTTGCACTGCCGGGGGCGGCCATCTTGGTCTTTGTTCCAGCTGGGGCGGGCTCCGGTCGGGTACCATGGTGTAGTGGTCGCTTGCGACCTGCATAGAGCTAGGGGTTTCCGGGTGCTAACTTTTGCTGGCCTGTTAGATGTGGTCTCGAATTGCGGCGCCTTTTCGGCGCGTATTGACGTTATAGCTCCTCACATTTATTTTGATATTCTTGTCTATCCTGGCACTTTCGACTGTGAGGTGGAACTGCTCATATCCTGTTGTCTATTTTATAGATGGGGTGGTGACTCATGTGCTAATTCCGTGTCCTGGGTGTACCTGATTCTGTTCCCCCTTTGATTTTATGGCCTTTGACTTTCTCGATTCAAATGGCGTAGGAATTGCAAATGGCTGGGTGCCCGGTAGATCTGTTATTGTACTGGCTCCTCCCCGCCTTCTTCTTTTTGGGAGTGGTAGATTAGCCTAGTCTTTTCTTCCTCCCTATTTTCAAGTGTGAAAATTTCTTTTTCTTATCACCTTCTTTTCTGCGCTTCAAGACTTTCTTATCGTTTCCTTCTCTTCTCTTCTATTCTTGGTCAATATTTCGGGTTCTTTAATGGGCGACAGGCACTTTGCCGGGGGGGGGGGGGGGTAGGCCGTAGCCTCCGCAATGATGTAGGGTGGGGGGGTAGATTTAGTTTTCCTTATTTCATTTCTATGGGCCTTATTTTTCTAAACTTTCTGCGCTTTCTTGTCCTGTTTTCTGTTCTGGGTCTGTGACAGGGGTTGGTAGGGAGTGGGTGGCGCTGTGGGTGATACGTAAATGCGGACTGAGGCTCCTGTTGTTTTGCACTGTACTGCCATATTGACGGGGTGTTCCTCACTACTGTTGCTTCTTATTGCTGCCTGCTCATGTTGTGAAGCTTATGTACGGACTCAGTTCTCATGGACTCTATTCTTTACTGATTTATATTTAGATCAAAAAAAATTTTACATTTAACCTTCAATGCTCCTTCTCCTTGGCGACATGACTCCATTCAGTGTAACTGCTATTAATTGTTGCTATATTGCCTGATGCTGCTGAGGAACCGCATTGCTTGCACCTGTGCTAAAAGTATCGTGGCCGGCCGGACGGTTGTAGGCCCGTATTTGTTACCTTTTTTATGCACAATAAAGGTTTTCAAAAATTAAAAAAAAAAAAAAAAAAAAACACGAACCAGTGAAGGTTATCTTCAGATAAAGCATTAGTCTCAAAAGATGCAGACAACCCTGCTTCAATTCGACAGTACTAATAGCTGTATAAATAAAAAACGTGATCATTAGAAAGCTTTATAGACCAACGTGAAGGCCACCAGGAAGGATACGCCAAGATTTCGCAAGAGCTACAGGTTCTTACAAATGGTAGGCAGTTCTAGACAAATGTCAATAACATGACCTACTTTGAATGGCAAGGGACATAGATAAAATATATGTCTGGGTTTTGAAAGAAAAGGCTCATTTGGATGCAAATAGCAATGTTCAACTTAATAGCAGGTAAAATATCTTCACCAGAAGTTGAAGCTGCCTCTATAAATTATTTAAACACTCACAATCTTGGAATGATGAGAAACCGAGATGCCAGAGGGGTCCTTTTACGACGCTGTCCTAGCATGGACATTGATTCACCAAAATGCCAGGGATAGCAGAAGTGACATAATATACCCTTTGACCTTAACAAAGTCACAGGAAGTGACATCATATGACCTCCGCCCCTTCCCAAAAAGTGATGTCACATAACCTTAATCCTGATGACATTACAATAGTTAACATGGCTGAAGTTACATAAATGCATAATAAATATTATATATTCTTCTAGGGGAGAAGGAAGGGTGGGGTTTTCTATTCCTTAAGAAAATATTGAAAACATTGGCTTCATTTGTGCATTTTAATGCACACTTTTCACATAAATTTGCTTAAAAAAAAACATAGGCTCTAAAACACGACTCACTTAATATTCAAGTCCTTTCGTGGTGTGCCAAGCTACTGAAATCTGACAGTCCCCATGAGTTCATCCAATTAGGTTTTTAAAATGTCCTATGGGTGCTCACCTATGTTATGAAATACCTACATTGCAAAGGACAGCATTTTGCCATGGTGGCCCTTTTTGCCCAAACATTACATACAAAATGCCAGTCCCAGATTGTTCCTAATACTGCTTCTCTTGCACTATAGAGGTCCCTTATGTCAAAGGTTCTGTCTAATATGTCATGGACCACATTTTGTCATGGATGGCCCCATGACCATGCCACAGTTGTCTTCCCACATACCAAGAATTTCCTCACTTGTGCCATCACAAGCAATTTGCCATAGGTGCCAACTATGCCAAAAACTTCCTCCAGGAAGCCAGTGCTGACATTTTTTCTTGGGTGCTCCATGATCAAAGTTACATACAGACTACCAGCAGGTGCATTTTGCCTAGGGTATCCCCTATGCAAGTATTGTTTTTAGTGCCAACATTTTGTCAAGGGTGCTTCTATAAGCCAAGAAGCATGCCAGGTCAAACAGCAGATCTGCAAACATAACAACCCATGCTCACTTACATTCACTTATTCACACTCATTCTATCATTAGCACTGACTTGCACTCATTCGTTTTCACCTACTCGTGCACTCAGCTTCACAATGAATCACTCATTCATTCACTCACTCTTACTTATACTCACTCATTTTAAGACACACACCACACACACCACACACCACACACCACACACCACGCCACACCCACACACACACTCTCTCTCCAATTTACAAACCTATATGTACACACTCTCTCACCCACATGCAAGCACACAACCGCCAATAAAGCCATTTTATTTTTCTGATCTAAGATGTCAGTGAAGGTCCAGAGCTTGTTGTTCCCCTTTTTATGACACTAATAGTGAATAATAAACTATTATTCACTATTAATGTAATAAAAATGAGCAGAATACGAGGTTAGAGCTTGACTCTGATAATGCAAGACATCCCTGTGCTCTGAGGGGAGGGGTAGCATGGGGAAAGCTAGGGGTCGCAATGGCGACCCCTAAATGACGTCCATGTGTCCTGGCAGCTAAATGAACTTTAATGGAAAAGACTCGTCAGAGTCAGTGAACCAGACTAAGAAAAGCTATCCCATACTGTTATAGTCTATGAGAAATTCTTTGTATATTCCAAAGACCCCAAAGGTATGCAAGACGCTATAGGTATCATTGCTTAAATACCATCAGGAACAAGACCGTAGTACTAACTGTTGTAAATCACTGGAGAGTGCAAGTCTCCTGTTACGTCTGAACAGAAGAACCAGACTACATCACACACACTGCTGAGGCTTAGGCCAATCAAGGGTCTCAGAAATAAGTGTATATTACAAATAAAATCCCAACTCAAAGATGAAAATATGGTCTTAATGCACTTGGACCTTTAGACTGAAAGGCTGTGTAGTTGCCATATTGCTGCCACCACTTCTCAGGCACAAGTTCTTAATCTCCTTTCTGCTTTGTGATGAGGAACTTAGGAACATGCAAGGCATCTAGCAGAACGTCCAGCTATAACTGAATAGCATGGGCTGTGTGCCTCTGATACTGACTTGCCACTGAGACATGGACCCAGGTGACCTCTCAGCTACTTGACTATATAACATCATGAGCCTTCTTGAGCTTTTTGTGCATTATGGGGCCTAATGAATGGGGAACTGCGATTTCATGGACACTTAATGGAAAGGAGCTTCTCTGGCACCTTGGACATCAGGCAATTATCTTGGCATGGTCTTGTGCCCAAATATGTATATATTGTTTGCTGTAGTCTAAATCTAAACAGTTGCGTTTGGTACATGTATGAATGGATCTCCAAATTTCTGCCCTTCAAATGTCAGCTATATGACTATTCTAACTATTGTGCTAGGTTTTCCTCTTGTGGAATGTGCAGTGGTTTTTTCAGGCAGAAGCCTGTTTTCTTTTTGGTTGCAAAGGTCTATACAGGACACACTCCATATGAAAAGCTATTACTTGGATGACGCTAAACCTGTTCATGTGTGTGTTTTATAGACAGTCTGGTGTATGTCATAGTCAGAGGCCAACTTGGGCGAGAATACCAGGTGGGTCTCTATAGGACTACCATATTTGAATGAAAGCTGCCCATGGTCCCATGGAAGGAAGGGCCTCTGCAGGAGGGAGTGCTTTTTAATAGCCTGCACGAAATACATAATCACTTGAATTGTAAAAAAAAAAGACCTTGGAAATTACTGTTTCTGTAGGCTACAATAGCAGGGAGGTGTAACTTAATAGAAGGGAGCTGCTGTAAACGCTTTGCCAAATGATGGCAAAATGACAAGGCTGGTTCTTCTTTGATATGGCTGTTCTTTTTTCTGAACTCACCAGATGTTCTCCCTAGATTTGTGGAATCTGCAGGCAATGTATGGACCATTTTTTTCCTGAGCTGGCAAAGCAATGTAATTGAGGAAAACCCCAGTATGAAAATAAATTAGCTAGAACCTAGTAGTTTAAGACTCACTGACATATTCTGCTGAGTGGACTGTTTCAATGGCCGATACCTGAAAGGCGCAGTCCATTGATCTCACGATGCCTGGCTATCTACTACCAGTTTCTACCTCGAAGAACTGGTCTATTGGTCTTGTACCCCGTGTTTGTTTCTATCCAAAATGAGTCTAACTTCCTTTATAGAACTTAAAAAAAAAAACAGGCTCGCCCTTCAGATTTGAAGTAAATAATTCTGCTTCCTGTTTCTGTAGCAGAATTTTCTTTTCTGCTCGATGACAGTCCTGATGGGACAAGGGTATCTTCCTCTGTGGAACGATAATAGGTGACTTCTTGAAACCATGATATTGCCATTATTTAGTACCCATCTTTTTCTTATACTGTAGCATGATGGAAGATGCTTCACCCTACCATAGTGGGTAACTATAGAGGGAGTCATTGTTTCTCAGTCGCAGGGAGCTTCTCTGCTCCTGAAGAGAAGATGGCTGTTGTGCACCTCGCTGCTGAATGTTTTTTTTACTGGTATTAAGACTGCTTTGGCCAAGTTTGTTGATAATGCCATGGACGGGAGTTAACCGTATTATTTTGATAGTTGATTTCCTCTTGGCATCTCTAATGTGAATTTTGGCATTTCCTTTTCACGTCCATTATACCGTTTCCAAACCGTGTGTTTTCTCCTCGCTATGCGGACCAAAAAGCGAGGTATCTGACAAAAGTAGATTGACCATATTTTCGTTGGGCATCAAGCAGAAGTCCTTTTAAGGCAAAGCCACGAAGATCTCTCTATTCCAACCTGTGACATTATTCATGGATTGCCAAGCCTAAACAATTAGTTGACACACTAATATTAAATCTTCTCATTCAGAAACTCCTGAAAGTCTTGCCTTAGTGCAGCTCATCTGAGAACCACTGACTAAATGGACATTTCGTAACAATTGTGGTATGGATATGAGCTTTCACAGCTGTTGCTGCTGATCTATAAGCATTTCTGCCCATAGCTTCTAACTGCTTGCTCTCCTTATCCTGTAGTAGTGAGGCCAAAGGAGCAGATGAGTTCATCTTACAAGCTGCCTCCACTATGACGGAATCAGGTTGAGCATCAAAGTGGAATCCTCATCCAGAATCCATTATAGTGGAGTGAGCAGGTTTAAATCATTTGAGTAGCTTTGTGCAGCAGCTTTAGTTGTTTCAGAAATGTTTCAACGTAGGTTAAAAATAAACTCCTTGATCAATGAATGTGGAAAGCAGCATGGTGCTCGTGGTTCTGCGGTTTCAAAGACCAGCAGAGATGTTGGAGGAGCCACGAAAGGGGAAATTAAGCTAGTTCTCCCGCACCAAGGCCCTCTGCTCAGACATCAAGGAAGGTGGTCAAGTAAAAAAAAAAAAGATAAAACTTTATGGAAATGTTGAATTTGACAATGGTGTGCAAGTGTCCCAGTATGGAAAGTATCAGTTTAAAAGGCGGTGTCTTCCACTCTCCTCCCTACAGTCTCCCCATCGCATGTATCTTGCTCGCCCCATTTTAACCAAGGCTCCCTATTTTCCATTTTTATTGATTTATACAGATATGAAAGCCATTTATTTTACTGCCTGTATATATTTTTAAACGTGGATAAAAACGGATATTGGATTACTTTTTGAGTCATCCTAAATGCTGTTAGTCATGACTGCCAGGCCAATAGATGTGCTGATTAACAGGTCAGGGGTTAAAAAAGAAAGGGATTTTAGTAAAGAGGTTTAAACAGTAGTAGATACTCACAACCTTGATACTAAAATGTTCATGTTTTCAAATTGGTGCTTTGATTTATCATTTGTAGGTGTTCATATCAAACCTATCGGGCATTCAAGCACAAATGCACATTTATCAGTTACATACATGTGGAAATATACTAGTGTCAACTTAATTTTTTCACAAAACCCCAAATAAATATGGATAAATACAGATAACATTAGCAAAAAATAAATATGGATAAATACAGATGGACATGTAAAAAAATAAAAACCATAAAACCGGGAGTCCTTATTGTAATTCATGGCAGTAGTCTCAAGTGAATGAGGAACTGGTGAGTCAATTTCATACTTACAGGACCAGTGTCAGCACCATCCTAGTTATTACAGGACTCCTAAACTTGTTGTCCCATTTGGGAGCACACAAAGTAAGCCCATGATATTTAGACAATCTAAATTTCCTAAGATAAGGAATTGTGTAATGGTGTCTCGGGGATCCTGCTGGAGTAATAGTTAATAGCAGGCTTACTCTGGTGACGCCTCTCAGAGAGCTGGAGGGTTTCTGTTCTTTTGGGCATGTTTTGGCCAAAGCCCATACTCCTCACTGTGTAAGTCCAGACTTCAGACCATGCCTGGGACACTGGTATATATATATATATCTGTCTTCTACCCCCAATTTACTGCTACACAAACCGGAGGTGCACTATGCAAAAAAGTGAACATATTCCATCATTTCCGTGGAGGAAAGATAACCTCCTGAAAAACAGCCCTTTGAAGAGGAAAAAAAGTAAGCATCTGCCTATAAAACAAATCTCGTTTTTGTGAAAAGATTCGCCAGGAAACTGAATTTCTAATCGACAAATGAGACAGAAAAAAGTAATTGACAATACAAGATGAAGGATGTTGGAGTTTCTGGTTTAGTGATGCTGTGTCCAATTTGTGCTCTAGTGAGCTGCTGCATATCTGGCCTTTCTTGATCTTTTCCTTTACAAATGATTCAGGAAAGTTTACAATGGGCAGCTAATTTTGCACAAGTGACTTTATACATTTCAATTTATTTTTACAACAAATAGATGAAATGTGTTCAATACAGATCACTTGTAGACCAGTTACAAGCATTGGCAATGCCAATAGGTCTGGGAATGCTTTTCTGTTTGACACCGGGCATGGAGAAATGTGAGCACCTCTCAGTGAATGCAAATTCAATATGTTAATAGGTAACCCTCATGCAAGTGGTGTGTGTTTTTCTTTAAAAAAATATACAAGTGAACCAATTGAGTGCAAAGTGGGGTTCCCGTATCTCAATGGTTATGATGTCATACTGATCGATAGTAGAGGGCATGCTTAATCTAAATAATCTAACCTGTATTATATTGATTCACAGTGCATATCTATGTGAAAGCTCATGTCTTTGTCCAAGGTTAAAGGAAACATGGTAAGACACATTGTGTCAGACCCGCTCTATATAGCATTAATAAGAACATTACAGCATGATAGGTTTGCCGGCGTGGTTTTGCCTCTGACTGGTTTGTGTTTTGCCAGGAGTTGTAAAGATGTCACAAATGGTGTCCGCTCTGGCGTTCCATTTGGAAGCTAATTTCCCAACATGCAGAACGGCATTCCTAGTTTTTAGGAGCTGAAAGTGTACAGAGGTAGAGAGCTCCGCTTAATCCCCCAAAGGTCCAAGAAAGGTCGAACAAGTGCCCACCACTTTCTGCCATTGTGTCTCCTGGAGTGAAATTATTTAAATGTGCATGGTCAGTTTAATTGACGCTGGTGACATACAAAAAAATAGGCATTTATCCAAATATACGTTCTAAAGCGTTAAAATAAAGGTGCTACCGTGCTGGACTGGTGTCTATGGAATGGAACCACTGCCCATGTCAGATAATCTGTAAATTCATTAAAAAAAATATGGTAAAGTTATTTACCAAAACATAGTTATAAGTAGACAGAAATTATTGTGGTCACACATACGTAAGGTGGTACCCTGTGGCTTGCTTGACCTCACTGTGGCAACTACAGTGGACATTACCACACCTGCAATCGAGCGGTATTGTTGCACATCCCCGGCAGCAGACTGCACATGCGTTTATCAGGGAGAATGTGGAGCACCACAAGGCCAAAGCAGTGCTTGAATGGGAGCAGTGTGAGCCTGCCAGACGAAAGAAGGCTGCCACTGTGCCGTGCTCAAGGGGCTGAGAGAGCATAGGATATGGCTTTAAGCCCGCCGAGCCCGTGATAGGACAACTGCTCCTCTGCATGCATTAGTGCGTGTGCAGACAAGGGAGCGAGTGAAAACATGAGCGCTCGTGAACAGCGATCTTAATCTAAGAAAAAAGTAGTTCCAAAAAACATTCATTAATTTGTACAATTTTGGGGTAAATTTAAGGTGTCCTCAAAAGTCATTACAGACTAAAACCCAAACCGCCGAAAGAATCACACCTACACAACTAAAAGAGGACACTTTCAAACCATTGTGACCATAAGATTATCATATATGGAAGCTCATTTCTCCTCTGCCATACTAAATCAGATCAGAGGCTTATGGCCCCATATTCTTAAAATACTGTGTTTGTTGCGCATTATGCACTGGATGTTATTACTGTATAATGTATACATATTCAAAACATAAAATATTATTTTTTCTTCTCCATCAGAGATCCTGTTTCAGCAAGCAAAGAGCTCAGTATATGCTCAGAGGATGGTCGAGAGTCTCCAGATGAACAGAGTGAAGACCTAGAAAAGAAAGACTTTTGAGTACTATAGTGCACTTAGGGACAGTTGTAACAAAACAGCCCTAATCTGTCTTCAGTTCCCTAGGTTCTGCATACAAAAATCATGTTTACTGTCATATTCAGTACATTCACACATTGGAGCAGGCAAATTTCAAGCATGTCACCCCCAGTGATTGTGGCTGTGAAATCCTCAACTGACACATGCCTTGATAAATCTGCAGTCTTTCCAGGTAGCTTCTTCACCAGTGTCTATGGTTCATCCTCATGACCATATGTTTATATTGAGACAGAGGGCAGTTCAACAAACTTGAAGTTGCCTCTGGTACTTTTGTGACTTGGGGAGCGACAGGGGGTGGGGGAGGGGAGGGGAGGGGGGGGGACTACTGAATTGTAAAATTTGAGAGGCAACCAACAGATTTGTTTTGATGTACAAACCATCATGTAGACAATTCTTTATTGCAGAAACGTCCCAAGCTGATAAAGCATTTACACAAAACATTGCATATCTATGGAGAGAGGTTGTATTGGATGTTTGAAAATCCCACTGGGATGTCAGATAAAAATTCAACATGGTAGAGGTTTATATAGATTGCACAGGCATACACTCTTAACAAATCCAGATTGAGATCAATCTGGAGGCAAAATGATGAAACATGTAAGACCTTGCTGATATTTATTATGAAAGGTGCAGAGAGAGAACTACAGATGGTTGCTCATCTCAAGGCAACTGTATATAAAACTACAGTGATCCAGTGGCATTAACAAAGCCTAACCCACCCACCTCATTAAAGGGATAAAAGAAATTTGCTGCAGCTAACCACATATTTAACACAATATGGGTAAACTTCTGGAGCATGTATCTACATAACTCTCGCCATCTCTCCAAACAAAACACGGTCACTGAGGCTCTTGCTTTCTTGGACCACTGAAGATCGACTCCAGCAATGTGTTCCTTGTTTGACGATCCTCCATACACTGACTCATCCACACAAGTTCCATAGGGTTTGTGGTTTTCCTACTACACGGATAGCAGGCGAACAACTGGAACCTTGTGTAGAATTAAACTTCAGTCATGGTTAATGATTTGTCAATCAGATTAAATGTTTTTTCAATCAATTGAGACTATGTTAAATGAATCAGAAGTACTAACTTTGGGAACTGTAAAGAAAATGCTACTTACATTGTAAGTATATGTTAGTATTGTGAAGCGCTGTGTATTCACATGCTTAGCATATGCCTGCCTTCTATTGTTGGGATTTGGTATACTCAAGTTGTTTTTCTTCAATGAAGTGTCTCAAAACACAAGATGTGGTGCGACTCCTCCTCCTCTTGGTGTTCATTGTGCATGGACACTAACTCCATGTTGGATTGTTTTTGCACAGCAGGCGAGAGTATGTGAGTTAGTGTCAATTTAAGTATAGTGTGTCAAATGCAATGTGCAATGAAATAATGTAAGAGATCCGCAAAAGACATGGGCTTCTGCGGAGACGGGCATTCGTATGTGAAGCTACAGCACTGCACGCTAAGAACAGATGCTTACAGGGTAAGTAGCATTTTTAGTTTGTAGCATGTGTGGTTGTAGATACAAGCCTAGCATAGACCGTAAAGTAGTGCCTTCTAGAAGTGGTGGCTGGTGTATGGATGATAAAAATGTCAGAAACAAGGTCCTTAACACGGTCTGGCCTACTATGGCCTGTTGGTGGGCTAAGATGTCCGTACAATAGTGCTTGGTAAAGATGTGTAGTGTTGGTCTCGCTGCTTTTGTGGGTTGAGTGCACCCTGTGTGGAGCAGGTAAACCCTCTTTGTTTTACAGTAGATTTGAATACATTTGACGGTCCACCTAGCTATACCATACCTTGCTAAAAGGAGACAAGAACTGATCCGATTTATGGAATAACAAGATCCAGTGAATGTAATACATAAGATCTCTTTTGACATCTAATGAGTGCAGTGGTCTTTCTGTGACCGTATCTTGTAGGAAAAGACTGAGCTCTACGGTTTAGTTAAGGTGGAAGTGTCACAATACCTTAGGGAGGAACGTAGGATCTGGTGTAAGAACAAAACTGTCATGTGAACCTGAATAAAGGGTTCTGTTAGGATGAATGCCTGCAGTTCGCTACTGCATCTAAGTGAGTTAATGGCCACTGAAAAGCCAACTTTCAGGAGAGAAAATGAAGGGTGCATGAGTGTAGAGGTTCAAAAGATAGTGCCTTGGGAGGACAGTATTGAGATTCCAGAGGAGGCTTTCTTGGGGCGGGGGTGGGGGGGTATAACTGTCTTGAGACTCTTCATGAATGCTGTAATCTCTGGACTTCTATAAAGGGATGAATGTTGTAGGTAGGCTGTTACCTCAGTGTGAACTGGTGTAGGAGTAGGTAAGGCCTGCTCTGCAAAAGGTAGGTGATAATATCATGCACAGTAGGTTTTGAAGGGTTCAGATTCTTGGAAATACAGTGGTGAACAAACCTCTTCTATTTCACAGCTTAACCGGCCCGTGCTTTGGGCTGTTGAGCTTCCATTAATGGGTAAGTCCGGGGTACTGTACTTATAAGACCTCAGGTGCCAGATCACAAGGTTAAGCTGTCCAGATATCTAGCCTGAACTTACTCTACTTGAGCAAATCTGGCCTCAGTGGAAGTATCTCAATAGGCTGACTGGCATCCCTAGTAGAGTGGAGCATAAGGTTTGACTGGTCAAGGCTGGAGCTATCAGAATAAACATCACTGCTATTTTTCGGAACGTCCGAGACAGCTGAGGTGAGTGTGTGTTGCCTGAAGTACATGGCAGTCATGTTGTTTGTCTATATAAAGACCGCTTTGTCTTAAATAACTAGTAATAAGAGCTTTGAGAGCTACGTACATGGCTAGCAGGTCCCTTTAGCTGATTTAGTGACCCTATTGTTGTGAGGCTCAGATTCCCTGGACAGATGTTGAAATGCATGCCCCATCCTGTCCAGGTCTGCAAAAGGCCTGCTTTGCAAGAAGTTGTTGCTGTGCCACCACAGCAGACAGTGGTGCACCGTGGCCTGTACCAGCTCTAAATCTTCCTAGTTGCCCTCCACTTGGGACCATTGAACAGTTAGGCTCTCTTGTAGGGGTCGCTTTTGGAGCCTTGTTTGTGGTACAATGGTGATACATGAGATCATCATCTCTAGAAGGCGTATTAAAGAGGCTGAAAGGCTGTGACTCTCTGCAGTCAAGGGGAAAGCTTACCCCAACCTTGCAATCAACACAGACCCCAGTAAGGGTTGAATCTGCAGAGGATGTATGTGGGGCTGGGAGGTATGTATGAACCAGAGACACTGCCCCTGTGTGTGGGCTAAACACTGCATCCTGCTGCCACTCTTGATCAGCCAATCGTTGAGGCAGGGAAAGACTTGAATGTTTTCCATTCGCAAATGTGCAGCCACCACTACTAGGCACTTTGTAAAACCCTGTGGTGCTGCATTGACCACAAAAGGAAGTATTTTGAACAGGTAGTGTTGTCCACTTATCACAAATCAAAGGTACTTTTGATAAGCAAGGTGGATGAATATGTGGAAATAGGCGTCTTTGAGATGAGTAGGTACTATGTACTCACCCTGTTAAGAGAGGGGTGACATCCTGCGAGCGGTCATGCATGAATGATCTGATGAGATGTAGCAAATGAGAGGCCTGTCCTTTTTGTGGATTAGAAATTTGAAAAAGTAGATGTCGCTCCCTTATTGTTGCAGAGGCACTCTCTCGAGGATGCCCTTTTGCAGGAGGGCATACACTTATTCCTGAATGAGGGAGAGGTTCTTCGCTGAGAACATGTGTATGGAGTGGGAGGTTGGGAGGGGCTGTGTTGTGCTCCAGGCAATAGCTGTGTTGGATCACTGCTAGAACCTACAGATCAGATTTGGTTTGCTCCCAGCCAGATAATTATCCTACCCCGAACAGGTGGCAAGTGATTGGTGGAGGCATGGCAATTCACAGTCTCTAGATTAAAAAACATTTCCTTGAAGCCACCTTTGCCTTTACCCATACTGTTGTCCCTGTAGGAGGCTATTTTGTACTGTTCGCCCCTCTTGCTGGTGGAAGGACTGCTGGTGCCTCTGCTAGGAGTGCGGCTGCACAGGTGAGGTCGTCTTTGTCCTGGGTTGCTCTTTCCGTAAGGACCACCTGTATGAGGTGGTTTGCTGAGTCCCAATAGACTTCACTGCCTCTGTATGTTTTCCAGCATCTCATCAACCTGTGGGTAGAAAAGGTGCTCCCTGTCAAACAGACGTTTGAGGAGCTTCTTCTGGACCTTGGTCTTGACCTGGAGATTTGAAGCGAGGTGTGACATCTAAGGATAACGCTCCCATTTATCCTAACCAACGCACACAAAGCACTCTACGAACTTGGACCCGAATGCCTCAACACACGACTTTCCTTCTACACCCCCTCCCGCCAGTTACGCTCTTCCAACCAAGCCCTGGCTGCTGTTCCTCGCATCAACAAAACCACCATGGGAGGAAGATCCTTCTCCTACCTAGCGGCCAAAACCTGGAACTCACTTCCCATTCACCTTCGCCTCACTCAGAACCACCTAGCATTCAGAAAGCAACTTAAAACCTGGATATTCGGCATGTAATCCCCCCTTCTTCAAGCGCCTTGAGACCCTCTGGGTATGTAGCGCGCTATATAAATTATTGAATTGAATTTATCCCCCAAAGGCCATTACCATACCATCTAATGCACAGCGACTGCTACCACTAGAGATGACCTTGCCCTCTCACATGATTTCCTATCCATGCTCCTGTGGGAGATACTTAAGAAGTTACTGCATCTTATCCCACTGCACTCTTTCGTACATTACCAGGAATGCAACAAAATTGCCTATTTGCGAATGTGTTACCACATTGACTGTCACATTTTTGCCAGCTCCTTCTATCTTTTTTCTCTCCTGGTCTTCAGAAGGAGCATCGCCAGTGGCCTGAGCAGAGGCATACTTGCGGGCGGTGTTGACTGCCAAAGAGTTAGGAGAAACCTACCCATTGGTGTACACCAATTCACTTGAGATAGGTTTTCAACTTCATTCACCCTTCAGGGTAGGGGGCACTATCCTCGCTTTGACAGGCTCCTTGAGGTTGTTAGGAGCAGATCTTAGCATGCCATTCTACATGGGTAAGAATTGAATTGTCTCCACAAGGAAGTCATCCTTCAACCTGGGTGGCATTCATGTCCATTTTATGAAAGGCTACAGAACTTTGAATGACCTTATGAAAGGCTGTGGTGTTATATGGGGTGAGGCTCCCTCTGGATAGTGATCTACATCTGGGTCACCTGGGGGATCTATATAAATCTATATTATAAGCATGCCAGATCGTAAGGGTCAGATGGACCATATGGTTTGCCTGGCTATAAACATCAAATAGGGAAACCCTCTGGCGACTGCTCGAGCCAGTGGCGGTGGAGGTAGCAGTGAGGTCTGTGAGATAGGACAGGTGTCTCTGTCCTTTTGCTACTTTATTGCCAAATCTGGGGAGGGAGGCATGGAGGATGGTCCCCCTGAAAGGCCAGTCTCGAGCTTTGACAGAGTATCCAGAGGTGACACTGGAGGCAATGTTGCTGAGATTTTGTCCATTAGTGTGGATGAATAGACACTTCTGTCTGGTATCAAGTTCCTGTTGAAGTTTCTCAAGGATTGAAGCTTCAACGTCCTCTACTCAGATAGCATAGACCGAGGCGTCAACGAGGGCTTCAGAATAGACAGAGGCGTCAAAGAGGGCTTTGGTTTCAACAGGGTCTTGTGCTCAGGCATAGCTGGTGCATTTGATGCTGGCTTTGGGCCGTTTGAGCCTTTGGTGTTGACTTCGTATGGGACCAATCGTGTTCAGTGCCCCTGAGGTGGCTTGGGCTCGATGGCCTTGACACCCTTGGGTGATTGTTCGTGCTCTATAAATCGATGTTTAATTTCATTTCTTGTCTTTTTTTTTTGCATCTGTGATGGGTGCTTGATACCAAACTCCCATGGGAGCAGTGCTCTCCCTGGGCATGGGATTATTTTTAGGGTCCTGACTTGGTGGTATGGGCCTGATGCCATACTCCAGACCTGAGGCATGTTCTTGGTGCAATCGAGGCATGATGCACATCGGCAGTCAGACACAAATTACACACCTTGTGGTGGTTGCCCATGACGCCCAGGGTCACCAGACACCAACATATTTGGGGCTGTAGAAGGTGTTCATGCATCTGAGAAACGAAAGGATTGGATCTTGCTTGGATCCAAAACGATGGTATTGGAGACATGACAAACTTGGACCCCACTCTGTTTTTTCGCCCACCACTGAATTCAGATATGCACAATCTAAAATGGAGGTGGTGCCCAATCACAATGTTCATTAAAAGGAGGAGTACCACCACATGTGACTCAAGAGCCTTCTTTGAAGAAAAATAACTTGCAAACATCCACCACCACCGCCACCGCCACCGCCACCGCCGCCGCCGCCGCCGCCACCGCCGCCGCCGCCGCCGCCGCCGCCGCCGCCACCGCCACCGCCACCGCCACCACCGCCGCCGCCGCCGCCGCCGCCGCCACCGCCACCACCACCACCACCACCACGTTGGTGTAGGGGAACGTTGCTGTGGTGGTGGAGGAGGAGGCGGGGAGGGGTTATTACCTACATTGTTCCTCTTCAAAGGAATATGGTAAAGAGTGTCCTTTGACTCAGGTTTGCGTTTCTGAGGTGATTTAGTAAGAACACGTCCTGTATCTTGATTTATATCAAGTTCTTTTTGTTTTGGGTCCGATTTCGGTGTTGGGGCGTCAGTAATCGGATGCTGCAGATTAGGACAAACAATTTTAGGTTTCGGCACCGAGAATTTCGGTGTTGGGGTAGAATAACTTTTTGGCACGGAAGGTTTTGGTGCCGAAGGAGGCTTTGTTTATGGTGTTAATGATTTCGGCTCAAAAGCAGTATTTCGCTTTGAGCCGAAAGGTTTTGGCTCGGTGCCTGACTTTGGCAGACTCAATCCCGAGCCGGAAGACTTAGTAGCGTGTTTCGGTGCCTAGCGGGAGGGCGGGGCGTCAGAAACATCTTGGTGGCGAGGGTGGGACTGAAGCCTTTTGTTTCGGCTGAGTTGGAGTTTGGGTCAAGGGGCGTTCGGTACTCACAGGACGTTGACCTTGAGGCAAGTCTTCTTCCATCTCAGAGTCTGATTCTGGAATGGAGGCAAGTTCTTCTTGTTCTTCCTCGGCCCCTTGTGCGTCAAATTTGTGCTTGGAACCTTCTCCGAAGATGTCCGGGGTGTATTCGACCTTTTGACTGCATTTCGTGACGTCGAGCCTGACAATTATGGAGCGTTTTCTTCGATTGGAACAATCTGCATGTGTCACAGTCCTGTTCGTTGTGTTCCATAGACAAGCACAAGTTGCACACTTCGTGCGAGTTGGTGTGAGGATACTTTGCGTGGCACTGAGGGCAGAATTTGAAAGGAGTCCGTTCCATCGACTGCGAAGTAAACTGATACAGTTTGGCTGGACCGCTTTCCCGAAGATCTTTGATCAAAATAGATACGATACGTGGAGAAGTGGGATACGCATTAGAAACAATGCCAACACAGGTAGAGTGGATTGCGCACCAAGGGGAACCCGAAGAAACTGTTTCGGAGCGCAGCAATACACGTCTGAACCCGATGGCGGAAAAAACTATTTTACAGTGGAGTCTCTGCCCATGTGCACGATCCCCGAAAGAAGGAGTGACCGGAAAGACTTCTTCGAAGAAAAACAACTTGCAAACCAACAGACCCAACACTAGATGGCAGGAGTATGCAAAGCATGTGATCTCTACAGTTCACATGCCTCAAACCCATCTTTACAAATGTAAATATGGTTTTGCGTCAAAAGGCATGGGTGGTTGCATGTGAATGCCCATGTACCACCCATGTAATGCCTTCTCGGCGCAAAGCAACACAAAGCAGTGCTTAACGCTACTTTGCGCTACTTAGAGAGTGCTTTCCAGCGCAAAACAAGTTTTGCGCTGTAAAGAAAATCGAAACCAAAAAGATTTGCACTGGTTAGTGTCTATTTTGTGGCGCAAAACTAGCGCTGGAGTGTTTGAAAATCTCCCCCTAGATGTTCTGCACACCCTAGCCCAAAGGTGCAGTTCCGTAGTCTGTTCGAGACCTTGTGGCCTGTGCAAAGTTCAGTGGGCTTTTGAGTAGAAACATGCCAGAAGTGGACATTATTATAACATTAGCTTTTTCAGCACTGCTTCAAGCCCAAAGTCCTTAATAATTGCACCACAGTAGGGTTGGTTCCTTAGTAAAATCTTATAGCTACCTATATTCCATGTGTATTTTAAAAAGTCTTGCCTCCCACAGCCTGGTTTCCTCTTCATCGTTTATGCAGTGTCATGCCTTCTACACTTGATGTCTACTCAGGTACATCTTCTTTTCCCTGTTGTGATCAGGACAAAAAGAAAGAGGTATAGAGGGCCACAAAATCAATAGAAGGCGAGCAGAAGTGGAGGCAGAAAGTGTCTCCAAGTCAGAGAAAAGTTACACAAGAGTCTTTGCTACTGGAGGCAGGAAGAGGGGTGTGTATATCCTCTCTTTTGACCCACACGGTTCTCTTTATTGTCAAAGACCCGGTGAACAGACATGCATTCTCTTTCCACCAGTAGGCAGGGATAGCATTTGTCACTTGGGTTGCAGCCCGAGATAAGGAGAAAGTAGTCCAGGATTGGTCAAAACCCTCATGGACAAGAATGTTTTGGGTCTCCTGCACTGTGCTGTGTCAGGAGGAATAAGAAGCAACGAGGGGTGGAGAAGTTTCCTGCACCCCGTCCTCAGTACAACAGGAGGAAGAGGGGATTTAAGTTACCCTACGCTGGTCTCCTGCATTGCACCTACACTGTGACGAGGATTTTTGGTCTCCTGCAGTTCAGCTGGATGCAGGCCGTGGGTTGTTGGGGTGATAACTGCATATTCCTTCTTGGTCTGTTGTAGCAGAATGTCCTCTGACTGCATCCTGAAGTTTCCCTGGATTACTGCGTCAGTTCACTTCTGAAAGACTGGGCACCCATTTCATGAGTTTATCGATGTTTGTGGACCCCTGCTGCCCCTTCCCCACTACAAATTTTTAAAAAAGTACAAACCAGTATATTGCTACCAAAATAAGTGGACAATTCAACATTTTCACAAACAGTGCTGCGTTCATTTGAAAAGTAAGCAGAGTAGAATGATAGACTCTCACCTTCAGCCTTCAAACCTCATCCCCATAGACTCACCATACCTGTTTGTGTTTTTTTGGAATAACTTTACTAAGAGTTAGTTAACAAAGAGCTGGTAGACTTAAAAGACTGAGTTATTTCAGTTCCAGCTGTTCTGAATACATCACAGGAGTGACTGGCATACGTTCACTGGAGGAGAGAAACATTTGTAGTCATTACCGGAAACTGCTCAGATATGCATCTTTCAATGATGGATAAAGAAACCCTGAGGAAGTGTCAATGGCAGAGAAAGTACAAGTCATAAAGGTTTGGAAACTACACCAAAAAGCTATTACATATATTCACTGCCCCTACCCAAAACTGTAAACTACAAATTGCAGGACCATTCCTGAACGCAAGCTTTACTCCTCCCACCACCATCTTGAATGTTGCAGTATCCCGAAGGATCCTTTGATCTCATTGGTTAATCTCAGTGTGCTTGTTGTCAAGGCCAATACGTAAACCGTGTGCTGGTAGCGATCATCAGCGGGATTATACATTTCTTTTGGATGAGGAGTCCCCTTCTTGGGAGGCATCCATACTTTCTTCAAAGATTTAAGCTAGAACATATTTAGCTTGTTGTGCTCTCAGTAACTTCCACCTCCCCAGGAGGTGCATTCTACTATTTCATTATGTGACACTGAACTTCCTGTATGTTAGTTCTGCATAAAGGCGTGGTCTGTATACATCTAAAGAATCAGAAATGGGGTTATACATTCTACACACAATATTTATTTATAGAAAATAGCACCTTAGTCAGACCTAACATGAACTGTTATTTAAATATGAATTAATGAAACTATGGGAAGCCTCCTAACAAGGGGCACTGATGCTAATGGCGATGAGTCCCTTTACCCTGACCAGGGAGGTCTTGAGAATTGTTTGTTCGCCCCTTCATCTCGGGGCCACCCTAATGAATATCTTTTACCCTGTTCCATCCTTAAGTGCGTCATAGTCTGTGTTTTAAAGAAATGAATACTTGCATCCCAAATAATATCAAAAGTGCTGCATTTCTGGCCCTTGGTGATTTCTGAGAGACGTGAATTGAGGAGCAAATCCAAGAAACCTAGATGTACTACAAGTTGGCACTTGCATTTAGGTGACGGAAAATGCAAATAAAGATCTGAGTCAGCAGATGTTGAGGGTATTGTTTTGAAGGACACAGAGCAGTGTTCCCCAGTCTAAATGATGACAGGGCCATCCCGAACAACAGCCCATACAAACCTCACCAACACAAGTCCTTAGCTGCAGTTTTCTTTCTATTGTGTATGAGGATATTTCTGGCAGTTCAGTATTCCCTAGGCTGCTTGTGGCACATTGGTTTGTTTATGATTGCGCACAGAATGAAGTATCCACTTAGCCAGGACTGCCAAAGGGTCAGTGTCCTCTATTGCAGCAGCTCGTCCAGCTTATATCACCAGCACCTGAAATGCAGAAACAGACAGTGAAAAGTTCGCCCATTTGGAGCACAAGTAACCCAGATGCACATTTAAATATCTAAACCATTACCAAGTGACCCCATTTGTACCTAGGCATATATTTTCTCTTTGATTGTCTAGAACACTTTAACAATAATAAGTGTGTACAAAGGCTGATTCAATGTCCCCAAAACATAATTAATTCAGCAACACAGATACTTGTATTACTTTAAATCTTAGTAGGGTAAAATAAATTATAATTCCATGAAGACTGCCAACAACAGATGTAGTATATCTGCAGAAAGAACTACCTCTAAATTAAAGAGGAATTTCAAATTATCATGCTAAACAATTGAGCTGATGTTCACATTTTACTTAATCTTTGGAGTAATCCCGGCCTATCCAGTTTTGCATTTTGATGACGTTGTAGAAAACAATTATTTAGTGTTTGACAATTCCATCTGGTTGCGCATGACACAGTGGTATGTTATTTCTATGTCGTGTAGCATTTCCAAGACATTTGGTACACAGAGGAGGCTGGGAAGTGCTCCTATGTGCTTTGGTTCCCAGTGCGCCCTATGGGCATACTTCAAGAATGGTCATCATATGGGCCTCCCTCAATCGGAGTCATGTCTGCTTCCACTTAGCGCCCTGTCTTTAGAAGGATGATGACCCTTTCCAGGACAAAATGAATGGATATTAGAATACATCGGGAGCTACTGCTTAAGTTAATGATCCGAAAATAGCTGTTAAATGTGAATTGATGTGCTTTGTGGTTGGCAGCTGGATTTTACTGTCACGTTCGCAGCGACGCAGAACCATCTTAGGTTGGACTTCTGAACTCTGCTGTCTGGCGCATTGCTCCCCTCCTAAGCTAGCAGCAAACTGCTTTTCACACCAATTAAGCAGAACACTTCCAGAAACACATACACCCATGACTAACACTGTATGATGCAGGTGGTATGACGTCGCTCTAGTTCTTTTAGCCTCTCCTCCCCCCACATCGAGACAGCTCAACAAAAGATTTCAGCAGACTGAACTACGGAAACGCTCTCTGCGCCGGAATCAACAAGTCTCTGCTCCGCAAACTCCAGACCATACAGAACACCGCAGCCAGACTCGTCCTTGGCATTCTTCGACAGGAACACATCACCCAACACCTGCAAAACGTCCACTGACGCCCCGTCAGAAAGAGATTAACTTTCAAGATACTCGCCCACACCTACAAATGCCTCCACAACACCGGACCACAATATCTCAACAATAGAATACCCCTCCACATACCCAAGAGAAACCTTCGATCCGCCGACCTCGCCCTCATCGAATCCCTGCGCATCTGCAGAGCAAGAACTGGTGGAAGAACCTTCTTCTACATCGCTGGCCGAAACCTGGAACGAGCTCCCGATCAACATCAGACGTACCGCCAGCCTGCACATCTTCAGGAAGACCCTCAAGACCTGGCTCTTCGACTAACCGGAGCTGCTCCCCCGTGCCTTGAGACCCTCATGGGTGAGTAGCGCGCTTTAAAAATCCCTGGTTGATTTTAAATTCCCACAGCGAGGAATTAGACCGAACTAATTTTCTGGGAGTGCCAGACAGGATCTGGTAAATTTATTTTATAGAGCTATATGACCCACTAGTGCCCTGACATCTATACGTAGTAATCCAAGAGCAGAAGATAATTAATTTTTTACTTAGATCCAACTTTTGAGATGTGTTTCCTACTTGTTTTTGTAGCTTACACAGACTTAACATTAGATTTAGCTGAGGGAATCTCAATTTATAAATGAAAAAAAATTTATTTTGGCTTTCTTCCACCTACGACATCCTCAACTTCAATGCAAGTCCAAGGGGAAATTTAACTTCCCACCCTCAGTGTTGGTTCTAAATCTTCTATGTTACAAAATGTTGGCATATACCAGAGAACATACCAGATTTGATTGGAACATTGTCCAATCAAATCACCTGTCACCTCTACACGTCACACGGAAGGATGAAAAATATAAATCATACGTTTTTTGAGGTGTTCTTCTTTTTCACATGAAAGACATGCTGGGAAGCCCTCTACAGCCATCATTCAAATATGTTACCAGAAATAGAAAGGCCCTTGATTAAATCGGGCTGGTAACAGGCAGGATAACCCGTCACACATAGGAAAGGGTTGACGTCTACTGGAAGATTATTTAGAGATGTTAAATTAGCAGGAAGCAGAGTACATACCCAAGAAATAAAAAAAATACCTTCACACAGGCCACTAACAAATTTCTATTAAAATTAAACTATTTCACACGTGGGCCCTCCTAATGGAAGAAGAACACAGGAGGTAAGTTAGCAGTGTGCAGAGAATCCTCCAACAGACAGTAACTTAATCCACCCAGCAGTAATTTATGTTGGCAGTGAATACATTTCATTCTACTGGTATTCACAGCAGATAAGGCAGATAAAAAAATACTGATGTGTAGATTATCTCCATATTCCCTCCCCACATTAGTCTCATTTTTAATAAAGAGTTTCATTTAAATTTTTCATACAAAACACAGAGAGAACGATGAATCAGGCATAATTAGCAGACACCTATAAATACTGGGTAATAAAAACAAAAGTTAGGGCTGCCAGGTCAGCGCTCTAGTTGCCCCTACCCCCCTATAAATGTGTGTAGGTCAGCGACCGCGCAGCGGACGCGTGCAGCGGGCGCGCCGGAAGCGAGCCGAAGTCGAGCCAAAGTCAAGCCCGTCTGCGCCCGTCCGAGGCCGATCGGGGCCCGGGGCCACAAAACCTGGCCGTTCAGGACCTTCACGTATACATTATGGAAGACAGGTATTGCTAGACCTATGCCCTTCGATCAGGGCACCCTGTTGGCATACTATGGAAGCGACATCTCTTAGAAACTGCCACATATGCCCCTTTAAAAACTCTAGGGAACCTACTAATGACTCAGACAAAGGGAGGATACTAGGAGGACTGCTCAATTGCAGATCACTAAGCAAGCATAGTAATCAGATCCGCGACCTCCTTGAAGATGAAGAAATAGATGTACTCTTCTTAACAGAAACATGGCTAGGGGAATATTCCGATCCTGAAATTATAGAAGCCATGCCGTCCGGCTTCTCTCTCTCTAGATTAGACAGGATTAAGGGGAGGGGTGGAGGGATTGCAATTGCGATTAAAGCTCCGCTGGAATGCTCCCTATCTGCCCTACAGATTAACAACTGTGAGGCAGGTCATTTTATCATTTTATTATCAAGCTTCGACCTCAACACTCTATATCAAGGATTCTTGTCTATAGACCCCCAGGCAGGCTATATGACTTTACTACTAGCCTAGTGGAAGTGGCTGCTCACTTAGCTATAAGGAAGAACAGAATTCTGATATTAGGAGACATGAACATCCATCTTGAAGACCCTTTAGCTAAAGAGGCAAATGACATCAGGCAAGAGCTACAGGCCTTACAACTGGACCTAAAAAATAGCTCCCCGACCCATAGACATGGACATCTCTTAGACCCTGTCTTTGGAAACTGGAATGGAGTGAGAGTACAGGCACCCTTACCGGTACCGTGGTCAGACCACTTCTTAATTCCTTTTTATATGACCATACCAAAACACGAGACTAACAAAGAAAATAATAACTGCTACCTACGTCGTAAATGGAAAAACTTTGAGCAAGACACTTTCAACAAGATACTACAGTTAGGGGGTCAGCCAGGAGGAACGGACTGCGAAAGCGCGAACAGCAAGCTAGAAGAGCGCATTTTAAACGCCTTACACACTACTGTCCCGCTATGCATTACCAAGAGAGTTAATACTAGAAAGAAATCCGCCCCATGGTTCACACCCGAACTACAAGCCGCGAAATCCATTTGTAAAAAATTAGAATGGTCCTGGCGCTTGAACTTCTGTCCTTTAATGAAAAATACCTATAAGACAGCACAAAGGGAATACCACACTAAACTACGAACTACCAAGGCCATGCACTATAAATCCTGTATTGGGGAAGCTGAAAACTCCTCTAAGGAGCTTTTCAAACTTTTTAAGGAGATTTCAGTGGTAACTAACGACAACACCTTTCAAAATGACTCAGTAGATGTATGTAATAAAATAGCTAACTACTTCTCAGGAAAGATAAGAGCTATATATACCACTTTTTCTGGTAACACGACATCAGGACGCGATTTTGTAGAAAGAGCAGGCGTAAGCTCTGTGGAGGTATGTCTACAAGGCTTCACGGTACCCCCTCCAGAGACTTTGAAATCCATATGTAAAAGCATCAAATCTGGCTCCCCTCGGGACCCAGCTCCACCCAGGGTGCTGGGAGAGAGCCTCATGGTGCTGGAGCCGTATTTTACGCATGTGCTCCAGGTCTCCTTTGCCTCCGCCAAACTTCCGGAGGATTGGAAAAAAGCAATTGTTCTCCCTACCAAGAAGAAACCGAATGTTAGCCACGAAACTCTTGAAAACCTTAGACCAGAGGTCTTCAAACTTTTTGATGCCGAGACCCCCTTGTAAAACCTTTTTAGGCGTAAGGACCCCCTTCCGACAGAAGATTCTAGAAACTAGTACTCCTCATCATAAACAACTATCAACAACCATAAATGTGCCTGTTAGACCTCATCACATCCATCCATCCATCATTCATTCACCCACACTTCCACACATCCATCCATCCTTCATCCATCCACCCTTTCATCCTTCCATCCATACACCCATCTTTTACCTATCCACCCGTCCATCCACCCACCCACCTTTTCACACATCCATCCATCATTCATCCATGCAACCTTTTATCCATCCATACATCCATCATCCATCCACCCTTTCATCCTTCCATCCATTCTTCATCCATCCACCCTTTCATTATTCCATCCATATATCCATCCACCCTTTCATCCATACATCCAACCTTCATCCACCCACCCTTTCATCCATCCGTCCACCCAGCCATCATTCATCTCCCACCTTTTCACACATCCATCCATCCATCCATCATTCATCCATGCAACCTTTTATCCATCCATTCATCCATCCATCATCCATCCACCTTTTCATCCATCCATCTTTTACCTATCCACCCGTCCATCCATCCACCCATCATTCTTCCACCCACCTTTTCACACATCCATCCATCATTCATCCATGCAACCTTTTATCCATCCATCCATACATCCATCCTTCATCCATCCAACCTTTCATTAATCCATCCACCCTTTCATTATTCCATCCATATATCCATCCACCCTTTCATCTATACATTCATCATTCATCCACCCACCCTTTCATCCATCCATCCACCCACCCATCCATCATTCATCCCCCACCTTTTCACACATCCATCCATGCATCCATCATTCATCCATGCAACCTTTTATTCATCCATACATCCATCCTTCATCCATCCATCCACACTTTCATCCTTCCATCCATCCTTCATCCATCCACCCTTACATCCATCCATTCACCCATCACTCATCCACCCACCTTTTCACAAATCCATCCATCCATCATTCATCCATGCAACCTTTTATCCATCCATACATCCATCCCTCATCCATCTACCCTTTCATCCTTCCATCCACCCTTTCATCCATCCATCCTCCATCCACCCACCTTTTCACACATCAAATCATCCTTCGTCCATCCATCCACCCTTTCATCTTTACATCCATCCACTCATCATTCATCCACCCACCTTTTCACACATCCGTCCACCCTTTCATCCTGCCATCCGTCCATCCATACAGCCATCCACCCTTTCATCCATCCATCCATACATCCTTCATCCGTCCACGCTTTCATCCATCCATCCACACATCATTCATTCACCCACCTTGTCTGTGCCTCTCTCATGGGGGGGTCAGTATCTCTCTGCTACGTCTTCCTCTCTCATGGGAGGGCATCTCTGTGCCTTCCTGCTTGGGGGGGTGGGGTAGGGGGAGGTGGCAGCAGGCTGTGAAATCATCTCACCATGAAGAAAAGAACAGGCTCTCAGCCACATTTCTCCTGCACAGGCGCCAGGTATGAGGGCTCGTGGGACTTGAACCAATGATATGATTATAATGTCCTTCTGCTGTTTACTGTGTATTTGTAAAGCGCTCTGATACCTACGGGTTAAACTAGCGCTATATAAAACGTTAAAAGTAAAAAATAAACCCACAGCTAAATCCATTGAACTGAAAGGGCTACAGCCTCCTCCCCCACCCCCTTTCCCCCCCACCCCCAGCTCGTGTATGTCAGCCTGGCTGAAACAGCTTGGACACACACAAAGGCGCACCAGAGTACTATCACAGGTCTTTAAAAGACCTTTACTTGTTAACGAGGCTTTGATGTTTTTCACACCTCGGTGTGAATTAGGCGGCCTCCGCCTTGAGCACCCTCGATCAGCCCGACTCCAGGAACTGCACTCTGGCAGAATCTGCGACCCCCTTCCCAGGACTCCACGACCCCCCTGGGGGTCGCGCCCCACAGATTGAAGACCTCTGCCTTAGACCAATCTCCCTGCTACCTTATCTAGCTAAAGTGGCAGAGACAGTGGCTAACAGTCAGCTTATGTCTCATCTGGAAAATAACAACCTCCTTCATGTCTCTCAGTCTGGCTTCCGAACAGGCTACTCTACGGAGACTGCCCTCCTGAAGGCGACTGAGACTCTGCGTCAAGGGGCAGATGCCGGACATACCATGGTTCTGATCATGCTGAATCTAAGCGCTGCGTTTGACACTGTAGCACATTCCACCTTGCTACAGTGTCTAAACAAAGCAGGCGTTACTGAATCTGCGCTGGGCTGGTTGAAAGCGTTTCTTATAGATCGCAGCTTTCAGGTCCAGCGGGGCTCTTTTACGTCGGATAGCATAGCCCTTGAACAGGGGGTGCCTCAGGGCTCCGCCTTGAGCCCCACCTTGTTCGACTTATACATGGCCCCTCTAGCGGATGTGGTGCTATCATACGGTGTAGATTTAGTTTCTTACGCCGACGACACCCAACTGCTAATTTCCCTGTCCCAAGCCCCAACCATCGCAGCCGCTAACTGTAAGGCCTGCATGCAGGACCTAGCAGGATGGATGAACCTACACTGCCTGAAACTGAATGGCTCCAAGACGGAGGTACTGGTAATTGGAGGGAAGGACTCAAGCTGGACGGTGGACTGGTGGCCTACGTGCCTTGGTCCGACGCCTACCCCCTGTAAAGAGGCAAAGAATCTGGGTTGATCCCAAATTATCCTATGATGGCCACATTCATAGACTAGTGGGAAAATGCTTTGGGGTTCTAAAAACTCTCAATCGCACCCTGGATCTACTCCCCTTGGAGGCTAGACGAACCATGACCCAAGCCTTGGTAACATCCCGTATAGATTATGGAAATGTGCTACTCCTAGGAACCACCGAAAAAAACCTGAGGCGTCTGCAGGTACTCCAAAATACAGCAGCACGCTTGGTCCTAAAACTCCCCAAACGAGCAGCATCTAAATCCACTCTAGATGCCCTACACTGGCTGCCTATTAAGAAAAGGATCCTGTTTAAAGCACTCTTAATATGCCACAGGATTGTATGGCACAAGGCTCCACAGTATCTGCAAGACATTGTCCATACTTATGAGCCAAATAGAGCACTTCGCTCTAAGGGAACAGGCCTCCTCAGAATTCCCCGTGTAAAAAAAGCTAAAATGGGAGGCCGCTCTTTCAGAGTGCTAGCAGCAACTAAATGGAACCAACTCCCTGTTAGCCTCAGGCTAGTAGAAACAGAAGCTAAGTTTAGAAAACTTCTAAAAACTCACCTATTTAACCTATAGTTTAGAGTCCTCCTGTCTCGGTTTTTCTCTCTTTCTCCACAGCGCGGGGACACGCCGAGATGGCGTCACCATGCGCTTTATAAACCTACTTTATTATTATAGAAAGTAAATCCCAAAGATATATGGTAAAATAATCAAGTCTGACCCGTAGTTTAGTAGGGCCCCTTCTCCAGAGAGACTATTGGAGTTCGAAGGGCTCCTGCCAAGACATCCATACGTTACAATGTTTGAGAGAGCAGTCCTTTGTTTCGTAGATGTTTCTCGAGGAGAAGCCCCCTTACATTAGCCGCATTGTCTTGTACTTTAGGTGTTCCGATGTAAGGTACCAGTGCATTACCAGTTACACACCTCTTCCCTGTGTCGCACGCTTCTACATCATTAGGTAAGTCCTGTGAAAAATGCTCCCACTCCTCCACGGATATTACCTTACCCAACTCTCTACCTCATCTCTTCTAGCACCTCTGTGGCTGTTGACATTTCCTTCTACTTAAAACAGAATATAGATCTGATATTCGTCGCTTGATTTTCTTGTACTTCTCCATGAACTTTTCAAGTGGAGTGAGTGGTCGGGCCGCCGCTTTTCACGGTTTGAAGTACCCAGTGACTTAATTGCAATATCGTGGCATGTCTTTTCAGCAATTTTCTCCAAGTTGTGTTCTTCAAATGACTTAAACATGTCCAGCAGTGGGCAGTAATTGCCCTCCCTTAATCTATCAAAGTGGCCTCTTTGCTTGGAAGCAATAGGGTCTGAAACGGATGAGAGTGTATGGTGATGGAAAGTTAGCAGCCCTTCGCTGAGTGCCAGCCAATCTCATATCTCTAAAGCAGCTCTAGTAATGTGAAAGAGATATACGATTTTGGGACTTAGGGGACTTGGGACCTTCCTCAGCCAGGCAGAGCACAATTCGCAGGTGGGATGTTTGATAGTATATCATCAGATCTCGGCAAGCCAAACCCACAGCTGCCTTTGGGGCCATGAATATCCTTTTGCAAATCCATGTCTGGTGTCCCGCCCAAAAAAACCTAAAAATGAGCCCATGCAACTCCTTGATTTCTGCAATGGGGATATGTGTTGATATGGAATGAAACAAATATAGCAAGTGCAGAAAGGCTTTTCAACTTCATCACATTAATGTTCACAATCCACAATATGAAGTATGTTTGCCATTAAATTAAGCTAACCACTGACCACTCCACTACTGTTTCCGTAAGCCTCATTCCAGTGAATTGATTGAGTCTCTGGCCCACCAGAATGGGGAGGTGGCCCAAATCCCCTGCTCTCACTCCCTGAGTGCCCAGATATTAAGATCCTCAGATTTCCCCCCCATTAACCCAGGAGATAGAGATACTATGAGACCTCTCTAGTAAATACAAAACTGCTGGGATAGGACTTATGAGTTGGCTGGCAAGATGCCAACTGCTGAAATTCGACCTCATCCTGAGCCCTACTACTCGAGCTGGCTGCTGATGGGGCTTTTGTGAGCTGCTCCCTGTGGATATCTGGCGATGGAGCTGGCGGGGACCTTTGAAGTTGGAGAGGGCCGCCATCTCGGGCATTAGAATAGACAGGCTGCGGACGTCGCAGAGACCTGATGCTACGGTTGGAGCCATGTGTATTGGAGCAGGGCTGCTTCCTCGCTCATTTCTCCTCTTGCTTGTTTTTGTGGCCAGATGAGGGCAACCTGCAAGGCTGATGGTGCACAGTTGAAAGGAGCATAGGGGCCGCAGCAACAGAGATGGATAGGGGCCGGGAGGGGAGGGGGGGTGGGGCTGCACTGAAATATGCCTCGACCAGGCGGAAGAGAGTGGTTCCTGCTGGTCTTTTATTAGGAGAGGCAGTGAAGAGTCAGGGAACTTGGGGCTGTGGATGGCGCATTGGGCTCCCTCCTTCACCCCTCCCCCGCTTAGTGGGCCATCTGGATTTCTAGGGGTGGAAAAATTTGCCAGTTCTTCCCAGGCAAAAGAGGCTGAACCAGACAGCCTGTCAGAACTCCACCAGACTGACTGCCTCAGTGTCAGCTTAAATGATCCTTAAGGCCATTCAAGATACTCAACAAACTCTTGAGGTTAAGATCGGAGGTACTGTGTAGAGGTCTTCTGTATCAAGATCTTTGCAACCTGGCAGATCATACCAAAGAGGCAGATGATCATATTTCCTCTTTAGAGGACAGGCTAAAACCATTCTTGCGGACTCCAAAAGTCTCAAGGATCTCATAACCGACCTGGACCAACGAGTGGAAGATGCGGAGGCCAGGTTCCAAAGAAATTATATCCGCTTGGTGGGTCATTGCAAAAATCCCTTCTCCCTGGATGGGCAGCCACTATGGGGTTGTGTGATGTATGGCGGTCAAAACACCTATTTGCATATGGCTGGGTCCAAACTGGGGTGGCATGGAGAGCAAATAAAACAATTGACACTACTACACTGAATGGATTGTTAGGTACTAATTGCGAAGAGTTGTGAAGCAGTTAAATCAATCTGAATATCCGTAGCTCAAAGGATAAGGCAACAGCCATCCACCGTTTACCAGATGGTGTAGAAAACTATACCATTTAGACAAAAACAAGAATTATATACTGAGCTTATTTCACCAAAAATTAGAGTCCTTAAAAAATCAGTCGAAAGGATCTTCTTTTATTTTGTGAAACTTCTCCAAAAGAACAGTCCTAGCCTCAAACACTTGTTTCGTCCTTATGTGGTGTAAGCCACAGACTTCCTGAGGGCTAATTAAAGTAGAGTCTTCTCAGTTGACAAGCATAATAAACTTCCAAGTGTTTGTCAATATTCTGTGCCGAGAGAACAATTGTGTAAAACTCTCCAAATAGTCTTCTATGTACGAATAATCACCAATAAACCAGAAACAACGGCACAGCACGGTACAAACATATTCCAAAGTGGCGTCTGCCCAACAGGAGCTATCCAACACTTACCCTACTGTCAAGTCAAGTTAAAATTTGTATAGCGCACTACCCACCCAGAGGGTCTCAAGGCGCTTGACAGAGGGGGGAACGTTATTTATCAAATATCTAAGTTTTGAGTTGTTTTCTGAAGGATAGGTGGTTCTGTGTAAGGCGGAGGTGGGTGGGGAGAGAATTCCAAGTTTTGGCCGCTAAGTAGGAGAAAGATCTTCCTCCCATGGTGGATCTTTGGATGCATGGAATCGCGGCGAGGGCTTGATTGGACGATCGTAGTTGGCGGGTGGGGGTGTAGAAGGTCAGGCGCGTGTTGAGGTATTTGGGTCCTAGGTCGTAGAGTGCTTTGTGTGCGTGGGTGAGGAGACGGAACGTTATTCTCTTGTTGATGGGGAGCCAGTGGAGGTCTCTCAGGTGACCGGATATGTGGTTGTGGCGGGGTATGTCTAGGATGAATCGGGCGGATGCGTTCTGAATTTGTTGACGTTTTTTCTGTAATTTGGCTGTGGTTCCGGCGTAGAGGGTGTTTCCGTAGTCTAGTCGGTTTGTGACAAGTGCAAGGGTGACCGTCTTTCTTGTTTCCGTAGGGATCCAGCGGAAGATCTTTTTAAGCATACGTAGGATATTGAAGCATGATGATGAGACGGCGTTGACTTGTCTGGTCATCGAGAGGGAGGAGTCAAGAATGAATCCTAGGTTGCGAGCATGGTCCGTTGGTTTGGGTGCGGTGCCCAGGGCCGGTGGCCACCATGAGTCGTCCCAGGAAGAGGGGGATGATCCTAGGATGAGGACTTCCGTCTTGTCTGAATTTAGTTTCAAACGGTTGTTCTTCATCCACTCGGCTACGTCTTTCATCCCTTCGTGTAGGTTGGTTTTGGCGGTGTTTGGGTCTTTGATGAGGGAGAGGATCAGCTGTGTGTCAGCGTAGGAGATGATGTTGAGGTTGTGTTGGCGTGCGATGGCTGTGAGGGGGCTATGTAGACGTTGAAGAGGGTGGGGATGAGCGAGGATCCTTGAGGTATGCCGCAGATGACTTCAGTGGCCTCTGATCTAAAGGGGGGAGGCGGACTCTCTGGGTTCTTCCGGTGAGGAACGAGATGATCCAGTCCAATGCTTTTCCTTGTATCCAGACGTTGCTAAGGCGTTTTATGAGGGTGCTGTGACAGACCGTGTCGAACGCTGCGGAGAGGTCCAGTAGGATGAGGGCAACTGTTTCTCTGTTGTCAAGAAGTGTTCGAATGCCGTCTGTGGCTGCGATGAGGGCGGTTTCGGTGCTGTGTTTGGCTCAGAAGCCGGACTGTGATGGGTCGAGGAGCCGTTGGACTCGAGGAAGGCGGCGAGCTGATTGTTGACGGTCTTCTCTATTACCTTGGCAGGGAAAGGGAGGAGCGAGATGGGGCGATAATTCCTAAGTTGAGTCGAGTCTGCTGTGGGTTTCTTCAGTAGAGCACTGAGTTCTGCATGTTTCCAGCTTTCTGGGAAGATGGCTGTGTTGAGGGTGCAGTTGATGATATCCCGGAGATGGGGTGCGATGATGGAGTCGGCTTTGTTGAAGATGTGGTGAGGGCATGGGTCGGTTGGTGATCCGGAGTGAGTGGAGTTCATCAAGCGGATGGTGTCTTCGGTGCCGATTGGGTCCCAGGCGTCAAGGGTGGTGGTGGTGGTGGGTTTCAGTTCGGAGGTGGTGAGGGGGGTGGACTGTTCGCCAAAGCTGTTATGTATGTCAGCGATTTTGCTGTGGAAGAACGAGGCTAGAGAGTCGCAGAGGTCTTGAGAGGGGGTGATGTCATTGGTGCCGGTGCTGGGGTTGGTAAACTCTTTGACGATGTTGAAGAGCTCATAGCTGTTGTGGGCGTTGTTGTCGAGTCGATCTTTGAATGCTGATTTCTTGGTGGATCGGATTAGCTGATGGTGTTTGCGGGTGGCGTTCTTGAGGGCGGTCATGTTGTTTGTGGTTGGGTTTTTTCGCCAGGCTTTCTTGAGGGTGCGGCACGTCTTTTTGGATTTCTTAAGTTCGTCATTGAACCAGGGGGCTTTTTTGATACCTGGTTTGTTGTGATTGCTTTTCAAGGGTGCTAATTCGTTAGCGCAATGTGTGATCCATTGTGTGAGGTTGATGGCTGCTTCATTTGGTCCAGGGATTTGGCGGGAGGGTTTTGAAAAAGCGATGTGTTGAGCTGGTCGGTGGTAATTTTGTTCCAGGTTCTGTGGGGGATTTGTTGTGGGTGTTGGTGGGTCGTGGTCTTTCTGTAATTGAAGTGGACGCAGCAGTGGTCCGTCCAATGGAGTTCTGTGGCGTGATTGAAGAAGATGTGCTTGCTGGAGGAGAAGATTGGGTCGAGCGTGTGACCGGCGTAGTGGGTGGGGGTGTTTACCAGTTGTTTAGTCCGAGATTAGCGAGGTTGTCCAGAAGGGTGGTGGTGTTTCTGTCGATGTTCTTTTCCAGGTGGAAGTTGAGGTCCCCTAGGAGAATGTAGTCCTCGGAGGGGAGGGCGTGTGAGCTGATAAAGTCGGTGATGTCTTCGCTGAATTGTGTGCGGGTCCTGGTGGTCTGTAGATGAGGGTGCCTCTGAGTGTGGTCTTAGGGTCGGTGTGAATCTGGAAGTGAAGGTGTTCAGCGGTTGTGAGGTTGTCATCGGAACTGGTCGTGATGCGGATGGTGTTCTTATGGACCATGGCTATGCCTCCTCCTGTTTGGTTGATGCGATCTTTTCGAATGATCTTGTAACCGTTCGGGATGGCTATGGCGATGTCAGGCAACGTCCGGCCTATTGGTGTCTAGTAGGTTCCATAATTCAGTGCCGTGTTTGTGGACAGATCGGGTGTTGAGCAGGATGCACTTCAGATGGTTAGGGTCGGAATTCTGTTTGGCGTTTGTGGATTTAGTGTGGGTCCTGATACAGTCGAACTTGCAGGAGTGGCAGATGAAGGGTCCATGAGTGTGTCCTGGGGTGGCTTGGTAGCAGTTTGGGAGACGGCCTGAGTTGAGAGCAGAGAGGGTTGCGGCATCGTACGTTATGCGGGTAGAGTGAAATTTGCGGGGACCAGGGGGCCTGGCGCTGGGCGCGGTCCGGGCGCGGACGGGCGTGGACGGGCTTACCTTTGGCGCACCTTCGGCGCGTCCTCTGCGCGTCCTCTGCGCGTGAACGCTGCGCGTAAGCTGCTCTGACATAAGTGGATAGTGGGGGGGCGGAGCGAGGGAGGAGGAGGCGGGAGCGGGGTGGAGAGACGGGCTGGGAGTCAAACATACAACAAAATGGCAGCAGAAACAAAAGCGAAACCAGGCGAGATTGGGGCACAGTCTGGGAAGTCGCAATGATATGGGCAGAGGCACCGGCACAATCAGGCACAAATTATTAAACAAGCAGTGCAATCTAGCGCTACGATACGAATCTGGCACAAGTAAATATGCAGGCAATGCGATATAGCGCTACGATACAAATCTTGCACAAGTAAATATGCAGGCAATGTGAGCAATGCACAGAATACTTAGATTTAGCAGTGAGCAGTCTAGCGCTACACTATCCAACACTTATCCTACTGTTGCACTCACTGGAGTAGGAATAGTAATTTTTACCCCTACGCTATCCAACACTTACCTTAAATGCAATGTAATGGTACGCATTGTTATGGTATAATGCGATGTAATGGAATGCGTTGTAAAAACATGCGTTGTAATGGATGTTGCGATGTAAAAACTGTGTTGTAAAGGCATGCGTTGTAAATGGTTGCGTTGTATCATCATACATTCTGTGTAACGTATGGAAAAGAAGGGTATTTTGAGGTTTATATAGGGTCCTGGGTGGTGAACACCCCAGATCCACTCCTGTCATTAAGGGGTAGATGATTAGCTGGTCTGGTTGAATTGACTAATGATGACCGAACTGAGGCGAAGGTGGCCACCACGGAACTGGCGATGTCAGTGAGAATGCGCTTGATACAATTTAAATATTTTCCTAGGATCTATTATACCCCGAACAGGCTGTACAGAATGAGTAGATTTTCCATTGCACTGTGCATTAGGTGCCACATGGAGACTGGGACCTACTCTCATTGGGTTCACAGTTTTGGTTAGATCCCAAATGTGCTTTCCTGGGTATAACCAAAGGCTGGGATGGGTCTGGAGGAGACAATGGGTTTCTACATGTGGGGTACTCCAATAAATACAATATTAAGGGGGGCGTGGCCAAGATGGCAGTGTGAGCGGACGCATCCTTCCGAGCTCCGGCCGTCGGCCTTCCACAGCACGGGCTCTGGCCTCACTGAGCCCCTCTTCAGCGACCCGTCAGCTCGCCTGGCACCCCCTGTGGTTCGGGTGATCGACGGGGGCATTTGTTGGGCGCACGGTGCATTCACAGCGAACGTTGCCGACGGACCGGTGGTGCGACCTACAATCGCGGCCGGCCCAGGGGGAGGAGCGGACGACGAGTAAAGCATCGGCCGGGCCGGAGGCCTGAGGTCTGGGACCGCCCTACGCGAGGTCTGATACGACTTCGGCCGGTCCGACCCACGCATACCTTGGCGCGAGGCATCGGCAGGACCCCCCGCTTCGATTGCTACTGCGAACCCGCCGCCCAGACGAAGGAGCAGCGGATGGTTGCGGGGCCCACGAGGGCGAAGAGGTGAGGAGGAGGGAGCGGCGGCCACGTATAGAGGCCCGTGCCGAGCACTGAGGTCCGCACTCACGGCTGAGGGTCTCGCGGTGCGGTCCGGGACCGGGCATCATCCTGGGAGACTATTAAGTGGCACCGAAGCCGGGAGCCCGAGACCTGAGGCATTTCAGTGCGGTCTAGGGCGGCTACGGCGGTCCCGGCCCACGCATAAGTGTTGCGTGAGGCAACGGACAGAGAACGCGTCTGTTGCTGCTGCGGGCCTGCCGGGGAGACTGCTTAGAGACGATTGGCCTGGGCCCCAGTGGCGTAGTCGCCGGACATATCTACCGTCAGATTGAACTGTGGCCCTCGGTCAGGGTTGTGTTTGAAGTGAGCGGGGGCACATGGTAGAGACAGTAGGGTGGAGTAGCAAGCTGTGACAGTGCCTACAGACGAAGTGATCGAGGCGACCCCGGGAGCGGTGTGAGGAGTGAGCCGGGGAGAGAGGCGGAGGTGTCACAGACGGCACCCGTAGTGGACAGAGCTCTTGAGTTTGGGGGAAGCCAGTTGGCGCCACTTCCATAGGCGGTGGGCGCCGGCCGACAGTGTGCAGCTACGTAGCTGGCGCAGCCTAATCATAAGACTGATGGGATTCCGTGCGCCCGATCTCTGCTCTGGTGATCTCCACAGGAGAGAGCCGGTTGCCACGTGGCAGCCATGTTGACGGGATCAAAGGCCCGTAAAGACAAGACGGTGAAGGAGATGTTCGCCAAGGCTCAATCGCCGTCGACGGCTAAGGACGCTTCGAGCACTGGAACACGACGGGGCGATCCGGAGATGGCAGGCTCGGAACCCATCACGAAGGTATTCCTTGAGTCCCTCTTCACATCTTTAAGGGAAGACATCCACACCCTCAAAAAAGAATTCTCGGACGAGATCCGAGCGGTGTGGTCAGACTTGGACGGCGTTGAGGAACGAGTGGCGGAGCTCGAAACGAAACAGGACAATTGCGATGTTGAAACAGAGGCACTCCAACAGGAGTTTATACGATTGCACGACCAACAGGTGGACCTTCAGGCGCACCTAGAAGATCTTGAAAATCGCTCCAGGCGACACAACATACGTATTCGGGGAGTGGCTCGTTCGGACGACGACAAGGACCTTTTTAAATTCACCAGGGAGCTCTTCAACCATGCCCTGGGCCGGCCGGGAGAGACGGCACTCACGATAGACAGGGCGCACAGGGTAGGGCCCCAGCGAACCGGGTCGACTTTTCCGGCGGACATTCAGGTGTGCGTCCAGGACTTCCGCACTAAGGAAGATATTCTCCAGAAGGATAGGCAGATGCACCCCATTTCCTTTCGTGGCCATTCCCCGACTCTCTTCCAGGACCTATTGGCACTTACTTTGCAGAAACGCCGCTGCTTCAAACACGAGCTATCTCCAGCAGCAAGCCATACCTTATAGTTGGGGGCACCCGTTCAGGATCGTGTTCAAACTGAACAACAAACTTTACCAACTCCGTTCTCTGAAAGACTCTTGTCAGGTGCTGGGCATCGACCCGCCGAAAGAAGAGGAAGAGCAACCACCACGCCAAGGGGGTGCGGGAGAATCCTCGTCTCAATGGCGCTAACAATGGGGTCGGCGCCGAGTCAAGAAACCCCCGAAGACGGAGATCGAAGATGGCCGGAGGGCGGCAGTGGAGGCAGTAGCTACGGATTTAAATTTGCAGCAGCCAGGCTGACTTTTTGCCTAGGACACGCACTGTTTGGGGTCTACTGTGTTCTTTTGGAGGTCGACGGAGGTGGGGACGGAAGAAGGTTTTGATTTCACATACTCCGCATTCCTTTGTAACCAGTCATCTGTGAGAGATGATGGACAATTGTCTAGTTCTCTACCTTTTTCTTTTCAAGTTTGTGTTTCAGTGGGCAAAGAGATGTGGGGGAGGGGTGTTGGGGACAAAGGGGGGGAGGAGACAGGTTTGCACGACTTTGTAAGGGGGGATGGGGGGTTCCAGGTCCTTGGGGGTCGGCTGAGGATGGACACTAGAGCAGTCAAGGGTAGGAATGAATCATGCCCCCTACTGAACTACATATACTCTACCTAAATGTTAGGGGGTTCAACAACCCGATCAAACGGAGGGCAGTCCTCTCGTGCCTGGAACATGCGAAGGCCGATATATGTCTCCTGCAGGAGACGCATCTACTGCATAAGGACTGCTCTAGGATGAAAGCGCGTGGCTTCCCACAGCAATTTTTCTCGTCCGGCCCGAGTAAAACAGCTGGGGTTGCGATCTTAGTTGCGCAGCGATTCAGAGGGCGGGTGCTGCGGAAGGGAGCGGAGATAAAGGGGAGGTTACTATCCTACCATTTTTCTTTGGGGAGTCCGAATTCACGATATGCTCAGTGTACACCCCAATGAGGGTCAGGAAAAGTTCTTTCACGCAGCGCTCAGCGAAGTGGCAGCGTCCACAGACCGACATATCCTCATTGGCGGGGACCTCAACCTGGTACTAGATAACACTGTGGACAGATCAGCGCAGCGCACCACACAGACAGGAACCCTCTCCGAAGGGGGGCTGACAAGATTGGGGGAACTGGGTATGGTAGACCTCTGGCGCAGCTTCCACCCGGGTAACTAGAGCATACTCATACTTCTCGAGAGCACATCGCACATATGCAAGATTGGATTACTTTTTAGCCTCTACCTCTCTTCAGGCCTTGACATCTACTGTGGACGTAGGGGTTGCGTCCCTCTCTGATCATGCCCCAATTTCCACAACATTCCTTTTTCCCCCGGTGACACGACCCACCCGCTGCTGGCGACTTCGCGGCACACTGCTACACCGTAAAGACACAATTGAGAAAATAGTAGGCACGATAAAAGACTATCTGCTCCATAATACCACCTCCGACACTTTGCCGGCGACACATTGGGCGGCTTTGAAGGCAGTTCTTCGAGGAGAGTTTATAGCCATATCGGGGGCAGAGAACAGAGCAAGGGCAGAGAAGAGGGACGAGCTCACGCAAAAAGTTCAGGAGCTGGAACGCATGCACCAAAGGACATGTGCCCCCAGGATCTGGAGGCAACTGACAGTGGTTAGGAAGCAGCTTAGTGCGTTGGATCAGGATAGGGCAGAATTTGCAGCTTTGAGGGTGCGTCATATGTACTACACCGGGGGGGATAGATGCGGATGCTTACTGGGCCGGTCACTTAGGGAAACGCGGCAGCGTCACGCGGTAAAGGAAATCAGGAAACCGGATGGAGGTTTGGTAACAGAGGATGTGGAGATTGCAGCCGCATTCAGTGACTTCTATACTTCCCTGTATACGGGGTCCACACTAGACCTGGCGGCAGGCGAGGCTTTCCTGGAATCTTCCCAACTCCCGGTGCTTACACCGGATCAAGCGGAGGGCCCTGGACCGCAATATCAGACCCGAGGAGGTCATATCGGCCATCTCCAAGCTCAAACTTGGGAAGGCCCCGGGACCTGACGGCTTCACAGCCATCTTTTATAAGACGTTTTGCGCACAGGTAGCGCCTTTGCTTACTACACTCTTTAACTCCCTGTCGGAGCCAGGAGCAATCCCGGAGGACCTCTTGGATGCCACCATTTCTGTTATCCCCAAACCGGGGAAGGACCACTCAACATGCGCAGCGTATCAACCCATTTCGCTACTTAACATTGATTTGAAATTGTATACGAGCATACTTGCGGCGAGAATTGACCCGCTTATGCTGAGACTGATTGTTCCGGACCAAGCCGGATTCATCTCGGAGCTGCAAACCGTAAACAACACCAAGAGGGCATTACACTTAATTGAAAAGGCCACACGTACAAAAGGGGAATATATGATGCTTGCGATTGACGCGGAGAAGGCGTTCGATCGTGTCCACTGGCCATATCTGGAGCAAGTCCTGGTCAGGGCCGGATTGGGAGACAGATTCCGCACCTGGATCCTAAATTGCTACTCGAGGCCCAAGGCGACAGTCCGTGTAAACGGCTGCTCCTCACCCCACTTTCCCATAGAGCGAGGCACGAGACAGGGGTGCCTGTTGTCGCCTCTGCTCTTTGCCCTCTATATGGTGCCACTGGCGCAGGCCATGAGGCTTGCCCCTGCGGTCCACGGGATTACAATGAGAGCTTTCGAGCATACCATAAGTTTACATGCTGACGATGTTCTACTGTTGCTATCCTCACCCAGAGAGTCGTTGCCGGCTTGGGTGGACATCCTTGACGCTTTCGCCGGGGTGGCAGGCTTTAAGGTCAATCTGACCAAATCAGTGGCGCTTGATCTCTCTACTTGCAGGGGCTCTTTCCCTCTCTGTGGTCCTCGGAGGCGGTCCCTTATTTATGCATTCAGCTGGCAGCCACCCTACAGGGCGCGGTTCGCCTCAACTATGCCCGGCTCCGGCAGACGATCCGATCCGATCCGAACTGGGTAGATGGAGACACCTTCCGCTCTCCTGGCTGGGCAAATTCGCGGCTATTAAAATGACGGTCCTGCCGCAAATCCTCTACATGTTTCGCGCCATCCCTATGAGGCCCCCGGAGGGCTGGATCCGCCAGACCCAATCCGAATTAGCACAATTTATCTGGGACGGACGCCGGCCACGGATGAAGCTCCGTCTGGTGATGCTGCCTCCTGAGAGTGGGGGAATTGGTCTGGCGGACTTGTTGTTATACTATCAAGCGGGGCAACTCCGAACATTGGTGGAGTGGAGCAGGTGGTAGTCTGAGAAGCACTGGCTCTTTCAGGACCAGGCAGAGGCGGGCCGCACACTCCAAAAGGTTCCTTTCCTGCGCCGGCAGCTTCGGCCCCCCTATCTCTACGCCTCGTATATCACCGTATATCACGAGGACACCACTATAGGTGTGGGATCCTGTGAATGTCACACATGAGCTGACATCCTTCCCATCTCCGCTGACGCCCTTACTGAACAATCCAGACTTCGGTCCTGGTCAGGATGCCACGGCCTTCGCCCGGTGGGGCCCGGCGCGATGCAGGGTGCTCTCACACATGTACGCGGCGGAAGGAGTCATCCCCTTTGATGCCTTTCGGCGGGAATATGTTATGCCCGAGGAGGAGCGCCTCCGCTATCTCCAGGTGCGACACTGGGCACTCCACACACAGATCCGGGATGGGGCGGACCGCAGACTCAGTGAGTACGAATATTGGCTGATCACAAGGAAGTCTGATCGAAAGCTAATAACAGACCTCTACCGCATGTTGTTAGGCAGATACACACACGTCCACAACTCGGGGAGAGAGAGGTGGGAGAGAGACCTGGGACGCACACTCACCAATAAAGAATGGGGAGACATCTGTTACCGGACCCGACACTCCGCCTACCATATGGGCTTGACTGACACCTCACTAAAATCACTACATACTGGTACTTTACCCCAGAGAAGCTCCATGAGATTGATCGTACGCGTGATGTGTCCTGCTGGCGGGGTTGTGGCGAGAGGGGTACGCTGGTGCACCTATTGTGGGGCTGTACTCACCTACAGGAATATTGGACACAAGTGTTCCCTGCCTATCTGTTGCTGGGTTTACCTAATCCCATTACCTATCCGCTGCGCGCCCGTCGGGGTCGGCTAATGGCCATAGCACTGGGCTCCGCGCTTCAGAATGTGATAACATACTGGCGCACCACACACATTCCCACCTTCCAGGGCTGGTTGCACCGTCTTTGGAACGTCCTGGGAATGGAGAAGCTGTCCTTGGTTGCAAAAGAGGAGAGGGACAAGTACCCAGATTTGTGGCAACCCTTCTTGACTCTTTTAGCCACGGAATTTGGGGAAGTGACCTGTCCGAGATACCTACGCCTTCTGAGACTATCGCAAGGAGAAGACTCTGAGACATCCAGTTAGACGATAGGGTACGATCGGACGGAATTTAGACCTGGAACAGTGGTGGTGGGTGGTCAGTTTGGGGGTGGTGGGCCTTAGATTATGGGGTTTTGTTGTTTGTTTTCATTTTTGGACACTGCTATGATGCTCCAAATGGACCTTACAAGCGCGACAGCTGGCTCGCAGTGAAACTATGTCCTTTCCGCACTACTGTCAGCCGTTTACTTGTGTGTTTCTTATTGCTATATTACTCGCATGGTCCTACACTGTATGTATAATTGCTTGTGACTGTCCTTTTTCGCCAATAAACAGATTTAATACTAAATACAATATTACAAGATACTGGAAGACCGCCGATGGGTCTTTGATATCCAAATGGTTTTGGGGTATCGGCTATTTTGCTCATCAATACCAGTACAATACACACTACAGCAACATGGACTTTCTGATACAAAAGTGGCTATCTCTATGAGTGCAATAAACATTAGAGACCACCCAGTAAGCTAAAGAAGCCTTGGAAGTCTGCTTGCTAAAACAGGAATCTCTATGTGTGACAAAGGCTATTCAAGGAGTTCATCGCTTTTGTCTCATCACCATTTCGGACAGACATACAAGCATTCAGAAAATACAAAGCGCTTTCTGCATTAGAGAAACTGTTATGGGTCCAAAGTATTAATGTGAAACGCTTGAAAAGCCATGGAAGGAATGACTGATGATTATATAAGTAAAAGATAGGAACAATGTCTTCAACTCTAAAGTGATGATTTAGGAGAGGGTATCAATGATTGTGGATCTTGAGCTGCTGCCAATTAGTATTCTGATAAATCGGTGACAACATCAAACAAAGGGCTCAATGGGGAAAACGGAGGTGCTACTAATGGGCTGTCCTTCTAAAATAATGCAAGGAAACCCTCCATGTCCTGTGAGAAGGGAATCCGAGCTGGTAGTAGGATGAACTCCTTGCTCCAGAAGGGTGAAGATGAAGTTGCACCTGGAAGCATACAATTGCAAAGGCGCATTTGTTAGATTATGACTCTGCAGTGTAAAAACGTTCTGTTCACTTCAGCTGTCATGATCCCCAAAGCTTTTCGGAGCCACCCTACCATGGTTGTGAATGCACAAGTGAATATTAAACGGAGTATGTTAGAGTGCACAAACAGTGTATCGAGAACTCAGCTGGTTGCCAAATAGGATTATGATGAAAGTATGTCACCAGAATATTCCTGTCACAATATCATCCGATATAAATATTGTATCCTATACGTTGTTTACAAAAACATTGTGCTCAATGAGGCAAATTGTTTTGTAAATGATATTTATGACATTATATTCAGGTCAGATGATGTTTCTGATAACAATTTTCAGACTTACAACCATGATGAAAGAGAGCTATTGGCCTCAAATGAAGAAGAACCTGAGCATGATGACTGTGGCGTAAATCAATATGAAAGGAAGAACCCTACTGAAGAAAGCCCACAGCACATTGTTATGAAGCAGACCAGATCAGCCTGTCACCCAGGGAACATATGATGTGGAATCACTGCTGATGAAAGAAGACTGCCATAGCCACCACTATCACATTAGGAAGACTTGGGGGTACACCTTTTGTAAAGGAAAACATCTTGTAACTCTAATGAACAGCGCAATCTGCAAACTTTCCTATTTACAATGACCGTTCTCAGATGATGGGACAGGCCCTCTTGCATCCTGTTGGGGATTTCAATTCCTTTCTCTCAGGGTGGATTTAGTTTTATCTTAATAGAGATACACAGGCTGAAGAAGAGGATGCCCATAATAGTGTGCATATTGTTTTTTCTACTGTGTAAAAATGACAATAACAGTCCATATTCCAGTCTACTAAGGAAATTGACTCTATTTCCAGACAGTTCAGCTTCTGACCCCCACCATTAAACCAAATGAAATGAATATGCGTGAAAAGGAAGGGGAGAGCTAAAGAAAGCCTTCTCACATGATTCATATGTCACAAGACCAAACACCTGGGTTACTGAGGAGGTTGCCAGGGCCACTGGAGAGCTCTTGAGATTGAACAGAGATCTGGAGATTTCCTACTACCCACCCAGCATCAGGAGCCGGATGCTTCAGTGATGCAAGCAATCAAAATGCCAGGTCAATTGTATACTGAAGAATATTGCTCTCAATTTTCTTGATTCCATGCATTAGTAATCAAGTCAAGGTTTGTTCTGCGCAATATGATACTTTCAGTCCTCAGTTTAGTAATGCAATGAACATGCCTATAAGTACCAGAATGCAGAGAAAAAAATTGACTTCATAAGTACTCATACACTGATTTGAGAAACGTGGCTGCTCTGGTTATCTGGCCTTGTGCAATGGTCCTGGTACTGGAGAGAACTGCCTTTTACTTCTAAAAGCCTAAATAAGCTTTCTCTAGCATCTTGCTTATGATCTTCCACACACAAAAAAAGATGCCAATTGGGAACCCAGGGTCTTGTGCCCAGTGGCAAATGCAGGGACAAACCTCTTAGTCCTTCAATGTAGTTTCTGACAGTGTGTCTATTGGCATTTCTGTCAGACATTCTGGACTTGGGCAAAATCAAGAAAGATAGGACACAGATTGTAGACCTTTCTCAATGGCCATGGAAGAACTTCAGGTTTTTTTTAGACCTTACAATAACCTCTGAAAGAATTCTTCCTGAGTCATAGAATCGACTTCTGGTAGAAATAGGACAAATGAGCATCTGCAGAAAAGGAAGGCCCTTTCCCTTAACTTCAGTTATCCAAATTGCTATCCTTGCACTGTGTAGGGGCTAGGACATACTATTAATACGGAGGAATTCATTAACTAGAAAACTTGGTTGCGGTGCTTTAATGTTTAAAAAAAAGGCAGTTCTGTACTGCTTTAGTACAAAAAACAGTATTTGGTCTACATGGACACCAAAATGGCGTGTAAATTAGGAAGTAAAATAATTGCAAACAAAATTAAAAGGTGAAGTTGCTGTCTCGTTGAGATACCTTCCTGCAAACAACTGGATACTGTCTTAAGTGAGACAGTGAGAAACTGACTTGGATCACATATACCAGTGTCTGTTATACTCAAATCTGCCATTACCTTCAAGCTCTGAAGTGTAATAGTTAATAAAGAGATGGTGCAGTGTTGCCTCTCTCACTGACCTCTTAGGCACTCAATGCAGTAAAATGGATACACAGTCTTCGTAGGCGTGTCCACCAGTATCCATGATCACCATTCGATGTGTTGGATGTAGAGCATCTTGGTCTGTTTGCTGTGAAACAGGAGTGGAGGATTCTGCACAAACACAGCAAATTAAACAGTTAACAAATCAAACAAACAGACCATTGTCAATGGTTTTATTCTCTATTTTCAGACACTTTATAACTTTCTGAAAGGCAGTCCAAACTATACCAATAACACTCCAAACTCCCTGCAAGCGCAGAGTAACAATAGTACTAACAATGTCAATAGTGTTCAAATAATCAACTGCTGATGAATCCTTGTACACCGACCACAATACGTGCACTGGTTCTATAACTAAACTAGCGTAGGGCATTACAGCAAAACATTGATACAACAGTTCAACTCTCTTTAAATATTATAAAAGGTTGCCGACATTGCTAATGAAACAATGTAAACTTCAGGAATTTAAGTACTTACAAAACAAGGGTATTTCAGGTAATGACATTAAACTCTCCAACATCTCAGAAGGGTAGTGCTAACAATATACACTCTCCTATATGTCACATACAGTGGAGTAGTGATCCTGAGGTTAAACGCTACCTAAATCCCACTGGATGTGTACTGACACTTTAATGAAACATTTTTGTATCACCCAAAAGGGTAGTATGGGTACCACCGTAAAGTCTCTTACGCAACTTACAACAGTAATGCAGTCCCTACCCTCTACTTAACTTTGCCAAACGGGACCTGGACATAAACATGTCCGCTCAAGACAAAGGGAATGCTCATAATATAATTAAACTACCCAGTAAAGAATGGAATCTCCAACGACATGCAGCCTCTCCCCTGTACTGCAAAGAAAATAGTTTACTGATATACCAGTTAAAAATGTCCTCTCAAGAGCGGTTTCAGTACTCCAGCAAAGGTCTATTTAAATCCACACAAAGGGAATACTAGTACTGCCGCTAACGAGCATTAAGCCCCAAACAATGGGGCCCTGGAACTGCAACTAAATTCTTCTGCACCTCATTCAAAGTAGGGCATTAGTACAACAACCAAACTCTATCGAGCCCAGACAAAGGAGAAAACTGATGATGTAGCTATCTCCATCTACACCCCAGACAAGGATACAATGATGGTGCAGTTTAACTCTCCTACACTCCACACTTGGAGGGTGCTGGTACTGCAGCTCAACCCCACTCAAAATGTGCACTAAGACTGGAACTAAACACACCAACACTACAGACCAGGGGAGAACTGATACTACAGTCACAACATCCTACATCTCACAAAGTATTTTTGCATCCTGGACGAGCATTTCCCTCAAGTGGAACTGAAGCTGCAGTATATGAGGAGATTCTATGATCTAAAGTATGGATAAGATTAATTATGTTTTACTCACCTTCTATTTAAAGGCAGCCTGGCTTTCCAACTCCCTCATCACTCATCTTGGTGTTTCCATTTTTTATTAGGAACATTGTAATGGGTATTTTATGTCACAAGCATCACTTCATGCATCAACTCACTCAATTATGAAAGTAAAATGAAAAGGAAGGAAACATTTGGAGTTAAATCCTCCCCCTTACCCAAGGAAGTGATTTGTAAGGCAGGGTTCTAAAGTAATATGACCACCCTAGTGAGGATACTCTGGCATACAAGAGGAAATACATTAAATATATATTTTGAAAGTATAGGATCAAGTTGTGCACAATATGTTCCACAAATATCAAGCGTATAATATCGTGCCAACCCTTTTTTTGAATAGCATGTTTATCATACATTTGACATTCACAAACTTTAAAGGATGAGCCAAACCTTCATTTCAGCAAACACTGTAGAAGCATCATTAGAGTGCTACTATGGCTTTTGTTATGACTGTGTCAGTAATTTTGGTGCAGTAATTCTAGGATGCAAAACTGGGATTACATGAAACCCCTTATAGAATGGCAAAAAACAATGGAAATCTGTTTCTCTGCACTGTTTTGTGCATGCAAATGCTGAAATAGGGCCATTTTCAGGACAAGTACTTAGAAGTTTCACCTACAGAACTTGTCCCCAGAACCACTACATCTATTCAGCAGGTAAAAGTAGTTACCAGACGAAACAGCAATCATTACCTACTCATAATGAGGACTTTTGTTTGTATTGCCTAGACTTAGATTGTATTATCAGTATTTTATATTATAAGATTAGCAACCAAGATCATAGTAACTAGCCTACCAATTATACATTTTAAATGTATCTGCAGCTTGTTTATAAGTGAATAACCATCAGCCCCATAAAAATAGTTTTTAATCAAATTTACCAAGTGTTAATAGCATTCACCAAAACATGGCCTTTAAGTACAAACACTGAAACATGCAAACAAAAAGGAAGACATAAGAGAAGTAAATGGAAATGGGAAGTAAAGAAAAGAAAATGGGTAAAAAAGCAGTAATGCAAACATATCTATTAGGCATCTACTTTGAAAAACTGGCAAATGGTGCTTTTTTCCGACTCCTACCAGTTCTTGCTTCAAAGGAGGTGGCAGAGGCACAAAAGTTACAGGAATATATCCCTAGCACAATGGAGTTAGAACTTGATCTTGTAAGCCTTCTTGGAAGTTTGAGAATGTTATCCCGGATCTTTTAAAACTCTTCCTGTGCAACACTGTGTAGGCTTGCTTTGAGGTATTCAACCTGGGCATTCTTTGTTCTAGTTTATTCTTCTTGGAACAATGGGGTACATAGTCAAACTTCACTGGATCTCTTCAAACATTTTTATTTTGGCCGCGTCATAGAACAGTTCTTCACTTCCTATGGAGGAGCCCCCTCCTAAATGTCTAGAACTATTTTGTGTTATATGTAAACACTGGTTCTAGCTATTTTTTGTTTTCCTTGTGGTTTAAGCACAAATACTTCGTGTGGATATGTATGTGGAATACATGTCAACCATAGCAGCCAAGGGGTGGCGCGGTTAATAATGGTTTGTCTCAGTATTTGCTTCCATAAAGCTGATTACCGAGTATCTGCCACACGCAAACAATCGGATCACTGACATAGTTATCAAACTGTTCTAAACCCCAAAGAGTGCACTGCTGTGAATGATAAACTCTCTCAAGTACCACAGAGAGAAACTGATACTGTTGGTAAACTCTCCTAGCTAGCCACATGAGGAAGGAGGGATCTCTCCTACTCCTCGTGTAGAAAGAACATGTAGAACCGATGTCATGGATACAAGTGAGGTAAGTAGCAGAGGTAAGTTCATTAACATACATAGCTACAATCCGCTGCTACAAATGCTTAGCAGCTTACTCTCAAATCCTATTACACTCTACATTCTGTGTTCCAGGAAGGAATGTGGTGATAGGCAGGCATGCAGTCCAAACATAACTGAACACTACTGCTGCAGATAAATTGCCCTAAACCTACAAACAGGGCTAGTGGTGCAACATTGCTCTCAACTCTTGTACTAATGAAAAAGGAGAATTTATAGCTTTGGTAAACTCGTGTACATGGCTAAACGGGGGCAGGGAGAGGTGTTACCACAGCTAAACTCCCCTACATAGCCAAATAAGAGGAATAATTTAACTGATTTTCTAACAAGAGAACAAATACTGTTGGTAAACTCTCCTAGATCGCAAAACAAGGAGTTAACAAACACTGCCGATAATCTCTATTACATCTCACATATGATGAGCACTATCTCTGCACATATGCAGTTTCACATTACCAAACAACATTAAATTGCACTAACACAACTGATGAACGCATACACCCATGGACGAGGGATGCACTGTTTTGGTAGGGAAGCATGGAGAATTCAGCTAACTACTGTAGACTTTGCCTTATCCTCCTGAGCCTGTACCGTTCACAAACCCTGCCTTTAAGATTGCCCGGTGCACCCACCTTATATCTTTCATGGATCCACCTCACACAGCCATTCCTTTCTTGAAAGTGAGAACAAACTAAATATTTCATCCACATATTTTTTTCTGCAAGTGTCCCTCACCTAAAGGTCTTTTAAATGAGTCTGCCTCACTAACATGATTATTTCTAGAAAATTTGCCCCAGCCACCTGATTGTTTGAATTGGTCGCCTCATCAACCTGTATTTGATGATGAGTTGTCTCAAAGTCGTAGTTTATTAGTAAAACTGTTTTCCTCCTCCAGCCATTCTACTCACCAGTTGCCCCAATCCGTGTGTGATATTTCCTTATATGTGCATTTCTGCTTCCGCTTTGAGAAAACATGGTTCCACATATCTGGCACTGATGGGATTTCACTCCTAGATGGAAGAAACACAAACGCCACAAAAGTCTGTGCTGAAGGAAGAACAATAACATTTAATTCTGAGCTGTGTTTACAAGCGTTCAGGATGTTACACGTGGATCTTTCATCCATGAAAGACATCCCTCCAACTTTCTGACTTTGCTTATTGCAGACATCTAGACACCACACAATTTACAGTACCCTCCCTAAAACAAAGAGTCCCACAACATTCAAAGGATACACAGAAGTTCATCATTAGACCTAAAAAATGTTTTTCATTGGACCCAAGTATGCATACTCCGATATTATCTTCAAAATACTCCTTAATTGGCACTCTGTTCCTTTAGAAAATATTTACTTACCATAGCCACTCATTTTGCTTCCTGTTCCTTTTTAGATTCACAAGCCGGGCCATATGCAGAAAGTGGCCTGCAGTGAGATGGCAGACAACCACTTGAACTTAAACATACCTGGTAGGGTTTTGCTGAAAGTGTCCTGCATGTAGAAGCCACATCCATGGGTATGCAGGTCAAAACACTCAGAATTCCACAGGCAAGCGTTCAGCCACACATAATGACCAACACAGCCAACAAAGCAGGGAATAAGAGTAGCCCAACACTTCACCATTCAGCCAAACAAAAACACTGTGGAGACGATAGACCAGAAGCAGCATTGGCAAGAAAGAGCAGGAGTAACTCAGCCAATGCCACACTGGAAATGAAGCAATTAGGTTCGGACCGTACCATGTTTGCGAAATGCAAAGTCTTCAACAGCCAGAGACCAACCAGGCAGGACAAGATTGGGCTGCACACAAAGTAACATCCAGCTACAGCAAGTATGAAAAAACAGAACACACAAAGAAATATTTTAAACCTATTGCGCAAGAATAAATCCATAATCAGACAGATGATATGCATAACAAAGAGAAATTAATGGGAATCCACCCCATATATTTCTCCCCATCCACAGAGATGAAAAGGGAAACATCAGCACAATCAGGAAGTTCTTCTCTAAGTGGGAAGTAGGAAGTTTTAGGATAGTAAAGGGGAAGCATGTGAAGCTTCCAGGAATTCAAAATAAGAACATATGATAGATTTGGGGACAATTGTACTGTCCGCATCATGGGTGAAGGCTAGCTCTTATGTGGTTAGCATTGTGATTAGGAAGACACAGGGAAAGGAGTTGGCCTAACAGCTAGAGCGGTCAACCTCCATTCTGGGGAACTGGGTTCGAGACTCGGCAAGGACGCCCAACATCCGGTGACCCTGGGCAAATCAGTTAATCTCCTGTGCCTAACAAAAATTAATGTGTCCTCATGTAACGCAACTAGTGGTTGTGTAAAGCGCTCTGATACCCGATACCTCTGGGTCAAGTTTGTGCCTAAATAAAACTCAGTAAAAAAATGCAAAAAGACAGAACGAGGAGGTAGTGTGCATATCCATGTTTTTGCAAGGAGTGCCCAATTGTCACGTTGTCTGTACTTACCAGTGTAATCCTGCCTGAAAGAAATGTCAATCTGATCTACCACTATTCTTGCAAAATACGTTAAAATCAATAAAAAGAATTAAAAAAATTAAATCTTCTCCACCATGTCACAAGTCCCAGGGTTAACACTACCAGGCTGCCGGACAGGAGTACAGGTGGCCAAGTTGACTGGGGACGCACAGCTTACCAACAGACACATTCCTTAAGTTTCTACAGCACATTCTTGAGCTTCTTGTAATGTATGGTATTCCTCGATTTGGGCTAAGTCGGGTGTGCTGTAGTCCCTTGAGGCTCCAGGGCAGACTCTTCCTTTGAGCCCCACAGGTCTCACTCAGCTGGCCCTCTCCAATGTCTCCTTATGGTCAACGAGCTCCCCCTGCTCTGAGTGAATTCAGCTTCTCAACTTAGACATGAAGGGTCAGAAGCATTGGAACATTACCCTTGACTTCTTACCCAAGGAAAAGTCCTAGGCTTGAGGATAACACCAACAGGGTTTCCGGTTCCAAGGACGTAGTCTATCTGCCCATGATGGGAAGCTTTCAGTTTGAAGTACAAACATTTGCAAAAAAATGGTTCTTGGAAGTTAGATGAATGTTTGGGTCTAATCAAAAGGAGTTCCACATCATAAACTCCTCAGCCAACCAGATTAAGGAGTAGAAGGAGAGAACTGAGAAGGCCAAAGTCAGCTGTCTTAGCCGTAGCCAGGCTCAACAGGGCTTCACCAGCACAGTAAAAAAAAACACAAGTCTCTCTTAGTGAGACATGTCTAACGAATCGCTTTAAGTTGCAAGGCCAGCAGGTCCTATGAAAGTTTCTGAAATAATATTTGACAATGCACGCATTAGTGGGCCAAATAAGAGGTTATTCGAAACTGTAAAATACTGCTGGGAGAGATGCCTTAGGAAGATTAAGACAACAATTGCATATGCACCAAATTTATCCCTATGGTGCCTTTACACACACACCATAGTCTAACATTGTAAAGCAAGGCTAACCAGGGAAAACATTTTCTTACCAAAAGCATATACACCTTTTAACTCCCTATCCGTGGATTCACAAGAAAAGCATTCAGATGACATTATTTATAGATGTCTGCACCACAATGCTTTCAGATGTTGGGTGTTTCAGCCGAAGTCTAGGTTGCCAGGAGTTGACTTGTGATGTCTGCCACAGGTCGCCTAACAGAGTGGCTGCCCTGTATGGCTGAGCATGGCTTAGACCAAGTGGCCACAAGAGTGTCCATAAAAGGCCTCTGTAAATGGTAGTCGTGCCTCAGAGGACGACAGGCCTGGCTGAAGAATTTCCATCAATAAATTGGCTTTAGTTTACAGTTTAACCAGTTGCAAATCAAGCAATTCTGCTGCTCTTTGCACCACTAGAGCAAACAAAGCCCTTTTCTTCTACTAGTGGGAAAATTGGCGAGTCCAGCTCTGCCAATGGCATTTTGCAGATTTAAGTAAAGCTCTTAGTCAGTGTAATGAAGGGGGAGCAGATCTTTCCTCGACCCATCAGAGCCGAAGAGGGCCTCTCACACATGATAAGACTGGAGTTATGGGAGAGCCTGAGGCTGAAAACCACTAATTGTGTTTTTTTTTATTTCATAGCACAACATAGCCTATCAAGGGCTAACAACACAATTGGATACACTATCAGTTCTTGTACAGTATATTATCAGTGCCAACATACAAGGAACTGGCATGGAACCTGTGCCCAGAGTGGAAGTCTGGGCTAGCACATATCTGGGAACTTGGTTCAAGGGTACAGTCAGCCATCAGGTGGAGGCCTACTGGCAGAAGTTCAACTGTAGGTTCCTGTAGTCTGTGGGGCCTGAAGGTGTGCCAATGGGAGCCGTTAGTGCCTGGAAAAGGTGCAGCATGGCCTACTTGAAGGCACAATTTGCTGCACAGTTGACAATGGCCACGGAAATTCAGCTAATGCTTGGATCGAATGCAGGACAGACTTGAAGTCAGAAAATGCAAGAACCGTTGAGCGTGGTCATTGCAGCTTCTCGCTAAACTTGGAGTGTTGGAATGGAGATGAGTCCTTCTTCCCTTACGTGCACTTATGATGCTTTTTCAACTTGAACTTAGTGGAAGGCTTCGAGTGGAAACTGGCCTTTGCTTGGGGCCATGTTTGTTACCAAAAACAGACCCTTGACTTTGAGCGGCAGCAAGAATTCTGTTCCAAATGTAACTTCCTCCTGTGCTATGGAGCTTCGTCTCCCTCTCACGGACTCCACTTTCAGGTGAACAAGAGCACAATTATCACACACCTTCGTGACAGGAGCCTAAAAACCATAAGCATAACTCATGTGGGTCTGTGGTCAACATTGGTTTCCTGCAACTACAGCATGCTTTAAATCCAGATGTTTTTGATGTGACATCTCCCCCAGCACACTGTCTGAATAATTTTGGACTGTTTAGAAATGTCAACAACTTTGGAAATGAAACTTCAGATCCATATGGCACACATGGAAAGAAAGGCATTGACAGCACACAGGGGTGATGCTTACATGCGACTCTGCTCCACCACTTCCTGGATGATGGGAAGTCACTGCTGAGCCATAAGAAGCCACCTACCAGCACATGGGGTCTGTTGAAGAAAAAATCCAGTCGGATGTCTGGGGGTATTTTGAAGCTGAAGAATCTGCGCTTAAAAGCCTACGCAAGCAGAGTTAAAAAAGCCTAGTGAGTGGCCAGTAGTTACCCCTTAGTATGGGTTGAGGAAAGACTTCTGTGTGCCCTTGGTCCAGCAGAGTCAGTCACTCAGTTTCAGTGGTGTCGAAAATGGCAAGATCACTGGAGAAAACACACTGAAGGAGCTAGAAAGTTTTTAAAAAGCAGGGTGACGCAGCCATCTACATAGTACAAGGACTTTCATTCTATTACCAAAATGATGCTCTTACACCATTAATCATTTGTTTAAGATGGTGGTACTCAAAGTATGTCTGGGGCCACCTTGCGGCCCTCTTGACCTGTACATGAGGTCCCCCTGGTGAACAGCAGCACAAGATGATATTTAGATGTTGAGCTCCAATATTCAGAAAAACATGTTAAATAAATGTAAAAGCATTTATTAACCAGCAAATAAATGCTTGCCCGTTTATTTAGCATTTGTTAGAACTCCTCACACAATCCCTGACCCACCCAGACTTCCTACCGCCAACCTTCTGGCATCAGTGCGGCCCTCAGACACACCACAGACCATACTTTGTGGCCCCTGGACAAATATATGCGAGTACCCATGGTTTAAGAGGACTATATATTTTTGATCTTGTGTGGGTGTCTCCCATCAACAAGGAGAAGTTCAAACCCCCACTATTTACATAGATGACAAATAGGTGAAGGGGAGTTTGGCAGCTTGAATAATGGCAACCATCCAATCCTTCCATTCCCCCATAAAAATGGCTGATTTCAGAAAAGACCAATCTTCATTGCTAATTTACAAAAAGCTTATGCAAAGCGTTGACAATGCTTTTTGTTGATGCTGGAAGAAAGAAAACAACAGATGGGCAGGGAGCAAGAAAACACAACAAAATAACCTAGTCGTGGAGGCAGGCAGAGAGGTTCGTGGAAGCAACTGAGGGAGGTGTAAAATAAAAGTAAAGGGGACAGGAAGAGATGGGGAGAGCAATGACAGACTTGTGATAAAAGAATAATCTCGAGAGCACAGGGGAGAAGACCAGGGAGTAAAAGGGGAAACTGCACACAGGGGAAAGATCAGGAAAACACATGCATTCTGCAAGGAGTGCTAAAACAAAAGAAAGAAAGTAGGTCACTGAATGTGAGGAATGGAAAGATGTATGTCATCCTTTAACAAGCATTTGCAATGCAATAGGTCTCGCATTAATTAAGTTTGAGCTATTGGCATTGCTAAATATTGGAACACCAATTGCAACAAAAGTCTATAAATTGTAGGTTAAAAAAATGTGTATTTATTTTTGTAGCAATGATGGCATGCTGCGCTGTAGATGAATATGTTTAAAAGTAAATTGCACCATACTGCGATTGCTATAATAGTTAATTGTGGATGCTTTAACAATTGATGTGTGCACTGATGGCTGGTGGTGTGTGTGCCCGTAGAAAATGTGCATTGATGGCTGGTGGTGTGTTTGCCTGGTGGAAGTGTGCACTGCCGGCTGGTGGTGTGTGTGCCTGGTGGAAGCGTGCACTGATGGCTGGTGGTGTGTGCCTGGTGAAAGTGTGCACTGACGGTTGGTGGTGTGTGAGCCTGGTGAAGCGTGCACTGTCCGCTGGTGGTGTGTGTGTGCCTGGTGAAAGCGTGCACCGAAGTCTGGTGGGGTGGACCTGGTAGAAGCGTGCACTGATGGCTGGTGGTGTTGTGCCCGGTGAAAGTGTGCACTGATGGCTGGTGGTGTTTGTGCCCGGTGAAAGCGTGCACTGACGACTGATGGTGTCTGTGCCTGGTAAAAAAGTGCACTGACTGTGTGGGTGTGTGTGGTTGTGTGTAAGGTTGTGTGTGTGGTTGTGTGTGTGTATGGTTGTGTGTGTATAGTTGTGTGTGCGGTTGTGTGTGTGTGTGGTTGTGTGTGTACTGTATTGAATGGCAGCTCTACATGTAGACATCCTATTTAATAACGGCTTTCAATATTTCCCAGAATTAAAACAAGAAAGCATTTCGCACAAGTGAAAGACTATGTTAAAAAAGTATTACAAATTAACAATGTTGTAAATTTAAGGCTTTATATAAAAATATTGGGAGCAAGGCCTTTAAGGTGAAGTTTGCATTTTAAAAAGGGGACCTAGCGCAACATAGGACTGGGTTCATAATGTTTTAAATAATATATAATGCGGGTTGTGGGCTGGTGTCTAATGTGTATAATGCTGGATGTCAAAAGGGGTTGTCATTTTAAGTTTTTTAAAAGGTGCTAAGGGCAAGGGGGAACTGTATGTAATGTGAATGAAGGTGGCTGTTTTAGGGTTTGTACATGACTGCTGTGTTACGCTTTTAAGGGTCATTTTATGCGAGGTCTGGCTGTATGTATGATGTATAAGGATCCTGTTTTGGGTTGTGGAGACATGTTAAAGGTATTTTAACAAAACTGGAGGCTTGTATTTAAGGAGAATATTACTATGGGTATTAGAGGTGCGACAATCTTGTAACGCTAGGCTTTTACACTTCTTATAAAGCTATAACAATGCGGTGTGGGCTATGGGGGGTCGGAGTACACTACATAATATATAAAATTGTATACAGTTCAAAATAAAAAAATAATGCAGTTTTGTACTCACAGGTCTGATGTCCTGGGCATGTCATGGGTTCTTAAGGAGGGGTGTTGCAGCGGTGTTCTAGGGTTCTGGAATCCAGGGCCTAGTGGCCAGACTTCCTGTGGCGCCGGTTCTATCCCATGTTGTTCAACCAGGGGTTTATTTCCTTAGTGCAGTGCTTGAGGCAAGGCTGTCAACGCTCCAAGGAGTGTGTTCTGGGAGCAGCGGTGTGAGCAGGTGCCTGGTGTGGGGGCAGAGGCCAAAAGTTGTTGAGGGCTGCTGTACGGGGTTCGTGCTCCCCGATGTTTTAAATAAGCCACAAGATCCATCTGGGGTCGGGGAGGGGTCTGATGCAGGCTTGTTGCAGGCGCTGCTGTGGGGAGCATGAGGAAGGGACCATTGTGCAGGGGCAGCCCCAGAGGCCAAGGCGATCCGGGAGGTTTCTAGGGCATTGTGAGGCTTGGAGTGCGAAGCCCCTGTTGTAATAATTAAATAAAAAGCCCCAGTGAGTTTGATTCCTGCAGCGGCACTCTGGGGGATCCTGCGCCCTTGGGGAGGTGTGGGGGAGAGGACCTTTTTGTAAGAAATGAAGGCCCCCGAATCCGCTTCCTGACATGGTACTCTGGGGGGCTTGTGCAGGCGGGTTGGGGGCTCGAAGCCCCGCTTTCTGAAAAGTAAAGTCTCCAGATCCCGCTGCCCAAGTGCAGGACTCTGGGTTTTTGTGACCGTTTGGGGATTGAAGCCGGTTTCCCAAGTGTGGGGCTCTGGGGGTTCCTGCGGCCTTGGTGCTTTGTGCGGGTTTAGGGTGGGGGGCTCACGGCACCAGTAATTGTTAAATGAAAATCTCCAGAGCCCGTGGGTCCAGACGGGGATCTGGGGTGCAGCGTGGTGGGGGTGTGCTTGAAGACCCGTTTTTAAAAAGTATAATCTCCAGAGTCCGCTGTCCATATGCGGGACTCTGGGGTTTTTCCGGTGGTGTGGGGCTCCAAGCCCCTTTAATTGCGAATAAAAATAAAGCCCCCACAGTACGCATGTGGAAGGCGTTGCTCCGGGGCGTGTGTGCGTAGGGCTGGCTCTGGGCAGCACTGGGAGGCACTGGGGCTTGAGGCATCGTTTTTCAAACTGAAGCCCCCGGAGCCCGCTTACCGCTGGCGCTGCTCTGGGGGCTGGGGGCTGAGGGCTGAGGGCTGCATTTTCATGGATCCCCCCCGGGATCTTCATGGCGGCGGCCGTGGTGCATGGAGCTCCCTCGTCGTGGCTGCTGAGGTAGGTTCCGCCCCTTCAGTGATGTCACTGGGACTCCCCTGACATCACAGAAGGGGCGAGCCTACCGCACCAGCCACGCCAAGGAAGCTCCAGGCTGGGGTCTCCTGTGTGGTTGCTGCGTGCTTGCAGCCCTAAGGGGGGCTGTCAATAAATACATTTTTGAAACAAGGTGGAAGGGAAGACAGCGCAGTTTTAGAATGTGACGTAAGCGGCGCGTGTCCTGCAAAAGACAGAGATCAGAGACCAAAATGTGGAACACGCGCACAATATGAAACCAGCGACACCGAAAGCAGCCGGGGTTAGAGTGAGAGGGCGGGGGCTGCCCGCGCATGCGCGCTCCGAGCACCGGCGCCAAAGCAGAGTGCGGCATCTGAAGTCCCGGGTCCCAGGAGGGGGCCCCGGTAAAGAGCAACGCTGCGGAGGGACCGCGAGACTGACGAGAGACAGGGACACAGAACAGAGCCCGGTGAGTGGGGGGGAGATGTGTGTGCATGTGTGTGTGTGCGTCTGTGTGTGGTGAGTGGGGGGAATGTGTGTGCGCGTATGTGTGTGCGTCTGTGTGTGTGCGCGTCTGTCTGTGCGTGTGTTGTGTGTGCCTGCGTGTGTGCCTGCCTGCGTGTGCACGTGTTGTGAACAGCCTGCCGGAATCGGAGCGCGTGTTAACGCGCGCTACCTGATCCGATTCCAGTAGGCTGCGTGCTCGTGCCAGTCTCTTGTCTCCTCTGGGTAGTCCTTGAAAGCTGAAAGGACTGAAACGATTACAATAGACTCGCTTTGCGACAGCAGGCGCGAGACCTAAAAAGGATGGTAAAAAAGCTATGCTCCAAGGAAGAGACAAACACAAGAAGAAGATGGAAAGCCAATGAATAAGTAGCAAGCAAATGAGATTCACAAAACGCAAAATAAGCAATCGGCTGACCCAAAACCTCTTTAAGTGTTAGCATTTTTCCCAATGGGTCTTTCGACAACAGTTGAGTTGCCTGTAGGAAAGAGCTTAAAATGCATCAGCGTATTTTTGTCTCCATCCATAAGTTTGCTCATAGAACACTGCATCTTCCCTGAAATACCCATTTTGGAACATGCAAAACCACTGCAACAACCCTTAGGCATGGGAGCACTTAAGTGTCTGCATTCCTAAATGCCACACTTTTTAGAGGCAGCCATGCCTTTACGATTCAAAGCCACTGTTTGCAGTTACACCAAAGCATGGGAAAACTAAAGGGCACCAAAGATGCAGCACAGAGAGGTGTACATATTGCTTGTCCGGTTTACTTGCCACCTTCATTAGAATCTCACTACATACCTGATCCTGAAAAACTCCTCAAGTGAATCCATTTGAAAAGTGTGGTCTCTCCCAATAATTTTTAAGGTGTAACTTACAATGCAGTGCATGTTCTGCTTCTTGACAGCCTGGCTAGTATTTATTCTTTGAGGAACCCTCATCAAATTTTACCATTACCAAATCTGGCATTTTCAGGACCCACCACCCAATTGGGAGATCTGTGGTGTGGCAAACAAGTTCTACATGGAGTTTACCATTGTTGATAGACTACCTATAGTTGTCCATCATCTATCTCCCACTTGAGTACTGCTTGTTTCCTTTCGGTTTTAAACATCCACCCAGTAAATTAAGAGACCAGGCACATGCTCTTCTGACAGCGAGACATTGTGCTGTACGGCCCAGTCCTACAAACTAAGAGCTTCCCTTAGTCACAGTATGTGGCCACATTATCTGTTCTCAATTTCACCTCAGAGTTTATGATACAGCAATAAAGGTTTTCATGCCCGAACCTCTACACTTCGCATTGTAGGGCAACCAGATGTAGCTAGGTATCCTGAGGTGACCAGTTTCCACTTGTGAAGAAATCTTGAAGATGCCCTTTTCTAACCCCGCCATCAAGAAACACTGCGTCTTTTGCAATTGAAGAAGTTGTCTTCCGAATATATATATATTCTCTCTTGCCACCAACTAAGAGCCCATTTCATAACTGGCATCACTCATACTACCTTGCCCCACATTCTCAAATATGAAATTAATTAGTAAGTATTTTCTCCTGAATGGTGCACTTCCTGAGACGACCATGCATATTTAGAAGAATAAATGTTTATAAACCTCCAAGAGACCTTTTTACTTGCCTACTGTAACATGCTTTTGTGAGTGAATGTACTTTGCCAGTTTTAACAACCTTTTTCCTCTTTCTGTTCTTGGGTATTACTTTGCTTCTGTTATGGAAATGCATGTTCCTAGGAATAACATGCTATGCTCAGCTTGAGTTGTGACGCCTTCTTGTTCACAGTTAGATAATACCACTGCTGATTAACATTTACTACAAAGGATTCCCAGCTTGACAATGGAGAATAATTCAAAGCAAGTGACGTCTGAAAGAAACAATGCTCAACACAACTGCCCCAAACAAATCAGTAATTTGGGCCACAAAAATGCAATCATTTTGTTTTTAAAATCACAAGTGTGGCATGGCATGATAGTGCATTACATAGGCATATATTTTTAACTCCCAATGCATTCAATAACCCAGCTTAAATTGCCCATGTGCAGAAAAATTGAGACAAAGCTGGATGAATGGAATCTGCTGACACTGGGAGAGAAAGCGCAGAATAAACAGACAGCAAGCATTGCTGGCAGACAAAGAGAGTTGACTGGGACTGACAATGTTGCAAACTCAACAAAGAGAGAAACTGTTAAAGAGCAGTGATGAGACAGTGACTAAGGAGTCAGTTTTGGAACCTTGAGACATACCTTCTAATTGGAATTTTCCAACTTGATTAGAATGCAAGATCTAAGGAGATTAACTTTACCCTCTGTACCTCAGTTTACTTGGGGGTTAATACTGTGAGTGTGAAAGACTTGAACAAATGGTAGCTACTAATGTTCATCTTCACAGTTTGATAGGTGAATGGGTAATGCTACAAGAGTGACACAGAATGGAACAAACGGGTAGTCACCAATGTTGGTATACCAAGGGTGCTGGTTAGATGAGTGTGGGTGACATGCACGAACAGCAATACATGGATACACAGTAATACTGGCAGAAATAGGGAACTTGATCAGTGGGTAATGTTGGGGGTCAACAGAATTCTGGATTGTTAGGAGATGTATTGAAAATATTATTTGGAGTAACTGTAGTTCACTGGGTCAGAAAATGTTTACACATATAAATACCTGAGTGAATGAGGAGGTGTTTTCGAAGACTGGAATTTTCTGCAAAAGAACGGCCACATCCCTCTTCTTCACATATAAAAGGCCTTTCACCTGTAGGAAGAAAATTAAATTCCAGCATTATAGGCACTATCTACCAGTAAGGAGCTTTCTAAAGTAAAACAAAATAATATTGATAAGCAATGGCCCTGTAATGCCTCCTTGTGCGTAAGATGTAATTTCTTCTTCTGTCAGCAATATATATATATATATATATATATATATATATAGGATCATATAATAATGACATATATCATATCTACTGGTTTCCTCCAATTGCGCCTAAAAATAGGTCAGTAGGAATGGTGTTAGAATACCACATAGCAACTCTTTGTGAAACCTACAACAAAGACCACTATGAATGTCGAAACGCACAAGTTTATAGATTTGTAATGTTTTTCATCGTAATATTATATTTGGATTAATTAACTATACCATATCTCTATATTCATGTTGGAATGCAGAAGACATAAATACATTAAAAAAATTAAAACAATGCTATCATCATCATCAAAAAACTTTATTGCGGCCATTACGGCCATAAAAGCACAAATAAATTTACAACACATTAAAATCCGAATCAAGCGGAGAGAAAGATCAAAAGCATCAAATACGCTGGATAATGATCATAGGATATAGGGACGCATTGGGAAGTAGTGTTACAAAAAGATCATCATTATGGGAATTTGGACTAAAAGTGAACTAAAAATATAATTTAAACTAAAAAGTATTAAAAAAACACTTCATATTCAATATTTTTACAGCTCCTGGGATCGACATAGCTGAGAGTTAACAGGTATTACTATATTCACATAATTTATTCAGAGAATACCTATGTGTGATGATTACAAAGTGCATATCACACATTGGCAAGTAAAGGCTGGTTTTACATGTGATCAAATAACTATTTTACCAAATACCTCCGTTTGCACCACATAGCAAAGAGGAATTTCGAGATTGCAACAACATAAACCGGGTTAGTATCTGATTTTAGGATCCTGTAAAATTCAATGTAAATCCGAATACCCAGGTTTCTACACTTAAGCCTTGCCTGCTTATATACCTCGCAGAAGAGCAACACATGAAGTGCTGTTTCTTCCTCCACTAGGCATCCAGGGCATAGGCAAGGGGTGGCGCCCGACCATTTGTTCGTTATTGCATAAAGCGGGAGCGTCCCATATCTAAATTGCAAAAACAATTTCCTCGCTAGTGGTGGTTGTATTGAGTCCAACACCAGCTCAAACTTATAATAGGCTTTAAAATCCAGAAACACATAGGTTAAACTGCAGGGGTTAATTGTCCACAACATACTTGTCTGTTTGTGCTCTTTCAGGGCATTAGCTAAAGATTTCTTTGTGATAGCTATGCACGATTCCTCAGGTGTAGTCCATAAATCCTCCCTCCCTATTGCACGAAAGGTGTCCCTAACAAAGAACAACCAGGGTATACTACTAGACCCCATTGTTAACAAGACCACTTTTACTTCTTGCCTATAGTTGGCCAGATCTCTGGTACTCCATAACCGACGGCAATATAACAGTGGGCGTGAGGAGATTAGGTCCGCAATTGGGAGGATAACCAAATCCATCCTTAGTGGTACCAGGGGTGTGCTTTTGGGCAGATTCAATATTTGTCTTAAGAAATTATTTTCTGTTGTAGTGAGGGATTTCAATGCACTATGCCCCCATAGTTCTGCCCCATAGACAGTAGCTCCCCTAGCTTGGACTTTGTAGATTTGTAGTGGGGGCCTATAACCTGTGATGCACAACTCTTATGGACTTTTAAGATCCCCCAATAGCCTGGGTTAGCTTTATTGATTTGGGGTCCCCAGCCCATTTTATCGTTTAAAGTAAAACCCAAATAGTCAAAGACAGGTGCCTCCTCCAATGGTCTATCATCCATTCTTGGGTGCGGGCAACTTATAGGATTAGCATTGAAGACCATATATTTTGTCTTCTTAATGTTTACCACCAAATTCCGTTTTGTGCAAAACTGGCCAAATACTTTCAGAAAACGCTGCATCCCCATTGGTGATCTTGAGAGGAGCAGGGTATCACCTGCAGACATTAATGCAGGAAGTTTGCGATGCGCTAGTCTTGGAGGGTCGATATCCTTAACGGCAAGTAGATCTTTAATTAACCCATTGAGAAAGAGGGAGAAGAGGGTGTGTGCAAGCACACAGCCCTGCCTCACCCCCTTCCCGACGGGAAAGGGACTCGTTAATTTCGCATTCTTGCCGAACCTTACTCTAGCGAAAGATATGGTGGATCACCCATGTTCAGCATGATACCCCACAGCTGGTCATGGTCCACCATATCGAACGGGGATTTAAGGTCCACGAAGGTGAGGTACAGGCTACCACCCTCCATAACTACGTGCTTCCAGTAGATCAGTTGTAGCCTAAACAACTGATCAATGGAAGAGATTTTACATCTGAAGCCAGCTTGCAAAGGGGTTAACACATTAAAGTCCTCCATCCATTCCTGGAGTCTTCCCAGTAACACTCTAGCAAAACATTTTGTGTTACGTCAATAAGGCTAATTGGCCGGTAATTTACAGGGCAATGGGGGACCCTTTTTTATAAATAGGGATTATCTCTGCACCAGCCCACGTCAAGGGGGGTGGTGCGCCATAAAGAATTGCTCACTTTTATACAGATCCCCAGGGATTCTATCTAGCCCCAGCGCTTTATTTGGTAGTAACTTGGCTAGGGCAGATGTTATCTCAGCCATAGTACATGGGGGAATATCCCATAGAGCAGTGGTTCCCAAACTTTTTTGACCCGTGGCTCCCTTGACCTAATTGGCAGTTGGCCGTGGCTCCCCACCATTTTTTTTTACCCACGCACCGGGGTGCTGCGGTGCACCCTTTGGGAACCACTGGTCTACATGAAGAATCAAGCCTAGACGTGATGAAGGATTCAGAGAGTAGCCATCACTGTCATAAAACTTTATTTGCAATCACAAAGATCTTATAAAGTACATCTCAATGCATACATAGAGTAGTATAAAGCACTCCCACTAAAAGTAACCAGGCTAGAAAAAGGCTCAAGGAGCTCTGTGGCATTACAAGAGGTTTACGTGAGGTGGGCTCTGATCATGGTTATCCGCAGAAATGTTTTCGGGGGCGGGGGGGGGGACATTTTTAACTTCATCACCATCCCCCTCTGCCTTACACCCTTCTCCCCCTCCACCTTGTACCCTTCTCCCCTTCCCCTTGTACCCTACTTCACCTCAGCCTTGCACCCTTTTCTACCTTTGCCCTTCTCCTCTCTGCCTTGCACCCTTCTCCCCTCTGCCTTGCACCATTCTCCCCTCTGCCTGCACCATTCTCCCCACTGCCTGCACCATTCTCCCCACTGCCTGCACCATTCTCCCCACTGCCTTGTACCCTTCTCCTCTCTGCCTTGCACCCTTCTTTTCTCTGCCTTGCACCCTTCTCCTCTCTGGCTGGCACCCTTCTCCCCTCTGCCTTGCACCCTTCTCCCCTCTGCCTTGCACCCTTCTCCCCTCTGGCTTGCACCCTTCTCCCCTCTGCCTAGCACCCTTCTCCCCACTGCGTTGTACCCTTCTCCTCTCTGCCTTGCACGCTTCACCCCTCTGCCTTGCACCCTTCTCCCCTCGGACTTGCACCCTTCTCCCCTCTGACTTGCACCCTTCTCCCCTCTGACTTGCACCCTTCTCCCCTCTGACTTGCACCCTTCTCCCCTCTGACTTGCACCCTTCTCCCCTCTGACTTGCACCCTTCTCCCCCTCCTCGTTGCACCCTTCTCCCCTCTGACTTGCACCCTTCTCCCCTCTGCCTTGCACCTTTCTCCCCTCTGCCTTGCACCTTTCTCCCCTCTGCCTTGCACCCTTCTCCCCTCTGCCTTGCACCCTTCTCCCCTCTGCCTTGCACCCTTCTCCCCTCTGCCTTGCACCCTTCTCCCCTCTGCCTTGCACCCTTCTCCTCTCTGCCTTGCACCCTTCTCCTCTCTGCCTTGCACCCTTCTCCCCTCTGCCTTGCACCCTTCTCCCCTCTGCCTGCACCATTCTCCCCACTGCCTGCACCATTCTCCCCACTGCCTGCACCATTCTCCCCACTGCCTGCACCATTCTCCTCACTGCCTTGTACCCTTCTCCTCTCTGCCTTGCACCTTTCTCCCCTCTGCCTTGCACCCTTCTCCCCTCTGCCTTGCACCCTTCTCCCCTCTGCCTTGCACCCTTCTCCTCTCTGCCTAGCACCCTTCTCCTCTCTGCCTTGCACCCTTCTCCCCTCTGCCTTGCACCCTTCTCCCCTCTGCCTTGCACCCTTCTCCCCTCTGCCTGCACCATTCTCCCCACTGCCTGCACCATTCTCCCCACTGCCTTGTACCCTTCTCCTCTCTGCCTTGCACCCTTCTTTTCTCTGCTTTGCAACCTTCTCCTCTCTACCTTGCACCCTTCTCCCCTCTGCCTTGCACCCTTCTCCCCTCTGCCTTGCACCCTTCTCCCCTCTGCCTTGCACCCTTCTCCCCTCACACTTTCCAACATGCAAAAGTCACGAGTGACGACCCCTCAACGAGGAGTGAGGCACAGACAGAAGCTGGCAGAGTGCAGCTGCATCAGGGCATAAGGCGCCCACGCAACGCTCTCCACCAGGCCTCTCACCCTGCACGCACCCAATGCTTTCCACCAGGCCCCTGAACCTGCACCCACCCAACGCTCTCCAAAAGGCCCCCCACCCTGCACCCACCCACCCAACGCTCTCCACCAGGCCACTGACCCCGCACCCACCCACCCAACGCTCTCCACCAGGCCCCCCACCCGGCACCCACCCACCCAACTCTCTCCACCAGGCCTCTCACCCTGCACACACCCACCCAACGCTCTCCACCAGGCCCCTGACCCCGCACCCGCCCACCCAACACTCTCCACCAGACCCCTGACACTGCACCCACCCTAAGCTCTCCACCAGGCCCCTGAGCCTGCACCCACCCAATGCTCTCCACCAGGCCTCCCACCCTGCACCCACCCACCCAACGCTCTCCACCAGGCCCCCCACCCTGCACCCACCCACCCAACGCTCTCCACCAGGCCCCTGACCCCGCACCCGCCCACCCAACACTCTCCACCAGACCCCTGACACTGCACCCACCCTAAGCTCTCCACCAGGCCCCTAATCCTGCACCCACCCACCCAACGCTCTCCGCCAGGACCCTGACCCTGCACCCACCCACCCAACGCTCCCCACCAGGCCTCTCACCCTGCACCCACCCACCCAATGCTCTCCACCAGGCCCCTGACCCACCCACCCAATGCTCTCCACAAGGACCTGACCTTGCACTCACCCACCCAACGCTCTCCACCAGGCCCCTGACCCTGCACCCACCCACCCAATGCTCTCCACCAGGACCCTGACCCTGCAAAATGGAGGTTAAAGACAGTCATTTTATGCGTATCTGTGCTCCCAGAGAGAACACTGGGATACCGCCACAGGTTTATTAAGAAGCGCACGATCACCCTCTCTCTCTCCCAATCATTAAATTATTCCACCATTTAAAGAATCCAAAATATATGTAATCAATAATGTGATTTTTCTGCCTGATAATGGACTTGGTACAACGTTGCACATGAATTTGAAAAAGCCGTCATAATAGGAACAGCGAGGTATTTAGAACAAATAATGACAAGTGGGCACAGCCGTGACCCACAAAACAAGAAAAAACAACAAAACAGCGACCCGGCTGACCCGGCAGTTGATGAAGCTATCCAGCTCACAGCTACCAAGTAATTGCGCCCGTGCATTACCCATCCTGTTCACTACCGACCCACGCAAATTGGCGTGCTCATCCTCTGACGCTGACTCCACCTTGATTCAGTACTGATACCAAACGCTGTTGGCAAGCTCGCGCAGGCCCTCACCTCGCGCCTGAAGTTGACATTCCTGCCTTAGTATTGAGAAAAAGGCATAATGTATTACTTAGTCAAGACTACAATGCTTCATTCAATTGTCCTGAAGATGATGCCCTGTATTTAATGTTGGCATCGAAACGTGGTCGACACCAATGCGCCATAAGCAATAACATTGAGCTATATTGTAGTATGCAGTGGTGTAAAGAAACTGATCCTTGTCTGTTATACTGAAACACAAGTGTACAGACTCATTTTGCTCGCCTTTTGGCTAATCTGTTTCGTTGTTTTGTCTTGTTTGGTGGGTCACGGCTGTGCCCACTTGTCATTATTTGTTCTAAATACCTCACTATTGAAAACTTATATGAAAAATAAAAATTTTGTCCGGCTGGACAAAAGACATACCTACTATTTAGTGTATATTTATCTGCTTTTGTGTATCTCCTGTTCAGAATAGGGACCAGTGTTCTCTATAAAATGATACTGCCCAAGGTCCCTATGATAATTCCTTTTGGTCCCCTTGTTTTTGTATAATAGTCATAATAGGAACGTTCGTGAATGTCATTTGACCGTTGAAAAGTTTAACCCTTTGTCTTTGTGTTTTGGTCGGCTGTATTTTTTTTAAAAAAATTTTTGCTGCAGATTTATATAGCGCAAACTCGACCCGAAGAGCACCAGTCACATTACACAAGGATACATTCATGTAATCTGTTTTTGTAGGTGCTGGGAGATTAAGTGATTTTCCCAGAATTACACAGGATTCTGAGCTGACGTCGAAGGTCGAACCCGGTTCCCCAGCTCCAAAATTGGCAGCTCGCAGTTTTACTACATTTTGAGGATAATTATACATTTTTTCGACCCACATCCTGCACAGCGGCGCGGCGCCCCTGGCTTCCCTTCACGGCGCACCAGGGTGCTGCGGCGCACACTCTGGGAACCACAGATGTATGACATAGATATTAAGAGTGTACTCCCTGGACAGGTCCCGAGCATGGGTAGAGGAGGGGAGAAGATGGAGCTTGAGGTCAGAGCTACCCACTTTGGAACTGAGGAATCAGGTTTGATTCTGGTTTTGGCTCAACATCCTGTGATCCTGGGCAAATCACTTAATCTCTCCGTATCTAAAAAAGGAACATGTCCTTATGAAATGTCATTTGTGTTCATGTAAAGCACTCCAATATGTTTGGGTTGGCTTTGCTCTATATAAAAATTGAGGGGAAAAAAATGAAAAAATTAGTTTCATTTACTCTTTCAATGCTATTTGCATCTAAATAACCGAAGGTGCTCATGACTCCACAAGGAGCATGACCCCCTCCTGTGCTGCAGCACCTTCCTTTCTGCCACTGACCAGCATCTCTTTCACAGCTCATCAGCAGCTGAAAGAGCTGATTGCCTTTTTAGGTTTCGCTGGGGGGCGGAGCCGTTAGGCTCCTCCTCCAGAGAAATCTGTAGTTTCTAGTATGGGTGACTTGAACACGCCTCTCTGCTTCATTGGCTAGCTCCATAAATGGAGGCTAGCCATTGGAACAGAGAGGCGTCCGTCAATGCCGGACCAGACACGGGGGCGTTCCCGAGATTCTTTGGCTTTTACCGACGTCACGCGACGCCGGGAACGCCCCCGAGTCTGGTCCGGCCGGGCCGTGCTTGCTGCTGTCCTGCCTTGTGTCCCTCCTCCCGCCGTCCCCACGTTTCCCGCCTCCCTCCCGCCGTCCGTTCCTCTTGTGTCCTTTCCCGCCCCCCTCCCGCCCCCTGTGTCCTCTCCCGCCCCCTCCCGCCGTCCGTTCCTCTCCCGCCCCCCCCTGTCCTCGTAGGTGCTTGTTACTTTTCTATTGGTTTCATTGTGCGGCCGATCTCCGCCAGAGGAAGTCCAGGTCCAGGTGAGTGCTGGCCGTTCCCGCCCCCCCTCCCGCTGTCCGTGTGCCTCCCCGCCCCCCCTCCTGCTGTCCGTGTGCTTTCCCGCCCCCCCCTCCCACTGTCAGTGTGCTTTCCCGCCCCCCCTCCCACTGTCTGTGTAGCGCTGTATTGTTGCTGCCTCTGTGTGCCGTAAGAAAGAGCAGCGAACGAGTTTACGTGATAGAGCGGGAGGATTGCTTAGCGCTGCATTGTAGTCCACCAGGCGCTGTAAAAGACAGGAGAGGAGACTGGTCGACCTTACTCTCTCCGTCTGGCAAGAATACGTGCCTTCCTCTTTCCCATCCCTTTTCTGGGTGCCTCTTCTAAACCGGTGTGCAGAGCACTGCTGGCCCCGCTCCCGGCTCCGAGCGCTAGAAACACTATCAATACACAGGCCGTACAAATGTATGTGGGAACAGGACGTGGATCTTCTCAGACACAAAGGTGCTTCTATTAAGCAGCATTTAAAATACATATTTAACACTCCGTGGTTTAGCAGCGCTCTCTGCGTGTACAGACACTAGAGACCCGGAACAGACCCGCCTGGGAAAAATAGCAGCATTTAAAATACATATTTAACACTCCGTGGTTTAGCAGCGCTCTCTGCGTGTACAGACACTAGAGACCCGGAACAGACCCGCCTGGGAAAAATACACGAAGCAAATGGTTCTATAAAATAATCATGCGTTCCCCCCATATGAGCTGCGATTCTGAACACTTTCATCGATTTTATTGGGTTTGGAGGAGGGGCCAAATGGTCTATATGGCTCAGAGTCCATATAGACCACTCGCATCCACTTCCAAGAGACCCGTGATGAGCAGGCGCCTCGCAGCCAACCTCGGAGGCTGCCTCGAGGGCAGGCGCTCGGGGTTCCTCCCGGGAGTTGGCGGGGTGGTGCTGTCGGCCCCTGGCCCTCTGCCTCTATCTAGGCAGCTACTAGATGCTTCTCACATGCCCAAGTGCACAGTGTCCATACGAGGATGCGCTGGCCTGCCTCCCTGAGGGTGCGGGACGCAGGGTGGCAGACGCGGGTGTCTGTCAGTGTCAGCATTTGAACCGTCAGTGACTTTTTTCTGACGTGGTATCGGTGATCAATTTTCAAAACACACTCGCACCCTCCCCTGTGGTTTGGTGGGATTTGAGGCGTGACATACGAATGCTGTGCTCATGCCAACTTCATCGTCTGTAACAAAACGGGGCGGGGTAATGCCCATCCCCCACTTAGTTCACCATTTTTGCTCTGAGCCTCGATGCGTGATGCTACCTCTGGTAGCTGCCACTGCCCATGTTTTCTATATTCCGTATTATTTTAGTATTTCAGAATGTTTACAGTGCTTCGAAGCCATCCGAAAGATGTGACTAGAAGCATGTTGGCGCTAAACCCCACCTAAATAAAACACGAGCACCCTGCTATGGTGCCCCAGATTTCACCTGGTGGCGCTTGATGGCAGAGCAGCTTAGGTACACTTCCGCCAAGGATGCCTGAAGGGGTCTCCAAGGGACATCAGATATCTTGTTTATTCTGACACAGCTACCACTTGCAAGGCGTCCAGGACCCGCGTGACCTAAGCTCCCCTGCCTGTCCCAATTAAGCAACAATTCCAATGCCAAAGGCAACTGTGCCGTTTGCATACAGCGCCCCACCCTTGCGTTCCTGCCTCTTTCTAGGCGCTCCCATATATTTAAATGAATCTACTGAGGCATGCACCAATTAAGTGCCCAGGATGACACAATTAGGCCAAGTGGGAAAGCTGCGACCGCTTTCCCTTGGGTGCTTCATCGCTTGATCTCAGCTCCTAGAAACCTAACACCAATCTTCAAAATGTTTGTGTGCCATTTTCAGACACTTTTCTCCTTTCTGGTGCCACTGCTCAGGGTCAGCTCTTCCTGAAAGAAGGCTAACAACAGCGACTGGGTCAGGGCAATGTGAAAACCAGTGGTGGTGGGGGCGGGCAAAGACAGTCATTGTAGTAAATGCACGTTTGAGATGTTGCTGCCATTACATTCTGTATTAGGCCCTACATTATAATAAGACACTAAATGAAAGATAACTTTAGGCATTATGAGGTTGCATTATATGTTCCTGTTTTTCTATTTATATTTTTTGTACATGCATTTATTTCCTTAACATGCATGCATACATCAGAGGAACGGACGTACACACTTGAATAATCTAAATGTTACCTTTATGTTACAGAGGGGAGTGCTTCCTAAAAGCTTCCATTGTAGTGACGCCCTACAAAATATATTGTTATTTTCTATAAAACAGAATTAGATGTTCTGGGTGGACCAAATAAACCGCTATACGTCCTTATCTATACCTTATGCATTGTATTGTAAACAAGCGGTGTATTGATGAACTGATTCCTGTATTACTATCTGGAAAAGTCATCTAGCAACAACACTACATGGAGGCTGGAAGGCATTTCACCATCACACTGTTTATCACTGGCGGGTGAGGGCGGGAAAGCACAACTCGGACGCTGAGCCGCTTTCCAAGGCCGACCTTGTCCTTAACCGTGTCAGTGATTGACTTATTCTTCAGTGTGATTCTGCAAATGCCAGAAGTTGTAAGGCCCCTATTTCATACGCATGACGTCATCCCTGCAAATAGCGGTATTTCAACCCCCAAAAGAACGTTTTATTGTTAATTACTCATAACAATTATTTTCCATTTTTGGGGGGGGTCCTACAATGCCATCTCATAGTCCTATGACAATAAAGAACAAGGCCGCGATTGACCTTGTCTCTAATATCCCATATGCAATTATAGGTCCATAATGCCTGAAATGTTCGCTTCACCCCCTCTTATTTCGTTGTCACTAACTGCGTCTCTTTTTCGGAGTCTGGCTCGCACTTTCGCGCTCTCTCTCCCACTCACTTTATATCTGTATCCACCGTATATATTTCTGACTACCATTCTCCCCAAAACAATGCATTTCCATTTCACAGTACTTTTCTTTCCATCTTTTTCTTCCTCACACACACACATATTTTTCCTCTCGCGCTCTTCCTCTCTCTCTCTCTCTCTCTCTCTCTCTCTTTCTCTCTCTCATTCTCTGATTCCCTCTCTTACACACGGACATCATTTCTCTCTCTCTCTCTCTCTCTCTCTCTCTATCTATCTCTCTCTCTCTCTCTGATTCCCTCTCTTACACACGGACTTCATTTCTCTCTCTCTCTCTCTCACTCACACTTTCTGTTTGTTTGAACATCTCACCATACTCGCTCTGACTCGGACTCGGTCACTTTGAAGGTCTCCACTGTCTTCTTCTCAGTTCTCTCTCCCCTCCCCTGTTCTCACTCTATGGTTTTCACTCTCTCTCTTTGTCATGGTCTCCGTACATATGTACTCACATAAACACACGCAGACATTCACATACAAACACCTGTATACATGCATGTATAGTCAACCCTATCAGAGAGTCCTGGCTCATTTTTAGGTTTCGCCTGGGGCCGGAGCTCCTAGCTCCGCCCAGGAGAAATCTAATGTCCCTACAGTGTGGAGCTTAGTCCCGCCCTCTGTTCCATTGGCTAGCTCCATAAATGGAGGCTAGCCATTGGAACAGAGATCTGTCCGTCATGGCCGGACCAGACTCGTGGGTGTTCCTGCATTTTTTTCCCTCTCCACCCTTTTTGCATCGTCATCAAGGCCGTGGGCGGGGTTTATTTTTTTTTTTAGTCAGTTTCGTTTGGTCATTGTGCGGCCGATCTCCGCCAGAGGAAGTCCCGCTGTCCGTGTGCCTCCCCGCCCCCCCTCCCGCTGTCCGTGTGCCTCCCCGCCCCCCCTCCCGCTGTCCGTGTGCTTTCCCGCCCCCCTCCCCCTCCCGCTGTCCGTGTGCTTTCCCGCCCCCCCTCCCGCTGTCCGTGTCTGCATCGACCCCGAGAAGGAGCAGAGAAGCGGCTGGCAAGTGGGATCCCGAGCGGAGGACCGGAGCAGCCAACATGACTGGAAGGTGGGAATCCTCAACCCCCAGCCCTAATATAACTTACGACTTATCCCCTACTTCTCTAGCAAACACATAGCCCACCACATGATCATCTCCTCGTGCACCGTAAGCATCGACTGAGGATTTTTATTGGAAACCGTGCTTGCCCGCCACACCCCGCAGATCATCACCCGGCATCGCTAGGACAATGACTAACTATTTTAAAAGAACTAGCCCCATCCTCTGCCTCGTACCCCCAGGCAAAACCTGCCCACCAGATCCTGTAGAAACAGTGTCCATGCAAACACCAGCAGACATACATTCCCGTAAATTGCCTTAAAACACAATCCTGCGGCCAGATCTTTTAAACAAACACCTCACCAACTTATGATCTAAGAACACCTTGCAAGAAATAAATAGTCCCAGACCAACCGGCATGACTATGAGAAACAATATCTTAAATAGCCCTGGCAGAAACAGTACATTGATCAGCCCCTACCAATGACTCCCATCCTCCCAACACTAAGGCCCACGACTACTAAAGGCAAAAACCTCAGCTGCCAGACCACCTCCATCTCTTCGGAAACAATCCCCCCGAATAACAGACACTATCATACTTCTAGAGCTATACTTACGGCCACTTGTGCCAGTAACAGCGCTCAGATCCAACCTTTACCGTAAACAAATTCCAATCACTATCAACATCATGATAGGGACCTTCTGGATACAGTTCGAATGATATCTGAATGACCGCATTATAAATGAGTGATGAAGTGGATTATGACAACTCCAGTGAGTCTTGACGTTGTAGCCAAACACCCTTTGCACTCTAAGACTTGCACTAATGCATTATCATTTGTATTTCGCAATTACTAGCCCTGCCTATATGGGCAGTATGCTACATCTTCTAAGGTGTGGGGCTGGAAGGGTGTTGTCTTAGTTTTGATTCTATGTTTGTAGTGTTTTTATGTAGCATACGATGACCACCAACATGTGGCTATCATGTTATGGGATGCAGCACTTGCTAGTGTGAATGGGGGAAGCAGTGTAGGTAGGCATGCAGTTTATCGTTTCCAGTAAGCTGCCAGCTTTGGTCAGTGCTGCAAGTTTCATTAGGGTACTTCCTATAGTGGTTACTGCATATAGTTGTTGTGAGATGTCAAGTAGCAGCCCTCACAGTATTTTGTTATTTGGGACATGCTGCAGTAGACTAAATTAGTCGTCCGGTGGCATATCTCATTAGTTTTTCCTGTTAAGTTGATGATTGGTTGTTTATTTGTATGTTGCTGTGGACCTGCACATTATTGGGTGCCAAACATGACCTGTAGCAGTACTGTCTTCCGAAAGCGTGAGAGGATCGAGCAGGACTAGTGAATTACTATGAAGCCTGTTTGAGCTGCGTGCCTGCTGGGTGAGAGCCAGAAGAGTTGTTTGTGAATTTATATTCCTGTATAATACCCCAGTTAGACACAAGTCAGCCCTTCATAACTTATCTGGACATAGAACGTTGTTTGCTTGGTAAGGCTGTTCTATATGTATGAACTGTAGATTGTACTTAAAGGAGCGATTACTGTTCCAGGTTCTAGCTCAGAGTCATTGTATAGTGTAGTTATGTTGCAAGCAGCTGTTTCCCCTCCCTCCAAAATGTTAAGGCTCCGAATCTTGGCTGATAGTGAGCTCTAGAGCTTGGCGTTATGAACATTGCTTATCTATCTAGTTGTGAATAACCAGTGGAGAGCTTCCAGGACTGATGTCATATATTCTCAAGGGTGGAGGGGGAGACGTAGTCTTGCAACACCATTTTGAATTAGTTACATTTACATATGATGTAGCTGGGGAGCCGAGGATGGGCTGTTTTCATAGTTGAGCTTGGAGATTACGAGTGTGAGGATAGATTGTAGTTTAATTACTTTGGGACAGATGCACAACCTTTTTTTTGCGGTCGCAAATGGGAAATTGGCCCGTTTGCGACCGCAAAATAGGAAAATAGGCCTGTGCAATGTACAAACCCTGTTTTGCGAATCTGCAACATTACAGACTCGCAAAATAGGGTTTGCCACTCGCTATTATGAAGGGATATACAAGGCTGAGAGAGCTGTGTGGTCTGAGAGAGCTGTTGGCAATGTAAATAACAATGCCATTTATTTATAAGTCAAAAACAAAAAAAGAAATGTCATGAGCAATGCCAATAGCTCTAACTTTTCCAAAGGCGAAACCATTGCATTGTAAATGCTTGTTAATGGTTAGAACTGCCAGGCGCCAAAATGCGGGATTATGGGCATCATCTTTTGCCTTTGAGTAAGAAGTGCCTGGATCTTCATTGGCAGGCGGGTCTCACAGCTATGTCTGTAGCCGAGTCCTGTGTGTGCTGTTTGTGCACCCCCTGCCGCTGTGATGCTCTGCTTCAGAAAGGCAGAGACTAGGGGCAGAGCGACCTATTCATCACGGAGGTGGGGGCGAAAGCGACACATTCTTAGTGCGACTTTCACACTTCCTTTCCCACATCGTGCGCGGCGCACCTGGCTCCTGATAACGGCGCACCAGTGCGCCGCGACGCACAGTTTGGGAACCACAGCCATAGAGGGACAGGGGGCAGGCAACACAACAGAGTCTCACTCGATCCATTCAATGGGCTTGAATATAGGCCCTTAAAATAAAGACGCCAGGCTTCCTCGCTAATGTTAGGCTCTATGCTAGTCCTACCCTCAACGTTACCAGTATGAACTAAGTTCCAAAAGCCTCTAATATCATTTAAATCCAGAGCGTTCTTGATAGCCTGCCATCTATCAAATTCCCATTCTGATTTTGCTTGTAAAATAGCTTTTTTTTAAAGAACCCTAGCTTCCCTTATACACGTAGTATTACCCCCCTTAATTAAGACAAGACAGCAGGGCTCTCTTGGCATCCCTGCATTCCCTATTGTACCAGGGGTTGTTATTACCATAATGTTTACTCTTAGCAGACTTACTACTATAAATAAAATCCCCCAGAACTGTAACCATGTCTTGATGGATTTTCCCCATGTCATTACCAGATTCTAATTAGGCACTAGTTCTGGTGACAAGACTTGCCTTTTCTCAGAGGGAATAATACTAATCTGACATTAATTCAGGGGATTGGGTTATTGTGCCCCAACAAATACGTCCCCCACCTTCAACCACAACTAGATTATCTGGTGCTCGATGTTAGGGACTTGTTCTATTTCTGCTAGGTGGAAATTCAGCAATACAATCAAGGGGTTATGGTCACTTTCTACTCGTAAATTGGCTCGAAACTTCGCAACATTATGCCAGATTTCTACACTTAGTAGAACATAATCAATGATTGATGCTTGGCCCAATCTCTCAAAGGTAGAGTGCCCCGGATTATGATCGGGGAACCGACCATTACAAGCCCTCAAAGAGTAGACAAGGGTGAGGGAGGTCAGTTGCAAAACAAGTGGAGTCCACCCCTTTATAGGATAAGCGTTAGACCCGTGAGTTAACCATGCTGAATCCTCATCACTAGTGATAGGTGTTATTAAAAAGGTTCAAAGTGGCAATTAAAATCCCCGCCAATTATAAAGTTTGTTTCCCTGTGAGGGTATTAAGGAGACCAGTCAAGATATCTAACGTCGGCGATATCCCACCATACTGAATTGGCCGGGAATAAACATTAATAATCGCCAGCTTTGGGAGATTTCTGTGGGTCAGAAGAATACATAGGATGTCTGCGGAATGAGTTTCTATTCTCTTCACCGTACATCCCAGATGATTTCCCACCCATATTCATAGGCCCCCCGAGGGTCTCCCCCCGAGGGCCCTTCACTGCTGCCTCGCAATACGTTGCAAAGCCTACTCTATGGGGTGAGCTTAATGCCCAGGTTTCCTGGAATAGGCAGATCTCGTTGGAATCTATGAACTCACCCCAATCGGGCAGGTCTAGTTTCGCCCAGAGTCCTGCACATTCCAAGACAGAATTATAGAACCATTAGGTCTTACTTCCAGCCCACTCTCAACAATTACCTCTGAGCCACAGCTAACCCTCGCTTCAATAGTTTCATAGCTAGATTCAAAGTTTGTGTTGCGAACAACTAACTTTTAGGTGTCAAGTCCAACCTCACATAGTGTCAGGTCATTTATGCTAGCATCTAAAGGTTTATCCTCTATAAGAACTATACCATATTCAGAGGTCCCCAATGCGTCGCTTAACACACAATTTTTTGTTGGCACCTCGGCCCCCAAGCACAAAGTATTGTCACACTGCCGTTTAGGCGATGTCGGTGGGCAGTGATCGCTTGTTGTTAGTCAATCTACCAGATCTAGCACACTGAACCTATTGCTAAGTGGGATACAAGGTGGGAAGGCAATATTGTCCATCCCTACTCTGGTACTGACAATGCCGGTTTGAGCACCCCTAACACTGCCCTTCCCTTGGCAGCCGGGTCTAGTCATACCATTTGGGGGGGGGCAGTAGTCAAATTTTCAAATTTTGTCAATCTATCCTCGATTGCCAATAACCTTTACAGTAGGGGCTTTAGAGAAGATGTAATAAGGCTGCCTATTTTTAACCAAAGGCCCTCTTCCAGTTGGGGCGGTGGGTCCTCATTAGCAACCATGAGCATAATATTTAGTGAAGAGCTGATTGCCCCAGGAGCTACAATACTTAAGGTAGCTATTAAGTTTTGGCATCTTTGATTTCTTACCCCTCTTCGAGGTCCCTCCCCGCTTCCTTTGTGGGGCCACTCCTGGGGTAGACTCAGGTGGCTTAGACTGGTCTTTGGGAGAAGACCCAACACACACATCTGTGCCACTAGTCATAATTGACGGTGAAGTATTTGTAGATAGTACAGAGTGGCAAGACTCTCTAGCCGGGGATGTACTCCCTACTTCGTGAAGCATTTGCCTGTCAGTCAGTTTCAAGGTCTCATGGTCATGGTCTGTGGACACATGGTGTTCCGGTGTACGTGCTTTCATCAAGACCCTCAATGAAGAGCGTTTAGAAAAAAACGGGTCCTGAGAGAGGCGGCACTCAGTGATGGCTATCTCATGCTCCAGCACTGAAGTGGCCCTTATTATAAATTGATCCAGCGTCCCGGCTACATACTCACCCGTTGCGGCTTTCCTCCCTTTCCATTCACGACCAGGCATGGCAAACAGGATATATTACTATAAATTGTCACAAGATGGTAATGCCTGGAGATAGATACAAACAAGTTAACCAGCCTTAAGGATCAGATGTTAGGGCGGGGGGGCCCAGCCCAGCCTCCTCCGGTCTCAAATGGGCCCGCCCTTGGCCCGGGCTTCGCCCGTCGCGCGTCCCGTGCAGCGGGTGCAGCAAGAAGTTATGTAGGTGGAGGCAGGAGGGGCTAACGATCCTCAGGTGTCAGACACGGGGCTCCTGGAACATGGAGTCCTCCCGCGAATCCAGTAGCGGCCGAACCAGCAGCAACAGGGACTGCCTTTCAGCGATCCAGCACCCGCGCAGCGGGTGCTACAAGGAGTTATGTAGGCAGAGGCAGGAGGGGCTAATGATCCTCAGGTGTCAGGCGTGGGGCTCCTGGAACATGGAGTCCTCCCACGAATCCAGTGGCGGCAGAACCAGCAGCAGCAGGGACTTCCTTTTAGCGATGCGGCACAATGCTATCAAGAAAAATTGATTACAGGAGGTAACATTTGCGGTTTTATTTGAAACCAAATCCAACCACAAATACATTTGGATTACAATGCCACTTTCACTGCCTTCCCAAAAAGGAAAAAAACATAGCAGTAAATGGATCTCAAGACATCCCACTTTGCATGAGAGCATTTCGAAACTGCCCCTTTACGAAATCCAAGTGGTATACTGTTCCAGAATGCCCAGTTAAGTAGTTTAGACGTCTCGGCAGTTTCCATATACAGTCAATGTTTAACAGGGAGGAAAGTGAAATTTACTATCAATTCAAAACATATATAAATGATGGAAAACTAGATTTAAAAGCATGTCCCTTTTTCTCTATAATATTCATACCACTGAGGAAGGGTAAACCAAGAGACTAGTTATTAAAGGGTGATAATCCAATCAAGAAATACATTTCACAAAGAGGTGCGAACTTTCAAAGTCTCTCTTTAGGAGTGAGAGCCCTTTGCAAATGTATGGACCAATCCCTGCTGAAAATATTTATGGAGAGACTCTCCATTGAAAATACAGAAGAAACATAGCCTTCCCTACCTAATGCAAAAGGATGAATATATTAGCAGACCTTTTTAAGACTTTAAATGAAGGTAAAACATTTAAATCAAAAATATTTTACTAGTGGAAAAGTTGGACCAGCTTTCTTCAGGGAGAATTGTCTGATCAAGAAAAATAAATGGCCCGCTGTGTGCACTTAGCAATTTTGCTTTTAAAATACACATATTTCGGTTGTCCATGCCATTAAGGATGGGGCTAAATCTTCTTTTAACCAAGTTACAGTAATAAACAGCATGTCTAGATGGTTATCAAGGATGAAGTTATGAAGTTCAACACAATGGATTGTTTCCCATTTCGTATTTGTTGGAGGGCAGGTTTTGATCTGGGCTAGATTGTGGCCTTACATGATTGGCTTGATGAGTGTAAACTCTTGTTGGCGTGGGAAGCAGTATGAAGGGCTGTGTGGTATTACTAGTGTTAAGGTCTTACCCGATGAAAGACTGAGAGAGATGGGTTAAGGATTATCTGGCTTTGAACCGAGTCAAAATGAATACAAAGTGGAGGAGGAAGGTCAACCTGCCTGGTCTCTAAGTGTGTTCTGGCAAAGGTGGGATTGTCTCTGGTGTGACTTCAGTACACTGCTGATGCACCGCTGAGCACATTCATGCAAAGGATGTGCAGCGTGAGATTTGTCAGCAGTCCCTTGTTTCTGTTCACGTGGCTGGGAACGACTAATAAGAAAGGGTGTGAGATGTCTTGCAAAAACACTGCTTATCAATATAGGCTTATGAAACTATAAATAAGTGCAGCAGGAAAAGATAAAACAATGGTTGTGATCCTGAAGTAATGGGACAATGCTAGGCACTAGAGCAGTGTAAAGTAGACACCCCTTACATACATCCAGCAACTTCGGAGCTTCAGACCCTACTACTGCATTCACGCTAAACCTCATTCGCATCATGTCTAACCATAGAGGACATAGGGCACACTTACCATATTAATTTAAAAAAGCACATTCATGGAGGATTGCTTCTTAATCTCTGGGTGAGGAACTTTAGACCTCTGGGCTAGCAACCATCATTCTGTCTGTGCTATTGTAGAAGGGGGTCGTCCATGGGTAAATAAACTAAAACCCACTCTAAAAGAAGCAGTCTAGTTTAAAAGCTAGCTATATGCTCTGCAAGAGAAGACACCACAGATCCATGTCTGCATGTCTAGTCGAGTTTTATCAGTGAGCTTTAATCTGACACTGTGAGCAAGGAGCCCACGTCTGGATTCTCCCACTCCTCTCATGGAGGGGCTCCCACCAGAGCCCAAGTCAATGATTCTAATACACTGAGGCTAATACTGTAATCCTTTGAGGTAGCACTGTATCATTTTAATATTTCTATGACATTACAGAAAGGAACTAATCTATCCAAATTCATCAAAAAAGCAGCCCGGCACAAAATTGCAGGGGACAAAATACACCTAACATGACATTAGTATCATACTCAACCACTAAAAGCTGCAAAAATACTTTAAACAATGTGCATTACACCTAACCACAGAAGCACCATGGACTCTCAACGTGCAAGAAAGCAAGCACCACCACTTATGGCATCACAACCAGCAGTGGAGGTCAGCATGACAACACTTTACCAAAATAACCCAACGCCAACTACAGCATGTGCCCTCAAGACTAGGTGTTAACCCCAAATACTGAGCACAGAATGCATCTCCTGCACACTGCCATCAAGCCCAATAGCATAGGACGGATTGCACCCTCAACACTTGCAACATTCCAGACACTGAAGATAGCATGCACACTCAACACTAGGCATCAAGGCTAACTCCAGAGGGCCAATTGTCTCCATTATATCTGCTGGTCTTCAACCCGACCAAAGGTAGTTGCTGGTAAATTGATAAACAACTGACATACTTGGTGGGTGTTTGCTAAAGCCCACCACAAGTAGAGATTTGAATATTAATTGCTTAGCAAAAAAAACAGGCCCTCATTCAGACAAGTTGTCTGGTAGCCCCACATATGTACCAATTCCTCCAAGAATTATATATTTTTATTAGCAGAACTGTATATCCTTAATTTGTACGCTGAAGAGCCATTACAAATAGAAGCATCTAGTTTTCCCAACAAAGCTAACCATTAAAGATCACTTCCCATCTTTAGAGGCAACTGGAGGAGGAATTTGCTAAGGGTAGTACAAAAACCACAAGCACAGACATTTCACGAATTAATCGGACATCCTTAGTTACATGCAGTACTGATAAGGTTCCATTACTTGAAAAGACCACGGCGATGGTCGCCTGAGAGCTCGGCTCCGGGACTGAGCCCGGGATTATCCTGTTAATCGGAGGCCGCGGGGCACCCTAGCCCCCGCAAATCGTTGTTCGGCCCGACTGGACCCTACTGAGGCACCTGGCGCAGCCTGGACGGGTGGTGATCCGCCCGAAACTCGAAGTTTGTGGTCCCGAGGAGAGCGACCCAACATGGCGCCCGGACCCCTTTGTCCCCTCGGACGGGACCATTAGACTGGAGGAACGTCGCTGGTCATAGCGTGCCCTCCGCTCTTTTGTCTTCCTGGAAAGTGAGGAACTGGACTTTGACCTGATGAGACTCTGATATTGGTGATTGCGCCTGGATGGTCGGATGCCCCTACCATAGTGAACCCCGGCACACGGACGCCTGGAGGTCCTGACGGTGGTGCCGACCCCCGACGCGGCACTTGGCTGCATCCCCCGATCGACCCGATCCCATGGGAAGCACAACCCCCTGGCGCCACAAAGTCTCTGGTGGTGTGGGTGGCCCTCGCTCCGGATCCTCGTCAACCAGACGGGCCTGCCCGGTCTGGCGCCGAGTGTCTCCGCCTCCTCCTCAGCGCTCTCAGACGACACGGTGGTGGCGCGAGCCGAAACTGTGGAGGTCCACCTGGCCCTGGAGAAGAGGATCACCGGCCCTCACCCCGAGGGCCAGCATTCGGGAGAGTTATAGCCGACGCCCGCACTCGGTGGCACCTTCACCTGAGTCCACACTGTGCGCTTCCCGCGACATGGGGAAGCCGAGAGGGGCCAAGGGGACTACCCGGCCGCCTCTGACTCGGAGACCCCGGACAAGGAGGGCCATGGAAACCCGGGAAGTGCTGGTGGCGCGCCGTTGCAGCAACAGTTTGACCGCGTCCTGGAGGCGATTGCGACCACACGCTCGGCCCTTCAGCAGGACATTGCCCAGGTGGCGACGAGCCTGGGCCTCCTTAGGGCGGATCACGGCAAGCTGTCGGACAGGGTCAAAGAAGTGGAAGGCTCGGTGAAAACCTTGGAGCCGGCGCAGCGATCCTTGGCCGCGACAATGAAAGATGCCCTAACCCGGATTTCTGCCCTGGAGCAGCGAGCGGAGGATGCGGAAGGCCGTAACAGGCGCAACAACATCCGAGTGGTAGGCCTGCCGGAGAAGATCGAAGATGGCGACATGGTGGCCTACTTGGAAGCCTGGCTCCGAGACACGGTGGCCCCGGAGGGCTTATCCTCTTTCTACACCCTTGAACGAGCTCATAGAGTCCCAGCAAGGCCACCGCAACAGGGCCGTGCACCGCGTCCAGTGGTGGCGCGCCTCCTGCATTTTCGCGACAGGGACCTCATCCTCAATGCCGCTAGACATAATGGCCCCTTCAAGGTGGAGAACAGCCAGGTGAACATCTTCCCGGACTACACCTATGAAACCCAACGCAGGCGGTTTTCATTCTTGGCGGTCAAGCGCGAGCTCCGGAGCGAGGGCATCCAATACTCGCTCCTATTTCCTGCAAAGCTCCGCATCATTGTCGATGACAAGACTCAATTTTTTGATACCCCGGAGGATGTCTGTAACTGGCTTGAACTCTATAGAGCTGGGAAAGATGGTTTCGCCTCCGCATCTCAGCCAACGGCGGAGCCGGGATAGCGACGGCGATCTACGAGGGTGCGGAGTCGCCGGGGCGGGTCGGGCGGCCCTTCAACTGCGGAGACATCGACGGAGCGGAAAGGAGTACTAGAGGTGTTGTCTGCACTATCTGGTTCACGAGATGATACCATTGCGGAAGAAGAGAACCCTGGTGACGAGGGGGCATCGACGGACTCGGAGAACTCGGTGACAGATAGCATCAGCACACCGGTGATCACGCCGAAATCGGTTGAGGACCTTCTGGATGGACAGGGTTGACGGGGTGAGCTGCATCCTTTTGGGTGGGGGCCCGTAGCGGGGGTGGCGGGAGCCGATGGTTCAGCATGATCTCCGGAGAAGCGGGGGGTGGGGTGCCTTGCCTTTGCCCCGAGGGTTTCCGTTACTGTTTTGGGCTTGCTTTAGTCCTGGTAGCCAGGGCATCGAGGGCCCACTGCCACCACCCAGCCCGCACCTGGCCCTTAAGGCCTTCCTACGGTGGCGACCGTAGGATTAGTTGGGGACGAAGGGTTTTCTGAGGGCATGGTTTGGATGGGAACTGGATGGAGCTATTTGGGTCCTGTTCTGGGGAGGGTGGGCAGGGGTTTGGTTAGCATAAGAGTTGTTGAGTTTTGGTTGGGGGAAATGGCCGCCATCAGTGCTGGGGTGATTGTTGTTCGCTCTTTGTTGGGACCCAGATGGGGAGACTTTGCACGGACAGTATGGGACAATGGCTGACGTTGCTAATGTGAAGTGTATTACTTGGAACGTGCGGGGGCTTCATACCATGTCTAGGCGGCACAAAGTCCATGCTTATTTAGTGCGTAGGGGAATACAAATGGCGCTGCTGCAGGAGACCCATCTGAACAAGGCGGAAGGGGCGGCGCTACAGCGTAGGTGGAGGGGGCAGGTCTTCTACACGTCGTACTCCGCGTATGCCAGGGGGGCGCTAATCTGGATTAGGGCTGGGGTTCCCTTCCAGGTCACAAACTCAGTGGTAGATCCAGAGGGGCGCTACGTGGCCATCTCGGGCACTCTGGGGGGGAGGGACCTGAACGTTTGCTGTGTATACGCACCTAACATGGACCAGATTGCCTTCCTTTCTAGGTTATCGGGCTCGTTGGCCCACTTTTTCACGGGGCCCCTCCTGCTCGGTGGGGATTTCAATTCGGTAGTGGATGTGGAGACCGATTGCTCGCATCCGCCCCTCCCTGACTCTCCGGTCCGCCGTGTGGCTAAAGGTCGTAGGGACTGGCAGACACGTTGGGGTCTGACGGATATTTGGAGAGCGCAACACCCCGACGCTAGAGACTACTCCTACTTCTCGGACCTACACGAGTTGCACGTTAGGTTGGACGGGTTTCTTGGCTCGACTGAACTGGTTTCAGCGGCGATCCGTTCCGAATACTTGACTAGGACCATCTCGGACCATAACCCCCTCCTGCTGGCCCTTCGCTGGTTTCCGGGGGCGCCGGCGGTGCCCACCTGGAAGTTACGTCCTGAGATCCTCGAGGACACTGTATTCAGAGCGGACTTAGGTGATAAGATCGAGGAGTATTTCGCGTCCAACAGGGGCACTGCGAGCTCGAGAGCGCTGGAATGGGACGCTTTTAAGGTGGTGGTGAGGGGTTATTGCATCACCAAGAAGGTAGGTATGAGGCGGGTTATCCTCGATGACTTGGACGTGGCTGATCGGAGGCTTCGTGAGTTGGAACTCCGCCGCCCCGGGCACCCTGAACTTCAGGGACGCACGGCAGAGGCGAAGGAGGCGGTGGCGGCAGAGGTCGAGCGGCTGCGCTGCTTCGACTACAAGGCCTCTACGGTTCGGCCCCTCGCAGAAGGGGATAGATCGAGCGCATTGCTGGCATGGTTGGCTAACCCTACGCGCCAGACCTCACTGACGACGTCCATGCGCATGGCGGACGGGACCATGGTGCACACTCAACCGGAGATTTTAGGCTGCTACCGGCACTACTATGATCAGTTATATCGCAGTCGTGCTGCCAAAGACCCTGACCTTCTCGAGGACTATCTGAGGCCCCTGGAGCTCCCAGCGGTGGAGCCTGACGTGGCGAAAGCCCTGGGGTCCGATATTGAACTGGGGGAGATCCGCAGCGCCATTAAAAAGATGGCGCGGAATAAGACCCCGGGTCTAGACGGTCTTCCTGTGGAATTTTACGCGGCCTATGCCGACCTCCTAGCTCCGAGACTGGTGATCGTATATAGAGAGGCGAAGAGGCTTGGCCGACTCCCCGGCTCGATGCGCGAGGCCCTGGTGGTTCCCCTCCTCAAGCCGGGACGGGACTCGGCCGATCCGGCGTCCTACCGTCCCTTATCGATGCTGACGGTCGATTATAAGATTCTGAGCAGCATCTTGGCCTCGAGACTGCTGGGCCACATGAGCTCCCTGGTACATGAAGACCAGGCTGGGTTCATCCCCAAGCGCAACACGACAATGAACATCCGTAGGTTGTTCCGCTTGCTGGGTGAACCGCTTGTGGATGCTCCGTGCCCGGTGGTCCTATCGGTAGACTTAGAGAAGGCGTTTGATAGCCTGGAATGGGACTACCTGCACACTGTGTTGCGGCGGTTCGGCCTCGGCGAGGGTTTCATCAGGTGGACCGCGGTCTTGTATACCTCCGTATCGGCCAGGGTTCGGGCTGGTCCGTTAATTTCCTCACAGTACCCGGTAGAGAGAGGCACGAGACAGGGCTGCTCGTTATCCCCACTTCTCTTCGCGCTGGCGGTGGAGCCTCTCGCACTGCTACTCCGATCGGGGGCTCATTACAATGGCTTCTGGACACCTTCGGGCCCGCACCACATTTCGTTATATGCCGACGACCTGTTGCTCTTCCTTGAGGACCCAGTTGTAGCCCTACATGGAGCTGCGACGGCGCTCACGGCGTTTGGGGAGGTCTCGGGCCTACGGGTGAATTGGGCTAAGACATGCCTTTTCCCGGTTCGCAGAGGCACCCCTAGCCCAGTCCTCAATAGAGAGATTAGATGGGAACCTGACTGCTTCAGGTACCTGGGAGTGTATATCTATCATGACCCATCTGACCTCCTGGATGGAAACATTACCAGATGCAGTCGAGCGCTACGGGGTAATATGGACTTCTGGGCTACGCTACCGCTTTCGATGGCGGGACGGGTCGCTCTCCTCAAAATGGTGGCTCTTCCCCGGCTGCTGTATTATTTCCGGGCGCTACCGGTTTGGATCCCGCCAGCCACATTTAGGCTCCTACGGTCAATGATAGTCGGATTCCTCTGGGGCTCGGGCCGCCGAAGAGTGGCCCTTAAAACCCTGATGAGGCCGAAAGCCGAGGGTGGGCTCGCGGTGCCGGATTTTGAGAAATACTATCTGGCGGCGCAGCTCCAGACCCTCACCCAGGAGATTGCCAGGGAATTCCGGGGCCCGGAGGACAGGAGAGGTATGGGGATGGCCAGGCATGTTCTATCCTTCATAGCTCTACGCCAACGTTTGACCTTGCAAGACCTGACGCTGGAGGAGAAGACCATTCGCCTGTGTTGGAACCGGGCCCACGCCCGGGGCCAATTGCGAATACCGTATGCGCCTGAAATACCATTAGGGATGTTGACGGCCTTGCCCCATGGCGGTGATTGGTCACGGTTGGCGGACTGAGAGGACGCGGGGCTGCAGTTGGTGGGAGATCTTTATGAGGCTGGGGTGCTCTTGCCCTTTCAGGAGCTCATTGACCGCTTCGAGATTCCCCGCTGAGACTTCCTATTGCACTCGGCCCTGGTCCGAGCGATCCAGGCGCACTGGAAAGGCGGACAGGAGGAACCTCCTACGTCTCCGGTGTGCCAATACGTCATGATGTCTGCGGGCACGGTGAAGGCGGTCACTTGCCTCTACGGTAGATTGATCAATGAAGGGCTGACCCCCCTTACGACCCTGAGAGCCCGTTGGGAGGCAGATATAGGCAAGGAGATCCCGGAAGCGACCTGGTCTCAACTCGTGCGGCGAGCTTGGAAGGGGACGCGCCACGCCCATTTTCAGTTGGTCCACTATTATGTACTCCATCGGGCATACCTGACCCCGGCGAAAATCCAACAGTACTTCGCCACGGGCTCGGCAACCTGCCCCAGATGCCCGGCGCCGGAGGCAGACCTCCTCCATATGTTGTGGGCCTGCCCGGGTTTGTCCTCCTACTGGGTGGAAGTGGGGAAGACCCTGACGGAGGTGACGGGGAGACCCCTATCGGTCGATGCGGCGGTGGGACTTTTGCATTGGTTTCCACATACCCCCAAAAACAAAATTTCCAGTAAATTTATTGATTTGGGGCTTCTCTTGGCTAAACGAGAGGTGACCAGGAACTGGAAGGCACGAGCTGGTCCGACTGGGAGCAGGTGGCACAGCGAACTCTTGAAGTGGGCGGCGGGAGAAAGCACGCTGAGATACCAACTAGCTGGGAGACAGCGTAACGAAAAAGCACAGGAGGCAGCGCTATAATGGGAGACACTAGTGCAGGCCCTCAGGGACTATTGCGCCCCCAGCGACTCTGATAGCGAGAATGCGGCGCGCCCCGAGTCCCGATAGGCGATTGCGATTTCTGTTTCTGATACTCTCCTCTTGGGTCCTCTCATGAATCCTACTGCGGCTGCTACCATACACTGATGGCGGGGTTGGGTTGGGGAGGGATTTCTTTGGAATTTAGTGTTTTGTGGGAGGGATTTTCTTTTGGGTTTTGTGGGCTTGTTTAGAAAAGCAGATGACGGACAGTGGATCATCCGGACCAGCTTTGCTTTCCTGCTGAGCCCCCACTGGATTTTGTCGCCTGACCTTTGGGCTGTGGGCTGAATGATTGTATATGACAACATGCTGCGGGGGGTGGGTGGGATGCAGTTCATTGATTTTATTGGCTTTATGATGCTGGTCGTATATGTAACATTTTGCTGATTCCTGCAATAAAAATATATTTCACAAAAAAAAAAATTGTATCTAATTATACATTTGACAACATGTCTGGGTTCTTATCATTAAGGAGTGGCTTACACGGATCAGAAGAACACACAGTTCCTAACAAGAGTAAATTTACTACCTTCATGAAGGACTTCGAGTTCAAAGTGCAGCAGCACTGGACAATGGCCAGGAAAAATGTCTGAATCGTGGAATTGATTGAGCAATAACAATATCTGGCAATTGACATAGAATGAGATGCTATATCTGGGAATAACAGTCATATGAGGATGCCAAATGCTGGTCAATGGTTAACTAAGTCAAGACCACAATAATATACTTTCCCTCTTGCATTGCATTGAAAATGGTTCAAGCACCCGCTCTTTCCATGCCACATAGAGGGACACTCGCCTCCCTTGCTACAACCTGAAAAGTTTAACTCAGAAAGAAGATGATCTACAAACAAGAGTGGATTTAGCCAGGAGCCAAGGATCGATTACAATAGAGTCCACACAAAAGCAGAAGAACCGACCATTTCTGATTGGGCCAAAATGATGGGAGTGCAACTCACGAAGGTAGCAATGTGTTAACTCGGGGTTATGTAAGAGTGAATTCTCGTGTGTAACTTGCTTGAAGCTTATTTTAAACACAATTACATAATGTTAACCTTGATAATAATTATTAATGTACATGATATTGTGGCTTCCAACGGGTGGATGGAATCCTAATGGATTTATTTTGTACTTTCAGTTACCCCTGAAGAAAGGCCCTAAGAGGCCTGAAATGCATTGGGTTTAAATAAACTGCTTTTTAAATGGATTTTGGCATCAGTACGTGTTTTTGTCAAGAGGTTCAGATGGCCCAACAGTAACATGAGAAAATTTTGGAAAATTGCGTTTCCTGGTTTGAGGTTGGAAAGAAGGATGAATGTGGAAAAGATTGAGGATTATAAGCAAGAGCACTAAGATGAAACATTGAAGAATGAAATATATGGCTGCAAATGCAATCAAAGAATGCTGTGCTACGAGGTGGAACAAAAAGGTGTCCCACAGTTATGTAGCCCCACATATGTACCAATTCCTCCAAGAATTATATATTTTTATTAGCAGAACTGTATATCCTTAATTTGTACGCTGAAGAGCCATTACAGATAGAAGCATCTAGTTTTCCCAACAAAGCTAACCATTAAAGATCACTTCCCATCTTTAGAGGCAACTGGAGGAGGAATTTGCTAAAGGTAGTACAAAAACCACAAGCACAGACATTTCATGAATTAATCGGACATCCTTAGTTACATGCAGTACTGATAAGGTTCCATTACTTGAAAAGACCATAAAATCTATGTGCACACATTGTATCTAATTATACATTTGACAACATGTCTGGGTTCTTATCGTTAAGGAGTGGCTTACACGGATCAGAAGAACACACAGTTCCTAACAAGAGTAAATTTACTACCTTCATGAAGGACTTCGAGTTCAAAGTGCAGCAGCACTGGACAACGGCCAGGAAAAGTGTCTGAATCGTGGAATTGATTGAGCAATAACAATATCTGGCAATTGACATAGAATGAGATGCTATATCTGGGAATAACAGTCATATGAGGATGCCAAATGCTGGTCAATGGTTAACTAAGTCAAGACCCCAATAATATACTTTCCCACTTGCATTGCATTGAAAATGGTTCAAGCACCCGCTCTTTCCATGCCACATAGAGGGACACTCGCCTCCCTTGCTACAACCTGAAAAGTTTAACTCAGAAAGAAGATGATCTACAAACAAGAGTGGATGCAGCCAGGAGCCAAGGATCGATTACAAAACAGTCCACACAAAAGCAGAAGAACCGACCATTTCTGATTGGACCAAAGTTATGAAATCAATAGTAGATGATCAGCAAATCAAGGAGCATCAAAAATGCCCATTGGAATAGGGCACAAGCCCAAAAAGTAAAAATGTGTCAGCAACTTCCTGGTACTCTGTCGAACTAAGAATGGGAGAAACGGGAGCAACAGGTATAAGCGTCACTTGTTATTACTGGGCCTCACGCTGGCCAAACGAGACATTGCTAAAGCCTGGAAGGCGCCCCAGCCCCCGCCTCTGGCTGCCTGGAGGAACGGCATGGATTTTTGCATGGGATTGGAGCAAGCTATATTCCTGGCCAGGGGTTGCCCTGGCAAACATTTTAAGATTTGGAAGAGGTGGGCTGATTACCGAGTGCTGGACTTAGACCTCCGCCTGACAGGCCTTGACGCCCGAACATTTGATAACATTGGGCAGGGTCTTGATTAGACTCCGTCTGTCGTCTGCACACATGTGTTCTCCGTATTTCAGCAGCTGCGCAGTTGGGGGGAGACATGGGAGGGGGGATGGGTTTATGATTCTTGCAAAAGTCTGGATATTGAATTTTTGAAATGTTATGGATTGCAGTAGTCTCCGGTGTTCGGAGCAGTGCATCATATGTGCGTCCAGACAAATAAAATCTGTTTAAAAAAAAAGAATGCTTCGTAAAGGACTAAACAATCTAATCGGACAACACCACACGATGCATGGCCCGAATGACTGTAACGGGCATCGGGTGTTTCACAGGAGGCTGAAGGGTGAGGATATGAGGACCGGTTTTGTTACTCGGGGCCGGTTTTGAGGCAGTGATGGAATATCAGCTCCCGAAATAAAAAGCAGCGGTGCTTCACACTTGTAATCCCCATACTCCTGGGGGCTGGGCTGACAAAACTGCCAGGGCTGCTCTGGAATCCCAGTACGGCCCTGCTGAGATGTTATTCAAAGCAATCGACTTTTACAAGTGGACACATGAGTTCACATCAAATTGTGCATTGGGCCAACAATCTCAAAGAAAACCCCTACTAATAGGGGTCTAAAACAAGGTTGAGTATTGGCCCCAGTACTTTTCAACCTAACCCTGCTGACATACTACCATTTTTGGCCGACTTACGGAATCTAGGGAACTAATATGTACCTCTGCTACAGTACGATGACAAGACGGTATTCCTCGATCAAACCCCAATTGGCCTACAAAGGGCCCTGAGAATTCTCCATAGTTTTTTTTTTTTTTAGAACTTGTTTTTATTACAATACTGCACAGAAGTCACATTATATGTTAACCTTGCAATTTACAGTGCATCATATATAAGCTAACTATCAGCACATTTTATCACATCAGTCTGCCTGGTTGCCCATATGCTCCGCTCAGTAGCTTCATTGCTGGGCGCAGGGTGACTGTACGGTATGCAAAGCAGTTCCCACTAAGGAGAAATATGTGCAGGATTAACTAATATAACTTGTAATATAGGAAAATAATATTAAAGAAGAAAAGAACCTTGGCATTGATTGCTGGCGGGAATCCATGCCAAAAGGAAAAACAGGATTATCGAGCAGCAGCGTTCTCCATAGTTAAAATTAAAAAAAATTAAAAACGAATTACAACTAAACTTGTTGAAAACAAAAAACTTGCAACTCAGCAATTGTATGACCAAATATAACTAGAGTATCAACAATCAATGGATATCCAAAACAGAGGCCTATCTATTGTTAGGGGTCTGCCTTGATGCAAAACTAAGTTTGAACTATCAATACAGAACACACTGTCTACCCACTGCATTTATCTCAGGAATCAACAGAGGAAAATTTCCGAAAGGCACATATTTATTAGATATATTCGGTGCTAAAGTTGTCTCAACCATTTTATACTGCTTTCTGATCTGAGGCCCTATGCCCTATAAAAGCCTAGAGAAACTTTATTCAGGAGCAATCAGGGCACTATTTGCGTTGACAAAGAGTGCACCCGAAAGCCAGTTAAGGCTTGAGTTTGGCCTGATGGACATGTCCATGCATATCGATCTTTGTTTTATGAAGTATTGTCCGAGGTTGAGGAATGCACCGGAACAGCCTCTCAAATGTTTGATATGGAAAGAGCTTGCAGATTACATAAAATCCATCGTAATCATAGCATATCGTACTTGGATAAAATCTTGAAAGAACTGCATTTGAGGGACCTCTGGGAAAACAAAACAGATCAAAATCAATTTAAATTACTGGTCAGAACTGTAGCTAAGAGCCTATCTTTTAGAAACAACCTGGAGGCTCTCACAAAGCTAGGAAGAGCTCAGTAATTGTTTGCATCTTTTACCTCGCCATCTCCACAATCCTACCTATCCATTAATCTCAAACAATTGGCACAACTCAAATGTATAAGATGCAGAATCTGCTTGAACCTCTAAAGTCCATCCAACATTGAAAGACTTTGGATGGTTGTGCCTTCTGTAGAGGCTGAGGAAGTAGTCCTGAAACACTACTGCATCTAATAAACCTTTTTCCGTACTTATTGACCCTTAGAAGGAAACTGCTGCGCCCATTCTTTATTCAAATTAGGGGTAAGAACAATCAAGGTAGCCCTTGATGAAAGCCTGAGCGGGAGAGATGTGCAGCTTATGATAAGACAACACAAATAGTTAGCTCTAGTAGTTGCACAATTAGAGAAAACAAAAACAAAATTGCACATCCAGTCATGCCCCACAAGCACAAACCACTTTACTACGGATGCTCAGCAATTACTGAAGGCTAATTTCTCCAGTTAACCAGAATTGATATCTGGGTATATTAAAAGTTCACCAATTACAATTCTACCTCAGATAGCAGTACAACATTATTTCATTGAGCCGCTTAAGCACAAGATACTTTATTTTCTAGATCTGCTTTGACCGCACTACTAAATTAATCTACTGACATCCCTAAGCACAAGCCATTCTGTGTATTGATTACTGATTTTGCTTATTTTTAACATAAATTGTAAAATGTTTTTTATATAACATTTTGTTTTAAGATGGGGAGGGCAGAATTTATACCACTTTATTTTATGCGTTTTGTATTGTAATGGTTTTTATTAACCAATCAATAAACTGTCATCATCATGCAACTTAGTTAGCAGATTATCTGAAACAAGATGAGTTTTTCATCTCATATTTCAAATAGACAGATGCTATTGACTAGCACACTGCCTGAGAAAGTCTCTACAGAGTACTGCTAGTGAGGAGCATTTGTTTCACTCAAATGTACTAATAATATTTCCCAAATACAAACATATCAGTGGCGGTCGATGTACACAGCAGCAGTGGGCGATGGTTTCAAACACACATTACGGTACAATGAATTAACAGCTGGACAGATCACTATTTATCTTCTCTGAAATGGCATGAACCATTCTGTGCTCATCAGTGAAGGGAAGGAATAGATGTTCTACAAGGAAATCCTCATCCTAGTGATGAGCTCTGAACTGTGTTGTGCATGCCTGGGAACATAAAGCACTTTTTACAAAGTATATAGATTACAATTTTCTTTCGAAAAGTAAATTGTTTTAACAACAAAAATGGAAAGTTGAGGGACCAGAAGAAAATGTGGGTAAGCAAATAGCTATTCCTTTTCTTCTAGAATATCTTAATTTAAAGTCTAAGCACTGTTAGAGTATCAAGCCCATCTCAATAAAAGTTGGAGAAAAGAGACAAGGAAATACACTACCTAGAGATTCTGTAATGAAGCTTGGCATACAAAGGCATATGCTCTGTATTCGCTGTCCACGCCATAATGTCTTATCATACCTTTGTATGCAATGACCTTCAAGTCTATACATATATCAGAAATGGAAAAGTTTCAGAATAATGAAGCTTTAGCTTTCTTACTTTTTATCCAATGAGCCACAGGCTTACCTTTTTAATCCATTCTGGAAAATATTGTAGAATTAGGCCTCGAAAAAAGAGGTTTGTAAAGGACCTATCTTTATCAAAGAACACAAGAGCCAGGTTTTTGCCAAATATAACAGGCGTGGGAGTAGCACTTCTTCCAGACATCAAGTTGCATCAATATTCTTCTGGATGCACCAGATGCAGAACCTCTTCCATTAGAAATTCTGGGACACCCTAGTAGATGAAGGCCTAGCTTCCCTTAAGATATCCATGCAATATATTGGAAGATTAAAATTGTCATATTGCAAGACTTCAGGAACCAAGCTTTCAACTTCAATAATAAAAGACTGGGGTGCACGATCTGGCCCACAAACGTGAACAGGCTACCCGACCAGCCGGTAACCACCTGTGTAGGCACTCTGAGAGGTGTAAAAGGTTGGTGAACCACCGCTAACGTGACTATTTCCGTTGAATTTGTTTCATTTGAGCCTGGTCTCTCATCAGTTGGGAGATGAAATTAGAGGCATCGGAGGACATTCATACACAAACCTTTTCTAACAACTTATTAAGAGGGCATGCCCCATAGTGAGAAACCCTGGATGTGTAGTTTGGTCATTTCTTGTTTTTTGCATTTGAAAACAGATCTACCAAGGTAAACCCACAATCCCAAAACACGTTGCACAGCACTGCAGCGTTTAATACCCATTTAACATTTTTCTTGGACAGCCCTGATGAGAGAGTCTGCTTTCACATTTTGGATAACAGGATAAAGGAATTCACTGATATGGAAATTCCTAACAATTACCCATTTCCATTGTGTTTGTGCCTCAAAAGACATAACTCTGGATCTGGTTCCTTCCTGTTTGCTGATCTAATGCATTGTAGTTGAATTGTCTAGCTGTACAAGAAGAGAGTTTGTGTTGATGGCAGGAAAAAAAGACATGTGATCCAGATGTACTACCTCAACTGCAGGAGGTTGATGTGATAGGACGTCTATTTCTCCACTCATGTTCCTTGTCTTTGAATTGGACCCATGGGCACTCCCTAACCCACCAAGAACGCATTTCAATGGTTTAATCTGATTATTCTGATGAAACTGAATCCCTTTCATAAGAGAGCCTAATCAGCACCAACGACGCAGAGACTGAATTGTAGCATTCAAGAATCAGGCTGTCTTGCCACTTACCCGAATATTGGCATCCCTGATCTTCCAGGAATGGTTGCAGTAGTCATGAACCCCCCAGTAAGAGTGAAATTTAACAGTATGTGGATTCCGCTGCCTTTAGTGGTTTCTGACACTTCAGACAAAATAAGGCAAGTGTCTCATCCAAAGGATAGAGTCTAGAATTGCTCCCAACTAAGGGTGAATTAATTTAACAATGAAATTGATTTTGACTGGATCATGTGGAGACCCAATCTTTAGAAAATGGATACTGTCACAATAAAGTGTTGTTGAGCCTCCAATGATTTTGTGGCGATGAAAAACCTGTCATTTAAGATGGGATATATGAACATTTTCATGCACTTTGTAAATGATCTAATATTGAAGTTGCCCAGTAAGGAAGGGTTCTGTATTGATAACACACATTGACAACCATAATCCTTAAAAACTTGCAATGTTTCTGCACAATGAGAATAAGCATCCTGGTGGTCTTTGTTTCAAATCCAATTCCCCTGAAGGGATAAAGTTGATGATGGGTCAACATCAGAAACTTCTCTTTCGTTACACATTTGTTCACTTTCCTTAGAATCTGGAAAGGTCTGTACTTTTGTTTGGAGACTGTTATTTAAACAGTAAGTAATGGGAATACATTCAATTTCCTTTCTGGGACTGAGGGATCATTTCCACTGCTCTTTGCTTATAAGAGCTCCAGTCTCCAACAGTAGCAAATGTCAACGGTGCTAATCAGACCTATTTGGAGGAATGGCTGCAAGAGACGAACAGCACCTTAAAGAACAGCAATTTTGTGCAATATTCCTCATCCATGTTGCTCATGGTATCTCCTTTACCTCTTCCAGACGATTGTGGTTTTCCTGTACTGGAGTTAAGAATGAAAGAGGGAGGAAAGATGGGAGTCACTGTTTTGCTAGTGTTCCTGCAGCGGTCACTGCATGAATGCTTCCTCTCCCCTTCGCAGTCTCACAGGGCTGATAAGGCTGCTTTTGATGATGGTGGTGGTTCTGGAGGAACGGCAGCCATTGAAAGGTTTGATCTCATGGCTGTGAAAAATCCAGGTCATAAGTTATGTATACTGTCTTTGTTGCTCATTCTTCTGCTCCCAAAACAGCAGCTTAGAAATCCATCTTCATACAATACATTTCATCATCTGCATGGGACCCAGAAACAGGGTTACCAGAGAAAGGTAGATGGAAAATTCTCTGCTGAGCTTCTAGTTTCAAGCCACGAAGAATGAAGTGGGGCGAGCCCATGATAATAAGCACGAGCAGTCAGATCAGAAGAGTCTGCATCTAAGAACAGTCCTAGTTCATCCCCTTCCAATTTGCACCTCCTTGTTCATTTCTTCTGTTGGTGAGGAAGGAAAGAGGGGGATGTGGGCTGCTCCTCCCTTAATTCTCCCAATGCCATGCCCACCACCTCAGTCCTTGGATGAACCTGGGAGGGGGCTAGGGAATCCTTCCCAGGCCCAGCATGTGTGTGACATCATTAGTGACATCACACATCAATGAGGTGGCCCAAAGTAAACACCGGCCACCAAAGTTGAGAGTCTGCAGGTGCCCAAAAGGGATTGGGTACTGATAAACTTTCTCCAACCACTCCACCAATGAGGATCTTTCTCAGGTTAGGAACAGACTATGTGAGGTGGGTCAAACTGTTTTAAACCAGAAGCATGTGGAGAATTTGCATGGCGCGGTGGTTTTGGAACCTTATAAACTAGGAAAGGGGAACTAGACAGGGCAACCTCTTTCACTGTTGCTATTTGCGCTAGCCATTGAGCCTTTGGTTTTTAGACTAAGGGATGTTCTAAGGCTCTGGGGGATATAGTTGGGCACAACTACACATGTAGGGTCACAGTTTTCAGATGATAACTTGGTGCATTTCTGACAGCAGGCATATTCTGCCCCTAAATTACTGCATGCACTTGCTGAGTATGGGGAAATTTTGGGATTGCACATTAATCGCTTAATATCTAAACTAATCCTGATGGAGAGGCTTAAGAGCATAATGAAGCACCTGATGTAGGACTGTCATGGGGAACCTCAGGATTCTGGTATCTTAGTATCCTTAACACACATGACAAAGTTGACGGGCACAAGTTGAATAGGGGAAGGGAAATAAAACACCTTGGGCCTTATGTTAAATTTTGTAACACGTTTAATCTATCAATGATAGAGAAAGTTGGCCTAGCCAAAATGGTTTTCTTGCTGCGCTGCCTTTATGTACTGCAAGGTTTTATGAAAAAGAAGATCTGCCACTTATTTCAATTCCTGCTATTTATTTAGCAGATTAACGACTAAATGACATTTTAAACAACATCGTACCCTCCAAGTGAGTTCAAAACAATTTCTTTTGGGAGCTGCAACACAAGCGACACCTATATAATGGACACAATTAAAGAGCAAGTTGAAGTTTTCTGTCTTTCAGAAAATGTGAAGTAATTTAAAGCAAGCCAAAAACAGTATTTCAGAACAGTTTGCTCAGGACCTGCTCCTTCATCGCTTATTGAACTATTAGCACAGTGATGCAATCGGTAAGCAAGTGGCACGTAGTTTTTTCCATTAGTTGAAACACCGAAAACTTCACAAAATAGAAAACTAAGTATTGTTGGTGTACTCATTTTTTCTTCTAGAAAATGGCAAAAGCAGTGATGCCACAATAAGCACGCAGCTGGAGACCCTCAAAATGTTCAATAAGAAGCTCTAAAACACCCGAGTAAATTGCTCGATAGTTTGTTTGTTTATCAAAATGAGTAAACGGCCTTGCTTTCACACAAAGACAATCCCCTGTTTTTTCTTTTCTTTGGTCCACAAGGCACTAAAACAGGTCAAACTAAAGAAACTCTTGAACCACAAGTAAAGGTTCAGGTACTTTTATCCTTTCAAATAATAAAGACAATAAGCAGTATTAAATTCAGAGAAGGGTTCAACTATAATTCTATGATTTTTTTGTCCTTTTCGGATTACAGATTACACTGAGTCAATTTGCCTTGAAGAAAATCCCTAGATAAAACAGGGATTGGAAACATACCGGCACCTTTCTTTTAAACACCGTGAGGGTAGTTTATGTAATACAGCCCTAAAGACAAGATAGGGATTATTACCTGAAAATATATCCCGCACAGTCCTAGAGCTTAGCCCCAGGATTAAGGAACTCTAACCTAATTAATGAAAAAAAGTCATTTTGTATAGAGTTCCTATGAGATATGAACTTTGACAAATTGTGGTGTAATGTTATTATTGCACAGTTTAAATTTGTGAGATTTATGTATTTTTCCACAGAAATATTTTTTCTTTGTATGTAATGATTGATTATGAGCATGAAATGTATCCTTTTATGTTTTTACATTTATTTGAATGTTATAAACAATAATTGGCAATGAGATAGCTAGGACCAAGGCAAAGTGTTTCCATTGGTCCTTAATCTGCTAAATAAATAGCAGCTATTGAAATAAGGTGGTCAGATATTCTTTTTCATAAAGCATTCTCTACGCCCTATCAGGCCATCAAAATCGGGCGCAACCCCTAATCATTAAAAAATGTATGTACTGCAAGGCACAATGTATGTAAACCCCAAATGTTGTTTTTATTGAGCTGGATAGGCCATTATTGGAATTACTTTGGTCAGGAAATAAAAGCACTATCAAACTAGAAACCCTAAAACAGGAATGGGATAGAAGAGGGACTGGAAATAACTGATAATGAGCACTGTTACATAGCATCTCACATAAAAGATGTGGTGCATTGGCCTGATGAAGTTGACAACTGGAAAAAGAGATTACTCAAAGGGGCACATGTGAACATCGCGTTAGAAAATCTGCTGATGACGTGCAGAGGAATCACAACTCGTATGCCATTTATAGTAAGGCATGTTTGTGGGGTTTAGGATCAGGTAGCCAAAAAGATTCTTAAGCAGTCACTCTTCTCTCCGAGCACGCATATTTGGAGCATATACCTCTTTGTGCAAATTGCCCAGACCATGTTCATAGATAGATGGCAAAAGGGAAGCTGCAAAACTCTGATGAACCTCTCTCCTGATGTTAGAGTTGTGGCTATAGATGGGACACGGGGGCTACTGAATTGGAGTGGGGCAATTATTCCAATATGCTATAACTTCAGCTACTGCCAGAGAAATATGGCCAACGTTTTCTGAGGTACTTGTGCCCACACAAATAATGATAGACATGCTGCTATTGTCTGGATGTAAAAAACTGATAATCAACTTATACAGAACACTGTGTGCAGACAGACCCTTGACATGTCTAAAGAGAAGAGGCAGGTAAATAAACGAATCACTATTTAACCCCTTCCATGCGGCCGCGATTCCCCTGGTGTGCTGTAAACAGCACGAACAGGGGCGAGCCGTGACGAACCCCAGCCGTCATCAGCACACGAGCACCGTAGTGCATGACGGCTGGGGTTCGTCATCAGCATGGAAGGGGTTAATTTATATAGCGCAAAACAAGACCTCAAGAAGAGATATCCTGGCGCTTCTGGAATAACCCATCCCTGAATAGTTCTGTGAGATAGCAATAGAAAGGCAATTAAGGAAGCCCTCACAATTTTAGATTGAATATGTCTTCAGTTGTTTGTGAAAGATGTTGCAACTTGTTTGGGTCCTTAACAAAACAGGCATGGTGTTCAAACCTTAGCAGTGATCACTGCTATCGATCTCCCTACCATCCTCTGTTTTTTGTTGTCTGGTATACGGAAGACATATTCTTGGCCCTTCTTGTGTCATAGGCCGCTTTGGGGTATAGGCATAGTGCCTTAAAAGGGCTCCTGCTTGCCATTGGGAGCCAATTAAGCTGTCGAAGGTGGTGGGAAATTGATGTTCAGCAGTTTAATCCGAAAACCACCCTTGCCGCCGTATTCTGGACTAGCTATACCTTTTCCATTAGGTACTTAGGAAGACCAACCAATAGAGAGCTGCAGTAGTCTAATCAAGACGGTATTAAGGTTTGGCCCACTGCATCTATCGAAGAGGTAGGCAGAAAGGGGAGAATCCTATGAATGATGGTCAACAGGCACGCACATATATAGTGAGATTTAATATTTGAGGTTTATAGATTAGCTCAAAGTCAAAAATTGAATTTTATTGTTATATTTTAATATGTATGAATTGTTCCTGAAATTTCCCTGTATGAAATGTTTTTAATCTCTTTGTATGACTTTTAATTAAGTCGAATAAAGATTATTTGACTTGACTTGACCAAATATGATTCCTAAATTTGTGACCAGTTTATCTGGAGTTGGAGGTGTCTCTAATTTAGGGGAGTTACAGTTGTAGGCAGGGGAAACCCAATAAACCCTTGTAGGCTTGGGCAAAGTGCAATTCAAAACAAAAAAGTGCTACAAGGGATTTGTTTGTAAATTGTTTGGTCTAAGTTCTGAGTTGTACCATAGTATCACACTCAACAGTATCCAAAGGATAACAAAATTGCTTTGAAAGCATAAATAAATTAATGGAAGGTGAGAAGAAAAACAGAGCAGAGGAATGTTATATTTCAAAAAAAATCTTTACTCAAAACAAGTTGTGGGAGATAGATGTACAAATTAATTCTAGCAAAAAATCATGAACAAAGATTGACAACAATTTATCTTCAGTTCATGACTTAACACATCAGCTCCTAATTAATAAAGAAAAAACAACCCAAAATGATCAATTAAATGTGGTTGTGAATTCGTGTTAGGAAACAACATTAGAGGAGTTGATGGAGTGTCGACGTTTCGGTCTCGGCTGCAGATGTCAAGAAGACCATCATCAGGACGATGACTATTTAATTGCTGAAGCAAAGACTCCCTATATTAAAAAATAGATTCATATTAATTAACAAAGTTTAAATAAATAACACACTTAAAAGCTCTGTTATAATTTAAAACAACTGCATTGTTGACAGGAACATACAACTTCCAAGTATTTCCTGCATGATGTTTTGCCAAAAGGGTAAATTAAAAAAAGGGGGGGGGGGTCACACGACTCATTTGTTCATTCTAGAAACTTAATGGCATAGTCTTATTGAGATTTACACAATTCGATCTGTTTGCAAAGTGAGGGCAAAATAGATTAGTGAATCACTGCAAAGAACAAATAAAATAGACACACACTTCGTTATCTGATTTAGCTTAAAAGAAGGGGGGTTGTCTATAAATTCAAGATAGCATCTGTATCAGCAAAGTTTCGATTGGCGCTTAGAGATCAGTTTTGATAATACTGAAGATACATATGAAAACATTTACAGCAATACAGTTTTGTTTGACATGGTTGACTTGTCATCATGAATCTACTTTCAAAAGCTGGGGAGAACAAAACGGGTGGTTGAATAGGTTCAACCTTAACATGGACCTAAGTTGGCATGTATTTAGTGTCATGACATATGTAGAAAGTATTGGTACCTTAAGGTATGAAAGGATGGGTCTCCTTTAGTTGGCTGTCAGATTTAGATGTAGCCTCAATACAATTCTGGAAGAAGGGGAGTGAAACGCTACGTTATATTTAATCTCACGGAGTAAAAAGGAGGACTTGATAGTACAGCAAATAGTGCCTACCTTAAAAGAGATGCAAAACGCCTCAGTTGGTTGCGTTAGGTGAATGAAAACACCAGTAGTGCGGAACGCTGTTCTATTCTGTGCGTTCACTGAAAGAATTGTCAGAAAAAGAGTTGGTTCTTGATGCGTGAGCATAGGTGTATGTGACGCAAAAACTGGTTGTAAGTGATGCGGACGCGCCACATGACATTAAGTCACGAAAAGTGTGACAAGATTTAATCACTAGCAAAAATATGACAGCTATATAATGAAAGAGAAATCACCTTAGTTTGTTGCTCAACACAGGTTAATATATAAGAGGTGTTGGACGTAGATCGAATCTGATGATTATCTAAAAGGAAATAAATTTCAATAAAGCCACCGATCTTGCCAATCTGTAGATACAGGCAAATTGTGATTCATAGCATAGTCAAATCTGTACGGTAATAGATATAGCCGTTTTATGAAAACAGACTAAGCATGTTATTTTAAAGAAAAAAATCACATTACATAATGGCTATTTGTAAAGATTAAATATTGGCTAGCAATACTCACTGTGTTCTTAAACACGAGTGAGAGACCCATATGTTTGGGTGGTGCCATGAAGCTACGTGAACGTCAGCAACCGGCGGCTGTAAGCTTTCATTATTAGCTATACATTGCTCGCTAAGTTAAATAGCCATGGAGCTATGAAGACATCAACAACCAACGGCTATAAGCTTTTATATTTAGCTGAACATTGCTCGCTGAATTAATTAGCAGTGTACGCTAAGTAAATAGACAGGTCATGTTAAAAGTGGTTGTTATTACGGGGAGACGGACTAGTTAACAATTATTCACAGCAGCCGACGCGGCTGTAAAGTCAATGCACGGCGATTTTTAACACTTACTTTTGCTGCGGTCTCATGCGATATTAATAGCGACTCCTCGATCGGCAAAGCGACGTGTCGTGGCTCAATGGTCACTCAGACTGACTGAGTTCATGATTCTAAATTTAAAGGTCAGTACCTTTAAATTTATTTGTTCTTTGCAGTGATTCACTAATCTATTTTGCCCTCACTTTGCAAACAGATCGAATTGTGTAAATCTCAATAAGACTATGCCATTAAGTTTCTAGAATGAGCAAATGAGTCGTGTGACCCCCCCCCCCTTTTTTTAATTTACCCTTTTGGCAAAACATCATGCAGGAAATACTTGGAAGGTGTATGTTCCTGTCAACAATGCAGTTGTTTTAAATTATAACAGAGCTTTTAAGTGTGTTATTTATTTAAACTTTGTTAATTAATATGAATCTATTTTTTAATATAGGGAGTCTTTGCTTCAGCAATTAAATAGTCATCGTCCTGATGATGGTCTTCTTGACATCTGCAACCGAGACCGAAACGTCGACACTCCATCAACTCCTCTAATGTTGTTTCCTAACACGAATTCACAACCACATTTAATTGATCATTTTGGGTTGTTTTTTCTTTATTAATTAGGAGCTGATGTGTTAAGTCATGAACTGAAGATAAATTGTTGTCAATCTTTGTTCATGATTTTTTGCTAGAATTAATTTGTACATCTATCTCCCACAACTTGTTTTGAGTAAAGATTTTTTTTGAAATATAACATTCCTCTGCTCTGTTTTTCTTCTCACCTTCCATTAATTTATTTATGCTTTCAAAGCAATTTTGTTATCCTTTGGATACTGTTGAGTGTGATACTATGGTACAACTCAGAACTTAGACCAAACAATTTACAAACAAATCCCTTGTAGCACTTTTTTGTTTAGAATTTCTAATTTAGGGGGCCACCACTACTTTGACCATAAGGACGAATTGCCAAAGACATCTACTTTTGTTGTATTCTTATTAGGGTTAGTTCATCAACAATCTTTATTCAGCTTTATCAAAAGCCATGAAAGCATGGTTTACATATATACAATAAAATAAACATAAAACCAATCAGTGCACTACAATTAGAAACTATAAAAATGGTGTCCCTAAAAACAGTGTCACTTCATTACCTACGCAAAAGACACCCAGATGATGGATGAAATGTGGAGCAAATCAAACATGCTACCCCAGTTTAGACCCAGCCATACGCAAATTAGTCTTGACTCTGTGCCTCATGGAAACAGTCCAGCCAGAACTGCCAAGCCAGGTCCTCGAAGGACCAGAAACAAGCATCCTCTGACCGGTTTCGTGGGATCACCCCTTATCAGCAAGGCTAGCTTGAATCCAGTGGCACAGTAAGCCCGGGACCCACATCTGAGCATACCCGGTGCACTTAGGGTGAGAAAGCAAAAGACACAAAGATGATGGACGGAATGCAGAGAAAATCAAACAATAACACCCAGTCAAGAGATCTGGGTTAAATCCATTGTTCTTTTGCTCACCATGTCACTCCAGTTTAGACCCAGCCATATACAAATCACTCTTGACCCTGTGCCTCATGGGAACAGTCCAGCCTGAACTGCCAAGCCAGGCCCTGGCCTTGCAGTTTGGGCTGGACTGTTCCCATAGGAAGCGGGTCAAGACTGATTTGCATATGGCTGGGTTCAAACTGGAATGGCATGGGGAGCAAAAAAACGATGGATTTAGGCCCAGATCTCTGTACTGGGGTGCATGTATAACATTGTTCTGCCTCTGTCCATCAATTGTACTTTTTGCATACTTCAATACCCACTGCACATATTCATACAGTTATTCCCTATGGAGTACTCAATTCATAAGGCATGTCATAAGTAAAATAGTATGCAAAACAAACAAAGCTATAAGAACGCAAAATGTTCAGTAAGGAAGCATAAAACATACAATTCATTGTTAATAACCTAAAAGACAAAATTCCTCCATCGCCAACTTCATTGATTCCCATAGATCTTCTAAAATCATAGATTCATAAATTTATAAAGCATACCACAGATACGAATAAGACCTGAAACACAGTATCACTTCATCACCGCTTGCGTATCGTAGTCCAATAGTCCCCCAATAGGTTTTCTAATTCGCAAGGCATGTGTTGTGAGATAGAATGTTAACTCTGTAAGGACTGAGCGGAATGTAGAATGTAGCTGAGGAATGTGTTGTTATCGAATGAAAATTAGCCAGTAACCAGGGAAAGACGAATGAAGCTGGAGGTGACTAGATGTAAGAATGCAGATTGTTTCCAATTTCCTAATTTATGGTCATCCTTACATAAACTAGCGATGATCTGGCAGTCTGTGAGGGGACAGGCAGTGAAGTACCTCCACTCCAAAAAAAATTCTTCAAAGGACAAGCATTTTTGTTAATTCTACCCTTGATAAAAAGTGAGTGCACTTGCTTCAGCGTTAAACTGAAGATTAAACACTGCATTGCAGCTCTATTCATGCTGGAATGGTATAAACTAAAAGAACATTACAGCTTTGCTTCTGGAGCACTGCACTTGGTGGAAAGCAAAAGCCTTTAATTTATTTGTAGTTTGGGTGTTTTCATCAAACTAAGTTAACTGCAGAAGGCACTGTGGTATTGTTATAGTGTACTGGGTAACAGCTCTGCCTCGATAAACAATTTTGAAAAATAACGCACTGCCACGCAAGTTACCAAAAGCCGCGTATGTGGCGGGTGCTGTGGCGCATGTAGGCATAGTCACACAGGTATTGAATGCCTTGAACAGGGAAAGTGGCAGGACTCCTAAAGGAATATGGGCTGAAGATAATAGAAGAAAAGTTTCAGTTGAGAAAAAAGCAAGTCAATTATTTGGGGCAACAAATATCAAAGGATGGCATAAGACCTAAGCAAAGCATTGTAACAGTGATAAATTATGCACCCATGCCAGAGAAAAAGATAAAATCATTTTTGGGAGTATGGTTCAAAATTTGTAGTGAACTTCACTGAACTAGTAGAGCCTCTCAGAGTACTGATGAACAAGAATGCGATCTTTGAATGGAATAGCGAGTGTGAGAAACATTTTGGAGAAGTGAAGGAACTCATATCACAGGTTCCAACTTTAGGCAACTGATAAAAAAAACCAATACCTATATTAGGTATATTCATTTTTAATGCGAGGGTGAGTTAAGCTTAAGTAAAGCAAAGCTGATAAGAACAGGTGGGATTATTCCACTAATGATCTTTCGTAAGTGCATTGTCCAAATAGCAGATGAAGGTCATCCTGCTTGCAACATAACAAAAAAAAGTATGATAGTCATTTTGGTGGCCCAGGATAGATAATGTTGTTGTAAGAGACTGTTATACATGTGCCAATAGTGGCAGAACTAAAGTAGTAAGACAACCCCCCCATTGGGGTGTATGGAACTACCTGATAAAACACTGGGAAAGGTTAGCCATAGATTTTCTCAGTCCGATTGCTAAGTTGGGGTCTAGCGACAAATACATGATCATTCTTGTTGATTACCACACCAAATGGTTTGTGACTAAAACACTCAAATGGATTGATACTGAGAATGTGATCAGATTTTTAGAAGAGATCTTCATGGATGCAGGTATTTCTAAGTCTTTATGTTCTGACAATGGGGTGGAATTTCTTTTTAGAAGTAGGCCCTAATTTCTGTCCAAAATTAGAACTGCTCATGAGAGGGTGTCTCTTTTTAGACCTCAAGCCAATGGTTTAGTAGAAAGAATCAATCACCTGGTCATGGAGAATATCCAAGCATCTTTGGTCAATGAGTAACTGTGGAGTAGAGAACTGAGGAAATGTATTTGGGCATATAAGATAACAACCCATTTAGTGACAGGGCTGTTATCTTTTGAATCTCTGAAAGGGGAGAGCCCAAAAGGAAAGAGATTCCTGCATGACTAAAGAGTAATGTGTTACATGCTGGTAAGGAATTCCAGAAGACGTGGATAGGTTACAGATGATAAGTTTATTCTTCTTAGTTGGTTAGATAGGTTTTCCAGTAGATATGTAATCAAAACCCCACCAGGAGCATCCTCTCTGCTGCTCAGCCCAGGATCCAACTGACAGTCCACTCACAGCATATCAAACATTTTAATGACATCACATTCACACTAACATTCCACTCACACTGGCTGAACAGCAGAGGCAGAGAAACAGGGAAGATGTAAGGTAGAAACCTTAGATATAACACACCTTCTCTCTTTATAAAATGAACAAAGAGAAAGCAAATGTAAATAGCAACATTGCAATAACATCACAGTATAATCAATAAAAATTACAGTAGAAAGATTGCAAAATGCACATAAGTATGAAAAACATACTAAAAAATAAGCAAGGTGAAATGTGACGTAAAAATAAGCAATGAAGGAAAAGCATGTAATAAAGTACAAAGTGAGAACAGTATGACAAATAATACAGCATGAAAGTAATACAAAAATAGGAAAGACACACATCTCCTTCCTTAGCAGCGAAAATTGAAGTAAGAAGCTTCAAAAGGAAGGAAAAAGTAAAAGAACGGAAAAGCAAACTGAGAAAATTAAATAAGCAAGAAGTAATAATACCACAAAAGTAACAAAGAAGTAGTGCACGAGTGTGACCACCACAACTACACCAACTGGCCAGGCTAGCGAGAAGTATGGAACCACTGAACACATCAACAGGAAGAAGGAAACAAAGGAAGAAATGTAAGTAAAGAAAACCGGTGGCGTACACCTAACACATCAACCAAAAGGAAGACCTGTAGAAGAGCGAAAATGGTGAAAACCCATAAAAGAGAATCACCAAAATTAAATGTAAGGAAAATGCGATCTGCATAAACTTAAACACACCGGAGATAAGAGTACAGTCACACCTAAAATTAGACCACAAGTGAAAAATGCAGGGAAAGTGCGATCTGGGAAACTGAACTACACAGCAAAGAAAATTCAGTAACACCTCAAATTAGGCCACATAAGTAAACCTGCGAACAATTTAACAATTAAACTGTAAATATCAAGTACACATGTAAAGAATCAGAGGAATAAAGAAAATGCGCCAGGAAAATGCGATCTGGGCGAACTGAACTACACAGCAAAGAAGTTCAGTCACGCCTCAAGTTAGACCACGTATAAAACTGCAGGAAAATGCGATCAGGGTAAACTGAACTACACAGCAAAGAAATGCAGTCACGCCGCAAGTTAGACCACGTATGAAAACCTGCTCACAATATAATAAAGGCACTGTGAGTAAAATAAAAATTATGTACAGAACCGAGGAAATAGAAGAAATGCTCCACATCAAAGTATAGATAGAAAAATGTAGAAAACCTGCATGCCAAGCAAAATACATTAACAAATGCTTCAGAATAAAATGGTAGTACTACAGTAAAATAAGAAGTGCATAAACACATTGTATAATTGTAATAGTGTTAAAAAGCATAAGAAAACATAGTACATATAGGAGCTTAAAATAAAAGTGAAACAGGTTGCAAACTTGAACCAGCATAACGTGAAGAGAATCTCTGTAATTGAGGAAACAAAGAAAACAGCAAAACGTCTCTAGTTCGAGGGCAAGAGGAATGTAGACAATGTAATAATAATAATAATGCCCGCTGAGATACCTCCAAAGACCAAACTGATGGTCGTAGGTTTAATGAAGAAGGTGTGCGCGTCACCGCTCAGAAGATACTCACAAACTTAGAATAATGCTGCTGGTTATGTTCTCTTCTTATGCTGCCAAAGATGGTCTGAAGAGTGACTTTTTGTAAATGTAATAAAATTTAGGCTTGCAGGAGTAGAAGTAGTGAACTCCAAAGTCTGTCTGCTGCAACAGAAAACACTCATACCAATTGGAGTTAGAAGGTTGAAAGTGTGTGCCGACACATGCTGAAGTTAAAGTAATTAAAAGGAGGCGTGCGCGTCACCGCGCAAAATGTGAAAAATGAGGAGGCTTTGTCCAATCGTGGCATTGCTGGTTACTTGAAGAAGAGCGCGCTGATCACATTCAAAGCACGTAGTTGGCAAACCGTGTATTAAACTGGAGACTGCACATAACTACTGCGCACATGCCAAATACAAGATGGCGTCACGTAGCGGACGCAATACCGGGTGGCTGCAGGCACGTCTTGGCAGTTCATCATGGAAGCAGCAGGGCGCTGCGCGATGAGAGGACAGAGCTCGTGCTGCCATAAACCGACTTTGTAAGTAGAAACGGTTTATTCAAATTTTATGGCGGAGCAAAGAAATGTAAAGCCAAAGTTTACAGTAACACAGCACATCAAAAATGCGTCCTCAGCGATGTTGCACAAAATAAAACATGAAAGTTAGTCAAAGATGCTCAAGGCTGGTTTAAAAGCAGAAGCAAGTTTCATGTGCAAGATGTAAAAACAATTAAGGTTTTAAGTCCCAATCAAATGACATTGAGAGGTAAATTGCGGACAACAGCTCCTCCACAAGGAAAACATGGCATAAGTAGAGAGCAATCACTGTTAAGCGGTCTGCCAATCAGTTTCAAATCACTATTAGTCATGGAATGGGCTGCTGAATTGCTGTAAAAACGCACCAGTATTTACTGCATATACTGTTACAGATTTGATTCCTGACCAGTAGAGGTTGTAATTTGAAGCAGTAAGGATACGCCTTGTTAAAAGTTATCAGGGACTATGCGTCAGCTGAAAGCATACGACCTGACATAGGCAGTAAAAACCAGTAAATGGCAGTATATATTAAAAGTAGTAGGAGTCCGGTATGAGGAAACAGCAGTAGGTTGTAGAAATCAGTCAACCTATACTCTGTCAATGACATCAGGAATCAGATAGAAAGAAGCAGGTAGCAGAAAGCATATATCCTATTTGAAGCAGGCAGTAGAACTTAGGCAGGAAGAAGCAGGTAACAGGAAATCTACTCCTTGTCCATGGGCTGTCTGGTGAAATATGGACACTGGTAGGGCGGGAGGGCGTAAAATCCTTAAGTAGGTTTGTTTTGAGTAAAATCATGAATAAAAGTACCTTTAAAAAGCTTGAAGAAGGTCCTCAAGCGTAGTTTTTATTCCACCTCGTCGCCAAATTTATGTTACATCCTGATAAGGAATTCCAGAAGACTTGGATAGGTTACAGATGATTAGTTTATTCTTCTTAGTTGGTAAGATAGGTTTTCCAGTAGATATGTAATCAAAGCCCCACCAGGAGCATCCTCTCTGCTGCTCAGCCGAGGATCGAACTGACAGTCCACTCACAGCATATCAAACATTCCAATGACATCACATTCACACTAACATTCCACTCACACTGGCTGAACAGCAGAGGCAGAGAAACAGGGAAGATGTAAGGTAGAAACCTTAGATATAACATAATGGCTGTGTGTGGGTTGATCGCAAAGCAATACAAGAAAGCGTTACTGTAAAACAAGAAAGAACCTAGAGTTATTATGATGCTAAAAAGGGAGCAAGAAAAGTGAGGGGCATGAGCAACTGCTGATGTGGCCAAGGTCTCAAGTGGACCAGTGACCCCGTAAATGAGGGGCTGACAGACTGATGGCAAAAGGGGCTCCGTGGCCCTACTGGCACAGACCATCGAGGCGGCCTCGTGCAGGTAGAGACTCTGTCCCAAGCCGCAGAGGGTAAAAAACGAATATTCACTCACCATTGACAGACACAGTGACCTCCACCTGAAAACGGAGGGGCGACCCATAATGCGAGAGCTGCCATGGCCTCTAGGGTGCCTGAAACAGCGCTTCCGGTAGCAGACCTCGGAGAGAGCTGGCCTGTCCCTGACAAGGGGCGATCCCTGGGGCTGCCTGTGGGACCATCTGCAGCTGGTGATTAGACTCAAAACGTTGAGAGCAGCAGCGATGAACTGGTGGTGCTGGAGGAATAAGAGATGTGGTGGCAGAGCCCCCGCATACGGCTCCAAGCCTATTGGGTGAGGCGTGATATATAGGAGGTGAGTGCGCTTGAGCACCCTTGTATCTGGGTGACACCCGAGACTCGCTTGTCCCCCTGAACTCACAGCGGCAAAGACGCGGCTTGCCTCATTGCTAGAGGCGGCGCTCAGCTGTGGTGGCCTGCATCTATAGGTGATTGTTTCTGGCATGTCGCGACTTGGAGGGTACTGTTGTGACACTATGTACCTGTGCCACCACCTCCAGGGGGTCACTGGCAGTGAGCATGCCTGTGCTCTGAGTGCCGGCAGCAATCACACCATGGAATGGCTATCCCCCGCTTATACGCTTACTGTGCAAACTACTGTGTCGTCACCCTTGGAGGTCGAGCGGCCTTTGCCAGCCCGGAACACTCCCTGATCAAAGCGCTAATATTGATTTGGCCCTGTGATACTGAGTGGAATTCTCAGTGTGGGGTGAAGAGAGACTTCTACTGTCTCGTGGGTGCCCTGAGGGACCGAGTCTGACTATAATGAGCCCCGATTTCACCTGCACAAGATTCTCAGGCCCCTTTGCCCTTGCACTCGAACACCTGGCTGCCACGTGTCTGAAGGCAACCCCTTGGACCTTGCTAAAGAGCCTCCTGCCACCTAACATTCGGGGGTGCGCGAGACATTGCGACAGAGGCACATTACATATAGGATCACTGGGGTGGATGCTGGGAAAGTGAACTCTCCTGCGGCATGTTGACAGGAGAGTTCACTTTTTGCTCCCTGGCAGGCGGCGGTGCGTACTAATCTCTCGCTATCCCACCCCCACCCCCCCCACTGAACACACCAGGGAACCTTGGGGTGAGGAGAAGGGCGAAGTGCTTCAGTAAAGATGACTGGCGGCAAGGGCTCTCGCACAGTTCATCAAACTAAACTCGACAAGTTCACCCAGCTGAAAGACAACATTGCTGCGCTAATGGCAGAGGAACAGCGCACTTGCCAAACCCGGACCTACTCAGCTGAGGAAACACCCACTCTGGCTGATGGCGGCGATACAAGTGATACAAACAGCCCTTGCGACAAAAATAGAATTCGCTTCTACAGATGTTGGCCTGGTGCAACATCTGTCTCCCCACCACGGGGGCCCGTGTCAAGGAGGCGAAGGATTCATATACCCTTACAGCAGACACTTAGACTTTGCAGCTCAAAGTTTATTTTTTCATTTTATTTTATAAAAAGAGTTAAGTGCAACCTCTCAGAATCTAGAAGCCAAGTTGGAAGATTTTGTGGGGCAGTCCAGAAGAAATCATTTTCTAATAATAGGAGTGTCAGAGCGCTCGGAGGGGCCAGCAATGGATCCATTTGTAGAGGATCTCATACTCAAACAACTGCAACCCCATGGTCTTTCTAAATACTTCTTGGTTCAACGTGCCCACAGAGCACCGGGTACCCCTCTGAGGCTGGGCACCACCACACCCCATTCTTACTCGCATTTTCAACTATTGCGACCGAGATGTCATTTTTGAAGCTACCAACGCAGCACCTACAGTTAAACGCGATAAAGGTACGATCACCTTTTTCCCGGACTGTACTCTCTGAGTGCAAAAAAACTGCATCACTCATTTCCTGAAGTTAAAAGAGAGCTGAGAGATTGTGACATCAAATACTCCATGATATTTCCGGAGAAATTACAAGTGGTGGCGGATGGTAAAACTTGGTTCTTTACCAACCCAGAGGAGATCTGGGAATGGCTGCAGGGTTGGAGAGTGGTGAGAAAAGCAGGACGAGGATCCCGAATGAAGTAACAACAGGATGGCGGCGACACCGCGCATGAGCCGGGAGCAGAAGTAAGTTAGAGGCACCACACCGAACTGTTGAAGAACTAACTTAGTCTGTAGGTTTTTCTAAGAGATCTGTCCACATGCAAAATGATTGTAGTAACTTGGCACCTATCTATGCAGAAACTACTTGAAGTGATGCTGAAACGACGAGGACACTGTCCTCGGGGCTTCATTGATCGAAGTTCTCTACACAGGGAGAACTGATACTCTTTGCATGTTGTCAATAAACTGTGGTAACATTACCTTTTCTTCACTAGAGGGTGCTGGGTGGCCCTTAGGTGGGACCCACAGCCTCCATTAGTTTATATCATGTTTGTGGGCGACAGGCACTCTACACAGTTTGGGGGAGGTGGGTGTGCAAATTTAGGTCCATCATGCAGGGAGGGAGGGTGGGGGTACGATATTGGGATTTGTGTTGACATGTTTGTTTTCACTGTGTTTTCTCAGTCTTATGGTGACATCTTTACATTGCTACAGCAGTAGCGCAGGATGGATAATCCAGTCTCTTTTCCCCCCACTGCTCACCCCTGTAAGAAGCTCCCGATTCCCCATAGAAAACTGTGGTGGTCCCCGCTGCGACCTAACCCAGACCTTCATGGGAGTTACCCACTGCAGGCTCTCACCACATTTTTTTACCAGTTATTGCCTATGGTAGCCACCGTAGGTACTCCTAGTTTTAAAGATCCTCTCCTTGAATGTCAACAGATTCGGAGACAAAATAAAGTGAGGGGTGGTCTTGGTAATTGGCCTGGCTGACACGTGGCGCAGCTTCCATCCCACAGCATGACATTACACATATCTCTCGGGGCTCACTGGAGCTTTCTGCGCATTAACTACATACTTGCCCTGGCTTAGGACCTTTCCTACTTCGGCAAGGCCCACCACCTTGCACGGGGCATCTCGGACCATTCACCAGTGTTTGTCACTTATGGCCTCCCAGGCTGTGGTGGTGGACGAAGGGTGGAGCTTAATCCTTGGTACCTTAAGATACCCTGCATTCGCGAGGACATCCGTGAAGCCACAAAGCACTACTTTCAAGAAAACGAGGGCTCTGTAGAATCTGCGCAGACGATGTGGGAAGCTTGCAAGACTGTCATAAGAGTCAGGGTATAGTGCTGATAGTGGGTCATAAAAATTTTAAAAAGGGCCTAACTGGATCAACTAGAAAGAGACATCCAGAAGTTGGAATCCCAGCATCTGGCAGATGACCAGGGTCACTTGCATCACACACTATCCCTAAAGCAGAAGGAGTACAGAGATGTCATGTCGGATGCCGCAAGGATTCATTACCGAACCACTCAACATCGCCTGTATGAAGTGGGTGACATTGCTGGTAAATTACTGGCCTGGCTAGACAAGAGAGGCAGCGTCTCAGTGGGTTCTGGAGATCCTGATGATAAATAGAAATGGGTCAGGGATAGACAGGGCATAGCTGACGAGTTTGCAGATTATTACACTCACCTCTATTCTCTGGCACAGGCAGCCACGATTGGTGAATATCGTGAATTGCTTGCCGACATTCAACTTCCAAAAGGACGTGACGGGAAGTGAGGTTACTCAGGCTATACGTGACTTGGCGTCAGGGAAGGCGATGGGCCCCAATAGCCTCTCTATGGAACTCTACAAAACGACAGCCTCGAGCTTTGCCCCACCGCTCCTGCGAATGTTTCTGGAGAGCTGAGATGCCAGCAAGTTTCCCCAAAGACCAAAGATTAGTGGGCATAGTAGCTACTCATAAAGAGAATGAGCTACCATATGACTGTATCTCCTACAAGCCCTTATCTTTGTTAAACATGAATGTGAAGATCCTGCCGAAGCACTTTGCCACACAATTGGTCAGGGTGATTTGGTCTAAAATATACCCAGATCACTTTGGCTTTATGCCTGGTATCAACACATCACTCGACCTGTGACGGCTGCATGGGGTACTGGGGCGTGCGTCAGAAATCAGTGAAGATGTGCTCATGCTGTCACTTAACACACTGATAGCTTTTGATACGGTGGAACAGCCCTTCATGTAGGCAGTTTTAGAAAAGTTGGTATTTGGTCCCCCTTCCGTTTCCTGGATTCGACTACTAGATTCGGACCTCCTTGCCAAGGTGGCGTTAAATGGAGGCACGTCAGTGGTTTTTCCCCTTCAGCGGGGCACAAAGCAAGGTTGCCCACTCTCTCTCCTCATTTTTGCTTTAATCCTGGAGCCGCTGGTTCCATGATCAGAGGCAGAGATGGACTGCAGACTAGGAGGATAGAATCTTCCTTTATGCAGGCGACATCCTGCTTTACAAAGCTGATCCATCCTCCATGCTCAACAGGGTAATGCACTTATTCGCACTCTATCGTTGATACTCCGGCTACACAATTAACTGGAATAAGTCTGAGATCTATGTTCTTCATGTGTGACCCCAAGTTTACCTAATGACTGTGAGGCTGGTGTAGTTACAGAGGGATATTGCTACCTGGGCATCTTCATCAGTAGAAATCCCAATGCATTTCACACACATAACCTTGAGCCACCACGTATGCGCTTGTGGAGAAATGTGCAACACTGGAGGGCCATGTCTCTTTCTTTATTGGGAAAAGCGACTTTTATTTAAAATAATGGCCCTCCCCCGTTTTCTTTATGCACTTCAGAATTAGCCACACCCAATACCACAGTCCTACTTGCAAGCCATAGATAGCATGGCCCATATGCTCCTTTGGGATGGGGTCCCCACCTCGAACAGCACTTCAGAAATTGATGAGGGGATAGTACGATGGTGGAACAGCCTTCCCCGACTTTCAGAAATACTATTGGGCCAACGTTGTAAACCACTGGGTTCACCTCCCGGAAGACAAACCAGCCTAATGGACAGATAGGAGAAACATGCAACCAGGGGGCTACCTACGAACCATCTATTGGGGGGATGTGCCACACATCCCTCTTCAATCCTCTGGCTGTCATGATCTCCACAGCACAGGCAGCTGTGGGCTGGCAGGGTAAGATCACGCAGGTCAACCTCCTCTGGGACACCGTGCGGCTACCACAACGGGGCTTCGACAAGTGGAACCTGCCTGTCTCGGATGGGTGACTTGTGGAGGAATGGTGTTAAACAATTCCCCAATACTATGACCTGACTGAGAGAGACTGGGAGCGAGACCTGGGTGACTTAGAGAATGACAAATGTCCCGGAGGCCTTGGCCTCCTCTCGCGAGGTGGCTATACGCTCACGTTTTTGTCTTATGTATGTATGTATTGGCATAATTATATAGCGCTATGTCCTTCACCCAAAGGGTATCCTGGCGCTTAGACTGTGAAATTACCGTACATGATGTTATCAGCTGCTAAACGCACTTACTCTGCTCTTGGAAAAAGGTGAGTTTTTAAAGCTTTCTTAAAAGAGATAATATCTCCCAGAGTTCTCAAACCTAATGGCAAGGAATTCCACAGTCTAGCTGCAGTATACCTGAACGAGCGACCTCCCATCCGGGATCTCAATATCTTAGGAACTGATGCCAAGCAAGCTGAAGCCGAGCGAAGAGATCTGGAAGGAGTATACCAGGAAAACAAATTTTGTAGTGGTGCCGGTCCCTGGCCATGAAGGGCTCTAAACACCAGACAGAGGGCTTTAAAATCAATCCGCTGGGAGATCGGCAGCCAATGAAGGTCCTTTAATGCCTTTGCAGACGAATCCGAGCGGCGACGTGAGAGAGCCAGTTTGGCAGCAAAGTTCTGCACGCGTTGCAATTTCCCCTCCAAAGTCGTTGGTGCCCCCAGAAGTAATGCATTGCAGTAGTCGAGTCTGCTCAAGACTATGCTACGCACCACCTCTGGTCTGGCCTGAGTGGGGAGAAATGGTAGAATTTTTCGCAGCATGCGGAGCAAAGCCATACAAGTACTCACCATTTTGTTCACAGCCGCGTCCAGCTGAAGGTTGGAACCCAACACCACTCCCAGGTTCCGAACAGAATCAGCCGGCGCGCTAGTGCCCTGAAAGGATGGGGGCCAAAAGTCCTGTGGAAGAGGCCTAGAGATACGGTCCGATGAACAATGCATCACCTCAGTTTTAGCACTGTTAAATTGCTGCGAATTCTGACCCAGCCATTCCGCCGTGGATATCATACAGCGGTGAAAGGTTTCTTGTGATACGGCCTCCTTGCTCTCAAACGAGAAGACAAGCTGGTTTATCGTCCACATAGTTGGTGACTGCTATGCCAAAGGATTTTATTAATCTGATCAGGGGGCGGAGATAAAGATTGAAAAGAATTGGGCTGAGGGCCGAACCCTGGGGTACACCCTGACCCACCCCTCTGATGTTAGATTGGAAGGGTGGCAGGGCAGCCACCTGATGGCTATGGCTGAGATACAACACCAACCATTCAAGGGCTAGGCCAGACACCCCTGCCTCTTCCAGCTTCCTGATCAGGATTATATGGCTGACCGTATCGAACGCGGCCAACATGTCGAGCAGCACTAAAAAGGCTGCTCGACCTTGGTCGGCACGGGTCCTAAGGTCATCCAAAACAGTCACCAACGCTGACTCTGTCCCATGGGCCGGCCTGAAGCCAAATTGAGCTTCGTCCAGGCATGCCATAGATTCCAGGAAACCCGACAGATGTTTTGTATTCCATTTCTCCAAGATTTTAATTGGAAATGGGAGCAAGGATATTGGTCTGTAATTCGCTGGACAAGAAGGATCCAACGTTTCCTTCTTAAGGAGAGGAGATACCACTGCCAATTTCCAGCAGTCCGGGACACGAGCGGAGGTGAGGGACTGAACACAAATGTCGAAAAGAGGGGGAAAAAGCTCTTCTTGAAACAGCTTCCAATATTTATGAGGAAGTGGGTCAAGGGGCGAACCCGAAGAGACACCATTGGCTAGTATACAAAATTCCTCATAAGACGGGAGCGGGAAGCTGTTCAAGCGAGCTAGTGTGACATCTCCCTCCAAACGTGAAGACACAAGAGAGTTTGGTTGAGATTGGAAGTCAGTGCCCAGTGGAGTGGGAGTGGAACGCAAAGACAAAGGTAAGGAGTTCCACATCTGAGGGGCCAGCAGCCTAAAAGACCGTCCTCCGATACGGGCTTTCTTTATGCGGGGGACTACTGCTAGTGCCAGCGACTCCGATCTTAAAGATCGAGTCGGCAGGTAGAAAGCCAGCCTCTTTTGTAAGTATTGGGCACCCGTGGCATGCAAGGCTTTGTGAGCCAGTGTCATGGCCTTGAATATTATCCGCTTCCGGATGGGGAGCCAATGTAGAGTACGCAGTAAGTTTGGCGCACTCGCTCGACGATGCAGGCCAAAAATGGCTCGTGCGGCTGCATTCTGAGCCACCTGCATACGCTGTAAGAGGTATTCCGGCAGACCCAGATACAGGATATTGGCATAATCGAGTCTGGATCCGATGAGGGCCTGAACAATTATTCTCCTATGGTCCTCAGAAAGCAGCGGAAAGAGCTTCCGCAGCACCCTGAGGATACCGAAGCATGTTCCTGTGAGGGACAGCACCTGGGATTTGAGCGTGAGCCCATTGTCTATTTTAATTCCCAGATTCTTGGCTGACTCAGAAGAGTGAGCTGGAGGGAACATGTCGGCAGGCCACCACCCTTGCCAGTTCGGTTCCGAGGGGCATCCAAAGAAAAGTATCTCGGATTTATCCGATTTGCACTTGAGGCTGTTCAGTTGGAACCAGTTAAAAACAGCCCCAAGGCACTCACGGATACTTTCACCCTCGAATTCTTCGCCCTTCCTGCAGGTGAAGAGAAGCTGAGTGTCGTCAGCATAGGAAACGATCTGGGCCCCGTAGGACTCCACCAATGCCGCCAGAGGGGTCATAAACATGTTAAATAGAGTTGGGCTCAATACTGAGCCCTGAGGAACTCCAACTCCCAGAGGCGATATTTCGGCAGATCCAGGGGAGGTCCAGACCGTTTGTCGGCGGTTGGCTAGAAAGGAACGAAACCAACTGAGCACCGTCCCCCTCAGACCGATGTCATGCAGTCTTATGAGGAGATTCTCATGAGGGACGGTGTCAAAAGCCGCCGACAGGTCTAGCATAACTAACATCACCCTGCCTCCGGCATCCAGCGACTCCTTAACAATTTCTGAAACCTCCAAGAGCGCGGTTTCTGTACTTAGGTTAGGTCGAAAACCTGATTGAGACGCGTGCAATAGCTCGTTGGATTCCAAAAAATTGGAGAGCACGCCATGAACATGTTTCTCCAAGATTTTAGTGAGTGCCGGAAGGAGCGAGATGGGCCTGTAATTGGCAGGGACTTCTGGGGCAAAGCTTGGCTTTTTAAGAAGAGGGATGACCATGGCCTGTTTCCACAAGTGTGGTAAGACCCCCTGACTCAAAAAAAGATTCATAATAGGGTTGGCTAGAGGGTTTACAACATCTGCCATTCTGGCTAAAAATTTGGCAGGGCAAGGGTCACGTGGCGATCCAGATTTGAGACTCATCATTAGTGCTAGTGATGAAGATACCGTAAGAGGCGGGAAAACCGCCAGCACAGGGCCAGAAGTGGGCAAGTGGGCTAACTCCTCCGACAAAGACGGGAAATCGACTGTCGGCCTCGGGGGGAAAAGAATCCTGTATCTGCCTAATTTTGGTGGTAAAGAAATTGGCTATGGTATCAGCCCAGGTCTCAGCCGGAACCTCCTGTGCTGAGTTAGATCGCAGGGTGGTGAATTCTCTAACGATCGAGAAAATCTCCTTACAGGAATTAGCTGCTTCCTCTATTCTTTTAGCAAAGTTGTATTTCTTTTCCTGAAGGACTAGTCTATGGTAGGATTTAATCATAGATCTGTAGGTCAGTTTTGCCTCGGTATCATACTGAGCTCTCCATGTCCGTTCAGCAACTTTTCATTGTCTACGGGAGTGAGCCAGTCCCGCAGTAAACCAAGGAGCCGAGACCCGTTTGATGGCGGTTCGGGGGGGGGCTGTGCAGGGGCAAGCTCGTTCAGTCTGGCTAGGAGCCAGGTCTGCAGGGTTTCGAGGTCATTGTCCAGGTCGCCGGTATAGGACACGGGATGGTTCACAAGGGCCTGGGCTAGCAGGTCTGGAGTCACCCGATGGTATGCTCTAAAAGCACATCCCTGCTGTCTCATAGCGGTGGCTGTTGGTTTCTTAGTGCCAGGTATTTGGAAATAAGCTAGTCGATGGTCGGACCATAAAACCGGTAGCAATGCAGTCACCACAACCGGAAAGGTGGAAAAGACCTGGTCTAAGGTGTGACCTTTGTCGTAGGTCGGGCCGGACAGATAGGGAAGCAGGCCTAGGGAGGACGTGACCTCTAGCATCTTAATAGTATCCGGATCATAACAATCTTCCATATGGAAGTTGAAGTCCCCGGCCAGTACACAGCTCTCCGTTCTCATAACTAATGTAGACATGACTTGCTGGAGTTCCTCAAAAAAGGACCCCGCAGGCCCATATACTAGAAGCCCCTTGACAGATTGTTGAGGTGACAGGGATAGGGAGAAGGCAAGGGATTCGGTGCCCGTGATGGTTTCCGTGTGAATGACCGAACACGTGAAAGTTTTTTTCACCACGAGAGCCACTCCTCCTCGTCTACCCTTATCTCTGTCTTGTCTAAGGATGTTGTATTCAGGGGGAATGGCGGCAGCAATGTCAGGATGGGAAGACTCATTGAGCCATGTCTCAGTAAGCATCAGACAGGCAGGTTTATCAGTGGTCAGGAGATCAAAGATCAAAGATCTCCTGGGCATGTCTGTGCATTGACCTGGTGTTGAGGAGTAGACAAAGGTGTTTAGTGTTACGCTCCTTCGTATGAGATGAGGGCGGATGTACGCTAATAAGCTGCCAGTTACACCCTGGGCATTTGTGCTTACCCCTATGACGACCGGGAAAAACTGAGTGACAGGACTCCGCAACTTTGTTCAAGGAGTGGAGCTCCTGGGATGAGTAGGATAACATGATGATATGTGTAAAAAAAGGAGTAGGGACTAAGAGAACCTGCCACGCCGTACGCCTCCGGGACGCTGACGGGCGCAGACGGGCAGGACTCTGGCGCGACTCCGGCGCAGGTCCGGCGCGTCCGCAGTACGCGTCCGCTACGCGGAGGAAGAGGTGAGCTTTTTATAGCGCTACTAGAGCACGAGGGCGGCGAGTCCTACCCCCAAGATGGCGGCCAAAGTCAGATCCCAGCCCTCGGCGTCAATACTCGGCCGAGGGCGGTCTGAATACCCAGGCAAGGGGAAGGGAGCAAACGAAGCGCCTAAGAGCGCTGGGAAGTCTCTTACAAGGCAGCAAACGCCTATTAATCAAGCGCGAAGCGCGAGCCTAAACTGCACAAAAATAAAATGACTGAACAAGCAAGTCAAAACATACAGATAAAATGTGCAAGGAAAGAAGGGAGACCTCCCGGCTTCCGCCTCAGGAGGGAAAGGTTTGTAGCAGATGGTAATCCCTGAGCAAACGAACAGATTCCCTTTTATAGCGCTGCTAGAGCGCGAGGGCAGCGGATGGACCAAGGTTTGGGGATAATGGAATGCCTATCGGGGGACCTGGATGTAAGTGCCATTCGAAATGCCTGGGATCGGGAGCGAATGGATGTCTTTGCTGCCTTGTGGTTTGTGGGAGGTGAGACGGGGGATATTGGGGGTCAAAAGATTGATTAAAACACAATCAGTGTGTGCCGATGTACATTTTCCATTAGGCTTGTACCAAAGTGTCACCATGTTTCTTTTTGGTTTATAAGTGACTAAAAAAGATTTTTTTAAAAGAAAGATGAATGTGTAGGTCGATAACTAGGTTGTGGTAAAGATAGGAAACATAGTCAGGAGGGGGATAGTAAGTTATAGCAGCCAATCAAAGTGAGGAAAGTGCAACGTAGTGTGGTAATATTAGAAGAAGGATTAGTATGAAGCCTTGGCATTGTGTGTAAGCTTGCAAACTATCCAAGGAGTGTTATATGCAACACATGAAGATAAAGGATTTTTGGGACCCTACGGGTAAGTAGTGCGCTATATAAATGCCAATACATACATACATACATACATACATGATTCATAATGTATGTGTTGATACTTAGTACCTGCTTATGCCTTTATTAATATTATTACGTGCTGTCTTCTGAAACTGTAAGTGAAATTGTTGTCATTATTTATGTAAGGGGAAAATATGTAGAGAGATAGAATGTTAACTATGGAAGGACAGAGCAGGATGTAGAATGTAGCTGGAAAATGTGTTGCTAACAAATGAAAATTAGACAGTAACCAGGGAGAGCAGAATTAACCTGGTGGTAACTTGATGGGAGAATAAAAACCGCTTCTAACTTCCAAGTTTATGGTCATCCTTACAGTTTGCTCTAAATAGGATAAATCAAATAATGCACATGATATGGGGGGGGGGAGTTGCAACTGTTGTAAAATGATTAGGGTCAACCTGCTCAATCTCATTTTATACTGTTTGAGAATAGGTCTCATATATAGTACCCTATGAGCCTAATAAAACCCACAACACAATGTAAAACCTGGCATATATCGAGTGGAGAGGTTATCACAGGGGCATTTTGCCAAGGTGTTTGACCAATCATTCATATACGTAAAAGTGTCAATGCAATGCGCCAGATTTAGGGCCAAATGTACGACCGTTTGTTAGCAGTCGTAAACAGAAAATCAGGCCGTTTGCGACCGCTAAAAAGGGTTGTTGCATTTACAAATGCTATTTTGCAAGTTGGTAACCTAGTCCCGACTCGCAAAATAAGATTTGTGTTCCGCTATTAGGAAAGGGCGTGGCAAGGGCATCCCTTCCTAATAGCGAGTCGCAAGGGGGATGTAGGAATGTTTTGTAACAGCAAATGTGGTCGTAAAACAATCACAGTTACCACCAATTTTAAATTGGTGGTGAGCCATTTGCAAACGTGAAGGGGTCCCCAGGGGACTCCTCCCCCTTTGTGTTTGGCAGTGAAAATATTTTTTAAGAGCAGGGAGTGGTCCCACGGACCAATGCCTGCCCTTAAAAAATGAAAAGAAAATGTTTCTTTAAACACATCCCATTTTCCTCTAAAGAAAAACGGGATGTATTTGAAAAAAAAAAGTTGCCTTATTTAAAAAGCAAACACAGACATGGTGATCTGCTGCTGTCCCTATGATTGTAACCCATTCCTAATGGGTCGCAAATTGCGATCTGCCACATGAATGTTGATGAGGCAGGTCACTTGCGACCCCATTGGGAATCGAAAATGTGTCAGATACATTAGTCAGTCAGTCAGTCAAAAAGCTTTTATTATCGGTTAAGAACCATAAAAAGACATATATACATTTACAGATAAGATGGATAGTTTAAGGCAAAGTTACATAAAAGTCCAGCAGCATAGTGAGTACATATAAATGGATAAAAGATTAAAAATTAAAAGAGTACAGTCATAAAGGCGGACTACCTGATTTAAATAACAGTCGCATTGTGCAAACCCTAGGCATTTTATTAGTAACGAGCCTCATAGCACGCTATTTAATTTGCTAGAGAATCAGTAGTTTGTGGACTGCCAATTTTTAATTAGGCACATCTTACATGCCACATCGATAAAAGAAATCTAGCGGTTGCAAACACTGTCAGAGGGGAGGTATCATATTTGAGAATCCTAAATACCTCCCTGTAATGCCTAAGGCCCCTAGATTTGCAGAGTTGAATGATCCATTTGGCTCTTGCCTTAGAGTAGGAGGGACAGAAGAGCAGAACGTGCAGATCTGTCTCACTACTGCCCTCGCACCCAGGGCAAGAACTCCCTTCTCGTGGTAGTTTAGAACACTTGTATGTTACAACCCTGAGTGGCAGGGAACCGTGTCTGAACTGGATGTATAGTTTTTTAGCCAAGGGGGGCTGAATATCATCCAAAACTTTCTCAAAGTAAGGATGGACCTTAATATCCAAAAAGGTGTTGATCAATCTACCCAAAGAGGAGTTTGTTAATGTAAGATCAGTTCGATAGCGCTTGAGAACCAAGATCAACAATTTCTTGGAAGTCGAAGCGCAGGTCTCCTCAGGTGAGGACCACATGTCCCCCAGTCCAAGCGCCTGACAAAGGTGCCTAATGTAGTTTAGCCAAGGGATTCTCCCCACACCCCTTCTGGACAGTAGATCCCCCAAGTCATCCCTATAACTTATAAGCTCCAGGGTGGACCAAAGTCGTCTCCAGTACAGGAGGGGACGGTTTAACACAATCTCCTGTATAGGTACCACACCTAGATCCAGCCGTAAGGGGATCAGGGGAGTGATCGAAGGAAGTCTCAAGAGACGCCTGATGAAACTATTTTCAGTAAGTGAGAGCGGGACAGCGCCAACGTGGCCCCAAAGGTCTGCACCGTAAAGCGCACCCCCTCTTGCCTGGGCTTTATAAATTTCCATAGGCGGACCCAACAGTTTTAATGAGGTCTCGTTAAAAACTTTTAGGATACCGCCGGATGATTGGGCCAGCTTCATTCTGTCGTTGAGTGTGACCCCCAGACAATCAAAGGTAGACACACGATCCAACACCATTCCATCCAGATGGGGGTGAGGGCAGTTAGAATGTTTGGTATTGTAGACCATGAACTTGGTTTTAGAAAGATTAATCTCCAAGTTCCTCAGTCTACAAAAGGAGCAAAATGCCTCTAATGTACGCTGAATGCCCGTAGACGATTTAGATAATAAAAGGGTATCATCGGCAAACATTAGGGCGGGTATCTTACGGCCTGCTAGACTAGGAGAGTCTAGGTCTTTTGGTCCGAGTAAATGTTCTATCAGCCCGTTGAGGAAAAGCGAGAAGAGCGTGGGCGCCAGAACGCACCCCTGCCTCGCTCCCCTTTCCACCGGAAACGGAGCTGACAACTCCACATTCCTTCCATACCTCACCCTTGCATATGTGCCTTGATGCATTTGTTTAAGTAAATGGCACAGGTAGGCCGGGGCACCCATCTCTAATAAAATGGCCCAAAGCTTATCCCTCTGGACCAGGTCAAATGCGGACTGTAGGTCCACAAAAAATCAGGTTTAAACTCCCCGCCCCCAGGGTAACTGTCTTCCAGTAGACCAACTGTAATTTAAACAGTTGGTCAGTGGTGGAAACCTTTGCACGAAAGCACGCTTGAAGGGTGGTTAAGATGTGGTGATCATCCATCCAACTCTGCAACCCTGCTAGTAAGAAACGGGCAAATAGTTTGTGGGGGACGTCAATCAAACTGATGGGGCGGTAGTTGGCCGGGTCGAGAGGGGAAGCCTTTTTATGGATAGGTATAATTTCAGCACCCAGCCAAGTTGGAGGGAACTCCATACCCTGGAGAATGGCATTGAAGTATACCCAGATATACGGGGCCCACACTTTCTGTTCGCTCAAATAGAGGTCACCAGGGATCCTGTCTAGGCCCAGCGCTTTCCCTGCGGTCAGGCTTTTGAGTGCCACTTGGATTTCCAGGAGGGTGCAAGGGGGGCAGTCATCACCCTGGCCCTCCGTGGGAGCCAGAACAAGTATGCTCTTTTGGGCAGCTAAATCAATCAGAGGTACAGGGTCAGTGAGTGAGTAAAGAGGCTTGAAGTTAGCTAGCCAAACCTTCTCACTAAGATTAGGGATAATAGCGGACGACCCCTCTGCCACCCCTCCTCGAACCAGATTCCAAAAGGACCTATAATCACGATCATCCAGGGCTACTTTGATTCTTTCCCACCTTGCTGCCTCTCACTCCAACCTGGAATCCATGATCATTTTTTTATATGTTTGCCTAGCATTTCTAATACTTGACTGGGACCCCGATTTGACCTCTTTTATAAGGATGTTTTTAGCTGCCCTACAGCTTTTGTTAAACCAGTTATCCTGCTTTTTTGCCCTTGGTCTCTTGGTAACATTAATATAAAAATAGTCGGCCAAGGTGTGAAGGAGCTTATTATGGATTCGCTGTAGCCCCTGGAGACGGGACAGATCACAATTAGGGCTCAAGAGATCGCAAACCTCTACTAGTGAGTTTGCGACAAGGTTGTATATCCCAGATCGCTTCTCAGGAGCTATCGCAATCCTCGCCCACCTAATACGTCTACCACCCGCCACTGTAACAAGGTTTGAATTAGTAATGGTCTCCGCTGCTCGATGTTCATTACGGTGACCCAATATGTTAGTTAATTCTAGTGACAGAAGGTTATGGTCGCTATCGATCCTTGTGATGACAGAGAAAGCTTTCAGACGAGCCCAGAATTCTACATTAGCCAGGATGTAATCAATAATCGTGCTTTTCCCTGGTCTATTAAAGGTACTAGTTCCCGGGACATCTGGAGGGAGCCTGCCATTACAGGCCCTAAGCGAGTATGTTACAACCAGCTTGTTTATCATAAGAGCCAAGGGCGATAAACGCTTTACCAGATACATAGTACATTCCGGAATAAGCCAAATGTCATCCTCATCTGAAGTTACAGGGGGGATCCCAAGGAACAGTTCAAAGTGACAATTAAAGTCTGCACCGATAATTTTGTGGTACGACGAGGGAAATGAAGAATTAGTACATTCCATTTTGAGAATCGTAAATTGTGAGTCGAAAAACAAACAAATAAATGAATAAAAATAGCAATTTACATACATCTGGCCCTTAATTCATTATTCATCATCCAGTCTGTGACTTCTCCCATTTAATAAAAAAATTGCGGGAGTTCTCAGTCCAGTATTAGAATAATTAGTCAACATATGCATAAACGTTTGACCATAGGAGTCAATTAGTCTCACAAGAAGGGTGACATACAGATTAAATAGTGTTGGGCTTAAAGACCAGTGGTGCTTCCAAAAAGATGTTTTTTTTTGCGTATGATCAAAACTCACCTATGCAAACAGTTTGCATATGATCTGATGAGAAAGATGAAAACCATTTTCAGACTGTGCCTGTTATTCCCATATCTGCCAACCTTTCCAGCAGTATCACATGGGAGACAATATCAAATGCGGCTGAAGTGGAACAGATGTCATATGTCTTTGTGAGCACTGACTCTGTGCTCAAACTATTTCTGAAGCCTGGCTGAGCCATATGAAGTATCTATCTCATTTCTATGAACTCCCTCTGCTTTTCATTTACATTTACTATTGTTTCAGTTTCATTTACATTTACTATTGTTTCAGTGATAGCGTGGGGACACACTGTACTTAGTGTAACCAGGCGCTATATAAAAGGCGTTTATTATTATTATTATCATTATTTCACCAGAGTGAAAGTAAGGCGATAGGATGGTAATTTGAGATTATCGATGAGTCAATTGAATTTTTTTTTTTTAGCAGAGCAGTAACCACCACTTCTTTATATGCCCACAGAAACGTTTCTGACTGGAAGGAGGAGTTAGAGTTCAGCAAATACTGGCACCATAATATAGGTCACTTTTTTAGATGTTAAATCAGTCCAGAAGTGGGAAAGAGCTTATTTTACACCAAACTATTCCAATATTGTCCTCCAATACATTCTCAAAATGTGCCTATAGTTATTCCTCACTATTGTGTTAGTAGATTTAGCTGTGGTCTTATGCTGTTTTAAAATTAAACAATATTTTCTCCACTTTTGCTTGGAAGAAGTTAGATATATCATTACGAAGTTATTGTGACGGGTTGTGCAGTTCATTGTCGCAGGAGGTTGGGCTAACGTCTTACAAATCACAAAAACCTTTCTTTTTAGGGTTGAATTTATTAGTTTGATTATGATAGTAATCTGCTTTGCTTTTTTAAGCTTGTATTTATAGTTTCCATTTTTGAGTCTGGTATCTAGGATTATTTTCTGATGTCCTACTTTTTTTTCCAAGTGCGTTCTATTCTTTTACATGCTTGTTCCAGACAGAAAAGTTCCTTTCTATTCCGGGGGCACTGATAGCTTGTGTTGTTGGATTCTAATAGGTTTTTTCATGGATTATTAAATCTAGGGACTTTCTGATCGAATAATTCCCATTTTATATCTCCCTCTTCTGGATCAATTTCAGGAGCTGTTTTGTCAAGGAGAGGGGTCCATGACTTCTTTCATTCTCAGTTTTATTTATTTATTTATGCGTTTTTATATAGCGCAGACTTTACCCGAGGGTGTCGGAGCGCTTCACAATAGGAACAGAACTGAAACATGAGAACATTACAAGTGAAAAAATTACAAAAGCAAAAGTTACATTACATGAGGCAAAAGTGACAATCGTGAGCAAACAAAACTCAAGAGGTAGCAAACGGTGCATTACAGGAGGAAAAAGTGACGTGTGCAGGTTACAAAAGTGTACAAAGTACAAGTAGAGGTATAATACTGCAATAAATGTAGGACACTCAAACACAAGAACAAACGTTACGTAGGCAATGGTGGCACTTGTGCAAGTATCGAAAGCAAACAAAATATAAGAGGTAGCAAACAGTGTGTTACAAGAGAACAGTGACGTGCGCATGTTACAAAAGAGCACCAAACACAGGTAAAAGGGTATTACTGCAATAAATGCCAGTCTCTCAAACCACACGAACACACTGGGAAGGCACTTCCATAGTCATGGAGAGTAGAAATGTTCTATACTAAAGGGCCGTTCTGCCATGACGCATGATGCTTTTTTTGTTCATATTGTAAACAAAATTAGTTTATGAACTGCCCATTTCAAAGGTATGGTACTGAAAACTTCAGAAATTGAGGCTGGCCAAAAATCAGATCTGGTGTATGACTTGCTGTGTTCATATGTTCTGTTTCAAGAGGTAATAAGTTAAGGACAAGAGCTGAGTCAAACACATTTTTAACATCCTTATCTTGTGCATTATCAAAATACATGTAAAGAGCTTTGCGTATTATCAGGCGTTCTTTATTCAGGAGATGGGCGGTGGCAGCTTCTATTAGGAGGTAGTTAAGTTGCATATATGACCAGGTGCCTATAAATCAGGATGCCTTTGAATACTGAGTTAAAAGGCAAAATGGTGATTCTGCACTGTGCTTCCACCTCCATCAGGACTAACTATATGCTTAATTCGATGGCCTTTGGGGTGGCTTGGAATATTTCTGGCACTGAGTTTTCTCTCAGCCAGGTTTCTGTGATAAAAAGGCAAGACAGGCCACATTCGTCTATAAAGGCACCTATTTCTATACATTGATTAACCAATGATATAGCATTTTGAAGAGCACAGGTAAGTTTGTTGTGTATTTCCGTTTTATTGTTAGTCCTCTGTGTGTTTTTACCACCTTTATTCTTCTACTTGGGATAGGTGGCAGGAAATAATTGACAAACCAAACATTGGCAAAGAAAGGGCAGGATACGTATTGGAGTTGAAACAACTAATGCCCAATTTAAACTCATACAGTACAACTGTGTGCATAGGATATTCTCACCCGAATCAAATACATGTAATTTACCCTAAGCGCACCTCTAGATGCCCTAGATGCAACGTTGAGAAATCCGATTTTATCCATAATATATGGAGGTTCCCAGTGATACAACTCTTCTGGACGTTAAGGCTAAGTGAATCTACTGGCAGGGCTAAACCCCTCACAATGAGACAATGCTTACTAGGGCTACTCCTTAGGGCACAAAAAGACAGACTTTAGTAGAAAATGTATAATACTGGACATGGTACTTGCTTAAAAAAGAATAGGTATAAGGTGGTTGAGGCACAGAATGTCGTCCTCTGACAAATGTCTTCAAGATATGGTCGAGTGGGCATTAGCAGAGGCAGTTCATATAAGAAGGGTGAGACAGGATAAAAACATAGTTTAAGGTTGTAAGCTACATAATGCGACTATTAACTGATCACCTCCCCCTCAAACCTCCCCCTCCTGCACTGGACTCAAGGTCACCATGAATATACAATATTGCATTTGTTCCATCGGAATGTAGACAGTTATAATTGGGAATTGTAAGGGAAACGAAGACGAGAAGGTGGGGGGAAGGTTATTCAACCAAGCTTGAAGTAACTGTACATTGTGGAAAGGGAAGGCTGGGTGCGATTGCTTGAAATTAGTCTGCCGGTTGTTCGTATATGTGGATTTGTAAGGAAAAGAAAATGGTCATTATCGAGGGCATATAGGAAGGGTAGAGGAACAGTGCAGCGTGTGGAAAAAAAGCACAGGGCTGCACACGAATAGATAGAGAGGATTTGGTTCTAGTTAAAGATCGTTATGACATGGAATAATTTGTATCTATTATGTTTTACATTACCTGTCATATGTGCTTCTATTATATGATTGAGGTGATAACTGGATGATATACTTATTTAAAACCAACAAAAACAGATATAAAAAAAAGGAAGAGCTTGCCATACATTGGGGGACAAAAATTGTTTTATAGCTGCCGGTCCAGTGAGGGCCCATGGGTGCTCTATCGAGTCAAAAGTATAACATAAACAATGTCTCGAGGAGTTTCGTTTGAAAGGGGAATAGTTAAAGAGCAAAATAAATTGCTGGTGAGGGGCATAGGGAAACTCAAAGACATATAGCGAGACGGTTATTTTTATACAAATGCTTTCCACATATATTTAAGTAAATTATATGGTCAACACAAAAACAAATGAATCTATATACAAAATACAGTATTACATCAAATGTCATGTAACCTTTGATAATGGGAACAAGAGCATCATTAAAGGAGAACGGCAACAGTGACACATGAGGGGGTATGTACAACGGAGAAAGAGGCGCAACAGGGTTATAAATACAGTGAAATAGACTGTGATGCTTGTACAGTTAATACACTTCTGTACAAATTGGGATTTTCTGGGCAATCACAGTGAAGGCGCTGTGAATTACACTGTGGGGACGACGGTGTTTCAGCCTGTATGCAATGTTAGGCAATCATCAGGACCAAGTTACAAAATTTCAATACAGTGTAGGTGGGTATCACAGAGCGAATCTGGACCGATAGCGTATCCCGGTGGTAGGCCGCAAACCGCTCTATCCCAAGTGAATTCAACGAATCGGTGCAGGCTCAGAGGGGAAGAGATCAAAGAAGCGGTCAGCAGGAAACCATCAAGGACCGCGTGATCGTGGGGGAGCTGCGTTTTTCTGTGCTTGGCTGAGAACCACAGGCGGAGTCAGAATGAGTCGAAGGGGAAAGGAGCAGCAGGATACAGTCTGCTTAAGGTGCGAGCGCACACTGGCGAACCGGCGTGATATATATATATATATATATATATATATGGAATATGCTACTTACCAGTATGCATCTGTTCTTGGCATAGAGGGCTGCAGAGTGGTACATTATGAATAGATCGCCATCTGGTGTTGGGCTCGGATGATTGCACTTTGTTTTTGTCTTGGAGAGTCTTTTGTATCTTGGTGACTCCTCCCTTGGTTGGTAGTGCGCATGGGCATCGGCTCCATCCTTAGATTGTTTTGCCATAGTAGGGTTAGATGGAGTAGTATAGTAGAATACAGATAAGAATGCCCATGTAAGTGTATCTAAATAAGATAATGTTGGAACAGACACAGGTTTCCGGGGAGGCTAGGAGGGCATGTACCACTCTGCAGCCCTCTATGCCAAGAACAGATGCATACTGGTAAGTAGCATATTCCGTTCGAGGCATATGGGCTGCAGATGGTACATTATGAATAGACTATACAGCAGTTCTCTCCCTAGCGGTGGTCGCCCGTGTCTGTTGCAACTGTCTGAAATAAAGTTTTTAATACTGCTTGTCCCACTCTAGCTTGTTGTGTTGTATGCACATCTACACAATAGTGTTTTGTGAAGGTGTGCGGTGTAACCCAGGTAGCTGCTTTGCATATGTCATCTAGTGGAATGTTTCCCAAAAATGCCATAGATGCTCCTAGTTTACGTGTAGAGTGAGCTCTAGGAGGAACAGTTAATGTTCTCTTTGCTTTTAAGTAGCATATTTGAATGAATTTTACAATCCATCTGGCAATGCCCGCTTTAGAGATGGGATTGCCTTTATGTGTAGGAGAAAACGCAACAAATAGCTGTTTTGTCTTTCTGAAAGTTTGTATTCTTTCTATATAGTACAATATGGCCCTTCTAACATCCAATGTATGTAGGGCTCTTTCTGCTACTGTTTGTGGTTTTGGAAAGAAAACCGGTAATTCCACTGACTGATTGATGTGGAATGCTGAAATTACCTTTGGTAAGAATGTTGGGTTTGTTCTAAGAACCACCTTATTTTGGTGTACCTGCATAAATAGTTCTTGAATTGTAAAAGCCTGCAGCTCACTTACTCTTCTAAGTGACGTGATAGCTATGAGGAAGGCCACCTTCCATGTGAGGAATTGTATTTCACACCTATGCATAGGTTCAAAGGGTGGCCCCATTAGTCTGGTAAGTACTATGTTGAGATTCCAGACTGGGGAAGGTGGTCTTCTTGGTGGAATGACTCTTTTGAGTCCTTCCATGAAAGCTTTAATTGCTGGTACTTTAAACAGGGAAAGATGTTGCCTGTTTTGTAGGTACGCCGCTATGGCTGCGAGATGAACTCTGATAGAAGTATATGCTAAGTTACATTGCTGCAAGTGTAGTAAATAGCAAATGATTTGTTTAGTGGATGCGTCCAGAGGGTTGATGTGCCTACTGTTACAGTGTATAGCAAACCTTTTCCACTTTGCTGCATAGCATGCTCTGGTGGTAGGACGTCTTGCTTGTTTAATGATTTCCATACATTCTGGTGGTAAATCTAAGTATCCAAACTCTATGACCTCAGGAGCCAGATCGCTAGGTTCAGTTGTTTGGGATCTGGGTGCATTATTTCTCCATGGTTCTGTGTAAGATGCATGGGTAATAATCTTAGCTTTTGATGTGGTACTTGTGAGAGTTGTAGCAGCGTGGTGAACCACGGCTGTCTTGCCCACGTGGGTGCCACTAGTATCATTGTCATTGAGTGTTGCTGCAGTTTCCGAACCAGTAATGGAATTAGTGGTAGAGGAGGGAACGCGTAAGCAAATTTGTTGGACCAATTTATCCATAGTGCATTGCCCTGGGACCGTTGGTGTGGGTACCTGGATGCGAAGTTTTTGCATTTTGCGTTCTGATGATTGGCAAACAGATCTATCTCTGGTTGCCCCCATTTTTGGAAGAATGGCTGCAGTATTTGGTCGTGCAGCTCCCATTCGTGTACTTGTTCTGACTGTCTGCTTAGGATGTCTGCTATCTGATTTTGAACTCCTGGTAGGTGTTCTGCTAGCAGATAGATCTTTTGAGGAATGGCCCATCTCCAAATGTCCTGTGCTAGTTTGGATAGTTGGAGAGAGTGTGTCCCCCCCTGTTTTTGAATATAATACATTGCAGTCATGTTGTCTGTTCTGATCAGGACTGCCTTGCCTGTTATTTGCATTTGGAAAGCTTTTAGTGCTAGAAATACTGCTAATAGCTCTAGGTAGTTGATGTGCAGTTTCTTTTGCTGCACACTCCACTTCCCCTGTACTGTGTATTTGTCCATATGCGCTCCCCATCCGGAGAGCGATGCGTCCGCTGTTATTATCACTTGTGGAATTGGCTCTAGGAACGACCGTCCCTTGGAAATGTTTTCTGTGTTCCACCACTTCAGAGAGCGATACGTCCGGTCGTTTACCAACACCAGATCTGTAATCTGACCTTGAGCCTGATTCCACTGTGTCGCTAGACACTCCTGTAGTGGACGCATTTGTAGCCTGGCATGTGGTATTAGCAGTATGCAGGAGGACATCATGCCTAATAGTTGCATAAACACTCGTGCTGGTAGTGAGTGTTGTGGTTGAAATCTTTGTATTAACCCGACCATTGTCTGTATCCTGATTGGGTTGGGGTATGCTATTGCCTTTTATGTGTCTATAGTGGCCCCCAGGTATTGCTGAATCTGGTTTGGTTGCAGGTGTGATTTTTTGTAGTTCACCGTAAACCCTAGATGGTGCAGCAATTGAATTGTCTTCTGTGTGTTGTGAAGACATTCTTCTTTCGACTTGGCTTTTATTAGCCAATCGTCCAAGTATGGGAAGACATGTATTTGTTGTCTTCTTAGGTGTGCTGCCACCACAGCTAGGCATTTTGTGAAAACTCTTGGTGCTGTTGTGACACCGAACGGAAGGACTTTGAACTGATAGTGTTGTCCTTCCAATACAAACCTTAGGTATTTTCTGTGGGCTTTGTGAATTGGGATATGAAAGTAAGCGTCTTTTAGATCCAGTGTAGAAAGAAAGTCCCCTTTCTTCAGTAAAGGGAGCACTTGTTGGAGCGTGACCATGTGGAAATGCTCCGAATTTATGTAAGCATTGAGAGGTCTGAGGTCTAATATTGGTCTTAGGGACCCGTCTTTTTTGGGGATTAGGAAGTATAGAGAGTATACTCCTGTTCCTTGTTGATCTTTTGGGACCTTCTCTATTGCGTGCTTTTGTAGAAGTGCTATTACTTCTTCTCTTAACAATGTCAGATGATCTTGACTCATTGGACGCTGTTTGGGGGGGATGTTTGGTGGGGTAGCTGTGAGTTCTAGGCAATAACCATGTTGGATAATTTGTCTCACCCACTTGTCTGATGTGATGTTTTCCCAGACAGGTAGGAACTGTGATAGACGTCCCCCGACCGGTGTTATGTGGTCTGGGGGGAGTTCTATGAAGTCACTGCTTTGGGGTTGAGGCGTTGCGGTTGTTATTATTTCCGCGGCCTTTACCCTTGTTGTTGTTACCTCTGTAACTGCCTCTTGAATTACCTCTGGGTGATGTTGGTGTGAAAGAGGTGGATTGCTGATTTGTTCCTGTATTTTTTGAGCCCCCTCTATAGGTGGATCTACGAAAGGAACCTCTTTGTGTTGGCTGTTGCAATGCTCCCATTGTCTTAGCCGTTTCTGTATCTTTTTTCATTTTTTCTAAGGTCTCATCTGTGTTTGAACCAAACAGTGTCTTTTGATCAAATGGTTTGTTCAGTAGGGCCGTTTGTACTTCTTGTTTGAATCCTGAGATTCTAAGCCATGCATGTCTCCTTAACATGACACTGGTATTGATAGATCTTGCTGCAGTGTCTGCTGCGTGTAGGGCGCACTTAATGGAAGTATTAGTTATTATTTTACCTTCCTGTATTAACTGATCTGCCTTTTTCTGATGTTCTTTGGGGAGATGTGTGATGAGTTTTTCTAATTCATCATAATGTGCCCTGTCATAACGTGCGAGTAGTGCCTGTGTATTGGCTATACGGCAGCTATTTGCCGCCTGTGATGCTACTCTCTTGCCTGATGCATCTATTAATTTTGACTCTTTATCAGGTGGAGGAGCCTCTCCTGTAGATAATGAGTTTGCTCTTTTACGAGCGTTTGAGACCACCAGCGAGTCTAGAGGTACATGCCCTTTAATAAATATTGGATCCTTTGGAGCCGCCTTATATTTTTTATCAATTCTTGGGTTTAACACCCTAGCCCTCACTGGGTCTTTGAATATTTCTTCTGTGTGACTGAGAAGACCCTTCAACATAGGAAGAGTACCTGATGTTCTTTGTGCATTAGGTAGCGTTTCTAGCAGGAAATCCTCTATTTGAGGTTCTGTATGTATATCTACTTTATGATATTTTGCTGCCCTATTAATGAGCTGCACAAACCCTGTGTTATCATCAGGTGGTGAAGGCTTTGAGGGATATAACTCTGGGTCGTTGTCCTCATCTGACCCTACGTCATAATTTTCCCATAGGTCATCCTCATCTGGGATGGTTTCGTCATCCCCTTGAGGTTCTCCCTCCCCTAGATCACGGTCTACATCAGACTGAGGTGTAGATGGTCTTGGTGTGGAAGGTGTATGAATATTTGGCCTAGTGTGAGGAACAGGAGAAGAGGGTGTGACTTTAGGTCGAGGAGAAGCAGGAGGAGTTATATTTGTCCCCATTGTTCTCTTTTTTGAAGGAAGAGACTTATCTTCTGTCTGTTCATTCTTCCTCTTCTTCGTGACTACTTTGCCAGTTTGCGGATCGATAAACAAGATCTTTTGTTTGGGATCTGTCTGTTGCTCCTGAATCGGTACCGAAGTTCCTGGTTCCGAAAGGTGCTTATGTTTTCGATCGTCAGTGTTTGGTGTTTTCGGCACCGAATGTCTACTCGATTCCGACTTCCTGGGTATCGAGTGAATCTTGGACGACGAATCATATTTATGTTTCGACATGGAATGTTTCGATACCGAGCTTTCCCTTGTATGTAGCCTCGGTGCCGAAGTCGATGTCGCCCTTTTCTCGGATCCGACATGGTGGGAGTCCGAGTGTTTCGGTTTCAGTTTCGGTTTCGTTGCCGGGCCCGAGGGCGGGGCGTCGGAAACTTTTTTCTGCGGTTTGACCGGGCCCGAAGGCGGGGTCGTTACCGCACGGGGTCGGTTTTTTGGTAAGGGGACGTCGTCACTCACGGTTTGTTGCTCTATGAGTTCTTCAACCTCCGACTGGTCCCCTTCCGACCCCGACTGGTCCTCTTCTTCCTCAATTTGCTCGTCTCCGAACAGCTCCGGGATCGCCTCCGACTGCATTCTGGAAACCTCGTGTCTTCGAGCTCGACGATTTCTAATCGTTAGCTTGGAGGAGAATGCTGCGCAGGCTTCGCAGTCCCTGGATTCGTGTTCAGGCGATAGACAGAGGTTGCACACCTCGTGTAGGTCCTTGTGTGGGAACTTAGCACCACACGTTGGACATTTTTTGAATGGAGTCCTTTCCATGGACTCCGGGCTTGACTGCGTCGAGAAAGGCCTCCTGTTCGTCGACGTAGATCCAAGTTTTTTCTCTTCGATTTTGAATTTGCAACGCGTCGGAATGGAAGTGAAACGCGTTCGATAACAATACCGTCGAATTGGAAAGGGAATACGCGCCGATAAATCACTTTTTTCTGAAGTTGATCTGGAGCGTCTCGATCCTCATCCGAACCCGATGGCGGAAAAAAACAATCTAAGGATGGAGCCGATGCCCATGCGCACTACCAACCAAGGGAGGAGTCACCAAGATACAAAAGACTCTCCAAGACAAAAACAAAGTGCAATCATCCGAGCCCAACACCAGATGGCGATCTATTCATAATGTACCATCTGCAGCCCATATGCCTCGAACATATACTTCCTTAAATAGGATTCAGTGTGCTGTACAACAGAATGACAAACAGGGTTGAATTAAACCCTTACACAGGACAGCAGTTAAAGGTATGTAGTCAAAAAGATAAAGACAAAAGTTCAAGCAAGTCACAATAGGTTGTATAGAGAAAAGAAAAGATACAATTAAAGAAGAATGCAGCTGCTAAGTGTTGTGGGGGAGGGGAGAAAAAGATAGGAGGCAGAGGGTTAAGAAAAACAGGCATAAAGGAGAATTATGAGGGAGTGAGTTTTTCAAATTTGAATATAAGGGAAAAAGTTGAGGGAGAGTGGTTTCAGATAGAAACGTGTTAAGAGATACGTGAAGAATCATTTTGGAAGTAAAGTGGTTACAAGCACAGAGAAAATGAGAGCAGGGAGAGAAAGTACTCAAACAAACAGTAAAACTATTCTATCCTCAGCAAGCATTTGAGTCATTTTGTAGATCTATAATCATATTTGTGGTTATACCTTAAAGTAACTCTTCACTGTTTCTATTTTGCGCATATCCCCCTTCATATCAAACCCATTTTTAGTTTCTCTTCCATGTATCTCACTATGATCTTCTGTACAGTAGTGGCACCTGCGCACAGGGCCAGCAGGTAGGCAGCAGTGGTAAAGGGCATATTTATTATGCCGTAAAGGACCCCCAACAGTGCATTATCAGCAAAATCAGCAAAACCCATAGAGGAAGCTGGTCTCAACCACTTTCACTCATTCACAGTTGCTAAGAGACGTTGAATATATTCTGATTGGGCATTCTCCAGGTGAGAAAAGGAGGTATTGTTCAGATATATTGACATGATGGTGACTCTTAAGTATCTCAGCCATGGCAATGGCAACCAAGTTCCTGTATTTAGGTTCTTGACTTCCAAATTTAAGATAAAGTTAAAGATAAAGTTAAATACCACCAATGGGATTGTACAACTCATGTTCTGCATTAGACAAGCTGTTCTCTGGAGGCTTGGCCTGTGATGGTACTATATAGGAAGATGACAAGGACTGAAAGAATACACAGTATCTAAGTGTGTGCTCAACTGCAAACTATTTTAGGCATAATGCATAAGAAAAGGATATTTAGGAAGCAAAGCAACATAGAAACAGATAAAGAAAATAATGATTTTATTTTTCATTTTTTTAAGAAGGTTCTTTTAAATGGAATTTTGCTGGGCATGAAAGAAGAATTCTACCTCAAGTAGGAGAAAGGGAGGACTAGTGAGAACCTGCCACCATATAACTAAGAGCAGGAGACCACCTACAAAATTCATATGCATGGATGGCATTTGAGAAATAGTTTTGACCTTGCCACAAGATCGAAGATTACTGTTTAACAGGAAATAAGTGAGAGCGGGGACATAACAGTTCAAATGCTAGTCCATTTGCGTGACATTTTGGTGACATATTTGTTACCACAGAAGTCTGAAAAAACAAGCTGCAAATCTAAGAACAGATGTAACTCCAATTATTATTTCAGTTCCTTTGAATATCTCAAGTGCCAGGCAACTGCCTTGAGTAGTATGCTGATGAAATACAAAAGAAAGTAGCTCACACTTAATACTTCCTGACAATGTATCACAAATAACTTGTGCTCACAGGCACCCACCAGTATGAGTCCGAAGATGGTTCTTCAGATTTCCAGCAGTCGTGAATTGTTTCCCACAGCTGACCTCAGTGCACGTGAATGGCTTTTCACCGCTGTGTGTTCGCATATGCACATCAAGCCTCTGTGATACATAAAAGCTTTTACCGCAGCCTTCCTGAGGACATGTGTAAGAGCGATCATTCCTGCAGACAGAAACCAAGTTGGGAGATTAGCAATGTGCTCTTTTTAGTGACTCATCAGTTTAAATTTCACTCTTTGTGGCACAAAGAAAGATTTTTAAGTTAAGGAGTCACTGTGAAATAAGGAGCGGTAGATACTGTAATCTATAAACTTAGAATGGCAGGCTTTCTTTATTAAAAAGCACAGATGTTAACAGAGATTTTAGCTGACATTCTTAACACCTCTATAGAATGTTAATATATCACATTTCTAAGCATAAAGAGAGTTGTGTATTTTATCCTTAAAAGAAACAATGTTGAACTCAATCTGGATATATATTCACAATGAACAAACAAGCATTGAATCCAGTTATGTAATATTAAGTGATAGACCATTTAGTTTGCCTATTTACACTTTATCCTGATGCAGATAAAACAAGCATTTGCAATGCAATAGGTCTCGCATTATTAAAGTTTGAGCTGTTGGTGCTGCATTATTATTAGCAATGCCAATAACTCAAACTTTAATAATGTGAGACCTATTGCATTGCAAATGCTTGTTGTTTTGAGTGTCTGCCATTTATTGCAGTATTATACCTCTACTTGAATCTTATACACACTTCACTTTTTCCTCTAGTAATGTATCGTTTACTACCTCTTCTTGTATTTTGTTTGCTTTTGATACATGCACAATTGTCACTTTTGCCTCATGTAAAGTAACGTTTGCTTTTGTGACATGCCCACTTGTAATTTTCTCTTCATGTAACGTTACTGTTCCTATTGAGAAGTGCTCTGACACCTTTGGATAAAGTCTGCGCTATATAAAAACGCATAAAATAAATAAAAATAGCATTGCACTTCCTGTCGTCGCGGCTGCCTCGCTGCGCTGGGTGTGGATTTGTGCAGGTGGGGGCAGAGATCGGGCTTGGGAGGGGCAGATGGTACAACATGACACCCACCGTAGGGGGCTGAGGCTCAATGCACTCACGAATGTGATGTATGGGGCACTGAGGGAGGTTTGTAGGGCGGGTGTCGCGGAGGGGAGTGGGTTCAGGGAAACTCTCACCAATGGGTGAGGGGGTTTGGTCAGTGTGCTCGGGTCAAAGGGGAAGCGCCCACTCTAGGTCCGGCCCTGAGAGAACAATCGCTAGAGTCACAGCACGGGGGGCTCCATGGTAGGATGTGGCCGGATGGATCTTACCTTTCCAACAAAACACTGAAGATCGCGCCTCCGCTCCGGGTCATGCCGTTATTGGAACTATAATCCGCGTGTCCTCCCTGCCAGACCAGAGGGTTTGGGTCCATCGTGCTTCGGGGTTCCAGGGGTCCTACAATCCGGTGTATAGACAGGCTTTTTGGCCCTAGTTGGCAGTGATATAGACTTTAATCTTGCTCACATCTAGGATACGTATTCCTAGCTTGTGTTGGCCCTTTTAAGCCCTTTCTTCCAGATCTAGAAGAGGCCATCTATTGCCTATTGGCTTTGGCCTGTCATTATTGCTTATAGTAGAGGTTGGATCCTGTGGTCCTGACTTTATATTACACATTGGTATGGTTTATGTAGGTACTCTGACAGAGTTAAGGGTTATTTCATCCTTCTCAGGCGTACAGGCCCAGAACTAGAGGGACTCCATTTTGATGGAGCTGAGAGGCTTCAGGGGTAAAGGTAAAGGTAAAGTTTAGTTAAAGCTGTTGTTCACTTGGAGAGAACCGGTCTGGGCCAGCCCTTATCGGTAGGCTGTATTATTCTCTGTGTGGAAGAAACAACAAAAGGCCGGCCGGCTGGGTGTGTGTCCTTGACGCGGAGTGGTGCAGGGATCTGATGGGCGGCGGGCTGATGGCTGGAACTTTCCATGAGGAGACAGCATTCTATATTAGTGAAGTGCAGTGGCGGAGTCAGTTAGTTGTTGGAGTTGCAGAAAGAGTTCGAGCTAGAGAGAGCTGAGCTGAAGTTGCAGTTAGTTGAATTGGAGGAGCAGAGAGTGTTGGTAGAGTTGGAGGAGTGGAATTGCAGGAGGAGAAGAGACAGAAGATGCTTGGAACAGAGAGAAGACAAACAGACAGTCAGTGAGCTGGAACTGAAGGAAGCAGTCAGAAGCAGTTACTTATCAGGAGGAGTTGTGAATAGCTGGAGTCTGAAGTAATGCCTTTTAGAAGAAACTGAAGTTATATCGTGGATTAACCTGTGGGAGCAGCTGGAGTTAATTGGACATTGGCACAGAGACTTTACCCAGAGTGAACAAGCTAGTGGAATGAACAGTTATCAGAGCGGCAGAAACCATTAGATTGAAGTTGGAAGGTGGAGAGAGTCCGTGGGGGAGAGAAATCCAGTGCAAAGTGATCAGCGCAGAGGTGTATCCAAGAGTGCAGGAGAGAGAGTCTGAGATGAGCCAAGACACAGACGAGAGAGGAGCCCAGATGACAGCTAGAGCAAGACTTCACACTCCCAAGGTGACCTCGTTCTTATACTTATCCCTTAATCTTGTCCTTATTCCCTAGGCCAGGGGTACTCCTAGTACGGCCCGCGGGCCGCCCGCGGCCCGGCAAGCCTTCCTTGGCGGCCCGCGGACCTTACAGACATGTATTAGTTTTTTTTTAAAAAATCTCGAGTGTCAGTAAATACCACCGGCTGCAGCAGCCGGGACTCGGAGAGGCTCTGCTCTCTGGGGCCGAGAGATTCCAGCCATAGAGTGGAGCTGCAGGGGCCTCGGAAGAGGTGAAACAGAACAAAGCCTCATTAAAAAGTTAATGGTCTTTAAAGACCTGTGAAATGCTCCGGCGCGGCTGTGCGCGCGCCAGGCAAGCTTTCTCATCCCGGGCTGACAAGGGGGTGGGGGCGATTTTAAACTCAATGGATGTTGCCCACCTGTATGTTTGCTAAAAACTTTCAATATTTTCGGCGGGGAGAATATGTCCTGCTATGTCACATGCCTCTTCCAGTGTCTTCTTTGTAGTGTCCATTCATACGTCCGGAATGGCAGGCTTACACAAAGATATCGCCTACTAAAAGCAGTGCGCAACCAGGAGCATGCAAGATTTCAGAATTTTAAAGGAGGACCGCGTTCCATTGGGAGCTTTTCTAAAGATGCAGTGACTGCTCTGTAGATGAGGAACAAAAATGGTCTAGAATGCAAAGAAGTGTTGTTCAATATGTTAACGGATTCTCACTCAAGTCGAGTTTCGAAACAAAACCGATTTATTACTTCTGCCTTTAGCCGTGTGATCTTTCAGATGCTGTGTCTGTTGCAGTCAATACCATTCGAGTGCTTGGCAGAAACTCTGGATCAGGCGGCATGTTATGACGCTCTGTATAGCGGTGCAGGTTCAAAAGTGGCAAGGGAGACTTGCACAGGTATGATCCAAGCAACAAACACGGAAGGAGCAACCTCGGCAGGTAAAGCAGTAGTACTGTGCCACACCGAAGCAATGAACTGACTTTAATTCAGACCGCAGGGACGTCAACTTTTTGTGCTTCCCTCTTCGGAAGGAAGGACTTTATGTTTGCTGTTTAGTCATAATTCTTGCTATTTGCTTTTTCACTTCCTCATCCCGATGCTGTAACAAGGATACCAAGAAGCTTTGCCTTGAATCTCCGAACAACAAAGAGAAGAGCGAGCCTTCGTGGTACTGACGGTGAGCAGCTCCACTGTCCATATTTTCATTCAGATTTGCCACAAAGGTGAGCCCCCGTAGGAGATGTCATCATTTGTGCATGTGTGGAAGAAGGATGCCAACGAGGAAGGTACTTGAGTACTCAGAAGATCTGTTGTGAGCGATGGGTTTGCAGACAAATTCACAAGCGCCTTCAAAACATGAATCTGCGTCTTTTCATTTCCATGAGACCACAGACGAAGAAAGCAAGATAAGGATTTTGCGATCATGTCTTGGTACTCGTTTGTAACAGACATGTTAGTTATCAGCCTAACTGCTGCTAACTGCAGGTCAGAGTTCAGTGGAGCAACTTCAACAGCTGCACAAATAGGTTCAATATAAATCTTTAACTGTTCTTGATTGCTCACGTTCATACTCAAGTTGTTAAGCGCATTTAAAGCCTGTGCCTGGACTTCAGGAACAGGATCTGAAAGCATGTTTCCAACTACTGGAAGAGCACCTAAATTATGAATAAGATCTTGATTAACTGAAAATGCAGCACTGTTACTAAGAGTAATAAAGGCTTGTTTTCGAACTCACGATTCTTCTGTGGCTTCAAGCAGTTCAATAACTCTTTGTAGACGTTGAGCATCCAAATTGCTTGATGGATTTATTAGAACATCTGTAGGGTTCTCCCTCACTTTGGCCACCAAAGTCATTCCTGACACCCTGCCCAGGAGACCGCCTGTTGCCTCAGGGGCCCAAATCAGGCTCTTGGAATCCGCCTCATCTCTGTCCTGTGTTGCCCCTGCACCGTCCACTGTGTAAGACCCCGGTTTAGACGGCTCACTGCGTAACAGGCGTTTGTACAGCCAGTAGCATACGCTGGAGCGGACCACCAACCCAAGCAGGGATCCAAGAAGAGTCCTACCGTGAGGGCCCATGACGGGCGAAGCTGCATCCTTCACAACCTACTTTTAACAGTGTGCAAAGGGGAGGAGGAGGGAGGTAAAGTCAGGGGAGGGAGAGAGAGGGAAAGTCAGGGGAGGGAGAGAGAGCGAGAGACAGGGGAAGGAGAGAGAGGGAGTGTCAGGGGAGGGAGAGAGAGGGAGAGACAGGGGAGGGAGAGAGAGGGAGTGTCAGGGGAGGGAGAGAGAGGGAGAGACAGGGGAGGGAGGGAGAGAGAGGGAGAGAGAGGGGAGGGAGAGAGACAGAGAGGGAGGGAGACAGGGGGAGGGTGGGAGACAGAGACAGAGAGAGAGAGGGAGGGAGACAGTGAGGGACGGAGACAGTGAGGGAGACAGGGAAGGAGACAGGGAGACATGGAGGGAGGGAGACAGGGAGGGAGACAGAGAGGGAAGGAGGGAGACAGGGAGGGAGGGAGGGAGAGAGACAGGGAGGGTGGGAGACAGAGGGAGGGAGGGATGGAGATGGAGAGAGGGAGAAAAAGTGGGAGGGAGGGTGACGGAAAGAGGGAGGGAGACGAAGAGAGGGAGAGAAAGGGAGGGAGAGGAAGGGAGGGAGGGAAACAGAGTGAGGGAGGGAGACAGGGAGGGAGGGAGGGAGGGAGACAGGGAGGGAGGGAGGGAGGGAGACAGACAGAGAGAGGGAGGAAGGGAGACAGAGAGAGGGAGACAGAGAGAGGGAGACCGAGAGAGGGAGACAGAGAGAGGGAGGGAGACAGAAGGAGGGAGACAGAGAGAGGGAGGGAGACAGAGAGAGGGAGGGAGGAAGACAGAGGGAGGGAGGAAGACAGAGGGAGGGAGGAAGACAGAGGGAGGGAGAGAGGGGGAGGGAGAGAAAGATAGGGAGGGAGGGAGAGGAAGAGAGAGAGAGGGAGAGAGAGAGAGAGAGAGAGAGATATGTGTGTATGCTGGATCTGGTTTGTCAGTGGACGAAGACGTCCACTACAGGGGCCTATGTTCAACCTCATGGTCACAGGTTTTTTTTGGCTCTAGCCCCGCCCCCTCTCTCACTGACCCCGCCCCCACCATTGCGGCCCTCTGCCACAAACCACACTGTAATTTTGGCCCCTGAGAGAAAGTTTGTGAGTACCCATGCCCTAGGCTATTGTATGTCTAATCCTTTTCTTTCAGCGGTGTGTTAAAGTTCCTGTTAGTCATAGAGACCCCGCAGATTTGTGTATGTGTATTTCATCATTGTTAAAATAAAGAGACCCCATTTCTTAGTGAACTAGTGTGTATTTGTGGTTCTTATGATAGAGAGCGTTTTTACTCCTGCAAGCAGAGTGTCTCCTATTTCAGAGAACAGGTAACCTTTTCTTCTAGTCAGATGTTAAGTCTGAACAAGTAGGGAGAAAGAGGAGCCCTTGAGCTAGGGAATTGTTGACACTAAGTAATTCGGCCATCCCATAATATTATTGTAGTAGCGAGCCCTTAGTGAATAGTGAGAGAGACTTCCCAACATAGAGACAGAGAGCTGAAGGTATTCATAGGAAAGTGGTCGTCATTGGTAAGTGGCGTTAATGAGAACATTGGGAAGGAGACCAGTGTTTAGATCTGCCGGATTGTAGATCGTGTGTAAATGAGAGCACTGGGAAGGAGACCAGTGTTTAGATCTGCCGGATTGCAGATCGGATTGTAAGTGAGTGGGCACCAGGTAGGAGACTGGTGTGTAAGTCCCGCTGGATTGGGGACACAATAGAAAGAGAGTGAGCACTGAGGCTGCAGCTCAGTGTGTATGACACGCCAGATTGCATGTCGAGTGAGCACTGAGGGTAATCAGTGTGTAATGGTAGATAATCAGAACTGCCCAAGGGTAGATTAGTCTGGACCCATGTGGTCGCGAGACTATGAGGTATGAGTGTGGTGTAGGGCATGGATGTCCTTAGTAATCAGTGAGTATTCTTAGTATCCCTATAGATTTAGTGGTGTTTCTGATGATATGAGCTTGTATATTGCGAGTTCCCCATCCTCAGGTAGGTACCCAGGTGCCTGGATAGATGGTCCTGAGGAGGGAGGTGGTTACATTCTGGCTGGGTTAGAGGGGCTCTCAGGAGCTGATCCCATCTGGTCCGAAAATCCGGTCGGTACATCCGGGGAGCCAAGAGTCTGGAGACCCAGGGAGATAGCAGTGCTCCGGAGTCTGACAATCCAGGGGTCTTCAGTGCAGGCCTGTGGTTAAGGAGTCCGGGGGCTCTTAGTGCAGTGACCTAGGCATCTAGGGGTGCTCGGTGCAGCGACTCAGGGGTCCAGCGGTGTTCGGTGCTGTGTTCTGGGGTCCAAGGAATGCTGAGTGCTGTAACCCAGGGGTCTAGAGATGCTCAATGCTGTGTTCTGGGGTCCAGGGATGCCCAGTGCTGTGTTCTGGGGTCCAAGGGGTGCTCCATACTTTGTTCTGGGGTCGAGGGATTTTCAGTGCTGTAACCCAGGAGTCCAGGGTGCACAGTGCTGTAACCCAGGAGTCCAGGGATGCTCAGTGCTGTGTTCTGGGGTTCAGGGATGCCCAGTGCTGTGTTCTGGGGTCCAAGGGGTGCCCCATACTGTGTTCTGGGGTCCAAGCATGCTCAGTGCTGTAACCCAGGGGCCCAGGGTGCATGGAGCTGTGATCTGGAGCGGGTCCTGTGAATGCAGATGCTGAGTGGAGCTGGTGTAGTCGCGATCATCTGTGACCCTCCCGGGGGCGCGCTCTCTCTCCGAGGGTCAGTCCAAACTCCGGTCCTACCTTGGCAACACCTACCGAGCCCGGGCTCCACCGTTTGGATGTGGCGCCGGCTCCGACACACACTGGATGGCAGGTCCAGGCCAGCTGGGATGAGCCCGCCCCCGGGGCAGGGTGGGAGGGCCGGGGCCGAAGGGACAATGAGGCACTGATGCGGCCTCGCCACATGGAGGGACAACTAAAACTGTCTCCGGACATTACGCCCTCATTCAACCACTCACAGACCAGGAATGCGCCCCAAGACGCACACACGGAAAATACATGGAGATGGACTAGTCTGGGGCACGTATGATGGGCCCTCCTGAGAGGGACGGCTGGTGCCTGACCACAGAATCCAGGACTGACGCCCCCGGGGGCCAGATGTGACTCTGAGAGGGAGGGGCGCAGGGGGAGAGCGTGGCTCTGTGCTTGCTGTCCCAGCACCACATACAAAGGCGCGGGTACTCCTCGAAGCTTCACAAGCTCTGGGCTCGTGAGCGTTTAATCCTTCTAAAGCCGATAACATGAGTAATTACAGCTAAGATTATAGTAATTACAGCTCTGATTAAATAGCTCAGCCACAATTTACTCAGTGGTAGCATGGCACCGTCAACCGAAACGCCTCAAGGCACTTTCTTATAGACAGCACTATATAACCTCACACCTTACAACCATGCAGAACCAATGGAGTAGCATATTACAGTACTACCCAAAAGTGCTTCGAGGATTTATGAGGGTTACGTGTCGCTATACATTTGCTACACTATCACTAGGAGAGAAATCGTTTTTAAAAAATGGGCACGGCGTTGACAGCCAACAGCGAGGGTGGTCACAGAAAGCCACAATTCTCTATTCCAAGAAAGAGCCTCTTCTCCCTGCCCTGCGACACTACAGTCTTTTCTAACCCACCCTCCCTGCAGTCTCTCCCACAAGCGCTTTCTCTGTTCGGGAGAAGTAGCCCCTACCCTCGCCTCCTGTCAAAATACCGGTGGAAAATAACACGCCAGGACTCGCCCTCGAAAACAGCTTCTGTGCGCTAGGCAGCGCAAACAGGAGGCCAGTGTCTGCTCTACTTACTGAGACCCCACTAAGTGGCCAAACTACTATAAAACAAGGGTTCTCTGGCATACACCACCAAATACGGTCTGTTCGGCTACGTATGGTCTGTTTACAACACAGACTTGCAGGATAAAAACACAAACTAAAGTTTTTCACAGCGTCATACACAGCTAAAGGTTAGCACTGTACACTGTAAACAACATTTGTGTAGCAGCATTTAGGGGACCGCCAGACTCTAGCTAAGAGGAGCATGTATCATGTTCCTAGGGAGCAGGGAGCTTAAAGCAGGGTTGTTTCTAGTAAAACTAGTGGTGCGCGCGAGCCACAGCCACACACGTGGTTTCAATTATCGCGCCCGTGTCTGGGCACGATAATTGAAACCACATGGCCTATTGGTGTCTAATACACGCACCAAGCGCGTAATAGACATCAATAGGCCATGGGCGGAGCAGTGCGCCCGCCTCTGGCCAATTGCGTGCAGTCTTTTATAATAAGACGCACGCATAGGCCAATGGGGTAGCACAAAAGGAAAAGCACACGCATGAGCGTGTGCGATTCCTAGGTTATCTTCAAAACCCTGTTTTTCACCTTCACCTACTGTCTCACGCAGCGCGAGCACTGCTGCGCAGAGCAACGCTAGTCGCGAGACCTAAAAAAACATACATCACAGTCAAATAGGCACTGCATTTAATTACCTATCTGTGTTTGCAACAGAAGTATAAATGCGCAGACATATACATTCTATCCAGTCTAAAGTTCAAACGTTTATCTGCTCATACAAGGATATTGCTATGGGCCAACTCAAGTCCCCAAAGATAGCAAGCAGAAGCTAGTCTGATTACCTGTGTGTTTTAAGGTGGTATTTGCGGTGTGCTGGCCAGACAAATGTCTTTTCACAACCCTCAAATGTGCATTTAAGCCTCTTTTCAGCACGTGGATGGTGTGGTATAGGAGTAGGTTTTTTCGGCTGTCCATTACCAGAGCCAGCTTGTGCACTTTCTCCTGAAACAAAAAGAAGATTCAATGAAGCTGATCAACCCAATCATATACAGAGACAAGCGTATGTGTGTTTAAGATAGTATTTACCAAGCACTGGCCATGTAAATGCCTTTTCACAACCACTGAACGTGCACTTTAGCTTTTTCTCTGAACGGGGATAGTGTGGGTTCACATTAGGCTCTTTTGGCTGGCCATCTCCTAAGCAGCTTTGTGCATTTTCTCCTGAAAGAAAAGTAGGATAGTAACTAATCAAACCATGAATCAATACAGCTGAGCAGATTTGTGTGTTCTTAAGTAGTATTTACGGTGTGCTGGCCAGACAAACGTCTTTTCGCAACCCTCAAATGTGCACTTCAACTTCTTCTCAGCACGCGGATGGTGCGGGGTTGGGTTGAGTTCTTTTGGCTGTATGTCACCTGAGCAACTATGTGCAATTTCCCCTGAAACGAAAGAAGAAGAAAACAACCCATCAAACAATACAAGCATGCATAAAGCGAGTGATTACAAGTGCAACCATTGGTTAAAAGCCACATTTCCCAAACAACAAATCTCCATCTGTGAGCTCTACCACTTCTTCTATTTAGCTTGTAATCCAGTCATTGCACATGAGCTCACAAAATTGCACTACCGGAGCATGCATATACATGGGGCAGGTGAGAAGGAGGTGAAGTTTTTTAAACACAAGGTTAGCTCACTAACAGGTCGTATATCCACGGGGCTGCAAGAACAAATAGAATCCTACACAAACCCCAGTAAAGTACAGAATTCAGGCCCACCTAGAAGCGTGCTGAGCTTGTGGCAAGCAAACTGAAGACTTCTAATCCCAAGCCTATATAACTAGCAAAGAATAGGATATAGGTCAGCAGTGTTGGACAGAAAGCAAAATACAGGAAAGTATTGTTACTGGGAAACTATACAAACTGAAAGAAACCAACGAATACAAGCCTGGGGACCATGTAAGGCGTAGGAGGCAATCTCAAATTATTCTGCTGCAGAGTTATAATACTGACATTGCCCTCTATAAAACGAAGCAATTTTAGCTTGGGTAAGAGTACTATTATTAAGGTGAATCTCTCCAGCAGTCCTAACCTTCTCAGACATATTGAACGAGTCCACAATGCAAAGTTTGTACCTATCCAGCAGGCACTAAAAGACGATCACATGGCAAAGTTAAAAGGAATACATGCTTCTAGTGGAACTTACCGGAAACAGAGATTAATGGTAGATTTCATTAACACCCAAAAAAATAAACCAAATAGGAAAAAGCAGCTGGATGGCACATTTGCTTTAATGACAGAGCAAAATTTGAAGCCTTTATTGGCTGTTGAAAATGCTCCGTTTCAGAGTCTTGTAAGGAAGTTCTACTGTAACCATGACATTCCTTCAAGAAAGATGCGGCCATATACCATATTACCAAAAGTTCAAAAACAAGTCTAAGGTGAAATGTTTTTAGAGTTAGCTTCAACTTTTGACATTTGAACATCATAGGGCAATGATTAATCCTTGGCATTAACTGGTCATGCACTTCAATTTACGGGAAGAAGGAAATAATTCAAATGTATTGTGAGGTCTTTAGAGAAGTACAAAACTTAGAATTTAGCAAAATAGGTTTCTTCAATTATATAAGAATGTAGTATGCCCTTAGGAAAAATATGTTCCCTTACTGCAGATTATGGAGCTAAGCCTGTGAAGGAAATCAACCTTTTTGGCCTGACAGGCAATCATATCCGATATATGGGGCACTGTCAGCATCTTACTGTGTACAAAGTAATAGGACATGTGAGACTGGTGGACAAAGTGCATTGCTATTGATACATTTTTCAGAAATGGTCCTGCAGATTCTTATTTGTTGAAAGATATGGAGATTAGAAATAACCTACTGAAGCAAAAATAAACGGTAAAAGAGGAGTTGGAAATTTTGGAGTCATTTCTATTTACCACAGCAAAAAAAAAAAATCCAGTCAGCCATAAGCAACATGCTCTATGGTGATTCCAATAATAACTGAAATGCAACTATATCCGTGAGAAATAAATTCTCATTATACTGTCAGCATTGATGGGGAACACAAAACTGATGATAGCAATGTAAATGATGTTGATGCTGCATATCCTCCACAAGAGAGAAACCACAAGTCATAAATCTGCAATTAGATTGATCAGCAGAATTGCAGAAGATCTTGTATATGTTTCATTTGAAAACATTGAAAAGCATGGAAGTTTAGGTGAGGGAACCACATTGGATCCTGCATTCAAAGCATGTAGTTCTGAGGAACAACAAGCAATGGATATACAGGAATTCAGCAGATGATTACTGTTGGACTTGGCCTTTTTCCCCCAAAATTTTTCGCTTTTGACCCCCTTACCTAGGATGTCTCCCCCATGGGATTAAACCTGTATAGGCCATGAGTGGTGTGAGACCCCTTTTGAAACATGTAATTACCTGACATAATGTGAGCACTTGTAAAATCCCCCATTTTAAAACTGCACCCCCATTTTGGAAATGTACCTGACTGAAATGTATTGTTTTTAAAATGGATGCCATGGCCATGGGTTTTGCCACTGGACTGACATAGGTCAGCGGTCTAGATAATATTACCCAGCTACCCCTAGTTTTGGAGGGAAAGCCTGGCACCCAGGGTGCTCACCCCCTCCCCTAGAACCAGTTTAGGCTAGATGTGCCAACATTCTAGAAGGTCCTGGCACTGCCTGGGAGGAGGGTATAAATAGGGGAAAGTGTCACCAGAGTTTTAGTCAGCGCTGGGACAAGGAAGGGAGGGGGACCTGCTGTGAGGTGCGACCGCCACATGGGCCTGTGAGCTGGGCCCTGCACCCCTATAAACCCCCCCGCTGCTGTCCCCATGGGCCCCTGACAAGGGAGGGCCCTACCCAGGACACTGACGCCGTGGGACCTTGAACTACGCCAGCGCTGAGGGAAAAAGGTGCCCAGAAGAGGAGGAATGCTGTGGGCTTGAACCCCCCAGGAGGTGAGGAGTGTGCCCCTGGGGCTGGCTGTGGAGCTGTTCGCCCCCCTCCGTGAGAAGCGCTATAATTTGGAAGCGCTGGGCTGTGAGGTGCCTATGGTGAAGGGCTGTGGACAGCTGACAGGCGTAAACTGCCGTATCACCCCATAAGCGCTGGATGTCTAAAGACTGTTGCTGCCTGTGGAGCTGCCTGGGGAGGATTGTGCCCCCGAAGTGCTGTTGGCTCTGAGGACTGTGTGGGCTGAGGGAGGAGCTGTCCTCCGAGAAAAGCGCCCCCTTCCAGTGATAGCGCTGAGGGAGCTTACCCCTCGTTGTGGCGTGCGCTCTGCGTGAGGAGACTGGCATCCTGTGAATAGCGCCGATTGAGGAGGCGCGCTGGTTACCTGAAAATAATTAATTAAAAGGGAGCCTACCCCTTATTGCCGCCGATTTCACCGCCGCAGCCCGAGGAGTGTTGGCGCTGCCTTGCGCCCGTTGTAAGTTGGTGAAAATCACCACCGCGGCCCGGCACCGCCTTTCAGGGACCCCCACCGTTGTGAATATCGTTGCGGCGACCCCCGGTGTGAGGAGAGGGCCGCCGAGGTGAAGACAGGGCCGCGCTAGGCCCTGAGGCCGGCAGATCCCCTATCACGTGACGGGGGCCCGGCCGCGTCATCGGCCCGCCCCCGCCGCGCACGGATTGGCCTGCGCGGCCGTGACCCCTGAGGCCGCGCAGGGATTGGCTGACGGCTGGGAAGGCCAGGAGAAGGAGATTCGAAGCCCCGGGTCCCCGTGAGGTAGGAGGGGGACCCGGGTGAAGTTTGGTTGCAGGGCCCCCGTGCCAACGAGGGAGCCCCGAGTGAAGCGACCGGAGCGGGAGGCCACCCCGCCGGTCTGTGCCCCGAGGGAGAAGGTCCGGTGAGGTAGGCGGGGCCGGGGCACACTGTCGGTGCCAGCCCCGCCTCCCGACCTGAAGCGCCCGGGGGAGAGCAGCTGTGAGGCTCCCGGGAGGACCTGAGGAGCCCCGATTGAGCCGCCCAGACCTCCGGTGAGGAGGAGGAGTCGGGTGACTCCCCCAGAGGGGAGAAAAGTTCCCTTCGCGTGTGCCACGTCAGGGGGGCCTCGAGGCACATTGTCGGTGCCTGCCCCTACGCCTTGCAGCCCGGGTCCCCACAAGATCAGAGGGGCCTGGGAGAGGCGGAAGTCACGAGAAGGTGCTGCAGGTGCCGCAGGGCTCCCGGTTGGTCAGGGAAGCCCTGCAGTTGAGAGCACTGCACAGCAGGGGCATCGAGGCACATTGCCGGTGCCTGCCCCCACCGCAAAGGAGGTCCTGGACAGCCCGGTGAGTGTGGGCAACAATATACAGTGTGGGGGTGGAGAGGGTAACGGAACACAAGGTCGGTGTTCGCCCCTCCCCTGCCTCTGTTGACTAGGTGGAGCCTAAGTGCCCAGAAGCCAAGTAAAGGCTGCTGGTGACTGTTGCTGCAGAGTCCCGGGATACCTGAACTGCCTATAGAAGCCCCTGTGCACCCTAACAGTCTCAGGGAGGGAGGTAAAATGTTGTCGTGGGCCCCAGGAAAAGGTTTGACATGCCTAGCCCAGCGAGGGGTTCATTGAAATGCGCCTTTTTGCCTGTTGCCTAATTTTCCCTGAAGTGTCCCACCTATATATGTAGGCCCCGAGGAGGGTTTGCCCTAGGTTGAGGATCTTAGGCCCTGAGGCTGGCCCCATTAGGTTAAAGGTAATACGGGCCTAGTGGTTAGGTTATTGCTATCTGCCTGTTCTCCTTAATAAGGGTGGGCTGTTGTGTACACCCTGATGTTGATTCTCCAGGGTTTATGGTAGAGGAAGCCTTGCTGTGTTCGTACAGGTGCCCCTGGTCCAGAAGTAGGGCCCCTACCTGATATCTATGCTGGGCGATGTATGTTCCGCCTAGGTTGTTCTATAGGTTGGCCTGACATGTAATACTAGGTCCCTGGTTGCATCCCATGCTGAATTGTTACAGGTGTTCCTGTCTATTCTGTGCCATGATGCCCTGATGTTTCCCTTACAAGGGTCGTGTTGGAGTTATATGAGTTTACTGATGCCAATGCATGTTAATGCTTTCGCCCGATGTTTGATATCCCTATGCTGATTTATTGCAGGTGTTCCTGTATGTTGGGATTTACTGTGATGCCCTGAAGTTTCCTTTACAGAGGTGGGGTTTGGCGTAATAACGCACAAAGTGTATTAATGCATAATATTAGAGTTTGCAATTACAGCCTACCCCTAAGGATGAGACCCTGAGTTGGCCCCGCCAGATTGGCCCCAGGTCTAATGTTCATTTAACCAACCATTTTTATTACAGCATGGACTTTGGACTCAACCCTTTTTGTCCCATGTAAATAATTCCCCAGGATGTACTTGGCTCTGGCGCCAGTTGGCGCCTTGTTGTGACTACCACTAGTCTATTTCTTTTTACCTTGCAGGTTGGAGACATAACTAAACTTAATCTTTTTCCAACCAAAGGTGGTGTCTTGACTCTTTTGTAGTGTGCCTGGTGTGTTGACTGAGGGTACTGCGTGAATGCTTCACATGTCCTCCAAGTTTGGCCTGCCCGCTTGATGCCATGCTACCCCCTTTGAGACGTGGGCAACCCCCATTTCCAACAATTACCAAAACAATTTCTTCCACAAAAAGAGTATGGGCCTCCACCCACCCAAAAATCAGGAACTGACCTCTGGAACGTGATTGCAGGTGGAAAAGAGGAATCTGAAAAATCGAAAGCTTCAAACTGGTCAAGAGTAGACAAGTACATTGCTGAAGATATTGAGGACATCATAACTGATGTGTTTTTATGGGGAAGGGGATACAGGGGGAAGAGAACTCAAAAAAATATCCTATCCTTTTAAAATCAGCACTGAAATATCTCCATGGAACTACAACCTCTGAGCCTGATTCACAAAGGTAAACTTACAAGTTGTACACTTTTTCAGTATTCACAAAACTGCATTTTTATAGCAATTTTACAAGGGCGGGGAACTCTGTATATAAAAAGATAAGACAGGCCTATCTTTTTATGTGCAGAGTTCTTCGCCTCTGATTGCAGAGTCTCTGCACTCGTAAGCTTACTAATAAAATGCAGTTGTGTGAATACTGAAAAAGTGTAAACTTACAAAAAGGTGCAAGTTTACCTTTATTAATCAGGCCGTCTATTCCCAGTGAACAAGCTGTTTAGCAAGACTAGTGAGAACTAGTATAAGGCAGGCATGTTTAAAACCTTCATATGTTTTTTTTTTTTTTGAAAACTTTTATTTCGACAAAGCAATACAAATACAGACCTACAACCACAGGGGCCGGCCAGTAGCAGCGGATATCGAAATCAAAAATAGTACACAGCTCATCAGCCGACAACCCGGGGGTTCGGCAGCGATACAATATGCCCATACGATGTTCTTGTCATGATAGGAGGATTAATGAAAGGTTTCACATTTTTTTTTTTTTTAAAACAAACATAACATAATTCGAGATGACATTTAAAATGTATGTGACTGTCTCAGATAGCAGGGGGAGCGACCCAGTTAAAGGCAGATGTAAAAAAGGATATGGAAACACGAGGAGGGAATGAAGGGGTCAGGAGCGGACAAGCAAGTAACGTACAATAGGATATAGACGCATGGGATGCCCTGTCATGGGGACAGAGGAATATCATTGGTTTCTACAAAGGGGGGGGGGGGGGGGGGGGGGTTACAAATCTCTCCACGATATGAGCTCCATTGACCCCATATCCTCCCCCATTTCTTAGGTCTTCCACGGGCGGTGTACACGGTTTTTTCTCTGAACATGCACCAATCCATGTTTTCCTCCCAGGTTGAAACCAGGGGTGCCCGCTGAGACCCCCACAGCTGGGCTATGTCTCTTTTCGCAATCATGTTGCCGAGGGTGGCCCATTGAGTCTGCGCTACGCTATAATCATTCGGCTCCCACACGTTCAGCAGACACCTTCTAGCCTCAGGCAATAACAAAACACCCGTAACCTCTTACATAACCTCATGCACTCGTCTCCAATACATCACCACGTCCGGACATTCCCACAAAATATGAAGAAAAGTAGCAAGCATACCACAGCCGCGCCTACACAACCCATCCATAGAGTAACCCATGCGCATCAGGCGTGGACCCGTGACATACACGCAGTGTAAAATCTTCAATTGCACCAGCCGGAGACGCGCCGGAATCGCGACTTCCTTAGGGGATGATATCGCGGCCTGCCAATCTTCGTCATCCAGCTCCAACCCGTCACCAGTCCAGGCCCCACAAAGCTATACAAGAAGATCCGAGCGGTCATTGATTAGCTTTTTATAAATGAGGGAGATGGTACTATCCAGGACATACCCGTCAAGCACCCTGTCTTCCAAGGGAGAGGACTCTGGGATAGCGGTACCGGTCGGGAAGACGGATCCAAGTGCATGACGAACCTGCATATACCGGAAGTGCTCTCTATCGCCCAGTTTATACTCTTGTTGAAGTTCCATGAAGGATTTGATCCTAGCCTTGACCCAGAGGTCTCCTACCCTACTAATGCCAATAAGATCCCATTTGTCAAATCCCTTTGTCGTCCAAGGACAGCCCAGTCTCTCCGCCGCATAAAGCGGAGTGGCTCTGGTCAGCCTGTCTGTCCATCCCGTGGCAGCAGTCGCAGCGCCCCACACTCGTACCGCAACCCTAGTGGGACCGGTGGGATTGTTCCCCGCCGACCTAGAGTACAGCGCCCTATTGTAGTCTCCTCCCGGCAGCTGCCATTTATCCATCTCGAATGCCGGATTCGGGACCAGACCATACATTGCGTGGTTAATCGCACTCAGTTGTGACGCCCAATAGTACCGTTTTATATCGGGTAACGCTATACCACCGACTTACCAGGGCAAACTCAATTTCGCCAGCGCAATGCGAGGTCGCCCGCCCCACACCAGCTTTCTCTGGAGGCCCTCGATCTCCTGGAAATAACTAGCAGGCCCCAAGTCAAGCGTGTTTTGGAGGGCATACAGAAATCGAGGGAGGGACATCATCTTGAACAAGGCTGCTCTCCCAACCGGGGACAGCGGCAAACTACACACCACGCTGCAACGTCGGACTGAAGCCGGCGGAGTGGCGGAAGCAGATTCCTCTCAAACCGTACGGCTGAGTCCAAGGAGATATAAATCCCTAAGTATTTAAAGCCGTCACGCGATACTGGTATCGGGCAGACACGGGACAACAGTGGCATTTCTGCAGTGAGCGGGTAAATGCAGGACTTAGACCAATTGATGGCTAAACCCGAGTTCCTTCCAAAGGAACGTAAGACGTCAAACAACACTCCTAGTGACATACGAGGGGAAGTAAGGTATAACAAAATATCATCGGCGTACAACGATATACTGTCCTCGAAGTCAGGGGACCAACTAATGCCCTTAAGCGACGGCTCCCACCTAAGCCACGCGGCAAGGGGCTCAAGAGCAAGCGCAAAAAGGAGCGGTGATAACGGACAGCCCTGTCGCGTGCCTCTTCCTAGGACGAAAGGCTCCGAGGCCCTACCGTTGACAACCACTTGGGCCATTGGTTGTTCATAAAGGAGTCTGAAACCAGGCAATAAAATGAGGACCAAAACCGAATTTAGCGAGGGCCGCCCACAAATACGGCCATTCGATCGTGTCGAAGGCCATCAAGGCATCCAATGAGACCAAAATGGCCGACTCACGAAGTGACCCCACCCTTGCCAGTACACCATGAAGGCGGCGTAAATTGAGAGCCGTATTCTGATGAGGAATGAACCCGGACTGATCAGGGTGTATCAAATCACCAATAACCGTGATCAAACGATTCGCCAAAAGTTTCGCCAAAATTTTAGCCTCGACGTTCAAAAGCGAGATCGGCCTATAGGAAGAGCATTGATCACGAGGCTTCCCATCTTTGTGAATGGCGACAATGGACGCCAATCTCTGATCCCGGGGAAGAACCCCGAGATCTCGCGATTCCAAAAACATTTGGCGAAGGTGTGGCGCCATCTTGTCTGGACACAATTTGTACAGCTCTATCGGGAGACCATTCAGGCCGGAGGCCTTCCCTGAATGAAGGGAGCGGATAGCAAGCGCTATTTCATCAGTAGAAAAATCCACCTCCATAAGCTCTCTATCTGACTCCGAAAGGCTAGGCAGCGCGATATCTGTAAGTAGCAAATGTGAATCCTCCTCCGGCCTGTCCGAGACCGGCGCGTAGACCTTCTGAAAGTGCTGAGCAAACACCGCAACTATCCCATCCGGGTCCACAACCCGTTCACCGTCCTCTCTTACCACAACAGGCACCACACGATTCAACCTTTCACTCTTATCCAGCCACGCAATCAACTTCCCAGCCTTGTCACCAACATCATACAAACGCCCCTACTGCTCATGACTCATCATCCTCGCCGAGTCCGTCACCAGCGCCCTGTAATCGGCCTGCTTAAGGGCTAAAACATGCAAACCCTCGGGTGTGACCCCTGAGTCCAACTCTTCTTCCAGAGACGTGATTTCAGTCTCCAACCTCACCACTTCCTCATTCTTGCTTTTCCTCGCGCTAGCGATCAGGGAAAGGGTTTTACCCCGAACAACTGTCTTAAAGGCCTTCCACAGGGAAACCGAAGAGGACACAGGCCCAACATTCTCCACAAAATAATGGTCTATACATTTAACCACCTCAGCCCTGGTTTTCGGATTGCCTAGGTGCCAGAGGTTGATTGGGGCAACCCGGCCCCCGGCTTCCAGTTGTACATCAATCGTAAGCCAGAGAGGAGAGTGATCCGAAATCCCCCGAGCAAGATGTCGAATTTCCCTCACAGAGACCATCTGCACCGCTGGCACCAGGATATAATCGAGCCTCGAGAGACTCCCATGAGCTCCTGAATAGAAGGTATATTGTGCCTGCCCAGGGTGTAGGTGTCTCCAGCAATCCACTAAACCCAGCGCATTTAGGAAGTTGCTCATCCATAACTGTGACCTCAAAAGAGTCCGGGGGGGGTGACGATCCTCGCTACCACAAACAACCGAGTTAAAATCCCCACCAACCACCAACCTGCCCAGAGGGAAGTTCAGCACCACTCTACCCAGATCAGAAAACATGACAGACTGTAAACCCGGTGGGACATACACAGAAAGAACCAAGATGGTCTTCCCCTCCCAGCGACCCGTAATGGCCGCGTACCGGCCTCTATCATCTAACACGGTGTCATATATCTCCAAGGGGAGGGAACTCCTAACCAGGACACCCGCCCCCCTCGACCCAGTAGTGAATCCTGAATGCGCCACCAAACGGTATCCCTTTCTATTCAATGCCTGGCAAGCATTTCCTATCAGATGTGTCTCCTGCAGTAATACTATATCAGGTGAAAGACGTTTCAGATACTGTAAAACAATCCCCCGCTTGATCCGATCACCCAGACCGTTGACATTCCAAATCAGCACCCGCAGCCCCCTACCCCCCATTCCAAGAACATGAGCTGTGCTCCCCCCATAGAGAAACAGACACAGTGGTCAAAGTGTGCAGCGAAATAGAACCTCGGGATAAACAAAGAAACAAAAACGAAAAGCCCCCCCACCCCCAGGAAAACCCGTAGAACACCCCCCCACCCTGCACCCCTGCGTTAGACCCAAAAGCCACCCCAACTTGCAGTGTGCCTGTCGCCCCATTAAACTAATCTACGAAAAGAGAGAGAAAGACCCCTTAGAGGAGGAAGAATCCCGAGCCCTCCCACCACCGGGCAATCAACAGGTAGTCACATAGTAATAGTCAAACCCCCGCTGCAAGTCCGTATAGGTAGCACGCCGGTGGGGACTCACTCCACCCGTTCCTCCAGGCCACCTTCAGCTCCCGTCGGTTGGTCCTGTCGATCACGGTGTGCCGGCAAAGTATCGAGCCAGTCACTGGCAACCTCCGGGCGATCAAAGAGCACACGCTCCTCGTATTCGATCCTCACGCGAGCCGGGAACAGCATGGCGTACTTTAGTCCCATGTCTCTGAGGCGCCTTTTCACCCCGGTGAAGCTCATGCGTTGTTTTTGCACCGCCTGCGTAAAGTCCGGATAAAAGCTGATCGACGCATTGTCAAATTTAGTGGGTCCATTGGTGCGTGATGCTTGCAGGATAGCGCACTCTCTCTCGAAAATTAAAAATCCTGGCAATAATAGGTCTTGGTGCGGCGCCCAGTTTAGGCCTACCACCTGGGACTCTGTGGTCACGCTCCACGGTAAAAAAGTTGCCGAGTCTCTTAGGCACAAGATGATGCAGCACAAGATCCTCCACCAAAAGATCCGTGGAGAGCTCCGAGGAACTTTCCGGAACACCGATAATACGGACGTTGTTGCGCCTGGCCCGGCTTTCGAAGTCGTCCAGCCGACGGGCAAACAATTCATTTGATGATCGAAGAGTACGAACCTCCGCCTGTAGATCAGAGACATCTGTCGTGAGGTTTGCAGTCTTAATGTCCAGCGACTTGACCCGCTCGTTGGTCTTTGCGAGGTCTGTTCTGATAAGGTTGACTTCTATCGCAACCGTGTCTATCTTTAAAGCCAGGGTCTCATACTGCTGGCCCATCGAGGTCTTCACACCGGCAATGGCGCCCATGACATCCCGCAATGTCAAGTCTTCCATCACAGGAGAGCCATCTCCAGTCTCATCTGAGACTTTACCCGCTCCACCAAGGGATCCCTTCGGGTGGGTAAAGCGATCAATAGTATTGGATTGGGCGACACCCCCTCGGAATACACCCCTGGTGGCTCTCTTATCACTATCCGACCTGCCCGCCATGTTGGGTAGCGAGCCCAGTCGGGCCGTTCGAGATCTGGTGAGAATGGCTCCCCGCAGCACCAACCAGCAAAGGCAGGGATGAGGGCGAGAGAAGAAGAAGTGTAGGGCCAGCAGCCGGGCGAGGCCAACAGTCGCAACAGACAGCTAGTCTCAGTAGATGATGACCAAAAACGAAACTGAAAGTACCTCAGGGGCGACAGATGGATCTCAGTGGCCGTTGTTGTTCAATTGCCACCTGGGTATTTCAGGGACTCGAGGCCGCGGAGGTTCGTCGGTGTAGACCACAAAGTTCCAAGATGCAGAGAGTCTGGTTCCCAGCGGCCAAATCAATTTCCGAAAAGAGATAGTATGCCAGCAAAGCGTCAGCTAATAGAACCCGTCGCCCAAATCAGGATATGTGGCAGGATAGAAGCGGGAGGTGGAAAGGGTCTCGGGAGCCCTGTGCTCACGCGTCCATCTTGGATCCGCGCGTAGCTCCTCGCCCCAAAAAAAAAAAAAAAACCTTCATATCTTCATATGTTCAAATGCTGAGCTTGATGCAATCCAACTATAACAATTGTATACGAAAGTTGAAAAACAAATAATCAGTAAATATTTAGTACCAACATTATAAAAGAGTTGTGGCTTATTTCTACACATATTTAAAAAAAGTACGTCTTTTCTGAGCACTTTACCCTGTATGTAATAAATATTTCTAAGATACAAAATATTTACATAACCGTTTTATTTCCTAAATATTCCTATGGCTTCATTATACAACCACTTCACTTTTCCTTACAAAGAAAATTGTTTATCTCAGACACGCCCTTAATCCCTGTTCACAACTTACATAAGTTGTGTTAATGGGCCATTTCTTTCATTACCTTTTCTTGTTCTTCGGTACAGCAACTGCCCAAATTCTGCCAAAAGGCTAGACAAAAAACTGTTCTAACATCTAAGAACTATTTCAGCTGTGCACCCCCAGTCTAGTATTGTTTATTAATTATACTAAGAAATGTATGCATATTTTTCCATAGTGGATGGTGATGAGAACCCCACAGCCAAATGTATGCCCCTGCCAGTGTACGTGAAACTCGCACTCTTATTAGGTCGAGCTGGCGTTGGAGCGCGAAGCGCTCCCGCCAGCGAGTTCTATAGTCACCGTGTTAACTGGCAAGGGAGATAGAGCTGTGCACGAGCCGCTACTGGCTTGTGCACGAGCCGATTCAGCTCTGTGAACGCGCACGTCTCTGGAAGACGTGCTGCGCCCGAGTCGCCTCCCGCTTGTTGATGCTGGCCACGTTTTTGTTGGTGTTTGAAGTAATGTGTAGTTTATTCGCAGTAATGTGCTCTTGTTCTGATGTATGCCTTTAATGTTTAGAACGTTCTGTTGTAAGTCTAGTTGTTATTATTGTTGTTCTTATTTATTTACAATAAAACTTTTGTGAATATAATCATCGTAAAGTGATTATTAATACTGTCACTACACGTTCTTTTCCAGAATTCTGTTAGAACCTTTGTACAGCGTGGATTTTGCCTGTGTCCGTTAACCTGAGGAGGATCACGGTTTCTCATCACAACAAGGTTCAGGCCCATCTAGTGACTACTGCAATGGGGCCTTGCCACGGCATTTCCTGAAGAATACCTGTGGCCCTTAAGGCATTTTCTGAAACGGGATATTCAGTTTGTTACGTGACCCTACTGCTACAATCGACTGCCCTCTGGCGGCCCTCATCATTTTAAACGGGTGAAGCGCCGAGGCTGGCATTACACACAGCTTGAAGAACGCTCATCATTCAAAATCTTTTCGAAGCGATTGGTACATATGTGCCTGTTAGGGTTGTTCCATGGCCGGTTTCTTAATAGCTCCACCAGTATTTTAGTGTCCTGGCTTTTCTATCACAATGCTGAGCCCTTTATTGCTGTTTGGTGTTACTTTGCGGTACGCATCCATATCTTTTCACCTATATCTGATATCCACGCCCAATTAGCGTCCTTTTTAGCCTAACGTTTTAGGGATTCTAAAGGTATCCCTAAAAAGTATCCCTTGATGGAACCGAGAAAATAGCCGCCTAAACAAACGTAAATCTTAGGTGGAGTGGGGGTGCTGCACCAGAAAGTATTTTATTTTCTCCTAAAAACGAAAGGCTTACTGTGCGAGGATCGCACAGTAACCAGATAACCAGATGTCAGGAACAAACCGAGTTGTATCAAAAACACAGTTTTTGCATTTTTTTCTAAGAGGTAGGCATTTTTTCCTAATTTTTGTGGTTTCAACCTAATTGCAGTTTGTGGTGAAAGCAGGTGCGAAACTCGAGGTTGATCCTGGAAAGCTACACATTTCTGAAAAGTAGTTCAAATTCTACATTCAGAAAGGAGTCATTGTGTTAAATCACTCGAGTCCCCCCCCAAAACTGATTAAATAAAAAATGAATGAAAATGGGTAGGGAAAAACTCCTGTAACTTCTTGTCACAATGAGCAATTTACAAAAGCAATATACTGTTATGTCTAGCAAATCCCTCTGGGTGCAGCAATTACATAGAGTTTGTAGGTTCTCCAAAAATATGTGATACTCAGAGCCAACTGAACTGAGCCTTATACTGTTTCATTGTGAACCAGTTATACAGCAGTTAACATTGTACAATATAAAGAATGAAAACCTGGTTTGAACAAAACGTATGTATTTCTAAAATGTACACATGATACTGAATTTGGGAGCCGTGGTTATTTATACGTCTCTAAATTTGTGGTTAACCATACTATCATGATTCAGAAGGCATTTTTCAAAATGTCTTTCTTGCACACTGGCTTACATCTGGACACAAATGCAGAGAACCCTGTTGATAATAGAAATTGTATTACTAACCCGTGCTCCAATATGTCTTCTGATAAAAACAGTAGCCCACTTGTGTGGCTGGCCCTAGCGCCTGGGATACGAAATGTACCAAAATACGACCTGAAGGCATTATATTTCACTCGGTAGAATCCATGCTTTTTGTACAATGTAGGTTGCTTTGGAATTTGGGCCATAGCTCGGAGGCTGCTCCAGGGGAACATACCATACCCTGACATTTACGAAAACTAGACCGCTAGTTGTGCCCAGCGTGGTGTGACTTGTGTGGTTCTAACAAGGTTTTTTATGACCAGGAGCACCTGCAACCCTCAAACTTTCGGCAAAAAAACTCACATTTTCCTCACATTTCAGTGAGGGGACATTTCTGGAATCTGCAGGCATCCACAAATTACCTATCAGACGCATTCCCCCGTATCTGATAAGAATGGTACCTCACTTGTGTGAAAGGGGCTTTTGCCTGCAACAGGAAAGGGTGCATAATGGAACATGGGTGGATTACAATCTTCCAATCAAAATTAACCCTTTTAATTTTTAAAATGTAATGATGTAAACACGTTCATTACAATCAGAGTGGTCTCTAAAAACAATCTTTGATATTATTTAGACATTCAATTTAATCTGATTTACAAGGTTTATGATAGTATGGAATTATGAGATTCATACTCAATTGTATATATTGAATACAAGGATTTGCCTCCAATTTAAATTGTATGTGCATGTTCTTTAAGATTAATTCTTATATCAACTATATTGACAGTTTTGTTTCAATTCAGTACCCACTGCCACTTTTAAAACAGATAATTCAAGCATATAGAAATTATAGATTATGATGACATTGAATAGAACGAATATGTGTTTGACCCGTAGGACAGCTGTGTTTTTTTGGGAAGTCTGGATAATAACTTGGAACAGGTTGTCTCATTGCATGTCATCATAATCTATATTTTATGGAGAGGAACAAAAACTGTCCTGCAACTCTTTTGTGCCATGACTTGATGATTGCAAGGTATAAAAGATGGTTCCGTCTGTCTGGAGCCTCAAAATAATGGGTGTCCCAATAATGGACTGACCACTGAATAATCTCATGGGAGGAACCAGGTTTGATATCCAGGATCACATATCCAGTGTTTATGACAGAGAGTACAATAATAAGTATCAGCCACTATGATTTGTAAAGAGAAGAAGCAGGCACTTACCTTTACATTTGTGTCTGCTTCAGTCGTAATTCACCAAAGAAGGGGACGGCACAGCCCTGATAAGCACCAGATGTTCTCTAGTTTCTCTTATAGGAAGCATTACCCCTCTGCAGGGTTCAGAGGTAGAAGGGGGTCCCCTCTTAAGCCTCTCCCGCACCCCATTGTTCTGCTCTATGGGCCCATTTCAAATATCTTTGCCCAGCTGACTTCCCGCACCGTGACCGTACTTTGGACTCTTCTGCCAATGGCCGTATAATGTTACTTGTCTTCTGATAGTTGCCTGGTGTGGTTGTTGTGGCGCAGCGTGGGGACTGCTCAGTGTCCGATAGCTGGTGGTCGGCCTGTGAAACAGTTGCAATCAATCACCCCCTTATCAGGCGCGGCTCGGAGCTCGTTAGGTGATTCTCCTTTGCCAGCACGGGGTGATGTCATGGCCCTCACTTCATCCCCCCTACACTTAATTTAACCTTTTCCCTCTGTGCTGCGTGATGGGCGCCTCCACACCCATATCCTGTCTGGGGCTGGGAGGCAAGTCGTGGAGGGAAGGAGAGACGTTATCAGATATGTCCAGGGCGAGCCGAGCTGCACCCTTTCCGTTCCCGCAGCGTTGCTAATGCGGATCACGTTTAACGGACCTTGAGAAGGCTGTGCTGCTCACAGCTGCACCGATCAGAGTTGGCTCATATCCTGCGTTCCTCACCCGAGTCTTTTCAGATTTTTTAAAATTCACATTCTGTAGCTCAAATGCAGACCTGCGCTTACCTAAGATATTGACGCAGTGGGTGGGCGAAGGCGATAACATGGGTTCTGTTCTTAAACAAGTACATAGCGGGGGGGTTGCCTTCTACTCCCCTCACCCCACCGTCCCAACTTAACCGCAACGCCCCCTCTCAGAGAGAGGCTTGCATTAGAGCCCTCCTCCCCCGACAGCGGACCATTGCCCCATGGCGGCGTTTATGCCACCCACCCTCTTCTGCCTGAGACCTCATGCAGATCCGTACTTCTGTTCCCGGACAGTGGTACTACTTTGCACTCCTCCCTGAACGTTCAATTACTTATTAGCGCATGGAGCAAGTGCTTTTACTTAAGGATAGAGAAAGCAGGGACCGTGGGTAGGTAGTTCCCGGGCAGCATCAAAAGGAAGGGAGGGCGCTTGTTTCATTTTGTATTCATCCCTTCCCCACTATATGAATGAGTGAACAACAAGGCTCCTTGGAGCATACACTAGAGCGTGCTGCCACTTCCTCCATGGCCAGCCGGGGCAGACTACAAAACTAACACAGCGGGTGTCTGCCCAAGACGGTTGAAAGCACTGCGCCCTTTTGATGCTCAGTTCACCCTCCCAGCCTCTGTCAGCGCCAGGCTAATGGCTAACGGGAATCTCTCCATTTAAGTTTATTTATTCTCCTTTCCCAACAATCTATTTCACTGAGCTCAGGTTCCGCGTGTTAGACATTTAAACAGGGCATGAAAGTACAACATCTTTTTAAGTGCCTCGGTACTCTTCAAAGATAACTGACAACAAAGTTGAGCTTGTTTACACCATAAACTTGTGTGTGATCGGCTCCAATTACTGCTTATATGTGCTTTGTAATTATGTGCACGATGTAGGAATTTGATGTGTGTTGGTAGGTATGTATGTGTGTGGGAGTCTGTGTGGGTCTGTGTGTTTGTGTGTGGCATTTGCGAGAGATTAAGCTTTTGGCATTGTAAATGACAATGCCATTTATTTATCTGTTTTCAAAACCAACACATAAATAAAAATTGTCATTTACAATGCCAATAGCTCCAACTTTTTCAAAGGCGAGACCGTTGCATTGTAAATGCTTGTTTGTTGATATGGAGATAGAAATAACCTACCTGAAGCAAAAATAAACCATAAAGGAGGAGTTGGACATTTAGGAGCCATTTCTATTTGCCACAGCAAAATTATCCAGCCAGTCATAAGCAACATGCTCTATGGTGATTCCAATAATAACTGAAATGCAACTATCTCTGAGAGAAATACATTCTCATTACACTGTCAGCGTAGATGGGGAACACAACACTGATGATAGCAATGTAAATGATGTTGATGCTGCACATCCTCCACAAGAGAGAGCCCACAACAGTCATAAATCTGCAATTAGATTGATCAGCAGAATTGCAAAAGATCACCTCTAATTTCAACCCATTCCTCGACCACCTTCGTTATGCAAGTATAACGGGGATCCTCTTCTCGCTGATTTGAATGCTACTAATGGAAGAAGGTATGCACCTTCCAACGATCAGGGGTGCTAGGACAGGCACAAAAAGCATACAGGCTTCCCCTTGACACGTTGGTAAGCAATAGTGCAAAGACATCATTTTTTGTATAACAGCGAAAGACTAATTTTTCTTTAATTCAAATGTATTATTTCAATTAATTTTTTACTGCCCATTGAATGGTATTTGTATACAGGTGACATTAAATAGTCTATACAAAGCCACATAAAGCTCATGAAGCTACTGAAAATGAAGATTTACATATTTCATAAACATTAAAGGGTGTTTTCTCATACCATTGATGCCCCCTTTGGCACTTTTTGCCAGTTGGGCCCTGGTGGCAGCAATCAGACTGTCGTGTGCCAGTTCCTGAACACGCAAGAACCAAGGTGAGCTGCTGTCCGCGCTGTCATTAGACAAGAAATCATTCCTGGTGTCTTCTGCTGCATCTTGGACATACATCAAGTTCTCGGCAGAAGAGCCTAAACCTGCAGAGAGCAAATATTCCAAGAGAAACGTATTTTCAGGATCCGAAAGTTAAGTGGCAGTGATGTACATGGCCGAAATTTAGATTACGCTCACCCACATTGCTTCACATATGCAAACTGAATATCTCATCAAATAAAAGAGAGGGTGTCTATCCCATCCAAGAATATATATGGAAGCTTGTGTCTATTCCAACCAAATATACAACGTATAACCCTTCCAATTATAAATAAAACAGCTTGCTATCTAGTTCATGTGTTGTCTATGTAATTTATACATACACCTGCTTGCTATTATCTGTATTTAACCATATATTAGTGCAACATCCTTTTTCGAAAACATACAGCAACACTCTATTCCTTAATTCACTACAACAGTATGCTATTCGTTTCAATCATACACACAGTAATGAACTTTACTATTCACATCCTGTACTACATCCAATCATGCAGCAAGCACTTCACTTGTCCATACCATTCAGTAGTCTGCTATTTCCTCTACTTATATACATGAACCTCAGTACCAGCTTGCAATTCCACCAAATGATATATGAAGGAGGCAGTAGGTGAGTATCTCAGTTTTGCGTAAACAAAATATCTTACTATCTCATCAAAAATCCACTCAAATAAAAAAGATACCAATCTATCCTTTCAAGAAAACATACCGGATGTTACAAAGGGTGTTGGTAAATGTGCCAGGTATTACTAAAAAAGAAATCAAAGCCCCTTTATGTATGGGCAAAGCTCTTTGCTTTCTTCACTGAGGTCTTAGGCATTTGCTTGCCCTAAATGAGAACCAACTATCAAAGCTACTTATATTAAAGAACATGCTTTCTTTTTTCATTCTTAATGTTCAGCATTAAATATGTCAAAATCTAGCAACATCCTACAAAGAATGTAAATGGAGCATTTAACTGCCTTTTCTGTAAGGGGACTGTTACTTTTAATAAGGGAGCACATATGAAACAGACACATTTGTTCATTCAGATGCTGCAGTTTACAAAAGGGGTAGGCTAAATTTTAAGCTTCACTTGAGAAGTAACAACCTAGGCAATTTGACACATTAAATCACATATAAATCAAGAATATATAGCAATGGACTACAGCTAGCTCAAACACAAGTTTTTATTAGTCAATTGACACAAGTTAAAAAAAGTTCATTTATATGACATTAAAATAGCAGTAAAAAATTCATAGTATATAATTGACATTCACACATTAACAATAAACAAACAATAAAAAATGGGGGTAGGTGGCATGAAAATTCAATCTCTACGCGCGTTTCGGCGGCCAGCGCCTTCTTCCTGGAGCAGCCACACAATATCTAAAGGTGAAGATACATACAGAACATAAAATTATATCGATTCTTAATCACATAAGGAGTATAGCTAACTTTTATACATTTTGTTTAAAAAGAGAGTTTTTGTAGCAGCTGTAGATTAATAAAAAGCAACGAAGTGAATTACAATTGTCTTGTCATTTCCTTGCGAAAATTAAGTCTGTCTATTTAAGAAGGGAAGGGATTATAAAAATATTTTTCAAATAATGCCAGAGTAAATGCCATTAATGGGCATTTGTATAAAGATTTTTTATTAATGAAATCGCATATATCGGTAAGACCATGTTTGATGATCTATATTGCAATTTCAATAAGTGATCAGAATGCCTAATAGATTAGGTAACATTTCCTTTAATCTAAAGCATAAATATGCCCATATTTTTTATTAAGTTTATCGTATTTCAATAGGGCATAGCAAAAAACATTGTTCATCATGAGTTGATCTGATACTTACTAATGGATAATTTTAGCAAGAAGTTGTTTAAAATAGATTTTCATTTTCTTTTTGGAATCCTTTCAATGTCAGATATGATAAAACTAAGGGTAAAAAGGGACAGTATCACAGATACTTGTTAGTGTATAGGGATTGTTGCCATTCATTAAGAGAAAGGGTCAATTGGCGCTGTTTTTACCTGATTGTTTAGATGATTAAGTATTTAAGCCCGCCAGCCGGAACCCTTTAATGTGGATGGGTGCTTGATAAGATTCGTTCCTGGATATTCTAGATTTCAGATCTTTGTCGTGGTGGGGAGGAGAGAGATAATAGAATTTATAATGTTTATTTATTATTTATCTCTTTTCTAAAAGAAGAGGTTATGATTCATCAGACAATCAAAATTATACAGTGTCAAGGATAGCGGTATTATTCTTACCTACTACACTATATTTTTGATTCTTTTAAGATCTTGTCATTAGACTTGCGGATTGTTGATATATTCTTTTGGTACAGTTCTGAGCCCTTAAAAGAAGCACATCAAGATTATACTCAGGGATCCATTGTCTATTATTTACTTTATGATAATTAGGTCTCTTCTGTTGTTGCCTACAGTCTTACCTAAAACGGTGGGTACTTGTCTTTTACAGTTCTCAGGAATGTAAGGAGATTCTTGATCCTCAGTGGTGCTGAGATTGAGAAGTTAAAAGATCTCCCTGCCTAAGATAAAAAGGAGAGTATGATTAGAGGGAAGCTAGTATAGTGTACTCTTCCGTCTTTTAAATAATCTGTTTCTAAGGCTTGGGGTGGAAGTCTTACCTAACGATGGTCGGCAGGGCTCCCTATGTCCGGTGGCGGGCGATACGTCTCGTTGAACGGCGAGCGCGGGAAAAAGTGGTAGTCAATTACCTGTTACAAAGCGCTTTTATATATGTTCACGTGATTATTCAAAATTTCTCGCACCTGTTGTGTCTTTGCTTTTCTTTTTTCTTTGGCGCGAAGTTGCGAAGTTTTGAATCAGATAAAGCGGAGTTTTGTGAACTCGCACATGATTGGGTGTATACATGGGAGGCCCTCGCAATTGGTTGCTCTGATGTATACAGAGTGCGGCATTGGTCGAATTCTCGCAAAGTACTAATGTGCCTTCCCATTCTAAATGTCAACAATCTGACGTAGCGCATATCGGAGATAATATATCTACGTGATTTGCTTGTTGTATATCTAACATATGTGAAATACTGGGGGTTGCAATAGTCGGAGTGTGATTTTCGTTTGTCTTGAGCGCGAAGTTTGCGGAATTCCAAATCGGATGAAGCGGAGTTTTCTTTATAAAAGCTCGTATTAGATTGGGTGTATACATAGTCAACCCTCATGATTGGTTGCTCTATTGTGTGTTGAGTAAGGCATTGGTTGAATTCTAGCAACATCCTACTCTGTATTCCTGGATGTCAACAAACTGACGTAGCGCATATTGGAGAACATCTATCGGATATGCTAGTTGTGTATCTAGCGTATGTGAAATCATAAGGGTTGCAACAATCCGAGAGTGGAACTGGATACTTTAACGTGGAATATATAATCAACGTATCACTAAAGTGGGGCAATTTTCCTTTAGGGTTAATGAGTTCGTTCAGGAAAAGGGAACACTGGGATTATTGGTTTTTTACATCAAGAAAGTTATTGAAACCGTGATAATTAGATGGAATTAGCTCTCTCATTATTTATTAAAAGAAAAACATTTTTTAAAATTATAATTTGTTCGAGTATGGGCTTTCTTTTGGGGGAGAACTAAAGCAATTAATCTATGGGAGAAATTCCCACAGGGTCTCATGTCTAATTCAAATATCTAGGTATGCAATACACTGTCTATAGCTCATGTAGACATATGTGTTTATGGCTAAAGGTGGGGATATTTTATTTTAAAGTATTGCGTGTTCCCACGGGATTTCGCTATTTAGGCCTTGTCTGAAAGAGTTAAAAACAAAAATCCAGAAAACTTCTCTTTTCTTCCGAATAGACATGCCTCCTTTTGTGTCTGGAACATGGATTTTCTCTAAAATCCTCCATTTAAAATCGTCAGCATTATGTCCTTTATCTAAAAAATGCTTAACCATTGGGCATGCAGTTTTTTTAGTCCTTATCGCCGAACGATGTTCGTTCAGGCGTGTTTGAATTGCTCTCGAGGTCTCACCTATGTATCCTTGGGGACACGGACATTGAATAAAGTAAATTACGTTGTTTGTTTTGCAATTCCACATTTCTTTTGCTTTGGTTTTATGGCCATTATATTCGAATTCTTCACCTGACAAGATGTTACATCATCTTGTCAGGTGAAGAATTCGAATATAATGGCCATAAAACCAAAGCAAAAGAAATGTGGAATTGCAAAACAAACAACGTAATTTACTTTATTCAATGTCCGTGTCCCCAAGGATACATAGGTGAGACCTCGAGAGCAATTCAAACACGCCTGAACGAACATCGTTCGGCGATAAGGACTAAAAAAACTGCATGCCCAATGGTTAAGCATTTTTTAGATAAAGGACATAATGCTGACGATTTTAAATGGAGGATTTTAGAGAAAATCCATGTTCCAGACACAAAAGGAGGCATGTCTATTCGGAAGAAAAGAGAAGTTTTCTGGATTTTTGTTTTTAACTCTTTCAGACAAGGCCTAAATAGCGAAATCCCGTGGGAACACGCAATACTTTAAAATAAAATATCCCCACCTTTAGCCATAAACACATATGTCTACATGAGCTATAGACAGTGTATTGCATACCTAGATATTTGAATTAGACATGAGACCCTGTGGGAATTTCTCCCATAGATTAATTGCTTTAGTTCTCCCCCAAAAGAAAGCCCATACTCGAACAAATTATAATTTAAAAAAATGTTTTTCTTTTAATAAATAATGAGAGAGCTAATTCCATCTAATTATCACGGTTTCAATAACTTTCTTGATGTAAAAAACCAATAATCCCAGTGTTCCCTTTTCCTGAACGAACTCATTAACCCTAAAGGAAAATTGCCCCACTTTAGTGATACGTTGATTATATATTCCACGTTAAAGTATCCAGTTCCACTCTCGGATTGTTGCAACCCTTATGATTTCACATACGCTAGATACACAACTAGCATATCCGATAGATGTTCTCCAATATGCGCTACGTCAGTTTGTTGACATCCAGGAATACAGAGTAGGATGTTGCTAGAATTCAACCAATGCCTTACTCAACACACAATAGAGCAACCAATCATGAGGGTTGACTATGTATACACCCAATCTAATACGAGCTTTTATAAAGAAAACTCCGCTTCATCCGATTTGGAATTCCGCAAACTTCGCGCTCAAGACAAACGAAAATCACACTCCGACTATTGCAACCCCCAGTATTTCACATATGTTAGATATACAACAAGCAAATCACGTAGATATATTATCTCCGATATGCGCTACGTCAGATTGTTGACATTTAGAATGGGAAGGCACATTAGTACTTTGCGAGAATTCGACCAATGCCGCACTCTGTATACATCAGAGCAACCAATTGCGAGGGCCTCCCATGTATACACCCAATCATGTGCGAGTTCACAAAACTCCGCTTTATCTGATTCAAAACTTCGCAACTTCGCGCCAAAGAAAAAAGAAAAGCAAAGACACAACAGGTGCGAGAAATTTTGAATAATCACGTGAACATATATAAAAGCGCTTTGTAACAGGTAATTGACTACCACTTTTTCCCGCGCTCGCCGTTCAACGAGACGTATCGCCCGCCACCGGACATAGGGAGCCCTGCCGACCATCGTTAGGTAAGACTTCCACCCCAAGCCTTAGAAACAGATTATTTAAAAGACGGAAGAGTACACTATACTATCTTCCCTCTAATCATACTCTCCTTTTTATCTTAGGCAGGGAGATCTTTTAACTTCTCAATCTCAGCACCACTGAGGATCAAGAATCTCCTTACATTCCTGAGAACTGTAAAAGACAAGTACCCACCGTTTTAGGTAAGACTGTAGGCAACAACAGAAGAGACCTAATTATCATAAAGTAAATAATAGACAATGGATCCCTGAGTATAATCTTGATGTGCTTCTTTTAAGGGCTCAGAACTGTACCAAAAGAATATATCAACAATCCGCAAGTCTAATGACAAGATCTTAAAAGAATCAAAAATATAGTGTAGTAGGTAAGAATAATACCGCTATCCTTGACACTGTATAATTTTGATTGTCTGATGAATCATAACCTCTTCTTTTAGAAAAGAGATAAATAATAAATAAACATTATAAATTCTATTATCTCTCTCCTCCCCACCACGACAAAGATCTGAAATCTAGAATATCCAGGAACGAATCTTATCAAGCACCCATCCACATTAAAGGGTTCCGGCTGGCGGGCTTAAATACTTAATCATCTAAACAATCAGGTAAAAACAGCGCCAATTGACCCTTTCTCTTAATGAATGGCAACAATCCCTATACACTAACAAGTATCTGTGATACTGTCCCTTTTTACCCTTAGTTTTATCATATCTGACATTGAAAGGATTCCAAAAAGAAAATGAAAATCTATTTTAAACAACTTCTTGCTAAAATTATCCATTAGTAAGTATCAGATCAACTCATGATGAACAATGTTTTTTGCTATGCCCTATTGAAATACGATAAACTTAATAAAAAATATGGGCATATTTATGCTTTAGATTAAAGGAAATGTTACCTAATCTATTAGGCATTCTGATCACTTATTGAAATTGCAATATAGATCATCAAACATGGTCTTACCGATATATGCGATTTCATTAATAAAAAATCTTTATACAAATGCCCATTAATGGCATTTACTCTGGCATTATTTGAAAAATATTTTTATAATCCCTTCCCTTCTTAAATAGACAGACTTAATTTTCGCAAGGAAATGACAAGACAATTGTAATTCACTTCGTTGCTTTTTATTAATCTACAGCTGCTACAAAAACTCTCTTTTTAAACAAAATGTATAAAAGTTAGCTATACTCCTTATGTGATTAAGAATCGATATAATTTTATGTTCTGTATGTATCTTCACCTTTAGATATTGTGTGGCTGCTCCAGGAAGAAGGCGCTGGCCGCCGAAACGCGCGTAGAGATTGAATTTTCATGCCACCTACCCCCATTTTTTATTGTTTGTTTATTGTTAATGTGTGAATGTCAATTATATACTATGAATTTTTTACTGCTATTTTAATGTCATATAAATGAACTTTTTTTAACTTGTGTCAATTGACTAATAAAAACTTGTGTTTGAGCTAGCTGTAGTCCATTGCTATATATTCTTGATTTATATGTGATTTAATGTGTCAAATTGCCTAGGTTGTTACTTCTCAAGTGTACTTATTTCCCTGACCTAGGAATTACAAAATTCGTCAATTCAGGGGGTCCTTGTTACATACACAATAAATGTTAAGCTTCACCATGGAAGTTATTAATCTTCACAGAAATTGAAAATTTGCATGACTTTCCCACATCTTGCAAAAAACAAAAAAGAATTGGCAAAACCAACACGTTTAGCTTTAGGCTGAATACGTTTTTGTTGCTTTTTAAACATATGGCTGTGAACCAAACCACAGAAACCCCCAACCATCCGCAATCCTTCCCATTCCCGTCCTTAAACACCCTGACCATCACCCCATGCCTGCTTCCCCTCCTCCCACCCCAGTTCTACAGCGGCCAGAGTAGGTCGACAGCATCCAGGATGGCGCTAAGCCCCGGTATCTCTCGGTCAGGTCACACCGGCTGGTCTTCTAGCACTTGTAAAGATCTATAATAAAACATCAAGTGACGAGTGGTCAAGAATTAGTACGACCCTCAGCCATTTCGGGCACATAAGTTCCCTGAAGTCTAATTGGAAATACTTCAACTTCACCTGAGGACCCATTGTTTGTGAAAGTCTTTCCCTCGCCTCTTTAGTCAGCTTTTCCATTCCCACTGGCCACTGCAGTATGGCGTATTTGCCAGGCAGTAACAGTGAGGCTATGAAATGCCCCTTCCTGCCTCCCAATGGGTAGCTATTGTCATCTGGCTGACCCAGCAGGATGAGCTCTGGGCATAGTGACAGCTTGGAGCCAGTTATCTGGTGAAACTTTGACAGGATTTGACTTCCAAAAGAGCCAGAGCTTGGGACAGGACCACATGATGTGTGTCAACGATACCGGATCCTCACAGCCCCCTCCAGCACCCGGCACTGCACTCCCTTGTCATCCGTCCCAGGCTCTGTGGAGTGGAATGTGATCAATAGAGGAGTGTGAGTGTCACTTCCCTCCCTGTTGCATGTGTAGCCCCTTTGGAGACAGGGTGTCTAAGGTAATTTTTAGTTCCTTTTCCCATGCCTTTCCTGTGTTTAGCATGCTATAGATCCAAGAGATCGCATGGGCATCTTTGGGGGTTGTGATTAGGTACTTCTGAAAGGGCTAGTCGGCTTAACATGTTTATCTTTAACATGCCAACGTATGTAAACATTTACAAATGCTATTTGTCACTTTAACCCCTTAGCTGCGGCGGCTATTCTGCCGCAGTGCTAAGGGGGAGGGGGGCGATGCGGCGCTCCCGTGCTCGTGACGGAACCGCTCCGTCACGAGCCTCGGGTGGGATGTGCTTGTGACGGAATGGTTCCGTCACGGCCCCGCCCGCTCAATAGAACGCTCAGCGCAGGCGCGGAATTCGCGCTGGGGCCGTGACGGAACCGTTCCGTCACCAGCACAGCCCACCCGAGGCTCGTTACGGAACGGTTCCTTCACGAGCACGCAAGGGGTTAAAGGCAAAAAAGCATTGACAAAGAGAACTGGTTACACTTTTTGGCTACATACGCTAGCCTACGGGCTTTGCCTGTGCTTTTTGCTGATACTTTGCATCAGCAAAACAAAAATTACAATGAAGTGATAAGGCAGTCATCATTTTTAGATCAAGCCTAGGCTGTACATGTACTGTCTCTACGAGACATGCTGTATTCACTCTGTGGGCTAAGCACACGCCCATTGCCTTTTTATTCGTCCCTTCTATGGACGTTTAAAAATACTTGTTTGCTACTGGTTAATCCTTCCTCTGTCTCTCCCTTTTTTTTTCTTTTCATCCCATGGGGCACTGCCCAATTACTTGTAAGCTTACACTTTGCTGCATATCTGGTCGTTTTGGTACTATTTTTTTCTTGGTTTCCTGCTCGAGTAAGCTTGTCTTCATTGTTGCTTCCTTCCACCTGTCTCCCCAACTTCCTCTCACAACACTGCTTGCCACCCCAACACCCCTCCCCGGTCGCTGCTTGTCTATCCCAACTCTCCTCCTTAATTGCTGCTTGCTGCATCCCTCTCCCCAGTCACTGGGAATGTTGGCAAGTATGCTTTCATCCCTTTTTTTGGCCCAGAAGATACCGGGTGGATCAACTTTCAGAAATGGAAGCTCTTCGTACCAGCGCACCAGAAAAGCTCTTTTGAATTTTATTTCCTACAGTACATCAGAAAGCGACTCAAGTACAGGTCCAGTCATTCCCCCACCATTTATAATTAAGCCTCACTATACTGTGCATATCCAGCTGGTCTTAGGCTGGCCTTGTCCTCCAAGTCAGCCATGTTTGGGTGGGTCAGGTCAGTTGTCCCTGCAATGTCAGTGTTGCGAAGAAGGTAACAGTGAAGAAGATTGTGCCTATCACTTAGGGTAGGGCAACCTACTTCACGGTAACAGGGTCACAGTATTTATGCGTATATGTGCACAGACCGGCAGGTTATTCAGCCAAAGGCAGGGCTTTGAGCTTCTAACTAGCCAATGAAAACACAAAGGGGAAGGATTTCCAGGGCTGAGAATTCCAGGGCTGGGTGTTCTAGCTAATTCTGGGTTGGGTGTATAGTGTATTTTAAGAAGGGTGATCATGCAATCATTTGTAACGCTTCAGTCCCCAACAAAAGGTAAAACATAGGTTTCATTTGTTACCTGGCACTTAATCTCCCTGTGCTGTCACACCCACACCACTGCATGTCCAGTTGTCCACCCCAACCTTCCCTCTGCGATTGCTGCCTGCCTGTCTCAACTCCCCCGCATTGTTGCCTGCCCCCCCTCTCCACCCCTCCCCTTGTTGCTGCTGGTATTAGAGGCCTTAGTCTCCTAACAGCGATGGTTACATACAGAAAGCGACAGGCAGGCACCCATTTTCCAGTGAATAAAAAGATTGAGGCCAGAATGTATTCTGTGCACCAGATTGAAGTACTTTTACATATGTGCAAGTAGGCAATTCAACTGCTGTATGCTTCAAACTTATATCCATTAAGTGGTTACATCATCACCCGATGTATAATGCAGTTTTATGTTTTGAAGGGTATTGTTGCATTACCCAGGAACATAATTAACATAAACATCTTTTAACTACCTTCTGTCACTCTACAGTCCCCAACAAAAGTTATTACATAAGTTTAATAACAAGCAAAGAATTGTTCATTGAGTAAAATGCGTGGTTGTTCACCTCTGAGTGGGCCACACTACGCCGAAACCCAGCAAAGAGGCAGAGTGAGGGCGTATGGACTTGCCCTCAGCTCAAACCCTCCTGGTAAGGTGGGTGAGACCCTCAGCCGGGACTCGGAAGTCGATTAACTGTGAGAAATTGAAGGGATTGTCAATCTTGTACAAATTCACAATACATGGGGGGTGACTTGTGTGGGCAGTCGTAACCAGTGCTAAAGTGAAACCAGAAAACCCTGAGGCTTTGTGACTTCCTCGCTTAAACTGTGCTATCAGGCAAATTATTTATTTCACAAAAACTCTTTTTTTCTTAATTATTGCGTATGAAAGCACTTCCAGATATGTGAGTTCAAACTACCAGTTATACAAAAATAACCCTTTAAATAAGTACCTCTCAATGCAGTGCTATAATGTGCTTATTTAGTGTCAAAGCTTACACGTCAGAGAACAGTAGATGTTGTAGCACCCAGGATAATGTGCTGCATGGCTACAAACTTATAAGGCTCCCAATGCAAGAACAATTGCCTATGCCATCCCCTTCTCCTACCATTACCCCTATCTCTCCTTGCATTCTTCCCCGTTTACACTCTTTTCTCTGCTCCAAGTTGTTCATCCATTTATATTATTTAGATATTTATTTGCCCGCCTTTATCTTAATGTGAGAAGTAAATGCTCGTTTGGTTTACCCTGTAAAATTGCTCCTCTTTATTACTTCTACTCGTATAAAGTGCTCTTTGCCCCCTTAGTTAGGTCTCGCCTAGAGAGTAGCGAGCAGCGCTGCTAAAGGAGTGACCTTTAGGAATCGGTCAGCTATTTTCAAGCACTCGTGCTTGTGCTGGCATCCACCTTGCAGGAGCGAGCAGCGGTGCACGCGCTAATTGAAAACAGATGGCCTGTGGCTGCTCGATCCCGCAAGGTGGATGCCAGCACAAGCACAAGTGCATGTTTTTCTTTTCACTGGTTGTCTTGGGGCCACTCCTACTTTTTTTAAAGCAGGGCTTCAACAACGGCGGCCGCTCCAATAATGTTGCACATGCCCGAATATATGTTTTTAAAGCAGTGCAACACTTCTGCTTTTCTCTTACATTTAAAGACTCGCTTTTATTTTCATCACTGCGTGCGCTTCGAGGGAGCACCTTTTTTTTAAATGTGCATCTGGCTCACCCATAACTCATGAACAGCAATTGTTTTATTTATTTTTAACGAATAGGTGTGCCACGCTTTAAAAATGGCAACCGCGTAATTAATTTTGTTCTTCACGGCTGTAACTACTGCTTGCCTTTGTTGCAATAGCAAAATCCGGCAACACAAATCCGATGAAACACAGACGGCGTTGAACGCCTGGCACTGAGCTCGCATGATCCGCAAGGAGTGACAAGAACCACTGCTCCTCCTGGGCTGTATGACCCCACAACTCAGGATAAGTTGGAGCGGAGCTCCACCATGGGGCAGTGGGTACCTGTGGCTTCAGCTTCAAGCTCTGGTTTTTCTTATGTGGGAGGTGCTTAATGACTTGGAGGAGGACGTCCGACTAATACTACCAGAGGGGAAATTGTCTCTCCGGAGACATGTCCTCTTGTACTACAGGTAAAAGCACTTGCTCCCACGCCCCCTTTCTGCAATTATGCAGCTTGCCACAGATGTTGAAACCACTCATTTTACCTTATATTTTTTTAAGAAAGAGCATGGCCTCATTAAGGTAATGGAGCCGGTTGATTACACTGTAGATTATTTATAACTTTGTGGTCCGCAACGTTTAGATGTGCTCATTTATTTTATATATTTAATACATGCTGCAGCACTATTGCGTTCATAGTATTTGACACTTTTTTCCTATTCCGCTTTCTATTCCCTTTGCACAGCCCCCCTGTCTTTTCTTTCCTTTCGTGGCGTTATGGTGAGAGCAAGCCCTGTGGTACAATCTGCTTTCATCCTGTCTCCTGCCACCTATGTGTTTCTTTCCAGCATGGCAAGTAGTGGAGCACGAAACTCGCTGCGAGAGTTCTTTTGTGGCTCACTTCTCATGACCCTTTTCTCTGCTCCTACCTGGGGACTGGAGTCAGGGGGTGATGCAAATCCCCAGATAATATTTGCCCCCTTGCCATGACCAAGTAGTGTTGAGCTTTAAGGCACTGTCCCACTTTCCTGTCCTATATACCGCCCTTAGCTAGATTCGCCCTGTATTATTTTTTCAAGGATTAACTTTGTCTTTCTAAATCTGTTTAGTTGTGAAATATGGTACACCGAAACATGTTTGTACAAGAAGGATCTATTAAGCTAATGTACCAAGTTGGTCGTTATATTTTTCAGTTGCACAAGTTAACGAAGGCTTCCCTTTCAGGAATGGCGGCACGTTAAGATCTGTGCCATTCCCCTCTTGGAACAGTTTGTAAGTCTTTTGATATGTTTGTGTGGGTAACATCGCCTTTCACTCCTTAGTTACTGTTAACACATCACTGAGTCGTTTGTGTTCCTTGTAATACCATGTAACCACCCTAGTATTGCCCTGACCTGCTACATTCACTCTTAGATTTTTCTAGTCTCTGTGGCCTGGCTTCACAATCACTGCCTCTGATGACTACTTGTTCCTGTCGCTAGTATGGCATCACCAACCTCTGCTTACAGTTGCCATTGATTGTTCCATACACTTTGATTCATCTTCCACCTGCCAAATATTACTGGACTCTTCAAAACTATTGTATTGTCATCACCAGCCTAAGCAAGTATGCATTGCAATGTCCTCTCATCTCTGTGCTCAAATGGCAGGTCACTGTTCTGACACCCAACAGCATTCCTTCACAATTTACTGCGCTATCACTGGTTGTTTTTTATCTTTAACTGCTTTGACATCTTAAGCCAACAACTAGCAAATATTGGCTGGGCTAGCTTTTGGCAAATCTGTTCTTCTGTGGCCAAACCAGATTGTTGTTACTGCTGTTTTGCAAGCGGATGCTTTTGTTTATTGCCGTTATATTATCGAATCAATCGTTTTTTTATGGTTTTTGTGTATTAAAAGCTGCAAGGTGCTGAGTGACTTTAGAAAAGTAAATCCTGTGTATGAACGTTTATTTTGTTGGCAGTGTAGCCATAGTGTGTTTGGGGTATGATTTTTAAACCAGTATACCATGGTCTATTTTAGGGTGATATGTTGCTACGATTCAGTGATGTGAGAAGTAATAGGCCGCACTTTTCAGGCTGAATTCTTTTGGTCATGTTTTTCTACTTTGCCCCACTTGAAAAGATTACAGTTGCGTTCATCATTGTCGCGTTTAATGGCCTCTTTCTAAATAATATATTGCGCTATTCCTACCCAATTTTATAAAGTCTTTATCAATCTCGGTTTGAACATGGCGCATATAGAAGCTGACATTTCCCATACACCAGATCCAACCATCAACGCTCTTCATTTTACATTCATTGCAAAAACATACAATTGTCATCAAGTACATCCACTCCACTCAAAAACACATAAACCACCAGAACTGGCATAGCCAATAGGTCTCGCCTTTGGGACCTTATAAGTGTTTAGCCATGCAACAGTTGATGTTGTTGCACCAAGGATATTGTGCTGCATAACTAAACACTTATAAGGTCCCAAAGGCGAGACCTATTGGCTATGCCAATGCTTGTTTTAACTTATTGTGAGATGTACTTGCTTGTTTTTGGTTTTACCCTGAAAAACTGCTTTTCCTGACTGCTTTTTTTCATGTAAAGCTCTCTGATACCCCCGGGTCTCACCAGCGCTATATAAAACCTTTCAAATAAAATATGTCAATGCTTGTTTTATTTGCTGTTCCAAAATGGAAGACTCCAAACTTGGAGCAGTAAATAAAAAAGATAGATTAAATGTGCACAACAGTGTTATTTTAAGAATGGAGGCGTTCAGCAGCAGATTGCACCTGCTAGGACCAATTATTTATTTATTTATTTTTTAAAGCAAAGGCGACACAGAGGAACAGTGGGATATCATCGAAGGAGGGGTGAGAGAGCGAAAGTGGAGCAGGTAGGAGTGGGCTAAAAATTGGGGGTGGCCCAGGAGTGAGGCCAGAGGTTTAGAAGCACAGGAAAACAACAGAGAGCGTAAAAGCAAAGAAAAGCTTGTGTGGAGGGTGAGGAGAGTATAAAAAATAAAAACCAGAGAGGGATGTAGTGTATTTTTCAGGTGTAAAATAGACCCTCATTCATTCCAATAGAAGAACTTTCTAGAAGGCAAAATGGGACACCATATAGCCAATAGCATGAGGCAAGAGAGTAATATTCCTTGGGTGAAGGGAGACAATAGCTACTTTTAAGTATACTTTAAAGCATTTGGAACAAAACATTTGCTGTGATGTTAAGCCAGACTTAACCCTTTCGATGCTGATGACGAGCTCAGCTCGTCATCACCCACGGGTGTCGTGTGCTGATGACGAGCTGAGCTCGTCATGGTGCCACTAAAATGGCATTTTCCAGCACAGGGGGGGGAAAACGCCCAGCAGCCATGTGGTTAATAAGAAGAATTTTGCAAGAGAATGTTGCACAAATTTGGATTTACAACACAAAAATCCTGCAGAAAATGTTTTAGGTGGGTAGACAAGTGCTTACTCTGACATTTACCAAATGTGAGAAATTAAAACACATAGAGTAGAAAGACAGAGGAAGAGAAAGAGAGTAAAAAATCATTTGCAATGCAATAGGTCCCGCATTCGGAAAGTTTGAGATATTGGTATTGTAAATGACACATTTTTTATTTATGTTTTGTTTTAGAAAATAGAGAACTTCATAGCTTTGTCATTTACAGTGCCAAAAGTTATAACTTTTGCAAATGTGACACCTATAGCATTTGTAATACAATATGTGTTGTATTTACGTGACTTACATGTATTGATATTACAAATAACAATGGCTTTTAATTTTTTTTCCAATAATTAATACCTAAATAAAAGTTATTGTAATTTATAATGACAATAGCTTAAAGTTTTGTGAATAACTTTTGTGAAGATTATGTTCAGTGTATTTTATTGTGTAGAAAATCCAATAACAGAAGTGAAATATTAACATCTTTTTGTTACATTTGTAATAAAGCTAGAAACATTGAGAGAACATATTTGAACCAGGTGTGGTTGAATGATTGCACAGATTGATGCTGTGGTGGCGCTGAGTGATGTTGTGATGGCAAACGAGTGATGCTGTGCTGTTCAGTGATGCTGTGGTAGCGCATAGTAATGTTGTGGTGCCCCTGAGTGATGCTGTCGTGGTGCTAAGCGATGCTGTATGCTATGCTATGTTTTGTTAACCTAGGTTTTGTTTTGTTATGCTATGCTATGTTTTGCTATCCTTTGCTTTGAATTGTTATGCTATGCTGTGTTTTGTTATGCTATGCTATGTTTTGTTATGCTTTGCTATGTTTTGCTATGCTATGCTTTGTTATGCTATGCTATGTTTTGTTATGCTATGCTATGTTTTGTTATGCTATGCTATGTTTTGTTGTGTTTTATTATGCATGCTTTGTTTTGCTATGCTGTTTTGTTGTGTTTTGTTAAGCTATGCTGTTTCGTTGTGCTTTGCTATGTTTTGTTATGCTATGTGTTGTTGTGTTTTGTTATGCTATGCTTTGTTATGTTATGCTATGTTTTGTTCTGCTATGTTTTGTTATGCTATGCTATGTTTTGTTGTACTATGCTATGTTTTGTTTTGCTATGCTTTGTTTTGCTATGCTTTGTTATGTTATGCTATGCTTTGTTTTGTTATGCTATGTTTTGTAACGCTATGCTATGTTTTGTTGTGTTTTGTTATGCTATCCTATGCTTTGTTGTGTTTTACTATGCTATGTTTTGTTTTGTTATGCTATGATTTGTTTTGCTATCCTATGCTTTGTTTTGTTATGATATGCTATGTTTTGCTATCCTATGCATTTTTTTGTTATGCTATGCTATGCTGTGTTTTGTTATGCTATGCTATTTTTTGTTATGCTATGCTGGTGAGGGTATGTGAGGGTGAGGGTGGGTGAGGCTGAGGGGGTGTGAGGGGGAGGGTGTGTGGGGGTGTGAGGGTGTGTGAGTGAGGGTGGGTGAGGGGGTGTGAGGGTGGTTGAGGGTGTGTGGGTGAGTGAGGTTGTGTGAGGGAGTGAGGGGGGTGTGAGGGTGAGGGGGTGAGGGGGTGTGAGGGTGAGGGGGTGTGAGGGTGAGGGGGTGTGAGGGTGAGGGGGTGTGAGGGTGAGTGAGGGTGTGTGAGGGTGCGAGGTGGGAGGGTGAGTGAGGATGTGTGAGGGTGAGTGAGTGTGTGTGAGGGTGAGTGAGGGTGTGTGAGGGTGAGTGAGGGGGTGTGAGGGGGTGTGAGGGTGAGTGAGGGGGTGTGAGGGGGTGTGAGGGTGTGTGAGGGGGTGAGTGTGTGAGGTGAGGGGGTGAGGGGGTGTGGGGGTGTGAGGGTGAGGGGTGTGAGGGTGAGGGGGTGGGGTTGTGAGGGTGAGAGGGTGTGAGGGGGGTCTAAGGGTGAGGGTGAGGGCTGCAAGGGTGTGGGGGAGTGAGGGTGAGGGGGTGTGAGGGTGTGGGGTTGTGAGGGTAAGGGGGTGTGAGGGTGAGGGTGAGAGGGTGTGAGGGTGACGGGGTGAGGGTGATGGGGGTGAGGGTGACGAGGGTGAGGGGGTGGGGGTGTGAGGGGGTGAGAGGGTGTGTGAGGGTGCGAGGTGGGAGGGTGAGTGAGGATGTGTGAGGGTGAGTGAGTGTGTGTGAGGGTGAGTGAGGGTGTGTGAGGGTGAGTGAGGGGGTGTGAGGGTGTGTGAGGGTGTGTGAGGGGGTGAGTGTGTGAGGTGAGGGGGTGTGAGGGTGAGGGGGTGTGAGGGTGAGGGGGTGTGAGAGTGAGGGGGTGTGAGGGTGAGGGGGTGTGTGAGAGTGGGGGTGTGAGGGTGAGGGGGTGAGGGGGTGTGGGGGTGTGGGGGGGTGTGGGGGTGTGAGGGTGTGTGGGGGTGTGAGGGTGAGGGTGTGTGAGTGTGAGGTGTGTGAGTGTGAGGTGGGTGAGGGTGAGAGAGTGTGTGAGGGTGAGAGGGTGTGTGAGGGTGAGAGAGATGGTGAGTGAGGGGCGTGTGAGGGTGAGGGGGTGTATGAGGGTGAGGGGGTGTGAGGGAGGGTGAGGGGATGTGAGGGTGAGGGGATGTGAGGGTGAGGGGATGTGAGGGTGAGAGTGAGGGGGTGTGAGGGTGAGGGGTGTGACAGTGAGCGGGTGTGAGGGTGAGGAAGTGTGTGAGGGTGAGGGGTTGTGAGGGTGAGAGTGAGGGTGAGGGGTTGTGAGGGTGAGAGTGAGAGTGAGGGGGGTGAGGGTGAGGGTGTGTGGGGGGGTGAGGGTGAGTGAGTGTTGTGAGGGTGAGGGTGTGAGGATGAGTGAGGGTGTGTGAGGCCGGGTGTGAGGGTGATTGAGGGTGTGTGAGGGTGAGGATGTGTGAGTGTGAGGAACCGAAGTAAATGGTGGCAGGGCAGACATCATAAGACAGAGAGAAGAGACTGCGTCGTGACTGCTTTGGTCAGTTTCAGAATCAGGAGGGGCAGAGTCAGCACAGTCTACGAAGGATCAACGTGTCTAGAGGCAAAGCATAGCGGATGTAGCATTGCAGCTAGCAAGTCGAGTGTTTTCAAGCTGAGTGTCCCTAGAGAGATGGCAACACAGCAACAGCATTTGAGGAGCAAGGCTACTGTAAACAAGCACGGTAGGCTTCTACTTTCGTCCAGAAAAATGAACGAGAAAGGTGCAGAGAACGCCGAACAAAACACGGCTTTCCCACGAAATGGATGCAAAAAAAAAAACAAGCTCTCGGCATTGTTGTGGCGTGGGGCGGGGGAGCATTCCTTTGAAGTCTGATGCCGAGGCTCAGACAAATGGTGGTGTGCGAGCGGCTTCCTTTGAAGTCTGATGCCGAGGCCGATGGTGTTTGATGTGCACGCGCCTGCCTTACATGAACTGTATGCGATCCGCAGGCTAGGTAGACTTTTCGGACTGCTTACTATAATCTCGCCTATTCAATCCCTAACGGGATAGAATAGTCGAGACCTAAAAACATCACAAAGGGAGAAAAAAGGAACCTACACAAGTGAAATAAAAGGGCAGGTAGTATCCGATAGTGGATTTAAGAGGCGTGAGGTGGATTTAAGACCACACAGCCTTGGTATTCGTCGCGTCAACATTTAATAGCACCAGCAGAGCTTTGGGCACCTACAGTCACTACAAAGTAAGCTCTGATACAGACTCATATTCAGCAAAGGCTTACTCTCACTATTTGTTTTATTCTAAACTCTGCATTCTACATCAAGTTCACAAAGATTGCAAACTTTTTGAAAATAACATCACAAAGTTACAGGGAAAAAACGTACTAATTTTGCACAACTAAATTTTTCATCATTACTGTAAGAATACAAAAGTCAATGCATCAAGTGTGCCAGGTTTACATTCAGTCCAGCTAATTAAAAGTATTTATTAAGAAATCTAACAATTTGCTCTTTATGGCAGCTTTTGCAGAGTGTAAGCTACTCTGTGGAAGTGTGGAGAGTTCAGGAAAAGATAGCACAATTTAACACAATTAAAGGTGAAACAAGAGATACTGTTAAATGAAAACTACAATATGCATTTGTCAGCCTTTAGGGGTTCGTAGGTCAATGAATGGGAGAAACATCTAGTTGCAGAGCATATGATTGTGACGTAGTAACAATAAAGAAAGTAAACGTCTCTTGACAAAGGTTTTGGGTATGCATATCAAGGTCCTCGGGCTTACCAAAGTCAGAAGAAAAATAGCGACCAAACAGAAATTCTAAAAGGTAAAGATCCCCTGAAATCAGGAAGTGATTACACAAAGGTTTCCATTAGGATAGTAGTTATTTTATTGAGTACATTTGGAACACTCCACATTGACTGGCTAAGTATATGAACAAAGTAATAACCAATACGACCATGGATCGACTGTCACTGTTTGCCTTGCAGAAGGGCTGCTGTTTGATTGCAGAACAGAAACCCCATGGTCAACTCTCCTGTCGATCAGATAAACCATCTTCATGTTTATGTTAATATGCAAATTATGGTTATTCATATGGAATTGATGGCCAACAATGGATGACCATAGTTTGACTATGTTGTTGACTTCACTATTTAAAGTAGCATTTCCTTAACCACATGGCTGCTAGGCGTTTTCCCGTCCTGTGCTGCAAATTGTTGTTTTACTTTATTTCATGACGAGCTGGCCTTGTCATCAGCGCACGGCAGGTAAGCGCCATGACGAGCCCAGCTCGTCATTAGCCTCGAAGGGGTTAATAAGATTAAAATCTAAGCCAAAGGCTACATATTGATCTGTTGTCACTCACCTTTGGTCTTCAATCCACAAACTGTAATGATTGATTTAGTTACCACATTAGACACCATTTCATTACAGAGAACACAAACACAGATCTCTTAATAGATACATCTGCGTCCCTTACAATGATGGAACAAGTGAAAACCTAAAGCAGTTTCAGAACTTGGGCTCTTCTCACCAACACTCTTCCACTGTACACTGTGCCATATCATGTACGCTCCAAAGAATCTGCAGATGCAGGGAGTATCTCACAGGACAGTCAACAGTATTGCATGCCTCCGTCCTGTGGAGTCTGGCCTTTAATAAACGCTGATGGGCAGTCCAAATAAAGTTTTGTTCGTTCTTACCATTGTTAGAGAGGAATTGTGAATCCCATTCTCCTCCAAGTGCAACACTGATGCTTCAGAGTGTACTTCATACCCGGTTGAAAGTTGTGGCGAGACACAATGGGTTCTTCTGCTCTACTGCTAGGAACCATGTCTGGTTTCAGACAATGATACATATGTTTGCTTGGTGATGCATACGTTGCATAACGCAAATCAATACACACAGCTTAAGCCGCAAAGTATTGTGCAATGATGAACTGCAAGCGGCACTTTTGCAATTTAATGAGCACTCATTTTGCCTTCATTTGAGGGAGAGTCTGAATTGGCAAGGGAATTTCGAAATGTGGATTGCCATTTCAGTTATACCTCAGCCCTTCTCTTCAAAGATCCCTTGAGCATATAGCCCCCCTTCACTCATTTACCCAAAGATTAAAAATACAATAAACCAGGCAATATTGTCGATTTAATGGATTTTGAACCTGAAGGGTGCGTAGCATATTGATCCTAGGCACCAAGATTCATGATCAGAAGCAAAGCAGCGCAGAGAAAGTTATAAAGCAGCATATCCTCAATCCTGACATCTTGTGCAGTTCGTAATATATGTACTCTTCCTCAAGATGCACCACAATTTTAGACTTGCCTGCCATTTTCTGTCAAAAACACAGCTATTGGCAAGTCAATAGGTCTCTGCAGTGAAAGCTATTGGCTTGCTAATATTTGCTTTTTTCCCTAGATGGCCACCGTTTGTACAAACAAACTACAACACATACAGGCACACAGCGGGCATTTTAGGAATCATTTTCGTTTAAAAAATATTTCAGAGATGATAGCTGTGCCTACAGCTATCATCCCTGAATTAGGATGATAAAAAGTCGTCTTTAAGCAGTAAAATAAAAAAAATGTATGCGCAGAACACTGATCACTGGAAGAGAAGCGAGAGGCTTGGCAGTAAAATGCAGCTGCCAGGCCCACATAAAAAAATTAAGTAAATCAAAAAAGGGGGGGTGAGGAGGGTAAAATGTAAGCTTAAACAAGCATTGGCAAAGCCAATAGGTCTCGCCGTTTGTGGGCACCACTGGTATTTCAATGTCCACACCGCTACAAAAATAAGCAAAATCCCCATAAGCTTGTATTTTTAGCCCTTACGTGTACATACGTCAAACAACAAATACAAACAGAAAGCCCTTTCAAATGTGTTCTAGAGTTGCGTTAACAATTCCTGACCAATAAAGAAAACAAAGGCAGAAAAGTAATTAGAAATTCATACATATGATTTTGTTTAAATCCCTATTTTGTATCATGGTCCGGCCTTTGCAAACTCTTAAAACAACAAGATATGGCCTGTATTTTCTCTTGGAAAGGTGGCAACCCAAGGCGTCAGTAATATTTAATTCACTGTCTCACAATTTCAGAATTGAAACATTTTCAATGTTCTTTACAACAAAATCATTGTTAGTCATTTATCTTAAATAGCGGACAACCATTCACAAAACTTATTGTCCTGGCTGGTTTTAGGTGTATGTCAATTGTTGCGCTATATATCTGGATCCAATAACAGAAAGCTCATAGAGGAACCAAACGTTGGATGGCATACTGTGGGAATCACAGAAATTGAGTTTACTTGTTTAAGCCACATCCTTAATTCCAAAACCACATCACCTCTGGAGAACTGGGTCTGATAGCTTAGTGGACTAATGTGTCCACTAAAGGGGCCTGTGTTTGACCTCATGGTTACAGGTTCAAATCCTTGTACGTCAACTCAGCCTTTCATCCTTCTGAGGTCTATAAAATGAGTACCATTGAGTTGGTTAACAATAAACATCTGTTATTTAGTGCAAGAAGTCCATCTGGATGAATGTGCGCTTTACAAATACATGTGTTATCTTATGTTTGGAGACCCATCCCACTTTACATCCCTTTTAAAGCCCCAGCTGACGTGCAGTATCGTCAGTCATTTATAGCTTATAAACCAATAGCATTTCGCATACGGGAAATTTTAAATTCATGCTCCACATTATGTACCTTTTTTTCAACGAACATCGCCTTCAGGGTGGAAATTTTGTGTCATTAAACAAACCTGACTTAATGCCAGAGCCAGATCCCCCTAAAGTGTGGGGCGGGAGGGGGTGAAACAGAAGACATTAAACCATGTGTCTCCTATTGTGACTTAGGGCAATATATGCGTCTTTACATACTACACCAATGAAAAAGTCAAATTAGCTCCCCGACTGACCGGTATGATTACGGCTTGTAAGCACTACAGCCCAAGTCTATCACTTTCAGCAGAGTTCAGGTTTCCAAAGTTTATTCTTCACGTCTCACTGCCATACCAAGATCAAATCCAATTAAAAAGCCTTGCAGTTAATCAGCTTTAAAAAGATCTTGGCACGGTACCTTCAGACAATTTTTAATTTGGAGGCTTACTGGGAGTTCAAACAAAATATATGCTCAGCAAAATCTTTCCGGGGAGCGTTTTTTTGTTTGGTTTACAAATAAACGTACACCCCTATATGTGAATTAAAGCGCGTTTTAGCATAGCTTCTCTTGGAAAAATCCATGGTCAGACTGTTACATACGTGTCTCGTGACAAAGTAAACATGTTTGTTCGGGTTCACCAGACCAGTTTATTAAAGTGCAAATAACAAGCTAAAAAACACTTTAGTCGTCAAAACCTTTCAAAAAATATATTTCTCATCGTGACCCAGAAATATGTCCATGTCGAGAAATTTAATTTGTGCCGTAGCTCGGTTTTTATAGAAAGTATGTCACAGAGATTCACTTGAAAAAGGCTAAGTGGACTGAATTGCACAACTGTTAGGGATGTTGTTGTTTCGATTACATATAAAAAGGAAAGGCAGGTATTTTTGACACGTTAAAACACAGGCTTGGCTGTCCTCAAAATTTAGAAAAAAAACACCAATGTATTTCTTAAACTAGTATCCGATTTCTGTTCTCCTGGACCGTATTACACAACTCGACTCTGGAAAAACAATTATATCATGGTTTTTAATCCTATTTATTGAGCTCACATTTGCTGATTTTGTGCACTTATGGTCGCACGCGCAGACAGAGGGAGTGAGTTGAGGGATAACATTCACACATATTGGAACACATTTTCACGTAGGAAATACCAACCAAAACAAGCACTGCTGCGAAAGCGACCGCGCTGTGTTTCTTTAGTAACCTGATCCACAACGCGACGAGGAATGCAGCTGCACCATGCGCGCCGCTGCTCGCTCCCGAGACCCAAATGCTGTGGGAATGAACATTTGAAGAAGAGGTGGGACATGCACCCACCTTTGCCCATTTGCGAGGTTTCATTATTGAAAACCACACGCAAAGGCCAATCAAAAGTGTGGGCAAGTCACACCCACACAGAGAAGTTTCAGGGAAGTTTGGAGTGCTCACAAGAAGCCGTCCATAGAGCAGCACATGGGCACGGTGTTAGGCTCGACCTTAAAAACAGAATGCTGAGGAACAGGGGAGGAGAGAAGTCGACAGCACAGGAACAAATTGGTCAAACAGAGTGCAGCCCCATATCATTGAGGGGGCTACTAGGCCCTCAAAAAAAGGGGGGGGGGGAAGAAAGCAGAGGAGGACACAGGAAGAAAGCGAGGAAGGGGTGCATTACTAAGTGCTGAAGCACAATATAAAGAAATGTAGTCCATCACATCAGCATTGAGGAATACCAGTCAACCACAGGTTAGTTGCCAATGTAATCAATTCTCATTCTATGATGCTCCTGATCCCTGTTTTAAGACATGCACTTACTGCTCTTTTACAATAGATACCAATCTTAGTACTAGCGAAAACAATTTTTCACCGGGACATGACAAAATAAAAAAATACTACATCCAGGCAGCACTTATTAATGCCAGGTCAATGTGTAAACACAAAGAAGAGATAGCAGAATTAATTAGTATTAACAACTTGGATCTGCTATTTATTACTGAAACCTAGACTAACCCTTCATCAGATCCAGATTTAATAATAGCAGTCCCAGAAGGTTACAATATCTTGAGACAGGACAGGGCTCTTAAAATAGGTGGAGAAATAGCTATAATACACCGTCAAAATCTGGTAGCCACCATCAATCTAGTCCTCACCACCACCTGCGAGGCTATGCTCTTCTCAATTGCACTGGGACCATCACAGCGTTTTAAAGGTATTCTGTTATATCAGCCACCGGGCAGTAAAGCCCCATTTCTAGCCTTTATTACCGATATAATGGAATCCCTAGCGACAGACAATACCACTACTATATTGGGTGATTTTAATTTTCCTCTAGAGGATTTGTCTGACAGAGATACAACCACCCTTCTTTCAGACCTACAATCCTTGGGTCTTACACAACGGGTTCGTAAAAGTACCCACGATGCAGGTCAAAAATGTACTATCTCTGGCTTGGTCAGACCACCATGCAATCATATTTGAAATCCCTATACATAGTCACCTCCTGTTCAAAGGGTGATACATATTAACAACACGTTTAAATCATGGAAAGAGATTGACAACCAACAGTTTACCAATCTTTTAACTACATCAAAATATGACAGGCTAGGTGACCCTAACTTAGCTGCGGAAGCATATACACACTGCTTAACTAATGCTATTAATGAGACAGTTCCTACTCAATCACTGTCAAAAAACCGAAGTACTCCATCTGCTCCATGGTTCACTAGTGCCCTTAGAGAGCAAAGACAGATATGTAGGAACCGGGAAAGACAGTGGAGAAAAGCATATTTGCCAGAAAGGAAGGCAATATACAAAAAAGAACTTGTGATATATAAACAAATGATTATTAAAGAAAAGAGTGCCTATTACTCAGCTCAAAAAAAACAAGTCAAAAATTCTAATAAGCAACTTTTTCAAGTTGTTAATAAACTGTCTAAACTACCCTTGCAAACTATCCCGCCGCCTACCCAAGAATTCTGCAATCATTTGGCTGATCATTTTTATGGGAAAGTTAATGATATATATACCAACTTTTCATCACATACTAACAAACGTCTCTCGGTCCCTCTCTCTAACGAACCCAAGCCTACATTCAAGACCTTTCAAAAGGTTGAAATGTCCCAAGTCAAGGAAATTATGGCTTTAGTTAAGTCTGGATCAGTTAAGGATCCATGCCCACCAGCAAACCTTGTTCCTGTGGCAAATATTGTGGCTGCTTCTCTTACTGAAATATATAATTCAATGTTCTTCACTGGTATTTATCCTGCCATTTGGAAAAACACTTTATTGAAACCCCTCCTAAAAAAATCTTATTTAGACCAAGAGGATGTTAAAAATTACAGACCTATTGCTAGCTTGCCCTTTGCAGCCAAGGTGGTCGAAAAATTGATGAATACTCAAATTTCCCAGTATATTGAACATAATTCTTTACTGGACAACACCCAATTTGGTTTTCGCCAAGGGCACAGTACAGAAACAGCCTTGATCAAGGCCACAGACGAAATAAGAACAATTCTGGATCAGGGTGGGTCAGCTGTCCTTATCTTGTTGGACTTATCGGTGGCCTTTGACACAGTCGATCACAACATCTTGATCGACCGTGTCAATTCCATGGGAATCCAGGACAGAGTGGGAGATCTGCTACTTTCCTTTCCCTCCGAACGCTCCCAGATGGTCATGTTGGGCAAATATCACTCTGCCCAAATGAGCTTACCATGTGGTGTCCCACAAGGCTCATCCCTTAGTCCATTGCTTTTTAACCGCATGCGCGCTAGCGGGTTTTCCTGCTGTGCGCTGAAATTAGAAAATCGCAGGTAACGTGAAAAAGCCAGCTCGTCATCGGCGTAGCGCAGGTAACGCCCATGACGAGCTGGCTTTGTCATCCGCGTCAAAGGGGTTAATATTTATGTGATGGACTTAGCAAGAATCATCAAGCTATATGGGATGAGTCTAAAATCCTATGCTGATGACACCCAATTGGTGCTAGCGATAAAAAACAATGGAGAGAGAGTAGCAGCTAATTTCCAACAAGGTATGCTTGCCATCAGCAAATGGATGACAGAGAACTGCCTTAAGCTTAACTCCGAGAAAACGGAAGTTATGATTTTTGGCAAACTCCATCCTATCTGGTCCAGTTCCTGGTGGCCTTCCTGACTTAAGCTCTCCTCCCAATCCAGTTGCTAAGGTGAAAAATCTTGGAGTTATTCTGGACGAAAAGCTCACGTTTGCTGTTCATGCAAATGCCATTGCATCTGCTTCCTTTTATAAAATTAAAATCATCAAAAAGATCTTACCTTACTTACCTCCTTGTTCAGGCAGAACATTGATCACTGCCTTTGTAATGTCCTCATTGGATTATTGCAACGGGCTGTTCATGAACACCCAAAAGAAAGTGATTCGTAAGTTGTAATCTGTGCAGAATGCGGCTGCCAGAATGCTCTCAGCAACTCCTAAATTCATGCCTATCGCCCATGTAATAAAAAGTTACCACTGGCTTACTGTGAAAAACAGAATAAAGTTCAAGGCTCTGTGCATTGCTTATAAAGCAACCCGCAACCAGGGACCTCGCTTTTTTTTAAATGCCCTATCATTTCATGTCCCCAATAGACCACTACGGTCTGCTAATGCCTTCTTGATGTCCGTGCCTAGAACCAGAATGGCTTCCTGGGGTGACAGACGTTTCGTGGTGTCTACCATGAAACTATGGAACTCATTGGACCTGGATGTACGATCATCTCAATCCTTGATGATCTTTCACAGAAAAATTAAAACATGGTTATTTAATCAATAACTCCCAGCTGCTCGCTTTCTAGAGTCTTAGTTTACTGTTATTAGCGCTGAGACGCCTGGGCATTTGTGCGCTCTATAAGTTTCATAAATAAATAATAAATAAATCAAAAACATGGTAAAGCAGAAATGATCCACTGGAAGGGCTAAACAAAAAAATGGGTAGGAATATCATTGCAAGAGAAGCACAGAACTGAGCTAGATAATAGAGCCATTTGATGATGAGCAAGGGGCTGACCAAAGGCCCAATCTCTGTATATTATATTGTAGACAATAGGTTTTCCACAACAGCTAAAGCGGTCTGTGGTTCAAGCCCTAAAAAGAGCAAGACTTTCAAGAATTACAGTTGGAACAACATTACCTCATATCAACTATTGAAACTTTACTTTATAACTTGTATTTGAACTTTTATTTCTAAGGTGCATAACTACATAGTTAAAAATTAATAAACGTAGACAGCTAAAGATACACTAAATGTTAAATATGCATTTTAAAGTTAGGTTCCTATCGCTATATATTAAAGAAATTGCATTTTATAATTGCTGTCCTTTTTAATAGTCTTGAGTAGCTTAACCCAGTGTTAAGATTCGAATGACATGCATTTGTTGGTAACTAGCCTTCTATGTTCTGCCTTTAAGGACCTAATTTCCACTACTTTCTATTAATCCTTGTCAAAGATCTGGGCCTTCCATAACACAGACCTTACATTTTTCTTACTGCTAATGATCTACTTGTCAAACCATGTGTTTAGCCATTTCCAGGAAATCTCTTTGACAGGGGAAGAGAAACACTGAGAATTTCTGACTGAAGTATTTTGAGAAGGAAGATTTGCAAAGAATGTGAGGCCTTTTAAAATATGGACTTTCAACTGTACAGTTTCCTTCCTCTAGCAGTGTCTGCAAAAGGTCTACTCTGTGCCCCCATCACTGGTGAATCTCTTGCTACGATATATGATATGAGATATTTATAAAGCACACTATCACTCATCACTGAGCATCCTGACACTAGCTCAGCAACAAACATAGTAAACCATCACCTGAGCTCCCACTGACTATGAAGGGCTCCCCTTATTACCTACATAGATTCTCCCTTCTGGGAGGTTTTGGATGGGACAGAGAAGCTCACTAAGGCCTAAGACAGTCCTGAGTAACACAGAAAACACCATAGCTCTCTGTGTGCATTAGATATTTCTGAGGAGGGCAGAGTGTGTTCCTTGTCATCTAAGGAACAACTCAGCAAGAGACAGCAGAACTCTCTAAATCTGCATAGAATTTACAATTTCAAGTGTCACAGAACATACACAGTATGTACATTCTGTGACACTTGAGCAATACCTCCGCTGTGTGAACAGTGCCTAATAAGGTATTCGAAAACCAAGACATACCTCTGTTGACTATGAGCTAATACCTCCAAGATTGGCAAAACCTGGGGGATAACTCATCAGTAAATTGTCCCTTCCGGCTTATGCATTTGTTTATTATTTGGGAAAGGGTAGTTCATCAACTACCCTTTCCCAAATAAACACATGCTGCCCGCGTGAGAGCTGCCTCTTTCCACTCAAGAATGGATGTGCTGCCCCTTGCCTCTCACATACTGTTCCTAGATTAAGGTTATCCCTTACCAATGATGCAAATGATACTCTTTACCCCTAGTGCATGCACTATTTCTTCCCACTTATGCAGTATCCATTCTCACACGTGCATGTGCTTTCTCTTCCTGCTCACATACCAATATCTATTCCCACACAAACTCATGCTCTTTCTTACCACAAAGGTATACATGGTCTAATACTACTGCTGGCCATGCCGTTACTTTACAATTGCACCTGTGCTGTCCCTTTCCACTCATGCTCATTTCCCACTAGTGCATGTTCTGTCTCATTTTTACTCAGGCATGTGCTTAACCTTTCCCATTCGAGAACACACTGTGCCTTCCCTTTTACTTGCTGTCCTTTACCACTCCTATACTTACTGCTCTTCCCATTTAAGCATGTGCTGTCCCTACCCACTCACAACTCCCTCCCCCAAGGTTCCACTGACCTTTACTACTCAGGCACACCATATTGCTTGCCACTCAGGCACTTTTGTTTTCCTCCCTATCTACACTGTATATTCTTATACTGTCACAGTGTCATAATTTTTGCTTTCTGTCCAAATGCCAAGTACCTGCTCTTGTCAGGTTCAGCAGAATGAAGGATGTGCTGTCATTTGATGGCATATCTTGCAGCAAGGACGATGCTTCAGAGGTTGATAAGACAGTAGATGGTTTCTGCACACTCTGAACCTCTGAATCCACATCATCATGTCCAACATCCAGATTTCTCAGTACTGCAGCAGATGGCATATGTTTGGTCGATTCGGAGTGATCTGCAGACACATCTGGGAAACAGATTAGGTAATCACAATTGCTTTACCAAGAGAGTAATTTTTTTATACCACAAAAGTTAAAATTCCCCTGACAAGAGTCAAGGGAAGCATATTTCCCTGGAAGCTTAAGAGCTTTAATTTTCTCTCCTCTTTGTTCCTTCACGTGGCCATAAGCAGGGACTTGTGACATGATAGCAGCATACCTCAGGCCATCATGCCCAACATCATATCATTTCAAAAATAGGCCATAATACAACCCCATAACTTGCCAATCAAACAGTCAGTGGAGTAGCATGCTAACGATCACCCAAAGAGTTTTAGCACTTCATGAAGCGCTATACATCAATGCAAATAGAATACAATACAATACATCTCATTTGAAAACATGCACATAACATGGCACAATCACTATAAGATGGTAGCATGAAGGACCAAATGTAAGCCACTGCACCAACTGAACGTTTTCCATGCTATAAAACCAACTCACACACAGACTCATACAACCACCTCTAGAGAAACATCTTAAATAGTAGAAAGCAGATTCTGTCATCAATTATCTAAGTATACAGAAAGTGTCAACCATCTATAAACACGGAGGTGGGGGCACTGAAGAGTCTATATATACATATGTAACGCCATACAACAATCAGCTGTAGGCATTGTAATGTGGACATCCCCAATTTCATATCTATAGAAGGTTTATCAAAATAATTCTATTAAAGAAGCTGTAAGCCATAGAATTTCGCACCCATCATCTCACATATGTCGAACATTTCTTACCAAAAAATTCAACTAAATGCACTGTACACATTGTTCTTTAAGTATCAAAATATTATATATAGAACATTCACCAATACAAACTTTACACTGCACAGCAGTAAACTCTGCCTGGCTACTCCCTTGGCAAAATCTATTTCTCTTTCACTACTCTCAAGCCCCCAACAACGATCATAAATGGCAATTTTAACCTTTTGAAATTATAACATACTTCATTAAGAACTTCACAATTAATGTGCTCAAACAAACTCATCTCCCTTCTTCAAACAACCATCTTCTGAACCTGCACTCCATCAGCTTATCAATCTTCAAGCATTGACAAGTAACACTACCCGACCCAGGTGTACTAAAACAAGTAAACATATACTCTTCACCACTAGCTACACAAAAGTATTGAATGAACACGGACAAAAAAAGAGAATACATGCACTGAAACTCAAAAAGACATTCAAAAATGTAAATGTCCTCCATGCGATTCTCTGTGCAGTCCTAAAAAGAAAGTACAGCACTTTTTCATAGTGGTCTAATGTTGCTCTAAAACCCCTACCCACCCTCACTCGCCAGTACTGACTTCAAATAATACTTAGCAAAGACAGAATCAGGCAGAACATCTCGAAATCTCAATGGTAAATTAAAAAGAAACAACACCCCCTTCACACCACCACCCCAGCTTCTTCTAGTACATAACAACTGAATGGCAAGCCATCATTATATACTCTCTAAATGGAACCACATTCAATTACAATCTCATTCTTTTACCATCAAAGAGAGCACTCTCACAGTACTCCACACACCGATAATACCTCTCTTCTCTCTGGCATGAAGTTCAGTATGGTTGACTTCTTACCTCACAGGTAGATAACAATGTGCTCAGATGGTCTCATCCTAAACCTCCACCTTTCCCTATCACCGACAGCGGCCATCAGTGATTAATCCTGGACTCCATTTTGAATTTTGCTATGAAGACGATGGGAGTAGTATTTATAAACCAAAAAGAGCACCAATATTGCCACACTACTTAAACTTGGATCAAAGATGATCACTCGAATCACTGAATTAAACAGTAACTCTCGGGAAATGTTTTATCCGGAATAAATCCAATGGGTTTTATTAGTTTTGCGTCACAAATATCATATAAATGAGCAATTTTTCTTAATTTGAATACAAACAACACTTATTTGACTCCACGTCACATATGAAAAGGCATTTTTTTGACAAACAAAAAGACAGTTTTTATACGAACTACCAACTTGCATTCAAACACTCATACAAAACAGCACATTGATATATACACACATATAATAATTATACAACAATATTTACAAAATCGTGATTTAGAAAACGTAGCAAATGAAAAGTTTTGAAATGCTTGATAATCAATCGAATATTCCTAATGTTGGGTAGAGGAGGTCTACGCGTTTCGATAACCCCTTGTTGTGGGGAAATCTCATCAGGACCATGTGCCTGTAAATGGAGAACAAGAATGAATCAACTGGGGGGAAAAACCATGCCTCTCAACACTACAGTAGGGGGTGGAAAAACTAATCCTACCTCTCGGGTGCTTGGTTCTCTCTTGTTTGCTGAAACTGTAACAAAAATGGAGCCTCTTTAGCTTCTGATTCCAAAAAAGCGCTTACACTCTCTTCATTAGCACATTCATACGTGGATACTCACAAAATTTTACGCATGCCGCGATTTAGCGAATTCCATGTTATCACAGCTTTGGTGGAAGTGGAGATCTAAAAGAATAGAAGGACTTGTCAGGGTGCGGTGACTTTTGTGCTGGCTGCTGCAGCCGCTATGGATGGAATGGGAGCGACTTACTTGTATTTAGCGTGTACGTCAGTCGGGTGCTATTTCCCGGGTATGACGACGAATCTTCTCTTTCTAGTTTTCTGAAAGAAGGGGGAGACTTGTGTAAGGTCTCTGTTTGTATGATCATTCGTCTTGCGGTTCTGATCTATCACGGCGTCTTAAATTACCTGAAAGATTATTTTGCGCTGAGTTCATCAGGGGGTCCACGCTCTTCGGTCTCTGTCAGCAAATGCAGCGGCCGGCACTATCCAGTCGGTGTAACTGATCTCGCGTCTCCTAGTTTTACTCACTTCCTGGTTCCAAGGATTGTGGGGATTGTGGTTTCATTGTCGGTCGTCATGGGGACGATGTAAGTTTGAGTTGAATCGGACCTTGTGCAGCCAGCCTCGCGGTCTACAGCGGGGACCGCATACCGATTGGGGATGTTTACATGTTCATTACTGCGTCTGGGGTATTTACAAACGGTAAATCTCGGAGAGTTCATTCAGACCACTTGTCGCCGTGTTAAACTTAACTATTAGCATGGCTTCATTACGTGATAGCTTTTCTTCGATATCACCACCTCTGGAGTCTTTTTCAATTTTAGCGATCACTGTCCATTTTAAATCATCTAGTGTGTGCTCGTGATTCTTCCAATGATTGACTAGTGGGGCAGTTATCACATTCTTTTTTATCCGTGATTTATGTTGGGTAATACGGCATCTCACCTCCTGACTTGTTTTGCCGATGTACAATTGTCACAAGGGCATTTTATGCCATATATGACGTACCTTGACTTACAATTCGTGAATTTTTCATGTTTCCAGAAATGTTGCTTATGTTGGAACAGGCACCCTTCTTCCGTACTTGCACAACAAATGCAAGACCCGCATTTGTGATGTCCTTGGATTGGTGGCAGTCCTAGCATCGTACCAATTGTTGGTGTGGTCTTCTTTATTGCTGCACGAACTAAATGGTTAGCAACGCTTTGGTCCTTTTTAAAGGCAAACAATGGCTTCTCTTTCAGTGTCTCGTCTACATTTTCCACCAGATGCCAATTTTGTAAGATGGTTTTCTTAAATAGGTTGGAGTTAGGACAAAATGTAGAAACACATACTATCCTGTTGAGAGTTGGTTTTGCCTTTTTGACTAGAAGGGTGTCTCGAGGAATCCACCACACTCTCTTCATTGCTCTTCTTAGTAATTTTATGGGGTAGCCTCTTAACACTAAATTGTCTGTCAGGTTCGTAGCGTGGAACATATATTCATCTTTGAAATGGCAGTTTCTTTTAATCCGCAGATACTGTCCAAATGGGAGGTTTTCTCTCAAATTCCGCGGGTGATTGCTATTAAAATGTAGAGCCTTGTTTCTGTCTGTCAGTTTTTTATACAGTGTGGTCACCAAGCCTCCATCTGTTGGATATACCTCGACGTCGAGGAATGACATTTTTACTTTAGAGAAGCTCATGCTAAATTTGATTTCCTCTGTTCTTGAGTTGAGCCACACATGGAATTTCTTTAGATCTTCTTCGGTCCCTTTCCAAGTTAGGAAGACGTCGTTGATGTATCGACTCCAACTGGTGATTTGTTCGACAAATTGGTTTGACTGGTAGACAAATCTCTCTTCGTATAATGCCATAAAGAGTACAGCCAATTCTGGGGCGAAAGGACACCCCATGGCTACTCCGCTTATCTGATAGAAAAATTCCCCATTGAAGTTGAAATAATTCTTCTTTAAAGCCAATGATGCTAACTGCATGATGAACTCAGTCGGTACTCTAGTGGGTCTGGGTCGTTGGTCCAAGTAAAACTGAATTGCATCCAGACCGTCACTCTGGGGGATCTGGGTGTATAATGAACAAACATCCATTGTTACTAGGAAATCTTCATTTTGTTCAAACGGAATGGTGGGAAGTTTATTGATAAAATCAGTTGTATCACGGAGGAATGATTTCACTTCAGACATAAAAGGTTTCAAGAAGAAGTCCACAAACTTGGACGCTGGTTCAAATAGTGACTCACAACCGGAGACAATTGGTCTTCCGGGAGGGGCGTTTATGTCTTTATGAATTTTTGGTAAGACGTAAAACAAGGGTATTCGTGGGTTATTGCATTTGAGATATTCAAACTCTTTCTTCCCGATAATTCCCTCAGTCAAGCCTTTCTCCAAAATTGGATTCAGTTGTTGTTGCAATTCTGTAGTGGGGTCCTTCGCTATTTTCCTATAGCACCTAGGGTTGTTGAGTTGACTCATCACTTCTACTATATATTTCTCAGTGTCCCATATGACAATCGATCCTCCCTTGTCCGCCTGTTTTATTATAACTGACGTGTCCTTTTTGAGATTCTCTAAAGCACATTTTTCCGCTTGTGAGATGTTAAATTTTGTCCAATTACGTTTTTCTTCCATTTTGGTTATGGCTGATAGAATGTTTTTTTCAAAGGTAATAATTTCTTTTGCAACTTTATTTCCTGGTGGGCAAAATGTTGACTTTTTTCTCAGTCCTGTAACCTCCAATGGTGGGTTCACCGTTGTTTGTGCAAAGAAAGATTTTAATTTGATTTTTCGACAAAATTCAAGTGCCTCCATTTTGAGTTTCACAAAGTTGGTGTGTCGCATGGGGACAAAGGAGAGACCTTTCTCCAAAATACTAGTTTCTGATGAAGTGAGGACTTTATTTGACAAATTGAAGATCGGGGAGACTACCAGTTCTTGTAGTTCTGCCTCCGAGTCGACATTTCCCATGGCTGATTGTAACGTGGGCGTGCTCGATTTTGTGGTTGGCCTCTTCCTAAAAAAGGAGCCGAGGATGGTCCCGGTTGTTGTTGGAATGCTCCTCTTTTATTTGCACCTCTCCTTTGATTGTTACTCTCACCCTCACTACTGCTTGATGCAGACGAAGTATCCGAAAAAGAAATAAAGTTGTTTGTTGATCGTCCTTGATATTCTCCCAAATATCTCCTTGAGTCAGATCTAGAATAAAAATTCGTTTGTAGATATGGATATGTCTTTTCAAGATTGAAGTTCTTCTTGTCCTTTTGAAACTGATTTTCTTATTGATTTATCGTGTAATCCTTAAATTCTAAGATGTCTTTTTCAACTTTTTCAAGTAATGTTTTTGCGTCCGGGATAAGTTGATTTTGTTGTATCTCACTTTCCAAAGTTTTTATCTCCTCAAGTTGTTGTAATGAGATTCTTTGTGCTGTCTCGACCGGTAAGACCATGAGGTCTCGGCTACACTTGGTCTCAATAAAACTGTATCCCTTTTTGTAAATCGGGTCGTCTGTGAATATCACGGGGATATTTTTAATCTGAAGTCCTCCTGGTATTGTACCAGCTCTCAAGTGCTGGAGGAGAAAGTGACCATGGAGGTCTGTGCGGATTTGCTTTTTCTTTAGCCTTAAGAGTTTATCTGTTTCGTTTTGATTCCTAGCAGTTGCACTCAAGGTAGCTGAAGTAAAGAGGGGGGGGGGGGTTTCCAGTAGATTCTTTATATGGTCTTCGCTATAGGCAAATGTTTGGTTTTCAGACATACTGTGCTCTACTCACTTGCATCCAATGTAATGAATTTACAACACTATTCTAAACAAAAACCAATAACTTTATACCACCATATTTCAACAGGTCCTACCGGGGCCTGTAACAACCTCGCAGAACGTCTTCTGCTAAAGTACCAATACCAAGACAGGGTCTGGGCTCACTGGCAATAAGGACAAGCCTCACAATCAAATAACTATAAACCAAAAAGAGCACCAATATTGCCACACTACTTAAACTTGGATCAAAGATGATCACTCGAATCACTGAATTAAACAGTAACTCTCGGGAAATGTTTTATCCGGAATAAATCCAATGGGTTTTATTAGTTTTGCGTCACAAATATCATATAAATGAGCAATTTTTCTTAATTTGAATACAAACAACACTTATTTGACTCCACGTCACATATGAAAAGGCATTTTTTTGACAAAAAAAAGACAGTTTTTATACGAACTACCAACTTGCATTCAAACACTCATACAAAACAGCACATTGATATATACACACATATAATAATTATACAACAATATTTACAAAATCGTGATTTAGAAAACGTAGCATTGGATTAAGCAAATGAAAAGTTTTGAAATGCTTGATAATCAATCGAATATTCCTAATGCTGGGTAGAGGAGGTCTACGCGTTTCGATAACCCCTTGTTGTGGGGAAATCTCATCAGGACCATGTACCTGTAAATGGAGAACAAGAATGAATCAACTGGGGGGAAAAACCATGCCTCTCAACACTAGAGTAGGGGGTGGAAAAACTAATCCTACTTCTCGGGTGCTTGGTTCTCTCTTGTTTGCTGAAACTGTAACAAAAATGGAGCCTCTTTAGCTTCTGATTCCAAAAAAGCGCTTACATTCTCTTCATTAGCACATTCATACTTGGATACTCACAAAATTTTACGCATGCCGCGATTTAGCGAATTCCATGTTATCACAGCTTTGGTGGAAGTGGAGATCTAAAAGAATAGAAGGACTTGTCAGGGTGCGGTGACTTTTGTGCTGGCTGCTGCAGCCGCTATGGATGGAATGGGAGCGACTTACTTGTATTTAGCGTGTACGTCAGTCGGGTGCTATTTCCCGGGTATGACGACGAATCTTCTCTTTCTAGTTTTCTGAAAGAAGGGGGAGACTTGTGTAAGGTCTCTGTTTGTATGATCATTCGTCTTGCGGTTCTGATCTATCACGGCGTCTTAAATTACCTGAAAGATTCTTTTGCGCTGAGTTCATCAGCGGGGGCCACGCTCTTCGGTCTCTGTCAGCAAATGCAGCGGCCGGCACTATCCAGTCGGTGTAACTGATCTCGCGTCTCCTAGTTTTACTCACTTCCTGGTTCCAAGGATTGTGGGGATTGTGGTTTCATTGTCGGTCGTCATGGGGACGATCTAAGTTTGAGTTGAATCGGACCTTGTGCAGCCAGCCTCGCGGTCTACAGCGGGGACCGCATACCGATTGGGGATGTTTACATGTTCATTACTGCGTCTGGGGTATTTACAAACGGTAAATCTCGGAGAGTTCATTCAGACCACTTGTCGCCGTGTTAAACTTAACTATTAGCATGGCTTCATTACGTGATAGCTTTTCTTCGATATCACCACCTCTGGAGTCTTTTTCAATTTTAGCGATCACTGTCCATTTTAAATCATCTAGTGTGTGCTCGTGATTCTTTTTTGGAATCAGAAGCTAAAGAGGCTCCATTTTTGTTACAGTTTCAGCAAACAAGAGAGAACCAAGCACCCGAGAGGTAGGATTAGTTTTTCCACCCCCTACTGTAGTGTTGAGAGGCATGGTTTTTCCCCCCAGTTGATTCATTCTTGTTCTCCATTTACAGGCACATGGTCCTGATGAGATTTCCCCACAACAAGGGGTTATCGAAACGCGTAGACCTCCTCTACCCAACATTAGGAATATTCGATTGATTATCAAGCATTTCAAAACTTTTCATTTGCTTAATCCAATGCTACGTTTTCTAAATCACGATTTTGTAAATATTGTTGTATAATTATTACATGTGTGTATATATCAATGTGCTGTTTTGTATGAGTGTTTGAATGCAAGTTGGTAGTTCGTATAAAAACTGTCTTTTTGTTTGTCAAAAAAATGCCTTTTCATATGTGACGTGGAGTCAAATAAGTGTTGTTTGTATTCAAATTAAGAAAAATTGCTCATTTATATGATATTTGTGACGCAAAACTAATAAAACCCATTGGATTTATTCCGGATAAAACATTTCCCGAGAGTTACTGTTTAATTCAGTGATTCGAGTGATCATCTTTGATCCAAGTTTAAGTAGTGTGGCAATATTGGTGCTCTTTTTGGTTTATAGTTATTTGATTGTGAGGCTTGTCCTTATTGCCAGTGAGCCCAGACCCTGTCTTGGTATTGGTACTTTAGCAGAAGACGTTCTGCGAGGTTGTTACAGGCCCCGGTAGGACCTGTTGAAATATGGTGGTATAGCGTTATTGGTTTTTGTTTAGAATAGTGTTGTAAATTCATTACATTGGATGCAAGTGAGTAGAGCACAGTATGTCTGAAAACCAAACATTTGCCTATAGCGAAGACCATATAAAGAATCTACTGGAAACCCCCCCCCCTCTTTACTTCAGCTACCTTGAGTGCAACTGCTAGGAATCAAAACGAAACAGATAAACTCTTAAGGCTAAAGAAAAAGCAAATCCGCACAGACCTCCATGGTCACTTTCTCCTCCAGCACTTGAGAGCTGGTACAATACCAGGAGGACTTCAGATTAAAAATATCCCCGTGATATTCACAGACGACCCGATTTACAAAAAGGGATACAGTTTTATTGAGACCAAGTGTAGCCGAGACCTCATGGTCTTAACGGTCGAGACAGCACAAAGAATCTCATTACAACAACTTGAGGAGATAAAAACTTTGGAAAGTGAGATACAACAAAATCAACTTATCCCGGACGCAAAAACATTACTTGAAAAAGTTGAAAAAGACATCTTAGAATTTAAGGATTACACGATAAATCAAAAAGAAAATCAGTTTCAAAAGGACAAGAAGAACTTCAATCTTGAAAAGACATATCCATATCTACAAACGAATTTTTATTCTAGATCTGACTCAAGGAGATATTTGGGAGAATATCAAGGACGATCAACAAACAAGTTTATTTCTTTTTCGGATACTTCGTCTGCATCAAGCAGTAGTGAGGGTGAGAGTAACAATCAAAGGAGAGGTGCAAATAAAAGAGGAGCATTCCAACAACAACCGGGACCATCCTCGGCTCCTTTTTTAGGAAGAGGCCAACCACAAAATCGAGCACGCCCACGTTACAATCAGCCATGGGAAATGTCGACTCGGAGGCAGAACTACAAGAACTGGTAGTCTCCCCGATCTTCAATTTGTCAAATAAAGTCCTCACTTCATCAGAAACTAGTATTTTGGAGAAAGGTCTCTCCTTTGTCCCCATGCGACACACCAACTTTGTGAAACTCAAAATGGAGGCACTTGAATTTTGTCGAAAAATCAAATTAAAATCTTTCTTTGCACAAACAACGGTGAACCCACCATTGGAGGTTACAGGACTGAGAAAAAAGTCAACATTTTGCCCACCAGGAAATAAAGTTGCAAAAGAAATTATTACCTTTGAAAAAACCATTCTATCAGCCATAACCAAAATGGAAGAAAAACGTAATTGGACAAAATTTAACATCTCACAAGCGGAAAAATGTGCTTTAGAGAATCTCAAAAAGGACACGTCAGTTATAATAAAACAGGCGGACAAGGGAGGATCGATTGTCATATGGGACACTGAGAAATATATAGTAGAAGTGATGAGTCAACTCAACAACCCTAGGTGCTATAGGAAAATAGCGAAGGACCCCACTACAGAATTGCAACAACAACTGAATCCAATTTTGGAGAAAGGCTTGACTGAGGGAATTATCGGGAAGAAAGAGTTTGAATATCTCAAATGCAATAACCCACGAATACCCTTGTTTTACATCTTACCAAAAATTCATAAAGACATAAACGCCCCTCCCGGAAGACCAATTGTCTCCGGTTGTGAGTCACTATTTGAACCAGCGTCCAAGTTTGTGGACTTCTTCTTGAAACCTTTTATGTCTGAAGTGAAATCATTCCTCCGTGATACAACTGATTTTATCAATAAACTTCCCACCATTCCGTTTGAACAAAATGAAGATTTCCGAGTAACAATGGATGTTTGTTCATTATACACCCAGATCCCCCAGAGTGACGGTCTGGATGCAATTCAGTTTTACTTGGACCAACGACCCAGACCCACTAGAGTACCGACTGAGTTCATCATGCAGTTAGCATCATTGGCTTTAAAGAAGAATTATTTCAACTTCAATGGGGAATTTTTCTATCAGATAAGCGGAGTAGCCATGGGGTGTCCTTTCGCCCCAGAATTGGCTGTACTCTTTATGGCATTATACGAAGAGAGATTTGTCTACCAGTCAAACCCATTTGTCGAACAAATCACCAGTTGGAGTCGATACATCGACGACGTCTTCCTAACTTGGAAAGGGACCGAAGAAGATCTAAAGAAATTCCATGTGTGGCTCAACTCAAGAACAGAGGAAATCAAATTTAGCATGAGCTTCTCTAAAGTAAAAATGTCATTCCTCGACGTCGAGGTATATCCAACAGATGGAGGCTTGGTGACCACACTGTATAAAAAACTGACAGACAGAAACAAGGCTCTACATTTTAATAGCAATCACCCGCGGAATTTGAGAGAAAACCTCCCATTTGGACAGTATCTGCGGATTAAAAGAAACTGCCATTTCAAAGATGAATATATGTTCCACGCTACGAACCTGACAGACAATTTAGTGTTAAGAGGCTACCCCATAAAATTACTAAGAAGAACAATGAAGAGAGTGTGGTGGATTCCTCGAGACACACTTCTAGTCAAAAAGGCAAAACCAACTCTCAACAGGATAGTATGTGTTTCTACATTTTGTCCTAACTCCAACCTATTTAAGAAAACCATCTTACAAAATTGGCATCTGGTGGAAAATGTAGACGAGACACTGAAAGAGAAGCCATTGTTTGCCTTTAAAAAGGACCAAAGGGGGCGTGGCCAAGATGGCGGGCTGAGCGGTCGCACTTGCCGAGAGCTCCCGGACCCCTGAATTCCTGCACCGCTTGTAATCGCTGATTCCCCCCCGGATCAAGCGGCAACTGAGCCTGGTGCACACGGTGGAGGTGTGGAGAGCCTGCTGAGCCTGGTTTGCGCCGTCGGGGATGAGATTCTGACCTGTAAAGCCCAGGTCGGAGCCCGCTGAACGGCCCGAGTGAGAGCTGGAAGCCGCGAGTCTCCCGACCCTCGGAGCGCGACGGAGCGACCGGCCTCCGAGGTGTGAAGCCCGCAGCGGTGCATGAGCTGTCGGAGTGGAAGTCGGCAACGGCTTAGCGAGCGGCTCGGAGTTGTCCGACGGCGGCTGTACGGAGCGGAACGGAGCGGAGGTGCAGAGCGGACGCGGAGTCGGCATCGCCTCACTACGCCAGCCCGTGGCTTGAGGAGGCCCGCTGGAGGAGATCGCTTTGGCTGGTTGTCTGTATGGGACTGAGGAGTGAGTCTCCCGGGGAAGATCTTTCCCTGAAGCAGTGGACCCCGGCGAACGTTGCACTGTGACTTAGCCCACTGGCCGGATTTCTGGACCTCAGATCGGGGAAGTAGAGAGGGTCTCCATCTTGGGCGTTGTCCCCTCGGCACTCCTGAGCGGCCATTTTGTGAAGTTCGGCCGGGCAGCTCGGCCCTCCTGGTGCTCTTTGTGTGGGCTGCTCCCGGCTGGCATATAGCTGCTTTCTTTGCTGGCCAGTAAGCCTCAGTGTCCTTTATTGATCTACAATGTCGAATGCCAGGGGGCAGCGACGGGGCGACCGGACCTTGCCGGAAATGCTGGGACGGGGCGCCCTACGCAGCGGAGGAGCCCAACCTGCCGCGACCTCCCCGGCACCAACCAGGGGGGCGGACGGTGGAGAGCCCCCGGTGACGAGATCATTTCTCGAGTCGCTGTTTAGCTCCCTTCGGGAGGACTTTCAAACGCTCAAGAGTGAGGTGGCCGGGGAGGTCCGCGAAGTGAGGAGAGAGATGGACTCCCTGGGGGACCGTGTGAACACGGTGGAGGAAGCGGGTCACTCCAGGGATGAGGAGATCACCCATCTGCAACAGGAAGTCCTGCGGCTACGGGAGCAACAGATTGAGTTACAAGCCCACGCCGAGGACCTTGAAAACCGGTCCAGGCGGAACAACATACGGGTCCGCGGTGTGCCGTCTGGTGAGGAGGGTGAAGACGTGACTGCATATCTGGTGGCCCTCTTCCGTGCGATCCTGGGAGAGTCGGAGGACTTTCGGATTCGCATAGACCGGGCACATCGGGTGGGTCGCCCCCGCAGAGCTACAGCGCCCGCTCCGGACATTCTGGCCTTCCTCCCGAACTTTCCCTTGAAGGAGCGGATCCTCCGAGAGGCACGAGGGCAGCAACCTTTCCGATTCCGGGATCACCCTGTGACCCTGTTTCAGGACTTATCCACAGTCACGCTACAGAAGAGGAAGTCCTTCAAGATCGCCACGGACTTCCTTCGAGAGCATGAGACACAGTATTCCTGGGGGCACCCCTTCCGTCTGATCTTCAGGTGGAACGGTGTCTTGCATCAGCTTCGGTCCCTCCAAGATGTCTGCGCGGTGTTGGGCCTCACAGCATCGGACACAGATACCCCGGCCCCACGGCGGAGGCGCAGCACTCGTAACGGATGGCAACAAGCTGGGGGGGGGGGCCTCTCCTCCGGCGGAGCGCCCGGGCTCGCCCGCAATCCGGGCAGAAATGGCGGCTGCCATCCAGGAGGCCTCCAGAGTGGCGGCGAATGGCGAAGTGGCCTTGACGGCCTGAACTCACTCCGGGGGGAGTCTACTTTAGCTCATTCTTATTGCAGGTGCGGGGATCCGGGGGGTGGGCTGGGAGGAAGGGCGAGTGCTGGAGGTGGTGGCTGGACGTCCACTAGATTGACTTACCACGGCCTTGCCCGTTCCGGGCCGGACTGGGACAATGTCTTTTTTTAAAGGTTTGGGAAGCGGGGAATGGGGTTGGGACAGGCGGGCAGATGTTTTGATTCTGGGACCTAGAGGGGGGGCCAGTTGTGGGGGGTGGTGTAGATTTGGTTGTGTAGGGGCAGGGGGGGGTTTTCTAGTTGTGGGGTGTTGGGGTTCGGGGACTGTACTGTGCCAGTGGGTAATTCAAAGTTGCTCTGTTTTGAGGCCTCGATGGGTGCCTTCTGTGTTTGCTTGCGGGGCTTTGCTTCCTGATATGTGCTCCTTGAACTCCCTCTTTGATGGCTCTTAAGGTGCTTACTCTCAATGTGAAAGGGCTGAATAATCCGGTTAAGCGGCGGGCAGTGTTATCCCTGCTGGAAAACTCACAAGCGGATATCTGCCTGTTGCAGGAGACCCATTTGCTGGCTAAGGATTGCTCGCGGATGCGTACCCCCAAGTTCCCCACACAGCTATTCTCCTCTAGCACCTCCAAGACGGCAGGGGTGTCAATCTTGTTTTCTAGGGGGTTCAGGGGAGAGGTCGTGAGCAAGGTAGCAGAACAGAAAGGGAGACTTCTAGTATACAAGATTAAGATGGGGGGCATAGCACTGACTGTGGGCACCGTCTACTGCCCCAATGATCATCAGGACCAATTCTTGCACAGGGCCTTGGACGACGTTGCATCCACCTCTGATAGGCACATAGTGTTGGGGGGTGATTTGAACCTGGTTTTCGACGCGGCACTGGATAGGTCTGTGCAGCGGCGCCATCAGTTGGGTGAGCTTTCGGGCTCGATTCGAACTCGACTTGAGGAGCTGGACCTGCATGACATGTGGCGCCGCCTCCACCCCGCCACCCGCGCATACTCTTACTTCTCACACGCCCATAGATCTTATGCGCGCTTAGACCATCTCCTGGTGTCGGGCCCATTGCTCCTTTTGGCTTCGAGTGCGGACATGGGGGTCCTCTCCCTTTCTGACCACGCTCCGGTGGAGGGCGTTTTCACTCTTCCACCGGTGGCTCGGCCGAGAGGGGTCTGGAGGCTCCGAGACACGCTTTTGCACAGGCGGTCGGTGGTGGATCAGATCCGGGCGGCCATTTTGGCTTTTCAGACCGTGAACGATAATGGGGATACTTCCCGTGCGACACAGTGGGCAGCCCTAAAGGCCGTGCTCCGAGGCGAATTTATCGCGATTTCCTCGGCCGAGAATAGGGACCGACAACTCAAGAGAGATGAGCTCACCCGGCAGGTGAGGGAGCTGGAGCAGGTTCATCATAGGACAGGGGCCCCCAGGGTGTGGAGGCAGCTGAAGGCGGCGCGGAAGCTCCTGGCGGCCCTTGACACAGATCGGGCGGAGTATGCGATGCTTCGCCTGAAGCACAAATATTACACAGGGGGCGATCGGTGTGGGCGGCTCCTGGCTAACAAACTTAGGGTACAGCACCAGCAGCACCGAGTGAAGGAACTATTGGACCCGGCCGGAGGTAGAGTCACGACCGATGAGCACATAGCAGACGTCTTTCGCGGCTTTTATGCTGACCTCTACTCCGGGGAGGCCTCTTCGGCCCAGGCTGAGGGGGACTATCTGGACTCGGTCCCGCTCCCGTCGCTGACACAGGATCAGGCACAGTATCTGGAGCGTGACATACGTATCGAAGAGGTGGTCACAGCGATATCCCGGCTCAAACTGGGTAAGGTCCCGGGACCGGATGGCTTTATCCCGCTGTTTTACAAAACCTTCTGTCAGGAGCTGGCGCCTCTGCTGACTCGCCTCTTTACCACCTTCGCAGAGCCGGGAGCCATCCCCTCCGAATTTCTCCAGGCCACGGTTTCAGTGATCCCTAAGCCGGGCAAGGACAGGACCGCTTGCGGGTCCTATCGTCCCATTTCGCTGCTGAACACTGATTTGAAGGTGTTCACCAGTATCTTAGCTGCACGCCTGGCGTTGCACCTCCCCGGCATGGTTGACTCGGACCAAGCGGGCTTTGTGCCCGGTAGGCAAACGGTAGATAACACGAAAAGGGTGACACACATTCTCGAGAAGGCTTCCAGGATCCCTGGGGAGAGGATGCTCCTGTCCATAGACGCGGAGAAGGCTTTTGACAGGGTGCACTGGCCCTACCTGGAGAAAGTCCTGAGCAAATTCAGGATAGGGGAGAGGTTCCGTCATCTGATCTTCAATTGCTACCGGTTCCCATCTGCAGTGGTCCGGGTGAACGGCGGCAGCTCTCGACCCTTCCCCATTGAGCGGGGCACGAGACAGGGGTGCCCGCTCTCCCCTTTGCTCTTTGCCTTGTACATGGAGCCATTTGCCCAGAGGGTTAGGCAGAACCCTGACATTATCGGCGTCCAGATGGGTGGGTTTAGTCATGCGATTAGCCTGTACGCGGATGATGTCATTCTGACGCTGGATGACCCGCGGAGATCGCTGCCGGCCTGTGTGGAGGAACTGAACTTATTCGCTGACGTGGCGGGCTTCAAGGTGAACCTGGGTAAGTCAGCCGCCCTTGACATCTCGCTTACTGCTGCCACTAGAGTGGAACTGCAGAGGCTTTACCCTCTGAGCTGGTCCAGGGACCGGATCCCGTACTTGGGGATCCTGTTGGCGCCCTCCCTCCCGGAGATGGTTACGGCCAATTACGCGGCTCTGGGCGCGAAAATCAGGGAGGAACTGGGCCGGTGGGATAAGGGCACGCTGTCGCTACTGGGTAGAGTGGCCGCGGTAAAGATGACCCTTCTGCCTCAGGTGCTTTACCTCTTCAGAGCGTTACCGCTCCAGCCCCCTGCGGGTTGGCTTGCGGAGACTCAGACTGCCATTGCACGGTTCGTGTGGCAGGGCCGCAGGCCGAGGATCAAGAGGGGCATCGCTATGCTGTCACCAGAATCCGGAGGGCTGGGGATACCGGACTTGCGGAAATATTTCCAGGCCGCTCAGCTCCGCTATCTCGTGGAATGGAGCCGGTGGGAGTCTGATAAGCATTGGTTGTTCCAGGATCAGGCGGTGGCGGGTAGGACGCTGCAGGAAGTGCCATTCTTGAGGCGGGCCCACCGGCCCCCCAATCTTTACGCGTCTTTGGTAACGCGGGTCCCGCTCCAGACGTGGGACTCGGTGGCTGCCAGATGTGAGCTAACCACCTTCCCCTCTCCCTTTACGCCGCTCATTGGCAACCCGGACTTCGGCCCTGGGATGGAACAGGGTGCCTATGAGCGCTGGCGGGTGGCCCGCTGCAGCACTCTGTACCACTTGTACTCCCCTGAGGGAGTTGTCTCCTTCCAGGACTTGAGAAGGGATTATGACCTCCCGGAAACGGAGCGCATGCGCTACATGCAGGCGCGCCACTGGGCATTACAACCCCAAGTGCGCGACGCGGCACACCGGGAAATCACGGCGTATGAGCGTTGGTTAATTACTCGCACGTCGGACGCTAAACTGATCTCGGACCTGTATAAAATGCTGCAGCCCCCCTCCTTTCACATTCACAACCCCGGTCGGGAACGTTGGGAGCGAGAGCTCGGGCGCGAGCTGAGCCATAAAGAATGGGACCACATCTCCTACCGCGCACGCCATTCGGCCTACCACACGGGTCTTACAGAGACCTTTACTAAAATCTCGACCTACTGGTACCGTACTCCGGAGAAACTGCACGAGATGGACAGGGCAATACCGGGGACGTGCTGGCGCAACTGTGGCAACACTGGTACACTAACACACATACTATGGGAATGCCCCCTGCTGGCTCCTTACTGGGAAGAGGTCTTGAGCGAGGTGGACAAATGCTTTGGGATAGAACTGCCTAGATTCCCGGCCTATGTCCTGTTGGGGTTGCCGAATGGGCTGATGTATCCCCTTAGGTCTAAGAGGGGTAGACAGATCGCGATTGCGCTGGGATCAGCGGTGCAGAATATTCTCATACACTGGCGCACTACAACACTTCCCTCTGTAGTTGGTTGGCTGCACAGATTATGGCACGTTCTTGGAATGGAGAAGATGTCCTTAGTAGCCCTGGGGGATACTGATACCTTTGAGGAATTGTGGGAGCCCTTTCACAGCCTGTTATGTTCCGAGTTTCGAGAGATCACCTGCCCTAGATACCTTCGGTTGTTGAGGCTGACGCCGCCACCGGACCCGCCTGATTGATTGGGTGGGGTCGGTATTGTATAGTAGAGATTCATGGAGAGTTCAAAGTAGTGGAGACTGTAGATATTGGCACAGTACAGGGGGTGGGTTGGGGTATGGTAGTTTGGGGTTCGGTTTGGTTAGGTTGGTTTTTGGAGCGGGGTTGCTTCTCCTCCCTTCACCCCTCCCCCCCCCCTTTTTCTTTTCCTCTCTTCCCTTCCATTCCCCCCCCCTTTTTTCCTTTCCCCCCCTTTTTTCATTCGTTCTCTCTTTTGTCCCCTCCCTCCTGATTTTCTCTCCTCCCCCCATCCCGTCCCTCCCTCCCTTTCTCCCCCCCCCTCCCCTCGTTGTCTGTCCGTGCCCACAGGTGCGAAAGCTATGCTCCCGAGTCGGATGGAGCCTCTTGCAAAATTGTAGCTGCATTGTTGTACTTGCTGTATGATGCGCATTGGTGCGCGGTTATTGTGGTTCACCTGTTCCCTGCCCCTTTGTGTCCTACCCCACCCTGCTTCAATAAAATACTTTAAACCTAAAAAGGACCAAAGCGTTGCTAACCATTTAGTTCGTGCAGCAATAAAGAAGACCACACCAACAATTGGTACGATGCTAGGACTGCCACCAATCCAAGGACATCACAAATGCAGGTCTTGCATTTGTTGTGCAAGTACGGAAGAAGGGTGCCTGTTCCAACATAAGCAACATTTCTGGAAACATGAAAAATTCACGAATTATAAGTCAAGGTACGTCATATATGGCATAAAATGCCCTTGTGACAAGTTGTACATCGGCAAAGCAAGTCAGGAGGTGAGATGCCGTATTACCCAACATAAATCACGGATAAAAAAGAATGTGATAACTGCCCCACTAGTCAATCATTGGAAGAATCACGAGCACACACTAGATGATTTAAAATGGACAGTGATCGCTAAAATTGAAAAAGACTCCAGAGGTGGTGATATCGAAGAAAAGCTATCACGTAATGAAGCCATGCTAATAGTTAAGTTTAACACGGCGACAAGTGGTCTGAATGAACTCTCCGAGATTTACCGTTTGTAAATACCCCAGACGCAGTAATGAACATGTAAACCTCCCCAATCGGTATGCGGTCCCCGCTGTAGACCGCGAGGCTGGCTGCACAAGGTCCGATTCAACTCAAACTTACATCGTCCCCATGACGACCGACAATGAAACCACAATCCCCACAATCCTTGGAACCAGGAAGTGAGTAAAACTAGGAGACGCAAGATCAGTTACACCGACTGGATAGTGCCGGCCGCTGCATTTGCTGACAGAGACCGAAGAGCGTGGACCCCCTGATGAACTCAGCGCAAAAGAATCTTTCAGGTAATTTAAGACGCCGTGATAGATCAGAACCGCAAGACGAATGATCATACAAACAGAGACCTTACACAAGTCTCCCCCTTCTTTCAGAAAACTAGAAAGAGAAGATTCGTCGTCATACCCGGGAAATAGCACCCGACTGACGTACACGCTAAATACAAGTAAGTCGCTCCCATTCCATCCATAGCGGCTGCAGCAGCCAGCACAAAAGTCACCGCACCCTGACAAGTCCTTCTATTTTTTTAGATCTCCACTTCCACCAAAGCTGTGATAACATGGAATTCGCTAAATCGCGGCATGCGTAACATTTTGTGAGTATCCACGTATTAATGTGCTAATGAAGAGAGTGTAAGCGCTTTTTTGCAATCAGAAGCTAAAGAGGCTCCATTTTTGTTACAGTTTCAGCAAACAAGAGAGAACCAAGCACCCGAGAGGTAGGATTAGTTTTTCCACCCCCTACTGTAGTGTTGAGAGGCATGGTTTTTCCCCCCAGTTGATTCATTCTTGTTCTCCATTTACAGGCACATGGTCCTGATGAGATTTCCCCACAACAAGGGGTTATCGAAACGCGTAGACCTCCTCTACCCAGCATTAGGAATATTCGATTGATTATCAAGCATTTCAAAACTTTTCATTTGCTTAATCCAATGCTACGTTTTCTAAATCACGATTTTGTAAATATTGTATAATTATTATATGTGTGTATATATCAATGTGCTGTTTTGTATGAGTGTTTGAATGCAAGTTGGTAGTTCGTATAAAAACTGTCTTTTTGTTTGTCAAAAAAATGCCTTTTCATATGTGACGTGGAGTCAAATAAGTGTTGTTTGTATTCAAATTAAGAAAAATTGCTCATTTATATGATATTTGTGACGCAAAACTAATAAAACCCATTGGATTTATTCCGGATAAAACATTTCCCGAGAGTTACTGTTTAATTCAGTGATTCGAGTGATCATCTTTGATCCAAGTTTAAGTAGTGTGGCAATATTGGTGCTCTTTTTGGTTTATAGTTATTTGATTGTGAGGCTTGTCCTTATTGCCAGTGAGCCCAGACCCTGTCTTGGTATTGGGAGTAGTATTTAGCCATAAGACATCTCTCCAATAATACATAGACAACTCATTTTTAAACCTCTAAGTGGCAGAGACTAGAGTCTTTGTGCCTGCACACCAGTCAATTAAGGATGTGTGCCATTTACCACAAACCCAACTCAACTAGTTCCGATTATCTACCTCACTAACCACTTTTAACAAGTGAAGTTTAGCAACACAGCTTCAAAACTCATACCCTCACCTTTCACTGAGACATAGGGCCCGTCCCAAACCTCAACTCTGTATAATTTGAGCAGCCCAGTGAACTGCTGCCAGAAAAAGAATGTCTCCATTTATGGATACGAGGATAATACCCAGCTATACTTGAAAATCGACTGTCCAAGCAGCCTTCAGGCAATTGTCACTTCCATATCCGACTCACAAATGTGGATGAAATCTATGGAACTAGAGCACAAGTCCCAAGAAATGAATTCCTTATTATTTTTCCTAAACTAAACAGCAAACCAACAAAGGACTGGACCAAACATCTGAACAAAATACACCCAAACCAATTTCATCAGAAAAATCATTGAGTTTCATATGAGACCACACTCAACTTGGTAACGCACCTCCAGGCAAAAAAAAGTGCTGCCTACCACATAAGAGCTAGACAAAACATTGGACATTTTCTCCCCAGGTATGGGCCATAAAAAACTAAAATCAGACTTGGTAATAACAAGAACTGAATAGGACAATGCTCTATCCAGAGGTTTCTTTAATACTTGGCTTGCATTACTGAAATGAGTCCTCTATTCTAGTCTACTGTCTGGTTCTTCACGAGAGCATGGAAATTCAATCACATCAAACTAGTCTTGGTCTCATTGACCTGGCTACCTTTAGAGGCATGGAACATTTAAGAGATAGCATGCATCATGTACAAGACACAACACATGAGCACCCCAAGGTACCTGACAAACAAACTTACAATCTCTGGTGGAATCAGACCTCTAAGAGGAAAAACATTTTAACCCTCGACCCCCAAGTAAACTAATAGGTGCATATTGAAGTATGCCTTCTGAAGCAAATCCCCGAAAAATTGGAAACTCACTGCCAACAAGTGCGATATTGAAGACCAGTCTAAATAAAGACCTCCTAGCCAACTACATATGAACTCTCTATCTTGCATAGACAAGCCTGAACAGCAACCTTTGATGTAACTATGATGTATGCTGCTGTTACCTCCTTCTCCATGTTGAAGTCACAGTATGATTTCTTTATATGTAAAGTGCTCTGACATTATTGTTACTGTGAACACAATGTCATATGAAAATACAATTTTAAATATATAAATAAATGAAAAGAATATTGGTCATAAAAATTGGGAGTTTTTAAGAGCCTCGAGCCAGAACTGGATCTACAGCATTAGTTTGAAAGGATTCTCCAAAGTATCTGACCTTGTGCTAAATCTCCAGACATTTACATTACTTTGTCTGTCCTTTAAGGACCCCTAAAAGAACAAACATTTTAAATGCAATATGTCTTGCATTTGCGAGAGTTTAAAGTATTGGCATTGTACTTATTTTTTAAATTCTTTTTTATTAACATTTGCATCATGTTACATACACAGTTTATTTATCGACCATTGATATACAATAAACAAAAACATTAGTTATTATTGGAATTCTGTAATTTCCCTACGGGATATTTTACGTTGCTGACTTTTTATCGAGACGGTAGTGATCCCCCTGTTGGCCCAGGACCAAAAAGGAGGCGGTTAAATTGGAGTGGGGGTGGGGGCGAGGAGGTGGGGGGTCCGGAGGTCTCTGGGTTACTGGCTCTATTCCCCTGGGTCTTCGTATCCCTATAATCCCAAACCTCTATATGCCTGCCAATACTATCATACCTTCTCCCACTTCCCGGGACATCCCCAGCTCTGATGCAACACCTTCTCTGTTGCTTGGCATCAGTCCATATTGGATTCCCACTTGTTCCTGGTCGGGGGTGGGGGGGCGGAAGTTGCTTTGCCCCATGCCCTTGCTATATTTCTCTTGGCCACTATTGCTACCAATGATATCCAGATATTTTGGAATTTGCACCATGGTTCTTCAGCAGTAATATTCAGGAGGAGTTTCTTGGCATCTAATGGGACTGTTCACACCATTCCCTGCATCATTACGCATCATTACCGCTACCACCTGTGCCCATCACTCTTGGATCGCTGGATATTCCCATAGAATATGATAGAAGGTGCCCTCCTAGTTGCACCTACGTAGACAGTGAATTGTCCCTGCCCTTCCCAATTTGTGCAGGGCCGCCCTGGAGTAGTAAGACCTATGCAGAATACAGAGTTGCACTAGGCGGATGCGGGCTCTAATAGTCTCCTCTCTTGGACTTTGTATTGCCTCCGCCCATTCATCATCTTCCATCTCTCCTAAGTCATTTCCCCATGACGCTCTGAGCCTCGCCCATGGATCTGTGGAATTATTCAAAGATTTCTTGTAAATCAACGAAATACTTTTTCCAGGCATAGGGTCTGTTAAAAGGCGGTCCTCTGGTGGTAGCCTTAGGAAGCTGCTCTCCCCTCCATCACATGCTTCTGAAGTGCATGCCTAAGTTGCACGTATTTAAAATATTCAGTGTCTGTCATGTCAACTTCTTGGCGAAGGTCTGCAAAGGACATTAACGAATGCCCTCTCCATAGATCACCCATATGTTCTACGCCAATCAACTCTCAATTAGTGAATCCTTTCAAACCTCCTACCTCGCTCAGCTTATCACTATGCCATAGTGGACTTTGGGATGTTATCTTGTCGGTCCATCCCAGGAAGTAGGTTCCCTCTCTCCAGGCCTGTGTTACCATTTGTGTGTACGTCAGAAAGGGCGGGGAGGGGGGATCCTGAATGGAGTGTTCTGGAACACATACAGGAGTCTAGGGAGTGTCATCATTTTAAAGATGACTGCTCTACCCATCAAGGAGATAGGCAATGAGCTCCAGTGGGCAACTTCTGCAGTTGAGGGGGTCACATTTTGACCCATAAACTCTTTTGGGTCTCTAGTGATGTATATACCTAGGTATTTGAAACGATTGTGTACCACCTCGCCCTCGCAGTCGGATGGGAGTCGGGCTCTCCCCCGGATAGTTGGAATACCACCGATTTGGACCAGTTTACACTGTAGCCAGAGAAGGTTCAAAACATCTCAAACACATGTAGTATCCTGCTGACAGAACTGTAGAGATGCGAGCCATAAAGTTGGATATCATCCACGTAGAGTGAAATATGCTCCACCCATCCCCCGGGTGCCTGTATGCCCTTTATCAGCGGGTCTGTGTGTATACACTCGGCTACTGGCTCCAAAGCCATTGCAAATATCATGGGCGAGAGGGGGCAACCTTATCTTGCACCCTTCCTCAGTGGGAGCTCCCTATACTCTACCCCGTTAACTCGTGCCCTTGGACATCCATAAAGGAGACAAATCCACCCACAGAGCTTAGGGCCAAAACCCAGTTTGGCTAGCACCCAATACATGAAGTTCCGCTCTATATTGTCAAAGGTCATTTTAGCGTCCAAGACCAGCAAGGCCGTCGTTTCCATTCCTGGGGATTCTGTCAAGTGAAGTACTCCATTTAGGCGCCTCAAATTCAATGTGGTGCTTCTATGGGGCATGAATCCCGACTGGCCATAGTGTACGAGAGAAGTAATCACTATACGAAGCCTATTCACCAGGATCTTAGACAGTACTTTGGCCTCTACATTTTGGAGCGATTTTGGCCTGTAAGAGCTACACTCCCCTGGAGGTTTACCAGCCTTGTGGATTACCACAATTGTGGCCGTTCTCTGATCTCTGGGAAGGCAGCCCTCCGTGGTTGCCGCTTGGTACATTTCTAGCAGCGGTTTAGCCACCAAGGAATCACATCATTTATACAGTTCTATTGGCAGTCCATTTGGACCCACCAGATTGCATGGCCCGGACGGCTGCAGTCACTTCTTCTTCCATTAGATCAAGGTCCAAACTTTCCCTGTCTTCTCTATCAAGTGTAGAGAGGTCAATTCCATGAAGGAATGCCTTACACTGTTCTTCTGTCTTGTTTGCTCATGAGATGTATACCTCTTCATAGTACCTTGCAAACATCTCTGCTATTTGCGCATTGGATGTCTTGACAGTCCCCTCTTTATCTACCACCTTTAGCACCCAACACCTGGCCTAATCTCTTCATTCTAGCCAAGCCAGCAATTTACCAGCTTTATCGCCCACATCAGAGAAGCGGCGTTGCATCGCCAATGCGTGGCTCTTCGCTTTATTCTCGGCCAGGGGTCTACATTCGTGTTGGTTAAGTCTCAACAGATGGGTTAGGGCAGGTGCATTTTCCGGTATCGCTCTTTCTTCTAGGGCTCGAACTTCTTCTTCAACCGCATCACACTCTAGTCTTTGTTTTTTCTTTTTCCCTCCCCTTAAGGACTGTGTTTGACTGCGGAGTATGGTTTTGAACGCTTACAGAGGACAGTGGCTGATTCAACTGAGTCCTGATTTTCAGCAAAATCTAACGTAGTTCCCTCCCTTATCTTTTCTCTCATATCCTTGCCTTTGAGAAACCAAGTGTCTATTCTGGGATATCGCAGATACTTCCTAGGGGGACCCTGCATGAGAACTCCAATTGGAGAATGGTCTGAAATTCTTCTAGTGTAGTGTCTGGCCTCTCTGAAGTGTGTCACCGTCGCAGCATGTGTCAAAAGGTGGTCCAGGCGAGAGTAGCTGTTATCCGCAGCAGCAAGGTGCGTGTACCACTTATGTGTTTGGTTGTGTATCATACAGAGATCAACTAGGCCTATGGCGTCCACAAAGGAATTCAATGAACCCCTCCTGTCATTATAAGTTGTACCCCCCAGTCTATCTGAAACTGGATCCATCACATCATTCATGTCTCCCCCAAGGGCCAATGTTCCAGACGACAATGTTAGGAGGAAGGAACTCCCCTCCGGCAAAGTCACCGCATGCAGGCAAGGTGGGTTATAAATGGAAAAGCGCAGAAGCATTTGACCGTCTCCTGTGCCGGCTATCGCCACAAATCTCCCCTGTGTATCATTCCATGAGGAATGTACTATATATGGTAAGGATTTTTTAAGTAATATTCCTACCCTCCGGGAGCAAGAGTTGAATCCTGAGTAGGCTGTCATCTTGTAGCCGAAGTGATCTAATGCCCTGCATCTGGTTCCCTTAAGGTGGGTTTCCTGCAATAAAATCACATCTGGGGAATGTCGCTTGATTAGTTGTAGAACCAGAGTTCACTTAATTTTATTTCCCAGCCCATTAACATTCCAGGACCAAATATTCAATCCTCCCCCGTTTATACCCGCCATAATGGAATAAGTATGACAAGAGGCCTCTCTTCATTTCCCAGGGCAGGCAGTAGAGAGATTCATGCGCAATGGGTTCTCAGTGCTTCTCTTATCCTCTGCCACCCTCTGTGTGTTGTGATGCAATGATTCAGTAACGTAACTAAGTAAACTGCCCTCAAAACTTTCCCCCAAACCTCCCACTCCCTGCTACTTTGCGGAGTGTAATCGAAAATCCACCCAGCCCCCAACCTGAGAGTGCCTATCGCCCCAAAACAAAGATAGTGAAACTTGGGTTGGTTGCCTTTGCCGCCATAACAAATATTAGTAGGATAACATGACTTATCAACCCCTCATGAGAGACCTCTCTATAGAGGTCATTAGTTGATGTCTTATGAGGCCATCCCGGGCAGTTTGGCCCTCACTGTTTGCTTATAGAGTCTCCCACCCCGATATTTTTTTACCAATCATTATGGTCAATAGTCTGAGTCCCAACATCTTTCACTCTTGGAGGTTCGTTCAGTTTATGCTTTTGAGCCCCTCAGGTCCGCCCTGTAAGGTAATGGCATTGTAAATGACAATGCATTTTATTCACATGTTTGTTTTTAATACAGATAAATAAAAAGCGTTGTCATTTACAATGTCAATAGGTTAAACTCTCGCAAATGCAAGACCTATGCATTAATTTCTGTTGCAGCAGAAGAGAGGGAGCGAATGGGGAGGAGGAGCCAGCTGCAGTGAGCTGTGCCAATAAAAAAAAAGGTGCAGCTCGCCGGTCTATTTTTTTAATATTGTAATATTTTGGTAAGCACTGCAGCATACCGCCTGTGGTGCACTGCTTACTGAAAGCTCACAATATTGAAAAAATAGACTTAGACGAGCCACAACTTTATTTTGTACATGGTGACACACCAAAGTCTATTTTCTCAATATTGTAAAAAGATGGTAAGCAACGCACCACACCGACTGTGTTACGCAGTAGGAGAAAATCATTAAAGAAAATAGTGCTGGCACGTATGTTTTCTTTATCGTCTAACTACACATGTAAAAGGGCAAGTCCTCATGGAGGTTACAAATGTAGACAAGGCGAAACTAAGTAGGGACTAGCAAGCCTATTAACGAATCACAAGCCAACATTTACAAATGACAATGACACAAGCCAATGAAAAATATGGGCAGAGCTTCAAGTCCATAACTGAATACAGCATGCCTCGCGGAGCAGCGCAAACGCTGCCCAGGTTCGACCTAAAAATGTCCATCCACTCTGGTACTAGCACAGCTTACTACGCAGAATTAAGCTTTTCCTCAAGCATACAACTTTCACTCCACACTCCGCACCATCATTCTCCATCACACTGGATGGAGGCAATGCCTTGCACTTGGCATCCCTTTGCCCATTTCAATAATACTAAAGAATGTCCTTCATATACCAGCCTGCTTGATCATCATAGAAGGCCTATTTCTCAGATGAACAAATACTGAATGATCTCTCCTTATTAGGAGTAAAACCTGTTATTTGTCTTCATCTTTCCATAAACTATTTCAAGAACCATGTTTTCCCAAGCTTCCTACCAAGAAATGGATAAATTCTTATCAGTCTGTCCCCCCTCTACCTTCAACCACTCTTTTGTATCATCTTCCCTGTCGCTATGCTAATGTTCCCGTATGTGGCAAAAGTATCAGTCAATATTTACAGCTCTCCAGTGGTCTGCTGGGCGAGGTTAGTGTTCGATAAATAGCTCTAATAACATAGGGCCAGATGTACGACCATTTTTGCATGCGCAAACAGGTTTGCGTATCCGTTCACGCATGCAAATGAAGCATGGGGAATGTGCAAACCCTGTTTTGCAACTCGCAAAATAGGGTTTTGCGACTCGCTATTAGGAAGGGGTGTTCCCTTATAGCCTTATGTAAGAATGTTTTGCATCCGCAATTGCGGCCGCAAAACACTTGCAAATTACCACCCTATTCAAGAGGGTGGTGATGCACTTGCAAAAGGGAAGGGACCCCTTCCCCTTTGCAAATGCAGAGAAAAATATAACCATTGGTTTCAAAAATAGACTGCATACATAAAACCAATCTAAGAATAAATCACATACGCATTGCATAAAAGGGCAGAATACACACATGTAACCGATTCAGAGAAAAAGTCCAATTCAGAGAAAAGTTATGAGTATGCAAGCAATGTATTGAGCAACTAAGAACATGCACTGATACAAGCTCAGACTAATCAGACTTTGCAAATCTAAAGAGTAAATATATTACGAACTCAAGGACAGGTTATATCAATATAACCCATCTAAAGGCACATCTTGTATATGTAATTGATCACCTACATGAAACCAATCATTGGGCAGTATGTCATTCGGTCATGTCTGCCCCATGCTGAGCTGAGTGTTGCCCAGACGAAAGAAAGCTCTCTTACCTGCTTACATTTTCATATAGCATAAAAAGCAAGAGCAGATACTGCAAATTAAAAATCTAAAGAAAGTGCCCAGGCACATATACAGGAAACACATATATTAAAACAGTAAGGCTAGAGATTATCAATACTGCTTAGAATAAATTAGCAGTTTTCTGTATTCTCAGCTATCGCGGTAAGAATAATAATACAAAACAAATAACCATGAACGGTGCACTGAACAGACTTCCTGGAAAAGCAAAATATCACACACACGGTCTAATTCTTCAATTCGTACCTGTCAAATGAAGAGGGCTGCATTGTGGAGTTCCTGTCACAGGAAGAAGAGGCAGACAGGATAAATTCTTAGACTCAGGTTCCTCTAGACCCTGTCCCAGTGGGATAGACGTGTTCTGAACAAATTGAACCAGCAGCTGCAAAATATCAAATGAAAATTGAGCAAACCGGCATGGAAAAAGACAGCGATCTCAACACCAGCTTCTGCAGTGTGCTCTTTTATAGCATGTATGCCTGATAAACATATTTTGAATCAGATAAAAATTAATTATTTTCTAGCTTAAATCTGGATATAAGAACAGAATGATTACCGAGGGTGGAATAGAACAGAACAGTCAATCTAAGGGTGGAAAGAAAGAATAGCCAATCATTGATTGAAACAATGACTTTTTAATTTACACATCATTTCTCTTCGGAATAGTTGCCCTGTAACTGCAAAACCTTCAGCCTTAAGCTCTTAGAGACGTGGCACTAATGTCTGCAACTGGATAGTTTGACATTTTAGGCTGATAGTGAAATTTATGGACAGCAACACTCATAAACAGAATCGAGTGTGGAAATAGGACTCTGTCTTATCGTTTTTAAATATGTAACCTGCAATGTCTAGCCCCTAACCAAAAGATTTGTGATCGCTGCTAGATGGGGTTTATACCTTGGCACCAGTGTTGTGGAGTTCCTACACATCTATATAGGATAGACGCGTTTACACAACATAAACTAAAGGATTAGTGTCCAGACTGATTCCAGGCACCCCCAAAGGATATGTTAGTCTGTAGACCAGATAGCTCACCTTGCCACTATGAGCCCCTCTTACCAAGGAGTAAATAGTTTCTACTATCATACATGACAACCCTAACCCCTCAGGGATCGTGGAAACAGTACAGTACTTTTCGGACTGTCACTCTTGTCATTTAGCCTCAGATAGATACACAGAATAAACGGTGGGGACGTTTTCAATAAGTATTTATTGAACCAGCGTCATTCTAGTATAAAATACGTGTGCTGCAAAAACCATGAGACCGAAACAGATATATAAGATTATGAGCACCAGTAGAGTCAAGAAAAGTTAGAATTCTACCATAGTGCTAAAACAATGAATATATGCAGGCATATAGATACATAACAGTAATAATGCGAACTCCTACGATGTAAACCCTAACTAGACGTACCTAAATGTATGTAGGTGTGTAGCCAAGAATCCACTTAGGATAGAGCCAACCCCATTACCTGATGTGGGAGAGCGAAGGACCCAGTCTTGGTCTCGAGATGGACATCCCGCAAGGGATGTCAGACCACTGTATGCTAGAGTATCTGCGTGCAGGGACCTCAGCGTCACGCGTCAGAGTGTCAACATGGAAGTCTTTCTCCTCTAGCTTGCCCAGTGAAGATGTAGTGCTTATATACCCGAAAGGTACCTTCAGGGGTTCTACCTAGAAGTGTATTGTCGGCATGTCGGGCAAGGATGAAGACAGAGGTGATCCATATACAGCGTTAATATGCATATGATGGTAATTCTGCTATGATACTGAGAATATTCATGCGTAATACATGAGGCTTGATTTCAGAGAAAACCACAGGACTGTCATGTAGCACCTAACTAGGTAAAAGGTCAGCACCAAAACCGATTATGTCGGACAGATGTAGGTAACAGGTCATAGCATATAAACATAAGAGGGACCCTGAAAAACTCGTTCTGGGGGAACATTCAGACCAGGGAATATACAAACAAAGGACATAAGAGGATGCCCCCAATACCTAGGCCTATGTTTGGGTACATTGGGGTTCATAACACCAGAGATGCATATTACAAAAAACTGGTGCATCTGTAAAAGCCTTGTTACTGCTTAGATACTACTGAAGGGCTCGCTATAATTTCACTCATGTAACTGCTAATTACAGAAACGGAAACTTAAGGTCACATGACCTGTTCAGAGAACTCTGTAGTTTGCATCAAATGTGACTGCTAGCTCAACTTTGGGAGCTCCTCCCTTTGGTAATTGCCAGGGAGAATCACTGCCCAAAATTTATTTTGTGATCACTGATTTTAATAAACACATTTGAAGACTACAGTATAGATGTCATCTCCCACATCAATATTCTGTATTTCTTTTTCTGTAAGATGCAAACAGGAATTCGACTTCCTTCAGGTCAGCATGAGACGAACTATCACATTCTGACAAGAACTGTTCGCTCAGCATGGCAGGATATGGGGCTTACTCCCTCTCTTGGGTGTTTTTTTAGCACATCCACATGCTTTGCAATGCTGAAATAGTCCTCACCTTCTGTCTAGCATGTGGATCCTCTTGCCTAGAACTGACAGAGACATACCTCAAACCCTTTCCTTCGAGAGATCCCAACATATTCATTTACAGTTGGCAGTAATGACTTTAATTGTACTAACTGTTGTCCACTTTCAAATTTCTCAATTGTTTGGTTAAACGTACAGTTATGGGTTAAGTCGCTGGAGCTAAATCAAAAACTATGTATAAAAAGACATCTACATGCAAACTAATAGCATTTCAAAAATGCATACAATTACATCAATAAAAGGCTGAAGAGGAAACATTCACCACTGAACTTAAGAAACTGAGGGCCTTCAAATAAAGTTATCCTGAAATCTCTGTGTCATTATTGAGTTTGGCCCGTCTCTTCCCGTTTCCACTCTCTCCCTTTCCTCTTCTCCTTTGTGTTTGGCTCGAAAAAGCAATTTAACAAAATTATGCTGAAATATCTGTGTCATAGTTGTTGAGTTTGGCTTCCATCTTCCTTTTTTCCCTCTCTCCCTTTCCTCCTTATTAATTAGAATTTGCTAATGATACAATGGTGTTTTTGAGGTATGAATAAAAATAATGAAAATACATCAACTTCAGTTTATTATTTATTGACAATCTGAGTTTTAATGCACACAGGGAACACAGGTTGAGAAGATGCAGTTGGAAGAATTCTATATCAGTTAGGTCTTTGACTTGGGTGAGGGGGTGGACCAGATGCCATGGAATGATGGAGCTACAGATACACCTGTTCCTCTCAAAGCGGACTGTGTTAGTTTACCTTTAACTTGCCAGCAGATGATTAACCTCCTCTTTTACCACTACCACCACTTCATGTATCTTCCTATTACCCTTGCATCCAGTTGGCTGTAGTAATGACTATTACACAGTGGGAGAGTTGGGAATATGAGGGAAAGGCGAAGGGTGGTCTGTGACAGTTACCATGTGGCTCCCGCTGATGCCTGGCACATCTGTACACTGCCATGATACTTTAGCTACTCCAACTGATTCCACAATGCATCCTAATGCCTCAGGCAACTGGGCAACGTAGCGATATCCACACAAGGCTTATCTAACTGATCCAAGGTTACATTTGTGAGTTAAGGAGCCCAAACATTGGATATATTCATCTGCTTTAAATGATTTATGTACATTCTGGCGCTTGGTACTTTGATAAAGTGACTTCACAAGATGCTCAATGTATTTATATGGTACATCCTTACACCTGGTACTATAGACCGTGGTTTTCCCCACTGTATTCTATGGATGCTTTGCCTGGTCCGGTCTCTCACTATCCAGTTCACTAAGCAGGTTAATTTGACGGCATCCAACTTAGACCTGAACAAACCAACTTCTCCATACAAAATTTGTGGTTGTAGCCATTGGTGTAGACAGTTCTGTATTAGTCGAGCCCATCTTCCTCACACTTGACTCTACAAGTGGATCAGGAGGGGTCATGATTAGATTTCTCATTGCCTAAATGAAAAGCACAAAAGTTGGCCAGCGTTATAGTTTGAAAATCTTTTTTGCTTGATAAAACATGCGGGTCTTACTATAAAGATATCGGATGTTGAATAGAGCCAGGTAGCTGTAAAAGAAGACACAGTCCAGCGGAGACTAAAAAGTATTACCACATCCAGATGATACAGTGTCCAATGCCTTCAAGCCTTTAAAATGAATGTATGAATGCATAAATCAAATTGTACTATCCTTACAATAAGCAATTAAACACATACTCACCTCTGGTTTCGATTCCAACTCATCTGATAACATGGATCCAGCTTTAGATTCTAGTACCTGCGGAAATGAAAGAAAAAACAATTGAAAACACCAAAGACTTCAGAAATGCCTATTCACTCTCAGTCACAAATGCATTTTTCTAATTGCAGAGATAGCTGTGGATGAAACTGCTCTGAAACAGGCAATAGATACCTGGAATGTAGAAGATAAAGATATCTCATCACAATGTTTAAAGTGATGTTTCCACATGTCACATTATGCATGTGCAAATCCAAAGGCAATGCTTTACCTCGAGTGAGAAGTGCTATGTTTTAAAATGCAAACCTAACACACAAACTTACATGCCACACTTCCCAACACATACAAAGAATCAAAAACAAACCTCCCTCAGTAATTAGGTATTTCAACATCACTGACCAAGGCCTAGCACAAAAGGCCTTGGCCTTGCGGCAGCAGTCCTGAAGCTTTGTATTAAAACACCAACACCGAAGTCCAGATTATCAAAGATAATTTATCTACTACGAAGAAGAAAATTGAACACTCGAAACAATGAATGCCAACTCAGAACACTGCACACCAGAGTTGGATGGGCTTCATTCAGAAAGCTTTCTCCATAAATAGCCGTTACCTTCTCCTGGAAAGACTCCCCATATCACATAAAACCTAGTTGAATGGGGGGCTATAGGATTTTCTGTGTTCACGTTTATAATCTGGTAATTTCTTTTCCAAGAAAACATTTTATGGATTCTGCAATCGAGGCAAGAAATTAAAAGTAGTATCACCTGTTAAAGGTACAAATATGTTTTGTAATATAATAATTACCTGGCAGGTCCTTAAAGACAATACCACCATTTAGATACTGGATTTCTATTTTTATTTCAAGTACCCCATTGCTATTCTAGGACTGACTATTTGTTATCAGGCAGAATGTGTTCCTGAAATAAGAAACAAAACAGCAGCCAAAGAAGTACACTACAGTGGACAAGGACAAGCAAATCACCACTGAAAGATTTGCATATGCTACTATCACAAACAATTTTAGCACACAAGAAAGAGAGGCCGAACAGGACCTGGAGTAAAGTGATGAGTCTGAGCCAGAAATCTCCAATTTAAAGATTGAATCTTTTATCCCAATGAGAACCTCAAACTTCTAGTTCGAAAGAAAAGGTCGAAATTCACTGTGTTGAGAACGAAGAACTGAGGAGTACATTTAAAATACATGGACAATAATTTTCCATGGTACTGTATTACAAGAGAGCAAGAGGAAAATAACTAAGGAGGATTCAACACACTTTGTGGAACTATGCGAAATAGAACCTCTTATGCATCAATTTAAAATAAAAATAAAAAAGCACTGGCAAAGCCAATAGGTCTCACCAGCGCATGAGCTATTGGCTTCGCCAATATGTTTCAGCAATGTTGTACACCAGAGTGGATGCTGTTTAGTAAGGCAAAAAGTGGGGTAAAGGAGAGTGGCGTGGAGAGGCATAAAGTGGAGTAGAGTGGAGTGGATAAGAATGGCGTTCAGCAGGGCTGAGTGGAGAGGACGGAAGTGGAGTGTCATGGAAGAGCGTACAGTGTGTGGGGCGTTGTGCAGGGAGTGGTGTGTCATAAAGTGGAAGAGCACAGAATTGAGTACAGTGTCGTAGAGTGGAGAGGCACAGAGTGTTGTGGAATGGTGTAGAGCAGAGTGGAGGTGTGTATGGTAGAATGACGGAGAGTACAGTGTTGTAGAGTGGCACAGAGCAGAGTAGATTGGCATGAAGTGGAGTAATATGTCATAGAATACAGTGGAGTAAAGTGGCATGGACTGGAGTTGCGTACAGCATTGTAAAGTGGAGTAGTGTTGAGGAATGGCATAAAGTAGATTACAGTGTCAGTGGAGCAGAGTTTAATGAAGAAAAGCATAGTGAAGCATTACGTCTGGAAGAATATTGCGGACTACGGTAAAAGCCTATTGCCATGAGTTGGGACCTCATACTGGAGTCCTTTAAAGTGTTAGATATGTTCACAGTCTAGTACTGCCGAAACCCCTCCCCTAGAAGGGCACAATTAGAGTCCAAGGGGATAGGTCTCAATCAAAACTCAAACTCTTACCCTACACATAACCACATCTCTACTGATATCACACATCTTAGAGTGGAGTGCGGTAGAGTGGGGGGCCAGAGAATGTAGTGCCGTAGACTGCAGTGCCGTAAAGTGGATTGCCGCAGAGTGGAGGGCCGTAGAGTGGAGTGCCGTAGAGTGGTGTGCCGTAGAGTGGAGCGTCGTAGAACGGAGGGTAGTAGTGTAACTTAGAGTGAAGTGGCATAAAGTACTGTGCTGAATGGTAGACTGACGTGGAGTGGAGTGGCATAGAGTGGAGTAGAGTAAGAGTGTCAATGGAGCAGCGTTCAATGGAGTAGAGCATTCCAGAGTGGAGTTTTGTACAGTGGAGCGGAGCAGAGTGATGTAGGGTGGCCTAGAATGAAGTGGCATAAAGTACAGTGATACAGAGTAGATAGGCATAGAGTGCAGTTGTCTAGAGTGCATTGGGTTTGAGTAAAGTGATGTAGAGTGCATTGGCATAGATCGCCGTGACAGAGTAGGTAGAGTGCAATGGCATAGAGTAGAGCAGTACAGAGTAGATTGCAGTGGTGTAGAGTGGAGTAGAGTGAAGTGGCACAGAGTGGAGTGCTGCTCGATAGAGTGGAGTAGTGCAGGGTAGAGTGGCATAGAATGCAATGGTGTAGAGTGCAGTAGAGTGGTGTAGATTTGAGTGGTCCAGAGAAGAGTGCAGTGGCATAGAGTGCAGGGTCCTATAGAGTGGTGTAAAGAGTGCAGTGGCATAGAGTGCAGGGTCCTATAGTGCAGGGTTGTAGAGTGGTGTAAAGTACAGTGGTGCAGAGCAGAACAGAGTGGAATAGTGAGCAATGATGTAGAGCACAGTGGTGTACAGTGGCATAGCATGCAGTGCTTATAGTGCAGTGGCGTAGAGTAGGATGTTGTAGAGTGTAGTGGCGTAAAGTGCAGTGGTGAGAAGTAGTTGGCGTAGGTGTAGTGGAGCCAGCGGAAGATCCTTCTCCTACCTCGCCGCCAAGACCTGGAACACTCTCCCAACCAACCTACGACAGACTCTGGACCTGCTGACCTTCAGAAGACTCCTCAAGACCTGGTTCTTTGACCATTAGCGCCCCCTCAGCGCCTTGAGACCCTCACGGGTATGTAGCGCGCTTTATAAATGTAATGATTGATTGATTGATTGATTGATTGAGTGAAGTGGTGCAGGGTAGAGTGGTGTGGAGTGTATATAGAGTAATGGCGCAGCGTGTACTGGCGTCAAGAGTAGGTTTTACAGAGTAGAGTGATGTGGAGTGGTATAGAGTGGTACTGAGTGGAGTGGTGCGGAGTGGAGTGGTGCTGAGTGGAGTGGTGCTGAGTGGAGTGGTGCTGAGTGGAGTGGTGCTGAGTGGAGTTGTGCAGAGTGGAGTGGTGCAGAGTGGAGTGGTGCAGAGTGGAGTGGTGCGGAGTGGAGTGGTGCGGAGTGGAGTGGTGCTGAGTGGAGTGGTGCTGAGTGGAGTGGTGTAGAGTGTAATGTCAGAGTGCAATAATGCACAGTAAATTAGAGTGGTGTGGGGTGCACTGGCATAGAACGCAATAGAGTGGCATAGAGTGGTGAAGAGTAGAGTGCAGTGATAGTGAGTAAAGTGGAGTAGAGTAGATTGGCAGACAGAGTGGCAGAGAGTTCAGTGACACAGTGTGCAGTGCGGCAGGATAGAGTGTCCTAGAATGCACTGGTGTAAATGTAAATGTAAATGTACATGTATTTATATAGCGCAAATCGCCCACATCGCAGGCATCTATGCGCTTGCTTAGGGAACCCGTCCTGGTATTCCCCTGTGAGATACCCCGGCAGGGTATCCACAAGGTGAAAGCCAGGCATCCCGCCGCGAGGGCCGTTGTGGAGATTAAGCAAGCTATTGCCCAGAGTCGCAGAGTGTGAACCCGTGAGTCGAGTAGGCACCGGAGCGAGAATTATCGAGTCCGTGGATTTTTTTAGCCCAACCCCCGTGTAGAGTAGAGTGCTGTAGAGTGACAAGAGTTCAATGGTGTAGAGTGGTGTAGAGTGCTGTGGTGTAGAGTAGAGTACAGTGACGTACAGTGCAGTGGTGCAGAGTGTACTGATTTTGAGTGAAGTGGTGTAGAGAGCATTGGTGTAGAGTGCAGTGGCATCGAGTGCAGCAGTGTGGAATAGAGCAGTGTAGAATAGAGCGGTGTAGTGTGGAGTGGCATGGCGCAGAGTGCAATAGAGTGGCGTAGACTGCAGTGGCATGGAGTAGATTGTTTCAGAGAAGAGTTAAGTGGCGTAGAGTGTGGTGCAGTAGAGGGTCATAGAGTGCAGTGGTGCAGAGTAGATTAGAGTGGCGTTGAGTGCCGTGGCTAAGAGTTCAGTGGTGCAAAGTGGCATTAAGTAGAGTAGCAGAGTGCAGTTTGCAAATTATACTGTCAGAGTGCAAGGTGTATATTAGAGTGGCGTGGAGTGCACTGGTGTAGGATGCAGTGGTGTAGAGTGGCAGAGTGCAGTGGTGCAGAGTAGAATCGAGTGGTATAGAGTGCAGTGATGCAGAGGAGGAGGAGGAGAATATAGTGGCATAGAGTGCAGTGAGAGTACAGTGGCGTAGAGTACAGTGGAGTAGAGTGCAGTGGTGCAGAGTAGAGTGGCACAGAGTGCATTGGTTTTGATTAAAGTGGTGTGGAGGGCATTGGTGTGGAGGGCATTAGCATAGAGTGCAGTGGCGTAGAGTGGTTAAGAGTAGAGTGAAGTGGCGCCAAGTGCAGTGGCGTAGAGTACATTGTTTCAGAGTAGAGTCAGTGGTGCAGAATAGATTAGAGTGGCAGAGTGTCGGAATGGCATAGAGTGGATTGGCACAGAGTGCACTGGCATACAGTGGAGTGGTAGAGTACAGTGCATTGGCGTAGAGTGCAGTGTTGCATAGTCAGGCAACACACAGTGGAGTGGTGTAGAGTGAAGTGGTGCATAGTAGAATAGTGTGGGATAGAATGTATTGGCATAGAGTAGAGTGAAGTGGAGTAGAGTAGCGCACTACAGACCCGCGAGGGTCTCAAGGCGATGGGGGGGGGGGGGGGGGGGAGGGGGGTGAGGCCGCTACTGATCGAACAGCCAGGTCTTGAGTATCCTCCTGAAGGTCAGCAGGTCTTGGGTCTGTCGTAGGCTCAGTGGGAGGGTGTTCCATGTCTTGGCGGCGAGGTGGGAGAAGTTCTCCCACCAGTGTTTGTTCTTCGGATGCGCTGGACGGTGGCAAGTGAGAGGTCGGCGGAGCGTAGCTGGTGGTTGGGGATGTAGAAGGAGAGCTGTCTGTTGAGGTAGGCTGGGCCAGTCTTGTGGAGGGCCTAGTGTGCGTGGGTGAGGAGCTTGAAGGATATCCTCTTGTTGAAGGGGAGCCAGTGCAGGTTTCTCATGTGGAGGGTGATGTGGCCGTGGTGTGGTAATTCGAGGATCAGTCGTGCCGAGGCGTTTTGGATGCACTGTAGTCATTTGATGAGCGTGGTCAGGGCTCCTGCATAGAGGGCGTTTCCGTAGTCGAGTCTGCTGCTGACGAGGGCCTGGGTGACTGTCTTTTGTGTATCTGTCGGGATCCATCTGTAGATATTGCGGAGCATGCAGAGGGTGTTAAAGCAGGAGGAGGAGACGGCGTTGACTTGCTTGGTCATTGAGAGCGTTGAGTCAGGGATGATTCCCAGGTTGCGTGCGTGGTCGGTGGGTGTCGAGGCTGCCCCCAGTGCCATTGGCCACCAGGAGTCGTCCCAGGCTGATGGGTTGGAGCCGAGGATGAGGACCTCCATCTTGTCCGAGTTCAGCTTCAGGCGGCTGGTTTTCATCCAGTCAGCGACGGCCTTCATTCCTTAGTGGAGGTTGGCTTTGGCTGTGATTGGGTCCTTGGTGAGGGAGAAGATTAGCCGAGTGTCGTCGGCTGAGGAGATTATGTTGAGGTCGTGCTGTCGGGCTACGTGTGCGAGTGGGGCCATGTAAATGTTGAACAGAGTCGGGCTGAGGGAGGATCCCTGGTGTGCTGTGAAGTGGTGCAGAGTAGAGAGGAGTGGGATAACGTGGTGTATGCAGGATACGGTACCGTACTGTCATTAAGAGAACACATCTTCAATTGAAATGACCATTACATTTGCACTTACATACAGTTTTACTGATAAAAGTGTACAACACACAAAAGATAATGAGTGGAAATGTCATCACCCAATGTATTTATTTGATCTCCAGCATAGTTCACTTACAGACATTAAACTTTTGGTGTGAGCTAGAAAAAAAAATAACATAGTGTAGCCTTTCTCAGGAAGACCCCCAGTAGCCTGCATGATTGTCACATAAATCCTCTCACTTTGAAGTGAAGCTCCCTGGAAGACACAGCCTGACATTTGAGGTCTGGATGCAGGGTTTTAGTAAAACAGGAAGATTGTCACTCAGACTAGTACGCATTGTGTTAGCTATGCTCAGAATAAATAAGGTGCTGCCAGGTCAGATGAATCACCCTATAACATCCGTGAGTGTGTGAGTCGCTGGTCAGAAGGTGGTTGGCAGAGTCCTCCTCGAAAGGATCCTATCTTGGGCAGAGGAGAATATCATTATCTCCCCCTTCCAGGCGGGGTTTAGGGCCTGTACAAGTACTGTTGACCAGGCTTTCTGACTGCTACTACAGCATTGGAAGACCGTCTCAATTAGCAAGGGTGGTCTGTACCTGGCCTTCATCGATTTGAAGACCGCGTTCGATCTGGTCCCCCGAGGGCGGCTGTGGGCGGTCCTTCATGAGATGGGGTTCCCTCCGCCCATTCTGCACCCGCTGGCTTGAATGAATGATGGAACCTATGCACGCATTCGGTGGGGCACGAAGGAGCAGTTAACAGAAAAAATTCCGGTGAACAGAGGTGTCCGCCAAGGGTGTGTTCTGGCGCCGACCCTCTTTTCCCTATTTGTCAATGGGGTGGTTTCTTTTTTAACTGACATCGATGCTGATGCCCCTAGTCTGGCGAGTGTGAAGGTCCCCGCCATGCTCTTTGCTGACGACACGTTATTAGTTTCCAAAACGCCCTTGGGGCTCCAAAAATTGCTAGACCGATTTTGTGACTTTTGCAAATTAAGGGGCTTGGTCATCAATACTTCCAAATGGAAGCTCCTTTATTTCAATCCCAGCAAAAAAGCTAATCGCACGCTCACCCTCAATGAAGAGCCGCTTGAGCGGGTCAAAACGTTTGATTATCTTGGGATTAGGATATCTGACCAACTCAAGTGGAAACCCCACATTGAAAAAATGGCCCTTAACCACAAATGGGTCGTGGGTGCTATAGGCAGGGAGCATAGATCTTCAGTTTCTAGACCTATAGCCCCTGCTCTAGAGATCTATTCAGCAAAAGCAGTAGGCAGTGCACTGTACGAGGCAGAGCTCTGGGGTTTTAGCAATGTTGACCTGCTAGCAATGGCTGAAAACCAATTTTATCAAGAGCTGTTGTCCATCCCCAGGAGTTCCCCTAGCAAGCCCATTCAATACGATTTTGGACGCAGATCTATTAAAGATCTTATAATTCTGCGTCCGCTTCTTTATTGGGCTCGCCTGTGGCGCACACCGGAGCTAGAGAGCTATGCAGACGGCCTCAAAGAAATCATGAGCTTGTAGGGGTCACATAAAATAGCCTGGCTTTCCAAATTAAAGGAACTCCTGTTGGCCATCGGCCTTTGGGTGGCATGGGAGTCCGGTGCTTCATTGTCCAAATTAGAAGTCAAGCGGGCTTATTGGCGGTGAGTCGACGCCCAGGAATCTAGAGCGGATAACTTGGGCAGGCTCACCGATGAGTTCCGACTGCACAAAACTGTTCCCTTTCTTGAACCCTACCTGGACGTTATTAGAAAACCAAAAGACAGGGGTTTGTATGTACAGTTTAGAATAGGAACCCTACCAGTCCGCGAACGCACCTCAAAATGGAAACCCCCATTATTAGACGCTTGCCAATTGCTCATACTGCAGCACCGAACTTTAAACTATCCCACATATTTTCTTCGTCTGCAGTGCCTACAACAAGCCCAGATCTAAATGGTTAAAACCTGTTTGTCTCCTTCTCAAGACTAGATGTTATGCCCCAGCTCTAAGAATCTTGCAATCTGATTCTAACACAGTACTGGCGTGTGGGGTAGCCAAATTTCTTAGTTGGGCGTGGGTGATCAGATGTAAAGCTATGTGACGATCCCTCTTTCAGGCAATCCTTGGCATCCTGTTTCTTTTAAACTCAAAGCTGTAAATTGTTTAATACTGTTTTAAACTGTCTTTTTAATTATTTATTGAGTTTTTTTAATATTATGAATTGTATTTTCACTGTTATGTGCTTTTAAGATATTATCATATCGAAATAAAACCTTGTAATAATAACAGTAATAATAATAACACTCAGACTAGTACGCATTGTGTTAGCTATGCTCAGAATAAATAAGGTGCTGCCATGTCGGAGGAATCACCCTATAACCTCAGTGAGTGTGTTAGTCCAAAAACCCCCACTTATAATAGGAACACAGTCCAGGGCACACGTGATGGGGATATGACAATGCTATAAATGTCTCGTTTGAATCAAATTGCTGTGGTCGACACCAGTGTACTGTTCAAAGTTATTTAATGAAGCAACAACCAAAATAAAACAACCAGCCAACACGTGTTTCGTCACACTGGGAATAGTCCTGTGACTCTTTAGGGCTGTGTGTCGTAGTGCAAAAGGAGAAAGTAGTCCCAAAGAGCCGGTGTTGAAACAGACCGGCCTGGGCTCAGAGCGAACGAGTGAACCCTCAGGTTCGAATATGACAATGGTGTCCAGTTTCAAGTGTTGAGAGACAGGGGCGGGTACGCCAGACTCTGGTGGTAAGATGGTGGCCTAGATAAAAGGTGAAGACGACTGTCCAGGGTATATGAATGAGCAAAGAGAAGGGTACGCCATGCAGCAAGGCAGTGAACAGATGCCCGAGTGTATTGCGTAGAAACAATCCCGGATGTGGGAAAGATATGGCGGGAGCGCTGAGCTGACAAAGTCCGAGAGATGGAGGTGGTGAGACACTGGTTTGGTCTTGATTTCCGGATCCTACCGCCTGACATTTGACCTCTGTCTTTGAATGCACAGCAAATGTGACAAAATCAGAACAAGATTTAAAAGCCTGTTTACAGAAAGCAAGTTTGTGGGCAAATGCAGTAAACAGGGTTTGGGCAACGAGAGGGACAAACTGGAGCTAGACGGCCTAAAGCAAATAAAGCCATCAAATAGCAAGCCAGATAATGTGAGTTACAAAGCACAAAACCAAAGGTAAGCAATGGGAGGAATGCATTCCTAGGTCAACTTTCTGAATATCCCCAAAAAGTATTGAGCAACCAGTCAACTGCGCTGTCATATAGCCAGCAACCTAAAAATGATGGCCAAATATTAATCCTCGTTTTAGTAATGAGTGAGGTTGTAAGGGGGATAAATGAATGCACAAATAAACAACTCTAAATATTTCATGCCAATTAAAAACTAATAACTGAAAACAATAATATAGAAATAACGATGAGGCCAGAAATACATCAGGGTGTCAGTGGATAGTAAACAGATTATTTAATCTATCCGCAAACTGAGAACTCTCTCCTTATAAACATATCAGAAAGACAACAAATCTGTCACCCAAAAAAATATATATATATTCAAACTTCTTCACTAACAATGATGGCAATTATACTTCTCATCACAATAACTGGAAAGCCTTCAAAGTGACCCTCAGAGGTGAAGTCATACAATGTGAAACACTCATGTAAAAGAAAGACAAGGAAAAAAATAATTATCAAAAAGGCCAACAAAAACGGATGAAAGGTTATAACGCTGGATGCAACTGAAATTTTAATTTAAGAAGGTGACAGCTTTATTGAGCTCCCAAATGAGTTCTATTATTATTATTTATTTAAATTATAAAGCGCACTGTCACCTTGCAGGCATCCTGGCGCTAACTAGCTCAACGGGCAAACACGTATCAGACAAGGCATGACCAAACAAAAGGTTACTTAGGAAACAGCCAGGTTTTGATCTTTCTCCTAAACGGGAGAAGTTCTGTGGTTTGCCTAATCCCGAGCGGGAGCAGATTCCATAATTTGGGAGGCCACCTCAAAGGTTCTGCCCCCTGCTCTAGCCTTCCTGAATCTAGGTACCTTCACCAGCCTAGCCGCTGCAGATCGAAGCGGCCTGGTTGGTGTATACCAGGCGAATTTCGATTGCAGGGAAGTAGGGTCGATTCCATGGAGAGCCCTGAAAACCAGGCAAAGGGCCTTGAATTGTATCCTCTGTCGCAGAGGTAGCCAATGCAGTTTCGCAAGGGCAGCCGGCCCATGTGCTCTTCTAGGAAGCCCCAGGGCCAATATAGCAGCTGCTGATTGCATCCTTTGGAGCCTATCCAACAGAAACTCAGGGGACCCCAGCAGAAGGGCATTACAATAGTTCAATCTACTGAGGATTGTGCACCTTGCCACTTGAGCACGTGCCTGGAATGGTAGAAGTGGCAAGACTTTCCTCAGGGATCGCAGGATAGCAAAGCAGCAGGCGGTCGTTTTTTTTTACATGAGTCTCCATACTAAGCTTTTGATCAAGCATGACCCCTAAATTACGGACTGAAACCACAGGCCGTACTTTAGTCGCTGTTTCAGGAGGCCAAAAGTTTTCTGGAAACTAATGAAGTGCAAAGTGCCCCCTGGATCAAAACTAGTAGAGCAAATGTACAAACCATAACTAAGAGCACCACAAAATACATTGCATCTATGGATGATACTACCACAGCTGTGATTTGTAAAAATGGGCAGAAATCCTTACATTTTTGCTTCCTCCAATCTAGGGCAATACATTGAGGATTTTATCCCTCCAGTTCCTGTACAACATACGGTTATAGAAAAGGACTACTGAAAAAAAAACGACTAACTGCACTCACATATCAATCCAATGATTGAATACTCCAGAAGTAAGTTACTCTCATATACCTTTGCCACAAAAAATGATGCAGGCACTACTAGGCAATGAAAAATTGGTTAAATATTGTAGAAAACACAATGGACCGTATTACGATGTCGGGTGGACACTGTTGCGGATTGAAACCGCCTGTATTTAGGTCGGCAGTTCTGATCACCTGATTTGGATGCAGTGCCTGTCACAGGATGCCAGGGGCTCCCAAAGACCCTTTCCAACTGCCTTTTCATGTTGGAAAGGCCCACATAAAATGGTTGTCAAAACTGCTATCATAATCCAGACAGCAGAGCCTGGCTCTGCAGTCATAAGGGGATTATGGTGTGTTGCGACGGTCCCTCTGACTGCACGCAGTGTAATGCATCGGTCGGACCTCAGCAGCAGATGGCAGTCGGACTGCAACCGACAAGCCTTCGGTTCAGGTCTGACTGCCATCGTAATTGGCCCCAATGTATCAAATAGAGTTGTTTAAAATAGTCTAGAGCAGAGTTCTTCAATCTGTGGGGCGTGCCCCTCTGGGGGGGTGCGACACCCTCTCAGGGGGGCGCAGAGTCCACCTTAAGATCTCGCATTTCATTATTTCCCAATTAATGGGGCATGACATGCCCTTTAGTAATTTTGAAAGAAAACTAATTCCGCGTCCAGAGCTGAAATGCTTTCAGCTGTAGTGGAAGGGAGGGGGCCTCCTCTGCTATGAAACCAAAAGTGAAAACCAGACTGTTCGCTTTTGGTTTAATAGCAGAGGAGACTCTCGGAATTAACCCTCCCAGGATAGTTAGCTTTTCGAATAAAGGAGGCAAAGTTTCTCTTAAATTACGCTTAGCTGCTAAAGTTTCAGAGTGCTATGAGTGAAATTTACATAATTTTAGTGTAATTATGAGTCACATTTTAAGGCCAATGAGTGACATTTTCTTATGAGTAAAATTAAGTAATGAAGATGAGAGAAACATTTAAATATTCATAAATTAAACCTATTTGAGCATCGAGAAACAGTGTCATTTTAGAGTAACTGTCGTAATGTGTCACACACTGTACGACCAGCACTCACTCACTGCAGGCAGTGGCCTGATTGTGTTTTGCCAATGAATTTAATTGAGACGGACACTCAGCTGCAGGTGTCTTAGTTATGTTATGTTATGTTAGATGTGCTTGTAGCGCACGGCTGCCCCAGCCAAGGGGCGTCCCGGCGCTGGCTGCCTATGTCCAGGGGACAGCAAGATGGAATTGCAGGAGGTCCAGAGATATACATAACATAACTAGTTAAAAAGGTGGGTTTTTTCGGCTTTGCGAAAGGATAGAAGGTCATTCATAGTCACTGTACACAGTCTCACTACTTACTTCACCTTTTGAAAAAGCCATCTATCTCTATGCTTTGTGGTGTTTGGTTTCAAGATTTTCTATAAGGCTAGGGGCCAGCATTGTCATCCACTATCCTAAGGCTTCACCGAAAAGAGACACCAGAGGCAGAGGAACAGCTGCACGTAGGTGTTCAGCACCTCAACTCAGCGCACATTAACCTCTCTGTTCCATTGGCCACAAAGTGATGGAAATTCGAACCCCCACTCAGAGAACAAGTGGCGGGGACTAATGAGCATAAGCAATGTGCATTGTTGTCACATGACATCACAGGAAAATACGTCACCACCCTGTGAGATCCTTTGTTTTAAAATAAATGTGCTAGGCTTCCTTGCTTGCTATGGCCACCTCCTTTGATAGTTACCCACGTTTTATCATGACAAAGCATTCAGTTGTATTGGTAACGCTCAACAATTTGAAAAGGTGCAACAAGTCTGGGAGTGAGTTGCTCACTTCCATTCACAATGTTTATGAAGAGGTTGGTAGGTATGAGCCTAGCTTTAGGGTAATTACTTGGGAGGTGAATGGGCTGCACCAGATAACACTGTCCCATCATGACTCAACTGCACAAGTAAAACCCTAGTAAATACAATTTGCGCACATTTTATCTGAGAAAATTGTGATTTGAACTATGTAATAAGCTGCTCTCATTTAACGAAACCCATTCACAAACCTGCACTTTATTAAACACTCTTCCTGTGTTTAACATTATTTGCTAGATATGGCCTGGAATATATGAATGGCGGTCGATTATGTAGTGTACCAGATTCCAGGGATTTTGGTCAGTGGTGGGGGGGGGGGCGACATTTAAAAAGATTCCGCTGGGGGAGCTCAACATAAAAAAGTTTAAAGACCTCTGGTATAGAGCATTGGGAAGATGCATTCGTCTTTGCTCTTGCTAACAAAACATTTCCTTTAAATGCAGGATTTATTTATGCAATTTAATACTGAGCGAACAAGAGCCAGTGGAATCAGGGCACTTTACATAGAAATTGACTGATGATTCCATATACTAATAAGCAACAAGAAAAGCAACATTTCAGCTACCAGAACATTACAATAATAATATAGAGAAAGAATGTGAAAAAAACATTTATTACAATGAATATAATATACAATTCAAAAGGAAAATCAGTGTGATGAGTAATTAAGGTTCCCTAGAGCTCCCTTGGGGCAATATCTATAAGTTCTAAGCTGAGCTACAAGACAATGTCAATTAAACAGAGGGCTAAGAACAGTTAAGAGAAATAGGGAAAAGGCAGGTGCAGAGATGAAGGTCAGTAAGAAACAAAGCGTAGCTCTACATGAAAAAAGCAACGGCTGTTCAACACAATAAAAGAAATAATGCGTACCCCCATGTAATCCCCATGTAGAAGCATGCACCAAAATACAAAATTTGCTTTTGGTATAAACTAAGCAGCACTGTGTACCTATGTACTTGTGATGCAGCATGTCATGGGAGAGAAGATATTTCTGTGGCTATAACCAGCGAACATTTCACAGAGATTTTAGGAGTAATTAACGAAGTGCAAAGCATAGTCATACGGCAAACTGACAACAAATCTAGTGTTAATTTTACTAAAAAAAGGCACTATTGGTGGTGGGGCAATATATTATACTGGATATTTATGTTTAGTGATAATAGTTGTAGTACTGGAGCACAATATCAAGTCCTTAAAATGTTAGTACAAAAGCTCTTTTCAGCTGTGAAAGAAAGCAATATGCAACATAATTTGTGTTAATTTTATTTAGCATTTTGAGCAAAATAAGCAAAATGAAAAGTACAATATGGGTAACAGAGCTCTCATATGCCCATCAAAGACAGTGTCTGCTAGGACAGCATGACCCATCCCACAATAACAAGAGAAGCCTCCCGAGTTCTACCCCTAAATCCACAGTTAGCAGCATCATTCAATCCGATTGCAGGGCTTGCAGTAAGCCTCCCTCCATAACCGTGGAGATTACAACACATATCTGATGCCCTTAGTTTCCTGGACATCGTCAGATGCAGTCTTTCTGTCCTCTGCTGCCTTTGTATGTAAATGGTGAATGGACGTTATGTTGCTAATAATCGCTGTTAGTTTTTCCATGACATAAATTGATCAGACCTTCCCCTATCACGACCTTCCCCATCACATGTTCAGTGAGGCTGCCTCCACATATGGGCCATGCTCAATCTCAAAACTAAAACGGGAAGCCACTGAGGGGAAATGGATAGCAATTTTCAACCTGCTCGTACCGAATAAGGCACAACAATTTTGGGGATATTTAAGCAATCTAATCCACGGATCCTCTAATAGAGGGAACCCGATACCCGCATGGACTTGGGAAGCACAAGGGAAGTCTGTATATACTAGGGAACAGAATCTCACAAAAGTAAAAGGTCACTTCACACAAGGGGCTACAGAAATCACCAAGATTGATCGTCCCAGGCGTTCTGCTGAACTCACACCTCCAAGCATGAGTGCTGTCCGTATTGCTCTAAAAAAGATCTGAAAAATGGGGCACCAGGCCCCAATGGATTGCCCGGCTCTCTTTTTAGGGAGGACATCAACTTTTGATCTTCAAATCTTGCTATGATGTATGCACAATGCAGGTTCTCAGAGGAAGTCCCAGACTCTTGGAGGGGCTCATTGCTGCAACCTATATTTGAACAAGCATTTACAATGCAACGGTCTCGCCTTTGCAAAAGTTAGCGCTTTTGGCATTGTAAATGACAAATGTTTTATTTATGTGTTGGTTTTGGAAACAGATAAATAAATGACATTGTCATGAGCAGTAGAGAGTGAGTAGTAGAGAGTGAGTAGAAGAGAGAGTAGTAGAGAGAGTAGTAGTGAGTAGTAGAGAGAGTAGTAGTGAGTAGTAGAGAGTGAGTAGAGAGTAGTAAGTGAGTAGTAGAGTGTGTAGTAGAGAGTAGTGAGTGTGTAGTAGAGAGTAGTGAGTGTGTAGTAGAGAGTGTGTAGTAGAGAGTGTGTAGTAGAGAGTGAGCAGTAGAGACTAGTGAGTGTGTAGTAGAGTGGTGAGTGTGTAGTAGAGTGGTGAGTGTGTAGCAGAGTGGTGAGTGTGTAGTAGAGTGTGTAGTAGAGTGTGTAGGAGAATGTGTAGTAGGGAGTGTAGTAGAGTGTGTAGTAGAGAGTGTGTAGTAGAGAGTAGTGAGTGTGTAGTAGAGAGTGTGTAATACAGAATGTGAAGTAGAGAGATTGAAGTAGAGAGATTGAAGTAGAGAGATTGAGGTAGAGAGATTGAATTAGAGAGATTGAATTAGAGAGATTGAGGTAGAGAGATTGAAGTAGAGAGTGTGGAGTAGAGAGTGTGGAGTAGAGAGTGGAGAGTCTGTAGTAGAGTGTAGTAGAAAGTAGTGAGTGTGTAGTAGAGTAGTAGAGAATGTGTAGTAGAGTAGTAGAGAGTAGTAGAGGGTGTGTAGAAGAGTGTGTAGTAGAGCGTGTGTGTAGCAGAGTGTGTAGTAGAGTGTAGTAGAGTGTGTAGTGTAGAGTGTGTAGTAGAGAGTGTGTAGTAGAGAGTGTGTAATGTAGAGTGTGTAATGTAGAGTGTGTAGTAGAGTGTGTAATGTAGAGTGTGTAGTAGAGTGTGTAGTAGAGAGTGTAGTAAGTAGTGACTGTAGTAGATAGTGTGTAGTAGAGAGTGTCTAGTATAGAGTGTGTCGAAGAGAGTAGTGGCTGTAGTAGTGAGTGTGTAGTGAGTGTGTAGTAGAGTGTGTAGTAGAGAGTAGTGACTGTAGTAGAGAGTGTGTAGTAGTGTGTAGTAGAGAGTAGTGACTGTAGTAGAGTGTGTAGTACAGTGTGTAGTAGAGAGTAGTGACTGTAGTAGATAGTGTGTAGTAGAGAGTGTCTAGTATAGAGTGTGTCGAAGAGAGTAGTGGCTGTAGTAGTGAGTGTGTAGTGAGTGTGTAGTAGAGAGTAGTGACTGTAGTAGAGAGTGTGTAGTAGTGTGTAGTAGAGAGTAGTGACTGTAGTAGAGTGTGTAGTACAGTGTGTAGTAGAGAGTAGCGACTGTAGTAGAGAGTGTGTAGTAGAGTGTGTAGTAGAGAGTGTGTAGTAGAGTGTGTAGTAGAGAGTAGAGTGCGTAGCAGAGAGTAGTGACTGTAGTAGAGAGTGTGTAGTAGAGTGTGTAGTAGAGAGTGTGTAGTAGAGTGTAGTAGAGAGTAGAGTGCGTAGCAGAGAGTAGTGACTGTAGTAGAGAGTGTGTAGCAGAATGTGTAGTAGAGAGTAGTGACTGTAGTAGGGAGTGTGTAGTAGAGAGTAGTGACTGTAGTAGAGAGTGTGTAGTAGAGAGTGTGTAGTAGAGAGTGTGCAGTGATTTGAGTTTTACATCAAATTAAAAACGGGAACGGAACAAACTCATCCTATACATTATTGTGGTAGGTGCCCACGCATATAGGGTTAAATGATGCGTTAGATGCCACAGGTCCCACCAACACGCTTCCTTTATGATAGGAGAATGCCCAACATCGCGGAGATTTGCTCTCTGCTCTTCCCGGATATTTGTATTTTCAAATGTATAATGTTATCCTGCTAAACGAAGACGATGCTCAAACTATAAAAGAAGAGGGTTTCACAGATATGTTAGTCCTTCCGGGCAAACGAAATGACCCAAAGAAAGATCAAGTGACAGTTTAGAGCTCCAAGTGAGTCTTAATAAAATCAGTGTCTGGAACGCATAGCATCAAAAAACGAGCGGGGCATCAAACTGCAGTGTCATTCAATCAAAGCTTCAAGGCTTCTGAGCGCTAGCCGAGAATTATTTTTTGTGAAGCACTAATCACTGTGGAAGGTGCCCCTGCTATCCCAGATGTGAGAAGTCAGTCTGATATGAAAATAAGCAGTATTTGGAATGAATGTATTTGGCAGGGGGAAGGTGGGGCGGCGCAAGACCGTACTGACGAGTGAACAGGAGCCATTTTGTACCGAGTGATTCTGCCTGTGTGCATGTAGACAAACCAGGCAGCAGCATGAGCATGTGATTCGGTAAAATAACAAGCATTTACAATGCAATGGTTTTGCCTTTGTTAAAGTTAGAGCTATTGGCATTGCTCTTGACACTCTGAAGCTCCACTCTGCATTCTGAAGCTCCACTCTGCACTCTGAAGCTCCACTCTGCACTCTGAAGCTCCACTCTGAAGCTCCACTCTGAAGCTCTAAAGCTCCACTCTGAATCTGCACTCTGAAGCTCCACTCTGCACTCTGAAGCTCCACTTTGAATCTGCACTCTGAAGCTCCACTCTGCACTCTGAAGCTCCACTCTGAAGCTCCACTCTGAATCTGCACTCTGAAGCTCCACTCTGCACTCTGAAGCTCCACTCTGAATCTGCACTCTGAAGCTCCACTCTGCATTCTGAAGCTCCACTCTGAATCTGCACTCTGATGCTCCACTCTGAATCTGCACTCTGAAGCTCCACTCTGAATCTGCACTCTGAAGCTCCACTCTGCACTCTGAATCTGCACTCTGGAGCTCCACTCTGAATCTGCAGCTCCACTCTGAATCTGCAGCTCCACTCTGCACTCTGAAGCTCCACTCTGAATCTGCACTCTGAAGCTCCACTCTGCACTCTGAAGCTCCACTCTGAATCTGCACTCTGAAGCTCCACTCTGAATCTGCACTCTGAATCTGCACTCTGAAGCTCCACTCTGCACTCTGAAGCTCCACTCTGCACTCTGAAGCTCCACTCTGAAGCTCCACTCTGAATCTGCACTCTGAAGCTCCACTCTGAAGCTCCACTCTGAATCTGCACTCTGAAGCTCCACTCTGAATCTCCACTCTGAAGCTCCACTCTGAAGCTCCACTCTGAAGCTCCACTCTGAAGCTCCACTCTGAAGCTCTACTCTGAAGCTCCACTCTGAAGCTCCACTCTGAATCTGCACTCTGAAGCTCCACTCTGAAGCTCCACTCTGAATCTGCACTCTGAAGCTCCACTCTGAAGCTCCACTCTGCACTCTGAAGCTCCACTCTGAAGCTCCACTCTGCACTCTGAAGCTCCACTCTGAAGCTCCACTCTGAAGCTCCACTCTGAAGCTCCACTCTGAAGCTCCACTCTGAAGCTCCACTCTGAAGCTCCACTCTGCACTCTGAAGCTCCACTCTGAATCTGCACTCTGAAGCTCCACTCTGCACTCTGCACTCTGAATCTGCACTCTGAAGCTCCACTCTGAATCTGCAGCTCCACTCTGAATCTGCAGCTCCACTCTGCACTCTGAAGCTCCACTCTGAATCTGCACTCTGAAGCTCCACTCTGAATCTGCACTCTGAGGCTCCACTCTGCACTCTGAAGCTCCACTCTGAATCTGCACTCTGAAGCTCCACTCTGAAGCTCCACTCTGAAGCTCCACTCTGAATCTGCACTCTGAAGCTCCACTCTGAAGCTCCACTCTGAAGCTCCACTCTGAAGCTCCACTCTGACACTCCACTCTGCACTCTGAAGCTCCACTCTGAAGCTCCACTCTGCACTCTGAAGCTCCACTCTGAAGCTCCACTCTGAAGCTCCACTCTGAAGCTCCACTCTGAAGCTCCGCTCTGAAGCTCCGCTCTGAAGCTCCACTCTGCACTCTGAAGCTCCACTCTGCACTCTGAAGCTCCACTCTGAAGCTCCACTCTGCACTCTGAAGCTCCACTCTGAAGCTCTACTCTGAAGCTCCACTCTGCACTCTGAAGCTCCACTCTGAAGCTCCACTCTGCACTCTGAAGCTCCACTCTGAAGCTCCACTCGGAAGCTCCACTCGGAAGCTCCACTCTGAAGCTCCACTCTGAAGCTCCACTCTGAAGCTCTACTCTGCACTCTGAAGCTCCACTCTGAAGCTCCACTCTGAAGCTCCACTCTGAAGCTCCACTCTGAAGCTCCACTCTGCACTCTGAAGCTCCACTCTGAAGCTCCACTCTGAAGCTCCACTCTGAAGCTCCACTCTGAAGCTCCACTCTGCACTCTGAAGCTCCACTCGGAAGCTCCACTCTGCACTCTGAAGCTCCACTCTGAAGCTCCACTCTGAAGCTCCACTCTGAAGCTCCACTCTGAAGCTCCACTCTGAAGCTCCACTCTGCACTCTGAAGCTCCACTCTGAAGCTCCACTCTGAAGCTCCACTCTGAAGCTCCACTCTGAAGCTCCACTCTGAAGCTCCACTCTGCACTCTGAAGCTCCACTCGGAAGCTCCACTCTGCACTCTGAAGCTCCACTCTGAAGCTCCACTCGGAAGCTCCACTCTGCACTCTGAAGCTCCACTCTGAAGCTCCACTCTGAAGCTCCACTCTGAAGCTCCACTCTGAAGCTCCACTCTGAAGCTCCACTCTGCACTCTGAAGCTCCACTCTGAATCTGCACTCTGAAGCTCCACTCTGCACTCTGCACTCTGAATCTGCACTCTGAAGCTCCACTCTGAATCTGCAGCTCCACTCTGAATCTGCAGCTCCACTCTGCACTCTGAAGCTCCACTCTGAATCTGCACTCTGAAGCTCCACTCTGAATCTGCACTCTGAGGCTCCACTCTGCACTCTGAAGCTCCACTCTGAATCTGCACTCTGAAGCTCCACTCTGAAGCTCCACTCTGAAGCTCCACTCTGAATCTGCACTCTGAAGCTCCACTCTGAAGCTCCACTCTGAAGCTCCACTCTGAAGCTCCACTCTGACACTCCACTCTGCACTCTGAAGCTCCACTCTGAAGCTCCACTCTGCACTCTGAAGCTCCACTCTGAAGCTCCACTCTGAAGCTCCACTCTGAAGCTCCACTCTGAAGCTCCGCTCTGAAGCTCCGCTCTGAAGCTCCACTCTGCACTCTGAAGCTCCACTCTGCACTCTGAAGCTCCACTCTGAAGCTCCACTCTGCACTCTGAAGCTCCACTCTGAAGCTCCACTCTGAAGCTCCACTCTGAAGCTCCACTCTGAAGCTCCACTCTGAAGCTCCACTCTGCACTCTGAAGCTCCACTCTGAAGCTCCACTCTGAAGCTCCACTCTGAAGCTCCACTCTGCACTCTGAAGCTCCACTCGGAAGCTCCACTCTGCACTCTGAAGCTCCACTCTGAAGCTCCACTCTGAAGCTCCACTCTGAAGCTCCACTCTGAAGCTCCACTCTGAAGCTCCACTCTGAAGCTCCACTCTGCACTCTGAAGCTCCACTCTGAAGCTCCACTCTGAAGCTCCACTCTGAAGCTCCACTCTGAAGCTCCACTCTGAAGCTCCACTCTGCACTCTGAAGCTCCACTCGGAAGCTCCACTCTGCACTCTGAAGCTCCACTCTGAAGCTCCACTCGGAAGCTCCACTCTGCACTCTGAAGCTCCACTCTGAAGCTCCACTCTGAAGCTCCACTCTGAAGCTCCACTCTGAAGCTCCACTCTGAAGCTCCACTCTGAAGCTCCACTCTGAAGCTCCACTCGGAAGCTCCACTCGGAAGCTCCACTCGGAAGCTCCACTCGGAAGCTCCACTCTGAAGCTCCACTCGGAAGCTCCACTCTGCACTCTGAAGCTCCACTCTGAAGCTCCACTCTGAAGCTCCACTCTGCACTCTGAAGCTCCACTCTGAAGCTCCACTCTGAAGCTCCACTCTGAAGCTCCACTCTGAAGCTCCACTCTGAAGCTCCACTCTGAAGCTCCACTCTGCACTCGGAAGCTCCACTCGGAAGCTCCACTCGGAAGCTCCACTCGGAAGCTCCACTCTGCACTCTGAAGCTCCACTCTGAAGCTCCACTCTGAAGCTCCACTCTGCACTCTGAAGCTCCACTCGGAAGCTCCACTCTGCACTCTGAAGCTCCACTCTGAAGCTCCACCCGGAAGCTCCACTCTGAAGCTCCACTCTGAAGCTCCACTCTGAAGCTCCACTCTGAAGCTCCACTCTGAAGCTCCACTCTGAAGCTCCACTCTGAAGCTCCACTCTGAAGCTCCACTCTGAAGCTCTACTCTGAAGCTCTACTCTGAAGCTCCACTCTGAAGCTCTACTCTGAAGCTCTACTCTGCACTCTGAAGCTCCACTCTGAAGCTCCACTCTGAAGCTCCACTCTGAAGCTCCACTCTGAAGCTCCACTCTGAAGCTCTACTCTGAAGCTCCACTCTGCACTCTGAAGCTCCACTCTGAAGCTCCACTCTGCACTCTGAAGCTCCACTCTGAAGCTCTACTCTGAAGCTCCACTCTGCACTCTGAAGCTCCACTCTGAAGCTCCACTCTGAAGCTCCACTCTGAAGCTCCACTCTGAAGCTCCACTCTGAAGCTCCACTCTGAAGCTCCACTCTGAAGCTCCACTCTGCACTCTGAACGGTCAGACTCCAAAAATCGGCCCTAATCACAATAGTATTATTTCACCTGCGTGAATATAAGTCTTTGAAATTCTGGCCAGTGGTAATACACACAAGTAATATAAAATTGTTGTTCCAAAGAGCATTAAATGGAAATAAAACAAGTACCAGACCCATTGACGCCTGCACCTTAAAAGTGAAACTGACTGAAGCAATCGCCAGGGCCACGTTGAAAAAAAAAGCCACACACATTAGATGCAGTCAAGGCGCGCTCACGAGGTCAGAAGGCACTCCACATGAACAACTACCAGACACATTGACGCCTGCACTTTCAAAGTGAAATGAAACAAAGTGAAACTGACTAAAGGAAGCGCACGGCCCATTAGATGCAGTCAAGGCGCGCTCACGAGGTCAAATCTCCAAAGGAGAAGCTCGTGACAGCCTGACTACAGCAGAAAAAGCTCGTAACAGTCTGATGTCCACAATATTCCCAGAAAAGTGGCAACATAAGTTGTCTCGCATAGACAGCAAAAGCTTCGCTTTTGCTTTCGTCTAGGCGAGACCTAAAAACGAGCAAACACCGACCCCAGGAATTATCGGATGAACACTTAGTTGGGGAAGGTATATGCAAGCACCATTCTGCAGGAACTAGCGAACTGGGTGGACTCCGAAGGTCAACTACCATTTTATCAGATCGGGTTCAGGCCAGGGGTCTCCACTGTTGACAACATCACAGCCCTGTCATACCTAACCCACAAGCAGTCATTCGCCGCTCTCCCCCAGTATTTGCATGCATCATAGATTACTCAGTAGCTTTTGATGGTATTGATAGAAACCTTCTTTAGAGGAAATTGGTGAGCCGGAACATCGGCCCGAGCCTACTGTGTGATATTACATCTTTGTACTCAAGAACATGGGTGAGGATAAAACTCTCCAAGGATTCAGCTACAAATAAAATCACCATAGACCGGGGGTTAAAGCAGTGCTACTATTCAACCAGTATACCACCGACTTGGGCCCGGCATTACAGGGGGCCTCCCGCGTCACCCCAAAAACTGGGGACAAACGAATCCACCTAATGCAGTATGCCAATGACCTAGTCCTCTTGGACCATACAATAACAGGCCTCCAAAAAGCCCTCACAGCCCTAGCTGAATACAACACCAAAAATATGCTAACAGCTAACGCGAATAAATCGAAAACCATGATCTTTGGGAGCTATCCATAGAAAAAGCTCATCAAGTGGCGCTTGGGCACTTTGATCCTGGGCTGAGTACAAAGCAACAACTACCTAGGCGCTTGGCTAAGCGAGAACGGCCGCTCTTCGATCCACTTACACAAACTATGGTTGAAAAGAAAGATGGTCATGCACTCCCTCTGTAAGCTGCATGCCATGCTAGAAAGCCTAACAACTATGGCGATCCGAAGGGAAACGCGGGCCAAACTGCTACCATCACTTAACTATACGCAACAGGCATTTCCTGGAATACTTGTGGAAGACATAAAAAAAATTAAATGCACAGTGTGCAAGAAAATATATCGCCTACCCGCATCCACAAGAAATACCTTGATCTGCCTAGAGTTTGACCTTACCCAGCATAAATTGAAGAACTGGCTATTTTAGCAAAATACCATCACTTGGCAATCATGGTCCCTGCCAATTCTATGAAGGCTGTGATAGCCGTCGCCAATTCCCCTCTCCCATTGTAACACAGAGGCATGTGTGTTTTTTGGGAGGGTAACATTCGGGATATTAATAGGGGTAGTAGGAAGCATAGGAACAACAATCCAAAAAAAAGTAAGTGAGGCAATAGCAAGTAGATTGATATGGTATGTTTAAATTTCCTTATTTCAACACATAAACATTATGATCATAGATGGATTACAATAGATCAAGTGATATGCTTCAATTTAGAGGATTAGATCTCTTTTTAAGACATCAACCATATAAGGATAATATCTCCTAACTCCCATTTCTGGAAACCAACATTACATGTGAACAATCAAGTAGTTAAATGCAAAATGTTGCCACAATACTGAAGTAGCCAACATGTGTTTACCGGAATATCCGCTTCAGGATATGTAGATACATCTAAAATATGCCTCTAGGGCGGGTGTTGTTAAGATACATGGCTTCTCTCGGAGTTTCCTCCCGTTGCATAGATAAACGAGTCAAAGGTCTACATGCCCAGTGTAATGCCTGACTAAGCCTGTTTGTATCCCATCTGTTCAGGGCGTATTTCTCAACAAGTTCTCCCCATGTCCCAAGATTTCCATCGGTATAGAAAATGGGAAATTGGTAACAGTTAGTTTGAGAGCACACCACAATCGAGGTTAGTATATGCTCATAAACAAGTCGAAAGTGGTGCTCAGGAAGAGGTGGGGGCTGGTTACCTCAGCCCACAAAGGTTGACCAAAATGGTACTGCAAACAATCATATATTCCTCCGAGCACTCAATCAAGTACAAAGTCTTATATGCAGTTTTCACTGATTGATTTAATGTCCAATCTTCCAAGTATGTTCACATCCAAGATCCACAAATGATATGACGCAGCCAACACGTGTTTCGTCAAGTCAGTAAGACCATTGACTTCTTCAGGGCTGCAACCCAAATATATACAATCAATCTAGTGACCAGTAAATTTCACTAAACACAACAGTTGTCTCAATATATCTCTTGAGACAAATTAGGGGATACACCCACCACCTATATTGGTAGATTCACATGTACATATTTCATTGTGTATATTTTGAAGAAGAAACATATTGCACCAAATTCGTGTACAAGTCAAAACATTTGCATAGTAACACATTTAAAATTATAAATTAATATAGAAACATCTTTCTATTCTGGTCAAATGTTGTGGCCATGGGTCATCAGCAACCCCACAGGTACCCGAGTCACGCACAGTGAGAATAAAGAATCCCTAAACAAGGTAGATCAACTCACCAATATCATATAGAGTGATGTCCTATTTATTCCACTCGCTTCGATATATGTAGTTCTGTAAACAAACAACATTCCTAAGTTGTAGAGTACTATAATCCCATAGTCTACACCTCACTTAAATTCCATTAACCTCACCTCAAAGTTCAGATATTCAAATCAAAGTTTAGCTTGTATCGAGTCAATTCATGCATGTAGTTCTCCTACAAGTAAAAATACTGCTTGTTACTGAAAAAATATATATAGTAAGTGTCTGTTTTCACAAATAGTAACAATTGGTCTCTAGCCAAGTCTCCAAACAACTACCATAAGTACTCTACACTCCTATTTTTGATATCACACCCTCTCATCGCCTCACCTCGTAAATCTTCACAATGGTCGAAAATGCATCAACCCATCTATCCAGTAAAACTTCTTATGGCATTTCACGGGTACGTGTCTGTTTAACCAAAATTATGCGTTAGTAAAGCGTATAGCTATAAATAATCTAAAAAGCCAGTGCTCCCAAGCGCGTTACTAGACTTACCGCAACAGCTTATCCACGAGTATAAAGTGGCGTTCTGCACCGCGCCATCTTACAGTGGCTATTTATAGCAGAACCGCGTGTTGCTGCATTCAAGTAATATGTGTTCGTAATAGGCTCTATATCGTATCTGTGCAATTGTTATTCTGTACTCATGGTATATTGGTTCACAAATACCACAATCCGACCTTTAAAAGAAATACTGATAACTCAATATCTCCGATCATATAAACTCCAATAATGTAAACAAGCGCCATCTTGGATTGGTTAAGACGCTTGAGGTCTATTTTCTCGAATAAACATTCTAGTTCGTATGGAAATTATTATTTACTAATTGTGAAGCGAGGCAAAGGGATGTTCAAATAGTATAACATCAAATTGATTATTTAAACAGACGCCAAATCGGGTCAGTCAAGGAACCCGTTGTGGCTATCAATTATTTGGTTTTACTCACTATGCGTGAATTCGCCAGATAAGCCAGAGTACTTCCCTTTTCCTTAGTGTCAGTAGTCTATTACCCCCACGTGGGTCAGGTTTAATGTGGTCAATCCCATGATAGGAGAAAATATGTTGTCCTCTATGCTCATGATTCTGTACCAAGTGTGCTGCTATTGGGTAGCGTGTGTCTCAATTTTTTAAGGCTCTAAAGTGCTCAGCCATTCTGTCCCTCAGTCTCCTGATCGTGCTCCCCACATAGATCTTACCACAGGAACAAATTCTTCAGAGTAGTTCCTCTCCTAAAAGTCAGGCTCGGTTTGTTGCATAAGTATGGTCTGAGATCGTGATCCATAAGAAGTAAGTGCCAATGTTTATTCAAAATGGTAAACAATCTAGAACTACCTATCCCATAGTTTGTTATCAGTCTGATCTTGTTATCTCTTACTCTTGCGTCTTTATTATGTCTGATCAAGGTCGATTTCCTTTTGACTTTCTTAACTCTGGATACTGCAGTTGCAACTATATCCTGATTGTATCCACGTTTCAAAAATCTGGATGTGGAGCTGTTCGTAGAGGGAGATAAGATAAGGAGCAGAATGTACAGGAAACCTACAAGCTGTAATGCGATTGATTTTACACGCTGGGAGCTGTCACCCCAGCAGTCAGAAGAATGCTATACCATATGGGGAACTGATTAGGGCCCGACGCAATTGTGCCCTAGATAGTGACTTTGAGTGTAATCTTATTGATATGACAGACAGATTTTTGAAACGTGGATACAATGGCACTTACTTCTTATGGATCACGATCTAAGACCATACTTATGCAACAAACCCAGCCTGACTTTTAGGAGAGGAACTACTCTGAAGAATTTGGTGAGTCCTAGCTACCCAAGTAAACCTAGTAGAACTGACTGGTTGAGTAGTTTCAAAGGTTTTTACAAGTGTGGGAGATGTATCTCATGCAGATGGGCGAAAAGTAAGGTACTGCAGTTCAACTATAACAATTCAGTTGAATATACTATTGGAATGTTTATCAATTGTGACACGACGTATGTGATCTATGTAATAGCCTGTTCCTGTGGTAAGATCTATGTGGGGAGCACGATCAGGAGACTGAGGGACAGAATGGCTGAGCACTTTAGAGCCTTAAAAAATGGAGACACGCTACCCAATAGCAGCACACTTGGTACAGAATCATGAGCATAGAGGACAACATATTTTCTCCTATCATGGGATTGACCACATTAAACCTGACCCACGTGGGGGTAATAGACTACTGACACTAAGGAAAAGGGAAGTACTCTGGCTTATCAAACTGAAAGCTGTTGAATGTGGCCTTAATGTTGACAATGAATATGAATATTACTTAGGACAATAAGTATTCTCTATATATATGTTGTCTTCAGTAGAACTATTGCAGACATGTGGAAAACTATGCTGTATTGAATGCACTCTCTGTCCCCTCCCCCTGGCCTCCTCTCCCAATTTTCTTCTCCTTTTTGTGAAGATACTGGATTTGAACTAACAATGTACAAAAGAATGGTTTTCTTGTCCCCTTGTGTGAACGGCACCATGGAAGGGATGTCTTGTATTGCTGTTCTGAGAATGAAGGAAGTACGAATTGGTAATATTTGCATAATGTTTGAGCACGGGAAGTATATGATATGACTATGTTGTTGCGATTTTGCATTCTACTATAAACTGCCTTTTCAAATCTTGTTTGCAAATTTTCATGATATTGACCTAGGTTCTGGTTTTGGACTTATTGGCGAAACCGCGGATGTCCTAATTCACGCATAGTGAGTAAAACCAAATAATTGATAGCCACAACGGGTTCCTTGACTGACCCGATTTGGCGTCTGTTTAAATAATCAATTTGATGTTATACTATTTGAACATCCCTTTGCCTCGCTTCACAATTAGTAAATAATAATTTCCATACGAACTAGAATGTTTATTCGAGAAAATAGACCTCAAGCGTCTTAACCAATCCAAGATGGCGCTTGTTTACATTATTGGAGTTTATATGATCGGAGATATTGAGTTATCAGTATTTCTTTTAAAGGTCGGATTGTGGTATTTGTGAACCAATATACCATGAGTACAGAATAACAATTGCACAGATACGATATAGAGCCTATTACGAACACATATTACTTGAATACAGCAACACGCGGTTCCGCTATAAATAGCCACTGTAAGATGGCGCGGGTGCAGAACGCCACTTTATACTCGTGGATAAGCTGTTGCGGTAAGTCTAGTAACGCGCTTGGGAGCACTGGCTTTTTAGATTATTTATAGTTATACGCTTTACTAACGCATAATTTTGGTTAAACAGACACGTACCCGTGAAATGCCATAAGAAGTTTTACTGGATAGATGGGTTGATGCATTTTCGACCGTTGTAAAGATTTACGAGGTGAGGCGATGAGAGGGTGTGATATCAAAAATAGGAGTGTAGAGTACTTATGGTAGTTGTTTGGAGACTTGGCTAGAGACCAATTGTTACTATTTGTGAAAACAGACACTTACTATATATATTTTTTCAGTAACAAGCAGTATTTTTACTTGTAGGAGAACTACATGCATGAATTGACTCAATACAAGCTAAACTTTGATTTGGATATCTGAACTTTGAGGTGCGGTTAATGGAATTTAAGTGAGGTGTAGACTATGGGATTATAGTACTCTACAACTTAGGAATGTTGTTTGTTTACAGAACTACATACATCGAAGCGAGTGGAATAAATAGGACATCACTCTATATGATATTGGTGATTTGATCTACCTTGTTTAGGGATTCTTTATTCTCACTGTGCGTGACTCGGGTACCTGTGGGGTTGCTGATGACCCATGGCCACAACATTTGACCAGAATAGAAAGATGTTTCTATATTAATTTATAATTTTAAATGTGTTACTATGCAAATGTTTTGACTTGTACACGAATTTGGTGCAATATGTTTCTTCTTCAAAATATACACAATGAAATATGTACATGTGAATCTACCAATATAGGTGGTGGGTGTATCCCCTAATTTGTCTCAAGAGATATATTGAGACAACTGTTGTGTTTAGTGAAATTTACTGGTCACTAGATTGATTGTATATATTTGGGTTGCAGCCCTGAAGATGTCAATGGTCTTACTGACTTGACGAAACACGTGTTGGCTGCGTCATATCATTTGTGGATCTTGGATGTGAACATACTTGGAAGATTGGACATTAAATCAATTAGTGAAAACTGCATATAAGACTTTGTACTTGATTGAGTGCTCGGAGGAATATATGATTCTCAAAATGGGAGCGTGGCCTTGGCTCCAGCTAAAAGAACAGGGATTAGTTATGCCTAGAGGGAAGTCTGGGTTATGTGCCAAGGGGGGGAGTGGGAAGGGGTATGTTGGGAAGGTCCATCTTTCTCGCAACTACCCCCAATGAGCCAGAAGTGTAGATGTTAGCAGCAGAGAAGGGGGGCACCCGCCCAAGCCGCTGTAGGGAGTCACAGGAATCCAGACAAGGAAACTGGATAGAATACTGGTTCCACCTGCACCCAAGGTCTATCTTTGGGGTCATGGCACCAATCAAGTGAGGGATGAAGCTATGCCGCTAAGATGTATGTAACGACATCAAGGAAACCGAAGTCACCCTCGACCGTAGGTCTAAAGAAAGATGCCTTTGCCATTCTTGAGGATTTACGCTACCCCTCACACAAAGCCAATCATTTTGTTACAGATCTGTCTTGGTGTCCATTTAGGGATGGTGAGGGGAAGGGTTTGAAGAACATATATTAGTTGGGGCATGAAGTTCGTTATAAGGCAATTAAGCCGGCCCAACCAGATGATCTCCATCTTACTCCACTTGTATAGGTCCTTCAAAATGGAGGTGATGAGTGATATTGCTATTGTAGATGTCCTCATTCGTGTTGGGACTAGGACCCACAGGTAAGTTAGTGCTGACATCTCCTATTGGAAGCCACCTTTCTGGATGGGGTACCTGTAGCTGATCTGCGGATCTGCCACCCCCATGCCCCGTTATTTAGAAAAATTGATTTTAAAGCCCAAAGAACTCCCTCATCAGTGCGGGAACAGTGGTGTCAGGGTCAGTAATAATGCAAAAACAACAGTTGATGACAGAATGCAGAACAATGTCATACATTCCCCCAGTACAGAGATCTGGGCCTAAATCCATCGTTTTTTTGCACTCCACACCACCCCATTTCAGACATGGCCATATGCAAATCAGCCTTGACCCTGTGCCTCATGGGAACAGTCCAGCCCGAACTGCCATGCCATGTCTTTCCTGGACCGGAATCAAGCATCCTAGGACCGGTTTCGGGCTATCAGCCATCCTCAGCCAGGATAGCTTGACTCCAGTGGTGTGGAGAGCATGAGACTCACGTCTGAGCATACCCATCCCACTTGGGGTGACAAATTCAAAAACAACAATTGATGGACAGAATGCAGAACAATTTCATACATTCCCCCCAGTACAGAGATCTGGGCCTAAATCCATCGTTTTTTTGCACTCCATACCAACCTAGTTCAGACATGGCCATATGCAAATCAGCCTTGACCCTGTGCCTCATGGGAACAGTCCAGCCCCAACTGCCAAGCCATGTCTTTCCTGGACCGGAATCAAGCATCCTAGGACAGGTTTCTGGCTATCAGCCGTCTTCAGCCAGGATAGCTTGACTCCAGTGGTGTGGAGACGGTTGAAATGCCAGAAACCGGTCCCCGGAAGCTTGTTTCGGGTCCAGGGAAAGCATGGCTTGGCAGTTCGGGCTGGACTGTTCCCATGAGGCACAGGGTCAGACTGATTTGCATATGGCCATGTCTGAACTGGGGTGGCAGAGTGGGCTAAAGAACGGTGATGGATTAAACCCAGATATGTTGACTGGGTGTGAGTGTTTGATTGGTTCGGATGCTCCGTCCATTACCACCCCCTTTTGTACCACTTTGTTCGCCATAAGTTGGCAGGGTATGCTCAGACGTGAGTACCTTGATCACTTTGCCACTGGATTCAAGCAAGCTGGGCTGAAGACGGCTGAAATGCCAGAAAACAGTCCCCGGAAGCTTGTTTCCGGTCCAGGGAAGGCATGGCTTGGCAGTTCGGGCTGGACTGTTCCCATGAGGCACAGGGTCAGACTGATTTGCATATGGCCATGTCTAGACTGGGGTGGCAGAATGGGCTCAAGAACAGTGATGGATTAAACCCAGATCTGTTGACTGGGTGTGAGTTTTTGATTGGTTCAGATGCTACGTCCATTACCACCCCCCTTTGTACCACTTTGTTCGCCATAAGTTGGCAGGGTATGCTCAGACGTGAGTCCCTTGCTCACTTTGCCACTGGATTCAAGCAAGCCGGGCTGAAGACGGCTGAAATGCCAGAAAACGGTCCCCGGAAGCTTGTTTCCGGTCCAGGGAAGGCATGGCTTGGCAGATCGGGCTGGACTGTTCCCATGAGGCACAGGGTCAGACTGCTTTGCATATGGCCATGTCTGAACTGGGGTGGAAGAGTGGGCTAAAGAACGGTGATGGATTAAACCCTGATCTGTTGACTGGGTGGGAGTGTTTAATTGGTTCAGATGCTCTGTCCATTACCACCCCCTTTTGTACCACTTTGTTCGCCATAAGTTGGCAGGGTATGCTCAGACGTGAGTCCCTTGCTCACTTTGCGACTGGATTCAAGCAAGACGGGCTGAAGATGGCTGAAATGCCAGAAACTGGTCCCCGGAAGCTTGTTTCCGGTCCAGGGAAGGCATGACTTGGCAGTTCGGGCTGGACTGTTCCCATGAGGCACAGGGTCAGACTGATTTGCCTATGGCCATGTCTGAACTGGGGTGGCAGAGTGGGCTAAAGAACGGTGATGGATTAAACCCAGATCTGTTGACTGGGTGTGAGTGTTTGATTGATTCAGATGCTCCGTCCATTACCACCCCCTTTTGTACCACAGGGTCAGTAATAAAGCACAGTATGACATTGGCAGAGAGGGCCAATTTGTGCCCCATGAAGCCTATTCTCATGCCATGGTTTGCAGGGAGGTTTTGGATCCTAGCCGCTAAGGTTTCATTCTTAGGGCGGGCGGAATGTGGCTAAACTCCCACCGCTGGCGCTCACTTGGAAGAGTGACCATTTTCGCTACCTAGGGATACAGATAACCCACTCGACTGAAGCCCGATATGCCTTGAATATGGGGAAAACCCTTGAAGGTTTGAAAGAGTCAATACTTTTCTGGAACCAACTACCATTGTCAGACATGGGACGGTGGGGCTGGCGAAGATGGTGCTGCTTTCCCGTTGCCTATATACACTGCAAAACTCATTCTGACGTATTCCAAATTACACCTTCACCATGATGAAAAGTCTTCTGGTCTTACTGGTTTGAGCTGGTAAATGTAGTAGAGTCAAACTCGATCTCCTAAAGCAGCGTGACCTGGGGCTCCCGGATTTGTGACTATTATATCACAGGTCTTCTCCAGTATGCGGCGCAGTGGTGCGCGGAAGGGCCAAACACAGAAAAAAGGCTACTCGCTGGCAGGTGTGCTGAAGCGGACCGCCCTAGGTACTTGATGATGGGTCCCCTCCAGATTGCCCATTCGTGATCAAACAGGTCGCCTGGGCCTGGGCGAGAAAGGTCACCCTGGTGCTGCAGAGGGCGCCGTATGCCCGCGCTCTCCCCCTCAAAGACAAAGACAAGGCCCTCCTGACATCCTTCCTGTCCAACCGCACCAAACTTGTAAAGCTCGGCAACTTTAGCTCCCCTTCTTTTTCACTACCATGCGGGGACCCGAAGGGGTCTTCACTAAGCCCAATCCTGTTCAATATATACGTCAGACCTGGCATGGATCATCAAGTCCCACAACCTGCGACTAACTTCTTACGCCGACGATACTCAGATTGTGTTAGAGATCCACAATAATGAGGGGACAGTCTCAGTTATCTTCCAAGAGAAAATGCTTGCCATCAGCACCTGGATGGCAAACAATTGTCTACTAAACTCCGAGAAGACGGAGGTGATGATCTTCGGTAATCTCTCCCCCAGCTGGTCTCCTTCCTGGTGGCCAGTAGAGTTAGGCCCACCTCCGCCCCCTGTCACTAAAGTCAGAAATTTAGGAGTCATGTTTGACGACAAACTTTCTTTTATTCATCACGCCAACTCCGTCATCTGATCATCCTTTTTCACCATCAGGATGATAAAAATAAACTTTTACCTTACCTTCCTCCTAATGCAGGCAAGACTCTCAGCACACTCGTTATGTCTAAGCTAGCCAACTGTAACGGTCTGCTTATTAATGCTCAGGAAAGAGTCCTACGTACGCTGCAGATGGTGCAAAACGCAGCAGCAAGAATTCTCTCAAGCACCCCTAAGTTTAAACCCATCTCCGAGGTACTTAGACAGCTACACTGGCTGCCCATCAAGAGCAGAACTAAGTTCAAGGCCCTCTGCATTGCCCACAAGGCAATCCACAAGACAGGACCCGAATTCCTCAAAAGAAGTCTATGCTCTTACAGGCTGACAAGATCCTTACGCCCCTCAGCAGCACATCTGCTGACTGTCCCCAGAACCAACAAGCATTTACAATGCAATCGTCACGGCATTATTAAAGGTAGACACACACACAGAGATCTCCCCACACACACACACAGAGATCCCCACACACACAGAGATCCCACACACACAGAGATCTCCACACACACACACACAGAGATCCCCACACAGAGATCCCACCACACACAGAGGATGGGCAAAGCCAGGGAGACATTTTCATTTTCTACATTCATTCCTCTGTATTTACACCGTCTAATGTGTAAAGAAAAACCTGGAGAGTAATTTTGTACATTCGATTTGAACAACCAACACACAGGGCCACTGACACTATGCAACAAAGGAAGATTTAATTATGTGGCATCTGCTACCTACAGCAAGGCAAAGCAAGCTACGCATCCCCTACCTACAGCACTACACATCTGCTACCTACAGCGAGGCAAAGCAAGCTGCTAATCTGCTACCTACAGCAAGGCAAAGCAAGCTACGCATTCCCTACCTACAGCACTACACATCTGCTACCTACAGCGAGGCAAAGCAAGCTACGCATCTGCTACCTACAGCAAGGCAAAGCAAGCTACGCATCTGCTACCTACAGCAAGGCAAAGCAAGCTATGGATCTGCTACCTACAGAAAACAAAGTAGGCAACACTACTCAGACAGGCTCAAGACATCTTGCTTATGGAAAATTCAAACTATAAATATGATCAAAATACAATGATAAAAAAGTGAAGACCATGGAGACAGGAGAATATACAATGAATAATATAGAGAGCAAAGAATAGCTGTACAACATATCGCCCAATGTAACGAAGAAAAGGTGCATATCATGCAACCTTGATGAAAATATTCCTAGCGCTGACAATGGAGTAGACATTCCAAAGGTTCCTAGAAGAGATGGAACACATTCAAGTGCTAGAACCCAAAGATGTTCTAAATGACAAATAAGCGCAGAGTGATTGCTGCTGGATGGTAATCTCACATAAATCGTATTATTCAACCTACTGTTATGACAGTCCATCAGGGCACATATTATATACAGTGACCATTCAGTGCATGAGTAGTCTCAGATGCCAGAGATAACCATCGCCCAGACACTACCTGTCTAGGAAACAATGCTCAACAGGGCTAGCTGGAATCACTTTGGCTAGGTCAGAAACCTTTTGGTGAGCAAAATGAACCTCACCCTTCCTTGGTCCTCATTTCAAAGATCTCCGGTTGGTCAGTGTTGGGCATTATAGTCTGCTTAGTCCTTTGTTTATTTCATTTGTGCTATTTGTAGTTTTGAATTTTCCATTTCGAGTTCAGAGCTACAATTACCAGCAAGAATAGTAAAAAAACAACAACAACTGTGCTAAATAAAGGAGCTGCTTACAGCTGACATGAGAAATTTTACCAATACATATGGAGAAAAGTAATAATGTACTGCCATATTTATGAAGCAATTGAAATATGTAGCCTAACTAATTTCATTGTATGGAGCCTTAATTAGTGCTTGCCCTGCAGTCGGTTTCAGCTCAGCAAATGTGCCATTGAGACATATCTAGAGGGGATGCTCGTTTGCTAAGACGCCGTATTGAGGAATGTGAAGGTCCCTTCTTTGTGGACATTTTAAAAAGTAACGTTATTCAGGAGTTATTCAGGAGTTTCGAAGATAGTTTAATAAAATCCTGAGTCTCTCGTGGCTTAAACACAATGCGGGCTGCCCAGGAGGTGGAGTCCCCCCTCGGGGGACTCGGGAGAAATGTGCCTGGGATACTTGAAGAGCCTTGTGGGCTTGGAACTAATGAATGCCCCTAGAGCCTCACTGGGCTCTGCATAAAGAATGCCTTTGGTGGAGTCCTGTCCGGGGGACTCGGAACCTGAAGGTGAGCCCAGGGCCTCGGGCTTCAATGACAGCAATGCCCTCTCACGCTGGTGCGCCCCGTAGGTCTACTACGGGACCTGGACAAAAGGGAGGGGGAGCCCTTACTCACTGGGCTCTCTTCAGCGCTGCTCTTCGGCGAGGGCGGCGCCCTCCTCTTCACCCGGTCCTGCTTCTGGGGGCCGGGTGCTGGTAGTGGCGGCAGGCGGGGCTCTCTTCCTCGGGAGAGCCCCGTGGGGGAGCCAGCACGCTTCTCTCCGGACACCGGAAAACGACCAGGCCCCGCCCATCGTCTTCACGGAGTCTGCCTGGCTACCTGTCTCGGTGGGCCGCCAATGGCAGCGCGGCCCTGAGCAGGGAGGCGGGCACAGCGTCTCCTCCACGATCCCCGGGGCCAGCGGTGAATTCTTTTCCTTAGTACGGGGTGGGCTCCCGTCCACCTACATAAATAAAACACGTGGGTCCCCTCGAGGCAGCAACCTAGCGGGGCAATGCCGGGTGGGCACCGGCTTTAGCAAATAAGCGCTCCCAGGTGCTTAGAGGAGTGAATACAGCGCTCCTAAGTGCTAGTGACCAGATAAAGCGCTCCCAGGCGCTAGGGAAAGAATAAAGCGCTCCCAGAGCCTGCCAAGTGAGAAGGGGCATGCAGTCCTCCATAGGTACACCCGCCACAACCTCTGATACAACCACCCGCCATGGGGTCCGAATACAGGGGGGAGTCCCGAATAGACAAACCCCCATCAGATAGAATTACCAAACAATAAAAGCAGCAAAAGCGCCGACCTAATCAGCGGGAGGGGGGCGGGACCAAAGACACGGACAGCGGGAGGGGGCGGGAAAAAGACACAGCGGGGAACAAAAACAGCAGCGGCTGACCTAATCAGCGGGAGTGGGGCGGGAACAAAGACACGGACAGCGGGAGGGGGGCGGGAAAAAGACACGGTGAGGAACGAGACAGCAGCGGCCTACCTCATCGTAAGGAGTAGGAAAAATGGCGCCGGCAAAGCTCCTAACATTTTCGGATTTGGGGGCGTATTTTGGCGTTCTGAGTGACGGATGACGTCACAGGTGGAAACAACACCAAAAACACGCCCCCGAATCTGAAAGAGACGGGGCTTGTTTGGAGTGACGCCTGTCTCCTCCAATGGCTGGCCTCCGTTTAGGAAGCCAGCCAATGGGGGAGAGAGGAGGAGAGAGGCGGGTTCAAGCCCCCATACTCCAAATCATTAAATCTCCGACCGGAGACTGCGCAAGCGCAACCTTTAGGTCCTCGACCTAAAAAGGCCTCCTGGGGTGACAGAAGTTTCACCACTGCCAAACTTTGGAACACACTCCCCCTACATATCAAAATCATACCCACTGTTATCCTTTCGTAAACAATTAAAAACCTTGCTATTCAATCAATAAACCTCCCCTCCCCATCTCTTTCTCATCTCAGCTGTCCACAGCGCAGAGACACCCAAGGGTATTTGTGCGCTTAACAAATTGCCTAAATAAATGAAATAAATATGCACGGTCCACATGGACGACAAAGCTGACAGAGAGCTCGAGACTTGGGGGATTATGCTAGAAAGTACTCAGGGGACAGACCACACTGGAGAGAGCAACTCGGATCGCCCACAGAACGGGAACCTGACACCCACACAGAGTGACTCCCCAGCGGGTTCCCCCCTCTCATTGCTCCACGATGACCACAACCCTAGGCCCTCTCCGTGACTGAGGTAACATTTTGTGGCCCACAACATGCACCAGGGTGTCGACCGCCAGCAAGATTACATTCCACTGTCTCAGACACCCTATAGATCAACCATGCCTTTTTCACTAATCCATTCCTCACCTATTCCCCAATGGCATTATTTCCACCCACCCAGATGCACCTCGGCTGGAGACAGGGATTGAGAGACGGAGCAACATGTGAAAACCTCTCATGACTCTCAAACAAAGACGCAAAAGTATAATGAGAGTCCGGATGCCTTCAATGCCAGATGCTGGGGGGCGTGGCCAAGATGGCAGCGAGGTAGGGAGCAACTAGCGGAGCTCCTGCCCGTCGTCCACCGTACATAGCTGCCAACAGCCTCCAGGTGAGCCGCCGACCACCTAAAACAGCGGTGGAGCGTGCCCGCGAGCCCCTTGACCCTGACAGTACCCGGGGCTCCGCCGCTCGCTTCCTGTTGGCGCCGGAGGCGGCCGACCCCCGGGACCCGGAGCTGGCCCTGCAGACAGGGGCAGACGGTGGGCGGGTCTGCCGAGGCCAGCGGTCCGCGAGCGGGCCTACTCTTTACGCTAGCGCCGGGGCGCAGGGGACCCGCAGAGGTTTCGCGACCGGCCGCCCGGGATTGGCCCGCCCTGCCACCGGGGGCCAGAGAGGATGTCCCGACACAGCGGCCAGTTGCAGCGGCGGCTGGTGCGGAACCGGCCTAGTAGCCTTGCCCAGCACGGAGACCCGCCGCGCTTGAGGGTACAGTTGTGGCCCAGAGGCCCCAGACACCGGTGAGGAGGCTGCGGAAGGAGCATCCGACGTGGGGGGTGGACGGACCCCCAGAGCAGTGTTTTTGGCCCCGGCGGTGAGCCTGGGGAGGGGCCGTCCATAACCCCAGGCCCAGGTACAGGCGGAGAGAGACCACACCAGTGGGCCCCAACGACAAGGTCCAGGGCGCGCACAGAGGCCCAGCGAGAGAGCTCACGGCGGTGGGACCCAGGGCCCGAGCGGTGGCCTGGCGGACAGACTGCTCACGACACGCAGTGCAGGCCAGGCGGAGAGAGGCAGGTGTACTGGGGAGCCCTCCGGTGGCTCGAGAGGCCTGGTCCTGAAAGGTGAGGAGGGTGGGGGTGTCGCCTGAGGACCCAGCAGCTTCGAGGGAGACCGGAAAAGTGGTGCTGACCCCGGGGACAAGAAGCACGACTGTGAGACCGGTTGCGGCCAGGAGCCCTGAACTGGAGGTGCACCTGGCAACGATCGGGCACCACTGGGGACCCCCTGGCTCAGCGTCCACGGAAGGGGCTGAGAAGTAAGTGGACGTACACTTCCCGACCGCTCCTTGGTCATCGTCCTGAGCCGAGAGAGCGGCGGAGGACCTGCATAGTGGGGGCGTTGAGATCGCTTGCGAACTGTGGTGGGGGGAAATCTCCCATGGGTTTGGACTGGATCTACTGCTGACTGCACTTTTTGAAGCAGAGAGGGTGGAGCAGTCACTATCCCGCTCCTGCACCCACGCTGGCGACCTGAAGAATATGCACTGATTATGTCCACAGCTAGGACGCGGAAGCAGAAGTCGCTTAAAGAACTTTTCGAACAGACCTCCTCCACCCCTAAGGCCCTGAACCCGTCGGCCAAGATGGCGAACACGCAACCCCGTTCAGAGGTGGGAGAAGCCCCCATCATGAAATCATTCATGGAATCGCTTTTTAATACTCTCCGGTCCGACATACAATCGGTTAAAACGGAACTGACTGCTCAGATTCGGGAAATCCGCAGAGATGTGGACAGCGTGGGTGAGCGGGTGGCCACGCTTGAAGGACGGAGTGATGTGGCGACGTCGGAGTTGAACCCTCTGCAGCAGGAGGTGATTAGTCTTCAAGATCAGCATCTCGATATGCAAGTTAATCTGGAGGATCTTGAAAACAGGTCCAGAAGACATAACATCAGGATCCGTGGGGTGAAAGCATGGGACGAGACCAGAGATATCTTCGCCTTCACGGAGGGCCTGTTCAGGCACATCCTGGGTGCCCCGGCGGACTCTCTCTATTTTGGACAGAGCACATAGAGTTGGCCCGCATCGCTCACCCAACGCTCCGCCGCCGGACATCTTGGTTTGCTTGCAAGACTTTAAAATGAAGGAAGCAATCCTGGCTAAGGCACGCACCATGCATCCTATCTCCTATCAAGGCACCTCTCCAGTGCTAGACCAAGATCTTGCTCTAATCACATCGCAGAAGACAGTTTTGCCCAGTCACAGAGCACCTCTGAATATCACATACTCATGGGGTCATCCATTTCAACTTATCTTTCGCTTCAAGGACAGGCTACACCAGATGCGCTCGCTTACCAAGACTTGTTAGCTGCTAGGTCTAACGGTGCCTCAGGATGACGACGAGCAGGGGGACTGTGACTCGGAGCCTGGGACTTCACCATCGGGGTGGCAGAAACCCCGGAAGAAGCGCAGATTCCGGAAGCCGACCCGGCGAGCCATAGAGCAGACACAGCAAGAGGCTTTTACCATTGTTGCTGACGCCCTGGCGGGGCCTACCTCGGACGTGGAATGAATAGGCACTGTGGGACCTTCCTATTGTCCTATGGTCGGCGGCTGGCTGATCCGCGGTGGATGGCGGCTGGTTCCGGATGGCCATTCTTGACCGCATTCTATACCCCACTATGAGGACTTCCTGGATACCCGGGAAAGACAAACATTGTTATGTACTCAGTGTTTTCCAGTTTGGTTTGATTTTTTTATTTTCAGTTTTGTTTCAGGATTGGGTTTTGGGGTTTTCCTTTTGGGGTAGGGGTTCCTTGTCTACTTTCCAATGGCCCTCTTCCATGGCGTCCCCGCTTTGAACCTGCGACATGGTCCCAGTTTGGATCCCCAAGGTTGGTTGTTATGGCAAAAGAGTGCAGATTCATGCCAGCATCGTTTTCTGGGTAAGGCCCCTGGCTACACACAGGTTAGGGTGGATCCACATTTTGAGAGTGACCATTCTGTCACTACCTATTCTGTAGGCAAGCTATGTCAGAACTGGCTCAAACACTCCACTTTAGCGACTGTTAAACTAGACTTGTCTAAATTGACTGACGATGTTGATTTGAATGACTTGGTGAAATGTCCTGCAACTGGCAGATCCAAAAGATGGATTTATGCTATTTACAACGAAGTGTGGAAATTGTCCCAAGTTGAAGCTGCTTCTAGATTAAGGGCAATTGATCAAGCTAATTTAGAAAAAGTGCTTGCAGTTGTAGATAATAGCATTAACACAGTTTCTTCCCGAATTTACACATTAGATAATATTGTTTCTTCTGTCGTTGATATTGTGCAAGATGATGTCTCAGTTTTGTACCATGGTCAAAATCAATTGTGTTCTATTATGCAGTTTGCATGGACTTTACAAACATTGAAGACTGGGAAAGTGCCTTGGGGCTACATGAACACTTCATCATTATTTTTGCTCTTTAATTTGGCTGTTAAACAATTCATGTCAAAGAAAGATGCTACGTTTTCACTATCGCATATTGAAAAGTCTGAACCTCTACCATTTTCTGTGGCGAAACAAATTCTGCCATTAGGCTTATTCATGGGTTAATAACATTACCTTTCCCACTGTTTAAATTCGAAGCTTGCATGAAGTATTATGCCATAGGCAGATATGAACCACTAGGAAGCACTTTTCTCCATGAAGTTTGATTGCTGCTATTCACATATAGGTGCCTTAGGGAGGGTAAAGAGGTTTATTTAAAAGGTGAAGAGTGCACTTCAACTCCCGACCACTCTTTGGTCTGTAGACATATACAATTGCACGGCTCGTGTAATTCAGAAACCCCAAATTTGGCCTGTATTTTGAAAGGTACACCCGTCCCGGCTATTTCACCTACTTTCACGTTGTTAGCAAACAGTAGTTATTTATTATTAAATAATGAAGATTGCTGTGGTATGCTGGCAGGGATACTGTACATAGTGACTGTCTCCCAACGTGTAGTCTGTTGTAGGAATGTGCGGTTTCCTCCTCCGCATGGGAAGCTCGATGTATCTATCTGGCTTTCTATTCCGACCTTGAAAGCAGAGTTCAACAAGATGAGTCGAATAAGGGTTCTTTTGTGTCAAAGAGAAGTCGCCCTTACATCTGCGCGTGAAACATTCGTCCTTCACGTTGCTAATACTTGTACTGAGGTACATGCCTTATTAAATACAGTTCTCACCCTACATTTTGGAGCATTGATTCACACTATATTCAATGCCTCGTCGACCTCGGGCGTGGCGCACTTTTTTAAAGTAGTAAGTTCTGGCCTTGTGACTTCATTCCAAACTATATTTGGTGTGATACCGGCATTTTTTGATTCTATTTTTTCCAGCCTCCTCGGTGGCTTCCCATTAATTCTTATTCGGTGTGCCTCTCCCCCTGGGGGTGGCCACCTCTACCTCTGTGTGTACAAGATTGTGCAGTCTTATTTAGGTTACCAAATTTACAGCATGAACTAACAACCCTTCAGTGTTATAGGGGACCATATATGAAGCAAAGACTTGTTTAAAGATTGTCATACATTTATTCAAAAAAAATTTTGTTTAAAAAGTCATAGTACTACAAAACTGTTGCATTAAAAACGTTACACGATATATGTTCAATTTATACAAACAATATTAATGACACATTTCTTAAAACAATTTTAGTTTTTAAAAAAAATTTTTGCTTATGAAGCATTATTTTCCAAAAAACATATTTGCACAAAGGTAATAAAACACAAATTATAGGAACAAACTGTTGACGCGGCGTTTCGGTGCTTCTTAAATTCTTGCACCTTCTTCAGGACTCGTTCCCTGATTGGTCACATCCAGGTAGTATTCCCTGGATCTTTTTGATCATATGAGTCTGTTTAACATCTGCCCATATTTTCCGTTCCCTTCATTTATAGGATTTCTTCACAATCAGTATTCTTGGTCTTTCCTCAGAGACTATGGAATTTAACCACTTCAGTACGGTTTTTGTTTCCACTTATACTTTGGTTGTCTGGAGGACGCCTCTGGGAGCTCCCTTTTTTTTTGTGTGTTGGATACTTCACCGTCTCATTGGATATTTAGAGTTACTCTTAATTTACTTCACTCTTGGGGATGGTGGTCTTTAAGTTGAAGCCTTTTGACTTGGCTTATACTTTTGGTAATGGGAGCTGAACTGCGTGGCGTCCTCCTTGCCTCTTGAGTCTTCTCGACTCTTTGGAAAATAATGCTTCATAAGCAAAAAATTTTTTTAAAAACTAAAATTGTTTTAAGAAATGTGTCATTAATATTGTTTGTATAAATTGAACATATATCGTGTAACGTTTTTAATGCAACAGTTTTGTAGTACTATGACTTTTTAAACAAAAATTTTTTGGAATAAATGTATGACAATCTTTAAACAAGTCTTTGCTTCATATATGGTCCCCTATAACACTGAAGGGTTGTTAGTTCATGCTGTAAATTTGGTAACCTAAATAAGACTGCACAATCTTGTACACTCAGAGGTAGAGGTGGCCACCCCCAGGGGGAGAGGCACACCGAATAAGGTATAACAATCAGGAAAAGGCACCCTGTTTTTTTCATAATTGTTGACCCAGTCCTTTTCCTGACAGAAAGGGTAGCTCCCTACTCATAACTTTTCCCATTAATTCTTGCCTTAGCTGCTGGTGTGCTGCTGTTGATTTGTTTGCTTAAAGATGGCTGCACTACCTGTGTCACAAGACAATTTGCCCCGGCTGCTGCTGTTCCGCAACCGGATGCTCGATTACTATGGAATGCTGCCTCTGGCTACATTGAGTGCAGCATATAGATTATTTTTTCGATTTTCCTACTCTACATGTGTGCAACCTGTCTTCCATTGCCTGGATTGCGATTTCGAATGGTCTTTGGATTTGTGTCTCTGCAATACAGTGTCTCCCAACCAGGATTATGATCAGCTAATGAGCCCCTTAGTTGCTCATGAACTGCACTGTTCTGGCATCGGGATTATGGCCGTTGCAGCTATTCATGGAGTCCTAGGTAATAGGAATATCTGTGCAGCAGCACATGACTTCCTGGCATGTAGTTACATTGAAGAATACCCAAGTTGTCCTCTGATGGTGCTAGAGGCTCCGGCTATTGAAGAACATGTTTGTTCCTTTCCATCACCGAATTGGATGGCTGAAATGTTTTCAGATGAGAACAATGACTTCCTATTGGAGGCTGTTGCAACGTTCTGTGCGTATACACTGTTTGATTGAGGTGGCATTTTTTCCTGCTTCAAAACGTGTACTGGAATTGAACTTTCATTTTTTTTTCCGCTTTCTCCTCCACGCACTCATTGCGCTTGAAAGTGGACTGCCAATACTTGGTTTTCAAATTATATGTGGCTAAATAATTCGGAATTTACTCCCCATTTACCATTTTGACAAATTTGAACTTGATTCTATCTCTCAAACTTGAACTCTGCGTTCCCGATTTGCCTCCCTGTTGGTACGTGTTCCGATCAAGGGAGGGTTTAGTGATGACTGAGCCTCGTTTGCTCACATTGCTATGTTAGCATGGGCTTATTAGAAGTTTAAACACCATTTTACCTTTTGATGCTTTTGCACACGAAACTGAATATAACTGTTGTTTGTAAGTTAGGCTGCGTGAATTGCTTAACATGAGAAAGGCTTGTTTTCTGCATCCCTAGACTTACATTGCAACCCTAGTCTGCACAGTGAGTGCCAAAGCCTCCAAGGTCATCATAACAAGGTAGCTGTTGTTCAAGCTGATCGGCTCACATAAACATACATGCAGCTGTAGCTAAGTGTGATTCTGGCGCCTTTTTTATGGCACAGCAGCCATGATTTCAAGCACTTGGAAGAAATCCGGCTCCAGAGAGAAAGAGCATTTGCAGATCCTGATGTAATACACTCCTGCCAATCTTGGAGGTATGGGGTTCCCCACACAAGCCTAAGAGACCTTCTATATTTTAATAAAACATAGTTCCTACCTAGGGAGGGAGATATAACTAGGTGCTATAGAACCTGTTTTCATCATCATTATAATATGATTTCTCCTTTTGTGTTTTATGGAATTGTAACAATGCTGCTCATATTATTTTTAATCATATGTCTGCTTATGTTAGAAAAAATACTGCATCTTAGAGCACGGCGTTAAAATAAATATTTTAAACTTGCAAGTATCTCTTTTTTACTCCTGTTGTGGACTGGTATGAGAGTATAACGAAAAAGTGTTCTTGCTTCCCACCATTCCTGAGTATAACCTAAGTCGCATGTTCTGGGTTGTCTAATCATTGGTTCCTTTGCTATAGGACGAAGAGCTAATGTAACACTGATGCTAGCTGGTTATGGTTTCTAGGTACTGAGGTGAGTGTTTTGGTACACCATAATTCACTGAGCTCCTTGGTCTCTGTGAACAGTTCTGTATAGGATCAGAATCCCTGCGACACCATTGCACTATTCCTTTCAACAACATTTTCGTTTTTTTTGCTCTGTTAAAATTAACAATGTTTACACCGTTTTGGTAAAATCATTTGTTTTTACTGCACCAACATCGACTTGTGCATGAATTACTTATATTCACATCCAGAAAAACACCAACTTTTCTTTTCATTTGTTCCCCAATGCATTTCAGCCTGGGTGTCCTCAATCAGGGAAATCAATCTATACATCACATTTGAAATTATTATATAGTCTGTCTAATGTTATGGAAATGATCTGATGTAAATGGAGTCATGCAGACAGTAGGAGCGTACTTGTCACTGATAGGTTTAGGAGTCCATAGACCAGTTGAACTCATCCCTCACAGCACACTGAACTGTATAAATGCAGAAGAAATAGCAACTAATGGAATCAATTGAGACTGTCGCTTGTGGTGTCCATATGGATATTTCAATATAAGGCAACTGGCCATAGCTTTCTGTTATTATTAAAACTATTTCATTTTAATATTTGTCATGGTACAGATGGGATACAATGGAGACAACACAGTTGGGTTCAGGATGATTAAATCGACAGAAGCATGGCTCGTTGCCGGCCATAACTCTCTCTAACTTGCAAACATATCTAATGTTAATTAACTATTAACCTTCCCGAAAGTTAGGGTCTTAATGTCCATCAGTTCTAATGTATGCAATCTGGATTTGAGGGACTAAACACATACTTGCCTCAGGAGATTGTTGAATACTTTATATGGCTAAAAGTTGTAAAACTATCCTAATATACATATTTAGAAAACAAAATACAGAGGTTTGGTCAAGGGTGTAGGGTGAAGTGGTGGACTGATGGAGTATGTGTTTGCAGTAAAGTAAAGTAAAGTATTACTGTTTTTTGGACATGACTACCGCCATGACTACATTGTGAAAGCCACAATTTGCTAGCCTATCAAAAATGTAATCGGTTCAGTAAAATATTATATCAATGAATAAATATGATGGGTTAAGGGCAGAAACGTTGTCAAAAACTAGTGCATGTAAATTAAGTTCTCTCTTGCTGTACTTTTGATTGGTGTACAATGGTAAGCTGGGTAAATCAGTAGCAAAAGCCCCACATGTACAATAGGTTACCTTCAATTAATGCTGAAGCAATATAACCTGGTTATTGTCTGGGGAAAGTATTCTTTTTCAATGAATCCGAAATCTCTAATACAAATGGCCACCGAGGAAGCCAGCATTAAAGACGATTTTAATGTGCCTAGTAGATTGAACAATCGTAATCTTGTGTTCATGTGTGATGCATCTGCCCGGATCTTATAAAACTACGGAGCACTATTTAAAAGGAGGATATGAATACAGACAGCATGCATGAAGTTGCTGCCGCAGTTCATTTTATGACTCTTGTGTCAGCAATCAGCAGCATGCTTTTCTGCTACATACTTTGTATTTATAAGTTTCATTTTTAAAACACTCAGTTCAACAATCATATTGAATTTGTTTCCTAATGTACTTCGTTCAAGGTATACCAAGAGTGATTTGGTGACCTTTCTGTTGCTTATTACTATAGTTGGGTGTTAAATTGGTACTAATGAGATTAAAGCTAAGCCTAGCCAGTGTTACAAAGCGTACAAATGTCAAAATAAGGACGTAATACAAAACGTGCCGCTTTACACGGTATATTGGTCTTTTTTTGCCACACAGTTTAGTCAACCCTGTAGCATATTTTGGTCCTCCTGCAGCATAATTCCAGCAGTCCTGTTTAAAATTCAGCTTCTGAATTTAAAGCTCTCTGAGGATTATGTATTGTTAAAGTTTATTATAACTTTTACTGAAGGTTTTATAATGTATCAATTATAATCCGAGGATCCTATTGTTATGTCTTTTTTAATTTGAATTTGCTATTAGATATTTTAACCTATATGCAATAAAAATTATACTTGAATTCACAGTAGTGATAGTGTAGACAGGGATGCACTTCTGATGATATAGTGATTGAGATATATATAGAGGTTGTTGGGACTGGAGTCCAGTCAAAACAGTTAAATGGAAGCATAGTGACGGCATAAGAAATTCAGCTGTGGGATAATGCTTCCCCATTGGCACCTCATGTGAAACGAAAGCTAAGAAAACAAGCATTTGCAAAGTCAATAGGTCTCAGCAGTGAAAATAGCAGATTTTGCCAATTATTTTTAAGTCGAAGATACCAGACAACAGACATCGCAGCTATTTGGTTGCAAAAGACATATTGTGAACTAAACAAGAACATAGGGGTGTGTGCAGCTAACCCATTGCTCAGACCCGCCCCCCCCCCCCCAGGATTTTGCTACTTGGGATGACAAACTATGCAGAAAAAAAGTTATCTTTATGGTCCAAAACTCTAACATGTGTGGTATTCTTGTGGCAGGCAGAATATATGCCTGGCTTGGAAATACAGCTTGGTCTTTGGTATGCCTCTCCTGGACACTCTGCCAAGTAACAATATGTGACCTGGCAGAGTATCTAGCCCCAATATGCCTCAGAATAGGAGGTTGACTGGTGCCAGAGAGTACAGATTTAAAATTGAAACCTTTGCTCTTTCTCTGGCATCTGATAACCCCCATTTCAAAGGTACAGGGTGCAGCAGGGGGGTGAATTGAGTGGCAAAAGGAGACACATGGGGTATGGTGGAGATAGATGCGCGTCCTGGGAATGGAGGAGGAGAGGGAGACGGGGAGAGGGGTTTCAGCCACAAGAGTCAAGAAAGAGAAAAGCAAAGGAGTGAGTGGGAAGGTGTAGGGTCAAATAGCAGCTGGGGCATGGAGGGCATGAGACAAAAGGTGGTGGAGTGGGAGGCGGCCCTAAGGAGATATGCAGGTTGCTTAGCAGCAGTTTGCTAGCACAAAAGGAAGGACCTTATGTTAGCTAACAAGCAGGAGACAAAGGAACATTAGATCTCTGCCACGAACTGGCCTGTTGCTCACCTTCTTTTTTATTGGCTCAGCAGCAGCGCAGAACCAAAAAAAGACCAGTCTAATTTATTTTTAAAGAAAAATGTTACATTTTTGTGGGAAGTTTTTTAAAAACATTGGACTTTCCAAAAGTGCTGCTATCACATTCTTTTGCGTATCATAAAATCACGAAATCTTGGGGTTTGATTCCTTCTTATTGGTTGGCTTTTCTCTCATTGTCATTTGACTGCTTCTTATTCGATGGCATGCCCTGCCCATCGTGTGTCTCGGCTTTCCCTGGCGCATCCCTAATTTAATTGTGTCCTCCCACCGTTCACTTTTGGGGAACTACTTATTTTCTTTTGTCTTAAGCACTCCATGAGAGTGCATGTATTTCCCGGCTGTCTCCTAGTGTGCTTCTCTTCCCCCCTTCATGCTTTGTGTTGCTCTATCTCATCCAAATTCTTCACCTCCCTCCACTCCATACTGCACTCCCCTCTTGTTCTTCTTCCCAGGGCAGCTGTCTCGCCTGTGTGCTTCTCCCACCAGCTCCATGTTTGCTCTCTCTTGCTAGTTCGCTTTTCAGCTTCAGCACTCTACCTTGTTCTCTCACCTGTTTCCTTTTCTCTGCCCTCCCCCAGCACCCTGTGATGTTACCTCTGGTGAACAAAAGAAACAACTTTCACCTATTTTTTCTTTATATTTCCAGATCCAACGCAGATCTGTGAATAAAAGGGGAGAAAAAAATTACATGTGTCATTTTGTGCGTGTCTACAAAATAATGAAGGTAGGTGCATCGTAAGCTTTTTAGGTTTTGCGTAAGCAATGCTTTGGCGAGATATTAAGTAAGGGGCTTTCAAAAGTGCTCCCAAAGGCTGCAGGCGGATAGAGTACAGTGCATGTGCGCCGGGCGCGCGCACCATTTGTCAGCCTGCAGCCTTTGGGAGCACTTTCGCGGACACTTTGATGTTCTCAGTTAGCTGCTTGGCCATCGAGAACATCAAAGCGGCCACGAAAGTGATCACCATTTCCCAGTTGTCTCCCTCGTGTGCTTCTCTTTCCTGACCACACTGTTTTTGCTCTTTGTCACCCCTGTGCTTTTCCTTCACACCTCAGGTGCGCCATGTAACGGTCTCCTTTGTGTTCTTTCCCCGCGTGCTGCTCTCTTTCCCTCATATGCTGCTTCGTGTGCTTCTTATTCCTGACTACACTCTGTTTTTGCTCTTTGTCACCCCTGTGCTTTTCCTCCACACCTCCGGTGCTCCATGTCACTGTCTCCTTTGTGTTCTTTCCCCGCGTGCTGCTCTCTCTCCCTCATATGCTGCTTTTCCTCTCCTCCCCATCCATCTTTGTTTTATGCTCCTGCCCACTCCTCCTTTGCTTCTCCCGACCTGCACTTCTGTTGCCCCCGCGACAATGTAGCAGGCAAACAAGGAAAATAACCCCTTTTACTGCTGTTGTGGTAGTAAAATGCAGCAATTATCGGGGTTCAGTGAGCCCCTGTGTCACAGTACCTACTACACCAATGGTACCTATGCCCCTAGAAGCGCATTACTGCTGAGATGTGTGAAAGTGTAGTGTTGACACAGAGGACACACTCATTCTTGCACAGATCCGCCCTCCCCCTTTGAGTACTGCTGGCTGTGATTGTGTCTCACTTCACATCATTTGGTTATGCACTGGGTGTTGCGTGGGCAGAGATGCCCACACCAGAGAGACCCGCCACGTCATCTAAAATTGGAAGTGCCCGTTAATTTTTATGTCCAGGAGAGACAGCAAGCAGGAGAAAGCCGCGAGTTATGCCCAGTCTGCCGCCGAGGCGAAAGAATGCCAGTCCTGACTCCTGAAGAGAGGCCATTGAGAACTATTCAAATGCAGAGCCTGCCATTGGAGCGCCAGGTGCACCCCGCCTCCTCGCCATTTGCTCCCAGGGTTATTAATGCGCCCGAGCACACCCTCCTTCAGGCTCTGTCCTCCTTGTCTCAATTGTCATGGAAAAGTGTGCAATAAACATCAGCTGGTACCTTGGGGTAGTGACGTGCGCTGTGAGCCTGCCCCCATCCTGGCCATTTGTTACCACACAGAAAGACTCCTTTGACCCCCCCACCCCCACCCCTGGGAATGATAAAGTCAGAGCTTCTTCTGAGTTAAGACTGCACCTCCTGTAACTTAAGTGCGCTGAGGGAGGGCCCACTTAAACAATAGAAGCTTCCGCGGATGGTAAAGAGCTCTTAAACTGCACATGTGTTTAGGCGCTCACACTTATTCACTGACTTACACGAGTCTACAACTTTCACTTTTTAGTGGTGCATAGACATATGAGCAGAATACCTTGTGGCTAAAGGCACTAACTAGTCTGTGACATCCTCTGCAAACATTACCAAAGGCGCTAGAAGTTTTATGCTTCGCGGCGGTACCCTGCTCTGTAGCGGGAATTCCGTTCTCCTACAGAACTGTGCATAGAGACCTGGAACCTCGGTGAATTAGGATGGCCCAAAACTCACCTCAGTACCCAAAATCCCCATACCGAGCTAGCTACAGTGTCTCATTGGTCATAACAAACTCCCAATGTTTAGACAAACCAGAACATGAATTTAGATTACCTCAGGTATCGTGGAACACATGAACACTCTTTCGCTATATAATCATTTCAAACCAGAACGTGGAGTAAATGAGGACACGTGCATATTTGAAATATTTATTTACTAATGCAGGGTTCTCAAACGCAGTATCTTATATAATACAAGCAAACATATTATAAGCAACAAAGTTATCAGCATAGTTATCAGTCCATAAAAGGCGAATGGTGACAGAATACTAAGATGCTGTAATGAATAGGAATTAACAACACCTAATTCTCACCCTCCCAATTTAGCATAGTATTTTATATTTATGAAGGTCTCATTTGGGTTTTAGCAGGGCGGGCCCATACCTCAAAATCTCAGTGGCAGAGGATCACATCATCTTCCACCAGCTCTCTGCATGCGAAGCACCATCAAGTGTGTTACGTGTGTGTTCAGTACAACAATATAAAACCCGCCTAGAGCCAGATTTTGGCAGCAGCATGTGTGTTATGTCTATGGAGGTGCGAAGATCAGACCTCACAACAACATCGTGTCGAGTTATCCTTGGAGCCTTCAGCACTCACTGTGCAGACAGTGTACCGAGCAAAACTGATATCAGAGCAATAACATATTATTTCTCAAGTAAATCACGAAGCTCTTCTGGGTTGAAAGCTAAAACAACAATTATATGTTGTGTGCAAAATGAAGCAGAAAAGAAAAATGGCGTTTAAACATTTAATAAGCTCATGCTAACTTGTAACACAGTATATAGAAAAGAAATATCTATATGACACCCCCACCCAATGATCAGAGCACGGACAAAAATCAAGGCTAGGTAAGACCAGAACAGGCGCACAACATGAAAGCAGAGTTCATTAATAATCAGCTAAGCTAATTTTCAAAAGCATACATGATGGCATACAGTGGCCAAATGAAATGGTCCAAACTTTTCAATACAAGGCCCCTTCAGTTTAAGTCAATAGGCCTGGGGCGTATAAAAAGAATTGTTTGTAAGAAAAAGGTACCTTCCAAAAATACAAACAGGTACGTGCCCAAATAAGAAAAGTCTCCAAGGCATCTCAGGATAGGACTGAATATGCAAAATATGCAGCAACAGCCTCCAACATGAAATCACTGTCATCATCCGAAAACAGTTCAGCCATCCAATTAAGTAGTGGAAAAGAACATACATGCTCCTCCAGCACTGGATCCTCTAGCATCATCAGAGGACAACTCGGTGGGTTTTCAAGAAAGCTCTGTGCCAAGAACTCATGCGCCGCTGCGAGTATGTCCCAATGACCCATTAGTCCATGCATCGTTGCCAAGGCCATAATCCTTTCGCCAGAACAAACCAACTCGTGAGCAACTACGGGGCTCATCAGATGATTAAAATCGACATCAGGAGACACCGTCAAGCAGAGACACAAATCAAGGGCCCATTCGAAATCGCAGCTCAGGCAATGAAACACAGGCTGGACACATGCGAAATAGGAAAATCGAAACGATAATCCAAATGCCGTGCTTTAAGTCGCAAGCGGCAGGGTGCCATAGTAATCAAGCATCCGGTTGCGAAACAGCGGTAGGAGGGGCTCTGCGGCTTCTAACGCAGGACGGGCATCCATGTTTAATAAAACAAAATATCACTAAAGCGCCTGCCGCCAATGCCAGCAAAACAGGGAAGCCACCAAACAGACTTGAAAATATAGAATGAAAGAAGGCAGGGATGACTCCAAATATTTTCTCGAATGAAGTCACGAGACCACTGCTAACTAATTTAAAAAAGTGAGCCAGCCCAGAAGTGGAGGAGGCATTAAAGATTTGATGAACCAGCTCGCTAAAATGTAACGGCAAATCAGCATTTAAAAGCGCCTGCACCTCTGTGCGCGTGTTAGCTATGTGAAGGACGAATGTTTCTCGGGCCGAACTCAGGGCCACCTCTTTTTGAGCCAAAAGGGCTCTTATTCTACTCATACCATTGAACTCTGCTTTCAAGGTTGGGATGCGCAGCCAGATGGAAACAGCTGAATTCCCATGCGTAGGGGGATACAGAACGTTTTTGCAACAGACGACACGTTCTGATACAGTTACCACATAAACGACACCTTTAATTAAACCACAACACTCTTCGTTATTCAACAGTAAATAACTACCTTTCGCCAGTAATGTGAATGTGGAAACAATTGCGGGAACCGGAGTTCCTTTCAAAACGCAGGCCAAACTAGTCCGGTCCTGATTACAGGAACCATGTAACTGGATGTGCCTGCATATCAATGAATGGTGAGGAGACTCCGTGCATTCTTCCCCATTAAGATGCACTTCTTTCTCGTCTTTCAGGCATCTATATGTGAACGGAAGAGACCATGCCTCGTGGAGGAATGAGCTCCCTAATGGTTCATATCTCCCTATCGCAATGTAACGCATACAATTAGTAAACTTGTACAAGGCAAAAGGTAACGTGATCAATCCGTGGATACGCCACGTTGCAGCAGTGGCCTCAGCTACAGAGAACGGTAAAGATTCCAACCTCTCAATGTGTAACATGGAAAAGGACGCGTCACGCATAGAAAGCATGCGCTGTTAGTCAGTCAAATTAAATGGGGCAAAGAGGGAGGACACGTTTATGTAACTCCAAGGCACTCTACCAGCCTTCAGCGTCTGCTGGGTCCATGCAAATTGCATAATAGAACGCAATTGATTTTGACCATGGTATAATAGAGATACTTCATCATGTACAATATCAACAACTGAAGATACAATATTATTTAACTTATAAATGCGGGAAGAAAGCATGTTAATACTGTTATCGACAACTGCAAGCACATTTTCCAAATTAGCTTGGTCAATAGCCCTTAGCAGCCTCAACCTGTGAAGTTTTCCAGATTTCATTGTAAATCGCATAAATCCATCTTTTTGATCTACCACTACCCGGGCCCTTTATGAAATCATTTAAATCCACAACATCAGTCAGCTTGGATAGATGTCATTTAACAGCAGCTAATGTAGAATGTTGTAGCCAATTCTGACATAATTTGCCAACTGAGTAAGTTGCGACAGTATGGTCAGTATCAAAACGTGGATCAGGCCTGACTTGTGTAAAACCTTCAGTTAAACCCAAAAAGCGACGTTGGCAAGAATCAGAGCTTCTGTGCCACATCAGCCAACCCCTCGGATCCAAACTGGATACATTAAAGGATGAATTGTGCATTAATGTCTGCAATTCTCGAGTGGAAAACTGTGTGAAATTATTCCAACCGGAATATTCTTCCAAATCAGGACTAGAAGGGGTATTTAATTTTTTTGAAGTAGCCAATCCAAAGCATGTTGTGGTAGAATTTAAAAACAACATATGATTCGGGATGAGACATGCACGTTGCAAAGCCTCAGTGCCTTGTACCTGCCAACTTTTAGAACCCCAAACCGATTTAAGGTCAATGGTTTCCTTCCATAGCTCGTAGCCCTCTACAGCTAATTTGTCTAGAAAGGACTTCGAATACAACAATTTAGTTTTGGTAAGTCTAACTTTGGACATGGACTTTTGTGTCATCTTAAAATAAAAGGACTCAGGACTTGATTGATTAAAGTTGGTAAAATAAGTGTACTTTTTCAAAAATGTACTGGAGCTGCCCTGTAATGGTACTGGGGAGTGTTCCCACTGTGTGTAATTTACAGTACCCCTTCTGGAACTCGTTTTATGCAGAAAATGGTTACCAAAATGTTGGAAGCAAAATAATTCACCATAATTAGCAGATTCCAAATATAAATCTTCAGCATCAAAGGCAACATAATATTTTAAATCAGAGAATAATGATTCTACGGCCTGAACATCCCAATCATCAGAACGTATGTTTTGTTTCACCACATCCCCCATGTTCACTCTGAGTACATTAGGGACATTAACCACTTCAGTAGGGCCATGGATTTGAAATTTAACCGCATCCCACACAATCCCATCAAGAACCGGCCAAGCAGTGATGTTTACAAAATTCAAGTCTCTCTTCAGTCTGTGTGCAGAATGTGACGAGGAAAGGGGGGCCAAAGTTCCATTAAGATGCTGAATGCATGTTCTCTCCTCGACATAGTGTCCATCGATCAGACGGGAAAAATAAAACACAAAACCAATTGACATAAAAAGGTATATTGAAAAAAACACCAGCCAAATATATGTCCATGGAGGGATCAAAAAATGTTTTTTAAATAATGTGGCATATGTTGCAAAACATGAGGTTTTTTTTCGAATTAACTGAAACAGAGTCAAATGAGAATCGGGATTCTGTGGCCAAACATGTTTGCAAATCAGGAATCGACAAATCAGCAGGATAGGCATAGTCTAGGTCATCAATGTTATTAACGTGATAAGTATTCAATAAAGGATTGGAAACAGCAGGCATCTCGAGGGCCACTCCTGGCTCAGCATTAGAAGTAGTGGCCAAAACAGAATTTCTCAAGATCGAAGGACAGGAGACTGCCGGTGTCATACTATGAAGAATCGGCCACCCTGTGCATCTTGACATGGTCAATAGAGATAAACCTGTTTTCCTTACGACCTGGAAGTTGTGGTAAAATGACTGTTCTTGTGCCCTTCACTCCAAGAACGGGAACCGGTGCTCGATAGGAAGGACCAAATTCTTTCTTGTCATCGATCTTTTCTCGAACCAGTTCTCCAACTTTGGGTAGCCAGCCAATTACCGGGATCTGCAACGCATCATCCAATGTGGAGGGCAAATGTTCCTTTGCAAGACTGTCTCTGGTCTTTTGTAGATCCTGTAAAACATTACAATGTTCATCTACGAAAAAGACCGTGGCTTGAGCCACGCAGTCTAGACCGTCGAAGTCAGGGGCATACATCTTGATACCAAAGAGCATTTCGTACGGGGTCCGCCCACCCAGAGACTTTCTAGGGAGATTATTTAGAGCACGCTGCACGCCATTGAGATGGGCCAACCAGTTTCTGCCAGTGCCTATAACTCGTGCTGTCAAAGATTGCTTTAAGTCACGGTTCATTCGCTCCACTACACTATTACCCTCAGGTCTGTACGGAGACGAAAACTTGACTTGGACCCCCAACGAAATCATAGCATCCTTATACGCCTTAGAGGCGAAAGCCGGACCCTGATCCCAATGGAAGGTACCACAGGCAAAAATCCCTACAAAGACATGCAAATCTCTAATGACAGTCCGTGAATCAGCGCTGCGATGGGGCCATAACCACACAAAGTGTGTGCATGAATCAACTGCTACTAAGATGTACTTATACGCAGTATCAGAAGAAAAAGGACTGCAGTGATCTAAATAAACACAACCCTGTGGTTTATTAGATATGTACAATTATGTCTGAGGCGGACGCGCAGCAGTCGAAGGCTTGATCTGCTGGCAAATGTCACATTGAAGGACATAAGCGCGCGTCTGTTTGTACAGTCCCCGCCACCAGAACCTTTGCTGTAGCTGAGTTACAGTGGCCGAGACGCCCGCATGCGCAGACGCTACACCTTCATGCGCCGCTGTAATCAACGTAGCCCTGCGATCCAAGTTGGGAATCAAACGTTTGCCAACATCAGGAATTTTCACATAAGGAACCTTATCGGGACTTAAGAGGTATGTGTATTTCGAAGGGAACCCCGCAGGATATTTCCCTACTTTTTCAGTGACAGCTACAGCCCCCAAGATGTCATCATCTATTTTACTTTTGGACCGTGTAACTGCTGCAACTAAATATTTTGATACTGCAGATTTCGCTGCTTCATCAGCAAGCGAGTTACCGACAGCGTGAACCCCAACACGCTGATGGCCAAGAGTATGAATCACAAACATAAGTGGCAATTGCTCTTTAAGCTCAGCCACTCGGACCCACATTATTTTATGTTTTATTGTGCTACCCTTGGAATCACGAAAGTCATTCTAAATCCAAAAGAACAAGTTCTCATTGTAAGACTGGACACAGTAGTAAGAATCGCTTATGATTAGAGTTGTCACACTAGGATCTGCGTACTCCAATGCAAGCATCAGAGCACAAAGCTCCGCTAATTGTGCGGTGCAGTCCCCTAGTGTCTGTGTGTGCACGACACTGGACTTGAACTCATCATTCACCATGGCACCAACCACAATGGCGCATGCGGAAGCGTAGGCATGTTTAGAGCCATGCGCACCTGCGCCGAACCATCAGTGTAAATGATGCAATGGAAATCCTCCAAGGGCCGCATTGCTAAAGGAGCCGGATGAACGAATTCATACTGTAAGTACTCCTGCGACCGTAATGTGGCGTCAAAAATAAACGTGACATCCTGGGATGTCAAGGATGCAGCCCATTGAATCCACCGAAGGTGCAAAGCTTTGGAATTCGGTATAGTGGCTTTCGTGACTGCCTCCAAGGCAGGACACGGGGTAACAACCAACATGCGCTTTCCATGTGACAGGGCACGTTCCTTAAGAATTGCCATCTGCACAGCCGTCAAAACTTTCTCCACAGTGGAAAAGCGCAATTCAGCCGAAGTGTACAAGTGTGATTTGGAAGCAATAGGTACTGTGTCTCCTTCATTAAAAGTCAGGTACGTGAAACCCACTGTCCCAGGGATAATTCTTATCACCAGGTTGGTCTGGTTATCACGAGTCAGTAAGAATTTAGAAGCGAGCAGATCAGCCTGCAAAGACTGCAGAGTTGCGGAATGCTCAGGCAGCCAGCATGATTTGGAAAAAGATGGTTGTATCAAAGCATACACAGGCTTGATACGCTGGGCATGTAAATGTAAATGTATTTGAGCTTATATAGCGCATAGCTACCCACAAAGGGTTTCCCGGCGCTTGCTTAGGGAACCCGTCCTGGTATTCCCCTGTGAGATAACCCCGGCAGGGTATCCACAAGGTGAAAGCCAGGCATCCCGCCACGAGGGGCCGTTGTGGAGATTAAGCAAGCTATTGCCCAGAGTCGCAGAGTGTGAACCCGTGAGTTGAGAAGGCACCGGAGCGAGAATTATCGAGTCCGTGGAATTTTTGAGCCCAAGACCCGCCGAGGCGGGGAATTGAACCCTGGTCCAGGGCCGATCTCAGCTTCCGGGTCTGCCGCCTCTAACCCCTGAGCCACACTTCTCCACCGCCCACCAGGGGGCATATTCTGGAATGTATGTCCTCCCGAAATTCAAGAAGCCCAGTAAAGATTGTAATTTTTTCAGTGTTGTCGGAGCACGCAGTTGTGCGCATTTCTCCAGGAAGTGAGGAGCCAATCCCTTTCCCTCATTATTGAGCTTGTAGCCCAGAAACAACACTGTGTGCTCTGCAATGTGCGATTTTGCAAAGTTGAATTTGTAACCCAAGTTTGCAAAGGTACAAATAATCCCTTTGACTCAACACAGATGCTCCCAAAGTTCGTCGTCTGTGAGATATGTCATCCACATACGAAGTTAATCAGGCTGAGGCTACTAGGCTCCAGAGAGTGCAGAATGCTGCCGCACGGGCCATTGTGGGCCTTCCGAGACGCTGCTCCGTCTCCACTGTCCTGACCTCCCTTCATTGGCTTCCGGTCAGACAGAGAATCAAATTTAAGGCTCTCTGTCTGACATTTAAGATCTTGAAGCTTTCCTCCCCTCCCGCCCTTGCGGGCCTTATCTCTCCGTATGTCCCCACGCGGTCCCTCAGGTCTGAATCTCACCATCTGGCGATTAAGCCTAGGTTCAGACTGAGTAGGATGGGAGGACGCTCTTTTCGTATTCTGGCGGCTGATCTTTGGAATTCCCTTCCTGGACACATTCGTGCCCTAAATAGTCTCACTCTTTTCAGACGCGCCATCAAAACCCACCTGTTCGCCTCTGTTATTTGATTTTTCTGCTTTCAGCTCTGACCTGTTATGTTGTGGTATCTGATCAGGCGCCAGGACGCCCCTTCGCTGGGGCAGCTGTGCGCCAAATAAAAGTTATTAACATAACATAACATAACATAACAAGCATCCGGGTCGATTCTCTCCAAAAGAGAGACAATGCGGGCAGTGAAAATCCCAGGACTATTTTCATAGCCCATAGGCAAACGCCGAAATTGTTTTTGAACACCGCCGCAAGTAAAGAAGGTCCATTGGGAACTTAGACCATCCAATCGATGGGCATAAAAACCATTGGAAATGTCAAGCGTGGTTTTAAACCGCTTACGCACAAGACTATTCACTAGGGCAGAGCCGTGAGTATTCTGTACTGCACAGTTACGGCAATGCGAGTTTAAATGCTGGTAATCCAATACCAAACGATATGAACCGTCTGGCTTGTTTACAGTAAAAAGAGGGTTATTCATCGGTGACACACATGTTTCAATTACACCTTGATATTCCAATTGTTTAAGGATAGCCGCGACGGAAGCCTTTGCTTCACGCCGTATGGGATATTGAGGTTGAGGTTGTGGCTGAGACCGTAAAGGAATCTTGTGGCATGGGGACAATTTATCCCAACCACATTGATTGCGGTACACAGCCGGCGCTAGAGCCAGAGCCCACTCTTCTGCAAAATGCAGTGCATCCTCTTTTGAGGCTGTGTTCGCTAAACTGGGGAGGATTACCTCCTCCCCTCGCGGAGCTGCGAGAACAAAAAGGTGGGGGCCAGTCAGCCTCCGAAAGCAAAATGTCATATGTAGACGAACGATTTTCCCAAAATACCCCTTTTATGGTTCGCCCTATGTCACCCTCGATTAACAGGACAATTTCAAAGAGTCTATCAGGGGGAGTAACTCTTGTATCAGCTGTTTCAATCACAACATAAGTATCAGTCACTGTCACCTTCCGTAGTGGATGCAGGGCCTCTCTCACTATGGTAATCTCCGCCGTGCTGTCCAGCAAGGTCAGAGCCCACGTCAGATTCCGAAGCCGCGTTCTCACTATCTGTGGCATATCGATGCGCTGTTAAGGCTGCGACTTTCTTCTTGGCAAACTGCGGTCTCTTCGGTGTCGAGCTTTCCTGCCTTTCTGCACCGTTTTGCGGGCGGGGCTGGTCACGTCCTTGCTGGCCACCCCGACCCCTGCCGCCCCCTCCACCACCGGTAGTTGGGCCGATGAGTCCTGAAAGGAACGTGGAGAGCGTTGGTCAGAAGCCTGAAATCGATCAGGAGATTTAATCGTCGCGCGATCGCGCAAGTCATAAACACGTTCCGACTGTGCAGGCAACGGAGACGCAGGAAGAGAAGCCTGTGTTTGTTGTTGTTGCTGTTGCTTTCCCCATTTCTGTTTTTAAGGCCAATTTAGTTTCTTGGACTTGGGCTGAACTTCCGTTTCCGAAGTTTGTCCCTGGGGCTGCTTTTTCTCTTTAACAGAAAAAGGCTTAAGACCCTTTCTATTGCGACCCACGGTTTTATAAGCCGCCACAATAATTTTCGCTAACTGTCGGGGTTTCTCGGCATCGGGAAGTGCCGCCAAAGCGTTAGCAACCTGCTGAAAGCTCACTGCATCCCCCTTGACATTAGCAAGGATGAGATCGCAAACCACATCAAAGGTGCCACACAGGCGCATACCCAACTCAACCGCAGACTCCGGTCGGTGATCATCTTGAACACGTTTAAGGACCGTAGGCAGCACTGCCATAGACGGGGTGCCGTAGCACCTTGCATAGACCGCTGCAAAAGTCTTACCCCAGGTTTCACAGTCAACGAGCTCAGGGGCTAAATCTTTCAGCAAACTAAATGTAAGAATCCGGTGTTTTTCACCAGGAGTCGTATTAGGAAATACAGCTTCCAGCTGGTCAAATTTCTCGGCAAGCCAGAAAGGAAATTCATCCTTATCCTGGGGCTTCTTGCCCATTACGGCATTGACCATGACGGGATTGAGTTTCAAACCACCCTGTCCGGCCGGAAGCGCCGCACCTCCCGGGGCTGCACCCGGAAGATTACGGCCCATGTAATGCACTAAGGCTCTAATCACGGCAATAGAGACTACATGTAGTCTCCGAAGTTCAGCTAGGTTACAATTGCTGTGTAGAGGATGAGGAGTAAATCCAGCCAAAACAGGCCAACTAGCGCCTGGAATGGACAAAGGACCTAACCTCGGAGCGTTCAAAGTATGGGGTAGGGCGCCACCAAACCGAACTCGATGCTGCCAAACTTCAATAGGAACCTCCTGTGCCCTGTACGGAGTATACTCATTAGGTACAGCCATGGGAGTGTACGTGTGGAACACACCAGAATTTGCGTCCACCTCCGGAAATGTCACCCACGAATAAAATAGTTTGTAAGGGTAAGCAGTATCCGCACTCACCACCATAATCACAGCCAAGCCGTCCAAAGGCACGTTGTACATCCGCAAATGGTCTCACACCGCAATGCGACTATGTTGCGGAATGTCCACGGTAGCCATGATAGCACAGGAAAGAAGACAAGCATTTGCAATGCAATAGGTCTCGCATTAGGAAAGTTTGAGCTATTGGTCTTGTAAATGACAATTTTTTTTATTTATGTGTTGGTTTTGAAAATAGCTAAATTAATAGCTTTGTCATTTACAATGCCAATAGTTATAACTTTCGCAAATGTGACACCTATAGCATTTGTAATGCAACATGTTTTGTATTTACGTGCACCTGTCACGGTTAGTTACATACTGATGCGGAATGGTAAAAAAATGTTCTTAGAATTTTTTAATCTACACCTTCTGATTACAAAGATCAGAAACGAGCGTTGTTCGACATCACTGCTAGTGCACGTCCAAACATAAAACATTAGAACTGTCAATAAAACGTAGTTGTTTTTTTTAATTTAATGTGCACGTGTCCGGCTGAAATATATTATGGGCATTTTTTTCACACTAACAGAATCCAAACGCTAAACCCATGTTGAAAGGAGGAGCTGAAAAGTGTATTTCCGTCCCATTTTATGTTTCTATATTTACCTTTGTAGCATGGCATTGAATGGTTATATTGTGCTGTAAACTAGCGTGCTGTCAGGACACAATAAATGGCCTTGGCAGGAGTAAAAGGAGGGGCCGCAATCCGGGACACCACAGCCCTGTGATGCAAAACATTTAAAGACTTAAGCGGAATCATAGGAGCTTGCCGGGGGCCTCCTGGCCGTCATCCGGGATGGTGGACTCGGGCAGGGGCTCGCTCAGCTCTCCGTTTGAAGTGGCCGCCGGGGCGTAATCTAGGCCCCCGCAGTGCGGGGGTGGGGGGGAGGGGGCAGAGCTGCATGGGGGGCAAGAGAGCTCCACTCTGAGTCATGAAACTCCAAGGTCTTTGCAACCTAGGGGATACCCTTGCTGTCTGAGCCCTGGGAATGTTTCTGAGCAGGATAGCTCTGCTGTTAGAAGCCTGCGTCTATTAAATATGCATTATCTAAGGGGTAGCTTTGACGTCCGATACCGCTACTGTGTAGATTGTAATCTGAGGGATAGCAATGCTCTTTAAAACCGGAGCTTACAAAATCTGTGTAACCTCTGCTCTCCTGATGCCTGCTACTGTGAGGGACAGCTCTGCTGCCTTCGGCCACACAGCTCTGTGTTACCTGAGGGATGGCTCTACTCCAGAGCCACAGATCGTGAGATCCGTGTAAATAGAGAGATAGCTCCGCTCTATGAGACGAGAGAAAATGAGATCTGTGTAACATCAGGGACAGCTCTGCTGTCTGAGGCCTGAGTGTTTGTGAATGTGTAACTGTAGAGAAAGCAGGAAAGCCCAGCTGCCTGTGGCCCGAGCCAGTGTAACAGTTGCTCTTGGACCTGTGCTGTGACATGTGCTGATGATACATGCCTGGGTCTCATGCGAGGAAGCCATGTGCCGCTCCTTCTCATGTCTCTGGAATACATACATAACTCGGGCTTTGATAATGCATCCGCGCGAGTTCTTCTAGTAAAGCATTGCTGTATTGTGTTGCAGGCCTCCTCTTCTCTTCTCCCCTCCCCCAACCCCAGCCCTCAGGCGCTGGAGCTCCGCTTTTCAAAATGGTCACCTCCAAGACAGTGAGGGGGGGAGGGGGGGTCGCGGGGTGCCTAGGGGGAGGGCTCCTGGGAGAGAACGGTGACCCACCTCTACTCCCTGTTAAGTGTAATGGGCAGCAGAAGAAAGGGGTGACTCATTGGGGCGGGGATTGGGGGTTATTGGAGGTAACATAACAGAGGTGGGGAGTAGTGGGGAGATATGTGCAATGAATGATGGAGAGGGGGAGATATAGTGGTGAGAGGATAGTGAGGTAAACCAGTGGGGGGTAAAGGAGCTTGGAGAGAAGAAAAACGTGTCAGATCTCTGTCGGGGGGGACGCTCTCTGCTCCTCTCAGGCACACACCAGAGGCGCTCTTATATGCGGCTGCTCCCGCTGTTATTGCCGGGTGCAGTCAAGTGAAGAGCTATTACGGATCCAGGGGCTTTTTCATTTACTCCCCCACCCTGTTAAAGCTCCGCTGCCATACGGGGATTCGGGATGTTGATGGGGAGGAAACTTCTTAAAAAATACCAATGAAACTACAAATGCTTCCTCTGGTCGTGGTGTGCACCTTTTCACACCTGCCCTTTCTACGTATTCGCCCCACACGCACTTTTCAAGAGCAAACCTGAAAGTATTAGCATGCAACACCGACATGTATTCTGGGGACATTAACAAAACTGGACTCGGTCAAAAACACGCTATTTACAAAAATAAACGAAACACTATGGTTTTCCATCCGCTGCCAGTCAACAGAACTCCAGTGCTTAGCACGGTACTTAATTGTTATGTTTTCCCCGTCAGGTCCTACAACAAGCAACCTTGTGCCAAATTAATAAATAAATACCGCCTTCGGGTAAAGTCCGCGCTATATAAAAATGCATAAATACATAAATAAATAAATACCGCCTTCGCGTAAAGTCCGCGCTATATAAAAATGCATAAATAACTAAATAAATAAATACCGTAAATCACCGCCGTCACTCTGCCGGCCTGCGACCAGGAAGTCAGGCAGGCCGGCGCGACAACAGGAAACAGGAAGTAAGAGGGCGGGAGCCTACCCCGCCTCCCACGGAAGAGCCGCGATTGGACGGAGCCGTGTTTGGAGCACCGGAGCAGGCAGGAGCCTACCCTGCGCCCCGGTGCCGAAGGAGGGAAGAAGAGTCCTGCTGCCGGGCCCTGCAGCTGAGGAGAGCCGCCGCACGAAGGAAGCCGGTGAGTGGGTTGCTGAGCGGGGGAAGCATGTGCGCGCGCAAGTGCGGGTGGGGGCGGGCGGGCTTTGTATGTATGTGTGCGTGCGTGTGTGTGAGTGTGGGGGAGGGGGGTGTGTGTGTGTGTGTGTGAGCGAGTGTCTGTGTGCCTGTATGTGTGTGTGTGCGTGCCTGTGTGTGCGTGCGTGCATGCAGAGGGGTGGGGGCTGCCTGTCTGTGTGAGCAAGGGCTGTGAGTTACTCTGCGCATGCGCGGGTACTCTGCGCATGCGCAGGTCAGACGCGCGCTCCCGCGGTGAAAACTGCGAGGAAAAACGCTTGTGACAGATTGGTGTCCTCATTCCCAATAACACGGGCCGACGGGCCACAAAAGGTCTGAAGCAGACACTCTCAATGCTCACGCATTGAGAGTAAGGTCTGCTCGACCTAAAAAACAAAGTAAACTTTGTAGCACAACTGGGTAGTAATTCAAGGAAACCTTTTTAGTAAGAATCAAGCTTGAAAAGACCTATTTCAAAAATAGGTAGGTTTTTCCGACACCACCGTTTTCCGAAAACGGCAGTGAAGGGGTTAAGGATTGAATGATATACTACTCGAGTGTCATGATATAAGGCCAACAACCTATGGGCGCCATGTAGCGGGAATTCCGTTCTCCTACAGAACTGTGCATAGAGACCTGGAACCTCAGTGAATTAGGATGGCCCAAAACTCACCTCAGTACCCAAAATCCCCTTACCGAGCTAGCTACAGTGTCTCATTGGTCATAACAAACTCCCAATGTTTAGACAAACCAGATCATGAACTTAGATTACCTCAGGTATCGTGGAACACATGAACACTCTTTCGCTATATAATCATTTCAAATCAGAACGTGGAGTAAATGAGGACACGTGCATATTTGAAATATTTATTTACTAATGCAGGGTTCTCAAACGCAGTATCTTATATAATACAAGCAAACATATTATAAGAAACAAAGTTATCAGCATTGTTATCAGTCCATAAAAGGCGAATGGTGACAGCATACTAAGATGCTGTAATGAATAGGAATTAACAACACCAAATTCTCACCCTCCCTATTTAGCATAGTATTTTATATCTATGAAGGTCTCATTTGGGTTTTAGCAGGGCGGGCCCATACCTCAAAATCTCAGTGGCAGAGGATCACATCATCTTCCACCAGCTCTCTGCATGCGAAGCACCATCAAGTGTGTTACGTGTGTGTTCAGTACAACAATATAAAACCCGCCTAGAGCCAGATTTTGGCAGCAGCATGTGTGTTATGTCTATGGAGGTGCGAAGATCAGACCTCACAACAACATTGTGTCGAGTTATCCTTGGAGCCTTCAGCACTCAGTGTGCAGACAGTGTACCGAGCAAAACTGATATCAGAGCAATACATATTATTTCTCAAGTAAATCACGAAGCTCTTCTGGGTTGAAAGCTAAAACAACAATTATGTGTTGTGTGCAAAATGAAGCAGAAAGGAAAAATGGCGTTTAAACATTTAATAAGCTCATGCTAACTTAACACAGTATATAGAAAAGAAATAGCTATATGACAGCTCTGGGCTGATATTTGGGTAACTGCTCTGGGTTCAAGGGCTTCAAATCGAAGAATAAACCCATGTTTGTCTGCACCCCTCTGTGCTGGGGCATGTTTATTTATATATATTTTTTCTAGCGCACAGCCTCCTGCCGTCCGGGCTCTCGGGCGCTTTAGAGGGAATGAGGGGGGAGAAGTAAAAGAAGTATGTTTAAGTCCCAGGGAGCAGTCACTGCTTGCATGGGGCATAGATGTACACATGCATGTACAGAGGGTCAGCAATTTAAAACAAGCATTGGCATAGCCAATAGGTCTTGTTGGTTTTACTCATGTTCCTATAATTATAATATGCTTTACAACTTGGTCTGATTATCAGAAAATCAGAGCCATTCTCTAAGCTAACCTGTTGGATGAGTAAGCTCCCCTTTTTAGGTCGAGACTAGCACAGCGCATGTGCTGCTTGCTCCATACCACACCCACACACACACACACACACAACCACACACACACACAACCACACCCACAACCACACCTACAACCACACACACATCCAACCACACACACACAACCACACACACACACAGCCACAACTACACACACAACCACACATACACACACACACATACACACAACCACACACACACAACCACAAACACCCACAACCACACACACACAAACCACACACACAACCACACACACACAACCACACCGTTAGTGCACACTTTCACCAGGCACAGACACCATCAGTCGTCAGTGCACGCTTTCACCGGGCACAAATACCACCAGCTGTCAGTGCACGCTTCCACCGGCACACACCACCAGACGTTAGTGCGCGCTTTCACCGGGCTCAAACACCACCACCGTCAGTGCACGCTTCCACCAGGCACACACCACCAGACACACACCACCAGACTTCAGTGCACGCTTTCACCAGGCACACACACACCACAAGCCGTCAGTGCATGTTTTCACACCGCACACACTCACCACCAGCCGTCAGTGCACACTTCCACCAGGCACACACACCACCAGCCGGCAGTGCACTCTTCCACCAGGCACACACACCACCAGCCATCAGTGCACAATTTCTACAGGCACACACACCACCAGCCATCAGTGCAGACATCAATTGTTAAAGCATCCACAATTAACTATTGTAGCAATTGCAGTATGGCGCACTTTACTTTTAAATATATTCATCTAAAGCGCAGAATGTCACCATTGCTACAAAAATAAATACACATTTTTTGTCCTACAATTTATAGACTTTTGTTGCAATTGGTGTTGCAATATTTAGCAATGCCAATAGCTTAAACGTAATTAATCAGACCCTCCAGGATATCGCGATTTCGCGATTTGCCGCGAAATCGGCACTTTTGTGAAAATGCTGCGATTTTCACAAAAGTGCCCGCGAAATCGGCACTTTTGTAGAAATCGCGGCATTTTTACAAAAGCCGCTATATCCTGGGGGTCTGTCTGATCCTCTGCATCATTTTACCACCGACCTGATTCAATTGTCAGAAGCCTGTTACAATCATGCTGGACCTCGACATGCGCCAGACGCTCTTCATGTTAAATACAGGCCATCTGGATCTCTGGACTGTGTTTGCTTCCTGATAGAAATGAAACGTGTAAGTTCCCTTCTCGGCGTTCGGCAGCAGTTTGTTATGTTATTTTTTTTTTTACTGAGAATACACACAATTCAGAACTGAACATTGATTCACTAAAACGTTTTCTTTTGGGTTTCCGATGCTGCTCTTTAAAATGTGCATTTGCGCACAAGAGAAAATATTTTGAGGGCTGTGTCTGCACTCACTGATTGAACCCTCGTGTACCTTTCGTTTTGCATTGTTCTGCTAGGCTTGACTGAACTGATATGGCTTCAATCAGGCCTGCTTCTGGTGCGATAAACTGAACTCTAGCTCCGCACTTAAACTCCCGGCACTCAAAAGGTCACGAATAACAAGAAGCTAGAGGTAAACCCATTTGAATCCGCAGTACAATTAGAAATTGCGAGAGACTCTTTCATCCCTTATCACACAGGACAGGACCCAAATCCATGCTGGACGTGTCTCCCAGCATGGGTCATGTGTCAATTGTCAATTTCTATGAAGTGACAACAGCTTTCTAGGTACCCGCTTGCCATTCACCATCTCTCCTGTAACCTGAGAACCTGGCACTCAGCTGTAGACAAAGGAGTCATCATTACCGTCGCTGGTGGACCAACACCTACCCCTCCCTCCCGCGCCCCCCTCATCCAGGAGGCTGCTAGTGCCGAAGTTAGATGAACACTTAACCAGCCCGGTCATGCAGTTTTCTTCAGCAATGTACATTGTAAAGAAACCAAATATACCTAGCTTCATGTTGTTAAATAACTGAAAAAACTAAGATATCTGTGTTTGTTGTAGGAAAAATGGCCACATAAAATGCCGCAAAATTGCTGCTAAATTTCTATTTTTGTGCCGCTAAATTTCCATTTTTGTGCCGCTAAATTTGCTAATCCATGCCGCTATATCCTGGGGGGGTCTGATTAATGCGAGACCTATTGCATTGCAAATTCTTGTTTCTTGTTCTTCTTGAAACATGATATACAGCATTGGGGATGTTACACAACATAGCAAAAAACTATTGGCAATACCAATAGATCCCAAGGCAAAATCTATTGCCCTTGCCAATTGACTGCTATGTTAGCTAACAACTGTCGATGAGCATGCATCTGCGGTGGCCATCTTTGAATGAGTTTATTCAAATATTATAAATACATTCAAAGACTGCCACCATGGATACACGCAGAGGATGGGGATCAAAATTAAGGCAGAACATGAAAAACACAGCAATAAAACATATACACTCAAATGGAGTGCCTAAAGAGGGGAAAGTATTTCCCTGAATACAACGTCAACTTTGGAAGGATACAAGTCAACCAATCAGAACACTGTGAGAGGACATGATCCTCAGCAGGACAGGAAGGAAAGCCATCTGAATCTAAAGGAAACAAACAACAAAGTCATCCAATCGAGAGCAAAAGACAGATCCAAAGGATGCCCTCTCTGTGTATTGTAAATAATAGTTTTAAGCACAGTCTGTATTCAATACCTAGAAAGGTTGCTATCGTGCTACTCACCCTCCAGAAATGGTGTTGCCACCTGTCCGGTTTCACCCCTAATAGTTCAGGTCTGTGCTGTCCCGTCCTTGTCAGAGGGAGCACTTCCCCCATTGGAATCTACAGTGCGTTCAGGTCTGGAAAAAGTGGATGCAGCATTTTTAGGGTCTGTAACGAACAATAGCCGGTTTGTAGTTCATTGCAGGTATCCACTGCCGCCTACCTCTACCACTTCAGGCAGCGGCACTAATAAATCGCTTCCGCCCCGCACAGTTTAACTTCCGGCAACAACAACATCAACCACCTCTTCCGCTCGGCACGCTTGACTACCAGCAATAAGTCCAAACGATTTCCAATCTGTACAGTTCACTTCCGGTGGCATCGGTCACCTCTATTCTGCAGCTCTGGACACATTGACGCTCGGCCGCGTTACCTCTCTCATCCCACGCACCGATTCCGGGCGCCATGCGGCTCTTTCCTGCTCTATGGATTTCCCATGGCCGCGTCGCTCGCCGCATGGGGCAGGGGCCCCGCTCGCGCCTGGACCTGCTGCGGAACCTGCTGACGGCGCTGGTGCGGCACGAGCGCATACAGACGACCTGGGCTCGCGCCGACGAGCTGCGCTTCTACGCCGAGAGGGTGAGCACGCGACTGGGGCTGACCGATGGAAGCGGGCGCGGGGGGGGGGGGTATCGATGTGCCACACCGTAAAGTGATTAGTGAAGACCAAACTTGGGCTCGGTAAAACTTCATTGACCGGAGAATCGGTCCCTGCCACATGGTGGCAGACCTCGCCAACGTATGGCCTGAGTTGGGTCAAGGAATGTCTGTTGAAAGGTTCCTAAGCCACTGCTTCTGTTGAGAAGTATGTTCTGGCTTGCTTCTAGTGCCGCTGTTTAGTGTTCGATCGTCACGATGCAGGGCTGGCTTTCATGGCTGGCGGTGGTTGGTGTCACAATCATGCTTCCTGGGCTCTCCACCCTCTTCTGCCCACCCCCCCCCTCACACCTTCCCCCCCCTCACACCTTCTTCCCCCCCCCCACCTTCTTCCCCCCCCCCCTCACACCTTCTTCCCCCCCCCTCACACCTTCTTCCCCCCTCACACACCTTCTTCCCCCCCCTCACACCCCTTCTCCCCCCTCACACCCCTTCTCCCCCCTCACACCCCTTCTTCCCCCCTCACACCTTCTTCCCCCCCTCACACCTTCTTCCCCCCCTCACACCTTCTTCCCCCCCTCACACCTTCCCCCCCTCACACCTTCTTCCCCCCCCTCACACCTTCTTCCCCCCCTCACACCTTCTTCCCCCCCCTCACACCTTCTTCCCCCCCTCACACCTTCTCCCCCCCCCCTCACACCTTCTCCCCCCCCCCTCACACCTTCTTCCCCCCCCCCTCACACCTTCTTCCCCCCCCCCCTTTCTTCTCCATTCACTACCACCCTCCAACAGTGCCTTCTCATATTCTCTCCATTGCCCTTGTTTCACATATATTTGATCTGTTGTAACGCTCTGGTTGGGGTTAGCTTTAATAATAAGAATGTATTTATATGCAAACAAACTTTTTTTTTGTTAGCAATATTAAGAATGGATAATGAGAGACTAGAGTTAAAAAAAACAAAAAAACGTCCCAACCTATACTATGCAGTTTGCTTGCAACTCTTTGATGGCAGTTCATAAATCACTGAATTTGAATTTGTTTATTGCACAGTTAATAAAAACTCACAATTTTACACAAAGATTAAAATAAATTTAAAAGTCAGTCAGTCAGTCAAATTAACTTTATTCGATTTGTTAAAATCATACAAAGTACATAAAAACAGTATTATTTACAATTTAAAAAGGAATTAAACAATTTCATTTATGAGCAAGTTAATGAGACGAAAAATCAGTACGTTAAAATGTTTTAAAAAACACATTATGTACATCAGATTTCCAAATTCAAAGTCTTTTGACTATGTAAAACTTTTCCTAGCGAAAAGGATGTTGCACATAAATAAAGTCTCGAAGAGTGTGATTGGTTAAGTGGATCTTCCTGTTGATCGCTGCTATTGTTAGTTGTAGTTCTTGTAGTTATAAGGTAATTGCAGGATCTATGTTCCCCTGATTTAATTAATTTTCACTCAGCAGTCTTAATACTTTTATTAAGGGTCATTTGAGACGGTTACCTTTGTCCCAGTGCGGTTGGTTTTTCGCGTACTTGTTCTGTTTCATTTAATTTTTTGGCCACTATTTCGAAATATTTAACTGTTCTACAGTTTAACTGGGTTTCGTTGGGGTCGAAGCAGAGCATTACTGCTTGCCTACATGATCTTACACCCTTCTGGTTCCATAGGGGCCGGAGCATTGACCGCCTTATATCCTCAAAAGCTTTACAGATGCATATAATATGTATAAGGTCCTCCGTTGCAGATTGGCAAAGGCGACATGTGTTAGACGGATCGGGCCTTTTCCAAGGTTCCAGGTGATGTGCTATGGGTATGTTGCCTAAGCGCATGTTTAAGAACTTGCTTTTTATTTTTATTTTTTGTGTAAGGCCCCTTAATAGATATTCTTGTGGCTTGATGGCTCCGTACCCTTCGAGCACTACCCATCCGTGTGCTCTCCTGGTCAGATTGGCTCTATCCTCGAGTGAGGAGACCAGTTTTGTGACCTTTGTCACCGTTTTCTTAAAAGTCCCAAAGTCCGTACTTGTTTCCCAGAGCGTATTTAATCCCAGGCTCTCCAATGAGTTTATTAAGTAGGCCCTTGCTGGGGAGATTTCTTTGGCGTGAAGCTCGGTCCATAGGTTCGCATTTAGCGATCCCTGCTCCGATTCTTTGGTTTTGCGCCAACTTTTTACATATTGTCCTTTCCTCTCCACCGATTGTTTCAATAGTCCGAATTCAAGACGAATTTGGGCAGGCGAGGAGTTTTTTGGGAGATGGAAAATTGCCCTATATGCATGACTGATGGTTTTGTCCAGGGTGCTTGCGTCATTACCCCGCATTGATTCGCTGCCGTAGGAGAGCATTGGCAGTAGGCGAGCTTTTATTACCTGTAGAAGTGGCGCTAGTGTCCTGTCGGGAAGGACTTTCTGCAAGAGTCTTATTGATATTTGAAAGGTCATGCCCTTCCTGCGAATGGCATCTAGTTGGTGCTTGGAGGAGCTGTTGCCCTCTATTATGACTCCTAGATATTTGTAAGAGGCTACCAGTTCTAGTCTTTGTCCAGATACCATGCGGGCTTCTGTTTTTTATTGTAGTTCATCGGCATGACCTTGGTTTTGTCCAGGTTAATTGTTAAGGAGTTTGCTTTGGAAAATGTATTTGTTTTATCTAGAAGGTTTTGAAGGCCGATGGGAGACCGGCTGATAAGGACCAGGTCGTCTGCGTAAAGCAGATTAGGTCGTCTGCGTAAAGCAGATTTGAGAGCGTGATATTTCTTAGCCGGGGTGCGTGTGATGTGACTGTTTCTAACTCTTCAGGAAGATCCGCAAGGAAGAGGTTGAACAGTGTTGGTGCTAGGACGCAGCCCTGCTTTGTAAATGTAAATGTATAGGCATTTATATAGCGCACTACTTACCCGGAGGGTCCCAAGGCGCTTCGACCGCTGCGAAACCCTTCCTGGCTTCCCTGAGAGATGGTCCCTTAATGGGTATCTCCAGGGTGAGACCAGGCATCCCCGGCGGTCTGGTGGGGCCGTTAGTGAAGATGAGGCAAGCTAATGCCCAGAGTTGCCGAGTGTGATCGCTGATCAGAGTGGGCACCGAGGCGAGAGAATTATCGAGTCCGCTGACCCTGGTCCAGAAACCTACCGCGCCGGGAATCGAACCCTGGTCCCGGGCCGTCCTCTGCTCTCGGGTCTGCCGCCTCTAACCAGTGAGCCACACTACTTCAGGCCTTTGCTGGTCTTTATTTTCCTCGATAGATGTGTACCAGATCCCAGTTTTATTTGGAGCCGTGTATCGGTATGCAGCATTTCCAGCTGCTGTAGAAGGGGGCCAGGGATTCCCCATGAGCTCAGCTTCCGCCATAGTTTGTGTCGATCTACATGGTCGAATGCGGCACTGTAGTCAATGAAACATACAAACAGAGAGCTTTTTGCCGTTTTTGCTGCGTCGGACAGTAGGGTTAATGCCATGATGTTGGTTAGGGTTCCCTGACCCGTCCGAAAGCCCGTCTGAGTAGCTGGGATGATGTTCTCTTTTGTTGCCCATGTTATTAGATCCTTCAAAATGAGGCTTGCGTAGTACTTCGCTTCTACATCTAACAGGGCAATCAACCGGTAGCTGCTTGGGTCGATCCGTGCGCCTTTTTTTATAGATTGGGCTTATTATCGAGCCTCTCTAAGATGCTGGTATTTTTCCTATTTCCCTTGCTTCATAGAATATTGGGATCAATGTGGAGCACCAAAAGGCCGGATCCTGTTTATATAATATAGGAGGGATCCCGTTTGGTCCTGGCGCCCCCTCAAGTTTTCCCTTTGAAATTTGTTTGAGGATCGTGTCTGTTGTTTCTTGGAGCGATAGTCCGGGTTCTGTTTTTTACTAGAATCGACTATCTTGCAGGTGGCATCGTTCACTGCTAGAATGTGCGGCCCAGTTGTTTCCATGTTTGATGCTTGGTTTTCTTTTTTGGCTTGAATATCATTTTTTCCTGGTTGGAGGGAAGCTCCCTTTTCCGAGTTTGTCCCCTCGGCTTTCTTTTTTGCGGGATCAGTTGTGTTAAAGTGAGTTGTTAAGTAGTTGGCCCAAACCGATTCCGGTATTTCAGAAGTAATACCTCTGTGGTTTGGCTGTTGGAGCCTGTGAATCATCTTCCAAAAGCTAGAGCTGTTCTTCTGCTTTGAGTTGTGTAAAATCTTTGCCCATAGATCTTAGTTCAGTTCCCGCTTCCTTTGCCAAGTTTTCTTTTGTAGCAGTGCCTTTGACCTACGTAACTGCAGTTGAATTTCCGGGTTATTTGGAGCTTGCCGGAGCTGTTTGAGGATCCTCTTTATTTCGAGCTTGATATTTTTTATTTCTACTGTTGTTACTTTGCCAAACGTATACCTAGTAGTGTTCCCTTTTTGGTCTGTCTTCCTTATGGCATGTTTTTCTCCTAGTACCGTTGTAAATTTTTCCCATAAGGTAATGGGGTTGTCTGGTGTATTGTGTGTTTCCTGTATTATTGTTTTTGCACTGTTTGTAAGAGTTTCTATGTCCGAGATCTTGCATCGTATTCGTTTATAGTCGGTAGTATGTTCTGTGCACATACTTCTGATTTCGATTGCTTCGTTCTTGCAGGTTAGTGCTAGGTTGGCTTCTAGCGGCAAGTGGTCGCTCTGGGCTCTGTCGCCTATCTTAAAATGTTGTACATTATCATACAACCGGAGTGTAACTAGAATAAAGTCTAAATAGGATGATGCCAATGACGAATGAAATGTTGGTACTAGAGGAATGTCCTCTTTGAAACGGCCGTTAAGGGCGCGCAGGTTCAGTTTCTCTAGAGATTTTAATAGCCTGGATGCAGTGTTGCTGTGTTTGTAACTGTGGGGATTTTTTTTGAGGAGGAATTTTCCATACTGTCCATTTCTTGCGTCATCTCATCGGTTGTCGGTTCACCGAATAACTGGAGGTTGAAGTCGCCTCCCACTAGTATGTTTTCTGTTTCTTCGTCCTCCGTGAGTCTTGTTAGTTCTCGGACTAATTCATTTGACCCAGACAGCTTTTTCTTGGGATGAATGTAGGTGTTGACTAAAGGTAGCTGTTGACTTTCCTGAATTTTTCCTATTGTGATTGATATCGCCTGAATTGCATTCAGCGGAGTAAGGTTTGTAGTTAGTAATTTAATTTCTCCTATTACTGGTATTGAGGTGAAGATTGCCAGGCCGCCGGAGCAGCGGCCATAATGGGATTCTTTGCGGGCCGGGTGTGTCCAAGCTGTAAATCCTTGCAGAGTTATTTCATTGGGCTCCCATGTTTCCTGGAGGAGAATCAGATCGAAAGATTGCAGGTAGTTCAGTGTTTCAGGATCCTCCAATTTGTCTCCTAAGCCGTTTATATTCCAACTACAAATTTTAAATTTGTCTTTTCTTTTGTTGGGACCTGCAATTTTGTCCACTATAACTGGCTTGATTTGTCAGTTTGTGGCCCTTCCGATTATTGTCCGAGTAATTGTTTCTTTGAAGGAGTCTGTTCGTTGGAACGTTGGAGTTTGTGGTTTCCTATGATGTTTTTCCCGTTCTGGGGAGTAGCTTCGTGCTCCTTTGAGTACTGATGTAGCTAATAGAGGTCGTTTTTCCTTCCGGTCTTCGAGTAGTAGAGTGTACTATATTAGGATTGTAATTTATGAACAGCAAGCAACAAAATAATCCCTGACCAAAGTAGTAACAAACTGAGCTATCCACATAAAATACAGTTCTGTAATCTGCATGGCACACCTTCTTTGCACAGGCATTTTAATCTTCTACGCTACTTTATGATGAGTCAGACTGCCACTGGACACCGCTCCATCTTCTCCAGTAGAAACATTGATCATCAGAGTTATGTTGACCTATATATTGTTGCCTGAAAACTGCTGGGCACAAAAGGAACTCTGCAGCAGGTGCTTTTAAAACCTTAAGTTATTTCTAACATAGTGCCCCTGAGCACTGCACCAGGTACGGCTGCACCAGTTGTACCGCACTAAAACCAGCCCACCAGCCCTGGCACAGTGTGTGGTGATTTCACCAGGGTGTGTTAAATGTATTTCCCTAGTTCTTAATGTTGGTAAAACTACAATTTTATCCATGTCCTTTTGTGATCTTCGTTTCTTGTTCAGAGATTTAACTAAGAATATGAACTGTTCATCTTTTGATTTCTTAGTCATCTAAGTACCATATTTGTCACCTAGCCCTCTATGGTGCTTTGTCCTTCCTTATTACTTTCGCTATTGTAGAACAGATATTTCATCCTATCCATGTTATAGGTTCCATGTTATGCACTTTAGTCCTTACCTACATACGTGCATAAAACGCACAGGAATCTCGCAGGGAGAATATGTGTTCTAAAGGCTAAGTTGCAAACCAGGAGGTTCATTTCCACTTAACCAACATTTCTGATCTTTGGAATATAATTTTTACTTGTTGTGCCTCATTTCTTATATCTTTTTAGGGTTGCTACTTTATCTGTCCTACCTTTGTGTTGTATTTGGGCCACAACATGATTACGTGGTGTGAGAAGTTGGCCTGATATATGCTGCCACTAATTAAAGTGGGCACCTTGCACCAGTCCAAATAACCCTTATGATGATTTAAGAGGTCAAATATAACCTTAGAAAAGCTAGCCAAGTGGTAGCTGTGGAGAGTAGCCTTCAGGCTTAGTCTTGAAGGAATGTTAAGCATATTTTACCAGAATGCAACCTTATAGTATTGGTTAAATGAAACGAGAACCACACAGTAGTTGTAAAAATATGTACTTATGAATATAACACTATCTAGTATGACACAGTATCTCCTGCATGGAGATAATCACAAAGCACACAATACTTAAGCACAGAAATGGTAATAAATTGCACTAATTCACAGTGGGCCCCAGGGGGGGACCAAACCATATACTGAAATAGTGGTATAAGAACCACGACTCAAGTCAAGACGGTGTCTAGAGGACGTACAATCACTGGGGACCAAGGAACCACTCTTGGTGAGTAAGTAGGGACCCCACGGAATGTAAATGTAAATGTATAGGCATTTATATAGCGCACTACTTACCCGGAGGGTCCCAAGGCGCTTCGACCGCTGCGAAACCCTTCCTGGCTTCCCTGAGAGATGGTCCCTTAATGGGTATCTCCAGGGTGAGACCAGGCATCCCCGGCGGTCTGGTGGGGCCGTTAGTGAAGATGAGGCAAGCTATTGCCCAGAGTTGCCGAGTGTGATCGCTGATCAGAGTGGGCACCGAGGCGAGAGAATTATAGAGTCCGCTGACCCTGGTCCAGAAACCTGCCGCGCCGGGAATCGAACCCTGGTCCCGGGCCGTCCTCTGCTCTCGGGTCTGCCGCCTCTAACCAGTGAGCCACACTACTTCACGGAGGACGGGTGCAGTATGGGAACACAACTGCATGCTCGGTACAATTCTATGGGAAAGTCTTGGTTGAAGTTTTAGAGTTAAAGGACCCTTCCCAGTGGACTTCAGAGAAACCCAGTGGAAGATGGAAGGTTGAAGAGCCACCCACCCGTTGATACTGTGGTACCCAAGTTACCTATCCCAGGGAAGCTGGGTGCATAAGTCTGAAGACACCTGACCCAGCAGCCTCTTATCACCTTGTGTTCCGAAGTGGTCAGCGCATGTTGTTTGATGGTACCCATGAGTGTACTCAGGACAGCTGCTCTATTCTGGGTGAATGGGGGCATCCTGCCCGGATCTAGGCTGCCTGCCACCCACTGAGTGAAACGTTGAAGCTGACCCGCCGAATAATAATTCTCCATATCCTGTACCGCCAGTCCCCCTTCCCCCCCTTCCTCTTTCGCCCTGCGCGATGTGGCCAGCACCACTCTGTGCCTGCTGGGTCCCCATATAAAAGCGTCCAGAAGAGAGTCGAGGGATCGGAACCACGCCCTAGGGATCCACACTGGGAGTGCAGTAAAAAATATAACAGACGAGGCAATGCCACCATTTTTAGTAAGGATAAGAGCCCCGCCACTGACAGGGGCAGCGTCTCCCAAAACGCCATACTGCCCTTAACCCCTTCCATGCTCAGCTCGTCATGCAGCACAGTGCTCGTGTGCTCATGATGAGCCGAGCTTGTCATGACCACACCCGTTTTCATTGTGGTCCAGCACAGATGGGGAATCTAGCACACAGCGATGTGGTTAAGCGACCGAAGAGCCCCCCTTCCATTTCCCTCCTGAACATTCGAGAGATCATGGTACACTTTAACCCCCAGATATCTAAAGCAGCGGGGTTCCCACTGGAGGTTCCCCAGGCCCGCAGGTGGCAAGGCCACCACCACCATCTGGAAGAGTCGCGACTTCTGCCAGTTGACACAAAGCCCAGAAAGAGCTCCAAATTTGTCCATCATATGCCGGGCTCCCTCCAGCGCCCCACCTGAGTCCTTTAGGAAAACGAGCAAATCATGCGCATACAATGTGATATGGTGTGTTTGCTCCGCTAGACGAATGCCCTCATATGGTGCCCCTAATCGTGCCATGCACGCCAGCGGTTCTACTGCCAGCGCGAACAGCAGGGGGGAAAGGGGACACCCCTGTCGCGTACCCCTCTCCACCCCGTACTGTGGGGAAATGGTGCGGCCCGTCCGTACTTGCGCCACTGGGTCCATATATAGTATTTGAACCCACTGGATAAAGTACTGCCCCAGCCCCCTCCGTGCCAGAACTGCGTACAAGTATTCCCACTCCAGGCTATCAAATGCTTTCTCGATATCGATAGCAAAGATCGCCCCCTCCTGCGCCTCTGCTGCTCCCTGCTGCAGCACTGTAAACAGCCTCCTAATGTTCAGGGTGGTATTTCTGTTGGGGATGAAATCACCTTGATCGGAATGCACTAAAGACGTCATGTGTGGTAACAACCTGCTAGCCAATATCTTACTGAGAATTTTAAAATCAAGGTTTAGCATCGACAGTGGGCGGTAGGCTGAGCACTCAGTTGGGTCCTTGCCCGGCTTAAGCAGAGGTATCATTACCGCCTCCCTCGTTGTGGGCGGCAACCTCCTACTCTCCCATGTAGCTGCGTATAATTCCACTTGTCTGGGAGCCAGCTCTACCAGATATGTGGCATAGAATTCCTGGGGCAGGCCGTCTGCCCGGATTCTTCCCCCGCGCCATCGCTTTCACTGCCCCCCTGATTTCCTGCACCGTAATTGCCGCTCCTAGCCCCTCCGCTTCCTCCACCGCTAAGGAATGGAGAGGCAGGGGCGCCAAGTATCCTGCTATACTGTCCATATCACGGTTGCCCATGCTTTTATACATGCGGGCGTAATACTCCCTAAACCGGCCACTAATGTCCTCCTGCGTACATAAAAGACGTCCTCCCTGGTCGTGAATAGTCAGTATAGGACTGCCCCGTCTGGATGGGTCAGCGAGCCGTGCCAGCAGTCTCCCATCTTTGTCCCACTTGTCGTGCGTCCTGTCCATGTACTTCTGGTAATCAAAGCACCGTAGACGCTCTGCTTGCACTGCCACCTCCTCCTTAGCTATTTTAAACAACAAGGGGACCCCAATAAGTATCGGCGAGGGACCTCGGGGAGCTTAGTTATATGTACACAACAGTGGTCCCTTGCAGGGAGAGGAATAAAATGAGAATGAATATAGACTCAGTCAGTTCTATATTAGTGAAGACGTGCCCAGCCAGGCAGAGGTCCTCAAAATTTATATTTAAATATAGATTTACAAAACACAATAACACCTTCAACATTTCACGTGCGTGCGGCACAAGCCTGTACCAACCCACGACAATACAAAGACAAAAACATACACAAAAGGGATTATAAGGCAAAGTCAGCAGTCTCTGTAAATTTCCAAATTGTTAGCAGAGAATTACTCATGGGTACCATTACATAGTTATGTATAGAAGATTCCACAGGTATATGGTACACAGTAGGTCGACGACGTTTCGGACCCCCTTACTAAATGATGGGGTCCATCATCAGGACAAAACAGTGGTTGCCTTTTTTGTTACTAGCCTCTTTAGCCAGGGGGCATATGGAAGGAGCTCATATAAGAGCGCGCAGGCACGAAATTAGGTCGGGAGCGAATTAAAATTTCGGTCCAATGGATTTCCAGGAATTGATTTATTGCGAGTGTCCAGGGGCGGGGAGGGAGAGTATTCCGATTCCGCATGAACCTTGGACGCCGGAAAATGCCGGAAGCGCCGTATCGCGCTGGGGTCCTGGACCAGGATTGCCGGATCAGTCGGCACGAATGGATTTCCTGGTTTCTATATTCATTCTCATTTTATTCCTCTCCCTGCAAGGGACCACTGTTGTGTACATATAACCTCCTCCTTAGCTGCCATGAGTTCCTGCCTCAGTTCCGGGTGCTCCGGCCTTCTCCTCTCTACTGCCCTGAGTACCCCGTCCGCTCTCTCCAAGTCAGCTGTGAGAGTCCTGTGGACTCCTATATAAGCACGCATTGCAGCTCCCCCTAATCAGTCTTGAAGGCCTCCCATTCCGTGATTCTGGAGTCCGTGGTGCCCGCACTGTCAGTCAAATATTGTATGATGTGTTCCCTAGTCTCCCACTGGAATACCTGATCCTCAAGCGCTTCCAGTTTAGGGCGCCACATAGGGATGGGCTGCAAAATCCTACCTCCCCTGTATCGTAACATTAGTGGATTATGGTCCAAGACCGTCCTAGTGAGGTACTCTGTCCCCCCCCGTCTGGGTGTAGAGGCTCAGTGTGCTCAGGAATGTGTCCAAGCGGACGTGTAACTCGTGAGTGTGGGATAAATGTGAGTAGTCCCTATCTGTCGGATGCGCCCTGCGCCACACATCCACCAGCCCCCTACAGGCCTGCCCTAAACGCTCTAGCCACCACATGCACCGGGGAATCTCTAAGCTGTGGGTGCGATAGATCCATGTCAATATCTGCAATACAATTAAAATCTCCCCCTATAAGAACCGCCCCTGTCATGTACGGTGCCAGCACCCCCGACAGTTGCTCCAAGAATCTAACATGATCCACATTCGGGCCGTATACATTGACTAGGGTAACATCCTGCCCATCCAACCTGCCGGAGACTATCACATACCTACCCTCCGGATCAACTTTGTGCTCTATTGGGTGAAAGGGGACCCCCGCCCGCACCCAGATCAGCACCCCCGAGCAAATGCTGAATATGAAGTGTAAAACGCCTGCCCTCTCCGGCGCCTGTGCAGAGCCTCTGCTTCTTTATCTAGTATGTGGGTTTCTTGGAGCTTCGCTATTTGCACCCCCCTCCTGTTCAGCTGTGAGAATATTTTATACCTCTTACTCATAGAATTCATGCCCCTAACATTCCACAACATTTTGCTAAAGGCGGCCTGTGTCTGCTGCATGAGTGCACATGTTCACCTCCTTGCTAGGCCCCAGGCCTAGCATCTCTTCACGTAGCCTGCCAATAACTCTTACCTCACACCAAGACATGCCCCCCCGTCAACTGCAGCATCCCTCCCCATGACCCAAACTACTAGCCCCTCCCAAACATTACAATAACCGTCCCAACACCCTCTCCCCAGGACAAGTGAAAACAGTTCCCCCATCCAAACTACACCCTTTAGTGCTCAAACAACCCAAGTTCAGAGGTGACGATCAGGCCAAAGTCCACCGAGAGGTTGCCTTCCTCTCCGCCCCGCCCCCGGATCCCCCTGGTCAACAGATCACAAATAAGCACCAGGGAACCCCCTCAAACGTAAGGTAGCAGTACATTACCATCAGTCTCCATTTTCCTGCCCCCAAGCACAGTTCTGAAAGTACCTGCTTGCGCCGCCCACCTCACCCCAGGTCGTCCGCTGATCGGGGAGTTACATGCGGGAGGATCTGGCTAGCATCTCCCACCAAACTCAAGCTGGTCTCTGAGTACGTGTCTCTCTGGTCTTCCCCAGCAAACGGTGCTGATTCCTGGATTCCCGATGTACTCAAGGAGGCCACTGCTGCAATCACACTGGCCTTAGCTTGACTGGCCTCCTCCGCTGTCGGATGGATCTTTGCTGCAGCCCCCTGCCATGGGAGGTCGGCAAACTTCTGTTTGCAGGCCCCTCCTCTCCACGCTGGTGCCCCCGGGAATTTTGGCCTTCAATCCAACCCCATACATCCTGGGGGGTGGTAAAGAAGGTGGTTCCTCCATTATGTACGATGCGCAACTTGGCTGGAAAATCCATAGAATAGGGCACCCCCATTTGGCGCAGCTTCCGTTTAACTGCTGTGAAGGATGCTCTTTGCTACTGAACCTCCCGGGAGAAGTCAGGGAAGATCCGTACTACGCTGTTCTCCATTTTAAGCTGCCCTTTAAGCCGCGCCTGGCCAAGCACATAGTCCCTGTCCTTACAGAACAAGAGGCGGGCCACCGCCGGCCTCGGCTGCCTGCCAGGCTGGGGGACCCGGGCTGGCACCCTGTGCGCCCATTCCAGCGCAAAGAATGGGGACAGCCCTTCCCCCGCCACTTCCGTACGCAGCCATCGCTCGAGGTACTCCACCATATTGTTCCCTTCGACCTTCTCCGGCAGACCCGTGACTCGAATGTTATTCATGCGGGCCCTATTTTCCACATCCTCTGCCGGTTGGTTCAGAACTTGCTCCCGTTTCTCGATGGCCGTGAGTTTGCTGGCCGTCTCCGCGACCGGTGTTCCCAGGCCCGCTATCTCTGCCTCTGTGGCCGTGACGCGATCCGCCAGTTTCCGGTGATCCGCTCGAAGGAGGCCCAGATCTTCCCTGCGGGTGTCAATTTTAGATTTCAACCGCTTGCCGGGAGCGTTCTATGGACTGCAGAATGTCCTGAAGGGAAGGGTCGCCCTGGGGCGGCATGGTCCCCGTCCACGACGTAGTGTCTCCGCAGTCCTCACCCGCTCCCTCCTGAGTCTCTCATTTTCCCGCCGCTTGGTGGTCCGGCCCATTGCGACCGCAGGTCCAGTAATCAGTGCTCCCCACACACACTAGAGCGGGGCAAAGGTGAGTGTAGGCATCCCCTGCCCGCTTGCGGTGTTCAATCTGGTTGATACCACCCCTTGGACACCTCGTCACTACTTCTCCGGTGCAGTGCGCCCACCACTCCACTCTACAGACGCCTATCTCTACCGGCCTACCGTCGCTCCTCCCCTGCGATGGCCGGTACTTTTGTCCTCCGCCGCCCTGCTCCCCAAGCTTTGCCTGCTCCGCAGGCCGTCCCAGAACCACACGAGACTGACCCCCAGCAGGCCCCCCGTCTTGTATACACCTCCGTCTCCCGGCGTATCAGTCCACCACCAGCCTCTCCGTACCTCTTCTGCCCCCTGTGTCCCTGGGGTCCGTGGGCCGCCCGGTGACCACGCAAGGCAGTCCATACTCCGGCCCACCTTCTTGTGTGCGCCTCAAGCCTGAAGCGCCGCAACCGTCGGATCGCTCCTCCCGCAGGGCTCTCCCAGTCGCCTTCCGCTCTGGGGCCTCCTAGCCTATGCCTCTCATGTCAATCTGGTGCACACTGTAGAGCCCCGCGCCCTGCTCTGTGCCGCACTGCCTCTGCCCTCTGCTGGCCACATACCAGCTCGCTCTCCCTCAAGGTGCTCAATCAGTATAGGGGGGGGGGCCAACCGCTTCTGTGATCACCCCGTCATGTCTGCCCCACCAGATGAGTTGAATCTCCTCCGCAGCCTCTCTCCCGTGCGGGAGCACCCACCGCACTGCAGGTCCCAGGGCTCTCCACAGTACTTCCCCGCACCTCCTCCTCACCGGCACCAGGGCAGGCTTTTCCTGACGCTGCCGTCGCTCGCCGTACTTTCAGGTCAGGAGCCCCGGGCGTTCGACTGTCACTGGCGTCCCCTCCGGGGCAGTCACAGCAATGTGGCCGCCATTTTAAACGGCCCACTGCCGCCGAGCGCCCAGTCCGCCAGGTCCCTTCTGAGTGCCCCTACCTCTTCAGCAGCAGTTCCGGCCTCCACTGCCCCTCTGGGCACTGTTCCAGCCATCCTGTTTTAGTGGTGCCGTACCGCACCCAAGCCGGCATCACCTCGCTCCAGGCTCACTCACGAACGAGCATCCACCATTTTGCGCTGTTCGTGGACTCGCTGCCAAAGTCTGTTTTCTGTCACAGGGGAGGGCTAGTTGCTCCCCTCAGATCTCGTCCAGGATCCTCAAAGGTTCCGACCCCTTCAGGGCAAGTCGTCACTCCCGGGGCTCGCCTGCAGCGGTCCAGATGGGCCCGGAGAAGGGATCACCGACGGGAGCTCGGATTCAGGCTCCCATCTCCATCGGTGTCAAGCCACGCCCGTTGACTTGAAGGAATGTTAAGCCTATTTTACCAGAATGCAACCTTATGGTATTGGTTAAATGAAAGGAGAACCACACAGTAGTTATAAAAATATGTATTTATGAATATAACACTATCTAGTATGACACAGTATCTCCTGCATGGAGATAATCACAAAGCACACAATACTTAAGCACAGAAATGATAGTAAATTGCACTAATGTACAGTGGGCCCCAGGGGGGACCAAACCATATACTAAAATAGTGGTGCAAGAACCACGACTCAAGTCAAGACTGTGTCTAGAGGACGTACAATCGCTGGGACCCAAGGAACCACCCTTGGTGAGTAAGTCGGGACCCCACGGAGGACGGGTGCAGTATGGTAACACAACTGCATGCTCTGTACAATTCTATGGGAAAGTCTTGGTTGAAGTTTTAGAGTTAAAGGACCCTTCCCAGTGGACTTCAAAGAAACCCAGTGGAAGATGGAAGGTTGAAGAGCCACCCACCCGTTGATACCGTGGTACCCAGGTTACCTATCCCAGGGAAGCTGGGTGCATAAGTCGGAAGTGGTGTTGGAAACTGCCATCGAACCCAATGGAGAACTTCGAAGAAGAGCCTCTGCTGGAAGGAAGAAGAGTGTCTGTTGGAATCCAAAGGCGGATTCTTGTCGAACAGTACCTGAAAGCAGAGGGGACAGTCTGGGCCACTCAGGAGTGGCCAGGGGCTCGGTAGACGAATGCCCACCAATGTTGGTGCTTCTAGTGGGTTGATGGAGTCCTTGACTCTGCAGCTACAGGGACCAGGAGAAGTCAAGGATGACCAGGAGCGAGATACAAGCTGTCCCAGGATGGATGTAGAGTGCTGAGGGGTCGATGTCTGGCGGGAGCACCAACAACAACAAGCCTTGGCAATGGCATCCCATGCAGAAGGTCGAGGATGTGAATGGTTCGGACTAGCAAGGTCCAGGGGACTCATGACAGCAAGGGAAGTCAGGGCAGGCCTGGAGCAACCAGGGGAGCCCAAGAAAAGCACAGTTGACCCTCAATTGGACTCACAGGCTGGAGGCACAGGAGTCTCGAGAGGACCTCGAACAATATCTCCAAACAGCCCACGGAGCACTCAAGGAGGCCGAAGTTCCTAGTAAGAAATGGTGCCAGATGATGGGGCTACTCGGAGCCCAATGCACTTGTTTGGGAAACGCCAACAAGCACATGCACTTGCAAATGTATGCGGTGCACAGGGGTTCGGGTATTGCAGCCCTCCCACGAGGGACTCTGACCTCAAACTTGGTGAGAGGGCAGCTCCGACCTTGAGGGATGTAGAAACCCACCTCCTGTGTTGCTGGAGTCTTCGGAGTCTGTAGGATCTCTGGATCAGCAGACCAGACATCAGTGTTGTGGTGCTTGCGAATGGAGGGGAGTGACTCCTTTACTCCAGGGGAGTGTCCAGACAGTCGAAGTTCAGTGGTTTTTGGTTCAGAATCTTGTACACATCGAATCTAAGGTCCTACATACAGGTAAGCCCTTTTGTACCCACAGGAGAGGGTTGGACAGATTCAAGGGACCCTACCAAGGGAGGGTCTGGACAGTGGGGGAGTTACTCCCATGTCCTTTGTCCAGTTTCACACCAGAGCAGCAGCCAGCCGCTCCCAGGACTAGTTTGAACTGGACTATGCACAGTGACACCAAATGTGCCCCTCATGCAGACGTTCGGTTGCTGGCAAGCGCACACACGCAGCCCTAATGCACTAAATACTGTCTAGGAGGTAGTCGCACCTCCCTGTGACGGGATGCCTTTTGTTCTACCTTCCCCTGCTCGAGCTTGGCTCAGCAGCAGAGGGCAGAAATGTCTCTGGTCTGCAGCAACCATTTTGTGCTGCCTGGGACTAAAAGGCCGTTACCGGGAACACCAGGGACCCAACTAAGCTCACTTCTGAGGGGTGGAATCGTACCTTCCACACCGGTTACTGCTGCGGGGGTATGATTCCAACATGTTTGACACCAAATATGATCAGGTTTGTTTCAGATGTTTTAGAGTTGGTCATTACGCGGTCGCATAATGCCACTCTATATGTTGTAAATGGCTGCTTCACTGACAACCCGGGAGAATGGGCTCTGTAGGCTGCAGAGGTGTCCTGCTCATCCAGTGGCACCATCTCACTGAGAACCCTGCCTTCAGGATTGTTAACTCCTGCTATACGGGTGATTTATAGGTTTTAAGTGCAGTGACCCTTTAGATATAGTAAACCTATATCTTAAGTAAGTGGTGCATGCACCAACTTACCCAGGCTGCAATGGTAGGTCTGTAGTTCCATTTTGCATGGCCTCTCATGGGTGGCACAATACATGCTTTAGCCCCTGGTGGTCATCTTGAGTACTTATTCCGTGGGTACATGGGTACCATATACTAGGGACTGACAAGGGTACCCCAGTATCCAATCCGGAGTGTACCTAAGTACATAACCGTGTAGGGTGTAAGCAGATACACTGGGGTCCTGATTAGCAGGATCCCAGTCAGACTAATCAAAAACCAGCTTGGCACCTGTCAAAAAGTGGGGTACCCAAGTAGAAGCATCCTACCTTCCTACACGTTTGTACTAGACTCTCTGTTCTGTGTTCCTTCTCCAGGGTTTCGAACTCCAGCATTACCAGTTAGAGTTGCGAACTCATGGAGCAAGGATCTGCAAGACGTGGACTCCTCTGGATGAATAAACGTACTACTAAAAGACCCCGACCTGTTTTGCCTATTTAATGTGTAAAAGACTCACTTCACAATCTGCTTAAAAAAAACCTACACAAGCACCAATATGTGAATGTTTACCCCATGAAGCGTACACATTCCGAGGACAGGTTGCTATGTTGACCTTTGTTCTGTCATATTATTTGGTCAGTATATTATCCTCTAGTTATTGGTTGAGAAATATTTCTATGTAAGCAAGAGGATAAGGGACACAAATAGCGTTTAAGAAGAGGTGCAGGGCTTTTTTCAGATGATGATGCCATTGTAACTAATTTGTGAAGACCATTCATGATCCACGTCATAGCAAGGTAAAAGGTGGATTTTCTCTCATTGAGTTGAGCCTAGCTTCTTATTGGATGGAGTATCCGCTGCTTATATTTAGGCTCTAGATCTCAAATACGTATTTGGTTACTACGAACTTCTACACTCCCAACAACCTCTCCCAACACTGCGCAAAAGAGACCCACAACAAAGGGGCAACACTGGACGCCATCATCGCCCGGCAGGATGCAATCTCTATTGACCACATCCTCCCGGTAGATTGGTCAGACCACCACCTAATCCTATTTCAACTCTCGCAACAGATCCAATCTCATCCCCCCATCGCAGTCCCACCCCCCCCCCCCCCCCCACATGGTCCAGGAACCTATCACAAATAAACACAACCGAACTAGATGAAAGAATAGCCTCCTTCCTGCCTATTTCCACAGAAGGACTCTCAGCTACTGAACTCACCTCACACTACAACACTACTATGTCCGACATCCTAAATCAATTGGCACCCCTGAAACAAAAAAAAACGAGGAACATCCCATCGAGAACCTGGTTTAACAAAGATATCAACGAGGAAAGGAGGCTTCTCAGAGCCACAGAACGTCACTGGAGAAAGAACCCCTCCTCTACCCGGCGCGAAGAACTCAGGGCAACTAGAAGAAGGTACAAAAATCACAACGAAAAAACTAACTTCTTCTCCAATGCGCTTGACTAGGCAAAGAACAGACCTAGAGAACTCTTTGACATCATCAAACAACAAACATCCAAACCATCCATTGCCCTTACCCAACCCTCCAAAGCTCTGTATGATAACTTCGTCACGTTTTTTCAATAAAAAAAGAGCCAAGATCGAACTATCTCTTGACGTCAGCCCTCACACGACCGTCAACATCGACCCAACAGCAACTGAGACCACCTCTACAGGCCCCGCCTCGATCACCGGGGCCTCCTTCGACCTCGTTCATGAAGCCGAGATACTGAACCTTATCTCATCCTCCAAACCCTCTTCCCACAACCTCGACCCCATCCCCACCTCAAATTCACCCTTGCACCTCTCTGGTGTGAAATCATCAACCGATCCCTAAAAACTGGCACCATCCCGGACTGCCTCAAAGTCGGCCAGGTTACTCCCCTTCTGAAGAAACAAGGTTTAGACTCCAACGACCTAAACAACTTCAGACCAGTCTCAAGTCTGCCCTTCCTATCGAAAATCCTAGAAAAATGTGCATTAAACCAACCATCAGGCTTCAGAAAAGGCTACAGCACCGAAACCGCAATCCTGAACATCGTAGATGACATCCGCAACTCACTCGATTCGGATCAGTGTTGCCTACTCATCTTCCTAGACCTGTCAGCGGCCTTTGACACGGTTGACCACAAGCTACTGATCAAGGCCCTCAAGGAACGAGTAGGTGCAAACGATGTGGTCCTGAAATGGTCCGACTCCTTCTTTCAGAACCGCTTCCAAAGAGTCAAAATAAAATCCTTCACCTCCGACCCTCTCCCCGTGACAGAGGGGTCCCCAAAGGATCCGTTCTCTCCCCTCAACTGTTCAACATATATATATGGTACCCCTCACCATCATACTGAAGAAAGCCAACATCCCCTTCCACCTCTACGCAGACGACACACAGATCTACATAGAAACAACCTCCTTTAATGGCATTCTAAGGCTCATCAACACTCTCATAGAAATCCAAGACTGGCTAGGGACGAATCACCTCAAACTCAACCAAGGAAAGACCGAGATCCTACTCCTCTCCAACAAAGACGACAACCCCCAAATCACCGAATGGGTGAAAGCTATTGACGCTCTCAAAGGTAATCTCACCCTGACAAACTCAGTAAAATCACTCGGAATCACTCTTGACCGCAAACTGTCAATGACGAACCACATTAAGAATTCCGCAAAGAGCGCCTTCTTTAGTCTGAAGCTCCTCAACAACATCAAACCACACATCCCCCAGAGGGATCTCCAACAAGCCACCCAAGCACTGGTGCTGTCCAGACTGGACTATGGGATCGCAACCCTATCCGTCACAGCCCTATCCCACCTTGCGCCACTGAAAACCACTCTCCATGCAGCCGCCAGAATGGTCTCTGGTGCAAAATAATTTGACCACATATCGCCCGCACTCAAAGATTTATAATGGCTCCCAGTGGAAATTCGTGCCAGCTTCAGAACGGCCTGTCTTACGCACAAAGCTTTGCACACAGGGAAACCGGAATACTTAGCCTCCAAGCTCAAGAAAGCGGGTCAATCCAGAAACCTCAGAAGCTCAAACTCACTACTACTCATCCCCCTGAAACACGGAAACAAAAAACCCCAAACCGCTCTTTTGCTGGCAAAGCCCCACAAATCTGGAGCTCCATCCCAGTGGACATCAGAACCAACCTCTCCTTCCCAGATTTCAAGAGCCGCCTAAAAATCCTCTACCTCAATCGCGCATTCCCGAACTCTACCTCAGCAGCTCACCCTGACTACCTCAAAGACACTACCTCAATCACGCCTCTCACGCGCCAAAGAAGTTTGTTAATCCCTGATCTTGTATGAATCTTTTTGTGCTGTACTACTCCTCACTTGTTCCCTCCAGATCGAATGTTAAGCGCTACGATACCCTCGGGTCTGGCCAGCGCTATAGAGAACTCCAAAAATAAAAAATAATTATGTAGTGGTGTACAAGCTCACTTTGAGCTTTTCATCAAAAAACAGAGTGTGATTTTATTTGTGGAGACATCAAAATGCCTTTTTATTCAAACCAGCATAAACAAATGCCTGTTATGATTCTCCTTGAAAATCCCTAAGTTTAGAATGATTGGTGATGCTCATTGTATTGTTGGTTGGAGCGATGGGAGAAGGTAATTGCACCACTGGATGCAGAGATGGGTGGTTGTCCTTGTATAGGCTGGGAAAATTGGAGTCAGTGGTACTTTTATCACAGTCCAGAAGATGTGGGAGATTTACAGTATCACATGCTCGGTGGTCTTTGCCTTAGATGCAGTAACAATATGTGAGAAGCATTGTCCTGAGAGAGGACTGGGAAGGATCATTTTTGCAGCATATAGAAAGAAGTACGGGTAGGGCTATTGTACTGCAGGCAAGAAGAATGGGGGAAGGGTGTATCACAGATGGAAATATTGGAGGAGTGTGATCCTAGCGTAGGTGGGAGGAAAGGGCAAAGGTCATTACACCCCAGAAGGATAGAATGTAGTGTCATTGCCCCACTGGTATGAGGAATGGAGTAGAATCATTGTACTACACAAAGGAAGATTGGAGAAAGGTAATTATTCTACATGTGGGAGGGAGGCCATTGAACAGCAACTGAGAATACGAGATAGGGCTATTGTCGCTGTGCTTCCGCAGTAGAGGGTCATTGTATCACTATTGAGGAGAAGGGTTGTAATGCAAACAGACAGAATTCAATCAAGACATTTGTAGAGCGTGCTACTCACCTGTGAGTGTCTCAAGGCGATGGGGGGGATGCTGCTACTGCTCGAATAGCCAGGTCTTGAGTAGCCTCCTGAAGGTCAGTAGGTGCTTTGGTCTGCCGTAGGAGGATGGGGAGGGTGTTCCAGGACATGGCGGCGAGGTAGGAGAACGATCTGCCACCGGTGGTCGCTCTTTGGATGCGGGTGACGAGGGCGATGTCGGCGGGGCTGGCTGTTTGGAGTGTACAAGGTGACTCGTCTGAGGTATGCTGGTCTGGTGTTGTGGAGTGCCTTGTGTGCTTGGGTGAGGAGCTTGAAGGTGATCCTCTTGTTGACGGGAAGCCAGTGGAGGTCTCACAGGTGGGTTGTAATGTGGCTGAGGCGAGGGAGGTCGAGGATCGGGCTTGCAGAGGCATTCTGTATGCGTTGCAGTTGTTTCAGCAGTTTGGCCGGGGCTTCCGCATAGAGGGCGTTTCTGTAGTCCAGCCTGCTGCTGACGAGGGCCTGGGTGACCGTTCTTCTTGTGACAGTGGGGATCCAACTGTAGATCTTTCGGAGCATGCGGAGGGTGTTGAAACAGGAGGATGAGATGGGGTTGACTTGCTTGGTCATGGGAGTGTTGAATCGAGGATGAATCCCAGGTTGCGTGCATGGTCGGTGGGTGTGGGTGCTGCTCCCAGGGCAGTCGGCCACCAGGAGTCGTCCCAGGCTGAGGGGGTGGAGCCGAGGATGAGGACCTCCGTTTTGTCCGAGTTAAGTTTCTGGCGGCTGTTCTTCATCCATTCTGCGACTTTTTCATTCCTTCGTGGAGGTTGGTTTTGGCGGTGAGAGGGTCCTTGGTGAGGGAGAGGATCAGTTGTGTGTCGTCGGCGTAGGAGATGATTTTGAGGTCAGGCAGTCTGGCGACGTGGGTGAGCAGGGCCATGTAGATGTTGAATAATGTCGGGCTGAGGGATGATCCTTGGGGTACGCCGCAGATTTTGATCTTGAAGGCTTCGGATCGGAAGAGGGGGAGGCGGACACTCTGTGTTCTGCAGAAGAGGAAGGAGGTGGTCCAGTGCTTTGCCTCTGACTCCTACGTCGTGGAGGCGAGTGCATAGGGTGCAGTGGCAGACCGCGTCGAAGGCGGCTGACAGGTCCAGGAGGATGAGGGCCGCAGTTTCGCTGTTGTCCAGCAGGGCCCTGATGTCATCGGTGGCGGCGATGAGGGCCGTTCCAGTGCTGTAGTTGCTGAGGAACCCGGACTGGCACGGGTCCAGGATGATGTTCTCCTTGAGGTAGCGGGTCAGCTGTTTGCTGACTGTTTTCTCGATGACCTTTGCTGGTAACGGTAGCATGGAGATAAGCAGGAAGTTCTTGAGGTCTCTCGGTCTGCCTTGCGTTTCTTGGGGAAGGCGTTGATCTCGGCATGTGGTGAGGGCACGGTTCTGACGGGGTGCCGGAGTGGATGGTGCTCATGATTTTGATGGTGTCGTCGTTTGTTAGTCCAGGTGAGCAGGGGGTAGCTGTGGATGGTGGCCGTGGGGTCTGGTGTGTTGTTGGCTGCCGTGGTGGTCTGGTTGTCCAAGCTTTCGTGGATGTCTGCAATCTTGCGGTGGAAGAAGGAGGCAAGGGAGTTGCACAGGTCTTTCGATGGTGGGATGTCGTTGGTGTTGGAGCTGGGGTTGGAAAGTTCCTTCACAATGTTGAAGAGCTCTTTGCTGTTGTGTGCATTGTTGTCGAGGCGGTCCTTGAAGGAGGGCTTTTTGGCGGATCTTATGAGATGATGGTGTTGGCGCATGGCGTTCTTGTGGGCTGCTTGGTTCTCTGGTCTCTGTTTGTGGCACCATTTCTTCTCCAGTTTTCAGCAGTTTTGTTTGGATGTCTGGAGGTACGCGGTGAACCAGCAGGCAGTCTTGTTGGTGCGTCTGTTGGCGGGATTCTTCAGTGGGGCGAGGTTGTTAGACGCTAGATCGACGACTGCGCCGAGGTTGCTGGGGTCGGGGTCGGTGGGGTTTGTGGGTGGGCTTCAGGTGAGGGCGGTGTTCAGCTGGTCTTCTGTGATTTTGCTCCAGTTGCGGCAGGGGATCTGTTGGGTGCAGTGGTGCGTGGTGGATTTTCAGAAGATGAAGTGGATGCAGCGAGAGAACAACGCAAACACAAGATGATGGACGGAGCACTGAATTGTTTCGAACTTTCACCCCAATCGCAGACCAGGGTTGAATCCATCATCGTTCTTTAGCTCCCTTCGCTACTCCAGTTCAGACACAGCCATATGCAAATAAGTCTTGACGTTGTTCCTCATGGGAACAGTCCTGTCCGAACTGCCAAGCCAGTACTTCCATGGACTGGAAACAAGCATCATGTGACCGGTTTTGGGGTAACACCCCTCATCAGCCAGGCTAGCTTGAATACAGTGGCAAAGTCAGCAAGGGATCCACGTCTGGGCATACCCTGCCAACTTATGGCGAACAAAATAAACACAAGGAGATGATGGACGGAGCACTGAAACTTTTCATACACTCACCCCCAGTCATAGATCTGGGTTGGATCTATCATCTTTCTTTAGCTCACTTTGCCACCCTTGTTCAGTCCCAGCCATGTGCAAATCACACTTGACCCTGTTCCTCATGGGAACAGTCCAGCCCGAACTACCAAGCCAGGTCTTTACTGAACCGCAAACAAGCATCCTGGAAAAGGTTTCAGGGTAACCCCCCCTCATCAGCCAGGCTAGCTTGCATCCAGTGGCGAAGTGAGCTAAAGAACCATGATGGATTCAACCCAGATCTGTGACTGGGGGTGAGTGTCTGAAAAGTTTCAGCACTCTGGCCATCTCTTTGTGTTTGTTTTGTTGGCCCTTAGTTAGCAGGGTATGCCCAGACATGGGTCCCTTGCTCACTTTGCCAAGGGATTCAAGCTAGCCTGGCTGATGAGGGTTGTTACCCTGAAACTGGCCCCAGGATGCTTTTTGCCGGTCCAGGGAAAACCTGGCTTGGCAGTTCGGGCTGGACTCTTCACATGAGGCACAGGGTCAAGACTGATTTGCATGTAGCTGGGTCTGAACTGGGATGGCGAAGTGAGCTGAAGAACAATGATGGATTCAAGCCAGATCTGTGACTGGGGTGAGTGTCTGAAAAGTTTCAGCGCTCTGTCCATCATCTCGTGTTTGCAGAATTAGAAAGAGTCATTGTCACAAGTGTGATGCATGGTGGCAAGTCATTTTAGCACAGGTAAAAAGAACAGAAGTGGCTCACTGTACTACAGGCGTTAATAAATGTTAAGGGGCTACATTAAAAAAAAAACAGGTAGGGATTATCTCACAGGTGGGAAGAATTGGGAAGGGTCATGCTCCCACAAGTGGCAGAGGGTCATTCAGCGGAAAATAGAATGGAGAAGAGAGGGGAACAATAGTCCTAGCACCACACATCAGTATATTAGGAGATTAGGGAGATGGAGAGCATTTATATTTTACCACCATTTGTAGAGTTAGGCCTCATGGTAACAATAGTGTGTTTATCTACTGTGGGTGACAATTAAAAATGATAAAACATCTGCGTTGGTGCTATTTGCTGTCACAGACAAATGTATGAGCTTACCCCCTTCAAGGAGCACAGCATTGACTAATCTGTTTTATTATAGATAGTTGAATATGGAAAGAAAGGAGACACAGATGAGAAAGCTATGAGGATGGCTGACTTCTGGCTTACGGTAAGAGTGCTATTTTAGGCAGTGAACCTTGAGGGAAAAATTTCCCACAGTAAACCCCAATACACGTCTTTTAAAATCTTTTTTTTTTTTTTTGAGATGTAAGAAAGAAAATAATAAAATGACGACATACAGCACAGTTCTCCAACTAGATAATGCAGAATATAAGTATCAAAATCAACTCAATCGCCCAAAATAAACTCATGTATTTTATATTTTGGTATCTCCCTTTTACACCATACATTATTTACAATTGCCAATGTTGTTGAAATATTTTTTCAGTGCAAAATGATAATTCAGCTTGCTCGTATATTGTTTAAACATTTTGTTTTAGCATAGCCTTATGCACTGTTTAAAAAAAAAAAGTCATAGTTTTTTAATAGTCAAAGTTTCATGGAATCTGAGATCTTGATTTCTCAGTTGCTGTTTCTAAACAATGTTTCACAGAACATAAGACGGTGAAAAGCTAGAGTGGCTTCTACATTTGTTTTTAAACACTCTGCAGTGTTCAGACAGTGTATGTGAACTGCATTGAACCATTCTTAAATGGAGAGTAACTTCAATCCAGGGATTGCTGGTGTAGGGTCCTATTACAAAATCAAGACTACTAGTCGCAGAATATAAAGAGAAATCTTGCATTGGATGAGTTTCTCACACATGGACCCGAGAAACGCGAGTTTAAGATTAAGGATTGGCAGCTGGTCATTGATCTTTATAGCTGAGCCTTTTGTGCAAGACCATTGCCACAACATCTTAAGCCAGCACTCATGTTTTGGAAAGACCAATGACTTCCAAATTTTTATCCCAGCTAAAGAGTCGGCAAAGTGGAGAAGTGTGGCTCACTGGTTAGAGCAGGCAGACCCTGAAGCAGAGGTCAGACCCGGGACCAGGGTTCAATTCCCGACGCGGCAGGGTCTTGAGCTCAAATGTCCATGGACTCGATAATTCTCGCTTCGGTGCCTGACCTAATCATGGGTTCACACTCTGCAACTCTGGGCAATAAGCTTGCTTAATCTCCACAACGGCCCCCCGCGGCGGGATGCCTGGCTTTCACCTTGGGGATGCCCTGTAGGGGCTATCTCACAGGGAAAAGCCAGGACGGGTTCCCAAGGCAAGCGCGGAGATACCCCTCCGGGGGTCGATTCAGGCGCTATATAAGAAACATAATAATAATAATAATCATCTGGTCCAGTGATTCTTCATCTCATTGATGTCAAGGAGCAGAGCCATTGATGCTGACGTTGTAAAGCCATACACACTTGATGTTGGCATCATCGCTCCTTAATGCTTCCAGCAATAAGAGAGTGAGTGGCCACACCCAGATAATATAAAGAATGTCACTGACTGTTGAGACCTCTAACAGCACAATTCGTAACAGAGCTCAGCTGAGAAGTGAGATGCACGCTTCCCATGCTAATGAGCAGCTGTCCTTATTGAGAACCCACACGATCATGACTGCCCCTAGCTCACACAATAGCAGACATGGCAAAGAGTTTGTTTTCATTAAAGAAAAATATAGATTTTGCCCCTCCGAGAGGGAAAAAAATAGCAGGTTTGTGAGTGTAACGATTCAAGATTCCACTTGACTGTACTGTCAGTGCCAGTAATGCTATTCCCAGCCAACTCCTTCTAAATGAAGGGGTTGTTTTGAGTTTGCTGTCTTTCCTATGGTAGTTATCCGGGAAGGAGATCATCAGATAGATTGCTCTACTGACCTGGCTCACATACTTGCACTAAGGTTTTGGTTGCTACCTCGCAGGCACCTTAATTCTCTAGTGCCCTGATTGAGAACTTGACCGTCTACCAAGCTTCCAGTGCCACACCTGTCTAAGAAGCATTGTATTTTCATATTTTTTATATTATTTTAACCACAGCACCCCATAGTCTTTTATACCCTTCTTTCAAAGCTTTTGATTTTTTTTGCCACGTCCTTAGCGCCTCAGGCTTGTTAAATGCAAAACTATAATTAAATATTCTTTCATGGAATGGAGAATTATTGGTTGTCCTATTTCACCCTTTCCTCCATCAGCTATCCTCCATGACCGTAAGACGGGTTTTCGGACAAAGTGCTTGTTTACATTTGCCAAGTAAATGTATGGCAAATATACTGTAATCAATGCATGCTCCATGGGGCTTTGACTCACTCCTTCACCCACTAGCTTCTTTGGCTCAGGAACCTGCAGTCATTGTCGTGAGACTTTCACTCACACCTTAGATCAGCCAACAGAAGAGTTTTAGTCTCACCTGCTTTTGGGTTTATCTTCCCCCCCTCCATTAGAATGCACAAGGAACTATTATACATCTAAAAAGTACATTCCTTTTAATGTTTGGTTCTAATCGTTTTACATGAAAGCAGGGGTTTTTTATTGCATTCAAGCACGAACATTAAAGATACTGTCTTTGCCAGTGCGTGTTATCGTTTTGCTGTGGATTTAACCTTGTGACACTAGAGATGTATGGAAGACATTGTTAGATCTTCTGGGAAATCCCTGCATACTGGCGAAGTGGAATGATTGACCCAAATGTGCCAAGTTATTTGAGTAGAAAAAAAACTGCATTCATTCTTGTCTTCTGTGTTTTAGGAAAAGGATCTGATCCATAAGCTCTTCAAGATGCTAGCTCCACGCTATGCCTCGGATCACAGCAACTACACCAACATGTACCAAATTCCCAATCGGGAGAACCTGGACCGGGCTAAAATGGCAGTGATTGAGTATAAAGGAAATCCGTACCCACCCCTTATTGTCAAAAAAAGAGACAGTGAGAAGACTTTACTGAACCAGCTCTTGAAGGGCTACCGTGAGGACAGACGGAAAATTGCTCTGGAGGCAGAAATCCAGGCAAGACAGCAAACCGACATAGGAACTTCTGTTTAATTTATGATCTAGACAAAACCTGTTTATTGCAGTCCAGAATAAATCTATGGAGACTGTGCGTGTAAATGGCATCTCTTGTTCAGTGGCTAGAATTGTACCGGCATACTACTTCAAGCCCTCCTTAGTGAGAAGTGTTGCAGTTCAGCTACACAGAAAGAGAATATATTTTTATAAAAAAATGAACCATGTCATTGTTTTATTTGCCCTGGAGTAAAAGAACATTTACTAATTACTTTTTTTATCCACAATTGTGATGTACTGTTTCTCAAGTATAGCTGTTTAGAGTATGTGGCCTTGTAGATAAGTGCTTGAACAGTTGCAGTTTATAAAGTCTGAGAACGAGTAAATAGCCATTCTCAAGAGGTCTGTACCCTTTGTGCAAAACTCACATATGGAGAGAGCCCATGTGTTCTGTCATGTAGCCTAGAGGCAATAGTTGGGACTTTTAACCAGATCGCCTTTCAATTAATGTCCCACGCTTTTTAAAGTTATGTTATTAATCCAGTATGTAGGGCCGGTACTAACTCACCCGTCCATAAGGCGAGGATTGTAGGAGCTGCAAAAGTCTATGGCAGTTTACAAAGAGAAGCATTTTTAACATCCATGACAAACAAACACCATCACTTTTGAACAAAGCGGGTTACACTGATGCGCGCAAGATGAAGACCCTTAAAACCACAATTTGGGTGTACGTCCTGCAATGTAGGCATCAGTAGGAGGTTTTAAATTAAACGAAAGTCCATGTCAGGAAGCAGAAATTTTGATAACTGTATTGGATGGATGGATGGATGGATGGATGGATGGATGGAAGCAGGAGCCACATGGACAGGTAAGGTATGAAAGGATTTTTACGCGAAACCAGTCCTATTCAGTAAAGATTGTTCATATGTTCTTAGTATATGAGAAGTGTGCTAAGCCTCAAACAGGAGTAACCTGTGCACCCTGGTGTTGCACAATTAGTCTGTTATAGCCTGAGTTTAAATGTGTATATGCTCATTATTTATTATTTCTTTGATTCATTTGCGTATGCCTCGTGCATTATGTTTGTGCCTCAAGCACTAGCGTTATCATTTCACAAATGTTGGCCTTGTGGTTCTTGATTGAGCTAACGTTAGATTGGAGCTGGGAGTCTGGTGTGCGTAGACTTATCCTGCAGAGTCACGTTTACTTGACTTTAAATACATTCGATTAACCTACACAGTAGTCTTACATGCCATTTACCGACTTGTGGACAGTATATTTGGCAACAAACTAGCTTGTATCCCACAGTTCCATGTCTTCAGTATGTCACCAAGAATCTGAATAAAGTGGATGCAGCATCTGGAGGCCTGTTTATCTACAGACCGCCGGGGCCTTCCACGAAATTCACGGAAGAGCTCATTGAAGTAACACACGCTATGATTACTGACTCGGCCAACTTCACAATCTTAGGAGATCTCAATCTCCATTTAGACAATTCATCAGATGCTAAAATCAACAACCTGACAGCGGACCTAGCTGCTCTTCAGCTAATTCAGCTTGTCCGAACCCCAACACATGTCGCTGGCCATTTACTGGACCCAGTGTTTACGAACATTCCAGAGGCCAGAGCGGATGATCCTATACCCATGGCCTGGTCGGACCACTCACTTGTGACCTTCTCCGTCCCTAATAACCATCCCACCATAAAAAAGTCTCCAACCTCCTGCCTTAAACGACCTTGGCACAAAATCCAACAAGGTGACCTTGTAGCAAGTTTGGGGAGACCTAACCTGGAAGATATAGACGATATTGAGAAATCATATATGTCCTTCCAGAACTGGATTACCAAAGGACTGGACGCCATCATACCAGAGAAGTGGACTAAAGGGCGTAGCACCCCTTCCAATCCCTGGTACAATGAGAAACTCAAAACTATGAGGAAAGCCTGTAAGAAAATGGAGAGACAATGGAGAAAGGAGTACAAACAGGAGGACAAAGACGCATATTTGACCACTCTCAGAACGTATCATAAGGCAATCCGGGTCGCCCGTGCTGCCTTTTACGCCACTGAGATAAATGCTAGCCCTAATCCCACGAAAACGATCTTCCAAATCGTGCAAAAACTTCAAAACGGAAACAAACCAGCTTCCCACATTACCTCCACGCAACAGTGTGAAGACCTAGCTACCTTCTTCACGGACAAAGTGAAAAAAATTTACAACGCCTTCACCCAGGACAGTCCAGAGGACATCAACCCTCCCATCACCATCCTCGGAGACTCGAGTCTCACACGTATACCCGCCATCTCTGGTGAAGAACTCTCCAAACTTTGTAGAAAGGTGAAATCAGGTGCACCCACAGATCCGATGAGGCCTACTCACTTTCTGGAAGCCTTGGAATTCTTCCTCCCACCCTTGACCTCACTCCTTAATCTTTCATTTACCACAGCTACGGTCCCCACCTGTTGGAAACAGGCCTGGGTAACACCGATCATAAAAAAACCCTCCCTAGACCCCGCTAAACCAGAGAACTACCGGCCCGTCTCTCTGCTCCCATGGGTCGCGAAATTGGCAGAAGCCCACGCTAACAAAATTCTAAGTGAGCACATGGCGAAAAACAACATCCTGGACCCCTCCCAGCACGGGTTCAGGCCGGGCCATAGCACGGAATCCGCGCTCCTAGCTTCCACAGAAAACCTACGGGAAATTATGGACTCCGGCAAAAGTGCCGCGCTGATATTACTTGATCTCAGCGCGGCCTTTGACACGGTCTCCCATGCCATCCTATTGAAACGCCTTGAAAATATAGGTATCATAGACACGGCACTCCAATGGTTCAGATCTTTTCTAACCAATAGATCGTTTAGGGTATCTGCCCCCCCGTTCATCTCCCAACCTCAAAACATAGGACAAGGAGTTCCACAGGGCTCTGCCCTCAGTCCCTCCTTGTTTAACCTATACATGCAACCACTGGCGGAGGTTGCCAGAAAATTGGGTCTCACAATGGTGTCGTACGCCGACGACACCCAGTTGGTCATCAGCCTCAACCAGGCCCCTTCTCCTGATGCCACTAGATTCAGGGATGGTCTGAGCGCCGTTGCTAAATGGATGACGGCAAACTGCCTTCAACTCAACGGCGGCAAAACAGAGGTGCTGATAATGGGAAAAAACAATAACAACTGGAATGACCTCTGGTGGCCCCAATCACTGGGCCCAGCACCCCCCCCAAAGACTCTAGCTAAAAACTTGGGAGTGTGGCTGGACTCTGCTCTTAGCTTCCAGTCGCACACAAAAAAAGTTGCCGCAACCTGCATTGGCTTACTGAGAAGCCTTACCCCCATCTTAGGCTATTTTGATTCTAAAACTCGACAACTCATCGTACAATCTACCATTCTGTCCAGACTGGACTACGCGAGTGTCTTGTTATTAGGAGCTAATAAAACCGAACTGAAGAGACTCCAACGGATACAAAATTCAGCGGCAAGGGCGATAGTAGGTCTCCCAAAAAGATGCTCGGCGAGAGCAACCATTCACAGATTACATTGGTTACCCATGGAAGCCCGCATCCAGTTCAAAGCCCTCATATTCGCCTTTAAAATCATGAAGAACGAAGGCCCGGAGCTGCTCCGCTCGCTGTTGACCCCCTACACTCCCAAACGGAACCTCAGGTCCATGGGGCAACACCTAGCAATGGTACCCCACACTAAGCTTTGCCGCATTGGAGGACGCTCCTTCAAACTACTGGGGGCCAAATTATGGAACTCCCTTCCCCTCAATATTCGAGGCATGGACAATATCCTAGCTTTCCGTAGAGCTATTAAAACCTATCTCTTCCCCCCCTGTTAGGTTCCTCCCTTTTCCCCCTTTTCTCAGTTGGTTGTGTTATGGTTCCAGCGCCGGGACGCCCCGTTGCGGGGGCAGCTGTTGCGCTTTACAAAACGGCTAACATAACATAACATAACATCTGGCTAACTATGAGGATCTCCTCCTGCAACTGCAGATTTTACCTCCTTACTGGTAGGTCAGGCAGGCCCAGGTCCCAGCGTTTGGGATTGACATATCACAGTCTGTGTTAATAAAAGCAGATTCATGCTCTTGATATGTTTGTCAGACAAACAGGAAGATATGTGATGTGACCGTGTGGCCTGAGGGCAGCCATATTAAAATCAAGACGCATGTGCTGTGACGTGTTGTGTTGTGTAGAAACAACAGTGGTCCCTGGCAGGGAGATGAATGGTTGAAAATGAATATAGACTCAGTCAGTTCTATATTAATGAAGACATACCCAGCCGGGCAGTGGTCTTCAAAGTTTTATATTTAAATGAAGACATACAAAATAACACCTTCAACAGTTCACGTGCGTGGGGCACAAGCCTGTACCCAACCACGACCGTGCACAGACAGAAACATACACAAAAGGGCTTTACAAGGCAAAATCAACAATCTCTGTAGGGTTCCAATTTTTGGACAGAGAGATTACTTATAGGTACCATTACAATGTTTTATATTGTACATTTCACAGGTATATGGTACACAGTAGGTCGACGACATTTCGGACCCCCTTGTTAAATAATGGGGTCCATCATCAGGACAAAGCAATGGTTGCCTTTTTAGTTATTAGCCTCTTTAGCCTAAGGGGAGGAAAGGAGGACAGAAAGGTACATTAATTTTACTCACATGCATAATGAAGGTGACATTGTGCCGTGGTAGTCGACCTATTTCGCTTGTGTCCTGGTGGAGACAGCGAGTGACAGGCATGTGACTAAGTGCAGGCGCACATACTGTTGGTGACTGGGTAAGTGCTAAGTGTGACATCAAGATTAAATAAAGGACGACGCAGTGATGATGAAGAATTCCAGGTGGTTTGGGGTGCTGAGGTACGTAAAGTGGCTTCATAGTGAGAAAAACAATAATACTTATACATTATCGCAGATAAAGGAACGGCGCAGTGATGTGATTCGTGGTACTTATACATTGTCGCAGAGGACATTATATTCAGATAAGAGCGGCGCAGTGGTGTGAATTGCGGTCAAAATTGCAGGGGGGCTCACCAGGAAAGCAGTAAACAAGCTCAAATAAGAGCACGCAGGCGGTGGGTTGAAACAGGAACAGTAGAATAATCTATTCCGTGTTTTTAGAATTTTTCTAAGGGAGAGAGGGATTGTACAGGATTAGGACAAAAAGCAGCCTATTAATTGCTTTAGGCGGTCATTTTAAGGACTGATAGGCTTACCGGGAGTTCAGATAGAATTTTGGAGGTCCAGGGGCGGGAAAAGATTAGTATCTTGAGTCCGCTTGTACCTGTATACAGAGGTAGCATATTAGGACATGAATCAGGAACTAGGTCAGGAGCGCATTTCCGAATGGAAGCTAGGCTTACCAGTAAATCAGTAAAAGATTCTCAAGGGTCCAAGGCGGGAAAGAATAAGTATCTTGAGTCCGCTTGTACCTGTATAAAAAGTTGGCGTTTTAAAACAGGAATCTGGCACTAGGTCAGTGGCGCATCACTAAAGGGCGGGTAAGCTTACCAGAACATCAGTAGGAAATTCTCGAGGGTCCAGTGGCGGCAGACGAGTAGTGTCTCTTGTCCGCTTGTACCTGTATGCAGAATTTGTATTTTAAAAAAAGGAACCTAAGGGAATTGAGTCAGAAGCGTGTTCCTGAAAAATCGGGCTGGGGCTTACCTTCGGAGCCGAATATTATCGGGAGCGCCGAGTCGCGCTGGGGTCCTGAAACCAGGGGGCCTGTCAGTAAGAAAAGGGAATATCAGAGGGCGCATTCAGGCTGGTTTTGTTAAATTGATAGGAAGTCGAGCGAGGGAGAGGAATGGGGCTTACCGGATCAGTCGGCAGGGATTGAGTTCCTGGTTCGGTGTCTCACGTGAGCACAGCAGTTTTATTGTGCTCAGCTATTGGTGGCCGGGGGGCCATAGGCATAGAGGAGGGACAATGTTAGCGGCCATTTTGAGTGAGGAGAGTGAGTGAGGTTTATACACAGATGGACAACCCATAAGGGGAGGGTTGCGGCGCAGTGACATTTGTGAAGCATACAGGTGTGGAATTTACAGAAACATTATTAAAAAATATAGAGTACATAAGTTGCTCATGGGAGTATTTGCGAAGGCCACAATGTTTTTTAAGGTTCATGTGCTTAAGTCTTTTCACTTGGGATAAAGGTCAGATTAGTGTAGTCCAGTCCTCTTGTAGGTTGAGACCAGAATTCAGGCTATCCGTCCTTATTATCCATTTCAATTCCTCTTTATTGAGAAGGAGACTCAAATCGCCTCCTCTTGGTGGTAGTGTCACTTGGTTTATGATGGTCCAGCGGATATCATTTTCCGTGTGTTGCTTGGAAATGAAATGTTCAACCAACGGGGCATTGGGGGTCTTGCAGCGTATTCTGCTCCTGTGCTGTGAAATCCGCAACTTAACCTTTTGTTTGGTTTGACCAACATAAAGGAGGTCACATGGACATAGAATCGCATATACAACATTACAACTATTACAATTTGTAAAAGTCTTCAGAACATTTTTGGATTCTTTATAAACAAATTCTTTACTTTCAATAGTGTATTCACATACCACACATGTTCCACATTTCGCATGACCTCTGAGGGGTGTTGCAGTCCAATGGTCATTAATCGTTCTTTTGAGTGGGGTGGGGGACGGTAATGCAGCCCTCACTAAATGATCTTTGATGTTTTTGTTTTTTCTGAAAGCAAACAATGGGCGTTCCCAGTTCAATTGACCTGAATTCAGAATGTGCCAGTTATGTTTAATGGTTTTCGTGGCTTTATTGGACACGCTGGAAAAGGTTGTGACACACACCAGTTTGTTTGAGGTGGGTTTTGGTTTATTTGTCAGGAGGGTCTCACGTGGGCAATACCAAGCCCGCTTCATAGAATTTTTTATGAGGCGGCGAGGATAACCTCTTTGTCTCAATTTGGTTGCCAGTAAACCAGCTTCAAGAAAATAATTTTCTTTATGGAAATTGTTCCTTCCCAGCCGAAGAAACTGTGAGTAGGGTAAGCTATCTTTTAGGGCCCTGGGGTGGCAACTATCATAGCTTAAGAGCGTGTTTCTCTCAGTGGGTTTATGATATAAAGAAGTATAGAGTAGGCCATTCTCATGTTGGATAGTCAAGTCCAGAAAAGGGATGGAGGTCTTGCTATGAGTCAATGTGAATGTTAGACCACTGCAGTTGTTATTGAGCCAATGTACTAGGGCTGGGAAGGCATTGGTGTCATTTCCCCATATCATGAAGACATCGTCTATATAGCGTTTCCACGTTAGGCTGCCCTGATGGAATGGGTTGCTATCAACAAGAATCGTATTACACTCCAACCAGTCCATGTAAAGGATCGCCAACGTTGGAGCAAAAAAGGTGCCACACGGAAACATATTGTATCGCCGATCGGCACACCGGAGCTTGACAGGAGAGAAAAGGAATAATATTTATAAAGAGAAGAAGACGCCTTGTAATTTTGGAGGTATTGTTTTATTATGACTGTGAACTTGAAATGCTCTGATCATTTTGTTATTTTAAAAAAATGCCCATGAACACAAGGTAATCTGTGGTGAACTAGTCGTAGTTTCGTGTTCATTGTGGTCATCTACTTGCATTTTTTATATGTATATTCCAACGAAATGTGACTTTTGCAGAAAATGTTTAGCAACCAACATATTTTCAACAAATGCCAGGAAAACCATCCCTGAAATGAACAGTTGTCGAAAGTTTTTGAGAATTATCTAATTGCAATGTATAGAAAATAAACTGAAGTAGAGAGGAAACTGTCTCTACAACAGTTTAGCAGCTGAAGCTCAAAAAATAATTGATCACTAACCTCCGTAATGGTACTCGGAGTGCCAGCGGACCTTGCTTGGCGGCCCGTAGTTTTTTTTGTTTTTTTTTACCACCTTGGGCAAGTACAACACACCTGCTGAGCATGTTTTGCCCAAGGCTTTCTGTAAACACAAGAGGGCCGCTAGGGCATAAGCAGTTATGTTATTTCACATGCTCCAACTGCCCTCTTTTTGTGTTTGCAGAAAGTCTCTGAGTGACATCACAAACAAACACAAAATCTTATGGTGGGTGAAGGTGGCTGTTTTCAAAAGGAGCTGGGTTGTGGTGAGGCTAAGATTGGTTTCATTTAATTAAATGAACCCATTTTCTAGCTGAGAGTGCTGTTACATTTCTGATATGAGCGAAAGGGCCACTGGAATTATGCCGCTGGGTTGGAGGGTCAAATTATGCTGCAGCTAAAGGCAAAGTAAGCGTCATTCTGTAACATGTTTGTCATATGGTATTTTACACTATCCAAGCTCTATAGTGCCACATATCATGCCTGTTCTAGAAATCAAGAACTACAGGTGAAAAGTGACCTTTTGCAAAGTGTCTGGCACGGCTCATTCCGCTCTTTGAGATCGAGGCTGTTCAATGAGGGAGCTTTAGGCATAAGAGTGGCAGCCTCACCCCAGCCTACTTTAACCTGTGCGGAAGAGAAGTGTTGTTCGGGCAGCTGGACATTTTTGTATTGCAACATGAATTAAGAGAAATGCAATTGGTTTATTTTAGATCCCTCCAACTGGAATGGGCATTAAAGCAAGGGGTTTTACGATTGTAATTAAGTTTCCTTCTGGGTGATGCAACCCACGTGTTTGCTGAGCCCCATTGATTTCCTTATGGTACAGAGAAATTGCTTATAAACTCAGCAGTGCTTATCTAGTCAACAAGTGACAAAGGAAAGGTTGTGTTAAACCTTAATTGATCGTAACAAATGGATTGCATGTTCCATTCAGCTGTTCATAGTAGGCTGTAACGACCAGATTCTAAGAACAGGCAGCTCCCCATCCGTGGCTAACCCAGTCGTCACGTAACAACACTCTTCTCAGGCCACTATTTACAAGACACCTAGAATACTCACCTGAGAAAGTGAAAAGAAGCTATTTACATGCTTGTATAGTCAAACATACCACTAACACCTAATGGATTCCATATCTTATCCTATATTTACATCTATCTTTAAAGTCCCGTAAGACTGTCTTTTTAACATCACCCGACGATGTCTTTAATGTCGCCCGACGATCTACACTAATGGAGATAACTAATAATGGATCACCTTTAAGAGTTATTTCCCAAATGAAGTTCACACTCTCCCCCAATAATCAGTTACCTTTACAGAAGGGCATATCCCATCCTTCTGTATATTAGCACCTGTTTAAAAGGAAAGGTTAATCTCATTCATAAAAACAACATTCAAAGATATCGGTCATTAAATCTTCATTCAAACATGACAGAATAAGCAAAAGCAATACTATGATCTAAAAAGGGAATAAAAATAAGTAGTTAAATGTATTCTACACTAAGCTCAGAACGCCTCACCTTAGACGTGTGTCTTTCCATCTCAGCAGCGGAGCTGATCCCTCTCTCTCTCTCTCTCTCGTGCTCTTCTATGCGCTTGGGTCTCTGCTCTCCCTCTATGGCTCACGAATACACGTCTGCACCGCTATGCCTCGTCTACGCTGCCATGGTTCCAGAATACTCGAACCCTCTTCTGGTCTCGGTCTCTGCCACTCCTGTATGATGTCACTACAGGACTTTCAATCACTCTCCTTCCTCACTTCAGGATTTCGATTAGCTGATGGTATCAATCTCTATGCACCAGCCTTCAGACCAACTTCTTCGGTCTCCTCCACACGTTGCTCTCTCTCTCTCTACTTGCTCCTTGATAATATAAAGCTCACTTTCTCTATGGAAAATTCCGGCATTAGGCCGTCTCCCACCGAATGCCTGTACCAGTCCCCGGCTCCCTTTGCCCTCCGCAGTGGCCACCTGCGTATTGCGTCTAGAGCCGGGGAGACAAACACATTCCTTTCGTAAGGGCCAGTCTTGACCGGTTCCTCTCTAGCGAACAACAGGATGAATTCTAAACATTACCTTTACCCTGCAAGTGCCTCAGACAGCAGAGGCAGAGATACAAAATGGCTTCTCTATAGCTTTCGGGCCTGTAGGCCCAATAAAACGGAGAAAGGCACTAAACCCTGTCAAAGCACATAGTTAAGCCCTACAAATGAACGCAAATGCAACTAGGACTGAAATCGTAGTAAATTATAGTCACCACCAGTCTGAAAATAGACTAAAATTACCCTGTCGCTACATTCCACTCCTGACTAAATGTACTAGCATTGAAAGTCAAAGTTAAAATAAAAAGGGGAACTCAAACAGGACTTATATCAGTTGAGGAATAATAGGAAACAATACTAAAAGACCTAGCCATAACTCGGGGCGGAACATCCGGAAAAAGGATGGGATGCATTGAATACAACAAAAAATAATAATCAGAAAACTAATTACTAGAAAAATGCCACCCAATATCTGGCGTAAAGAATGAAAATCTGGCAGCCAACTGAAAAGCCAATCGAACCACCCTACATCTAAATGTTCCCTAACCTCTTGTGTCAGCTCATGCAACTTGTTAAGATGAGATCTAATGGATTTAGAATGATCTGATAGATTGAAGCAACATAGGCCCTCAAAATCTGAACAGCCATGGTCCTGTTTTAGTAGTAAATAATCTTTTGTAAAATAGCACGACGCTCGCCTTGAGTGTTTGATAATAAGTCAGTTAAAATAGCAGAAGTATTATTTAGGGATTTCACCATCCAGCAAGCAAGTTTGCCTATAGTTTTAGCATTGTAAAAAGACAGTGCAGGGACACCAATAATAGAAGCAGCTAAACTGAGATATTCAGTTTTAGAAAACAAATGTAAAGAAGAATCACAGTCTCTAGAAAGTGGAGGTGCATCACACACTGTGCGGGATGACGCAGCTTCATCAGAAGAAAACATTAAAAGACTTAAGCGCGTTAAAGCGCATGGACCTCCAGAAATGTTTGCAGGAATATAGGACCAGGACATATTGCCACAGGACAAGAGCCATCCAGACGGCAATAACACATGATAATAATGACTAGCAGTCACTATAAAACGTTTGCAGCTCATAGAATTGTGAATTGAAATACACGCAGTAGGAGTCCTGGTAATACATAAAATTCTTTCATGAGAGGAAGATGGACTAGAATGTTCTAAACTTAGTTGGACACATTTGCCTATATATTTAGGATCACAGGTCATTGTATAGCAAACATCACTTTCAGTGATATTGTATGTTGAAATTTGAAAAGTCAATGGGGGCTCCGGTTCACTCAGAACAGTGCAGGAGATGCAATAGTCATATGCAGAAAAGTCAGAATGGATAAATGTGGATTAGACTTCAGATACATTGAAGAAATGCAATAAAGAAACCGTTGAAATTGGGCCAGCTACAAGACACGTTGTGAGGAGATCAATAACTGATCTCATAGATGCTAAACAAAAATGTGAAGAGTTAGTGATTGCTTTAGATAAATGCGTCCAAAAGTTAGTAGTGATATCCCACGAAGCAATAGAACGATGTGGTCTGTCATTGATCAGATCCTGTGCGCTTTCTTGACTCTCGTCGCAATAGACCAAAGGGAGTCAAACGACGACACATCCGGCAGCAACAATCCAGGCAAAGATCTGCAACAAAAGGATAGACATTACTCATTCTCGCAGATAACATTTATCAGCTGGAACTACACCCCAGCTTTCCTGCCCTGGCCTCATGACTAAAATAGTATTATCTGATCCTGTTGCTATAATTTCGGCCTGTTCAGGGGGATTATTCGGCGACTGCACCCACACTCTAGCTCCAGGATTGTCAGTTGAACCAAATCCACCGGTTTCACGAATTGTTAATAGAGTTGGAGCAGTGCCGTTTTGAATCGCACCACTGAAAACAGGCATAATGACCAATTGAGCGATTCGATCATTTTTCTGGATTGTGATCTCAGAATCGCCACTGTTCAACAGGATGACTTTTATTTCTCCTTGGTAATCACTGTCAATTTCTCCACCAAGCACCTGGATGCCTTTTAAAGCTAAACCAGATCTCGGGGCAATCAACCCAAAATGTTCAGCTGGTATTTAAACACCAATTCCTGTTTCAATTATCACAATACTGTTAATTTTCAGAACATTCATTTTCAGAGAATGCAGGTCTAAACCTGCAGATCAAGGGGTAGCTCTATGTGGAGCCAAAGCTCCGGGGGTGATTTCCCAATAAGAAACTGCTTTAGGTTGAACATCAATATGAGGAGGAAATAAACGCATTAAAGGAGAATTTGCATACAAATAAGGTCTGTTATTCAAAATCATTGCAAAAAAACGATGGATTTGGGCCCAGATCTTTTGACTGGGGGAATGTGTGACATTGATCCACATTCGGTCCATCACTTGTTGTTTTTGCAATTGCCGCCCTAAGTGCGCTGGGGATGCCCAGACGTGGGTCCCAGGCACTCCACACCACTTGGAGTCAAGCTAGCCGGGCTGATGAGAGGTGTTACCTCGAAACCGGTCCGGTCCTCGGATGCTTGATTCCGTTCTGGGAAGGACATGGCTTTTGTAGTTCGGACTGGACTGTTCCCATGGGGCAACAGGGTCAGAGCTGATTTGCATATCGCCATTGTCTAACCCAGGGTGGTGTGGAGTGCAAACAAACGATGGATTTGGGCCCAGATCTTTTGACTGGGGGAATGTGTGACATTGATCCACATTCGGTCCATCACTTGTTGTTTTTGCAATTGCCGCCCTAAGTGCGCTGGGGATGCCCAGACGTGGGTCCCAGGCACTCCACTCCACTTGGAGTCAAGCTAGCCGGGCTGATGAGAGGTGTTACCTCGAAACCAGTCCGGTCCTCGGATGCTTGATTCCGTTCTGGGAAGGACATGGCTTTTGTAGTTCGGACTGGACTGTACCCATGGGGCAACAGGGTCAGAGCTGATTTGCATATCGCCATTGTCTAACCCAGGGTGGTGTGGAGTGCAAAAAAACGATGGATTTGGGCCCAGATCTTTTGACTGGGGGAATGTGTGACATTGATCCACATTCGGTCCATCACTTGTTGTTTTTGCAATTCAAAATCATTACAGCATCTGATAAATGATCTCTCCAGTTCTTTAAGGTACCGTCTGACAGTTTGCATAGCTGGTCTTTTAACAGCCCATTCATCCTCTCAATCAGACCTGCGGCCTGTGGGTAATAAGGAATATGAAATACCCAGTCAATATTGTTTTCTGCACAATAATCTTGTACTAGGCGTCCTTTGAAATGGGAGGCATTGTCAGACTGCACCTGAAGTTGAATACCATAATATAATGTAATCAAATCCAATGTCTTCATGATATTTACTTGTGTAGCTCTCATGCATGGAAAAGCGATTAGAAAACCGCTATAAGTATCAACAACAGTACATGCCTATTGGCAATTTTTGCTCATAGGTAAAGGACCGAAATAATCGTTCTGCCAAATTTGTGCGGGGGATTTACCTCGATGTAACTGGCCTTTCACTATTCTAGGGACTTCTCTTTGTCGGGAATGTTGGCATACAGGGCATTGAAGTATGGCCGTTTTAATCAAATCAAGAGGAATATGAATGCCTCTATCAGTAGCCCACCTGCTAGTAATTTTCTCTCCAAAATGTCCTGCTTTTTGGTGGGCCCATTTGTGGTAAATAGATTTTACCGTATCATTTTTCCATACAATTAAAAGTAAAAGACAGCTCATTCAAATGAGAGGCAGAGTCCGTGGGATCTTAGTCATACGGGCTTTAATAGAAAATCCTCGAGGATTGGACATCATGTTCCATCACCACTAAGGTTCAGGAAGGGACATTCAACTTTTTATTAACAGTACACATTATATATAGTAAAATGGTACAATTGAAACCAATGCAGTAGGCGTAACAGGTGAAAAGAGAGAGATAAGAACACATGTGCGTAACAGGAGGCGTGTAAGAAGGCGTACACATGGGCGTGCACTTGTCATGTCAGAGAAACGTAACATGAAACGTCACAAGTGGGTGGATGCTTAATGAAAGTTTGCAGAGTCGGCAGAAACTTCTGACCTAGATGCGCGCGCAACTGAGCATGACGTGTAACTGGGGAGAACTGGGGGCTTTGACTTTTGCACGAGTAGAGGAGACTGATGTCTGGAGTGTCAGAACGACCTGCACCTATAGCATATCTGGTATCTCATGTTTGGAGGATGTAGTGTCTGAAGTAAAAGGTTTCTCGGGCAGAGGCCGTTCATTACTGAATGCTAGTGCGTGCATATGAATCTTCATGTAGAGTGCGGGGGCCATGGGCCTACCATGGTAACGGGAGCAGTAAATTACTTGCATGGAGACAGGAAGGCAGGGCCCTTTGCTCTGCAGCCGGGAATATGTTTACCTATTTCACTAGACTGGAATGTGTTTTCACGGAGGCTGAACAGATAACTGTAGGCAAAATAACGTTTTGGCAGGCAAGCAGGCCGAGCCGGGCACCGCTCGTCTGTGCAGGATGTAAGGTAGAGGTCAGGGATGCATACAGTTTTCAGAGACAGGAGAGATGAGGCTCGGGGCCTCGTTCAAGGGCCTAGCTCGACTGGGCCAGGAAACATGGAGAAAACGTGAGCTGGATTCAAAAGTGCACCATGTAAAGACGTTGGCACCATAGGTATAGAAGCCTAATGAACAGGATTTTTATGCATGACTGGATAGCTAACATGTTAAGGATGGACGCAAATCCATATGCGGCTTTCTAGCATGAACAGAACAGAAGTTACACGACATACAAGGAACATGGGTGCATGGGTAGGGTGCGAGTTGGGGGACATCTTGGCTACCTGAAAATTTCTATTACCTCACATTTCGCCAATCCCGCCAAATCAGAATTTTGTCGGTCCACAACTGCCTCAGAAATTTTAGATTTCTCATGTGCAATGTTATTAAATAACTTGTCAAGTGAATCAATAGGCATATGAGCATCAACATGAAACACAGTTACATTGCTCTGAGGAAGTAACTCACAAATCTCTTTCCACAGTTCCTTACACCAAATAGTTTTGTTGTGAACCATCCAATTGTGGGACTGCCATGTAGGTAACCAGACTACTAACCCATTCGCAGTCGACCATGAATCAGTAAAAATATGACATGTTCCTGGCAATTCTTGTTTTAGGACTTGGTATACAGCATATAATTCTGCAAATTGGCTACTTTGCCCTTCACCAGTAGTGCTCAACAATTTCTGAGTTGTGGGATTATACGAGACTGCTTTCCAATGTCTCTTCTCTCCTATGTACCTGGCTGAACCATCCGTAAACCATACGTGTTTTCTATCCTCCACGGACAGATCATCGGACGGCATACCCCACTTAACAGGAGATTCCTGTACTATAGGTACGGAGAACTCTTTCTCTTTCTCTTCCATCGGCGCCTGCGCCACTTTCTCATGCAAAATTGCAACTCCTTTTGGGCCCACACGAGCCCGGTCTTGTATGTACCACTTCCATTTTATGATACTCCCCTCCTGAGCATGGCCAATTCTATGAGTTTTATGGCAAACTCAAAACCCACTGCATTATTGGAATTTCTGGTCTCAGAATCACGTCGTGTCCTAATGTTAATTGCTCGGTATCCACCAGATAGCATGCAAGCAACTGTTTCTCAAAAGGTGTATAACGCTCACCAGTGTCAGGTAAATTTTTAGTCCAAAAACCTAGAGGCACTCTAGTTTTACCTTGCTTTTGCCATAGACTCCAATTTGCATACATATCTTGTACAGATACATTCAAATCCACATCACCATCACGCACTGGCCACAAATCCAAAGCATGCTGAATCGCTTCTTTCGCCAAATCAAACGCATTTTGTTGTGCTCTGTTCCATTCAAACGCATTCTTTTTACGTGTAACTTTGTACAAAGGGGCCAGAATCTGACTCAAATGTGGAATGTGTTGGCGCCAAAAGCCAAATAAACCAATGAACCTTTGGGCTTCTTTTCTATTTTTAGGGACTGCAAATTCTGCAATTTTCTGTTTTACTTGTGGAATTACTTCACGATTCCCTTCATGCCAATGAATACCTAAGAACTTCACATGTTGCGCTGGACCCTGCAACTATCAGGATTAATTTCCCAGCCTTTGCTTTGTAAATGTGCAACAATTCGTTCTAACTGTATTCGCACCTGATCTTGTGTCTCACCTTGAATTAGTATATCATCAATGTAATGACACACCTGAATTTTTGGATCTACTGTCACCTCATCTAAATGCTCTGATACTATTCTGTGACAAGTTGTCGGACTGTGTACATAGCCCTGGGGAAGACTTCTAAACATCATTTGACGGCCATTGCATGTAAAACTGAATTGTTCTTGACATTCGGTAGCAATTGGAACACAAAAAAAAGCATTAGCAATGTCAATGGATGCATACCATGTGCCTGAATGTTTCTGAATTCTTTCAATTAAAGTAATAACATCAGGGACTGCAACAGTCAAAGAAGGGGTATGTTTGTTTAATTCTCGATAATCAACAGTCATGCGCCAAGAATTATCACTTTTGCGCACCAGCCAAACGGGATTGTTCCAGGCCGAAGTAATAGGAATTACCACTCCTGCGTCCATCAGATCTTGAATGGTAGCACTGATTCATCGTGCCCACCGGGAATACGATATTGTTTCATTGAAACCACCTTCGTGGCTTGAGGAATTTTAATCAGAGGCATCTTTAAGCGTCCGTCTCTCACGGGCTTTGTTGATATATAATGCTTATGTCCAAATTTGTAACATCCGTCATCTAAATGCAATGTCATACCTTTCAAAATGTCAATTCCAATTATATATTCATCAAGGGGTACCACCAATACATGATACTCTTTTTGGGGGTTCCTACCTATTCTCATTTCAAGTTTAGTTTGTACTGCGGGGGTTTCTTTATCACCTAATCCGGTAATCGTGTAACCCTGTCCTTTAAACTTTTTAGGATTTCCAGAAATTAGAGTGGCCTCCGCTCCAGTATCCACTAATGCTCGGGCCCTCTGTATATTTCGATGTCTCCAATAAATCTCAATGTCTACATAAGGCCTGTAGTCTCTATGAGCCCAATTTTGAACTGGAGCTTGACCTACTACCTAGTCTAGTTTACTGTGTTCTGTCACCCAAGACAAATCAGGATAAAGACTCTCATATTGTTTGGGTAATGTCACCTCTCGTTTATACCCTTTCTCTTCAAGAAAAGGGTTTTTGTCATTTGAAAAATATTGTGATCTCCGTTCAAGGGATCGTGATCTTTTGTCTCTCAATCTCACCTCTGGGGATCGATCTCTCTCTCATCCCTGCGTGAAGACTGATCTCTTCTCTCGTTTCTATCTCTCTCATCCCTCTCCCTTCTAGAATGGGACGAGTCGTCTCGTGTCCTGCTCCAGTCTCTCTCTCCCCCTCTCTCTCTGCCTCTCTCTCGACGTGGCACAGTATCATCGCCACTACCATCAGAACGGTTAACGTCAAAGTCTTGTTTACGGACCTTTCTAGCTCCTTCCTTCCTGTCCAGGCCATGCCTGCGAAACATAGCCCCCAGTATATTATTTGGCAAATCATGAATGTCATCAGCTTTCACTCCATCCTTCACAAAAGCTTGAAACATGTCACGTCTAGAAAATCTGAAGTCATTAGTGCGATCTTCCGGTCGAGACTGTCGTTCAGGCTTAATCCACTCACCCAACTCACCAAGTTCACGCACAGCCTCAATCACTTCAGCCAAAGTGTTACCAGTCTGATTAATTAATAGTCATCATCACTTGTTTGTACGCAGGAGGAGAAGTACGAATGATTCTGTTTCTGACAGATGCATTGAGCAAACCATCCATCAACCTGTCCGCTGTACCCAGAAAGATTGCAGTTTTCATAACCTCCTCCTTCAGATGCTGAGAAGCATCTCTCAAAGTATACCACAGCTTCTCATTAACAGGCCAATCCGATTCAGTAGGGTATGTGTGATTACAAACTTGTACGGCTAACTGCAACAGATTAGTCTGGTCATCGCTATTGTAATTACGGAAAGATTCCTGAACCGTAGGATCAGAACTCAAAGTACAACATTTCACAGCATCGCCTTTATCCAACGAGATACCTGAGGCACCTAAATCAAAAAGGCGAACTATACACGTAAGTAAAGATTCACCCGACTTCTGTCGGAACCTATCCAAAATGTCATTTAATTCTTGTTGAGTATAATCCTCCAAGCTGTCAAGAGGAATTGCCTGGGGAGCATTAGGATTGCCCTGTAATTTACGTTGATAAATCGGTTGAGCAGAAATTTCAGTACGTTCTTTAGAAGCACAATGACGTCTAGTGCGAGAAGGCGTACGCGCAGCATTCTCTTCAGCCGAAACTTGTTCTTCAAAGGATCTATTCTCACGCTGTAATCAAGAACATTTCTCATGTACAAGCCTGTACGCATTCAATAAAATCCAACCTCTACGTCCCAATATGGGAAGCTCTTCGCCTTTCACCACCGGAACTTTCTGTAAGCACGCAACCACCTGTGCTGGCTCAGCATCTTCCAAACATGTATTCCAGTTCTCACTCAAACCAGTAGAATCAGCCCATTCATGAGCAAGCACTTCATAAGCAGTGGATTCCCAACCAGGAATTTCCAAAGGCAATTGAAAAGAAGGTTTCGATTTCCTCGAAAACATCATGCAATCTCAATAAAAACACAAAAACAAATGAGAAATATACAATCAAGAAAATGTATATACAAAACCTTTCACGGCGAGAACCAACGGACCCTCATACAGAATCACGAAGGAATACCCGCACCCTTCAATCGAAAACGGTTCGTGACGCCAAATGTAACGACCGGATTCTCAGAACAGGCAGCTCACCATCCGTGGCTAACCCAGTCGTCTCGTAATGACACTCTTCTCAGGCCACTATTTACAAGACACCTAGAATACTCACCTGAGAAAGTGAAAAGAAGCTATTTACATGCCTGTATAGTCAAACATACCACTAACCCCTAATGGATTCCATATCTTATCCCATATTTACCTCATTTTACATCTATCTTTATAGTCCCGTAAGACTGTCTTTTTAACGTCACCTGACGATGTCTTTAACGTCACCCGACGATGTCTTTAACGTCACCCGACGATGTCTTTAACGTCGCCCGACGATCGACACTAATGGAGATAACTAATAGGGGTTCACGACGATGTCGTTAACGTCGCCTGACGATCTACACTAATGGAGATAACTAATAGGGGTTCACCTTTAAGAGTTATTTACCAAATGAAGTGCACACTCTCCCCCAATCATCAGTTACCTTTACAGAAGGGCATATCCCATCCTTCTGTATATTAGCACCCGGTTAAAAGGAAAGATTAATCTCATTCGTAAAAACAACATTCAAAGATATCGGTCATTAAATCTTTATTCAAACATGACAGAATAAGCAAAAGCAATACCTATGACCTAAAAAGGGAATAAAAATAAGTAGTTAAATGTATTCTACACTAAGCTCAGAACGCCTCACCTTAGACGTGTGTCTTTCCATCTCATCAGCGGAGCTGATCCCTCTCTCTCTCTCTCGTGCTCTTCTATGCGCTTGGGTCTCTGCTCTCCCTCTATGGCTCACGAATACACGTCTGCACCGCTATGCCTCGTCTACGCTGCCATGGTTCCAGAATACTCGAACCCTCTTCTGGTCTCGGTCTCTGCCACTCCTAATTAATGTCACTGAAGGACTTTCAATCACTCTCCTTCCTCACTTCAGGATTTTGATTAGCTGATGGTATCAATCTCTATGCACCAGCCTTCAGACCAACTTCTTCGGTCTCATCCACAAGTTACTCTCTCTCTCTCTACTCTACCCGCTCCTTGATAATACAGAGCTCACTTTCTCTATGGAAAATTCCGGCATTAGGCCGACTCCCACCGAATTCCTGTACCAGTCCCCGGCTCCCTTCGCCCTCCGCAGTGACCACCTGCGTATTGCGTCTAGAGCCGGGGAGACAAACACATTCCTTCGATAAGGGCCAGTCTCGACCGGTTCCTCTCTAGCGAACAACAGGATGAATTCTAAACATTACCTTTACCCTGCAAGCGCCTCGGACAGCCGAGGCAGAGATACAAAATGGCTTCTCTCTAGCTTTCGGGCCAGTAGGCCCGAAAAAACGGAGAAAGGCACTAAACCCTGTCAAAGCACATAGTTAAGCCCTACAAATGAACGCAAATGCAACTAGGACTGAAATAGTAGTAAATTATAGTCACCACCAGTCTGAAAATAGACTAAAATTACCCTGTCGCTACATAGGCACATCCCCCTCCAAGTTGCTTAACCGTACTTGCTTATTACCCTGGGATTATAGGGTCCTCTGCAGCAAATGCAGGATGCACATTAATAAAAACTCATATAGTGCCAGCAGAATGCGCGAAGGAGGAGAGACCGTTTGAAATGTCAGTTAAGTCACTAGACTGATAAAAAGTCCCCCAGAAATAAATATTATTAAAGACAGAATGTCAATGCTTATTGTTTTGTATAGATTGTATAATGCCTTCATTCCTTTCTGATCCAAGCACTTTCTGGGTGGTTGAGTATGCGGTTTTTAGGGCTCTACCTCTGCCAATGCGCTTGCGCATTGCAGATGTCAAGACATATTGGGGCTTAACGAGAGCTTAACCATCAAGGTGATTTGATGCTGTGCCCGTGAAAAAGCGTGTGCACGCATCAAAGCCACCAGCCTCTTTCCCACAGGCATCTGAAGCTCCCCCCAGCGTGCGCTCTGCCTCAGGCATTTCTCCTCCCCATATTATTTACTTCACTTTTCACGGCCGCCAGGCCGTGACTCGCATTTCTCCTCCTCCTCCCCACAGCAATGCCAAGAGCTTGTTGTGAGCTTTCTGTCACCCAATCAGAGGTGTGAAGTTATTACTGGGAGTTCCTGCGGTCACATATTTATCTCATGCTCGCTTTCACCCCCCCAATGTTGCTGTCCTGGGCTTTCGTCCTCCGCCCTTCTCTTTGACTGTGCTCCATCAGGCAATGCTCCTCACGGTGCTCCCTATGCCCCTGCATGCCTGCATAGACACTTAATCTCCCCTTGCCGATCTCCCGCTTCCCCCTAAACCTGCCTTTCATATTTTCTATGTAAGCGCACATATTTCCAGTGAGTTTCGTTTTCCGATCGTCACCGTGTAACTTCTCTCTCCTGCTCTCACACTGACTCTTTTGCTTGTTGCCCAGACATGCCCGTTTCTCTCTCTCTTCCTGTAAGAACCTCTCTCTCTCTCTCTCGTGTACTTTATTAGCAATGGCAGCCTTGTTTCCCTGGTTCCCTTGCCTGTGCCGTTTATTGCTTGCCCCTGACCGCTCTCCTTCCCGTAGCACCCCTGCACCGTTTTTGTGAGATTTCTGTCACCCAATCAGAGGTGTGAAGTTATTACTGGGAGTGTAGTGTAGTTCGTATTTTCCCAATAGGCTCTGCGCATTGGAATAACATAAACAGCAGTGTAGACGTAGGACTGAGGTCATCTAGGTCTCTACTGACTATGTTTGATTTAATTAGTTTTGCCAGCTAGCTCAGAGGTCACTAGAAACTTTTTCGAATGAACAGGGAGGAGTGAACTTCCCTGATTAGACAAGAAGGGATTCAGTTTCTGACAACCGCATAAACATGACAACTTTGCTCCCCCAGAATAAAGAGTGTATCTCTAGAGTCGGGTGAAAACAATAGACAGCTATTTCACTCAGTCAGTCGTGCATGCTTAGTTCCACCAGAATGCAGAGAAATAGAGAGACCGGCGTTTTCAATAAAAGTGTTATTTTATTGAGCAGTCTTCTTTCTCATGCAAGAGAAATGAATTGCCACAATTGAAATACTTATTATAAAGTACAGTAAAAGTAGTATTATGAAATAATACTGTAAAAGCATTGATATGGTTTCTTAGCCATATGATACTTTAAAATGCATAAAATATATACATACATAAAAACATTGACTAACAGACTCAACTGATGCTTCTAAGATACGCCTACCCCAGTGTACCTGACCTAAGCCTAATACGTGGGAAGGAGTAAGTAAGTAGCAGTTTTAAGTTAAAGTTAGGTTTTTGCCAAGGATCGGAAGCAAGAATTCTCTAAGGTTTTAATCAGATCCGTACCTTGATTATAGAATGAAGGAGGTCTTGTCTCTCGCTTCTCAGGACTCAATCTCCCAGGCAACCCGCGACGGTGACTTGGGAACACCGGAGCTGGATTTCTCGGCGTGAGAAAAGGCAGCTTCTCCAGCGCAAAAGGGGAGGCGCGGCTTCCTTCGGCTCTGGCAACAGCTGGGCTCTCGGACAAGTAGAACGTCGCTCTGCTCCCCACCACCATGTGTTTGCTTAAGGCAACGTTGGTATATTTATACGTAAAAGGTGCCGGGTTTGACGTAAGGTTGGGCATAAGACGTCACTAAGAACTAACAGTTCTTTCTAGACTCCAGGAGTTCTTGTGCAAAACAAAAGCAGGGGGTTTTCCCGGGCTGCTGGAGGCTTGGTTTGTTTAAAGAACGCGTTGTGCTTTCTAGGAGTCTATGAGAGTAGCCTTGCCGTGCTTTGGACTGCATGGGCTATTACTAAATATGGATATGATTCTTATGCCTTTATAAGGATATTATTTATTATAACCACATCAGGGCATGAATCGGGAATATCGAATTAGGGTCCTAGATAGAAATACAACACCCACTCCACGTATTAATGTCCGTCCATTACTAAAAAATAAGGAATATTAAACATACGATGCATGTGTGTTTTCCAACTCACCCCAAAATACATAATTGCATTTGAAATGGTGTATGGTTTATACACGAAAATGAGTATTGGTACTGTACGTTTTTAAGCAGGGTTATCATTCAGTTAAATGCATATATATCAGCTGAACGAATTGCGAAAATTACACATGAAATGGCTCTGTATACAGAAGAGAAGGTCAAGACCATTCCATCACATATCTATACGATACTGTACATGTGCTAGAGGCTGAGGTAAAATATTGTCTCTAAAAATAGAAGCTCTGTTCTCTAAGAATAGTTCAACTTTAAGCAAAGTACCATGTGCCGGAAAAAATGTTAAATATTTTTGATTTGAAAGAAAAATAATTTCGCTTTCAGGGGAAAAATAGTTCCAAATGTTTTCAGTTTGCTTTGTTTAACAGAACTGAAGGCCAAATTCAGAGTTCAGGGAACGCTGTGTGCTTGTTGTTTTAAAGTTATTCTTGTTGTTCAGGGGAGAACATCATATCAGAGCGCTGTTAAATTCTGCCAAAGTTTCCTAGGCAGGGGAGATTTATGGTTTCGTTCTGCCCAGATCTTCCCTGAGTTGGAGTAGTTCGATCTTGTGAGGAAATGGGGTGTATTATATAGTGCGGTTGTGTGACTTCACCATATAATACACTTACTAACCGCTTTAGGAAAAGTAGGTTTTAATTGTTAATCCCTTTAGCACCATCCTGGGTAGCTCTGGCTGTGAGCAGCAAGGCTTTCACAAAGGAACAAGAGTAAAGCATTTAAACTGCACCAAAGCAATTGAAGAAGAAATAACGGATACTAAAGAAATCCAACACAAATTTATAATGGGATGTATTTTTAGACACCAAATGAAAAAGATTATCTGGATTGTTCCAGAAATGTAGATTTCAGAAGATAGAGTAAATATGCACTTCTTAACTCCACCGCAAACAAGCATCGGCAAATTCATCAAATTTGACACTTGAAAACTTTTTGAGAAAAACCTATGGCTAGTTATATTACGGTCGGTTAGAGTTACTTTGGGTGACCAGTCAGGGGGACCAATAAGATCCTTAGAAACAGTTACCTCAGCAGGGGAAGCAGTCTCCAGTCAGTTCCAGGCACTTTGATCTCTCTGCTGTAGGTTCCTATGGGAGTGGTCCTGATGCACGTGATAGAGGATGGATACAATGCAATCAACGGGGTTCTTCCTGTGGATACCCCTCTGTCCTCAGAGGGGGTGAGGTCCTGTGGATTCAACATCCCTCAAAGTTCTCTTGTTTCTGCTAGAAGCTGAGTATTGCTATCACAATCAGTTTCAGTTTTTAATCGACTATCCGAGATAGCCATAAAAGAGCAATCATTATAAAATCTTATGTCCAGTACAAACAAGATAATAGGATAATAACATCCTATATAACGTTAACATAACAATCACATATTATTTACATCCTAATTGAGGCAGAATTAAGTTTTGCACATGGAATAATCGATTTGAACTATTAAAACCTATTAAAACTCATATCTACTCTATACTGCTAAAAAACTGAGGGCTTATCTCATATTTATTGCCTTCAAAATGAACAAGAAAACACTGTAGTAAGTCAGAGATTCACCCAAAGTCATCAGGAATTTCATGATGTGTGTAATAAAAAGTGGCTTTAAATAAAAACATCTAAGATTCTTATAAAATTAGCAATAAACAAAAAGTGCAACGTGCTTTGTTTACTTAGTCTGTCACATAGATATAAATGGTCTTCTGGCGGATGAGACCTCATTGTAGGGAAAGCTATAAGGTAATGAACAACTCCACATCTTAATCTGATGAGAACAAAACAATGCTGTACATAGGACGTCTGATAAATCATTATTCGTACTTATCTCAGTGTTAAACGACATATACTGGGTAACGGTAATTTTATTTTTTTCCTCCTTGGATCTTTGGTCCATTCTACATTGTAGAAAGGTATCGCTAATCTCTTTCTTTGTATGTGAAAAGGTTTTAGATGTTTCTGCCCATACTGTTTTATACATATTTTCTAAGACAGTATTAATGTACAGCAGCCATGGAATCTTTAGGGCATTGTGTAGCTTAAGGCAATCTGAAATAATTGATTTGGTAAAAGATGTTTCTTTCCTTTTCCATATAGAATCCCACAATAGCAATGGTCGGGCCAGTAGGAGATATTCTAAAAACTGGAGACCCACCTCGTTATGAGCAATGGTATTTGATGCAGAATGTGGTTAAAAGACCAAACGTTTCAGGAATAGGTTTTCTTGCACTTGTAGGTCTTTAATGTTTGTGTGGGCCCATAGCCCTGCCCCGTAAATAGCTATACTTGTTCCTTTAGCTTTATATAAGGCTACCATCTCATTAACTGGTCAACTCCCCAGTTTGGAAGAAGATTTTTAAATGCCCTGGTTTGCCCTAGTCATTTTAGCTTTGGCAGTTGTAATGTATCGAGCCCACAAGCCATTTTCTGAAAAGACAATACATAAATAGCAGAAAGAATTCACAGACTTAATAGGGCTTTTTCGAATATAAAAAGTTTAAGGGGATTTGGGTTTGGGCTCACAGATCATGGTATATGTTTTAGGTTTTTTTGGGACCATTTTCTTATGTAACATAAAATCAGAAAATGCATCCACAAGTCTCTGTAGGCCTATCAGGGTTCTTGCTACGAGTACGGCGTTGTTCGCATATAATAAAACAGATATCGGACGACCTACCACCATGGGGGCGTCAGCATGTATTGCCTGTAAATTTTTTTTTTTTATGTTCAAATCATATTTTATTTTATAAAACAATAACAGAAATGATAACAGAGATGATGGCGGCAAGAAGGCATCAGAAGAATTACAGTCGTGTTACAAAAATACCGCAGTCAGACATGGGTTATTACACAAAACAATACGTATACAGTGAAGGAAAATAAAGTACCAACCTTGCATTCTCACATTTGTATATAGTTCCGTAAAGCCCTCCGTCTAAAACAGGTCATATAGTACCATTTATATTTCATCATTCCTGCTTCGTGATTCTAAGATTGTCAAGCCCGTGAGCACAAGATATAGCCATTACAGTTCACACCGCATGCAACCCATAATTCCCTGAATACAGACCTCATCATTTGGAACTTCAGGGTGGGTCAAAGGTGAAGGAGGCTCGGTCCAATGAAGACCATAAGTTTTTGTTGGTGACCTGCCACGGTGATGAGTGTAACGCGGGGTTGTCAGTGCCCCTGATGCAGGACAGCCATTCCCTCCATGCATTGAAGGAGACCTCACCTGTTGATTTCCAATTGCACAGGATCACCTTACATGCTAGAGTTAGTAGAAGGTCCAGGAGCTGGCGGTCATGGTCAACCTTTAGTGCTGGATCTAATGCTCCTAGGAGAATGTAGATGAATTCCCTCGTGGGATGTATGTGGAGCGTGTGCCCAATGTAGTCAAAGATTTTTGCCCAGAAGGTGTGAAGCATGGGGCAATCAAACAGCATGTGCGGAAGGTCACCAATACCAGAAGAGCAGTTCCAGCAATTCGGTGTATCCCGCAGGCCAACCTTAAATAGCCTCTGTGGGGTCCAAAATGCCCTGTTAATAATCATATATTTGGTCTGTGATAGTATCGGTGATACCTTGTGTGTGAGTGCTGATGCATGTATCCTGACCCAGTCTATACTTATGCCAGTGTTGTTTGTTTCTGATTCCCATTTTATCTCATTGCGCCTCATCGACTTGTTTGCCGTTGGCGCCAGTAGTTTATATATTTTAGAGACAAAATGTCCAGAGGATTGAAAGTGGGGTAGCATAGCTTTTAGCCAAGGCTTCACTAGCTTGAATGTTTTAGTGGATAAGGCTGATTTTAGCTTTAAGAAGGCATAGAAGTCGATCGGTAGTAGGGAGTGTCTGGCCTGTAGAGTCGAGAATGGCAGTGGCATATTATTTTCATATAGATCAGAGACCACATTAATACCTTTATCGGACCAGTGGTCCCATATGATGGGTGATCCGCTAATTTTAATGGACGGGTTACGCCATAAGGACGCAGAGGAGGAATTGTGGATCCGTTGACCAGTGGCATGGATGCGATCTAACCGCAGAAGTGCTCTCTTGGTATTGAGCATGATGTATTTAGAGTTCGTGAGGTGTGAGAGGTCCATTGTTAGGTCTGCGGAGAGCGGGGCTTTGCCTATAATGGATTTCTCAATACTGATCCATAAGGGCGTGTAGACAGGGTCTTCGGTAAACCAGGAGGCTCCCTGCTTACAGAGAAAGGCGGTCTGGTAGTTTCTGAAATTTGGCAATCCTAATCCCCCCTTAATCTTTGGAAGTTGCATTGCCTGTAAATTATTATCTAAAAACAGAGGGAATAAAATCGGTGCTAAAACGCACCCTTGGCGTTTTAAAATTTGTTGTACATTCTCCCTGGGGACCAAAACGGACCTGGCTAGTTAATTATTCATACAAACGGCAAAGGAAGCCAATGATCGCCCTTGGTGCTCCCATTCCCTTTGGGGTTTCCCAAAGCAGGTTATGGTCCACTAAGTCAAATGCACTACTCAAATTGGCAAAGCAAAGGTATAGGTTGCCTGCCTTTGCCCCGGTGTACTTGCTGATAAGCAACACTAGATTTGTGCATTGCGTGGTGGTCCCTATCCACTTTCTAAACCCAAACTGCACTGGTGTTAAAACAGAGTATTCAGTTGCCCATTCTTCGAGTCTTAACAGAAGGACCCTGCTCATCACTTTCATATCCATATATATGAGTGAGATAGGTCGATCATTTCTATGGTCTTCTTTATCCCCCTTTTTGTAAATGGGTATGATAATTGATTCACCCCATGTCTGGGAGATTGTATCTATAGCAGCTATATTGAACAATCTAGTAAGGATGGGGCCCCATAAGGTAGGAGCTGATTTATACACATCAACTGGGACGCCGTTCGGCCCTGGGGCCCGACCCCCGACCCCTGGCACTCGCATGGATTGCCTGGATCACAGTCAAATCTTTCCCTTGGCGATAATTTGTCTTCTGGGCGACCAACAAACTCAGGTGCAAATGTGAACATCTGGTTCTTGTCTCTGGTGCTGCACAGCAGCAGTTGGCGGTGGTGTGAAGATTCTGGGCTACCAACATGCATCTGTTGTGTGTGACCTGTGCTGCGAACAGGAAGTCAGCCACCTGACCCTTCGAGTCTTTTGCTTTACTTGGGCTCTGGAGATTACTTCCCCATGAGCAGAACACAGCAGGCATAGTTGCCTCTCCTTTGCCTGCCCCCAGGTTCAGTAGGTGCCGTCCATACCAGTGCAGCCTCTTTTCTGGCTTTACGATGCACCAGGGCAGACTTTCTTTGGTCCTTCTTCCAGTCCAGTCGAGATCTGAGTTCTGGGTGCCAAGAGTGCTCTGCTTATGTTCAGAAAATATCTTCAGGGTAGATGTGGTCAGTAAGTAGTGGGCTACTAGGTTCCCTCCCTCCTATTACATCTTCCTGGGAAGAGTGGCATCGGTTTATTCCAAGAAGGACTATTCTGCCCACTCCCAACATGGCGAACCCCTCTCTTGGCGTTCAGAGCGCCCTAGTCCAACTCAGAGTTGTGGCTATCAAGGGGGCTACATGCCCCTGAAAAAGGGGTTGCCAACACTTTTCCCTTCTTTCCAGGTGCCAGCTTGTCTGCCTAACTAGTGGGGCTGCTCCTCTTCTAAGTGTTTCAAATATGCCCTTCAAATGTGGCTTCTCCTTTGCTGTTCACCTTTTGGGCTAATACCTGTGTGGCTTCCGGCAAGAGATAAGTAACACCTTTCTTCTGTGCAGACTTCTTTTGTAATCTGGGAGTTGCTGGCACGTCTCCCCTGGAGGGCAGAAAGCTGTCTTGGCGACAAACCTCCTCTGTGCAACCATTAAGGGCGCAGGAATCTAAAGGCAACAAAGTGGCAACTGCAGAAAAGTTGCACACCGCAAAAAGTTACATTAATTTCAACGTGAGTGTCAAGTTGGGCTTAAAGTTTCAAGTTGATTGATACCTTGGTGTGTGCGCCATTTCAAAGTTAGACCCACTGAGGAGCCAGCACACTAATGGTGCCTTGGCCTTACATCCCGACTTAACACTTAACTGGTCAGTAGGACAAGTACTACAGAAAATATCTGCGTCCCATGCCAGTAGAAAGAAAAAAAAGTCCAAACTATCCTGGAAAGTTCCTGTGCACTAGATCCATTAGCCTCTTGCTAACATCTAGCTCAGGATTCACAGGTTCACTGCAGAGTAGACCATCCTCCTAACTAATATAATTCCTTCCAACCGGTCCTTTACTGACCTTTTTTTGGGCTTCCTACTGGAGTGCCACAAGCGTGGTACATTCTACTTATGTTTTAGGGAATTTCTCCTTGGTAGGTCATATGCCATTCAACTTGTGTTTTAAGGAATTCCTCCTTGGTAGGTCATACAAAATTTCTCTCCGGTAGGTCGCTCTGGCAGTGACCCAAACACCAACACCTGGTCTCTTCTTATGCCTCATCCTCCAGGGGTGGAGGTTGCCATGGCCTATTCCTTCTCAGAGTCATTTCTGATCTGCTCGTAACATTTCTCTTGTATTTGCAAATACGAGAAAGTCCCAGTCTCCTCCAGAGATTGACATGCAGTTTGTCGTCTGTTCAACAAAGCTGATATGGTCCAAGCCATGTAGGCTTGTAGTCTTGGCACTAACTCAGGTACAATTATATCACTGCTAAGTGTCAGCACCTTGCTTCTCTTTTACTCCTCCATCAACTATGGTTGCCTTGCCACTGACTTTGTCATAATGTATTGATGTACATTATTGCTTGCTCGTGCCTGTTAATTCAGTCTCCATGGTGATGTCTTGTGTGAGACAGTTGGAGAGAAGGTTTGGAAGAATTTAATTTTCATGTGCAGTGCCTTCCTGGTGCAGCTAAGAAAGCTGCGGATTGTCTATCGAGATTGCCCATTGAAAATTGCAGTGATGTTCATGATGTTGAACCTGCTGGGCTTTGCTGGGTCAAAGATCCAGCTATTACAAAAGATGAGTGGGAAAAGGCTTTGTCTGATTGATGTAACCCTTCCCCTTGTTATTGATTTTGTGATTAAGGGTTGGCCTGAGTGTTGCCTTTTTGGTCTGTCAGAAATGAACTTACTCTGTGTCAGTCAACTCATGCGAGGAGAAAGGGTTGTGCCCCCAAGAAATCTTAGACCCAAACCGCTGAAACTTCCGGTCCTGAGGTCCGTTGGTGTGTCTGTTGGCGCTGCTTGCTGGGCTTGCTGCTGCTGCCATCCTCCCTTTCGCCTGCCTCTCAGCCTGCCGGTGGCGTGAACCGGCCTTCGAGCTTACCGGTGTGGGGAAGCGCCGAGCGAGACAGGTGAGCGGCGGCGTTGGAGAGATCGGCAGAGGAGGGATTCCCTGAATGTGGCTATGCTGCGAGCGCTTTTAGCACGGCAAGAGATCTCCTGAACGCGGCTGTGCCGCGGGTGTCTGATAACGCAAGAGGTCTTCTGAACGCGGCTGGCTGTGCCGCGAGTGTCTGCTAATAAGGCGGGAGCCACAGGAGATTTCTTGAGTGCGGCTGTGCCAGGAGCGTCTGTGGACACGGCAGGAGCCACAAGGAGCCGCAAGAGACCTCGGCGGCGAAACAAAGCAGAGCGGAGCGGCACGGCACAGCAGCGGACCTTACAGGAGCACACGGGCCCGCGGACTCCGCTCAGCCTAGAACGCTCGGCTGTGCGCAAGCCTGCCTATCTTCTCCCCCTGCTCTCTCCCGGGAAGCGAGGGAGAGAGGCGACGCCCGCCCCAGCGAGAGAGGATGGACTCCAAAACTGAGAGTCAGAGCCAGAGAGTCGGAGAGCTTGGGAAGAGAGGTCAAAAGCAGGAGAAGCTCCGAGCTCACCCAGGGACTATTCTGGTAAGGACCACCTCTTGAAGCATCCTCGGGTAACGGCATGAGGTCAGGAAGGGCCAGGGGGTCCCCGGAGCCAAAGCCAAAATCGAAGGCAAAAACGGGAAACAGGAAAGGAAACAAACCCAAGCTCACCCACCGGCACTGAGCCGAATCTTACCACAACAGAGCAGGCATTGGCGCCGAATCATATCAAAACAGTGCAGGGATCGCCAACGGCCTTGATCCAAGAGACCTCAGCAAGAGAATCACACACTGCAAAAAAGCTCCACCAACCGAAAATATATACAAAGTTTGAATTTTTAAAGGATGCGGGCTCAGCCATTTTCTCGAGCAACAAACATCTGCATGGTCAGCAAACCCCACTGCTCCCCTTGTTACTGAGACCAACATGTTCGCCACCACCATTGCTTGAAATGACTAAAAGCCCCTTGTCCCTAGAAAACACCACGGCAGACTCTCACCAGCGTGGTATCTCAAAGCACAGGAACATCGGCACACCTCAGGAGACCTCAATCGCAAGAGGAAAGCCCCACGACTCAACTTCCAATCCGCAATTATCACCCGCCTACTCAGCCGGCCAGGCTATATGCAGTCTGGGTAATGTCCTGCGGTCCCCACTGGATGATCTTAAAGAGAATGCAAAAACTACTTCGGCACCAAAACTAGCTGATAAATTAGATAGTCATCCAACCGAAAGGGCTTCCGGGGCCGGACTACAGACATTAACACCAGCTCTCCCCAAGGAAACACAACCTAGCCCGGCGCTGGGCATACAATCTATGAGCCACAGCCACAGCACACCCATCAAGTCCCACTCAACGGCTGGATGTGCTCCACCATTCACAGATCCGGAAACCTATGGCTTAGTAACAAGCACCTCGGGCAGGGAGGCAGCATGCCCTCACAAATCTAGCCGGAAAGCTGAAGGCAGGGCAATAGTGTCTTGCCTTAACACACAAGAATGGGAAGACATGCTAGCAACCTATACACAAGATCACAAAGAGCCCCACTCCCTCGTCCCATCTCTGGTAGCCAACAACATCAACAACTCCATTAACATCTCTAATGAGAAAGAGCGGGGGAAGGAACACAACACCGGAACCTGGAACTCACTGCTAAACACAATCCAGCTAGCAGTAGATGCCCTGCAATATCAATCAGAAAAAATGAAGTTACAACTCACCCTTCTTAATACACTGGCAATTTTTACAGCCGGCATCGACGACAAGCTGGGCAACCTGAATAACCTGATAATGAGAGCACAAACAAGCACCTACCTGAGCTGCAACTGCAGCCAGGCAGTGGACAAATTAGCCACACTGCCCTCAATGTTAACCGACTTAATAGGCGATATAAGGAATCTACACAGAAGAAATGCAACAAAAGAAATGGGGCCCAATAAAACCAAAGAGGGAGACTCCAGGAGCAAAACATCCGGAACAAAGCTAACCGCCCATCATGCCCCTGCAAATGAGGAGACAACTCAGACGGGACTGGAGTTCCCGCAAATTGCCAAACAACGGCGCCAACAAAAAAAGAAAAGGTCGCAATCAAAAACCTCAAATAGCTACAACAAAATACTTCCCCATCTTCTTTGGCCCAAAGGAAAAATCTTCAGTTAACATAAACAATGCCCATTCTACAGATGGGGAAAACCATATGCACAGCGGCTAAATCCAGCAGCAAAAATTAAACAGCAGCTTGCCTGACCAAGAAGGGCAATGGTCCCAAGATGCACACAGAGATGAGGCAACAAAGACCAAACCGCTTACACAGCCTAGCAGCACTAAGAACAATCAAGAGTGGGTCTCCGAAGGCCAAGCGGGAGTCCCAGCACCTCCAAATAAGGAGCCCCCCTTCCAAAGGGAAATACCCGATGTGACGACCAACCAAGAAACATCAATAACAGCCGCAAGCAAGCAACCACCCACGTCAAACTCCAAGGCGGGGGGTCAGGAAAAGAACCACTGGCTCAATGCCAAGCTCAAATCATGAAGATCTAACTAGAGACACACCAATCATGACTATTCATTCTGTTCCTAGCCAAAAAGAGTACTTACAGGTAAAATAGCCATTCGAAACGCGAACAATACTAAAGCAAACCATTTCAACCAAAGCAATAACACACACCGCCAATAAGCCAGGCGAAGGTAACCACCTGGCATTTCACGAAGCTCAACCACGTCATGGCTCATTAGTCCAAGCACATCATAAATCAATAAAACAGCAGGCGGCGGAAGGAAGCATACAACAATCAACAGAGATCTTGGTTTTTCACCCGGAATACACGTCACAAGGGCAGCAGGACCTGCTAAATCGTGGTAACATCCTTAGACTAACGGAATGTATTCCCAATCTGGGGGGGGATAAGTACCAAGGACTTCCTCTCAGTAGAATTTTTACCCGCTGCCAACCAAAACAGCCCGGAGGCGACCAAGACAACTTGGTCCTCTAGTAATGTTGCAGATTCTATCTTAGCGGAAGCAGAGCAATTCAAGAACTGGGGCATTAGGCTGGTCCCCCTACAAAGACCAGCTTATCCCTTGCCACTCCTGAGGAGGATAAGACCAGAATCAGAGACACAACAGGTAAATACCTCTAGTGTTCTCAGGGGCGCCCTGGGAAGCTCGCCCAAAATAAGAGAGAACAGCCCCTGGCAGCGACCAACGGAAAGCCGACGGTGGCAGCTGGCTCCAAGCTAGGATTCACAACGAGCAGGCAAAGCCCAGTTCTAAAGGACGATCAGACCCGCACTTTCACCACTACTAAGCCCTTGCGTGGAAGTCCGCCAAATAGGAACACACGTAGCCCCCGGGGACGGGCAGAAGCTAGTATAAGGGGGGCATCATACCAAAATCGAGCACCAACAAGGGAAACATTGTCCCGAACTATCTTCATACGTCCTGAGGAGGCTTGACGCCACCAACAAATTAGAGACGGTAAAAGGGAAAGGGCACCAACTATAGGCATCTGTTCTTGGAACATAAACGGCATAACCTCAAAAATGGACGACCCAGACTTCCAAAAGTATATCTTTCTCTTTGACATAATAATGCTGCAAGAAACCTGCCTTACAGCTTCACAACATATCACGGGCTTCACCTGCTATTCAACAGCAGCGATCAGAACTAACAGATTTGGCCACCAGTCAGGAGGCTTGGCCACATACGTATCCACTACAACAATACCTTCAGCAGTGCTTATGGACTCATTTACATCCACAACCTTAACAGTAAAGATAAAACTACAGCTTGGGAATAAAGAATAAGAGATATGCCTTGTCAACGCATATGTCCACCCCAAATACAGAGTTAAAGATTCTATCAAAATCTCCAATCAATTGGCGGAGTATGTCACTCAGATGGAAAAGCCACTCTTCCTCCTGACAGGGGACTTTAACCAAAACTTACTTGGCTCATCAGTAGAAGAAGAGGCTTTGGATCTAAACAAAATCTACACTATACCATCACAAAGTGCCCCTCTAAACAGGAGAAAGCATCAAAACAACTTTCTACTCCAAGACCTAGAACACCAAAACCTTTGGGCACTAAATGGAAGATTTATGACTGACTCTCCTCCAGTAGAAACCTTTTATTCATACACAGTTAGCTCCATCCTGGACTATACCTTTGCCAGTCTGGCATTATTTCCACACATCCTAGGGTTCAGAATGGGGGATAAGGGTGAAAGCAACCATCGTCCCCAGGAATGCCACATGACATCAAAGACGCCAACTGAAATTAGGCCAGACAAAATGCTTGGGCCGATTTATTCCATTAATCAAAAAAGGATCAAATGTACGCCAGCCTATTCAACTACTCTGGCCGAAACTTCCCTTCAACTATACAATACACAACAAGCACTGGCGTTGCCAATAGGTCTCGCAGTAGGAAAGTTGGAGCTATTACAATTGCAAATAACAATGCCTTTTATTTTTGTTTTCATTTTAAAAACATAAAGGGCTTTGTCATTTACAAAAGCAATAGCTCCAACTTTCCTACTGCGAGACCTATTGTGCACTGCACAGTGTGGGTGAAAGTGGCACTGCGTGGGTGTGAGTGGCGTTGCGTGGGTGATAGTGGGCTTGCGTGGGTGTGAGTGGTGTTGCGTGTCTGAAAGTGGTGCTGTGTGGGTGAAAGTGGCACTGCGTGGGTGTGAGTGGCTTTGCGTGAGTGAGTGGCGTTGCGTGAGTGAGTGGCGTTGCATGTGTGAGTGGCGTTGCATGGGTGAGTGGCGTTGCATGTGTGAGTGGCGTTGCATGTGTGAGTGGCGTTGCGTGGATGAGTGGCGTTGCGTGGATGAGTGGTGTTGCATGTGTGAGTGGTGTTGCGTGGGTGAGTGGCGTTGGGTGAGTGGCGTTGCGTGGGTGAGTGGCGTTGCGTGGATGAGTGGCGTTGCATGGATGAGTGGCGTTGCGTGGATGAGTGGCGTTGCGTGGATGAGTGGCGTTGCGTGGATGAGTTGCGTTGCGTGGATGAGTTGCGTTGCGTGTGTGAGTGGTGTTGCGTGGGTGAGTGGCGTTGCGTGGGTGAGTGTGGTGTAGCGTGGGTGTGAGTGGCGTTGCGTGTCTGAAAGTGGTGCTGTGTCGGTGAAAGTGGCACAGAGCCTTTAATGTGGCCTGGCGCAGGAGAAATGCTGCTGCTGGGAACAGATGGCCTGGCCGTGAAGCAGGGGGCGGGGCAGCGCTGGGGAAGCCTGTGGGAGGGTGATTGATGCCTTTGATGTGGCGATATTAAACACCCCCCCCATGACGAAGTTAAACAGTGGAAATTCATTGGGAGAGCAGACTAAAAGTCACGTGTCACGATAGCGCACGTGATGCATTAACACATAACCGCATCTGCCTTGACAACGCAGAATGCACAATTGGATTGGTAAATTTTGTGGCTGGAGCTGTACAGTGTTTCCTGTCACCAGGTTTGTGTTGCTGTCACGTTTTGCATCGGGTGTCCACTCGTAAAGACCTTCTTCTGCCCGGAGGACAATTTGCACTGTTTGAGGTCTGGGAACCTATGCTTGGCACGTGCCGTTGGGCCTCAAAGGCGTCGTTCCTGTTCGTGTGTTTCAAACGTGCGATCCTTCGTGCACATATTTTAATATTCTAGATAAGCGAGTTTGTCAGTTTGTAAGCGATTATTATTAATATTCTGGGCAGTCTCTGTGCCGTTTCTGCTGTTTTATTGTAGGGAATTTGAACTGTTGAGACAATATTTTATTTAGGAGCCTTTATGTTAAAGGCTAAAATTGTAATGCAAACACAAAATGCTGCAAAATGAAAGCACTGGTGAGAATAAATGTGACGTTGAATTTTCTGGTTTGTGTAAAGTGCGCAGCTCCCACGGACGGAGCATCTTGGCGCTTTAGCTTCGCTTGATGTGGTGCGCGAGGGCTGCAGCTGTGCTCCAGTACTGTAACAACGCACGTGCCTTACTGGCTAGGCCTGCTAGTGTAACGCCGGAAGCGCCAACTTCATATACGGCGCGTGGTCCGTGTTTTTCAGAGTGTAAACCATTCACAAACATTTTCACGTTAGTGGTTGATATCAGCAAGTATACAAGATCTTATTTATGCTTTTAAATTTGAAATTCCGATTACCAGAAACGTATGTTCAAAGCAAACCGTCATGTGGTTTGAAGGAAAAGTCCACCTTTTGCACGGGCTTAAAGCAGCCCCACAGCTTTGTGTGCAGACAATGACGCTGCCAGGCTCTCTGCTCTGCTAAGCTTCTGTGAATGAGCGTTCTGATTGTTTTAGGAGGGACGGAACTGAAGTGCTGGCGGGCAGAAAGGACGGCCATGCGAGGTGGGAGGAGATTGAGGCGTCCGCAGCTCTAGTGTGGCAGGCAGATGGCGGAGGGAAGCCGGATGGGGGCGGGAGAGCCTGGGGCGGGAATGCGAGCGAGGGGAGGCGGATTAGGAGGGAAGCCGGATGGGGGCGGGAGACTGTTGGGGGGGCGTGCCTGTGGGAGGGTGATTGAGAAATGTTGCGGCGGATCAGGAGGGAAGTCTGATGGGGGCTGGAGAGCAAGTATACAAGATCTTATTTATGCTTTTAAATTTGAAATTCCGATTACCAGAAACGTATGTTCAAAGCAAACCGTCATGTGGTTTTAAGGAAAAGTCCACCTTTTGCACGGGCTTAAAGCAGCCCCACAGCTTTGTGTGCAGACAATGACGCTGCCAGGCTCTCTGCTCTGCTAAGCTTCTGTGAATGAGCGTTCAGATTGTTTTAGGAGGGACGGAACTGAAGTGCTGGCGGGCAGAAAGGACGGCCATGCGAGGTGGGAGGAGATTGAGGCGTCCGCAGCTCTAGTGTGGCAGGCAGATGGCGGAGGGAAGCCGGATGGGGGCGGGAGAGCCTGGGGCGGGAATGCGAGCGAGGGGAGGCGGATTAGGAGGGAAGCCTGATGGGGGCGGGAGACTGTTGGGGGGGCGTGCCTCTGGGAGGGTGATTGAGAAATGTTGCGGCAGATCAGGAGGGAAGCCTGATGGGGCGGGAGAGCCTGGTGGGGGGGCGTGCCTGTGGGAGGGTGATTGAGAAATGTTGCCGATGCGCGTGCATGTTTAATCACGTGGTTCACGTGAACTGCATGAAAACCGCGGGGCTGAAAGCCCTTTGGTTTCAGGATGTTTTCGCCACTTGAATTCTCGCTCCGCTCGATGCGCTTGCGCACATCGATAGGTCGCGAGACCTAAAAACCAAATGCAGCTGGGCATATCTCTCACTGGGAGCAATACACAGGATCACTGCTAAAAGAACTGACAACTAAGACCGCCCCAAAAATTAATTTCTATTAAGAGAGCAGTAAAACCAACTCAAATAGAGAACAGAGAGCACAATTAAGGATACAAAAAGGATCAGTAAACCTGATCCTACGAAAGCTAAGATCAGCCCCCAAAAACGTCTACCTACGAGCTGCGATGAAACATCAGAGGGCTGAGCTCAATCGCACAAAATGGAATATAAAAAAAGGCGCTGAAAATGAGGCCTGGGCAAAACTACTATACGATACCAAAAGCAATAATAGTGCCCGCTTCTGGCAATCAGTGAACATGATCCTGCGTCCACAGCACAAAGACCTAGGATCTCACACTGTGGAAGAGTCATGGATCAACTAACTCTCCAGCCTCTTTAACGACCCTCCGGAACATGCAGGAGCACAAAGAAGCACCAACACAGAGCCCGACTCCACAACGTTTATGCCGGTGCTATTGACTCAGAGAGAGCAAGGCCTACCCAAAAACAACTTGGACATATCAGCTTCTCAGCAGATAGCCTTAATAACAAAGCAGATTTGTAAGGGCAGGAAAGAAGGAGCTCCAGGACCCAACGGCATTCTGCCAGCCCTGTTTAAGGAAAAAAACACAGAATGGGCGACCATCATGCAACCGTTATTCACGGAACTTAGACTCCTAAATAGAATCCCAGAATCTTGGAGGGGGTCGACGATCGCCCCCATATACAAAAAACGTGACAAAACGGACCCTAACAACTATCGCCTAGTGGCCCTCCTAGACAATGAGGCGAAATATTTTGCGGGAACCATCTTAGAGGCGATTGTGTTATGGGCGGAATCAAACCAGATCATACCACTGAACCAGAACGGCTTCCGGAAAAATACGGGAACAGCAAACCAACATTCTGGCTATCTCACTAATTTTTGATGCAGCAAAAACCCAAAAACTGCCATTGCACCTGTGCTACATCGATTTCAGTGCAGCATTTGACAACATCGAGAGAGGCAGAATTTGGGGGAAACTAGCACAATGGGGCAAATCGCAGCCGATTCTAAACATGCTGAAGCTTCTCCATTCTGATACCTGGGTGCAGGTGAAGCTAGGAAGCGGCACCCATTTGTCATCCAAAGTTCGCACCACCAAAGGCCTCAAGCAAGGGTGCGTGCTTGCCCCAATATTGTTTAATCTGTTCATGGCGGATCTACCAAACTTACTCAATACATGTAACTCCCACTCCCGGAGGTTGGGAGGGAAAACTCTGAGTAACCTTTTGTACGCTGACGACGTCGTATTACTCAGTCACACCTACATCGGCCTTCAGCAGCTTCTGATCCAAATGCACAGTTACCCAACGGAAAACAACCTAAAAATAAATCTGAGCAAGACCCGCACCATGTCAATTAACACCAACAATAAACAACAGAAGCTCTGGACCCTGGGCGGCCAAAAAATTGAGCCAGCATGCGAGTACAAATACCTGGGAGTCACTTTTGACAGAGAAGGTACATTTGTACAGCAGAAGCAGGAAACAAGGAGAGGGGCTCTGATCGCCGTTACATTGAAAAATTTAGCCAACCAACTGATGGGGCCAACTCTGACCCCTTACTTGAAAGTTATTCAGGCTAAGCTACCCCCCTCGATCTCCTACGGCAGCGAGGCACTACGAGGAAGAGACTCTAAGAACCTGGATCCTATCCAGGTAAAAGCCTCCAGAACAATGTTCTCGCTCCCGCCCTACACCTCGCCCGCCCAAATAAGGTTGGAGTTTGGCTTCCAAAACAAGATCTTGCTAGACAGGGAGCCTACATCATTTTCTGCCACAAACTCCGCTCTGCCGCTACTGATGCACTAAATTCGCTGTTATGGCAAGATATACAAAGCAGGGACGTATCTCAGGCAAGAACTCACCTGCAGGCAGCATTGGGGGCCACTAAACTATCTGCGATCTGGGACATGCAACTCGGGCAAACTAGTCTGGAAAAACGTCAAATCTCTTTCCTTATTAGAGGACAAGGCAGCCTTTGCAAAAAGAAATCACGCATGGATGACACTCAATTCGTACAAATCCCTGACACCACAATCATATTTTAGTCAGGGCTATCCAAAAGCTATAAAATTGAGGTTTTTGAAACACAGACTAGGGATTTTGCCCAGCAGAGAGAATCTTCCACCATAGCTCAGGAGTAACGGCTATGAAGCCTGTCCGCTCTGCAACCTAGAGAAGGGCGACATCCTCCACATGACCTGTCTCTGCGAAGAGCTTCGGCAAGCCCGCCAACAGCTCTTTAAGGACCAGCTCATGCAGATAGGGACTAGCACTAGAAGGCAAGCGGTGCTCGCCTGCTTGAATCCTGCAAACACTAAACTGAACTGCAGATATGTCAAGTTCCTTGCGATGATTGAGCAAAGACTGTCAAAACTTCCAAAATAGGCGCTCATCGATACAGCCAACAAGTAGGCGGATATCAGGACGCAAGGGAACACGCTGCCCCGGCCTCAGAAAAAATGCTCTTGGACAGTTATACTGGGTTTTTACTGTATGCTTATTTTTAAAATGATTATAACGAACACTTTTTTTACGATATTTAATTACTTTTTTACAAAACTTTTTTGCACTGGTTTTAATTAACTATGCATAATAAACTTTACCTTAGACCCAAACCTGTGAACCTTGCCCATGAAGGGCATTTGGGGAGGAGTCTTGTTAAGTCTAGGCTTTGTGAGAGGTATTGGTGGCCTGGGATGGGTAGTCAGGTGGAGAGGTCAGGTGGAGAGGGTGGTCAAGGAATGTTATCAATGTGCCACCAACAATAAGTCTCAGGTCACCAACACTGCTCCCTTGTCTCCAGTGGAAGTTCCACAACAAACTACAAAACCCGTTCTCTATGGCATATAAAATGTAGTGTATCAACCGCTATAGTTTCCTCCTTAGCGTAGTGTGGACATCACTATATCTTTCCATATAATCTTAAGCAAAAACCTTCTTTATTTCTTATGGTTTTTTGCACCTCTCATGCCTATTATTTAAAATTCCTCTTTCCATTGACAGGCCTCCAGAAACAACATGTCGGCGACTGGTTTTAGACCCTGTTCAGTCCACCGACCAGCTTTTACCAATAAGCACAACGCACCCTGTCTAGGTGAAAAAATGTGAGAGAGATAAGTGACACCTCACGGGCGAACCACAAAGGGGGCAACTGGCAGGTACCCACCCAGGTCAGCCCACTGTTCTCATCATAGGTAGTCACCTTATCTCCGAAAAACAACAAACGAAGTGTTCTAATTAAGTGTCCAAACAAAGCAAAAACAAGGTGCAGATAGAGTGATAAATAAATCCACTCTACCGTGGTGACGATGTGTAACTAAAATTGACAAGCACACCTATTGCACGATACCTTTATTATTCACTTGAGGTGAGCTGTCAAATTAAAATCGTGTACAGGTTGCTATTCATGCATACCCATTTCACAAGCCAACATGTTTCATTGCCTCCCAATCTATGGCAAATTCTTCAGGGCTTAGACAACACGTCACAGCACCCCAGTTGGACACTCCATTCTACAGACACCTCGCTAAGCCATTTCATCACATACCAGCTTGTGGGTGGGTATTGAGTTCGAAACCAGACACCTTATGTGAATCCTTCTTTTTCTTGCTATCCCTTAGTCGTAATATCGATCAGTGCAGGATTGCCACGGCACAGCGTCTCATTGTACATGAGCCAAGGGTTAAATTAGGATTAGATTTTATGGGTCCTTTTGAATTGTTGAGGCCTTCTGAAAGATTTGTGATTTTAGTTGACTACTCATCTAAGTGGGTTTCCACCAAATGTGTAAGTTCAGTTAGCACCAGAGTGGTTCTGGATTTTCTTAAAGATTAATTCATGAGTGAGGGAGTCCCTAGGTTTCTCATCTCAGACAATTGGGTGCAATTCACCTCACATGAGATGCAAGAGTTTCTAAACGATTTTGGCATAACACAAAGAACTGCTCTTTATGCACCGCAAGCTAATGAACTTGCAGAATGCATGAATAGAGTGGTTAAAGCTTGTGTGAATAGAGAGCCATCGACATGAGAGTTCCTCTTAAGGATGTTCTGAGAGACACTTGGCTGGCTCACCATCCTGCCCTCAATGGAATTTTGCAAAGTTCTCCGTTCCAAATATTAAGGGCAGAGTTGCCTTGTCTAAGCTCAATCCTGGGTGGCTGCCTTCTAGCCAGTGAGGTGGTTTGGATAGGGAAAAGATTGATGCTAGAATTGAGACATATAAAAAAAAAAAACAAGGAAAGATTTGATTTTAAGAAATCAATGACGGCCGAGACAAGGAGAGTGGGTGCTCATAAAGAAACCAAGGTGGCACAAGAAAGAGGTCTCTGAATTTATGGGCCCATTTGTTATAACCTCCATAAAATGGAATGTTGTGACGGTTCACGATGGTAGTAAGTGGAGTATGTCTCGCCTGGTAAGAGTCTGAGGTGATAATCACTGCATACTTTATGTCCTGGTGGTAATCTGCCTGGACCAAGTTTGTCGGAAAAAAATGCCCTCCCAAGTTCACATGCACAAGGTTTTCCTTTAAGATCTCGCCGTACTCCTAAATATTTAAGACTATGTGATGAACTGGTACAATCTCATTATTCTGTGATGAAATGATGCATTGTTGTTTGGTTCTCCTTATTACACACTTCTACTTTCTTCTCTACTTACCTTCTTCTTGTTGTTCTTCCTTTCTTTCTTGTTTTTTTGGTACGGGGGATGGGTTATAATGTATTGATGTACTTTAGTGCTTGCTCGTGCCTGTTGATTCTGTCTCGTGTGAGGCAGTTGGAGACTGGAGAACCGGCAGGCTGGCAGCGAAAGTTGGTGGTGCGTCTTGGAGACATTAAACTTCATTCAAATACTATCCAGTGCCTGTCTCCTTAACAGACTTCTAGCTCAAATCTATACTCCGAGTAATTTGCCCTGGCTACCAAACCTGTACACTGGTGCAAACAGAAATTTCTTAACGTTTGAGATACTACCTCTCAGCCATAGGCACAGAGTACCTGTAAACCTCAGGACAGGAACGTTCTTAGTATTGAAAAAGCACAAATCAAACCTTCCTAGTATTGAAACAGAACAAATCCCATTTGCTCATGCATGGATGTACTTGAGGCCATCTGGGTCCCTTGAAACAGGAGATTCGTTACCCTTAACTCATTTGTGCATACACTGCTCTGAGATAGTAGAAATCAAAAGAACAAATAGAGACAGACTAACGTGATCTCGATTTATGTGGAGAAGACCCACTGAACCCCCGCAAAGACGAAATATAAAAATCTCTCTACCAGCAACTCTTTTAAAGTCTTGTAACATGAGGCGGCTGCGGACTGTCACTAGGGAAAACGAAAAAAGAAGGCTAGTGAGAAAACAGCGTGTGCAAAGCCACAGCGCCGTATTTTAGCGCCAAGACGTGCTGACTTGGCCAATGTTTTTTTTTTTACTTTCGCTCTGCTAAATGCTCCTCGAACCAATATAAGTTTAAGGATAAATCAATGGAGTTCTCCGTATTTATCTTGCAAGACCTATTCTCCAAAATACTACTCGAGCCAATATAGGTTTAAATGAGAAATCAATAGAATTCTCCCTATTTATCTTGCAAGACCTTCGACGTCGATGTTAACGTTTTATTAAAATACTTTATCTCTGACATTCCAAGATGGCCGCAGCCTTTGCGAGCACCAGGCGGAGTTCAACCGGAGAAAAGCTGTACAGGCGGAACAGCAAAGACTGAAAGCAGAAGGATTGGAGGTGTGAAGGGCGTGAGGATGATGCTGGGTGCTCGGAGCTCCTGTTCTGTCAGCGGACTGGTACTTGGTCTGTTGACAGTGGGCGCTGCGCTGCCACATGAGGGCTTTTATGAGCCGCTGCAGACAAACAGTGAGTAACGCATTCTGTTTTGGTGGTGATTTGAGTGGCCCCACCCTACCTGACTGCACAACGTAGTCCTGGGCTGTACTTGTACGCACATGCGTAGTTATTGTTTCCGGCGTTCAACGTTATGGAATGTCTATTTAACCTGTTGAAACGGTTTCACGCTTTGATCGTCCTGTTCGAAATGTATTGGACTTGCATAAATAATGAGAAAAAATTTGGCATTTTTGGATAGAACTGGGCCTCCAGCCACCAGGTGTTAAGTGGGAGAGTATGTGGAGTCACAGGCTGAGATGCCGAATTTGAAACTTGGGCCAGATGCTTTTTTGGATGTGGCAAAAAAACATTTTGAAATGTCCACAACCCAATTTGCGATTTGGTTACTATTCTAAATTCCGAATCTTAGTAGTATGTATCAATGTTTTGCTACCGAATTATAATCTCAAACATACATTTTTTACCTACTTGAAAGGTGGTGGTAACCATTTGCAAAGAAAGGGTCCCCCAGAAACACCTTCCCCTTTAAGAATGTAACAATATTTTTTGAGAGCAGGCAGACCTCTGTCTACTGTTAAAAATTAAACTTAAAACATTTCAATTTTTGTTTTTGAAACAGATCCAGTTTTCTCTTAAAGAAAATAATCTGCGCTTAAAAAAATATGCTTTATTAAAAAACAATCAGACATGATGATCTACTGCCCCCCAGCAGGCCACCATCCGTGTGATGCTTATAATTCCTAATGGGTTGCAAACTTCCACCTACCTAACTAATGTTCATGAGGTAGGTCGATTTCGACCCTCAAGAAATCACTAATTAATAGTTCTAAGGTTTCTTATATTAGGTATTGCAATTTCCTAATAGTGATTCGCGCAAATGAGGACCCTCACACGACTCTGCTCAAGTAGCATAAAAGGTCACTTTTATTATTAGGACAGCCAAAGACACAGACTCCGCAACATTATCTTTATTCAACAAACACCTTGTACGATTTTCCCCAAAACCTTTTTCCCAATTGTATACATCTCCATTCCCCAATGCTTTATTCTTTGCCAACAATCCATAACTTGTTTCATATCAACCAATATTATTTCCATCTTTCCTTTTCTTTCTCACCTACCCTCCCAACCCCCCCCCCCCCCCATAGAGAAAGGAGGAATCCGCTCTAGATTATCCTATCCCTTAAGAACACGCCAACAACACATAACAAAAGGAGACTGTCAATAGTGCCCCAAAGTGACATCTTTTCTCTTTGGTGTCTATAAACAGGACAAGAGTACATCAATAACGTATAACAAAAAACACCCTTCCTGACTTCTTCCAAAGCCAGGGTGGGTGGGTGGGTGGGTCAAAAACACGACGCCACCGCTCCTTCACTAGAATCGAGTGACGTCGCCCTCCCCGCACCTGGACAGCCCCTCCCAAACCCCAAATATCCAATCAGAGCGCATGAGGATAATCCCATTGCGCGAAATACCCCAGGGGGACACCGGCTCATGCCAAGTCCCCCTGGGACCCATCGCTCAAATAAGGACCCTCACACGACTCTGCTTAAGTAGCATAAAAGGTCACTTTTATTATTAGGACAGCCAAAGACAGACTCCGCAACATTATCTTTATTCAACAAACACCTTGTACGATTTTCCCCAAAACCTTTTTCCCAATTGTATAAATGTCCATTCCCCAATGCTTTATTCTTTGCCAACAATCCTTAACTGGTTTCATATCAACCAATATTATTTCCATCTTTCCTTTTCTTTCCCACCTACCCTCCCAACCGCCCCCCCATAGAGAAAGGATGAATCCGCTCTAGATTATCCTATCCCTTAAGAACACGCCACCCAGGAAAACCCTCAGAGTTTCCCTGCCCCACCCAACCTCTTATCACATCCCAACTGTTGCCAATGTGTTTATATTTCTTCTCTCTTTGCTCAAATTTTTATTTTTTTTATATTTTTTTCTGCGAACACCATAAATCCACACACCACAAGTTGGCCAATGCATCACGGAGTTCCATGAGGTAGTATGCTTGCCCCATCTGTGACAGGTGTACACCATCACTTCGAAATAAATGAAGCATTTCGCTGGGAAAAATGCTCATGAGCCAGCACCGTTATGCCCATAGCTGTGCAGACATTTTTTATAGCTCTGTTTAACTTACGGCGAGCTTTCTCGACAGCTGCATGTACTCGGGCACCTCTCCATTGATGTCTATAAACAAATTCAGTCCAAACCACCCGAGTACCCACCCAATTGGCTTTAATTACAGCTAGATCCAGTTTCATTTGTTTAATGAGTGCTAATCCTGACAAGTCCACCAGATCGTTTTCACCAAGGTGTATTATTAACAAGTCTGGTATTCCCCAAGCCGCAGCCAATTTAGATAGCAAGGGAAATAAATCCTTCCATTTCATTCCCCCCACACCTTTCCATAACACTTCATGTTCTTTGCTATACAAACCTAACCCTCGTCCACAAATTTGCTGTTCAGCAAAAATTGATGCCCATTTAACTATGGAATGTCCAACAATCCAAGTCCTCTTTTTGCAAGGGAAATCCAAAACTCGACCTGCGATACAAAAACCAACATTATTACCATAAACACAGCGACAATTGCATTACAATCTCACATATCTGTAACAACAGTTAGATTTCCATCGCCCTATGCATTGTAATTCTTCCTTCCCCCAACCCAACCTAGCAGCTTCCGTAGCCGCGCCTATTCTAAAGGAGTGAGTACCAAAGCATGTTGGATTTTCTCCCACCAATGACAGAGTTTTTCTCAATACTGCCAAAAATTGAAAACAAGTCAACTGATCCCCTTTCTTATGACAAAAAATTGTTCCAGAACGGAAAACTGTGGACTGTATAAATGACCCCCACTCCTCAACAGGGCAACAACCCACCACCCCACTCCCTCCCAATCTCACCCACGTCCCACTCCCTGTTTGGTCTGTCTTTGACTGTCTCAGCCTGATCTGTAAGATTTTTTCCCCAAGGATGTGAATATCCGACGTCTGAATCCCAACTTGGTTCCTTACCAAGTAGTTCCGAAATGCGGAACGCTCCAAAGAAAAGCCACACCATACGTAACCTAAAGCGTACCAACTCCCATTCATTGTAACAACAACCAGGCAGGACTCCTAAAATCCGCCGTAACAAGTCAAATGTAATAGGGTCCCTCAACTGTTTTGCATGCAATTTGTGTTTACCAAAACCTTTCAACATCTTCCTCAAAAGGAAACCTATCTGAACCGCTTTCCCTAACAATAACTGGCTGTAAAATGAAATACCTACAAGCTTGCCTGAAATCGTCGTATGGGACAAACCTTTGTCCATCAAATATAATACAAACTCTAACATAAACTGTTCACTTTCCACTGCTGTACCGTCCTTCTCACGATCCGAAGCATAGCGTAAAAAGTCAGACCACGCTTGCTGGTAACTCCTTCTCGTGGATTCCGCTATAGAATGCTCAACCAGCTCTGCAATCCTCATTCCCCCAGGTCCCAAATGGTCGAAGGGATCGCCGTCTTGTGTCTGTCTACTCTGGGCCCCAACTCCCGGAACCTCTGCCAATTGCAACGAGATAAAGCGTCGGCAATTGAGTTGTTCACCCCAGGAATATGTTTTGCCTTAAACACAATATTCAACTGAAGGATTCGCAACATGAACGCCCTCAACAAGTGTAGAACCTTCACATCTTTTGCTCGTTGCCCATTGACCAGACTTACCATCGCCATGTTGTCTATACGGAACAACACACAGCGATTCTTAAACTCTTCACCCCACACTTGCAATGCAACCAAAAGCGGGAAAAGTTCTAGGAAGGCGATGCTACGACCTTGTTCCAACCAATGAGCCGGTCAAAGCTCCGCTCACCAACGTCCTTCCCAGAACAACCCAAATCCTTGGGCTCCCGAAGCATCTGAGAAAATCTGTACCTGCCACACCGTGTCTTCATCTACAAAATTGACAGACACTCCATTAAAGTCGTCCACAAACCTCAACCAGATAAGCAAATCCTCCTTTATTTTGTTCGTCAGTCTTATGTGATGATGGGGCAAGGAAGCCCCCGCCATTGCAAAACCAAGGCGCCTGCAAAAGGTTCTACCTGCTCTAACTACTCTGCAGGCAAAAGTAAGGTAACCCAGAAGCCTCTGGACCTGACGTAGTTGCTATTTCTTTTCGTCAATGATTTCTTACAGAAAAGACCTGATCTCTTGCACCTTAGCCAAGGGCAAACGAGCCACCATTGCTGCAGTATCGATCTCTATACCCAAGAAGACCAACTTCGATGTCGGACCTTCCGTCTTGTCCGCCGCCAACGGCACTCCAAACTCACCTGCCAATTCCTGAAAACAAGCCAAAACCTTGTCACATTGCCTACTACCAGCCTCACCAACAAACAAAAAAATCATCCAAGTAGTGGCAAACTGCCGCATGCCCAGACCGACGAATAACACACCATTCCAGAAATTTGCTAAAAGTTTCAAATAGGGAACAAGAAATAGAACATCCCATTGGCAAAACACGATCCACATAGTATGCATTGTCAAAGTACATACCCAGTAATTCAAAATCCATGGGATGTATGGGTAACAAACAAAAAGCTGCTTGAATATCGCATTTTGCTAGTTGCGCTCTCGTACCCACCCTGCGAACCATCTGTAAAGCATCGTCAACTGACGCATAAGACACCGCCGTGTCATCCGTCGAGATGCAGTCATTTACTGATTGCCCTTCCGGCCAGGACAAATGATGAATAAGCCTGAACTCACCTTGGGCCTTCTTTGGAATAACTCCCAGAGGCGAGACCATCACATTTGGCAGGGGACAATGTGAGAAAGGACCCACTATTCTACCCAATTCCAGCTCTTTCTGCAATTTTAACCGTACCACATTAGGCAATTCCTTCGCTGATTTGAGGTTATCAGCCCAGTGCAACACTCTAGGACCTTGATACCCAATACGAAAGCCTAACCTAAAACCCCAAATCAGTTTTACTGCCGCCTCGTTATCCGGTAAACGTCCAGACACTGCATCATCGCTTGAAGCCTAATTGGGGTAGGAGCCTTTTGGTATAAGTGGTTGCAGTGTACCTCGCCCCCTCTGTCCCCTCCCATGGTCTCCCTGGTGTTGATTAGGAAAGCACTGGAAAATGGCATGTCTACCCCCACACTGTGCACATTCGTGTTTGAACTTGCAATATTGACGCACACAGGAGCCTCGATTGAAACCCCAACAAGCTCCCGTGGTAGGCAACTGTCCTCTCCCCAATCCACCCTCCCCCATTGTGGTGGTACGCTGCAGAAAGGGCCGATAAGTTATTGGTAAACCACTGGCCGTATGTATCGTGTTGGAAGACGGGTGCCCTGACAACCATTGTAGCCACAACTCTTGGTCCACCTCTCCCCCACGGTTTATCATTAAAGAGACTCACCCTAGCCCGAAACTCTTCATCATAATTCAACCAAGCATAGCCCCCCGCCTGTAGATGTGCCCTTCTGATATCTACGTATTTAAAAAGTGCCACTGCCCTCTCTGGATAACGCTCACAATGGACACTGGCATATATAATGAAGGCAGCCGTCCAATTCTCAATTGTTTTAGGCACCTGTGGGCGGCGGGACAATTCCAGCTCTTTTCCTTAGAACCCTCTCTGGCCTGCAGGTCTCTATGTAAAAGGCGGAAAATATCCACATAATCGTGGCTCCAAATCCTCTGCCTTGTTCTCTGCGACAAGTATGTGCCCAAGGGCATGGCCACCCCCATATAAGGCAATTTCGTACGACCACTCCTTGGAGTCTCACTGCGCCAAGAGCTACTTACTGATGACACCGGGCTCACCCCTCCCTCCCTTTCCTTCTGACCCCCAGACCCCAAAGTTGACTGTGGCGTCTCCTGTGCCCCCGAACACAACTCTTGACCTTTTGCCATCACCCCATTTCCACCCTCCACTGGCCCAACACATGGGCCGCTTGCCAAAGGCCGTGTCCACGCAGCCCACCATTCTGCCTTACCTGCTGGTAGCTGCGAAGCCCTCTGATGAAATTCCTTCAGACCATCACGCTGATGATGTCCGCCATGCTTCATACGCTCCGAAGAGAGAACCGCTCCAGATCTCTGAAATACACTAGCAGAGGTGAGATGGCCGTCCCCCCTCCCTCCAGACTCCTGGCCGCCCAAACCAGCAGCCGTCTCTTTAGACACCCAAGCCCTTGAATACGTTCCATTTTCTTTATCAAAATCGTCATATTCACCATCATTCACATCTCGGAATTCAGTATTCTCAAAACTAGTGTTTAGCATAGAGCCAGAACCAATGTCGACGCCATGATATGTCACCTCAGACACAGGCCTCCGTATAAAGCGCCCGGCCGAGGGCCCAAAATCCGCATCAGATTCGCTTCGAGTAACACGCCCCGCCCCCAAAGCCGCACTTTGCTTCGCTGTGACAGGAATAGAACTCTGTACCTCAGAAATGCGACCAGAGCCTGTTGCAAAGTTCCCGCCGCTCCAGCGAGGAACCGCTCCATACCTACCTTTTACCTGTTCCAATGGATTACCAGAGAATTGGTTTTTGCGCATATCAGCGTGGTTCACCCAAACCCACTGCCCTTGTTGTGGACCCAATCCAGAATCAAATTCCACACGTGGGTGACGCGGTGGAGGCCTAGATTCCAGAAAGAACTCAAAACTTTCACTGTCTTTGCTGCCAACCCCACTCCCACTCTGACCCTCCTCCCAACCAGGATTTTCCTAACTTTGCTGATCCCACAAACCACCCCCAACCGCCTGAAAGTCATATGTAACGCCAGAGGAATGGGGCTCCTCATAATAGAAGTCTGCGTCACTCAAAGCCCGCGGGTGGCCTCTTGGCTGAGGTAACAAAACGTCTTGACAGTCTGAATACGCACTCTGCATATTTTGATCATTCGGCGCCAGTTCTCCACCCATGGCGCCTTCAAACTCCACCACCTCCAACTGTCCAAAATCTTCCTCTTCGCTGTCACTGGAATAATCTACTAATGTATTCTTCTTATTTTATTTATTTATTTTGAAAGTTTTATATAGCGCGAACAAGATCTTCGCAGATATGAGACCACTTTACAGAGGAGAGGAGCAAATATACACAGATACATCTATAGTGTTAAAAGTACAGTGCAGTGATATCATAAACAATCAAGTAAGTCAATTTCAAAGTCAAACAAAAATGCAAAGGGTTCGAACAAGTAGTACAGATGAGCACTGAGTCTTTGAAGTTGATCCCCAGTAGTGGTTCAAGTGCATTTAGCCATGAGGATCGCTTTTACTTCTTTCTTGAAAAGTATGGTAGAGGGGATGAGCCTGGTTTCGGGGGGGAGTGAGTTCCAAATCCTGGGAGCCATTCCTGAGAAAGAGCGTTTATAGGTTTTTTCTTTGCGGAATCTTTTAGGCTTTAGCAAAAGATTGTTTGTGCCTCTAGTGTTTCTGGAGCCTCCAGAAATCGTCGGCTTCTGAGGGGTATCTAGGTGAGCTCAGGTGGACAGCCTTGTGCGTCAAACAAGCGATTTTCAGGTGTATTCTGGCTTCAAAAGGCAGCCAGTTCAGGGATTTGAAGTCAGGGGAAATGTGTGAGTGTTTTTTTGATCCAGTGATAAGTCTCGCTGCGGCGTTTAAAGAGGCTCTTATGGATGCCGTAGTAGCTAGGGGGAGACCGCAGAGGGCGGTGCTGCCGTATTCTATTCGAGGTATGACTAGTGATTGTACCGCAGTTTGGAAGTCTTTGGCTGGAAGGAAGGGTTTAAGTTTCCTAAGGGTGTTGATTTGGTAGTTTGCTCCCTTAGTTGCTTTGTTGATGTGTTCTTGCATGCTGAGATTTTAAGCCACATTTGTGCGGTAGTGATCTTCGCGGGAGGTGAGATCAGAAGGAACTCTGTTTTAAGGGCATTGAGTTTGAGATGATTAGCGGCCAGCCAGGATTGGGTGCTACTGATCGTTGAGTTCAAGAGCGTGATGTCATTGGGTGATTGTAGCTTGAGATAAAGTTGGGTGTCATCAGCATACATGTGGAAGTGTACATTGGAGTCTTGTAGCAAGGTGGTGAGAGGTTCCATAACTAGGTTGAACAAAGTTGGTGATAGGGAGGATCCTTGTGGTACGCCTAGCGATACAGGTCTTGGCGCGGACATCAAGTTGTTGCTCTTGAATTTCTGTGACCTGTTATGCAGAAAGGACGTGAACCATTTGAGCACAGTTCCAGATAGGCCCATTCTTGTGTTTAGTAGTTCGAGTAAATTCTCATGTTTGACGGTGTCAAATGCGGAGGAGAGATCAAGGAGGATGAGGAGGCAGGTATCGTTATGATCTAGGATTTGGAGGGCGTCATCGATTATGTGAGTCCTAGCCGTTTCAGTACTGTGATTTGCTCTGAAGCCTGATTGATGAGAGTTGAGGAGATCAAACTGAGTAGTGTGTTTAGTCAATTGTATTTGTACGCATTTTTCCAGCAGTTTGGCAAGAGTCGGAATGTTGGTGATGGGGCGGTAGTTGTTGAGGTCAGAGGGGTCAGCTGTAGGTTTCTTTAGCAAGGGTGTGACTTGTCCAACTTTGAGGGAGTCGGGAATGGTCCCTTGTTGAAGTGAGCTGTTAATGATTTTAGTCCAGAGTGGAAGGAGCGACGGGGTAAGGACTTTGACAGCGTTAGCAGGAAGGGGGTCCGTGAGGTGATTGGATGGTTTCAGAGTGCTGAGCAGTTAGCCAATTTCTTCTTCCGTGTAGGTGACAAAGGTTGACCAGGTGGCATTGTTTTTTGGTTTAGTGGGTGCTATGCAGTGGGGTTTGGGATAGCGGCTTGCGTCCATGAGTAGATCATTCTTTATGTTGTCAGTTTTTTGGTTAAAGAAAGAGGCGAAGTCTTCGCAGGAGGGAGCTTCGCCCATAGTGTTGAGAGGTTGGGGTTGTTCTTTGGAATGCGTTCGGATAAGCTCAAACAGCTTTGAAGCAAACCTCTGGCGCAATGTCGACTCTATTGCGCACCTTGGGTACAGAATAGCTCGTTGGGGGTATTCCTCCTGACAATGCCGCTTCCGTTTGCGGAAAAGACACACCTGGCGCCTGTGACGTTTTGTCAACTCCTGAACTGCTCTCACTGAAAGGAGCCTCTTCACTTAACTGCACATGACGCACTCTAGTATCTAGCGCAAAACTGGCTCTACCTCCTCGCCTTCCTGCCCGCTTCCTGGCTTGAGGTGCAAAGACAAGCTGACCTCCCCTCACAACACATGGAGCTGAGGCAGAACGCGGGGTGGGGGTTTCTTCCCTCGGCTACTCCTGCCCGAAGAGCGCGCTCTCCATGGTCGCACAGCTGGCATTATCTCCACACACAAAGTCTCGGTGGTACTACCTGCTACAGACATGCAAGCAGCGACAGCGCGACCCACCCCTTTCGCTGTTAGGCGACGAGGACGCTTCACTTCGACAGAACCTTCCACCACAGCACCTGGGCGTAATAAATCAGAACGCCCAACAGCCACCAGTGCTCTTATTGCCTCTCTGGCAATATCTTCCGCAGACATGGCTCGAATATTCAAACCGCCGTCGAAGAAAACAGCAACGCAATGTAAATAACTAAGCGCTGACAGGAATTCCTCTCAGCTGACAGTCAAAAACACGTCGCCACCGCTCCTTCACTCGCATCGAGTGACGTCGCCTTCCCTCTCCCTCCCCCCGCCTGGACAGCCCCTCCCAAACCCCAAACATCCAATCACAGCGCATGAGGATAATCCCATTGCGCGAAATACCCCAGGGGGACACCGGCTCATGCCAAGTCCCCCTGGGACCCATTGGTGAGAGTCACAATTTGAAAATCGCCGTTCCTAAGTTTTGTACCTCTGGCCCTAAGGAACCAGGGGCCAGCAACATTATGAATTATGATTTCCAAATTGCAGTTCTTACCACTTCGCAATTTGGAATTTGCAATACCTAATGTATGACTTTTATTTTCGGAATAGCGATTCCTAATAGGTCGCAAAGTGACCTACCTCATGAATATTAATGAGGTAGATCTCAATTTTTGACCCACTAGGAATCGCAGCCATCATAGATATGGTGGCCTGCTGAGGGCAGTAGACCAACATGCCTGTGATTGCTTTTTAATAAAGCATTGTTTTTTTTAAAAATGCTTCCTGTTTAACTTGAAGAAAAACAGGATGCATCTAAGAAAAGAAAATGAAACGTTAAAGCTTACTTTTTTAAGTAGAGGGAGTGGGTCTGCGGGACCACTGCACGCTCTTAAAAAAAGATTTTCTTTTAGCATTCTCAGTGGGTACCCCTTCCCCCTTGCAAATGGGCTACCACCAATTATGAATTGGTAGTAAAGTATTACTGTTTTGCAAACAGAATTTGGTTGCAAAAAATGTATACATACCACTGCAATTCGGTATTTGAAGGGACGCCCTAAACATGCCCCTTGCAATATCAAATTGATATTGGGTAGCAAACACAAATTGCAATTCAAATCACAATTTCCCTTTTTTACTTTGAAGAAGCTTTTTTACGGTCGCCAGAATTGGGCTGTTTGCAAACTCAGAAAAGCTTTGTACATCTGGCACCAGGTTCAAGTCTTGCGGTCGGCTCACCATCCTGTGATTCTGGGTAAATCACTTAATCTCCCCTTGCCTAAAAAGAAAAATAATAATCTGACCCTGTGCAATGTAACTGATGCTTGTGTAAAGCGCTCCAATATCTTCGGGTTGAGTTTGCGTTATGTAAAACTGCATGCAAAAAAGCTAAGGTTTCCTAGTTTTTTTTGTTTGTGTAATGCTAGGTATGTTATATTGTGTAATTATTTGTCTGAAATTTTGAGCGTTCAAAGGAAGTTTAAAAAAAATAAGAGTACGATTTTGAAACAGAATATGGTTCGCCATTTTTTCTTCCAAATTTTCACCTTGATAAAATGAATAAGAAATTCTGCAAGATACTGATAGAAGAGACTGGTTAGGGAAGAAAATTTTTCTTAGTGAGTCACTCTCTGGCCAAAACAGCCTCCTACTGGTATCTTGTGAAAACTTTGCTCAGAATCCTGTAATGTGAAAATCCCGAAATTGTGGAAGTTTGTGATTTTCTCTTGTGTAAATAAAATTTGTCCAGGCCGATTGCCATATGCTGCTGTGTGGCCAAATACGGTCCACTTGAGTGATTCAAGTCAAGAGAGGAGACTGAGAAGAGGCTAGATGTCTAGCCAATTCATTGACTTAAACACCTGGCATATATCATATGTCCATTCCCTAGTTAAATCTAGAAGTTGTCCCCCTTTTGAAATCTTAGCATGAAAGACGGAGCAAAATCAATTAAAAAGCACTTGAGAACTGTGTAGCTTATTTTATATGAGTACTAAAGTAAACAGCGAGATAATTGCAATTTTACAAAAGACCACAGAAAATTTTACACAGATTCTTTTTTACCTCTTGACTATTCCAGAAAAAGAACAGTAAAAATTTGACCGGTATTTTTCTCTGAGAAAGGTGTGGCAACCCTAGGCCACTGATGGACTTTAAATCTACAAAAGAGTGTAGTTTGTACTTATTTTCTTTATTAGATGTAAAAGAATCACTAGACATGAGAAGACTGTCTAAACTTTCATTATCCTACGGAATGCTGCAAGCTGTTAAAATACACTGCCATAGCCTCTGATAGACCAAAGGCTAGTTCTGTTAAATGATCGGTAAAATGTCAACATTTGCTCAAAACAAAGACTAGTTAAGCCAGTAGGTTTGACGTGTATATTGGGTGTGCATATCCGCCACAGACCTCAAACCTATTGATTGTGTGCTAGGTAAGCGCTAACACAAGCATTTAAAAGATGGATGATATATAATATAAAGCAAAGTTTTTAGGTCTTGCCTACCAAACAACACAATTTGCCTACCCCAAGGGGAAAGAAATGTTCTAGGTGTGGTGTAATGAAAAAAACAGGACCGGTGGTGCGGCTTTGGGGGTAGATCATCCTGCCATTGGACAACTCACAATCCCTCGGCCCACAATAGTGTTTCTGCCCCCGCACATCTCCATGGATTCAAGAGCCCAAATACTGGCACAATCTCTCATGACTAGTGATTGGGTTTTTTAGGCATAGCTATCACATGTACAGGGCATTCCGGGCAAGAAAACACCCTGGCATCCATGCAAGCCACATCATGCTAAATTCCACTGCATCTCTATTTTTCAGGCAAGTCCTGGGTTGGTAGGGTTCCATGGGTGCTGGCCAACCTAACCCCAATACTGCAGCCATCAGCCATGGAGGGTGAGAAGGGAATTGGATTTTTCTAAGGATAGCTATGAAATTTGCAGGTCATTCTGGGTAAGAAAACATAATGGGAGCCATTAAAGTCACACCACACACTACTCCCCTGGGTGTCAAACGCTTTAAAAATGCCTGATTGTGAACAGTTTGGTTTCCCTGTATGCTTGGTGGCCCTGGCCCCAAATTCTGCAGCTACCGAAATTCTAAGAAGGATTATGAAAGGAAAAATCATGCAGTTTCCACAGTTTATTTTGTGGCATTTCCTACACCCAGCCATAGGCCAAACCACACAAGTGGGGTACCCTTTTGATTGGGTTTAGTGTGGAAATCCTGAGTGGTAGTAATTTAGTTGTTCTGAAATGATTCTGTAACTTTCTGTTAGAGAAATATAAGGATTATTTGTGAGTTCACCTAAAGTTTGACATATGCGAGGTATTTAGTGTAAGACTCCAACTGTGATGAATACAAGCCACACCACCCTGCACAGCCCCGGGTGTCCAATTTAAAAAGAATTAAGGGGTTGTTACGAATCCATGGGTGCCGATCGACAACAGGCCCAAATACTCTAGCCATCTACATCCCAAGAATAACGGAAATTGAAAGTAAAAAAATCTTGAACTTCCTCGTGTAAAAAAAATATTTTTATATATCAAAGAAAAGGCCCAGTTATTCAATTCTTAGCATGATGAATTTGCATGCATTTGCTCATATATAATATCTGCAGTCTTCCTTCAAAACGTTACATTGTTGCTCATGTGTTACATCAGTGTAGGCTCATTACACTACAGCTTTATTATCAATCGCCTTGTATTACTTCCTGATCTTGAGGCAGTGTTGGTAAAGTACATATCTCTCCTCTATAGGTGTTTCCCCCCCCCCCCATATTCCTATCCACGTTTTAGGGCAGCCTCTAAGCACATACACAGTCTTTTCTGCCACTATGGCCATGTCCATATCTTTGCACCACTCCGTGAGTGTGGGAGTGTTGGAAGCTCCCCAATGTTTAGCAATGTTCCTCTTAGCTAACATAATTCCCAGTGTTGCCCAACTTTGCCTTGTGGAGTTAATGTCTGGTGCTTCCCAGATGTTCAACAGACAGTGTTTGGGTTCTGGCAGGACTGGGCTCCCGCTTATTCTGGTGATAGTGGCCATTACGGATGGGAGTGGGGAGAAGGGGGGCAGCAAGAGGCAGCTGAGGGAATGCTGGACGAGGGATAAACGAAACTGGAGAGATGGCCGGATTACAGACTTGGAACCAACATAGACTCCCAGGCGTGAACTTTCAGGAGGGTTTGGCTCTGTGCTCTTGAGGGGAAGGGTGTTATCCGAGGGGCCCATTTATAGAGGGCTCAGTTGGACAGTGCGATCTAGAGGAGTGGTGGCGGCTGCCCGTTGGTATCCAGTCCCCCCTCATTGCCCTTAAGGCATGCCCGCAGTGCCTGATGTTGGGCCTAGCAGCTGTTTGGTAGATGTCATGGTTTGGATGGGAAATAGATGGGAGTTACTACGTCCTGTTCTTGGAGGGGCGGGAGGGTTGGGACGTTTGGGGGGAAGTTGGGGAGGGATCATCACCAGCGCAGAAACAGAGGTACGATTTCGATTGCACAGGAAACTATGGGAGAATGTGTAATTCAGCTAATTTGAGATGTATAACCTGAGGGGGCTTCATACTATGACAAGACAACATAAGATTCACTCCTATCTAGTCCGCAGGGGAGTACACATTGCACTACTCCAGGAAACACACTTAACGAAGGCTGAAGGGGTAGCGCTGCAGCGTAGATGGAAGGGCATACTCTGTGTTTGCTAGAGGAGCACTGATCTGGATCAGAGCGGGGGTCCCTTTTTCAGATGACTAGGCAGACGATTGACCCTGAGGGTAGGGTTGTGGCCATTGAAGGGAAACTAAGAGGTAGGAAAATTGCCTTCTGTAGTGTATACGCACCTAATGTTGATCAGTTGATCTTTCTGGCGAGGGTATCTGGGGCTCTGGCGCATTATCTTGCGAGTCCTCTGGTAATGGGGTGTGACTTCAATTCCATTACAGACATCTCCCTAGATAGATCGCATCTCCCCCCTGGCCGATTCCCCGATACATCGCTTGACCAAAGGTAGGCTAGATTGGCAGTCACAATGGGGGCTGGTGGACGCCTGGCGTGCGCAATACCCAAGGGACAGAGACTACTCCTATTTTTCTGGCATGCATGAGTTACACGTAAGATTGGACGCGGTGCTATGCTCCCCAGCAGTAATGCCATCTATTGTGTGGACTGAATACCTAACCAGAACGATATCTGATCATAACCCTTTGTTAGTCACCATGCAATGGATGGCTGGAATCTCGTGTGTCCCTACTTGGAAATTGCGCCACAAAATGTTGGATGACCCGCTTTTCCATGCCGCGCTGGAGGAGAGGATCACTCAGTATTTTGTGGAAAATGCTGGTAGGACCGCGACGAGGGCGACAGTATTGTTTGCCTTCAAGGTGGTTATCAGGGGGCTATGCATAGGGAAACATGCGGGAATACGGAAAGTACTCTTAAGCGATCTGGACAAAGCTGAAAATAAGCTACGTGAGGTAGAATTATCAAGGCCTCGCCGCCCTGAACTACAGGAAGAGGTTAGTGTAGCGAAGGAAGCGGTGGCAGCAGAAGTGGAGCATTTACGTAGTTTTGACCATAAGGCTTACACGATGACAGCCCATGTGGAGGGAGACAAGGCGGGGACTCTGCTGGGCTGCTTGGCCAACCCCTCAAAACGAAGTTCCCCCATCTTAGCTTTAGAAACGGAGGGAGAAGAAGTGGCTCATACCCAAAGTGAAATTCTGCAGTGTTTCACGCGCTACTATGAGGCACTTTATAAAAGCAAGCTAATGGTCGGGGACCATGCCATCGATATCTTCCTGGAAGAACTGCATTTACCAGGGCTAGACCAAGAGCAGGCAAAAGATTTGGGTAAAGACATAGAGTTAGGAGAAATTCGAGGTGCCATTAAAGGTATGGCCCGCAACAAAACCCCGGGACTAGGTGGGCTACCCATAGAATTTTATGGGAAATATGTTGACCTATTGGCACCGAGACTCCAGGAAGTCTACAAGAAGGCAAAAGAGTTAGGGCTGTTACCCCAATCTATGCGGGAAGCACTAGTGATCCCACTGTTGAAACCAGGGAGGGAGAGTAAGAATACAGCCTCTTATAGACCATTGTCGATGTTAACCACCGACTACAAAATATTGAGCAGCATCCTGGCGACCCGATTGTTACAATACATGATCACGCTAGTCCACGAAGATCAGGCTGGTTTCATACCGACGCAGAACACGACCGCGAACATCAGGCGATTGGTGCGCCTGCTGGAGGAAGACCACCCAGAGGCACAAAAGCCAATGATACTGTTGGTAGATATCGAGAAAGCTTTTGATAGCTTAGAATGGGGGTATTTATACAAATTACTGAGACGTTTTGGCTTGGGAGAGGGTTATCTGCAATGGACGAAGGTATTGTACAGGTCGGCGGTGGCTAGAGTAAGAGTAGGCACGCTGATATCCTCGCAATACCCGGTGGAACCAGGGACGAGACAAGGGTGCTCGCTGTCCCTGTTACTGTTCGCCTTGGCAGTGGAACCCGTTGCGGTTACGATTCGGACGGGAAACCACTATGGGGGGCTGGGGAGCAGAGACGGTCAACAGTACATATCGCTGTACGCGGACAACCTACTGCTCTTCCTTGAAGACGCTGACAGTGCAATGGCAGGAGCGGAAAGGTTGCTCTCGGACTTTGGGGAAGTCTCGGGCCTGAGAGTAAATTGGTCCAAGATATGTCTGTTCCCGGCAAGGCAGGGGGAGACCCGACCCAGCATGGTTCGGGCGGTGAGGTGGGAACCCACCTGTTTGAAGTACCTGGGAGTGCACATTTATCACACGGCGGCGGACATGCTGGAGGGGAAAGTGGATCGCGGCATGAGGGCGTTGAAAATCAGCATGGCCTTTTGGGCCACCCTCCCGTTGTCGGTGACGGGCCGCATAGCCCTCTTAAAAATGATAGCACTCCCTCGCTTCTTATATTATTTTAGAACGTTGCCAGTGTGGATACCTAGCTCCACTTTTAAATTATTGAAATCGTTAATAGTGTCTTTCCTCTGGGGTGCGGGCAGGCGTAGAGTTGCTCAGGCGACGCTCATACGGCCTAAGGCCGAGGGAGGACTGGCAGTCCCAGACGTTGAGTTATATTTTTTAGCAGCCCAACTGCTTATCTTCACGCAAGAAATAGCACAGGAATTTAGAGGACCGGAACATAAGAGAGATAGAGGAATATCGCGCCACGTCCTCTCGTATATAGCGTTGCAGCAGAAGTTAGACCTCAATTTCCTCCTAACGGAGGAGAAAACGCTCAGACTTTGTTAGAACCGCTCCCAACGCAGGGCGGGAGTTTTGCACCCGTATGCACCCGAAATACCGCTTGGTGTGGTGACGGCGCTACCACACGGCGGAGACTGGTCACAATTTCAGAATTGGGAGGAAGCTGGACTCCAAATGTTGGGGGACCTGTACGAGGATGGGGCTATGCTACCCTACCAGACACTCCAAGAGAGGTTTGACATACCGAGAGGAGGTTTATTGTTACACGCAGCGTTAACTAGAGCGATTCAAGCGTACTGGCGGGAAGGACTGATGGAACCCAAGACATCAATGGCCTGCCAGTATGCCATGATGGCGGCAGGGACATTCAAGGTGGTCACATGTCTGTACTCGAGAATGCTCAATGACGGATTGGCGCCCCTGGACACATTGAAAGGAAAGTGGGAGATAGATTTAGAAAAAGATATCCCTAAGGCAGCCTGGGCGCAGATAGTGCGAAGGGCTTGTAAGAGCACGAGGAACGCAAGGTTACAGCTGCTGCACTTCTATATACTCTACAGAGCGTACTTGACGCCAGGGAAAATCCGGAAATACTTTAAGGTAGAAGAGGTGGCATGCCCCAGATGCACGAGAGCTGGGGTGGAATTAGAACATATGTTGTGGTCCTGCCCGGCGATGGGACTCTATTGGAAGGAGGTGGGAGATACCCTAAATGCAATAACAGAGAGGCAACTGGTGTTTGATATGGCCATTAGCATTCTGCACTGGTTCCCCCACACATCCAAGAATAAGTTTACAAGTAAATTTGTAGACATGGGGCTTATACTGGCAAAATGAGAAATCACGAAGCATTGGAAGGCAACGGTGGGTCCCAGCAGCAAAAGATGGAGGGGCGAGTTCCTAAAGTGGACCAACAGTGAAAGCGAGTTAAGGTATCAGCTGGCGCATAGGCGAAACAATGATAAAGCGTTAGAAGCAGTGATGGCATGGGAGAGATTAGTGCAGGCACTACGAGAGTATGAGCCACAAGATGATTGAGCAGAGTAGATCACTGATTGGGGGACAGCCCGAGACATGACAGGTGCATCACATAGATCAATACATGGTCACTCCTGTGAATGCATGATAAAGAGAACAGACACGGTTGTGCGCGTCGGTGATGGGAAGTTAGGGAGGAGGGAGGGAGAGTAAAGTTTTAGTAGAAGTGAGTGGAGGGGTTATGTTTCAAAGGGCTTTGTTTAATTTGGTACACTGATTGCAAAGAGCTGATATATCAACATAACATGTAATGCATAACCGATGGGGGGGTTTTCGACCGACTCTTTGCGGTTGGGATGTCAATTGTTATGTAAAGGATTATGTATGTTTTGTGCAGAAAACCAATAAACTACGTCTTTAAAAAAATAGTGGCCATGACGGACGACCAATATGTCATTATGACCGGGCAGGTCTAGATGGTGTGGAAGAAGGTACCCACCACCCCACATCCTCTCAGGCAAAGCTGGGTGTCAGTTATCCCTATTTTATGAAGAGTTGTTCTTGTATAGTAAATTCTGTGTAATATCTTAAGTTGTATCAGACGTAGTCTGGATGTGATTGCTACCTCCCTGGGTGATACTAGTGCATCCTGCCAGTCAGTGTCATCTAGTTCTCCCATCTCTCCACTCCATTTGTCTTGGAGTTTTTGCATTGGGTCGGGCATGTTATTAATAATATTCCGGTATGTCAAAGAGATTGCTCTCTTGTCCATATGTTCTGTGAGTAACCGGTCTTCTAGTGGCGAGGCCTCAGGTGAAGTAGTGTCAGGGGGGATTGCTCTCTCCAGGGCGTGTATTATTTGGTGGTGTCTGAATTGCTCCGTCGGTGCCATCTCGTATTGCGATTGGAGTTGTGCGGATGTGAGCATTTTGCCCCTCACCCAGAGATCCCCAACTTTGGCTATCCCTATAGTGTCCCAATGCTTAAAGCCTTTACTTTTGCCCAACCTTCCCAATGTATCCGTGACCCAGAGTGGGGTTGCCTGTGTGATCGTACTGTGCCATCCCAGTTTTTTGTGTGCAGTGCGCCAGATCTGGAGTGTGTGGTTAGTCTGGCCAATCAGGGCCCACAGCTTGTTATATAGTGAGCGGTACAGGCCCTCCTTTCCCAACTCTACTCTGTCCAGACTGTAGGCCAGGTCCGTGTGGGGGACGTGGAGCCAATGGTTTATTACAGTTAATTTGGACACCCAGTAATAAGTCTGGATACTTGGGAGAGCTATTCTACCACCGTACCCTGTTTGTTACAGTTTCACCATTGCTATGCGGGCTGGTTTGTGATTCCAGAGGAGTTTGGTGACTTCTGCTCCTATGGCTCAAAAATAGGGCTTGGGCACTGGGAAGGGCGTATTTTGAAGGACGTAGAGAAACCTTGGAAGTGCCATTATTTTAAAAAGCGCCGCCTTTACCAGGAGCATCAGTGGCAGTGATTGCCAGTGTTGGTGTCTCTTTGTAGCCATTGCAGGAGGGCTCAGAGATTTAGAGTTTAAAGACCTCTGGATCATGTGTGATGTTGATTCCTAAGTATTTGAAGTGTTCCTTCGCAATTGTTACATTGCACCCGACTAGCAGTCGCGGCAGAGGTCCCTGCAGGACATACAGCACAGATTTTGTCCAATTTATAGTGTATCCCGAGTATTTCCCGTATGAGCCACAGATGTCCAATATGCAGGACAGTGATCGTCTGGGAGAGGCCAAGTTTAGGAGAATGTAGTCTGTGTATAGAGATATGCGATCCTCGCAGTCGACAGTCCAGCGGAGCCCACGAATGACGGGGTCCTGTCGTACCCAGGCTGTCAGAGGCTCTAATACCAGGGCGAAGAGCAGCAGTGATAACGGGCAACCCTGTTGCGTGCCCCTATGCAGTGGGTACTCTCCGGATATGTGCTCATTCACCACAACATGCACTAGGGTATTGGTATATAGCAATCTAATCCAGAAACAAAATGTTGGTCCAAAAAAACATTTTTTTGAGGACGGCAAAGAGGAAGGGCCATTCGACCGTATCGAAGGCCATTCGCATGTCCAAAGACAGCACAATGGCTTCTTCTTGTATTGTGTGTTTGCGTCCCAGGACATTATGGAGGCGTCGCAGATTTAGGGCCGTATTTCTCCCTGGCATGAATCCTGATTGGTCTGGATGTATTAATTTGGCTAGGTATTCCGTAAGTCTATTGGCCAGGGTCTTGGCCAGTATCTTGGCTTCAGCGTTAATCAGCGAGATGGGCATGTACAAGGCACATTCCCTCGCAGGCTTACCAGGTTTGTGGATGGCCATTATAGTTGCCTTTCTTTGATCCAGTGGTAGTTCTCCCCCCAATAAGCTGGTTTCAAACAGCGCTACAAGATAGGGCGCGAGTATTGTTGTATTACGTTTATACCATTCAATGGGGATCCCGTTAGGGCCTAAGGCTTTCCCTGACTGAATTTTATTGATTGCTATCGCTAACTCTTCCGTCGAGAGCTCTGCCTCCAGAAGCTGGCACTCAGTCTCTGTAAGTTTAAGGATTCGGATATCGCAGAGGAAATCCTCCGCCTCATCCTGCGTTATTGTGTGTGTGGCGGTGTAAACCTGTTCGTAGTAGTGCGCTAAGAGATCTACTATGTCTTGGGGATTTTGCTTGGTGTCACCCAAGGGGAGTTGAAGCTCTGCTATCCACCTATCTGCTTTTTCCCGCTTATCAAGCCAAGCCAGGAGCTTACCCGCTTCGTCTCCTACTTCGTATACAGTGTGTTGCATTGCAGAGAGTCGTGTCTTGGCTTCCTCCCAGAGGTGGTCTCTGTAGTCCTGTTTTTTAAGGAGTAGTAGATGTGTGGTGGCGTCGGAGGGGTCTTGTCCCTGTTTTTTTTTCTAGGTCGTCTACCTCCTGTTTAAGTGTTTCCACTATCCAGACTTTTTCCCTTTTATGATTCGTTATCAACGAAATTGCCTGCCCATGGAACACTTCTTTGTATGCTTCTCATAGAGTGAATGGGGAGGAGACCGAAGGTACATTCTCACTACAGTAGTGTGTGGTGGTGTCAGACAATCCTTTCCATATCTCAGGATTCTTCAGATATCCTGAGTATTTGGGGTATATCCTATGTTGTGCTTTAGTATGCCATCTATATAAGACGTGACAGGGAATGATCTGAACTGCCTCTTGGCAAGTGTGTGACTTCTAGGAAGTTTCCTATTTCGCCTGCCGGCGCCAGTATGTGGTCTATTCTGGATAGGCTGTTGTGTGCGCCCGAGTGGTACATGTATTGTAGCATCTGTGGGAAGCGGAGCCACCAGATATCTACTAGGCCCATGGTTTCTAGAAAGTCCACTAAGATCGAGTGTGTCCGGTGATGTTGTCTTGGGGGTGTATGGTCCAGGGTATATTCTATTGTGGCGTTGAAATCGCGTCCTATGATTAAGTGGCCCTGTGGGAGCTGGAGCAGAAATGCGCCAAGCGATGGGTACGCTAAAGAATGAAGCGCCGGGGGGGGGGGATATAGACGGAAACGATGTTTACTATCAGACCCTCCCATTGACATGTCAGTGCCGCAAATCGGCCTTGGTCATCTGCATATGCTTGCTTTACGACTATTGGATGTTGTTTTTAGGTCTCGCCTGTCGATGCGCATGCGCATCGAGCTTGCGAGACTATGGGGGCTTATCCACTCTTTATCCAACTTTCAAGGAATCGTGGCGATTCCTTGCAGTGCACGAGACATTTTAGACTAATGCGCATGCGCAAACAGCTTAAAAGCGCGTGCACAAGCCTGCATTGCCTTCTCTCTCTCTGACAGCCTCCCCCAGCTCCGCCTCTTCACTTTTTGATTGCACGGATGTTAGGCCGTGCCTCCCCTACTCTACTCCCCCCTCCTTCTCCACTCCCCCTCACGACGCACCTCCGGATCCGCCCCCTCCCCATTTTGTCTACCACCGTGAAACTGTTTGGCACACGAAAGTCTTACCATTACCACGACATATTTCCTTTCAGCTCTAACTTCGGCTAATGTATTTTAGTGGACAATGAAACATACTTATTTGTTACGAAACATTTGTACAGCCTTCCACATGTTTTCCACAACCCACTAACGCCCGAACCACCCCCCTCTGTCCCCGTACACAACCATGCTCGCATTTCAACTCCCCCTCACGACGCACCTCCGGATCCGCCCCCTCCCCATTTTGTGTACCCCCGTCAAACTGTTTGGCACACGAAAGTATTACCATTATCACGACTTTTTTATTCCTTTCAGAAAACATTTCACTCTTCAACTCTAACTTCGGCAAATGTATTTTAGTGGACAATGAAACATACTTATTTGTTACCAAACATTTGTACATCCTTCCACATGTCTTCCACAACCCACTAACGCCCGAACCCACCCCCACTGTGCCCGTACACAGCCATGCTCGCATTTCAACTCCCCCTCTCCAGACGCACCTCCGGATCGTACCCCCGTCAAACTGTTTGGCACACAAAAGTATTACCATTATCACGACTTTTTTATTCCTTTCAGAAAACATTTCCCTCTTCAACTCTAACTTCGGCAAATGTCTTTTAGTGGACAATGAAACATACTTATTTGTTACCAAACATTTGTACATCCTTCCACATGTCTTCCACAACCCACTAACGCCCGAACCCCCCCCCTCTGTCCCCGTACACAGCCATGCTCGCATTTCAACTCCCCCTCTCCAGACGCACCTCCGGATCCGCCCCCTCCCCATTTTGTCTCCCCACGTGAAACTGTTTGGCACACGAAAGTATATACTTTAAACAGAAATCGTCTACACCACGAGATAATGACATACGCTTTAAAAGTTACATCGGCTTGTACATTGACAAATCTGCAGGACTACCACTGAAATCGTCTACACCACGAAATAAAGCGTGCTACGTTAAAAATACCGATTGTATCTCTAGCATTGCACCTAAAATAAAACTTTTTAGTCCCATTTACATGAACACAAAGTCAGGCCACAGACTGCAAGGCTTTCGTCACGAAAACTACAGGATGCTAGACTACTTTAAGCGCCGTCGCCAAGATTGTAATCACTTGTGAAGTTCCTTTGGGGATGTGCTAATTTAGAACAGCAGGATGCGACGCGGGTGTTAGCTCGATAACAACACCAACCCCCCCCCCCCCCCACCCCCCCAAAAAAAAGACGACTGAAAGGAAATACTTACACTACAAACGTAAAACTTTTTTGCGAAACGTAAGCAATGTCACTGTACGCAAATATTAACACTAGAAACGTGTAGTTATTTTAACAATACTTATTTACTTTACATAACCATGATTATTTTTGGACAAGTTTCCTCGACTGCGTGGTATGTAAATTCGTCTTATTCTACGTTTACGCTTTTACAGACTAAATTTTTTTATGTTTCCTCACTGAAACATTTCCGATTTTGCCTTCTTTTGTATAATCACCACTGTATTTTAACGTTCCCACACACACATTAATGTTGGCATGATATAACAAAAAACAAGACAACTTTGATGCCAAATACATCAGCTCTAAACATTTCGCCACACTTGTCTCTAGATTTATTTATTGCCATAAACAATATGTACCATCTTCTAAATTCCCCACTCTATTTTAACGTTCCCACACACACATCAACCACTCACCCTCAACCACTCACCCTCAACCACTCACCCTCAACCACTCACCCTCAACCACTCACCCTCAACCAATCACCCTCACCCTCAACCCTCACCTACCCTCACCCTCACCCTCAACACTCACCTACCCTCACCCACCCGCAACCCCTCACCCTCACTCAACACCTCAGCCTCGCCCTCACTCGCCCTAACCCTCAACGTCTCATGCTATTTTTAAGGGTAACTTGGCGCTGACAGTTCCAGTCGAATGACAGTAAGGTAGAAAAATTCTATAGTCACTCACCCTGAACGCCTCACCCAACATCTCACCTTGACTCACCATCAACATCTCACCCTCACTCACCCGGAAAACATCAGCCTCAATTCCTCACCTCAACCCCTCACCCTCAAGCATTCACCCTCACTCACCCTCCCTCACCCTCACTCACCCTCCCTCACCCACGTTCCAGTCGAATGACAGTAAGGTAAAAAAATTCTATAGTCACTCACCCTCAACGCCTCACCCAACATCTCACCTTGACTCACCATCAACATCTCACCCTCACTCACCCTGAAAACATCAGCCTCAATTCCTCACCTCAACCCCTCACCCTCAAGCATTCACCCTCACTCACCCTCCCTCACCCTCACTCACCCTCCCTCACCCACAACCCCTCACCCACCCTCAACCCCTCACCCTCACTCAACACCTCAGCCTTGCCCTCACTCGCCCTCACCCTCAACCCCTCACCCTCAACCACTCACCCTCAATCACTCACCCTCAACCACTCACCCTCAACCACTCACCCTCAACCACTCACCCTCAACCACTCACCCTCAACCACTCACCCTCAACCACTCACCCTCAAACAGTCACCCTCAAACATTCACCCTCAACAACTCACCCTCAACAACTCACCCTCAGCAACTCACCCTCACCCACTCACCCGCACCCAGTCGCCCTCACCATCAACCCCTCATGCTATTTTTAAGGGTAACTTACAGACTAAAGATTTTCTATGTTGCCTCACTGAAACATTTGCGATTTTGCATTTTTGGGATAATCACCACTGTATTTTAACGTTCCCACACACACATTAATGTAGGCATGCTATAACAAAAAAAAAAAACCCACTTTAATGGCAAGTACATCAGCTCAAAACATTTCGCCACACCTGTCTCTAGATTTATTTATTGGCATAAGAAAAATATGTACCATCTTCTAAATCCCCCACTCTATTTTAACGGTACCACACACACATCAACCACTCACCCTCAACCATTCACCCTCAACCATTCACCCTCAACCACTCACCCTCAACCACTCACCCTCAACCACTCACCCTCAACCACTCATCCTCAACCACTCACCCTCAAACAGTCACCCTCAAACACTCCCCCTCAAACACTCACACTCAACCACTCACCCTCAACCACTCACCCTCAACAACTCACCCTCAACCACTGTCCCTCAACATCTCACCCTCAACACCTCGACCTCACTCACTCTCAACACCTCACCGTCACTCACTCACCCTCAACACCTCACCCTCACTCACTCACACTCAATAACACGCAAGACCTCACCCTCAACACCTCATCCTCAACACCTCACCATCAACACCTCACCCTCAACACCTCACCCACAACACCTCACCCTCACTCACTATGACTCACCCTCACACTCACTCACCCTCACTCATCCTCACTCACAATAACTCACACTCACTCACCCTCAATCACCCTCACTCACCCTCGACCCTACACTCACCCTCACTCATCCTCACTCATCCTCAACACCTCACCCTCACCCTCATCCACACTCAACACCTCACCCTAAATCACAATAACACTCTCTCATCCTCACCCACACTCACTCTCACTCACACTCACCCTCAACAACTCACTCACCCTCAACACCTCACTCACACTCAACTCCTCACTCACCCCCACCCTCACTCACCCTCAACCCCTCACCCTCACACAGTGCTATAGGTCTCGCAGGATTTTTAGTTAAAGCTTTTACATTTGCTTATTGATTTTTGGATTTGTAATTCTTTTGCATTGCCTAAAAAAAAAAAAAAAAAAAGAAATTTACAACAAAAAAACTATTAACAATTCTAAAAGCACTAACTCTAATGCTGCGAGACCTATTGCATTTCTAATGCTTGTTTATTGAGTATCCCAACCCCTCGGGAGACGGTCGTGAATTCTGAATGTACCGCCAACTTGTAGCCCCATCTATCGAGTGCTTGACGGGTCGTCCCAGTCAAGTGGGTCTCTTGTATCAGTGTTATTGCAGGTGCTTTGCGGTTCAGGTTCTGTAGTACTAACTCTCATTTGATCTTATCCCGGAGACCATTTACGTTCCAGAAAATTATGGGTAGGGTTTGTGCACATGTCGTCGTCGAGTTGACAGAATCAAGTGCAGTAGTCATGAGCTGCGGTGGAGATGTGCACTGCGCGATCTGGGTAGTTGTGCAACCACATATGAGTTGTTTGCATGAATCTACAGTGTGCCATGTAACATGAATATACAATTAAACTAATTAAATCAAAACTTTCCCAATTCACCCTTGTTCCCTCCCTGCTACCCTGCAAGACGGTTTAAGAACTCCCCCCCCCCCCGCCCCAACTTTGCAAGGGCCTATTTCCCATTACCCAGTACCTTTCTAGGGTGAAGGGCGAGCTCTCATGATGCCCCTCTTAGGCCGCTTCTTGGAGATAATGCCCTTCTCAGCATCTCGTATTGAGCTTTAATAAGGTGTCCAAAACCCCCTGTCTACACAAAGCTATATAGTTAGAGGCCCAACAGTGGCCAGTCCCAGGTGTCTTCTTGCAATGGTGAGTTGCCGCGGGATCCCAGAGCTCCCTCTATGCACGTGTCCGAGTCGTCGTTGCCTGAATCCTTTCTCCGTGTTGTATCTTGACTGAGGCGTTGGGTCCGGATCGGACACTCTCGAGGGGAAAAAATTCTGTCCCTGAGGTCGGTTCAGGTCTCTTTGGTCTGGATGTCTGTCACCGCTGTCCCTTCTGCACGTTCTTGGGACTGTGCCCCCATTGCTGTTCGGTTGTTGTTGCGTCCGGATGACCCACCGCGGTAGGGGACCTGTCACCATCCTTCGAACCACTACTGTGCTTCCTCTGGATTATTGAAAAATCAGGTTTTTCCATCTGCCTCTACTTTTAATTTAGTAAGTGAATGCAGCCGCTGTTGCACTCAGGAAAAAAGGCCCTGCTAGACCTTTGTACTTGAAACAAGAAAAGGAAATCCTGGGTCGCTACCCAGGAAAAACCATGCACAGCCTAATCACTCGAATGAGTGTAGTCAAAAAATTGTATGTTGTATTTACTAAAGCTGAAGCTGAAATTCAATACTTTTAACAAACGATCATGGTTCAACAAAATAATAATGAAACATTTAACACAATAGTGAAGATTTCTTCAATAGTTGCTTGTATTCTTGTTTATTTCTTATTCATGGAATTTGTTGAAGTTTCACAAAATCCAAAACGAATGATCATTTTTCATGGCTAAAAATCCCAATGCATTTTGGGCAATCCATTATGCCCTTCTTCAGGGAAATCTACAATACATAATGGTATGGCATTATTGCAAAGTGAATACAGCTTGGTACATATGGTTCACATTATATTCGGTCAGCAAAATACAGGATTATAGTGACTATATTAAACATTAAGTGTTTGAAAGAAAACAAAGCCACCAGATCAAGTAATATTAGTGCGGGTGAGCTGAAAAAAATGTGATAGAACGTGAATTATGCAATAATGGCATAATGGATTGCCCGAAATGCATTGGGATTTTTAGCCATGAAAAATGATCATTCGTTTTGGATTTTGTGAAACTTCAACAAATTCCATGAATAAGAAATAAACAAGAATACAAGCAACTATTGAAGAAATCTTCACAATTGTGTTAAATGTTTCATTATTATTTTGTTGAACCATGATGGTTTGTTAAAAGTATTGAATTTTAGCTTCAGCTTTAGTAAATACAACATACGAGTTTTTACTACACTCATTCGAGTGATTAGGCTGTGCACGGTTTTTCCTGGGAGGCGACCCAGGATTTCCTTTTCTTATTTCTACTTTTAATTTGGCAGGGAACATCATCGAGTATTTGAATTCCTGACGTCTGAGTTCTTGTTTTATGGCGATGAAGCTCCATCGTTGCTTGGCCACAGCCGCTGTGTAGTTCGGAAAAAAGGAGATCGTGCTTTGCTGGTATCTGAGCGGGGGGGCCGCCCTCGCCATCTGAAGGATAAGGTCTTGGTCTCAAAAGTTGAATATATGTGCCAGTACGCGCCGAGGGGGGGCACCCGGTCTAGGTCTACACCCAGGGATTCGGTGGGCCAGATGAATCAAGAAGTAGTTGGAGAGTCCTTTAGGTTACAGGTGATTCTTGACCAGGTCTTCCAAAAGAGGTCCACTGCGGGCCATCCTGTTCCTTTTGGTACTTCTATTAATCAAACTTTGTGGCGGCGAGAGTGGCCTTCATAATTGTCCAGTTTCGCCGCCATTTGCTTGTTGTCCAATTCCAGTTGTTTCATTTGTTTCTTAAGTGTGGTGGGGTCTGTACACAGCTTGGTTGTTGTTGTTTCTACCTCCGTCACACGGGAGCTGAGGTTTCTGAAGTCTGCACGTATTAGTGAGAGTTCTGTGGTAACTGTGTCTATACGGAATTCCATCGACGTGTGAACTTTATTGAGTGTAGCCATTATTCCAGCAATGTGATCTGTTTGCCTGGTGTGGGTCCCTTGGCTGTCGCCTCCTCTGCGCCAGCGTGCTCTGGCTGATTTGGGTCAGGCTTGGAGAATACGTATTTTTCTAATCTACTCTGTTGGGTTCCTCTTTGACCGCGGCCCCCTATTCAGTCTGGACTAGTTGCCGCGGCCGCCAATGGTACTCACCGCCGCCTGCCTATGCCTCTGTAAGGTGCACACAGTCTGTCGGGTTTCCCGCCAATTGGTTGCTGTTGAAGCATCTCCAATCAGGAAGCACGATAATGTGCTGCGTACTGGTTATATTCGTCGACCTCTTCAGGGCGACTGTCAACCTTTGGCCACCAGGGTCTTAGCAGTAATCTGTGTCCTGGGCGCCAAGCGGGGTGAAAGCAGGCCTAGCGTCACTGCAGAGAGCTCCTGTATGGTGCATGACAAGTTTCTCTAATAAGCCGTGGACTCATTCACCGCTCCGCTGCAGGCATCACTGGCAATTTCTGCGGCTTCTCAACCCTGGCAGTCTTCTGTGTCACGAGTAGTTTGCCAGTCCATATAGCACACTGTGGGTCTTTCGGCAGGCCGCGGTGCCACCCCACCCCCACCAATGCTCCGCTTCCCCGCAGGCAAAATCAGGCGTTGGATAGTCCTCTGTGCAGTGTCCTCATATGCGCATTCACTCCGGAGCGGGTGCCTTCAGGGCCGACGCCCCGACCGCAATTAGTTTATGCAGCGGGATCTCCGAGCTCGATCACTCGCGTTCTTTGCCGCTGAGCTGATTTCAGGTAGGGTCGCTGCGGAGCCCCGCCGGTGGGGGGGAATCACAGAGCCGGGGTGGGGGAGTCAATTTGCAGCATGCTTCACCTTCTTGCGCCGCTGCACTGCTGCCAACGGGTGTGCTCACAGGATCAAGCATGCACCAGAGGCCCCGGTCTATCTGTGGCAACAGGCCTTAATTCTTCTTCTCGGCGGAGACACCGTGGGCCAGCGATTTCCGGCACCGCAGCCGGATCGTTAAGTGCCGCGGGGTTCCAACGCTTCCGTCAGTGCTTTAAGCTGAGTTGCAGGCACGGATAAGTGATCGGATAGTGATTCGGCCTCTGAGGGTCTGGAGCTCTCCTAGGCAGCGGCCATTTTCGTTGGCTGCTGGCCACGCACCCCTCCTCAGGGATTCTTGGGGCCTTTCCTATCCAATGTGACTAGGCCACTCACAAAAGTGGGGCAACATGTTATCAGAAGTATCAAAAAAGATGGGTGCTAAGAGGTTTGTCATTCTCGAACATCACAGAACGTTCTGTCACAGAAATGTGAGGAAATTGAGTAATTTCCCCAAAAGTATGATGTTTGTAGGGCATTCTGGATAACTCAAAATACAGAAGAGGGTCTCTGAGAAACTAACTGTAGGGAGAGGAGGGCAGGGAAACACCAGAACAATAACAACAAACCTCTCCCTAGAAAGTAATTAATATCTAGGTAATACATCCTTCATAAGAGAAAACATCATTGTCCCACAGACAGTATTATTTTCTTCTTTTATTTTATCAAAAACGTTTTAAAAAAAAATGATTACATATATAAATTCATTTGTATAAAATTTCTCAATTTTACAAAAAAGTCACGTAGAGCAGCCCCACTATAACGTTATAAGGAATCTACAATGACAGTGTGACACCACATACACACAAAACATAAGATACACAGCTAAGAAAGGAAAGACAACAATACATCTAGCAGAGCATAAACAATAAAGTGACAATCCATACATTTCAAAATTTCTAAATAGCAAGCAAACAAACCGCACCAACGCGCATTTCGGAGTGGAAGTTTGACCAACAATTCCCTCATCAGGGCTCAGACGATACAATTTGTAAGGTGGTTAGGTACCATCCATAGATATTGAGTAAATATTTATACAGTGGTGTAGGGGGCTCTTTGTCACAATTTAATCAAGTATCTCAACAACATATGTGGATGACAATGGGAAAACATATGTAAATATTTGTAAAATGACCAACTGGAAACTAAAGGAGCTACGATGAAAATAAGTGGGACCACACCAAATTGTGAAAGTGCAAATAGTATAATATGCATAGCTAAATACTAAAATCAAGGGAAGTCATAGAAAATAACGGAATACTAATAAAGTGTCAAAGAAGAATGAAGGTGCAGTGGAGGAGCAGAATGCAGAGAATTATATCCAGTGGTTACAGTCACAGTAATTAATAAGAACAAAGGAAAAAAAAGGGAAGAAAAAAAGGAAAAGAGATCGCACAGAATGCCCAGCATAGGACAGGCAATGGAGCTTATACTCATATAATAAAACCTACTCAGATGACAAAATAGGACAGGCAAAAAGACTTTGAACTAGGTCTAGAGACTGGATGGCTTCCAAAGGAACAAAGATACAATAGGATGTAGAGAGTGACGAGCTGAAACAAAAAGCAGGTAAAATAACTAGTAGATATGAGGTGCCTACTACTTGGAGTTGAACACCGCAAACAAACTGACTGGTAAACCTAATCGGGCCTTGACCCAAATTAATGGTACATGGATAGCATGCTGAGAATGTAAGGCTTACTACTTCTAGTAATCACTGCCTATCGACAAAAAACCTAAACACGTCTAACCTGCTTCACGAAAATACAGAAAAGGCAGACTCATACTGGATGATGTATAAACATAGTGACCGGAATAATAAGGGATACAAATTGAACCAACAACGCCTAATGGTGGGGATCCATAGATTTAAATAATGCACCACCATGATTCTGAAAAGGTAGTTTAAACAAGAGGAGCATAATTCTCACTTTTTGAGACCTAAGCAAAATAGGGGAATAAGGCGACACAATTATCAGGATGGAAACAGGACTTACCCATGAGCAATAACACACGGGCGGACACTGGCCAGCTTCCGAGGCTCAGACCGCTAGGCCATAGTGATACTGTGTTTCTCCAACATAGGGTAAGTAAAAACAAGCATTGGAAATGCAATAGGTCTCGCAGTAGTAAAGTTTGAGCTATAGGTGTTATTTATTTTTTTGTTTTTTATTTATGTGTTGTTTTTTCTAAATAGCTAAATTAATAGCTTTCTTCTTTACAAAGCCAATAGTTATAATTTTTGTAAATGTGACACCTCTAGCATTTGTAAAGCAACATGTTTTGTATTAACGGGACTTATATGTGACTTATATGTATTGATATAAAAAAATCAATGGCTTTAAAAAACAATTAATAATTAATACGTAAATAAAATGGATTTTATTTTATATTGCCAATAGCTTAAAGTTTATTAAATATATTTAGTGAAGATGCTGTGGTTGCGCTGAGTGAGGCCAGTGAGGGTGAGGGTGAGTGAGGGATTGAGGGTGAGTGAGGGTGAGGGGTTGAGGGTGGGTGAGGGGTTGAGGGTGAGTGAGGGTGGGTGAGGGTGGGTGAGGGTGAGTGAGGGTGAGTGAGGGTGAGTGAGGGTGAGGGGTTGAGGGTGAGTGAGGGTGAGGGTGGGTGAGGGTGAGGGTGAGTGAGGGTGAGGGTGAGTGAGGGTGAGGGGTTGAGGGTGAGTGAGGGTGAGGGGTTGAGGGTGAGGGATTGAGGGTGAGGGATTGAGGGTGAGGGGTTGAGGGTGAGTGAGGGTGAGGGTGAGTGAGGGTGAGGGGTTGAGGGTGAGTGAGGGTGAGGGTGAGTGAGGATGAGGTGTTGAGGGTGAGTGAGGGTGAGGGGTTGATGGTGGGTGAGGGGTTGAGGGTGAGTGAGGGTGAGGGGTTGAGGGTGAGTGAGGGTGAGGGCATTCACATGTACAGCGCGTGGGTGTCCTTCCTTTCCTGGAAATGCTAACTTTACTGTCTTAAAAGAAAGTGAAAGCAAAGCAGACTAAAGATCGAACAGAGATCATCGGGGACTTTCCACTTCGACGCAAGTGTGGCTTTGTTCAGCTGTTAGGCAGAGGGTGTTTGTGGAGTGTGGGCGGGGCTACCTGTATTTGATGGGTGACATCACCTTTCGTAGGAGTTTGGAGCTTAACATTGGCCACAGGCTAAGCCAATAGGCCCTAGAGCCCTAGTCTTCAAACTTTTTAAGCCCCCGCGTCAATACATTTCATTAGGGCTCCCAGGCGAGCGTGGGAAAGGAGAGGAGGGGAGAGCAGCAGAAGAAGCCGAATGAGAGAGATCGAATGAGGAGAGGAGAGAGGCGGGGCAGGAGCCCGCTTGTTAATAAATAATCCCCGGAGGTGGTGATATTTCCCGGGATTGTGACAGAACATTTCTCGCTGCACCAACACAAACAGAGGCAGCGAGAGACATGTCACCGGGGGAGGGGGCGGGTGTCTGCGCGCTGCTCTGGGGACAGCGGGGGAGGGGCGTGTGTGCGGTGCTGCTGGGGAAGGCATGCGGGGCTGCTGAGCAGGGACAAAGGAAGAACAAAAACGGAGGTTGGATGGGCAAAGGAAGAAAGAGGCGACACACGAACTGGAATAAATAAAACTAAAAAGAAGAAAATTGGAGATATAAAATAGAAAGGGGTGAAAGAGGGGGAGGCAGGAAAGTAAACGGAGAGCGGTGAGACAAAACGAAGACGACTTTCAGGAGGCGAGCGTGGGAAAGGAGAGGAGGGGAGAGCACGGCGGGCAGGGGAGGGGGCGGAGAGGGGAGAGGTGCGACACGGCAGGCAGGCAGGGGAGGAGAGAAGGAGGAGGAGGGGGGAGGAGAGTAGGGGAGGCACGGCCTAGCGGGCGTGCAATCAAGAAGTGAGGGGGCGGAGCTGGGGGAGGCTGTGAGAGAGAGAGTAGGCAAGGCAGGCGGCTGGGGGCATGTGCACACGCATTTAAGCTCAATGCGCATGCGCATTGAGCTTAAATTTCTCGTGCACTGCAAGGAATCGCCACGATTCCTTGCAAGTTGGATAAAGAGTGGATAAGCCCCCATAGACTCGCAAGCTCGATGCTCATGCGCATCGACAGGCGAGACCTAATTAGACCCTAGATGGTAAAAATGGAAAAAGTATTACAGATAAGGAATATCGTAAAACAACAAATGAAACCATCCTCTGGAGATGGAATGAGTGCTATGGCAGAGTATTGTGATGAAAGTGATAGCATAAGCCAAGCAGGACCCAGATTACTCACGCAATGAATGCAATGGCTCAAAATGGCTCATGGATGCTGCAGACCGCCGGATTGGAGGATATCCCGGGAAAACAGGGCTACAGCTAAAGAAGCAAGGGGACGAGGGTAAGTTGTAGGGTATAAAATCAGGGATTCTAAGTTTGCAATAAACCAGGGAGACCCTGATTACTCACACAATAAATGCGATGGCTCAAAACTGTCTCATAATAGCTGCAGGCCGCCAGATAGGAAGATATCCCAGGACAGTTAGGGCCACAGCTAAAGAAACAAGGAGACGGAGGTAAAGAGTATGCCAAGAAACGCACGAATGAAAAAACGGGGATTATAGGTGCACTATAGACCAGGGACGTGCACATACCTCTAGACTTTCTTCAATGCCGGAATAAGCACGGGGTCTCTACTGCTGAAAAGATCAGTGATCCATCGACCGCAAACAGGCGCATGAATATATGTTAGCTTGATTCGAAGCACCTATGAAGAGGTCTCGGCAGGGGACGTCTAGAATGTAACCTAATGGTTGGGTAAGACACAAAAGTGAGATACACCCTTAATTTTGGGTTAACAGTACATTAGGTGAAGTCCGTAGCAAAACGACACTTGAGAGGGCCCCCCTGTAAAGTACATGGATGAGGCCCACCATGCTCCACACTAAGTCAGGAGCACTCTGGCCACGGGCTCACTGGATCACTGTTAAAATATCGATCACAAAATCACCGACCAACAAAAACATTGAGGTGAAAATATTGTATACAAAAATATCGTCATCCTATACATAAACAAGTTTTAACACAAATATCGATATATAATTATCGCCTTAATAAATGTCATTAACAAATATATCAACTACAAACATATTGAATACAAAAATATTTTAAAAAATGAAAATTAAAAAGAAACATTACAAAAATATCGATAACACTAATATCGACTTACAAATCTACTTCAGAGAAGAGGAAGAGGAACATGGTGGCCGCTAGCTAAACGGCCGCGGCTCAGCTCCCCCCTGGGATTTTCTAAATAACTATGGGCTCTCGCTAAAGAAGTTTATTTAATTATTTTTCTTTAGTTTTTTCAAAAGATACCCCCCGTACCTGTGGATATGCATTCAGAGTTGTTTTTTTCAGGTTCCGGTTGTCCGGGCTAACTAGCGATGTCGGCAGTAGAGTGAGTGGAGTAGGCGGCGTGATTCGCAGTTGGCGCTGGGAGGAGGTAGCCCCGATTTGTTGGAGACGTGACTCAGAGCCGAGGCGGTAGAGCTAGCATCAGCGCAGGCGTGCCCTTAACCCCCGGGTTTGTATAATCCGGACGGCGGATTCAGGACGTCAGGTAGGGAGTCGACAACTTTGGGGCCATACTTGTCCAGAGGGCGCTTCTCCCGGGTACAGTGACAAAGGTAGGGACAGGGCCTTCTTGCTCTCGGGGGGTATTAAAGATGAAGCCCCAACACCCTCGAGTTTGACTTTTATAACCTCCATAACCTGAAAAATATCAAGGCAGAAGAGGCACAAGTCAAGACACAAGCTAAGTGCATGGAGATAAGGGAGGTTGGATGCGGGCTAGCTGCAGCAGGAACCCCCTTACCAAAAATAAATAGATATATTCTACGGGCAAGAGTGGCTCACTCTTTAAATATTGACATCACTAAATCCATCTTCCCTCCACGTATCTCCTCCTCAATCTCTGAAGTAAAAACATCTGCAGGACAGCATAAGCAAAGAAGGGGCACTACGCATGACGGTTCCGACTCAAAAGGCAAAGAGGCAGACTCTGGCAAGAGAAAGGGAATGGGCAAGAAGGTCTCTTCTTTAAAGGTTAAAAACACTCCCTCATTGAAATTATAAAGTCATGTCTACCTCTACTGCTTTAGTGTGCGATTCTTTAAAGAGTGTAGGTCAAGTCAGTCTCCTGGAGAAAGTATCTAGTTCCCCAAGTTTCCCAGCTCCCCAAGTCCCCTCAAGTTCCCCAAATGTGGGGGTCGAGTAATACTTCGAATGCACCAGATGTTGCTCCTGATAGGGACAGGGACACCGGGGTAAACCTTAATCGGGCTATAACCACACATCCAGCAGTGAGCCTCTCAAATAGATACTCTGCGTTGGCTCTAAATGACCCACTGGAATTGTCTCCGAAATCTCTTAAAGCCTCCATCACCATAGAAGAAAAGGCAACTACAGATCCATCAACAGGTGCAACAACACACTCCCTGGCTGATATATTACTTGCCATGAAGGAGGAAATGACCAATAGATTCACTGTGTCTGAGACAAATCAAGCCGAAATGACTAATAGATTTTTATTCTCTGAAGCGAACCAGGCAGCCATTCAAGCTTTCTGTGAAGTATTGGCCAAAAGGTTAGATGAAGTCACAGCAAGAACGGATGCAATTGAATTGGAAATTCCCAAAATTAAGGACACCATCCATACCTCCTCAGTGGAGTTGGCTAAGTTATCGGCCCAGAACATGGAACTTAAAGATTACCTTGAGCGTTTGGAAAATCACTCCAGGAGGAATAATTTAAGGCTTTAGAATGTACCCGAAGCCCTGGAGTGGTCGGATATAAGGGGGTTCGTGATATCCTTATTAAAAGGGACACTATTAAAGAATTTACCAGAAGTGGGCTTAACATGTGAGATACAAAGGGTGCACCGTGACCCCTTCAAAAGGAATCTTGCTAGATAAAAACCTAGGAAGGTCCTGGTCAACTTTTTGACTTATTCAGTTAAGAACCCGATCTTAACATCTTCCCTTAAGGAAGGCACTATAAACTTCAATGGTTCTTGCGCTTTTCTTTTCAAATTAGTTCAGACATCTCCCATATGACCGCAACACGTCAGTGGGAGCTCGGGAAAAGATTAGCTGAGTTGAATAGTATTGGGGCCGAGGCACAGTTGAAGTTCCCTGCACAACTTTGCGTAATGTGGAACAACCACATGTATCTGATACGATCTAGTGAGGAGGCGGACGCCCGCATAGCAAAAATTAAAGTTGAGCTGTGGGGAAGTGAAGGGGGTCATTGAGGTAAAGGGGTGTTACCAGATGTTATTGATAGGAAGAACCCAGACCTAAATGTAGTTCTTTATCCCAAGGGGGAGGGGGGGCTGAATAGGCTTGCCTATTGGGAGGTAGGGTTCCTCACTGGAAGAGGGGCCATCAGGGGTAAAAAAGAAAAAATTGAACCTCATCTCACTTTAGATTTAAGGAAAGTCTGATATGCAGGTGCAATAGGCCTACAAGTCAATGTCAGGAAATCAAAACATAAAGGATAGTAAGACCATCTTTATCTCCTGGAATGTTAATGGGTTCAGGTGTCCTCGCAGGCAAATGTTGATATTAAAATATTTAGAACTCTCCCCAGCCCAAGTTTGTATTTTACAGGAGACACATTTGAGTTTTACGGAAAGTCGTTCCATTTTCTCAAGAGTGCCCTGGATAAAATGCTACTGTACATCGCAACAGACGATCCACAGTAGAGTCGTTGCAATCTTGATTAAATATGGTGCCCTTTGTTCTATTACAAATTTGAAGACGGACCAGACTGAGAGGTGGTTAGTAGCCCAATAGGCCATGGAGATTTCAGACTTAATCTGTGCTTCGTTTTATGGCCCAAATGTAGATGACCCGACATACATTTGTAAATTGCAATCAATATTGACCACAGAAAACCCCCCTCTGATTATTGGTGGCGATTTTAATGTTCTTTTGGACCCATCATAAGACAGGTTCAATTTGAGTCACTATGTAGGGACCCACAGGGTACGTCGTGCTTTGTTAAATACGCTACACGATTTGGATTTGGTAGATGTGTGGAGGGCAAAGAAGGGAGATTTGCAGGGCTTTACGTTTTACAGTAAAAAACACTGTCACTCCTCCAGGATCGATTATTTTTTATCGGACAGATTCACTCTGGCCGGCCTGGAAGGGCTCTCCGTCTTACCAAGTCACCTCTCAGACCACGCCCAGTTCAATTCTCTTATCAATGTAAAATTCTCTTGCTTCAAACAAGATGGACGCTTAATAGGGCCATGCTTTTGGTTTCTGAAATTATCCAGGCTATTAAGCAATCCTGTTTAGAATTTTTTCCTTGAATATGGGCTCCATAACCATGGATTTTATTTGGGATGCTTATAAGGCAAACTTGAGAGGGAGGCTTTATGGCCTTATATGTTCCAAGAATAGGGCTGAGGCTACGGCCCTAAAAACAATCGAGGGGGAAAAAATACTCCAGCTAGAGAATGAGAGGAGCAGACTAAATCATGGGGATTCAGGGCAGCTGTCACAAGTTTTGAGCGATCTAGACGACGCAAGACAGGAGTACAGGGGGGAATTAGACTCAAAATGTACGGCCCAGTGGCATACCAAGAATATGTAAAACTTTGAATATCAGGAGAAAGCGGGTGCCCTGTTGGCTTAGAAAGCAAGGGCCGATCGCTCCAAGAATATTATAAACAAATTAATAATAAACAGCGACGGGGTGAAGTCGAGCAGCATTGAAGACCTGCTTGCTTTCCCTTTTTTCAGACATCTATAAAGAGGACCTGGCTCCATCCCCTAGTTCTATACAATCATGGTTGAGGAGTAAATCTTTGCCTTCCCTGTCAGAGGAGAGTCATAACTACTTAGATGCTCCCATCACCTTAGTAGAGATGACTGATCAAATTAAAAAATGTAAGAACAAAAAGGCTACAGCTATGGACTTGCTTCCAAACGAAGTTTATAAACTGCTAGCCGAGGAACTGACCCCAGCACTGGGCACCATCTTTAACAGTATACTGCCTCACTGGTAAAGTCCCCGAGTCTTGGAAGGAGGCCATAATTGTCTTAATTGTAAAGCAAGGCAAGGACCCGTTAAAAGCAGACTCATACCGTCCAATCTCCCTGCTGAATGCCGATTACAAGATCTTTATAAGTATCCTTGCAGGGAGATTGGCTAAACTGGTCCATAACCTGGTCCATATTGACCAGAATAGCTTTGTTACAGGAAGGTACATCCAGGAACAGACACAATTGTTAATAGGCAATATCGATCTGGCCATTGAAAGATCTGATCCATTGGCCATCATGGCCCTGGACGTGGCCAAGACCTTTGATTGGGTCTGTTGGGTGTACCTTTGGGAAGTACTGGAGGTAATGGGTTTCGGCCCCATTTTTTTTCAAACCTGAGGAATTGCTATCAGGGAGCCTCTGCTTGGATTCTTCTGAATGGCTTGCTGACTTCTAGCTTCAATAACCAGAGTGATTTCTCCCCTCTTGTTTAATATCCATATAGAGCCACTGGCGCAGGCCTTCAGATTAGAAGACTCAATTTATCCTTTTAAGTCCCAACATTACAGCTGTGAGTTAGCTTTATACACTGATGATCTGATATTATACACTAATGATCACTAGGTGGTTATCCCCCGTGTGGAAGCACTATTGGAGGGGTTTGGCTCTCTGTCAAGTTACTTAGCAAATACATCAAAGACTGAGGTGATGTGCTGGAACCTAGACCAATGGGAGGGAACAACCAGCAACGAGTTAAGATACTTGGGTATATATATTGTCAAAGACCTGGATAAAATTCCCCAGATTAACCTAAATAGAACTATCAAAGAAATAGATTGCCTCTTTAGTAGATGGAGGAACCTCCCCTTTACAATCTATGGGAAAGTAAATTTAGTAAAGATGGTCATTCTTCCCAAGCTGTCTTACCTGTTTAGTACAATACCCCTGGCCTTTCCACACAAAAGCATTAGTAAGGTGCAGGGTAAGACTGGGAGTTTTATCTGGAGTGATGAGGGTGCAAGGCTATCCTGACTAACTGAGTCGCAGACTCAATAAAGGGGGGCTGGCTCTTCCAGATATTAGCTGGTATGCGGTAGCATTTCAATTTAAAGGAGTTCGGATGCTACTTACGAAACCAGAAGAGTCGGCCTGGGTAAGGCTGTTGGGAGAAATGGCAACAACGGAAGGAGGGGGAGGGAGTGAGGCTTTCCTATATAAGTTCCGGGCCCCAAAATACTTCAAGCGAGTACGTTTGAAGGTTCTCAGGGCAGCCTTGGAAACTTGGTACAAAGTCAGAATTAGATGGGGGATAGGATACTATTCAGACCAAGCACCCATCTGGGATTCCCCTGGAACACCTTTATGTCTTGGCTTTACTCATCAAGAGAGCGGGCATAAATATCTGGTCCGACTTGTTAGATACAGAGGGGATCCACCCTTGGGAATTACTGAGGGCAATGATCAGTACGGGGTTGTCCAGATTTAAGTATCTACAACTGGTATCCTGGTTCGATGCAGAAAAGGAGGATGTAAGAGGGAATTGGGACATTGAGCGTTCATTTCAATCTGTACAACCAATAAAGAAAGAGATATCAGTGTGGTATAAAAATCTATTAGAAGCTGAAAATCTAAAGATCCCATCCCTATCTTTGGTCTGGAATCAAACTTCGCTTGAACCCTCTATAGACGCCCTGTTCGAGCCTTCATGGAAAATTATTATATAAATACATCAAACCTGCAAGTCTAAAAAAAATTACTTTTTTGTCATCAATAGACTCTGTTATTCCCCAGCCAAGATAGCCAAGTTTGCTCCATCACCAACGCCAAAATGCCCCAGGTGTAGGATGCTCAACCCACTGACTTGCACATCTTTTTTGAGTGTCCCGAATTAAAAATCTTTTGGAAGGGGGTGGGTGACATTCTTCGAGTTATCTTTCTATGCCAACATTGAAGTTAATTTGGCACCAGTCTTTTTTGGGGGACAATGGTTTATTCTGTCAAAATGCACTGCAGATCCATCGTGGGCTATTATCATACTTAGTTCTACTTGCCCTGAGAGCGGCCTGTAGAAAGTGGAAAGATCCCCTCCCTCCTAAGAGCGAGGACTGGCTTAAAGCCACACTGGCAATGACTCGCCTGGACCATGAAGGAGAAGGGGACAGTTCAACAATCATCTGGCTGCCCCTTATGAGATGGGGACGTAACTTGAGATTAATATAGTTAGTCCTATGATTACACCAAGTTCTACTAATGGGACCGGTCGGGTGACCTAAGCAAGTGCGGTAAGCCGGAGGGCCTACAGATTGAAATATCGTCTTCATAAGACCCCCAGAAGCTTATTGGTGAGATGAAGACAAAAAAAATCTACTTATAACTTATACAAAAGATATCGACAATACTATTCAACATTAAATAAACACTCCTTTCAACTATCTATCAATTTAATACATTAAAAGATTAAAAAACCTATTAGACCAACATATATAAATTTAGTATATACTTAAAATAAATATTAATCAATTATAAAAACGCAAATAAATATATATATGCACAATAATTAAAATATACTCACTAACACATCTATTAACATACATTTCATATACAACCGTTTTCTAAATTATAAAATAAAATTATTAACTCTAATTTTTAAACATCTACAACTAAAAATAAATTATAAACAACTAACAAACAAAAAATATAATTACCTAATTAAAAAGTACCTGCTACTAAATTCAAAAAAAGTTTCTCAACCAATGAATTCAAACTACAAAACCAAAAACCAATTCAAATTTAGAGCTACTTAACTAACTACTATAAAAACAATTACCTAACATACAAAAATTACAGTTTTTCGGTCAAACACGGAGGAAGACTGTTACTTTGCTGGAGAGAGGGAGAAAGAAGATCTACAAAAACTACTATAACAGATTACACAACAACACAGGTAAGAAAACCCTTTTTTTAATTTATATAAAGTCCTAAACATCCTTAGTTTAACTCCCTAAATTATTTAAATGTTCTCTTCTTTTTAAATTAAAACTAAACTTCCTATCATCAAGAGCAAAAAGTATGAAATACAAATGTGATTGACTACCATATCTAATCCTACATGAAAAAAGAACTAATAAAATACCAAACTTTATCTAGAAATAAAGTAACATTGTCTAATACTTTTACAAAGATAAAAATATAAAAAAGACACTAATGTATACATTTTTCATCACAGCTTCAACAAACTACATCTACCAAAAAACATCCACCAAATTAAAATCATCTACTACAAAAAGTAAGTATACTTTCACTTTTAATAAATCATACAAACAAAGAAACTAAAAATAATATACAATATTATTAACTCAAACTATTTTCTACCCCATCTACAGAAATTACAACAGAGAAACTGCAATAATAACAAATAAAGCCATCAACAAAACAGAAAGAACAATAATGTAAGTATTTGTTTTAAATTACTAATCAAACAAACTCATTTATATATAACCATAGCATATTTACTCAACACAAATATATATGTTTTCACAGATATAACCTAAAAATGGCTGCAGGAGCAAGCTTTATCACATCACAAACAGCAAAATTAATGCTCACTTACCTGGGTTATACCTACACCCAAGAAAAAGTAAAAGATAACAAAACACATACGAAATGTAGCAAATACTATTCAACTGCATGTTATAGTCGAGCCACAACTATAGATAACAACATTGTGAATGTGAGAGAGCACATTCATCCACCCAATATGACAGAAGTAGAAGTAAGGGAAGCCTTAGAAACAATTTGAGAAGCAAACACAGGCTCCCAACAAACAGGCACTGACATTTTGAAAAATGTATTGACCAAAGTACCTGAACATGTGACAGGACAATTGGCCTCCATCCCTACCCTGAAACGACTAATGGCTAAAACTAAAAGAGCATCGATCCAACTCCACCCCACCCCCCCCCCCCAAACCGTTCAAGAAATTGAAATACTACCAGAATATACTACTACCTACAAAGAAGACAAATTCCTGATGTATGACAACCAAAGCAATGATAAAAGAATTCTTATTTTTTTAACTAATAACAACTTGCAAAAATTAAAAAATTGTGAGACATGGATGATGGACGGAACTTTTAAAGTGTGCCCCAAACCATTTTATCAACTTTACACCATTCATGGTGAATATCAAGAAACTAATATTCCCTTCATTTATGCATTGCTGCCAAATAAAAAGAATCCCACCTATATAGAACTATTAACAACAATAAAAGAATTAACAGATAATTATTATCCCCAAAGGATCATAATAGATTTTAAACTAGCTATGATACAAGCTATTCTAAAAATATACCCACATACAGCAATACAAGGGTGTTATTACCACTTGAATCAAAGTATGTGGAGACACCTCCAAAAATCTACCTTAAGTATTGACTACTCTACTAACAGCAACTGTGCATACCAAATAAAAAAATTAAATGCACTAGCATACGTACCAACAGAGTGGCAAAAAATATTATAATTTATTAATTGACATTCCTTTCTACCGCATTAATGAAAAAAAATTACTCCCTTGTTGGATTACTTAGAGGACACCTGGGTGGGAAGGTTGCATCGTTCAGGTCACTGTAGACAACCAAAATTCCAAATTCCCTGTTGGAATGTTTACGCTAGCACTATTGCACAAAAAGCCAAAACTAATAACACAGTACAATGATGGCATAATGCCTTCCAGGCCACAATAGGGAGAGGACAACCAAAACTACACAAACGTATACAATAAAAAAAAAGTTACTAAGAATTGAACAATCTATAACGAAAATAGGACCAAAACTGAGTAAACAAACAATGAATATGTACGAATACCTCCAACAAAAAATAAGAATGTATCCAAGTATCCAAGGTCTAGAATACATAGACCTAATAGCAAAATCTATTCTTTAATTAAATTAAAATAACAAACAGTAAAAACATATAAAACACACAAATTATTTTAATTATAAATTAATTTTTATATTGTTGAATTGTCATGAAATTTCATATATAACTCAATTTCGTTTGACATAATATAACTAGCAAAAAAATTAAAGTCACAAATAAACATTGCCCACCCTAAAGAATATTAAAAACAACTTACGGTTTTGTAGCTGTAGAATATCCTCAAAATAGATGATTTAAAAAACAATCCAAGGGTAAACCAATCCATATAGTAGACAAACCCCCAAAAATGGAAAAATACAACTGTAGAAAAAAATCCAACGTAGCAATCCTCTCAATACCGAAGCCATAAAAACCCGAAAATATTTTAATATAAAAAATGCTCCAAAATCCCGGTTTAAAACAAAAGGAAATGTATAGCAACTTGTTTTAAAACAAGCAACAACAATTTCCTTTATTTAAAAAAAACCGCGTAGACCATTCCATCTGTTCACCAAATCCTGAACCTTTAAATAAAATCAAACAACATCCACCCATAACAAATAATAAACCCACAAATAGAAATAACAATATATAATAATTATAAACACACATAGTAAAATAGTAATTAAAAAATATATTGCATTACATTAATGTTAGAGTAAATAAACAACAAAATCACTAACCTATGTAAATAACACATAACTTTCCCAAAAACAGTTAGCTAACACTTTACTAACACATTAACAACTAACTGAAAATTATTAAAAGTAAACTCACCGGAACGTAGATGAAACAGCTCCCAACCGCGAGGTTCCGTCGTCACAAATGACCCAAACAATGAAGTAGATAATCTAAAAAGCGAACTAAGTAAAACAAAATGGCGGCCTAATTAAAACAAAAACAGAACTAACTCCCCATAGAAATGAATGGAAAAAAGTAAAAAATGGTTTAAAAATATATACAATTTTTTTTTAAAATGTTTAAAATAAACATGTTAATATTGTAAAATATACATTAATTATTTGTATGTAAAAAAATGTATATTATAATTAATGTATATTAAAAATATGTTTATTACATTAACTCTTTATTTCCTAATATTAAACACATGTTGAAAAAAGTGTATATATATGGAGGGGGCATGACGCGCTCATAACCACACCATTCACTGGATTTCCACGAACATTTGGTGCGAGTTAAAGAGAAAGGGAGATGAAGGAGGGGCTGCCCTCTTTCTGGCAGAATTTGTGTGTTCATTCCAAGCAAGTATTCACGATGCAGTGGCAGCAAAGTGCACTATTCTTTTATTATTTCCCACTCTGCAGCAAGATGTAGATATGGACATTGGCAAATGTGGATAGCTATTTCAGCAATAACATTATGTGATACGAGCCAAGCTGTCTAATCTGATTAATGGTGCATTCTGGGCATTGCGGTCTAAAACTATGACCAAGTGACCTCTGGGTCTTTGTTAATCATCAAATCAACTCACCTGTGATGAAGGCGCTTGGCGCCGAAACGCGTAAGGATAAAAGAGTTGTTTTAAGCTGCCACACGAGCAGACCAACTAAAGCTTCTGTTTGTAAGGATGCCCAAACTGTGGGCTCTATTTTTGTCTTGTTGAAACTTTAATCAGGATTCTCCATTCCTGTCTGAGAGCCCGCCCTGCAGCGTTGGAGGCCCCCGGCAAAATGGAGCAACTCGAGTGTATGTTAATGGAGGGGGCATGACGCGCTCATAAGCACACCATTCACTGGATTTCCACGAACATTTGGTGCGAGTTAAAGAGAAAGGGAGATGAAGGAGGGGCTGCTCTCTTTCTGGCAGACTTCGTGTGTTCATTCCAAGCAAGTATTCACAATGCAGTGGCAGTAAAGTGCACTATGCTTTTATTATTTCCCACTCAGCAGCAAGATGTAGATATGGACATTGGCAAATGTGGAAAGCTATTTCAGCAATAACATTATGTGATACGAGCCAAGCTGTCTAATCTGAATAATGGTGCATTCTGGGCATTGCGGTCTAAAACTATGACCATGTGACCACTGGGTCTTTGTTAATCATCAAATCAACTCACCTGAGATCAAGGCGCTTGGCGCCGAAATGCGCAAGGATAAAAGAGTTGTTTTAAGCTGCCACACGATCAGACCAAATAAAGCGTCAGTTTGTAAGGATGCCGAAGCTGTGGGCTCTATTTTTGTCTTGTTGGAACTTTAACCAGGATTCTCCATTCCTGTCTGAGAGCCCGCCCTGCAGCGTTGGAGGCCCCCGGCAAAATGGAGCAACTCGAGTGTGTGTGTGTGTGTGTGTGTGTGTGTGTGTGTGTGTGTGTGTGTATATATATATATATATATATATATATATAGATATTACCTACTGGCGATAGCCAGTGGGTATATATAGCTAGGACCTAGCTACCATAGGAAATCCGCAACATTCTATTGGGAATAACTTTGGCGCCGGTTGAGGAATTTGTGTGTAATTTTCCAAAATTTAGGCCAGCTCCGCTCCGCTCCTTCCCTGGAAGTTTCGAGGGGATTCGTCATGCGGGGGCCGAGAAAAAAGGGGGGTCCCAAAACGTGTTTTCCCCATGTTAATTTCCATAGGACGAGTAGACAAGGCTACAGCCCGAACTGCTGAACGGAATTACACCAAACTTTGCAAAATTGTAGGGACTGGTACGCAGAAGTGCCTTTTCTATATTTGGTGAAAATTGCTCCAGTGGTTTTTATGAAAATTAGGTTCAAAAACACATATATATCTATATGCGCGCTTCCAGCGCTTACGGGTACGCGTACCGGGGAGCGCGCCACGGAAGTGCACGAGCGGAAAGCTGATTGACTCTCGGGTGTCTGTCAACATTCTAAACAGTCCAGAGAGTCCGCCATCTTGTGTCTCGGTAGAATCGAGACACAAGAGGTGAAAATAAAAAGGGGGAAATGATTATAAGGGGGAAGGGTAGACACCCCCTGACCCCCTAGGTTTTCTGAGGGGGGCCTAGAAGGACCCTCTGGTGCAAAAAAAAATATATTTTTGGGGGAAATTTTCGCGGGGTAAGCGCTGGGTGCGTTCCCATGTACGCGTACCCTGAGCGTACCACGGGGAAAACCAGAAAAAAAAATATTTTTGGGCCTGGGGGGTCCTTGTGGTACCCCCTGAGCAGGCCTAGGGGGTCAGGGGGCTTCTACCCTGCCCCCTTTGCGTGTTTTACACCTTTGTTTCACTGCTTTCTTGTGCCTTGGTTCTACCGAGGCACAAGCTGGCTGCCAACACTTCCTGGTTTGGAGTGTTGACAGACAGTGGCAGACAATCAGCATGCCTTTCACAGTAAAGTAGCATGCTCATTGGCTGTCAATACTTCTAACTAGGAAGTGTTGGCATTCATCTTGTGCTATGTAGACTGAGGCACAAAAGAAGCAGAAAAACAAACGTGTAGAATGCAAAAAGGGGGCAGGGTAGAAAGAACCTGACCCCCTAGGGCTGCTCAGGTGGTCCCACAAGGATATTAACATATTTAAACGTTATCCGCTAATAGAATTAGTATTTAAAAAACCTTGCGAATTCACTGAAAAAAACATAGGTTTCAGGCCTTATATAGTTAGGAATTAGCATTAAAAAAACCTTGCAAATTCACTGAAAAAACCATAGGTTTCAGGCCTTATATAGTTAGGAATTAGCATATAAAAAACCTTTGAAACTCACTGAAAAAACCATAGGTTTCAGGCCTTATATAGTTAGGCATTAGCATTTAAAAAAACATTGAAATTGCTCCTATATAGTTAGTTGTACTAACTACATTTCGGGCACCAGCAATCCACTGCTGCTGATGTCACATATTAGATCATTCATGACATGGTCAGTGACATCACTGATGACATCTCAAATGACATCACTGATGACATCAATGATGATATCATCCACGAGACAATCACATACACCGTTTCATACACTAGTAAAATCTTTCATCACTCTTTGTAAAATACAGAGTATCATATTTGAATCCATTGTCACAGCAATACAAGTATCTAAAAACCCACTCAGTGATTCATAGATGTATACACACATCTAATCCCTTACCTGTAGATTCACTCATACATGCTGTCAATGAACAATAGAACACTATCAAAAATACTTATACACCTATATCGACTTTACACACCAGCACACATCCTATTCACATATGAAGTCATCCTACTCACTTATGCAAACAATGGATCATACTTACATATTTATTTAGCTACACACTTATACAAACACCACTTTGTCTATTCATTTAGATATTAAGTCATACTTAGTGAATTATAAAATCATTATTACAAGTATACAGTTATCCAAACAGTCACTCACACAATCATTGAGTCTTATGTATGCTTACTTATATACAACATTTGACACATACACTGCCTTTTATTTTTCTAGTTTGTTGGACATGTACCATTGAGAAATATATTTGCTCATCACCACACCCATAAAGGGATTCACTCACCCAAACAACTGTTAGAACATGTAGTTTTAACTTCATATATCTACTGAATCAACTATTCACACATCTTTGGACAGTCACACACCACCCACCGAACCACACACATTTTCACTCTCCCATACAAATACTCAGTTAACTAATCAATAACTAATATAGACTTTCACATAGCTAGTAACCAACTGTAGAACCAGTTTACACAACAACTGACAAAGGGATGCAGATATTCACACAGTTTAATCACTATCCACTATATTTAGTGAAATATAATAAATTGGTCAAGAAAACAGTCAATTACACTGCTACTAAATCCTCCATCCAAATATTTATTTATATATATCCACTCATTCTTCAATGCAAATTGCTATATATATAATGCATATTAAAATACCGAAGCAAACCACATTCACTGGATGATGTCATCAGTGATGTCATTTGAGATGTCATCAGTTATGTCACTGACCATGTCATGAATGATCTAATATGTGACATCATCAGCAGTGGATTGCGGTTGCGCGAAATATAGTTAGTACAACTAACTATATAGGAGCAATTTCAATGGTTTTTTAAATGCTAATTCCTAACTATATAAGGCCTGAAACCTATGGTTTTTTCAGTGAAAAAAAAAAATTGATATATATATATATATATATATATATATATATATCAATCAAAGAAATTCCAATATCGTACGCTCTCAGGAATCAAAACACAGTCCAAAAGTGAGATAGAACCTTGGTTTAATCACACAACGCGTTTCGGCGGCTTGCCTTGATCACGTGATTGATATTGAATTTCCGGTTGCTTCGCCGGAGTGTACGCCACTTGTCTATGGGTCTCAGCGTTGCAGCAGAAGCAGCTGTTTGTTTGGATATATATATATATATATATATATATATATATATATATATATATATATACTTACTTTTCCAAATATACAAAAAAATTGTAAATTAGTTAAAATACTAAATTTTATTTAAATTAAATACAATTCAATACGCTATGTAATACAACATGATGTTAAAACATGTACAATGTATATATTACAACGACTGCAATTTTATACATCATTAAATATAATAAAAGTTCATTAAAAATGTGTAAATGTTTTCATTTATAAAAAATAATACAAAAAATACTGTATATTCATGAACAAAATTATGCTATGTTACTTTACTATTATACATGTACAACAAATAAATAGTAAAATGTTAATAAACTATCAAATACGTTTGTACATTAATGTTATAAAATATACTTTTTTGAACATTTCTAAATATATTTTACAATATCCTAATAAAATATGAAAACCATAACAAGTTATATTTATTTTCAATATTGTAATAAACAGAAAAAAAATCAAATATCATTATTCACTATTCTAACTCCAAATACAACTAAAGTCAAAGAAAGTGCTGGTTAGTAAACCATAATAAATTATTATTCGAACTCCAAATCCAATATAACTCAGGGAAAGTGATGGATTTCGTGCAGGCCACAGCACGGAGACCGCCTTGTTATACATGGTTGAACATCTGCGCTCCGTGCTGGACACCGGACGAACAGCGGCACTCCTGTTGTTAGATCTGAGTGCCGCCTTCGACACGGTGTCCCACGAGATCCTTTTGCGGAGATTAGCTGATGCTGGGGTTAGGGGTTCGGCTCTAGGATGGTTCCGCTCTTTCCTCACCAACAGATCCTTTCAGGTTGCAATACCACCTGGCAAATCCACCTCTCACCCGCTTACCCTCGGAGTCCCACAGGGTTCATCTTTGAGCCCCACGCTTTTTAACCTTTATGTGAGCCCGCTGGCTGCGGTAGTCAAACGCTGGGGCCTAACAATGGTGTCCTACGCGGACGACACGCAGCTGGCGGTCACACTAAGTGGGGACTCAGCTGTGGACGCTCACAACTTCTGTGAGGGGCTACGCGCCGTGGCCAATTGGATGAACCTAAACTGCCTCCAATTGAACACAAAGAAGACCGAGGTGATGGTGGTGGGTAAGCAACCTGGATGGTGGAATGACAACTGGTGGCCCCCCGAGCTAGGAACGATTCCTTCTCCTGCCATCGAGATAAAAAATCTCGGGGTATGGCTGGACCCTACATTGAGCTTCATCTGCCAAACTAAGAGGGTGGCTGCCTCCTGTTTCGGCATAATTAGGGGTATCAGGCCGGTGCTTAAATTTTTCGACGCCCCCACTAGACAGCTTGTAGTCCAGGCCGCGATCCTATCTAGGATAGACTATGCCAGTGTCTTATTAGCAGGTACGAACAAGGCAGAACTCATGCGGCTTCAACGAGTGCAGAATGCCGCCGCAAGAGCGGTACTAGGATTGCCTCGTCGCTGCTCGGCGTCTAGAGCATTGCAATCGCTTCACTGGTTGCCTGTCGCTCGCCGGATCGAGTTCAAGGTGCTCTGCCTAGCTTTTAAAATTCTGAAAGGTATGGCTCCACCTATCTTGAGTAATTTACTGACCCCATATGTTCCTTCTCGATCATTGAGATCGATGGGTCAGAATCTGGCTGTTGTTCCACGCTTTCTGCTTAGCAGGATGGGTGGCCGCTCCTTCCGTGTAGTGGCGGCCAAATTGTGGAACTCTCTTCCCAGCGAAATTCGAGCCTTGGAAGATCTACTGCTATTCAGACGCGCCATCAAAACTTTTCTTTTCAACTAATTTTTCCTGACTTTGCTGCGTTCTGTGATGTTGTGTTTTCTCTCCTGGCGCCAGGACGCCCCTTTGCTGGGGCAGCTGTGCGCGGTACAAGAACCAATAACATAACATAACATAACATAACATATTAAACCATAATAAATTACTATGCTATCTCCAAATCCAATATAACTCAGGGAAAGTGCTGGATATTAAATCATAATAATTTACTATTCTAACTCCAAGTCCAATATAACTCAGGGAAAGTGCTGGATATTAAACCATAATTATTTACTATTCTAACCCTAAATCCAATATAACTCTGGGAAAGTGCTGGATAGTAAACCATAATAATTTACTATTCTAACTCCAAGCCCAATATAACTCCGGGAAAGTGCTGGAAAGTAAACCATAATATTTTACTATTCTAACTCCAAGTCCAATATAACTCAGGGAAAGTGCTGGGTAGTAAACCATAAAAAATTACTATTCTAACTCCAAATCCAATATAACTCAGGGAAAGTGCTGGATAGTAAACCATAATAATTTACTATTCTAAATCCAAATCCAATATAACTCAGGGAAAGTGCTGGATAGTAAACCATAATAATTTATTATTCTAACTCCAAGTCCAATATAACTCGGAAAGTGCTGGATAGTAAACCATAATAAATTACTATTCTAACTCCAAGTTCAATATAACTCAGGGAAAGTGCTGGATAGTAAACCATAATAATTTACTATTCTAACGTCAAGTCCAATATAACTCAGGGAAAGTGCTCCATAGTAAACCATAGTACATTACTATTCTAACTCCAAATCCAATATAACTCAGGGAAAGTGCTGGATAGTAAACCATAATAAATCACTATTCTAACTGCAAATCCAATATAACTCGGGGAAAGTGCTGGATAGTAAACCATAATTTAATATTCTAACTCCAAATCCATTATAACTCAGTGAAAGTGATGGATAGTAAACAATAACAATGTACTATTCTAACTCTAAATCCATATAAACTATAACCCAAAAATATTTAATACACACTATTTCATCTACACTATTTAAAAATATATATCATTCTAAATACATATAATAAATTATTACAACATTTCTTTATACATTTAAATAGTACACAAATAAAATAACAAACATAATAATACCTATCAATATTTTTTTAATCAAATTTCACAAATATTAGCATTATTTACATTAAACTTTGTTATTAATCATTAAATAATTTAAAAAAATTAATATTTTCCAATGTTATCAAAATATAATATATACACAATTTTAAAATTAAATATAATACATTTACAAAAACATTTTTAATAAAAATCTATGTAGAAACTTTAGATTAATATATTTTGTTTTATCAGAAAATGTTATTTTTATATATTTCATAATAAAACGTACATTTCAAATAATTTATTAATTAATTACCATTTTTAATACATTATTTAATTTAATATTTTAAATTAAATTATTTCAAATTATTAAACAAATTTTACAAATTTGATTTAGTTTTTAAAATGTCAAATTAGCCTTTTAAATGAAAATACATTATATCATTGCATTTGAAATTTCAAATTCTGAATTTCTACATTTACATTTTTGTTTTTTTAATTTTAAATTTTTCTGAGACTATTTACACAACATTTTTAAATTACTACCCACCCTTATCCCCTATAAACCCAACATCCTGTTCCAAAAATATAATACATTTTAAACAACATTTTGAAATTACTACCCACCCTTATCCCCTATAAACCCAACAACCCGCTCCTAAAATGTTTGCTAATTTTCAAATTTAATAAAAAAAGATAAATGAAGATTTTAAAATTACTACCCACCCATGTCCCCTATATAGAAATTAGAAAAAAAATCACATTTATTCTACCATTAAAACATTAAAATTTTGAAAAAATAACATAATATAACTAGTTTACAACTAAATAAAAGTTCCATAATAAATATAATATCGATATCATTTACATCAATATTTATTTCAACTATATTTATGTTGATATTTTGACACAACTAACACATCGATATTTCTAACACCGATATTAATTACATCGATATTTAAAATAAACAACATTCTTACCTCAATATTTATGCTTGTCGACATTTTCCCATCAATATTCTTGCTGTGCACCGGGCCCACCATCCGTGCACAGTGTCTAAGCGGGTCCCCCTGGAGCTCGTGGGCTCATCTCAACATAAGGGCTCTGGGGGCTATTATTACGCCACTGGGGTAAGTATGGTAATGCAGAATAGTAGAATATTTACAGAATTTCTCAATATTTGTTACTTTTAAGTATAAGCACATGTGCATAAAAACACATTTTGGAAAACAACATCTTTATAGTAGCCTAGGTTCATGACTAATCTAAAATTCAGAGTACGAATAACCCTTATCCAGAAACTTAGATCCAGGCTACATTTAAAAAATGCATAGCTTCTCTTCCAACCCAATTTTTATTCATTAGATTTTTCCTTATGGAGTGAGCAAAGTGGGAACAAAATAAAAAAAAAAAATCATTGTCAGCTGCGACTTGGTAGACGGCACTGGGTATCGTGGGTGTTTTAACAACAATGGAAAACAAGGGGAGGAGCCAAGACGGCGGCCAAAATGGCCGCATAGACGCCCGGCTCCGCAGCTCGCCCTCAGCTGCGGCGATCTCCTGATAAATATCCTGCACCCCAACCACGGATTATTGCAGCGGAATCGTGGTCGATCCCGGCCGCGTTCCTCCGACGATCCTACCGCCTCGGATGGCCGCGCACTGCCGCCTGCAAATTTCTGGCCTTCCCAGCTGGCCACGCCGGGACCTCGGGTAGCACGATAGCCGCCCAGCAACGCGTCAACAACGGCCTCACCCGGCTGCCAGGTGTCGGTGCCCGTGAAGCGAAACCGAAACGGCTCCCGACGTCGCTCCCTGGATTCCTCGCTGCCGTGCGACATCGATCACTGTGATATGACACCCTGCGGGCGTCTGTGATCTGAAAGGGGCCCGGACGGAGGAGTCGCTCGCCTCGGCAGACATCGCGCCGCAACTCGGTAAGAGAGTGCTGTGCCCCCCGGGCTCCGGTTCCTGCAGCGTGTTGCCTACTGCTGCTGAACAGCTGCTGTGACAGATTCCTCGCCGTGTGAGCCCCGGGGTCCATAGGCGCTGGAAGTGCGATGATGGAGCCCACAGTAAAGGAAATCTGGCTGGCTCTTCTGGATCTGCGCGCTGAAATGCAGGGTTTGCAGGCGGCTGCACCCATCTTACAGCAGCCCTCCTCCACTGCCGAGGCGCCACAGGACGCAGCAGAGTGTACTGCAGAACGGGACTCTGCCTTTGTCCCGATAGCTGCACTGGTCACCCCCCGCATGTGCTGGACACTTGGAGCTGGCGCCGTGGAGCGAGCTGATACGAACTGTGACTGTGCTCCCGAGACTGCCTACCCGCCGGCGGGTGGATGGCCGTCCTACCTTCGCCTTGCCTCTTTGTGGAACTTGTACGTGCCCTGGGACATTGCTCCTGTAACTTCGCTTTGGTCTTTGTCTCGACCCGGGATGGCCCAGCCTGCCACTGCTGTCTTGATGCTGCTACCTGGTAGCTGGTGGGACCGATCGCTACCCTTTCTTCGTACTGGCCAGGGCTGATTTCTGCTTACCTGGACTACCTTCTTGTGACTTTGGTGCCGAAGAGGATTGTCGTTCATACTGGTGACTGTTTATGGTTGGGGTGACCGTGGGTTGGGGCCCACGTTCCTTTTGAGTGGGCCTCCGCTTCTGGGCTGGGGGTGTACAAGGGGCCGGTGCTATGGCCCTCCTCCGCTTTCCCTTTTGTGGGGTTCTTTTCGGGGCGACAGGCATGCCTATTGGGGGGGGGTGGGCCGTGGCCTTCCGCTGGTATGCAGGGTGGGTTTCGGGGATGGGAATGCTTTAGGTTACCTTAGTTCTATGGCCCTCTGTCTTTTTCTCCTTTCTCCTTTCTTCCTTCTTTAATATGTCTTCTTTAGTGGGATTGGGTCTAGTGTGATCGGGAAGTCTTATCCACTGTGTCTTAATGCGGACTGATTGTATTTTTAGCCTCCTGACTGTGGACTATTGTTTTTGAGTATCATTTGTGGTTCAATGTACCTCCTGATCCGTGCCCCTTCCAAGACGGTTTCTAATTGCGGCTTGGTATGGTTCTGTCGATATTCTGCATAGTACTCTGATTAATCCTGTCTCACGAGGACGGAACCAATGTACTGTTTATTGCTATCCTGATGCAAATATCCTTCAGATTTAAATTGAAAATTAGACCGCAATGCTCCTGTTTTTTGATCCTGATGGACTCGCCTTATTGATTTGTATTGCACTCTTGAGCCTTCGGGCTGCGTATATGGTTGTATATATGTCTTCCTGTCAATAAAGGTCTTCCAAAAAAAAACAAAAAAAAAAAAAACAATGGAAAACAATATGTATCTGTGACTGGAAGAGTCTTGTGGACGTAAGAGTGTATTACTTTTGTAGATCAACCTTCAATGTAAAACCTTAAAAATTAAAAGTTTGTCACCTCTTTTTTCCTACTTATGTCCCTATTTTGATATTTTAACGAAGGGTTATGTGGGAAAACCTTTCAAGATATTCACAAACAATCCCTTGCAGAATATAGAATTTTATCAAGTTTTTATTAGATGAAATTCCATATTCTGGAAAGGGTTGTTTGCGAGGTTGCAAGAGTTTACCAAAGAACACATACATAATATTCTGCAATAATTTTTTACTGTTCTCAGAAACATCTGTGGTTGAAAAGGCATAACAGGGTTGTAGATTGTGGGGGCGTGGCTTGACACGCGATGCTGCAGGACGTGCCTGGGTAGAGCTCCGGTTTGAGCCTTCCTATACCGGGCCATTTCTCCGTCAATTCTGCAGCTGCAGCCCCGGAACTGCGGGCGGACCTGCCCATGACCCACGGGCACAAGCTGCGCGAATTTCAAGGAACTTGGACACGGGGCTCCGCACCGTGATTTCCCGGACGCCAGCTGCCGCCCGAGCTTAGACCTTGCGGGAGGCGAGATCATGCGAGGCCGCGGCTTCACTCCCCTGTGAGGGCCCCGTGGGGGGGCCTGCTGGTAGCGGCGCGGAGACGGAGGCGCCGAACGACTACCTGACACCCGCCTACAGGCTGGGGACCGCCTGGGGCCCTGCTGGCTTTTTGAGGACTTTGGAGGCGGGGCTCTGCACCGCGATCTGCCGAGAGACTGTGGCCGCCCGGCCCTAGACCCTGCCGGGTAGAGGAATCACGAGAGGCCGGGGCTTCACCTTCCTGAGGAGGCCCCGTGAGGGAGATTAACGGAGGGAACGCGGTGGCGGAGGCTCCGCGCAACTGCCCAACACTACCCGGGCCCATCGGCGGACCGGAGACCACCTGGAGCCCTACAGGCAACCCGAGGAGGCACACTAGCGGGGCCCAGCAACGCACAACTTGGAGGCTGCCCCCAGACTGGCCCACACGGGCGGGCCGCCCGACTCCCGGCATCTACGATCAGTGTGACCACGAGTACTGACGCGGCGCCTGGTGGACCTGGCCCCGAGCTTCTGCCCACTGCCTCTACGGCTGCGACGCCGGGCGGTCCGGCCCAACTGCCGCACCGCTGCCCCGGGGCGACTCCCTGACGACGTTGGAGTGGAGACGGTGGTGGAGGCCTGCTGTGGGGCGGAAACAGACGCTGCCTCGGGACTGAAGGTAGGGCGGGAGGTCCGTGCCTGCCCCTGAGACACGCCCCATAGCCCGGCGCCCCACCTGCTCGGACACTTGTAGTGGCCAGACTGCATCTCTGGACCGTGCACCTGGCGGACTAGGCGACGTCCACCATCGGAACCAGGCGGCGCAACACGTGGCCGCAGCCCCTGCTGGGAGGCACACTTAACAGTACTTGGAGCGCCTGGAACGCACTCAGACCCAATGAACCTGAGGGTAATGATTGATTGGCCTGAATAACCTGACCTGGCCCTACTGCACTCCCCCCCCACCGCCCTGCTGATCGGACCGCTCCGACTGCGCCCCTAACCCGAGTTGGCCCTACGGGGGTCGGAGGAGGACGGAAGAGGCGCCCGCCCGGAGTGAGACAGGGGCGCACATACCAGACCTTTGACCTGTGAAGCCGAGGAAACCGTTCCTCGCTGCCGGGGGCGCCCCCGGGGCCCTCCCGCCACACAGGCGCTGCCCCACGGCTGTGACACAGGTCCTCTGAGAAGCTGCCGCGCTCGCTGTGCGAAAGGGGAGCAGCAACTGCATAGGGACCTGGCCCTCCCCGTCGCCCTTCCGCCGTTGCACCGGGCCCGGACACTCGGCCCCTCACGGAGACAGGAGGGTCGACGACACAAGCACTGCCTGGCTCATGTCTGGAGGCGTGAAAACACGTACCGGAGCAGGCAACACGCAAACGAAGGGGAAGCAGACGAAGACGACGGCCAAGATGGATGCGGACCAGGTGGCGTCGAAGCTTGACAGTGTCCTAGCCGCCATGGAACGCATGGAAAACTCACTCCAGCAGACACGCACCTCCCTGGAGGCTAGGATAGATGGAGTGGCGATAGATCTCACCCACCTCGGGGCCGACCACAAGAAGCTACAGGACCGCACTTCGGCGCTGGAAGGCACAATGGCAACTGTTGAGCCCAAGGTCACACGGGTGGACAGGCAAGTACAAGATCTCCTAAACAGGGTGGAGTTCCTGGAGGACCGGGCGGAGGATGCGGAAGGAAGGGCGCGACGAAATAACATTCGCCTAGTGGGTGTTCCGGAGAAGTGGGAAGGGACGGACCCAGCCCGACATGTGGAAGACTGGTTGAGAGATCTGCTGCCGGAAGGTACACTTTCGTCTTACTTTGTGGTGGAGAGAGCCCATCGTGTTCCCACGAGGCCCCTGCCCCCTGGCTCCAATCCTAGACCATTCATCCTTCGCGTCCTCAACTACAGGGACCGCGACGCCATACTTCGTGAAGCCAGGAAGATGGGAGACGTTACCATTGAGAACGCCACTGTGATGTTCTTCCCGGACTACACAGTGCAGGTCCAGAGACAGAGACACAACTTCCTGGCAGTGAAAAAGCGACTGCGCCAAGTGAACCTGAAATATTCGCTCCTATTCCCTGCCAAACTGAGAGTGGTGGCACAAGACAAAACGCACTTCTTCACGAGTCCCGATGAAGTGGAGGCCTGGCTGGATGGGGGTATGCCTGAGGCTCCGCGGAGAGCGCAGAGGACCTCTACCATGGAGAAGACCCGAGGACCTCGACGTCGGCGCCGCCGCGGGACCCCGACGCCGCTGCAGCCCGGATCCGCCTCGACCCACTCCCCGCCCGTGGACCTTATTTTGCAGGAGCAACGGGATGCGCTACGCAGAGCTGCGGAACTTAACATCTCCCCGGCGCAATCGCCGCACCCTGGCACAAGCCCAGCTGCATCACTGACGGACGACGAGGCGATCTACGGCATCCCAGACACCCAGCAATCGGGGGGACCCCCCGACGTCACACCCCAAACGGCGGACCTCTTTGGTTAACATGTGATCAGAACTGTCCCCTCCTGCTCACCACGAGATGTGACGCTGTACGACCCACCGCTTGGCTGATCTGACTCCTTACTGGGTGGATTACGGACCCCTTGAATGGTGAGAGAGATTGCTGCTGCCACTGGGGGAGACACCAGGCACTGTAAGTACTATTTTCGTTTTTATGCGCATGATCTGACTGCCCTCAGCGCAGACTTGAACAATTGGCTTGCGGAACTGCTTCGAACATTTGCCACAGCAGGAGCCGCTCGTGGGAGAGGCACCCCCCCTTATGGAACTATAGCCCCTCCTGTGGCTGCTGGGGCGGGCCGCTGACACCGCATTGGGTGACGGTCACTGGGCAGCTCCTGATCCGCAGCGGGCTCCATACCTTGCCCGGGAAGGACGCATGGCTCCCATAGGGACTACAATGCTGTACCTGTTGCTAGTTACAAGTCACTTTTTACCCCCCAGGACTGTATAGTTCGCGAGCTCATTAGAGTGTTTGGACGGCGACATGTTGTGCAGCCGACCTTTTGGAATTACATTCCCTGTTGCCATGTTGTGGCTATATGTTTTCCCTTTCTTCCCTGTCCCCATACCTTGCTGGAGGCTAAGGCACAGTACGAGAGACATCGACTACATTTTAGAAGCGGGGGTGATGCATAGCGGCGGGCGGGACGGACTGTTGTGGGGGCGGTGTGGGGCGGACACTAAAGACCCTGGCTACCACGACACAGATGGCTAGCATACAGATATGTACCTGGAATGTTAGGGGAATGCACACACCGGCTAGGCGCTACCACATATACTCATACCTGAAGCGTCACAAGATTAACGTCGCGCTGCTACAGGAAACGCATCTGAACGGGACAGAAGTGAGGGCACTACACCGTAGATGGCGGGGGAAACTGTACGCCACGGAGTATTCCTCGTACGCGCGAGGGGCGCTGATATGGGTCCGCCCGGGGACTCCTTGGGTGTGCGAGGAAGCTGCGATTGACGACGAGGGCAGATTTGCAGCCGTGCGGGGCAGACTGGATGGGCATCAGGTGGCGCTGGTATCTCTATACTCCCCTAATGTTGATCAGGGTGGCTTCCTGGACCGCCTCTCGCAAACGATGGCGATCTGGCGGGAGTCTTCATGGGTGTTGGGTGGCGATTACAACTACACCTTGGACACGACATTGGACCGCTCCCTGCCCCCCCCACTACATGCCCCTACGAGAAATGCCACGAAAGACCTACTAGAGTGGGCGGCGCGATGGGACCTACATGATATCTGGAGAACACGCAACCCAGGCGCGAGGGTGTACTCGTACTATTCAGGCGCGCATGGCCTCCACGTCCGCCTTGATAGGTTCATGGCGTCCACTGACATACTGCCCCACGTGACGGACACATACTACATGGGCCGCACTCACTCCGACCACAACCCTCACCTTCTATTTATCACTTGGGAGCAGCCGCTGCCCCCTGTGCCCACCTGGCGAATGCAGCCCGCGCTGCTAATGGATGCACCCTTCCGCGACTCCCTACTCACATGCACTGCTCAGTACTTTGAGGACAATACAGGCACGGCCTCCTCTCCCCAAGTGGAATGGGATGCGTTTAAGGTGGTGGTGCGCGGACACTGCTTGCGGACACAGGGCCAGATTAAGCACCAACTGGAACATGACCTTACCGGACTAGAAACAGGCTTGCTTGCCAGGGAGGGAGACGCTGTGGAGGGTGACGAGGCTCCACTGCTGGAGGCGCGCGCAGAACACGCGGCGCTGCTGGAACGCCTCAAACACATCAATTATACTGCACACTCGGCGAGGACACATCACCTTAGTGACAGGCCTGGTAGGCTCTTGGCCTGGCTGATTTCTCAAGAGGACCGCGCGGCCCCTGTGACGGCCATACAGGAGGCGGGCGGGACTACTGTGTACACACAGCGCCGCATACACGACACCTTTGTTGCGCATTATACCTTGCTGTACCGCTCCAGACTACCGATCCCGCACCCAGACATTGCCGGCTACCTTGCCCCTTTACAGATGCCACACTTGACAGTGGCGCAACAGAACGAACTAGGGGCCCCTCTTGCGGCGGACGAACTCCGTGAGGCAATCTTCCACCTGTCCAACGGCAAAGCACCGGGCCCTGATGGACTCCCGGCGGAGTTTTACAAGGCCGGCTCGGATATTCTTATTCCAGAGCTTCTAAAGATGTACAATGCAGCAGCGGAGGACTCCATCCTGCCCCCGACGCTGAACGAGGCTAATCTTATCTCCATCCTGAAGCCGGACAAAGACGGTACCAGAGTGGGCTCATACCGCCCCCTGGCGCTGCTTAACACGGACTACAAAATACTGGCCTCCACACTGGCCCGAAGGCTGGCTCCCCATGTGCCTCATTTGGTGCATCAAGATCAGAATGGCTTTGTCCCAAAGCGTCACACCTCCCACAACATCCGTCGCCTCTTCCGAGTGCAGGAATATGCCATCCGGCAATGGCCCAGAGCGGGCTGCCTCGTTCTCGATCTGGAGAAGGCCTTTGACTCCGTGGAGTGGCCATACCTGCGAGAGGTCGCGGAGAAGTTCCACCTGGGAGAAGGATACGAGGCCATGGTGGACCTGTTGTACGACAAACCATTGGTCAGGGTACGCACGGGCCAACTACACTCCAATGCCATCCGGGTGCGCAGAGGCACTAGACAGGGCTGTCCTCTGTCCCCGCTGCTGTTTTCCCTGGCCATGGAACCTCTAGCCACGATTCTTAGAGCACAGGGGCCAGATTGGGGCATCCCGCTGGCGGATGGTCTACATGCGGTGTCGTTGTATGCAGACGACCTGCTCCTATACGTCAGGGACATAACCGCAATCCCCACCTCTCTCACTGCCGTCTTTGCTGCATTTGAGGAGATGTCGGGCCTCAGGGTCAACTGGTCCAAATCTGGGGCCTACCCCTTTGGCCCAGACACGCCCGAGTGCGACGTGCAACTGGGCGGAGGCAGATTACAGTGGTACCCCACCTCCTTTCGCTATCTGGGAATACAGATTTATCGGAACCCGCTGGACATCTTGGAGGGGAACCTCGTTAGGACGATCGCCTCGATACGGGCGCAGGTCCGCTTTTGGAATACCCTCCCACTTAATGTCCCAAGCCGCATAGCTCTGTCTAAAATGATTGTGTTGCCCCGGCTACTCTACTATTTCGCGAACATACCCACTTATGTCCCAACCAGGATATTTAGAGACCTAGAGGTGCTACTCCGCGACCTTATATGGAACAGCGGCCGCCCACGAGTGGCACTGACGAAGATGTACATGCCAACTGACTCGGGAGGATTGTCAGTTCCCAATCTAGAGCTGTATTACCTTGCGGCACAGACGCAATGGGTGGCGTACTGGCTGAGTGGCAAATATCTTGAAGATACAGCCTCGGAAAACGAGGCTGCATGGACGCAAACGCAGATTAATACACTATTTCACCCGCTCACCCAAGCACGATGCCCCTCCCAGCTGCACGTGGCGGTGGCGCGGAAATGTTTCCTGAGGTGCCTACGCCTTACCAGAGCGACCAAGCCGTATGCCCCGGTCATACCACTGCTGGGCACACCGACCCCGGCGGGGATCCTCACGGAGACGCGCTTGGAAGCATGGGCACGGGCGGGGGTGGACACGCTGAGCGACCTGTACGCTGAAGGCGAATTGCTTACCTTCGCAGCCCTGGCTGACAGCGCAGATCTCCCGGCTGGGCAGTTCTTGCAGCACGCGTCGCTACTGCGCACGCTCACAGCCTCCTGGGGTGAAGTGACGGAAGAACTCCCGATGCATTGCTATATCCAGTACCTGCCTGTCATGGGCAACGGATCGCACATCATACACTGGCTGGCGCAGGCGTTACAGACACACTCGCAACCTTCTACACAGCCGCTGCGTGACAAATGGGCGGCGGACAGGGGCCGGGACTGGACCGATAAGGAATGGGCGATGGTCTTGGCGGGACCTACCAACATCCCTAGAAACCCCCGCTTTAAGATTATACAGTACTATTTGCTCCAGCGCGCATACCTCACGCCGGATAAAATCAATAGGTACTTCCCGCTTGCGGATGCGGCCTGCCAGCGCTGCTCTCTACCGGGAGCGGACTTGCTACACATGCTGTGGCACTGCTCTGAGGTGAGGGAATACTGGGAAGTAGTCCTGAAACTCCTCTCACATGGAGCTGAAGAGAGGCTACCGCACACCTGGGAAGCGTGCGTTCTCGGGTTATACAAACGCACTAAGTCCAACAAAGTGCAAGCGCGCTTTTGGGACATGGGCCTCATCACAGCCAAACGCCTGCTCACCAAGCATTGGAAATCTGCTACCCCTCCCCACACGCAGCACTGGCGAACGTCCTTCACTAACTGGGCGCGAGCGGAAAGTGCCGTGCTCCTGAGGGAGGAAACGGCGGGACTACGCAAGTTCCCCATCGCCCAGCTCTGGGACGATCTCCTCCAGACGTATCAGGAGGCCTGCCAGGAACATGAGATGACCTAAGGCGACCACCGCCTGCCTCATAGACGCGCTGGGCGCACTCACATGCCGAGACCTTACCTGGAAGTGCACCATCTCCCCTCCCCCCCGCCCACACACAGCTCCTGTCCTCCTAGCCCTGGTCCCTCTGGCTGCTTACCCCCCCCGCTACATCACACGATGATCTCCTTCATGCCCCCCCTCCACCCACTCCCTGACCGCGATACATTACCCGACCCCAGTTTTCCCCTGCCGTTATGACGCGTGGGGGATAGTTTAACCGCTGGTCAAGTTCCCCGACCAGACTTACACTTAGCTCTCGATATGGACACTGAGGATAGAGCGACCACTAGGCGACAGCACACTACGAAACGCATGCTACACCTGGAGTACGAAGAGGTACTGACGCTTAGGGCTCCGGCGCACGCAGTGAACAAACACGCGGCAAGGCGGAGTGAACCTGTCCTAACACTGACTGACCGCTGCGCCTGGGGCCTGAGGATTAGTGTGCACGCCCTGCTGCCGCACATGTGGACATCGCTTTTAGGGCTGCGACCTGGACTCGCGAGCATTCACCGGTAGTTTTATGCCTCAGTGAGCTATACCACACACTGATTGTCATGCACGGTAGAGCATTGCAAATGCGAGCCATACCCACAACCTCCCCGAGACCCGCGCATTGCTATGCATTTATACAGCTCTACACACACCTAGGTGAGGTCCCGGGGAACAAGCTGCGACGACTGCGATGCTTGCCTGAATGACACATTTCTACTGTTGTTACAAAAAAAAAGAGAAAATTAGACTGATCATTTCTTATGGGCAATTCCAAATGACAATGCTGATTCCATCATGTATACTGCCGCTGGACCCCCGGGTTGCCAGCTAAATGGCTGTGTCATCCATGCCGTATCACTCTGTTTCTTGACTATTTGATTCGCCCCTCTGTGGGCCATGCAATGCACCCTGTATGATGATGGACAAATGTGAAATAAAGGTCTTCCAAAAACAAAAACAAAAAAAAAAAACAGGGTTGTAGATTGTGACCTGTACATTGCACACAATTCTGCAACTGTTACATTAATCCACCATACTATAATACTTGTTACACTGAAAGAAGCATTTAGACCATAAATTAGACATTTTTCTTCAAGTTGTTGTTTAATCGTTATAGTGCCCTGAAGTTGCTACATGGAAAACTCTATGGCAATCATTTTATGAGTATCGAAGACCAGTGTAATGTGAGACAAGCAAGTACTGACAAAAACTCCACAATCTTTGGTAAGCTAACATTAAATAAAAGCAATTATATGCCAACATTAACATATGATAGCGCTAGCTTATGAGAGGTGATTTAAGGCAATAGCAACATGAATTATGTGGCAGAGAAGGGCCAAATTATGAGACAGTGTTGAATAAATTATGCAGCAAGAAAAAGCAAATTATTCGGCACATTTTGTAACAGTATTAATTATTTTGTCATTTTAACACTGTCTTGGCATTGGTTGCTCCTCATAGTACCAGTTTAGTATAAAAATACAGCAATAAGCAACAAAAAAGGATATTGTTAACTTTAGAAAAGGGCCTTCTACTGCAATGCAATTTGTGCGTTTTTAGCAACTTTTGAACCGTGTGAGCTGAAAACAATTTTTTTGTTCAAATCAGCAGATTATGCATCAGATGATGGAGTATGTGACAAATGCAGCAAATCCATAACTAAGCGAAAAATGCCACTGCCTCACAATAGCATAATCTAATGGCCCTGTCTATGGGGAAATACATTAATACATAAGGGCCTTTGTGCTAATGGAGAGCTGAGTTGTGAGTCTATCCAACTTCATATCGGAGTCCCTTCTGAATCTAGGTGTGTTTGGTGCTGTTGATAGTGAGGATTGTTTTGATAGTAGTGTGGTTACACTAGAGGCAAATGATTGAGTTGCAGCCTTGGATTAGGGTATCGCAGTTTTTGAGTCAGTGGATGTTCTTCATTGTAGAGATTTTCAGATAGAGTTGGATCTCATGAAAATTCCGGTGAATCTTAATCCCATGGTGGTCAAGGAGGGCTCCAGAAATGGGTTACATGCCTAATCTTTAAACATTGTGTTAACATATGCTTAACCTGCAATATAGTAGAAATTCCTTTAGCTGTTAAAATATATTAATTTATTTTTGTGAAATCAATGTGTCAATTCATCCATGTGACTCTTCCAGTTATAAGAACACCTTACTTGCAGAGTTTGTTCTGCACCTTGTGCATTATTAGAGCCTACATCAGAACTAGAGCACTTAGTGGCTGTCATTGTACAATAAATATGAATGAATATCCCATGTAGAAAAGCAATGGGTTTCTGACGAAATAGCATTGCAAGTTCAAAATAGGTTATTGCAAATCACCCAAAATTAGGAATACCCATAATGCCATGTTATTGAAGGGGAGGTTTGGGTAAATATAATGCCTGTTCAAGTTTACCTTGATGAATATATAACATGTCAAACATCAACAGTAAAAGTTTTAACACTTTCTGTCCCATTAAACATTGTAGAAACACCTGAAGTACAATGAAGTTAAGGATTTAGTTAAGTCACAAATGCATCCGTCTACTGTGTTTTACATCACATTATTTGTCTGATTACATATTATGCATGGTTGAGTATCAGGCTTTTCTCTGTCCTATGAATTATGTTCAACCAACTTGTGTTGTATGGTTTTGATACAGTGACATCTGTGAATGTAGAATAGTGTGTCACATGCTGCTGAGACCAGTATAATCACAATGAAAACATTAATTTTTAAAGAGTATTTTTCAATTTCTCCAACATTGTTAGTATAACCATTTTTTTAACTTATTTAAGTAATTAAGTTTAATTACTGCTCCTTTGATTTCCTATGTTATCTATATACTAGAGATGATTTATGTTGCTAGGTTACTCATGTGTATGTAGATAAGAAAGAAATCAATTACTTGACCACTGCAGAGTTAGCACAGATACTGTGCCACAGGTGTGCTCCAGACCTTTCAGGCCTTACTGGCCGCCCATAAGGTTATGTGACTCCTGACAAATAGACCTCATCGGCTCTGTAAATGGTGATGTTTGTGAAGTTTCCATGGCCTGTTTCTTGAATCTATTGATATCCACAGTTGCTTATTTCTTCCTATTTTGTTTTATTCACAGATTTGATCAGAAAGAAACCATTACACCTGAAAATTGATGAAGCATTGCTTGTTGTCGAGAATGAACTGCCGAGCCCAGATGTGACAATCTATTGGCTTTCTGATCACTGTTACCAGGTAAAGACACCGCAAAGTTCAAGAGTTATAACACTGGAATTTAATGTATGCATACAGTTTTTTTATTTTAAAAGCGCAAATTATCTGAGTAGTAACGGAGTGATAAACAAGATTGAAGTCCAGGCATACGATCCTTGGTCGTTTTCAAAGAGGCAATGTGCACAGGGGATGGTTATTTGCTATCATGTAGGGAAATAGGGTTGTCTGTAGCGGTGTATATGTTTTGTTCCAGTCTGAACTGTTGAATTGTAGGCCTGACTTTGATAGAAATGTTGTTCCAGATTTTCGGTGCATAGTTAAAGGCACACCTTTTTGATTCATGTCTCAGTTTTCATATTAGCGATGTTCTAGCTCCTGGTGAAATACTGAGCTACAGAGATGGTTCTTCTATCATCAACCTTTGTTGGAGAGCTGTTTCTGGGGGCCTTTTACGTGTTACAGCTGGTCTTGAAGACAATGTGGGCCTGAAGATGTAGTCAGTCAATGTAGCTCTTTCAATGTTGGGGCAATGGTGCGGGACCTTTTTAGGCCTTTGATGAGATGTGGTTTAATGCATAGCTTGGCTTTCAGGAGGCTCAATTTGGAATCTGGTAAGTTGTTGAGTAGACTATTCTCCCATATACATGAGAGAATTAAGTCTTGAACCATATTGCCTTGGTTTTCTCGTCAATGTGTTCTTTGAAGGGGAGTTTTGTGTCCAAGGTGAATGCTAAATTTTAGTTTTCTCAACAGAAAGTTTTGATTGTGCTAAGGACAATGAAATGCAGTTTTGCTTTTCACTTTCTTTGCGTAATAGAAACAGCCTTATAAAAACATCACGTCAATATCTTCAAGATCCATAAGGCTATAATACATATCTGAAGTCGAATGAATGAACCTGAACTTACAAGTCCATAGCTTCTGTTGCCATTGCTATCTTAACCTCTCTCCTTGTGGCGAGAAGCTTAGATTCTGTAAACCATTAACTGCTTGTCTCTGAGCCCTTTTTGTCCAGTGTCCAGTAGGCCGCAGTGGGGGAAGTCACAGGTGCAAAAGGTTTTCAGAAAGAAAATAAATGTTTACCAGACATCTGTGTCCTAAATTCTCTCATCCGTCCTCATCAGCTCTCAAACAGTTAAAAATATTCAAAAGGGGATATTCTTGGAAAATAGGGCATATAATGGATTCAATATCACACTTTGTTCTTCTGGCATTAATAAAAGAGACACTCTTTAATCTAAAATTCCTATCTTGTAATCCAAAGTTTTAACATTGGAAAATCTCCTGCAGGAAATTAGACAGGACGGTTGTCAGCTTGGGTGATGGTTGTTTCCTGGATAAAGCTTCATTCACTGGCCAGTTCTTGATAAAGAGCTAACCAACATTGGTATCCCACTAAGAATATCTTCATTCTGATGAAAAGTCAAGCAAATAGAACAAATGGAAATACTTCTCTTTACTCACAGGTGCACTGGTGTTATTCAAGGACCAATTTATATATTTATGTCTGGGTTCTTTTACATAGGTTTCAACAGGCATACATGTGAGAGATAACTAATAGCAATATAATGAAGAGGAGGCTAAAGGGCTTGGAATTCCTTTAATATGGATATTACACAATCACTTACTTAGGGACCCTGCCGTTAGGTCTTGGATACACCCTGGCCTATGCCACTTTGTAGAAAATAGGTATCAGTACACCTCCATTGCAAATACATGGGACATACTGAAAGAGGCCGCACTATATAGGGAGACAACAGTTCTCTTTACCCAATCCTAGTTCTTTGATAATCACCAGCAGAAGTCATCACAAAATGATCCTTTGCTGATGTCTGCTTGGGTTTTGAGTTCTTAGTCACCAAATGTTCCCTTCAAGCAGTGTTGAGGGAAACTACAATTGCACTAGTAACAAAGCTTCCGAAGCCTCACTCCCTAAGGAACTGGCAGAGGCAGAAAGACAGAATAAACTGGAAAATACTATTGTAAGGCACATGAATATTGCGATCCTAAAGACCAGTTAAATGCCTTTTGAACCAATAGGAGTAGGATAGCCCATCTAAGACTGATGCAGACTGTCTGTGAGGGGGCAATACAGCGAATAAGCTGCCAGCACTGAGGGTACAAGACCAACGATCCAAGGCTACAAGCCCAATGATCCAAGGCATTCATTGCTCAATTGAGGGCTCCAGATGGGAGCCTGGTTACTGAAGAGAAAGTACAAATAATTGTTCTTCTTCTATCATCTGCTATAAACACGTTCAAAACTTAAGAGTAAGAAGCTGAAATCAATGATTACTGTGTATCCCTGCAAATGCTGTCACAGCATCCAATCTGACAAACTGAACTGGTGGTCAGGATAGCCACAAGCAATACCATAGCTAATGGAAATATGCAACTGAACAAAATTTCAGTCCGGGCTTATTTACCTTTGTAAACAACAACTTTGCTGGTGCTGATATTGAACCACATGTAGCCCTATTTAATTCTTTCTTGCAAATGGTATGGGTGACCCTAAGAAGAGAGAAATGGAGATTACTCTTATTCCTATCCTTCGCAATAGATTCTTGCTACTGTTTGTGACTTTTTGCATGTTCCTATTTGTGCTAATAATACAAATATTATTATTATTATTATTATTATTATTATTATTATTATTATTTTGGAATGTATAAAGTGCAAAACAGTTATGTTGGTAGTTTTCCAGGCATTAACCAACAATAGCAAAATAGGGACCAAATAGCCAGGTTTTTATTTTGTTTTCAAAAAGTCAAATAATCTTTGTCCAGATTCAGAGAATTTTACAATTTGGACCCCAAAATACAAGAAAGAGCCTCCTCCCATTTGAACTTGTTTAATTCTTGGAACTTTCAATCGAGACAAACTTGAATGATCTGAGGACTACCAGGAATATCTCTCTACTTTTGCGCCAAGCAGTGGAGACGGCTACTTATAAAACCATTTAATACACATTGCCTTTAATTTGATGCTCGCTTCAAAAGGGACCAATGAGTAGAGTGTACCTGCATAAGCCTAGATGCAACTGTATACCATCTGAACACATGTTACTATTTCATGGGTTGTTTTAAGCGGGATAAAAAAAAGTGTCAGGTTTCTAAAAGGGGCGTGGGCTAAGAAGCCTTACCGAGGTTTAGAGTATGAAGAGAAGGGGTTGGCTTAATATATTTAAACCTTAAATCCTGTAGTTCCCATAGCATGCCACATGACCAGTATTTTGGTGCCTCTGTGTGAGCGTTCTGTTATTCCATTCAGCCATTTCATGCATTAACGGACATTCACCTAAAACAAGCCAGACCTGTTGCTTTCCCAATGCTTGTTAGCAACACCTAAAAGTAATTTACAATGATTTTATTGTGAATATTTAGAATTGAAAATGTTTCTTCTGTAACCTAAACTGTGCTACGGTCTATGGAAGGATTTGTGATCTCCTGAGTGTCTAAGCACTCCCATTCCACTCCAAACCAACATCAACAACACCAAGGAACTTTTTAACATCGTTCAGGAATTCTCCAACCCGGTTGCCAGACAAAACATTACACCCTCACAGAAGCTGTGCCACAACCTCACCCACTTCTTACACAACAAGATTGCAACAATATACAGAAACTACAAAAACCAACCCAGACCTAGGTACTTCTTCAATAGATATTCAACCACCGTAACTGATACGAATCACACACTTTGCACCTGGAACATCCACTCCACCAGGACATCACCTCCACCATAAAATCCATCCACTCAGGAGCTCCCACAGACCCATGCCCTCACCACATCTTCGACCTCGAAAAACGAAGGTTCCAGGAACTCACCACCCTACGCAACACCTCTCTGTCGCCAACGCAACATTTCCTGATGCCTGGAAATACGCCGAAGTCAAACCACTACAAAAAACTGAAAAAACTACCGGCCAAACTCCCTGCTCCCATTCCCAGCAAAGGTACTAGAAAAGATCATCAGCAATCAACTCATGACACACCTGGAGCAGATACAGTCCCCGGCAGGCAACACAAATAGGTAGGCCAGCAGAGCTTCAGCCTTGATGTGAGTGTGACTACAGGCTTCACTCTCCCCCGGACGAACCATGAGGCAATAACAAAATGATATAAATAAACAAAAGACAATGTTTTCTAGTTAGGTGGTATAAGTATATACACCTTTCAGTTACATGCAATAAGTGTATTTTATTTTTTTTAAAAACATTTTTATTGAGGTACTTTGGAGTCAAAATAAATCAAGACATGTATAAAGTCAGTCAACTGAAAAGAGCAAAATGATCTCTTAAGAATATTAAATAATAATACTAATTGACAAAAACAGAGATAAAATCATAATATGCGTTTTGGACACCAAACATACAAATACACTCTAATCAAAACAGAATTCCAGATTTTATCGAACTTTCTAGTCCCTCCGATTTGTTGTGCATATGACAATTCAGTCTTTCTTACTCTTTTCATTTTATCTAACCATTCCTGAAACAAAGGGACCTGTGTTGACTGCCAGTTCTGGAGTATCAAGGATCTTGCTACAGCTGAGACTATATAAAGCAGTTTAACCAAATGATCTACCAGCCCAAGAGCAGAGTCGTAACCATATAGTATTAATTGATGGGTGTGAGTGATCTTGATATTGTAATTAAAGCCAAGGAATTCAAAGATTTCATTCCAAAATGCCAGGATTTTTGGACACAGTGCGATGATATGGGACCAATTGGCAGGAGCAAAATGTTTACATCTAAAGCAAGTAGCAGACGTATTAGTATAAATTTTAGAAATTAAAGCAGGAGTACGATATAGTAGCCATTTGTTGAATAAGAGCATTCTGCGCCAGTTGGCCCCTCTCAATACACTAAAGTTTAATTTATTTAACGTTTTCCAAGTACTCAAAGATATATTATGGTTCTCATGTTCCTGCCATTTTTTGATTGCTTTTATACTGAGGTCTTTCTCAATACTTTGTGCGAGACAACTTTTCCATTCCCCCGGCTTTCTAGATAATGAGGTTATAAAGAGATCAGTCCATATCTGATTTGGGGTACTAATAAGTTCCAAATCTAATAGATTCAGCGTTTTATAAAACCTAATATAGAAGGCACTCAGCAAGAAATTCCCTTGAGTTAATTGTGACATCTGTGCTGGAGTTAGCCACCTGCCATCTTCACAGAAGTCTGCTAATTTGTGAAACCCCGCACAGTGCCATTTACCTACAATTTCCAAGGTAATTTTTATCTTGGTGTGTGCAAAAACTTGTCTTAAAGGCGTCAGAAGGTTAATTTGTGGAAGAGAATATCTTTTAAACATACCATCTCGTCTTTTGAGAAACCAATTCAATGTCTTGTATCTCACGAGTTTCGGGGATCTAGGCACTAATTGCGGAGAGGGAATTTGAACTTCAAGACTAATTAATTCCATAAAAAAATTAATAATTAACTCTGGACCTTGTGTTTCGGGCTTAAATCTGTGTAGATATTGGGCCAAATAAGCATTGTAATAATCTATAACGTTAGGTAGCGCAAATCCTCCTTGCTCCGTATCTGCATATAGTGTCCTTATTGCTATACGAGGTGTTTTCTTACCCCATATAAAACCAGAAAACAGAGACTCTGTCTTTGAAAAAAAAAGAGCTTGGAAGAAAGCATGGTATTGTTGAAAATAAAAAATTAAAAAGTGGGAGGATAGACATTTTAATCAGGGCGACTCGGCCCAAAATGGCCACCGGGAGCGGGTTCCATCTAATAAACATGGAGCAAAATCTCTGAAGAAGCGGGTCGAAATTAAGCGCATACAGATCTGATATAGACATAGAGAACAGAACTCCTAAATACCTTTTAGGACTCGGATTAATACAGTTGATTAGGTTGATTAGGTCTGGATGTAATTCTGGATCTGCACCCCCGCAGACCAGAATCTCTGTTTTTTTTTATTAATCCGATAGTCTCCCAGGGCTTCAAATTCTTCGAAAATCTGTACGGCCTGGGTCTGGGATTGCAAGTCAGGCTGAATTAATAACATGAAGTCATCTGCATACAATTTAATTTTGGACATCGAAGTAATTGGAGGCGTAATAGTGAAGGAATTCCTAATTGCAGTGGCCAATGGTTCAATAAAAAATGCAAAAAGGATAGGTGATAAGGGACACCCTTGTCGAGTCCCACGTTGCACCCCGGCTGATCCCACCATAATAGAATTGATAATAATATTGGCTTTGGCACCCGGGTACAAGTTTTTAATTAAGGTAATAATCTGTAAAGGAATTCTAAAGTGTATTAAGATAGCAAAAAGAGTGTCCCAGACTACCAAATCAAAAGCCTTTTCAGCATCTAAAAACAAAATCAGTGCGGGAATACTCCTTCCCTGAAAAAAATCTAATGCTTCAATTAAAAAGTGTGTGTTAGTGATTAATTGACGACCTGCAATGAAACCGTTTTGGTCAGGGTCAATTAAGTCAGCAGAGATAGTGTTAAAACGGATAGATATTCGCTTTGTACAAGCTTTATTCGAGATTATTTCTCATAAAAGCACAGCATAAAATTGAACATTACAGAATAAAAACATAACATTTACAGGTATAAATTCATATAGGCATTCTGTGCAGCTCATACAATATTAGCATAAAAAATTTACATGTGACAAAATAGTTTTACATTTTTAAACAGTTAAAATAAAAGGAAAACCTGATTAACTGACCCCCCCCAGAAATCGTCGCCTGATTGCCCAGGCCCATCCCAAGTATTTAGCTACCCCAATAACTATTGATTCCTGAGTTGTTGTACACAAAATTCTTAAAGCCACTGCACTGTCACGTGTCCCCAGGTTTTTGCATACAGGTGTAAGCCATACTCTCCTGGGTGATGAGTAGGCTTTACATACAAATAGAAAGTGGCCTACACTCTCCACAGCAGTTTCACATACTGGGCATAACCTATTGGTCGACCTCTGCCAACCTGCCGTTAGTTTTTTTAGGGGAATAGATCCGGATCTTAGCTGGAAGACTAGCTTCCTATCCATTGGTACCGTAATAGTATCCCAATAATTTTCTAGGATAGGACAAATTTTTGTCTCCAGGAAGCGACCAGCCATAGAGTCAGACCTAACGTCTTTCAGCAGATTACCACCCACCCAATCCCAATATTGTGATTTGAGGGCTTCTTTGCTTGGGAAGACCTCTTCCACTGGGTTATTCCAAAGATTGGAAAACCCCAGGTTAATTAACATGGCCCTTAGATTTTTAAGCCATTTTATCTTGTGGAAGATGTCTTCCTTAATTATCCAAAGAAAACCATCTGCATATTGTCTGATCTCTGGAGTTGTCCAAAGACGTCTCCAGTAGAGAACAGGGCGCAATCGCGCTCTATCGCTAATTGGGCGTCTACCCAACTCCAGGAACAGTGGTATTAGGGGGGTGCTCTGTGGAAGTCCTGTAATCCCTCTGAGGAACTTGTTCTCAGATGTCTGTAGGGCCGCAAGATTGTCTCAAGCCCATAACTCCGCACCATATAAGGTGGCACCTAAGACCTTTGCATCATACACTATAAGTGCAGGTTTAATCGGTTTTGTCTTGGATTTGCGGTGTTCTCCCCTCAAAGCACCTGAAAGCTGTTGATGTTTTATGGCCACTTTTTCCAAATGATGCGACCAGCCAGCGCCCTCTGCTATCTGTACCCCTAAATATGTGAACTCCTTAACAGTATCTAACTTGCTATTATTTAGAGTTACCTTGGGATAGATTCTACGGCGTGGGGTAAAGGCCATTAGTTTCGTTTTCCCCACGTTTACTTCTAGGCCGTGCTCTGTGCAAAAAATATCAAAAATATTTAATGCACGTTGCAGCCCTGCGGGGGTTTTTGACAAGATCAGGGTATCGTCAGCGAACATCAGGATCGGGACCCTGACGTCCGCTAACGAAGGAGCGTCTACGCTTGCTTCCAACATTCGCTTGACAATCCCATTAATAAATAATGAGAAGAGTAAGGGAGCCATGGAACAGCCTTGTCGGACACCCCTTTCCACGGGGAAGTCCGGAGTTGACTCGCCATTCCCACCCCACTGAACTCTTGCGAAATTGGATTCATGTAGATGCATAATTAGTGTGAGCAAATCAACAGGAATTCCCAGCTTTTGCAAGACCAACCATAGCTTAAACCTGGGGACTAGATCAAATGCCGCCCGCAGGTCGACAAACGCGACATACAGGCAGCCTCTTCCTAGTAAAACCGTCTTCCACCGCAGTATGGTAAAGCGGAAAACCTGGTCAATGGTGCTGGTTGCTCGCCTAAATCCAGCTTGGTATGGGGAAAGGGCGTTGTTGTCGTCAACCCAGTCCATAAGCTGGTTTGCAACCATTCTCCCCACTACTTTTTGCATGGTTGCTATTAGGCTTATGGGCCTATAGTTGGCAGGCAGTGAGCGATCTCCCTTCTTGTGAATGGGAATAATAATTGCACCTTTCCAAAGGTCGGGGACCACCCCCCCCTTGGCTAGGGCGTTTGCTACTAAAAAGATATACCTCACCCATCTCGTCATATCATACTTGAAGATATCCGGGGGTATCCCATCTAACCCTGGTGCTCTCCCACATTTCACGGAACTAATCGCGATTTCTACTTCTTTGGAGGAGAACAAGTTGTCAATAGCATAGACTGGCGTTATGCCCTCACCTACCCCGGGGTGCATGACTTCGGCATATTGTGGTCTGAAGTAGTCAACCCAGGCATCTTCAGCTACATTATTATCAGGCTTTGCTGGGCCACCTCCTCTACCCCACTTAATAATTTTCCAAAAGGTCCTGGAGTCCTTATTACTAGAAGCCTCTTTTAGCTCGGCCCAGTGGTCTTCGTCCCATTTCCTTTTGGCTTGAAAAATGGCCAATTTGTACAATTTCCTTGTCTCTTTTATTGCAGCACTGTCCCTGTTCCTAATAGCTTGTCCCAATTCCAGTCGTGCGGATCTACATTGGCGATTGAACCACCTTCCAACATCCTGGGTTTTCCTCCCTTTCTTACTCTTAGTCAAAAAACATGGTTTGAGGAGGGAAAATAACTTGTTGTGGATATCAGTGATATCCCTAGCCCCAGGAACTATTGGATCTGCCGCCTCCATTGCGGAAATTGCGCTATCCACCTCATGGTTGATATAGGTCATGGTTTCCTCATTAGCCAATACCCTTGGCCATTTTAGCCTACGTTCGTCGTTGCTCATGACTGGAATCTGATCATTCCTTAGGTGCAAGTTTCCCACTCCGACATTCCACCACCTATGGGTCACACAAAGGGGGTTATGATCACTTTCTACTCTAGGCCTAATGGCCATATCAATAACCCCCTGCCATAGCTGGAGACTACATATTATATAATCAATTCTGCTCCTGCTGTTACCGTTGTCAAAGGTACAACTACTTTCCTTGTCCCCTGGGGTTCTCCCGTTCAGTGCTCTTAGACCATGTTCCATACAAATAGCATTTAGTAATAGGATGTCTTTTGTCCACCGTGGGACGGGGTTTAAACATAAAGATGGTACTCCCCAAAGGTTGTCCTCATCCTTCCCTAAGGGATCATTTGTGCAGTCTAAAGGTTCAAAAGTCCTGTTGAGATCCCCGGCTATTATTACCCTACTATCTTGGGACTTGGTCTCTAAGGAGGCAGACAGCAGCTCTAGGGTGGAAGAATAGGTTGTATTACTGCCTCTTACATAAACGTTGTACAAATCCATTGACGAACCCTTATCTGTGGAGATTCTTAGCATTTGTAAATCGCTAGTTCCCAGGTCCAACATTTTGATAGTAATGTCCAAGTCCTGTTTTATCCATACAGTAAGGCCTCCCATAGGCCGACCCCTTCCACCTTTGGATGCTGGTATGGAAAAGTTTAAATAACCAAAACAAAAGAGGGGGTCACAAGCCCAGGTTTCTTGGAAACAACAAACATCAAACCCACTGATATATTCCACCCAAGATTGGGAGTCTAACTTACTACCCAACCCTGCAACATTCCAGGATAGAAGCGTACCAAAGCTAGACTCAGTCCCATCAGGATTGTTAATGTTGGAGCACACTTGGGAAATCATTGGGCTTTCGATGTTGTTGGTGACCTTCGCAGGATCATCAATGGTGTCAACTACCATGTTAGCTGTTGATAAGGGTAATTTCACAGCACTAGCATTTATATTTTCCATCCCAGTACCTCCCTCTGCAACAAAACTCCCCTTCTCTGTGTAACCAACAGTTAAGATTGTAACAGCAGTACCAACATGATCTTCACAGGCCCCCTTGGACTCATTGTTGTTCCCTCCATTACTACTACTCAGCTCTCTGGTGATTTGTCAACATCCCCATCCCGGGTCCTGCCATCCAGCATGAGGATTATAGTTTGTGCATGTGGTATAGTTTTGACCAAATAATGGAGCTGGTGTGGAAGTGATTGGCCATGGTACAGTGGGGGGATTTAGGGGTTCATTAAGCAGGCTAGTCAGTACACTGGTTGGGCTGGGGTAAAAAAAGGTAAGATCTACAATTCCAATACCTCCCTTGTTTGTACCCCATCCCTGCCTAGTTATCCATCCCGCCACCCTTGGGTCTTGGAAGTTGACCACAATACAGTCCCCACCCAGGCTTTTCGGTGTATACCCTATCCAGTCTATTCTCCTTACCCCTATGATTAACCCATCGATGTCTCCTGGGAGAGGTCGATTCTCCCTTAACCAGTGCATGATCTTATTTTTGAGCATCTGGAAGGTTTCTCTCTGCCCTATAGGTAGCGGTGGAACATTTATAAGGACTGCTACATAGGGGAAGGAATCCGGAGTAAGATTCACTGGGGGTTTTCTGTGTGGTGGCTTTGTCAAGGGAGGTGGGATCGATTTGGAAACTGTAGGAACAGGGCGGGGTGCAGGTTTGTTCGACACCAACTGGTTATTAGTTGGTTGGGTTGGTACTAAAGCTTTACCCGCTGGAGGACATGCATTAGCCCCTTTCCCGACCACAGGATTGTTTGGAACTATCTGCTTATTGGTTACTTTTGTAGGTACTGGAGCTTTACCCGCTGGGGGACATACGGTAACCCCTAGACCAGCAACAGGAGATGGAATTTGTGACTGGAGTACCATAGACTGAGCTGGGTTTGTAGTGTTAGGCTGATGTTGAACAGGGCCTGAGTGTACCAAATCAGTAGATTTGGGAGTTGTGTTGACAGTGCTGTTACTTGGAAAGTAATGGGGGGTTGGTTTGAGGCCTTCTTCCCTTGTCTTGGGTAACAAGGTTAATATTGCCCTGGTTCTTTGTACTTACATCCACCCTAGCATTAACTTTAATCAAAGATTTTGTGGAATAAAAGTTATCTAACGTTGCCTGCTCAAAGTGGTTTAACCTATCAGAAAGCTTGGCGATTTTATCCTCTATCGGGGTAAGTATTAGTCTAAGTAATTTTTCTAGCTCAGGGAGCAGATTTGCAAGTGATAACAACTTATCGTTAGTTGGTAAGGCAGTCTCAGGACAAATATTCTCTTCAGAGTCTGGGCTATCCAAAGGAGCAATGTTTGCGTTCGAAACACTTTCTATGCTATGGTTTTCTTCAATAACAGCCTCTCTAGTATTCACAGTTTTGTGTAGCTTCCTATGCTTTTGAGGGGGTTTGGCCACAATTTTACATTTTCTCAGTGGAGCAGTTCTTTTCCTTTTGGACCCATGCTTGGGTTGAGCCAGGATAGCCTGGGCACCAGAGTCAGGGAGCAATGTAGGGTGAATATAACTCCCACTGGAATTGTTCGATTCTGTAACAATTTCCTTATTTGTTACTTTTGCCTGTCCTTCAGATTGTTCGTTGGCAACTGGAAGATTTACAGAAGATAATGATGTTACCAGGGCGGGATACGTTAGAGTTAGGTGCTTGTCCGTAGAATTTTTAAGTAGTTCAATTGATAGTCTGCGCTCTGCGCGCCTCTCGGCCAAGGATAACTCTTTGTCAATTGAAGATGAACGGTTAAAAAAGAATTTATCCAAAGGGCCAATTGCCAGTGGACCAATCTCAACCGGTGGAGTAGTCGAACGGGCGCTGGCAGTACTTGTTGAGGCAGACATTGCCCTACTTCACACCAATAGGATACAGTATATCAGATATCACTTACTGTAGAAGGAACTGTGGAGCACTTGTCAGGGGGATGGCCCAGCCCGGCCTCCTTCGGCCCCTGACGGCCACAGACGGTCCCGCCCTTGTCCCGGGCTTCTCCCGCGCGCTCCCGCGCAGCGGTATTCACACGTTAATTTATGGCTCTTACGGTGATCACCCGGTCGTTGGGGGCGGGGAGGAAGAGCAGCCCAGGTGGAACGGGTGGGGTTACTGGGACTCCTGGGAAATGTAGTCCCAGCCCTCTTGCTCGCAGCCCTCAGCCCCTGTCTTACCCCAGCAGCAGCTAACAGCCCACGAAGGAGAGCGCCCCTCTGCGAAGCGGGACCCGCGCAGCGGGTTCCGCGAGGCGTTGGTGGAGATGCAAGGAATCCACGGGCAATCCAAACAGCAAGGCAGGTTTGTCAAGGTGTCCCACGAAGTGCAGGGCAAGCGGGTATTTGATCACCCGGTCGTTGGGGGCGGGGCGGGGAGGGAGAGCAGCCCAGGTGGAACGGGCGGGGTTACTGGGACTCCTGGGAAATGTAGTCCGAGCCCTCTTGCTCGCAGCCCTCAGCCCCTGTCTTACCCCAGCAGCAGCTAACAGCCCACGAAGGAGAGCGCCCCTCTGCGAAGCGGGACCCGCGCAGCGGGTTTCGCGAGGCGTTGGTGGAGATGCAAGGAATCCACGGGCAATCCAAACAGCAAGGCAGGTTTGTCAAGGTGTCCCACGAAGTGCAGGGCAAGCCGGTATTTGATCACCCGGTCGTTGGGGGCGGGGCGGGGAGGGAGAGCAGCCCAGGTGGAACGGGCGGGGTTACTGGGACTCCTGGGAAATGTAGTCCCAGCCCTCTTGCTCGCAGCCCTCAGCCCCTGTCTTACCCCAGCAGCAGCTAACAGCCCACGAAGGAGAGCGCCCCTCTGCGAAGCGGGACCCGCGCAGCGGGTTCCGCGAGGCGTTGGTGGAGATGCAAGGAATCCACGGGCAATTCAAACAGCAAGGCAGGTTTGTCAAGGTGTCCCACGAAGTGCAGGGCAAGCCGGTATTTGATCACCCGGTCGTTGGGGGCGTGGCGGGGAGGGAGAGCAGCCCAGGTGGAACGGGCGGGGTTACTGGGACTCCTGGGAAATGTAGTCCCAGCCCTCTTGCTCGCAGCCCTCAGCCCCTGTCTTACCCCAGCAGCAGCTAACAGCCCACGAAGGAGAGCGCCCCTCTGCGAAGCGGGACACGCGCAGCGGGTTCCGCGAGGCGTTGGTGGAGATGCAAGAAATCCACGGGCAATCCAAACAGCAAGGCAGGTTCGTCAAGGTGTTTGGTGATGATTTTGTAGTCGGAATTTAATAAAGTGATTGGTCTATATGAGCTGGGATCTTTAGGATCTTTCCCCTTTTTCAAAAAGCTCACTACCGGACCTTCATGAAAAGAATCTGGGACTCGACCTCCATTTAACATAGAATTTAATAGTTTTAGCATCAAGTCAGAAAGAGAATTGAAAAAAACTTTTACAAATTCTGAATTCAGCCCATCCGGGCCACAAGCCTTACAGAGCGGTAAGTCCTTAATTACCGATTCTAGTTCAATTTTAGTAAAAGGGCTAATTATTTTCTCCTTCTCAATATTCGAAAGAAAGGGATTTGGATATCTATCAAGAAAGTTCGAAAGCTTTTGAGAATCAATGGTTTGATCTTTGCTATAGATCTGTTGGTAGTGTGAAAGCATTAAGGAGCCAATTACAATCGGATCTGATATCTCAATATTTTGTACAGGACATTTTAAACAGCGAATCTGGTTTGCGGCCGCTTGTTCTTTCGCTTGCCAGGCTAAAAGCTTGCCTGTGAAATTACTTTCCTCGTAAATTTTTTGATTCTGTCTAAGAAAAATTGCTTCGCTCTGCAGGAATAATTTTGAACAAAGTTTGCGCTTGGCTTCATTCAGTTGGTTCTGAACCTGATCAGAAAAAGCAGCTTGTCGTTTTAGGGTTAAAATCGGAATTTTTTCCTGTAGTAAGAATCTATCTTTCTTTATATTCGACCACTCCGCTTATGACGATACCTCGAATAAATGCTTTCAAAGAGTCCCAGATTATATGTAAGGGGGCAGTATCAGAATTCCGGACTATAAAATCCAAAATTTCCGTTTTAAGGAAATTAACCCAATCATTATCTTGTAGATATAGTTGATTAAATAGCCAACGCTTCGGGGTCCTAGAATCTTCTCCCAGATCAAACTGTGCAATCAACATTGCATGGTCAGAAAAACCATTATGGAGAACTCTTTGCTGAGAAAGTTTTAATTGCAGAGACGCCAGGAAAAAATCGATCCGTGAGGAAGATTTGAACCTGCCTGACCAGCAAGTGAATTCTTTTTTCTGTGGGTTCTGTATTCGCCAAGGATCACATAAGTTAAGGATAGACATGTTATTATTAATTGATCGGCACAATTTAGGTTTGAGCTGTTTCTTAAGGGATGTGGTAGAATCTAGCTTTGTGTCCATCAGAATATTAAAATCTCCAATAACAATATCCCCCCCTACCATAAGCAGTGATTGAAACAAATCTTCATAGTCTTGTGGGTTATCATCCACCGGTGCATAGAAAGTAACAAAGGTAATCGGCCTTCGTCTATACCTAACTGAGCTTGTAGCCCAGCACCATCTGCCTCCATTACCCTCCTCAGAATGTATAACTTCTGCGTCAGATTTCTATTAAAAAAAGGGCCACCCCCCGTTGAGAAACCGTAGTGGACGAGAATCCACGAAATGTGGCCCATGTTTTGAACATACTGAAGGCATCATTATATGCGGTGGAGATATGAGTTTCTTGAAGCATAATAACCGCAGGGTTTTCTGTTTTAATCCATAATTGGATGGCTCTCATTTTTTTCTTATTGTTTAGGCCGTTGACATTGAAGGAGATTATCTTAAGCCCTCTATTGATAGACATTCAGATCTAATTCAAACAAACTTCCAGTAGCCCTTTCAACCATGAATATATTTTTTTCCAATTCAATTAATTCACTCCCTATAAATGATATGTAACAGAAAAAATTCTTTGACCAACCATACAAAAAACATACAAAAAACATCCAAAATACATCAACATTTTTTTCCCTTTTGTTTCCCCCCCTAGCACCTGTGAACCCCCCCCCGTGCTACCCCTACCCCCATGGCCCTGTCTCCACACCGGCCTTACAGGGAACGCCCGGTACTGAGACCACAGGAGAGTTTCAGATTTCTGTCAAAGACATGTTAAATATGATACTTGGTGAGGTGAGGGAAATGAAGCAATTTCAAAGGACGGAACTCGCTGTTATCAATCAACACTTAGATAAAATTGAAGAATCTATGTCTTCCCTCCCAGTTCTAATGCAAGATGCTGAAACAAGGATTTCTGATCTGGAAGACCAAATGACTGAAGTGAGAAAGGAGGTTAAAAGCTTTTCTATAAACTCAAAATCACTTGAATCTAAGCTTGATGACTTGGAAAATCATAACAGGAGATCAAATCTCAGAATTGTTGGAGTTCCTGAGAAAATTGAAGGACCAGACATGAAACAGTGGATCACTTCTTTTTTCTTTCACGAGGTTATTCCGGAATATAAAGGAGATCTCACGATTACTTGCGCCCATCGAGTTCCAGCGCAGCCCCTTACAAACTCTACATTTCCTCAAACTATCCTGGTGAATTTTGCAGATGTCCGTGTCAAAGAGATAATCCTCTCTCAGGCCTTTAAACAAAGGCAATTCGCAGCAAATGCTACCAGAAAATGTAGGGTTTTCTCAGACATGTCCGCTGCGGCGGCCAGAAGGAAGAAGGAATTTGTAAAAATTCTTCAATTATTTAAAGATAAGGGTGCTCAAGCCATGATTGCCCAGCAATCAAAGTTAAAAGTTCTTTTTAAGGGCAAATTTTACATGCTGACTGATATCGATGAAGCACAAGCTTTGCTCTGTAAGATCTAACAAAACTAATGGTATCAGTGAAATCTGATGTGGTCTCTGATCTGCTATGTTCTGAATAACTTTCCCTGATTCAGCCTTGGCTTTGTTGAGCAATGTATATTTTGACTTAGTTTACTTTTTCTCTTTTCAGGGCAGGGGGTTGGAGACCAGGATAGGATTCCAAGAGAGGTTAAGGGGGCGCAACAGCAAGGCGCCTCAATGCAATTAGTGTATTGATATGTAGCAGGAGTGGTACCAGAGAACTATCATCATTGTAAATAATTGTTAACCTATGGTTCAGAAGAAAAGCCAAAACGGATATAGATTGAAACATGTTGGAAACCAGTACATGACACCCTAATTTCCTAAAGCACCCTCCCTCCCCTTTTTAAATCATACCGGCTAGAGGTCTAAATAAATAGGTTAAACCTACTAGACAGATTTTTTTAAGACTCCAACACACAAACCAACCCCCCACTCCTATTTTTTTTACACTAACCCCTGTATCATTGTGTAGTCTTGAAAGTGCTTTCACGTAGTCCGTAGGTTGCAACACACCCCACTCCGTAGCGGAACGGGATGGATCCGATGATGAAGCCAGCCATCCAGGGGTAACTCTGGATGGGTACTTTTACAATAAAACTTTGTTTTCTCCAGTTAAGGGATACTTTTCTGGTACCGCTGGGTTTCTATTACGGTATTATCTATTGAAGAAGAAGTGGAGGACGTTCCTTCTCCCACATTGCAGCAAAGACCTGGAACAGCCTCCCCATGCACCTTTGCACCATCAACTCATTTCTGAAATTCCGAATGGCCCTCAAGACCTGGATGTTTGAATAAGACTCTGGGACCTGCAAGCACCTGGATACCATATAGGGAAATTAGCTACAATTATACCACTTTTCTCCCCCACAGCTCTCTGAAATTAAATCATCTATCTGCATATCTCACACCTCATCTCTTGATTCTTCAGCACCTTTTTTCACTCTCACCTGCTTGAACGTTCTTACATCTCCTTCACTTTACCATCCCCAACATGCACACTCACCTGTCAGCATTATTTTCTTTTATTTAACCTGTCGCACAAGTCTGAATTAAAATTGCTACACAAGGCTATTGCTCTGTGTGCTGTTCATGAAGGCCAAGGATTGGATGAGCATGTGTTCCAAATATATTTCTGAGCCACTGAGAGGCACTGTAAGAAACTTGCACTACCTCACGCCTCAACCCCAGCGGTCTCAATCATGGCTCACTTTAAACAGCGGCCTACAACCTGAACTTTCACAGTCACTTAGAGGTGGCCGTACTCTATATGAAAACAATTCACACAACATCATGTAAAAATCAAACCATTTTCGGAAAAACAAGATTAAGTAAAATTTGAAATGTTCACAGGAACTTCATAGGTGACATGGATTTTCTTAACTGTTTTTACAGTTTCTGTTCATAAGAAATCAATCTCTGTTTTTCTAGTAAAGCTTGGGACATGAAGATAAGATCAGGCCCGTTAGAGACCCTTTTCAAGGACCGGTTTTATTTACTGTGGATTCTTCGACTTGGAGGGACCTGCCTCGCTTAAAACTGCCTGTCCACGTCTTCGGTGACAGCCTTTCATTTCCCTGTTGCAGCAGCTGTACCTCTAGCCCCTCTAACTAGGTGCCTAGGCCCGCAGCCTGCGCTGCGATCAAGCCTGGCGACATGTTACCACATGGTGAGACATTGGTCTACACTTCTTGGAAAGCAATGACGTATTTGTCTTTCGTCTGCTGCTGACACAATATAGATTTCCCAAGTGTTCATCTTTGAGGAGCTCAAGGTTGAGGAAGTGCAAGTGTAAACCTTGGAGGGGTGCACTAGTCTTTGTGCTTCTGTGCACAGTGTTATGCAGTGTGAACGATATTGTGTTTGATAGCCTCTGAATCCCTGCCCAGCATTGCCAGATTGTCACTCCAGTTACCTGCACAGACAGACGATGCCAGTGTCCTTACGAGATGCTGAAAATGGAAACTAGTAAAATACCAGGGTGCCCCCGCACAAGGAACCGTTACATGAATAAAGTATGTGTGAGTGAGTGCACAAATATGGGCAGCTTCTTTCCTACGGGAAGCAAATAGCTGCCAGTAGGCGGAGATCTGTACCCTGCCCATGACTATGCCACTTGCGCGGCTCTTAACACCCTGGGTCGGCGGACAGGCAGGCAGCGATCAGCTGTACTTAAAGACATTACATGTACTTGTGTTTTGTGTTAACTGGCACAAGACTGAAGCAGCCCTGTCAGTAACGGTTCTCTAGTCCTAGTCCACCAAAACCTCGGCTGAAGAGCCCACACAGGCTTCTGCAAGAGTTACAGGCGCATCCAGAGATCCGATCTAGGAACGGAAGCCTTTGCTCACTTTAATGCAGGGGCCTGCTAGAATCCGACAAAGGACAACACTATGCGGAAAATTACATTACACAAGGCAACAGTCATTTGTAGGCGGGCGAGATTCACCCTGCAGCAGATTGGTTCACTCAGAAAACGTGACCACGACCGGTAAACAGCGCCAAAGACATTTCTGCTTAAATCAGTGGCATGCCTAAAGATTGTGTGTCTTTTGTATTCAAGTTACGCCCTCATAAGCAGTTTTCATTCAAGATGCTGGCAACCCACATTTTGAGTAATTTTTGAGAGAGAGAGAAAATATACACTTTTGCACCTCTGCAAACAAATAAGATTTTTCAAAAGTCCTGTATCTTCCCCATCAATAGAACTAACATACAGTATAGAATGCAACACATTATGCAAATGCTGAAACCTTTGGTGCAATTTCAAATTAACTAGGTACATGTTTCAACAGGTCCAGTAAAGTAGGAACCAGATTGTTAAAGAAATTATTCAGATTTAGATACCGAGTATATTCCTTACCTAAAGAATATGTTAATCTACCACAGTTTTACAGCATTTCTAAATATGACTACCATCCAAACAACGATCAAAAGGCTACTGACATTGCTTGTCAAGAACCCCGGAAACGTAAAAGACACCCAGTTTCGAAAGTGCTTTGGGACCGTACAAATTGTGAAATGCACTACACCGGTAGGATAACATAACAGACCATGGCACAATCCTAAATGGAAAAGACTGCAGATAAGTGACAGCATATTCCGCTTCAACATGCACCTATCTCCGAGCTTGCTTTAATATTCTAATGAAGATTTAGTGGCCTCCAGTGTTTGGAAAATGAAAACTGAGCCAAGGTTCCTGGAAGGGTAACTCATTTTATTAGTGTTTCAAGTTTATAAATGTGCAACTTGGAAGTCTTAGGCAGTATCCGGCGGTAAATAAAACACGTACAGAATGGCAGCACACTAAGGCATTTGTGACAGCCATTTGTGTGCATGAGGCGTCACAGGTCTCAATCCTCGAGGGCCTAGTGAAGATTTCAACCTTCAAGGCTCACTAGAACGGGTATCACTCAGCAGGATAGTGACATTAAATATTTACTGTATAAAACGGCAGGGCAGTTAGGAATCATTTACCATGACTTCAGTATTCCTCGGCATGAAAATGACTTCAGTATTCCTCGGGATGAAAGGCAAATTATACAGTGGGGAATAAGTAAACCAATCGCGGCCAAGCTAATTGTAAACAGATGACGCTGCTACTCGCGCCCGAAAAACAAGCTCAGCCAAGCTAATTGGAAACAGATGGCGCCGCAGCTCGCTCCCGCAATGTGGATGCCGTACATGCACAAGTTTTCAAAAAGTCCAGACTGATTCCAAAAGGTCGTCTCCTAGCGCCTCGACCTAAAAAAGAGTATTAAAAAAACCCTGGTAAATTCTCAGAGGAGATAGCCTGATGTTTGACCTTTGTCTTGAAACAGACAGCAAATGTGAGAAAATAAATACAAAATGTAAATGCTTCTTTATTGCTAATTCACCACCTGAACTCCAGCATGGTTATTTCTGGTGGTGCTGCGGCACTCCTACTTTCAGAGCTTATGCAGGTCTGTGTTTGCATGCGTTAGCTCATTAAAATAAGACATTTTGGCTTTGCCAAAGCTAGTCACAAGTAGAGGTCGAGGGACTATCAGGAAAACAGGAAGGAGCGCAGCAAAATATGGATACGTGCACCAGCCATGTAAGGCTTTTCATATTTTCGAGACAGCTCCTGCATTCAAAAACAAAAAGCAACTGCTAGGAGCGGCCATTAGGCAGGTTGTATTTTTTTCTTCCTTATTTGTATAGCATTCGTTACGTTATGACTATTCTTAAATGCTGCTTTGATATCACCTTTTTCTTCACTCCGCAGAGACGCGTGTCTGAGCGGAGTGAAGCAAACATACTTACAGCGTGGGAATTAGACGATTTCATAAAATACATTTCTTTCAATCCCCCGCACATTAGCTAGCCACAGATTAAAAAAATGTTGTTCTTGCCTTTGCCTCCCAGAAGAAAAACAAATTGTTTAATACAGTTATCGAAGTGCATAAAAAAAGTATGGGAACTGTAATGCTGTGCGTAACGGGGCAGGGTGAGTCAGCTTGGGGGTGTGGTAAATGGTGCGGCTTAAAAAACACAATATTCTATAACTTTGTTAGGTCTTTAACCTTCAGGTAACTACATATATAATAACACACATGAAAATAAAATGCAAATTATGTAAATCAATGCACTAACTAGGGACCACAAGTTAAGAGCCCTCAATGGCAGGACTATATCCGACCAGGCTGGTGCACTGACCTTCAATAGACTTACTGGGCCGTCCCGAATTGACTACATCCTAATGGATGTTAGTTTTTGGGCAGACCTTATTGATATGGAAGTGCTCCCAAGTCAGGATAGCGACCATAATCCCCTGTGTTGTAAGTTTAATTGGAGCATCTTTAAAGTATGGCTGAGATACCCGCCACCCCCTCTCAACACAATCCCCAAGGATGGGAAACCGGAAACAGTTCTGAACTTTTGGAAGACGGGAGGGAGTGACCCTCCCGGCCGTATTTATTAAAATATGAAACAAAATTAAAACATTAAAATAACAGTTTCATATTATGTACAATTTCATTACGACATTGCGATGTTTGGCTAACCTTAACATATTCTCTAATACAAAGGTTCTCCTAGCCGAACTAACATCCTACAAAACATTTAACTTGAAATTTTGAAATTGTACATCCTAACGTTTAAGGGCCAACGGCAAGGTCGTAACCGGTGTCAAGATCCCTAAACCAGAAATATCCCCCTCACTTGTGAGGGGCGACCGCACAGAGGTGTACCTCAAGTGCAACTACCAATTTCCCTTGACTTGACGGGGGCCCCAATAAACTCGACGCCACTTAAAGGTCGTCCGAGGACTCGTGTGAGGTATCTAGAAGGTAGCGTAGACCCCCCCCCAAACCCCACACAACTTACCACATCTGCCGTCGCAGATGTCCTGGCCCCGGGAAATTCTCCAGGAGGGGGCTGTAGCCCCTCCTACCCAGGAAGGGGCCTTGACCGCCTTTCCTTTCCTTTCGGCGGCCCATCCTTAGAAGGGACCGCCTCCCCGTTGAGGGGCCAATGGCCACCTCCCCCGAGCGCTCCCATCCGTAATGGGTGACGCCCACTCATAGGGATCTTCCAATTAGTGCTCACCGATCATGACCTTACCGCCCGACCAAAATAAATACGACAATTCTAAACTAAATGACTAATTTACTTAAAAGACAGTAACAACAACAACTTTATTAACAGCATGCTTACTGATCAACACTAGAGCAGGATTACTTTATTTGCAAAACATACCACAAATTGACCATTCTTTATTGCATATTCAAAGTTATCACGATAATAATCCGAACCTGCAAACAAAATTAGAGTTACCACATCAAACTTTATTCAAAACCACTTGCTGTCCTCAGGGGCTGGTGGGTGGGTCAAAATTGGCTCTTCGTTCCGTCTCGAGCTCTCGTGCAGCGAGGTGGTGCAGCTTCAGAGCACAGGAACAAGAGGATGCTTCCTTGGCTTGTTGCTCCTTTTATCCGTCTTCAGGGCGGGCGTAAACCCGCCCCTGCCTGCCCCAAGGGCGTGGCCGGCCGCGTCAGTGTCTAGGCCAGCCCACTCCAGGGCGGGAAAAAGGCGCGCCCCGGCTACGCCGCTTCGGGCATACCAGCCGAGACTCGCCTCCCGCCCAAGATGGCTTCCCGGGGGGATCGTGGTACTCCACCATACGTTCGGGGGGACCGAATGGTCGCCCCTTTCCATATGGCTGAGATACCCGCCACCCCCTCTCAACACAATCCCCAAGGATGGGAAACCGGAAACAGTTCTGAACTTTTGGAAGACGGGAGGGAGTGACCCTCCCGGCCGTATTTATTAAAATATGAAACAAAATTAAAACATTAAAATAACAGTTTCATATTATGTACAATTTCATTACGACATTGCGATGTTTGGCTAACCTTAACATATTCTCTAATACAAAGGTTCTCCTAGCCGAACTAACATCCTACAAAACATTTAACTTGAAATTTTGAAATTGTACATCCTAACGTTTAAGGGCCAACGGCAAGGTCGTAACCGGTGTCAAGATCCCTAAACCAGAAATATCCCCCTCACTTGTGAGGGGCGACCGCACAGAGGTGTACCTCAAGTGCAACTACCAATTTCCCTTGACTTGACGGGGGCCCCAATAAACTCGACGCCACTTAAAGGTCGTCCGAGGACTCGTGTGAGGTATCTAGAAGGTAGCGTAGACCCCCCCCCCCAAACCCCACACAACTTACCACATCTGCCGTCGCAGATGTCCTGGCCCCGGGAAATTCTCCAGGAGGGGGCTGTAGCCCCTCCTACCCAGGAAGGGGCCTTGACCGCCTTTCCTTTCCTTTCGGCGGCCCATCCTTAGAAGGGACCGCCTCCCCGTTGAGGGGCCAATGGCCACCTCCCCCGAGCGCTCCCATCCGTAATGGGTGACGCCCACTCATAGGGATCTTCCAATTAGTGCTCACCGATCATGACCTTACCGCCACAGGCCGGATAGTTGACCGGCTATCCGGACCCCCCACAACACTCCTACCTAAAGGTCATGTCTTAAAGTCTTTAGCCAAGCTATCAAGTCTCCTATGAGTAACTCGTTCCCCACCCGGGACAAATGAACACCATCCCCCAAATACATACTGTCACCAGTAATACAACCATGCGAAATAGAATGCAGTGTATTGGAACGGAACAATCTACTCACTTTGTTATTAATTTTTCTTACTGAATGATTCAGAGCAGAAACAGAAATAGCCCCCCGCCATACTTTTCGTGGGATCATATGGGACCATGCAATTGTGCACCCTGGAACTCTCCTCGCTAACCAACTTACAGTGGAAAGCATCGCCTCAAGAAGAAGTCGTCTACCAGTGGTGACCAAGTCATTGCCCCCAAGATGTACTATGACTATAGACGGCGGTGACCTCGTCCGCCCTAGCAAACCCTCGAAAAATGACTGAAACTGGTCAATACAGAGTCCGCCCCTTCCGTAGAAGGACACACTGTACCCGTATTCCCCAGCCACGTGAATCATGTCACCTGCTTTGAATACGTCCGCGGCACGCCTCACGTATGAGTGGCCCACGACCCACACCTCCTTTTTCACAGCCGGTGAAGTCTGACCGCTGGCCCGGTGTTGGGTCGACTGCATAGTCCGCCCCGCCTCGTAGGCTTGCGCAACTGAAACCAAACAAAAACAAGAAGCGTGAGTACAACATTACAGCTTCACAACATGTGCAACCGCACATACCTTTTATAACAATTGGAGGACCAACGCCCCACACGTTTAACTTGATCGACATTCAGACCCCTGGCTGTAGCCTCTGTAGCAGCCCCTATCCGAAAGGAATGGGTCCCAAACTCGCCCGGGTTCAAGCCCGCAGCGGTAATCGACATCGCAAGCACCCGCTGAAACTGAAACCTCGTCAGTGGGGTGGCGTCAGCGTGTCTCAACAAGGTCCCCCCCCATGATGCCACCCTTTGTGCTAAATATTCCTCTACACAACTCACCGGGCACATGGAGGACCCGGGAATCCTTTGTATGATTATGCAATCACCCATCGCACCCTGATCGGTCTTGGACCTGACAAACGAGACAGTCATTGTCCCCCCTCTGACCTGAACGTGCTCTCGGCACAGTCCCCCCATCACGTCCTGCTTGTTCCTTGCCACTAGTTCGCTTACCCGCATAGCCCCATGGAATGCCAGCGTAAAAGCGGCTCGGAATAACACTGTTTCATACTGGGATGAACACGTTGCAGGGAGTATGGATAACAACAGGGCCAACCTATCCAAACCTATCGGGCGCCTTTCATCTACTCTGCGACCCTCAAGGCGTTGCCACCCACGTAGCGCTTTTTGCACAACGAAAGACGCTGTCGGGTCCTGGATCCCATGAGCCCTAGCCACAAAGGAAATGGCGGCCCGATGCCTCTGGGCCGTAGCCACTGATTTGCCTGCCTGATGTAAAGACAGCAGGAATTTCACTACCAACTCCTCCTGGCCCCAAAGCTCCCCTCTAGCAGTCCCCAAAAAGGCCCAATAGGAACGGAACGCCCCTTCATATGACTTCCTCGTCCTGGGTGCTAAACTCTCTCCCACGAGGTTACGAAGTTCGGGGCACCGAGAGACCAGAGAGCTTCGGGAAAGGGTGCCGCCACCGGGTCCGCTGTGGGCAGAAAACCCCAGAAGGCCTGCATACGAAAACGAGAAAGCGCATCAGCCGCCTGGTTCATCACCCCCGGCACATGTCTTGCCTTAAATAGCACATTCAATTGCATACACAGTAATACAATTTCCTTGAGCAATCTCAGAATCCATTTGCATCGTGCTGCCTGGCTATTGATACACTCAACCACGGTCATGTTATCAGACCAGAATACCACAGAGTGATCTCTGAACCCCTCGGGCCAAGTTCTCAGGGCCACCAGAATGGGAAAAAGTTCCAGAAAAGCAATGTTACTTGTCAGTCCACTATCATGCCACCATGACGGCCATTTTTGTGCCGACCACTGAGTGCCGAATATGGCACCAAAACCAATGCTCCCTGCCGAATCTGTCCACAGCCCCAGCTCCTCAGAGGACACCGCCGGTTTGTTCCAGACAATTCGACCATTGAAATCCGCCAGAAATGCCAACCAAATGCGCATGTCCTGGCGAACCTCTGCCGAGAGCCTTGTGCGATGATGACCCTCCTTCAGGCCGACCATGGCTTGAGCGATCGAGCGGGAAAAGGGGCGGGCCATCGGTATTACTTTTAGGGCAAAATTCAACTGTCCCACCAATTGTTGTAATTGATGTAGCTTAACCTTAGACTCACTTATACACGTTTGCAGGCATGCCCTGAATCTTAACACTTTGTCTCCTGGTAAACGAAAACAACCTTCTTCAGAGTCGAGCTCGATCCCCAGAAACTCGAGGCAAGTCGAGGGACCCACAGTCTTACCTGGTGCCAATGGCACGCCAAACTGATTCATCAAGACACAAAATTCAGTCAAAGCCTGTCCACATTCCGGATCCCCGGCTGCCCCCAGAAACAAAAAGTCATCGAGATAATGCATAACATGTTGAAACCCCGTCTTCTTTGTGAAGACCCATTGCAGGAAACAACTGAACTATTCAAAATAGGCACAAGATATAGAGCACCCCATTGGCATACACCTATCCATGTAATAGTGACCCTGAAACATGAAACCAAGGAGACGCTGATCGTCTGGATGTACCGGGAGCAACCGGAACGCTGACTCGATATCAGATTTTGCCATCAGCGCACCGGGCCCCAGGCGATTCAATATGGCTACGGCCTCATCGAAGGATGCGTACCGCACCGAACACACTTCCGGGTCTATCGCATCGTTTACGGAAAGACCACGTGGAGCTGATAAATTATGTATCAGCCGAAACTCACCCGGGTCCTTCTTGGGGACCACCCCTAACGGGGAACAAACAAAGTTAGCTACTGGTGGCACATTAAATGGACCGGCGACTCGACCTCGAGTAACCTCTTTCCCGATCTTTTCCTGTACCACGGTCGTATGTTGCAAAACCGATATTTGGTTTCTACATTTCGCTATACCCTGAAACTCCCCCACTGGGATGCGGAAACCATATGAAAACCCGTTCCGCAACACCCCAGCGGAAGCGTGATCCGGGTATTCGCTGAGCCAGGGAATCATTGCCATGGTATCAATCGGCGTAGGTAAAGGCGCCCCTCGGACTATATCAGACCTGTTTGGCGCCTCCTCTACCCCCGTTATCACCCGTTTTGGCTCTGCACATGGACTCAGGATGGGATGATTGCCCACACCCACCACATTCGTGCCTAAATTTGCATGACCCCTGGGGCCTTGTACATTTACCCCTGTTAAAGTTCCAACAAATCCCCCTTTTACCTGTGTTGCCGCTCGGCCTCGAGTAGTTGTCGTTACTCGTACCTGATCGAAAGGGCGTCCCAGCATATTGGCGGGAGGATTCACCCACGCTACTCCCTACCAATGGCAACTTTAACATACCAGTATCTTCCATTTTGGACCAAGACACAGAATCATAACAATCCCAAGTTAAGTTTTTATCATGTTCTTTCGCTTTTCTGAAAATATTATCGTAACAGAACCATTGATTGCCCTCGTGTGATACAGAATACCCCATGATCCGTGTCTGATAAATCGGCAATTCGGACAGCAATTCGGGCCTACGTTCACCCATGATGGATGTAAAAATCCCCCACGCTCTGCCCCAAGTGCCAATGTTTTCATTTACCTTAAAGGCGGCCATCTTTGCGCGCCAAACACTCGGATGCATGAGCTCCTTCTGGCTCTTAACATGCTCCATCTCATAATGATCGGTAAGCAACGAGAAGATGTTTATATACTCCTCTGCCCATATCTTCTCTTTAATTGCCAGAGGGACATGCTGACCCAACTTTTCCCTTCGTGAGGGTGCAGACTCATCCCTCGCAATCGGCAATGGCCGCTTACCTGAACCGGAAGCTGTATCTGTGACTGGACCTGTCCCAGGTGGCTTCTCTACTGTCGCAGCCGGCGATGGTGCCTTTGCCGCTTCCCTTGTTTCATGCAGTTGCTTCATCAACACCTGCGCGTCGTCAGCCGTGGCGCCCTTGCTACCTTTACCCAACCACGCTGCTAATTGTGCTGCCAGCTCGGGCGGCATATCCTCCCCGGACACGGGGGTGACCACCACGGGAATCGGATTCCCCTCTTCCGGCACGGGAGTTGGTTCTTTGAGTGGGGTACAGGGAACCGGGATGTCTCCCCCAGCTGCTCCCCTTCTGGGCCTTTTGCCTTTTCCTCCCGGAGCTGCTCCTGCCAAAGGACGTTTCGGTCCCCCTTCCTCGTCTTTATCCGCCATTCGCCTCTTTAGGTCGGTCACCTCTTTCATAAGAACACGCAGCATCTGGTCGGTAGTCATTCGCTTTCCTGCTTTCTTGGGCATTTCTCCAACAGAGTATCTGCAAAACAAACAAGAAAGATTACAACGCTCAAAATTGGCTCTTCGTTCCGTCTCGAGCTCACGTGCAGCGAGGTGGTGCAGCTTCAGAGCACAGGAACAAGAGGATGCTTCCTTGGCTTGTTGCTCCTTTTATCCGTCTTCAGGGCGGGCGTAAACCCGCCCCTGCCTGCCCCAAGGGCGTGGCCGGCCGCGTCAGTGTCTAGGCCAGCCCACTCCAGGGCGGGAAAAAGGTGCGCCCCGGCTACGCCGCTTCGGGCATACCAGCCGAGACTCGCCTCCCGCCCAAGATGGCTTCCCGGGGGGATCGTGGTACTCCACCATACGTTCGGGGGGACCGAATGGTCGCCCCTTTCCAATAGTAGGGTGAATGCCCCCTTAAAAACATCCAAAGAGATCATCCCATACAACAACAATCGCAGACTGAAATGGGACAAGGCTAACCTGAAGGAGGATGACCTAGGGGCCATTAAATCCCTGGTAGAGGGCCTGTCCTCTGATCTGGAGGCCTGGGTCTGTGAAAATCAGATTAGTATGTTGCCGCACTCCTCCCTCGACTCAGCTTATAAAGCTACAATAGATCATGTCAGTCAATTTTTTATCTTGAAAGGGAAAAGCCACAGAAAAACTATTACACCTCCCACTTCAAATAAACCTTGGTATACAGATCAGTGTAAGGGCAAAAGGAAAAATCTGACAAAAGCCCAGCTCTCTGGGGATCCTTTGCTGGTTAGAGCGGCCAGGAAGGACTACCTAAAAGCACTATTGCTGGCTAAACGTGAGTGGGAGGAACAGCATTGGCAGGACCTATCCAATGCTGTGAGTAGAAGGAACCCGAACCTCTTTTGAGATCTAATTAATAGAACTAGGCAGAGGAAATCGCAACCATTAGCAGCTCACATAACCAGCCAGCAATGGTTTAGTCACTTTTCATCCCTATATGGAGGTAATGATGAACTAATCAGCCCCGGGGCAGCTAGTTTTGGCGCTGGGGATACCTTAGGGGTGGATGACCTCCCATTTTCGACCACCGAAGTAGTGACGGCGATTAGACATCTAACCCCAAAGAAGGCGGCCGGGCCGGATGGGATCTCTGGGGACTTGTTGATCGCGGAGCCGCAGGCTTGGGCCAAGTTAATCGCCACAATTATGAACTTGATTACTAGGGGTCACCAGGTGCCAGACTCTTGGAAGGGGGCAGAGGTGGTAACTGTGTTCAAGAAGGGGGCAAGAGATGATCCTGCGAACCACAGACCTATCAGCTTGATAGATATAATTCAGAAAGTGGTCGGCAGGGTCATCATTTCAAGGGTAGGCGATTGGATGGAGGAAGCCAGTATTCTCTCCCACCTTCAAGCGGGCTTTAGAAGGAAGGTAGGCACGATGGACCAGGTCTTTCGCTTTTTTGTTATCTATTGGAAGGCAGTTACCATCAAGAAAGGCAGTTTATACATGGCCTTCATAGATCTCAAGACGGCTTTTGACCTGGTCCCCCGGGCAAAATTATGGGAGATCCTAGGAGAGATGGGATTTCCCAGTAGACTCCTGAGTCTAATCGTAAAGCTCCACGAGGGGAACTACGCGAGGGTTGTAGGAGAGTAGGGTCTGCAATCCTATGATCACCCAGATTTTTTGCTTTTGTTTCACTGGTTTACGACTTTCTCTGGCTGTGGGCCTGCCAATCAGACCCACAGCCTAGCTGTTCTCTCTCTAAATTACAACATGTACCCTAGGTGCATTTACCAATTGGTACTGGGCCACCTTATCAGACCCTGTAACTCAGGGCATAGGTGTACCCAGGGCCTACCAGGGGCTGAAGCATGTATTATGCCACCCCTGGCTGGCCTCCTAAATTTAACACAACTGGCTGCATGACAGCTGGGGCAAAGTCGTGTAATCACCCTTTGCTATAGATATAGTATACCTATATCTAACCCTAGAAATGGACACACAGATTCCTATCAGTCACTCCTATGGCAGGCCTTGACAATCCTGAAGGCAGAGTGCTTGGAATCATGTGAGATGGTGCTCTGGCATGAGCTGAGCCTGTCTGTAGCTTGCGGAACCAAGTCCTAATAGCTGTTCCATGATAACGCATACCATATACTCTTAAGTGCATTATAATCCTCGCGGTTAAATGCTATCTTTGGTATTGCTTTATCAAAACATGTCGAGTAAGGTGTCATACGAATTGGAATACTAACCCCTTGCCAATTCTGGCAACGGGGTTAGCATTCCACCCTTCTAGAGGGACACGACATGCATGTAACTGTGAACTCCGGTTAAAGTTAAACGAAGCCTCAGCTCCACAAAATGGATGCTGCCACCACAGACACGAGTCTGACCTCCTGCTGCTGGGAGTCCTTCCAGCGAGGAGAGCTTGGACAAAGGGTTTCCTGTCCGGGGCGGTGCTAGCACCATCCCAGACAGGGTTTTGTGTATCCTGGGTAGGCAGGGCTTTACAGGAAGGTGACTGCTGAGTGGCACCCTGGTGCTCACTATGCATAGGCCGGTCAGAACCAGTTCCAGGGGCACACCAGCCCCTGGCCTGGGGAAAGTCCGGCATGGGAGAGGGGTGTAACCACCCCCCTCCTAGTCCCACCCATAGGCAGGACCTAGTCACCGGGTCAGCCCCTTTTCTTAGTCTAAAGATAGGAGCGGGCCCCCTGTTCAAATTAGATCATCTTTGGAATCAAGACACGACTTTCTGCGAAAGGACATCAAGATTTCTTCTTCAAGATTCTCCCTTGTGGCTAAGGAGTAGTCACCCTGCATCCGCAGGCACCATCTTAAGAACACTGCGGTCTGCTGCAAGTCCTTCCTCAGGAATCCGACGACACAGCTCGACGAGACCCGGCTTCCCTGGCACCTCTGACCTCTACTCACCTCTACAGCCAAGCTGAGAACCGTGAGTGCGACGAGACCTCGAGGGACCGACGATCGCCAAGACTGCACAACTTCTTTACAGCAAGCCCACCGAGTGTTCCACTGGTGAGTGCTTAGGGGTCCGAGAAGCCCCGACCCTGAGCGGCTCCAGCACCGAAGATCAGCCCTCCAGCATCTCCACGATCTGCGTGGGGCCCTTCTGCTTTTTGCTGCTCACCGCGTTGTTTGGCTACTAGCCGGCTGGCTTGTGGCCTTCTTCACGACGCCCGACGACATCACTGCTGCTGGTCTGGTTGCTCCAGACTGGCCCTTGCTTCCTTCCAAAAGAGAAGCACCCCGGACCCTCCTGGTCCACTCCAGACGCCATTTTAGGTCCACCGCGTGGGCTTGAATTTGCCAAGGCTTTGTTGCCCAATCCTGGGTCCAGCGACGCCGACAGCTTCATCCATCGTGGGACAGCTCGCTCCTCCATCCTGGTCGCCGACAACGCCTCCTGGTCCGTGAGATCTGCAGAGCACAGCGTCACCCACTCACCTAGTCGAGGTGACTACCATCCGGTGCCACCTGACTACTGGCTAGTAGTCACGAACTTGGTCCCCTCTGCTTTCAGGTGTCATCTCTCTTCAAGATCCAGGCTTGGATCACTTCGAACTCTCTTCACTGGTCGCCTGCCAGCATCTTTCTTCCAGGCTCCTGGTCCGTCTACGAGGAGTCCCGACGTCTTTTGAGACATATGCAGCTGCAGCCCCTGGGCTAGGTAACTTCGGCATTTCGGTGCCCCAGCATAGCCTCACTATCTAAGGGTCAGAATCCACTTTCGTTTTCCTCCTACCAGGTCGGGTTCGCCCGAGAACACTAACTTTGTCTTTACTAGCTACCATAGACTTTGTCCCGCATCCCGCGTGAGAGTGCACACTCTGCACCCGAGTCCCCTAGGCCTCCTAGAAGTAATCTGAAGATTCTATAGTCAAGACCTAGCGATTCCAAAGCCTATTAGTACTGTACTTACCTGCTAGTAATTTCGCATTCCACTTTCAGAGTATATGGTTTTCCGTGCCCCTCGGGCATTTGTATATACTGTGCTAACTTAAGTATTTTCGTAAGAGTTTTGTTTTGTGCTTAGTACCCTGTCCTCATAAAGAGTACAGGGCTGTTGTGATCTTAATAAATACACTGTTTATTTTCATAACACTTGTGTGGTGTCCTTTCACTTGGTGTTCAAGGGGTATGTGTGTGGTATAACAGCTGGCTTAACACGCCCTCTCAAGTCTTTAGCCTTAGACTGCTCGTATCCACGCTACTAGGATAGCTGGTCTATAAGGTTGACTTACAACCAATCATCAATAAGGGTTGCTGGACTGATACATAGTGTTCACTAGAATAGTGAGCACTGCATATCAGGCCACCTTCTCACATTGGTGAGCAGCGGTTGGGATTTGAGTTTGCTGTTGTTTTACCACACGTATCCTAAGAATATCTTGTTGAAAGATCACATAAGTACTTTAGGTACATATAACTTAGCTTAGAATACTCTGAGTTCTACTGAACCAGCTGTTGCAGCTCCTCAAGGCTTAGCACACCTTGGCTGCAACTCTTAGCAAGGGATCAGTAGGCAAACACATAGTGTAGGTAGGTGCATCACTTACACCACACTAGAAGCATGTCTAACCTCGGAGAGTCTACTGAGACCCCTCTGATGGTTGAGGACCCTCCACAGGCCTCTTCTAGATATGCAGCCCTTAGCTTCCAGGAGATGAGACAAGTGTGTACCTCCAGGAAGCTAAAACAGGGGTCTAACCCCACAATCCCATTTCTGATTGGTCTCTTAGAGACGTATGATGCCAGAAAAGCTGAGAAACTTCTTAGCTCTTCTCATCCAGAAGGGGAAATGCCAGCCCTAGAAGGAAACAGGGGTGACCCAGATCTCATCCATCTCTCAGGTGAGGAGGATGATGATCAGGAGACATCTGGGGATGAGGCAGACAAAGGTCCAGAAACAGTTAGTCAGCTAACTAGGGACAACTTATGCAGGCATGAGAATGGTACTAGGAGACCCCTGGGACCCCTCTCAGGCCAGCTTAACATTGGGAGTGGACGAGTTAGGTCTCTATCAAGAGGCTCTAACAGATCCATTCAAACCAATGGCTCTCAGGCATCTGCTCTAAGGAGGATGACCTCCCCTCAGAAGAGAGTCTATGAAGCCAAGGAAAGGGAAGTCAATCTGAGGATTGCAAGGGAAGAACTTGCCCTGGCCAAAGAAAGACTTGCCTTTGCTAGAGAGCAGGAATTGAGTGGGTCAAAACCCACTGGTGGCAGCATTATACCTAGCAATAGGGAAAGGAGTTTTGATACAAAGCACCTGAATAAGATAGTGCCCCCCTTTAAGCAAGGGGATGACATCCACAAATGGATTACTGCTTTGGAGAGGGCCTGCACTGTACAGTGTGTCCCCCAGAGTCAGTGGGCAGCTATCTTGTGGCTCTCCTTTGAAGGTAAAGGTAGAGATAAGCTCCTCACTACTAGAGTGGAGGATGCTAACAATTACCAAGTCCTGAAGACCACACTGATTGATGGGTTTGGCCTAACCACTGAGCAGTACAGGTTGCTGTTCAGGGATACCCAGAAAACTCAGTCTCAGGATTAGTCAGATTTTGTAGATTGTGCCACTAAGGCTTTGGAGGGCTGGTTGCTGGGCAGTAAGGTTACTGATTACACAGGATTGTACAATTTGATCATGAGAGAACAAATTTTAAACAATTGTCAGAACCAGTTGTTGCATCAGCATCTTGTTGACTCAGATCTGACCTCTCCCCAAGAATTGGGAAAGAAGGCAGACAGATGGGTCAGAACAAGAGTTAAGCAGAACCAGGGCCAGAACCAGGGTGGTCAGAAGAAAGCAGACCAGAAGGGTAAAGATTCTAAGGGGGGGAACAAAATGACCAGAAGTCTTCGTCAGGTCCCCAACAACCCAAAGAGGGTGGGGGTCAGGCTCCCCAGAAAAAGAAGAACCAAGAAGGCCAGTCCAAAAGGTGGTGCCAGTACTGTAAAAGTAAAACTCACTGGTTTAGTGAGTGCACCAAGAAAGGAGGAGGGCAGACTTCCTGCCACTGCAGCCCCTAAGGCACCTGTGCCCCCTAGTACAGTCAGCAGTAGTAGTGCACCTCCCAAGGGTTTAGTTGGGTTAACCTTGGGTTCTGAGGGGTATGACAACTTAGTTGGCACACTCACTCAGGCTGTCCTTGTCTGTACAGGGGATGTGGATATATCCCCTGATGTCAGTCCCAATACTTTGGGCAAATACAGACAGACACCTTTAATAAATTGAAGAATGGCTCAGGCCTATAGGGACACTTGTGCCAGTGTCACAATGGTGACACCTAACTTTGTGGACCCTGGACAGATCATGCCAGGTACAGATTTCCTGGTGACCAATGCAAGAAATGTCACTACCAGTCATAGTATGGCAATTGTTGCTTTCTCCTGGGGAGGGGTAAATGGCCAAAAGAAGGTTGTTGTTAGTTCAGACCTCCCAGTGGATTGTTTGTTGGGCAATGATTTGGAGTCATCACAATGGTCAGAAGTGGAGCAGAGGACTCACATGGAGATGTTAGGCTTGCCAGCACATGTGCTTGCTGTGACTAGGTCACAGGTCAAAAGATGCCCCACTGAACAGGTGCTGGATTCTGGAAATATGGACCAGACACCTCCCAAGAAGAAGAGCAGTAGGGTTAAGGCTGTGCCTTCCCCCAGGTTGTGGATCAAGTCTCAGAGGAGGCTGACCTACAGGAATTGAGGGAAACTGAGCCTAAAGAGTTTGAACTTGATCAAGTTGAATTCCTGGGCTCAGGGGAACCCTCAAGGGAGGACCTGGGGAAGGAACAATTAGACTGCCCTTCCCTTGAACCCCTCAGACAGCAGGCTGCTGCTGAGGCTGCTGGGAACGCCACAGGTACCCACAAGGTATACTGGGATGATGGACTCCTGTACACTGAGGCAAGAGACCCCAAGCCTGGCATGACCAGGAGGCTGGTTGTACCCTTGACTCAGAGAGGCTTCCTTCTCACCTTGGCCCATGAGATTCCCTTAGCAGGACACTTAGGCCAGACAAAGACTTGGGACAGGCTTGTCTCACACTTTCACTGGCCTCACATGAATGAGGATACCAAGGAGTTTTGTCACTCCTGTGTCACTTGCCAAGCCAGTGGTAAGTCAGGTGGCACAACAAAGGCCCCCCTTATACCAATGCCTGTGGTGGGGGTGCCCTTTGAAAGAGTGGGGATTGACATTGTTGGTCCAATGGAACCCCAGACAGCATCAGGGCACAAGTTTATACTGGTGGTAGTGGATCATGCCACCAGGTATCCTGAAGCTATTCCACTTAGGACCACTACAGCACCTGTAGTGGCAAGGGCCCTAGTTGGAGTGTTCTCCAGAGTGGGCTTCCCTAAGGAGGTTGTCTCTGACAGAGGTGCAAACTTCATGTCAAGCTACTTAACTGCTATGTGGAAGGAATGTGGTGTCAACTACAAGTTCACTACACCCTATCATCCACAATGCAATGGGCTTGTTGAAAGGTTCAACAGGACCCTAAAAGGGATGATTCATGGACTACCTGAAAAGCTCAGGCGTAGATGGGATGTCCTGATTCCCTGCCTTCTGTTTGCTTACAGAGAGGTCCCACAAAAGGGGGTTGGCTACAGCCCTTTTGAACTTTTGTATGGGCATCCTGTGAGAGGCCCCCTGTGTTTGGTAAAGGAAGGATGGGAGAGACCTCTCAAAAAGCCTGCAACCAACATAGTGGACTATGTACTTGGTCTCCGCTCCAGGATGGCTGAGTATATGGAGAAGGCATCTGAAAACCTTAAGGCCAGTCAAGAACTTCAAAAAGCTTGGCATGACCAAAAGGCTGTCCTGACTGTTTACCAGCCTGGACAGAAGGTGTGGGTGTTGGAGCCAGTGGCCCCAGCAGCACTCAAAGACAAATGGTCTGGGCCCCACACAATTCTTGAGCAAAAGGGAGAGGTCACCTACCTGGTGGACCTTGGAACTCCCAGGAGCCCCCACAGGGTACTCCATGTCAACAGGCTCAAAGCATATGTCGACAGGAAGGACATGAGCTTGCTCATGGCCATTGATGAGGGACAGGAGGAAGAGAGTGACCCTCTCCCAAACCTGCTCACTCAGAGTCCTGATGATGGGTCGGTAGATGGTGTTGTCTTTTGTGGCAGCCTCTCTGAGCATCAACAGAAAGACTGTAAACAGGTTCTTCAGTCTTTCAGACATATGTTCTCTCTGACACCCAGTCAGACCAATTGGTGTACCCATGAGGTTGACACTGGTGACAGCCTGCCAGTCAAGAGTAAAATCTACGGGCAGCCTGATCATGTTAGAGACTGCATCAAAACTGAAGTGCAGAAAATGTTGGAGTTGGGAGTCATTGAACCCTCAGATAGACCTTGGGCTAGTCCAGTAGCCAAAACCTCACACCCAGGGTGGTAAGAAAGAGATGAGGTTCTGCGTAGACTACAGGGGTCTCAATGCAGTCACTAAGAGTGATGCCCACCCAATACCAAGGGCAGATGAACTTATAGATAGATTGCTTCTGCCAACTACTTAAGTACATTCGACCTGACAGCTGGGTATTGGCAAATCAGGTTAGCTGAGGATGCCAAGCCCAAGACAGCATTTTCAACCCCTGGTGGGCATTATCAATTTGTGGTAATGCCCTTTGGTCTGAAAAATGCACCTGCCACCTTCCAAAGGTTGGTGAATCATGTTCTCACTGGGCTGGATGACTTCTGTGCAGCATATCTAGATGATATTGCGGTCTTTAGCTCCACCTGGGAGGATCACCTGGTCCACCTGAGGAAAGTGTTAGAGGCTCTGCAAGCAGCAGGCCTCACTATCAAGGCCACCAAGTGCCAGATAGGGCAGACACAGGTTGTATACCTGGGCCACCTTGTAGGTGGAGGCCAGGTTCAGCCACTGGAGAGCAAAATACAGTCAATCAGGGACTGGGCTCCTCCAACCACCCAGACTCAGGTTCGAGCTTTCTTGGGCCTGACTGGTTACTACAGAAAGTTTGTCAGGAACTATGGATCAATTGTGACTCCATTAAATGAACTGACAAGTAAGAAAATGCCAAAAAAGGTTCAGTGGACAGCAGGCTGTCAAAAAGCATTCGATGACCTAAAGCAGGCCATGTGCACAGCACCTATCCTCAAGAGTCCAAACTAGTCCAAACCATTCATTGTCCAAACAGATGCTTCTGAGTTGGGTATGGGAGCTGTTCTATCTCAACTGAATTTTGATGGTCAAGACCAGCCCATTGCTTTTATAAGCAGAATGCTGACCCCCAGAGAGAAGAATTGGTCAGCTATTGAGAGGGAGGCCTTTGCTGTGGTTTGGGCCCTGAAGAAGCTGAGGCCATACTTGTTTGGCACTCACTTCAAGATTCAGACCGACCATAAGCCCCTCTTGTGGCTAAATCAGATGAAGGGTGAAAACCCCAAACTGCTTAGGTGGTCCATTTCCCTACAGGGGATGGACTTTACAGTGGAACATAGACCTGGTACTGATCATGGCAATGCCGATGGGCTCTCCAGATATTTCCACTTAGAACAAGAAGACTCACCTGGTCAAGGTTAGCTTATTGTCCCAAAGTTTGGGGGGAGGGTCATGTAGGAGAGTGGGGTCTGCAATCCTATGATCACCAAGATTTTTTGCTTTTGTTTCACTGGTTTACGACTTTCTCTGGCTGTGGGCCTGCCAATCAGACCCACAGCCTAGCTGTTCTCTCTCTAAATTACAACATGTACCCTAGGTGCATTTACCAATTGGTACTGGGCCACCTTATCAGACCCTGTAACTCAGGGCATAGGTGTACCCAGGGCCTACCAGGGGCTGAAGCATGTATTATGCCACCCCTGGCTGGCCTCCTACATTTAACACAACTGGCTGCATGACAGCTGGGGCAAAGTTGTGTAATCACCCTTTGCTATAGATATAGTATACCTATATCTAACCCTAGAAATGGACACACAGATTCCTATCAGTCACTCCTATGGCAGGCCTTGACAATCCTGAAGGCAGAGTGCTTGGAATCGTGTGAGATAGTGCTCTGGCATGAGCTGAGCTTGTCTGCAGCTTGCGGAACCAAGTCCTAATAGCTGTTCCATGATAACGCATACCATATACTCTTAAGTGCATTATAATCCTCGCGGTTAAATGCTATCTTTGGTATTGCTTTATCAAAACATGTCGAGTAAGGTGTCATACGAATTGGAATACTAACCCCTCGCCAATTCTGGCGACGGAGTTAGCATTCCACCCTTCTAGAGGGACACGACATGTATGTAACTGTGAACCCCGGTTAAAGTTAAACGAAGCCTCAGCTCCACAAAATGGATGCTGCCACCACAGACACGAGTCTGACCTCCAGCTGTTGGGAGTCCTTCCAGCGAGGAGAGCTTGGACAAAGGGTTTCCTGTCCGGGGCGGTGCTAGCACAATCCCAGACAGGGCTTTGTGTATCCTGGGTAGGCAGGGCTTTACAGGAAGGTGACTGCTGAGTGGCACCCCGGTGCTCACTACGCATAGGCCGGTCAGAACCAGTTCCAGGGGCACACCAGCCCCTGGCCTGGGGAAAGTCCGGCATGGGAGAGGGGTGTAACCACCCCCCTCCTAGTCCCACCCATAGGCAGGACCTAGTCACCGGGTCAGCCCCTTTTCTTAGTATAAAGATAGGAGCGGGCCCCCTGTTCAAATTAGATCATCTTTGGAATCAAGACACGACTTTCTGCAAAAGGACATCAAGATTTCTTCTTCAAGATTCTCCCTTGTGGCTAAGGAGTAGTCACCCTGCATCCGCAGGCACCATCTTAAGAACACTGCGGTCTGCTGCAAGTCCTTCCTCAGGAATCCGACGACACAGCTCGACGAGACCCGGCTTCCCTGGCACCTCTGACCTCTACTCACCTCTACAGCCAAGCTGAGAACCGTGAGTGCGACGAGACCTCGAGGGACCGACGATCGCCAAGACTGCACAACTTCTTTACAGCAAGCCCACCGAGTGTTCCACTGGTGAGTGCTTTGGGGTCCGAGAAGCCCCGACCCTGAGCGGCTCCAGCACCGAAGATCAGCCCTCCAGCATCTCCACGATCTGCGTGGGGCCCTTCTGCTTTTTGCTGCTCACCGCGTTGTTTGGCTACTAGCCGGCTGGCTTGTGGCCTTCTTCACGACGCCCGACGACATCACTGCTGCTGGTCTGGTTGCTCCAGACTGGCCCTTGCTTCCTTCCAAAAGAGAAGCACCCCGGACCCTCCTGGTCCACTCCAGACGCCATTTTAGGTCCACCGCGTGGGCTTGAATTTGCCAAGGCTTTGTTGCCCAATCCTGGGTCCAGCGACGCCGACAGCTTCATCCATCGTGGGACAGCTCGCTCCTCCATCCTGGTCGCCGACAACGCCTCCTGGTCCGTGAGATCTGCAGAGCACAGCGTCACCCACTCACCTAGTCGAGGTGACTACCATCCGGTGCCCTCCTGGTGCCACCTGACTACTGGCTAGTAGTCACGAACTTGGTCCCCTCTGCTTTCAGGTGTCATCTCTCTTCAAGATCCAGGCTTGGATCACTTCGAACTCTCTTCACTGGTCGCCTGCCAGCATCTTTCTTCCAGGCTCCTGGGCCGTCTACGAGGATTCCCGACGTCTTTTGAGACATATGCAGCTGCAGCCCCTGGGCTAGGTAACTTCGGCATTTCGGTGCCCCAGCATAGCCTCACTATCCAAGGGTCAGAATCCACTTTCGTTTTCCTCCTACTAGGTCGGGTTCGCCCGAGAACACTAACTTTGTCTTTACTAGCTACCATAGACTTTGTCCCGCATCCCGCGTGAGAGTGCACACTCTGCACCCGAGTCCCCTAGGCCTCCTAGAAGTAATCTGAAGATTCTATAGTCAAGACCTAGCGATTCCAAAGCCTATTAGTACTGTACTTACCTGCTAGTAATTTCGCATTCCACTTTCAGAGTATATGGTTTTCCGTGCCCCTTGGGCATTTGTATATACTGTGCTAACTTAAGTATTTTCGTAAGAGTTTTGTTTTGTGCTTAGTACCCTGTCCTCATAAAGAGTACAGGGCTGTTGTGATCTTAATAAATACACTGTTTATTTTCATAACACTTGTGTAGTGTCCTTTCACTTGGTGTTCAAGGGGTATGTGTGTGGTATAACAGCTGGCTTAACACGCCCTCTCGAGTCTTTAGCCTTAGACTGCTCGTATCCACGCTACTAGGATAGCTGGTCTATAAGGTTGACTTACAACCAATCATCAATAAGGGTTGCTGGACTGATACATAGTGTTCACTAGAATAGTGAGCACTGCATATCAGGCCACCTTCTCACAAGGGTCAGATGGGGATCCCAGGGACAGTTAACAGATAGGGTCCCTGTGAGGAGAGGAGTACGCCAGGGCTGTGTTATGGCTCCGAGCCTTTTTTCCCTATTCGTGAATGGAGTGGTGGACCACCTGAAAGGGGAAGAGTCGGATGCCCCATCCCTGGCGGGGGAAAGAATCTCCACTTTACTCTTCGCCGACGACACCTTATTGATCTCCAAATCCCCAGTGGGTCTGCAAAAACTCTTGAACCAGTTTAGTTCCTTTTGTACCAACAGAGGTTTAACCATCAATACCTCGAAAACTAAACTGATGGCACTCTCCCCCTCTAAAAGATTTAAAAATAACTTCTTGCTCAATGGTGCTCCCCTGGAGTTGGTTGATTCATTTGACTATCTTGGTGTCCGGATAAATAGTCGAATGACCTGGAAGGACCACTTGGCCAAAATGTTACTCAACCTTATCTTAAGTGTAAATAACACTTAACCTTAGCGCACTGTTGCTCTAGCGCGAAACCCGCTACAAATTATATAAACACTCTTGAATGCGTTTTCAAATTTGTTTTTAGTGAATTTTTTCAAATGAGAATTTTCAAAACTTTATGAATAAACACAACATGTTTTCGTTATATATCAAACACAACAAATGATTGTAACAAAATATTTCAAAACTTCAATGTCAGTTTCTTGAAAATTATAACGTTTCCTCTGTATATGCCCAATGCATTTCGAGCTGTAAGCAGCTCTTCGTCGGGGGCCTGAAAAGATAAAATGTGGAATACAATGCAATCACTCAAATGTCTTCAGGCACAAGAAAAAGTACTCAAATAATAAAAAGCAGAGCAATACCACTCTAATAAATAAAACCTTCACCAACACCTAAGTGCATGTGTAAGAGTGACACCAAAACAGAACTTACTACAGTCGCGCTCCTCAAGCGCTATATCCTTCTGTAAAAACAAAGCATACACTCTAACTCATATGTCCAACCTGATAGCTGAGAGAGTATCTATAGCCCAAAACATCAACATAAACTCGAAGAACTGAACGTTACCTTGTCTTGAACACCAGTATTCAAGAGACTATTCTGTGTACCCAGCGCTTCTATTTTCTACCTGAAAATAACGAGGAAACCAATGCCTGTCAGTCGGGAAAATTAACCCTGACGGATGTTATTAACACCACTGCTGCAGCGCAGCACGCTCACCTTGTTTTTCTTCCTCGGCGTTTACAGCGAACTACTCTCTATCTCTCTCACGATCACGCTCTCTGGGAACAGTTAATGCGAGGGAGCATGCCTCACCGGTCCTATACGCGGAACTCCGTCCAACAACATAAAAAACGGACACATGACTCGGATCTACCGATACTAACCCGCGCCATCTTGTAATGGCTAAAATAAAGACCAAACAAATAAAAGAAAATTGTGTAAAGAAGAAATGGAGTGAAAAATGAAAATTATACAGTAATGTGCCTGAGAAAGAATGGATTTCTTTACAAATACAATATGTCAGTACAAATTACAGTCATCATACTCAGATGCAGAAACAGAGTCAAGGGTAATCATAGAAAACATGAAAAATCTACTTTTTCATTAAGACCTTTAGGTTCTTGTGACGATAAAAATTTGATCCAGTGAATTTCTCTCTGGAGGAGGGATCTGGTGAGATCAACCCCCTCTCGAATTTTAACTACCTCTAGGATGGAAAACCTTATCTGAGCTATGCTATGGTTATTGTCATTCCAATGTTTGGCTAGGTTGCTTTTGGTGTTTTTGTTTCTGATCGTACTCTTGTGTTCTGAGATTCTTGTTTTGAGTTTTCTTTCTGTTTTGCCCGTGTAGATTTTACCACAAGGGCATTTGATATAATAAATCAAATTTTTTGTGTTGCAATCACCGTTGTAATGTAACTTTATTTCTCTGCCAGTTTGCGGATGGTTTAACGCATTGCCTACAATTACATTGGAGCAATGTACACAGTTTTGGCATTTCTTCATACCTCTGTTTGTTTCTTCAATTGCCCTGGTTGGGGTCATTAATAGCTCTTTTAAGTTTTTTGAGCGTTTGTAGGCAAAGATGGGTTTGTTGTTGTATATCCCATTGAAATCAACTTCATTTCTTAAGAGGTCCCAGTGTTTATGTATTATTGTTTTTAGTTTGTTTGATGTGGTGGAGAATTTAGATACAAACACCTGTCTATCTTGAAGTTTTTTGGGTTTTTGAATAAGCAAATTCTCTCAATGCGGTCTTCAGCTTTCTTCAACACCTGCTCAGGGTATCCTCTGTCTTTGTAACGTTGGTGTTGCAAGTCTAGGTTCTTTCTGCATTCATCCTCTTGAGAACAGATCCTCTTGATTCTCATGTATTGAGATACCGGAAGATTGTTTTTAAGATGTTGGGTATGGAAACTTTGGTACAGTAATGAGTTATTGACATCCGTCTGTTTTCTGTATATGGTAGTTGAAATTTGTAGGTCATCAATTTTGACTAAGACATCCAAGAAAGAAAGTTCTTTTTCACTTATGGCATGCGTGAGAGGATCTGTTCTCAAGAGGATGAATGCAGAAAGAACCTAGACTTGCAACACCAACGTTACAAAGACAGAGGATACCCTGAGGAGGTGTTGAAGAAAGCTGAAGACCGCATTGAAACCTATAGCAGAGAGAATTTGCTTATTCAAAAACCCCAAAAACTTCAAGATAGACAGGTGTTTGTATCTAAATTCTCCACCACATCAAACAAACTAAAAACAATAATACATAAACACTGGGACCTCTTAAGAAATGAAGTTGATTTCAATGGGATATACAACAACAAACCCATCTTTGCCTACAAACGCTCAAAAAACTTAAAAGAGCTATTAATGACCCCAACCAGGGCAATTGAAGAAACAAACAGAGGTATGAAGAAATGCCAAAACTGTGTACATTGCTCCAATGTAATTGTAGGCAATGCGTTAAACCATCCGCAAACTGGCAGAGAAGTAAAGTTACATTACAACGGTGATTGCAACACAAAAAATTTGATTTATTATATCAAATGCCCTTGTGGTAAAATCTACACGGGCAAAACAGAAAGAAAACTCAAAACAAGAATCTCAGAACACAAGAGTACGATCAGAAACAAAAACACCAAAAGCAACCTAGCCAAACATTGGAATGACAATAACCATAGCATAGCTCAGATAAGGTTTTCCATCCTAGAGGTAGTTAAAATTCGAGAGGGGGTTGATCTCACCAGATCCCTCCTCCAGAAAGAAATTCACTGGATCAAATTTTTATCGTCACAAGAACCTAAAGGTCTTAATGAAAAAGTAGATTTTTCATGTTTTCTATGATTACCCTTGACTCTGTTTCTGCATCTGAGTATGATGACTGTAATTTGTACTGACATATTGTATTTGTAAAGAAATCCATTCTTTCTCAGGCACATTACTGTATAATTTTCATTTTTCACTCCATTTCTTCTTTACACAATTTTCTTTTATTTGTTTGGTCTTTATTTTAGCCATTACAAGATGGCGCGGGTTAGTATCGGTAGATCCGAGTCATGTGTCCGTTTTTTATGTTGTTGGACGGAGTTCCGCGTATAGGACCGGTGAGGCATGCTCCCTCGCATTAACTGTTCCCAGAGAGCGTGATCGTGAGAGAGATAGAGAGTAGTTCGCTGTAAACGCCGAGGAAGAAAAACAAGGTGAGCGTGCTGCGCTGCAGCAGTGGTGTTAATAACATCCGTCAGGGTTAATTTTCCCGACTGACAGGCATTGGTTTCCTCGTTATTTTCAGGTAGAAAATAGAAGCGCTGGGTACACAGAATAGTCTCTTGAATACTGGTGTTCAAGACAAGGTAACGTTCAGTTCTTCGAGTTTATGTTGATGTTTTGGGCTATAGATACTCTCTCAGCTATCAGGTTGGACATATGAGTTAGAGTGTATGCTTTGTTTTTACAGAAGGATATAGCGCTTGAGGAGCGCGACTGTAGTAAGTTCTGTTTTGGTGTCACTCTTACACATGCACTTAGGTGTTGGTGAAGGTTTTATTTATTAGAGTGGTATTGCTCTGCTTTTTATTATTTGAGTACTTTTTCTTGTGCCTGAAGACATTTGAGTGATTGCATTGTATTCCACATTTTATCTTTTCAGGCCCCCGACGAAGAGCTGCTTACAGCTCGAAATGCATTGGGCATATACAGAGGAAACGTTATAATTTTCAAGAAACTGACATTGAAGTTTTGAAATATTTTGTTACAATCATTTGTTGTGTTTGATATATAACGAAAACATGTTGTGTTTATTCATAAAGTTTTGAAAATTCTCATTTGAAAAAATTCACTAAAAACAAATTTGAAAACGCATTCAAGAGTGTTTATATAATTTGTAGCGGGTTTCGCGCTAGAGCAACAGTGCGCTAAGGTTAAGTGTTATTTACACTTAAGATAAGGTTGTCTAAAATTTGGGCACGTGTTAGGGCAGACGTGCTACCTCAGCTGCACGCTTTAAGTTTAAAACTTTATAAATAGTAATTATTGTGAGATAAATAAGAATAAAATTGTGAGTGCTCCTCTAACCACACTAAAAAACTAAATGTTACTCAGCCACCAAAGAGTATCTGGGGTGCCTCTGAGGGAGCTCCGCGAGTCAAGTAGCAAACCTGTCTCTCCGACCATGGCGATTTACGAGGGTCAGATTCTCCCGGCGGCATTATATGGCTCCGAACTCTGGGGGTTCGAAAATGTTTCAGATCTATTGACAGCGGAAAACAATTTTCTAAGGAAGGTGGTGGCTCTTCCCGCTTCCACCCCACTGATCCCCCTGAGACTAGATTTGGGCAGAAGAGCACTAAAGGACTTGGTAAGGCTACGCCCGTTGCTCTTCTGGACTCGTTTAAGAAGAACTGAGGAGCTCGCAAAATATGCTGAAGGGTTGGATGATCTTCTTCTGTTGGACACGGGGAAAAAAATAGGATGGCTGAATAAATTGAGAGACCTGGTTCTTAACTTGGGACTGAGGGATGCTTGGGAGTCACAAACGCCGCCACCCAAGGAAGTGATTAAAAAGATATATTGGGATTGGGTACAGAGTAATGCACTGAGGGTCATGGATGGGGGCTCACTCACGGATCAATTTCTGTTAATTAAATGGGTGAAAAAACTGGAACCCTTCCTTGACCTGATAACCAAACCTCTAGATCGCGCGCTATATCTAAAACTGAGATATGGGACGCTTCCGGTGCATGACTTCACGGCGAGGTGGTCGAACTCTGGTGCCCCCCTGCGTTCGTGCCCTGGCTGTGCAGCACCAAAGGAGTCTGTGGCCCACCTATTTTTTGCCTGCCCCGCTTACAAAGTGGCGCGGAAATTCTGGCTGAAACCTGTGTGTAGGGAACTGGGGCTGAGGTGCCATAGCCAGGCACTACGTGTACTTTCTACTGACTCTTCTTCCTCCATCATGATTTGCGGGGTGGCAAAATTCTTGGGCAGTGCGTGGGTGACGCGCTCCCGTTTACTGAAATTGCAGTCGGGGGGACCTATAGTTTGATGCTTGAAACCACCTGTAGCAAACTAGTGACTGTGGTGCATTTCTTCCCTTTTATCCTCATCTTTTTACAGTTTTAACCGGTGAATTAGAAATGTATTATGTATATGTATTCTTTTATGGTGATCAATTTGCCGAATAAAGATTTAATAATAATAAAGTAAATCAATGGGAAGGCACTGTACCAGAGAGCCACATCATTGAATCCTGGTTGGTGCAACAGGAGGATAGTCACTTGTGTATGTTTAGTGCTACAAGGTCTCAGTCTGGTCTGTGATTGGAAGGACTGAGAACATGCAAGTCATTGTTTCAAACTTGCAGTATTCACAATATAAGACAGACTGCTACAAAATGTTCAAAATAGATTTTAGTAATATCCAGACTGTACATAGTGGCAAGTTTTTTTTATAACTGTCTTTTAAAAGCACACACTCAACAGCTTAGCTGGTAGCTCCCTTACAATACCTCTCAAAAAAAGTAAAAGTGTGTCATCATGAAGCTTCACGTGATTCCATCATCAGCATGATGCCTAAAGTAATATCACCAATTAAAGCCAATACGGCTTACGTTTGCAGATTAACCAGTTGTGCACATTTGCATTTCTTTCAGGCAAGCAGGCACCTTGGCAGTATAGCCTGCTTGTCCCTCGGTTTCACAACACAGAATGCCTGCCTTACAGGGGCAACCGGCACAGCTCACGTGTGGCTGGCGTCATCGGGGTCGGCCTTAGAAAAAAAAAACGTACCTTGCTGTTGCTGCCAGGTCCCGTGTTTTCTTTCCTGCACTTCTGTGTCCGACTCAAGTTCGGAACAGGAAGCAGGCAGTCAGGCTCCCATCCCTAAGCCAATCACAACTCTCCAATGGAGCGTTGTGATTGGTCTCCCACCACTCCAGCTTAGGGGTGGGCATGTTCTCCATGCAGGCTGTAATGCAGCTTTCATGGAAAACAGGGGAGTGTGCATGACTATTTTGGGCGGCCCGAGAGGGCTGATCAAACAGTCATTGTGCACAGCACATGAGTGTTCTGCCACTCCTCCCCTGCCCTGCAACCCCTCCCCCTCATGCACACTGCCACAGCAGGAGGAAAAATTGAAATGATAAAAATATTATGTTATTATCATTTTATTTTTTCCTTTCTTTAGCTGCTCCCTGGCAGTGGGGCGACGCTCCACCGCCATAGCGGAGGAGCCGCCCCTGTCATTAACCTTCAGTTCTACTTTATTAGACATATTGTGGCTGTAAAAAACACAGAACTATCCTGGAACTCCATGAACCACTAGAGTTATCCTAACATGAAATCACCTGAGATTGCTGAGCACACAAAGATCTCTGCAGCAGGCGACTTAACCCTGTAAGATATTTTAAAATGCAGCCTCTTTGTGACCAATTAAGTAAGCTACAACATATTTACTGTTGCATTTGTCCTTGTTGGCAATTTGTTTACGACAGATTAAAATGAATACGTTGACTGTCAGACTTCGCTTTTCATTGCTCCACCTCTTGTGACTCCACACCTTTTCCTCCACACGTTGACTCTTAATTTAGGAGTTCCTAGACTAAAGCGTTTCCAATTCCAGCACTTTTAAGAGTGATGAGTGAAGAGAACGGTGTCTTTATAACAGGCTAAAACATTTAAACAGCACACAAAGTATAACTCAACAGTTAAATAGTCACACAGTCACAGTGTTAGGCACTGGGTCTCAATTGTAAGCTACTAGTCATACTGCAAGCCATGTTACATTGGCAGTCTAGCAAAAGGACTACTTGATTGAGATCCCAACACCAAAACGTATTCGGAACTTAAATGATACAGTAAAATCCATGGAGTGGCATGGACTTAATGGACAGCCGAACCAAACAGGCAAACAGTTTAAAACATGAGAAAGCCAATGGCAGCATGTACTGACACAAAGCAGGCTCTCTTTACTTCGTAATCACTTTTTTGAAGAATTGATAACATGAGATCCTGTGAACAACTAAGTTGCCTGTAGCTAGTGACAGAATGAAACATGTATTGGGCAAATCTAGACCTAATAGCACACAAACGGACTGCTAATCTTGACTGAAAAGAAATAAGGGTGATTTTTTTACGAGTAGTATGGCCACAAGGAACTTTCTCCATGTAAACTGTCAATAATGTGAAACCATGTTGTAATAACGAGGCAGATTTGTTGTGGTTCGTTGAAGGAAGCTTTAATGCAGCAGCCCCTATACATGTGAACGGCACCGCAGCTCCAGAGTAATTATTATCAGTACAAGATTAGTGTAACGGCATAAACTAACGGTATAACGGTGAACATTGGAATGTAGAATGTTGGGGAACCAATGGGGAAGGGTTGGCAGCGCGTGCCATCGTGTGCAGGTGAGTTTCACGTCCAACACTGTTGGGTGCCATCGTCATGGCACGCGGCAGTAACTACAGTTACAACACATCTTCCTCTCTTTAAAACATTTCAGACAGACATGCTAATTACAAACAAAGGGCCATATGTATGAAGCCAATTTGCAAATGCAAACGCTGAAATTCTCAGAATTTCATCTTTTGCGATCGCAAATTAGCAGTGTGCAATGTAGCACACAAAATAAACTAATTTTGCGATTCCTTATTTTGCAAGTGCATTTAAGGAATTACAAATTGTGATTCCTTAAATGCAATGTAAGAAGCACAAAAGAAAGTGCAATTTGGCCTTAAGAAATCGCAAATTACCACCAACTTCAAGTTGGTGGTAAAATGCGATTTCAATAAAAAAATTCACTATTTTGCATTTTTTAAAGTGCCATGTGGTGCACACATGCACATTTTAGGGGTGCAACAAGGTGTCCTTTTGACACCCTGCCACCCTTGAAATTGCCTTCTCAATTTGCGATTCTCTAATTGCTAATCCCAAATTGAGAATGCCTTCCTATTCATTCTTATGGGCCTCCTAGCCCATAGGAATGAATAGGAAGGTATTCCTTATTTGCAAATCTGAATTTGCAATTCGCAAATAAGGAATATGTGGGATTCACAAAATTATTAGCAAATCCCACATACATTGCATTTTGCGATTCTCAAATTGCGATTCTCTGAAAATCGCAAAAAAACATTTTCATACATACGGCCCAAAATCTTGGTTTGTTGATGGGTCTTCCAGATCTTTCTGAGATACCACGACTGTCAACCACAGCCTCCAAGTCAAAGCGTGAATCTATATCATCACTCAGGTCAGGTGTGCAGTGATCAGAAGGTGCCGAGGAAGACGGGACGTTACCAACTTTAGAGTCATTGTTTCTTACAAGAATTTTGACATGCATATTCGTTGACCTGTGCACATTTCTTGGTTCGTCATAATCAACCCATAAATCAACGTTAGAATTGCTCTTACAAGGGTGAACAAGCTGTTTGCCGTCAGATCTGCTTTTAGCTAGTCTGTTCATATGCCACACTTTACCATCACTGAGTTTGGCAGAGTTATTATACACTTTGCTTAGCCGAAGAGGGGTAGAGACTCTGCTTTCACCTTTCTCAACTTTCCTTTCAAAACAAAAATTAAGAAGGTCACTGACATTAAATGAGTGATTCTTGACACCATGTCTAATGTCATACCATTCTTTATAACACACTTGTTCTATTTTAATGTTGTTTCTAATGGTTTCAGGTGACCACTCAATCCGTTTTGAAGATTCCATCCAACCTAAGTCCCTGCTGATGGTTTTTCTGCTTCTCATGAGAATTATAAGATGATTCGTTGGTACTGATATGGGGTGTCATTCTGTTAGCCCATATGAGCTTAAAAATTTCTTCTTCCCAGTTGAGATTACCATTTCTGGATAGTCGTATGTTATTCTTTATGACCCTGTTGAAGCGTTCAACAACGCCATTCCCTTCTGGATGATAAAGTAAAGTAGTGTTGTGAGTTATGCGAACGACAACGAATCCCATCCTCTTAGCCATTTGTAATAACGAGACAGATTTGTTGTGGTTCGTTGAAGGAAGCTTTAATGCAACAGCCCCTATACATATGAACGGCACTGCAGCTCCGGAATAACTGTAGGTACAAGATTAGTGTAACGGCATAAACTAACGGTAGAACAGTGAACATTGGATTGTAGAATGTTGGGGAACCAATGGGGAAGGGAAGGGTTGGCAGCGCGTTCCACAACGTGCAGGTGAGTTTCACGTCAGTCAATGTTGCGTGCCATCGTCATGGCACGCAGCAGTAACTAACGTTACAACACGTCTTGACCCAAGAAGATAATGAACCAGAGCTGTTACAGGAAGCACTCTGTAGGTCATCCACACCGTACAGCACACATGATTCACAGCCTAGAGCAGGCGAATCCCATCAAAGAACGAAACCCATGCTCCCGGAAGTGCTTGGTGGCAAATCACATGGGGTGGGCGTAAAAAATATACACATAACAAATACACACAACACATACACATACATACACATAAGCATAATACACATATATACACATAAGCATAATACTTGTAACAAATACAAAATAATATATACATTAAAAAAATCATTTACATTACACTGCTGCTCGATGTTCGGCAGTGCGGCCTCCGAGCCCTTAGCCCACAGCCAACACTCAAATCCAATGAAGACGCTGTTCTTAAGCGTCTTGATTGGCTGGAGCAGGCTGCCTCTGTGCTCCAAAAGGCTCTGTTGGCCTGTGCCTGCACTCAAACCCAGCTGTCCAAGACAGCCAGGTTGGAAAGTTTGGAATTGGGCATGTCGGTTTGGCCGTAGCAAGATAGATAGCCGGCAAAACCAACATGTGCAATGCAAAACCAACATGTTCAATGCAAACTTAAGAGGCCACTTCTCACTGCTGCCAATCATTGGTAGCAGTGATGCACTGGCCCGCTCAATTCCTGCAGGCTGTTTGTTGACAGTGTCAAAAATAAAATGGTAATAAAATAATTGTATTACCATTTCATTTTTGACGTTTTCTGCCCAGCCGTGTAGGGGAGCTATGCTTCTCTGATCCCCCGGAAGACCTGCCACTGAATGCACCACTGCATTGCTGCTCAGTTAATCAGTATGGTACACAGCAGGAACACTGACATAAGCAGCACGACCATGAGACAAACACACATATATATATATATCAAGGCTCAACTCCTTCTCAGTTTCAACGAAAAGAAAGGCAGCACTCCCGGGATATCAGCACAGATGAGTATTTATTATCTCGACAGACGCGTTTCTGGAAAACTCCCTTCCTCGGTGTCAAACATTCACGCTCTGCGTGGCGCCATTTTTTAAACGAGTATCTGGCCCAAAAGACAAACACAAACGAGGGACAACCACACATCATTCCATGCGGGAAGCGCCATTTGTAAGTGTAGTGTGTTTACAGTTTACGAGTTTTCTGACAACAACAGATTACCCAGTTGTCTTGATTTCCAGTAGTAATGAGTCTTTTAATTGTAATTAAGAACAATGAAATGTCTCATTCTGGAAGAATGTTTGTAACCTTTAAAAACACTTTACATGGCGCTAAATTAACGTTTAGCGCATTTGTCCCCATAACGTTGTTTCCATTGTGTTGACGTTTAACAGGAGTTACTTCGCGACCCGGCTGGGTCGCGATTGCCGATCCACGGCTAGATTGTATGATACAGTGATAGACAACTGGGTAATCTGTTGTTGTCAGAAAACTCGTAAACTGTAAACACACTACACTTACAAATGGCGCTTCCCGCATGGAATGATGTGTGGTTGTCCCTCGTTTGTGTTTGTCTTTTGGGCCAGATACTTGTTTAGAAAATGGCGCCACGCAGAGCGTGAATGTTTGACACCGAGGAAGGGAGTTTTCCCGAAACGCGTCTGTCGAGATAATAAATACTCATCTGTGCTGAAATCCCGGGAGTGCTGCCTTTCTTTTCGTTGAAACTGAGAAGGAGTTGAGCCTTGATATGTTACGCGGTACACCACCGCGCTGCAGCACCCGCTTTGAAGAGTGACTCGCTGTTGGTGTGGTTCGGAGCAGTTATAAATTTATGCGAGTGCACCGCCGCCACTAAACCTGGGAAGAGTGGGACCACGATTCCTATCCAAAAAGAAACAATCGGACTAAGAGTGCTGCACGAAACCGCGACGATACGCGGTAAGTCTGGATTATTTTCTTCACGCACGCTAAGACTATCAGTGGTGGCTAAGCGAGGGATACGTAAGCAATACAGTGAGTTCAGAGTGGTTGTAGTGTTCCGAGAGCGGAGCACTACGGTATCCACTATCATACTAAGATGTTTTATGTCACGGAACGCCGTGCGGCGGCAGCGGGGATGTTTAAAAACAAAAATCCTGACATCACGCAACTACCGCAGAAACCGGTGGCGGAGGCTGGAAATGCTCTGACTACTCAATTTATGAAACTGGAAAAGCTCTATGAAAGGGAAATACGCAAATGGTGGGAGGGCACTTCTCTCCAAAGTTACATTGAAGTGCAGAGAGTCCCACGAGGTTTGCGTATTTTCACTGTGCCAGCCTACGAAAACCCGTATCCCTTGCTGCTGGAAGCTTGGGCGGCACACATTGCATCATATTGCAAAGGGATGTTGGAAATCTTGATACAATTCGCCTGGAGCGACCGGGACAAGGCTTTGAAAGAGATCCAAATACTCGAACAGGAGTTAACACAGAATCCTGAAAAAGAACAACAGGAACAATTAAGAGCTTCAATGAAAAAAAGATTAGAAAAATATGAACCTAAGATCAAAAATCGTAAACAAGAAAAATACGATCGAGATGAACGTGATTACGCTATGGGCAGGATTCTAACGTTCGCTAAAAGATATGATCAAAGTCGCAAGGAGCTGGCAAATAAAAATAAAAACTCAAAATCAGCGGCACCAACTACTGTGGAAACTTCGGAATCAGAAGTCACAGAGGATGAACGATCGGGAGATGATCTGGCGGGCTCGTCGGATGCAACTATGAAAACCCCTTTTCAGCAGGAATTCAAAGTCATCCAACAAATCTGGTTAAGGGGCGGCAAAAACAAACCCCCTGAAGGACTGGGTTCTTTAAGACCCAGCGGTGCCAGGGCACAACACCTGAAACCTTCGTGGGTAACCTGCTCTGGTGTACGAATCACAGAGACACGGGACACTTCCTTCGGCGTCAAAGATTCAAGGTTTATTTGCTGCAGGGAACACAGAAGTCACAACAAGTACACCACGTGCAACTTGGGGAGACTGCTTCAAATTGGTTCTGTGGATCGCTCCTTTTATACAGTTTTTACCCATAAGACAACATGGTACACAAAAGTTTACAACCCGGTTCCCACCATTATCCCCCAGAGGGGTCGCTTTGGTCACTTTGAAACACATGAGGTCCGGAACATAAGTGCGGAGACATTTGGCGGTTCCCAACTGTAAAAACCCATCTTCCCACCATTAGCAAATTCCAATCAGCAGTAAAACAGATCGAAATAGGAACAAGGACAGGTGCAGAGGAAGACGGAGACAGTGGGGAGATTGGAAAGGGTGTAAAAGGGGAGGTATCGGGAAACACGAGATACAGGCATCAAAGGGACGTGCCTAATGAGATGCACGGCTGAGACAATAAGTCCGTGCGGCAAGATGAGCCTCGAGCGGCGCCATCTGCTTTACAGTAGCATCCCCCTCGTCATAAAGACACTTACAAAGAACATGTGTCTTCCGCAAATATCTTGGGAGTCCCAGGGTCGCGAAGCGGACAGCGTCCGTTCGCTGACTACTTGAGGGCAAGAGACAAAATGGATGCCGTATCTAAGATGGAACCCGTGGGTACAGATGAAAAACCCACATAACAAACGAACGGTTTAAGTTAGCACAGGGAAACTGCGCACACTTACTAAACTCGTCATTTGCGGTTCATAGATACCAGACTCGACCATATTCGTGCGAGTCGAAAACACCACTTACAATTGCCACGGAACCTCAGACGCTCCTTTTGCCCTCATGTAGGCAAGCACTAGTCGGAATCATATTCGATATTCATCAAACCATCGAGATGTTGCTGTAGCATAGCTCTGTCCAACCGAGTCCCCTTGGTAACAGGTGGTTGTCTTATACACGTTGTAGCACAGAGGCCACATAAGGCAGGACCACACTGCACACAAAGGCAACACGTGAACAGGAACACTACAACAACTCCGATGATCATCAGAATCTTCCAACCCCAAGTCGACATCAGGCCCCAAAACCACCCAAGTAGCGTCCAATCCCCTACATCCACGTGTATGGATTCGGAGATCTTATGCAACCTCGAGATGGCTTGATAGACAGTGGGAGCGTTATCTGGAATGAAAATGCAGCAGCTCGAATGGATCACCTTACACACCCCACCTCGATCTGCTAAGATGACATCTAAAACCATACGGTTTTGTAACGTCATAAGTCTATCCGCCTGAAGCTCTGTGGTGATATTACCAAGGGCACTGGCAGTAATATTAGCTGTCGATTCTACCACTCGAGTCAACTGTCTCAGGTTCCTACTATTGACCATAGGTCCCCAAAACGGGAGGAAACCCTTGAAAAAGTCTCCTGCCTCTTGACCGGCAGTATCCTCTTCGCTAATTACGCCTCGCACAACTCTAGTCTTATGATAATCGGCATCTACAGTGAACGTCGGAGGCAACAAATTTGCAATGAAGCATGAGCCCATGAAGTCAGCGGGCAACCATGCATATGCACGATCATAGCAGATAAAGTATGTACCCTTGGCAGCCAGAAACACAGGGGACGAGAACATCGGCAGAATGTAATTTTCAGTGCAAGCACTTGCTCCAAGTCGGGCTTGCGATCTTCGGCCACGACCCATGAGACAAAAATTACCAGTGTGGGGTACGACCCATATCGGAGGCGAGCTTTTAAGCTGCTTTTCGCTAGTGAACGCACTATATTCACCTCTACTTAGGACCCTATAGGCTTGTATCTCTTCTTCGGGAATAAGCGAGGGATCATAGATATCACTATCTAAATCCTCTATGGCTATCGACAAAGGTTTTTGATACGAGGTAGGACCAGAGTAGGGGGAACGTGGTTCTCGAATGGGGTGGAAACCCAGTGCGCTTCGAAACATTGTTTGAAATGCTCGAGCTGACCCTTGGGAGCTATACGGTAACACCAGATATGGAATTCCCTTATCCGTAGTATGTGGCATCAACCCACACACCCAACAATTAGTAGTGTTAACCACTAACTGATGCTGATGAAGGAGCTGAATAAAGGAATTGTTGCGGAATTCTACACGTCTAGCCTGCTCGTGTTCCGGTAACATATGAAAGGAATGGGGAGAAACAGTAGAGATAAGTTTAGGGTCAGGAGTAGGAGTAGGTGTAGCAGAAGGTAAGAAGTAAGACATCGTATAATACACCCCACCCGCCAATAATGCTGAAGCAGTCAAAAACAATACAAACAGTTGGAATATAAAACATTTGGTACGACTGAGTTGCTGCAGCTTGAATCTGTGAACCTGAGCTCCCTCCAAATCATTCAGCTTCGAGAATGCCATTCCCTACGACCGTCCGCAACGCTTCTTGACGCACTTCGTTCTGTGTAGCAATAGTCAATCCCTAGGAGTTCCCAGGAACCGACGGCCTTTAACCTAGCGTCAAGACCTACTATCCAGAAGGAAGTACGCGCGCGGCCCTACGGCCTTTAATGCACAATATGTATGTATGCAAAAACAAAGTCTCTCAGCTGTGGAAGCAAAAAGTACATTGAATGAAGCTCAATATATATATATATACAGGAATAATTACAGTAATACGAAGGTTCAAAACTGATCACGGAAAACGGGATAATGCAGTTGTCAATACAGCAAAGCAGGATCTTTTATTTGTCTTTAGTGCGAGATCGCAAAGAGTATCGGGTTTTCCCAGGACGTGTCTGCTCGTCAAACAAAGGATCCGTTGAAGAGACAGCGTCCTGCTGATCAGTTGAGTGTTCTGGTCTTGAGTTTTTCGATGCTAATTGTTCAACAGTGTCTTTCTGCTGTGCTGAGGATTCTCCAACAGGCTGTGCGTCGCTAAAAGGTACAAACGCCGGCAATCCTTCGGTTTCAGATGATGCAATGCCTCTCCTTACCCACGGGTCTGCCGGCAAAGGGATGGGGACTCTTTTGGTATGGGTGGCATGCACCCAATTCTTACGTCCCTCGAGACGAACGGCAGTCCTCGTGGCCAGGAGCACTTGATAGGGTCCGGTAAACCTCGGGTCCAGGTTATTCTTGCGTCAAAAATTTCTTGTCACCACCCAGTCTCCGGGCTGGAGCTGGTGGCCTGGACCCTCCGTCTGCGTCGGCAATGCGTCGTAAACCTGTTGGTGAATTAACCTCAGTTTAGCAGTCAAGTCATGTAGATAATCGATCAACATTGGGTACTCAAGATCAGAGAACATTCCTGGCCTAGGAACCCCCCACACATTCGCAGGACGGCCGAACACTATTTCATAGGGACTAAGCCCTACTCGGGAGTGTACAGTCGCCCTAGTTGACAGTAATGCTAAAGGTAAAGCGTCAGGCCACGAAAGACCAGTCGTAGCCTGAATCTTCGCTAACTTTAGTTTAAGGGTGCCGTTGTACCCTTCAACCAATCCAGCTGACTGGGGATGATTGGCGCTGTGGAATTTTTGATTAATTCCAAGGCCCTTACACACACTCTTCATCACACTTCCAACAAACTCACTTCCGTTATCTGACCACACGACTCTAGGCATTCCATACCGAGGAAAATATTCCTTCAGTAGGATTTTCGCAGTAGACAAAGCAGTATTGTCTTTGAGAGGATAGGCCTCGATCCATCGGGAGAATGCGCAAACCACAACTAAAACGTATTTCAGGTTATTGCATCGCTCCATATGGATGAAGTCCAATTGAATCACCTCAAAGGGACATGAAGGGGGAGCAAAACTGCCAGGAGGAGTTGGGGTTCCTTTGCCAGGATTGTACATCATACACACCATACAATTCTTCACCAGACGTTCAGCACATTTCGTAATGCCATCATTCTTCCACACCGGAGACAACAATTTACAAATACCTTTCACGCTAATATGTGCTAACCCATGCGCCATTGTCACAACGGCCAGCACATACGCATCAGGCAACAACCATCTTTTCTGATCCGACAAATCAATCCAACAACCATTCGCATCCAACTTTCCCGTGCTTTCTTTCCACTTCGCCTTTTCAGTGTCGGTGGCTTCATTCTGAATTTCTTTCACACTCTCGATAGTGTCCTCACACATACTCGATTCTGTAGGCCACCTAACCGAACTCGTCACATACATTCGAGTGCTAAGGTTCCGGGCAGTCTCCTTAGCAGTCTCATCCGCAAACGCATTACCACGACCAACATCATCCGTCACCTTACGATGCGCACTACATTTGACAATCGCAACTTGCGTAGGCAACGTCAATGCATCCAAAAGATCATTCACAAGCTGTCCATGCTGAATCTTCGTACCATGCGACGTCAAGAAACCTCTCTCTCTCCACAATCGTCCAAAACTGTGAGCGACGCCAAATGCGTATTGGCTGTCGGTAAACACATTCACACGTTTCCCTTTCGCTAACACACATGCTCTAGTAAGAGCGATCAGCTCTGCAGCTTGGGCAGAATTCTGATTTAATCTTGCAGTCTCAACAACAGTATTCAACGTTACAACAGCATAAGCAGTAGTCACATCGCCATTCGGCAACTTAAAACATGACCCATCCACATACAGTGTACCATCTGGTTCTTCCAATGGGGTGTTTTTAAGGTCCACTCGACCTTTTGTTTCCTCCTCTGTCCTCAAGTAGCAATCATGTTCTGCTACTTCATCTGACTCTGTGCTAATTGGTAACAAAGTTGCCGGGTTCAGAACATTACAACGTTTTATCTGAATGTGGCTTGCCAAGAGCGTCAACTCGTACCCAGACAACCTCGCACTCGTCAAGTGCTGAGTTTTCGTTCGATTCAAAAGAGTATCGACTGCATGCGGAACCATCACCGTAAGCATATTATCCATGACCAATCCTGCTGATTGTCGGATGGAGACCGCAGCTGCCGCTGTTGCTCGTAAACAACTCGGCAATGCTCTAGCTACTGGGTCCAAGGTCGAGGAAAAATATGCACATGGACGCTGTTTACCACCAAAAGGTTGCGTTAAGACACTCAAAGCACAACCTTCCCTCTCGTGAACATATAATGTAAACGGCTTACTGTAGTCAGGGGTACCTAACACAGGAGCCGAACACAATGAATCACGCAGTTCAGAAAAACTTTTCTGACATTCTTCCGTCCATGGTAAAGGAGTTGAAACATCCTTGCACGTAAGAGCCACTAATGGTTTCGCTAGCAATGAAAAATTAGGAATCCATTGCCTGCAGTACGACGTGATACCTAGAAAGGCACGCACATCTCTTTGGGTTTTTGGCACAGCCATTCGCGCAATTGCTGCAATTCTCTCTGGGGTCAACCTCCTTCCCTCCTTTGACAATAAGTGACCTAGATAGGTTACTTCTTGACAACAATATTGGAGTTTAGAAGGGGACACCTTATGATTCAACTCACAGAGATGTTGCAGCAACGACACTGTAGCGATTTTGCAAATGTCCTGAGTATCAGCAGCCACCAATAAGTCGTCGACATATTGGATCAAGGCCGCACCGACCGGCAACCGAAACGCATCCAGTTGACCCTTCAAGGCTTGGCTGTAAATAGATGGACTTTCACAGTAGCCCTGAGGAGCGCGTTTGAACCGGAAGCTGCGTCCACCAAGAGAGAAACCGAAAAGGTCCCTGCTCTCCTCGGCAATCGGGATGCTGAAAAACGCATTTTTCAAGTCAATCACCGAAAACCATGATGCAGAAGCTGGAATCAGAGTCAGTAGCGCCGTGATGTCAGGCACAACGGGAAATTGAGGAACCACAATTTTATTCACCTCCCGTAAATCGATAACAAAACGATAAACAGGCGGTTTTGAAGGATCAGTACGTTTAAGAATGGGCAGCACAGGGCTGTTGCACACGTTTCCCCGAGTCTCTTCGATAACATCTTTCTCAATCAGATCATAAATGATCGCTAACAGTGCTCGTTCACCATCAAGGGAGATACGATATTGGGGAATACGTGGCAGTCGCACATTAGATTTCAACTGTACAACATAAGGGGAGATATCAAGTAGGCCCACGTCATTTGGACCCGTCGCCCACAAAGACGCAGGAAGAGAACTCAATTCCGGTGGAAGCTTATGGAGAGACAAATACATAGGAGAGACAACCCTCTCTCCTAACGTAAGCTTTACACCCGCAGGAGAACAATACAAAGTCGCATACAAACGTTTAAGCAAATCCAGGCCCAAAAGATTTTCACCACAACCCGTAGTCAAAATCAACGGAGCTTCTAGCTCACGTGGCCCAATTTTAAGGGGCAAAGGGCGCAAAACTGGATTGCTAACAGGGGCGCCAGAGAATCCAACGGAAACATTTGTTAAGCCAGACAAAGGTGCGCCAGGGAGTTTCGAATGCATGATAGAACTTTTCGCTGCACCAGTGTCCAACAGAAAAGGCTCAACGACGCCCGATGTAGCAACTGCGACGTAAGGCCCTCTCTGATCAACCGGAACTGATACCACTCCCTCTCCTTGTCTTTGGCTGTCCTAGTAATTACTGTCGTCAGTTCCCTGATCGACGTAATAATCGTCTACATTGTACTGCGCAGATCGTCCTTGCGATGATCCACGTTGATCAAAACAATTATTAGAATTGGATGAGTTATCTGAGCGATCGTTCTGAGCACTACGACCTCTACCACGTGACGCCTGCTGCGAACCACCACGACCTCCTCTAGATGAGTTACCATTGTTACATTCATTCAAAACAGGGCAATTAAATTTAATGTGTCCCTCCTGTCTACAATAAGCGCATTGATTGTACCCTAACGAGGATCTTTGGGAAGAGGAGTCATTACGATTTTGGGATCTGTTCGATTGCGGCTGCGATCTATTCTGTTGGGAATTATTCTGATTCGAACGTGGAGGATACGCTTGCTGAAGCAACACTTTAGTTTTCAGTTCCTTCGTCTTTTTGTCAGCACAGTCGTTCTCTTCTTTCTCTCTATTCTCATAGTATTGTGCCGTAGCCAATATCTGAGCTGAGGTAGAAACGGCCCATACACTTTCTGAATTCTTTAATTTATTGCTCAAATCGGGCAGCAAGTTCGAGACAAATTTATCCACAAACAATCTTTGACCACCCTCGGTGCCCATATCCTGTCCACTATGATCAATGAATGCTTCCTCGAACCTCGTAAAGAAGTCGGAGACACTCTCATCTTTCTTCTGCTTACAAGCTGACAATTTGTCCCAGTTTACCCTCATAGCTGGCATAAGAGTTTTCATTAGCGTTATAATTCTTTGAGGAAGAGCAGTAATCAACTGGTCGGGTTTAGTAGCAGCCACTTGTCCGGCATCTGCCGCTACAATGGCAGCCCAATCACCGCCTAATTCATTCGGATGATTTTCCTGCCGAATCTTAGCCCATACCGGTTGCGGTACGACATTGCCGAACAACATATCGATATCGGCAAGATTCATTACCGTAGCATCTACGAGCTGCGATAATTCCTTATAATACCCTGTAGGATTTTTGCGTGGATCAGGCAAAGATTGCTTCACCTGTAGCACTTCCGATCGTTTCCATGGGAGATGTATCCACACTCTTTGGAAATGCGCCACTGTCGCAGGGTTAGCATTAGGATCAGCTGGTATCCAAACCGGTGGAACTTCTCGCATGGGATATTGGCCAGACTCGTCTGGTTGTTTTTCAATATCCTCAACGAACAATGCATGAGGTATCGGAGCGGGACGAAAAGATAGCAATCGCTCAACAGCACGTCGAACGTTAGTATCCACTATCAGTCCATTTGCGAACTGAAGCTGAAGATCAGACAGGGCGGTCAGCACCTCGTCAGGCGCATCGGCCGCTATTTGATCATAAAGGAACTTACACATTTCATTAAACACATATCTCTGGGTTGGTATATTGAATTGACAAAATGTATCGAGGACAACACGGGGTGGACTTCTAAGAGGATTTACCATCCAACCCATCGCCATATTATATAGCGCAACGCGTTCTCTGTTTCCAGGAAGCTGACTACGTCTCTGAGGACCATCGGAACCAGCGGACCCATGAACAGGTCCGAGCGAATGAAAGAAGCTAGCCGCAAGAGGAGTAGTACGAGAACGAGTAGAGGGAGAAGCATACGATACAGGACTAACAAGAGAAGGAGTAGAAACAGTAGCAACAGCAGGAGTTAACAAAACAGGAGCAGTAGCAGGAGCAGTAGCGGGAACAGGAGTATGTGGAAGCGGAGGAGCAGTAGGGATAGAAACAGGCAAAGGAGCAGGAGCAGTCGGAAGGGCAGGTGCAGGTTGAGGAACAGGCGGAGGAAGAATAGGCGGAAGAATAGGAACGGCAGGGACCACAGGAACTGCGGTACCCTGTACATACGGAGGTGGTGACTTCATGAGATAAGACATTAAAGGATCCTCAACTGGCTCTTCCTTCTTTTCCGACTCCGTAGGCAAAGCAGGATAACATTTATCTATGGTCATACGCTGTAGTCTATCAAACACTTCCTTATCCTTAACCTCCTTATCACGCTGAAATTGCTCTGCTTTCTTCACTATGGTAGCAACATTATCTCGCTGAGTACGTTTATTCTGTCTGATTTCTTTCTGTCGGGCTTCTTTGCGCCACAACCGAAAGGCATCAAACATGGCCGGCCTTGACTTTCTTTCGAACAATTTAATCTCTAGATTATCTAAGATCGGGGCCTCGAAGCTACCATGAGGTGGCCAACGAAGGTCGCCGTCCTTCTTTGTGTATTTAATCCAGTAATCGTTAAAGGTAATTGGGCCTAGCCCATGCTTACTATAGAGCTCATAAGTGGGAGTTCCAACCGGAGGTATCGGACACGAGTCCTCCAGTCGGGAATCCGTACCACAAGGTCTGAAACAACTAAACAAAGTACTGCGGCCAGGCATCTTGCACACTAGCCGAGTTTCACAAACTTCAAGGGTTACGGGATTTACCAAGTCCCAGTAAAGAACAAAACCCTCGGTTTTTGGCGGCTGCAGTCGTCAAACAACACAACAAAGTACGCTAGCAAAGTGTCACCGACAAAAACACTCACACAGCGTTAACAACAAAAACACTCGCTAAAGTGTCAACAACCAAGAACTCTGGGAGCGACCCACAAATACTTAACTCAAAGATCGATGGCGTCACCAGGAAGGCCCGTCAGTCGTCTCGCTCTACCAAGGTCTACGCCAGGCGCCAAAACAGGTCTACAGTCAGGGCAGCAGTCCGTCGCAGCCGTCAGGAGGCGGGAATCTTCGCGGGAAAAGTCTTCGGGCCACTTGTTTCGACAACAGGATCGATGAAGCGGAGTGCACCTTCCCTCGGAGATTTCACACGAAGTTCCTCACGATCGTCGGGCTTGGACCGGTACCACTGATGCAGCCCCACGTTGGGCGCCAACTGAAGGACTGGGTTCTTTAAGACCCAGCGGTGCCAGGGCACAACACCTGAAACCTTCGTGGGTAACCTGCTCTGGCGTACGAATCACAGAGACACGGGACACTTCCTTCGGCGTCAAAGATTCAAGGTTTATTTGCTGCAGGGAACACAGAAGTCACAACAAGTACACCACGTGCAACTTGGGGAGACTGCTTCAAATTGGTTCTGTGGATCGCTCCTTTTATACAGTTTTTACCCATAAGACAACATGGTACACAAAAGTTTACAACCCGGTTCCCACCATCATCCCCCAGAGGGGTCGCTTTGGTCACTTTGAAACACATGAGGTCCGGAACATAAGTGCGGAGACATTTGGCGGTTCCCAACTGTAAAAACCCATCTTCCCACCATTAGCAAATTCCAATCAGCAGTAAAACAGATCGAAATAGGAACAAGGACAGGTGCAGAGGAAGACGGAGACAGTGGGGAGATTGGAAAGGGTGTAAAAGGGGAGGTATCGGGAAACACGAGATACAGGCATCAAAGGGACGTGCCTAATGAGATGCACGGCTGAGACAATAAGTCCGTGCGGCAAGATGAGCCTCGAGCGGCGCCATCTGCTTTACAGTAGCATCCCCCTCGTCATAAAGACACTTACAAAGAACATGTGTCTTCCGCAAATATCTTGGGAGTCCCAGGGTCGCGAAGCGGACAGCGTCCGTTCGCTGACTACTTGAGGGCAAGAGACAAAATGGATGCCGTATCTAAGATGGAACCCGTGGGTACAGATGAAAAACCCACATAACAAACGAACGGTTTAAGTTAGCACAGGGAAACTGCGCACACTTACTAAACTCGTCATTTGCGGTTCATAGATACCAGACTCGACCATATTCGTGCGAGTCGAAAACACCACTTACAATTGCCACGGAACCTCACCCCAGAACAAGACGACAAACAAGGAGGGGCGGCTGGAAGGGGAAGGGGAAGGGGAAGGGGAAGAAGCACACCCACAACACCGAGAGTAACGAGGAGCAAAAGAGGAGCCAGGTGGTAGAGAAGCAGGATCTCTTAACGATCGTCAACCTATCACATAAATAACTCACATCTTGCGAAGAATCAGTATTGAAACTAGGACTCACATTCTGCCCTAATGATCATATAGAATACACACAAATAAGAATTGATTTATTGAAGTTTATTCGAAAGATCAAACTTTACAAATACTATAAAATCAAACCAACCCCCAAAGAGGCGAAGTATTTGAAGAATAGTCGGAGAGAAACAGATCTTCTTCAAGTTAATGACTTAACGGCATTGGAAATTTTGGAAAATCTCAGACAAGAAAATGTCGTGGAATATGCCGCAACCCCGGCAACATTATCTCAGAGACTATTGAGAGTTGATATAGAGCAACAGGCACCCAGTAGTGGGTTGAAACCAACCTCTAAATTCTTACCACAAATGCCTCCAGATGCCATTGACACCTTTTCGGATCTAATGATTAAAGAACTGATGGCTTTAAGAATGGAAAAGCCACCGAGGAACAGAAAGGACAATCTTACTAAAGCCCAAAGGATGGCAGTGAAACAACTAGCAGAGGACAACAGTATCATATGCAAACATTCCGATAAGGAGGGTAATGTGGTCATTCTATCACGGGAAGCATATGTCAAGGAGGCAATGCGGCAATTGGAAGATGAGACCTGTTATGAACCATGCTCAAAACTCGTGTACCAGGAGAGCATAGAGCATCTTTGCAACATACTAAAGAAATGGCATGACAAAAACATGCTCGACCTGGATAAATATCTATTCTTGAAGACAATGAATCCAATTTTACCAACATTCTATTATCTTCCTAAAATACATAAGAACATTGACAATCCGCCGGGGCGACCCATCATTTCCTCCATAGGAGGACTGACAGAGAACCTCTCGAAATTTCTTGATTATTTTTTGTTTGAAATGGTTCTTTCTTTGAAATCCTACATAAGGGATACCACAGACTTCATTGAACAAATTGAAAAACTAGAGTGGCAAACCTCATACTGCCTAATAACACTTGACATTACCAGTCTTTATACTTGCATCGACCATACTAAAGGCCTACATGCGATAAATTATTTCTTGCAGAAACGACCGTTGAAGTTGGCCATGCATAATGAAATGTTACTGGAACTAATTGAATTCTGCCTTAGAAACAATATATTTCTTTTTCAGGATAATATGTTCAAACAAGTCTCCGGCACGGCGATGGGCTTCTGCTTCGCCCCCAGCTACGCAAATTTATTTGTGGGCTGGTGGGAGGAGCAGGTAGCCTGGGCCCCAGAGAATGAGGAATGGTCTAATACAATTGTATCCTGTATGAGGTACATAGACGACCTGTTCCTAGTCTGGAATGGCACGTCTGAGGAGGCAGAATCCTATATTCAAGTGTTAAACAATAACAGCTGAATCTAGTCTTCACTGGCCAGATAAGCCCTTTGTCAGCCAATTATCTTGACTTAAAAGTGGAGGTGTATGAGGGGAAACAGCACTTTACAGAAAACCCACTGCGGGTAACAGCACGCTACATGCATCAAGTAGTCATCCCCATAGTCTAGTCAGAAGTATCCCTTATGGGGAATTCTTGAGACTTAGACGCAATTGTTCATTTGACTCTGATTTCAAAGAAGCTGTCAATGAAAGCACCCACAGATTTTTAGCGAGAGGCTATAAGAAGAACCTCTTAGACAATGCACTCCGACGTGTTCAACAACTACCGAGGGAGTCTTTGTTCAATAAAAATAAAGAGAAAACCAACTTGGAAGAAGGGAGGTTTCGCCTCATAACTACATACTCATGTGATTCATACAAACTAAGACCTCTGATGAAGAAACACTGGCATGTCCTTAAGACAGACAACATCATTGGCAAGGACATTCCCCAGTCACCCCAGATTACCTTCAAAAAGGCAAGATCCCTTCGTGACCAATTAGTAAATAGTCATCTTGATCCTATAGTTAAGAAAACTGGATCAATTAAGGAAGCTAAGGGGTTCTTCCCTTGTGGAAGATGCAAAACCTGTGCACACAGCAAGCATGTATTGTCCTATGAAGTGAAGGGATGTAAGGGAGGCAGAAAAATTAACAAATTCATGTCCTGCCATACTAGTTATGCTGTATATTGCCTACGTTGTCCCTGTAAACTTATCTACATAGGGAGTACGATCAATCCAGTGAAACTGAGAATCCTAGAGCATATGAGAGCGATTGCGAGTAAGGATTATTCTTATCCAGTCGCTCGTCATTTTGCGATTACGCACAAAAGCGATAGGAACCAGCTTCAATATTTTTGCTTGGATCATGTCCCTGAAAGTACTAGGGGAGGTGATAAATTACTGAAGCTCAGGAGACTGGAATCACGATATATAGTAGACCTACAGTCAAAGGCCCCTGAAGGCCTTAACAGCAGTGAGGAAATGTCGATACATCTGGGTTAAATGAATACACTGAGAGCTAGACAGCAAATGTATCTTATGAAATTTGAGTGTGTATATCTATACTATTCACGTAATTTTTACTGTTTTGCATTTTATATTTTGACGGAATAATTCGAATAACCTGCAAAGATATGCTTTGAGATAAGCATTTATGTCAGTTTCATTGTTGAGCACAGCTGGAGTGTTTTGCTATCTCTACCTTTGGGATGCGGGTCACTTTATTAACAAATGTTCACTTGGAATCTGGACCAATTTTGATATTATTCCTGTGTAAACTTCAACTGTGATTTATAATCAATGTGGTGAGGATTTCAGTTGTATCGTAGGGGACATAGCAATCCTTGTTGGGTTGCAATAGCCGATCCACAGCTTGATTTCCAGTAGTAATGAGTCTTTTAATTGTAATTAAGAACAATGAAATGTCTCATTCTGGGAGAATGTTTGTAACCTTTAAAAACACTTTACATGGAGCTAAATTAACGTTTAGCGCATTTGTCCCCATAACGTTGTTTCCATTGTGTTGACGTTTAACAGGAGTTACTTCGCGACCCGGCTGGGTCGCGATTGCCGATCCACGGCTAGATTGTATGATACAGTGATAGACAACTGGGTAATCTGTTGTTGTCAGAAAACTCGTAAACTGTAAACACACTACACTTACAAATGGCGCTTCCCGCATGGAATGATGTGTGGTTGTCCCTCGTTTGTGTTTGTCTTTTGGGCCAGATACTTGTTTAGAAAATGGCGCCACGCAGAGCGTGAATGTTTGACACCGAGGAAGGGAGTTTTCCCGAAACGCGTCTGTCGAGATAATAAATACTCATCTGTGCTGAAATCCCGGGAGTGCTGCCTTTCTTTTCGTTGAAACTGAGAAGGAGTTGAGCCTTGATATGTTACGCGGTACACCACCGCGCTGCAGCACCCGCTTTGAAGAGTGACTCGCTGTTGGTGTGGTTCGGAGCAGTTATATATATATATATATATATATATATATATATATATATATATATATATACATATATATATATATATACACACACAATTGTTGGTTCACCATGGAGGTGCAGTCAGCAGTCAGGGCAGGCTTCAAGCAAATGTCGTGGGCTTGCATAAAAATTATCCAAGTACTAGAGCATTTGAAAACCAACTTGTTTGGGATCCTGGTTATGGTTGACTAATGTGCATGTGCCCTGATGCAGCTATTCTAACACGTGGTGTCAACCTGCACCAGATTAGCAGTTACTCTGACATGTGGCGCTGTATAGAACACGTACATAATCTAGCATTAGCAGAGCCACTAGACCTTTGGAATTATTGTGTTAATGCATTATTGCAGGTCTCTGTTTTATGAATTTCTCCTTCAAGCCAGAACTGCTTACTTTGCCAATGCTTGCTTTTATTTTAGACATCTGGGGAGAGCGAAAAACCAGAGAGAGGGGCAGAAAGCTTCGGGAGGCAGGGGGAATGTTTGTGGTGTAATGCCCCACCCCTCACACCCGCCCCGCCCAAAAAAAAAAAACTGCATTTTTGGCCAGGTAGTTGGATCAGGGGGTCCTGGGTCGGGGTTGTGCTGTCTGTGTCGTTTTTTCGTCATAGGTCAGGAATATAAGACAAAACAGTGACCTTTGCTATAAAACAGGAAAGAGGGAGAGGCAGTGATATACATCTAGATGCTGAATTTCAAAATGTGAAACCAGATAATCTGAAAATAATGCTGGCTTCCCTGCTTGTCAAAATATATCATAGCTTCCCTTTATTTTATTCTAACATAAGAGCACATTTTTTAAATACTTAAGTTTAGGATGTGTGTTCTTCAAGCACCTCTTATGATTGATTTACTGGACAATAATGTTGCTCCATCTACAAAGAGAATGTATGGGTCAAATGTACATATCTTTAGGTTTGCAATTACCTAATAGCGAATCGCTGTTTGCAAAAAGCTGTGGACAAATGTGTGTTTCACACATCTAGCGATTCCCAGTGGGTCGTAAACCGACGTACCTCATTAATTTTCATGTGGTAGGTATTGTTTGCAACCCATAGGGAAATAAAATCACAGGAATAGTGACCTTCTGGGGTCAGCAGACCACCATGTCTGTGACTGCTTTTCAATAAAGCAATGTTTTTATTTGATGTTATAATGCAGCCTGGTCATTCTTCTCCACAGCAGGCTATGGGTGTAAGAAATTTCAATGCAGTTAGAGGACTTCGTAAAAATTCAGAATTTTGCTCTTTGGTAAACTACAAAATTCCTGTTTTTCAATCACTATGATGGCAAAATTTCAACTGAACCTTGTATTGCGGCTGAAATCTCTTAAAAAGAAAAGCAAATTCTTGGATGAATAAAATAAGTAAAAAACTCACATAGATGTTTCCACTTAAATACTAAATAGTGACATTGTTTCCAGTAGAACAAATTAAAACCCACATCATTTATGCAAAGGTTTTTAGTTATTTTGTTAAGAAGAAGCAAACCAACTTTGATGCAGATTTATAAAATCAGACTTTTAAATGGGCTCCTCTACTCTTTGGAGTTATGCGAGTCTACCTTTTCTACGGTCAGGTCTTGATTCACAAATGGGTTAGTCAGCCGCGCACACGTCAGTGCGTCATAAAATACTGGATGTGCTCCAAAAACTTTTACCACACTTAGGACCAAAGCAGATCATTATCCTCGATATAAAACTAGTGGTCGAAGGGGGGAATCTGAGGGGAAAGACGTGCCCATACTTTAGTTTTAGAATAACTGTTCCCCTACTTTGTCTAAAAAGACCACCATCCCGGGACGGTTAATTCTGACAGTTTAAATGCTTCAGCTGACATGTAAGGCAACAGGGGAGGCTCCTCCGCTATGGCGTAGGAGCGTTGCCCCACAACCAGGGAGCAGCTAAAGAAAGGAACAAATAAAATGATAATAGCATAATGTTATTATCATTTCATTATTCCCTCCTGCTGTGGCAGCATGCATAGCGGGGGGCCGGGCTGCAGGGCAGGCGTGGAGTGGTAGAACACTCTTGTGCTGTGCGCTATAACTGTTTGGTCGCGCCGCCCAAAACAGTCATGTGCACTCCCCTGTTCTCCATGCAGGCTGCATTACAGCCTGCATGGAGAACATGCTCACCTCTCCAGCCCCTGGATGAGCATTCTGATTGGCTTAGGGGTGGGAGCATGGCTGCCTGCTCTCTGTTCCGACCTGGAGTCAGACGCAGGAGAGAAGGCGCGGGACCCAGCGGCGGCAAGATAAGTTTTCTTTTTTCTAATGCAGTTCCCCTCCCCCCCTCCACCCAGCGCACCTGCTCCCCCAACAGCGAGCTGTGCCAGCCGCCCCTAGTTAATGTGCCTGCTGCAATTCACAATCATCTAGCATGCAGATCACAGATTTGTATTTTATGTAGATTGGAAAGTAGGTTACTGATTTTGACACAGAAATACTTTTGCTACTTTCAGTTAATCAGATGTAGTCCTTTTAGTATAGCACAAGGAACTATGAACCGGCATTAAGGGGCTGCATTTAAACTGTAAGTCATGGGATTAGATCCTTATTGTTTTTGTCTAAATTTATTGTGATTCCAAGTTTTTAAAGGAGGATTCCTTTGGGTACTAATAAAGTATTGTTAGTACTGATAACCCCAATCAATGTGTTACGTTTTAAATCCTTTCTCTGTGTTTTTTCCGACCATGCGCTTTCAAACTAGTATTGGCGATCTATGACTCCTACATATGACCTACCCTTGACCCTCGGGTAGTTCATTTCCTGTGTCGCCTGCTCCTCCCTCCAGATCGGCGCTCTCCTTCCTGCGCGATCGCCGCCTGGACTGCCTTTGCCCTGCTTCTGTGCCCTGTGTGCCTGCCCTCCCCCATTCTCTTTTGTACCCCGAGTGATTGAGTGAGTGTTTTCTTCTTGGCTCCTGCCTCCCCTAGGATCACCGCGACCCTCGTAGGGCTACGCAGCCCCATCTCTCCCGCCGCTGCCTCCTGTGCGGCCCGCCCCCCTGCACTCATTGGCTGCTCACTCCCGCCTCCCAGCTGACCCCTCCTTCCCTCTTATGGCGACCGCTGCGTGGCGGAGACAGTGACCCTTGACCCTCGGGTAGGTCACTTCCCCACCGCTGCAGCTCCGCCTGTCCTGACCGCTGTGCGGCCTGCTCCTCCCTCCAGATCGGCGCTCTCCTTCCTGCGCGATCGCCGCCTGGACTGCCTTTGCCTTGCTTCTGTGCCTCGTGTGCCTGCCCGCCCCTCTTCTCTTTTGTACCCCGAGTGATTGAGTGAGTGTTTTCTTCTTGGCTCCTGCCTCCCCTCGGATCACCGCTACCCTCGTAGGGCTCCTCAGCCCCATCTCTCCCGCCGCTGCCTCCTGCCCCGCCCCGCCCCACTTCACCCATTGGCTGCTCACTCCAACTTCGCCTCATATGGAGCCCGCGCGTACGCGCAGCGTTCAGGCGCAGCGTTCAGGCGCAGCGGGCGCGCCGATGGCGCGCCAAAGGCAAGCCCGTCTACATCTGTCCGCGCCTGGACCGCGCCTAGCGCCGGGACACCTGGTCCTCGACGATGCCAGCTCACCCGACGAACTCACGACACCGCCACCCTCCACGCACTCAATGCCGGCCAGAACCCCGCCTGCTACCGAGCCACCCCGAAACGCACCCACGGACCCTTCACCTGCCAAGCCTGCCAATTTACCTGCCTCCGAACTTGCACCGCACCCGCCAAGCCGAGGACCAGCAACAACCACCTCAAGTGCATCCTGCTCAACACCCGCTCCGTCCGCATGCACGCCATCGAACTCTGGAACCTCCTCGACACAACCTCACCAGACGTCGCCTTCCTCACAGAAACCTGGATGAACGCCTCCTCAGCCCCCGACATTGCCATAGCCATCCCGGATGGCTACAAGTATACCCGGAGGGACCGCGTCAACCAAACCGGAGGAGGCATCGCCATCGTCCACAGAAATACCATCCGCATCACGACCAACTCCGACAACACCCTCACCGCCGCCGAGCACCTTCACTTCCAGATACACACCGACCCCAAGACCACCATCAGAGGCACCCTCATCTACAGACCCCGGGACCATGCACACAATTCAGCGAAGCCATCGCAGACCACGCCCTCACCTCCACAGACTACATCCTCCTCGGGGACCTCAACTTCCACCTGGAGAACAACAAGGACTGCAACACCGCCGCCCTGCTAGACAACCTCGACAACCTCGGACTCAAGCAACTTGTAAACACCCCCACCCACTACGCCGGCCACACGCTTGACCCCATCTTCTCCTCCAGCAAGCACATCTCCTTCAGCCACTCCACCGGACTACACTGGACAGATCACAGCTGTGTCCACTTCAACTTCAGGAGAACCACGACTCACCACCACCCGCAACAGGTTCCCCGCAGAAGCTGGAGCAAGATTACCTCCGACCAGCTCACCACCACCCTCAGCCAGAACCCGCCAACCAACACGACGGACCCCAGCGAAGCAGCCCGCAACCTCACACAGTGGCTCACCAACTGCGCCGACAAACTCTCACCACTGAAGAATCCTACCAGCAGACCCGGCAGCAGGAAAGCCTCGTGGTTCACCAACGACCTCAAAAACTCCAAGAAAACCTGCTGCACCCTCGAGAAAGCCTGACGCCACGACCAGACAACAGAAAACATGACAGCCCTCAAGAACGCCACCCGCAAACACCACCAGCTGATCCGCACCACCAAGAAGACAACATTCAAAGAACGACTGGACAACAACAGCAAGGAACTCTTCAGCATCGTTAAAGAGCTCTCCAACCCCAGCGCCTGCAACAACGACATCACACCCTCGCAAGACCTCTGCGACTCTGTCGCCTCGTTCTTTCACCGCAAGATCGCCGACATACACAACAGCTTTGACGCACAAACCACAAACCCAACCACAGAACCAGCGCCCCACCACCGTCTGCACCTGGACCCCTGTCAGCACCGAAGATACCACCCGCCTTATGAACACCATCCACTCCGGCTCCCCTACCGACCCCTGCCCAACACCGTCTCGTCCTCCTGCTTCAACACCCTGCGCATGCTCCAAAAGATCTTCTGATGGATCCCCACCGAAACCAGAAAGACGGTCACCCAGGCCCTCGTCACCAGCTGTCTGGACTACGGGAACACCCTCTACGCTGGAACCACAGCCAAACTCCAGAAAAGACTCCAGCACATTCAGAACGCCTCAGCACGACTCATCCTGGACATCTCTCGCCACAGCCGCATCTCTGCCCACCTGAAAGACCTGCACTGGCTCCCCGTCAGCAAGAGGATCACGTTCAGACTCCTCACCCATGCACACAAGGCTCTCCACGACACGGGCCCGAAGTACCTCAACAGCCGCCTCACTTTCTACACACCCACCCGCCAGCTCCGACCTGCCAGCCTCGCCCTCGCCTCCGTCCCACGATTTCGGAAATCCACCGTCGGAGGAAGATCCTTCTCCTACCTGGCAGCCAAGACATGGAACTCCGTCCCCACCCGCCTACGGCTGACCCCGGACCATCTCTCCTTCAGGAAAGAACTCAAGACCTGGCTGTTCGAGCAGTAGCAACCCCCCTGACCCCCCCCCCCCCCACCTCAGCGCCTTGAGACCCTTACGGGTGAGTAGCGCGCTATACAAATTTTTGTGATTTGATTTGATTTGATTACATCTTCTAACCCGCACTGTTTCATGTAATATTTCCTGTACATTGATTTAAATACTTGTATAATTTATTGTCTTTCTATGTGTGAGGTAAAATGCTCTGACACCCTAAACTGGGACGTGTAGCTCTATAAAAAAAGTTATTAGTAAGTGCCATTTAAATCGTTATTTGTGTAATTACTCAGACACACAGATACATTTGGCTTTTTTACTGTGCATGCAGCTTTCTTACATAGGGGGGTGAACAAAGTAAAAATCTACCTCCAAATCATATTTTCACTTAAGTACTTGTGTGGAGATAAACTGTGTGCCTTTGTTTCCTTCCAATGCATTGCATTGGCATCCAGCTGTTAGGCTCCAGATGGTTCCTAGCCAAGATGATACTTGAACAAAAGACATGCAATGCTTTTAATCAGGCCTTTATTTTGGTCCCAGCTGAAAGTAAAAATAAGAAAGCCCTCCCGTTGTCTGCAGGTTTCTTATCGGAAAATGACACCAGGACAAATTCAGCATACTTCACTAGGTTGACCTGATACTTGATCTGACTAAGAAATAGCTGCGGGAACCGGGGTCTGCCGGGAGCCAAATCATTTACTGCACTGGCCCTTACACTTTAATTTGCTTTACCATGATTTATTGGTAAAATGGATTTGCTGGTTTTTATGTTCACAATGTAAAGATGTTTGGCACAAAGGCTTTCTTAAAAAAAATGCAGTGACATTACTTGCACTTTGTCAAAAGTATCTATCATGCAATATTTTCCTATGTATGTCTTCCAAATTCACCACTTGCAAAGCAAACTTAATTTTTCTGAATCCTACCCATACCCCTCTTCTTTTTGGTTGCAGCTTAACTGTACTGCTGCAGTCTGGTCAACAAAAGGGCTATACTCCCAGTTTTTCATATTGCCGTAGTTCAATATGTTGCTTCATTTTGGAATTCACTTTCTAAGAAACCAAGGAGAAACACTGACAAGGTTGCTAAACTATTATCAAATCCTTTCCGTACCAAAAAACTAGACCTTTTGGCTTTGCCAGTGTTTGTTTGTGCTTGTGTTCATTTTTGCAACTAGTTTATGTTACCCTATAGGAACAATTGCTTATAATCTGCTTCATTGCACAGTTATCCTCATCCTCTGAGTCTTTTGGAGGACCCCTTGATAGTGTTAAAAGTTTCACAGATATAATAAACTAATGAAAAGTGTCAAAAATATTCTTGGCAACAATGTTCCCTGATCGGGGGAGGTGGATCCTTCTGTTGCGGGGTGGTTGGACCACTAATTACGTAAAAAGTACAACCAAAACCGCACCTAAGGTTTTATAATAATGATTCAAAACTAGCCGTCAATTGATCAGTCAGTTGTTTTCTTTATAATATTTAATACAAACTCTTCATCGAGATGATCTAAAAACAAACTTAAATGCAGAGATCTTACACAATATCATAAAGAGGTAACCAATCATGAATTGGATGCCACAGCATCAAATATAAAGTGCATCAGTATCTTTGTTCCGTTACTAATCAGTGATAACAAAAAAAGGGGATTAACTAGATATGAGAATATAAAGATACACTTCCAATAATTCAGTAAAAGAAGTATGGTCATCGTCTTTGATTAGTTCATTCACTGCTTTATGAAAGAAATATATTGGGGATCTTGGCAGTATGTAATGAAAGCTGTGCTTCATTATCATAGTCCTTTCCAGTACCTTCCCATAGAAACATTTACACCTAATGCTCCGTGGTAGGGGTGTTGATGCATTTCAACCCTCGTTGAATTCATGGTCTCCTCAGGAATTAGGAATTTGCGAGCTTTTTAGTAAAGAATTGGCACCAATTTGTGAATAATGTGGATGGTGAGCCACCCAAATGACAAGTGAGGGAAAGGAGAGCTAAGTAGCTTGTTGTCTAAGTCTGCAGTAAAAGGCATGTTGCCACTTCAACCTCAACCCCTAATTTCCAATCACCTTATAAGATTTTACCAGAGTACAGAAGGACAGTGAACCAAAGAAAGAATGCACTGTCCTTACTTGCTTGCTTGCTCTTTCCAGCTTTTGTCCTCTGCCCTCACCTGCCCTGGCCTTTGTCCCCACCCTGTTTCTCTGTGAACCTCTTCCCTCGCCTCCTGAGACCGAACTATTTTTTCTGATACCTGATGGAGCTACCTGGTTTAGCTATAGGGGAGATGGGCCGTGGATTCCCTCCTTGGTCGTCACCTACCCAGTCAGTCTTTAGACAGACTTCCCTTCGTCTCTACTGTTGGCTCTTCCCTTATCCTCACTTTCTCAACTCCCCTACCCCCTCTGCTTTTCTCTCTCCTTTCTCTCCTCTCCCAATGTATTGCTGATTGTTTGATGTAATGTGTAATTGTTGATCTTTTTCTGTTATATTGTTGAACCACATTGTTGCACTTCCTAGCGTCTCTCCTGTCGTCTCCTCCCTCATTTTATGTCTCTCCTTCTCTCCTCTTTCAGTGTATTGAGACTGAACTATTCTGTCTGATGCCCAATGGAGCTACCTGGTTTAGCTATAGGGGAGATGAGCTGTGGATTCTCTCCTTGGTCGTCACCTACCCAGTCGGTCTTTAGACAGACTTCCTTCCATCTCTCCGGTTTTCTCGTCCCTTATCCTCCCTTTCTCCTCCCCTGCCCCCTCCACTACTTTTCTCTCTCCTTTCTCTCCTCTCCTAATTGTATTGCCTATTTTTTATGCATTGTGTAATTGTTGAACTTTTTCTGTTACATTGTTGATTCTCTTGTAAAGCGCTCTGATACCTTCGGGTCTAGCCAGTGCTATATAAAACTCTTTAAATAAATAAAATGTCAGAAATACAAGAACCATTAGTAAAATCATATTTTTTAGTTGAGCAGGTGTGTTTGATAATACAAGTTTGTCCAAAGTACCTTTGAGTTTTGAAGTAGCACAGCTGGTTTGTGTTAGTAATGCTATACACTACTTTTCAGGTGGTCAGTATTTATAGTGATATAAAGGGTACTTTTAGTTAGAGCAAATATTTGAATGGACTCAAGCTGATAGCGGCTGTTGTCGGAGCAGTTGGCACATGTAAGATTCCTCTGGAATGGTATCCTTCGTTTCACTGTACAAGCCTCTTTCAGTTATCCCCGGTGGTGTTTTAAAATCGCACCAGTACACTGTGTGCAGCTACATATTGCACTGAAGAATCTTTTTCAATGTTGTTATTTTGTTTTCTATTTTTTGTAGTGCCAATACCAAGCTCTAGTGACTATTCCTGTAAGTCTACCCGAAAAGCCCTTCACAGAATCAACGGCTGTCTCATCCCAACATCCTCTCACCCTGCAGATTAATGCTACCTCTGAGAACAAAGAGCTATGCAGGTATTTATGCCTCATACTTTCACAAACATTAATTCTTTTAAAAAATAGAATTTTATATTTACTTTTTGAAATTGTATTGTTTAAGTACATTCAGTGGATGTCAAAATGTTGTGGTGTTAAGTTAGTATTACATTTATGCTTTATATATTATTGTGGTGGCACTTTGTTGATAATGGTCTCCAGTTCGATGAAGTCTACAAAAAAGTGACGGATAGAATTCTTATATCAGTCTTGGCCACTGGTAAATTACTCATGGCTGCATCCAAGTCCATTTTTATTGTGCACACCATGCCACCTCAGTTTGGACCCAGCCATTTACAATTCAGTCTTGATCTTGCTCAGGTGGGAACAGACCAGCTGGAACTGCTAGGCCAAGTCTCACCCTTATGAAACCAACTGTATATTATTTAGCAAAATACAGTGTAGTGTATTTATATTTTACACTGTCTCAATCACTTAACTTATGCATGTGTTTAGGACAGGTCTGCACTCGGTTTGAATTTTATTAGTCTATGGTTGAAATGTCTCGCTTCTCAAAATGTGTTTATGACTAAGGAATTGCCTTGTTGCACATTGTAGGTCATATTTAATGAATGTCTGCATGCTTGCCTTTTTTGTAGGTTACATTACAGTTTTGGAGAGTTTGGGAATTACTCCCTAAAAATAAAGAGTTTCCATAACAACACAGTGGAAGTGACCTGCGAGATAATCGTCAATAATAAACCCATCAACAGCCAGCTACGTATGTAAATCCTATGTTATTCTTCACACTAAGGTCAAGCTCAGAGTAGTTCACAAGCTATACAATTAGAACAAGGATGAGTACATCGCTAAGTCAATGCACTGGTAATTTATTGATTGCACAATTCGTTATAAGATGACAGGCCTGAGGACTGTTAAGAAGCATTATGTATGTGAGGCAAAAGACCGCTTATAAACTCTCCTGATAAGTAGTAGTTTTATTTATCTAAGAAGCATATCAATATCCAACATAGTTTTAAATGTGTACCTCTACAAAATAAAAATAAAAGTTTGAAATGCGTTCTAAAATAACTTTTAAAGCATCAAGAAAGTGCATTGTGCGATTAAGGGGATGATGCCTGAACTTTAGCAACAAGTGTGCCCAAATCAGGGGCGTAGGTAGAGCTTGTGGCACCCGGGGCTATCCTTCAGATTGCCGCCCTCCTCGGGGGTGCTGGGGAAAAAGTATGTCGAGCACTTGAAAGAGGTCCGAGAGACTCGCAATATCGCCGCTAATAGTTCTTCATCATACGCGCTGTCGGGCTCTCATCACACCATTTATCAGTGAAATCTCAGGCTGTGCAACTCCTTTAAACCTATCAGCCACTCATGGCTTTAGGCAGAGCAGCTCCTAAAACTGACTTTGCAATGGATCACTAATGGGCACTATAATCAGCTCCTTAAATTTCAAGGCAAAAGCATGGATCAATATCTCAATAATGCTCAAAGTGAGAACGAAAATATATACACCTTTCTCAATAATGGTCATAAAAAAAACCTAAAGATAATCCATGTCAGAAATGCAGTTCCTGTTTACAGCACAGAACACTGTGTCAACGACGCAGATGTTTACAGTTCATCTTTCATTCCATGAGACTATTGTCTATTTTTCAATTTATGAGTTATATATCGTTCCTAGACAACAAATGAACTTCTTTGCAAATAAGAAGGCATCCTGTACCTTTCTTCTGACTAATAGAATTGAGTCTACACACAATTATTATAAAATAAGATTGAAGTAGAACATAAATAAGTCCCACAGGACTATTGATGGAATATAATACAATTACCCTGCTTCTAGTTGGCATATAAGGTTCTCCATGTCCTGTTCACACAGAAACAGAATAGGGGCACCTCTGGGGAGTATAAAGTTGTATACTGTTTATGGTACATGTTTTACATGAAATCTCTATCATTGTGTATATGTGGAAGAATACTACTGGATAAGCTTAGCGACACCCCTGCCTGCTATTGTACTGGGTGAAACATAGGGCAAACAGACTGGGGTCAGCACTAGGGAGTACTGTGTGTGCATGCTACTTATGGAGCATGTTCTACATGAGATCTCTCAAAACAAGGGTACCATTTAGTGTATATGGAAAAATGCTACTGGCTAAGGTCTGAGTCAATCCTGCCTGCTGCTGCCCTTGGAGAAAGAAGGTCCACACAGAATGGGTGTATGCCTCTAAATAAGAGTGTCAAGGTAGAGGTACCATCTAGTAGGTATGGGTTAATAATAATGACAAGGCTGAGAGACATCCCTAACTATCACTACCTTGATACAAAGAAGATGGAAAAAGAATTGGACACCGTAGGGGAGTCATGTGTGTGTGTGTGTGTACAGCATATGGTGCACACCTCTACATGAGTTCTCTCACAGCAGAGGTACCATCTAGTATGTATGGAATCTCATACGTTATTGTGCTTTATGCATCGTCATGCATTCATTGGAAATGCATAATAATTAACTTTATCCAGTGCATTTTCAACACCCTACCCTTTGTCAGACACAGTCCCACCTTCTTTGCATGTGCTGCCCCACCACACTTAGTCTCAGCAAACATGGTGCCTCGAAAGCAGATCAGAATTGAAGGCGGTATGACATAGTGTGCCTAATAGAGAATCTTGTGTGAAACATACCTCATCAGTAACAAACATCTTATCTAACAGTCAGAATGCCCAAAGGCTTGAATGCTTGCTTTACAACTGCAGACGTTACAGTCCACATTTAAAAAGGACTCCATTAATCCCTGCTCCTAAAGCAAAATCTTTCCACATTTTCAAAATCACACTTCCAGGCACAATGAATCATAAGTTTGTGAATTAGTGCATAGAAAATGTTACATAAGTCAAAGACCACCAAACGTTGTAAGATTCATATGCCACCCATGCTGGTAGGCACTTTTTAAGAGTGCTGGGTCTGGAGAAGGACAGACTCAGAACATAAAACAGTGTTTAGGATCGACTTTAATAAAAATGTATTTCTTACCCAAACAAACCTTTCTTAGCAACATCAAAAAAGAAAGACAGAGAAAAAAACACATTATTTTCTAAATGTACCATGCAGCTCTTAGATAGCAGTTCATAGCTCACTGTTCTAGATTACGAATGTAACTTCTGAACTACACAGTAACAACAGAATCTCTGTGACAAAAGCAGTAACCCACAGAGCTGGGCCCATAAAATAGTATTCTTTGATATGCATGGCACAGGTCCATTGCAGCAAGCGTATTACAGTATTGCCAAGTACCACGCATCAGGGGTTGGACTAAGGCATTTTAGTACTGATGTCCACATCACCGCACTAAAATGTGTTAGTCACGCATACTATAGCTCCTGGAAGAATCACAACATGTCACTTCATATTATGATAAAAGCAGCCACTGCCAGCACCTGCTGCACTACTGGTTGTCCTGCGCCGCAATTAGGAGCTTATAACCGACTACGCTTTGGCTGTTAGAGAGTAGCAGTGTACAGTGTCAAAACTTCTCTAAAAACACACATATACTTCTGTTCTGCTGCTTAAATACATGTGCACCAGGCCCGGCCCTCCGCCTGGTTGTCTGGTGTCACTGCAGAACATAAACACAGCCAGGATCCGGCACTTCTGTACCATCAACAGAAAGCCTGCAACGATAATCCCAGCCAGTGGCTGAATTTTGGTTTGTTTTCCTGTTACCATGCTCACCACGCAAACAGCATTGTGAGATTCTCACAGCATACTCTCTATGATTGTGCTGCTGGCAGGCAGCTCGCACTGGAATAGTGTGGGGGAATTTTTTTGCTGTGAACAGCCCCGATTCTGCCCTATGGACAGTTTGCCTAAAGATAGTAAACAACTTAGCCATCACCAGCTCCTGGCCTTCGAACACGAAGGGGTCCCTGTAGACCGTCCAGTGGGCAGTGGCGGGCGCAGTTTAAAGGGGGCACTGCTAACTAGTACTTAGGAGCACCTAGAATAACAGCAAAGGACAGTGACTAAGAAGGTCAAAGAGTAGCCTTGCCTGGCAGGCTTTGGGCCTGTAGGTAACCTCAGCAATGTCTGCAGACCGGTCCACCACACTGGGTTTCACCACGCACTCTGCAGGCTTTGCCCGGCAGCACCTTCAGGATACTACAGGTATTTCAGCGCACCTGATCACTAGACTAACTAGAGTGCTGCAGCTGGGGCTGTACCAGGCCGGACGAGGGGGAAGAGGGTTGGAGGACAAATAGGTTTATTCAGTCACTAGTTTTGATTGTCTTCACTTTCAGGTAATAGCATTCAAAATAAAGGCACACTGTATGTTTAAAGATAAATCCAAGTTAAGGTAATCGGTAGGAAATGCATTTTTTTGCATTATGAAATTTTATAGATTAATTCCGTCACTGCAGATGAATGTAACGATACAGTATTTATTTATTTATCTATTTATTTATAGTGTTTTGTATAGCGCGGACAAGACCCGTGGGTATCAGAGCGCTTAACAAGGAAAGAATTACATATAAAGATAATAAAAGCAATACTAACAACAAGAGAATAGTGAGGTAGAAGGCAATATACTGTATGGTCGAGAATAAATATATATATTCATAATGACTGTGCAATTAGCATTATATGGCGAGCAAGGCTTGGCTTGTGTCATGGTAACAAACCATGCTCGTTGAGGTAGGGTTATAAGGCGTTCCAGTGCATGTCAAGGATAATAAGTATAAATAAATCAAGTGCGGTAGAAGTTATATATAATGATTATGATAAATAGTTAAGGTTCCACATATATGGATAAATAAATCAAGTGAGATAGAAGTTATATAGTATGGCTGTGAGATATAGTTAAAGTTCACACATATATGAGGTAGCAGTGATGTGTCAAGCCTCGGCTTGCGCACGGCATCAGTTCATTGTCCGATGATGATCTTCCAATTCTCCAGTATTAGGGGTGTCTTTCATAGATTCACATGCTTGAATATTCCCCGTCGTCGAAGTGGGAGTCCCACGGTAAATAAAATAGCAATAATGCTAATAATATATATATATATATATATATAAAAATATATAAAGTATCATATAAGTAGCCAAAAACTGATAAAATATGTACTGAAAACCTTTACAAAGGTTATTACATAGGAATGCATTAGAGAGAAAAAACTCATTTGTAACATATCAGTGTCATTATGTTAGTCCAAACTGCAGCCAATCAGGCTCAAGCACCCTCTAGAACCTTCTCCTCAGAAGCTCAAGCCCTCAGATTTTCTACCGCACGTCGTGTGAAGGGAGTCTCCCTGAGCTCTGCTCAGTTCTTTTCAACTTATCTACTCTTCTCAGTTTTTTCACAAAGATGTCAAGTAAGAAGTCTCTATTTAGACCTTGTTCCTCCTGTGGGAAATTACGTTTATTTGAGAAAGACCCTCATGACAAGTGCATTTATTGCTTGTATCCTGATCACAAAGTGGTTGATTGTAGGTTATGTAGAACTTTCAATCCTAAAACCCTTAAGGACAGGGAGGGTCGCCTCCTATTATGGCTTAAGCGCCTTCAAGATAAGGACGCTGTTGTTTCTGACGCAGAAAGCCTTCAGTCAGCTCCTTCTTCTGTGGCTTCTAAGCGTGGCAGTGGTCAGGAGTTGCCATCTCCTTTCCTGAAGAAAAGAAAGCTGGCTTTGACTGTGGCTGCAGTTCCACCTACTGCTTCTGTGCCTGTTGTAACGCCCACGAGATCTGACTCTCAGGCGTCGTTTCCAGCTTCTATTAAAGTGGTTACACTTCTCACAGCGCGGTCGTCGACGGGCCCGTCGACGACCACTCCGACGACGAGATTGGCTGCTGTGGCCTCGTCTACGACTACAGTCACGACGACATCGGCGTCGTCATCGTCGACGAGAATCTCGACGACGGCTCTCTCGTCGACGAGAGCCTCTGTTTCTTCAATCTCGTCGACGATCCCTATCATATCGTCGACGAAGAAGCCATCGTCGATGAAGAACCCATCGTCGTCAATCCCATCGTCGACGAAGGCCTCGTCGACGAGGCTCCCGTCGACGGCAACGACGAAGCTCCCGTCGACGAAGATTCCGTCGACGAAGGTACCGTCGACGAAGGTACCGTCGACGAAGATTCCGTCGACGAAGATTCCGTCGACGAAGGTACCGTCGACGAAGGTACCGTCGACGAAGGCACCGTCGACGAAGGCATCTTCGATGTCTAGGATGCCGCCTGCAATACAGTCACCGTCGACGGCCCAGACGACGTTTACTGCATCGTCGACGACAGCATCATCGATGGGCTCGTCGATGAGCAAACCAGCGACAGTAGGGCCTAAGCCTTCTACGTCCACGGAGGCGCCTAGAGACTTACCGTCTACGGCGACAGCAACTTCCAGTTCTTCTTCCTATGCCAACATGCCTTTGGTGGCCATGGACACTTCAGTTTCTGCTGTACAGTCCTCATTCAATAAAGAGGAAGATTCCGCTTTCCACCTTCAATCCCCTGCTCTACAACCACCACTTCAGTTGTTCGTGTCTGACCATGAGACTGAGTCAGTTCCAGATGACACTGTTTATGGGGATGCCCGGAGTCCATCAGATTTAATCATTAAATGCCAGGACACTTCTTCTGAAGAAGAAGAGGAAGAAGAAGTTGAGCAGGTGGATGAGCACGAAGGCCAATGCGTGCAACTCCCTATGACGTCTATTCCAATGACACTTTTCTCTAACCTCCAACATATGTTGGACGATTATAACAGACGTTTTCCACCTACCCCTCAAGGTACTCCAGTTCATGAGTCTACTGATGTAACACTTTCGCATCAACCACTACATACTCCTCCAAGACAGTCGGCTCCGTCAGTACATTTGAGTGCTCCCCTGACAACTAATCCACTTACTGACACTGACTCAGAGCCAGAGAGAGAGGAAGGAGAGGTGTGTCAGGACTCAGAGGGTGAGCAGGATCCTTATTTGGCGGAGTTTGATAATTATCGAGTGCAAACACCTTCGCCGCAACAGGGCCCTTCAAGTGATTCACCTCCTGTGGACATTGCTAGTTTTCATAAACTTATGGACAAGGCGGCGGACCGCTTCAAGTTGACAAGGGTCCAACGTGATGAAGACTGTTTTCTGTATGATTTCAAAAATCAGCCGTATAAACAGGTGCATACAATACCAATTATTGAATTTATTTGGAAGGAAGGGCAAAAGATTATGAAGGCTCCTAACTCCTTGCCGGCCCAGATACCTAGATTGGAGAAGAAGTACAAGGCTCCTACTGGTTCACCTGTTTGTCTGCTCTCTCACCCAAAGCCAGATTCAGTTGTAACTCAAGCAGCACAACGTCGTGCACGTAATCCTACAGCGCCTGTCACTTCCCCTCCCGATAGAGAGGGACGCCGATTGGATGCAATCGGAAAGAAGTTTTCGTCCATGGCTTCAACTTCAGCCCGTGCTGCGAATGCTCTTGCAATTTTGGGTCGTTTCGACCGACAAATGTGGTCAGACATGTCCATCTTTCTTGCGCAACTTCCTGAGGCATCGAAAGTGGAAGCGCTCCAGGTCCTTCAAGATGGTCAAAGGGCTTCGGAGGAGATTATAGACTGTGCTGTAGATGTGGCGAATACTGCATTCCGTATCCTTGCCAGTGCGGCGGCGCTCCGACGCCAGGGATGGTTAAAGTCTACTTCTTTCAGGCAAGAGGTCCAGTCAATGATAATTGACATGCCGTATGATGGCGAATCTTTGTTCGGTTCCCAAATCGATGCTTCTTTGGAAACCATAAAGAAGGATACCGACACAGCGAAGTCGCTTGGGTCATTACAATTTAAGAAACAGCCCTTTCGTGCTGCACGGGGGCGGGGCACCTCGTTCAATTTTACCAGAGGAGGACAGTCTCAGTACCGCCAGTACAATCAAGGAAACCAACGGTACTCGAATCCACAATCTGCTCGCACACAACAATCCAGACCCTATAGAGGGAAGTCCAATTATAGAGGTGCCAACAACACCAACAAACGACAATGACTTGCCAGTTCAGCAGGATGTTGGAGGTCGAATCTCGCAGTTCTACTCCCAGTGGTCTCAAATAACATCGGACCAATGGGTGTTGGACATTGTGCGCAAGGGTCATGCCTTGGAATTCACAGAGTTTCCTCCTCCATCTCCGCCTTCGGGTCCGCCACCACCCCATCTCGAAGAACTACAACATCAAGTTCAACTATTACTAACAAAGGGTGCAGTCGAAGTGGTTCCTCTATCACAGCGGGAGAAAGGCTTCTATTCGAGGTTCTTCCTCATTCTAAAGAAGACGGGGGAGTGGCGTCCCATTATGGATTTGAGGTATCTCAACCTCTTCCTGAAACAACAGTCCTTCCGCATGCTAACATTGTCAAAAGTCTTGCGGTTTCTCTGCAGCGGCGATTTTTTGACTACAATAGACCTGCAAGACGCCTATTTTCATGTACCAATCATTCCTCAACATCGAAAGTACTTGAGATTCAAAGTAGGACGCAACCACTATCAATTCAAGGTCCTACCGTTTGGTCTCAGATCAGCTCCCCGTGTGTTCACGAAGGTTCTGGCTCCGGTCATGGCTTACCTGCGTCTTCAGGGAGTACAGATATTTCCTTACTTGGACGATTGTCTGTTGAAATCCCAATCCGCAAGTCAGCTGCATCACGACACACGCTTGTGTCTCACCCTCTTCAATTCCCTAGGGTTGACCATCAATGTAAAGAAGTCACATTTCACTCCTCTACGAAGCAGGACATTCCTCGGAGCTGTTATAGACACGGACGTGTCAAAAGCGTTCATCTCCCCCGAGCGGAGACTGAAGATAGTTCATCTGGTCTCCACCATCAGATCAAGAAAGTCAGTTTCAGTGCGAATGTTAAAGTTATTTCTGGGGATGGCATCATCTTGTATCACACTGATCCCGAATTGCAGGTTACGTACCCGTCCTATTCAGGAGGAATTGGACCTACAATGGCGACAGGTGTCGGGGTCGTTCAACGACCAGGTGGCAGTCACAGCTGGCATGAAGAACAGTCTACTCTGGTGGGAGCGACGGACCAATCTGAACCAAGGGGTCTCTTTCCTTATCCAGACTCCAGATCTGACATTGACCACGGATGCGTCCATGGACGGATGGGGAGCCCATATCCTGGATCTTTCCATCAAAGGAAAGTGGACGGCGACTCAGAAAACCTGGCATATCAACAGGCTGGAATTGCTGGCGATCTTCCTAGCGCTGAAGGCCTTCTTACCGGTGGTGCACGGAGAATCGGTGCTGGTTCAAACAGACAACACCACCAGCATGCACTACATGAACAAACAGGGAGGCACGAAATCTCAGCCCCTGTCTTGTCTGGCCCAGAGGATTTGGGAATGGGCACTTCGTCACCACATTTCTTTGACAGCAGTCCATTTGCCGGGAGCGTCAAACATACTAGCAGATTCCCTAAGCAGGTCTGCGTCATCCACTCACGAATGGGAGTTAAACCAGTCGACTCTGGACCTCGTGTTCCACCAATGGGGTCATCCCAAGATCGACCTATTTGCAACGCCAGTAAATCGAAAATGCCAGGCTTTTGCCAGTTGGCATCCACATCCGGAATCCAGCGGCAATGCCCTACTCATGGATTGGACCGGCCTATTTGCATATGCGTTTCCACCTCTCCCACTGGTACCAAGGACGTTATGGAAGATGCGCAGGCAACCCTGCCGCTTGATCTTAATCGCCCCACGTTGGCCCAGACAGGCGTGGTTTTCAGAACTCCTTCTGATGTCCCAATGCAAACCAATTCGCCTCCATCCACGTCCGGATCTTCTGACTATGGACGGCGGACAAGTGTGTCACCCAGATCCGTCAACGCTTCAATTATGGGCTTGGAACCTGAATTCATGGAGTTTGCCTCTTTAAGTATACCTCAGGACTGTAGAGACATTCTAGCGTCAGCTAGAGCTCCATCAACAATCAAAACATATAGGTTAAAGTGGAAGCGCTTCTGTCATTGGTGCGCAGCATCCAACGTACATCCTATCAGTTCCACTCCAGAACAACTGTTACCGTTCTTCTTAAGTCTTGCTCAGTCTGGTCTTTCACATGTAAACATTGAGAGTCTTTTTGGCGGCCATCTCACGCTACCGTCATGACGGCTCTACGTCTCTCTGTTCATCCAGAATCATCAGACAGTTCTTTAAAGGACTTTTCAGGAAGTTCCCTCCGTTAAGGCGCCCTCCTCCAGCTTGGCACCTCAACGTGGTGTTATCACAACTTATGAAACCTCCATTTGAGCCAATTCATCGTTCAAACCTCAAGTTTCTGACCTGGAAAGTGGCTTTGCTTTTAGCTTTAACTTCGTCTCGTCGTGTAAGTGACTTACACGCTTTCACCATCAAACCTCCATATTTGCAGTTCAAACCTGATGGAGTGTCACTTCGTACCAATCCTTCTTTTCTTCCAAAAGTGCCTTCTGACTTCCATTTGAACGAGCCAGTTTTCTTAAAGACTTTTTTCCCGGATCCTAAATCCCCTGCGGAACAGCGACTACATTCCTTAGACATCAAACGGTGTCTGAAATTCTACATTTCTAGGACAGCCCCTTTTCGTAAATCCAATCAGCTATTCTTAGCATATGGACTACTGCGCAAAGGACACTCAGTGACTAAACAGACTATAACACGATGGCTCTCTTCAGCCATATCGTTTTGCCATCACCAGGCTGGCAGGCCTTTACCTACTCCAGTGAGAGCACATTCTACGAGAGCGATGGCGTCGTCCATCGCATTGTTTGCCGGAGTGCCTCTACACCAGATTTGTCGTGCAGCGACATGGTCCAGCAGGCACACCTTTACCAGACATTATTGTTTGGATGCTGTCAACGAGGCGGACACCGCAGTGGGGCAAGCAGTGCTTCGTCATCTTTTCAAATAAGGTGAGCCTCTTTCCCTCCTCCATTCTTGAGATTGCCTTGCTTTTATGCTATATAAATTGTTCTTCTATTGTTTGGAAATATTGCAATCTCATCTCCAGGAGGTTACTGCTATCTATTCTATTCAAGCATGTGAATCTATGAAAGACACCCCTAATACTGGAGAAGAACAATTGTTACTTACCTGTAAACAGGTGGTTCTCCAGTATTGGTGTCTTTCATAGATTCACATGCGACCCACCCATCCTCCCCTCAGAGGCTCTTTTCTCCTCATGCGCTATTATTACTAGTGCTACGAAAATCTGAGGGCTTGAGCTTCTGAGGAGAAGGTTCTAGAGGGTGCTTGAGCCTGATTGGCTGCAGTTTGGACTAACATAATGACACTGATATGTTACAAATGAGTTTTTTCTCTCTAATGCATTCCTATGTAATAACCTTTGTAAAGGTTTTCAGTACATATTTTATCAGTTTTTGGCTACTTATATGATACTTTATATATTTTTATATATATATATATATATATATATATATATATATATATATATATTATTAGCATTATTGCTATTTTATTTACCGTGGGACTCCCACTTCGACGACGGGGAATATTCAAGCATGTGAATCTATGAAAGACACCAATACTGGAGAACCACCTGTTTACAGGTAAGTAACAATTGTTCTTTTCCATGAAGAGGGCGGCCCTCAGTTATCGTAATTGATCATCCCAGTGATCCTTAGGTTTCTCTAAGTAGGGTATTTACTCATCAAGTGGCTCTTCAGTTCTTGTTTGAATGTTACTGTATTTTGAATCTTCCTGATGTTTGGAGGGAGTGAGTTCCAGATTCTGGGGGCAGCTCCGGAGAATGCTCGGTTGTAGGTCTTTTTCTTGTGGAAAAAGGCTGGTCGTAATAGCAAATCTCTTGCGCTTCTAGTTGTTCTGTTACCTCCTGAGATCGTAAGTTTCTTGGCTAGGTATCTCGGTGTGTTGTAGTGAACCGCTTTCTGCGTAATACAGGCCATCTTCATTTGAATTCTGGCCTCGTAAGGTAGCCAGTTTAGTGCTTTCAGGTGAGGAGATATGTGATCGAATTTCTTCGTTCCCGTAATGAGTCTCGCCGCTGCGTTGAGGCAGGCTTTTAGTGGTGCTGTGGATGTTTTTGGCAGGCCCGCTAATGTGGTGCAGCCGTATTCGATCCTCGAGATGACTAGTGATTGGATAGCCAGTTTTAGATCTGTCTCAGTGATAAAGGGTTTCAGTTTTCTTAAGTAATTCAGGTGGAAGTGGGCGCTCTTGGCCATTGAGTTAATATGGTTTTTCATGTCGAGGTTCTTATCTAGTGTAATTCCTAGTAAAGGAACAGATTCTTGGCTGGCAGGGAGGTAAGGAGTGGTGGTTAACGACTTCTGTATTTATAGTGCTACGATGTCAGAGCTTATGACTTAAAGCACAAAGAATATACAACTCATTATTTTAACAGAGTATAAAGTGTTTTTGAAATGTTATGTTTTGCTGTGGAATGTCACTCATAAGTCACTGCAAACATGGAATGTCACATCAGCAATGCGAAGACGTAGCAGCTACGATATTAACCCTCTGGGCTACCTTACACAAGTGAAAACTGCCACTAGACGAAACTCCCATCTCTCCCCAGCAGGTAAATTAATCACCAGAGTTAACTAGACACTTTGTATGTTGCCCAAAACTGCTCAATATACAAGGAACTTTCTATTGCTTTAAACACAACGACACTGCTACAAAACTGAAAAATAATGCTCCATTACCGAATAGAAGAATATTTACATGTGCAGGCCCATTAAAAACACTTTCCCTGTTACTGTGAAGGTTTGTCTCCGTGTCCAAGGGCAAGGCCAGAGCCTGCAACACACTCTCTTTCTACACATGGCACATAAAGCACTCTATTCCGAGCGCTGTCCTCCTTTCCCTAACCTTACCTCCAGAATAATGTGCATTTTATCTTTTTAGAAGTGCCACCTCAAAAAACTGTGTATAAACTAGGGCAAACGTACCTGCTGTTGCTTGAATCTCCCAACGACCCTCACGCAGCACAAGGAGAGTTGAAAGTAAAGGTATACTCTCACACGACCTGCCCCAGCCAGGCGCCCGAGGTTTAACTGACTCACTCAGTCAAAGTGACACGTGAAGCAAGTTACTCGTTTATGGGCTGAAACTGGGAGAGAGTCGGTTCGGTCAACAGCTTGTGGTGGCCTGTTGAGGTGTACAGCCCTGCCAAGTGTCACACATCTTGTGTGACACTAACGCATTTTAAGTTACATTACCGCATGTGACATGATTGTCACTCAAATCAGGGAACTTAAAAGCTGACTGTACAACCGATATTTGTGGTTTGTAGAGTCTAATATTTTATTAGGTTACAGAAACACAAAGCAGACGGGGCACAGGAGCCTATGCGAGTTCTTCTATAACGTTTTGATGGTTCATCCTGATTGAAAGGTGTTTTGCTTGAATTACCGTAGGCTGACCTGCCAACCTCCCTCGGCACTAATTGGTCCTTATAGCACGCACATGGGTACAGCCGTAACCCGCTCAGCGCGGGATTATTCCTGATAGATGACGTTGGTGAGAGTGGCATCATTCTTGCGCGAGTGGTTGTGGTGGGGAAGGCTGCACAGCACTAGTTATGTCAGTGCGCATCTCTGAGGTTAATAATTTAATTGTAATAAAAAAAAAGGCAGATCCCCGCCGCCGCGACTGACCGAACCCCACAGGGCCATATGTAGGTGGCAAAATACCGGTCGGTAACGGCCGATTTCGGCCGTTACCGACCGGTATTTGTACTTCCAGATGTAGGGGGCCTGAAAATTACAGATTCTGTATATTTACCGAATCGGTAATTTTACCGAATCGGTAAATGTACAGAATCGGAAATTTGGGATGTAGGTGGCACTGGAAACAGTGCCACAGGTCCTTAGAAATTCGTTATTTACCATGAAATACAATGGCATGGTAAATAACGAATTTCTGTGTACATGCACATCTGTGCATGTACACCTGTGCCATGTGGCACACATACATGCCCTAAGGGCATGTATGTGTGTCACATTGCACACAAGCCAGAATCAGGGGTGCAACAGGGTGTCAAAGTCACACCCTGTCCCCCTTGACAAATCGGTAAAATTACCGAATCGGTATTTACCGATTCGGTAATTGCCATTGATTCCTAAGGGCCTCAAGGCCCATAGGAATCAGTGGCAATTACCGAATCGGTAAATACCGATTCGGTAATTACAGAATATTACCGATTCAGTAATATTTAAAGAATTATTACCTACATGGCATTTACCGAATTGTAAATACCGAATCGGTAAAATTCTGTATTTACGATTCAGTAAATGCCATTTACCTACATATGGCCCACAGACTGCAGTGGCTGCTGCCTGGAACCTGAATCTACTGCTCAGACTCATAGCTGCCAAGGTTTCAGATTGTTATTTGTGACATTTTCATAATTTCGGTGTAATTATGAGTGACATTTCAACAACTATGAGTGTCACTTTCTTGCGAGCAAAATCACGCGATTTAAACGAGTGTGATTTACCACCCTTTAACAGTGACCATTACCACTCTCTTACATGCCTTTGTTTTTTTTATAGCGCTACTCTTACCATTGTAGTATGTCAGAGCACTTTACATCACACAGAAACAATGAATCCCAAGTGTATAAATCAGTGTATAGCAAATGTTACATAAGAGGTGTAGGAAAGGAGTCATAGAGCATTCATACTGGGTATAGTTTGAGTGCTTGATTGTGAGAAGCGCTAACTCAGAATTTAAAATGAAATGTACCATTGTGGCTGGGGGTTGTCTTTACTAATAAGAATGGATTTCTACTCAAATGAACCATTTTTGCATTATTAGGATAATGAAAAACTGTGAGAGAAATCAAATCTAACCTATACCTTGGAGTTTCCACACAGCTTTCTGATGAGGGTTAATAGTTCACTGTTCAATATTAAGATTTTAATGTATAAATTGCAACTAATAAATGGATCTCTCGGACAAAAGCAGTAACCCACTGAACTATTTACATTATATGCATTTCTGTGATCTGAATGGTGCACGTGCTTTGCAGCAGGCATATTAACCCTCTGCGCTACTTTTAGGTCAAAACTTCCACTAGAGAAAACTCAATCAATCCCCAGCACGTCCGTTAGTCACCAGTCACAACAACTCCCGCATTCAAAGTCAGCCGCCCGGGGATGATTCAGACCGAGTCTCAGGTCACTGGATGCATTCATGCACTTCACCACGTGCGTTGGTGCGCGGCACTGCGCTCATTGCGTTAAACAGGACAGTGTACAAGTCTACCATAGGCGGGCTCCGCTGCATGGTAAATGTTTGCAGGGCCGTCATTGGTAGCGCTTTCGCGCGCTACCAGATTGACGGCCCGGGTCCCAAACTTGAAGGTGCACTTTTAAAATAAGGTTAGGTGGTGCGTGCAATGCAGTAGCATTTACACACACTGGCCCATCAAGGCTTATTTATGCTGCGCAACGCACTTTGGCTGCCAATGATGATTACTGTCGTGTTCATTATGAAACTGCTGAGGCGCCGCCCGGCCAGCCCCAAAATAGTGCCGCCTGGGGCGGACCCCGCCCCCCCCCAGCTACGCGGCTGGCCCAAATCATCACATATGACTTTTCAAATATCAGTTTGAATTCCCACATGCCAGTCAATATTCTTAGGTATCTATGTCATCCCATCAGATGGGATACAATGTCCGTGTGTACAAAGGTTCTTATTCCAGAACAGAATGGGAGGAGAGACTGGGTGATTCTGATTAGTTAAGAATAAAATAGGTTCCTGGCCAGGGGGTGCAGACTGTGTGCTACTGAATATTAGTCATCTTGAGCACAGGGCCCTCTTTTTAAAGGTGTGCTCTAAAGACAGCTTTAGCTGTTTCACCGGATTCATGTAATTAAAAAAGTGAATAAATGGGGAATATGTAGGAAAGCCAAGAGTGAGCTTCTATAGGCAGTGAGTTCCAAATATTGCCCTGGCTTGGTGGGGTGTAGAGCTAGATACAGACATACTCAATCAGGCTAAGAAGCAATGGGAATGCTCGCTATGGTCCTCGCTACACAGCGCCCTGGTAGCTAAGGACAATAAGTCAATTTGGAAGAAAGTGGCTCTATGACTAAATGGCCCAAGACTGCCATAGAGGTCTCTGTACAGCCGGAAGAGTGGTCAACTAATTTTGGGGACTTGTACGCTCACAGTATTAAGGAGGATGTTGGTTTATAGGATAAGATTCCATCTCGTACTGTTGATGTCCTTGAAATCTCGCTCCATGAAACCCACACAGCAATTAGCTCCTGTATTCCAGCTAGAGCTCCTGGTCCCAACAGAATCCCCAACGATCTGTACAGTGAAGACCCGGAAATATGGGGCACTTACATCAATATGTTATCTAAATCTATTCTTATGGGCATGGAAATCCCCACTTCCTGGAAGTCGGCTGAGATCATACCGATTTTGAAAAAAGGGGATAGGGCAAATCCGGGCAGCTATTGTCTAATCGCATTAGCCTAATAGATTAATTGCAGACATTTTCTTCAAGCAGATCTTGGCCCGCATTCAGGTTTGGATCTTAGAAGGAAATATTTTGTCCAATTTCTAGGCGGGTTTCTTGTCAGTATCAGTACTCTGGACCAGATCTTCCGATTCCTCTGTATCTTTTTGAAAGAAGTTCTAGTCAAACGGGGGAAGTTGTATGGAGCGTTCATGAACCTGCGTATAGCCTTCAATTTTGGTTCCACGAGGCAAACTATGGAAGTTGTTGGCAGAGAGCGGGATCTCTCCAAACGTATTGGACATTTTGAGGTGACTACTTTCAGCAAATAAAGGCCTAAGTCAGGTGGGAGAGGAGGGACAACTAACCGCAACCTTTATGATAAACCACAGAGTTAGACAAGGGTGTGTCTTAACACCCACCCTGTTTATTAATGGGGCAGTAGGGTTTCTCAAAAGAGATGGGTCTGACGACGGGAGGGCGTGGCCAGCCAGCCATCATGGCGGACACGATCCGATAGCGCTCCGCTCTCAGACCCCTACTTTTCCTGTAACTTGGTGCTGTGGCAGTGGAGATTTTGACCTAAGCTGAGGCAGAGCGGACCTGACTGGGAGAGGCACGAAAAGTGCGCAGGGACCGGACGGCCGTTGGTGTGGCCTGCAGCATGGCTGTGACATCGCTGAGGAAGCCGGGCGCTGCCGCAGACCCTGGCGCCCTGAAGGACGGCGCACCCTTGGGGATCTTCGGCCTTGTGTTCATGGGCTGCCTGGGAACAAGAAGCGGACACGCAGCGGCCTCGGAGCAATGCTGATGAGACCTGGGCCTGAGGCTTGGGCGGACCGCTGGCATCACAGCAGGGGGCCCCCGGGGCCTGAACCGGTGAGCGGATTGGTTCTGGCACCGGCCACAACGGCCCGTGCGACCTGCCGGAGACTGGGTTCAGCACCGCCGGAGGAGTGAGGCTGGGCGCGAAAAGTACATTGGGTCCGGACGGCCGTTTGTGAGGCCTTCAGTGCGGCCGCAGCACTGCTGAGGAGGCTGGGCGCTGCTGTGTCACAATTCGTCTGCAAAACTGTGCTAGCTAGCCTCTGCTGTAACTGTTCTGCAGCTGCCTGGGGCCGTCGCTGGGTGCAATGAGCACCTCAGGCGGCGGCCCTTGCATCCAAAATGGACTCTGTACTATCAGCGGTGGAGCGGATCGGCACCACCCTAGAGCAAACCAAAGTATCGCTGGAAGCCAGGATTGATAAAGTTACGTTAGATTTCACTCTCCTTCATGCCGATCATCGTAAGCTGGAAGAGTCGGTCACCGTGCAGAAGCAAACACTTCAGTAGATCCAGCCCGTGGTGCAAAATCACACCATAGCACTTCAGGACATGATTGACCGGGTCCATGTGCTTGAAGACCGCATCGAGGACGCGGAAGGGTGCTCCCGGCGTAACAATGTCCGGGTGGTAGGCCTTCCGGAAAACGAAGAGGAGAAAAACCCAGAGCAGTATATGGAGAACTGGTTGCATGAACTCCTACCTTTGGGGGTGCTGTCACAACACTTTGCGGTGGAAAGGGCGCACAGAGTACCAGCGCAGAAGACGGCCGAGCATCTACATGGTGGTGACACGAAAGATGCGAGAACTGGGGTTGCCTTACTCCTTACTGTTCCCCTCTCGCTCGATTCTTTGATGCACCATCGGATATCTGGGATTGGCTGGAGGAGACGGGGCAATGGACAGGAACGAGACCCTCAGGTCCGAAGGAATGTGGCTGGCGTGAGAGGGGCTCACGGCGACGCTGGCGGCGAGGGGCTCGCCGGAACACGGGCCCTGGCCCAGCTGCACCCAGCCCAGAGAACATACGGCTGGGAGGGCAGGAAGCTCTTGAGGCAGTGGCGACACTTGGCGCAGCAAGTAACGCCACCCGACTGGAAACCCCGGCACGTATTGATCCGGGAACAAGTGGTTCGTCGTCTCCATACACTGTGCTCTCCGAAGACTTAAACATGCCGAAGTGACAACCCAAACAGCAGACCAACTCATGTGACTAAGTAGTGCCATTAGGCGTCCTCTCAGGGCCAGTCCCCTGAGTACTATGCGCAATGTATTTCCTACTATGCCCACGAGCACGCTGTTGAACTGTGTCACAGGCTGAGTGTGTTATCTATCGCCTGAGGGCATGGTGCACCGCGCAATTGTTACACCTGTGGACTTCCACAGCTGTAGTCGACGCTGCACCTACACGACTGACCAGCCTGGGCTTTATTAGGTACCTCTTGCGAGTACAGAAGGCTTCAGATAGGGGCATAATATAGGATAGTCGCTAACACTACACGCGCCCCACTAGCCAATACACTGGACTGACACTTCATAACTGGTGGTTCACCTTGAGGTTTGGACGTATGCCCCGTTAGGAATTCGCCCCACTAGTTGCACTGTTTGCAGTTGTTGTTAAGTTCCAATTGCGGCACACATACACTCCTCTCACTGGGCGGCAGCTCTGGTCCCCCCTCCCCGAGGCGGCTCCCCTACCCCAAGCTGGTGCGACACATCCGGAAACATGACGCACACGAACATAGTGACTTGGAACATATGTGGTATGCACACGTCATCGAAACAATACTCTATCTTTTCATACATGCAGCGGCATGGGGTTGGGATTGCCCTCCTACAAGAGACCCCCATGACCCAAGTAGAACTTGATAAGCTCCGCAGACGCTGGAGGGGGCAGGTGCATGGTACAGTCTTCTCTGCGCATGCGCGGGGCACCCATATATGGATACAGGCGGGTGTCCCCTTCATTTGCAAGGAGACGAGGGTGGACCTAGAGGTGCACCCTCGCTCCGAACACAGACCAATCATCATTCCTAACACACTTGAACCAGGTCCTCCATCTGTACGCCAGCTTTCCCTGGCTGCTTGGCGGGGACTTCAATTTGGTGCTGGATGTACACCTGGACCAATCCTTCCCTCCCCTCCGAGCTGCAACAGTGGTGTCCAGTGTGCAGGCGTTCCAGAGCTGGCTGTCCCATTGGGAGCTACATGACATATGGCGCATACAGCATCCATTAGACAAAGTCTACTCCTACTACTCGTCAGTCCACGATTTGCATGTTAGGTTGGACAGAATGGCAGACACCCAGTCCCTGCTCCCCCTCATTGCAAAATCAGAATACCTGGGGAGAACACATTCCGATCATGCCCCCGTGTGGTTTCAGATAAACTGGGAGGCAGACCGCCCACCTGTCCCCACGTGGCGGCTACAGCCCTCAGCATTGGAGGACGCGGAATTCCGCTCCTCATTAGGCGCGGCCATTCTCACTTAATTTGAACCTAATGAAGGGACTACGAGCAGCACCATGGTAGAGTGGGATGCACACAAGGTAGCTGTCAGGGGGCATTGCATGAGGGCTACGTGGAATACACGCAAAGCACTCTCCACCTCTCTGGTGCTCCTGGAAGCGGATCTCCTGCAATACGAGCGGGAGGAGGAGGGCGTGGGTGAGTGCTCGGGTAGGCTGGGGGACCTTCACGCTAGGCACGCGGTACTCCTGGAGAGGTTAAGGTGTCACAACTATGCAGCACACACAGCCAGAACTCATGCTAGGGCGGATAGAGCGGGCCGACTATTGGCTTGGCTGATACAGCGGGAAGGGCATGGTGCCCCGATAGGTGCCTTGTGTACATTGAGGGGAGAGATGGTGTACACGCAGCGAGAAATTCACTGTGCTTTGACCGAGCACTATACGCAGCTGTACAAGGCGCAAGGGTTTGGCCCCAGGCATGTTCTGGAGGTTTCCTAGGTTCTATCCACTTACCCGTAGCCTCTGAGGAGCAGAGAGGCGCACTTGGGGTACCCCTCACACTGCAAGAGATAGGAGAGGCAATTCGGTCTATGGCATCTGGAAAAACCCCGGGCCAGATGGCCTGCCTGCTGAATACTATAAAGCACACGGGGAAATCCTGATGCCATTACTCCTCAAAGTATACGATAGGGCGATAGAAGAGGGCTCGCTCCCCCCCTCTATGCGGGAAGCGTTCTTGGTTTCCCTCCCAAAGCCAGACAGGGATCCCACAGTTCTGGGCTCCTATCGACCGCTGGTGATGCTTAACGTGGACTATCAGGTTTTTGCTAAGATACTTGCGGATCTAGGTGAGGTGGTCCCTCACCTAGTTCACACCGACCAGAACGGGTTTGTGCCTGCGAGATCCATGTCCTTAAACCTTAGGAGATATTTCAGAGTGGCAGCTGAGGCCTCGAGGGAATGGCCCAGGGCAGGGTGCCTGATATTAGACCTGGAGTAGGCGTTCAATTGCCTGGAGGGGGGTTATCTGTCGGCAGTACTGATGTGCTGTGGACTTTGAATTCCTGCAAATGGTTGATCTTTTATATAAGAACCCCGGAGTTAGGGTGCGCCTGGGTCCTTACATCTCAGAGGCGGTAGCGGTGGGCCGGGGCACCCGTCAAGGATGTCCCCTGTCCCCGCTGCTATTTGCGCTGGCTATCGAACCCCTGGCTACTGCCATCCGGCAGTCGCTGGGCAATGGCATCCCGCTGGGAGATGCAGTCCACCAGGTATCGCTTTATGCAGACCATCTGCTGGTGTTTGTGAGGGATGTGGCATGCATACCGGAACAGCTGGCCCAGTTGCTGCATACGTTCGCTGATGTCTTGGGACTCCGAGTAAATGCAGGTAAATCCTGCCTTTACGCATTAAGTGAAGGGACCGCAGACCCGGGATACCACCTCGGGGGGCATACGAGTCCAATGGAAAGCCGATACCTTTCGATATTTAGGGATACAGATATACCGCCGGCCGACCTCTTTGACGGGAACCTGGGGAGGGCGGTTGCAGCACTCAGGTCTCAGATACGCTTCTGGACCACGCTCCCGCTGACAACCAAGGGCAGAGTGTCTCTTGCCAAAATGGACATGCTTCCCCGACTCCTGTACTACTTTGTCAATCTGCCTCTGTTTATTCCGGCTTCCTTCTTCTCCATGCTCAATAAGCTGTTGCAGGACTTTATATGGGGCACCTCCAGGCACAGGCTGGCACTAGCGAAACTCTTCCTCCCCACTGATAAAGGGGGACTGGCTGACCCCTGTTTTGAGCACTGCTACCTAGCTGCGCAGCTACAATGGGTCGCCCGCTGGTTAGCGGATAAAGGTAGTGAAGATACAGCTACAGTGATGCCACCGTGCTCCCTAGCTCGTATAACTAAGCTTTTTCACCTGTTAGCAGCGATAGAGCGCCCTACCTGCTGTCAGTGGCATACAAGTGCTACCGAAGAGTCTTACGTCTTACCCGTAGCACGATCCCCTACGCGCCTGCTATACCACTGGTGGGCTCTCCATGTGGCGAGGGGGTGCTTACATCCTCCATTCTCGCGAACTGGCGGGAGGCTGACATCCAGACGCTTGGTGATCTCTATAGAGATGGGGCGCTTGTGGCGTACGAGACCCTGGTAGCAGAGGAGTGGCTTCCGCCTGGGGGGTTCTTAATGCACCGTTCACTGATAGCCAAGTTGTCTGCCAGCTGTGGGGACGTGGCAACAGAACCTGAGCAGCACTTAACTCTGCAGTATCTCCATGTCATGGGGCAGGGCAGGCACTTGGTTCGCTGGTTTGCGGCATCGCTACGGGAGCACACAGCAACTAATCTGGGCCCCCTCAGAGGCAAATGGGAGCTGGATTTGGGGAGGCCACTAACTGACAAAGAGTGGGAAAGGGTTCTTAAAAGTCCGGTGCGCATCCCCAGAAATATGCTATTCCGCCAGATTCAGCTTTTCATTGTCCCCAGGGCTTACCTCACGCCTGAGCTGATCAACAAGTACTTATGTTGTACAGATGCGTACTGCCCCAGATGCAATGAGCTGGGAGCGGGACTCCTGCATGCACTGTGGAGTTGTCCTCGGTTGGGCACTTACTGGAGCACCATTAGCGAGCTGCTGAGAAGATGAACAAACTGTACTATTCCCTTCGCCTGGCCCGAATATATTTTACACCATTTCAAGAGACCCCCCCCCCAAGGACAAGGTGTCATCCCGCTTTGTTGACCTGGGGCTCGTGGTGGCGAAGCGCCTCCTCACGAGAAGGTGGAAAGCAGGTGACCCGCCACACGTACGGGCGTGGACTTCCTCCCTCCAGGCGTGGGCCCGGGCAAAATGGACCGCCATACGCCGGGAGGAAACCCTGGTGCATCGGAAGGAACCCATAGCGGAACGCTGGGAGCACATGCTTATTACATTGCAGCGGCTGGATGGGGAGGGTGACACGGGTGGCACGGAGGAGTTAGGGGACACACACGAGGATGAGAGCATACCACAGGCTGTTCCCCCGCTGAATTCCCTTGCCACGTCTAGTTCCTGTTCCAATGAGACATGACGACGGTCACGCAGGCATAGCAGTGGCCTGTGGACGTGCGCATGTTCCGGAGATGGGGGTGGGGGGGTTGGGGGCCCGGGGGAGAGAGAGTGAGAATGGGGGGTGGTAGGAGGATTGTAATGTGATTGTGGTTTTGCCGCTATAGTTAAAGTTTTCTTTTTCTGTTTCATGATGCATGTTATCTAGTCGTATGCTGAAGATGGAGGGTTTTTACCTGACTCATGCGGTTGGGTGAGTACCCGACGTGCTGGCTCTCCTGAAAAGTCCTGGAGTTCGCAATTGGACACGAGCATCATGGTGTGGTCAATTGTAGGCGAATATCTCATGTCTCACTTGTTGCACGCCTTGGCCGTTGTAAACATAATATCGTGTTGTGACCGTGCTTTTATGACTGACTAGCAGCCCGTCCCGACCTTGTCCGGGAGCAATCAGGCTTCCCGGACCCCCGCCCGCCCCGACATTGTGCAGCAGCAGCCCGGCCCCCCGCCCGCCCCGACATTGTCAAGCAGCCCAGGCCCCCACCCGCCCTGTCCCCCGCCCGCCCCGTCCCCCGCCTGCCTCGACATTGTCAAGCAGCCTGGGCCCCCGTCCGCCCCGCCCCGTCAGCCTGCCGGCCCCCCGCTTGCCCCGCCCCCCGTCTGCCCCGACCCCTGCCTGCCCGGAGCCTTACCTCAGCCACCGCTCCTCCCCCGCGCTCCTCATTTCACCGCTCCGCCGCTCCTCGCTGCTTACCGCTCCTCCCGCCTGTCCGCCGGTCCTCACCGCCATTCCGCCATTCGTCACCGCTCCTCCCCCGCGCCATGTCCCCCGCTTCTCCTCGCGTTTCTGGACGCCGCTCATTCCCGCGCTCCTGACGTCAGCATGCAGGTCGCGGCCGGCGCTACTTTGAAGCGACTACTTTTTTTTAATATTAATTTTTTAAATAACACATATTTTCATACTTTATATAGCCTATGTCTATCTGCACACCCTGACAATTACAATGATGTATCGGGTGTGTGGATTGGCACTGTGGTTCCCGAGTTTACCCGCCTAAAAGGTGCAAAGTTCTTCCTTTATAATAGTAGTATAGATATGCCTATACCACCGTGCTTGCAATGTTAATACTTCCAACGAAATTTGTACTGTAACCTGAAAATGCTAATAAAACAGATTTGTTAAAAAAACAAAAAGAGATGGGTCTGATGACCCAAAAGTTTCAGAGAGCCCCTTCTCTTTGCTGACGATACGTTATTGATATCAAAGCCTCCCCAAAGGCTCCAACAGTTATTAAATGATTTTAAACATTTCTGATACAAGCATGGTTTGGAGTTAAAGAATTCAAGAACAAAGTACATTGTATTCTCCACAGGTATTTTTAAGGCACCTAAGAGAAGAATGTATGTAGGTGACCGCACTATTGTATTGGTATCTACCATTGACTGGGATTTGTTAACCCCGAATTTGAGCTGGTCCCCCCACATAGAGAAAGCCCGCCTGTCCCTAATCCAGCAAGCTGCTCATATAATTGAGATCCATAGAATAACGGTGTCAAGGAAGGTGGCCGCAGCACTAGAAATATACAATACAAAAGCTTTAGATTTAGCTACTTATGGAGCAGAGTTGTGGGATGGGAACATCGATTATCTCTGTGACTGAACATCGTTTCGTAAGATCTCTACTCAATCTCCTGGCTAGTAGCCCTTCGATCCCCATCTTCTTTGATTTGGCCCAAAGAAAAATAGCATACAAGATGGAATACAAGCATTTAATGTTCTGGTACCGCTTTTGAACGATAGAGGAGTCTGCCCCTTATCGCGTGGGCGTTTGGGATCTTATGGCATTGTCATGTGTATATAAAATCCCCTGGTCTTGTTTGCTCAGAGAACTATTGAGGAAACTGCGTCTGAAGGATTACTGGATCAACCCTGAGGAGATGCCCTCAATACTGAAAAGTAGGGTCAAGGCAATTGATTGGAAATTTGTTCTAGTGAAGAATGAGTCTAACCCTATAAGTACACTACCTCAACAGTTCACATACTTCAAATCTTTCCCTATTGTCAAATACAGCTTAGATGAGATTGTCCCGCCATTAGCACGGAAATTATTTCTTCAATTTAGGTAAAAGACTCTTCCCACCAATCTGTTGTGAAGAAAATAGCGAGATTATTCTCTTTCTGATGTTATATGTCTTGCATGCATAGGGAGCCCAGAATACCTAATCCACCTACTATTTTTCTGTACACATTATGAGAAACCGAGGGCCAAGTGGATTGTGTAGGCTTATTGGCCATGGCCATTACATAGGCATGCTTAGAATACTTAGCACAGATACTAGCAGAATTGAGGTATTTGGCTTAGCCAAATTCATGTAGACTGCACGGATTAGGCGCTCAAAGTACTTTGTGCAATATACCGAATTCTTAGTATTTATTAGTTTATATTTTGAAACTAAGAGCATGTATCGTTTTATTTGGCTCTCATCTAGATATGGGACTTTTATTGTCCTTTTTATAGAATGAAGTATACTTATTGTTGAGTGATCCCTTGGCTTTTTTGCTTATAGGAAGACTATTTTCTATTTTGAAATCAGTCTTGTGTTTGCAATATTTGTATTGTTTGTGATGTACTTTTAAAGATCTTTGTGATTGATTATAAAGTCATGACGAGGATGGCCTTAATAAACAAGCATTTATAATGCAATAGGTCTCGCACTGACATTATTTTGAGCTATTGACATTGTAAATGACATTGGTTTTTTTGTTCGTTTTTCTTTTGTAAAACATAAATAAAAGGCATTGTAATTTAAAATGCCAATGGCAAAGTGTGGTCCTACACCACAGCATAGAGCAAAACTAAGAAGACACTCGTAGGGGTGGTGACAAAACCTACAGGGGTGGTCTAGCAGTCATCCCTAAAGGACGAGGCAAAAAGGTAGCAAACTGGCACACTGAATAGAGACAAAGAGTGCCAAACAACCACACACTGTAAGGAAGCAGATGGCTAAAAGTCACACAACACAGAAGGAACTGGCAAGCACCTTGCACAGAAGCAAACAGTGGCATACAGGCAGAAAGCCCACATATGGAATTGGTGGAATGGGGGAGGATATATCCAAAACAGGCAGGATGGGGGAGGAATATACCCAAAAGAAACGGTGGTATGGAGGGTTTTAGCCACAACAGTGGGTGGGATGTAAGATACAGCCACAGCAATGGGTGGGGGAAGTGGAAATAGCACCTCTGGTTTGGGGGATGGGGACACACAGAAACGTTTGTGCTTAGCAAACACCGGACACATTAAACTGCTAAACACACACGAATTCAACTCCTGTGGGTCTTCTTCCCCACTGAAGAACCTGCATATCAGGTGGATCATATGACCATGGGGAAGGGCACCTATTTTGCTGCCCTGTACAGGAAGAGGAGGGGCAACTCAGGTCTTCCAACTCACACGGAGACAGTGTTGACGGCATGGCGGCAGGCAACGAAGATGATGGGGTAGGAAGCTAGGCTCACGGAACAAACCCCACTGTGGAAAGGGAATTTCTTGTCGGAGCCCACGCGCCTTAAGGGCCTTCGTGGGTGGAGTTCCATTGGTATCGATCTGCTGTGGGATGTTTGGAAACAGAGGAAGATGCTTGACTGCTCTGCCATGCAAACGGAATATCAGATGGGCGAGGGGGAATTTCTAAAATATTTGCAGGTCAGGCATGCCTTACATTGCCATCTAAAGGATGGGGAGCGGTTGCCAGAGTACTCTCCGCTATAAGATAGACTCCTACTCGATCCCATGGTGGACAAGGCCATCTCACTTACATATAAAAAGTTAATTAATAACACGCCCGATCCGTTGGGACCTTTACGAGAGGCCTGGGAATCTGATGTCGGTCTCCTTGAAGATGAAGACTGTACAGAGGCCCTACAGAGCCCCAGAGAGATACCAGTCAGGGCACGGTTTCGCCTGGTTCAGCTCCGGATTCTCCATCGTTCTTATGTCCCCAGAACTGTGCAACTTCAAATCGAGTTTTGTGGGTTGGACAAATGCATGAGGGGTTGCAATGAGACACAGACATTTTTTCACATCCTGTGGGCGTGCCCATTGATACAGAGGTATCGGAAACCCATTGCGCGGGTTATGTCCATGGTGATGGGCTCCGAGGTCCAGTTGGGCGCCAGATGGTTTCTCCTGGGAGTGGTAGGGGAGGTAGTGTGGCCCAAATGGGCTACTATTTGGCTAAAGCTGGCAGGAGTGGTGGCCAAACGAAATATAGCTAGACTGTGGGGTGCCGCAGAGGTTCCATCAATCGAAGGATGGGAAATGGTCTTGATTGGTGTCAACGAGCTGAACTTGTGGTGTACCAGAGCCGAGAATGCCCACGTAAATGGGAAAAGATCTGAGAGGCATGGATGGCTTTCCGGGGAGATTTATTAACTGATTGAGGGGTGCCGGGGGGAGGGGGGGCGATTTGGGGGTCCACTGGACTATTACTGGCCTAAGGGCATTTGCTATATACTGTACTATCACTACTCAGCTGACCCACTGCTATGTGTATTGTCTGATTAAATGGAAAGCTTTATTTTGTTAATAAAAAGATGTTTAAAAATCTAAAAATAATTCAACTCCTGGACAAAGGCAAACAATGAGTAACAGCGCGCCCCGCAGCGCAGAATAATGAAAAGTTACACTAAAAGCGGTGGAAACTTTTCGACCCAAAAAACAAATCACAATTAATGAAGCAACAAAGTTTCACTAGAAGGGGAAAAAAGAAACAATTTGTAGGTATGCAGGCGGAAGGTTAGAGATTTTTGAAAGCCCCTACCTCCACCAAAATACAATGGCACTAACTGAAACAATTAATATTCTGGGAGGTAATAATGTGCACTTTAATGCTCCGCCGAGAAGACCCCTGAGCTGGAATGCAGGGAGTTAAGCGCCCCCGCCCATGTTTCCGATTAAAGCTAGATACCCTCCCGGGACCGGGGCAGGCTGTGCGGATTGATGCAAACATACAGGGCCCGCACTGCAGGGCAGCTTCAATAAATGCAGGAGGGGGTGCATCTCCAGTAGACCTTAATAAAAAGTCAGTTCTGGGGAATGAAAGAAAGCTATGTTCCACTTACAAGGAAGGGAGATCGCTGAACTCTGAGTGACTTTGAGCCACAGTCCTTGGGCCCCTTTGAACTTCCGAGTGCAGGGACGTGCGCTGCACCATGAGGTTGTAAATGTGAATAGGTGGCCCACACGTGTCTTTTGTAAAGTGCACATTTACCCCGAGGATTTCGGTGCACGAGCCAACACATATACAAAGATACATATTAGCAACTTCGGAAGGAAGAACGACTGGGCGTAACCTCCTTGATTCCAAACTAGGAGCAAAACACAGACCCCTGCAGAGTGTGCATTAGCCCACTGAGACGTCAGACCTGACTTCACATCAGTGAAAGGGGACTGTGGCTAGAGATTGCATACTGCTCAGGAGTGGGTCGCACCCCCTACGCACCTTACAAAGACTCAGGGGCGTAGGAGACTCTAAAATTCTGGGGGGGACAGGGACAACCTTGTGGACTTTCCAGTGACCCTATACAAAGCACCGCCCGTTAAACAAATACAATCGCATACTTTCAAAGTGAAATATTGAGAAAAGCAGGTATGTTGTCACAGTTTGCATGTATGCTTTATTGTTATTTACATTCTTATAGTAATCAGACCAAATGTTAAAAAACATGTATATGAAACTTGCATTTTCGTGCACCAAGCAAGCAAAGGTCGCTGACTTAGGGGTGGGGGCGTCGTGTTTGCAAGTGCATTATGGTTTGAAAAGTACCTGCTGCTGCATTCCTGTTCTCCAGCAATTTTCAGGCACCAATAAAAATGTGAAGATAACTTCGGTGAATAATGTTCTTTATTGAGATAGATCGGAGGTCTGTCTAGTGGACGTTTTGACTCTTGATAAGGTAGCCACAGTGGGGTAATATGCCTGCTGCAAAGAACGTGTACCCCGCAGATCACAAAATGCATATCATTTAAATAGGTCAGTGAGTTACTGCTTTTGTCTGAGAGATTCTTTTGGTATTTGCAGTTTATAAGTTAAAATCCTAACATTGAACAGTGAGCTATTAACCGTCATCAAAGAGCTGCATGAAAATTTCAAGGTATAGATTAGAACGGTATGATTTATCCCCCATCTTTCCTTATCCTAATGTTGGAAAATGGGTTCATTAGGATAGAAATCAATTCCGATTATTAAAGAGAACCCCCCAACCATGGTGTTATGTTTTACATTCTGAGTTTGTGCTTCTTTAGTGTTGCAAAGCCATCCTGTGCCCTGGGAACTCCCCAACATTTTGCTGGCTGGTACTGGTGGTACTTGACTCTGACTGATCCTGGCCTCTGCCTGAACAGGCACATGGCCAGTGCTATTCTAAAAGAGACTCTTAAAGATACAGTGAAAACACCTACATACACTAGGGTGCACTATGGGTTAGGGTACCCCTATGATTGCCATGCCCTCTCCTATAAGACCCTAGTACATAATAGGGACCCTAGAATATATTAGGACATGGCAGTTTAGAGGCCAGCAGCCCTTTCTGCGTTTGCATGTGTGCACTGCTGAAGCCTGAGGTCCGTTTAAAAGTAGCCTTGTGTTGTAGGACTGCTTTTAAAATGCAAATTGTGCCCAAACTTGACTTTTGGGTTTGGGGAACTTACAAATTGATCAACTACAATGATGGGGCAAAATTAAGTAAAGTGGAAACATTTTCTCAACTTAACTATCATATTTGCCACATAATACATCATCTGCTGCATAATCTAATGATTTGACCCCAAAAAATGTTGTAGCTCAAATGGATCAAAAATTACTAAAAGAAATGTGACTTATGTTGCTGTGAAGTGTAGGGCCCTTTGCAAAGGTTGACTGGTCACCTTTCTCACTGCTTCATTTGTATGTTACACAGGTACTAATGAGGCAAAAGCTTTGCAGCGGCTGTTAGTATGTATAACATTGTCAAAATAATAAAGTATCATAAGTATCATAAAATGCACCGCATTACGCTGCAGCCTTTTTATTGTTGCATAATTTAGTCAACACTGCGACATCATTTTGGCCTCCATTGCTGCATAACTCCAGTGGCCCGAAAGCAGGCTGCCCATGTTAAAAGTATTTGTGCATGAAGCAGAGACCATGAAGTTTGCAAACTTAGGGACTGATTACATTGGCAGGCGGACTTCAGTCCATCCACCATCGAATCGGAGAATGGGACCGCTGGCCTACAAGGTGGCGGCCCCACGATAGGCATTACAATGCGACCGCCACTACGGCGTTCGCAGTGCCTATCTTTTACATTGCGGGAGAAAATTACAAAAAACAATTTGATGGACAGAATGTAGATCAATGTCTTACATTCACCCCAGTACAAGGATCTGGACCTAAATCCATCGTTTTTTGCACTCCACACCACCCTGGGTCAGATATTATGCAAATCAGCTCTGACCCTGTGCCCCATGGGAACAGTCCAGTCCGAACTACACAGCCATATCTTTCCCAGACCGGAATCAAGCATCCGAGGACCGGACCGGTTTCGAGGTAACACCTCTCATCAGCCCGGCTAGCTTGACTCCAGTGGTGTGGAGGCTCTGGGACCCACGTCTGAGCTACCCCAGTACACTCAGGGAGAAAATTACAAAAAACAATTTGATGGACAGAATGTAGATCAATGTCTTGCATTCACCCCAGTACAAGGATCTGGGCCTAAATCCATCGTTTTTTGCACTCCACACCACCCTGGGTCAGATAATGGCTTTATGCAAATCAGCTCTGACCCTGTGCCCCATGGGAACAGTCCAGTCCGAACTACACAGCCATATCTTTCCCAGACCGGAATCAAGCATCCGAGGACCGGACCGGTTTCGAGGTAACACCTCTCATCAGCCTGGCTAGCTTGACTCCAGTGGTGTGGAGGCTCTGGGACCCACGTCTGAGCTACCCCAGTACACTCAGGGAGAAAATTACAAAAAACAATTTGATGGACAGAATGTAGATCAATGTCTTACATTCACCCCAGTACAAGGATCTGGGCCTAAATCCATCGTTTTTTGCACTCCACACCACCCTGGGTCAGATAATGGCTTTATGCAAATCAGCTCTGACCCTGTGCCCCATGGGAACAGTCCAGTCTGAACTACACAGCCATATCTTTCCCAGACCGGAATCAAGCATCCGAGGACCGGACCGGTTTCGAGGTAACACCTCTCATCAGCCCGGCTAGCTTGACTCCAGTGGTGTGGAGGCTCTGGGACCCACGTCTGAGCTACCCCAGTACACTCAGGGAGAAAATTACAAAAAACAATTTGATGGACAGAATGTAGATCAATGTCTTACATTCACCCCAGTACAAGGATCTGGGCCTAAATCCATCGGTTTTTGCACTCCACACCACCCTGGGTCAGATAATGGCTTTATGCAAATCAGCTCTGACCCTGTGCCCCATGGGAACAGTCCAGTCCGAACTACACAGCCATATCTTTCCCAGACCGGAATCAAGCATCCGAGGACCGGAGCGGTTTCGAGGTAACACCTCTCATCAGCCCGGCTAGCTTGACTCCAGTGGTGTGGAGGCTCTGGGACCCACGTCTGAGCTACCCCAGTACACTCAGGGAGAAAATTACAAAAAACAATTTGATGGACAGAATGTAGATCAATGTCTTACATTCACCCCAATACAAGGATCTGGGCCTAAATCCATCGTTTTTTGCACTCCACACCACCCTGGGTCAGATAATGGCTTTATGCAAATCAGCTCTGACCATGTGCCCCATGGGAACAGTCCAGTCCGAACTACACAGCCATATCTTTCCCAGACCGGAATCAAGCATCCGAGGACCGGACCGGTTTCGAGGTAACACCTCTCATCAGCCCGGCTAGCTTGACTCCAGTGGTGTGGAGGCTCTGGGACCCACGTCTGAGCTACCCCAGTACACTCAGGGAGAAAATTACAAAAAACAATTTGATGGACAGAATGTAGATCAATGTCTTACATTCACCCCAGTACAAGGATCTGGGCCTAAATCCATCGTTTTTTGCACTCCACACCACCCTGGGTCAGATAATGGCTTCATGCAAATCAGCTCTGACCCTGTGCCCCATGGGAACAGTCCAGTCCGAACTACACAGCCATATCTTTCCCAGACCGGAATCAAGCATCCGAAGACCGGACCGGTTTCGAGGTAACACCTCTCATCAGCCCGGCTAGCTTGACTCCAGTGGTGTGGAGGCTCTGGGACCCACGTCTGAGCTACCCCAGTACACTCAGGGAGAAAATTACAAAAAACAATTTGATGGACAGAATGTAGATCAATGTCTTACATTCACCCCAGTACAAGGATCTGGGCCTAAATCCATCGTTTTTTGCACTCCACAAAAAAAAAAAAAAAAAAAGAAACGATGGATTTGGGCCCAGATCTTCGGACTGGGGTGAATGTGTGACATTGATCCACATTCGGTTCATCACCTGTTTTGTTTGCAAATTCCGCCCTAAGTGCGCTGGGGATGCTCAGACGTGGGTCTCAGGCACTCCACACCACTGGAGTCAAGCTAGCCGGGCTGATGAGAGGTGTTACCTCGAAACCGGTCCGGTCCTCGGATGCTTGATTCCGTTCTGGGAAGGACATGGCTTTTGTAGTAAGGACTGGACTGTTCCCATGGGGCACAGGGTCAGAGCTGATTTGCATATCGCCATTGTCTAACCCAGGGTGGTGTGGAGTGCAAAAAAACGATGGATTTGGGCCCAGATCTTCGGACTGGGGTGAATGTGTGACATTGATCCACATTCGGTCCATCACCTGTTTTGTTTGCAAATATCTTTTACATTGCAGCAGGTGCTGCTGGCTGCAACATCCACCGCAATATAAAAACTGACATGTTAAATATATCACTGCACTACGTGGAAGGCACAATGCGGTGCCTGCCACATGGTGCAGTGATAAGTAGGGGGGCATCTTAGATGCCCGCCACGTGCCATGCCTGGGGGCTGGGGGGATAGGGGCCTGCTAATGCCCAATGTCCCTTTCTGCCAACTTTTCCATGGCGGGTAAACGGCCATGGCTAGGCTGTCGGGTAAGGGATATCGTAATCTCTACTGTGGTGCCTGGTAGGCACCACCAGCATTGTAGGAACCACGAGCCACTCCACCGCACTGGCAGGCTCAAGGAGGCATTCGGGTGCGTGGCGGCTGGTCTTTCCGATCCCCAGGGAAACACCCGCCATTGTAATATGGCTGGCGTTGATGCAGTCACCGATGGCGGTGGGACCGCCACTGACGGGGTGATGTGGCGGTCCCACCACTATTATAATCACCCCCTAAGTTTAGTGTGCATGCAAATCCTACTATTCCAACCCTAGGTAAGTTGCACCACTACTGCTGAAATAAGCCAATGGAGGTACCAATGGGTGAGCTGGACTGGTTTCAAGGGTCTTATGACCTCAGTGGCAGAGTCCCGGTCAATCTAGGGTGTGCTTCTTCGTGTGCCTTCTCGCAAGACTGGAGGTGAACTGCAGTATGGATTGTGGTGGACAGGCCTTCAAGGTTAACTCACACTTTCCACCGCTGGGGTCTACCTGCGGGTGCTAAGACACCAGGGCTTCTAAGTTCTATCAGGCCTTCTAAGGTGTAGCATCGGAACGAGCTCTGTCAGGAGAGTGGTCTAGTGGGCTGGTCATGAAGTCTGAAAATGGTACTCCAGTTCCAAATTGAGCAGCTCTGGCCAGAGTGCCACATCCTCTCCCCCACTAAACACCATACTGCCCCAATGAGAGAAACTCGCACTGCCTTCAGCTACAACTCAATTGTGCTGCGACTAAATTCAAATTATGCACTAGACAACAGTAAAATGCTGCCTGAAAAAAATTACCACCACCCTGGAAAAAGCAAACACTCATAAGGAATGCAAGAATAAGCAAAGCACGTGAAATGTATTGAGGAACAACATGGTTACCTTAACAGTTTTAAACTCATTATTCAGAAATCAGTAAGTGATTTTGCCTGAAAAGTTCAGGACATGGCTACAGGTCCAGGAACGACCCGTTTCAATGTCCATTGCTTATATCCTTTCAAAATGTAAGCAGTTTGTTTTAAAACAGACCACATCCTCAAGCACAGAGCCGTTATATAACCTAAAATAATTAAAACAGTTGAAAACTATCATATTAAACGTTTACACTCCACCCTTTAACCAGGTATTGCAGTCCCTTTAGGAATGGTACACTTTCCCACCCTAGGAAAATAATGTTGTTCAAAGAAAGAAGAAAAAAAGAAAGTAGCCCTTTCACTGGCAAACTCTGTAAAGTGGTGCTAATGTGTGTGGGTGTAAATAACAATCTGGCCTGTCTGCTTTATTTAGGTATTTAATTATTTTTTCTCTCTGCCTGAGGTATTTCTTTGGAATTATAAAACAGTCAGTAAATGAGGACATTTCCAGCCAAAGTGTCCGCCTATTTTGGATCCATTTCAAAGGGGAACAAATAAAGAAAAGGAGAGGCAAGAGAGAGTACAAGAGCTGTCTCTTGAAATCATAACTTAAGGAGGAGCAAGACAGAAAGAGATGGAGGAATAAAGAGAGAAAGAGGGGAGGAGGCAGCTGCCAAATGCATATCAGGAGAAGTGGACACTGTCCTTGCCTTCTCTGGGTAGGAAGGAAAAGAGACAGAGTTTTTTTTCCTTCTCTGCCCTTCCCAGAACACGAGCCTTACTGCAGAATAACAAAGGTCAAAGGGCGGGTAGCCTGTTTGACTCCTGGCAGGTCAAGTGCAGGGCCATTAGGTGGTGCTTTCACGCACTAATGACCCTGTGAATAACAGAAGGGAGAGGGGACATTCTTTTGTCCCCTCGTTCCCCCCACCCTTGTCCCCCGTGTCCCTCCCACTCCAAAATCTGGGGGGGATATATCCCATGCGTCCCCCACACTTCCTACGCCCATGCAAACACTGTCCTGTGCTCCGGGCATATTGCGAGATTTGAGCGTCATTACACCAGACCGTCTCTCATCCTTCACAGCTGCCAACTGCCTATGTGGGATGGGAGGCTCACTTACTTTGGCACTGTGTTCATTGTTCCATTTACCTCCCACTGAGGACTATATAACCCCGATGCGTGACAGTCCTGATGTGGACCAAAAGGCAATTCTTACCTTTTATGCGCTCTCCCGCCCCAGCCAGGAGAGGCGGGGCCCGGGGTGGGGGCAGGAAACACCCGGACGAGGAGGTCCTGGCATATTCAGGAAATGGGCTGTGAGCACAGGCAGGGAGGGGACTGCCTGGTGGGTGTGCTACTCCGGATGGGGCAAGGGGCACATATGGGTAAAAGGGGGATTCACAGCTGAGGATCCTGCTGTGAAGAGTGGAGACGTGACCTGTGGGAACAAGCACCGCCTGTGCCACTATTCATCTTTCCTTGGCAGACCCCGGGAGCAGCAGCCCGTGCTCCATGTCTCACCCCAGGCCAGTAGAAGCTGATCATCTCTGCATCGTCCAAATGTAACAGTAGCCCGTGATCTCACTACTACGAGGCACCCACAGCCAGTCTCACCAAGGCCACCTACGGTCCACGCGCAAGGTCTCACTCGCAGACAGCTACAGTCCAGGCGCCAGAACTCACCCAAAACAGCATCTCCTACTCCCAAATAAGAGCGCGATGACCCTGAAGCAGATGCTGCGCTCCGAATTAAAGTTAAACATTTTTTTTAAATAAACAGAGCGTGGTGTCCTGGAAGTGGATGCCGCGCTGAACTTCAAAGTTTTAAAAAAAGCTCTCCAAAGTCAGCCGCTTTCACTTTGAGTGAAAGTCACAGTGGAAAATATTCACAATACATCAAGGAACAACACATGATCTATAATAGAAAAATTATGACAACACCAAATAGCTCATTCAACAAATGATTGTGATTTAATAAATATCACATGGATTGACCGCAGATCCAAATTATAGAGATATAATGTATCTAACATTTAGCATTTTTTGAGAATCAGGAGGAACTGCACACAAAAAGAAGATCTTTTCAATGAATCTGATGATTTAATCAATAGACTTATTGAACAAGGATACCCAAAGCGACTGGTCAAGCGGGCCAGAAAAAGAGCCTGGCACAATCAAAGGGAATCGTTGCTTAGCCCTAAAGAAAACTCCAACGCGAACATGGACAGGTTGATCTGTGTTACAACGTTCAACACACAGAGCAATGAAATTCGGCAAATCGTCAATAAACATTGGCCGATGGTGGCAGACGAGTTGCAGTTACCAAACCCATCCATGCATTCATTCAGAAAAGGTAAAAATGTCTGAGACCATGTGGTCAGATCATTCCTGGACCCACTGCCAAAACCCACTATCCAATCTATGTGGCAACTTCCGGACATAGTGGGGGACACTATAAATGTGGGAACTGCAAGGCGTGCAGTCTGACAATTGAAACCAAACAGTTCCACCATAACAATTGCACAACAGATCTAAAAACAAACACAAATTGCAATACAAGAAACGTCATCTATGCAATGATCTGCCCTTGCCAAAAGGTCAAGTCCCGAATACTGCAGCACTGCAGCAGGATAAGGTGCGGGACCATGGGGGCACCAATGATAGAACACTTTCAAACTCTGAACCATCCCCCAGAATCCATTAAATGGTTGGTTATCGACGCAATCACACTGGGAATTAGGGGAGGTGACTTAGGTCTAATTCTGAATACTAGGGAATGTAAGTGGATGGATCGATTTAGCTCTGTATATAATGGCCTCAATGAGATGGATGTAACATATGCCCAACTATCGCTAGTAAATGGACAGTAGAAGGCAGATGTCTTTCATAACATGACACTGTCTGGGTCCTACTTCCTTAATGTCTCTCAGATTGTGCGCCAGTTAAGCGGGACAGCCGCTTTTACCATTGACCATGAACATTGCAACAGTGTGCTAATCTATTTGTTTCTGTAATTCTTTACAGATTATGTGCCAAATGAGTGGGACAGCTATAGTAATCATTCTCTGTGAACCATATTGCGCTGAGTTAATCTGCCTAGTGTGGATACATGCATCCTTTTTGATGATCTATCTTTAACATGAAATGTAGCTTACTGTCAGGTCTATTTGTAGTTGATCACATGCCCACTGATATAACAATGGTCGTTTTGCACGTATGTCTGTCCCCATTAAATATCTTGTGAATGTTCACCTACAATATAGGCACTCCCATGGCCTTTACTCTCATTATCTATTATTTTCCATGTTTATATATTTTTAGTTCCTTCATGCTCCTTTACTCCCACTTCTTCTTATTTACCACATTTATTTTCAATTCCTTCATACACCATTTAGCCATTGTCAATGCTAGCATAGCTGCATTCGCATTATAGACAAGTCGTTTAACCCTCCTTTCACTCGGACGCATTCTTTTAACTAGAAGCACCGCAGATACATGTTCTGCCATCGACATACTGCCTTCTCCAGGTCACAGGCAGATTGACGAATCATCCCCGTTACCAAGCAACTCTGACATATACGTGCCTGGCGTGCACGCTGTATTTGAGTATTTAAGCCTGACACGTGACACCATTTCGGTGTTAGCTGTCAGAAGTTTCATTGCAATCGTAAGGTATGTTGATCAGATATCCTAGGCTGGTGACCGTACAGAAATGTTTGTATCTGAAAGAGACACGTTAGTGATAGATTGCTTACCTTAGAAAATCCCCAAGAGTCAGACTGGATCCGGAAAGCCTTCGTCAGCAGTACCCCTGCGCGTCGATAGGAGTCGTGGTACGGATCCGCGTGCGTCGCTGGCGTCGTATTCGCCGAGATGACGTCACTGGAGCTGCTTAGACGCGCCCACGCGCGTTGACGTCTGTTCTTTCTTTTTCCGCACCAGCAAGCGCAGATCCAGAGAGAGCGGTACCCCGTCAACTTGTTGACTAAAGATTTGTTTGATTAAATTGTAAGTAGAACTTACCTGGTGCATAGGGATGCCCGGTTTCAAGCTTTGCGAGGCCTGTCAGCACACGATGCCGCTGACGGACCCGCACCGTGAGTGTCTCTTCTGCCTGGGGCATGACTGCCTAGTCGTGTTCCCACTGCTGAGCCATGGCCCCGAAAACTTTGCGGGAGCGGTCCCGAAAGTGGCTGGAGGCCTGGGAGTCAGCCCCACGTCGTTTTAGGTCCCGGTCTCGCGGGAGGTCGAGGGCCCGGTCGCAGAGCAAGCACCACCATTCGAAGTCTTCGCAGTCGGAGTCAGGTAAAGCGAAGCACAAAAAGTCTAAGAAGCGTTGTCGCTCTTCATCATCTTCTCACTGGTCGTGGGACACCGCTGAGGGGGCAGGTGGCACCGCCCCTGCGGCCCCGCCGGAGTCTGAGCAGTTACAGACGGCTTAACCACCTTTCCCGGGTCCATCGGCAACTCCAGCCGAATTGCAAGAGTTAGTGTCTGCAATGGCATGTATCTTCGGCCCGTGCGGCCCCGTCCGATCGCCTTCGGGCCCCACTGTTCCGAGTTCCTCGACGTCGCCGGCTCCTGCCCAACGTCGTTGACGCCCATAGGCCTCCATGGACTCTAGCCGGGGCTCCCCGTTCTTGCTGGCGGACCCCGTACGGCCCCCACTGACATAGACGTTGCCGGTGGTGCCAGCGCCGACTGCACCGATGCCGATTTACAAAAAGGGGGTGGTGATGAACAGAGTGTCTGAGTTAAACAGACCACTCTTACCCAGTCCAAAGATCAGGGCTTGATCCATCACCGTTATTTATCTCACTGCCCCATCCCAGCTCAGAACCTGGCTATATGCAAATCAGTCTGCCCCTGGCCCAGTGCATCATGGGAACAGGGCAGACTAAACTACCAAGCCAATTCTTCACCAGAAAGGAGACAAGCTACCGGGGACCGGTTTCTGGCATTTCAGCCTTCTTCGGCCCGGCTTGCTTGAATCCTGATGGAGCAGTGAGAAAGGGACTCATGTCTGAGTATACCCTGCCACACCTATAGTGGCCAAAAACGATTTACAAAAAGGGGGTGGTGATGAACAGAGTGTCTGAGTTAAACAGACCACTCTTACCCAGTCCAAAGATCAGGGCTTGATCCATCACCGTTATTTATCTCACTGCCCCATCCCAGCTCAGAACCTGGCTATATGCAAATCAGTCTGTCCCTGGCCCAGTGCATCATGGGAACAGGGCAGACTAAACTACCAAGCCAATTCTTCACCAGAAAGGAGACAAGCTACCGGGGACCGGTTTCTGGCATTTCAGCCTTCTTCGGCCCAGCTTGCTTGAATCCTGATGGAGCAGTGAGAAAGGGACTCATGTCTGAGTATACCCTGCCACACCTATAGTGGCCAAAAACGATTTACAAAAAGGGGGTGGTGATGAACAGAGTGTCTGAGTTAAACAGACCACTCTTACCCAGTCCAAAGATCAGGGCTTGATCCATCACCGTTATTTATCTCACTGCCCCATCCCAGCTCAGAACCTGGCTATATGCAAATCAGTCTGTCCCTGGCCCAGTGCATCATGGGAACAGGGCAGACTAAACTACCAAGCCAATTCTTCACCAGAAAGGAGACAAGCTACCGGGGACCGGTTTCTGGCATTTCAGCCTTCTTCGGCCCGGCTTGCTTGAATCCTGATGGAGCAGTGAGAAAGGGACTCATGTCTGAGTATACCCTGCCACACCTATAGTGGCCAAAAACGATTTACAAAAAGGGGGTGGTGATGAACAGAGTGTCTGAGTTAAACAGACCACTCTTACCCAGTCCAAAGATCAGGGCTTGATCCATCACCGTTATTTATCTCACTGCCCCATCCCAGCTCAGAACCTGGCTATATGCAAATCAGTCTGTCCCTGGCCCAGTGCATCATGGGAACAGGGCAGACTAAACTACCAAGCCAATTCTTCACCAGAAAGGAGACAAGCTACCGGGGACCGGTTTCTGGCATTTCAGCCTTCTTCGGCCCGGCTTGCTTGAATCCTGATGGAGCAGTGAGAAAGGGACTCATGTCTGAGTATACCCTGCCACACCTATAGTGGCCAAAAACGATTTACAAAAAGGGGGTGGTGATGAACAGAGTGTCTGAGTTAAACAGACCACTCTTACCCAGTCCAAAGATCAGGGCTTGATCCATCACCGTTATTTATCTCACTGCCCCATCCCAGCTCAGAACCTGGCTATATGCAAATCAGTCTGTCCCTGGCCCAGTGCATCATGGGAACAGGGCAGACTAAACTACCAAGCCAATTCTTCACCAGAAAGGAGACAAGCTACCGGGGACCGGTTTCTGGCATTTCAGCCTTCTTCGGCCCGGCTTGCTTGAATCCTGATGGAGCAGTGAGAAAGGGACTCATGTCTGAGTATACCCTGCCACACCTATAGTGGCCAAAAACGATTTACAAAAAGGGGGTGGTGATGAACAGAGTGTCTGAGTTAAACAGACCACTCTTACCCAGTCCAAAGATCAGGGCTTGATCCATCACCGTTATTTATCTCACTGCCCCATCCCAGCTCAGAACCTGGCTATATGCAAATCAGTCTGTCCCTGGCCCAGTGCATCATGGGAACAGGGCAGACTAAACTACCAAGCCAATTCTTCACCAGAAAGGAGACAAGCTACCGGGGACCGGTTTCTGGCATTTCAGCCTTCTTCGGCCCGGCTTGCTTGAATCCTGATGGAGCAGTGAGAAAGGGACTCATGTCTGAGTATACCCTGCCACACCTATAGTGGCCAAAAACGATTTACAAAAAGGGGGTGGTGATGAACAGAGTGTCTGAGTTAAACAGACCACTCTTACCCAGTCCAAAGATCAGGGCTTGATCCATCACCGTTATTTATCTCACTGCCCCATCCCAGCTCAGAACCTGGCTATATGCAAATCAGTCTGTCCCTGGCCCAGTGCATCATGGGAACAGGGCAGACTAAACTACCAAGCCAATTCTTCACCAGAAAGGAGACAAGCTACCGGGGACCGGTTTCTGGCATTTCAGCCTTCTTCGGCCCGGCTTGCTTGAATCCTGATGGAGCAGTGAGAAAGGGACTCATGTCTGAGTATACCCTGCCACACCTATAGTGGCCAAAAACGATTTACAAAAAGGGGGTGGTGATGAACAGAGTGTCTGAGTTAAACAGACCACTCTTACCCAGTCCAAAGATCAGGGCTTGATCCATCACCGTTATTTATCTCACTGCCCCATCCCAGCTCAGAACCTGGCTATATGCAAATCAGTCTGTCCCTGGCCCAGTGCATCATGGGAACAGGGCAGACTAAACTACCAAGCCAATTCTTCACCAGAAAGGAGACAAGCTACCGGGGACCGGTTTCTGGCATTTCAGCCTTCTTCGGCCCGGCTTGCTTGAATCCTGATGGAGCAGTGAGAAAGGGACTCATGTCTGAGTATACCCTGCCACACCTATAGTGGCCAAAAACGATTTACAAAAAGGGGGTGGTGATGAACAGAGTGTCTGAGTTAAACAGACCACTCTTACCCAGTCCAAAGATCAGGGCTTGATCCATCACCGTTATTTATCTCACTGCCCCATCCCAGCTCAGAACCTGGCTATATGCAAATCAGTCTGTCCCTGGCCCAGTGCATCATGGGAACAGGGCAGACTAAACTACCAAGCCAATTCTTCACCAGAAAGGAGACAAGCTACCGGGGACCGGTTTCTGGCATTTCAGCCTTCTTCGGCCCGGCTTGCTTGAATCCTGATGGAGCAGTGAGAAAGGGACTCATGTCTGAGTATACCCTGCCACACCTATAGTGGCCAAAAACGATTTACAAAAAGGGGGTGGTGATGAACAGAGTGTCTGAGTTAAACAGACCACTCTTACCCAGTCCAAAGATCAGGGCTTGATCCATCACCGTTATTTATCTCACTGCCCCATCCCAGCTCAGAACCTGGCTATATGCAAATCAGTCTGTCCCTGGCCCAGTGCATCATGGGAACAGGGCAGACTAAACTACCAAGCCAATTCTTCACCAGAAAGGAGACAAGCTACCGGGGACCGGTTTCTGGCATTTCAGCCTTCTTCGGCCCGGCTTGCTTGAATCCTGATGGAGCAGTGAGAAAGGGACTCATGTCTGAGTATACCCTGCCACACCTATAGTGGCCAAAAACGATTTACAAAAAGGGGGTGGTGATGAACAGAGTGTCTGAGTTAAACAGACCACTCTTACCCAGTCCAAAGATCAGGGCTTGATCCATCACCGTTATTTATCTCACTGCCCCATCCCAGCTCAGAACCTGGCTATATGCAAATCAGTCTCTCCCTGGCCCAGTGCATCATGGGAACAGGGCAGACTAAACTACCAAGCCAATTCTTCACCAGAAAGGAGACTGCACCGATGCCGGCATCTATTTCTTTTCTGACGTCGGTACGGTGCCGGAGGGATGTCTTCCGGCACCGATTCCAACGCCAGTGGGGGACTTTTACCCTTTTGTTCACCCACGTGCTCGTCCCCTCGTGCAGGAAGGGGAGGATTGGGAAGGGTTTTAAGACCCTCTTGAAGCACAGTGCGAGCCCGTCCCTGACTGGGATGAGGAGGTGGAGGCCGGTGGCCCGGATTACACTCCGGCACCTGGTTCCACATCCCCTTCAGCTACTTTAGAGAAGAGTGGTTCCTTTTCCACAGTGCTACGTAGGGCGGCCGAGGCTCTCGGTCTCGAGCTCCCTACAGTGGCTGTCAGGACCAACCTACTGACTACAAAACCGCTGTTGCCGTTTAATAAGGCAACTTTCTGGTGTGCTTTTGGGCACTTGGTCCCGGCCCAACACAGGGGCTCCTGTGGATAAGGGTGTGGGTCGACGTCATCGCTCGGCTCCGGGATGACCCTGCCTTCCTCACCCAGCACCCCACACCTGAAAGTTTGTTGGGTCAGGCCTCCACGTCCCGAGTGCATTTCCTTCTGCTCCACCAGAAAAGGAATCCAAGAAATTGGAGCTGTTTGGCAAGAAGATTTATTTTTCCGCAAGTTGTGGACTGCGGTCTGTGAACACTGCCTGTCTCTTGGGCCGCTATTCCCATTCTGTATGGGATGCGGTTGAGCAGGTGCTACCTCAGTGTCCGAAGGAGGCTCTGACAGTTCTCTGCCGAGATTTTATGGAGGGGAGAGATGCGGCCAAGTTCACTATACGTTGTGGTCTTGATACCACTGATTCACTGGGAAGGGCGATTTCCACAATGGTGGCGTTACGTCGTCATGCCTGGTTGAGGACAGAATACTTTGATGGACATGCCCTTTGATGGCGCCAGCCTCTTTAGTGATAAGGCGGATTCCACATTGGAGCGTTTTAAGGACTCTCGGGCCACGGCCAAGTCCTTCAGCCTCTCGGCCACACGTACTCCTTTCACTTCCAACTTTCGTTCCTTTCGAAGCTCCAGAAGAGGCGTGCAAACATGTTCCTTTCAGAACAAGCCTGCGCAGCAACAGTCCCAGCGCAGCCGCTGACGTGGGGCTCACAGAGGCGGGTCACGGGGCCAGCGTGTGGGTCAGTCCACCAACGCCCCCGCTGCCAGTGCCTCCACACCTTCCTACTCCGGTGTTTCAGGCCCACCAGACGCCAGTGGGGGGGCAGGATTCGTCATCACATCCCCCGTTGGTGCACCATTACATCAGACAGGTGGGTTCTGGAGATTGTTCGAAGGGGCTACCCCCTCCCCTTCTAATCTACTCCCCTTCCCATGCCACCGCAGTTCCACCGCATGTCGGGGGATCATTTGGCACTTCTCCAGCAGGAAGTTTTGGCCCTCTTGGCCAAGGGGGCCTTCAAGCACGTTCCAACGCCAGAAGTAGGTCATGGTTGGTACTCCCCTACTTCTTGGTGCCAAAGAAGGACTAGGGTCTACGCCCCATCTTAGACCTTCAGATCATCAATCGCTTCCTCCGGAAGGAGAAGTTCAAGATGCTCACTCTGGCTCAGGTCTTGTTTGCTCTCGACCTACAAGACTGGATGGTGGCACTGGACCTGCAGGACGCTTATTTTCATATTCCCGTCCTGCCGACCCATCAGCACGATTCACGGTGGGCCAGGAGCATTTTCAGTTCACCGTGCTCCCCTTTGGCCTTACCAGCGCCTCTCGGGTGTTCACGAAAGTGATGGCGGTGGTCGCAGCTCATCTGCGCAGATCATGGGTGTCGTCTTCCCCTATCTCGATGACTGGTTGTTCAAGGCGGGCTCGCCTCAGACAGTCGGATCCCACCTCCAGACTACGGCCGACCGCCTACATTTGCTGGGAATTTCCATCAACGTGCCGAAGTCGCACATGATTGCCTCTCAGAAGCTCCTCTTCATTGGAGCGGTTCTGGACATGGTGCAGTTTCGAGTTTATCCTCCCGAACAGCGAGTCCAGGACAATCGGGCTATGATTCTGATCTTTCAGCCCTTGTCCTGGGTTTCGGTCAGGAAGACCTTAAGGCTGCTAAGACTCATGGCCTTCTGCATCATGCAGACCACCCATGCCAGGTAGCATATGCGGGCTCTGCAGTGGGACCTGAAGTTGCAGTGGGCGCAGCATCAGGAAAATCTGTCCAATTACGTCCAGATCTCGGAGGTCGCTGCACAACAATTGCAGTTGTGGCTCATGAATCAGGAACCCGACCAAACATTGGTGACGGATGCGTACCTCCAGGGATGGGGCGGCCACATGGGAGAGGCGGAGATCAGAAGCCTCTGGTCTCCGGCGGAGTCCCAGCTCCATATCAACCTTCTGGAGGTTCGGGTGATTCTTCTTGCACTGAAGGCATTCCTCCCCTCTGTCAGGGGGAAGGTAGTGCAGGTGTTCACGGACAACACCACCGCCATGTGGTATTGCAACAAACAGGGAGCAGTGGGGTCGTGGACCCTATGTCAGGAGGCCCTGTGCCTCTGGACATGGCTGGAGCGTCACAGCATTTCCTTGACGGTTCAACACCTGGCAGGTTCTTTGAATGCCAGGGCGGACGAACTCAGCCGCCGGTGTCTGATGGATCACAAATGGCGTTTTCACTCAGAGGTGGCGCAAGGTCTCTTTCAACAGTGGGGAGGACCTTAGTTAGATCTATTTGCCACCAAAGAGAACACGCAATGTCATCAGTTCTGTGTGTTGGAATTTCCAAGGCGGCACTCGCTCGGTGATGCTTTTCAACGCCAGTGCAGTTGCGGTCTGTTGTATGCCTTTCCGACTATACCACTTCTGCCCAGAGTTCTGAAGAAGATCAGATGCGACCGGGCCCAAGTCATCCTTGTGGCTCCGGACGGAGCTCGAAGAGTTTGGTATCCCAAGCTACTCAGTATGAGCCTGGATCCCCCGATCTGACTGCCTCTGCAGGAGGATCTTCTGTCGCAACAGCAGGGGACGGTTCTCCACCCGAACCTGCCCAGCCTCCACCTACATGCGTGGAGATTGAGCGGTGACAGTTGATTCCCTTTGACTTACCTCCCGAAGTCTGTGATGTCATTCTTGCAGCCAGGCGTCCCTCCACCAAATCGGTATACGCCTGCAGGTGGAACAAATTTGTGGCATGGTGCACAGCCAAGACTGTGGATACCCTTTCTGTCCGTCTTTCTGAGGTCAATTTGTTCCTTCATTCTCAGGCCCAGCAGGGCTTTGCTCTGGGCACTATCAAGGGCTACCTTTCTTCCATTTCAGCCTTTCTGAGGCTTCCAAATCAGCCTTCTCTTTTCAAGTCCCCTGTTGTACAGAGATTCTTAAAAGGCATTACGCATATTTCCCTCCTGTTCCTTCCATAATGCCTCAGTGGGACTTGAATCTTGTTTTGACCTATCTCATGTAGGCTCCCTTTGAACCGCTTCACAATTGTCACTTACATCTTCTGACTTTGAAAACTGCCTTCCTGTTGGTTATCACCTCTGCCAGTAGAGTGAGTGAGCTTCAGGCTCTTTCTTGTAAGCTTCCTTTTCTGTTGGTTCATCCGGATAAGGTTGTGCTTCGCACTCGTCCTTCCTTCTTGCCTAGGGTTGTCACTGCCTTCCACATCGGGCAGACTATCACCTTGCCTACTGTCTTTCCGCATCTTTCCAGAGAGGAAGAGAAGCTCCACCGTCTGGACCCAAAACGTGCAAATTCCTTTTATCTGAATCGCACACACGCATTCCGGGTGGATGACCAGCTCTTTGTGGGTTACGCAGGTGTCAAGAAAGGTCGGGCTGTTCACAAGAGGACTATCTCCCGCTGGGTCGTCTTGTGTATCAAGGCCTGTTATTCTATGGCTAAAAAGGAACCTCAGGTGTGGCTGCACCCTCATTCTACCAGGGCAACAGCAGCCACTATGGCGTTGGGACATGGTGTCCCCTTGCAAGACATCTGTCAGGCTGCCACGTGGGCTTCACTGCACACCTTTACAAAGCATTATTGCCTTGACAGTCAGGTCCGGAGGGACGGCTTCTTTGGCCGTTCTGTTCTCCGTAACTTTCTGGTGTAATCTTATACGCAGACCCACCACCGGATTTAGTATTGCTGGGGTATCTATTCTAAGGTAAGGAATCTATCACTAACGTGTCTCTTTCAGATGCACAAGTTACTACTTGTGTAATGATATATCTGTAAGAGACATTAGTTAGTGATAGTTCCTTACCGCCCCAACCATCCTCCCCGTTCTGCGAACGGATTACTGGGGTTAAGGTCATCCTTTCGGGCCCTAGTTTCTATGCACCAGTGGTCAGTATCTTACATGGCTCTGCGTTCCTGTTAGAAAAGTTGTGTACAGAACTGACGTCAGAGCGTGTGGGCACGTCTTAGTAGCTCCAGAGACGCATCCCGGCGAATACGACGCCAGCAACGCACGCAGAGCCTTACGATGACGCCTATTGACACGCAGGGGTACTGCTGACGAAAGCTTTCCAGATCCAGTCTGATGCCTGGGGATACTTTAAGGTATGGAATCTATCACTAACTAATATCTCTTACATATATATCGTTACACAAGTAGTAACTTGTGCTTTACGGCCAATTGAGCCACCTTTTAGAAGCAGCTCCCTCTGACGTTAGATGCGCATCAGACACCGTGCGCGTTTTAATGAATAATCATTACTCGATTTTAACACACGCTGAGCACTGCTTCCGCGTAGAAAAGTTTTTATATATGTCTCGCTTTGTTGGCTCTTAAATTTGCACTGAGTAGTGTCCAGAATTGAACAGCTTACACTCACAATTGATTATCTACCGCTTGGCTTGTTCTCAAGTATTAGACAACTTTCGCGCTGGTGTCATGTTATTCTGACAAGTGCATTAAGCCATGTTTGCAGGCTTTTACAAATGATGCCTATCTCCTAAGGATACTTACAGCATTTAGTGAAGAATTTATATAAGTGCATTCTCACAATAATTGACAGTTATATTATATTGGTTATACCACCCACGAGGCTAGGCTCCACTGACCTGACACAACTTCTGTTTCAGCTATAGGTTACTAATCAACCTTTGCTCATCCATTACGCATACCTTTGTTACCTTTGACCACAGGTTGCTGTGAAACCTTGGCCTACTCACCAAGAATACCTGTTTTAACCGTGAGTATTTTTTCGGCCATTCGCTGCCCAGGTTTTTATTCGTTTACACCTCTAATCCACTAGCTTGAACACTGACCCTAGTGGATTCTTTATGTCTCCATTCTCCCCTGTAGGAGCCTTCAAGGCCCCCACCGTCGCATCCAAGCCTGAAGTTTTCTAGCTGCCACCGGTAAATCATATCCTAATTAACTTGCTTGTTGGATACATTCCTCCATAGACACACCTCACTAATCGCACACCATTGTCCTTAGGTGCCTTCCCCCTCCTTGGTCCTGATGAAGACCCCACTTCCAAGACGCCAAGTCTGCTGGTTCCCATAGGGGTCGAAACGTCGAAATTATTTCCTTTTGTTTATATCAAACTTTGAGAGAGAATTTACATCTGCATCTTTCTGTTATGATTTCGCATTTTTGTGTTTGCCAGAAAACTGGCAGGATAGGTCGTCACCACTGATTGCTGATGTATATATATGCACTACCTTCCCTTTGCACACCACCTGCACTTATCTCAGTTACGCACTTGTCACTTCACATTGTATGCACCTGGTTTTTACAAAATGCTAAATGTCAGACACAATATATCTCTATAATTTGGATCTGCGGTCAATCCATGTGATATTTATTAAATCACAATCATTTGTTGAATAAGCTATTTGGTGTTGTCATAATTTTTCTATTATAGATCATGTGTTGTTTCTTGATGTATTGTGAACATTTTCCACTGTGACTTTCTCTTTTGTGCCACTATTTACCAGAGTCCAGTGGTCTATCGGGTTACCCCATTGATACATAACTATTTCACTTTAAGTGAAAGTGCGGTGCAAAAATGAACATGCTGCTGCCTTTTCGAAAGTCAACTGAAATAAAATGATGTGCACCTACAAGATAAAGGCACAGTGTATTTTCCGCTAGTAAAAGATTAAATCCGGATGGGCGAGCTAAAACGGGACAAGGCGGTAACAAAATACCCTGATCCTAAATCAGAAGCTAGCATTTAACATAAATGATGACGCTAGCCAATGATAACGATGGGCGGAGCTTCCAGTCCTTTTCTAAAATCTCCCCTACCCCAATATGTCTCGCCGAACGAGGAGCGCATGCGGGCGCCCGTGCTAGGTCTGCGAGACCTAAAAAATATCCTTCTTGTACGTTAAAAAACGTAATACCTAGAGGGTTTTTATACCTGTTCTAACTACATTAGCATGGTAGCAAGCAACCATAGTTTTGCATTAAAATTATATTCATTGTTTTTTTTACACTTTTAATATTTGATTGCATGCATGTAGCACCCAGAACTTAGGGAGTGTGTGGGTAATATCCTTGCAATAAAAACAAGCATTGGCATTGCCAATAGGTCTCGTTTTGGGGACCTTAAGTATTTAGTTATGCAGCACAATATCCTTAGTGCAACAACATCAACTGTTGAATGGCTAAACACTTATAAGGCCCTAAAGGCGAGACCTATTGGCTATGCCAATGCTTTTTTTTTTTTACCAATTAGGCTCTGGCGTCATGCACAGGCTCGCCTCCAGGGTAACTTTTCTCATGCACTTTCTGGGGCCGAGCAGGCAATGTGAGGATCATTGTGCTTGAGGGATGTGCTATCTGAAAGCATCACCGTCCACCAATGTAACTGCTGTATTTTCTGCTGAACAAGAACACCCTGAAACCTGTGGGAAGCTGAGGCAGGAGTTGGTAAGCGCATCCATGACAAAGCCCAGCTAGATGGAAGACCAATTAAAGACACCAAAGATTAAAAGAATTGCCTGATGGAGGCTCGCACCTAATCCTCGGGGGGGGGGGGGAGGGGGGGATGTTGTCCCGCCAAACCCATCTTGTCTTCTCTTAGTGAGTAGTGTGGCTCACTGGTTAGAGGCGGCAGACCCGAGAGCAGAGGACGGCCCGGGACCAGGGTTCGATTCCCGGCGCGGCAGGTTTCTGGACCAGGGTCAGCGGACTCGATAATTCTCTCGCCTCGGTGCCCACTCTGATCAGCGATCACACTCGGCAACTCTGGGCATTAGCTTGCCTCATCTTCACTAACGGCCCCACCAGACCGCCGGGGATGCCTGGTCTCACCCTGGAGATACCCATTAAGGGACCATCTCTCAGGGAAGCCAGGAAGGGTTTCGCAGCGGTCGAAGCGCCTTGGGACCCTACGGGTAAGTAGTGCGCTATATAAATGCCTATACATTTACATTTACATCTTAAGGGGAAGGGGCAATGTAAGGTGTTAAAGAGCAGAGGAGGTGAGGTTTAGCCCGTATGCAGTTGTTATTTTAAGCCACTTTACCCCCAAGAAGGATGAGCTCACTTTTCAACAAACAGTGTGTCTGGAACACTACATTGGTGTCTTAAAGCAGCCTGTGTGTATAAAGAGTAGAGTCTTCTGTAAGAATGACTGGATGCAGGAGATCTTGGAAGCTTTCTAAATATGAGAACCCAAGGCAGCAACATCCCCTCCATCAAGGTCTCCAAGGGTCATGCAAACTCTGGCCAGGCTGGATTTGGAGAGGCCGCTCTAGCAAACCTCCAAGTGGCTGCTGTCCATGCCATGCAGTGCCATAACAACGGGCTTGATTGGATGAAGCAGCTTTCAGGGGTGCGAGGTGATATGAAGTGGACTCGCCTCCATACCCATCTGCCCTTGTGATTCATTTAATGCTGGGGGGATGAGAGGGTCCAGGGTGGGACTCTTTAGAACACTTCTTTGACTAACTCCTGTTCCTGGAACGGATTAAAAATACATTTATTGACTGTTTAATATGGTCACTGGTGCACCAAGCTTCTGTAATAGGTGGTCTTCTGGCTGGCCATGAGGTGTTTTATCTGGTGGTTATTCTTACAGTTGCCTGGTGATTAGTCATTTGGGTGGAAGATTGTTGGTATTGTGTTAGTTCTTGTGGTAGGCTGACGTCTATCTCTACCTACCTCTTTATCTTGAGTCTGTGGTCACTGGCGACCCTGCTGCTTTCTGCAGTGCCTGCCTGTCTCTGAAGGGCATGCATAGATAGACTGATAATGAGGGGCTCAGCAGATATGAATTGGGCGTCTTGCACTCTGCACACCGTTCTACTCGAGGCTCGTTTATCTGAGCGGGCAGCGTAAAACCAGCTTCACTGAGAAAACAAGTGTGCGCTTTAATTGGGATAAATTTGTGGCGTGCAGCTATTTCCCGTCTTTCCATTATTAGGTGTTTACAAATAAACACTAATTGCATATTTAATGATTCTTTCACTTTGAACATACCACTGAGTACTTTGTAAATGTAATCTGATGGAACGTAATGCATTGAAGCTGCAGAGTCCCTTCTTGCCGCAACTTCTTATGCAAAGCCTTGTGCTGCGGCGATCATCCCTCTCAGGATCCCCTGCTCTCTGCTTCGGGCGAAGGACCAGGGTTCCATCCAATTTAGAGAGCCACAGTGTCTTCGAGACGCATGATTAGATCCCCACCGAAACCAGGAAGACGGTCACCCAGGCACTCGTCACCAGCCGACTGGACTACGGAAACACCCTCTACGCCGGAACCACAGCCAAACTTCAGAAAAGTCTCCAACGCATCCAGAACGCCTCCGCACGACTCATCCTGGACATCCCCCCAACACAGCCACATCTCCGGACACCTGAGAGACCTGCACTGGCTCCCCGTCAGCAAGAGGATAACGTTCAGACTCCTCACCCACGCACACAATGCCCTCCACGAACTGGGACCCAGGTACCTCAACAACCGCCTGACCTTCTACACTCCCACCCGCCAGCTACGCTCCACCAGCCTCGCCCTCGCCGCCGTTCCTCGCTTCCGCAGAGCCACCACCGGAGTAAGATCTTTCTCCTACCTGGCGGTCAAGACATGGAACTCCCTCCCCATCCAGCTCCTGCTGACCCAGGACCACCTTTTCTTCAGGAAGCAACTCAAGACCTGGCTCTTCGAGCAGTAGCAGACACCCCCACCCCAGCGCCTTGAGACCCCTCCGGGTGAGTAGCGCGCTATACAAATGCTATGATTGATTGATTGATTAGATTACATTTAAATTACAATTTGCATTTTTCAATCAATAAAAGACTTTAGAATTAAGTTTGGTGTTAAAATTCTTGGAGAAAAGAGAGGGGAAGGAACATTTTTTGAGTAAATGAGTCCTTTGGGGACTGTAGCAGTGTCCCGCTTCATTATTCTTCATATTGGTTTGTGGTTTTACTGTGTTCAACAACAAAAACTGTATAGAACACAAAGAGCGCTGGGAGGGGGGAGAAGAGAAGATGCAGAAGAAGCGACGGAATAGGGGAGAAGACAAGAGGAGTTTGGTGAAGCAGGGAGGGAGGATGGGACACAGTGAGGAGAGCCAGCGCAGAGGTGGAAAAGAGGGACGGGAGAAAGCAAAGAATTGACAGATGGGGGGGCCGCATAAGAGGGCACTGGCTAAACCGATAATGGCAAAGGTAGTGCGGAGAAATCAAGTGGATAGAGGAGGCGATGGATGTAAGGACTACAGAAAGAGGGGAGAAGGAGGAATGAAAAAATAGTGAAAAGATCAGGAAACATGGGTGACTAATGCATAGATGGGGAGCGGTAAAATGGAACAAGCGCGCATGCCTCGCGCTGAAAGTAAAAAAAAAAAAGGCGTGCAGGCAGCAGCGGGAGAGAGAAGCGGAGGGGTGCATCCGCGAGTGGTGCGCGCTGGAGAGAGCAGTCTGCTCTTTTTCAAAGCACATACTCGTGCTTGTGGCGCGCCTCTGTGCACTCCTGCAAGGCGTATGGCGCCACAAGTACGTGTATGTGCTTTGAATAAGAGCTGCACGATGGCTAAAGGTCTCCTATGCAGCGCATGCGCGCTGCGTAGGCAAGACCTAAAAAGGCCCATCACACCAAGACCAAACTTATTTGCTTGTGCTTTGAAAAAGAGCTGCACGACGGCTAAAGGTGCAGCGCATGCGCGCTGCGGTGGTGAGACCTAAAAAGGCCCATCACTCCAAGACCAAACTTACTTGCTTTGAAAATGGTTGTTAGAAACATACATTCTGTAGGTCTTTGCTGCTCCGCTCCTTTTTTAGATCTCAGCTACAGACAACTTTTTGCCGAGGCCTGTTGTCTCCAGTACATTACATATACTTAAAGTAAGAGACGCTTCGTAGTGCTACAAGCAGTGTTCCCTGTAATGCACGCGGGCGCGCGCGCGCGCACCTTGCTTACCCCCGAGCGCGCAGAGTCCCGAGGGAAGCGCGCACACATCCTTTAAGTGCTTTCGCGCCGCTGCTTTTAAAACGCGAGCGGCGCGAAAACGGTAATTCCGGCTGTGGCTGCGGGCTGTTTGTGGCCCTTTGTGAAAACATTTGTTAATTGCAGCCCCGTCATGCGCTGCAATTAACAAACATTTTCACAATGGCTCACAATCAGCCCCCAACCGCGCTCCCTTAAGAGAAGACATTTAGCAAGTCCAAAAGCACGGACTTGCTAAATGTCTTCTCTTAAAGTTCCTAGGTCAAACTGTACCTATCTCAGAACTGTCACCAGCCCAGCCTCCTTAAGCCTGCCATCGCCTTATCTTTTCCCCATTGACAGCATGCCACTATTACAACCTTCCCTAGACATGGTCGTGCAAAATGAAAGCAAACTGGTTTCAACAGCTTGCGACTGAATGGTAGAACCTTCAAAAGCAAGTACAAAGAAAACAAACACGCTACTTAATTAGTAATAAAAAAAAATTACATAGTAATAATGGTACTGCATGAGCGCAGGTAAAGATGGAGACTGAACTCTCTGACAGACAAGAGCAGGTGTCCTACTGGCTGTGAATATGGCTATGAACCAAAGGAAGTATAGTGGAATCAGCACATGCCTTCAAGGTTCCTTAAGTTCCAACCAGAAGATGGATGATCTCAAGAGCTCAGATATTGGACTTGCTGTTCCTCTACCTGAAAGTAAGAGAAGCACTGACAGCACACACCACTAGTGACACAATTGAAGAATCCTCAACCCTGGAGGGTAGGCTACTAAGGGAACCGTTGGCTAAGAAAGCCATCTCCCTAATACATTAGAAAATAATGTCTAATTCGCTGGAGGGAATGTCCACACTAAGGACTGCTTGGGAAAAAGATGTGGACACACTTGAGGATGGGGAGTGGGAGGAGGTGCTCAAGGCCCAGAGGGTGATAGCGATAAGGCCAGAGTTACATCTGGCGCAGCTGCAATTGCTGCACAGGGCATACGACAACGGGGTTTTCATCTATAACATGGGTAGGGCAGGCTCCAGTGTGTGCAGCAGGGGATGCGTCACACTGAGAGTTCCTACACACCATGTGGGATTATGAGAGAATCCAGCCCTACACCGTTCCAGTTGGACAGGGCTTCTATAGAGCAACAGGGACAAAAGTAGAGAATACCGTCAATATGCTGATACTCCGTATGTGGGGTGATGATGATCCTCCGTAGCACACCAAACTGCTGCTAATGGTGGTACTGGCAGTGGCTAAGAGGTACACAGCCAGAAGTTAGGGGGGTGGGAGTGCCAAGCACGGACATTCAAGCCTGGGCGGAGGACTGGGCAAAGGACATGGACTGGTGCATGATGGCAGAGAAACCGGTACATACAGGAAGGGGATGCTCAAAAAAATGGAAGGTGTGGAACCCATGGAGGAGGAACAGGGGCATGGATAAGTCTTCTTGACCAGGGCTAGAAGGGAGCATGCAGATGGGCCTACTGGATGGGGGTGTGTCTAAAATAGCGTCGGACTCCTTCGCTCAGTCATCAAGCTAAAGAAAAATACAAATTAGGAAGTAGAGTAGGTAGTCTCCTGATTGCATTGCCAGCTCGTACACTGAATAAAAGCCCTGGACTTGTCACAGCACATGGCAGCAGAGAAGCCCATCTCTGGAGGTAATGTTAAAATACTTGCTATTTGTGCCTTGCTTTTAGATAACTTGTATGGGGGCTTTCCACAAGTTATTATTTTCGTAATTTAGATTGCGCTTCCAACCAAAATTTGCTCCTGCTAAGAGGTCCTAGGTGCATAAGATTACCTCAAGATATGCCTAAAGTTATTACTTTATTAGTGAGTATCAGTACCACAGACACTCATGCATGCACTGTGTACCACAGACACCTACGAATGCACCGCATGCCACAGACACCTATTCATGCACCGTGTACTGCAGACACTCGTCCATGCACTACGTACCACAGGCACTTATGCATGCACCATGTACCACAGACACTCATGCACACACCATGTACCACAGACACCTGTGCTTGCACCGCGCGCCAGAGACACTTATGCATGCACTGCGTGCCAGAGACACTTATGCATGCACAGTGTGCCAGAGACACTTATGCATGCACAGTGTGTCACCGGCACCCATGCTTTCGGCTTCTGCTATTGTTTGATACTTATGCACCTTCCTCGGCAGGCACAAGGCATCTGTCCTCGGGAGGAAGGAGAGCGCACTCTGGAAGCATTTTCCTTTTCGAATTAAAGTGAGATTTTCTTGTCAACCAGAGGTAAACATCCGAAGCCACAGAGAAGAGATGTATGAAGGCTTGTCGAAGAGTTCACATTTCTGCTCCAACCTCTGGGGCTGATGTGTGCATCTGTTCTATGTCTGCGTGGGCCCACGTGGGCCCCTTGAACCCTTGGCTGTTGCCAGCCAGGACTCTTAAGCGGGAGGGTGAGAGGGTGAACCATACCCCTGGCACTCTTGGCTAGTGCCAGCCAGGACTCTTCTGCAGGAGGGTCAGAGGGTGAACCATGCCCCCTGGCTGTTCTATGTCTGCTGTGCGGCCTGAGCCCACGTGAGCCCCTATCACCCTTGGCTGGTGCCAGCCAGGGCTCTCATGCAGGAGGGTGAGACAGGCCCATGCCCCCTGGCTGTTCTATGTCTGCTGTGCGGCTGGTAGTCAGTTTTCAAACACAGCGTGTGCTAAAGTACGCGCTGTGTTTGGAAACTGTCTCTACGCTTTTGTTAGTAAAGCGCGGGGCAGACTGTGGCCTTTTGTTTAAGTATTGCTGTTAATCGGAGCCCGTGAAGGGGCTCTGATTAACAGCGATACCTAAACAAAAGGTCACAGCGGCTGGGGAAACGAGCAGAACAGAAGACAAGAGGGCAGAAAGGCACAAAAAACGAGTGGGACATAGGGCAGAAAGGCACAAAAAACGAGTGGAACAGAGGGCAGAAGGGCACAAAAACAAGTGGAACAGAGGGCAGAAAGGCACAAAAAACGAGTTGAACAGAGGGCAGAAGGGCACAAAAACTGATTGTAACAGAGGGCACAAGTAACGAGTGGAACAGAGGGCCGAACGGCACAAAAAACTATTGGAACAGAGGGCAGAAGTGCACAAAAAACGAGGGGGAAATGAAGTGGAACAGAGGGCAGAAAGGCACAAAAAACTAGTGGAACAGAGGGCAGAAAGGCACAAAAAACAAGGGAAAACGAGTGGAACAGAGGGCAGAAAGGCACAAAAAATTAGGGAAAAACAAGTGGAACAGAAGGCAAAAGGGGCACAAAATCGAGGGAAAAACGAGTGGCATAGAGGTCAGACGGGCACAAAAAACAAATGGCACAGAGGCAAAATACAGAATACAGAAATATAGGGGCAGCTTAGAACAGAAGGCAGAACGGGCAGAGAGACACGGGGCAGCGTGGGGTACAGAAGGAAAGACCGGGCAGAGAGAGCACTGGGACATTTCTCCACCCAATGAACTGTGCTCCAGTTAAGAATATTTATTAAAATCTTATGAGGGTACCACCATTGAAGTCTTGTGCTTTTCTAAACTTGAAGTGTACTTGCCAGTGTAACCAATTCATGTCATGGCGTGCTTATCCAATTTGCAAACTGCTCTTAAGACCCTTATTGTGGCGCTGTATGTGTGAAAATGCACCATCTTTTCACTTTTTAAAGTAAACTTTTTGAGTGCCATTTGGCGCCGCAGACACACGCGTTTTGGTTCCTGGCGCACATAGCCATGGTTGCAGCGCACAGAGACCCTCCACTTCCGCACACAGAGGAAATAAATTAGAGGGAACATTGGCTACAAGCCTGCCGAAAGGACCGCAGAGCCCAGGAAGCAGTGGGGCATCAGTGACCTCACCCCTCCCCTTTGCAACCGGGGGATTTATCAGCGCCTCGCGTCTCCCGCTCCGCGGGAGACGCTTCGTAGTGCCACAAGCCTGCCGAAAGGACTGCAGAGCCGGAAGTCCTTAAAGCAATCAGCCCTTCCCGCCCCGTGGGACATTCACGGACGGGCGCCGGGCTAAGCCCGGGCAAAGGGCGGGCCATATGTGGCCATCAGGGGCCGAAAGGGGCCGGGCAGGGCCACCCCATTTGCAGTGAATTTTAAGGTTCTCTGACTCCAGGAGGCCAGGTACGAGTTAATTACACAAAGTTTCGCCGATAAAAACATCATTGTAAGAACACTGCTCCACTGACCGCCTTTAAGCAATAAATCAACACTATTGTCAAAATGAGCAAATGTAAGGGGGTAGTTGGAACACTAGACGATTTCTTTACAAGGGCGGAATCGGTGATTATTCACGAGATACAGGCAACTGAGAGACGATTGTCATTAGACCTTGTCCTGCCACAACCTCGTTTGTCATCTGTGGGTACCTTGGACCTAACTTAATCGGGCTGTCTAAGATCTTCCTCTGTGCCCTTAAGTCCTGACATTGTAGTTAAAAATACTCAGTCTCCACTTGCTTCTATCAATCAGGACCTAAGTGCCCCTGCCAACAATATCCGAGGGACTCTGAGTAAGATTGCCAGAAGGCGGACATTGGTTGCAACAGCTCTTGTGGGAAAGAAAAATGCGGCAAAATTAAACCAATTAAAGTTCAGGCAAAAAACTACAGACTCCAATACAGGCACCTCGGTAATAGTGATGGTACCAGTGGTGATGGAATAACTGAAGCCCAGATGTGCAATTCTATTTCCACCCAGACTGAAGATCCTTGGGGTAATGGCTTTAATACCACCGACATGGGAATCAAAATTTTAGACACTGTAATGGAAGGTTTTGAGTCCAGACTGGATGATGTGATGGACATTTTTGTTAAGAAACTCGATGTCCTTTGGGAGAAAATGTCTAAGAAACACACTGCGATAGATAACACAAATAGGGGTGGGGCCGGGAAAATTTCTTCACAACCAGTGCCCAAAGATCAAACAAATGATCAAATTAACTGTAATGGTGACTCGTAATCCCGAAGCACAGCAGATTCTATAGTGCTCCCCCAAGTTGCCCCTTGTCATCGATGTGGGACAGGGGAGCCCCTCCGGTAATAAACGATGGTCATATTAACGGAAGCAGCAGGTTGTCGATAAGGAAGGATGGTATGGGTACTCACAAGAGGTTGAGTAATCAGGGTAGGCAGCCCAAGCAGGGTTTAAGGCCAGTAAATGTCATCAATACTGTGAATGGTGATCTTAGTAAGCCCGGCCCCAACTTCAACTCAGTTGTACTACATCTCCCTCCAGCCTCTGCCCCATATGTGCTTGTCCTAACCGGCGTCCCTGCGCTTAGGGAGGGACAGAAAGAGTCTTGGTGTGATTTGCAAAACAAGTCGGTAGACTGGCTTCACAAAAATAAAAAGTTTGACCCATATAGGATGGATGAAATAATCATGGCCAGGCGAGTAGAGTGGGTAGGACCATCAAACAAATCCATAGCAGGGGACTGTATTGTTCTAAATTTTAGAAGACCCCAGTTGGTCCGTCGCCTTCTATCTATCACAGAAGAAACATTTAACCCTCCGTCCAATATTAGCACTCTCCCTTTGGGCCACTTTTACAAGCCGCCCCAATTCCAAATAGAAGCATTGAAACAGTCATGCCCCTATCTAATGGATATCACACTCTGTCCACTCTGAACACACAAGATTGACTATTAGACATGGTACCCAATGTAGAAGCTAATGATGGGCCACTGACAAATATCCGAATCAGAGCTAATCGCCCCCTAGAGAGGTCACAACCAACAAAAAGTGGCAATGATATTAGATTGAGTGTTTGAGCTGGAACGTGGCAGGTCTACGCACAAAACTTGATAATGTAGACTGGGTAAATATGATCAGGACATATGATATTGTCATGTTCCAGGAAACATGGCCCACAGAAGAATTATACATTGAAGGGTTTCATTGTTTTAGTGTGTTATCCCAAGTACCTAGGATGGGGAGACCCTCGGGTTGATTGTTCTTGGTAATTAATGTGGCCGCTGGCGGATGTTTTAAGACAATCCCATCTGATAGTTTAGACTATCAAGTAATATTGTTTAAAAGAGGGATTCATTTCCTTTTTTTTTTTTATTCATCATCATCAGAGAGTACAGTTCCACATGATTACAATCAATTATTTCATTCCAAATATACATTTCTTTTAGCAGATATGCATCATTATGAACGAGAGACAAAGAATAAATTATTTCACAGGTCATATAAGTCTTTACACAAACAAACTAAAAGTTCATAAAAACAAGAAACAAAAAGTAAGAATTATTATAATGTTATAAACTAATATTGTAGAATAGATTACCCCTCTATTCTTGATTTCCAATGCTTTACCGGTGCCCAAATCCGTTTGCCTAATTGCATCGCTTTACAACCTTTTTTTTCATACAATGATTTCTCCAATGTATACATTGATAGCATTCTTATAAGCCATTGGTTAAATGACGGGGGATTAGGATCCTTCCATAGGGTTGCTATACAAAGTCGGGATATAGCCATTGCAATATATATAAATTCTTGATGGGGGATATCCTGCCCATCTCTCCCTACACCCAAAATCATAATCTCGTTTGTTAAGCCAATTGATATCCTTAATTCATCCCTAAAAAATATTTCCATCGCCTTTTTGAAAGGATTTGATTTTGGACATGCCGAAAATATGGATAGTATCAGCTTGTGTGCTTTGACATCTGGGACAAGATATTCCACTAATTCCCCCCCATTGTGCTATTTTATGCGGCGTATAATATAATTCATGGAAGGTTTTGTAGCATTGTGCTTGTAAATTAGCAACTTTAACAATAGAGTTAGCAAACTGCAGTGATTTTTCCCCCTCGTTTCCCACTAAGTTTAACTTCGTCCTCCATTTAGCGAAGATTTTAGTCCTATCGTCTTCTTTGCATTCACACAACACCCCATATAATTGTGAGATTGAGCAACCCTTCTCATTTTGAATATATTCCATCAAATCCTTTCTTTTAAAATTATCTCCCCTAGGCAGTTTCCTTTGTATTACTGATCTGATCTGTAGGTATTTGAAAAAATCTCTGCGATCTAACTTAAATATTTGACAAGCCCTTTCAAATGAGATTATGCCCGTATCATCTATATTATCTCCTATAGTACAAACCCCAGCCCTATCCCATCTTTTCATAATCCTTTATTGGAATCTCTAACTAATAAATCATATTTGTCTGGTATATCAAGTCCGTCCCGCCATCTATCGTTAGTGTTCCCCCCAAGTAGTCCTCTAAGATACTGTAAAGATGCTGCTAGATAATATTATTTAAAATCTGGAACTGCTAAACCTCCCTTTTCCTTAGATAGAGCCATCTTTTTTATGGACCTCCGAGTTTTACCTTTTGCCCATATAAATCGATTACAGACCCTTTCAATATCCTTAAACCAGTTATTATGAAATATTAAAGGGATAGTTCGAAAGAAATATAACATTTTGGGAAGAAACATCATCTTAATTACATTACAGCATCCGATTATTGTAAGATGTAGATTATCCAACCTATCTAGATCTTGTTTAGCCTTTCTGATTACCGGAGTGAGGATTTCCTCCACTAGCTTAGGCAGATTAGATGTTACAGTTATACCCAAGTAGACAGCCAAATCTATTACTCTAGCATCGTCTATTATAGCAAATTGGTTAATAACTAGCTGTGTTTTAGACTGGTTCAGTTTGTACCCAGACCAAAACCCATATTTGTTTGCCTCTTTTTCTATTTCCACTAACGCTGTTACTGGGGTAGGTGACGTGATTGCTAGGTCATCTGCATAACCCAAAATTTTTGTCTCGTAGCCATTCAATACAATAGGACATATGAGCGTATTTCTTTCTATGTGTCTTATGAAAGAGTCAATGAAACAGGCAAAGAGCAGCGGTGAACAGGGACAGCCCTGTCTAGTTCCTCGCTTGATGTTAATATTTTCACTCTGTTCCCCCGCTACTCTTACTTTTATGACTGGGTTTTTATATAGCGCTTTCAATCCCCTATATACTTTTGCCCAAAGTTGAGTTTATACATTGTTGTCCAAAGAAAACCCCACGAGACCCTATCGAAAGCTTTTTCTGCGTCTAATAATATTAAAGACATAGGGTCTCGTGAGGCTGTCGTTCCATCAAACAAGGTGATAACTCTTCTAATGTGATCGGCTGTCCCCCTGCCTGGGATAAAACCATGTTGGCGGGGTGAGACCACCTTTCCAATTATCGAGCTCAATCTATTAGCTAATATTTTCGAATAAGCCTTTGTATCGCTATTCACCAGGCTAATTGGTCTATATGACCCGGGATCAGTGGAAATGTTATTCTTTTTTAAGAAAACCACCATTGTCGCTTCACTCCAGGAATCGGGCGGTTCAGCTCCTTCCTGGATCGAAACCATGAGTGTACTGATATCCCCCTCTAGTATTGCAAAGAATTTCTTATAAAATTCTAAGGGTATGAGGTCAGGTCCTACAGCTTTCCCTGATGGTAGTCCACTAAAAGCGAGTTGAATTTCTTCTTGAGTAAATTTTGTCTCCAGACTGACTCTATCTTCCTCCGTAACTTTATCTAGTACCGCCTCTTCCAGATATGTTTCTATTTCTCTCTTTCTTGGCTCCTCTCCCTCTTGATTATAGACTTTCTTATAAAAGTTCTGAAAAACTGCACAGATTTCCTTTGGGTTTTTAACTACCACTCCTCCTTCTGTGATCATTTCAGTTATCTGTCCCTTAGTAACTGCCTGTCGAGTTCTTATCGCCAACATGCGTCCAACTTGCTCATTATATTCATATTGCTCTTCTCTTCTTGCTAAATACTTCTCGGCTGTTCTTGAGCTATATACTTCCCCTACTGCTACTTTAGCAATAGCTAATTTTTGAATCACCTCTGTCACATTCCCTTTCACTACTATAGTCTTTATCAGATCTTCCTCCAAATCCACCACAACTTTAATCTTCTTCTCTATTAATACTTTTTGCATTTTATTACGTCTGAGAGAGTAGCTTAAAGTTTCTCCTCTGATACCAGCCTTCATCGCGTCTCAAACCACTGATAAACTTTTATAACAATGATTTTCAGTCAGTTCCAAATAAGAGTTTTATAAAGCTCTTTGATTTTATATCAGATTTGGACAATCAGCCAAATAATGGGGATTCATTGGGCTTTATACTGTGGGGGGATTTTAATGCCAAATTACTGGATACACATTTTGAAAAAGGACCGGCTTATTATAGTCAATCGACAAGCAGAGGTAGAGAACTGAACCGGTTCATAAGATCACATAATTTGTCCAATGTTATGGACCTGGTCACGGGGTCAACGATAAACAATCATCCAACCTATGGGGAAGGGGTTGCAGCTCTATCATAGATTTTATTTTTTTATGCCCCCTGATAGAAAAGCAACTGGCATCTGCCAAGGTGGTGCTTAGTGATTTCGGAGATCATAACCCCATTAAGATAGTAATACACACCGCCCAAAGGCCCACTTTTCAGACCGAATGTGGGGCCACAAATTTAATAGTGTCAACCGACAATTTAAGATTATGTTGGAGGGGGGTTGACAACTCTGAAATATTCAGAAAATTTGCAGGGGACAATATGTGCCATATTGAGACCTGCATCTCACTAGATCGACCACCGGGACATATAATTGGGGATTTTGGGAAGATCTGTAGAACGGTCAAAATCCTCCTTTCCAAACTCTGTCCAGAAGTAGCACCTAACCCCAGATGATTCAACCAGGATTGCTCACAAGCAAACCGGAATTTACCTAGGGCCCTCTCAGCCACCCGAGGTGCACAACAGGTTAAACTGGCCAGATAAAATTATACAAAAGTAATTAACGACAGGAAGAAGGACCTCCTGATTGACCGTTGGTATAAACTGTCTGAGGCTGCTGGCCAGAATAAGGGCAACTTTTTTTGGGCAGCAGTTAGGGACGTCCGTTCTATGGGCCAGTCCGCGACACAGATTAGCTGTAATATAGCCAGAGAGGTATGGGTGGAACATTTCACGGGTATCTATACCCCCCCACCCCCATGCGAGGCAACTTTCACCCCAGGTAGCCCGGCCCCCATAGATATAAGTATTTTAGAAGTCATGGAAGCTATTAACCAGAGTTTAGCTAATAAGGCGCCGGGCCCAGATGGGCTTCCCATCAATTTAATTAAGTGGAACCCGTCTTTTTGGGCCCCTCTACTTTTCAATGCTTTTAATAATTTAACTTTGACTAAAATACCTGAGACCTGGGCAAGAAGCATTATAGTCCCTGTTTTTAAGAAGGGAGATAGATCCCTTCCGTGCAATTATAGACCCATCTCCCTTATAGATAACACCCTTAAAATTTTAGGAAGAGTCTTATACAATAAAAGTGTGGGATGGACAGAAGAAAATGCTATTTTGGACCCATGCCAGCTGGGGTTCAGGGGAAAGGTGGGAACCGTCGAACAATGCCTTAATCTAAACTTAATTGTGGGAAAATATACTATTGCAAGGAGGACCCCCATCTATATGGCCTTTATGGATTTGTCCACAGCTTTTGATCTAGTTAATAGGTCAAAGCTGTGGGCCATCCTTTTGGCATGTGGGCTGGATGAAACATTGGTTAATTTCCTAGCATACTTACACAGAGACCTCCATGCTTAAGTGAGGAGAGGGATGGGAGGAGAGGTTTCGGGGACCATTGACATTGGCAGGGATGTCAGACAAGGATGCATGTTGGCACCCCTGCTTTTTATCATATATATCAACGGGCTGAATACCTCTCTGAAAATGGCTACTAAAGATGTCCCATATGTTAATAAAGAACCCAGGTGGCAGAGGCAAGATGGCGGCCAGTACGCTGGCTGAGTGAGCTGGTCTCAGCAAGCTCTTCCTCGGAATGAGCCGTCCATTGTGAGATAGCATACGCGGGGCTGTGCAGTGACTCATGCTACGTCTGATATGAAAGGATATGCTTTGGCGGTGTTTTATTTGGCACAACATCTCACCGCACTGGTTGGTATCGGCGCAGCGTCTCTCCGGTTTCAGTGTCTCAGCTTCTTGGCGGCAGCCTCACTCCTATCAAAGCCTTCGGTGAAGTCACAGCGGAGTTACAATGCCGCCAAAGGGTCAAAGCTTGCCGAAATATGCTCTGAAGGTGGGGAGCAAACGGCAGCAGCGGCTACATCGTCACCTCAAGCCGAGCCCAGCAAAAAACTCCAGACTGACGCCGGTAAGCCCGCAAAGAACGTGAATGTGAAGGCACCTCCTCCACCTGTACCGGCGATGTTCAAGACTCGCGGAGGCTTGGCAGGCAAAGGTCATCAGACTCCGGCTCTGCTGAATTCTGCTGGTGCGATCAGTAAAGCTAAGCCTATTTTGTCTGCAAATACTGCAAATACCGCCGGGGGGGAGGGGTGGGGGGAGGGCGATAGCTTCACTGGTAGTGCCTGTAAGTACCGGGGAGCAAGCTGTACTGTCTGACTCCACTTTGGTCTTATGTGCACGGTCCAGCGGGATTGTGGGAGATGTAGTCCCTGTCCCTTCAAACAATGTTCCTGACTCAGAGGCAGACAACTTCTTTTCTCTTTCTGAGCACACCGAGTCCTCTGCAGATGAGGTTGGGTTGGATAAGGATTGGTCGGATGAGGAGGGCAGCGAATTGGGGGCCTGGCGCGCAAATGAGGTACTGAATGGCGAGGGGCTCCCTACAGTTCTCAAGTTGCTGCAAGAGACTAGCAATCCTTTAAACGCTGGACCATTAGCCTGGGACTATTCATTCTCGGCTCATCCCGGGACACAGGAGAATTCTCCCTTTCCGCCCTTAAGCAATCAGGACTCTAACGTGGATCTTCCTCCGGGTGGGATGACGCTAGCTATTTTGTATCAGACGATAATGGCTCATCGGGAGGAGACACGACAGGAGAGTGCTTGGGCACAAGGGTCATGTCGTAGAATACAAAACTCATTGCGTAGAGTGATGAAGTCCTGCTCGGATATTGCAACCAGGATTACAGAGGCAGAAACGCGGATTTCTATGCTCGAAGACGAGGCAATAACTGAAAAATCAATGATTGACGCAATTCAGTCCCAGAGGCTTGACATCCAAATGAAACTGGTGGACATGGAAAATCGCGCACGTCGCAATAATCTAAGGATTTTGGGGGTGCCCGAGAGCATTGAAGGGTCAGATATCCGGCAATTTGTTGCGGATCTTTTTGCAGAGGCATTCCCGGAAGTGAAAGACTGGGACTGACAGTTGGAAATCCAACGTGCCCAATCAATCAATCAATCAATCAAAGCATTTATATAGCACACTACTCACCCGGAGGGTCTCAAGGCGCTAGGGGAGGGGGGGTCCGCTACTGCTCATCGTTTTCCGTTCAAAATCAAACCAAGATCAGATCAAGCTAACAACAGACCCTGTGCTATTCTAATTTGTTTTCAAAATTTTCTAGCTATGGAAAGAGTTTATGATCTGGCAAGGCCAGATAAACAGAGATCAGAGAAGGGATGCCAATTTTTTGTTAGACCAGATTTTTGTCCAACTACAGTTGAACGGAGGTGGCAGCTCCGTCAGCTTATAGCTCCCTTTCAGGCAAAGGGGGCGCAGGTTTTTTTACTCTTCCCTTCTAAGTTGAAGGTTATCTATCAAGATCAGACCAGATTTTTCGAGTCTGAAATTCAGGCTAAAGTATTTTTGGACTCAATGTGAATCTATGAAATGTCCTTATATACATGAATATGATTGTACAGTATAAATTCCTGGTCTTTTTCTTTCTTTCCTTTTTTTTTTTTCTCTCTCTTTCTCTTTGAGCGCTTGTGCTTCGGTAGGGGAAAATTAGGGAAGTTTTGTAATGAAGTGCATTGTTAGGTGTTCCTCTATGGGGGACATATTGCATTTTGGTTGAAAACAAAAATGTTGTCTTTTTCTCTATTTTGTTTTGGACGGTGGCTTTGAGAAGTGCTTTCCTCACACCAGTTCCTCCATCAATCGGACTTTGGTCCTGTTGCCTAGACTGGGGGGTGGGGGACGGGGGGTGGGGGGTAGGTGGCAGGGCAGGGGGTGGGGGGTAGGTGGCAGGGCAGGGGGGGGGCCTGGTGGGGGTTGGGGGCGCATTTTAAAAATTTCAGCTTGAAAAACCGGTCTTTTAGTTTAGGCAATCATGTATGATTACAGCAAATTATTTTCTATATTGATGAAAATGCATACGCACTGTAATGGCTTTAGGTAAAATAAATATATCTTCATGGAACGTCTGTGGCCTGAATAATGGCAAGAAGCGTGCTCTGTTTTCTCGAATTATTCAGGGTCTTCGTCTGGAGGTTGTGTGTCTACAAGAGACGCATGTACCATGGAATAATCGAAGTTGCTTAAATTCCCTGGGTTTGACTTAGTAGCATGCTCACAACAATCTTCCATGATAAGGGGGGTAGCCATACTGTTAAAACGTGGAGTGGGTATGTGTGTAAGATCTAAACAGGATACTGTGGGGAGATGGGCTCTGGTTGAACTGGTTATTAACGGTATGTCTTTTACTGTATGCACGTATACAGTTCAAATTCCGATGACCCCACGGTTTTGGATTACTTAAATATAGAGCTAGCCTTATGGCCTCACCCGGTATATTCGTGCAGGGATTTTAATATTAATTTACCTGCTAGCTTTAATCTGGTTGAAGGTCAGAAATATGTGGGTCTGAAACCCAGGGTCTTTCGGGCTATGCAAGCTATTGTGCAAGAACACTCAATGGTTGACCTGTGGTTTCATCATTGTAGGAATCTTGATGGCTCACCTATTTCTCAGCTCCTCATAAAAAAATGGTGCGCTTAGATTATTTTTTGGCGTCAGATCAAGTTGCAGATTCTACTTCAATAACAATGATGCCTAGAATCATTTCTGATCATAATTTGTTAACAGTTGTGTGTACTTTAAAAACCCAAGTAAGAACTCCAAAATCATGGACATTCGAAAGGAAATTATTCTTGGATAAATTGTATGTTGATCATATGAGGACCTGGATAACAGGGTTTTTTTAAATTAATAGGGGTTCGGTTTCTAGTCAGGTCCTGTGGGATACATTCAAAGCCGCACTCCTTGGCAAGACCAAAAGTGTTTCATTTTATCGTCAGAAACTGATTCAGACACAGACTAATGTCCGCATTGATGAATTACGCCAGGCAGCGATTCAGCTTACGAATGCGATTAGGGATGGAGATCGCATTGATTGTATTCAATCCCTTGTGGCTTGTATTAAGTCCTCCCTTCTTGAATTCTTGGGCCAGGACCTCACTGCTAAATATCTACAGTACCGCTCGACAATGTTCGAGTTTGGAGAAAGATCTGGTAGGGTCCTCGCCAAGCGACTTCTGCAGCGAGTTTAGTCAATCGCATTGGTAAGATACAAGACACTAGGGGACAGGTCCACGACACTCCGGAAGGGGTATTAGCTGTTTTTTCAGAATTTTATCAGTCTTTGTATATTGAGGATGTTAGTGAGATTACTATAGGGCAGGAATTTGATACCTTTGTGGCCGATCTTAACACGCAAAAACTCTCTAAATCCCAGAATTCTGTCCTCGCCGCTCCTATAGAGTGGGATGAGGTAGAAATAGCATTAAACTCTCTGGCTTAAGGTAAAGCAGCTGGACCTGATTTTATTCCGTTAGAATTCTACTCCATATTTCGGGCAGAGATTCAACAAGATCTTTTAACAACTTTGAGGCAAGCCCAGCTGGGGATCACTCCGGACTCGTGGCATTTGACAACTATTATTTTGATTAAGAAAAAAGATAAGCCAGATCTGGACCCGGCCTCATATCGTCCGATCAATACGGACAGCAAACTATTTTCAAAGATCCTCGCAGTTAGGCTTGCATCAGTTATATCTCCTTTGGTCTCAATCCATCAACATGGCTTTATCCCGGGAAGGGATACGGCGGATCATGTCCGCAGAGTTATAGCTTTATTAGGGCTCAAGTCACGGATTCTCCTTTAGGGCTAATCCTATTGGACGCTGAAAAGGCGTTCAATAGGGTTGCCTGGGGGTTTCTATGGAGGGTTCTGCGATGGAAGGGCTTTTCTCCAAGCTTTATACAGGCTATACAATCAATGTATATTACCCCACGTGCAATGCTATCTATATCAGGCCTACTCTCAAGCCCTTTTGACATTGGTAGGGGCACTAGGCAGGGGTATCCCTGCTCACCCCTGCTTTTTTCTTTATATATTGATCCGTTTATTAACAAAATAGAGTCCTCCCCAAGTATAGTTCCAGTTAAAATCAATGAACATGAATTTAAAGCATTGGCGTAGGCTGACGATATTGTTGTTTTAACCACGAACGTGTCATCTGCATTTACAGCTCTACAGAGAGTGGCAGATTCTTACGGTCAATTGTCAGGATATAAGCTTAATGTTCAGAAAACCCAGGTCATACAAACAACTAATATGGGTCCTTTGGACGCTCCGGTGGTACAAAGTGCTAAATACTTGGGGATCGAAATTGTAGCAGCAGTGGGACTTTTACCAGAAATAAATATTTTGCCAATTATTCAAGCAGTGAATGTTACTTTAACTAGATTGGATAAGTTGCATCTCTCTTTATTTGGTAGGAGGAATGTTTTGAAAATGCTTGTTTTACCTAAGTTTTTGTATATGTTTAGGACTATTCCTCTGGAATTTGCAAAGGCCAGCTTAACTCGAGCACAAAGCTGCTGTAATAGATTTCTTTGGGGCTATCATGCTACTCGTAGGGCGGCCAAGTGGATGTATTTACCATTGAACAGGGGTGGGGGGGCAGTCCCCGATTTGCTTCTGTATAACTGGGCAGCCTTGCTGCAACATCTAGCTATACCTCTGTTCAGGTCAAGAGCCTCAATTCCAACAGCTTGCTCCCCCTCTATTTTTGAGATAGGGCTGGGTGAGGACGCTAAGGGGATCCCAGTTACTATAAAAAAACGAAGTTCAAGATGGGCTATTCCTAATTATACTTTTTATACATGCCTGGCGGCTGCTAGGTTTCTACCTCCCATCTTTCAGGACTGTGTCACTATTAGGTGGAGAGCACAAGGCATCTGTACTTTGGGAGACCTAGTCATTGATGGTAACTTGGCTTCTTTTTCGTTTTTAAAAGAAAAATATGGATTAGGTACACATGAATATTTTAAATATTTACAGGTACGTAGCTATATTGGTAACCTCCAGCAGTGTACATCAACCACATTGGGTAAAATCTCACTTATGGACTGTATTTTCAGGAAAATGCGCATTGGGGACTTGTATCAGAATTTATTAGCAGGGCTGCCAGACGATCTTTCTCTCCAAAATTCGAGATTGGATTCCAAGTTTGGTCAAATTGGCATTGACATTCCATCAGCACTGGAGTTAGCTAACTCAGTTTTAATTTCGGGGAGCTTACGCTCTCAAAGTTATATGGCTCTCTTTGATCTGTATATTACCCCGGCTAAGATTTCTAAATGGGGGGGTTCTAGGGCCCATGGGTGCCCAAGATGTGGCCAATCAGCTGCTAATGATATACATATGTTTTTCACATGTCCGAAATTGAGTAAGTTTCTGCAAGAAATTCAACTTTTTATTACTAGTGCTCTTAAGATCTCTGTGGCTACCTCAGCCGAGTTAGTCATAACGGTCTGTGAAAATGACTGTTTGTTTACTGGATCAACGCATGAAGCTGCTTTCTTGTGTATAGCGATGTCTGTTATTCGGTTAACTATAACCTCTGAATGGATTAATCCTATCCCCCCAACTTTTGTTAATTGGCGAGCAAGGTTCTTGGCCCTTTACAATCTGGAATCAGCAGTATTTCAAAGAGGGGGGAAGAGGAGACGAGAGAGGGGGGCGAAAATATGGGCTCCACTTGTACAGTGGATAAATAATTGAATATTGCAATTCTTCTTGCTCTTCTTTCTCTTCTTTCTTTTTTCTGTATATTCTTAAAGTGCAATTATGTTGAGTTTTTAATTTGTTTATGGATTGCCGTAAGATATGAATTACATGTATCAAATATGGTGTCAAGCTGAACAATAAAAAAAAAAAAAAAAAAAAGTTAATAAAGAGCCCATCCCGGTACTTCTCTACGCAGACGATGCAGTTCTCATAGGCCGTACCCCAAATTCTTTGCGTCTTCTTGTACAAAATGTTCATAATTATGTGAAAGAGCTAGACCTTCGGGTAAATTTTAAATAATCTTTTCTTAGGAGTAGTTGCCCTGGTAAGCCCGAATTAGGAACGATTACAATAGATGGTCAAAAACTGACCTCGTGAAATCATTTGTTTACTTAGGGTTGGCCTTTGCTGCGAACGGCTCATGGAGAGAGCACTTAGCTCACGCCAGGATCAAGTTCTCAAAGGGCACCAACTCAATTTTAAGCTTACCCCGCCCTAAGACCACGGGTGGTCTTTTAGCAGTACAGAAAATATATAAACTACAATGCGCCCCAGTGGCAACATATTGTGCAGAGATTTGGGGAACTGTTAATTGCTCAGCAATCCAGCAAGAAGAGAATAGGTCTATGATGGTTTCTTGATATTTACGCAAACTGTTTTAATCAATTAGTTGTATATATCAATATGATCGTTCTTGCACTAGCCACTTAGGATATATGTATATGGAATTTTACCTTTTTTAATCATTATGATGTATTTATATTCGTGCACTAGCTATTTGGGATATATGTACATGGAATTTTTTTATCTTTTCAATCATTGTGATGTATTTATATTCTGTACTTTTATGGCTACTATTGTATCCGAATAAAGTTGAACTGAACTGAACTGAATACTTAAAGAGGGATTTTGCTCACCTCTTGTCATGGGTGGGTGTCTTGGTTGTCTATCTCCTGATTCAATGGCTTTTCTCCCTCTTCTTCTGTTTTTCCCTTGCAGAAGTAAATCAGTCTCTCAGTGTTCTAACTGTGTAATGCAGCCTGCTACTGCTGACGTCAATCCTTGCTTTGCAGTGGCTGAAAAGAACCATTTTCTTTCAATACACCTCCAACTCCCATTTCTCCTCCCTTCACTTTCTGTTCCTCCACCCATCCACCCAGCAGTCGGGTCCCTTCCAGTTTACTTTTTGTCAAACTTTTTTTTTGTTTAAGGTAGAGCCCACCAGATAGCACAAGCTGTCTGGTTGCGAAAGATCTATTGTGAGCTAACCACAGGTTTACATTCTTCCCACTGCTTACCATTGTTTGGCTTTGTTGTCACTCTCATTTGCTTGCTTCTTTTTCAATGGTTTGCCTTCCTCTTTTTGTCTTTTTCCCTCCCGGAGCGCAGCCTCCTTTTGATCGGCTGACTTGTATCCCTCCACTGCTCACATTTAAGATACTACTTTTTAATTTTCATTCAGCACTCCATGAGAGTGCATGTTTTTGCTAGCTTTCTCCCTCTTGTGCTGCTTCACCCATTAAATATCACCCCATTGCTGTGTTGCACCCACCCTCCCATCTTGTCTGTAAAAGCACAGCAACAAGGTTATTGTTGGTGAGGTATTGCCAAAAAGTAGACTTTAAGGATTTGTTTTTATCTCCTACATTCCAGTAGTGACTCCTCGTACTGTGAAATGTTGGTGTGGTGGGAGGAGGAACACAAAAAAAGACAATTACAAAATAAACAAAAGTGCACTTACCTGCTCCAATTGCCGCCTTCCTCTGTATCCCGGCGTCCGTGTCAGGAGCATGGTGCACACTGCGTAGGCTCCCAGCTCCCAATCCTAGCGCTGCTCACATGCTGGAAATGCTATTCCCAGCTTGTGAGCAGTGCTGGTATTTGTCTGAGCGCCTCGGTTCGGCACTCAGACATAGAGTGGGAGCCCCTGTTGGTTTCTCCACTCAGCTTTACATCACAGTACGGTGGAAAAAGGCTAAGTGCGCATGACAGTCTGCGTGCTTGCTTTCGGAGGTGCATCAGTCACCACACCAACCGTGTACCACTATCAGTGATTGTGCTTACTTATTGGTATGCACACATTGCAGATAGGTGTAGACTGCATGCCTATAAAATTTACCCATTTATGATATTGTCAGACTGAATATAGCATAACCCTGGTTAACTGGACTAATGTTCAGTATCTTGTTAGCACACATGTCAATCATTCTTAGAGTTTTGAATAATGCAGTTAAGCTCCTTTAAAGCTTGCAAGATCGTGACAGATTACCACCCATACAGGTGGCTGCGCCTGAATGCTGTAAAACATGTGATATTGCCATGATTATTACAGATTTATGGATACATATCTCCTAAACAAGTGGTAATACAGCTCCTCCAGACTGCGGTAATGGTATGATCATGGGAAGCATTAACCTTGGGTTTGTAGCAGTGCTCTAAATGAGCCTCATATTGTTCAAGTCAAGTTTGTTTGGCTGCGCCTTAAAACAAAGGTTGTAAACCTCTTTGAACAACATAATTGCAAATTTTTCAAAACACCCAGATACTGAAAGGGTTAGATGACAAAGGTGAACCTATTCCCTTGGTCAAACCGAGATGGTAACAAAGTGTTCAGAGCTCTTTGTTTGGTGAGGAGAGGAAAAGAGAATATGTCGTAACATTTTAAATCAGAAAAGCAAAGTCACTAACCTAAGGAATGAACAAGCCCCTACAATTGAGAGCTTTAGTACGCCTACTGTTTACAGTCCCAGGATAGGTAGGCGGAGATATTTTTACTGGATCAGCTCTGTTTTATCAAGATTAGGATATCGTTTTTTTCTCAGCCAAAAAGTGTTGCTGTCCACTCAAACTGCAAGCAATGACAACAAACAGTAGCCTCTGTTTAAAAAAAAAGTTATATTCAAGAATTGATCTGCTGAAACACACAAGGTTTTTAGTAGACACATTAATTAAGTGGGTTTCCATATTTACCAAACAGTGTAGTCACCATTATCCCGGTTTATTATCAAAGACACCCGTTAACGGTAGTAGGAAATCTGGAAGATTTAGAGTGAGAAATGGTTGTATATTACAATATTGAGACCAATAATATTGACCTACACATTTTTCAATCCAGCGTAATTGACACCTAATTTAACGTCAAGGTAAGCATATGTAGGACAGCCTAGATTAACTGTTCTTAAATCCACATATCCTTACTTTATTGATAGTCGATTTTGTGTAGTCGATATACATGCTGGTTGATATTAAAATTGCTGTATATTAATAGAACACAGGAGGAATGGGGTTGGCAATAGAGTGAGACACATTGGAAATAACCGCTCATGATGTAAAAGTCAATGTTTATATTTACTTTGTTTTTCAATTGCCAATCGTATTTCCAATTAAGTTTTTTAATTCTTATTTGAGGTGCTTCAGGCAGTGTCTCTGTGTGACCTTTTCTTGGTGTTCTAGGACAGGGAGAGGCTACTGGGCAGTAACTGTTAGGGCAAATGTTGTTTGCCGTTGGTGTCCTGGTGCCGCCGTACAGTTGCCCTCAAACTGAACGAGTGCTTCTTTTAAACACTTGACTCTCTGCGGGTAGGTGGGTCGAGCAGTAAAGGCTGACTCAAGCAGGTGGTCTGGACTTAAAAGTTAGAAACACTGTAATACAATAGACAGTGTTTTTTGTTGTTGTTTTAAAAAAAATATTTTTATTAACATTTTCAAAAATACTCTCAGTACATCATGATACATTTGGCAGTTTCACAGTGGGGTAAATGTTATGCAATAAAGAAGGAAAAACAAAGCAAACTGCTTCCATATGTCTGGCATAAGGAGGATGTTAGTCCAGTTGCCATTGTCATAGACAGTGTTTTTTTTAAATATTGATGTATTGATTTAATTTGACAGTTCACAGCAGTGTACATAGATCTGTATTGGTAACATCATAGTAGTTGGGAAATCAAGCGATCAGTAAAAAGAAATGAAAACATCACAAAGAAGATGGCCAGTGAAATATGCAGCAGGCTCAGTTGCAACATGACGACTAATACAGCTCAACAACTAATATTTTCCAACGGACATCACTCCCATTAAACATACTATGTACATCAGAATCACCCACAACAACACATTATAATTTGAGTGATAGCATACAGCACAATGAATTTAAGCATCATTCGATTCTTCTCCCTCCCTTGACAAAAGGTGCTGTTTATACAACCCCCAGAAGTTCTTGGGGCAGCTCTGTGGAGGCATTAGCTCGCTATATGTTTCAGATTGCATATTGCAAAAAGTCATGTATTTTTTCCACTCTGAATTTGAAGGAGGGGGCCCGTGCGCCCACTCATTGCTATCCGCCTCTTAGCCAGAAGAAAGCCCAAACCCAGAAGTTTCCTAACCCCTTTAGGCTGAGGTTTTGTGTATCCCAATAGAGGGTCAGGGGCAAGCGGGATACCCACAATCTGACATAACTCATTAAAAATCTGGTTCCAAAAGGCCGCAATCCGAGTACATGCCTATGCCATGTGTAAAAAATCTGTACCACTTGCGCCACAGTGCTCACAATTATCAGAGTCTCTTAACCTGTATATGTGGAGACGTGCCGGTGTATAATAAGTTCTATTTCAAAACTTAAAATGTATTAGTCTAAGCCTGCCATTTAAAGACCCTGGGTGATCTCGCAGCAGTACCTCCTTTGACTATCATCAATGAGAACCTCCTGGTAGGCTGCCACTGCGCTCTTGGGGGAGAGTAATTAGAACAATAGTATTCCTGGGACATGGTGTATGTATTGGAGACCAATTTATACGGGAATTTGGCACGTAGAAGGTACGTGAAAGACGATAGAGCCGGAGGCTCTGAATATTCATCTCCAAGCAGCGCCCTCAGGGCAGGACGTGCCCTAAAATAATGAAATTGCACTAGTGTGCTAGCACTGTGGTTTTCAGTGGCAACCTCGTACCAAGTCTGAGCTCTACCCTCAGAGAAGACATTCCCCATATTTTGGATCTGAACATTCCTAAGCGAGTGAGTCGCAGCTACTTTAGAACCCAATGAGAACCATTGACACCAACCCAGTGGGAGCAGAGGGGAATAAAGCAGAGTAGACGCCTGCCTTTTTGATAGTTCGCCCCATGCGTGAACCGTTTAGGTAATAGAGTCGAGAACACCATAATGCCTGATTGGGGGCTGAGTAGGTTGCCTAGGGAGCGGAGACGGGTCAGACGCCATTCTCTCTATCAGGAGGTGAGGGAGAGTGTGCGGTCTGTGGCACCAGAAATAAGATTGTAAGCACTGAGCGGCTCTATAGTATACATTGAGATCCAGGGCGCCTAGCCCACCCATAGAATATGGAAGCGTAAGAGTATCCATCTTGACCCTAGGAGCTTTTTCGGCCCACGACAGCCTAACCATCAGAGCTTTGAGTCTTTTGAAGAAGTGCCCTGGAATCACCATAGGTATGTTGTTGAAGAGGACAACAATCTAGGCAGGACTATCATCTTCATCAACGATATGCGGCCTGCCAGAGAGAGTGGCAATTTAATCCACTTCTCTATATCACCCTCTAGTTTAGTGATTGCCCTCCCATAGTTGACCTGCAGCACTAATTCAGAGTCTGTGTGGACCTGAATGCCCAAGTATCTAACCGACTTGTTAGCCATTGTACTGGGGAATCTAGGTCGAAAGTGACCATCGAGGGAGTTAGCGGACAAATGATGGATTTGTTCGAATTGATGTTTAACCCTGATATTCCTCTGAATTTTATGACGTCGCGAATTAGAGGGGAAAGGTTGATGGCGGGATCTCGAGCATACAGTAACATATCGTCAGCGGAAGCTGACACAATCAAATTGTAGTTGGGAAAACAAATTCCCCGATGCCCATGATATTCCCTCAGTGCGCACAGCAAGGGTTCTGCAACTATGGCGTAGAATATCGGTGAGAGGGGGCACTCCTGTCTTGTGCCCGAGATATTGGAAATGGGAATGAGACATAATTACCAGTTCTAACCCTAGCTGTAGGTTGATTATATAATACGGAAACCAATCCCCCAGCCCCATCCTGCGCAGTACAGTCATCATAAAGGTCCCCTCCGCTGAGTCAAACGCCTTTTCGGTGTCCCAAAAATAGAGGCGGCTTTCAGTTCAGTCCAGACATGTTGTATAACACCAAATAGCGTCCGTATTTTTGGGGTTTGCGTACTTCCGGGCAAAAAGCCTGCTTGCTCCGGGCCGACGAGAATGGGGAGTAGAGGAGAAAGTCTACTAGCAAGAATTTTAGAAAATATTTTTGTGTCCATAATCCAGGAGTGAGAGTGGTCTATAGGAAGAGCACATTTGGGGGTGTTTGTCAGGTTTTAATAGTGTGACTATGAGCGCCTACCTCATGGATTGTGGCATTATACCGGTGTCTGCTATTTCTTCAAATAATCTACTGAGATAAGGCAACAAGATGTCTATGTACGTTTTGTAAAAAGGGACAGTGAGTCCATCTATACCTGGAGCACTACCATCTCACATAGAATTCAAAGCAATGCGAATTTCAGTTGCGTCTAGCGGTCTCATCGGGTATTCTCTATGAGAGTTAGTTATCCACGGCAGTTGCACATGCACCAGGTAATCAAGAATAGCCGACTTGTCTACTGTGATGTGTGAACTATACAAATCCCTATAATACGGACTAAATGTATTGGCTATGTCAGAAGGATCTTTCAGGAGAGTGTCGTTTCCATCATCCAATTCGGAGACCCCCTTCCCATCCCTCTTGCATCGGGTTAGAGCGGCCAATACCGCCCCGGCCTGTCTCCCTCGCCATAGAATTTGGCAATAGCATATTTTCCCATGTGCTTAACCAGCAGACAGTGGTTCAGGTAAAAATCATAATGACGTTTCTCTATTAGAGATCTAAAGGTAGGGTACTATTGTGAGGCAAAAATATAGTAAAAGAACCTTCAAAATAGCATTATTGATGTAAATATGCCCTCTTCTTGTCTGAAAGGCACTTATGTTTTTTTGTTTTTAGAGAAACTATAAATTATGCCTTTGTAATAAATCCATCCTTAACCATATCTCAAAATTCAAAGTTTCTACAGTTAACAAGCACCTCGGAGCTTTCAGTAGAACTTAGTAGAAACTTTTCCATAGAGGTATGACAAATCATGGGTGCCAGTACTTTTTATGTCAAAAAGAAGGTGCATTGATGAAGCAGTCTTGCCTTGGCAAAGCACATCAAGCATTCAAGCCTAATGATTGATACGTGGTTGGTGATGGACCACCATGTGGAATTAGCGCTCATTATTTACAGGTGCATCCAGACTAATTGTATCTTATAGTGGTGCTCCAAGGGAGGGGGATCCACCCAAACCCCGTCAATGTGATGAAAAAGATTCTACCTCAACAACAACACGCTACCTGAGCACACAGTGAAATCATTAAACAGCCTATTGCAATCATATAATCAAACGCAATTCTAAATCGATTTTCTTTGGTCTTTATTTTCTTCCTTAGTTGTCCAGCCAAAACGGGTTTCGTCGTCTGGGACAGTTACCCATGAATTCCTCAGGGCTGTCTTTCAATGTCAAATCACTTTGAACCTCTACGCCAGTTGTAATTCCGTCCCGGCCAGTGGGAAGTAGTCATCAAAGTCCTAAGGAATTCTCCGATTACTCCACGTATGAGTTTGCCAATATAAGGTTGATGCAATATTATCACCATACACTGTGTGTTGAAATGCTCAAAGTGATATGGCAGTGTGTTGTGGTTCAAGCCTAATGGCTTGTATAGAAAGTGCCTTTCTCAGGACCATTGCCTGTTTTAAAATAAACCTAATAAGTCAAGCACAGCCCTCATCTTCTGAGCCTAGATTGCAGCCCCCAAATGTTAATAATGGCAACCCTTTCAAATTATGTGCTTTAGCCAAGGGCTGCACCTGCCAATTTCCCAGTCAGGAGCTTCCTTTTTAAGCAGTACTTCCATATAGGATTTAGTCATAGATCTGAAATAAGTGAGGACTTCCATGTCAGTCTTTCATCTACGATGTCAACCAAGTTATTGCAATAATGTACTTCAAGTCTAAATCTCACGTAACTCCAGGCAAAGTCACAGTTGCATCCTCCAATCTCATTACCTTAATTTCGGTGTGGCTTCAAGTGAGATCATTAGCATAGGTTAGTCAGAGGAGGCTTCACCTTTTGAAAGTCCTGGTGCTCTTCCAATGCACAGTGAGTATTTTTCCCACTCTTGAAGCCCATTTGTGCAGCCTACCTTTTACTCTGTCCTTCCTGTCACCTGTTTAGGCTGATTCAAGAAAATCTGTAATAGTTCCTTCAGGCAACCCGTTCACATAAGCATGTTGGTGACAAGCAGGAAACGGGCAAGGAGTGGGTTTCACAATCAGGGGAAAATCTCTGTTACAACAAATGGCAGTTTCTGGTTACCTTCTGCCCTCCTCACAAGCGTATCTGGTTTTGAGGAGGAAGACCGGAGATGCCTACATAGGGTATGGATGGCATATCTGAAAGGACAACACTAGCCCCTGAAGATCACTTTATTGTACAGCACGAAGACATGGAGTGCAATTGACTCCAACACACATTAGTTCATGCACATCATAAACCCACACACACATATGCCATTCACTGTAGGCATCCTTCATGCAAGCCCCCGACATGACAAAGAACTCCTGTAATGGGGACAGGACTAAACTTTCCCCTGGCAATGCTGGAAGGCGGAGGCAGGGAGAAGCACGCAGGTGGATCGGCCCTGATACTACGGGAGAACCTTCCCGAGTGTCCTCACTGATCTCATGAGGTCCTGACTCTAATATTAAGGGAAACGCTACTCCCTTCTACAAACTTAGTGGTACTGGTTATCTCAGGCTGCCATTGATACTAAAATGTACCTTCTTTTGGTCCTGAAGAAGCGCTTTGGATCTCCTTCTGAGGCCACATACAGTGCGAAACATGTTGACTGTTATATATGTCCATTAGGGACATATACTCAGCTACAGAGGGACATAATATGCCCTAGAGCATCACTACTCACTTTGTTTTAACAATGACAGAGGGATCACCCTAATAAATAGTACCCACTCTCCCTCCAGTCATTTTTTAGCACACCACATTAGACTTCGCTGCCACTTACACCCAAGCACCCAAACAGCTTCTCATCAAAAGATCTCTGATAAAGAGACCCTTCGGGGGACCCGTAGGGCATTGCAGCGCCGGCCCGACGAAGAGCAAAGCCCAAATGATGAAGCATGACATCCTTCGGGGTGTGTGAGGGCCTTATGATGAGGACACACTGTCCCCCACAGATAGAGTGGCACACGAAAAAAAGTTTCTTTCTCTTTCCTCCTCTACAAGGAACAGTGACTTTCTTTGTGTACTGGTACCCGATTCCGGAAGGTAAGCCCGTCTAAACGAGCCCCAGATTATAAAATGTACTGCCACCATCGTTAATATCCACACAACCTGGGTAGAAAGTACAGAAGTCAGTGACTCAAAAGTTGGGTGTAGCTCCTCCCTGCTTTAATGTCCCAAAGTCAGGTAACCTGGAGGACCCGCAATGGGTTTGCTTATTTATCAAATTCACTAGAGGAAAACACACTGGACCATGCACAAATGTACAACAGCAGGCCAGTAATGCTTCACGAAGCCATACAGAGGACCTTCCTCCCAGTAGCCTCTATGACTAAGTTGTGTAATGTTGCTCTAATGGGCTGCAGGGTCCACTCCAAAGTAGCATAGGCGATATGTGTGCGACAAACGAAATTTATAAATTAAAACTTTAGTAACTTTTAGCAGTCTGCTTAGTGCAATAGAGCCAGAGTAGACGTGTGGAGCACATCCCAAGCCTGGCATTCTCAAAGATATGGCTGCTGGTCAACAGTCTTGATGTGTGCATTCTCTGACAATAGTTACATCACTTCTGGCTTGGTATGAATAACGTGCATCAAGACCCACTTTTGCACCTTTTTGAGCTATTTCCTTACATTTCTCATAATTTAAAAGTCAAGGCAAATAGCCAAAATAGTTAAAAAAAGATGATGCACGATTGGAACCTATGTTACAGGTAGGTAACATTTGCTTTTGTCTCTGTCTTAAACAGTTTAACAGTATCATAATCAGTGCAGCTCACAGTATCGTGTGTTTGTAGTAATGTATGTCTATGTTTACCTTTTTTTAGCTATCCTCATTGCGTTCTTTGTATACTTGGGGATTTTGGCAGTATGGTGTTTAGGCTACATTCTGCTGGGGTAAGTGTTTCTGAACCAATAACATTTTATGGCCATTTTGCAGAAATTAGATTTTGACATACGTTGGATAAATGTGACAGTGACACATTACTACACATTGCATTAATACATGTTCGGGTTCTGAGAATTGATTTTACTCCAATCTATGGGTGAAAACTTAATGCATTTTCTCTAACTACGCCTGGTGCCAAGATGCATCTAAATGTTGTTGGAATCAAAGCATGTAGCCAGTTATTAGTATGTATGTACATTTAAAGTACTGCCTACTACAGATAAGACTGTTTGTCAATTTCTCTCACTACTGTTACCACACATATTATTCGTTTACATGTTTTTCAATATTATTGCTCCGAAATGTATCTTAGTGCAGTTATATTCATTAATTGAGTTTGTTTCCATTGTTTGGTTGGAAAGCTGTTCCAACCACTTTGACTTCCCTGTCAGTGAAAGATCTTTCTTACATTGTTCCTGTTAACTTCAGCTCCTAATGCAATTTCATGATCTTTAGTTGTAGGCATACTCTTTGCAGAGAAGTGCTGCACTCTGTCCCTAGGAAGGTAGGACGGGGCTACTTTCAATGAGAGCCGATTGTGCTGCTGCAAATGAACAATGCTCCTGGGCAACATGGAATATCCTAAAGTAACAATGCATTATTTGCCCAGGGCTCTTCAAAATGTTCTTGTTGGGGAAGCCTCTCCACAAAAACAAAACTGTTGATGATAGAACTCACTCACCATGCTTGCTTGGTTTAAAGTGGGTCTTTCATTGCCAAATTTTTCAGTTTTGCCTTTGCTTCTTATTCTTACACAGGCCACCTGTACTGTGCTTTTCTTTCTTGTGTAACTGTTAAGACTTTTATTATATTCCGTGTATTGTTCAGATTCTCAGCATTTAGATTTTTTCGATTCATGCTGTTCACAGTGCCTTGTCACGTTATTTCTTTCTTGATGGGTTTACATACCTTAAACCAGTGATCCCAGGGTCCAGGAAGCGGGAGTAATACTTGGGCTGTCTATTATTTACGCCCTTCGGAGACACAATCAGTTTCCCAAAATAGCAAATGCGACCAACTGTCAATGCTATGACCCCAGTGCTTACTTGGGAGATTACCCATATGTTGGGGACTCTGGTATCCAGATGTGTTTATTGAGCCTGAGATGGGTCTCTGGTTTTCGTCGTAACCGGAATCCCTACTGTCCTTTTGTGAAAGCCTGTCAACTTTTATTCATTCAAGTACTCACATGCATACATTATATACCTAATGGCATGTTCCTTTTGGAAATAAATTTGCTTATTTTGCGAGATTCAAAAGGTCCCTACATATTTTGGCCCTCATGGAGGAGTTCAACGAGGGAGGCCTTATAGTCAAATTTTCGTCAAAGGTCTCCCCATGTCGCCATACCTAAATCAACAGCTGTCTCCTCTAACAATGATACATATCAACATTTACTCTCCAGTTTGGAACCTTGAAAGACTGCCCATGAAGGTAGGGTAATGACATACAGCTGAAAAAGGGTTATTGTGTGGGAGAGCATCATAATCTTGTACATTATCGGTGTTCATTTTAGAAATCAAAATATTTCTTCCTTCAATGATTGTATTTTTAAGGGTGTTTTGCAAATATATGGGTTTCCTGAATAGTGAGTAGGGTAGCTTGATCAATAGCACCAAGACACACCTGGAAAGTCTTTCCAGCATCATCATTTTTCTCCCTTTGAGACTCTTCTTCCCACGTTACCTTGGTGACACTGCCATTGATAATGCCTTAACTCTGAGGTATCCTGGATGCAAATATGTAGATTTGTGGGGTTTGGTGTAATGGGACCCATGAGGCTCATTGTGGTCCAGGAGGCTTGGAGAGCTGACGTGGAGTCCCTTGTCTACCCGGAGGCACTGGTCAGTGAAAGGTAACAATGGCTGGTAGATGAAGCTAATACCGAACACCCCATAACTGTCTCTAATTAAAAAATACTATTTGTTGAACTCTCTTCTCTCCATCCTTTCATCTCCAGCCTGTGGAGTGAGATGTGACTTTTCTTTTTGAGCACTGTCTATGACAGAGACACCGGGAATTGAAATATGCCCTCTGTTAACCAGGTTCATTTATTGAACTCTGGCTGGATGGAGACCTGAACTCCCGTCCAGATGGCGTTACGAAAGCAAATGTAATGTTATTAATTTTAACAAGCATTGAAAATGCAATAGGTCTCGCCTTTGATTAAGTTAAAGCCATTTGCTTTGCTAATGGTATTGTATAGCAAAGCAAATGGCTTTAACTTAATAAAAGGCGAGACCTATTGCATTTTTAATGCTTATTTTTTTGGCATCATGTTCATTGAGGTTGAAGTTGGTGTGCAAGGTGAAACCAAGTAACATAACTTTCTCAAAAGTAAGAGTTCAACACCATCAAGTTTTATGTCATTCGCCCGGTTTGTACAGTAGCATGTATGCCAGGAAAAATCTAATATGGCCTTTTATGGTAATCTCTGAGTTTTGGAGATAATTTCCGTTTATCATCTCACCAGATTCTTCAATGTCATTATAGAACCATATTGTATGGCTACCATTTATTTTCCCCTATATGTACATGCATAAGTGTATGCGTATATGCTTATGGCGACTTGCCAATTAATGACTGTTGCACTTAACAGCTACAGACAGCTTTCAAGCACCAAAACACCCTCTGCAGTCACAGGGACACAAAATATAAATGCAAATATTCAAAAAGATTGTAGACATTGAAAACCTCCTTCGGAAATTAATTTGCTGGGCCCCTGTTTCAATTTATAACACTGCTACATTTGGAAATATTGCTTATTGCGTTATATCACGGTTTGGTTTTCACGTGAAAGTGGAGGGGAAAAAAATTAAGCTTTTTCTCCATTTGGTTTTCAATGTGATTTCCACTTGGCGCTGGATACCTTGCTTTCTAAGTTGAACAGGATTGTGTTTTTCCTTTCTCTCCAAAGCCCCGCCTCCCCTCTCTCCAAATGGACGCTCCCTCTGATACTCAGGAGGACACAACACTGTCTTCCTTGCTGCCGTCGGCCATTGGCCGACGGCAGCACTACCTCCCCTGTGCTGCCGTCGGCCAATGGCCGACGCGGCCCCGCCCGTTTTGCGGAAGTGCCACACTGCGGGAAAATCGCGGCCGCAGTAAAAGGGTTAATTATCGCGGCCGCTGCGAGGCCCGATACTGTTTATTTGATACCTCTCCTCCAGCTGGACCAAGTCGAAAGTTACACGATTTCCAAACTTTGGAGAGCTCAAGGTGGTAACACGATGCTGAAGGTAATGCGAACTACTAACTAGAAAGATGTTAATCATGACAAACTGCCTGAGCATTACGCTGAACAGCAGCTAGATTGAATTCTGTCTCCCGCGAGACGTCCAGCAGCGCTGGTGGTAGCAGCGGGTCCTGCATGGCAGATGGACTCCCGGCACACATTTATGAAAGAGCGTACGCGCCCCCTACTGACCTCATTCCATATTTTCCTAAACTTGCACGGTACTGCTGCAATGCAGAGTTATCCAAATAAAGTGAACGGTTAAACAGGCAAATGAAAGAAAAACAGTGCTTAGACGGTAAATCACTTCCAGATGTGTACTTCGTTTGGGATTGCAGACCCTCAAAAAACAAGTGACGGCAGAAGAATGTCTAGATAAAAAAGTCCCCAGTGTGTCACGCCGCCAGTGAAGCATCCAGTCCCCGCGTGCACATCTTCTGTCCGTCCGCGTGCACAATTTGGAATCCGTATCAATTCCAAAAGGCCTTCGCATGGCGGGAGCAGCGCATGCGTGCTGCTAATGCCAGGCGAGACCCAAAAAGGTAGTTCAGATCTGTTGTGTGCTTCCAATGTAATCTTCATTCAGACATTTTCTAACCATCCAGCAGCAACAGCATAGAAGCAAACATTTAATGTTTAATTTAGAATAGCCTGAAGTCCCTGGAGATTATGCCAGGGCTGTGGGATTCAGAAAGCTGAGACATGTTCCCCATAGATTTTCCACTAGGACCGTTATATACTAGACAGCTTTCTCAGTGTTGGATAACCTTGAAAAAAATGTGTTAAGCAATATTCCAGTCAAATTTTGTCTTGGCATTCCTGGATGGTGTACCAACGCAGCAGATCTTTGACAAACATGAACTATGTGAGGATGCGATGTAACGGCCAGAGCTGCCAACTGTGGAACTGGAGAACTGGGTTTGAGCCTCTGCTCGACTCAACATCCTGCGATTCTGGGCAAATCACTCAGTCTCCCTGTGCCTATAAAATGTGAATGTGTCCTTGTGTAATGTAACTGATGCTCTTGTAAAGCACTCCAATACCTTCGGGTCGAATTTGCGCTGCCATATAAAATTGAAAATCAAACTACGAATAAAACTTACTGGAGTCAGACCGGTTAAGCACAGATCATGGGATTATGCATCTAATCTCTGCTTTAGATGAACACAAAAGGAGTTGCGTTTAAAAATATGAATTGGCTTTCAAAGGAGCAGACATGCCAGCAGCTAAATCACACTAAATACGGGGACCCCTGTTTTAAGACCAGACTGTGTAGAGCAGCAGAGGAAAGTGATTAAATAAGAGTCAGTGAGAGTGGGGACTTGACCGGAAGTGAAAGTTAAGCTAAATGTATCCTGTGACTAGGTTAGACAAAGTGTGAAAGGAGCTGACTCTTATGGAACTTTAAAAGAATAGAAATTGCCCACTAGAGCCCACTAGAGAAGATAGTGCCGGAGTGAGTAGCTTCCATTTTACTGTATTCCAAGCACACGACTTTAAAAGGCATAACTGTTGAGTGGGATCTGAGTAGCCTGTAAGGCTGAGGGAACACGAATCAATGGATTACAAGTTAACATTATATTGCATATTTTGGCCGATGGTAAAAGTAATAATTCTGTCTGTCTACAGAGCGTGATATGTTGTTGTTTTATATTTACAGACTTGAGCCTATCCGGAAGTGCCTCCACAACAAAATGAACATGGGAGACACAGAGCGACTTATTAATTCTGTGAGTGAGACCACCTACATTTTCACTTATTTTCAACACTTTTTTCATTATGCATTTGCAGAATAGAACAAGTTGACTGCTGTTGTGATCTTTAGCAGTGTTAGAACAGCCATTCTTGTTTTTTTTTCTACAATTCCTAATTGAGAAGTTTTCCTCTTTTCTTCTTGCACATCATCTAACCAGTAATGTTCCGTTCTTACAATTATGAAGGTGACATGAGGCTCCAACAGCTCAACTTTTTATAGTTGTGTTTGCTTACAGTAGCAGACGTACATATTTATTTATATACACCTGCATTATGTTTAAAGGAGCTTTACGTGATCATTGTATTGCTGCGGTTTGGGAATAGAAAACTGTGTGACTGTGAAATCTTTTGTGTTTCGTATTTACGTTTACTTTTGAGTGCATTTGAAGTTCAAAGCCCCTAAAGTCCAGTGAAACAGGTTTATTATTTTAATCATAGTGATACGTTACAGAAAGAGAGAAAGTCTTGCCCAGCCTATCTCCTTTTGAGACATCAGTTGTCGCTGGTGGAACACTTCCACTACAGCATTCTCCCACACCATTCATTCCACAAGTCCTGACATCAAAGCACAGTAACAAAGGAGAGCATTTATTGCTGTTATTCTGTGCTGTGAAATGGTCTGTGTTAAGGCCCTCTTCCAAGGTTAGGCTTGCATTGGATATATTATGCAAGTTAGAGAAGGACATTCCACTCCATAGTGTTCTGTAATGCTGCAATTTGAAATGGATTTTAACTCCCAAAAAAGTTTGAGAAAGATATGACACAGCAATATGAACAAGACCCTATAGACAAACCTCGGGCCAGAAACACTATTATTTCTACACTTATATTTAAGCGTTTTCTGAAAGGGCTTTGAAGTACAGTCAATGATCAGATTGCTCACTAAAGATTTTAGTGTAATAGGACTTTGAGAATGAAACACTGACATGGTGAGGGCAGGCTAGGTTACCCCCTGTAAAAACATATAAACTGAAAAGAAACAGGCTCAGGTAGGCCGTCTTTCGGCACCTCGTCAGCTAAGTATGCTGATGGCAGCAATACTTGGCTGTGACATAAGTTGTGTGACAAAGGAGCTATACATTAGAATGAAGCATAGAATTAAAACTCATAGTATCCACTTCCAGAGTTCCAGCCCACAACCTGTTTCCCTCAGAAGTGTGGCTCAAGTGGTTGGAGCGGCAGACCCTGATGCAGAGGTCTGGCCCGGGCCAGGGTTCAATTCCCCGCCTCGGCGGGTCTTGGGCTCAAATTTCCCCGGACCTGACAATTCTCGCCTCGGTGCCTATTCCAATCATGGAGTCCCACTCTGTAACTCTGGGCAATAGCTTGCTTAATCTCCACAACGGCCCCTCGCAGCGGGATGCCTGGCTTTCACCTTGGGGATGCCCAGTAATGGGTTATCTCGCAGGGGAATACCAGGACGGGTTCCCTAAGCAAGCGCTGGGACGCTTCCGGGCAGCCATGCGCTCTACAAATCAAATTTCATTTCATTTCATTTCATTTCATTTCATTTCACTGTTGAAGACTGGAAATGTGAGTTGGTCGTGTTGAGCTCAAGGTCAAGCCATGAGGTAGGAGACGGCTTGCTGCAATGCCAGTCGTCGTAACAGTCACAATCTGGTGACCTAAGGAAAGCCAGGTAAACAATGGCACAACGCTTGGTGATGGTGCACCCTGGCACCATCACCATGGTTTGAAGCGTACTACAACTGGACGACACCATTTCGGATCACTGTGTTTTTTGGGCCCAGCACAATCATTTGTTGACAATAGTTATTTATCTTCTTAGTTGGTTGCATTAGCCTCAGGCCGTTATCCGTAACATTGCTTGTTTTCAATTTTTTCGAGGTACCTCACATATGCGAATCAGCAGGCATCATAATTCCTTTTCTTTTACAGAGGCGTTTTCATACACAATTTACTTCCCTAGCTCCTGCATTTTCTGTGCTTATAGCCACTCTCCCACCCCTGCTTTATGTTGTGACCCACACATACATTTGGACCAAACCATACACTCTCCTGACTCTCTCTTTGCCCCTTCATGCTACTTAATTGGCAGTTTATTTTTTATCAGGAGTAGACCCGTGTGCCCTCCTTAGTCTACTTGCACTTTGCATCATCAGAAGGTCAGTTCTTAGTTTACATGTTGCACGCCTCCTCTGCTGCCAGTGCATTGTTCAGGAGAGCACTGCCACAGCAAGTAGGGACAGAGCTCCTCAATAGTTAATATCCACTGTAATTGTAAAGGTAGGAGGCCAGTTCTTTCATTTAACACTAATAAAGTGCTTTGTATATTCATTGAATCATGGAGTGTGCCCGCTTTAGCATAATCTTTAGCACAATCGTTCTTGCCCACAAGGGCACCAAACCCAATACAGATGTTCATATGTATGCTAAGCTGCCACATTGAGGAACACTATCCAGCAGTCCCTTTGTATGAATTGTTACTGAAATAGCACCAGCGACTATTTGCTTGACTGGAACAGGGAACTGAAACTATATCTTCACTGCTTGGCATGTCACAGACACTATTGTATTGCACCTCTCCAGTTCTGAAGTGCAACACAGTGTGTGCGGGTGTTCGAATTTGTATACAGTCCTTGCGGAACTTCAATACTATTGAATGTATTTTCCTGTAATAGTTACTCTGCAATTTGCGTTAAGCGAAGCATTGGTTTTTGCTCCATGAAAGTAGATGATTGTCAATTCTTTTGACTAGCATCTCATTCAAAAAGAAAAAAAAGTTTACTTGATTAATCCAAAATAGCGACTAGTCTCCTGGTATGTGATAACATATTTTTCCTACAGATTTTTAGCTTTACTCTGGTTTTTAAGGCTCCTCTGTTTGTGAAGGTTTAATTTTAAGTGCACTTAAAAGGTATTGTGCATTTCTTAGCTGGTGTGTCAGCATTCGTTTTTGCAGATTCTAATGGTAACTAGGATTACAAAATGTCAGCAGAAAAGCCAGAAAAGTTTGAGGACCCGTTTCATAAAATTCACCTAGTATCATCCTTATTCAGGGATACTAATGAGAGCTAAAGCTGATTTTAAAGTTACTTACATGAACAAAACCTGATGTATATAACTTTTCAAAATTAACATGAGCAGCCTGTATAACCAGTTGAGTGTGTGCTTAGAATTGTTCCTATCTGCCAGACTTTGTTTATCTTCTGTGGAAGAGTGCCCGGCGTTGTAAGAAAGGTGCGTGCACTCTCTCTACAAAGACTATGCATTGGTAGTATAAGACAATAGATCAAATTGCTTGTAGTTCCTACTCGTGATTTTGATTAAAAAAGAAGTTGAACAAACTAAATAAATGGCTGTGGTCAATATATTAATCCACCAAACAACCTTACCTGCTCACCTATGCTAGAACATTATTCTTCAGTGACTGCTTTTACACAGGAGATAACAATTAAGGCCCTTGACTAACTGTAAGCATAGATCTGCTTGTTAGGCTCGGCGTTAGCCTAAACCTTCAAATTTTACTAAAATATGTATGATATACTTCATATATGGGCTTTCAGTCACGTCTCTTCATCCATTGGTCTGTTGCTGTGTCATTCACATTTAGCTTCCACCCACTACAGTAGACAATATGAGTGACTACATTTTGCCCTCTCACAAGGAGAACATCAATATACAAGCTAGTTCACTTCTGTGCCAGTGCTTTTGTTTTTACTTAATAATTACCTTAGTGTTGCCTGTGTGCTTAGAACCTGATAGTGAGGCGTTTCTGATGCACATTTCATTTTTATCAGATGCAATCTCCTGCCAAACTGTTGTAAATTCCTTTTGCAGTGGTTTGCTTTTCTGACTGCTGGTAATTCACAGCATACCAGATTGTCTATTTTTAACTGTTCTTTATTAGCTTGTCCTATTTTTTCTTTCTCTCTTACGTTCTTTCTCTTTCTCTTTCTTTTTTCTTTCTCTTTCTTTCTTTCTTGCTTTCCTTCATTCTTTCTTTCTTGCCTTCTTTCTTACCTTATTTCATTCTTGCCTTCTTCCTTACCTTATTTCATTCTTGCCTTCTTTCATTTTTGTCTTTTTTTCTTTCTTTTGTGCCTTATTTCTTTTTTCCACTTTTCTTGCCTTCTTTCTTTCACTTCTTTCTTCCTTCCTTTTTTCTTTCTTTCTTTCTTTCTTGGCTTCTTTATCTCCTTCATTCTTTCTTTTTTCCTTCTTTCCTTCTTTCTTTCCTTCTTTCTTTCTTTCCTTCTTTCTTTCCTTCTTTCTTGCCATCTTGCCTTTCTTTGTTGCCTTATTTCTTTCTTGCCTTCCTACCTTCTTCCTCAAAGGCAAGAGGCTGACAGCCAACGTCAGACTGGTTGACTTTTTTAGGTCTATGATATCCAAGACCTTTTGATTTTAGTAAAATTATGTTTATAACATAGTTACTTATAGTGGTTTCAGATAGAATTCATTCATTAGTCTGTGATTGGTGCCATTCACATTTCATTACCCCTCACTCCAGCATGCATGAAGGGGCGATCTGCCATTAGCTGACTTCGAGTTACAGCATGCTTCCTTTTCACAAGGAACACATCCACACACAAAGTAGTTCTCTTCAGTGCCAGAGAGTACTATGGTAATGCGTGTTTTTTTGAGACTTTTTTTACATGTAGCAAATTATTTATTTTTTATTGATGAGGACCCGGCCTATTCCCAAACAATAACATTTTGCATAAACCTCCGTGGGGTTCCTGGGTACTTACCTGGGGTGGTTCCTTGTGTCCCGGCTCCTCTTGGTCTTCTGGTCCAAGTCCTGTTCTCCTTTGCAGTTTGCATTCTAGTTTCGTAATATATGGTTTGGTGACCCCCTGTGGATCAGTGTATTTTTGTGCTACTTACCTGATTATTGCAAAGTATTCTTGTGTATTGTGTTGACATCTCTGGGTAGGAGATATACTAATGTGTTAGTGATAATGTGTGAAATAAATAAGACCTGTTTTCATAAACGCTGTGTGGTTTATTTTAATCTAACTTACACTAAAGATTAAAGTTGGTAAAGCAAGCTATTTTACATTCCTTCAAGATAAGCCTGAATGCTGCTCTCCATAGCTACCACTTTGAAAGCTTTCAAATGTTATCAGAGACCACTAAAATCACCCTACGGGTTGTCTGGATTAGTGGAAGGTGCCTCACTTAAATAAGTGTGCACCATATACTAAGCCTGCTTCCTACATCGTAGGACAGAACAAAGCAAAAATTGCCAGAAGACTGGCAGCCAATGCCAGACCTATTGGCATTGCCAATGCTTTTCTGAAGTAATGTTGTGTTTTTGTTTTAAAGGAACTAGGATCACCAAACCGAGTAGAATCAATGAGCCATGGTCTTCAATCAGTTCCTTTGAACATTTCTACAGATCGTCTTCGTTCACTGGATACATTTAGAGGGTAAGAAAAAATTTGCATTCTATTTTTTGTCAAAACTTTATTAAAATTCGTCTGTTAATGAAAAAAATATTACAAAACCTACATACGTGGAAGGTGGATGAGTGTGCAGTTTCCAAAAGGAAACCGTTTAACATCCTAATATCCCATTTCTCTGGAACCAATCTCTGGCCCTACTCTCTATCCTGTTGTTTTTCCCGCAATGCTTCGGTTCACCTGGTGAAATAGAATGCAAAGGCAACTATCTAGCAAGTATCCCTTGTTACCGAAGAACATGCTTGCCTTGCCCGCAGTTACTTCAGAGTCCAGGAGTGGATCACTGCAGAGCTAGCTAAGGGTCAGACTCTATTATCATGCTTATACCTGGCCAATTGCTTCCCTGGTATCGCTAAGAGCATCCTATACATGGCACCGAAAGTAGTTCTTAGAACCATCTAATTTGCTCACTTCACTACTGGCCAAATAAAGCTACTCACTATGAATACAAGCTAGGACCATTGTATGGCATCTCTTCATCACTCAGTTCCCCTGATCTGCCTTGAAAATAAAAACAAAAAAAGAACATTACTGCAGCCACCACTTACAGCCCAACTGTTATCCCTTGATGACAAAGCTGGTATAGCTGGGTTATTTGTTTATAAGTAAGGGTTTATTAATATGTGTGTGTATAGTTGGATAGATAAGCTGTGTGTGGGTGCATGTATGTATGTCTAATTGATTCCGCAAATGAGTGGATGGGTGACTTGGGTGAATAAATGCATGGGTGGGTTTGTATGGAAGCATTGGGTATTACATATGTAGGTTTTGCTTATGAATGAGGCTAGGTTAATGGTTAAAGGAATGGGTGAGTTTGCATTTTTGAGTTGTCAGTAGAATGCAGAATTCAATCGGTCTCAACTGGCCGAGTGTAATCGGTTCCAGGAGGGTTGTTAGCTTACCCCAAGGAGGTGATGCTCTAAGTGTTGCATGTAACTGTACAGGATGTGAAATTCACGCTGTTGCATGGATGTAGTTTATGTAGTAAAGGCTCATGAAAGTAGAAATACATTTTGGGGTGGTTTAGGAGTGTATCACCTGTGACACTGACATGCTTAATTGTGAGAAGCACATCGTTGATTGAATAGGCATTCTGATCTGAGATGGCTACAGATGCATATTAGGGTTTGGGAATTTGTTCTGGGACGTGTAGGGGACATTAATGGATATTGATTTGAGGGAGGGGGAGTGTAAAAGTAGCGTTAAAAAGCAAATCTTTTCCTGGAGGCTGGCCTTCGGCTCTGTGGAGGCTGCAAATAAAATTATATGACATGTGGGAAAGATGAGGGAGTGCTCATTTTAGCAGGTGCACATGCAGTAAATGCAGCATTCATGATTAAGTAGCTTATGTGGCTATCTAATGCAAGGGGCATAGGTCGGTTTGCCATGCCAGAATTACATGGAAGCACTCAACAATGTGTTTGTGTGCCATTGGGACAGTATCTGCACATTTGACAATCCTGTAAGAAAAGTCATTATTCATTCATCTTGCTTATGAATAACTGGTCTTGAAAAGTTAAAAGTTATTTACCCGTGCCAAGTTCTGCTTGGTTCTATAGAATAAAATAGATCAAAGAAATATTTTACAAAAAATTGGTCTGAATTCAGTCTTTGAATGTGTGACATAAGTTCTTGCCTAAGTGTGTACAATAAATGCTTAACACTACCCTCTGATAAAGCCTTACTGCTCGCCCACACTACCACAAATAGAGAGTAAGGTATTATCTACTTTTACCTCTATAAGCCTTTGGGATCCGCTGGACTCTGTGCACACTACACCTTACTTTGGTATAGTATATACAGAGCCAGCTTTCTACATTGATGCTTTCTAATTCTGTTTCTGACATATGTTGATACCACATGTTATCTTGCAAGCTAGCGTGAATAGTATAAGACACTATAGAAAAGTAACAATAGAAATAACAGTATGAAAAGACAAAAAATAAAACAAAAGAATTTAACATTCCATTTGGGGGAAGGGTGGGGGGATCTTTGCAGTTTTCTTCCCCCTTCTTTTCCCATTTATATCGCTGGCTGTGCTTGGCGTGAAGCGAGGTTCATCTGAACATCCGATGGGTGGATCCATGGCTTTCTACCGTTGACTTTGATGGCAGTTAGAGTGCTCATCGTCACAAAAAAGGGCCATCGAACTTGGGATCTTTCCATTTCCGAACAAAGTTCCTGACAAAAATCTTTATCTCCTATTTGCACAGCTGGGAGGCCGACCTCGATGGTGGTGCACTTCTCCTTTCCTCTGATTGCCAACTTTGCAGCCATCGTTAATTCAGAGAGCTAGACATGCATTTTTATCATTCAGAATTTTACCTGTACTTTCTCCTTGCACCTTGCATCTAGTGACAGGTATTTTCATATTCATGAGTCTTCCTGTCACTATCTTATGCTGAGTTAGGTGGTTATCGGAACAAGGTGTGTTCCTAAGGAACAATAGTGCTATGGTAAATAATACAACAATTTTTTGTGCAATTTGGCACATAGCTTGCTTATCTTAGTTTTCAGCAAGCCATTAAGGCGCTAAACTATGCATTACTGTGGGTGTGGTAAACAGAAGATAATTAATGTTTTATCCCTAGTATTGTTTGAGATATGTAAAAATTGCATTGACAAGGTGTGTGTCGTTATCAGATCTTATCCCTTCTGAAATTCTATAGTGGGGAATCACCTTTCAAATCAGAAAAGTAGCAGCTGACTTAGCATTAACAGTGTACACAAGGTCCTGCTTCAAGGACAAAATGACATACCACAACTATGAGGTACCAATACTTGTTGCATTGATCGATCATGTTGATAAAATCAATTGGAAGAACCTTAAACGGTCCTTGTGGTCGTGGTATGGTAGAATTTATTATCTTCAGTGTGGGGTTTGGAGAGAATTGTTGGCAAATAGTCCAATTATGAATGTACATAGTAAACATATCATGCAAGTTAGGAACGAACCAATCTTTTATTTGCATTGAGAAGAGATTTCTGTAGATGCGAGCTGGTAAATGTAATTGATCAAGAGCTATGATTAGTAAAGCCTGAGGCATCACTGGTTACCTGTAGCTATTTGTCTCTAGATCAAATTGTCCCCTGACTGTGAGCACCCTATAATCTCCCGTAATTGTTTCTCATGCAATGGAGCAGCCTCCTGGAGCTCTTGAAGATCTAAACGTGCTGTCTCAGCATAATGAGGTGTAATAGTATCTGTGGTGGTGTTTGACTCCACTCATGCGGTGAGGCAGCCTGGGCCACTAAGACTGGGATATGTTGTGAACCTGATGGGACAGACAGGGGTGTGCGCCTCACTGTGTTTTTAGCTGGCCAATCTGCGAAAGCATTTCCCTGTGACAAAAAATCCTGTCCATTTGTATCTGCTGTACACTTCACAACTGCCACTGCGTGTGGTAAGACAAGTGCCTCTATTAAAGCCTCTAAGAGATTCCTATTCATGACAGGACTCTCGTCTGATTTGAGGAAGCCTCTTCTGCTCCATCACATGATGCTTGAATATATTGTGGTAGTTACATAAGCCGAATCCGTATAGCTCGTGATAACTTTTCCTATTCTTTGCTTGAGAGCAGGAATCAAGGCTATCAATTCTGCTGCTTGCGCAGAATAATGTGCTGGCAGTATTAGCTGCTCAACAATATGAAGTGTGTCTGAGGAATTGTGCTGGTGTGCTCTGACCACTATCCCACCTGTTTGTCTTACTCCTGTGTCCTGGTCAATGGTCGAGGAACCGTCAACAAAATATACTATGCTTCCGGGAAAAGGATCCTCTGTTGCTGACAATATTACCTCGTATCTTGACACACACTATGTGGTTAAGGTAGTCTTAGCCTTCTGAAATATAGCAAATACTGCATGTTCTGCGTAGAGCATCAGAGGTGCCCCCATGACAATGGGGGTGCTTTTCTGTAGCAGTGGTGAGAGCTTGCTCACAAGGGTGACGTCCTGTAATCAAAGACCCATTGCCTCACATAATTACAGAGGCCAAGAAACTTCTACATTACCTTAACAGTCTCTGGCTCAGTCATTTGATGTAAAGATACTGCTCTTTCAGGAGTTGCCCTAGATCAGGGGTCTCCAGACTTTTCTGTAATAAGAGCTATTTAGGTTCAGTGAAAATCATCCTGAGCTAATGATTTTAGTGATATGACCACCTCATTAAGGATTGTCATCAGTGCATTAGGCAGGGTTGCCAGCAGTAAAGTTATAAAAGCACTATCAATTTCCAATGCATCTTCATGAGTAATACATAATGGGCATAGCTGCACTCCAGGGCGCCAAGCTAATAATCTGATTCATACATGCCTCCAATTCAAATAATAGCTTTAAATAAAATTCATTTTGAAAATGTAACATTGTTTCTCCAAACATCCGCTTATGAGTTCTGAAAAGAAAACACATTTTCATCTTCAATACATGCTTTTTAATTCTGGTAGACAAATAATAATTCAACCAAGCAAAAGCTTCTATATTAGTAAGCTGCAAACAGCGGAGCTACTCAGAGATTGCTCGAGAGCTTATGGTAGTTTAAGAGCTACTGGAGTCGCCTGCCCTAGATAATGGACCTCCTCCTGACAATACTTAACTGTGTCTTTCTCCACTTTATATCCTCTCTGTACAAGAGTAGCCAGAGGAGACACAATATTTTTCCTACACTGTTGTTCTGTGGGACTGCAGACTAATATGTTGTTGACATATTGCAACAACGTACTGGCACACTGAAAGTTTGACAGATCATTTTCACCACCCCGTTGAAAATACTAAGGGATTCGCAATACCCTTGAGGCAAACGAGAATACAAATACTGAGTTCCGCTATAGGAGAACGCTGTCAAATAAGGACTGTCTGGCTGAAGAGGGATGCTAAAGAAAACGTTCTTAAGATCTATGACAGACAAAAATGTAGCACCTGAGGAATGTTTTTTCAAAATAGTGGAAGAGTCAGGAACGATTGGAAATTCTGGTACCACTGCATCGTTCAGGGGGCACAGGTCTTGAACCATAACCCAAGTATTACCCTTAGATTTCTTAAACAGGGTGTTACAAGGAGACACTCCAGGGTAAATTACTCCTTGCTCTAGTAACGCGTGTATGGTGGGGGTGATGCCCTCATCTCCTTCTTTGGTAAGAGGATACTGTCTCACCCTAGGTAGGGTAGCACTCTCCTTTAATGTTATTTGAATGGGGCGCTGGTGCTAATAAGGCCTACATCATAGGGACTGAGGAAAGATCTGCATCCCTAACAGAATCAAAGGCTCTACCTTACTTCCAATACTGTTCTTAACAGTATGTCATCCTGAAAAACAAGGACCGTTTTATTAGGATCATTATCAAACTACTGATCATCCAGTATTTCCCTAACTGTTTTACCTGACTTAATGATTATAAAACATGTCTATAGGACATGGTTATGATCACAAACTGGCATGTCATAGCGCCATAGGTCGGTATTATTCCTAGGGTCTCTATTTGTAATATCAACTCACTATCGGGTATCCAAGAATGTTGCCCCTGTCAGCGGAAAAGGAACTCCTTGGGTAGCTGGACCTCCCTTCTCAATAGTACTGGAGTTTCTGCTACTATTGTATATATCGATGTTGTAAATGCCTCTATGTCAGCGGGTCAAGCTCTAATTTGGTCTCCAGTAAAAGAATGTTGTGTTAGAGCCATGATCCTGGAAGAAGGAACTCCAGGGGTAGAACAAACCATAGTACCATTAGGCTCAAAATGGATAGTCATGTTTAGCTTAGCCATAAGATCTCTCCCCAATAAATAAGCTGGTGCAGCCAGAGAGAAAAATAAACGGCCATCAATATACCTCCCTCCTATCTCCATCTCCACCTTTTTAGTATACAGGACCCTCATATATATATTTTTTAAATATCTTTATTACATTTTTTTATAATTTCCGATACAATAGCGTACAGGCATCCATATGCATTTCTCTTCAGTTACATTGGCATTTACTCGACAGCATTGTACATGTAAACCAGGATATTACTGTCTCTTTGTTTCCGTGCCGTTTCCTGTTGTGGCATGATGCTACATGTGGCTGATAGAATGTACAGGCTGTAGGAGCCCAAGGTAACCTATCATCTCCAATGGAGGGCCGGAATAACGGTATATAGCGCATCATTTTGTAGTAGTGCATAGTAATACGTGAAAGCGATAGTATATTCATATCAAGGCTTTACATAACTGGTATCAGCCCTTTAACAGGGGCAGGCAACATGTCAGAAGCAATTAAAGCAGTAGATATGCAAATGTCAGGTCTGTGTGCTTAGAGATTGGTTCTTATAACAAGATGGTACAAAAGGGGGTGGTAATGGACGGAGCATCTGAACCAATCAAACACTCACACCCAGTCAAAAGATCTGGGTTTAATACATCACCGTTCTTTAGCCCACTCTGCCACCCCAGTTCAGACATGGCTAAATGCAAATCAGTCTGACCCTGTGCCTCATGGGAACTGTCTAGCCCGAACTGCCAAGCCATGCCTTCCCTGGACCGGAAACAAGCTTCCGAGGACCGGTTTCTGGCATTCCAGCCGTCTTCAGCCCGGCTTGCTTGAATCCAGTGGCCTAAGTGAGCAAGGGACTCACGTCTGAGCATACCCTGCCACACTTATGGCCACCAAAAGCGGTACAAAAGGGGGTGGTAATGGACGGAGCATCTGAACCAATCAAAAACTCACACCAAGTCAAAAGATCTGGGTTTAATCCATCGCCGTTCTTTAGCCCACTCTGCCACCCCAGTTCAGACATGGCTACATGCAAATCAGTCTGACCCTGTGCCTCATGGGAACAGTCCAGCCCGAACTGCCAAGCCATGCCTTCCCTGGACCGGAAACAAGCTTCAGAGGACCGGTTTCTAGCATTCCAGCCGTCTTCAGCCCGGCTTGCTTGAATCCAGTGGCAAAGTGAGCAGGGACTCACGTCTGAGCATACCCTGCCACACTTATGGCGGCCAAAAGCGGTACAAAAGGGGGTGGTAATGGACGGAGCATCTGAACCAATCAAACACTCACACCCAGTCAAAAGATCTGGGTTTAATCCATCACCGTTCTTTAGCCCACTCTGCCACCCCAGTTCAGACATGGCTATATGCAAATCAGTCTGACCCTGTGCCTCATGGGAACAGTCCAGCCGAACTGCCAAGCCATGCCTTCCCTGGACCAGAAACAAGCTTCCGAAGACCGTTTTCTGGCATTCCAGCCGTCTTCAGCCCGGCTTGCTTGAATCCAGTGGCCTAAGTGAGCAAGGGACTCACGTCTGAGCATACCCTGCCACACTTATGGCCGCCAAAAGCGGTACAAAAGGGGGTGGTAATGGACGGAGCATCTGAACCAATCAAACACTCACACCCAGTCAAAAGATCTGGGTTTAATCCATCACCGTTCTTTAGCCCACTCTGCCACCCAAGTTCAGACATGGCTATATGCAAATCAGTCTGACCCTGTGCCTCAGGGGAACAGTCCAGCCCGAACTGCCAAGCCATGCCTTTCCTGGACCGGAAACAAGCTTCAGAGGACCGGTTTCTGGCATTCCAGCCGTCTTCAGCCCGGCTTGCTTGAATCCAGTGGCAAAGTGAGCAGGGACTAACGTCTGAGCATACCCTGCCACACTAATGGCGGAGAAAAGCGGTACAAAAGGGGGTGGTAATGGACGGAGCATCTGAACCAATCAAACACTCACACCCAGTCAAAAGATCTGGTTTTAATCCATCACCGTTCTTTAGCCCACTCTGCCACCCTAGTTCAGACATGACTATATGCAAATCAGTCTGACCCTGTGCCTCATGGGAACAGTCCAGCCCGAACTGCCAAGCCATGCCTTCCCTGGACCGGAAACAAGCTTCCGAGGACCGGTTTCTGGCATCCCAGCCCTCTTCAGCCCGGCTTGCCTGAATCCAGTGGCAAAGTGAGCAAGGGACTCACGTCTGAGCATACCCTGCCACACTAATGGCGGAGAAAAGCGGTACAAAAGGGGGTGGTAATGGACGGAGCATCTGAACCAATCAAACACTCACACCCAGTCAAAAGATCTGGGTTTAATCCATCACCGTTCTTTAGCCCACTCTGCCACCCCAGTTCAGACATGGCTATATGCAAATCAGTCTGACCCTGTGCCTCATGGGAACAGTCCAGCCCGAACTGCCAATCCATGCCTTCCCTGGACCGGAAACAAGCTTCCGAGTGCTGGTTTCTGGCATTCCAGCCATCTTCAGCCCGGCTTGCTTGAATCCAGTGGCAAAGTGAGCAAGGGACTCACGTCTGAGCATACCCTGCCACACTTATGGCGGCCAAAAGCGGTACAAAAGGTGGTGGTAATGGACGGAGCATCTGAACCAATCAAATACTCACACCCAGTCAAAAGATCTGGGTTTAATCCATCACCGTTCTTTAGCCCACTCTGCCACCCAAGTTCAGACATGGCTATATGCAAATCAGTCTGACCCTGTGCCTCAGGGGAACAGTCCAGCCCGAACTGCCAAGCCATGCCTTTCCTGGACCGGAAACAAGCTTCAGAGGACCGGTTTCTGGCATTCCAGCCGTCTTCAGCCCGGCTTGCTTGAATCCAGTGGCAAAGTGAGCAGGGACTCACGTCTGAGCATACCCTGCCACACTAATGGCGGAGAAAAGCGGTACAAAAGGGGGTGGTAATGGACGGAGCATCTGAACCAATCAAACACTCACACCCAGTCAAAAGATCTGGTTTTAATCCATCACCGTTCTTTAGCCCACTCTGCCACCCCAGTTCAGACATGACTATATGCAAATCAGTCTGACCCTGTGCCTCATGGGAACAGTCCAGCCCGAACTGCCAAGCCATGCCTTCCCTGGACCGGAAACAAGCTTCCGAGGACCGGTTTCTGGCATCCCAGCCCTCTTCAGCCCGGCTTGCCTGAATCCAGTGGCAAAGTGAGCAAGGGACTCACGTCTGAGCATACCCTGCCACACTAATGGCGGAGAAAAGCGGTACAAAAGGGGGTGGTAATGGACGGAGCATCTGAACCAATCAAACACTCACACCCAGTTAAAAGATCTGGGTTTAATCCATCACCGTTCTTTAGCCCACTCTGCCACCCCAGTTCAGACATGGCTATATGCAAATCAGTCTGACCCTGTGCCTCATGGGAACAGTCCAGCCCGAACTGCCAATCCATGCCTTCCCTGGACCGGAAACAAGCTTCCGAGTGCTGGTTTCTGGCATTCCAGCCATCTTCAGCCCGGCTTGCTTGAATCCAGTGGCAAAGTGAGCAAGGGACTCACGTCTGAGCATACCCTGCCACACTTATGGCGGCCAAAAGCGGTACAAAAGGTGGTGGTAATGGACGGAGCATCTGAACCAATCAAATACTCACACCCAGTCAAAAGATCTGGGTTTAATCCATCACCGTTCTTTAGCCCACTCTGCCACCCAAGTTCAGACATGGCTATATGCAAATCAGTCTGACCCTGTGCCTCAGGGGAACAGTCCAGCCCGAACTGCCAAGCCATGCCTTCCCTGGACCGGAAACAAGCTTCAGAGGACCGGTTTCTGGCATTCCAGCCGTCTTCAGCCCGGCTTGCTTGAATCCAGTGGCAAAGTGAGCAGGGACTCACGTCTGAGCATACCCTGCCACACTTACGGCGGCCAAAAGCGGTGCAAAAGGGGGTGGTAATGGACGGAGCATCTGAACCAATCAAACACTCACACCCAGTCAAAAGTTCTGGGTTTAATCCATCACTGTTCTTTAGCCCACTCTGCCACCCCAGTTCAGACATGGCTATATGCAAATCAGTCTGACCCTGTGCCTCATGGGAACAGTCCAGCCCGAACTGCCAAGCCATGCCTTCCCTGGACCAGAAACAAGCTTCCGAGGACCGTTTTCTGGCATTCCAGCCGTCTTCAGCCCGGCTTGCTTGAATCCAGTGGCCTAAGTGAGCAAGGGACTCACGTCTGAGCATACCCTGCCACACTTATGGCCGCCAAAAGCGGTACAAAAGGGGGTGGTAATGGACGGAGCATCTGAACCAATCTAACACTCACACCCAGTCAAAAGATCTGGGTTTAATCCATCACCGTTTTTTAGCCCACTCTGCCACCCCAGTTCAGACATGGCTATATGCAAATCCTTCTGACCCTGTGCCTCATGGGAACAGTCCAGCCCGAACTGCCAAGCCATGCCTTCCCTGGACCGGAAACAAGCTTCTGGGGACCGGTTTCTGGCATTCCAGCCGTCTTCAGCCCGGATTGCTTGAATCCAGTGGCAAAGTGAGCAAGGGACTCCCGTCTGAGCATACCCTGCCACACTTATGGCGGCCAAAAGCGGTACAAAAGGGGGTGGTAATGGACGGAGCATCTGAACCAATCAAACACTCACACCCAGTCAAAAGATCTGGGTTTAATCCATCACCGTTCTTTAGCCCACTCTGCCACCCCAGTTCAGACATGGCTATATGCAAATCAGTCTGACCCTGTGCCTCAGGGGAACAGTCCAGCCCGAACTGCCAAGCCATGCCTTCCCTGGACCGGAAACAAGCTTCCGAGGACCGGTTTCTGGCATTCCAGCCGTCTTCAGCCCGGCTTGCTTGAATCCAGTGGCAAAGTGAGCAGGGACTCACGCCTGAGCATACCCTGCCACACTTATGGCGGCCAAAAGCGGTGCAAAAGGGGGTGGTAATGGACGGAGCATCTGAACCAATCAAACACTCACACCCAGTCAAAAGATCTGGGTTTAATCCATCACCGTTCTTTAGCCCACTCTGCCACCCCAGTTCAGACATGGCTATATGCAAATCAGTCTGACCCTGTGCCTCATGGGAACAGTCCAGCCCGAACTGCCAAGCCATGCCTTCCCTGGACCGGAAACAAGCTTCCGAGGACCGGTTTCTGGCATTCCAGCCGTCTTCAGCCCGGCTTGCTTTAATCCAGTGGCAAAGTGAGCAGGGACTCACGTCTGAGCATACCCTGCCACACTTATGGCGGCCAAAAGCGGTACAAAAGGGGGTGGTAATGGACGGAGCATCTGAACCAATCAAACACTCACACCCAGTCAAAAGATCTGGGTTTAATCTATCACCGTTCTTTAGCCCACTCTGCCACCCCAGTTCAGACATGGCTATATGCAAATCAGTCTGACCCTGTGCCTCATGGGAACAGTCCAGCCCGAACTGCCAATCCATGCCTTCCCTGGACCGGAAACAAGCTTCCGAGGACTGGTTTCTGGCATTCCAACCATCTTCAGCCCGGCTTGCTTGAATCCAGTGGCAAAGTGAGCAAGGGACTCACGTCTGAGCATACCCTGCCACACTTATGGCGGCCAAAAGCGGTACAAAAGGGGGTGGTTATTGACGGAGCATCTGAACCAATCAAACACTCACACCCAGTCAAAAGATCTGGGTTTAATCCATCACCGTTCTTTAGCCCACTCTGCCACCCAAGTTCAGACATGGCTATATGCAAATCAATCTGACCCTGTGCCTCAGGGGAACAGTCCAGCCCGAACTGCCAAGCCATGCCTTCCCTGGACCAGAAACAAGCTTCCGAGGACCGGTTTCTGGCATTCCAGCCGTCTTCAGCCCGGCTTGCTTGAATCCAGTGGCAAAGTGAGCAGGGACTCACGCCTGAGCATACCCTGCCACACTTATGGCGGCCAAAAGCGGTGCAAAAGGGGGTGGTAATGGACGGAACATCTGAACCAATCAAACACTCACACCCAGTCAAAAGATCTGGGTTTAATCCATCACCGTTCTTTAGCCCACTCTGCCACCCCAGTTCAGACATGGCTATATGCAAATCAGTCTGACCCTGTGCCTCATGGGAACAGTCCAGCCCGAACTGCCAAGCCATGCCTTCCCTGGACCGGAAACAAGCTTCCGAGGACCGGTTTCTGGCATTCCAGCCGTCTTCAGCCCGGCTTGCTTTAATCCAGTGGCAAAGTGAGCAGGGACTCACGTCTGAGCATACCCTGCCACACTTATGGCGGCCAAAAGCGGTACAAAAGGGGGTGGTAATGGACGGAGCATCTGAACCAATCAAACACCCACACCCAGTCAAAAGATCTGGTTTTAATCCATCACCGTTCTTTAGCCCACTCTGCCACCCCAGTTCAGACATGGCTGTATGCAAATCAGTCTGACCCTGTGCCTCATGGGAACAGTCCAGCCCGAACTGCCAAGCCATGCCTTCCCTGGACCAGAAATAAGCTTCCGAGGACCGGTTTCTGGCATTCCAGCCCTCTTCAGCCCGGCTTGCCTGAATCTAGTGGCAAAGTGAGCAAGGGACTCACGTCTGAGCATACCCTGCCACACTAATGACGGAGAAAAGCGGTACAAAAGGGGGTGGTAATGGACGGAGCATCTGAACCAATCAAACACTCACACCCAGTCAAAAGATCTGGGTTTAATCCATCACCGTTCTTTAGCCCACTCTGCCACCCCAGTTCAGACATGGCTATATGCAAATCAGTCTGACCCTGTGCCTCATGGGAACAGTCCAGCCCGAACTGCCAATCCATGCCTTCCCTGGACCGGAAACAAGCTTCCGAGTGCTGGTTTCTGGCATTCCAGCCATCTTCAGCCCGGCTTGCTTGAATCCAGTGGCAAAGTGAGCAAGGGACTCACGTCTGAGCATACCCTGCCACACTTATGGCAGCCAAAAGCGGTACAAAAGGTGGTGGTAATGGACGGAGCATCTGAACCAATCAAATACTCACACCCAGTCAAAAGATCTGGGTTTAATCCATCACCGTTCTTTAGCCCACTCTGCCACCCAAGTTCAGACATGGCTATATGCAAATCAGTCTCACCCTGTGCCTCAGGGGAACAGTCCAGCCCGAACTGCCAAGCCATGCCTTCCCTGGACCGGAAACAAGCTTCAGAGGACCGGTTTCTGGCATTCCAGCCGTCTTCAGCCCGGCTTGCTTGAATCCAGTGGCAAAGTGAGCAGGGACTCACGTCTGAGCATACCCTGCCACACTTACGGTGGCCAAAAGCGGTGCAAAAGGGGGTGGTAATGGACGGAGCATCTGAACCAATCAAACACTCACACCCAGTCAAAAGTTCTGGGTTTAATCCATCACTGTTCTTTAGCCCACTCTGCCACCCCAGTTCAGACATGGCTATATGCAAATCAGTCTGACCCTGTGCCTCATGGGAACAGTCCAGCCCGAACTGCCAAGCCATGCCTTCCCTGGACCAGAAACAAGCTTCCGAGGACCGTTTTCTGGCATTCCAGCCGTCTTCAGCCCGGCTTGCTTGAATCCAGTGGCCTAAGTGAGCAAGGGACTCACGTCTGAGCATACCCTGCCACACTTATGGCCGCCAAAAGCGGTACAAAAGGGGGTGGTAATGGACGGAGCATCTGAACCAATCAAACACTCACACCCAGTCAAAAGATCTGGGTTTAATCCATCACCGTTCTTTAGCCCACTCTGCCACCCCAGTTCAGACATGGCTATATGCAAATCCTTCTGACCCTGTGCCTCATGGGAACAGTCCAGCCCGAACTGCCAAGCCATGCCTTCCCTGGACCGGAAACAAGCTTCCGGGGACCGGTTTCTGGCATTCCAGCCGTCTTCAGCCCGGCTTGCTTGAATCCAGTGGCAAAGTGAGCAAGGGACTCCCGTCTGAGCATACCCTGCCACACTTATGGCGGCCAAAAGCGGTACAAAAGGGGGTGGTAATGGACGGAGGATCTGAACCAATCAAACACTCACACCCAGTCAAAAGATCTGGGTTTAATCCATCACCGTTCTTTAGCCCACTCTGCCACCCCAGTTCAGACATGGCTATATGCAAATTAGTCTGACCCTGTGCCTCAGGGGAACAGTCCAGCCCGAACTGCCAAGCCATGCCTTCCCTGGACCGGAAACAAGCTTCCGAGGACCGGTTTCTGGCATTCCAGCCGTCTTCAGCCCGGCTTGCTTGAATCCAGTGGCAAAGTGAGCAGGGACTCACGCCTGAGCATACCCTGCCACACTTATGGCGGCCAAAAGCGGTGCAAAAGGGGGTGGTAATGGACGGAGCATCTGAACCAATCAAACACTCACACCCAGTCAAAAGATCTGGGTTTAATCCATCACCGTTCTTTAGCCCACTCTGCCACCCCAGTTCAGACATGGCTATATGCAAATCAGTCTGACCCTGTGCCTCATGGGAACAGTCCAGCCCGAACTGCCAAGCCATGCCTTCCCTGGACCGGAAACAAGCTTCCGAGGACCGGTTTCTGGCATTCCAGCCGTTTTCAGCCCGGCTTGCTTTAATCCAGTGGCAAAGTGAGCAGGGACTCACGTCTGAGCATACCCTGCCACACTTATGGCGGCCAAAAGCGGTACAAAAGGGGGTGGTAATGGACGGAGCATCTGAACCAATAAAACACTCACACCCAGTCAAAAGATCTGGGTTTAATCTATCACCGTTCTTTAGCCCACTCTGCCACCCCAGTTCAGACATGACTATATGCAAATCAGTCTGACCCTGTGCCTCATGGGAACAGTCCAGCCCGAACTGCCAATCCATGCCTTCCCTGGACCGGAAACAAGCTTCCGAGGACTGGTTTCTGGCATTCCAGCCATCTTCAGCCCGGCTTGCTTGAATCCAGTGGCAAAGTGAGCAAGGGACTCACGTCTGAGCATACCCTGCCACACTTATGGCGGCCAAAAGCGGTACAAAAGGGGGTGGTAATTGACGGAGCATCTGAACCAATCAAACACTCACACCCAGTCAAAAGATCTGGGTTTAATCCATCACCGTTCTTTAGCCCACTCTGCCACCCAAGTTCAGACATGGCTATATGCAAATCAGTCTGACCCTGTGCCTCAGGGGAACAGTCCAGCCCGAACTGCCAAGCCATGCCTTCCCTGGACCGGAAACAAGCTTCAGAGGACCGGTTTCTGGCATTCCAGCCGTCTTCAGCCCGGCTTGCTTGAATCCAGTGGCAAAGTGAGCAGGGACTCACGTCTGAGCATACCCTGCCACACTTATGGTGGCCAAAAGCGGTGCAAAAGGGGGTGGTAATGGACGGAGCATCTGAACCAATCAAACACTCACACCCAGTCAAAAGATCTGGGTTTAATCCATCACCGTTCTTTAGCCCACTCTGCCACCCCAGTTCAGACATGGCTATATGCAAATCAGTCTGACCCTGTGCCTCATGGGAACAGTCCAGCCCGAACTGCCAAGCCATGCCTTCCCTGGACCGGAAACAAGCTTCCGAGGACCGGTTTCTGGCATTCCAGCCGTCTTCAGCCCGGCTTGCTTTAATCCAGTGGCAAAGTGAGCAGGGACTCACGTCTGAGCATACCCTGCCACACTTATGGCGGCCAAAAGCGGTACAAAAGGGGGTGGTAATGGACGGAGCATCTGAACCAATCAAACACCCACACCCAGTCAAAAGATCTGGTTTTAATCCATCACCGTTCTTTAGCCCACTCTGCCACCCCAGTTCAGACATGGCTGTATGCAAATCAGTCTGACCCTGTGCCTCATGGGAACAGTCCAGCCCGAACTGCCAAGCCATGCCTTCCCTGGACCAGAAACAAGCTTCCGAGGACCGGTTTCTGGCATTCCAGCCCTCTTCAGCCCGGCTTGCCTGAATCTAGTGGCAAAGTGAGCAAGGGACTCACGTCTGAGCATACCCTGCCACACTAATGGCGGAGAAAAGCGGTACAAAAGGGGGTGGTAATGGACGGAGCATCTGAACCAATCAAACACTCACACCCAGTCAAAAGATCTGGGTTTAATCCATCACCGTTCTTTAGCCCACTCTGCCACCCCAGTTCAGACATGGCTATATGCAAATCAGTCTGACCCTGTGCCTCATGGGAACAGTCCAGCCCGAACTGCCAATCCATGCCTTCCCTGGACCGGAAACAAGCTTCCGATTGCTGGTTTCTGGCATTCCAGCCATCTTCAGCCCGGCTTGCTTGAATCCAGTGGCAAAGTGAGCAAGGGACTCACGTCTGAGCATACCCTGCCACACTTATGGCAGCCAAAAGCGGTACAAAAGGTGGTGATAATGGACGGAGCATCTGAACCAATCAAATACTCACACCCAGTCAAAAGATCTGGGTTTAATCCATCACCGTTCTTTAGCCCACTCTGCCACCCAAGTTCAGACATGGCTATATGCAAATCAGTCTCACCCTGTGCCTCAGGGGAACAGTCCAGCCCGAACTGCCAAGCCATGCCTTCCCTGGACCGGAAACAAGCTTCAGAGGACCGGTTTCTGGCATTCCAGCCGTCTTCAGCCCGGCTTGCTTGAATCCAGTGGCAAAGTGAGCAGGGACTCACGTCTGAGCATACCCTGCCACACTTACGGCGGCCAAAAGCGGTGCAAAAGGGGGTGGTAATGGACGGAGCATCTGAACCAATCAAACACTCACACCCAGTCAAAAGTTCTGGGTTTAATCCATCACTGTTCTTTAGCCCACTCTGCCACCCCAGTTCAGACATGGCTATATGCAAATCAGTCTGACCCTGTGCCTCATGGGAACAGTCCAGCCCGAACTGCCAAGCCATGCCTTCCCTGGACCAGAAACAAGCTTCCGAGGACCGTTTTCTGGCATTCCAGCCGTCTTCAGCCCGGCTTGCTTGAATCCAGTGGCCTAAGTGAGCAAGGAACTCACGTCTGAGCATACCCTGCCACACTTATGGCCGCCAAAAGCGGTACAAAAGGGGGTGGTAATGGACGGAGCATCTGAACCAATCAAACACTCACACCCAGTCAAAAGATCTGGGTTTAATCCATCACCGTTCTTTAGCCCACTCTGCCACCCCAGTTCAGACATGGCTATATGCAAATCCTTCTGACCCTGTGCCTCATGGGAACAGTCCAGCCCGAACTGCCAAGCCATGCCTTCCCTGGACCGGAAACAAGCTTCCGGGGACCGGTTTCTGGCATTCCAGCCGTCTTCAGCCCGGCTTGCTTGAATCCAGTGGCAAAGTGAGCAAGGGACTCCCGTCTGAGCATACCCTGCCACACTTATGGCGGCCAAAAGCGGTACAAAAGGGGGTGGTAATGGACGGAGCATCTGAACCAATCAAACACTCACACCCAGTCAAAAGATCTGGGTTTAATCCATCACCGTTCTTTAGCCCACTCTGCCACCCCAGTTCAGACATGGCTATATGCAAATCAGTCTGACCCTGTGCCTCAGGGGAACAGTCCAGCCCGAACTGCCAAGCCATGCCTTCCCTGGACCAGAAACAAGCTTCCGAGGACCGGTTTCTGGCATTCCAGCCGTCTTCAGCCCGGCTTGCTTGAATCCAGTGGCAAAGTGAGCAGGGACTCACGCCTGAGCATACCCTGCCACACTTATGGCGGCCAAAAGCGGTGCAAAAGGGGGTGGTAATGGACGGAGCATCTGAACCAATCAAACACTCACACCCAGTCAAAAGATCTGGGTTTAATCCATCACCGTTCTTTAGCCCACTCTGCCACCCCAGTTCAGACATGGCTATATGCAAATCAGTCTGACCCTGTGCCTCATGGGAACAGTCCAGCCCGAACTGCCAAGCCATGCCTTCCCTGGACCGGAAACAAGCTTCCGAGGACCGGTTTCTGGCATTTCAGCCGTCTTCAGCCCGGCTTGCTTTAATCCAGTGGCAAAGTGAGCAGGGACTCACGTCTGAGCATACCCTGCCACACTTATGGCGGCCAAAAGCGGTACAAAAGGGGGTGGTAATGGACGGAGCATCTGAACCAATAAAACACTCACACCCAGTCAAAAGATCTGGGTTTAATCTATCACCGTTCTTTAGCCCACTCTGCCACCCCAGTTCAGACATGGCTATATGCAAATCAGTCTGACCCTGTGCCTCATGGGAACAGTCCAGCCCGAACTGCCAATCCATGCCTTCCCTGGACCGGAAACAAGCTTCCGAGGACTGGTTTCTGGCATTCCAGCCATCTTCAGCCCGGCTTGCTTGAATCCAGTGGCAAAGTGAGCAAGGGACTCACGTCTGAGCATACCCTGCCACACTTATGGCGGCCAAAAGCGGTACAAAAGGGGGTGGTAATTGACGGAGCATCTGAACCAATCAAACACTCACACCCAGTCAAAAGATCTGGGTTTAATCCATCACCGTTCTTTAGCCCACTCTGCCACCCAAGTTCAGACATGGCTATATGCAAATCAGTCTGACCCTGTGCCTCAGGGGAACAGTCCAGCCCGAACTGCCAAGCCATGCCTTCCCTGGACCGGAAACAAGCTTCCGAGGACCGGTTTCTGGCATTCCAGCCGTCTTCAGCCCGGCTTGCTTGAATCCAGTGGCAAAGTGAGCAGGGACTCACGCCTGAGCATACCCTGCCACACTTATGGCGGCCAAAAGCGGTGCAAAAGGGGGTGGTAATGGACGGAGCATCTGAACCAATCAAACACTCACACCCAGTCAAAAGATCTGGGTTTAATCCATCACTGTTCTTTAGCCCTCTCTGCCACCCAAGTTCAGACATGGCTATATGCAAATCAGTCTGACCCTGTGCCTCAGGGGAACAGTCCAGCCCGAACTGCCAAGCCATGCCTTCCCTGGACCGGAAACAAGCTTCAGAGGACCGGTTTCTGGCATTCCAGCCGTCTTCAGCCCGGCTTGCTTGAATCCAGTGGCAAAGTGAGCAGGGACTCACGTCTGAGCATACCCTGCCACACTTATGGTGGCCAAAAGCGGTGCAAAAGGGGGTGGTAATGGACGGAGCATCTGAACCAATCAAACACTCACACCCAGTCAAAAGATCTGGGTTTAATCCATCACCGTTCTTTAGCCCACTCTGCCACCCCAGTTCAGACATGGCTATATGCAAATCAGTCTGACCCTGTGCCTCATGGGAACAGTCCAGCCCGAACTGCCAAGCCATGCCTTCCCTGGACCGGAAACAAGCTTCCGAGGACCGGTTTCTGGCATTCCAGCCGTCTTCAGCCCGGCTTGCTTGAATCCAGTGGCAAAGTAAATAACAAGATAACTACATTTAACAATAACCCATACTAAATCAAAACCAAAGATGGGGCATATCAGATGACCGAATAGTATACGGGACCCTCATTACCGCCCCAGAGAATCCTTGTGTGTCCATTGAGCTGTTAGAAATTGGATGCAAAATCGGCTTGCTCCCATATAGATGAGGAATGCATGCCTCTTAATATTAATAGCTCCTACCACAGTGGGTTCCTGTAGCGATTACCAAGAGATACAGAGGGAGAATAGGGCAACATTGCGGAGGCACTACAACTCCCAGAAAGCCATGGGTCAAGGCGAACCGGAACTCGCCTTCCGGGCTTCAATAAAAACACTCCCATACCACTGCTGGGTGCTTGTCAATCCTTCCAGTAACCTTGATCGTGTTGGAGCGAAGCCTTTCTTGTGTACTTTGTTGCTTGTAAGCGGACGCCGAGAGTTGGTGTGGGCGGACGCTTTCCTTCCCGCTGGAGGACGCCGAGAGTTGGTGTGGGCGGACGCTTTCCTTCCCGCTAGAGGACGCCGAGAGTTGGTGTGGGCGGACTCTTTCCTTCCCGCTGGAGGACGCCGAGAGTTGGTGTGGGCGGACGCTTTTCTTCCCGCTGGAGGACGCCGAAAGCTGGCGATAGCGGACGCTTTCCTTCCCGCTGGAGGACGTCTCGGACTTCATTCTTTTCCCGTGATTAGAGGTAGGACCTCTGTCTTTTAGCACGGCCATGCTAACTTTATGTTGAGTCTCCCACTTTCCGTACTATCCTTTGATCTTGGGGGAAATTCGATCATAACCTTGATACTGTTGCCTGGAAACGCTTTGAACTTGGCAACCGGTAGTGACTCTAACTGCCTTGAAGCTAGATACTGTATCCTGTATTCCTGTTGGGATGGAGCTGTGATGTAACAGCCCCTGAATCACTTAAAAAACCCGCGCTAGTACCTTCCACTGATATTCAGGCTGTCAGAGCGAGGGTTTGCAGTAAGTGCTTTTCTCTATGGATAGATGGTACACTCCAATAGCCCGCTAATCACTTTTTATGCTAAACAAGTGTTCTTATGTTTCTAGAATCGTTGTGCCTTTGAAGACAGCCGAATTCCTAGACCAGACCTTGAGGGGTGTCTTCACAACAACCTCCCCGATCAACTATCCTTCCCCTTACCCGGAGGACTACCTGTCCCTGGTGTGTGAGTTCACACAGGAAGGGTCAGTGCTGTAGGGTATAGGGAAGACTATCGTCAAGCTGTGGTCCCCGCTGGCTAGATACCTCAGGTTAGTGGCTTGGGTGTTCTTACTTGGGTTTCTTGTCCGCTACTAACCGTGACAGTTCCTCAACTGACCTGTGCGTCACTGACAATACTGGGCTCAGGGGACTACTCTGTATGCACCATTGTTGCTTATACCTTCCTTCGTATTCTTTTTGGAAGGGTTTACTCCTCTCGCAATTACCCCTCCTTGTCCATGTTGGGGTGGAGTCACCATTGGGGGTGCTTGGTAGCTTTGTTGTGGTGGCATTTGTTGCACCCGAGCCATTACTGAATGCTGGTTATTTTGTTATGGTGTCTGAGGTACATATATTATTTCTGGGTTTGACTGTGGTTTTATTACTGCATTCCCTGGCTGGTTGTAAATCCCTGTCCTTCCACCTTGTGAATACCATCTCTTGGTCCTGCAATTTTTAATAAAATGTCCATACCTGCAACAATATTGACATTTGTGATCCTTTCTTTGGGGGCCTATCCTACCATTTCCTCTACCTCCTAGTCTCCCCTGCTACTTCCTTGCATTCTTGCACTATCCTACTGGTGCGGGTACCATTGTTGGGCGGTCCCTGCGACCGTTCCCACAGCCATCGCAGCCATCTGAGTAGTGCCTGCTACTACAGCCCCTTCTGTAGCTCACTTCGTTACCAACTTTTGCTGCACCAAATTAGCTGCTGCTTTCTCCATTACCTACTGCTTATTCCTCTTTTTCTTGTTTCTTTTTACAAAAGGGTTTTATGCCCATATCTCTGTCCAGGGTTAGGTCTCCAGTGCCACTATATTGTCAATTTTATCCCGCACTTCGAAGGGTAAATCATTCTTTACTACAATATAGAACAACTCAGCATTTCCCTCTGTTACTTCCCAACTCTGGCCTACTTCTTGAGTCCATTTCTCTTTCATCCCGCTGAGAAATTGAGTGGGGTCCTGATTCAGCTGCATTGATTGGTCATGAGGGACCCGATGTCTGGCCTATCAGGATACATTTTCCTCAGCTGGTCTCAGACTACAGTCCAGACTAAGTTAAATGGATACCCATCATACGTGGTTTAAGTAAGTATGACATTTATCACTCCAGCCTTATAGAAGACAGTATTTGTATAATTTCCTATAAGAGAGCTAAGTAGACTCTTTATGTCCCCCATTGCCATGGTGACACCTGCATTTTGTTTTATAAAGGTCTTAATCTATTTTCCTGCTCCCTGTAAGCATGGTAACATATTTTTGAGGTTTTGCTTATTCATTTGTGGGCCAGAAATATAATAAGGTGCCCCAGATCCATTATGTATAAGGGGCATCTGGTGTACAGGGGAAAGGAATGTTGGAAAGTATGCTATCCAACATACTTTTACCATACTTGCAGGCTCTTCCGCATGTAAGGGTAATACCAATCTGGATCCCCCTCATCATGGAGAATGCAATCCTCAGCGTTTGACATGTCACGTGGATCTAAGGACTCATCTTTCCGCCATGGGCTCATCTGCGGGACTAAAGCTTCAGTCCATCCTGCTAAATTGTCAACATAGGGCACAATGTTATACCAACTGTTTTCTCCTTGGGCGACTGTCTCATTAGGGTTAGGTCAGTAGAACTTATTGAACACTCATCTGTTGTATCAGTCAGCCCTAATACTTGCACTCTACTGTCCAATTTCTCCTTAAATGTGCCCAAAGAGTTGAACATTTATTTGGCCAGATTTTTCTACAATAAGCCTTTGTGACTTTACCCGAATTTACGGTCTTTGTATACTTCCTTTATTTCCACATTTTCCTCCTTTAGTAAAATGCATCTTTGGGTCATATATTCTTATAATCAGATTCTAATCACAAACATTATGCAGTAGCCCAGCCTTTGGAAAGACAATGCTGTGCACCATGTCCTCTGTGGTACCCTGCTCACCCTAGCCTTTATCCTGAAAGGCAGTTCCTATTGTGAGCTTAGAAAGCTCCAAACAGAGAATGATACAAACATCCCAGTCTCCTTGTCCTTTGAAAACCTCAGAAGCATTGTCCACATATGTGTCCTTTTCTTCTTATGTTGAGCTTTATGTGATTTTGTATCTTTAATATGATTTAGTTCTTAAAAGCATTGTAAATGGTAACTTAAAATTATTATTCACAGTGTAACTTCATAAATTCAGCAGGAGGAAAATAAATATCAGAGATGTTTGTTTTGCATTTTAGGCTTTCACTTACAGTTATGGTGTTTGTAAACTATGGTGGAGGAAAATACTGGTTCTTCAAACATGAAAGCTGGAATGGTATGTATCCTAAACATTTTCAAACGTTGTTTTCATCTTTTCTACTGACCTGCCACATTCAAATGGTGAAATTATAGATCCTTTTATAATAGCTTGTGTCTGTGCCCCACACTTCCCAAAGGACCATTAAATAAGATTAAATAATTCAAAGCAACCTGCGAAAGAGTCCTAGAAAGTCCAGCATGCGTCTTTTTCCTCTACCAATGTCAGGGTAGATGGAGTTTGATATGGTGGTCTCCATCCTTTGTGTCGATTTCAGTCCCTTATTTGTAACTTAAGCCATATAAAAGATAGAATGTTCAAGCACACCCTACAGCTAACACAAACAAGACTTTTTGTTTTGGACCAGAAAGACAGTGTGGCTCTCTCAGTTTCTGAAGACCTGCATTCATAGTACATCACTGGAATGGCCCTAGGTTCATTGTTATTTAATACTTAAGCAGTCCGTAACACTCTGCTGAGCTGAACAATTCAAGGCAAACTTCAAATCATACCTATGAGAGCACGTTAGGATTAAATCTGTTTATTAGCACAGGACATACACAGTGTACACAGCAAGCTACCTACAACCCAGCCAGGCCGGATGCGTTCAAATTCAATTGCCTTATAATGCCTACAACCCGAGGGCTGGCATTATAATCTGGATTGAGTTTTATAAAAAGGAAGGAAGCGGAAGAGAGAGAAAGTAACCGTAGATCCCCCCCAGCTGCCATCCCCCCTGTCAAGCATATAACTTGTTTTATGATTCAAATCGTTCATCTATGTCTGCCAACTTATAGAGTAAATGCGAATCAATGTACAACTCGTACCTCATGTCTACATGGCAGGGAGGGTATAAGAAAGAATAAAAAATATCAAACAAACGTAACACCCCATATACTCCCTCCACCCCCAGAAACACAGCGTGCATCATGGCAGCATTGTTCACAGTACTCAGTTTGTTTTATGGGTCTGCCCAAGTGTCTGGGGAAGGAGATAGTTCAGAGAGGCGCAGAATACGGAGGTACTTAGGGCACATTCGTTCCCGAAAGTCTTGAGAGAGAAGGAATATTTATGGCCTCCAGAGGTCCCTATAGAAGGACTCACTGTTCGCATTGGAGAGTGTGATCTTTTGCATTCTGAGAATATACCACAGGCGATGGAGCCATCCCAGGTGGGTAGATATGTGCTTCATCCGCCAATGTGAGAGTATGTTTTATATGGTTGCCCCTAGTGCTATTCCAATTTGCTGTCCTGGTAGAGATTTCAAAGGGTAAGTAAGAAGATTGGGAAGGCTTAATAAAATATTGGTGGGGAATCTGGGGAGCTGGGTATCCAAGAGGGGGTCAATATCATTGAGTGTTTGTGTCCAGTATGGTTGTGTCTGCGGTCATTCCCACAGGAGATGTGTCGGAGATCCCACAGTCCCTCCAGCAAGTCTAATTTTTGGATGGGTCAATCCTGTGAAGCTACTCGGGGTGAGCTACCAGTATGTCACCACTTTGGTCAAGGTTTCGGTGAGGGCCGTATGGTGGGCAGTGTGACGGGCCCAGTGGTAAATGCTCTCCCAGTCCTTATCAGTTAGTTGCCTCCCAATCTCACTTTCCCAATGTGTTTTATCGGGTTTATGTGTATGTCTCGTAGGTTGGAGTAAGAGGGCGAATATGTCAGAGATTGTCCTTTTATCCGAGGTTTTGGTGATTAGCCACTTTTCATAGACTGTGAGGGGAAGTCCTATTGTCAGGGTGAAGGAACCAGTGGCGAAGTTGCACATACTCTAAGCATTCAGTCTCGGGGAGATTAAACTCTGAGCTCAGTTGTTAGAAAGAAATTACCCCTCCTCATCAAGCAAATACCCCATGGAGCAGCATCTGGTCTGGCATCAGGCAGTGAACGCAACGGGGTTCTTCCTGGGCGTGAAGTCAGGGTTATCAAATAAGGGGGTAAGCAGGGAGGGGAATTATCAAATAAGGGGGTAAGCAGGGAGGGGAAAAATGATATCTCAAAGCGTGTACTACACCAGTCCCAGGCATCCATAGTCGCCTTGGTAATAGGTGAGAGATATTAACTTGGGGGTCGATGCGATTTCTTCAGGAAGGGAATCTTCCATAAGGAGGTTCCCGGCACTTTATCGCTCCGTCCTGAAAGAGCTAGTGTTGTTCTGATTCCACCTTGTTCCATTCAACTAGGTCTCTTAGCTGGGCAACATGGAAGTAAAGTTGAAGATTAGGGATACCCAGACCCCCAGCGAGTGGGGGGAGGTAGCCAACCTCTCTCCGTATCCGCGGTTTCTTACAGGCCCATACAAAGTCTTGGATTTCAGCTTGTAGCTTGGGGATAATCCCTGCCGGAGAGGTCAGGGGAAGCGCTTGGAATAAATAGAGAATTTTGGGTATGATAGTCATTTTAAGAGCAGCCACTCTTGCAAGCCATGATACTGGGAGACGTCCCCACCAAGCCAATTCTAATTTAATGTGTCTGTGCAGGGAACGGTAATTAATATCTATGGTTTTCTGTAGGGAGGACGCTAGTTGGATTCCCAAGAAGGGGATTGTATCCTTAGACCTTTGTATAGGATATTAAGCTGCAAGTAGGGATTCAGTTTCACAAGTTAGATAGAGAGAGATTCAAGGCCTCGGACTAAGACGTTGGCTTGAAAGCCCGAGGCGAGACCAGACTCTTCAAGTTGGGTAAGAAAAGCGGGCAGAGGCAAGGTTGGTCTATCCAGGGTCACTAGCACACCATCAGCATATAAGCTGATCTTATGTGCTCCACCAAACACTGTGTGCCGGTGATTTCAGGATTATCTCGAACTCTCTGGCCCAGGGGCTCCATATATAAAGCAAACAGCAGGGGTGACATTGGGTACCCCTGCCTCTGTTAATATGGAAAGGAGTAGAAATGTGATCATTCACTCTCACTGACGCCGAGGGGTGTTGATTGCAGTTGAGAACCCATGTGCGAAATCTCTCAGCCACCCCAAAGTGGGCCAGTACTTGCTCTAAAAAGGCCAATGGACCGTGTCGAAGGCTTTCTCGGCATCAATAGCTAGGAGCATAAACTCGCCATGTGTGTGCGAAGCCTCCTCCATAATGTGCAGAACACATTTTGTGTTGTCACTCGTTTGGCGCTGTGGAATACAGCCAGTTTGTTCCGGGTCTATGATAGCCAGCATGCGGGGCCCAGCCTGGGGGCTAGAATTCCAGTAAATAGCTTTAGGTCTACATTCAAGAGTGATATTACACTATAGGAGCTGCACTGCTGGTGATCTTTGCCAGGTTTGGGAATGACAGCTACTACGGCTGTCAGCATAGTGGAGGGAATAGCTCCTAGACCTTAGAGGAGTTGTATAGTCTGGTCAAGATCGGTGCAAGCTTAGGGCAGAACTTTTTATAAAAGAGGGGTGAGAACCCGTCGGGTCCTGGAGACTTCGATTGTTTTTGTTGCGAAATCGCTGAAATGGCCTCCTCTATCCTGATCTCTTGTTTGAGGTCGCTTGATTGATCTGGGGTGAGAGGTGTTATTTGAGCCCTTTTCAGATAAGATTCGCTGGCCTCGGAGTCCAGCTGCTGGTTAGTGTAAAGTTCTGCATAGAAGCCTCGAAAGCACTCTGCAATTAAAACGTTGTCTATAATATTCGTCCCTGTTACGTCCTGAGTTGTGCGTACTCCCTGATTTTGCTGCTATGCGCTCAGCCAGGAGACCGCTCCCCTTATCCCCCCCAAATTGAGAGTTTGACGCTGCCGAGGTGCAGCGTATTCGGCTTTGTCTAGAACGATGCTTGCAAACCGTGTTCATACAGTTGCTAGTTGTTGCCAGATTCTGGGCTCTCCTGTGCATTGGTGGATGCCTTCGAGTTCCTTCACCCGCTATGTCAAGAGATCCCTTTTTCCCTACTGATTTTGTTATCTGCAACTGAATCTGCAATAAATTCCCCGCCAATGATCGCCTTCAAGGCTTTCCAGAGTGTAGCAATAGAAACTTTTGGGGTTTTGTTCAAATCTAAATAATCGGAGATCACCTGCCACATCTGTTTCACTAATGTGGGATGCTGCAGTGGCGTGCCCCTTAACCGCCAGGATCATGTAAGTCATTGTGTGGGTAGAAGTGTCAGTGAGATTGCAGAATGATCTGATAAGCAAGCCAGGAGCATCTTTCACCAGAAGTCAGATTGAGAACGTCTTTTGTGTCCAAAATGAGATCCTGTCACGCATACGTTTTGTGCGCTTGAGAAAGGTAAGAATATTCGCGAGCCTGAGGATTGAGTGTTCTCCAGACATCGGGGAGGCCCGTCACTCTAAGCCCACGGTGTCCCTCCTTTAGGGTGCTCCCATTTGCTCGTATCTCTATGTGGACCTGTCGAGGTTATTGTCAAATACTAGATTAAAATCTCCACCAACGAGAACATGTTATGATATGATATGATAAATGGAACTTGTAGAGCGCACATACACCTACGGTTTCTTGGCGCTGGGGTGGGAGGGCTGAGTGGTTCAGAGCAGGGTGAACTAGTTGTGAGCCAATGAGAAGAGCCTAGTTTTAAGTGACTTTCTAAAGAGAGTGTAAGAAGGAAGCTGGCGGAGTGCAGGGGGGAGGGAATTCCAGAAAAGAGGAGCCTGGGTGGGAAATCTCAGGCCTCCATGTTTCTTACGCCTAACGGAGCAGTAGGTAAGAAGATTGGAATTGGAGGAGCGGAGAACACGTAGAGGAGCATGTCGGTGTAAAAGAGAGGAGATGAAAGAGGGTCCCTGAGAGGGAACAACATGTTGTTCTCGGGAGGAGAGGACCTCTGTAAGCGCCACTAGTATGAATGCTTCCTGGCCTTCGTTAGGAGCATAGATAGATGCGACTACCAGTGACCCTTGCCATAGTGTTAGGTGGAAAGCGAGGAGGCAACCTTTTACCTCTGCTACTTTAATACTTGTGTTCCCTCAAAAGGTGTGTGAAAAGAGGAAGGACTCTCCCGCTGTCTTAGTGCGTGTAGAGAAGAAGAATTGGTACAGGAAGGTGCGGGATCTGAGCCTGTGGTTGTCTTGCAGAAGGAGATGTGTCTCTTGGAGTAGAATCACATCAGCCCCAGTTCTCTTCTAATAGGACAAGACTTCCCTGCGTTTGATAGTGTTATTAAGACTCTTAACATTTAGGGAAATAACCTTAGGTGGGTGATTCATTGTGGTAATCCCCTATAGGCTACGTGGTCCCAGCTTTGAAATCGATGCACAGCATAGGCATAACTTGTCTACTCAGGGACCCACCAGCAGGAGGTAAGTATGAAACTGTGTGTGTAGAAACCATGAGTGAATCCCCTTTAAAAATAAAAACCCCAAAACAACTGAGTTAACCAAAGTAAAGTTGAGAACATGGAAAACAAATAAAGAAGACTAACAGTCTGCAGTTCCAAGTGTTTAGTATAGGGGTTCGTGTCGTGGCCAATCCCCCTGTCCCACGCCCCGGCACCCGACCACCAGCCATGCAGATGAAATGAAATGAAATGAAATGAAAACAATATTTAATAAAGCGCACTGCTGCCAAGCGGCTTCCTGGCGCTGGGGGACCTGGGTCAGAACTCACGGAGGGGGACACAGGGGACCTAAGAAGGGAAAGCCAAAGAAAAAAGAAAAGTTTTTAAGGCTTTACGGAAGTGGCTAAAAATAGGAATGGAGGGAAGATGAAGTGGGAGACTATTCCAGAACTGGGGAGCCAAGACGGAAAGCCGAGTGCCCCCGGATCTGGATTTGCGGAAGCGGGGAATGTGAAGAAGGGAGAGAGAGGAAGAGCGGAGGGTGCGACTGGGAACATAGGAAGAAATGAGGGAAGTGATGTAGGCAGGGGCAGAGCGAGAGTGGGCGCGAAAGGCAAAGCAAGCAAGTTTGAAAAGGGATCTGAAGCGGATGGGGAGCCAGTGAAGGGATTTCAAAGCCGGGGTAATGTGAGAGGATTTGGGGAGGGAGAGAATGAGACGGGCAGCCTGGTTTTGAATGGCCTGTAAACGTCGGGATTCGTGGGAGGGGATGCCCACGTACAGGCCATTGCCATAGTCGAGGCGTGAGATGACTAAAGCCAAGACTATGGTTTTAAGCGCGTCGATGGTGAAAAAGCGAGATATTTTCCGAATAAGACGGAGGGAGAGGAAACATGAAGACACAACAGAGCTGATCTGGCTGTGCATGGTTAAGTCAGAGCTGACTTTAATGCCAAGGGTGCGAACAGAGGAAGAGGGCGTGGGGGAGGGGCCAAAAGAGGGGGGCCAATGTGCAGGGGACCAAGGGTTAGAAGGGCCACCCGTGAGGACAAGTTCCGTCTTATCGGGTTTGATCTTAAGATGGTTAGCGCTCATCCACTCCGAGATAAAGATAAGGGTGGAACTGAACTTGGGAATAGAATCGGGAGAAGAAGACAGATCAAAGACAAGCTGGAGGTCATCTGCGTAATTATATACAGAGACCCCCAGCTTGAGAAGAGAAGAAACAAGGGGACAGATGTACAGATTAAAGAGGAGAGGGGAAAGAGAAGAGCCCTGAGGAACACCACAGGTGACCGAACAGGAAGGGGCAGAGAAACCAGAGAGATGAACAGCCTGATGCCTATCCTGAAGAAAGGATGCTAGCCAGGAGAAGGCCGCGCCCCGAATGCCCGCTGCGCAGACACGGTCGAGAAGAATGGAATGGTCGACCGTGTCAAACGCAGCGGACAAGTCGAGAAGCACCAAGGCTTGGGGAAGGTTAACATCTGCCTTGCCCTTGAGTTCATCCAAGACCGCTAGAACCACCGCTTCTGTAGAATGGCCAGGGCGGAAACCCGCCTGGTGGGAAGCTAAAAGGCCATTGTCCTCGATGTATGAGGAGAGGCAGGAGGTGACGTGGGTCTCTAGGATCTTACCCAAGTAGGGGAGAAGGGAAATGGGACGGAAATTAGCGGGAAGGGAAGGATCTAGACCAGGTTTTTTTAGAATAGGGAGGACAACAGCAGATTTAAAGGAAGAGGGGACAGCACCGGAGGCCAGTGAGGAGTTGAGAAAAGAGAGGGGAGGACCAGGACAATTAGTGATGAGGATTTTGAGGATACGCGCAGGAACACCGTCCAAAGGAGAGCCAGATTTAACTTTAGACAGGTATTTGTGAAACAAGTCAGGGGAGATAGGGGGGAAAGTGTTGAGGGAAGAAGAAGGGGAAGTGGCAGGGCTGGTGAGGGTAGGCTGAGGCACAGTAGGAATGTCAGCTTTAATTTTCGCAATCTTGTCGATAAAAAAGTTATTGAGTGACAGACAGAGGGGTTGGGAGGGAACCAGGCTGGGGGTGGAGCGATCAGAAGTGGCAAGATTGCGAACCAAAGAGAAGATTTCAGATTGTTGAGTTAATTGTCCATCAGCGTTAGGAGGAGTTGGGTTTTGCTAGTGCTCCAGGGAGAGATTCCAGGGCTGCTTGCTGGTCTTTTGCGATGGTGTCTGGGTCTGGTGATCCATTTCCCTGTTCCGCGGGTGCGCCAGCGAGGGTGCCCATTGGTTGAGCAAAGCGGGACTGCTCGAGAGCTGACGCTAGCGGAGTCCTGATCTATTCCAAGCACCTTTCACCTTTCTTCGAAGGAACAGAGCTGGTGAAGCCTCCCCTCCAGCTGGAAGATAAAAGAAGAATGGATGACCCAAGGAGTAGGGCACCCTTCAATTCCGGAGATGGGAGGTCGCTGGCTTGAAGGTGCACCGCCAAATCTTGTTGGAAAGTGAGCGACTGGTCTTGTAAGGTAATGAGATATTTCTCTCTGTCCTTGGGTAAAATATCCTCTTACAGCTGAAAATCGTGTAGGCATATTAAAATGTCCACTAGTGGAGAAGATTCTGAGCGCTGGGGGCCTACTCTATGTGCGTGGTCCATCTTTATCTCGAGGTTCGGAGAAGCATCCAGAACAAAGTGAAAGAGGTCTGAGACGAAGCCCCTTAAATCTGTGCCTTCTGCTTTGGGTAGAGCTTCTCTGATCCGGATATTGTTCCAGCTGAGTCTGTTTTCCAGGTCTGTATGTGCTTGTAGATCCAGTTGCTGGTCGCAAAGCAATAGGATTTTTTGTTGCAGCGTCTCTTCATCATCCATGTGCCCTTTGCTTTGCTCTTCCAGCGCGGACACTTGGTCCCCCAGAGAGTCCATATCTTTCCTAATTTCCCAGGTGTCTGAGGAGAGGTCTTTCTTGATTTCTTCCTGGTCGTCTCTGAGAGCAGTGAACAGGATTCAAGGAATGATCGAGTAACTGGTTCAACCGAGCCATTCTCCACTTGCATGTGCTGTGGGACCGGTGCAGGGGGTAGATCTCCAGATAGGCCCACCACTGGCCTGGAAAGCATTTCCTTTAGGTTGCGATCCTTTTTGGTTCTGGTGGCAGCCATCATGAGCAGACAGCGGGTGTGTGCCAGGGATCGTAGCACTCTCCGGGTGCCCCCGGCTAGGACCGCCCAGGTTCTTAACACGGAAGGTCCTATGGAGAAGTGGGATATTTGCTCCCAGAATGTCTCTGTCTAAGATAGGGAAAGCTCCGCCGGACAGGCTGGGCAGGACTGAGGAAGGGGCCTCGTCTATGGCTCCCACACACCTTCTCACTCAGTAGCCCAGCGAAGGGACCCGCATGAACCCAGCCCCGACAGGGCGGCCGGGGCTACAGTGGGGTAAGTACGATCTGTCCACAGTGAGAGCCTCTGACTAGTCTGCCCGGGATGAGATGTCTATGCTTCCTATGGATCCCTCCATAGCAGAGGTCGGTCTCCGTTGCATCACCGAAGGCCCCGCTCGGAGAGTCAACCAATATTTCCTGGGCCTCGAGAGACCGGCACCCAGTCCGATCCTATTACATACGGTCTTGTACCGTCTGCTCTGTCCCTATGGTAGAGGACCATAGCTTGTTGCCAGTAGGGGGGTCCTAACTCTCCTCCTCTCCCCCTCTTTCTCCCTCCGGTGATTTGTTGTGAGTCCCGCCCTGTGAGGTTGTGTCTGGGCCTGGAGCGCAACTCTGTATGTATACAGCTGGGGTCTAGAGGCCCCAACCCACACAGCAGCACCAGGGTAGATCACGCGTGTAGCTCACCTCTGTTGTGGGATGCGGTGTTCATAATGTGTGTCCCCCATCCATTCTCGTTGCAAGGCACCTTGGAGGACTGCGTCTGGGCCTCCCCTGCAGTGCGGGACTCCAGGCCCCAGCCGTCGCGTCCCTCCATTGCAGCTCCCGCTGGTACCCTCGCACCGAATTCCTTCCTTGGTGCTGTGTTTCATCTGGGCCATCCCAGTGCTTCATGTGCAGGTAAGGCTATGGCTCCGCCCTGGGTCGGGGCTTACCCGCTTCCTGTAACTCCGCCAGTCATTGACAGCGTGGCCGCTGTGCATCTCGTGAGGCCAGGCTGCTGCTGCGATGTTGGCTCCCGGCTCCAGCGTTACTTTGCGGGCATCTAGGTCTCTCCCGTTTCTGTCCGGGTTCAAAACCAGGACATTGGCCTGATGTGAGTCCCCAGAGGGTGTAGGGTTGCTATTACCAGGCAATTTAATGTAGGGTGGCTGTGAGATCCGGCAGTGGGACGGAGAGATGGGATAGCACACCTCACCCGGTCGCCATCTTGCCCATGATAGCAATTTAGAATATAACTCTTTGCTAAAGTAATTAAATACAGGAATCTTTATCATCCATGATCCTCCTGAGTTCCTTTCTGATGTTGATGTACATGATTATCTGATTCTTGTAAACAGTGGCTCCAAACAATGATTCTGCAAACACGGACTACTAGCTACGTATCAACAGGCTTGTTGGGTCAGTCTCTAACATACAACATTTGACTTTTGTGTTACCTTTATTACTGCTTTCTTTTACACATACTTAACATCTTCCTTACATCCGTTTAAATGACCGCAATGAGTCAGTGTGCATTTTATCTTTGATGTAAGGATTCCAAGCTATTCCTTAGTCTCAGTGTGAGAAACAACTATTTTCTGTTAATAGACCATTCACCACATAGAACTAGAAATAGTATTTGTATTTGTTAAGGCTGCCACCAGAAGAAAAAATAGCAAAAACACAAAATAGGTTAAATGCTGGGTGGAGACCATTCATGTTTTTCCTAGTTTGTGCTTCATTACCTGGTGGCAGGCACAAATTTGGATACCAATATTGATTACACATGTCTCATTGCCTGATCATGTCTGGTATTCCTGGTATCATCCCACTGTGCCCTGAATCATGCGGAGAACCTTCAAATTTAAGTGCAGTGGTACCAGGCAACAATGCTCAGGCTTTGCTAGCCAGGTACGATAGAGCTCATTATGATGAGCTGGAAAAACGTATCCAATTTCTGCCTGATGAGCACAAATCTAAGTCAAATGATCTTATACGAGAGGGAAAACTTCAGCAAGCAGACGGATGCAGTCTTGCTGTGAGCACGTAGCACTGTCACGTGCCCCATGGAACTTTATTTACACTAAGGAATCTTCATATAAGCCCAAACCGAAGCTGACAGCCTGCCCCAATCTGCTCTCAATAATACATTGTCTGTGGACTATGAACCACACTTTGAGTTCCCACCCTTACACCGGCCTATACACGCCTAGGTGTATCATCCGCCTCAGCGCTGCATTATCCATCGATTGCCAGCCTACACCCTCACCAGGGAATCCGGCTTGGTTTCCCTGTGAGCACTTTTTTCTTCTTTCACTATTACCCACGGTTGGCACATTTCCTTCACTCAGCTGCGCAATCGGAAATTCAGATGTCCCTATAATTATAGGTCCTGATGAGACCCTATCCTCTATTTCAAGGACAGGTTGTGGTCCCTGGGACCACTGCTTGCCCCTAAAACATATTTTACCCTGCATTGGCAAATGGGAAAGGGTCCCCTGGGTACCCCTTCCCATTTGTGACTTCATTACCACCCTCTTGAAGAAGGCGGTAAATTGCAAGAGTTTTGCGTACATGACTTGTGAGTCACTATTAGGAAGGGAATAGTATAGCCCAGGTCCACTGGAGAGAACTTCCTGCAAGACCTAAAGAATTCCTGCTAACCTGGCCTTGAATATTGAACATACCAAACAAATCATGGCCTGGTCAAGAAAAAGAGAGCAGCTGTACTTTCTCAGGATGCCGCTACACCAGACCCTTGTTGAAGCGGTCAAGCTGATTAGTGTTCTCCGCTTCATAAAGACACCTACCTTGCTTCTTTTACTGAAAGGCACCTTTAGCTATTCAAATGCAGGCCTTCATACAGTTTTTGAAGTCTTGTCAGCATATGGGAATTGCAGCAGAAGTGAAATTCAACAAAACGATGCAAGGAAAATTTAACCAGTGGATCAGAAGGGTGACCCCATAGTGTAAGTTTAGGTTTCTAAGCCTTTTCCCTACAGCTTAACTGGCCCTAGTTCATTTCTTGTTATAAACAAAATAGATAGGAAGTGTGTTACTAGAATTGTATATTCGCTTTACTCTCTTGTGTTGCACTCTCTTAGTTCTGCCCATGCTCCTTCAAATAACGTTGCTTTGCCATATCCCAGTTGCATGTCAATAATCAGCCACCATTTGGTGTCTTCATTCCTGTTCTGTTTCTCATGCTGCCTGTCCTTTAGCATGAATGGCATCTCTACGCTAAAAGGGCACAGAAGTTCAGGCTCTCCTACTTCACAGTCATGCACAGCTTCTAAGCTTCTAACATTGCTCAATAGTGTATAACATGCAGCATATCTGTTCCACACTCTATTTTCTGCACACCTCTGCCACAGGCAGGAGTAGCCTCTTCAACACACTCCCAGCATCTACTCATGGTTGCACCCTATCAGCACTGACTCCATCATATGCTCTCTAACCAGGTATAACATGGCTCAATCGTTTCTTTGGCCAACCTCTTCCTGCATATCTGCTCCGAAGCAAACCTTGAAATATGTTGTAAGTATTCCAAAGCAAAAACACCTCTTTTGCATTGAGTTCCTTTTACTAAACACCGGAAGCTAGTGACATGCGGCCACCTAGATTATGTTGTAATGGAAAGGCCCGTCTTGAGCTGGTGGGCCCAGATCGCCGGGTCCCTTTATGCTTAATGTAGTCTGTGTGTACAATCCACTTGAGACATGAAGTGAACCAGAACATGACAGGCCTTTGAGCTTCACTCTTTCTTCCTGCTCGAGCACAACAATATAGTTTTTCAGGAGCCCAACCATTTATCAATTCGTCCACTGATAATTTATTACTTCTGGCCTTCTTGTGAAAACTTGCAAGGCTTAAACAATCAAAGCGACCAGACCTATTTTGATTGTATTTGTATTCCTGCCCATTAGACCGTAATTTCCTCCTTGCCTTGAAAAAGCTCTATGCCTGCATGCTGATACAGGGTGAAACACGTGTTGGCTTATCAAGTGAAATTGATATAAAAGAAGATTAATATTCCATAAGTACTATCAAGAAACTAACTTGAACACTGTTTGTTTTCTCTTACTTTATTTGTAATCTATATATCTGTAATTGAGTGTGTATGCCTCTCCATGTCATGAATGTTGTCTTTAACTAGGTTTGGGGCTTACACCTAGATGAATGCGTAATCGCAACGCCTACACAAAAAATTACTACTGGGTATTAAGGTATTGTGACATAGGCCTATATCCCTTGCTTTACTTTCACTAATTTATTTTTTAGATTGCAATAACAAACATATACATGCTATGGACATATATTGTTTGTGCTTGCCGTTATAGATAAGCATAAAGATTTTAAAAAGGGTATGAGGAAAGTTAAGAAAAAGGGCCATAATTATGGCTGGCAACTCGTTTTTCCATCAAGAAGATGGAGTGAATAACTCTGTCGCCCTGATGGAGGTGCTGAGAAATGACTGCGGAGCAGGCAGTCATTTCCTAAAGCATTGGCAGGAAGCGCTGTCACGGCTGTTCCTGTGTATGCTTTTGAACTCAGGTGCATGGCTCCGTCATGTTTTGCACTTACACAGATATGCTCCGTGGCATGAATTTATCCCACCCCTTGTTTTCATTAAGGGTGTGAACAGTGAACACCGTTTATGTATCTTCATTGCATAATTTCTGTACTTCTGTAATTTTTGTTGTTCTTTTCTAGGTCGCGTTTTAGATATCCCCAGGTATACTTCACTGTGAGGATTTGGTTGTATGATTGGGGTACCTTTTGTTAATAATAAATACACTTTCCCCAACTACAAGTAGATCAGGTTTCATTTTTCAGTCCTGAAGAATTGCTCAGATCGATAGCGACACTGGCCAAGAAACATATTGACCTACACACACACACACACACACACACACACCATTTTTGATCTGGATGGGACCATTACTTGCACTTTCAGCCACTGATTGCCTTTTAATCATAGCAAGAGAGCCGGCCTATTAAATGTAATTGGATATCTCTTAGATATCCAATTACATTTAATAGGTCAGCTCTAATTCACATTACACCAATCTACACCCAGAGCACCTCTACCCTCCACCTCACATCGGCATCTCTTGCTCAAAAGACCTCCAGCTAAGAGCCCCCTGTGAGGGCCCTTTAGGCATTGCAGCACCGGCCCAACAAGGAGCTGCCTGATGATGAAGTATGACACCCACACAGTTGTGTGAGGGCTCTTGCTTCTGAGCATCAGGTCCCCTGATCTGTTGTCTCAGTTTCCCTTACCTAGATCCTCCCTTCCTTTCCTTCCCCCAGGAACTGCATGGCTTTTGCATTACATAGGTCACCAAAGAAATCATACTCTCTCCCATTCAAGGTGCGTTCAGAGGAGGCCTGTTTACCATTGATCAGATATTCACCTGTTTGCCTATCGTGCATAAGTTCATTACTGCCACAAAAATGCCCCTTTATGTAGCTTTCTTAGCTTTTACCTTAACCTTCGATCTGGTCCGATGGCCACGCCATGGGACCAGATAAGGGATTGATAACGCCCTTTTGCCCTGAATCCAACTCTTATACACAGATACTACTTCGCAAGGGAAACAAACCCAAAAAGAGCTAATCAGTCAAATATTCCATGTTAGGAATGGAGTAAAACAATTGCGCCTGTTGGCCCCTCTCTTGGTCTCTCTGTTCATTAAATTATCTTTATGACACAGTAAGGACAGCCACAGATGGCATCCCCATGGTGAATGGCTTTACATTTCCAGCCTAATTTATGCCAACGGCTCAGTCTTGATCACCATAACTGGTAGGGGCCAGCAGGTCCAACTGGTAGCCATGGAAACATAGTGTAAAACAACCCATTTAACATTAATACCAGGAAAACTAAAATCATGGCATTCAACATAATCAGAAAGAAGAAATATGTTTTGTTCATAAATGGCTCAACACTAGAGGAAGTGAAATCCTTTAAATATCTGTAGGTAGAAATAAATAGAAATCTCATCTGGACCTTACATATTCAAACTACCCTAGAAAAGAGGTTACGGCATATGCCATTGCAAGACTGATTAGGAATCATGGTCCCTGATTTTCCAACCACATTGACAAGGTCCTCTTAACAAAAGTTGGAAGCCAAAGTGCCTATGGCGTAGAACGCTGGGGTATGGATAAGAGTACTAACCTTGTAGACCTTTATGCAAGCAAATTCTGGAAATCAATCCTCAATCTTCTGAAAGGCTTTCCCACTGCTATCCTGGAATCAGATGTGTTATACCTCCATTTAAAACAAATGCCAGATGGCTCCTATGAAATACGGTCTAAAAAGATTAAAATTGGGTCACAACAACCTGTTGAACTGGGCTTAGGAGGAACAATTTAAGATGAATAGTAAATCATCCTTCATGAATTTCTGGCTTAAAGAAAGTAAGAAACTTAACATTGGCACTACCCCTAACGCCAAAGAATCTCCAAATTATCTCAGAGACAACTAAACTCTGCGGTCACTAAACACTGTATGCATCTGGCAAAGTAATGGAGAATGGACGCACTGCACAATCAATCCCACGTTGCTTACAGGAGAATATTCGATCCTTTTCTAAGTGCACAGCAGTATTTAATCCTACTAACAAACCACAGAGAAAGGAGGCTTTCGCACTGATGAGAGGAGGTTGTTTATTGTTAAACAAACCCTGAACAGAAGAAACACCTATTTCTAAAAAATGTGTCCACGGCGCTACAGAAAGTTTGAGACATCTTTTACTAGACTGCCCGATTTACTGTTCCACAAGAACGAGCACTATTAGTAAGCTGCCCAAACGAGAACAGTTAGAACAGCCGAGGAAGACATTTTTTTCTTCTAAGTGATTTGTCCGAACAAGCAACAAAATACACTGGAATAATTTTGAGGAAATTCTGGAACCCGAGAGCAAAATTGGTGAAGATGGGGAATTGTGTTGGTCTTGACTTTGGCCCCTGAAAGAATCTAGTATGTCGATGACTTGACATGGTTTTAGGAACAGTCCAGGCACCTTGGCGATAAGAAGAGGGGATCTTTTTTTAGGTCTCGCCTGTCGATGCGCATGCGCATCGAGCAAGGCGAGAGTATTGCGAGTTATCCACACTTTATCTGCACTGCAAGGAATCGTGGCGATTCCTTGCAGTGCCCGTGACTTTTAAGGTCAATGCGCATGCGCATTAAGCTTATGCGCATGCGCATTGACCTTAAAAGTCACGGGCGCGTGCATGTCCCCTCTCCGCCCCCTCCCCCGTTCCGCCCCCTCCCCTGTTCCGCCCCCTCCCCTGTTCCGCCCCCTCCCCTTGTCACAACTCTGTCCGGTACCAGCGCCAACTCAGTTGCGTGCAGCCACTGAAGGACTCCGAAGCCGCTCTTGGGAACGTCTCACCACTGCTCCCTGGCACGGGACAGGAACCAGCAGGCCTCGGGCTCCCTTTCAAAGCCTCCCTCTAACGTGTCCACCCCACTCACTCGGCCGTTGCAGAAGCCTCAAAGTCCAGCTCACAGTAGGCTCACAGGATCACCAGGCAACATGGCGGGTAAACAACCTCTGGCGGGGCCACAACCTCTGGCGCTGCCCGTGGCCACCGCACACGCCGCTGTCTGCCTGGTGTTGACACTGCCCTTCAGTCAGGCTTCACACGAATCGCCCTCTACACAGCCCCGCAAAGATCCCGCTGGTTACACTGTGGGGCAGGCTCAGCCGGTCCGGGCCCGACGCCATACATTCAGCACTCCCTCGCACCGGAATCAGTGCATGTCCCCTCTCCGCCCCCTCCCCCGTTCCGCCCCCTCCCCTGTTCCGCCCCCTCCCCTTGTCACAACTCTGTCCGGTACCAGCGCCAACTCAGTTGCGTGCAGCCACTGAAGGACTCCGAAGCCGCTCTTGGGAACGTCTCACCACTGCTCCCTGGCACGGGACAGGAACCAGCAGGCCTCGGGCTCCCTTTCAAAGCCTCCCTCTAACGTGTCCACCCCACTCACTCGGCCGTTGCAGAAGCCTCAAAGTCCAGCTCACAGTAGGCTCACAGGATCACCAGGCAACATGGCGGGTAAACAACCTCTGGCGGGGCCACAACCTCTGGCGCTGCCCGTGGCCACCGCACACGCCGCTGTCTGCCTGGTGTTGACACTGCCCTTCAGTCAGGCTTCACACGAATCGCCCTCTACACAGCCCCGCAAAGATCCCGCTGGTTACACTGTGGGGCAGGCTCAGCCGGTCCGGGGCCGACGCCATACATTCAGCACTCCCTCGCACCGGAATCAGTGCTGTCCCTGCCCGTCCTGCAAATCAGCACACGGGGTCCGCGGGATGCGTCCACCTACCCATGGCACCATGGCCGTCCTCCGGGGTGCAGCCGCCGCACCGCGATGCCTCCGGCAGACCCACCACGGAGCTACGCTCCGGCACAGGCCTCAATCTTTTTTTTTTTTAAATCTATTTAATATACAAAATTTCACTCGCTTATGACAGTATTTTCAAAGAGGCACATTTAAAATAACACATCCAACAGAGTAAGACCGGGATCTCAACAAAGAGAACATACAGGACAGGCAGAAAGTCTCCAAAACAGCACTGAAATGTAGATTTCAACAAGTTCTTGATTAGAGGCCGTATGGAGGTTAGAGTAGGAGGAACCATCTGTGCATTTGCCATACAGCTTAAAGTCACACAAAATTGTGCATAATTAAATTTCATCTGGCGTGGCGTAGCCAGCGTTAGACAAAGACTCACTCCCCGGTGGCAGGACACCAGTGGAGACAACGCCGTGTCGCATTTCTCCTCCCCCCTCCCCTCTCTTCCCTCCGGCTTGTTATCTTTAGCCTTTCCTATTCTTTTTGTAAGAGTATGAATTTGTGACAATCTTAACCAGCTATTTTATATTGTGTAAAGTGTTTTTATGCTTTCTGTATTTAAGAATGTATTTTTCTTGTGTGAAAGGCATTCTTACTCTGTGTGTAGGCTGAAAACACTGTTAATAAAATTAAAATTCATTCAAGCAACAAATTCAGTAGCAACGATTTGTGGGTCTACGAACTCATTTTCTTCACAACAAGTAAACTCTACTACCTGTTGGATCCCCAAATCATCAGTTAACTTCTCTGCCCTTAAGATTCTAGCCTCATCTTTGTCACAGTTTTTCTAGCCATGTGTAGAATGGCTGTCTTCCAAATTCTCTTGCCTATTTCGCGAAAAACCTCTATAGTTTTAGACCGAAATATTGGTCTGCACTTGTCGGCTAAAGTGACTGTCTGTGAAGCTGTTCCAAAAGGTTCAAGAAAATGCCCTGTGGTGATACTTTGAGGACCAACTGGTGCATGTGCTCCACTTTGTCTATTAGTTCTAGCTGGATCTTGGTCAGTTCTGCTGATGTTATCCAAAAAGTTTACCTTGGTTCATTCTCGAGACAAAGCCGAACTTCAAGCTCGCTGTCTCCTTTCAGTTAGCCTTCCTATATCCTGGGCATAGTAAACCACCTCCAAGTAATTTATTTATCAAAGATGCATGTAGAATGCTTAATATGACTTAGTTATATTCTATATTGTAATGCCAATGTTAGAACAGCGTTCATGAGATTATACACCTGATGTAAAAAGTAGCATTTGCATTATAATGAGAAAGCATTGAGTTTATGATTTAACTGTATTTGTTTTAGAAAATTAAAAAACAATAGATCCATTAAAGCCTTTGCTTATCCATTGGTAAAAACACATGGGGCGGCTTTCCATTGTGGCTCTCAACTCATTTGCCTCGGAGTTGCTTGCTGTCATCTGCTCGACCATCATCGAAGTTATGGAAAGCAAATGGTGCAGCTCTGCTTCTCATCTTGCACACCACACCCACTGAATATCAAGGAATCACCTGTCATTTGTGTGGCATCTCTGAAATGAACCTCCAGATAGCAACATCCGAAGTAGGTCTCTGCTTGGATATCACTTTCAAGCATGAGTTCAAGATCCCAGGCAGCTATGAACCCTTTACCAAGCCCCTCAAATGATTTTCAGATTTTAACAATGATAAATTCTGTATCAATAGTGTAGCGAGCACTGTTAGGTTATATCATTACTCAATGAAAGAAGACCATCTTAACTGTGCCTCACCACTAAAACAGAATATTAAAGAAATACAGATAGCTGTTTTTGAGCTATTTAGGCAAATTATGTTTGAATCACTTTCTAGAGTATAAATAAATGAACATCCATTCTGATTCTATTATTGCATTTTTCTTAACCGATTTGTGCACTTGATGACAATTCTTAAAACACTCATAATTTACACTTCCCCAAGACATGGAGCTAGGCAAAATGTATTAATATATACTATTATGATTAATTAAGGATGAATGAAATATTTAATCAGATTTAATACATCTCCCTCAACTAGTAGAATCTTTATTGTTCTGGTAAGCATATGCAATCAGAGTTAGAGCATGTCTATCCATTTCATGGTCGTGGATTCAAGGTAGGTTGGTGTTGTTCTCTTTCTATGTTAGAGCATAAACCATGTGTTCCCAGCCTTGTGCTGCACTCTCAGTGCTTCTTGCTGAGGAAATTCTATACTCTGAACTGAGGAGTGAGGACATTAAGTATATCGGAGGCTGAGCTCAACCTGGAAAGACATTGTCCTTCCACTGACCAAAATGTTTTAAACTGCTGAAACTCAGTCAAATAATCACAATATGGCTCAGATTCTGAATAGTATGTAGACTATAACTCTTCAATTAAATATAGGTGACATTTACATTTTTCCCTCAATACCTTCTAGAGTAGAATAATGTATAGCAGTCCTACTTGTTGAACAGTATGTACTAGAAATGCTGAATTAATGAAGTGCACGTTTTTGATGTGCTGTACCAGTAACTGGTTTTGAAATCGCAATGGCATTGGAAGAATATTACTCTAACAAGATGTCTATCTTTAATATTTTTCTCTGTAGGACTAACCCTAGCTGATCTCGTATTTCCTTGGTAAGTTTTTTCTGTTACCTTCTAAATCGCCTTCTGTGCAGTGTTGTACGTATCGGACAGCATATAGTTTAATGGTAGCATCCTTGCATTGTTTCTTTCACATTAGCAACATGGTATGTGAGTTATGCAACTCTGATTGAAGACCAAAGGACAAGTGTCCTTGTATGTATGACTTGCTACTGCACGTCTATGGGTGCTGTAGTGTTGAAAAGTAGGCTTCCATTGCATTGTGCTTATAGCACACTTTGTTTTATAGTTTAATTAATGAAAACACTATATTTAGATGGGGAAGTGGAAGTCAGTTGAACAGAGACATATGAGAGACACCAAACTCCGCTGGAAGAGTAAGCTAGGAGGAAGTTGGACAAAAGTTGAAAAGAGAGGAAGTGCACTTATGGCATTTTAAAAAGTGCATACTCTGTGTTTAACTACACAACTATAATAAGAATAACTCATATCCTCACTATTGTTAACAAGCTGCAAATGTAACTCTTTTAGGATTCTGGTCCATGATTACCGGGGCCAAGCAAATCTATTGTATTCTTTGTCATCTTAATCTCAAGGCCAAGTGAAGTAAACTCAGTCCATGGTTAGCCATGTCTGAAGCCGATGTGTCTCATTATGCACAATATATTTATGTAAATCAATACTTCCTACTACATTCATGTTACATTTCAAGAGACTTCTTAATATTAAAGAGGAACTGAAAGTATTAGAAAATTATGCATTTGAAAAACGCATGTAGCTTACTTTTCCTAACTGTTAGGCATCGAGTGCCACAATGGCCACATTAATGGCCATGACATGTTGTAACTGGAAACTGTATTTAAGCACACACTTTTGTCTTATTTACTTTTCTTTTTTAAGTGCTTCATGCAGCTGCGCATTGACGGAGCGTTTTATAGATTGTACTTTCAAGGTGCTGTACTTTAAATAAGGGATGAGGGTTAATTTAACATTTATCAAAACAGAAAAGGCAGGGGCTACCTATTACATTTAATTAGATTTACTTTAAAGGCTAGGTTAGGATTGTTGTTGTGAGTAGGTTAACAAGATTTAAACCTACATTTAATTAATTAATGGTAGGGTATGACTTAGTGTTATGGTAAGGGTATTTTAAATGTTATTTAGTATAAATTGACTAATGGTTAGTATTAGGGTTATGTTAGTTATAATTATTAAATGACATTATAATTAACTAAAGTTTGGGTTTAGTGTTAATATTAGGTCAAGTCTGATTCTTTAAATTAATAAAGGTGAGGCTCAAGGTCAGTATTAGGATTAGATTAAGGATAATTAATTGAATTGAATTGAAGAGTTAGGGTTGTTTTACTTACAACCAAGAATCATCTGTTGTTTCTTACATTTATTGCTCTCCTCTTTTATGCCACTGGACAGCCAACAGCTATTCTCAAGTTAAATTATTTTCATTGTGTGTAAGGCCAAGAGAAAAATATATTACAGTGATACATTTCTTATGGGATACCAACTACTCAACATACTTCTTGCTATCCAGGACCACACCTCTAAAAGGGAGATACAAAATTGTACTTGATCATTAGAAACAGACGCTTTCTGGAAGGAATCAATAAAGATATGAAGAAAAAAGGAGGAGGATTCAAAGGTAAAAGAGAAAAATATAACACGCAACTTTGACACAGCTGCATCCATCTCCACCCCCTTGGAACATTCAGCCACTTCACATAGCTCTCATTCACTTCTTGAAGTTCATTATTGGTAATTCAATGTCTCACATTGCACAGGGAGTCTCGCTGGTTACCAGTGGAAAGCACCACAACCCATTGCTACAGCTATTGCTTTATGATTTGAAGCTCATTTCTCAGTTTTTGTGTGGTGCTGCTTAGACCCAGGAAGATCAGCTCTTTGCTTTCCTCGGTTTTTGTTGGTTACGCATGTGACTACCTCCCTCTGTTGTGGAGTCCCCAAGCCAACTAAAACAGTCTCAGTTTCCAAAGTTTTCCCCCTTTAGTTTCTGAAGCTTTCCAAAGTTTTCACCTCTGTAGGGAGAGTTGCCCTACACATTTTGAGCTAAGTTGGGACATCTACACCAATCACCTCTGATTGCAAGAAGTGCACTACCACCACCTTGTTGCCTCCCTGATCTCTGCTCGAGGCAACCCTAAAAGTGTTAGGCATGATATCCGTAGGAGCTATCGGGCACTTGAGCTTCCATTTCATATCAAACCATGGCACAGATATCGTATTGCTTTGTTCCCACCTGAACACATTTAGTATTCTCCTATTTCACTAGGTGCCGATCATATACTCCAGTGACACTTCATGTTGGTAAATGTTCTTCCAAAACTCTCCTCAATTACGTTGACCTCAGGGGCATGGCCAAGCTGCCGACCAAGATGGCTGCGCAGCTCTGTAGATCCACTGTTCTCCCTGCAATCCTAGTCATGCAAGGGGCTACAGGAAACATCCGCAAAGTGTAACCAGTGCTGTAGGCACAGACGTGAACGCGTAGCCCAGTTGCGGGGAAAAAAGGACAACAGATACTGTGATGCAGCCGACATTTGTACCAGTGCGGGAGCGGGCCACAGAGGCCTAAATTGCTGAACCTACGAGGCAGTGTGGCACACTAAATAGTGGAGAGGCCAAGTACCCGGGGCGAGCGGTGGCAGTGTAGAGAGACCTGTTGCTCCTTTTGGAACCTGTGGAGCTCTGCCGCAGAGAGCTGGAAGGCTCCATGACCAATGCTTAATGCTGGAGGAGGCGGACCCGGACGGGATTTGGCTTCGGCGATCGCTAATAAGTCATTGGGACACTACTGCCTAGCAAGAGAAGTAAAGGCACAGGGAACACTCCCCTGCGCATCCCCCTTCCCCCCCCACCCCAGGCACATGCTGCGCTGACAGAACTGGCCGAAGCCCGCCACTTACACATCCTCCATTTTTCCCCAGTGTAGACCACAGGGCCTGGCCGGGACCCGAGTCCCACCCTTGTGGAAGTACATAGCCGCAATACTGCTCTTTGACAGGAATGGTCAGCAGGGACTCGAAACCGCGCACACCAAAATTTTTGAAAAGTCAAAACGTACTTGGAAGGACCTGGACCCGAAATGGCAGAGGGAGTAAACAAGACAGACCTCCACGCTTATGGTAGAGCTGAGAGCAGGCTTCAAAGACCTTGATGCATTGGATATTTGTCTAGACTCAATGGGGGCATGCCTGGACTGGCATGAGAGATAGCTGGACACAGAAGAGCTCATGACTTCTGATCGGGAGGACAATTCAGCCCAGACGTCCAAACGGCTGGAGTGAATGGAAAAACTCTTAAAAAGAGTTGCAATAAAAAATGAAGATCTGGCAGCCATAAACAGACGCAGCAATATCCGCATTTTGAGCATTCCTGAATCCACGAACATGGTCCGCCTTGATGGATTTGTGGAACAACTTCGACTAGTTTGGTTGGGATTCCTTCACACCCACATTCGTGGTTAAATGTAAAACCAGTATTTGTAAAGCGCATAGCTACTCGGAGCCATCCCAGTGCTGGGGACCGTCAGGAAGATTTATCGAGCTATTGCCCAGAGTCACATGGTGCTGGGCTGACCTGCCGCTGGTGCCGAGGATTGAACCGTGAGCCCCAGCGTCTGGTTTCAGTCGCCCTGGCCGCTGCACGACACCTCTTCACCCACCCTGTCCGCTGCACCACACCTCTTCCCTGGTTGACAGAACTCATTGCACTCTGGGGCCTCTCCCGAACCCGGTCTTCCGCACTCCCGCTTTTTGCCCGACTTCTAAACATGAGGGACACAGCGCTGTACTTAGCGAGAGAAAAGGGCCCCTTAACTGGCAAGGATCCTCAATCTCTCTTTACCCTGACTTTACAACCATGGTCCAGGATGCCCACCGCAAATACGCTGTAGTTAAAGCGATGCTCCATAACTTGGTCCTTACATACGGGATGTTATATCTAGCGTGCTTAAGAGTAGAGGTCAACAGCAAGTCACGTATTTACGACACCCCGAGAGCAGTACAGGAGTTTTGCCGAACATTTTGTACAGCACAGGGGGTCCCGCCAACCCATATCGCCGAATCGATCGCCTCCGAACTCCAACTCTAGCGCTAGTGTGGACCTTCATCTTTCCCTCGCCAGGCCCAGAGGTCCCACTATAGGGATACACCACACCGGATCATAAAACGGCAGGATTCATCCTGTGCCAGCTGAGGCTAAATGACTTAGGGCATGACATGTAGTACCTTGCATTACCAATGTTTTTCCCTTGCAGGAAACAGGGATTCGGCGTGGCGTCACCGCCACCAAAGTGTGTTCACACCTCATTGTTAAAATGTTAGCTTATGGTTTTATATAGCATACATTGTTGGGAATGTAATTTCCCCACAGCATTGGAACAGGGATGGGTGGGGGATTTTGTAGTTTGAGATTGACTTACACTCATTTGTTGATCAGAATGTTGTTGGTACCACATAATTGTTATTTTCACTGTCCATCCCATATTCCCTAGTACAGCAATGATTTTCGACGGCAAGACCTGCCCCATAGCAGATCGTATACTAAATACTTGGAACATACATGGACTTAATAACACATGTAAGGGTAAACAAGTGTTGCATTAAATACATAGGCACCAAGTAGACATCGCTTTTATGCAAGAAACACATCTATCGCCTACATTGTCCACCACCTTTGCTGCGGCATGGGTTTCCCACCGTTACTTTGCGGCATACAGTATGTATGTGAGGGGGGTCTCCATACTGGTCCATAAGTGTGTCCCCTTCCAGACAGAAATGCAGGCAGATGCGGAAGGCCGCTACCTGCTGGTTGAAGGCTGCTTATTAGGGTACACTATGCTTCTAGGTAATGTGTACGTCTCAAATACTGACAGTTTGGAGTTTTATATTGACCTAATGGCCCAAATTGACTGAATGGAAACAGATCATACCTGCATGGGGGGTGATCTTAATCTGCCACTGGACCCACAGCATGATAGTACAGTGAACACCTCTGACGCTAAGTCAAGATCTAGATGCGTGCTGGCAGATTTGAGGAAAACATATAGTTTATTGGATGCATGGCACCACCAGCACCCCACACAGACAGTATACACACATTATTCAGCGCTACTTGACACTTGGACTCGCCTAGATTACTGGATTCTTGCACCTAATCTGACACAATGGATTGGCTCTATACAACATTTGCCATGCACCCTGTCCGACCACTCACCGGTCATCCTGTGGCTCCATATCCCCTGAGCAGATGGGGTGGAGTGGCATTGGAGATTTCCTGAGATGGCTCTCTGTGATGACTTATTCCCGTTGGAACTGCGTACAGCAATACTAGAGTATTTTGAGATTAACAAAGGAACGGTAACCACCTGGGCTACATTGTGGGAGGCCTTTAAGGCATACATAAGAGGGGTTGGTATATCTAAGGTCGCAGGAATCCTTTAAAGATCTGCGGCGTACATTATTCCAAAAATAAAAGCAATTATTGGAGGCAGACCAGGCCCCAGCATCTCAGAACCAAGATACCCAGTTAAAACAACACACCGCTCTAATGGCAGAGTTTCATAGGGCAGCAGAGCGTGAGGTGCACTACTTGGGAAAATGCGCAGTGGCCCGTAGATACGGGGAAGGAGAGAGGCCAGGTTGTACACTTGCAAGATTGCCGCAGCCTCCTAGGGGCCAGTCTTACATTGCTGCTCTCAAGAGGCCAGAGGGCACCTACATTGCTGACAATATATATTTTTATTTATTACAATAAAAAAACAGCTCAATTTCAGCGCACAATCATCAGCATCAGAAGTTCATTGGCGGACATAACAATACAATCAAATATGCACCCCTACACATGACCCAGCTCCGCCCATCTCTCCATGTCAAACACGAGTGGGAGCTACTGCTGCATGTAGAGGCCCTATAATACCCAGTGTAAGACCCCCCCCCACACACTATGGCACTCTCCCTATCCCCTGCCCTCCCCCCCCCTCTCCCTTCAGCAAGGTATCCATCAGCGACTCTGGTCGCAGGCGGTGGGACCCCAGGCAATAAAACACCTATCTTTTTGTATCCTCAAGCTGTCAAGGTAGAGGGAAGAAGCTGTGTGTACGTATCTTTTAACCCCTACGCAGAGCCGGACTGGGTGTCCATCCACGCCCCTCTGTATCGCCTCCATGCCGACCAGATTTCCCCCCACTTCTTGGGGCACCCCCCACTGCTGTAGATGACTTTCTCCGCCCTTTGGCACCAGTCCAAGTCCCGCTTCCATTCCTCCACCGTCGGTAGGAGGTCACTCCCCCACATCCTGGCTATATTTCTCTTGGCCACCATACTCGCGAGGGCCAGCCATGTCTAGTCTCCCTTGGGCCATGCTATATCGCTTGTCACTCCTAGGATATGCCATCTGGCCTCCATCGGTACCTCTGCCTCTACTACTTCTTCCATAATACCCTCAAGTCGGGCCCAGTATGTACGAATTTTGGCACAGTCCCATAAGATGTGGAAGAAAGTACCTTCCTCCCCACACCCCCGCAAGCAGAACCGGACAACGCATACCCCATCCTATACTGCACCGTACGAGGGGTGTAGGACCTATGGAGGATGCACAGCTGGACCAGCCTAAATCTGGCACGTATCGCCACCTCTCTGGGGCACTGTAGCGCCTCAATCCAATCGGCATCATCTAAGAGCCCCAGATCTGATTCCCATTTTTCTCTTAGAGGTCCCAGCGGGTCTGGGAGGTTATTTACAAGCTTTTTGTAGGTAAGGGATATAGCTTTATCAATCATGGGGTCTAATAACAGTCTGTCCTCAAGTGAGGCATACTCAGGCAGCCGGTCCTACTGGTGCATGTGTGCAAGTAGGGCGTTTCTGATAGATACATCTGCCAGTGGATTCCTCACCTTGTGAATATCCCCCTTCCGTCAGCAACGTTTGGAAAATTCTTCGTAGCATGCCGGCGTGGACGACGTCATAGGAGCACGGCATCGCGTGCGACTCCGTCTGACGTCACCGACTCCTTATTAGGCCTACGTCGGCGTGATGAAATCTGTTCCCTTTTTTTCCGCATCGTCAACGCTAACGGTTTCTGGGATCTTCTGAGATTCAGATAGTCACTTTGTATCTATTTGTGTGTTTCTGTTTCTGTTCTTCGTCGAAGATGTCATCGAGGAAGACGGGGTTCAAGCAGTGCGGCTCGTGTGCCCGGATGATGTTGATTACTGATCCACACGAAGATTGCTTATGGTGTCTTGGTTCGGATCATGATGTCAAGGGCTGCCGATCCTGCTTTAAGATGAATCCAAAGGCTCTGCGAGAACGGGAGGCAAAACTTCTGCTGGCCAAAGTTAAAGGTAAAGAAGCCAAGAGATCTTCGAGATCAAGATCTAGACGTTCCAGCTCGAAGCCGAAGTCAAGGTCGAAGTCGCGATCGAGGTCGCAATCGAGGTCGAGAGCGAGGTCAAGGGCCAGATCGGAGTCGGCGTCGAAGTCGGCTTTTAGGCATGCTTCGGGATCCTCGAAAAGAAAACACAAGAGGAAGAAGCATAGTTCTTGGCATCATTCGGGGTCATCAGACTCGAAGAGGAAGTCTTCTCGAAGACATCATAAGGACTTTGTGTCTCCTTCTCCTGAAGGTGGAGCCTCGCCGGTACGGTCTCCAGAGCATTCTCCGGATCCGGAGCTAGAACCGATTCCGGTTTCGGGACAGTCTTCGGAGCATGAAGAGGTTGTGGATCCTCAGACACCGACTCCGAAGGATGACCTGGAGGGTCAAAAGGGTCAAGAGGAGCCGAATCCGGAGCAGCCTCCATCGGAGCAGCCATTGGGTTCGTACCCTCCCTTTCCTGGTCAGGACCCTTCGCATTTCCTAAATGCCATGTGTGGTGTTTATGCGAGGGCAATGTACCCCTCTGGAGCGCCTGCGGGTCCCATGGGTCCCTTGTCATATAACTTGGGTGTTCCCCAAGCTTATGCTCCAGCGCCTTTTCTACCATTTATGCCGGCGCCATATCCTCCTTGGCTCGGTACGGCGCCGCCGGCTCCGGAGCGACCTTGGGATTTGGATCGGAGTTCGACGCCGGTTCCATCTTCTCAACCACCTGTTGTTCCAGTTCCTCGCTGGACGCCGGCTCCGACTCAGTCGGAGTCATTACCGGATCCGACGACTTTGGTTCGTCTGGAGTGGTCGAGGCGTAGGGCCCAGCGTCCATTAGAGGAGAAGGAGTATGGGGAACCTGAAGTGGAGGAAGGCGAGCTTCAGGAGCATGAGGATTGCTTTGAAGATCTGCAAAGTGCAAGTAGCCTGGAACTTTCTCCAGAATGGGGGTTCCCTGTGGTTTCGGATGCACCCTCTAGGGATGTGATGCCATACCATGTAGTTATCAGAAAGGATGCTGAATTGCTAAATTTGCGGTACAAAAGGGGGTGGTAATGGACGGAGCATCTGAACCAATCAAACACTCACACCCAGTCAAAAGATCTGGGTTTAATCCATCAACGTGCTTTAGCCCACTCTGCCACCCCAGTTCAGACATGGCTGAATTTGACTTTCCCTACAGTGGAGTTCAAATCAAATATCACGGAAGTCTTGCATTCGCCATCTTCGGTTGCTGAGCCGACTCTGCCATTCACTGAGGCTCTGACTGAACCGATTTTAGAGGTTTGGAAAAAGCCTTTGTCTGCACCTGCAGTGTCCAGATCAGTTTCAAGACGTTATAGGGTGGCACCTGGTGACCCTGAGTTCTTGACTTCTCATCCTTCGCCGGAAAGTCTGGTGGTGCAGGCCGCTTGTTCGAACAGGTCTGCAGGCTCTTTTCCCCAGGTTCCTGGAAATAAGGACTCCAAGAAATTGGATCAGGCTGCTAAAAAGGTTTTCTACTCGGGTAGCATGGCCTTGAAGTCTACTAATGCTACTTGCCTACTGGGAAGGTATGTTCATGCCTTAATGAGTTTGGTGAAGCAGTTGTCAGCTAAGCTTCCGGAGGAAGACAGGAAAAACTTCAACGAGGTTGTCTTGGACGCTCAGGCGGCGGCCCTCCAGGTTATTCAGAGTGGCATGGACACGGCGAACTCTGTGGCTAGGATGATGGGTTCTTCTGTGGCCACCAGAAGAGCCGCTTGGCTAAAGTCTTCAGAGTTTTCTACAGACGTTCAGGCTACTCTTATGGATTTGCCTTTTGATGGTGTTGGCCTCTTTGGGAAGAAAGCGGATCCGGCATTGGAGAGGTTCAAAGAAAGCCGAGCAACGGCTAGATCTTTGGGCCAGCAAGCAAAAGGCTCTACCACCAGGAAGTTCAGGGGCTTTGGGAGGTCCTCCTTTCGTCCCTTCAAACAAAGCCAACAACAGCAGCAACAACAGAACCCTCTGTATAAATCATACAGAGGTAGACAAAGGGGTCGTGTACGTGGACGTCAGGCCTCCTCCTCCTCTACTTCCTCCTCTAATACCCACCCCCCACCTACAACAGCAAAGCAGCCCTAGATCCGCCATTCCGGATCACGCGGGTCTGGTAGGGGGTCGGCCTACTCATTTTCTACGGGATTGGGAATCGGTTACATCAGATCTTTGGGTTCTCAATCTCGTAGAAAATGGGTATGCACTTCCTTTTCAGGAGGTCCCTCCCAATTACCCTCCTTGCCAAGGTTATTGTTCGGAGGACCACCTGCTTCTCCTGCAGGAAGAAGTCCTGGCATTGTTCAGAAAGGGTGCGATAGAGGTGGTTCCGGAGCAGGAGAGGGGTCAGGGGTGCTACTCCCGGTATTTCCTGATCCCCAAGAAGGATGGCAGGCTTCGGACAATCCTGGATCTCAGGATCTTGAACTTATATCTAAAACAGGAAAAGTTTAAGATGCTCATTCTTGCTCAGGTTCTTCAAGCGCTGTTGGAAGAAGACTGGATGGTGTCGATCGACTTGCAGGATGCTTATTTCCACATCCCCATCCTGAAGTCGCACAGGAAGTATCTCCGTTTTACGGTGGGGTCGCAACACTACCAGTTTGCGGTCCTTCCGTGTGGACTTACTACTGCGCCTTGAGTTTTCACCAAGGTGATGGCAGTGGTGGCAGCACATCTCAGGAGGTCGGGGATACCGCTATTCCCGTATCTGGACGACTGGCTGATCAAAGCGGAGTCGCCAGAGAAGGTGCTCCATCATCTGCAAGAGACAACTCAGTTGTTGTACAGGTTGTGTTTTTCGATAAATGTACCCAAGTCTCACCTGGTGCCCTCCCAGCGCAACCTGTTCATAGGTGCGGTACTGGACACAACTGTATGTCGTGCATTCCCTCCTCCTCAAAGGATTCGCGACATACAAGAAATGATTCCTTTATTCTACAATGGAGCGGTTGTACCAGTCCTGAAGGTCCTTCGTCTGCTCGGTCTGATGGCTTCTTGCATTCTGTTGGTCAACCATGCACGCTGGCACATGAGGGCACTCCAGTGGTGCCTCCGCAGGCAGTGGTATCAGCACAACGGAGATCTTAGGGAGTCAGTGAGGATCTCCAGAGAAGCTGCAGCTGATCTGTCTTGGTGGGGCGTGGAAGGCAATCTGTCTCAAGGAAAGCCCTTCCAACTGCCTCCTTCGGTGGCCACAGTGATAACGGATGCATCCACTCTAGGGTGGGGTGCTCATCTGGGGGATCTGGAAGTCAAAGGTCTTTGGTCTCCAGAGGAAAGGTTGCTTCACATCAACCTTCTAGAGTTGCAGGCGATACGCCTGGCGCTCAAGGCCTTCCTCCCTTCTCTTCGCGGTCAGACGGTTCAAGTCCTGACGGACAACACGACCGCTATGTGGTATGTCAACAAGCAGGGAGGAGTAGGGTCGCAGTGTCTCTGCAGAGAGGCTCTGCGTCTCTGGTCCTGGGTTCAGGACCATCAGATTTGTCTGATGGCAAATCATCTGACCGGAGTTCTGAACGTACGTGCAGACACTCTCAGTTGGCAGTTCTCTGCCGATCACGAGTGGAGGCTCCATCCGGAGGTTGTTCATGACATGTTTCAGATGTGGGGGACCCCTCGGGTGGACCTGTTCGCCACTCGCGAGAATGCTCACTGCCTGTCATTCTGCAGTCTCCAGTATCCGATGCGAGCTTTGGGGGACGCGTTTCAATTGAGTTGGGGAAGTCAACTCCTTTACGCGTTTCCTCCCATACCCTTGATTCCTCGGGTTCTGAGGAAGATTCGCCAGGACCGGGCCCAAGTCATATTGGTCGCCCCGGATTGGCCAAGAAGGGTGTGGTACACGGACCTACTCCACCTCACCCGCCGCTCCGTCTCCCTTTCAGGGTAGATCTCCTCTCTCAGATGGAGGGGCAGGTTCTACACCCCTACCTCCAGACATTACACCTTCATGCCTGGAGATTGAACGGGGCAACCTGATTTCCTTTTCTCTCCCTCACGATGTGGTGGATGTCATTCTTTCAGCCAGGCGTGACTCCACCAAGTCCATCTATTCCTATAGATGGTCTAAATTTGTTGTTTGGTGTAGGGAGAAGGCTATTGACCCTTTGAGGGCTCATTTGTCTGATATTTTGCAGTTTGCTCTTTCTTTGGCACAACAAGGATTTGCTGTTGCAACAGTCAAAGGTTACCTTTCGGCGTTGTCGGCGTTTCTCTGTTTGCCGGATCAGCCGTCTCTTTTTAAATCTCCAGTGGTTTTGAGGTTCTGAAGGGCCTCACTAATAAATTCCCTCCTTCTTCATTTATCGTGCCTCAATGGGACTTAAATCTTGTCTTAACATTCTTGATGGGTTCTCCCTTCGAACCCTTACACAAGCGTACCATGAGGTTTTTGTCTTTTAAGACGGTCTTCCTAGTTGCGATCACCTCAGCAAGGAGGGTGAGTGAGCTTCAAGCTCTTAGTTTTAAGCCCCCATTCCTGACCATTCATGCTGATCGAATGGTTCTTAGGACCAGGGCTGCTATTCTACCTAAGGTGGTAACTCTCTTCCATCTAGGACAGTCCATTACTTGTCCTACCTTCTATCCTCCCCCTCACCCTTCCAAGGAGGAAGAGAGACTGCACCGTCTGGACCGTAAGAGGGCGGTGTCTTTTTATCTGGACAGAACTAAAGACTTTCGGTTGGACGACGAGCTGTTTGTTGGTTTTGCTGGCTGCCGGAAGGGTAGAGCGGTGCACAAGTGCACACTTTCCAGGTGGATAATTCTGTGCATCAAGATCTGCTACTCCTTGGCGGGTAAGGACCCTCCTGTGGGTATAAGAGCTCATTCTACTTCTACTGCTACTTCTGCATTGTCTAGAGGTGTGCCTGTTGAGGACATTTGCAGGGCCGCGACTTGGGCCTCCCTCCACACTTTCGCGAAGCATTACTGCTTGGATTCCAAGGTGAGGAGGTATGGCCACTTCGCGCGCTCTGTCCTCCAAGATTTCTTGGTGTAGCAGGGTGGACACCCTCCTCCGGGAGTGGGGACTGCTGTGGGAATCTATTCACAAGGTGAGGAATCCACTGGCAGATGTATCTATCAGAAGAACAAGTTACTTACCTTCGGTAACGCTTTTTCTGGTAGATACAGTATCTGCCTGTGGATTCCTCACTGACCCACCCGCCTCCCCGTTGTCCACTCTGCTATACCTGAGTATATGTAGTTTTATATTTATATTTGTATATATAATGGGATATTTATGCCTTTGCCGCGCACTATGTGTGCTGTTTTGATTTGTATGTACCTTGTACACTGTATATTTGTATATCTACTGTCATTGGTCCGTCCGGGTGCCTCGAAGGCACGGAAAAAAGGGCGGAACTGATGTCATCACGCCGACCTAGGCCTAATAAGGAGTTGGTGACGTCAGACGGAGTCGCCCGCGATGCTGTGCTCCTATGACGTCGTCCACGCCGGCGTGCTACGAAGAATTTTCCGAACGTTGCTGACGCAAGGGGGTTATTCATAAGGTGAGGAATCCACAGACAGATCCTGTATCTCCCAGAAAAAGCGTTACCGAAGGTAAGTAACTGTCAAACTCAGCCTGTAAGGTCGCAAAGTCCACCATCGCCCCTCTCTTCCACACATCCCCCAAGACATCTATACCAATCAGGCTCCACCGGCAGTCGCACCACTTCACGGAGGAAATTGCCAACCCACAGGGGCGTTTGTTCCGTGAGCTTTGCCTCCCAGCCCAAACGTCTTGTTGCCCGCCTCCAGACCCCCACTACCACTGCTGTTTGAGGCGGCAAGGGCCGTTTTTACCGCCCTGTGGTGTAGAGTGCCGCCAACTACGACCCAACCCTCAGGGCCATACGATCCGCCCTATAGGCGGGTTCCTCCTGCGGGGCAAACACCCAACCATTTATATTGATCAGCTGTATCGCCCAGTAATACAGACGAATGTCTGGAACGGCTAGGCCTCCCTCATACGGTTCCCACTGCAGCTTGTTAAGGGCCATTCTCGGGCAACCTTCATTCCATAGCAAGGAACGTTGCTCCGATTCCACCACTTTAAAAACATGTTCAGGGATCGGAAAGGGTGAACTTTGCAGAATGTAAAAAAACGTGGGAGAGCCATCATTTTGAATAGGACGGCGCGTCCCATCAGAGAGAGTGGGAGGGTCCTCCAATGCACCACGTCACCATGGAGCCTCTCCAGATGAGCCTGTACATTCAAGTGATAAAATTCAGTGTCAGAAGGTGTAATCCATATTCCCAGATAGCGGAACATTTCTCGCCATACCAGGCCTCTGCAGTCATCCATCACTGGCGGCTGTGGCCCCGTCAAGACATAGCCCAGGGACTTACACCAATTGATGCGGTAACCGGAAAACTCTCCAAATCTGAGCAACAGAGCCATCAGCCGTTGGATGGACGCCACCGGCTGTTGGACGTACAATAAGATGTAGTCAGCATATAACGATATGCGCTCCTCCCATCCTCCCCCTAAGTTGATTCCTCGCACCTCCGGGTCCGTCCTTATCCAGTGGGCCAGCGGTTCCAGCGCTAGGGCAAAAAGGGTCGGGGAGAGGGGGCACCCCTGCCTCATGCCGCGCCCCAGTCGGAACTCTCTGGACATAGCGCCGTTGACTCGGATCCGCACCAGCGGCTCCGTATACAGTAATTTCACCCAAGAGCGAAAATTTTCTCCAAACCCTAGCTTTTCCAAAACCGCATAAATGAACTGCCATTCCATACTGTCGAAGTCCATATGGGCATCGAGAGATAATAAGGCCGCCAGCGCCCCTGGGCGCGCGGAGACTGACTGCAGCACCCCAAACAGGCGCCGTAGGTTTAGCCGCGTATTCCTATGGGGAATGAAGCCCGATTGATCCGGGTGGATCAAGGATTGCACCACTGCTCCCAACCGCGTGGCCAAAATCTTCCCTAGGACCTTCGTCTCATAGTTCAGGAGGGATATCGGTCTGTAGGAACTGCACTTTATCTGTGGCTTTCCAGCCTTATGGATCACAACGATCGTCGTCAGTCATAGATCTTTCTGAAGTTTCCCCACCTCCCTCGCTTCCAGGAACATGGTGCGCATGTGCGGGGCTGTCCTACTAGCCACGCAGCCAAAACGCCTCCGCTGGGAACCCATTGGGCCCCAGGGCTTTTCCCGTTTGCAGATCATCCATGGCCTCCTCCACTTCCTTAACCGTGATCTCGGAGTCTAGAATATCTCTGTCAGTTGGTTCCAGTACGGGCAGCTGTAAGGGGGCCAGAAAATCATGACACTCCCACTCTTCCTGAGTCTTTCTGGGACCTGTAGACCTCTTCGTGGTAAAGCGCGAATTCCTCCGCTATCGCCGCGCTAGTGTCGCTCACCGTGCCATCCAGCCGCTCTATCCCCGGCACCCAGTTTCGGTCCCTGTCCCTCTTCTCCAGCCTGGCTATCATTTTGTTGGCCTTGTCCTCCAAGTCATACACCCGTCGCTGGGTGGCAAGTGAGCGCGATTGCGCGTGATTCGTGAGTACATCCCTAAGTTCCTTACCTAGGAGGCGTGCCTTGTGTTGCCTATTCTGGACTGGCCACTGGGTACTGCCCCCCGGGAAACACCCTTTACGACGCAACTTTTACCACGCAGTATCCTTACAACGCAGGTTTTTCAACGCAAGTCATTACAACGACTTGCGCTGGGGGGCGCTCTAGGATAGGTAATAGTTTAATTTACTATCCAACACCTTCCCTACTATCCACTGGGACTGGAGTTGGAATAGTAAATTAAACTATTCACTCTCCAGCACCCCCCAACGCAAGTCGTTGTAACGACTTGCGTTGAAAAACCTGCGGTGTAAAGGCATGTGTGGTAAAAGCATGCGTTGTAACAACGTACATCCCTGCCCCCCTCATCCTCTAGAGCGTGGCTCCTGCTCTATCAATTTGGGCATACTTTTCCTTGCGCCTTCGTCTGACCTCAGCCTGCACAAAATCTCTAGCCACAGTCTTGTAAGCCTCCCAGACTATTCCAGGGGAGTCCACTGAGCATACGTTCTCAGCGAAGTACTGGTCTACCCTTTCTCTAAATTTCTCCTGGAACTCCTGGTCTTTAAACAAGAAGGTGTCTAGTCATGGGGGGACACTCCAGTCTCGCCTAGGGCCCGTCAACTGCACCCCCACTGGTGAGTGATCGGATATGGCTCTCGCTTTGTGGTGGCCATCCCGGAAGAGGCCCATGCAGCCAGTCTGGGTAAATAGGTAATCGATCCATGATCTAGACCCATGGTCCGCAGAGACATGCGTGTATTGCCTAAGCTATGGGTTATGCACCCTCCACAGATCCACTAAGCCCATCGCCTGTACCAAGTCCCCTAGGTGACTCGCCCCTCCCCTGGTCATTGGCCCCTGCGACCTATCAAGGCCTCGGTCCATGACATCATTCATGTCCCCCCATGGACCAGTGTCCCGGCAGGCATCTCCAAGAGCAATTTTCCTAAGTCTGGGAAAGTGGAGTTGTGTAGTTTTGGAGGGATGTAGAGTGAGCACAGATTCAATATTCTACCTTCCCATTGCACTGACAGCGCCACATATTGTCCATGGGGATCTAGCCATCGTCGCCCCACGACCAGCGGCAGAGAGTTCCTGACAAGGATTCCCACCCTTCTGGAGCCCGTGGTAAAGCCAGCGTGTGCACGTAGAGTGTAGCCAAACCTATCAAGTGCCCTACAATAGTTCCCCAGCAGATGTGTCTCCTGTAGGATGACCACGTCAGGGGCATGCCTGCGAATGTACTGGAGCACCACTGTGCGTTTGATCTTGTTTTGCAGGCCATTAACGTTCCAGGAAATTACATTAATGTGTTGTGAGTGTGACATAGCGGTTCTTGCCATTTAAGTCGTCAAGTGCAAGGGCAGTCCGCCATCATTGCTGAAAATATTGGCATTCAAAACAAAATACCTACCTACAACACTGACCTATACACCACACGGGTCGCTGCTGACGCGTCACACAGTAACAGTTATTTAGACGAGGTGGCATTGGTGTGGCTTGATTTGGCACACCAACAGTTCCTTGGAGAACCCTTTACAGAAGAGGAAATAATCCTGGCCATAGATGCCATGGACAAGACGAAGGCGCCTGGCCTTGATGGCTTCTCAGACTGTTTTTACAAGGTGTATAAGCACCTACTTGCCCCTTATCTTTTAGAAATCTATCGGGAAGCGATGGAAAAAGGGGTCCTTTCACCTACGCTTTGCGAAGCAGTAATAATACTGCTCCTCAAACCGGGTAAAGACCCATTGCAGTGCTGTTCCTGTCACCCACTCTCACTGTTGAATTTCGATAATAAATTCCTGGTTAAAATGGTAGCCACCAGGATCTCTCTATTACGAGACCAAATGATATCACCAGATCAATCTGGGTTTGTCCCTCAAAAATCCACAGCCATAACCCTATATACGGTCTTTGCGGTACTCCATAAAATTTCACCCACCGTAACGGTAGTTGCAGCGCTGCTGGATGCTGAAAAAGCATTCGATTCACTGGAATGACATTTTCTATAGGCAACGCTGTGCAGGATGGGGCTCCTACTTGGATTCACTGCAATTATTAAACTGCTATACGCGAAGCCCACAGCACGCATTCACTTATACTGGACACTGACATCACCTCTGTTTCCCTCTCGGGGAACACGGCAGGGATGTCCGCTATCCCCCCTTACTGTTTGTAATAGTGTTGGACCCACTGGTGCACCACTTGCAGGAACGGCACCATCACAGGGGTCTGCAATTTAAGACAGGCCCACTCCTAATTAATATCTATGCCAATGACATTATCCTTTACATACGACAAAGAAACAAATCTTCTGCACACATTTCGAAATTATAAGCATGAAATAGAATCTATGTATCACAATAAGGCATGTCTTGTATTTTTCGAGGTAATTTATTCAGGTTCATCTGTAAGCGAAGAAAGTTTTGTACTTCACTTGGTTTGTTTCTTAGCCAACACGTGTTTTGTCGCTGTTACATGGCATTACCCCGCGACTTCTTCAGGGCTATTGTAAGTGTCTTGGGATCTCTTATGTTCAGTGATACTTCCAACCCGAAAAGGGTTTCTGTAAGTGGAGTACTAATCCTGAAGATGTCGTATCCTGTGGTTTATCTTTTTCTTTTTTCTTTAGTATTTGGCATGGTGCGTGAGGCTGCAGAATAACAACCTGCTGCCCGATCCTGCAAGATTGTTGAAAGGTTAGATTTCCCAGCTCTGGCATGCACGCTGCTCGGAAGTGGTCCAGTTCTATTTAATTATCCTTTACATATGACACCCAGATGAAAACCTGGGATCAGTGTTGAAAGAGATCATTCGCTACGGTGCCTTGTCTGGGCTACATATAAACTGGGGTAAATCAGTGATATTTCCCCCAACGCCTGCCCAATGTAACATAGATACAGAATTCCCACTGGTGAGATGCAACAACCCAGTCCAATATCTGGCAATACACATTCATTAAGACTCAGATCAAATACTACGGCTTAATGATGGGCCAGCGCAGAAAAACCGGTCTTTCCGGATAGAGCGTTGGTTGAAACTGCCTCTGAGTATGGCAGACCTCATAGCAGTCGTGAAAAATGGTGATACTGCTGCAGTTCTTGTAACTGTTTCATAACATTCTGATCCTGCTAACTAATATGTTTTTTGCAGCACTTAGTACAGTACTACTACGTCTGGTATGGGGGGAAAACAGTCAAGAATTACCTGGGACACTCTGACCCTACCATATGAACGTGAGGGCTTCGGGGGTTCCAAACTTTCATATCTGCTACTTGGTAGCCCAGTGCAGTTTTGCCCGACATTGGTACCACCTAGATGCTAGGATACCATACACCAAACCGGAGGGCGACCTTGTGGATCCACTCCCGCTGGCGGTGGTGCTGCTGGTTGGAGTACCACACAACCCTCACGACATCCAGACAGTATCCACGACCAGCTGGGCATGGAAGAGGCTGATGTAGGTGACAGGTGGGCACTTAATATGTTCATCATCTTCCCTTCCCAAAGCTGGGAATACCTGACTTCCCATCATGCAGGAAACCCTTGTAAAACGTACTCTAAGTAAATACTCCCTGAATACCATTGGCAACCTGTTCCCTGATGGGCACTTTTTGTCACCGGACTGAAGATGCCCGCTTCCAGAATGCTCCCATGATTGATCAATTTGTCTTGAGACGGATACAAGGAGTGCTCATGGCTCAGATCCCCAGCTCTTTCCTTGAGCCGGATGACTTTCCACCTTTATCATTAATTATCACAGACACGGGTGGTGAACATTTAATATCCAAACTGTACAAATCAGTCCTGGCATTCCTCTCTTCTGGAGATACAGGGATACGTGCTGCATAGGAGCAGGACTTGGGGTACTCACCTACTGATTTTTATTGGCAACACTGCTGTACGCAAACATGTATGGTATCCCTTAATCATCGACACAAACTATTACATTTCAAGTTTTATGGCGGGCTTACATTACACCAAAGATCACCTCATGGACCCCTCCCGCCCTCACACCAAATGCTACGCTCCATCCACTGATTTCGCTCACATTGCATGGGCCTGTAAGAAACTTGTTAAGTACTGAAAGGCCATATTTCTCGATCTGGCACGCATGACTCAAATCGCACTCACGCTGGATCCACTGTTGGCACTCCTTGGGTTTGTACACAACGTCCCCAAAACATTGCGCCGATTCGTAGATATAGAATTTATGCTTGCCAAAAGGGAGGTGGCCATACATTGGGGAAGGAGGCACCCACCTGGGCAAAAAGCATGACTTAATAGCTTGATAAATTGCAACACAAATAGTGACCCCTACACACAACTACCGTCACCAACTTCAAGGCCACAATGCACATACCTACTTGAACTATCTGACTCTGTAGACACACCATATGAATAATATTGTAAGATAGCAGAGCGCAGAATGCAGGGTGTTATGGTGTGCATACGGCTGAACAGTGAACAGCCCCCTCTGGTTAAAGGAGCCTTGCTGAAGCAACACCTGGTAAAATGGAACCTACTAAGACTGAAATATACTACTGTATGTAAGCAGGATGGAATGTAATGATCAACACGTAATAAAATTTTGATGTGTATGTTCAGTACCTTCTTTACTAAAAAAGGAAAAAATAAAGTTTTAAAAGAAATTAAAAAGATTATGTGAACCTCATGGTTAGTGCTTCCAAGTGTGAATTTCATATCTGACAACAGATCGTGGATCAGTGTCTCTCCTGGAGCCAAACTAGTGGTACAGGTTACTAATGGCCCATTAAGTATGGCATGATGGCATATAGCAAAAAAGTATTTGTTTTCTCTAGTCTTCTTAAATTTGACCTTCTAGGATGACATGGTATTAAAAGCCCACTGTCACTGGACTCAGTTGTTCTAGACTCAAATAACCTAAGTGGGTTGGGTGTGCATGCTATTTGCAGGCAGGTGTCACTATCTGGAAGTGCCACTTCCTAGGCCTTTAAGACTTACCTGTCTCCCACTTTGACACCCCTTTCACTTATTTGGTTCACTATGGTGCCAAACCAGATTAGGAGTCACTGCCATCTTTGCACTCAACTATGTGCAAAGTAGGGTCTTTAAGGTCCGTTGCAGCAGACTTCACCCCCTGCCCATAGTCTAGTCCCTTTAAAAAAGGCCATCAGGGTACAAGTCACTGCATCATGCAGCCTTCTGGCACACTGTGAACGGCTGTGTTGCCATCTTGATTCTCTCACTCCTAGTAGTATAATCTAATGCAGGCGTATTCCACTTCCCATCGACTAGACTTTAAACCTGGCAGCAATTCAATCTTCTTCCCAAATATTTGTTTCTGAAGACCAAACAAGTCTGAGAATGTTTGTCTACCCCCTTGAAGTGATTATGTGCATAGGTGCCATCAGCATTTATAGCTTCCTGTTCCCTTTTCAGGTTGTGTGTGGGGCTATTTTTTGGCCAATAGAGGGGGACAGGATGTCTTCTTGGCGGTTCAGAATCTACCCTAAGCTGTTCATGGGATATGCTTCTCAGTGCTGCTGTTGGATTGACATTGAACCAGTAGAGAGTGTCTCCACAGCTTAAGGTAAAACCCCCCAAAATATATTTGTGAATACCAAATATTTATTACAAAAACGCTCCCCAACCATGTTGTGGAACAATGCAAAGATTCCCCTTGCTCCTGTGTATGCCCTATATCCTTAACCAACTTAATGGGGCACCAACCCGTATTTTCTGAACTAAGAATATATAAAGCATACCGTGCTGTGAAATTCCTAGGGCTACTTCATAAACCATCTAGAACATATTTATATGAATGATGGTAGTGACACTAAGAATAGGAAAATACAAAATTATTTATTGCAATACAGAATCATTAAAAATGTAGGACTATTAAATCACAGAAAAACTATGCAACATTCTAACTTTAATCAGTCATCCATGCACACATACTAAAGATTTCTGTACACTATAAGTATACTGAGATAATTAAGTGTCTGACCAAAAGCATACACATGATGATTAATTGACACATAGAATCTCATGGATTTCTATATTTGTAGGATGGGTTCCAAGATGTCTCAACACGCGTTTCGGCAGGGAACTGCCTTCTTCAGGAGAGCCACCAACCAATACAATTTTTCAAATGCAAGCTGACACAAGTGTCTACCCAAGCATACCGTGCCTCATGGTTGACAGTACCTGAATGAGAGGTTAAAACATTCCCCAGTCTGACAAGCCCAGTCTACTGAGCTTCCATTGTTTGAAAGTGACCAATATATGGGACAACTTAAACTTTCTTGTGCCCAGCTCTTGGTTAAAGGACAACATAAACTGAAAACAATAACTTGACGATTCAATATGTTTGGTGAATCAATACTCTAATCAAGGTGTCAGACATGGGCTTTGTGCTCACTGTGCCATAGAACTTGAGCTACATTCTACTGATGAGGCCCAAAGAGGCCGAAACTGGTTAGGAGTTGCTTGTATTCCTTTTTTTGGATAGAAGACGGGCTCGTCTGTTACTTTGGGATAGACGATTTCCAAGAGGAGGAAGGTCTGTGCTGATTTGCATTACGTTGGCCACTGTCTAGAGTGGCACTGTGGGTGGAAACTCATGGCCTGGAAGGAATCCCAAAGGGATATCCAGTCACTGAGATTATTCAAGCATTTCACCTATCAACTTGTTGTTTTTACAATTGATGCCTTAAGTGTGATTGCTACAAAAGTCATTTTCAATGTACAAGTATTGGCTATAGTATGGTCTCATTTGAGCTGCCTACTAATAAATATTTTCTGTATCATCTATGGCCTCTGAGTCGTATGTGGTAATCTCAAGTTTGAGCTGTGTGTCTAACGAAGCGATGCACTCAAGATTTGAGATGCACACTCTTATAAACTAGCTTTTGAATGTCTTGCATTCTTTTGCAGTCAAGTCAAGTCAAGACAGATGATTTATATAGCGCGCTACATACCCAGAGGGTCTCAAGGCGCTTGAGGAAGGGTGGGGAGTTACTTGTCAAATATCCAAGTTTTAAGCTGCTTTCTGAATGCTAGGTGGTTCTGAGTGAGGCGAAGGTGAATGAGAAGTGAGTTCCAGGTTTTAGCTGCCAGGTAAGAGAAGGATCTTCCTCCCATGGTGGTTTTATTGATGCGAGGTACGGCAGCAAGGGCTAGGTTGGAGGAGCGTAGCTGACGGGAGGGGGTGTAGAAGGAAAGTCGTGTGTTGAGGCATTCAGGTCCAAGTTCGTGGAGTGCTTTGTGTGCGTGGGTTAGGAGGCGGAATGTTATCCTCTTATTGACGGGGAGCCAGTGGAGGTTTTTCAGGTGACTTGAAATGTGGTCTTTGCGCCGGATGTCTAGTATGAGTCTGGCTGATGCGTTGGAGTTTTTTCTGGAGTTTTGCGGTGGTGCCGGCGTATAGGGTGTTACCGTAGTCCAGGCGGCTCGTGACCAGTGCGTGGGTGACCGTTTTTCTAGTTTCGGTGGGGAGCCTGCGAAATGTTTTTTTGAGCATGCGGAGAATGTTGAAGCAAGATGATGAAACAGCGTTGACTTGTCTGTTCATCGAGAGTGAGGAGTCCAGGATGACGCCCAGGTTCTGTGCGTGGTCCGTCGGGATGGGTGCTTTTCCAAGGGCCTCTGGCCACCAAGAGTCATCCCAGGCAGAGGGGGAGGTACCTAAGATAAGGACTTCTGTTTTGTCTGAATTCAGTTTCAGACGGCTGTGCTTCATCCACTCGGCTACTTCTTTCATTCCTTCATGTAGGTTGGTTTTGGCGGTGTTCGGGTCATTGGTGAGTGAGAGGATCAGTTGAGTGTCGTCGGCGTAGGAGATGATGTTGAGGTTGTGTTGGCGTGCGATGGTCGCGAGGGGGCTCATGTATACGTTGAAGAGGGTGGGGCTGAGTGAAGATCCTTGTGGCACGCCGCAAATGACTTCAGTGGCCTCTAATTTGAATGGAGGGAGGCGAACTCTCTGAGTTCTTCCTGCAAGGAACGAGGTGATCCATTCCAGTGCTTTTCCTTGGATTCCTATGTTTCTGAGGCGTTGTAACAGGGTGCTATGACAGACTGTGTCGAAGGCTGCGGAGAGGTCGAGGAGGATGAGGGCGACTGTATCTCCATTGTCCAGTAGAGTTCGAATGTCGTCTGTTGCTGCGATGAGTGCGGTCTCAGTGCTGTGTTTGGCTCGGAAGCCGGACTGTGAGGAGTCGAGGGATTTGTTGGTTTCGAGGAAGGCGGCGAGCTGGTTGTTGACAGCTTTCTCGATGACTTTGGCCGGGAATGGTAGGAGCGAAATGGGGCGGTAGTTTTTGAGTTCGGTGGGGTCAGCTGTGGGTTTTTTCAGAAGGGCGCTGATTCGGCGTTTTTCCAACTTTCCGGGAAGGTGGCGGAGTTGAGGGAGCAGTTGATGACGTCTCGGAGGTGTGGTGCTATGATGGAGTCTGCTTTGTTGAAGATATGGTGAGGGCATGGGTCTGTAGGGGATCCAGAGTGAATGGTGTTCATCAGACGGATGGTGTCCTCAGTGGAGATAGGGTTCCATTCATTAAGGATGTTCAAGGGGGGTGAGGGTACGGCAGAAGGTTGGGAGGGTTGGTCTCCGGGTTGGTTGTCGAAGCTGTTGTGGATGTCTGCGATTTTGTTGTGGAAGAACGAGGCTAGGGAGTCGCAAAGGGTTTGAGAGGGGGTGATGTCGTTGGAGTTGGCTGAGGGGTTGGTAAATTCTTTGACGATGTTGAATAATTCCTTGCTGTTGTGGGTGTTGTTGTCAAGTCGGTCTTTAAGTGCTGCTTTCTTGGCAGTTCGGATCAGTTGGTGGTGTGTGCGGGTGGCGTTTTTGAAGGCGTCCCTGGTGCTGGTGTTTGGGTCTTTTTTCCAGGCCTTCTCAAGGGAGCGACAGATTTTCTTGGATTTCTTAAGATCATCGTTGAACCAGGAAGCGTTTTTCCTGCCTGGTTTGAGTTGACGTTTTTTCAAAGGTGCTAGGCTGTCGGCGCTGTTGGTTAGCCATTGATTGAGGTTAATGGCTGCTTGGTTGGGGTTCGAAGAGTGGGCAGGGGGGTTTTGAAGAAGCGATGAGGAGATCTGGTCGATGGTGGTTTTGTTCCAGTTTCTTCGCAGAGTAGTTTGAGGATGGTTGTGGGATGTAGTCTTTTTGTAGACAAAGTGAACGCAGCTGTGGTCCGTCCAATGGAGAACTGTGGTGTGACTAAAGGAGATATGTTTGCTGGAGGTGAAGATGGGGTCGAGTGTGTGACCTGCGTAGTGTGTGGGGGTGTTAACAAGTTGTTTGAGTCCAAGGTTGGCGAGATTGTCCAGAAGGGTGGTGGCGTTGCTGTTGTTGCTCTTCTCCAGGTGAAAATTGAGGTCTCCCAGTAGGATGTAGTCCTCGGAGGGGAGGGCGTGTGGGGCCATGTTTTCATTATTCTGGGAATCATTTCTGGTTTCCTTCTGCACCACCTCTTGATGGGACTATGCAACAGAGTGGAGGCATGTAAAGTAAAGCAAGAGCCTCTTTGGTCACGTTGAGGACCTCAGGGACAGTTACGGAAGAGTTGATCCAAAATGTGCCACTCTCTACCAATAGGCAGCCAATTATCAACTAATCAATTTGTGGGCAAAGCCGGAAAATGGATAGTAAGAACATTGACAAGTGTTTGGGTTGAACAATCTTCAGACATATTCTCAACATATCTCAACAACATATTCAATATCTGATTAAATGTCTTTATATGTCTTATAACCAGGATAAGATATATGGAAGGCTCACCTAAATATGGGTATTTGAGCAAAGTTAAGACCACAGCACCATATCCAGCCAAAGCACCTGTCATACGCTAGGTTGTCTGAGCTTGATCAGTTGAAAGCGCTCGAAAAAATTCTCAACAGACATTGCTGCAATAAATGTTGTCACTGAATAGTCCATATTTACCTATGAATCAGACTGTATACCCTGTTTTAGCTTTAGGTGAACAAATCATAAGATGCCTGTCCATTATAGTGCCTGATCATTTTGGGCTTTCCTGTGGTATTAGATGGGTCTCCTTTGCAAACACAATCCCGCTGCCTAGGAATTAGATACTTTTCATGGAACATATTTGGATGTTGGGTGTAATGCAATGGCATAGTTATCGTTCTTCAGATACCCAACTGCAGTGTGGTGATTTGAACAAAACTTGTGTACAGTCTATATATTAGAGAGACAGCATTGTTCAACGTCGGCACTCATCTGGACTGAACATGCAGTCTTGCTATAAAAAACAAGGAGTACTTTTGCTGAACTTATTTGTCACTGTTTGGAAGGAAATAAAAGTGAATTTGTGTCTGTCTAGCTGAAGTAAAGAAAAACATATATAGATTAGAAGAGTTCTAAGTCATAGTCCACTGTGCCCTAGTAAATGTAAACACCAATAGGATTTTCCTGAAGGGCAGTTAGAAAGGGATGGCAACTGGTTTAGGTGGACTAGTGAGCACAAATTACACTCTGTCTACAGTGGCAGTAGTAATAATAACTGGCCTATAAATACATCCTTTATAAGTGAATATATATATATATATATATATATATATATATATATATATATATATATATATTTATATATATATATATATATATATATATATATATATATATATATATATTTTCTCCCAATCCTGGCTTTGATTATATGATTATAGAAGAACAGGCACCGACTCCGTGGATGTGATCAAAGGTTCTTTTATTCACCAATAACAAGCGATCAGACGCGTTTCGGCGGATGGAACCGCCTTGCTCACTACATCTGTTTGCACCTTGAATGTGAACTGCATTTATACTAGTGCAAGTTAAACAATTAGTGAAAAAAACCATGTGACAAAATTGACATGTGATAGTGAACATAGAAGAGTTGAAAGCGCTCGAAAAAATTCTGCAAGTCATTGTGACACAACACAAAGGTACTTATTTTAAAATGCTTGTAAATACGTCTTTACATAAAAACATTTCCGACTGAGTGTGCCGGTTTAAAGTAATACTTAAATGAGAAATAATGCAGTGTCAAAACAATGAAAGATATATATATATATATTCACTTTCGTTGGAAACTTGTTTTTTTTAGGCTGGGATGTCATGGGGACTTGTGGAAGCTTTTATTTTGTCATCAAGGACAATTTCAATATCGGACACTCTGCACAGGAAACATCCATTTGGACTGTTATCTACGATTCCATCCCCTCGCAGTATTGGTTCCAGCAAGTTGCTACCTGAGAAATGCAGTATCTACAGCACTCCTGCTATTGCTGGTCATGTGACAGGGGGGTGTCAGAAGCTCCCGCCAATGGGAGAATGCAGGATTTCTTAAGGACGCTGTTGTGGCAGCACTTTGATTAACAGCGGCGGCTGAAGGCAGCCAAAATTCATCACGCCATATGCTGGGTTTAAATAAATGCTTCCAAAGAAATCCCCCCCACGGTCCCCAATGAGGTGGCCAGGCCCCGGGGATGGGGTTCCCGGGGCCAAAAGTGGCCCAGGAGGGGGGCCACGCGACCCCCCTCCCCTTCAATTTTTTTTTTAAAAAAAGGCATGCCCCAGGGGATGGGTCCCCTGGGGCTAATAGAGGCCTTAGGAGGGAGGGGGGGTATGCAGCCCCCACTTCCTGTAAAAAAATGTTTTGTTTTGTAATTTTTCAAAAACCTTTATTGAGGAAGAAAGAACATAACAATCATGATGCACCGTGCAGTGGTTTCACACAAATCAGCAACATACTTTGCGGGTCAGTCGTTGAGTTACAGCCAATTGGTAATTGCAGCAACAAAGCAGAACAGTAGCAGAAATTACAGAGTTCCACAGTACCAGAGTTTCAATCCTAAGAGGGGGGAGCACACGTGGAGGGGCAGAAATAATGGAGAGTCTGAAGTGACCTGGATGATGGTGGGAAATACAGGAGAGGGGGGCAGTCACTGACCTGCGCCGGCGGCCGCCGCGGACCCAGGGCCGGCGGAGAGCGCGGGGGAGGCAGCGCAGCTGGGGTGGGAGCGGGAGAGGAGATAGGTACACTTCCTGTAAAAAATAATATGTTTGGCCATGCCCCGGGGATGGGATCCCTGGGCAGAATTGGCTACGGGAGGGGGGCCCACGCGGCCCCCTTCCCATAGATTTTTTTTTAAAGGGATCAGGCCCTGGGGGATGGGGTCCCCAGGGCCCAAAAAAAGGGGAAGGAAGGGGGGGCCACACAGCCCCCCCTTCTAACAAAAAAAAGACAGTTCGTGCCAGAGGCCCCGCCCCTTCCCTGAAACACTCTGCAAACACGCCCTGTGGCACATTTTAAATTGGGAAATTAATTCCCCTTCTATACTATACTGGGGTCCCTGGGGGACAACTAGCCCACCAGGTACCTCCAGTAAGTGCCACAGGGCTGCGTTGCAGGGAGGTGGTCCAGGCCACGCCCCTTTTTACACCTCTCTGCAACGCAGCTCTTTGGCGCTTATTGGAGGTACTTGGTGGGCTAGTTGGACCCCAGGGACCCTCAGGATTCAAGGGGACTTAATCCCCCAACTTAAAACACGCCACAGGGCAAGTTTGCACAGTGATGAAGGGAGGGGACGGGGCCTGAGGTGAAATGTGTGTGCGTTTTAAGTTGCGGAATTAATTCCTCTTAAATCCTGAGGGTCCCTGGGGGCAAACTAGCCCACCAGGTACCTCCAGTACGCGCCACAGAGCTGCGTTGCAGAGAGGTGTAAAAAGGGGTGTGGCCTCTGAACTCCTCTCTGCAACGCAGCTCCGTGGCACATACTGGAGGGACCTGGTGGGCTAGTGGGACCCTCAGGATTGAAGAGGAATTAATTCCCCAACATAAAACGCGCCACATGGCCTGTTTGCACACTTGTCACCTCAGGCCCCGCCCCGCCACATGTGGTGTGATTGTATTGCTTCTGACTGTTGGGATCTGGAGCTGAAGTTGTAACTCGGCAATTAAATCCAGAATTGCTTCACTACTTAATCTGTACATCTCAATTACCTCCTCTGCGGCATATTCAAACGGGGCGAGCCTCACTCTAAATATACTCTCCTGTTTTCTCTTCCTTCTCTACCTACCAGACAAAATCCTCATCCTCCACCCCAAGACATACAGAGCTGTCATTCTGAAAGAGACAGATGCATTTTGGGTGACCTTTTATAGTTTGCACCTGGTTACCACCTGATACACATTGATGGTAATTGCATTTCCTGAATGCCTTTGTATATATGGGCCTAAGCTACATAAAAACATTTTATGGCCGTTAGACACAAAAACATTCTAGTATTTGCAATCACAAAATACTAGTGCAAACTGCCCCTTGATCATTATGGGGAAGCATGCAATATGTCAAACGTTTAGATCATGGGCCCAGAAGGACAGCATTATTTGTAGTAGCCTGATGTAGAAGACTTAAGTTTAAGGTATGTCATTGCTCGCAGAAGCTACTATAGCTCCTCTTTCAAAGTGTGTTATTCACACGTTTCTCAATTCTTCCTTCTCATGAGTATTGCATTCATGATCAGTTTCATTGTGATGTATTTTGTAGTTTTCCCCTATATGTGCAGTACTATGGAACATATTGTATCGTATAAAAGCTAAATGTGTATTTATTATTAGAACTAAACTTGTGTTTAGAGTCAATGAAAATGTTGCAGATCTATTCGAAGTTGTGTCAGATAATTTTCTGTCCTCATGCCACCTTAAAGTTTACATTTCGTGTACTCTTAGGTTGTAAATGTCAAACGTCGTTTTCTTTCTTTCTTTCTTTAAAAAAAACAAAAACGTTTGGATTGAGATTAATAGTAGCCACAGATTTGAAGAGCCTGATTTACAATGAAGGGCGTCTTATCTTATTGGCATTGAAAGGTGGAAAGAGATAGACCGATATTCTGCAATTGATCACTATATCTAGTAGGCAGTTTAAAACGTGAATTAAAGCATTTGGAAAAAGTACATGGATTTGTGAGTAAAGCCATGATGAAGTTGCACCAATTTTCTCTGGTCCACATCACATCTGTTCTGTGCAGATTGTCACATGTAAACCAGACAGTGCAGTTATAAAAAAGTAAACCTGCTCGTTATTCAACTTTGGTATGCTTAGTCTGTTACTTTCCTAATAAAACTACTTTGTGACAGAATTTTTTTATAACTGCAGCACTCAACAAGCTTTGTTTGATATTTTAGGTTTGTGTTCATCATGGGGACCTCAATTTCTCTATCCCTGAATTCTCTGCTGCAAAAGGGTTGTCCTAAAGGGAAGCTTTTGCGCAAAATTATATGGCGGAGTTTTCAACTATTCATTATTGGAGTTTTAATTATAAATCCAAATTATTGCCTTGGACCATGTAAGTTAATAGCTTTATTTTTATGTCATGGTTGACCTTTTTGTGGTAATCTCGAACTATAATCTTGTTGTCAAACTTCATCCACTTCTGCTCTTTCTTGTATTGTGCTAATAAATAATATCTGCAAATCAAGCTGTTAATTACGCATTTACACTATTATGGACTGAGCCGCGGGTAAATGCCACAAAGAGGCAGCAGGTAATTAATCACTGTTATTGCCCATCAGTTCTTGAAAATAAGGCTGTTAGCATGTTTTCTCCCCAGACTTTACCCCTCACTCAAAAACAATATTTTTGCAGCATAGTCAACTAGAAAGAAACAGTAAACCACCAACAGCAGGCCCTTACCTTCTTGGCTGTAATGTAACAACTGATGGACAGACTCAGTACCCCACCAGCTTCAGCACACTGCAGTAGCGTCCCAGACCACAGTACCACAGCAGCTCCGAAAAACACACCAGCGCCAAAGCTCGCCAGCAATCAATTTTGCAGGATCCTTGCTTCAGTTCTACCCCTCCCTTGTTGTCCGGGTACATGTAGGTCTGCATTGTCTCCCCTGGTCCACAAATTAAAAAAAGGAAACCTCTTTGGATCAGAGAAATGGGGCTGGGTTTGTGAGACACAATACAGGAACCTATAAAACGAAGGTGTCTGGAAGCTATAAATGTATACAGAGCAGCCAAATAACTCTACCTATTGCCTGTTAAACAAGCTTTAAAATTGACTACAGGGGTCTCTGAATTTCACTACATGTGATAATTGATAGTGTTCTTTAAAGGCATAAGCTTTTGCTTACTGAAGAATATCCTCTTGAGATGATACTATGACAAGATGTTTCACATTAAAGTACGTTCTGAACCGTGTACAGAAGTATGTAACAGGCAAATTGAACCTTACAATACAAGGATAACGTATGCACACATGGGAGACCTCAAAAGTATTTCGTTCATAATAAATTATTACATCCTTGTTCGTTTTTCTGTACCCCAGTCTTTTCTTATGTGAGGTTTCAGCCTCTAGGGACAGAATACCCTCATCCCTCTAACTTGTGAAGAAAGACTTTCCCCTCACCCTGAACAGTGTCTCTCTCCCATATCCATTAAGTCCCTAGAGCTTTCTACTCTTTCTCTACACAGAGAACATCTATTCCAAAGCTTTAAAAAATACAGAAAGAATATGCCCAGAGAAGAAATAAGGGAGAAAGGGTGTGGAGAGGATTGGGGTGGAAGAATTGGAGAAAGGAAGAGTACTGGTAGGTCACAAATTAATTACCTCCTCATCAGTTTCCCTCGTGCATACTTATATGAGAATCAACCCATGCTGATGCTTCATAGGAAACCTCTGTAAATTTGACAGCGCATGCAGAAATAAACTCAGAATTTTATTGGACACTAGAGGAAACATTGGGAGAATTTTCACAGCACAACCAACATACAGAGGATTCGGGCCAAGCATCCTCTCCATCTGCCTCCTGGTGGTTTATGTTATATTCCTATTATAAAATTCATAAAACTCAGAAGCCGAAGTGCTAGAAACTTTGAGAGTTCCCATATTGTCTGTGGTATTGCTAATCTTGCTGTTCTCAATATCTATACAATTCAAGATACCAGATTATCCTTTGGTAGTTACCCATTTACCTTCGGAATATTTTTAATCTAATAGAATTTTGCAGGATCAGTGCCATTTCAGCCTCCCCTTAACACATAATTACTAGTTCCATTGTCAAATGTATGAGTAGATAGAGTAATATGTAATCATCGAAGAAAGTGTAAATAGTGTGCAGTACTCTCGTGCCCTAAATGGCCAATGGAGCTTTCTAAGCATCTTAGTTTGACTTCATTATTCTTAAGCTTATATTCTAGGTGGCTCATACTCCCACACATTCAGTATCCTACAGCTTGGATACCAGACTAAGGGCAAGAATGTACTATAATATTAGTAAAACATTGTTCACTTACTTTTTGCAACCCATATCTACTATTAGGTTGATTTGCAAAATTACTATTTGTGTGTTGGTTGGGGGTCGTCACAAAATGACCTGCCCAATGAATATTAATTAGGCTGGTGACAATTTTCAAACCTCTGTGATTGGCTACAAACACAGGGATGGCGTCCAACATGCGACAGCATACCACTGTTGTGAATGTATCTAGGACCCTAATTAAGACATTCCCGATTTATGCCCTTATGTGGTTATAACAAATCATATCCTTATAAAGGCATAAGAATCATATCCATATTAAGTCATAGCCAATGCAGTCCAAATACGGCAAGGCTACTCCCATAGATTCCTAGAAAGCACAACGCGTTCTTAAACAAACCAAGCCTCCAGCAGCCCGGGAATTCCCCCTGCTTCTGTTTTGATTTGTCCTAGAACTCCTGAGAGTCCTGAAAGAACTGCCAGTTCTTAGTGACGTCTTATGTCCAACCTTACGTAAAACTCGGCACCTTCCAGGTATAAATATACCAGCATCTGCCTTAAGCAACACACGGTGGTTTGGAGCAGATCGGCTATCTACTTGCCCAACGCCCTGCTGATGCGAATGCCGAAGGAAGCCGACCCTCCCTGCTGACGCACTGAAAGAGACGCTGCCTTTTCTCCTGCCGAGAAATCCAGCTCCAGTGTTTTCCGGTCACCCTTGCGGGTTGTTGGGAGATAGAGTCCTGAGAGAGAGATACAAGACCTCCTACATTCTATACCTAAGGTACGGAGCTGATTAGACCCATAGAGAATTCTTGATTCAGATTCTTGGCAAAAACTGTAACTCATCTACTCCTTCCCACGTACTAGGCTTAGTTAGGTACACTGGGGTAGGCGTATCTTAGAAACACCTGTTGAGTACATTTAGTCATTATTTTATCATTGTATGTATTTTATCCATTTTAAGTATCTTATGACTCAGAAACCATATAAATGTTTTATAGTATTATTTCATAATACTCATTTTACTGTACGCACTTTACTTTATAACAAGTATTGCAATTGTGGCAATTAATTTCTCTTGCATGAGAAAGAAGACTGCTCAATAAATAACCCTTTTATTGAAAACGCCCGTCTCTCTATTTCTCTGCATTTCTGGTGAAACGAAGCATGCACGATTGACTGAGTAAAATAGCTATCTATTGTTTCCGCGACTCTGGAGATATTCTCCTTATTCTGGAGGGAGCAAAGTTGTCATGTTTATGCGGTTGTCAGAAGCTAATCCCATCTTGTCTATCCAGGAAAGCTAAACACCTTCTTGTTTACTCGAGAAAGTTTCTAGTGACCTCTAAGCTAGCTGGCACACACAATTAAGTCTAACATATTCAATAGAGACCTACTCGACCTCAGTCCTACGTCTAAACTATCGTTTATGTTATTCCAATGCGCAGAGCCTATCGGGAATATAGGAACTACACTACATGGCGCCCAACGTTTGATAAGGCGATAATGTAACGCTAGATACTAGAGTAACTCAGTCGTGCTTTTCACACAGACCCCTTTTTTCCGTAAAAACTCTGATAGACGTCTGGAGTGGGTAAAAAGGTTAATATCCGCCAAAACTTAGTAGGAAGAGATTCCTATGTATTAGTTTTTGGTTTAATCAACGTTGAAGGATACAGTGTTCCAAAATATTGTGCACCTAATCTTTGTTTCCTTGAAACTTGCTCTGCAAACTTTCTGTCAGCAAAATGACAGAGAGTGACGACGAAAGGGAGACAGCTAGACTAGCAGCTCAACTTTTGACGGAAGACACAAGTCTTCAACAAGATCAACCGGATGCAATACTCATCCCAATAAATGTAAGGAAAACCTTAACTATAAAACTTAAAGAAAATGGAGTATCATCAAGAGGTGGTACAGTCATATTTGTTATTGACGCACATGAATTACGGCAGACAGAGGTATTTTATTCATGCATAACTTTTCCAGCAGCAAATGCTGTAACACACGAGTTCCACTACTACAAAGCAGGGGAACCTCCAGCGAATACACTCCTTTCGAGGATGTTGAAATTCCACTAACTTACCAAGAGCATGAGCTCTGGTTTAATGGCGCCCTAAAACATCAAAATCACATTACCAGGCTCGGTCCACTAGGTAGACCAGGAGCCACATAGCCGGTTCTAGCCAGCTATACACCACATCCTGACATCGAAGAAATGTCAAGCGAAGAACTTTAAGTTCAAATAAAAGAATTAACAAATGCATATAGACAATTAGTTCAATTGACGGTACAATCCGCCAAAAATTAAAAGAAACAGATATAGCAGATCAACTTTTTGAACTTGCCAGAATAATTGAAAAATCATATGAAGAATTAGGTAGAGATAGTTTGGGTGGGAAACCACTAAAACCACAACTAACAGAAAATCCTGAAAAAACTTTCATTAAAAATAATTTAATAACTCAAAAGAAGAAGGGGGAGGATAATAAGCAAACCACTCCCAGGGAAAAACAGTTCCAGACCAGAGGAAGGTCTCCCCAACGGAGAGATAGATCTCCAGAACGGGGGCGGGGGGTAGGTCTCCCCAACGGGAGCCCTCTGAAAAAAGATATAACCTTAGAAATAGGAAGAATTTGAGAAAACACGGATATCAAGATATTGATACACGTCCCTCTCGATCTTTTCAGACTTCCTCACAGAAATCGGAAAGAAGAGGATGGTCAGAACATAAAGAAGAGCGCATCAAGTCCAAAGACAAAGAACCTGCTCATCAAAGTAAAAAATTACAGTTTCCCAAAAAGAAGGTAGCCAGTATTAAAGTAAAACATGCAGAGGATCCTGAGGACGCAACTCAAGAACGGAGAGTGGGCCCAAACAATGCTAGATAGCGCAGCAGAAGTGACCATAGCTCGCAAGATCCTGCTGAATCTTCTGGAGACAGTGGACACGAATGAATACATTCAAGTGGAAACTGCAGACACCAGAGTTAGTGTGCCCCATAAACTATATGAAATAACATTACGTATAGAGGGGGACAAAACTAGGAAAATAAGAGGTCTCTTCTGGGAAAAAATATCTAAAGGTTATGATATCCTTGGTAACTAGTCAAAATATCGAGTTTTTAATTTCGACTAGACATAATATTTATTTAAAAATCTAGAATAGACATAATATCGACTAGACATAATATCGACTACAAAAATATTGACTAGAAAAAATTAATATCGACTAGAATAGCAATAATATCGAATCAAAAATATAGAATGGACATAATATCGACTAGACAGAATATAGACAACAAAAATATCGAATTTAAGGTAAGTTATTTTTAATATTTAATTTTTGTGTAATATAATTCTGTAGCGGGTTGTGGGTTTATAGAGGAATAGGGTGGGAAGTAATTTAATTATAATTAATTAAATATGTTATTATTGGTATTTATTTAGAATTAATTGGTAAATTATTAGTAATTGGTAATTAATTAAAATATAATTGCTAATTAATTTTAATTGATTAATTGATAAATATGTTAATTTTAGTAATTTATTTTCTGTAGTTGGTTGTGGGTTTATAGGGGAATAGGGTGGGAAGTAATTTCATTATAATTATTTAAATATGTTATTTTAATTATTGGTATTTATTTAGAATTAATTGTAAATTAATTATTAATTTTTAATTAATTCAAATATATTTTGTAATTTATTGTAATTGATTAATTGATAATTATGTTACTTTTATTAAATTAATTTCTGTAGTGGGATGTATGTTTTTAGGGGAATGTGGGATACTTGTGGGATACTTGTAAAGCGCACTGTTACTCTACCCGAGTGTCCTGGCGCTGTAGACCGCTGGGGAACCCGTCCTGGTTTTCCCTGTGAGATGGTCTCTTTCTGGGTATCTCCAGGGTGAAACCAGGCATCCCCGGCGTCTGTGGGGGGCCGTTGTAGAGATGAGGCAAGCTTAATGCCCAGAGTTTCCGAGTGTGTTCCCTGGTTAGAGTAGGCACTGAGGCGAGAATTATCGAGCCCATTGACCCCTTGTGGGAATAGCTTGTGAAGTAATTTAATTGTAAGTAATTAAATTTTTGAATAAAAAATTTATTGAGTTAATTTTTCAAAATACTTTTAAATTGTTAATTATTTTATTATTAATAGGTAAATAATCAGTATTAGTAGGTAATTTGTATTATTAAATAATTTTTATTTGTAATTTAAATTGACTATTTAATATATTTCACACAATTGTAAAATATTTTAATTAATTTGTAATTTGTGTTATTATATTTAAATAAGAAGTATTTATTTTCCCTACTATTGAACTCACTGTAGTTGGAATAGTAATTTTACCCCTACGCTATCCAACGCTTTCCCTACTGTTGCACTCACTGGAGTTGGAATAGTAATTTTTACCCCTACGCTATCCAACGCTTTCCCAACTGTTCCACTCTCTGGAGTGGGAATAGTAATTTTTACCTCTACGCTATCCAACGCTTACCCTACTGTTACACTCACTGGAGTTGGAATAGTAATTTAAACCCCTACGCTATACAACGCTTTCCCTACTGTTGCGCTCACTGGAGTGGGAATAGTAATTTTTACCCCTACGCTATCCAACGTTTTCCCTACTGTTGCACTCTCTGGAGTGGTAATAGTAATTTTTACCCCAACGCTATCCAACGCTTTCCCTACTGTTGCACTCGCTGTAGTGGGAATAGTAATTTTTACCCCTACGCTATCCAATGCTTTCCCTACTGTTGCACTCACTGGAGTCGTCACAGTAAATTTAACCCTTTCGCTATCCTACGGTAAAAATATTGTATATGTTTTGTAAATAATATGTATATGTATATATATATGTATTTAAAATATATATATTTTTTTAGTTACATTAATTATTTCTCAATTTTACGTTTATTTAAGTATTTTAAATATGTTTAAATTAATTTAATTTATTATTATATTACTTTTAATTTACTTTTAAGACATTTAAAAAATTCGATATTTTGACAGTCTATATTTTTTACACTCGATATTTTGGAGTCAATATTTTTGTACTTACCTGTTTGAAGATAGGAAGTCGATATTCTTGCAGTCGATATTTTTACCTCAATATTTTTTCCTCTCGATATTTTGACTGTCGATGTTCTGTCAGTGATCCAATATCCTTCTAGCAGAAAAAGACTGGCCACCAGAGTTTGTCAGGGAGTGCCCACATGGCGAAGAAATGATTATGCCTGCCTTCTCAAATCACATTCCAATTCATAAAAATACACATATGCAAGAAAATGGGCAGTGGCCCAGGCCCCTGCATTATATAAAAATCATGTAGGATGGGATGAGGATTCTCCTCACCATAAAATCCAGTTAAAATTCAACCTACTGCACAGAGGCAGTATCCTGTTAAGCAAGAAGCTAAAAAACAAGTCAGGGAGATCTTAGATCAACTTGAGTACCAGGGGGTGATGGAAACATGCACCTCACAAATGAACAATCCTTTGTTTCCTGTCTCCAAGCCAGACGATTCATATCGTTTAGTTTTGGACTACAGACACCTAAACTCTTGTTGCAAGACATTTGCAGTACAAAACTCACACAGTGCAGCACTAATGAATAATATTGTGCGCAAAAAATATAAAACGACATTAGATATTTCAAATGTTTTTTTCTGTCAAAACATTGCACCAGAAAGCAGGTATTTGACCGCTTTCTCCAGCATGGGGGCCCAAAAGCAATTTTGTCGTCTCCCACAGGATTCAAGAATAGCCCAGGATTATTTTCAGCCAGGATAACAGAGTTGCTACAAATATATGATGACGAGGCATTATCCTATGTCGATGACATCTATCTTACAGACGATGACCTGGAGACACACTTGAAAAGAGTGAACACCATCATACTTGGGTTCGCATCTGAAGGGTACAAATTTAACTTTGAAAAGTCACAAATTGCCCACCAGACTGTCCTATTTTTAGGATATGAATTATCAAGTGAGGGCAAAAGCCTAGCAGACAACTTCTTAGAAAACTGTGCAGTACTCCAAGCTCCAAAAACGCTGAAAAACTTACAATCAATTCTAGGTTTCCTGAACTTCTGAAGAACTTATATTCTAAATTATGCAGAGAGGGTTAAACCACTCTACGAATTAATAAAACCTGATTTCACACCAATTGATTGGACTCAGAAACACACAGAAATTTTGCGATCATTACAAACAGACATGTTAACTAAAACAAAACTGCAAACACGCGCAAACGAACGCAACCTTGTAATCCGAGTCAACCCAGGAAGATGCGGATTTACATACCTGACCTCTAATGAGGGAGAAACAATACCAATAGCTTACAAATCACACTTGTACACACAAGCTGAAACGAAATTCAGTTCTACAGAAAAAATTCTAACTGCGGTTCAAACGGTTGTAGCAAAAGAAAAAACCCTAGCTCATGGGAAGAGGATATCTGTTTTAACAGCAGTATCAGCCCTTGAAGCAGTAACAAGACCGAGCATTCCAAATGCTATGGCATTAGATCCAAAATGGGTACAATGGGTTAATTCTCTTGATACAACTGAAGAGATACATGCATTTGATCCCAGAATGAAAAAGCTAGAACATCTAGAATACGAACAAGAATGTCCTCTGTCGATCGAAATTCTGCCTCTGGAACAGTACACCTGTGTAATATACGCAGATAGATTTGCACAACACTATGTTGTGGATAAAAAGGTTTACAATTCAGCTTGTGCGATTGTTAAAGGTCGCTGGCGCTTAGGTAAATTCAGACCAATGGTCACTAAAACAGAATCAATCGGAAACTGTACAGCTCAGCGAGCTGAACTACGAACTTTGAAGATGGCGCTTGAAAATGCAGATCGCGAATTCCCCACACTAATAGTGTGCGATTTGCATTACTGATTCGAATCTTACAATAATTCCATGCAGACATGGATTGAAAATGGTTACAAAGATGAAAGAGGTGGCACAATAAAACATAAAAAACTGTCAACCGGCTTCCGTAGCTACAAAAAAGCGTTCTAAAAAACAAATAGATGGGGAAACGCTGCTTGCAGTAAAAGCCTCCATGGAAGGCAATTATGCGGCGTTACATACATAATTGATGCTAACTCCGTTCCTTTTCCTCAAATCCCTGGAGTGGGGGATAGAGTAATTCCAAACACGAACCGGAGAGTCTTCTTGATTCAAGAAGCACACATGGGATTGGGTCTGAGGCACCAAGAGATCCTGAAATCTCTAATAGAATTGCAAACACAATACTGGTGGCCGGGAATGAGCGTGCAAGTGTATAACTTTGCAATGGAGTGTCAGGACTGCAATAGAGATCGCAGTTATGAACCGGACCAGATATCTGACTCTAACACAGTAAGACCAGCCCAGACACCTCTATTAAACAGCATTAGACTATCTACACGCAGGCATCCGACTAGACAAATGCGATCCCATAAATATTAAGACGAGATTCATTTGGATGTGGACCCAGCGCTCGGCTGACGCCAGAACTGTTATAAAAGATTTGCGAGTCTTTATCGGCACACACGCAATTGGCATGCTACATTCTGACCAGGGTCCTGCGTTTAGCTCTCGAGCTTACAAGGAGGCAATGGCCAGCATGGGCATTGCATTGCGGTACTCTAGTCCATTCCATCCTGAGTGAAATGCGGTAGTGGAGAGAAAAAACTGTGACATAAAGCAATCTATAACAGCGAGGGTATTAAGTTCGGGTGATGGGTGGGTCAAACATCTAATAAGTGTCTAACGTAGTCTTAACAATCTGCCAAGAAATTCTCTGGCTGGAATCACTCCGTATGAACTTTTGTTTGGTACAAGAATGATTATCAAAGACCTTGATTGTCAGACTTCAGTGGTGGAACATAAGGCTTTTGATTTCAAAGATCGTTTGGCTGTTTTACAGGACTTGAATGAAACAAGAAGAAGTCTAAGTAACACAAAGCTAAAGCCAACGGCCACTGAAGAGAAACCACCTGTCCCAGCAAGACCTGTCTGGATTCCAAAGATTGGGGTTCTGGTCAGAGAGAAGATCGCGGTGAAGAATGAATTTGGGCCTTCTTACAGAAAAGCAGTAACTGTCTTAGCTATCAGCGGAACAAGAGCAGTAGTACTACCGCCCCTGGCTAGTAAAAAGGAGAACCGAGTTGTATCAATCGACCTGGTAAAACCATAACCATGTGGCTAATAATAAGTAGTAGGCCCAGTGGACTCCCAAGATGTAGCAGAAGACCAAACCTTGCTACAATCCAAGAGGTTCAAACTGAGAGACTAATCACATTCGATAAACCTGCAGTGAATAAAAAAGGACTATATAATAAAGCCATGGAACTTGTGCCTCTTGAAACCCAAATTGCAACAGTTCGTCAAGAAACACCTGTCTACAATGATGTAGCCTCGGACTATACTAATATGACAAAGGAAGAAGCAAATCCAAAGATTAATACCAATCCTGAAGCCATCCAAACAATTGACAGAACTGCATCTGGCTATTTCATCAATTTCGATGACTTTTCTGATGATCGAAGTGATCATGAAGACAAGCCAGCTAATAAGACTTTCAAAGACAAAATTACAGAACTCTTTTATCAACTTGGAGAAACATATCTGATTTCACTGTGAATTGAACTGTGGATTGTGTTAGGTGTACGTGTCCTCCTGCTCTGGCTCATCTTAGTTTTAAGCTTGTGAAGAATGATTGATAGAAAATACAGTACAATGGACACAGCAAGTCAGAACATCAACTGGGTTCTAAAACCTCACAGATCATCTCACATTGAAAAAAGAGGACTATCAACAGTGAGCATCACAGCCATTCCTATACCTGATGGTGTAGCATGGGACAATACTGATTACGAAATCTATGGCCCGGTTGAACTCTTGAAATATCTACACCAGTTCAAGATATCTTTAAGTGACTTTGTATCACCTAGTACTTTTTCTGATGATTGGGACTTTGGAAATATTAATAATATGATGTCAGATTTAGAAATGTCAGCAAAATTTACAAAACATGATTATTTACAAGGTTCATCAAATTATGAAGAAATGTATTGCTATAATCATTATGGGCATCATTATTTGCATAAATCTGCTAATCCTAGAAATGTTTTTATGTATAATCAATGGGAACATTGTCCAACTCCACCAAAAGGCAGTTCGAAAACTTTTTATGAGAAATTCCCATACTTCTCAGGGTTCAATATCTCTGATCCAGAAACATTTTATTTTAAAATTATGAATAAGACAGGAATGAAAAACATGTTGACAAACACTAAACTGATTTATTCTGAAAAATGTTATGAAAAAATGTCTACATTTGGTTTTGAATTTTGGAAAAACAAGATTGACAAAAAAACAGTTTGGGGTACAAAAGAATGGCAGGTACAAGGTTTGGAATCATTATTCAGAGCCTGCATGATCCCAGAACAAATAATGTTCCTGAATGACAACATTCAACAAACGACCTGTCTTGGTCTAGCCAAGATAAAAGAATTAAACAACCTGTCTATACCAAAGCCTATGCCTGATAGAAATAACACTACAGATGAGGGGTTAGACTTGTCCTATATTTTAAAATAAAACAGAACAAATCCTAATTGGAACAAATGGTTGATCTGGCCCACAGACACTAATAACTGTCAAGATAGATTCCTGAACAAAATACAGGGGTTCAAACAGAACAGGCCAGACCCAAGATATTCCCAGAGACAACATCCAGGGATAATAACAACATATAGTGTAGGAAAACTATGCCTCGAATGGCTGCGGAAATCCACACTGCCTGAAATTAAGCAACAATTAACTTTACTTAAAGAAGGTGCTGACTTGCGAGATTTCTTACTGGGACCTCGCAAACCGCGTCAAAAACGTTTCATATATGCCGGTATATACGCAGCTTACAATGAAACTTGGAAAATAACAAAAATTGAAACTGCAGAAAAAATATGAGAAATTGATCGTATTCATTTGGAAAAATCACTTTCTGTAGTGGACAATGGGTTAACGACTCTGTCCTCCAGAATTTATTCACTGGACAGCATTGTATCATCTGCTATTGATATAATAGAACAGGATATGCTAATGTTACAACATGGCCAGTCCCAATTACGTTCTATTGTACAGTTTGGCTGGACGTTACAAAATTTGCGATCAGGCAACGTGCCAACACAACGTCATTATTTTCTATCTATAACCTTACTGATAGACCAATCTCTTTGGCACAAAGAGGGGCAGACAATACGGTGCTGAGCATTGAAAAATTACCATTGACAATGTCAGAACGACCGGTCATTGAATGGATAATACATGGCACCATTACGATCCCGATAACAACTTTTCAGTTTCAATACTGCCAAAAGTATATACCAGCAGGCCTGTATGAAAGGTTGGGTAAAGGATACATCAAGTCAACCTGGAATTTACCTTATACACATAGATGTTGGAGTGGGGGCAAGAAAGAGGTATTAGTTGTAACAACTGTAAAAAATCACTAAGCGGTACACCTCTGTGTCAAGGAATTACCTTGCATGGAGCCTGCGAAGGTTCATCAAATACCATTTCATGTCACCTGCACGGCACCCCTGCTACACAGAAAGAGCCTTTTTTCAGACAGCTTTCCAACGGCAGCTAAATTCTAATAAATGACCACAGCTGTTGTGGCATAGTGCCAGGAAAAGCCTATCTCGTGAGCGTTACTTCCATGGTCACTTGTTGTATACAAGTATTGTATCCAAACAGCAAACCAGACATGGAGGCGGCAATATGGCCTTCTTTGAATATCTCTTCTATTTGAATTGCTACTTTAAGCAGAATGAAGTCTATTCTTTTACAAACAACTGTACCTTTAACCTCGTCTAGAGAAAAGTATGATCTGCAAGTTGCAAGGACAGCAGCAGAGATACATGCATTATTATCAACAAATTGCCCCGTACATTTCATAGAAATGTTAAGTCAAATCTTAAACATGTCAGATACCAGTAGCATCGCACATGTATTTAAGACAATTTTTTCGGGACTGTTAGCACCCTTTGAAGCAGTTCTTGGCATCTTCCCGAATTTCGTGCATTCTGTGTTCGGCGGCCTGCCTCTCATCTTGGGACTCGTAGCAGGAATGTTATTTTTGTTCCTTCTGCTCCAATATGGCAAGTCAAGTCACAGACAAAACTCAGGCTACAATGGAAGACATGATCCTAGCAATACAATACCGAAAACGGATCACTAAAGTCCTCGGATTGGCTCGGCTAAGAGATCTGAATACTGCCTGGTTTCTCTCATTCAGACCAATCTGGCAAGATTGCATCTTACCTGTTCTACGATGCCTGCTATGCGGAGAAGAATGCGTGTTAGACGTCTGTCTCACACTTCCATCAGCAAAACCTATGTATGTCGATACTTTGCTTGGTTCGGTAACGGCTCATGCAACGTGTTGTCCCCAGCGGCTACCCATTCTGATGACACCATTCGTTGAGACCTCGCCATTACGATTAGGTGGCGGTGAGGTACGAGATGAAAGCGGCACACAGGTACAACCTTCCATGACCATTGCTGATCTGAACACCGATGATGGCAATGCTTCGCACATATGCACTATTTCTACTTTTTCTGACCTGGCCCAACTTTCACCTACTTTTGTAGACAAATATTTTACCAGCCTATCTGAATTAATGTTCTCTCCTAACAACGAGAATAACTTTTGAAATAGCGAGCACACAGCGTTCCCTGAACTCTGAATTCGGCCTTCAGTTTTGATAAACAGAACTTCTAAAAAACATTGGAACTATTTTTTTCCCAGAAGCGAAATTATTTTTCCCTAGTTCCCAAAATATTTACCTTTTTTGGCACATGATACTCTGCTTAAAGTAGAACTATTCTTAGAGAACAAGATTTCTAAATTTAAAATCTCTAGAGACAATATTTTGACTTAGCCTCTAGCACATGTACAGTCTTGTATACATATGTGATGAAATGGTCTCGACCTTCTTTTCTGTATTAAGAGCCATTTCATAAATGTAAATTTCATGATTCATTTAGTCAACATTCTAAATATACAAAATATGCATTATCTGAATGATACCACTGCTCGAAACCATACAGTATTATACTCATTTTTCGTGTATATACCATTTCAAATGCTAACTGTGTATTTTGGGGTGGGCTGAAAAACACATGCATCGTTATATGTTTAGTATTTCTTAAATGTAAATGTAAATTGATACTTGTATAGCGCACTACTCACCCGCAAGGGTCTCAAGGCGCTTGTACGAATACTGCTGTGGAACCCATCCTGGCTTTCCCTGTGAGGCGTCCACTCCTGGGCACCCCCAAGGTGGAGGCCAGGCATCCTTAGCGTTGTGGGGGCCGTTGTGGAGATTAAGCAAGCTATTGCCCAGAGTTGCAGAGTGGGACTCCATGAGTGCAATAGGCACCGAGGTGAGAATTATCAGGTCCGTGGAATTTTTGAGCCCAAGACCCGCCGAGGCGGGGAATTGAACCCTGGTCCCGGGCTAGACCTCTGCATCAGGGTCTGCCGCTCTAATCATTGATGATTCAGAAAAGGGGGTGGTGATGAACAGAGTGTCTGAATTAAGCAGACCACTCTTACCCAGTCCAAGGATCAGGGCTTGATCCATCACCGTTTTTTAGCTCACTGCACCATCCCAGCTCAGAACTTGGCTATATGCAAATTAGTCTGACCCTGGCCCAGTGCATCATGGGAACAGGGCAGACCAAACTACCAAGCCAATTCTTATACTGGGAAGGAAACAAGCTACCGGGGACCGGTTTCTGGCATTTCAGCCGTCTTCGGCCCGGCTTGCTTGAATCCTGATGGTGTAATGAGCTAGGGACTCACATCTGAGTATACCCTTCCACGCTTATGGTGGACAAAAATGATTCAGAAAAGGGGGTGGTGATGAACAGAGTGTCTGAATTAAGCAGACCACTCTTACCCAGTCCAAGGATCAGGGCTTGATCCATCACCGTTTTTTAGCTCACTGCACCATCCCAGCTCAGAACTTGGCTATATGCAAATTAGTCTGACCCTGGCCCAGTGCATCATGGGAACAGGGCAGACCAAACTACCAAGCCAATTCTTATACTGGGAAGGAAACAAGCTACCGGGGACCGGTTTCTGGCATTTCAGCCGTCTTCGGCCCGGCTTGCTTGAATCCTGATGGTGCAATGAGCTAGGGACTCACATCTGAGTATACCCTTCCACGCTTATGGTGGACAAAAATGATTCAGAAAAGGGGGTGGTGATGAACAGAGTGTCTGAATTAAGCAGACCACTCTTACCCAGTCCAAGGATCAGGGCTTGATCCATCACCGTTTTTTAGCTCACTGCACCATCCCAGCTCAGAACTTGGCTATATGCAAATTAGTCTGACCCTGGCCCAGTGCATCATGGGAACAGGGCAGACCAATCTACCAAGCCAATTCTTATACTGGGAAGGAAACAAGCTACCGGGGACCGTTTTCTGGCATTTCAGCCGTCTTCGGCCCGGCTTGCTTGAATCCTGATGGTGCAATGAGCTAGGGACTCACATCTGAGTATACCCTTCCACGCTTATGGTGGACAAAAATGATTCAGAAAAGGGGGTGGTGATGAACAGAGTGTCTGAATTAAGCAGACCACTCTTACCCAGTCCAAGGATCAGGGCTTGATCCATCACCGTTTTTTAGCTCACTGCACCATCCCAGCTCAGAACTTGGCTATATGCAAATTAGTCTGACCCTGGCCCAGTGCATCATGGGAACAGGGCAGACCAAACTACCAAGCCAATTCTTATACTGGGAAGGAAACAAGCTACCGGGGACCGGTTTCTGGCATTTCTAATCATTGAGCCACACTTATCCACTTAGTATTTAGTAATGATGGACATTATACGTGGAGTGGGTATTGTGAATGTATCTAGGACCCTAATTAAGACATTCCCGAATTATGCCCTTATGTGGTTATAACAAATCATATCCTTATAAAGGCATAAGAATCATATCCATATTAAGTCATAGCCAATGCAGTCCAAATACGGCAAGGCTACTCCCATAGACTCCTAGAAAGCACAACGTGTTCTTAAACAAACCAAGCCTCCAGCAGCCCGGGAATTCCCCCTGCTTCTGTTTTGATTTGTCCTAGAACTCCTGAGAGTCCTGAAAGAACTGCCAGTTCTTAGTGACGTCTTATGTCCAACCTTACGTCAAACCCGGCACCTTCCAGGTATAAATATACCAGCATCTGCCTTAAGCAACACACAGTGGTTTGGAGCAGATTGGCTATCTACTTGCCCGACGCCCTGCTGATGTGAATGCCGAAGGAAGCCGACCCTCCCTGCTGACGCACTGAAAGAGACGCTGTCTTTTCTCCTACAGAGAAATCCAGCTTCAGTGTTTTCCGGTCACCCTTGCGGGTTGCTGGGAGATCGAGTACTGAGAGAGAGATACAAGACCTCCTTCATTCTATACCTAAGGTACGGAGCTGATTAGACCCATAGAGAATTCTTGATTCAGATTCTTGTCAAAAACTGTAACTCATCTACTCCTTCCCACGTACTAGGCTTAGGTTAGGTACACTGGGGTAGGCGTATCTTAGAAACACCAGTTGAGTACTTTTAGTCATTATTTTATCATTGTATGTATTTTATCCATTTTAAGTATCTTATGGCTCAGAAACCATAAAAATGCTTTTACAGTATTATTTCATAATGCTCCTTTTACTGTACGCACCTTACTTTATAACAAGTATTGCAATTGTGGCAATTCATTTCTCTTGCATGAGAAAGAAGGCTGCTCAATAAATAACCCTTTTATTGAAAACGCCCATCTCTCTATTTCTCTGCATTTCTGGTGAAACGAAGCATGCACGATTGACTGAGTAAAATAGCTATCTATTGTTTCTGCGACTCTGGAGATATACTCCTTATTCTGGAGGGAGCAAAGTTGTCATGTTTATGCGGTTGTCAGAAGCTAATCCCTTCTTGTCTATTCAGGAAAGCTAAACACCTTCTTGTTTACTCGAGAAAGTTTCTAGTGACCTCTGAGCTAGCTGGCACACACAATTAAGTCTAACATATTCAATAGAGACCTAGTCGACCTCAGTCCTACGTCTATACTATTGTTTATGTTATTCCAATGCGCAGAGCCTATTGGGAATATAGGAACTACACTACAACACCATCCCTGTATTTGCATTTCCAAAGGAAAAATGTTTTGTTTTTAAAAAGCAGTCCGTGTTCCCTAGAGGAACCTGTGCTGCCTAAATTAAAAAATCCATTTAGAAAAACATCAAGAACAACAGGCAGTGGTCAGATGGATGACTGCCTACTCCTCCTGAGGCTGGCAGTCCAGTTCCCAAAGAGGAAGGGTCCGAATGGGACCTCTTTTCCTTTGCAAATTAATTAGCATCTTTTTTGAGGTATTGGTAACTTCTTACAGTTTTGCTGCTAGAATTGCTGTCGTAAACCCCTGAACACATACCATACTACATCGCGATTTGGAAGGAATGCCCTTTTTACACCCCTTCCAGATTGAGATTTATTGTCAGTCACAAATCCATTTTACGAGTGAAAAAAACTTTTCCGACTTGTAAATCAGGGTTGTACACAGCAAACAGAGATTTTGTGGTTGCAAACCCAGTGATTTGGTGAATAAAAGGCTTAGTGATCACAAAATCCTTTAGTCCACCTGGTCCTAGAAACAGGGTTTGAAAGCTGTTTAACTCCAAGCGTTGCACAGACATTGCTCACATAGGCAGCCATGCTGCGTTCGGTCAAATAGACAAACATATTTGCCTTTTTAATTTTTTCCCATGGATAAGTGTGGCTCTGCCTTCCTCCATGTGACATGATTGTGCATTATGTTACAATTATATTGGGGTGTGCTTGTGTCCAAGGTAAGAAGAGCAATGGGAATGCTTTTGGAGACTTTCTTTCGAGCTTTCGACAGTGCCTCTTGAGGCTTGTACCAAAATCCAAAAGTAAAGAAGCTTGGCACAGGTTTGCGCTTCTTGCGCTGGTGTTAGCCAGGCGGCATATAGTAATTAGATGGCAGGATTATCGACATATCCCAATGGACGGAGGATGTATTGAAAGAGTTGGAGTGAACAGATCCTGAGAAGCTCAGAATGTGTGCAGAAAGGACGGATGCGAACGCTTCACAGGACCTGCATGTATTGTTTAAATTAATAACTGATTTTGCATTGCAAGGGGAGGTTTTGGGGTCTATGAGTTCCTATGAGTGGGAACTATTGGTTTGTATGCATTTGCTGAAACACTAGCATGCATGCGCGGCACCATGGAAGGGCGAAGGAGAATTCGCAGTGATTACAGTATTGATGGCACCTTTCTGGGGGGGTAAAAAAAAGTATGATAAGTAGATGCATGGAACAATAAATGAAGGGGAGGATTAGCACAAATGATGAGTAATCCTACAATGTGTATGTCACAGTGAAATAATCCATATATATATATATCTACCTCCAATTCGGCGAAGAAAGCTTTGATGGCCGCTAGCAGCGGCGGGCCGGGACGGGATCGCCACTCCCCCGTATCCAATCGACAGTCGTTCTCACTTCCAAACAAGAACGATATCCAGGCCACAGTTCCGTTCCAAAGTGTATTTATTTCAAGAACGCACTCGACGCGTTTCGTGAACAAGGGAACTTGTTTCCCGAAACGCGTTGAGTGCGTTCTTGAAATAAATACACTTTGGAACGGAACTGTGGCCTGGATATCGTTCTTGTGTGGAAGTGAGAACGACTGTCGATTGGAGATATATATATATATATATATATATATATATATATATAATTAATGTACAAAGTTGGTGAAGTTTATGAACAATTAAAATAAGTATGTTCACTAACGCGCTCTAGGCCGCTCCTTTTTCACTGACAAACTGCTGTTACAATCTGTTTTATTCTTCTCCGTCTTGGATAGGTACAACTGTAATCTCATATGCTATGTACACATGGAGATTCAGAGAAGCTCAGGAAATTTGTCAACACCCTCCTTTCTCACAGCCCTCGAGGCACTGAATGGTGATACTCAAGGGTGGTTGGTAAATGACCTCTGAAGCATGATCAACACAAGAGGCACAGGGGGTGAATAGATAAAATCCAGCAAATAAGCCCAATAGGCTTAAAATTGGTCTCGGAAAAAAACAAAGTTGAGCTAGATGTGTAGTCTTTAGTATTTGACACGAGTTATGGCTGCTTCAGTGCCAAATTGTAAGCAGTCCTGAGCTCTTAAAACTTGAACCAAGCCTTTTGACTTTACTATGGTCCGTACAATAAGTGTAAATGATTATTTATCCAAAATATATAAGCCGAATACTAAAACATTAATTTTAACATCAACACACTAGAAATAACTATGAAACTTTTCCAATTTTACTTGAATAAGTTACAGAGGAGTGCCATCGCTTGTGCACATTTTTTTTAGTTCAAATATTTTTTATTGCTTTAGGTAAAAAGAAATACATTTGTAATACAATAGCAATACATAAGAATCAGAAATAAATATATAATAATCAGGAATTAAAAAGGACTATCTAACAAAGAACTACTGGATTGGGATAAAAAGATTTCAAAGTTATTATATAAAAATGGGCAGATAAATGCATGACCATTATAGAACCATTATAGAACCCAGGAATATGGGACAGATGAAACGTTAACACGTATCCCAATAAAATCAGGTATGAGTTTGCATTGCTCGGCAAATAGAATACATCAGCAGGGGGGAAGAGGTGAAAGAAGGGAAGTGAGAAAGAAAGAAAGGATACTAGAGGGAAGGAAAAGGGACATTTAATCATCAAGCAGGAGGCATTGTACATGGAAGCTGAATCCAGACTCTCCTACCTAATGATTGGAAAGGCTTAAGCGCGGTGTAGGGTGGATTCTGTGGACGTGTTTTATCCAATACTCTTGAAATACTTCTTTTAGTGGGAATATTACTTGGACGTGTTTTAAACTGCCACTGTCAAGGTCAAATCGTCATAGTTGAAAACAGCACAGAAAGCAAAGTTATCTTTCTATTAATTGTAATAAAATTACAAGACTATGCAGTAAAAACCTTTAAAATTTGCAGTATGTAGCATAAATAATCAGGCAAGCTTGTCTCGTGATACGCACTTGTGGATGAAATTCTACTGCAAATATGGCATCTGTCTACTACCGAGCGAGCATTCCTGAGTACATTATCAAAGGAAGGTTGTAGGGGCCAGCCCTTCAACCAAACCTTTGTTAACCGTAACCCACTCCCAGTCAATCCATAAATTCAGCACTCATAAAAATATTCTCTTCTGCAACACCTTGGGTGTGAGTCAGTGCTACATGTACCAGTATAAATAATCATTGATAGTAATACAACTCTAACCTCCAATCTGAAGTATAAAACCTAAATCCTGGCACCAGGAAAAGTATTTCAAGATAAAAAGAAATGTCAACTATACGCATGACTTGAGGAAGAATTGGAAAAAGAAACGTAGCCAATACATTATAGTGACGGATGGAATAATGTGTTTTTTTAGAGGTTTCAGCTTAGAAAGCCCTAAATGGATACTTCCTCTTAGCTGATTGTTAGAGTGCAGGGAATCTCAGGGATCAGACCGGTGATCTATTATCTATGAGGTCAGTCTTGATGGGAGCATAATGGGACAATTTAGCTAATTATTATAGGTCAAGAGTCAGTATAACATATTACATTCCTGTGCATGGTGCAATAGTGCACTAAAATCATGATTCATGTTGGATATTGTAAAGGCCTTAGATCCTAGAACTCTGTATGCATATGTTGTGCACCTTTGCTTGCAAACATCACCTTAGAGCAGTGTTGAGTCACATTCCGGAGCCTCTGGAGAGTACACAATTGCCAAATTGGAATGGCTTCACCCTACAACTGTCTACCACCATCACACATATATAGATGTCCTGAGCCAAGCAATGGCAAGAGGCCAACATGCAACAAGTGCCCATTGGCCCAACAAAAAAATGGAGGAAAAGCAAACCGGACTGAAACATATGGCTGCAGACAAACCCTAAGCACCCTGCCAACAAAGCTTAGAAGGAGGTAAAAACATGTCATTTATTTTTGACAAAGGCAGTGTTTGGTTGTTATTTGGACGGGGCTATGATGGTGGACAATAACATTACCAAAGCATTTCACACAGGATAGCACCCACTTTAAAGTGCTCTATAAGAGACACTGTATGAAGCAACATTCACATACATGCAGCAATTTACGAAATAGTTTTCATGTCAGAAGACCAATAAAGACAGTCTGTACGTTCAAATATGCACAGAAGAATGCAAAAAAAAGTCCAATGGAAAGAGAGCATAGGCGTGTTTATCTCAGATGACAAAGGTCAGAATGACTACACAGCAGATTTCAATCTTTGGGCCGGATCAGAGATGCATCTTGTAGCGGTGTTTGACTTGTTCACTACTTTTATGACCCCTTATTTATCAGACTTAGCTTAATACTTCTTCACTTTGTACCAGTGATTGTGGCCAGCAAGTAGCCTAAGCAAATTCCAAGTTAGTAAAAAAATCGGTGCTTTATTCACTGCAAATATTCACAAGTATAATACGTTTATGAATTGTTAACACTTCATGCTATACATAACACAAAGTAAATCGTTTTGCCGCTGGTCAGATGTCTTTGCTTCTAAGTCCCTGAAAATATGTTTAGTAATCCCAAACCTTTACTTGTCCTACCCCTGTCGAAATGACAGTCATATTCATAGGGTATTGCAAAACCAAAGGCCCAGGCCAAAGAGGACTCCAAACAAACTGTGATGTGGTTGCTTAAAAAAGGGGAAGATGAAGCAATAAGGCAGAATAACACTAGTAATGTTGAAATGTGAGTTAGAGATTTCACAAGACTTTCAAATATGGATTGCGGGTTACTGAAAGGAAATGGTGTCATATCAGCAGAATGTTTGAGAATTCCTGACTCCGAGCAATTCTCACATTCCGGATATCAAATCAGCAGATGTTTGTATCATTTCATAGTGTCTTCAATGTAGCATGGAGTGATGACGATGTGGTTGGTATCCAGTCACTGGAAATATTTGGCAAAGGTTCCCTCCACAAGTTCTATTAGCCGTGTTTGACTCCAGTACATATTTCTTGAAACGCTGAGCTACTTGATCGCAATATACAGTCTTTGGTTCTAAAAGAGTCCATACCTAGTCTTATGGACTTTTGTTATGGTGCAGCTGTGCATTGGTATATTTATCGTGTTTTGAGTACTATATGTTCACCAAATGTTTATTTGTTTTGCATCATTCCTTTATTTCTTTGCCTTTCATAGTATCATGGAACAATGTTCGCATTCCTGGGGTCCTTCAGAGACTTGGTTTTACATATCTTGTGGTTTCCATCTTGGAATTATTATTTGTTAAAGCTATGCCAGAGAGTACTGAGAGGGTAAGAGGTTTTTGAAATTATTATGCAAATAAACGTCAGATATGCTGTGCATGCTAATTAGGCTTCTATAATGGGCATATAGTTGATGTTGTTTGAACAAAGCACAAGAGGTTGGTTCTGTTTCTATTTTGTATGTTTCCTGTATGAGTGCTGACTGCCAAATTTGATCACAACATGTAATTTTAAAAGTGAAAAAAGGAATCAGTAACATCCTCAGTGGTACTCTTGATGCAAGGATTGCAGAGTCCATCTGAACCACCAGTAGTGGGGTCAGGAAGCGGCACAACCAGTGCCTAATTAAAAAACAAGCATTTGCAATGCAATAGGTCTCGCATTAGGAAAGTTTGAGCTATTGGTATTGTAAATGACACAATTTTTATTTATGTGTTGGTTTTGAAAATAGTGACATTAATAGCTTTGTCATTTACAATGCCAATAGTTATAACTTTGCAAATATGACACCTATAGCATTTGTAATGCAATATGTGTTGTATTTACGTGACTTAGATGTATTGATATTACAAATAACAATAGCTTTTAATTTTTTTAAAATAATAAATACTTAAATAAAAGTTATTGTAATTTATAATGGCAATAGCTTAAAGTTTTGTAAATAACTTTTGTGAAGATTATGTTCAGTGTATTTTATTGTGACGAAAATCCAAGAACAGAAGTGAAATATTAACATCTTTTTGTGACATTTGTAATAAAGCTTGAAACATTGATATAACATATTTGAACCAGTTGTTGTTGAATAGTTGCACAGATTGATGCAGTGGTGGCACTGAGTGATGTTGTGGTGACGACATAGTGATGTTGTGGTGCCCCTGAGTGATGCTGTGGTGGTGCTGAGTGATGCGGTGGTGATGTGATAGATAGATAGAGTGAGCTTTTGTTTATAATAAAGTTGTAAATTTTGTCTTCGACCTCCACTCCACCTCTGTGTTTGTTTTTCGTTTGCTGAAACTCCCTAACGGGTTCAATACAAAAACTATGTATGTCACATGAAGAATAATACGTGAAAAAAATCCTTTAATTTTTCACTGTTGAAAACCTGTCTTTATTTGTGAAGTGATTCTGCTTGTTACATACACGTTGTGAACACTTTTTGTTGCCAACATGCAGAATTAAATGGAAAAAAAGCATTTGCAATGCAATCGGTCTCGCCTTTAGGACCTTAAAAGTATTTGGAGATGCAGCACATTATCGCACATTCACTGCAACATAGCTTAGCTCCCATGTATTTTTAGCATAATGACATTCCCATATGACGGTAATCACGACAACACATTGAATACTTTTGAACTTGTCAATGACTCCTGTGAATACTGTTTCTGATGAAATAAAAAGCCCTGCATTATTACCACTAGAGAAGGAAGACATGCGAGCAAGTTTGGTTACAATAAAACAGCATGATTTTGTGGGAAAGACAATATTTTATGTAGACAGAAAAACAAGATGACTACATTTTGTAACAAACAAAACAGGTGATGGACCGAATGTGGATCAATGTCACACATTCACCCCAGTCCGAAGATCTGGGCCCAAATCCATCGTTTTTTTGCACTCCACACCACCCTGGGTTAGACAATGGCGATATGCAAATCAGCTCTGACCCTGTGCCCCTTGGGAACAGTCCATTCCGAACTACAAAAGCCATGTCTTTCCCAGAACGGAATCAAGCATCCGAGGACCGGACCGGTTTCGAGGTAACACCTCTCATCAGCCCGGCTAGCTTGACTCCAGTGGTGTGGAGTGCCTGGGACCCACGTCTGAGCATCCCCAGCGCACTTAGGGCGGAATTTGCAAACAAAACAGGTGATGGACCGAATGTGGATCAATGTCACACATTCACCCCAGTCCGAAGATCTGGGCCCAAATCCATCGTTGCAAAAAAACGATGGATTTGGGCCCAGATCTTTGGACTGGGGTGAATGTGTGACATTGATCCACATTCTGTCCATCACCTGTTTTGTTTGCAATACCGCCATAAGTGCGCTGGGGATGCTCAGACATGGGTCCCAGGCACTCCACACCACTGGAGTCAAGCTAGCCGGGCTGATGAGAGGTGTTACCTCGAAACCGGTCCGGTCCTCGGATGCTGGATTCCGTTCTGGGAAGGACATGGCTTTTGTAGTTCGGACTGGACTGTTCCCATGGGGCACAGGGTCAGAGCTGATTTGCATATCGCCATTGTCTAACCCGGGGTGGTGTGGAGTGCAAAAAAACGATGGATTTGGGCCCAGATCTTTGGACTGGGGTGAATGTGTGACATTGATCCACATTCTGTCCATCACCTGTTTTGTTTGCAATACCGCCATAAGTGCGCTGGGGATGCTCAGACGTGGGTCCCAGGCACTCCACACCACTGGAGTCAAGCTAGCCGGGCTGATGAGAGGTGTTACCTCGAAACCGGTCCGGTCCTCGGATGCTTGATTCCGTTCTGGGAAGGACATGGTTTTTGTAGTTCGGACTGGACTGTTCCCATGGGGCACAGGGTCAGAGCTGATTTGCATATCGCCATTGTCTAACCCGGGGTGGTGTGGAGTGCAAAAAAACGATGGATTTGGGCCCAGATCTTTGGACTGGGGTGAATGTGTGACATTGATCCACATTCTGTCCATCACCTGTTTTGTTTGCAATACCGCCATAAGAGCGCTGGGGATGCTCAGACGTGGGTCCCAGGCACTCCACACCCCTGGAGTCAAGCTAGCCGGGCTGATGAGAGGTGTTACCTCGAAACCGGTCCGGTCCTCGGATGCTTGATTCCGTTCTGGGAAAGACATGGCTTTTGTAGTTTGGACTGGACTGTTCCCATGGGGCACAGGGTCAGAGCTGATTTGCATATCGCCATTGTCTAACCCGGGGTGGTGTGGAGTGCAAAAAAACGATGGATTTGGGCCCAGATCTTTGGACTGGGGTGAATGTGTGACATTGATCCACATTCTGTCCATCACCTGTTTTGTTTGCAATACCACCATAAGTGCGCTGGGGATGCTCAGACGTGGGTCCCAGGCACTCCACACCACTGGAGTCAAGCTAGCCGGGCTGATGAGAGGTGTTACCTCGAAACCGGTCCGGTCCTCGGATGCTTGATTCCGTTCTGGGAAGGACATGGCTTTTGTAGTTCGGACTGGACTGTTCCCATGGGGCACAGGGTCAGAGCTGATTTGCATATCGCCATTGTCTAACCCGGGGTGGTGTGGACTGCAAAAAAACGATGGATTTGGGCCCAGATCTTTGGACTGGGGTGAATGTGTGACATTGATCCACATTCTGTCCATCACCTGTTTTGTTTGCAATACCGCCATAAGAGCCCTGGGGATGCTCAGACGTGGGTCCCAGGCACTCCACACCACTGGAGTCAAGCTAGCCGGGCTGATGAGAGGTGTTACCTCGAAACCGGTCCGGTCCTCGGATGCTTGATTCCGTTCTGGGAAGGACATGGCTTTTGTAGTTTGGACTGGACTGTTCCCATGGGGCACAGGGTCAGAGCTGATTTGCATATCGCCATTGTCTAACCCGGGGTGGTGTGGAGTGCAAAAAAACGATGGATTTGGGCCCAGATCTTTGGACTGGGGTGAATGTGTGACATTGATCCACATTCTGTCCATCACCTGTTTTGTTTGCAATACCGCCATAAGTGCGCTGGGGATGCTCAGACGTGGGTCCCAGGCACTCCACACCACTGGAGTCAAGCTAGCCGGGCTGATGAGAGGTGTTATCTCGAAACCGGTCCGGTCCTCGGATGCTTGATTCCGTTCTGGGAAGGACATGGCTTTTGTAGTTTGGACTGGACTGTTCCCATGGGGCACAGGGTCAGAGCTGATTTGCATATCGCCATTGTCTAACCCGGGGTGGTGTGGAGTGCAAAAAAACGATGGATTTGGGCCCAGATCTTTGGACTGGGGTGAATGTGTGATATTGATCCACATTCTGTCCATCACCTGTTTTGTTTACATTTTGTAACAAAGCATAACCACTATATTGCAGATTGCAACCTAATTTAGGCACAAAAAAAGAGTGCTGGCTGATAGCGCTGTCACACATGCAATACAAAACTGAGATATTTAAGCATATACTATCTCAAGCTTTATATTTGAACACATATCTACTACTGACCTATGTATGCGATGTTTGTTTTATATGTCGGTAATCAAATTAATATTCAACATTAATGAAGGGCAAAAGGCTAACTTAATTATTTTACAAGTTAATAGATATTTATATATTGCCCCAGTATTGGAACTTTCATAGATTCCCATGCTTTGTATCATTCCCCGTCGTCGGACTGGGAGTCTTGGTAATAAAAAATATCATAGTAGTAGGTACAAAAGAGAAAGGAAAGGCCTAGGCCTCATTCCCTTTTGTAACATATCAGCCTTTTTTTGTAAAAGAGACCAAACTCTAGGCGTCAGCCAATCAGAAGAGCCTCACCCTTAGAACCTTCCTGAAGGAACCTCAGAGCCTCAGATTTTCTACCGCACGTTGTGCTAGGGAGTCTCCATTGAGCTCTGCTCTATTTCTACTCTTTTGAACTCATTTATATAGATATTTCTTCAGATTTTTCTTCAGATTCTTCAGGAAACACCTTTCTTCATCAAAATGGCTGAAGTTGAGAAGAAAAAAGCCCTTTTTAAACCCTGTTCCACCTGTGGTAAGAAGAGGCTGTTTGTGGAAGACAAACACAAGGATTGCATTTACTGCCTGTATCCTGATCACAAGGCAGAGGACTGTCGAATTTGCCGCACTCTCTCCACCAAGACCTTGAGAGATCGTGCTGGAAGGCTTCTGACATGGTTGCAGAGGCAGAAGGAGAGGAAACATGGAGTTTCCAGTGATGAGGAGGAATCAGTGTCCTGCGCTTCTTCTAAAAGGTCAGTGAAAAGGGGTAGAGGTTCCCCCTCTTCCTCTACTGGGCGCCCCTCTAAGGCTTCAAGGAAGACCCCCAGTGAGTCTGATGGCCTGGGTTCAGGAGGTTCCCCCCACCGCAGTGGGTCGGGCAAGACGGAATTGGTTTCGCCTCCTAAGGGTGAGAAGACTGACCCAGCCTTCAAGAAACCCTCTTCACATTCTTCTGAGAGGAGTTCCAAGTCCTCTACGACGAAGACATCGTCGACGGTGGCTCCGTCGACGACGAAAATGAAGCCCAAGATCCAATTGGTTCCCTCGACGGGCTCGTCGACGGGAGCGTCGACGGCTAAGGCGCCGTCGTCGTCGAAGAAGACCTCGACGACTGCAGCGTCGACGGACAGTATGCCGACGACATCGTCCGAAGAAGGTGAAGATATCGTCGACGAAGAAGCCGTCGACGGCGGTGGCGACGACGGCGATACCGACGACGACGACGTCGCCGACGACGGGCACATCGACGATGACGCCGTCGACGATGGTGTCGACGACGGTGTCGACGACGGTCATGTCGTCGACGAGTGCTTCAACGACGACAACGATTTCGACATCGACGGCGGGCTCGTCGTCGGTGGCGTCGACGACGACTTCCTCCATTCCTATCTCGTCGACGAGGATTTCACCGGCATCGACGGAGCAGCCTACAATATTGGCTGCAGAGAGGAGGGTGACGATTTCTCTTACGAGGATCACGCCTGAAATGACGTCCCCAAGAAGAGTGCCATCATTGCCTCCCACACTGTTGCTAGACCAGGAGGACTCTGAGGGAGACGGTCAGGATGGCTTTGATTATGCGAATAGCCCTTCGCAACTACTCATTAAAAGTCAAGAAACTGACTCGGAGGAAGCATATGAACAGGGTGGCGGTTACTACCCACAAACTGATGAGCCAAGGGAATATGAATCACAGGGCATGGTTTCAGTCCCGACGTCCTTCCTACATGACCTGCACAAGATGTTGCATGACTATAAATCCAAGGCTCAGCGCCCAGCTCCGAGAAGATCTATTCCATCAACTCCAGTTAGGGACCACTCTTCAATTGTCCCACCTATGCACCCGGTGCAGTCTCCTCCTCAACCACAGCGGCCACTGCCCCAGACTCCGTCTGATCCAGCAGATGATCCGGATAGGGATCATAATAATGACACGGATGTGTCTTCCGATAATCGTCCGGACTCGGATCAGGATGGAGATGAATACAATGATTACGTCCACCCGGATCAGGCATCGCCACACCAGGACCTAGGCGATTCTCCTCCTGCTGACATCGGTAGTTTTCACCAACTGATGGAACGTGCAGCCGGCCGATTTAAGTTGGTCTTGCCTGCGCAAACAACGGATTGTTTCTTGTATGACTTTAAAGACACTCACCGTAAGTCTACGAGGTCCATTCCGATTGTGGACCATATATGGGAGGAGGGGTTAAAGACCATGAAAAACCCAGCCACGGTAGTCCCTGTGCTACCGCGCCTTGACAAGAAGTATAAAGCGCCGGAGGATGGACCGGCTGCCCTGACAGGTCATCCCAGGCCGGACTCTGTAATCTCACAGGCAGCGCAAAGGAAGTCACAGAACCCTTCTGCACCCTTAACGGCCCCTCCTGATAAGGATGGACGTCGGTTGGATAGCACAGGCAAGAGATTTTCATCCATCGCTAGCCTTCTGGTTCGCGCAGCCAATGCTTTGGCGATACTGGGACGATATGATCGCCAGTTGTGGTGCGATATAGCTCCCTATTTGGATCAACTTCCTCCAGAATCGGGGCTGGAAGCCAAGAAGACCTTGCAAGAAGGTGAAGCGGTCTCCATGGAGATCATAGATTGTGCCATGGACATTGCCACTACGTCCTTTAGAGCTTTGGCAGGAGCGGCAGTGTTAAGGCGCCAGGGGTGGCTGAAAGCGACGTGGTTTAGACCAGAAATCCAAAATAAGGTCCTGGATCTTCCTTTTGATGGCGAGGCACTCTTCGGCAAACTAATCGACGACACCCTTCAGGAGATAAAAAAGGACACAGAGACGGCTAGATCGTTGGGAACGCTCCAGTACCGCAGAACTCCTTTTAGGGGCACGAGAGGCAGAGGTGGCACTTACAGGGGCGCATATCAACAACAGCGCTACTCTTCGACCAGCTCTGGATACCAACAAAATCGCCAATCCTACCAGCAGAGACAGGGCCAGTCCTCTGGTTATACACGGCCATACAATAAGGGCAAGCAGGCTGCCCGTGGACGGGACTCATCTAAACGCCAATAGCGGCCTCCTGGCTCTACCTACTGTTCCCTCCTCCAAGAGATCATCAGTTGGAGGCAGGGTGTCAAAATTCCTTCTGAATTGGTCCCAAATTACATCGGACCGTTGGGTGCTCAACATAATCAAACGAGGACATACTTTAGAGTTTACGGAAGTCCCTCCACCCAGACCCCCATCAGCCATACCATTGCGTCATCTTCATCTCCTACGACTAGAGGTTCAACAGATGCTCCGCAAGGGAGCGGTAGAACCGGTCCCCTCCAATCAACGGGGCCAGGGCTTCTACTCCAGGTTCTTCCTGGTGAGGAAAACGCGAGAGAAATGGCGTCCCATCCTCGACCTCAGGGAGCTAAATGCCTATCTCATCTCCCTATCCTTCAGGATGGTGTCCCTGCAGGATGTTTTGAAGATGATCAACCCGGGGGATTATATGGCCACACTCGACCTGGAGGACGCGTACTTCCATGTCCCAATTCACCCAGCGCACAGAAGGTTCCTACGCTTCACAGTAGCCAAGAGCCATTTTCAATTCAGAGTCTTGCCATTCGGCCTTCGCTCTGCTCCAAGGATTTTTACGAAGGTGCTGGCACCTGTCGCAGCATTCCTGCGAAAACACCACTTCCAGGTCTTCCCTTACCTGGACGATTGGTTACTGAAGGCCCCAACCAAAACATTAGCGCAGGACGCGGTGCAGGCTTGCACCACTCTGTTCCACAATCTGGGTCTCACCTTGAACAGAGACAAGTCCACGCTGCTGCCGTCACAGAGGGCTCGGTTCCTCGGAGCAATGCTGGATTCGCAGCTTTCCAAAGCCTTTCCGACTCAAGAGAGAATTCAGAAACTGCAGACACTAGCAGGAAACCTTCAAAGAAAAAAGTGTCTTTCTGTACGCAGCTACAAGTCGCTGCTGGGGGTAATGTCATCCTGTATCCCCCTGATCCCGCACTGCAGGCTCCGGATGCGCCCCCTGCAGGAGCAACTGGACCTTCAGTGGCAACAAGTGCACGGATCGTTCGACGACAAAGTGCTGGTCACTCGAGACATGAAAGATGCAGTGCGTTGGTGGTCAAATCAACAGAACTTATGCCGAGGTCTATCCTTCGCAAGCGTTCCATCGCCTCACGTACTGACGACGGATGCGTCATTGGAGGGATGGGGAGCCGTGATGCAGGACCTGCAGGTCAGCGGCCATTGGTCCCCAAGCGACCAAAAGTTACACATCAACCTGTTGGAGCTGAGAGCAATAAGGCTGGCCCTTCAAGCCTTTCTTCCACGTCTCCGGGGTTCACAAATGCTAGTCAGGACAGACAACACCACGGCTATGCATTATGTGAACAAGGAGGGAGGGACCAGATCACTTCCCTTGTCACGAGAGGCTCAGCAGATTCTGGAATGGACGATTCTTCACGGAATTTCTCTGAGGGCGGAGCACTTACCAGGAGTGCTCAACGAAGGCGCAGACAGACTGAGCAGACTCACCTCAGTCACTCACGAGTGGGAGCTGAAGCAACAAGTTCTGGATCTAATCTTTCAACAATGGGGCACACCAGAGGTGGACCTTTTTGCAACTCCAACCAACAGAAAGTGTCCAGCCTACGCCAGCAGGTTCCATCACCAAGACTCGTTGGGCAATGCCCTGTCGATAGCCTGGACGGGGAGGTTCCTCTATGCATTTCCACCGATCCCCCTGCTTCCTCGACTCATCAGGAAGATGAAAACGGAACCATGCAAACTCATCCTAATAGCCCCGGCATGGCCAAGACAATTCTGGTACACCGAACTACATCTGCTATCGCTGGTACCTCCGATAACGCTAGAGGACGTTCCGGATCTCTTGGCAATGTCCGGAGGGCAGGTTTGGCATCCAGACCCAAGGTCGTTGCACCTGACCGCATGGCTCCTGACCAGCGAGAATACATGAATGTCCCACTTTCCACTGAGGTCAACGACATCCTTTCTCAGGCGAGGGCTCCGTCCACGAACAAAACATACAGATTAAAGTGGAAGAGATTTTGTATTTGGTGCAATAAAGAAAAGATTGATCCTTTCATGTCACAACCTCATCAGCTCCTGCCTTACCTACTCTCGCTGGCTAAGTCTAATCTGTCCCATTCTACCATCAAGGTTCATTTAGCGGCGATTTCGAGATTCAGAAGGGCGGACTCGGGTCCTTCTTTGTGGTCTGCGAGAATTGTCAAGCAATTCCTCAAAGGCCTGTTCAGGGTTTATCCACCAGTGCGATCTCCTCCTCCAACGTGGCATCTGAACTTAGTCCTAGCTCAGCTAATGAAAAGACCTTTTGAGCCGATTCACCGCTCAGACCTAAAGTTCTTATCGTGGAAGTTAGCTCTACTCTTGGCCCTCACGTCAGCGAGGCGAGTGGGGGAAATACAGGCCCTGACTATCCAAGAACCATTTTTGCAATTCAAAAAGAACACTACCATCTTAAGGACGAACCCAAAGTTCATTCCAAAAGTCCCCACTGACTTTCATCTAAATGAACCAGTCATACTTAAAACATTTTTTCCGAACCCAGTCACTCCAGCAGAAAAGACATTGCACACTCTGGATTTGCAACGATGTCTAAAGTTCTACATAGACCGCACCAAGGACTTTAGGAAATCTTCGCAATTATTCATTGCCTTCGGCGGTCCAAACAAGGGTCTCCCTCTGTCCAAGCAGGGGATCTCGAGATGGATTTCAAGTGCCATTCTGCATTGCCACCAGTTAGCAGGAAAACCTCTGGTGGGCAAGATCCGCGCTCACTCGACAAGGTCGGTGGCTTCTTCTTCGGCCCTCTTTGCGGGGGTACATGTCAAGGACATCTGCAGGGCTGCTACCTGGAGCAGCGTACACACGTTCACTAAGCATTATTGCTTAGAATCCTTGCAGCAGGATGATGCGGCTGTGGGCCAAGCTGTCCTGAGAAACCTCTTCAAGTGATGGGTGAGCTTTCCTTTCTATCCCACCTTCCAGAGGTGACACATTTTGTAATTTCTTGCTAATGTGATAATGTACTGCTTTACAAAATGTGTTTATGATGTTTTACTGCTTGCTATTCTGATACAAAGCATGGGAATCTATGAAAGTTCCAATACTGGGGCAAGAAAACAAGTTACTTACCTGTAACTTTGGTTCCCCAGTATTGGTAACTTTCATAGATTCCCATGCGCCCACCCACCTCCCCGGGGAAAGCTCAGCCTTCAGCAGGTATGGTGTCTAGCACTCTACGGCTACGAAAATCTGAGGCTCTGAGGTTCCTTCAGGAAGGTTCTAAGGGTGAGGCTCTTCTGATTGGCTGACGCCTAGAGTTTGGTCTCTTTTACAAAAAGAGGCTGATATGTTACAAAAGGGAATGAGGCCTAGGCCTTTCCTTTCTCTTTTGTACCTACTACTATGATATTTTTTATTACCGAGACTCCCAGTCCGACGACGGGGAATGATACAAAGCATGGGAATCTATGAAAGTTACCAATACTGGGGAACCAAAGTTACAGGTAAGTAACTTGTTTTCTTACTATCAGACTCAATGGCACACATTTTATCAACCTTACAAAAGTGAAAGATTGAGATAAAGCTTGTAAGAAATCAAACTTCAGCCTAGCAGGTTACATTCAGCTGTGGCTGCCTAAACTACTGATTTATTTTAACAGTGTTGGAACTAAAGCCTTGCAGGTTAGACAAGGATCTCTGCAACAACAACCCACTGAGCTATCTTATAGCAAAAAAGAGAATGAGACTTGCAGGTTACTGGCAGTACTCTGCAGATGGCGCATTAACCCCATAGGTTATTTTATGGAAAACACATTTGAGAACAGCAGATTACATGCAGATCTGTGTAGGAAACACGTTAACCAGCTGACTTATTGTACCTATTTTAGCCCGCGAGTTGCTACTAGGTACTTGTAGATCTCTGCAGTAGGTGCCTTATCACTTGTAGGTATCGTAGCATGTGGCAATTCAGTAAGCCGGGACAGCGTTGCTCACAAATTCATCCTTGTTTTCACTTTCTTTTTGGACAGTTTACTAAATTAATGCATATGTTCTAGCGTTCCTATAGGCTGACTGGTACTGACGGTATCTCTCAAACTCCCCCTTCCGTTCTGCCGCCTCCGCCCCCACCAGAACTACCCCATTTTCCAAATTTGTAGCACTAAGAGCCCTGCATATTTGTCCCCAATCGATGCAAATACTGTGAGTCTTCTCAGATGTAAAAGCACTTGCCTGTATAAATTCCTAGACCGATTCAGATGACGTCGCTCGTGTAATGTGAACCGAGGCCCATGCACCCGGAAGTGATTACACGGGATCAAAGAGTTATATAAAAATATAGATCACTCGCGTCTCACTTCTTTAATTGAGATGATGGTAAAGGATCACTGACATAATATAGAATGACAAAATATCGACTTACCAAAATATAGTCACCAAAATATAGAATGCCAAAATATCGAATTCCTATCTACAAACAGGTAAGTACAAAAATATCGAATCCAAAATATAGTCTGTAAAAAATATAGTCAGTCAAAATATCGAATTTTTTAAAATGTCTTAAAAGTAATTTAAAATTAATGAAATAATAAATATCATTAACTAAAACATACTTAAAAATACTCAAATAACCTTAAAATTAAGATATAATTAATTTAAGTTTTTAATAAAAAATGTACAATATTTTACCGTAGGATAGCAGGAGGGTAACATTTAATATTACCACTCCAGTGAGTGCAACAGTAGGGAAAGCGTTGGATAGTGTAGGGGTAAAAAATACTATTCCCACTCCAGTGAGTGCAACAGTAGGGAAAGCGTTGGATAGCGTAGGGGTAAAAAATACTATTCCCACTCCAGAGTGCAACAGTAGGAAAAGCTTTGGATAGCGTAGGGGTAAAAATTACTATTCCCACTCCAGAGAGTGCAACAGTAGGGAAAGCGTTGGATAGCGGGAGGGTAAAAAATACTATTCCCACTCCAGTGAGTGCAACAGTAGGGAAACCGTTGGATAGCGTAGGGGTAAAAAATACTATTCCCACTCCAGAGAGTGCAACAGTAGGGAAAGCGTTGGATAGCGTAGGGGTAAAAATTACTATTCCCACTCCTGAGAGTGCAACAGTAGGGAAAGCGTCGGATAGCATAAGGGTAAAAATTACTATTCGCACTCCAGAGAGTACAACAGTAGGGAAAGCGTTGGATAGCGGGAGGGTAAAAATTACTATTCCAACTCCAGAGCGTGCAACAGTAGGGAAAGCGTTGGATAGCGTAGGGGTAAGAATTACTATTCCCACTCCAGAGAGTGCAACAGTAGGGAAAGCGTTGGATATTGGAAGGGTAAAAATTACTATTTTCACTCCAGAGAGTACAACAGTAGGGAAAGCATTGGATAGTGTAGGGGTAAAAATTACTATTCCCACTCCAGAGAGTGCAACAGTAGGGAAAGCGTTGGATAGCGTAGGGGTAAAAAATACTATTCCCACTCCAGAGAGTGCAACAGTAGGGAAAGCGTTGGATAGCGGGAGTGTGAAAATTACTATTCCCACTCCAGATAGTGCAACAGTAGGGAAAGCTTTGGATAGCGTAGGGGTAAAAATTACTATTCCCACTCCAGAGAGTGCAACAGTAGAGAAAGCGTTGGATAGCGCAGGGGTAAAAAATACTATTCCCACTCCAGAGAGTGCAACAGGAGGGAAAGCGTTGGATAGCGGGAGGGTGAAAATTACTATCCCCACTCCAGTGAGTTTACCAGTAGGGAAAGTAATGATTTAATATATTATTAAAAATAAATTAAATATCAATAGCAATAAAACATTAATTGAAATTAATAACCAATTTAATATTATGTAATAATTAATTAGAAATACTACATATTAGTTATTAAAAATTAATAACCTATTCATAATTATTTAACAACTAATCAATTTCAATAACAAAAAATAATTAATAATAAAAATTAATACCAATTAAAAATTAACAGTAAATTAATTATCAATTCACAAAAAGTATTTTTAATATGTAATTAATTACAATTACATTACTTCCCACCCTATTCCCCTATAAACCCACATCCCACTACAGAAAATACAATAATACAATTATCAAATATTGAATTAATACAAAATAATTACCAATTAATAAAAATTAATTGCCAATTAATAGAAATGAATTACCAATTAAAAATTAATTAACAATAAATTTAAAATCAATAACAATAAATGAAAACAATTATTTACTTAATTACAATTAAATTACTTCCCACCCTATTCCCCTATAAACCCACAACCCGCTACAGAAAATAAATTCAGAAAATTAACATAATTAACAATGAATCCATTATTACAAATTAATTGGCAATTAATAAAAATGAATTACCAATTAAAAAATAACAATAAATTCAAAATGAATACTAATAAATAAATACAAATATTTAATTATTTACAATTAAATTACTTCCCACCCTATTCCCCTATAAACCCACAACCCGCTACAGAATTAAATTACGCAAAAATTAAATAACATAAAATTCATTACTTAAAATACATTAAACATACATTACAAACATTAATATACACTTTTCACACATATACTAACATACAAAACACTTAAAAAAAATTGATATTATTAAAAAATCGATATATTTAATGCCTAAATTGTATACTTCGATATTTTGACTTCTATATTACTTACCTTAAATTCGATATTTTTAACCACTATATTGTGTCCATTCGATATTTTGTCCATTCTATATTTTTACTTCAATATTATGTCCATTCTATATTTTGGAATCGATATTATGACTGTTTACCGATGGTAAACACAGATCATGCTTTACAAAATATTTAAGAAAGTTGCAAAATAACAGTAGTTGAATGGTATGATCAAGTTAACTGATTGCGAGGGTACCTGAACAGCACTAACTAATATAAAATAGCTACAAGTAAAACAGAGAGACGACATATAAGCAAGTTGTGTGCTGCAGAAATAAACGCATATTTTTGGTGAAAAACAACCTCTTCTGTTTAGAAAACAGAAATGACCCCGAACTTAAGTCACACAAGAAAAGGCTGCGAGGAAATGCCTACTTTAACCTCCTTCGTGTCGTTCTACTGTAAAAGCCGCCTATTTGCGGTTGACTATACAATAAAGTGTCTGTGTCCTGCAATAAGCATGTGCTGATAGCGGAAAGTCTAGATGGGCAGGGGTGACAGGATACCACTTAGTGAGGCGACCGCAATGCACGGGGAATTATGACAAAGGAAGGGCACGTGTGCATGACGTAAAGGGTAATACAATTAATGTGCGGCTTTAGGAAAAGAACCCAAGAGCGAGCCTGCTCCCTTCGTTAAAAGGGGTCTTTAATATTCACAGCATTTGAATGCCATATTGTCCGGATACAGGTATCAAAGGAGTGGACTGACATACGCACTTCGTGACTGAAGAATTTGTGAACATTCATAACAAATTAAAACAAGTTTTGCAGTTCGGAAAAAGGGAAAACGTGTTATTACAATGTTAAACAAGCATTGGCGGCCGCGAATGAAAATAAAAAAAAAACGCGAGTGTGGTATCCGGCCTGGGAAGAGTGGGAACGTGCCGCAGCCAATAGAGCCTGTACTGAGACCTAGGGCGTTTGGTATTGGCTAGTAGTTGTTGAGTGGGCAGGGCTGTGTGTTCCGCGCCGCTCTGTGTGTAGCTGGGCGCCGCTGCCGGCTGTAGGTGCGCTGTCTCCGTTTGGAGCTTCTGTCCCCCGGCCAGATCCACATGCCTTGCACTGGCAAAAGGCAAGGAGAGGAGGCAGCCTGGTGCCCACCTACCTCTCTGCAGGAGCCGCCTCCGCTGCTTCCAGAGGAGCCTCCGCAGTACCGGCTGGAAGACCTGGACACGCTGGCCACAGTGGTGCGAGCCTGTTAAGAGGGGGGTGGGTTGCCTGTATGTGTGTGTCTGTGTGCCTGCGTGTGTGTGTGTGTGCCTGCCTGCGCGCGTGTGTGTGTGTGTGTGTGTGCATGTGCGCGCCTGTGTGTGCCTGCGTGCGCGCCTGTTCACGAACGCGAAAGCGTGCGCGTTCACGCACCCAAATCCAGCTAAATCGGCAACAGAGGCGCGTAACACCCTCCTGTCCCTAATTCCCCCCAGACGGCTCACTAAAGTTGTCGAACTGGAGCATCCTATCGGATGCAACTCCAGCTCGACCTAAAAATGAGTACCGATGCCACAGCCATTGCAATTAAATGTTGGCACACCAATACTCAGGCTTGCATAATCTTGAATACACCTCATGCCTCTTTAATCTGCGTAAAGCACCTCCTGCACCTTATATCTGACTCTTGTAGGTTCTTGCTTTCTCTTTTTATGACTTTTCTTCAGTCTTTCAATTTCTCAGTCTTTCTGATTTGTTTGGGGTTCTTCTCTGTTGCTCCCTGTAAATGTCTGATGCAGAAAAAGACGTGCTAGTCTCCATAAATTAGTGTTGGTGGTCCCCACCAGCACCACTGGCTGAAATTAAGCACTTGGAGCAACTCAATGATTTAGCATGCAATTACATATTTAGTTTCCTCTTCCAAAAGTAGGACAGTTTTATTTTGTTTCCAGTATAAAAAATGGCATGTGTTGGTTTAAGAGCACAAAAACTGAAGCCAACTATAATTAATAAACGATTCAGAAAAGGGGGTTGGTGATGAACAGAGTGTCTGAATTAAGCAGACCACTCTTACCCAGTCCAAAGATCAGGGCTTGATCCATCACCGTTATTTAGCTCACTGCACCATCCCAGCTCAGAACCTGGCTATATGCAAATCAGTCTGTCCCTGGCCCAGTGCATCATGGGAAGAGGGCAGACTAAACTACCAAGCCAATTCTTCACCAGAAAGGAGACAAGCTTCCGGGGACCGGTTTCTGGCATTTCAGCCGTCGTCGGCCCGGCTTGCTTGAATCCTGATGGTGCAGTGAGCAAGGGGCCTCATGTCTGAGTATACCCTGCCACACCTATAGTGGCCAAAAACGATTCAGAAAAGGGGGTGGTGATGAACAGAGAGTCTGAATTAAGCAGACCACTCTTACCCAGTCCAAAGATCAGGGCTTGATCCATCACCGTTATTTAGCTCACTGCACCATCCCAGCTCAGAACCTGGCTATATGCAAATCAGTCTGTCCCTGGCCCAGTGCATCATGGGAACAGGGCAGACTAAACTACCAAGCCAATTCTTCACCAGAAAGGAGACAAGCTTCCGGGGACCGGTTTCTGGCATTTCAGCCGTCGTCGGCCCGGCTTGCTTGAATCCTGATGGTGCAGTGAGCAAGGGACCCTTGCTCATTGCACCATCAGGATGCAAGCAAGCCGGGCCGAAGACGGCTGAAATGCCAGAAACCGGTCCCCGGAAGCTTGTTTCCTTCCCAGTATAAGAATTGGCTTGGTAGTCTGGTCTGCCCTGTTCCCATGATGCACTCGGCCAGGGACAGACTAATTTGCATGTAGCCAGGTTCTGAGATGGGATGGTGCAGTGAGCTAAAAAACGGTGATGGATCAAGCCCTGATCTTTGGACTGGGTAAGAGTGGTCTGCTTAATTCAGACACTCTGTTCATCACCACCCCCTTTTCTGAATCATTTTGTCCACCATAAGCGTGGAAGGGTATACTCAGATGTGAGTCCCTTGCTCATTGCACCATCAGGATTCAAGCAAGCCGGGCCGAAGACAGCTGAAATGCCAGAAACCGGTCCCCGGAAGCTTGTTTCCTTCCCAGTATAAGAATTGGCTTGGTAGTCTGGTCTGCCCTGTTCCCATGATGCACTTGGCCAGGGACAGACTAATTTGCATGTAGCCAGGTTCTGAGCTGGGATGGTGCAGTGAGCTAAAAAACGGTGATGGATCAAGCCCTGATCTTTGGACTGGGTAAGAGTGGTCTGCTTAATTCAGACACTCTGTTCATCACCACCCCCTTTTCTGAATCATTTTGTCCACCATAAGCGTGGAAGGGTATACTCAGATGTGAGTCCCTTGCTCATTGCACCATCAGGATTCAAGCAAGCCGGGCCGAAGACGGCTGAAATGCCAGAAACCGGTCCCCGGAAGCTTGTTTCCTTCCCAGTATAAGAATTGGCTTGGTAGTCTGGTCTGTCCTGTTCCCATGATGCACTGGGCCAGGGACAGACTAATTTGCATGTAGCCAGGTTCTGAGCTGGGATGGTGCAGTGAGCTAAAAAACGGTGATGGATCAAGCCCTGATCTTTGGACTGGGTAAGAGTGGTCTGCTTAATTCAGACACTCTGTTCATCACCACCCCCTTTTCTGAATCATTTTGTCCACCATAAGCGTGGAAGGGTATACTCAGATGTGAGTCCCTTGCTCATTGCACCATCAGGATTCAAGCAAGCCGGGCCGAAGACGGCTGAAATGCCAGAAACCGGTCCCCGGAAGCTTGTTTCCTTCCCAGTATAAGAATTGGCTTGGTAGTCTGGTCTGCCCTGTTCCCATGATGCACTGGGCCAGGGACAGACTAATTTGCATGTAGCCAGGTTCTGAGCTGGGATGGTGCAGTGAGCTAAAAAACGGTGATGGATCAAGCCCTGATCTTTGGACTGGGTAAGAATGGTCTGCTTAATTCGGACACTCTGTTCATCACCACCCCCTTTTCTGAATCAACTATAATTAATAAGGCATTTAATACGAATGTTTTTAGTTTCAAATGTATTTTATTGGGTATTGCAGCAGGTTGAAAAGTAGACATCATAGCACAATGTACAGGTGCATGGCATGCATAGCAGGCGGGACAGACCAACATGTCTTCCCTAAGGTGGAATAGCCATTCAATACAAACATGCCAGAGGGCCATAATGACATCATCAATGCATATGACTCGCGATGCAAGTGAACGGAGTAAGAAGAGAAACGAGAACCAATAACTCCCCACCCACCCACCACCCCCCCTCTCCCTCCCCCACCCCGACCAGTGTGCCGTGTGGTGTCATATGGATCGCCAACGGGCCTAAAAGGCCCAATACCAATTTCCGGAGGTTCAGCGGGGATTATGTGTGGCATCAGTGAGACGCAGAAGGCTAAGATACTTGGGGCAGGTAACCTCATTGAATTCCCTGGATAAAAGGGCCAGCAGGGGAAGCCATGTTTTGCGGAACGCATCTGTTGAGTTGGTGAGGGTGGCCTGAATGCGCTCCATCCCCAGTGTGTACCAGAGCTTGTGCAGCCATCCTGTGTGAGACGGCCTACTTGTGGAGCCCCACAGGGAGAGTACGTGCTGTGAAGCGGCTTGCATGGCGATGCCCATCTGCCTACCCTTTAATGACTTCATGGGGAAGGTTAGCAAGTTGGGTAAACCTAGCAAAGTGTACGCTGGGAATCTCGGTATTTCAGTCTCAAAAATTGAGTCCATGTCATCCAGGACCAGTTTCCAATAGTCCCGAGTTCCGAGCAGTCCCACAACAGGTGAGTCAGGGTGCCCCTCTCCCCACAACCCCTCCAGCAGAACTCGCTACGCGCTGGGTTTCCCTTGTGCAGGCGGACGGGGGTGAGATGCCAATACATAGCGAGTTTCACTGCTGCTTCTCTCGCCGCTGTGTTGCGTGTGGTGTGGGAAGCCCTATAATAGATGTAGCCCCACTCTTTAAGTGTGAAGGACCTACCCAGCTCCGCCTCCCATCGTTTCTGACCCGGTGTTTTGACCTGGGTGAGTGGTGGTGTAAGTAGTTTGTATAGTTCAGAAATGAGGCGTTTATCTGTGTCCTTAGTGAGGAGCCACTTCTCAAATGGCGACATGGGGCGGCCCACCAAAGCGGCGGTGTCCGGGGCTGTGAGCCAGTGTTTAAGTTGGAGGTATTGGAAGAAGTGAGGACGCACTACACCGTACCCTTGCTTGATGTCCGTGAATGAGAGGAATCCCCGGAGATCAAGGAGGTCGCCTGCGGCGCGACATGGTGTATTACTCCATTGGGAAAAGGTGCCAGCCCCACCCCCGGGGGGAAGTCCGGATTGTCCAGTATGGGAGTGAATGGGGAGGGGAAGGTGGTGAGATTGTGACTGAGTGCTACCCTATCCCAAACCTGCATGGTCGTTCGTGTGATAGGAGACCGCAGCATGTATCGTGGCCGATGTTGCTTCGCGAGAAAGGGGATCCTCCACAACGGTGATTGTGCCATAGCCCTGTCCTGGAAAAGCCACCTCTTCTCCGATTCAGGTTTGTACCATTCTACCAGGTAACGGAGTTGAGAGGCCTGAAAGTATCGCATAAGGTTGGGGACACCCAGACCTCCATCGTCAATACTTTTGTAAGCCAGCTGTTTGTGAATTCGTGCCCGTTTGCCGTCCCATACGAAGGCCAGCAGGATGTCCTGTAGGGTTTTCAGGGTGCCCGCCGGGGGCATGATTGGGATAGTCTGGAACAGATATAAAATCCGTGGCAGGATCGACATTTTGACTGCCGCTGCTCTCCCTAGCAGGGAAAGGGGTTGTTTGGCCCATCTCGGCAGATCTGCCCGGATCTGGGCAGTGAGAGCGGTGTACTTGGTCGACACTGTGAGATCTGTCGAAGACGACAGGGTGATTCCCAAATATGGTATTTGGGTGGCTAGCTGGAGGCCGCTCCCTAGTCCAATAGCGGGAGCATGCGGGAGCGCGTTCCTGCCAAGTGGCAGGATCAGGGACTTAGCGATGTTGATCCGGAAGCCCGAGACCCGGCCAAACGAAGCTAGTTCCTCCATGAAATGGGGTATAGAGCTGGTAGGGTGGTCTAGGGCAGCTATGACATCGTCCGCGTACAGACTGATGGTATGGGGTTCGCGCCCAAAGTTGATGCCTTGAATGCGCGGGTTACCTCGGATTTTCTGCGCCAATGGCTCAATATACATGGCAAAGAGAAGGGGGGAGAGAGGGCACCCCTGTCTGGTGCCCCGTTGGATTTCGAACGGATCGGAGCGTAAACCTCCCAGGCGAACCCTCGCCTGCGGGTGATGGTAACAGCTTGCTACCCGAGCGCAGAAGCGGTCACCCAGGCCGAACGGACGCAGAACCTGTAGTAAGTAATCCCAGTTTACGCGGTCGAACGCTTTTTCGGCATCAATGGCCAGGAGCGCGGAGTCCGAGGCTTGGTAATGTGATTTGTCTATGAGGTGCAGCACCCTCTTGGTGTTGTCGCTACACTGTCGGCTGGGCACGAAACCTGAATGGTCCGGCTCCAGGATACCGGGGAGGCAAGGGCCCAGGCGCGCGGCAAGGACGCCCGTAAATAATTTCAAATCGAGATTCAGTAATGAAATGGGGCGAAAAGCAGAGGGGTGCGTAGGTTTTTTGCCGGGTTTTGGGATTACCACCACCTCCGCGGCCAGCATATCCGGGGGGATAGCACCCACACCTTCGAAAGAATTGAAGAGGCGGGTGAGTACCGGAGCCAATTGTAGATGGAAGAGCTTGTAGAAACCCGCCGAGAAGCCATCTGGTCCCGGAGATTTGAGCGGACGCAGACGGGATATGGCAGCCAGGACTTCATCCTGGCGTATGGGGGCATCCAAAGCATCCGCGTTGCCTTTGGAGACCTCGGTGAGAGCCGTCGTTGCCACGTAGGCTTCGATGTTTCCTGGCATGGCACTGTCGCTTCCGTACAGGGAGGCGTAGTAGGAGCGGAATGCTTCGGCCACCTGAGTGTCGTCAGTGAGCACTGCCCCATCGTCACCCACAAGACCAGTGACCCTAGTTCGCTGGGTCTTGACCTTCAGGGCGCTCGCCAAAAGCCGGCCCGTCCTGTTCCCCCCGACGTAATACGTGTGTTTGAGGCGTAAAGCCGCGAATTCCGCCCTATCAATGTCCAGGCTGGCTAGCTGGGCCCGGGCCGCCTTCAATTGCTTCCACACCCTCGGGGCACATGTGCGACTGTGGACACGCTCCAGCTCCGCGACTTGCGCCGTGAGGTCGTCTCTTTTGCTTTTGCGATCTTTGGCCTCGGCTGCTGCTATAGCGATAAGTTCACCTCGGACTACCGATTTCTAGGCACCCCAGAGAGCCGTGATAGGTATCCCGGGAGTATCATTGGTAGCCAGGTAGTCAGTGATGCATTCACTAATGCGTTTGGTGATCTCTGGTCTTTGTAATAGCGTTTCGCGTAGGCGCCACGGGCCCCGTGGGCGACGAGCTGCCCGGAGCTTGAGTGACACCTCGACTGCGTCATGATCAGATATGGCTGCCGGTGTTATGACGGCCTCCTCAAGACACTGGATAAGGTCCGAAGAGCCTATGAAATGATCCAGTCTGGCGTACGTGCGGTGCACGTGGGAGAAGAATGTGAACTGGGAAGAGTGTGGATGTTTAGTCCTCCAGAGGTCAATCAGCTCCCTGTCCTTCAACCAATCATGGCCTGCGGGAGAGAGAGCACCAGTCCCCCCAAATCTATGTCCCGACCTATCCGTGAGTGCGTCCATGACTAAGTTGAGGTCCCCTCCTATGAGTAAGGTTGCGTGTGGAGTCTGAAGCGCCTCCGAAAGTGCGCCCTTCAAGAAGGCTTCCTGTCCTGTATTTGGGGCATAGAGGGAGCCAATCGTAAGGTGTGTGTCACCCAGCTGGAATGTGTATATCAAGAGCCGACCCCTGATCTCGCCTACCTTGGCACCCACCCTGCCCTGGAAGCTTTTGGAGAGAAGGATCGCGACCCCCGCATGTTTTGTGGGAAGGGAGGAGTAGAACTGGTGGGGGAAGGCGCGGGATCGCATTCTGTGCCAGTCCTTCTGCAGGAGGTGAGTCTCTTGTAGCAAGCAGATATCCGCTCCGGAGTGCTCCAGATAAGAAATAACCGCCCTCCTCTTGATTGGGTTATTTAACCCCTTCACATTGAGCGTCAGAACTTTAAGGGTAATTTCTGTCATGGTGCATTAAATTGGTAACTCAGCGCATGGAAGGTGTTCAGAACATGGAGGCCGCATAGCGGTAAAGCTTCCGTCCTCCCCCAGCTCGATCCAAAGCGGCACACTGGTCCCCTACCCAGAAACGTCCCCAAACCCAACAACCCCCCCAACAAAACCCACAGCCACCACAGTGCAAATGGTTGGATATGTAACGGAAAGTCCCTTTGAGCAAAGGTGTGGCAGTCCTCCCTCGTAATCAGCCCCCCACCCACACCCAACCCCAACAACCCTGACAACCCTGAACCTTGTAGTCCCAATCCTGTTTCCCGGCACAGGATCGTGGTGGAAAGTACTGAAGGGGTCATTTCCGACGGCGGCCTCTCCGGCCCCCCCGCCCGACCCACCCACCGAGTGAGCGAAGTTCGTGCCGTGTAAAGTCTCTCTCCTGAAGTGGCCTATCATTTGGGAGAGGAGGTTTCTTTGGCCACCTCAGCCACCGCTGTTTTACGCTCCTTGGAGATGACTGAGGCATCCGGCTTGAGGCGGCGAGACGGAGTACGTCCGTAGTGGACAGTGTGCCATCCTCCTGTAGCCGAGTTCTGGGAGCTTCTGAGCACCGGCTCGGTGTCGGTAAAGTCTAAACCCAGGAGTTCACAGGTGTCTCTGAGTGAACGCAGCTGTTGTAGTCGGCCATTCCATTTAAAGATTATTCGGAACGGGTGGCCCCAAGAGTACGCAGATAGTCTGTAACTTGCTTGAACTCTTTCCGTTTTTGAAGAGTGGTGGAGGAGAGATCCTGGTAAAGGGCGATGGGGTGCCCCTGAAATTGAAGGGGCTGGGTGCGCGGGGCCTCTCTTAGGATACGCTCCTTCAACGGGAAATCCGGGAGGAAAGCCAGGATGTCTGGCGGGGGGGCCGAGGCTTTGCGAGATAGACCCACCCTGTGCGCCCTATCTATGCGGATAGGAAAGTCCGCCGGTTCACCCAGCACATTTCTGAAGAGGGCCTGGAGGAACTTGGTGACATCAGCCCCTTCTTCTTTCTGAGGCACTCCCGGACCCGTATGTTGTTCCGACGGGAACGGTTCTCAAGGTCCTCAGTGTGGGCCTGGAGGTCTAGCTGCTGGTCCGTGAGGCGTAGGATCTCCTGCTGGAGCTGCTCGATTTCCGCACTTCTAGTCTGGTCGGCCTCCTCAACAGCGACCACGCGTTCGCCAAGGCCCTCGACCTCGCGCCGAAGCTCTCTGACCTCACCCGCCACCTCCTGTTGTAGGGATTTGAAATCTTCTCTGAGCGAGTTAAATAAGGTTTCCAGGAAGGTCCTAGTGATGGGCACCTGGTCATCTGTTGTCACCAGCGGCGATTTCCCCGTCACTGGGGATGGTGGGTCTTTGCCATGTCTGGGCTGCGCCTTGGCTAACAGTTCAGGGAGTGTCTGGGAACCTTTTTTCCCCCCTCTGACCCGCCATGGCGTGGATGCTCAGGGCGCCCGCAGGCGGTAGGTAGCAGGGATGTAGTCCGATGCGGGAAGGGTGGGGAGGCAGTATCTGGAGCAAGGAGCCCTCAGCAAGTCACTGCGCACTGTGCGTTAACCAGTCGGGGGGCAGTGAAGATAGAGGCCACTGATACACCAGCCAGAGGCGTGGCACTCCTTAACAGCTGCACGGGTTCAGGTCAGCACCACCCAGGAAGCCTGTGGGGCTCAATTAGACAGCACTCCGCCGGGGGCTCGATTATGCCCCCCGAGCCACCCCTGTATCGCCCCCGTCCTCCTCACCTGTGCAGTTGCAGCTTGGTCAGTGCCCCCACCATCCAGAAAGTCGCCGCTGCTCCCGATGTCTGGGGGCCCCCAGAAGCTGCAGGGAAGCAGCGTTGTTGCACCAGGAGGCCACAGGTTCACCCACGCGGTCACTTCCAGGGTGCTGGGGCGGGGAGCTCCGAGGCCTCGATTTTCGCGACTGCCAGCCGGACTGCCCTGGATGCCGGCCGGGTCGCACTGATGAAGGCGCGTCTCCCTCGCAGCCCCGATGTTGCAGGCAGCGGGGGGCAGGCTCCGGAGGATTCCGCGGGTGAGGGGAATGTTGTATGCGCCAACTAGCGCCGGCCAAATCCCACTGGATGGCAGTTACCCTCCCGTCAGCAGGCCCAAGCCGGGGCGTAAAGTTTCGCGGCCCCCACGTCCAGCAGAGCGCCGGTGAGGCGGCCGCCCGTCAGGTGGCTTTCGCGGCAGTGGTATGTAGAGCGGCTGCGTTCAGGTCCGCCGCAGCGTCCCTGGCATTAATGGCCCGCTCCAGACAGCTTACATGCAGCCGGGTGTTTGCGCAGGACGTCCGATCCCCGGCACCGCCGCGTCCACCGGCTCTCGGCTGCAGGCCCTCCGGGCGGCTCCAGGCGTTGATCGCGGGGCTAAAGGTGCACCCTCAGGACACCGCTGCAGTGTGGCTGCCTCTCCGCTATTTGTGGCTGTGGTCAGGAGAGAAGTAGGTTGCGTTTCTCGGTGGTTTGGCGGGATCGGGCAGGGAGCTCCGGTGACCTGCGTCCGATCACGCCGCCATCATGGACACGCCCCCTCAATACGAATGTTTTTAATAGATATTAACTAGTACATACTAAGAATCTTCACTTACTGGGCAGTAAACATTTAAATAAATGTCACTTCCGATTTTATGAACATCATCTTAAAAATAAGATTTTAACAAAATACGCTTTCGTTTTTAAGTATTTTTCCTTCAATTTTTTCAGCAGTGTATTCCACCTTCACCAACGCAGTGAACTCTCTTGTTTTTCATAGTGGTGGTAATCCCATCGTGCTATCAACACAGTGTACAAGTAGTAGTGACAAAAATCAACATAAGAATCCCAAACCCCGACTGCCCCTCAACCCTGCCACAATACTCCAGAAACCATGTTCCGATCCTACCCCATTTTTGCCACTGGATCTTCTGTGCCCCCAGTTCTTATTTTTCATTGAGGTATTACTATATAACTGCCTGATCCCGGACACCCCATGTATGTGTTAACAGAACATCCAGAGACTAGTCATCTGTAAGCACCTTAAGCAAGTAATTTCTAAGGGCATTTACATCAACAAGGGGTGCCAGACTGAAAGGAATATGCCATTAGGATAATTCACTGGACTAGTTAGCTTCTCCATGGGTAGAGTGAACCACACAGTCTCCCATATCATTCATCCTTTGTTGGGAAAGGCATTGCACCCTACTTAGCTATTGTAAGCCGTTTCATAATTTGCAGTAATTAGTTTAAGTAATTGGCCTTTGGAGTGTAGAACGGCTAATAAACCTGGCATGGGAGCCAATATCACATACCAAGATGATCTTGGGGTCTGTGATCTGAGCTATTTTGTCAAATCGTTCTACCCAAAACATCAGCAGGATGGCGCAGCCTTAAACTATGTGAGCCAATGTACTCCTGCCTCTACAGCCTCTCTAGCATAAGTTTGATTTGGTATTATCAATGGCCTTAAGCGTCACCAATGTATAGATGCATCTGTATAGCACCTTTAGCATTGTGTCGCATGAGTGTTTTGTGCACGCTTACATTTTCTATCTTATATGGGTGTCTGGTGCTCCTCATCCCCTTGTAATTTCTTTGGCATGGCTGCATCAAGGAGTTTAATAAAACTAATGTGAGGCTTTTTATTTTTACAATGTTGCAGCTTTACTCACTATCTGGTACGTCAGCTATTTTTTAATTTGTAGATATTCAAATAGTTTCCTATTTCGAATTACAATTCAGCTTCCAGTACATGAAGGTCTTAATTGACCCTCTTCTAGTTTTTGTTGAACAACAAGGTAAAGTGTGAGGAAGTGGCAAGCATACGAGGCCTACTCACTCAATCCCAAGCATCCTGCAACACCCTTCATGACATTCACACCGAAGAGACGGGCAGTTTTTGCTTTCTTTTCATTGAAACCAATGTTCCAAAGCAGGGCAGAAGCTGGGGCAGGTTTAAAAGATGTCAAAAGATCTGTGTTAGTTATGGCAAAAAAAATCCTTATCCACCCCTGGTGGAACCTCAACCCTATTCTGAGCACTGCTCCATCATATGTTCTATTATTTTGCTATTTTATTTTATAATGGCAGTGTGTTTCCTTATTTGTTTTCCGTTGTTTATCTGTCTCCAGTTTATGCTACTCCATCTCATCATTCGGCCTTGCAACACGAAAATAACTCTGTTTACTCTCTATAAACCCTCCCTACTTCTGATAATGCATCATTAATCTCAGAAAGATCCTTAATGTATTCCCCCTCCATATAAAAGCTGTACTACTATACTAAATATTTTTGAGAGTGGCAATTAAATCCCAGACCCGGAGCAGCAGGTCATCTTAAATGTGTCGGACTAGCCAAACCACAAGAGGGTCATCCACTTGTCTATATCATTCTATAGTTCAGCAAGTATTTCCGGTAGTATAAACCGCCATATGTTGTGCTTCGTTATATTCCCAGACATGTAATCATTTTAGGATCCCAGCAAAATGGGAGGGTCCCATAGCAGTTCTACTGCCTTAGTGGAAAACATCACATTGAGCTCCTCCGATTTGTCCATGTTTATTTTACAAATGTACAATTGAAGGCTTCTGGTTTACTAATCTGTCCCGTTAGCAATGAATTAGGACTCTAATGACAGAATATTAGATGCCATGGTTTTAATCTCGTTTCTACGCTCTGAGTTTTGTTTCAAAATAAACTGTTGAGCTAAGCCCCTTATGCTGGCCTTGCAGGCATCCCAAACAAAAATAGGTGAGGTAGAATTCAAATTAATTTTAATAAATTCCATAATATATTCCTTAAATTGTGAGATGAATACTGATTCTAGTAATAGATATCTTGGGAATGTAAATAGCTTTGGGCCCTGTTTCTTAAACACAATGTTAAAGACAAGAAGGAGAGGATTATGGTCTGAGGTGACCCTTGGACATATCTCTATAGTAGTGGATTCTAGAATCTTATCCGAGACCCAGGCCATGTCTATGCGTGAGCATAATTTATGGGGCGCAGAGTAGTAAGTATACCCTCCCAAATTAGGGTATATAGTCCGCCAGTCTTAGTTCTAATATAGCAGCTCGTTACTTACGCATCCGTCGGAAGGCGCCCCGTCTGGTGGTATCTAACTCATAGTTCATTACACAATTAAAGTCCCCCATAATTACAAGTTCACCTTCCCAGTCCAACAACTCAACATTCAGACCGTCCCACATAGATGGATCATCTATATTAGGTCCATATACAACACAAAAAAACATATTTAGAGTTTTCCAAGTCCATTTGAACTGCTGCCCATCTATCCCCTTTATCAACTGCAGTTTTATAATTACTAATCTTAGTTGTTTTTGTTTCAAAATAGCAACCCCTCTAATAGAGGCACCTAATGTAGAACAAACTATTACCTCATAGCCTAGTTGCCCTAATAATTTCCTATCTTTGCAACAAATGTGAGTTTCTGATAATAAAGCTAGATGGGGGTTATACATTTTAAGCTCATCTTGAACTGAACGCCTCTTATTCTTGCTGTTAAGGCCTGCGACATTCCACTCTAAACATCTAAACTGATACATTTCCTAAATAGACTGCCTCCTTCTCCCTGTACAAAAATATAAATGTATAGATACAAATGTTTCAACATAATCATCTTCCATAATTCTAATTTTCGTGTTGTCGTTTTTATAACAATGTTTTAGCATCCCCTCTGTATTTAATGAATGTTAAGGCTATGGACTTGGAAGGCTGCAATTTATTTACTTTATAAAGTTTAATATACATTTATAAATTACTGAATTCCTCTGATCTAGCAAAAATTGTATCTCTGTGTAAATTTGATATTATTGTATTGTTTCATCTTAAAATGCTTCTCAATGAATTTCCTGTTTTGTTTTTCCCGTGTTGTCAATAAAAATATTCAAAGAAAAAAAAAAGAATTAGGACTCAATGAGATAATGTTTCCTGCAAACTTAGAAAGCTTTTAATTCATCCTCTTTGTTCCTTACTCTATAGTTTCTGTTTCTTACAAATCTGCTTCGCTATGTTTTTGAGTAAGTCTTGTTTCTAAACGTGTTTAATGGCATTTGATATAACAAATAGCAGGAAAACACCAATCAATCATCAACACCAATCAATCATCATACAATGCATGTCAGATAACAGATAATACACATCTTAACGTAATCTAATCGATATCCAATTTGGTATAAGATGCAGCTGTTATCTTGAATTACTGCCCCCAATATGTTAGTTCAGGTGAAAACTATCTAGCCAATGGATCCAAATCTTGCTATGTTTGCTAAGGCTCCCCATGACTCACATATTGGCAATTCAAGAAACATACATGTATGCAACCCATGTGGTGGGGGCAGGGCTAGTGGCTCTCCAGTGGTAACTATGTCATATTGAGCTATCACTACTCGAATTGAATAGTGTGAAATCAGACAGTAATGGCCACTTTACAAAGAGACTCTAGGGCATCAGTCCTCATTTGCTTGAACATTCACCTCCTATTCCCATGCTGTCACCATAGTAGAAAGAGCCAGGGGTGTTAATAATCATGGATTTGTAAATGCAGGAGATCTTCTTGTTCCCTAGTGCTCCTTGGGCTCAAGAGCATTCAAGGATGTATTGGTGTGCCTAACATTTAGTTTAGTGATGATAGCATGGGCCAACTGAAGGTAACATAATAACTGTGATTTATGAAGCACAAAAGCATTTTGCGGATCCAAAAAAGTTTGAGAAAGCTTCAGCTGTGAAATGCCACTTATTAGTCCCACATTTATCAAATCCCTGGAGAAGGGCGGCTGGGAACAATCTTTTCCCCTCTCTTAAAAGGGTCTTACCTGTCAATCTTCCCTTCCAACAAATTGCATGTAGAGTCTCCCCATATATAACATACTAATTTTGTGGCTGGGGAAAACCTGCTAGGAGTTATATCTCATATAGTCAATGCATGGTTGAACAGATGCCCAGGTCTAACCCTGGGCGGAAAACTACGCTATGCTAGCGGAGTGTGTGCAGTTTGCACAACTACGTGCTACGCGAATAGCAAGTAGCTCAGTTGAAAAACACGTATCGGGCATTTTTTGCTCACTCGCGGTCCTCAACGTCAAGTTGCCGACCGCGAGCGAGCATCCCGGTGAGACTTTTTCCTCGTTCACAACCGACAACATCAAATAGCCAGTCACGAGCGTGGAAAATAAACCTCCCGGCGAGATTCTCAACGCGGGGAGGTCAGGTTTCTCATTGCGAGGGGTCGCGTATGCTCGCGACCGCTCGCGATGAGAAACTACCAGTCCCCGTTGAGAAAGCTGCCGCTCGAGTGCAAATCTACTCGAGCAGCAGAAAACGACCGCTTGCACCGTGCATGATGCCATTCGCAATGATTGCACAGTGCGGACAAGCATCCAGCACTATGTAATCATTGCGAACAGCATTTTCCCAACCGCATTATGCAGTTTGCCTAGCTACGCGTAGCTTGTGTAGTGCGAAGTGCACTTCGCGTAGCACTACGCAAGCTACGCCCAGGGTTACCCAGGTCCCATCTAGTAGGCTGTATCTGAATGCACACCTTTAAGCCAGTTAGCAATTATTAGGAGTTTGAAAATGCGGTAATAGGAACCCATAATCAGCATACTAAGCCCACAATTGTATGGAAATGTGTAACATGGAAACCTGTGAAATTCCACCCTCCCATAGGAATCTTTGAAGCAAAGCATTACAAGTGTGAAATAAATCGGGAGGAATAGGATGAGGGTAGTTCTGATTAGCATAGAGTAGTTTCAGTAAGGAGACCATTTTTGCAATTGCAAAGTACTTCATTAGGCACTGTGGAAATGCAAAATGGTAACCCACATCTCCAAAGAGTAACTCAACCAGGGGTAAAATGTGTTATGTTGATGCCCAGGTAAGTGCAGTCCTCTGCTTTCAACCTGCAATCTGAATTTCAAAACTTGTAATGCATGGCACCGTATGCTAGGAAGAAGACTGACTTGGGCCAAATGATTGGTGAGCTAGAAATCAGTCTAAAGTGGTTCAGGGAGCTTCATAATGTGGGGCCAGATAAGAAGCAAATATTGAGACATAGTCTACCATCTCATGCCCAATTGAAAACCTCAGATCTCCTCATCAGCTCTTAGTATTCATGCCACAGGTTTGACATCGAGGGCATAGAGCAGTTGAGAGAAAGGAAAACACTACCTGGTTTCATGACATAGTGGAGAATGAGGAGAGGAGAATGCTGTTAACTCATATCCTGGCAGTTTGTTGCATCTAGAGAGGGTGGGCTTTGGACCAGAACCTAGGCCCAGGACCCATTATATTGAACACAGTACAGAGGCCATACAATCCTACTTAATCAGAAGCCTTTTTCGAAATCAAGAAGAAAAAGCATCAATGACCCCTTCCAGTGAGACGAGGGCACGTGTGCATTTTGATGCATTTAAAATTATAGCAAGTGGAACAGCCAGCCATGAACCCAATCTAGTGAGTGTGGAAAAAGAATTGAATGCATAAGATTTGAATGCATAAGAGAAGGACTGTGACAAGGATCTCTATCTCAACATTGTTTAGGTATATGAGCCCATAGGAGGCACATTGATCTGTCTGCTTATCTAGAATTAAGATTACCATAATGACTGCCTCAGATCTGGAGGTAGGATCTGGCCCCAAACTGACCCACAAAAGTGTCACGCAAAAATTGTGCCACCTCATAAGCAAGGCTTATAATGAGATCTATGGGTAGACCATTTGATTCTAGATTTTCTCCTGGGAGAAGTTGAGAGATGGCATCACAGATCTCCTCTGCAGAGATCACCAGGTCAATTTGGTGGGATTCTTCAGTGGATAGTGAGATCAACGCATGTTCGTTTTCTTTAGGACAATTGTTTGGTTTTAAAGACATGCTTAAGAAAAAAGACAAACTGTTTAGCCACTGTTTGGTGGTCAAAGAGTGTATCTCACTCACATGATTTGATGGACCATATCAGTAACAAAAACAGAGAAAGTGTTTACCTGCGTTGTCTCTCCCGTGGTACCTATGGTTATGGGATGCTAACCATCAGTTTTTGGTGGCTTCATCAGTTAAGTGTGGTCTCAACAATATTAGGTTCTATTTAAGGAGAGTAATCTTCTATGGTCACCAGTGCATCTGTCTCTACCTTTATTGCCAAGAAGGCACGTCTCTTGGTCTGTTACCTTCTTATTCTTCATAAGACAGGATATGAAGCCCAAAGGATATGAAGCCCAATGCTTTCTCATGGATCACCATTTTCAGGGCCTCATATATATGGACCCCCGGCAACTCAACGGAGCCTGCATTAGACTGGAAATAGTGTTCTGGCGCTCGCCATTATCGTGAGAGCTAATGTTAGAAAGGACAAAGTAATTTCTTCTTCGAAGTGGAATTTATTTCTGCTGTGCCCATCTCATCTCTGGCTAGTATCTCTTTCTCCTACCATCCTGCTCTGCCTGCCTGTCAAGGGAATCTGGGGAGCTCATTAAAGCTGTAATTGAAAAGTACGAGGCCCCAGACAACGATACAGAAAGATGATACAGGCGAAAGACTGCATGAATGTTTCAAGCACCACAGGCTTTGGCTATGATCGGGCAACGCAGGAAATATTGTGCGCGATTTGCAGGGCACTACCGTGCCTGAGTTTCATTAGCTTATAAAAGAAAGTCCTTGAGCAAGCCGTCACAAATAAGAAAAAAAGGATAGGCCATGGTGATAGTATTTGAATACACAGAGCCTCTTAGAACAACGGCTGCTTAGGATGTGTCACACAAAAAGTAAAAAAAAGAGTACTGACACTGGACAACAGAAATAGTACTTGGTCCTGGCTCATAGCAGGATGGATACTGAAGCCCAGGATGAAGACAGAGGCAAGGAGGAGGCAATGACCAATAGGAAACAAGAGTGACGTGTGAGCCAGTAGATGGTAAGGAAAGGTAAGTGATGGGCGAACTCTAAGCCACCTTTTAAGATAAAGTTTTTTAAATACAAGAGATTTTGCATGTGCAGGTGAAACCTAACAACACAAATTCACTCTTTAGAAGGATTTAGAGCAGCCAAAAATAAGATGTTGGCTTTTGAGGTGGGTTGAAGCATGCACCAATCATCTTTGAAGCAAATGTAATTAGTACAGTACCCAGTGTTTGCCATGCTCAAATTGTAGGCCTTAGAGAGTGACTGGTCCCACTGATGTTTCCTGTCAGTAACAGAATTTCCAGAGGGACTTCGAGCAGTACTTAATTCACAGTTGAAAGAAAGGAGATGGACTCTGGGAAGGACCATAAGCATTTAACATGTAATGGAGTGTCCCTCCAGGGATCTGGAGACAGTGACGTTTTTGCCTTGTGTTTTACATTTGATAAGTGGAATGTGTAAGGGGGAGTTTCTGGAAGGAAGATGTGCTACACCACAGGACGTTTTAGTCAAACTAGAGTAAATAACATTAATAAATCAATATTTCCTGTGGACGAGAACACGAGAGCCAGCCAAGTAGATCTCCAGGAGGGGGATGGGGTGTGGAATCCTTAAGGATAGCCTTTATTTTGACTCGATCAGTCTATCTATCACGTTAGGTCTGGGGGCCATCTTTATGAAAAGGAGCTCACTAGGGAAGAGCGCTACTATTCCCTTGAGTAAATTTACTATTCAGGAGAGTATTGGTGCCTGAGGTTGAGAAACACATAAACAATGTGTTTAATGAGAACACAATATATTCCCCCATCCTATACTTCTAAGCAGAAGTATCTGTCACCCACCTCTGGCACTCACTGTGATCCTCAAAAAAGAGGTGCACAGTATTCCAAACTGATAACTATATAACCAAAGAGAAAATAAACTCCTTGAATTTATGTTGGATAGTCAGAGTGGGATTAAGTTACTTGTACTGGCCTTATACTGCAGTACATACCTGACCATCAATTAATGCTACTTGAAACCACCTTCCACCCTCAGTGTGCATTTGACCATTTGTTTCAAGTCTTATCTGCTTCTACAAAAGGTAAGCAATGACATGAACGAGGTTGAGATGAATATTAGCCCTCAAACAGAGGAGAAGCAAGACAAAACACTGCAGTGCAAAGGATAACGTGAAAACCAGGAACAAGCAACTAATAACACTAACAGGACTGAACTAAGGGAAGGACTAAGACATGTGAAGGACGCAAAGCTGAGTGCAAACTAGTACAGGCGAGAACCTTATAACAAGGAATTTGCTTGGCAACTTGTTCATAGTTGACTTTGCCTTTACAACAGCAGAAATTCTCCGGCTCTACCTCCTCTTTGATCTGTGATTCCTGGGTCACACCCCAATCTATGCCCCAGCCTCCCCAGACCAATCCTCCACCTCTTCCACTGTCTTGTTGCTTGCCTCGTCTTTAAACTAAATGCTTCCCTAGTACTCACTACCTTTACTTGTAGTTGGAGTTCAAAGTTCCCTAACCTAAGCCACAGCCTTCCCAGCACAATCATCCACCTTTTCTGCTGTTGTGCTGCTGTTTGCCTTTTTAAACTACAGTGCTTCTCTATTACTCACTACTTTTACTTTTAGTCCTAGTCACCTTGCTCAAATATGACAGAGAATGAATCCTTACGTGAATACAGAGATTGAGTGTCACCCAGATTCTAACTCCTTTAAGGCTTCCCCTCCCAGGTCTCGAACAATGTTTACCATAGCATCTCCACTGCTTTTGTGCTTCAGAGAAAACAGGTACTATTGGAGTCTGGAAGCCCAGCACAGCCATTGGCTTTGGTTTTGTGCATCATATTTCTTCAATCCATGCCACACAGCTTCGGTTGGTTCAAAGAAGAAGGATAAGGACAGAATATTATGTTACATTTTGCAAGATATACAAGCATATATCGGACTTTCTTTGCACACTGTTAATGCTTAAATGCCTCAGAAAATCGTTTGCATCTGCACTTGATGGATATAACCTCAGAGCACCATAATGCAATGAAATTCCAGTTATTGCACTTGTCCATCTGTGTTTTCGACATGGTCCTACTAGTGTGGTATAGGCAGGCCACGGATGCCTGAAGAGTCTTGACCAAGTTCACGATTCAGTAGATGATAGGGAGGGAGGGGGGGGGGGTGGTGACTGCAGTGTCTGTTGTTAAACTGAAAGGGACCCCTTTAGGTGAGGCCAGCCTTTTGACTCCTACCGGATCACTATTTAGTGTGTCTTCTCATAGCTATTTGCATAAAGCTCACAACCCTTGTTGCATCTGTTATGGGTGCTCCAAGGGAACACTATCCTTCTGAAGAACTGATTGTCCAAAATGTGTGATATTATTTCATTCACAAAGCCTCCTTTTTCTTGACTCTCACATGTGAGCACACATTTAAATACTTGATTTCAGGATGAGCGTTGAACTAGCACCTCTTATATTTGATTTCCTAGACTGTAAGGTATCTCCATCTGTAATAAGAATCTAGGCCACATTTAGGTTTGCATGACTATTGACTTGTCTCTTAGTTCACTCATGGCATTGTCTTAGGTTTGCGAGCTATGAATGCTTCTAAAAATGATCACTTTTAATAAATGTCTGTCTATGCAACGATAGAACCTATGTAGTAATGCGAAATGCTTCTGCATGTTAAAGAAATTCATTTTTGGAATTTTGAAGAGGTTGTATCATATTTTTTGCACAATATACTTGCCAAACGTTTTCACAACTTGGCTCATGCAGAGACTCTCCGGGCCAAGCCAGACCCAAGGCTTGCCCTATTAATTTGCCTGCACTCCCCCCTCTATTTGAGACTTAGGCTTAGTACATGGTGCTGCCAGTCACTTGATAAAATGATGTGTAAAAGAAGAGGACTGGAAGCATGGAGACTTGCCTACCTGCCTACCTTGTAGCAGATGCAAAGAAGAGTGCATGCAGTGAAAATACACTTAAAATAAGTGATCCCAGGGCAGCAATTCCAGGCTAGTGTGTTTTACGTGTCCATATTCATGAGTTTCCAAGATCACTAGTAAGCCCAGGTGGTACTGCAGGTGCATAGGTTCAACTGGGGTGTTTGGGGTGTGACACCCCTAAAATGCATTGTTGGTCTGGTATTTTGGTCTGGGGTCCCTCATTTGATCTACTATGTCTGTGTCAGTTTTTCTTCTTGTTCTCATTTTTAGTTGTAACTTGATTATTTTTGGGATTGGGATTTTAAATATATAAAGTGACCTTTTTACCCCAAAAGTACTAAATCCGCACATATAGAACTACTCATTATATGGGTGCAGATTCAAAATGTTTTGGAATTCAGAAACATTGCCAGTAGTAGCCTTGGAAAGTTATGCTAGTCTCAACTTTCCAGGCATGGTACTGCCAGTCGAACACCCAAAATGTGATGGGATGAATGTTTGTGTGGCAATCTCTCTGGGTACCATTGCAACCCATCATTATTCGCCCACCTAATTCAAATCAGTACTGTCCCTGTTACTCATGGAAACAGTCCATACCGAATCGTGGTCATCTCATCCCTCCATCCTGCAGCCTATTTCATTTTTAGTTGTAAAACGTAAGATTGACCCCTTGAATCTCAATTAGTAAACTACACCCCTGAGGCTTACATGCATCCCACACTAACATTAACCTTACATCTCCCTCTTTGTTGTGTGGCATAAAACAATGTAGACCTACCAATAGGTCTGCCTGTGTTGCTAAATTGTTTAACAGATAATCCCAAAATTTCCACTGACACAATGGTGGAAGTTGCAGTCATGGTACCTACAAATACGAAGTCATGGTCAACCATCTACACTGGCATAATCTGAAATTATAAAATTGGCTTTTTTAGCTAATGAATGATACTTCTTGAACCAGTCATGTGCTCATCAATATCTAGTTAGTAAGGGTACTGGTCTTATGTACATGAGAATAAAACGTATAGTCCAGTTCCCAATGATAAAGAACTCTCACAAGTCCCAAAACCATCATTTTTCTCCTAAGACCCTGATATGTAGCCCCATAGGCTTTGTGTCATATTATTTTTCCTATTTACTCAGATCACACAATAGTTTCCCTACATGAATACACACATTATTAGGACATGCATTGCACATAGCACATTCACTATTTTTAAATTATCTTTTTATTTCTATTTATAGTTATTACACCTAATTAGCAATTTTCATTTTTGACATTTCCAACACATCTCAGAGACAGTGTATGATACAATATATCATTATACTGTCATCGGCTCCATTGCTGACAACATATGCAATGATGATATATTAAAAAAATGCATCATAAAGCATTATTATGCACTAGCCCATTAACCTTTAAAATACTTTCTAATTCGACTTTTAAATCGAGTAGACATTACTGTATAGTAGGCTATAGACTATACAGTAAAGGTGCTGCATCCATACTGAGGATTTTTCTGACCAGATTCCAACTTGGGAGAGCCAGTTTAGGGTCTGATGCGGAGTGGTATTTCCTGAAATAATTTCAAAGTTGTTACTTAGATGTTCAGGACGTAGTCCATGCAAAAGTTTTAAATTAAAGTAAATACTCTGCAATACATTAGATCTTTAACTGGTATCCAATGTAGCCTTATCCAATGCTCTGTCAGATTATCAAATTTGTTTAGATGGCATGCAGTTCTGTTTGTCCTGTTTTGAACAGCTTTCAGTCTGTTCCAGTTGAATTGACTAATATTCAAATATATGCTAGCACAGTGCAGCTTTAAGAAAACTGCTACATTTATCAGCAGCATGGGGTGTCTGAAGTAATAAGGCTGCATATGTTAAATGAAAATGGGCTCCCTTGGCAACTTTTTATATCTGGGTATCAAAGGATTACAGTGTCAGAATCAAACAGTTTCTGGCTAAAGCTTTAGCTCAGATGGCCAAAATTCAGCGTCACACTTAATTTGTAATTGAGAGCAGAATTTCCAGTTTTACTTATTTAAGTAGTATTGATTGATAGTTATGGACTGCTTTACAGCTCTTAAACATGTTTGTGTTGCTGTTGTATATGATGATCAACAATAAATTGAGAATCATTACCAAATATTTGCTATTGAATCCAAGGGGCTTCAATTTGATGACCTAAAGAATCATGTAGATTTTGTACAACAGCAGCTACCTCCCCTTTAACAAATTCACAAATAAACAACCTTTGTATAAGCTTTACCTATAACGTTTTGCTACACAAAAAGCCCAGTAGTGCCTGACACATATCCACTATATACATTCCTGTGATCCACCCATCACGTTGCATTCAAAGGCAGCTCCAGGGCCGGACTGGCCATAGCGGGCATCAGGTGTTTCCCCGGTGGGCTAGAAGGTTGGGGCCAGTTGTGGAGCGGTGAGAGACGTTTTTAGGTCTCGCTCAAGGCATTGCTTTACCAATGCTTGCTGGCGAGATATTCTGTAGGGGCTTTAAAAAATGCACCCAAAAGCTTTTCTAGGCGGATTGCCTACAGTGCATGTGTGCGAGCGTGTGCACATCATTTGTCAGCCTGTGAGCCTCTCTCCGCACTCGTGCTTGTTTACACTTCAAAGGAATCCGCTCCCCCGCCCAAAGCCAGAGCTTGTTGTTTACAAGCTGCTTTGCCACCCCCCTCCCATCCTGCTGGCGTTCCCCCCCTCCCTTCTCGCCCAGTCCTTGTTTCCCATCAAACCACCTTGCCTAGGCCAGACCGTTTGTTCCTATTGGCGAGTCTGTTACCTCGTGAAGCGCATGTTTTTGCGTGTTTTGGGCGAGGACATCACTTGACTGCACTGTATTAATCAATGGAGCCTGTACTGTTTTTCGGTTACAGATGCTTTTATTTATTGCGCATCATTAATTTATGAAGCCTTTACTTGTGTTTGCTAGTTGCCGGTATTTTACCCTTTTTTCTAACTGGCTACTTATTGTTACTTCGTGGTAACATATTTATCAGTGGACGCTCTTTTTACATCCTTCATCAGTGCTTCAAAGACACTTTATTCAAAAACTGTCCTTTCTCATTATTAAATTTACTTACTTTGAACAGTGCGGAGCGCACTACGCATTGCAACCTATAGGTCTTTTATTTTACTATTTATGTTGATGCATAGAGTATACCACAAGTGATGTGCATTTATTGATATAGCAGCACTATGATATTAAATACCACAACTATTATGACATGAGCAGTGATGTCTGAGCGCCAACACAGAAGCAGTATACTGTTTAATGCCGCACTGCACCCTCACACACTTTGCACACTCTGCATCCTCACACACTCTGCACCCTCACACACAATTACACTCTACTGAATACAACATACACTCCACGCAATACCACTCAGTGCCACATAATTATATGCTACATAATTACAATGCAACATACACCCAAAAAAATACCACTCCGTGCCACATAATTACACGCCACACAATTGCACTCTACTGAATACAACATACACTCCTCATAATACCACTCAGTGTCACATAATTATATGCTACAAAATTACACTGCGCTCGACGCAACATACATTCCAAATACCACTCAGTGCCACATAATTACACGCCACATAATTACACTGCACTCAATGCAACATACACTCCAAATACCACTCAGTGCCACATAATTACACGCCACATAATTACACTGCGCTCAACCCAACATACACTCCAAATACCACTCAGTGCCACATAATTACACACCACATAATTACACTCTACGGAATGTAACAGACACTCCACACAATACCACTCAGTGCCACATAATTATATGCTACATAATTACAATGCAACATACACCCAAAAAAATACCACTCCGTGCCACATAATTACACGCCACACAATTGCACTCTACTGAATACAACATACACTCCTCATAATACCACTCAGTGTCACATAATTATATGCTACAAAATTACACTGCGCTCGACGCAACATACACTCCAAATACCACTCAGTGCCACATAATTACACGCCACATAATTACACTGCACTCAATGCAACATACACTCCAAATACCACTCAGTGCAACATAATTACACGCCACATAATTACACTGCGCTCAACCCAACATACACTCCAAATACCACTCAGTGCCACATAATTACATGCCACATAATTACACTGCACTCCATGCAACATACACTCCAAATACCACTCAGTGCCACATAATTACACTATCTATCTATCTATCTATCTATCTATCTATCTATCTATCTATCTATCTATCTATCTATCTATCTATCTATCTATCTATCTATCGCCCTCACTCTATCCACCTATCGATCTGTCTATCGCCCTCACTCTATCTATCGCCTTCACTCTATCTATCGCCCTTACTCTATCTATCACCCTCACTCACTCTATCGCCCCTCACTTTATCAATCTATCTATCGCACTCACTTTATCTATCGCCCTCACACTATCTATTGCCCTCACTCTATCCATCGCCCTCACTCTATCCATCTATCGCCTCTCACTCTATCAATCTATCTATCTATCGCCCTCTATCTATCTATCTATCTATCTATCTATCTATCTATCTATCTATCTATCTATCTATCTATCTATCTATCTATCTATCTATCTATCTATCTATTTATCTATCTATCTATTTCCCTCACTCTATCTATTTATCGCCCTCACTCTATCTATCTATCGCCCTCACTCTATCTATCGCCCTCACTCTACCTATCTGTCTATCTATCGCCCTCACTCTATCTGTCTATCGCACTCACTCTATCTATCGCCATCACTCTATCTATCTATCTATCTATCTATCTATCTATCTATCTATCTATCTATCTATCTATCTATCTATCTATCTATCTATCTATCTATCTATCGATCGCCCTCACTGTATCTGTCTATCTATCTATCGCCCTCACTCTATCTATCTACCTATCTATCTATCTATCTATCTATCTATCTATCTATCTATCTATCTATCTATCTATCTATCTATCTGTCTATCTATCGCCCTCACTCTATCACCCTCCTCTATCTATCTAGCACCCTCGCTCTATCTATCTATCGCCCTCACTCTATCTATCGCACTCACTCTATCTATCTATCGCGCTCACTCTATCTATCCATCGCAGCATCACTCAGGGGCACCACAACATCACTATGCGCTACCATAGCATCCCTGAACGCCACAGCATCACTCGTCGCCACCACAACATCACTCAGCGCCACCACAGCATCAATCTGTGCAAGCATTCAACAACAACTGGTTTAAATATGTTCTCTCAATGTTTCAAGCTTTATTACAAATGTCACCAAAAGATTTTAATATTTCACTTCTGTTCTTGGATTTTCGTCACAATAAAATACACTGAACATTATCTTCACAAAAGTTATTTACAAAAGTTTACGCTATTGCCATTATGAATTACAATAACTTTTATTTAAGTATTAATTATTAAACAAAAATTAAAAGCCATTGTTATTTGTAATATCAATACATCTAAGTCACGTAAATACAACACATATTGCATCACAAATGCTACAGGTGTCCCATTTGCAAAAGTTATAACTATTGGCATTGTAAATGACAAAGCTATTAATTTCGCTATTTTCAAAACAAACACATAAATAAAAAAATTGTCATTTACAATACCAATAACTCAAACTTGCCTAATGCGAGGCCTATTGCATTGCAAATGCTTGTTATTACTGGGGGCCAGTTTTGCAGCACTGCTGGGTGGCGGTTTAGTTAAACAGCAGTGCTTCACACTAGCACCCTTGCCCACCCCCTGATGACCCCCACACCACTGGATGCCGGTCCGATAGAATTGCCAGGGCTGTTTTGTGTTTTCAGTCCGGATCTGGGCAGGACAGTTCACCCTTTACTTCCCTTTGACCCCAGGACATTTGAGGAATAGTATCAAAGCAGTAGTCACAACTGCACGCTTCAAAATTACTGACCAGCATAAAAGCACTCATGCAATTTGGTCAACCATTGTGTTGATGACTTACGCTAACCCAAATTACTAAAACTGCAGCAATGTGCTCTCACCTTCCTTTTCATGAATAGATCTGGCATCTGTTTAGCCAGCTCTCCTCATGCGTCGCATCATCTTTCAGGGCTAAGCACTGTCCACATCTGACTCCTGGTCCACAGCATTCCCAGAATCCTACAGAGCCCCTTCACATGGTATTGTGGTGCATAGTTTTGTTCCATTTAAATAAAAGGCCAAACAGGAAAGCACAGACATATTGTAATGTCCTTGAACTCTGACAACCTTGTCTTGTCCATTCCCTCAGTAGCTTGCAGGACCTCCCCTTTGTCCTGTAGAAATGTACCGTTGCCAGCACATGCAGGGCCGGACTGGCCGTAGCGGGCACCAGGCGTTTTCCCGGTGGGCCGCCAGGGAGGTGGCCGGTTTTGGACCATTGAGGGACGTTTTTGTTACCCTGGACGGTTTTGCAGCATAGATGCAATATCAGTCCCCTGTAACAAACATGTTTTTCACACGCACATTCCCACCCTTCCCCGAGACCAGTCCGACTCAATTGCCAGGGCCAGTTTGTGTTCCCAGTCCGGCCCTGAGCACATGCCTAGGGAATTTCCTTCTCACTAAACATTTCAATTGCACACTGAGCACCTTGCCCAATACCAATTCCTCTCCACCTAGATGGGTGCACAAACATTTTAGTGGGCTGTAGCTTTCATTGGAGCAAAGCACATAAACACTTCCTCATCAAACTATTAATGCACATATTAACTAGTCTCAGCAACAGCATAAATGTTTCCATTCCCATGTGCCAGTATATATTGATTCAGTATAAACTACTTGCCAATTATACTATGGTCATGTAGTCCACTTTCAGATATAGACCGTGGGTAAAGGTTGAGATGGGAGCTGGGACCACTAACGTCAAAGAAACATCTTGTAACATCACCACTAATTGTTCTCAACAGTTGATGTCCATGTTCTTGGACAGCCCTTTCCAGTCCTAAAAGAGAAGTAAAGGAGATAACAGAGAAGCCAAGCAGAAAGTGCCACCCTCGTAGTACAAGCAGACAAGGTGCCTAATCAGCCCCTCAGCTTGACTCTTTTATCTTTCTGTGACTCCAGGAAGTCCACTAACACTGCACCTTTGTTTACATGCAAAAGTTTACTTCCCTCATTGCTGCTGTAGTCGGCAGTTCCCTCTATGTAATGCTAGCGAGCTCAACATATGTGCATTCTGTCCCACATCCAAGAGATCTTTCACAGATTGCCTTGTTGTTTTCACTATCTGAAATTAAAGGAAGGTGTCAGCATTATAAGTACCTTGATCTGCGACAATGTTTCTGCTTTTGTCTTCATACTCCTTGGGGAAAGGAATCCAAGAATTCTGAGAAAGATATTCCTTCCTATATTTTCTAGAACCTCAAATTTTGATTAATATAAATAAAATATTCTTAATTTCTCAAACACATGTCTTTGTCCAGCTGCTGCCTTGCTGTTATCCATCTCTCTTCAGCTCTGTAATTTACTTGTCTTAACGTGGCGTCTTTCCCTCTGTTTGTACTGTTGCCTTTGACTTCCCACGTCAGCCCCTTTATTAATTTTATTATGGGCTTGTTAGAATTTTGTAAATCTTGCAATATTGAAATTAACAATATTTCTCATTGGGGCCCATCAACACCACTGGCCTACAAACGGGGACCACAGCCCCAAGTAATCAATGCTGCTGACGCTGCCAACGTGACTCGACGCGCCAGGAGGCGCACAAGAACGCTGCCAGTCTCACATAGCACGGGAGCTCAAACCACTTGCCTGCAACCGGGGACCTCAACCCCCAGTAATCAACGCGGCTAACGCCGCCAGTGTGATGCACTGTGCCGGGAGGCGCGCAAGAACACTGTTGGTCTCCCGCAGCGCCGTAGCCCATGCCAGCACTTGTCTGCAACCGGGAATGAGGTAAATCGTAACTCATTCATCCTGCTCACTCACCATACACCTACCCAAGGCCAAAGGACTGTAAAATCTGTAGCAAGTCACCCACAAAAGGGATGCACAAATGTTGACCAGCAACTACAGATTATTTCATGGAATGTTGCTGGAATTAGACCGAAACTAAATGGTCTGGAGTGGGGCAAGTTAGTGGACAGCAGTCATATATGCCTGTTCCAATAAACTTGGGTGATGGAGCAAGTACACAGGCTGGAGTTTACTATGTTTAGCATTGAGGCTAGGCGTTTGCCAGCTGGCTACCGGCTGGTGGGTTACTGATTTGGGTTAAGACCCCATTGGTCTGCAAAATTAAGCTACTCGAAGTAGGAGCCCAGGAGATCCTTGGCCTAGATCTGATATCGCCTAAAGGGAACATTCATGTCAGATTAATTACCATATATACCAGGTTTAGTAGCCATCGCAAGCCTTCAGAAACTATAGCAATGCTTTCCAACTTCCTTAATATTTCTAGGAAAGAGTGTTACCTCATTGTAGCTGGCGATTTTAACATGACTTATGAGCCGGTCGACTTTATACAGGAATTAGTTTAGGAGGAAGAGCAAGCCAGGGGTGTAAATAAGCTCCAGATACCTACCATTAAAAAATGTACCAAGGTTGGGCAGCAAGTATTGTCTTTTACTCTAGCCTACGGGGACACCCTCAGATGAGAAAGCAAAGTTTACATTTAAGAGGGGGAATATCAGAAGCAGGATCGACTATATCATGGTGGACCTTGACCTCTGGCCCCCATGTCAACGACATGACTGTCCTAAACCGTGAGGACAGCGATCATAATGCTCTCTTTCTGAGACTACTTGGCCTCCCTATTTTGTGTAGCCAAACTCAACAAGTGATGGCCCCTGCTGTTGTTACTACTAATAACAGGAGAGTCAAATGGCCACCGGTCATGGCTGATGGAAAATTGCTCCCCAAGATCTATAAAGAGGTGGCTCAGATCCTCACGGTACTGAGTGATCCTGACAAAAGCAATGGTCTTATTGTGTCTAGCTTTCAACAATTAACGAATAGTATAAAACCCTATTTTAGCAGACAGTGTGACTCTAACATGCTTAAATGGAATATCGCCCATGGTATAATGAGGAATGTAGAATAGCTAGGAATGATCTAACAGTGGCAGTAAAGCAAGGGATACGAAATAACATCAAAAGTAGAAGGAAGATGTATAAGAGGGCATAGAATGTGGCAAAAAGGAGTTGGGAGGTTGAGAACTGGCGTACACTAGTTAGTTGAAGCCTCAAAACTGAAGGATTGGCAGCTTTTCTGGCACCTTCTGTCAAAACGGTCAATCAAGCAGGTTAGTGAAGATGACTTCTGTATACAATCACATGTCTGGGAAGAGTACTTCCAGAAACTTTATACTGCTATGCCTCTGAACCCGAGGGGGAGGCAGCAGTAGCAGTTAGGGAATGCAACTTAGCACCTGTACAGGAAGGTGCTGTTAGTTTTTCTTTAGAGGAAACTGTAACAGCAATTAGTTTACTTCAGAATGGGAAAGCTCCAGGGCTAGATAGACTCCCAGGAGAACTGTTTAAAGCAGAGTCCAATATCTGGGTACCATTGATTCAAATAGTTTTCAATGCCATCTTACGAGGGGGAAGGGGCATATTCTTTTGACCTGGTAAGGCACGTAAATAATCCCCATATTTAAAAAAGGAGATAAATCGCTATCTTTGGCCACCCATGAAACGTGGGAACGTGTGTGGTGCATCCGTGTGCGAGTATATTCTGCATCGCTGATCCCAGTGCAATTGCTATCAAGCGGCCCCTGCGGGAGCGCAGTGGATATGTTAAGGGGTTTGGTAGTCCTAACAGAACATGCGATGGGAGGGGTGGGATCTCTTTGTCAAAGTGGGTGTCCACCTTGCTTGGTATGGAAAAACTCTTGCTGTCATTGGCAAGAGAGAGTATCAAATACTCAGAGTTATGGCGGCCCTTCCTGTCCTTGTTAGCCTCAGAATTTCATGAGATCACCTGCCCTAGGTACCTTCGACTATTGCGTCTCACAGACACAGAGTAGTAGCAGACCGACGGGGAATGCCGGGGGTTGGTTGAGGATGAGCGGTGGACATTGACCTTGGGTGGTGGATGGGCAAGCCGGGTGGCGGTATGGGGGGAGTAGGGGGAAGAGGTTTCTGTTCTATAGTTTCTTCATTTCTACTTTCCTTGGATTGTAGGATTGCATGCATTAGCCTATGTTGGTTTAAAGATGCACTGGTACCGATGTCCTTATTTGCCTTTGTTCCCTTACCTGTACAACGCCTATATGGGCACTGGCGATGTCTGTACCTTGTGATTATCTGCATTGCAATCCGTTAATAAAAATGATTTAATACTAAAAAAGTAGATAAAGGGGACCCCTCAAACTACAGGCCAATAAGCCTCATAGATATTTCCCAAAAAGTTTTCAGCAAAACAATCCTATCACGTCTTCAAAGCTGGATAGAGGAAAGCAACATTCTTTCTCACCTGCAGGCCGGTTTTAGGGCTTCCACGAACACTTTAGACCAGGTGTTCCGATTTCTTTTGCTCATCTGGAAAGAAGTGAAGATCAGGAGGGGCCATTTGTATGTCCTATTTGTCGACCTTAAAACTGCATTTGATTCCATAGATCATACTAGACTCTGGGCTGCTCTCAGGGACTTAGGACTCCCCTGTGACCTGCTTCAACTATTGGTTCACTTACACCAAGATAACTACGCCAAAGTCAGGTGGACGTCTGATAGAAGTCTTATTAATAACATATTATATCAGTCTCCAAGAGAGTGTGCCAGGGTTGTGTGCTTTCCCCAACCCTGTTCACCTTGTATATGAACGGGCTTATACGCGAACTTTATGACTGTGGAGGTGACCCACCCAGATTATCTGGTAACCTTATACCCTCTTTGCTATTTGCAGACGATACGTTGCTCATTTCCAAAACTCCAATGGGCATCCAGAATGTGCTATCCAAATTCGCTGAAGCATGCAAAGATCGGGGCCTTGAAATAAACTGTTCAAAAACAAAGTTTATGGTTTCTAATGCCTATAAATCCACCAAGGGGAAAGTGAGGCTGGGTACCCAATCTTTAGAGCAGGTCAAGGCCTTCGACTACCTGGGAATCAGAATCAGTGACAATTTAGCATGGGCTCTCCAAATTCAGAGGAGCATTCTGACACTTCAGCACGCCGACTGGGCAATAGTAAAGAGGGGAAAACTCTCAGCCTTCTGCCCAATTGCCCCTATCCTAGAAATACATCCAGCTAAAGGCCTAGGTGCGGCCCTCTATGGGGCAGAACTGTGGGGGTTGATGCAGCTAGAGGTTGCAGAAAAAAAATCTTAAGGCCAATCCTCAACCTCCCAATGAACATGCCCCTATTACTCCTATGCCTTGACCTTGGTCTAAAGCCTATTAGCCATTTTGCAGTCTTAAGTTGCTAATCTTTTGGGTAAGACTCTGGAACAATAGTACCCAGATTCCTGTAAAGGATGCAGTGGAGGAATTATTAATTCTTCAAAGACATAAGGGGGGACTGCACTGGTTTAACAAGGTTAAGGAGTGGCTTTTCAGACTGGGCCTGGGAATAATGTGGGATGACTCGCAGTCCAAGACAAAAAAAATGGTACCCCTGCTTAAAAAAAGTTATTGGGATTTTGTTGATTCTCTTTGCACTGACGTTAGGACACTTAGCACTTTAACCTCCACTTTTTTAAATGTCAAAAGCTGTTTTAAGTTGGATCTGTATATGGATTATATAACCCCCTCCTCCAGGCACGAGCACTTTAATATACAATTTAGGATTGGGGATCTTCCACTGAATGTAATGAAAAACAGTTGGGCAAATGTTACTGTATCCCCTTTGGGCTCGTCTTGTCACTCTGCCCCAGAGACTAGAACATTTTGGGCCAAATGTAGGTAGGCTATTACCGGTCGGTAACGGCCAAAATCGGCCGTTACCGACTGGTAATAGGCTTTTCCTATGTAGGTAAATAACGAATCGGTATTTTCCTATTCGGTATTTACAGAATCATCATTTACCCGAATCGGTAAATGAGTAAATGAGGTAAATGAGATGTAGGAAGCACTGTAAAGAGTGCTTTTGTGCTTTAAGGATTCGTTATTTACCACCAACTATTGGTTGGTGGTAAATAAGGAATTCCAGTGTAAAGGCAAATCTGTGCATTTACACCTGTGCCGTGTGACAGACATACATGAGGGCATGTATTGATGCCACATGTGCACACCAGCACGATTCAGGGGTGCAACAGGGTGTCAAAGTGACACCCTGCCACCCTTGACTATTTCCCTATTTTACCGAATCGGTATTTACCGATTCGGTAATTGACATTCATTCCTATGGGCCGCCAGGCCCATAGGAATGAATGGCAATTACCGAATCGGTAAATACCAATTCGGTAATTACCGAATCTTAACGATTCAGTAATTTTTGCCGAATTATTACCTACATAGGATTTACCGATTCTAAAATACCGAATCGGTAAAATTCGGTACTTTAGAATCAGTAAATCCTATTTAGCCCCAAAATTTTCTTCTGTCCCGCCTATGCAAACTTAAGAAAAAAATTGAATTATCCCGGCCTGCCAACTGCTTTCTTTTTTCATGCACCTCTGATGCTTTACACATATTTAGGTCAGACACAACAAGGTGGCTTGTGCTTTACGCCTGGTGGCAGAAGCCCAAAGTGGTAAAAAATATCCTGACGTAGGTATATTGAATAAGCAGGGTAAGCCAGTTCCAAGGTGACTTATTGGGACAGCAGCGGAATTATGCGGTTGAAATGTTTTTAATGCAGGTGTTTTTAATTGACATCTTTGATTTTACGGTAAAAAAACAAATTGCAATCTTGTTTTGAACGCTGTATATGACCGCAAAGTCAATGTTATCTTAAACTACTGTTTTTTAACATTTTTATGAAATATTCTGTGTTACTTGATTTTATGCATGTGTATGATCATGCTATTGATCAAATAAAATAAAAATAAAAATAAAAAAAAATATATATATATTTCTCATTGTTAGACACTGGAACAGCTGACTCATGATTTTAATTGCCATCTCCTCACAGCCCTTTTGCAGTCATGTATTTCTTAGTGAAGAAATTCTGTTTGTCCTTTATGCCTCATTGCTTATTCTCTTTTGGGACCATTGCCACCACTATTTCGGGTCGACTCTCAAAAGGATTCTGAGGTATTTCTCACAGGCCGCAACTGCAATCAATTACCCTTGTGATAAGCAAACTAGCAACACCTTCTGGCTTGTCACCAAGGGACAGAGGTTCATCTTCCACTCAGATCTGGACAGGTTCTCCTCATGGATTCCACACCAGCTTTTCCTCCCACCACTGCAGTGCCTGGCTACAAGAGTGTCCCTTGGCCTCACACCTGGGGAATAGTGTTTGGTCCCCTCTTGGGTCTCAGTCAGTGATACCATAAACCTGAACCATCTCTACTTCCGCCCCCGACATTGCTGCCGCCATCGCTGACGGATACAAGATCCAGAGGAAAGACCAACCCAAACACCCAGGAAGACTCGCCATCGCACACAATAACTCCCTCCTACTTACCACTTCCAAGACAAACAACTCCTCGTCCCCCACGGAACACCACCATTTCCAGATCCAGACCAGCCCCTGAACCCCCTATGCGGCAACCTCACCTACAGACCTCCCGGAGCATGAACCGTGTTCACCACAACCATCACCGACCTCATAGTGCCCCAAGCCATCGCCTCCAAGGACTGCATACTGCTTGGAGACCTTAACTTCCACCTCGACAACCTCAGTGACCCCAACTCCACCACCCTCCTAGACAACCTCACCAACATCGGACTGAAACAGCTAGTCAACACTCCTACCCACAAGGCAGGACACACCCTCGATCCCATTTTTGCAGGAGGGAACAACATCCACTACAGCCACACCATGCAACCCCCCTGGATGGACCACCACTGCATACACTTCTCCTTCGATAAAGCCACCGCTCATAAACCTACACTACGCCCTCCGTGAAGGAACTGGAGCACTTCAACTCCACCCTGAACCACGATCGCCATCCCACCACAATCAACATCAACTCTGCAGCCAATGAACTACACAGATGGATCACCAACTGCTCAGACAAGCTCGCCCCCCCTACGCAATTCCGACAGACAGCGCCCCATGAAAGCCACCTGGTTCACCACTGACCTCCGAGAATGCACCTGCAGGCGTCTCGAGAAATCCTAGAGAAACAGCAAAACCCCGGAAGATCGGACCACCTACACAAACGCCATGACAGAATATTAACACATCAGATCCACCAAAAGAACCTTCATCTAGAACAAAATCCTCACCAACTCTAGCAACTCGAAGGAACTCTTCAGCATCATTCAGGGATTCCACCAAACCCCCAGGCGAAGCCGCGGACGTCACACCGTCCCAGGACCTCTGCAACAAACTCAGCTCCTACTTCCATCTCAAAATCAAGTCCCTCTACAACAACTTTAACGAACAGACACCAGACACCGAAACCAGCAACACCAGTCAGCCTACCACCTCCCCGTGGAGCCTGGTCACCACCGAAGACACTGCCACAACTATGAATAGCATTCACTCAGGAGCTCCCACGGACCCCTGCCCGCCTCACGCCTTCCACAGAGCCGCCATAGCACCCGAGCTACGACGTACCATCAGCGCTACCTTCGAATCTGGTACATTCCACGATAACTGGAAATACTCAGAAGTCAAGCTCCTCCTCAAGAAGCCCTCTGCAGACCCGACGGACCTCAAAAACTAGAGATCCATCTCTCTCCTCCCCTTCGCAGCTAAAGTCACTGAGAAGATCGTCAACATCCAGCTAACGAACTTCATTTAAGACAACTCCATCCTCAACTCTTTCCAATCCAGATTCCGCAGCAATCACAGCACCGAGACCTCCCTCCTCACAGCTACAGACGACATGCACACTCTCCTCGACTAGGGCACACCGCGGCCCTCATCCTACTAGACCTCTTTGCAGCCTTCGACACCGTCTCCCACTGCACTCTCACCGCCAAACTCCACAACGCCGGCATACAGGGAACCGCCCTCGATTGGTTCCACTCCTTCCTCACTGGCCTAACCCAAAGAATCAAACTCCTTCCTTTCCTCTCTGAACCCACAGAGATCAACAGGGGAGTACCCCAAGGATCATCGCTCACTCAGCTCCATCCTCTTCAACATCTACATGGCCCCCCTCGCCGCCATCGTTATCATCATAGTATGTTATGTTATGTTATGTTACTATTTGTTTTGTAGAGCGCTCAGCTGCTCCAGAGAGCGTCCCGGCGCTAAAGCGTATCCTACGCAACGACACCCAGATCATCCTCTCCCTCATGAAGGAACCTGACACCACCAGACTCAGCTTCCAGGAAGGAATGAAAGACGTCTCATCCTGGATGAGCAACAGCTGTTTGAAGCTCAACTCGGAGAAGACAGAAGTCCTCGTCCTCAAACCTACCCCCTAAGCTTGGGACAACACCTGGTGGCCCACCGCAATTGGCAACTCCCCCACTCCCACAGACCACGCCCGGAACCTCGGCATCATTCTCAACTCCTCCCTCACCATGACCCGACAGATCAACGCCATATCCTCCACGTGCTTCAACACCCTCGGTATCCTTCTCAAGACCTTCAAGTGGATCCCCTGCGAATCCAGAAAGACCGTCACCCACGCACTCATAACAAACAGACTGGACTACGGAAATGCCCTCTAGGTCAGAATCAACAAATCCTTGCTCCGCAAACTCCAGACCATCCAGAACACTGCTGCCAGACTAGTCCTCTGCATCCCATGACATGAACACATCACCCACACCTTTGAGACCTCCACTGGGTCCCCGTCGAGAAGATTGTAACCTTCAAGCTACTCACTCAGGCCTACAAATCCCTCCACAACACCAGACCCCAATACCTCAACAAAAGAGTCTCCTTCCATGTACCCAAGAGAGCCCTCCGCTCCACCGACCTCACCGAAACCAAGCACTTCCACAGAGCCAGAGTGGGTGGAAGAGCCGTCACCTACATTGCGGCAAAGACCTGGAACAAGCTCCTGCTCAACATAGGGATGCTCCCTCACTCTGCACATCTTCAGGAAGAGCCTCAAGACCTGGCTCCTCAGCTGATTTGGAGCTGCACGACCACCCTCCCTCCCCCAGCACCTTGAGACCCTCATGGGTAAGTAGCGTGCTTTACAAATCTCTGATTGATTGATTAATTGATTGATTGATTGACCATAATGAGGGGGTTTGTCAGCTCTAGATTTTGGGCCGTGGCATGGGCCCATGACTCCAAGTCGACGTTCACCAAGGCGACTACCAATTTGCTTAGCAAGACATTTCACTGAGAGAACCCACACTGGCAGAGAAAAAGCTGCATCCAAAGCTCCCATCTCGGTGCAATGCTGGCTCCGCCACAAGTTTTAATGCTGTGTTCTATATCATTCAGAAAAGGGGGTGGTGATGAACAGAGTGTCTGAATTGAGCAGACCACTCTTACCCAGTCCAAAGATCAGGGCTTGATCCATCACCGTTATTTATCTCACTGCCCCATCCCAGCTCAGAACCTGGCTATATGCAAATCAGTCTGTCCCTGGCCCAGTGCATCATGGGAACAGGGCAGACTAAACTACCAAGCCAATTCTTCACCAGAAAGGAGACAAGCTACCGGGGACCGGTTTCTGGCATTTCAGCCGTCTTCGGCCCGGCTTGCTTGAATCCTGATGGAGCAGTGAGAAAGGGACTCATGTCTGAGTATACCCTGCCACACCTATAGTGGCCAAAATCGATTCAGAAAAGGGGGTGGTGATGAACAGAGTGTCTGAATTGAGCAGACCACTCTTACCCAGTCCAAAGATCAGGGCTTGATCCATCACCGTTATTTATCTCACTGCCCCATCCCAGCTCAGAACCTGGCTATATGCAAATCAGTCTGTCCCTGGCCCAGTGCATCATGGGAACAGGGCAGACTAAACTACCAAGCCAATTCGTCACCAGAAAGGAGACAAGCTACCGGGGACCGGTTTCTGGCATTTCAGCCGTCTTCGGCCCGGCTTGCTTGAATCCTGATGGAGCAGTGAGAAAGGGACTCATGTCTGAGTATACCCTGCCACACCTATAGTGGCCAGAATCGATTCAGAAAAGGGGGTGGTGATGAACAGAGTGTCTGAATTGAGCAGACCACTCTTACCCAGTCCAAAGATCAGGGCTTGATCCATCACCGTTATTTATCTCACTGCCCCATCCCAGCTCAGAACCTGGCTATATGCAAATCAGTCTGTCCCTGGCCCAGTGCATCATGGGAACAGGGCACACTAAACTACCAAGCCAATTCTTCACCAGAAAGGAGACAAGCTACCGGGGACAGGAACAGACTAATTTGCATACAGCCAGGTTCTGAAACTGGGATGGTGCAGTGAGCTAAAAAACGGTGTTGGATCTAGCCCTGATCTCTTGACTGGGTGAGAGCTTTCGGCTTAATTCAGAGACTCTGTCCCTCACCACCCCTTGTTGTAAATATTTTTGTCCACCCTAAGCGTGGAAGGGTATTCTCAGATGTGAGACCCTTGCTCATTGCACCATCAGGATTCAAGCAAACCGGGCCGAAGACGGCTGTAATGCCAGAAACCGGTCCCCGGGAGCTTGTTTCCTTCCCAGTGTAAGAATTGGCTTCTGTAGTTTGGTTTGCCCTGTTCCCATCATGCACTGGGACAGGAACAGACTAATTTGCATACAGCCAGGTTCTGAAACTGGGATGGTGCAGTGAGCTAAAAAACGGTGTTGGATCTAGCCCTGATCTCTTGACTGGGTGAGAGCTTTCTGCTTAATTCAGAGACTCTGTCCCTCACCACCCCTTGTTGTAAATATTTTTGTCCACCCTAAGCGTGGAAGGGTATTCTCAGATGTGAGACCCTTGCTCATTGCACCATCAGGATTCAAGCAAACCGGGCCGAAGACGGCTGTAATGCCAGAAACCGGTCCCCGGGAGCTTGTTTCCTTCCCAGTGTAAGAATTGGCTTTTGTAGTTTGGTTTGCCCTGTTCCCATCATGCACTGGGACAGGAACAGACTAATTTGCATACAGCCAGGTTCTGAAACTGGGATGGTGCAGTGAGCTAAAAAACGGTGTTGGATCTAGCCCTGATCTCTTGACTGGGTGAGAGCTTTCTGCTTAATTCAGAGACTCTGTCCCTCACCACCCCTTGTTGTAAATATTTTTGTCCACCCTACGCGTGGAAGGGTATTCTCAGATGTGAGACCCTTGCTCATTGCACCATCAGGATTCAAGCAAACCGGGCCGAAGACGGCTGTAATGCCAGAAACCGGTCCCCGGGAGCTTGTTTCCTTCCCAGTGTAAGAATTGGCTTTTGTAGTTTGGTTTGCCCTGTTCCCATCATGCACTGGGACAGGAACAGACTAATTTGCATACAGCCAGGTTCTGAAACTGGGATGGTGCAGTGAGCTAAAACACGGTGTTGGATCTAGTCCTGATCTCTTGACTGGGTGAGAGCTTTCTGCTTAATTCAGAGACTCTGTCCCTCACCACCCCTTGTTGTAAGTGTTCTATATCATCCCATTCAGTATCCTCTCTTAGATTGCTAATGTGTAAATTGTCCTTCTTAGAGCATTTTCTAGGTCTTGCATATTTACATAGAATAGTGGGATTGAGCTTTGACTGCCTCCAGACTCTTTTCAATGTGTGGAACGTCCATGGATTCAATTTGTGTCATTACTTATTTAACTTTGTTAATGCATTCAGGCAGCGAATTCACCTCTTTGCTACAAACCCCAACTCTGCAGCCAAGTGGGGCCCCAACAACTTAATTTAATTTTTTTATCCCCACTTAGAAGTAGTCAGAATATTACAGTAGATTTTCCTTCATAAGCTAGTAAGATGGGCCTGTCATCATGCAAAAGACTCCAGTGGATGTCTCCGCCTCTGTGGTTATTAGGTCGATCAATTCCTCAAAAACTGGCTTCTCCATCATCTGGATGCAAGCTGTTAGTTTAGGAATTTATTCAGTAGATTTGATTAGATTTTGGCTTTTGTGCGCTTCAGTATTGGCATATGGCTATATGCACTCTAACTGCCTCGTGAAAACATTGACTCTCGGTGTCAACTCCCAGAGTTCTGTGGGGCCTGTTGGAAGGTTACAACCCAGTTGTCATCCTAAGTCAATGATTCCCAAACTTTTGCGACTCTCGGCTCCCTTGACCCATTGGCCGTGGCTCGCTACTATTACTTTATTTTGGAGGGTGGGGGGGATATAAGACCAGCCTCAGGCGTAGTGGCACTTTTCTCCCTGAAAGTAATTGGGATGAAACTGATAAAGGTATTATAATCATGAGTCTAACAAGATAAATCGGCTTCTTCCACTTACTTAGTAGTTTACTAGTACTTACTAGTAAAGCACCCCCCCTCCCTCAAGCGCCTTGAGACCCTCTGGGTGAGTAGTGCGCTATACAAATTTCTGACCATGACCTTACTTTGGGAGAGTTGGAATGTGGGATCCAGTGAAATGTGTATGTCATCTCCCTTGACCTGCCATCATTTAAGCACTATGTTTCCAGCTTTAGACTTGTCACTTACAAATCATCGACATTATGCGTTTAAGTCTAATTAGTTTAACTGAATTCAACAAACCCTTCAACATTAAATGCATTAAAGTGCTTGGTGTGTGGCTCCCCTGGCTAGATTTGGCGTCTCCCCAGGGAGCCATGGTGCACAGTTTGGGAACCAAAGTCCTAAGTCTTTAACCGCCCACTGCAATCTGAGGCAGATCTAGTACTGCGCATTGAGTTTAGCCAGACAGATTGGCATACCTGCATTTGTTGCCATTTACACTCAGCAGCCAGAGAAGACACTTCACCTACAGAACCCATGGGTTCCACTTTATTGTAAGGGTGTTCCTGCCATCCCTCATTTGTCCTTGGTCTCTCTAGCAAGAGTCCTGCCTTTGACAATGGCGATCCTGAGATCACTTAATTTTCCACCTCCATGGAGATGTGACCACCCTATTATCCAGTCCTTCACCACTTGTGGTTTTGGGTTAATTCCAATCCTTTGGTGAATCTCCACAATACTGTTCCATGTGTAACTCTAACCCCACTTCCTAGAGTGGGGGTTCTGCCATGGGTACAGTAGCCAGAAATGGACAACCCCAACTCTATGAGTGCACCAACCCTCTGGATGTTATCCACTCTCCTATTCCAAGTACAACTATAACCCCACTTCTTAGAGCGGGTTTCCGCCAAGGGCACAGTAACCAGAAATGGGCAACTCTAACTCTAGAAGTGCACCAACCCTCTGGTGGTTCTTCACTCTCCTGTTCCAAGTACAAATGTATGTATGTATTTGAGCTTATATAGCGCACAGCTACCCGCAGTGGGTTTCCCGGCGCTTGCTTAGGGAACCCGTCCTGGTATTCCCCTGTGAGATATCCCGGCAGGGTATCCACAAGGTGAAAGCCAGGCATCCCGCCGCGAGGGGCCGTTGTGGAGATTAAGCAAGCTATTGCCCAGAGTCGCAGAGTGTGAACCCGTGAGTCGAGAAGGCACCGGAGCGAGAATTATCGAGTCCGTGGAATTTTTAGCCCAAGACCCGCCGAGACGGGGAATTGAACCCTGGTCCAATGCCGATCTCAGCTTCCGGGTCTGCCGCCTCTAACCCCTGAGCCACACTTCTCCGTAATGTAACCCCACTTTTTGGAGTGGGGATTCCGCCAAGGGCACAGTAACCAGAAATGGGGAACCCTAGCTCTAGGTCTGCATCCCTGCACACAGGGCTTCAAAGTTCAAACCCTGATGCCACACCCATGTGACTTGTTCATGCTACAGTCATATTGTAGAGGCACGGAATGATGGTCCTGGCGTCAATACCTCCTTATCTATCTCTCTGAAACAGTCAAGTCAACACTACTGGTTTCCAGCAACAAACGTTTTAGTGCTTTCTCAAAGGTCAGCTGTCATTCAAACATTATTACAGATGATTGTAGCCAGGAAGATGAAGGCTCTGCTGCCAGGTAATTTTTTTCTGATACTTGGTAGGTTTCGCAGATGGGATGAAAAGCAATAAGGTTTAAGTTATGCTTTCCAGTTATCCTGGGATAATATTTCTCGATATCCTAGAAAGATAAAAGGGGCATTAAACGTTGCTCTCTCTACACAAAGAATAGGGTACATTTCAGTAACCATTACCAAGCCAAAGTAGATTGTGCAGAAGGCTGTTTGTGATGTAGAATTAATTAATTTGGTAACAATTGGATTTTTTTATTTCAGGAGTCAATAAAAGTTCTGTTTCAAGATTTATTACCTTACTGGCCTCAGTGGATTTTGATGGTTGTGCTGGAAGTCATTTGGATATGCCTGACATTCCTATTACCAGTTCCTGGCTGTCCACAGTAAGACATAAATAATATCTTTTTTAACAGTCGTGTTTCATTAGGTAGAATGTAGAATGTTTAGAGAACGTCATTATATGCATGCTAAAGTATTCCTTCCTGTATCACAACTTGTCTTGACTTTTATATGAAAACACTAAATGGCTAAGTGAGAAGCAAAACAATATTTTTCTATTCTTTATCTGTATCAAAAGTAGCTTAAATTCTTGTGATTTGAGGAGAGGTGAGCTCTTTTGACCTTTGTCTTAATTCAGCCACATTATGCTGCATCGTCTACTGTAAAACACATGCAGAGAAAGACAGAATGCCCTGATGGTTTCTGGAACCATAAATGATCTTTATCCCCAAAAGTACTTTAGCAGCTTAATAAGATATGCAGTTTGTTCTGTTGTGAATATAATGGCATTTGTATTGTTTCACACCAATGGGAAATACATTACATGGGTCAAGAAGAAAAAAGGGCAGAGTAAAGGTGCACTAAAGGTTATGGAAGGAATGCTTGCAATTTGTCTAACAACTGGCAATTGCTCAGGGTAGCATCCCAACCTATTGATCTTCTGCTCACCATGCCACCCCAGTGTGCACCCAGCCATTTGCAAATCGGTCTTGACCCTGCTCCAGTAGGAATAGTCCAGCCTGAACTGCCATGCCAAGTCCCCCCTGAACTGAAGCACAAGCAACCCAAGTCCGGTTTCTCACTGATTAGGGCTTATATGTCCGGTATGGCTTTGGTTTCAGTGGAACAGTGAGCAAGAGAGCTACACTTGGGCATACCTTTGCCACCGAAGGCGGTACACCATTCTATGTTCAGCAACAGACACAGGAGCTCTAGTTCTCTTAAGCTTCTGTGGAAGACAGGAGTTTTTATGAACCACAACATGGTGTGTTCCTGTGCTTTCCATCACACCAAGGAATATGGCTCCCACCACAATGTAATATTCTTACTGCTGTTGATGGGGTCATCTGGTAGGGGATTTGGAAATGAGCGCCCTTTTTTGTTCCTACTTGGAGTAGAGAAGGTACTGCCTGTTTGAAATTGCATCCAGACTGAGTTCCTTCTCTGTCCAGTCCTATGCTTCTCTGCTAATCCAGCTAACAAGTGACAGTGCAGTACCGCAGCCACCCATGCACTCACTCCTAGATTGCCCTATTCACTTTCCCACTCCTTTAACTGCCCCTTCTCCTATGCTGCTTCCCCACAATCACTTTCACACTTCATCCACTGACCATTTGATCATGTCATCCATTCATGTCTCGTTCATTCATCCAGCCACCCATCAATCCATGCTCTAAGTGTCCTCTTAAACCATGCACTCACTTATATATTCATTTATCTGCATTCACCACAGAAATTCTAAATGTTTTTGCTTTGCAAGGACGAGTTTTTCTGTTATGATCCAATATCATAAAGCCATTTAGATATTTTTTTAAAAACATGGATGTGAGGAGGGACTCACCGATGTATCCCCATGGGCGGAGTCTCCCCGAGATCAGCCTGATGTGCGAGGGAGTCGGTACGACAGAAGGAATCCCGGTCCAGAGCGTAGACATCCATGCCTTCTTTCCGTGTCTCTACAGAGAGCTGGCAGCCAGGACCCGGAAGGGGTTGGGATCGACCCCGGAAGTGACTATGGAGAACCAATGAAAGAGAGGGACCGTAAAGAAGAGGGGGGCACTCGTTGGGAGCGGAGACGGAGGAGAAGACGCCAGGAGGAGAAGCGGACGAGAAGAATCCCTGTGACCGGACCAGCGTGAAGGAGCCAAGGGGAGAAGAGGTCGCGGACGAGGAACCGGGCGAGCCATGGTGTGAGGACTGGTGGAGTCCCCTGGAGGATGCTGGAGAGCGGCCGTAACTCTGGAGAGTTACGGCAGGGTCTGTGAGTGAGGGGTAACGGGAATTGGAGGGTGGAACTCGGGAGGAAGAGGGGAGGTGGTAAAGGGAGGGGCACGGGGAGGTGAACTTGCACATAAAAGATTGACTTGAGCACATTACCGCGTTGGAGGTGGGGCTTTATAGATAACCCCTATCTTGCCCGTGACTCACTGTACTTGAATGATTACTGCCTCCAAATACTTTGTTGGTCGTCCTTACAGGAGGTATTGCCTTTCACTTAAGTTTGTGGCATTCTGGTGATTTTCCTCACACTGGTCAGACCTCTGGTCAGTCCCCTCGACACAATAACCCTTTCCCGAATCCACTAGCCCTAAGATACCTCATATAAAACACTATCTGGTGTGGTGACGGTTTAATCCTTAAAGTCACTTAGGAACTAGTGTTCTGACGGCCCCTTCTTTTTCGAGCCTCCAGGGAAACCCCTTGGACTCCGACGACGAGGAGCCTGGACCATCGCCCTTAACAACACTGATACAAGGGGAAGAAACACCAGAGGAAGAATATTGTGACGCAAGAACATTTGTTTCCCCTGAATTTAAGCCTATTGAACATAAACCACTACCTGTTCGCACCTACCTACAGCCTCCTCGCCTGTTTATCAAACCTGTGCTCCCACAATGGATTTATTCAGTTCCTTGGCTAACTATCTAAGTAAGACTTTTGCCAGCCATCAACTCCAATAGGCATGTTCATTTCATTCATGCATAATCTAAATCAGGGGTGTCAAACGGTTAGCTCATGAGCTACTGGTAGCTTGCCAGTAGCCTGGAAGTAGCTCCCTGAAGTTCAGCCTGGCTCAGTACTTAATTCAGGGGGGCTGCTCAAGCCATATTGAAGTCACTTGGCAAGAAAATAATTTGTATTTTGTCATTGTGTTAACTCAAAATGGTCAATCCATATTTGAAATAAAATCATGTATTTTGAGAAACTGATATGCTGATGTTTTGAAAAAAAATGATTGAACATCCAAAATATATTTAAACTGCTCTTTGAATGATCATTCATACTGAGTTGTAGAGATTTATAGCTTATAGTATTTTCTTTGGGCCTGTGGGCACTTACTTCTGTGATTGTTATGTAATTAGTCCCTTGGAGTCTTTTTTTCTGACACTGCTGTTAGTAACCCCGTCTTCTGCGTAAGGTGGTTGGTGTTCACTACAATATTGGATTTTAAATATCGTCCAGCCAAAATATTGTACCCAGAATATAGACTACCACAATATTATGACGGTAATTATGTGGAGGTAAGTATAGTTTTATTTCTGTTTTTAGCTCTTCAGCTATTCATCTTGAAGATACTTATATCGTCAAAGACAGTAGATGTGGAGTTTAGAATAATAGGAATATACCTATCTATATATGTGTCTTCATGATATTGTAGTAGTCCATGTTCTAAATATGATATTTTGGCATCACTCAATAATGTGACCTACATCTGGGATGCTCCCACAAGGTGTGGCCACTATTATGATTGTCTCTGATGTGATCCCTACTGTATCAGTTTATAAAAGTCATTAATAGCTCCGGACTATTTTCATCTATTAGACGTAAAAAAGGTTGGAGACTCCTGATCCAAATTAACCTGACTGCTTCATTTCTTCCAATAAGAAGATATTAAATAAGCAGACATAATTAACTTTTCCAACTTTAAATTTCTTAACTATGCCAAGAATATCAAGATCCAAACCACAGTTGCGAATCAATTAGCATACCATCTCCACAAGATGAGAATATTGTAATGCCTTTATCACTTTCGCTTGGCCAAGCAATATGGTTAACTGGGTGCAGTCCCCAGAGGCGTCAGCGAAAGCCTCTGATCCCCTGAAAAATCCTGATGTGAAAACAAGTAAGGAGACCCCAGACCAACATTTAGTAGAACATGAAGCATTCTGAACAAGAAATGTGTTGAATAAGCATGGATACTTCAACAGGCCTAGCTAAAGCTGAAGTACAAAAGAGTTCCTGCACCCAATCATCCAGCTGCCTTTATGGGAAAATGGTACCAGGAGTGCTTTAAACCCAAAGATGGACAGGTGTCAATGCAGACTGAGGGCGCCTGGCACTGAGCACTGCTATCTATGACAACACATACAGACCTCATGGAAGACCAAAGAAAAGACGCAAGGCTTGAGCTCACAGGCTACTGGATGGGACCCAGAGGTGCTGGTCTGTCCTTGGCTTCAGGTATTCACAAAGCGTGTGTGCAATGGGAACAGTAGAGCCTACTCTTGGCAGCAGCTGCTCGGCCTCCTTATTGGTCTACTGCTGCTGCTACCTGGCTGCTGAGAAGAGGCAAGCCCACAGGAGTTGTGATTGGGCACGCTAATGGGTGCCAGATATCAGTTGCTTAGTAGAAGGAAGCATATTCAATATTCAAGCCAGTTACTATTGCCATTACAGCAGTACGGTCTGATGTTGCAGTTAGGGAGCTAGAAATTGCCATCACCATCGTCCCAAAGGTCCAAATCTGAAAGAGACACGTTAGTGATAGATTCCTTACCTTAGAATATCCCCAGGCGTCAGACTGGATCCGGAAATTTTTGCGTAGCAATACCCCTGCGCGCTGGTAGGCGTCGTCTGCGGCTCCGCGTCCGTCGTCGGCGTCGTGAGCGCCGGGATGACGTCATCGGAGTATATAGACGGCGCCCATGCGCGCTGACGTCAGTTCTTCTTTTTTCCGCGCCAGCTAGCGCAGATCCGGAAGAAGCTCTACCCCCAGTCACTTTTTGACTGAAAACTTTTTTGATCTTTTTGATCCTCTACTTAGTCGTTTCTCGACTATCGGTGCCAGGGATGCCCGGGTTCAAGCCTTGCTCGAAGTGCGGCCGACTCATGTCGGTCACGGACCCCCATCGCCGGTGCCTGAAGTGCTTAGGCCTCGACCACGACGATCGAACCTGTGACGACTGCCGGGCCCTGACGTCGAAGGCTAGGCGGGAGCGGTCCCGCAAGCGTCTCGAGCTGAGGCAGTCGGCCCCGCGCCGCTCCAGGTCCCGGTCCCGGTCCCACGGGAGGTCGAGGGACAGGTCGCGAGGTTGGAGTCATCGACGTTCCGGGAGTGGTCACCGATCGTCTGGTTCCAAGTCCTCAGGTAAGAGGCATGAGAGGTCGGAGCGACACCATCGGTCCTCCGACCCGCCCCGTCGCTCGCACGATGCGACCGGGGATTCGGGCGACACCGCCCACGCGGCTCCGCGGGAGTCGCAAGCGTCGCCGCCTGCCCCACACCTTCGGGTCCCTGGGCACGGCGCGTCGCAGGAGGAGGTCGAGAGGTACCTCATGGCCATGAGGGCCCTCCCTCCTCAGTCGGTTCCCGTGGCGCCTTCGGGCCGATCGGCTCCGTCTGGAGGTCCTTCCGGGTCGGGCGCTTCGGCCCCGACGACGTCGGGTGCTTCGGCCCCGGCGCCGCTGGCGACTTCGGTCCCGGCGCCGCGCGACCTCGCTGGATCCGGCTCCGGATCCGGGACCTCGCCGGTCGACCCTGCGACCTCACCGGCGACGTCCCTTCAGGTGTCGTCCCCGGCAGCCGTAGTGGTTGCCGACCCCAATGCTTCCTACGGTCCGCCTCAGGCGTCGGAGGGGCGCCGCTGGGCGCCGATTCCGTCGGCCGTCGGAGAATTCTATCTCCACGAGGAGGCCCTGGCCGTTAATCCTGGTCTCCAGGAGCTGGGTGACGAGGAGCAGTGGGAGGGGTCCGAGGACCCTCTGGCACGTGATTGCCAGTCTCATCAGGACTGGACATATGAGCTTGGGGAGGCCAGTGGTATTGACACATCGCCAGACACTGGATTTACGTCGCCCCCGACTGTGGCTTCGGAGGCGGGTTCTGCTTACAGTGTAGTGTTGACGAAGGCAGCTAAGGCCCTACACCTTGAGCTCCCCGTCGCGGCCGTGAGGACTAATCTCCTCACTGAGGTACTCAAACAGCAGTCCGGCTCCGCGGAGCCCCTTCTGCCGTTCAATGAGGCCTTGTGTGACGTTCTGCTGGGCCCTTGGTCCAAGCCCGCCACAGGTCCCCCTGTGGATAGGAACGTGGCCAGACGCTACCGCCCGGCACCGGGCGACCCTTGCTTTTTGTCCACCCACCCCACCCCAGAGAGCCTGGTCATCCAGGCCTCCAACTCCCAGTCCGCATTCCCGTCGGCCCCGCCCGACAGGGAATCCAAGAGATTTGAGCAGTTCGGGAAGAAGGTCTTCTCGTCTGTGAGCCTGGGGCTCCGGTCAGTGAACACCAATTGTCTCTTGGGCCGCTACACCCACACTCTGTGGGACACGGTTGCGGAGGTGCTGCCACAATGCTCTGAGGAGGTCAGGGCTAAACTCAGCCAAACCCTTGCGGACGGCCGAGATGCGGCACGCTTTTCCATCCGGTGTGGGCTGGATACCACGGACTCACTGGGCAGGGCGATGGCAACGACGGTGGCGGTTCGACGCCACGCCTGGTTGAGGTCCGCCAATTTCTCGGCCGATGTCCAGGCCACTCTCCTGGACATGCCGTTTGATGGCCGTCGCCTCTTCGGCGACTAGGCAGACCATGCGCTGGAACGTTTTAAGGACTCCAGGGCCACGGCCAAGTCCTTGGGCCTTGCGGCCCCACGCCAGCAATCGGGTGCCTTTCGCTCCTTTCGTGGCCACGGAAGGGGCGCCCCACCACGGACCGTCAGCCACGCGCCGCAGAATGTTCAGCAACGCGGTGGCGGCCATGTGACGCCTGTGGGAGGCAGGGTTCGCCATCACCTCTCCCACTGGCATACAGTCACTTCGGACAGGTGGGTGCTGCAAATTGTCCGAAGGGGTTTCTCCCTCCCCTTCGAGTCTTCCCCTCCATCCATGCCACCTCAATGCCACCGTGTGTCGGGGGATCACTTGCGACTTCTGCAAGAGGAAGTTTCGGCCCTCTTGGCCAAGAGGGCCATCGAGCGCGTTCCTGGGCCAGAAGTAGGACGTGGCTGTTACTCCCACTACTTTCTGGTACCCAAGAAGGGCAAAGGGGGCCTACGCCCTATCTTGGATCTGCGGAACGTCAACGGCTTCCTCCGTACGGAGAAGTTCAAGATGCTCACTTTGGCTCAGGTCCTGGCTGCCCTGGACCCAGGAGACTGGATGGTAGCGTTGGACTTGCAGGACGCCTATTTCCACATCCCCGTCCTGCCGGCCCACCGGCGTTACCTGCGGTTCACGGTAGGCCACGAGCACTTTCAGTTTACCGTGCTCCCCTTCGGCCTTACCAGCGCCCCACGGGTGTTCACGAAGGTGATGGCGGTGGTCGCAGCCCATCTGCGCAGGCAAGGGGTGTCAGTCTTCCCCTACCTCGACGACTGGTTGTTGAAGGCGGGCTCGCCCCAGACAGTCGTCAGCCACCTCCAGACTACGGCCGACCTCCTGCACTTGCTGGGGTTCTCCATCAATGTGCCGAAGTCACACCTGTGTCCCTCTCAGAAGCTCCTTTTCATCGGAGCGGTTCTCGACTCGGCGCAGTTTCGGGTTTACCCACCCGAGCAGCGGGTTCGGGATATTCAGGCTCTGATTCCTATCTTCGGGCCGTTATCCCGGGTCTCGGTCAGGTTGACGCTGCGGCTTCTGGGACTGATGGCCTCCTGCATCCTTCTGGTGCGTCACGCCAGGTGGCGGATGCGGGCTCTGCAGTGGGACCTGAAGTTTCAGTGGGCCCAGCGTCAGGGCAACCTGTCCGATCATGTCCTGATCTCGGAGGGCACTGCGAAACAACTGCAGTGGTGGCTCACGGACCGCGACTGGGTCAGTGGCAGACCCCTCTCTCTACCCCAGCCGGAGCACGTAGTTGTGACGGACGCGTCCCTCCAGGGCTGGGGAGGCCACATGGGAGAGGCGGAGATCAGAGGCCTCTGGTCTCCGGCGGAGTCCCGGCTCCACATCAACCTTCTGGAGCTGCGGGCGATTCGTCGTGCACTGAAGGCATTCCTCCCCTCTGTCAGGGGGAGCGTGGTGCAAGTGTTCACCGACAACACCACCGCCATGTGGTACTGCAACAAACAGGGCGGTGTGGGGTCGTGGACCCTTTGCCAGGAGGCTCTGCGCCTCTGGCAGTGGCTGGAACATCAGGGCGTGACTCTGGTGGTTCAACACCTGGCAGGTTCTCTGAATGCCAGGGCGGACGAACTCAGCCGCCGGTGCATGATGGATCACGAATGGCGTCTGAACTCGGACGTGGCGCAAGGTCTCTTTCGACAGTGGGGAGAGCCTTGGTTAGATCTATTCGCCACAGAAGAGAACGCGCAATGTCAGCAGTTCTGCGCGTTGGAGTTTCCAAGGCGGCACTCGCTCGGAGACGCTTTTCGTCGCGAGTGGAGCTGCGGCCTGTTGTACGCCTTTCCGCCTATACCACTTCTGCCCAGAGTGCTGAAGAAGATCAAGCGCGACCGGGCCCAAGTTATCCTTGTGGCTCCGGACTGGGCTCGAAGATACTGGTATCCCGAGCTACTCAGCATGTCAGTCGATCCCCCGATTCGTCTGCCTCTTCGGGAGGACCTTCTGTCGCAGCAGCAGGGGACGGTCCTGCACCCGAACCTGTCCAGTCTCCACCTACAAGCTTGGAGATTGAGCGGCGGCAGTTGAGGCCATTTGACTTGCCTCCCGAAGTCTGTGACATCATTCTGGCAGCCAGGCGTCCCTCCACTAAGTCGGTATACGCCTGCCGGTGGAATAGATTTGTGGCATGGTGCGCAGCAAAGGCTGTGGATCCCCTCTCTGCACCCCTTTCGGAAGTGCTGCTCTTTCTTCTTTCCCTTGCCCAGCAGGGCTCTGCTCTGGGCACTCTTAAAGGGTACCTCTCTGCTCTTTCAGCCTTCTTGAGGCTACCAGATCAGCCTTCTTTGTTCAAGTCCCCTATAGTGAGTAGATTTCTGAAGGGCATCACACACATGTTCCCTCCTGTTCCCTTCGTGATGCCCCAGTGGGACTTGAACCTTGTTCTCACCTATCTGATGTGTGCTCCCTTTGAGCCACTTCATAACTGTCCTCTTCGTCTCCTTACGCTGAAGACGGCCTTCCTGGTTGCCATCACCTCTGCCAGGAGGGTGAGTGAGCTCCAGGCTCTTTCTTCTTCTCCGCCTTTCCTGTCTGTTCATCCTGATAAGGTGGTGTTGCGTACACGACCTTCCTTTCTGCCCAAGGTTGTCACGGCCTTCCACATCGGGCAGTCCATCACCTTGCCCACCTTCTTTCCGCCTCCGCATCCCTCGAAAGAGGAGGAGAGGCTCCACCGTCTGGATCCAAAACGTGCGCTCTCCTACTACCTGGACCGCACTCGCCAATTCCGGGTGGATGACCAACTCTTCGTTGGTTACGTGGGCGCGAAGAAGGGAAAGGCTGTACACAAGAGGACCATCTCCAGGTGGATCATCTTGTGCATCCAAGCATGCTACTCCATGGCGAGGAAGGAGCCCCCGGCTGGATTGCGGGCTCACTCCACTCGGGCCACGGCAACGACAACTGCCCTAGGCCGCGGTGTCCCCCTGCAGGACATCTGTCAGGCAGCCACGTGGGCCTCGCTGCACACGTTCGCAAGACACTACTGCCTGGACAGTCAAGTCCGGAGGGATGGCTTCTTTGGCCGTTCCGTCCTCCAGGACTTTCTGGTGTGATATTGGTTCGCAGACCCACCACCGGGGTTGGTATTGCTGGGGTATCTATTCTAAGGTAAGGAATCTATCACTAACGTGTCTCTTTCAGATGCACAAGTTACTACTTGTGTAACGATATATCTGTAAGAGACATTAGTTAGTGATAGATTCCTTACCGCCCTCCCATCCTCCCCGTTCTGCGAACCGATATTTAGGGTTAAGGTCATCCCCTTTCAGGGCCCTAGTTTCAATGGCACCAGTGTTAGTTCTATCATGGCTCTGCGTATCTGGCGCGGAAAAGCTGTGTTATCAGAACTGACGTCAGCGCGCATGGGCGCCGTCTACATACTCCGATGACGTCATCCCGGCGCTCACGACGCCGACGACGGACGCGGAGCCGCAGACGACGCCTACCAGCGCGCAGGGGTATTGCTACGCAAAAATTTCCGGATCCAGTCTGACGCCTGGGGATATTCTAAGGTAAGGAATCTATCACTAACTAATGTCTCTTACAGATATATCGTTACACAAGTAGTAACTTGTGCATTAGGGAGCCAGTCTTTCTCCAGGTCAAATCACTAGGATAAAACTGCATGTAGACCTTTTTCTTATAAAATGAGCATTAAACAACAAAATTCCCTAACAAACAGTAACAACTGTCAGCAACTACTTCAGAGTTTAGAGGGGGGGGGGGTGTTCCCAAGTTGGGAAATAAGTTCATTTGTTCATTTATAATTGTTAATTCAAGTTGAGGGAGTGAATCAGAGGGTGGGTGGAGCTTTGGGGCGGGGTTCTGAGTCCCCAGACCAGGATTGGGTTGTGAGAATCAAGTACTACTTTTTGTGGGTGGGGGAGGTTGGGGGTTTACGATTTGGTTTTGTCGGGGTTGCTGACGGGTCTGGTCTTTATTGCACTATCAGAGGTCAGAGGAGAGCGCGTCAATACTATTGGGGGTCCCCCACACGACAACCGGGTGCTGCGACATCCACAGCTGCAGACACATGCCAGGTGATACACAGAGATATAAACTAATAACCTGGAATGTACGGTGGCTCAATAATAGGGTCAAGGTGATCCGGGTGGCAACCAATCTTAGACGCTATGGGATAAGTATAGCCCTGCTTCAGGAGACGCACCTATGGGGAGACTGTCTTAAATATGTCCAATGCAGGTGGAGGGGGCAGTTTTTCGCTACTTCCTACTCCGGGTTTGCCAGGGGGACACTGGTTTGGGTTGCACCGGGGTTCCCTTTCAGGTTCTACACACTAAACAGGATCCTGAAGGAAGGTGTGTGATGGTGGAGGGGACGTTGGATGGCGCATTATATGCTTGGTAAATGTCTATGCCCGAATAGTGATGATGGTTTTTTTTTAAGTTGAGTCTTAGGGCAGTTGGATCTGGATCCAGACACGGAATTGATTGTTGCAGGAGATTTTAATTGCGTCCTTGATGGGGAACTAGATAGACATCGCCCAAAATTGGATGCCAAACCCAAACTCAGAAGAGGCAATGGGCCAGATGCTTCAAAACTATGGCTACTCATGTCACACGCCGGCTGCCAATATCTATAGCAGACAATACTACTTCTTTAATCAACAGACGGCGGCGCATCAGATAGTGGAAACGCAATATCTGGCCCTCTACTTGTCTGATCACTCCCCGCTCCTAATAACGTACTCTCTGGGCCGACGAGGTCTAAGATACCACTGTGGAGGCTCAAAACCGAAGCCTTTGGGGACCTGATAAGGACGCCATATTAAACGGGCCGGAGGCCTATTTCCAGACGAACTGGGGCTCGGCCAGCACCAGGGCAGTCGAATGGGACACGATGAAGGTGGTGATACGGGTGGGTATATATGTCCACAGAAGTGCGTGTTAAGAAAGTGCTGAAGCGCGACCTATGCAACATGAGGAGCGCTTGTCGGCACTGGAGAAGGAGCATCCCATGAACAAGGAGGGCTCGGCTGAATGGGAGGAAATGCAACGACAAATAGGGGATATCTGGGACTCACTTGGCAAATTCAACAAAAATGCGAGCAGATGCCGCTGGTATACAGAAGGAGATAAGGCTGGGCGGCTACTATCACGCCTGATTCGGGCAGAAACTCATTCCCACCCGATCCTGGCTCTGAAAAATGACCGTGGCCAGGTGATAAATACCAAGTACGGTGGCTGGTCCACGATGACCAGTACGGGTTTATACAAGGCAGAAATACGCTGCAAAATATCTACCGCCTCGCCCAGGTTATGCAATCCCTGGAGGGACAGGGCCATCAGAGCACCTTAGTGTTTCTCTATATAGAACAAGCGTTCAACTCGATCAGGGGGGACTATCTATGGCAGGTAATTTTGAAAATGGGATTGGGTGTGGGGTTCGTAAATTGGATAAAATTGCTCTACGCCCGTCCGATGGCGAGGGTTCGCACAGGACGATGTGTATCAGACATAATATCCATAACTAGGGGGACGCGGCAAGGATGCTCGCTCTCCCCCTTGTTGTTCGCCCTGGCAATGGAGCCATTGGCTTGCCACCTCCGTTTGGTACTTGAGGGACAGGGCATAAAGGTGGGGGGTTCGGAGCATGTTGTGTCACTCTACGCAGACGACGCGTTAATATACCTGAATCGGCCGACCCAATCCTTACCGACCTTGATCGCTGCACTGACGCAGTTTGCTGCCGCCTCTGGGCTTTCCATTAACAAAACAAAATCCCAGCTTTACGCAATTGGACCGGAAAGTGAATGGAGGGGAGACCAGCACCCAGTGATGGAACTTCCATGGGCAGGGGACACACTCCAATATCTGGGGATATGGCTCGGTAGGACTGAGGCAATTTTTTACCAGCACAACATGGGGAGGATAATCCGGGGCCTTCGAGGTAGTATTGCCTTTTGGAACACACTTAAACTCTCCCTAATGGGAAAGATCGCCTTGATAAAGATGGTGGTCCTGCCTCGATGTCTCTATACAATGCAAGGTTCCTTTTTTGAACTCCCGTACAGGGTATTCAGGTAGCTGGATGCACTCCTTGTCCTAATATTATGGAATGGGAAACGATGCCGAGTTAGTCTAGAGATCATGAAGCGCAGGTGGGGCAAGGGGGGTCTAGAGATCCCAGATTTAGAATTATATTACTTTGCATCGCAACTGCAGCATGCCATAGCCTGGTTGGATACGGATCCCTCCTGGGAGAGGTCGCTGCTGGAAGGCACATATGGGAACCAGCAGTTAGGAGCGCTTCTCTGGCGGGCGGGGGGGGGGGGGTTTACCGAGACCATAGTCCACCATTGGTGCTACTAGTAGCGGCAATATGGAACCGAGTGGTACGAAGACTTATCCAGGACCAGCCGTTTGCCCCGGAGGCGGACTTTTGACTAATGCCGCCCTTTGCTCACATAGACCAGATTATGTCAACGGACAAATGGAAAGATGGAGGCTGCCTGATGCTGTCTGACCTCTACCCGGACAATAAATGTATCACTTATCAGGAGGCGGTGACCAACTTTGAGCTGGGATCGGGGCAGTTTCTGCAATACGCTGAAATAGCAGCAATGGCGCGGCACCTGTGGCCTTCGTTTCCAGACGCTCCAGGGCACACCGACACCCTGGTTACTATGATCACCATGGCGGGGGCGGAAGTTTGTTACTCACCTCTACAGGGCGTTGAGAGAAGATAAAAAGAATGCCCCCTTAAAAATAGAGGACAATTGGCAGCGGGTGTATCCACAAGAGATCACACCACGAGACTGGGAAAAGATACACAAAAGTGTGCGGAAGGTGTTGGTATCCAATCGCTTCAAACAAATCCACTATAATATATTACATATGACCTACCTCTCACCTAGACGGCTTCAGGCCATCAACGGTTCCAGGGATCCCCACTGCCCTAGATGTTGTAGCGCGCAGGCAAATTTTCCATACATGGTGTGGACATGCCCAACGATCCAGACGTACTGGACAGCGGTCCTAGAGGACCTGACCAGGATAACAGGGTGAAGAATTGCACTGGACCCGCACGCCTGTCTCTTGGCTTGAATCTGCAAGATCCTAGACGCAAGACAAGTAGGAGGTTTCTGGTTCAGGGCCTCGTTATAACCAAGAGGCGTATCACGATCCATTGGTTAACCCAGCAGGGGCCGCTACTGGCGGAAGAAGGGTACATGCGTAACACCAAAAGAGTAACCCGTGGTGCTACTGGCATGGGGGGTGATGATTCAGGAGATAGCGGGACAGACCTCACAATCCACACAAGAAAGCTCAGAGCTGATGCCTTTCATAGGGGGGACGGCTCCAGGTCACAGGGGAGAGACACAAGGAGACCCAGCATAACCGATAAGATGCATAGACCTCAGTTATCCACACCCGGCATGGGGAGGAGGGAGGTATTGACAGGGGGCGTTTCTGGAGGGAGGGAAGGGTAAGGGGAGGGGGAGTTTAACTACAGTTGAGTTATAATGATGTTCATAAAAAAAAATGAAGAGAACCGTGAGAGCAGAGAATCCTCTACAGACATGACCTTAGGCCTACCAGATGACATGTATCACTGTTAAAGCGCTCACCACCTCGGCTGAGGTGGACGAGATGTATGGCTGTTTTTGTACACTGTTTGCTGATTCGGAAGAAAAACTAATAAAGAAATTTGGGAAAAAAACTTTCAGCAACTACACAAAGCAACACAGATTAAAGTCTCAGTTGAACATATTGAGAAAATTAATTTATTGCTCACACATTTGTCTGAAAAAAAGTAAATAAAAGAATAATGTTGGCGAAGAGAAGGGCCTCGAAGATACAGGATTGCCACGTTTAGTGTGGATCCTGATCCAGGGCCCATTCTCCACGTGGTGAGTGTCTACATTAGCAGGAGTAAGCTGTGGCTGCTCTGGAAGAGGCTGAAGAAAAGCTGTTTGGCCCCCGATTGTCTCAGTTTCCCATGCGCTCTCCTGGTGCAACACGCCTGTGAAAATTGGGATGTTAGCATGGTCAAGGATAAGTTGCATAAGGCCTCACAGAATAGTCATATCACAGTAACCTACAACACACTGGGGAATACATATGGCATAGCTCAACCTAACGCAGAAGAATAGAGGGCAGCTGCTCAGTAGTAGGTAGCTTTTTCATCTGGTAAAATTCTTTAGGATGATAGTAGAATACTGGAATGTAAGAGTATTTAAAAGACAAGAGCTGGTAGGCTCTTGGAAAGAGCTGGACTCGAAACAATGTTTGCTGAGCCTCCTTCTGCTGTCAAAGGATGGAAAGATCGGACCAGAATAGCTGCTTACAGCCTCTTGGTTGCCAGGAGACACACTGGATGTAGGCCTGAAATGCCTGTTCCTTCCAACAGTCATAAGATATGATTGTATGGTTAGGATTTTTTTTAGGCCCCCTAACCAGACATGAGGCCAGATTACTAGCTGTCAGCACCTAAATTATTTGGGTGTGGGAACACTGGGACAGATTTTACACGCTGTTAAATCTGGCTGGTAAAATCATGGGCATATCAGGTTGCACTCGTGTCTGTGTCCCTGCAAGAACACAGTTCTATCTGACACCCTCCCTAACTCCCAACTCCTCCACACTCAGGGCCTTATCTCTCATTTACCACTTGCTTAGAGCAGGAGGTAAAGGGGAATGGATTTGTCCTTGTATGTCATTTTGTACCCTTTAATTCCAAATCCGCATGTTACTCCTGAGTTTGTGGTCAAAACTCTGGACAGCTGGATTTAAATGTGGAGATGCAGCCAAAACTGTTATTTCATGCCCCCTGTATATCAACCCCCATATCTGGCCCACTTGAAATCAGGTTCCAAGTCATAACGTTTACCTGTAAGTTACAACAGAGTTTATAATCGTGCCCTGAAACAGCAAATTGGCAATGTGAGGTTACTGAAGACATTGAAAACATATCCTATGACTAAGCTTTCCTGTCCCAAGCATGGCAGCCCCTTTCATTCTGTAATATTTTGCAGTCTATTGCATAGGTATTCAGTTGTATAGATCCTTTTACATCTGCACAACTTCTGTGTCGTCATGGCCATAAAAATTACCAGAAAAAATATTTGAGATTACCTTCTCCTGACATCGCTAGACTTATTGATAGTATCATTATAATATCCACAGCCTGACTAATTATTTCACTACTTCACATTTCTAAGAGTGTAACCTAAAAATGCAGTTTTCTGATCTTCAGTATTACAAAAAGGCACTAGGTGAATTTGTTCTATGAACATTTCTTTCAAGGAACAGAATACTAGTAAGTAACTGGCCACTCTGTTCTTTCAACTTATCCATTAGATTACATGCAGTAGGGTACAATTCCCAGTGTTTTTTGTAAATGGCTAATGTGTTCAGATCATTGTGAAATAGCTTGTTTTTGTTCCCTGTAGGGGTTATCTTGGTCCTGGTGGCATTGGTGATTTTGGAAAGTACCACAATTGTACAGGAGGAGCAGCCGGATACATCGATCGCTCGGTCCTGGGAGAAGAGCATATTTATCAACATCCATCTCCTAATGTGAGTGAATCATTTGGTGTAATAAAACTGTATCAGATACTGTGAAATATTCTAATCAGAGGCAGTTCATTTGTAGAAAAAACAAATAATATATCCTGAGCTAAAAGTTCATCAATATCAAAGTCCAATTATTAAATCCAAAGAATCAGAGTATCTTCATTTCATCTTCATTTATTTTCCATTCTTAAGTAAATCCAATCTTCACCGAGAGAACATACAATAGCCGCTGCAGCGGCTATTGTATGTTCTCTCGGTGAAGATTGGATTTACTTAAGAATGGAAAATAAATGAAGATACTCCGATTCTTTGGATTTAATAATTGGACTTTGATATTGATGAACTTTTAGCTCAGGATATATTATTTGTTTTTTCAACTTGATATCTGTGGCTTGTCTTTATGTCACATTGTCTGGTTCTGGGTGGGTGACCAGGACCTTATCATTGGAGCTAACCAGATATTGTGTTACACTAACAGTATTTCTTCCCAGCGCAATTAACTCTCATTCACCTGTTCTCTTTGTTCTGCAGTTCATTTGTAAATGTTTTCTTTTTATTGAACTTATGTTGCTTCATCTGATAGAGAGGTGGATCGCTGGTAGGTTATCCTGTTATGTTTGTAAATTGATGAGCACCATTGTTTGTGGAGTCTGGATTTAGTGCAGAAGGAAGGCTTTGCTAAAGAGTTAGTGGGATGGAAGGTTATGCTACTTAGCCAACTTGTGAAGGTTCTGATGCAGAGCAGAGGGGGCAGATAGATTGCTTTAGATGTTTTTTTTTTCTCGGACAAGTTCTTTTCCTGTTTGTACTTCCAATTATCACACTTTTAATACAATTTAGCATGGAAAGAGTGTGTGCGTGAAAGAATTCCAGTATTGTATCCCTAAACAAGGAACAGATATAGACTTTTGTCAATTGTTTTTACATTTGTGTTAGCGTGGGGGAAAGCATAAAAGGAAATTTCTTTTATACTGAATGAGCCTTTTACTGCAGGTTAGAATAGTGTAGTTTATATGTTTGTTTTTAATGTACTGTGTCAAGGAAATGCTCGTACAGTTGGTGTATGTTTCTTTTCATCTGCTTCTTCAGAATTCCATACTTGCATAGTTATCCATTATGAATTTAAAGTGTTGTTCCAGTGTGCCAGTATATATCAGTGGCTATGGGCGTATCAAACTACATTTGTGAGGCCAGATTAGAAGGGTAGGCTTCTCTCATACTACTACTGTGTGGTTACAGTGAAGTGCCCTAGGATTGCTATTTTTCTGTTAGACATTTATATATATTTGGCCAATAGAGGAATGGCACTTTTAATAATAAACTATTCTGCTTAAGTTGTTGATTTGCCTCATCTTCAGTATATGCAGCATTGTCAAGAAAATCTAATTCTTCCTTCAGTTTAAGCCAGAGCATTTTTATGAGAAGAGGCTGTCAGTGCTTTAATTTCTGAAGACCTATGCAAGCTACTCCCAGAAGTTATTCAAATGTTTCACCCTGCAAAGTTGGTATTTTGTGGCTTGTGAGGTTCTTAGCTTTCCAGTACCCTTCAGTATGATCATTTGCAGTCATAGTCCAATTCTAGATCGAGTCCTGTCTTCTCACCAGATTGGTTATTTGCACTGCACGCAACAATATTGACCCAACTTGTCATTGCAATCTGCTTGATATTCAGGATCTATGTAAGCATTTACCAGCCCCCCCATCCTATATTTTGCTAGCCGCTTGCTCAACATCATGGTTGATCATATCTTTCAAGTATGTACACAGTTTTAGTTTCACGTTACGGCACTGCTATGTTGCCTGCTCAGCTTGAATTTACTCTTGTATTTGATCTTTAGTTGGGTGCAACAGGCCTTATGCTTTTGCTACAAGTGCTACTATTTAAATAATGATGTAATTTGTTTATTTATTGTGCACACTCATATAGTGCTTCATTTCCACAAGACAGTACAAATCGATGTGCTTCTTTGTAGTAAACTCAGGAAACTAGATAAATCTAAAGTTGAGTTTATTGATATAAATCCGTCACACAGCTCATCATCTGCCAGCTCTCTCTCTGTCCAGAAGTCAGTTGATCCAGTCATTGAAACATAACATTCCATTACATGACAGCTGTGAGCATGTAATCATGTATCTGAACAAGCTTGCATAACATGAGATGTAATTGAAAAGTACATACAAAACATAAACATAGATTCTGTAGTAGGGGATCTCTGTGTATAGTCATAATCTAGTGAATAGTCCCGCCCATGTGGGTGGACCCAGGAGCAATCAAAAATAATCTCTTACGGTGTCGAAAAATGCAGAACTGCACAGACACTTAAGAAAAAATTAAAGACAGATAATGCAGCCTGTATAAACAGGCTACACTGTCTAGTACTTCAACTAGAAATTCCACCAAAAATCCACAAACAGAAAAGTCTGTCCAGATTTCCCTTGCTTCAGCAGCAAAAACCCTCTGGAATGATAGAGAGGAAGATATGGACAGACAAGCCCCATAGGCTGCCATTATGTGGCTCAAAACAGGATACTGTGCCTTTAAGAGAACTTTCGAGAACTTCACAGTATCCCAGAATGCACTGCAGGTCCCTTTTACTTTCAGTTCTTTTTTCCGGCTCCTGCAAGCAGGACCCTGGAGCATTGAGCTCTCCCTTTTCAAGGGTTTATTGGTGATTTTTCACTTTTGTTCAAGTTTTGAGTGCTTTTCTAAAGTACTTTTGTGCCTTTCTTCTGGTTAATCCTTTGGTGCACTCTTTTATTGTCAATATGCCTGCATTATTTGACAAATGTCCAGAGTGCTCCAGGAAGAAGGCCAAATCGGATGCTCATGAGGTGTGTATCCTCTGCCTTCCCTCTTCCCATGTCCCAGAGGAGTGTGTCATTTGTCAAGGCTTCTCTGGCAGGACCCTGAAGGATAGAAAGAAGATCAGGCTTCAGGGCCTTGAGGAAAGAAGGCTGAAGGCGCAAGGTGGGTCTGGAGGGGCTTCCTCTGCCCGTGCTGAGGCCTCTGGGGGGCTGCCCAGGGGCAGGAAGAGCAGCAAGCGTCCCCATTCTCCGTCTGGGTCGATTGCACCGACTACGGCGTCGAGAGGGATGACTACAGTATGTTCCCCGTCTCCCCAGGTGCTCTGGGTCGAGGCGACGTCGACGCTCGACGTCGAAGGAACTGAACAGACCGCCATCGAGATCTCCTGTGACGATTTCGTCGTCGTCGAGTGATCGACGTTGAAAGGCCCGGCGTCTGCGCTCGCCGTCGAGGCGACACCACCGTTCGCCGTCGGCGAAAAGGAGAAGGTCGTCGTCGAGGGGATCCTCGTCGTCGAAGAGAAGATCGCCTTCGAGGCGAAGGAGATCGCCGTCGAGGCGAACGAGGTCGCCGTCGAGGCGAACGAGGTCGCCGTCGAGGCGAAGGCATTCGCCGTCGAGGGTGAGACGGTCGATGTCGAGGAAAAGACGCTCGCCGTCGAGGGGCCGACGCTCGCCGAAGAGACGTGGAAGGAAGTCTGGCGCCATGGGAGGTTCGCCAACGTCCCAGGCTGGAAAGGAAGGCGGATCACAGGGTTCGGTGTACTCCATGGTGTATACCCCGACACTGAGGCCGTTTACACCCCCGCCTCCATTGCCGAGGGGGCTCCCTCCACGGGCGCCTACTCTTCCGCCGCTACCACCACTTCCTCACTCTCTACCTCAACCTCAGCTGCTAGCAGACAAGCCGCCTCCGGTCCCTCCGAGGTCGGTCTCACTGCCCAGATTTCCGACTCCTCCCAAGGGGACCCCTCAGCCGAGGGCCCCGGCCAAATCAAAGTCGCCCGCCCCGGTGGAACTGACGGATCGGCCGAAGCCAAGGAGGTCACGATCCCACTCCGGACGAAGGGGGAGATCGAGGAGTCGGCATAGATCCTCCACCAGGTCAAGACGGCGCCATAGGAGGTGCGGATCGCGGTCCCGCACGGACTCCTCAAGGTCCAGGACCAGGACCTATTCACCGACCTTGTCGGAATCCCCGGGGACAAGGGTGTCTCCGGTGGACGACATCAGCACGTTCCAGGATGTTCTCCTGAGGGGGGCAGCGAAATTGGGAATCACGGTGACAGCTCCAACACCCATGACGTCCGTGATCTTTGAGACGCTTCACAAGAAGCATTTGTCTCGCCCTTTGCTACCACTGGTGCCTGGGTTGGTAGAGCCCACGGAGGAGCTGTTCCTCACGCCAGCAGTGGCGAAAGCCGCTCCGTCCCGACTTCTGAAGAAGTACAGGGCCCCGGATTCGGACCCTGCTTTTCTACGAATGGACTCGGTTCCGGAATCTTTTATAGTGACGGCGGCCAGGAAGCTCTTTTGGCTGCCCATGGGTACTGTCATGGGATCAACCAGCGGCGCCATGCTTGGCTCAGACTCACGTCACTCAAGTCGGAGGCCCAGCAGCGGGTGGCCAATCTGCCCTTCTCAGGGGAAACATTATTCGGCAGCATGCCGAAGATGAGATGGCCCGCATGAAGGCGGAGGCAGAGACCCTGACGGCTGTGGGCTTTGAGAAGCCCAAAGAAAAGAAGGCCTACCAACCGTTCCAGAGACGGTTCGGTGCACAGGGAAGAGGGAGAGGACAGACTTCGGGACAGCAGCAGCAACAACAGCAGCAGTTCCGGAGACCCTTCCAAAAGCGACAGAAGGGTAAAGGGGCCCAGCAGTCCTCCACATCGAACAAGGGCCCGGCTGGGTCTCGACCCTGAGCGGTTACTTCCCCTACATCTGTTACCCACTCCGGTGGGGGGAAGCGTTCAATTTTTTCTGGCAGAGTGGAGAAAAATTACTCAGGACAAGTGGGTGCTGAATATGGTTTGCAATGGATACAGTCTTCGGTTCACCCACCCGCCTCTATCGATTCATCCGGTCAGCTCGCGGTTTCAACTGTGCGAGCTCCAGGCGGGGGGCCGATATCCTGTTAAGGAAAAGGGCGATAGAAGACGTACCTCTGTCTCAAAGAGGAAGAGGTCTGTACTCCCGGTTCTTCCTGGTTCGCAAGAAGGACACGAACGAGTTCAGGCCCATTCTGGATTTGCGACAAGCAAACAAGTGGATTCGCAGAGAAAAGTTTTGCATTCTGTCGTTGCATCAGATTTATCCTCAGTTGCAACAGGGGGACTGGCTATGTGCTATAGATCTACAGGATGCGTACTTCCATGTGCCCATTGCGCACAAACACAGGAAGTTCCTGCGATTCCAAGTCGGCGCCAATCATAATCAGAACACAGTACTGCCATTTGGACTGAAGTCTGCGCCCAGAACATTCTCGAAGTGCATGGCAGTGGTAGCAGCGCACCTAAGGAAGAACAAGGTGTTTGTCTACCCGTACCTGGACGATTGGTTGATCAAGGCCTCCTCCTTCTCGGAAGCTCAAGCACACTTCCAGAAGACGTGCGTTCTCTTGAACAAGCTGGGGTTGCACATCAACATGTCCAAGTCTGTTCCGCCTCCGGTCCAGTTCATTCAGTACTTGGGAGCCACCATCAATACGCTGTCAGAAAGCGTATCTCCTTCGGAACAGCGGCGATGACCACTCCATCTACGACAGTGAGGACGGTGTCTTCTCTACTGGGATCGATGGCCTCTTGAATCTTCCTAACGCCACACGCACGACTGCACATGAGACCGTTGCGGAGTGCTTGGAGGATCAGTGGGATCAGAGGAAAGGGTCTTGGGACGACAAGATACGACTGTCTCTGCATGCTCTTCAGTCTCTGACGTGGTGGTGTTCAGCGGAGAATCTCCTCAGAGGGGTTCCCTTCCACAAGGACATTCCCACTCAGACTATCTTGACGGATGCTTCTCTCCACAGCTGGGGAGCGCTTTCCGGAGACTTACAGATTCAAGGAATGTGGTCTCCGACGGAGTCCACGTATCACATCAATTTCCTGGAACTCAGCGCTGTTCACTTGGCACTGAAGGCCTTTCTTCCGTCCTTCCAGACCAACTCTCTGCTTGTACAGACGGGCAATACGACCACGATGTATTACCTCAACAAGCAGGTGGGCGCGAGATCACGCACTCTGTCGCAGGAGGCGCAGGCGATGGCTTCTGGCCAGAGGACTGACGATAACGGCAACCCATCTACCAGGTGTGCAGAATGTTCAGGCAGACGCACTGAGCAGACTGATTCAGGAAAACCACGAATGGGTCATAAACGATGAAGTACTAGGAGAAGTCTTCGCAAGGTGGAGGACTCCAGACATAGATCTGTTCGCCACCGCCGAAAACAGCAAATGCCGAGACTTCGCCTCCAGGTACTACCAGCAGGGGACGCTGGGGAATGCCCTATGGATCAACTGGTCGAACAGCTTTCTGTACGCTTTTCCACCCATTCCCCTGATTCTGGCGGTACTTATCAAGCTGTCCCAGTCCAGGGCACGGAGGATCCTGATTGCCCCGGAATGGCCCAGGCAGTGGAGGTTCACGGACCTGCTTCACCGGTCTCTCCATCCTCACATACGGCTGCCGTGCAGACTGGACCTTCTCACGAAGTTCGGGAGCAGATGTTGCACCCCAACCTCTCGTTTGGCGGCATGGCTCCTGAGATAGTGCAATATGGCCATTTGAATCTTCCCGAAGATTGCTTGGACATACTGAAGGAGGCTAAGCGACCTTCCACTCGGACTTCCTATGCTTACAAGTGGAAGAGGTTCTGCATCTGGTGCAAGTCCAAGAATTATGACCCGACGACGTGTAAGGAAGATGTCATCCTTCCTTATCTTCTACATTTGGAGCAGTCTGGCCTTAATGTTCATTCCATTAAGGTTCATCTCGCTGCATTGACTGCCTACAGGATATGCCCTTTACAGACTTCCTTCTTCCAGATCCCTGTGATCAAAGATTTTTTGGAAGGCTTGAAGAAAGTATTCAATACTGTCCGGCTTCCTTCGGTCTTCATGGGAATTGAATGTGGTGCTGTCCAGATTGATGAAGGAGCCTTTTGAACCTATTCATAAGGCTTCGTTGCAGCACCTGTCCTGGAAGGCGGCGTTCCTCGTGGCCTTTACATCGGCCCACAGGGTGAGTGAAATTCAGGCGTTGTGTTGCCAAGAACCTTATACTGTATTTCATGCTGCTAAGGTTGTTATGCGTACTCACCCAAAATTTCTTCCCAAGGTTATTTCTGATTTTCATGTCAACCACACTATAACTTTGCCTATGTTTTTTCAGAACCCTTCATCTCCAGCGGAAAGGTCTTTACATTCCCAGGATGTTAGGAGGGTGTTGAAATTTTATCTGGATAAGACCAAAGATATTCGTAGGTCAGACCAATTGTTCAGCAATTATGGATCAGTCAGGACGGGTCTTGCTACCTCTAAGCAGTCCATCTCTAGGTGGATTGTGTCCTGCATACAACTGTGTTACCAAAAGGCTAATAAGACCTTAGGGGGTAAACCTAAGGCTCATTCCACCAGGGGCAAAGCTGCCACGACGGCTTTGCTCCGTAATGTTCCAATTACAGAAATCTGCAAGGCCGCCACTTGGAAGTCGGTCCATACCTTTGCTAAGCATTACTGCCTGGACACTGATGCCAGGGCAGACGCTCAGGTGGGGCAGGCTTCGCTGCGAAATCTTTTCGCACAATAGTGGTGTTATTTCTCGTTTCTCCACCGCTGCTTTGGTGTGGGGATGGGCTTGCCATTCTATTCACTAGATTATGACTATACACAGAGATCCCCTACTACAGAAGGAGTAGTTTCTGTCCTGTAACTCCAGTTCTGTAGTAGGGGTAACTCTGTTAAAGTCATAAGCGCCCGCCCGCCTCCCCGGTGGAGAGAGATATTCATGTAAGGAATGCTACAGGTCTGGCGTGTTACGCCTTCAAAAAGAACTGAAGGTAAAAGGGACCTGCAGTGCATTCTGGGATACTGTGAAGTTCTGGAAAGTTCTCTTAAAGGCACAGTATCCTGTTTTGAGCCACATAATGGCAGGCTACGGGGCTTGTCTGTCCATGTCTTCCTCTCTATCATTCCAGAGGGTTTTTGCTGCTGAAGCAAGGGAAATCTGGACAGGCTTTGCTGTTTGTGGATTTTTGGTGGAATTTCTAGTTGAAGTACTGGACAGTGTAGCCTGTTTATATAGGCTGCATTATCTGTCTTTAATTCTCTCTTAAGTGTCTGTGCAGTTCTGCATTTTTCGACACCTTAAGAGATTATTTTTTATTGTTCCGGGGTCCACGCACATGGGCGGGACTATTCACTAGATTATGACTATAACAGAGATACCCCTACTACAGAACTGGAGTTACAGGACAGAAACTACTCCATGTAACATACCTCCCTTTTTTTCAAAGCCAACGAATAAGTAATAAAGAATAAAAATATTAAAATACATTTTTTTTTAAAACACATTAGAAAATACATATCTTCTTTTTTGCTTCACTAAAATATAAGTGGAGCATTTTCAAAGTAAGTAAACCAACTAATCACAAAACTTCCGAGGAATAATTGAAATCCTTCCACTCTTCCTCCTCTATCCACAAGAATGTTCTTGTTCACCTGAATTTTGCTTATCAAAGGAAGAACAAGATCTGGTTTTTACCACCTTAGAAAGATTCCACCAACACCCCCCTTCCACTTGAACAGCATTATTGCCAATTCTAATCACATTAATGCGTTCACTAAATGTACCTCTTCCTTTCTTGTATGTATAGAGGTCTTAATACGAACCAAGTCACCAACACTCAAGGAAACTAATTTGACACCTCTTCCTTTATCAAACCAACATTTCTCCTTTCCTTGTGTAACGTCAGAATTTATCTTAACAATTTCCATAAGTGATTCCACATTGACTAAGGAATCGACCCATTTGCACATCCATCCTGGACGGAAACTCGTGTTTACCTTCCTTCCCCTTAAGGCTTCAAATGGAGACACCTTAGTGGATGAATGCGGTGTTGTTCTGTAGAACCATAACATACTGTCTAGAGATGCACAAACATCATGTCTCCCTCTCACAGCCCACTTGATACATTCACCTACAACCCTGTTCATTCTTTCCACAAGACCATTTGTTTGCGGATAGTAAAGTGAACTTTTACAATGCTTGACACCACTAGTTTTAAGAAAATCTTGAAATTCATCACTCACAAACTGATTCCCATTGTCAGAGACAAGAAACTGGGGAAAGCCCTCTTTGAGAAATTTAACCCTTTCGCTGTGGCGGCTATTCCGCCGCAGTGCTAAGGGGCGGGGGGGCGGCGCGGCGCTCCGACGCTGGTGACGGAACCGCTCCGTCACGCCCCTCGGGTGAGCTGTGCTTGTGACGGAACGGTTCCGTCACGGCCCCGCCCGCTCCATAGAACGTGCCGCGCAGGCGCGAAATCAGCGCCGCGCAGGTGCGGCGAGCGGGCAGTGACGGAACCGTTCCGTCACCAGCACAGCCCACCCGAGGGGCGTGACGGAGCGGTTACATCACGAGCGTGGGAGGGGTTAAGAACACTAGAGGAACTTGCCACTCTGACCACTTAAATTTCTGGCCACTTGGATGTATAATCCATCAAATCAAGAACAAATCTCATCCCTGACGGTAACACCTCATTCGGACCCATAATATCAACACCAACCTTGACCCAAGGTTCAGATGGACACTCGATAGGAGACAAAGGCGGAACAGAAACTTGAAGTCCCTTCTCCGAAGAACAACACACTTGACAATTCTCTATAGCTGTCTTGATTTCGCTATCCATTCTGGGCCACCAAAAATCCTGACAAACCCGCCGTGTAGTAAGAGAAAATAATAGACCTAAGTGAGTGAGGTGGAATTAACTTTTCGCATCTGTGTAAGTAAACCATCTTCAATTGATATCTCTGATTCAATTTTCCAGTATGGCTGCATTTCACAAGGTAAGGCTTTCTCTTTCGGCCACCCATTTCTGACAAACATACAGACTTCTTGTAAAATGTTATATTCCAGAAAAGCCGTTCTCCAATCACTTTCAGACCCCACAGCTAAATAGGAATATCCACAGATGCTACAAAGCAATCTTCTTCATCTTCATCATTTAACTCTTGAAAACTTGTCCCCTCAGTGATGTCACCACTTTGAGGATAACGTGACAAAAAATCAGCTCTTGTGTTCTTACCACCAGCAATATGTGTGATCTCAAATTGATATTGAAGTAGTTTGCTAACCATCCTGGTAATCCTTGGTGTACAACACTTACTGGGACCAGAGGACAGTATTGAAACAAGAGGTTTGTGGTCTGTGACTAAATTGAAATGCCTTCCCCAAATGTATGCTCTAAATTTGTCAATAGCCCACAAACAAGCTAATAGTTCTTACTCAATAACAGCGTATTGAGTTTCAGCACAACGAAGCACCCTAGACGCATATGCAACAGTATTCTCCTGACTACCATTGTTTTGCGTAAGAATTGCCCCCAACCCAAACTTGCTCGCATCAACAGTTATACAGCATGATAGATCTGGATCAAATGGCGTAAGGGCATTGCTTCTCATTAGTGCATCTTTGACCTCCACAAAAGCACAATCACATTCAGAGGACCATAAAAACTTATTGGAGATCTTGAGAAGATTACTAATAGGCCTAACCATGGATGTATAATTTGGTACAAATCTAGAATAGTATTCTTACAACCCCAATAGCGATGTGACACCAGTTTTGTCCTTATGTACGGGAGCATTCATGATGGCATCAATCAAACCTTGTCTAGGCTTGATCCCATCTTGAGAAAGGAGATGACCAAGATACTCTATCTCACTACACGAAAATTTACATTTCTCTGTTTTGAGCACAACTCCATTTGTTTTGAACAATTCTAGTACCTTCCAGATAATATTGTCATGTGTTTCCTCATCCTTGGCATGAATCAAAACATCATCGTGGAATACAAGTACTCCTTCTACATTCTTTAACATGTTTTGCATAACCCTCTGGAAAACTGACGACGCAGAGGCTAACCCAAACACCATCCTCTTGTAGCGGAAGGTTCCAAGCGGAGATACAAAAGCTGTCAAAGAGCGTGAATTAGGATGGAGTTCTATTTGGTGATAGGCGCTAACCAGGTCTAGTTTCGTGAAAATCCTTGCGCCTTTGATACAGGTAAAAAGATCAGTAATTTTAGGTAAGGGATGTGAATCGACCCAGATCTCTTTATTCAAAGATCTAAGGTCAACACATACTCTCAGCTTGCCATCTCGTTTGCGTGCAACAACTAAGGGAGATAACCATAATGAAGAATCCGTAGGTTCTATGATTCCCTTCTCACATAGAGAAGAAAGCTCTTTGTTGAGATCACCCTGATACTAAAGGGAACACTCCTGAGCTTGTGTTTAATCGGAGCAGCTCCATCCTTGACAATGATTTTATGCTTAAACCCCTTGATTTTTACCAACTCATCACTGAAAACAGATGGGAATTCATTGATCCACTTGGTGTTTTCATCAACACAAGTGACAAGCATAACTTGTTCCTTAGTACCAGGTTTTAACTGCATGCCAAATAAACCCTGGTGAAACCATCCTAGTATTGTAAGGCCCTTGACCGCTATATATACTTTACCCCTGATTCTTCTTCCCTTGAATTCTAGAAAACCTAGTAAATCAATTTTCCTTCCTTCATAGGAGACTGGTGATCTATCTGGAGGAAAAAGTTTCCTCTCTCCCCATGTTTCACGAAAAAGTTTTTTTCTGTTATCATGGTGATTCTGGCACCAGAGTCCACTAGTAGATCTAGTTTTTTTCCACAAACTAGTATTTCAACAATCGGATCAACACAAGATGACGGGTCACCTGTGAGTGGTATAGAGCTAGTGTGACCTTGAACAACTGATACAATTTCAGCCTCAGAATCATCATCTGATTCTAGAACGCAAGCTACAGTTTTCTTTTGAAATTTCTTTTTCAAGCAGACAGAAGCAAAGTGTCCCACTTTTTTGCAAAAGTTGCACGTAGAATTTGGAGCTGGACACCTCGACCCTTTACCACGAATCAAGCTACCACATCGTAAAATAACATTATTGGGTATAGCATTTTCATTCTTGGATTTTGAAGGCTGATAAGCTGTATTTTTTACACTTTTAAATTTAGATTTTTTTGAAGGACCTACAAAGTTAACAGTTTCTACTGGTTTGTCTTCAAGTTCTTTCAAAGAAATGTGTGATGTCTCGATGCTCTTTGCTACTTTGATAGTTTCATCTAGTACCGGAATGTCCATAGAAAGTAACTTCTGTCTGATTTGTTTATCCTTACAGTGACCAACAAATTGATCACGAATCAACTGTTCTGTAAAGTTCTCAAAGATACAGAAAGAGGCCAACTTCCGAAGCATAGAAATATAGGCATCAACATCTTCATTTTCTGATTGTTTTCTTTTTAAAAACTTATGCCTGAGTTGTTTATCAAAGCGTAATTTAAGTTTGGCAACAGTACTTTGATATTCATCAAAAGTTTCACCATCTCGCCGATGGCCCGGGAACCGGGGGCTGACTATTACCTCTGGCCCAGCAGTGACTCCCTGGGCGGCCCCTCGGCCGGAGCCGCCTGACTTCAAGATGGCACCTGTAGTCCGCTGCAACCGGCGGGACTAACGTCTGGGATCCCTAGAGACACATATCAGAGACAGAGAGGTGAGTAGAGGTCTTCCCCCCTCCCTCGCAAGAAGAGGCCCCACTACACTTCAGGTAGCGGTGGGGGCATTAAGTACTTGGGGGTGTTTTTGTCTGAGGTTCCCACAGTCTCGTGGGAGCGGAACTTAGCGCAGGTGTGGGAGAGGGTTCGGGCAGATATCAAGACGTGGTCCTGCATGCCCCTGACGATATACGGTAGGTCGGCCATTTTTAAGATGGTGGCCCTCCCAGGTTGCTATACCAATTACAGAACCACCCCTATTCCATTCCGCCTCACTGGTTCCGACAGGTGGACTCCGTGCTGGGGCAGTTCCTCTGGACGGGGGGCACTGTACGGGTGGCGCTGCACAGCTGTTTTTTGTCTACTTACTGTGGTGGATTGGCGACCTCCGATATTCTTTCTTACTACCAAGCCTCCCATCTTCTAGTTTTGAATGAGTTGTGGTATGGCGACGGGGGGGACCAGGCATACGCTCTGGAGCGCTGTCTTATGGGGTCCCACACGCTGCACACTATTCTATATACGGCACAGTTGCGGAAGACATTACCACCTGCCACGCAGGTGGTGTTTCGGATCTGGAGACAGGCTCTGCATCGCATGGGATGGTGGAATACTTTGACTGGTGAAACCCCCCTGTGGCACAATGGGCGCCTTCCTGGGCTGGCGACATTGCAGTGCTTCCATGGTTGGGACAGCATTGGAATTTCAACACTTGGTGATGTGCTGTCAGGAGTGACACTTAAGTCTTTCCAAGACCTGAGTAGGGAATATGGTATGCCTCGATCTCAATTCTTTAGATACCTGCAGTTCTGCCATGCCCTCGCCCCGAGTCTTGAGGGCCTGGAATCCCTCCCTGAGTTTAGCCCACTGGAAGCGAAGGTGTTTATGGGAGACCTGGAGACGAAAAAGATATCACACATTTACCAGTCATTAGTCACACATTGTTCCCCCTCGCTGCAGAAGCTATGGGAGTCTTGGGATAGGGACGTAGGAGAACTGGAAGAAGAGGATTGGAGGGAGGCGTTGGCAGCCCCCAGGGGTGCTGCCATAGCGATGCGCCTACGACTCATTCAATTTAAGTACTTACATAGAGTCTACTTTACTAGAGAGAGATTGTGGTGGGCGGGCTGATCGCATCCCCGGACTGTCTCCGATGTGGCCAGGAAGTTGAAACATTTCTGCACACTGTGTGGAGCTGTTGCTCCTTAGATCGGTTCTGGAAGGGGGTGCTGGATTGTATGTCTGAGGCCCTGGAGTGGGAGCTCCCCCGTACGCCGCAGTTGGGTTTATTACATGTAATGGATTGGGTGGGGGGCAATATCTACAAAAGGCATCTATTGCTGCAGGGTCTCACCTTGGCCAAAAGAGATGTGGCCAGAGCATGGAAGGATCCGCGGGCCCCTTCTGTGGTGGCGCGGAAGAGGGGGTTAGACTTTTGTATGGAAATGGAGCAGCCGGTTTATGTTGCCCGAGGATGCCCACGAAAGCATTATAAAATCTGGAAACGCTGGGCTGAATTTAGGGGCCTGTGGCTTGAGCCCCCGGTGGAACGGGAAGACCCTCCGGCATGAAGGAGCCATGGTAGAGTGTACATGCATGCAGTCAGTTAAATGTATAATTTATAGGAGACATGCGATGAAGATTGTGCGACTGGGGTGGGCGGGATCCGGTCGGGGAGGAGTTCGGGGGGAGGGGGGTGGAGGGAGAGGGGTGGCGCCTAGTATTGCTTTGTTTATGTTTGTTTCTCCACGGAATGAAAATCGGATTGTACTTTAATGGATGTCGCATATTTGGTCTGCAGATATCTCTGGAGTGCAGAGATCTGCGGAATGTGTACAATCTATCAATAAAGTCTGTTTAAAAAAAAAAAAACACACAAACAGGGACAAAGTTTCCAAGACTATTTCGCGCATAATGCAGGCACAGCCTCCTCGACGTTAGTGGAGTGGGACACATTCAAAGTAGGGCCCGGAAAGAATGCATTAAACAAATAACAGGGGTCAAACGGACCCTAGAACACTCGCTCACCAAGGCCAAGCAACAACTCTCCACAGCTACTAAAGGGACAACACATCCGCAGAAGGGGCAACACGGGTGGCCAAAGCCAAAACAGAATACCAAGCTGCCTGCGCTGATCTCCGCCAGTACAATTTTAGATCGTATGCAACCCAGATGCATAAAGAAAGGGATAAAAGAGGCACACTGTTGGCATGGTTAGCCAAACAGGACGCAGACGTGAAACCCATAACAGAAGTACTTGACATCCACGGTAATCTAGTGCGATCCCAGGACGAGATCCTCCTAGTGTTTCACCACTACTATGCAGAGGTTTACAGCAGTCCGGCTCCGACTACACCGGCTATACTAGATCATTTCCTCGACCCCCTGACAATCCCCAAAGTCAAAAAGGCAGACAGGCTGGCCCTGGATACGGAGATAACATCCACAGATATCACCCAAGCCCTGCATGCCCTAGCCTGCAACAACGCACCGAGATTAGATGGGCTCCCACTGGAGTATTACACAACTTTCTCCCCACAATTGGTCCCCGACTAGTAGCGATGTTTGCGATCTTGCTAGAACAGGGAGAGCTGCCGAGATCCCTCCGGGAATCCATAATCGTGACCTTCTGAAAGCCAAACCGCGATCCGCATTAGATGGCCTCCTATTGCCCTATCACCCTCCTCTCCACCGACTGTAAACTCCTAGGGAAGATATTAGCTAACAGATACACTTAAATCATATGACCTCTGGTCCACTCAGATCAATGTGGATTCGTCCCTGGTAAAAACACATCCCAGAACATACGCTGAATATTCCACGTCCAAGACCAGGTGAGAGACACACATCCCCGGTCAGCCTGTCTCATCCTAGACCTCTGAGAAGGCCTTTGATACCCTCACTTGGCAGTATCTCTTCTCAGTCCTGACAGACAGAGCTCGGTCCCATCCTCTTACCGTACACATGACTCTTATACACCAAACTCACCTCACGTGTCCGCATAGGGCGGTGCATATCGGCAGAGTTCACGGTCCAGAAGGGCACGAGGCAAGAATGCCCACTATCGCCCCTACTCTTTGCCCTCGCAGTCGAACCCCTAGCTTTACGATTGCGACAAGAAGAGAAACACTGGGGCATCCCCATAGCGTTTGCCGATGACCTTCTACTATATGTACGAGAGTTCACTGAAGATTTAACACTCATCTGGGCAACGCTAACAGAATTCGCAGAAGCCTCTGGTCTAAAGGTGAATTGGGATAAATCTACAGTATATCCACTACATTCGAGCCTACCCTCCACCCTCCCTCCCCCCCGGACATATGGCTAGGCAACCAGAAGGTAGCCTGGAGCGCGGAAGTACCCCGCTACCTCTGGATCCGTCTCTACCATTCCCCAACTGACATATTTGAAGGTAATCACCATAAGGCACTGGCTGTCATCAGATCAGCAAGTTCTGGAGGAGCCTCCCATTAGCCACGATCGGCCGGCAGGATTTAGCTAAAATGATAATGGTTCCGCGGTTGCTATACCACTTCACAAATTTACCAGTAATCCCGCCCAGAACCTTCTTTCGTGACTTAGACTCGCTTCTCAGTGCGCTAATCTGGGGACCCACTAGACATAGAATAGCATTGATGAAACTACAATTACCCACCACGCAGGGAGGACTGGGTGTTCCATCCTTTGAATCCTATTTCCTAGCGGCACAACTACAGTGGTTATCCTACCGGACCGCAGGTAGGCACACAGACGAGACGCACACCACGAATGATCGGGTGCCCATCTCTGAACTCCGTCGCCTATTACTACCTGGTACTAAACCATAACGTACATATCCCTTAAAAGTAGCAGCGGCACGCAAATATATGCAAAGAGTACACCGCATGTCACTGGGGACACCCTCTTACTCCCCTTTGTTCCCGTTGGTCGGGTGGCCCAAGCACGAAACTATTACACAACTAACATGCTTACCACATGGCCGAACTGTGGCATCACCGAGATGGAGTTCTTATCCGAGGACGGACAGCTCAGACCGTTCCAAGGCCTTATGGACGACTACGGTCTTCCCCCGGGCCAGTTCCTACTTCATGCCAACTCCTCGAGAGTTACCGACCTTATCATGACCTCTCGACTGGAGAACCAAACACACACCAATCATTCACATGGTCTTACATATGGGAGTGGGACGACACTTAACCACATGGCTCTATAAAGCCATACGAGAACTCACGAACAAACCATTAGTGACCTCACGAACCACCTGGGAGGAAGAAATTGGACGTCCACTGCATGAGAAAGAATGGGAGAGGGCTCTGGAATATCTCAAGAAGGTGTCCAGAAACGCATGCTTTAAAAATAGAGCGTATCTGAAAACACCACACCTTCAACGATTCTATCCAGACACACAGTTCCTTTGCCCTAGATGCCAATCACAGGAAGAAGACTTTCACCATATGTTCTGAAGTTGCCCCACAATCCGACCCTACTGGCTAAACGTTCATGACTCTCTTAGGGACCTCACAGGGCTTACATACATGAACACATGGGAGGCCAGTGCACTAGGTATTTTCCGGATACAGAAACAATACAAAGTGCACATTCGATTCATTTCACTAGCCGTTTTACTAGCTAAGCGGAGTGTGGCCATGGCCTGGCGTTCCCCCACAGGTCCCCTGCTGGCGGCATGGGTGGGAGCAATACACAAATGGGCTGCAGCAGAGGAAGAAGCGTTGCGGTAGGAGGAGGTGAGGGGCCCATCTCCATGGAGTAGGCCCTATTACTACACTGATTCAAGCAATCGACACCTGGTGAGGACCCAGGCGGTGGCGCGCACACGCCAACGGACCCACAACCACAGGTTCAGACCACAAACGTACATACCAGATCTCCCCCGGTAGTGTAATCATACTGCTAACTGTCAGCAGCACCACACACCACGTCACACTATATGGCCGAATGTAGGAGCCAGACCGACCGTAATCTCTCCCACACCTCCAACAGCAAACAGCTATATTTATTAACGAGACACGTAACACCCTGACGCCACATCTGACATCTGATATCAGTACTCGGAAATTCTATGAACCATTACCCAGTTTTTATACCCCTGTTCTATGAGGCATGCACATAGCCTAAGACCCCAAGGTTAACAAAATGTCTCTATCGACCAACCCCTTTCATGGATAGAGCTACACTGTGATATGGGATGTAACATGCAATCCAACTGAATGTATTCTTTCTTCTTAATTTGTCATGGTAATCTATAAATGCCAATAAAAATATGTTTAAAAGAAAACTTGAATTACAACTACAGAATTCTGCTATTTAATGTACCAAACAAATGAACAAAATGTATGCATTCATTTGTTCAAACAAATTATTTTTCTAAAAAAACATAAAGGTGAAGGTGGAAGGGAAATCCAAACAAGAAGGGACACAAAGATGCTTCAATTGGAATTCTCCACATGAACTTGATCTTCTGTATTTAATAACGTGTAAAAAATAACAATAATGAGGCAGGGAGGAAGTAAGAAGTATATGCACATGATGTTCAGTATACACAGTCACACTGATATTTTCTAAGTATTTTCTTTACACATCCATAGGTGATGTACCAGACAACAGTGCCTTATGATCCAGAAGGAATTTTGGGAACAATAAACTCGGTCGTAATGGCATTTTTTGGACTTCAGGTAATAAATATTTGTGTTGTATCCACCAGCTTTTAAGTAAGATCTGTAATATAGGTCAGATGTAAAAATAGAAGAGTTTTTTTTTCAATGATAACATAAGTATTTTCAGTAATTATCAGTGAGTTCATGTTCAGAATGCTAAAAAAGTTGGGTATCGAAGGCAACCACATCGATGTGATGAAGGATTGTTCTGAACCCTGTATTGGGGATTAACCTCATCCTTTTCCAATCACATTCAAAATCCTGTATTGGGGATTACCTGCATGTCCTTTTCCCCTCACCACAGGGAACTACGTTGTTTGTCAACATTGCTGTTTTCATAGAGGATGCTGAATCTACTAGCAACGGCAATTTTGAGATAGGAAGAAAAAAAAGGGATTGCAATGAGAGTAGGTGAAATCAAATCAGTATTGTACGATGAAGACATATTGATGTTAATTTCAGAATCAGATATGTTGATAGAAGAAATAATGAAAGACATCCGCTCATCTAGTTAGAAAATGACCTGGAATGTATCCTTGTCACGCAGAACTTGGTTTTCATTATGTCACTGACCTTTTTAGAATACGTCCCCCCTTCTGTACTGGCTGGCAATCGGCGTCAAGCCTGAAGCACACTTTAGTGGCAGTGTGATTAGGGCTTTTTGACCTTGGACGAGGTGGGTCATATCCCTTGGTTAAGTTACATTAAAAAGATGAGCATATATTATGCCTCCCTGATTTCTTCAGCTGTACAGAGGCTCTCTCTTTAGTGACTCATCAAACACTTAAAGACCTTTATTGGAAGTGGATAAGGCATTCTAGAATCTGTACCGAAGCCAATAGGAGTTCAGCACTTTACATTATTTGGTTGCTTTCCCTGGCCCTGTTAGACACCCCATGGCTCTTGCGTTGTGTCCTTGTGATAGTTTGTCCGTCAACTTTGCACTTAATGTTGTTCTGTAAATTGTTCTGCCTTTTTAGGAAAAAGTTTTGATTCCACTTTTTAAAGAGAACATTTCCTATTATAAGACAGCTAGTATTTATTTGTATACCATGACTCCTGTAAATGCTATTGTTAGTTATATTCAATAAATTCTCAGCTCTAGGAAAACTGGTCTGTAAAGTAATCTGAGTTTTAATTTTTTTAACTTTTTATTTATTTATATGCATTTCACTTGTCTTTTTTGTGTCTCAGTCATTTTAGTATGTATTTTCGATTCAAAACGGTACTGCACTTTTTTACATTTTATCCTAGTAAGTGCTTTTTCTGCCACCCCAAATTAGTAGGCTATTAAGACATCCCGATGACATAGCAACCCTTCTTGAAGACTTCATTATGGACTATTTAGAGGTTTTTTGTTCCTTTGGTTTTGTCTCAACTTGTAGCACTTTATTGTTAATGGATGTATTATGACTGTAATTTATCTTATACATTTTCACTGTTATTTGTATTTATATCATTTGTAATTTCTATATTGTGCACTTTTCTGGTCCATCCAACAGTGGCGTCTCCTTCGCTTGGACGGAGGAGCATTGCCCCACTGCTGCTGTTCAGCAGTTAAAGAAAGGAAAAATAAAATGATAATAATGCAATAATATTATCATTTTATTCTTCCCTGCTGCGGCAGCATGAGGGCGGGACTGCTCTGATGACAGAGCAGGGGAGAAGTGGTGGGTACACTAAAGTGCGCATGATGCTTTGATCGGCCCTCTCAGGCCGGCCAAACAGTCATGCGCACTTTAGCATGTTCTCCAAGCAGGCTGCATTACAGCCAGCATGGAGAACATGCCCAGGACCCCAGTCCCCATCTGAGCGCCGAACCACGACGCTCAGACTAATCAAACCCCCGCATTGCAGCGTTGTGATTGGTTTAAGGGAGCAAATTGCAATGCTGCATTGCAGCATTGTAAGGTGGGTCAGGGGAGTCTGGATGCTTCCTGTTCTGAGGAGAGATGACGTAGGACAGAGTGGCGAGAAGGTAAGTGAATTTCTCTTTTTTTACAATTATACCTCCTTGCCCACCCGCCAACCACCCCAGATTTGTGCAGGCTGCCACTGCCATCAAACCGAAATAAAGTTCTGACTGACTGACTGACCTGGAGTGCATGTGATGCCTTGCCTCTGATAAGAGTAACATTTAGCATACAACGAGAAGGTGGGCACTCTAATGTATTATGAATAATTTGTAATGTTTAGTCATACAGGTTGGAAAAAGTCTAAAAGACATGACAAGAGACGCAATCGCACATTTGTGGGGAAAGTAAAATCAGAATTTGGGGCCAGATGTACAAAGCCATTTAGCGATAACAAACCTTGCAATTTGCAAAATCACGTGGTTTGTGACTGCAAAATGGCTTTAAGTTTTAGTAAACCCATAACGAACCTGAATTAGGAAGGAACTTGAAAAGGGGCATCCCTCCCTAACTGTGATTCTGTATGGCATACATGTAAGCTCACAAACCAGTGATCAGTTACTGACACCTCAAAGGGTATGGTAACTGATATGCAAAATGGAGAGTTTCCATTTAGAGCACCTTTCCCTTTGTGAATTCCCATTCACAAAAGTGACCTAAGGGGGTGTAGCAGTGGTCCCCTACTACCCCGAAAGGTTTCCCAAACAGAAAACTTATTTTTTTTTTAATGCAACACCTTTAAGGAACATTGTTGCTTAAAACAAAAGTTTCCCGTTTGGGAATACAAATACTAAGATGGTGGTCTGCTTTTCTTTGCAGGCCAAAACCTGGACTGAAGATTTTCTGATGTATCTATTAGTGCATATGTTGCATTGCAAAATCAGCAAAAGTCCCAAAGAGTCGGTGCACAATTTGTGACCTTTCTTTTGGTACATCTGGTCCTTGGTGAACTGAAAGAAACTGCAATTGTCACTATAGGTGAGTACACATGTTATTAACCGCATCGCTGCTGCGGTGATTTTTGCGCTGTGCGGCTGTTTTCGATTAACCGCGTTGCATGACGAGCTCAGCTCGTCATCCGCACATGTCACCCGTGGCTGATGACGAGCTGAGCTCGTCATCAGCATCGAAGGGGTTAAAGTTAAAGTAGCACCCCAGCTTAATTACAGTTTTGTAATAGTCCCGCTTACTCTATTTAAATATGCATTAAACACAACAACAATTGGATTGAGTGTCTACTGCCATATATTTGTATATTGTAATGGCCAACTACGACATTGGCGTAGTTCCATAAGGTTTGCCTTCCCACCCACAGGTGACACAAGTGAACATGGTTCAGTGCACCAGCGTTGAATCTGAAAGACAGGTTACTGTAGCCCCGCAGAACTCCACCCAATATATTGTTAAAGAAGAGTTATTGCTTTTGGGTTACTAATAGTCCCTATAAAGGGATCAGGGGCACAGTGGTAACAGAAACAAACCTATTTAATCATTCACAGTATCAAACACACTGTGCTCTAAAGAATAGACACTTTTAAATAAAAGCATTTATTACAACAGAAATAACCTGTTTCTCAGTACATCTAAAACAACCACCCAGGGTATCATTTAATCAAAGGACAATCAGCTGTTGTGTGGTGAGCCCTGGTGGGACCAAACTTGTGCTTAGTTTAAAAATGTTATGCGAAGCAGAAATGTTATTTGATTTGCAATACAAACGTCTCACAAATCTGGATGCAGGGACACGAAAAACTAACCTTATAATAGTCACTAAAAGAAGTAATTTGTCTATCTCTCATGTCAGTTTAAATGTAATATCTCTCCCCTGTTCTCTTTACTCTGCTTACAGGGCAGACAAGGGATTACGTAATCTGGATGTCATAAGAGGTTTGAAGATATGCACTGGCAAACCAAATTACAGGTTAACCCAGACAGACATATAGGCTTTAAACGCATCAGTCAGATACTGGAGTGTCTTCTGCAAGTTCTAATTCATATCATAGCTCTCTATACTACAAGGGGACATAAAGTTTGAATTAATAACTAAAACATTTTAATTGCTTTTCAGGTGTATGTATTCTGTTTAGGTAGCATGTAAAGCAACCACATGGGTCTCCATGCATTCAGGATTTTCTTTTTCCTGGAGTCTAGTTCCAGGGTAAACATTCCGTTTGAACAGTCAATTGGCGAAGGCTATCTTTACGGTTGTGGTTCATTTTATTTCCTACATTCTCAATGGGATTGGAAGAAGGTGGGTTTATTAATACAAACGTTCTCCTGTATTATATCTTTTATAGATTCACATGCTTGAATGTTCTCCATCGTCATGGTGGGAGTCCCACAATAACAGTAATAAATGCGGCATTAAAGCATTAGCATTAGGCTTAATTGAAAAAACACTAGTAATTAGTGGCCAATTCACACTGATTTAATGCACCTAAATTACATCCAATCTGAGCAGAGACCCTAGAGCGCATTTCCCCTGCAGAGCCACCATGCCTCAGATTTCTCACCACAAGTTGTGTGTTAGGAAGTCTTCCTGAGCCCTGCTCAGTCACAGTGTTTCACTGTTACCCTTTTTGATATTGTAGTTTCCAGTTGATCTCTTCACCTCATATATTTATCTGAGGTATAGTTGGGAAGTGTGTTTGGCTGTTTTTCTTAAGAATGTCTGAGTCTAAAAAAAGGCTATTTAGGTCCTGCAAGACATGTGGAAAATCTAGACTTTTCTCTGAGGATCCACATAGCGAGTGTCTGTATTGCCTGTATCTGGATCTTAAGCCTAGAGAATGCAAATACTGCTGTACTTTTTCAGCAATAACCCACAAGGATCTAGAGGGTAGGCTGCTTCTTTGGCTACACATAAAGAAGACTGCCAAAGATTCAGGCTCTGAATGTGAGGAGAAGCCTCATATCCTCTTCAGGAAATGAAAAGAGGAATAATCGTCCTCTTCTTACAGAGACCCAAAAAAATCTAGATCTCAAAGCAGAGAAACTTCTGATGAGAAAAGAGCAAGTAATCCTTCCTCGCCATGTACGGACAAAGAAGGATGCCGGCTCAACAAAATTGGCAAGAGGTTCTCTGAGCTGGCGGCTACTTCCATCAGATCCTCCAATGTCATGGCTATCCTAGGAAGATGTGACCAGCAGACGAAGTCTGACGTCTCATCTCTGTTGGAATATTTCCCTGACGACAAGAAGAAAGAGACGAAGGACATCCTATCGGACTGTGAGAAAACCTCTGCAGAGATTATCGATATAGCCATGGATATTTCGCCCACCGCCTCCAGGCAGATGGCTGGGCAGCAGTGTTGAGACATCAAGATTGGCTTAAGACAACCACATTCCGCCCAGAAATACAAGCCAAAATGCTGGATGTGCTGTTTGTCAGCAAATACCTTTTCAGTAAGCATGTTGACGATGCACTACAGTCATTCAAAGCGGATACTGACACTGCTAAATTACAATGAAGCTTGCAGCATTGAAAGATTTTGTCCATTCAGGGCAGAGGACAATATCTCTCTCGACATTAATTGCAGCAGCGTTTTCAACCCTATTCCAAGGCGGGGTTTTGATCACAATATTCGGCTCAGGCTTACCTACCAAACAGAACGCCCTCTTATTCTAGAGCGTCGGGACTTCAACGTCCAGCAGCAGGTAGAAGGTTTCAGGATACCAATAGGAGAAAATGAACAATCACAGGCCCCTGTCACCGCGGTCCCACGTAAATTCTGTCCACCTTTGTCCAAATCCTTCAATCAATGGAAGCTCATATCTTCTGACAAATGGGTGCTAGACGTATTCCAGCACAGTCGAACCCTGGAATTTTTTCAACAGCCTCCAAATATTCCTCCACGAAAAACATCACATCGTCATCTTCTGGTTCTCAAAAAAGAAATCTGATTATTCCTTTCCAAAAGAGCTATCGAAGAGGTACCACACAATCAGCACAATCTGGGTTTCTACTCCCACTTCTTTCTGATCAAGAAAAAGATGGGAAAGTGAAGGCAAATAATGGACCTCAGGTTATTAAACACGTTAATCCAATTCAACCCTTCAGGAAGCTATCTCTCCAGCAGATTTTGTTACTTATGGATGTGCAAGATTATCTGTCTTCCTTCGTACTTCTGGATGCATATTTTCACATCCCCATACATCCCAAGCACCGAAGGCTTCCCAGGTTCGAGGTGGTAGGGTGCCGTTATCAATTCAAGGTGCTTCCCTTTGGGCTAAAGTCAGCACCCGGGGTCTTCAATAAGTGCATGACACCAGTGATGGCTTCTCTCCGACGGTCCGATCACTAGGTATTTACCTACCTGGACAGTTGGTTATTCACAGCTCCATCTTCCAGGTGGCCAAAAAATCCACAGAAGCCTATATTCAACCTTTTCAATTCCATGTCTCGAACTCAACAGGGAAAAATCATCTCCCATCCCTTCCAAGTCGCTTGTGTTTTCAGTAGCAACGCTGGATACAACTGTTCCAAAGGCCTTTTCCACAGAAGAAAGGATTTCACGCCTGCAGAAAATAACATAGTTACTGTCTTCGAGAGGTGTGTGTCTATAAGGTCATACACATCGATGCTAGGGATGATGTCATCCTATATCTGTTAATCTCCACTTGCCTCCTATGCATGAGGTCTCTTCAGGAGTAGCTTGATGCACAGTGGACTCAGTATCGGGGCTCTTTCGACATCATTTCCATAACCTTTGAAATGATCTCTGCGATGTCCTGGTGGAGGGTCAAGACAATAGAATCTTATTAAAGGTGGAGCATGTACCAGGAGTCCAAAACAAGTGGGCTGACTCCCTCAGCAGGGACCCCTAGCAATGTCATGAGTGGGAGCGCAGCCAGAGACAATTACAGAATGTTCTTCAGTCTTGGGGATTTTCAATCCTAGATCTATTCATAACATCCCTCTACAAAAAATGCAAACTCTTCGCCAGCAGATTCCCTCAGGCTCTTAGGGGAACGCCTACCACTTCTCATGGGAAGGAATGTTTACTTATGCGTTCCCTCCGTTTCCTCTCAACCCAAAAGTTCTACAGATGCTGAAAAGAGAGCCGTGCTGGCTCATCCTCATCGCCCCAGCATGGGCGATACAAATCTGGTACACCAAGCTGCATCGCCTATCAGAGTGCTCCCCCATTCAGTTCCGGCTGACGGAGAATCTCCTTTCTATGAACAAGGGCGAGGTGGTTCATTCACTAATCCACACTCTCCATTTGTCAGCCTGGCTCCTCATCACTCTGAATTCGGAGCACTAACAATTTCTGACAAATGTAAGTCGATACTTCAGAAAGCTTGAGCTTCTTCTACACTCATGTGCAATTCCAATGTCTTTGTTTCGACTATTGTGTTTAAGTTTGGGTCACATGTTGGAATGGTTTGCCTTACCCGCCGCAATTACTCTTCAGATACTGCTTACTACTCTGATTAAAGCATGTGAATCTATTAAAGATACAATACTGGAGAAATAACAAGTTACTTACCTGTACACCATGGTTCTCCAGTATGGATATTCTTTATACATTGACATGCTAACCCTCCCCCTATTCTTCCCGTTCATGCTCACCAATTGCATACCTCTATTATTTTATTTATACTCCTGCTCAAAATGTGAGGTATGCTGGCTCTGTAGGGGTTGAGTGCTCCATGGTTTCTGCTCTGATTGACTAAAGTTTGGGTGTATTAAATCAATGAAAATGGGCTACTAACCACTAGTGTTTTTTCAATGGCATCTAATGCTTTAACACTGCTTTTATCACTGTTGACGTGGGACTCCCGCCATGACAACGGTAAAGGTTTAAGCATGTGACTCTATAGAAGATATCAATAGTGGGTAGGGCGGTGGACCTCAAATCTGGGGAACCAGGTTCAATATCTGCAAACACGCCAAGCATCCTGTGATTCTGGGCAAATCACCTAATCTCCTCGTGCCTAACAATAAAACATGAATGTGTCCTTGTGTAACGCAATTGATGATTGTGTAAAGCGCTCCGATACCCAATACCTTCGGGTCAAGTTTGTGCTACATAATTAACTTTTTTTTACTCAATCTGTTTATCGACCTGGAAGGTTCAGTTTTTGTAATCATTCTCAAGGCATAACTGTTACTTTCAATTACTAGCTCACTAGCACAGGAAAGAAAACAAATGAGACACTTTTTAATCTATTGTTGTTCTTGTGACAGGAGAGTGGTCCTCAGGCCAAACCCACCAAACCACCAGAAAGACTGATTGGTGGCTGTGTGAATTCAATCTATCGCTGCAAATTAATGGGTGTGACTAGATTTGTCCAAGCTGAATGCCAAACCAACAGACATAGAAAGGATCAGGTCTTATTACTTTTGTTATTGCAATGACTCATTTATTTGCAATAGAATGTAGCTGGGATGCACCCACATTCAGAAGCTGCCAATGGCCTGATTATTTCCAAGGTCCCAACCAATTTCTTTTTTTTAGAGAGCAAACTTTATTGGCTTTTGACCAACCGAACAGGCTTAAGTGAACACATAGCACACACATAGGACATAACAAAATATGGCATATTCGCCACGCAGGGCGAAGACATCTCGCAGATATACTATAATGGACAAGGAGAATGACTGCAGTTACAGTTACATAAATAATTCGGCAAATGTAACCAGCCAGTTTCCTCGCACCTACCCATGTTTCTGGGGGTAGACGTGAGCTGCAAACCCCACTTGCTCCTGCTGCGCGCACCAGTCTACTCCCCTTTTCTACTTCGACAAGGTGGGAGGCCAGGGGAACCAGTGTGCCATGATATCTCTTTTTGGCACCAGGCAGGCTGTACCTAAAAATGCCTTTCCGCCCTCGTTCCCCCATAGCCCTCGAACACCCCCAGAAGAATCAAATGGGGAGAAAGAGAGACTTCCCATCCCAGCACTCCTGACAGCTTGTGAGTCACTTTGGTCCATTAATGAAGTATCTCTGTACATGACCATACCATGTGGTAGACTGGGCATTGAGGGCATGCAGGAGTGGGGCATAGGCCCGCTCGGTATAGGTGGGCTAGGGATAGGTACACAAAATAGAGTTAGTAGGATTGAACAAGTTGGAGTCTGGAGGAGGTGGTAAGTTCTCGTGGGCCATCAGTCCTTGTCATCTACAGGCCCTATCCAAATCTCCCAACGGGTTCTGAGGTGGTCCGGTGAGCCAGGAGAGTTGATGACAACATGCAAAAGATCTGGGATATTCCGCCGCAAATGCCCAAAAGTAGATTAGCTGCCAGGGGGCTAAACTCCAGTAGTGTATCAGTGGGCAGGGGATGCTCTTTGAAAGTGTGTCTGAGTTGAAGATATTTGTAAAATTGGCTATGTATAAGGCTATGGCTGTGTTGGAGGTCTTGGAAGGATCGCATGTGTGTCCCAGACCAGATGTCCCCAAGCTGTGTAATGCCAATGAGATCCCAGGAGATCCCAGGAGTGGAACCCGAGGAGCGAGGCCACCTCTTTCAACCAGGTACCGTGCCAGAACGGTGTCTGTTGTGTTGTGTAATTCTGGCCTCCCATCGTACATGTCGAAGCTATGTGCGCCATGCAAGGAAGACCACCCGAGTTACCATGGGCAGTGAGAGGGACACCGTAGATCCATAAAGAATAGCCTGTAACTGAGGGAAACCCATCAGTGAGAGCTCCAGATGATAGGCGGGGTCAGACCATCCCCCTTTGAAACAATTATGGAGGACGAGGAAGTGGGAGGCGAGGTGGAGAGTGGTCATCCCCAAGCAGCTGCAGTATGGCTCCCGCTGACCATATGGGAAGGCCCTAGCCGCTTGCGAGCCCCGCCACATGAATGTCTGGATGGCGCCGCCCAAAGTGGAGAACCACGTTTGAGGCAAGTGGATCTGTGGGTTTTGAAAGACATAGAGAAAATGCGGGATGAACATCATCTTGAAGAGGGGAATGCGCCTTGAGACATTGAGGAGGACGACCTGCCATAAGACAAGGTCTGACTTCACTTTTTGAACCAAAGGTTAGAGGTTGAGAGCCCAAGTGAGATCCAGATGTACGGCGACCCATATGCCTAGGTATTCAAAACTGAGATGGCGGAGAAGGATGTTCATCTGCCAGTTGAAACAGTCTCTGGACGGCACCATGAGAATCAACATCGACTTAGAGGGTTTCAACCGCAAGCCGGATGCTTCCCCGAAAGGGTCCAGCAGCCGGAGGCATCTGGGTCCACACACCGCCGGGCGGGCAAGGTAAAGCAGTACATCGTCCGCGTACAGTGCAATATGGTCTACATGCCCCCGGTCCCAAGCCCAGCCGGCGTATGTATAAGCTGGGCCAGAGGTTCTATCGCCAGGGCTAAGAGAAGGGGACATAGGAGGCAACCTTGGAGAGTCCCTCGCTCTATGGCGAAGGCATCAGAGAGGACCTTGTTGACCTTTACTCGAGCAGTGAGATTGGAGTATAAAACTCGGACCATGTTCCGAAACATCCGCCAGAAGCCCGCATGAGCCAGCATCAAGTGGAGGTAGTCCCAGTCCATCACATCGAAAGCCTTCTCGAAATCGATGAAAAGCAAGGCTCGATCAGGCGGGAGTCGGTGATGGTGGGTCAGGGCCACGTGGAGCTGGCAGGTACAGTGTCTCTTGCTGCAGGATGGTATGAAGCCACAACTAGGACCTCTGAGACATTCTTTTTTTTTTTTTTTTTAAACCTTTATTGACATTTCAACCAAATACAAGTATGGGCCTACAAACCCCGGGCCGGCCGCCAAACAGTTAGAGTAGCAGAGAGCAATTTGCAATCACATGCAGCACCTCGGGGAGCAGAATCTCCATCCTAGCGTACTCTTGGTCACTAAGCAACACAATTAGGAAAACAGGATATAAAAGGTTTTCATTTTATAGTATAGGATGTAAGGATCAGGTGGCGAACAATTTCCTAGCAGCGAAAAATGGCAGGCAGAATAGTAAGCATGTCCACAGTAAACAGTAATCGATCAAATCAATGGCGCAGAAACAGAAGGTACAGGATATGAAGGAATATTGCTGCCAATTCGCGCCTGCAGTCACCTGCCCTAAGACCCAGAGAACACCACGAAAATTGAGGCACAGATGAAAAAGCAGTGTTTGATACCAAAGGAAACCCACTGCACTGACCCAGAAAAAGAAAAAGACAAAGAAAGAGAAGAGAAGTGAAAAAAGGCCATAGAAACAAAACGAAAAGCAAAAAATCCCCTCCCCCAACCCCCCACCCTGCACACCTGCAGATAACTACGGCCCTGTGCCTGTCGCCCGAGAACCAAACCCGAAATATAGAAGAAACAGGGAAAAGTAAAAAGAAAGGAAACCCCACCTAACGGGGAAGTGGAGGAGGGCAATAGTCTATGCGCTCCCGGTCTCTCCCCCCCGCCCTAACAAAGGGGCCCCCCTAGGCCAACACGAATAGAGTTGCCCACCTTACATAAATACCCCGGGGGGAACCACAAACCCCCCGTCCCGGAATCCGTCTGTTAATGAAGCAGTCCCGTTACCAATAGATCCATTGTAAACAATTCAACCCGCAATCTCAGCCTTGGCCCCGTCTAACAAAGTTGCCGAGTCCCTCGGATAAGAAAAGCCCGATCTCCAGAAAGTCAAAAGTCACACAGAAGCAGCCGGAGCTTGGGTCAGAAATGGGAGAGGAATAGCAGATCCCAACGCACATGGCTTGCACCAACGATGTCCCTTCCCGTCTCCGAGGCCAAGCATCGTTCCATCCGCCATGTTGGGAGACCGATTGGGGAGGGAATTCGACTCGGTCCGATACAGATCAAAGTATGGGTCAACAGTGTCCAGGATGGGGGAAGCAGAGAAATGCTCCGGTAACTGTAGGGCTGATGTTTCCGAGAACGTGAGAGAGTCACCAATCACAGCACTCACGATGAGTTCCATTCCTTCGGGGGCATACATAGCTTCCAACACCGGGTCCAGACGCGCCGGTAAGGTTTCCAACGGGGGGCAAGTCGGCTGTCGGGTCTCAAAAATCAGACCAGGGCTTGCTCACCGGTTCTATGATCCCATCTGTCGCCGACAGCCAATGATTAACCTGGGCCCTCACCATCGAGTGAAGCGCCGCAAGTTCCGCCATTACCATCCTCAAAGAAGGGCCACATTGAGTCCGTTCCGCCAGGTTCCATACGGCCGCAGGCATAACGATCCCTACGGAGGGGCACCCTCTCCGGGGCAGGATACGCCGGAGCAGAAACAAGCCGTGAGGGATGGGCCATCAGCACGCAGCAACGCACGGCGGGATCCCCACCCCGGGGCACCAGCGGTGCTAGTGCCGGGCCTCCGGGCCGGGGTCCACCGCGACTCAGCGCCGCGCGCCACCCGTCACCTCACCTCAGGTATAGCGCCAGGCGGCAGATGGTTGCAAAGCAGTCCAGAGAAATCTCAAAAGTTCCAGGGACCGGACCCGACCACCCTCAGCAGTCCGTTGTTGTTCACTTTGGACCCGGGTAGACCAGCAATCGAGACCCCGGCTTCCAGTCTGAGTTAGGCCTCAAAACCTTTTCGATGTTACTTAGCCCCAGAACATCAGAAAAATTCTGTGATCACACCATCGGGGTGCCGACTAGTTCACTCACACGAATCCGGGGCAGGAGATCAGGATATTCGACAGGATAAGCGAGCGTAGGACGGGGGTCAGCGGAGCCGGAAGACTATGCGGCCATTTTGGTTGGTGTCGTAGCTCCTCCTCCCTCTGAGACATTCTTGTTGGCGCTTGGTAACGAGAAACCAGCCAGTAGAGCAGTTTCCCATTTCTGTCTCCCCAGCCATGGATCAATGCCGTTGTTGCCCACCAGAGGTTCTTAGCCGCCTCAAGAGTGTGCAGTCAGATACGTACTTGTGGTTTGGACTCCAACTGTTGCTCAAGAGGAGTGCCTGAGCCTCCAATCCAGCGATAAGGGCAAAAATGTCACGCTCCCAGGCTTTGACATAGCTTCTGGCGGCACCTCATAGGGTTACTTTATTCACGGCCCACAGGGTGCCTGTGAGCCTAACCAAGCCTTCATTGTTGGTAAAGTAGTCCCAGAGTTCAGACCCAAGTAAATGAACAAATTCCTAGTCCTGGAGTAACCAAGCATTTAAGCGCCAAAAGGGGCGCTGCCCCTGGGACAGGTGCCCCAGTTGAAGAAGCAAGTAAGAGAGGTCTGAGACTCTGCGGGGTAAAATCTGGGTCAATAACTGATAGTCGAGGGCAGGTAGAAAAACAAGATCTATTTGGGAATGGGTGTGGTGGGTCGCTGACTTAGGCATGAAATGGCACTGCCGGTGGTGCCAAGATCTCCTCGCATTGTAGAGACCCAGGGTCTTGGCCCAGTCAGTGAGACGACAGACGTTGGTTCGCTGGTACGCAGATAGGGTCCCAATGCTATCTAAGTCAGGGTCTGGCAATGAGTTGAAGACACCCCCTATTATTGTGATCTCCTGTGGAAAGCTCAAAAGGAGGCACAAGAGGTCCTCGAGCCCCGCAGGCAAGGTGTCCCTCCAGTGTACCCTCCAGGGCGTAGAAGCGTCCATGTGGGTTGCGTGTAACCCGCACGACTGCAGCTTGATCAGGTCTTTCGGGAAGAACTCCGCGAGAAAATGGTGGAATATTTTGAATTAAATAAAGGGTTGGTTGGCTCGCCAGGTACCCTATGGGAAGCCTTCAAGGTTGTGACGAGGGGTAGCTGCATGGCTCTCAAAACTGGTGTGCTCAGATCCACAAGGGACACTCTGGAACGATTGGAGAAGGAACTTGCGCAGCTAGAAACTGAGATTGCTGAGCTCCCTTCATCCTCCGCCCAGGCGGAGTTTAGGGCCCGCTTACGCAGTATCAGGAGGAGGCGGAAAGAGAGACAGCTTTTCTCAACAAATATGCGCAGGCTAGGCGATATGGGGAGGGGGAACGTGCAGGGAAAACTCTAGCATGCCTTTTACGGGCGCCCAGAGGTGCGGGATACATTACCGCGCTACGAGATGCTGATGGACAGATAGCTAGGACTCCCCCGGACATACTAAAAACAATGAAAGATTTTTATGGATCGCTCTATATCTCTCAGATAACCCCGAGGAGGCGGATATAACAGAATATCTGGATACAATTAGTTTAGCATGGGTTAATGATGGGGCGAGACAGTATATGGATCATCCGATCACTGTTGAAGATGTACGGGGAATTATAGCGGGCATGCCGGCTGATAAGGCCCCGAGTTCAGACGGACTCACAGCAGCCTTTTATAAAGAATATATAGATATTGTCGCACCCAGACTGCACCGGGTGTATCTAGAAGCTATGGAATTGGGGACTCTGCCGCCTACGTTACGGGAGGCCATGATTATCACACTCTTGAAACCCAATAAGTATCCGACTAGCCCCGAATCTTACCGCCCCCTCTCATTAATCAACTTAGACGCAAAGATATATGCTAAACTATTGGCGGATAGACTAAAGCCTATGTTACCCCAGATTGCTTTGTCGGACCAATCGGGGTTCGTTCCGGGAAGGTCCACCTCTCACAGTTTAAGAGTGTTATTTGGCCTATTGCACTATCTGGATCCTGGGGTGAGGGCTGCCGCTGCAGTGCTGCGCGCCACCAAGGCCTTTGACTCTTTGGAGTGGAGGTTTTTATTTGCCTTGTTCACGAGGATGGGATTTAGCCCTCTATTTACACAACAAATCAAGGTGCTATATACTGCCCCTACGGCTAGAGTGAAGGTTAACAGACAAATTTCGGATCCAATTAACATTAAGAGAGGCACTAGACAGGGCTGCCCTCTGTCGCCACTCCTATTTGCCATTGCTACTGAGCCATTAGCGGCCCGTCTGAGACAGCATCATACACACAGCAGTACAGGATTCACTTTGAGAGGTCTGCTTATCTCATTTCATGCGGAAGACATGACTATTTATATGACTAATCCCAACGAGAACTCTGACCCTCTTATGAGAGAGTTTGTGCGCTACGGAGGCTTAACGGGCATACAGATCAACTGGGCAAAGTCTGTGATGCTGCCGTTAACTGATGATACTAAACAGTGTGATACTGAATTCCCTATAGAATGGGCGAAGGACAAAGTCAAATACCTGGGCATTTGGTTTAGCAGGTTCATACAAGAAATATGGCTAGCCAATTATGGCACAGCAATGGACTGGTTGGAAGGCAAGGTGAAGAGATGGAAAGCGCTGCCGCTCTCCTTGACTGGTTGAATACGTATTAAGATCCCAGACTAGACCAATCGAACCCACAGAGTTTTCGCACACCTAAAAGGTCCCAAAGCTTCAATAATGCTATGTTGGAAATCGGGCTGTTAGATGTCTGGCGGATTCGCAATGGTACATACACTAGCAGAACCGGAAATTCGCTATATATCGCAGTGACACGTCGCTGAGAAATATAGAGAGGGTGGTAGACCAAGCCGTAACTTAGTTGAGAAAATTAAAGCACATGACGAGAGTCATCATATAGACAAAATAACTGACACCCAGGGAGGGGATCACTACAATCCGGTGGACATAGTGGAACAGTTCTGAGACCACTATGCTAAAATATACTCAGGGGACAGGGCCGAATAATGCTGTGGCAGAGTACCTGGTTGACATTGCCTGTGCGTGGTTAGCAGACGGTCATTGAGAGTATTTCAACCAACCCATAGATGAGACGGATATAAAAACAGCAATAAGTGCCCTACCGAATGCAAAAGCACCGGGGCCAGTTCTCCTCATTGTAGAGTTCTACAAAACATACACAGAACTCCTCACACCTTAACTACTAGAGATGTATACTGAGGCACATGTGGCTGGTGCTCTGCCACCATCCTTCTGCCAGGCTTTAATTATCACCCTTCTGAAAAAAGATCAGCCTTCTGACATATGCGATTTGTATTGGCCCTTATCGTTGATTAATATTGACGCTAAAATACTTGCAAAAATGTTGGCCACTGAAGTCCAACCATTGATGCCTTGTCTGCAGTGGCTTAGGTAGGAGGAGGTCGGGGGGGGGGGGCCTCGGGGGCGGTCCACCCCAGGCGGCAATATTTTTGAGGCAGCCACGGCACTGGAGGCCCGTTGCGGCCGAGCCAGCCTTTATAATGTATTTGGGAACAAACACTGTTACCAAATAAATTATAAAGGCGGCCGCAATGGGCCTCCAGTGCTGCAGCGGCCCAGTCAGTCAGTGACGTAGCTAGGGGAGGGCGGGGGGGCGGTCCGCCCCATGCGGCAATATTTTTGAGGCGGCCGCGGCACTGGAGGCCTGTTGCGGCTGCGGCGGCCTTTATAATTTATTTGGGAACGAACACACTGTTACCAAAAACACGGACTCGAGTGGTGTGCATGCATGCATGCACCTGACCGTCACCTGACTGCTGCACAACACAAATGCGGGACTTAGTTTTGGCAATTTAATTGAAAGCACTGCAGACTGCAGTGAAGCATTGCAGACTGCAGTGCAGGCAGTGCTTTCAATTAAATTGCCAAAAGGTAAATCCCGCGTTTGTGTGAGTGTCTTCGGACCTCGCCTCCTCCTCACTCCTCGACCGTTGTTGGCACCCCGTCCCTGCCTCCACTCCAGGGCCGTCAATCTTGCTGTAGTGTGCGCGGCGCACGCATGCGCTACCAATGGCGGCCCTGGAGTGACAATTTGGCCAGCCCTCGCGATTAGAACGTAGCAACTTCACCGCTACGCTCTCTTGAGGAGTCTATTCTGGCCTGGTGGTGCTTCCAGCTTTTTCGCGTTTTGCTGCCTCTCTGTCTCTGGAAGTCATTAGGGTTAACAAAGTTCAAACCGAACCACCCCAGCCTGCCTGCCATAGAGACCCTGCCTGGAGCGAGTGAGGTAAAATGTCAGAGGAGAGCAGCAGCTGGTTCAGAGGGGTGGGTGGCTGAGTCTGTGGTTCCAGTGGTATCAAAAAGTCTTGGAATGACACTGCGTAGAGAGAGAATGAGGGATCAGTAAAGAAAGGCAGGGAGAGGAAGGTTGGTTGAGATAAATAGCCAGATGTGAGATGAGGAGAGAAAAAGATTGTGTTCTCGGTGGAGTGGGACCTTCCAAGGTAGGGGCCTTGGGCAATTGCACACTTTGCCTGAGGGTGAGTTCGCCCTGTTGGAATTTAATCTTGTGATCTGCAGGTCACACCAAGAGCAAATGTTTAACTTCACAAACCAAGCACGAATGTGGATAGTTTTTTGGCATGGTGCTGCTATTACTTGCAGGAAGCAAGCTCCCGGTGAAGGGAAAAGCAGAAAAACGTAAGTGTACATGGGTGCTTCAGTGACCACATAGCTTGTCCTGTGGCTCAGAGAGTTACCGATGACATGTACACTTCAAGAAGGGCCCCAGTCCCATATTGTGCGGCGCACTCTGAGAAGAGTAGGCGCAGACGTTGCAGCCACGTGCCCCCTACTTCAGGGGGCCCTCTTTCCCGCCCAAACGGATTGTCACAATCCAAATATTTGGTGTTAACAAATATCACGGGGTGTGATATTGCATGATCTGCGCTCCTGCTGTCTTTGATTCCTGGAAGTGTGGTGGTGTTTCGCTCCCACTCTCCTGTGTAGCCATGCCTTTTTTCGAAATCTGAAGTAGGCGCGCGTTGCCTTCTGGGGCAAACCTGCCCACCTCTTGTGCTTTGTCACCAGCCTGCTATTTGTACGTAGTGCCACCAGTGTGGTTTCTGAAGCATCGTACCCTCGCCTTCAGAAAGTGTGCGTGTTCGTGTGTGTAAAAGTGTGGACACATGAGATGTAGATTGCCTCAGCCTGTGTAAGTGATGACGTGTGTTATTCATAGCTGCCAAGGTTTCAGATTGCTATGTGTGGCACTCTAATTTACTTTATACACTGCAGAGTACAGGCACAGAGATACAGGTGCTCAGCTAAGCACCACGTCTGCGGATTCCATCATGATGGGGCTCCCAGTGCAGACGCCCAAACTATGCCTCCACCTCTGCTTCTGTACAGAAATTACTTTAGCTGGAAATGGGAGGAAGTAGTAGTACTGTGTAGAAACAGACCAGGAAGCAGGACTCCACATGCTGAAAGCTTACTGGTACTTCTGATCTGTGCATGATTGTGCACACTAGGGATCCTAGGACTTAGAATAGCCTGGTGCAGAGAAGGAATTCCCCTTTGGAAATGGTGTTTCTGACCATGGGAAGTATAGTCCACTTTAATCCCGCTACATATAACCTGCCCCATACTACTCACCGTTTCCTTCTTGTATGTATGCTTTCAGAATTTCATTGTAATTATGAGTGACATTTCAACGTCTAGGAGACAGACTTTCTCACGGGCAAAAATTAAAATCACTCAATAAAGATGAAGGAAACATATGAATACCAGAAATTACACCCATTTGATTATGGGGAAACTCTAACATTTTGAAACAGGTGCAAAGCAGCTGATTTTTGCAGCATGCATTTTAACCCTATATGCACAATTTAATGGAGAGTCAAAACTACTACTACTAGACAAGTAACTATCGAGCAGGGGCTTTTACACCCATGTTTAAGTCCATCATCCTGTCTTCCCGCTCAGCCGCAGTTGAGGCTGAACCACAAGTAACATGATCTCTGTCGCAAAAGCAATAGCCCACTGAGCGGTCTACATAAAATACAATTCCTGATGTCAAGCTGTAGATGATGGATCCCTGAACAGTGTCATGTATGTGCATGTTTGCATTGTGCTGAGGGGATTACCAGGTAATTGTTCACACAGCTCTCTGATGGATGTCACATGCCGTTTTTCTGAGTCCCCAGATAGATCATGCAGTCTGTGTGTTCTCTTTTGTACTGCCACTCACCAGTGTATTCAACAACTGTGTAGCCTTTGACCGTGTCATGTATGTGCATGTAACTTGCATGATCGAGGTAACTATTAGCGGCAATACTACGTGTCTCTCGGACATCTTTCAAGTGCTTGCCAGCCTTTTCCCCCAGCCCCCCCCCCCCCCTTAAGGGGCGCCAATCTGAGGGATAGCCCCGGGTGCCACAAGCTTTAGCTATGCCTCTGCTTGTCAGGTTCTACCGGATCAATCTGGATTTATTCCGGAACGATCCACATCACACAACTTAAGGACCATTTTTGCTGATGCATGTCCTCGAACCCAAGTTGCACACAGCGGCCGTAATGCTTGATGCAGCTGAAGCGTTCCACTCTATAGAGTGGAGCTATATGTTCTGCATCCTTCAGCACATGGGGTTTCCACCAATCTTTATAGGCTGGGTGAAAATACTATATTGTGACCCGTCAGCGATGGTCAGGGTGGGAGGTCTAACATCTGTGCCATTCTCTTTCAAACGCAGCACCCGTCAAGGATGCCCTCTATCACCATTGCTGTTTGCTCTTGCAATTGAGCCTCTAGCGTGTGTGATATGTCAACGACACAGAGAAACAGCCCTGAACTTTAACCATCGGGCAGTTGGTATATCTCTTTACGCAGACAACATGGTGCTCTTTATTAGAGAACCAAATCGGTATTTGGCACAGGTGTTCAGAGAGTACATCAGATTTGGACTAATTTCTGGCCTCAACATTATCTGGGATAAGTCCATTATCATCCCTTTGATGGCAGCCACCCCTCAACCGACCATTGATTATATGATAGTTTGGACCACAGCCCTGGTTAAGTACTTGGGGATATGGATTCACAGCGACCCGACGTTGTTATTAGAGAGAAATATGGGCGAGCGTGTGCCACACTGGAACGGCAAATCGATAAATGGACAGCACTACAGTTATCTCTAGCGGACCGCACAGCAGTCGTAAAAATGGTAGTACTGCAGCGCTTTCTATATTTATTCTCCAATATTCCAGTGAAAACGACACAGGCCTTTTTTACTACTTGCGAACATCCCTACTCAGGCTGATCTGGGCGGCAAACAGGCCCGGATGGGATGGACCACTCTCACACATGACTATGATAGAGGGGGTTTTAGCACACCGGACCCATATATACACTACCTAAGTGCTCAAGCACAATATGCATATTTCTGGTTTAATCCACATGCTTCTACTCCACATGTAGCAGTTGAAGAAGGTGATGCCCACCCGACCCCTCTATGTGGTCTCATTACTCACATCAGCTGAGGCGCCCCACATACTGAAATAAACACAATAGATATGACAATTGCAGCGTGGCAATCCATAGGGTACCTTGCAAATAAACTACCTATATATGCCCCAGCAATGCCCCTGGTGCACCATGCTGGGCTATCAGTGACGCAGTAGATAGGCCCAATGCGATTACTTAAAGAGGCAGGCAGTGATACCATGCAGGTTTTGTACTTGGGTGGCACTTTCATTACATCGGAGGATCTTCAATATATCACTAACCCTCCACTGCTCTTTCTATCAAATCCTATTACGATACATATCCGGCTGAGCCTCCTGCTCTTCAAGCCCTGCAGCTACTATTAACTACCCCTACCTGAAAAAAGCGAATTACCAAATTATATAGAGCAATACGGATTGAGAAAACTAATGGGCCAGAGAGGAGCCTCGGTGGAACGATAGGCTGACCCCCCACCCCCTCTGGCGCCTGAGGAATGGGAACACATCTGCAGCCTCACAGGCAAACTCACACCTAACGGAAATCTCTGCATCATCCATTTTAAATATTTAAATCAGACATATCATACGCACCTTAGACTACACAGAAATGGCTTGTGAGATACTAGCAACTGTGAACGCTATGGCCGGAAGGATGCTGACTTCCTGCATCTTGCCTGGGACTGTGGGAGGGTAGCAGGTTTTTGGAGACAGGTAGTGCAAAACGTGCAGGAAATGACCAGGTCAACTTACAATGTACACCTCTGGTATGTCTTTTGTGTTATGTTCCACAGGTGAGAGGGACGCTGGACTAATTTATACGCATTACCTTGCTAATTGCTAAACAATGGGTTGCCATAACATGGGGAGGCACGCAATCGCCAAAAACTGAACACTGGCTTGGTATATTGCAAAGAAAATCTGGAACTATATGCGGAGGAACTTCCAACATCATCTAGTCCCAAAGACATTTGGGAGCCCTTTAGGCAATTTCTTCAGCAACAAACACTGGATAGGCCTACAGCTGAAGCTGATTAATGTTTATTATGTAAATATTTACTCGCTCAAATTGTACACTGGGGTCATTGATTGGATATGTAATATTCGTTCCCTTTTGTGGTGGTCAATCACAAATTGTTTATGTTTGGTTTCATATGGGCGTTACCTTGCATAGTAGCGATATTGCCTTTTTGTTTTTCCTTTAAAAAATGCAATAAGAAGAGTTAAAAAAAAAAAATCTCTGCTGCAGAAATACACACGCCATCATCCAAGCCAAATTCTTTACAGAAAAGATCCTGTCAGCAGACAGTTCCTCTAGTATGCTATTCAAGGTCATCAAGGAGATATCTGAGCCACTAGGGACACAGTTGGTGATCCCCTCCCAAGATTTCTGTGACAGAGTAGCTACTTACTTCCAGGACAAGGTCCTCAGAATATTTCAGGATTTCAGTCCTACGGAAACTGAAGAACAAGATGCTGAGGAGGTCACTCAGGACCGCAAGGCTCCTACCTCCTTCCTGCAAATTACAGCTCAGCAAACTAAAGATCTCCTAATGGGTCTTAAATCCGGCGCCATCGGATAATTGTATGCCCTCCATACTCAAACTGGTTCCTGACCCTGTAGCTAACTTCCTTTGCAAGGTGTTTAACAACATTCTCCTATCCGGTTACCTGGAAGGAGGCTATCGTCTCACGACTCCTTAAAAAACCTAACGCCGATCCCCTAGAACTGAAAAAACTTTCGCCCTATCTCCCTTCTCCCCCCCCCCCCCCCGCTAAGATCTTGGAGAAATTTATCAACACTGAGCTGATGAATGCTTATTGCAGCCACTGATCATATTTGCATGCAGGTGGATTAAAGAGAATCGGCGGTTCTGATTATGCTTGACCTGTCGGCGGCTTTTGACACCGTCTCCCCGGCGCGGATGGTCCAGCGTCTGCAGGCAGTGGGAGTTATGGGAGAGGCCTTGCAGCTTCTCCACTCTTTCATGTCAGGGAGAACAAACATCGTTAGCTGCAGAGGTTTCAGAGCCAGGGCCTTCAGCCTTCCATGTGGGGTCCCCCAGGGTTCTTCATTGAGCCCCACCCTCTTTAACATTTATTTGGCCCCTTTGGCCGAGCCGGTGAGATTATTTGGGTTCCAGGTGATTTCCTATGCGGACGACATGCAAATCATCCTTTCCGTCTCGAATGATTTGCAATTGGTCGCAGAAAAATTCAACCAGTACATGGCAAGCATTATCTGCTGGTTGAAGGGTAACTCCCTAAAGATTAATGCTGACAAGACAGAGATACTGGGATTTATCAGGTATTTAGTCGAATGCCTGTTGGCCGGCAGACTGTGGTCCCCTTCCTCTCCTGGTTAGGACAGCAAAAAACCTGGGGTTCACTTTCAACGAGGGTCTGACCTTTGATGCTCAGGTCAACCGTACTGTCAGCGCTTGTTTCTTTATCTTAATAACCCTTAGAAAGGAGATACTGTACATTCTGCCTTGAACTGCATTGGTCCACCATCATTGCACTAATCAGCCCCCGGCTTAATTACTGCAATGCTCTGTACCTCAACATCAATGCGGCTTCCCTGAACAAGCTTCATGTTGTTCAGAACACTACGGCCAGGCTGATCCTTAACATTCCGAAGCACCTGAGTATGTTATATAACTCCTTGCATAGTAAAGGCACGCCGCATTTAAAAACCATGTTCCAATGGTATACCCTCAGGAGGACTTTGAGATCCTCATCCCAGAAAAAATGGATCTCTCCAAGATACCGCTGGAGCAGATGGGGCTGTTGCTCCTTCTCGGTGGTGCCCGAAAATCTCTGGAACTCCCTGCCTTCGCCCATTCTCAACATGGAGTCTTTTTTGGCTTTTAGAAAACTGCTGAAAACATGGCTATTTTCATCCTAGTTTCATCCTAGTTGGCTGTTCCATGCTTCGCTCCGCTCCTCCGTCTGTCCAACGCCTTGACACCCTCGGGTATTAGTGTGCTTTACAAATTTTATCTTAAGCTATCTTATATTGACCAGCTTGGCCACTCCCCCAATTTCATCTTTTTAAAATGTGCTTTTAAAACAAATCGCTTAACCATGAGTCACATTCTAAAGACATTATCAAGTCAAAGACTGAACTGCTGAATTAAACTCGGGCAAGGTTGAGGTGGGCAGAACAGGAGAGTAGTCCAGAAACAGCAAGTGGGGAAGCGTTCAAGGGTCATGGAGGGGATTAGGATAGTTTTAAGGGAAGCAAGACAAATTAATGAGGGTTTGGAAAGAAAATTAGTCAACAAACCATGAAATGGCAACAGTAATAGGATATGTACAGGGCGATTGGGCCACAAGTGGGAGTTGATAAAATCATGGCTTGAAGGATGAATAAAGGGGAGACTGGGAAGAAACCTCGTGTCCCTTTTTAACAGAATGGTCCTTCTGTCCGAGGAGAAGGGTGTTGAGCTACCCAGATGCAGACCATCTAGAAACTTCCAAGTGTGGGTTCTAAGGCTGTATTATATATACATTTGGGCCACTCTTATGAGAATTTATATGTTTAGGTATAATGCGGCCAATCAGGAAGATTTCTCCAGATTAAAGACAAATAAGTCTAGCTTTGCTGTCAGCCATGTGGACTACTACTAATACTCCAGAGGGGGCACTTTTCATATTTGAACTATGATGTTGAGTGATATTTTCTTTTTTTAGAATTCTTTTATTAATCCCTTCCAGGCTGATGACGTCCCCCAGCCATCATGCATCACGGTGGGCGTGTGCTGATGACGGCTGGGGGCCGTTATGAACCCGCCCACTCTTTAAAACGGCCGCACAGGCGCAGAATCACGCAATGCCCAAGGGGTTAGTTGCAGAAGGAAAGAGTGACGGCTACAGTCACTTGACATTGTATCAATATTGCATACATCATTACTTCTTCATGGCACTTATGCATATGCAGACCATTTGCACTTTACTATGGTAGATTCCCTCAATATGATACAGGCTAAATCGCTTGATGGTAAGCCAGCCAGTTCAAGTGGTATAGTCATGATCATTACATATTGTCCTTTTGTCCTTCTGATGGGAAATAGGAGAGGTAGGGGCAGGCTGGAGGTGGTAGGGATGTGGTAGCGGGGGAGAGGGTTTGGGTGTCTTGGTTGTGTGTGTGGGCATGTTAGTTGCTCCAGTGATGTGCCCCAATGATGTTGAACTGGTCATTCGGAAGGCAGTCTTCTTAGTGGTAATGACAGTGGCTCCTAGCATTAGTCAGTGTCCGCTCTGGTGGCCTAAATGGCTCTTGGTGTCAGCCAGCTTCAGGTATATTGGGTATGGTGGCCAACAAGGCTCCAAGTAGCAGCTATGCTTCAGAGTATGTCAGACGTGATAGCCTACATGACTCCTAATGTCTGCCAGCTTGAGGGTGTGTCAGCTGTGGTGGCATGCAAGGTTCTAAGTGTCAGTCAGCTTCTGGGTGTGTTGACTCTGGTGGTCTTCATTGGACTTAGTGTCCGCTACTCTCAGAGCATGGCTGCTGTGGTGACCTACATGGCTCCTAGTTTTAGCCAGTGTTATGGTATATTGGCTGTGGTGGCCTACACACCTCCTAGTGTCAGCCAGCTTCCGGGTGTTTCGGCTGTGGTGACCTGCATGGCTCTATATCTCTAATCACTTTATTGTGTGTTTGCTCTGATGGCGTACATGGCTCCTAGAGTCAGCCAACTTCAGGGTGTGCCAGCTGTGTTGGCCTACAGAGCTTCTAGTGTCGGCCAGCTTCAGGGTGTGTCGGCTGTGGTTACCCACACAACTCATAGTGTCAGCCAGCTTCAGGATATGTCTGCTGTGGTGGCCTACACGTCTTCTAGTGTCAGCCAGTTTCAGGATATGTCCACTGTGGTGACCTGTACTTTCATTAACTTGGCTAAATGTGTCCTCTCCTCTAGACACACCCCTCTAGTTTTTCAAGTGGTACATCTGATTTACATATCAAACAAACCTTCCTTTAGTTTTTGATAACTTACATCAAATCCTTCATCATTTAGATGGCAGAAAAGACAGAGTGGTTTAGTTACAGTTTATTAATCTGTTAGATCCACTGGTACCATTATTGGAAACCTTAATATGATCAAGAGACATGGAGTTGTCTTTTGGCTATTGAACTGTATCTTGGCTCTAAATATGATCACCCTCTAGGTTTGTTCTCATCCTTCCGATATGAATGTTCTAGTAGCTATGGACTAGAAATCTTATGAGGCTTTTCAAAGACCTGTCCCAATGGATGTGATCTGTGAAGTAGCTACATGCCAGCCAAACATTATTGCAATACCATGCAAACAATATTATTCAAAATTACTACATTGTGTTTACGAATTATATTTTATGGCACATTGATTAATGTGATGATAATCTGCTGAAATGCAGGGCCACAGGCTGGCCAGGTTATGGAGCTTATTCACCTGGTCTAGAATCATTATGTTTTTTTTATTTTTACGTCTGGCCTGCGAGACATATTTAGTTGTCTCACCAGACTTTTCTTTTTCCAAAACATTCATGCATAGTATGCATACAGAAAAGGCCTTTTGGTCAAAGGGCTTTATCCACTGGTCTATTAAGTTGTCATTCATGTAGGAAGGTGGATATCTGTCTATGGCTGCCCCCAACTTTTTGCCTGGTGTTTAGCTGGTTTTTCGACTTAGTTGACCTGGGGCCCTGCTATTCAGGACCCCAGGCTCACTGCTCTCTCTGTAAAATGGATTCCATGTACTCTAGGTACATATCTAATTGGATACTGAGTCACCTTATCAGCCCCTGTACAGTGTACCTTAGGTACCCAGGGCATAGGTGCACCCAGGGCCTACCAGGGGCTGCAGCATGTATTATGCCACCCTTTGGCTGGCCATCCAAATCTGACACAACTGGCTGATCAATCAGCTGGGGCAAGGTAATGTAATCACCCTTTGCTTTAGATATAGTATACCTATATCTAACCCTAAAATGGACACATATACTCCTATAAGTCACTCCTATGGCAGGCCTTAACAATCCTGGAGGCAGAGTGCTTGGAATTATGTGAGATAGTGCTCTGGCATGAGCTGAGCCTGTCTGCAGCTTTCGGAACCAAGTCCTTTAGCTGTTTCCAGGATAACGCTATACCATATACTCTTAAGTGCATTATAATCCTCGCGGTTATTGCTAACTTTGGCATAGCATTATCAAAACATGTCGAGTAAGGTGTCATATGAATTGGAATACCACCCCCTCGCCAGTTCTGGCGACGGGGGTAGCATTCCACCCTTTTAGAGGGACACAACATGTACCTAACTGTGAACCCCGGTTAGAGTTAACTCGAGCCTCAGCATCACAAAATGGATGCTGCCACCACAGACACAAGTCTGACCACCTGCTGCTGGGAGTCCTTCCAGTGAGGGAGGCTTGGACAAAGGGTTTCCTGTCTTGGGAGGTGCTAGCACCACCCTAGGCAGGATTTTGTGTATTGGGTAGGACAGGGCATGAAAAGAATGAGACATGCCCGGGGCACACAAGGTGTCCCTGTGCATACACCGGTCTAAACCAGTTCCTGGGGCTCTCCAGCCCCAGCTCTGGCGCAAGACCGGACAAAGGATAGGGGGTGTAACCACCCCCCTTCCTGGTCCCACCCATAGGAGGGACCTAGTCGTAGTACAGCCCCCTTTAGCAGGATAAAGGTAGGAGCTAGTCCCATTCCGAGTTAGATTGATCCTGAACTGAAACTCTACAAGAAGAAACTCTGGACTTCGACTTTCTGCCAAGAAGACTGAAGAAATCTCCCTTGTGAGCAAGGAGTGTCCGCCCTGCACAAGCAGGCACCATCAGCGTCCAGCTGCTTCCCTATGTCGTCTTCCCTCGAGGATCCAGACTTCAGAGCCCGACGAGACCCGAATTCCCAGACCTCTCGGACCTCTACCTACATCTGCAGCACAGCTGAGATCCGTGGGTGCGACGAGACACGTGGGACCGGCCATCTTGGAAGAAGCAGCACTTCGCTCCAGCACGACTTCTGAGGTAACCTCGACCAAGTGCTTTGGGGACTGAGAATTCCCGACCCCGAGCAGCTCCTGCACCGAAGACCAGCCCTCCAGCATCCACGAGGTCTGCGTGGGGCCCTTCTGCCTGTTTGCTGCTCGACGCGTTGTCTGGTCACTTGCCCGCTGGCTAGTGACCTCCTAGAAGACGAACCTTGACATCCAATCTGCTGGTCTGGTTGCTCCAGACTGGCCCCTGCTTCCCTGCAAAGGAGAAGCACCCCGGACCCTCCTGGTCCACTCCAGACGCCGTTTCCACTCACCACGTGGGTTGCCTTTTTCCAAGGCCTGTTGACTCCAAATCCGGATCCGACACTGCCGACAGCGAGAGCCTGCGTGGGACAGCTCGTGCCTCCATCCTGGTCATCGAAGACACCACCTGGTCCACGTGGCTGCAGAGACCAGCGTCCACTCTTCACCTGATCGCGACGACGACATCTGGTTCCACTCCTGGTTCCACTCCAGTCACTGGCTAGTGACTTTAATCATTGTCCCCTCTGCTTTCAGGTTATCCTCTTCACTGATCCACCCTTGGATCATACCGGACATCTTCCTCCTGGTCGCCTGCAGCATCTTTTCTTCCAGGCTCCATAGACTTCAACGCCGGAACCCGACACGACTTCGCACCTATGCACCCGCAGCCTGTGGGTGAGGTAACAAGAGCATTTCGGTGCTCGAGGGTAGATTGACTCTCCTAGTGTCCAGTTCCACAGTCGTTTTAGTCCTAACTAGTCAGGATTGTCCGTACTCACCTTTTACTTGAACTGTACTGTCCATAGACGTTGTTACGCATCTCGCGTGTGAGTTCACACTCTGCACACGCGTTCCGTGGGCCTCCTATTACTTACCTAAGGTTAGGGTAGTGTAGTCCCAGCGATCCTACAGCCTCTGGACAGCTCCATTCCTTCTATCGACTTCCACATTCCACTTACTTAATATATGGTTTGTTGTGCCCCTACGGCAACATTGTGATTGTGCAACTTAAACGTATTTTTCTTAAGAGCCTTGTCATGTGCTTAGCCCTCTGATCTCATAAAGAGTTCAGAGGTGTTTGTTAGTTAATAAATATCTTGTTTATTTTCATAACTACCTGTGTGGTGTTCTTTCATTTGGTATTCACGGGGTTATATGTGGTAAAACAGCTGGCTTCACATGCCAAAAGAGTTTAGCCTAAGACTGCTTTGTCCATGCTACCATTAGGATAGCTGGTCTATAAGGTGGACTTACAACCAATCACCATAAGGGTTGTTTTGACTGATACAAGGTGATCACTAGAACTAGTGAGCATCATATATCAGGCCAACTTCTCACAATTCACATGTTAATTTTACCCACTTGCAGCATACTGCATGGGTCAGCCGACTTTTCCCAATGGCTCCATTCACTTTGAGTGAGTCCTGTATACATTGTTCACACTGCCTAAAAATTGTTCTGGTTTAAAGTTTGCTTTATTTTATTGATTTTTTTATAATAGCTTTTTATTTTTCGGGCACTTTGGGCGACCAGTTAAATGGTGATTTATTTTCCATTGACTTATAGTTTAAATGGCACAGAAATATTGTAGCTGCCACCAATCTGAGAGCTTGGTTTGATGGTGATTTATTACTACCTCGTTAACAAATAATAATCATAAAATGCATGTGACAAAGGCTTGTTATTAAAAGAAAATCACTAGTAAAGTGGCCATCTCAGTGAATGTTTTTTTTATTTAGAAATGTTAATGAGAGCATATGGCGTCTACGTTTAGGTGCCTGCACGGGATTAATATTTTTTTATTTTGTAGCTTACATTGAAAACAAATTATCCATCGCACCAGTGAAGGCCGAGCCTGTTTGCATTGCCGATGCTAGTTTTTGTAGTTTTAAAAAAAGTACAACTACCAACTTAATGTGGCGTGTATGTTCAGAGCACCCTCAGGGTTTCCTTCCATAATTTAATAACCGCTGCAGAATGCATGTACATTGCCAGTAAAATAATTAGGATATAGGAAAAGTTTATATGTCCAGTGCACATTACTTCAGGAGGTAGTGACTGATGTGTACAGGACATTGTGCAGCATTTCTCACCATCCTTCCAGGCCCTCCTTCATTCCAAGTCTGTTCTTATGCAAATCATATTTACTTTTTGTAGCAACAGCTTATTCAGCCATATGTTTCAGATATAGGTCTGTCTGTGGGCCGATGGTGTTCAATCAAAGTATGGCAGTCCTATGTAACGCTTATAACAGGCATAGCTTTGTAAATATATTTCGTATTTTGCCTCTCTGGGGCCACGTGTCCAGACCCAACAAGCATTGACTAACAAGATCACAATGTCGAGAATATATCTTAATTTAAGCAGCTCTTTATCTCCTCCCTTAAGGTACGACTGTCCGACAGGATTTATACTCTCTCTCTCTCTAAATATATATATCCAGCTCCAATGCATCCTTGCAGCGTGTCACTCTTTAGGTGGGTTCTTTTTACACGGTGGTGCCCCGTGTTAAAAAGTCGCTCCAGAATTCCTCTCCTTTTCGGAAAGAATACCAGCACTCGCTGGGTCTAGTTCCATCAATCTTTGTTTTATTTTCTTTGCGCAGCAAACAAACGCGTTTTGGAAAAGTTCCTTCGTCAGTGTTTACACTCTACACTGAGAAGCGCGATTTTTAAATATTCAATCAATTTGCCATTGACATAAAAAGAACATTACAGTTACCATTTTATTTGGCGCCATATTGGAATGTTGTATGTTATTCTCTAAGGCTGTTATCGTGTTTGTATACACCCTTAACCAGACACCCAAATCGAGCGTATCATTTGATGTATCGCAAATCTGCAATTATACATTTTGATATTCAAACAAAATTTTTGTGGAATCGCTGGTACAGTTAAAGACTACATTTTATCTTCACTTTTTCTAGGGATTTCATCCACCATCACTCAAAATGATCTTGCCGTGTATTGGCATGTGGCAGTCCACATATTGAGATTGCCCTTGCTCCTCCTGTTCCAAATTATTACTCCATCAAGCCGTGTATTGGCACCCATAGATACATATTAATCAAAAGAAGAAAATTAATCGTATAATACAATTCAATTGTTAATTTTAAGAGACACATCTTTTCACACTCTAAGTACCCAGATGTACTATCAACTCCTCCCCACTGTTTAGCCCATTTGGGGTCTTGGTCTGTAGGTCAATAATATATTGTGACTCCAATGTCCTTAATTTCAACACTCTGTCTCCCCCTCTGATGTTTGTGGCGACACAGTCAATACTGAAAAACTGTAATAGATCCCTATTACTTTTATGTTTAATAGCAAAGTGTCTAGCGACTGGAAAGCTCAAATCCTTCTTCGCTATGGCACAGATATGCTCCAGTATCATTATCTTCACACTATGAATCGTGCTGCCTATATACCTAAGGCCACACGGGCATCTCAGGCAATAGACAGGGTGTGTAGTCTGACAAGTCATAAATTTGTTAATCCTTTTACATGATTTGATTCCCTTGACTTCATAGGTGAGTACTCTTTTGCTAGAAGCACAGGCCTTGCACTAACCCCAAGGGTAAAAACCTCTCATCTCTCTTTGTGTCCCTTTCTTAGGTTGAATTATGTCTAAATTACTATGAACCAGACTTTCTTTTAGTGACCGCGCCTTCCTGAAGGTGATCTGTGGAACTGGTGGAATATCCGCCCCAATGATCACGTCAGTTTTTAGCATGTGGCAGTTTCTTCGCATAATATTTTTGAGAGTTTCCGCATCTTCTGAATAAGTTGTAATCATGCGGAACTTCCCTTCATCTATATTTTTCATCTTATCTTGGTCTGTGTTTTTTATTAGCCTGTCCTTTGCACACTATCCACTTTCTTTAAGGTGTTTACTAGCAGGTCTGTTCCATAGCCTCTGGCTACAAACCTGCCAAAACTTTCCTTGATTACTGCATCAAAATCAAATTTTCTCAAACACTTAAGTTTTAGCCTGAGGAATTCCCCATATGGTATGCTGTTCTTGAGTTTGGGTGGGTGACTGCTTGTGGCATGCAACGTGCTGTTGCCCGCCATGGGCTTTTTAAATAAGGCTGTTGATAGTTTCCCATCCTGTTTCTCTACCCTTAGGTCCAGATAGTTCACCGCCACTGAACTAATCTCCCCTGTGAACCGTAAGTTGACATCATTGGAGTTTAGATGTTCTATGTATTCCTCTGCTTTATCTGTTGACCCCTTCCATATGAGGAAGAGGTTGTCAATATATCTATACCAGGCTAATATCTCTTTGGTGAAAATACCCAATGATGAAGCATGTCACCCAAAAGTCGGGTGAGTGAGGGTAGTATAATAAATAATTGTGATTTTTCACATTTCACTTCACTTGAAAATATTTTCTTTGTTTCTTTTTCTAGTCACTCCTTTGTTGTTGATTGTATTTGATTGTAATATCTCTTTGGTCCAGATGTCATTGGCTGTGGACCGGGCCACCTGCTCCTCCCACCAGCCTATAAATAAATTTGCATAACTGGGGGCGAAGCAGGTGCCCATTGCGGTCCCAGATACCTGCCTATAGAGATCTCCCAGAAAAAGAAAAGTGTTATTTAGCAAGCAAAATTCAATAAGCATAATATTGTGTTCTGCAAGTTTCAATGATCTCTTATGTAAAAATTATTTAGCCGCATTGAGTCCCTGTGTATGATTGATGCAAGTATATAAGCTTGTGATGTCCAATACTATTAAGCTATATGATGGTTTCCATTGTATATCCTCAATGTGGTTGATGAAATCCATAGTGTCTTTGATGTATGACAATTGTAATACTGATTGAAAAATAAAGTGGTCTACAAACCTAGAAAAATTCTCAGTAAGGCTACCCAAAGAAGACACTATAGGCCTGCCCGGAGGTTTAACACTGTCTTTGTGAATCTTTGGTAAGTGATAAAATGTCAGAAGCATTGGATTCATAGTTCTGAGGAAAAGATACTCGTCAGTATCCAGCATGGATTTATCATGCCACTTCTTGATCACTAAATGGTGTTGTGTAATACTGTCCTGATATTCCTCCTTGGTTGTCAATTCATAACAGTGATTTTTTTTAATTGCCGAAGAGCCTCTTCCACATATTGTTCTTGGGACAGTTCGATTGAATCCGCCGCGGGCCGTGGTTACAAGACGAAGCTCTGGAGCACGTGTGGTAGCAGCTTATCAAGGACTGCACATACGCCGCTTCACGTCCATTTTACCTGGAATATTTATATTCAATTTGAGAGAACCCTTCATGCAACTGGCGTGATCAACTTGACGGCTCGTGACGTTTGTTGACACTTTTATTCCTAATATTGGATTCTTTGCACTAGTCTTACCATTACACTGGCCAGCTTCTTAGTCAACTTTATTGCGCTACAGCAAGACTTAACATCCAGTACTTTTGACAAAATATATTTTTTGATACAACTTTGGTCCTGTTGATTTACTTAGCGCTTGGTGCTGCCTCCATTCTTCTTCAAATATTGTTCTCGGGACATTGGAACAATGTTGCCCCCCTTGTCCGAGGGCTTACAGATGACTGCCCTGTTCTTCTGTAAATTTTTCAGGGCTGTTTTTGGGGCTTTAGTAAGATTCCGTTTGATGGTAGAAGGTTTCATATTTTCACGGAATATTGCTAGATCTTTGATTACTGCCTCGGAAAAAGGGTCTATCACATCCAATGGCATCTGTGGTAAAAATTGTGATGGTGGTTTGAATGAGCTTGCAGGTGCCTCCTGTTCTATTCCCAAGCATCTAGTTCTTTGTGTGATGGTTTCCCCTATCCTAATGCCCTCATCCACTCCTTCCTGGCGTAGTTCTTCCAGCACCTCTAGAGTCGTCAAATCATTTACCGTCAGCAAATCTGTATCTTTGATTTTAGATTTCAGTTGCCTAGTCTCCCTGATAGTTGGTTTCGATTTTGAGTGATGGTGGATGAAATCCCTAGAAACAGTAAAGATAAAATGTAGTGTTTAACTGTATCAGCGTGTGTGCTACATACAGTTACAGGCTTAGAATCATGTACACTATTGCGCGCGCCTTAGTAGTGATCTTTACACCTTACGATCACCTGTAGCACTATACATTGCCTGGTATGAAGGGATTCCCGGACACTTGCCCCCAACCCCAGCATTTTTTGCTTACACACCACTGGGGTGATGTGGTAACTATAGTGAGCCTGTAACTATATGTAGCACACGCGCTAGGCGGAAGTTTTGACAATCTGTCAACCATAGTCTACACACAGCTTGCTAGAGAATAGAGTGTATTTTTACCACCATGTTCTCTCTTATTTTCACGGACCAGTAACACACTATGTGTTATACTATGTGTTATATTTCATTTTGTTTGAATTAATTTTGGAGTACGAGTCGAATGTTTCTTGACCAATGCGCATGTAACATTTTATATTTGTTAATCATCAAATTAACTATGAGAGCAGGACTATCCCATGTATTCACGTATTTTGGTTGATTTGATGTACCATTATTACTGGTACTTGTATTCACCACTCTAATATGGCTGCCAAATGCAAGCTATGATATCCTTTGTGTTGCTGTTTAACTGCTGATGTTGTAAGACGTTAAGACGTTTTACTTTTGTGCACATAGTACATGTGAACAAGGCTGCGGATGCAGTTGAAACGCATTGTGGAATAAACCTGGTTGCAAGTTATTTTGGATTGTGATTCTTGATCCTTATCGCACACGTATTTTTGTCTGTCTTGCATGTATATACAAGACAAACATTTCGAGTGATCTGTCAAGAGGGGGCTGAGAAAAAGGCGGGGTCAAAAAACACTTTTTCCCATGTTAATTTCCATAGGACACATTTGACGCTGCTACAGCCTGAACTGCTGAACAGAATTACAACAAATTTGGCAAAAAGGAGCTCTTGGTCCAGTAAACACTCTTTTTATTGAATGGTGCAAATCAGTTTAGAAGTTCCTGAGAAATTGAAAGATTTCTTAGATATACAACTGTGACCCCGGTGGACCCGCGAACCCTCCTGATCTTGTGTCTGACATCTGATTGGCTGCCAATACTTCAAATCAGAAATGTTGAAAGCCATATTTTAACTTGGTTGAACAGAGTCACTAGAAATAACGGTAAAAAACAAGAAAAGGGGGCATGATAGAAACACCCTGACCCCCTAGGCCTGTTCAGGGAGTCCACAGGGAACCCAAGGGTCAAATAAAAGAATTTCTTTTTTTTAAACTTTTGGGCAGGATTTGCAGTGGACCCCTCTGCAAACACGCCTCTTGGCGCACTGCTGGTGGGGCAATGATGGTCCCCTTGTGACCTGAGGTCCTCAGGACTGAAGTGGACTTCATCCCCCAAGCAGCTCCCTTTTTCCACCACTCTGCAAACGTGACTGCTAGTTAAAAAACCTTAGAAATTCACTAAAAAAACAAAGGTTACAAGGACGTTATAGTTAGCAAATAGGATTTAAACAACCTTAGAAATTCATTAAAAAAAAAGGTAACAGGGACGTTATAGTTGGCAAATAGGATTTTTTTCAACTTAAAAATTCACTAAAAAAACAAAAGTTACAGGGACGTTACAGTTAGCAAAGAGAATTTTAAAAAATCTTAGAAATTCACTAAGAAAAAAGGTTACAAGGACATTATAGTTAGGCTGACCTACTCATACAAAACCAGAGAAATTTAGCTGTTGTAGTTACCTGAGTTACCTATAACTTCCGCCCCCTCAATGCACTGCTTATGACCTCACATATTGCATCACTCATGACATGGTCAGTAACATCAATGATGACGTCATTCAGTGACTGTGAAGTTTGATTTAAAATTTATAAGTGTTAAATATGTATACCTTTATATCTCTCTCGCTCTCTCTCTCTCTCTATATATATATATATATATATATATATATATATATATATATATATATATATATATATATATGTGTATATATATATATATATACTTACACACACATGTATATATATGTATATATACATACTTACACACACACACACACACACACACACACACACACACACACATGTATATATATATAGAGGGCAAAAACATTGTGGCACAATCCCACTGGGGTAAAATTGCATATAGAGAAAGAGGGCCCGCTCGTTTTTTTTTTATGGTACTCAAGTCAGGGCAAGCTATTTGGACTATCAATACCACAATGCCTTGATTTCTGATGCCCATTGGGACGGAACTTGTATATTTGAATAAAATGAGATCTGATTATATACCGCTGCCTCTGCATTCGTTAAAAGCCAGTGATCAAGAGCGACACAGCGCTCGAAACGCGTTTGGCAGTTTTTAAGATGGGAGTGAGAGGGCAAGCTGTGGCTGCTCCTGTCGGAGGTTGTGTGCAGTAACCCTTCTTTGTGTGACGTCTTCATGAGGGCATTCTTCTTGTTTTAATGTTTTGCGGCTGGTACGGCCGCGGAGATGTCCCGCCGCGGCTTTGGCGGATCCTTGGTGCTCGCAACAGCGCGTACCCTTTGGAGTGGAGGGGGCCTGACCTCCGGAGTATATTGGTGAGCGGAACAAATTGCACCTCTGACACTTCCACCCACATGGGGCAAAAACATTGTGGCACAATCCCACTGGGGTAAAATTACATATGGAGAAAGCGGGACCCACTGGGTTTTTTAATGGTAATCAAGTTTGGGCAAACTATTTGGACTATCAATACCACAATGCCTTGATTGCTGACGCCCATTGAGGCAGGACTTGTATATTTGAATAAAATGAACTTTCGATCAAATACCGCTGCCTATGCATTTGTTAAAAGCCAGTGATCAAGAGCGACACCGCTCGAAATGCTTTTGACAGTTTTTAAGATGGAAGTGAGAGGGCAAGATGTGGCTGCTACTGCATGAGGTTGTGTGCAGTAACTCTTCTTCTTGTGATGTCTCCATAAGGGCATCCTTCTTGTTTTAATATACTTATATATATATATATATATATATTTATATATATCTATATATATTACCTACTGGCGGTTGCCAGTAGGTAGTTATAGTTAGGACCTTTTTCCATAGGAAATCCGCAACATTCTATTCCAAATAACTTTGGCGCCAGTTGATGAATCTTCGCGAAATTTTCAAAACTCTTGGGGCACTGTGGTCGCTCCTATCCTGAAAGTTTGGGCGTGATTCCTAAAGCGAGGCCCGAGAAAAAATGGGGGTCCCAAAACGTGTTTTCCCCATGCAATTTCCCATGGGAAACTTTAGCCGCAGCTACAGCCCGAACTGCTGAACGAAATTACACCAAATTTGGCAAAAAGGTAGCCCTTGGTTCAGAGTCGTTTCTTTTTGTTAAATGGTGTGAATCCGTTCAGTAGTTGCTGAGAAAATCAAAAGTAAAATCATATATATATCTATGGTCACACAGGATCCGCGCACCCTCCCGATGACAAGCTGTATGCTAATTGGCTGTCAACACTCCAAACCAGGAAGTGTTGGCAGCCATCTGGTGCCTTGGTAGAACCAAGGCACAAGAAAGCAGAGAAAAAAAACACGAAAAGGGGGCAGGGTGGAAACACCCTGACCCCTAGGTCTGCTTAGGGGGTCCCACAAGGACACCCAGGGCCCCAAATTTCTTTTTTTTTTTTTAAATCAGCAGAATCCGTGCATGGTGCGCAGATCCTGCCGATCCAGCCGGAGGGCCAAGTCCCGGGGGCATCCTGAAAAAAAAGTGGGGGGGCCCAATCCCCCCCGCAGCCCCGGGAACTGCCACCCCCTTGGGGCGTTATAGTGTAATGTTGGGGGGCCTCTAAGGCCCCCCCAAGCCCCGGGGACCGCCACCTCCCAAGGCTCAATGTAATTGTGAATGCCGGGGGCACACTGCCCCCCGCAGCCCTGGTGACCACCACTCCCGGGGCTTTTTAAAAAAAAACCTTTGTGGGGGGCTCAAGCCCCCCCACACGCCCCGGGGACCGCCACTTCCCCGGGGGTCTAAATATTTAAATTGGGGGGTCCGTGACGGACCCCCCAGCCCCAGGGACCACCCACCCGGGGCTTTATTAATTGTGGACCCCTCCTGGAGCCTTGTCATGGCCCTGGGGACCGCCACCCCCCAGTGCCCACTCCCGGGACACTGTAGTTTGCTATGGCAGGGCGAGAGTCTCGCGGCTCCCGCCCTGCCATAGCAAACTTGGTTTGAATTTAGAAATAGAGAGCAGGGAAACATGCTTTCTCTTTCAAAATTCAAACCAAATTGCTTTTCCACACGGGAAGCTGCATCTTAGCAGCTCCCCATGTGGAAAAGAAATGCCGGGGCCCGAGGGCCGCGGGGAGCCGGGGGGACCGTGGGGGGGATTGGGGATCCCCCACGGTCCCCAATGGAGAGGGCAAGCCCTGGGGAATGGGGTCCCCGGGGCTACAAATGGCCTGGGAGGGGGGACCACACGCCCCCCCTCCCCAAAGTTTATAAAAAATAAATAATAAAAAAAACAAATGCCGCAATGGGGTCCCCGGGGCCATAAGTGGCCATAGGACGGGGGCAACACAGCCCCCTTCCAAAACAATTTAATTTTTTTTTTTTAAATGCCATGCCCCGGGAAATGGTGTCTCCGGGGCAGATTAAGGACTCGGGAGGGGGCCACGAGACCCCCTTCCAAATGGTTTTCTTTTTTTTTTAAATTAGGGGCAGGCTCTGGGGGATGAGGAAAAAATAGAAAAAGAAGTCACTTAGACAGTCAATGACCGTGCTACTAAATCCTCCATCCAGACACTTATACATCCAGTCAATCTTCAATACAGATTGCTATATATATTATATATATTTAAATATCGAACTAAACCACATTCACTGGATGATGTCATCAGTGATGTCATCAGTGATGTCACTGATCATGTCATGAATGATGTAATATGTGACATCATCAGCAGTGGATTGCAGGCGTGCGAGTTATAGTTAGTAGAACTAACTTTAACGGAGGAATTTCAATGGTTTTGTACACATGAAATGTCCTGCTAACTATAACACCCCTGAAACCTATGGTTTTTTCAGTGAATTTCTAAGGTTTTTTAAATGGTAATTCCTAACTATAACTTGTCTGAAACCTATGGTTTTTTCAGTGAATTTTAAAGGTTTTTTTAAATGCTAATTCCTAACTATAACATGTCTGAAACCTATGTTTTTTTCAGTGAATTTCAAAGGTTTTGTAAATGACAATTGTTAAATGTATTAATTGTTATTTTTATTTATTTTTTACACTTTTTTACTACATTTTTTTAAATAATTTATTTTTAGATATTTTATTTTTATTACATTATACATTACATTACAAATATACTTTCTCAGAATGAATTACTTTAGTTTAAATACTTTGCAAATAGGCAATAGATTTTTAAGTACAGTAGTTACAATTGTTGTAATGCGCAATTTCTAGTTAAATGCAATTAGTTACTTTTTGGATTACTTTTCTAACCATAGGACTGGATCATAGATTCAGTCCTGGGACATCTCCTGAAAGCAGTTGAGTAAAAACGTTTTGGTTACAGTAGTGATTTTTAAGGAATATTATTGTATTTTAAAAGTTGACACTTCAAAACTTTTTCACATAGAATCACCAATGTTATCCTATGGGAGGAAATTCACTTATCAGGTAAGTAGTGTTAACGTTACTTTTTCTTAGTCAGTGGTGGATCCTGGATCCAGCACGGGTGCATCTCCTGTAACCAGTCGAAAGAATGCGTTTAAGTCATACAGGCAGTTTTTAAGGAATATTTTTAGTTTGTGAAAATTGACACTTTGAAACTTTTCGGGTGAAAACCACACAATGGATTCCTATGGAAGGAAATACAAGTTACTGGTAAGTACGGTTAGAATTACTTTTCAGGATCAGTACTGGGCTCAAAGAAGCAACACTGAGGTCATTCCTGATAACAGGTGAGTAAATCGGAATTCGTCGTTCTGCTGATTTTATAGGAATATTTGTACGTTTCAAAAATCGACACTTTGAAACTTTTCTGGTGAAAACCACACAATGGATTCCTATGGAAGGAAATACAAGTTACTGGTAAGTATGCTTAGAATTACTTTTCAGGGTCAGTGCTGGGCTCAAAGATGCAGCACTGGGTTCTCTCCTGATAACAGGTGAGTAAATCGGAATACGTAGGTCCGCTGATTTTAGAAGAATATTTGTACGTTTCAAAAATCGACACTTAGAAACTTTTCTGGTGAAAACCACACAATTTTTTTATTTATTTAAAAGGTTTTATATAGCGCTGCTGGACCCGAGAGTATCAGAGCGCTTTACAAAGTAGGTCAACATATCAAGAAAAATTAACAGTGTGCAGAATACTCACATGGGATAAAACATAGCATTCACATGAGCGATGGGGGCAAAGAAACAGAGAGATCATTAAGGGGACGATGAGTGTTGAGATTTAAGAGAGAGATGGGGTGTAGAGAGGGGAAGAGAGAATATGAAAAGAGGGAGAGGGGGTGGGTAGAGGAGTGAACAAGAAAGGAAAAAGAGTGAGCAGGGGTAGAGTCAGTAACATTAGGTACCCCAATATTTGTTGAGAAGAAGTACTTTGAGTCTTTTTTTGAAGAGAGGGTAAGAGGGGTTGCAGCGAAGATCCTTGGGGAGAGAGTTCCAAATCGTAGGAGCATTACCAGAGAATGCACGGGATTGGGTCTTTTTACATTTGAGTCTAGGACAAGGGAGTTAGAGCTCCTCAGGGACCTGGAGCACCGTGCTTTTTGTAGTTTGATTGAAAGGTAAGAGGGGGTGTTTTGGTGAAGAGCTTTGTGAGTAATGCATGCAATCTTGTAGGTGGATCGTCCTTCATTGGGAGCCAATTGAGATTTTTAAGGACAGGAGAGATGTGTCAAATCTTTTACAGTCAGAAATAAGTCTGGCAGCTAGGTTGAGAACAGATTTAATCGGAGCAAGATGGATTTTAGGGGTGCTAGCAAGTGTGGCGTTACCATAGTCAATCCTGGAAAAGACAAGTGATTGGACACCGATTTTGAAGTTATCAGCTGGAATAAAAGGTTTAATTTTTTTGAGGTGGGGAAGGGTGAAAAGAGCACTTTTGGCTGCATTTTTAATGTGGGGGATGAGAGTAGGATTATGATCAATGCTGATGCCTAGGGATTTGACAGAATTAGAGGTGGAGAGGGAGCAATTAAGTGCTTTGATATCATTGATCCAGAGTTGAATGGGAAGGGATTTGTTTTGGGGAGTGAAGAGGATGATTTCAGTTTTTTTAGGATTCAGTTTGAGATGATTAAGATGGAACCAGGCTTGGACTCTAATCAGGGTGTCATTGAGGTGAAGGATGTCATTGTCGCATTTGATCTTGTAGTATAGTTGGGTATCGTCGGCATCGAGGTGGTAACTGATTTTGGCTTGTTCGTGAGACAGGTTGAGGTTTAGAGAGGCAGTGACTGAGCTTAATTTGTTGTGATCTATTTTGAAGGAACGAGGAGAACCATTTGAGTACAGTGCCTTCAAAACCAAAGCAATCTTTGAGAGTATTAAGAAGGGTGGGATGGTGGACAGTATCAAGTGCAGCCGAGAGGTCAAGGAGGATTAGTATTGAGGATTCACCTTTGTCAAGAGAGCGATGAATGTCATCTGTAATATTGAGCATAGCAGTTTCGGTACTGCATCCCTTTCTAAAACTGGATTGGAAAGCATCAAAGAGATTGAAGGAGACGATATGGTTATCTAATTGAGACAGGACACATTTTTCAAGGGCTTTATGAGGAAGGGAAGGTTAGAGATAGGGCGTAGATTGTTAAGGTCATCAGGGTCAGCAGAGGTGTTTTTTTTAAGAATGGGGGGGATTTGACCTACCTGATTTGATCCAGCACGGGTGCATCTCCTGTAACCAGTCGAAAGAATTCGTTTAAGTTATACAGGCAGTTTTTTAGGAATATTTTTAGTTTGTGAAAATTGACACTTAGAAACTTTTCTGGTGAAAACCACACAATGGATTCCTATGGAAGGAAATACAAGTTACTTGTAAGTACGCTTAGAATTACTTTTCAGGGTCAGTGCTGGGCTAAAAGATGCCGCACTGAGTTCTCTCCTGATAACAGGTGAATAAATCGGAATTCGTAGTTCGCCTGATTTTAGAGGAATATTTGTACAAAGGTGAAGGAAAAGGGCGGGGCCTGCAGTGACATGTGTGCAAACACGCCCGGTGGCGCATTTTAAGTTGGGGAATTAATTCCTCTTCAATCCTGCGGTCCCCTGGGGGCAAACTAGCCCACCAGGTACCTCCAGTATGCGCCAGGGAGCTGCGTTTCAGAGAGGTATTCAGAGGCCACGCCCCTTTGGGCGTGGGCTCAGAACACCTCTCTGTAACGCAGCCCCCTGGCGGGCTAGTTGGCCCCCAGGAACCCCCAGTATTCAAGGAGAATTTGTTCCCCCTCTGCAAACGCGCCAGGGGATGCGTTTGCGGAGTGGTGCAAGGAGGGGGCGTAGCCTACGACCCAATTCCGTTTTTAAAAAAAATTCTTTTTAAAGAAGGGGGGCTGTGTAGCCCCCCTTCTTTTTCTAATTTATTGGCCCTGGGGACCCCATCCCCCAGGGCCTGCCCCCAATTTTTAATCAAAAAAAATCGGGAAGGGGGCCGCGTGGCCCACCTCCCTGGGCCATAATTTGCCCCGGGGAGCCCATCCCCCGGGACATGGCCCTCTTTTTAAAAAAAATCCTATTTTTGAGGGGGCTGCCTTGCCCCCCTCCTGTAGCCTTTTTTGGCACCGGGGACCCATCCCCCTGGGCCATTACTTAAAAAAAAAAATCTTTTTTTTATGGGAGGGGGGTCGCGTGGCCCCCCTCCTGGGCCACTACTAGCCCTGGGGGATGGGCCTCTTCGTTGGGGGCCGTTGGAGGGTCCCCAATTCCCCCATGATCCCAGCAGGCTCCCCGTGTCCTGCAGGATCCTGAATTGCTTTTCCACATGGGGAGCAGCTAACATGCTGCTCCCCATGTGGAAAAGCAATCTGCTTTCCTATTTGGAAGAGAGAGCAGGTTTCCTGCTCTCCCTTCCAAATAGGGAAGCAGTTTGCAATGACAGGGTGGGAGCCGCTGATTGGAGTGTTGACAGCCAATTAAAAAACAGCTTGTGCACGGCAGGGTGCACTTAGGCTGCGCTTAGGGTACGCGGATAGGTACACAGATCCACTGCGCCCATAGGGGTGGCGGTCACCGAGGCTGGGGGGGCCTCAGAGCCCCCCCAGTTAATGTTTTCAAGTCCTGGAGGGTGGCGGTCCCAGGGGCTGCGGGGGGCCCCGTGAGCACCCGCATATATTAAGTTAGAGCCCCGGGGGGTGGCGGTCCCCAGGGCAGTGTGGGGGGGATTGGGACCCCCCACACTATTTTTTAAAAATGCCCCTAGGATTTGGCCTCCCCAGGGGCTAATAACCTTTAAAACGCAGATTCTATGCGCATCCCACGATTATTTTTTGTTGTTGATTTTTTTTGTTGTATTCAAAACGGAACCCCCATTATCAGCAGGAGCGGTTCTCCCTTGGAGGCTAATTCGTCCCAACTACTTCGGCGGCCAATTTTACCAAACGGTAGCGCTTCAAGAGAGGTCCATACGAAACCCTGTCAAACCCAGGTTTCGCCAGGACTCACATCTTCAAAAAGGAAGAGCAGCTTTCCAGTTTTCTTTTATCATCTACACTTAGTGAGATTCACAGCGAGCGCCTGCAACAGCAGATTTTGCCAGGACTTTTATCCATAAGAATAAAAAGGGTAGTTCCTTTGCTTCTCATAGCTCAAACCTGTGAGACGTCCGGCAAGCCCTTGCAATAGCAGAACCGTATTTCAGAATCCTTGTCATACCGGCAGTTCAACAATAAGAGTGCTAGTATCTGCACAGCCGAGAATCGCTAACTTCCAGGAATCATTTTCATAGGGTATCTTCAGTACGACAGACAACAAAGAAATGTCTTGATAAAGGTGGACTCCATTCTCGTTCCGAACCACCGAAACGCGTCGACGCCAATTCTTTGTACAATTTAAGCTTCCTCCTCCTATGTTTATATTCAAAATTAATTGTGGTGAAACATAGGTGTGAATATTCGACAGCTTTAAATGTACCAATTGTATTTTACAAGTTTTGTGTTTTACACTTTTTGTCTGTCTCTTCAATTGTGCAGGCCACAATAGATTGTGTTATTATTTGTATGTCGTTTTTAACCATTTGATTAGGTAACCATGATATGTATAGGTATGAAATGATTTGTTTTTATTCTTAGTTGCACAATAAATTTGTTGTATTTTATATTTTTGTGATTGTATTAGTTTTGACTATAGAGTGTACTTTGAGGCTATGTTTTAGCTTTTACTGTATTTTTCTCAAGGGAACTATTTCTTTCTTGAGTTAGATAACCTCACTTCCCTTGACTGTACTAAGGGGTTCCTCTCTCTTTTTCAAATGTTGATTTTTTTGGGCCTTGGGGGTCCTTGTGGGACCCCCTGAGCAGGCCTAGGGGGTCAGGGTGTGTCTATCCTGCCCCCTTTTCGTGTTTTGCAGCGTTTTTGGGGGGTTTCTTGTGCCTCGGTTCTACCAAGGCACAAGATGGCTGCCAACACTTCCTGATTTGAAGTGTTGACAGCCAATTAAAATACAGCTCGTGCACGGCAGGGTGCGCTTAGGCTGCGCTTAGGGTACGCGGATAGGTACGCGCCCATAGATATATAAATGCTTTTAACTGTCATTTTCTCAGGAACTACTGAACATATTTACACCAAATAAGCAAAAGGCACCACGAGTCTGAGCAAAGGACTACCTCTTTGCCAAATTTGGTGTAATTCCGTTCAGCAGTTCAGGCTGTATCTGCGGCTAAAGGTCCTATTGGAAATTGCATGGGTAAAACACGTTTTGGGACCCCCCTTTTTTCTCGTCCCCCGCTTGATGAATCATCGTGAAACTTTCAGGATAGGAGCGGACCAGAGCTGGTCAAAAGTTTTGAAAATGTCGCTAAGATTCGTCAATTGGCGCCAAAGTTATTCCAAATAGAATGTTGCGGATTTCCTATGGATAATAGGTCCTAACTATAACTACTGTAATATATATATATATATATATATATATATTGTGATCAAGCTCCCTTGTGGAGTGAAACGCGTCATCTTTATTTAATAAACCGTCTTCCTGCAAACTCATTTGAGGAGTGATTGTTTTTTGGCTCTACTTCGCTGTACTGTGTGAGGCTCAGGAGGTCCAGACCTTTCAAGTTCCGCCGTTCATAGACGGAACAAGGACTGCTTTTTTCATATAAATATACATACATATATATTATGGCTCAACGGTTAGAGGCGGCAGACGTGGAGGCAGAGGCCGGCCCGGGACCAGGGTTCAATTCCCGACGCGGCCGGGTGCAGGACCAATGTCAGCGGGCCCGATAAATCTCACCTCGGTGCCACTCTAACCATGGGGTACCACGCTGCAACTCTGGGCAATAGCAGGGACCATCTCACAGGGAAAGCCAGGACGGGTTCCCCAGTGGTACAGCACTGGGACGCCCCAGGGTAACCACGCGTTCTATAAATCCAACATTCATTCATTCATTCATAAATATATATATATATATATATATATATATATTTATATATATATATATATATATATATATATATATATATATATATAAGCATATACACACACACATATATATGTTTTCTTTTTCATTGAAAGAACAAAGATTATACTTAGGTGAAGATGTTAGTTGAATAATTACATTTTAAACTCTAAAACGCTCTGAAATTCACGAGTTTTAGTTAACTCAAAGAACTATAATATGTGCCCCCACCATGTACACTGTTGTTATCTGTGAAGTAATTTTAGATGTCAGCAATGCAGTTATCAGTGTTAGAACATGTCATGAGTGATATTAGATGGGAGTTCATAAGCAGGTCCACTGGAATTATGCGACTAACGCAGTGTTTTTCGCATACTTATGGATTTGCTACATTTGCCCTCTAATCCATCATCTGCTGCGTAATTTGCAGAGTTTATAAAAAAATAGAATTTCCAGCTCAAACAGATCAAACGTTACTAAAAATGCAGCGACGCAAGTTGCTGTGCAGTGGACAGGGTTGGACTGGCCGTAGCTGGCATTGGGCATTTTCCCGGGGGGCTGGAAGGTGGGGGCTGATTCTTGAGTGGTGGTGGCCGGTTTTGCAGCGGTGTTGTAATATCGGCCTCCAGTTACAGATGCATCAATGGTCACAGTTGCAACACCCCCCACCCCCCCCACCACCACCCGGCAGCTGGTCCGACAAAATTGCCTGGGCTGCTTTGAGTTCCCAGTCAGTGGAAGGCACTTTGGAAAGTTTGACTGTTCACCTTGAGTTGCATATTGCTGTGTTTGGGGGTTACAGTAGTGCTAATAAGGTGAAACCTTCGTCCAGACAGCATTACCATGTGTACAAATGACAAAATTATGAACTGACGCTATCTGAAAATGTGCCACATTATGCTGTATAATGTGCATTTTCTTGACCCATAATTTAGTAAACCCTGCCACATAATGAAGTCTTCCCTTAACGCATAATTTCACTGGCCCTGGTTATAAGCAGTACATGACGAAGGCCACACATGCATTCTGCTGACTATGCTTTTGAGGCTTCTTTCCAGACTGATACAAGATTTAGCTGGAAAGTTCTCCACAATATTTCTGTCTAGACTTAACGTGTCCGATGCTACTTTTTCGTCCTTATTCTCTGAATTGAGTCTGCCCAGAGGGATGTGAATAAGGAAAAGTCAGGTGGTAATGAACAATAGTAACAACAATACCGTAAAAGTCTAATAAAGCTACTTGGATGGTGATTCTGTGCTTTGTGTGGTTATCACCGTCCTACTTTCGCCCCGCCCCATCCTGGTCATCGGCCTAAAAAGACACCCTGGCTCCTTTGCCAAGGACCAGGAGGTCCATGCCGGAGTGCCTGCCATCTGTGATGCCCGCTTGTGTGCAGTAGAGGGTGCAGGGAGAGGATTTACCAGCTACAGGTTTAGGTTATAGTCCTGCCTCTGGTGACAGGGTGCCCACAAACCTGAGAGTAACTCAACAAACATAGGCCTACATTACCCTACCTGCCTCAGCTTAGCTAGTTTCGTAATAATGTTTTCAGTATATATTGACAAAACACACGAGCCATTGTGTTTGTTGAATGTGTATTTATTATAATTTCTCGTGTTCTGGTCTTTGTGCAGGCTGGGAAGATACTCTTGTTTTATAAAGGTCAACACAAACAGATCATGGCGAGGTTTTTTGTTTGGAGCATCCTGATGGTAAGTGTAATGAACGTGTCTTTGTGTTTACTTGTTTCATGCTTTTATATATTCAGTTTTGAAAGGTACATTAGGAGCAGTGTTCCACAGCCCAGCAGGTTACTCTTGACTTGATTTGTAACAGTAATTGGATTTTAAAAAGTGTAATTTCTCAGTATGAGCCATACACTTCGATTTACATGTATAATTGAGCCACATTCAACTAACTCTAAATGTATCTAGAAACAGCTTAAGGGCACTCATTCTACACGGGGTTACTAGAGTTCGTTACATCACATGTTTCTGTTCAGTAAAAAATGAATCCATTGAGCAAGCATTGTAGCGCGTGTGCATGTCTCCATCTCTGACTGCAGGCTGGTGGTATCACACCGAGCATGTCAGGCTCCCGAGCTGTGCTTTAGAGAAACTGACAATTAATCTTTGCTCATAACTCATCCTCGGGGAGGGATCCTGTGTGAACTGCACTCCTCGGCATATTCACACGGGACCGCACGTCTTGCCTGGCGACGGCCGGCGTGCCTGCCTTGTTTGTGTGCGGAATCATGCCACCCTGTTTATTTGTGGTCACGTGTCTCATAGACTCCTATGAATACCTACGATCTTTTATCTTTTGTGTGAGTTGGCTTTTGATTCTGATTTTCTTCAAAAAGTGATGTCAGTTCATGTACACATAGGTCACATTACATTATTACTACTTTTGCTAAATATTTACCACTTCAGAAAAATTACACTTCCACGGTGGTGTATAAATATACATCTTACTGCATATGAACACAAACGCTAAGTAATACTTGCTGTAAAACTGTGTTATTAGGAATTACGCGGTGATGTATACCACCAGTAATATATTTAATTCCCTGAGTCTTAATGAAAATCAACAGCAGTTCAAACATGACCAGACGAAAGAAATACTTCCAGTCCATTGCTAAAAACTAGACGGACCAGAAAACCATCATGATCCATCACCGTCAACAGTGTCATACAGATGCAGAAAAGCACAGCTGATGAGCAATGATGGAAGAGCCAGGCAGATGGCATGCAGTAAGAAATATGAAGGGCTACCACAGTGAACTCACCACTTTCTAAGTGCTAGGGTTCATTTTCATAAAGTGGTTTCAGGCCTTAAATTGGCTGCATGCTGAACTTGTCCGCAACCAAAACAGTTTATCAGCAAAATACATATATTCGTGCTTTATTAGCACCTTACATACAAAATGCGATGGGATAGCCCTATGTTATCTGACACATTGTCTTACCTGGAAAGTCTCTTTGTCCTGCAGTAGAATATAGTATGCGGTGTGCTAGTTTGACCACAGGGTTATACTGGTGTGCCCGCTAGAGGAATTCTGGGCCTAGATGTATGCTTAGAGCATCTTGATTCTTCTTCTGGTGATGTCCAGTTTGTTTAGTGTGCACAATTTTCTCTTATGGCAATACCAGTTTGGTGGTTGAGTAGGGTTTCATCACATTAATCACAAGGTTATTAGGATTGAATGTGTCCGTGTGTGACAATCAAAATTATTATGGTGAGGTATGGAATTAGCCAAGACCTTTGGATCCCTCTAACCATCCATCCATCCATAAATGAACACGATCTACTACTTAGCTTTAGGGGGTTTCAACCAGCCCTCTTCATCCATTGGTTTGTTGTTGCTTCATTTATATTTTGCTCCAGCTCACCACATCCTACAACAAGGATCAATAGGTCAGCCTACTTGAGCCTTTGGCTGCCTGCAGTGCGAATGATGGCAGTTTGCTTGTATACAATATGCCCTTTTGCCCTTTTGCCCAAAAAAACACAAAACATTACCCTTTACCGTCCAGGACTGTGCTTTTTTAAATATTTTGAGTTCTGGCTTCACATTCGAGACAGATGTGATCACAAAAAGAGCTACAGAATTACTTCAGAGAGGGACCATGGAGGCGCGCAGACATTGGTTTATCTGAGGGCAGCTTTTTTGGCCTGAGCTGTGTTCTTCCACAGAAAGTGCCTAACCACTAAGCAGCTGTGATCATGTGTTTATCAAGCTGTGTGAGTCAGGGCGCTCTATCTAGTCAACCTATTGTCTTACAACTGAAGCTTGACCTAACTTCCTTAGGTTACACACACCACTGTAGCTCTTCCTTGGCAGCACACCTACCTCCTAATGCTATCTTAGGAACTGCTGAAAGCAGATTGAGCCGAAGGGTGACATACCTGAAAGAATTGGGAACCAGTTTACTAATTCCCCTGTAATTCTAATTGTTAAGGGAATCCTCAGGGCCCCTCTGGTGAGCCCTGCTATTCGTATGGCCACCTCCCTCCCTGCAGTTAGGAATGTCCCACTAATTTGTAACTCCGGAAACTAGTGATATCAGGGACGTTGTGATAAGGTCCTTAGTGGTATTGAGCAACACAAAAAACTTCGCTCTTTAAAGAGTTAGAAGAATGTTTTTAGGACATCGGTAGAAGCACTTTGAGGACTCTGGTGGAATACGATCTGCAGTTTATGTACAATGGAGCTGTGCTGCATTGCCCTGCAGGAAAAATCTGCCCCACTCCACTAATGGAGTCATTTACAGAATGTCAGATTTTTTGCTGGGATACCACGATTCATTAACTAGCATCACCAAAACCATTAATTATGACATTGGGAAACATTTAGAGATGAATAAATAAACATTGTTTCTGCCTGTTGTTCCACAACTATTGGTGTAAAAGTAGAACCAGCTTTTTGATCATGCTATGATAGTAATAGGTACGTGATGCAGTACTTTTCTCTAAATGCAAACATGGCATTAAATGCACTGAAAACCGCTTTAAACACATTTTGGCAAATGTGTTTACATCTTCCCAAATGCTCTAAATGGCCCCAAACTAGTATGGCCACGAATGGCAAAATACACTAGATGTTAGTGCTTGACCATCCTAAATGTTCCTAATAATGGACTATCTCTGTGAGGTAAACCTCCCCTTTTAGGTCTGACTGTCAGCGCAGCTCTCTAGATAAGATGTTTTTTACAAACTATTTAAAATATACATAGAATGGGCTTTGGCTTGGCTTTGCCAAGAGCACTATTACCCTCACATCTCACTTGTGCACTCAGCTGGTGATGTATTATTCCGCCTTTCAGGAAGTGCTTCCATTAGAATGCATAAGGGACTATTCCAAATGTGAAAGATAAATTAAATTATGATGTGCGTCAATTTCAGTTCTTTTTCTCTTAAATGCGTTGTGTACAAAAAGTAATATTTTTGCCTCTTTTTCCCAGCATTGGCATTGCCAGTAGGGCAGGTGTTAAAGTAAAAATCGACATTTGTGCAGGCAATGCATGCAAACAGCATTTGTGAATACCAGTGTTTATGTTTGCTAATACATTAAAGCCAGACCTATAGGCTTTGTCAATGCATGTTTTTTATTCTGTGGGGGCCCAGCAACTCTCCAGAAGCTGCTGATGAGCACTTGCTGCTTCTTGCCCTGCACTGCATCTAGGACAGATACTAAAAGCGTATAGCTTTGCTTTCTTAAGGTCTGCCCTTATCTAAGTTGTTTTGATTTCACTAAAATTATATATGTAACTTACTTAGTCATTGAAGCTTTCAACCAGAAGTCTTCATTAATTGGTCTCCAGTTGTGTCAGTCATCACCTTTTTCTTCTGCCCACTACAGCTAACAGCATGAGACAGTAGGTCAGCCCACTACTGACATGGCTAACTTCACTTGGAGTGAGGAAATTCTTTCTTTTCACAAGGTGCACATCCACACACAAAGTAGTTCCATTCAGTAGGTATCACTGGAAGTGCGCTAAAATGGCTGACCTCTATTCTGAACAATAGAGGCTTCCACGTCAGGGTAAAGCCTTGTCCGTCGGAGGTTCATCAGCTCAGATGTGGAGTGCCACAGGGCTCATTGTTGAACCCCACTCTTTTTATTTTAATATATACGTCCACCCTCTAGCAGATATTGTCTGTTTGTCAGGCCTAACCATGGTATCATACACTGATGACACTCAGATCGTTGTTTCCTTATCACCCAATACCAGCTTAACCTCAGAAACATCGTCCATCTGCCTGGAGCAAGTGAACAATTGGATGTCAAATAGCTGCCTTAAGGTGAATGGAGACGAAACTGAGGTTATGGTGGTTGTGGGGAAGAAATCAGTACTATGGACCCACATTCTCTGGCCTTCGTGCCTGGGTGAGCACCATCCCTCCAAAACGAAAGTAAAGAGCCTGGGGTTAATTAATGGATGAAGACCATGGCCTCCCAGGCAAAGAAAGTGGCAGGGACATGCTTTTTCTCCTGAGAGCCCTTAGAAAGACAATCAAGTGGCTCCCCGTGGATACTCGGAGAGTAGTGGGACATGGTCTGGTACTTCCATACCTAAACTACGGTAACAGTCTGTACTTAGCAGTCCTGTCTACGTGATTCAGAAGTTATTCAAAATGCTGCATCCCGAATTCTGCTGGGCCTACCAAAAACACAATCCGCACGTTCGGCTTTGACAAGCCTTCACTGGTCGCTGGTGAGGAAAATAATTGAATTCAAAGCTTTGTGCACAAGGTAAAATATGCTCATGGTCCACATATCCATAGTCACCTCATTATTCTATACAATAATTCGAGAGAGCTAAGATCCAACAGCCACTCCCTCCTGGCTACCCCCAGAATTAAAAGAGCGAGAAGCGGAGGTCGATCGCATATTTAGTGTCCAAGCTTTGGAACTCTCTGCCCAGTTCTCTCATATCCAAATCTATCAAGTTTCAGAAAGCAACTGAAGACTCACTTCTTCACTTAACCAATGCAGTTGGTCCTCATGATTTCTGCTAGCACTGGTAAGCCAGTTTCTGGTTAGCTGCCTTCTCTACAAGACTCTGTAACATAACATAACAGTGCCAGGGACTAGTATGGTAATCTGTGTTTTTTTTAAAGCAAATACTAATTTTCTCTTTTAGACTTTGTTTTTATTATATTGTGAGGACCTGGAAGCTCCCTTAAGGATAACGTTTCACCAGAGCTCAAAGGCTGACAGCCAATGACAGGCCTATTGGATTTGCGAATGTTTGTTTTTTAAAGAGTTATTGAACACTAGGCATTCAATGTGTCTTTCAGTGAGAAGACACTGGGTATTCAGCTGCAATTCTGTTGCAATTTTGCTGGTAAGCTCTTCGTTTCTTTTCAGATTGGGCGCATATTTCACTTTTTAAGTCGTGCATAATAGACACCGCAGGTGCTATCTGTGGCAATACATATTGTGGCTTATCAAGAACATAGAGTGTTTTGGAGCCCACCCATTGCTTGTGATTGGTTGGCATTCCTGTCTGCTTCTTATGTGTAAGCCGCTTGTGATTCTTGTGTTCGTTCCTACCATGGAGCATTGCCCTTTTACTAGTTCCTTAACTGGCTGGCAGCTGTGCTTCCACTTCTTGTGTTTCAAGCACTTCCTTTGTCTTTTGTGCTAAGCACTCCATGAAAGTGCATTTGTCTTCTTCCTGTCTCCTTTGTGCACCTTTCCCTCCATGCATGTGTGTTGCTGTCGGTCACCTGAGTGCTTCTCCCCACTCCCTCCTTATTACGCTCCCCCTTGTGTTTCGCCTCATTGTTTCCCCACCCCTTCCATTTTGCTTCTACCTAGCTGTGCCCTGCATCTCTCTACCTGTTGTTTATTCCCCTCTCCACCGCACCCTCTCTCTTGCTTTCCCCTAACCCTGGTGTTGCTTCCCCATCCCTCTGGCCCCCCATTTTGCTTTGCCTCCCATTGCCCCTGAGTTGCTTACGCCTGCCTCCTCTCTCATGTTGTCTTTGCTTCACCCCACACTCCTCCATGTTCGTTTTGCCTCCTTGCCACCCTTCCCGTGTTGCATCCGGATTTCCCCGTCCTCCATCTTGTTGCTTCTGCACTCCATTGCTTCTTTTCACATAAAGAAAAACTGGGTCCTGTGCACACTGTGACTCTGGAATCAAGCTGTACCTGGCATATGAACCCTAACCTAACTAGGGTGAAACCGGTCCTGCGTTGCTTGTGTTCCAGTTCAGGAAGGGCCTGACCTAGCAGTTTTGGGCTGGACTATTCCCATTGGAGCAGGATCAAGACTGATTTCAATCAATCAATCAGGGGTTTGTAAAGCGCAGTACTCACCTGTTAGGGTCTCAAGGCTCAGGGAGGGGGGTGCAGTTCCTTTGGGGTCATCTGAAGAGCCAAGTCCTGAGGTCTTTTCTGAACTGGAGCAGTATGGGGCTTTGCCGGTGGTGGAGGGGGAGGTCGCTCCAAGTCTTGGCTGCAAGGTAGGAGAAGGACCTTTCACCCGCTCTGTTCCTGTACAAGTGTGGGATGGTGGCCAGGGTGAGGTTGGTTGAACTGACTTTTTTTGGGGGGGTGGAAAGAGACATGGTTGTTGAGGTATTGTGGTTCGATGTTGTGAAGGGCCTTGTACACGCACGTGAGCAGCTTGAAAGTTATCCTTCTTTCGACGGGGCGGCAGCAGATCGCAGAGTTGTTGGGTGATGTGGTTGGGCCTGGGGATATCAAGGATTAGTCTGGCTGCGGTGTTCTGGACGGTCTGGAGCTTGCAGAGGAGTTTTTTGTTGATTCCTTCGTAGAGGGTGTTGCCGTAGTCTAGTCTGCTGGTGATGAGGGCTTATGTAACCGTTTTTCTGGATTCGGAGGGGATCCATTTGAATGTTTTACTGAGTATGCGGAGGGTGTTGAAACAGGCAGAGGAGACGGCGTGGGTCTGACGGTTCATAGTGAGCGATGAGTCCAATATGATGCCGAGGTTACATGCATGGTCTGTCAGGATGGGTGGGTTTCCAAGGGCGGGGGGGCACCAGGTGTCATCCCAAGCTGAGGGGGTGGAGCCGAGGATGAGAACTTCTGTTTTCTCTGAGTTGAGTTTCAGGCAGCTGTTCTTCATCCAGGTTGCAAAAGCTTTCATCCCTTCTTGGAAGTGATGCCTGGTGATGTTGGGTTCTTGGTGAGGGAGAGGATGAGCTGGTTGTCATTGGCGTAGGAGACGATGTTGAGCACGTGGTTTCTGGCGATGGTAGCAAGGGGGGCCATATAGATGTTGAAGAGGGTGCGACTGAGGGAGGATCCTTAGGGTACTCCGCATCTGGTCTCTGTCAGTTCTGAGAGGTAGGGCGGGAGTCTGACTCTCTGTCTGCGAGGAATGAGCGTATCCAGTCCAGGGCCTTTCCTTGGATCCCAGCGCCGTGGAGTCTGGTGGCTAGTGTGCTGTGGGAGACTGTATTGAAGGCTTCTGATAGATCGAGGAGGATGAGGGCTGTCGTTTGGCCCTTGTTTGAGGAGAGCCTGAATGTAGTCAGTGGCGGCTAGGAGGATAGTCTCGGTGCATATGGCTGGGTCCACACTGAGCTGGCATGGTGTGCAAAACCATGATGGACTGGGATGTGGTAAGAGTAATTAACAGTGGCTGAGGTTAATTAAAGTATTCCATCCATCATTTTTTGGGCTACTTTAGTGCATCATTTTGTAGGCGCGCACATGTGTGGTGTGGATGGCCACGTCAAAGGATTTTTTTGCCCTTTCCTCCTACCCCCACCCTCCCATTGTCAGTGTTTCTTTTTCCCTCCCACACTTACGCTCTCAGTGTTGCTTCTTACATCCCACCCTCCAGCTCTCAATGTTGCTTCTTACCTCCCACCCTCCAGCTCTGTGTTGCTTCTTACCTCCCACCCTCCCGTTGTCCATGTTGCTTTTTACCTCCCATTGTTCGGGTTGCATCTTACCGCCCACCCTCCCGTTGTCTGTGTTGCTTCTTAACTTCCATCACTGTTGTCCTTGTTGCCTCCTTCCTCCCATTCCACTGTTGTCCATGTTGCTTCTTTCCCTCCCACCAACCCTAGTTGTTAAAGTGAAGTGACTGTGAAGCGCTTTAGATCCATTGGAATAGTAATGCTGCAAGCGAGAGCAAGGCTTAGAACTCCAAGTTAGCACTAACCTCTGTCAGATAAGATACTCTGCGGTGACTCATTTACTACACTGTCATTTCAAGTCAAAGCTCCTGTATCGATGAGCCCACTCTTTCTCTGGATGTGTATACCTAATTTTCTTAAGAAGCTGTTGTATATTTGTATTTTGCGCACCTTAGATTTCTCTAATGTATTGCTACATATTACAGGTTCCCAAATGTTCATGATTGGTTTTGAGGAGAATGCTTAATATGTCAATAAGACGTTGATAAAGAAAACATTTTTGAAGTCCTTTTGAATTTGCACATATTATCTGATTATTGCATAGCACATATAATCAGAAAGAAAGGCTTTTAAAACTACAACCATTGACTGTCCCTCATACTTCCTTTCTGACTTCCCTGTGCCTTCTTTCTATAACTGCTGCAGGTGATTCCTTAGGGAACACCCTCCTGCCCACAAATTGTGCATCTTTTGAAGCCTGGACTACCCTAAAAGGGGACGAGAAATATAGCTGGAAATGGACTGTGATGAAAAATAAGTACCAGACATGGGGGACCTTATAAAACAGCAGTGGAACAAATCCCCCCTCTCATTTTCAAAGCAAGTGTTGCCATTGAGACAACAATGAGTGAGCACCATACCCTCGGCCTCAGAAAAACACTGGCCATGGACAAGAGGATCTTAAAACAGCCTCAAGACCATGGCAAGGAACAGACCTTAGAGCTCATTGTTTTAGCTGTCGTAAAACCTAAAAAAGGCATTCCAGTCAGCACAGCAAATATCAGTAGAAATTGTTTGACACTGAGAAATACACTCAACTCTAACAAACTCCAAGCTGAAAAAATGGAGCCTCTGTGGCAAGAGGACAGCAACTTGCCCTCGTATATATTATCTTATGTGATGCAGATTTGTAGAGTGCACTATCACCGGGGAGGGTATCTTGGCTCTGTACAGGTGTGAGTCTAGCCAAACCTATGGCCTTGTGGGACTACTCGAAAAGCCAAGTCTTCAGCTTCTTGCAGAATTCAAGAAGTGAGAAGGAGGCTCTTATGTGTAGCGGCAGGTTGTTCCACGCTTTAGGAGCGATGTAGGAGAAAGCTTGACTACCCGATCTGCTTTTTTTTATGCAGAGGGATGTGTGCAAGCAGGAGTCCAGACGAGCGGAGGTGTCTGGAAGATTTGTGAAAGCAGATGCTATTGTTGAGGTATGCTGGGCCAGTGTTATGTAGTGCCTTGAAAGTTTCTGTGAGGAGTTTAAACTGTGCTCGTTTGTGTATAGGGAGCCAGTAGAGCTCCTTCAGGTGTGGGATGATGTAAGTGTGGCTGCTGAGTTTTTTTCTTTACACAACAAATTTTATTGTCAGAAGTCACAGTGGGCCTTGCGTGGCCAGGTAGCCAAATAATACAAGATACATGTACATTCATAAGATGTTAACTTTTTTGATATCTATCAAGCAATAGAAAAACAATAATGATATAGCATAATGCCCCAACAGGGAGCTGTAGTGTCATGTTACTGCTACATTACTTATCACATATCAGGTCTAACCACATTGCTCTGTTATTCATACACCCCTGACTGCTGAGTTCCGAATTGTCTGCAGCCTTTGTGTGAGTTTTTGTTGTTGAATTCTGCACAAAGGGCATTCCCATAGTTTGGCTTGGTTGCGAGAAAGTTATGTGTGATGGTATCCCGGATGCTGATTGGGAGTCATTTGAACATTTTCCTCAGCATCTTCAGTGTATGGAAGCATGAGGTGGTGATGGTGTTGACTTGAGCCGTCATGTTGAGTATTCTGTCAATGACAATTCAAGGTTCTTGGCTTGGTGGGTTTTAGTCCTAGTTCTGTTAGCCACCCAGTGGAGTCTCACAGTGAAGTGCTCTTTCCAAAGATCAGAATTTCAGTGTTGTCATTGTTCTGTTTCAGATAGAGGCTCTTCTTTCAGTGGGTGATTTATATTATACAGGTTTTGCCTTTGATATAGGTCCTGGGAGTCTTGTCCGCATAGGACAGGACATGGATGTCATGAGAGTGGATGATGCTGGCTAGAGGGATCATGTATGCTTTGAAGAGGGTCATGAGTACCCTTACGGAACTCCACAGAGGAGTTTGCAGGTGTGAGAGGTGTATGGTGCCAGACTAACTGATTGGGTTGTTCCAGTCAGGAAAGAGCAAATCCATAGATGTGCAAGTCCTTGGATTCTGATGTTGTGTAGGTGTTGGATGAGGAAGGGGTGAGAGACCATGTTAAATGCTACAGTAACGTCCAGGAGGATGAGGGCCACTGTGCCTCCTCTGGCTAGAGTCATGCAGATGTTATTCATGTTGGTGATCAGGGCAGTTTCTATGCTGTCGAAGGGTCTGAAACCAGGCTGAGTGCTGTTGATGAGTTAGTGGTCATTGAGGTATTCAGGGAGGCGTGTTTTGGTGATTTTCTCTAAGACCTAGGCTGGAAATGGTAGCAGGGACTGTAGTTGTCAAGTGTTGAATGGTCCACAGTTGGTTTCTTCGGGAATGGGAGGACAGTTGTGTGTGTACAACCTTCGGGGAAGTTTGCGGAAGAGGTGGAGGCATTCAGAATGTCCCCTGCTTGCATGGCATAGAGGTGTGTTTTCCAGCCCTGAGTACTCAACTGCTTGTATATCTGGTATCCTGACTTTTATTTTGGCCTTGGCATCACTCTAACAGAAGGCCAGGCCTTTCCCTTACTATGAGAAGTCTGGGACCTGTTGTGGGACCTGGAGCAGGCACTCCAAGCGTGCCTCAGTACTGGCAGTTGACAGTCTGTTATGGGGTTATTGCATGGTGTGGTGGTGGAAGCATAATATAGTTAGGAGATTTCTATAGTGTAACCAGATGTTTTTATCTGGGTTACACAAGTTAAGGCGTACAGGCCCACATGAGGTGTTCCATTCTTATGTGTGTACCCAAGCTTTGTGCTGACATTCTGTGTGCCTTTCTACATCAGTAGTACATGTATGATGCGTGTGTGAGCAAGAGTAATGAAAATCAGTGGTATCTATTTTGGATTCCCATTTCATGGCTCCGCCCAAGATGAAGGTTGAGCACTGTGTTCCAAGACAGTTGAAGTATAGCAGACTGTTAGAGAATGATCTCAGGGGGACCTAGGGCCCATGGTCCCCAGTATCTCACCTGTCGGTAATCATAACACTGTGCTGTTATTTTGAATGGACATGGGCTGTATCTTCATGACTGACGTGAGCCTGAATGTTGACTACATCTGGTTGATTCGTTTGGGTCCATCCTGGGCTACCCCACCTTTTGGCCTGCCTGGGGCCACAATCGACCCAGACTGCTCACTCACGGGCAGTACATGCCCGAAGGAAGCTGCATCACAGAAGGGCTGTTGAGGCCCATGCTGACCTGATGAAAGCCCAGCACAGCAGCCTCTGGATGGGCGTACTGCTAGATGCAACCTCCACCCGTCTCCATGCACACACAAAGACTTTGGCTCCCATTGGATTCCTCCAACTTGAGTAGGATGGCTTCCCGGGTACTGTACTGTATCTTAGGCATTTGAAGCATATCGCCAACCAAAGGAGGGGTAAGATATTGCAAAACGACTGGGTATATTTGAACTGTGGGCATTTACTAACAGCACCTGTGTCTATTTCATTGCACTACCAGTGAGACAGGGAAGCCAGAGCTAGAGGAAATATATTTAGGTGGGAGCAGAGGGAGCATGAACTGTGCATAACCTAATAAGGAGTGCTCTCTGGAGCACTAAACTGTATATTCCTTGAAAAGCATTGTTTTTAGTACAATTGAAATAAACCTTTTTACTTGTAAAGGCAAGTACTGTTATGGCCATTAATATTATTGTGTCTGTTGTTTGATTTTTGAACTTGAGCACCCCCACATTACCTTCCTGAGAAGCTTATGACTGTTCGCTCTCACTACTTTGCGAGTTAAGAGCAAAAGGGATTATACTTTTTTTAAATGTATTAACATTTTCAAGAAAATGACATGTTACAACACACAGGTCAGCAAAAGGGATTATACTTTCCCCAGTGTGCAAAGCATAGTAGGGCATGCGCTGGGTCATACTACAGTTGAAGCCTGAAAATCCTTACCTGCTCCATAGTCCACTGAACAAGGTTTAACATAACCTGTGATTGGTCTCATAGCAGCATGGCCTCCTTCCAATACCAAGCCAACCTTAAGTAGTGTAGGCTAACTTTAGAAAAGGCATTCTCTGATAAAAATATGGCATACTCTATCACTAAAAAGAACCAGCTAGAGGCAACACCACCTATACCACAAACAGTTGAGCCACCCACACCACCTACCCAAATTCATAGCTATTGAGTCCAAGACACAATCACAGATTTACTGCCAATTAATGAAGGTCCAAGCTCCCTGATCATCAGGACAATGCCTGGCACGATTACAGGGCAAATCCACAAGAAGACTTTTCATTAGAGCCCTACCAATTGAGAAATTTACCAGCAGACAATACATCTAGTAATCACACAGTGTTACTAAGGGCCACTGAATTTGACAATGTTCTGATACATATAGACAAAGAAGATGACTTACTAATCAAAACCCTCTTGAAGATAGAGCTTACCACCCAGTTCTTTCCAACGTTGAAAACAATACTAAGGTGCTCCATGGAGAGCTTTAAAGACTGTGAAATCTAGAATTATAACACTTAGAATAGAGAAAATGTTCAAGCATGTCCACAGGATCCATTATACGTTTATGGTGAATATCAAATGCAGCAGCCCTTTCAGGAAGATGAGCAGCAGTAAAAAGCAGAGATATTATACAAGAGGTGGTTTGGACGTAAAAGCACACCATGGGTAGAGGTATGCACAGTAGAGGCATCTTAACCACCAAGCAAGTTGCCCCACACCTGCTCACCTGACAATCCAACACCTGTTGGGGGTTTGACTAAGGTGTTACCTTCCTCAGTGACAGGACGTAACCTCAGTTTGATGGGTACTTTCCCTTGTTTCTCATGGTTATTGCCTTTAATTTCACACCAGACAACCCCAACCAATATTCCACCCCACTCACATAATATCATCAAGAAACATCGTAATCTGTTTCTGGAGGAGGTGCAAACTGCCCTGTTCAAAGTAGTGATAAAATGTGTTCCAGAATTGGGTTGTGTCCTTACTCGGTTTGCAGGCTTTTCACCCCAGAACCAAAACCAAGTCTGTTTAGGCAGGTGTTTGACACATAGTGAATGCATTTTTTTTTTACGTACCCTGCTCTCCTTTCCACCCTGCTAACTGACATTTCACCACCTCAAACTGCAGCCCTGTTTAATTAGGCTCTGCAGTGCAGGTGGTAAAATGTATTTTAAAATGTGGAGGAAAATCTGCATAGCGTTCTTACTTCAGATCAAAAGCATAATCATTCTTCACATTTCCACACTAACATTTATCCAAGGAGGAAAAACACAATCTGAGGTGGAATATGTGTCCTGGTGTATTGTGGGTTTCAAGGGAGGTCTTTTGAGTCACCTTGAGACCAAAGCTCCTCCTTCAAATAAAAACAAGCATTGGTGAAGCCAGTTGGTCTCTGCAATGCCAGAGTTATTAGCGTTGTTAATGTCTTTTAGCCATGTTATATAGCAGCCGGCTGCTGTACAGCATGCCTGAAAATCCTTGAAGAAAACGCTATAACATGGCCAGTGCTAGCCGTGTCCTAGTGCATTTTTGTCTGACTGCAGTGGTGGGACAAGCAAGACAGCTTGAGGGCGGGTCAAGCAACACAACTTCTGTTGAAATCAGTCAGTCCGTGAACATATTTCCAAAATATAGAGAACTTCAGCGACATGTGAAGCCAAAGCACAGCTAAGCGCAGGTGGCCACATTTAGTTTAGGGCAACTGAAAGGTAAGAAGTCTCTAATAAGTATATACTGTGTACATATTTCACAGGACCCAGGTTTCAGTTTAAGCGTATGTAAACAATAGTATGTAACCGTGTAAGTAAAAAGTAAATGGTGCAAGGCGGCAGGACTGCCTTACAAAGCCAGAATAAACAAGACAAATAATACAAAACAATGTCCATTGGCTGCAAATCCTTCCACTTTGATGTCAGAGAAAGAAAAGCAAACAGGCGCTCTTGGAAAACAGTGCCTGACTTTTGACCTCTGTATTTGAATTCACAGCAAATGCGACGAGATAAGAACAAGATTTACAGGACTGTTTACAGAAACGGAGCTTGGAGCGAGTGAAAACACAAGCGGTAGTGTTAAGTGCTCTCAAACAAAGAAAAAAGTAGTCAGTAAAAAAGTTGCTAAAATGGGAGCCGTGGATGGATAGTAGTAATTGGTCCATGCTCTCAGGGAGGGCTAAGCACAGGAAGAGGTATGACGCATGCATGCTATGGACAAATAGGGAGAAGAATAGGAGAGCAATGCTAGAGCTAGCAAATAGGACTCCTATGGGCGGGCTGAAACCCGCAGAGTGTATACAACATGTCTCTTTCAGACGATGCATGCGCTGTCTAGACCCAAGATCTAATAAAGTTGCAATATTCAATCTCAACTCTAGATGGCAGGAGTGTGTCCACACTACAAACTGCAAAACAATTGTTACACGTAAGTAACCTTTTCCTTTTGTAAAGCACTGTGACACCCATCGGGTTTTGTTTGCTCTACATAAAACTTCAAATAAAACAAAATAAGAATAAATACGATAGAAGAAACATAAGTAAAATTTGTTACTGCCCTCTTCACTTACTTACATTAAACAAGCTAACATTATAACATATACCCTAAACGCAACAGAGTTGATAGTGTTCCAATTGTAAAAAGAATGAACCACAAAATTGAATGTTGTTGAAACAGAGTAATAAATAGCTTTTAATAAAAAATAAAAATAACTATATGTAGTCTGAGGTTTTGGGATTGCCCAACAACTGCAGGCAAGGGTTTTTGATATCTTTTTAAAAAAAGTTCTCCCCTGTCTATTATAAAGTAACTTACACAAAAATCCTCAAATTGGAAGAGGAAGAATTAATTTTTTTGTGCTCATTTTTGAAAGCTGCTGTACATGCTCGTAACACAATGTGCACTTTGAGGATTGGTTTTATGGATCTTATATTACTATTGTATTCATGTTCACAGTAAAAAAAAATGACGGATGTTTTATTGATCAGTCTTTTAACCTTTTTCATGATATAGGATAGGCATAAAATAAGTGGCTTAAATTTGAAATAGTTTTTTTTATACTATCTTATTATGATTTGATCATATTTTATTTCTAATCTGTGTACTATATGCTGCTATTTTGACCTGTGCTTTTATGGATATATCTGTATCCGAATAAAGATTTATGAATTAAATTGAATTGAAATTGATACAGAGTAATAAATAGCTTTCATCAAAAAATAACTATATGTAGTCTGAGGTTTTGGGATTGCCCAACAAGTGCAGACGAGGGCTCAGAAACAGTTTACGATCCACAGCAAAAGTTGGGCTCAGACAAATTAAGTGAGACAAGTCTTCCTTCCTGTTAGAACTGGGGGTCTCTAGTAGGCAATGGTATACACCTTTGACCAAACAGGGACCCTTGCTTCTAAGTCAGGGAAAGGGGATTACACTACTGGATAACCCCTGCTCACCCACGTGGTAGCTTGGCACGAGCAGACAGGCTTATCTCAGAGGCAGTATAAAAATAAGTATTCTTTATATAGACTTAACACAAGATACAAACGACAAAAATCCACAATACTGTACTTAAAATAGACTTAAAGATGGTAGAAGTTGCTTAGTTCAAGTTGGTGATAAATACGACACAGTTCTCACAAAAGTACCTGGATGCGTAATGCAAAACAAACAAAAGGCTTGGAGAGTGGGAGATGCGTTGGTTCCTTGCTTCGGGGGAGAAGATGCCTCGCGCCTCAATGCTTGCGAAGAGTAGGGGAGACGTCTTGATCCTTACCGGAGAGGAGGTGATGTGTAGATTCTCATCCTGTGGCCGGGTTGCAATGCGACAATCCGGCGCGATTCGATAAGATGGCGCCCTTGATGCGACGACGTGAAGTCGATGCGCGCACCCTCCGGCGACCTTGCGGCGGCGACACGCTTCTCCGGTGATGCGTCGGGTAACAGCTTTGACGAAGGCACGCTTCTCTGGTGATGCGGCGGCAACCTCTGTGACGGCGACACGCTTCTCCGGCGATGCGATGGCAAGAGCTGCGACACGCTTCTCTCAATGCTCCGCGCTTTCAGCTCCCAGCGACATGCAGGCTTATGTAGACAGAATTCCCAGCAAGAAAACTCTGAGGGGAGCTGGAGGTGAAGTCTTTTGTCCCTGGCAGGAGGCAAGCACAAGTTTAAGCCCTTGGAGTAATATTCTGCAAGATGATGAAAGTTCTTTGAAAGTTCCTTCTCCTTTCCTTGGCAATAAAGAAACCACTGCAGGCCAATCCAGCAAACAGCACACCGGCAGAGGGGCAGTCCTAACTCTTGCAGCTTACTTGGTTCTTCTCCTCGGCAAAAGGTACGTCTTGTTCCCAGAAGTGATCTAAAGTTCTTGGGTCTGGGTCCCAATATTTATACTACTTTTCTCTTTGTTCTCTGAACGCAGAGAGGCCTCTGCCTAGCCCAAATCAGATCTGGTCAGTCCTGGAGCACTTTGTTGACAAGACTCCTTCTTTCCTTTTACAGGGTAGGCCAGGGACATCAGACACACCACAGGAGGTGGTGCTAGAATTGTTGAGGGAAGGCCCAGCCCTATTCAGGTCCCAGGTGCAACTCTTCCCTCCCATCTGCGTGCAGATCTCTCTATTTAGCCTTGTGCTGACTCACCCTGTCTCCTGGAATCCCCCGGCCCCTGTAACTCAAACTCCTGACAATGAATACATAACCTAGTAGAGGCAGGCTTGGATAGTTATGCAAGAAAATACCTACTTTCTAAAAGTGGTATTTTCAAACACAGAATGTTAAAACCATCTTTCCTAAAAGATGTATTTTATCATTCTGAGTTCAGGCATACTAAATTCGAATTTCTACCATGTACCTTGAGTCAGTTAGGATTATAAGATGTAATAATCAAACTACCCACTCTATGGGGGGCAGGTAGCTTTGCAATAGTGAAAAACGAAAATGGCTGAAATTCACTATTAGGCCATGCCACACACACCAGGGCATGTCCTACCTTATACTTCCAATGCGTCCTGCCCTTTGGCCTACCTTAGGGGTGTCTGATATGAAGAAAAGGGAAGGTTTAGGGACTGGCAAGTGGGTGCACTTGCCAGGTCGACATGGCAGTCACAGATTGCACACAGGCCTTGCAATGGCAGGCCTGAGACACATTTTACAAGCTGCTTCTGTGGGTGGCACAACCAGTGCTGCAAGCCCTCCAGCAGCATTTGATTTACAAGCCCTGGGCACACATGGTGCACTGTACTAGGGTCTGACAATTAAATCAAATATTCCAATCATGGAGTCACTAATCAGTACATCAATTTAACGTAGGGAGCACTTGCACTGTTGCACTATTAGCAGAGGCTCAGTGCCCAAAACATCTAACCAGCAAAACATATCAAAAACAGAGGAGGCAATCAGTAAAAAATGGAAGGGAGACTCATGCAATGATTGTTTTTTTTAAACATATTTTATTGGCATTAGGTATCAGCGGTACATATTCAAGTCATTTGCTAGTCATAATCATTTCTAGTTAACAGTTCAGAGTATTAGTCCTAGCTGTTCAGCTAGTCACTAGTTCATATCTCTTCTTGCCGTGCGGCTTTCCGCAGTATTATACAGTTCTAGTAGTAAGTGGCTCCCATTCCAATACAAAAAACCTAACAGTTCCCCCCAACTTTCCCCCCGTTGCCCCCCCACCCCCGTAGCTGTCGACTAACCTGCCACTATGTCTCTCGCTGCACCTATGGTCTGGGTCTCACTCTCCATGGGTTCAGCCTTAGGCCAGACTCACGTAAACCTTCAGGTCTGTAGATGTTAGGGTGCTATTGTTTTCACATGGCGCCCCCTCTCTCCCTTCCTGCTCCTGGCTATTAGGGGTGACCGGTCGATACCCGGCCTGAGGTGTGCTGGGAGTAGACTCCTGGTCTACATTCTTCAGGTCGTCTACTAATGCTCCCCAAGCCTGCGCTCTCTCCAGTCTACCTATGAGACTCATGTAATGATGCTAGGTCTAACACTCCCTATAACCACAGATCTTCAACATTTACATGAAACATCAGAGGTAATACGTACAATTTAGTGGGAGGGCAAAAAATATAAACTGAAAACATTTAACAACATGGCTAGAGATCTGTTGTGCCAAATATGACTAGGCGATCTGTGCAGTGTTTAATTTTTGCAGGTGGTGGGGCCAGCACTCATTTCTGGGTATCAGGGCTTATTTTTCATCATTAGAATTTTGACCAAATACAAAAGAGAGAAATGAAGACTAGGGAAAAGAAAGGAGAAAGAGGAATATAAGAAATATGCAACAAAGGTTGAAGGCAGGCATGAAAAATAACTGCACAATTAAGATTAAGAGACAGGAATGTGGGACAGCGAAAGAAAGAGTCATGTGGTGGAATCAAAACTATAAAAGTCTAGCCTTTGTTCGGCTAAACTTAACCTTGCAAACGTTCCCAAAACCAAGAGAGTAAGATGTGGAGGAAGATCTTTTTATTTCAATGTAGCTAGACTCTGGAACACCCTGCCCCTACACCTTCGCTCGGAATCTCGCCATCTCCCCTTTCGAAAACCTCTTAAAACATGTTCATTTCAACATTCTGCCTTATAATCTCTCAGTCTCCCTCCTGTTCGGCGGTTAGAGCTGGTATGCCTTAGGGTAGCTATGCACTCAATAAATGCTGAATAATATTAATAATTGATGTACAGCATTCTGAGCATTGGGCAACGGTGGGGTCCTAAGAAAAACATTAGGATCATGCACCTTTTTCATTTTATTTTACTAATTAAGCACTGTATGTGTGGGCTAAAAGAATTTAACTTAGTAACTGAGTCTATTTTTTGGTCTGACATCTGAGAGGATGCCATTGAATGAATCAACTTTTACTCTATCTTGAAATGCTATTATATATGTTGAATAGTTTATGCCAATAGCCGAATTAGTAGTAAAATTCCACTACCACAATGAATCCAATAAGAAACTAAACTGTTGTTTAGACTTTAGCCATTGCTTAGAAATGATTTCTTTTCAAAATAAGCCTTTCGGGGTGCTATCTGATGAACCACGGGGTACGTTCATGTGTTAAATCCATTTCAGTCGTCTACAACTTGGCAGTCAAGGCCAAATTTCAGTCAGGTGTGAGCGTAAGGATCTGGTTTTGGAAGGTTTAAAATTAACATACAAAACCTTGATAAATCAGTGTCTACGAAAAAAGCAAATAGCATTGTGTAAAACAAAAGCCCTGTAGGCCATTGCTGGTATATACTTTGCTTTCATGACAGAAATCAATTCAGCCAGCAGAAGGAACATTTTATCTGATTTTATGCAGGGCAAACAGTGCAGAGCTTGATTTTGATTTCAGTTTGCTTCAATGTAGTTTATGACTTCCCATGTTTTCTAATTGCTTATTTAGATATCTGCTGTTTCTGATGGATACATCTGCCTGTGGATTCCTCATCTTTTGAATAACCCCTGCACCAGCATTCCACAAAATTATTTCCTTAGCTCTCCCATGTTAACAAGGACGTCACAATAGCACGGCTCTGCTCACGACTCCGTATGACGTCACCAGAGCCATAAGAAGACCCCGTCTGCGTGCTGACGTCAGTTCCCTTTCTTCTGCGCCATCGATGAGTGACAATTTTTTCTGGGACTCTCCATTTTACAGTAACATTGTTTCTATCTTCTCCTTTGTGTTGCAGTGAGAACGACTACTTCAAAGAAGTCAGGTTTCAATCCCTGCAGAGAGTGTGGAGGCCAAATGTCCATCAGTATCCACACGACGACTGTCTGGTGTCTTTCTTTGGACCACTACGTTGAAGGGTGTTCGTGCTATCAGAAGATGAGCCCGAAGGCACTGAAGGAAAGTGAGGTGAAACGCTTCATGGCGCGGGCGAAAAAGGAGAAGATGGGTCGCAAGAGATTGAAGTCGTCGACCTCGCATACTTTGAAGTCAAAGAAGCATAAGAATAAGAGAAGACATGGATCTCGGCGTCAAGCTTCGAAGGTCAGGGCGTCAATGTCAGCCTCCCTGTACAGCGGTGTCATGACAAGGATCGCATCTCGCCGTTGCCTACTCCTTCTCCGCAGGCGACTCCGGTCCACTCTCTGGCGCCGAGGGATTCTCCGACTCCCAGGGAGTCTTCTCCTGCGGCTTCACCTCTACCGGCGCTGGTATCTCCGGCGCCACAGCCTCAGCCCCCCATACGGCCACGGATGGATCCAGACCAGGGGTTTTTGGGTACTTATCGCCCTTTTCCAGAACCAGGAGCGGATCCGTCGCATTTCCTAAATGCGATGTTTGGCATGTTTACCAAGGCATCTTACCCTATTGGTGCGCCTTGTGGCCCCATGGGCCGCTTGCCTTTAATTTAGGCATCCCCCAGCCGTATGCCCTGGCACATTTTGGGCCTTTCATGCTGACAGCTCCAAATTTCAAAAATTGTTGTCTGTCTTAGTGCCATATATAATAATGCCAGAAACCAGTCCTCGGTAGCTTGTTTCCGGTCCAGGGAAGGCATGGCTTGGCAGTTCGGGCTGGACTGTTCCGATGAGGTACAGGGTCAGACTGATTTGCATATGGCCATGTCTGAACTGGGGTGGCAGAGTGGGCTAAAGAACAGTGATGGATTAAACCCAGACCAGTTGACTGGGGGTGAGTGCTTGTATTATCAACGCTCCGTCCATCATTTCCTTTGTTTTTTCTTTGTTCGCCATAAGTTGGCAGGGTATGCTCAGACGTGAGTCCCTTGCTCACTTTGCCACTGGATTCAAGCAAGCCGTGCTGAAGACGGCTGAAATGCCAGAAACCGGTCCTCGGTAGCTTGTTTCCGGTCCAGGGAAGGCATGGCTTGGCAGTTCTGGCTGGACTGTTCCCATGAGGCACAGGGTCAGACTGATTTGCATATGGCCATGTCTGAACTGGGGTGGCAGAGTGGGCTAAAGAACGGTGATGGATTAAACCCAGATCAGTTGACTGGGGGTGAGTACTTGTATTGTTAACGCTCCGTCCATCATTTCCTTTGGTTTTTCTATGTTCGCCATAAGTTGGCAGGGTATGCTCAGACGTGAGTCCCTTTCTCACTTTGCCACTGGATTCAAGCAAGCCGGCCTGAAGACGGTTGAAATGCCAATAACCGGTCCTTGGTGGCTTGTTTCCGGTCCAGGGAAGGCATGGCAGTTCGGGCTGGACTGTTCCCATGAGGCACAGGGTCAGACTGATTTGCATATGGCCATGTCTGAACTGGGGTGGCAGAGTGGGCTAAAGAACGGTGATGGATTGAACCCAGATCAGTTGACTGGGGGTGAGTACTTGTATTGTCAACGCTCCGTCCATCATTTCCTTTGGTTTTTCTTTGTTCGCCATAAGTTGGCAGGGTATGCTCAGACGTGAGTCCCTTGCTCACTTTGCCACTAGATTCAAGCAAGCCGTGCTGAAGACGGCTGAAATGCCAGAAACCGGTCCTCGGTAGCTTGTTTCCGGTCCAGGGAAAGCATGGCTTGGCAGTTCGGGCTGGACTGTTCCCATGAGGCACAGGGTCAGACTGATTTGCATATGGCCATGTCTGAACTGGGGTGGCAGAGTGGGCTAAAGAACGGTGATGGATTAAACCCAGATCAGTTGACTGGGGGTGAGTGCTTGTATTGTCCACGCTCCGTCCATCATTTCCTTTGGTTTTTCTTTGTCCTCTTAGCGCAGCCTGTTCATAGGGGCAGTACTTGACACAACTGTGTGTCGAGCTTTCCCACTTCCACAGAGGATTCTCGGCATCCAGAAGATGATTCCTTTGTTTCACGATAGAGCGGTTGTTCTAGTCCTGGAGGTTCTACGTCTGTTGGGTGTGTTCGCTTCCTGCATACTGTAGGTCAACTATGCATGCTGGCACATGAAGGCACCCCAGTGGTGCATCCGCAGGCAGTGGTATCAGCACAATGGAGATCTCGGGTAGAAGGTCAGAATCTCCAGCGGAGCTGTCTTGGTGGAGTGTGCCCGGGCAACCTGCCTCAAGGAAAGCCTTTTCAACCTCCTCCACAGGTGGCCACAGTAATCACGGATGCCTCCACTCTTGGGTGGGTTGTTCAACTGGAGGCTCTGGAGATCAAGGGTCTTTGGTCTCCGGAAGAAAGGTTGCTTCACATCAACCTTCTGGAATTGTGGGCAATAGGTTTGGCTCTCAAGGCCTTTCTTCCCTCCCTTCGCGGTCAGTCGATTCAAGTAATGACGCACAACACTACCGCGATGTGGTACATAAACAAACTGAGAGGTAGGGTTGTATCGTCTCTGCAGAGAGGCTCTGCGACTCTGGTGCTGGGCTCAGGGCCATCAGATTTGTCTGTTTGGAAATCATCTGGCCGGGGTGCTAAATGTGCGCGCAGACAGTCTTAGACGGCAATACTCGGCCGATCGTGAGTGGTGGCTTCATCCGGAGGTGGTCCATAACATCTTTCGGATGCTGGGGTTTCCTCGTTTGGACCTTTTTGCTACTCAGTAGAATGCGCACTGCAAGTCATTCTGCAGTCTTCAGTATCCGTTGCAGGGATCGTTGAGGGACACATTTCAATTGGATTGGAGCTTGCAACTTCTTTACCCGTTTCCTCCCATACCCTTGATATCTCGAGTTCTGAGGAAAGTTTGCCAAGACCGGGCCCAAGTCATTTTGATCGTTCCGGATTGGCCAAGAAGGGTGTGGTACACAGATCTACTTCACCTCACTTGTACTCTCCAGTCTGTCTCCCTCTCAGGGCAGACCTCCTCTCACAGTCACCGGGGCAGGTTGTACACCCCCACCTCCAGAGCTTGCACCCTCATGACTGGAGATTGAACGGGTCAACCTAGGTTCTTTCTCTCTCCCGCAGGATGTGGTGGATATTATTTTATCATCCAGGAGACACACCAAATCTATTTATTCCTCTAGGTGGTCCAAGTTTGTGAAATAGTGTGGAGAAGGCTAATTTATCTGATGTATTTGGCTTTTCACTTTCCTTGGCTCAGCAAAGTTGTGCTGTGGCTACGGTAAAGGGTTACTTGTATGCCTTGTTGGCTTTCCTCTGTTTACCTACCAGCTGTCTTTATTTAAGTCCCCCATTGTTATACAGTTCATTAAGGGCCCCAACAATAGGTTTCCTTCCATTCCCTTCATTATGCCTCAGTGAGATTTGAATTTAGTACCCCCTTTCCTGATGGGTTCTCCTTTTGAGCCTTTTCATAGTTACCCGTTGAGGCTTCTTACTTTCAAGACAGTTTTTCTGATCGCTATTTCCTCAGCCAGGAGGGTAAGTGAGCTTCAGACTTTTAGTTCTAAACCTCTGTTTTTAACCATTCATACAAAAAAAATGGCTCTCAGGCCCAGGGCTGCTTTCCTACCTAAGGTGGTCAGTCCTTTCCATCTAGGGCAGTCTATAACCTTACCTACCTTCTATCCTCCCCCTCACCCATCCAAGGTGGAGGAGAGACTTCACCGGCTGGACCCTATTAGGATTGTCAGCTTCTTTCTGGACAGAACTGGGGACCTAAGACTGGATGACCAGCTGTTTGTGGGATATATTGGAAGGATGAAGGGCAAAGCTGTCCACAAACGAACACTCTCCAGGTGGATCATCTTGTGCATCAAGATCTGCTACGCCTTGGCCAAGAAGGAACCGCCTGAAGGTATTAGAGCTCATTCTACCAGAGCTAAGTCATCTTCTTCTCCTTTGGCTAGAGGTGTTCCTGTTGTGGACATCTGCAAGGTGGCAACTTGGACCTCCCTCCACACCTTTGTGAAGCATTCTACTTGGATTTGGAGGTTAGGAGTGATGGCAATTTTGCATGCTCTGTCCTGGCAGGCGGACACCCTCCTCCAGGAGAGGAACTGCTTGGGGATTCAATTCAAAAGGTGAGGAATCCACAAGCAGATGTATCCATCAGAAAAACAAGTTACTTACCTCCTTTAACGCTTTTCTGGTGGATACAGTATCTGCCTGTGGATTCCTCACTGGCCCACTCGCCTCCCTGTTGTCCACCAGCATATACTGAAAAACCTCTGACTGTTTGACATTGTTATTTTTCATGTCATTTATATGCCTTACAGTTTGTTGCTAGGAAATGCTTCGTTTTTTTACTTTTTACTTTTCCTATATATAAATAGGGGTAATTCAAAAGGTGAGGAATCCACAGGCAAATACTGTATTCACCAGAAAAAGCGTTACCGAAGGTAAGTAACTTGTTCTTCTGTTCTACTTCTGCTTCCTCCAGTCGTCATCAGTAATTAAGCTTAGCCCCAAAGGAAATGATCTTGCTTTTGCCCAGTTTTACTCTAAGATGACTTTTTGTTCCATCTATTGACATAGCATCCAGCGATCACTGTAAACCATCACTCATGTGGTTGACTACAATGGTAATAATGTATTTGTCATGCATGTGAGATGCCATTGTTGGTTGGAACAGGTATGTTAATATAGCCCATGTCATTCCATGTAACTCTATCCCCCGTCTTGCTGTGGCATTTTGTGTGTTTTCTGGTGGGCGTTTAACACCTGGACTGCCACAAAGAAGAGGATGCTTTGGGCTGTTGAAGCTGTAGGCTGGCGTAGAAAAGCCAGCACATTTGGTCGTTGTTGTCTTGGAAACATTCAGAATGTGCAAGGTGGTGGTGGGCACGACCAGTGGGACATAGCCTCACTGCTCTTCTTTGTGGGTTTGGTGTGAGGCCCACCTGTATTTCTCTTAGCATTTTCTTAGTCCTTAGTAACTTGCTGCTTCTTGATTGATAGTGCCTGTTGTTATCCTAATACAACATTATTCACTCTTTTAAATGAGAATAAAGCAAGCATGAAGTGACACTGTTCTTGAAAAAGGAAGTAGCATTTGTTTGACAAGATTTGCTGATCTCGTTATTTAAATTCCCTGTGTATGTCATTATTTTTTTAAGGGAGTCATTTCAGCTATTTTGACAAAATGTTCACAAAATCAAGGATTTATTCCAGTCAACAAGAATCTTTGGTAAGTGCTGTACCATGTGGCATTATTGTACAATGTTTTATGGAAAGATGAATTTCATGACATGTATGCCTCTAATTGTGCTCAGTGTGACTGACCCTCAAAGCTAGATGATTGGTCAAGTAAATGGAGAGCAAGTACTAGTGGGAGGTCATGTTACAAATATTTTTAGTTTGTAGGAATCTGGTCCAAAATGCCCTGCGGAAAAACATGTGTAGAAGCTTGCTTGATTTTGATTACAATATTCAAAAGAGTGGGAACCCAATATACCCTTGCAGGCTTGGGCAATAAGGTTTTCCAAAAAGGGGGGGAAGGGGTTGCCTACAAGGGATTTTGTTTGTCTAGATTGTTTGAAATTATTTGGTCAATAAAGCTATTTGAAATCACACCCTTATTAGTGGTGGACATCAGAGTCAATCAAAAGAGTAATTGAATGTAGTAGCAAATATCAATTAAAAATGAACAGTGAATCATACAAGGGGCAACAAAATATCTTTAAAAAAACATTCATATATTTAATATATATATATACCTTAAAATTTATCAGGGAAAAAGCAACAAAACATAGTTTATAAGGTGACGTCAGTTGACCTATACAATATACTATGTTAACATCTTCTCTATATAGTTTAAAACAATCAATGTTATGCAGAGAAAGATGCTCTAATCGACGTTTCGGTCTGTCAAGGAAGTGAAACCATCAGACCATCTTCAGGACAAAGAGTTGACTGTAGCTCCAAAAGGTTTAATGATGAACTGTAACCTATGACTTCAGTTGGGCAGGTATATCAGTTCTGAGTGTTTGATAAAGATTAGGCATGTAAACCTGTCGCTGTGATTAAAACAGGTTTTGGATGAATGATGGTACAGCAATAAACTAGCGGCAGAGCTTTCGTCAGTGCCGTTTAAGTTGTGAACAGTGTTTCCAACATATGTAGTCTTCAAATATGGACGGTTTAGTCGTGTCTTCATAGACGCATTAACTCCGATTTCCTCGATACTACGTTACGGCAAATCGGAGTTAATTCGTCTATTCTATTCTATTCTATTCTTCCGCTAGTTCATAGCTGTACCATCATTCATCCAAAACCTGTTTTAATCACAGCGACAGGTTTACATGTCTAATCTTTATCAAACACTCAGAACTGATATACCTGCCCAACTGAAGTCATAGGTTACAGTTCATCATTAAACCTTTTGGAACTACAGTCAACTCTTTGTCCTGAAGATGGTCTGATGGTTGCACTTCCTTGACAGACCGTAACGTCGACTAGAGCATCTTTCTCTGCATAACAGTGATTGTTTTAAACTATATAGAGAAGATGCTAACATAGTATATTGTATAGGCCAACTGACGTCACCTTACAAACTATGTTTTGTTGCTTTTTCCCTGATAAATTTTAAGGTATATACATATTAAATATATGAATGTTTTTTGAAAGATATTTTGTTGCCCCGTGTATGATTCACTGTTCATTTTTAATTGATATTTGCTACTACATTCAATTACTCTTTTGATTGACTCTGCTGTCCACCACTAATAAGGGTGTGATTTCAAATAGCTTTATTGATTTTGATTACAGCCTCTGGTAATGAGTTTGCTTTCAATGCCTTGCTACACAGAGAATTTTCATATGCAAATCAGCCTTTATCTTCTACCACTGGGAACAGGCCAGAACAAATTTCCAGACCGGGATCCCTCCTGATGGGAACACAAGCAACCCCAGAACAGTTTGGGCTTATTACGGCCTCATCAGTATAACTCAATTTCTGTGGCACGGCAAGCACAGGACCCACTTCTGGGCACATGCATTACACTGAGGAAAACAAAAAGATGATGGGTAGAATGTTAGAATTAGTCTCAACATATGGTAATTACTCAGGCTACCTTCCAGGTTATTTTTATTTTGCCCACTGTAACACTCCAGATAGGGAGAAGCTATATGCAAATCGGGGTTGGTCCTACTCCAATGGCATCAGTCTAGCCCAAACTACCAGGCCAGGTCCCGTCGTACGGCTTGTACTTCTCTCTTAAAACTGTGTGTTTATTGGACAACATAACCGTCTGGATTGTGCCAGACTGATTCCGTGCATGCCCTCAGGATATGTTGGCCTGTATGCCTGATAGTTCACAATGAACCATCTGCACCTCTAACCTTACAGGGTAACAAATGTGTGTGCAGCCTCAGGACATGACAACCCTGATCCCCCAAGGATATCTTGATAACATATCTGGAACCCTTTTGTTTGGTTACTCATGCATACCCAAAGAAATACACAAGAAATACTCAGTAAGGAATTCCAATATTTATTGAAGCATTGTGATTTTTGTATAAAATAGGTGTGCTTCGATAATCAGTAGGATGAAACAGAATAGCGTAATTAGCATTATGCGAATAGTAAAAAAGATTAACAATTTACCATTGTGCTCTAGTAGTGAGTACATGCTGGCATATAAATACTGTATTATAGTGTACTCTTACCTAGCGCTTCCTAACCTAGCTTTCCTAGGATGGGTGATCTGCCAAATCCCTGTTAGGTGGTCTAACTCCCTTTTACCTGTGGGAAGTGTCATCATTGTGCCTGTCTTGGTCATAAGCTAGACTTCCCTCTTCACAGGGTAAACAGGAATCAGCTGGGCTGGAATTAGTCATGCAGATACCTTGCAATCTCAGCAAAATGCTCCTCTCGCTTAAACAAGGAAGCGATTCTGTATATATAATAATATCTTGTCCCCCGCTGGTCGCACTTCGCAATTGAGGCACAGAATCCACTCAACAGATATGCTGTGCCATTAGACACCAACGCGTGATTCTCTCAAGACGGGTTCTAGCGCTTGCTCGCTCTCCTGGGCATCACACTGCATCCATTGTCAATCACCTCCTGGTGGCCCTTTGGAGAAAACTGACCCCTGGCTCCTAAGTCCCGTACAAGTCAATGACCTTCCATTCGTCCCGTCCTTCAGCACTATCCAATTGGTAACTTGGTCCTGATGATTATCCTAACTTGTAAAGGGTCGAAACGCCCTTGACCTTCCAGCGCAACTAATAGCGCCATAACTCTGGTTCTCTAAAACACCAAACTCTGTACAATTCTCTGTAAATACCTACCTGTGAACCTTAAGTACCTTGTAAATACTGTCACCATTTTTCACCTAGCGCCACCTATCGCTGTTCCACGTGTCACTTGCGCCGTCCGCCCTGTATGTCACGAGCACTTATGTGCACAAAGTTTCATCAGGTTACTTTCACACTTATTGCCAACAGTGTGGATACTACTGTTTCCAATTTTCTTGTTCTAAATATAATGTTTCCATCTTGCGTATTCTTAATACATTATGCCTCTTGTACACCTTCAAAATCCTTGAGTCTCCCCATTTGTTTCTTTTGTAACTAAATGTGCATGTTTATTTGCTACCCTATGGCATACCACCTGTTGAGATATTGTTTTCTTTACACACTATTACCATGCAGATCTCAACTGGGTTTACAGGTGTATTCATATAGGTACAGAGAATATTGAGTCATAAATATCGAGTTGCACAAATATCGAGGCATAAATATTGAATGTCAAATATATTGACAGCAAGAATATTGTGGTCAAGAATATCGATTTAGGGTAAGTAATATCGATTTAAAAATATAGAAGTGTTTAATATCGTTTTTATTATTGTTATGTATTTTAGTATATATTTCCATTTTGCGTTTTTTGTTCTGTAGTGGGTTGTGGGTTTATAGGGCAATAGGGTGGGAAGTAATGTGATTATATTAATTGTATTGATGAATTTGTATGTATGAATATTTATTAATTTAATTTATTAATATTTGTTTAATTGAGATAGAATGTTAAATCTGTAAAGTAAATTATTATCAATTCATAATTGGTTGTTAATTAAAATGAATTAATGAATTGGTTAATAATTATGGTAACTGTAATTAGTTTTAGTTCTGTGTTGTGGTTTTAATAGGTTTAAAGGGTGGGAAGTAATTTATTTTTAATTGATGAATTAAATAATTGGGTAATTAATTTGAAGCAATTGGTAATTAATTATGGTAATTATGTAATTAATTTTAGGTGTGTTGTGTTTATAGGAGAAAAGGGTGGTAAGTAATTTGTGTTTAAATAGTTAATATATAGTTGTTAATTAATGTTAATTATTTTATATTTATTTTGGGTGCTTGTTTATTTTTGTGTGTGTTGTTTTTACTTTTAAAGGGTCAAAGGGTGGGTATTACATTAAATGTATGTTTAATTATTAGTTGTTAGTAGTAGTTTTCAATTTTAAAATAAGTTTAATAGTATTTTATTATTTTATAGTTTATTGTAGGTGTGTGTTGTGGATATTATAGTGTTAAAGTTTGTGTAGTTAATGTTTATTCGTTTTTGTATTATTTTGTGAATTGAATATTAATTATGTTAATTATGTAAAAATAAATTGAATTAAAAATGTTGAAGTGTACCGGGAAATACTGGAATCCGAGGCCCTCACCTCGCTTGACCACATAGAAACCCGCACCCTTCCACCCCAGGAGGTCACGGAACTTGAAGCACACCTCACGACCGACGAGCTGCAGTCTACTATAGGAGCTATACAATCTGGGAAAGCGATGGGCCCCAACGGGATCCCCATAGAATGGTATAAGCTCATGTCTGATACTTCAAGCGCGCCGATGCTAGCAATGTATAACGATAGTCTAACAACAGCTATACTCCCGCCAGACCAACGCACGGCAACGATTCTCAAACCAGGTAAACCCCCAACAGAATGCACCTCATAAAGCCCGATATCACTCGTTTATGCAGAAGCCAAAATTTTGGCGAAATTACTAGCAAATCGACTGATGCCCCACCTCCCTCAGTTGATCCACCCAGATCAATCAGGCTTTATGCCCCACCGAAACACCGCGCTTAACCTCAGGCGGGTACACGGGATACTGGCACGGGCTCCGGCACTATCAGAGCCAACAGTGATAATGTCACTGGACGCCAAAATGGCTTTCGATTTGATGGAATGGCAATACCTTTTCGCAGTCCTAAGTCATATGGGCTTTGGCCCTAAATTCCAGGCCTGGATACGACTCCTGTATGCTGAACCAATGGCCCAGGTAACCGCCAACGGCCACATATCGAATACTATACGGCTTGCAAGAGGAACGCGCCAGGGCTGTCTGCTGTCGCCATTATTATTTGCATTAGCATTGGAGCCATTGGCGACCTTGATTAGGGCGACCCCGTTGCTAAAAGGCATTAGCTGGACGGAGGGATGGGAAGATCGTATCTCCCTCTACGCCGACGACATGCTACTCTACCTGACAGATCCTGATCATAGTATACCTGAGCTTCTTGGAATCTGTAATACACACGGGCAAACATCAGGCTACACGATAAACCGGTCCAAATCGGTGCTATTCACTTTAAAAGGTCCGGATCCAGTGCTCCCCGCCGACTGCCCGATCGTAAAAGCTAGCGACTCCTTTAAATACGTAGGCATACATGTCACTACAGATGCCGCAGACTTTATTAGTAAAAACCTGACACCCCCTCTAGAGAGCTTGAAGCGCGACGTCAAACACTGGGCATCTCTGCCACTAACATTACTAGGCAGGGCAGCCCTATATAAAATGATGGCTTTGCCGAGGTTCCTCTACGCTCTGGATAACACACCATACCCAGTACCGCCACGGTACTTTAAACAGGCGGCGGCACAGATCTCGGCCCTTTTGTGGGGCAACTTGCCAGCGCGCATTGCCCAAACTAAACTAAATGTGAGCTGGTAGGATGGCGGAATTGCACTTCCGAACCTACAATTATATTACTGGGCGGCACAACTTAAAACCATTAATCACTGGATTCATGCACCCCAGGACGATCCGGCATACCGAGCAGACAGGGTGCAATTAGACACGAACAACATGCTGGCGGTACTCTATAATAGAGGTCAGGCCACGAGACTGATAGGACCCACAAAACAGACGGTTGCGTTGTGGTATGCGGCGCAGGCGAAATTAGGATGGAAAGGAACCATCACCAAACTCACCCCGTTCGGGGACACCAAGGGACTGGGGCAGTTGAGGAAAAGTAAAGGCTTAACGCAATGGGATAATATCGGAATTTCCACGGGAGGGGACATGTGGGATAAAGGGACGGTAGTTGCTTTTACACAACTCCAACAACAATATGATTTAGGTCCAACTGAAACATATAGGTATGTACAGATCAGGCATGCTTTGCTAACGGCAATCCCAGTGGATACTGATGTCCCAGAGGCCTCGCCATTGGAGGACCGTTTACTCACAGATTTCATGCCACAGCGTGCAACATCCCTCACATATCGGAAGCTCCTTAACAATATACTGACCCTACACTTAAACTCCGGGACCAATGGGTGGCAGAGGTGGGAGACATGGACGACACAGAGTGGTTGGCGGCCCTGGCATCCCCTAGGGAGGTGGGCATTTCGGCCAAGTTCCGGCTGGTGCAACTAAAAATACTACATCGTGTGTACTACACCAGGACCACCTTACACAAGATACACCGCGCAGCGCACCCGTTCTGCCTCAGGGGATGTGGGGAGGAAGGCACAATTTACCATACCCTGTGGGACTGTCCTATTATAGTAGAGTACTGGCGACAGGTCCTGCGCACTATTTTACAAACGCTAGAGGTTTCCATTCTGCCCGAGCCACGAAAATGTCTCTTAAATGTCTGGGACCCCACTGACCTCACTCGATACGGTCAAACCTGGGGTACACTCGGTTTCATGGTAGCAAAGAGAGACATAGCGCAGAGATGGGGCGCGACAGACCCCCCCACGTTAGCGTTGTGGTGTAGAAATATGGATTTAATCATGGTGACGGAGCGCACAATCTATGAAAACAGGGGGAGTCCTCATAAATGGAATAAAATTTGGACTCCTTGGAACACTTTCAGAGGAGACTTATGTGAACTGCTGTCCGAGGAAGATTTAGATAGTGTAGATGACGACGACGACGAGGTTTAGAGATGTGATGCGCACAGAGTAATGCCTAGCTAGAAGTGAATCATGAGAAGTAACTGTTGTCTTGAGAATTAATGCACTGCCTAACTCTTTCGGGTTCAACTGTACATGCTATATTGCGAACTATTTGATTGCCCAATTCTTGTTGGTCGAATGTAACGCAATTATGTGCTTACTGTCATGATTACAGATGTTATATTCCCTAAACACTTTAATAAAAAAACGTTAAAAAAAAAATGTTGAAGTGTTTTGTTATTGGCGTGGCAGTAAATATTATAAATACATTTGTGTTTTAATTACTATTTTTTGTTTGTAATTATTTTCTAGTTTAAAAACTTATTTTTTGTAAATGTATGTTCGAGGCATATGGGCTGCAGATGGTACATTATGAATAGATCGCCATCTGGTGTTGGGCTCGGATGATTGCACTTTGTTTTTCTCTTGGAGAGTCTTTTGTATCTTGGTGACTCCTCCCTTGGTTGGTAGTGCGCATGGGCATCGGCTCCATCCATAGATTGTTTTTTTCCGCCATCGGGTTCGGATGAGGATCGAGACGCTCCAGATCAACTTCAGAGAAAAGTGATTTATCGGCGCGTATTCCCTTTCCAATTCGACGGTATTGTTATCGAACGCGTTTCATTTCCATTCCGACGCGTTGCAAATTCAAAATCGAAGAAAAAACTTGGATCTACGTCGACGAACAGGAGACCTTTCTCGACGCAGTCAAGCCCGGAGTCCATGGAAAGGACTCCATTCAAGAAATGTCCAACGTGTGGTGCTAAGTTCCCACACAAGGACCTACACGAGGTGTGCAACCTCTGTCTATCGCCTGAACACGAATCCAGGGACTGCGAAGCCTGCGCAGCATTCTCCTCCAAGCTAACGATTAGAAATCGTCGAGCTCGAAGACACGAGGTTTCCAGAATGCAGTCGGAGGCGATCCCGGAGCTGTTCGGAGACGAGCAAATGGAGGAAGAAGAGGATCAGTCGGGGTCGGAAGGGGACCAGTCGGAGGTCGAAGAACTCAACGAGCAACAAACCGTGAGTGACGACGTCTCCTTACCGAAAAACCGGCCCCGTGCGGTAACGACCCCGCCTTCGAGCCCGGTCAAACCGCAGAAAAAAGTTTCCGACGCCCCGCCCTCGGGCCCGGCAACGAAACCGAAACTGAAACCGAAACACTCGGCCTCCCACCATGTCGGATCCGAGAAAAGGGCGACATCGACTTCGACACCGAAGCTACATACAAGGGAAAGCTCGGTATCGAAACATTCCATGTCGAAACATAAACATGATTCGTCGTCCAAGATTCACTCGATACCCAGGAAGTCGGAATCGAGTAGACACTCGGTGCCGAAAACACCGAACACTGACGATCGAAAACATAAGCACCTTTCGGAACCAGGGCCTTCGGTACCGATTCAGGAGCAACAGACAGATCCCAAACAAAAGATCTTGTTTATCGATCCGCAAACTGGCAAAGTAGTGACGAAGAAGAGAAAGAATGAACAGACGGAAGATAAATCTCTTCCTTCAAAAAAGAGAACACTGGGGACAAATACAACTCCTCCTGCTTCTCCTAGACCTAAAGTCACACCCTCTTCTCCTATTCCTCACACTATGCCAAATATTCCTACACCTTCCACACCAAGACCATCTACACCTCAGTCTGATGTAGACAGTGATCTAGGGGAGGGAGAACCTCAAGGGGATGACGAAACCATCCCAGATGAGGATGACCCATGGGAAAATTATGACGTAGGGTCAGATGAGGACAACGACCCAGAGTTATATCCCTCAAAGCCTTCACCACCTGATGATAACACAGGGTTTGTGCAGCTCATTAATAGGGCAGCAAAATATCATAAAGTAGATATACATACAGAACCTCAAATAGAGGATTTCCTGTTAGAGACGCTACCTAATGCACAAAGAACATCAGGTACTCTTCCTATGTTGAAGGGTCTTCTCAGTCACACAGAAGAAATATTCAAAGACCCAGTGAGGGCTAGGGTGCTAAACCCAAGAATTGATAAAAAATATAAGGCGGCTCCAAAGGATCCAATATTTATTAAAGGGCATGTACCCCTGGACTCGCTGGTGGTCTCAAACGCTCGTAAAAGAGCAAACTCATTATCTACAGGAGAGGCTCCTCCACCTGATAAAGAGTCAAAATTAATAGATGCATCAGGCAAGAGAGTAGCATCACAGGCGGCAAATAGCTGGCGTATAGCCAATACACAAGCACTACTCGCACGTTATGACAGGGCACATTATGATGAATTAGAAAAACTCATCACACATCTCCCCAAAGAACATCAGAAAAAGGCAGATCAGTTAATACAGGAAGGTAAAATAATAACTAATACTTCCATTAAGTGCGCCCTAGACGCAGCAGACACTGCAGCAAGATCCATAAACACCAGTGTCATGTTAAGGAGACATGCATGTCTTAGAATCTCAGGATTCAAACAGGAAGTACAAACGGCCCTACTGAACAAACCATTTGATCAAAAAACACTGTTTGGTTCAAGCACAGATGAGACCTTAGAAAAGATGAAAAAAGATACAGAAACGGCTAAGTCAATGGGAGCATTGCAACAGCCAACACAAAGAGGTTCCTTTCGTAGATCCACCTATAGAGGGGGCTCAAAGAATACAGGAACAAATCAGCAATCCACCTCTTTCACACCAACATCACCCAGAGGTAATTCAAGAGGAAGTTACAGAGGTAACAACAACAAGGGTAGAGGCCGCGGAAATAATAACAACCGCAACGCCTCAACCCCAAAACAGTGACTTCATAGAACTCCCCCCAGACCACATAACACCGGTCGGGGGACGTCTAGCACAGTTCCTACCTGTCTGGGAAAACATCACATCAGACAAGTGGGTGGGACAAATTATCCAACATGGTTATTGCCTGAAACTCACAGCTACCCCACCAAACATCCCCCCCAAACAGCGTCCAATGAGTCAAGATCATCTGACATTATTAAGAGAAGAAGTACTAGCACTTCTACAAAAGCATGCAATAGAGAAGGTCCCAAAAGATCAACAAGGAACAGGAGTATACTCTCTATACTTCCTAATCCCCAAAAAAGACGGGTCCCTAAGACCAATATTAGACCTCAGACCTCTCAATGCTTACATAAATTCGGAGCATTTCCACATGGTCTCGCTCCAACAAGTACTCCCTTTACTGAAGAAAGGGGACTTTCTTTCTACACTGGATCTAAAAGACGTTTACTTTCATATCCCAATTCACAAAGCCCACAGAAAATACCTAAGGTTTGTTTTAGAAGGACAACACTATCAGTTCAAAGTCCTTCCGTTCGGTGTCACAACAGCACCGAGAGTGTTCACAAAATGCCTAGCTGTGGTGGCAGCACACCTAAGAAGACAACAAATACATGTCTTCCCATACTTGGACGATTGGCTAATAAAGGCCAAGTCAAAAGAGGAATGTCTTCACAACACACAGAAGACAATTCAATTGCTGCACCACCTAGGGTTTACGGTGACCTACAAGAAATCACACCTGCAACCAAACCAGATTCAGCAATACCTGGGGGCTACGATAGACACAGAAAAGGCAATAGCATACCCCAACCCAATCAGGATACAGACAATGGTCGGGTTAATAAAAAGATTTCAACCACAACACTCACTACCAGCACGAGTGTTTATGCAACTATTAGGCATGATGTCCTCCTGCATACTGCTAATACCACATGCCAGGCTACAAATGCGTCCACTACAGGAGTGTCTAGCGACACAGTGGAATCAGGCTCAAGGTCAGATTACAGATCTGGTGTTGGTAAACGACCGGACGTATCGCTCTCTGAAGTGGTGGAACACAGAAAACATTTCCAAGGGACGGTCGTTCCTAGAGCCAATTCCACAAGTGATAATAACAGCGGACGCATCGCTCTCCGGATGGGGAGCGCATATGGACAAATACACAGTGCAGGGGAAGTGGAGTGTGCAGCAAAAGAAACTGCACATCAACTACCTAGAACTATTAGCAGTATTTCTAGCACTAAAAGCTTTCCAAATGCAAATAACAGGCAAAGCAGTCCTGATCAGAACATACAACATGACTGCAATGTATTATATTCAAAAACAGGGGGGGACACACTCTCTCCAACTATCCAAACTAGCACAGGACATTTGGAGATGGGCCATTCCTCAAAAGATCTATCTGTTAGCAGAACCCCTACCAGGAGTTCAAAATCAGATAGCAGACATCCTAAGCAGACAGTCAGAACAAGTACACGAATGGGAGCTGCACGACCAAATACTGCAGCCATTCTTCCAAAAATGGGGGCAACCAGAGATAGATCTGTTTGCCAATCATCAGAACGCAAAATGCAAAAACTTCGCATCCAGGTACCCACACCAACGGTCCCAGGGCAATGCACTATGGATAAATTGGTCCAACAAATTTGCTTACGCGTTCCCTCCTCTACCACTAATTCCGTTACTGGTTCGGAAACTGCAGCAACACTCAATGACAATGATACTAGTGGCAACCCCGTGGGCAAGACAGCCGTGGTTCACCACGCTGCTACAACTCTCACAAGTACCACATCAAAAGCTAAGATTATTACCCATGCATCTTACACAGAACCATGGAGAAATAATGCACCCAGATCCCAAACAACTGAACCTAGCGATCTGGCTCCTGAGGTCATAGAGTTTGGATATTTAGATTTACCACCAGAATGTATGGAAATCATTAAACAAGCAAGACGTCCTACCACCAGGGCATGCTATGCAGCAAAATGGAAAAGGTTTGCTATACACTGTAACAGTAAGCACATCAACCCTCTGGACGCATCCACTAAACAAATCATTTGCTATTTACTACACTTGCAGCAATGTAACTTAGCATATACCTCTATCAGAGTTCATCTCGCAGCCATAGCGGCGTACCTACAAAACAGGCAACATCTTTCCCTGTTTAAAGTACCAGCAATTAAAGCTTTCATGGAAGGACTCAAAAGAGTCATTCCACCAAGAAGACCACCTTCCCCAGTCTGGAATCTCAACATAGTACTTACCAGACTAATGGGGCCACCCTTTGAACCTATGCATAGGTGTGAAATACAATTCCTCACATGGAAGGTGGCCTTCCTCATAGCTATCACGTCACTTAGAAGAGTAAGTGAGCTGCAGGCTTTTACGATTCAAGAACCATTTATGCAGTTACACCAAAATAAAGTGGTTCTTAGAACAAACCCAAAATTCTTACCAAAGGTAATTTCAGCATTCCACATCAATCAGTCAGTGGAATTACCGGTTTTCTTTCCAAAACCACAAACAGTAGCAGAAAGAGCCCTACATACATTGGATGTTAGAAGGGCCATATTGTACTATATAGAAAGAACACAAACTTTCAGAAAGACAAAACAGCTATTTGTTGCGTTTTCTCCTACACATAAAGGCAATATCATCTCCAAAGCGGGCATTGCCAGATGGATTGTAAAATGCATTCAAATATGCTACTTAAAAGCAAAGAGAACATTAACTGTTCCTCCTAGAGCTCACTCTACACGTAAACTAGGAGCATCTATGGCATTTTTGGGAAACATTCCACTAGATGACATATGCAAAGCAGCTACCTGGGTTACACCGCACACCTTCACAAAACACTAGTGTGTAGATGTGCACACAACACAACAAGCTAGAGTGGGACAAGCAGTATTAAAAACTTTATTTCAGACAGTTGCAACAGACACGGGCGACCACCGCTAGGGAGAGAACTGCTGTATAGTCTATTCATAATGTACCATCTGCAGCCCATATGCCTCGAACGGAATATGCTACTTACCAGTATGCATCTGTTCTTGGCATAGAGGGCTGCAGAGTGGTACATGCCCTCCCAGCCTCCCCGGAAACCTGTGTCTGTTCCAACATTATCTTATTTAGATACACTTACATGGGCATTCTTATCTGTATTCTACTATACTACTCCATCTAACCCTACTATGGCAAAACAATCTAAGGATGGAGCCGATGCCCATGCGCACTACCAACCAAGGGAGGAGTCACCAAGATACAAAAGACTCTCCAAGAGAAAAACAAAGTGCAATCATCCGAGCCCAACACCAGATGGCGATCTATTCATAATGTACCACTCTGCAGCCCTCTATGCCAAGAACAGATGCATACTGGTAAGTAGCATATTCCTTATTTATTATTTTATATAATATTTCTAGGTTTTTGTTATTCATAATTAATATTTAATATGTGTTCTTATGTTTTATATTTTTTATATTTATTTTTTACATATTGTTTATTATTATTATTATTTTTAATTATTATTATTTTTGTTTGTGTTTGAGTGTGAATAATAAAACAAATGTCTCCGCTATCCAACACTTTCCCTACTGTTGCATTCACTGGAGTGGGAATAGTAATTTTTACCCCTCCGATATCCAGCAGTTTCCCTACTGTTGCACTCACTGGAGTGGAAATAGTAATTTTTACCCATTCGCTATCCAATACTTATTCTACTGTTGCACTCAGTGGAGTAGGAATAGTAATTTTTACCCCTCCGCTATACAACACTTTCCCTACTGTTGCTATTACTGGAGTGGGAATAGCAATTTTTACCCCTCCACTATCCAGCACTTTCCCTACTGTTGAAGTTACTGGAGTGGGAATAGTAATTTCCCCCCCTCTTCTATTCAACACTTTCCCTACTTTTGCTCTCACTGGAGTGGGAATATTATTTTTTACCCCTCCGCTATCCAATACTTTCCCTACCGTTGCACTCTTTGGAGTGGGATTAGTAATTTTTACTCCTCCGCTATCCAACACTTTCCCTACTGCTGCACTTACTGGAGTGGAAATAGTACATTTTTTCCCCTCCACTATCCAACACTTTCCCTACTGTTGCTCTCACTGGAGTGGGAATAGTAACTTTTACCTCTCCGCTATCCAACACTTTTCCTACTGTTGCACTCTTTGGAGAGGGATTAGTAATTTTTACATCTTCGCTATCCAACACTTTCCCTACTGCTGCACTCACGGGAGATGGAATAGTAAATTTAATTATTCTGCTATCCAACACTTTCTCTACTGTTGCACTTATTGTATTGGGCAATTTAAGTTAAAATATGTTTTTATAGTTTAATATTTCAATGTATTTTTATATAATTTAAAAAAATTTAAATAAATTAATACTAATAGTTTATTAATTATTTGAAAGTAAATATATGTATAAATTACTATGTGTGTGTGTTTATTTTTTTATTAAGTTTATTTCTTATATTTTGTAAAAATGTATATTAAATGTAATTAATTTTGTTAAAATAAATAATAGTATTTAATATATATTATTTTATTTATATATTTAAATCAATATATTTAACATCAATATTTTTGCTTCAATATTTTTGTACTTACTCGTTTAGGTATAGGAGTCGATATTTTTGTATTTTATATATTTTTTTGATATTTAGAACATCAATATTTTTGACATTGATATTCTATCAGTGAACCAATCATATATATATTGTCGTATACATAATACCAACACCCATGCTGCAAAGCTGAAGGCCCAGTCAGGGTGCTATTGTTTGTCCTATTGTGATAGCTTTGTCACCTACTGGACAACAATATGCAACAACATTTGCACAAATTAACTTTATACCTTGTACAGAATGTTCAAGGTGTTGCGGTAGTGTGTGCACAAAGTGGAAATGTAAGCAATGTAGTTTCAGAGAGTATTTTTCTGCACAGACACGTAAGCAAATGTATGTCAAAAGTCACTGTGTAAGAAAGAAGGCAACTTAAGAAGCTTGAGTATGTAAAATGATGGTGCTTCTAACCGGGCCTATCCTAACTACGTGACACCGACTCCTTGGACATGAGACATTAAAAGCTATCAAAACTATGCTAAAACATATAGTAAAATATTTAAAAAACTAAAATCATGAAGAGCATTGTGCTACTTTAAACCAAGAGCATAGCGAAAGCCATAGTATTAAAATATTAAAATCAACCAATCGTTTAAAAAGGGCAATTTAGCTTAAAACCAAAAGCCGAATTTAAAACGGGCCCACAACTCGAAACTGTCAGAATGTTCATGTGTTCCGAGAGCTAGATGGAACATTTGCTGATCCCAGCAACTGCAGACGATGTTCCCAGACTCGCCCATCGGAGCACATCCAAGGATCAAATGTTTTCCAATCAATCCCCCTTAGTAGCCAGTGAAGAAGGAACAGCCAGTGCGGAATCCGCAGAATTTGAGCCAAGATCCAGATCATCAGGAGCTGAAGCATCCCATGAGGGCATGTAAAATGCTTTCAGAAGCAACGGCAAGCGTCTTGGATACCGATACAAGTGAGCCTTTGGGTGGCCCAGTAGCATTTCTATGTCCAAAAGTTGAACCTGTTGCATTCCTAGGCATATGTCCAGGGCACTCTCAAAAGTGCACAGGAGACAGTGGAATACATGCTGCACGCAGCATAGCCATACGGGCCGAAAGGACAAGAACCAATGCTCATCGAGTTCATGAAGCAAGGGTGCACCAAAACACTGTATTATGCGTTCATGATACATGAGCACAATTTGGTAGTGCCAGTTCCATTTGGCCTCTCGATAGGACATCCATTGTGGAGCAGAAAAAATAAAAGTACTGTTCTGACAATCAGGAACGGGACCAGTGGAAGACCTCCAAAAATTTATTTATTTATTTATTTATTGTGACTTATATAGCGCCCTATAACCCAGGGGTCTCTAAGCGCTTTGTTAGGATCAGCTAGACAATAAAAGATGCATCAGAATTACATTTAAAGGCCACCCCACGCTTGCTGGAAAAGCACAGTTTTTAGTTGTTTGCGGAAAGGCATTAGTTTCTTTTCATTGCGGAGTTTCAGCGGTAATTTATTCCACATAGCTGGCAAAGTATGTGAAAAAGCGCGTCCACCCACAGTAGTCAATCTACAGCGTGGCTGAACCAGATAAATAGAGTCAGCGGATCTAAGCGCCCTCCCTGGTTTGTAAAGGGACAGACGAGATTTCAGATAAGTGGGTGCTCTGCCATGAAGCGCCTTGTGTACAATGCAGAGCCCCTTGAACATTAATCTCTGCCTCACTGGCAACCAATGGAGTTCCCGCAGGAGGGGGGATGCCTGGGTACTCCTTGGTTTCTTGAAGATGAGCCTAGCAGCATCATTCATTACCGTCTGCATTCTATTTAAGAGACCCTGTGGGAGTCCTATATACAATGAATTGCCATAATCCAGCCTGGCCAAAATCATTGCAGAAACCGCGCTCCTTAAGGTGGAAAAAGAAAGTAACGGGGAAACTTTCCTAAGTTGGCGAAGGAGGCCGACGCAACAGCCCACCACAGCTGAAACTTGCTTTTTCATGGACAACTTACTGTCCACCTGGATGCCCAGACTCTTGACCACCTCCGCCGGTTCTGGCGGCGTGCCCAACTCCCCAGGCCAGAAACGATCACACCAAGGGTTGCCAGCGATGGTAATCGGCAACACCTCGGTTTTGTCCGGGTTGATTTTTAGGGAGTTGCCGGACATCCAGTTAGCTGTGCTTCTCAGAATGTTTTGCAGTCTGGTAAAGGCATTCTGGCTATCCTCCAGCTGGATAATAATCTGGGTGTCGTCTGCGTAGTTATATACCTGACAGTCCATTTGATTAAGCATCCGAATCAAAGGCTGCAGGTATATATTGAACAATAGGGGTGACAGAGCCGACCCTTGTGGGACCCCGCAAGTGATCGAGGTTGCGGTAGAAAGCATGTCACCCAATTGCACTTTCTGCGTCCTCCCTTGAAGGAAGGATGTGAACCATGCCAGTGCTATGCCCTGAATGCCGATATCCCTCATCCGCGACAGTAGTTGTTCATGACACACGGTATCAAATGCCGCGGAGAGGTCCAACAGCACCAGGGCCCCCGGGATTTTCTTGTCTGCTCTGTTCCTAAGTTCATCCACGATTGACAACATCACCAGCTCCGTGCTGTGGTTCGTGCGGAACCCTGCTTGGTTCGGTTCTAGCAGCATGTTACTTTCCAGATGTTCAGAGAGGGTGATAAGGACATGCTGCTCCAGAACCTTCGCCAGGAATGGTAGCTGGGAAATTGGTCTGAAGTTCTTCAGACATTTTGCGTCTGCCCCTGGTTTTTTTAACAAGGGAATCAGACGAGCTTCCTTGAAGGCCGATGGCACTTGGCCCGTTTGTAGAGAAAGATTCAGGAGACTCAGCACGTCCTCCTCAATGCCCGGGAGTGCAAGTTTAAACACTTCAGGTGGGCATGGGTCCGACCTAGAACCGGACTTAACCCGTCCCGTGAGGGAAACTAAACTATCCTTAGTGATCAAGGGTAGATTAGAAAGCGGGATTGTAATTGGCAGTATGGCTGGGACATCCACCGGTGGACAGTCAATTTGCGAGGTTGCCGCAATTTCAGTGACCAAGTCAATGACTTTGTTGGTAAAAAAGTCCTGGAACTTCTGACAATCCTCCTGACTAAAGTCCGGGGACTGTTCCTTGTTCTTCCTGAGTTCCGTAAGGACTCGGAAGACTTCTTTCTGAGGGTTCGTGGCTGAAGAAATCCTCTCTTCGTAGAACTCGGACTTCCTGGCTATAATCGCTTGCTTATAATCAGCGAGAGCCCGTAGGTAGTTACTGCGAGAGTCAGGACTATAGTTTTTCCGCCAGTATCTTTCCCGTTTACGTAGCCCCCGTTTCTGAGCTCTGAGTGACTCATTGTACCATGGGGCCCCTCGTTTCCTATCCGAACGGTTCACCCTACAGATTGGTGCAACTGTGTCTATAGCAATCTGAAGTTTGTCCGTGAGTGCCCCATAAAGGGCCTCTGGGTTGAGGGGGCGATCGTTAGCAAGGGAGTTGGTGCGAAGTATATTTACCATTTTTTCCCCATCGATCTTATTCCACTTCCTAACTGCCTTCCATCCTCCTTTAGTTGTTGTTTTCTGTCTATTTGCCAAAACCTTGCCTCTCACCAAGTAGTGGTCAGACCACACGCATGGCTGAGCCGCAACCATGTCCTGAACAGGAACTGTCGTCCACACCAAGTCTAGAGTGTGTCCCTTGGCATGTGTTGGTCCTCTTACTTGTTGAACCAGATCTAATGAGGTTAGTGCCTCATCAATCTGTAACGCCTGACCATCTTTTGGGACCTTCTCCCAATGGTAGTTAAAATCCCCCATTATCATTACCTTGTCATATCTTGAGCGAATGTCCTGTACCAGTCTTATGAACAAGTCAGGGAAGTCAGGCGTAGTCCACGGAGGGCGATAGACTAGCATAATCAGCAAACAGTCCGTTCCTGATTGCAGCTTAACACCCATCACTTCCGCACCTGCTAAATTTTCCATCAGGACCCTTTCGACCAAAAGGCGTGAGTTGTACAGGAGGGCAACACCTCCCCCCCTCTTGTCTCCAGATCTATTGTGGAAAAGTGCCGAGAAATCGGGTGGTAGGGAGGCAACGAGATCCGGCATAGAGGAATCCTCTAACCATGTCTCGGTGAGTCCCAGGAGATCTAGTTCTCCTCCTTCTAGAAGGGTGAACACCTCTAAATTGTGTCGTTGCAGGGAGCGAGTATTAAGTAGGCCAAAGCGTAAGCCTCGGGCTTGACTTGTCACCTTCCGATCCGACTGGGGAGTGGGGGTAGACAGGAGTCTCTCGCGCTCAAGAAAGGCAACACATTCTGGGCTGATATCAAGATTACAGGAGTTCAAAGACTCCAACTCACCTCTGGAGTAAACCAAGCGAGAACCAGGGGTCGTGGCCCCGGGTCCCGTCTGGGCCCTGATGGGCACAGATGGGCTTGCCTCTGGCGAGCCTCCGGCGCGCCCACGCTGCGCGCATACGCTGCGCGCCTGCATGAGGGCAGGGTTAAGTAGCCTCGAGCGTGCAGGTGGCCAGGCAGCAACTAGGCTGCAGACCACAATGGCGTCCCAAAGCGGCGCTTCCTCCCCCAAGATGTCTTCCCACCCCAAGAGAGCAAGAAAGCAGCTAAAGACCCGCTCAACAGCGGTGCAATCTCCGATTAGAGTGTGGGTATGTCCTAACTCAAACCCCACCAGGAAACAGGACCCTTCGATTAATTTTAAAAAAAGTGAACAATTAATTAATTATTTCCGCGTTTTAAAAAGCGCTGTGCTCGCGCTAGTTAGCAGCAAATAAATTCTTTCAGGAGCAGCCTCAATATCGCGGCGCTTACCTAGCAAAAATGGTTCCAAGCACAGAGTGAATGAATGAGGATTCAAACAAAAAATTCAGGATCCAAGTAAATTGAAGACAAAAAGGATGCATGAGTGAGTATTGACAAGAGAAACTGCCCAAAGGTGTTCAGCTCATGAACATCACTTGATAGCACTCCTATGTGACAAACAATTTACATCACAATTGGGTTGCATATTGATGCGTTTGAGGTGGAAGTTAATTATTGTGAGTGAGCAGCACTGAGGGGCTGGGACCATATCACTCACAGTAAAATATTGTGGATTCGGAGATGATTATGAGCAGACTGTGTGCTTCCAGATGAATTGTCTTTTGGAACACTTTCTGATAGTCACATGCTAACAGTGTTGAGAGCCTTTTATTATGCCCCTCTATAGATAATTCAAAAACGGGTTACAAAAAATAGTCACTTCCTTGTCTTTACTTATAGTGTGTTTGTGAACATAATCTAGCATGTATATTTTGTATTTTGCTTCCTTTGAAACAGTATATTCAATTACATTTTTTAAGAGAACACACAAAACAGTGATCCAAAATATACTTGCCCCAGTTGACAAAGCTAGACCTCCTAAACACCCTGTCTGTTGCCTGGTACAGAATAGTCTCATCCACTGTGCCAGCTTTCCATTTCTGCAGCATTAAAGACCTGCTGTATCCTTAAAAAACCGGAGGGAGGGAGTGTCGATGAAAGAAATCTTAGCCCATGGCATGAGCTTAGCAGCAAGACTAGTTCTGGATGCATTCAGTTCCAGGCTGGTCTTCCACATCCTGCCTTGGAGGAGATGCCCTCTTGTTGATCACTCGCTGCAGCTGTGGAATAGTTGCATGTTTTAAGCAATGGAGTAGAATGGACGCTGAATACTTCATGATGAGGAGAGTTAGCACATTCACATTGAAGAGGATACGTTTGAGACGGTCCACAGGAGATGGTGGATTTCACTTGTTGAGTCTGAAGGAAGTGACCCGTTTAGGGTCACTCGCTCCCACCTCTCAGCCTTCCACGCAAATGAAGACAGTAGAGAATACAAACCAAAGGTTTTTATTAAAGGTTTACTCGAGTGGAGTCCGGTCTGCCCAGCCTCCTTAGATTGCTGCAGAGGGACTGACCTCTGCCAACGTGTTAACACATAATGTACATCTTCAGAACCACTAAAGACACGCCCAGACTGGAAATTTCCAGTTGGTAGCTGGTGAACAAAGAAGGTACAGAAGGATGGGTCTAGGTCCTGAGACCGGGTACATGCTATCTCAACGCCAAGGCCACTCTGTCTGCGCCCGTTGCTATAAGGGTGGGAGCAGGCCTATCTACAGGAAAAGGTATGCACCAGCAAAGACAGTGTATTCATTAGCACAGCAAAGCTCAGCCTTGGAGAAACAAAAAAAAATTGCAGCTGCTTTCAGCCGAAGCAGACAGAAAATGACAGAAGTTAGTTTTGATCATGGCTCAAAATGGCAGCTGAACACAAAATGGCGCAGCGAATGCTAACTTAAGCCGTACAATGCATAGAGAATTCAGCTAAAATTATTTCTAATCCAATAAGTCCCCTGTAGTGGACAGCCCTGAGCCATTAAAGAGTTTACTTAGAGTGTCCTAAGGACCTCTCTTTCCCTCTGAGTGTAGTGTACTGTACAGATTCAGGCCTTCCTTAAGGAATCCGGACTGTATACTTAGATTGCCTTGATTGAGACCTCAGGATGCAGGAAAATGGTAGTTCTTTTTCTTGTACATAATTCTTTACCAACCATGGACATAACCGTCAGTTAGAGAAAGAAGGATTTACCACGTGTGGTGCCAAAGTAAACCGCCCCAGGTAAATCTATATAGTATTAGCTCTGGGCTGTATATTCCACTTCTGTCACAACAGCCAGAAATCCAATCTTTCAGAATCAGTCCGAGACACTCATACTCTGTATTTTTCACAAGCAGGACAAAAGGTCAACCCTTTTTTCATTTTATACAATAGATGTAAGATCTCCATGAGCCTTATAACTGGTTTATAGAATTCTTAATCTCCCCGTACGTAACAAAGTAAATGTGTCCTTCTGTAATGTAACTGGTGATCATGTAAAGCGCTCTTATACCTTCGGGTCAAGTTCACGCCATATAAAACCCTGAAGAAGAAAAGAATGGAAAACTCCAAAGGCGGTCTGGAAGGTGCTAACCAATCCAGAACCAGTTGATGTGAAAAAATGTGCTACTCCTGCAACACTAGATATGTTTAAAATGTGGTGCACAAGCCCCCCAAAATGCAGTGGGAAATTAGTGTGGAATAGTGACTATATCTCAGAAGACCTTGCGACTTGGCGATCAGATGTCTCCTTTGCATATGTTAAGGCTGCTTCCTTCTAGAACAATAAGGCTGTGAGTCTGCCCAAAGCATCAAAGTGCATTTTTTAAAGCTTTATCGAAGGCCCGAGTGTTGCCTCCCTAACTGTGCGGACAGATGAAAACAGTACTTGTATGCAACAGGTCACAATTGCAGAAACTGTTACCAGATGGGCAATGCCCGGTTTCATGCCACAGCAGCTCTGGTTGTTCAACATTGAATAATTCCAATTCAAGAGCAATCTGAAAGCGGGACAGATCACAGCAGCTGGCGAACCGTTCAGATAGCAGGACAAATTTGCCATGGATTAATTTGCATGCACAATGAAGCAAAACTTTCCTACATAAAAAGGAATCCCCAAAGTACTTTGTCTGTCAGTCCTGAGAAGAAAAACTTCAGTCTTGCCATTCTACAGCGGAATCTAAAAGGTAATATCCATGACTCATGACCATATCCTTATCCTAGCGCTTCTTATCTGCCTACTTGATTGTGTTATAAACAGTATTGAAAGTGAAATGTCAAAATTGGCAGAGAAATAAACCAGTGGATTATCCAATCCAGGGAAGGTATTTCTGCAACAGTAAATAGTAGTTTCTTCAACTTCCCTATGTGTAAAATAGTGTACATTGCATTGTTTCTTGCCACAATGGTTTTCAGTTTTGTTAAGTTATAAGGTAAAAACAAGCTAGTGGCATTAATGTGTCGACATGGTACGCAACCGGCACAAAGTGGTGCTGAATAGTCCATCTCAGTAACATGATCAATCTAAGATGGCACTGCCATGTTGTACAGAGGACATGTATTTATGTATTTATGTATGATGTCTATTGCAGATGATACTATGTTACCCAGAGAGAATATCCTAGTGGATGTTGTAGCCATACCATTATCAACTACTGCTATAGCCTTTTCTAAATTTTCCCTATCAATTTTGCGCAGTCTCTCAGCAGCGTTCTACTGTGAAACCTTCCACACTTCGTTGTATATTGCATACAATACAATTGCCTTGAAGCACTTCCTTAAAAAAAGAAGTCAAACTGCTTTTATTGAACAAAACTTCACCCTGACCCTAACACTTGATTTAGCTCACCAACCAGGATCTGCACTTGATTCTAAGGGTGAAAGGCTAATATACTCTTGAGTACCTTCTGGATCTACTACTAGTATTGACAACATATGCTTTCCCTGTTATCTCCTCATAATTGTGTTCCTAGTTTATTGCGCTATCTATTTGATGTATAATTTGTAAAGCGCTGTGATACCCTTCCAGGGTCTAGTTTGCGCTATATAAAATGTTTTAAATAAATAAAATAAAATACAAGAACAGCTGTTGACATGGTTTTCGGTTCCTGATAAAAAATTCTGTAGTCCCATGTCATCCGAGAGAAGTGACAAGTGTTGTTTCACCTGAGACACTGTTGACGTTTTTAAGTATTGTGTCTGCGCATAATGTAGGTCAGGCCAACTGATCTTAAACCCTTTGGTGTCATCCAGGAAACTTGCATGACATCCGTTGGTATCTAACGGCCACACATGTTGCAGGGATTCGGCTCGGAAAAAGAACTATGCATGGGACCGTAGAACATCGGCATGTAGGGACTGAGTTGCCATACTACTTCAGAATCTATGAGCCCGAGTCCTACTAGCTCTGGTGCCTCACTTGCCCTCCTAACCTTTACAGAGAAACAAGTGAATTGGCACTCCAAAACACAACACTCTCAATCCTCTCAGGGATCACGGTAACAGGACACACCCTTTCGCTCTCTCACTCGTACTTGTCCACAATAAGATAAACAAGAGACACAGAGGAAATTTTGAATATTTAAAGTGTTGTGCTCTAAAATGCAGTATTTGCGCCACAATTAGAAAATAAATGGATAGCAAAAATATTGCTATTATGGTTAACAAACCATATACCATAAAAAGCCCTATCATGTTATAAGACAGGTTAGACTAAATCCCCCTCTACTAAAGCTAATGATTACAAATCAAAGATCTCTCGTATGAGTGGCGGACCCCGTACCTTAGCATACATAGATTGACGTTCTACATCTCAGCTGACGTGGTAATCTTGCGTCAGAACCTTCGCTCAGCGTGTGTTTTTTTTAGAATTCTTGTCCTTAGTTATATCACAAGACATGTGTGCTCACAAACAGCAGCTGCAATCTCATGTTATGTCTAGTTGCTAGTGTCTGACCAGAGAGAATAACAAGGGGCATTGTTGTTTGATCTTGTCTATGGTGTTCAGACTAAATCTGCGGAAAAGAACAAAAACATATGCCGGTTCTGTGTTAAAATACAAAGTGCAAAAGAAATGCAGCCTACAAGGTGTACGACTAGACTAATATAGCGAACACAACAATGGAGCATGCAAGAAACACACAACTTCCTCCCTTTGGTTAGCATAATAGCACAATATAAAATACTGAATGTAATGAATATAGTTAGAAGATAAACAAACTCAAAGCACAGTTTGAAAATAAGATACACTGAAAACGATAACGGCAATGACAATTTAGAAAAATAGTCAAATCATGGTGTTTAGGAGGAATCTATTGTGTCACTCGCCAATTCAAAGGCTAAGGACTCCATGAAGGAGTCCGACTCCACATATGATAATTGGTCAGCAGCCCAAGTCACGCACTCCAAAGAACAAACATGGGGTTTGGTCTTAGCCAAGGCTTAGACAGTCACTGGGCAATCTGCAACCGTGTCAGTAAAGCAGATTTACTGTAACTCATGTGCTGAAGCACTTGGTTCCCTGAAGATGAGTGGTTCCAACGTTGCATTGTGACCAGAGAGAATAACCAGGGGCACTGTTGTTTGACTTTGTCTATGGTGTTCAGACTAAATACCAGGAACAGAACAACAAAACATATGCAGGTTCTGTGTGAAAATACAACATGGCACAAAAGCAAGCACGTTTATGTAGTAATGTGTGCGAAAGAAATGCAGTCTGCAATTTGTACAACTAGACTAACATATGTAAAACTAACCATCCCCCCTGATTGGTCCCAGAAGAATGTATGAATTGTTGCAAAGCATAGTGTCTTAATTTCTTCTGTGTAATTTGTGAACTGTTGCCAGTTCGCAAAGCATGCTAATGTGGGCATGTTGAGTGTATTTAAATCTTTTATCTTAGCCAGGCCAAGATATGTCGGCAGCACAGTTTGGTTCAGGAAAATCCGTAGATATGGTATCTGCCATGCTTTAATTAATGTCTTATTCCCTTGAACCTACCAATCTCTAGTTCCCTAAATAGATTTTAAATCAACAATGACTCTCCAAAAGTCAAACCCTTGTGTGGATAACTGGGAAAGAAAAGATACAGAATATATCAGCTTTGTATCGGTGAACATCTTTTGTTTGCTGATGATGGTGTGAGCGTATAATAATAAGACACCAGGTCTGCTGTATTGTGACCAGAAAAATATACAAACCTCTGTGCAAATGTTTTTGAACTACTCCGTGGTAGGGTAGGGCAGTGTTCCCATTGTGTGTAATTAAATACTGCACGTGGAGTAGTTGGTTTATGCAAGAAGTGGTGACTATAATGTTGAAAGCAGGAATAAAACATAATTAGTCATGCCATCATCCATATGATCAGAGTTAAAATCAGTACAATACTCTAGATCTTTGAGCATTTCATGCACTGTATCAATGCCCCAATCGTCGGAGATAGTACTGAGGTAAGAAGATCATTCAATGATATGTGAAATACATATGGTATTTGCAAAATTTACGTTGGGCCAAAAATATCATATGATACCCCATCACAAACAATTCCATCAGGAACTGGAACAGCAGAAATGTTCGCCAGGGAAATGCCTCTTTGCACTTTGTGTGATGAAGAATATGTTATTAAAACCTAGTTAGTTGCAAAGAAGAGCGTTATGGGAGATAGTGTCCGTTCACAAGCGGGAAAAATACTGTCACAAAACCAATCCAAAGGACTAGGCAAAGTAGTGAAATTGTAATACACAGGTCTAACCATGAAGGAACAAAGTACAACTTCTTCAGCCAAAAGATGAATACTCACAATGTACATTGTACGGGTGAAAAAGGAGGTGCCTCAGACGAATCCAAAGAAAAGTCATCAAAGTCGACAAAGTAGCCTGAGGCTCTTCGATCTACTTTTGGCAGCTCTGGAGTCTGTGTGGAGCTGGTAGTTGACTCAAATTTTGGTACATTGATGTCAACACCATCTGTGTTAGGTTTCAGAATTGAAATCTGTGTTTCTGTACAAGTTGATTGTTTGGTAGTTGTTGATGCAGCAGGTAGAAATGCCACTTCACTATGAGATATCCCCAGCCACAGAGAAAAACCTTAATTGCTGATCAAAGCTTTCAACTGGACTTCCTGTATGGTAGTGAGAGGAGGCAGGTAACTACCCAGGAGCCCCAGTAGCCTTCTGTGCAGAACAGGCCACACAATGTGGTTTGATGAGATCTATTGACACAAATTTCTTGTATTTGCAGCCAGCAAGGTGTAGTAAAAGTACAGTTCTGGTACCTTCAACAGCCAGGACAGGTACAGGTGTGTAAGATGTTCTGAATTGTTTCTTGTCCGTGATCTTCTCCTGAATTAGTTGGCCAATCTTGGGGATCCAATCAGGAGTTGCTGGCACTTCCTTCACTTCACCAGTGGAGGTATGTTTTACTTGGATGATACTCTGTGCATCCTGGAAGCTGTTCAGTTCCTGTAAAACATCCACACGTTCATTGATGTCAAATGGTGTTTCAGAGGCCACTGTACTGGGACTGTCGAGATCTGGAGTCTGACCACCCACGGATTTTCTAGGCAGATTATTGAGGGCTCTCTGGATCTCATCTAGATGAAGAACCCAACCGCGACCTGAACCTAGTACCCTAGCTATTACAGGCAGCTTTAAATGCCATTTCTTACTCCTCACTACCGCATTTCCCTTGGGATCATAGACGGAGGAGAACCACACAGTCACACCCAATTTTCCCATGGTGTCTTTGTAAGTCTTAGAGGCGAGCGCCGGACCCTGGTCCGAATGGAATATGCCAACTGAGTACGTCCCGATGAAGACTTGCAGATCTTTTAAACAGTTCGGGCATCAGCAGATCGCTGTGGCCAAACCCATAGAAATCTAGAGCAGGAATCCATTGCAACCAAGCTAACTTTTGTAAGCCCCATCTGATTGTAAGAGGCTACAGTGGTCCAGATAAACACAACTGAGTGGTTTGTTTGAGATCAATAAAGGTGTCAGTGGTGGGCGTGCTATGGTGTCGTATTTAAGGACAAATGCCCACATGCATCAAGCATTTTTGGAGTCGCAAACGGTGCGATTCCTTAAAATCGGCCGTTTGCGATTCCAAAAATGCTTTTTGGGATGCATCATTGCTTTTTGTCTAAAATCGCTAATTTTGCGAGTTTGGAAAATGCGATTGCATTTAAGGAATCGCAATTTTGCGATTCCTTAAATGCAATGCATCATTTTTTTAAAAATTGCGATCTTGAAGATTGCAAGTGCAAATTACCACGAGGGTGAACCTCGTGGTAATTTGCGAAAAATGTTTAAAATGCTCAAATTAGCATTTTAAACACTTTCATGTTACAGACACACATGTCCTTAGGACATGTGTGTGTGAAACATCCATTTAAAAATACATTTCAGGGGTGCAGGGGGGGGTCCTTTGGACCCCCCCTGCACCCATGGAATGCATCAACATTTTGCGAATTCCAATTTGCGAATTTGCAATTACCATTGATTCCTATGGGCCTTTTGGCCCATAGAAATCAATGGGAATTGCGAAATCGCACATTTGAAATCGCATAATATTTGCGATTCGGTAAAAATTGCGATTTTTACCGAATCGCAAATATTATCCACTTTCAATGATGCATCCCGTTTTGCGATTCCATATTTGCGATTCGGTAAAAATCGCAAATTTGGAATCGCAAAACGGGAGTTTGATGCATGTGGGCAAAAGTCCCTAGTATGTTTTTAAAGACCTGGTCACCAATAGCACTGCTGCAATAGTGAAATTGTTGCTGCCACCCCTGCGTGTCCAGATGCTAGGCCCTCATGTGCTGCTAGTATTAAACCTAACCTGCTATCTTAATTTGGTATTACTCTAACCCCTACTCTGGGAATATGAACAAATGGTATGTTTTACACCATTAACTGGTAGGAATACTTTGCTGGAAAGCCTTTTGGCAAACAGATGTCATCCCTTGCAGTGTTGACAGCCGTCATAATGTCTCTCTCTATCCTTGTATTGGAACAAGTAATCACAGCGACAGCAGCAGTTTGCACTGTTGCTTTTGCTGCTTTATCAGCCATGGAATTCTCTACAACGTATAGTCCTACACGTTAGTGACTCAAGGTGCGAATCACACGAGTCCGTGGCAAGCATCATTTCAGCTTAGCCACCTGTCCCCAACGCGCTTTGTGTTTTATAGTGTATACTTTGGAATCTCTGAATCCAATCTGGTTCCAGTAGTGTAGATATTCATTGTAGACTGGATACAATAATACCAATCACACACTATGAGTGTGGGGAATTCAGGATCTGTATTCTTAAGTGCCAGAATTATAGCTCTGAATCTGTACAGTAGTATACATCTGTTGCAGTGAGAGAGGTGGCCCACTGTATACATCTTGGATGTAATGTTTTTGTGTTGAGAACACTGGTTTTCGTGGCAGCCTTCAAGGATGAAAGCAAATTCACAACACTTATTTGTTTCCACTGAGCCAATGCTCTCTCTCACCAAAGCAGTCTGTACCACCGTCTGATTCTTTTATGTTGATGCTAAATGCATCTCAGCATTTGTTTATACATGTGATTTATATGCAATTGGGACAGTGCCTCCCTCGTTGAATGTAACGTCTGATCTACTCACAATTTTACGGAACACCAGTTTTCTTGTGTTAACACGTGTGTGTAAGTGTTTTGCAGCTAGTCCGCTTGTACTGAACCTAAAATCTGTGTGTGTTCAGCTGTCCAGTGTGTGCTTGAAAAGTCTGAATGAATCAAGTCGTAGAATGGTTTAACCTGTTCTGCGTAATTTGGAATGCAAGTTCTGCCAAAATGTAGGCATCCCATTATAGATTGAAGTTTCTTCAACGTTTTTGGTGGTTGTAAGAGTGCACACTTTTCTAAGAAGTGTGTTGCAAGGTTTTTGCCTTCACTCGACAGCTCCTATCCCAAGAAAAGGACACTGAGGTGGGCTATTTTTGATTTCTTAAATTTGTAGCCCGTGTGAGCAAATCCCAGAACTATGCGCTTTACTCTTGTCAAGTGGGTCCTTTCTATCATACATCACGAGTACAGCCTGGATCTGACTGCAACCGCACCAAACATCCCACCTCGCTCACACATCCTCCATGAGATCATCAGCGCCTAACACAGGAAGAGGTCCAGCGGCTTATCCTCAAGAGTGCAATAGAACCAGTGCCATTGCAACACCAAACGATTCAGAAAAGGGGGTGGTGATGGACAGAGTATCTGAATTAAACAGAACACTCCTACCCAGTCAACAGATCAGGGCTTGATCCATCACCGTTTTTTAGTTCACTGCACCATCCCAGCTCAGAACCTGGCTACATGCAAATTAGTCTGTCCCTGGCCCAGTGCATCATGGGAACAGGGCAGACCAACCTACCAAGCCAATTCTTTTACTGGAAAGGAAACAAGCTTCCGGGGACCAGTTTCTGGCATTACAGCCGTCTTCGGCCCGGCTTGCTTGAATCCTGATGGTGCAGTGAGCAAGGGACTCACATCTGAGCATACCCTACCACGCTTATGGTGGACAAAACGATTCAGAAAAGGGGGTGGTGATGGACAGAGTATCTGAATTAAGCAGAACACTCCTACCCAGTCAACAGATCAGGGCTTGATCCATCACCGTTTTTTAGCTCACTGCACCATCTCAGCTCAGACCCTGGCTACATGCAAATTAGTCTGTCCCTGGCCCAGTGCATCATGGGAACAGGGCAGACCAAACTACCAAGCCAATTCGTTTACTGGAAAGGAAACAAGCTTCCGGGGACCGGTTTCTGGCATTACAGCCGTCTTCGGCCCGGCTTGCTTGAATCCTGATGGTGCAGTGAGCAAGGGACTCACATCTGAGCATACCCTTCCACGCTTATGGTGGACAAAACGATTCAGAAAAGGGGGATTGATGGACAGAGTATCTGAATTAAGCAGAACACTCCTACCCAGTCAACAGATCAGGGCTTGATCCATCACCGTTTTTTAGCTCACTGCACCATCCCAGCTCAGAACCTGGCTATATGCAAATTAGTCTGTCCCTGGCCCAGTGCATCATGGGAACAGGGCAGACCAAACTACCAAGCCAATTCTTTTACTGGAAAGGAAACAAGCTTCCGGGGACCGGTTTCTGGCATTACAGCCGTCTTCGGCCCGGCTTGCTTGAATCCTGATGGTGCATTGAGCAAGGGACTCACATCTGAGCATACCCTTCCACGCTTATGGTGGACAAAACGATTCAGAAAAAGGGGTGGTGATGGACAGAGTATCTGAATTAAGCAGAACACTCCTACTCAGTCAACAGATCAGGGCTTGATCTATCACCGTTTTTTAGCTCACTGCACCATCCCAGCTCAGAACCTGGCTACATGCAAATTAGTCTGTCCCTGGCCCAGTGCATCATGGGAACAGGGCAGACCAAACTACCAAGCCAATTCTTTTACTGGAAAGGAAACAAGCTTCCGGGGACCGGTTTCTGGCATTACAGCCGTCTTCGGCCTGGCTTGCTTGAATCCTGATGGTGCAGTGAGCAAGGGACTTACATCTGAGCATACCCTTCCACGCTTATGGTGGACAAAACGATTCAGAAAAGGGTGTGGTGATGGTCTGCCCTGTTCCCATGATGCACTGGGCCAGGGACAGGCTAATTTGCATGTAGCCAGGTGATGGATCAAGCCCTGATCTGTTGACTGGGTAGGAGTATTCTGCTTAATTCAGAAACTCTGTCCATCACACGACCCCTAACCTATTTATATAGAGTGTGATTAGGACTGGTGCAAGGATACATCCATGCCTCACTCCTCTTTTTACCTTTCAGGCTTTAGTTAAGGAACCATTTTCATTATATCTGGCTGTGGCAGTTAAATTAGAATGAGACCAGTTCAAAAAGGATACCAGGCTTACGTCCATACCTATTTCTAATCATAGATGCCATAATTTAGATCTATTCACTTTGTCGAAGGCGGACGTTAAGTCCATAAAAGCCATGAACATACGGCTACATAAGTAAGTTCATGCATTGGTCCACTGTTCCCACACCTTTTCTAAAACCAAATTTCAAATGTGAGAGCACATTGCTTTCTTCCAGCCAATTGCTTTGACGATCTAAAATTACCTTGCCCATTATTTTTGCTGTGGAGTCTAATAATGAAATTGGGTGGTAGCATGCTGGGCCATCCCTGGCACCCTTTTTGTAGATGGGAAAAATCACCACCATAGACCAGGAATGACGCAGACCCACCATTGTGGTGGCATTAAAAACTTTGGTTGAAATTACTGCCCATGTGCCTGAGTCTGATTTATAAAGATCCACCTGTATCCCGTCAGGACCTGGGGGTTTCCTTGCAGACGCATCCTCAATTACCTTCTGAACTTCATTCACCCTAAAGTCTAGAGAGAGCGGTGCAATGCTAGGTGCCCAGGAGGAGTCTATGTGTTCTGGGGTCACCTCTGCATAAATCTGCTCGAAATTACTGACTCATCTATCAGCAGGGATAACGCACTCTACTCTCGTCATGTTATTTTTCTTAAAAAATTGACTATTTACAACCTTCCAAAATTTGGAGCTATTAGACAGGGTACTGGCCTGATTTAGGTCCTCCCATGCCTGTTTCCTTATGTCATCTTTCCTTAGCTTTTGAGCCTTATTATTATTATAATTATATGCTTTCCTGTGTAATTTAATCCATTAATGATCTCTGCAGGGCCGACCCTAGGCATGTGCAAAGTGTGCACCTGCACAGGACCGCCAAACCCCTGGCAGGATTTGGCGGCCTCCAGCTCCGACCCCGGCTTCCAATACTAAGTTCCGAGTCCGACAGTCACAGTTCCAAGCCCTGACACAGTGAGTCACCCCCCCCCCTCTCCTCCCTTTAACTTCCCTGGCCTCTGGCTCAGAGTCCGCACCGACCTTGTTCCTGATTGGGCAGCAGAGGCGCTGGGGTGTTTCAAATCATCATGACTGTCACCCGGCTAGCTGGCAAAGATGCCGGAAGCCAGGATAGAGTGATCTGCGGCAGCGCGCAGACTCAACCTAACCTGCTGCTTGACTTCCCCGCGTGTGTAACTAACTTGTGGGACTGGTGGCGTATGACTCTCTCTGCACAGCCCAGCCATTTGGTGGTCGTCGACGTCGGAGTCGGACAAAAGCTGAGCGGCCCCTGAGCTCAGACTGAGAATAAAGTGAAGAAGTGTGAACGCACCTGCCGGGTAAGGGCAGAATAGATCCATTCTCTCAGATGATTGATAATGATATTTCTGCACACTGTTTGTGACACTGACTGACTATCGCGACGCGTCATGGCAAGCAAGCGAGGCATATGAAGATAGGTAACCGGGCGTGAGTGTAGCTGTTAATGCTTGAGGTCGGAGGGGCGAATTTACTGCACTGCAGCCGGGAGTTTTGCCACATCGAGGTAGGCCACCCGCTGTCTGTCTTACAGTGGCAGCACCGGCCACTGATTTCTTTTAGGCCCCTCTCCGCCTTTGTGCCTGCAGGGCCTACAATAAAGGTGGAGTCGGGGTACTATTTTGCATTAAATTAAGCGGCAGTTTATCCAGTATTTGGGTGTCTTTCATAGATTCACATGCCTGAATCATTCCCCGTCGCCGAGACGGGAGCCTCCGGTACATAAAAAAGTAATGTCCTAAGGACATACATAGAGAATATAGGCCGAAGGGCCTCCCCTTTGGGGCCGTTCCACGTCCTTATGTAAAAAGGACCGAACTCTCATCGTTAGCCAATCAGCTCCGACCTCCCTCTAGAACCTTCCCGGGAGGAGCCTCAGTCCCTCAGATTTTCTACTGCACGTTGTGCTAGGGAGTCTCCAACCTGAGCTCTTCAGGTTTTTTCTTGCTTCGAAGTCTCAAACTTCTCTGGAAGTACCTTTGTTCAAAAGAATAATTATCCTATCTTCGACTGCCGTCTCCCATGTCGGAATCCAATAAAAAGGCTTCATCCATGGCGGACTCGCAAAAGAAAGCCCTTCTCAGGGCCTGTTCCTCCTGCGGCAAGAAGCGGATTCAAGCGGAGGATAAGCACGATCTGTGCTTGTATTGCCTGTACCCTGACCACGTCTCTGACAAGTGTAGGGTGTGTAGAGCCTTCCCAAAGAAGACTGTTAAGGAAAGAGAGGCTCGCCTTCTCGAATGGCTCGACAGGCTTAAGGACCGAGACACTCTGGAATCTTCCGAGGGTAGTGTCTCCGTGTCCTCCAAAGTCTCCAAGAAGAGACCCAGGGAGCAGTCCCCTGGACAGACAGACACTCCTCCCAAGAAGGCGCACAGGAAACCTTCGGAGGCACGTTCCACCACCTCCTCCGTGTCTGCTCGAGACGACCAGAGGTTCAAGAAACCCGCTCCATCTACTAAGCGGACCACCTCGGTCTCGACCACAGTGTCGACCACTACGGCCTCATCGCCCTCCGCGACGGCCACAACGACCACCACTGCGTCCTCAGGCGCACCGGTCTCCTCTACCATTCCTCTGAAGTCTTCGTCCAAGACGAAAACAGGACCATCGACGGTGTCCCCACTATCTGCGTCATCGTCGCCTAAGAGGTCCAAGTCTACTTCAAAAGGTCCGCCTTCGCCGAAGAAATCTCATACCGAAGGCTCGTCACCTAAACAGTCGAGGTCAAGTTCAAGAGGTCCGCCTTCACCCAAGAAATCTCAAGTTGAAGGCTCTACCACCAGTAAGTCGGCGGTTCACTTATCCCCGCAGAATTTGGTGCCATCGACACTATCGGAAGCGTTCAAGTCGCCAACCCAAACGGCGGGCGCGCCATCTTCACGCACGTCTTCGGAAGGGACCCCGGCGCCATCTTGGAAGGAATCCAGATTGGTCGAAGCCTCCATTCACTCAATTCCACCTTCCTCGGCTCCCCCAACGAAGGGGTTGACGCCCGAGCAGGAGCAGGTAGCACTGCAGAGTGAGGAGTCCGAGGAGGAAAACCAGCACGATCCGGCCACCTTGGAAGTTCACGAGGACCAGGAGGAAGTCATGTATCAGGAACGTTCCGTAAGTGTCCGCACGGAAAACACCCCGATGATCTGTTTGCCCGTGTCTCTGGTCAACGATTTGCGCTGCCTAGTGCAGGACTATAAACAACGGTTCCCGGATGCTGACAGCGGAACCCAGGTGCCGGTCACCCAGGCGCACCCGTCTGCCTCGCGCCCTTCCGCTCTCCAGGCCTGACCTCGGAACCAACCCCAGCCTCGTGCTCGGCCCCAGCCTCAGGTAGAGGACTCCTCGGAGGACGAGGAGGAGGAGACGGACTTGGAGGAAGGTGAAGTGCAAGACGTTGACTCGGACCACAGAGACGACGAGGCCGATGCTGCGTCATCACACCATTCGTCTACCCCGGCATCCCCGCGACCGCGCCAGTCTGAAACGACGGACGTTGGGGGTTTCCACAAACTGGTGGACAGGGCAGCTAAGAGGTTTCACATGGCGGTGGAATCCACGGAAACGGAATGCTTCCTCCATGATTTCAAGGAGCACAGCCAGAAGTCGGCCAAGTCTATTCCACTTATAGACTTTCTGTGGGAACAGGGCAAGAAGTTGATGCTTACGCCCGCCTCGGTGCCTGCGGTGGTTCCGCGCCTAGACAAAAAATATAAGGCCCCGATTACCGCGCCGGCCTGCCTGACCGGCCACCCCAAACCGGACTCGGTTGTGACTCAGGCGGCCCAAAAGCAATCCCGCAACCCATCCTCGCCGCTGTCTGCACCCCCAGACAAAGAAGGCAGGAAATTGGACACCATAGGCAAACGGTTCTCTACCACATCCGCCATGACCATCAAAGTGGCAAATTCCATCGCCCTGCTAGGGCGCTACAACCGCCAGCTATGGGAAGACATTGCCCCCTACCTGCAAGACCTGCCAGCCACGGTCCAGGACGAAGTGAAAGCTCTCCTGGCGGAAGGACAAAACTCCGCTGCAGAGATCATCGACTGCGCCATCGACGCAGCCATGACGGGATTCCGCCAGTTGGCCGGGGCTGCCGTGCTCCGCCGCCAAGGCTGGCTCAAAGCAACGTCCTTTCGACAAGAGGTCCAATCTAAGGTGCTGGACATGCCTTTCGATGGTCAGTTTCTCTTTGGGGAGAAGATAGACGAAGCACTCCAGGCCATTAAGAAAGATACCGATACGGCGAGGGCTCTGGGCTCCCTCCAGTCCCGGAACCAGTCCTTTCGGGGGGGCCGCTCCAGAGGCCAGTACTCCTACAGAGGTTCCTACCAAAATCGGTCGTCCTACTCCTACGGCAACAGGAACCAGCCCCAGCACAAACAACAGAACCGACAGTCGTCCTATGGGAGGTCGTCCTTCAGAGGCAAATCCGCCAAGAAGGGCACTGGCGGCCGCCAGTGACCATTTACTCCAGCCAGTCCCACCACCGTCTCAATCCTTTCAAATTGGAGGAAAACTGACCCACTTCCTCCCCAATTGGCGAAAAATCACTACGGATCGGTGGGTACTACAAATAATTCAATTTGGACATTCCCTCGAAATTGTCAACACCCCTCCCAACACTCCTCCGCTGAAGCGTGCTCACAAACACCTGCACCTCCTTCTCAAAGAAGTATCCGCCATGTTGGTAAAAGGAGCCATCGAAAAGGTCCCAGCGTCCCAGAAGGGGACGGGATTTTATTCCCACTTCTTCCTAGTCCAACAGAAAGGGGACAAATGGAGACCGATCTTGGACCTCCGGGCGCTCAACGCCTTCCTGCGGAGTCAATCCTTCCGGATGGTGACAATCCAGGAGATCCTGGGAGCGCTGGAAAGGGGAGACTCGATGGTCTCCCTGGACTTACAGGACGCCTACTACCATATCCCCATCCTCACACGGCACAGGAGGTACCTGCGGTTCGAAGTAGCAGGCAGGCATTATCAATTCAAGGTCTTGCCATTCGGCCTCAAATCCGCGCCACGTATCTTCACGAACTGCTTGGCGCCGGTGGCAGCCTTCCTGCGACAAAGAGGTCACCAGGTATTCCCCTACCTGGACGACTGGCTGGTGAAGGCGCCTTCTTCGGAGGGCGCGACCGCTTCCTCCAACGCCTGCAGCGCACTTTTTCAACAGCTGGGTCTGACGATCAACCTCAAAAAATCCTGCACTACTCCATCAACGAGGATCACCTTCCTAGGGGCTACCTTAGACACGGATTGCGCAAAGGCTTTCCCCTCGGAGGACAGGACCAACAAAATACTGTCTCTGGCCGCGGCGGTGGCCAAGAAGTCTCGCATCAAAGTCCGGACATTCACCTCCCTGCTAGGGATGATGTCCTCCTGCATTCTCCTCATACCACACTGCAGGCTCCGCATGCGTCCACTGCAGGAGGCTCTGGCGAGGCAATGGAAACAGAGTTCCGGCTCGTTCGAGGACATTATCACGATCACACCGGCCATCACAAAGGCCCTTCTGTGGTGGAAAAACCGGAATCACCTGACGGCCGGCTTGCAGTTCCTCCTGCCGCCGGCACCTCTGGTCATCACGACAGATGCCTCCCTGGAAGGCTGGGGCGCTGTTCTATTGGACCTTCGAGTCAGCGGCAAAACGGAAGCCCAGGAGAAACAACTACACATCAACCTCTTGGAGCTGAGGGCGGTGTATCTGGCTCTGCAGGCATTCCTGCCACGTCTCGGAACTTCCCCGTGCTCGTCAAAACGGACAACACCACGACGATGCACTACCTGAACAAACAAGGGGGAACGCGATCTCTCTCTCTCTCAAGAGAATCGCAAAAAATCTGGAACTGGTTGGTGGCACACGGGCTCTCCCTCAAGGCGGAGTACGTTCCCGGGAAGGACAACACCATCGCGGACGCCCTCAGCAGGCAGACCTCTCTCTCCCACGAATGGGAGCTGAACGGCGACACAGTGGCCCACATCTTCTCGCAATGGGGGACCCCGAGGATCGACCTCTTCGCGACGGCAGGGAACGCCAAATGCCCAAGCTACGCAAGCTGGCATCCCCAACAGGGGTCGCTGGGAAATGCTTTTTCCATCGGCTGGTTCAGCGTGTTTGCGTACGCTTTTCCTCCGTTCCCGATGATACCGAGGCTCCTCAGGAAGATGAAGACGGAGCCGTGCACCCTGATCCTGATTGCTCCGTACTGGCCGAGACAACACTGGTTCTCGGACCTGCTTCGCCTTTCCATCAGGCCCCCGATTCACCTGCGACAACACCCGAACCTCTTAACGATGTCCGGAGGCCAGGTACACCACCCGAACCTCCGTTCGCTCAAATTATCGGCCTGGCTCCTGAGCACCGAGAGTTCGGAGACCTAGAGATCCCGCAGGACTGCAGGGCCGTACTAGCCAAAGCGAGGGCGGGCAGTACGAACAAGACCTACTCGCTGAAGTGGAAGAGGTTCTGCTTGTGGTGTTCGGAACAAGGCTTACACCCTCTACGGGTCACCCCAGTACAGCTGCTACCGTACCTCCTCCACCTGGCTCAATCGGGGCTGGCTCACGCCTCCATTAAGGTTCATCTGGCTGCGATTTCTAGATTCACCAGGACCTCATCAGGACCTTCCCTATGGTCCAGTCGACTGATAAAGCAATTTCTGAAGGGGCTCTACAGATCCTTTCCGAGGCCTCGGAAAGTCCCTCCAACCTGGCAGTTGAACTTGGTGCTCAACCAACTAATGAAACACCCTTTCGAGCCCATACACCGGGCCACTCTCAAACATCTCTCCTGGAAGACGGCACTCCTGCTCGCCCTGACGTCGGCCAGAAGGGTCAGCGAACTTCAGGCGCTGTCTATTCAGGAACCGTATCTCCAATTTAGGCACGACCGAGTGGTACTCAGGCCCAACCCTAAATTCATTCCTAAAGTGCCTTCAGACTTTCATCTGAACGAACCAATTGTCCTCAAGTCCTTTTTTGCGAACCCTTCCACAGCGGCAGAAAGGGCGCTGCATTCCTTGGACCTTAAAAGGTGTCTCAAATTCTACTTGGACAGGACCAAAGAGGTCAGGAAGTCTTCTCAACTCTTCGTGGCCTACAGCAACCCGCGCATAGGTTTGCCCCTAACAAAACAGAGCATCTCCCGCTGGATTTCATCAGCGATTGCTTTCTGCCATGATCAGGCCGGACGGCCATTAACGGACCGAGTGGCTGCCCACTCTACCAGAGCGATGTCAACGTCAGCGGCGCTCTTCGCTGGAGTGACGATCCTGGACATCTGCCGAGCGGCGACCTGGAAGTCCCCGCACACCTTTTCCAGGCACTACTGCCTGGACATCGAACTGCAGAAGGACGCTGCAGTGGGACAAGCGGTGCTGCGCCATCTCTTCCAATAAGGTGAGCCTTACCTCGTCCCGCCATCCAGGTATGCACATTCTTCATGGTTTTTCTGCTATATGCATGACTGTATATTACCATGTTTCTCTCATGTTGTCTGTGATTTATGCAGGCTTGCTGGTTGTGAGAATGTGCTTTACCACTATGCATGTATAACTGCTGGCTACTCTGATTCAGGCATGTGAATCTATGAAAGACACCCAAATACTGGATAAGAAATGCGTTACTTACCTGTAACAGCAGTTATCCAGTATTGGTGTCTTTCATAGATTCACATGCACCCCTCCCGCCTCCCCGGTAAGGACTCACGTACCTCTATGTCTACATTGCGACACCCTAGCTGGGTGCGTACGAAAATCTGAGGGACTGAGGCTCCTCCCGGGAAGGTTCTAGAGGGAGGTCGGAGCTGATTGGCTAACGATGAGAGTTCGGTCCTTTTTACATAAGGACGTGGAACGGCCCCAAAGGGGAGGCCCTTCGGCCTATATTCTTTATGTATGTCCTTAGGACATTACTTTTTTATGTACCGGAGGCTCCCGTCTCGGCGACGGGGAATGATTCAGGCATGTGAATCTATGAAAGACACCAATACTGGATAACTGCTGTTACAGGTAAGTAACGCATTTCATATGGCTCGAGTCCCAGCCAGCGGAAGGCCTAATCATTGCCGAGTGTTACATTTCGGAATCACTGACACTTTCTCCGAGGGGCAGGGGGCCCGCCGCATTCAATTTGCCGGTGCCGCATCCATCGACTCGTAGGCCGCTGTCTGTCTTCCAGTCAGTGGCACTGGCAGCAGGCGCGGCCTCCCATGTAAACTGGTGGTGATTGATTTCTTTAGGCCCCCTGCTCCGCCTGTGCCAATAAAGGTGGAGAGAAAGGGTATTTCTGCACTATTAAGCGGCAGACAGTTGAAATATTGTTCCAAGTCCCAGCGACTCCTGGGGGCCCCTAGATCTCGGGGGCAGGGGAGCGACCGGGCCAACCCGAGCGCTTTCAGTTTGACACAGCCAGGCGCGGGCCCCGGTGGAGCGCGGAGAGCACCTATGGTTACTCCAGGGGAACAAACTCGCTGCTATCTCTCTCTCTAGCAGTCCTGCTGTCCGTTACTTGGACTCACCCAGCTCTGCCAGAGCACCTCACTCCTCAGCTGCGGCGTCCCGTAGACACATGTGAGATACATAGAGAGGGAGGCCCGCAGGTACTGGTCATCTAACGACTTTTCTGGACGTATTATTAAAACACCTTCCTGAGCTCCGCCCCGTCCGGACCCCCTCTTCCGGGGCCCCCACCTACGCTCCCTGCACAGGGCCACCATGAGCCTAGAGCCGGCCCTGATCTCTGGGCTTAATCCTTAATGCATCCATAAGCACTTTGTGGGTTTTGGAACAATCTGTATTAAACTATTTTGCCTCTTTAAAAACAGCTGAATTTCCTTTGCTAGTTAACTGTTTTGCGATCCGCTTTGCCAATTTATCAAATGCCTCCAAGACCTTCTCAGGCTCATTATGTGTATCAAGGCACTGCTTAATGTCATGTTGCCCTCGGTATACAGCTGGGCCAAAAATGTTCCGGAATGATCATCCTCCACCTTATTTTACGGGCATAATCCGTGGGCTGAAATTCCCCATTTGAAGGGGACTTTAGCTCGGTAACCGGAAGGCCCGTTAAACCCATTGGATTCTGCAATAATTGGGTTGTGGTCACTATAACCTGTCCAGGATGATCTCACTTCCCTTATGTATTGAAATAATTGTGCGGAAAGCACAATATAATCTATGGTTGTGAAACTCCCCCTCCCAACAAGGAGGGTATTATCTCTGCTTCTTCCGTGTGCTCTAAACAATAAAAATTATTGCTAGCAAAAAGGTTTTCTAACCGAGTGCCTTGGGATGAGTGTTCAAAGTGAACCATGGGAGCCGGGTTGTCCAATGACCCCCTGTCCAGTATACAATTTAAGGGGCAGAGATGTACATTAAAATCCCCCATTATGATAGTTTCGTAGGTAATATGTCTATCTGTACAATGTTCTCTATAAAACTTTTAACAGCAACTATATGCTTACTATCATTTTCCCTGCAGAAGGAATTATAAACGTTTATGATCACCTGGGTAAGACACCTGGGGAAGGTTAATTCAACTGCTAGCAGGTGTAGGGATGGACTGGGCAGGCCCTTAATAGTACATGTCAATTTTAGCGATATTAAAATGAGCAGACCCCCCCTTACTCGTCCTAATGCGGAGGGAGATGCGGCCTTGTAAAATGAGGCATACCAATCCTTAACAAAGGAATCCGACGTGTCCCAGGTTTCTTGCAATGTGATAATGAGGCCAGATTTTATTCTCGCAGTCAAGCTCGTCATCTTTATTTGCCCTCAACCCCGCAATGTTCCAGGAAATAAAAGTACAGACGGAAGGGTCTATTATTTTATGATCACAATCAAGCCGAATCTGAGTAATCATTTGGACTGGTGAGGGAGAATTAATACTGGTCATGGCATCAATAGAGGCTGGTAGTCAGTCGATATTATCAAGATCCCTTAATGGGGCAAATCTATTTGCAAGGGGGATGGTCATGTTCATGTTAGTATTCATTTTTTGACCTTGCAATAGCATCCCTTGAGACCGACTAAGTATAATGCCCCCTGGTACTAAGATGTTTAACCACATCCGGATAAAAAAAAAAAGAGAGCGGAAAAACCTGAATTCCAGTATGAGAGTCTGAACTCAGCTGGCTATGTAATATGGCACTTGCATGTAGAGAGTGTGTCACATTAACCACAATGCAGTCCCCAGACCTATCTGTGTTTGAAACTTTCCCCACCCAGCCCACTGATCTAGCCATGGTAACATGGGGGGCATTGGAACGACCATTTATTAGTGATCTATCCAGCCAGTGTGTTACCTTGTGCAGTGACTCTATTATTGTCTCCTTGGAATTCCCCTACAAGGGTAGCACACCCACTACAGTGGTCACAATAGAGGGACTGATTCGGGGGGGGTAGATGTAAAACAGTAAACTCATCCAGCTGACTTGAGGGATTACTGGGTTTGGGGCCATGTGACTCAGTCCCCAGTTTCGCCCGTGCAGCTTTTGGATCAGTCCCTTGTGGTCTGTGCAAGACTCCATCTCAGGCAACTCCTTCATCCCTACTGCTTTTGGAGAGTCCTGCACCTCCCTGTGGCCCCATCCTGTCTGGGGGCTGATTGTTAAACCCGGGAGCTGACTGTTGACTTCTCCTGCATGCTAAGTGTGTGCTGCTACCAGTTTGCATGCCCAAACTAGATGTGGGTCCTGTAGCGTCATGACCTTTCAACGGAGTGGACCCGACCCTCCCTACGACCGGACCGGCTTCTCCCACTTACTATCTGCTGCAAGGCTAGAGAGACACTCAATCGACTGACCCAATAGTAATTCCAGCTTATCCAATCGGGCAATAATTGGAGCTAGGTATGTCTTTAACATGTCCTCTATTTTTTGAGAAAATATGTTCATAGTTTGACTCAGGCCCCCATTAGCTGTGTCAGAGACAACTGATTCCGCTTGTTATTTGGCAAGCTGTGCAGTTCTTTTGCCTCCACCTCTTTTCTTTTTTACTGGGGGTTCCAGCATAAATACACCCTTCCTGTGGTTACCCTCAGTTTCTTCATGCAAAACAGTGGCAGCGGATGAAATAGGCATAGTCTCACTCTGCACGGTTGTTGTGGCCGAGCCATTTGACAATACCAGTCTCTGGGGTAGTTAGTTCTAAAGAGAGTTAGACAAAATATTTGCTGCCCTGGCCAGAAATGAGTCAAGAGACGTTACAGCTGCTCCTCCACCGGACCCTGGCTTAGTTTGCTTACTCTTACCCATTTCATTTCAGCAGGCCGTCAAACAATGACTCCACCACGAAAGTGCCCAAAAAGCCCTCTTCCAACGATGAATACTGGGGTGCTGAGCTTAGAGGGGTGGCCTGGCCCAGCCTCCTCCAGGCTCTGCGGGCGTGGCATGGGCACGCCCCTGTGTCCCGCGCTGCAGGAGGACGCGATGATTTTAAAGCGCCTCCTGGCGCTGGTGATGACGTTGGCGGTGGCAGGCCGTTTGGGAGTCTGGGTCTTGTGGTCCTGACCCTCTCTCGGTGTGGCAGCAATGTGGCGAGGCAGAAAACGGGCGTCCCGCGCTGCAGGAGCCTGCGATGGTTTTCAAAGCGCCTCCTGCCGCTCGTGATCACGTTGGCGGAAGCAGGCCGCTTAGGAGCCTGGGTCTTGTGGTCCTGACCCTGTTCCGGTGTGGCAGCAATGTCGCGCAGCAGAAAATGGGCCTCCCTCTCATCTTGGTGGCTTCCATTGGGCCAGGCAACTGTGGTTGTCCACTCTGCTAGAAATATCAGTAGTGAGAAGCTCCCGATCAAGCCGGGCCTACTCAAGCAAAACCACAATATTCAGGCCCCCTAGTTCCAGGCAGCTCAATCTAATGGTCTGGTTCCTGAGGTCCCAGAATTTGGCTACCTCAAACCTTCCTCAGGAGTGCCTGTCCATCCCCAAAGAAGCATGCAGACTACTATGCAGGCTTACTATGCGCTAAATGGAAAAGGTTTGGCCACTACTACATTCCTAAGCAAATAGAGCAATTGTAAGCCGCCAGTACAATTCATGTTTTCTAGCTTCACTTACAAAACTCTGGCCTCATTTACACATCCATATTTCTGCATGTGGTGGCCAAAGCCAGCTACATGCAACCCGAATCACGGGTTCACACTCTGCAACTCTGGGCAATGGCTTGCTTAATCTCCACTACGGCCCCCCGCGGCGGGATGCCTGGCTTTCACCTTGGGGATGCCCAGTACGGGTTATCTCACAGGGAAAAGCCAGGACGGGTTCCCAATGCAAGCGCCCAGATGTCCAAGGGTAAGTCGAGCGCTATATAAGAACACACATACCTACATACATACATACATGCAGACCAGAGAACACACTTCCTTGTTCAGGATACCTGTAGACAAGACCTTCATTGAAGGTCTAAAACATATTATACCTCCCAGAGCCCCTACCCCGCCTCAGTTTAGAATCTTAGTATTGTCCTTACCAGAGTCATGGGCATTCCGTCTAAACTTTTACACTCCTGCCCCCTGCAGTTGCTCTCCTGGAAGGTGGTGTTCGTTGTTGCTTTCACATTCTTACAGCATGTTAGTGAGTGGCAGGCTTCACTCTGGAGGAACCTCTCTTTCAGGTTGAGAGGACAGGATTGTCCGTAGAACCAATCCAAAATTCTTTCCAAAGGTGGTATTTCCATTTCATCTCAACCAAACCATTGAGCTTCCAGTGTTCTTCCCACAACCGGAATCTGTAGTGGAGAAGGCACTTCACACTCTTGATGTTAAGTGTGTATTCATGTACTACATTGATAGGACAATGCCTTTTTGGAAAACTCAGCAGTTATTTATCGTGTTTTCCAAACTGCACAAAGGTTCTGCTCTCTCAAAGGCAGGCATAGCTTGATGGCTTGTCAAGTGCATACAGACTTGCTATGCAATGGCTAAAAGAAATCTGCCTGTCCTGCCCAGGTCACACGGCACTTACAAAAAGCGAGCCTCTTTGGAGTTCTTAGGTAACATACCATTAGCTCATATATGCAAAGCAGGTACCTGGTCCACTCCGCACACCTTTACTGAACACTACTGTGTGGATGTCTTAGCATGCCAAGAAGCACAAGTGGGTCAGACTGTCTTAAGAAGTCCTTTTCAATCTTTGCAACATCCTCTGGTTAGGCACCACTTGTCGACAACTGTTGTACAGTGTATGCATAGCATGTGTAAATTCAGGCGCACATGGTACAAATGGAATATGTGACATACCTTTTAGGCATCTTTTTCTAGTACGTAAGGCTGAAGATTCACATGTGCCCACTGACCTCCCTGGAAGCCTTAGGTTGTTGTACAGATGCAAAGTTTTCTTCTAAGTTTCTATCCTTTTTCTCAGTCACTATGCTTTCTATTTTAACGGTCCATCTTGCTGCTTACACGCTGTTCAGCGAACAATCTAACAATCGAGCATTAGCCGCCAAAAAAGGAGTCTATACTTTGTGACTTCAAAGACTTCTTCGGACAAAAATGGCTTGCAAACATCCGAGCCCAACACTAGATGGCAGGAGTATGCAGAGCATGTGAATCTACAGCACTACATGCCATGAACAGATGCTTACAAGGTGACATATTCCATATATCTATATATATATCTCTCTCTCTCCCACCAACTGAAGTATTATTCATATGAGCTGGTATTTCCCCTGAGAGGTACATGCTCCCCACAGAGAAAGGTATTCCTGTGCTGAGACTGCTACAACAGAAATGATGGACATGTACATTTCAGAGATTGTAATTCTCGTACTCCTAGAGGCACGCCTCCACACCTAATGATAACAGGGTGTCAAAAAAAGATTACATAGTCCTTTACATTGAGGTTTTGTCCTGCAGTGTCATTGAGCTCGATGTACTGATGTACTTTTAACACATTAAGGTGGGCGAGGGAAGGGAGACCCTCACCCGAAGACTATGCAAATCCCTTAGAGATGGGGTTGAGCATTCTCTCACAACCCTTCCCAGCAGTCCTACAGAAAGTGCACTGCCTTTAAAGCGAATGTCTGAGTCCTCCTCTAGTTTCTCAGTAGAATAAACTTCTGATGTCTGATCCTCTCCCAAGCATTCCAATGGGGCTTTGCCTTGATAGTCGTGAGCCAGTGTTGCATAAGCAGGTGCTATGTGCAGAGGGTCCAGTTCACACACCTCAACATAAACTTTTTCTAGTCCTGAGACCTGGCTACCGGTAGTCTAGTCTAGTCCAGAGACCCTCTATGGGCCCAGACCTATGTCTACTGCTGTCTAAGTGCCCAGACTATAGGGTAGTCACTGTTCTTCTCTTCACTCATGCTCTTACTTGGACATGTGACAGGCAGGAAATCCGGTGCCACACATCAGGCTGCTCTTCTGGGCTAGGTAAACCACTCCAAAAGTACATATCTTCCACTGGGACGAAAATAAAAATAAAAAAGGTTTCTACCGAGGTCTGATGGGACAGTGGGAGTGACCCTTGGAAATGGTCGAGGCATTCCGTTTAAGAATAGTTTGCTGAAAGCAGAGCACACGTTGGTTCATTGCAGAGAACCTCAATAAAAGCAGAATAGTGATTCAAAGATCTCCTGAGAAAGCTCTTCGTGTTGCATTATTTACAGGATGGCACAATAAAGGTGGGGGCTTTGTTGTCACTGACAGGTGGGTTCAGAAGAGTCAGGTGCTGCCAGACTTTGTAGCTGTCAAAGCAAACCTTGATGGCTAGGAACTTTTCCTGTGAATATTACTGAGGACGTTAATTTGAACGCACTGTAATGACTGTATTGTGTTACGTGTGTTCCACAGTCTGGTTAATTCATGAAGGTGGGCACCTCCACGTTCACCCGTTCTTTGAACGCTCACAGAGTGCTGTCGCAGAGATTCACATATGTTCGAGATAGGGGAAACGTAGATATAAATATTGCAATTAACAGCACTACACAACGTATCTGTCACTGCCTTTTTACCATAGTGTGTGTGGAAATCCAATTGATACAGGTGTGCACCATAGAGGGTTCTTGTGCATTATTTCCATGCAGATCTGCTCATCGAATATTACGTGTCTTCCTTAATACATGGGGTGTAAAGTATTGCATGTTTTTTTATTTTTTTATTGTTTTAACATTATATTTTATTCTGATATCTGTATTTGGTGCAGGTCTTTCTCATACGTGACGACCCTCAGTTGCTTTGCCTTCCTGCTTCTGTTGATCATTTATTACCTGGTTGATGTCAGGAGACTGTGGACGGGTGCCCCATTTTTTTACCCAGGTGAGTTGCATTTTAAAACAATGGCCTTTTGTATTTGACCATATTTACTTCCTCATTCAGCGTGAAGCTTTAACCTGGAGCCCTGCCTATTCCTCTTGGCGACACCTGTTACGTGGGAAGGTTATTGTTACCAGTTACCGCACTGAGAACAACACACAAAGATCTGTGGCGATATGTTACTGGCACGCTTAACTGTTAATGGAGGTGCGGGCGGGGGAATCACTGTTAAAAAGGAAAATTGGAGAACAGCCGTCTTTAAGGCTGCTTTTACAATACATCAATCCTTAGTGTCTCCACTCTAAAGCAACTTTAAGGGGAATAGGGCACGTTATAGTTCAGTTCAGTGGGGTTGGAGTCTGCTTGAAACCTACAGCCAAGAGAATTGATTCTAGAAAAACACATGGATCATGAAATGGGTATTCCAAGTTTCCACTAGGAATACTCTGCTGAATACTGCTTAGAAATCTGAGTATTGTCTAACAGCAGCCCCTTTCCCATACACAGCACATCTGCTGATGGTGTACATATTTATATTCACATACTATTTTTTTAGGCAGAAATATAACTCAGCCCATATTTGGGTAACATGAGGTTCGTAACAACACCCCACGTATTGAAAGTCAAAATCCAGTCTGCACATCCAGGCACAAATAAACCAGGTGGGATTGCGGTTAATTCGCCCTTTTATGGAGTAGGAAAAGGGAGGTTCTACAAATAAATCTGCAGACATCTCTGTCCAGGAGGCCGGGCCTCCTCACGAGAGGTCTCGGACAAGGTAAGGAGAAATGGATCACTGGGATTACCAGTTACTAATGCAGTCATCCAGCACCAGACAGTTACAATCTCTCCATGTTTGAACAGCCCTGTAGTGACTAGACAGCATCTCTGTATCCTTAAGGTAATTCCCTGTGAGACAAAAGTGTCATCTGGCATTATCAGCGTACTTGTGAAAAGTCAACTCCTCTGGTTAACAATAGGTTATTAAAGGGTTGTTTGTAGATGCCAAACATATGGGGAGATAATGGCTAGCCCTGTGAAGCACCACCTATCAGATGCAGGGAATGTTTGGGAAGTATCCATGCATACCATTGTTGTACCTCTGTGCAGGAGTGATGCAAATCTGGCTATCGTCTCTTGTGGTACCCCAGCTACTTTCTATTCAACAGAACTGCATGATTGATATTTTCCCAACCGTAGTGGCTACCTTATATTGAATCATGTTGTATTTGCCCCTTTGCCCAGGAAGGGGGTGCCAGACCGAGCATGGACTTTTTTCACATTTACAAAAAAGGCCCCATGGCTATTAGTCTGTAACTACCATGATTATTAGCGTTCAGAGATGAATTCTAGTTACAGTAAGAACCTGCTTAGTGCCCAAAGAAGATTATAGTTATTACTTTACATTTTTGCCTACCAGTCTTAACAGTCTATTTTAGCTAGTAATCCTAGTTACCCATCCGATCTTTGTTTGTCCTTGAAACCAGAAAACCCATTTTCCCTTATGTCTGGCCTTCGCAACAAGTTATAATGCTGCCAGTTTGATTGCTACTAAAGATTTGCATTGCCTCCTTGAGGGGCCCCTTGAACGAAGGGAGCAATTTACTCTTCCGCTAGTTATTGGTAGTCTCACCCTTTTCCTTGTACCAGTGTTTATAGTTTATCTACTCTCCTCCTACTTATACACTGTTTATTTCATGAGTGAGTTTATTACCTAGTCCTTTAATATGTGTGCTGAAAATTCTAGGGTACTTGAGAGATATTGGTGATGCCTGTTTCGAACTGTAAAAGTGCCAATCTTGAAATGACAAAAGAATTGAAAGTCCTATTCTTGTGCAAAGCATGCAGTGACACTGGGAAAGATCACCCAATGCACATGTACTGCATCAACAATTGACTAGCTCTCTGAACAGAAGACGTCTCACTTGTTGACCAATTGTTTCCCTCCCCACGCAGTCACAGGAGCCAATACTAGGATGGCAATTTTAGTGCTTCCCTCCATTCTGGCTACTCCACAGTGCACCATTTGATGGCTATTATTGTTCCTAAACTAATCCTGGCAGGATTGCTATCAGGAACTGTAACTAATGTAACCTGGTGGGAGATGTGCTGGGTCTTCCTATATTTCTGCAGTCATGGACTTACAACCTACTTTGCAACTCCAGAATATGTGTTAATTTGTGGCTGTTGGACCCGGCCCGTTGGGCAGGTTCACCCCTAGACTTTTTGCGTTTTCCTAGCCTATTTATGGAACCTGGTGTTGGTGATTTTAGGCCTCTGCGCACTTTTTCACTGTGGTACAGTGTAAAGTGCTTGAGCTCTCTGTGAATGAATGGTGAGTGACCTGCCCTCCCATAGGAATGAATGGGGAATATGTATGCCCATGGTAGTTCCTGATGTGTGGGGAGTGCAGGGGCGAGTTTGGTATGAGAGAACTCGTGAGAATGAATGCTGCAAAATGATGTATGCGGCATGACTGTGTCTAGTCTAGAAGTACTACTTTTGGAAGTTGGAATATTTGTGTAAGTTGGTGCTAGCGTGTGATTGGCTGGTGAGCCGGGCCCAGAGTGCCTGGGCCTGCTTGTGGATTGACTGTCTGTTTTGAGGATGACAGGGGCTGGAGAGCCCAGGAGGTTGTCTGAAGTCAGCCCATGGATGAAAGGCAGCATCTGCTGCCAGGGAAGTGGGAGGAGATGGCACCTGATAGTGAAGGGCTGTTCCTGTGTAACTACAAAGCTGGCTCCACCTCCCGCTGGGCGACTGGCACCTCTGTCCCTGATACTGAAGGGGACTTCCCTCTGAACCAGTCTGGCTGGTTCTCACACTGCCTGCTTCAAGGGACTTCCAAGGACTTCAAAGGCTTTTTCTGTGTATAAGAAGGGGCTGTGTCCCCTTCCAAAAGGTTCTTGTTGCTGACTTGAATCTACCAGGGGCGGGCGCTGCCCAGCCCCGGATGCCTGGAGGACTTCTGGGGGGACCCCTCTGCCTGGCCTGGGCTGAGGGGGGGACTTTGCTGGACTTTCTGCCCCCCTAAGCACCTGGAAGTGCTTGTTCTGTGCTGTAGTGCTTGGGAGCGCTAGATTTGTCCTTCTTAGCGCAGGGAGTGCTTTAAATTTTCTTTAGCGCTTGAGAGCGCTTTATTCCTGCTCCGTAGCGCTGTGGATCGTGTTTAGCGCTAGGAGCGCTTTATTGTTGGGAGCCGATGCCCACCCGGCGTGGATTTGCCCCGCTAGATCTTTGTTTGGTCTACGAGTGCCCACCTCGCTTATGTGCCGTTTTTGGATCGGCTGCCCACACCGATATTTTGATTGCCTGCCCGCCTGCCTGCCTAGCGAGGGCCGCCGCGCTGCCCGCGGCGACCCGGAAGTACCTGGCCGGCCGGCCAATCCCAGCGCGGCCGGCCGGAAGTCCCGCCCCCGCAGCCCGGGTGCCGAGGAATGGCGACCGCGAGCCCGGGGAAGGAAAGGAGAGAAGGATGGCGGCCGTTACGGGGCTCCTCTGACCTGAGGGAGCCCCGGAGAAGGAGGAGGAGGCGCGCTGAGAGGAGCGGAGCGGAGGGGGGCGCGAGGCACATTGTCGGTGCCTGCCCCCAACGCGAGTGAAGGAGAGCCGCCCGCTGCAGCCGAGAGAGCACCGGAGCCCCTGCCTGCAGAACAGCCCGGTGAGTTAAGAGGGCTGGGGGGGGCTCCGTGATGTGGCTGGCGGTGCCGGTAGAGGCACCAGGGCAAGAGCGGTCCCGTGTGACAGTGGACCGCTCCGACGTGGTGAAGAGTGGTGCAGGAAGGGCGGCCCCGGTTGGCAGCGGGTCGCCCCAACGTAGTTTAAAGCCCAGAGAGGCCCAGGGGCCATGTGTGCGATGCCGAGCCCCAGAGGGGGGGCTCCAACGACCCCGCCGTCATTATCAAGAGCCTGCTAGGCTCAGGGGGCATTTTCTGTGGCCAGAGCCTGAGAGTTCCAACGCTGGGGGCATGTGTTGCGACAGAGCCTGTGTTGCTCCAACCCTTGCGCAGTTTGTCTAGGGGCTAGTGAGAGCCCCCTGCCGCTCTGTTGATGATTTTCCCAGCTGCCCAGCAATTAGTGGGTGGCTGCACCGTTTAGGCGCAATTTCAAGAGAGTCCCTGTGTGGGACAGAGAGGGCACAGTGGTGCCAGGCCTTCACAGCTGTGTAGCACTTAGTGCCAGCTGCTACGTTTAGGCATTGTGTATTTTGTGACTGGCGCTGCATGGCAGCGCACCCTGACTTTGGACTCAGGGCATCTTTGCCCCACAAGGCCAGTTGGCCTAGGGACTGCCACAGAGTAGTGGCTTATGTAGTGTTGGCGCAATGTGATTTCTATGCTTTTTAATAGTTATTGCTTATGTGAGTTTTTGCGCTATTGATTTATTATGCACCTCTGAATGTGTTACTGCATCATGTGTCTTTCTTTCCATGCGCTGCACCTCTGAATGTTTAGTCATCATGTGTCTTCTTGCGCTGCACCCCTGAATGTATTTTATTGCATCATGTGCTCTATTCTTAACACCTCTGAATGTTTATGGCATCATGTGTTTCTCTTTTCTACTCATCTGAATGTAGGTTTATTGCATCATGAGTAATGTATTCTTTCTTAGACCCCTAATGCTGTGTGATACTTAGGTGGTTCTTCTTTCTTAGTACAGGTGGTCCTAGTAAGGTCCTGGTTCCTGTTACCAGTGGTTACTGGTTGTTATCTTTGATTATTATTTTATGTTACATTCATTCTAGAAGTGATTTTATATTCTACATTTTATCTAGAAGTGCTATATCTGAATATGACAGTGGCCCTTGTGGCCCTGTCTTGTGTACATAATCCCTGTGAATATTGCCTGTGCCAGTTGGCACAATGTATATGTGTGATTTTATCTGATATGTTTTTACAATACAAAAGTTATTTTTATAATAACCTTGTGTGGAGTCTCTTTTGTGGTGTGCCTAGTATGTTGTTGCTGTTGTGCGCTGGCGCAAATGCTTTACACATTGCCTCTGAGTTTAGCCATACTGCTTGAACCAAGCTACCAAGGGGGTGAGCAGAGGTTATCTTGGCGTGTGACTTCCTTGCCCTGACTAGAATGGTGGTTTCTGCCTGGCTTTGGCGTCAGCCTTAGCCTACCAGAAATAGCCAGTTCTAACATTGTTGGTCAGCGGTGCGGATTTGGACTTGTTTTTGCGCAGTGCCATAGAGACAACTGGCTACATTACAAAACTCTGCAATTGTTTTTTTTTCAGATAGTCACATGTTTGGGATTATTGTTTTTGATTTTTTTTCCTCAAGAGTGTCATTTTCAAATGTGTTTCTGCGCTTTATGTTTAGTGGCAGATGAGAGAAAGTGACAGGGCGGGACGCCAGTAGAGGGGGAGGTTCCCATAGATTAGGAATCCCTTGCTGGGTCCTGTGTCCAATCCCAAATCCTGTCCCCATGTGTGTGTGTGGGTAGATAGGAGAGAGAAGGGGTGTGGAGGAGAAATGACTAGCTCAGGAGGGTGGTTGTTCCCTGAGTGTAGTGTGTGTCTGGATTCCCCAGTGTGGTAGGATCCAGTGGTGGCAGCTTTAATGTGTCCAGTGTGTTAATTCCCATTCCCCACTCCCAGAGTTTGGTACCTGTGTCACGTGTGGTCAGGTTGAGTGATCAGGGGTGGTAGTAACTGCCTTACCAGTCCGAGGGGGGGAGTGTGCGAATGAGTGATGTGCTGAACTGGAGGAGTTGGTGTGAGTTTTCTTTTTGTTAAAAGCTTGCATGAGAGGTGTACCTCTGGTGGTGTGCAGGAGGTTCTGCAGAGGAACTGGACAAGAAGGTGGATGTCTGGCGGTGTGCTAGATGTCTCGCAAGTTCTGAGCTGGGATGGTGCAGTGAGCTAAAAAACGGTGATGGATCAAGCCCTGGTCTTTGGACTGGGTAAGAGTGGTCTGCCTAATTCAGACACTCTGTTCATCACCACCCCCTTTTCTGAATCATTTTTGTCCACCATAAGCGTGGAAGGGTATACTCAGATGTGAGTCCCTAGCTCATTGCACCATCAGGATTCAAGCAAGCCGGGCCGAAGACGGCTGAAATGCCAGAAACCGGTCCCCGGTAGCTTGTTTCCTTCCCAGTATAAGAATTGGCTTGGTAGTTTGGTCTGCCCTGTTCCCATGATGCACTGGGCCAGGTTCAGACTAATTTGCATATAGCCAAGTTCTGAGCTGGGATGGTGCAGTGAGCTAAAAAACGGTGATGGATCAAGCCCTGATCTTTGGACTGGGTAAGAGTGGTCTGCTTAATTCAGACACTCTGTTCATCACCACCCCCTTTTCTGAATCATTTTTGTCCACCATAAGTGTAGAAGGGTATACTCAGATGTGAGTCCCTAGCTCATTGCACCATCAGGATTCAAGCAAGCCGGGCCGAAGACGGCTGAAATGCCAGAAACCGGTCCCCGGTAGCTTGTTTCCTTCCCAGTATAAGAATTGGCTTGGTAGTTTGGTCTGCCCTGTTCCCATGATGCACTGGGCCAGGGTCAGACTAATTTGCATATAGCCAAGTTCTGAGCTGGGATGGTGCATTGAGCTAAAAAACGGTGATGGATCAAGCCCTGATCTTTGGACTGGGTAAGAGTGGTCTGCTTAATTCAGACACTCTGTTCATCACCACCCCCTTTTCTGAATCATTTTTGTCCACCATAAGCGTGGAAGGGTATACTCAGATGTGAGTCCCTAGCTCATTGCACCATCAGGATTCAAGCAAGCCGGGCCGAAGACGGCTGAAATGCCAGAAACCGGTCCCCGGTAGCTTGTTTCCTTCCCAGTATAAGAATTGGCTTGGTAGTTTGGTCTGCCCTGTTCCCATGATGCACTGGGCCAGGGTCAGACTAATTTGCATATAGCCAAGTTCTGAGCTGGGATGGTGCAGTGAGCTAAATAACGGTGATGGATCAAGCCCTGATCTTTGGACTGGGTAAGAGTGGTCTGCTTAATTCAGACACTCTGTTCATCACCACCCCCTTTTCTGAATCATTTTTGTCCACCATAAGCGTGGAAGGGTATACTCAGATGTGAGTCCCTAGCTCATTGCACCATCAGGATTCAAGCAAGCCGGGCCGAAGACGGCTGAAATGCCAGAAACCGGTCCCCGGTAGCTTGTTTCCTTCCCAGTATAAGAATTGGCTTGGTAGTTTGGTCTGCCCTGTTCCCATGATGCACTGGGCCAGGGTCAGGCTAATTTGCATATAGCCAAGTTCTGAGCTGGGATGGTGCAGTGAGCTAAAAAACGGTGATGGATCAAGCCCTGATCTTTGGACTGGGTAAGAGTGGTCTGCTTAATTCAGACACTCTGTTCATCACCACCCCCTTTTCTGAATCATTTTTGTCCACCATAAGCGTGGAAGGGTATACTCAGATGTGAGTCCCTAGCTCATTGCACCATCAGGATTCAAGCAAGCCGGGCCGAAGACGGCTGAAATGCCAGAAACCGGTCCCCGGTAGCTTGTTTCCTTCCCAGTATAAGAATTGGCTTGGTAGTTTGGTCTGCCCTGTTTCCATGATGCACTGGGCCAGGGTCAGACTAATTTGCATATAGCCCAGTTCTGAGCTGGGATGGTGCAGTGAGCTAAAAAACGGTGATGGATCAAGCCCTGATCCTTGGACTGGGTAAGAGTGGTCTGCTTAATTCAGACACTCTGTTCATCACCACCCCCTTTTCTGAATCATTTTTGTCCACCATAAGCGTGGAAGGGTATACTCAGATGTCAGTCCCTAGCTCATTGCACCATCCGGATTCAAGCAAGCCGGGCCGAAGACGGCTGAAATGCCAGAAACCGGTCCCCGGTAGCTTGTTTCCTTCCCAGTATAAGAATTGGCTTGGTAGTTTGGTCTGCCCTGTTCCCATGATGCACTGGGCCAGGGTCAGACTAATTTGCATATAGCCAAGTTCTGAGCTGGGATGGTGCAGTGAGCTAAAAAACGGTGATGGATCAAGCCCTGATCTTTGGACTGGGTAAGAGTGGTCTGCTTAATTCAGACACTCTGTTCATCACCACCCCTTTTTCTGAATCATTTTTGTCCACCATAAGCGTGGAAGGGTATACTCAGATGTGAGTCCCTAGCTCATTGCACCATCAGGATTCAAGCAAGCCGGGCCGAAGACGGCTGAAATGCCAGAAACCGGTCCCCGGTAGCTTGTTTCCTTCCCAGTATAAGAATTGGCTTGGTAGTGTGGTCTGCCCTGTTCCCATGATGCACTGGGCCAGGGTCAGACTAATTTGCATATAGCCAAGTTCTGAGCTGGGATGGTGCAGTGAGCTAAAAAACGGTGATGGATCAAGCCCTGAACTTTGGACTGGGTAAGAGTGGTCTGCTTAATTCAGACACTCTGTTCATCACCACCCCCTTTTCTGAATCATTTTTGTCCACCATAAGCGTGGAAGGGTATACTCAGATGTGAGTCCCTAGCTCATTGCACCATCAGGATTCAAGCAAGCCGGGCCGAAGACGGCTGAAATGCCAGAAACCGGTCCCCGGTAGCTTGTTTCCTTCCCAGTATAAGAATTGGCTTGGTAGTTTGGTCTGCCCTGTTCCCATGATGCACTGGGCCAGGGTCAGACTAATTTGCATATAGCCAAGTTCTGAGCTGGGATGGTGCAGTGAGCTAAAAAACGGTGATGGATCAAGCCCTGATCTTTGGACTGGGTAAGAGTGGTCTGCTTAATTCAGACACTCTGTTCATCACCACCCCCTTTTCTGAATCAGATGTCTTGCAGAGGCATTAGGAAGTGGTTCCAAAAGAAGTGGCTTGTGTATCTGATGATCCTGTAAAGGGGAAGAGGTTCATGTGTAACCCAGCTTGGTCCCAGTAGTATGGTAGGGGTGTAGGGGCTCACGCCCTGTCTCATTGGAGGCGGAGTGAGTGTGGGACGGTGTGTCCCATGTTGGCCTGAAACCCTATCTCAAGGCCTGGAGGGTTCCCTAAAGGAGCGCCAGGTCAGGGACCTAAGCTGTACATAGGACATTTGAGGAGGATCCTCCTGTGTCTAGAGGACGGGGAGTGTCTGTAACCAGAACTCCGGCGGTCCTAGTGTTGGGCAGTACCGCTCCTAAGTGGAGGGTGCAGAAGTCCTGGCTCGCTGAGCATTTGACCGTCTAGAGTGCTTGACCATTTGTGGGGCCTCTGGAGGTCGTTCCCCAGAAGGGGGGAAAGCCGGGTTGGGGTTGTGGCCTGACCTGGAAGGAGTACTGGAGGAAAGTGTGTCACTGATACGCCGCTGGCGTGTGCTCTGTCTAGCCTGGGACATACTGAGAATCACCCTGTGATAGGGAGTACTGGAGGAGAGTGTGTCGCTGATATGCGGCTGGCGTGTGCTCTGTCTAGCCTGAGACATACTGGAACTGGAAGGGGGTGCAGAGGGACGGTGTCCTTACTTCTGACCCCGGTGTAACCTGAGGGTTTAGATCTTAGGTTGGGAGATTAGGAAACTTCTAGGTCAAGAGGAATCTCTACCAAAGTGGATCAGCTGAAGAGACTGAGGGGACTGCCCTTGCTGTGTGTTCTGAGGCTCACCTGCAGTTTGTTGTTTCCACCAAGGCAGAGGAAAGGGGGGCTTTGCTGTGTCCTGTGTCCCCCCACCTGCTTGAAGAGGGACTGTGCTGTGTGCTTTGTACCTCAGAAGTGGAATAGTTTCCAGGTGGTAGACCAGTGATGGAGTGAGGTCCTGATCTGGTAGAATTGTGTTCTGGTGAGTGCTTCTCTGTGAGGGTGCGGAAACCCAGAAGTAGAGGTAGGGTGGGGCATTCTTGCCCGTGACCTCTGGTCAGCCTGAGGGTATGGTCCCTAGGTTGTTGGATCAGTGGTAGTTGTAGCTACGCTGAGAGAGAGAGTGGAGACTGGCTATTGTGTGCCAGGGGTTACTACCCCCCACTCTGTGGATTAGTTAGGACCTCTGATTTGGATGGCCTATGGCCTGGTCTTGTCTGTGGATGACTAGTGAGTACCAGTGTGGTATCCTAGTTGTGTCAGAGAGTTATTGTTTGGAGGTAACTAGGTGGGTTCAGAGTGGCGTAAAACCGGAAGGTGTCCCTGCTGTGCGGGTCCGTGTCCGTGGTTTTGTCGCCCAAAGCAAGGAAGCCCATCAGTGGAGTGATTGGTCTACCCTGCGTTTTGGCTGGAAGGGGGTTGTGTTGGACCCGGCCTGTTGGGCAGGTTCACCCCTAGACTTTTTGCGTTTTCCTAGCCTATTTATGGAACCTGGTGTTGGTGATTTTAGGCCTCTGCGCACTTTTTCACTGTGGTACAGTGCAAAGTGCTTGAGCTCTCTGTGAATGAATGGTGAATGACCTGCCCTCCCATAGGAATGAATGGGGAATATGTATGCCCATGGTAGTTCCTGATGCGTGGGGAGTGCAGGGGCGAGTTTGGTATGAGAGAACTCGTGAGAATGAATGCTGCAAAATGATGTATGCGGCATGACTGTGTCTAGTCTAGAAGTACTACTTTTGGAAGTTGGAATATTTGTGTAAGTTGGTGCTAGCGTGTGATTGGCTGGTGAGCCTGGCCCAGAGTGCCTGGGCCTGCTTGTGGATTGACTGTCTGGTTTGAGGATGACAGGGGCTGGAGAGCCCAGGAGGTTGTCTGAAGTCAGCCCATTGATGAAAGGCAGCATCTGCTGCCAGGGAAGTGGGAGGAGATGGCACCTGATAGTGAAGGGCTGTTCCTGTGTAACTACAAAGCTGGCTCCACCTCCCGCTGGGCGACTGGCACCTCTGTCCCTGATACTGAAGGGGACTTCCCTCTGAACCAGTCTGGCTGGTTCTCACACTGCCTGCTTCAAAGGACTTCCAAGGACTTCAAAGGCTTTTTCTGTGTATAAGAAGGGGCTGTGTACCCTTCCAAAAGGTTCTTGTTGCTGACTTGAATCTACCAGGGGCGGGCGCTGCCCAGCCCCTGGATGCCTGGAGGACTTCTGGGGGGACCCCTCTGCCTGGCCTGGGCTGAGGGGGGGACTTTGCTGGACTTTCTGCCCCCCCAAGCACCTGGAAGTGCTTGTTCTGTGCTGTAGCGCTTGGGAGCGCTAGATTTGTCCTTCTTAGCGCAGGGAGCGCTTTAAATTTTCTTTAGCGCTTGAGAGCGCTTTATTTCTGCTCCGTAGCGCTGTGGATCGTGTTTAGCGCTAGGAGCGCTTAATTGTTGGGAGCCGGTGCCCACCCGGCGTGGATTTGCCCCGCTAGATCTTTGTTTGGTCTACGAGTGCCCACCTCGCTTATGTGCCGTTTTTGGATCGGCTGCCCACACCGATATTTTGATTGCCTGCCCGCCTGCCTGCCTAGCGAGGGCCGCCGCGCTGCCCGCGGCGACCCGGAAGTACCTGGCCGGCCGGCCAATCCCAGCGCGGCCGGCCGGAAGTCCCGCCCCCGCAGCCCGGGTGCCGAGGAATGGCGACCGCGAGCCCGGGGAAGGAAAGGAGAGAAGGATGGCGGCCGTTACGGGGCTCCTCTGACCTGAGGGAGCCCCGGAGAAGGAGGAGGAGGCGCGCTGAGAGGAGCGGAGCGGAGGGGGGCGCGAGGCACATTGTCGGTGCCTGCCCCCAACGCGAGTGAAGGAGAGCCGCCCGCTGCAGCCGAGAGAGCACCGGAGCCCCTGCCTGCAGAACAGCCCGGTGAGTTAAGAGGGCTGGGGGGGGCTCCGTGATGTGGCTGGCGGTGCCGGTAGAGGCACCAGGGCAAGAGCGGTCCCGTGTGACAGTGGACCGCTCCGACGTGGTGAAGAGTGGTGCAGGAAGGGCGGCCCCGGTTGGCAGCGGGTCGCCCCAACGTAGTTTAAAGCCCAGAGAGGCCCAGGGGCCATGTGTGCGATGCCGAGCCCCAGAGGGGGGGCTCCAACGACCCCGCCGTCATTATCAAGAGCCTGCTAGGCTCAGGGGGCATTTTCTGTGGCCAGAGCCTGAGAGTTCCAACGCTGGGGGCATGTGTTGCGACAGAGCCTGTGTTGCTCCAACCCTTGCGCAGTTTGTCTAGGGGCTAGTGAGAGCCCCCTGCCGCTCTGTTGATGATTTTCCCAGCTGCCCAGCAATTAGTGGGTGGCTGCACCGTTTAGGCGCAATTTCAAGAGAGTCCCTGTGTGGGACAGAGAGGGCACAGTGGTGCCAGGCCTTCACAGCTGTGTAGCACTTAGTGCCAGCTGCTACGTTTAGGCATTGTGTATTTTGTGACTGGCGCTGCATGGCAGCGCACCCTGACTTTGGACTCAGGGCATCTTTGCCCCACAAGGCCAGTTGGCCTAGGGACTGCCACAGAGTAGTGGCTTATGTAGTGTTGGCGCAATGTGATTTCTATGCTTTTTAATAGTTATTGCTTATGTGAGTTTTTGCGCTATTGATTTATTATGCACCTCTGAATGTGTTACTGCATCATGTGTCTTTCTTTCCATGCGCTGCACCTCTGAATGTTTAGTCATCATGTGTCTTCTTGCGCTGCACCCCTGAATGTATTTTATTGCATCATGTGCTCTATTCTTAACACCTCTGAATGTTTATGGCATCATGTGTTTCTCTTTTCTACTCATCTGAATGTAGGTTTATTGCATCATGAGTAATGTATTCTTTCTTAGACCCCTAATGCTGTGTGATACTTAGGTGGTTCTTCTTTCTTAGTACAGGTGGTCCTAGTAAGGTCCTGGTTCCTGTTACCAGTGGTTACTGGTTGTTATCTTTGATTATTATTTTATGTTACATTCATTCTAGAAGTGATTTTATATTCTACATTTTATCTAGAAGTGCTATATCTGAATATGACAGTGGCCCTTGTGGCCCTGTCTTGTGTACATAATCCCTGTGAATATTGCCTGTGCCAGTTGGCACAATGTATATGTGTGATTTTATCTGATATGTTTTTACAATACAAAAGTTATTTTTATAATAACCTTGTGTGGAGTCTCTTTTGTGGTGTGCCTAGTATGTTGTTGCTGTTGTGCGCTGGCGCAAATGCTTTACACATTGCCTCTGAGTTTAGCCATACTGCTTGAACCAAGCTACCAAGGGGGTGAGCAGAGGTTATCTTGGCGTGTGACTTCCTTGCCCTGACTAGAATGGTGGTTTCTGCCTGGCTTTGGCGTCAGCCTTAGCCTACCAGAAATAGCCAGTTCTAACATTGTTGGTCAGCGGTGCGGATTTGGACTTGTTTTTGCGCAGTGCCATAGAGACAACTGGCTACATTACAAAACTCTGCAATTGTTTTTTTTTCAGATAGTCACATGTTTGGGATTATTGTTTTTGATTTTTTTTCCTCAAGAGTGTCATTTTCAAATGTGTTTCTGCGCTTTATGTTTAGTGGCAGATGAGAGAAAGTGACAGGGCGGGACGCCAGTAGAGGGGGAGGTTCCCATAGATTAGGAATCCCTTGCTGGGTCCTGTGTCCAATCCCAAATCCTGTCCCCATGTGTGTGTGTGGGTAGATAGGAGAGAGAAGGGGTGTGGAGGAGAAATGACTAGCTCAGGAGGGTGGTTGTTCCCTGAGTGTAGTGTGTGTCTGGATTCCCCAGTGTGGTAGGATCCAGTGGTGGCAGCTTTAATGTGTCCAGTGTGTTAATTCCCATTCCCCACTCCCAGAGTTTGGTACCTGTGTCACGTGTGGTCAGGTTGAGTGATCAGGGGTGGTAGTAACTGCCTTACCAGTCCGAGGGGGGGAGTGTGCGAATGAGTGATGTGCTGAACTGGAGGAGTTGGTGTGAGTTTTCTTTTTGTTAAAAGCTTGCATGAGAGGTGTACCTCTGGTGGTGTGCAGGAGGTTCTGCAGAGGAACTGGACAAGAAGGTGGATGTCTGGCGGTGTGCTAGATGTCTCGCAAGTTCTGAGCTGGGATGGTGCAGTGAGCTAAAAAACGGTGATGGATCAAGCCCTGGTCTTTGGACTGGGTAAGAGTGGTCTGCCTAATTCAGACACTCTGTTCATCACCACCCCCTTTTCTGAATCATTTTTGTCCACCATAAGCGTGGAAGGGTATACTCAGATGTGAGTCCCTAGCTCATTGCACCATCAGGATTCAAGCAAGCCGGGCCGAAGACGGCTGAAATGCCAGAAACCGGTCCCCGGTAGCTTGTTTCCTTCCCAGTATAAGAATTGGCTTGGTAGTTTGGTCTGCCCTGTTCCCATGATGCACTGGGCCAGGTTCAGACTAATTTGCATATAGCCAAGTTCTGAGCTGGGATGGTGCAGTGAGCTAAAAAACGGTGATGGATCAAGCCCTGATCTTTGGACTGGGTAAGAGTGGTCTGCTTAATTCAGACACTCTGTTCATCACCACCCCCTTTTCTGAATCATTTTTGTCCACCATAAGTGTAGAAGGGTATACTCAGATGTGAGTCCCTAGCTCATTGCACCATCAGGATTCAAGCAAGCCGGGCCGAAGACGGCTGAAATGCCAGAAACCGGTCCCCGGTAGCTTGTTTCCTTCCCAGTATAAGAATTGGCTTGGTAGTTTGGTCTGCCCTGTTCCCATGATGCACTGGGCCAGGGTCAGACTAATTTGCATATAGCCAAGTTCTGAGCTGGGATGGTGCATTGAGCTAAAAAACGGTGATGGATCAAGCCCTGATCTTTGGACTGGGTAAGAGTGGTCTGCTTAATTCAGACACTCTGTTCATCACCACCCCCTTTTCTGAATCATTTTTGTCCACCATAAGCGTGGAAGGGTATACTCAGATGTGAGTCCCTAGCTCATTGCACCATCAGGATTCAAGCAAGCCGGGCCGAAGACGGCTGAAATGCCAGAAACCGGTCCCCGGTAGCTTGTTTCCTTCCCAGTATAAGAATTGGCTTGGTAGTTTGGTCTGCCCTGTTCCCATGATGCACTGGGCCAGGGTCAGACTAATTTGCATATAGCCAAGTTCTGAGCTGGGATGGTGCAGTGAGCTAAATAACGGTGATGGATCAAGCCCTGATCTTTGGACTGGGTAAGAGTGGTCTGCTTAATTCAGACACTCTGTTCATCACCACCCCCTTTTCTGAATCATTTTTGTCCACCATAAGCGTGGAAGGGTATACTCAGATGTGAGTCCCTAGCTCATTGCACCATCAGGATTCAAGCAAGCCGGGCCGAAGACGGCTGAAATGCCAGAAACCGGTCCCCGGTAGCTTGTTTCCTTCCCAGTATAAGAATTGGCTTGGTAGTTTGGTCTGCCCTGTTCCCATGATGCACTGGGCCAGGGTCAGGCTAATTTGCATATAGCCAAGTTCTGAGCTGGGATGGTGCAGTGAGCTAAAAAACGGTGATGGATCAAGCCCTGATCTTTGGACTGGGTAAGAGTGGTCTGCTTAATTCAGACACTCTGTTCATCACCACCCCCTTTTCTGAATCATTTTTGTCCACCATAAGCGTGGAAGGGTATACTCAGATGTGAGTCCCTAGCTCATTGCACCATCAGGATTCAAGCAAGCCGGGCCGAAGACGGCTGAAATGCCAGAAACCGGTCCCCGGTAGCTTGTTTCCTTCCCAGTATAAGAATTGGCTTGGTAGTTTGGTCTGCCCTGTTTCCATGATGCACTGGGCCAGGGTCAGACTAATTTGCATATAGCCCAGTTCTGAGCTGGGATGGTGCAGTGAGCTAAAAAACGGTGATGGATCAAGCCCTGATCCTTGGACTGGGTAAGAGTGGTCTGCTTAATTCAGACACTCTGTTCATCACCACCCCCTTTTCTGAATCATTTTTGTCCACCATAAGCGTGGAAGGGTATACTCAGATGTCAGTCCCTAGCTCATTGCACCATCCGGATTCAAGCAAGCCGGGCCGAAGACGGCTGAAATGCCAGAAACCGGTCCCCGGTAGCTTGTTTCCTTCCCAGTATAAGAATTGGCTTGGTAGTTTGGTCTGCCCTGTTCCCATGATGCACTGGGCCAGGGTCAGACTAATTTGCATATAGCCAAGTTCTGAGCTGGGATGGTGCAGTGAGCTAAAAAACGGTGATGGATCAAGCCCTGATCTTTGGACTGGGTAAGAGTGGTCTGCTTAATTCAGACACTCTGTTCATCACCACCCCTTTTTCTGAATCATTTTTGTCCACCATAAGCGTGGAAGGGTATACTCAGATGTGAGTCCCTAGCTCATTGCACCATCAGGATTCAAGCAAGCCGGGCCGAAGACGGCTGAAATGCCAGAAACCGGTCCCCGGTAGCTTGTTTCCTTCCCAGTATAAGAATTGGCTTGGTAGTGTGGTCTGCCCTGTTCCCATGATGCACTGGGCCAGGGTCAGACTAATTTGCATATAGCCAAGTTCTGAGCTGGGATGGTGCAGTGAGCTAAAAAACGGTGATGGATCAAGCCCTGAACTTTGGACTGGGTAAGAGTGGTCTGCTTAATTCAGACACTCTGTTCATCACCACCCCCTTTTCTGAATCATTTTTGTCCACCATAAGCGTGGAAGGGTATACTCAGATGTGAGTCCCTAGCTCATTGCACCATCAGGATTCAAGCAAGCCGGGCCGAAGACGGCTGAAATGCCAGAAACCGGTCCCCGGTAGCTTGTTTCCTTCCCAGTATAAGAATTGGCTTGGTAGTTTGGTCTGCCCTGTTCCCATGATGCACTGGGCCAGGGTCAGACTAATTTGCATATAGCCAAGTTCTGAGCTGGGATGGTGCAGTGAGCTAAAAAACGGTGATGGATCAAGCCCTGATCTTTGGACTGGGTAAGAGTGGTCTGCTTAATTCAGACACTCTGTTCATCACCACCCCCTTTTCTGAATCAGATGTCTTGCAGAGGCATTAGGAAGTGGTTCCAAAAGAAGTGGCTTGTGTATCTGATGATCCTGTAAAGGGGAAGAGGTTCATGTGTAACCCAGCTTGGTCCCAGTAGTATGGTAGGGGTGTAGGGGCTCACGCCCTGTCTCATTGGAGGCGGAGTGAGTGTGGGACGGTGTGTCCCATGTTGGCCTGAAACCCTATCTCAAGGCCTGGAGGGTTCCCTAAAGGAGCGCCAGGTCAGGGACCTAAGCTGTACATAGGACATTTGAGGAGGATCCTCCTGTGTCTAGAGGACGGGGAGTGTCTGTAACCAGAACTCCGGCGGTCCTAGTGTTGGGCAGTACCGCTCCTAAGTGGAGGGTGCAGAAGTCCTGGCTCGCTGAGCATTTGACCGTCTAGAGTGCTTGACCATTTGTGGGGCCTCTGGAGGTCGTTCCCCAGAAGGGGGGAAAGCCGGGTTGGGGTTGTGGCCTGACCTGGAAGGAGTACTGGAGGAAAGTGTGTCACTGATACGCCGCTGGCGTGTGCTCTGTCTAGCCTGGGACATACTGAGAATCACCCTGTGATAGGGAGTACTGGAGGAGAGTGTGTCGCTGATATGCGGCTGGCGTGTGCTCTGTCTAGCCTGAGACATACTGGAACTGGAAGGGGGTGCAGAGGGACGGTGTCCTTACTTCTGACCCCGGTGTAACCTGAGGGTTTAGATCTTAGGTTGGGAGATTAGGAAACTTCTAGGTCAAGAGGAATCTCTACCAAAGTGGATCAGCTGAAGAGACTGAGGGGACTGCCCTTGCTGTGTGTTCTGAGGCTCACCTGCAGTTTGTTGTTTCCACCAAGGCAGAGGAAAGGGGGGCTTTGCTGTGTCCTGTGTCCCCCCACCTGCTTGAAGAGGGACTGTGCTGTGTGCTTTGTACCTCAGAAGTGGAATAGTTTCCAGGTGGTAGACCAGTGATGGAGTGAGGTCCTGATCTGGTAGAATTGTGTTCTGGTGAGTGCTTCTCTGTGAGGGTGCGGAAACCCAGAAGTAGAGGTAGGGTGGGGCATTCTTGCCCGTGACCTCTGGTCAGCCTGAGGGTATGGTCCCTAGGTTGTTGGATCAGTGGTAGTTGTAGCTACGCTGAGAGAGAGAGTGGAGACTGGCTATTGTGTGCCAGGGGTTACTACCCCCCACTCTGTGGATTAGTTAGGACCTCTGATTTGGATGGCCTATGGCCTGGTCTTGTCTGTGGATGACTAGTGAGTACCAGTGTGGTATCCTAGTTGTGTCAGAGAGTTATTGTTTGGAGGTAACTAGGTGGGTTCAGAGTGGCGTAAAACCGGAAGGTGTCCCTGCTGTGCGGGTCCGTGTCCGTGGTTTTGTCGCCCAAAGCAAGGAAGCCCATCAGTGGAGTGATTGGTCTACCCTGCGTTTTGGCTGGAAGGGGGTTGTGTTGGACCCGGCCTGTTGGGCAGGTTCACCCCTAGACTTTTTGCGTTTTCCTAGCCTATTTATGGAACCTGGTGTTGGTGATTTTAGGCCTCTGCGCACTTTTTCACTGTGGTACAGTGCAAAGTGCTTGAGCTCTCTGTGAATGAATGGTGAATGACCTGCCCTCCCATAGGAATGAATGGGGAATATGTATGCCCATGGTAGTTCCTGATGCGTGGGGAGTGCAGGGGCGAGTTTGGTATGAGAGAACTCGTGAGAATGAATGCTGCAAAATGATGTATGCGGCATGACTGTGTCTAGTCTAGAAGTACTACTTTTGGAAGTTGGAATATTTGTGTAAGTTGGTGCTAGCGTGTGATTGGCTGGTGAGCCTGGCCCAGAGTGCCTGGGCCTGCTTGTGGATTGACTGTCTGGTTTGAGGATGACAGGGGCTGGAGAGCCCAGGAGGTTGTCTGAAGTCAGCCCATTGATGAAAGGCAGCATCTGCTGCCAGGGAAGTGGGAGGAGATGGCACCTGATAGTGAAGGGCTGTTCCTGTGTAACTACAAAGCTGGCTCCACCTCCCGCTGGGCGACTGGCACCTCTGTCCCTGATACTGAAGGGGACTTCCCTCTGAACCAGTCTGGCTGGTTCTCACACTGCCTGCTTCAAAGGACTTCCAAGGACTTCAAAGGCTTTTTCTGTGTATAAGAAGGGGCTGTGTACCCTTCCAAAAGGTTCTTGTTGCTGACTTGAATCTACCAGGGGCGGGCGCTGCCCAGCCCCTGGATGCCTGGAGGACTTCTGGGGGGACCCCTCTGCCTGGCCTGGGCTGAGGGGGGGACTTTGCTGGACTTTCTGCCCCCCCAAGCACCTGGAAGTGCTTGTTCTGTGCTGTAGCGCTTGGGAGCGCTAGATTTGTCCTTCTTAGCGCAGGGAGCGCTTTAAATTTTCTTTAGCGCTTGAGAGCGCTTTATTTCTGCTCCGTAGCGCTGTGGATCGTGTTTAGCGCTAGGAGCGCTTAATTGTTGGGAGCCGGTGCCCACCCGGCGTGGATTTGCCCCGCTAGATCTTTGTTTGGTCTACGAGTGCCCACCTCGCTTATGTGCCGTTTTTGGATCGGCTGCCCACACCGATATTTTGATCTCCTGCCCGCCTGCCTGCCTAGCGAGGGCCGCCGCGCTGTCCGCGGCGACCCGGAAGTACCTGGCCGGCCGGCCAATCCCAGCGCGGCCGGCCGGAAGTCCCGCCCCCGCAGCCCGGGTGCCGAGGAATGGCGACCGCGAGCCCGGGGAAGGAAAGGAGAGAAGGATGGCGGCCGTTACTGGGCTCCTCTGACCTGAGGGAGCCCCGGAGAAGGAGGAGGAGGCGCGCTGAGAGGAGCGGAGCGGAGGGGGGCGCGAGGCACATTGTCGGTGCCTGCCCCCACCGCGAGTGAAGAAGAGCCGCCCGCTGCAGCCGAGAGAGCACCGGAGCCCCTGCCTGCAGAACAGCCCGGTGAGTTAAGAGGGCTGGGGGGGGCTCCGTGATGTGGCTGGCGGTGCCGGTAGAGGCACCAGGGCAAGAGCGGTCCCGTGTGACAGTGGACCGCTCTGACGTGGTGAAGAGTGGTGCAGGAAGGGCGGCCCTGGTTGGCAGCGGGTCGCCCCAACGTAGTTTAAAGCCCAGAGAGGCCCAGGGGCCATGTGTGCGATGCCGAGCCCCAGAGGGGGGGCTCCAACGACCCCGCCGTCATTATCAAGAGCCTGCTAGGCTCAGGGGGCATTTTCTGTGGCCAGAGCCTGAGAGTTCCAACGCTGGGGGCATGTGTTGCGACAGAGCCTGTGTTGCTCCAACCCTGGCGCAGTTTGTCTAGGGGCTAGTGAGAGCCCCCAGCCGCAGTGTTGATGATTTTCCCAGCTGCCCAGCAATTAGTGGGTGGCTGCACCGTTTAGGCGCAATTTCAAGAGAGTCCCTGTGTGGGACAGAGACGGCACAGTGGTGCCAGGCCTTCACAGCTGTGTAGCACTTAGTGCCAGCTGCTACGTTTAGGCATTGTGTACTTTGTGACTGGCGCTGCATGGCAGCGCACCCTGACTTTGGACTCAGGGCATCTTTGCCCCACAAGGCCAGTTGGCCTAGGGACTGCCACAGGTAGTGGCTTATGTAGTGTTGGCGCAATGTGATTTCTATGCTTTTTAATAGTTATTGCTTATGTGAGTTTTTGCGCTATTGATTTATTATGCACCTCTGAATGTGTTACTGCATCATGTGTCTTTCTTTCCATGCGCTGCACCTCTGAATGTTTAGTCATCATGTGTCTTCTTGCGCTGCACCCCTGAATGTATTTTATTGCATCATGTGCTCTATTCTTAACACCTCTGAATGTTTATGGCATCATGTGTTTCTCTTTTCTACTCCTCTGAATGTAGGTTTATTGCATCATGAGTAATGTATTCTTTCTTAGACCCCTAATGCTGTGTGATACTTAGGTGGTTCTTCTTTCTTAGTACAGGTGGTCCTAGTAAGGTCCTGGTTCCTGTTACCAGTGGTTACTGGTTGTTATCTTTGATTATTATTTTATGTTACATTCATTCTAGAAGTGATTTTATATTCTACATGTTATCTAGAAGTGCTATATCTGAATATGACAGTGGCCCTTGTGGCCCTGTCTTGTGTACATAATCCCTGTGAATATTGCCTGTGCCAGTTGGCACAATGTATATGTGTGATTTTATCTGATATGTTTTTACAATACAAAAGTTATTTATATAATAACCTTGTGTGGAGTCTCTTTTGTGGTGTGCCTAGTATGTTGTTGCTGTTGTGCGCTGGCGCAAATGCTTTACACATTGCCTCCGAGTTTAGCCATACTGCTTGAGCCAAGCTACCAAGGGGGTGAGCAGAGGTTATCTTGGCGTGTGACTTCCTTGCCCTGACTAGAATGGTGGTTTCTGCCTGGCTTTGGCGTCAGCCTTAGCCTACCAGAAATAGCCAGTTCTAACAGTGGCACTTACTGGCTCCCTTCCGTCTTGTAAACAACCTGTCAACCATGTGATGTGCAGTCCATGTCAGCCCACTCCCGCTGCCAGAAAGCCACTCCAAAATATTTTAGAACCACACACCATTGGTAAACATTTGTCATAATAAAATGGTTCATTGACTAACTTTGTCCCCAGTGAATTGTGCACTCAGCTGCCCCAGTGCCACTGGTGGCGCAGTACCTACCTTGATCTGACCCTTGCCAAGTGTTAGTCCTAACTCCTGAAGACTGGACATGTAAGTCAAGTGCTTAGCTGTAAGTGCATACAACTGTTTTTCTTCCAAAAGAGTGCATTGTATTTCTGCCTGTTGCACTAAAAGTCTATCTTTTACATTTGCTAAGTTTGCTACTGTTTGATTGACATTGCCTAAATATTTGTATTCCACTATAAAGTATTTGACTGCTTATACAAAACAATTGGTCTTGGATGCAGTCTTTGAGTGTGTGTAATAATGTCTTGCCTTAGTGTGTACAACAAATGCTTCACACAGCTTCCCAATAAGCCTAACTGCTCGACCATAGAACCACAAATAAAGCTGTTAGTATTATCTATTTAAGCCACTGGAATCGGTGCACACTATACCTTACTTGGTATAGTATATACAGAGCCAGCTTCCTGTAAGCGCTGTGTCCTTTAGTCTCAGATCAAAAGCACCATGCAGTCCTTGTATCTTAGTACATAATTATCGAAGTTATCACCCATAATACATGGTGGCCTTACCTCAGACATGTGAGGTGTTTCTATTCATCTTTGCTATTGAGACCTAACCTAATGAATTAGAATTTTGAAATGTAGAATTGTTCTCTCAGCTTTCTTCAGTTGTTCAGGTTGCCACCTCTCATCAGCTTAATTCATTTTCACTGTACCCCTCCTCTCTAAAATGCTCTACTAAGGGAGCTGAAATCTTACCCGGTTTGATGGCTGACTTATTATGTTCATTAATTCTTAGCCTCAATTCGCGCACAGTTTCACCAATATACAACTTGCCACTGGGACACATTATCAGATAAACTACATTTTTGCTGCAACAATTGGCGTGGAACTGAATCTCATGGGAAAACCCATGGAAGGACACCCAAATGTCTCTATTACAATGTTGGCAAATACTCCAATTGCCGCAACTAATGTTGCCCACTATTCAGCTATTTCCGTCCACGCTAGTTTGACTATATGATTTTCTCTCCTTATAAGTGTGGACGAGAGTGTTCCTAAGATTTCTATTGCTCCTGAACGCAAACAGTGCGCTTTCCAATGTCCCACCCTGTTCACTATTCAAGATTTTCCAAATCATGTTTATCATATTTTTTATGCTGTTATTAATGCCAGAGAAATGACTAGCAAAGACCAGCTTGTCCATAGAGCTTTTTTGTTTTAATTAGAAAACATGCTGTCTCTATTATAATACCTAGCACGTTTTTATGAATGTTTTATCAATTTATTAGGGTACCCTTTATCTTTGAGTTTACTTTTTTAGGGAATTGACTTGTCCGTCAAAATTAGTTATGGAGAAAATTTCTTCGAAGATGAAGATATTGTCCAAACGGTATATAGTCCCGCTGGCTTTTAGGGTGGTAGCTAGAAAAATGTAATAACGTATTTTTGTCAGGTGGTTAACAGAATAATTCCACCTCTAGGTTCCCACCCACTTCTTTGAGAGTGAGATCTAGGAAGCCATATTTGTGGTAGTAAAATGTAGATTAACATCTCCCAGGTTCAACCAGGAAATGTAGTCCACTAAGTCTTCCATGCTCCCCTCTTCACACAAAGCAGATGTCAATGAAGCGCAGGACCGGCTTTAGGGCAGTGCGACTAGGGCGGCCGCACTGGGCGCTGACCTGTGGAGGGGGTGCCGACCTCAGGAGGGCGCTGTATTTAGCGATAACTTATGATTGGAGAGATGAGGGGCACTTATGCCCGGTGGCAGTGAGAGAATAGTAGGAGGAGTTCATTTTGTGTGGGGGCGCCAAAAATGATTCTCGCACTGGGCACCGTCAGTGCATAAGCCGGCCCTGATTGAAGCGTGACAATATTTGAAATTTTTTCGAAAAAGAGAGCCACCTCATTATAGACATGTTTCTTTTCCAACTCCCTTACTTATAAACAGGCCAGACTTGGGGCACAGGTGGCTCCCTTACTGGTCCTTTTTAGTTGCAGAAAAAGTTCATCCTTGAATTGAAAAGAATTGTATTTTAGGATCATCTTAACACAACATACCAGAAACTCATTGTTGACTCCAGGTATCCTAGAATCCTCCAGGATCCAATATATGAAATTGATGGGATCATCCTGCTGAAAGTTGGTATACAGGGCCTCAATGTCAAGGATGAAGAGGAAATCACTATCCGTGTCATACTCGAAACCCTCAATCTTTGAAATCATAAATGCAGAGTGCTACATACTGACTATGGCTTTGATAAAATTATCAGTGTATTTACTAAAGGGTTCCATAAGCGAGCCAATAAATGAAACATTCGGTCTGAGGGAGATTTGCTATTCTTTTGTGTGTTTTGGACAGCCCATACATCGCAGGAATAATTATTTCCTCCTGTTTTTAAAATCAAATTCTTCCTCATAAATCTAACCTTTTTCTTTTTCTTCATCAAGGAAACAAAATACATCACATTTAAGTCGCTCTAGACTTTAACATGGGACTTTCTGACAATGTTTCTTAATCAGCAGTAGCTTCATTAACTTTGCCTCGTAAAAGGGGGCACCAAAAATTACCACCCCCACACGTTTATCAGCAGGCTTGATCGTTATTGGGTTATCTTCTCATAAGTTTATTAAGACTTTCCTATGCTCATGCCTGGGATTATTGAGCTGAGAAATCCTGCTATCCAAAACTTCACGTATTCCAATTTCAACAGCTCTTTCAAAAATCTCCATTTCTTTCCCCACATGTACTAATAAAAGGGTAAAGGAAGATTTGGGTTTGATCCCGGACACATTGGTATTGGTGTAGGTATGCCTGCCTTCAAAGAATCCGGTGAGTCTGACCTTCCCCCCAAAAAACCTTAAATCACAATCTATTTGGAATTATTGATCCCCGAGGTTGGAACAAAGCTAAGTCATCTTTCTAGAATCTCCCTCTTCTATTGGTTGATGCTTCTATGGCGAGGTTTATAATGGGGGCTTTGTCTACCTCCAATACTCCTGGCTCCGGGTTCTCAAATAGTCCTGAGAAGGGTGGTTTCTCTGTATCTGACCTCTCCCTCTGTTTTGGCAATTCTTCTGACCTCTCTTCTGTCGCTTTTCTAAAAAAGTTTCATATCCACAGTTATGACTAACTCCATCCCTTTCATATCTCCTAGTTGGCTCCTCTTCACTACTAGATCCTGACGTCTCAGAAAACGTGACATATTTTCTAGGTCCATATTGATAGGGTCTTTCCTTATAGGGTCTATCATATCCCTGGTCATTCTTTTGTTCCTCATAGTACTCTTTCCTCTGGTTGGAGTAAACATCTTCCTGTTGAAATGTATTGATATCCTTTCTTGGTTTGCTTGTTTGTTTTCTTATTGACCAGATAATACCTGCATCTATCTATTTCTCGATTCCTCTCTTCCAATTATTTTTTAGCTTCATTTAAAGTGGTATTCTCCCTCAAACTTAGTTCTAACTCCTTAATTTCCTTGTGTTTCAACAGAATTATTTCCTGGGGCATCTAAATAATCAGTAGCATCAAATCTCTGCTAAATCGTTTGGGTCCATGAATGTTTGAATTTCTGATTTTCTATAAATAGACCAGTTCATTTCTAACTTGAAGGCCAACAGGTATAACTCCTGTTTAAAAACATTTAATAAGACATTCTGCATGGAGTTCAGTTTCCTTTAATGTATTCTTGAGGACCACCAGTCTATCCCATTTCTCACTCTTGCTAGAGATAATGGTCACCTTGTTACCAGACATTTTTCCAGGTGTATATATCAACTCACGCCCTAAAGTAGCGGGATCCTGTTCACACCGTATGTTACAGCGGAAGCTATCCAAAGACAAAGGTCTCAATACAGGAAGCTACCCTGTGGGACAGGATCCATGGATCCTTATACAAGCAGAGTTTAAATGCTCATCGCGAAGGATCAGTAAGTAACACGATCCCACCACATTCACTGCGCACTTTAGGGCGTGCGTTGATATATACACCTGGAGTGGCCTCCTAGTTTTTTGGCCACACTCACTTTCATGGTCCTGACGAAAGCCTCACGAATACCGCAGAAGGCTGAATGAAACTAGTTGACCTACACTCTTTAGGGATACTGAGACACATTTTTACCTCACTAGTGTCCCGACTATGTTTTTAACCATGTCCTAGGACCCTTCTATTAAAACGTTTACATGGGCATTTCCTAGCGACATTTTTATTATTTATCCACATTTCACATAGCACTTTCACTTTCCACAAAAAACCCGCTCTGCTGTAAATCAGGCTATGTATGCTCAGCTGGATTGCACTCGGCAATCCAGCTGGGACCCAGATGATGAAGCATGCCACCTACTAGGTACGTGGGTGAGGGGTATTCTAAAAACAACCACTGGTTGTCGGCGTTCCCCGATTAGGCTACCTTTCAAATACACTGCACCCTGCCCACAGGGGTACCTTGGGCCTACCTTAGGGGTGAATGACATGTAAGGAAAGGGAAGGTTAGGGCCTGGCAAGTGGGTGCACTTACCAAGGCGACATGGCAGTTCCAGACTGCACACAGACTCTGCAATGGCAGGCCAGAGTTACATTTACAGGCTGCTTGTGTGGGAGGCACAATCTTTGCAGCAAGCCCACTAGCAGCATTTGATTTACAGCCTCTGGGCACACACGTTGCACTGTACTAGGGACTGACTAGTAAATCAAATCAGCCAATCATAAAAACACCAATCCATAATAACAATTTATAACAGGAGCACTTGCACTTTAACACTGAACAGCAGTGAGAAAGTGCGCAGAGTCACTAAACCAGCAAAAATAGAGTAAAACCTGGGAGATCAGAAATCAGAAAGTATGGGGAAACAGGCCAAAAGATGCCAAGTTAACACCCGCCATTTGCCAAGGTGAAATGTCTGCAGGACAGAGAGGCTAAGTGTACACAAAACTGTATTATTGGGTGTTTGTGTATCACCGTGCACACACCCCAAGGAGCAATAAGGTGTGCATATTACTGGAGACACGCAGATGACAACCTCTGTATATTTAGAGCACATGAGGGCAAAGTGTACTTAAAACATGTAAATGTATTGCGATTTATATAGCGCACGTATCACCCGAAGGCATCAAGGCGCTTGCCTTGGGAACCCGTCCTGGTATTCCCCTGTGAGATAACCCCAGCAGGGTATCCACAAGGTGAAAGCCAGGCATCCTGCCGCGAGGGGCCGTAGTGGAGATGAAGTATTTCGGGGTTCCCAAGGCCTACACGCTCCAGAGATTACCCACATACACAAAAGAACTGTTGGCACGGAAGCTGTAAAAGGCAAAGAACAAGTTTATTAAAACCCCATGGGGTGGTGGTACACTCAAACAGCACCCTTCGGTATTGCAAGAGGTATCACACCGAACACCGGTGTGACCCCGTTTATATACAATTTTGGGGCAATAAAAGATAGGCGGCACAAGTTAAGACACAGTTTTAGAGACATACATGGTCATGTTTTGGAATACTGCCAGCTCATTGGAGGGTTTCAAACCCGCTGGTCCGTTAGCGGCACATTCCTGAAGATATACGGGTCAGTGAGAACTGCGCATGTGTGGCTTGACCAGTACTAAAAATAGCCTGTTGCTGGGCAGATGTGAGTGGTCAGTGGAACGGACAAAGGACTAAAGGGCACGTCGGCCACGAGGCCGCTCATGATCTAAGATGGCCGCCACAGTATTCAAAATGGCGTTTATCGTATACAGCCAAGTTAAGGAGGACAACGTGTAGGTTCAGCTAATCGCTAACACGGACGGGCCAATTACAACAGACGACCCTTTTAGCGTTTAGCTGAATCTACCTCATAATGAACATAGTCTGGATGTTCGTCCTCGATGTCAATTAACATAATTTGTGTCACCTCCTTATGTAGCATCATTTTATCGTGGGCAAGAGCTCGTCTCGATGGCAAACAGGCCGATAGGCACATTGAACATAATGCAGGACCACATTGGATACACAAGCAGATAAAAAACATTGCTCCCACAAGTATACAGAAAATTGTCAACAGTTTCCAGCCCCAAGTTGCAATCATGGACCAGAACCATCCAGAAAGTGTCCAAGTTCCATTGTCCGGGTGTATTTCGGCAGCTATTTTATGCAGCTTTGAAATCACATCATACACAGATGGAGAATTATCAGGCACGTAGACACAACAGCTGCTTCCGATGATCCTACATGCCCCCCACGATCAGCCAAAACAACATCCAGCACCATCCGGTTTTGGAGGGTGACAATTCTGGAAATCTGCAGTTCTTCGGTAATATTCCCCAGGGCAACAGCAGTGTCATTCGCAACAGCCTCGACAACACGTGTCAGGCGTCTGATCTTCCGACTGTTCAGTGCGGCCCCCACAAAGGAGAATAGTCCCAGATTGAAATCCACATATTGTTGCAACGCAGTGTCCGTTTGATCAATGTCCTCTAGTGCAACAGTTCGCTTAACTCTGTTCAAAACAAAATCATGGTACAGAGTATAGTCGTTGTGATACATCGGAGGGGCAATGAATACAGGAGGTAGCACAAACGATACATAACATGTGCCCAACCACCCCACTGGAAGCTGATGATACCCCTTCGTTCCACAGATGAAGTAGGTGTTTCGAGATGCAACAAATGAAATGCCATTCGGGCTATCAAACGTGAGAGTAATGTTACATTCACTTTTCCCCACAGCAATCGTGCCCTTATTCCGGATACATAAATCGGCTTTTGTGGCAATGACATTTATAACATGAGCACTGGATACATTCACGTTTCGCTGATTGCTGTATATTCGTGGGGCAGATACATTGTCGGGCCTATACTCCTCCCATTCAAAACGTGTACCCTCAGCCCGTGGAAACCCATCCTTGTCATGGGGACATTCTTTATTTAGGCGAAAAAGCACCCCCCCTTTGGTTGGCCATCTCAGGGTAAAGAGGAGGGTGTACCAAGCGTTGCATGACCCATTATGCGAAAACGGGAGTGGAATAAGTGGGGTGCCCCCTCTCTTCTGGTGCCCAGGCAACATTCCACACACCCAGCAATTAGAGGTATTGGTCATATTATGTGTGTGGTGAAGAATCTGAATGAAGCTGTTATTTAAATACGTTTGACGGTGGCGTTCTTCATGAAAAGGCAAGGTAAAGTGAAAATGTTCAGACGGTGCCGGGGTAGTCGGCAGCAAATGTTCACGTACAGGCACCACAAGTTCGACTACCCAGGCAATAACAGCTATCACCACAATCGCGAAAACAAAAAGAAAGGCACCCAGTATTTTCTTATCTCGCGATACCATTGATGCCATAGTTCAAGAAAGTTTTGTGCAAAGTCTCAAATAACACAAATTGTTCACAGTTTCTCACAAATAGTCTCTGATACACGTACGTGTATACCTAAAAAAAGGAAAAAAAAATGCGGTGCTGAACTCCGAGGTAGCCGTTGTTTTCTTCTCCGGGCCAAGACGGGTGTCGCTACTCTGGCAGAACTGATCCCCCCCCCTTGGAATTCCCGGTTTCCGTTTCACAAACCTGGAGCGGTTACCAACCAGTCTAAAAAGGAACAAAAATCTTCTTTATCGCGGTCGTAGATTGTAGCGCTCTCTTCCAGCAGCAGATTGGTCCGGGAAGGCTCCCTCTACTTCGGCCGACGTCACAGCTGGGCTCTTTTCTTTCTCCAAGATCTCTTTATAATCAGTAAGCACAGCAGGAGTCACCAGATCCGGAGAGACTCGACGACAGTGAGTCGAATGCACCCACCGCTTCCTGTTGGTCACTCGTACGGCGGTGCGGGTTGCCAGAAGGACCTGCTCGGGGCCCTTCCACCTGGGCTCTAGACTGCTTGCTCTTTCAAACGAACGGACCATCACATGATCCCCAGGACGAAGATCGTGGCCCTCTCCAGTAGAGTTATCAGGGAGCGCTTCTCGAACCTGTTGATGAATGGAGAGCAAATCATTTGTTAATCGTGCCAAATAATCATTCATCATAACACAAGGCACATCATGTATTAATCGCGGCTTGGGCACTCCCCAGATATTCATGGGGCGACCAAACACCACCTCATAAGGTGTAAGGCCTGTCCGTGAATGGGGTACTGATCTAAGAGACAGTAGTGCTAGCGGCAACGCATCTGGCCACTTCAATGATGTAGACGCCACAATTTTGGCCAGCTTAAGCTTCAACGTGGCATTGTACCGCTCGACCAAACCTGCCGACTGAGGGTGGAATACAGCGTGGAACTTTTGCTGAATCCCTAACCCCTTCAGTACATATTCCACAATCTTTCCGACAAAATGGGGCCCATTATCGCTCCACAAAAATTTGCAAACTCCAAAGCGAGGAAAGAATTCCTTAAGCAACACCTTAGCTGTTGTCAAAGCCGTATTGTCTTTCGTGGGGTAGGCCTCAACCCATTTGCTAAAGGCACACACCACCACTAAGACGTACTTCAGGTTATTGCAGCGCTCGAGTTGAATGTAATCCATTTGAAGGACTTCAAACGGTGCAGAAAGTGGAACGAACCCTCCTTTCGGAGTATAGGCCCCCTTTCCAGGATTATGTTGCAAACATACCAGGCAGGTCTGCACTACTCTCTTTGCAGTGTTCGCAATCTCGGGATGTTCCCAAACTCGTGTTAAAAGCTGAGTGATTGCAAGAGCTCCGACATGCGCCAGTCCATGTGTCATCTGGACCATCGCCTGTAAGTAAGCCGCAGGCAATTTCCACTTCTCCATGTCTTTGCTTCTCCAACATCCCTCATCATCTAGCACCCCATCTGCTGCCCAAGCCGCAAGCTCAGATTCTGTAGCTGAATTTTGTATATCCCGTATCTCTGCTCTAGCATCACTCCATCGTTCAGCCTGCGATTGTACCACGTACATGGGGGAGCTAGTTCGGGACATAGCCGTTTGCCTTGCTATGCTGTCTGCAAAGGCATTTCCTTGGCCCACCTTATCCGTAATTTTCTTATGGGCACTGCACTTCACTATCGCTACTTTTTTAGGGCCAAGCAGCGCATTTAGGAGATCACGCACTAACTCTCCGTGCATAATGTGCTCCCCATGTGACGTCAGAAACCCGCGTTCCCTCCAAAGAAGCCCGAAGTCATGGGCCACTCCAAAGGCGTACCGGCTGTCTGTGTATATGTTCACACATAGGCCAGCACTCAATTCGCAGGCTCTTGTTAAAGCTATCAGCTCTGCTGCCTGAGCCGATTTTTGTGGTATTCTAGCTGTTTCTACCACCGTCTTAAGAGTCGTGATCGCATATGCTGCGGAAGTCGTGCCATCTGGCAGCCTCAAACACGATCCATCAACCCACAGTTCCCCATCCACATCTGGAAGTGGCACATCCTGTAAGTCAACACGACCCTTTGTCTGTTCCTCAGTCAGGAAAACACAATCATGATGTTTTTCTTCCTGACCCTCCTCGGCCGGATAGGGCAATAAAGTCGCGGGGTTCAAAGTAGCGCATCTCTTCAATGTTATGTGTGGCGCTAAAAGTGTCAGCTCATATCCTGTAAGTCGTGCACTCGTGAGGTATTGGGTCTTTGTTTGGTTTAACAGGGCGTCTACTGCGTGAGGAACCAACACCAACAATTTGTGTGATAACACTATGCCCTCACTCTGTCGTATGGCTACTGCTGTTGCCGCTACTGCTCGAAAACACCCAGGCAGCCCTCGTGCTACAGGATCCAAAATGGCAGAGAAGTATGCACATGGTCTCTGCTTATCCCCGTGTAACTGCACTAACACTGACAACGCGCACCCATCATTCTCGTGCACGTACAATGTGAAAAGTTTCGTGTAGTCTGGTGTTCCTAACACGGGTGCAGAACAAAGGGCCTGTCTCAACTGTTCAAAGGCTTTCTGACATTCGTCTGTCCACTCAAGAGGCATCGGTGTAGTTTTGGACAATAATGCTAGCAGAGGTTTTATGATATGTGAGAAACCCATGATCCATTGTCTACAAAAAGATGTCAACCCTATAAAGGCACGCACATCTCTCTGCGTGCGGGGGACTGGTGTATCTAAAATCGCCTGAATTCGATCAGATGTTAATGCCCTCCCCTCCTTAGACAACAGATGACCGAGGTAGGTCACCTGGGGTCTACAGTATTGAAGCTTTTTCTTGGAGACCTTGTGATTGTTTTGTGCCAAAAAGGACAGCAACGCAAGCGTGCTCTGTTCACATTGTGTATAGGAGTCAGCAGCAAGCAAAAGGTCATCCACGTACTGGATGAGCGCAACGCCAGACTGCAATTCGAAGGAATCTAGTTGTCGTTTCAAAGCCTGGCTGTAGATGCTAGGGCTCTCAGTATAGCCTTGGGGAACACGACAAAATCTATACGATTTATTATTGAGCGTAAAACCAAACAGATATCTGCTATCTGGGTGAACAGGGATAGAAAAGAACGCATTCTTTAGATCGATAACGCTAAAAATGGTGGCTGTCGGTGGAACCAAAGTAAGCAAAGTCGTGATATCAGACACCACTGGGTATTGGGGAATGACAATTTTATTTATTTCACGCAAATCAATAATAAATCGATAGATCTTGCCATCTGAGTCTCTCTTAAGAATTGGTAGAATAGGGCTGTTACAGACATTATAAGGGACCTCCTCCACTACCCCTGCAGAAATCAAATCCTGAACAATATGTGTTAGTGCAATTTCGCCTTCCTTCGAGATCTTATACTGTGGCACTCGTGGTAGAGGGGCCCCCTCCTTAACAGTGATATGTATTGGTGGAATACACATCTCTCCCACATCCGTATCTGATGTCGCCCACAACGTGTGCGGCAGAGAGGCCAAAGCGGGAATATCTAAAATGACACAAAATCTGTCAGGTTCAGGGCAATCATCAGGATCAGGGTAGTTGTCATTCAGAATAACCCGCACTCCTTCTGGAGCGCAGCGTATTGTTGCTCGAAAATATTTAAGCAAATCAATGCCCAAGATATTATCTGGGGTATGGGGCGATAACAAAAATTGGCCAAAACTAAAGTACTTGTCAATGCATAGTGCAAGGGGCTTGGACAATGGGCTGGGGGAGGGTGTGCCATCAAACCCTACACACGTAATCATTTCGCCAGACAGGGGAGCCCTCGGAACCAAGTTTTTCGACAGAGCGCTACGAGTAGCTCCTGTGTCGACTAGAAACTGATCAGTAGAACCCAAAATACCCGCTGTTACATATGGACCTTGCTGATCTACTGGCACTTCAACTGATTCCTTACCCCATCCCACGCAATCCTATGCATGCACATAATCCTGATGTTCCACATTCTCTCCTTCCAAAATCTGATATTGATTCCGTCTATCAAACGTATTTCGTTCGTCCTGGCCACGGCCCCTCTCCTCAACCTGTCTACGATCACCTCCGCCACCTCTCGCTCCAGTATAACCTCCTCTTGACCTTCCACTGCCTCGACCACGCTGACTACGCTGTTCACGAAGTACCGGACAATCATCGGCCCAATGCCCAAACTCCTTACAATAAGCACACTGATCCTCCGCAATGTCCGTACGACCATACGACGCATTTCCTCCACCTCGTCTACCTCTATCATTCCCTCTACTCTGTGTTCCCCGAACCTGTGCCAACATCACCTTCGTTTTCAATTCCTTCGTCTTTTTCTCTACATTTTCTTTAGCCTCCACTTCCTGCCGCTCATAATACTGAGCCATAGTTAACAAGGACGCAGGGGTCGCCGTGGCCCAGGAACTCTCACTCGACTTCAATCGCTTTGCAATCTCTGGTAGGAGATTAGCCACATACTTATCTACAAACAAATGCCGACCCGTATCGTCAGTTAAAGATTGACCACTGTAATCATGAAATGCCTCCTCAAAGCGTGTAAAGAAATCTGAAACCGTTTCATCATGTTTCTGCTTGCACGACGTTAACATGGTCCAATCAATCTTTTTGGCGGGAACAAGCGTTTTCAATTTACGCAAAATAGCTGCCGGGAGTTCTAGAATTAGCTGACAAGGCTTGCATGCTGGTGCCCTGTCTAAATCTGCAGCATTTATTTCTTTCCATGTCCCTCCCAATATTGTCTCATCATTATTTTTACGAATCTGCCGCCACATGTCAGGTGGTAATATCAACCCAAAAAACAAATCTATATCTACAAGAGTCATCACACAAGACGATATAGCCCCCTCTACCCCCTCATAGAATGCCGCTGGGTTCTTTCGGAGATCAGGTAAAGAGTTTTTAAGTGCCATGACATCTGCTCTATTCCATGGTGTATACACCCAATTATACACAAAATATCCCTTCGCATCCTTTGACAATTTATCATCATCCGTACCTTCCCCTTTTGGTGGAACATACAAAGGCGCGGCTTCACGCATAGGCATAACATGCAACGCAGAGCTCTTATCTGAACCACGAAGAGAACACTCCTTAACCGCCCCGTCGTTTCCCGGCTCGGACTCCTTTTTCCTCCGTTTCAGTTCCTGTCGTAAAGAAATTGTCTCATCCCGCAGCGCGATCAACTGCTTGAACAGGTCGTCCACATCTGTAAGATCAAAATCACCTTTAGCTAAATTCTCACGATATACCGACAAAGCTTTAGGTTCTAACGTTTCAGAAACTTCACGATATGCATTTACAACTTCATCCGCTAAAGTGGACAAGAAATACATTAATTCAAGATCCGACCACCCCTGTTTCTCCGCTACCAACTGTTCCTGAGTAACACAATGCTTATTCACTTTACGAGCCCAACTGCGTAAATGAGCGGACCTCTCCGCAGTAAACCTGAGAGCCGATACCCCTTTCTGGCTCACTTGAATCTGCCCATCATCCTCGGAATCCGCAGCCGGAGCCGTCGGTGAAACGTACGGAGGCGGTGACCGATCTAACAAAGAAAAATCATCAATTTCATTATTAAGGACAGGATAAAGCGGTCGGCGAATAGGAAACTGACCAGTCGTTTGCAATTTACGTTCCCGTTCCTCCCTCTCTTTCTTCTCCTGAGCCTCCTTCTCCTCAAGCTGTAAAGCCTTATCCCGAGCAGCCTTACGCTGCTCTTTGTCCGCCAAGGCAACCTCACGCTTCATTCGTTCACGCGCCGCTTTCTCCCACATTCGTACACAATCAAACATATTTTGTCTAGACCTACGTTGAAACATACATTGCTCGACAAATTGGATTTTACTCAAATCGTATGACCCGTGTAGGGGCCATTGCAATTCGGGATCGGCCTTAGTGTACTTATGCCATAATTTACTGTACATAATAGGTGGAAGGCCGTGCTTGATATACATGTCCCTATTTGGTGTTCCCTCTGGGGGAGCTGGCTGTGATTCCGCTAACCTAATTGATGCATCATCTCCTAAGCAACACATTCCCCGGAGTTTGCTAAAAACAGGCATGTTCAAAAAGTATCACGAAAGCGTGACACCAAACCAAATGGCACTTACAGTTCTTCACACAATTGTGCCGCTCAAAGGAAAAACAAGGTTAGAGAAACATCTCTACATGCCTGCCTATGTGAAGTGCACTACACATATAAGTTCAAAGATCACAAATTCAAGATGTTAGCTAACTCAGATCAAAATTCACAAAATTCGGCGAGCGTCCGAAGACTACCTCACCGATCACAAATCTCAAGACTTCAGTAAGCGTCCGAAGACTACCTTACCGAACACAAATCTCAGGACTTCAGTAAGCGTCCGAAGACTACCTTACCGAACACAAAGCTTACCAATTCTCAAAAGTCCAGATTCCAACTGCCAAGGTCTTGTAAGCCAAATCAGCCAAACGGCACTTTCTCAGTGAAGCGGACACTCGAAAACTCAGTCGGAGACCGGCGCCACCTGGAAGGTCAGATCGGAAGGAAAGGAAAAAACACCTTGGCAGCCAAGACTCGGGTCACTCGTGGCAGTGCGCGTCCATGGCGAGTTTCCAAGCCTTCGTCACGACCTCTCCTTCGGGCATCCGAGTCGCCGATGAGTCCCTTCGTGGTCGCCAATTGAAGTATTTCGGGGTTCCCAAGGCCTACACGCTCCAGAGATTACCCACATACACAAAAGAACTGTTGGCACGGAAGCTGTAAAAGGCAAAGAACAAGTTTATTAAAACCCCATGGGGTGGTGGTACACTCAAACAGCACCCTTCGGTATTGCAAGAGGTATCACACCGAACACCGGTGTGACCCCGTTTATATACAATTTTGGGGCAATAAAAGATAGGCGGCACAAGTTAAGACACAGTTTTAGAGACATACATGGTCATGTTTTGGAATACTGCCAGCTCATTGGAGGGTTTCAAACCCGCTGGTCCGTTAGCGGCACATTCCTGAAGATATACGGGTCAGTGAGAACTGCGCATGTGTGGCTTGACCAGTACTAAAAATAGCCTGTTGCTGGGCAGATGTGAGTGGTCAGTGGAACGGACAAAGGACTAAAGGGCACGTCGGCCACGAGGCCGCTCATGATCTAAGATGGCCGCCACAGTATTCAAAATGGCGTTTATCGTATACAGCCAAGTTAAGGAGGACAACGTGTAGGTTCAGCTAATCGCTAACACGGACGGGCCAATTACAACAGAGATTAAGCAAGCTATTGCCCAGAGTCGCAGAGTGTGAACCCATGAGTCGAGTAGGCACCGGAACGAGAATTATCGAGTCCGTGGAATTTTTGAGCCCAAGACCCGCCGAGGTGGGGAATTGAACCCTGGTCCAGGACCGATCTCAGCTTCTGGATCTGCCGCCTCTAACACCTGAGCCAAACTTCTCCATTACATTGCTGCTTAGGTGGCATACCACGTACACACACAGCAAGGGAGAGGTGTGCATGTCACCGGAGACTCACAAACTACAACAGCTGCTACGGCTGACTACCCAAGGGCTGCAACAAAGTCCTCTGGTCCAACCCTTCGATAGAAGCAAGTGGCACGTAACATGTTGTACCTGAACAATGGCATAGCCGCAGGAAACCCAACATGGCAGCACTTAGTGACATACTGACCTGTAGCGTCGGCGCGGGGCTTCCTCCCAATTCAAGATGGCGGTCTATTCTATTATGTAACATCGGCGCGTCTACTGTCATGATCACTACACTTCTTGTGCAAGAGCACCCGCACAGTGAGGCTCACATGACACTCTTCAACTCCCTTATTCCGAGAAAAGTCTCCAATTAGGCCAAAGTATAGCGTATTAGGCTTCCTCTCCTCAAGCTCCAAATGCTGTGTCTGCTCTCACCTTCCCAACATTCACGGCAGCGGCTTCCCAGAACGGACCCCGCTGCTATCGCCTGTGCAAGGAGGAAACATTATTTGCCAGCACCAGCAAGGACAGAAGGTGCTAGCAAGTCAGTATTTCTGTCGCAGGGAGTCCTTTTCCCCTCGTCACCAAACTGTAAGAACGGGTTGAGACTCCAGTAGACACAAAGAGTTTATTGTGAGAGCGAACAGCAGCACATCCATACTCTTCAGTACCTCCTGGTTGTTCCCAGCTCAACCATCCACCAACATTCCAGAACCTATACCATTAACATGACAACTGGCTAACCCAGATATCAGATACAGCATTATCCCACAGCTATTGCATAGCCTTAGTGGGGAGGTAGGGCATTACTACAAACATGACTTACTTTCAGAATCCCTGCTATTTGCTATACCTTTTTCCCGATATTTTTCATTTTAGATTTGACCATGGTGCTTCTTCAGAGGGCCACAATTAATGTTATTTGCTAGTGTTGCATTAGAAATAAATCCTTTGAATGTGGAGGTTACCGATTGGCTAGCTGCATTCATTCCAGAAGGTGAGGTCTTTCAGTTTAGGAAAGTGTAGCTAAAAAGGTAACATGGTGGTTAACTATAATTGTCTGTGTTTTTTCACATTTTGTAGGTGATAGGAAAGTTGACATAGTTAATGTCCATGGAATATGAAGCCTCTGCCTTTCTCCATTTTCCCATATGGCTGAGATACCCGCCACCCCCTCTCAACACAATCCCCAAAAGGAGGGAAACCGGAAACAGTTCTTAAAGTTTTTGGATGTGGGAGGGAGTGACCCTCCCGGCCGTATTTATTAAAACAAAAAATTAACACATTAAACGTTTCATGTTATGTACAATTTCATTATCACATTGCGATGTTTGGCTAACCTTAACATATTCTCTAATACAGAGGTTCTCCTAGCCGAACTAGCATCCTACAAAAACATTCTCTAGAAACACTGAAATTGTACATCCTAACGTTTAAGGGCCAACGGCAAGGTCATAACCGGTGTCAAGATCCCTAACCAGACTTACCCCTCCCACTTGGGAGGGGCGACAGCACAGAGGCTTACCTCAAGTGCAACTACTAACAATTTCCCTTGACTTGACGGGGGCACTTAAGACTCGACGCCATTTAAAGGTCGTTCGAAGACTTGTGTGTGGTATCTAGAAGGTATCGTGGACCTCTCCCCACCCCACACAACTTACCGCATCTGCCGTCGCAGATGACACTGGCCCCGGGAAATTCCCCCAGGAGGGGGCTGTAACCCCTCCTACAAAGGAAGGGGCCTTGACCGCCTTTCCTTTACTTCCGGCGACCCGCCCTTAGACGGGACCGCCTCCCCATTGAGGGGCCAATGGCCACCTCTCCCGAGCGCTCCCATCCGTGTTGGGTGACGCCCACTCATAGGGATCTACCAATTAGTGCTCACCGATCATGACCTTACCGCCTACCAAAAATTAAATACGACAATTCCTACTCAAACCTAAGAAAACATTGGTCGCTACGACCAAAAGAACATGCTTAAAATGTAACACTACCTCAAATCATTTTAATCGTAACAATTTACACGACATTCACCATACTTTATTATGATCAACAACAAACTGTTACTTTCACAGCCTGTAAACGAAACGTAACACATACTTATAAAAATTCACTTTATTGCACAACGACTTGCTGTCCTCAGGGGCTGGTGGGTGGGTCAAAATTGGCTCTTCGTTCTGTCCCGAGCTCACGGGTAGCGAGGAGGTGCAGCTTCGGAGCACAAGAACAAGAGGACGTCTTCTGGTCTTGCGTCTCTTTTTATCCGTCTTCAGGGCGGGCGAGAACCCGCCCCTGCCTGCCCCTAGGGCGGGGCTGGCTACGTCGGTGTCTAGGCCAGCCCACTCTAGGGCGGGAAAAGGCGCGCCCCGGCTACGCCGCTTCGGGCATACCAGCCGAGACGCGCCTCCCGCCCAAAAATGGCTTCCCGGGGGGATCGAGGCACTCCACCATACGTTCGGGGGGACCGAGTGGTCGCCCCTTTCCATATGGCTGAGATACTCGCCACCCCCTCTCAACACAATCCCCAAAAGGAGGGAAACCGGAAACAGTTCTTAAAGTTTTTGGATGTGGGAGGGAGTGACCCTCCCGGCCGTATTTATTAAAACAAAAAATTAACACATTAAACGTTTCATGTTATGTACAATTTCATTATCACATTGCGATGTTTGGCTAACCTTAACATATTCTCTAATACAGAGGTTCTCCTAGCCGAACTAGCATCCTACAAAAACATTCTCTAGAAACACTGAAATTGTACATCCTAACGTTTAAGGGCCAACGGCAAGGTCATAACCGGTGTCAAGATCCCTAACCAGACTTACCCCTCCCACTTGGGAGGGGCGACAGCACAGAGGCTTACCTCAAGTGCAACTACTAACAATTTCCCTTGACTTGACGGGGGCACTTAAGACTCGACGCCATTTAAAGGTCGTTCGAAGACTTGTGTGTGGTATCTAGAAGGTATCGTGGACCTCTCCCCACCCCACACAACTTACCGCATCTGCCGTCGCAGATGACACTGGCCCCGGGAAATTCCCCCAGGAGGGGGCTGTAACCCCTCCTACAAAGGAAGGGGCCTTGACCGCCTTTCCTTTACTTCCGGCGACCCGCCCTTAGACGGGACCGCCTCCCCATTGAGGGGCCAATGGCCACCTCTCCCGAGCGCTCCCATCCGTGTTGGGTGACGCCCACTCATAGGGATCTACCAATTAGTGCTCACCGATCATGACCTTACCGCCACAGGTCCGGATAGTTGACCGGCTATCCGGACCCCCCACAAAACTCCTACCTAAAGGTCATGTTTTAACGATTTTAACCAAGCTAGGAAGTCACCTATGAGTAACTCATTCCCCACCCTCGACAAATGCACACCATCCCCCAGATACATACTGTCATCATTAATACAACTATGCGAGATCGAATGCAATGTCTTGGAACGGAACAACCTACTCACTTTGTTATTCAATTTTCTAACAGAATGATTCAAAGCAGGGATCGAGATAGCCCCCCGCCACACTTTTCGTGGGATCACATGAGACCACGCAATTATGCACCCCGGAACTCTCCTCGCTAACCAACTTACCGTGGAAAGCATAGCCTCCAGGAGAAGTCGTCTACCGGTGGTGACCATATCATTGCCCCCCAAATGCACTATGACTATGGACGGCGGTGACCTCATCCGCTCTAACAAACCCTCAAAAAATTCCTGAAACTGGTCAATACAGAGACCGCCCCTTCCGTAGAAGGACACTCTGTACCCGTATTCCCCAGGTACGTGAATCATGTCACCTGCTTTGAATACGTCTGCGGCCCGTCTCACGTATGAGTGGCCCACGACCCACACCTCCTTCCTCACAGCCGGTGACGTGCGACCGCTGGCCTGGTGTTGGGTCGACTGCACAGTCCGCCCTGCCGCGTAGGCTTGCGCAACTGAAACAAACAAAAGACAAGAAGCATGAGTACATGATTACAGCTTCACAACATGTGCAATCGCACGTACCTCTTATAACAATTGGAGGACCAGCGCCCCACACGTTTCACTTGTTCTACATTAAGACCCCTGGCTGTAGCTTCAGTGGCAGCCCCTATTCGAAAGGAATGGGTCCCAAATTCGCCCGGGTCCAAGCCCGCTGCGGCAATGGCCATTGCAAGCACCCGCTGAAACTGAAACCTCGTCAGCGGGGTGGCGTCTGCATGCCTCAACAATGTCCCCCCCCATGATGCCACCCTTCGTGCTAGGTAATCTTCTAAGCACTGTACCGGACATATGGATGACTCGGGGTTCCTGCGAATGATCGTGCAGTCCCCTCTCCCATCTTGGTCAGTCTTGGACCTGAGAAAGGAGACAATCATCGCATCACCCCTGATCTGAACATGTTCCCTGCACAAGCCCCCCGTCACATCCTGTTTGTTCCTTGCAACTAGCTCACTAACTCTCATAGCCCCGTGAAATGCCAGCGTAAATGCAGTCCGGAACAAACAGGTCTCGAAAGGGGACGAGCATGTGTTAGGGAGTGTGGCCAGTAACTGGGACAACCTGTCTAAACCTATCGGTCGTCTTACGTCTACTCTGCGACCCTCTAGGCGTTGCCACCCACGCAGCGCTTTCTGTACTGTAAAAGACGCTGTTGGGTCCAGGATGCCATGGGCCCTGGCAACAAAAGAAATGGCGGCACGATGCCTTTGGGCCGTAGCCACCGATTTCCCAGCCCTACGTAAGGACATCAGAAAAAGTACAACCCACTCTTCCTGACCCCAAAGTCCCCCTCTCTCTGCCCCCAAAAAGGCTAAATAGGCCTGGAACGCCCCATCATATGCCTTCCTTGTCCTGGGCGCTAGACTCTCTCCCACGAGGTGACGAAGTTCGGGGCACCGAGAGACCAGAGAGCTTCGGGGAAGGGTGCCGGCTCCGGGTCCGCTGAAGGAAGGAAACCCGAGAAAGCCTGCATGTGAAAACGAGACAGTGCATCAGCAGCCTGATTCATCACCCCTGGGACATGTTTTGCTCTGAATACCACGTTCAGTTGCATACACAGTAGGACAACTTCTTTGAGCAGTCTCAAAATCAATTTACAATGGGCTGCCTGACTATTGATGCATTCTACCACGGTCATATTGTCGGACCAGAACACGACAGAATGATCTCTGAACCCTTCCGGCCAGGTTCTCAGGGCCACCAGAATGGGAAATAGTTCAAGGAAAGCAATATTACTCGTTAGCCCCTTCTCGTGCCACCATAGGGGCCACCTTTGGGCAGACCACTTCGTGCCGAAGATGGCGCCAAAGCCTATGCTTCCTGCTGAATCTGTCCATAGTCCAAGCTCTTCTGAGGACACGGCTGGCTTGTTCCAGACGACTCGGCCATTGAAGTCCGCCAAAAATGCTAACCAAATCCGCATGTCCTGGCGGACCTCAGCCGATAACCTCGTGCGATGATGACCCTCCTTTAGGCCAACCATCGCTTGGGCAATTGAGCGGGAAAAAGGGCGAGCCATTGGGATCACCCTCAAGGCAAAGTTCAACTTTCCCACTAATTGTTGCAACTGATGCAGTGTAACCTTAGATGCATTCAAACATACTTGGAGGGCTGCCCTGAATTTTAACACTTTGCTAGCTGGTAAACGGAAACACCCCTCCCTTGAGTCCAACTCGATCCCCAAAAACTCGAGGCAAGTCGTGGGACCCATAGTTTTTCCCGGTGCCAATGGCACGCCAAAATGACCCATCAACACACAGAATTCTGCTAAGGCCTGAGCACATTCGGGATTTCCGGCGGGACCAAGGAACAAAAAGTCGTCAAGGTAGTGCATTACATTTCGGAAACCCGTTTTCTTCGTGAACACCCATTGCAGGAAAGTACTGAATTGCTCAAAATAAGCACATGATATAGAGCATCCCATTGGCATACACCTATCCATGTAAAATGACCCCTGGAACCCGAATCCCAAAAGACGCTGATCGTCTGGGTGTACCGGGAGCAACCGGAACGCTGACTCGATATCTGATTTCGCCATCAACGTCCCGGGCCCCAGGCGATTCAAGATGGCTACTGCCTCATCAAACGATGCGTATCGCACCGAACAAACTTCTGGATCAATTGCGTCGTTCACCGAAAGCCCGTGTGGAGCAGACAAATTATGGATCAAACGAAACTCACCTGGGTCCTTCTTGGGGACCACCCCTAACGGAGAACAAACAAAATCCGGTACCGGGAGTACACTAAACGGGCCAGCGACCCGTCCCCGGCTAACCTCTTTCTGAATTTTTTCTTGCACCACAGATGTATGTTGTAGAACAGAAAGTTGATTTTTGCAAATCCCTACACCCTGAAAGTCCCCTACCGGGATGCGGAAACCATGTGAAAAACCGTTCCGCAGCACCCCAGCAGAAGTACGATCCGGGTATTCACTGAGCCAGGGAATCATTGCCAAGGTATCAATCGGGGTTGGTAAAGGCGCCCCTCGGACTAGTTTAGACCTGTTTGGCGCCTCCCTTACCCCCATTCTCACCCGTTCTGGCTCTGCACGATGACTCAGGATGGGACGACCCACACGTACTACACTCATGTTTGAATTTACACGATCCCGGAGGTCTGGTACATTTCCCTTTGTTGAAATTAAAGCAGAAACCCTTCCTCCCTGTATTGCCTGCGGGCCTCGACTGATCGTCGGTGCTCGTACTTGGTCGAAAGGGCGTCCCCACATTTTGGCGGGAGTAATCTACAACATTGCTCCCAACCAATGGCATCTTTAACATTCCTGATTCTTTCATTTTATCCCATGTTACAGAATCGTAACAATCCCAAGTCAAACCCTTGTTATGTTCCTTTTCTTTCCTGAACAGATTGTCATAACAAAACCAATGGTTACCTTGATACGCTGTCGAGTAACCCATAATTCGTGATTGATAAATGGGAAATTCAGAAAGCAACTCGGGCCTACGTACCCCCAAAATCGATGTAAAAATACCCCACGCATTGCCCCAGTTGCCAATATTCTCATTTACCTTAAAGGCGGCCATTTTTGCGCGCCAAACACTCGGATGCATTAGGTCCTTCTGACTTTTAACATGCTCCACCTCATAATGATCAACAAGCAAGGAGAAAATATTCACGTACTCCCCAGCCCAGATCTTTTCTTTTATAGCTAAAGGCACATGTTGTCCCAATCTCTCCCTACGAGAGGGTGCTGACTCGTCCCTTGCAATCGGCAATGGCCGCTTACCTGCACCGGACGCAGCTTCGGCCGCTTGCGGCTTGTCTATTCCCGCCAACGGCGCAGTCACTTTAGCTGCATCTCTCTTCTCACGAAGCCCTTTTATCAGCGCCTGTGCCTCGGCAGCCGTGGCGCCATCACTACTATCCCCCAACCAAGCTGCTAGCTGTGCTGCCAGCTCGGGGGGCATGTCTTCTTTGGATGTCGGGGTGACGACAACGGGGATTGGATTCCCCTCCGTTGGTACTGGGGTCGGCGCCTCGAGCGGTACAGAGGGGACCGGGACGTCTCCACCGGCTGGAACCCTTCTCGGCCTCTTAGGTCTCCCTCCAGCCGGCGCAGGGCCCGAACCCTCCTCCCCGTCCCGTATCGCCAACCGTTTCTTTATGTCGGACACGTCTTTGCAAAGGGCCCGCACCATCTGGTCGGTCGTCATTCTCTTTGCGACTTTCTTTGGCATTTCTCCGACGAAGTATCTAGAAGACAAAGAACAAGATCAAAACGCTCAAAATTGGCTCTTCGTTCTGTCCCGAGCTCACGGGTAGCGAGGAGGTGCAGCTTCGGAGCACAAGAACAAGAGGACGTCTTCTGGTCTTGCGTCTCTTTTTATCCGTCTTCAGGGCGGGCGAGAACCCGCCCCTGCCTGCCCCTAGGGCGGGGCTGGCTACGTCGGTGTCTAGGCCAGCCCACTCTAGGGCGGGAAAAGGCGCGCCCCGGCTACGCCGCTTCGGGCATACCAGCCGAGACGCGCCTCCCGCCCAAAAATGGCTTCCCGGGGGGATCGAGGCACTCCACCATACGTTCGGGGGGACCGAGTGGTCGCCCCTTTCCAAAATATAGACAGAGTTAGTTACTGAAACTGTAGTTGCTGGGGCAACGTTTGCTGAGGCATTAGCCAAGCTGTGACTGGATTGCAAACAGGTAGCCAAATCTCCGAAATTAGTTATCACAACTTAAGGCTGCTAAGAAAACTGCTGCGGGGAGAAGGAACAGGCTAGGAACAACAGATACAACTAGAGTAATTTGTGCTAAACAAATACTTTTTCGAAGTATTGGAATACAATCATTTAAGATGCTAGCCTAGAAGAGGGTTCCATTGAGTTTTCTAGATATTGCCAAAGATTTATAGTCCACTACAACTGTTTTTTTTACCAACTTTTTCTCTACACCTGTTTAACTTGTAATAATCATATTTTATCACTTAAGGAATGAACTCCATCCTGGTCTACGTGGGGCATGAAATTCTGGAGAACTACTTTCCCTTTTCATGGAAGATGGAGAACATCCAGTCTCATGCTGAGCACTTAACCCAGAACTTGCTTGCTACATCACTGTGGGTCTTCATCGCTTATGTACTCTACAAAAGAAGGATATTCTGGAAGATATAATACAGAAAGCATCCTCAGAACAATACAGGCATATGTTGGAATTCATAACGTACTGAAGTTGATCTTCTACTAAGACGTTTATTGATGAAAAGGGACCATAATTGTGACATGTAGTTTTACAAAAAATGCTTATAACTTGAATATACCTTTAAAGAGTGTGTACGAGGCTTGATATTACTTGGTAAAATTAGCATGTTTGTTTCAGGAATTAATGAGTGAGTGTGTGAAAGTAAATCTGTTTTAATTGTTCAGAGATTATTAACTTGTTTTTAAGTTGTCCCTTCCACGGATCTGCTGTGATAGAATTAGGAGCACTGATCCTTTCGAGATTGCCGCACTATTGGTGTAACATTCAAAGCATGCACACCTGTGTAGTGCTGTAGATACTGAGAACACATCTATCTCTTCTTTTCCATTAAACACAGAGTAGAGTTTTCAGAATATTTGCCTGCCATATCTCCATGTGGTTCTCTTCTCTGTTCCAAGAGGATCAAGTGAGTATTTTTTCTAATTATGGATTAAACGTTCTCTGATTTTTGAAGCCGCCACATTTCTTCCCACATGTGCCATACTGCAGCAGAGAAAATGCAATAATGGTACAGAGCTCATATCTTTTACTGATAATTACAGAATCAAAGTTTAACCAAAATCAGTTTAGGGCACCTAACCCCTTCACACAGCTTACTTTGCATAACCAGGCACCAGCGCCAAGAGATACATTTTGGTAGTGTGCGCCTTAAAACAGCCTTCTGTCAGTCAACTAGGGGGTATGTGGCCAACAAGACTCAGTCATTGTGCTGGGTTTTTCCTCACTTTCGGAGAGAAGTGTGCTATATTTGGAAAGGGAGTGTGCATGTGCAGTAAATGTAGTTTGCATATTTTTCCCATCCCACAGAACAATTCCTTAGTACCATTCTCACAAGAGAAACCCAAGTTGGAGATGGTTTAAGGAGGTTGACTTGTAGACCTTTTCATCACTTATTGATTTTGTATGCTCCCTGCAAGTCATAGGTGTGAGTTCAGACTCGCTGACTAAATCTCTCATCCCTTTACATTTAATAACGGGAATAGCACTGAGTAAAGTAATAGGCGTGTCTGAAATGCAGCTTTAAGGGTGGGCACATCTATTGCAGCCAACACCACGTTGTGCTATGTCAGGGGTGTTTATTAACCTGCTTTTCAGGAGATCAGATAAGTATTTGGATCGTCAGAGTGGCAATTGCAGTTAGAGGGCTTGCAGGTTTAGCTCCCCTCAGGAAAGCAAAACTAGTACATTCTACGCAAACCCCTTGCCCATCATGTCTCCAGTTGCCACAGGATTATTTTGGCATAGTGACTAAAAACAGTGTCTTACATTTGAGTAGTTTTGATCAAATACTTATATGTGATTTTCAGAAATTATTCAGTCTGCTCATTCTGAATCAACTCAGACAGCATCTCTTTCAATCTGTTAATTCTGAATCCATACAGATAGCGTCTCCTTTCTGTTAGTGGCAGGTATGAAGCCTAAAAACGAGGTCCCCTTGCAGGCTTTTGGCTGTGACAGGGCTCTGCAAACACATGTGAAAAATAAAGTGTCAGTAAGGTATGTTCTTTCCCTGAAGGATACTGTTTAGGAACACTGCAAATAAGTCTCCTAGTAGCTTGACGTTGATCTGCCAAGGCCAAAAGCAGTAGATGTGAAATGCACTGTCTTGACTTATACTTATTCACTGCTGTGGTGGAAAAACTGTACTACTTATGCATTTAGGGGCAAGAGTCCCTATCTTTTTGGCAGGCTTAGCCATGATAGTCTAGTCTTGTGGGTTATCTAGCCTCTACACCACCTGTCTATGTTCTTTAATAGCTACCCAGCTGACTCTTAACACTATAAGATGATGAGAAACTAGAGGTTCATTGCTCCTATGTGAGATTTCGGCGAAGGGATTTACTTCAACTACAGTCACCTTACATGTCCGGATCTCAATCAACCTAATTCCTTCCTGGTATACAGAGGAAAGACAATTGTGCCATTGAACCTGCTGAGATCAGTTAAGTGTACTAGATATGTCCTTTTAAGGTGAGTGTTTCTTCTGTTTTTGATTAGTGAAACAGTTCTTACTGATGTTAATACTAACAAGTTTGCTGCTAGCAATGCGGCTTACACCTTTATCCTGTTATACTTTGTTTCAGAGCTATGTCTTCCAGGAACTTATCCTGTTTCTATGTCTAAACAAAGCCACACTCAGGCTTACTAGGTCCATTTGAAGAAGGTTACTCCTGCTCCTGCATTTCATCTGAAATTAAATGGATCACTTAAAACTTTAGAATGTGAGATGTTCAGGAGGAAATTTGATTTTTGTGCCTACCCGTTTATGATTTGTAAGTGTAGTCATAGTTTGTGTATTACGCTCTAGTTCACCATTGTTACTTTCAGGCTTTATCATTGGATGTGAATCTGATATATAATGTGTTTGTTCCAGGCACATATTTTTAATTTGTTTACTAAGAAATTTCTTGTATCTATTGTAAACATTTGTAATGGGTATTTGTGTTTAAATGTACTATCAAAGAACGGGAGTCACTCTTTATGATAATACCATCATAAGGAATTCTGATACTTTCTATATACAAATAGAGTCTAAACAATGCATAGGGTTTTTTTTAATATAACTTGTTTTTTAAATTATTTACGCTTACATAAAATAAAAGAGTTTTTAAGATAGCGAATGTAAAAAAAAACATTAAGAAAAGATATACAAGTATAAATATGTGGCAATTTGTCATCTAGTCGTTTTGCTTTGGTTTACAAAGTTGTTGAATCTTGATTGGGAAGCCAGTGTTTTCCTGATCTGACTCAAATTTATGTCAACAATAGTTTAGCTAAAAGTATAGGTTGACTGGCCTCCATCATATGGATAATAATGATAAGAGTCAATGCACATTGCACCATGTTTCTGTTTTTTCCCTCTGGAACAGAGAATTGTTGTTCCTAGGAAGGAAAACAGTAATTCATCTGTTCTGTTGTTTGTTTGCACTGTGAAGCAGCATGCCAAAGCGGCTAATTTGCTTTAAGTGTACATACTATGTGTTAATGAGCGCTTGTGCCTTCTACAGAGGCTTATTATTTTCAAATCCCTCAGTGGGTTTTAGATGGTTGTTTGCATTTTCTACAAATAGAAGTATGATCGAGGGATTGTTTAATTGCCAAAATTACTATGTAGAAAGCTTGCAGAGTTTGTGCTGCTGAGCAGACACCTGTATCGTAAACTCTGAAGTACAGCAGTTGGTGCTTTAAACTGATGTCCAAATGTAATATAAGGGAATATTTAATACATTTTCATTTTTGGATGTAAATTGATTACTCGGATGAGTACCTGAGGGAAACAGAAAAAAGATTTGATAAACTTATGGATGTGTCAATTTGTGATACTTCTGAATTGCTGTTGATGGTGATTTGGGAGCCAGGATCCTGAAAATATAGTGTATGGTAAAAATAGTGGGACATTTTTATAGCAACTGTGTGCAGATATAATCTGTTTAGGTGACAATGTTGCACTTTATGGAAAAGCTAATTTAGCATTTTGCTGAAAAGGTTCTGCTTTTGTGCAACTTCCTAACCTTATCTCTAAGACCTTGAAAAAGGATATCGTAGGCCTGCAAAGTGCTAAATTAAAATGGCCTAATCTTGTTTTTAAGTTTGATATAATAAAGTTGTTTGTGGTGAATGTATATGCAGCTATTGTTGCTTTTCATGAAGTGTCCACTCCTGTATTCTACTTAATTTTGTGATAGTTGTATGTTTACCATATATTATTACTAAGACCTTGGAAAAATGTGCGCAAGGTCCAGGAGGTTGTTAAGGGTGTTATTCAGCTAATCTAACATGATAGTTTGAATATTTGTTAATTGATAGTGGAGTAACCGGTAGCCAGTTACAGTCACAATGAGGAAATACCATGACCATTTTGTGATCAGGAGCATTAATTGCACAACTGCTGTGCATTAAGTGCATGAGTAATTTGTCAAGAGGAGTATTTGATACCACAGTGATAATCATTTAAACCTAACAGCATGTTTGTCTGAGTGGATGATTCGTGGATTCTGAACTGCTGCTCGACAATTGTGACCACCTTAGTATATAATGGCCCGCGTCACAAATCAAACATGTTAGTTGACAGACTTGCATCATTTGCAGGAAAAACAGGCTTAGGAAAGATAATACCTTATATGTGTCACAAACTGAGACCCCTAGTACACACTTAAGTAAATGAGAATGGAAAATAAAATGTCCTACTCAAACAACCTCTTATCTAAAAGATTTTTACTCTTACAATCTGTTACGTGAAAGGTTGCATCACACACCACCAGCGAGGGACAAGCTGTTTAATGTTTGTGACTAAAGAGTACAACAGGCCACTGTGCAGTCTGCATTGTAAATATGATGCTTCCTAGGAGGGTTGAGGGGGGGTTATACAGGTGCAAATATGTTCACCTAAATTGTATCAACATTTGATTCCAAATCACTTTCAGGAATGAATTAAGAACGAAAGAAAGAGAGCGCCTCATCTGAAACTTGAATGTAGTGAAGTCATTCATAAAAGTTCTATACCCCCGGCAGGGTCTTCGTTCCTCGAATATGCTTCTAGCATCTGTTCCCAGGTTTAGTTTGAAACGTAAGGGTGGCAGCTCCTTGTCCTATCTTGCTGCAACCTACTGGAATTCCCTGCCTCTGGATTTGTGTAATCTTAAGAACCCTTCTCAGTTTAGGAAAAAGCTCAAAACTTTTTTGTTCAATTATCTTGTTTTCTCTTCTACGTTTTTGTTTTCTTTGACTCTTGGGCTCGCACTGGGACACTATTGAGTAGTAGTGCATGCTACAAATCCCTAAACATAAACGTAAAAGACATTTTGAAAATAATTATGTTTGAGTTTTTTGGATGCCTTCACTGACCTGTAATAGATTCATGTCTAAAAGATGCATTCTTAGACATTTCCTTGATTGGTTTAGTAAAAAGTTATAATTTCTGGTTGACGCCTACCGTTATTAGTTCCACATAGCAGTTGGTCACTTTAGTGCCTGTCATAGTGGGAAGGAAGAGAATCTCAAGAAGAGCATCTTCTCTCTGAACCCAACACCATCTATTGCTATTGTATCTGGGCCTTACAGCAGTGCTTAATTTGTAAACTAATAAGTGCCAGGGCCACCGTCAGGAGGCAACTGCAGATTGCATTACCTAATGCCCCTGCCAGAGCTGCCAGTGACAGTACCAACATAACTACTAACCATCACACTCCTATAAGGGTGACATTTCAGACTATTCCAAGCACCCCAATGCTATAAGAATGGCTGGGGCAGCAGGTATTAGTCATTTTTACTGTATATTGAATGAATAACCAGCTGTTGTTGAGTTAGTCTCTAATTTAGACAAGCAGCGCCACAATGTGGCAGATTGTCATAAGTCCCTGTGTTGACAATTAAGTGCTGGTGCTGAGCATCAAAGACCAGCGGCTCAAATTAAGCACTGCCTTACAGTCATGTAGAAAACTACTTTCTGTGACTCCTGTCAACACCAGTAGTGGTTACTGACATTCCTGAATATGGATACAGTTTGCCATTTCCTCATTCAGAGCAGGAGAATGTGCTATAGTTCATAACCTCCTATCTTGAAGAGAATCCCATTACCAGCTTGGTGGTTCCAGCTTGATATCCTAGCATTCCCCAGTGTCGTACCACAACGTTGTCTGTGCATGAAACTGGTCTTGCTGTTGCTACTTTCTCATTACAAGACCAAACTAACATTGTCCTCTATAGCAGAAGCTCAGCTTTACCCATTCTTTCTTGGTAATAAAGCATGTCAGTATGGAGTACGGACGTCATCTGCAGAATGATTTTGCTGGGGCAAGCACTGCAATTAACAAAATCACAGGGTTTTATACCATACAATATCCTTTTGCTATCTATCAGTCAGAAATGGGGCTTTTTGATACATTACGAATCAGAAATAAGATGGGGCATGAAAGGGGCGTAATCCTCCCCTGTGAGGGTCACAATGGAATGGATCAGTGCTTGTGGTTGCAAACCATTGATCAGATACCAAAGTTCAAAGGAGATGGTATGTGACATTGGGACAGCTTCCCCTTGAGTAATTGTGCTGGGTAGCCTCATGAGAAGAAGATAGCGCTCCAGGGTCCCAATGCTGGCTTGTCCCGATGTGGTGCCAAATGGGATAGTTCTTTTTAAGCATCATATGTCCCGTAAATGGACATTAGCTGCTTAAAAAATGTTTCCCCTTTGGGAAAGTAAATGCAGGGATGGTGGTCGGCTGTCTCTTACCAGCCATCATCCCTGCATTAATGTGTCACAAATAGCATTCTGACTAAATATTATTCATTAGGCAGGTCGTTTTGTGACGTGACCTATTAGTACATGGTCACATCGCAGAATTACACCAAGCCCTAGGTTCCTTGTTATCATCTCAGAAGTGGTGCGGACAGATAGTTCTGATATTTTTTGTAGCTTTAACTCCTACTCACAATCATTGATGGGACTTCACTTTTTACCCCAACAAACGGGACTTATAAACTGACTGGTTCACATAGACCTTTTCCTCACAAAGGTCTAGTTTTGCTCATTACTGCAAAGCAGAGCAGCATAGATCATAATCGGTATGGTAGCTACTTCTATGTTTTTCAAAAATAGCCCATGATTCCTTCCGTCACCTCGACTTTGAGCAAGTAAGTGGGCTCTGACTAATGGGATCGGCCTAACAGTTTTATCACTCGCTGGAATTAAACATTATTTGGTGGGCCAGCTCCCAAGCAGACCGGGTGTCTTCGGGTTTGGGGTTTTCAGGCTGTTACAACTAACTATTCGCAGTCTTGGAAATCAAGTGTTACTTCATGTGTTCCATCACAAGAAGGTCTCTGGGTGCTGCTATTCTGCTGATGTTCCCTCTATTCCCCTTATAGCACCCATAGTTTGATGAGTTCCCTACTCCCACTTGTGCCTGGACCAAACATATCTCCAGGCTGTACCGCAGCTGTCATGGAGACATGTCCTATTGTCACGGGGGGAGATTTCTCCACATGCATGCTTTAGGACACCCTTCTAATATTCATATATAACTTTATAAACTACCAGATCTCCTCAGAGAGAGAGAATACATGTAGGTTACCCATTCATCAATAGCCATAGATGTAAGCCTTGGTGATAGGAAGCTCCTCACAAAGGAACAATAAGGCATCCAGTGAAATAAATGTGCCATGTGGTGAAAGGGAAAATACCCTTTTATGCCAAAGCTAGTGCGAGATTATAATTAAAATCAGAACATACTTTGAGTTATTTAACTAGCCTGTGAAATTCTGGGCTCATGTGAAACTTTGACATTCTTTTTCGTTTTGGGCTCAGTTTAAGAAAAGGGCTTCTATTTTTGTTCTAGTTTATTGGTCAGCAGCTTGTCCTATATCGGGTACTGAAGAATTTTGATGGTACTTATTCTTCTTGGGACAAAGCCACTATATAGGTATTCGTGAGACATATATATAATCAACCGGAGAAAAGGGTTATATGAGGCTACTTTTTTGTCCAATATGGAAAAGCACCGCTTTGTAAGTCAATCCCATCCAAATCAAAGAAACTAGACAACTCTCTTAGTGTCTTCACATACAGACGCTGAGTCTTGGTATACATTTTCAATGCTCATTTAATGATCCGTTTTAGGAAAAAAGCCAGCCAACGCGTTTCGTTCTGAAAACAGAACTTCTTCAGGGCGAAATAGTTGTTCCAATGCACATTGATTTCCAGTCGTAAAAAGGTGGGGGGGCGGAGGGGGAATCCTCTGTATCCTTATGCTCCTTTATGTTCCTTATATTTCGAATTCCCCAAACAGAGCTTCAAATTAGAAATAATGTATTTTCCCCACTCGGATATTAGTCATTTTGCTGTTGCGTAGTAGTGCTAGGAACCAGGTAGTTTCAAAGCAATTCTTTATCTAATGGCAAAGATCTTAAGAGCGCAGGTCCATCCAATAAGGTACGATGTGTATATTTTCTATGTTTCACAGTCCAGAGCAATGAATATCAAACCGGTTTGGATGGGATTGACTTACAAAGCGGTGCTTTTCCATATTGGACAAAAAATTGACTTTTTACCCCAGGTTTGGGTGATGCTCTTAGGACAGGGAGCATTTGGAAATAGCACGCCAGAATTTGAAGACTAATTTGAGTGGTGAACTTAGGATTGGTGCCTTTCTTTCCCTTGACAGGTCCTCTGTCCAAAGTGTTGTTGTATAAAAAGGTATATGAGGCTACTCTTCAACCCCTAATTATCAGATTACAACAACAAAAGAGTGCCTGATGCTGTGAATTCGCAGTGACTGTCACTGCGAATTCACAGCATCAGGCACTCTTTGTTGTTGTATTCGTGAGACATAGGCCAGTTATTGACGGCTGTAAAGAATATCTGTGACCTGATCTAAGCTTCTGTTGTATTGATATTTCTTTTGAGTGTTGTTCCTCAGTTTGGTGAGGCAATATTACCACACCTGGTTGTGCATTGACATTCTGTTCTTTTCGACGAGAGAAAGTAATGAAAAGAACATGTTAATTATGCGATCATGTTCTTTTTCCCTAGGAATTGGTCACTCCCAGTATCTCTCAATGGATTTCGCCATAATCTTTCAGCTTGCACTATTCTGACCTCAAATTTATTGACTCGGTTGCCATGGTAACAGTGCTTTCAATACAAATAGGACATCTAAGTGAACATCAAATGCCTCCTCTAACTATATGCAATTAGGACTTAGTTAATTTCACTTGGATACTAATATATTGTTGTACAAAATGTTTTTTGTTGTGTCAGTGTGAGAAAGATGCACAATGTGAGCCGTAATGCTTTTTATTGGAGCTATCATAGGAGTGCAAAGATAGAAATGTTGCTTTCAGTGCCACACAGGTCCCTTCTTCAGAGGATGCATGGCAGGTTAAATCAACTCAGTTCTGTATTATGCGAGCAGAAAGTTGTTTTTATTTTCAAAAATTACTGCAGTCAGAAGAGCTGTTCACCCAAAAAACAATGCATGGCTTACAGCTTTCCTGCTACATTTCTTTAAAATAAAAGATGGCATTGCTTACAACATAGAGACCTGTGTTGCCTACTGAGTCAATTATTATATTCTGAACATTACACATATATTTATTCACCTTGTATTGTATGCTTCCTTTAATGTCAGCAGTAAGTAAATTTATGAAGAACTTCGTATTGTACTCATATTTTGTAAAATAGCCTTATAGCCCGCTGTTGGGGTTATACCGGTTGTTAAAGGCCCTGAAGCCAAATAATATGCCTGAGCAGCACGAGAGGGCCTATAACGAAGGAGAGGAACTTTAACAACCGGTGCTGCCCTACGCAGAAGAGATATAAGGATATTAGAACATTCCACCCACTGAGGATAGAATGTTCTAAATTAAAAAGGGAGAACAGAAAGACAAACATCGGAATGTTGGAACAGAAGACTTACACCAGGCATTATAAGCCCGGAGCCTCTCCATTGTCTTCAATGTAGCCCTCAACATTCCAATGTCTAATACTGTTGTGCACAAGATAAGAGGTATAATTTATTTTTGTAGAAACATGTCTCGTCATCATTAGAAATGCAATACCTATTATGTTACATACCTTAACTTTGCAAGTTTTAAGCAATTGTATAATGTCATGCATGACAACGTCTTTTACTTCTTGTTGCACTCCCCACGGCATTTATATACATTAATAAAAATCACATTTCTAGAAAATAAATTTGTGGTTGTTTATGCACAGCATGAATATGTTGATTCAGTAGAGACATGTGCTCAATAAGAATGACAGTTTATAGTAGTGCGGTTCAGCCTGTTACGTGTTTAAAGTAAGAGGGGGCTTAACTAAAGTCTTAATAATATTTTTATTTAGCATAATTGTGGAAGACCGGACACAAAGCACACACAAAGCTGCTAACTGTGGTACAAGTCAGTCAGTAAGACTAAAAAAATAGGTTGGGAGCCAGCCAACAATAATGTGCTTCAAAGAAAAAAAAGGTAAAACAACCAGTTAGCTTGCTGGAATGTCAAAGGCATGCCAAAACAAGGATGCAGGTTTGTGCTGGAGAACCAGGATGTTGGTGAAGGAAGAGGTAGGAATTGGTGGGTGGAGGTGTGTGAGTGAGGTAGTTAGGGTGTGTCATATTGGTGTATTGACTTCCCTCCCTTCTTCCTGATTCTCCTGTTATCGCTCGCTGCATTCCTGCTTCATGCCATGTTTGCAGTGAACTCTGCAGGGGCAGGCATGGCACGGTAAGAAGCACTCAATGTTTTGCCCTCACAGAAGCTGAGGGTGATTGGACCAGCTAGTGGCCTCTTTAGGAAGTTCATAGTACTGACCTACAGAGTCCTTGGGGGTGTTGAAGCCCAGATCCTCGTGGGGCATGTGTTGCATGTATTACAACACGAAACGTGAAATAACACTGAGAAGCTAAACATGTTGATAGTGGATTTGATTGATTAGTGGTGGCTAGTTAAATTAACCCTGAGCTCATCCAAACTATTAGATGGGTCTGTCAGTTGTTTCAAGAGGTCGGAAGGCAGGTCCATGGCAACACTAAAGGCATCATCGCCCAATAGGAATCACTTTGGGCCATATGGAGATAACAGCAGTTATCCCTTCTAGGGTCTCCTGCTGGAATTAGTAATTCCAATTCAGCAACAATTGGGCAAAAGAGATACTGACTATATTCATAGTTAGATGACAGAGGGATGATTACACAAGACTGGGTATTTATTAGTCAAAGGAGAGATGTGAAGTACTCACAAAGCACACCAGCGAAGTGCCAATGGAATATCAGCTGCAAGCAAAGTTGTTCTGTTGAGAGCAGATTAGTCTTTATGTCAAATAAAAGTTCCATTTGGACACCTTAATATAAAGACACCAATTCTTTCAGACAACTAGACAGATATTATTCAAACATAAAGACCTATCACTTGGAGCAATGCAGTAAATAACAAAACAATTCTATAAAAACAAATAAATTCAGTTTGCACAGTTTATTTATGTATTTAAAAACAATTAAAAAAGAGACATATTTAAAAATGAAAATTGAAATTGGGAACACAGACAATATAAAGAAGGAACAAATCATGCACAAAAATTCATCAAATACATTTCCTAAAACTAGAAAGGGAGGTACAAAATAAGGGTTGATATTCCGCAACAGTCAGAATAATCCTTGATCAATGTATATTGTGCTTCTCCCTTTATTTCAACGCGTTTCAACGGACAAATAAAATATAGCCGCCTTCATCAGGAATATATTAGCTGTCTTTCCTTTTAGCTTCAGTTTTATGTGCAGGGTTATAATTGGATTATGTTATAGTTTTTCTGGAATCTAAAACAAAATTTGTTTGAATTTCAGAAGTTTTTGGGAAGACAGCTAATATATTCCTGATGAAGGCGGCTATATTTTAATTGTCCGTTGAAACGCGTTGAAATAAAGGGAGAAGTACAATATACATTGATCAAGGATTATTCTGACTGTTGCGGAATATCAACCCTTATTTTGTACCTCCCTTTCTAATTTTAGGAAATGTATTTGATGAATTTTTGTACATGATTTGTTCCTTCTTCATATTGTCTGTGTTCCCAATTTCAATTTTCATTTTTAAATATGTCTCTTTTTTAATTGTTTTTAAATACATAAATAAACTGTGCAAACTGAATTTATTTGTTTTTATAGAATTGTTTTGTTATTTACTGCATTGCTCCAAGTGATAGGTCTTTTTGTTTGAATAATATCTGTCTAGTTGTCTGAAAGAATTGGTGTCTTTATATTAAGGTGACCAAAGGGAACATTTATTTGACATAAAGTCAGTTCTGGTACCCTATCCCTTTGGTTTTGGGTCCCTCTCTCTTTTATTAGAGAGAGCAGATTAGTGCCTTAGATCTATCACAATACATTTACGTGTGTTTGCAGCTGGGATTTAATCTGCCATGCACACCTTATTCAGTATACAAAACACAATTGTGACCAAAAATATGTATGTTCTAACGTGCACTTTTCTATATAATCCGGCAATGAGCAGTTATGTCCTGGGTCGCACGGTATAAAAAGGAAAGGATCTATAGAAATACATCTTGCAATGCTGGTTCTCCGATGTTTTAAAAAATAGGAAACTTACCTTAAGACAGGCAGAACGAGCCTGGAGATACCACTATCTTCCTGATAAGAGGGCTATCTATGTAGCCCTCCAGAAAGATTATAAAAAGGAGATTACTCGAGCCAAGGAAGCCTATTTCTTGGATAAAGTTCTTAACTCCACTAACAAATCTAAAGAAATTCTTTCCATTGTGGATGAGCTCTCCAAGCCTGATAGGATTATGCCAAAGCCAGCTCCAACACAGAATCTTTGCGACTCCCTTAACTCCTTTTTTTATTGAAAAAATTGCAGTTATTAAAGCAAGTATTCCTCCTTCTAGTCCCCCTATGTACGATTCGAACAATGGTCAGAATGATTGCCATCTGTATCATATTCCTCTGATCTCAAAGGAGGCTTTTTTAGCATTAATTTAAAAAGTTGACTCGGGCTCTCCCTCTGATTGTTGTCCCCTTCACATCCTTCGAGAAGCTTTTCCACTTGTCCTGATCCCCCCTCTCTTTTCTTAACAATTCACTTAATTCAGGGATTTTTCCTGCTGAATTTAAAAATGCAGAAATGATTCCCATTTTTAAAAAAACGGGAGTGGACCCGGCTGTATTGAGTAATTACTGCCCCATTTCCCTTTTGCCTTACTTGGCCAAAGTCCTGAAGGAACATGTGGCTAGTTGTCTGAGTTCATTCATTGAACAGCATAAGATCTTGGACCCCCATCAGGCAGGTTTTTCGACCTGCCCACTCTACGGAATCGGTCATACTGTGATGGATGAACTTAGAAAAGGGTCCGATAATGGTCTTTTTGGATTTATCAGCAGCCTTCGACACGGTCGATCACAAGATCCTGATCGACCGTGTCAGAAGTGCGGGGATTAAGGGGCTGGCGTTAAGTTGGCTTTCTTCTTTTCTCAGCAACCGCTTTCAAGCAGTGCGGCTGGCCAACTTTTCTTCCAATAAGAGGGAATTGACCTGTGGAGTCCCTCAGGGCTCCTCTTTATCTCCTCTTCTGTTTAATTTGTACCTGCTACTGTTAATTCGTTCCCGGGGAGAACAAAGGGTTGGGACTTTTAATTATGCTGACGATCTTCAATTGATGTTTGAAATTGATTTGTCAGCATCTTCAATTACCCACTTCCAATCGACTATGGACTTCATCAGGGATTGGATGAATGATAACCAACTTAAGCTCAACCCTGATAAAACTGAGCTGATCCTCACAGGTGGATCTTCCAATCCTTGGAACACTAATTCCTGGCCGGTGTCACTAGGCAACCATCCGGAGCCGATAGATTCAGCTAAAAGTCTGGGCATCATGATTTCGAACGATCTGTCAATGAATGCCCAGATACGCTGAGTAGTCTCTGCGGGCTTTTTCCAACTACGGAGGACAAGAAAGATCAGCAGATTCTTGTCTAGGGAGGCGTTGACCCTGGTTGTCTTAGCATTAGTGATTTCTCGCCTGGATTATGCCAGTTCTCTCTATTGTGGCATCCCGGCTTACCAACTCAGACGTCTTCAGCTGGTTCAAAACCAAACCGCAAGACTTATATTCTCTCAACCGAAATGGCAGCATGTGACACCTATAATGAAAAATCTACATTGGCTTCCTATTGCCAAAGGTGTGTCTTTAAACTGGGATGTACCATTTTTAAAGCTTTGTCCGGTAGCAGTCCCGCTTTCATTTCGGCAAAAATTCAAAGATATATTCCTTCTCGGGCGTTACGCTCTTGTCAGCAAAACCGGCTGATTATTCCCTCTTTTAAGCGCAAAAAGCTAGGTGGCCTTCGTTTTGCTGTTATAGGCCCACAGTTCTGGAACTCTCTCCCGGTAGAGATTAGACTGATTCCAACGTATGGACAGTTTAGAAAGATGCTCAAGACCTTTTTGTTTGCTCAAGCCTACAACATGTAATCTTAGCTTTCCATAAACTCTTCTTTCTGCCTTTAGCGCCATGAAACCGCCTGGGGAACGTGCTCTTTATAAGTGTTTTTAACATAACATAACATAACAGCATGGAAAGTATCTTTGGGGACCTGGTCTTGCCATTTGGAGTTTTGTTGGAGTCTTTTTGTTGCAGGTTATGTTTGCCAGTTTCACTAAAGATGTGATCAATTTTCTAGAAGATTTAAGGATGCCTAGATATAAGGGGTAATAAACAAGACAATTTGGTTCTCAAAAACCTCTCTAAAACACATAAGGTAATTCTCTTTCTCATGTGGTGTGCACTTAGTTATTTCTAGGGTTTCGGCTCCTTTCACGAATGGGCTTTGGCCCCCGGATCCCTGGTGTATAACCTGCCATGCACTATTTGTGACTTCACATGTTATATCACTCTTTACATGTTAAATTGCATCATTGATGACACCACTCAGGATGAAACAACTACACACACTTGCCAATCATTGAAGAAGCACTTTGACTTATAAATTTCCGAACCTATTGGCTTTGATAAAGTTTCTTTCTGGATCGTGTACTTTTCTTCTCCTAGGGAGTTCAACCTGGTTAATGAAATCCTTAGCTCTGACATGTACCTTTTATCTGAAATATCTTGTTATGATTATCGGGTCAAAGTTTGACTGAAAGTAGAAATCTACTATGAAAAATGCTTCCTTAAAGGTTATTTGCTGCCTTTAGAATGGGCCAATCAAAGAAAGATTTGACGAAGACTTGAGGAGTCAGAAGATGGATTTTTTCCACTAATGAAATTTTCAGTGCGTAATATATGGGTGAAGTTATCTTTGTTGAAAGAGAACGGTTCTCACATAATTAAAACGCTCCAGATAATTAATGATACATATTAACATACCATAGTATACCCCAATAAGGAGATAAAACACATCTCGAGAAATTCTACTGAAAAATGCCTGAAAGGATGCACAGACATTGTATGGCCTACTGAAGATATCTTAAGAGTTGGACCGGCACAGATGAGTTTCAAAGGCTGCTTCCATTCACCCCCAAAGCAAACTCATAATATGAAACGCTCCGTGAAGATCTCACTTTATGCAGCAACAGGAACTCATGAACCAATGGAATGGCAAGTTCATCTGCTTATTATAATGAAGACAGTCCTGATGTACATTTTAAGGTACTCTTGATGATACTTAAGGAGGTATTTTAAAGCCAACCCGGCTGTTCTGAGGAGAACGTTGCAGCTTATGTTTCAATTGGTCCTCTGTTAGAGCCACAAATATTTCGCGATTGTAGATTCAGGAAAGTGAGATCAATGGGCAGAGTCTTTTCTCTTCAAGTGACTTGGTGTCAGACTCTGCTCAGGGGTCCACAGGGCATACAAGGGATGCTGGGCCGGGCCCCAATAGTGATGGATGAGGGCATTTGACATCGTTGTGTAGAGGTCCCACCTTCTATGGCCCTGCAAACTGGGTCAAGTATTCCCTTCCCACACTTTTCTCTCAGGATAGCGACGGCGAGCAGTCAAAAGGGTCTCAGGGAGGAAGTATGGGAGACCAGAGCACAGAATTCAACATTAAATGTCATATTTTGCAAATGAATGCTCACCTTTTAGTGAAAAGGAAAGTATCATAATCTCACAGCAAAACGAAATACTACATAGCTCAACTGTGTTGTCCCTTGAAAGTTTGTACTTCTATTTGTGATCCTACACTCATTCAGTACCCTCCCCTTCCTATTCGAGTTTCCTAATGGGTATGCCCCTTGTTTGTAGCAAAAATTAGGCAAAAGTGCATTTAACTCAAAACTACCCCACAGCGTTCCCCCATTCATGTTGACCTGGCAAAATACTTCAATTTGTATAACAGTATTTGCGTTTCAGCCTCCCCTTCCATTCACAGTTAGGGCCCTCTTTTAGTTTTGTCACTGTAGATGCAGTGATGGAGGTGGGTTTGGTGGGTGTGTTCAGGGTTCCTACTCGTCCAGCAATTGCTCTTGCACTGCAGGTACCGTGATGAAGACCTCACTTAGAGCTTGACCACTGGGTGGAATCAGTGCTATATGCTCATACGGCGACACCTATCTTCACAAGTAATGGGCTTACAGACTGGGTGCTTGGATATGGAAGATGAGATCTCCGGACTGGTTGTCAGTAGGTGGGCGTCTTCGGCAGTTGTGGCCTCTGACATGCTCAGGGCTTCTGCATCAGTTGCAACAAGGGATCATCAAGGTTGGCAGTGGCTGCTCCATTCTGTTCCTAAATCTTCTTGAATCTGTTTACTATCTGGGCACCAGAGAGTTTTTTCTACCATTGAATTTCTTTCTGAGACTGCTGCTTCCAGTTGCTTCATTACTCATTTTGGCTCCAGAGCTATATAATTAACCTGGAGCCATATTTTGGTAAATTGAGCTACAAACCTTATCTGGATGTCAATAGCTTTCACCAGCCCACTGCCTCCTTAACACCTGCTTTGGAAAGACATGACTATAGGAGAGTCATGACGCATCTGCATGACCTCCAGTCTCACGTCTTGCATAGGAATAAATAATGCTTGACCTTTCAAATTGAGTTCATAATCTTGAGTCAATGATTTCTTTAGCCGCTCCATCTCATTGCTTGGTTTTGGGATATAGCTTGTTTTCACTCTACCAAAAAAGTGCACAGCTCCCAAGATTCTTGCATTTGGATTAAACCTTGGTCCAGAGTTATTGGCAACTAGGTATCTCCGTAATAAGGCAGCAACCAAAGCATTCCTCTGCCCATTTATGTAAGTGATAAAAAGTAATACTGATTAAAAAATATGCCTAGCTGATATATATTTCTTAGAAATTGCAAATTTCGATGATTTCTTTCAAATTCAGGAAGAATATCAAACAGATAAAAGATGGCATTTTCTAACCTGTCGTCATCTTGAAGTTGAAGAAAGCAACCCGACAGCTCTGTCATAGGCATCGGTTTCGACAAAGTATTTCCTTATTGCATCTGGGTACCAGAGAATAGGTGCTTGGGTGAAGGCTGACTTGGGGTTATTGAAAGGTAGCTCTACTTGTGTCTCAACAAAGAACTTGTTGAAGAGGTTCCTTCTTGATTATAGTTTAGGTCACTGGTCAAGTGGTTGATGTTTCGGATGTATTGCCATTTATAAATGTGCTAGAAACAAAAAACACTGCATCTTTTTTACAGTTGTAGAAGTTGATGGGTCTACAAATGCTGCAATTTTTTAAGGATCCATAAAAATGCCTCCAGCATTAAGTCGGATATGCATGTATTCCATCCCAGCCGTTTCAAATTCACATTTGACCAATTTGCTCTACAGATGGTTTATTTTTAACCAGAACAGAACTTGAAATATGTGTTGGTGTGTCTTTACATCTTTGGAGTAGACAAGAATGTCATCCAGGATAACTTTAAGATCTCCAACTTTACTTGGAATCCTAAACATATAAAATATTTGGGCATTTGGTTCTCTCCCTCTAAAAAGACATCTATCTCTTTAAACATAGACAAATGTTCTGTCAAGCTTAAGGCATTGGTCGCAAGATGGCATCCCCTTCATCTTTCTTGGTGGGGTCGTCTGGACACAATAAAAATGATGTTGACTCCGATAGTTTTGTATACTCTTTCTAACATTCCACTTTCCATTCCGTCTAAATTCTTTCAAAAGATTAATTCTATTTTGACTTCTTTTCTATGGAACGCTAAAAAAATCAAGAATGGCGCTACAGAAATTGACAAGAGCAATATCTGAAGGCGGAATCAATTTGCCTCATTTCTCTAATTATCACAAAGCCTTTCAGCTATGACAATTATCGAATTGGATCGCTAATCAATCTGAGGATAAACCTCTCTGGGTGGATCTTGAGACCTCATTTTTAACTCCCTTCTCATTTCAGGAGCATCTTTACTTTACTCGCAAACCACAAAAGCTCCCTACCCCTATAATCAAACAATCATGTAAACTACTGTCCATTGCACCCCACTTAGTGGTACATAATTTAGACACTTTTCTCAACTCCACAATTTGGCACAATAAACAAATCCTTCTTAATAGGAAACCCATATAAAGGATTTTTCTTTTTTTTTTAGCTTTATTTTCCAGTTTTGCAATAAAAACATGACATTAAAGATACAATGCAGTCGGATGGATCAACATTTGTGAAGGAGTAATAAGACATATCCAATAAAAACAAAAGATACATGAAATATTAACAAAGAATAATGCGTTTTTTACCAAAAATAATATACATATCCAAAAACAATTTCAGAAAATATAATTCACATAACATGCAAGCAATTGCCCCGCAATCTGATCACAACGTCAGCGGAGATCTAACCCACACCCTCGGGGGTAATGCCGGCCTGCACCTGAGAATCATGCATCGCCCGGCACCTGGAGATATAGTCCCTGTATGGGCCCAAATGTCAATTGGCCTGGATGAGTAGGGAAGTAGAGTACTAAATTCCTCGCAATTCACATTGCCGAACGCAAGGCTATTCAACCAAGAGCATAGCGTGGGGGAGCGCGTTTGCTGCCCCACAACAGCACAATCTCCCGTTTGGCCAAGAGGAAACTCAGCGCAGCTAGCTTGCGAACCCTCCCTGGGAAGTTTGCCACATATCCTAGGAGTGCGATCTAAGGGGTAGGAAGGAGTTGCATGGACAATATGTCCCCCAAAGTGGAGTGGACGTTCAACCAATACTGGTGGATCTTAGGACAGGTCCAGGTAAGGTGCGCAAAGTCAGCAAGGGGCGCCAAACATTTCTGACAGTGGTGAGGCCTGGACTTGTCGATTCTGTGTATGTGGGCGGGAGTGAAATACATCCGGCGAAGGAATTTAAAATGGAGTAACTTATGGCGACTATTCAAGGAGACGTCACTTGTGGCCCTGCAGCAATGCTCCCACTGGTCGTCTAGGATCAGCCCCCTCAAGTCCGCCTACCAAGCAGCCCGGACCCTGGAGTCGTCTAAGGGTCTAAGTGATCCACACAGCCTATAAAGTTTGGAAATAAGATGTGCACCGTCCGGGTTTTGAATCAGTAGGGTGAGGGGAGGGGTTTCAACCGGGGCTACAGGAAAGGACGTGAACCCGGCTCTCAGAGCAGAGCGCATCCGAGTCAGGATAAATGTGTCCATAAAGGAACGTTCACTAAAGCAAGCTTTTTCCGTCGGTGAAAAGGCGTGTTCATCAGGGAACAAGTCCCCGAGCGTTTGTATATGAAATTTCTCCAAAGCGCGCTTGACCAAGGTTTCCCCGGTGATCGGAAGGATAGAAGAATTAGGCAAGGGCAAGGCAGGGGAATATAAGGAGTCCAATCCCAAAAGTCTGCGCAGTCTGTTCAAAGCCCAGCACGTGGTGGAAACCGTCTGGACGTATTGGGGGTCTCGAGGGAAACCAGAGGTAAGGAGTGTAAGAAGCTGTCGCGGGAGTACCAGGTCTGCCTCCGACTTTAAATATGGGATGCGAGCATCCGGGTGAAACAAAGCAAATGCATAGCAACACTGCGCGACTAAATAATACAAATAAAAAACTGGGACACCAAGCCCACCTCGGTCCGGCGGCAAAGTCAGGATCTTCCAACTGACCTGGGGCGTCTTGTCCCCCCAAACCAGGCGCAGCAGTATGGAGAGAAGCTGCGAGAAAAAAGTCTCGGAGCCACTTCGTGACCTACGACTCCAACGATCCAATAGCGCTGCCATAATTAAGGCGGATTATCGAGGTGGTGTCAAGGTGAATGTGGACCCCGAGATATTTAACTGAATCGTCACACCACTCTAACGGGAATTCGCACTGCCAGGGTGTGGTGCTAGCTGTAAGGGGGAAGATAACTGACTTATGCCAATTAATGTGGAGGCCGGAAAACTCACCAAACCGAATGATTTCCCGAATTAAGGGGGACAGGTTGACTTGGGGCATTCGAACATATAGCACCGTGTCGTCAGCATACATTGAAAGCAACAGAGGGCCTGTACGGAATTGCAGACCACGCTGCAAGTGTTTTTCCTGGAATTACCGAGCTAAGGGATCCATAGCCAAAATGAAAAGAAGAGGGGATAAAGGACAGCCCTGCCGTGTGCCGCGTGATAAAGGGAAAGGATCGGACAGCGTGCCGTTGAGGCGAAGCCGGGCCGTGGGCTTAGTATATATTAGGGCAACCGTCATGATAAAACACTCCGGCATGCCCATACGATGCATAATTGAGAGGAAAAAAGGCCATTCGAGGGAGTCGAACGCCTTTTCAGTGTCTAGTAAAATAGCGGCAGCAGGGGTGGAGGGCTCAATTCGGTGTAATACTGTAAACAACGTCCGAAGATTATGAGAGGCTGTGAGGAACGAAGCCCAACTGTACCGGGGATATAATGAATTGCATCAATAATGATATTCTAATGCCTATGACCTTGGCCCGGATTTTATAATCCAGATTCAACAGGGATAGCGGCCTGTAAGAGCCACAGAGCATGGGGTCTTTCCCGGGTTTATGTAATAAAATAATCACTGCTTCTCGAAATGTCGGGGGGAGGATACCCTCTTCAAGAGCCTCGGCGTAAACTTCCACCAAACGTGGCACTAATAAGTCTTTATATGCTTTAAAAAAGTCGGCAGAGAAGCCGTCAAGACCAGGAGCCGAGGATGCTCGCAGGGCATCGATAGCCTCGACGATACTATCGGGGGTGATGGGAGTCAAAAGAAAGTCCTGCATGTACCGTTCTAGATAAACCAGGGCCACCTCAGATAAATAGGACTCTTGGTCGCTAGAATCCCCGGATAGGCGAGAGGTGTAAAGGGATTTGTAATAGGAGAGAAACAGATCGCAGACCTCAGGGGTGGAATGTAAGGGGATGCCATCGGGCTCAGTCATAGATACGATATAAGTGGGGCCTCGAGGAGGGCGCAATGTGTTTGCCAGGCGCCTACCCGGGTGCTCACCCTCACCATACCGTCATGCCACAAAATGCTTATTGAGAAACGATAACTCCCTATCAGCGGCGTCTCTAAACTCCACGCACAATTCCAGCCTGCGTGTAGTCAGTGACTCAGTGGGAGCGTCAAGCATCTCGCAATCAATAGCTGCAATATCTCTCTCTATACGGCCTAAAGTGGAGCGCAAATCACGTAGGACACCAGCGTGCTTCGAGATACAGACCCCTCTGATATAGGCTTTGAAGCCCTCCCATAAGACCGCCTATGTGTCGACAGACCCGGTGTTCAAGTTAAAATAGTCTTCGATTGCCTGCCTAACTTCTTCGTTAAAAACAGGGTCCATCAAGGCACGGCCAGGAAATCGCCACTGCCTCTCAAATCCACCTACCTGGGGAATGCGTAGCTGGAGGACCACCGGGGAGTGATCGGAGAGGGTGCGGGGGAGAGTCAGGACTGTCCCTATCCATCTCGCCACCCCAGAAGAAACCAGCCAATAGTCAATCCTCGTCCAGGTATTGTGGAACCCAGAATAATGGGTGAATGCAGGATGTTGTGCATGTAGATGTGATTCCACGTCAACTAAGGAGTATTGGGCACAAATCTCTCTGAGGGCCCGTCTGGCGTGTGGTTTGGTGTCGGGGGAAGTAGCTGTGCTGTCCCTAGAATGGTCCATCAGGAGATTAAAGTCTCCACCCATGATCAGAAGACCAGTATCAATGGAAAGGAGACGAGTCAATAAGGAGTGAAAAAAGGAGGGGGAGTCAGTGTTCGGGCCATACACTCCCACCAGGGTAACCTTGTGCCCCATCAGCAGTCCAGTGATTATTAGAAAACGGCCACTGGGTCCTGATACGTGGTATAGTGTACAAACTGAATTCTCTTGTGTATAAAAATAGAAACCCCACGCGCATATCTACTATAATTGGAAAAAAATCTGTGGGGGCCCCAGCCAGAAGCCATCGAAGCACCGTCCATGCCATACAAGTGGGTCTCCTGCATAAAAAGGATATCTACCTTGTGCTGAGCTACGTAATTCAGAACCTGTCTGCGCTTCCTGGTGTTATTCAGCCACACACATTCCATGTCAATAGTGAGAGCCTGGAAGGACCGGGCACATTTCCTAACTGTGCCATCCAAACTGCATCAAAACTGTCAGATCTGTGCATGCATGTATCATATTCCGTACAACAATCGACAACGGCTGCAAACTGGAAGAACCATCGCTAAACAAGAACCAAACCCCCCACCGCCCCCCACCCAACCTCTTACACCCCAAGAAGAGGCAGACCCAGACATAACGAACCATAAAGCAAACCACAGAGGTATTCACCATGGGGCATGGCAACGCCACGCCTGTCGGGCAAATCATCAATCAAACAGTATGCAAAGCAGCGTGCGTGAGAAATGGAAAAAAAACATCGTTAATTGGACATGTTAAAGGAGCACATCAATATGAACAACATTTAGCCAGTCCCGTGCTGGGAGAACAGATCCACGCTGGCCTGCGATGCCCGCATTGATGGAGAAGTAGTTCTGGACCCCCCTGCTGCACCGTTTTGATCTTTCTTGTAGTCTCCGAAGAACTCCTGTGCTTCATTTGGAGTGTCAAAAATCCCCGATCTGCCGTTAATGTCCACCTTAAGACGAGCTGGATACAACATGCCGTAGCAGAGTCCCAAGTTTTTAAGCATTGCCTTGACACTCTGAAACTTGCGCCTGGCCTCCTGCACCATGATGGTGAAATCTGGAAAAAAAGATAACCTGTTCCCCTGCCACTGGACCTCTCCTATCTTGCGAGCAGCGCGAAGGGCAGTGTCTCTATCCCAAAAGTTCATGAGCCTTGCGATGATGGGTCTAGGAGGTAAGCCAGGTCTGGGACGCGGGCCCAACGATCTATGGGCGCGCTCGACCACGAAGCCCTGGGTAAAGGACTCTGCCAAAAAGATCGGAAAGTAGTTGTTCCACAAATGAGTCCATGCGACCAGTGGCTGTTGTCTCCGGGACACCCAAAATGCGTATGTTGTTGTGGCGCACCCTGGCCTCCAAATCCTCGTTCTTAATGGCCACGTCTTTAAGAATCTTTTCAACTGCTTCAAAGAGGAGGAAGCCCCATCTTCGAGGTCCGACACCCAGGACTCCACCACATCCAGCCTACGGTCATGGCCTTGGATTTTCGTGTTCATGTCGGCCAGTTTTCTGTCGAGATCGTCAAACCAGGCATCCAGAGCCTTAAACCCCGCTCTCATTTCAGCCAGCATGGTCACGGCCAGGGGGGCCGAGCCGTCCACGTCTGGAGGGAGTGTGGCCTCTGCGGCTTGATCAGTCTGACGCAGCTCCCAGCATCTTATCAAATTGGAGCTTGGTCTGCGTGGTGTCTTTCTTTACCATTGTCGCAAAACGGAGAGCGGGGATCGATGCGGCGCAGGCCCGTAGGTAAGTTGTACAGAGGACCCCGTTGGGCGGATCAAGGAGGTACAGCAAGGCAGGGCAGGCGAGGCCAAGCGTACAGAATTGAGAACCCGGAAGCCAGGTAGGGAACTCCGAGTGGGAGAGCGAGCGAGCTTGGTTGTGGCAGCGATGAGGCCTATTGAAAGCAGGGGGCGGCGAGAGAAAGTGCGGACAACAGCCACCAGTTATGACCAGAAGGGAGCAGGGATCGGGGAGCTACCCAAAAGCGGGCTCCACAGAGGTGCAGTAGCAGCAGGCAAGCAGAGCAGGGGTTAATCATAGCATAGATGGTGTGTAGTGCAACCAGGAGCCAGGGGCCATAGAGGGTCCAAGCATTTCAGCAATCCGGAGGCCAAGTCAGGGGTCCCAGGCAAGCATGACGTAGGGGAGCATCAGTGCACCGGCCTAAGGGGCAGAGCCTTTCAAATCCGCAAGGCTGGGGTGGCAGCACCAGGTGGCTACAGACCTAATCCAAGCTGCCAGGTCACAGGGGCCCACAGAGGAGCCCCAAACCGGGCCAGGAAGGAGCCAAGAACAAGCTCACAAAGCCAGCCGGTAAAAGGGCACCCCCGAGAAGCGGAGGGGGGGGGAGCCCAGCCGCCCTGCCGCCTCAATGCAGCCTCAATCACCCGACCTCCGCCCAAAAACCGGCACTCTTCCCACAAGCCCGCCTCCCAGAGCCGGCAGCCCCACTACTCCAGGCCCCGGCTTCGCAGCGCACAACAGGCCCAAAAGGCCCGAACTCCGCCCCAGCCGCCGGGACCGGACTGGAGAGGCAGCGGCCGAGGAGCAGGCAGCGGGGGCGAATCAACAAAAAACAAAGGGCAGCTAGGGGCGCAGACTCACCGTGTCCCCGGCGGCACCGTGTTCAGGTGCAGCAGGCCGCAGCAAGGTCCCGATGGCGGCGGGCTGCGGCGTCTCTCCCAGCAGGGCTCCCACTCCACATCTGGGCTCAAATCACGCCATTCTCGGCCCCGGGCACTGGAGGACGGTGTCTGGGTGGGGAAAAGCACGGTTTCATCCAGTAAAGAGTGAGTTTGACCGCCCGACCGGCGGAGCTTCAGGCGGACGCGGCCATCTTGGTCGCGTCCGTGGCCACGCCCCCCCATATATTGGAAGGTTTGGAGGAACAAAGGCCTACTCTGGGTGCATCAATTTTTAGATCAGGGCACACCCATTCAATTTACGCAATTACAAACTCTTTATCATTTGCCTTCTTCTTTTAAACCAAAATTTTTGACCTTGCAGAACGCAATACTTGATACTTATACTAAACTCAAATCTTCACCTTCCTCATCCTCCCACTCACTTTTCCTTTGGCATAAACTTTTGCGCATAATCCCGAAAGCATCCACCATTTACTCCCGTTTAATGACACCTCCTGAGATCAGAGACAAAACCAAGGTGGAACTCCTATGGAATCAGATCTGGGAATAAATTGGCCTATCTCTTTTTGGAACAGAATTTGGACGAAACTTAGAAAATCATACAGAGCGGCCAGCACAACACAAACCATCTTCTTTATTTACAATAGATTGTTTCATACCCCAAAATACTTACATAAAATACACAACACAAATCTCAACACTTGCTGGACATGTTCCCAGGTTGATGCTGATCTCCATCATATGCTTTTCACATGTTCATATGTTCTAACATTTTGGAAACCGGTCTGGCACCAAATCAACACTATACTTCACACCACAATCCCCCTCTCCCCTACAAATATTTTTCTTGGTAGTTTAACATCAGACTGGAAAACAAGTCAATCCCAGCTACCACTTATTGATCTGTTAATATCTGTAGCTTTTCGCAAATATCAAAAAACTGGAAGGATTCCTCGAAACTATCCTATTTAGCTTGGTGGTATGCTCTATGTCACAACCATTGCCTCGATACAGCACTAGCCCATCCCATCTCTCTTGCTACTAAACGTTCTCACCTTTGGTACCCACTCAAACAATTTCTAGACAATGCCGTGAAGGAAACTTCTTTACCCGATCCCTCATAACAAGAAGTTATCAAGCCTCCTTTACTCCTATTGTTTGTCTATAATTATGCTTCATTTATCATTCTCTATAATATGTATGTATATATATATATATATATATACATACATATATATATGTTTATATATATAAATATATATAGATTTGTATATATATTTTTTCTTTTTAACAATTGTGTATTTTCGCAATTAATTGGTATTTACAATTTCTGTGAACCTTTGATTGTACTCCTATCATCTTGTATATTATCCTTTTACCATTTTAGAGGATATTATATACTATTATTATTATTTATTATACCTTCATGAATTTATGTATTAACAAATAACTGCGTATATGAAGTATTGTTTTTATGATCGTATTATTCTTTTCAATAAACCCTTTCTTGAACTTAAAAAAGAATGTCATCCAGGCAAATTACATCTGATTGATTAGGATGAAAAACAGGTGGTCCATAAACATCTGAAAAATTGTGGGTGCATTGCACAACTCGAAAGGCATGAGTGGGTACTGATAATGACACAGCAGGTTCTGAATAGGTCAAATACAGCCCTAAAAAAATCATGTTCCCAGATCTGCAGGTCTAGTGACTTGAATAATCGAATCTACCTGTTAGGCTCTTGACTCCTAAATGCATCTCAAATTGTGTGAACCTAGGCAAATATTGTATTTCACCAAGCTTCCTTTATTTCATTATCATACGAGAACACCTTCAAATATGTGAGTTCAGCATGTGTGCTGTACAGAAAAACGTGTTTATGCATTTAATTGACTAAACTTTTTCTGCATGTATAATAAGAAGCTAGCCCTCATACAGAGTACACATGACCCCTGACTTGCCTCTTAATTCACTAATAACTAATAGCATTGTTATCAGAAGAGGCAGGAATGTTTCTCGGTATATGTATACAAACTCTCAGTTTTAATAAATACTCTCAACGCAGTGTTGTAATGTAATGTGCCAACATGAAAGACTTCTGTGTGTTAAAGAAATACACTTTTTTTTTAATTTAGCAATCACTGTATCATATTGTAATATGATCTTTGGTGCATGATTTACTTGCCAAAGATTTTGAAGGCTTGGCTCGGCTCGGCTCGGCTCGATCACATACTCTCAGAGACGAACCGATGACCCTTGGCTCGGCTCTCCCTATGAATTTGTTGACTCGTCCACCTCTACAGAGCACAGGTGGGTCATGAGATGCAATATAAACATCCTACCGGAAGTTGGTTTGGGGACCATGGAAAGAATAATCTCTATTTTAAGAACTCATGGGCCTCAATAACGACTACATCAAGTGTTTAAGGCTCAAAAACAGTTGGCCAGCGTCGCGCCGCTGCAAATCACAAATCTTACTTCGTCTTACCCAAAACAGAGGCACTCTTTGTATCCTTTTCAGAAGGATTAGTGGCTAAGCAGGCCAGCAAATATCCAGGCTTGTGACCTGAGGATTACACACTCATTTATATTTTGCTTGGGCTAATGTCCCTGAACTATTTGTTTCCGGTGCACAACCTCAGTGTTGCACTTGTCTCGAGCATCTGTCTGGTGCTGTACCCGATTTTAGATAGTAACTCATTTCTTGGGGTGACCACTGTGTGCTAGACTGTTTTTGCTTTAGGACTTGGCCTGCACAATTGTACTGTCGTGCCGGCGCGCACGACGCACTTAGCCACGACATACCTGACCTATTATTTATTTTCAGTGCTTATATTGATCTAAAGTTCTGTACCTGGCCTGGGCTCAGTGTTGCATCTATACTGTCCTTGTCCTCTTTACCTGTCCCTCTTGTAGACAAGATCACAGTGCGGCATCAATTAAAGGCATTGCACTTATAGTAAATACAATACTCGTCACGGCTGGACCTTTCTCACCGATGTAATCATCCCCCCTCGACGTAAGCCCTGTGGCTAGCTATGGACTCACTACTGGTGCCTTTGGCCTTTACCTGTGGGTGTGAGTGCCTGGGTCTTGGAGATCCAGAACCCCCGGGGGGCTGGCATCCTCCTCTAGGGGATGGCATCAGCTGCCCCTGATGGAAAAAGTAAAACATATGCACACGGAAGCACAGCAGATTCACTTGGCGCTATTTTCTAACTATACAACTTAAGAATTGTAATTATCAACATTCCTCAAGTTCCCAAATAGTTTGCCTACTTCGGGTACCTAGCTTTCTGGTGGCCTCTCACCTGTGTCCGTCCAAGTTAACTGAAGGCCATATAATGACCTGTGGAGAGGTGTGGTGCAGCGGCCAGGGCAGCTGACTTCAGAGCACAGGGTTCATGATTTGATTCCGGCTCCTGCGACAGCTCAGCACCATATGACTCTGGGCAATAGCTCACTTAATTTCCACAACGGCCCCAGCGCCTTGAGACCCGTAAGGGTGAGTAGTTTGTGCTTTACAAATAAGAATTTTTTAATGACCAAAGGCCAGAATCCCACTGCCATAGAGGCTGGGCTCCCAGATAAACAGAGCAAATCAGAACCCGTTTTATTAAAACTTAGGGCGAGGGTACTGACAGCAAGCTGCAATCTGCCTGAATACAGTAAGTTAAAAGTTAAACACAATCTTTGAAATATGTGAAAATCTAACCAGTGAAAGGCACTTTGAACTCTATGGTGGTATGAAAGGTCAGGCAGAACATTGGCCCTTTCAGTTTGATCCCGTAGCCCATGTCTGTAGCCAGCCCCTTCTTGCATTGTCATCATGACAGTGGGAGACAAAAATGTTTGTAAGTGCATGGTTAAAAATTATTTTTAATGCCTGTCATTGCAGTAATATGATCTTACGAAGGTTGTGTATAAATTGAGTTCTCAAAGGCTTTATTTCGATAAGATCTTATCATAAAAGCATCACAGTAATATAAAAAACATTCGCACAAGAAACAGACTATAATTGACAATTGGGACCACACATTTTAAAAACATTTAAATAGCGAAATGAAAAAGCATAATTAAAAATTTTGAGAATTAAAATTAGCTTGACCTTTAAAGACAGATTAAACAATTAACAAAAGCCTTTTTGCTCTAATGGACCATGTCCACGATAAGAACTTGGATAAACCACAGACAAATAGTGTCCTGGTATCTGACATTAAAATGCGAAGTGCTACGCTTGAATGCCTAGTGCCCATAGCCCGACAAATGGGTTTGAGCCACCTTTGTCTGGGGAGTACATATGCCGGACAAACAAACAGGATGTGTAAAACAGTCTCTATACTAGTTGTGCAAAAGGGGCAAAAAGGTATTGTTTGTTATGGGGGCTTCCAGTGGGCCGTTAGTGCACAGACTGGAAGAGACCCAACCCTGAACCTAAAGTACAAGGCCCTGTCATAGGGTTTCCATATAACATATAATATATATATAATTAAAAATATATAAATTGGATTTTTGATTGAGAGGGGTGAAAACCCTTCTCAAGCAACAACCACAATCATTGTCAGGGTGAACCACAAAAAAATCACTAAATTAACACGTGCATAACCCTCTGGTAGCTTGCCACAAAGCAGTCAAGTTTAACTTAAAGGCATGGTGTGAAGTATTCTATGCAGCACACAATCAGTAATAAAGTGAAAACGCTACACAAAAAACTCCTATACTAATTTAGAAAAGTAGAGTAAAATTTAATAAATAAAATGGCCCAAATATTAATTAAGTTCAATCAATAGAACTGGAGTTAGGAATTTTTAACGTTTTAGTGAAATATAGAATCTAAAGATCAAAGCACCAACTGCGGACATCTAGTCATACATGACCGGGGCAAAATCAAAAGTTATGGCCGACCATAATATAATGTAATGTAAAGGCACACCTATATAGGGCTACTATCACTCCAGGGAGCATCTTGGCGCTAAAACGGAAACCAAAGATGGAAAAAAGAATGGTTACTGGTTAAAGGAGGTAAGTTATTCAGATCAGAATTTTGCACAGGGTACCTGGTGCTCTATAAATCTAAGTTTTGAGGGCCTTCCTGAATACCGACTCAGAATTAATCTGGCGGAGCTGAGGTGGAAGTTGATTCCATGCCCTAGAGCCCATTACTGCCAGTGATTTTCCGACCTTTGACACTAATCTGAAAGTTGGAATAGTCAACAGATTAGCGTTGGAGGATCTTAAGCTGCGGGCGGGAACGTAGCGCTTAAAGCTAGTTTGAAGATATTGTGGGGCACGTGAGTGAAAGGCTCTAAAGATAATAATAAGGACCTTAAACAGAACACGTTTGTGAACTGGTAACCAATGCAAGATGTCTAATGAAGTGGAGGCAGAGGATTTCCTAGGCCACTTCAATACCAACCGAGCAGCCGCATGTTGGACCATCTGAAGCTTATGCATGACTGATTTGTTGGTTCCTGCATAAAGGCTGTTACAGTAGTCCAGTCTGGATGTAATAAGTACAACAGCAACAGTTTGCCTAGCTGAGCAGGGAAGCAAGAATTTCTTTAGACTTTTTATAATCTGGAAACATGTGCCCGCAACTGCCAGGGATTATTGTTTGAATGATAGGGTGGTGTCAAATGTTATTCCTAAGTTTCTGGCTGTGTTAATTGTATTAGGGGGAGGGGTGGCATTTTCTGGCCACCAAAGTTTAGGCATGAAGGGTTTTTGTTTACTAAATGGCAGGATCTCCGTTTTTTCCGAGTCACACCTCAGATGGTTGTTATTCGTCCATTTGAAGGTTGCTGAGAGACAGTTCCTGAGGTTTTCTTACGCCTCAGTGGTGTCATTATCCAAGATCAAGATAGGTTGTGTATCGTCCGCATATGACATGGTATTGATCGTGAAGGACGATATTAGCTTGATATGGGGAGACATGTATACATTGAAAAGGGTCAGACTCAGGCTAGATCCTTGAGGGACCCCTGAAATGATAGCCTTTTCTTCTGAGTTAAATTGTCCTAGCGTGATCACTTGGCGCCAATCTTGCAGAAACTTCTTAATCCAGTCTAGGACATTCCCAGATGGGCCAGATGATGCCAGACGGTCTAGAAGAATGGTATGTGAGACTGTGTTGAAAGCCGCGGACAGGTCTAACATCACCAAAACTGCTTTCTGTCCCTGATCTAGGGCTGCTCGTAGGGTTTCTGCCGTATACAGAAGGGCAGACTCTGTCGAGTGTTGGGCTCTGAAACCTGACTGATTCAGGTGCCATACATTTGTTTCCTCTAAAAACGTGGTAAGTTGTTTATTAACAACTTTTTCAGTTAACTTACACAGAGTGGGTAAGAGCGAGATGGGTCGTAAGGTAGAGAGGGTCGTAGGATCAGCCAGTTACTTTTTCTGAAGGGGTTTTACCGCCGCAAGTTTCCATCCCGTTGGGATCTTAGTTGTGAGAATCGAAGAGTTTATAATGTTGTTGATAATAGGCTTTACAACATCAATAAGGGCTTGTGGTAGAGTGGGGGCAAGGGTCGAAAGGGGAACCTGATTTAATGGATAAGATGGCCAAACGGGATTCCTCCAGAGTAATCGGTTGGAAGGTTTTCATACAGGCAGTATCTGTGTCAGCCATGATTTTCTTATTTTAAATAAATGGAGTAGGAGAGGGAAAGTCTTTTATAGGTGTCAAGACTTTTTCTTCAAAATAGTCTGCTATGTTATTACAGAGGCTCTGGGAAGGAGGGATCTCTTGACGTAAGCTATTTGGATTAGTAACTATTTTGAAGATCTCTTTTTGTTTGTTTTTGGAATTTTTACCAGCCTCAGTATAAAAAGTTTTTTTTGAAGCTTTGATCACCACATGATATTTCTTGCGTGCGATTTTATAGGTGTTAAGGTCATTCCTATCATAGTTCCGGCGGCATCTACGTTCTAATACTCTAACTTGAACTTGCAGTTCTTTTAGAGATGGAGAAAACCATGGTGCAGAGGGTTTCTTTTTTGGTCACCTGTGTGTTGTAGTTGTGGGTGCTAACTGATTTCTTAGTTCAAGCATCCATTTCCCAAAAGACTGATTATCAGTTATAGGATCTCCAACCATATTGGGTCTACTCATGAGGGCTTTAGAGACGAGATCTGGGAGCCCCAAAAGTGCCTTCCAGCTGACTTTGTCCTGTTGTTGGGTTTTAGTTGGTTCCTTAACTGGGGCCTTATCCTTTATTAGAAATTCAAAAGGAATTCAAAAGGAATTCATTTATGGTCAGTCCATGTTTGTATTATGAGGGGCTTTACTTTGAGAGTATCCAAGATAGAGCAGATGCAATCCAAGATATGACCTGCACTGTGTGTAGCAGACAGCGAGAGTTGTTGTAGGCCAAAGACATCAATTACCTCCCTGAAGCAAATTGCTCTAGGGTCATTATGGGAGTCAAGGTGTAAATTAATATCCCCTTGTGATCGGTGGGGTAAGGTGGTCCGGAAAAACAGGCGTGGAGACCGGATAAGATGAGCAATGTTGTTGGTGTTTATTACGACAGTACAGAAATAAGAGGGTAGATGAAAAAGAAACAATCAGGGCTTCTGAGGGGTTGGGATTCCGGATCCTCTTCCCGGGGTGGGTCTGGTCACTCAGAGTCGTCCTCGTCTCCTTTGGATACTCGGGTTGGGTAGTCCGCGGAGGGCGTGTGGGAAAAACAAAGAAAGGAGTTGTCCGACCAGACTATACACGTGGAGTACCGTTCACCAGAACCAGGGTCGTGCTGGAGGTATAAGAGAGACGGTGACGAAGGGGGGGAAAGGATGATAGAAAGGGGATGAAGAGAAAGTGGGGTTTGCTACTCGGATGAAGGAAACAGTGGTTAAGGTTTATTTACAGCTTGTGAAGGTCGGTAGGTAAGGGAAGTGAGACTCAGAGGAGGTGCTGTACAAGGGTATAGTGCAACGTGATACTTTCGCTGTGGGGTTTAATATATACAGTGCCTTGTTCACCTCCCTCTTATCGTGCTCCAGTGCCTATCCCCGGGTAGTGGGTACTTACTGACTCCACCGTAGTTCTCCTGAGCTGCGGCCACTCCCCAGCCTCCTCCTTTGGACACCACCACTCCTCGCTCCACTCTTCTTCTCCCTCGTCCGTATCCGCCTCTCGCTCCGTCACTCCTTCGCTCTGGATCTCCTGCCACTCCTTCGCTTCTCCTGCAGTCCTTCCGCCTTCGGGTCGGTGACTTCCTGTTTTCAGCTCCTGGAGGGAGGGACTTCCGGGGTCAGTCCCTGGCACTTCCGGGATGTCTCCAACGGGGATTGGTTCCTGGAACGACAGGGGGCTTGGGGGTGGGGTTCCAGTCACTACGGACGCTTTAGAGCCCGCACTCGGGGAATGGCGAGAACGCGGGACATGCCGATAACCTGGGGCAGGTAAGGGGGTCAGATCACACCCCTAACAGGGTGAAATTGGAGAACGTAACAGCAAGGGTACTAATCACCTCTCCAATGTGCTCTAAAAACTCGGTATGCTGTCCCGGGGGGCAGTAAACTAATGTCCTGGTAAAGGAGAAGGAGTCATGTAGCTGGATACAAAAGCTAATGCTGTCTGCTCCTTTCAATTCAGGTAACTGCTCTATAGTGCACCTAAAGGTGTCGCGATAGATAATTGCAAGACCACCCCTGCGTTGCTTTGGTCTGTCAACTTTTTGGATAAGATATCCTGGGGGGAGGGTGTTCACGATGTCTAGACTGCACCAGGCTTTCAGCCATGTCTCGGTCACAAAAAGGCAGTCCAGACCATCGTAAACTATAAGCTCACAAATATGAAGAACATGTTTGCTCATTGATCTTGCATCAATGGAGCACTGTCCGGATACCTGAGGTGAATTGGGCACGGTCTCGGCTTACCTTCATACTTAGAAGATATTTTGAAGTTTCAAAGAAGGTAAAGTTCAGAGGGGGCACAGCAGCCGATGGTGTTTGAAGAGGAAGAGTCATCCTCAGTGAGCCGCTGGACAAAGCTGCGATTAAAATTTCTACGTTCGGACTGGAGCAACTAAACAGGATTTGCTGCTGCAGAGAAGTACGTAGCGGAGCTACCTTGAAGTCAGGCCGACCAGATTGATGAGCAGGTAGGTCCCAGTCTCCTGTCGGTTCTCAGGCCACTTTCAGTGGAAAACCTTGTAAGTCCCAAGTGTAAGGTTTTGGCTGGAGAAGCACATTTAGCACCACTTCCAAGGCTCGAGGACAGTTTGGGCACCATTTGTGGGGTCAGGACTCACTCCAGGCAGAGGCCTGGTGCAGGGTTTAAGGTTTTTGGAGCTTGTTATGTCCCTGTAGCTCTCACAGGAGGGTAGCCAGCTAGCCCTTGCAGTCACTCTGGTAGTCCTGGGATCAAGCAGCAGGGCAGTCCTCTGAGGGTTCAAGGCAAGCGTCAAGAAGGGCAGTCCTTTGGTAGCAACAGGGCAGTCCTCCGAGGTCTAAAGCAGAACTCAAGAAGCAGGGCATCTTCCTGAAGTTCAAAGCAATCTTTCTGGGGAGGCTCCGCAGGTCCAGGGGTGTAATGAAGAGTTGGTCCGTGGGACACATATTTATACCTGGTGCCATCCTTTGAAGTGGGAGAACCATCTAGGCTATACCCCCATCTGGCTCTGGAAATGTCTTTCTTTCCTCTGCCCAGGCTCCAAGTGGTCTAGCGTGACAAAGGGCTGGTGTCAAGTTTCTTTGTAAGACTGCAAGATGCAGCACTAAATGTAAGTGGAGCAGGAAACCGCTCCACCCCACCAGTCCTGGTAAGATGGCCCATCCTGCTTTCACCCAGTTCTTCCTTATCTTATTGTCTGGGAGGAATACACAAAGGCCAACTATTTACAGTCATGTGACACAGGTGGCAGGGTCCAAATGGTTAGGACAAGAAAATATCAACTTTGTAAAACTGGCATTTTCAGAATTGTGATTTTAAATCTGAATTTACTATTAAAGAGGATGTAAAATGACAATTATTTTTAGGCCAAATGTGACATTTCTACTTCTCCCCAATCAAATATATAGTGTACAAACGATAATGTGTGGAAATCGGGTTTCAGCAAATGTTTATCATTTACACATCATCAAGTAAAATGTTCTGATTTCTTTTGATCTTATCAAAATCTTTGTTATCATCACACTTCAGAATTACAAAAAATGTGATTCCCTAACTTCTGATATAGTTTGAAATATTTGCACAGTTCAGTTGCAAGCTAAATAAATGTGTGCTAGAAAAACATACTCTACAGCCTTTCCTTTTACAATCCCTGCATCCCAGCACGATTGTCAGACTGTTCACTTAAAAAAAATCCTATACGTTTTCAGTCGGAGATAGAAAAGTAAACACCAATCTCTATGATAAAATAAGCAGCAGTTTGTTCTTTGCCAGTCTGAGAGCTCTCGCCAGAGGGCCCGAAAATATGCTCGCCCTGATAAAACCTGACTCGCATAATGAGTGGGAGAGTAGATTTTATAGAGGCCTGAAATAGAGATTTTAGATAACAACACCTCTGCAGAGCAGGCTGAGCCCAGCTGTATGAACAGGCAGAGTAAGGATTGCCAATGTCTCTGTTTCTCTCTATTATTCCACTCCCCTTCCCCTGGGTATACTGTTGACCAGAATACTACTCATTGCATGGTTATTAGTCTGTTCAGAAAAGTGAGGAGACGGACATTGCATCTGCTGGATTTGTGTTGCCAGATTAGTGCAAATCAAACAGTAACATTTGTAGAATAAACAGGGGTGTTTGGTTAATGTTCAGGTACTTCCTTTTGAGAGAGTCTCTGCATTCCTTTTCCTCTTCCCAAGTTGATAGATGATTTCATAGATGAATCAAGAGAAGAACAAAGTCCATCGAGCATGTTTTACATTCAAACGCTTAATAGATTTGAGCAAACCTAAGTGTTTATGGTCTCCACTAAAATCTTATACATTGAGCCCTATGAGTAATGTCTCCAATGGCCACATGAGTATTCAAGAGCTGGAAGCTCCCAATCACAGTTTGAAATTTGTTTTTGTAGAAGAAAGAGCTCGGGAATAGGGAGCCACTGGATGCAAGAATGAATTGTTGAGTCACATCAGGACGTCCAAAGATTGGGGCCAAGGTGAATATCTTCATCAGTACTTTGAACGCTGCTTCTTGGTCTGAGCACTAAACAAAAGGAACTTATTTCCCAGGTGGGTAACAGGTGATACAATGCTTGAAAAATCCTGGATCAAATAGTGAAGCCAAGGAACGACTGAATTGCTTTTTATTGTATATGGTTGTGGTCAACTGAAAACAGCAGATACCTTTTCTGGATCCAGTTGTACTCCTGAATGAGAAACCTGAAATCCCAAGACGATGATGCTGGATGTTTCAAAACTGCATTGGTGCAGTTTAGAATATAAAGCTTGACAATGAAGGCTGCACAAGACTTCTTTCGTGTTTTGTCTATGTTCCTGTGTGAGAGAACACAAAAATATCCTCCAGATAGTAGGTTCTATATATGTCGAGAATAGTGGCGGCTGGTGACATTTGAAAGTGGTAAGGCGTAAAATTGTCGTATTGCACTGCGGTGAGCGAATGTATCGAGCAAGCCCAAACAACCTAATTTTGAAAAAAGAGTGTGAAAATGGTGCATTTTCAAGCAAATTTTAGGAAGCAGGAAGGTTAATAAAAAAAGATTGAATTATTTATCATTTAAGAAATTGCCAATTTTTTTGAGCTATAGAGGACAATCTTTGCGTATGCTTATGTTATCATTTGGCCATATTAACCTTTGAACACACTGATACACTTGTAATGGTTTTAACTATACAATTAATACATTCATTGACTGTGCAGTGCTGTACAGTGCTGGGAAAGAGCAGGCTGGACCCGACTGTCAGTCGCAGCCACCTAGCTCCTACTTTGCAAGCAGGCACACAGCCCACTGAGCTACCCTGATATCCTCCTATGACAATGTTATTTGCCCCTCATGACACAGCCTTGACCAGAGCATCCCCTGCTTGAACTGGGCCCATGACAACTATCCTATGTCGCTCTGAGTCTAGGAGAAGTTTGTACGGCTGCCGCCAGTACTACTTTGAAAGCTCTGACATCAGTAGCTGTCACTGGAACTACTGTGCATTTCAGACGCACTTCCTCTGAAAACTGAAACCCTGCTAAGGTCCCACATATTAACCCTTTCAACAATCACCACGTTATCCCCTTCAACTCTCTGCGCATTCTGAAACACTTTCTTCAGTGAGACCCAGAGGCATTCTGGTACCTGCAGTCTTTCAAACCACATCAATTTTAGTATTCTGGAGTTGTTTTCTAGTGAGACTCTGCGGTATTCTGGTTCCTTCAGCCATTCACATCACAGTCTTTCCTGTATTTTCTCAACTTAAAGTCAATATAAAATGCATCTAATTAATCATCTTAAATACGATCTACAGATAGTTTTCCGACGCTCTTTGAGTTCTGGGTTATTATAGGAGTATATTATGCCATGAAAAATAGAGACACCATTTTACCAAAATCTGCATCACCCAAAAAATTCCCTCTATTCAGCTATCAATAAAGAACTGAGCTTCCACTTGCAGGAGCCATTTTTTTTTACACATATATATTTTTCGTCTACAGGTGCAGTTTTGACAGCTGATTGGAGCACAAGGTTACACACATAAGCACCGTAATGGCCAAGGGATGCTGAGAACCGTCGAACCCGAGCCAAGGACGCACCCTGACGTGTGTTCACCAGAAATTTTCAAAAAAATAATTTTGGTCACTCTGTGATAACTTCAGAGAGCAACCACATTGGTGTACGGCAGTGATACATAACTGTCTTCAATACTGTCCTCCACAAAGGAGATAAGAACACACGTTAGAGACAAGTTCACCTATGTACGGAAAGCAGACCATAGTATTTTTTTAACAACTGGTGCAGCCGCAGGAGTGTGTGATGGTAAAGGCATTTAAATACATGAGCAGAGTGTTTCTGTTCCTGCTGGGAACACTCAGCAGCGCTGAGTAAAAGATGACTACATTTCACGATGAACGCCACTTCCCAGGTGTGAATCAGAGTTTTGGCTAAGGAAGCCTGAAGACCAGCAGATAATACAGCAGTATGTAAAGTGCATGTGTATATGAGATTAGTGCCATTCCTCGACGAACAGTGAATTCCAACCCTCCCCTCCCCGCCCTCATTCATTCTTGTACTTGATTCAGCCGACAGCATCAGGAAAAAAACAATAACAAGTTTGTATGCACAGTGACCTTGCAGAGTCATGGTTTATTTATTTGTTTGGTACCCACGGTCAAGGATCTTTGAGTCAATAGTCTGTGAGAATGTGTGTGCAGTAGAATAAGTGAAAGAGGGTCTTCTGCGTGAGTTCTGAGGGACCCGACCCGAGACTCTCACTGAAGAACCCCGATGTGTGCTTAGAGGTACTACTCAGTTTATGTGAGGGGATACAACGACCACATCTGCTTCTTTTGGGGGTTCCGATAGTGCCAGGCGTGGTCAGAATGTAGCTCTGTGTGCATGGCGTAGGGCGCACTTACTACGGTTCTTGTGAGGGTAGGTACCTCGGCGCGCCGCTGACCCTATGTTTGAGGAGCGCTCATAAAACAGGGTGACTGTAAATACAAAACCCTAGTAGCCGCGGCAGGTATGTCCCTACCTTAAACCCGGGCAGAGTCGGCTCCTATATAGGGGCGTTTGGGCACCCCCCTCCCTGCTTTCTCGCCATGCGAGAAGGCAGAAACATAAATGGTAAAAACTACCATTTGTTTCTGCCTTCTCGCACGGCGAGAAAGCAGTAGTTCCTGGTTGGGGGTGGGCGGTCCTGCTGAGGGCAGGGGGGAGTAGCTTGCCCACTGTTGTTCATACTGACTGTTTGGGCAGCCTGAGGCCGCCCAAACAGTATGAACAACAGTGGACAAGCCACTCCCCCCTGCCCTCGAGCACCACTGCCCACTGTCCCTGTTTTCTATGTATGCTACAGTATACATAGAGAAAATGGCCTAGCTGGGGTAGCGGCCTCACCAATCACAACGCTGTGGTAGCGTTGTGATTGGCCTTGGCTAGGGTAATGAGGGAGCCTGCCTGCTGGCTGCCTCGGTGCTTCCTGTGGAACACGCAGGAGCGGTATCCTGTTGCAGCTTTATACACCGTCCAGGAGGAGGTGGCTCGGTACCCGGTCGAGAATATAATGGAAAATGGCACTGATAAAATGCTGAAAGGATTCTGGTGCTCTGTACAGGCTAAAAAGAATCACAAGGTAATCAAAGTGGCTACGGGCCAGATTTCGAGTTTGGTGCATGAGATACTCTGTCACTAAAGTGACGGATATCCCATCTGCTGTGTCATAAGATATAATGCACCTTTAGTACAGCGTACAGTAGTCTATTTGTTATATTTGTGTCAAAGTATCCAATGTGCCAAACTCTAAATCAGGCTCTATATCTTGTATGAAATAAGGCCCTCCATTCATCTCCCTCTTGTACACATACTTCATTTTCTGCATCCCTCAAAGTTGGCTCAGTGAAAATTTTAGCATTTTTCACTTAATCAAGTTGGGCAGACATTTAAAGAAAGGGATACCATTTCCTAGTAGCGGCTTATGTTGACTCCTTCTAGGTGATGCAAGGAAAATGAATTACCATCAAGCTTAGGCTTCATGAAAATGGGTCCTCCAACTGGAGATGTTAAATTGCGAATTAGTCCTCTTCTCAAAATTTCTTCTATGTATTCCTGGAGAACCTTCGCTTCCTTGACTGTCAAGGGGTAGATCTTGCTTTGGGTCCAAATCGATGGTTTAGTCATAATGGCAGTGAGGGAAAGGGAGTTTCAGATTTTCAGCTTCCTTGTGACTGAAAACATCAGCATCTCCTTATATTGTGGTGGAAGCTTACTTTCTTCTATTGTAGTGGTAGTAAGACATGTAAGGGGATAGTGAGAGTTCCCAGGCCTTTCCTCGTAAACCATCTCTTCTAACAATAAGGTGATTCGAGCGTTATGGCAGAGGATTGCCAATCAGTCGTTGGATTGTGCATTCTGAACCAAGATTATAGCATAAAATGAAGCATCAATGAAATTAAAAACAAAAGGTGCAATGTGTCCCATTGTAGGCGTCATTACTACAGGTTTTAATTAACTATATACAATAAAAATTTTACTTACTTACTACAGGTGCGGTTTCCCAGACCATTAACTAGGTGCCATCAATACCTAGAATCTCTTCTTATTGTTGTTTGCAAAGTAAGGGAATATTTGCCTATGTAACGCACAGTCCATGAAACAATTTATAGCCCCACAATCTAGTAAACCCAGTACACTTAAAGAACCTTTTGATATGACTTATTTGATGGTAAGTTGTGAAAGAGTCTTGTTGTTGGCAAACACTTGACTTCCTTTAGATTATTCTGTGAGCATTGATTGTGTGGTATCGATCTGTAGGAAAAGGCCAGTGTTATTCTGCTTTTAGGAGTTTTACCTGAGCGTCCATCTGAAGAGTGAGTTCAGTCAAATGATCTGTCGCTGTAGGCTTGTTGGCTACCAATGAAATTGTGTTTTTTGTTTCTTCCCAAAGCCCACTATAAAAAGCAGCTGCAGTGGCCTTCTCTGTCCAGCTGTTTGATTCCTAAAAGTTGTAAATTGCTTATATATGCAGGAATACTGCATGTTCCTTGCCTCAAAGTCTGTAATCCCCTGTGTGAGTCTTGCACCACATGGCGATGACGAAAACGTGCTGAAAATCTGGTCATAAAGTTATATTTTGCAAGTATGGAATTATCATTATTTACTTGTGGTGTTCCCCAAGTTAAAACTTCTTTGACCAGGAATGAAAGTGAATGTCACCTTAGACTGATCCATTGGAAATGGGGGGCTGAGACAAAAAACACAATTTGGACTGTGCAGTGAAGGCTTAATACCATTCAGGATCCCATGCAAACATTTCAGGAGGTGCCAATGGTAGCGGTAGGGAAACTAGTGGTGTTCGCATACCAGCCGAGATTGAATACCTTCTAAGATCTGGAAATGCTCCTGATGAGGTATTCTCAGAGGCAACTGGAGGAGAGTCTGGGGCTATTAAATTGTTACGTTTGGTCAACAGGAAAGCTCTCTTCTGCCTTGCTACATTTATATCATAAAAGATCTTTATTAGTTTTGATGCCATGGAAAACATTTGAAATGATATAGATAAGAAATATACCACTTAAAGTGACTTCTAAAAAGCAATTATATATATATATATATATATATATATATATTTTCTTTAAACATGTGTTTATTGAGTTTTCTTTTTTTATAGTACATGCATATAATTATGTGCAACAATCACCGAAGTGGTACAAATGGTAAATCAAATGTGTTGCTGTAGAATATTATCACATCAACAGAAAGAGATGTGAGGTTACATGTTGGTAGGATATTGCAGGCAACTGTGGATCAGAGGGTAACAACAAGCGTGATGTGCAGTTACAGTGCCAAATATCTCAATGAAAGGAAGCAAATATTTGATTTCAGTGGTATAGAGTATCCAGCGATGCATTTAAAAAGGTGTTGCAGAGTACATCATGATGAATACAGGTGAATGAGATTAGTATCCTATAGTGCATAACAAATGCAACCTAAAAAGCAAACAAAGCTGAAATACCAAAGCTTATGCAAACCACGTAATCAGAATAAAAAAAACAAACAAAGATAGGTATGATCTAAGACATAAAGGTAATTTAGTGTGGGCGATCAAAGGACCACAGAAATAGCTCTTGACAAAGTACAAAGCGAGTAGTACTATGTGGGCCTTGCTACATTCCAGTGTGTGACTTAAAGCACATAAAGGCATTAATTACAGAGCAATCTAGGGTATGTATCTGTTGTAACTTAAGTTTACCTGCTGCTCAGCTAGAATGGGTGTGGTGTGGAATGTTGGATGGATGGAATGTTGGATGTCAGTGAGTGTCAGTTGGGTAAGGGTTGAGTAGCAGGGTAGCTGCTCCTGGTGGGGTTTTCCTCTTAACTTCTTGAAACAACTTAAATAAAGCAATCTACTTAATCTAATCCAGAAGACGGGACTTCCCTTTGTTTACAACAGTATCCATACGAGGCACAGGCTATGCATGTGACCACCACTCCCAGAATTAGGACACATTTAAGGAGATCTAGTGTTGTCTTTCAATATGTCCTTGAATGCCTTATGCGATTCCCGATTCGTATTTTAAAGCAATAGACAGGGAAATTCGAAGCCTGTTGTGGGATGGGAGACCGACCCGCATTGCCACCCATAAACGTTGGTACGATGAAGGTATCGTGCTTCCCAATATCCGTATGTATTATTGGGCGGCACAGTTAGTGGTTGTCAATAGATGGGCCCACCGCGGACAAGTGGATCCGCGGCATGTTATATGGACGAGTGGCCCATGGGACTCGGGGGGGGGGGGGGGGGGGGGTTCAACAAGGCACTATACTCCAACCCAAGACAACAACAGTTTAAGGGGCCAGCAGCGCCGATTGTCACAGTCTGGCACAGAGTCATAAAACAGCTGGGATGGAGCAACAGGTGACGCTCGCTACACCCCTGTGATGGACAGAGAACTTGGGGAAACTGGGTCAGTGCTGGGGATTTCGTGAGTGGGACACCATCGGTGTATCAAAGGTTAAAGACTTGTGAGCAAGGGGGGCAATCATCCCATTCACGGAATTGCAAAGAGAATATGAGTTAGCAGAGAGGGAACTCTGTAGATATTCCTAAATAAGACATGCTCTCAAGAGGGCGATCTCAGAGGGGAGGCATCTCCTCTGGAGGATAGCCTCATCTAGATATATATGCCAAGCAACGCCATCTCATTTACATATTTTAAACTTTTTAATTATCCTCTGCGCCATCCTTACCCACATTTCTATTTCTTCTCACTTGATCTGCAGTCTCCGTTCCGCCACAGCGTGTGCCGCTTGAGCGGAGGTACTTGCATCAACTAGCTCTTTGAGACTTTCAAGTGAAATGTGCGCTTAACAAAATCTCATAGCGGTACAAAAGGGGGTGGTGATGGACGGAGCATCTGAACCAATCAAACACTCACACCCAGTCAACAGATCTGGGTTTAATCCATCACTGTTCTTTAGCCCACTCTGCCACCCCAGTTCAGACATGGCCATATGCAAATCAGTCTGACCCTGTGCCTCATGGGAACAGTCCAGCCCGAACTGCCAAGCCATGCCTTCCCTGGACCGGAAACAAGCTTTCTAGGACCGGTTTCTGGCATTTCAGCCGTCTTCAGCCAGGCTTGCTTGAATCCAGTGGCAAAGTGAGCAAGGGACTCACGTCTGAGCATACCCTGCCAGCTTATGGCGAACAAAGCGGTACAAAAGGGGGTGGTGATGGACGGAGCATCTGAACCAATCAAACACTCACACCCAGTCAACAGATCTAAGTTTAATCCATCACCGTTCTTTAGCCCACTCTACCACCCCAGTTCAGACATGGCCATATGCAAATCAGTCTGACCCTGTGCCTCATGGGAACAGTTCAGCCCGAACTGCCAAGCCATGCCTTCCCTGGACCAGAAACAAGCTTTCTAGGACCGGTTTCTGGCATTTCAGCCGTCTTCAGCCAGGATTGCTTGAATCCAGTGGCAAAGTGAGCAAGGGACTCACGTCTGAGCATACCCTGCCAACTTATGGCAAACAAAGCGGTACAGAAGGGGGTGGTGATGGACGGAGCATCTGAACCAATCAAACACTCACACCCAGTCAACAGATCTGAGTTTAATCCATCACCGTTCTTTAGCCCACTCTACCACCCCAGACCAGACATGGCCATATGCAAATCAGTCTGACCCTGTGCCTCATGGGAACAGTCCAGCCCGAACTGACAAGCCATGCCTTCCCTGGACCGGAAACAAGCTTTCTAGGACCGGTTTCTGTCATTTCAGCCATCTTCAGCCAGGCTTGCTTGAATCCAGTGGCAAAGTGAGCAAGGGACTCACGTCTGAGCATACCCTGCCAACTTATGGCAAACAAAGCGGTACAAAAGCGGGTGGTGATGGACGGAGCATCTGAACCAATCAAACACTCACACCCAGTCAACAGATCTGAGTTTAATCCATCACCGTTCTTTAGCCTACTCTGCCACCCCAGTTCAGACATGGCCATATGCAAATCAGTCTGACCCTGTGCCTCATGGGAACAGTCCAGCCCGAACTGCCAAGCCATGCCTTCCCTGGACCGGAAACAAGCTTTCTAGGACCGGTTTCTGGCATTTCAGCCGTCTTCAGCCAGGCTTGCTTGAATCCAGTGGCAAAGTGAGCAAGGGACTCACGTCTGAGCATACCCTGCCAACTTATGGCAAACAAAGCAGTACAAAAGGGGATAGTGATGGACGGAGCATCTGAACCAATCAAACACTCACACCCAGTCAACAGATCTGGGTTTAATCCATCACCGTTCTTTAGCCCACTCTGCCACCCCAGTTCAGACATGGCCATATGCAAATCAGTCTGACCCTGTGCCTCATGGGAATAGTCCAGCCCGAACTGCCAAGCCATGCCTTCCCTGGACTGGAAACAAGCTTCCTAGGACCGGTTTCTGGCATTTCAGCCGTCTTCAGCCAGGCTTGCTTGAATCCAGTGGCAAAGTGAGCAAGGGACTCACGACTGAGCATACCCTGCCAACTTATGGCGAACAAAGCGGTACAAAAGGGGGTGGTGATGGACGGAGCATCTGAACCAATCAAACACTCACACCCAGTCAACAGATCTGGGTTTAATCCATCACCGTTCTTTAGCCCACTCTGCCACCCCAGTTCAGACATGGCCATATGCAAATCAGTCTGACCCTGTGCCTCATGGGAATAGTCCAGCCCGAACTGCCAAGCCATGCCTTCCCTGGACCGGAAACAAGCTTCCTAGGACCGGTTTCTGGCATTTCAGCCGTCTTCAGCCAGGCTTGCTTGAATCCAGTGGCAAAGTGAGCAAGGGACTCACGTCTGAGCATACCCTGCCAACTTATGGCGAACAAAGCAGTACAAAAGGGGATAGTGATGGACGGAGCATCTGAACCAATCAAACACTCACACCCAGTCAACAGATCTGGGTTTAATCCATCACCGTTCTTTAGCCCACTCTGCCACCCCAGTTCAGACATGGCCATATGCAAATCAGTCTGACCCTGTGCCTCATGGGAATAGTCCAGCCCTAACTGCCAAGCCATGCCTTCCCTGGACCGGAAACAAGCTTCCTAGGACCGGTTTCTGGCATTTCAGCCGTCTTCAGCCAGGCTTGCTTGAATCCAGTGGCAAAGTGAGCAAGGGACTCACGACTGAGCATACCCTGCCAACTTATGGCGAACAAAGCGGTACAAAAGGGGGTGGTGATGGACGGAGCATCTGAACCAATCAAACACTCACACCCAGTCAACAGATCTGAGTTTAATCCATCACCGTTCTTTAGCCCACTCTGCCACCCCAGTTCAGACATGGCCACATGCAAATCAGTCTGACCCTGTGCCTCATGGGAACAGTCCAGCCCGAACTGCCAAGCCATGCCTTCCCTGGACCGGAAATAAGCTTTCTAGGACCGGTTTCTGGCATTTCAGCCGTCTTCAGCCAGGCTTGCTTGAATCCAGTGGCAAAGTGAGCAAGGGACTCACGTCTGAGCATACCCTGCCAACTTATCGCGAACAAAGCAGTACAAAAGGGGATAGTGATGGACGGAGCATCTGAACCAATCAAAAACTCACACCCAGTCAACAGATCTGGGTTTAATCCATCACCGTTCTTTAGCCCACTCTGCCACCCCAGTTCAGACATGGCCATATGCAAATCAGTCTGACTCTGTGCCTCATGGGAACAGTCCAGCCCGAACTGCCAAGCCATGCCTTCCCTGGGCCGGAAACAAGCTTCCTAGGACCATTTTCTGGCATTACAGCCGTCTTCAGCCAGGCTTGCTTGAATCAAGTGGCAAAGTGAGCTAGGGTCTCATGTCTGAGCATACCCTGCTAACTTATCTCATAGCATATTACAAAAATCATCAATAACCTACCAGACCCGTTACGTAGTCTCTGGGAAAGGTGGAAGTCAAACGTAGGGGTGCTGGAAGAAGACTGGAGGGAGGCACTAGCGTCGCCTCGCAAGGTGGTAATATCATTGAGACTGAGACTTGTTCAATTAAAAATACTCCATAGGCCGTATGTTATATGTACTGCACTTGTTAAAATGGGCAGGCTCGAGGATGCAGGGTGTAGAAGAGCATGTGGAGGTACTGGCACCTTCTTCCACATTACCTGGGAGTGTGTACTCATCCAACGAGTTTGGAGTGCAATAATCACGTATGAAAGAAGCAAATGGGGATACAGTATCACTGTCTCCTACAGTGGAACAGTTTAATGTGTGGGAACCGGCTGATCACAATCATGCTGAGCAGCTCTGGACTACCATAGGATTAATGATTGCGAAACGCAATATTGCTCAGAAATGGGGGGGGGGGGTGCGGAGACACCGACTCTGGTTGAATGGAAGCGCGATATGGATTGTTGCATGATTGCCGAAGCGGACGTTTGCAAAAATAGAGGTTGCCCCCAGAAATGGGACTTGAGAAAATGGAACGCATTCAGGGGAAATATATGTAACCCTCCACAAGCCCGGAGGTCTCCTGCTGGGAGGGCCAATGACGGAGTGGATGACTTAACTCCAGCCCTATGAGGTGGTACAGTGTGTCATTGTTAGATCGCCTTGGAAGGTGTAATGGAAGATTGTGCCTGCGCGGCTAAGTGATGTATTGCTGGTAAACTGTTTTAACTCAAAATGTTCAAAAAAAAGATTTAAAAAAAAAAGAATATGTCCTTGAAAACTAACAGAGTTACTTCCAGTGGTCAACTATGGAGTTTTCTACGCAACCTATGGCCTCCACTCTGCAGAGTGCTAAAGCCTTAGTATCAGTTCCAGTGCGATATCATAGGGTGAAAGTGTTGAGCAATTAATAAAAGTTAAGAAACCTATTCTGGGTCTTATGAACCCTAGGGTGCTTGGAGGGGCCAAGGACACAATTTTCAAGGCCGTAAAGGTCTGTACTATTGTCTAGTGTCTAATTTCTTGCAAATGTACTAGTATATTCTCCCATTCCTACTCCGTAAAGGCCCTCCCTACATCTACTTCCCATCTGCCCTGTAACCGTACTGAAGTGATGCCAGCATTGGATTGGTTTGACCATCTTATCTATGCTATAAGCCTCCTACCATTAAATAGAATATGTGTGTTTGCACTAATCATCATTAGAGGTAGGGTAAGCATTCTTGTAACAGGAAGTATCCGGTAGAACCAGGTAAGATTTTAAGTCAAGTTTCATTTAAAGATGGCCGCTCCGTAACGTGAACGACATCAGTACCCAGAGTACTTTGCAGCAACGCGCTACGTGAAACGTCACAGAAGCGCAATCCAAGTCTCGCACTGTTTTCAATCGTTAACCACGGCACGCGCTTTCTGCTTGAGCCGTCAACGATTGCTGGATCCCAGAAACCTCAAAAAGAAGCCGAGGTGGATCCTACCAGACTCTCCTTTCCATGCGAAAGTCCGGAATTTAAACACTGCGCCTCACAATATTTCCAGCGAAGGAAGCAGAAAGATAACGAGTGGCTTTCCAAGCGCTGTTCCAGCAAGATATCTTGCAGATGGCTAAGGACACATCCCATCCTCATCGCCAAATGTAACAGGCAGGATCCGGTAGAACCAGGTAAGATTTTAAGTCAAGTTTCATTTATTAGAAACCAGATCTACAGCCACAGCGCAGAGCAGTACGTTCCCTTGGATCACGATCGTCCAACTGACACAGCAGAACGAATCCTCGGGAACGTACACTCCAGTCACAATACAAAGCCGGCATTCCTAACGTGGTTACATACATAGCCTTCTAACAAACCTAACGTGGTACATACTAAATATTCCCCAACCAATTCAGACCCACTACAACACCTCCCCCTTTAATATGAAAAACAAAAAAAAACAACAACAAAAAAAAAACAAGAAAAATCTTACATGGAATATAAGAAAAAGTAAACAAAAATTTTAGTAAGTAACAAAATTCTCATACCTAGCAGGCAATCTAATAGTGCGACCACTCCTAACCGAACTGCCCACAGCATCACCCCCTTCCCGTGAAACAGCAACATTAGGAGCAGGAACACCACTAGATCCCGGAACTACATTAACACTTTTGTCACCCTGGTCTTGTAACCAAAATGTCCAATCCAAATCGTTAGGACAACAACTCCTCTTTCTTTTCCTAATTAAGTCAGCTTGATCCTCTCTCAATTTAACCACCTGTCTCTTATTCCACCAGCCTCTCCCATTAAGAAAAACAGAACCTTTAGCAACCTTACAAACCTTAACAGGATCATAGAAATGAGACTCACCTTTCCTGACCGCAAAAGGTTTCTTACATAACACCCAGTCACCAACAGTTATATCCACATCATCAACAGAACCTTTTTTGTCAAAATTCTTCTTTATACGATATTGACTACGCTTCACAGTCTCTGACAAATGAACAGAATGTAACTTCCCTTCAGATTTACTTGCTAGCCAAGAAGGTAGAAGTAAAGAATTAACTTTTCTACCCCTAAGTAATTCAAAAGGAGTAACTCCTGTGGAGCAATGCGGAGAAACATTATAATTCCAAATTTTCTGCTCTACAAATGATTTAACATCTAAACTGGCAGCAATAGCAGTCTGGGTTCCTTCTTTAAGGATTTTATTGCCATGCTCAACCAAACCGTTGGAAGCGGGAGAATACTTTGCAGTCTTCAAATGTTTAATATCCAGAGAACCTAAAAACTAACACATTCTCTCCGACACGAAATGCGTTCCATTATCCGTGACTAAACATCTGGGCGCCCCCTCCACCAAAAACAACTTACTTAAAAACAAAATAGTGTTTTCAGTATTAGGAGCATCAACAAACTTATAATACATCCACTTAGAATGATAATCCACCGCAAGAATCAGATATCTGAACTCCTCAGAAAGAACTAAATAGGGCCCTGAAAAATCGAGTCCCACCTTGATCCAAGCTTCCTCGGGGAATTCAGTGGAATGTAACGATAAATTAGGTAACTTCCAGTGCTTATCAGAAAGCAAACACTCCTCACAACCATCAATCAAACCTCTAACCTGTGCTTCCAACCCTGGCCACCAATAGTGTTGTCTAATTTTCATGGAAGTTTTAGTTACACCTAAGTGACCCTCATGACCTTTTTTAATAATGACCTTCCTCAAACTGGATGGAGGGACAAACTTATCACCTCTAAGAATAATACCATCCTTCACCGAAATTTCATCTGCAACCAATGCAAAGCTCCTAAGATCAACTGAAAGATTTCTAATCTGAGGCCAACAACCTTTGCAAAAGGATAAAAGCCTAGACAGCACCAAATCATCTAAACAAGCTTTCTTCCAATCCTCCTCTGAGACAAAAGAACCACAATTCTCCACTGCATCCAAAACTGCCACACATTCTACCTCATCCTCATCAAAATGTTCCTCATCATCCTTCTCCATCAACATTCTTGAAAAACAGTCAGCACGAAAATTCTTACTTCCCTGGATGTGCTTGATTTCAAAATTGAATTCCTGCAATTTGGAAACTAACCTGGTTAACCTAGCAGACATTGAATTACTACTAGAAACCTTGTTAAAAATGAAAGCAAGAGGCTTATGATTCGTCAAAATCTGGAACTTCGGTCCTCAAATATACATTTTAAATTTCTGAACCGCCCAAACACAGGCCAGCGTCTCGCGCTCAATAGTGCTATAATTTTTTTCAAAAGATTTGAGCGACCTAGGAGCAAAAGCTACCGTCTGCCCCTGTCCTTTTACCTGTTGACTAAGAACTGCACCCAGTCCATTAATACTGGCGTCCACAGTGATCATTGAAACACAATCATCGCGAAATGCATGCAAAGCTTTCGCGGAAATAACCAAGTCTTTTACTTTTTCAAACACACCATTCAACTCTTCCGTCCAAATAAACTTTTGACCTTTTTTTAGAAGACAGCGAAGAGGATCAACCATCTGAGCGTAATTACAAACAAATCTCGCATAGTACTCTGCTCAACCCAGAAAAGAGCGCAAAGCATCTTTATCAGTAAGTGGTTTAGCCTCCTTAAGAGCCCTAATGACCGAAAATTTAGGTCTAATACCTTTTTCTGAAATTGTATGACCTAGGTAATCCAGCTCATTAACACAAAATGTACACTTGTCTGCTCTTATTGTCATACCATTATCTTCCAAAGTTCCCAAAACCTTTTTTAGCAAAATCAAATGTTCATCAGTAGTTTTCGAAAAAAACAGGATATCATCTAGGTAGGCTTGAACTCCCACCAACCCCTTGAACAAAGAATCCATCACTCTCTGAAAAATACTAGCAGCTGAGGCCAGCCCAAAAGGGAGTCTCAGGAACTTATATGCACCAAAAGGTGTGACAAACGTAGTAAGTTCCTGAGACTCCTCACTCAGAGGAATCTGGTGGTATACGGATTTCAGGTCGATAAGGGAAAACCACTTAGCCCCCCCCCAATTTGCCAGAAGTTCGTGAATCTCTTTGGTAGGGGATGGCAATCCACCACAATATTCCTGTTTAAACCCCCCAATCCGCACAGAGCCTAATCTCCCCAGGTTTTTTTCTTGCGACAACAATCGGGGCGACCCATTGAGAGGACTCAGTGGACTGTATAATTTTCTGATCAGTCAAATCCTTCAAAAAAAAATTTAACTCCACTCTAGCACTCACGGGAACAGGCCTGACCTTATGCATGACAGGTTGAGCGTCAGGAACCAATCTGATTTTATGCACAACATTTTTTATACAGCCCACCCGATATTTAAAAACCTCCTTAAAGTCCTCAAGTAAACGCTTGCAGTCAAAGTCAGAATCCCCAACACTCATGACTTCCATACATCTCACCTTAATGGGATTAACGTCCCCCGGTACCAAATACAACCCCATTTTAGCGAGATCCTTCCAGCCCACAATGTTTTTCCCCTTAACAGCAACATAAACTTTAATCATTATACATCGACCAAGCACTTCCACATTAGACATAAAGAACCCCAACATGTCAATGTCCTTCTCCCCAAAAGCCTTTGGGTTAATATCTGGAGAAGCTAACGGAACATCTTTACTCCAATTTTTGTAAAAATAAGAGTCACGCAGAATGCTCACTGGCGAACCTGAATCAGCCATAACTCGGGTATGAATTCCATCAATCAAAGCTTCACAAAAAGGACCTTTAATTTCCAACAAATCGTCTTTGTAATCCAGTGTCAGCAGCAAATTGTCAAAAGAATCTAAACATGACTCCAAATCGCAACTTACGTTGTTGACTTGAACTGACCTTTTTTGATCCTTGCAAAATTTTTGAAAGTGCCCAAACCTCCTGCAATTTGAACAGCGATTATTTAAAGCAGGACAATTAGGAAAATTACCTATGTGGAACTTTGAGCCACATCTATAACAGAACATTAGAGACTTCTTCTGCATTGTAAATGATTTTTTAACAGCAACCTTCTCCCCAATAGCCATAACCCCTTCATCAGCGGAATCTTCTTGATGATATACCACATTAACTTTGGAAGAGGAATTAGCTTGCAAGGCTTTAGTAGAAATAGCAGATATTTCAATACCAAGAGCCAAGTCAATCACTTCAAAAGGGGAGGTTTTTTGCAGCTTAGAATCCTTTCCTGAATGTTATGTGAAGAACAATTAAAAACAAACTGGTCCCTAATCATGTCATCAACAGTAGGACCAAATTTGCAAGTTGTAGCTAACACTCTCAGCGCTGAAATGTACTCTTCAACCTTTTCTTCCTCCCCCTGTTTCCGTTTATAAAATTTATGTCGCTCCAACATAATGTTAGGAGATTCGGAAAATTGTTTCTTGAGTCTTTCAATAGCCTCCAAATAGACATTACACCGTCTATCACCAGATTGACCAGCAGGAGGAGGAATAGGAGAAATACTCAGAAAAATGCGCTGAGCAGCTAAACCCAAACTGCCAAAAAGAAGACCGTATTTCCTTTCCGGGGAATATTCAGTTGCACTATAGCAACGATATGGTTTTCAAAGAGACCAAACCATTCTGTCCAAAAAAGATTGGGTTTACCAGGTTTGGCTAAAAACGGAGGAGGTTGAGTGAGTTGGTTAATTTGTTGATTCACAGACATTCTCAAGAAGAGAAAATAAGAAATAAAAAAAATGAAGAAATAAAATAAGAGTCAACTCAGACCAGAAAACCAGAATTCATAATATTACCAAAGTTGAATGAAAGGTGTGCGTATCACTGTGACACGCAAATCTCCAGAATTAAGCCAAAACCAATGAGTGTATAACCGCGATACACTGATAAACAAGTGTGCCACAGGACGATCCGTTCCGAAGACTGTTGCTAGGGCAACCGAAGCTTCAACAGGAATAAAGATGGCCACTCCGTACTGTGAACGACATCAGTACCCAGAGTACTTTGCAGCAACGCGCTACGTGAAACGTCACATTAGCGCAATCCAAGTCTCGCACTGTTTTCAATCGTTAACCTCGGCACGCGCTTTCTGCTTGAGCCGTCAACGATTGCCGGATCCCAGAAACCTCAAAAAGAAGCCGAGGTGGATCCTACCAGACTCTCCTTTCCATGCGAAAGTCCGGAATTTAAACACTGCGCCTCACAATATTTCTAGCGAAGGAAGCAGAAAGATGACGAGTGGCTTTCCAAGCGCTGTTCCAGCAAGATATCTTGCAGATGGCTGAAGACACATCCCATCCTCATCGCCAAATGTAACAGGAAGGATCCGGTAGAACCAGGTAAGATTTTAAGTCAAGTTTCATTTATTGGAAACCAGATCTACAGCCACAGCGCAGAGCAGTAAGTTCCCTTGGATCACGATCGTCCAACTGACACAGCAGAACGAATCCTCGGGAACATACACTCCAGTCACAATCCAAAGCCGGCATTCCCAACGTGGTTACATACAAAGCATTCTAACAAACCTAACGTGGTACATACTAAACATTCCCCAACCAATTCAGACCCACTACAATTCTATGGATCAGAAATGACCTGCTTGAAGATCGAAATATCTAACAAGTGAGTCAAATGGGATCAGAGTGCCACCCCCCCCCCCCCCATCCCTGGCACGAAGCACCTTCCCCCACATCTGTGCTACTCCCTCCTGGCTTGTAGTCTTTTGGTCCAATACAAACCCTCAACATATTCGCTCAAACCAATGCTCCCCCCCCCCCCTGCAACACCTCATGCTTATATTGCTATTTATAAAACCTGTGATCCCCTGATCAAGTCCGAGGCAAGGTCCACGTACTGTGTCCCTGCTCCTTCACTCACATAACGCCCCATGGCACACTGGGGACCTCATTCGGTGAGGCCCCCCGCAGAGAATGTGATCTCGTATTACCATTGTCACCGACGTCTATGTTATGCATCATAATGGAACCTGTACTGTCTGATGTGATCGGAATGTTGAAAATGTTAAAAGCAAACAAAAATGATCTTTAAAAAAAAGCCTTTTGTTTGGTTCTCATCCTGGCCGGGGGTCTAGCTGGAGTTTAACACCTTGCTGCCAAGCCGGGGAGGAAACAAATGCACTCAAGCACTTCACAAGTGCTAGAACCAAATTATGATTCGGAGGCAGGTTTTTGAGTTTCCAAGTTTTCTATATAATAGATATACATGCACTGCAACTGCAAGAAGGTCTGATACATCTATTTTTAACTGATAACCATTTATATAGTACTTACTAATAAGTCTTTATTCCTACACAAAGTAACTACTTTAGCAAACTTAAAAATAACTCAAACATTAAAGCCCTACACTGATGGCTTGCAATGAGCATGCAGCTCCTTGGTGCTGGTTCATAACTCACTGGGCAGGATTACATGGTGGGGCCTGCAAGTCACACATTCATTTCTGCAGCAAATGCAATAACCCACTGAGTTCTCCACATAAAATGCAAATCTGTGACCTGCATGTTACATACTGTTTTCTGCAAGGCACACTATCACTCTCCATACTATTTCATGATGAGTCCAAACTGTGACTATACTGCACGCAGTTTTCTCCAGCAACTGCATTAACAACCAGTTAATATACTCTGGACATTACTGGGCACAACCAAGCCTGGAACTGGTTCCTTAACCCATAAGATAAAACAGAGTATGTGATAAAGTAAGTAAGCCAGAACAGATTTACTACTATAGCATGTGTCCTTGTTCCAATTTTATGTGGGGCAGAGTTTAAAAAAAAAGAATTTGACTGTCAGACTCTGCTGCTCATGACTCGGTGAGTCTGGTAACTTCATGTACTTTCTGCATCCCCCCTAACCTCACCTCCACTTTCGTCTCATGGTTATGGTGGGATCTGAGAGTTACTTTTCAGCACTGAACGAACCGTTAAATCACCCCCGTCCCCAAAGAGTCCCCCACAAGGGCAAACCCCCAATTAAAAAAAAATCAAAATCTTTTTATTGAGGTTTTCACTACAGCACACATTTTCTCATGAAACATACAATAATAACACGTAGGAGGTAAATACAGTGCAAGCCCCCAATAATAAACATGTGCAAGCAAGGAAGATTGCAGATCCATGGGCCTGGTCACTAGCTGATATGAGCAAGTTACATAGGCGTAACATGCAGTACCAAGTGTGGAGTGACCAATTTCTAAAACATCAAGTATCGTGCCCAAAGTTTAGCTCAAAAGCCTGAGGTTGGCTCTCTGAAATATGAGGGCTTCTGAATACCAAAGCTGCGTAGTCTTGATTCCATCTCGTGCCACTTTTATCCATCACCAGATACTCTCAGCCCTGTTATCTCACTCATTGAGATTCTTTTTCACCCCTGCTTTCCATATTTTATTCTGGTTTGCCGTCTTTCTCTTCCTCTACTTCCCCAAGTTCTGTTTCTCTTCTCTTTTACTCTGGCTGAAAGTGTGATTAGGATGAGTGAGTTCCGGCCCCCAAACATTAGTGCAGGTGGGCAGCTCCAGTGGCGGCTGTCGACCAATTAAACTGCTGGGGGCAAATATATTATGCACTCATAGGCGATGAAAAAACCCAGCAGCGCCCTTAGGCTTAACGTCAAAGATCCCAATTGGGGTCTATGTTAAGCAATGTTCATAATGGGCCACGATTAAGAGCTCTGGAGTTGAGGCTAAAGTTGCGGCACACAGTTTCTGTCAGTAGCTCAAAATAAATAAAGATTCACTTACCTCTGCCTCTGCCCTCGGTGTTTGCAGCTCCTCCGTCTCCTCGTCAGTGACTCCAACTCTCCTCTTCCAATCAAGGTGCTGCTCTCATGCTGACAGGCAGCATTACAGGAGCACCACGATTGGCTGGAGCGCACTGGCTCCTTGCTCACTAAGGCACTGGGAGCCACTGCTTCCTCCCCACCCGGCTATCTTAGACAGCTGGAAAGGTTTACACTGAGCATGTCAGGCTGGCTGCCACAAGACGACTGGCCAAAGTGACCTGCACACCACTCCCCTGCTGCCAGTCAGCAGCAGTGGCCCGCCCCAAACACGGCTGGGGCTGGAGAAAGGAAAAAATAAAATGGTATAAAAAGTCATTTTATTTTTCACCTTTTGTGTAATTGGCAGCAGGGGGGCAACACTCCTCTGCCCTAATAGAGGGAAGCACCTGCAGCCACCAGCTCAAATGAACCATTTCAAGTGCAACAGCAAGACTGCACATGCACTAGAGTTTGTATTTGGACCCACAGGTGGCTGCTCTTTAATATGTTGATTAGAATACATGATAAAACCAGTAGCGGTGGGTGAGATTTTGAAGTGGTGGGGCGCAAACTAATTAGCATACATCACCGTAGCGAGCGAGCGCAGCGAGCGAGCCCGAACCCCAAAAGGGGGTTTGGGGGGAAAATTTTGAAAAAAAAGAAGAAAAATCGTGCATTTTCAAGCAAATTTGATAAAGCAGGAAGGTCAATAAAGCAATTGTGAAAGTGCAGTTATTACATTAATAGATGGCATAACATAAGTAGCTGCTTCTTCAGTATTACCACAGAGCTTCATACATTCTGTCCTATTATGCTCAGGTGCTGATTCAGACTATAAGACTTTCATGGAAATCTCAGCTCTAAGAGTAGAAGAAGTTGCACAGCAGTGTAATGGTTGCCAGGCTCGTTCCGCAGGAGCGTCAGGAACTTGAAGAAAAGTCCACAGTCTTCCCCTACGGCCTTCCGACTCTATTAGACTCTAGAGTAACGAATGGCACGCAAGGGGAAAACAGGGAAACAAAACAAGGAAAGGCGGGGAAGAAAAACAGTCTTGCAACATACTAATTAGACTCTAGAGTAACGAATGGCAAGCAAGGGGAAAACAGGGAAACAAAACAAGGAAAGGCGGGGGAAGAAAAACAGTCTTACAATATACTGAATATAAAAGAGGCAGCGCAATGCGCTGTTACCGTGATTCTGGTTGAGCTGAGCTTTGTACACACACTTCACATAGGTCCACGCAAGTACCCCAAATATAAATGGTATAAAGGTTTTCGTAATTTGCCAAGGGGAAAGTTTTGATAGGCAACACAAGCAACGAATCGTTCACCCTGCGGGAGACAGGTCCGGCCAGTGAACAAAGGTGAGCAAATCTGTGTAGTCTCCAAATAGAACAAACACTACAAAACTTTTAAAAACAGAGATAACAATGCATTTCTTACCTCAATCAGAATTCATTCACTTTTTGTAAATGAAATCCGCACGTCTTTCTTTCAGTGTAGCAAACTTGTCAATTACTTTCATGTTGAAGTCCGGTATCTTTTGGACTAGCTTGCTCTCTACAGATAGCATCGCCAAAGCATTTAGTCTTTCCTCTAGCATGGTGTTCCTGAGGAATGTCTTTATGCGCTTTAAGGCTGAAAAACATCGTTCAGCTTCTACTGTTGTCATTGGAGTCGTAATCACAATTTTTAGTAAAGTCACTATCTCTGTAAGTGAGTTTTCCATATGCAGTTTATGAATTAAACTCAGCAAAGTCAAGGCGCTTTTGGCCTTCCGGTACACAGGCATTCTGTAGAGTACAGATAGCTCAGTTCTCAGCTGCTCTTTTATGAGCATAGGATATGCTTCCACTGCCTGATTCAGAGCACGCTCAGGGAAGGATTCCTCATATTGTGCAAACTCTTTACTTTGCAATAAAGTTGCACTCACCAAATGTTTTGTGAATGAAAAACGTTCTTTTGCCTGCACAATTACAATGTCACATACCTCCTTTCCAATTCGAACCATAGAGGTGATGTTTTGTCTGCGGTTTGCAAAAATAGAATCCTTCGGCAGTTTGCTCTCTAAATCGTCAACCCCATCTCTCACTTTCATAATCTGTTGTACAAATGCAGATGTATTGGCTTTCACAGAGACAGTATCTAGGTCTTTTTTTTGCAACTGATCGTATAACACCTCAACAGGAGTCATTATGTCATGAAATAAAAACAGTAAGAACTGAAACTCTTTGTCTTCTAGTGTTCTAATAAAGCCATGGGCTTCACCCTGAGTTGTGTGATCAAAGTCTGCTCTGGATGATATGGCGACAAAACATTTATGAAGGCCCTCCCTCTGTTCAAAGATTAAGTTGACTGTACGAGTGTGAAAGTTCCAACGAGTTGAGGATCCCCTTGGTACGCTTTTGTCCACAATCTCATGAAGGGCTTCTGTTCTTTTTGGGGAACGTGTGAAGAATGCTGCTATGCCTCCGATATCCTGGAAAAAAACTCGTGTTTCTCTGATCTTTGATACCGCCTGTTGCATAATAAGATTGAGTTGGTGGGCGTAACAGTGCACAAAATGAGCATTAGGGTACACATCTCGAATTCGTTTCTGTACTCCACTAAGGCTTCCACTCATTACGGACGCACCATCATAGCTTTGTGCGATAAGTTTTTGTTTTTGAGGCAGGTCCGGGAAAATTAAGTCCAGTTGATCCAGTATTGCTTTAGTGATGGTTGCTGCACTAGAGTCACTTAAATGTGTGAAGCCATAAAATCTTTCCACAACGTTTCTGTCACTGTCAAGGTACCGAAACACTAACACGGACTGTGTTTGAGTGGACACATCAGTGGTGTCATCAGCCTGAATAGCCACAAAGTCTGTGTTTTGCAACTCTTGCACAATATGGCTTCTTATAACTTTGAGCATACAGTCAAGGAGTTCATTTTGTATTGTATTAGAGGTGCCCTTAAAGACTGTAGCACGTGCTAAATGTCTTTCCAAATCCTGGTCTATGGTTGACATTAAATCCACTAGGCCTCGGAAGATCCCAGGTTTTGAGGAAGTTTCTGATTCGTCATGGCCTCGCAATGCCAGTTCGAAAGCACCACAGAAACGAATGCAATCAATGATCCTGGATAGATTTTGTCTGTTCTTATCAACAGCTGCATTGTGTTTTTGAATGGATTTGCGATACGCATCATTTATCTGCTGCTCAATTGGTGCGTCTTCCCCCAACATTCCCAGTCTTGTCAGGTTTTCCAGATGATTTCCTGTGAGCGCATGCTTCTTTATTTTTTCAGCGATGTGCTTCAGGTCGACAATTCCTTGCCGTGTCCAAGAAAAGTCACTGCCAAACAGCAAGCAGGGGAAGCAGAACAGAGAATTTCTTATAGGGCACCCTGTAAGCCAATCAGCTTTTTTGTACCAGGCATTTGAGAATGTACGTTTTGACATTTTTCCTCTGTCCTGGGTAGTTTGCTGTAGGTTTATTTCAGGCTGGTGAGGTCCTAATTGTTTTATCTGTAGTTTTTGTTCAAGTGGCCGTGACTGGAATGACTTTGTAATCAGCTCTTGTACTGTATTCATGATGGTGTGTTGCTGGCCTTACCAATATATATATTAAAGAAACCTGTCAATAATCAAAGTACAACGTATAAGGTGCAGTGCAATAATATCAAATTTCAGTATAAATACATTATACATATATCTTGTGGATTATCCTAATACATCTCAAATGACTGCTAAAAATAGAGCCGTACTCGTTCCTGCCTCTCTGTGCCATAGTGGTTGCTGGAGGCACTGAAAGGGACACTGCTTCAGGGCCTGGAGAGTGACCCGATACATAGCCCTAACTCCCATGTAAAAAAAATATTTAGCATCAGTTTCCTTACCTTTAACATTGGTCACTGGTGTTTGCTGGGTTGTAGCTGGGGTCAGGTGAGAGAGCAGCAAAGGAAGTTGGGGTCCTCTTGTTTTTTGCTGATAAACCTGTCAATAATCAAAGCACAACGTATAAGGTGGAGTGCAATAATATGAAATTTCACTACAATTACAAATACATCTCCAACAGCTCCCCTTCCCACAAAATGACTGCTAAAATACAGCCGTACTCGCTCCTGCCTCTCTGTGCCATAGTGGTTGCTGGAGGCACTGAAAGAGACACTGCTTCAGGGCCTGGACAGGGACCAGATACATAGCCCTAACTCCCATGTAAAAGAATATATAGCATCATCAGTTTCCTTACCTTTAACACTGGTCACTGGTGTTTGCTGGGTTGTAGCCGGGGTCAGGTAAGAGAGCAGCAAAGGAGGTTGGGGTCCTCTTGTTGTTTGCTGATAAACCTGTCAATAATCAAAGCACAACGTATAAGGTGGAGTGCAATAATATGAAATTTCAGTACAATTACAAATACATCTCCAACAGCTCCCCTTCCCACAAAATGACTGCTAAAATAGAGCCGCACTCGCTCCTGCCTCTCTGTGCCATAGTGGTTGCTGGAGGCACTGAAAGAGACACTGCTTCAGGGCCTGGACAGTGACCAGATACATAGCCCTAACTCCAATGTAAAAAAAATATTTAGCATCAGTTTCCTTACCTTTAACACTGGTCACTGGTGTTTGCTGGGTTGTAGCTGGGGTCAGGTGAGAGAGCAGCAAAGGAAGTTGGGGTCCTCTTGTTTTTTGCTGATAAACCTGTCAATAATCAAAGCACAACGTATAAGGTGGAGTGCAATAATATGAAATTTCACTACAATTACAAATACATCTCCAACAGCTCCCCTTCCCACAAAATGACTGCTAAAATACAGCCGTACTCGCTCCTGCCTCTCTGTGCCATAGTGGTTGCTGGAGGCACTGAAAGAGACACTGCTTCAGGGCCTGGACAGGGACCAGATACATAGCCCTAACTCCCATGTAAAAGAATATATAGCATCATCAGTTTCCTTACCTTTAACACTGGTCACTGGTGTTTGCTGGGTTGTAGCCGGGGTCAGGTAAGAGAGCAGCAAAGGAGGTTGGGGTCCTCTTGTTGTTTGCTGATAAACCTGTCAATAATCAAAGCACAACGTATAAGGTGGAGTGCAATAATATGAAATTTCAGTACAATTACAAATACATCTCCAACAGCTCCCCTTCCCACAAAATGACTGCTAAAATAGAGCCGTACTCGCTCCTGCCTCTCTGTGCCATAGTGGTTGCTGGAGGCACTGAAAGAGACACTGCTTCAGGGCCTGGACAGTGACCAGATACATAGCCCTAACTCCCATGTAAAAAAAAATATATAGCATCAGTTTCCTTACCTTTAACACTGGTCACTGGTGTTTGCTGGGTTGTAGCCGGGGTCAGGTAAGAGAGCAGCAAAGGAGGTTGGGGTCCTCTTGTTGTCTGCTGATAAACCTGTCAATAATCAAAGTACAACGTATAAGGTGCAGTGCAATAATATGAAATTTCAGTACAAATACAAATACATCTCCAACAGCTCCCCTTCCCACAAAATGACTGCTAAAATACAGTTGTACACTGGCCAATCGGAGACATGGCAAGGGGAACCGCACGTGACCAGGGAGACTGAGTAAGCGTACTGTGGTTTAAAACCTATAACCTCCAGGTTTAGTACATAGCAATTACATTAACCATCAGAGTTTTACTTGAGTCTTACATCCTACAAACAGGGCATACAAGAAAATTCTGCCTCTGATCACACACTTATTTGCTTGTTCATTTGAAAGCAGCTATCTAGGTCGTGCTGTGTTGCGCAGGTGATACCTCTTTACAGGCTTGTATTGTATTGGTATTTATATAGTCCTATCTGGTCCCTTGTGAGACCCCAAAGAGCTTTCTGGATTGTCACTTAAGTAGCCACGCTATATGCAGAATCTTTGCAGCCCTTAATGCACCTGACAATCTCTTCTTGCATGGGTTTCTTAGGCACCCTTCTGGTGCATAGTTGTTAGTGTTTATTGTAGTTTGTTCCATGTGGGAACAAGTTGGTGTAGGGCGTGAGGTTTGAGGGAGGGGTAGGTTGAAAAAGTATGGAGTCAGTGATGCATAGAGTGTTTGATTTGAATAGGGGCAGCTCAGCTGCACAAGCAAGTACTTACCTGGGTAAAGAGAGGGCGGTATGGCATGGAACTGTGGATGATACAAAGCAGGATAGAATGAAATTACTAATTCACTCTCACAACCTCACTCTCAAATACACTAAGTCACTTACACTCTCTCTTTCACTACCTCACTATCTCACTATATCACTCTGTTTCTATCTTAATACCTCACAACATCACTAACACTCACTACTTCACTCTCTCTTACAATACATCAATCTTTCTCTATCTCACTACCTCACAACATCACTACCTCACTCTCTCACTACACTCACTCTCTATTTCAATACCTCTCTATCTCGCTACCTCACTCTCTCTCTGCTAATGCAATATGTCTAATGCAATATGCAACACATATGCAAACACTTAAGCTATTCACAATAGAAATGACAATAACATTTACTTAGGGATAAAAAATAATAAGCAATGCCAATAGCTCTACCTATAATATTGCCGAGACCATTGCATTGTAAATGCTTGTTTAATTCTCTTTTACCTTCCCACCACGAGAGTAAGCAACGTAGATATTAAACCTTCTAGGGCTCTTTGCAAAATGTATACCAGTCTTTGTACTACCTGGGCCGTGTGTAAACATCATACAATCGTACTGCTTACAATGTCAATGTATTCAGCTCATGTATGTATGCAAACCGCTTGTTTTGCACTAAAACTTTAAAAAATTTATATAATAAGTTCCAAAGAGCTGTGGCCTTTAATACTCGATCCTCTTAAAGTATCTGTTATCCTCAAAATGCGTTTCACATTTACCAACAATATTCTATTGTATAAGTTACTTTCCTCCGCTTCGCTCTTGCCAGAGCATCCTACTTGTTAAAAAATCCTACGGCTAAGGCCCTACCCTGCCCATCACACCATGAACCAGGCTCTGTACACCACCATTGCACTGGCTTTCTTTTTGTTGCTTTGTACGTTCACTCCAATACAACACCATATTTTTCACAAATATAGGAAGGTTGAATAGCGCAAAGACCAATCATGACATTTTAACTCCGCGCTGAGATAGCCCCAGGCTTCCCCTTAATTTCCCAACAGTATTCCAAACTACATGCTGTTCTAAGGCTCTTGGCTTTGTCCCCAAAAGCGCACACACAGATGTCATGCACATTTAGAAGCATTCCTCATTGCCTCGAGTGAAACTCTACACAACAACACATGGCAGTTCTTGGATTTTGGGGGCTAGGAATGGGAGCTGGGTATGTGTGACCTAGTAGAGTTTCTTTTTCACCTGCAAAATAAGGCATGATACATGTGTTTATCTGATCAATCTAAGAGAATGTCTAGTTTCTTATTGTTCCTAATACTTGTATTGGCTATTCCTAAGCGCTGTCAGTATTTGTTAAAGGAGAACTGAGTAGTATTTGTGCCTTGCACATTGGAGAAGGATATGCATTTCCTACCCCTCTCTCAGAACATCCATCTTCCAGCAAGAGACCTGGAAACATGAATCAAAGAGCAATTCACCCTTAAACCAAATATCCCATATGTTAAACCACCCACATCGAAGCTTTGCGCTCTGAAGTCATATTGTGCACCCTTTAATCCACCCAAACAAATAAATGAGATGCAAGTTTGATCCATGGGTCGCTCACATGAGGTTGCTTTGGCTAGCACATTCCTAAGGGGTGGAAAGATATCTTCTTTAGCAGGAGGTGGTTGCAAAGGACAAATATGGCTTTTAGTTGAGGTTTGGAGACTAAATGTACCTGTGGTGCTGACAATCCTGACTCTGTTCCTTGAGCACCTTAAAACATTATGTGCTCCACAACCGATATTATGAGCAAGTGCATATGTTGCTGAGTTGCTCCATACTGGGTACATCTTTGATTATGTTAGGCCACCTAAGGCATAATGGCGATGTCTGTTAAACAATTATGTTTATTGAGATAAGCCACCAGTGGCACAATAATTCCCATCCATCCCAACACACTGACCCTCATATAGCAGCGATGGCTCTTTATATACTGTGAATACCGAACTCATGATAGCACCCACGTAATACTGGCAATTCTAAGCATACTGTCAGTCTCCAAGTCATGGTGATACCAGCCTTTTGCTTAATGCTCCCCTTGCATTATAGTGTGCATTCCTGGCAACATTTTGCCGTTCCTGGCATGATGGTGCTCACCCAAAGGGTAAAATTGGATTTGCCATCCCTGGTGAGATGGACTAAACGTTAGGAAAAATTGCTTGTCCTGGCATCACTGTGTCAATATTTGGCCATCTATTTGCATGCATTATCTAAAACCTACAATTAAAGCTGTTGATGGCGCGTTGAAGCAATACTGTGGTTTGAGGAGCAGATCCCCCCTTACATTTTACTGTTAATGGCAAGACATCTCAGAGTTTTGTGTATAGGACAAGCTGTGTTTGTCTATCCATTCGTGTTCTCACTAACCAACGTAACTTTTCACGCAATCAGGAGCTCATTCATCAATCTGTGCACCCATCTATCCCTGCACTCACTAACAGATGTATTCATCTATCTATGCACTCAAACACTCATTCACTTTCCCGACAATCAAGTCTAACATTCATCCATCAGCATACTCACAAAAGCTCGCACACACAACACAAGTCATATAGGCTCAGTACTTCCACTTTCAGAAAAAAGCCAGTCTGGCATCACGTTCTGAACCACTCGCCACAGAGCATGGGATTGCGATCTAGATTCCCCCTTGTTGTACGATGGGCAATGGAAATATTGCTGCGCTCAATCACGTGTGTTCTCAGCTAATTACAGATTGCAACTTGTTCACTTTAAGTATTTACATAGGCTTTACATACAGTTTTTTCCTGGCGTCGACTCAACCCATGCTGTGATTCCTTGGCCAAACATTTAATCTCCCCGTGCCTGAAATAATATCAGTAAAATCTGACTTTGTGTAATGTAATTTGGTGCTGGTAAAAAGCCTTTGGGCCAAGCTCGCGCTATTATGAACAACAAAAATGCATACACTGCTTGTTGGCGCGTAGTCCCACCGTTTCACAGAACTGTAAAACAAAAAAAACAAGCGCCTCTATTTATTACACAAGAACTCTTTTTATTACCCTCTGAAGGTTGAAAGAGCGAGTCGCCTTCACAAGATTTTGGAGCTGTGTCCTTCCTGCACTTTACACGCATATTTCCGCATCCAGTGCTTAACTCAGCTGCCTTATCAGTTTTCAGGATTGTACACCTTTAATGCGGTGTTGATGGCGATGCCTCACCTTATTCACGAGGGGATCACGAGGAGAGTTGCCCCACTTACACCTTCCCATGGGTTGTGTGTGGCGTGCATCCCTGGGTTCAAGCAGAGATAAGTAACCCAGGAATGCGACCTTAAGTTGTCAGTGAGCACAATCAGCATGGCGGAGGCTGCCACGTCATGAGGCGGCTGACACGCGTGGGACAATTACTTTCTGTCATGGTGGATATCGTGTTCACCCGATGCATGTTTTGGGTGGCTGGTCCCCGACCCTGAACCACCAGTCTTCTTGGCAGCAGTGTCCCTAACGCGCGGGGTGGGCGGGTAGAATGGAGGACGGTGTGTGTGTGTGGGGGGCGGAGGGGGGGGGGGAGAACGAGGCAGGCAGCAGAAAGGGGTGATCATAAAACATCGAAATTTGCCCTGGGTGACTGCAATTTTTTAAGCCAACAACAAAATCATAAGTCAGGAGCTCCATTTAATAAACAGCCATTAGGAGTCACTAGTACTCAATGAACCATCAAAAGTGGTCACAGGAAATCCCTTGCACTTTTTGAAAATTGGCAATCCTAACTGAATTGTTAATAAACAATGCAGAACAGAAGGAAAGGTTGGAAGATAAAAGAAGGATGTCTCAGAATCAAAATGAGGAGATACTTCATTAAAACAAAAGATAGGAGTGGAACTGGAAAAAAGGGCTAGGGGCCAGATGAACAAAAGTCCTGATTTGCGATTTCCAAATTGCTATTTTTTGTGAATCACAATTAGGACATTGCAAATCAGAAGGTATGTACGATTCATACCATCTTCCCCAGCCCGGGAGCATGCACATGTATACTCCACATACACATGTCTGTAAAAGACATCTTTATTCTTCAACATATGATCACGCACTGTATGCATGGAATCTTAACTTTAATAACCACACCTTAACACCTCCCAGCAGATTATGTAATTCCTGCTTAGAGTCGACCCAGAACCGTGAGGGTGCTAACGTGCTTATTATCAAAGACACTACATCTCCTCCTTTGTTAAATAAAAAGTACATTAACATTAGCATCATATTTCTTAAATGAGTCGCTGAGGCACTCGCCCTGGTCTGCCAGATCAGGTTGTAGGTAGTTGAGATGCACTTTGATTATGCACCAATGATAAAGGTTCAGATGTGTGGTCTGGACATTCAGGTGGGGTCGCCTCGCTCATGATCTCAGGAGCTGACAAAAATGAAGACAGGTGTTTAAAGTGTAAAGAGTCCTGTGTGATGGACTTTCCGGGACGATGCACTGTCACCATGTGTCCTTTGTATGTTACAACCCTCAACGGAATGACAGCAAACAGAGTGTCTGTTTTTCGCTTCCGTTTCAATTCGACCAGTACCCAGCAGCATTATACCTCTAAAAGCCTACAAATACAGACGACTGCAAAGGACAGAGGCCTTGAACTGTAGACTGTGCAATTACAAACTTGAATCACTGCTACATGTAGCTTGTACACGTAACACACTGAAGCCCTTAAGACGATTTTGGCTAACTCCAGTATTTCGTCAATTAGGAATTAGGCAATGTGAAATTGCGATTTAAATATTTTTAAATGGGTCCCACGTCCAGATAATTGCTAGATTTTTTTTAATTCCTGAAGTTTGCTTATTAAGTTATGAACAAGACTACTGTGTTTGTATAAAATTTCAAATGCACACAAGGGTGTGATTTAAGCAATTTTGTCCTTACTGCATTTAAGTCTAACACCCAACTATCGTGGTTTCCCCCATGTCGGAGGGATGGTCGGAAGCAGAAGCGAGGAGGCCGTATTTGGTCAATAGTGAGAGTTTTATTATGGATAAGGACACACAGTGAGGTAAAGAACAGTCGGGACAAAACAAAATAGATGGTTGAAAAGGAGGTCTGCTGGTGCCTGGGGCGATCTAGGAGGCTTCTTCAGGGTCTTGGTGGAACTTGATGGCAGCTCTTTCCTTGATGTGGTCACGAAACCTATTACGGGCTTCAGATGCTCTGCTGGGATCCCGGAGTATATTACACAAAACAGAGGACCCTAGTAAATTAGGATCATGCAAATGATAGACATATACTAAATAGTATGTATGTCCTTTGTCCAGCCGGACAGGAATTTATTAATTTGAATATTTTTATATACTAGTTCATATAGTAAACATTTATACACAAGTGGGCACAACCTGTGACCCACAAAAAACAAGACAAAACAAGTGAAAGCAAATTTTGTAAGGTCGCACAAGGTGGTCTGTACTAGTATTCAGTTTTACAGACTTGGATTCATTTTTAGCAAAAAATTGTAAAAGACTTTTTGTGACTTTATAAAAAACATATGATGCTTTTAGGTCGACGACGTTTTGATGCAATTAGAAATGCAAGCATCATCATCAGGACATTGTTATTCCTTTTGGGTTTTCCCTTGTTTTGTATAACGGGATCCCGGAGTAGGCTCAAAAACAAAAGAAAGTAGTGGTCAGAACCCAGTCCGATTATAAAATAGGACACCGTCACCAAACCATGTGAGAGGGGGTGAGGAAAGAAATGTGCGTTTTAGTCTTTGGAGGTACTTCAGAAGGATAACGTGAGGGTATTTGGGAAGGGTCAAGGCTTGTAGGCGTTGGGGCATCAGTACATGGGAATCTTTTAAAATAAATGGTCACGTTGTTAGGGCTATCCTTACGCCACCCGTTCTCCCTGATTACTCCCCGTCGCCCGTTACCCTTCCCTCCCCCTCCTTAAGTCCCTTTACCCGCCACGTACCGATAAGAGCCACAACTCTCCTGAGTTGTGGCGGCCCGTACATCCTCTGGGATCCACCACTCTTCGGTCCACGTCTCTGGATCCTTGTGTTCGGTTTCTCCTGCTCTGGCGTTCGCGTTGCTTCTTGGCAGCTCCTCTGTCTCTCGGCAATCTTCTTCCGGGTTCTCCCCTGCTGACGTGCCCGTTGTCCCGTCTCCTTCCTTTTTCTGCTGCTCTTGACCTCCTACTGTGGCTCCTGATTGGTTGAAGAAGTACTACGTCCAATCTTCCAAGGGGCAGACTACTTCCGGATTACTTCCGGCATTCTGCGGGAGGAGGGAAGAGTCATCAATTAGCTGTGTCAGACCTGATGTGCCGACGTCTTCATTAGGGTAAGGAACCCACACCGTACTTTGCGGGATTTTACCCTCGCTGGTAGGAATGCACCCGGTGACTCCCTCACACCACAGAACGCACATTGCACTTTTTCTAGATCTATTGCACTTTAAACAGTTTTTGGCAAGTAGTCTGGGGCACAGGATGGGTGAATTAACGGTATATGTTTAACATGGTAACCACAACCAGTACTATGCACTTTACATGCCCATAATATGAGCAGTTATTAAACTATTTTGCACACTGAATTTATTTTAGGTGAAATGTTTTATCATGTTCTATTTTAAGAAAGAAGCCTATGATATTCTAATATTTTTATCTTGTTTTTATTTTAAAATTGTTATGATTTTAAATAACTAAAAACAATACAATTGTTACTTTCTTGTGTAAGAGTCTTGTCATGCTCCTTTTGTGTTTCCCCAAATACGAGTATGTCATCACTGTAATTAAGAGCATGTGTAACAGGCTGATTTGCTCAGCGAATAACATCCTGAAATATCCCCGCAGCCAAAGATACTTCACAACTCAGTCTTTGTATCTGAATAAACCAACGTGAGTCGAAAAAGTAGTAATGTGCCTACAATTATGCATGACACCCTCGGCAAAGGACCAGTGGAGTGTTCAATGAGGTTAGGCTTCAACAGTGTTTCTAGTTCTTTCTTAATTGCTTCTTGTAAGGGAAAAGTGAGTCTGCGGAGCAATAGGACCGCAGGGTGAATGTCCTCATTAATATGAAGTTGCACTTTCATCTTCTTGAGCCTTCCTAAGCCATGAAACAACAACAGGAACTGACGCACGGATGTTGTAGTTGAGAGATATCAGTCCTATGTAAGCAGCAGTAGCAAAGCGAAGAAGGCATGCACTAGATGAAGCTCCCTGAAGGACATGAATTGGCGATTTCACTGACATTGTTTTACGTAGCATGGTTGCTATAAATGACCTTTAACTCTGTAATGATTTAGAAGCAGCCCATGTGCATACCTTCATGTTTGATGGAGTAAAGAGTTACACAGGAGATAGGCTGTTGAACTTTTCTACTGGCATGATGTTAATCAATGCACCACTGTCTATAATGAAGGTTATGGGGCGACCGTTCACCTTTAATATAATTTTAGGACGGTACCCAAATGAATTTTGTCGCTTCATTTGGTGATTCTTCTTTGACTTTTGATCTTTTTTGCGAGAAGCTAATCCTACATTTACATGTTGTTCCTTAGTCGATAACATCAACACACATCCGTCTTCCTCGCTAGTGCTCGATAATGATGTTGAAGAAACTTTATAAGAGGAACTAAACAAAGATCGACTGCGCTTGATTTCTACATGTCAGAACTGATGTTACCTTTTGGTTTTGTGGGGGTGGCAAAAATGCTTCTGGAACCTTCTGGTGTACATTTTCTTTACTCGCTGTGATGGATTTGGTTTATCTTTTGCTTTGAAGACTGTTATGAAGTGGTTTTCTTTTCCCACAGCCTTTGCATATCTGACCTATGGCTGGACATTTATCTTTATGGGGAAATGAAAACACACATTGGAGGCATAGCTTTTTCTTCTTCGGAGATGTTTGCATCTATTTTGTGCTTATGCTTGCTTTTCAAGATCAACGTTGATTCATTACGTGCTGTTCCAGGTTCCATATCAACAGCTTATCGATCTGCTTGATCTTCTGCCTTTGCATCCATCAGCTTTTTCTCTAAACTGAGTGCCTCTGTCAACATGTATCTCCTAAAGGAAACTGAAAGACAGCCATCAATGGCTCTTGAGGTGCATGGCTTCTTTATCATTAAAGCTACAGACCTTTCAGTGTTTAACTAAAGCATCAAGTCTCACAACTAACTCACCAGCCTAATGTCATGCTTGGTTGAAGATGTACCTTTCATAGTTTACATTCCTCATTGGATTGAACTTGGCTTCCAATGCTTCTTTTATCTTTTGGTACGATATTGCACCGTTTGTAAAACTTTCTTTTGCACTTCTTTCACTCCATCACTGCAAGGTTTTTCAAACATTTAATGATTTTCTTATTGTCTTCTTCTTGTATAGCAACAATGAAGTAATTAAACCTTTTAATCCATGCAGTCCACCTGTTACCGATGTTCAGTTTCTTCACTGTGTCAAACGTGATTATGGCTTCAGGACTATAGCTGCATCGTACTTCGATTTCCAGTCAGTAGCCATTGAGAGCGCGGGCTGTTCAGTCAGCGTTCTTCACGCAAAGCAGGACCGGCAACTTCTCCACGCAACACACCTGTTGCTTGGGCCTGGTCATTTCGTCCGATTTTGTGGTCGTCTAGCACTTCACTCGATTGTGCCAGTAAGTATATTTCTGTTTCATACCTGGTCATCACTGCGTTTAGCATTTGTTTCATATGAATGATAGCTCTGTGTTATGGCGCAGCACAGTATCTCTTCTTTCAGCCTTACCAATGTGTTCTTGCTGGTTTTCGAATGTGCTCCTCTGCAGGGCCTTCGACTTCTTCAATGGCTGTGTATGGTATGGAGCTGGACTTTCACGCCACATATGCGAACCGTAGACCACTTTGGATCGATTTGGGGCACACGTGGCACACACGAGCAGTTTGCTGTACCTTTGCAAACTCTCACAGAGAGCAGCCTAGTTTCTTTGGGGCACGTATACCCTACTCACTGCCAGTTGTAGCATCTTCTCCAGCCCGGGAGCATGCAAAGGAACACCCCACACATGGAGCTCAGTAAAAGGTATCTTTATCCTTCAACATATGATCACGCTCTAAACGCACTGCATAATACCTTCATTACCAAACCTTAACACCTCCCAGCAGATTATGTAATTCCTGTTTAGAGTCCGTCCAGAACCACTAGGTTCCTAGCATGCATAATATCGAAGAAACTACACCATTTACGGTCACAATTTGCGACTTGCAAGTAGTCCCTTCTTTATTTTGGTAATTGCATTTTGCGATTACAAAAATTACGATCTTGGTCGCAAATTGTGAACGTGACCATTAATACAGAAAAGCACCTCCTGGTTCTGGGTAATGACCTCAAAGCCAGGAAGTGCTTCTCATTGTAACCCAGGAAAGCAGCCATAGAGAGGGTGGTACACAGCTTTCGGTGCAAATTTCAACTGGGACTAGCAAGCCATATCTTTCTACCCAAGCAATGACCAGCCAAGATGCAGAGAAGGAGTCGCAGGTAGAAGAAGAAAAACTCACTTTTTCAGAAAAAGAGTTTGAGATTTTGATTGAAAAGTGCTGCCACAATCATGACCTCCTGTTTGGATAGAGATCCATGACTGTCTAGGAGGAATACAAAAAGAAACTATTGCAGGAAATGCATCCGAAAATCAATGTTTTATGAGTAACCCAGCACTCCTTCAAAGAAATGAGGAAGAGGTGGTATGACCTCAAGTCATGCACAAAGGAGAAAATCGAGACATGGCTGAGTGAGTCCCGGGCAACGGGAGGTGCCCCCTCTACTGTACATCCACCCACTACACTGGAGTCAAAGGTGGAGACTAACTTGGAGCCAAAAGCAGTTGTGGTATTTGCTATTGATACATCTGCACCTGCAACATCTTAAAGTAAGTGTAAAAAGTTTTGTATTTTAACATCCGTTACCCTAAAACTGTCTTCTATGTGCATTAATCAAGTAACATAATACATATTTTTTAGTGAGGAGTTGTAAAAAAAGACCATCATAGTGCATTATGGGACATGTTGTCACTAGTCACTGTAGTCAGTATTAGAAATAGCAAAAACTATGAAGTGTTTTTTGCTCATACGAAAATTAATTGTAAGTCCATTTGTTTAAAAGATCAACCAGAGGAAGACAATGATGACACAAATGTCCAGGGATGGGATGACTCACACATGGTGGTGGAAGATCCAATAAAAATAGAAAGTCGGCCAATCATACCTCATGGCCACTATAGCAGAGCTTCATACTCCACCAAGCCAACATCATTGGATTAGGATGATGACCAACAGCCTCATAGTCCTATCCTGCAGTCAGCTGTGAGGGCACAACAGCAAGGAGTCCCAGTACGTGCTTGTAGTCGGCTCTGTGAGGCGTCTTATGGCAACCAAACAATGTTGTCGTAAGTTACAACTGCAAATCCCCAGTAGTTTGGTGGCCTTGAGGGTTCGATGCTTCTATAATATGGCTAATCAATGGCAGAATACCAAGCAAAGATGGACACTAAATTAGACAGCCTTACCAATGCCCTTGAAAAATAAAGCCAACAAACGGCAGAGGATAACGCCAATCAAAGACTTAGAGGGAGAAACACTGCAGCACGAATGGATGGGTTAACCCGTTCAGTTGGGCTATTGGTACATGCCACTTCAACCGTATCAAGGCTGACAGTAACTCTCCAAGTGGAAATGGGCCACTTTAGTAGGGATGTCTCAAGGGGTTTAGGGCAGATTACCTCTGCAGTTGAGGCACTGCAAACTGCCCAAATAGCTCGTGGTGTACCTGTTGAACCTTAAGATCTGAGGAAATCTCTAGTGTCAGCAGCATCTCTGCAACAGATGTATGCACAATGTGACGCAGAGGCAGCTGTACTCCTGCTGCACAACATGTGGGCACAATCCATTCGGGACACAACCACAAGGAGCAGTGAAGGGCCCAGTACAGGAAGGAACAATAGTCCTGTATATTTGTGTTTTTTCTGATGTAACTGACATTGGATGTGGACATTACGTACCATTTACATCTGAAAGTTAACAATTTGTTTTAATAATTTTTAAAAACCTGACAATAAAAAGGCTGCTTTAATTTGAATCATCAAACAAATTTTGTACATTTTTTTAAAATTATTTATATTTTATTTTTGTTCAACAAAACCATTAGCACAAGAGGAAGCGTACATGATGCAGGAATGGAACTAGGTTTTAAACCAGAACTAATATAGACATTATCAGCATGGTCCCCTCCCCCCCAACAATCAATGCAAAACAGTATATGCCGACTGTGTTTTCCATCGTGGTTCTGTGATAGTGTCATGTACCAGGGAACAGTCTCCAATAAGGTGAACGAGGGGGCTTCTAAGCTGTTACGGGCTTGGGTCTCTGTGTCTGGGTCTCTTGTGTGGTGTGTCCTCTGGGCTGTGCGTGTTGCCTCCTACGTCTAGCCCAAAGTAGCGTCTCCATGGGTCCCAAATCTTGGAACTTTTTCGGACACCCTCTTCTCCGATACGTGACTTGTTCAGCCGTCATGAATATTGCCAGTCCTCTTGTCCATTCCTGGATAGTCGTCGTGTTGGCCTCTCCCCATTTCCTAGCAATGTCTCTTTTAGCCTCAGCCAGCCCCAAAGATGTGAAGATCAACTGCGTTCTTGTTATGTCCACCTCGCTTGGGATCCCCAAGAGTACAAATTTGGGCTCTACCGGCAACGTTACCCCTAGGATGGTTCACAATAGCCCCAACACCTGCGTACAGAAAGGCATCAGAGCGGGACATGCCCAGATTGTGTGGTAAAAATCGCCCCTTGTGGCAGTGCACATCAGGCAACGTGGCGACTCCGCCCTTCCCACCCATCTTATGTAATCTATCTCTATTGTAGTATGTTTGATGCAGTATTTTAAGTTGGATAAGTCGAAGCCTTGCCTTTATAGCCACCTCTCTGGGGTGCATTAATGCTGCCTCCCAATCAATGTCTTCCTTGGACCCCACATCTCTCTCCCATCTGGCACGAAGGCCTAGTAATCCATCAGGGATGTTGTTGTTAAGGGTTTTAAATGTGAGGGAGACTGCTTTATTGGTCAGTTCCTCTTTGTGAGACTTGGCCCTTTCCCCAGAAATTTTTCGCTTTTTATCCCCTGTTAATTTAGAATGCCCCTATTGAAACAACAGTGTGTAGGCCTTGGGTGGTGGAGAATGCCCTGTGTAGTTTAAAACTAGTGTTAAAATGCAGGTGCCTTCTACCCCTAATATGGCTGCCACAGACCACTGCTGCAGCAGCGTGGTTTAGTGGGCGCATTCTAGTAGCCAGGGGCTGGCTGGAACCCTCAGGCAATGTATCCATCTTAGCCTGCCAGCCTGTCCACGGGTAGAATGGTGGAACCTCCTGGAAGCCTCTGGAACCTTCTGGGAGAGGTGAGGTGACACCAACTGCCACTACCAACTGTCAACTGGCACTATAAAAGGAAAGGGAGGGAACTTTCCTGAGGAGAGAAGCTGAGGGGAAGACCTGGGGAAGTACCTACGCAGGAGGATAGGCAGTGGGGGTCAGGGCAGGGTCTTATGATGCTGGAATGACAGGGCCTAGTGTGCTGCTTTACAAGTGTTGAGGTATCCTGCCCCCCCCCCACTGACCTAGCCCCGCGGCAGGGAACCCCCAGGGACCACTTGAGGGGATTGGCTGAGGAGATCTAACACCAGCCACCAACTTAACCCCCTTCAAGGAATAAGAAACCAAAGGAAACAAGAAACCAACTGCTATTTACAAGGGCGCAAGAAACAGCTGCGCCAACAAGAAATCAAGGAACCAGTAACCAAGAAACTTACAAAGGCGCAAGGAACATAAGGCGCCAAGAAGAGACTGAATCACCACAGGACATTTGAAGAACCACCCAGGTATTGGCGCTGTGTTGCTCCCTGTGCCCCTGACGCCACCTGGGGTCCCTGTGCTAACCTACCGCTGCTGTGTGGCATGTCCTGTGAGCTGCCTCTATTTTAAAGCAACTGCTGATGAAGCGCCAACCTAGAAACTGCCTAAGCGCTACATTGCCCTCCAAGCGCTTAACTGGTGAAGAATTGCTGTGTCCTGTGGGAGCGCTGGGAATTGTCTGCAGGGCTGTGGAAGTTGCCCCCCTGTAAAGCGCTGAGAAGTGCCCCAAGTGCTGGACTGCCCTATGTGGTGGCCTAGTTGAAGCGCTGGGAAGTTGAGAGACTGTTGCCTGGCGCTGTGTTAGAAAGCGCTTCTGTGCCCAGGATTACTTCCACTGGTGTGAACGCTGAGGCTGTGAGGAGCGCTGTTGTAATTGCCCCCTTCGGAAGCGCTGTGGCTTGAAGCGCTGCTGGTCCACAAGCGCCGTGAACCCCCCCTCCACGCGCTTACCTGAGGCGCCGAAGAATCTCCACACGCCCGGTGTCAAGTGTCAGCGTTTTGACCCTCCTTGGCGGCCCCCGTGTGCAAGAGAGGGTCGCGGGACGCTTACACCGGCCGCGCCTGGCCTGCCGGACCGGCCCGACCCTCGAGTGAGGTTGCACCCGTACAGTGTCCCCCTCGGTGGCCCTCGGATGCCAGGAGAGGGCCGCCGCATCCAGCGCAAGTTATTAGACCGTGTCAGGCCTTGAAGTCTGAGACGCCGACCACGTGACGGGGGCGCCGCGTCTCTAGCCGCGCCCCCGCTTTCCGCATCTCCGGATTGGTCCGCCGAGCCTCCCAGTTCCCGGCCCGAGACCCGGGGAAAGCCCGGCCGGGCCCAGCACTCATCGCGAAGAGGGGCTGTGGAGCCCAGCCCTCCTCCGATTTGTCCCATCTGCCGGCGCCGGCTCAGAAGGAGCCTGGGTGCCCCCACCTGCCAGCACCGGCCCCTGGAAGGCCGGAAATCGAGCGAGAGGCCTGCCAGAGGGCCTACTCGTCCCCAAGCACGTAGAGCTCCGCAAGGGGCCTGATAGGCCCGAAGTCCACAAGGTAAAGCCCTGGGAGGGAAGGAGGCCCCGGAATTGGTCTGTTCTTAAAGAAAAACTGGAGACTGGGTCCCGTTGACCCTGATTAATTACAGAAGCCTTCAGGCATGGGGATTGGGCCCACAAAGGTCACTGTGGGTCCTCTGCTGTGGAAACGTTTACTCTTACAGTAAAATAATTATTACATTGGGCTGCATTGTTGATGAATGTTTTTCCCCTGCCTTATGGGAATGTTCCCTGATTAATAGGAGCAATTTACTGCTCATTCATGCACCAGCCGATGTGTAGTTTGCCTAATGAAAGGTCCATTTAAAGATGCTTTAGTGAATGCCCAATGAAAGGTTTTTATACTAACCAGACCGAATTAGATATGAATCCCTGTTGAAATGGAATGGTTAATCTTGCTTAGGGTAACTAGTAGTTAATTGCCTGGTTGCCCTTGTCTAATGAATTGTTATCCAAACTTTAATGAGTTGTTGCCTGGTCCACAGGGAACTGTTTTACCTATGCATAGGGAAGGGTAATATGCCAAGTGCAATGTTCCCTAAGTATAACTCCGGGAAATGCCCAATGCTGGGTAAGGCAATGTTTTAATCTTTATTTAAATAAGTTAGTGATATAAAGAATTGAATGGCTTTACATAAAATGTTTTCCCTTTCATGAGGAAATGCTGATCTGTCAAAAGGAAATGTTTAGTCCTGTTTAGTTCTACAATCCTGGAGGACCTATTAGATGACATGTTAAATCCCGCCTAGTGCCAGGTTTCCTGAAACTCCCACAGCTAGGTACTCAAATGTTCTGTCCCCAAACGTAGGATATGTATATTTCTGCCTAAGGCACTGTTATCTGAATGCTGTTGCTACCTCAGGAAATGTTTATACTACATAATTACATGGTTCCTGGGTCATATGTCATGCATACTCCTGCCTAATGCAATGGTTCCCAAAGACCTCTAGGTATATAAGGAGATGGTTACTCCCATTTGAGGAGAGGTTTATTCCTGATTAATAGGGATAGCGCACTGCTATACCAGCCTCAGGTGTTGTGATAGTTTACCCTAGTTAAAAGAAAGGTTTATTCTTACCTGATGAAATGGGTAATGCTGGTTAAATGAAATGTTTTCTTCCACGTAGTGCTAAATTTACTAGAAGCCTACAGTGATTTATTTACATGTTGCTGTTCTGAAACGCTCAGCTTTGTTTGGGGAGTAAAAAGTAGAAACCTACTGTTATTTATTGAAATGCTTTCTGTTATAACACCTTAATGTATTTGATGCAGGTGCTGACCAGGAGCAAGGCATAGGTCTAGCCTGTGTTATACTAAAAATGTATTTATTCAATATTTAATATTTATGGAATATCTAATATTTATTCAGCTAAAGTTTAATGCCAAGTGTTGACACACAGGTACCTGAAAAGAGAGCTATGAAGCTAATCTTATGATGAATTCCTAATACCCTGATCCTGCTCTATCTTAATAAAGTTAACTTGAGTTTTTATACAAGCTCACTGGAGTGGCGTCCCTAATTGCGTGCTCATGTTTCTGACTCAGTGGTTGCGTGTGCTGTATGGTCGCTTTACACATAAGCTTTCGGATGCCTACCCGCTCGTGCCATGCTACCCTAGGGGACTGGTGACCCCAGTTCCAACACTCTTGTAGGAGTCTACCGTCAAGGGATGCATGTTCTGTAAATTGCTCACTAGGGATGTTTTCCACCGGCCACACATGGCGCAATTGTGCATATTTAAGGAATTAGGACTCATTCATGTTATATTCCTGTTTACATTTTTCCCAGGTTTTAAGTTCTCCTTTTTCAATGATGTCCCCTATCGTGGCGATCCCGAGAAGGTCCCACGAATCAAACCCTGTAATTTTAATGTTCTTCTCTAAACCAGTTCCCCTCCCAGAGCGGTGTGGACCGCGTAATCCGCTTCGTCCACCCCAGGGCCCTGCGAACTCTCTGCCATGCCAGCAAAGTTACTTGTGTCGCGAGTAGTAAACATGAGCTCCCATTACCCCCATAGAGGTAGAGGCAGATCTTTGCATCACTCTACATCGGCCCTGAAGTTGCTCAGGACGGCCCCCAGATTCTCCCGTTTACAGATCTCTGCGTGGGGGGGTGACATAAATACCCAGATACTTAAAGCCCCTCAGCACCAGACGCAGATCACCGGGCAGGGAACATTCCAGTTGCGTGTTAGTCAGACAATAGAATGTAGATTTATTCCAATTAATTTTGCACCCCGATTTTCATCCGTAATCAAGTCAAAAAGGGCTGGAATGGTCATCTCGGGCTGTGTAATGTACATTAGGATATCGTCGGCATAGAGAGAGAGAATCTCCTCTTCCGTATCATCGGCCGCTATGCGGAAATCGCAAATCGAGGGGAATATCCTAATGGCACAGGCTAGTGACTCCAAAGTGAGTGCAAAGAGGGTAGGCGACCGGGGGCAGCCCTGCCTCATCCCCCTCTCAATAGGGAAGGGTGCCAAACACCACCCATTGACTTGCACCACAGCTATTGGCTGTTGGTATCAAAGTCCCACCTAGCTACGGAACTTCGGCCCAAGTCCAAATTTGGCTAGGGTAGCATCGAGGAACTGTCAGTTTACAGCGTCAAATACTTTTTCAGCGTCTAATGATAGAAAAGCATAGGGACTCATTCTGTTTCGCACCTCCATGAGCCAATTGTGCATGCGTCTATGGTTTAAGCGAGTAGATCTACCGGGCATAAATCCAGACTGATCCTCGTGGATCAGACCCTTAATCACACCTAGAAGGCGAATACCAGAATAGTGGCCAAGATCTTGACTTCTGAGTTCAGCAAAGAAATGGGTTTATAGGACCCACATTGATCATGTGGGTTGCCCTCTTTATATATGACCGCATTAGTAGCCATTTGCAAGTCTGGGGGAAGGGTCCCCTCCTTCAGGGCATCTATGAAAAGCCCAAGAAGGTGGGGGCACAGGATATCTATGTATCGCCTATAAAATTCTGCAGGTAGCCCGTTAGTGCCAGGGGCCCTCCCAACACGTAGCCTCGTCACTGCCTCCCAGACCTCCATCAGGGACAGGTCTTCATCTAGGGCCTTTGTGTCTACCTCTTCTAACCTAGGGGAGGGAATAGCCCCCACGAACTCTTGAATCTCTGCCTGTGATTTTGGCAGCAGTGCCCAATATAGTTCTTTGTAGTATTCAGCAAAGGCCTTGGCTACCCCAACATCCATAGACTGCTTTGCCTCCCTGGAGGTCTATCACTTCCTTTACCTATCGCGAGCCTCTTTCCTGCCAAGCCAAGTTAGGAGTCTCCCTGCCTTATCCCCTACCTCCTAGAGGTGATGTAGTGTGCAATTTCCTGGCATTATCAGAGGCCAGTTCCTTATATTCCAGTCTTAGGGACGCAAGTAAGCGGGATATTCTGGAGTCATTGCTGTAGACAGCCTGTCTGTCTAAATCATTTAATTTTTGCTCCAGGTCCATCAGGCACTTATCCCTGTCCTTTTCTTCCCACGCTATGCGATTTTGGGCCCTATCCAGCAGCACTGTCTTATAGGCCTCCCACAGCGTCACCCCAGAGGAGACCGAGTTCTTGTTTTCTACAAAATAGACTTTGGTATACGCCCCAATTCCCTTTGCGATTTGTACATTTTATTTTTATTGTACTTTCACACATGGCTTACCTTGAAAAGTAATTGGCAATGATGCCTCGTGCCGTCTCCCCTCCACTGCTCTACTCTTCTCTGTAGGCTACTGAACAGGTGGCTCAGGATCTTCATCCTCCGAATCCGACTCTTACATGGTGATAAGTAGGCCTCTGCTGGTTGCAATATTATGTAGAATGGCACAAGTTGCCACTATCTTGCATGCGGTTTCCGGAGCATATTGTAATGCAACACCACTTTCATGTAGGCACTGAAAATGAGTTTTCAACAGGCCAGCTGTCCTCTCAATCACACCCCTGGTGCGACGAAGTGCTGTGTTCTATCAACTTTCATTTTGGGTTGTGGGGTTTAGTTATTATGGTGTCAAAATCCATGGACATAGGCTTTACACACTATCACCTAAAACAAATAAATGTGAGCTCTCTTTCATGTTGTATTTGATTAGCTCAAACATGTCATAATATTTAATATCATTGCTTAATAAATAGCCATCATCAAACTCCCCTCTTTCCAGCCATCTGTACATTTCACTGTGCCTAAACATTAGGAATCATGGGTGCTTCCTTGAGACTGTGTCACAATATCAGTTATTAAATAGTTTGCATCACACACCACTTGAGTATTGAGAGAATGTGTTTTTCTTGTTTCTAAACAAATATTTGAGGTGAGATGGAGGACAAATAGGAAAGTATTCCATCTATACACCCTATCACATGGGACATTTGGCAACCCTGTAAAATGGTAATTTAATGGATTGAATTTCCTTGCTCATGTCTTGGTAAGTATATGTATCGGTTGATATAGAGAAGCATGACATCTAGAAATCTGCGGGAAAAAAGTGAAAGTGCACTTTGAGAAACCCCACCAGCAACATCAATCACACCCTGGTAACAGCCAGAGGCCTAAAGGTGTAAAGTGCACAGCGAACAGCTGTAGGGTAAAACACAGAAATCTCCTGTCTACCGATTAACATTTTAACTCAGATGTTTTCCCTTGAGTTTAGTCTCATTCACGTCCGGCGTCCACTGCCACAGACTCTTACATACCTTATCTGAACACAAATATGGCAAAACAACTAGGGACTGGCTACACAGATGATATGGCATCTGCCATATTAGCCGGCCCGCCCCTTCTATCTGACACCAACATCAACCAGAATCTTAGCCAAGCCTAAAATTGGGATGAATTAAAAGAATTGAAACGATGCCAAATGAAGATCTTACTACGCGGGGCAATAAAGACGGAATATCTCCGCGGCAATGCAGCACCCACAGGCTTGTTGGTGACTAATGCACCGAGAATCTTCCTAGATGATCCACAATTCAAGAAAGCGTGGACCTTAATCGCGTGGCACTGTTCAAGCGATTGGTTGATCCTAATCATTAATACAGCCAAACCCCTCTCTGATGCCTTATTGTTAAAAATCAAAGTCAGCGAAGATTCACTAGTAACGGAAATAAAGCTGACTCTATATAAAAAGAAACTTGAAGAGGTGAATAAAGAGATAGGAGAGCATAAGGATTACCTCATGCAAAATAAAATCAGTAAATTGCAGAAATATCTAAAGAAATTCAGCCATGAAAAGGTGTACCCGATTATAAAGGACAGGAAAACTCTGAATCTGGATCATCACGCAGTACGCACTCAACATCATCGGACAGAGTATGATGATTGGTCCAGTGATGGATCTCACAAAAGCTGGCGTGGAAGGGCAAGAAGACCTTGGAGGGGCGGCTACAACCAGAGATACGGACACCAGCAGATGTACCCCTGGCCAGGCCCCAATGCCCCAGTGCCTTTTCAAGGCCCCCCACATTTCCCTGCTGGCCCATACTACCAGCCCGAATATAAGCAGCATTTTTTAGGACAGAGCGGGAGACGAGGCAAACGAGGAAGACGCGGAAACAAACAGGTCCAATGGGAGGAAGACAGGAACCCGATGAACACACGGAGCAACAGCAGAGGTCAACAACAACCGGGAATGAGCAACACAAGGGATTAATCGTGAATTTGACTGGCATCACCCTCACCGATGACAAACTGAAGGTCCTGGAGAAAGGACTGGGTTTTGTCCCCACTAGTTACTTGGATAAATTTCACCTACGATGTGAGTTGGGTGAATTTTTCAGAAACATTTGTCTGGAGACGGTCTTCATGGAGAGAGAAGGGCCCAAAGAAGACAACCTCCACACAAATCTCAGACCAAGATCTACTTTTTTCCCCCCATCTAACATGATGCCTCCGGAAGTGATTACTTTCGAAGAGGCGGTGATAAAGGAAGTGGAGCTACTCCAACCCTGAAGAGATGGGTTAAATAATTTGAGTATTAAAGAACCTAGAGCACTGTCCAGTCTTAAGAACGGACATAGTAATAAAACCGAGACAAGGATGGGGCCACTGTGATTCAAAGTACCAACGCATACAGGAGTGCTTGCCTAAGCCTGCTGGCAGACACAAGATACTATAAAAAGATCAATAGGGACCCAACACAACGGATAAAGACAACCATCAACACTATCACTGCAGATGCCTTGGAAGAAGGATGGATCACGAAGAAAGAATATGGATTCTTGAATCAAGAAAACGCCAGAACCCCTCTTTTCTACACAATCCCTAAGATCCACAAGGGGAAGATTCCCCCCCAGGGAGACCCATAGTCTCCGGCATTGGGTCACTCCTGGAACCTCTATCTAAATATACAGATTGGTTCTAACGCCCTTTGGTGACACGCATCAAGTCGTACGTACAGGACACTAAACACCTCTTCAATCTCCTGAAAGATGTGGAATACAATCCTGATGAAAGCATCCTGGTTTGCCTAGAGTTGGATGCATTATACATTAATATACCACAAGCGGAAAGCATTAGAGTAATGGAGGAAATTTTGAACCAAGAGGAATGGACGTGGGCAGCTCCAGTAGAGTGGATCCTTACCCTTATACACTTAGCACTGACGGAAAACATTTTCATGTTCAAGGATCAACTGTACTTCCAAGTGCATGGCACTTCAATGGGCAGTACCTTTGCCCCAAGTCTCGCTGTCTGTACGTCAGTTACTTTGAAGACCAGCACATATGGACACAGAATCCATATGCTACTAACATATACAAATGGTACAGATATATAGACGTTGTCATCTTGATCTGGAGGGGAGACATGGCACGTCTCGATGAGTTCAAGGTTTGGATCAACAAATTGAATCCCCATCTTCACTTCACAATGGCCATGCACAGAAAACAAATCTCTTTCCTAGATGTCACCCTGACAGCAGTAGGGGGTACACTGGTCAGTTCCCGGTTTACAAAACCCACTGATAAAAACAGTCTATTAGGATTTGATAGCACACACCTGTGCTCCGTCAGAAAAAACCTACCAGTTGGCCAGTTCCTGAGGGTATGCAGGAACTGCTCTGATGTACAAACATATAAAAAAGAAGCTGCCATTCTCAGCACCAAGTTACAACAAAAGAAATATCCAACTAGGATTATAGAAAAAGCTAACAAAAGAGCCCGAAACACGCCAAGAGAGGCTCTGTTGGAAACACATACAAGAACACAGTCAGATAAATTGATATGTGTAACTACATATAACTCTACGTCAAATGACATAGAGAGAATAATTAACAAAAAATGGTCCATTCTGACATCAAACAAACTCAATTAGGAGAAACCTATGTTCTCATTCTGAAGAAACACAAGCTTGAGGGAATGCCTTGTGCATACTAACACACAAACATCCACAAACACAAACCAACTTACACTCAAGAATACCCCATCCGTGCAGGGACATTATCCCTGTGGATCTTGTGTAGCGTGTCCATTCACAGAGCACACAAAATACCTGGATTTAGGCCTGACCTCGCCCTGGGAACAGAGATCACATACCAACGGCAACTCTGAAGCAGTGGTTTATTTAATAAAATGCCCGTGTGATATGCTGTATGTTGGCATGACGGGCAGCAAAATTAAGACCTGCATCAGTGAACATAGAAGCACGATACGTCGTGCAGTTTCAGCGACTAAACTCACTGCACATTTCAATGATAAGGGTCATAAAAACACAGAGATTAAATAGACAGTAATCAAGAAGGTCAGGGGCGCTGGGAATCAACAGCAGAAACTTCTTGAACGTGAACAGCGGTGGGTGTATCGTTTGAGATCCCACGAAGTGGGTCTTAACGACTGCATCCCCTGGAGTCAACTTAACAGATAAGGGCCCTCATCTAAGGGGCTTGAGCCAGTTAACCTTGGGTGATTCCCCACCCTATTTGTTGGTTAGTCAGTTTAATACAATAACGTTGTCTCCAGAATTGGAACAGTGCTTCATGAACTGATTAGTGTTCCAATCCTGAGTTCAAAATATCCTTTACTCCACACAATGCACAGACCGGTTGTGCGAGTGTAGTGATTAGGGTTGTTCGACTAGTAACCCCTCAGTTGGAACAAGTTCAGCATGACTGTTTGCCCGGTTATACCTATCCCTCAGAACTGGCGCGGTGTTCCCATAAAGAGAAAAACCTCCTTTACATCTATTGAGTGCAGCTTTAATATGCGCTAACACGCTTAGGTGGTGATGTAATTTTTATGTGTCCACTTTTACACGTGCATATCTGATGTAGCCCGGCACGCTCACCGAGGTTGAGCTAAGCCGATAGCAAACCAAACTACATCTCCCATGACCCTGTAACTGAGAACACGCCGTACGCCAACCCACGCATTGACATCACGTGGTGGGAGAGTCCGCATGTCTACCGCCTGGTCCAGAAGACGAGAAAGTCGGGGACCGAGACCAAGTAGGTGTGTTTGCGGGGCAGGACTCTTGATGAAGTAAGTATTCTGCGGGGTCACAGGTATACGAGGCACTACTATGCCCACGGCCTCCCCCAAGGGCCGTGGGGAGCGAGATACTGCTCTTTCGAACAACAATTTACACTATTCCACTTACACTTCCTCTCTCTCTCTTCGGGGGATCCGCTGCAGGGGTTAACTACAGAGCTACCCCTCACGGCTTAGCGGTCCCTTGAGAAGAGGGAATTCTCCATAATTTGGGTAAGCCTACATGCATGTTTGTGTACTTATATGATCAAAAGTAAGAGTAAGAGCATTCTGGTGGAACAATACTGCCTTTTATTACAACTTGGACACTGAATGAATGAGATAGAATCACAGTGATTTTTAATCTGAAACATACGTATTGTCTGGCATACAATGGTGTCAGCATGTAAATAATGTGGCCACTGCACTTTTATCATGTCACATTGCAATGTCATGTGCAGACAAAATTACGAGTGGCACTTGTTGATAAGAGATTTAACACTACTAAGTTGCACAGTTATTGGGCACTGGTGGCTTTGATCATTTATCAACTGCACGTTGTTGGGGAATAGCATTACAGAAATTCCAAAATATGCTGATACATGTCTATATGGTTTTTCTCTTCCTGATTGATTTTACAGATGAAGACCACACTAGACAGATAACTGATCTGTCACACACATAAGAAGCAGCTACTCTCCCCTAATCATAATCACAGGATAGGGACTTCCCTAAACTGTACCCCAGGGAGGCCAACCTCTGCCCTGAAGAAAGTCCTGGACTTACAAGGCCGCGAATGGACTGAAAAATGTTGGCACTAGGGTCTTAGGACCATAACACTCCTATACCAACCCAACTTTTTCAGATTTTTTAACAACCCTGACAGACCCAAGAATAAAGGGATACCGGGGATCTGTCAGAGGTTTCTGATCTTTAACTTGTCCCCCTGGTCCTTTACATCTCCAAAGAGCTCCCAACACTGTGGTCGAGCCCACCCCGACTTGTAGGTGTCGGGGTGACCCGATGATGAAGCATGACACCACTTGGGTGTGTGAGGGTAAATAAACAAAAGGGAATTGCTTCCCTGCTCACCTTTAGGTGAAGTGTCTGACCTCACACGTCATCATTCATGTCCCCCCAGTTAAGTGCACCTTAAAGAGACCACTACGTGGTCAGTTCGAGTAACCTATTGTGATTATAAGTTTGTACGTGTGAGGCTTTACTCTGACCCAGGATCGTCTAGCACCCTCCGGGCATTGAGAACAAAAGTTTCTCAGCAGACTTATTGTGTACTCGTAAAGAGCACAACACCTGAACGTGGGTGGAGATGGGATTGCAGCACAGAATACTGCTTTGTAGATGTGACTTTATAAGTGCCATAATCTCTAATATTAGAGCTCTACTTCGCCTGTATGAGTCAAAAATCTCATCCTCAGTTTGCTGTAAATGGTCAGCCTAACTCTGAAAATCCTCTCCTATCTCCATTTCCGCCTCTGCTAAGCAGCCAGTATTCCCATCATCCTCGCAATCACACAGTGCAGCCATTGTCGAAAACTCTGACGCATTCTGGGCCAGATTTTATAGTTTGCATACAGTTACCACCTGAAGTGAATTGGTGGTAAATTGCATTGGCAAACATGCCTTTTTGCCACTAGTTGCTAATTGCAACAGCCTTGAACATACGGTTTGTGAGTCGCAATCATAGATTCTATAATAGTGATTTGCAAATAAATAGAGATTCGTAAAACAGTTGCATTGCAAATAGCCACTTTTTCAGTTGCAAAGTCACTTGCAACTAATTTACCAATTGATTGTACATCTAGGACTAGCGTACAACACATTTTTGCTGTTGCAAATGGCTTTTTGTAATTTACAAACACCAAATTGCAATTCTGTAACTTGTTACTGAATTGCAGTTTAAGTTTGAGAACAAAAACTGAAGTGCTATTTGGAAGGGGTGTTTTCAGGGCATCCCTTCCTAATAATGAATCTGAATGGTATGTACTAATGGTTTGGGACTGAAATGCAATTGAAAAACATTTGCACTTTACCATCAATTAAACGTTGGTGGTAACCCATTTGCAAATTGGAAAGGGTACCCTTGAGATGCCTTTCCCTTTGAGAAGGGTTGACATTTTTTTTTTAAGAACAGGCAGTGGTATTAAAAAATAAAAAGGAAACATTTCATTTTTATTTTGAAATTCATCCTGATTTCCTTTAAGGAAAAAAAATGCTTTATTTAGCGGCCATCCCATATGGTCAAGGACTACCGACCACCCCCTCCCTGTCCTCAGCACCACCATCATTACACCATTAAAGCAATTATTATTATTATTATTATTTAAAATTTTATATAGCGCGCAGTTACCCTTGGGCATTCCAGCGCTTAGACATGCAAGGAGTTTTCTATGGAAGGCAGGGGGTCTCACGACCCACTGGCCGTATTTATTAAAACATGAAAACAAATTAAAAATTGTTGAAATAAACAATATTTACACAAGCATAATTTATGCAAAAATTTGACATTAGATTAGAAGCAATGTAGACAGGTATCAAAGGGCTAACCTTAACAAATGTCTAATACAGCGTGTTTCCTAACCAAATCTAACATCCTACGTATGGATTTTTGCATATCCTAGCTTTTGGGCCTACGGCAAGGTCGCTAACCGGTGTCAAATCCTTAATAACCAGCTATGCCCTCACGTATGAGTGCGCATGCGCAGAAGGCCCGTTTACCGGGAGAGTACTTTCCCCCCTCCCGGTTACCCCCGTACGCTCCATGAACTCCATTAATCAAAAAGGGGGCCCTTTCACTCTGCGCCGTTTAATGACGTCATAGTGTACGTGCGGGGTGGTTAACCAGCCCAAAGAAAGCGTGACTCCCCCCTCCCCCGCACCCATCCAACCAAGCGGATATCCCGCCCCTGGAGTTCTAGGAGAGACCATTGGCCCCTCCCGCTGGGTGACCCCATTCAAGAATGGTGATGCCCCCTAAGGACCTTAAATTGACTGCTCACCGATCATGACCTTACCGCCACAGGACAGCATAGTTGACCGACTATCTGACCCCCCCCCCCCCAAACCTCCTACTCTCAAAGGTCACGCCTACCTAGAAAAACCTCCCAGCCATGCCAAAATATTCCTTATCAGCAATTTGTTGCCTGCCCTAGTCAGGTGGACCCCATCTTGTAAGTAGAAATGTTCCCCCCAGATGCACCCATGTGGAATATTCTGCAATTGAGGTGACCGAAATAATTTCCCTATCTTGTTGTTGATCCTCTTTACAGAGTGATTCAACGCCCTGACAGAGTGCCCCCCCTCCATTGCAGCCTAGGAATCATCTCAGACCACACTATGGTGCAGCCTGGGCGTATTTTTGCTAACCAGCTCACTACTGAGATTATCTCTTCTATCCTCCTGCCCAGTTTTACCAAATCGTTGCCACCCACGTGTAAGATAACCACTGAGGACGGTGGGGTGTGCCTATCGAGCAATTCTGTAAAGAACTCCCTAAACTGGCTGAGGCAAAGACCCCCCCTACCATGAAAGGAAACCTTGAAACCTCCCTGTTCCGCCCTCTGTCTATAATCGCCTGAAAAGAAAACAGGTTTAGCGCGCTTTACGTATGAGTGACCAACCACCCATACTACTTGTGTCTCCTTCCTGTGTTCTTGAGTCCGCCGCGATGAGGATACTTGCTGTTGATGACCCGGTAATAGTTTCCGCCCTGCGTGACAGGCTCGAGAAACTGAAATACAAACAGACAACACGACAGGCGTCAGCGTAACTTACTTGTTACCTCACAACATGTGCAGTCGCACATAACGTTTATAACAGTTGAAAGACCATCTCCCAATCCTTTTTACACTGTTTGCATGCAACCCTCTCACTGTTGCTTCAGTGGCCGGCCCTATTCTGAATGAGTGTGTCCCAAAATCTTTAGGATTTAAACCAGCCTTGCCAATTGTCATGGCCAGCAATCTTTGGAACTGAAACCTGGTCAATGGGGTACTGTCTGCATGCACTAACACTACTCCCCCTGCTGCGCCTGCCTGTTGCCTGATAAAGGACTCTACATGGAACACTGGGCAGCAAGGATTATTCAGTGCCCGGTGGAGTACCAAACTATCCCCCGGGCCTCCTGATCAGTTTTTGATTTAAGTATGTTGACGCTGAGGGCAGGGCTCCGGTTTTGGTGGCAATCTTGGGTCGGGTTGGGCTCGTGACGTGATTTGCAGCGTCATAAAAGGGACGTGTGGGAGTGTGCAAGTAATTCTGACCTAGCACTCATTTTCCCCCTCCTGAGGCGGAAGCCGGGAGGTCTCTTGCCTTTCCTCTTGCTTTTTAATACTACTTTTAAATTGGGAAATTGTATTTTGCACTGTGTCATTATCATTACAACTGCTTTTAAATAGGGAATTTGTATTTTGCACAGTGTCCACACCTGAGTTCAATAGGTGTTCTGAGACCCCTGCGCTTAGTAGCGCTGCAGACCCCTTCTCACCTGCTCCCCTTTTTGCTCCGGACCTGCTCTCGGCTGAGTGTTGTCGCCGAGGGCAGGGCTCCGGTTTTGGCGGCCATCTTGGGTCGGGTTGGGCTCGTGACGCGATTTGCAGCATCATAAAAACAGACAAGGATGACTCCGCGCAGCGGACGCGAACAGCGGACGCGCCGGATCTGCGCCGGAGTGGTGCCAGAGTCCTGCCCGGCACGGCAGCGGACGGCGCGGCGGAAGGCTCTGGTCACAGGCTTACTTACTCTGCAGCTGATTTATTATCTTTTAAAACTAATACTACCTCCTGTCGGCAGGTCTTCCCTCGCCGTTACAACGGTAAAAGCTGCTGTCCAGGTTGTGGGTGGTATCCTAACATCTATCGGGCTATAGAAGGACCCCAACTACTCCCCACTAACAACTTTAAATGCCTATTACTTAACACCCGCTCTTTGCATAGGCACGCTCTTGACATTTTTGAGCTGTTGTCATCAGAAAAACCATTATGCCTTATGCTTACGGAAACCTGGCTCAATGAGTCTTCGAATCCAGATATTGCAACTGCTATTCCGTCTGACTATACACTGTATAGACAGGATAGGGTATTGGGTAGGGGCGGTGGAGTCGCACTTGTAGTTCATAGATCTTTTGCTTGTGCGATTTTACCATCATTACCTATCCCAGGCTGTGAATCGCTCGCCTTTTCCATTACTCTATCCCCTCATCAATCTTTTACTGGGCTCCTGATTTACAGACCTCCTGGCCTACGAGGTTCCTTCTTTAATGAGTTTCAATCTGTTGTCACCACGCTCTGTCTGAAGGTTGTACACTGTGTCGTTCTAGGGGATTTTAACATCCATATGGATGTTGAGTTAGACAATGATGCTATTAAAATCAAGGACATTACTGATCCTCTTGGTCTAACTCCTTACATCTCGAGTGCGACCCATGATAAAGGTCACACCCTGGACCAAGTGTTTTCCACCATTCCCCTTATTAACACCTGCTCCATACCTGTCCTCTGGTCGGACCACTCTTTGATCAGTTTTTTCATTCAGGGCAGAAGTAAATCATTGTGCATTAGTTCTAACCATCTAAGGCACCCCAGTAGACCGTATCATAAAATCACTCCCAAAAGCCTAGCTCAAGCGTATCAGGAACATCCCTGTTTTTTATCCGGTCATCTGGAGAAGGACCTGGATACGTTTCAGAAATGGCTGATCGAAAGGCTTGATGATCTTGCCCCACTTTCTACGCCCCTTCATCTTCCAAGCGTAGCTCCGCTCCTTGGTACTCAAAATCACTTGCTCTGGCTCGGCGTAACTGCAAGCTAGCCGAAAGACTCTGGCGGAAGCAATATGATGCGGAATCTAAGTCTGCATACAAATCTGCCATTAAGTCCTATCATGCCGATATTCTAGAGGCTACAAAGAATTATTTTGCAAACAGAATTGAGTCAGCTTCAAACTCTTGTAAAGAAATCTTTACTATCGTCAAAGAGTTTGTTTCTCCTAAATCCAGTACAGTACAACACAAATTCTCTGAACTTTGGGTAACGGAGTTGGCTACTTTCTTCACGACAAAAATTCAAATGATCCAAGAATCTTTCCCTCCCCCTGTTTTCAGTTCACCCCTCACAGTGTGTAACCCGTCGTCCCTTTTTTCTGACTCCTGTCCTATTTTATTCGAGTTTCCAATTCTCTCGGAATCTGCGTCTCTGGATCTCCTACTCAGGATTAAATCAGGCTCTCCTTTGGACCCTTGTCCGGCGACTTTTTTAGCCAGTAACGCCAATATTATGAATGTGTTAATTAATCCTGTTCTGAATCTGTCTTTGACTAGTGGTACTGTCCCGCCGGCCTGGAAGAAGGCAATGGTTGTTCCACTCTTGAAAAAACCTGGCCTTGACCCGGAAAAGCATGTCAACTACAGACCCATATCTCTCCTGCCCAGTCTAGCTAAAATCGTTGAGAAGCACGTCCATTCTGTGCTCTCCTCCTTCCTTGAAGACCATGGGTTATTCCATTCTACCCAGTCAGGCTTCCGCTCCAATTTGAGCACTGAGACCGCACTATTGGAAGTGAATGAAGCCATCAAGGAAGCTCTCGACTCAAGTGGCAGAGCTATGCTGGTGATGTTGGATTTGTCGGCGGCCTTCGACACCGTCCCACATGAGGCCCTCCTGTGGAGACTTTGCGAGGTCGGTCTCAGGGGGACGGTGCTGAGCTGGTTTAGATCTTACCTAGCAGGCCGTCGACAAGTGGTCTGGGCACCCCCGTACTCTGCTGAGGTGCCGCCGATGAATGTTGGAGTTCCTCAAGGGTCGGTGCTTAGCCGACCCTTTTCAACATCTTTATGACTCCATTGGCGGTGCTGGCGGAGTCTCTGGGTGCCCAGATAATATCATACGCTGACGACACCCAGCTGCTCTTCACCTGTAAAAAGGGCATGGAGTTTGATGGGGAGAGCATCCGTGGTTGCCTTGGGGCTGTTTTCAACTGGTTTCAGCGAAGCAGCCTCAAGTGCAACCCCGACAAATCGGAGGTGCTCTTTTTTGGCTGTCAAGTAGACCCGCCTTGGCAGGAATGGTGGCCAGTGAGCATGTCACCCCCTTCCGCTTCCTCTCTGGTTGCAAAAAATCTGGGGGTTAAAATCAACAACACCTTATCACTTAAATCCCAAATCACAGGTCTTACCAGTACCTGTTTTGGCCTGTTAAAAATGCTGCGTAAATTCCTTCCACTTCTCCCTCTGGTTCACAGGAAACTGACGGTACAGGCCTTAATTTGTTCCAGGCTTGATTATTCAAATATCCTTTACCTTGGCTTGCCTGACTACCTCCTGCACAAACTACAGGTAGTCCAAAATTCTGCAGCAAGGGCCATTTTTGGCTTACCCAGCCATGCTAGGGCCTCGGAGCTGCTTCTGTCCCTTCACTGGCTTCCTGTCAGGAAGCAGATTACATTCAAAGCTCTCATATTGGCCCATAAGGCACTCCACTCGGTAGGTGCCCGCTACATCCAGAAACGGCTTTCCTTTTACAAGCCATCTCGATCTTTGAGATCTGAAACTCTTGGCCTGGCAACTGTTCCATCCATTAGGAAAGTCAGGACAGGTGGTCGTTCGTTTAAGTATCTCGCCCCGAAACTATGGAATTCCCTTCCCGTCGAGCTGCGCCTCATTCCCAATCTACTGGCCTTTAGAAAGGCCTTGAAAACATGGCTCTATAATCAATAACTGTTATGTTCCCTGCTTTCCTTTTCTTTTCAGTCATGGGTCAGAAAGCGCCGGGACACTCCTCGGAGTAGCCGAGCGCTATATAAGACACCCATTAACATTAACATTAACATTAACAGCGTATCGTCCAGTATCTTTGTGTGTTCCAGCCGGAGACCCCCTAGCGTGTCCAGCTTGCTGCTAGCCACCAATTCGCCTACCCGTAATGCCCCTTAAAAGGCCAATGAAAAGGGGGCTCTGAATAAGAGTAACTCCCCTGATGAACTACAGGTGTCAGACAAGGCATTCAATAATGATGCTAGCCGTTCCAAACCTATCGGTTGTCTGGAATCAGTGGCAGGTATTTGCAGGCGCCGCCACCCCCTCAGTGCATACCGCAGTATGAAACTATTTGTTGGATCTTTGGCCCCTTTTAGCTGCGCAAAGAAAGAAATGGCCGCCCTGTGTCTGCTAGCTGTCGCTGCTGAGCGCCCTTCTTTATGTAATGTATCCATGTACTGGGTGAAATTCCCCTCTTGACCCCACTTCTCCGCCCAGTCCTGTCCCAAAAAGGAGCAATAAGACATGAAGGCCCCTTCGTAAGCCGTCCTGGTCCTGGGCGCTAGGCTAGCTGCCTCAAGGTTCTGTAGCTGGGGGCACCAATTTGCCAGAGTGTTGTTGGGAAGTATGCCGGTGCTGCATCTGCGGATGGTAGATGCTTCCTGAATACCTGCATCTTAAAGCGAGAGAGTGCGTCAGCTGCGTTATTCAAGACCCCTGGGACATGTTTGGCCCTAAACTGTACATTCAGTTTCATGCAAATCAGCACAATTTCCTTCAGGAGGCGAGTATAAACTTACACCGCGCCGCTTGTTGATTGATACATTCAACTACCGTCATGTTATCAGACCAGAAGATCACAGATTGGTTACACAAATGGTCAGGCCAAACTGTTAATGCAACCCATATTGGAAATAGCTCCAAAAAGCCGATGTTAGCTGTCAAGCTGCTTTCCTCCCACCAAACCGGCCACTGTTGGGCCACCAACTTGTTTCCAAGTATGGCGCCAAACCACACACTGCCCGCAGCATCGGTCCATAGACCTAACACAGCCGACGTAGTGGGGGGACCGCACCACACTACTCTGCCGTTGAAATCCTCCAGGAATGCCATCCATATGCGCATGTCCTGGCGAACCTCGGTCGACAATCTAGTGTAATGGTGTTTCTCCTGAAGGCCCGCCATGGCCTGCGAGATTGAGCGGGAGAAGGGGCGTGCCATGGGTATTATTCTTAGTGCGAAATTCAGCTGACCCACAGTCTGCTGTAGCTGCTGGAGCGTCACTTTCTCTTTAACCAAACATTGTTGTAGAGCTGCAATTCCAATTCTATGCCTAGAAATTCCAAAGATGTTGCTGGTCCTACCGTTTTTCCAGGCGCTAGCGGGACCACAAAAACCCGCATGAGCACGCAAAATTCCTGCAATGCCCACGCACAGTCCTGTGAGCCCGCTGCGCCCAGAAAAAGAAAGTCATCCAGGTAATGCATGACATGATGATGTCCAGTTGTTTGCCTCAAAACCCATTCCAGAAAGGAACTGAATTTCTCAAAGTAGGCGCATGAGACAGAGCAACCCATGGGCATACACATATCCATATAGAATTTCCCATGAAATGAAAAACCTAGCAGATGCTGATCCAGGAGATGCACTGGCAGCAGCCGAAAATCAGATTCAATGTCTGACTTGGCCATCAGGGCCCCAGGCCCAAGAATACTCAACATATCCACTGCCTGGTCAAAAGATGCATACTTAACACTACAAATGTCTTCATCTATAGTGTCATTTAATGATGCGCACCCAGGTGCTGAGAGGTTATGGATGAGCCTGTACTCGCCCTTCTCTTTCTTTGGGACCACGCCGAGGGGCCAGCAAACAAAATTAGGTACAGGGATGTCAATAAAAGGACCCGTTATCCTCCCCAGGCGCAGCTCTTTATCAATTTTTGTAGCCACCACAACTGGGTTGTGCCTAACTGACAGTTGATTCCTACATTCTGTTCTGGTGTCCTGGTATATCCCACCGCCGGGATCCTAAAGCCCTGTGAGAAACCTTCTTGCAGCATCCTCGCAGAGGCATGGTCTGGGTACCTGTTCAGCCAAGGAGTCATAGCCAGAATGTCAATGTGGTGAATGAGTGACCTGCCGGCCTCCCTCCCTAATCCTGCTTTTTTCTTCCCCTGTTTCCGGAGGAGTTACCTTTTGAGCGGCATGTTGTTTCCGGGTAGGAAGGGTGGCCACATATGGAACATGTGTGCTTGAACTTACAAGTGCCTGCTGCCCTGGTGCATCCACGTTTGTTAAAATCCCAGCACGCCCCTTTTTGCTCCCCACTGCCCATCACCTTCCCAGCCGTGTCACCCCCTTGTGCTGGCCGGAAGGGCTGCTGGGGTTTGGAGGGATAGCCTTTGTTCCAGCTTGGGCCTGCGCTCCCTGGTTGCCCGGCCGTAAACTGGCCATACTATGAAATAGAATCGACCCTATCCCAGGATAGTGTTTGGTCAAACTCTTTTGCTTTCCTGAAGGTCATGTCATATTTCTTCCACCCATCCCCTCCATATTTGTCACTGAAAGTTGTAATTCTACTCTGGTAACATGCCATCTCTGCCTTCAAATTTGGGGAACGCTCGGCCGTGATCGCCACAAACACAGAAAAGGCTCTAATCCAATTAATCAGTGTCTCCTCTACCCTGAATCTTGCCATTTGGCCCTGCCATTCGCTAGGTAACATCCAGTCCTTCTGCATCTTAGCATACTCCATTTCCCTGTTATCAACTAGCAAGGAAAAGATATTGACATATTTGCCGGCCCAGATCAGCTCCTTCACTCCTTGTGTAACATGCTGGGCCAGATTTTCCCTCCTGGAGGGTATTGTACCTTCCCTTAGTACCGGCAATGCCACCTCCTTACCACTTTCAGCGACTCCCGTTGGTACAACACTCTTGTCTTTTCCAGCGTTGCTGCCCGAACATGTTGCTTGACGAGGAATAGGCGCGCTTAGCACCCCCCTGCCAAACCTGGCACTCATGATCTTTGCTACTATTTTCTGTGCCTCTGCAGAGGGATCTTCCCCAGCCTCCTTGGCGCCCACCGAGGAAGGTAACATCCCCCCAATCCCCAACCAGGGGAGTACTGCTGCTATCTGTGCTGCCAGCTCAGGGGGCACCTGACCAACCCCAGGAGGTGCAATAACTGAGGTGGGGGATCCCATGTCACGTACCGGGGTAGGTGCCGGGTTCAACACTGGTACCATTGGAATTACTGCTGGGACCACCAAGGGCGCTATGTTTTCGGCCGGAGCCGGTGTCACCAGTAAAATTGTCGGGGTTAGAGGAGTAGGTATGGGTGCCACCGGCGGTGTAAGCACTCCCTCAGGGACCATCCCAGGTGACTCCCTACTACTTGTGGCTTGGGGACCCGACCACTAGCCCTCTTGGCCCTAACCCATTTAGGCAAAGCATCCAATTCCCCCCTGGGCTGTGGGGGCACTATTACTCGCTTGGGTCTCCCAGATGGCCCGGCCTGATCATCAAACCTCGGTCTGAGCTCCGCCACATTCTTACCTAACTGGTCCACTTTCCCCAGTCTTCTGTCCATAGCTGTCATCTTGCGCATCATGCCCTGCAGAATAAGCTCCATGCGGGAACGCTTAGCACCACGCCCACATTCCCCTTTTTGTTGCGATAGGTAAACAACCTACACTTATGCCACACTTGTGAGCACAATGTTCTCTTTTACCTGTATCAAAGTTGGAGGCACACAGGCTGGCTGTAAGCACCACGCAACTGTGAAGGCGACACATCAGCTAGCTTGGGTGTTGGGCGAGCGTACTCTAGCCCGGCGGCCTCCAGAAGCAGTGAAATGCAGGCCTGCCTGCGTCCTCTGTTATCCTATCCAGCGCTTACGCGACATCATACCAGCCGACAGATGCCACTTTTTACTGCACTCTGCAAAGAGAAAAGATATTAAAATACACTCAGGGCAACCAAGCGCAAACTCACTTACGCCTGGCTCTTGGTATTTTGGGCCCCTTACAATACACGAAAGGAGACAAGGTTATTCAGGCTCCCTTAAATAGATTGAATTTTAAAGCCCGTCAGTGCAGTGAGCCCAACAAAACCCCTTTTGCAGCACTTTTTTAAAGTGAAATTGGCCACCACCGATTAAACAAATGAAAAGCAGCACGAAGTGTACCAGGGGAAAACAGAAACGCGATGGAAACGCTCTGTAGCCCTCTTCACTTCAGAACTACTCAGCCTGTACGTAGTCTTAATCCCCTCATGCCCAAAAAACGTTCTTGCTAATCAATAAATACCGAATAAGAGCTAGTGTTTCACTACGGGTCTCCCATCCATGTACTGACCAAGGTGGACCCTGCTTCGCTCCCCAAATTGTGCTGACTGTCTACCAACACAGTGCGTTATTGCCCGTAATTTAAACCACAAATGCCACGTTACGAGCTCCGGAAAGGCACCCCCCCCCCCACATGCTGCCTTCTTCTGTAATGCCCACAGGTCTGAGATTGAACTGATGAGTTGGTCTCAGGGACCAATATTTATAACGTGTGCTAACCTTTGAAGTGGGGGAGTCTTCGAGGCTACCCTCTATCTGGCTCTGGAAAGTTCTTCCCTTCCCTTGCCAAGGCTCCAAGAAGTCTGGGGTGACAGACGACTAGTGTGAGGTTCCTTTGTGTGTGTTGTTGGTAGTCATTTGAAGTATAAGTTGCGTAGGGAACGGCTCCACCACAACCACCCTAGCAGGATGGCCCATCCTACTCATGTCTAGTTCCCTACTATCCACTGACAGGGCCCAATACTGCCTCCCGCGCTCACTCGGCCTTTTAAACCTTAATGGGAGCAGGCCAGTTCTCACTGGTCCGCCCCTCCTAGCTCCCCCCTTTGACCCGGAAGCAATCCAATTGCTTTCGGGTCAACGCGGGAGCCGGCACCAATCGGTGGTGAGGCGCGCCAGCCGCGTCATCAAGACGCGGCGAAGGGGCACGTCCCACCACTGAGGGTGCAGGTGAAGGGGAGATCCGGTGCCCCGCTATACGTGTGAAGGGCCGAGCAGCCCCCCCTTCCTTGCATGCTCCTCTGCTCAGCTGACTCCAGCAGACTACCATCCCTGTGATGGCAGCAAATCCTAGTAGGTTCCATATTGCGACCTACCTCATTAATATTCAAGTAGGTAGGTCTATTTGCGACCCAATAGGAATCACACATTTTGAAATCAGGGCCAGATTTCACTTTAGTTCATTAATAATAGTGATTACCAAAAAGCGATTTGCAAAAAATCGCTATTTGCTTATCGTTATTACTAATGTTAGTATACCTAGCCCCCAGGCCCAGATGTTCAAAAAGTCGGAATTGTGATTTCTGAATTATAATTCTTACTAAATCGCAATTAGAAAATCAAAATTCCTAATGTAAGAAAACATACAACTTGAAATTAGCGATTCCTTGTGGTTTGCATATTGACCTTCTTCATGAATATTAATGAGGTAGGTCGCAGTTTGTGACCCAACCCATTAAGAATTATCGCCATCAGATGGAGGGTGGCCTGCTGGGGTCAGCTGAACACCATGTCTGTGATTGATTGTTTTTTAATAAATCTTTTTTTTTTTTTAATACAGCCCGTTTTCCTTATAAGAAAATTGGATGTGTTTAAAAAAAATAACTTATAATTGGTCTGCTGGATCACTGTCTGCTCTTAAAAAATATTTGTGTTTACATTCTCAAAAGGGAAGGGATCCCTTGGAGACCCCTTCTCATTTGCGGATGGTTACCACCTCCTGTGAGCTTTTGGTAAAATGGGAATGTTTTGCGACCGTAATTTGGTCGCAAAACATTCATTCATACTACTTCAATTCTGTATTTGGAAGGGACACCCAATACACGCCCTTTCCAACTGCTAAGCCAAATTGTGATTAGGTAACAAGTAACCGAATCGCAATGTGGTATATGTACTTTAGAAATTGCTTTTTTATGGTTGACCCGTTTATGGCCGCAAAAAAGTTTTATACGTATGTCCCAAAGTCACTCAACGCGAAGAGGAGAACATACCATGCCCAAAACATCTTATTGAAGAAATATAACTAGTGACTGGCTGAACACCAGGACTAATTAAATGTTACAATTGTATTTATTGATAATTATATATTGTGTTAAGTTGTGGGAAGATGTAGGGTTGTGATATGAGTGTGTAGCCACACGATTACATATTTTAAAGTAGGATTCACATTCTAAAGTGAGAACTCTTAAATTTAATCGGTAGTTTGATATTCAGCATGAGGAACTGCTACACTGTCGTCTGTCAATACAAATATGTTTAATCATGTATCAGCCTCGCCTCGTACTTCCGACAGGGGGGTAGTGTTTGCAGATCTGCTATCAGGGTTCGCCCCACAACTTGATAACTTCACGGAGAGGTCCTTTAAAGATACAAGCTGTGTGAGCAGCGGCACAGCAGCCGGGTCATTTAATCCCGAGTTCTTCTTCCGGTATATTCTCCTCGGCTGTCAGCATGAGACGTGTACTGACAGCTAACCACATGCTGCCAGCTGGCTCCAGTCCAGTGCTGTATCCGAGGTAATATAAACTCTTCTCCTCGTGCACCTAGACACATACCTCCTACCTTGAGTAAAGTGGAAGGGCGCCCCTTATGCCAAGGGGTGGTGCAACTGCACCCTTCGTATCAGCATCAACACGTTTCAGCTAAAAATTCAAAAGCTGATTTGAGTACGCCTTAAAAATAGCCAATAGTGCGTGAAATACTTCAGCTCGTGTTTTGGAATTCGCGAACACCATGGCGCCTGGAGGGCTGCTGCGCCTACTGGGAGAGGAGACAGATTTCCTGCTGGGGTTGATATATCTGCAATAGGACAGGCGGCGCTTTCTATGGACCCTGACAGAAACCGCTCCCGTTTCCCCTCAGCCAGCCCACCTCTGTACCAATACATGCCGGAGCCGGGTGCTCTGCAGAGGGAGCGGCGGACAGGCCTGCGTCTTTAAGTGGCCGGCCGCCGGGGCTGCATGCGGTGACATGTTAGAGGACGTGCGGCTGCCGAGGCCCCTCCCTCCCCGGTCTCTGCCTCTCCCTGCCCCCGCCCTCCCAGGCAGCAAGACGGCTTCCGAAGGATCGGCCGCTCCGCGCACGGGCTGAACAGCGTCCTCCTGGCCGAGCAGCGCGCGGGTGAGTGAGGCGGGCATTCTGGGGGGGCCGGTGCAGGGGCGGCCGGTGCCAGAGCGGGGGCGGCCGGGGCGGCGGCGCTGCACGCGCCAGCGCCCGGAGCAGAGGCCGGCACTGATTGCCCCCGCAGGCCCGCTCCATGCCGCCCGTGCCTCTGACACTGTAGGCCTCGGAGGGCAGGGGAGGGAGCGCTACAGGCGTCTCTGGTGCTCGTGGCGCATTCTTGTGCTCTTCCCCTCCTCAGCTACAGAGACATTCCTTTCTCCTCCTCAGGGAGCTTGGGGATAAGCCGTGTCATCCTGGAAGTGGCTCCAGCTGCACCCTGTTTCTCCAAGGACAGATCCGCGTTATATCAATCTGTGTGTTGTGACTTTGCCCCTAATGTGCACCTGCTAATCGTTTAAATCTTGCAGGACTGTGTTAAGAGTTCTGTGTTTAGCAAGTCACCCACCAACTCTGTGTTTTTTTTTTCTCACACCCAGTGACATGAAATAAATGCATGAGTGTTCGGAGTGGTGCAATGTGAACGTTAAGTCATACTAGGCGAAGTTGACAGGTCTCCTCCTGTTCCAGATGCCATGTTTATGTGCTGTAAAATAAGTTCAGATACTCAGTACCAGATAATAGATGTCCATTGAAATCTCTGTTTTCAGCTACATCTCTTCTCTCCCTACATTATTCACCATTCTCGATTTTTCCTTGCACGATCTGCTGAGTATATGACTGATTTCTCCTTTTAGGATTAGCCTGCCAGAAAGGGCATGCACGACATTGTGGACATAGAAGTGGCTTCCAGACCCCTCCCACCCATTGCTTACGTTGGTTAGCTGTCCTGTCACTCTCATTTGGCTGCCTGTTATTCGTGTTCCAGCTTGTCAATCTACTGCTTGTCCCTTCCATGGGGCATAGCCTCTTGCCCATTTGTTTCACTAGCTGGATTCAGTGCTTCCACTAGCTTTTTAAGCACTTTAAACAAAACTTTTGGGTTAATCACTCCATGGAAATGCATGTTTTTTCCAGTAATGTTACTTGGGTAATTTTGTCCCCCACATGCCTGCTGTCCTAGCCCCGGCCCTTCCATGTTGCCCTCGCATGCCTCCCTCATTGCTTTCTCGCCTGCATGCTTTTCCCTGCCCCCTCATCTTTGCTCTCCTGTCCTTTGCTACTCCTCCCCACCCCTCTATCTGTGTAGTTTCTATATCGCCTTCCGTTGCTTCTCCTACCCACCCTCCATGTTGCTTCACCTACCTACCCTCCATGTTGCTTCACCTACCTGTGCCCTCTTCTCTCACCTGTTGCTCCCTTCCTTCTCAGTGGGGCTTCCCCCTACCAGCACCCCTTTTCTCTCTCGCCTGTTGTCTCTTCCCCAACTGCGACCTCTGTAAAGGGGGAAATTTCCTGACAGTGTTGACAACAGTGGGCCCGTACCTGCTGATGTCCCTCTTTAGCCTGGAGGTGTTAGTGTGGTGAAAAAGAAATTGCCACCCTATTATGTACTAGTTTGTGACTGCAAAATTGAGATTTTTTTTTTTTAATATCCTACCTCTTTAGACCGGTGAAGTAGCATCGTGGATTAGTGATTCTGCTCAGGGTTTCAAGTGGGATGAAAATAACTGGGAGGGGGGATCTCTCAAAGGGACGTGGCTGATGTAATTAAGGGCGTGGCCTAAACATACATAATCTAAATATCTGTGCTTAATATAGTGTGCAGCCCTCCTGGTATTTTGCTGCTTCTGTCATTGCATCCTGATACATAATATAACAAACTGTAGGTAATGGGATGTGCACAGCCTGTGTTTTTTTGCAATTTATCCATGCTCCTGGGTATCTCCCTCCTCCAGGGGAGTGTCCGACAATTCCAAGTGTAGCAGGACTATTACACCATAGTCCTCTCTCCCCGGGCACAAGTTGATGCAGAAACTTCAGCAAACGATGTTTGAACTTTTTCTGTTTAAATAATTTTAACTTTTACTTACAAATTTAGATTTATTGCATTATTCCAAATACATTTCTCGTGTTTTCTTCACACATTGATGTAGAAACATTTTCACCAAATTTTTAATTCTCCAATGCATTTCGGTGCCCCATGCACCTTCATCAGGGAAATCTGAAATCATACAAATAATGCATCTTATATACTGTACTTTTCATATTAATACATCATATTGGTAATTGCATTTCTGAAAACTCATATCTAGTCCTTTTAAGTGTTCACTTCAACATTTTCACTATCGTTAAAGTTCACCCTTGATACACAATGTCGGTTTGTGCCATAACCAAGTAAAAAGTTGTTACAATCAATAGTTCAACGGTAAATACAAACGCACTGATTATACGAAGGGGGTTATACTCTGAGAGTCCCTATGTGGTTAGTATTCTAAGTATGGCTCATACCGAACCAATTCCATGCCGCTAAATCGCTTGCGTCTCAAATTCTCTCTGATTCACCCCCTCGCGGTTCACATCCGCTCGCGCTTTAAATAAATGCAGTTTAAGTAAATAAATGCAATTGCGGGCGTCCGCTAATCCAAACATTTACCGGACCCGCCGGTTCTTACCTTATGTGCAACCGCTATCGTCCATGTCGAAAACACGGAACTGTTAGTTACGGAAGCCTGGATTGGCCTAATTTTAGCGTGCTAGCGTAACCTGCGCATGCGCATTGCCTAGCGAGTCTGTTGGGCTTTATTGAATGCTCTGTTGCAACTTTATGGATACTAACACTATATATGACAATGTCGCAATGTTTACCAAGCAATCTAAATGATCTAGCGCCTATATACAAGCCAGTTTCATGGAAAACGCTGTGCTAGCGTTTATATGAATGCTAACAAGGATAGTCGAAATTCAGTCCGATCATTTAACCCATGTGGTTTCAAACTCTGTAAATGATAGATCCAATAGTTTTCACGCTTAAGTAAGTTTTTTTTTGTTAATAGGGCCTTCTTTATGAGTCACTATCTCAAGTATGCATGCACGCAACTGACTTATGTGATGGTGTTTTTCTTTAAAATGAGTTGCCACCGTAGATTACAAGGATTCCAACCTTATGTTGCTTACTTAAGCGTGAAAACTATTGGATCTATCATTTACAGAGTTTGAAATCACATGGGTTAAATGATCGGACTGAATTTCTTTGCTACCTCTGAATTGTAGTATCATCCATAACAGATTGTTATCGTTGTACCTAATGACATTTTTCGACTATCCTTGTTAGCATTCATATAAACGCTAGCACAGCGTTTTCCATGAAACTGGCTTGTATATAGGCGCTAGATCATTTAGATTGCTTGGTAAACATTGCGACATTGTCATATACAGTGTTAGTATCCATAAAGTTGCAACAGAGCATTCAATAAAGCCCAACAGACTCGCTAGGCAATGCGCATGCGCAGGTTACGCTAGCACGCTAAAATTAGGCCAATCCAGGCTTCCGTAACAGTTCCGTGTTTCCGACATGGACGATAGCAATTGCACATAAGGTAAGAACCGGCGGGTCCGGTAAATGTTTGGATTAGCGGACGCCCGCAATTGCATTTATTTACTTAAACTGCATTTATTTAAAGCGCGAGCGGATGTGAACCGCGAGGGGGTGAATCAGAGAGAATTTGGACGCAAGCGATTTAGCGGCATGGAATTGGTTCGGTATGAGCCATACTTAGAATACCAACTACATAGGGACTCTCAGAGTATAACCACTTTCGTATAATCAGTTCGTTTGTATTTATCGTTGAACTATTGATTGTAACAACTTTTTACTTGGTTATGGCACAAATCGACATTGTGTATCAAGGGTGAACTTTAACTTTAACAATAGTGAAAATGTTGAAGTGAACACTTAAAAGGACTAGATATGAGTTTTAATTGATATGCAATTACCAATATGATGTATTAATATGAAAAGTACAGTATATAAGATGCATTATTTGTATGATTTCAGATTTCCCTGATGAAGGTGCATGGGGCACCGAAATGCATTGGAGAATTTAAAATTTGACAAAAATGTTTCTACATCAATGTGTGAAGAAAACACAAGAAATGTATTCGGAATAACGCAATAAATCTAAATTTGGAAGTAAAAGTTAAAATTATTTAAACAGAAAAAGTTCAAACATCGTTTGCTGAAGTTTCAGCATAAACTTGTGCCAGGGAGAGAGGACTATGGTGTAATAGTCCTGCTACACATAATATAACAAGAAATATTACACCTACAACAAGCCAGGACTGTTGGCGTTGTTCAATGGCTGTTAGTTGTATAAAATAAAAAAAAAAAAGTAACAACTATGGCTTCGTTGTGTATAATATTGAAAATGCTTCAGTTAAAAAATGATGACTGTGAAAGAGCTATAACCATTCTCTTTGAAGTTACCTCAAAGGCAGTGAAGTGTGGTACTGCTGCAGAGATCAGATTTATTTTTTCTCTGAGGGTGAGGGCAAAAATGCACTTTAAACAATGGCGGCCGGCACGGTTCGTGGGTGGTGGCATGGGGGAGGTTAAGAGGGCATGCGGGTCTCAAAAAAAAAAAAATGAAAAAACACCTTCCTGCTGTGTCCCGCGTTTCTGCTCCCGTCTTCCAGGAACATGAAGCACCCGGCACACAGGCTCCCCTGAGCAGTCACAATGCTGCACTGCAGCGTTGTGATTGATCTGAGCGCTTTAACACAACGCTTGGCCAAGGGCTGGAGGCTAGGCATGTTCTCCACGCAGGCTGTAATGCAGCCTGTATGGAGAACAGGGAAAGTGCGCATGACTGGTTTGGGCGGCCCGAGAGGGCTAACCAGTCATTGCGCACTTAGGAGGGTTGTACCCTCCTCCCCTGCTCTTCAGCCCGCCTGCCCGCTAATGCAAGCTGCCACGGCAGGAGGCCAGAATAAAATGATAATAACATTAGGTTATTATCTTATCTTTTCCTCTCTTTTCCTGCTTGAAGGCAGTGGGGTGACGCTCCTCCGCCCAAGCGTAGGAGGCGCGACTGCACTTAAATCCCTGATTCTGTCACAGACATTCACATGCAGTTCGTGGAACATGGGTTTAGCTAATGGCTGATGCATCTCCTTCCTTGCAAGGCTGATAACATCAGGTGCATTGAGTTTGGTTATTGTGATGCTTTTTGGAGTAGAGCTACTATGCTGCAAAATTGTGGCGTCAAGCACTATGTAAGCATTTTTTTTATTTTTATCTTTAACTTTCCATTTGCATTATTTGATTTGTGCATGAGTAAAGATTCAAGGCAGAGAGCTCGTGGAGAGCCTTGTATAAGGCTGTATGGTAAGATGTCACAGTTGCTGGTGATTGCAAGGAGATCCAACTACTTTTGTTTTTTCTGATGGAGGTAGGAAAAGTCACAGGTAAGAGATGGAATCAGGCATACTTTAAAGAAATATGGGTAATACTGAGTGTTCTTGCAAGCTTCAAAGTGCTCTTGATTTTTTTTTAGATGTTTGGAGCGCGGGAAGAATTGTTTGGTGGGGAATCTTGTGTGCAAGACTTATTTAGTACTTTAATAATTGGCCTGTGGTTTTGAACAGAACACCATCCTGCACTATGCAAATTTGTTGCTACATCGAACTTGCAATCACCAAAGAGCCTAAAATACATCCGATAACTCAAACCGGTTCTCATGGTTTCTTAAGGGACCTTATGACCTTCAACTGTGACACCTAGCTAGAAGAACTGAGGCGTATACTCTAAATGGAAACCTCAAGAGTCTAGGTAGTTATTGGTGGTCCTTCAATACATGGAGGTCGGCCAAGATGCCCAAGGTAGGCCTGTGACTCAACGTACAGGTGCCATACTGGGGCATGTAAACTTTGTGGCTATCAAATATTTAACACGTGATCAGTCGGCCAGAGGACATCACAATAAGTCCGATTAAGTAGCTGCTAAAGACAAGCTAACTAAAATTAAATGTGTTCTTATAAATGCCAGGTCCCTGATCAAACAAATCACTGAATGTGTGTTATTCCTAGATGAAAATAATATCAAAATTGCTTTTATCACAGAAACCTGGGCGGACCTTGCCTTGGGTCCTGAGTTGGCAAAAGCAACACCCCTAGGATTTCTATGACTTTACTTTGAATAGGCCTCAGAAGAGGGGTGGGGTCTAGCAGTCATATACCATAACACTATGAATCCTATTTTTCATCCAGCTTCCAACACTTTTTGCGAGGCACTTTCCGTTAACTTCACCTTGGAGCAATGTAAAAATTTCTAAGGGCTACTTCTCTATCGCCCTCCAGGCCCCAGAGCTGGGTTCTTGGAAACAATAGGCACTCTACTTGAAGACGGATGTGCTCAGAATCATTCGTGGTATTAGGGGATTTTAATTTTTTCCTCGAAGATACCATTAACCTTGATAGAATAATGGAGACTGGGGAACTGAAGCCGTTAGTGGAAGGTCCTACGCATCTTAAAGGGCATACTCTGGATGGGATTTATTCTAATAATCCTGATCTTGCCTGGCATAAGGCTCAACCCCTGGCCTGGTCCGATCATAGGGCCATTATTTTTAAGTTGCAGGAATCAAAAATCCCTAAATTAAATTCTAGGCCCACAAAGTTGTTGGAAAAAAGAATATGGAAGGATTTAGTTGGGGCCCAGCTAGAAGAGGAATTAAAGAGATCCGTTCTCCCACTCCAGCTGGAGGTGGATGAAGCTGTGGCGATGTACACAGACTGGCTAGATAAAGCCTGTAAAAAATTGGTCCCCGTTAAAAGATGGACCCCCAAGCGGGCCAAACCCTCTGCCCCTGGGTACTCAGACAAACTTAAATCTCAGAAACTGGTCTGTAAAAAACTCAAACGGGTCTGGAGGAAGGATTACAAAAAGACCAATAAAGAAATATACAAGCAAAGACTTAAATGTTATAAAGAACTGCTGCTGGAAACTAAAAAGCATTTCTACTCGCATGAATTTCTTCTAGCGAAGTCCAACGCCAAAGAATTATTTAAAACAGTTAAAAAACTCACCTCACGAAATACTCCTAAGAGTGCAAGTAGCCCTGAACTATGTAATAAGCTGGCTACTTTTTTCCAACATAAGGTAGAATGCATATATTCAATTTTTTCGCCAGCCCAGAAGGGAGGAGGAACTTTCCCTCTAGAAATGGTTCAGACAGGACCTAACATGGTGCCTGTATTTGATCATTTCATCCCTTTAGAAAAATCAGAAACTATTAAACTTTTGAACTCCTTACGCTCCGGTTCCCCCACTGACCCCTGCCCAGTCTAGATTCTGAAAACCATTCCGGAAACTATAGGATCTGCCTTACACCCCCTGATCAATAACATCTTTGCATCTGGGTGTTTACCCAAAGAGTGGAAGAGGGCTTCTATTCTTCCCCTATTGAAAAAAACGACAATGGACCCCTCAGGCCCGAGTAGTTATAGGCCTATCTCGCGGCTTCCATTGCCAGCAAAAATTATTGAAAAGGCAATGAACATCCAGCTTAGTTCGTATCTTCAGACCAACCATCAACTTGATCGAACACAATATGGTTTCAGAGCCGAACATAACACGGAACTGGCTGTCATTAAATCCATAGAAGAAGTAAGGGAGGCGTTGGACGGTGGAGGGAAGGCTGTTCTTATCTTGTTAGATCTATCAGCAGCCTTCGACACGGTCCTCCACATGGTTTTGATGGACCTATTGTCGGAATTAGGAGTTCAAGGTATGGCGTGGAAATTGCTGTACTCCTTTCTCTCAGATCACAGACCGTCGACCTGGATAACAAAAAGTCCCATCCGTTCTGCCTTCCTTGTGGGGTCCCTCAGAGGTCCTCACTAAGCCCCACGCTTTTCAATATTTATATGATATCGCTGGCTGGCCTTATAAAATCTTACGGTTTTCAGCTTACCTCTTACGCCGATGACACCCAAATAGTGTTATCATTTCATGACGGCGAGGAAAAAGAAACAGAAGTGCGCTTTCATGATTGTATGAAAGAGATAGCTAAGTGGATGGCTTAGAACTGTCTAAAATTAAATTCCACCAAAACCGAGATCATTGTTTTCGGAAATAACCCCATTGTTTGGACACCTGATTGGTGGCCAGCAGATTTGGGCAATTGCCCTTTACCGACACTGAAAGCCAAGAATCTGAGAGTAACAGTTGACATTAGATTGACATTTTGCGATCACATCAGTGCCGTGGTCTCTGCTTGTTTTCTGATACTACGAATTTTAAGGAAAATTAAACCTTATCTTTCAGAAGGTAATTTCAGGACAGTGGTCACGTTACTCGTTATGTCAAGACTGGACTACTGCAATGGTCTCTATCTGAATGCCCCAAAACTAGTCATCAAAAGGCTTCAGATAGCGCAAAATGCTGCAGCCAGGCTGCTGTCGGGCACTCCCATATTTGTTTACGTAAAAACAGAGCTAACCAGGCTACACTGGCTTTCGGTGAAGCAAAGGGTTCGCTTTAAGGCCTTATGTACGGCTTTTAAGGCTCTTAATGGTATAGGCCCTGACCACCTGAAGAATAAGTTCAAGGGGTATGCTCCAGTTAGGACCCTTCGATCGACGGGAGCAAAAAAGGTTCTAACCCCCATTGTTAAAAAGACCACTTGGGGAAGCAGGAGTTTTATTGTATGTGCATCTAAGGCTTGGAATGATCTGCCACTCCATCTGAGGAATGCCCCAGATCTCCTTCTTTTCAGGAAGGGGCTGACGACATGGCTGTTTACCCAATGATCCTCTCCCCACTACGTCTAGGCAATATATAGCGCCAGGACACCCCAGGGTAACCACTGCGCTCAACAAGTTCAATTAACATAACATGGTCTTTGCCTTGGTGGGATCGATCTTTCGCCTACGAACGATCCAACTTGGGGAATTCATTCCAACTTAAACTTCTCCTATTACTGGCAATCTTCAAAAGGTCTTTGGAGGCCCATACACTTTAAGATATTGCAAGTCTTGTGCCAAGAGATCACTGTGGAAGGGTGTGCACAATAATTGTTCCCAGTCAGTACAAGAATGATGTATGCATGTGTATATATTGAAATAGGAAACCTTTTTTTATTTTGTTTGTTACCTCCGAATTGCTTGGAGGTTCTTCATAAAATAATTTTTCATATGTGCCGAAGACACGTTTTCTTCTTTTGTCTTTATTGGTTTTATAGATAACAATATTTCTAGATCAGGTTGTTGCAAAAGTATAATGCATATCCTGGTCATATATCGTTGGGCTCCAATATATAAGGGCCCAGGGGTGTTTATCCCGTTCTCTAAGTTTAGTTATGCATGTTAGACAATACGCAGCACCAGCTGACACCCGCTTGCCTATTATATATCTTCGGGCAATTTGTTACTCTCTGAAGTACAGATCTTGGTTCAGGCTGTTCGCTTTTCTGGTGTGTAAGATAAAGCTGCCCCTAGAATTCCTCAGTATAGGGTCCACGTTGAAAGAGTTCAGAATTTAATTGGTCCCCTCAGCTCCACGTTTTCCTACTTGGTCCGTTTAGCCAGCTATTTTGTGTAGATAGTGTTGTTTCCCAAAAAACGGTTCTTACCATGAATATTCCCTTTCTTGCACCATAAACCCGTAAGAAAGCTACTTCGGGTTTGAAGCTCCATGAAACCTCTGGTCTATCTGATCCACAACAGGCTCTCACAGTGAATCTGGACTGGCCCCAAGCGATGCGTATTTTCCTAGCTCCCCTCCACCAACATATCTAGACACAACGTTATCACATCCAAATTCCTATGCAAGTAAATATACCAGTTGGTTGTAATTGGAGTTCTCATGCCGGCCAAAAGAGTAATCCTGCCAGTCATGGCATCAATTTACCTGAATTTATGCCTGTCCATACCCTCAGAAGATTGGACTCTGCAATGCTTATGTTATGATTTCAAAAGCACAGCCATACAACTAAATTAGCATTTTGTTGTTACTTAATACTTACAGGGGCGTCACTTCCGTTCAGTTGTGGCTGCAGAAATCAAGAGACTAATATCACATTGCACACATTTGAGGATTCCAAGCCGTACAGAACCGTCCTCGCCTTTTTTTCTACTTTTATAAATTCCAGTACTCCTTTGTCCTTCTGGCTCAACTGTACCTTACTGTGGTGTTTACCAGGCGTTGTACCACTTGAGATGACGAAGTCGGTGAGAGGAGAGGGATAAAGCTCTGTCATAGAAGTGAAGGTAAATAACCCCAGTTTTTGTGTCACCGAAAAACAGGGCACTTGGGGCGTAAACAATCCAGTACCAGAGTCTTAACTGTGCGTGTACCAATCTGAGTTCGTACATCCAAGTGTCTCCAACTTGTCCTTGATGTTATCTCTGGGTTAAACACGTTAGTCGACAAACATCCTAAAAATAGAAAAGCACAAAAATAATGATGCAACACACCCTTCTGTTGGATGCCCAACGCTCTGTTACATTATTAAGTCTAAAGATGCAATTCATGTTTTCATCTGAATTCAACTGAGGAATCCTCGGCCCTCCATTTTACTCAAATCTACAGATACACTGCAAACTACATTGAAGTCAGTGTGTTTGAATTGTTTTGGTTTTACTTCAGAATAAGTTCAGTTATGAACCAGCTATTTTCCTCTTAACGTGACACTGCAGTTACAAACACTTTGCAGAGGGAGGTCTCTACAGACCAACCAGAATGCTGAATTCATAGGATCCACAACGAAGGTCCACTAAACTGAATTTGGCACCTATGCTCAGAACAAACTTCATTCAGGTTTTCTTTTACAGTGAGTGGATGAAAGATATCATTTTGATTTCCCTCCAGTTTCAGTGCAGGCTTTTGAGATTTGAGAGTTAAGTTTTAGTAATGGCAGTGTGACAATCTTTGGGAGCCAATTTAAACTTTAGAGATGCCTTCGACTTTACAGAGTCCTGCTTTCTGGTCCTTGAATAGCGACTCGGGTTCCCTTTGGGTTTACACTTAATGCTTATGCACTGCCTATTCCACCTTCTGACCTTTCTGCTGGTCTATCAAAAACAAATGATCGATTATTGGATTACATAATCTCATATGAGCCATCTTCTTTTCTACTCCTTCTGAAGCTGGTTTACCCACCTGGTGATGATTTTACTGCCAGGGGCCCTAATAAGAAGCATCGCGAGGTTCCTGGGGCGGGGTTCTAAAGAAACGGTGCTCTGGGATCTTCGGGTAGTTGGCCAACCAAAGAGTATCTGGCAGAGCTGTAGGCTCCACCCTGCCAATTCTACAGCCCTCTTCCTTCTCTGCACTACATCTGTGGCATGAATATTGCACACTGTCGACGCACGTACTTTATATATTTCAGCCACTGTCAAATGATCAAGGCAGCTCCAAGCATTCAGATGTTCTTTTTTTTATTTTTATATATGTTTATTAACATTTTTCAAATAAGCTCACATTACATTCTAATATGCACGATTAGGCAACAGTTGTGTGGTTATTCAACCAGCGGACATGCCGCTTGCATACGGCAGGGACACCGGAGGTGTTAGTCCACTTATCTTTGCTGTAATGCGAGTGCGAGGGGAACTGGGAGGGAAAAACTGGGGATGCATTGCAGGGCGGGGGGGGGGGGGGAGGAGGTCAGGGAATGAGGATCGTGGAGGATGTCCGAGTCGTGTCAGCTACAATCTGTTAGTGGGGTCTTGTAGTGTTCATAGGGGCCATCAGATAGAGAACTTCACTAGGCGCAGTAGAGAGAGCAGCGTGCATCGGTGTGCTCATACGACTCCAGGAGGCTTGGTGCTCGGGGGCTGCAGTATATGTATTCTATTGTGAGGTCTGCACTGCCGGGACTGTAGGATCACGTTGGGTGCCGCGCTTGTGTGTGTTTGTGTAAACTGGTGGGATAGCATGACCCACTCCAATGATATGGGGTGTTTTCGCTGTCCCTTTGCTTCCTCCTCCCTCAGAGTTTCCTCCTCCGCTTTTGCCCTCTTCTGCACCGCTCCTACCCATGCTTCCAACGGGGGACCCGATGCTGCACGCCAGTTCATGGCGATGTTCCTTTTGGCTAGGAGCAAGGATAGAGCCGCAAAGCGGACCTGCACCTTGTGTGTTTTCGGCCTTTGGAATACTCAGAGAGCAACTGCGTCCCATGTGTGTAGCTCTGTGAGTCCTGGGAGTGTTTGCACTGCGTCCAGAATTGTGGACCAGTACTGTCGTAAAGTGGGGCAGCTCCAGAACACATGGTGGAAGTGTGCATCTGGTGAGTGACATCTGGGGCAGTATCTGGGTGGAAACGCTGGAGACGCACTGGTGTCTGATACGCTCTATGCAAGATATAGAACTGTATGTTCTTGAAACTCTCGTTTCTGGAAACTTTCTTGTGGAATTCCAACGCTCTGACCCATTTTCTGTTGTGCAACTGTCGCCCGAATTCGTCCTCCCAGGTGGCTCGCAGAGTATGGAGTGGGCTGTTTGCGAGTGCTCTTATGGACTTATACAGCCAAGTAACCAGATGTCCATGCATTCAGATATTCTTCTATTCCAATACTACCAGGATTAAGGTTGCTCCCTGCACAAATCTGCAGTGAGACTGCATTGAAGACCAAACCCATGGTGTTCATATTAAAGGCTTATGCTAGTGTCTTGTCTCTCTGTATGCATTCATGATCCTAACCCTCTTTCAAATTATGCATGACACTATGTAAGGCGCCAGGCGTATGCCCAGTTGTAGGAGCAGTGCTTCAGCAGTAAAACTGAAGGGTTTTAGATAGTTAAAAATATATCCGATCTCCATTTTGGAGTGCCTTTTGGCATTCTTAAGTTCACCAGGTCATACGACCTTCTTCAGTCTTTTCCATCACAGGTTTCATAATTATTAATATTAATGTGTTTCATATTAAAGTGCGGGAGTCCAAGTTAAGATAAGTGACATGGTCAAATGCTACCTTATAACCCAATTTCGGATAGAAAGGGAGGCCAAACTTCAGTCCTATCGGGGGGCTGAAACCTTGGCTGCTGGGAGGTGTTTGAGCATGTCAGCCATGCTAATTCCAACTTCAGCCCTTGTTTAAAGAGTGTTTGTTTGGAGATCCGTAATGTCTGCATGTAGTAATTCTACACAAGGCTTTACACTAGATGTAGGGACCCGACACCCTAGGAGGCGCGTTCTATTAGTCAGAAAGTTAACTTGTCTGAATTGTGGCCTTACTGATAAGTCTTCCTAATGAAGTTCCCTCTCTGTTGCGTAATTTTAAAAACATTTTTGTCTACCTTTCACATGAACTCCAGGGTCTTCTGATGTTCTCTACCTTGTCTCTTAGATGTTGCTTTTGGGTCTCATGGTAGCAGGTCCTTAGATTTGTAAACAGGAGTACCGCTCAAGTAAAGGATGGTTAGTAGTCGTTTGAAGGCCTAGCTGGTGGTAAGAGTTTGCAACAGTTGGGAACTGGAGTAATTCTCTTTTCAGGGAGGAAACTTAAATGGGTAGGAGAAGCTTTATCTCCACAGACAAAATGTTTTTCCCCAACAGGGTTAGAATGTGCGGTTGCCCAAAGGGAGCAATATTCAGAATTGACTACAGAATTGAACAGTGCTTATAGGTTTGCACTGGGGAAATACAAGGGTTAAAAAAGTCACATGGCAGTTGCAGAATTACCTCTGTAATCCTGTGACTGGCACTGTTTTCCAGGTATACTCTAAGTAGGTTTTGTGAAGCCCCAAAAATGATAAAAGTACTATTAAGGGGGAGAAGAAATCTTAGAGCATTCTTGTAATTTTTTTTATAGTGAACTGGGCCATTGATGCTTGAGAGCAATTGCATAATGAAGGTGGGAGTTGTTGGATGTTCTACTGCCACGGAACCGCGTTTGAGGCCATAACTAGTGCTGCAGTGTGCTGACCATTGACCGTCTTGGCATTGAATGTTGCCTCTGCATTAGGGATTCTACAAATCTCGTTAGCATTGTTGCTCTGGCGCTAAATATGTGTGCTTTCTTGAAAAAATGAGTTACGTTTATCATGTGTTTAGACTCGAGGAACAGTAGTTCGGTTTGAGAGCCTTTGAATTTCAGTGAGGTTGTAATACTTTAGTTGATGGTGGTCAATTGCATTGTACTGGTTTTACGTTGTTGGGTGGTGATTTGTGGACCTGTGCTTCTGAGCTCGAAGGAAGGGGAAGGTTCTGATGTGTTGTGGGAGGTCGTCCGAGGTCTTGGCTGCGAGGTATGTGAAGGAGCGTCCCTCGCTTCTGGTCCTCTTGATGCGAGGGAAGTGTGCTGTTCCCTGGAAGGCAGGTCGGAGGGGCCTGTTGGGTTGGTAGAAATTGAGGCAGTGGTTGAGGTAAGCTGGACCAGTGTTGGGGAGAGGTTTGTAGGCGTGGGTGAATATTGTAAACTTGCATCTTTCCTGGACTGGGAGCCAGTGGAGATTGTTGAGGTGTGGAGAGATGGGTATTTTGCTGGATGTTCAGGATGAGTCTGGCGGCAGCGTTCTGGGTGGTTTGAAGCTGGCGTAGGACATGGGTTGGGATTCCGATGTAAAGTGTTTCTTTAGTGAAGTCTACTTGTGATGAGAGCCTGGGTGGCTCTTCGTCTTGTCTTAAGTGGGATCCACTTGAAAATCATGCGTAGCATTCACAGGATGTGGAAGCATGATTGGCGATGGCGTTGATCTGTCTACTCATTGAGAGGTTGGTGTCCAGGATGAGCCTGAGGTACTTGGCATGGTCTGCAGGGAGTGGGTGGGGGACCAAGTTTGGAGGGTCACCAAGAGGCATCCTAGAGTGAGTTTTTTGTCTGTGTTGACCTGGAGGCAGTTGTTTTTCATCCAAGCTGCGACGTTGCTCATGCAGTTGGCGATGTTTGCTTTGGTCGTGCTGGTTGAGTCATTAAAGGAGAGAATCAGCTCTATATCCTGATGTCTGCGAGTGGCGTCATGTAGACGTTGAAGAGTTTGGACTGAGGGACTCTGTAGATGGGTTTCTTTGGTTCTGAGGTAGGGGGAAGTCTAACTCGTTGAGTTCTGTCTGTGAGGAAGAAGGATATCTACTTGATGGCCAGAATTCAGATACCAAATGCTGAAGCTTTGCGATGACTGGGTTGTGGGAGACGCATCAATGGCTGTGGAGAGGTCAAGGAGGATGACTGCGGCCATTTCTCCTCAGTCGAGTATGCTTCTGATGTCATTGGTGGCTGCAATAAGGGCTGTTTATGTGCTGTGGTTGATGCGAAGGCCAGATTGAGAGCAGTCTAGGGGTTGGTTGTGTTCTAGGCAGTCTGCGAGTTGGTCATTGATGGCTTTCTCTGTGACTTTAGCTGGAAAAGGCAGGAGCAAAATGAGTCTGTACTTACTGCGGGTGTTTGGGTCTGCTGTTGGTTTCTTCAATAGGGTGTTGATTTTTGTGTTTTTCGAGCAAGACTGGAAGGTTGCGGTGATTATGGAGGTGTTGATGACAGCAGTGAGCGTGGGGGACATGATGGTTCTTCCAAGGTTGTATATGAAGTTTGGGCATGGGTTTGCGGGGCCTCCTGCGTGCCGGGGTGTGGAATTTAATAAAATATTTATTTGTCCATGGTACTGGTTGCTTTAAAAAATTTAATTGTCCTGTAACCATATTCACTTGTCCCTTTGGTGCCATGTAGTGTAACAACAAATTATGGCAGCAATCTCATTAAAGAACAGTTCTGATGGCCTCTGTGATTATGCCAGAGCTCATTCCATAGTAGGGTTTGGATACCAGCAATTCCCTTATTTTGCCACCTTTCCGTAGAGCTACATACTGCTGAAGGTAGCTCTAAGCAATTGTTCCTCTGGTTGGAATGCCCTTCTGAGTCTGTGCAAACCTACTTACTTGCATGTGTTATGGATTTGCATCAGCTCGTCTCTAATATTTTCCAATAAAGGGAAAGGTTGTAAATGTCCTCCTGACAAGGGAAGAAGTAAAACTTCTTCCAGGGTTGTGAAAAAAAGTGGTTAATTGGAAAGCGAACTTGTTACTGCTCAGCAGGTTTCGCTTGAGCAAATGTACACATGCACATGTGATAAAATGCAGTTCACAGATATTTTCTAGAAATAGGATTTCCTTACCTAATTCTGTGAATTCATGAAAGCTGTAAATCTGCACTAATGCAAGGATATACCATAAGTGCACTTTTGTGGCTTTCTTTAAGAATTAGGCACCTATTAGGTCTGGTGTTAACCAAGACCTTTTTGTTTTTAAAAATAAATTCTATCCCTCTCTATCTACTGGGTGACTTTGCTGTGAGTGACAGCATTCTCCTCTTTAACAAGGTGCACACTGGCATCCAAAGTTGTTTTGTACAGTGCTCAATGAATCCGGGGAATTGTAAGCACACTACTCACCCATGAGGGTTTCAAGACGCTGGGAGCGGGGGTTAAGCAACTCCGTTCAGTTGAAGAGCCAGGTCTTGAGTGTCTTCCTGGAGGTGTTCAGGGAGGGGGCATGTCTGTCGTTCGGGAGCTCGTTCCAGGTCTTAGCTGCGATGTAGGAGAAGGCTTTTCCACCTGCTCTGGCTCTGTGGATTCTTGGGATTTTCCTGAGGGCGAGGTCGGCGAATTGGAGGATCTTATTGGGTTGATGGAAGAAGATTCTTCTGTTGAGGTATTGAGGTCTGGTGTTGTGGAGGCATTTGTAGGCGTCGGTGAGTCTCTTGAAAGTAACTCTCTTCTCGACGGGGGAGCCAGTGGAGGGTCCGCAGATGTTGGGTGATGTGTTTGTGTCGCAGGATGCAGAGTACGAGTCTGGTTGCTGTGTTCTTTATGGTCTGGAGCTGGTGGAGCAGGGATTTGCTGATCCCGGTATACAGCGCGTTATTGTAGTAGAGTCTGCTAGTTATGAGTGCGTAGGTGACGGTCTTTCGTGCTTCGGGGGAGATCCATTTGAAGGCCTTTCAGAGTATGTGGAGGGTGTTGAAGCAGCTGGAGGCAACAGCGTTGACCTGTCGGGTCATGAAGAGGGAGGAGTAGAGTACGATGCAGAGTTTCTGGGCGTGGTCAGTGGGGGTGGGAAGGCTACTGAGGGCGGTGTGCCACCAGGTGTTGTCCCATGCAGAGGGGGAGTGTCCGATGACGTGGACCTCCTGTCTTCTCCGAGTTGAGCTTCAAGCAGCTGCAGCTCGTCCAGGATGCGACGTCCTACATTTCTTCCTTGAAAAGGATTCTGGTGGGGTTGGTGTCCTTGGTGAGGGAGAGGATGAGCTAGGAACTACTGTGGCAATGTGTGTTTTTAATTTTTTTAGACATAATATTTGTGCCTTTTACCTTTTACCAATGTTTAATCTAACGATGAGGGTCTGACAGCTCACATAAAATTAAAGTTTTGCAAAACCCAAGTAAAAATAAGGCTGACCACCATTGTCACACCTATTGGCTTTTCCAATGCTTGTTTATTTTCATTATGCCTATAATTTTGTTGAAACTGATTACACCGTTTTTCTATTTTGGATATTTTTGGGAAATACTAGCATGCAAGAACATATTTTACTGAATGATGTTTCAAAGAAATGGCACATCAAATTTCACAGTAGTTAAGCAAAACCTTTTTTATCCTAGTTGCATTTTTTTTTTGTAACTCCTTTTTTTATTTAAAATGAAAAAACAAACAAGGCAAAAAATACAATACAATAGGATATCAGTCCGAGTGAGAAGGAGGAATAAAAATCCCATACAACAAGGTGCTCAAGTCATATTAGGGGATGGGAGCAGGGGAGAGACAAAGGCAAAGTCAAGTATTTCTCTTACACTACGAGGAATGACAGGTCAGGGGGAAAGTGGAACTTCAGGGATTTCTACAAGAGGAGGAGTGCTAATGTCTCCACGGTAAGTATTCCAATGACCCCATACCTTATCCCATTTCCTGGGTCTCCCCCGTTCCACATAGACCGTTTTCTCCCTGAACATGCACCAGTCCATGTTTTCCATCCAAGCCTCAACCGTGGGAGATCTGAGAGAACCCCACAGCTGCGCTATATCCCTTTTTGCTACCATGTTTCCTAGGGTTGCCCACTGCGTCTGTGCGACAATATAGTCATTTGGTTTCCAAACATTCAGGAGACAACGTCTGGCCTCGGGCAACAGAACAATACCAGTTGCCTCCCTCATCTTACTGTGTATCGCAATCCAAAAAGCAGCTACTGCAGGACATTCCCAAATTATATGCAGAAACGTCCCAAGCAGCCCACAGCCACGTTTACAGAGACCATCATCTGAATAACTCATTTTAATTAAGCGTGGGCCAGTCACATAGACTCTATGTAGGATCTTCAGTTGCACAAACCGGAGACGGGCCAGAATCGCGACCTCCTTGGGAGAAGAGAAAGCGGATTGCCAATCCTCATCGTGTAATTCAAGATCATCTCGGATCCATACATCCCGGAGGGACACCAACAGGTCAGTTCTACCATTAATCCGCTTTTTATAAATCAAAGAGATAGTACTATCTGGCACATGACCATCCAGTATTCTATCCTCAAGTGGAGAAGACTCCGGAATATCAGCATTCTCAGGAAAAACCGAAGTCAAGGCGTGATGGACCTGAGCATATCGGAAATATTCCCTGTCATTCAGGTTGTACTCAACCTTCAATTCCTCAAAAGTCTTAAACTTGCCTTTTACCCAGAGATCACCCACAGTACTAATACCGATCATATCCCATTTTTCAAATCCTTTCGTTTTCCACAAGTTACCCAGCTTCTCGGAGGCAAAAAGCGGGGTCGCACGGGTTAGTCGATCCCTCCATCCCATCGCATTGTTAGCACCGTGCCACACCCAAAAAGCAATCTTTGTGGGCCCGGAAAGTTTCCCATTACCCAAACTAGAATAAAGCGCTCTATAGTAGTCGCCCCCCCGGCAACTGCCACCTGTCCATGGCAAACGCAGGGTTCAATCCGGGGCCATACATACCATGATTAATGGCCCCCAACTGAGACGCCCAGTAGTACAGCTTGATATCAGGGAGAGCGATGCCACCGTCATACCATGGAAGCGCCAACTTGGCGAGGGCGATACGCGAACGCCCATCCCAGATCAACTTCCTCTGAAGACCCTCGATGGTACGAAAATAGCGCGCAGGGATTATATCAAAGGTATTCTGAAGAGCATTCAAAAATCTCGGTAGCGACATCATCTTAAAGAGCGCTGCACGGCGAAGTGGCGAGAGCGGCCGCTTACGCCAGCGTACCACGTCCAACTTCAGCCGGGTTAGCGGTGGGAGTAAATTCTGTTCATATCGTGCAGCTGGGTTTAATGATACATAAACCCAGAGATACCTAAAACCTGTCTGTGTGACATGGATGGGACAATCACGCTTCAGAAGAGGGACATGTCCCGATAGGACGTATAAGCAAGACTTAGTCCAGTTAATGACCAGACTTGAGTTCTTCCCAAAGGAGGTGAGGGCATCGAACAAAACGATTAATGACTTCCGGGGCGAAGTCGGGTACAATAATATATCGTCTGCGTAAAGCGAAATACGATCCTCGAGGTCGGGGGCCCACCGGATACCCTTTATCGACGGTTCCCATCTAATCCAGGCAGCAAGGGGCTCGAGCAAACCAGAGCGGAGATAATGGACAACCCTGTCTCGTACCCCTTCCAAGAGTGAAGGGCTCTGAAACCCGACCATTCACAACCACTTGCGCCAACGGGTCCTCATACAGAAGCCTGACCCAGCCTATGAAGCCTGAACTAAAACCAAACTTGGCGAGTACAGCCCACAAATATGGCCACTCCACCGTATCAAAAGCCATCGTGGCATCCAAAGAGGCCAAGATGGCCGGCTCACACTATGACAAAGTCCTCCTAGTTGCATTTTTTAATAAACGTTTTATTTCGAAAGCAAAGAATCGACAATCTTGCTTTCAAGCTTTTGCATATATCCGCATCTAATCAGAGCACCTGGGAAGCATAAGCCTCATATTGTTAAACTTTGCTAACATGTGTAAACATTTTTATACTGGAATCACTGTCAGTAGTTCAGTCTGAACTTACATTTCCTGAGACTGCTCACCCTAATAATAAAGTATTTGTATTCTTGAACCTTAAATACAAGTTTGCACATCATTAACAAATCGGCATAAATATTACCTTAACTGCAGACAGTGGCCTTCCATGATCCATATTGTGATACTGCAATCTGGCAGCCAAAGGGCTTGTGCTGTAGGAGGTTGGGCCTACTTGTCCCAAGGACACAATAATAATGACAACTTGCTGCCTTTGCCCCTAAACAAAATGTCCTGGGCATCTGCCTATAGGAAATCCACACCCCTGTGAGTGGAGGGTATTTATCAGTATGGTGGTGCCCTCATTCAATATGGGCTTGCAGTTGCTTAGCTGCTGTTTGGTGATGAGGGAGGTGTCCTGCTAGGAGTTCGTATCAGTATGCTGTGGGTGGTGGCTTGGTGGGTAGGTATCTTGAAATATATGATGTAGTGGTGGGACCGTGTGAGCGGAGTTGTGAGGGTGCTGGTGATTCTGATGAGAAAATAGGGTCGAGGGTGCAGCCTGCTGTGTGTGTTGGTCCTTAGACGAGACGAGTCCAAGGCTGCTGAGGTTGTCAAGGAGGGCGGTGGAGTTGGGGTTTGTGGGGTCTTCCAAGTGGAAATTGAGGTCACAGAGAAGGATGTAGTTGGTTGATCTGATGGGCGCGGGAGTGATGAAGTCTGCAATGTGGATGTAGAAATCCACTCGGGGGATGGTAGGCGAGGGTGCTGTTCGATGTATTTTGAAGTAGAGCTGTTCCCTGAAGTTGATGTGCGAGTACGTGGAGGTGGTGCAGTCAATCGTGTTTTTGGAGATGATCACGGGTCCTCCGCATGGTTTGGGGGTTTGGTCCTGGTGTATGATTTTGTAGGCAGGGGGGATGGCTGTGGGATATTAGAGTTATGGGCTGGGTTGAAGAGGAGGTCGGGTGTATTGCTGTTGAGGAGGGCCCAGATTTCGATGGTGTGTTTCCCGAAGGATCTGACATTGAGGAGCTTGGCGCACAGTTTGTGTGTTGGTGGGGTGCGTCAGTTGTTTGGAGGTAGTGGTGTCGCAGGTAAAATCGCAATGGGTGCAGCAGAAAGGTCCTGCCGTGGTGCTGCTGGATGAGTTGCAGCAGGGTGTTTTCCGGTGTTTGTTGTTGAAGTTGCGGAGGAGTAATGGCAGCATTTGTTGGCTCTAGTGGCAGCTGTGGTTTTGCATTGGATTTTCGTGGGGCCAGGGTTTCTGGCACTGGGCACGTTCCAGGTACATACGGGCTTGCCTCTGGTGGGGCTCGCGGTCACGCTACAGCCTGCATTAAGTAGTTCCTGGGTTGGGCAGGGCTTCTTTTGCTGGTGATTGGAAAAACCTGGGTGGGAAAAATGCGAAATGTTTGACCCAATCCTCTGGTGGGGGGGGGGGGGACAACTATATCCACTAACGGGCATTAAGCCTCCCTAAAAAATGGTGCATTGACCACTTTCCAGAAGGTTGCATAATCAGATTCATAAGCCATCTGGGGTGTCTCCAAAGCCTCCTCCTTGATAGCTTTCCTGCACTCATTCTAAGCCTCTTTTTAAAATCTCCTCTATTTAACCCTACTTAAGTCACCTGTAACAGATTCATCGTGCCATTTCATCAAGATTTTTTTACTGTACACTCGAACCATTTAATTTTTTTGCTTTTGTCCTTTTCTTGGCTGTGTACTTCATCCTTAGGCAATATAATAGTGTTATTGCATCTAGTGCTAATAGCTACAATGATTGCTTCTCTTTAGAAATGTCTTTTTGGAGCCCAGCAACGTTTTCATCTTCATTGTGAATCGAACCACCTTCTATAACTGTCTCAAGCCATGCCATGCCTTGTTGTTTATAATCCTCATTTTGTATTAAACCATTTTTGGTTGCTTTTTATGTGAAGGTATAATCTTTCAGTGAAGATGCTCTATCGTGGCAAAAAGAGGGAACTGGAAGCAGGCCTTGAGAGACACTGTGTTGATATGGAGACTATATACATTTTGGGTATTTTCCTCTTCTGTTTCATGTCTAGGGTGACTTGTTTCAACAGGCTTATGCGTATCTTCTTGGGGCACTGGTATCCATCAGGGCAGCTCCATGAAACCATCCCCGGTGTAAATGCGCTATATACATTTCTTTTAACATAACATAACTTGGGATCAGTGCTCCTGCTGCCATTCTCACCTATATAATGTTTTAATATTTCTCTCTGAAGCCACATATTTTGGCTTTTGTGACTATTGATTGTCCTCTTGGAGCAGCTTCATTTTGTGTGCAAGTTGATGCAACAAGTTTGACAAGTCCACCTTCTTGGACAATTTTCATAGTAGGATCCTCCTGGAGGAGGAATTCAATATCTCGAGGTCCACTGCCAATAGCATGACTGAGGCTATGTTCAGTTTTATAATGTTTTGTCTTATTTCTACCCTGCAGGCATCCTGATTTCATCCCTTTATTCATGCTGACCACAACATTTTATGTACCACTTGGTCTGTTGCGGTTTGAAGGGTGAATTTTTCTGCGAACTGGGAATTGGTTGGTCCTTGTATGGTCTCCATTATATTTCCTGTAGCTAGCTCTGTGTGTTATGTGTACTTCTGGTATTGGCTGCAATTTATTTGATCCTCTTCCTTTCTTTCATTATATTTATTTATAAAGTTTTATATAGCGCAAACAAGATCCCTAAGGATATCAGAGCACTTTACAATAGGCAGAAAGAAAGAACAAGAGGGTAGTATCTCCTTATCTCATGCCAAGAGGCTGGTGAAGGGTGGCTGCGGTAAGGGCGACATGTCCAATTTCCAATGGCGAAAGTCACAAACTGACAACTGTTCGATGATACCTCGTTCCTTTCCTGTTTGAACAGTGTTAGATCTGGATCACCCCGTGATCCAGTACCTGCGAAAGTCCTAAAGTTACTGGACCTTGAACCCCGGCAGGTTCTTATGAGACTTCTTAATGCATCTTTAATTGAGTCCCATGTGTTACGGGAATGGAAGCATGCAATGGTTGTCCCTCTTCTAAAGAAGGCAGGAGCTGATGTGTCCAATCTTGCTAACTTTAGACCCATATCCTTGTTGCCCGTTTTCTCAAAAGTGTTGGAAAGGCATGTTAACACTCAGTTAAATCATCTTGTGGAAAGCTCGGGATTCTTACATCCTTCCCAATCCGGCTTTCGAGCTAATCATTCCACCGAGACCGCGCTCCTTGGAGTGACGGAGAGGTTGCGGCACAGTATCGAGATATCTGCACTCATCCTTCTGGATTTGAGTGCTGCGTTCGATACCGTGTCCCATTCCATTCTCTTGAACTCTCTCCGGTCCCTGGGAGTAGATGGTCCTGCGCTAGCCTGGATTGCTTCCTTTTTAAGTGAACGCACTTTCCAAGTTTTTTTGACGAAAGCTGTATCTGTTACCTGTTCATCGGCGTATGGCGTTCCCCAGGGGTCTATACTCAGCCCCCCTACTATTTAACATCTATGTTAGACCCCTGGCTTCCATCGTGGAGGACGCGGGGCGACAATATTTTCATACGCCGATGACACTCAGATTGTCTTCTCCCTTTCCAGCAGTGAGTGCAACAGTATATCGGTCCTGAATACCGGACTGTCACGTGTTGCTGAGTGGATGCAGAGTCATCTCCTCTAGTTAAACGGTGACAAGACCGAGATCGTCATCTTGGGGAAGAACAAAGATCTATGGGGCCCTCAGCACTGGCCTGGTGACATGGGGCCCCTCCCCCAGCCAGTCTCTGTAGTTTGCAACCTCGCATTTCTTATAGATGACAAGCTCTCTATGAGGCAGCAGGCCACTAAGGTGGCCTCCGTTTGCTTTGCCACCTTGAGATGGCTTCAGAAAATCTTATGGATGCTGCCCCGTGCTACTCAGAGAACAGTTGTCCAGGCGTTAGTAATCTCCCGCCTGGACTATGGAAATGTCTTTTATCTCGGTGCCAACACTTCAACCATCAACAAACTTCAGGTGGTGCAAAACTCGTCGGCCCGACTTCTTTGTAATGTACCGAGGAGATCTTCGGCCTCACAGGCTCTTCGTGATCTACACTGGCTTAGGGTCCCGAGCCGTATCCAATTCAAAGCCCTGTGTTAGCTTTTTTAAATTAAACAGGGCTCGGCCCCTAAATATCTACAGAGTCTTGTCCAAACCTACAAACCCAGTCGCACATTGAGATCTTCTGCAAATGATGATTTTGCTGTTCCAAGATTTAAACTTGTAAAGATGGGGGTTGGTTCTTCTCCCATCTAGGACCCAAATCCTGGAACGCACTACCTATCGCCCTGAAATTTGAGACCGATCTATTTCGCTTTCGGAAAAGACTTAAAACTCTGCTCTTTCAGTAGATCTGTCCTTTCGCATTAGCTGGTTCATTGTACTGTATTGTGTTTTCCTTTTTTTCTTCTTGTGTCTATCCCTGGCGCTGGGAAACCCACTACGGGTAGCTGTTGCGCATTACAAGTTAAAAAAAAAAATATATATATATATATCAAATATAAAAAATAAATAATATAAACAACAATTGGGTAACGGCAGCAAAAAAAAAGATAATACAGTAAAAAAAAAAAACAGAGGAGATGATCCATTGTAGCTGGAGGTACCATGCTGAAAAGAACTAAGTCAAACCAATAGGGTGTGCCTCATCCCCTTACGGTAAGAATTTGCACATTAGGAATCTTTTGGCTTCCAATTTGAACGCCGTCGAAATAGTAATTTAAATTCTGTAATGTTGTTGATGATATTTGAGATACATTTTCTTGTCTGATTTTATTTTTAATTATTTTTTAATTATTTTTTATTTCCTTCGCTTTTTTTCTGGCTATGTGTTCCCCTCCACAACAGTAGTACAGCCCCTATATGACTAGTGCTTTAAATGGGCTGGTACTGTCTGGTACGGAGTACCAGCACATTTTTATTTTGAGGGGGAGAGTACCGGTACATCTCAAGAGAGACGTAATACATTTAATTGGAGAGTACCAGCACTTCTCAGAAACAAGCCGGTACTCCGGAATAGAGAACCTGCTCTTTAATTTTTCAATTCCAAGCACTGTACATAACTGAGGAACAGCTTGGGGCGTATGCACTCCTATCATTATTTTAAACCTGTGGTCCCTCCGACAAGTATTCATGAATACAGTGTAACTTACTTGTTGTTATATATGGTTTACCAATTTCGGGAGATTAATTCTTGGGTGCATTTTGCCTACTGTGACGTCCTTGGTTTTGGAGGCTTATGTATTGTGCTTGAGAAAGTAATTTGACTTCAATCTTTGCTCTTGTTCAAGGATCATGAGTGGCTCTTTTTTGTTTCTGATTAAAATCTTGAAGGGAGCTGTTTGCTAATGCAATTATTATTTTGTCCTTTAAGAGAGACCATTTATATATTTTTACCTACTTTAGGTTGGAGCTGCAGGTAATCCCAGGGGCAATCTTTTTACTCAACCATTCATATGTTTATATATTTTGTTTTTCATCCCTTGCTGGGAATTTCTCGAGATCTGGGCCTACGTTTGTGATTAACATGTTTCTGGTGCCAATTTGTCATGCCAAGGGCTTACTTGTGGGACTGTTGCGTCTTGTTCATACATTTTGGGTCTAGAAATCTTAGAGCAAAGCTACCCTGGAACTGTATTCACTACTGCATCGGTCACAACTCCTTAGTCCTCAATTGTTTGAGTGACTTGCAGGTCGTAGTTAATTGTTTATATTTGGCGCCTTGGGATGTGTTTTTCCTCTACAGGAACTGATAACCTTATTGGGCCATACCTGTCTGTCACAGCTGTCCATGTTGTTCAAGCCTATTTTTTAGCTTTGCCAGATTTGAATTGCAAATAACCCAATTTTTGCTGTGAAAAAATTGAATCTGCAGCATTGTGTTCTGTAAAGCCTTTCAAATTCGTAATTTCATGATCCTACACATTTTTATTGTTTCCTCTTTGGGTAATAGAGCTCCTCTGTTGTTATGTATGAATGTATGGCTGGGTTAATTGGGTTTAGTTGTGTTCCCTTTCTCTTTCTTTCCCTGGGATCTTCCCATAGATTCTCATCCCTATGGTCAGTGGCCCTATTGGGTGTCTTTCTATCTTTCTGAGTAAGCTCTAGTCCATCTGTTCTAATACAGAGGTTGCCCTGCACTAAAAACTTCACTGTGTGGGTTTGTGTCTCTTGATATTCCTGCAGCGCCTTTTGGAATATGGGTCACCATACGAATGCATCTATGCGGGATGTTTGTCTTGTGTTGATAGATTTGGGTCTCCATCTCTTGCAGCCTCCTCTGCTTTCAACCTTCTCCTCCTTGTGCTTCTCACCAGTATTAACAGAATATGAAACACGGTCAGGGTGGCATTTTGTCTAATGCTTTCCATCCTCCTTCGGTATTGAGCTCCCATAATAACTTCCTGAAAGGCATTTGCAGCCTGTGTACGTTAATGTGTATGTTCACGAGGTTTCCCTTTATGGTTATCTTGGGTTTCTCTGGAAATTCTTGTGATCCCGGGTGGCAGGTTCTGCCCCCAGCAGCCTTGTAAACATGACTCTTCTGTTCTTTGTGTTCTTGTGACTGGGCCTTTTCTTTTGACTAACTGTGACGTCGGAGATGACTGGTGACTAGGTTGCACGATCTGGGTGGCCTGAGCTGGAGTTGACTCTGAGTCAAACTGATGCAGTTGGTAGGCAATGGGTTGTATGGTAGATTTTTATATTCTTATTTTTTTGTTTGCTCTTTTTTATTAGTAGCTTTCCATGAAACATGTACTTCTAGTATTCTAGTAAGTGAACATTGATACAGTACAGGGGTGTTCATTAAGTATTGTACAGTATGGGCATTCATAATGCTAGCCTTTTCTGATCATTAATATATATTTTCGGATTAGTGTATACAGTGCCTATCCGGTGTATGCATTTTACATAAGGCGGCCTGCACAGGAAGTGAGCAGTAAGAATCACCAAAAGATTGCTTTATATTGCATTGACCACCTCCAGCCGTATGTGCATTATGTGGCCACGGTCATCCATGTTAAACAGTTGAAAATGACTATACGTCATGCAGCCATAAATCAAACAAGTGAACTCGGGGTTAATAACAAAGGGGTAACCTACAGGAAAGGTTCGCTACTGCTCTGTGCAGTGTCCTGTCGCTAAATACTAACATTGCCTTGGACTTCTTATTTGCCTCACTTCTGGTATCTGTGTGTGTACTCGGGATCAGCATGACTATGGGGGCCATAGCCTGTGGGTGCGCGCTAGTTCATTTGCAAATTACAATTAGCTTATCTCATGAGCATCCTCGCAGGTCTTCACGCCGATTGGAGGGCCACCAATATTACATCCCAGCTGGAGAAAATTGAGAATTTGTCCAGACCCAGAGTGTCCTCCCTGTGGAGCTCTAGACCAGTTGAGTATTGAATTGGACCAGGCCTGTAAGGCCGGGGGTTGCTGGATTTCCAGCGTCTTATGATGAGGCGGTTCGTTACTACTAAGCAGAGGTCAAAGAATCCGGTAGTGGCTCTGTGTTTCTTGTCTCTTGCGAACATACCCAGTATGCAGTCTTCACATGAATATGAGAGTGTTCTATCAGTGCACTCGGACAGATGTCGCGTCACTCCTTCCCAATGGTGTTGCAGTGTGGGGCACCATCATAACATATCTAGAATGTCAGCATTATAATAACTGCATCGGGGGCAGCATGCATCTTGTCTATGAAAATACCTGTTAATTTTATCTGGGGAAAGTTATGCCCTATGTAACTTATAATACCGAATAAGCCGGAATCTTGCATTGCCGGGCACTAATGTTTGGCTCGCTACTATCATGTCCTATTCCTTGAGAGTGCTTGGACGGGCCAGATCTGATTTCCATGGGTTTTGCAGGGGATGGTAAGTCTATTGCAGTCTGCATACGGAGTGAGTCTGTGAACTGCCTTGTAAGATGGCTCCCTGCACCCATGACATGTATGTACTGCATTGTGAGATGTGTATGTAGTTCTTGAGTAATATCTCCCCAGTGTTGTTGCAGCGTGCTTATCCCAGATGCATGACTAAGGTAATGACCCGGCAGAACTCCCTCCCCACTGTGTTAAGAAATCGTGAGTCATAAGTGCACCATCTCGGTAGAGGTGGCCTATGGTGTGAAAGCCCGCCTTGTGCGAGGTCACAAGTTTGGCTGCCATTGTCCTCCTTATGCCCTTGGGCATTTCCAGTAATGGAAGTGCTGGTGCATATGGTGTGAAATGCTTGGTAAGGAACAGGCAGCGACGGAAACCGCGGTGGGCCACCTGCACTAGCAAGGGGGGCGACTTGGGTGATCTGGTGCATGGGTAGAAAAGATGAAGTATTGCATCTAAAGTGTATGGGGGACCATTCTCCATTGTCCGAAAGGTATAGCTCCGCCACCCATCAGGTCACCCACTATATCTGGGACGCTAAATAATAGTGCTCTAGATAGGGTACTCCTAGTCCTCGTAAGCCAATGGTAAATATAGTTTCGCTGGTGCCACTCTACAGCGTGATGTGTGCCATATGAGATTGCGGCGCATGCATTCTAGTGGGCAACAAAAGAATGGAGGTAAATAGAGCGAAGTGATATAAAAGACGCAGGAGTACCACCATTTTGATAAGTGCCACTCTCCCTGCTACCGATAACACATGTTTTCCAAAATGCTATCTGTGATGCCTAAGAGGTGATCACTCTGGTGAGGTTGCCTTCTATTAGTTCTTGAGCAGTATGATAAATTTGTATTTCTAAATAGCGAAATATGGTCGGCTGCCAAGTGACCGGGACATTGCAAACAGTGAGGCCCGTATGTTGTATGGGAGGCAAAGGGAAACGAGCATGATTTCCCCCATTAAAGGCTCGCGAAGAGGTTAAGAATATTGGGTATGTCAACCGGGACCGGGATCTCTGATGGACAGTCCGAAATTGTCTGCATTTAACGAAATTGCGTACGTATCTGCTCTCAGTAGAATACCCCACTGACCTGCCGACCCGCGTATAGCTATCACCAATAGCTGGATAGCCAATGAAAAGATCAGCGCAGATAAGGGGCAGCCTTGTCTGGTGCCCTTGCGTATTCTTATGGGTTTAGAGATTAAGTTCCTAGTCCGGTCTCGTATAGTCGGTTCCTCATATAAAGGTTTGGCCAGTTGTAGATATCCCATATCTCGGCAGTACACTTAAGAGGAACGACCACTCAACGGTGTCAAAAGCTTTTTCCAAATCTACTACTAAACACCCCGATCTGGGCCAGATGTGGGGGACAATACTCATTACGCGGAATAACCTGCTGAAATTGAGGGAGGTGTTGCGTGCCGGGCAAACCCATTCTGATCCCCATGTATCAATTGTAGTGTCAATAAAGGCAATCTCCCCGCTTGTACTCCAGCCAGTATCTTATAATCTACATTTAATAACGCTTTGGGGCGATATGATCCTAGTTGCGTGGGGTCTCTATCAGGCTTTGGTAAAGTGACCATTGTCTCTTCATTGAGGGAGTCGGGTAAATGTGTGGATTGTAATGCCTCTTCATACACCCGGTGCGGTGGCGGAGCGAAAAGGTCCGAATATGCTTTGTAGAATTCGGATGGAAGTCCATCTGGGCCCAGCACTTTCCTAGAAGCTAAAGGGGCATCGTGCCATATATCCAAGCCGGTGTGATGGGGGTGTCCAACTCCATGCGCTGAACTGGGGTCAGTGTGGGGAAGGTAAGATTATCTAAGAAAGAGTTTATGTCCAAGTGTGACGCTTCCAGCGTTGACTGCTATAATTTTGTGAAATGGAGGACCATCTCGTCTTGTATTTAGTGCTGCGTATATATCGCATCACACCATCAGGAGATAGCAGTGCAGTGATGGGTCCAGCCAGCTGTTCCTTTCTAATCAGCCAGGCAAGAAGGGTCCCTGAGCAGGCAGCTGTTGGATGTGTTCTCAGTGAGTGTGCCATATAGTTCAGGCATCTTAGTCGCTCGGTCAGTGTTGCATGTGTTTTTTACATGCATCTGTTAGTTTCCTGGCAAAGGAGGACGCGGCGGCAGCCTGTGTCTCAAGTATTACTAGGGTGCGCTCCACGTCTAGTAGTTCTGCCTCCACTTGTCTCCTCATGCCTCTTCCCATCTCTAAAAGGCACATAGATGATGGACAGAATGCAGATCAAATCAAACCTTCTACCCCAGTCAGCAGATCTGGGTTAAATCCATCATTCTTTTGCTCACCATGCCACCACAGTTTAGAACCAGCCATTTTCAAATAAGTCTTGAACCTGTGCCTCATGGGAACCGTCCAGACTTAACTGCCAAGCCAGGTCCTCCCTGGACCAGAAACAAGCATCCTGGGACCGGTTTCGGGACATCACCCCTCATCAGCCAGGCTAGCTTGAATCAAGTAGCACAATGAGCTCTGGACCCATGTCTGTGCATACCCGGCGCACTTGGGGGAGCTTTAGGCCCAGATCTTTGTACTGGGTTGAATGTATGACATGGTTCTGCATTCTGTCCATCAATTATTCTTTTTGCATTTGTCACCACGAGTATGCCCAGACGTAGGTCCAGTGCTCTCCATGCCACTGGAGTCCAGCTATCCTGGCTGATGAGGGGTGAAACCCCGAAACCGGTCCTAGGAGGCTTGTTTCCAGTCCAGGAAGGACCTGGCTTGGCAGTCTGGGCTGAACTGTTCCCATTGGGTGCAGGGTCAAGACTGATCTGCATATGGCTGGGTTCAAAGTGGAATGGCACGGGGAGCAGACAAAATATGGATTTAGGCCCAGATTTCTGTACTGGGGTGAATGTATGACATTGTTCCACATGCTGTTTTAAAAAAAGGGGGGACCCCTATGAAAAAACAATGGATCTTGTTCGCTGTAGGGCACAATATCAATTGGGGTAAGACGACAAGCTAACCACAAGATCTATATTACATTTACAATGAAACATTTCAGGCCTTGATCTATGTGAAAACAGTGCACATTAGAATTGCATATTAATAACATTTTAGAAACACTTGTTATTTGATAAGAAATTATGTTTCTTTATTATATGATTTTTTTTATAATTTCATCACATATTTCAAATATATCTTTTTTTTATTTTATGATTAATCTTTTTATACATAAATTTCAAAACTCACACATGGTTTTTCACAAGCACCACTAACCAATATTGTATACAAACATTATTTTTCATAAAAGACCTAGAGAAGGAGTTATAAAACAATTCAAAGGCTGGCGGTCGATGAAAAGAAAACACGACGCGCGTTTCGGTGTTAAAGCCTTCGTCAGGTGGACCCCTCAACTTTCTCTACAAGAGTACAAAAAATGGACACAAATTACTAAAAAACAAAGCTAAAAAATATATCTGGCCTGATCATGTGATACTGATATACATTTGAGCTTATTAAGCTTCTATTATTCTAATATCTAAGTCCACATAACCAAAGACAAATGCATAAATATTTTTGACCTAGTTTGTTACAATTACAAATTGCACATGCATCATTTATACAATTGAAGCTACCAATCTATATCTATTTATACTGGCCGAAAAAAGGCATGTGATTAAGATGTTTTTTTTAAAACATAAAGTGAATATACATTTATGACTCCATAGAAATAAAGAGATGCAAAGCATTAGATTGATCACCCGAGAATAGCAGAAAAAGAGTATAAAAATGTGAAGTTTATTCTCTAAAGTTCCCTTAGAAAGAGAAGATCAATAAAGGAACATAGTTTATCTTGCAGATAAATCTATTGCAGCTTTAAATGGCCTTAAATATACCTTTATTAGAAATGCTAGAGTATAATAAATACATATTATGTACCTGTTGGTTGCTCTATTTCAACAGTAGTACTAGCTAGTAGCCTTGAGTTGACTCTGCCTGTTTCAGCAGTTGTTAGCGCCGGGACACTCCGTGGAGTAGCCGTGTGCTTTACAAATACCCAATTACAATCTAGAACTCAAAATTGATGATTGAGACCAAAGTAGATAAGGACTTCTCCGAGGTACAGGGCAAACCACCAATACTGTGGTATCTGAAAAGGCACATGACATAGTAGTAAAGGATGGGAAAACAGGGTAATAAGGCAAATTCCTATTTAAAATAGCTAGACATCAGTGACTATAGGCTAAAGATAGTGTGCTGCTATGCTGTCCATCAGTTGTTCTTTTTGCATTTGTCTTCCCATCTCCAGGAATTGCCTCTGCAGTGTGGCCTTTAATGCATCCTATTCCACCAGGGCCGATGTAGACGTGCCTGGTTTGTGTGTGAAATAGTCTGCAGTGTCGGTATTAAGGGACTCCTGGAAGAGACCATCTTCCAGCATGGCAGGTTGTAAGCACCAGGTGGAGACTGGGGGGCTTATCAATTTTGTGTTAAATTGCATACGATTCTATCTAGGCGGACATGTAGTGCTTGTGGTGGGGAGTAAAAGGAGTGTACATGTGTCACTGGGTTGCACTCTCTATATGTCTACTAATCTCCACTGCTGCATCCAATTCTTCAGTGTGGAAGTATTGGTAGAGGCTGATGTGCAGCGGACTGGGGGGGGAAAGATAAATCTAGGCCCGTGCCCATGACCCTATTAAAATCCCCACCTATCAGAAATTGCAGACCACAACACTAAGAAAGCACCAGTGATAGCGACCGCATAAAGTGTCCCTGTTCTACATTGGTGGCGTAAAAGTTACCGAGTAGAGGTGTCGACCATCCAATCTATACTTTATGAAAACATATCTACACTCCGTGTCTTACACCACTTTCTCTGCCGATAAGGGGGTGTTCGGGCGGATCCAGATCATTGCACCCCGAGCATATGAAGAGAAATTTGTGACAAATACTGACCCCTCCACCTACGCTGCAGTTTGGTTGCCTCAGAGTGTGTTAAGTGCATTTCGTGCAGAAGGGCAATTTGGGCATTATGCCTTTTAAGGTAGGAATATACTGCATAGCGGCAGTAAGGTGTGCGCAGGCCAAGTACCTTCCAAGTGAGAATTTCGTATCTGTCATGTTCCAACTAGGCAATGAATTGTAATTCTCCCGAGGTCAAGACATGCATGCAGCTGCGTAAAATAGCGCCAGCAAAAAAACGCAAGAAGGCCTATAGTTGAACCTGTACAACCTGGCTTAAAACCGGAGTACCAACATAATAGTGTAGCAATACCAAAAGAGAGGTCCTTGCAAACAGAAGGGGCTACCCAAACTTATACTTCAACTTTGTAAAAACCAACTGAACCCCCAAATAGAGTGAGTGAGAGGACTCAAAACCTCGTGAGGCACTTAAGGGTATCATCCCCCAACATTACCAATCAATAGAAAGCCTTTGGAGACAGTGTAATCTTAAGCCAAAACCAAAGGAAGGCGGCTCCTCCCAGCGCACCAACATTCAGGGAGCCAGGTAGACACTCAACTGTTCCCAACCAAATCCTTCCCACCCAGTACATTAGCAGCATATCCGTTCTATCATACATGCAAATACAAAGGTGGAATGACTTCTGAAGAGCCGAGAACAGATAGAGGCAGACTGCACTTTAAATACTGGCATCGGACATTTGTGGTGTAACGTCAGGCAAGATTAGTGAGTTAGTGTCTGACAGACAAATCAATGCGGACTCCTCATCTCTGGATGATCGGGCAGATGCTGCGTATTTCTCAGAGCCATTGGGCGTGTCTGCTATGCGTTATGCCTCTCGAACAGCCCGCTGTTGTTCTCTAATGATTTTTTTCAGGTCTGGCATGGCCACCAGTCTGTGCATGTGTCTTTTGCCCTGCCACCAACGTGGTCTGGGAGCCCTTCTGTGTTCCAATCTCCACCCCTGTTACTTGGTCGGGGACCTGAGAACTGTCCAGTGGATTCTATCCAGTCCCATGCGTTCTGTGGTGCATCAATCAATCAATCATATCATTTGTAAAGCGCACTACATACCCGCAAGGGTTTCAAGGCGCTGAGGGGTAGGGAGGGAGGGGGTGCTGTTGCTACTGGTCTAACAGCCAGGTCTTGAGTTGTCTCCTGAAGGTTAGAAGGTCTTCGGTTTGTCGTAGGATGAGGGGGAGGGTGTTCCAGGTCTTGGCGGCGCGGTGGGAGAAGGATTTACCTCCGGCTGTGGTTCTGCGGATGCGTGAGATGGTAGCCAGACAGAGTTCTGCGGAGCGGAGATTCCTGTTGGGTACGTAGAAGGACAGTCGACTTTTGAGATAGGCTGGGCCGGTCTTGTGGAGTGCCTTGTGTGCGTGGATCAGGAGCTTGAAGGAGATTCTTCTGTTGACAGGGAGCCAGTGCAGATTCCTCAGGTGGGAGGTGATGTGGTCACGCGCGGGACATCGAGGATCAGGCGTGCAGAGGCATTCTCGATTCTTTGCAGTCCGTTGATGAGCTTGGTCGGGGCTCCGGCGTAGAGGGAGTTTCCATAGTCGAGTCTGTTGCTGACTAGGACCTGGGTGACTGTTTTCCTTGTGTCTATCTAGATCCATCTGTAGATTTTGCGGAGCATACGGAGGGTGTTGAAGCAGGAGGAGGAGACAGCGTTGACTTGTTTGGTCATGAGTTTCGAGTCGAGGATGACTCCCAGGTTGTGAGCGTGGTTGGTGGGTGCGGCGGGGGGGGGGGGCAGAGATGCGTACCGCCAGGAATCGTCCCAAGCTGAGGGATTGGGCCCGAGGATGAGGATCTCCATCTTTTCTGTGTTCAGTTTAAGGTGGCTATCCTCCATCCAGTCAGCGACGGCCTTCATTCCCTGGTGTAGGTTGGATTTGGCAGTGAGGGTGTCCTTGGTGAGGGAGAGGATCAGTTGCGTGTCGTCGGCATAAGAGATTATGTTGAGGTTGTGATGCCGGGCGATGCGTGCGAGAGGCGCCATGTAGACGTTGAACAGCGACGGGCTGAAGGAGGATCCCTGTGGGACGCCGCAGATGATCTCGGAGGCTTCGGATTGGAACAGGGAGAGGCGTACTCTTTGGGGTCTGCCGGAGAGGAAGGAGGAGGTACAGTCCAGGGCCTTGTCTCGGATCCCTGCGTCGTGGAGTCGTGTGTGTAGTGTGCGATGACCGAATGTATCGAAGGCGGCGGAGAGGTCCAGGAGGATGAGGGCCGCCGTCTCGTGGTTGTCCAGTAGTATCCTGATGTCGTCTGTGGGGGTGATGAGGGCGGTCTTGGTGCTGTGATTGCTGCGGAACCCTGACTGGGAGGGGTCCAGGATGCTATTGCCTTTGAGGTAGCGGGTAAGTTGGATGTTGACTATCTTCTCTTTGACCTTAGCTGATGATGGGCCGGACGTTTTTCAGTTCGTTCGGGTCCGCCTTGGGTTTCTTCAGTAGGGCGTTGATCTCTGCGTGTTTCCAGCTTTCGTGGAAAGTCACGGTCTCGAAGGAGAGGTTGATGATGTTGCGAAGGTGGGGTGCGATGGAGCTGCCGGCTTTGTTGAAGATGTGGTGTGGGGAAGGGTCAGACGGCGAGCTAGAGTAGATTGTGCTCATGGTCTTGATTGTGTCTTCGATGCTCACGTCGACCCAGGTTGTCAGGGGGTTATTGTCGGTGGGGTGTGGTTGTTCCAGCGTGTTGGGGCCTGTTAGGGACATCCGAGGGTTGAAGCTATCGTGGACGTTGACGATCTTGCGGTTGAAGAAGGAGGCGAGGGAGTTGCACAGGGCTTGGGACGGTGGGATGTCGTTGGCGTTGGAGCTGGAGAGTTCCTTCACGACGTTGAAGAGCTCCTTGCTGTTGTGTGTGTTGTTGTCGAGGCGGTCTTTGAAGGAGGTTCTCTTGGCGGTCCTGATGAGGTGGTGGTGGTTGTGGATGGCGCCTTTGTGGGCTGTGCTGCTGTGTGGCGACTTCTCGCAGAGCCATATGTTCTCCAACTTCCGACAGGTGTGCTTTGACGCTAGGAGGTCCAGGGTGAACCAGTTGGCTCTCTTGCTGGTGTCTTTGAGGGTTGGTTTTTTCAACAGTCTAAGGTGTTGGCGCAGTCGTCCATCCATCATCTGAGGGTGTGCGCCCAATCGTCTGGGTTGGAGGGTTTGGTCGGTGGGTTGAGTGCGAGGTTTGTCTGTAGGTGTACTTCGGTGATTTTGCCCCAGTAGCGACGGGGATCTTGCCTTTCTGCCGATCACCACGCAGAGCCTCGCCGGGAACAAAAAAAGAGTATTGAATGTCCAGTTGTTGGAGGTTTTGCTTCACGTGTAAGAAGGAGCCACATTGACACTGCACTCCCAGAGTATAATCTGGGAAGAACATCACACAAGCATTCTCTAGACTGATTTACTGCAATTTCCCGGTTTTGCATAATATTGCATCGCTGTCTGGGAAATGTAGGACCTTGAAGATGAACGTGCGGGGCCTGAGCCTGGTGCCAGTCTCCTGGAGGGAATGCAGTGTGCACATTCAATTGTGAAGTATGACGACAGTGAGGAGGCAGGTTGCAGCTTCTTGATCAATTGCTCCACAAATGACAATGCATCTTGGCCCTCCACCACCTCTGGTAGGCCAATTAAGCAGACATTGTTACACCTTGAGCCTCCCTTGGCATCTTCCACCCTGTCCTCCAGATGTCGAATTCTGGCCTCTCATTCCTGTGGTTGTTTTTCCATCGACTCAGACACCGGTCTGACAGGGTTTGTTTCGCAGTCGCCACGCAGTCAGACCACTTTCTGTGGTCTGCATGGTTCAGTGTGAGGTCCACTGCTATGCTATCTATTTTAGATTCCAGTGAGACACAGGATCTCCCAATAGCATTCAGTATGGCATAAAGTCTGTCCTCTGTAGGTGGTGGTGGATCTTGAGAGCCCAATTGTTCTGATTCCGTTATGGACGAGGAGCATGAGGAGGTTTTAGATCCAGCACCACGTGTGCGACCCATTCCCGTGGCCCCTGCTATGTGCTGGCTGCAGTGAGCGGTGTCTCTTTTGCACCAATAAATTGACTAGTTTAGCCAGTGAGCAGTTGTGAGGGAAGTAGATTGCTTACTTGAGCTGACCCTCTGTGTAACTCCGCAGGACCTGCCTGTGTATACCCTGCAGGCGATGGCTTTTTCAGTATGTCCCTGGGAGTGTCTTCCCCACACTCCAACAGGCTCATGCACCTCAAGAACTGCCTGGGCTAGTGGTGTTTTGTAACGCGTAGCACTACGCAGCACCTCCACTTATGTGAAAGCCAGTGCCCCAGAGAGGAGAGGACCTCTACGTGGCAATGGTAGACTCTTTCCTAAGTTCGTTTTCAGGTATTCCCCTTTTGTGTATTAGTTCTTATGATGGCCCTTGGATGCAGCAACTTTTATTTCTCCATTTGTGGGATTGAGAAGCTTACCCCTTTTATTTTGTTCTCCAGTATTCCGGCGGTCATGGCAATGTGAGCATCCTGTCATTAATCACTTTCAAATGCCAGACAAAGTGGTAACACTGACTGGCACTCCCAGTGAAGAGTAGACCTTGATAGATCTAGTTTTCGAAGAGCCACTGAGTTATTTCATCCAACTCCCAGACTATCGGTAACTCTGGAGTATATGTTCCTTCTTCCATCAGTATTTTTGGGTTTCTGACAAGGCAAGCTCTGCATGATGTAAGTGAATGTTGGTTTCGCAGTCATTTGAATGATGCTACCTTCCCCCATCTGTGAAAAGAGCTGTTTCATTGTTTAGTACCTTTCCTGTGAGCCAAGGCTCCCTCCTCCATGCCACATAATTCTCTAGATCTTCAAAACTATTACATCAATGTTTGAGCTCAGCCTCCCCTCACTGCTTTCAATTCCGGCTCTTGGGGTATAATTGATTTTGTCTCAATTTACTATTGATTCCTACATAGTATCTAACAATTAGATTCAGAAAATACTGTTACCCTAGAATCATATGTGTGAAGGGGAGGCCACAAGAAGAGTTTTGAGCAGTTTGTATCTCATCCTTTTTGCCAATAGCTCTTCTGCTAATGAGAACAATATCCAGGAGACCGGAGCCCTAGTGTGTGTCGTGAATAATGGGGAGTGTTTTGAATGACCTACCTTTTTTAACCCCACTCAAATGAGTTGAATTTTTTTCTGGTTTTATCTTTGGAGAGCCTGTGGACCCGTGATCTTCCACAACATAACAAATGTATTCTGGAGATGCCTTACATTTTGTTTTGTTAACCTTTTGGCACGTAGCCCCCCTTGTACAGATGTTTTCTTCCCCACTACCTAAGACAGCCCTCTCGCCATTGTTTTAAAACCCTAAATTAGAACCCTTAACTTTTTTACAGGGGTAGTCCCTTTCACAGCATGCCTGCAGCATCTGCATGTACCATATATTTATTAGCCTCTTAGTCCAGTTTCTTGATATTTTTATTCACAAACTAGCCTTTCGATTTTCTTCTGGCTTATCTCCATTAACGCTGCCTCGAGTTTGCATAAGGGTATATTTAACTCTGGCATTTTCCTATTTAACTGGTCAGAGGCACCCACTTGGATATCTTAGGAAAGACCTGCAGGTAGGCGATTGGATTCACACTTAATGATATATACACTCTAATAATTGATGCATGCTTGCTGTGAACATCCTATGAAATTGGCAGAAAATATGTAGTCGTTTAGGTTATTTAGGGGTCTATTGTAAAAGGTTTCTATATTAATGTGGGCTACTTTTCCCCATGCAGGCTTTTTCAGTGACTGGGCCCTGTTCATGGAACTCGTTTTCCAGGGTCAGTTTATCTTCTTGCATCTATTTTCATATATCAAAAAACCCATCTCTTTAAATTGGAATACCCCTATCCTTAATGAATTGAGCATTGAAGAGTCTGCTGATATCAGTAGTCAGGAAGTTATGACGACCTGAAGGTCCCATTTCTATTCAGGGACGCCATCTAGTGCCACTGTGCCAGGTCTTAATGTGCTTGGTCAAGTTTATGCCTGGGCAGGACTGAGGACTGTCTACCCCATAACATTTTGTGAAAAAGCCTACTTGGGTAGAGACTGCTGGAGTTTATGGTCCTCTCTAGTGAGGATGGTGTTGCGCACACCTGGAAAGCATCCTAAAAGTAAGGCATTCCCTTTTACCAACCCTGAGGACACGAGGTGCTCGGACCTGGCAGGTAACATGGTGTCATGGACCCCATCTAGGATATCATTAAAGGGGCATGCGCACCACCTTTAGGTCCACCAGCCCTGAGGGTATGTTAGACACTGGGTCCGTTCCTATTTTTGTGGTCTGGCATTGGCGCTTCCACCGTACCAGTGGTGTGTCCTGTTGTTCCCTAGATGATGTAGCTTTGGCCATCATGGGAAGACCACTTTCCACATCAGTTCCCTGGAAAAGGAACTGAAAGGAGTGTTTTCTATGCAGTAGTCAAAAGACATGCACTGCCTCTACCGCAAGGTTGTTCACCACTTTCCCCTTGCTGGCGGGTTGACTCAAAATTGGGGTCGCCACAAAGACTTGAAGGGTGGGTAGCTTTTGAGGTCTGGTAATTTGTAATTTGTAATTTGTAACTGGGTTTTGTATCGCGCCAACTCACCGACAGGTCTCAAAGCGCTACTGACAAAGTACAGCAACAAAGACGGAGTGAAGATAAAGAGATGTTAACTTGACTACGGAGATGTAAACGCATCCTTGAAAAGTAAAGTTTTCAGGGTTTTCCTAAAGCGGAGGAGGTTGGCTTCTCTACGGAGCGCCTCCGGTAGCTTGTTCCAGATGGTGGGAGCTTGGACTGAAAAAGCTCTACCTCCTTTTGTTGCCAGTTTGAAACGTGGGCAAGATAGCAGGAGGGAATCGGAGGATCTCAAGGCGCGCTTAGGTTCGTAGATTTTTAGCCTATTTTTTATATAGGCTGGCGCCTGACCGTGGATAGCTTTGTGGCAGATGCACAAGCTAAGATAACATGGAGTTCAGGTGATGCCAAACGTCGCTGGTCTCTAAGGCTTGTGTTTGGAACTGTTGGGACTCTCTGTAAGGTTAGGACTTGAGGCTGGTCAGTGACCCCAAATCAGGCTTTTGAAGGTCTTGGTGGACATAATTCTCCTGAAAGGGATGCGTTGTCGGCTCTCACCAGTATCGTATTATCCTGCTTGGCACACCAATCTCGCATCTGAGGTATTTTTGATACCCTGTATCTGGCGTGGTAAAACCCCAGAGAAAGAGACTTTGTTGGTGTTGGTTGTACTGTACATACTGATAACGCCTCAACACATGCTGAACAGTGATTCCACTCCTGTTCACGGTTACAGGTTGTAGGACTTGGCCCTTTCTGCAATATCAAACCCATCATTTTTTACTTCAGTCCTTTTTTGCTGAATTTGTTTTTGTTGGTCTTAGGACTATGCACACTTTACCACTTCTAAATTGCTTGTACTCTCTCCTCTAAACATAGTAACATTGGTTTATACCCAATTGGAATTTACATGCAAGTCTTTAGAAAAGTGGTACTACATGTACCCAGGACCTGTAAATTAAATGCTACTAGTGGGCCTGCAATAAATAACCAAGGAAGTGCCAATACTGTGAATAACTGCAGCACTGATTGTGCCACCCTCTTAGGTAGCATTCTAAACATGTCTCAGGCCAGCCATTAAAGCCTGTGTATGCAGTCTTTAAACTGCCATTTCGACCACTTGCCAGTGTAAACATTTTGCCAGGCCCAAACCTTCCTTTTTAGCACATATGTCACACATAGGACAGATCCTTCACATCCCAGAGGGTAGGGTACAGTAATGTATTTAAAAAGTTGGACATGTACATTTAATTTTCATATGTCCAGGTAGTGAAAAACTCATACATATGCTGTTCACAACTGCAAGGCCTACCTCTCCCATAAAATAAAATTGGAGTTACCTAATTACATTTTATAAGTGTAATTTTCAAATGGAACATGTACCTCCTTGGTATTTGGTGTCTCCTGAATATTAATTTTAAATCCTAACTTATGGTCAAGTTTGGTTTTGAAATACAATTCTGAAAATGCCACTTTTAGAAAGTTGGCATTTTCTTGCCTTAGCTAATCAGTATAGAGCCTGCAGCCTGTCTTTGGGACACATGACTGGGTGTAGTTGGCAGTTCGGCTTTGTGTATTCCCCGTAGACCGCAACACACAATGGGGGGGGGGGGGGGCCTTGGATATGGCTGGATGGGCCTTCACTGGCAGGATAGGTGAGGGAGGAGATGGACCCAACCCCACTAACGTCTGAATAGACAGTGTCCTGTCTCCACTCAAAGGGCTGCCTATATTTAGTCTGGAGCCAGGGGCAGGAAGGCAGGGCCACCTGTGCACTTCAAAGGCATGCCTCAAGAAGTGTTTCCCAACTGCAAAAGCACAACTGGGTATATATAATGGACCTTAGACACCCCCACTTCATTACACTTCTGAACCTGTGGATACTCTGCCAGGAAGAAGGACTTCTGTGCTGCTACAAGAACTGCCACTCTGCTGGACTGCTCTGCTGACCTGTTTTACTGCTCCCGTTTTGCCTGGGTGAGAAGTACTGGACCTGCATCTCTTGAACCCAGAGCCTAGAGTGACTCCAAGGGCTAGTTGGCTGGCCTCCTGATCTGAAACTTCAGGGACATAGTAGGCTTCTAACAACCTTGCACCTGCACCTTGACTCTGCCATCTGTGAGTCCAACCTGCCAAGTGGTGCCACCCCAGTCATGGACCCTCGGAAGTAGGTTTAAAGTACTCTGCTAGCCTCTTTGGATCCAGCAGAACTGAATCATTCCCCTTTGCTGCGCTGCGTAAGCCAGAGCAGAACCAACACATTTCCGCTGCTGTGTGGATTAGACCCATCACAAAAAAACCCTCATCGCCGCCTTTAGAGCTGCCACTGCACGATGCATCCTCTGCAAAGGGCCTCTCATTCTTCTACAGCAGCCTCTACGCCGGACTACGGCATCGCAGCCTCTCAGAACTGGTGCATTGCCCCAACTGCTTGCCGCATCCATGACGTCCTACTCCACAGCTCAAGCCCTATTCTTCCTAGTCCTATTTTTCCAGTTTGGTGTGGGATCTTTTTAGTGTTGTGTTTTCACTTTATTACTGTTTGAAGTGTTGCACAAATACTTTACACATTACCTCTAAGTTGAGCCTGACTGTTTTGTGCGTACCTACCAGCGAGTTGAGCTTAGGTGAATTTAGGGCTGGCTTGTGCCTCACCCTGACAAGGATTGTAGTGGGTGCTTCACCAGGGATTGCACCTCAGTCAACCAATAACCCACTTTCTCACTCTGGTCGAGCCTCTCCTAGTTCCATCCTAATGAGATCACAGAAATACGCCTTGTGACCTTCATTCCATAAAGGTGGTTTCTGAGCTATGTTTGCTTTTGTGTTTAACGTGTATAAAGTAGTGCTCCCTGGGTGACCTGTTTTAGTACATCAACAACAACTTGCTTGCAATCACTACTATAACTGTTAAGTTCCATCGTTACATGGGTGGAAGGAAGTCCAAGGGGCATGTTTGCAGTGTGCTGACTCACACGTACCAAGGAAAGCGATATGCCAGGCGTCAAAACGCCCTGCAGAATACGAGATGAACACACTGAAGGGCTGTTATTGGAAAGAGGAGAGTCTCCCTTACCAATTGTAGCCTTACAAGTGTTTATATGAGCTCCCAGGGCAGTACTTGAGGCCTCCTGCCCCAAGGCCAGTCAACATGTACCCTACAGATCTGTGAGCCAGTGCGTAATGTGTGATCAAAGCATTAAAAGTCCAATGAACCTGAAGATTTTTGTATGGGTTGGGTACGTCTTTGTGGCAAATTAACTGTACCGCCCCCCAACCTTTACAAAATAAATCATTGTAGTTTTGTCCTTCAACAGGGATGGCATGGACTGAGGGTTGCCGCCAAGGAAGGGGCTCATCTGTCCATTGGTGCATCTCCTTAGTAGGGGCTGTTGTGAAGGGGTGTTGAGGATACAAATGATCTTCTCTCCCCACACAACCAACAGTAGCTGTAGGAGACAGCAGTTGACAAGGGGAGCAACATATATTCTGGCCCCCATATGCAAGCCTGGTACATAAGTTTCAATAAAGTTCACTGGTGATGCCATTGTCTTAATGCCAGCCACAGATCTGTCTCGACTGTTTGCAGTGGACACAATTCCCCATTCATGTGAATGCATTAACCACGCATTTTATCTCACAGCAAACTGCCCGCACTGGGAAACCACTGATGCTTGGTGGCAACATCTTTTTTTTTTCCACAACTCTATAATTCAAAAAGTGCTTCACTTTACCTAGATTTTTTTTAACTGTCTACTACAAGTTGTTTTCTTTTTTGTTATAGCAATTTTTAGTCTTCCATCGCATTCACCGATAGCAGAAAAAGAAACATTTAGACGAGGTGGAAGTAAAGGAAGAGAGAGAATTAAAAATGTATGCCTTTGTGGCTGGCTCGCCTCTGGGTCAGCTGGATGGAGCCCTAATCCACATCGTTGCTAGCTCCATCCTGACCTTCTGCAACCTTTCTATCCGTCTCACTCCTGCTGACTCACACCTGAGCAATCCGCACCCTTCTTCCCGGACATGGACACTCCCTCTGTACTGCAGTATTGCCGCCCTAAAAACCTTCTCCCTGGCTGCTGGGTGTTTTATTGCCATTCTTTTCAATATCAACCCATAAACTGGTAAATTGGCTCACCAAACTAAAAGCAAGCTTCCGAAATTTGCATTCGAAATCTATCCGAAGTCACAGGTTTGAATCTCGGCAGGGCCAAGTTACCTTTCAACCTTCTGAAGTCAATACTTAGAGGTGCTTTACTTCGCGGTACTCAAAGCGGTAAAATAATAGAAAAACAACTGACAAGTTCTCCCTTTGTGACTCTAACTTGAAATCCCCACATTAGCGAGACAGTAGCAAAAATGTAAAGTAAATAATGGGTCTTCCCCAGAGGATGCAAGGCTTTCTTTAAGTAGCCTTCAATGGTGAGTGGTCTCATTTTTGGCGCACTGCTAGAACTCAGTACATTCAGATGGATAGACCTAATTTCTTAAGTCTTCTCTTCGCATTAGATGTGTTTCATTCCACATTTTTCACTTTTGCTTTCAATGTGTCTTCAGTCTCTTGCATTTCTAGACTTGCAACCATCACCGCCTCTGTCTTTTTTTTTATTTTCAAGTGCAAGTATTTTAAAAGATCTCCATGCTTATTAATTTTTTGTGCGGAGATGACTGCGTCCAACTTCTGTTACCCAGTGAGCTTTTCTTGTGCCGCTTAAATAAATTGTTCCTTTCCGGTTGAATGTTTCTGGACATTTCTTTGTGGTTGTCTTAGTGCAGTTTTATCTGCCAGGCTTTAATATGGGGTCCAGACCACATGAAGTAGCCCCCCCTCTGAGTCAACTACTGTGTCATGGAGCCTGTGTCACACAGCACCACTTTTTGTTGCCTCCTGCTGTTGCGGTTGGTTGCAAAACTTGAATAGATTTTTTTTCCAACAACTTGGGAATCTTACTCCAAAATTGCCAACCAATCTCAAACATCCATGTCACTTCTTCCTCTTCCTTTTTTGTCATCTAGTAGACTGCTGTTCTTCCTTCCGATTTTCATTAGGCTCTTTTCGGGGATTCCTTGGCAGAAATTGTTAGATGGCTCACTGCCAAGATGGCTGTTTTATCATCAATCAATTAATCAATCAAGCATTTGTAGAGCGCACTAATCACCCGTGAGGGTCTCAAGGCGCTGGGGGGGAGGGAGGGTGCAGCTACTGCTCGAACAGCCAGGTCTTGAGACGTCTCCTGAAGGTCTGCATGTCCTGGATCTGTCGCAGATGAGTTGGGAGGATGTACCATGTCTTTGGCAGTGAGGCAGGAAAATGATCTGCCGCCGTCCTGTGGATGAGTGGAACGGTGGCGATGGCGAGGTCAGCGGAGCGAAGCTGGCGGTTCGGGGTGTAGAAGGTGAGTTGTTTGAGGTATGCTGGACCGGCATTGTCGAGTGCCTTGTGAGCATGGGTGAGGAGCTTGAAGGTGATCCTCTTGTTGACTGGGAGCCAGTGCATGTCTCAGGTGGGCTGTGATGTGGGTGTGGCGGGGGAAGTCTAGGAGGAGTCTCGCGGAGGCGTTCTGTATGTGTTGTAGTCTTTTCTGGAGTTTGACCGTGGTTCCTGCGTAGAGGGCGTTGCCGTAGTCCAGTCTGCTGCTGACGAGGGTCTGGGTGACCGTCCTTCTGGTTCCGGTGGAGATCCATCTGTAGATCTTGCAAAGCATGCAGAGGTTGTTGAAGCAGGAGGAAGAGACTGCGTTGACACACTGGGTCATTAAGAGCGATGAGACCAGGATGAACCCCAGGTTGCGTGCGTGTGGGTGTCGGTGCGGCTCCCACAGCGGCCAGCCACCAAGAGTTGTCCCAGGGGGAGGGGTTGGAGCCGAGGATGAGGACCTCTGTCTTGTCTGAATTGAGTTTCAGGTGACTGTTCTTCATCCAGTCTGCAACAGCCTTCATTCCTTCGTGGAGGTTGGTTTTGGCGGGGTCCTTGGTGAGTGAGAGTATCAGCTGAGTGTCGTCGGCGTAGGAGACGATGAAGAGGTTGTGTGATCGGACGATGTTGGTAAGCGGTGCCATCCAGACATCCTAGAGGAAGCTGCTGCTCATGCACTGTGCCACCAGTACAACCAATGAACCGTAAGGGGGAATGCCTTGCTGCTCCGCATCTGCCAGTCAGCCGAGGTTGGAAGTGTGCCAAGGCCCCATGACATCTTTGCAACCTAGGCACTCTGCATGGCCTTCATCAAAATGCCTACTTCATAAAGCCAGGTGGAGGCTAGCCCTGCTTCTGGGAGCTGGGGCTAATGCTGGGACTGTTTGACTACTCCATGGCCCGAAAAGGCAGTCACCCTCTTTATACTGCTGCTGACCTTGTGCATCCCTGACTGTGATATCCCCTGGTGATGCTGTTTGACTTACAATTATACTATTCGGCCTGTATTGAAGGCTGGTGACTGCACAGGTTGAATGTGCCACCCCTTGGGCTCACATTGCGGGCAGTGAGGGAGTCCTTAATTGTGGTCATGGAGGCTGATGCAGCAGTTTAGTCTCTCCAGTTGGTCTGGACCCCAGAGCCGTGTGAGCTTTAGAAGTCAGTTTGCCATGGACTGACCGTCAGTGGTTGGTAATATTTGCTGGTTACAGCACAGTCACTGGGCTTGGTCTGATGGATGGAGATTCTGGCGACTACTGGACTGCACGGACAACTTTATGTACTAGTTGCTGCTGAAGGTCCTCACCTGACAAGTGACTGGTCATGCCAACGACAATGTTGTAATATGGGGGTCATCAAGCTAGCTTCCTGCTCTGCCTTTATCCCGTTTGTCTTCCAAGGAGGCGCCTGGCTGTAACTGTGGTCTCAATCTGGAGGAGACTTGTCTATGCAGCCTAGTATTGTACACCTCGGTTCTACTATTCTTACCAATATTTTTATTGGAGTCAAGGGGGCTTGTGTCTCTTCTAATGGGCTCAAACTTACCACTGTTTGCATCTTGCTGTCTGTACTCCTTGTCAAACTGTGTCATAATGGCCAAGAAGACCAACGTCCCTCTTTGACGCAAAAAAAAAACTCTAGACACTTCTTTTAAAGCCAAAAGAACATGCAGACCAGAAGTAGCAGATAAAGACCATAGTTGGAGAAATCCGAAACGCCTTGTCCTTTTTCTTCTGTAGACATGACAACTCGTTTATTGAATATTCAACATTGAGGTGAAAATAGACACTCTCATGGCCAGAATGGACCATAAAACGGTGACTGGGTAAGAAGGAGGTCATACTTGGTGTGGATGAGAGGCATACACCTGACATTGAAGAAGATGCCAGAGATGGAGAAGTTACCTGAATGGGAAAAGTATTAAAGGTAATCAAGACAAAGAATGAAGAATTGGAGGGAAGCTTCTGTTGAAGCTTCAAGCTTAACAGTTTCTCCGAGTTCAACACTTCTAGCAAAATCAAGCCGTCCATTGCGTTAGTAGTGTTTGAATTGTTCAATGTGCCCAGCTTCTCAGAAATGCTTGTGTATATTTTTGCCTCCTAGGCCACCCTGGTCCACCGAGTGTTACAATTTGGAGGCAGGGATGCCTTGTTACCACTGAGAGACTCCTAAGGCAGCATGATGCTCAATATGCCATCTTTAACCAGCAAAGCTGAGGATTGTCTACAAGGAAAGAGCTCGCTGTTGCAGAGTTTCCCAAAATGAGGCTTGCATACAATGTTAGCCCACATGGGATTAATTATTAACCCTCTGAGTCATTCTTCCACAGTGATAAGAAATTTCCAGATAAAAAACGGCGCTCCCTCTGCCTTCCCTTACATCCACCAGCAACTGTCATTCGCCCGAACTAGATCAATTTATACCTAGTTCCATTTAATGTGGCCAGCCAAGGATCATGGCCCCTTCATCAGCTACTTAAACCTTCCCATGACACCTCCTGGATCCAAACTCTGTATCAGCCCACGTAAACCCCTGCAGTGGACTCTTGTGACCTGAATAGTTACCTAGATTAGCATCTGGTTCACACAATTCTTTTTAAGGCCAGAACCTATCAAACATGTGCTTCCCCATTATGATATACCACTCGCAAGAATCCACCATGGTTTTAATCTGTACCACATCAATTTGCAGGCCTCAAAAAATCATAAGAATGTTACTAGACTTGGAGTTCTAGTGACTTAAATAATCTACTCTACCAATTTGTGATGCTCTTGACCCATAAACTGGTTTCAAATGATGTGAATGTGGGCAACTATTTTAATTCATTGAGCCACCATTTTTTCATTTTCACACATGAGAGCACCTTCAAATGAGCAAGTTCAGCAGGTCTGCTGTACATAAAACTCTTTTGTTTGATTTAATAGACAAAGCTTTTTTTCCATCTATAATACAAATCTTGCCACAGGATACACATGACCCCTGACTTGCCTCCTAATCCATTAACAGCATTGTCATCAGGACGGGGGTAGTACTGGTTCTCAAATCATGTTTACAAACTATCCCTTTTAAAAAATACATAATTAACCCCTTCCCTGCTGGCCCGTTTCCGCCCCGTGCGGTAAATAAACGAACAGGGGCGGGCCATGACGAACCCCAGCCGTCATCAGCACACGAGCACCGTAGTGCATGACGGCTGGGGTTCGTCACCAGCATGGAAGGGGTTAAAGCATGAAGTGGTAGCACACTGTCATTTGTAATCAGCAGATTTTACATTGAAATGGCCACAAACGTTCCCACTGGCATGCATTTTTACTGATAAACCTATATAGTCTACAAACAGTAATATTTGGAAATAGAGTTTCTGCAAATATGTGTCCTTTACATATCACCAAGTAAAGTTTTTGTTTGTTTTGCTCCTATTTAACTCTTTGTTTGCATCACACTTCTGAACTCCTTTGCCGCGGTGCGAGGGGGCGCGGGATTGGGCGTGGTGCTGCGGCACTCATGACGGCTCCCGGACGTCATTAATCACGGTGGGCTTGTGCTCATGATGGCCGTAGCCGTCAAAACCCCGCCCACTGATTAATTCTCCCGCACAGGTGGGGAATTAACAGCGCATGGGCGGAGCTGCAACGTTCTGACGGCTCCCGGCCGTCATGAGCACACGCCTACGGCCGGGAGCCGTCATGAGCATCGAAAAGGTTATTACAAAAAATGTGCTTGAATAATTCCTGATATATTTTGTAATAGGTGTAATATTAATTAGCAGGCTATTGATTTAAATGTTGTGTTAGAGAACGCCTCTAACTCTAGTAAGAGAGAAAAATAAACTCCATTTTCCAAGCAGCATTTAGTAAAAAGACAAACTGACATTTGACCTCTTTCCTTGAACAGACAGCAAATGTGTCAAGATAACATTGCTCTTTCACTTTCTGAATGAACAGAACACCTTCTCCTATCCAGCCTAAATTCACTCACCAGATGAGATTAGTGGGTGCTAAAAACGGCTCAACCTGATAAAAATGTACTCTCAATGGTGGGCCAGTAGATTTTTCGCGGCCTGATTTGTACTACACAACTAGTCAATGTTGTGATCTTCTCACTTCCAGATGCTTGCTCATCTTGCACTTACTCATCTTTCCCACTTATTACTACCCCTTGCAAATTCTCCTCCTCATCCGTCACATCTCCCACAATTTGATTCACCCTCTTACCCATGTTTTTTACACACACTCCTAAAATGGCCCTTTAGCTTGCATATAAAACATGCTTTATTCAATGCCCGACACTCCTTAGAACTAGCCCATTTCCCACCATTCCGATTCGAAACTGGCACATGCCAGTTCCCCAACATTCCACATTCTTGGATGGCGATGCCACAACTTACTACTAATGTACTGTTGAAACATAGTGAGGACTCCAGCAGTGCTCTTCATACAGGCCCATGTTCTTAATCACGTGTTTAATGAAATACTTGCCAAGGTTATTGTCAGCAGCCATTTGCCCTTAATATCATATCTTGTTTGTTCGAACCCGAATAGATTTGTTTTTAGGTAGTTCCATTATGTATAATCTGCACACTATCAGTCTAGAGGCTTTGTGTGTTCCAGTCTTCAATCGAGGTTTGTTCGATTAAGCTCTGAAACGGCGTTTGATTCATTGAACTGGGATTTTCTAATACTGGAGGTGTTTAAAAGAGGTTTGGAGTTGTTTGATATTTCCTTCAGTCAGCAAGCCTGTTCTATCCCTAGCCTACAGCCAGGGTTTGCATTAATGGTCGGTCATCTGCAGCCGGATGATTTCTAGCGACTTAAAGTAGGGCTACCTGCTACCTTCGCTACTGTTTTCCATAGCAGTGGAGAGCCTGGTTTGTGTATTGGGAGAGTCATTTCCATTGTGAACTAGCCTTTAAGAGGGCTAGACTTCAAAGGATGTTTTCAAATAAAATTGTTGTGTGCTGATGAATTATTGCTGTACATTAAAATCCAGATGAAAACTGTTTCCCTTAATGTTTGTGATATTATCAAATGTTGGTAGTTCCCCGGACTCTGCATTAAATCTGAAATATTCTGGTTTTCAAAAACCATGGGTCAGAGGGATAGAGATATTTCCTGCCTGGCACCTAGATTTAGGAACTTAATCTCCGATACCTTCTGGTTGAAACTGAGCCTCCAATCCTTCCTAGTTGAATTCTGTGTCCCTCCCGCTTTTCTTCTAATTCCTTGATAATTGTGTTACCAATTTAGTTTTTTTTGTTTTCTGTCCGGTGTTGCCCTTTCAGCTAGGTCTGTGATCCATCAATACCCAAATAAATAAAAAAAAATAAACGTGTTACAAATCTGGATTCTTAAGTGGATAGATGGGTGGCTCTACCACTTTCTGTGAAAGGCATAATTGGAGGTATCAAAACGGTGGTTCTGCCAACATTTCTGTACCCTTTGCCCAATTTATGCAAACTCTGACTGAATTTTTTTTTTTTTAAGAGTGAGATTTCTTCTTTCTCATCTAGTTGATGACACTTTGTTAACAGTCCAGCTTGAATTGGGACCTTTTACTCCATTGGCTTCGGGTGGCTTTTCGGCCTGGTTAGCTGTTCTTGGTAATCTAGGCCGGCTGCTGGTTTAATGGACCTACCCATTAACTGCATCTGCTGGTGGCGTATGAGAATGAGTGGGTTTTGTAACATTACAGATAACACAGGGCATAAGGCCCCAACCGTGTCAGTAAAAATACATACCTGTGCTTGCAATGGAGATACCCTGTTCTCCTCTCTTGTTGCTGGTTTATAAATTCAGCATTGCTCTCACACTGGAAAGTAAATGTTTCTCATGTGAAGTAGTACGGCCAGTAGAGGTTGGACAAACTGCTGGCAATGTTGGGTGATTTATTCCCAAACCTTCAATTAATTTTCCTGCAAGAATTTCAAGATAAAATCTCTTTGTGTTCTGCTGTACTTAAGATTGATGAATACTTCGAAAACGGCATAATCCTCTTTACTCAAAAATGTACATAATATGCTTCCAGTGACGGTGTTGATGCTAAAGAATACTATTCATTTGGTGTCCTACATATACTCGGAAGTGATGACTGCCCGTCTGAGCCGCACTCCCATAGATGGTACCCGATGAGAGATGACCAAGACACCAAACTAATGGCTGTACAGTGACCGCAGACTAAATAAGTCTCACTCAACAGTAGACATTACTTGTTCCTCTTCAAATTTTTACATTGCAGATACTGCGCTTCTTGTTTACTTTGTTCTGCTGCAGATGTGGACTGTCTGATGCTGACTTGGCCTGGTGTTCTTCAGTTGTTAACACACTTGTTTTCTATGCAGCGCCCATGCAGTTATATTAAAATTAGATGTGATGGTTAATTTCTTTTTTGTATACTTTTTTTTTATAACAAGCGGACTCCACTTTAAGGCAGCTGCATGTGTTTTCTTTCTTTTCTTTTTTTTTTTTTTGGCATGTGCGTGCAATTATCCACCACACCAGCTCGCATCTACTGCTTCTGCCAGTGCATGTGGTGGTGTTTTTTTTTTAATTTCTTTTTTATTCTTTTTTTATTTTTTGCACTCCAGGGTGCATGTAAAATGAACTTCAAAAGTCTCTAGTCTAGTATGGTGTCTCCCACTGGATATGTCTCCTTGTAACGAGGAAGTCCTGGTGTAATCCATTACAAATGCATTTGAGAAGTTGGTGGATAGCCGCCATCGACGAGAGAAAACTGGGTAGAGGTGCAGAGAAAAGTATTTGGTCCTACCCTAGGCCTTAGCAAATAGGGGAAATGTATTATACAGTGGTGTTTTCTTGAGGTGAGCATTTGTAACAATAGGTGGATAGTGAGAGATGAGCTCTACATTTGTTAAATTGTTCGAATACAGAAAAGTGCATGCCAACATAATCACTGTGTGTGCTTTATAACCTGCAGAGCAACCTGCCCCCAGCTTGATAAATGGTATGCAGGTGGTCTGAGGCGGCATTTTGTATTAGCATCTGCATATTGGAAACGCTTAATGCCCTAAATGCTTTTTATTCTTTTTTTTTTAACAAACTTTATTTGGTTTTACATAGAAGCACAGGTACATTCTATGACAGGATCTTTGCCAAGGTTCGCACAGAATAATTAACGAAGACATCACTGCAAATGATATAAGCGTAGTATCTCGGCTGGGTGTGGATACCCCCCTCCTCTACTCCGCCCCCCACAAAATGCAGGAATCGTATTCACAGCAGTCGGCAAGTGGTCTGTAGTTCGTCAGCATCTCGTGTCGTGAAACAGTCCTAAACTTCTACAACCCCCCTCCCTCGCCCCCCCCCCCACCACCCCCCACCACCTATCCCTCCCTCCAGGCGTGTCACAGACCATCAGCAGTTCATCTACAGACTGGGGCTGGTGTACTGCAAGTTAGTTTCGCAAATGTAGCGGCAGGTGCGGGGAGCGCCACTTATTCAGTATCTAATCCCTCCTTTCTGCCCTAAATGCTTTGTAGTCGCCCATGAGGAGTTAGTGCCCTTGGTGCCATGGGAGTGGGAGTTTGTACGCCTTTCCTTTAAAAACAGTGACGGTAAACTGGTGCACAAGTGTGTGTCGCTATAAGGAGTATCTCTGGTAACAATAGCACCCCCACTAAAAAAATGATGAATAGTTTCGATTGTAAAATATACCAAGAAAAATTAGCCTTGTAAGTTCAGTTCCATTTAGAGTGCAGCTGGGTGGCCAATGCAAAGTGCAGTATCACACTTGTGATATTTTGTGATATTTGTGGGGTATTTCTAGAGCGCGACGTTCGCTCCGGAGGGAGCATCTTGGCGCTGGGGATCCCAAATGAACCATTCCAGGAAGAGTTAGATGGAAGCTTTAGCGGAAGCGTCAGAGAGATTAAAGATCCACTTTGATGGAACCGAGTGTGATGCATGGTTCATGGTGCGGTGGTGCCCAAGATCAGAGTGCGTTTCAGAGGAGGAAGGGACACATGACAGTTTAAGATGAACTCGAACAGCTGTAAGATTGGTGAACCGTCACTTGTGTCGCAGGATGACGCTGCAGAGCAGCTGGTCTAAAATAGCACCATGTACTGCCGAAGGCCATTGGGTCAGGAGCGGCCATCTTCTGTAAGGCCTGACTAAGCGGCCGGAGATTGCAAACAGATGGCTGCTCCTTCAAACCCGAGCCTGGCCATCCGTGCGGCCCGGCGTGTGTCCTTTAGCTCGCGTGGATTACTTCAGAGCTATCAGCGTAGTGTTTTCTTGGTGCTGAATGAGAGTGAAACCTTTTGGCTTCTCCATAAGTACCTCCCTATTGACTATCCTCTTGCTCAACTTCCTCTCAGTGATGATTGTTTCAGGGTGAAAACAATTCACGGACAAGGATGGCTCATTTAGTCCTTTGTTGTACCGATATATGAAGCTTGTGTTTGTGCCACTGTGATAAAGGGGTGACATTCTTGCTGGTGGTGGTTGTTATGTTAGTGTGGCTTTATGCTTCACCTCTAGAATCCCTGTGACAAAAATGGTTACTGGTGACATGTCCTGAGTTACGTTGCTGCAGTCTGAGAAGCAAAAGTTTCCCTTTCTTCTGTCCTGTCGGTTCAGTGAATCTGTGGTTTCAAGATCTGAAAGTAGCGGCTTTAAAAACCGCAAGACTCCTTTGCGAGAGTGTCTTCTTGCTTTAAAAAGCTTCTTTTGTGATATTGCATCCGTACAATCGGTTGCATGCGTGGAAATTTAAATATATATATAAGAATTAGGATTCCAATGTTTAACCTACGCCACGATCGTCTAAACATTTCTGTGGCATTCAAGTTAACACTGACAGTTAAGTGTATTTATCAATTGTGTAGATGGTCTCATAACGCCTCACATAATCTGCGGCTTCTATCCCATATTCCTGCTCTTCTAGCTATTGTTTGTAAATCCTGTTCTATTCAATTAACTTGTAGAGTTTATAGGGTAGCAATGTATTTGCTATTGTAACAATATTGTTTGATTTTGGGGCATGATATGTGTTTTTAAATTGTTTAACGTAATACTGAGATTTATTATAAAATGTCATTTTATTGTCGGGAAGAAATTGTTCTTTCTTACACCTCATGTCAGTACCTGTATAGCACTAGCGGGGATATGGTGTGATGGACTTTAAATTCTGTCGTGAAGCCTTTTCATTTGCAAAGTGGGTGCCCAGGGGAAGTAATGGATTATTGAGTCGCTGTTATAGACATTTGATAAAAAAAAAGGGAATCCTTCCACATTGTTTTAAATGGCAGGCGTCTCATAAATTGATTCTTAAGACTTTAAGATGACGTTTTAGGCTAATGAGAATCAGATGAGATATTGGGAGTCACAATAGTGTTTAAAATATCCTCTTAGAAGTACTTCCTCATTTACAAACTTGGTTGTGGTCGGGGATACATTTGCACAGAACTTCTTCTAGGATTCATTACTTAAGTAGATGAAGAGGACTATCTCCTGCTCCATAATGCGATAAAGCTCTAAAGTCTGAATCACTCCTCGGGATTACTTTTCTATATTTATATTTGTGTATTAGGATTTCAATACTCCTGTTTATTGAAGTGCATCAAAAGAACTGTAGCAGAAGCTGGTTTGATTTGAATCCCCTTTCCTGCAACAGTGCAACTGTCTTGTTCATACCAGGCAACTTTGTTTATAATTGGCAATGGGCAGCAGTACGTTATGGTGCATCATGGGAATCTGACCCTTGTCTATTTTAATAACTCTGAAAAGTGAAAAATGCCTCATAGGTTTTGTTTGAAGTTTATTCTTAAAGAACTTGCACCTCTGAATTATGGTTTGTTCTCTTGCCTCACGTTCGCTGTGGCCCTCACTACTCTGATAAAGGACCAGCTGGGACAAACCGTATATTCTTTAAAAAAAACTGTGATAAAGTATCATCTCCAGCTTAGCGCCATGTCGCAGGATGTGTTGAAATGGATAATGTAGACATAAATGATTTTTTGGGTGTTCACACCAGCAGAAATACCTTCAAGGTGAATATAATTTTATCAGGAACTTTTTTTGCATTCTCCTGCTTTTCTCCCACAATTTCTGTTGTACCGCTTGTTCTTCAACATAGCTGTATTCATCAGCCTGATTACGTTTAACCTTGCAATTCAATTACTCTGCCAGTGTTGGAATTGTGTGTAGACTTGTCCAGGGTACCCTCGGGATGATAGAGGGTCCCGCTGATAAGACCCACACTGCTATCCCAGCCCACCGAACGCACAAGCACACTCACACTCTCTCTCACTCACTCTCAAACACTCTCTCTCTCACTCTCAAACACTCTCTCTCTCACTCTCAAACACTCTCTCCCTCACTCTTAAACACTCTCTCTCTCTCAAACACTCTCTCACTCTCACTCTCTCTCACTCTCAAACACTCTCTCTCTCACTCTCAAACACTCTCTCTCAAACACTCTCTCTCTCAAACACTCTCTCCCTCTCTCTCTCTCTCAAACACTCTCTCACTCTCAAATACTCTCTCTCTCACACTCTCAAACACCCTCTCTCTCACTCTCAAACACTCTCTCTCAAACACTCTTTCTCTCAAACACTCTCTCACTCTCTCTCACAAACTCTCTCTCTCTCTCTCACTCACTCTCACTCTCACTCTCAAACACTCTCTCTCTCTCTCAAACACTCTCTCTCTCTCTCTCTCTCTCAAACACTCTCTCTCTCTCTCTCTCTCTCTCTCTCAAACACTCTCTCTCTCTCTCTCTCTCAAACTCCCTCTCTCTCTCCCTCAAACACTCTTTCACTCACTCCCCCCCCCCCCCCCCCCTTGTGCGGTCTATGCACATTTATTTTAAAGGTGAGCATTTGTAACAATAAGTGGATAGTGAGAGATGAGCTCTACATTTGTTAAGTTGTTCGAATACAGAAAAGTGCATGCAAACATATAAATGACTGTGTGTGTGCTTTAACTTGCAGAACAACCTGCCCCCAGCTTAATACATGGTATGCAGGTGGTCTGAGGTTGCATTTTGCGTTAGCATCTGCCTATTGGAAACGCTTGATGCCCTAAATGCTTTTTTTTTTTAACAAACTTTATTTGGTTTTACATAGTAGCACAGGTACATTCTATGACCGGATCTGTGCCAAGGTACACAGAATAATTCACGAAGGCATCACTGCATATGATATAAGCGTAGTATCTCAGCTAGGTGTGGATACCCCCTTCTCCCGTCCGCCCCCACAATGCAGGAATCTTATTCACACCAGTCGGCAAGTGGTGTGTAGTTCGTCAGCATCTCTTGTCGTAAAACAGTTCTACACTTCTACAACCTCCCCCCACCACCCATCCCTCCCTCCAGGCGTGTCACAGACAATCAGCAGTTCATCTACAGACTGGGGTATTTCAAGTTAGTTTCGCAAATGTAGCTGCAGGTGCGGGGGATTGCTTTGTGTGCGTCGAACATGAGTTTCCTGTAGATCGTATGGTGTTGGTGTCCACCCTGGATATATTGGAATGGTGTCTCGTCGGGGTCCATTGAACATCAGAGCCCACAAGGCTTGTTGAGTGGTGCAATGAGGTGTTCCGCGGTATTCACGGAGGAACCACTGGAGGCTTAGTTCAGGGTTGGTTCACTTGGCTACTGCATTCCGTAGAGTTAGGTCAAAGATTGCATAAACCTATCGACCTCGCCGTTAGCCTGAGGCCACTGCGAGGTGATTAAGCAAAGATGTACCCCTAGTTGGTTGACTATAACCCTAAACTCTGCACTTTGGAAAGTCGGTTCATGGTCAGTCTTGATTTCAGACGGCAGGTTGAACATAGCAAATGTTTTCACTAAGACTGGGGCCACGTGCGTGAAAGCAGTTGCCTTAACGACCTCGATGAAAGGATTTTTGAGGTAGCTGTCTATTATACCATCGTGACCATCCCGTCAGGGAAACTCCCAAAGTCAAGACTAAGTTTAGACCACGGGATGGTGCATGGATCCTCTGTGATTATAGGTGCTGGGCTCCCTGGAGGGCTTGTGAGCTGGTACACTGGGCATTGTCAAACTACTTCTTCTACCATGACCTCCAGTCCAGGAAACCATATATTTTCTCGCATGCAGGACTTCATCCTCCTGGTGCCTTGATGCCCACCGTGAGCCAGGCTTGGAGGCGTTGCTTGCTTAGTCACAGGGCTGAGTGGCGTGCCACCACAGTCCAGAGGTCGCAGCTGGTAAGCAGCGGTCAGGCTGGCCACAGTGCAGGCGGTGGCCACCAGTAAGCAGAGGCTGGGCCGTGCAAAGGTCATGGATGAAGGTGGCACCACAGAAGGCGGGGAAGGCACCGTCTGGCAGCAGCAACTCCGGAGCGTGGGAGGGGGTTACCCTCGTCTCAGGTGTTGCAGGGTTCTTTTGGGATGATAAAGAATCCAGCCGATGAGGCCTGCATTGCTACCCAGCCCACAGAACGTACATGTACACAGGGTCATGTAGTGCAGCAGTAAGACCACGTAGTGTCTACACCCATTTATTTTATAGCCTCTGGCCTCACTTAGCCAGAGGATGTATTTGGCGCATTTCTGGTGGAGGGGAGGTTGAGTGAGTCCTGGGTGGCTCACTACAGGTAGAACTGCTTCTGATACCCAACTCTCAGATGTCTGCCTAAACGGAGCTGTGTGCAGACCTCTTTAAACACAGAGAAAAAATGAAGTAATTCAGATTAAGGGGTCAGCTGGTTATCCCTCATCTTTACACTTTAGTGGTAGGTTTTCTATTCATGTGCTCATGTGGAGAAGTGTGGCTCAGTGGTTAGAGGCGGCAGACCCGGATGCTGGGATCGACCGTGGACCAGGGTTCGATTCCCCGCCTCAGCGGCTCTCGGGCTCAAAATTCCACGGCCTCGACAATTCTCGCTCTGGTGCCTACTCGACTCACGGGGTCTCACTCTGCAACTCTGGGCAATAGCTTGCTTAATCTCCACAACGGCCCCTCGCGGCGGGATGCCTGGCTTTCACCTTGTGGACACCCTGCCGGGGCCTCTCACAGGGGAATACCAGGACGGGTTCCCTAAGCAAGCGCCAGGATGCCCTTTGGGTGACAGGTTGCGCTATATAAGTACACCTACATTTACATTTACATTTACAAAGAAACTGTGCCCAACCCAGTTGAATTTGTTAAATGTTATTAACTAAAGCGGAATATATATATCTTTGATCCACAGAATTGATCATTAGGAAGGTCCCCATCAACTGTGTATAAGGGAGTGCTTCTAGGCAAAGGCCTGATACCAATGCATAGTATTCTAGAACAAGGCTTTCAGGGGGAATCACACAGTTTCATGAAACAAATAAAATACAGCAGAGACTGAGGTCATGATAATGGAAGGTGACCTGCAAAAATGTAAACTATTTTTAACTAAGCAACCTACTAAACACTTTCTTGTCTCGAGAGCCAAGATGTGAAAAAAAGAAGTTGGAAGCTTCATAATCTGGCACCTACCATGAGCAACACAATATGGCTGTAGCGGTGATAGCTACAGCTAAAGCAATGGTTTTCAATGACTAACCCACCCGTCGCCTTGCATTTATTATCGCAATATAGGACATAGTTCGTCCCCAATTCCTCCATTAGGGCTATAGAATGACGTTGTCAGCATACATTGTGAGGGTTTGTACCTCTTTTCCTACTTTAATCCCTTTACAGACCCACTGCTCTGTACCTTGAATACAAATGCCTCCATCGCCAAAGCGGAAACCAAAGGGAAGAGGAGGCATCTCTATTTGGGCCTCTCTGGACCGTGGACTGCGGAGAGAACCCACTGTTGAGTCTGATCTGGTCGGCCAGGAGTATATCTGCATTTTACTCAAGTCTTAAATCTCTTGCCTGAGCCATAGTGCACAGGAGGACCCCCAGAGTATGGATTTAATTGTTTTTTCTGCATCGAATAATAGCAGCAGTTTTTTCCAGGGCCTTTTATAGGTAACATTATTTTTTTTATTATCGCCACAATGTCTTTGTATGACCAGGCCAGATGGGTCCGGGTTGATCAGGCCAGGCAAAACTGTCCCCAGGTTAACTGCCAGGATCCACGTAAGCTGCTTTGCCTCTATGTGTTGAGGGTATCTGACTATTCGAGCTGCACTTCATCAGGTCTTTGCTTGGTTTCGGGATGATGTAGGTCTGAGACCTCAGCATGGAGCCCGAAATGGTCTGTCTTTGAAATGGAGTTATAGAGATGCTTTAATATTGGTGCGAGGCTATGACAGAAAGTTTGGTAGAATAGGCTCATGGATCCTTTGAGTTCTGCTAGGTTTCTTGGTCCGGGAAGTTCCGCCAAATTGGATGTTTTCTTCTTCACTCACTGCAAGAAGAGCTCTAAACATTCTTTAATTGAATCCAGTGATACTGTTGCCTTCCGCTCTTAACTGTATTCCTTTAATTCCGATATTGTTCGGTTTGAAGCAGTTTTAAAGATATTTGGTGTGTTCCCATTTTGCTAGGAACTCCAGCCTCTGGAATTCTCCCTCGGATTAGTAACTTTCTCCATGTGTAGAAACGGTTTGCCTGAGATATTCAAATGTGTTTTAATGTTATTTCCTGATCTAGATCTTTCTTGAGTTAGGGGAAGTCCTCACTCAGGCCCGGAATTAGACCCACCAAGAACTATCCCGTAATTCAATCCTACGAGTCGTCTGCTTTGGTCTCCTGGAGGTTCTCAACCTTGGTCTGTGGTGACTTCGCATACAAAGCATTCAGCAGTCGGCCCGTCTTTACACTGGTTGATAGTATTTTGCTAGAAGCGGTGCTCAGCTGTTATGGGATTCCCCTCTTGGAATGCTCCACATTCCCCAATATGTAAGTCTTGCATTTAGCTGTCCAGCCTTATCATGGTTTGGGTCAACTCTAGCTGTTTGTGCCATGTCACCACCTTCCACCCACTGCGGGTCCGCATGGGCAGATCTTAGTAATGGTGCCTCTGTTTTGAGAATTTGTTTTAGGGCTAGTACTAGTCACTTTGTTCTGAGACATTGCTGCAGTGCTGCGGCTAGGCTCCTTCCACAGCTCATTCTGTCACAGGTGAATGACTGTCCGCCTGCTCAGCAGCGTGATCTTTGACATTGGTCCCATGATAGCGTTACAGCCTTTTCTGTTCCAGGTTGATGAAATGGGATCACCGCGATTGCCAAGTACATGGGATGTCGGTATCCGTTTTTGAACAATGTCACTAAAGCCTGTGATTGTGTCTTCGAGTTGAGACCTACTCTCTCATCTGTTTCTGTGGCTCTATCCACCACATTGTGTAAATCTTGCCTGATAAATGTTATTTCAATACCCAATGACCCTTTTTGTGCCTCAGGGCCTTACCATGTTGTTGCAGTGGTCTGTAGTATTGTCCGTAGATTCAAAGGTAGCGCCATCAGGGACCACAAACTCAGGAGTGGCGAGCTGTGATAGGCAAAATAGGCTTTGGAAATGTATCAATTTTTCCCTGTTTGGGGGCCGCTGTTGCCTTGTCACGCATCATATTTAAGGATTAATAGCCTGCAATTGTTTGAGGCAGTAGTTTGAACATGGCGTTTCTATTTTACCAGATTAGTTAAAATGGCTCCTACAATGTTGCTACCTGGTGGGGGATGTCTCCCCAGTGACCTGCCAGCCCCAGGCGGAATGAGCGATTTCTGCCCCCAGGACGATCACCTTGACTGTGTTCTGGCTCTCTGCCCAGAAGTCATGGAGACCTCCTGGCACGCAGTGAGCACAGCAGGGTTTCATAACAGAGGCCCAAGGATACATGGCGCCCTCTCATGCACCCTCCGCAGCAGAAATGCTGACGTGGGAAGGTCTTTACAGGGGACACGACCCCCAGCTTGGACTCCTCACTCAGGTGGTACCAACAGCCCCCACAAGGGGCGTGAACTGTCCCACAGCCACTTGGGATGTTATTGCAGGCAGGGGGCACTATATGATGCGGCCGAATTCTGTGCTGCCTAGTGTGAGGACCAATGTCCATACACCTAAGTGTGTTGGAGCAGGAAGGTAGTGCATGCCTCTATGCCCCCATCAGCCACCCTGCTCCTGTAGATGAAGAGCAAAGTTTAAGGTGCATTGTGCCGGGGCCTGATCCATGCAGCTGAAGAGGATCAAACGAGGGGGCCTGGCCGGCAGGAGGAACCCGGTCCAATCTGGGGTGGCCCCACCCCAGCAGCACCTAGATGGACGGCAGCAGTCAGCCGCATCTAGAGCCCATCTCCAGCCCCCAACTATCATTGTCCGACTCCCAAAAACACCTGGATGGTAGGTCGAGCAGCCCTTAACCCCGGTCGCGCCCCCACCTGCGTCCAAGCCGCTCCTGGACACACCCATGGACCTTTCTCTTGCTACTCCTGCAAATTCAGCGGCACCAACTGCATCTCCGCTACGACCACACCACAGATTCACGACCCCAACCACCTACAATGCATCCTTCTCAACACCCGCTCGGTCCACAGACACGCCATTGACCTATGGAATCTACTAGACACCATCTCTCCAGACGTCGCCTTCCTAACGGAAACATGGATGAACGCTTCCTCCGCCCCAGACATCACCATTGCCATCCCTGAAGACTATAAGATCACTCGCAAGGACCGTACCGGCCACACAGGAGGAGGAATCGCTATCGTCCATAAAAAATCTATCCGCATCTCAACCAGCTCTGACGCCAACCTCGCCAATTCCGAACACCTTCACTTCCAAATCCACATCGACCCCAAGACCACACTCAGAGGCACCCTCCTCTACAGACCACCAGGACCCCGCGCAAAATTCAGTGAAGACATCGCAGACTTCGTCACTCCACACGCGCTCCCCTCCAAAGACTACATCCTTCTGGGAGACCTCAACTTTCACCTTGAAAAGATCAATGACCGCAACACCACCACCCTCTTGGACAACCTCGCCAACCTCGGACTTAAACAACTAGTCACTTCCCCCACCCACATCGCAGGTCACACACTCGACCCCATCTTCACCTCCAGCAATCATGTCTCCTTCAGCCACACCACGGACCTCCTCTGGACTGACCACAGCTGCGTTCACTTCACCTACAACAAGCCGAAACCCACCAACCACCTCCAACCAACTCTGCAAAGAAACTGGAACAAAATCACCACCGACCAGATCTCCGCATCGCTCCTTCTAAACACCCCAGCCCACTCTTCTAACCCAAACCAAGCCGCCGCCAACCTCACCCTATGGTTATCCAACACCGCCGACACCTTAGCACCACTGAAAAATCGTCAAAGCAAACCTGGCAGCAAGAAGGCCTCGTGGTTCAACGATGACCTTAAGAAGTCCAAGAAACTCTGCCGCTCCCTTGAAAAGGCCTGGAAAAAAGACCCAACCTCTAGCACCAAAGACGACTTCAAAAACGCCACCCGCACTCACCACCAACTAATCCGAAATGCCAAGAAAACAGCATTCAAGGATCGGCTTGACGACAACGCCCACAACAACAAGGAACTTTTCAACATCGTCAAGGAATTTTTCAACCCCTCGGCCAACTCCAACGACATCACCCCCTCCCAAGCCCTCTGCAACTCCCTAGCCTCATTCTTCCACAACAAGATTGCAGACATCCACAACAGCTTCGACAACCAACCCGGAGACCAACCCACCCAACCATCTGCTGAACACTCTCCCCCCGTGAACACCCTTAACGACTGGAACCCAATCTCCACTGAGGACACCATCCGCCTGATGAACTCCATCCACTCAGGATCCCCCACAGATCCATGTCCTCACCACATCTTCAACAAAGCAGACTCCGTCATAGCACCGCACCTCCGAGACGTCATCAACTGCTCCTTCAACTCCGCCACCTTCCCGGAAGACTGGAAACACGCTGAACTCACCGCCCTTCTGAAAAAACCCACAGCGGACCCCACCGAACTCAAAAATTACCGCCCCATTTCGCTCCTTCCATTCCCGGCCAAAGTCATCGAGAAAGCCGTCAACAACCAGCTCGCCGCTTTCCTCGAAGCCAACAAATCCCTCGACTCCTCACAATCTGGCTTCCGAGCAAAACACAGCACTGAGACCGCCCTCATCGCAGCAACAGACGACATTCGACTCTACTGGACAGTCGCACTCATCCTCCTCGACCTCTCTGCAGCCTTCGACACAGTCTGCCACAGCACCCTTTTACAACGCCTAAGAAACATCGGAATTCAAGGAAAAGCACTTGAATGGATCACCTCGTTCCTCACCAGAAGAACCCAGAGAGTCCGCCTCCCACCATTCAAATCCGAGGCCACTAAAGTCATCTATGGCGTACCACAAGGATCCTCACTCAGCCCCACCCTCTTCAACGTATACATGAGCCCCCTCGCGGCCATCGCCCGCCAACACAACCTCAACATCATCTCTTACGCGGATGACACTCAACTAATCCTTTCTCTCACCAATGACCCCAGCACCGTCAAAACTAACCTACACGAAGGAATGAAAGAGGTTGCCGAATGGATGAAACAAAGCCGTCTGAAACTGAACTCAGACAAAACAGAAGTCCTCATCTTAGGTACATCCCCCTCTGCATGGGACGACTCTTGGTGGCCGGAAGCCCTTGGAAAAGCACCCATCCCGACAGACCACGCACGGAACCTAGGCGTGATCCTTGATTCTTCACTTTCAATGAACAGACAAGTCAGCGCCGTATCCTCATCCTGCTTCAACATTCTTCGCATGCTCAGGAAAACATTTCGCTGGATCCCCACCGAAACAAGGAAAACAGTCACCCATGCTCTAGTCACGAGCCGACTGGACTACGGAAACACCCTCTACGCAGGTACTACCGCTAAACTTCAGAAGAAACTCCAACGAATCCAAAACGCCTCAGCCAGAATCATATTAGACATCCCGCGCAACGAACACATCTCTGGTCACCTGAAAGACCTCCACTGGCTACCCGTCAATAAGAGAATCACTTTCCGACTGCTAACCCACGCACACAAATCACTCTACGACATCGGACCAGAATGCCTCAACTCACGACTGTCCTTCTACACCCCCCCGCCAACTACGTTCTTCCAGCCAAGCCCTCGCCACTGTACCTCGCATCAACAAGACCACCATGGGAGGCAGATCCTTCTCATACCTGGCTGCTAAAACATGGAACTCACTCCCCGCGTACCTTCGCCTCACCCAGAACCACCTAGCATTCAGAAAGCAACTTAAAACGTGGATATTTGACAAGTAATCCTCCTCCCCTTTCTAAGCGCCTTGAGACCCTCTGGGTAGGTAGTGCGCTATATAAATTCTCTGACTTGACTTGACTTGACAGGGGAGGCTCAATAGCACGCACCCAAAAGATCTGTTCGCAATCCCTATCAGAGGCCAGACCAGGCACCAGCGGAGTCCAGCAGTGCAGCTCCCGGCAATTAAAGGCCGTATGTGTGAGTTACAAGGCATCGCCTCACAGGGCCTTGTGTCACAGGGGCGCAGGTGTGACTTTGGGTCCTCCGACCCAGGAATTGCGGCTTTTGGGAGAACAGACCAGGCTCTGCAGTGCCTTTTTTCCAGCAGACCACGATTAAAAACCTGGATATCCAGATTATGTAGGATTATTAGGTGAGGTGGCGCACTACTTTATTCAGCGGTGTCCACCATGTTCCTCCGCCGTCACCCTTCCTTCCAATATTGTAGTTTTGAATATTTGTGGGATGGGCTCTTCCCCCAATCAGTATTAGTAAAGTATGTAGTTACATTTGTGCAATTGATTTTAGCGGGACAGAATGAATAGTTTGTTCCTTGTCTTAGTGGTGACGTTTAGTGTTTATCCATTCTTTCCATTGTACTTTTCTTTTTTGCTTTAAGCATATTTTCTGAAAAGGAGGCTTCTTCATCTTTGTAAAAACCCTGCTGGAGGTTGCGCCCATATATAGGGTGGTTTACAAAGCTGTCTGAGGAGTATGAGTTTCTGCACCCTCTAAGTTTTCCAAAATTGGATTGAAGCATTGAATCAATAACTTGGAGCGGAGTCCCAATGATAAGCTTGATTGACGTCTAGCCAATGGGTATTGGCGGCTAATGGAGGTACCTAGAGTAGACTCGGGGAGGGCAATAGCCACTGGGTTAGGGCAGTCGCACTTTTTTGCAAGGGGCTGAAAATCCCACATTTAAAGTTGAAGACAATCAAAAACGTTCTTACTTATTGCCCAAGTCGAGTGACTTTGATAAAGGTACTGAACCTGCAAGGCTCTCACGTGGCCTGGTTTTCTTAAACTATGACTACAATATATATTATAGGTACAGGCTTTTTTCAGACTGGTTGCATTAATTTCCATCACCTAATTAAGTCGTTTTTCATAGAATGTTTACAACATTTTTATTGCCCCATCTCTATTGCTTTTCAGATGCAAGACTGTCATATGATTGATTCTGTCCCAGACCATCCAGCATTTTAGAGGTGATGCCGTCATGCAGGTGACTGTGCACAGCACTACTAAATTCTCTGTCGCTGGTCTGCCATGTGAGCCAATCGGAAGCAGGCTGGCTTAATCTATTAGGGGAATGTCAAATACCCAGCCATACTCCTTTTTAAAAAATGAAACTTGCATGCGTGAAACTATTCATCAGTCCAGCTAGCCTTCTAGAGGTGATGCCGTTTGATTGTCTGCACTCTGAAGTCTGCCAGTCTCTCAGAGATCATTTCATGGCATGTACTGCAGGGTTGTCTGGTTGACCCATAACATGTGAGACACCATCAACCAGCCTGGGCCTATTTGGCTGCAGCATTCTGCGTTCAGTGATTGGATGTTTTGCTTTTTTCCTTTAGAACTGTGAGTTTGAAAGACACAGGCATGGAAAGATGCTGTTCTATGACGTAGAGTTGTGTATAGTACTACATTGACATCAGGACAGCCTTGGTGTGACTTTAGTTTGAATTTTGAGTGCGATCATGGTGGAGAGTACTTCATTAAATATGTGTAAGAATCAGTGTTTGTACTTATGTTAACACATTAGGCTGGTAAAGAGCTTATGACTGATGTGGTGCCGGACTTGTTGCTCCATTTTGTTGATCTGAAGATGCAGGAAACTGCTTCAGGCAATGTGCCTGCACACTACCCTTGGGCATTTGTGAATGAACTCCATGCTTCCATTGAGTTAGACGTGTTTTACCCTTTCTGTATTTTTTCTTTAACTTGGACCGTGCTGCTTCGTTGGTACCTGTGTGCTCCTTACCCACTTCAACATACTTAAAATCTGAGAGTTTGGAGATTTAACCGAGGTACAAATATTGATGGAAACCCTAGCCGGCAGTGGAAGGGGGGGGGGGTAATGTTGATAGCACTTGGTGATCTACGTCTCCTTTGCAGTCATTGTCCTAATAGTTTCTTCTCTTTTCTAGGGTACTTCATGTGCCTACTTTAAAATTCATACTAGGAACAGCAGACAGAGTTTAAGGATCTTGTTAGAAAACCCACACCATCAAGGGTGTTCATAAATATTCAGCAGTGGTTGCTGTGTACCTTCAGGGTCAAGGAATCATTTTACATCCTCGCCTCAGAAGAGTCCCTTCGGTTGATCTGTATCTGAGGTCCTTGATAAGAGAAGCTCTGTGCGTACCTAGTAATGCTTCTTGGGGCTTCAGACTACTGACTACAATTGTTTTTGCACCTATCTTTGTCTGTTTTTTTCATTACTGGTCATGGCTCGCTGGGAAGTGTGGTGAAGTCTCTTTTGTACCAGATGTCAGCAGATTTTGTTCCTCCTGCTCCTGTGCACATGAAGAACTGCAGGAGGGTTTGACCATCTAAGGGCAGTAGGATTTGTAAATCAATGAAAGACAGGAGATTGACTGACCCGCAACACCAGTGTTTCTATGCTGGTGGACTATCTAGAAGATAGCTTGCTTGGTCTCTTGTTAAGAGTACCTCTCAGGTGGTGATGAAAAATGCCTCCCTTTGGCAATAGGTAATATGAATTAATCGCCTTTCAGTACACCGACTGTGGGGGAAGCTCATACAAAGTTCCTCATCAATATTCCACAGCTCAGATGTATGTACAATCATTTTTTGTTCAACAGTAGAATAGGCTTAATGAAACTGACGGTTACTACTTGCTCTCTCTCGAGAAATTGGGGGGGGGGGGGCAGAATAATCAGTTAGAAATCCTTTCACTAGAATTGCTACATTTTTAGTTGATAGACTTCCCATGTAAAACTGGTCCTTTCATCTAAGCATTCCTTACAGTGGCCACTGGTGGGGCATACTCCTTCAGAACTGAGCTACAGGTAGAGGTTGAGCAGACGGGCATTCTGAGATAGTATTCTTTTCTTGAGAACCAAGTTGTGAATAACACAGGAACACTCTGTCCTCCCCAACCACCTACAACCCCCCGCCCTCCACATACCCATGCTTGGGCACCGGAGTAGAATTTAGCACACTCACTGGCCACACACTCCCCTTTCCGATATGCCTCGCTAAGACTGGGCATTGTTTTCTTCCTGAATTTGATATAGTGATGCTAGTGCCTGTTACGTCTTGCAGAAAATGCCTAACCATTGATTCATATTGTATTATATTTATACAAGTGGAAATCAGATAGATAAATATATGAAGGCCTTTTCTGAAGCTAAGGTCATAGATTATATCGTACAGCATAACTAGCAGAATGAACAATACAGAGTAATTCCTTGACTAATTGGAATTATCCCTCTTATCATTATAACCTGGCAGGTGGGTTCATCAGCAGGGAGGCCTGTTCTCATCTGAGTTCTCTGGAAGAGATTATTACCTTTTGTTTTGTTTCCTTGATAGGCCCGGGCTAGGATCTCTAGTGTTCTGTGACTAGACAGATTTCTGAATTCATTGTGGCTTCTCTGAAAGGTATTCAATGCTTGTGGATGTGATCAGTGGTTCCGTTCGAACACCACACTTGCAGCTCTATTCTGATCATCATCAGCTTTTGGATGAGTTAAAAGAACGCTCATTCTAGAGCTTCACACCGACTACCCATCACATAGCTTTGTGCGAGTATGTTGGAACACGCCCCTTAAGGGGAAGGGTGGATTCTGGTAGGACCTTAGATGCATCTATTCTGCTGGATATGTCTGTTCTGTGGGGGTGCTTTTCAGGTGGACGCACAGGACAGCACCATTCTCTATCTCTCTCTCTCACTCCACCACTCCTTACCTTTTGGCCAATTGTACTTTGGCTTCACAGTGTTGTAGTTCTGTCTTTCTCATTACATCGGTCGACCTTCCCAATTTTTATCTCTCGCACCTGCGATACAGGGCGAAAGCCCTGTCGCAGCTAGACCTATTGCTGTCGGCTCTGCTTACAAGGAGCCAAAATTGAGACAAGAGATGGGCATGCGAAGCATGCAGGAATCTGATCAGGTCGCGCGCGTGACGACGCGCTCCGATTCCGGCATGCTGTGTGTGTGTATCTATCTATCTTATCTATCTATCTATCTATCTATCTCCCCCCGCACTTACCGGGCTCTTTCCACGTGTCCCTCTCCCTCCGCAGTGGGCCAGTCTCGGTAGCAGGCTCCAATTCAGGCTCGGTGTGTCTTCTCCGGCGATCCTCAGCTTGTGCCGGGACAGCCGATGTGCACGCTCACGGCGACGGTGTCTCGTGTGCTCCCACCGCGCTTTCAGTTTCGCCCCCGGCGATCCTTCGCTTGCGCCGGGACAGCCGATGTGCACATCGTCTCGTGCGCTTACAGTTTCGCGCACTGAGACAATACCCCCGCTGCACTCCCAACGACTTTGTGGGCTGAATATTTTACAGTACCTGGAGGGAAGAGGGCCGCACTAGGTGCCTCGATTTCTTTTGTGTGCTGCGAGAGTCCTGAGCATCTTACCAGGAGCCAGTTGGAGAAATCACTAGGAGGAAGATTAGCCTGCATTAAAACATCTGGTGGGGCTCATAGGACCCACTGAAGATTGTACCGGAAATTGTACGTGTATCAACACAAGAATTTAGCTGGGCCTGCCAGTATGACAGCGGATACTGCGCAGTTATCCACAGTTTCTGTACTGCGTTGAGATTTCTTAATTTCCATGTCTTCAGAAGTTAAGTAGCCATGTGTGTAACGTATTGGAGGGCACTTTGAACAGCACACAATAGACCGCGTCCAACACTTTATACAATGCACTTTCACCAGTGCACATATGATACATCTCCTCTTTCACAATGTGTGTGCTGGTGTTAGGATATGCCACACTGACATTACATTTGAAGAATGGGGGAGTCAGGTCCTGGGACGTGGGGCTAGCTGGACCATTAATATAACTAAGTACACAGATTGCCAGCCACACACTTACTTAAATCCTCTATTTTTGAGGGAACAAACCATAAGAGACTTCCTGGTTCGTACGGGTATATCACTCAAACCCTTTTAATATTTATTTGTTTTTTATCTTTTTTTAAGTATTGATGTATGAAAGGGACACCTTATCGTTTTATACACCTTATATACAATTATTTACAATTCGCGATTATTTACAACACAAACACATACACATAACTAGTTGTATTATACAAAGTGAATAGCTCTGATATATATACACTCAAATATTCATACTACGAAGAAAAAATCATCCTTAATTCCATAAAGACCAGAGTCAAAAGTATAAACTTGATGACAATCCTAAATCAATGAACTACAGTTGAATGTAGGCAGTTCAAAAAAGGAAAAATAGACTTCAAATTAATTCATTCAGTCCATTCAACCAATAAATGGCTAATCTTTTTACGCCAACGCTGGATCATGCTCGTGATCCTACGTTTCCACCAAAAGCGAGGAATCCCTCAGAGCAGGTATGCCGAGAAGAGCAACGAGTGCCATACTCTCTCCGTCTGTGCATAAAAAGCGCGTAAAACGTTATTCTCATTATTTTCAGGCTGTAATACAAGACTGAAAATTAACTCCCATTTGGTGGAAACGTAGTTTCACGAGCATGATCCAGTAAGGTATGTTGATAACATATGTGCCCCATTCTGGTCTTAGAAAGTGAGCAAGAACATGTCATGATACCTGCGTTTGTTTTTAGATCCCGAAAAGAAAAGAAACTCAGTCAGAACTAATACCCTACCCTTGACCGGCGGCTGCTGGTTCAACAGGTAATATGAGGAATCCGATGTAGTTGGAAGCTAAACAACTGTCAGAAATGTAGCTAAAACAAGTTTTATTTTATACACTTGCAGATATCCCGTATTAAGACAGAGCCCTGATGAGAATCCGTAGAGTTGACATACCGGATTCGAAACGCGTTGGCGTAAAAAGATTAGCCATTTATTGGTTGAATGGACTGAATGAATTAATTTGAAGTCTATTTTTCCTTTTTTGAACTGCCTATATTCAACTGTAGTTCATTGATTTATGATTGTCATCAAGTTTATACTTTTGACTCTGGTCTTTATGGAATTACGGATGATTTTTTCTTCGTAGTATGAATATTTGAGTGTATATATATCAGAGCTATTCACTTTGTATAATACAACTAGTTATGTGTATGTGTTTGTGTTGTAAATAATCGCGAATTGTAAATAATTGTATATAAGGTGTATAAAACGATAAGGTGTCCCTTTCATACATCAATACTTAAAAAAAGATAAAAAACAAATAAATAATAAAAGGGTTTGAGTGATATACCCGTACGAACCAGGAAGTCTCTTATGGTTTGTTCCCTCAAAAATAGAGGATTTAAGTAAGTGTGTGGCTGGCAATCTGTGTACTTAGTTACACTGACATTACAGGCCTATTTTTCCCAGTGTACATGTTGGAGAGTAGGGGTATGTCTCATGCCCTTAGTGAGTGAGGTAAGCTCTTTGCACACCGATATTTACCCACTTGTGCTGATGCATAGCAAAGATTTGCATGCTCATATATACATTGTAATCTGACCCCAGCCTATCCGTGCATTTTATTTAACTGAACTCCCAGTCATAAGCTTTCTCGACATAAGAGTTGTAATTTTGTCCAGACATATGTTGTGCCCCACCTGCCAGATTCAACAGCTGTGTACAAGCTTCATTCTTTAACCCCTTAAGTGCTGCCTCGGTGCATTGGCCGACGGCAGCACTACCTCCCCAGTGCTGCGCACGACCATTGGACGTCCATTCAGCACTAGTTCCAATGGACAGCGCAGCACTGGGGAGGAATGTTTAATAGCATCTATGAGGTTAATGCCACTTCCCCGTGATGCTCATGAATGAATTATTTGTTGTCTCTTACCTTGTTTGTCTAACTTTGCATTTATTTCTGGTCAATAATAGAACACATTATTAACTTTCTCGGTGAAACACCTGAGGCTTCCTTGACTATCTTCCCTACTAATACACTAGCAGAGGGAAAGAAACTAAGGTGTCATGCTCACAAAGCACATTTTCCTTGTGGAGGATTTTGATAGCAGTCATTAACAAGCATTTACAATGCAATAGGTCTAGAATAGGTCTCACATTTGCGAGAGTTTAAGCTATTGGCATGTAAATGACGATGCCTTTTATTTATGTTTTAAAACCAACACATAAATAAAAGGCATTGTCATTTACAATGCCAATAGCTCAAACTCTTGCAAATGCGAGACCTATTGCATTGCAAATGCTTGTTTAAAAGCTAGGATTACTTGAAAGTGGTATATTTTACATGGGGCTATTTAGAAGTATGTGTAAAACAACTCTTAAACTACACATTTATAGTGTTGAGTTGTCTAGCATTAATGAGTACTACTGCACTACTAATAACACGATTTTTGTACTTGTTGAGCACAATCTCTTTCTCTGTGTTTGTATTGGGATTTCTGATCAATGGAGCAGTGTATATAGCAGAGGAGAGATGACTCCAGAACAAGTCAAAGGAGAGGGAATTCTCTTTTGGTTGAGCCTCGGCACGGTAGCAGCTTGACATGCTTTATCGATTGTGGATGAAGTCGCTCAAAGTAGAGATGTTTTTCAGCGCCTTTCTGAAATGCAGAATTGAGGGTTTGAGCCTAATAATTTCTGGTTGCTTTTTATTCCATGAAGGTGATTTATCAGTTTATTAAGACTTCTTTCCTGGTCTCATACTTTCAATGTTTTCCTTATTTTAATTTCCACTTTGCTTCGATGATCCCTCTTGCTAACGTCATTCGGGAAATCGGTTTACCTCCTACATGACGACGAGGTCGCTAACTAGATGGAAGCCAGTTGTCTCAAGCTCAACACTGACAAGACAGAAGAAAAGTGATCTTAGGCAAGAACACCGCACAATGAGACTTCAACTGGTGGCAGACCGAACCAGACCCTCACCAGGAACCTCAGAATAATCCGCAACTGCAGACTGGACATGACTACACAAGTCAATGCCTTCGCTGCTTCTTGCTTCCACACTTTGAAGATGCTGAGGGAGGTCTTCAAATGGCTCCCAAGCAACACTGTCACTCATGCCCTAGTCACCAGCAAGCTGGACTACAAGAACACCCTCTACACGGGGATCACCAATAAAGTCACTAGAAGACTACAAACCATCCTGACCTCGGCAGCCAGACTCGCCCTCAACCTCCCACGCAGAACTCACATCATACCACACCTTAGGGCACTACACTCGCTCCCGATACACAAACATGCTAAATTAAAAATGTAAATGTAAATTGATACTTGTATAGCGCACTACTCACCCGCAAGGGTCTCAAGGCGCTTGTACGAATACCGCTGTGGAACCCATCCTGGCTTTCCCTGTGAGGCGTCCACTCCTGGGCACCCCCAAGGTGGAGGCCAGGCATCCTTAGCGTTGTGGAGATTAAGCAAGCTATTGCCCAGAGTTGCAGAGTGGGACTCCATGATTGGAAGAGGCACCAAGGCGAGAATTATCAGGTCTGTGGAATTTTTGAGCCCAAGACCCACTGAGGCGGGGAATCGAACCCTGGTCCCGGGCTAGACTTCTGCATCAGGGGGATAGCCTTCCCGTTTAGGAAGAACATTCCGTTCCTATTACCTTGAGTACTGCAGAACTTCCAAGCAGGGTCAGAGATAGAAAAACAAAAGAAAAGAAGCAATTTTTCTGAAACCTGTTGGCCCCTCACCTATTGTGAGAGACAGCACGAATAACAAGGGCTCCTGTACAACCAGCAATTCACGATGAGTGAGCTACTACTTTACCTCAATCGAGACCGGTAACATTTGCCTTTGTTTTCTTGAGCTTAAATCGGGAGGGCGCAAACTCCGACAGTCCTATCCTCTTGTTCCCCTGGACCTACCTCTGCGTTTGTAAACCAGGTCCATTTGTTTGTGCAAGTATTATGGTAAATTACTCTTTAATGAAAATTAGCTTTCATGTTGTAATACAATGGTAACACTTGCATCAGGGAACTTAATTTAAATTGTAATTCTATTTAGATAGTGCTTACCACCCCAGATGAGGCGTCAAAGCACTTTACGACAAGTAGCAGGCTACACCGGAACCCAAAAACGATTAGTGGTGGATTAGTATTGGGAAATATGACGTCATTTGAGCGGAGGACATGCAAATCTGTTTGTTGGTTTGAATAGGATAATGGAGGAACAGAAGAAGGCAGAGTCTAGAAAGTTTTATTTGGGAGGTCATAGAGGTAGATGAGGTTTTGGATGAGTAAATGGCATAAGCATAGCATGCAACATTGTCTCTGAATTGCATTTGAAAGTAAACACTTGGTACCCTGTAAACACCGGTTTTCATCTGATAGGCAGTCATATAAATGGCATTTAATGTGAATTTTGAAATTTTTAATCACATTCTCCTCAATGTTGAGCCATGACACCCTGAGGAAGGACCACTAGCCATTCGAATCACATTGCGTTGGTAGGGTGGTGAATTTATTTCAAATGCTGCTTCACTAAAGAACTTTTTTAAACATATTTTGTTTTTTCTTGCCGAACAAATTTGCACTCGAGAGCGGAAATGTGCACTTTGCTCGTGGCATGTAAATATTAAAATGAAATCTAAATAATCAACAATTTGATAAATCCACAGCTATGCAACAAAGCCTTTTTGTGTGGGAATCTATTCAGACTTTCGTTTACATAAATGCTAGCTGCTTGGGAAGGACTGTTGCGTCATAATAAACACTAGACACTGAAATACAATTAGAGTAACTCGCAAACAATGGGTACAGTATTGTGGATTCTGTGATCATTTATATTATAGTACAATGTTCTTTTCGTTTCCTCACCCTCAACATGCTTTTTTTTTTAATACACACAAATTAATATTGCTCTGTTCTTTGATTTGTGAACGAAAACTTCTTATTCAAGGGATTAATGAGGTTTATGAACTTGGTTAATTAGGCACGTTGCCTAAAAGGCAAAGAAATTCTGGAAAACATTCTTTTGGTATGCTTAAGTTCTGATACACTGGTTTCCCATAAATGGTTCTTCGGGTCCTTTGTTTTGTTTTGACTTAATGTAAATGCACAAGCCCAATATATGACCACATTCCATCAACCCCTCAGTATATTTAAATTGATTGTTGAGGGACACATACTTAGCATTACAAAACATTTTTTTTTACGGTTCTTTGTAATAATTCCATATCGTAAAGTGATCAAATTGGGGAGAAACCACAAATGCAATATAACATTTTCGTGAATAAGTTGTGTTTTTTATTTAATTGTATATTTTCTTTATTTAGACACTTTGGAAGAACAACATCAACATCATCAAGAGAACAGCAATGGAGTTTTACGAGTCAACCTATTTTATAGTCCTTGTCCCTTCTGTGGTCATTACAGTAATTTTCCTTTTCTTTTGGCTCTTCATGAAAGAGACATCCTATGATGAAGTTTTGGCAAAGCAGAAGAAAGACTTGAAGCTCCCACCAGCTAAGATAGATAAAAAGAGAACTGACAAGAGAAAGAATAAGAGAAAAGAAGCCCACAATGGGCACCTTCACGAGTCCGACTCTGAAAGTGCTGCGCTGGAGTTTGATTTGATGGATGCCCTTCCTGTAGAGGAAGAACACACTGTTCCTGTTACCTTGAGTCCTGCAGAACACCCAAGCAGCCTCAGAGATAGAAAAAAGAAGGAGAAGAAACAATCAAAACTTGTGCAGGAGGAGACAGCGGTTGGCGGATCAAAGTATACAGGCAAAAAAGTAGAATCCATTCCTGTTGCAAAGCAGCCAACTCCACCACTGGAAGCTACTGGATCCAAGAAAAAAGCTGCGCAAAAGAAGCAGACACAGACCAGAGGTATTTCATATTGCAAATCTTAATGTGGAATTAAGACACATGAATAACAAAGCTAATATTGTGTCTACAATTCTCTTGTTTGGAACCATTTTTGTATCTAGTTTTTCAAGTTCTGGTTTTGTCTCCGTGCAACTGAGGTTTGCAGAAATAGAATTGGCTCTGAAACCCATTTGAAATTGCCTTGTTGTGTACATGTTATTGTGTTAGTACAATACTGATACATACATTACATTGGAAAACAGTGAGTTATCAAGGAAGATCCCCTTCACATCATGACAGATAAAAGGTTAGGGGTACGTTTACGTGGTGTAATTTCTTTCCATGGTGCAACAATCCTACATCACGTAGACCCTATTGGGATTCACTCTAAATCTGGTTGGGAAGCAATAATTGCTACTCCTGCCTTTGCCCTGTTCTGCTGTGTCCCCTGTCCCTTCACTTAATGAATGTCTATTAATACAATCACGGGCTTCCCTGGCACTTTTCAGAATTATGTGTTACCCAGCCACTTTTAGTGTGCTTTTATGGATGTCTTTTGTCTGTTTTGGCTGCTAATGCCAATATGATTGTGCCCCAGGTGCTAACCTCTGTTCTTCCCATCAGTTGTTTTTGTAGCCTAGTTAGTGTTTCATTTTCTGCCTCTCCACCCATATCTTTGGAGTTTACCCAGCCAATTGTTTATGGGAGATGCCCCTGTCCATGTTGAATCTTAATGGTCGCAACTAGTTCTTTACTCTGAAGAAGCCCAGAGAAGCCGTAGGCTCACGTACTAACAGGTAGACAGAAAAGCGACAGACTTTCAGGACCCTTACTTACATTTGCTCATTCTGAACGTGCATTGGATGTACCCTTGGTTCATGGTGGTAAACAATCACAACCAGGGTGTAACACCACCATTTTTGTCTCAGTGTTGTTTCTAGGATGTTTGCAAATATCAATTTTCCTGGGGCAGTGGTTCCTGTCTCAGCAGATGGTTCAAAGACACCCAGGAATATCTCATTCAGACACCCAGTGTGGGTGCTAACTTTACTCTGGCACTAAATCTAGAGACCCTGGATATGTATTTACAGGCCATACTTCAGTTTTAAGTTCAAAGGGCTAAATCTGACCTAGAGCCTGACAAAGGCTTTCCCTGTTCGGGTGGTCTACGAATGATGAGATCCAGTTGGTAATGGTCAGTGCTTTCAGAACTGGACTCGAAACCAAAATCAGCCCTGGCAAAACTGTTATTCATGCCTGAAGGACCCTATTAATGTCACGTATTCTTGCAGTTTGGTGCTGGTTTAAATGCAAGCCAATCCTAATCTAAAATCAACCCCATAACCTGAACCCCACTGAAAAATGTCACAGTGGCAGAATCGCCATTCCAGTCCTGTACACTGCCATTATTACAGGCCTCCTCTGCTTCAATAAACATGAGGGCACAACTTGTCTCCATACCATTAGCCACAGTGTTGAGACAAAATTCCAAGAAAACCTCAGGCTTTCCAGTTAAGCAACTTTTCTATGGGCCACACCTTATGTTCGTTGTCCACATCATTGGAACTGTAGGCATTCCCGAGGTGGTTTAAGGTCAAGTCCTGAAACTTGAACACATCTCAGACTACCTGTGTCTGATCTCCATTTTAGACAAAGCTCTGCTACTTGCCTGCATATTTTCACCCCCTCTTCCCAAATATTTCCCCAGCTGTCGTACCTTATACAATGTAATGATGGATAGATATGTGTAAGTAAGTAATTTTATTGTTTTAGGTTAATTAAAACCATTACAAAAGTACATTGATAACTCATACCTTCGGATAAAAAGATTTTTAGAAAAATATATTATTTTTAAAACAAGAGAATTTTGATAAAAACAGTTTGGTGCAGGTGTGAGGTCCAAGTGTGGTGTCTTGGCCAATATTCAACTAGTCCGGTCTGGTGCCATCTTCCAGATTTTTTAGTTTCAGTTCCAGACATTTCAGGAATTTGACCATCTTCCCATTTAATGGGGGAAGGCCTGGATCGAAGCAAGCAAGAGCCGCTTGTCTGCATGTGCGGATTTTTAGTTCATTGAAGGCCGTTTTTAACAGGGCTACTCTTTCCTCTTTCAGCCTTGGGCAGGTGCATAGTAGATGTTCGAAGTCTTCATACTCTGCCCCGCACAGCCTGCATTTTGTCCCCCAACCCCTTCTCAGCCATGGTTGCAGATGCGGAATACAGGGTAGAATCCCTAGCCTATGTTTTAAAAAGGCTTCTTTTGATTTCCTGCCATACCCCAGACCAAAGTATGCTTGTAACCCAGGCGATTTGTATGTGGACAAAGTCATCCATGCGTGTCGCCTTTGTGAAAAGGTCGCTTTATCTTCCAGGTGCGATTGATTTTTTTATGCTCTTGTTTACAACACGCTTGAATTGCACATGCGGTAAAGGAGTTTCCCATAGTTCTTTTAGACCTGTGATAGTCAGGGATTCCTCTAGGAAAGTTTTCGCCGGCAGTTGAAGAGAGCTGCTTAGGTCTAGCCATAGCAGGTGGTTCAGTGAATTTTCTGGCGAGTTCTTTATTTTCTGCCAGCACTTTATGTATGAACCTCTTCTTGCAAGCTTTTGGGAGGTCAGTCCAAACTCTAACCGGATCTGGGCTTGTGAGGTGTAGGTTGGCAGATTAAAGAGAAGTCGGTAGGCCTTTGCAATGGTTGTGTCCAGCAATTTCTCATCTATGCCTTTTAGAGCCTCACTGCCGTATGTTATAGATGACTCTAGCTTGACTTGTGCCACACGGAGCAGTGGAAGTAGAGTGGGACCATTCAGATTAGACTTTAGCTGTTTAAGCGTGGTAGCTATCAGCATCCCTTTCCTCTTAATTGCCTCTAGTTGGTTCATAAAGCGTCCTCCTTTATCGAACAATATTCCAAGGTATTTGTACTCTGAACGATAGATACGTGTAATGTTTCAAATCCATACCCGCAAATTCTGCACTCTTTTTGCTGTTTGAAAACTAGATCCCCGGAAACCATTATAGCAGCCAAAAAACACAACCTGATACATTATGGAAATGTTTGAGGAACCAAGATTAGTTTGTATTCAAAATTCTTCGCTATCGCAAATTGAGTTTAGGATTCCTTTGTAAGTCACACATTATTCTCATACTATTCCTTTTTTGGGGGTCCAAGTGTAAGAGTGCTAAATTCAAATATGATGAGCTCAGGTGTTTTTAAATGTTGTTTTGCTCATTTTCCATATCTGCTGTATCTAGATGTGTTTACCTTGCTCTGCAGCATTATTTCTGAATGTATGTACCCATAACAAGTCCTTACTTAGTAAGGGAAAGCTCTAAATGTATGTGTGAATGATCAATTTTTGATCTTCCATCAAACGCACAATCTGTGCAAAGCACATTGTACTATATCAAATCTTAGTTGTGCTAAATCACTTGCCCCATCCCCTTTCACATGGTTACCCATCTCCCCATTATTAAAGGATGCAAATTTGCATGCTTCACTTTATTATAAACTCCTACTGCTGCACTGTGTAGACAAAAATTTAGATTTATGATGTCCGCTTTGTTTCTAATGGTTTCTAGTGACCTTCTGCTGTCACCAACACCCCATTTAACCCTAGGCTCAAGTAATTGTTCACTTGTGCTTTGTTCACCCACTAATAAAACTGGTTTTGTTGATGTTACGCCCCAGGACAACTGTTAACCAAATAAGTTTAGAAATCACTAGGAAAATAATTGCTACTCAAAGCGAAAAGTTGACCTAGATCAATGGGGAGACACAATTTCTTTAGACATTTAACCCAAGTCTGTAATGTGGAATTATTCTCTGTTTGTGGTGCACTGGGCTCATTCTGCCATTTTATATATTCCCAGAACTTACTTGTCTCACTTTCCTTGACCATTACACAGATTACTCCCAGGATTGGACAACATCACTCAATCTATTTTGCTGCCTCCTTTCCAATGGAAATTCAAGATTAAGATTGCATACCCGGAGAAGAAATTCTTTGTGAACTTCCATTGTCTTGGTGTATATAGGCTCTGTTTAGGGCAGGCATGTGGAGCAGATGCCTGCAATTACTTCTTTTGAGAGTTGGTCTCTGATCAATGGTTTGCGACCATAGTTGCTTTCAGAACCTAATGATGCAGAATATTGAGACGCGGAAAGACATGGGAATGCCCATTTCACTTCTGTGACCTTTCTATTTACAGAAAGTTGCGAAGTGTACCTTTTGTGGGTAGCCGGGGATTTTGAGCCCTAGCTCAGACGGAATGTAGGGAAACCTACCAAACATAAACCTTTTTGAAAAGTAGACAACTAGTGCATTCCATTCTGTGGATCCCAGAAGGTTACGAGGACTCCCATTGACACTGGTTTAATCATTTTTTTGCTGGCAGTAGGCCCAGCCACACAAGTGGGGCAGTGTTTTTATTGGGACAGGTGGAGTATCTCTGGGCGGTAGGAATGTTGTCTATCCCGCCGGTCCCCAAATTTTTCCATCCCAGAAATGTAACGAAAACGTGTGAGGTTTGCAGGGTATTTTTGGTACAAAAACAATGTGGGATTCATGCGAAGCACACCACCCTGGAATTTCCTTGTTTAGTTTTCAAAAATGGCTGTGGTTGGTAGGTTTCCATGGGTGGTGGTCGATCACAGCCCTAAATACCGTAGATACCTCTGTTGCTGATCTCCTCATCCTGGGACTTTTGTGTGACTGTCTCTTAGCCCACCCACATAAGTGTGCTACCTTTTGTTATTTATTTCTTTGTTTTAAACCTATTTTATTAGCATTTAAATATCAGTGGTACAAGTGCCTTTCTTGTTCACAAGTTGTGTGGTACCTTTTGTTATTGGGAGACGTTTGGGAACTCAGGGTGGTAGGAAAATTGTGGATCTTAAATGTTACCCACCAGGGAAAATCTTCCATTTCAATTATTTATTCGCAAATCCCCTGCCCCCACTCCACCCCTCTGGGGTTTGGCAGATTTTCTCAGATCCCCGCCCCAAAAAAGACAATTACTGGTACTAGCGGTTTCCTTTTCTTGGATCGTGGCAAGACCATGATCTGCAAGCAGGAAAGTGGTTGAGGAAGGCATCCTTGGAAAGGGGTGACTCCTCTTTCCAAGGATGTATCCCTCATCCGTGGGGAGGCTGTTTTCGGCCTAAACTCCCCGCTAGAGGCGGAGAGAGCACTCCCCTACTGCCCCTCGTTGCTGCAGTAGGGAGTCTGCGACATCAGCACACCATATAACAGATCGCTGTTGGGTGGTGGTGCGGGAATGTGGCTGGAGGGAGCAGCCTCCCTTTATTAAAAACGTAAGAATCCTCCTGTACAAGTACCGGAGGTTCCTTTTAGAGCCGCCTCAGTGTTGGCCAATGGACACACTGGTGAGGCTAAAAGGGTTAAGAAGCCGTTCATGAAATAGCAATTCCTTTTATCTCTAACTTAGACCTTGTATTGGCTAAATTAATCTTGGGATAATTCACATTAGAATTGAATTGTGTATTCTGCAATCAAAGCAGAGTTGGTGTTATCAAAACCAGTCAGGGCCTGGCTCCATCATCTAAGAAGAGAGACAGCCACCATCACCCCTTTTATGAGGGCCTCTTGCGCCATATCCATAGCATGTGCCAGTAGGCTTGAAAAACTTAACAACTTGTCTTGGTCCTGCTCCAGTAATCTTTTCAGTCCAGTACTATTTGTAGGTCTCTGCCATATCAGAACAAAAAAAACTACTTAAGCCAGGATGGATCCAGATTATTTATATACACTCCTTGCCCTCATAAAATGTGGCGGATCCCCTCTTTAGTGTAATCGGCAATGTGCGCCATGGAACACCAGTCTGCATGACTGGGGTGTCCTATTCAATTTAGACTTGACATATCTTTCCCCTGTGGATGCCTCAACACACCCTTGACAGTTTTTTTTTATATTCGCTCATCAAATCCTCCCAAACATAATGTTCCTCTTCCAAATCCTGTTTCTCAGGATGGTTTGTGCACTCTTTTGTGCTCCTAATGACACCTTTACATAGAGAGCTGCCATGGGCACCCTTTATTTAAAAGGTGCATCTACCATCTTCCCTCACTATATTACACGTTTCTTTCTTATTTAATTAATTTAAATGGTTAGTTTACTACAGGCGTTTTATCATTCTTTATATTTCTTGTACCTTCCTCCGAAAGTGACCACTATTCTCATTTAAGACATTACTCCTTTTCATTTGACCTAATTCCTTTGAGCTGATTCCTAAAGTGAACTATTTTCCTTTGTACCAGATGTATTGTACCAAGTTACTAGTTACGTTAGCACTTGTTTCCTCCATCTTGAGCATTTCTAATACACTTCCTGTGCACTCTAAACCTATTATACCTCACAACATGCTTTCTCTTTTAAGACATTTCCTCATTTCTCAATCAATATATCTGAGTGCATTCGTGCATCTCACGCAGCTGTTTTTTGACAGCTGCATGAACTGGTCATGTTGCTGTCTCTTCTTTCTTCCTCTTGATATATGGTCTTATCTAACCAAAATGGCTACCTAGTCTCATGATATCTGTGAGATTTTGGAAAATGTCATGACATCTATACTTCACTAAACTGGCCTAAACGGTAAAACACTTGTGCTTTATCGCATGCACCGCAGAAACCTTGCAATCAAATGCTCACATGTTCTCTGTTAAACGTGCTTTTTTTCAAAAGGAAGTATTTATTTTCATATGTTCTTTTCCTACATATTTTGCTTTATTTATCAATTATAAAAATTAATGAAAACCCTTTATTTGCAATTTCAGGTTTGAAATTTGTTATATTAAGTCAAAATAAAGATCATCTGTTAATGCTAACAAACCCTTACTAAAATTGCCATCGTGTCCCCTGCCGAATGCTTCCACACATTGGAAGCAGTAACCTACATCCTTTATGGCACTGCACCTGTTAGCACCCCTTTTTTCTTCTTTTATTTGTTCTAATCAAAACTTATCCAGTTACCTCAATTGGTAAGGGTTAAGGCACTTGACTGCCCAGGAGTAGTTTTCAAAGAGTGAGAATGTTGGGCAGCATGGTTGTTATGCACCAAGAAGGATGATACAAATTTCATGGTTGCTAAACTGTTATATTTTGTTCTGTAAAGTGCTGTGCAAATGAGTGCCAATAAAGAGTTCTGCATAATGCTAGTCTCTATTTTTACCATCAAGTTCCATGCTCCCTGTCCTATCTTGCAGTTGGAGGAATTCTACAAATGTAAGGACTTATGTGGCGGACCTTAGCATTGACAATCAAGTCCTACTTACATTATTGAATGTCAGAGGATTTTATGCATATCTCCCTGTTTTTCAGCTTTTATCATCTTCCCCTCCATAGAGGTTGACATGAGATTTCTTTCACAGTTTAGACCAGATCTTAATTTTTTTTATAAAGGTGCCTTAGAGCCTTTCCCATGTCACATTTACACTAAGTCATGTACTCCAAATTTTTTTTTTTTTTTATAGAAAGAATGATTATTGGTGCCCTTTTTCGACTGTTTTACTTCTCAACAAATTTAAGACTGAATGCTTAGTGAAGGAGTGTTCATTCCTTGTAGTGGATCTCCATAATGCTTACTTTTTTCTCTCCAATTCTTCTGCATCACTAAAAGTGGTTTCAGTTGGAGACATAATAACTCTTATGAAATGAAAACAACATTTCTAAAGTGCAACAATTATCCGAAGGTATTTAGGCGCTGAGCCAAGCTGAGAAATCTAATGTGTTATGGAAAGGTGATGAGAGGCCATTTATTTAGTGAAAAGCCATGTTTTTAAATTCTTCCTGAATTCCAGTAGATTTGCTTTGTTTTTTACTTCTGTGGGGAGCGAGTTCCGCAGCCTCGTTACCCCCTCCTTCCCCAGTTAACTCCTTTGAATCTGGGTACTACAAGATTTCCACTTGGGGATGAGTGCAGTGAACGTGCTAGAATGTAACGTTGGAAATGTCTTAGATAATCTGGGGCAAGGCCTTGTTGCGCTTTGAAGGCTATGCAGAGCGCTTTAAATTGATTGCATTTACCAATGGGAAGCCAGTGTAGTTGGACCAGAGCTTGAGATGCAGATTTAAGTTTCGGGGTACCTAGTAGTAACCGCGCTGCCGTGTTCTGCAACTTGTGCAGAAAACGTTTTTGAATATTAATAAAAGGAGCATTACAGTAGTCTACTTTAGAGGAAATGAGGGCAGTGACTATCGTTTTTTGCAAGCTTATTGGAAAATAGGGCTAGACTCTTCTGAGGATTTGAAGATGTAGAAACCAGAGGAGGTGGTGTGATTTATCTGTCCTTTGAAGGCCAGCTTGGTGTCAATGATTACTCCCAAATTGGGTTCTCCGTTCTTGCGGCCACCAGTTACGGGACCAAAAAGAGGGGTTATTACCGAACAGTAGAACCTCAGTTTTTGAGGAGTTCAGCTTCAGGCAGTTATTGTGCATCCAATTACCAATATGGATCATGCAATCATTAAACTGAACTTATGTGACTTGTGGATTACTTGTTACAAACACGATCTGCGTATCGTCCGCATACGAGACCAGCGCAAACCATAGGCTTTGATTAATTCTGCAAGTGGGGTGACATATAGATTAAATAGGGTGGGATTTAGGGATGAGCCCTGAGGCACCCTGCACAACAGTGAGAAGGCTAGTGATGTAAATTTCCATAAGGAGACTGTTTAGATTCGATCAATTAAGAAGGAATGGATGAACTTGAGCGCATTTTCTTTGATGCCAATCGATTCAAGTCGGTCAATTAGGAGCGTATAGTTAACTGTGTCAAACGCAGCCAAAAGACCTAATAGGATCAGGGCTGCGTTTCCCCCACAATCTATTGTCTTTCTGACTTCCTCAGTAGCTGTTATCAGTGCCTGCTCTGTTTGCTGTGGTGACTACGTAATCCAAACTGAGTTGAATCAAGGCTCTTATCAAAAGTAGTCAGATCGGGATTAACCTGCTTTTTCAACCAATATGGGCGGAAATAAAAATCGAGTAATGGGCCTATAATTATTTGGGTCGCCAGCATCAAGGTTGTTTTTTTTTTTTTTTTAAGCAACAGAAGGACAACCCCATCTTCCAGTCTTTTGGAAAGTAACCTGCCCCAAACAGATCGTTACAAAATATTTGTAAGATGCGTGGCTATTACCTCAGGAACCAGATGGATTATTCTGGCTGGGCAAGGGGCCTGAGGTGAGCCAGATTTAACTTGATTTAAAAATGTTAACGTCTGGTCTGCTGTCTATGGCCCAAAGTGAGATAGAGTGTTGGTACTGGAGCTGTATGTGCGTCTTGACAGTCTTTTATTTAGGACAGCTGCTTGCTTAGTGTCTAAGGAGTCCTACATTGACTTGACTTTATATTGAAAGTAAAGTGCTAACTTGTAGCAGAATTGTTGCCTGATGTTGGGCTTTTCTGTTTCAGGAAGTTTCGATAATTTCTGAACTGTTGCAAACAATTCCTTTGAGAAGTTTTTTTGCTTCTTCTATTTTGTGGTGAATTAACTCTTTTTCTCAGTTTGAATCCGCTTTTTATAAGTTTGTATATTAGTTTTATAAATCTTTGTCAGCTGTTTTGTAGTCAAGCCTCCATTTACGTTCAGATCTCCTGCATTCTTGTTTTTTGAACCTTGGACACTTGTGGCACTTAGTCCAGATCATGCTCCGGCCAGTGGACCTGTTGCCAGGTGATATAGACTAGGTCCCATGTGACCCCGATTTTCTAATGAGGAATCCTTCATCTGAAATCCTGGTAGTACAGGTGTCAACTTATAAGGTCACTCCTAATTCCTTTGTAACAATCCTCCGGATAGACTTGAAGTTTCCTGATGGTTTGAGTAAGAGAATGTTCTCTCTGGCTAGTTTAGCCTTAAGTTCTTTGAAGGAAGTGTGCCTTCTGGGCATGGACACCTATCACCTATGCTTTATTGGACATGACCAGCAAGAATCTTGCTGACTATTAAGGAAGACCTTAGGGGCTTGCCGGCTTTAATGATAAATAATGGCCAGGACATGTCGAAGGTTATCCTGCGTGCTGGCTTAGACACTACAGACTGTGTTGGCAGCAATTTAGTGCTTAGAAGGCATGCTTGAATGTGACCAGCAAGGTTTTTTAAGTATGTTCAAGTGTCACTTAACGACATACCCTTTGATGACACTAGATTATTTTGGAGAGAAGACTGATTTGGAATTTGAATGATTTTAAGGACAGTTGAGCTACAGCATAATCTGTGAGACTCTTGTCCCTTAGAAAGTAGTTCCAACAACAGTATAGGAGGTTTAGGGGTTAAACCGGGTTGCTAGCCTACGGCCCACGCCAGCCCTGCCAAACTGTGCATCCAAAGCAGGCCCAGTTCTTCCAGGACAAAGGTTATGGTGGTTGCCGAGCACCCGATTGCACTATCCGGGGGTCAAAGTTGCCATTGAGTGTGTGTCTGCTTTGAAAAAAGAGTGGTGCTGTTCGCTCTACCTGCTCATACCGAAGAAAGAATGAGGTCTGAGGCATATTGTACCTCCGCCCTCTGAATGCCTTTCTATAGAAAAAACTATTTAGAATGCTCACAAATTCTCAGATCCTGTCGCAGCTGCCGCGGTTCCTCTGGAAAGACACTATATGAAATTTAGAAGAGTTCTCTTTTTGCAAGACTGTCATTTTTTAAGTCTTATTTTGGACATTTGGAGACTTTTACTTCAATGTCCCTGATTTAATCTCATCCCCGGAATTTGCTTACTATTGGAAGTATTTTAGGGAATAAAGATATAGCTATCTGGATCCTTTGCATGGTATATGGTCCTCCTTTATGTGGTTTATTAGGAGGGTTCCAGTAAGGATAATAATTAATGCTACATTTCCCAGAGTAGTCATGTGATGGTATTTTATATTTCCTTCTAGGGATCATCAAATGTATATATTGTTTTCCCTAACACCAAATTCTTTAGTGGGAAACAGGGTTATTCTTTAGACTTTGTACCAGTAGTACCCTTCATTTATATACTTTTCTTTTGTTTAATCGATACACACAGACACTTCCTTAGTGGCCTGAGAGGGAACCAGAGGAAGTACCTAGGCTAAGGAAGACAATTTCCCCTTCACCCTGAGTACTGATGCAGTCTGAAACTTTTTCCAGATAATCAGGTGTTGTCTGTGTTCATATGGCATTGCAAACTAGGTTCTGGGCTCACAACTTGCTCCTATGCGATTGCACAATCTCAGGAAGAAACGAAGAAACATTTTTGTGCCAATAGCTTTACAGATCCTTTCTGGTCTCAACCCAGGAAACTGGACCGGGCCCTTGGACGTGCATTTTTCATGGACTAGTCCCGCAATCCACGAGACTATATCTGCAACTCACTGTGAGGTTAGAATGCTTCAATTTACCATGCTCCACTTCTGCCTCTGCTTGGCCCCTCCGGTGACGGCGGTGGTCACTGCCAACCTTCGGAGGTTTCAAATACATATACTCCTGTACCTTGATGGCCAACTACTCATGGCGGACTTGCTGCTGTCAGTCGTGCATCACCGTGGGACAACAGTCGACTTCCTGACAGCCTTGGTGTTTTCCCCATGCAGAGGGTTGCTTTCAGTGGAGCGGTCCTATACATGGTGGCTTTCAAGGCCTTAACACTGCTGCACCAAGTCTGGCATGTTAAGGATATGATCTTGATATTTTGAGCCCAGTACTGTGTCTTCGTGAGTAAAGCTCTAAGGCTTCCTGAGTACCTAACAGTGTATCCACCTCCCCCAATATGCCGAATGGCATATTTGGGTCCTGCAGTGGAATATTAAGTTTCAGTTGTCCGAGCATTAGTGCTGCCTCTACAGAGGCTCACTATTTTCTGCGGTGGCAGACAGGTGCCAACCTGACCTGCAGCAGGCCACAAGTCTTTCCCCACCCAGACTTCACTGATGTGACGGATGCTTCGCTGATGGATTGGCAGGGTGACTTGAAGGGGCCTCTGATCTCTTACAGAGAGCCATCTCCATGTCAGTCTTTTGGATCTTCAGACAATCCATCTGTCTTAAAACCTTCCTGCCTTCAGTCAAGGGGAAGGTGGTGCAGGTCCTCACGGACAACATGGATCCTGGATCCAGGGCCTGTGCCTAGAGGCCCTGCTTCTCACCAGCAGAACACTGTCCGGTAACCAACCATCTAGTAGGTCCCTAACTGCCAGGGCAGACGAGGTGAGGAAACATCTGCTGGGGAATCAAAAGCGTCATCTCCACCCCCGGATGGGAGGGGGCATCCTTACTCAATGGGGAGTACCCTGGTTAGATAGGTTAGCCACCCGCGAGTACTGGCAGTGTCAGGACTATTGCACACTTGAGTTTCCTTTACGGATGTCACTGGGCAGCGCATTCCTACTGCGCAACCTATGTGAACATTCCTGAAAAAATCTTCAGATCCTTTATGGTGCCTGGTGATTTTCTTAAAATGAGGAATCTGTTGTTGGATTATGTGCTAGAAAGAGCATTACTGAAGTTAACTAACTTGTTGCTCTCTTAGTGTCTTTGGTTCCTTCGTTGTTAAATAGGCAGTGATTGCCCGATATTTGTCTTCTGTTATAAAAATGGATTAGTGTTTTAGTGTGCTTTTTGTGTTTTTATTAGATGACTCTCCACCTGTCCAAGATCCAAAGGTTGAACCATTTGTTCCTGTTATGAAGAAGCATGACCCTTCAATCTTCCCTATGGAGACAAAACAGCAAGAAACTGGAGTAAGCAAGAAAAAGAATGCTGTGAAGAAACAAAAAATTGAAAATGGTGAATTCTGTTTATTTTTTTAAAGTCTTAAAGGATTGCTATTGATATACATTAATGTTTCAATTTGTTTTTGTGATATGTAGTGCCTCTAGTACCCCCTCTTCTTCCTGATCCCTTCATGCATACATAAGTGAGGGCTCGTTGTTTAGTTGTGGGAATCTTCTTTGATGTTGGTGCTCATGAGGAAAAGCTTAAAGAAAGGTCTTTGGACTGTAAACCACTTGTATTATAGGATAATACTTTGCACAAATATTGTCTTAGCTTGGATTGCAGACTCCTAATGGCACTGGCTGCAACTTGATATCTTTCCCAATGTCAGCAAGTAGTCTTATTATATGACGAAGCTGTAAGTTTGTGGAGATTCAATATCCATTTTGATTCTTTTTTTTTTCTTTAAACTTCATCTGAAAGCTAAAGAGTGCGGCATGCACAACATTGTATTAAGAATGTTGTTTTTTTAAAATATATTTACAAATATTTCTTGAACAAAAAGTAAAGATTAATATATCTAAAGTTAGAAAGACCTGATGATAATGGTTGTGGACTGATGCAATCCTGAAACAAGCTCCATCTTATTATCTGATGTCTTCTTGATGCCACTCTAAACTTCTTATGCTTTGGTCAAAACCATTCAAGAGATGGTACACCTGGTTGATTCATGTGCTTGAATTATTCTCCATCAGAGTGGAAATCCTCCATTGTCTGTGTTCAAACAACAGTGTTCCCAGGCACTCTGGTAACGTTGCTTCAGCCAAGCAATTTGTTCAAACTCTTCACCTCGTGATAAGAACCAAACTCTGTTCAGTTAGGCGAAGAGATTTTGATCATACTCCATTCGGAGGCTTCTAGAGATTAGATTTTGTACGACACGTCAAAGTATGAGGATATCCACAGAGCTTTTCTCTTTACTTCAGATTTGGTGTCTTTTCTTCCAATTACCTTTAACCTAGGGCTTGTTGGCTGTAAATTATCATCCCACCATCAGCTTCACAAAGTAAAGAATAATTTTTATCGCCTTGTTTCTCAGGGGATGAGCATAGCATCAAAGCATATTAAATAGTGGCTGATACACCATCAAAGGTCAAGAACTCCCTCTTTAGGCTTTGTCACTTGTATTGAAATATTTGCCAAAGACCACAAAGATATTGCATCTATTGCCTTTACCCTTTCCTTTCTGTACAAAAACATTTCAGGGAAGACACTGAGATGGAAAAGGTGTTCTCTGTTCATATTCAAAAGTGCCTCTTTGGTTGATGAGTCAGAAGATCCCCTGCCGTGCCTGTTTCAAAGTTAGCAAAGAAAAGAACATTGGAATTTGTGAGCTTCAATGAAAATAGTTTAACCTCTTTCAAAGTAATTCTATGTTCATTATCTTCCAAATCCACTGCTTCTGCAGGTAAAGAACCAACCACCTTTTTCTGGGAACAAATTGCTGGAAAATGAAAAGTTGAAGCCATCTAAAACATGGACGATGGCCCACGGCACCTGCGCAGTAGTCACTTTGTTGATACTGGACATTCAGATTATTGCACCTAGTCTGCTACAGTGGGCAGTGCGACTGTCACTCTAAGACAAACAGTGGCATTATGTACTGCGTTTCCTTAATAAGATAACTGAAAACTCTCAAGCCCTAAAAAGTTTATCTTGAAAGTGGGAATATGGAGTTACTGTAATTGATAACTTGATAGATGAATCTTCCACCACCTTCTGTCAGTTGCTAAAGAAGATGTGACAAGGATTTGTTGATTGTTGCTCAGCACATCCTATCCACCAGAAGTTGTGAATACTGAATTTGCCTTTTCATAGACTGTGTAATTAAAATTGAGGAGATATTACAATATATAAAGGTGGTCAAGACCCACACACCATACTATATGTACAGAGATAGCCACATAGACAAATGGGCAGCTGTCAATCACAATCCTCCATATTTCTTCATCGCAACCTACAACTTCAATTACATAATTTCAGTAAAACAGGCCCCATATGGAAAGGAGAGGCCAGTTGGAACAGAGACATATAGTAGCCTCATCTACTATGTAGCCGAACCAAGCCAGAAGAAACGGACTCTCCCTGGGACCTGACTCTCAATGGGAATCCCTCAGTACTCAGACATGCTGATTGAGGAAATGGGCCCAGAAGCTGCTGATTTCCATACCTTTGCCTGAGCCAGCACCACTAGGAGACTTAATCCTGTAAGTGGCATTGCATTTCAGTGACCATGCCTACTTCAGAAAATGATCTCTGATCGATTAAAAAGTGTTCCAAAATGACCTAAGTTTTGAATCACACTGAAATGGAAAGTTCTAGCATACAAAGGAACATGAGACAAAAAGCTTGTATATCAAGGGACCTCTATTTCATTGGAAATTATGCAGCTCATCAGTGTTAGGCCCAATTTAAAGTGTTCTCAGTTTACATAGCCGCAGTGCCTTGGCTCATCTTAAGCGTAGTTATTTAGCTCTTCTCCGTGAGTTGACTTCAGTGTGCTTAAAAATATGGAATAAAAACTTCAACTTTTTGGGATGCATTTCCTGATAGTGTGGTGGGAGGTGTATGGGTACAGTTTTGAGTATTATATTCTGATAGATGTGTTTGAGGCGTGGGGGTGTTGTGCCTGCTTTCCCGTAAACTTGTTTTATTGATGTTGCTCATGCTAAGCATGAACTGTTTTGTAAAATTTACCTTTGGATTTGTGTATGATTTCTGGCACAGTTACTCCGCCTTGTATGATCATATTTCATCTGCCTTTTAACTGTCTATTTTTAGTGTTTTATGTGGGAATTCTGGCTATATCATAAGTTAGCCTTCTTGGCGATACATGCTGGTGGTGTTTTTTGTTTCACACAATGTTTAAAACATTTTTGGTACAGAGTTGATTTATATGGTGCCTAAGTGGATGACTGCTTTAACCCCCATCAGGCACCCTACACACCCTGGTTTTTCCCAAGGTGATACATTCTCTAAACTTTCTAGGGGCACAGAGGTCTGTTTTCCAGAACCTCTAGCACGGAGGACTCAGTCAGTGCGCCTCCTTGAATGAGAAAACCATTTGTACTGCAACAATAGCACAACCCACTGATCTATATAAGATGGACATGCGTTTTAGGTAACAGTCAATATATGGGACATTATAGGTATAATTAGTGGCACTCTGAAATCTTCTTTCATTACGGAATAACACACTCAAGAACATGCAGGATACCTTAAAAAATTTATTTTACATCAAAAATCTAGTCTAGTGAACACTATATGAAATGCAACCGCAAATGAGACAAAATAGCAGCAGCAACGCTCTCAAATTGTGAATATAAGGCACAACATTATGATTGTGGTTATAAATGTATAGCAATCTGAAAGGCCAAGATAGCATACGCCTTTCTATGAGCTCCCACCTGGCTCCGATTTACCCTTACTAACTTTGTGCTGGCGTGCCCAGCTGGATGCCCCAACACAACCCACACTCCTGGTGGACCGCATGCCACTGTAGTCAAGTTAGCCTAGCTGATATGGGGTGATACCCAGAAACCAGTCCCAGGATTCTTATTTCTGGTCCAGGGAGGAGCTGGCTTTACAGTTCGGGCTGGACTGTTCCCATGAGGAGCAGGGTCAAGACTGATTTGCATATGGCTGGTTCTAAACTGGGGTGGCATAGTGAGCAAAAGAACAATGGATTTAACCCAGATCTCTTGACTTGGGGTGAGTGTTTTATTTTTTCTGCATTCCGTCCATCACCTGTTTACCCCCAGTCCTTACACAAGTACAGATTCTTATAGAATACATTCTTACTGAAAAAACAAGGGCCAACCTGTTATGCATAGAGGTCTGCTAAATATTGACATACCAGTATCATTTATATGCAAATTCGCTCACTCTTTCACCTCTGAATACATTTTGATGTTCCAAACTTCACCTCTTTAGGGTTTGCAGAAATTAATCTCTCAATTCTTCTAGTTGCAGGTTTGGTCGATGAACCTCTTATTCATGCAACAACTTATATCCCATTGATGGATAAAACGGAGGTGAATCCTGCAATGGAGAAGAAGGAGGTGACTGAGCTGGAAAGAGGGGATATTTCTGAAAACATCCATAAAAGCAGTGGAAAGAAACAAAAAAATGAAACTGAGATTGCTAATGGAAAACATGGCGGAAGCAAGAAAAAATATGGTGAACATGAACAACAGCAGATCCTTTTTTATTGTGTCCGTTATGATTCTGTTTTCAGTGAACCCTATTTAGATCTTATTTGGAGTCTTCAAATACTCTTAAATTAAGATTCTTAATGGTACATCGGAAATAGGTGTTATATTGCCTTTTTTCTTATATGAACGTGTTGTGTGTCTGCCATGTAATTATGGTTTCTCAAAGGAATATTTTCCAAACAGTTAGTTCACTTTTAAACATTTTTCTTTTTTGAAGTTTTCTCAAACAATGTTTTTTTCCACAGCGTCTTTTGTATGTTTTGGTTCTCTCATGAGGAAATCTTCAGATAATGCTGTTTAATTGTCGTTACTCTTTCACTCTAGAAAATGCTGAAGTAAAATTTAAGGACTTTTTACTGAGCATGAAGAGCATGGTATTTACAGACGACGAGGCCCATAGTATCCTAGATCTACTCAAAGACAAATCCAGTATTGTGCATGATACCTTACAGAAGGTAAGTAGGTGTTTTTTTACTTTTCTTTATCCACTTTGGAAGATAAAACATAGAAAATCAAATACACTTTGTTTTTTGTCCTATTTCATTTCCCAAATGGTTTCCACCTTTTTAAATCCAGTGATTGTATTGTACTTTATAGCTAAGATCTGAAAATGTCAGTCATTTAAAAATAAGATAAGAATGTTTTATTCGGTGCCTCGAAAGATCTTTGTGCTGCCTAAAACGGTCTCCAAGCATGGGTATGCATTGAATAGTGATTAGAAACTGAGAAATTAGGCTTGTGAATGAATTGGCCTTCCTCTAAATGCTTTCCTCACTGATGGAGCAATAGTGCTTGTGAGCAGCAAACTTTGTGTGTCTATAAACCTAGAAATTTGGGGGAGGAGCTGTAGATGCAAGAACGGACCCAGAGAGCAAAGAAAGTAGTAGTAAAAGAGGGTATAAAAATGTGAGGAAGAGCCAATCTGAGAGGTCAGAAAAGCAAGAGACTGACCACCCCTCCCTTTCTTGTTACGCACTAGTAATTGCTACATTAAGGTGTGTGCAATAGGCTAAAGATGATAACAGAGAGGTAGAGTTAGGCCTTATAAGCAACCACTCTTCATTGCCATATGTAGTTAAACAGTAGGGGGCACAGATGTCCGGGTAAAAGGAGCTCCGCTTCGGCTGTCCTAGGGTGGCCTACAGTAGCATTCCAGCACTGAAGCCCTCACTGTACGTTGCATATATAACTTATTTGTTTTGAGCTCTCTGCTGTTTTCATGTTGTGGTTGAGCAAGTGCATATAATGAATATTACTCAGTATTTAATAGCAGCCGTTTTGTATCAGTTGTTTTGTTTTCATCATTTTTTAACTCTTTCATCCAGGATTTACAAAATTTTCAAATGTTCAGCAATATTATTATGCAAAGTGAGAACCAACAAACCATTGTTATAAAGTTTTATCAAGTTTAGATACTCATTTGGACGGTCTATAGAACATTGCCGTTTTCAAAGTCCTTCATGTTATTCTGAGATAAATAATCTCCCTTTTGTGTACGTACTCATTAATTACCTTATTTAATTTTTTATTCTTTTGTAAAGCATATTTTCTAGTTCTGAAGTGATGTCATCAGATACCTCCTGGTGCACTTATGAGCAGTTAATTGAGGGTGTTATGTTGTGTTACTGTTAAGACCACAATGAATAAAAATGTAATCCCACTGAACCTTTATTTCTTCAATATTGGCTTAAAGAACCTCTATGGGCTGACCATAAAATGATCTTATACATTCAAATTATACTCATTACATTTGCATTCATCTGTTTCTTTATTTAGTTTTTGCAAACATTTTTAACATCTATATTATGAAAATCCATTTTCTACACAAATAAAATTCTGCTACCATGTTTGTTTTTACTTTGTTTATATAATATCCTTGTTATAAACACATTCTTTTTATATCAAACTTGAGTCTTTAAAACTTCATGTACAACTGTACAAAAGAAAATCTTTGTATCATAACCTGACCCCCAAACAACACTGCCCACTCTCTCCCTGCACACTGAAGCATACATTCACACACATATGCCTTTCATACCTATCGCAACCACGTATTACATACATTAATTGACACAATGGGCGATAGCTTCAGTTTCAGCCATTGTGTTGTGGGTTGGGATCTTGGGACATCAAGTCAACGTACGTTTCGGTGGAACATATAATTTTAATCCAACCTCTTCTTCAGGCCTACCTATAATTGCAATTCAAGGACTGTGGATCTGTTAGTGGAATCTGCAATATGACATATAAAAATGTAATTAGCACGTCCAATGGGCGAATAGGCTTACGCAGCACACCCAGCTTTGCATGGCACCTTGTAAAGAGAGGTGGCGGTTTTCGATACTGGGATCTTAATGGCATCATGCAACTAGGAGATGTATGGTCAGGGACACACATCCGATCCTTCCAAGATCTTTAGCAGACATATTACCTTACCCATACTCAGTTTTATAAATATTTCCGATTCAGTCATTCTTTTCACACTCACTCCTTGCCAACCGACACTCTCCCAGAATTCACTCCTATAGAATCTAAGTCACTCATAGGAAATATGGGCCAAGGTGATCTCCCAGTTCTACAGCACGCTCATTATTAATTTCCCGCCTCATTGGGTCACCTTCGAACCCGCTGGGAGAGCTGGATGGGCACTGTGGAAGATAAGGACTGGCGGGATGCCCTGATGGGTCCCAGTTAACGTACTACCTCTTTCCGATTAAGACTTATCCAAATCTATTACCTCTACTCAGTGTATCTCTCCCCAGCCCGCCTATATCATGCAAGCCTGCATCCCACCACAGCATGTCCTCACTGTGGCGTTCATCCAGCCAATTTTTTTCATATGGTATGGACTTGTGCAGTGATGCACCATTATTAGACGAGGGCGACCCGAGACCTGTCCGATGTTCTTGAATGGGAAGTTCCCCTTTCCCCCTTACTGGTTCTCCTGGGGTGTTTGAAGGATCTGGAGGGACAAGGGCAGGGAAGGCATTCCTGAGCGCAACTCTCCTGGTGGCAAAATGAGACATCGCTTTGTGATGTATGTCCCCCAGTTCCCCTACATTGGCGGGATGGAGAATGGGTGTGGATTGGTGTACGCAACAGGAGCGTGTGGGTTTTTAAGCCCTGTAGGGGCCTTGAGAAGCATTAACAGGTGTGGGGCAAATGATTGGGATCAGCTTACGTAACTTGTCATGGACTTGTATTTGTGGACGTTCTTTCTGTGTATTGTGCTATATTGCCTAAGTGTTCTTACTTTGCATGGACTAAGTACTCCATCCTGTACTATACGGTACGAGTGCCATGTGTATATGTTTACCATCTTTGGTGGCATAAAATTCCATAAAGTTTGTTTATAAAAAAAAAACGTATTTGGTCAGCCAAAGTATAATTGATCTAAAAGAAGAACTCCTAGGTTAGACCTGCACAGGATAGAAACTCCACCTATAGATGAAAAATAGCTGAGGAATGAAAGAAAACACTTGTAGTGAAGTACCTTATAATTCATCCACAGGGAAACTCAAATCTCCTTAGTTCTTGCTGCCAGTGACTTGCTAATTATGAATAATCTGCAGGAAATTAACACTTACAAAGAACCTGTATGTGTTGCATGCCTTGGCAGGATTCATAGTTCAGTGGTTATAATCGATTGCTTCCAAATACCTCTTGGTTCTTGAGCAGTATACATCTCATCTGAAATGTAATCCAGATGTAAACTTGATGTTTTGTGGAAAGAGTTAGAAATGCAAATAACAAATAAAATGGTAAAATACCAAGTACTTACTAGCTCAAGGAATAACTTGAAATTGAATCCATATGCTCTTTGTGCATATGGATTCCATTTGAAGTTCTTCCTCCACAGGTCCACTGGGATTCAGCATTTATTCCTTGTGGTTTGTTCTCCCCTTTCGTCCTAGACCTATAATATGATATCTAGAGGGTACCTTTCCTATTAAAGTGAGTGTTACTGTTGGGATCCATTACCTTTAAAAGTTTGCAGTAATAGCCCCCTCCAGGCACAACCCATGACATCGCATATAATGCCACTGGTAACTTCACAGATAACATACATAATTGGTAACATCACATCACTATTGATATCATTATATCGCTGAAGCTGCCCATGAGTCCATTAGGTTCCCTTTTTTGGCCTTGCGTGTTTTTCCACACCTCATTAATGCGGTCCCGAGCTCTTTCTTGGTATCTCACTGACACAATTCTCAGCTTTCAACAATGGCTAGATCAAATGTCCCCTCCAAAGAAATTTGGGGTTCAAGCCTTGTGGGTAGCTCTACAAGAACATATCCTTTTACAGATCCCCACAATGACTTTAAGGGATGTGTGAGTTTGGGACACAATACCACAGCCTGTAACTGTTCCATGCACCCAAATGCAATGAGGGAGCTGGAGGTCAAGTTATTTTTGGCTGAGGCCTCTAGGGAGACCTCTCCCTGTTGAGCCCCCTTCTCCCCAAAGTGGGGTTGATCTACAAAAGGTCAGTTACCTTACAGGGAACCTTCTCTGTAGGGATTGTCCCACAAAAAACTCAAAAAGTGCCAGAGGAATGAAAAATCTTTCCAAGAGAAGTATTTTTCCAGGAACATTAACTGGCCTCTTTCCAACTTCGGGTGAATCCATAGCACCTAAGAAGCTAAGGGAAAAGGTCACTGGTCCTTCTGCCGACCCTGTGGAAGGCGAGGCCTTCCAGGTAACTATGCTGGATCTTTTCAGCCTAGCTGCAACCTACAAAGGCTTCTTCCCAAGTGGGAGTGCATTCCTGCGGGTTTGACGACTCTGGTCGCTTTAAGCCTACCGCTGCTCCTACAAAGGCTTTGGCACCGGCACCTAAGGTAAGTTGGAGCTGACAAACGCACTATCCTCTATTTGCTCTAAGCCTACTGAAGTTGTTGGTGACGCTTCCCAAGGAGCCAGCTTAGGGTCCAGTTGTAGAGTTGAAAGTCAAAAGTTTCATACATCTATCAAAGAAAAACATAATGGCTAACTTCAGTGATGCACTGCTATGTGAACTTCTTCCCATCTGTCAAAAGTTCACCTATTCAGAGGAGGTTTTTTCCTGTTCAGATGCCTTCAATGTGGAAGATAAGGGCTACACATGCACGGCGGATGATGAATCAGAAGCTGTTAACCACCTGCCTTCATATAATATTGAATTCAGCCTTCATTTGGGTTTACAAAATGCTATAAACCCAGATGCTTCTCCAGAAGGGGAATTTCCTATCCCAATGCCCTGCTTTAGGATAGGTTTCAGCCCTCACAATTTAAGTTTCAACAGTTATTCAAAGGCGACGGAGATCTTTGCACTGGCTTTTCCTACTGCGCAAGTGAAGTTGGACTTTATGATGGATATTATGCAATCCTCCAGTTTCTGAAAAGCCCTTGCTTTATTTTACCAAGACTCCACTAGATACTATAATTACTGCATGGGAAAAAAACTTTTCAGGCCCAGCAACCTCTAGGCATATCGCTAGACACCATAGGCAGATCCTGGATTACCCACTGTTTCTATCTTTCCATCCATCACTTGAGAGTCTGACATTGTCCTCTAAGAAGAACCATCTAGATCCCCTCTTCATACCACCATCTTTTGTTGAAGGGAGGGTTTCCCATTTCGCAGCTAATTGGGAGGCTACAACCAGCATCCACTCGGTTATACAGCCGATTAAATAAATAAATAAATGTAAATCCAGTATTTGTAAAGTGCAAACAGCTACCCGAAGGCATCCCGGCGCTGGGGGCCGTCAGGACGATTAAGCAAGCTATTGCCCAGAGTCGCATGGTGCTCGGCTGACCTGTTGCAGGTGCCGGGGATCGAAGCGTGTGCCACAGATTCCAGCGTCAGTCGCCCTGGCCACAGCGCCACACCTCTTCCCTTGATTCAGGGGGTCTATGACATTTCCTTCCCATCTTCCTGATTCAGAGCGTGCGTACTGTCTCTGGCCTTGATAGTGGAGACAGAGGTCCTTGACTCACTACGAAAAGGATCATAAAAGTGATACTTCCAAAAGAGCAGCACAAGATTTTAATCCCTTTACTTCGAGGCCCCTAGGAAGCAAAGAGACCTAACATCTGTTCTGAATCTATGCCATCTAAAGCTGTTCGACCGGCAAGACCAGTTGAAAATGCTGCCATAAACCCACATACTATTAACACTGAACTCTGGAAAATAAACCGTTTTCCCTGGATCTCCAGCATGCCTATATTCTTACACTAATGCTCTCCGCCCCGCTACACTACTTGAGGTTTACAGTTGGATCCAATCATCTTCAGTTTGTCGTTCTTATTCGAACTGATAGTGGCCCCATGCATCTTTACGAAAGTGCTGGTGGCCATAGCAGCTTTGCTACGAAGATCAGTCCCTGTATTTCTGTATTTGAATGACTGGCTGGTGAAAATGGAGTCCATAATGCTGGACCAAGAGCATTTACGGCATATGATGCATTGTATTGTATTGGATATAGTTCTTGTATAGCGCAACTACCACCCTATGGGTATCCTGGCGCTTTTTGAGAGAACCTAATCAGATAGCCGGCCGATGGCAGGGCTGAATAGTGGGTACTGAAATCTCAGATTTTGGCAAATAGCCAGGTCTTTAGGCTCCTTCTAAAACCTATCAGGGAGTCGGCTTGCCTGATGTTCTGGGACAGCTCATTCCACAGCCGGGACGCCACTGTGCAAAAAGCCCTACCTCCCATCCTGGCTCTCTTGAATCTGGTAATTGTTGCTAGACTCAGACTAGAGGAACGAAGAGGCCTAGTGGGCTTGTACCATGTAAATTTCTCCTGCATTGGTAGGGGACCCGTACTGTGCAGTGCTCTATAGACCATACACAGTGATTTAAATGTGACTCTGTCCCTCACGGGCAGCCAATGGAGGTCTCTCAGAGCCATTGTGGTAGAGGAGCTACGTGGTCTATTAAGTGCCAGCTTGGCCGCTAAGGTCTGGACTCTCTGCAGTCCCTGCAAGATATGAGGAGGCACCTAAATATAGGGAATTGTAGTAATCCAGTCTGCATAAGATTATACTCCTTACCACCAGGGGTCTGGTCTCGACGGGGAGAAGATGGAGAATCTATCTAACTGCTTTTAGCAGACCAAAGCAGACGCTGATAGTTTTGTTAGTTGGCGATACCATTTGAAGATCTTCATCAAACAGTACTCCCAGGTTACGCACGGTCTTAACTGGGACACATAAATAAGCCCCCGGGGAGAGCCTAAGCTGACACTGTGGCTGCTGATTCAATTTCGCAGTCGAGCAGTAGACTATCTCCGTTTTCCCCTCGTTAAATTGTAAGGAATTTGCATTGAGCAAACCAGAAACCCAACATATGCATTCCTGGAATGTGTCCATAGACACTGCATGTTTCCCTTCAAGGGAAAACACCAATTGGGTGTCGTCAGCGTAATTGATCAGGTCGATTCCATAAGATTTTATAATGGGGATCAAAGGCCGCAAATATATGTTAAAAAGGATAGGGCTGATCGCCGAGCCCTGTGGCACTCCATGGTGAACCAGGGAATCTGAAAGAGACACGTTAGTGATAGATTCCTTACCTTAGAATATCCCCAGGCGTCAGACTGGATCCGGAAATTTTTGCGTAGCAGTACCCTTGCGCGTCGGTAGGCGTCGTCAGCGGCTCCGCGTCCGTCGGCGCCGTGATGATGTCGTCGGAGTACTTAGATGCCGCCTCCGCGTGCTGACGTCAGTTCTTTTTTCCACGCCAGCAGCGCAGATCTTGAAAAAGCAGTACTTTAGTCACTTTTTGACTAGTCTTTTTTGATCCCTTTTGATCATCTTTTCTTGAGTCTTGCGACTCCAGACGGTGCCTAGGGATGCCTGGTTTCAAGCAGTGTGAGGATTGCGACCGTCTGATGTCGGTCACGGACCCTCACTGTCTGGGTCTCCACTGTCTCAGCGTCGACCACAACGACAAGGCCTGCTCCGACTTCCGGACCCTGACTTCGAAAGCTAGGCGGGAGCGGTCCCGCAAGCGGCTCGAACTCCGGCAGTCTGCCCCGTGCCGCGAGAGGTCCGGGTCCCACAGGAGGTCGAAGGACAGGTCGCGGGGTCGGAGCCATCACAGTTCTGAGAGTCGGCATCACTCCTCTGGGTCGAAGTCGTCATCAGGTAAGCACAAGAAGTCGAAGAGACGTCATCGCTCTCTTCTGACTCCCCCGACGCTCGCGCGACGCAGCCTGTGGTTCGGGTGACACCGCCCACGCGGCTCCGTCAGTCGCGGGCGTCGCGGCCTGCTCCACACCCTCCGGTCCCTGGGCAAGACGTGACGCCGGGGGAGATTGAGCGCTTCCTCATGGCCATGAGGAACCTCTCTTCCCCGACTGGTTCGGCGGTGCCTTCGGGCCCAGCGGACCCGTCTGGGGCCACTAGTGGGTCGGGGGCTTCGGCCCCGATGCAGTCGGGTGCTTCGGCCCAGACGCCGCCGGCGCCTTCGGGCCCGGCGCCGCTGGGCCCCTCTGGATCCGCTTCAGGATCCGAGTCGTCGCCGGTTGACCTAACGACCTCACCGCCGCCGGTCCCTCAGGTGTCACCTCTGGCGCCGTCCTCGAGCGGCGCCGTCCCCGATGCCTCCCTCGCTCCGGCGTCGGAACGGCGCCGCTTTCGACGCCGTTTGGGGAGTTTACCTTCTATGAACCGGCCTCATTGTTTGACAACCCTGACTAACAGGGGTTGGGTGAAGAGGAGTATTGGGAGGGGTCTGAGGACCCTCTGACCCGAGAGTGTCAGTCTCAAGTGGACTGGACAGGTGGACTTGGGGATGCCAGTGGTCTGGACACATCACCAGACACTGGCTTTGTCTCACCTCCTACCGTGGCTACGGAGGAGGGGGCGACCTACAGTGTGGTGTTGATGAGGGCAGCCAAGGCCTTGGGCCTTGAGTTCCCCGTCGCGGCCGTGAAGACTAACCTCCTCACTGAGGTCCTTAAACCGCAGGCAAGCTCGGCCGAGCCTCTGCTGCCCTTTAATGAGGCCTTGACCGTTCTTGGTCCAGGCCAGCTACGGGTTCGCCCATAGATAGGAACGTGGCCAGATGCCACCGCCCAGCCCCGGGCGACCCATGTTTCCGGTCCACCCACCCCACCCCCGAGAGCCTGGTCATCCAGGCATCAAATTCCCAGACTGCATTCCCGTCTGTTCCGTCGGACAGGGAATCCAAGAGGTATGATCAGTACGGCAAAAAGGTATTCTCCTCCCTTAGTCTGGGACTGCGGTCTTCCAACACTGCATGCCTCTTGGGCCGCTACACCCACTCTCTGTGGGATACGGTCGCGGAATTGCTGCCAGAGTGTCCGTTGGAGGTACGGGCCAAACTCGGCCAAGCCCTTGTGGAAGGCCGGGATGCAGCAAAATATTCTATCCGGTGTGGGCTGGATACCACCGACACACTAGGTAGAGCGATGGCAACGACTGTGGCGATTCGTTGCCACGCCTGGTTGAGGTCCGCCAACTTTTCGGCCGATGTCCAGAACACACTGATGGACATGCCGTTTGATGGCAGTCGTCTTTTTGGCGTCAAGGCAGACCATGCGCTTGAGCTCTTTAAGGACTCCCGGGCTACGGCCAAGTCCTTGGGCCTCTCTGCTCCGTGCCAGTAAACGGGTGCCTTTCGCTCCTTTTGTGGCCAAGGAAGGAGCCCCCCACACGTGCTGCCAGCCACGCACCGCAGACTAATATACAGCGCGGTGGTGGCCGTGGAAATCGCCGTGGAGGCGGTCGGGGACAACGGCGAGGCCAGTCCACACCCTCCCCTGCTGCATCCGCCTCAAAACCCTCCTAGTCTGTGCTTTTCGGCCCATGTGACGCCAGTGGGGGGCAGGGTTCGCCATCACCACTCCCACTGGCGCACTGTCACGTCGGACAGGTGGGTGCTGCAAATCGTCCGAAGGGGCTACTCCCTCCCCTTCGAACCGACCCCCTCAAGCCATACCACCGCAACACCACCGCATATCGGAGGATCATTTGCGACTTCTGCAGGAGGAAGTTACGGCCATCTTGGCCAAGGGGGCCATCGAGCGCGTTCCTGGGTCAGAAGTAGGATGTGGTTGCTACTCCCACTACTTTCTGGTACCCAAGAAGGGTAAAGGGGGCCTACGTCCTATCTTGGACCTACGGAACGTCAACGGCTTCCTCCGAAAGGAGAAGTTCAAAATGCTGACTCTGGCTCAGGTCTTAGCTGCCCTGGACCCAGGGGACTGGATGGTAGTGTTGGACTTGCAGGACGCTTATTTCCACATCCCCGTCCTGCCGGCCCACCAGCGCTACCTGCGGTTCACGGTAGGCCACAAGCACTTTCAGTTAACTGTGCCCCCCTTCGGCCTTACCAGCGCCCCACGGGTGTTCACGAAGGTGATGGCGGTGGTCGCAGCTCATCTGCGCAGGTTAGGGGTTTCAGTCTTCCCCTACCTCGACGACAGGTTGTTGAAGGCGGGCTCGCCCCAGACAGTCGTCAGCCACCTCCAGATAACGGCAGACCTCTTGCACCAGCTGGGGTTCTCCATCAATGTGCCGAAGTCACACCTGTGTCCCTCTCAGAAGCCCCTTTTCATCGGCGCGGTTCTCGACTCGGCGCAGTTTCGGGTTTACCCACCCGAACAGTGGGTTCGGGATATACAGGCTCTGATTCCAATCTTTCAGCCTTTATCCCGAGTCTCGGTCAGGTTGACGCTGCGGCTTCTGGGGCTGATGGCTTCCTGCATCCTTCTGGTGCATCACGCCCATTGGCAGATGCGTGCTCTGCAGTGGGACCTGAAGTTTCAGTGGGCCCAGCATCAGGGCAACCTGTCCAACCATGTCCTGATCTCGGAGGGCACTGCGAGACCGCTGCAGTGGTGGCTCACGGACCGCGATTGGGTCAGCGGCAGATCCCTCTCCCTTCCCCACCCGGAGCACGTAGTTGTGACGGATGCATCCCTCCAGGGCTGGGTAGGCCACATGGGAGAGGTGGAGATCAGAGGCCTCTGGTCTCCGGCGGAGTCCCGGCTCCATATCAACCTTTTGGAGCTGCGGGCGATTTGTCTAGCACTGAAGGCATTCCTCCCCTCTGTCCGGGGTAGTGTAGTGCAGGTGTTCACGGACAACACCACCGCCATGTGGTACTGCAACAAACAGGGCGGGGTGGGGTCGTGGACCCTCTGCCAGTAGGCTCTGTGCCTTTGGCAGTGGCTGGAACATCAGGGTGTGACCCTGTTGGTTCAATACCTGGCATGTTCTCTGAACACCAGGGCGGACGAACTCAGCCGCCGGTGCATGATGGATCACGAATGGCGTCTGAACTCGGACGTGGCGCAAGGCCTCTTTCAGCAGTGGGGAGAGCCTTGGTTAGATCTATTCACCACCGAAGAGAACGCGCAATTTCATCAGTTCTGCACGTTGGAATTTTCAAGGTGGCACTCGCTCGGAGACGCTTTTCGTCGCGAGTGGAGTTGCGGTCTGTTGTACACCTTTCCGCCTATGCCACTTCTGCCCAGAGTGCTGAAGAAGATCAAGCGCGACCGGGCACAAGTCATCCTTGTGGCTCTGGACTGGGCACGAAGATACTGGTATCCCGAGCTACTCAGTATGTCAGTCGATCCCCCGGTTCGTCTGCCTCTTCAGGAGGACCTTCTGTCGCAGCAGCAGGGGACGGTCCTCGACCCGAACCTGTCCAGTCTCCACCTCCATGCTTGGAGGTTGAGCGGCGACAGTTGAGGCCATTTGATTTGCCTCCTGAATTCTGTAACATCATTCTGGCAGCCAGGCGTCCCTCCACAAAGTCGGTATATGCCTGCAGGTGGAACAGATTTGTGGCATGGTGCACAGCAAAGGCTGTGGATCCTCTCTCTGCCCCTCTTTCTGAGGTTCTTCTCTTCCTCCTTTCTCTTGCCCTGCAGGGCTCTGCTCTAGGCACTATCAAGGGCTACCTTTCTGCCCTTTCAGCCTTTCTAAGGCTGCCTGAGCAACCTTCTTTGTTCAAGTCCCCTGTTAATCGATTCCTGAAAGGCATCACACACACGTTTCCACCTGTCCCCTTCGTGATGCCTCAGTGGGACTTGAACCTGGTTCTTACTTTTCTGATGTGCGCTCCCTTTGAGCCACTTCACAACTATCCTATCCGCCTTCTTACTCTGAAGACTGCTTTCCTGGTTGCCATCATCTCTGCCAGGATAGTGAGTGAGCTCCAGGCTCTATCCTCTAAACCTCCTTTCCTTTCGGTCCATCCGGACAAGGTTGTGTTGCGGACAAGGTCCTCTTTCCTGCCCAAGGTAGTCACAGCCTTCCACATCGGGCAGTCCATCACCTTGCCCACCTTCTTTCCGCCTCCGCATCCCTCGAAAGAGGAAGAGAGGCTCAACCGTCTGTATCCAAAACGTGCGCTCTCTTACTATCTGGATCGCACACGCCAGTTTCGGGTGGATGACCAACTCTTTGTTGGTTACGTGGGCGCTAAGAATGGAAAGGCGGTGCACAAGCGGACCATCTCGCGGTGGATCATCTTGTGTATCCAGGCGTGTTAATCCTTGGCTAAGAAGGAACCCCCTGTTGGGCTGAGGGCTCATTCCACTCGGGCCACGGCGACTACCACTGCCTTGGGCCGAGGAGTGCCCCTGCAGGACATTTGCCAGGCAGCTACATGGGCCTTGCTGCACATGTTTGCAAGACTCTATTGCCTGGACAGCCAAGTCCGGAGGAATGGCTTTTTTGGCCTTTCCGTCCTCCAGGACTTTCTGGTGTGATTATTGGTTCGCAGACCCACCACCGGGTTTGGTATTGCTGGGGTATCTATTCTAAGGTAAGGAATCTATCACTAACGTGTCTTTCAGATGCACAAGTTACTACTTGACTAAGAGACATTAGTTAGTGATAGATTCCTTACCGACCCACCCATCCTCACCGTTCTGCGAACTGATATCTAGGGTTAAAGTCCTCCCCTTTCAGGGCCCTAGTTTCAATGGCACCAGTGTTGGTTTGTAGCATAGCTCTGCGTTTCTGGCGCGGTAAAGCTGTGTCTAAGAACTGACGTCAGCACGCAAAGGCGACGTCTAAGTACTCCGACGTCATCACGGCGCCGACGACTGACGCGGAGCCGCAGACGACACCTACCGACGTGCAAGGGTACTGCTACGCAAAAATTTCCGGATCCAGTCTGACACCTGGGGATATTCTAAGGTAAGGAATCTATCACTAACAAATGTCTCTTACAGATATATTGTTACACAAGTAGTAACTTGTGCTTTAGGAGAAGCATACGGAGTCATGGTCACCACCGGTTGTCTGTCTACCTGTCCGGTATGATTGTAGCCATGTCAGAGCTTTGCCCTTCACCCCCAGTTTCTCCAGTCTGCCTAGCAGGACTGCGTGGCTTACCGTGTCGAATGCGGCCGACATATCCAACAACACTAGTATTGATGAATTACCTTTGTAGGCTCGCATTAGCAGTGTGTCCAGCATGGTAGCCAACGCAGTCTCTGTCTCATGGCCGGGGCGGAACCCAAAATGATCCTTATCCAGTAGGCGGTTATCTTCAAGATAGCTTGACAAAGATCTACTAACAGCCTTTTCCAGGATTTTTATAGGGTAGGGCAGGAGGGATATATGCCTAAAATGAGCTGGGATAGTTGGGTCCAGTGAGGGTTTCTTAAGTAGGGGAGTTGCCGTTGCCTGCTTCCATATCTAATCCAATCCTTCCTCCAGTGACTGGCAACAGATCAGTCGCATCCAGGGAAATAGCTCTGGCCCATACTCCTTCCAGATCTTATGAGGAAGGGGGTCTAAGGGGGAGCCAGAAGATACACTAAGAGCAAGGCTGTTAAAAAGCTCTTCTGTGAGAGGTTGAAAACTCTCAATAGATGATACTGCCCATGGTTCCTCCTCAACAGTCAAAAGGAGAGTGTCCTGACTGCTGGCTTTATCCTGAACAAGTCCCCCCCACGATTTTGGCAATCTTTTCTTCAAAGAAGATAGAGATTTCGTCACAGAGCTTTTGTGTTGCAACCACCCTGTTGCTCGTGCAGTCCGGGTTGGAGAGGTCCCTTATAATATTAAAGAGTTTTTGTGCTGTTCGGTGATTGAAGTATAGAAGTGGCATAAAGAGAGCATTTGATTTGACGATGGCCCCTTTATATTTATTCTGCGCTATCTTTAGCAGTCTCTTATCTGACTCTAGATAGGGCCTTCGCTACTTCTCTTCTGCCTGTCTAAACTGATTACGTAGTAATTTCATCTTCTCACTGAACCAGGGGGCTGACGGTTTCCCTCTATTCCCTATCTTTTTCAGGGGTACAAGTTTATCAAGGGTATCTGTGATATAATTACAGTAGGCAAGATAATTCTGACCCACCGAATTACCCGGAGCAAAAGGTGTCTGATTGGTGAAGGTAGGATCCGTTTGATCTTTTGGTATTTTAGACCAGTCTCTTCCCATTCGGTAGGTTGCAGGACAGGCATTTTTATTTACATGAGTGGATATAGTAATCTTAAAGTGGATTAGGGAGTGGTCAGTCCACCATTGGGGTAGTATGCCAGTCACCTCTGTCTCAGTCTGATTAGCAAACACAAGATCCAACACATGTCCACCTGAGTGGGTAGGTTTAAAAACCAGCTGATCAAGGCCGCAGTTCTCACGTATATGTTGCAGGTCCTTCAGATGACTCCCTAGGGTCCCATTGTCCCATTGGTTAAAATCACCTAGGAGCAGCAGTCTGGAGTGGCTCAAGGCCAGGGCGGTGATAATGTCAAACAACTCCTGATACTGCGTATCTAGGCCTGGAGGCCTATAGCAAACCATACCGGTTAGCACCCTTCCTTTAGTTTCCTGCAGGGTGAAGCCCAGCAGTTCTATCCCTGCGACCTCATCGATCTGAAGGGGAGCAAAGTTCCACCTCTCCTTAAATATGACTCCGACCCCCCTCTTCCCTGGGACCTGGGTTTATGAAACATCTTGTACCCTTCAGGGCATGCAAAGCCCAACTCAACAGAGGAGTCAGCACTGGTCCAGGTCTCTGTGATAAAGAAAGCATCCAGGTCCATATCTTATAACAATCCCGACATCTCCTGATGGTGTTGGACCAGGGATTTACTATTAATCAGGCCACAGGCCAGGATAGCGGAGGTCTGTGGACGATCTTTTATTAGGCTCGCCCCTTATCCCCTTTCCTATACTCAGTAGGGCCTCCTTGGAGTAGTTTAATCTGGCAGGGATCAAACCGGCATTATTCCTGGCACTGGGTGCGGCTGGAGCTCGGACGGGCGCAGACGGGCTTATCTCTGGCGCATCTCCGGCGCGTCGCTGCACGCAAGCGCTGCACGCCTGCTTAAATGGAAAATGGAGTCCATAATGCTGGACCAAGAGCATTTACGGCATATGATGCTTCTCTAAGACCTAGGCTTGACCGTCTGTGTCCGAAGGTCCAGCCGTACTTACACATGAAGTACATATAAAGGGGGGTCCCCGTGGAGGAGAAATGTGTATTGTAAGTTACATACACGACAATTATTCAAAAATCAATAAAGCACAAGTTATGTAAACGAATATCAGATTGGCATATATTATTTAATGACCAATGGTTTGTGAATATCAGGTGTAATACAAAAATCATGTAAATTAAGAGCCCCAAGGGGGGGAAAAAAGGGGAAGGGAAGGGTAGTGCTCGAGGAAGTGTAGAGAGGTTATAACACAGTATAAAGAAGTAACAATACAAATTGGCACAGATTATCAAAGGATAATCAAAATACAAACGTCCCAAATCAGGACTAAACACTAAAACACACATATAAACAATGCATTTCAACGGTCACATCTAATTATTAGAGAATTAAGGGGTGTGCCGGAATGACAAATTGAAGAAAGAACAGTCGACGTTTCGACCCCTATCTATAGGCCAAATGTAGTCCTTTTACGGGGTCTTCATCAGGACGTCAAATTGGGGAAGGAAGGTGGGGCCATTCATGGTTGGAGACCCAGAAGGGTTCAATGCATAAGCAGAGGAACCACGCTTGACGTCGTGGTCAATCTGATGGGATGGACGTTTAAATTAATTAGGAGAAACCACAATCTATAGGTCGTAACTCAGACCTGCAGAAAATGATGGATGCACAGTCCTTGATATACAATTAGAGGTGTGTGATTTACCGTTATAAAATCGGCTGAGGCTGTAAGTGGTATAGTCTCAAAGTGACAATCAAATCCGGTAAAGATGTATTGTTTCAACTTGCACAGATAATTATGCTCGCACTTGGAGATGCGTGATTTCACCGTTATAAAATCGGCTGAAGTCTCGAGGTAACAATCAGATCCAGAAGAGATGTATTCTTTCAACTTGCAAGGATGGATATGCTCGCAAGTTCAAAGCGGCAGGTAACAATACGGCGCCTCTCCGTGAAAATTGTAAACCCGTGTGCAGCGTGGAGCACATTCAGATCGGTTTAGAACACAAGTGGTCCGGTTTCATAAAATGCGGCACAAAAACTGCCAGTTGCTCGCATCCCGAACGCGAAATCCACGAAAGTCACCTGACTGCGGATTTCGCGTTCGGGATGCGAGCAACTGGCAGTTTTTGTGCCGCATTTTATGAAACCGGACCACTTGTGTTCTAAACCGATCTGAATGTGCTCCACGCTGCACACAGGTTTACAATTTTCACGGAGAGGCGCCGTATTGTTACCTGCCGCTTTGAACTTGCGAGCATATCCATCCTTGCAAGTTGAAAGAATACATCTCTTCTGGATCTGATTGTTACCTCGAGACTTCAGCCGATTTTATAACGGTGAAATCACGCATCTCCAAGTGCGAGCATAATTATCTGTGCAAGTTGAAACAATACATCTTTACCGGATTTGATTGTCACTTTGAGACTATACCACTTACAGCCTCAGCCGATTTTATAACGGTAAATCACACACCTCTAATTGTACATCAAGGACTGTGCATCCATCATTTTCTGCAGGTCTGAGTTACAACGACCTATAGATTGTTGTTTCTCCTAATTAATTTAAACGTCCATCCCATCAGATTGACCACGACGTCAAGCGTGGTTCCTCTGCTTATGCATTGAACCCTTCTGGGTCTCCAACCATGAATGGCCCCACCTTCCTTCCCCAATTTGACGTCCTGATGAAGACCCCATAAAAGGACTACATTTGGCCTATAGATAGGGGTCGAAACGTCGACTGTTCTTTCTTCAATTTGTCATTCCGGCACACCCCTTAATTCTCTAATAATATGATGTGACCGTTGAAATGCATTGTTTATATGTGTGTTTTAGTGTTTAGTCCTGCTTTGGGACGTTTGTATTTTGATTATCCTTTGATAATCTGTGCCAATTTGTATTGTTACTTCTTTATACTGTGTTATAACCTCTCTACACTTCCTCGAGCACTACCCTTCCCTTCCCCTTTTTTCCCCCCCTTGGGGCTCTTAATTTACATGATTTTTGTATTACACCTGATATTCACAAACCATTGGTCATTAAATAATATATGCCAATCTGATATTCGTTTACATAACTTGTGCTTTATTGATTTTTGAATAATTGTCGTGTATGTAACTTACAATACACATTTCTCCTCCACGGGGACCCCCCTTTATATGTATCACATAGTGCCCAGGTCCCCGCGACTGCATGGGTTTAACCCCCTTTTTGTAAAGTACTTACACATGAAGGCTCACTTTTATTGTGAACGTGCTAAACCCACTACTTATGAAAGTGTTTCGTCCATAGAATATTGCATATATTTGGAGAAGTGTGGCTCAGGGGTTAGAGGCGGCAGACCCGGAAGCTGAGATCAGTCCTGGACCAGGGTTCAATTCCCCGCCTCGGCGGGTCTTGGGCTAAAAATTCCACGGACTCGATAATTCTCGCTCCGGTGCCTTCTCGACTCATGGGTTCACACTCTGCGACTCTGGGCAATAGCTTGCTTAATCTCCACAACGGCCCCTTGCGGCGGGATGCCTGATTTTCACCTTGTGGATACCTGCTGGGGCTATCACACAGGGGAATATCAGGACAGGTTCCCTAAGCAAGCGCCGGGACACCCACTGCGGGTAGCTGTGCGCTATATAAGCTCAACTACATTTACATTTACATTTACATTTAGTTGATTCCAATGTATTTGACTCAAACTTGGTTCCCTGTCCTGCAGGTATTGCATCTGTGACACCTCTCCCCTTATGCATCCTGTTAATGCCTTAAGCTAGATGGCAGTTGAGGGCAAACATCATAAGTTGTCTCTCCAAATAAGTCTACCAGTAGCATCTCAACAAAAGCTTTTGGCTTGCCCAGAGAGATTATACCCGACAGGTCTCCTTTGCTCCTTGAGCTTAGAACAGGCGATTTCTGTGGCCTTCTCCAGTTTTAGCTGGTTTTTAAATACAGGTGGTGTTATCCTCCTCGATGTTTACAACCTATATCTCTGCCTCTTCCCGTCTTATGGTTCGTCTGTGAAGCCACTCTTTCATGTGATCTAAGATATCGCTAAAGTTGCCAATTTGCCATCTATACATTGCAGGCTGCCTTTCATTTCAAACCGCATTCAAGAAGTGTCATGCCTGCTTTCCCATCTAGGCTGTTTTACCCTGATTTTCTCACCATCTTTGTCCATTTTCCCTTTGCATACTGCTTCAGTTTTCAAATATCAATTTCCTCTTTTTAGTGTTTATTTATTTAAAGAGATTTATATAGCCCTGGCAAGACCTGAGAGTATCAGAGCTCTTTACAGACCTAGTCAAGGTAGTGCAAGAAGACATTGGTTACAGAGTGAAAAACAAGTTGAAAGACAAATCGGAGCAATTCTTAGAGATAAAACAAAGCAGATAGTATGTAGTTTGAGGACAAGATTCCAGTTGTAGGCTAGGTTTTAGAGTCCACAGAGGGTTGAGGTGCTGATTGAGGAGAATCTCTTTAAATTGTCTTCTGAAGCTCAAGAAAGAAGGATTCGCCCTGATTTGAACTTGGAAGGAGTTCCAGATTTTGGGGGCATTCCCCGAGAGGGAGCATGCACATTTTTTTTGTTTCTGTTTTTTGGGTGGAATGTGAAGGACTTTGTTTGAGGAAGGCAGTTTTGAAACGACAACGGACTTTAATCGGGAGCCACTTTTGATTTTTTTAGGGAGTGGGATATTCAACTGTCTTTTTTACTCCAATTACTCCAATGACCATCCTTGGAGCTGCATTTAGTGTGCTCCTAGGGGGACTAGGTGCAACTTTGCAGTGCTAGTAAGGGTGGCATTCACGTAGTCCAGTCTAGACCGCATCATCAATTGTGTGGCAGTTTTTAGATCATTCAGAGGAAGACCTTTATCTAGTGTTGGAGTTTTAGGTTGTAGAATGCACTCTTCACTGTATTCTTTATGTGTAGGCTTATGCTCAGACTGGGGTCCAGGGTGATCCCCAGAGATTTAACTGATTCAGGAAAATTGATTTTGCAGTTAAAAGCATTGATGCTATTTATACCGGAGTGGTTGGTCCATTGTTGGAAAGGAGAATTGATTTCAGTCTGGTCTTTGTTTAGTTTCTGGTGGTTGTGGGAGAGGCAATTTTGGCCTTTGAGAGTGGAGTTTAACTGACGTGCGTCCTCTAGAGAGGATATTTCTTGGTAGGGCTGGGTGTCGTCCGCATAGATGTGGTATGAGATGTTTGCCTGTTTCAGTATGGTGGTGAGGGGTCCCATATAGTTGTTGAAGAGTGTAGGTGAGAGAACTGAGTCTTAAGGTACACCTCTGGTTATGGCAGACGTATCTGAGGTAGAGTTGTTTATTTTTATTAGCTGAGAGCAGTTGTGTAGAGATGAGGTGAACCATTTGTGGAGGGATTCCAAATGCAACTTGTGTTTGTGTTGAAGGCCGCTGATATGTCTAGGAGGAGGAAGAGGAGGTAGCATCTCTCCGTGTCCAGAGATTTGTGTATGTCATCTGCCATATCAAGTATAGCGGTTTCTGTGGTGCATCCTTTCCATAAAGTAAAGAAGATTGTTGGAGTCAATGTTGGGGTTGATTTGGGAGAGAACGCGTCTCTCTAGAATTTTTGCCAGGAAGGTAACGTTGGAGACAGGCCTGAAGATGTTGAGGTCATCTGGGTCAGCACTTTTGTTTCGTGTCTCCTTTGCCCATGTTCTTTATCAGATTTCTGAGATACAAAGATGACGGTTGCATACAGGAAAGTTTGTCATGGGGGGCCTCACACTCCGCTGTCAGTTGTAGACTCTGTAGGTAAGCACGTTGGTGCAACAGTGCACTGACCTGTGCTGCCTCAGAGATGAGGGAAATGTGCTTTCTTCCAACAAAGTTGAAGGTTCCAAATGAATACTCGTCACTACCGACGTGCTCATCATGTGGACAGTGACACCCATACCTTGGAATCTACTCATTCTAGTGCTAGCGTGAGGTTCTAGCATGCAGAGTGTTGGAGAAAGGTAATCCCCAGGATCTTGAACACGGCACAAGATATCTTGGGACCCAGAATAGCTGTTATTAGCCTGTACAGTCTCCTTGCTCTGTCAGTAGATGGGCCAATGCTACTGTCTTTCTGTCTTCAAGATGACTGCTACATTCACCAGGTCACTTGCTTGTCGGGCCTCATGGCACAGATGAGGATCAGCTCTTACAACTCTCCACTTTCAAGGTGGTAGGATTAACCCAAGTGCCATGTCACCAAGGACACAGATAGGGCCTCACGCTCACGGGCAGCTCCCGTCACGGCTGGACCACTGAGGCCACAATCCACCTAGCGGCCACTTTTCTTCTGGGCATCACCATGGCGCATAGTGCCAGCACAGAGAATTTTTCACTACCCCCAGCCATCAGATATTCAGGCATACTGACCCCTTTACAGGACCGTTCTCATTCTTTGAATTGTTGGATTAAATTATATTACAGGCTGTTGTTGGGTGTAATGTAGCACCTCACTAAGTGGTCCTCTTAAATCCGCTTTGGCTACGCTCCCCTCTTCTACCTTTCTTCTCTCTTTCTCATCCAACCAAGGAGTAGGAATGACTGCACAAACTGGACCCAAAACGTGTGATATCCTATTACATTGTCCTCACTCGGCATAACTGAGTGGAAGATCGGCTCTTTGTGGGAGCAAGGTAGGATGATGTGGTGATTATATGCACCAATTTGAGATGGGTCATTCTTGGTGTCAAAATCTTCCAAGGTCTGGCTAAGAGACTTTCCAGATGGCATTTGTGCTCATTCCATCAGGGCTTATTCCAAGAGATTTCCAGGGACATTCTTTTTGCTGACATTGGTCTGTCAGCAGTGTTTGTCTACGCAAATGTTTGCAAAGCACTACTGCCTGTGGTGTTCTATGATTTCCTCAGTTAACCAGCAGTACTCAGTCCCACCGCCCAGAGAAGAACTCATTAATATTGATACGTTAAGGTCTTTAATTACAGTCCTCGCACTTTACCCGTTTGGTTTTCCTTTCCCTTCATAAACTAGAAAGCAGATCCTTCAAAATACCTCTCAGACGATCTTTAGAGTATCCCAGACAAATATGGCAGGGGCAGTTTCTGAGTTTATGTTGAAGAACTTCACCATCTTGCCTGTGACATAAGTTGGAACAAGCTCATATAGGAATTTTTCCTATGTAGACTAAAATCAAAAGTTGCTATGCATTGCCTACGACCTACATCCATATGCATTCCTGTGTGATAAGACAAATGTCCTGCAAGTTAGTAGCGCAATGACATTCGCTCCTAAATTAATTTTCAGAAAAAATCAATACTAATGATGGCTGTACTTGCATGAATGAAATAAGTAAACAGGCACCTCCTTTTTTCTCTCCCTCCACATATCTACTAGTTTATTTGCTCATGAGCCTTTGAAGGTCTTCCTAAGATGTTTCTATCTCTGATAGAGGTCATGACCTCCTGAAAATTGCCTATCATAATCTGGGGTGTTTTATACTGTGCCAATGCTAATTGTAGTGGTTAGGCACCCTTGAAATAAACTTAATATAACACCCATGTTACCTCTTCTTGCTGAAGCCACCAGCCACCTTGCTTTGGTACCGGATTGTATTTCCAAAAGGCGCGCACAAACTGCTCTTCATTTACAACATTACCAGAATTGTAGCCTGGTATGAATACTAGTATTTGTCCCACCCAGGGAGCCTTTATCATACACTTTTCTTTGCTAGGGCAGAGTTATATTTCCTCAAGTAGACTATGATTTGCATCAGAAAGCCTAGGAACCTCCTTTAAAAGCCTAACATTAAAGGGGATATGTAAACCCTTCACATTTCAGGACAAGAGCTATAATTTAACCTCTGTCATCATGGTCTATCTTTAGAGCACCAACATTCTGAAAATAGAAGAGGACTACTTTTTACCCTTCCCCCCCCCCCCCCCCCCCCCCCACTGCTTCTCCACTTTCATGAACTCGCCTATCCTGCTGAAGGCCTTCATTCCTATGATGAGGAAAAACCACCCTATTCGTGAATTTACTTACCCCATCTACACTCTGCATTCTGTAATGTAACTAAAATTGACCAATGTTACTAGACAAGGGTGCCCGTTGTCGCCCCTACTCTTTGCACTGGTGCTAGAACCACTGGCCATCCTGCTCAGAGCAACGCCACTGTTCCGGGGCATCACTTGGGAGGAGGGCTGGGAGGATAAGATCTCCCTGTATGCAGATGATATGCTTATTTACATGGTTGACCCTAACGACGGGATCCCTGCCCTGTTGCGTCTCTGTGATGAGCACGGGAAATCGTCGGGGTACACCCTGAATTGGTCTAAGTCGATAGTATACGTGCTTAATGGCCTGGCACCACTGTTACAAGACGACTGCCCCCTGACATTGGCGACCACCTCCTTTAAATACCTGGGTATTTTCATCACGAATACTGCCGCGGGCTTCTATGCCGAAAATTTAATGCCACCCATGGCTCGCCTACGTGCGGACGTTAAACATTGGGCAACCTTGCCACTGACCCTCCTTGGGCGGGCGGCATTATATAAAATGATGGCCCTCCCCAGATTTCTCTATGTGCTGGAAAATACCCCTTACATGGTTACACCGCGTTACTTCAAACAGGTCGCAGCACTGGTCTCCAACCTACTGTGGAACAACGGTCCGGCTCGAATAGCACATGAAAATTAGTGAAAAGTTGGTATGAAGGGGGGATCGCGCTACCCAATATTCAATTGTACTATTGGGCGTCCCAACTTAAGATAATTAATCAATGGATCCACGTCCCACGAGGAGACCCAGCGTACAAGGCGGATTGGTCGCAGTTGGGGACGGACGGTATGCTCTCCGTGTTGTATAATTTGTCACAAGTTAAAAACCTGCTCGGACCGACCCGTCATACGGCGGCCTTGTGGCATGCAGCACAAACTCGGCTGGGTTGGAAGGGGAAAATTACCAAGATGACACCGTTGTGGGACACGAAATCACTAGGAAACTTAAGGGCATGCAAGGGGTTCGCACAATGGGATTGCATAGGAATTTCCACGGTAGGGGACCTTTGGGACAAAGGCGCGGTAATTGCGTTTCCACAGCTCCAGCAACAATATGGTCTGGGCCCCACTGAAACATTTAGATATGTGCAGATACGTCATGCACTGCTACAAGCGATCCCGCCTAACACCACAATACCAGAGTCATCGCCACTAGAAGACAGACTGCTGACGGATTTTATGGAACAGAAGGCAACCTCTCTCACATATAAAAAGCTGGTTAACAACCTGGAAGACCCCACACAAAAACTTAGAGAGAAATGGGTTGGGGAAATAGAAAAGTGGATTAATCAGAATGGAACGAGGCACTTGCCTCACCGAGGGAAGTAATTATCTCAGCTAGATTCAGGTTAGTGCAACTCAAGATTCTACATCGCACTTACTACACCAGAACACTACTTCACAGAATTCAGAGGGCTCCACAGCCCTTCTGCCTCAGAGGTTGCGGGGAGGAGGGGACTTTGTTCCACACATTATGGGAATGCCCCCGGATCCAAGAATTTTGGAAGCAAATTATGCGCACTGTCTCCCAGGCCCTCAAACTTTCAGTCCTGCCTGAACCCCGTAAGTGCCTATTGAACATTTGGGACCCTAATGACCTGGACAGATATGGACTGATATGGGCCACGCTGGCCGTGACAGTGGCCAAGCGAGACATTGCACAAAAATGGGGCGCCCCAGAACTGCCTACGGCGGCTAGGTGGATCAGGAATATGGATTTGCTGATGGTGAAGGAAAGGGCAGTTTACGTGCTACTGGCTTGCCCCCGTGGATGGAACAAGGTTTGGGCACCCTGGAACATCTACAGGGGAGAACCATGTGCACCTTTACCGGAAGACGAAGACTTGGACTCAGAGGAGGAGGAGGAATAAGGGGGCGGGCCTAGGTGAAGGGCTCCTGTTAATGCCGGGGTGGTGCATGAATGCAGCTATACCATTGACCGCATTTCAGTCCAGTGTAGTGGCTAATGACTGGATTTGTGCAGATGATACCTACTGATAAGTGATGACATTAGTTGGGTTTTCTTGTCTCTTAGTTAGTATTTAGTAGAAACAGTTAAACGTACTGAAGATCGACAGGTCACAGAGTGAATGATGGGTTAGTTATGTTGTGATCCACAAACTGCACTGAATGGTCACTAGAGGCACCCATCCGTGTCTCTGTTAGGTCAATACTTGCACCATACCAGAATGTGATTTATCTACCCGTTCCGCTTGACAGTAACTGCAAGAAATGTGATATTGACCTCTGAATGTGATATTGTGGATATATTTCTGCCTTCATGTTAATAAAGATTTTCAAAAAAAAAATTGACCAATGTTTTGGTAATACCAAGAGCTACATGATGCTCCTTGTTTAGCCGCTAGTGTAGGTAGCACAAACCATTTAAAGCACGTGTAGCAGCTGATCTGAATCAATCATGAGTGTTATGAATTGTGTACATCTAAGTTTGGTGCATTATTTCAGGTAGATGACATATCTCACCTGAACTTTAGCCACAAGTTCTCGAAAAGCTTCTATTCTTTGGTAATTAGCGGTCTTTCGTGGTATTTCCAAAAAAGCAGCACAAGATTTTAGTCCCTTTATTCATGGTCCCCAAGAAGGACAGAGGCCTAACCTCTGTTCTGGATCTATACCATCTAAATCTGTTCATCTGGCAAAACCAGTTGAAAAAGCTGCCCCAGACCCACATTCTGTTAGTACGGAGTCTGAATGTACACTGTAAGTGAAGGAAGCCATCTTGTTTGTATTTTTATTTAATATGATGGCTTCAGAGAGTACAACTAAGAACATTATCAAATCCTTTGGAATATACGTAGACATATCCTAACCAACTAAGGCGATCTGACATGTTGTCATTTTTGTTGATGTCTACTTAGATGCTGCATGTCCATATGGCGTTGTTGTTTATTTGCTTATTCTTATACTGATGTATCGAGTCTCAGAACCATCAAAATTGTAAAAACCCAATAAAAAAATTCAAACAAAAAAAACATTATCAAATGTTCTCAAAGGGGTTTGCTACTAATGATTCAACCTGGCATTGCCTTTCATTAAGGTATTTTTTAATAGTTTAGAAATTAAAGCTTCAGTTTCTTAGATGATTCTGCTGCTTCATGAACATGCATGAAACTCCGTTTATCTCTCCTCGATCTATTTTCTACATTCTATGTCTGTGTTTGCAGGATTTTTCTGAAAGGCATTCATATTTTGAGGCCTTTGTTTGGCTTCATTGATCTGAGACACTTGAAGGTTAGCCTTCTGCCTCAACCAGAGAGTTTAAGTTGTAGGTAGGTTTTCTCCCAAGTACCACAAATATGTTTTGTTAGTCGGCGGCAAATTCTTGTCGATAACAGCCACAACATTAGTGGTTGTTTGTGTAGGTGGTGGCATTAATTAGGCATTTGATAACTTGGTGTTGGTTTTCTAATGACAGGATTAAATTACCATTTGGACTTGATGTATTGCTCAATTCTTTCCATCCTATCCTGTGTATTGTTACAAGAAATCTATTTGTGTTTCTTTACTTTACAAAAAGAGGAGTATTTTATATTCCATTTGCAGTGTAAGTTTATCTTTGTATCTACCTTGACACTGTTGATATTCACTGCTTTGCTTTCCAAAGGATTTAGGAAATATTGATGCCTCCCTCTGTTTCCATTTTATTTTATTCACTGTAAATTTTAGAGGATTGATATGTGTCTTGTAATTACTGCCTGTTCTGAGTGTCCTTCTCCTACTGGATGTCCACTACCAATAAGGAAGTCCAACCCAATGAAGTAACTTTGTTTCTCCCTTTTATTCATTGGTAGTACTTTCATTGAAAGAGTGACTGCTTGTAAAGTAGAAGTCCACTCTTTCTAGCTGTACGCATTATGCCATGATGCACACTCAGTATGGGCCAGATAAGGGTCCAAATGCATCTAACATGCATTAAGTGCTGGATGAGCTATAGGTCAGCTCACAAATAACAGCAATTGGCATAGCAAACCAGAAGGTACTTGCATTGAAATGGAAAAGCAGGTTTCTTTTCATGGCAAGCGAGAGTTGTTTGTAGTAGAATGCCAATCCTCCCATGCATCCCACAAAGTGTCGTAAGCACTTTTAAAGAGGTAACACACTGGAAAGTAATGTAGTCTCTATTTGTTCTTTTTCTTTCAGGCTAGCAAAAGTGATTCAGGGGCTGCACAGCTTCTGCAAGAAAAAGATAAATTTATTGTAGTTGCAAAGGAAGAGGCTGCTGTTGCAAAAGAACAAGTCAAACAGTTGACCCAGGTTAGTCTTCTGAACAGAATATGGAGCTGATAAACTGTGTATTAAAAAAAAAGATAATCATAGTCCTTTTCATATATTTGAGTTAATGTTGTGAAAAAAAGGTTTTCTTTCCTTCACATTTCTTTGTATGCTTGTATCCTTTAACGTCATTGATGTAGTTTGTAAATAAGACTGTATTGAGTTATTGTTTCTTAGTCATGCAATAATGACTTCAGACCTGTTGAGTACTATTATTATTAGCCTCAAAACTGTATTGGCTGCTATGTTACTCAGTTCCTGCCTGTAATGTAAAGGCATATTTTTTTAATGCAAGAACATACCCTTGTTGATGTTACTTTACATATTTGAAGGCCTCTTGCTATGTCATACCTTGCTACACTAATGTAATTCTCTAGCACTTTATCACCAGACAGTGTCCTGGTGCCCTGTAATTGAGGAAGAGAGTCTGCATCGTCTTCTGCTATCGGGGCTCATACCCTAGTTACCAGCCACATACAAGTGTGGTCAATCTGGCATTCCTGAGTGTGATGGGAATTCCACAAAACAATTACTTTAAGTTCAGGGAAAGTGTTGAAAGCATTTAGATTCAGTGCATGTTAGTTCATTAGTTGATGTTGTAATGGAAGTGTTAGCCAGCACGCTAAACGGAGATACATGTTGACAAGGCGTTGTCACCCTTAAAACGGACACTGGTTCTTCTGCTCTTAAAAGTGCATGGATCAGATTATATTCCCTTTAAGAACTAGAGATGGGTGAAACATTTTCTGACACTAACAGCCCAAGGACTGTGTGATCTAACCATAAGAGACGAGTTCAGATATCTCAGTACCTTAAGGAACTTGAAGTCCTGAAGAAGTGACGTCCTTAAAATAACCTCAGGAATGGTGGCGCATACCCCCCTTTTTAGGTCTCTCCTAGCTATCGCGTAAGCGATCGCTATGAGAGAGGTTTAGTAAGGGGCACCAGAAAATGCTCCCAAAGACCTTTGGAATGCGGTTTAGGGCCAGTGCAGGTGAGGTATTCAAGCGCAAAGCTGGCATCTGGCATGGACTTGAAAGCAGCAGACTGCTTTCGCCAGCGTGCGCTCGGCCTTACTTCCTGCTCCCCCTCTTACAACAATTAACTTTCGTTATCGCTCACACCCCATATTGCTCGTTCCCTCCCACCCTTCCTTTGATGTCCGCTTTTCTTGTTGTTTACAAACCATTGCGTTGGTTCACTCACTCACAATTTACAATTAGAAAACACGCACGCCCCGCATGACTGCCCTTCTTCCTGTTTTCATCATTCATTCATACTGTTTGTGACTAAGAACCCGAAACTCACTCACCCTGAGAATGGAACGTGCACACTGTCGCAGCAGAGCGTTTACGCACTGATACGGGAGCATGCATATTCTAGTATCAAAGCACTTACACTGCTGCAAGCCTCACACTCCTGTACGCCTCACACTGCTGCACGCCTCACACTGCTGCACGCCTCACACTGCTGCACGCCTCACACTGCTGCACGCCTCACACTGCTGCACGCCTCACACTGCTGCACGCCTCACACTGCTGCACGCCTCACAACACCACCGCATCACTCAGGGACACCACCGCATCACTCGGGGACACCACGCATCACTCGGGGACACCACCGCATCACTCGGGGACACCACCGCATCACTCGGGGACACCACCGCTTGCCCCAGTATTGGAACTTTCATAGATTCCCATGTTTTGTATCATTCCCCATCGTCGCAATGGGAGCCTCGGTAGTATCACAACCATAGAAACAAGAGAAAAAATAGGCCTAGGCCTCATCTCCTTTTGTATCCTATCACCCTCTTTGTACAAAAGAGACCAAACTTTTTGTCAGGACCAATCAGAGCAGCCTCACCCCCTAGAACCTTCCTGAGAGAGCTCAGAGCCTAAGATTTTTCTACCGCACGTTGTGCTAGGGAGTCTCCACTGAGCTCTGCTCAGTTTTTCTCATTCTAACTGTTTATTTATAAAGGTTTCTACTTCATTCAGGACATGTCTGACAAGAAGAAGGCCTTATTCAGGTCCTGTGCGTCTTGTGGAAAAAAGCGTCTTTTTTGTGGAGGATAGGCATGAAAGCTGTATCTATTGCTTATACCCTGACCACAAGGCCACAGACTGCAAAATTTGTAGAACCTTCTCTACTAAGACACTTCGTGACAGAGAGGGACGGCTTTTGACCTGGCTTCAAAAAATGAAAACTCGGAAGGAGGTTCTCTCATTGGATGAAGAGGATTCGACATCTCTGGCTTCCTCTCACAGATCCAAGAAGAGGGGTAGGTCTCCTCCTGGTCCCCTTCTAAGGCCCCTCATAAGATCTCTGACAGGTCTGAGAGGGCTAGTCCCTTTCAATCTCCTCACGGAAGTGAAAAGGAGAGGCAGGGACAGGCTGCTGGATTAGTTACAGCCTCGAAGGACAAAAAGGAGGTTTCTATTACTTCTCCTCCGTCCAAAAAGGAAAGGACTGGTGACAAACACTCTACAGGCACTCCAGGGACCGTGCCTGAGAAAAAACCGCGTCCGTCGACGACAAAAACATCAGGTACGTTGACGACGATTACTTCTGGAAAAATTCCCGCTGCTTCCTTGGCTCCTTCGACGGGCTTGTCGTCGGTAGCGGTTTCAGAGTCGACGACTTCGTCGTCGTTCAAGGTTCCTGGTTTGTCGATGATAACTTCTTCAACGTCGACGATGGTGGTCTCCGGAAAACAGCTGTCAACGGTATCGTCGACTACTAAAACTACGTCGGCGACGACAATGACTTCGACGAGAATGATGGTGATGACGACGAGTTCGTCTACGAGACCGTTGACGATCATCCCGTCGACGACGACCAAGACTCAATCGACGAGGTCTTCTGTGCCGTCGACGATTCCGTCGACTACCTCCGCACCGTCGACGACGGCTCCGTCGACTAAGCCGACGACGGCTCCGTCGACGAAGCCGTTGACAGGTAAAAAACTGCCATTTCCTCTGCAGAGAATGAAAATTACACCTGAAATGACGTCTCCTCGATGAGTTTCGACAGATCTACAGTCATTGCTTCTAGATGAGGATTCAGAGGAGGATGAGGATTCAGAGGAGGATGAGGAAAATGAAGGCCATTTTGGGGATGCCTACAGTCCCTCAGACTTAAATGTAAAACTGCAGGAGACTGACACGGAGGAATACTATGAGCATTGTGACCAACGGGTGCATCAATATGTTCCACAAGGACTTCGTCCACCTAGTTTAGGGCAGGACATGGTGGCCATGCCCGCCTCTTTAATTTCTGACCTGCAGTTGATGCTGCAGGACTATAGGAACAGGTTTCCTTCGGAAGAGTCAATGCAGTCTACCCAACCTCCACCTCAGGCGTTGCCGCAAGTGCAGCCAGTGGTCGAACTTCCTCCGTCACAAGTGGTGTCTCACACCCCCAACGGTAATTCCTAGGTCCTTTCTCGGACACCGGATCCTGGACCCTCCACTCCTATTCAGCAGGATACCTCTTCGGATGATGAGGTACAGGTGGATCCCTTGACTGATCCATTGCAGGACCCAGACTTGGATCAAGGAGACAGTGGATTGCAAGATCCAGACGCCACTGGTCGGGATACTTCTATTTCCCCTCCGGTTGATATAGGGGGGTTCCATAACCTCATGGAGAGAGCTGCAAAGAGGTTTGGACTACCAATTTCGAAGGAAGAGTCTGAATGGTTCCTGTATGACTTTAAGGATCAGTATAGAAGATCGGTCAAATCCATTCCTATGATTGAGCATGTGTGGGAGGAAGGTATGAAGATATGCAACATCCAGCCACTGTGATTCCGGTTCTCCCCAGGGTGTAAAAGAAGTATAAGGCTCCAGATGGCAGTCCAGCTTGTCTTCTTGGGCAGCCGAAGCCTGATTCAGTGATTTCACAGGCTGCTCAAAGCAAGTCTAAGAACCCATCAACACCTTTGACTATGTCTCCGGACAAGGACGGTAGGCGCCTGGATAACGTGGGGAAGAGGTTTTCTTCCATGGCCAGCTTACTGGATCGAGCAGCAAATGTTCTCGCCATTCTAGGCAGATACGATCGCCCGAAGTGGTGTGACATGGAGCCGTTTGTGGAACAACTGCCAGACTCCGCGAGGGAAGAGGCAAAGAAAGTTCTGGTGGAGGGAGAAAAATCATCCTCTGAAGTTATCGACTGTGCTATGGACATAGCGTCCACAGCTTTTCGAGCATTGGCAGGGTCAGCTGTGCTTCGTCGCCAAGGTTGGTTGAGAGCCACCTGGTTTCGTCAGGAGGTCCAAAATAAGATCCTGGACCTCCCATTTGATGGAGAGATGCTCTTTGGTAAGCATGTTGACGGTGCCCTGCAGAATATAAAAAAGGATACGGACACGGCGAAGTCTTTGGGATCACTCAACTACCGTAAGGTCCCATTTAAAGGTGCTCGTGGCAGAGGTTTCTCTTCATACAGAGGCAACACCCAACAGAGATATTCCTCAGTCTTGGCAATCTTTTATAAGACTCAGTATTCAAATCAACGGCAGGGACAATCGGCGTCTTACTCTCGCCAACCTCCGCGAGGGCGTCGGAACCGTCAGGGACGCGACAGCACCAAGAGACAATAGCGGCCTCCTGGCTCTACCTACTGTTCCTCCCCTCCCAGTCACCTCAGTGGGGGGCAGGATATCATTTTGCCTGACCAGCTGGAAGTGTATAACATCGGACCAGTGGGTCCTGAATATTGTTCAGAGTGGCCATACGTTGGAGTTCCAAGACCTTCCTCCAACGAGAGCTCTGGGCGCCACCCACACGAAACATCTGGGACTGCTCCACCTCGAAGCCCACCAATTGTTCCTCAAGGGGGCAATAGAACCAGTACCTCTCTGTCAGAGGGCCAAAGGTTTTTATTCCAGGTTCTTCCTGGTTCGGAAGACGGCAGAGACTTGGCGCCCCATACTAGACCTACGAGAGCTCAACACTTATCTCATCAAACTCTCTTTCAGGATGGTCACTCTCCAAGAAATTCTTCCTCTTTTGAACCCAGGCGACTATTTGGCGTCTCTGGATTTAGAAGATGCGTATTTCCACATTCCAATACACCCAGCTCACCGACAATATCTTCGATTCACAGTGGGAAAGAGCCATTTCCAATTCAAGGTGCTTCTGTTTGGCCTTCGGTCTGCACCTCGAGTATTCACCAAAGTGTTGGCACCAGTAGCAGCTTTTCTACGAAAACAATCCCTGCAGGTTTCCCTTATTTGGACGACTGGCTCGTCAAGGCTCCATCTTTCAAGGACACCGCTCAAGCTGTCTCGGCTTGCATTCAGTTGTTCAGTCACCTGGGCCTTCATTTGAACAAACACAAGTCAGTTCTACAGCCCTCCAGATCTACAAGATTCCTTGGAGCCATTTTAGGCACGACGCAATGCACAGCTCGTCCTTCAGAAGAACGTCAACAGAAGTTGATCATATCGGCTCGCCAACTGTTCCACAAGAAATGCCTTTCAGTCAGACAATACAAGTCCCTGCTCGGGTCGATGTCATCCTGCATACCATTAATACCTCATTGCAGGCTGCGAATGCGTCCTCTGCAGGAAGAGCTAGACAAACAATGGTGCCAAGCAGAGGGATCATTCAACGACAAGGTGTTGGTGACACCAAAAATGAGAGGCATGCGAATGGTGGCTAGTGCAGGACAATATCGCACAGGGTCCGACGTTCAGAGATTCACCATCCCCATTGATCATGACAACGGATGCCTCTTTGGAAAGCTGGGGAGCGGTGCTCCGAGAGCTTCAAGTCAGCGGGCACTGGAATCCAGAACAGCGTTGGTGCCATATCAATTTTTTGGAGCTAGCGGCCATTCGTTTGGCTTTGCAGGCTTTCCTTCCCAGGGTCCGAAATCATAGAGTGCTGGTCCAGACGGACAATACGAAGGCCATGCACTACCTCAACAAGCAAGGAGGAACGACATCGCAAACTCTGTCCAAAGAAGCTCAGAGGATCTGGGATTACGCGATTCTACACAACATCAGCTTGAGAGCCGAACATCTGGCAAGCTCTCAATGTCAGGGCGGATGCCCTGAGTCGCCAGACAGAGGTGAATCACGAATGGGAGTTGAATCAGTCCATTCTGGAGAGTGTGTTTTCGGTCTGGGGGACACCAACCATCGACCTTTTTGCCTCTCCGGGGAACGCAAAATGCCGGTTTTACGCAAGCAAAGTTTACCATCAGGGATCTCTGGGGAACGCCCTTTCGATGGCCTGGTACAGCGCATTCTTTTACGCTTTTCCGCCAATTCCCCTCATTCCTCGAATACTCAAGAAAAAAAAAGCGGAACCATGCAGGATGATTCTCATTGCACCAGCTTGGCCCCGGCAATTTTGGTACACAGAACTCCTTCTACTCTCCCAAGCTCATCCGATTCGCTTACGACCAATTCCTTCCCTATTGTCGAGGAATCAAGGACAAGTTTACCATCCGGATCCGAAATCACTGCACTTGACAGCGTGGCTCCTGAACACAGAGTTCCGTCATCTGAATCTCTCCCAGGAATGTAGAGACGTTTTGTCCCAAGCTCGAGCACCAAGCACTAATAAGACTTACAAGGCTAAATGGAAGAGGTTCTGCCTGTGGTGTCAGAGACAAGATCTCCATCCTTACAAATCTCTTCCTCATCAACTTTTGCCATATATACTATCATTTGGCAAAGTCTGGGTTGGCGCATTCATCTGTTAAGGTACATCTTGCAGCCATATCGAGGTTTAGGCGCAGTTCAGGCCCTTCCTTATGGTCCTCTAGTATTATTAAACAATTCTTAAAATGCTTGTTTCGAATGTATCCTCCAGTTCGCCCTCCTCCACCAGTTTGGCAACTCAATCTTGTCATGGCTCAACTCATGAAAGCTCTGTTTGAGCCGGTGCACAAGGCGGACCTGAAATTTCTGTGTTGGAAACTTGCAATCCTCTTAGCTCTAACATCAGCGAGAAGAGTGAGTGAGCTTCAAGCCCTCTCCATAGTGCATCCATTCCTGCAATTCAAAAAGGATGTGCTTATCCTTCACACCAATCTGAAATTTATTCCAAAGGTGCCGAGTTCCACTTAAATGAACCTTTGATTTTAAAGTCTCTTTCCGCGCCCTTCACCGCCTGCGGAACGCACATTACATTCTTTGGATGTTCAAAGATGCTTAAAATTCTACTTGGAGCGCACACAACCCTTTTGGAAATCATCCCAATTGTTTGTGTTCTACAGCGCACCACGGAAGGGGTTTCCTTTGGCAAAGAGTGGCATTTCCGGCTGGATCTCCAGTGCGATTCAATTCTGCCATCAGGAGGCGGGCAAGCCTTTGGACAGAAAAGTCAGTGCACATTCCACAAGGTCTGTGGCATCGTCGGTGGCTCTTTTCTCTGGAGTCGCCATTAAGGACATATGCAGGGCAGCAACGTGGAGCAGTACACATACCTTCACGAAGCACTACTGCCTGTAGTCTGCAGGACGAGACTACGCGGCTGTTGGTCAAGCAGTTCTGCTGAATCTTTTCCATTGAGAGGTGAGCTTTCCCTCCAAGCCCTCCATCCTGGTGAGCACATTTTGTTTCTTGTTTGCTATGCTATAAGTTTATATGATTTATGGTTATGTGATGCCATGTATCTACAAAATGTGTCTTGGTTATTACTGCTAGCTACTCTGATACAAAGCATGGGAATCTATGAAAGTTCCAATACTGGGGCAAGAAAACAAGTTACTTACCTGTAACTTTGGTTCCCCAGTATTGGTAACTTTCATAGATTCTCATGCGCCCACCCTCCTCCCCTGGGAAAGCTCAGTTTTTTGACAGAGATAGTGGCGGTTTGCACAACGGCTACGAAAATCTGAGGCTCTGAGCTCTCTCAGGGAGGTTCTAGGGGGTGAGGCTGCTCTGATTGGTCCTGACAAATGTTTGGTCTCTTTTGCACAAAGAGGGTGATAGGATACAAAAGGAGATGAGGCCCAGGCCTATTTTATCTTTTTTGCTTCTATGGTTGTGATACTACCGAGGCTCCCATTCCGACGACGGGGAATGATACAAAGCATGGGAATCTATGAAAGTTACCAATACTGGGGAACCAAAGTTACAGGTAAGTAACTTGTTTTCATCACTCAGACACCACCGCATCACCCAGACACCACCGACATCATCACTCAGCCCAACGACGACATCACTCAGCCCAACGACATCACTCAGCCCAACGACATCATCACTCAGCATCACAACACCACTGTCCTTGCTTGCTACCAACAAGCATTACCATAGCCAATAGGACTCGAATTAGGAAAGTGTAAGGTATTGGCTTTGTGAATAACAATGCTATTAATTTGTATATTTTCAAAGCCAACACATTTAAAAAAATGGTCATTTACAATACCAATAGCTCACACTTTCCTAATGCGAGACCTATTGCATTGCCAATGCTTGTTCTTTTTTTGGCATTCTGCCCTGGAGGATGGGGTCCCCAGGGCCATGCACCCCTGCCTCCAAAATGAAAATATGGCCAGAGGTCATTATTGGCTTGAGCAGGGAGCTGCGTGATTCTATCTTACTTCAAATTTTAAAACACTTTAGAAATTCACTGAAAAAAAATTGTGGTTAAAGAGAGCTGATAGTAAGATGAGAATGTCAGTGACAACATAACGTTTTTAACAAGAAAAACACAGAAAGTCACAAGTTATGGTTAGCTAACTATAGCGTGCATCCCCGCTATGCATTGCTTATGACCTCATAAATTATGTCATCATGACATGTTCTTTGACCTCATTTATGAAATCCCAAATTACATCACCCAAACTGCGTTTTTACTAATTGGTCAATAAAGAAGTAAGGCATTAAAGATATGAAAGTGAGTACCAAATGGCTCACAATTCTATCAAGCATTTTTTTGGGGGGCATTAAATCCTGGAGGATGGGGCCCCCGGGGCATCTAAAGGGTTGGGGCACCCCCTCTATAATTAAATTCCTGTTCCAGGGATGATGTCCCTGGGCCTATTATAGGTAAAGGTACCACCCTTTTTTGGGCCATTCGGCCCTAGAGCGTGTTGTGCCCGGGACCAGGCACCCCTCCTCCTTTATAATTAAAGTATGGACCCTGGAGGATTGGGGACCTTGGGGCTCATTTGTGCTCCATGAGGGGGGCTGCATCCCCCTTTCTCTAATAGATTTGTTTGTCCCCATGGGGGATTTAGTCCCTGGGCTACTTTAGGCTCCGAGAGGGGGGCTGCGCACACCCCCTCCCTTTTTAAAAAAAAAAACAAATGGCTTCGGGGATGGGGCCTCTGAGGCCAGTAATGCAAACCCTGCTCATACCTAGTATGTGTAGAGATCCATTCTAGAAAGTTAGCTGTGTCCTTGTTTACATTTTTATAACCAGATGCATTTTCATAACCATTTTATTCCTGTGGAACAGTGTATGCATCATGAGGATCTCATCTAGAAGCTCTTGTGGAGGGGAACGACTGCTAGTTTTTTTTTAGGAAGGGGGAGGGAGGGAAACCATGCTAATAACCTCCCAAAAGAATTTAAATGGCCAAAGGTGAAAACACAGAAGTTCTAATCCTGTAAATGTTGCAAAATATACATTGATGCAGTAGAATTGTATTTTTTTGGGGGGGGATAGATACAATTTCTAGAACAATACTGCTTCCTCTAAATAGAGTTGATGGAGGTTTGCAAAAGATGCAGAACCTAGATCACTTAAAAGTATACAATTATATGGTGGACGGATGTGCACAACGGAAGAGCACAAAAGCTGCTGTTGAATGAGCCAAAGTATGTTGGGCAGTGGTGGAACACTAAAAGAAACCCCTCATTATGAGAATCCTGGTAAATTCCTGTATGTGCAGTAACTGTAGATAACTGAATTCCACATTTTTCAGCAAACACTGCAGCCTCCCAATTTTTACCCAGGTAAAGTTTGGCAGATTAATCTTCAGGGAAAATTATCAGTACATCTGCATGCTATGCCCCATTTGTGTGGGTAATTATTACATCTGGTAAATGCTGGACATCTTGGGGTTCAGGGGCGGACTGACCGTAGCGGGCAATGGGCATTTCCCCGGTGTACTGGAAGGGTGGGGCGGTTTTAGACCGGTGGGGGCAGTTTTTGTTACCAGGGGGCGATTCTGCAGCAGTGCTGCAAAATCGGCCCCTTGCAACAAAAGCGCAATGAGGAATTAAAGCAGTAATGGAATCTGAAATGCCGGAACAGTTAAGAGGATGTTTCATGGCAAAGGAACGAAAAAAGTAGCCATGCATTTTTCAGTTCCACTACTTTCCTGAGCACTTAATCATTTTGTATAACTAATAAATAGTTTGGAAAAGTTACAAGACAATGATATTCGCCAGGCAGGCTCTTCACCCTGGGAGGGAGTCGCAACACCCACATGGGCACCTCTAGCCCCAATGTCGCAGGTCAGGCGACCTCCACACCTCAGCGGTTCCACAGCAAAATCGTCCCAAAAAGGGGGGTGACCTCTGCCCAGCGCTCCTCGACACAGGTGAGAGGGGGCAGGCCAGCACATGAGGGGGGGTTTGCTAGAGAAAAAGGGGGGGGTCAAGTTTTCACAGTCTCTTCTTTACCCCCAGAGCTATCTAGCGTCCTCAGGGCAGCTCGCACTCCCACAGATCAAAGGGGCAATACTTTCCACTCCGCACGAGCCCCAGCCTTTACTCAAAACCACTCAGTGAAGGGACAGTTCCTCCTTTTTCATGGAGACACCGGGGCAGGGTTCAACAGGAAAATATCTAGGCAGGGCCAGGTCTACGGGTAGAGGGGCGATGACAGCGGCAAGGAAGCAACCCTCAAGAGAAGTCAACCCTCTCAGTGCCCCATCCCCCCTGACGCCACATCCTGCACTCCAGCCAGCCCTACGATGCTCAAAATGGCCGCCCAGGTTCTGACCTTATATACCCTAGTCCCAGGTCACTAGAATGGGCCGGAAGGTTTTAGATCCCTCTAATACTAACTTATGGGCCAAGCTCCGAGGTGAAACCAGTTGGCAGGCTACCATTTTGTGAGGGTACCTGCCCTTTCTCTATTTTACAAAAGCACCTGCGCTGCATTACTAATAGGTAATAATGAGGCGCCCAGAGACCTAGGGTCAACACCAAAAAGAAAAAAAATGTAGTGGACACACAAGAAAAATGCAGAATGCAAAAAGGGATAAAAAAAATAATTAGAAGGGACCACCCAAAGGGCTGACAGGTCTAACACGCGTCCCCCCCCCCCCAGTAGAAAGTGGGGAGAGCTACCCAACCCCTTGGGAGTTCTCGTCACTAAGGCGGAAGTACCTTGAGAGACTGTCTGCGTTGGCGTGGTCCACTCCAGGCCGATGTTCCACCCTGAAGTCCATTCCCTGTAGGGAGATGGACCATCTTAACAGCTTGGGATTCTCGCCTTTCATTTGAATCAGCCAACAAAGGGGCCGGTGGTTAGTTTGAACAAGGAAGTGCGAGCCAAACTGATATGGTCGCAGCTTCTTCAAAGCCCATGACACCGCAAAAGCGTCCCGTTCAATCGCACTCCACTTCTGTTCCCAGGGAAGCAGTCTCCTTGGTAGGAAAACAGGTTGGTCCAGACCCTCCTCATTGAGTTATGATAACACTGCCCCAATACCATGCTCTGATGCATCCGTTTGGACAATAAACTCCTTGGAAAAATCAGGGGCCTTTAAGACAGGAGCCGCACACATTGCTTGCTTTAGGGTGTCAAAAGCTCGTTGACACGCCTGAGTCCAGACTACCCGTCGAGGTTGTTTCTTAGATGTGAGCTCAGTCAAGGGGGCCACAATAGTGCCATATCCTTTAACAAAGCGCCAGTAGTATCCTGTGAGGCCCAGAAAAGCTCGGACCTCGGTTTGGGTCTTTAGGGGCTCCCAAGCCATGATAGTCTCAAATCTTAGCCTGGAGGGGCTGCACTGTTCTCCTGCCCACCAAGTGGCCTAGGTACACCACCGACCCCTGCCCAATCTGGCATTTGCTAGCCTTGATCGTCAAGCCAGCCTGCTTCAGGGCTTGGAGAACAGCCTGAAGGTGACACAAGTGGTCCTCCCAGCTGCTGCTGAAGACAGCAATGTCATCTAGGTAAGCAGCAGAGAAGGCCTCCATACCGGAGAGGACCTGGTTCACCAGCCGCTGAAAAGTGGCAGGAGCGTTCTTGAGCCCAAAGGGCATCACACAGAACTGGTAGTGGCCCTCCGGTGTGGAGAAGGCTGACCTTTCCTTCGCTCCATCTGTAAGGGAGATTTGCCAGTACCATGTTGTGAGGTCAAAAGTACTCGGATATTGGGCAGCTCCCAGCCGGTCAATGAGCTCATCCGCCCTAGGGATTGGATGAGCATCAGTCTTTTGTCACCGAATTCAGTCCCCGGTAATCCACCCCTTCTGGCCAGGCTCCAACTCCACAGGGTGAGCATTGTGGTCATACCACTCTTTCATGACGGTTTGGCTGGCTTCCAGGTTGTCGGAAGCTTGCTTCCACAACTTAGCCATTTGGCTACGGAAAGCCAGCATGTAACTCGCCACATCCTGGGGAAGCTTCCTGGGAGTCTGTTCCCATCCATCTTTCACCAGGCTGAGAGGTCCTCTGACAGGGTGGCCATAGAGAAGCTCAAAGGGGCTGAAGCCCACTCCTTTCTGTGGAACTTCCCTGTATGAGAACAGCAGACCGGGTAGGAGGACGTCCCATTTCCTCCGCAGGCTCTCAAGCAGACTTCTAATCATGCCCTTCAAGGTTTTGTTAAACCTTTCCACCAGACCATTGGTCTGGGGGTGGTAAGGTGTGGTGAACCTGTAAGTAACTCCATATTCCTTCCACATGGCCCGCATGTATGCTAACATAAAGTTGGTTCCCCTATCGGACACAACTTCCTTGGAAAAACCCACTCGGGTAAAAATCCCCATCAGGGCCCGAGCCACCGCAGGTGCAGTAACAGTCCTCAAAGTAATAGCCTGTGGGTACCGGGTGGCATGATCCACCAGAACCAGGATAAACCTGTGACCAGCTGAAGTGGGTGGATCCAATGGCCCAACAATGTCGATGCCCACCCTTTCAAAGGGGGTGCTAACGACAGGTAGTGGTTCCACAGGAGACTTCAGCTTAACCCCTGTTTTCCCACTAGCTTGACAAGACACACACGTCCTACAAAAAGTGTCGGACCCTACCCTCATCTGAGGCCAATAAAAATGGGAGACAAGCCGGGCAAAGGTCTTGTCCTGACCCAGGTGTCCTGCCAAAGGGATCTCCTGAGCCAACTCCAAGAGGAAGGCTCGGAAACGCAGGGGAACTACCAAGGCCCGTGACGAACCGTGCACCGGAGCCTTGGGTTCACTGTAGAGAAGACCATCCTCCCAGTAGATGTGAAAGTTTTCTATAAGGTTACCTGCTGCCTGGGCTACGGCCTGACGCCTCAGTCCCTCAAGGGTAGGGCACTCCTTCTGCCCTTGACAAAACTCTTCCCTGGTAGGTCCTCCCTCCACATGCCATTCTGTAGGGACAGCTAAGTCCTCCAGGGAGACTACATCCCCCTCCGTGGACTCCGGGACCACCACCTCAGGTGTCCCATCCATCTTGCGGGGTGTGGACGCCGAGGCAGGTTTTCCCTGTCCCCGGATCTTCCCCTTTTTTGCAGCTGGCTGTGCCTTTGTTCCAGGCTCCAGCCCTTGCGAACTCCCCCTCGGGCAGTCGCAGACCGTGTGCTTGCACAGGTCCAACCAGGCTTTCCAAGCATTGTGCTCCAAGTCATTCCTCAACAGACAATCGACTGGCACGGCAGGGCTCACCGCAACTCGTAGGGGACCCGTGACCCCTCCCCACTCAAAAGGAACTACGGCCACAGGACAGTGGCCCATTTTGCCATCAGCCATCACTGCGGGGTGGAGTAAGTTTGGAATCACCTGCTCTGGGGACACCAGCTGCCTCCTTACCATGGTCATACTGGCACATGTGTCCCTCAGAGCCTCCCCTCTGGACATTGATGGTGACCCACTGCCCATATTTGGTGGTATTTGGGGGGCACCTGGATCTTAGGAACCATCTCACTGTCTCCCAGGGACACTAGGGTTATCCCTGCCCACTCACCTCCCTTATCTAAGGGCAATTCCTCCCTGAGCACTACACTAGCCACACCCGGGGTTTTTCCTCCAGTGGGAGTGGGTGGTCTCTTTGAGCACTTGACATCTCCTTTATAGTGCCCAACCCCACCACATTCATAACAGCGGACAACCCTTGGCTGCTGACTATGGTCAGGATGAGGGGGGGTTTTGTGGATTAACCTTAGGAGTGAAACCTGATCCCCTTCCCTGGAAACTGTTTTGGGGGCCTAATGAGAACTCCTTCTTTTTGTCTCCCCCCTCTTTCTTCTGGGGAGCGCACTGACCAGTCCTTTGGGATTCCCCTCCAGTCCCCTTTGAGGACACACAGGTACTAGCCAAGATGTCTGCCTCCTCTGCAAGCTTCCTAACCTTAGTCAGCTTGCTATCCACCAGGTGTTGACGCAGCTCCGGAAAACATTTCTCGAGGAGGTGCTCCTTTAAGAACAAATCGTATAACCCCTCGTAATCAGTCACCTCACTGCCTTGTACCCAACCCTCCAATGCCTTTTTAGCGTAATCTAGAAAGTCTACCCAATTTTGTCTACCTAGTTTGTGGCTGCTCCGAAATTTCTGCCTGTATTTTTCAGGGGTCAGCCCAAACTTTCTGATCAATGCAACCTTCATGGTGGGGTAATTGGTCTGTTCCTCCTGCTCTAAGGCTAAGAGCATCCCTCCCTACTGGAGGCATATACTTGTACAGGCCACCCCCCCATTGATTTTCTGAAATCCCATGGGCTCTCAATGAGACCTCATAGGCAGCCAACCATTTGGCGATGTCGTCTCCTACACTAAAACTGATGACTACATCTTTGGGCAAATAGGATCTTGGTTCCCTGGTAATTTCCTTAGGTACGCTGCCACCAACAGGATTACTGGAGGTCCCTATCTGTAGGGCTTTGAGGTCGAACTCCCTTAAGCTAAGCTCATGGGCAAGCCTCTTCTCCTCCCTCTCCTTTTCCAACCTAGCTAACTCCCATTTTAATAGTCTTTCCTCCCTCCTGTCAGCTAACTCTGCTGAGGTCAGGCTCCTTCCAGATACACTACTGCCCGCCCTCGATAGGACCTGGTAACAGATTCCCCCCTTCGGTTTGGCACAGCATATCTACTTCAATGATGTTGTCACGATCCCCCTCTTCCTCCTCCTCTTTCCCATCTGGGTGAGCTGCCACCCATGCTCTCAAGCTGGTTTGGAGTTCCACTTTCTTCGCACCACGCTTGAACACCCCCTTCTCCCGGCAAAATTCCCTAAGTTGGGCCGCTGTTTTTAGTTTCTAACTCAGCCAACTCAAACTCCATTTTACCAGGCGGGGCCTCAGACAGTTATTTGGAGTACTGAAGAAAGAGGCGTCAAGTAAGGGCTACTTCAACCCACCACCAGAAAGGAATTTGAAAAAAACAAAAACGTCCAATTATGGAATTACTGGAAGAAAACTCCAGGTGTAGGGTACGTGGTGGACACTGAGCTACTGTCAAGTGGACGCAAGCACAAGCCCTAATCCTACCACTGAACACCAATATGTTGGACCCCGGGTCACCGGTCCACCTAGGGTAGCACGGCACAGAGTGATAAGACCTATTTCTAAGGCAATTGTGCTATGCTTGCGTCACACTCACCACAGTAACCCAGCGCCTATCCACCAAAAATGACACCACACCTTGTTAGAAAAATGAGAAAGGCTTTATAAAAATTCCTTAAGTTAACTTATTCCGTTAAGCATGTATCACTTAAACACATCAAGCACTTCCACATTTGATTACCTGCATCATGTAGAACCCAACATTTTATTTAGTTCAAGAATCTTGTTCCCCAGAGGAAATGAATTCAGCAAAACCACTTAATACTCTAAATTTCAGGCAGTTACTTTTGCAGTTTAAATAAAATTAAGCAGGAAATAAACACAATACATCTATTCAGGGAAGCAAGATTGTGCATTTCTACAGCAAATAAACCATATTGCAGATCTCTCTTAGTAAAGTTGGTCTACGTGTGGAAGTAGCAGGTGCCAGAATTATATACTCCTGGAAAAACAAGAATGGGCATTAAATTCAGTCAGTATCATGCATTTGATCTCGTAACCTGTAATGCCCTGGCTTCTGTTTAGCTTTAGTGTTGATAGTCATCAGAACATGAGCGGGAAGTTCCCAAAAAACTCTAGGGGACTAAAGAGTTCAAATGAGTGCAATTGCCCACAAAAACGCTGTCAAATATCAAATCATTTTATTTTCATATATTTCTTAGTAAGAAGACATTAATTTGTTCAAAAAGATTTCTTTCATAGACATATAAAATTATTTTCTTTGGCGATATTGGCCCAGCACAAGAAACAGAAAGGCAATATATACAGAAACCATTCATACTCTCAGGCATACACACATTCAGCCATCACCATATACATCAGAAGGAAAAACTACAGACACATTTAATACCAACAGACAGAGGAAAGCGCCGACGCGCGTTTCGGAAAAAAGTGCCACCATTCAGGATTCCTTCATCAGGGCACAAGTGAGGTTTTTACAGTTCCATTTCAACTTTGCTGGGCAACAAAGCTGCAAAGCGTAGCGTTTCTGTGGGCAAAAGGGCAAAATATATAAATTCATATTTCCAAGGGGAGGGAAGCTGGTCATCAAGGTCAGACAAAGCACACATATTCATATTTACACATTAAAAATATATACAAGCACACCACTTTCTAGTAGATAGTTGCAACACAAGGAGGTAGAACATTTCATAAGGGGTGACAGGATGAAGGGGACACAGAAAATGGAGATCTAGGTGAAGTTACATGTGGAACTGTTTTCAATACCAAACGGAACACTGATATAGGAATGAACGTACCAAATGAAAAGGGTTGTGAACCGGTCTTCTAAAATAGTGAGCATACATTCACTAAAAGTGTGACCTACTGACATTAAATAGAAAAAGGGGATGAACTGACTCTGCAAAATATATATCAGCAGGTAAAGAAAAAGAGAAGGGGAAATTAAGGAGATACCTCAGGGTTCTTCAAAAATTATATGTCTAATACATAGGCGATCTCACGAAGGACTAAGTTGCTCACCTGTATCAGGGACCCAAGTACTTATTCAGTGGGCCGAGGTGGAAAACATCTAAATTCACATAGGTTATATGCATGTATAGAGAACGGGATACTATAAAGGAGAGAGAAGAAGGAGAAAACCTTTTATCCTTTCCAGACATCAGTGTACATTCTTATAGAGAACAGTGGATAAAAGATCTAGAGATGACGGTCTCTCGGTCCTAGAGTGAATCTATACGAATGTTGAATAAATATCAAATCAGATGTCAAACAGGGAAATTAGTTTGCACGAATACCTCCAAGGTTTCAGAATGTACACGCAAAAAATCAAGGGCAGCAGACCGATAATATTAAGACCATAGGAAAGGTCTGATGTAATCTTTAAAATCCGTGCATAGGAAATTTCTGCAAAGAGAAAAAGGTTTCATGTAATTGAAGAGTAGTCGCACGGCACACGATGAAAAAAACAGATTCTAAAACATGCAGGCTCCTGAAGAAACTTACTCGTCAAGCATGTCGCGAATCTCGTGAAGTATTTACAGTGATACACAGCCAGTGTCGAGCTGACTCAGCAAGATATGATGTCGTATACTCGGGCACATTCTCTGTAAAAGTCAGTATCATGCATTTGATCTCGTAACCTGTAATGCCCTGGCTTCTGTTTAGCTTTAGTGTTGAGCCAGCAGCAGTTTCTATGGATGGCAGATCCCTAGTTCCAGTAGGGTAGTTTTGTCGGTTTATGCTCCCTTGGCCTACATGACCTCTGTCACCAGGGTTCAAGAGAGTAGGCCATTCACTAGCCCGTGGAGATTTCTCTAATTTTGTGTCCCACACCAGCCCCCAGATCCCTGCTTACTTGTGGGCTTGATGGTATTAGTTTCAGATTCAGCCGTCACAGGCAGCTGGGGAAGATTATACCATCTCTGGCAGTCTCTTGATTAAGCGTCTCCTCCCTCGCAGGCAAGGCCGACTTACACGCTGGGCCTGCGCAGAGGAGAGGACGCTTCCGCTACAATGCACAACTGAAATTGACTTGGTTCGGCCACCTACGAAGGCAGCCACTCCTTTCCTCCGAACTGGGCCTGCGCGGGAGAGAGGCGATTGCGATGCAGCGCCGCCCCCTCAGGGAAGCCGTCAAGCCCTCCTCTGGGCCTGCGTGTAAGAAGGGACGCCTCAATGCTGCTCCGCCCCTTAGTGAAGCTGACGAGCCCTCCACTGGGCCTGCGCTAGGGACAAGACGCCTCATTGCTGCACCGCCCTTCAGCAACATTCACCTCAGCGAGAGGCAGCGGTACAGGCGGCGAATCTACCACCGGCTCCTCACCCTAGGAGGGAGTCGCAACACCCACATGGGCACCTCTAGCCCCAATGTCGCAGGTCAGGCGACCTCCACACCTCAGCAGTTCCCCAGCAAAATCGTCCCAAAAAGGGGGTTGACCTCTGTCCAGCACTCCTCGACACAGGTGAGAGGGGGCAGGCCAGCACAGGAGGGGGGAATCGCTTGAGAAAAAGGGGGGAGGTCAAGTTTTCAGTCTCTTCTTTACCCCCGGAGCTATCTAGCGTCCTCAGGGCAGCTCTCACTCCCACAGATCAAAGGGGCAATACTTTCCACTGAGCACGAGCCCCAACCTTTACTCTAAACCACTCAGTGATGGGACAGTTCCTCCTTTTTCGTGGAGACACCCGGGCAGGGTTCAACAGGAAAATATCTAGGCAGGGCCAGGTCTACGGGTAGAGGGGCGATGACCGCGGCAAGGAAGCAACCCTCAAGAGAAGTCCACTCCCTCAGTGCCACATCCCCCCTGACGCCACAGCCTGCACTCCAGCCAGCCCTATGATGCTCAAAATGGCCGCCCAGTTTCTGACCTTATATACCCTAGGCCCAGGTCACTAGAATGGGCCGGAAGGTTCTAGATCCCTCTAATACTAACCTATGGGCCAAGCTCTGAGGTGAAACTTTGATAGTTGGCAGGCTACCGGTTTGTGAGGGTACCTGCCCTTTCTCTAATTTAAAAAAGCTCCTGCGCTGCATTACTAACAGGTAATAATGAGGCGCCCAGAGACCTAGGGTCAACACCAAAAAGAAAACAAATGTAGTGGACACACATGAAAAATGCAGAAGGCAAAAAGGGATAAAAAAAAAGAAATAATTAGAAGGGGCCACCCAAAGGGCTGACCGGTCTAACAGACGGAGATGGTGATCTGAGAGGTGGGAGAGGAGGAAAACTAATTCTGTAAACCAGAGCAAGCTGACTCAGTAGTGGGGGGGTATAAGGATGCCTCAGCCTCCAGGGGACAATCAGGACTCCAATCACCCAATTCCTGACCTTGGTTAGCACCTTCTGTTTGCTAGGGATATGTAGCTATCCTCTGAATAATACCCATCCATGATGCCTTGTGTCCAGGGAAGTGAAACATACCAGGATAGGAGAGGTTTGAAATGAGCGGCAAAGTGATTGAACCTCTTGGAACCTGTACAAGTGACAAATAAAAATAAATGTCTTGTGTCAAAGATGTATTCACTGAGCATCAAATTATGCTGCTTAAGGCATCCGTCTGAGTATTAAACAACCCCAGGATGTAGGAACTTTCTATCTTTAGGAGGGAGATACTTAATAGGCAAAGGGAGCAGGCAAGCTGATCCAGAACCCTAAACATCATCGCTCCATGTCGGTTCATGTAGGCACAAACCTCGTTGCGGGGCCTCATTAGAACAGCCTGCCCCTTAAAATGGTTGCAAAATAAAAGCACAGCCTTCGAAATGGCAAAGAGCTTCCTCTAATTTGAGGATCGGGCAGCTTTCTCCAGAGTACAGAGAGCCTTAGTAGAGAGGGAGTCTAGTATCACTTCAATGCCATCATCTGTGGTAAGAAACAGGGGATCAGGAGAATGGAGGTCCTTCCCTCTCTCCATGTGGGAAGGGCCCAGACGCTGCTGAAGTACCTCTATAATGGAAGCATTTGCAGGAATTTGGATGATTCAATCCAGGGAAGCAGGATTCTAGTGAGCCATCACATGTTGCACAACATGTTGCTTTAGATAAACCTGGACCCAGAGAACCATACACTGGAACTAGACAAGCACCCTGGTTCTACAGCTACTGACGTGCTGGAACCTCCTGTTGGACTGGTAGGTAGTGCAGATGAAACTGGAACTTCACTGCTCTGGATGTCAGCCCTATTGTCCAGCAGATTCTGTACCTCCATCTGGAGAGCCATGTCCCTCAGATTAACTTTGGACCAGGAAGCCACATGTATCACAGAGTTCAATGGCAGTTGAGGTAACTCAGCACTGCAATTTTCTCTTGGGCACGACAAAAACACTAACTCGAATATGCTACCTAGCGACCCATGTTGGGAAAGAGCAGTCTCCCAACAGATGCTCAGGGAGAGTGGAGTGTCCAAGGCTAGTTTGGACTAGTTTACAATCTCTGGTGTGAAGGAGATTTAATTCTGAACTGACCAAAGGAAGTAAGATTTCAGTACTTGCATCTAGACAGAAATCTATTCCTTTATCCAGAGGGCCACAGGCGATGATGGCGGAGGTACGTACTCGTGGGTGTTCTCTAGGAGGTAACCTCTGACTAATAGGCTAACATCATAAAACCGGGTGGAGAACCAGACTTGTACGAGTCACACATTTGTGAAACAGCAACAAATATTTTGATCAGGACGCTTCACATTTACACAAGCTAACCACCAGCATCTGAGGGTTGGAGTACTGGCCTACGGCTTCTCTCAACCTTTTTTTGCTGGAGATCCAACACTTGGTTATTTGTTTGCGGTTTTATATAGCGCAAATCAGACCCAGGGGAGCATCAGAGCGCTCTTACAATAGTAAAACGGTGCATGTATGCAAGGACTATTGATAGGGCATTGTCTGTGGAGATGAAGGGTTCACTTTTCGAAGGATTCTGACGTGGTGTTGAGTGACCCTTAGTATGGCGTTAATGTGAATGTGAAGATTTAGGTTCCCGATGTGGATGAAGCCCAGGGATTTTGCAGTCTCAACAATTGAGGGTTTACCATCAGCAATGATTGTGGAATCCAGCCAAGTTTGTATATGAATGTTGCTTTGAGGAAATGAGGTCGGGAGGAAAGCCTTCATCTGTTCGTTAACTTGGAGGGAGTATTTTGTCATCAGTTACTGAAGATTTTTCAGTGTGTTTGTCGTCAGGGGAGGAGATCTTCATGTAAAATTGGTTGCCATCAGTTACCAGGTTAAGAAATAATGTTTTAATTGTGTTGGGAGTGGCTTGGGAGGTGTGATTCAAATCATTTTAACACCATGTCTACAAGGCCCATCTGCTCCTTCATGATTTTTTTTTTCAGAACTAGATTTTATTGACATTTCAGATATGATTGCAAGACATTCACAGCGCTCCGAACACTGGAGGGGATGTGAGCAGATAATCAAGAGGCAGTGCAAAGCAATCAACGCTACAAACAGGATAAGACATTAACTTTGAATTACCCGATCCCCCCCAACCCCATAAAACCACCCCCTCACGGGTCCCACCCTAGCCCTGTCCACGATGGTTACCTGAATCTTCGCAAATCAGTCTATAAAATAACGGTAAAGCACTCACATCCTCACCCCGGCTCACAGGACAAATGATCTTCAGTTGCATTCTGCCGCGGCGGCGGCTCCAACCACAACCCCCTGTAATCGGCCCACCTCTTCCAGATTTTATAATGCTTTCTGGGGCAACCACGAGCCTCAAATACCGGGCGTTCCAGCCCCATACAATAATCCATGCCCCGTTTCCATACCTCAAGACCTGGGTCTTTCCAGGCGCGGGCCACGTCCCTCTTGGCCAGTGTAAGGCCCAGGAGTAGCAAGTGCCTTTTATAGAGGTTGCCACCCACCTGCTCCAAAACGTGAAGGAGGCCTAGCTGTGATGTACGTGGGAGTTGCCAACCCAGAACCTCGTCCAAATAGTCCCATATACGCCTCCAAAATCCCTCCAGAGCCCCACAGGTCCACACGGTATGGATGAACGTGCCCACCTCTCTGCCACACCTCAGACAATCAGGGGAGGCAATCAACCCGGCTCGCCACAGCCTCTCTCTCGTGTAGTAAGCCCTATGCAGATATTTAAATTGGATGAAACGCAGTCGTACAGCTACGGCCGCCTCCCTCGGAGCCGCGAGGGCCTCCCTCCATCCCTCCTCATCAATCTCTCCAACATCCCTCTCCCACTTGGACCGCAGGCCATCCAGGGAGGACGAACAATGGGTAACAAGGGATTGGTAGATGCAGGATATTTTTTTCTCCTTCATTAATTTTTAGCAATTATATGGTTGACCGTGTTGATGCCGATAGATCTAGTACGATCTGCAGGCATGACTCTCTTTTATCTAAGAGGGTGAGTGTGTTGTCCACTCCGTGTAGTATAGCAGACTCTATACTGCTGCCTGTTCTGAATCATGACTGGTGGGGGTCGAGCAGGCTGTTTCCTTCATAGTAGGTATTCAGTTGTTTCTCCATGCATCGTTCTAAGATTTAAGCCATGAATGCAATATTTAATTTCGGGCGGAATGTGTGTATTTGTTTTTTAAATGGGAGAGGGTTTATTAAAGCTCCTTTGAAATTTTGTTTGGGACAATTCCTTGAGTGAGTCTTTTATCATTTTGGTCAAGAGGCGCGTGTTGGCAGCAGTAATATCTTGAAGGGCTTTAGCTGGATTTAGGTCTGGAAAGTTTGTTAGTTGCAGGGGCTTAGGTTGGAGATGATAGAAATGACATGACCTTGTGTTACTACTTTCGAAGTTGACCATCTCAAGGGGCATTTTTTAGTTGGTTGTACTGCTAGGCTTTGTAGGAAGTTGAGTCAAAGGAGAATTCTATTTCTCTTACTTTGGAGGCCTAGGTCTGGGTACTTTTGTTGCACAATTGTTTTGAGTTGGCTGTAATAGTGAATGGTTGTGAAGTAGTGAGATTCTTAACCAGGGTTGTAGTGGAACTGGTCCTTTCTATATATAATATATTTAATTATCATATTACTTATTGGGGGAGGTCACCTCAACCCCCACACCCCCACCTTTTTTATAATTATTAGAAATAAAATATTTTCTTTTGGGTGGGGTGGGTTACCCCAACCCCCTTATTTTGTCCCTTACTACCCAACACACTTACCCACCTAGAAACTCGAAAAGCACACTTACCAGCCAATACCCATACATCTAATCCCTAAAACCTCCCTTACCACCCTGTACCCACCCACCCATCCATCCCATAATCATAAAACACCTTTAACACCTAATATCCTTTCTCAATCCTAAAACCTAAAAACACACTACATCCTATATAGCACCCCTAAACCCGAAAAACACACTTACCATCCAATACCCTTACACACCCCTAGGGCCTAAAAATACCCTTTACCACCCTATTCCCATACCCACCCCTAAACCATAAAGGGACACTTACCATCCCTAAAGCCTAAAAATACCCTTACCTCCATATACCTGAAATGTAATTGTATATATATCTGCAGGGCTAGAAAAATCCACTCTCCCACTTGCTATGACAAGCCAGATTTAATCAGGATGAGCTATTTTTGGAGCCTACTCCGAGCTGGCAACAGGTGTTCTGCTTGCTCACAAAGAGTGTATGTGCAATAAAGATGCCTTTAAATCTTGTTATCTTGTCACCTTTGCTCGGCTTCCAGAGACTGAGGTCAAAAGTCAGTTTGTCTTCCTACAATTGCTTTTCTTTCTTTAACTGAAGTTCGAGGATTTTGTAAAGTGAACTGTGTGACAATCCCATTGTGCAAAGTATGTGGAATGAAAGGCAGGCTTTTCTTTTATAACAACACTGAAATAGCTAGTAAGTGAACATTTCAAATATATTTCACTAGTTATGAAGACACATTTTTGTAATTTTGTGGTGGAAAAAGATTCCTATAGAATAAAAACAAAATCATGAACTTTTCGGTGATGTGCAAATTTTAAATATTTTTGGTGGAACCCAATTTCAAAACAATGTTTATGTGCTATATAGTTTTATCAATAAAACTAAATGCTTGTGGGTAAGTTTTGTGGTCATTTCAATTGAAACTGTTTTATCTGTAAATGACAGTGCACTACCACATCATGCTTTAGTAATACATTTATGAAAAGTAATGTTTTTAAACATGAATTGGGAAATATTCCTGCCCAGATAACAATGCTATAAATGAGCTAAGAGGCAAGCCAGGGTTCATGTGTACCCTATATGTGGGCTCGATTCTTATTATACATGGAGCAAATATTTAGTCTAGTAAATAACAGCAGAAAGAGTGAACTTGCATATTTGAAGGTGCTCTCTTATGTGCCAATAAAGAAAAAGGCGGCCTCTTAAGACAAAATATTTGCCTAGGATCACATAACACACATAAGACACCTTGAGTTGTAAAGGCACCCATGGTAAAGGCATGTTCGTGGTATTGGCATTGCGTGGTAAAGGCTTGTCGTTATAAAGGCAGTGATGTAAAGCCTGTCTCCCTGTGTGTTAAGAGGATTTTAATGTGCTCCATTGGATAGAGTTTTTATAAAAACAGCAGCTGCACCACTGGGTCTACCTTCTTAGTCTACACATGCAGTTTCGTAGCCAGGTGGATTAAGAGGTCCAGGTGGGTTATGATGAGTTTCGGAACCAAGTTTGTGTGGGAAATTAGGTCCCGATTCAGTGAGTTGATCACGTCCTCAATTTCTGTCTTGTGTTTAAGTGTTGATCTGCAGTTGTGGTGTAGGCATCTGAGATGGGAGAGTTTGGTTTTGGAGATGGTGGAGCATTGGATCGATATTTAGACCAGGTCCCTGTACTTTGCTGTGTTGCTATTGTAGTGAGGGTACTGGGCCATGGTTTATGATGATGCTGGTGATCGACATGGAAGGGGACCAGTGCTGTATGAGAGGAGCAGTTTTTTTAGGTCGAGCAGACCTACTCTCAATGCGTGAGCATTGAGAGTGTCTGCTTCAGACCTTATGTGGCCCGTATTTAGGAATGTGGACAGCTAACAGACGCGCGCTTTGACGAGGTCAGATTTCACCTCGGGAGCGAGCGTCTGGTAGCAGGTAGGGTAGTTGAGATTCTGTACCCGGATTGCACTGGGAGCTCTTCTAAAAGGGAGAGTGAGCTCATTCCAAAGGAGGATAAGTTCTTGGCCAAGAAAGTACGTTTTTTTTTTTGCAAAGTAATTAATTGATTTTTGGATTAAAAGGAGTTCTTGTTATCTGAGGGTTGCATGTTCGTTACAAGAAAGGAGACTAGAGGGTTTGTGGGTGAGGGTGAATTTGAGGATTCAGGGGTGGGGTGAAATGGAGATGTGGGTACCTTTGGTGAAGGAGGACTGGAGGAGATTCCAGATAATATGTGGTGATTTGAGTTTAGATTGTGAGGGGATGGAGGGTTAAGTAGAGGAAATTGGTTACGTTGAGTGAAGGGATTCAAAGTGGGCCTGTTTGAGCGGGGGATAGGCTTTGTGGAAATCGGATAGGGGTTGTGGTGGGTGCTGGTGGGTTTGAAGCAATCTACATTTGGGAATATTTGATGCAAATGTTGGGGGGAGGCAAGAGATGTGAGGGATTGTTCTGTGAGTTGGAAAGTCTTCATTTTGGGACTCAGGGTGGAAGTAGTTAAGGAGAGGATGTGTGGCTACACTGTATTGGTTAGGAGTGGATCAGGTTTTGAGGTGAGGCATTGTATAATTGGAAGCGGAGAGCCCTGTATTAGGTGATGACGTAAAGAGTTGTGGCTGGGAAAGTGGGTGTGTAATGGTTAAGGTTCTCGTGTGAGGGTACATTTTTGGGCTTGAAGTTTCTTTGTGTGTCCTTAGTGAGAAATTAAGTTAGTTTTGACTTGAGGTTGTGGGTTAGTGCTAAAATGGTGGAGTTATGTCATGTTCCAGAAATCAGAATCTTGAATTCATCATGCTATCTTTGTGTTTCAGTGATTTCTTATGCTGAAAATGGCTATATCAACCTCTGAAGTTGGTGGTGAGCTAGACATCTTTTTACTATTTTCAAGGCCTCTAGGGATGCTGCCTGATTTACTGTTGAATGTTTTGCACATTTGAGACTTTGGGACGGATTTCTTAATTGGCAGACTGAGTAATCTCCGTTGGCCTGGTGCAGGAATGAACGTCCGTCAGTTCGATATTACAGTCAAGCTGGTGATTATTTCAGAAGCATTGTCAGGAACTGCCATCGCAGTGGTTCCTGTCAAAGCATATTTAAGTTTGATTTACGGCTCCGTCAGCATGACAGAGCTTTCCGTTAAACGTAATATATTTTTTCTTCAAAAAGAAATCCCTTGATTTTCGTTTTGAGAAAAAAAAGAAAATAAATGCCTCCTCTTACCATGAGAGTTCTCTCTCATGACAGGGGGAGCATTGAGCAGTTGTCATTGCCCCTTACTGCCGGGGCTTTCCTGGCGGTGATGGGCAGTGAAAACTGACCTGCATGTCTGCCCATTCAAATTAGGTGGGTGGACATAGAGGTCAATGTCCAATGATGCCGTTGGAGAGGTGTAACCATAGCGGAGACGGAGTAGTCTCGTCATGGTTACACCAATCGTCCAACCTCGTATAGATCTGGCGGAAGGTGCGTTATCTTGGCTGTTGCAAGGGAGTATTCTTACCCCAAGATATAAATTAGGACTGAAGTCTATTTTCCCGATTTTGTTAATTATTGTATAATTCTGTATTTTAGAGCCGTTATGGCCAGTGACTTTTGTGCATTTTAATGAGATTATTGCTGCATCAATATTTCCTTACATTTTGGTTTGTAACATCATGGTTTTTCATAAAGTCTGATGTCCTTCTCCCTTTTTTGAGTCCGTCCTTTCTTATTGACTGTATTTTTGAATTGCTGTTTTGAATTTTGTCTCTGGGACACATTAACTCATAGACTTGAGTTTATTACCGTCCCCGATCCCTGCAATATTGGACGCACCACTCATGCATATTTTCTAAAAGTGCTCAACTGCTACCCCAAATATGTGCACCTAAGTGTTGTATGTTGTAAATGCAGAACATTGTGTTTGGTGGTCATAAATGTCACCCAGTTGCCGCTCTTGTCCTTTAATAATATGATGCCAGAGGAATGTTTGGTTTTTGTACCTTTTCCTTAAGGAGCTGTTGGAGGAAAAACAGAAGAGCAGCATGGTTGAGCATAAAATCAGAGAACGTTTCAGCACTCTGGAAAAAGAGCACAGTGCCCTGCAGAGTAGGATGCATGCCAGCTGCCAAGACACCCAGCAACTGCAGTTGAAGGTACGTCTGCTAGTGTTTGATGTACAATGTGGAAATGTGATACTGAAACATGCATACTGCTTTTCAGGCAAATATGTAATTTTGTCATTTAGACTAGATCATTGCACTTAGTTTAGTCCAGCTATTCCTAAATCTTGCCACCAGGACTTGATACCTGCAGACTAGCATTGTTATGTGATGTTACTCCTGGAGCAGCTTGCTTTTCTGATTCATTATTGCACTTATTCTTTGTTTTCATGTTTGTGAGATAATTTATGCACAGTCTGTTATTAAATATCAAATCCAATAAGAGAACAAGTTAGAGACTTTTTGCTCCTGACGCTGTCCCATTTGTCATCTTGCACACATCACCATGTTGTTCTCCGAGTAAAATGTATGCAGAGCTCGTTGGTTGACAGCGATACCTGCCACGTTTAATTTCCCTTCCAACCCTTCAACACACTCTGGTCCCCCTCCTTTTTAGCCTTCTCCTGTGACAGTGCATGCGCGGTCTCTTGCAAGAGCTATTTTATACCACAAGCTGCTTGCAGCCAACCCATTGCTTGAAATTCTCTGGCTTCATTCTCACTCTTATTTGCTGCTTTCTAATTGGCCAGCGCATGCTGGCTACACTTCTCTTCTTTCACCTGGAGCATGGACCACGTACTGATTGATTTGGCTTGATTGCTGACCTTCTGTTGATTGTGCTGTGATTGAAGCATTACTTTTATTTTTTATTCTACCTTGTCATCCTTTTGAACCTTTCTTCCCATGTGTCCTGGTTGAGCCTCTTTCCATTTGTAATTATGTTCTACTATGCCAACCACACTTTAAAGAAACTATTTTCTTGTTTTAAATGGATGTTTATTGTGACAATAGATGTTATCTGCTTCCAAGTATATTTTCACTAAGACCAGGACATGGGCGAAATTGCTCTTTTATGTGATAGGATTTTTTTGCCAAATTTCTTTTTTTTTTTTTTTAAGTATGGGGAGATTAACTGATTTGCTCAGAATCACAGGGATGTGGTGCCGATAATTAACAGGCATTGGCAAAGAGAATATGTCTTGCTTTTGATACTATTGGCTCTGCCATTGCCTTTTGTTCTTGCTGCGCGACATGGGTATTGTCAACTTTGGCAGTGATTTGTAGCCATGCTTTATATAACAGCATGGCTGCTGTGCAGCATGGCTAATTTTACACAAGCATTGGCAAAGCGCCTTTGGGGCCCATCATCTTTGTCAATGGCTTTTAGCCATGCTGTGCAGCACCCTTGATGCATCGCGGCATGGCTAATTAAAAAAAAGCCTATGATGCAGCGTTTTCCTTCTTTTTTTTTTTTTGCGAAACCAAATTGGGTCAGGAAATAAAAAGAAAAAAAGTGACTAAAACTTGCAACTTCGTCATGCCGTCTCCTCGTCTCTTTGTGCCCTCTTAGACTTTCCACACTTCAACTCGCTGGAGGGGAAGCTTCTAATGGGTGACTTAGACAGTCAAAAGACCTCCAAGATCTATCAAACTCTAGTTACTGACAGCTCCACTAAGGTATCTGCCCTCCGAACAGCTCGGCAAACCGACTTGGACGACATAGATGACAATGATTGGGTGGAAGCGTACTTTATGAGAAGCCGTCTGTGGCGCATGGGCCTTATAGGCTCGCCTTCATGTTTGCGATATGCACTGCAGAAGGTACGATGGGACTGTTGTGTTCTGGCCCACTTCTGGACAGAATGTATTAGATTTCCTTTCAGGTTTTGCTGTAAGCTATGAATGATAGGATAGGGAAATGTGTGTGCGTTTTTGTGGAAGGGCTCTCTATATGTCCATAGCTATTCAGCCATAACTGTTCTACATGTTGCATGGATGCAATGCAGCAATGAAATCTAATAACATGTTAACCTTTTTCAGCTGGCTGGATAACATTTTGGTGATCTAGTTTCTTTCTTTAGAACATTCTGGCGCTGAAAGAGCTGATAGATAGTGATCCTACTCTCACTCATTACGATATGGGGCTGGATAGGATAGTATTTTTCAGAGCTGCTTTTAACTTTCAGTCACCACTTGGCCTTGAAAATATTGTTTCACTAGCCTGAACGCCTACCTGGTCCTACCGTGGATGGTTTTCATATTGGTTTATCTTCTTTGACATACATGCCTTTTATAAAAACAATAATTGGTCATATAAAACTGCCAGCATGCATGTCTCCCCTCTTCTGGGCTATTTATGTCAGTCCTAATGTTAGCCAGCTGCAGAACCTTGTGAGCTCTTTACACCTTTAAGGCTCCACAGCTATCCTTCTTTTTTGTTGAGCATTTGCCAGATTTTCTCATACATCAGGATGTTTGTCTTTCTGCTTTCAATTCACAATTGTTTTATTCTTTTGTGAGTCGGAGGGAACTGTACCTAACATCAGTTTTAGAAGAGTCCATACATAACCATTCATAGAAAGCATGAATGCTTGTGTACAGTGGTTCTAACCCGGTTAAAGGGTCTTCTAGCATTCCCTGGTATGTTGGTTTGTCTTATGCGTCCTTAAAGGCTCTTCGACTCGGGGCAATCCCTCACCAGCTACAATTCATGACCAATTGATTCCAAATATCATTCATTGCATTGCTGATTGACTCTGGGTGGTTCATTCATCTAGTCTGCTTCCCTTTTGCAAGCATTAAGTGTTGGAGCATCGGCTTGATAAGGCCATTTTAAAGAACATGTTTAGCTGGAATAATTCTGAACATCATTGCTGCCACTTCAACAGGTCATATCTTAGACTTTAGGACTGAAGATTCCTGAATTGGCTGCCGCTCTAGTAAATGTTACTACTTTTGGGATGCATTCATCATAAGCCCAAAGAAAAATCGCCTTTGAAAATTTACTGGGCTACAATTGTGATTTCTCAAAGCTATGGTTTCTGGACTTATCTTTTTTATATTTGTTTTTTAGTTTCAACAAGTTCGTGATCAACTGGAGGATCAGATTGCCCACCTCAAGCAGGAGAATGGCATTCTAAGAGATGCTGTAAGCTCAGCTACAAATCAAATGGAAAGCAAGTAAGCCAATTTCATTTCACCTTTGAGAAATGTTTCACAAGATCGCATTGCCTCTTCAAAACCTATTATCTGTGCCCTCTGAGATGGACCATTGTGTAGGTACTTTCCAGACAGCTCCTATAATTGACCAATTGCCTATTGCATTTTAACAAAAATGATCCTGATTTTACAATCGCATGCTTATAATACATTTGAACGAGTCAGCCATAGAATAACATACCCCTCAAAGAGGAGGGATGACAGGAAGGGAAAAGAAGGCAGACTGCACTCCTATATTGGTGGACTTAAAAAGGATTTAATGGGAGTTGAAAAAAGTGAGCAAAATAAAATGTGTCAGCCTTCTCTAAAATATTTGTGATGCACCCAATTACAAGTTCCTGGGGTAATGGGTCTCCCCTTTCCAGTACTCCATGGCTGTAGAAACAGCCTTTTGTTAAAGGTACTGGTTTCTCCGACCCTTCCTTTTTGTGTTCATGGTGGTTTGTGGGTACTGTTTTCATATGGTTCTCCCCTTTCTCTTTAGAGTTGGGAATAACTAGCTTTTCATGCCAACTTTCCCTTCTCACGTACCTCTCTATGTACTTGGGAATATGTGGTGTTTACCCTTCCTTAGGTCGCACACTACTCAGAAATATCTGGAATTTGTAATCCATTTTTACACTTTATTCCTGCCTCTTTCACCATTTACACCCTGTTACTACCCTGCAAACGAATAACCGGTCTGAAAACTCCTACAGCTGTTAAACCAGGACTACACACGCACATACCAACTATTCGTGCTGCAGTCAAATATGACCCCCCTCCTTCCACCCCTTGCCTGCAGGTATGTGCACTCTCTGCAGTTACTTATTTCTAAAAAACAGACTTATTGGGAGCGTGATTCTTCCATGGTCATTAAGTCGTAATTTGAAGATCTGTCCCTATACCCCATAATCTATAAATACTCTTTCTGCAGTTTTTTTTCTTACTTCTTGATCATGTAGCTTACACTACAATGCTCTACCTTTTAGCTTATGCTCTTTGTCACCAACCAATTGTAGTAGCAGACTTGAATCACCTCGTAGTTGGTTAAAACATATAGGTGGTGAGGTCCTGCAGTGTGCTTCTAGAGTAGGGTGCACCTATCCCAAGGGAAATATTGATTTTTATCCATATTAAGAAGAGTCTGGTGTTGAGTAAGGGTCTCTTCTACTGGGCATGGTATGGAGTACACTTTCTGGAAGCGAGGTAGACCCCCTGCTGTGCCCCCAGAGGTCCCTATGACCTGACATTTGCATTTGGTATGAGTAACCCTTCTAAAAGTACCTTCTTGTTGCCTTATTTTTCACTCTTTATCTAGCAACTTGTTTTAGCCAGATCCATTATAGTGTTGGCCCAGGAAGAAAAGTGTAAAGATGAGGACTATTTAGGGTCCAATCATTCTATTGCTCCAGACTGCTGCACCCTCCAGTTGAGTCATTCTCCTCATCTAGACTCAGCGGTGAAAAGCTTCTGTTCAATTATGGGATTGAGCTAGTCTCTCCTTCTCTGTCCCAGTGCACAGAACAGATAGATGGAGTAAATCTCTCACCTGTGGCAAAAGGTTGTGGGACTAAGCCTCCATTCACGCCAGTGCACATGCAACAGTTCCTTGAACGTAAGCTCCTATATGAGGTCTTTCTACAGCCCCAACCTACTTTCTGACTCCACCTTTGTGGTTGAGACACTTGCAGACGTTCTGCACTAGGCAGTGGTGAGGCCTGCTACAAGAATTGGTGAAGCATGCCTTCCTCAATTGTGCAGGTTAATCCTCACAACAGTAAAATAGGAGACACCCGAAAAGTTTGAGGCTCCATCCCATGCTAAGCTACCTTCTTAGGACACTCAACCACAACAGTCCTATTGGATTTTATTTTGTTACCTTAGGTGCCTCACTGCCTGGACCCGGCCTTTCTGCCTACCTATCCTGGTGGGGTGCGGGTTGGCACCATCTGCCTGGCAGGAATCTTTTATTGCAGGCAGGTGGTCACATCAGCCTAAATCTATTTAGAACCTTTGAACTCCCCTCACCTCCACCACCCATCCCTTAGGTTGTTTATCCCTCTGGTATAATATACACTGTGCCAAATAGGTCAGGAGCAGTTAGACCAGGAGTGGCCGGAACCTCTCAATTTTCTTTGCATCAGAGTGCATGCTTATCCTCTGTTTTGACTCCTTTTTGGATGAGTGAAGTTAACTCAAGTCTGGGGAGTACAGCACAGCTCCTCAGCTGCCAATGTAACTCCAGTTTAGTGTGATATTGCACGTAGTATTCCTGATGCAGCTGGGAAGGGCCGGCCCTAGGCTTCATTCCTCCTTGTACCATCTGGCACCACAACGCTGTGTCAGCAGCCTGTCCAAAACCGGTCTTTCAGGAATGGATTATACCTCCTCCGAGGATCCACCTCCATAGCCTAGTTGTTGCAAGAGGGCTCACTTACTAGAGCTGTAAGCAATGCTGAGTTTGGTACCTGCAGTCTCTCACTAATTTGTGGAAATTTAACCTGCTCCTAGCCAGATTAAAGTATAAACCTTTTAAGCCATTGGCACGATAATTCTTTTGAGGGCGCCTTCTTTTACATTGGCCATAACATCAGCCAGGTGTATTACTGAGCATCAAGCCCTTTGCGCACTAGAAACATTCACATTGTTCCAGAAAGATGAGGTGGATCTGAGGCCCCATCCCAGGAGTTACAACTGAAATTGATGATTGGTCTTGCAAACATCTTCGAGGTACAGACACTGCTTAAATTCTAAATGTGATGTTCAATACTTTTCGAAGGGCATTGGCCCCCCCTATGGATTGCCTTCGGGTCCCAGTGACCTATGGGCTTACCTTTCAAAGTGATGCTGGCAGGTTTTACCCTGGCCCTCTTCTCCCCCCCCCCCCCCCCCTCCTCTTCCCTTGCGTGCTATTTCTTTGGCTCTGACTCCAGTTCTGGTTTTGGCTTTGGGTCTGACCCCTCAACTCTTACCATTCAGGCAGTGTTTTCACCATCTGCGCCGTACCTACCTTCACTGGTGCCACTCCAGATTCCATCCGCACTGACTTTGGCTCCTGACCATTCCCTGTAGTGGAGTTGCCTGCCCCTGCGCTTAGGTCCCAGTGAGAAGCAAAACGCCTGGCCGAGGAAGGGAGGTTCTTTTTTGGGGAGAGACCGATCATCTAGAGGATTCCAGACCAGACATGGACAACTGAGATGACCAATCTATTGCTGTTGACCCTGCCTTCACCACACTCTGAAATGCTAGTGGGCTTAACACCTCCCCGGAGTAATAAACATATATTACCACTGGTCTTACAACTTTAGAGGTCAGTTATTATAATACCATGGTGTTCAATGCGGCCAAAGTCCTGGGTCTTCCTCTTCCTTCAGCAGAGACCAAGTCCAACATCTTAACAGAGGTGTTGCACCCAACTTCCCATTTGCAGTTGGTGCGAGTAACCCTTCTGAAAGTAAAAGTACCTTCTTGTTTCCTCTTTTTCTGTCAATTTGTTTTGGCCAGATCCATTAGTCCTGTTCCAGGGAAATAATGTGAAGCTGAGGGCTATTTATAGAGGCCAATCACTCTCTTTCTCCAGACTGTTGCACCCTCCAGCTGAGTCATTTTCTCATCTAGACACTGTTGTGAAAAGCTTCTATTCAATTGTTGGGTTGAGCTAGTCTCTCCTTCTCTGTGTGGTGCTGCAGGCCGAGTGCACAGAATAGAGATATGAAGCAAATCTCTCTCCTTTGGCAAAATGTTACGGGACCAAGTCCCAGTTCACTCCAGTGCATGTGCAATAAGGACTGAGCTCTTCCTACAGCCCCAACCTACTTTCTGATACCACCTCCACATTTGTGGTTGAGACACTTGTGCATGTTCTGCCAGACAGTGGTGAGGTTTGCTACAAGAATTGCTTAAGCATGCCTTCCCCAATTGTTCAGGCTAATCCTCTCAACGGTAACATAAGAGACACATGCCTCAAACTACATTTTTTACGTTCGAGACGTGTGCTGTAGATACACATGCTTTGCATACTCCTGCCATCTAGTGTTGGGTTCGGATGTTTGCAAGTTGTTTTTCTTCGAAGAAGTCTTCCCTAGTCACTAGGTAAGTTGACTCCTCCATTTGGTGATAGTGCGCTTGACCATCGATTCCATTGTTAGATTGTTTTTTTCCATCAGGTTCGGACGTGTATTGCTGCGGTGTATTGCTGTTCCGGTTCGAAACCGTTCTTCAGGTTCCCTTCTCTCTACCCTCGACGGTATTGCTTCTTTAATCGTTTCCCACTTCTCCGCTTATTGTTTAGACATCGGAATCGACTTTTGGTCGGAAAGTTTTGTGGACGGTCTTTGAGGCCTACCCGCGCTCGATTAGCTCTCCGTCGATGGATTGGACTCGTTTAAATTCTGTCCTCGGTGCCACACGCACGGACTCGCACAAGATGTGAACTTTGTGCTTGTCTCCGGAGCACAAAAAAGAAGACTGATGCTTGCAGATTGTTCCAATCGAAAGAGACTCTTTGCGATCGTCTGGCTCGGCGTTGAGAGATGAAGCGTCAAAGCATCGAAGACATGCCGGACATCTTCGGTGCAGACTTCAACCGAGAAGACATCGAGGCATCTGCTGCAGAGGAGGAGGAAGCGTTCTCTGAACAAGACTCAGACTCGGAACTCGAGATAGATCTCGACACCAAAGAACTGCCGCAGGGACAAGGTGACGTGAGTACGGAAGGCCCTTGCCCCCACAAACTCTGAAAAAACACAAGGCTTCGGCACCACCACTGCCTTCTGGCCAAGGTTGGCACCGAGTCCTGCTTCCAGGCCCGGAACAGAAACTATCAGTCAAGCCTTCCAGCTCCGCACTGAGTCGACAAAAGTCCTCCTCCGAGACATCCCTCATCCTGGTGGCATCCTCCTCAGAGCCGAAAGCTTCCGGTTCCAAGCACAAGTCCGGCTCTGAGCGGAAATCCTCTGTGCCGAAGGCCTAGCAGCCGAAACCTTCTGCACCCAAAGGCCAACCTACGTCTGCACCAAAAACGTTGGTGCTGAAACACAAAGATACTCCTTCGGAACCGAAATTGGACAATATTCCACCTGGTCCGAAGCAATAGAGGTTGCATATTAACTCTGACAATGGCCATATTCATGTAAAGCTACATCAGATACGTATGGTTCAAGAAGAGGACACTTACAAAATCCCCTTGAAGAGTAAGTCTGTAGCTATAAGTCCTTTTCATTTACCAACGTCTCCACCTGCGTCGCAACCTGGGAAACCGTTGCAAATAAAAAATCAAGATTCTCCTCAATCTCAACATGACGATGATGATGGGTGTATGAATATCCAACAGACCCATGGACAGATTACACACTGGATCCCCCAGATGATACTTATGCAGATCTTTACCCAGCCAAACCATCTCCTCCAGACGACAATGCATCGCACCAGGAACTCATTGCCAGGGCTGCACGTTACCATGGAGTAGAGCTCCACGAAGAATCACTAGAAGAAGATATTTTGTTTGAGACATTGGCAGCTACACACAGGTCATCACAAACTCTTCCAATGCTTAAAGGCATGGTGCAACATGCTGATGAGATTTTTCAAGATCCAGTCGGAGCCCGCATCTTGACCTGTAGAGTAGACCAAAAATACAAGGCCTCTCCTACGGACCCCATTTTTATCAAAGGACAAGTGCCATTAGATTCCTTAGTAGGTAAAAAAATGCTCGTAAGAGAGCAAATGCTTAAACATCAGGGGATGCTCCTCCGCCAGATAAATAGTCCAATCTAATGGAAGCTTCTGGCAAGCAACTCAATAGCGCATTTGAAATACCGAAGGCCTTTTAGCCAGATATGACAGAGCACACTTGGACGAAATGGAAAAACTGCTCCAACATCTCCCAGATGAGCATAAGGCTAAAGCACAAGACTTCGTGAATGAGGATAAGCTCATGTTTGAGGCATATGAGCTGCAGATCGTTCACTATGCATTAGATCGCCACCTGGTCTTGGGCTCGGATGATTGCATGTTGTTGTGTTCTTGGAGAAGTCTTTGTAGTCACGATATAGGTGACTCCTCCCTTGGACAATACTGCGCATGGGCATCGGCTCCTTCCTTAGATTGTTTTTTTCCGCCACTGGGTTCGGATAAAAATTTCTCCGCTCCGGCTAGGAAAACTTTTTCAGCAACTTCAAAGCGCAAAAACTTCCTATTATCGACATCGAATATACAACTTTCTACGCCATCAACTCGATTCCGGTTCGTCGACGCGGGCCGTTGGGCCTATCTACGCTGTGCGGCCTACACCACATGGAAAGAACTCAGTTAAAAAAATGCCCGGTATGTTGAGCAAAATTTCAAAATAGCGATCATCACGAGGTCTGCAACCTCTGTCTATCGCCAGATCACGATGAGTCGACATGCACAGCTTGTGCATCCTTCCGATTGTAAAAGACCATCCGGGATCGGAGGGCCCGTCGACACGAGATGAGATCAGCCCCAGCACCAGAGAATATCTTCGATTAGGAGGTTCCCCTCGTTCCTGAAGAGGATTTGCCTGATCTCCAGATCATATCAGAGGCAGAAGACTCAGATGACTCTATTCCATCACGTCAACCTGCGAGTACTCCTGCCCCTGCACCACATACACTGTTCAAGCCAAAGGCAAAGGTTAGCACTACGCCCAAGGGGCCCAGTCGAGAACAAGTACTTCCTCCTAAAGCCCAGCCTTCGAGCTCGGTTCTGAGGAAAACAACTACGCCTTCAGGTGCTTCGGCACCGAGCAAGCCACACGTGCCGATTCCACCACCTCCATCCACACCGAAGCCCAAAAATCCTTCGACACCGAGGCCAAAACATCCTTCGGCACCGAGGCCAAAACATCCTTCGGCACCGAAAGCGTAAGATCCTTCGGCACCGAAAGCGAAAGATCCTTCGACACCGAAGCCTAAAGAGGTACAGGCACCGAAGGAAGCTCTGGCTCCGACTCCGAAGCCGTCGACTTCCAAAACTAGAGAGGGAAAGCCAGCGTCACAAAGCAGACGAGGCCTGCTTCCACTCCGAAGACTCCCGCTTCAGTGCCAAAACACACAAAGCCTGATTCCGAGGTTCCTAAGTTCTCGGACATGCCTGCCAAGCCGAAAACAACATGTTCGGCACCGAGAACTTTGCCACAGGACGCTTTAACACCTCCCAAGGCAAAACGCCAAAAACAACCTGTCGGAACCCAAAAAATCGACGCTGAAGGTTGTAGAGGAAGAACTGTTTACACCAGATCCTAAACAAAAGATCTACATAAACACAAAGACTGGACATGTAGGTGCTATACCTCATAAAAAGAGACCAGCAGACACACCACCTTTACTTTTGGTTCCTGCCAAAAAGGACTGTGCAACTTCTCCTATGCACCCCCCATCTCTTGTATCTTCTTCCTCTCCTGTCCCTCCTTACATATCACCTCAAATCTCTCCTGTCCCTTCTCCTGCATCATCACATTCACCACAAACTGATGAGGAGTATGACTTAGGTGGTGGAGAGGATCCAGCAGACCCAAATACATATCCTATAGATGAGGATATCTATATTTTTCCACCACACAATGTGCATGATTTCCCTGTTCCACCGTTATACCCGTCAAAACCTTCTCCTCCAGAAGACCGCATTGGTTTTAATCACCTCTTAAACAGAGCTGCTCTCTACCACAAAGTCACAATGCATTCTGATGACATTGAGGAAGATTTTCTGTTAGATACATTTGAGTCATCACACATATCTACTCAAATTCTTCCCATGATTAAAGGAGTCATTAAGCATGCTAAAGAGATATTCAAAGATCCAGTACGCACTAGGGTATTAAATCCAAGAATAGAAAAGAAATATAGGCCTGCACCCTCTGATCCAACCTATATTAAAGGACATCTTCCACTAGACTCTTTAGTAGTGTCCAATGCAAGAAAAAGGGCGAATTCACAGACTTCTGGTGAAACGCCCCCACCTGACAAAGAATCCAAAGTTATTGATGCGTCAGGTAAAAGAATAGCTGCACAAGCTACAAATATATAGCGCATAGTAAATACACAAGCCCTACTCTCACGTTATGACAGAGCTCATTACGACCAATTAGAGACACTACTACAACACCTCCCAGATCAATATAAAGATCAGGCAACAGAGCTCATACAAGAAGGCAAATTGATTTCAAATGCCTCAATAAAATGTGCACTAGATGTCGCAGACACAGCAGCTAGAACCGTAAATACTACTGTCATACTCAGAAGACATGCGTGGTTGCGCATTTCAGGGTTCAAACAAGAGGTGCAAACCACAATTTTAAACCAGCCTTTTAATCAAAACGAATTATTTGGCCCAGAAGTAGACACTACACTGGAGAAAATGAAAAAAGACAGACACTGCAAAGTCTATGGGAGCTCTACAGTCCAAATGTAAATGTATGTGTCTTGTAAAGCGCACTGCTGCCCTGAGGCGTCGTGGCGCTGTAGACCGCTGGGGAACCCGTCCTGGCTATCCCTGTGAGATGGTCCCTACTGGGTTTCTCCAAGTTGAAACCAGGCATCCCCAGCGAATATGGGGGGCCGTTGTAGAGATGAGGCAAGCTAATGCCCAGAGTTGCTGAGTGTGATCCCTGGTTAGAGTAGGCACTGAGGCAAGAATTATCGAGTCCGCTGACCCTGGTCCACGATCCTGCCGTGTTGGGAATTGAACCCTGGTCCCGGGCCGTTCTCTGCTTCCGGGTCTGCAGCCTCTAACCAGTGAGCCACCACCACTCCACACAGACTAGAGGTTCTTTTCGTCGCTCCTTTTATAGAGGAGGCTCCAAACAAACTGGAGCAGATACAACAACATCTTTCAAGACGCAAACACAAACATCCTCTAACAAAGGGTATTTTAGAGGAGGATACAGAGGCAATAATAACAAGGGAAGAGGCCGCGGTAACAACAACAATTGCTCCTCTTCCACAACTAAACAGTGACTTCCATCTGCTCCCCCAACAGCATTTCACTCCTGTGGGGGGCAGATTAACACAGTTCCTGCCTGTCTGGAACTCCATCACAACAGACAGGTGGGTGAGACAGATTATCCAACATGGCTACTGCCTAGAACTTGCAGCAACCCCCCCAAACATACCACCCAGACAGCGTCCTATGTCTACAGATCACCTGACTCTGCTTCAACAAGAAGTTCTAGCACTTCTACAAAAAGATGCTATTCAACTAGTCCCATTAGAGGAACAAGGAACCGGGGTTTACTCGCTGTATTTTCTAATTCCCAAAAAGGACGGGACACTAAGACCAATTCTCGACCTCAGGCCCCTCCACCATTACATACAATCAGATCATTTTCATATGGTCACTCTGCAACAAGTGCTCCCACTACTGCAACAAGGCGATTTCCTTTCAATGCTAGACCTGAAGGACGCCTATTTTCACATTCCAATAAATCCTGCTCACAGGAAGTACCTAAGGTTTGTAATACAAGGACAACACTATCAGTTCAAAGTCCTTCCGTTTGGTGTCACAACAGCACAACAGGTGTTCACAAAGTGCTTAGCAGTAGTAGCAGCACATCTCAGAAGTCAACAGATACATGTCTTCCCTTATCTGGAATCAGGCTGATTCTTTTATAATCGAAAATTATTAACTTTTCTACACTGCTTAACAAAAAAAAAAGAAATAATACTTACCTAAATCTGGCCTGTTTGGACTTTGTAATTGTGCGCCCCCATTACTTTTAAAACTTTCTATGATCTGGAAACACAGTGACACCATTTAGCAGCTGACGTCAGGGGTGGCAGCACAGCTATCCATACACATTTGGAACTGGGAATAAGGTGCGGCATCTTTGAGGCCCGCTGCTACTTTTTGTTATAAAACTGGTCAGTGATATTTGCCTGCGCTTTTCCGCCTCTCCCGCTCATTCTATGGGTGGTTCGGAAGCTCAGGCATCCTTCACACCAATTCTCATAGCTCCCACATGGGCTTGTCAACCATGGTACACCACTCTCTTGAAGCTGTCACTAGTTCCACATCAAAAACTTCCCCTGAACTCCACTCTCCTTACACAGAATCATGGAGAAATCAGACATCCAAATCCCAAAGAACTGAATTTAGCAATCTGGATCCTGAAGTCAAAGAGTTTGGTTACTTAAATTTACCACCAGATTGTATGAAAATTTTAAAAGAAGCAAGAAGGCATACCACCAGACTATTTTTGATTTTTTTTTTAAACCACTTTATTTTTGATTTTGTTGTACATCATAATGCATTACCATAAACATGCAGCAGGTCGTACTTTTCAAATAGACAGTATTTTCCGTCATCATTACATTCAAAAAGGCAACAGCGATAATTGGCTATATTTACAGGTGTGACATTTATGTGAAGAGAAGGAACATCATGGGCATATGTCCCCCCCCAACCTTACCAAACCAGTCAGGCGAACCATAGGTCCTGTATCCTCCACCTCCCAACATGAGCGACAACAAAGATACTGCCTTTCCAAATGGGACAGGCGCCAAAAGGTATCTCATTGCCTTCCTGTGTTATCTATGGGATTTGCATCCAGCTCTTTCGAGTCCTGTTGAAGTAAGTAACCTTGAAGAGGTCCCCATATGTCTTTGGCCTGGACGCCCTGGGGAGGGTTTCCACATATGTAGTTGTTTGCTCCTGACAGTAGAGCATATCTGTCAACCAACCTTTGAACTTACGGGCCCGCCCCCTACCCCATTTACAAGCAACCTTGCGTTTTGCAAGTAACAGCGATATCGCTATGAACTTTCGATAAGATTAGAGAATCTGTGCTGTGTAGCTAAGAAGGGCCATTACGGGATCTTTTTAAAGTGTGGCATTTATCATTGTCCCAAGCGCTTCATAAACTTGGTCCCAGAACTCCTGCACTACTGAGCATTCCCATGCAAGATGTAAGAACCCCGCCCCCTCCCTGCCACATCTGTCGCATCAGTCATGAATTTGTAAACAAAATCAGAATTTTTTGGCAGGTGTGTAATACAAACGTTGCAAGAATTTACAATGTATAACCCTCAATCTGCAGCTGGCGGATATTTGCAAGGTTTGCATACAGTAATAGTCCCATTGTTCATCGGTAATCTCGGCTCCCAGCTCCTCTACCCAATGTATGCACACGGGGCTCAGTCCTTTTCCTGTTGAGCACAAATGCCTTTGTACAGTTGGGACACAAAATGCCTCCTGTCCGTGGATCCCAGCATATTGTGTAATGGGACAAGATTTACAGGCTCCTTGGGAAAATCGGGGAGGACCGCTTTCATCCCTTGTCTCAGTCGTACATAAAGAAAAACGTCTAGCGGAGTAGGTTGTATCCCCTGAAAGAGGTGTTCTGAGGAGCCAAACTTTCCCTCATGAAATAAGTCTCCCCATTTATTGACCTGGATACGTGTGCATAATTGTTGAAACCCTGTTCACCCCCCCCCCCGACCCCCCCCGACCCCCCAAGGTTTTCCAATTGAGCCGAGGCTCCCCCCCCCCACCCCTACCCCCCCCCCCCCCCCCCCCCCCGATCCCCCAAAGCAATCTAGTCAACTCAGTGCGCATAGTTTTAAAAAAATAGGAACCTGGATGATAGGGTATGTTTGAGAAAAGATACAGAAATTGCGGGAGCACTACCATTTTCATAAGCGAGGCACGGCCAGCCAATGACAGTGGAAGTGAGATCCAGCGTGTGATATTACTATTTAACTTCTTGACAGCTGTGCCATAATTGAGCCTGACTGTCTCCCCCCCCGATCCCTTGTCACCTGTATGCCTAAATAACGAAGGTCTGTATCGCACCATTCTCAAGAGGGAATTTGGGGACCGCTGGAGTGAGTGGGAAGACCTGAGATTTCCCCCAGTTAATGTTAATACCAGATAATCTACCAGACGCTATAAATTCCTGTAAAAGGGGGTTAATATTCTGCTGCGGATCTCTGACATATAGCGTCATGTCATCCACATATAGCGAAATCCAGATTTGGCGGAGACAACCACGAAATGCTTTTTCCTGATGGCATTGGCAAAGTCTGCAGGCCAGCAGCTCGGCCTCTATAGCGAATAAGAGTGGGGATAGTGGGCACCCCTGGCGGGTGCCCCTCGAAATCGATAGCGCAGAGGACATGTAGCTATTAATTAAGACTTTAGCCGTTGGCTGATTGTTTAGTTACGTAACCCAGGATATAAAGGTCCGCGGAAAACCCATGCGCTTCAATTCTTCAAAGAGATAATCCCATTCTACAGAATTGAACGCCTTGGTGGCGTCTAAAAGAAACTGATGCCAAGGGGAGTTCAGGCGCTACCGTCTGGACGAATAGAAGAAGAAAATGGAAAAAAAGTTTGTTTCAGTTAATTAAAACCATAACAATACATTTTATAAAATCAGACACTACAAATAAAACTCTTAGTGTTTTCCTGCTTTTCGATGTTCTAGTGTTGTTCTGTGTTGTGTTCGGGAGTACACCGTACTTCAGAGTTGGCCGTCCTGTTTCCATTTTGTAAGCAGGGCACAACTTACATTTATCCCACAAGGCCTTATCCAGTTCCGAGGCTGCTATGTTCTGTTTCAAGCTGTACCAATGCTTGATAGTTGCATACTTCATCGTCTGGACAAGTGAGAAAAAAGTTTGGAGATTATGGGAGGTGGCTCTACCAGGACGAAGCCCGGTTGGTCGGGTAGCACAAGCTTGTCTAGTAGTAGTCAGGCGGTTAGCTAAGACTTTAGCCAATATTTTTGTATTTCAATTAATCGAGGATAGCAGCCTATATGCATCGCTAGAGCGGGGGGATTTTCCGGGCTTCAATAAAGAGGTAACCATCGCCTCTCTCATTGAAGGTGGGAGTATTCCGACTTCTAGTGACTCCTCATATACCGCCTTGAGGACCGGTGGCATTATGTCTATGTAACTCTTATAAAATTCGGCAGGGAGGCCGTCTAGCCCCGGTGCCTTCCTGTTGCTCAGTTGCATGATTGCCTCTCTAATTTTGTCCATCTCAAATGGTAGGCTAAGGAATTTCCGTTGTTTATCCCCTAACCACCCCAGTGCTATATCTCCCATGAACCTATCCATGTGCCATGCCGTTGTGAAGTGTAGAGTGTTTTGTAGTGCGTAGTGAATACTTCCAGTATTTCATGCGTGTCTCCATGCATGTTCTCCCCGGGCCCTTCTATCGCCAATATGTGGGTTGCAAATCTCGGGCATCTTATCTCCTTTGCCAATGCCCTCCCTGGTCGTTCCCCTTTCCCGTATTTACAGGCCACCCAGTGCCACCCTTTGAATTTCTTCTCTTTCCGCCATCTCTTCATACTCTGATAGCTTCTCCCGAAATTCTCGTTGTGCCTGGCTTGCCATCCTCCCCTCCATTTTCCCCTCCAATGCTTTCAGTTCCCATTCTACTTTCTGAAGCGTTCTTTGAATATCCCTCAGTACCCCAAAACGTTTGGATATACAGAATCCCCTAATCGTGTTTTTAAACGCTTCCCAAACCACTTCCACACTGTTCACTGAATCTTTGTTTCTAGCGAAAAAGTCTTGTATTTCCTCCCCCAGCTCGGTTTGAAAGACTGAGTCTGTCAGAGCACCTGGTTGCAGCCTCCAGCAAGGCTTTGGTCTATCATACCCAGGTATTGTGAGTGCTATCTTCACCGGGCAGTGGTCTGAGAAGGTTCTTGCCGGATGAAGGACTTGACGGATTCCAGAACCCAACCCCCTTGACACTAAGCAATAATCAATGCGCGCCCATGTTCCTGTGTATGATCTGAAATGAGTGCCCTCTTTCTGTTGGGGATGAACATAGGGCCAGCTGTTTATTAGTCCGCCTTTTTCCATAATACCCTGCATGACCTCCTGAAAGCGATTATAGTGATGCATCTGTGGATTAGATCTGTTGCACGCCAGGTTCAAAGCTAAAATAAACTCCCCCTTCATATTAAATGTGTGGAACCCACAGTAAGGATCTTCCCCCCCATATTGTCGTGTAAAATTCGGGGGTGTCTATGTTGGGACCATAGCAATTTGCCAACGCAACAGTTTCTCTGCCCAGTCTTCCCCATGCTACAACATATCTCCCATTAGGATCTTTCATCGCTCCCAATAATTCAAAAGGCGTCCGCTTTTTAATCAGTATGGCTGTACCTCGGGCGTAAGAGTAGTAGAAGGCAAATAATCTTAGGCTGGCCCATTTGCTGGTGAATGTGCTTGGAGATTTTGGATTCATGTGTGTTTCTTGTAGCATAGCGATTTGTATCTGTTGTCTGTCTAGATATGACAACAGCGGTCTACACTTTCTCGCATCCCCTAAGCCTCTGATGTTCCATGTTAGTACTCTTAGTGTACTGTCTTCACCGTAGCCATTTTCCTAGCCCGCCACTTTATATCCCGGTCGGTGCAATGTAACAATGTCAGTTATCTGCCCTTCTGTTGGTTCAGTGCATCCCAATGAAGCGTTCCTGCTACTAACAACCCTTCCAGCGGCTCACAACCTCCCACTGAAGCATCCCAATCATGCCAGCATCACCCTTCCCACCCCCCTCCCCATCAACAAACATTAGAACTACCATAGGAGTTATCCTTGGTTAGAATAAAGATGTCTAATTGTAAAAACTGTGGGGTTGTTATGCTGGGTGGCCCACGATTACCTCTCACTCCTCCAGGATCTCAACGTTACCGCCCTTTCCCCTGGATGAGTGTCAAGGGTGTCCGGTTATTCAGTTCTTTCACGTCGTTATCGAAATCCATATCTTGTTAGCCATAGTGTGTCCAATTGACAGCCAGTTGTGAGTCCAGAGTTATTTATCATCTTGCATCCCTGTCACATTAATATGGAGCGTGGGACAAGAGTCAAGAGAGCTATTTTCTGACTTTTTAAGCACTATTCTACACCCGATGTCTGTTTCATGGTGCTCCTCCAGATCCGGGGCCATGTGCTTTTGTTTCTTGATCTTTTTTAGGAAGTCTTCTACTTGCCGAGGCGGGGCGTAAATCCTATGCGCCCCCTGGTAAGTGATGCGCAGCCGGGCTGGGTAAAGTAATGCATATGCGATTTGAGCCTCCCTTAATTTTTGCTTTACATGGATAAACTTCCGTCTTTCTTCTTGCACATGCAACGTAAAGTCTGGGAACATGGTAAAGGGTATTCCGTCGTTCGTTAGCTCTTTTCTCTCTCGCCACCCGTAGAGCTGTATCGCTGTCCCTATAGTTTAGAAGACTCGCAATTATTGGTCTAGGTGTGCTTCCAGGAGGTGCCTTAGGTCCGAGCGCCCGGTGGGCCCTTTCTACAATGAATTGTGAGGACAGCGATTCTGCTCCTATCACCTCTTTAAGTAATTTTTTTACATATTCCACCATCATGCCTGTGCTCGTGCTCTCTGGAATTCTCAAAAATTGAATGTTATTCCTCCTACTGCGTGCTTCTATGTCCTCGTTCTTGGCGGCTATGATTTTTAAGAGTTTATCCATTTGCGTAACAGTTTTCTGCAGGTGGGCCGCTGTGTCTTCCGTGTCCGATATGCGTTGCTCAGCCTCTTTTATCCGTGTTTCGTGCCCTTCCAGTTTGAGCTATCGCGTCCATCCTCGTCGTGAGTGTATCCATCTTGTCTGCCATAGTGGCAATTCCCTGCCGCACCTCCGTAAGCATTGATTTCAGTGCTTCACTTGCCTCTGGCTGGTGGTCCTGAGTTCCCCCGACTGCTCTGACCTCCTCCCCTGGTGATTGTTGCCTGGTTCCCTTCTTAGTTTCGAATGTAAGACGAGGCTGGCGCATGTCCATTGTCCCCATTATGGTGTCTAGCCGTGGCCAACCTCTTCTGGTTGTGTTATGCACTTCTCTTAGTTCCCAGTGCGTCTGATTTGAGCTAGTAGGCTCTGATTTGAGCTAGTAGGCTTGCAAAACGTGGTATCTCCTTGCGTTTACCTGTGCAAGATCGTGGTGTACACTGTGACGTTATTTTGCCTTCTCGTGCTCGGTATTAAGACCAGTGCGGCCGCCCCCCCACCTTCTCCCACCACCTGGTACTTTTGCCTGTAGGTATCAACTCACCCTCTACAGTTCCCTTCAATAGGTGCACAGTAGGACACAGCACATCGATACCCTGCTTCGCGGTGCAACTCTGTTGTTGCCAATGATATCGCACCTCTGATTCACTGCAGTGCCCTGCCACCAATGTACCCTGCATTGTCAGTGCCGCGATTTATTCTCTGCCTTGCTTCCTTGCTTGCGTACAATATGGTGCTCCCCCTTCTCTGTCACTGCGGGATTATGTGTGTCGCTAGGTCCCAGGACCATCTTTACAGTTGGAAAGATGCCGTTTTTAGGCGATAGACCCTTCCAAGTATAATTCCCTCCACTCAGCAATGCTCGCAAAGCCGGTACAGTCACCATCCAGATCAGCGCTGATTCAAAGCACCACCTGCGGGCGGCGCTCGCCGTTCCTCTATTGCTACCAGTCTCTCTCCCGCCGCACCAGCAGACAGCATCCGATGGCCTCCGGGAGCTATGCCACTCCCCACTGCCCTCTCACTGCTTTTGTGCTGTGCTGTCGGGTTGTTATCTGTGCAGCCAGAACTTGGTCCTGGGCCGAGTCAGGTAGCAGAGGCAGGCAAACGCCGGCGTGCTTACGATCGCCCACAGAGCGCCCGCTCTGCCATTTTGTGTCACCGGCCTAGCCGCCTCGTGTATATCCCGGGGCTTGCGTGCCTGCTGTGCCCCACTCTGCTCCAGCCGGGCCAGGGGCACCTCTCTCGCCTTTTCTCTTCGCACTTCTCACGTCACAAATCGCTCCCAGCTCCTCCAAACCCAGCTCCACTGCAGCTGCCAATGTTCCGCGGTATTAACCCGCACTTTCACAGGCGTATCAGTGGATTTCGGACCAGGATAATTAACGGATTAATGCCGGACTGCCGGAGCCTCACTCAGTGGCGGCCATTCCGCTCGTGCGCCGCCTAGCGCCCCGCATACCACCAGAACTTGCAATGCTGCAAAATGGAAAAGATTTGTTGTATATTACAATAACAGCAAAATCAATCCTTTAGATGCTTCTATACAAAACATTATTTGTAACATTTACAACGAACAGGACTGGCTTACACGTCTATTTGTGTGCACCTTGCAGCTGTGGCTGCATACTTACAAAATAGGCAACATCTGTCACTGTTCAGAGATCCAGTAATCATGGCCTTCATGGAAGGTTTAAAGAGGATTCCTCCTACCCCAGTGTGGAATCTCAACATTGTCCTCACAGGGCTCATGATTCCACCTTTTGAACCATTTTTCAAATATCCTTTACAGCTCCTCTCATGATAAGTAGCTTTCCTCATTGCTATCACATCAGTGAGTTGGTGAGCTACAGGCATCAACGCTAGAAGAACCTTTCAGCTACACAAAGACAGGATAGTTCTCCATAACAACCCCAAATTCCTTCCTAAAGTAGTTTCTGCTTTTCCTATAAACCAATCAGTTGAGTTACCAGTTTTCTTCCCTCAACCTGATTCAGTAGCAGAACGCGCTCGTTTCACGCTTGACGGTAAAAGAGCTTTACTGTACTACATAGATAGAAAAAAGGAATTCCAAAAAACAACTGTTTGTAGCATTTGCTCCACCTTATAAAGGCAATCTTATCTCTAAATCTGGTATTGCAAGATGGATTGTTAAATGCATTAAAAAATGCTATACTAAAGCCAAAAGTACTTTAGCTATACCCTCTAGAGCGCATACCACTTGCAAAATAGGGGCTTCTGTGGCCTTTTTAAGTAACATCACTCTAGCTAACATATGTAAAGCAGTTACATGGTCTACACCACACACATTTACCAAACACTATTGTGTAGATGTGTTAGCACGACAACAGGGTAATGTAGGCCAAGCAGTACTTAAAACACTGTTCCAAACAACTGCACCATCTACAGGTTAGCCACCGCCTTAGGAATATACTACTTTATAGTCTATGCAAAGCATGTGTATCTCCAGCACACATGCCTCGAACGGATAATGTTACTTACCCAGTAAGCATCTGTTCTTCGCATGTAGAGCTATAGATTCACATGCGCCCACCCGCCTCAACGGGTTCCTGTAGTTGCTCAAATTCTTCATTCTACATTTATACGCATGGACATCTCTATACTACACTAACTCCATTCTCACCCTCTTGCGGTAAAACAATCTAACAATGGAGTCGATGACCATGCGCACTATCACCAAAAGGAGGAGTCCCCTTACCTTGTGACTAAAAGACTTCTTCGAAGAAAAACAACTTGCAAACATCCAGACCCAACACTAGATGGCAGGAGTATGCAAAGCATGTGAATCTACAGCTCTACATGTCAAGAACAGATGCTTACTGAGTAAATAACATTATCCTTACCCCATAAGCATCTGTTTGTGGCATATAGTGCTATAGATTCACATGCGCACACCCTCATCCCTAGACACCTGCGGCTGTTCCAGTATCTTTCATTAACTCTTTCCTCTTATGCATCAACATCTCTCTACATACATCTTTTCGCTTCACACTCCATCCTCACCCGCCGTGTGGGAAAACAATCTAACAATGGAGTCGATGACATGTGCCTTTTCACGAAGAATAGTATTTACATTACCTTGTGACTCAATAGACTAATTTGAAGAAAAACAGCTTGCACACATCTGGCCCCAAATTAGATTGCAGGTGTATGTACAGCATGTGAATCTACAGCACTACATGCCACAAACCGATGCTTTCAGAGTAAGTAATATTTTCCTTAGCCATGATGCCCAGTAGCCACACTGCTAAACTGCATGTCTACAAATCATTGCCACAGTCGGTGAATCCCCATGCTGTAGTGCCAGTGGCAGAGCCAGTGGTCTCAAAGGTGAGACTTTTTGGCTTTGCCTATGCGTGTTAGGTCTTGGCACAACACCCCTGTGAATCTGAGCAAATCAGTTAATCTCCCCATGTGTGAAAAATAAAAAATATGCCCTTTGGCAAAAAATCCTATCACATAAAGAAAAGCAATTGTGCCCATGTCTTGGTGAAAATGTATTGGGAAACAGATATATGTTGTCAAAATAAAAGCAGTTAACATCTGTTGTCACAGTAAACATCCATTTCAAAGAAGAAAAGGGCTTCCTTGAAGAGTGTGAGGCATAGAAAAACATAGCTACAGATGCCAAGATGGTCTAGGAGGACAATAGGGAAGAAGAAATAATAAAAGTAGTGGAGAAGCGTGGCTCAGGGGTTAGAGGCGGCAGACCTGGAGCTTGAGTTCGGTCCGGGACCAGGGTTCAATTCCCCGCCTCGGCGGGTCTTGGGCTCAAAAATTCCGCGGACTCGTTAATTCTCGCTCCGGTGCCTTCTCAGCTCACGGGTTCACACTCTGCGACTCTGGGCAATAGCTTGCTTAATCTCCACAACGGCCCCTCGCGGCGGGATGCCTGGCTTTCACCTTGTGGATACCCTTCCAGGGCTATCGCACAGGGGAATACCAGGACGGGTTCCCTATGCAAGCGCCGAGATGCCCCAGGGTAATCGCGCGCTATATAAGACTTCATACTTTACTTTACTTTACTTTACCTATATCACAGCTCGGTCAGCGGAAGGACAGCAATCAAGTTGAATCAATCAGTACCTGGTCCATACTCCAGCTGAAAGAAGAGGAAGTGAAGCAAGCACCCACTGGCCAATCAGAAGGCAGCAAATAAGAGTGACAATTAAGCCAACGAATTTTAAGGAATGGTCAGGATGCTAGCCCATTGTTGTATACAATATCTCGCAAGCAAGAGCGTTTGCAGCGCATGTGCTGTCACAGGCAAGACCTTATTACATTCCTAGAAATTCCCAGTATCTCATGTTTACATGGTATATCTCAGAGGAGACCTATGGCAAGGGACAAAGATCTCTCCCAGGATTCCATACTAATCAAGGGATTATCGGATATCCATCTTTGGACTCCCAGCATAAAAGTTAGCCCCTGAGGAAGAAAAAAGTTGACCTCCCAAGGTGACTTCCCAAGATTGCCTGGTTCCTGTAATCTGAAAGTAACAGTCAACTTTGTGCCTATATTACAAAAGTGGTGTAGATTGATAGCTTTTTCCAAGTTCTTAGCACCTTCCTTCCCGGTGTAGCCTACTTAGTAGTTAGTGCCTAGTTCCATGCCTATTTAGGGCATAGAAAGAGAGTGGACGTTTCGAAATCCCTTCTCCTCTTAAAGATCAAATGTTAATGTAGTGCTCTTACCTCAAAAGGAATGGTAACGTAGTGCTTCTCTCCCAAAAATGCAGCATTTATGGGAATGTAACAGATTGAGTACACATCTTTACGTCCGAGAATTTCACATGCCTTTCTCATTGATCTTTTATACTTATTTGTATCTTGGTAGTTCAAACGATTGTAGGATTCCCTAGTTTTCTTTCCGCCCAGTTTTGTTTGCTTTCCGGAACAGATGTGGAAATAACTTCCCTGTTTTAAGTATGGCCTAGAGAAAGAATTAGCGGTTTCTCCAGCCTCCTGTAAGTCGACTCTCTTCATCCATTGGGTTGTTAAACTGTTAGTCACATTTTGTTGCTGTCCATCACTGCGTACAGAATGTAACAGCCCGCATAAGCCATTACCTATCCTGCACTGCGAGAGACAAGGTTTTGCCTGATCATGTGACATCGACCTTAAAAAAAAAAAAAAATACACTGCAGTACAATACTTTACTTAGTTGGCCAGTTCTATTCTCTTTCCAGTCTTTCTAAGCATGTTTGAACCAGTGACAATAATTGAATGCCAGAAGTACCTTTTTTTGTGGGAATAAACCAATCTAAAAAGGGTTTACATACATGCATTATGTTTACCTGCTTGCTAGGAAGCACATGTATTTATATCAAAATGATGTGTGATGGGCATGTTTTCTTTACATTTAAACATTTTATAACTAGGTTTTGGCCACCAATTTAGGCAGCAGGGTGTTATATCTTGTTTACTATTCTTTTTATATTTTTGTTGCATTTGCTTGCAATAAAAAAAATCTTACCCATAGCACCAGCTTGGCAAGGCTAGAACTTTTCACTTTTCTTCTGCTTAGTTACGAGGACACCCATTGTTGATGTAGGGAAAGAAACAGATGGCGAGTTGAATACAAAATTTATAATTCGTTGGCTTCTGCATATTTTTCTTAAAAGTATGTTTTGTTTTTAGGCAGTCTTCTGAACTAAATAAACTTCGTCAGGATTATGCTAGACTAATGAACGAGCTAACAGAAAAAAACAATAAACTGGCCCAGGAGGAACTGCAGAAGAAGAACACAGAGCAAACCATTGCACAGAACAAGGTGACTTACAACTCTCTTAAACTCCAGTGTAATACTCATTTGTGTAAACATTCAAATAAATGTGACAATTTTATTTCAGTTTTGGAAATTTTAATCAAATGAAACATGACGGTCATTAAAATCTTACTGTGAAACAATAAAATGGTTAAGGAAACACATCATATTTTAATGAACAAATGTTTAAAACTTCAGTAAATTTTGGGTAAATAGATTGACGTGACTGATACCATTATCCAAAATGTACCAGTTGTATAATTAACAAGTACATTTTTCAAATAATGGGTCTGGTGATGTTGTCCAAAAATGCTTTCTCAAATTCCTGTCTAGTTTTTAAGCAGAAGAAAATCACCCAATATTTAGAAAAAACTCAAAATAAATGACATATTCCTCTGAAGACTCTGTTCTGCCTGAATCACAATACAAAATCGGAACAGTGGTTATCTTACTAAACTAATAATCCACCTCTTCACTACTCTTGTCAACCTGCACTTCTACTCTTCTTATCAGGGCTGAAAACATATTCGAGAAATGGAGATTACGGAGCTAGGCCCTCCGGTCACAGAGCTGTAATAGTCTTGTTTTGAAATTGCCTCAATACCAGAGAAAACCTCTTACCTGCCAGGGCCTTCCAGTTTGTTGAAGTTAGGTCGTCCTTTCACACTAAACCATTCTGAAGCTTCTCCTCTTCAAGGAGTAAACTGTGATTGGAGTGGAAACGTTATACAAGGGAAGAACAAGTCCACTCTCCCAATTACTTTGCCATTGAACTGTACTCACATACCTTCACTGAACCCAGAAAACCTCTGATGAATGTGTCTGCTCACTGACGAAGCTTCCATAGCTGCAACCATGCATATTGCCTAAGCCACTGTTGGCATTAATGAATGTATGCAAAAGCTAGTAAGTCGATCATGTCACCAGAAAGGGAATCAAAATACTACTTATGCTTGGTAAAGAGAGTAGTGTTGTGTCCAGTTTTGGTTCTGTGTGATCTAAATCTGTTCTACACCATGCAGAAGTGGATATACCTACTTTGGCTGAGGTCCTGGTAGTTGTCCAAGATGGCCAGCTGTGATCAGTGGATGGAAAGAATGCTTATTTCCATCTACCCATCCTACACGGGCACAGCAACTAGCTATATTTTACAGTGGAAAGCTGTCACTACAATAGTCTACCATTTGGCCTCCAAGCCTTGTACACGATTTCAACAACCTACTGACCCTTCTGATGGCCTTGTTTGAGCCTGCACTGCTCCACTGCTTTCCCTAAATTGATGACTGCTTCATCATAGCAGTGTCATGAGAGGAGGCAAAGTACAGCCTAGTGCTGACCATTAGAATTTTCTTAAGTCTGGGCTCTCTGTGAGCTGCATTAGGCCTTCCTTGGCAGCATTGAAGACTGTTCATTTCATAGTACCAGTCCTTGAAAATGTAATTATTCTTCTAGAGAGATTAGACCACTTCATTACCAGCAAGTTCAGGCTTACCTTGTGGTTTCACAGATTTCTGGAACTGCGAATATCCTCATAGGGGTGGTACTCCATGTCAAGCTCCTCATGCTTGGTTTAATCTGGTAGAACACTTGGACCAGCTGTTATCCATCCAGTCAATGCTCATCTTAGTGCTATTACTCCTGGTCCCTGGGCCAGGCTCTGTGTTAGGAATTCTTCATCAATGTGTTGTGATACGAAAAAGATTAATTCCTTATAAATTTGACGATGCTATTGGTGATCGTTGTAGCAGTCACTGCATTTATTTCTATTTATTGCAGTAAAAGTGGTGGTTATCCAAATGAATGAAACAAGGCCATCTTTTACCTAGTGACACCCACTCTTTGTAGCTGTGCAAACCAGCAATGGATTTCTGAGACTGGGCCTTGCAGAGCAACATTTGTCTGCTGGTATCCCACAATACAAGTATTAACAACACCAGATTGAACCATCGGAACAAGTTGGCCCTCTCCCTCCACACACAGCGGTTCCCAGGAAGTTCTCATCTTGTCTTTAAGGCCTGAGGTCATCCAACCATAGATACCTATACTGCTCATTTGAACAATAGATATGAGCACTTCACATCCCTGAAGGACAGGCTGATGTTGGACTGCCCATTTATGCCTCTCCTTGACTCCTCTCATTCTGAGGGTCCTTCTCAAGTTCAGGAACAACGGAGGGTGTTCAGCACTTCCTGATGGCTCCTGTTTGACTTCACGAAGTATGACCCCCTTACGTCTGCTTAAGCAGGCCCTTGTCTTACTTTCATAAAGAAGAGACCTTCTGTATTAAGGGAGGGTGAGTAGTGCGCCCATCCCAAGCACAGTTCAGCAAATGATTTCTCAGATGCTAGCCTTTGCACTCCAAAAGGCTTCCAAGTGGCTGCGTAACGTTCTCTTCCAGAGCACTGCACAGAATCATATGGCTGAGATTCTACCACTCTTAATAAAGGTGAAAAGTCTGCTTACTGAATGATGCTAGAGCTTACTTGCATTAGATGGATACGACTAGTGTGCAGGTGGATATCTGCCTAATTTACCTTGCAGTTATTCGGTCTATCGGAACATGCTGGAGGACTTCCCCCATCTGCCAACAAGACACTGTCAAAAGACATCTGATTCGCCTGTTGTCTCCGTTTTATTCAACTAGACGCTTTCATTCTCTTGGGACCTTAAATAAGTCCTGCCCCGGCTGACGTATGAACCTTCTGAGATACTGTAATCCTCTAGCAGAAGACTTTTTAGGTCTCGCTGGCGAAAGCGCGTTCTCGCCGAGAGACTATAGTCGTCGGGTCAGCCGACAACGAGTGGAGACAAGAGATGGCCATGCGGAGCAGCATTGTACAGCCTTGTCTAGTTACAGGCCAGAGACTCCGCATTTCATCTGTGAAGAAATGCGGTGTCAATAACCAGTAAAGGTAGGGCTTTAAGTGGGATGAAAAAACTTCGGAGTCTCTCAAAGGGGCGTGGCTGATGTAATAAGGGCATGTCCTAAAACACCTAAGCTAAAACCCTGTGCTTGGCATAGAGCCCTCCCTCCCCTCCGTATTCTGCAGCTCTGTCATTACATCCAGACCTGCGTGCGCGTCTCCTTCACGGGAGCCTCTGTGCAGTGCATGCAGTTCGGGGCTCACTGGCTGTAGCTGCCAGGGAGCAGCCCCCTGTGGCACTGATGCCGACAGCAAGCTTTTACCTCGCAGCTGGAGTGTGAGCACATATGACTGTAGCATGTGTGTGTGAACAGATGGGTGACAGGTAGCAGACGCCTGTCCGCGCCATGGCGTGTCTGTCACTGTGTGTTTCTGTGTACCCTCTGAGCACTATGTGGTGTTAGTGCGTGGAGTTGTGAGTGTCTGTGTCCAAACAGATATCTGTGTGCAGATGAGTGTGTGTGTGTCTTTTGGAAACTGCAATTCTCAGTGACATTACACATGTGCTTTTGTCTAGGTTTCGGTACAAAAGGGGGTGGTGATGGACGGAGCATCTGAATCAATCAAACACTCACACCCAGCCAAAAGATCTGGGTTAAATCCATCACCGTTCTTTAGCCCACTCTGCCACCCCAGTTCAGACATGGCTATATGCAAATCAGTCTGACCTTGTGCCTCATGGGAACAGTCCAGCCCGAACTGCCAAGCCATGTCTTCCCTGGACTGGAAACAAGCTTCCGAGGACCGGTTTCTGGCATTCCAGCCGTCTTCAGCCCGGCTTGCTTGAATCCTTTTGTACTGCTTTTGGCCGCCATAAGTGTGGCAGAGTATGCTCAGACGTGAGTCCCTCGCTCACTTTGCCACTGGATTCAAGCAAGTCGGGCTGAAGACGGCTGGAATGCCAGAAACCGGTCCTCGGAAGCTTGTTTCCGGTCCAGTGAAGACATGGCTTGGCAGTTCGGGCTGGACTGTTCCCATGAGGCACAGGGTCAGACTGATTTGCATATAGCCATGTCTGAACTGGGGTGGCAGAGTGGGCTAAAGAACGGTGATGGATTAAGCCCAGATCTTTTGACTGGGTGTGAGTGCTTGATTGATTCAGATGCTCCGTCCTTCACCACCCCCTTTTGTACCGCTTTTGGCCGCCATAAGTGTGGCAGGGTATGCTCAGACGTGAGTCCCTTGCTCACTTTGCCACTGGATTCAAGCAATCCGGGCTGAAGACGGCTGGAATGCCAGAAACCGGTCCTCGGAAGCTTGTTTCCGGTCCAGGGAAGACATGGCTTGGCAGTTCGGGCTGGACTGTTCCAATGAGGCACAGGGTCAGACTGATTTGCATATAGCCATGTCTGAACTGGGGTGGCAGAGTGGGCTAAAGAACGGTGATGGATTAAACCCAGATCTTTTGACTGGGTGTGAGTGTTTGATTGATTCAGATGCTCCGTCCATCACCACCCCTTTTTGTACCGCTTTTGGCCGCCATGTGTGGCAGGGTATGCTCAGACGTGAGTCCCTTGCTCACTTGGTCACTGGATTCAAGCAAGCCGGGCTGAAGACTGCTGGAATGCCAGAAACTGGTCCTCGGAAGCTTGTTTCCTCCGGTCCAGGGAAGACATGGCTTGTCAGTTCGGGCTGGACTGTTCCCATGAGGCACAGGGTCAGACTGATTTGCATATAGGCATGTCTGAACTGGGGTGGCAGAGTGGGCTAAAGAACGGTGATGGATTAAACCCAGATCTTTTGACTGGGTATGAGTGTTTGATTGATTCAGATGCTCCGTCCATCACCACCCCCTTTTGTACCGTTTGTCTAGGTTTCAGCGTCAAGGAGTGTTTTTTATCTAGGGGTGTTTTTTGGCACGTGCCTATCAGATTGTAGGTGATAGATATGATTGTGCATGGATGCTGGTTTGGAAGTGGTACGGATGTGCTTGAGTGTCAGAGTGAACGTGTTGATGTGTGCATCTGATAATCTGTGTGAGCGTGTCTGTGTCCGTATACAGATGTGTTTTGTGTGAGTGTGTCAGTATACTAATGTGTTTGCGTGAGCCTGTCTGTGTCCGTATACAGAAGTATTTGTGTGCGTGTTTCAGTATGTAGATGTTTGTGTGCGTTTGTCTGTATACAGATGTTTGTGGGCGTGTGTCTGTGTCCGTATACAGGCAGCCTGCGGTGCTCCTTGCGCCTCTCTACCTTGCATGTTACCCGGGGGCACAACAACAAAACTCGTAAACTCCACCTGCAAAACAGATCTCGATCTGTGCATAACAGTGAGTTATGCCTTATTTTATTCCCACTTCTCGTATTTGGCAAGGGTGCTGTTGGATTTAAAAAAACTAATTTAGTGGGTTGTGTGGATCCTTGTTAACGCACCCCTTCCTGCTCCATACGGAGTCTGCTGAGCCAGTCTAATATTACAATGGCCTAGCAATCGACCAACCCTGTCATGAGGACGATACGAAGGCTAGGGTTTCATGTAACGCAAAGCAGTCTGGTACTTGTAGTGCCCTAAAGAGTCTACCCCCAAGGTGCTTAGGCTATACCGGGCTCAGACAGCCTCAAACCATGTTAGGCGTTCGATTCACTCCCCGCGCCCCCACCCCTCCCTAAAAATGTAATTGGCACATACTTGAGACTTTAAACAAGCGTTCACTGGACCTTGCCAACCTGTTAGTGTTGTACTCGATCTACTGTTGCGAATGTGTATTTTAGAAACGAAAAAAAAGTTGCCTTAATATAGTAGCCCAGTTGCTTGGAAACCGAAGGCCTGAAAGTAGCAAATTAAGAATGCTTACGCCCGCCGTCCCCTCACCGCCCAGCCTTTCAAGTAGATGTGGTCAGCAGAATGCCATCCCAGATGGGCCAGCAGCGCCAATGATTATGCCAGTGATCAATGGTGTAAACAGTCATAATGTAAGTAGGACACTTACCAGGCATAATGTAAGTGGGACACTTACCAGGCATAATGTAAGTGGGACACTTACCAACTGTCAGGCCAGACTAAAACTACAGAATCCATGGTCTGTGGCAGGGGCGAATCCGGGAGGGTGGTAGGATTCCTGAGCCCCCAATCCCGCAGTGGCGCACTGGGGGCTTTTGTACTAATTGCAGTGTTTGATCTGGAAGTGCATGAGCGCAAATGTTGGGGAGCAACATTGTAAAAACAAGGGCATGAAAAACTTGGATATTATCGAATAGTAATGTTTTGCAAAATACATGTAGCCTTTCATCCGAATGCGCATCACGCTCGTTTCCACACTAGTTGGACTCTGTTCCCACGTGTTATAAGGTCTGCTGTTTCCCCTGTTGCGACCGGTCTGCTTTCTGGTCTGCAATCCATTCTATAGCTACAAGCGCCATACCTTGCTTTTTGTTACCACTTTTTTCTATGTGATATATAATGTGGGCACTCAACATGGAGGGTTTTAAAGCGCAGCCCATGCCGACGACATTCTGATTAACAAGCATTTGCAATGCAATAGGTCTTGCATTTGCGAGAGTTTAAGCTATTAGCATTGCAAATGACAATGCCTTTTATTTGTTTTACAAACCAAAACATAAATAAAAGACATTGTCATTTACAATGCCAAAAGCTCAAACTTACGTAAATGCGAGACCTATTGCATTGCAAATGCTTGTTTTATGGATGACTTCTTTGTTGTTGACAGTAAGCATGCAGCAGACCCTTTGCAGCTCAAAGCCATTCAGTCTTTCACAGGACAGTATGGTCCCAAGAACTAATCCCAACTTTCTATCATTACATTACATACACCCTCTATTTATTTATTTATTTTGAAAGTTTTATATAGCGCGAACAAGATCTTTGCAGATATCAGAGCGCTTTACAGACGAAGGTAATAGCATGTGAGTACATAATAATTGGGGTGGGGAAGGTACATGTGGGAGCATAGTCGGACTCAACAGCATAGTCAGATCAAACAGATACATCAATAATGATACAAGTACAAATAAGTAATAGCGTAAACAATCAGGAAGGTCAAAAATACGAGTCATACAAAAATGCAAAAAAAGAAAAAAAATCAGCAGAACTGAATGGTACAGCGACTGTAAATATCATACCCAGTAATAATTCAAGTGTATTTAGCCATGAGGATAGCTTTTACTTCTTTCTTAAAAAGTATGGTGGAGGAGATGAGCCTGGTTTCAGGGGGGAGTGAGTTCCAGATCCTAGGTGCCATTCCTGAGAAGGAGCGCTTATAGGTTTTTTCCTTGCGAAATCTTTGGGGATTTAGCAAGAGATTGTTTGTGCCTCTAGTGTTTCTGGAGCCTCCAGAAATAGTCCGCTTCTGAGCGAGGTATCCAGGTGAGCTCAGGTGGACAGCATTGTGCGTCATGCAGGCGATTTTCAGATGTATTCTGGCTTCAAAAGGCAGCCAGTTCAGGGATTTCAGATCAGGGGAATGTGTGAATGTTTTTTTGATCCAGTGATGAGTCTCGCTGCGGCGTTTAGAGAAGCTCTTCTGGGTGCCGTAGTAGTTAGGGGGAGACCGCAGAGGGCGATGCTGCCGTAGTCTATTCGAGGGATGACTAGTGCTTGTACCGCAGTATGGAAATCTTTGGCTGGAAGGAAGGGTTTGAGTTTCCTTAAGGTATTGATCTGGTAGTTCGCACCCTTAGTTGCTTTGTTGATGTGTTCCTGCATGTTGAGGTTGGTGTCGAGTGTTATGCCTAAAGATTCTGCTGAGTCCACAATGGTAGGATGAACATTGAGTGGCGTTAGGTGTTTAAGCCAAATTTGAGCGGTAGTGATTTTCGCGGGAGGTGCCTGGATACCTAAATGCTGAGATTTTTCTTCTGACATTGTGTTCGCTTCCTTATGCTTTCTTGGATGAGGAGACATCGCACAGTCTTGTAGTCAGATGAGCTTTGCGATTTTACATTGATAAAACTAATGGCCTACATACAAACAGTCATGTGCTTGAGACTTTTGGAGAAAATGATGGTTGCCTAGGGGCTACTGAGACAACCATTGTCATATGGTTTAAGCCACGTATCACCAGTTGTTTCACTCTGCAAAGAGTCCAACGTCCATCTGGTTCCCAGATACACTACACTACACCATGGTTTCGGTGGCATCAGTAGCATTCGCCGGGATTTGTGGGCGAACCTCTGCACATTCTGGCAAAACTATACTAAGACATATCAAAAGAATAAAGTTACATTCTGTCAGGATTCTTTCGTATATATGCCAATGCCTCACCATGAGTTTGACTACAAACACTCAGTAGAACAAGCACTGCGTACGAGATTGAGGGTAATAGGGAAGAAGGATAAGGGAAATAAGAAACACTAGAATGGCCACACAGACCTAGCGCTGCTGTCCTTGCTCTCTAGCTGCCCACCTTCGATGTCGAAACACAATATGTTATTGTGTGCGCAACTGTTGGAAAAGCAACACTCTTCTTATGTGTTAAATTAATTATTCATACTCCTCACTGTAGACTAAAAGTGAGTCACAGAGAATTGAAATATATTTACATCTTACTGTTTATTACAGTTAAACATGACCAGCACGCACGCTGGATTATCAATAGGTAAGTAGTTTTCTAAAGAAGCAAGGACTCTTGTGGATGAATTGCTGTGCAGCCTATACTGCAAAAAGTCAAGAACAAATTGCTTATTGCTAATCAAGCCTGTGTGCTGGTCATGTCTGTTTAATGTTGTTAAGGGTGATACCCTTATAAGGAAGGATAGGGGATTGTCCATCCTGATCAGAGCACCACATCAAAGAAACTATATTCACTATACGTGATAGGTGCGAGCGCCTTGCTTCAGTCTGTTTAGCTGTAAATCACTTACTGTTTATTACAGGACTTTATGAGCTGTAGATTCTGTTAAAAGTAGTTAAAGTTTTGCATTGGTTTCTCAATAACGACCTTAAACCTCGAGTAACCCCTAGTGTATCTGTGCTTAGTTTGTTTTCATATACCTATTCCAAATGTTTTAATGTTAAGAGAATTGTTGTACTTTTCCACGGCATTACAACCAAAAAATTTCATGAGCTAAATACTTAAGTTTACATTTTTGTATTTTCTCTCTTCTTTAAGGCTCAGCTGCAAGATGCCGAGCTCAGATGGGAGGAAATAGAAACCTACCTCAGGAAAAGAACAGCCGAATTTGAAGCTGCACAACAAGGTTACACAAATTAATGTTTTCATACTACATAGAGGAAAATATGTTTTTGTTAAGATACCTTTTTTATTACAAGAACTTAATGTTTATTTTGTTTTCTTGCCACTGTTCCAAACCTGTGCTGTTCATAAAATTGATAAAGTGCAGTTCACGCATAACACATCAGGTTTTCGGTCAAGACATAATTGATTGCAAACCGGTTTTTTCGCTTTATTGCCTCAACGTTTGGTTGGAATCTGTCATGCACTCTTGTGCATCTAAAACCAAATGTGTGTTCACAATATTACTTTTGCCAAAATAATTCCACGAATTTCATGGTGAGGTCTGATTTTCATAATATAAAGGAGGAAGACTGGAGGGGAAAAGAGATGTCTGATGCTGGAAGAAGGCTGGGGGAGAGGAAACTTGATGTCAATCACTATCCATCCTACACCACTCCAAACCCCTAATCTCTTTTTGTGTGTGTCTGTGTGTGTCTGTCTGTGTCTTACTGGTAGTCGGCAGTATACAGTTAGAACCTTGTTTCCATACGAAAAGCATTTTTGTCTTGCCTATATGTTAGGCGAATATTCACAACATTTTCCCCCAAAAAGTGTGCCGGTTATTCTAGTTGTCATGAACAACTACAGGGGCAACCCACCAACCTGAACCAGGGGCAGCCAATATATATGTCTAACAACAGTTCAGGAGACAATTAATAAACCACACTAATAATCAATTCACACTTAAACAAATTCACATTTATAACAGAAAGAGGAAAGAGAAAAAGAAACAAGGAGAACCATAAATCAGAAAAAATCTTTAGAAAAATATCACAAATTTATTATAAATATATAGAATCAGATAAGGTTATTCTAGTTGTGCATGGAAAGTTTGGGGGTGATCCATCAAGCTGGGGTCAAGAAAACAGGGGGGTCCCATGGTAATTCTCATAGGGATTTTGAACACGACTGCTGCCCAAAATGCTGAACGGAATTACACCAGATTAGGCAGAAAGGTAGCTCTTGGTCCAGAAAGCATGCTTTTTTTTATTTGGTGTAAATCAGTTCAGTAGTTTTTGCTAGAGTCTAGTCAGTCCTCATTGGTTGGTGAAAACCTGAACAATATGCTTTGGCAGCCATTACAAGACTCTAGGACCTGGTCGCTGTGTCCTGAAAAGGAATTTAAAAAAAGAAATGGAAGTGGGCAGGGTGAGCACACCCAGACCCGAAAGGCCATGTATGGGGGGTCCCAAGTGGGTACCCTCTTTATTGTTTGGCCAAAACATGCTGTGGCAGTACTTACAGGACTCTGAGGCAAGGTCCCCATTGAAATGTATTGTAGTGAATGCTTGCTTTCGAGGGTCACATAAAGGTGAACGTATAAAGGGTGATACCAAATTTTAGTTACAGTACAAATTATTTGTTGATGGTACCATACTCGTTTTAGGAATTGTGGTGTGTTCTAAGGTGATTTTATACTGTGAAAAAGCAGTTTGCTGGGATTTCATGAATGGTGTTTGAGAGAAAAATGTTTTCTCATATTTTTCCTATAGAGGTTATGAAAGGTGCTAAGGTGCTAAAATTAAAGCATATTTTTTGTAAATTAATGCTATCTTGCTCAGTAATGTTAAAATGAAGTCTGACGTTCTCAGTAAAACATGTACTTCCAAAAGAAGTAGCCTGTGATTTGGTTCCCTGGTGTTACACTGCGGCCTCCCAGAGTGTTTTAAAGAACAACTATACAGTCTTACAAAAATGTGGCACACATGAAGCCATCGTAATTTAATCAAGCTGGTAACACTTAAAACATTTAATTTAGAAAGAAACCAAATGAAGTGGTTCATGTGGCCATAGAAGTTATGGTTAGTGCTGTAGAAAGAAAAATTAGGATACATTTTTAGAGGGTTCTCAAATATCTTCCTCTTATATTTCATTGAAACATTCTGATATGCAGACTGAAACATGCACTTTCAACACCAGCAGCAGACTGCCAGTTATATCCCTGGTGATCAGCAGCTTTACTACAGTGTTCTAAAGAGCAACTAGAGTGCTAAAATTCTGAATTCATGCCAAAAGTGTGACTACATATCGGACCATGCAGGTTAGAAGGAAGGGGGCTGGTGCATGGACTTGGAAAACAGAGAGTAGGGAGGAGGTGGTTAGGGCAGCAAGCAAATTGTTTAGGGCCGACTGGAAGGGTAGAACAGTGGCCATACTGGGCTGTAATGAGAGAGCTGGGGCATAGACTTGGACAATGGATGGTGGAGTGGAGCAGCCCAAGGCTAGGCCCTGTGTCCAAACTCCCTCCCCTGCTTTGCGATGGACATCTTACTTAATGTTAAAAAAAAAAAACTAGAAATTCACTGAAAAACCTAAGGTTACAGGGACATTATGGTTAGGAAATAGAATTTTGAAAAAAACATTCGAATTTCACTAAAAACCAAAGGTTACAGGGACATGATAGTCGGAGTTTACACGCGCACAAGACCATAGAATTTCAGCTTTTATAGTTAGAATTTTCAAGTAACTATAGCTTGTGCCCTAAGGTAACTATAACTTGCACCATCGCCATGCACTGCTAATTACCCCAGATATTCATGGCATCTTCTATGACATCATTTATAATATCACTAACATTTGCAGTACAATTATTGATGAGAAAACTGTGCGTTGCGAGTTATAGTTACCTTAGGGCACGAGGTATAGTTACTTGAAGTGAGTGAATGACCCCCAAGCCCTGGTTGAGCAGCAGCCATACATATCTTTCTTCCCGGACAAACTGGTGCTTCAGGCAAAAGTGGCTTTCTTGCCAAAAGATAGTAACGCCCTTCCACATAGGACAATCCATCACCTTGCTGTCTTTCTACACTCCACTGTATCCCTCCAAGGCAGCGCAGCATTTTGATCCTATAAGTTCCTCAGTTTTTACATCCGTCAGACTAGAGACCATTGATTGGAATATCAACTTTTTGTGGGCTTCTCTGGAGTCCAGAAGGGGAATACCATACAAGAGAGAACCATCTCCTGTTTGATTCTTTTGCATAAAGATTTGCTATGGACTAGCCAAGAAGCAGCCCCTAGTAAGCTTACACACTCATTGCCCCAGGGCAAAGATTGCTTGCTACCCCTGGTGGGCACTGTGTCAGTCTTGGACGTCTGCCAGTCTGGGTGTTTCTCCACACATTCACAAAGTACTATTGCCTGGACACACAGGTCTGTTGGGAATGGGCACTTCGCCTAACTTTTCCTGCAGGATTTGCTGGTCTACGCTATTCCAGAGACACACCACCTGGAAAGATACTGCTTTGGTATTTATTCATAAGGTAAGAAATCTGCTGTTTTAAGTCTCTATCAGAGAACAAGTTACCTTTGGTAATACCTTTTATTGCAGAAACTCTTTCTAACTGCAAATTCTGCACTGACCCTCCCTCCTTCCCTTTCTGTGGAAAGGATGCATCCGGTCCAGTAATAAGGTTCTAATCTAAAGATCTGCACACTGGCATATTTTGGTTTGTAAGGGCTGAGCGCTGCGTCAGGCGGTGCAGATAGAGTTAAGAAATAAACTGACATCATTTCGCTGTGGTGGCACAGATATAGTGACCTGATATCTTATCCAGGTTGGGACAGACCTGATGTGGATATGCATGTGGCACTTACTGGTGTGGAAGGGGATTGCTATGAAACATCTTGTGGATCCAGTCTTGCACCTGGGGACATTGAAAAGGTGAAAAATCTATGGTTAAATAGAGCCTCTACTAGAAAAAGCATTGCTGAAGGTAAGTAACTTGTTCTTCGTGGCCCCTCTAGTCTGTCCACAAGTGCCAAGCCATTGTGTAAGCGCCTTATATTTTGCCTGGTGGCCTCACTGATCCTGTCAGACCAGAGAGCAGATTACTTTTGTCATCTGTTTAGCTTGAGCTTAAGCCAAGATCTTAACCTCGACTTTTAGGAAAGCATCTCTTGGGGTGTATTCACAGTTTATTTATCACAGCTAACTCAGCCAGCCTCTCATTGGGTGGTAGTTTGCCTTTGCTTACGAACTTGTCAAAGATATCTTTAATTGGGTTGAATATCTTGGATGAGATTTGCTTAAAGAATTAGGGCCCAAAACCTTTCTAGCCTGGAGGCTCGCCAGATTGCCTTTGACCCGAAAGAGCTAATAGTTCTTCAGCAGTAATGTCTGCTTCACAGTTCTAAAGCTCTTCACTTGAAAGACACCTCACAGAGAGAACTTTCATAAAACTCAGTAGATTTTTGATCCCTGCTCGTTCGATACCTGAACAGTGTGTTCCTGTCTCTGTTTTGTCATAACCAGTAAAATATTTGGTTGGCTTGATTTACCCCATTGGTAAATGTGGATCTGGGTGGATAGCCACTCATCCCTGGCCTCAATCAGTGTCTGGAGCCCTGTCTTGTTGAGCTGAATATAATGGATTATGTTTGGGTTCATTTTTTCTACCTTTTTGTGACTAGTTCTAGGAGGTATGTCTCTCTTTGTGCGAAACATTGTACAACTAATGATTACCCTGTAATTGTAGACTTGGAGGTATGTCAAAGCATCCCAAGCGACTCTTCTATACACTGGTTTTGCTCAAAGTATTTGTATGCCTCCTCCACAATATAAGTTCTGCATCAGTTGACTGTCACATATTGAAGTGACAACTTTTATTTTCTTGTTAATTGCACCAGGATGTAGTCCAGAAGGCCCCTAGCTCTTATGCAAGTGTTCGGTAGCCTACTAAGCTTGACGCAAAGCCACTAAGGTCCGACCCATCTGACTTTATTTTAGGTAGGCCCCATCGCCATTTTAGAGCATGGAGGTTGCCATTTTAGGCCATAGAGGCTGCCATTTTAGATAAAGGAAATCAGCATCTTTCTCCATTTATGCAGAATCATTGTCATGTCTGCCATTTATTGCAGATGTCGTCTGCCCTTATCTTACTTAGAACTCAGTGTCCGTTATTCGACTGATGACAGATGCGACCTCAGTCTGGGTCAAGTTTTTACTTTCACTGTGTCTATTTGAGATAAGAACAAGTACAGACATATAGTCAAAATAATGTAGTCTGAATTGAAAATCTCTTATGTCAGAATTTCCAGTCTCTGATAGGATTTAGTATAAATATTTACAGCAGGTAGTAGTGGTTTGAGAGACCGCACATGTCAATTCTTACAATATAGGGGATGTTTGCAAAACTCACAAACTATGTACGGTCAGTGCTATATTGGTACAAAAGAACCCTACTACCATTGGTACCTAAAACACATTGTTACAAAATACCTCTATGTAGACATGAGAAAAAACCAAAGCACTCTAAAGGAAGTCCAACTGAATAATTTAAATTATCACAGCTTTGATTATTTTGGTTGCTATTAATTCTAATAAGAGACACAAGCCAGGTGGTTGTAGATCAGCAACATGTATTGAGACCAACAAAGGACAGCGGACACCTGTTTCGTCACAACTAGGTGACTTCTTCATGGCTATGATAAGAGTCGATTGATCAGCAGTTGTAAGTCAGTTACTACAAAGGACTTATTGAGTTGAAAGTAATCAAATAGGATTGCGTTCTGTTAGCTTGAAATTGCCTTCAGGAGTCAATATGGTCATATAAATTAATCGTTCTACAATTAAATTTGAAAAAAATTCTGCTCCATAGCAGGTCATATTAAACCTGTACAGTCGAGTTGTCTATTCATTAGGTGTGCTCCCGGCCAGGCTGTAAAGAGGAAACCCTGATAAGTTTCCCACGTGTTCTTCATTTGGTGTATGAACCTTTGTCTTTACGGAAATTTCATAGATTTACCATATAAGGACTGCCATATTGCCATTTAATTGAGGTCCTTCACCCAGATTATCGCATGAGATTCTGACAGAAGACTGTCTCACCTACTGCTTGCACATTTCGAAGATGCTACATCTCGCTCAGTTCTGATAAAGCTAAATCACAGAGGAAGGCTTGTTACTGCTGCGAGTGTGTGCGCTTTGCAGGGAACACTGCTTTCACTCCTGCACTGTTAACAACAACAGCCTTTGCTCTCAATATGTCATGCAGTGTGTTGCTTCTCCCTTAGAAATTGTAGACTGCAAGTTGTTCTGCTTTCCGTGATCTCTCAGTTGAGTGCTTAGAGTAAAAAAAAGCTTTTATTTCGAAGTGTCTATTCGTCTTAGTGCAGTGTGCACGTGTGATAGTATGAACAACGAAATAGGCTTCTTAATGGTTGCCACAGTGCCCCTGATCCCTTTAGAGGTATTGTAACCCAAAAGCAACAACTCTATTTCAACAATTTATTAGATGGGGTTCTGCGGGGTCACAATAACCTGTTTTTCGCAGTCCGCACTGGTGCATTGAACTGTGTTCACTTTTCTCACCCGTTTATGGGAAAGCAAACTTGAAGAACTATGCCAGAGTCGTAGTTTATGCAACAAGCTCTGTGTTCAGTATTAAGAAATAGCCTAGTCTTGAGAGATGGGCAATGCGGAGGGCATTCAGCAATCTGACTACAGTTGTGGGTCCCTGTTAGTCGGACAAAGCACTTACGTTCAGTCGAGTATCCAGTCAGCCATCCTTTTAACACGTTGGCTGCTAGGGGGTTTTCCCCTCCTGTGCTGATGATGTTTGAATACTATAGTTTCATGACAAGGTCAACTCGTCATAAGCACAGCGCAGGTAACACCCATGACGAGTTGACCTTGTCATGAGCATGGAAGGGGTTAATGTCTCTCCTAGAATCCAGTAGCCAGCTGTGATTTGCACCAGTCTAGTGCCTGCACACTCAAGCAAGGCTGTGCATAGCTGTGGTGATATTAGCGGAAAGGATATATCCGGGATAGGGTTTTCATGTAGTGTCTCAGAGGCAACCACTTATCTCCCCATGATGTCCTGGCAGGTGCATGGTAAGTAAGTTCCTCTCTGCCTTCTGGTGAACCTCACATGAAACACCTGGTACGAACCGTATTGTGACAGGGCATTTATTACCCATTAGGTGAGCCTCCCGCAGAAGGAGATTATAGCATTTGGCCTTCTTAAGAACAGCATGCCTTTTTAATTTTATTAATTAGGTCATTTACATGCTGGTTAAGGACTCACACCCAGCCAAGCTTGATTTCCCATTCGCTAACAGCCATAGGCAAATGATTTGGATAATAGGTTGCGCCTGGCCAGTCGCTTTGTGTCGCCAAATTAGGTCGTCCAACCGAGAGCTATGTGAAACTGTGCCAGTAGCTACTCTAGGGTGTATTTTCACCGGAGGTGGATTTTTCTGGCTGAAAACCTGCAGAGAAAGAAGGTTGGGCAAAGTAATTTTAAAACTGAGCAGTTTAAGGTTGATTGTTATTCGGGGTTGAAAAGTTGGAGGGTATCATTTAAGGTTTTCTCAGTTAATGAATTATTTATAAACCAGTATTCCCTAATAATTGCTGCGGTCTCGAATGAAGTGACAGTAGCAATGATTTTGTGTTAAACCATGATTATATCACTTGAATGAAAACACAAATTATTTTGTCTAAATTGTTTTTACTCTTGCTAATATTGATTTCTTTCTCTCTAGACATACAGAGCACGCTGATAGCCAAAGAAAATGAAGTTCAGAGCCTGCACAGTAAGCTTACTGATACAATGGTGTCCAAGCAACAGCTGGAGCAGAAATTGATGCAGTTAATGGAATCTGAAAAAAACAGGGTCACAGACAATGCAATCCAAATTCAGGTGCAGGTACTGCCCGTAATATTTTACACTATTTTCTATTACTTCATGTAAATCACCTACCACGTACTTCAGAGTACAGCGGTGTAATGAAACACTATTGCATCAGGAACTGAATAGCCAGCTTTTCGAGTTTGAGCAGAGCAGGGTTCCCTTGTTAGGTCCAAGGGAGGATCTAACCAGTAGGGACCAGTGTTGTATTTGGACTGAACAATTCTTTCTTTGCGTGAAGAGAGAAGACTTTCCTAGCAGGCCAATAGTGTTTTGAGGTCTTAATTGACCTCAAGGATTTTTATGTTTTATTTGCAGTGAGTAAGTAGTTTGGAAATGTGATACTTTATCTGTTGAAAATGATTAAACACTGCATACAAATGTTTTGTAGAATATCTCTGACATTGGGAGAATGATTCTGGATCTGCTCACAAATAGTGCCTTTGGCCTTCTTTAATGCACAAAGATACGCCAGTGTTTGAGGATGAATGGCTTTAAGACCCAATATAAACAATACAATTCATGTTTACCATCATTGATCAAATTGGTCTGCTGTCACAGGCGGCTTCCTAGACACATTTGTCTCTTTTGGGTCTCCTTATCAGTTCATAGCTTTTGGAAAGTGGGTAATTGGTAGGGGCAAATGTAGGTCTGCCACTGGCAATAAGACCACTAACACATGATAGGACCCAGCATAGGTCTTAGAAATTTATTCCTATGCTCGACCTTTGGTAATGTGTCTGCGAGCAGACAGGCTTAACTTCAAAGACAGGTATGTAAAGCATTCAAAAACACAATTTCAAGGTTCTGGAATCTCCAAGAGGGTCCTTGAAAGTGTGAAACTTCAATTCCGCAATCCACTTGAACGAAACCCTTTCAAATCCACTGGTACTCCTGGCTTTGAATTCTTTGTGGGGCTGTCCATGTGAGCTCTGTTAACCTGTAGCTTTCAGGGAGTTCCACTCTTGAGTCCTTTGGCAGCAAAGTAATCCACAGGGCTGTAATTTCAGATGGTGCAGTCTTCATAGGTCAGGCCTTAGAGTTCCTTGCACAGCAAAATCTTTTCAGCAGGGCACTTCTTGCTTCATTCAGTTTCAAGCAGCAGGTCTGGAGGGCTCTGCCCCTCTCAGATACTTATTCAGAATTCTCGGGGTCAAGCACCTCGTCACTTCTGACCAATGAGAGCAGGGCAACTCCTCATAGTTATGACAACATCCTGTAGAGTGTGGCATTAGTTTGTCCTAGAGTGCATCATTCATCCAAATCCATAATGGCTGATTTTCCAGCAAGGAGGTAAGAGCTGGCAAAACACACCCCCTGGGATGGCTTATTTCCATGGGTTCTCCCCCTACCATCTGCACATACCTTCCTTAAGCCTAGCCCTGACACTGGGTCAAGAGAGTCAGAGTGAAACGTAAACCCAGGCCTCCCCTCTGCCTTTGAAGAGGATGGTTTATGACTCCAACCCCTGGCCTAGCATTCCTATAGACCAGCACACTGCCCTCCCAGCAGAGTGATTAACCCTAGGGGTTCTTCATCACCTCTTCAAAGCAGCCTGGCTAATCCACTTAACTCTGACCAATTAGGGCAGACCACGGGAAGGCTGAAGTTGGACTTACAAACAAGAAAGTCTTATAACTTCTTGTATGTACACTTTAGGAGAAATTCAACAATATCATATTGTTGGATTTACTAATACCATTCTGGGAAGTATTTGAATGGTCCGGCTAGTCCTTTCCTATCAATATGTATTAATCAATAAATTCCTACCATGTTAACCTGTGGGCCATGGGGTTTGCAATGGGGAAAATGACCTGGGCCACTTTTCTAGCACCAGGGCTTATAGAAACATATTTTTTAACCCCTTCGATGCTGATGACGAGCTCAGCTCGTCATCAGCTACGGCGCTCGTATGCTGATGACGAGCTGAGCTCGTCATGTAACGCGGTAATTTGAAAAAAGCTGCACACAGCGGCAAAAGCCGCCGCAGCGATGTGGATAAGAATTTCCCTAATTTCTACAGTACCCCCACCCCCTGTGCAACTAGGGGAGACTGCAGGGGTTCTGAATCTGCAGAAATATTGCAGATCCTCCATACCCAGTTCTTCTAGCATCAAAGTCGAATTTGAGCAGCTCTTTAATACAATGTGGGGAGTGAAATGTAAGATTTTACTTTAGCCAGGCATATAAAAACTCATTTTATAAGGGCGTACCTTATAGATAACTGACCCCCCACCCCTAGATATCCCAGGGGTGATCCCGGGGGTCCCTAATATGCAAAAACATGGTAGTTTTTCATTTTTAAGGACCCCTACCCCCAAAGTCGAGTTTGGGCACACTTTAAGGTTTAAAGCCAGTCCTGGCAACCAGTGCTGCTTTTAAACTGAACTCCGGCTTCAGCCCTGCACACATGCTGGCGCAGAACATCTGCTGGCCTCTAAACTGCCATGCCCCCGGATACTGGAGACTTCTAGGTAGTTTCAATCCCCTGCCCTATTACATACTAGGGGCTTATGGGGTAGGTCATGCCAATTACAGGGGTACCCCACCATACCATAGTGTACCCTAGTGTATGTTGGGTGTCAACTGTATTCTAATGTGTTCCTTTTAGCTTGGCACTGGCCCTGGGCCTGGTTAAACAGAGCCCAGGGTCAGTCGGAGTCAGTTACCACATGTTCCAGTCAGCAAAAAGTTGGGGGGTGCCCAGGACACAAGATGGCTTTGCAACAATAGCAAATACCATTTTCGCCTCGATTTTGTTGTATTTATAATGTCTGGATAAAGTTTCTGTATTGTGGCTGAATATCATCTTTTGTTTTGGTTATACCATAGCCTCAAAGTAACCGTGATTGGGCTGACCGGCATCACGTTTTCATTTTTTACCACAGCTGCTTAAGGCCGTAAATGTGTAATGAGCAACCTTAATTTCAAGTTTTATCTAAGGCATGTGAGTTGAGTGACTAAGAGATGGAGCCTCTCTGTTTCTGTGAAAAGGGTAAATTTGCTTACAGCAAAGCATTTTGGTCAGCTCTTGACATGACACAAGGCAAATACCAATATTTCCCCCATCTGCTCAAGACTCCTTGAATTAGGCCTTGGATTCAAGCCTTCTGCAAGCTCTTGGAAGGAAGAATGATTATAGTTTTAAAAAGAAAAGTATTAATTGATTCATGTTCTGGTTTCAGAACTCCTACTGGTTATTCCTGTCCCATGGGACCTCTTTTGGTCACATATGGTACTGCACCTTGCAACAGGGCTAGGTAAAAAACATTGCCATTGATAATGCCAATAACTCCAGCTTTGCAGGGTGCAGTACTATGTGTGGCAAAAAGAGGTCCCATGTGACCTCTTTTGGCCACCTATGGTACTGCACCTTGCAACATGGCTGGGTAAAAAAATATTGGCATTTATAATGCCAATAACTCTAACTCTGGCAAATGCGAGACCGATTGCATTTCCAATGCAATAGGACTCGCATTTGTTGAAGTTAGAGCTGTTTGCTTTGAAAATTACATTGTTTTTTACTTTTGTTTTTTATACCATTGGAAATAGTGCTAAGCAAAAATAACTCCAAGGCAAATAAAAAAAATTGCTGTTTTCAACGCCAACAGCTCTTACTTGAACAAATTATGAGACCTTACCCAGTCCATAAACCTTCAATCTCTGCCCAGTTTACTAAAAACCTACATGGAGGCTAGCAATACTGATAAATAGCTTTGCTTCCCGGTCATTATTTTTCACCATGCTAGTGTTTGAAAATTTTCTGGATGACTTTCTCTGTTATGCAGAAGCCTGCTCCTCTGCTGAGATTCGTTTTATCCTGTCTAAACTTATTCCCCTTGGGAACAGTTGCAGATGTCAGACCTTCAGTTTGTGTAGTGCAAGGCGGCTTTTCTATGGGCTGCAGCATCGGCCAAGAGAATGAGTGAGATTCACGCTCTGTCTCCCATGAGTATGACTAGATTATTACTAGGTGTGTAAATGAGAACTAAAACATGTAAATGTAACTGGGAGTAGTGAGTGACGCAAAACATTTGAGGGGCGTACAGGAGAAAAGACTACCAAGCCATGTTTGTGAGACACAGATTCCAGGTATGTCATTAGGTGCAGGAATTACAAGGCTTGGGAACAGTATGCGGCCTATTTGACTACATGTTTCCAGGAACTGTGCAGGTAATAATGTACTTTGCTCCAACAGAACTCCTCCACATCATATATCACTTTGGTATGCACATTGTAAGATTTTGTGACTGTTTTTATTGTTATCATGCAATTGCATTAAATGTCTGTTTATGCTGTAAGTCGATATATGTTTGCAGGTACTCATTTTGATGTTTTCCTCTTTCATATTTTTTTTCTACACTCAAGGAGCTGATGGAACAGAATGATGCCCTGCAAACTCAGATTCAGAAGTTTCATGCACAAATGTCAGCCCAGGTACAGCACTGGTGTAAATGGTTAAACCTCAAAAACTTGCAAACTAAATGATCTATAGAGATTTATGTTTCTGGATGTATTGTAGTCGTTTTGTTTCTTCCACTTTTTATACTTCCAGTTTCACTTTTGTGTTTATTTACTTTTTTTGTAAAGTGGAAAGGTCAGTAGGGCTGAAAGAAAGGAATGAATCAATAGTAATACCCCCCAGTCCCATAGCAGCTTATTAGCCATCCATCTATCAACACTAACGATGCAGTCCATGCCACATACACACCTGTAGCCCAGTGATAAAGCAGGATTCAACCCAAATGTTGTTCTAGTCCTGGCAAACCTACCAGGTACATATAGATGCAGCACCAAAGAAGCCCAAACCTTTTAAATACCAGTCCTGAAATGTGGCCATGAGATTTGTGGCTATCCACAGTTACTAGGGTGCATAAGGTTCAAAGGGTGTCTGGTAATTGCAGCCAAAGAGTGATCCTATGTGATTATTAAAAGTATTGTTGAAACCGGTAAAGTCTATTAACCTTATTGGTGCTAGAGGAACACAGTCATTTTTAAGGGTGCAATGTAAGATCTGCTTTTATCCTGAAATCTAGAGGATGTAGGCAGTCTCTTAATGAGAATTATGGTGAAAAGTGGAAGATCAAATAATACTTCATTTAAGGCAAAGAATCACTGAGTTTCACCTTTTTGGCTCAAGTCAGGTTCCATCATCCGCTCTAGGTGATGCTAGAGCTTACACAAATATTCTGAAGTCGTTCACTGGAACGCTTAAAGTAACCTTCCCCAGAAAAAATATTTTAAACTGTGCAGCTAGGTATAGATGTCACAAATGTCAATCACCGTGTCAGTATATGAGTTGTTTTGGCAGCGGAGTTTATTTTGTAGTAATTCAGCCTGCTGGTGTCTTACTATTGCTGCTTGTAACTCAAACTCTGAATTTCGGAGCTCATTTTGGCTTAATAGAAGTGTTCTTACTAGATGTAGGGCTGATATATTTATGGTCTTGAGGGTGGTAATCCTTTCCTTGATACATGACCCTTTTTCCGCTTACAATTCTTGACACTTAATGTTAGTCCTTGCAAGCTTAAGGGATACTCTTTCCAATTTGGTTTGTGATTTGACTTACATTTCTAAAGAATCTGTAGACATGTTTTCTTCAATTGTAACTCTCTTTAAAAGTATTTTAAATATCTAAAATAGCTTCTCTGTCCAGTTTATATGGAGTAGTATATTTGGAACAGGATGTTATTATTTAATCCATTTCCAGTGTATCCCTACGTTCTCCCCATGAAAAAAACTAGTTGCAAAGTAGTGTTAGATGTTAAGTGATCCGAAACTGGAGGTGCACACGTTCCGGAAAAAAGGTAGCATCCACAAGTTATTCCTTTAGTATAGTGAATAAAAACAAGGCTTTGTCAGGACTGTAACTTTGGATCCTGCAACCCTGTAGTGAAAGGGAGAACCAGCCCTCAGGCAGACGAAATCAACATAGCACTGTTTTTAATATCTATGAGGCTATAAAATATCTAGGGCCCTTCCTAATATTCTCCAGGAGGACATATTATTTGTGTGTCAAATGCCAAGTTTTGAATAAGTCTATAGTATATGTATTTCTGGGGTATGAATCGTTTTATAGAGTTGATTAGTTATTTAAGTCTTTGCCTGTAGTTGTAAGTGCAAATCTGTGATCCTTGTTCAGGATGGATAAAAGTGGTAGGGTAAACCTGGAATCCAAGCCAGCAATATTCATAGGAAACAATTGTAAACATACTATTTCACACACATAAAAAAAGACATGTTCTGCAGTGGTGGGGTAAAAGATGTTAATGGGGAAACATAGGTAGTTGCCAAAATGTGCCGACCACTACTAATAGGACTTTGCAATATTTAAAGGAGGTATTGCTCAGAAAAATCCTAAAGTCTATGCTGATAATGACTCTGGGTTGTTGTGTGGAAGGCAGCTTTTGTAGTAGGTCCTCTGGTTTACCCCTTACATTGTCACATGCATAAGTATAGGATATCAGCATTGACATTGGCATCTCTCACCAGCTAGCAAAAACACCACTGCTGTATGTGAAAGCTTTTCTTCCGTCTAGAGTTACCAGCTAGGGTTCATTTATAGTACTGCTTTAGGAGTATTGATTGCAATCCAATAGTGAGTATTTTGAGATATCGCTTTCTAGGATTAAGTTCTAGATATTGTAATGGACAGAATGTAGGCCTCTGTGATGCCAGCTTTTTATCTGCATGCATTTGCAATAGAATGCTAATGTTTGCATTGTGATCCAAGAGGGTCTGGTTGCAGCATGTCTTAGAATTTCTGGGGTGTAGGCAAACCTTTTTCTCTTGTTGCTAAGAAGGACCCTCTCATAAATAGCTGTCCTTACCCACCCGGTCCCTAATGTCTTAGGCCAGCTTCATTCTCCTTTGTGTTCTGATAACCATGTTGTTTATAAACGTTCCTTTCTACATGTTTGGCACACATGTTAATTCCTACAGATCTTACCTTTTGGGTATTTTATTTGATGTCAAACAAAAGTGAAGTTTTCAAGTAGACTTGTGTAATGTCCATAATATTTCAGTTGCTAAAGGCTGCTATTTCCCACTGAATTGTAGCTTGCAGATTTGAGTCTTCTTTCATTCAGACACTGTTTGAACTAGTGATTTATCAAAGGTATGTCAATCAATCAATCAATCAACCAATCAATCATTTGTAAAGCACACTACATACCCGCGAGGGTGTCAAGGCGCTGGGGGGGGGGGGGGGGGAAAGGTACTGATCGAACAGTCAGGTCTTGATTATCCTCCTAAAGGTCAGCAGGTCTTGGGTCTGTCGTAGGCTCAGTGGGAGGTTGTTCCATGTCTTGGCGGCGAGGTGGGAGAAGGCTCTCCCACTGGAGGTTGTTCTTCGGATGCGTATGACGGTGGCGAGTGAGAGGTCGGCGGTACGTAGCTGGCGGTTGGGGATGTAGAAGGAGAGCTGTCTGTTGAGGTAGGCTGGGCCGGTCTTGTGGAGTGCCTTGTGTGCGTGGGTGAGGAGCTTGAAGGATATCCTCTTGTTGACTGGGAGCCAGTGCAGGTTTCTCAGGTGGGGGGTGATGTGGCCATGGCGTGGTACATCGAGGATCAGTCGTGCAGGGGCGTTTTGTATGCGTTGTAGTTGTTTGATGAGCTTGGTCGGGGCTCCTGCGTAGAGGGCGTTTCCGTAGTTGAGTCTGCTGCTGACGAGGGCCTGGGTGACTGTCTTTCTTGTATCTGTCGGGATCCATCTGTAGATCTTGCGGAGCATGCGGAGGGTGTTGAAGCAGGAGGAGGAAACAGCGTTGACTTGATTGGTAATTGAGAGCGTGGAGTCGAGGATGATTCCCAGGTTGCGTGCGTGGTCGGTGGGTGTCGGGGCTGCCCCCAGGGCCGTCAGCCACCAGGAGTCGTCCCAGGCTGAAGGGTTGGAGCAGAGGATGAGGACCTCCTTCTTGTCCGAGTTCAGCTTCAGACGGCTGGTCTTTCATCCAGTCGGCGACGGCCTTCATTCCTTTTTGGAGGTTGGCTTTGCCGGTGATGGGGTCCTTCGTGAGGGAGAGGATCAGCTGAGTGTCGTCGGCGTAGGAGATTATGTTGAGGTCGTGCTGTCGGGCTGCTTGTGCGAGTGGGGCCATGTAAATGTTGAACAGCGTCGGGCTGAGGAAGGATCTCAGAGTCTTTGTACCTAGCAAAGTGGTGCGAAAGTGTGCGATTCATCCCACACTTAAAGGATTGTACTTCGGCCATCTGGTTTAATCTGATTTACAGTTTTGTCTTTGAGCAATGATATTGCTAACTCAATGTTTCTAGATGTATTTAAAATCCCCTTGGTTATTATCTGATACCCTCCACTTTCCTCGTCACCACCCCCACCCAACCAAACAATACATTTTTCCAGATATTATACTTGTGCATTGTAAGTTATTGAAATTGCGGATCAGCATAAGAGGAAGAGACTCACTTACCAAGTACAGTACTTGTAGTTTCTGGTCCTCTTTTTAATAACGCCAACACAGCTATCTTGTCTACATTCATAATTCTACATCAGCCTAGTAAAGGGAGAAATAGAAACATAATCTAGGGAAATCGAGGAAGTCTCTACTTTTTTTTTTTGTAACTTTACATCCACGCACTCTTAATTCCTCTGATTCGAAGTTGGCTATTCTAAGTGTATAAAATAAGCTAACAGACAGAATATTGCTGTTTTTATGGCAGGTAACTTTTTCTTACTAGTAGATAACTAGGCAGGCTCGCCTTTTATTGTAAAGCATTTTGATATTATTGTGCAAGCTTATTTCTGCTATAAATTGAAAATACATTTCCCAGCTCATGTTTTTATTTGAAATATTTTTTTTACTCCTAAACAATTCTTCTCTCCTTAGGGATATCACCAAATTAAATGTATCAAAGATACAAGCATATTTGACTATATAATTTTAATTTGAAGGTAATTTTTTTTCTCTTTTTTTAATAGACTTCAGCATCTGTCTTGGTTGAAGAATTACAGAAAGCGTAAGTAATTTGAATTGATATAGGCTTGTCTGGAATTTAGACGATTTCTATTTGTTTGACGTGCATTCACATTCAGAAAAAGGCAAAAATCCTTAGACACTTCTGCAGAAGTCTATTCGGTCAGTGAAAAAGCTGCCTGGTGCTGCTGCTGCTATTATTATTATGATTTATTATTACTACTACTACATCTGTTTAATTTGTTTTGGTTCTTTTTTCTGACATTGCTAGTGTAGGACTACCCTTACAATTCAGCTGCCTTCTCTTTTTGTCATTGGATGTAGTGATGCTGCAGGAGTGAATAGTCATTAGGCAAGAGCAAATCCCTGCTATGGGTTCTGTGACTTGCCTCCAGTTTAAATAGCACTTGCCTAGGCGAAGCGACAGTCAGAATGCTTGGTAGTTGTTATGAACACTCAAACATTCCAAAGCCTGCAATACAAACATTTTTCCTGGAGATACTCTTACTGGGTATCTACATGCGTTGGCTCTACATGCTGCCAAGGCCAAGAAAATTTTCATGTGCTGTGGTGTTTGAATCTGCAATAAGAAGAGAATAGGTTTTTGCTTGTACTCTAGTTGTACTGGATAATACCCCGCTACTCGTGTTGATGATTTATTACCTTTTTTCCATTTCTATAAAGGCCTTATCATGTATCAGGGATAGCCTTCTGAATACCCTCGTCTGATAGCACTTTTAATGAAGGTGTAGCGTTTGTTGGGTATTCCAGATCAATATTTTCACTACGCTGTATCATTCTCAATATAGCTCTGGTTGCTGCTACTGCTGCTACTTTAGCTAGTAATATTGCCCATCTGCCCATAAGTTACAAGGGGCCTAAATCTGCTATTTACCACGGCCTGACTTGATGGATTAACTATGTAATGATTTGGGTAGTTTAAAGCCTCTTTACAATGTCCCATGTATCACCCCTGATAAAGGAACATCAAACATCTGGGGAGGGGGAGGATTACAGAGGGTTTCAAGTGGGTCATTGAAGATCATCTCAGAAATTAGAGATTACTAAGGGGTTAGAAGTTCTGGTCCCGATTCCCCTGCAAACTTCTAATTTTACCTGGTATTTCAGCCAGATACTGTACCTGCTTTTACACCACAGATCTGTAGAGATATTTATCTCGTTATCTTCTTTTGAATCATAGCGACTATTACAGAACGAATCAAGATTTCCCAGGAACTAGTAATGAGCCCCTCTTTGGTGCCTTGAATGGTTTTACCTTTAATAAGATGTTTCTGGCAATTGTCTTTCGACAGGAGAATTTTAATAGTTGGAGCTGTAATGTGACAAATCATGATAAGGACTAGTTCTACAGATAATGCGAAGTACTAATTTTACAGACAACTAAAGTATAGTCTTTAAAATGTGAGCCCATTTTAAAGCTGCCTAAATCATTTTATTATTTTTCAAATTTGTTAAAGTAAGGAATGATCTAAATTTTAAATCCAGGGTTTGTTGGTGAACTTTACGAATACATTTCAGAATGGATATTTTTGCAGTCTGAAGTTAGCTTTTTGCTTATTAGCCTTACAAGTAAACTTGTACCCAAATCCAAACGTTTGTAATGATTTTGATACTGCATTATACTTTTAGTTGTAATTTTAGAAAGGCTTCATGAAATCTATTTAAAGTTAATTACTTTAGGGTATTAGCAGTCTCGCTTTCTGAATGCTAAGTGTGTGTGTGTGTGTGTATATATGTTTGTGTTATATATATATATATATATATATATTCAAGTTCCTGGGTTGCTCCAAAGGGTTGCGGTCGGCCCCGTGGGAAGTGGCGTGAGCGCCGGCAGAGCACGCCGGTAACTTCAATTAGACAACACTTCGTCTCGCAATATTCACGCTCTCAGACACCAAGTAAACGCCAAAGATCAGCAAGGTCCAAGGGTGTTTATTGACCCCTTACGACATGTTTCGGCTTACGAGAAGCCTTGTTCACGTAAGTTTGTGCATCGCATCTGAACATTGTAAATACACAACAACAACAGAGACAAAGGACTCAGGTCGCAAGTCAAATGACAAAAAGTGAGTCGGCCATATTGGAACGGTCAAGTTATGTTGTTAATGCGTCTTAACCAACATAACAATGCACATATATGTGAAATCAAATCAAAATCAAAGTGTCATGGTCATGACATAATGCATAATTAGACAGATCACATTAATGCATATGGTTGATATGTGCATACAAACGAGACAAGTGCAGTCTGTATTAGCGCTCGCATTGCATGGCCAGGCAAGATCGTGAGTGATGTATTGGAGGTGACCAATGTGCATGGCACATGAGGTGGAAGATTGTCCCCTTGGATCACGGTGTCAAAGCCAGTTACTAGGTAAAATACCCGAGTACCCATAGTGCCTACAGTGAATTCAGTAGGCGGCGAAGCGCCAAAGTTCTATCAAGCGGCCTGGTCAAAAGTCAATATCAGTGAAGTGAAGCCAATGAAGGCGTGCTCTTATCTTATATCAAGAACGTGCAGGAAAGATGACTGGTGCAGGTGCAGTGTAGGGTCTCAATCCCGGTGATGTTCCTGTGAATTAAAATAGCAGATGTTAAAATCTAACATGAAAAACAGCGTATGCATAACGTCAATAAACCTGATGGTGGGCGCTAGGAAGGGAAGATAAGGACATAGAGAGCATGTGTATCACAGTAAACACAATGAGAGAATAACAGGGTGATTAAACATAATCATTCTTGAGATGAATTGCTAGTTCTTCATCATGATTGAGCCCCCCCGGGGCCTTGGTTTGGAAATTGATTATGTGTCTAGATTCCCTCTGTCTCATTTTGAGGACACGGTTCCCACCCCTGGGATTTCTCTCTATTTGTTCCAGAATGAAAAATCTCATCAGGGTGGGGTCAGAGAAGTGAAATTCACTGAAGTGGCGTGCCACAGGGTATTTTGCATCTTTGTGGATGATGGCACGATAGTGCTCTAAGATGCGTTTCTTTGCATGGGCGGTGGTACTGCCAATATACCAAAGTTCGCATGGGCAGACAATCACATATATAACAAACATTGTGTTACAAGTCAGGAATTGGGTGATCTCTTTCTTTAAGCCATTGTATTCTACTTTTTTGACCAGAGTACTACTCTTACATGCTTTGCAGTGCCCACAAGGGAAATATCCCATGAGGCCAATGCCCTTGTTCTTGGAGTAATCAGTGATGTCACTGCGGACACATATATCTTTCAAGTTTTGGCTTTTTCTGTAGGTGATGCTGGGTCTTTCGGGAATCAGATTACCGATAATGCTGTCACTTTGTAAAATGTGCCAGTTTTTGGCGATGATTTTTTGGATCTGCTTGGATTCCTTATTAAAGGTAAGGATGAGGCGTGTGATACTGTCATTGGGTGAAATGTCATCCTTAACAGTGTTGTTGAGGGTGTCACAGCGTTTAACGCTGTCAGCTTTTTGTTTGGCCTTTCTGAGCACCCAGGCAGGGTAGTCACGCTGTTTAAATCTGTCTAGCATGTCCTTGGCCACCAATTGGTAGCTGGCATCAGTGTTGCAGTTTCTCCTTGCCCTCTGCAGCTCCCCATAAGGGATACTCCACTTCAGTGGTTCAGGGTGGCTGCTAAGGGCATGGAGAATGCTGTTGCCTGCGGTTTCTTTTCTGAAAAGAGAAGTGTTAATCTGATTGCTGACAATGTCAATTCTGACATCGAGATATTCAGCCATGTCTCTGCTTATATTGCTCGTCAATCTGATGTTCTTGTCATTAAGATTAAGACGATCAATAAAGTCAGAAGCTTGTTCTTCAGTGCCCTGCCATACCAGGAAGAGATCGTCAATGTATCTCCACCAGGTGATGACATGGCTGATCTCATCAAAATAGGATGGATCCGCAAAGATCTCTTGTTCCCATTGTCCCATAAAGAGGTCCGCAAAACTTGGGGCAAAGCTTGAACCCATCGCCGTCCCCGTCTCTTGCCTGTAGATCTTACCATCAAACAGGAAAAGTTGTTAGCGAGACAGAATGCCAGCATTTCAAGGAGCATTTTGTTGTGCTCTCTGAAGCGCAATGGACGGTTCTTAAGGAAGTAATCACAGGCCTCTACGCCCTGTTGGTGGTTAATTATGGTGTAGAGAGCCTGGACATCCATGGTAATGAGGAGATATTCTTCATTCCATGTGAGAGTGTTGAGTTTGGTCAGAAAGTCTTTGGTGTCTTTTATGTGGCTATTGAGACCCCGTACCCACTCTTGCAGATAATGGTCAATATACTTAGACACATGTTCTGTCACACTGCCTCTGGAAGAGACAATTGGTCTTCCTGGAGGATTTTCTCTACACTTGTGAACCTTGGGAAGGAGGTATAAGACGGGCAGGGTTGGGTTGTTGTTCCTCAGATATCTGTATTCCTCCCATTCAATTACTCCCTGATCCTTCCAGCATTCCAACATATCCCACATGGAAGTTACACTGTTGTTATATGCTTCAAAATTACTTAAAGCATAATATTTTACATCAGATAATTGTCTGAGGGCTTCCATAGTGTATTGTTCCCTGTCTAGAATGACAATATTGCCCCCTTTGTCTGCGGGGCGTATGACGATGGATTGATGCTGATCTGTGGCGTTTACTTGGTGTCTGAGAGCGTGAATATTGCGAGACGAAGTGTTGTCTAATATATATATATATATATATATATATATATATATATATATATATATATATATATATATTAGTCAGGAGCATATGTGCATTCTTAATCTGTTTCTATGGAAAGTTTGGAATCTGCAGTGGCCATGAATACTTGCCATGGTGAGTGGATGAATCCTATACAACAAAAATATTGCATTTTCTGAAAAGTCAGGGATTCTCAAATGAATGGGTGTTGCTTAGATGCCACCCGGTAGCAGTTGTTACTGCTACCTACGACAACTCTGGATTTCTTTCTAATCCCGTTTGGTTTACCAAACTACCGTATTATCTTTTAATCAGTTGTATACCTTCAGCTTTTGATAGTTCTAGTAACCTTTTGTGTTTATTAACTAATGGTAATCTATTTAACCTGCCCTTTTTCAATAAGGAATGTTTCATTAAGATGTCAATAGCCTGTTTTATTTAGATTCTAGATGGAAGAAATATGTACTTTAATTGGTTTCAGTACAACAGTATGACCCCAGGGAAGCATAGCACTCCTTCCTGCAGTAGTCTTCCATAGAACGCTCATACCTCATCATAGATTCATGAGACGGAAACCTTCTAATTTGACCTACACAGAAACTGTAACTATGAAATACAACCCCCTTTCCGCAGTTGAAACACAATGACTTTGATGTAGATAAACAATATGTCTAAATAATTTTGCCAATTAAAATTAATGTGCAAAATCTCATAACTATTTGTAAAGATATGTCTTTCCCCCCCCAAAAAAATATGTACTATGTACAAATGTATTTTTCACGTGTCTTGTCCTGCCCAGAGTATGGACCATCTGATTCCTGTCCATCTCAGCCAGAGCTTTGGTACTATTTTTTTTTTACTCTTCCAAATGTTAGTTTCCAATTCACTGTACCATGTTACTTTTCTTACGTTCCACTAACTGCCGTACGACATGCATATCATGTTACCTTTTGCCTTACACTTATTTAGGGCAAAACTATTTCGAACTGTCCTTTTTGGGGGCTCCCCCAAATACTTGTACCCAATTTCCTCTCTTTAATCCCCTACCCTGTCTCATCGCCCTGTCATTGTGTGGATGATACCCTGTTATTCTTTGATGCGTAATGCCATCTTTCTTGAGTAAAGACACCAATTCCTCCACCGCAAACTGTAGCCCATTGTCCGAAATGATCATTCAAAGATATCCTTCTCTCCTGTAGATAATCTCACAGAAAGCAACCACAATGGAAGCTTTATCTCTTGGAGGAAAGCTGCTTCTGGCCTCTTAGAATAGTAGTCGAACATAACTATAGCCAATCTTACTATCTTTCCCCACACAGCCAAATGGACCACTAACATATATTGCCTACTTTTCCTGGCTCTTTGTGGACATTTTACTGGTACAATAGGTGTCTCTGTGGATGTGTTGAGGTGTCACTACAGGTGCATGCTGCACTGTTCTTGCCAAATCTGTTTCCAGGCCTGCCAACCAAAAGCAAGACATGCTTTCCTTATCAAGACCGACACACCTCCATGTCCGCCACACAATAAGTTTAATGTTTTAAAGCAGGCAGGTAGATGCAAATAATCTGTCACACCTAAAAATGTCTTTTACTGACGACAGTTCCTCCCACACATTCATGAACACGCTTAAGATTTCATCAGCCTAGTTTTTACCTATAATCTTCAACAGCAATTTCCTGGTCAATAGCTGTAACATTTGATCTTCTGACAGAGGGAAGCAAAGTGTGTAATTTCCCTGTAGCGGGCCTTGAGCTGGAAGTTTAAGTGCTATAGACAAATACTTGAATACAGGAGCTGAATACACTGTAGAGTTTGCAAACACACCTCCTTCATGCAGAAAAATTAAAAACATTGTTTGTGGTTACCACTATCGCAATTTCTCTTTTTAATGTTAGGGTATTTCCACAGGATGACTGTAATAAAGGGTAATATTTACCTGCCGTCATGCATGAAGGCAGCTTGGCTGATAATTTTGGCCATTGTAAAAGATTTTGAATGGTGATTAAAAAACCTTTCGTTTTTCCTAATGTCAAATTTTAGCAGCAAATTTCAAAAACTGTGTTGTATTGCTTTCCTTGCAAAATAAAGTGTGACATGTTGTTTATGAATTGTTTTATTTAAGGATTGCTGAAAAAGATAAACAGATAAAAAAGACAGAAGATTCTCTGGCATTTGAGCATGTCCATTTAACAAACCGGGAAGAGGAACTCAAGGTATGGCAACTTGTTAATAGTGTGCCAATGTTACTGATACTGGAAAGCCACAGTTATTTGTCTGTGTGAAAAGGCTTGTTTTACTAAAACTTTCATTCAGAATGTGGTGATAAATCCTTGTTGGTCAAGTCACAGCATTCCGATGTGCAGTATTGCTTCCAGTTTAACATTTCGAGCACACATGGAGAATGATTAGCAGTGGAAACATTTATCGCAAAGTGAAAATGAATGCAATTTGAAATTGGGTTAGCTACTCGTTGAACGCATGTTCTCTTCAGTAACCCAGGTTACCGGATGGATCCGCTGTGATCTCTTCAGGCTGTCCATGAATGGGAAATGGCCTCAAAATACAGCTAGTCCAGCATTTCTTTTATAGTCCGAGAATGGTTATTTAACCTCCTTCTGCCCCAACCTTGATACCATACTTTACCACTCCAGGTAGTTCAGAACATAGGCCTGACTTTCTGAGACAGAAAGAAGTCAAAGCAAAGCAAGCTTTATTCGATTGCATTTAGAATCATAAAAGCAACAAAACGACATATATTTAAAAAATTGATTACAATTTTAACAAAGTTCATGAAGTCAAAAAACAATCAAGGGTTCAAATCTGTCAGGGTATCCACTGTACATACATATGAAGGTTCAGATCAGTATAAATCATACACAGTATAAAAAGAAGTCAAACTTTGATGCAACACCAACGTGAGACTGAAGAAGCGGCTTTGTAATCTTGTATCCAAATTCAGTTTTGGCTGCCATAGCGTGGATCAACTCCCTAGCACACCAACCTACAATTTGAAGAGTAGAAAATGATTACAATTTAAATGTAAATTATAGACCGATCCTTGTTCTTCGGTAGGTGATGAAATGCAAAGTTTAGTCATTTGTTTTCCAGATGAGTATCTTTTTTGGGAAAATGGGTTTATTTGGTTTTCAGAACAATGCAGTTCAAATTAGTGCAGCACTGCATTATTAAGTACTTTCAAACTTTCGAGTGGTAGGCATGGGGAAAGAAGCTTTCCAAATGAGGGGCAAGAAACAGGAGGAAGGAACCAATACCAGGCAATCACATACTTTTCAGACGCTACATGAGGTGATAATGTGAATTGCTGAGCTTTTTGTAGTTCTTAAGTGGACCCACTAGCAGTAGAGAAAGCAGGAAAATGTGGGTGCAGGAGGCTCATCGTCACAGTCAACCCAGCTCCAGCGTCAGCTATTGCAATGGGGGCTGTGTCATCTTCCTCCGGTGAGTCAGACCTATCTCCCAGGGATGTTTTGAGGCCCCCAACTTGTCTAGCATATCACCCCAATACTCAAGGTCTCTCTCTGCGCTATTATTAGTACAAACTCTCCTGAGCACTCCTCTGCTGCTGTCCATTCCAGAAAGTCAGTCCCCCACTTAAGCAGAGTTGGTGAGGTCAGGCTTACACATTGTATGGCATTGTGTTGCCGTGCCAGCACTAAACCCAGTTGAGCGAACCTGTACAGCATTTTTTTCCTTTTGTTACGAAGAGGCAACAGTCACAGCATGCAGTGTCTGGGTGTAGATTCTACTTTCACCTTTGGCACGCTTCCTGCAGTACCTGACCCTAAAATGTACACAGACCCATGCAACATGTCCAGAATTTGCGGGAATTGCACCACAGCTAGCACAACCCACCAAACGTGTGGAGCAAACCGTATGTAAGCTCTGTGATGTCAGATATGCAGTATAGGGGAGGTAAAAATGTACCAGCCTAAATCGGGCATTACCGACTACTTCTCGCACCTGTGCCAGAGCTCTGTTCCATTCCCATCTGTTAGTGGGGTCCCAAATTCTCAGTCCCAGGAGTAATATTCATCTGCATGTCATTTTTTAGAGCCGCATTTCGCCGGGAGACAATACCTTTGTAGGAGCCTGGATCTAGAATCACTTTAGAACTTGGGACTGCTTTGCCATGACGTCCAGATCCCACAACTCATACTGGATATACTAGCATATTGCAAGAACTGTCCCCGATCTACACCATAGTGAGTTTCAACTTTCTCTATGGACATAAAGTTGTCATTTAGGAATATGTCTCCTGCTCTCTGATAGCCATCAGTGGCATGAGAAGGGGCAGAGAGCGCTCCAGGTCCTTTGCATAAATCAATGTGTCATCAGCTTCCCGTGTTACCCAATCTCGCATCTGGTCTCCGAAATATGTTGCAAGTGGCTCCATAGCGAGGGCAAATAGGAGCAGCAACAATGGGCAAACCTGTTGCGTACCTCTCTCGATGTTGAAGGCAGCGGACACTTCGTTATACATGTGGACGCGTGCAATTGATGTATTATGCAGGAGTTGCATATATGCCGGAAACTCTGCACCGAGACCCATCCGTCAGAAGACCTCCCCTATATATTCCAGGACAAGGTGTTCAACTCCTTTTCTTTATCTAAGGCTACCAATGCTGCACTCAAGTTAGTGGCCCGGGTATTGTGCATCATGTGAGATAGTCGTCTCAAGTTCATACGAGTACCTCTTCCTGGCATAAAACCACATTGATCATCTTGAACGAGGTGCATGACTACCTGGCTCAGCCCTAGCACCAGAGGTTTGGAAAGAAATTTAACATAGAGGTTAAGCATAGAGAGTGGCCAGGGTCAGCAGTGTCCTTGCCTGGTTTTGGTGCAGCATAATTATAAGGGCTTCCTGCATATGGGCCGGGAGATTGCCGACTTTATGTGCCTCGAAGGGTTTCAAGGAGTGCAGGGAGTCTGAGATTGCCAGGAAAAATTAAACGGGTAGATCATCCTGCCTCGGACATTTCCCAGATGGCCGCTACTTTCCTATGCGCCTCTGCCAAGGACCCCTCTCCTGCTTCACGTCCCTGTGCTCATCTCTGTAGCCTCACGAGGTGCTCCTTCCCTTCCCCCAACTCATGCTCCAATTTCTTTCTGATACCGTAGGTCTTGTCGAGGCTTACCTCTTGACAACCACCTTAAGAGCCCCCCTACTCTGCACAGCACAATTGAGTGGTTTTCCAGTTTGTAGTCAGGTAGCCTTGTAGAGTTTCCTTCATATCTGTTATATTCCGGTCTCCCAGGGCTTCGGTCTGAAGTCTCCACAAAGGGATGCGGGCAGTGTTCCCTCACTCTCATTCCAATAGCAAGGGGTGTGGTCGGAGAGAAACTGCACCTGATAGCTTATCTTCTCAATATTAAGGATGCCTTAATTTGTAAGAATGAAACTGTCCAACCTTCTATGAGCTGCATGAGTGGGGGAATAGCAAGAATATTCCTTTATTGTGGGTTGGAGCTCCCACCATACTTCAACAAGCTGAAGCCTAATCATGGTTTCATGCAGCCCTGCCATCATATGGGCTTTGTGCCCATCCAGGGCGGTCTAAGTGATCATCCAAAACATAATTAAAATCACCTGCCCAAATGATAGGCAAGCAAACGTAGGGGAGCAATTAGGTTTCATAAGCTCCAGAGAATTCTTCATCATCAATATTAGGTGCATATATATTAAGCATGCACAGTTCCTGCCTGTCCAGTATACCATGCAACAGTACATACCATCCAGCCACGTCGGCTACCTGCCCTCTCATCTGGAACGCAACACTTTGGGCAACTCATGTAGACATCCCTGTGGGATACAATGAATAAGCGGATGAGTATAATTGCCCTCTACATTTTTTATGAAGTTTTCTGGGCTTTGGCCTCCAATAGGTGTGTCTCCTGCTGGAACTTATGGTGTACTCCCATCCTTCAAGGTAGGTGTGGGTCCTATAGCATTTGACAAAAGAATTCAACCCCCACACATTCAATGTAAGGATGCGCTCTGAGTGAGACATTACAAGGGTGATACCAGCCATATCTATCCCCATCCGTCCTCCTGCCCATCTCCCATTGCTCCCTCCCAGCACCCACAATACGTGATACTCAATTTCTGCTGCACAAGCTATAACCATACCTCCTAAACAGCTACTATTTCGCCACATCGGGTAAACACCCCATAACTCAACCAATGCTTCAGAAGCATTGGGACGAGCCCTTCCACCGAAACTAGAACAGTCAGGCAATAAACCCAGTGAGTCTCTTATCCTTCGTTCCACCCCTGTGTGCCCAATGATCCTCACTACACTACGTACAGTCTTGCACACACAATGGTAAAGGGGAAAAGAAACCAGGAAAAGGTTTTAGGGCTGGATAAAACAATAATGACAAAAGACAAAAAATACAGGCGGGTGTGGGGGTGGGGTTTAAAATCAACAAGCATGCATCCAGATCTCCGTGTAAGATGCCTCCCCCATATCCCACACCCCCTTTACCAGCAGAACACAACGGACCCCTGGGTCTGTAGCTGTCAGAGTCCAACAACTAGTCCCACAGCAGGGCGATATATGCCCATGGGTGTATACAGTACCTTATCTGGCGTTCAACCATCAGCGATAGGCCCCGCTCTCTCACAAAGAGACTGCATCATGAACACCCATTCAGGTTCGCTGCAGCTCCACCCCTAAACAACATTAGGGCAAAGCAGTATTACTGCCTGATCGGCCTGGGTCATCCAGCAGTTCAGAGTCCGTACTAGAGGATGCAGCCAAATTAACAGTCTCAACCAGTGCCCTGACCTCCTCTTGCTCTTGACGCTGTCTCTACAGATTCAGGGTGCCATCTGGCCTCACCGCCACTCTTGTATTGGATCTTTAACGTTGTCTGCTTCTTTTCCTGCTTGTAAGCAACGCTCCCCCCCCCCCTCCCCGCCCCCCCCCCCCCCCCCACCCCCCTCCTATCCCCAGCCTCCAACCACCAACCTCTTCCCCCGTCTGACTCCATCCTGAGGTCCAGGTTCTTTTATAACTCACAGTAATGCATATTGCGATTTACTATAGTTCATATTTAGGTTAGCCTTTGCCGTACCTGTGCACTTGAAAAAAATTTAAAGAAACAAGCTGATGATTTACCACTAAACTACCACACAATTTTTAACTCGACTACGTTTCTAATGGATAGTCTTTAAGGATTGTGTGCACTCAGTCTTTTGTTATATCTCTTATCCTGTGATGCAATCAGTCAATCAATCAGGATTCATATAGTGCTGCAAATTACCCTAAAAGGGCATTCAGGTATGAGGTGAGAGTCCGGAGCTTCCTGGGGAGACTGTTCCAGGTCTTTGCAACGATATAGGATAAGGAGCGCCCTCCACTTCTGCTTCAGTGGATGCGGGGAGTGTGGGCAAGTGAAAGGGAGGTGGAGCATAGTCTTAATGACGTTCAGGCTTCTATACAGGGGAGCCAGTGAAGTTGCTTATGTGGGTTCATTAGGTTGAGGATAAGTCTGGCTGCAGTGTTCCAGATTGTTTGAAGTCTCGGTAGGAGGTGTACTGTGATTCCTGTGTAAAGAGCACTTTCCTAGTCTAGTCGACTGGTGATGAGGGCCTGTGTCATGGCGCATCTCGTGTTCAGGGGTAGCCTCATAAAGATCTTCCGTAGCATGCGTAGAGTGAGGAAGCAGGCAGCGGAGACTTTGCTCATCTGTGAATTCATGGTGAATTTATCATCAGTGTTGATTTAGAGGTTTCTGGAGTGGTCGGCGGGTGGAGTTCCAGGTCTGAGGGCCACTAGGAGTCGTTCCAGGGGTAGGTGTTGTTGCTGGGTTGGTGGTGTTGCTGAAGATGCAGTGCGTTTGTAGTCCAGCCCACTTTCTTGTAGTAGGAATGATGTAATGCACCAATTTAGTTAACATTCTTTATTTCGTTGTAGGCCCTTCAGAGAGAGAATGCATCACTCAAATCTGAGTATCAACAAATTCAGGCTCTAAAAAATGAGCAGGTAAGAAGTGATATCATTTCGCAGTTTCACTCCAACTGGGTAATTTCCCAAAAAGTGAAATTTGCTCCGAGAGATGCTGATTTAAAGGTTGAAATTGCATGTGCTTATAGGATGGGTTCTTGTTAACACCACAGTAAAATACACTGCACGTCTTGCTTACTGGTGGCCTCTGGGCATGGTGGTGTTTTACATTTTAGGTGTCTACTTATCATGGCACATCTGCTACAAGTCTGCGAGTGTTGTCGAATTTTTTAAAGAAGATACATGTTCCCAGGCAGTTGAGACACACACTAGTCCAGATTTCGGATAGAACTTTTTAAGTGGATATCATGTCCTTATTTTCCCATTTCATCTATTGCCCTGTGCCCAAACAAAAATTCCTATTGGAACCAAAAAATCAACAAGATGTCATCCAGAAAAAAAAACCACAATGATGTCCAAAGGTTTTCTCTTTGAAGCATTTCCAAGATACTGCAGCATTATGTCAGTAAAAAAACTTCCTTTTTTAAGGCCCGGAACTTGTCAAAACACAAAACCACTGTACAGCCACAAAGCATAGGCCTACACCTATAACCTGTGTTGAACTATGCATCTTTTTGTGATGCTTTAAAGCTTTAGATTTACCATAAAAACAGATTTTCAGATGTACTCTTAGTTGTGAAGCATGAGTGAATTTTCTGCACCTGGTAAGCTTTTTGCCCATAGAGAATGCCTTTCCCTTACAATGCTATAGCGCTCTGGCGATGTATCCTTTCTTTTCTACCCTAGGAATGCACTTAACTTACCCTTTTTCAACCATTCATTTTCATCCATCTCTACAAAAAGCAAAGGACCTGCAAAATACTTATGAATACACAGAAACGTATAAGTTTGTGTTGACATTTGCCATGTTTACTCCCTTGTAACAAACACATTTCCCTCCCTTAACCCTATAATTATTGATGTAAATATATAATTTACCGTCTTAATTTCTATGCAGGTAAGTACTTAATCAATAATAACTCAAATCGGAAAGAAAAAAACAGAGTCCGTGGTGTTAGAGTTCTTAGGGGTTTTATTCCTCAAAAGGGAATGGTCAGGACCAGTATATCATGTTCTTCCCACCACAGGGGTGGAAGAAGGGATAGAGCGCGCTACATTTTATTGACAGTACATAGCTTATATACTTAATTTACAGCATGGAAAGCAATGCAGTAGGCGTAACAGCTGAGAGAAGACAAGATAACAGTATCCACGTGTTACTAGTACGTAATCAGAAGGCGTGGACTAGGCGTGAACTGGAGGTGTGTGCTAGAAACGTCACAGGTAGGTGTCACAAGAGGGTGGCACTAAACAGAAATGTTGCAATGTCAGTAGAAATCGGAAGCTTGGATGCGCACGCAGCTACATGACGTGTGATTAGCAGAAACTGGAGGGTGCAGGGGGCTTGACATTTACACTGACGGAAAGAGACAGAAGTCTGGCATGTCAGATCAACTTGTACTTCTATCATATCTGATATCTGATGTTTGGGAACCATATTATCTGGACGGAAAAGGTCTCTGGGGCAGAAGCTATTCTATACTGACTGTGAGTGCGTGTATAAGCGCCTCGGTGTCTGCATGAGAAGCGTGGGGCATGGGGCCTTCCATGGGAGCATGGTAACAGAGGCTATGAATTACTTACACGGAGACAGGTTGGCCCTTTGCTCTGCAGATGAGGGGGATGTTTACTGAAACTAGTAGGCAGGAATGTATTTTCGAGGAGCGGAACAGATAACTCGAAGGTTATAGTCAGTCTTGGCAGGCTGAGCTGAGCGCGGTGGGCCGCGCTGGAAGTAAGTCAGAGTTCACGGGTACAGAGGCAGCCTGGGCTGAGGCTTTCAGAGTCAGAAGCTAGAAAAATGGCTCGATGGCAGAAATTCAGGGCCTACTTTGCCAGAGCTGAAAAACGTGTAAGGTACACTACAAAAAGACGTTGGCATAGCATACTTGGAAACGGACTATTTAACCCATTCAGGGTGGGTCTGAAAGAGGACATGTTGACGTTGGACGCAAATGTATTTGCGTCTTCATAGCTGGCACAGGAGGGAAGTTACATGCACTTTAAGCTGGTACATGGAGACGGTGGGGTACGCGCTAGGGAACACAACTTGACCATAGAATTTATATTTCCTCATTCCCTCCTTGTTCCCTACGGACCCTTCATGATATATCGATCCTCATGAATCGATCAGTTTGTTCTTGTAACATCATTTGCTCTTCTTTCTTTCTTTTACGTCTTGAAAGGAAACTGGAATGTTCAATACATGAAGTGGCACACAGTCCACAAATCGCTGGCCCACACTGTAAGCACAGGCAGCAACTGAATACTAGGACTAGGCCAATGCCTAGGAAGGATAGGATCTTCCATCCCCAAGCGGTTAACGTTGTCCAGAACCAACCGGACCAAGTCCAGGTGCCTGGATTCTGATGTATCTGATTTGCAATTTTGTGGAGACGTGTAATAGCTTGATATACAGATGGTGCGTTTTGTGGGATGAAAACACAGCAACTTGACCCGATGACCTTACAGGCTCCGCCTCTATCTGCCAAGATGACGTCAATAACAAGACGATTCTGAAGAACAACAACCCGCATGGCGGACTGCTCTTCGGTTAAGTTACCTAAGGCGGAGGCAGTTTCATTCACTACTGCTTCAAGTGTTCTAGTTAATCTGCGTATTAGTTTACTATTTTGGACAGGGCCTAAAAAGAAGAAGAATCCTTTATTAAAATCGGTGTATTGCTCCCAGGCCGTTTCAGTATAGTCGACAAGTGAGATATCTCTTCTGAGTCTATTCTTTACTATGTTTGTATTTCTGTGATAATCAGGAGGAGCTAGAAAAACAGGTGGCAGAAGGAATGCTATGTAACAGGTACCATCCCAATCTGGAGGTAAGCGTATGTATGCGGTATGACCACAAACAAAATAGGAATGACTGATAGCTTTAAAGGACGATTTACCATGATCACTGAATTCGACCACAGTAGTACATTTACTATGACCTAAGTGTATTGAACCTTTCTTCCGGACACATAATTCACCAGTGACGGGTAATACTGACATAGCGGGCAGAACTGGTGCAGCTTCGGACTCAACAGTAAGAATCATAAGGTTAATTGTGTAATTTCCTAGTCCATATACTTCATTTTCTAGATCAGTTCCTATTCTAATGGGGAGTCCCTCCTTATCCGGGGAGCAGACGTCGAGCAGGACCAAGTTCAAGTTTCCCCAAACCCAGCCCCCATCGAAAACAGCAATATCAGGATCTAAGGAATTAATTATTTTAAACCATGCACCACAGGAGCCATTGTGAGTGAACGGGTACGGAAAGAGGGGCAGAGCTCCCTTGTAATTCTGGTAGGGAGGGAGTCGGCCACATATCCAGCAGTCTGTAGCATTGTTAGTCTGATGGGAATGGTGTAGCATACTAATGAATGTGTTGTTGCGCAGCGCAAGTCTGTAGGAGAGTTCATGTGGAGGTAACTCACTAAAAGAATGTTCAGCAGATACATTGTAAGCAGATTGTTCACGCTTGAAAATAGGGTAGTAGATAGGGAGAAGTATACTTGCAACTATTATCAGAAGACTTAGAAAAAACATTATTAACAATGTCACTATACAGTGACTACGCAGTGATTTGCAGTATGTACGTTTCTTGAATTCTCTCTCTCTCTCTCTCTATCTCGATCTAGGGGATACATGTCAGAAACTATTTAACCGATTCACCTAGGGGAGGACTTAAACAATTAAACTGTCTGACTTGCTAGATCGGAGCTTAAGTCTGTACTCCTCTTGGGGAGTTTTCTCTCGTTCGGAAGTTTTAAAGTCACTGGGCTCGATACAGTCTTTGGAAGGGGTGGATGAGCCTGGGTCGGATTTCAGTTTATTACACAGTTTAACATGGCTCATGTGGACCCACCCCTTCCGGCCCTCAACCTTCACCGCTGTCCTCGTAGTAAGTAGAACGGTCTTCGGCGATTTCCAGCGGGGCTCCAACTGACTTTTCCGGTCGAAGTTCCTTATGAGGATCAGATCACCTGGACGGACATCATGTGGCTTTACATCAGTGTTGTCAGGGAAGGCTGCAGCAACCTGTGAACGACATGATTGGAGTGCAGACATCAAGGAGGCAAGGTAATCTGTCAACATATTACAATCAACATCAGTAATTTTCCTCGGAATGGGCGTCCCCCACATATTCGGTGGTCTACCAAAGACCACTTCGTACGGGGATAGTCCTGATCTCGAGTGGGCAACCATCCTCATATAGAACAGTGCCACTGGCAGGGCGACTATCCAGTCGACCCCTTTCTCTTTACATATTTTTGCAAGACGGGTCTTTAATGTCTGGTTATGCCTTTCTACAAGGCCTGCGGCTTCGGGATGTCGGACACAATGGAATCTCCACTGGTATCCTAGCAATAGGGAAACCTGCTTCATTAATTCGGATGAGAATGGCTGACCGTTATCTGAGTACACGACACGAGGCAAGCCGTATCGTGGGAAGAATTCACGAACCAACTGCCTGGCAGTGGTCGGAGCAGTGTAATCTGGGACTGGGTATGCTTCGGTCCAACGGGACAGAGCACAAACTATTACGAGGACATATTTGAATCCTCGACAACGGTCCATCTGGATATAATCCATCTGGAGGACTTCAAAAGGGTGATCGGGAGGATGAAATCCACCTTGCTCTACAGGGACGCTTTTACCTGGATTGAACTGACAACAGATCATGCAAGTACGCACTTTCTGTTTTGCTGCTGCTCGTAAGTGTTTATTGCTCCAAAGATTTTGTAAACTGTCTAACATCGCTTTTTCTCCTAGGTGTGCTGGACTATGTGCTGTATTAACCATGACTTGAACCATAGAGTCAGGGAGAAACCATGTAGATTTTCCCTTCGTCATCCAACCTTGATCTGTCTGGATCCCTCCTAGTTCAGTCCATTTCTTTATTTCATCTGGAGTAGCATGTGCCTGAATATCGATTACGTCTAGTGTGGGATCCCTGACTGTCATGCAATTTGTCGGTCCTATTGTCTTTGTCACATCCGTTGTCTGAGTGTGAGTCAGTGCTGTATGTTTTGCTGTCTGGTCTGCCAGGTCGTTACCCTGGGAAACAGAATCTGTAACTTTAGTATGTGCTTTACACTTCATGACGGATATGCCTGAAGGCAGATGTATTGCTTCTAACAGTGCTTGAATGAGGGGACCATGTTGGATCTTGGCACCATGAGAGGTCAGAAAACCTCGTTCTTGCCATAACATGCCGAAGTCGTGTACAACTCCGAACGCATAACGGGAATCAGTATATATATTGACATTTCTGTTCTTGGCTAGAATACAGGCTCGGGTCAGAGCAATAAGCTCTGCTGCTTGAGCAGACAGTGTGTCAATACGATGTGTTTCTTTTACTTCGGTTTCAGTGGTCACGGCATATGCGGCCACTAATTCTCCTGTACTTGTTCGCATACATGAACCATCCACATAAAGTGTCAGGTCTGGATTTGTCAATGGAACATCTGTTAAGTCTCGTCGGGGCTTTGTTACTGCATTAATGATTTCTATACAATCATGCGGGGCTGGATCTGTCATAATTGTAGGTAACAGTGTTGCGGGGTTCAGAATGCTGCAGCGTCTGATTTCTATGTGTGGCTGGAATAGCGTCAATTCGTAACCTGTCAGTCGTGCTATAGTCAAGTGTTGAGTCTGGGTTCTGTTTAACAGAACCTCTACAGAATGTGGAACTTGTACTGTTAACTGATGTCCTAGAACAATTGAATCGCTCTGTCTTATTGCTAATGCTGTTGCTGCTACAGACTTTAAGCACGCAGGGAGTGCCTGGGCTACTGAATCCAATGTACTTGAGAAATAAGCGCAAGGCTTATGTGAACCTGCTTGATCTTGAGTGAGGACAGACAATGCTGTACCATCACATTCTGTAACAAAAAGTGTAAACGGTTTGCTGTAGCATGGTGTCGCTAAAACTGGTGCTTGACATAATGCTTTCTTTATTTCCTCAAAGGCTTGTGTATGTTCCTGAGTCCAAGGGAGGACAGTCGAAGTCGCTGCCTCCTGTGTCGTTAACTGGATGAGTGGTTTAGCTAGAAATGCATATTGAGGAATCCATTGTCTGCAGTACGAGGTGAGGCCTATGAAGGCCCGCACTTCCTTTTGTGTCTGGGGTCGTGGCATATTTAAAATTAACTGAATGCGATCGGGAGTGAGCTGTCTCCCCACTTTGGACAGCAAGTGACCCAAGTACACAACTTGCTGAACACAGAATTGCAGCTTCGAAGGAGACACCTTGTGTCCCTTGTCGGCCAGAAAATGTAAGACTGTCAGTGATGCTTGTTCACATTCGGGCTCACTTCGTGCGGTGATCAGCAGATCATCGACGTATTGCAGTAAAGCAGTGTTAACTGGCATTTGAATACAATTTAGTTGTCTTTTCAGTGCTTGACTATAGATGCTGGGGCTTTCTGTGAATCCTTGAGGTGCGCGGGAAAATTTGAAACTTCGTCCATTTAAACTGAATCCGAAGAGATATTGGCTCTCTGGATCAATAGGTACACTAAAGAAGGCGTTCTTGAGATCAATTACAGTAAAGAACGTTGCTTCTGAATCAATAGCAGTCAATAAGGAAGAGATATCGGGGACCACAGGGTACTGTGGTACAATACATTTATTCAGCTCTCTTAGATCAATCACCAGCCGATATACTGGCGGTGCATTGGGATCAGTACGTTTAAGAATTGGAATGATGGGTGAATTACAGATATTGGAGTCGGTCTCTACGACCACTCCTTGGGCAATGAGCTCTTCAATGATTTCCAGTAAAGCCACTACAGCATCGGGTGGTAACTTGTATTGTCTGATTCGTGGTAGAACAACTCCTGTCTTGAGTGTAACACGGTATGGTGTGATATGCATACAACCTACATCAGTTGGGCCTGTTGCCCACAAGTGATCTGGTACCTTTTTCAATCTGACATCGAATTCTCGTAAGACATAATGACCCTTGAAATCCCGCAGAAAGAGTCGAACCCCCTCCGGGGAACAGCAGATTATGGCTCCTAAAGCCTTCAATGTTTTAATTCCTAACAGATTTTCTGGGCATGATTTCGTAAGTAGCAAGTCTGTAACTCGCGATAATGGACCCACAGCCAGGGGGACTGGTTCAGATACTTCATTTACAATGGGCTGTCCTGAAAAACCAAGGGAAACATCTGTGAGCCTGAGAGGGGTGCCCCTGGGACTTCATTATGACTGATCGTTGTGCGGCTTGCCCCTGTGTCAATTAAAAACTTTCTATCTTTTCCCAATACTTGACTGTGTACATAAGGACCTTCTTGATCTACAGGAATTTCAATAAGAGGCAAGCCAAATTCCCTCTCTAGGCTGTTTCATGTGTATCGTTGATACTCTGGATAAGCAGATTGGGCATACTGGTACATCTGTTGGGAAACTTGTTGAGTCGAAGCGGTGGGCTGTGGTACCGCTACTGTCTGTGCTGTATGAGATGAAGCATGCGTAGGCTGTGTGTTCTGCATGGGCTGTACATTCTGTGAAGTCTGTTGCTGGACTTGATCTTGTCTTGGTGGATGCGGTCTCTCTTTAGTTTTACCTGTTGCTATGTTATGTTTCAGAACTGGACATTCATGTACGTAGTGACCTGGCTGCTTACAATAGTTGCATGTCCCTTTAACGGGAGCTGCAGAATGATTTGTCTGGTTCGTACCCTTTCTGTTTCCGTCGGTATGTACCGACTGGGCTACTAACATTTTCATTTTCGTGTCTTTCATACGTTTCTGTTCCTGATCTTGTTCTTCTCTAATTCTGTTCTGATGGTATTGTAACATTTGTAACATCTGGGATGGTGTATTTGCTTGCCATGTACTCTCAACCTTGTATACACGATTCTTGACTGCTAACAGGGAATTTTCAACTAACTTTGATACAAAAAGATGCGGGTACGACTCGCTACTTGGTTTAAGACCACTATTAATAATAAAACATTTCTCGAATCTTGAATAAAAGTCACTAGTATCTTCGTCGCGTTTCTGTTTACATGCTGAGATTGCATCCCAGTCTTCTTTTCTAGTTGCCAGTAATCTTGGCAGAACCTGTACTATTAAACCTGGTAATGCTTTAGTTTTGTCCCCGAGGCCTACCCCTGGGACACGTTTATTCTCTTCGTCTTCTATTTCTGCCCATACAATCTTTTTCTCTCCCACCTCCCATTCTTTTTCCTTTAGTTTCTCGTAGATGCCCGTGGGCAGCAGTACCTTTAACATTTTCATGATATCATCATATGTGTAATCCCCCATCAGTAACATGTCTTTAAGCTCTCTGTGGAAACCTGCAGGGTCTTTATCATGGCTCGGGACTAGTTTCTTCATTTCTAACAGTTCTAACTTGGTCAGTGGTGTGTGTACATATACACGTTTCAAGAGATTATCCTCACCCATAACTGGGTGTACTTCTCGTAAGGGGTTCTGACTTTCAATGCCACTCAGGCATTGCATGTGATATGTTTTCCTTTCTGGGGGCGGAGCGGGAACATATTCAGAGCTTATAAAAGTGTTATATCTATGTCGCTGTTCTAGAATTATTTGTATTAACTTGGTACTTAAACCTCTCCATCTATCCATGAGTAGTGCTTCTAATGTTTCGTGTAAGGGACCTGGATCAGAATGTTGGTTTCTGTATTTCGTGAGGAGGTGCTGAATCATGTATATACCTGCTAGTTTCTGCTCGTCTGGGGGGAGGTTCAGAAATGTCTGTGCTACTGTATCATCATTATACATATCCGGATTTTCAGCCCATAATATGGCTGACCGTGCTAGTTCTTGTTCATCCATTGAATTGAGTATGTGGTACCCCACTCGGTCTCGGAGTCTTTTATCAGTCTCCTGGAACTGATGTTCAGAAGAATTCGGGTTGGTTAAGGCAGAGAGAAAAACTCTCTTGCTTTCCGGACGGATACCTTTCCTAAGGTAAGTTCCCTTACCTACATACGCTATAGTATCTGTAGTCTTTTCTGGTTCTTCAAGTTCTTCTTCCTCCTCGGAGGAAGCCTTTTCTTTCTCTTTTTGGTGTATTTCTATCACTGCCTTTCTAATTTTCTTGTACATACTGGCTATGCAAGTCCCCTTATCATGTTTTCCTTCAGATATATTTTGACCCCACTTGTTTAGTGCATCTAACTCGCTCTGATTTGTCCCGGGCCTGTCTCGTTCTCTTATTAGGCAATTTATGAAAAAACGTAGTATCTGTGCTTGAACGTCAACTTTCTGTCGCTCCATGGCCTCCTGAATACTGTCAGGGTCTTTCCCTGTCTGAACAAACTCATATATTCTATCTAGGCGCTCCTTCATTCCTGCATAGCATAGCAGGAAATCAGTAGCAGATCTTAACCGTAGTGATGCCATCATCATTATATCGTCTTTACCGGGTACTGGATCGTATCTGCAAACTGAAAGGTTTTCCTTGAATATATCAAGGCTGGGAGACTTGAACGTAAAAGGACTTCGCAAGTCCCCGAGCTGTAACCTGCGTGTTAATGGCGGGGTGTGAAGACCCCCAGTCGCACCCCCTGAGGCGGAAGCTTGGGCATTATCTCTCTGTGGAGTCTGTACCTGAACTTGAATTTTTCTTTTAGTAGGATCAGGTAGAAGTGGTTTCGGTAGATCAACTTTAGGTACGGGAAGTGGTGGAGGTGGTGGAACAGCAGTATTCCGTTGTGGTACTGGCGGAATATGATCTTGGGGCGGGTTACCACCCCCGTCCCTGTCGTTAGGCAGGGCGCGGACAGGCAGATTGGTGTAAGCGGGTACTACATCCTCTAGGTAGGAATTCAGGAATATGTCTTTAGTGGTCTTATGCATTACTTTAGTTGGAACTAATGGTGGCGGCAGATTTTTCGGTATTTCTGAAATGGCCTCAGGCGAACCTTCGGCCGCGAGATACATACCGTTTACGAGGTTATTTCGTGCGCGGTCTACTTGCTCTGTTTTTACTCGGATCCCCTCGGTAACTAACTCGTTTTCTTGGGCCTTGTCTGATTCTTTAAGTCTGTCTTCTCTACGTAGTGCTTTTTCAGCACGCTTATGGGATTCCTTACGCCAAAACTCTATGGCGTCATTCTGAGATTGTCTGGCTTTCTTTTTCCATAATGCTTCTTCTACCTTCATGATGCACTCGGCATCCCATGTTCCGGTAACAGGCCATCTGTGTCTTTCATCTAGATGTTTAGTATAGTCGGCCCATAAATCTAGATACAATATGGCATCTAAGCCATGCTTGTGGTACATGAAGTTTCCTGGAGTGTCCCTAGGGGGGATAGGAATTGCTTCCTCTAGTATCCCTTTCCTAGTTCCTATCTGCTTTAATTTGTCGAAAAACGGCATCTTGCTAACTTAACACTGAGTGCTCAATCCTTACTACTTAATACTGAATATAGCTGTTTATACAAGAACACAATAATGCACAAAAACAGTCCCACTCGTACCACGACATTTATCACAAAAACATTTCAGACATATAGGATACCCCCTATACTGAATGTACTGCTAAACAGTACAGATACACTGGTAAACAGTGCAGAACTTCAGAATACTAGATATACTGCTAAACAGTACAGATACACTGCCTAAAAACAGTGCAGACCGGACTTGTGTACCCAAACCCGTCTTGATACGTCCCAGCAATGGTACTCACCGGGAAGCACGGAAACAGAAGGCCTCGGAAAACTCGACCGGACTCGGCTCGACACTTCGGAAAACTTCGGAAAACTTTGGAAAACTGGTGGGCCTCTTGACACCTCGGACCTTGCTTCTTTCGGCTAGGCTCTGGTCGGGATCCTCCGCACTCCTCACCGCCTCGTCTGGGTACTGATCGCAGTCTTCGTCACCTCCGTGGGCCAGAAGGAGATGCAGGAAATCCTGCCGGTACGCGTAGTTTCCGTCTAACTGATTGCAGGGGACAGAGCTTGCAACGCACCAACCGGCGCGTGAGGTGGGGGAGGGGTCCCTATTCGGGCGCCAAAATGATGTAAATATATAATTTACCGTCTTAATTTCTATGCAGGTAAGTACTTAATCAATAATAACTCAAATCGGAAAGAAAAAAACAGAGTCCGTGGTGTTAGAGTTCTTAGGGGTTTTATTCCTCAAAAGGGAATGGTCAGGACCAGTATATCATGTTCTTCCCACCACAGGGGTGGAAGAAGGGATAGAGCGCGCTACATTTTATTGACAGTACATAGCTTATATACTTAATTTACAGCATGGAAAGCAATGCAGTAGGCGTAACAGCTGAGAGAAGACAAGATAACAGTATCCACGTGTTACTAGTACGTAATCAGAAGGCGTGGACTAGGCGTGAACTGGAGGTGTGTGCTAGAAACGTCACAGGTAGGTGTCACAAGAGGGTGGCACTAAACAGAAATGTTGCAATGTCAGCAGAAATCGGAAGCTTGGATGCGCACGCAGCTACATGACGTGTGATTAGCAGAAACTGGAGGGTGCAGGGGGCTTGACATTTACACTGACGGAAAGAGACAGAAGTCTGGCATGTCAGATCAACTTGTACTTCTATCATATCTGATATCTGATGTTTGGGAACCATATTATCTGGACGGAAAAGGTCTCTGGGGCAGAAGCTATTCTATACTGACTGTGAGTGCGTGTATAAGCGCCTGGGTGTCTGCATGAGAAGCGTGGGGCATGGGGCCTTCCATGGGAGCATGGTAACAGAGGCTATGAATTACTTACACGGAGACAGGTTGGCCCTTTGCTCTGCAGATGAGGGGGATGTTTACTGAAACTAGTAGGCAGGAATGTATTTTCGAGGAGCGGAACAGATAACTCGAAGGTTATAGTCAGTCTTGGCAGGCAGCAGGCTGAGCTGAGCGCGGTGGGCCGCGCTGGAAGTAAGTCAGAGTTCACGGGTACAGAGGCAGCCTGGGCTGAGGCTTTCAGAGTCAGAAGCCAGAAAAATGGCTCGATGGCAGAAATTCAGGGCCTACTTTGCCAGAGCTGAAAAACGTGTAAGGTACACTACAAAAAGACGTTGGCATAGCATACTTAGAAACGGACTATTTAACCCATTCAGGGTGGGTCTGAAAGAGGACATGTTGACGTTGGACGCAAATGTATTTGTGTCTTCATAGCTGGCACAGGAGGGAAGTTACATGCACTTTAAGCTGGTACATGGAGACGGTGGGGTACGCGCTAGGGAACACAACTTGACCATAGAATTTATATTTTCTCATTATAACTGCTGACACCAATTATTCTATAAATCAGAATCAGCAAATTTGTACCCACTGATCAGTTTTTGGCATGTGTAATTTCACATTCGTGTGAAAGAAACTGTATCAATTGGTATTAAAGATGTAAGAAATTAAGGCTGCTCTTTAATGCGGTCTCCTTTGTGCAACAGATTGTATTCCTTGTCCTCTTGGCTAGACCCAGAATGCTTATTTTAAATTCAATTTGCGGTCTAACTACTCTTGACTGAGTATACTTTGCTATCTTTACCTTCATGTGAACCTTTTTGTCTGGATTTATTTTTGGTGTTTCATAAAAGGAGCCCCCCTCTCCCTACTTGCACAGAAGAAGCTAAAATTAAAAGTATTTACAGGGATTTAGTTAACCACTGAATCGTCGCTCTATGTTCCTTCCCCTTTTATAGGCTGTGCCTTCCACAAGAACTTCCACCCATTGCAACCAAAAACATTTCCTAATGCAATAAATAACATGATATTGGAACATTTTGGTCAAAATAGAAAGAAAATAAACGTTGGTAATGCTAATCATTTTAGATTTTCTATACTGGAAAGATGTTCAGTGTTGCACAGAAGAGGAATTATGTGGGTAGTGGATCATTTCTCCTATCGAGTGTAACACCTTTTCTGCATCTGCCATGCCTAGGCAATATGCTAGAAAAGACTGATTAATGTTCTTTTTTTAACATTAAAAGGCCAACTCAGTAAGCACAGTTGGGGTTGTGTATCGGATAATATTGTGAGGTCCAACTAGAAGGGATCAGCACTTTAGCAGTGCACCCGTGAGCCGCTAGGAAGTGTGCTGCGTTTGTTCCGTGCCGCTCGCCCGAAAGTGACAAGCGTATAAGCACTACCTTTGATTGCTGATGCCAGATCCTTTTTTTCCATGCCTTCTGTCATGGATCGGGAGCTCCTCTTCCAATATTGTCATTTTTCCGATGACTCCTCAAACAAGTTCCAGTGTGCTAGGGAACAATGTACCCACACAAAACAACAAGTTTCAAACCATGCCACGTGTACAGAAAACCGATGTCTGTCATGGACTCCCTTGAGGTGTGTCTTTGCTGTTTGGGCTGAGGCTTCTGCTGAATTATGTGATGAATGTGCTCTTATGCACCCGAAGGTGTGAGACCAGGAGCTGAAGCTGTATGTTGCTGAACACTCAGTGCCGAAGTCGTATACATGAGCGGTCAACTTTGCTCTCAAAGTCCCCTGGTAAGTTGAAATTAAAGTTCAAGTGCAAACATAAAAATAATTACGCTGGACTCAACCTTATCCCGCCACTCTAATCCTAAATAGAAGGTGCTAGGTTGTCACAGTGTCAGTCTCATATCTCCGAGGTCTCTGGTTACGGAAGTAGCTTCTCAACTGATCCCAGTGGGCTCTGAGTTTTCCAGGGCCCTGGCGACACCACAGAAGATTGAAGCCTTCAAGGAGGCAATGCTGCAAATTTTTGGCGTGCTTCCAGCTTCCATCTGCCATGTGGCCAGCATGCTTAGGCCCCCTCCCTCAACCCAAGACTGAATTAAAAAGTCTAGGTTTCTGGCTTGAACAGGACCTATCCCTCAAAACGCAAGCGAAAAAAACAGCTGGCACTTGCGTGGGGCTACTGCGTTCCACCAGAAAGATCCTCCCTTTACTTCCAGGACCCTCCCAGAAATTGCTCGTTCAAGGTCTAGTCTTATCAAGACTAGATTACTGCAATGCTCTCTTTCTTGCTGCCCCGGAATCCACGATCAACATTCTTCAAAGAACACAGAATGCCGCAGCTAGGATTCTTACTGGGACCTCTCGCAGGGTCTCAGCCAAACCCGCCCTTAAGGCACTACATTGGCTGCCGATCCGCGAAAGGGTCAAATTTAAGGCCCTTTGCACGGCCCATAAAGCTTTGCAAAATCAAGGGCCTCCAATGCTAAAAGACATGATCTTTCCATATAGACCCAATAGGCCCCTACGCTCAGCTCAAGGTCATCTGGCCACGGTCCACAAAATTAGAAAAGCCCGAACTGGAGGACGCCGTTTTTCGGTCACTGTGGCCACCTCCTGGAATGCTTTGCCATTTCACCTTCGTTCTGAGTCCAATCTTCTGAAATTTCGCAAGCTCCTAAAAACTCACCTCTTCCCGCAATAACTTCTTCCCTTTCCCCGTCTTCACCCTCAGAAGTTCTGCAATTTCAGCGCTGGGACGCTCACGGGCAGCCATGCGCTATATAAGACCTAAATTTCATTTCATTTCATTTCATTTCATTCTGGCATGCCGGTGGGCCCCATGGTCGGGTTGCCACAGGCTGATCCTTCCACAGTACCATCTGAACGATTGGGACCTGTTACTGGTCCCTTAACCGACACCAGTATGACTTCCAACGCTAGCTTCAAGACCTTATTAGGTTCCTTCTACTTTGACGCTGGTACCAATACTGCTGGCGCTGGAGGAGGATTCAGTACTGATACCCGTGTCAGATATCAAACTAACTTTGGCTTGAATTTGACCAGTGTTACGCTACGAAATCACAAAAGAACAACCAGGTATTGTGCACCCCTGGTTCTCACCTGGTGACTGTCACATCTTACTTGTCAGTAGACAAGTAAGATTGTCTACTCTATTGTCTTTTTGACTCTGACCATATTATAGAACAAGGGATACTTCAGGATATGGCTGATGGTGATGAAGATGGCTTTCTCCTCTCTCACTGCACAGAGGATTTTATTTTACATGGATTTGCAAGAAGCCAGTGGGCTTTACACCTCAACACCTCGACTGAGTTGGTGCTTGACTCACCATTTTGCTCACCAACAGAAGAAAGTGCCTCATTTGCAGTGGCGGTCAAGAGTACAGTTGAGGCACTAGATTTACAGCTGCCTTCAGTTGAGACCAAAACTAATGTCCTGACAGAGATTTTACAGCCTGGGCAAGCTACTTCGGAGCCATTGAACCCTTTTGATGAGGCCATCATGGATTCCTTGATGGCCACTTGGTGGAAGCCCTGATCTTGCCAGCAGTCGTGGAAGACCTTAGTCCCACTTTGGCCCAGACAATTCTTGATGGACAGGACATGGGTAAATGTTACCTGTGCAGGTCTGGATATTACAAATTGCCTCAGGAGGGCAGTATGAACTAGTGTCCTGCTTTGTCAACACACATGGATGTTTTCAACAACACTTTCTGGCATGTATACGCCTCCCTCATGGATATACTCGTTGAGTCCCGCCTTTCCAGTGAAAAGTCAGGCTCTACATTGCAGTGATTTAAGGACAGTTATGTTAGAGTGCATTTGTTGGGTCTGATGATCCCTGCCAAGCAGTTTCTCCCAAATATAAGAAGTTCAAAGGCTATTTCAGAGGACTTGCATATAGGCAGAGACAGTCTCCCCAACGAGGATTGCAGTCATCCCATTCGTTTTGAGGCCAAGGACACAGGTCTGGCAGGCAGCGCCCGGGCTAGCAGGGACATCAGCCCTCCTTTACTGCTTCCCAGTCGCTGAACCCCTTTGTTTGCCCTTTGTGACAGATGGGTCCTACAAATCATTCCATATGTCTTTGTCTTTCCTTTTCCTTTTGCTCCACTAAATATCCCCCTCCCAAACAAAAAAACCAGAGCAAATTTAATATGTAACACTGTAACACTGGTCTATCATAAATGATGGATCGTCACCCTGGTAGGAAATAATAGACCTTTGGTCTCCCCCCTCATTTAATTTCTAGGGTGAGGAATCTGTGGTTAAAAGTTTCCATCAAAAGAACACAATGCTTGCTTTCTGTAACTCTTTTTTTCTCAAAGCTCTAGGTTATGGGGAAAGTTAAACAGCTGTTTTGGAGACATGAGCTGGGCTGTGTTGGAGAGCACTTTGGATAAAAACACTATGTGAATAGCTAGTGGCTTGTTCATTTTGAATTTTAAATTACACTGCAGATTGCTGCCTGAAGGCCACCCCAAACTACGCCAATAAAACCAGTACCTTTATTATCTGAGGTCAAATCTATTAGCAGTTTGTGAATATACTAACAACATTGTTGATACTAGAGCAAAGTCCTGTAAAATGCCCAACTAGGAGGAGGGATTTTCAAGCCATGAAGGCTTGGGATAATTCCAATAAGAGTGAATTGTGACGCGAGACAATCACCAATACATAGTAGTGAAAGATGCTAGGTTATGAGTTTTATTTATCATATCAATTCCGGATCACTGGTTACAAGTGACTGAATAATACACAAATCCATCCAGGTACCAATACTCTACAAATATGAGCATATGCTACAGATCACCTAATGGCTTAATCTTTCTTAAATTAAGGACTGATTGCATGGTGTAAAAACAACCTGAGTGGAGACTCTTCCATTTTAAAGGACCAAACCGTATAATGCCACTAGATTGATGGCAGTGATATGTTAATATATTTACAGAATGAAAAGACGGTTGACTATACAATTCTACACCTCATGCCAATTCTGATATCCAATGATCCGACGCAACCAGCCCTGGCATCTATTGGCGCCACTGTGCTCCAGATCCTTCAAGTTGCACCTGGGTGGGCGTGCACGGAATAATGAACTCCAAAGATTCACAAGGCAAGGTAGTTTTACTTAAGTTCCTTTATTTTATGTTCATTATCAAACCAGAGCTTTAAATTCCAGCCAACGCGTTTCGTTCTCCATCGGAGAACTTCATCAGGGCTTTAAAAGTACAGAGACCATAATCAATGTCACACAAGACATATTCACACATGAAGAGAGAACTAAAAAAAAAAATACAATATAAAGAAAACAACATTAATATCAACATATAAATATACATCCAAAAAAGACAATAACCACATTTTATCAATACATAAACAACCTCAGCTTATATACCCTAATCACAATGATGGTAGAGGTAAAAAAATTGAAAAAGAGAAAATTTGAATTCCAAGAGTGTAAAAAAGCAATCGCTTAAAAAGCCAATAACTGCTAAAAGATTTTAACATGCCATGTTCATATATTGTATCCAATATATGGGAGAGCATATTTACATAGTATTTCCAAAATTTACAGTCGGGCCTTAGAGATGTATCACAAAGCCCTATGGTATCCACTCCAAACAATTAATTCCCCAAATTCCAATCAATATTTGAAAAAAACAAAAAATATAAAAATACATAGAGAACAACACTCAATTGTGAAACGAAGCAAACAATAATAACACAAGAGAAAATATATACATATATATAAACCACAAAACATCACATTTAAAGACCAACAATAATAACAATTAAAATCCCGAAAGGTCATTGTATTTTTACATTTTGAAGGATATATATCATCACAAATGACACCATAAAAAACTAATAAAAATGGTGGCAAAGGGGCAAGAAACAAAATTCAGATAATTGCAAGTCGAAAATAGAAAGAACAACTGATAAGTAAAACGCTGATCATCATGACCTCTAATGTTTAATCAAAGTAGAAAAAATGACTGAACATCAATTCTCAGTACCTCTATGCTCCCATCTGCTCTGGGTACCTCATATCAATGCTAATAGTGTAAATATGGTGTAGTCTCACCTTAATAATATATAGTAGCACCATTCTGTGGGGAGCCTGAGTGTATCTAGATCTTCTCACTTGAGAAAAACGTATCAACCGTCCCAAACGTAATATCTACAAAGAAGGATTAATAATAATTATCTAGGGAAATTACCCAATCTTATATCCCTGCATGATTCGGTATAACGATTAGAATATTATTATGTGCATAAACTATTACATTCGCCAAACCAACCTTAGTCAGTCCAAATGAGCCAGCATCCCAAATCGTAGTTTTTGAATTTTTGACTACAGAGGCTGGCAGGCGCAAGTAGAAATATTAAGAAATGGAAGACGTGAGAGTGGATCCTGTAAGGGCCAAATGTTGAAAAGAAGAAAAACAAAATATTAAATAATTAAAACGCACGTCCACTGTCTATCCATAAGGACAGCTAAGAGTATAAAAAGACTTACCTATATCGGATTGCAGTCCCAATGGGGACTGAGTTAATATCGCTCATGATACGATGAAAAAAATAGAAGTTCACTTGGCTTGGTGGCACTCTAATGCGATTATCTGAAAAAATCCCCGAAATAGGTCGTAATCGGCAACAAGTTTCACAAGAATATAAAAAATATAATAATAAATATTGAGAACATAAGTTCTTACCTGGAATATTAAAGGGTAGGACCAAAAACAATATGGTCAACGGTCCTTGTAATAAACCGCAATCTTATAACAGGAGTAATTCCCAAGGCTTTGATAGGCCTGAGATGGTAAAGAGACAACAAGCACGAGCAGACGCCATTAGGCAATGATTAAAAACACGGAACAGCCAAAGTTGGATCAAATACAATTAGAGCAAAAAGGGCCCACTTTCAGAGTCCTATGCTTTTCAATAATACGGTGATACCCAATACTGGTACCGTAATGGCACAATGTAAAATGCACTATGTTACAACCTAATCATACCAAAAAACAATATGTTTGAGGCATGTGGGCTGCTGAATTCATATCTGTGCATAGATCGCCGCCTAGTGTTGGGTCCGGATGATTGCACATTGTTGTCCTGGAAGAGTCTTCGAAGTATCACAAGATAGGTGGTCCTCCCCTCGACTACAGTGCGCATGGGCATCTTCTCCATCCTCAGATTGTTTTTTTCCGCCATTGGGTTCGGATGTACTTTCCTTTACTCGAAGTTCGGAATAGAAAAAACGTTTCTAAAAGGACAAAAGGCATTCAGACTCGTCGGTATTGTTTCGATCGGTGCCGACAGCTTTATTTACAGTTTATTCAACTCAGGACGTCGAATCGGGCCGCAGGCCTTCTCGGCGCCAAGGGGACTGGTTGTTAATGGAACGAAGTCCATTCAAAAGATGCCCTCTTTGTAATTCTAAATACCCATATATAGATAAACACCCTGTATATAACAAGTGTTTATCTCCAGAACATAATGAAACTGACTGCCTAGCCTGTGCCCAATTTCGATCTAAAAAGACACTTTGGGTTCGACGGGCCGCAAGGCAAATCATGCACAAACCAGCGCCGGAGCCAGAAAATATCTTCGACGATGAACAAGATCTCGTTGAGGCCGAAGACTCAAATCAACAGTCGGATCAAGATTCAGCGCATGACTGCAACTACTATGTCGACGAAGAAGAAGAAATCGTCGAGGTAGGAGACGACGAACAAGGGATCGGGGCCGTCGAAGACGACTCCAGTGATGAAACGGGGCCAACCGTGAGTACGACGCCCCAAACATACACTTCTGTGGTTCCACAGGCTCAAGTCGAGGCATCGCCGGAAGGCCTTAGCCAAGATCTCGAAACACATTCTATAGCCCCGCGATACAGCTCGGCTAAGAATATTAGAAAAGAGCCATCGGATCAACGTAACCCGAAGTTGTTGATATCGAAACCAAAAGTTATAGAACCAAAAACGAAACCGAAACTGATCGACTACACAGTCTTCGGACCAAACTACGTCGATCCATCAGAATCAATCCCAAAGAAAATCGTCGACAATACGGTCTTCGGACAAAACTATGTCGATCCATCGGAGTCGAGCACAAGGGTCGTCGAGCCGAAGGCTGGCGCACCTACATCCACTCCAAAACAAAAGGCTGTCGAACCGATAAGATCGGCGCCGACAGTTGACAACACAAAAAAAGGACTCGATCCAAAAAAGGTTGTCGAACCGAAGTAGAGTCGACAAACCAATGGCTGTGCAACAAAAGAATATCGAGCCAAAGAAAGTCGTCCCGAAGAAAGGCATCGAGCCGAGACAGCAAAGCATCGGACCAAAAACACCGGTTCCGAAGATGCTACAATGTCATAAGGGGACTATCGACTCAACGAAAAATGTCAAAACAATAAAAACATCGGCTCCAAAGAAACGGGCCCAACCTAAAAAGACTGTTGAAACACAAAAAGCTCTCGGACCGATCGAATTTGGTCTACCAATTTCCTCTAAAACAAAGGCAGTCGACCCGAAAACCGGTATCAACCCGAAACAAACAAAACCAAAGACATTGGCAAAACAACCAAGAACTACTGAGCAGGAGATCTTATATCCAGACCCCTCATCAGAAGAACAGTCAACACTTTACATTGACCCTAATTCTGGCAAAGTCACTCTCTACAAGAAAAAGATCAGACCAGACACTGAAAAAGAGACTTATGTCATCCCACTCAAAAAGAAAAGGGACTGTGCTACTTCACCTATTCTATTTGGACCTATAAAACAAACTATACCTAATACGTACTCCTATACCCCCACACACTCAGATGAAGAGGTGGATTATGATGAATACAATTAGATAGTAGACCCTGACCAAGACAGTCAAGCTCAACCATGGGCAGACCCAGTACAACCTGGTGATTCTCAGCCCATTCCAGATGCACCTGCATACCCTGCTAAGCCTTCTCCTACAGAGGATACAGCTGCTTTTAATGAACTAATAGATAGGGCAGCCCTCCATCACAATGTAGAGATGCATGCAGACCCCATTGAGGAGGATTTCCTCTTTGACACTTTTGCAACATCAGAAAGATCTGTCAAAACACTACCTATGTTAAAAGGGGTACTTAAACATGCAGGGGACATATTTAAAGAAACAACTAGGGCACGGGTCATTAACCCCAGAATAGAGAGGAAATACAGGCCAGCACCAGTAGACCCCACATATATTAAGGGACAACTGCCTTTGGATTCCTTAGTGGTGCCCAATGCACGTAAACGTGCAAACTCACAAACCACTGGAGAAGCTCCACCTCCTGACAAAGAATCAAAGATCTTAGAGGCCTCAGGAAAAAGGGTAGCTACTCAAGCAGCTAATATATGACGAATATCTAATACACAAGCCCTGTTAGCTAGGTACGACAGGGCACATTATGACACCCTAGAGACACTTCTCCCGTATTTACCTGAACCTTACAAGGAACAGGCTGAAGACCTAGTACAAGAGGGAAAGCTAATAACTAACGCCTCCATTAAATGTGCCCTAGACGTGGCAGATACAGCGGCCAGATCAATTAAGACCATTGCTTTGCTCAGGAGACATGCGTGGCTTCGCATCTCAGGTTTCAAAAATGAAGTCCAGTCTACTTTATTAAACCAGCCAGTAAATCCTGACTATTTGTTTGGTCCAGCTGTAGATACAATCCTGGACAAGATGAAAAAGGACACTGAAACAGCTAAGTCTATGGGAGCCTTTCAATCCCAACAGCATAGAGGCTCCTTTCGTCGCTCCAATTACAGAGTTGCTGCAAGAGGTAGCTCATCACAGCAGACTTCAATCTACAAAGAAAATAAGCAAACCACCTACAATAAAAACAATAGAGGTGGATACCGCTGCAATAACAACAAAGGCAGAGGACGAGGGAATAATACCATCAGATCCTCTACCAACACAAAACAGTGACTTCTTAGCGCTACCCCCAGACCATACAACACCAGTCGGGGGCGATTACAGCAGTTCCTACCAGTCTGGCAAAACATCACTACAGACAAGTGGGTAAGGCAAATTATCCAGGATGGCTATTGCCTAGAGCTAACCTCCACACCACCCAACATACCACCAAGACACCGTCCTATGTCTGCAGAACACCTAAACTTATTGCAGCAAGAAGTCATCAGCATGCTGCCATATGGGGCCATAGAACTAGTACCATTAGAACATCAGGGTACTGGGGTATACTCACTATACTTCCTAATCCCCAAAAAAGGACGGGTCTCTCACACCAATATTGGACCTCAGGCCCCTAAATCAATACATTTTATCAGAGCATTTTCATATGCTCACTCTACAACAAGTCTTACCACTGCTGCAACAAGGAGACTTCTTTGCAACTTTGGACCTCAAAGATGCATATTTCCATATACCAATACATCCTGCTCACAGGAAATATCTCCGGTTCACAATACAAAATCAACATTACCAATTCAAAGTCCTTCCATTTGTTGTAACAGCCCCAAGGGTGTTCACAAAATGCCTAGCGACAGTAGCTGCACATTTAAGAAGACAACATATTCACGTCTATCCGTACCTGGACGACTGGCTAATACAAGCAAAGTCGGCCCAGTAATGTGCCAGCCACATGTCCCAAACCATTCACCTCCTGCACAGTCTAGGCTTCACGTTGAACTACCCAAAATCTCATCTCCAGCCGTCACATGTACAGCAGTACCTGGGAGCAACAATAAATACTCTGGCAGCAAAAGCATACCCAAACACTGCAAGAATAAACAGTATGCAACTGCTGATCCTAAAGTTCAAGCCCCAACACTCGCTCTCTGCCCGAGTGTTTATGCAACTCATAGGCATGATGGCTTCGTGCATCTTCATAGTCCCTCACGCAAGACTACACATGTGTCCGCTACAACAGTGCTTAGCACGGCAGTGGAACCAGGCTCAAGGACAATTAAACGTGTTGGTGACCAGTCGTGCCTACAACTCTCTGCATTGGTGGAATCCACAAAACCTTTGCAAGGGACGACTGTTCCAAGAGCCTGTACCACAAATAGTGTTGACGACAGAAGCATCCCTGACAGGATGGGGAGCCCATGTCCTTCAGTACACAGTGCAGGGCCTATGGACGACACAACAAAAGAAAATGCACATCAACTTGTTAGAGATGATTGCAATTTTTCTGTCAATGAAAGCGTTCAAAGTACATTTATGCAACAAAACTGTGTTGATCCGGGCGGACAGCATGACAGCAATGTATTACATACAGAAACAGGGAGGAACACACTCTCCACAGCTATCACATCTAGCCCAAAGCATGTGGAAGTGGGCCATTCAAAGAAACATTTTTCTCATGGCGGAACACCTCCAAGGCAAGGACAACCAAATAGCGGATCTGCTCAGCAGACACAGCCAACAAATGCACGAGCGGGAGATTCATCCCACAGTGCTACAACCGTACTTCCAACAGTGGGGTCAAACAGAGATAGACCTATTCGCCACAAAGGAAAATGCAAAATGTCAGTACTTTGCCGCCAGGTTTCCACATCCGCAGTCGCAGGGCAATGCGATATGGATGAACTGGTCAGGCAAATTTGCGTACGCTTTTCCCCCAGCACCGTTAATACCGCTAGTGGCACGCAAAGTACGCCAACATTCACTGACACTAATCCTGGTTGCTCCAACATGGGCGAGGCAGCCATGGTACACAACTTTTCTAGAACTTTCCGTGGTGCCTCATCAAAGACTGCGCTAACACCCACTCTTCTCACTCAGAGCCATGGAGACATACAGCACCCAGATCTGCAACAACTGAACCTTGCAATCTGGCTCCTGAAATCTTAGAGTTTGGGTACCTAAACTTACCTCCTGACTGTATGAACATTATAAAGGATGCAAAAAGACCTACTACCAGAGCTTGTTACGCAGCAAAGTGGAAGCGTTTTGTCATTTACTGTAATAACAATGACATAAACCCACTAGATGCTTCAACGCAAAATATCATTTGCTACCTTTTGCACCTACATCATTGCAATTTAGCTTATTAGTCTATAAGAATACACTTAGCTGCCATTACAGCTTATCTTCAGAACAGACAGCATCTTTCGCTGTTTAAAGTGCCTGCAATTAAAGCATTCACGGAGGGATTCGAACGAAAAATCACCCCCAAAACACCCACCTTCACCTGTCTGGAACCTAAACGTTGTTTTAACCAGACTAATGGGACCACCATTTGAACCGTTGCATTCATGTGAATTACAGTTCCTAACATGGAAGGTAGCTTTTCTTGTAGCAATTACTTCGCTTAGAAGAGTTAGCGAGCTGCAAGCCCTAACTATGCAAGAGCCATTCATCCAAATACATGCAAATAGGGTAGTTCTTAAAACAAATACTAAATTTATGCCAAAAGTGGTATCCCATTTTCATATCCATCAGACAATAGAACTGTCAGTGTTCTTTCCAAATCCACAGTCAGTACCTGAAAGGGCTCTACACACACTAGATGTTAAAAGAGCTCTTCTATACTACATTGATCGAACCAAGGATTTTAGGAAAACTAAACAGTTGTTTGTTGCCTTTTCACCACAACACAAAGGCAACCCCATTTCAAAATCTGGGTTAGCCAGATGGATAACTAAGTGCATTCAAATATGTTATCTTAAAGCAAAACACACTTTAACAGTTCCCCCAAGAGCGCATTCCACACGCAAACTAGGGGCATCCATGGCTTTCCTAGGAAACATTCCTCTAGAGGAAGTTATGTAAAGGAGCCACATGGACTACCATACATACTTTCACAAAACACTATTGTGTAGATGTACATTCCAAACAGTAAGCTGCTGTAGGACAGGCTGTTCTAAAAACTCTGTTTCAGACTGCTGCAGCTGGCAAAGGGAGCCACCGCTAGGGGAGAGACTGCTATACATTCTATGCATAGATATGAATTCAGCAGCCCACATGCCTCGAACGGAATATGCTACTTACCAGTATGCATCTGTTCTTGGCATGTAGGGCTGCTGACATTCATATCGCCCACCCTCCTCCCTGGTGCCTGTCGCAGCTGTAGCATTCATTCTTACTCTTACTTTCTTGCATGAACATCTCTTACTGTACCACACTCCATCTCTACCACACTGGCGAAAAACAATCTGAGGACGGAGAGGATGCCCATGCGCACTGTAGTCCAGGGGAGGAGCCACCTATCTTGTGATACTTAGACTCTTCCAGGACAACAATGTGCAATCATCCGGGCCCAAAACTAGGCGGCAATCTATGCACAGATATGAATGTCAGCAGCCCTACATGCCAAGAACAGATGCATACTGGTTAGTAGCATATTCCTTAAATAACGTAGCCTACACGTTTCGATTATTTCAAGAGCCCCCCCCCTCGGAAAGGAGAGCCCGCCATATCGTTTACGGCGGCCCCTACATAGTGCAGCACAAACGGATGTCTGCAGGAATCCCCGCCTTAACCAACGAACCATTGTAGGTACGTCTCCAACCCATATAACAGCAAACCCATATTGTACTGCAGTCTCGAATGGAAAAAGCGCAATAACGAAGATTCTTTTAAAATAACCATCCACAACCCAAAAACCTTACCTGTTCGCACCATCCGTGTGGTTGGAATGCCGAGAATAATGGTATCTTAGACTCTCATTCAAATAGTGTCCGCATAGGACGTGGTCAGAAAGCACGTAGGCGTCAAAGCATCACATAACAACTAGACCTTCACCCTATCGTGTCAGTACAAAGCAGGAAGAGGACCGGAATGTAATGATAAACATCCGGGTCAAAAAAAAGGAAGAGCCAGAATATTTGGCTAAATATCGCGAATATTGAAAGTATCAGAAAGCGTCACATAAATGCTAGACCTACACCCTATTGAGTTGGTACAAAGCAGGAAGTGGACCTAGATGTTGGAATAAACATCCAGGTTAGACAAAGAAGAGCCAAAATACATAGCTAAATATCACGGATATCAAAGGGAAATCTATTGAAAGGACACTGTCTAGTTAGTATAACACATACTCGTTTTACAAAAAAACGATTAATACAATGATGCCAATTGTGCAATAACAAAAAAACAAAAACTAAATAAAACAAAGAATAAAAGTATTTTAGTACCAATATCACCAGCATTTGGCAGAGCGTAATCGTTTAACGATATGATCATGGCGCTATATTCCAAATATGAATAAACTCCACTATCAGGTAAACAAAAACGATGAAAACAGCATATAGTGCTGAGATAAGTTCGCCATGTAACCAAAAGGAAACCTAAAGCCCAAACCTTAAGCCCCTCATAGGCGCTTGGTTCCTAAGCGATGTTTAGACACATGCCAAAAAATCATAGATAAAAAGAAGAGGTAGGACGATGATCAGAGAAGTGCCATATTAACATATAAATATCACTGCAAGTTATAGATGGAAAGACAGTTATTCGAAGAGTAACAAAATACCAAATGTATTTTCGAGGGAGTAATTTCAATAAAGCCGCCTTGTGGTACATACTTAGGGAAACGAAAGAAGATGAAAAAATGCATATAATAATTCCATAAGTACTGGCGGGAAAGAAATCCAAAGTTTGAGCACACAATTTACCAGATCAAACCAGCCGGCTATAAAATATCATAATTATCATGATACAATAGTCACCCAGAGCAATTAGCACCTCTGTATTATTTCAGAAACTAATGCATCTCAGTATCTGTATTGTGGCCATGTGTAATCGCCCGCAATTTACAAATCCACCTTGCTTCGTTTTGCCTTTGGATAAGCTCCCTGTTCCCGCCTCTGGCTTTCATATGTTTAATACCATAGAACCAAAATTGATTACCAGGGTGTTTTTTTAAAAAGTGCTCAGCCAAGGGATATTTGGTGTCCTTATTTAGAATGGTCCGTCTATGTTCTTGAATTCTTGTTTGTACAATTAGATTTTTCAGTGATATGTTAATCTAAACAACTGCCATGCACAGGGACAGATATGTTTTATGGCCTAATGGACAGTAGCTGAAGGAGACTGTAGTAAACTACTGGAACACATGTAATGAAGAACCAGTGTGAAACGTTTACATTGAGTTTAGTTAATAGAATGCTTTCGGCCTGTGACAACTGAGATCATCCTTTGGATAACCAGAACATATAATGGATTATTAAACAACCCTGCATATTCTATAGACCAGTATTTTCAAGAAAAGAGATGCAGTGCAAGTGGAAGTGAGCAATTGTGCTTTTTTTAATTTTGAGTTCCAGTCTCGTTTGAAACCAATGAAGAGATACTAAAAGAATAAACATGAATGCATACTCCTATGTAGTTCTGTCCAGTTTCTCCTGGCATGGTGCTTGTTTTTTTATATAACCTGCCGTTCATGAGTAATCCATGCAAATACATATGGGTTTATTGATCAAAAGCAAACGTGCTTAGTAAGGCAATGTCTGTCTTACAGTAATCACAATGTGATTGGTAGTTGCATGCCTGATGCAGTGAAAAGACTACTGACATTGAATTATTCATGTTAGCAGTTATGCCTTCTGGTACCTAGAATTTTTTATCTACTTTACAGTCAGTTACAGGAGCCATTTCCAAGCCATTTTCCTGTTTTTAGCACAGTGATTTAGCTTATAGAATGACACAGCCAGGGTCACCCTCGCTCATGCTGCTTTCAGATCTCCATTCACTTTTCAGGAACATCTCATCGGCCTCCCTCCATGTTTCTTCCTATTCCACCATGATATTACAGTTAGCTATATTGCACATATGTTTTGCTGAATGTCCCTATCTAGATTATTGGACTAGAGCAAGGGATAGAGTTAACTAAGAATATTTTCATTTTCTACCAGGTACATTGCTCGGGCATGGTGTGTGCTATTTCAATGAATTTTTTTTGTCTTTTCTTTTTTCATTATGCAGGCTGCTGCTGCACATGCTTTTGAACAGATGCAAAGAAGGTAAAATATATAATTACTATATAAGCTACATTATATGCCGGGGGCATTCTATAGCCAGGGCAGAAACAAATGTTTTTCTGAATGCCAGTCTATAAAGTATCCTTTTAGCCAACTATATAAGGAGACTCGGAGGAATATAGACTGAGGCACCCTCTTTCCCACAGGCTGCATTCAGAAAAGCACTAGTCCTGTTCAGTTGCTGTAACCATTTGTTCTGAAAACCCTATTGCAAGTGTGTACTTTTTTCCCATTTGAGGGTCTGCTTCCTATGTTAAAGCTAAACCCAGGTGATGAGACCGATACATGTGTTGTCAACTTCTGTCTTATGAAGAAAATGAGCGCTGGTTACCCAAAGGTTAAGTAGACTCCTCACACGAGCAACCAGTGGTTCCAAAAATTAGTTACTGTGTTCTAAACCTGGAGGGGCAGACAAGGCGAGCCCTCATAGTGATAAAAGGACTACTGTCCATGTCATAGGTTTCATGTGTGTGCATTGTAATGTTAGCATACTGTGAAAAGTAGTCATTTTAGTGACTAGGCTTCTTTTTACCAGCGTTGTGTGAATGTGAGCCTACCAGCCCATTCATCAGTTTACAGTAAACCAGGCATCCTAGTGCTGAGATCCTGAGTGCAGAGCATGTGCATTTATTTTTATGCAGTACGTATGTGTTTACATGAGCCAGAGTTATACAGAGGTTCCATTTTGAACGGTTCTGGTCTGGGCTGTGTACAAGATTGAATTGAGGTAGCTTTTCTAAGATGGCAGAGCTATGTGTTTGAGGCACGAGGTAGGTGACTCCTCCTTTCGGTGATAGTGCGCATGGGCATCAACTCCATCCTTAGATAGTTTTTTTCCGCCATCGGTTTCAGATGTGTATTTCTGCTCTCTGGTTCGGTATCGTTTTCGAACCCCTTCAAGGCGTAATCATCTGCCCTCGACGGTATTGTCTTTCGATCCTGGTTTCCCATTCAACGCGCATCGTATAAATTGTGAAAACCTTAGATCGGGAACTTTGAGGCGGGCCGTCTGTCCTACCCGTGCCGACCACGCCAGCAGTCGATGGAACGGACTCCATTCAAGCTATGTCCTGGGTGTTGTGCTAAGTTTCCGCGCACAGACTTGCACGAGGTTTGCAATCTCTGCTTATCCCCGGAACACAACGAGAAGGACTGCGAAGCGTGTCGATCATTCCGATTGAAGAAGACCCTTCGTGATTGTCAGGCTCGACGCCATGAGATGCAATGCGGCAGCGTCTCCGTACCGGACATCTTCGGCGAAGATCTAGACCAACATCCAGCCGCAGAAGCAGAGGAAGAAGACCCGGTCTCCGTGTCCGAAGCCCACACCGACATGGAGGAAGACCTGAACGTCACTCCGGGCCAACGTGCAGTGAGTACAGATCCCCATGTGCCCACGCAACCAAAATCTAAGGCTCCGGTATCACCCTCTGGTCGACACTGAGAAAAAGTTTCAGATGCCCCGCCCTCCAGCCCGACTATGAAACGTAAAGTCTTCTGGCTCGAGCCAGAACCGGCCCCATTCCGGTGCCGAACCAACACGTTTGGCACCAAAACATAAAACAAACATGTGCCAGCCCCTACACCTACGGCACCAAAGACACCTTTGGCACCGAATGCTTCGCATCCTAAATCCTCCCAAGTTAAAAACTTTGGACCCGAAAGTGTCCCAAAAATCCTCAGAGCCTAAATCCTCAACACCTAAAGCGTCTGAGCCGACACCCTCTGCGCCGAAAAGTTCAGAGCTGTAACATGCCACTCCAAAAGCTTTACACCCTCAGCAGGATGAAACTAAGCACTCTCATTCAAAACATTTGCCGCATAAAGACTCTCAGCCCAAATCTTCCACGCCGAAATCTACTCCTAAAGAGAAAAATACTCCTTCCAAGGAACCTCTATCTGAAAAGACAATTTTGGATCCAAAACAAAAGACTTAGTATTGACCCTCAAACTGGACACCTTCTGGCCACTCTTCCTTAAAAACGGAAGCTGGATCTCGCAGAGAAATCTCCTATCCCTCCTGAAGAAAAAGGACATGGGTACTTACCCTTCTCCTCCTTACATACCTCCCTCTCCTTCTCTTAATCCCAGTTTACTGATGACACCATCAAATTCACTATCATCTCCACTTTCACCTGACCCACAGGATGACGATTATGGGGATGGGGATGAGTATGAAGATCAGGAAATACCACAAGACATACCACAGGACACTAACCCCTGAGAAGATTATAATCCGGATCCAGATCAAAATAACGAGTCTGACCTGTATCCCTCCAGACCCTCCCCACCTGATTACAATATTGCTTTTGCACAGCTTATCAATAGGGCTGGAGCTACATACAGAACCTCTAGAAGAGAATTTCCTGTGGAGACATTTACGCACTCACAAAGGTCTACTAATACTTTGCCAATGCTCAATGGCTTGTTAAATACACAGACGAGGTATTCAAAGACCCAGTTAGAGCCAGAATACTCACACCTAGAGTGGATAAAAAAATACAAGTCCGCTCCTACAGACCATTCATATTTAAAAGGCCAGTTGCCCTTTGACTCTTTTGTTGTATCTAACACCCGCAATAGAGCTAACTCTCAAACTGCAGATGACGCCCCTCCTCCTGATAAGGAGTCGAAACTTATTGATGCCTCAGGCAAACTAGTGGCTTCACAGGCTGCTAACCATTGGCGTTTTGCCAAAGCTCTGGTCCCGTTAGCACGCTACGATAGGGCTCACTATGATGAGTTGAATAAACTCATGCAACACTTGCCTGATGAGTATAAGCCAAAGCTAACGACCTCATTCAGAAAGGTAAGCTTATCATCAGCACTTCCATAAAATGTGTACTTGATGCAGCAGACACAGCATCACGGGCCATCAATACCAGCATACTGCCTCACAGGCACGCCTGGCTTCGACTCTCGATTCAAGCAGGAGGTCCAATCCTCCATACTTTTTCAGCCCTTTGATAAGGAACATCTTTTCCGGCCAATGATCAATACTTCAATAGAGAAAATGGAAAAAAAGACACCGATACTGCTAAGTCCATGGGGGCCTTGCAAATGCCTTCTAACTGGCTCCTTTCGCCGCTTCTTTTAAAGGGGTGGCTCAAAGTGTCATCAGATAATCCTTCTTCCTCTTATAAGATTATCAACCAATCTACCTCCACCAGAGGTTATTTTCAAGGAGGCTACAGAGGAAATAATAAGGGAAGAGGCAAAGGTAACTCCACCCGCACTTCCCCTGCCAATAAACAGGGACCTCCCTCTGATCATCCCACACCTGTCTGGGGACGTCGCTCACAGTTCCTACCTGACTGGAATTCAGTCACCTCCGACAAGTGGGTAATACAAATTATCCAGTATGGTTATTGCCTGGAACTTACCTGCACTCCCCCAACTTTCCTGCCAAGAGAACGTGCAATGTCACCAGAACATAACACCCTTTTAAAACAAGAGGTTCTCCCTCTGTTAGAAAAACATGCGATAAAACCAGTACCATTATGTCATCAAGGGACAGAAGTGTACTCCCTATACTTTTTGATTCCAAATAAGGACGGCTCTCTCAGGCCCATACTGGACTTCAGACAGCTAAACCTCCATATTCAATCAGACCACTTAACATGGTCACCCTACAACAGGTGCTCCCATTGCTTCAACAAGGAGACTTTCTGTCCACTCTGGATTTAAAGGACGCCTACTGCCATATTCCCATTCACCTGGCGCACAGGAAATATCTCAGGTTTGTAGTAAGCGGACAACATTACCAATTCAAAGTTCTTCCGTTGGGGGATACTAAAGTACCCAGAGTCTTCACCAAGTGTCTGGCAGTAGTCGCAGCTCATTTAAGAAGACAACATATTCCCATCTTCCCTTACTTAGACGACTGGCTAATAAAAGCCAAGTCACAACACTACCACATAAACCACACTCACAAGACAGTTCAGCTGCTTCACAACTTGGGATTCACCAAGTCTCATCTCCAATCAACACGCAAGTGTACCTAGGAGCCACAATAGACACTTGCAAAGCTCTAGCATACCCCAACCCAGTCAGGACACGCAACATGCAAAACCTGCTATCACAATTTCAGCCTCAACACTCATTACCAGCTCGAGTGTTCATGCAATTGATTGGAATGATGGCTTCTTGCATTCTAATTGTTCCCTACGCAACACTCCAGATGCGTCACCTACAGGAATGCTTAGAAAGTCAGTGGAACCAGGCTCAGGGTCAGATAACCGGTCTGGTGTTGGTAGACGACCGCACCCAATCGCTCTCTGCAGTGATGGAATTCACAAAACCTTTCTAAAGGGTGGCCATTCCTCGACCTGGTTCCACAGATAGTGCTAACAGCAGACGCATCTCTCACTGGTCTGGGAGCAAAATCATACCATTCAGGGCATGTGGACACTGCAACAAAACAACTCCACATAAACCTTATGGAGCTGCTAGTAATTTGTCTAGCATTAAACGTTTTTCAACAACATATAGTAGGCAAAGCTGTCCTAGTCCTAACAGAAAATATGACAGCAATGTACTACATACAAAAACTGGGGGGGGGGGGGGGGACGGGGGGAGTCGCACTCTACAGCGTTCACACCTAGCTCAAAGTATATGGAGATGAGCCATACCTCAAAAGATATATCTCCTTGCAGAATACCTCCCAGGAGTAAAGAATCAGATTGCAGATCTGCTCAGCCGTCAAGGACAACAGATCCACGAATGGGAACTACATCCCCAAGTACTCCTCCCATTCTTTGAGATGTGGGGCTACCCAGAAATAGATCTGTTTGCCACACACATCAACGCAAAATGCCCAAACTTTGCATCCAGGTAGCCACACTCATTGTCCAAAGGCAATGCACTATTGATGAATTGATCAGGGAAATTTGTTTGCGCTTTTCCACCTCTCCTGCTAATTCAATTAGTGATTTGGAAGCTCAAGCAACATTCCTTCACAATGATCCTAGTTGCTCCCACATGGGCTCGACAAACGTGGTTCACAACCGTGTTGGAACTATCAGTAGTTCCTCTTTAAAATTTACACCTCTCCCCCAAGCTTCTCACTCAGAACCATGGAGAGATAAGACCTCCCAGTCAACTCAAAATTTCGACCTGGCACCTGAAATCATAGAGTTTGGCTACCTTAATCTCCCAGCAGACTGCATGAACGTCATTAGGGAGGCTAGACACCCCACCATAAGAGCATGCTATGCAGCAAAATGGATTTTTAAAAAAATGTATTGTACTAAAAAACAAATCCATACGCTAGATGCTTCAAAACATAATTTGCTATCTGTTACACCTACAACGTGCTAACATAGCATATACATCTACACGATTACATCTTGCCGCTATAGCGGCTTACCTACAAAACAGACAAAACTTGTCTTTGTTTCGTGTACCCGCTATCAAAGCATTAATGGAAGAACTCAAAAGAATCATTCCTCTTAGATTTCCACCTTCTCCCGTGTGGAATCTTGATATAGTCCTTACAAGACTCATGGGCCCACCATTTGAGCCTTTGCACAATTGCGAAATACAGTAAATGACTTGGAAAGTAGCCTTCCTTATAGCCATCACATATCTTAGAAAAGTTGGTGAGCTCCAGGCACTAACCATACAAGAACCATTTTTACTAATTCACCATAATAAAGTGGTTCTTAAGACTAACCCAACATTTTTACCCAAAGTCCTTTCTGCTTTCCATCTTAACCAGTCTGTTGGGTTAACCTTGTTTTTTCCTCAACCAGACTCTGTGGCAGAACTTGCTCTTCACACATTAGATGTGAAAAGAGCGATACTTTATTACATTGAAAGAACAAAATCTTTTAGGAAAACTAAACACCTTTGTTGCTTTTGCCCCATCACGTAAAGGCACAAAATACCACAGAAGTTAGATGTACAGACAAAATGAAAAAACCTAGGAACTAGAAGGGGAAAAAAAGAACTAAGTTGATGTGTGTAAATGTGCCCTGTCAATAAATAATGCAATAGATGCTTACCCTAGGATCCAGAGTAGATGCCAACTGTGTTGCCTAGTTAGTTAACTGTGGGGTGGGTGGGGGGGACTCAGGGTTGTTTTATGGACTTGATTGGCATATGGATCACCTGTTAAAATTATTTTATAAAATAGACAAATTTATAGTGAAGATGCAATACGGATTGGACTAATTACGAAAATTTATATTTGAGTCCGGAGATTGCAACTGTGTAGCAGAATGGTAACTGTAACACTTGCATTGTAATAATTTATACATGTATGCTCATGATTCGGAACAGGTGCTAATTTTATAAGGAAGTTTACTATTAAAACTCAATGAAGATTGTTTACAAAAAAAAAAGAAAAAAGCGTACACCAAGGAAGCTCTGTGTTTTAAAAATCGGTCTTCTTGGAGTGTTCTAATCTTGTAACTTCCCTTTTTAATCTGAGATGTTTTTGGAAAGTTTACAAATTTAACATAGGCTGTTTTAAGCTGTCGCTTTGAGGGAGCATGTCGCATACCAAGTCTGTGAAATTAGAAGTTGAATTTTTGAGGAAGGTGTTTAACTTGATGTATTTACTCGGGGTGTGTGAAGTAAATGAAGTGTATGTTTGTGCAGAATACCAAGGGTTTAGCATTTTGAAACTTTAAAATACTAATCTTCCTCTATGGTTATTTGTGTACTGAGTACCCGTGTATGCAGTCAAAGGTATATTTTTACCGGGGTTTAGTAATTGCTCTTAAGTTTTCGATGCCTTTTCGTGGTAGTATTCTTTTCTTGTGGAATCCACTAGGTTTTCAAGAACTAATGTATACATTTGTGAATAGATCAATGTCTGTTTGGTGATATGAGAAATGTCTATTTGATATTTGCAGCATGCACGAAAAAGATGAAAAAATAAGAGCACTAGAAGAACGGCTACAAAATGAACTAATTCGTTTCTCAAACAAAATGGAAGATTATAAGGTACAAAAATAGTTTCTTTGCTTGCATCCTAATTCTGAGCATGCAGTGAATATTTCGCTGTTGGTGAGGGAGATTTTCGCGACTCTGCCGGCATGATCTTGATTAAAAAAGATGCTTTTAAAAAGCTTTCTGTTGTCAAACTGTCTCCTAACTTCGCTCCTCTTTCCAAGTAGAAGCACACCACATGTTTTAATTAGTTGTGATTTGACCTATATCTTTAAGTTAAGGGCAAAGCATAATTTTTTAGAACACTGTGGAATCTTATAGGTAATTTTTTGCCGGATATATTTATATGAGTGATGAAATTCGAAACACAAGGATTGTTTTGAGATTACTATCATATGGTTGAAAGCATATATGAAAAATCAATGATGATATTTGGCAATGTGTCAAAAAAAAAGTAACCGCTAGAACTTGCACAAATGGGGTATATTTTAAAGATTTGGTGTGTATATAAATTTATAAAATTTTATGAAATATCAAAAAAATCTTTTTTAGGAGCACACAGTAGGTTTTTCCTAGGATCACGGTAGCACTTTTTTATGTACATACATATTTATCACTTAATCAGTATTCATAGGCCTCCATATAAACAAATTCAGAATTTTTTTTAAATTGGTGTAGGTAAAGTGTTTTTGGGAAATTTCGGATAACAGCATTTATGCAGATTACATGTGAGGTCCAAAGAAGTCTTTTCTATGAGTGGCAAATTTAGAACCGATGTGAGCTTGAGCAGGTTTATTTAATGACCCTAAATTGCAGATTTTGCACAGATTGCTAATTTGCACATCCTGTGGTTTACATATGTATTTATTTAAATATTAATGTGTGAGGGTCTGTTGTGCAACGAAAAAAAAATAGCGTTTGTCTCAATAAAGTTACACGATTGAGACAGCTCATGAGGACTGGTTAGGGCTTTATTAAGCCCGTGGTACTATCATGATAATAAGTGTCGTGATTTATACTATCACCTAGGAATCCAAATAACAGTTTGGTAATTTTGTCAAATGTATGAAATGACTCTGACATAATCGTATCGGAACGTTTTACCGTGTGTCTTATGTGCAATCGATTAGACAGCAATGATCAATGTGGCTTTGACTAAGACACTGAATATGTACCTATATTTTGTATATACTCCATGCAAAGTTGCACACTTTAAGATGTCCGCCACTGTTGCCTTGGATAGTCACATGAGGTGTATATTGTTTTCAAGGGCTAATCCCCGAAACGCGTCGCTTTTCCCTTGCTGAATCAATATTTCTGCAGCACCAGAGGTGTCCGAGTGGTTCCTATGTCAAAGGGAGCCTGGGAGTGAATATCTATCTATCTATCTATCTATCTATCTATCTATCTATCTATCTATCTATATATATCGATCTCTCTCTCTCTCTATATATATATCTTTAGCGTCTCTTACCTATACCCTTAAGTGCCCAACTAGCACAGTTCCTGTCATTTTTGCTGGTATCTTTTGGAAGTGGAATATTTCTGCATGCGTGAATCTCCAAAACACCTTCTACTAAATTATTTTTCTTAGTTAAAAAATGAAATAAAGAAAACATGACTACAAAAGACAACATTTTCTGTTCTTTTTTTTTTTGTTTTAGAAAATACAGCCAGTGTAGCTGCTCAGTCCTTAAGTATACTTAACTGAAAAGAGCAATGTTTTCACCGTTTTCAAAACTGAAAAACAAAAGAAAAAATGCAGCCTCTAACCAAAGATTTAAATAGAGTGCAAATTTTGCACTGCAGAATGATAGTATGTCCATCAGGCGAGTTGTGTTTTGTAAGGAAATATTCCATGGGAGGGAGGTGAAATTTGTATAGTTTTAGAGAGCACTCGTAATTGAGACCTGGAGTTGAAGATATCTAGCTTTTCCTTTTCTGTCATGGGATTCTCTGTGTTATGTATAAGCGCTAAAAGTATAAACAGTACTACGTATACTAATTATACTTAGTATCTAACTGAAAATAAATCTGAAAGTGGGAACCAAAATGTTAAAATGAAAAGAAAAAAAAATTAATGGGAAAACGTTCCGCAGTGAGGTTATCAGGAAAGGGAGGTATTAGTCTTGGTATCCCAATCAGTGGAGTAGTACTTAGCAAATGTATGAACTGAATTCCAAGTGGCCACCTTACAAATGTCCTTAGTATGGAGCATTTTTATCAAAGCAGAAGTGGCTCCCTTTTTCCAATTAAATGAGCCCTACTCTTGCCAGGAAATTTCATTTAGCTTTTTGTAGCGTGTTAGGAAATTAAACTACCTACCTGGTTACATATAGTTTTGTGGAAACAAAAGTTGTGCAGACGGCACCATAATTGACAAATAAATACTTTGAGTATTCTCTAAGGTTTGATGGGGAAGGATGATCAGAAAAGGTGGTTGGACATGACTATGCTTATCTTTCTATGTCTGCCATCTAAACTTCTTAAAAGAGTGGGAATCCTAATGGTACGTCACACATAGGTCATGCTTGAGAAAACACAGCTACCTCTCAAAAATGGTATCTCTTCCAAATGAACATCAAAAGTCGTTGAGGGAAATCCATATTCATCTGAGTTTTCAGTTGTAACTAGTCTGAAAATATTTGTTATGTGGTATTCTTCTCAATGGGTTGAAAAAACAAACTGCTAATTTACTCAGCGGGGCAGGATGATGGGCCAGTGCAGTCTGTGGACATCTTAAAGGCGTAGTGCCAGTTTTACATTCAGCTTACAGCCTGTGCTAGAGTCTACATTTTTTCAGTTTAAAAAATTCTAAAAACAGGTATGTTTTCAGTCAAAAGTACTTTTACTGATTTTACTTATTGGCTGTATGTTTTAAAACTACAAAAAAGACATATTTTGCTTCTTAAATTCATGTTCTGTATACTACATGATCCCACACCTTTGCATAGCTGTTTTGTTGTTTATGGATTCAAGCTTCTCTGAGTAGCTTGTTCGCTAATGGTATCTCTCGAGATACCTGTAAGTAGCTGTCCTGTGTGCAACCCATCCTACTAAATTTAGAAGCTTTTCCTTGGTTGTTAATAAAGGTATACCTATATTGAGAGTATTATTTGAGAAACAAATGTGTTTATTTTTAGAACTCCGCTATTTCGCGACAAAAGGCTACATTTTCACAATGTTTAAAGCTGATATTTGAGTGATAAATCATGTGACGTTTAGGAGACTTTTTACAAATGGTATAACCTAGGTGCCAGAGGAATTGCAGCTGTGGTTGTTATATATTACCGATTTAGAGGCATTCCGTATTTAAAAGGCTGTTTTTACATTGCTGCTGGCAACCAAGCTGGACCACTGGTAATAATCTTGCAAATGTTGTCCACTAATGTAATCTTGTCCGATGTGGTCACTATTACTTCACTTATACTATTAGTGTCTCTGGAAGATCTTTATTGAGTATCTCCTAATACAGAAAAAGTTGGATACCCCTGATATTAGAGACAGTACCCAGAATAGTGAACTGTGATTAAAGCTAAATAGCTTTTTCTTTGTGAACATTTATCTCGGTAAATAAATCCGGAAATGATCCACTAGCCAATAATAACTTTACGCTTTTTTATTTACGGCGATAGATAGCAAAGATTATTATGAGATCAGAATTTATAAGAGGTGCAGTAGGCCTATGAAGGTTCAACAGTACCATCATATTGGTTGGTACTCGCAGGGCCACCCAGTGGGTCAGCCTTCAGGGAAGATGTACTGTAGATACGGTTTGGCATGTCCACCATGGACCAGGCCAGCCTGCATAAAGAATAGCCACCATCTTCTGCAGGATGTTCATGGGGTCCAAATAGATCTTAACGTTCGCTCATCAATAAAATACAAATGAAAATCACAATCAGTTTCCACATGTCCCGCACCTAGTAAATGCATAACACCACAATTAATAGGGCTAAACTGACTTTTCACTGGAAGAACCAGTTGGTGTCTCACTAGATGGAGAGGTAATAAGGTTTGCACTTCTGAACAGGAAATCAGTCTAACCATATTCCCTTGATTGAGGGAGATGTTGCTACCCTCGATCACCATGGGGTACACTTTGGGTATCTGCAAGTCGTCAGAACACTTTTGATGAACAGGAAGGCGATAGGAACAGTTGGTTTGCAAGATTATGTAGTTCACTGGAGGAAAAACAAAAGCCTAGTCAAAAAATGCAGGGCAGTATGGCAATGCTTTTCCATGTACAGAACAAAAGTACATTCTCAAAAGCTTATATACAGCCTTTTTGTGTCGAAATAATTTGTAACTTATCAGCAAGTATCTTTGCTGTCCTCTTTATTTTCAGATGTTTAATCTAATAGCTTATTTTTTGTCACATTGGCATTCTTGGAAAACTGGAGTTGGTCCCTTTTGATCAAACCTAATACTTTTTTCATTTTCACTGATTTCAAACTTAGGGGCCCATTAGGATGGCGGGCGGATCACCCCGCCAGGCTGGCGGTAGCCACCACCGGCCTGGCGGGGCGATCCACCCACCATCCTTGCCGGAATGACCCCCGCGAAATTAGTATGGCTGGGGGTCCGCGGCGGATGGAAAGACTGTCCGCCACAGTCTTTCCGTCTGCTGGTTTTCCGCCCTGGTCGCCTTGCGACCGGGGCAGAAAAGGGATAATATGGTGGCGGTGTCTATCAGATACCACCAGCCATATTACCATGGGCATTTTCCAATGCCTTTCCGAAAGGCATGCAGAGTCCACTTTGGGGGACAGTTGCAGGCACTCAAGGACTCCGGGGAGGCGGGGGTGCACATGGGGGGTACCTATGGTACCCCCCCTGCATTTCAACCGCGCGGTGCCTGTCACGTTGTGCTTTGAAATGCACCACATGTATTTTTGACATTGCGGCGGGCGGTGCATTCAGCACCGCCCGCCGCAATGTTAAAAATTCAGGATGCGCCCGCCACTGTGGCAGGCGCATCCTAATTCCCCCCACGGGACCCCCGCCCTTACGGCAGACGGTCCCGTTATCCGATAGGATGGCGGGCGGACAAAGTCCGCCCGTCAACCTAATGACCCCCTCAGTATTTTGATGACCTAATAAAAATAATCTGTTTTTGTTAATGGATGGAGGAAATGTTTCAAACTCTCCCATAATTTTGGAGTTCTACTTAATTTGTATTGAGACATGGAGATTGTGGTGTGGGCTTTTTTGGCCTACACAGTATTTTAGTGTAAATGGCTCCCTGCTAAAATGCTATATAAGCGCCCTCCTATATTGTGAGATGAACAAAAAGTCTAGTCTAATCACACTTTTAGTTGCGATAATAAAAAGTAGTTTATCTCTGAACTTGTTTCTTCTCCCTATTCTTAAGATGTGGTTGAAATAGGCTTTAATGCTCCTAATTAGGGTTTACTGTTTCCTTTTTAGTTGACACTCTCGTATGCAGAGCATGAAACAAATGTTATCTTAATGCTAATTTTCTCCAGCATTGCATCTTTTATAGACTCGTGTACTTAAATCATTCTCCATGGTTTCGCTGGGAGACCTATGGAAACATTAAATCCACAGTAATGCCAAATTTGCTTAGAAATGCATTAAAATAACTTGCGTTATAAACAACCCAAATTTCAACTTGTGAGGTGAGGGCACACTTATCTCCACTTCCTCAGAGGCCACCATACCTCTTGATTTTGAATCCCAAAATGTGGGTGGAAGTGAGTCCCTGTTTAAATCTCTGCTCAGAAACTTATTTTGTCACATCTTTCAGCTTCTGCTTAACTTATACAGTATATTTCGACCTAGAACAATTCCTCTTGCAAACCTGCTGTTCTTGAATGACAATTTACTTAAATTTTCTTTTTTTCCTGTCAGAATGGCCAAATCCAAGAGTGCCTCTATTAGATACTGGGCTTCTTGTGGCAAGAAAACCATTTATGCTGATGATCTAGCAGTGATTCCATGTGCTATCTGCCATAGACATCAGAACAAAGATTGCAAGATGTGAACAATTGTGAGGATCGACTGCTCTGATGCCTCCATGTGAGGAGTCTCCCTACTCTCCTCTGCTCCCCCATACCTAAGATAGATACCCTTGAAACAACACCGGAAGGTAGACAGCTGAATGGACGAGATCTGAAGCCTCCAGAAAGTCTTACAAGCAGTCTCTTGTGAAGAAAGAGTTCCAAAGCCTCTTAAACGAAGGCACTGTGTACAGTCTCCAACGACCAGCACCTATGACACCATGGCATCGTCACCATCGACTGCTCAACCTCCTGTCCACTTCGAACTCAGAAGCCATTATCGACGACTGCGGTCAATGGCTTTCATAGTTGGTGCTTAACCATTGCTGGGTCCTCAGTTGACAACTAGCGCATCTACACCGCTGTTGATGACTTCAACCTCTAGACCCATGACCGCACCAACTGTAATGACAGGCACATTACTTAACGTCTTGTACATGACAGCACCTGGTAAGTATGCCAAGCCAGCTGTAAAACCATCTACTGCACCTTTGACGCCCCTGAAGCAGCGAGTAAGAGTTCACCTTGTCAGTAGAGAAATGTTTCGACACTGAAGTGGAAGTTGCCGGATTCATTTGGGGGAGCTACTAGCCCTATTAAACTCCATGTCAGATATAAAAAAAACAATACGGGCAGAGAGCACCTCAGGAACAGCAACCTTGAAAATATTATGAGGACGATGATGACTCCAGTGGAAATATGGACACCCTAACTATGACCTTTCATATGACGACTATTATGGAGAGCCATAATATGCAGCCAACCTTTTATGAGTCTGCTGACAAATGTAATCAGTGAGTTGCATCAGATGATGTCTGACACCACAACCTCTTTCTATGTGACCAAGACCATGTGCCACACCTATGCCACAATCCCTACCAGCACCTCGAGTAGACACAGTTCCTATGCCTTCACCTTGTTGTATCACCTCCACAGGATACTTGCACACAGGATGATGATCAAAGCTACAAGAAAACACTCCGGATCAGTCTGATGTGTGAGATGATTACGCCTGCATATTCCCTGCCAAATGACATTGGTGGTTTCCACTGGCTGATGGATAGAGCCTCCAATAGATATCAGTTGCAAGTTACAGAGACTGTCTGATTTTTGCATAATTTCAGAAGTCCTCCAAGCAAGTTCAATAAATGTGATTACCTTTATAGACTTTACTAGCAGGCCGTCCCGACCTTGTCCGGGAGCAACAGGCTTCCCTGACCCCCGCCCGCCCCGACATTGTCCAGCAGCCCGGGCCCCCGCCCGGCCCCTGCCGGCCCGACCCCCGCCTGCCCCGACATGGGTCCCCTTACCTCAGCCGCCGCTCCTCCCGCCTGTCCGCTGCTGATATACTGCTTTAAATATGTCTGTTCTTCTTGGCAGAGATGTACAGCTGACCAATCCGTTCTACAGAGTGTACATTGGCTTGGAATGCTTACATCATAGATAATCTTTTTGGCCTAGAGGTGTGTTAATGATTGCTGTTTCACCATAAAAACACAGGATCATTCTCTTTTCTCCTGCAGCCCGGGCCCCCGCCCAGCCCGTCCCCCGCCTGCCCTGACATGGGTCCCCTTACCTCAACTGCCACTCCTCCCGCCTGTCAGCTGCTTGCACCGCCGCTGGCCTGTTCGCTGCTCCTCACGTCACCGCTCCTCCCCCGCGCCATGCCCGCTGCACCCTTACCTCAGCCGCCGCTCCTCCAGCCTGTCCGCTGCTCGCACCGCCGCTGGCCTGTCCGCTGCTCCTCACGTCACCGCTCCTCCGCCGCGCCATGTCCGCCGCTCCTGGACGCCGCTCCTCCCCGCGCTCCTGACGTGAGCACGCACGTCGCGGCCGGCGCTACTTCGGAGGGACTACTTTTTTTTTACTGTAAATTTTTTAAATAACATTTTTATTTTAAATTTATATAGCCTATAACCATCTACACACCCTGACGATTCCAACGGTGTATCGGGTGTGTGGATTGGCGCTGTGGTTCCCGAGTTTACCCGCCTCAAAGGCTGAAAGTTCTTCCTTTATTATAGTAGTAAAGATTTGACAGTAACGATTGAAGATACTGCCATGGTGCCCTATCATAGTGATTTGTCTGATCACAAAACAAAACTTAAAGCTCATGATAATACTCCTGCATGCCTGATAGGTTAACCTTTGCAGACTCATTAGTGATGTAGATACACCGCACTGCTCATGGAATACTACCTTGCAATGCACAGAGCTTCCAGAGCACTGTCGCTGCTAGTGTCCATACATCAACACCCTTGACATTGTGGAGCGATGGGCAGAAATTACCTTGGACATTTTTGTTTGGAGGCTGGTCCATTATGAACATACCCTCAGTTATTTCTAAAAAAAAAAAAAAAAATCCAACTACCCCACCCCTGAAGACTTCCCAAAACATCTGTGGTCCTTGCAAGAAGAGATTCTCTTCATGATGACTAAGGGGGAGTTGAAGCATGTCCCAAAATCCTAGTGAAATACGTTTGTTTTTCCTCCAGATTTTTTCTTAGTCTGAACTTTTTGGAGAATGGTGTTACATTTTGGACCTTCGGCAAGTGGGCAAATACATCTGTAGATCTGCAGGATGCATATTATAATCTGATATACCACAAGCACCACAAATACCTGTGTGCATTTTAGAATTTATGTGCCGCTGTCAGTTCTAAGTGCTACCATCAGTCTCAAAGTGGCATCAAGGTTTTTATTCAAAGTTGTACGGTCACTGCAGCGGCGTTAATCTGGCGAATATGGCACCAATTCTTCTCTTACTTGGACAACTGGCTAATAAAAGGCAAGTCTTTTACAGGTTACTAAGTCAGCTACAAAAGCCTTTCTGAATCTATTCCAAGCTGTTGGCCTCACGCCCAACATAACCAACTCTCAAATGACGACATCCTAATGCATTCAATTCTTAGGAGGTATTTTAGAAATAGCTGTAGGTTAAGTTCTCCTTTCAAAGGAAAGGATTCTGAAGTTACAATCCTTGGTGTTTTGGATTCAAAACTGAAGACAAGTATTGTTTACACTTTAAAATCCCTTCCTGAGATTGTTTTCAGGCATTCCGTTGATTGCTCACTATAGGCTAAAGCATGAAGGACTGGAGGCCCAGTGGCTTCTGGTGTCAGAATCTTTTGAGGATCAAATTCTAATCATGGCCAGACTCAAGGCAGTGCTGCAAGTTACCTTCCAACATGATGGTGGACTTATCCTTCCAGTCAGAGCCAACTCATTTTATCAACAAACTTCTACTACTTTAGATGGTTGGGGAGCTCGCCTACCAAAACTGGAAACCAGCCAAAGGTCATTGGTTGGAGACAGATAGACAACTTCACTTAAATGTTCTTCATCTCAAAGCTGTCCGACGAAGTTTTTAATCTTTCTGTCCAATGTTGGGCAACTCGTCAGTGCTGATCAGTACAGATAATACACTGCTATGTTTTACATGCTAACACTGACAGGGCGAGCCCCCAGCTTTGTAAGAAGAGCCTCAACATCTTTGAAATTAAGCCATCATTCATTACTTTCTCCACCAGAAAAATATTTGGCAGAAGGCAACAATCCATGAGTGGATGAATTCAGCAGGACTGAAGACTTACCTCCCAAATGGGAGCTGAGCCAACATCTGGTAATAAGAATCTTTCGTCAGTTGGGGCAGCTAGCATTGGATTTGTTTGCAACACATCAGAATAAGATATGCTGTTATTTCTCAAGTGAAGTTGATAGGAGAGGAGCTCTCAATGTCATTGACTAAACCTATTTGTCAACAGTGCTAAATGATTCCCGTGGCACGGAATGCTCTTGCCAGTATTTGCTCACCAATCTTCTCCATCCACAGGAAGATTCTAGCATTCGCCTTGGCAGCCATCAGGATCTTCTCTGCAAGGAGTATGGCCATATTATTAATCACAGTCCGGGATCGCTCAAATTAGCAATGTGAATCCTAAATACATGGAATTCCCCAATATAGATACCCTTTCAGACTGCTGTGAGATTCTACATCAAGCCAGAGCCCCCTAAGTTGTAAACGGTTACCAAGTGGGAGAAGTACCGCATTTGATGCCGATCCAAAGGTTTGCACCCTCTAACTTCAGAGTTCCATCAAGTATTCCCGAACATGTTGCCGCTGGCCAAATATGGAGGAAAATGTTCTGTTAGAACAGGTCCTCAAATACGCAGCATTGATACCATTTCCTTATTGTTCTTGACAATAGCCAGGAAAGTAAAGGAAGTGCAAGCATTCACTATTAATGAGCCATTTTTGTGATTCCAAAACAGGAGGATAATTCTATGAACAAATCAAAAATACATCCCAAAGGTAACAACTGACTTCATCTAAATGAATCTGGCGTTCTTAAGTCTTTCTTCCGAAATGTTTTGACAGTGGTTCAGAGAACTCTTCATTTTTTGGACATTTGACAATGTTTAAAATGGCATATTGACCAAACCAAGACATTCAAGAGGTTGGACTAATTGTTTGTGGCCTTTGGCCTCTTACAGAAAAGGCAGTGTAATTTTGAGCAGAGAGTAGCAAGGTGGATAGCCTTGGCTATGCAATTCTAACTGAAGTCATCTATTTTCAGCTCATTACACCAGAAGTGCATTCTAAACACTTTGGATGCTGGAGTTCCACTAGCTGATATCAGTAGAGTCACAACATGAGCTAGTCATCACACATTTGTGAAACCTCACCTCCTAGACAAGAAAGCAGCTAGAGATTCAGCTGTGGGCCAGGTGGTCCTCCGTAATCTGTTTTACTAAGGTAAACCTCTTCCTGCTTCCAACTTCTGTTAAGTTCAATCAATGTTCTTAATGTCAGTGTTCCATAATTTTGCTCTTGATATGCATACTGAACATTGAACACTGCTGGCTATTCTGAGCCAAGCATGTGAATCTATGAAATACCCAGTGCTGGAGAAAACACAAGTTACTTACTCTTAGCTGCAGTTTCCCAGCGTTATGTTTCATATATAATCATGCAACTATCCATCCTACCCAGTCCAAGGCTGCTAAGTTATCCTTGCACACTTTTACTTTGAAATTCTAAGGCATGGGAACCTCATGGGGGAGTGGAGATCAGTGTGCATCATCTCACTGGTTGAACTTTGGCTCATTTATAAAGAGTTGAAGGGGTTACTAAAGAATTATTTTAGCATATTTCAAAGGCAATTAGGCCTTACTGCTACTAAAATGTTCTCCAGTATTGAATCTTCCATGGATTCACATGCTTGAATCTTCGCCGTTGTCAAGGCAGGAGTCCTAAGGTAATTAGAATTAGCAGTGAAAATCAAAAGCACTAGACCGTAAAGTCAAACCCCATGTGATGGGGTACCCAAAATGATGTAGATTGGTATACAATCTCATGGGGTTTGACTATGGACCTCCTGGCTAGACAGTGGGGAGCAGGGATTCAAGCATGAATGCATTCTTGAAAGATACTAATGCAGGAGAACCGCAGGTTTAGATAAGTACGCTGTTTTAATCAATCAATTTATTTGTTTCAGCTTATAAGCCGCTAACAAATATATGAAAACAATCCAAACAATTAAGCAATTGTTTAACCACCAAGTACATTCCTGGAAGTAAATAAAAGCTTTAAAACTTGTATCTCGTTAGTTTTCAGGCAGACAAAATATAAGATGCAACCAGAAGAAATACAATTTGTAGGTCACTCCTTAGGCACAGGTTCAAAGCCACTTAATTGGATTGTTTTTTAAATGTCCAAAATATAGCATAGAATCTGTTTCCTGGGTGACGGAGATTTGAAACAGAGCAGCATAAAATGAATTATTGTTTATCGCCTACCTAGTTCACAGTTGCAGTATTTCAAACGGGTTGTAGTGATGGACCATTTTTATACATGAGATAAAACCTGTAGAGTCTCGAAGTCAACATTTTATATAAAAACTTCTTTTTAACTCTGGTGCTATCTGGTCTACATAAAATTCATAAGCAGTGGAGGATTTGACTTTGAAATACGATGGCATCAATTTCCCCTTACTAGTTGTTTTGAGTAACTTGTTTCTTCCAAGTTACTGTGCTACTCACCTGCAAAATGATTGGGTCCAGCCATGGAGTGTGAGACGTGTTGTGCTCACGAGTGTCCTTAAAAGTAGCATGCTCAAGCAGAGAAGGGAGGTGGAGCTCAAATCAATGCTTAAATCCACATATTTATATACTGTTGAACACACATGCAGGAGACTGGGGAAATGCTCAAGCCAGAATAATAGGTACTGGCTATAGTAAACACAAACCCAGAGATAGGAGGCAAGAAATCTGTGATTAAAGATAATTGGTGAAGGCCATATTCCTGGGCTTCCAAATTCCAACAAGAGTAAATCATAGATCCTTGGGTCAAGGATGGTGAGAATTACAGTTCTTAATTAGTAACAAAAGCATACAAGAGCAACATTACCTTGGTTATGCACACAGTGTAAGTAGTATCTGAAAATTTGGGCTCTTAGTAAATCCGGAAGAATTCTGAAAAATTCAGTAGCAGTGTTGATGTTTCTCCATGCACAGGCAGGTCCAGATGCCAATCGTTGCCAATGTAAAATCCTTATAGGAAGAAAGAAGTCCTTCAGACTAGGTTTAATTAGGAAGATTATTTAATGTAATAGAAAAACTCCAGCCACAGCAGAGCAGATTGAGTCAACTCCGCAACCGCCATCACAGCTTCTCTTCAACCATAAACATTCTATATGGAACATACCACCTTCAAGTGATGTAGGTTCAAGTATAGGTCAAACCCCATCGTTGCTACCCCTCATCTATTGCTATGAGACTCATTTGTCCTTCCCTTATGTGTGATATTAATTAAGCCTTTCTCTGAGAAAGGATGGGGAAATGGGGATATTGAAATCCTTAAAAGACCTCCTTACAGTATGTTTTTGTCTATGTATTTGAAAATCAATAAAAGAAATTTGGGGGAAGTATAGGACAAACCGTTGATGCAGAGAAAAAATACAAGCATCACAATGTATTGTGTAATATTTGTTTTGTACTGTATTTTACTACATTTATGTCTTATTATTTTTTAGGGTAATCAAGATTTGATTGAACAGATGGAGAGAAGGTAACAGTGCCATAATCTTATTATAGCAGTTTTTAAGCTTATGCTGGAGATGGGAAAGATCATATACAGTGACTTACTGCAGTTTTTGATTAATGCAGTGTGTGGTTTTTACACTAGGAATATCATTTAAGTGATTTTACTATTTATAATTTTAGTATACAAGATAAAGATGAAAAATTGAAAACTGTTGAAGAGCTACTTGAAGCTGGTCTTATACAAGTGGCAAATAAAGAGCATGAATTGAAGGTATTTTTAATACTTTTTGCAACATTGTTTTCCTGTTTGAAATATGGAAGTATGAATCTTAATACATAATAGGCCAGTTTGCCATGGGTTTATAAAAGCAGTTATCAAAACAATTACACAATTAAAATGCTCTCTGACTCTGGAAGTATTTATGGACTACCAAAACGTAGCTGCGGGGTGTACATTAGTACATTCCAATTTTGATTGATCGCAAATCTTTGTTTATATAGGTATCATTCCAGTGGCCTGCAATGATTTTAACCTGATAGCTGAGAAAGATGTGCCTTGATGTCCTTCTAAAGCTTTAGGTGAATGTTGAGGTATTTAGCGTTCATCATTCATTAACTATACCATGAATCTCTTTACATGTCCTGCCATTCATGTCTTGTGCCAGAGCGGTTATATACTATTTAAGGCTAATAATGTGATTACTATATTATACTCTGAATATACTCACCAAAGCAAGGAAACATAATATTGTGTTGTGCCTTATCCTTAAGGCAGGTATCGAAACCCTACGCTGAAAATTATCAGGGTGTGGACTTAGGCACAGTAGTGTGTGCAGTCCCATTGCTCCCCCCCACCCCCCATCTCCCAAAAAAAAACATGCAGGGCAAGATCTTTGGCCATGTGCAGCGTACTGCTGATGTAGGGCTTCTCCTCTTTCTATGCCCTGCAAGCAATCCTTCAAGCCCCAGAGCCCGCTGGACTTTATAGTGCACGCTTTGGTGCAGGGAGCTATTTGTGACCCTGTGTTTGGGCTCTGGGTGCAGGACTCTAATAGTGATGTGATATGCAGAGTCACCAGTAATGCCATTTCTGATGCCAGAAAAAGCTATAGAAAATAAAGCACCTGCAATTTCTTTCCATATCCGTGGATATATTAATCCTAGTTGGAAAGGTCTACTACCCCATGCAACTGCAATAATGTACACAAAATACCTGTTTGCTAAATACCAAGTTGGTTTAGGCAGTTTGATAAAGGTCATTCCTTGTGAAAAGATAATTTTGAGAAACTTCAAATTTGTAAAAGAATTGGAAAAGATCACACCCTCTTTCAACTCTTAGATCCAGATGTTAAAGTTACAAAATGAGTGCAAATACTTCTAACAATTTAATAAGAAATTAGCAAGTGCTATACCCAGTGGGTTCTCAGCACATGGCATGAACATTGTCTATACCCTTCTTTTACTTCATCCATCCACAGAACCCCACTCATTAGGTGGCTATGACTGTAGGGGGTTTAGGTACACATCCCCTTAGACAGGTTAAGCAACCTAATAACTTTGACCACCCTGATGCTCTCCCAAACTTAAATGTGCATCTAAATCTCCATCTGAATCGGGTGTCATGAGAAAAAGGTGTCTCAGCCAATCTATACTTTTGTCATGTAACCTTTGGCCTGTCAACTGGTCAACAAGCCGTACTGTGAATATGTATAGTGATATGTTCCTAATTTGAATGTTTCTAATCTACTGTACATATTCACCCATTGCACAGAAGGTTTCAGGGTGACAGAACACCTTTCTTGCCAAATGTTTTTTTATTTTTTTATTCTACTCAGTACTGTGCTCTTAAAAAATTCTTATGTACATTTGAAAGTAAACCACAAGTTTTGGCGACGTACTATCATCCTATAGCTTTTGTACCCCTTCACCAGCCTGCAAGAATGTTTCCAAGCTCAACCTGGGGTGGGCAAATGTTTTTTTTTAGGTACATTTTGTTCAAATTCATCAAATGGGGTTACATTATAGTAGTCCAATCCATAATTTCTTAGTGTTATCAATGGAAAGTTAAGAGTCACTGTTCGCAACTCTGTAGTTAAGACCAATTGGTGGCTAAAACCACTGTGTTTTTGGGGCTACGTGACTTATTTCCCTGGAAAATTATTCATTTTTATCTGCTAATAATTTTGTTCTCCGTTGTCAGTTCTAGACAAAATATTCCAAAAATTAATTATTTATTTTTGTCAATCCTTCGAAGTTTTATTTAAGGGTGGCCACGGTTGGGGATAAAGGAATCCCAAAATGTAACGTTGTCATTTTTATTCCTATAAACACTTTCATTCGAAATTAAAGTACATATCTATCCCAAGCTTGTTCATTCCCTTCTCATATTTTACAGGGTTAAATCTGCTCAGTAGTTTTTCAGACGTGTGAAAAAAGAAATTAGGGAAAAAAATGAATGGAGATCTAGATGAGAACGCTCCCAATGTTTATGGACCATGGGATTAAAATCTGAACTAAAAATGTTTGTTTGTGAAGAGCTGATAATTCGAGTCCATTCAACACTTTTTGTGGTCTGCAGTCCTCTGAAAAGTTTGTGAATCGTATCCTGGAAAAATTGCTATGAACTATATTGGCATATGGTGAGCCAGCTCACACTCATTGGTAGTCTAGCTTTGGTCTTGGCTAATTTGTGTATACTGGTCAAGGAAAGAGGAAGTAATTGGGATCCCAAAGCTGCATTTTCCTCTGAAACTTTTATAGGGTATTGCTGGAAATTGAGGGCATAAAGATGCCTGCCGTAAATCTAAGTGCACGAGTTGCCCGTTAGGGTACTAGTCAAATGATGTGGCAGAAAATCACACACTGTGGTTATTTCCAAGTGGTTTCTAGCAGGTGAACATAACACATGGCTGGAGTCTGTGCCGTGTGCCCTCGAGGCAGGTGGAGTGTGTAAAGGGAGAGTGGGCAGAACATGACCTGTGTCCAGGCAACACTTGGGAAAGAGTGACTGTTCACTAGCCGTGGCTGAATACAGCACCCTGTACCCAGTGGGACCTGTGCTGCTTTGGACCTTTGAACAGGGCTACTCGGCCACAGCATGACTAAAAGTTAAGGTTATCCAATAAATACTAACTTAATGAGTGAGTATCACACTGAGGTTTATTTACAAACATGTTCAGTCATAGACACATGCTTGTGACTAAATGTATCTTATTTTTTAAGCCTACTAGAAATTTACAAAGTGACTCCTGGCAGACGAACACCCATTTACGGGTCATGTGATATTCGCCATCCATGTGGAGATGTCTGTAGCTGTAAATCAGTCAGCGTGTGCTTAATGGGCATTCCAACGCATTGTTTGCCTTGAAACTATGGAAATGTCCATATACTTACACGTTTGTGGTCATTCCCAAACTCTGATCCATCCTGTTGCCAGCCTGGAGAGGGTAAAACATTTACTCCAGCACAGGGATGGTGTAAATTCTGTTCCAGGGTGGGAAAGGCAATGGATCATCCTTGGTTTTGCTGGGATTGCAGTGGAAGGAATTTCACCACAGAGGAAGATTTAGCACTGGAACAGGATTCTGCTGGAAACATAACTTTCTCAGGATTAGTGCAAGAAACGTGTTCCTGTTGCAGCTTTCCAGGTGTAATCACAGGATACATTTTTTTAATTCTAAAACGCATGTAAAGTATGTTAAGGCAGAGATTTCTGCTCATATGAGTTAATGCAGAAGGGAAAAGAAGAATAAAACCCCTAGAAAGGCAAAAGTCTCTTAAAAATCGATTCCGGTTTGCTTGATTATACAGCATGCAGGAAGGAAAAGAGAGAAACAAAGCAGGAAGAAAATAACATACAGCAGAGAGAATATGAGGAGAAACTCACATCACAACCAGAGAACAAGTAGTGGGTCACAATGGAGATGGTACAGGGAGTGAAACCTAGATAAGGGATCGTAAAGGCGGAGAGTTGGGTAAGCAGGAGTAACAAAAATCCAAATTAGATCTCCCCTGTAAAGAAACAGTAGACATCATAGATATTGGGTCATCCAGGAGTTACTCGATGACCGAGCATACAAATAAACATAAAGTTGATGAGACTGGAGAGTCTCTTGGGGTGTATCAGACATCCCAAACAACTTGCTTTCTTTCACAGTAGCTATGCTTGTATAGGAAGATCAATGAATAATTGGTGGTGTAAAAAAGCGTTTTATGCTAATATTGTACTAGTAATAACTGAAATTACAGAATTTTCCAGGCTAGGGTTTGTCAGGCAATGCTACAACTCTTTTCACTCTTACATTCACTATCCGTGATCTCACAGAAGTAAAGGTCTGATTAACACTAAGCTTTCTGGTGTCCTTGCCATAGTGTTTCATGTATCTTTCAGCTCTACATACTAAATTCCACATCTAATGCGGGGTGTTGAACTCTGCAAGAATTTCTGAAGGTCTTCCTTGATCCCACTAGACTCCCAACAAACGCAAATTGTCATATCAATTATATTTATTGTTTGCATGCAATTAAGCATACCTCAGCAGCCCTGTGCACTACCTCAAATTAGGCCAGCCTTGTGCTCCCATTGAAGATGAAGTGGCTGTGGGAGTTCTGTAACTGCCAAAAGGCACTATATGGTATTTACTGTGTCTGTTAAGAGGATATGCAGTGGCTGTGACAGGATTGTCTGTGCACAGCTCAGTGAAGAGCTTTCCTGCATCTTAATGCTGGAGTAGTCTCCAGCCTTAGGGATACATAGGCTGTTCTTGGAGAAACTAACATCCTCCTGGTCACTCATATGGTTGTCCAATACATGTTTGCATAGCTTACCGTAACAAACTTGAGAGAGTTTTAAGTTTTGATGGTATTTGTAATGATCCTTTTTTTGTCAAAGGGCACACGGGGATATATGGGAATGTTAGTGCAGCATTTCTCAACCAGTGTACCACTGATCGTTCTGAGACTGTACTTGACAAGTTTGAGTTTCTCCCTTCCTCCCTGATGCCTTGTGACATATCGATCTTCACTGTGTGAAGCACCTCAACACTTGAGAGAACTAAGCTTTAACAAATAACAATAAATACATGGTATTAATATATTTGTATAGTGAAAACCCAATCAAGTGTCTGTAGAGGGCTGTACAGGGTTAAAAGCAAAGTTAAGTTAGCGTGTGATTGGAGTGGTAGCTGGTTTCTAAGAGCAAGAATGAACTGATACTGCACCATGAGGTGGTGTTATAAGAGAGGTGCTCACTTTGTAGGTCGATCACCTCTGCTCCTTCCATGACTGAATTTACGTATTGGGTCAGATATGCATAGTTAGATAATGTGAAATAACAACCATCTCAAACGTCTTGCTCCTCTAAAGTAGAGGCTGTATATCGCATACTGGATAGTTAACTGGAGCCAAAGGCATATGTAGGCAGACCTCTTGCCTGTTTCAGTCTTGCTGAACAGGAACCATTGAGTCCACAGGGATGGAAGACAAATGTGCAAAATAGTGCTCGCTCAAGAAGAACAGCAAGATGGACGAACAAATGAGAAATTCCAAACATCTTTTATTGACAGTCTGCCCTCTCCTCCACTCATCGCCATTTCCTGCCTGCTTCATCGTTGTACATTTCTTTCAATTCTTCCTTCCTTCATTCTCACACCTGCTAACCATCTTGTCTTCCTGTCCAGAAATTAATTATTTCTACTAAATAGGTGAAATGCCAGTGTAGGTTCCAAATAATTCTTTAGATTTTCCCTCTGCCGTTTGTGCCATGTCTTTAATTTTTTATCATGTCTACTTTCCTGTTATAGGCAATGAGGAGAGAATACTCTGCTATGCAAAGAGAAATCGAAAATATGCATGCTCAGCAGACTGATCAGGTAATTCTTTTGGCATAAAGGAATATTGAAATCTGAAGCGGATTGTTGTATTATTTTGTAGTGACTATTGATCACCTTTGTTTTTTTTACATAAATAGGTTTAAATGCCCTCTAAAGAGACATGAAGAGACTTTTGTATCATCCTAGTGGGCAGTAGGCCTTCTAAGAGACCTGGACTGCTCTAACCACTACTATGCTACATTCCCTATGGCTTTTTATGTACTCTTCTCATTTTAGATTGCCCCTAGTTTATATCGGGGAAACATGGAAACTTGATTTGAATATAGTCTTTGCAATATAGTGAAGACTGTATCCAATCAAGAAGAATGTTTATTAATTTGGCAGCAACAGGTGCTGGGTTTTCCTGGAAAATGATGGAAGCAGTTCACTCTACCTTATGCTACTCCTACTCCGCTTGAATGGTACAGAATATTTTTAAAACAATATTGTTTAGACAGTTATGTGGAAATGTTCCTGCCCTCTGGTGTGTCCATCTGGGTTTATATTCTAAATATGTATCATACTCCATCTTTCAACTCGGTCATGCCATTATAGTCTAGTTAGGCCCCTTATATTTTTTTTAACTTTTTCGGAACACCTCTTCCAGTGTACATCACCCTATCCGTGACAGTGCCTCAATCCATGTTAGGATTCCATTCTCAAATTGTTGTCAATATGGGGCTTCCCTAGCAATGTTCTCTCTTTTGTCCCAAATGAGTCAAGATAACAAATAGTTATATATATATATATATATATATATATATATATGTGTATATATATATATATGTGTATATATGTGTATATATATATATATATATATATATATATATATATATATATATATATATATAATATAGTTTGCTTTGATGGGGCAACTCCACATTGTGTGCATGAAGGTGTCTTTCTGTCTACAGCCTGTGAGGCAAGTGCTATTTTCAATGTAATTGTATGTGTGATGCACAGTCTTTAGTAAACTATATATTCCATAATATTTTAATTGGACCAAGAACAACCGGTAGCTCACTCTAGGGTGCATCGGTGGCTCTTCCAACTACCCTCCCTCCCAAGTAGCCATGTTGGTCTCCCAGTAGGACTTGAGAATTACTAGCCTTTTTAACTGTTTATTAATGTTTCGATTGTTAATGAGAAGTATTCCTAGCTATACTACACTCCTAAAGCATGCCTTCTAATGGTGACTCACCTGGAATAACTCTGATGTATGAGCCCAAAGCCTGTTTGAGCCTTAATTAATTAAATGTCTGTGATTTGCCCAATAAGTATTTTGTATGCAGTTGTGCAAATATTAAGTCTCAACTCAGTGTGGATCTGCCAGTTTTACCATTAATTGGATCTTCTAAGATTAATTGCAATACTTTGGTTCCCGCCTATAGTGAGTGATGTTTTGAACAGCAGTCACCATTCCATGCTGTTCCACTTAGGTATTTTACTTTATAATTTCTGCCAATTCTGTTTATTCCATTTATCCAAGGAGGCTAACGCCCATTCATTCACTACCAATGGTTGAGCTTCTTCCTTTTATTTCCTTACATTGGGTAAAGCAAATCCACCTTTAAATGTATTTTTCTGTAGTGCCCACCACGCTAGTCTGAAGGCACCTTTCTTCCAAATCAGTGACCTTACCACACACTCTAGGCCATTGACGAAGTAATACGAAATGACACATGGAAAATTTTATAGAATATATAGGACTCAGGGAAGGGCAATCATTTTGTACAGAACCTTTTGCACTATTGATCAGAGAGGGAGTTTCTTCCAGTGGAAATGTTATGTATACTTTCATCAATCTGGATATTGTATAAAATGTACTTTGATTTGATGATGCGCATAGCCTCAAGTATTTTTAAAAAAGTGTATATTCTGAAAAGCGTCAACTTTAATGGTGGGGGACCATTTGCTCCAACAGCTAGGTCTTCATCAATTAGTATGAAATCCAGTATATCTCCAATACTGTCCCAGTGTACCCATCAAATCATTTGGGTCTGCTATGTATTACATGATATCATCGGTGTAGAAGCATATCCGCTAGTTTCAAATACTGCACCATTTTCAGTATGTAATCATGGCGTTTCCACCATTCTATTCTTCCAGTGGTTGTCACCAAGTCAAATAATATCAGGAACAGCAAACCTTTGTCTCTGGATCCTCTGTGTATTGTGATTCCATTTACCCTCATCTTGGCCAGCTATGCACTGTACAGTATCTTAACTCTGCCCCATTTTTCCACTACAAAAAAATCAGAAGGGACATGAGATCGAATCAAAGGTCTTCTTTGTATCCCACGTCGCTGAGCAATTTTTTGTGTGCCCCTCCTCCCCTCAAGTGAAGGGTATATTGTCATGGAGTCTACACATGCTACACTGGGTTGACCTACCAGACACAAATCTAGATTTGTCTGGATGAATAAATTGATGGAGAACCAGGATCAGCCTGTTCCCAGGTATTTTAGCTTGTATTTTGTGGTTTGCTAACCCATGGAGATGAGGCAGTAAAAGGACCAGTCTTCTTTTATTTGTACTCCGGAGATCAAATCTATGGATGCTGTCCTTCCGATCTATTGCTAATATAACATCATCCCTTAATTATAGGAATATACCTAATAAATCTGCTTTGTAACGATATTTGCAGCCTTTTTGTAGGATTCTCCTGGTAGGCTATTGGGTCTGGGTGCCTTACCCGATTTGAAGCTGCCTGAGATTGATGTTTTTGAGGTTGATGGTCTTCTCTAGTTAGGACTTTTGGTCTACCATGAGTTGCACAGCTGAAAAGACCTATACAACTCATATCAGTTCCACAGGCCAGCCTTCTTTCATATAACTTCTCGAAATGATCAACAAAGGCTTCCTCTACTTAACAATAACCCATCATGTATTTTAACTTCACAGTGTGTACATGCTTTGCAAGACAACCTTTTGTCTGGACTTTTCTCTATACCTTGAATGCATGAATGCTTAGAAAATGTGAAGGGTGTTGTTGAGACCAAAGACTTCCCTCCCCTATTCCGCCATCATCCTCCTACATACATACTTGCTTGGCACAGAAAGCACAACAGTTATTTGTCAATAATGTATTGTGTAATTCCTTTTGTACTTGCAGGAGTCTTAGTAGCAGATGAACACCTACATTAAGTCATATCATTGGCTATAGAAGGCACCAACATTGGGTAATATTTGAACAGTTAGATTGTTCTTTGTTGCCAAGCTTGGCTTATAATCTTGGGGTCTTAACCCAGCATTAAGACGTGAATTCTGGATTTAGCCTTTTTAGTAATGAGGCCGATTTATCTTGTAGCCAAAGTCCTACCTAGTTTTGTCCACTATCATCAGCCTCCTACATCCTTGGCAGAGCATTCATCAGTAATGTCATATATATTCTTACTTTTTGCATGCCGATGTCTCATTGATTTTACTTCAGGCTTATATATTTGGACTCTTTCTAGTTCTAGGATCTCTCTGTCTAGGTCCTTCAGTCTTTTTTCTTTTCCCTGAACCAACAGTGCTTGGTATGAAATGGCACCTCATAACTGGTTTGTGGGGCTTCAGTTTTGTTGTGGCACTAGTCACAAAAACATTTCCTTTAAATTAATTCTGTTATGAGGCTGTTAATCTCTTCCAATCTTGTGTTTGGTCCGGTGTGGAGTATATATTCACCACTCCTTTAGTTTTATGAGATGACAGAATCACAATTATGTTATGTATGTTTCTAAAGCACATTATCAGCCACAAGAGTATCTTGGCAGCGAGCAGGTATGTTTGCCTAGCCCTTCTTGAGGTAGGTTTCTTAATTAAAAAGCCAGAGCCTCAGCTTCTTGTGGAATTCAAGAAGAGAGGAGGAGACTCCGAAGTGGAGTTAGGAGGCTGTTCCACACTTTAGGAGCGACATAAAAGAATGTCCGTCCTTCCTCGTCTGGTTCTGTGTATGTGTGGGATGTGTGCGAGTTGGGTCTTGCAGAACACAGGTGTCTGGGTGGTTGGTTGAAGGAAATGCAACTGTTCAGGTTGGTGTGGCTTAAGTTGTGTAGTGCTTTGAATGTGTGTAAGGAGTTTGAAATGAGCATGTTTGTTTATCTACAGCCAGTGGTACTCCCTGAAGTGTGGTCTGATGAGAGTTCTGTGCGAAAGGTTGAGGATGAGCCTGGCTGCTAAGATCTGGATGGTTTGTAGTCTTCTTGTGAGTTATTTGGTGATCTGGAGTTGACTGGGAACCATTTGAAGATTGTCCTCTGTATCTTCAGATGTGGAAGAAGGAGGGCGTTTACTTGTGTGGTCATATCTATTCAATTAAAAAATGTATTAAAGATTTGGAACTCCTAGGAGGTCCACAAAAAAAAACAAGCTTATTATTACGAGTAATAAAACATTACAAGCTCAATCCACTAAGCATCATATACTTATCAGCAACCTGCATTAGGTTGGCTACATTTCCTTTAAATAAAAACAGACAATATTGTCAATCACGGAACATAAAATACTTGAGGTTTACAACATTACATATCCTGGGATAGACATTGGAAAGCTGCCAGTTCGTAAACAGAATACATTCAAAAATTTAATTTCAGCTAAAAAATCTATTTAGAATTAGCAGCAGGAAAAGGGGAGTAACAGAACATCTCCTAAAAAATGTGAAGGGCAGTATAAATAAGTTGGGTCATATGCGGGAAAGTCCAAAGTTCAAATACAACTTAAATGTTCAAATTGTAATTAGCAGCAAGAAAAGGATAGCTAAGCATATCCAGACCTGTGCAAAAGAGCAATTCATTAGCAACCAGTTCTTGTGCAAGATACGACCTGAGAACCACTTCAATTAAAATTTGAGGTTAGCAACAAGAGCATAGTTTGCTGTAGGTAATTTATTCTTAGGTTCTGTAGTAGGGGATCTCTGTGTATAGTCATAATCTAGTGAATAGTCCCGCCCATGTGCGTGGACCCCGGAGCAATCAAAAATAATCTCTTACAGTGTCAAAAAATGCAGAAATGCATAGACACTTAAGAGAGAATTTAAAGACAGATAATGCAGCCTAAAAAGGCTACACTGTCCAGTACTTCAACTAGAAATTCCACCATAAAATCCACAAAAACAGCAAAGCCTGTACAGATTTCCCTTGCTTCACCAGCAAGATCCCTCAGGAATGATAGAGAGAAGAACCTGGACAGACAAGCCCCATAGGCTGCCATTATGTGGCTTAAACAGGATACTGTGCCTTTAAGGAAACCTTCCAGAAGCTTCTCCCAGTATCCCAGAATGCATAGCAGGTCCAACTTACTTTCAGTTCTTTTTTCCGGCTCCTGCAAGCAGGACCCTGGAGCATTGAGCTCTCCCTTTTTAGGGTTTTTGTTGGTGTTTTTTACACTAATTTCGATTTTGTGTACTTTTAAAGTACTTTGGTGTCTTCTTCTTGGTCTTTTGCACACTTTAGTTGTCTATAATGCCTGCATTATTTGACAAATGTCCGAGGTGCTCCAGGAAGAAGGCCAAGTCAGACCCCCATGAGGTCTGTATCCTCTGCCTTCCTTCTTCCCACATACCAGAGGAGTGTGAGATCTGCCGTGGGTTCACTGGCAGGACCCTGAGGGACAGGATGAAAATCAGACTTCAGGGACTCGAGGAGAGAAGGATGAAGGCACAAGGTGGGTCTGGTGGGGCTTCTTCTGCCCATGCTGAGGCCTCTGGGGGGCTCCCCAGGGGCAGGAAGTCCAGCAAACGTCATCTGTCTCCGTCTGGGTCGGTGGCTCCTACCACGACGTCGAGAGGAATGACTGCTATCTGTTCCCCTTCTCCCCAGGGCTCTGGGTCGAGACGACGTCGGCCGTCGACGTCGAGGGATGTGGACAGGCCGCCGTCGAAGTCTCCAGTGGCTGCTTCATCGTCGTCGACGTCGGTGTCGACGTCGAGTGATCGCAGTCGTGTGGCCCGGCGTCGGCGCTCGTCGTCGAGACGACACCGCCGGCCGCCGTCGGCGAAGAGGAGGCGATCGGCGTCGAGGGGCTCCTCGGCGTCGGGGCATGGACGGTCGCCGTGGAGGCACATAAGGTCGCCGTGGAGGCACAGAAGGTTGCCGTCTAGGCACAGGAGGTCGACGTCGAGGCATCGACGGCGCAGGAGGTCGACGTCGAGGCATGGACGATCGACGTCGAGGCGAAAGAGACGTGCGACGTCGAGGTTGTCTCGCTCGACGTCGAGGAAGCGCAATTCGACCCCGAGGGGACGGCGCTCGCCGTCGGGTCGCCGTTCTCCGACTCCCAAGAAGCGCGGAAGGAGCGCTGCCGCCAGGAGTCGCTCTGGCAAGCGTCAGGAGGCTGTGGATGACTCTCCTAGGTCCCATCCTAGTGAGGGGGGAGGTTCACCGGGTTCAGCGCACTCTGCTGTGTTCACCCAGACTAGGCCGAAGTCGGTTACTCCTCCTCCTCCTCCCCTACCAAGAGGGCCTCGTCCTCGGTCCCCTACTCCACCACCACTGCCACCTCTACCACCTCCTCAGGATCCTCCGTTGGAGAAGCCTCCTCCAGTACCTCCGAGGACCTATTCGTTGCCAAGGTTCCCTACTCCTCCTAAAGGGACTCCTCGGCCGGGGGCGCCACCCAGACTTAAGTCTCCTGCCCCGGTAGCTCCGGCAGGGCGGCCTAAGCCCAGGAGGTCGCGATCTCGCTCTGGGCAGAGAGGGAGAGAGCGCAGTCGGCACCGTTCCTCTACGAGATCGAGGCGGCGCCACAGGAGGCGAGAGTCGCGGTCCCGCACGGATTCCTCCGGGACCAGATCTTTCTCCCCAACGTTGTCGGACTCGCCAGGGACAAGGGTGTCCCCAGTGGACGATATCAGTACCTTTCAGGACGTACTCTTGAGGGGGGCGGCGAAGCTCGGGATCACGGTGACGGCTCCAACACCTACGACGTCCGTGATCTTTGAGACGCTTCACAAGAGGCACCTGTCCCGCCCTCTTCTGCCGCTCGTGCCAGGTTTGGAGGAACCAGCAAAGGAACTGTTCCTTACGCCTGCAACTACGAAGGCCGCTCCGTCCCGCCTTCTTAAGAAGTACAGGGCTCCGGACTCTGACCCGGCGTTTCTGAGAACTGACCCGATGCCAGACTCCGTGATTGTGACGGCGGCAAGGAAGCAGCACTCGACCTCCCCGTCTTCTACTGTTCCTCCGGATAAGGAAAGTCGTTGGATCGACTCCAATGGGAGAAAGGCCTGTGGGACGGCCTCTACGTCCATGAAGGCCGCTAGCGACACGGCCCTGCTGGGACGTTATGATCGGGCGCTGTGGGAGTCCCTACAACAGTTTGCGGATCTCCTTCCGAAGGATCGGAGGGAGGATTTCCTGGAAGTCCTGAAGGAGGGGATGCTGGTATCCAACCAAGTCATCAGCGCGGCTGCTGATGCCTCATTGCTTTCGGCCCATGGTTATTGTCATGGGATTAATCAGAGACGCCATACCTGGCTTAGACTGACGTCCCTCAAGCCGGAGGCACAGCAGAGAGTTGCTAATCTGCCCTTCTCGGGGGAGACCCTCTTCGGGAAGCACGCGGACGATGAAATGGCCCGCATGAAGGCGGAGGCGGAGACCTTGACGGCGGTGGGCTTGGAGAAGCCCAAGGACAAGAAGAGCTACCGCCCGTTCCAGAGGAGGTTCGGGGCGCAGGGCCGAGGGCGAGGACAGGCTGCGGGTCAGCAACAGCAGCAACAGCAGCAGTACCGCCGGCCCTTCCAAAAGCGCCAGAAGGGTAGGGGAGGCCAACAACCCTCTACCGCGAACAAGGGCGCAGCAGGGTCTCGACCCTGAGCTGTTACTTCCCCCTCGTCCGTTACCCGCTCCGGTGAGGGGGAAGCATTCAATCTTTTCTGGCAGAGTGGAGAAAAATTACTCGGGACAAGTGGGTGCTGAATATTGTTTGCAATGGATACAGTCTTCGGTTCATCAGCCCTCCTCCAGCGATCCCTCCGGTCAGCTCGCAGTATTAACTGCGCGAGCTCCAGGCGGAGGCCGATATCCTGTTAAGGAAAAGGGCGATAGAAGACGTACCTCTGTCTCAGAGAGGAAGAGGTCTGTACTCCCGATTCTTTCTGGTCCGCAAGAAGGACAAGAACGAGTTCAGGCCCATTCTGGATTTGCGACAGGCAAACAAGTGGATTCGCAGAGAAAAGTTCTGCATGCTGTCGTTGCATCAGATTTATCCTCAGCTGCAACGGGGAGACTGGCTGTGTGCCATAGACCTACAGGATGCTTACTTCCATGTGCCCATTGCACACAAACACCGGAAGTTCCTGCGATTCCAAGTCGGCGCCAATCACTATCAATACACAGTGTTGCCGTTCGGACTGAAGTCTGCACCCAGAATATTCTCGAAGTGCATGGCGGTGGTGGCCGCACACCTGCGGAAGAACAAGGTGTTTGTCTACCCGTACCTGGACGATTGGTTGATCAAGGCCTCCTCCTTCTCGGAAGCTCAAGCGCACTTCTAGAAGACGTGCGTTCTCTTGAACAAGCTGGGGTTGCACATCAACATGTCCAAGTCTGTCCCGACTCCGGTCCAGTGCATACAGTACTTGGGAGCCTCAATCGATACGCTGTCAGCAAGCGTGTCTCCTTCGGAGGAGCGACAGCGATCGATCCTTCGGAAGGCTCAGGCTCTTATGACCGCTCCATCTACAACAGTGAGGACGGTGTCTTCTCTACTGGGGTCGATGGCCTCTTGTATCTTCCTCACTCCCCATGCAAGACTTCACATGAGACCTCTGCAGGAGTGTTTGGAGGACCAGTGGGACCAGAGGAAAGTATCTTGGGACGACAAGATACGACTGCCTCTGCATGCTCTTCAGTCTCTGAAGTGGTGGTGTTCAGCGGAGAATCTCCTCAGAGGGGTTCCCTTCCACAAGGACATTCCTACTCAGACGATCGTGACGGATGCTTCTCTCCACGGCTGGGGAGCGCATTCGGGAGACTTACAGATTCAAGGTGCGTGGTCTCCGATGGAGTCCACTTATCACATCAATTTCCTGGAACTCAGAGCTGTTCACTAGGCGCTGAAGGCCTTTCATCCGTCCTTCCGGACCAACTCTCTGCTTGTACAGACGGACAATACTACCACGATGTATTACCTCAACAAGCAGGGGGGGTCGAGGTCGCGCACCCTGTCTCGGGAGGCGCAGACGATCTGGCATTGGCTTCTGGCAAGAGGATTGACGATAACGGCCACCCATCTGCCAGGTGTGCAGAATGTTCAGGCGGACGCACTGAGCAGACTGATTCAGGAAAACCACGAATGGGTCATAAACGACGACGTGCTAGGAGAAGTCTTCGAAAGGTGGGGGACTCCAGACGTAGATCTGTTCGCCACCGCCGAAAACAGCAAATGCCGAGACTTCGCCTCCAGGTACTACCAGCAAGGGACGCTGGGGAATGCACTCTGGATCAACTGGTCGAACAGCTTTGTGTACGCTTTTCCACCCATTCCCCTGATTCCAGCGGTGCTGATCAAGCTGTCCCAATCCAGGGCGCGGATGATCCTGATTGCCCCGGAATGGCCCAGGCAGTGGTGGTTCACGGACCTTCTACACCGGTCTCTCCTTCCGCACATACGGCTGCCGTGCAGGCCGGACCTTCTCACGAAGTTCGGGGGGCAGATGTTGCACCCGAACCTCTCCTCTTTGAGTTTGGCGGCATGGCTCCTGAGATAGTGCAATATGGCCATTTGAATCTCCCAGACGATTGCATGGACATACTGAAGGAGGCTAAGCGACCTTCCACTAGGACTTCCTATGCTTACAAGTGGAAGAGGTTCTGTATCTGGTGCAAGTCTAAGAACTATGACCCAACGACATGCAAGGAAGACGTCATCCTTCCTTATCTTCTACATTTGGCGCGGTCTGGCCTTAACGTTCATTCCATTAAGGTTCATCTCGCTGCCTTGACTGCCTACAGGAAATGCCCTTCACAGACTTCCTTCTTCCAGATCCCTGTGGTCAAAGATTTCTTGGAAGGCTTGAAGAAAGTGTTCCCTCCTGTCAGGCTTCCTTCGCCTTCATGGGATTTGAATGTGGTGCTGTCCAGATTGATGAAGGAGCCTTTTGAGCCTATTCATAAGGCTTCGTTGCAGCACCTGTCCTGGAAGGCGGCGTTCCTCGTGGCCATTACATCGGCCCGCAGGGTGAGTGAAATTCAGGCGTTGTGTTGTCAAGAACCTTATACTGTATTTCATGCTGCTAAGGTTGTTATGCGTACTCACCCTAAATTTCTTACCAAGGTTATTTATGATTTTCATATCAACCAGACTATAACTTTGCCTACGTTTTTTCAGAATCCTTCATCTCCAGCGGAAAGGTCTTTACATTCCCTGGATGTCAGGAGGGTGTTGAAATTTTATCTGGATAAAACCAAGGATATTCGTAGGTCAGACCAATTATTTGTCAATTATAGATCTGTCAGGACGGGTTTTGCTACCTCTAAACAGTCCATCTCTAGGTGGATTGTGTCCTGCATACAGCTGTGTTACCAAAAAGCTAATAAGACCTTAGGGGGTAAGCCTAAGGCTCATTCCACCAGAGGTAAAGCTGCCACGACAGCTTTACTCCGTAGTGTTCCGATTGCAGAGATCTGCAAGGCGGCCACTTGGAAGTCGGTTCATACCTTTGCTAAGCATTACTGCCTGGACACTGATGCCAGGGCAGACGCTCAGGTTGGGCGGCTTCGCTGCGGAATTTATTCGCACTATAGTGGTTGTTTCTGTTTCTCCACCGCCACCAGTTGGAGTTCTATCGTGAGGTGTTTTTGCTGAAGATCACCACTTCTGTCCTATCAGTGTTGAGTTTGAGACAGTTGGTTTTCATCCAATTAGTGACTTCAGTAATGCGGTCGGTGAACTTGTGTTTTGTGTTGGGGGTCTTGTCCAAGAGTATGATTTGCGTGTTGTCGGTGTAGGAGAGGATGTTGGTGTCGTGTATGGATGATGTTGGCCAGAGGGATCATGTATATGTTGAAGAGGGTGGGGCTGACTGGTAAACCTCAAGACACTCCGCAGATGAGTTTGTGGGTTCCAAGTAGTAAGGTGCCTGGCTGACCGTTTGTGTTATGTCCGTTAAGAAGGAACAGATCCAACGGAAAGTGGGTCCTTGGATACCAATCTTGTGCTGGCACCTGATAAGGATATGGAGCGAGACTGTGTCAAATGCCGCAGAGAGGTCCATGAGAATGAGGTTTGCCGTGCCTCCTCTATCAAGCATCATGTTTGTGTCTGTGGCAGCAATGACTGATGTTTCTGTACTGTGGTTGGGCCTAAATCCGGACTGCTTGGCGTTGAGGAGCTAATGGTTGCAGAGAGAGGTGGTCGGTGAGGCATTGGCTGTTGAGTTTCTCCAAGACCTCTGTAAGGGTATGGTAAAAGGGAAATGGGTCGGTAGTTGGAAAGTGTAGCTGGGTCAGTGGTGGCTTCTTGAGCAGTGGCATGACATTGGCATGTTTCTAGGTTACCAGGAATCTAGTGGAGTCAATAGTGGCATTGAGGAGGAGTGTTAGTACTTCGCTGACAGGTAGGAGTACTTTGAAGGTGTGGGGAGAGCAAGGTTCAGATGAGGCAGTCATGAGAGTGATCAGATGTGGAATCTATGTGCCCGAGCGCTTGTAATGAAGAAATAGTCGATCCTTGAATAGTTGTTCTGTGCCCAAAAGTAAAAGGTTATCTTACTTCCATTTGAGCCCCTCCATATTTCAAATAGACCCATGGCCTGTTTGAATTAGCCCAGACTAGTAGGGGCTGTTCTTCAAGAATATAGTCTCACATATCTCTTTATTGAGATATACATCGCCATATTAAACCCTCCTCTTAGTAGAAGCATTGTCTGTGGAGATTTGCCACTAATTCAGCTAGAGAGTTTAACATGGAATATTATAAGCTGGGTGGGACATGAACAGTAACAGTAGTTTCTGATGGATACCTCTGTCTGCAGAATTCTCACATTTTGAAAATCTTCAGGCACCTGAGGGGCACTGACTCCATATCCTACTAGGAGCAATGAGTCACTCACCCCAGTGCACCAACGTCTGTTCCCTCATTTCTGCACCCTCCAGTGTGGCTCCGGAGCTACCTTCCTTGTTTCCGTTTCTTTAGTGCCTATTAGGAACGATTTCGCTAACTAATGTTTCTAGGTAAACTTCACCTCTCAAGATATCTGGGTTTAAACTCAATTGCAACAGGCAAAAATCCATTTTGGACCTGCATGAGGTCTGCCTGTGATGCTTGGCATAAAGGCATGACTATGTCATATGAATAGTGCTGTAAATAAAAGGCTTTTAAAGACCAAATATTTTATAGCGGATGCCCATGATAACTGTCTGTCTCAATGCTGTTCCGGCTCGAGATTGTGACCTCCCTTTTGGACTCGCTTCTCACCTTCCACAAAGCCCTGCAAAGAAATATGGATCAAACGGGAGAAGAGGACACATGGAGGAGATTCTTATTAATGGTGGTCGAGGCCTAAATATAAGTCTACTCCGCTTTCAGAGGAGTCGTCCTCAGAGGCTGAGTTAGTTGACATCACTCCTACCCAGAGGACTGCCTATGATGCAATCACCTGCAATAATTCTAAGGCCCTTACCTGTCCCCCTGCTGCCAGTGCTATTCATGGCATCTGGGTCTTATTCAGAGTTTCTGGTGCTTGGAATTCCTTCGAATTCCTCCATGCAATGATGGGGATGTTCTTGTGTGCATTGGGACCTTTTGGGGGCTCCTCTTGTGGTACTGTTGGTAGGTCTTCCCCTGGATCAATTATTTCTAATGATGCACAGGGAACACCTCCGGCGCAAAGACCGACGCAGATACCAATAGACCTGAAGCCACCTTGCCCCACTAAGGCGAACACCTACCACAACAAGACCAATATTATCAGAGCTTTTCTTGAGGTCCAGGAGAAAGGCCCAGATCATAGTAGAGGAGGAAAGATGTAGGGATGAAGAGAGATGCCTCATCTCGCCATCATTACTTTCAAACAATGCGCAATATCTTTGCCTCTGACTCCGATTACAACACAATGATAGACGAGCAGCCAATTTTCTGCCTCCCCTTTCATCTGACACTGTAATATTTAGCCCTGCAGAATGCAAGAGAGCTGTACACCTAACTTGATATACACATTGACCCACCCTCGAGGATCGACCCTATGGGAAGTGATCTCTTTTCATAGCAACCATAGGAAGGCATCTGATGTTTTGGCAATTCTTTTTCCAACTGTGGAATACCAGTTAAATATCCTCCATGGAGGTCTATGGGACATGGTGACAGTGGCCCATGATGCCTCTCAGCAAGTTGTTAGGGCTTGACTAGCCATTGCAGTTACCTCCTGAGTGGCCTTCCGTAGACATGCAGGGCTTAGTTTGACTGATTTCTTAGGAGATATCCAAGTGGCATTCATGGATATGCCTTTCAGTGGAGACTGTCTTTGGGGACAAAGTTGACACCACCTTGGAAAGGTTTGTGCGTCAATTCGACAGCAAAAATTATAGGCAGTTCAGAAAATGTTGCCGCTGTCCAATGGTATTTTATTTTTGACCACACCAATCCTCCCAGCCTTCCCAGCGGCAGAATCATTTGTTCCACCAGTATAATGGCCGAGGCAAAGAAAAGAACCGTCAAACACTGCAAGCCTCCTCCTCTTCTTCTCCTGCATCATCTGGGAAGCAGCCTTAGTTTCCTATCAAAGGTGTATGTGCAACCCTTGGGAGGATGGGTATCTTCCTATCTGAAGGCCTGGAAGGCTATAACTTTGGATCAATGCGTTTTTCGGATTGTAGAAAGGCGATACACCCTCCTTGTCCAGCAGTCCCGTCTTTAAATCAATCCCCCCGCCACAGTCTGTTCAGCAGCCTTGCTTCACAAAAGAGCTGTGAAATAACTTGGTACTGTTATATTCCATATAGGTACCTTATATAGAAGCAGGTAATATCACACATACATACATACATAACGGTTCTAAGGCACTGTTCGAATCTCACACATTATGCATGAGGGTTCTTGGAAGCACAGTAGGACTAACAGCAGTACTGACATCTCCTGTATAATATCTCTGTATAAAGTTCAGGGCCGACATCATCCTTTAGGCCGACACAGTAACACAGCAAGATAGGACCCCTGGGGAGACCTATGGGTATATATACATCATGTCTTGCTTATAGAGACAGAGGAGACTGACTTCCCGGCTGATACACTGATCAGAGACGCAGAGGTTCCTGGATGCAGACGCTCCAGCTAGCAGTGATTAAACATCCCTTGCGAGGTGTCCAATTCGAGACCTGGACGGGGTCCCATATTCTCTCATTCTCAGGTATGGGGGTGGACTAGATCCTAGAGGGATTCTTGGTATAACACCTACACAGATGCTAGGTACATCTAGTTAGTGAGGCATGGTAGGAGTATGCGTTTATTATCCTGTATTTTATGTATTTGTATATATTTATGATTATTGTAAGATGATAGAGCTATACCATCCTTTTACTTTCTTAGTGTTCCTGATCATATATTTCTGCTACTGTCTAATGGTTGTTGCAGCTCATATATTCTACACTGGGTAACAACTGTTCAATAAATACTTATTGAAACGCCCAGTCTGTTTATTCTGTGTATCTCTGAGACAATCTAAGTGAGCATGAGTGACTGAGCGAAAAGTTGTATATTGTTTCCACGATTCTGAGGGATCAGGGTTGTCCTGTTCTGAGGTTGCCAGAATCTATTCTCTCTCCGATAAGAGGAGATTCTAGTGGCACTGTGAGCTAGCTGATACAGACCGTCTAACGTATCCGGTGGGGGTGCACAGAATCAGTCTGCCACCAAACCCCTAGTTTGTTATCCAAAACGTGTAGATCCTGTACAGGTAATATAGGAACTACACGACCGTTCCAGATCTGGAAAATGGATAGTGTTGCTACTCTGGGAACTTCATTGTTTCTAAGAAGGATGGCTGGTTTAGTCCAATCCTAGACCTCAAGTTTTTAAACTTTTACCTTTGCAAGGAAAATTTTACTGTTGAGACAGTGGTCCAGGTTCTTCTTGTCCTTCGATTTGCAGGAGATGTATTTTTACTTACCGATCCTTTAATTGCACAGTAAGTACCCGCAGTTTGTGGTAAGGTCTAGTCACTACCAGTTTATGGCCCTCCTACTCTGACACCTCTGCTTTTTATCAACATGATGGCATTGGTAGAGGCTCATCAGAGAAGGTCAAGGATCTCCACATTCCCACACCTGGGTGACTGGCTGCTCAAAGCCAGGTTGGAGAGATGGCGTAGCATCATCTGCACATACTACAGTCACTGCTATTCGACTTGGGCTTTTACATTAATGTGCCCACATCTCACAGCCCTGAGTCCTCGCAGCCCCTTTTGGTCATAAGTGTAAAAAAGAAAAACACAAGACAGCAGGCTTTTCAATCTGTGTACCCAGGATCTTGAACAAGAATCCCTGTATCCATCAGGACAGCCCCAATGCTGCTCCAAGTCAGGAAGGAGTTGAATGCTCATCTCCTATGAAGAATATTACATCACAATCTTCTCTTACTCATTTATTTTGCTAGTCTTTGTCCGTGTACAGCACTCTGCTGCCTTTTGGCTAGGTGTATGCTATGGAAATGCCATATACATACATACATATAGACATACATACATATATAGAGACATTACTGGACCCAGTGACTGGATATCTGCACTCAATATCACTGATAGGCCTGAGTGTTAGGAGATTAGTGTAATTGCACCATTATTTCTCTTGATCGCAGCTGAGCAGGTATGTTCGTCCACCTAGGCTCCACAGTGCACTGTATTTCTTCTGTCACTGGGGTGCCTGGATGAAAGAATGAGAAGGTGCTGGTTGTGCCCAGAAACAAGTACGCTTTTCAGGCCTGATGGAGAGGGGGCATCTGCCAGGCTGTATGCTAGAAACGGGTCAAAGGTGGTCGCACCAAATGGATGCGTCTGAAGTCTAGAGGGAGTCCAAGTCCAGAGAGAGCATCCGCCAAGGTAGAAGTCAGATGCAGGACAGAGGTGGGTGCTGACTAGGTCACTTCAAACAACCCAAAAAGACAGGCACCCAGAAAAGATGCACCAGCCACAGCTGAAGGCTAAGGACAGAGCAACTGACTTCTGCCTAGTTTTGGAGGTAGAACTCAATCCAGCCACTTGGGCTCATGTACATTCAGTTTCTGGTGTGGCTTTGAGCGCTGTTTGAATGGGAGGGCAACGGAAGGGGTGATAAGTCTATGAATCAGCCTTTAATCTAGAGGCATCTTCAGCTAGAATGTCTGTAATCACTGTGTCACTATATCTCCTGAGTTTCTATTAACAGCAGGTGCAGATGAAGGGTTTTCTTCTTTAGAATTAGCCTATGTTTTGTTCAAGGAGAAAGGAGCATGGATGGGGGTTCACACTCACAGTAAACCTGCCATCTTCCTTGGGCTCAGGTAAAACAGCCACTACCTCATAGCCTGAGGAATAGATGGAGTGATACACAAATCTGTATCTTCCACAACCAATAAAGTGGAAAATATTTTTTGGTGGGTCCATCTTTGATGGGAATTACATCTGTGCCGTACTAGATAGCATTGGTTTAATTGCTCCTTTTAGTTCTGCTACAAAGGCCATTGATATTGCATGTTCTGCAGTTCAGATATCTTGTGTAATTGTGTGATGTCACCTTACCTCATTTCAACCCCTGCCATTTTAACACTCAGCAAAATATGAACCTGCCCCATAAACACAACATCTCCCCCCCCCCTGCCCCCCCCCCCCCCCCCACACACACACACAATAGAACTGTGGGCCCAGAACTGCCCACCACACCTCAATGCATGGTGTTTCTGTCACCCAACTTGGAAATGCAACTAACCTGGGGTGAAATTATTGCTTCAGTGACAATAATAGCAAATTAATAATAATGAGCAGGAGGAGTAACATTGTTTCCTTTCGCGTGTTTTTTTGGGTTCACCCCTTTTGTGCAATCTAAATCCTAACCGAGTTTACCATCCCACTGTCTTATGTTATCTATAGCTTATAAACCAAAGCTATGTCTCATAAGTACTTGATTAACCACGATTAGTTGTTAAATCTCCAATCTATAAGTTCAACCCACTAGGATTGAGGGCTGCTCATTCTCCTACTACCAGAAATTGATAGAAGAGATCATAATGTTTCATGTGATAGCATCAGCTGGCTTCTTCTGTGCCTAGGTGTGTAGGCTCTTGCAATGTCTCTGCACTTGCTTTGCCTTTCGTATCATATCATTAGAGTCCCTAGACTTTGATTCTTTGTGGAGCTGCAAAGTTGTTAGCAAAGGATGGTGTGGGACCCTGCGCAGTAAATCTGTCTCTGCTGTTTTTGGATCTGAACAGAACTTCAGGTCTCCTTATAAATGCTCCCACAAAGGGATCACAGAGAGACAGTCCAAGTTTCAAGTTTCTCTACCTAACAAAATGTGAAATGTATTGTGTGTAAAATAAATTTGTGTATGTCACATTTGATGTTAACGATCAGATGATTGCCCCCCCCCCCAATGTAGTGTACAGTGCTCCATTGCGTCCTAGCTACGTACATTCCTACATACATACATTCAGCGGGGTCCCTCAGCATCAGGATGTACAAACTGACCCGCATCATTTTGACAACATGGATTGGCACTTATATTTGGAGCTAGTTCTACAAAATATTTCCCCGTTGGGGCATGCCTTTTTTGTCCTATTTCGTCCTTTTTTCCAAATGTTGAAAACTGTCTCCCACCTTTTGCTCCCTTTATTTTCCTCCTAAAGGATCTCTTGGAGACTTTCTTTGGTGGATTTCGACCTGTTGTGCATGTTTCCATCATTGCCTTTGAACCCACATGTCCTGAGGAATGTGAGGTGAGTGTGAGTGCAAGTCATGCTTCCGGCCCGTACTTTTAGGGTCTGACACTCCGAACACCTGACACTCTGCATCTTCCCCCCTCTTCGGATCCACCTTTGCGAGGCCCTTCAGTCCTACTAGTTGTACCGTGAAGGGCTGTTTAACCCCTTCACTGCGGCGGCTATTCCGCCGCAGTGCTAAGGGGGAGGGCGGTGCTGGTGACGGAACCGCTCCGTCACCAGCATCGGTTGCGCTGTGCTCATGATGGCGCGGTTCCGTCACGGCCCCGCCCGTTCAATAAAACGCGCCGCGCAGGCGCGGCGGCAGGGCCATGACGGAACCGCTCCGTCATCAGCACAGCGCCACCGCAGCTGATGACGGAGCGGTTCCGTTTATCAGCAGGGGAGGGGTTAAAAACAGGACCGCAAATCCCTCCTGATAATGTAGTTGAAATAATCTATTCTGGCTGCTCCACAAAACCAGGGCGCTGTTTTCTACAGACCTACTGTTCATGGTCTTTGGAGGGAGTGATGCCAGCCAATCTGCAGCGCAGAAGAGCATTGTCCTGTGGATTGCATCCTGCTGTACTGTTCAGGGGACACACCCTCCATAAAGTGTTTATTCTTACCCCACCAGAGCTAAAGGAATCTGTCTGGTATTATGGAGACATTGACCTGTATGGGAAACTTGTAAGGTGTCTAGGAGCGGTGGTCCACTTGCATTCTCCAGCAGGTATGCTATTGAGGCTTCATCCTAAATTAAGGAACAATTTAGCATGTTATTTCTGAGGAGCCTGTTTGTTGACATCTTTGTTGAATCAATCCCAAGGTGGAGAATGGGTGACAGCCTGAACATTAGCGTAGGATAAAGTTATCTTAATATTAACTTTCTTACACTTAGTCTGTAACAGTTATCTCACTGTCAACATCAGAGCAACAGCTCAGTCTTTAAAGGTACTTGGCTTTTCTTTATTAAGGCAAATTGGTACATATATGCACATCCACTGGGTTAAGCAATCCCACATGCTTAGTAGATGGTGGGCACTGCTCTATTATCAGCAATCAAAGCTGTTTCTGGTCCAGCCACTGGATGGTAAGAACAGTTGTAACTTCAGATGAACTATTGTTTAATTTGTTGTGTGCGCTTCAATAGACGAGCTAATTAGCTCAGTTCTCTCATTTAAATGTGGATCACCATTATACCCCTGTCCAGTGTCAGTTTTCAATTATCTTAGTCAAGCCATCAGTCCCCCACTATTCACTTCTCTTAATTCTGCTCGAGAAAGAGGAATTGTTGTCTTTTTACTAAATGCCACCGTTATTAAGGAAACCAGGAACCATGCCTGCAAAATTGAAAAAGGATAACCCTATTTCATTATTGCCATTTGTATATTACGTTTCTAGTGGGACATGTTCCAAAAACAACAGTTTGACTATCTCCAAATTAATAGGTACTTAGCTAACGCACCAGTGTGTTTACCCGAACCCACAATGCCAAAACAATATGTTCAAGGCATATGAGCAGCAGATTACACACTATGAATAGATGGCCACCTAGTGTTGTGCCTGGATGTTTGCAGTTTGCTTTGTTGTCGGACAAGACGGAGGTCCTCATCCTGGGCCCCTCTCCCTCCGCCTGGGACGACTCCTGGTGGCCTCCCGCCCTGGGCACCGCACCCAAACCGACAGACCATGCACGCAACCTGGGCTTCATCCTGGACTCCTCCCTCTCCATGACCAGGCAAGTCAACAACGTCTCCTCGGCATGCTTCAACATCCTACGCATGCTACGGAAGATCTTCTGGTGGATCCCCACCGAGACCAGGAAGACCGTCACCCAGGCCCTCGTCACCAGCCGACTGGACTACGGCAACGCCCTCTACGCCGGGACCACCGCCAAGCTCCAGAAGAGACTCCAGCGGATCCAGAACGCCTCAGCCAGACTCATCCTCGACATCCCACGAACCAGCCACATCTCCGGACATCTGCGAGACCTTCACTGGCTCCCCGTCAACAAAAGAATCACCTTCCGCCTCCTCACCCACGCACACAAAGCCCTACACGACCAAGGCCCGAGCTACCTCAACAGCCGAGTCAACTTCTACGCTCCCAAACGCCACCTCCGATCAGCCAACCACGCCCTCGCCGCCGTCCCCCGCATCCGAAGAGCGACTACAGGAGGAAGGTCCTTCTCCCACCTGGCCGCCAAGACCTGGAACTCCCTCCCGACCGACCTGCGCCTGACCCAAGACCACCTCTCCTTCAGGAAGAAGCTGAAGACCTGGCTGTTCGAGCAGTAGCGGCTCCCCCCCCCCCAGCGCCTTGAGACCCCACGGGTATGTAGCGCGCTTTATAAGTGTCACTGATTGATTGATCACTGATTGATTGTAGAAAAGTCTTTGGAAGTCACAGGATAGGTGACTCCTCCTTTGGATGATACTGCGCATGGGTATCGGCTCCATCCCCAGATAGTTTTTTCCGCCACCGGATGGGTTTCCAGCGCTCCGTGTTGGAACAGATTTTCTTTGGCGCGCAATCCTCACGAACTTACAGAAATTCCAGACGATGCTACTTTTCAACACCGAAGACTTCGATTCCGGTCGTCGTCGACGGCCTTCGGGCCTAACTAGGCCTCGACTCCAGCTCATGGATAGGATGCAATTTAAAAAGTGTCCTCAATGTGGTTCGAAGTTTCCCCACACCGACCTTCATGAAGTGTGTAACCTTTGCCTCTCCCCGGAGCACAAGGACAAAATCTGCTCCGCTTGTGCCTCTTTCCGCTCCAAAAAGACTATCCGGGACCGAAGAGCGAGGAGAACAATGGCTCGATCTTCAGCTTCGATTCCGGACGACATCTTTGAAGAAGGCGTCAAAGTTCCAGAACAACACAACGTCGACAGCAATTCCGAGGCAGAAGACTCCAAAGTCAAGGACATCACTCCAGCACAGCGGGTCGTAAGTAAGACCGACCCTTCCTCGACACACCCAAAGAAGGCCCCGGTCACACCCTCGCCCTCGGGTGCACACCGACAAACTGCTTCTACTGCCCCACCTTCGGACCCGGCTAATAAGCTAATTAAGCCTTCATGCGACTTTGGCTCGAGTCGGCCTTCGCACGGTGCTGGCGTACACTTACCGGCACCGAAAAAGACAACTTCACCGGCTATGCCGACATCCAAACCATTGGCGCTGAAACATATTACTACTCCTTCGGCACCGAAACCCAGGTCGGAACCAAGCAAACCCGCTTCGGATTCGAAAAAACTACCGGATCCCAAAAATATACCGGAGCCGAAAAAATCCTTGGAACCAAAAAAAGCTTCGGAGCCAAAAGACTCCTGCTTCTCCGGTTAAAGACATTGCCAAAAAAACGAAACAAACAGATTTGGTGCCGAAACCTTCCTCCGCACCAAAAGATCGGCCTCCTGCAGAGGACTTACTTTATCCAGACCCCCCTGCTCAGAAGACTCTAGCTAAAGATCCAATCACTGGACAGCTAATTTTGGCTTAAAAAAAGCGACCACTGGACACACCAGCTCCAGCTCCGCATTCAAAGAAGGACATGGCTCCCTCTCCCTTAAGACTGCCTTCCCCTCCGCTTTCACCTGTGCCATCACCACATCCTCCCATACCACAACATTCCCCAGCATCCTCGATCATACCAGACGATGACAACAGGGATGATAGCTCTGACGATATGGGGGGGTAACATACCTGATCCAGCTACTCCTACAGGATCACCTGACCCGTGGGATGATTTTAACACCCCAGAGGTCCCAAATGTCCCTCAGGATGACATATACCTTCAAGACCTTCCTCACCAGAAGACACTATGGGTTTCAATCAATTAATTCACAGAGCTGCGCAATATCATGGGGTAGACATGCATACAGACCCTGTAGATAAAGACTTCCTAATGGATACCTTTCATAATGCACAAAGGTCCTCATCCATTTTACCAATGCTTAAAGGAGTGATCAAGCATGCTCCTGAAGTCTTCAAGGACCCAGTCAGAACTCTGGTCATTAACCCTCATATAGAGAACAAATATAAAGCTGCCCCCTCAGACCCAGCATACATTAAAGACCAGTACCACTAGACTCACTTGTAGTTTCCAATGCACGCAAGAGAGCAAACTCACAAACATCAGGTGAAGCTCCACCACCAGATAAAGAGTCTAAGCTACTTGACGCATCAGGGAAAAGAACGGCGTCTCAAGCAGCAAACATGTGCGTATCGCCACTACACAGGCATTATTAGCCAGATACGACAGGGCAAATCATGACTAAATAGAATCATTAATGAGACACCTCTGATAAGTACAAGGATAGAGCAAATTAGCTTTTCCAAGAGGGGAAAAATATTACAAACGCTTCTATTCGATGTGCACTTGATGTAGCAGATACTGCCTCTAGGGCAATTAACACCAGCGTTTTATTACATAGACATGCCTGGCTACGCATATCAGGGTTCAAACCTGAATTACAAAGTGCCATTCTTAATCAACCCTTTGATGAGCAACACCTATTCGGACCTAACGTAGATGTATCACTTGAAAAAATGAAAAAGGATACAGATCCGCCAAATCTATGGGAGCCCTGCAGTCGCAGGCTCCCAGACGTTCATTTCGTCGCTCATCCTATCAAGGTGCCACCAGGGGATACTCTTCAGACACAGCTTCAACCTCGTACAAAACCCCTACACAGTCCACTTACAGCAAGGGCTACCAAAGGGGTGGTTACAGGGGTAACAATAACAAAGGCAGAAGTAAAAATAACAACTCCTGCTCTGCCTCTACCCCTGCCCAATGACTCCCTTCCCTGTCCCATTCCACTCCTGTCGGGGGAAGACTTCAACAATACCTGCCAGCTTTGGAAAGCATCACATCAGACAGGTGGGTGCTCCAACTAATTCAGTCAGGTTACTGTCTAGAACTAACATCCACCCCCCAAACATACCACCCAAGCAGCGTCCAATGTCGCAAGAACATTTAACACTGCTCAGACAGGAGGTAATATCCCTCCTGCAAAAAAATGCAATAGAATTAGTTCCAGAGCATCAGAAAAACAAAGGAGTATACTCCCTATATTTCCTAATGCCAAAGAAGGACGGATCTCTAAGACCCATCCTAGACCTCAGACCGCTAAACATTTACATAAAGTCGGATCATTTTCATATGGTCACACTCCAGCAAGTCCTTCCACTTCTGGTACTAATTGACTTCCTTGTCACTCTAGATCTCAAGGACGCCTACTTCCATATTCCCATCCACACAGCGCACAGAAAATATCTCAGATTTGTACTAGACGGGCAGCACTACCAGTTCAAAGTGCTCCCATTCGGAGACACAACAGCGCCAAGGGTGTTTACCAAATGCCTAGCAGTAGTAGCAGCACACTTAAGAAGACAACATATTCATGTCTTCCCATATCTAGACGACTGGCTCATAAAAGCCAGCTCATACAGCCAGTGTGTACAACACACTCACGCTACTATTCAACTGCTTTACGACTTGGGATTCACAGTAAATCACACCAAATCGCATCTGCAACGCTCGCACATACAACAGTGTCTCGGCGCTACAATAATCACCCAACTAACACTAGCTTATCCCTCTCCAGCCAGGATAACAAGTGTACAAACTCTCCTAACAAAATTCAAACCGCAACACTCGCTACCAGCTCGAGTGTTCATGCAGCTCATAGGAATGATGGCATCTTGCACATTTGTAGTACCTCACGCAAGACTGCAAATGCGTCCACTTCAAGAGTGCCTAGCACACCAGTGGAACCAGGCTCAAGGTCAACTAACGTACCTAGTGTTGGTAGATGGTCGGACTCCTCGTTCTCTGCAATGGTGGGACACCAAAAACCTTTCCAAAGGGCGACCGTTTTTAGAGCCAGTTCCTCAAATAGTCATGACAGCGGACGCATCGCTCTCCGGCTGGGGAGCTCACCTACTTCATCACACCATGCAAGGCAGGTGGACACCGCAACAGAAGTTACTCCACATCAACCATTTGGAGTTGCTAGCTGTGTTTCTAGCCCTAAAAACATTTCAAATTCAAGTGTCAGGCAAAGCTATTTTAGTCCGCACAGACAATATGACAGCCATGTACTACATAAACGAACAAGGGGGAACGCACTCTCTGCAGCTCTCTGTTAGCACAACAGATATGGAGATGGGCTATACCACTAAAGATCTTCCTCTTAGCCCAACACGTCCCAGGAGTACAAAACACTATGGCAGATCTGCTAAGTCGACAAATACAGCAGATCCACGAGTGGGAACTTCATCCGCAAGTTCTTCATCCGTTCTTTCAAATGTGGGGACAACCTCAGATAGACCTCTTTGCCACCCACGAAAACGCAAAATGCCCAAACTTTGCCGCCAGATACCCACACCCATTTTCCAAAGGCAATGCGATATGGATGAACTGGTCAAAACTATTTGCGTACGCTTTTCCTCCTCTCCCACTACTTCCGTTAGTGGTACGCAAACTACAACAACATTCACTGACGCTCATTCTAGTCGCTCCAACTTTGGCCAGACAACCATGGTACACCACGCTGTTGCAGATGTCTGTAGTACCACACCAAAAACTAAACCAATCTCCACGCCTATTAATACTGAACCATGGAGAGATCAGACACCCAGACCCAGCTCAGCTCAACCTAGCGATCTGGATCCTGAGGTCATAGTTTAGTTACCTCAACCTTCCTCCAGAATGTATGAAGGTTATCAAAGAAGCTAGGCGCCCCTCTACTAGAGCATGTTATGCTGCTAAGTGGAAACGGTTTGTCATATACTGCCAAAACAACCAAATAAATCCTTTAGACGTGTCTATTCAACACATCATAGGATATCTATTACACCTTCAAAAGTGTAATTTAGCCTATACATCTATCAGACTACACCTCGATGCCATTGCAGCATACTTACAAAATAGACAACATCTATCTCTTTTTAAAGTACCAGCTATAAAAGCTTTCATGGAAGGACTCAAAAGAATAATTCCTCCCAGAACGCCACCTTCACCAGTGTGGAACTTAAACATTGTTCTCACAAGGTTAATGGGACCTCCCTCTGAACCATTACATAAATGTGAATTGCAATTCCTAACCTGGAAAGTAGCTTTCCTAGTAGCAATTACTTCTCTCAGGAGGGTTAGTGAACTACAAGCACTTACCATTCAAGAACCTTTTCTGCAAATGCATCATAACAAAGTGGTTCTTCGTACTAATCCTAAATTCCTTCCTAAAGTCATTTCACCATTCCATCTAAATCAATCAGTTGAGCTACCCGTATTTTTCTCGCAGCCTCAAACAGTCTCAGAAAGAGCTCTACACACATTAGATGTCAAAAGAGCATTACTGTACTACATCGAAAGGACACAAACTTTTCGTAAAACAAAACCACTTTTTGTGTCTCTTTCACCGCCACATAAAGGCAACCCCATATCAAAATCCGGGATCGCTAGGTGGATTGTTAAATGCATACAAATATGTTACCACAAAGCCAAACGTACATTAACAATTTCTCCAAAAGCCCATTCTACAAGGAAAATAGGGGCTTCAATGGCATTCTTAGGGAACATTCCCCTAGATGATATATGCAAAGCAGCTACATGGCTTACACCGCACACATTCACAAAGCATTACTGTGGAGATGTGCCAACTAAACAAGCCACTGTGGGCCAGGCTGTACTAAAAACACTGTTTCAAACAACTGCAACAGATACTGGTGGTCGCCGCTAGGTGTGGGTACTGCTATACAATCTATGCATAGTGTGTAATCTGCAGCTCATATGCCTCGAACGGAAAATGCTACTTACCAGTATGCATCTGTTCTTGGCATGTAGAGCTGCAGAGTTACACACGCCCCCGCCCCCCCCGGCTACCTTTATCTGTTCCAGTATTATCTTAATTAGATACAAATCACATGGACATCACTACCTCTTGTACAGCTCCATCACTTCCCTAATGGCGAAAAACAATCTGGGGATTGAGCCGATGCCCATGCGCAGTATCATCCAAAGGAGGAGTCGCCTATCCCGTGACTTCCAAAGACTTTTTAACAACAACAAAAAACTGCAAAAATCCGGGCCCAACAGTATGTGGCCATCTATGCATAGTGTGTAACTCTGCAGCTCTACATGCCAAGAACAGATGCATACTGGTAAGTAGCATTTTCCTTCTGTTAATTCCCGATGATTTGATATATGGCCTTGATTTGTCTCGCATAAATGCCCTGATCAAGCTGGCTCTCTCTGCCGCTTTCGACATACGGTTGACCATTACATTCCTTTTAGGCTGTATAATGCATAAGGCATTGTGGGGTCTTCAGATCAGTGGCTTAAATCTTTTTTGTCCTGCTGCTTCCAAGCAGTAAAGTTTATGTACTCTGTAGTCATAGAAAGGTACCTGTGACCTGTGGGGTACACCAGGGATCTTTGCTAACTCTACTTTTGTTCAACATATGTGTAGTGCTATTAGGAGAAACACTTTTGGAGTAAGGCGTTTGATCATACATACATGCTAATGACACTCAGATTTTACTTCGCCTTGGTAACACGCCTTCCTCCCACCTTGAATTCCAACAAAATATGTTTTTTTATATCACATTGAAGTGGAAGCAACAAACTCAAGCTGAGCTTGGAGAATCTACCATCACTGTTCAAATATCTGAAGGGTTCATCAGTAAATGTAGTCAGCTACTTTTGATAGTTCACATTTCTGCAGTTGTCTCCTCATATACCTTTCACATTCGAATGTTAGGTTCTTATCTTCTGATGGCAAGCATATGGCTCTGACTGCTTTAATGAGCTCTTATCTAGACTATGCTAACTCCCTGTATTTGGGATACCCGAAGTTCTGTAGTGTACAAATGGTAAAGTACATAGTAGTCAGGTTGGTGGCAGAAGCATCTTGTTTTGTTCACAGAAGTATGATTTTGCAGAAGCTACATTGGCTTCCAGTGAGTCAACAAATAATTTCAAGATTCATCAAGAGACACGTCGGCTTTTTCAAAGGGTGCCTATGAAGCTATTATCCTGGGATGACTCTCCACCCCTCATCAGCGAATTTATTAATGTTCCCAATATTATGCCAGACGACAGGCAACAGTATATTTTTATTCTATGCTGCAAAGCTGTGGCAATCCCTTCAAGATAGCCTACTTATGGAACAATGATTACATTGATTTAGATTTCCGTTGAAACTTTGGTTTTTGAACAAGCCTTCTTGACTTATAGTGAATTGTCTTTGATATTTAACTGGATTCTTCCCTAATGCGAAGTGCCTAGGGATCCTCGAAGTACACTCAATAAATACGTACTAACATAACCTAACAGGGTATCAGTACATGTAGGTAAATAATGTGAGAGAATCTATGAACCAGGAGTTACTGAGTCAGCATAAAGATAACTTTATCCTTTTTTCCTAAAAGCGATGCCATGTATGATGTAACTTGTTATTTAAAAAACAAAAGAACACTGCATAGTGAAAAGTCCTTATTAGATTTTTTTTTTTAAAACAACTGTTTAGTGATCATTTGCTCAATTTGTATTTCCAGGCTTCCCGCAAATCTTTAATCGAAGAGCTTAAAGAAGTGTAAGTATTCAACCTTTCTTCAATGTTGTCTTCAAGAATCTCATCATTTTTAGATTGCTCACCTTTTGCTCTCAAATTTCTTTACTTTCTTGCTTGACTGCATCTATTGTAGGGAGCAGTACTTTATTAGTTATGAAGTACTCTATTAACTCAACAATACAAAGTTCACTAGAAATGGTTATGTTGTATTATATTGTTATTTATGGAATTTTAATTATTTAATTTTGGAATTTATAAAGCTGACAAATAGACAAAGGGTGTCCAGGGCATTGCGGAAAACAATCTAAGACTTTCAAAAACTACTGAAAGAATAACTAGGTCTTGAGCTGTATTCCAAAAGCTGTCAACTTGGTTTGACTTTGTCAATGAAAAGGAGAAGAGTCCACAGGAAAGGCATAGAATCTACCTCGTTGGTATGACTCTTTTAGCCTTGAGAGCCTTGAGGAATTGAGCAGAGGATGACTGAAAAGGGTGTTGAGATGGGTGAGAAATTGAGTAGTTAACGAACAGTCGAGTTCTGCACAGTTAGAAGGTGGGCAGACACAGGTTTAAAGCATTGATTAGACCAACCAGGAACACACCAGTGCTTGAATGGCAGGTGTGGTATTAGAAAGAAAATACAACATTTTTTCTCAGGATTCAAGTTGATGAAAGGAAGAGGATGTCACTTTATCAATTTGTTGCACAAATAACAGGGTATAATTTATAGTGTTTCTTAACAGCATGGGCTGGAGAGTGGCATGTGCCAAGCTCAGCAGGCCACCAGTTATTAGCCCAAAGCGAGAGGGATACCAAGAACAAGCACATCAGTCTTGTCTGAGCTCAGCTTAAAGCAAAGCAGTTAGGAAATATCCAGTCAGCCACTGCTGTCAACCAGGAAACAAATTTGCCTGCACCAAATTTCCATTATTATCACTTCTCAACACAATCTGGGCATCATCTACATAGCTCAAACATGATACCTGATGGTTCCTAATATGCTCTGCAAGAGGGGCCACATACAGATTAAAAAGAGTTGGACTCTCCGATTGGTGCAATTAAAGATCCTACACCGTACCACACTAGAACTACGCTGCACAAGATGGAGAGAGCACAGCATCCATTTTGCCTCCGAGGGTGTAGGGAGGAGGGTTCCTTTTTTCACACAATATGGGACTGCCCAGCACTTGCAGAATATTGGCGGGCAGTTCTTCGAACAATGTCCCAGGCACTGAATGTATCACTTCTGCCAGAACCGCGCAGGAGCCTCCTAAACGTGTGGGAACCGAACAATTTGTCACGTTCTGGGCAGGCTTGGGCCACGCTAGGGCGTGAGCACGCCGAGCTCAGCGCCCTCCTGAAGAAACCAACAGCGGACCCCACCGACCTCAAGAACTACCGCCCCATCTCGCTCCTCCCTTTTCCTGCCAAAGTCATCGAGAAGACCGTCAACAGACAGCTTGCCGCCTTCCTCGAGACGAACGGATCCCTCGACCCCTCGCAGTCCGGTTTCCGAGCCAACCACAGCACGAAGACCGCCCTCATCAACAACCGCCTGACCTTCTACGCGCCCACCCGCCAGCTACGATCGTCCAGCCTCGCCCTCGCCGACGTACCACGCATCCGCAAAGCCACCGCCGGGGGAAGATCCTTCTCATACCTGGCAGCCAAGACATGGAACTCCCTCCCGATCCACCTCCGGCTAACCCAGGATCATCTCTCCTTCAGGAAGCTCCTCAAGACTTGGCTCTTCGAGCAGTAACGGACCCCTCCCCCCCAGCGCCTTGAGACCCTCCCGGGTGAGTAGCGCGCTATACAAATGCCCATGATGGATTGATTGATTAGGACTCATAGTAGCGAAACGTAATATAGCACAGAAATGGGGGGGCGGTAGAGCTACCTTTGCTGGATACTTGGTGCAGAGACATGGACCTCTATATGCTGACGGAGAGGACAGTCTACATAAATCGTAAGTGCCCCCGGAAATGGACCAAAATATGGGCAGCATGGAATACATACCGGGGAGATATGTGATTGAATACCAGACTCTGATGGGGACAGTTCGAAAGATGAACCCGGGGTGGAGTAGAGCAACAGTTTTGAGCAGCTTGCCCGGGGTTATGCTCGTTGATATCCTATTGCATGAGGGGTCGAAAGTTGATAAAGGTCAATGGTCATGTATCCTAATTGTACCATATACTTGTGAGCATACTGTGATTTGTGCCGATGTTTTGAATGAAAATAATAAAAACGGTTAATAAAAAAAAAAAAAGAGTTGGACTCTGAAATGACCCTGAGGAACACCACATTCTAAAGTGGTGGTGGATAATATTGGCTCCTTCTGTTATTGAAGGAACTTAACCAATGCAGAGCAGTCCCTCCAATTCCAATATCCGCCAGCCTTTTTAACAGCAAAAGGAGGCAAACCCTGTCAAAAGCAATTGAGAAATTAAATAAAACTAGAGCTATCTTTCCGCCCTGATCAAGTATAATTTGCCTATGTATATATTCTCGAGTGCATGTGCTTCTGACCTCGCCTGCCATTGCAGTCCTTTTGTGGTCTAGGCCTGGGATCTTGCTGACAGCGGCCAGACCTCAAGTGACCACAAGCTACCCAAACCTCAGCTCTTCGCCTGCTGCTGCTGCCTTAAAATCGATTTAACTTGTCCTCAGTGGTGAATGATCAACCAGTATGGGGTTGCTTCATCGTCTACCTCTTGTGCTAAAGGAGCATCCCGTCCCAACAATGGATACTCCAGATCTTGCAGAATGGATACCACCTGCTCTTTCTATCCTAGCCCCTGGACCTGTCACCCGACCACCATCCGGCAGACCACTTTCCATACTCCGTGGAGAAGTTAAAGGTCTCTTTGCCAAGGGAGCAATACAGAGGGTGCCAGCATCAGAAGCAGTGATTGTTACTCCTGTTATTTTTCGGTGCTGAGGAAGTACCGAAGCCTCTTCCCTGTGCTAGACCTTAGCTATCTTAATTTCTTTCTCTGGAAGGCAGGTTCAGAATGCTCATCCTGACCAAACTTGTGTGCCCTAGATCCAGGAGATTGGATTGTAACACTGGACTTGCAGGACACATATTTTCATATCTTAATCTCGCAGTCTCACAAGCGTTACCTGCGGTTTCAGGTAGGCCAAGAGTGCTTTCAGATCATCGTGCTTTCCTTTGGCTTTGCCAGTGCACAAAGGTGATGGTGGTGGTCACAGCCTATTCAAGGACGTTGGCAATATCGGTCTTCCTCGATCTCGACAACTGGCTGTTGAATGCGAGCAAACCTCAAACAGTTGTAAACCACCTACAGACAAAGGCCAATCCATTGACAGCAAGGGGCTTTCCATCAACATGGCGAAGTCACACAACTTCTTCACAAACTGTCCCCATCATCTATACCATCCTATCATGGTGCTTTTCCGAGCCATCCCTCTGCCTCAACGTGCCCAGGACATGCGGACTATGATCCAAATGTTTGAACCTGCAGCCTTGGTCTCAGTGAGTTTGGCTTGTGGACCACGAGAGGTGGCACATGTAGGTGATGCAGTGGGATCTAAAATTTCAGTGGGCTCAACACCAGGCCATTCGGTCAAATTCCATCCAGGTGTCTGAGGTGTTGTGTGGTGTGCCACTCGTGGGCATTTGCCCGGCTGCTTTGTCTGCATCCATACACACGTTCACAAGACCTTGTTTGGTTAACCAGGCCTGACAGGATGGGCAGTTCGCCTTTCTATTATGAAGGGTTTCCTGGTCTGAGCATTCCACAGATCTACCCCCTGAGAGTTACGGCTTTGGTGTCTATTCACAAGGTGAGGAATATGCATTTAGAACTCTCTATCAGAAGAACAAATTACTTTTCTTCAGTAGCACCTTTTCTGATAGATATTCAATCTAACTGTAGATTCCTCACCAACTAATCCTCTTCCCCATTTCATGGAATGAACTCCTATTGCCCACTAATAAGACTCCATCCTAAAGTCTGAACACTGCCATGAACTGATTTCCAGATTTCAATGACTCTGTCCGTCGGTGTGGATGGGTATCAGAATGAAATTGACATCATCGAACAAAGGTGGTGCATACATAGTGGCCCTGGTGTCTAGTCCGAAGCGGGACAGACCTGACGTGGAGCTGCACAAAGCCATTTGTCGATATGGGCAGCAAATTACACGAAGGTTTCCAGATCCAACCTGGTGCCTAGGGGAGTTTACAAGGTGAGGAATCTGTAGTTGGATAGACTCTACTAGAAAAGGCGTTATGAAGCGAAGTAACTTGTTCCTCACTTGCATCACAATCATACCAGTCATCTCTTTCACCGCTTACATCACTCAATCCATTCATATCACTCATCATTCATACTGTTCAAACCATTCATATCACTAGCATCACTCACTTTGGTCAGGCCGTTGATCACTCTCCTCACTCATACCAGTCACATCACTCCTGTCACTCATACCACTCACATCATTCACACTGATAACATCACTACTAGCATTCATCACTCACATACCTCATACTATTCCTATCCTTAGCACCACTTGTATCACTTTTACCCTGCATACAATTCGCACAACTCACATCACTCACATCATACACTTGCATCACTCCTCCGCGTCATACCATTCATATCACTTGAATCTCCCTTACCAGTCCTCTCTTGCACCTCTTACATCATTCATACCATTCATATCCGGCACATCACTCATAACATTCATATCACTCGCCCAGCTCGCTTACCTCATGCCATTCAGATCACTCACATCACTCAGGCCAGTTGCATAATTCGCTTCACTCATGGCACTCTTATCATTTAGACTGCTTGCATCCCTCATACCATTCATCACTTGCATGCCCTCATATCATTCATATCACTTATACCACTCGCAGCACTCCTACTATTCACGAGTCACACAACTCATCATTGGTACCATTCATATTGCACCACTCAAATCACTCATACAGCCCATATCGCTCCCACTGCTTGTGTTCCTCAAAACATTCATATCGCTCACACCAGTTGCATCCCTCCTAATTCACCACTCACATAACTCATATCAATAAGAGTACTTTCAGCAGGTCAGCAGTCACCACCCAAATCTGTCTTACTTTGATCGGCAGTGATAGAGTACACTAGCCTTTGTAGCAGCCCTTATGCATGGTTGCAGGTGTCCTGCAGAAGATATGATCGGGCCACTGGAATTATGCAGCAGGAAAGGACTGAATTATGCAGCAGGGTTGACTAAATCATGCAGCAAGAATAGGCAAATTATGTGTCGTAATTGCCGAAAGTATTCTCAATTTTTGTCGCATTAACACTATCTGGGCAAATGTTTCACCTCATAGATACCCGTTTGACAACCACATACAGGAATAAGCAACAGAAAGGAGACCAGTCAATCCATGCAAAGGCCTCCAACTGTACAGCAACACATGTTGCTGCAGTTTTAGTAACGTTTGTTCCATTTGAGCTTGAAACTATTTGTTTTATTAAAATCTGCAGGTGCAATCTTTTGTCTCTCTCATGCTTTGGCTAATATGGTTTGATGATTTAGCAGCCATTTCTTGAAAAAAAAAAAAAAGTCAGATATCCGTGCCTCCTTTCCCTCTAATCAAGTGGGAAGGAAGGTATTTTGCCTCTCCTATTCCTCTTACATGTTCCCTGGGGACTTTTTCTCTATTGCGAATCCAATGTTTGTATCTCTATTGGACACTGCAAAGTCTGGCTAACCGTTAGACCCTCTGCCACTTGCTATCTTGAGCAAACGTTGTCCACTGCTTTTTTCCATTTGATCAATCTTCTCAGTTCTTCATGAATTGAGGGCTCTGCTCCTAAGTCTTGAAAACATGTGATGGTGGTACCATTATTAAAGAACATTAACCTGGCCATCTTTAATTGAACTACCTATTGGTCTATTTAATTACTGCTATTGTTTAAGGTTCTTGAAAAGCATGTAAATCTACAGCTATCAGCCTATCAGGATACTAATGGCCTCATGCACTCTTCGCAATCTGGATTTAGGGCTGATTATAGCACAGAAACAGCCTTGGCTTAGATCGCAGTTTGACAGGGGTGGCACTGCTGCTCTCATCCAGTTAGATCTGAGTGCAGCTTTTGATACTGTCTCTCAGCAGGTGCCTCTTCAAAGACTGGGGAATTTGGGGATTCAAGGCATGGCTTTGCCCTGGGTATGCTCTTTTGTGCAAGACCCTTCCATACAAGTCTTCATTAAACCACACAATTCCATCTCGTATGGTACCTTTTGGGGGGTTGAAGGGGGGGCGGGGAGGGGGCTCTGCTTTGAGTCCCACTTTGTTAACTGGCAGACATAGTTGTGCGGTCTCACACTGTTTTCCTATCTGGATGATACACAAATTAATGCATCCTTATTCCTTAATGAAGATTGAAGCTCAGGTTCTCTTAATTCCTGCCTTTCTAGTGTGATGACTTGGATGAACAAAAACTCTTTAAAGCGAAGTGGTAAGAAGTCCTATTGATTGGCAATCAGCCTCAACTTTGGGGCCCTCACTGTTGGCCTATTGATCTGGGACCTACTCCTACCCCTACTCGGGTGGTTAAGAACCTAACCTTGACTTGATGACAAACTTACTATGGACCAGCAAATCACCAAGGTAGCTTCCTGTTTTGGTATCCTTGGGTGGTTAAGGAAAATCTTTTGGCCCTTTCCTGTTTCATCCCAAAGGATGGTTACACAAGCCCTGATCATTTTAAAACTTGATTATGGTAACTTTCTTAGTCTGGGTGCGACGAAAACGGTAATTGATAATTACAAGGCACTAAGAATGCAGCGGCTGAGCTTTTATAACATCTAACTGAACGCTCCTCAGTCTCTCACCTTCTTAGGTACTTGCATTGGCTACCAATTGGCAAGCTTGTTCAGTTCAAGGCACTGTACTATATGTATAAAGCCTAGTCTGATTCTGGACCGTTTTGTTAGGTGTTGCCATATCACCCCAAACAGTCTCATCGATCTAGTTATCAGATTTATGCAGTTGTTCCTTGCTCCCTTTCTTACTTAGGCCAAAACTTGGGAATTCCCTTGCCTGCCTCACTTAAGCTCTGTATTTCTTTTCATCAGCTTAAAAAACATCTAACGGGCATCCTTATGGAAGAGGAAGCCTCACACACAGAAATGTGTCATGCTTCATCATCAGTAACCTCCCCCCGCCTTGCAAGGACAGTGCCTTCAGGGTGGACTCAACCTCCTGTCACAGCACTTACACAGGAATTCTGTGACCGTCCAAGTGGGACTTTTGGATGTTTGTCTCAAGGTAGGAATACTGGATTGTGTATTCCACCTGCAGCTGCCGTACTTGTTGTGGTAATTTGGTCTTCCCAGGAGGGTGTGCGGCATCTTACCACCTCCTCCTCTCTCATATGTGTTATGAGTATGTTAATACACAGGACTTGATCACAGGTGTATGAGGAGTTTGTGTGTGTATCTGTTGCTTGTGTACCTCTTCTTTCTGAATCATGTAGGTTATTAATGGCTTCGACCACAGGACTGGCAAGTCTATAAGAGAAGCTTCACATACAGGCTCTTAAAAAAGAGCCTATATGATATACCATTCAGTGGTGTCCCAACCCGATGTTGCTTACCCCCTTAGCTATTTCCAGCAAAATATTCTCCTTAATAAATACTAAATAAAAAAAAACACCAGACACCCTCTGACACACGTCAGTTCTATAATCTTTATTCCAGCAGCCACTCACAAGCTCTGACCTAATTCAGTTGCACCCCACAAATGCAATCTAGTACCTCTGGTTGTCTGTTTGACACCCTGCTCGTGTTCTAAATACTTCCATCCTCCAAAACAGCCTAACTCCTGGCCACACTTTGCTGCTCCTGGGCTCAAGCTTGCTGCTCTCCACTTGGTCACCTGTCAGAAAAGTTCTAATTCGCTCTGCATCTCCCCACTTCACTGGAGAATTCGATGTACTTGATAAAAAATAAAAAAACTGATGAGCCATCTACCCTCCTCCATGACTCTAATGTTCAGGAGTTTGAATAGCTTTGCCAAGATCTTTTTGATATTACTTTAAGTAAATTCCTTTTTCCTTTTTCCTTTTTTTGGGCTACTTGATTACGGTTGAGCCAGGAGGGCAGCAGCAGCCGCCTTGACATGCTTCTTTCAATAAAATTCCATTCTTCTGCATTGTCTCTTCAAAGATTGACGTGCTTGCATGGATGAGAGATGTGTTAGTAGTTTTGATGCGGAAAGCAAGTGTTGCATTTCTTTTGTTTTCTCCATAGTACCACTGAGTAGGTCTTCCATCCTCCACTCAGGGCACAGATGAGTGTTTTTTAAATAATTGTAAGACCTTTGGGAGGGCGATTCACAAAGGGACTCTGCAGTTATGGCAGAGACCCCGCAGTCATGGCAGTTGCACTCACTTGTGGCAGGACCTTCGCAATGAGAAACTGCAATGCGGACATCCTCGACGACTGAGACCCTGTCACGACGGTGGGGCCTCCGCCACGAGTGCGAAGCCTCTTTGTGAATCTGGCGTCACTGGCAATTCACTGGTTCTTGAAGTTCCAAATAACAATATATGATTTGCCACTACCTGACACTATAGGGAATTCCGGGGGAGTTGTTGCTCGTTGCTGCTGGTGAATCCGTGCTTGCATGGCAACACCCACGCAGTTGCACCCTGCACACTCTAGTGTTTCCAGGCAGAGGCCCCTGCTTGCATGTTATTCCTGGGGGTCAGTGGGGATCTAATCAAGTGAGCGCCTAGTATTACATAATTGGGCAGTAGCTCATTAACACAGCCTACCATCAAGCACTTTATTCATTATGGAAAACTGAGGGTATAAGATTTTTGTTCTGTTTTGCGCAATCGTTTTGTCACGTTAAGTCCCTAGGTATTTTGATTCCAGCACATAATAGTTTAGAAATGTACCATTACAAACCGCATTATTGAACTATGCTGCAATCCCCCTCTTTAGTATAAATGACCTCTATTTTTTTGCTTCTATCTTGCGTACAGCAGTCTGGTAGTTTTGTTTTACTTTAAGGTTACAGTTTTGAAAACCTTGCAGCAATATCACAGCTTCTCATCCTTCGGAGGTTGCTAAAATGAAGGCGATTGTCTTGGTAAATTGTCTCACCTTTAATCAGCGTCTAGAAAACAAAATGTGTGCTGTGCACTATATAGATGAATTAATTATTATTATTCTGTCAATCTATTCTGTTTCAAATTAACACTAGTCTCTTTATCGAAGAATCCATGAGAAGGATGGAAGGATTCAAAAGACAGAAGAGCTCCTGCAAGCGGAAGCCCTTAAGACCGCCAACAAAGAGGAAGCTGTTCAGGTATTTTGTCTTTGGTTGCACCGGCAAAAACATGAATGGGTGTTTCTAATTATGTTGCGTTGTATTCTGTTAAATTATTTGTATAGTGATTACTGCCCTTCGTGGGGCGTTTAAGCACTTGTCCAAGTGCATGTATGCGTTTGGAAGAGTTTTGCCTTTGCGCTAATGTAAGAGGTGTTTCCATGTTGTTCCACACTACTGATTGCGATTATCTTTTTATGAGACTCATCACTTTGTGGTGTGATAGGTAAGGAAGTATGAAAGATAGTCGTGCGTTTTTGAAATAGGTGATATGCTGGCATCTCTGGTTTATCATTTATGTTCCAAGTCTAATTTCATATGCTTGGTGTGGCAAGAGGTCATCCACTCTGATCTTATGGATTTGCAAAAGGCAACAGGTGTAGTTAAATAGCGAGTGGGGGGAGAGATCTGTCTGTGTGTACTGTGTTGCAGTCCTCCTTTATATGATTGCCATTATGAGTTGTCAATTGAAGAGATTTGTCAAGTTGACTGCTTTTTTGGAGTGGTGTGGCTCACTGGTTAGAAGCGGCAGACCCGGAAGCAGAGCACGGCCCGGGACCAGGGTTCAATTCCCGACGCGGCAGGGACGTGGACCTGGGCCAACGAACTCGATAATTCTCGCCTCGGTGCCTACTCTAACCAGGGATCATACTCGGCAACTCTGGGCATTAAGCTTGCCTCCTCTCTACAACGGCCCCCCACAGACGCCGGGGATGCCTGGTTTCACCTTGCAGATACCCAGAAGGGACCATCTCACAGGGAAAGCCAGGACGGGTTCCCCAGCGGTCTTCAGCGCCAGGACACCCCGAGATGGGGTAACAGTGCGCTTTACAAGTATCATCATTACATTTTTTTTCATTCTAGGATGCCAATGCTCAGAGTACGGGATTGTTTGGGACCGGCAGGGTGTTAGAGTCCCCAGAAACCAGCAGTTCATGTCACATCTCTTTAGTCCTTACAGGCCTGCCTGATTAGCATTGGGTGATTAGTTAGGCTGTGTATGTGCCATTTAGTTGCTAGCAAGGATTCTCCAGTTTCTTCATGCATGATATGCCTGTCCTGTTGAGGATGAGTGATCAAGTATTGAATAGGTATACATGATGATATGGTGACCTGGATTATATCAAATTGATACTGGGAGGACTGTCAGTCATCCATCTTGTGGTTAGTGGTTAGAAGGTAGGGTTAGACATATTGCCCTAAACTCTGAACCAGGATATTTTTGGGCCCAGAGGCACAGACCCTCAGCCATCTGTTCCCGGCCCCTCACTCACCTGCAAGCATCAAAGGAGGAGAAGAATCTTTCCCCATCTGAAGAAGAAAGAATCCCTTAGAACCTCCCTGGGCAAAAAAAACCTTCTAACATTAACCACCTGCTCTAAGAAGGTGTTATATGTTGGTTTGAGCACATTAATTCTCCTGGAAGGTGGTACACATGTGGAAATAAACCCAGTATTACTGGGTCTGCTTGTTATTACTCATTCTGAGGGATATAACTTTTAATCCCAGTCATATCAACGGGAGCTACCGTCTGGTATCATTAATTCCAGCTTTGGGAAATAATGAGGAATTCATAATTGGATCCTGTGAAGTAGAGTGCGGTGGTTAGTCATTAGGCAGCTTGCGGGTCTTGAGGTGCAGAATGACAGTGAGTACTTCTAGTGCTTAGAGGCATAATTGCCATATTCCATTTGTATTTAAATGTCTTTCAGTTTATGGTGATTAGAGCTCTCTAATTTGAATTGAATGTCTGTCCTTTTGGTATATTGTGCTGGTCCAAACTGTTCCATATCTCTTGACTATGCTTATATTGGTAGAAGGATTAATATTCTGGGTTCGATCCCAGGGTCAGCGGTTGATTTAATTATCTGGCAAAAAATAATATTTTCACATTTGTTTTGAACTTTATGCTCCAAAATGCTTTTAGTGTTGGCAAGTAATGAATTACAGAGCTTTCCAGATTGTACAGAGAAAAACAGAGCCTCCTATTGAATTTCTTTTGGAAGCAGGTGAGACGGTCTACACCAGTGTCTATCCATTTCTGCCCCTTCCTTCCCTTTTAACCCTGAGCTAGTGCTGATATGCATGTGGTTTGTCTAGTTGTGTAATGGTTCAAATGAGACGAAAGTGCACCCAGAGTCCTCAAAACTGGGTAAGATCAATTTAAGTGGTTCATTCTTTTGATCACTTTTCGTTTATTTATTTTCGTTGTGTGGCTCAGTTACACAGTTATGCCTAGATATGGGTTTGAAAGCTCACTGTTCCACAGGAACGCTGCTGCATACCACGAATGACCTATAAAGTAAGACATAGATAGGTTTCCATGTGTTCTCATTCAGAGGACATGGTCTTCTAGCTCAGATTGGTCTGGTCTTTTTAAGGTAGGGTCAAGGCTGATTTCCAAATGGGTGCTTTGTGTCTTTAATGGCACATTCAACTGAATCACTGCCTTTAGCAGTGAGTAAAATGAATGCAAGGCTTTTCATTCATCACTGTAGCACTTTGCTTATTGTTCTTGACAATTTGGGTCTACTTCAGAAAACCAAGAAAACATGCCGAATGCACTCATTTGGTTAATGAAACTGAATGACTGAAACATAGTTCCGAGCATACATGGCGTGATCTAGCAACACCATCTACTTTGCGGTCATTCAAACTGATAGAATAGATTTTGACATTTTCATACATGAAAAACGACATACATACACATTTACATGAATTCTTCAAATTCTTTCATGATTCAATCATTATTTTTCAATGGAATACAAGGATATCTTTGAAAATGGACGATTGTTACAGTCAGACTGCAATGATATGCATACAGAGGTTATTATTGCAAATTCCTGCCTTCAAAGTTGTTTCTGTAATGACATACCTTCTTGTTTAACCGTGGCTCCAATAAAAATGGCAGACACCAAAAGATTGCAGTGCAACATTGAAAACTTGATTTTCGAAACAAAGAAATTGTATACCTCATTCACCCCACCCTCCACAAAGCCAGAGGTTTCAGTCAGCAAGTGATAATAGTCACAGACTCTTCAATCTCCATAACATTTGAAATTAATGAATGCTGCAAACAGTATTAATGAAGCCACACCCAAAAACGACACAGCTCACAATAGTGTCAATAGTATTGTCCACATGAGCTAGCAGAATCACCCTGGTTCAGCAACTCTTATTTGTACTCTGGTGTTTTTTTACGTTTCATAGTACAGTTGGATTCAACTGTTTGATACTTGAATATGCCTGGAAGGGTATGTCTCTACCGCATCGGTATTTATGGGATACGATATGGCGCTGTCTGAATCATGGGTGTCTTTTGGTTGTGTGTTTGTAGCTTTTGTCATTGACTGTCTGGTACTGAGAAGGTGATCTTTCTACCTCGTCATCATCTCTGTAGATCGGTCTTTTATCTCCTTTCTTCTTTTTGATTTTGAAATAAGCAGTTACGAAACCAAATTCCTTTGCTCTTTGCAGAAGAGCTGCTATTGTGGCTTCTACATTTTTATTTTTCAGCATTAATTGTGTTTTGATTTGATGATGGCCTTGGCCCTCTTCGTAGGTTGCTGAGCTTTGGAATCTTTATCCTTAGCCTTCCTCTAAACTTGATACTCTCAAGTCTGAGCCAGATGGTTTAGGCTTCTTCTGCATAGAGTATCTTTCTGTTTCAGTACATGTGTTGAGTGCGTTTTCTTTTCAGTTTTCTATAGTTTCAACCACAAAGGCTTTGTTTCAGACTTGGAATCGTGCTCTTTCATTCTGATTTAGGAGTTAAATTTGTTTCCCCTTTTTCAACATCGAAAGTACACCCGTCAGTACCACCTCAGGAGTCTCCTTGTATGATTAAGTCATGTCCTGGATTGCAGTTCCCATCCCACTTGAAGATACCTGAAATGGTATCGAGATATACTTGAGATGCCGAAAAAGCATTTCTTCCCTTTGTGCCTTCTCCATACCCTCTAAAGTGTCTGAGCCCTCTTCAGAGCTTAGTGAGCACAGCGTTGTCGCATGAATGTTTTTCCTTGTCTAATTGTGTGCATTTTTTTAATTTATCTTAAAGGCCTTAATGCAAGAAATTGAGGATCTGAGGAAACGAAATATCCACCTTGAAAATGTTGAACAGGTACAATAACATCTTTGAATTTCAGATGTATAGCAGGCCACAGTATGTGTGCTAACCTTTCTAACATCTTCCATTAAAAGCAACTCCTGCATTTCTCTTTGCTTTTGTTGCTTTGTGTTATAGCATGCAGGCACAAATCTAGTTGATAGCATGAATAGCACGCCACCAGCTAGGAGGCACCATATGCCCCACCAGACGTGTCTGAGGTAGAAATGAGAATGGGGCATAAATGCAGAGAAATTTCCACTTACATATAGCTGCACAAATCGTCTCTCTATATTTCTCTACTCTAGCTCTGTAACCTTCTTCTTCTCCTTCTGTCTTTCCTCGCTCTCATGCATACAGACTCTCTCTTTTACACCAGCTGTTGGAATACGCTGTACCTCAAAACTAACATATGTCATGTAATCACCCATCCCTTCCCTCTCTGGGAATATGAAAGAGCTCTTGGGAGCCACCAGAGGTAGATGGAAAGTTAAGAACTACCTATCACTGGTCTTTTCAAATGCTTCAGCTACTAAAATTGACCGTACATTAAGTTTGTAAGCCTGTATGTCCCTTTCCGTGGAGGATTTTCATCATGTATGCTAATTGTTGAAACACAATTGTCCATTTCCATTTATTTAACTTTATTTCGGCCACTAGGGCCATAAAAAACAAATAATAAAACAGATGATATACACTTATAATTAAAAATTGGGGCGACAAACAAACATCTTCTTGTACAATGATTGTCCCACAAATGAGAGGGAAAAAACACACAATGCATAAGAGTACGTCAGGGATGTAAAAATTATACATAGTGCTATCATATGCTAGTTTAAAAACAGAATAAAAGCAGCAATCCTGTGAAGGAGTGCAGTCTAAAATTTTTACAAAGATAAAAATATAGGACTACGATAAAAAGCCCAGAGTGTGGGTAAAGAATTGCTCATCCTACTCAAATTCCTGCATTCTGATCTTCGCCATGGAATAACCTTTAAATAAGCCCGCCGGATGTGCCACATACAGTTTAAAAATTGTGATACAGCAAAGACAATTGGTGAGTGCCATACTTTAGAACTCTGTGAGCCTCTATGCAGCGCACGAAGCCCAAATTCTTGCATAGTTGGATTAACCAGCGCTTGCGCGGCTGCCGATAGGCAGGACGTGTAGTTCAAACTCTTACTTGTATTTACATGCAGGACATTCACCTGTTTGTTCTCTCACCCATTTGCTAGTGTGCACTGATAGTGGGAGAGTCCCTAGTCTAAATTGCACATACAATTTCCTGGCCAATGGGAGTTGGATAAGGTCCAAAACATTTTCCTTGCTGTATACATCTTTTACTAGCCGAAATTGTGTCAAACCCCTGCACCCCAAAATACTGCTACTAGCCTATAACTCGACCTTCAAAATTGCAGTAGCCATGACGCTTCACCTCAGTCCTAATGTAATCTGTCCATAGCCCTCCTTAATGAAAAAAGTACCTCTTTTGACGTGAAAGTGCATAGGGCTGTGGAGGTATTTGACTTGCAGTTGCCCATGGTGGGCCATTAAGGAAACTTGTTGGCTGAAATTCTGCAGCTTGGGCCATTGACATCTGAGCCCTTAATGCTATTTAATAACGTTCTGACTGAGACCCTGATGATTGCAGGGTCCAGCTGCTTGGCACCGCAGACCAGCTCATTCCTCAACAAGGACAAGTTCAAAATGTTGCTGTTGGCCCAGGTCCTGTTAGCCTTCGATTCTGAAAACTGGATGGTATCTTTTGGATTTTGCAGTGCATAAACTTTTATGTTGCTAATTCTGCATTCTCTCCCCCGCTCACCCAGGGACGTTCATGAAGATGTCAGCCTTTCTTTGCAATTCAGAGAAGTACATATTCCTGTACCTCGTCGAGTAATTGCTGAAAGCTGGGTTGTCTCAGTTAATTTTGGGACCCCTGCAGGTGACAATTTAGTTTTCTTGTGAGTTTACAATCACAAATCAAAACCATATCTTCAACCTGAACCTTTATAGGGACCATGGTGTCTTTAAATGCCTGTCTGCCGCCGTAATGAGTCTGTAACATGCAGCCTGTAATACCCATGTTTTGTGCATGAGCTCTTTTTGTGGCACGGAGTGTTCTGAGTCTTCTTGGTCCCCTTTCCTGGTGCATGCTGCTGGTACCTGATGCCCATTGCCCGGTGAGCGCTCTGTAGTGAAATCTTTCCCTTCAATGGGCACAACACTGAGGGTGCCTTTCAGACAACATCCGCAGATGTGAACAGGCTGCCCTGGTCTTTAAGATGGTGTATACCAAACTGAGGAAGGTCAAGCTATTTCGTTTGTCTCATCCACACATCACAGCAGTGACAAACACTTCATCTCTGTACTGTTGGGTTCACCTGGGCAAAGTGAAGATTAGAGGACTCTATTGCCTCTATATCGGCCTTCTGAAGCTGGTCACAGTCCATCTGGCACCCCAAGCCTTATATTTTTTACCTTCCATCAAAGGCAGTTTTTTTGTCCAGGTGTTAGCAGACAACACGACCACCATGTGGTACTCCACCAGGCAGAGCAGCTGTGTGGTAATGCACCCAGTTTCTGGTGGCTGTCAGGCTCTAGAGATGGCTAAATCCTCTTGGCATCTCCCTAACAGTCAACTACTTAGCTTGTTCCCTGAATATCAGTCCAGGCAAATTCAGCAGGGGTCACCTTGCTAATCACAAGTGGCACCTGCTTCCAGAAGTGACAGTGGCCATATTTGCTCAGTAGGGCGTGCCTGTAGTAGATCTGTTCTCTACAGCCAAGAACTTAAAATGTCCAGCTTTTTCACCTTGGAGTTACTTCTCAAGTTTCATTAGAAGACTTCTGACTTTGATTGGACATTGCCCCCTTTACTTATTCCCACCTGTGCCACTGTTTCCACAGTTCCAGAATAAGATTATGGGGATCGAGCACAGTCCATCCTGATAGCCCCCAGACGGAACTTGAAGAGTCTGGTGCTCAGACTAGCTGAATCTGACTTTTTTGATGTGTTTATCCTTTGAATCTATGAACAATTGCACCCTGAGACTTCGGAATCTCAAGATGCTGCTTCTTATTGCTATCATCTCTGTGCGTTTCACTAACAAGTTGTAGGCATTTGCAAAGAGATTAATATCTGTATTGAAAAATCTTAATCGGTCCTGTGGCAGTTTCCACCTGCATAAAAAATAGATTATGGTTGTGCTGTGAGGTTTTTGAATTTTTTGAATGAATAATAAGATTACCCATGTCAAATAACATATAGCTGATTCATTTTAATGTGGATTTCACACTCTTCTGCTGCAACTGTAACTCATGCCTTACCTGCACACTTGAGGATTGCGCAAATGAGACCTAGGGCTCCTGGAGTTTAAAATGATCCATGCTGATGAGCTCGCAGAGTGGCTCTGTTGCAAGTACCTCAAAACAGGGATGATATTGGGAAAAGGCAGCTTTCACATGCCAACATCTCCACATTGCACAAGACCTATACTAAAGGTCCTTTCTTTATGAAGGCACCCATGGTTCATTCTTTAGGATTTATACTTCTAAGAACCTTGTCAGCACTCTGAGGCCAGATGCAAGTGTTCATTACCTTGACCCAGTAATCCTCAATTTTCGCTACTTACTCTTCACTTGATGCCAGCATCTATGTGTCATTTGACTGATCCTCTAGAATCAAGTTGCTAATCCTCAGCGTCTAGAAATGTAATCAACTGTTAAAAATCGAGAAAGCCGTGGCAAAGGTATGCAGCCCTCAGCACAACTCTTTTATGCTCGCTTCTACATGCAAATGGAGGCAGGATGAGGGGGTATTGGGGCCATGTCACCCTTTCATATCTGTAATGAATGAGGTTTGATGTTTTCCGGCTTGGTTAATAACTGGTGATCTTCAACACTGCCCCTACCTACGATGCTGGCATCCTCAGTGCAGAGGAAAGTGGGGGTAAGAAATCTGGCTCTAGAGTGCACATAATCTGGCTGTAACGAAAGAGGTTCCAGAAGTGGGACCATTGGTCTTAGGCTGCCTTCCTCACTCATGTCGAGTTTCCATCCTTTTGAATTCCAATTTCCATTTTGTGCCAACAGAATCAAAGATATGTGTATTACTTGGCAAGATAATTTACCTTCACCCATTCACTGGATAAAATGCAGTTAATATTATGAATCTGATTTTCCTTTGTGCTTTTTTATTAGGCAGCTGGTATGTCTCAAGTTCAAGAGAATCAGTAAGTATGAACTGCCTGACAACAGATATGCTTTGGTTACATTTTAGTTTTTTTGAAAGTCCTGCTTTTATATGTGAACTGGTGTCTGTGATAAATGAAATTCTTTATTTAAACAGCATGACCTGCAGAAAAACCTGTGCACTAGAGGTAGAATGTTAGCTGCGCTAGAGTGTGTTTAAATATCCAGCCATTAACTACCTCTTTAACTCCTACCTTTACCTTAAACATTTCCTTACTCAGACTCCACATGTGTTGTGTTGCTTTTGTATGTAGCAGGTGACACTTGATCTTCACTGTTCTGGCTAACTACTACTCAAATGTTCATATGAAGAAACTCAAAAGTGGGAAACACAATAGGGTCAATGCCCGAGCTACCGTTACCCAGAGGCAAATATCTCTCCTTCTGCAATCTAAAGCATACAGTTAAAACAGTGTGTTTGTGCTGACCTATTGTATTGCAGATGTTATTAGAAATCTCTAACTGGAGAATACTCTGGATGTTTGTCCTAGCACCTTGGTTAATTACAAGTAGTGTGTGTGCTTTAACAGATACCCTGAGTGTATATGTTAAAGCGCACACACCACAAATTTGAACTACACCAGATTCTGCACCTTTGAATATCCCCCAGGCTCCACACTGACTCTGGAGAGGTTTCTTACCAGGGCTCCCGTGCTCTTGTAAGTGGTGTTGTGCTGCTCCCTGCTGGCTCTGAGCCACCACGAAAATGATGGTACTGAGGCGCATATAACCAAAACCCCTATGTGCTGTTGTCAGTTCTTTTCCTTCTGTCCCATCCTGTGCGTATCCAGAGCTCCGTTCCTGTCTGTTTTGATGTATGCCATTGAGCATGCCCCCTCCAGAAATGACCGGCTTTAAGCTGTGCCAAGACTGCAGTAAACAGATGTAGGTCATGGTCCACAAGAGGTTTTATTTGGTGCCTGGGCTCCGTTCATGCCTCCAATGCATGTGACTCATGTGTCCTAGGCTATTCAAAACCGGGAGATGAGGCTGTACATCCCCAAACATAAGAAGTCACGGACACCACACAGATCCCTTTCCGGTCCCAATCCTCTGCCCGGCCATGAGGCTGTACCTGCGACTACTACACATGCCACTCAAAATCTTTGGGTACGTTGAATCAAAGTTTAAACACAAGCACAAGAAAGTGAAGTGAGACTCAACCCCATCCTGTTCACTTTGGTTCCACTGGGCTGTCGTCGGACTGCAGCAAATCAAGGCCTTCAAGGAGGTCATGCTGCAAATCTTTGGTGTACTTCTAGCTTCCTATGGCATGCCTTTGGGCCCCACGGAGTCACAGGTGTATCCATTGTGGTTAGCACTGGTGTTTCTACCCTTTTAGAGCTATTACCAGGCCCTTAGAAGCTTCCACAGTGGCCACACAGACGCTGTTATTCGCTTCAGCAGCACTGATCGATGATCTGGTGACCATGCACATGTCAGACCCGAGCCAATATCGGCCTGAGCTCGTCCGATGTCGCACTACAAAATAACTAAAGCACAACCATTTGTCATACTGCCTTATTTCCAACCTAATACCTTTACTGCTATGCAGCGATGAGAAAAGGCTACACTCTCTTATTGACTCTGACTCTGATATCGTAGCAGAACAGGGTGCACCCCAGAATACCGATGATTACAGGGGGAGTGGTGGATTCCTTTCCCCTCATTACGCTGATGAGGTCTTTTACCTTGACTTAGAAAATGCCAGTGGACACCTTCCCAGATAAAGCTGCACTGGCCCATGGAGCAACCAACAGTGCCTAATTTGCGGTGGTGCCTTATTTGGGGTGGTGCTTCGGTGACGGCAGCTGAGGTATGAGAATCGCCATTGCTCTCCATTCAGACTAATACAGATGTTCTAATGGAGATTCTCTAACCACAGTCGGTGACCTCTGAGCCTTTTGGATGCCTTTTTGGTACATGGTTGAAACCATATCTTGTCCGCTCAATAATAGAGAAGTAGCCTGGTGGCAAGGCATGTTCCTGGTGAGTCAGATTTCCTTATCAAGCACCCGACCTTGTTGTGTAGGCTTAAACTACTAATGGTAATTCTAACTCATTTCTGTTGAATCCCCTCGAGAGAGAATCCAAACGGATTCATGACTTTGGTAAACAGGTGTTTTCTTTTTCCAGCTGGGCTCTGCGGTCAATAAACACAGTCTGTCTGTTAAGCTGTTACACACATGCTTTATTTTATTGGGCATGATCATCGAGATCTTGCTTGAAGTCCCATAAGATTTTACAGCCTCCCAGGCTTAGACAATCAATGATGGGTAGTACACAGTGAAATCCATCATCCACGCACACCTGGACACCATTAACTGGATTGGCAGAGCAGTTGGTGCTAGTGCCATGCTTTGATGACACATCTGGATTAGGTCAACCAAGGTTTCTGGCAATCTGCAAGCTTCCTTGATGAACATACCTTTTGATGAATCTAGACTTTTTGGAGGGAAGGCGGACTCTGCGCTGGAAATATTTATAGACAGAAGTGCCTTAACACATTCCGTGGAGCTATTGAATACTGCAAAACCATTCTCCCATCAGTTCTTCATATTTAGGGGCTATTCCAGGAGGGGTTGGCCTATATTTAATGACCGACATCCCTGCCAGTGATGCAGCAGACCGTTCAACCCTTTCGAGCCACAGACCTGGCATTGGCAGTTGTGACACAGGACAGCAAGGGCACCGGTCTTTTAGCTCATCTCCCGCCACAACAGCCACCTAAGTAGATCCTCATTGATTCCCATGCAACTGCTGGGAAGCAGGATTAATTAATCAGTATTCAATCTACTTCTTTGTTCTGAAAAAGGTGTGGCGCCTCCGGCCTAACCTGGACCTTTGACGTCTAAATGTCCTCCGGCGAAGGTCACATTCAAAATGCTCATCTTATCTCAGTTTCTGTCTGTTCTGTATTCTGGAGCTTGATGATGTCCCTGGATTTGCTAGAGGCTTATTTTCCTATAGCCTTCCTGCAACCTCACAGACTTCACCACTAGTTCAAGGTGGGCCAGAAACGCTTTGCTGTGCTCTCCTTCGGATTAACTCTGCCCAGCGGGTGTTCACAAAGATGATGGAGTAATTGTTGCCCATCTTCGGTGGTTGAAAGTTCCTGTATTTCTGTACCTCAAGGACTGGCTACTGAGGGCTGGATCAACGCAGTCAGTTTTAGACAACCTCCAGATGACAGCATTGGGTTTCATCATAAATGAGATGAAGTCCCACCTGATTCCCACACAGAGACTTCCTTTCATTGGGGCAATCCTGGGCATAGTGATGATCATGGCCTTTCCTCCGCCGCTGTAAATCTGGAACCTTCGGGCTATAATCTCAGTGTTTACTGTTGTGTCCTGGATCTTGGTGAGAATGGCTTTGAGGCTTCTTGATCTCCTACCCTCATCCATCCTTCTTGTCAGCAACACCATGTGGCACATGCAAGTCCTGCAATGGAACTTGAAATCCCAGTGAGCCTAGCATCAAGGGTGCCTCTCTGACTCCATTGAAGCCTTGAGGGAGATGACCCAATATCTGCAGTTATGGTTGACTGATTCAAGCTTGTCTTGCTTAAACCGATCAGAGCTGTGATGGATGAGTAGTTGCTCTGTTTGGTTGGTAGAGGGATCATCTAGGGGAGTTGGAAAAGAGAGATCACTGATCTCCAGCAGAGATTCAGCTCCACTCAACCTACTGGAGCTTCAGACCATTCATTTGACTCTGAAGGATTTCCTGCCATCCATCAAGGGGAGGATGGTGCAGTTTATCCTATTCTATCAGAAGACCCTGCACCACACTGACCAACTTCCACAGGTGTATGACGAGCATCACCGACTGGATGAGAGACAACTGCCTAAAACTGAACATAGAGAAGACAGAAGTGCTGATCTTCGGGAACAACACCTCCCCATGGAATGATGCCTGGCACCCTTCCGAACTAGGACCCTCACTCACCCAGACCGACCACACCCGCAACCTTAGCATCACCCTGGACAGCAAGCTCACCATGAAAAGACAGATCAACACAGCTTAGTCCGCTTGCTTCCTCAACATTCACCTGCTCTGCAAGAGCTTCACGTCTCTCCTCATCGACACCAGACAGACTGTTACACATGCCCTTGTCACCAGCCAACTGGACTTTAAGTCAGAATCACATCACACCTCCTCAAGAGACTGCAAACTATACAGAACTTTGCAGCCAAAGTCATCCTAAGCCTCCCGAAAAGGACTCTCGTCACCCCCTCCTCAAGAAGCTCTACTGGCTCCCCATTAAGAAGAGATGCCAGTTCAAGATGTTGATCCACACCTTCAAGGCCCTCCACAACCAGGGACCTGCTGAACTTCCACCCTCCCTCCAGACACCTATGCTATGCCGCGCCCACCCACCCCTCATCCGCTGGAGCAACAGTGAAGGATGCTCCTAATCTTACCTCACTGCGAAGTCCTGGAATAAACTCCCACTTCACCTACGGACCTCATCCTCTCTGCTGGAACTAAGAAACTGACTCAAGACTTGGCTGTTCACCTGAGCCCCCCCTACGCAGCAGTATTCTTATTTTTTTATTTTATTTATTTGAGTTTTATATAGCGCTGCCTAGACTCGGAGGTATCCGAGCGCTTTACATAAGGTTCCACAAAATTACATCAGTTACAAGTTACATCATTTACTAGAAAAATATTTCAAGAGCGTAGAAGACAAAATAAATGGAGCTTAGAAGGGTAAGGGGGTGGGGTAAAGGGGTAGGAGGGAGATCGGATGGAGAGACGAAGGAGAGTCTGCCCAAAGTCCGGCTGGGTAGGTGACGGCCGAGGGGGAAGTCCACAGCCCATCTCCACTTTAGCTATCCGGTAGCTCCACCGGGTATCAGCCAAACAGCTAGGTCTCAACAGGAAAACGATTAAAGAGCAAAGAGGAGGGATAAATGGATCGTGAAGGAGAAAGTGGGTGGAGTAAAGTGGTAGGAGGGAGAATAAGACGGAGAGATGAAGTAAGGTCTGCCTAAAGTCTGGCTGGGTAGGTGACGGCCGAAGGGGTAGTCCACGGCCCATCTCCTCTTTAGTTATCAAGTAGCTCCACCGGGCATTGGCCAAAAAGCTAGGTCTCCACGGTCAGGGGTAGGTTCACATATTCAATATCCTGATGGGTAGGCCGGATGGGGGATGTGTTCGTTGTCTGGTCGATGTCTGTTTTTTTCTCCGAGTAGGAGCACGACGTGGTAGGGATCACTGTGGCAGCTATCTTGGGGTTAGGCAAGGGATTCTGACCTTCGGGTTAAAATCAGCCGGTTCCCATTTTAGTCTTTCACGCGGGGGCGTTATAGCTGCCACGGGGAGAGACGGCCGCCATAATAGGATCAGCAGAGAACTCATCCCATCTGCTGGAACTAAGAAAAGGACTCAAGACTTGGCTGTTCACCTGAGCCTGCCCCGCCCCCCCTCTACAGCAGTATTCTTAGTGATTAGCCGCACAATACCAATCCAGATAGATAGATAGGGGCGGTATGCCATCTACATACATCATTAGTGTGCTTTCCATTCCGTATCTTAACCCCAATTATAGCGAGTGCCCCCTAACAGTGGAGACAGGACAGAGAACCCTTCTACCTTGTTCCCCCTCCGAATCTTTAATTGTGGAAAGGAACACCCGTTAATTCTGACTGAGCCTCGTCTACCTGCTTAGAATCCATTCCCAAAAATTTTCGCCCAAAGCCAACGTTTTTGAGAGTTGTGCCTATGGACTGATCGCTTATGCGGTTTATGGCCTTTTCTGCATCAAGTGACACTGCAAGTCATTCTTTCGAATGCTCTTGACATTGTTTTTGTGCAGTATTTTTAGTCTTCAGTTTTTCTGAGACAAAGGCAGATGATCTGGGTCAACTAATCCCTGCAGGACCACCCACATCCAAGTTGCAAAAATGCCTAGAATTATCTTTGCATCCAAAATCGACAGTATTATCTACCTGTAAGAGCTGCAGAATGAGTGGTTCTTGCCCAACTTGGGGATAACCTCAATCATAGCTCCGAACACCTAAGTTGTCATTGACCAAGTCTTCAAAAAAATAATTAATTAATCATGTCAGAATAGGAGCAAGACTGTGACAGATGTTTTTTTCTTAAATACCAGCATTCATCTATTAATTATTCCTAGTTAAACACCTTTCTGTTTTTCATAGTGCTCCACATTCTATCTTGATAGTGTGGCCCGTGAACAGAACTTCTTGGAAGAGGCACTGAATACTTATTACTATTGATCATCGCTCTAAAATCTTCATCGCAGCGTACCAAAAAAGAGCATTCTATTTTTTTAGGTGGGGGTGACCCACTGCGTTTTATTTTTTAAAATGCACCATCCACTCTACACAAGCAAAGAACTGCCCAAGTAAAAACCACCATACCATAGAAAGGGAGATGGGTAGAGACTGGAACTAAATTTAATAGGATATTGAGTTAAAAAAATGAACACTGTGTAATTTGGGCACTCCCATGCTCATTATTCTTCACCCCAGTCTTTCTATAGGAGGAAACGGGCATCCGTAAAAAATGGACTGAACCTGCTAAAAAAAAAAATGCCAGAGTACATTAAACATTGCACAGCTGTGGATTTGATCATGAAGAGGCCAAAACATAAGTAGGATGCAAAGTGAAGGACTGTTATGTTAAAGACTGATGTAAGCGAATCCCCCACACTTAATCTGTATTGAGTCCCAATGTCAGTGGGGATTCCTCTTGTGTGTCCAGTAATGAAACACCCTACCAGTTCTACCCTTGAGGTGGGCAGGATACTCATGCAAAGAACGTAAATTACAAGGTGGATGCAAGAATGGTGTATGTAAGTCTACTCCTGTGCTTCTCAGTATACCATTGAAATAGCTACTCTTCTCCACCAGATCGAAGATGTCTTCAGACCGTTCCATCTTGAGCCATGAGGAGGATAATGATGATCAGTCTTACTTCCAGAATGATTATTCTCAAAATACACCTCCACAGCTAGTATACGGATACGCTCCTTTTTAGGAATAGAAGGCACACAATAGAATGAGATGAGACTGATGATGTTTTCTGTATAAAGAAGAAACAAATGTGTGGTAATGTTATATTCTGGTATGTGCAGTAAGCCAGCAGGGGGAAAACTGCAGAAAGAGATGGCTACACAGCAACACCCACATTTGCCGTAACACTCTGGCAGATGTATTAGATACCAGAAAAGAAACATATCAAAGGAACATCACCCAAAGATTCAGAAGAAGCGTCTCACAATGTTGGCAGGAAGAGTGTGCGAAATAGTGCAGACACAAATAAACGTCTTCAGGAATAAGGCCACCCTGTTGTTGCATACAAGCTCTTTCGGCTGTGTATCAACTCCGCCTGTCAGTTGTTTTGTGCCATACTGAGCACCAGATTTCCACTTATTTTAGCGTGGTCATATTCGTTATTTGGGTGACAGCCAGAAACAGTGTATTACAGGACTTGTTCTTGTTTGGGTTTGACTATGCCACATATTTGGTGCTGTGTTAATTGATTTCCATTATTTCTTTGCAGGTAAATTCTGTTTGTGAGGAGAGCTAACTCTGTTAACTCAATGTATTTTTATTTTTATCATTTGAGTGTGCTTTTATTTTTTCAGAATTAAAATACATGAGGAGAAGATCCGGACAATAGAGGCAAAATTAGGAGAAAAGGATAAGGACATCAGCCTTAAAGAAAACCAGATACAGGTGAGCCTCTTATTGTATGGTCAGGGTACGGAAATACCAAGCTTTATTCAATTACATTTTAATTCTTTATTTTGTCTGAAAGGGTCTACGGATAGAAAATGAAAATTTGAAAATCCATATTTCAGAAATACAACAACAACATCAACAATTGCTTCACCAGGTAAGGAATAGCATACCTGTTGCCTTTTTGATTGGCTTGTTAGCAAAGCGTTTTCTCATTTAGTCTGTCTTCTAATTTCAATTGAATCGTTCTTTCGTTTGTTATAAAGCAGGTATTAATTGATCAGTTCAAATCTCATCTGATTGCTAGGAGTGTGTATACAGCAGTTTCTTGCCTATTCTTCTCCCTGTTATTCAAATTCTGTACCTTAGTTATTATGGAGATAGAGGTAATGAGATGAATTAAGAAGAATGGATGAACTTTTTGAATCTTAAGGAAGCTAGTGCAAATAGTTTCAAGGAATATACAGATAAGGCATACTTAGATATCAAAGCCTGTCGAGATTTTCAAGAGAACTACATTTGACTTATTCCAAAATAATCTAGGATATCATGCACCATTCCACTTCATGAATTTATCAAGCCTCTGATCCATCCTAACACAAGAAAAGAAATGTAGAATACTCGATCCTGCTCTTGTTTAGGTGTATGTCTAGACAAACCTCTCTTGGGGTAACAGCAGCAAGAAAAGCAATACTGAACATGGGAAAGACCACATTTATCCCGGTAGACAAAGATGACCAAAAATGTCATTCTGCTGAAAAAAAGGTTTTCTGATTGGCAAATCCATTGGTTGTTTTAAGTAGGCCTGCTAGAAAAATCTGGAACAGGATTAGGGGATTCTCTAATGGTTCAGAGACAAACTAAATGAAGTCTTGAGTGCGGTGGAGGTTGTGGAGTCTACTATTCATCAGCTGACTTCAATCCTCAGAAAGCAAAACACACACAAGTGATGGACGGAATACAGACCAAATCAAAGCATTCACTTCCAGTCAAGCGATCTGGGTTAGATCCATTGTTCTTTTGCTCACTATGCCACCCGAGTTTAGACCCAGCCATATGCAAATTAGTCTTGACTTAAGTTCCTCATGGGAACAGTCCAGCCTGAACTGCCAAGCTAGGTCCTCCCTCAACCAGAAACAAGCATCCTATGACCGGTTTCGGTGTTTCACCCCTCATCAGCCAGGCTAGCTTGAATCCAGTGGCATGGAGAGCACTGATCAAGACTGATTTGCATATGGCTGGGTCTAAACTGGAATGGTGTGGCGTGTAAAAACACTATGGATGTAACCCTGATCTGTGACTGGAGGTGAATATTTGATTAATACAGCATTCGGTTCATCATCTGTTCTTTTTGCAGTCCTCAGAAGTCATAGGTAGTTAATGTACAGTGTCTGTAGGATTAGAAAGAGAACTTTTGTTAATGCCGGAGAAGCAACCAAAATAATATCATGGGGGTCCTGAATCTGAGAAGAAAGCTCTACCCACTTATGCGCTCAATAATAGAACCATGAAAATGAAAAGGCATTCCTGTATGTACTGAAACTACCCTTAGGGTATTTCTTACATCTGATACAATCGGCGAGATCCAAAGCTTTGCGGATTTGCCTTCTTAGGCAGGGGAGGTTGTGAGAGTTACTCAGTATGGACTTCCAACTACTCTGGCATTGTTCAAGCTGTGCAGAGTTGAAAATAATGCTGGAAACCATAGATTTCTTCTCTCAAGTGCAGAATAGGAGACTTGAGTAGATGTTTATTGTGTGGATAGAATATGTTGAGTCAGTTTGCTTTTATTGCTACTGATATGTTGTATTGGCAGTGCACACATTTTCTTTAGCAGCTAATGTGTACTTTACTACTTCTTTGCCCAATTAGGTTTATCTTTCATTTTCAGTCATTCATCAAATTTTCAGAGATGATACTTTGGGTTGGGTTGGTTGTAATCTAGTACTATGTTGTCTGACATTTGCAATTACAGACTTGGGTTTAAACCCTTACTTCGACACTTCACGAACTGTGGTTTGATTATGGGCTGTACTCATTGTCTTGTGTGCAATATAAACCACCAGAACATTGCAAATCGGCGTCCTTTTTAACAAGGGGCTTGAATGATGCAATATCGGGGCAATTTTAGACAGATGCAAATGTACATGTTTAGTTTATAGAAGTGATATCTTAGATTTGTGATCCTTTCCATTGTGTATGGAATACACAAGGTGGTGGGAACTGTAAGGCATGTATGACAGGGTTTCGCAGTCTCAAACTGAGAATCAGGCTGTTTGCGACCTCTACAGAGCGTTTTGCCATGTATTAACCCTATTTTGCAAGTCCGTAATCTATTACCGACTCGCAAAACAGGGTTTGCGAATTGGTATCAAGAATTGGCTTGTCAAGGGCGTCCCTTCCTAATGGCAAGTCGCAGGGGGGTGAAGAATGTCTTCCTATGCGACTGCGGTCGCAAAACATTCGCAGTTTACCACCTACTTCCAAGTAGGTGGCCAGCCAGTTCAAGTGGATGGTAAGCCAGTTGCAAACGGCAAGATGTCCGCATGGGACCCCTTCCCCTTTGTGAATGGCAGCAAAAACGTTTTTTAGTATCATGCATGTTTTTCAAGGACCACTGTTTACTCTTAAAAAATGAAACTGAAACATTTTTTAAACAGATCTCATTTTCCTTTAAGGAAAACGGGGTGCATTTGAAAAAAAAATAGTTGCTTTATTGAAAAGCAAACACAGACATGGTGGTCTGCTGCCTCCAGCAGGCCACCATCCCTGTGTTTTTGCGATTCCCAATGAGTTGCAAATTGCAACCTACCTCATGAATATTGATGAGGTTGGTCATTTGCGACCCCATCAGGAATCTCTAAATGTGTCTGAGACACAGTTGTACATTGCATTTTGCAAGCTCCTAATTGCGAGTTGCAAAAAATCACAATTTGGGACTCGCAAAATTAATCGGTCGTACATTTGGCCCATGACTGTCCTTCCCTTCACCAAATGCACAGCACAAAATAATAATAGTAAGGGCAGGACCCGAGTGTTGGTCGACGGTGAGACATGGCTCCAGAGGTTACTTTGGCCTCCAAGTGCACAGTCTGGGTACCTGCCCGCAGCTGCCTCTTCGCTGGCGAAGAGCCCTCTCGCGGGGCCCATGGGGGACTGCAGCGCCACCCACACGAGGAGCAAAAATGCCCAATGATGAAGCATGACACCCATAAGGGTGTATGAGGGCAACACTCCAATTAGGAGGAATTCCCTTCTTGCATCCAACCTTCCACCACTTGTGAAGTTAAGCACCGCTTTACCTACACCTGGAGCCGCCGATTAGGCTGGGCCTCTCGATTAGAACAGTGACCCTCCAGTGATTTACATATATTGCCTTGGTCGCACGGGCACTGGACCTTCCTTTCCATTCGCTTCCTGCCCCCACCCTTTTGCGTGAGATTGTTCAGGATGCCATGAAGGACTGCCGACCCGGAAGGGTGCAGACGCCCTAGTGACAGTATGATCCCCAGATATCTTAAATAAAATGATATGGTATTAATGATAATCTGTTGTATTTGTACCATTGTATACTTTGTGTTTTACTTATATCATTACAGGGTAGTGACAATAAATGCTTCATATTAGCTAATCTCCAAAAATATGTCAATGCCTTCCTGTCTTCAGACAACATGCTGTGGTTGCTCTAGAGCCATGCTGTTGAGCCATAACACTTAACTTAATAATACAAGTAGCTTTGAACCCATATCCCCATTGTTTAGACACTATTAGAGAAGCAGAAGTTCTCTTGAAATAACCTGTTACATAAACTATTATCTAGCTGTGTCTGTATCATATCTCTGTTATTGAAGGGTGCTCTAGGTCTATTTTACTTGGTTACGTGGAATGTGTTCTTCAAAAATTGCCTATTTTTAATGAACTTCATGTTTTTTGCATCTCTGTACACATTCTAAAACTAAAAATTCAATATGTCTTTCTGATTAGGAGTCTCATGCAGTCCAAAGTGAAGAATTACTGAACGTGTGAGTAATACCCAAGATTCATTTGTAAAAATAAAATGAGGGGGGAGGTGTATATTGTACCTAAACCATGTTTCGTGTTAGAAATTGGGTTTCTGTTTGGCTGAGGTATGCATCCAAGCCAGGCACAACTCACGACTCTAGTCAGAGTTAGTTAAATACACAATGAAGAAAACCTGTGCTCACCCTATTGTAACTTGGCACAGCGCATGCAGGCTTATCAGCAAGGCAACACTAATAGTAACACAATGGAACACCGCAAAAAGACTCTACACAGGTTTAGACAAATCGAAAATATTTATCTGAATAAAATAATACTAAAACGACAAAACTCCAATCAGTAGATCATGAGATATCAATTTTAAGTGAATAAATGCAAAAGAAGTGCTTTAAAAATCATTAGTTGCTTGGTTCAGATTATTGTTGCTTTCACAGCGTTAAAACAAGTTGCCGCTAGTCATAAGTTCTTGAAACTTACAGCCTTAAGTAAGGAGGTGCGGGCCAGTAGTAATCATCCCATAGGCCCCCAACACACCCAGTACCTTTGGTGTGAAGATTCCAGCCTCATGTACAGAGTCTCTGCAGCACGGCGGCTGGCTCCAGTTGCACTGGTGAGGCCTGCATTGTTAAGTCTGTTGCGAGGGGAGAGCTGCAGGCAGGGCACGACGCATGGCTTGGGCTCCTTGGGCTGGCGGCTGTAGATTGGTGCTAGTTCCACCCAGGTCATCCTGGCAACCATGTCACTGAAGGGGTCGCGCTGAGGGATTTTTCTTAGTGTAGCAGCAATTCGATGAGCAGGAAGGTGGTGCCTCCACTCAGCACCCTGGTTCCTGAAGCTGGTCATCCCGTCTCCCTTTCTGGCGGGGCCGCGCTGGGGAGGATTTCCCTCAGCTCTGGCGTTCCGGGCTTTTGCAGCAGTGCAGGAAAAGCTGTCAAGCGGAGTCTTCACAGAGCGCTGAGCCCAGCGGGTAATCGGGCAGCCTCATGTTTCACCACATGGCAATTGGCTGATCAAGAGTTCAAACAAAGCAAAATGTCTAATAGACAGTCAAAACACAATCAACCTGCTTCACCAATTGAGCTTCACTATCATTGCAACAAAATCACATCTCCAACCACTCCAGGTACAACCATACTTAGGAGTGATACTCAATTCGGTATTGGGAACAATTTACCCCAATCCACAGAGGGTTCTCAATCTCCAGAACCAAGTGGGTCTTTTTCAGCTACATTGTCGCCTATCAGTCAAAACAATGATATGCCTACTAGAGATGATGGCATCATGCATAGCGGTAGTGCCACCTGCATGATTATACATGAGACCTCTCCAAGAGTGTTTAGCATTGCAGTGTTCACAAGGGGGAGGATGGGTGGAGGGGGACATGGATGATCTAGTGTTGGTTTCACAAACGGTCCATCAGGCACTACAGTGGGAAACACCTCAACCATACTGAAGGGAAGAGCCTTCAAGGACCCAATCCCATAGCTGACAATCTCAACCGATGCATGACTCATATGGTGGGGGGCTTATTTGAAGGACATTGTGGTTCAGGGACACTGGACCTCACAATAATGGACAATGCACATCAATATGCACTCACAAAATCCTCCTCCTGGCACAATACATGCCAGGGCAGGGAAACTCCATTGCGAACCTGCTCAGCTAGACACAACAACAAGTTCACAAGTGGGAAGTACACACTCCATTATTGCAACAATACTTCCACTGGTGGGGAACCCCCACACTAGATCTTTTCGCCACTGTCAAAAACTCAAAATGCCAAAGCTTCGCATCCAGATAACCCCACCCACTATCCAACGGGAACGCTCTATAGATGTACTGGTCAGATATATTTGCTTGCGCTTTTCCTCCTCTTCCACTCGTTCCATACATGGTCAGGAAACTCAGACAGACTTCGATGATCTTAATACTTGTTGCTCCCACATGGGCTTGACAGCCATGATACACAACACAGCTAAAGCTATCCCTAGTATCTCACAAGAATCAACCACACTATCCAAACCTTCTCACCGACAGCAGAGGCAGGGTGAGACATCCCAATACACAACAGCTCAATCTTGCAGTCTATCTCCTGAGATCATAGAGTTTGGATACCTAAATCTACCTCCTTGAATGCATGACTATTCTAAAGGAGGTCAGAAGGCCAACCAAAAGGGCTTGCTATGCAGCTAAATAGAAATGTTTTATCTACTACTGTGCATCCTTAAACATCAACCCTTCTTCACCAACAGTACTAAGAGTCTGTTACTTGTTACCCTTACAAAAGGCACATTTGGCATATACCTCAATACGCCTACATTTAGTAGCCATCGTAACATACTTAGAAAACGTGAAGCACCAATCGCTTTTCCATATTCCTGTGGTCAAAGCCTTTATGAAAGGAGTAAAACGAGTCATTCTACCATGTACACCTCCAGTACCTGCGTAGAACCAGAACATTGTCCTCACACGACTTATGAGGCCACCATTTGAACCACTACATAACTGTCAAATACGATTTTTAACATGGTAGGTGGCCTTCCTTGTAGCAGTAACATCTCCAAGAAGGGTTAGTGCAATACATGCGCTCACTGTGGAAGAACCATATTTCCAAATGTTCCCAGACCAAGTGCATTTACGCACAAACCCAAAGTTCTTACCTAAAGCAGATCTCCTTTCCATTTAGATCAACATTTAAAGTTACTGGTTTTATTTCCAAAACTAGAGACCTTCGCAGAGTGTGCTTTATGTACAATTGATGTTAAATGGGCACTTCTGTACTACTTTGATTCTACAAAACCTTTCTGGAAAATACAACAAATTTTTGTTTGTTTCAAATCCATATAAAGGAAAGGCTATTTCAAAATCAGGAATAGCAAGATGTATTGTCAAATGTATCTAAATGTGTGCTAGAGCAAAATGAACATTATCAACGATGCTGAGGGCTCGTTCGACAAGGAAGGAAGGAGCAACCATGACCTTTTGCGGAATTATCCCTCTTAGTGACATTTGCAACGCAGCAACATGCATGAACCCATGTACATCTCCAAAACATTATAGTGTGGATGTTCAAGCAAGACAATAAGCTTTAGTTGGACAAACCATTCTCCAGACATTATTTCAAACAAATGCCCATCTCTTGCCTAAAGCCACTGCAAGAGGGGTACTGCTTTACAATCTATGCATAGCATGTGTATCTGCAGCCAACACGTGCTACGAATGGTGTATGTTACTTACCCTGTAAGCATCTATAATAGCGTATAGTGCTGCAGATTCACATGCACCCTCCCGCATCCCCGGCTGGTATTAGATGGTGCAAAAAATATACACAAATGCAGCATGTTCAACAGCAAATGCTAACTTAGCAGGCTATATCCTCCCTCTTATATGGCAAGGTGAAAAAAAACATTATTTAACCAAGGAGACTTTGAACATGCGCAAAACCTCGAGGGGGGGAGAAATAACACCGATCATATAAAACTTTCTTGAGGAAAAACAACTTGCAGAAGTATGCATAGTATGTGAATCTGCAGCACTACACGCTACACATAGATGTTTACAGAGCAAGTAACATACTCCTTTTCCCCATCATTCCAAAGATATTAAACATGAAGAAGCTACTCTTTTCCGATCAGGACTGACTGCTTAAAAGGTATTTTGAGGAATCCCCAGTACTAGCCTATGAAAGGGGTGCAGCAGTGAAAAACAAATTTAGCTGTTTGTCACTGCCAGGACATGTAATGCTTAAAGGTACATGTCCTACCTTTTAGTCATACAGCCCTTAGGGTCACATAGGCCATACAGCCCTTAGGGTCACATAGGCCCTACTTTAGAGGGTGACATATGTGTAATAAAAGGATAGCGTAAGGCTTGGCAAGTGGTTTTAAATGCCAAGTCAAAGTGGCAGCAAACTGCACACACAGGCCCTGCAATGGCAGGCCTGAAAGGCTACTTGTGTGGGGGCACAACCAGTAGTGCAGTTCCACTAGTAGCATTTAGATTGTAGGCCCTGGGTATATGGTATACCACTTTACAAGGGACTTACAGGTAACCTAAATATACTAATCAAATAACACCAACATCAACATGTTTCAGGGAGAAGTGCATGCACTTAGCACAGAGTCCTAAGGCCAACAAAAAGATAAAGCAAAAATGGGAGGCAAAAGGCAAAACGTTGTGGGAAAGACCACCCTAAGGAGGACGGGTCTAAGACATTTCCATATTTTTTTTATTTATGCATTAACATAATGTTTTGAAATGGTATAGTGTTTCCTGTTCTGCATTCTAAAAAGGAAAAACACAGAAATAACCCTGCTGTGCAAAATGCTTGTGTGTGGGAACAAGACTGCATTTTGTCAGTGCACCATCTTGAGGGAAAATCAGGGACATCACAAGCAAATTTGTCGGCTGCTTCATTAATGTACTGCAAACTTTGCTATAGCAGTTTATTAGTGCTTTGTGCACCTGGGGCCACACTTGCCTGCATTCTTCATGTACATCACTCTCCCATTGCTCTCATGTTGTGGGTACCTTCTTCAACTTTCCTTTTTCTGGCCATTGATGTGGATTGGGACCGTCTTTGCTTGTGCTTGGCAATTTCCTTTTCTAGGTAATGTACTTTTTTTCTAGATTTTGCTGTTTCTCTTTCCTAAGTTCTGGTAGCTTCTACCTTAGCACTCCTGTTTTAGGAAATGTTGGTCTTGTGACCAACCGTTCAGCCGCGAACTCCTTTAACCCTTGTTTCTGAAGGTAACGCAAAATAGTACTGGTGTGAAACAGAGGACTTTTAAGTAAGCAAGAAACAAGGGTAGAAGACAGTCCTCATGGGAGGTTACAAATGAAGACAAGGCGGTACTAAGGAGGGACTACATGAGAACAAATGAGAAGCCAGCATTTACGGAGGGCAATGACATAAGCCAGTGACAAATATGGGCGGCGAGTGGGCGGGGCTTCAAGTGCATACTCCAATACAGCATGCTGCAGAGCAGCGCATGCGCTGCCCAGGCTCAACCTAAAAAGTCACCCAGCCACATGTTCATTTAGAGTAGGTGGGTCGCAAATGTTTGGGGGTTGTGGTTCTAAAAAGTTTGGAAAACACTGCCCTAGAGAGTGGATTTTGAAGTGAGTGTCAGCTGTCAATAGGTTCCCTGCTGCCTGCTTTCAGAATGTCTGAAGAATAGTAAATTCTCACACCAGTATGTGAAAGATCTCTCTTCTTGGAACATATTTCAGGTAGTTTGGTTAGGATCCTCTGTCTCTCTCTTGTTAAGTACATTTGGTGCAGAGATTTAGATGGGATGAAGTGAGACACAGCAGAAAAATGTACCTCACTTTAATACATCTTGCTATTCCTTCTTAGTAATGCGCCCAATATGCTGCTCAGCTAGGTTCACACTTTGATGTGCAACTTTCTAGGCAGACTTACAGTGTGATGTGGTTCTGTCACAATCTTCAGAAACTCTGATATTTGGTTGCCACATTAAGTAAGGTTTTAGTGGGAATTTCGGTGATCCAAGGTATTCATACTAATGTATGAGATGTAGTCATAGTTTCTGGATTTTATTGATGTTGAGAGTGGGACTGAATTCAGATATGGCTGTGCAAAAGAAGTAATGTTGTCACATATTGTAAGCACTATAGCTGAATGTCTCTATGAAATCAAGGGCAATCCATTCCGCAATTACATTAAACAAAAAACAACTTTACAGAGCTCTGGTTGTTGGTTACTGTCTCCAATCAGTCCACAGTGTGGAACTGTGGCTCTAACGGGACAGTAATGAACGTGTGAGTCTCTGGACTGTCTTATATTTTTCAATAACTGAATCCAATTAATTCTGGAGTGACTTGTTTGAATGTAGAAACCTAGTCTGATGTAATGGATCCCACTGCAGTAGATAGTAATACAACTTTTAAAAATGACGGTAAAAAAGCCTAATTTTTAGGAGGTACTCAAGGTTAAAGCAATTCTAAATGTGCCATAAATTTTAAATATGAAATGCAAACAGGTGTTTCTCTTTGGAATTGTTTTGCCTCTAATCAATTTAAATTGGTTAAACATGCAGAATTACAAAGAAAGAACAAGATATAACCAGTCTTCAGAGTGAGTTGGATTCGTTGAAGAATTTGCTTGAACAACAGAGGACTAAAAACAATGTAAGTACCTTTTAGTAAACGGATACTATGAACCTTTGTGACAACACTTTGGTTTAAAAAATTTATTGAAAATAGAATCAACGTTTTGTTGAATTCCCTTCCTAAATATGTATTTATTGAGGTATTTATGCTTTGAGTTTCTGGTATTAAAATATGAAACCGTTTCTGACCCATGTGAATTACTACCCTTAGAAAAATTCTATTTCTTATAGTGGTGGACCAGAGACTAAGTTATAAAAAGAGAGAATAAAGTTACTCCTTAAGTACTTATTTGTTCACTTATTTCACAGTGCGACGTTTACTAAAAAATAACCCAAATGGAGTTACCATATTTTGCAAATTTTTAGTCTTTTATTTGTCAAATCTATACTTCATTTATTATGGGGCTCTGATCAAGGCTTTTGAGTCCGAATTTCATACTAGATATTTGTACACCTTCATTCGCTGTTTCATTTTAAGATCATTTATTATAATAAAACACCCACTTTTAAATACATCTCAATGAAAATGTATGTTGAAAGGAACAATATCCAAGACTTTTAACGTAGTACTTCATAGCTAGCCAGTTTCTGTTGCGGCTGTTTTAGTTTGACATTTTTTTAAATTCTACTTTGGGCCACCTTGTGTTGGGCCCTTCCGGCTTCTGAACATAATTCCAGTAGTGTGCTCACAGTAACTTACGTTCAGAAGGACTGCATGACCTGTTCTAGATATCTAAATTCCTGTTTTTGTGGGCCCTCAGCAGTAACTTCCAACTATATAGTTTGAGGGGTAAGTTGGGATCTTGGAGGATAGGTAGGCACCCAGGAGTTGGGCACAGGGGGCCGTGGGGCGCCGGGTGCAGGGGTGTCTTTTGAGGTCGGGAAATCCTACCCCCCTGCTGGTTGCGGTCGGAGGGGTCCTTTGTCCCGAGGCTGCAGGCGTCGTCTGAGTCGTCGAGGAGGGTCTTTGGGCACTGGACTTCGGGTCTAGATGCTATTCCGGGTGCATCTTTCACTGCAAGATAGCACCTGAAAGATGTCACTTGACTTTTTGACCTAGCCAGTTAGGCAACAAAGATTGAATGAAAGTATCAAGATGGTCCTGGGGTAAGTTGTAGCAGAGGTACCAGTGTTAAGGCCAAATCTAAATGGGTGTTCCTATCCAGAAGACCTGCATCTACGAAGGGGAAGAGGGTCCATGCCCAAGGTTCAGCTCTGGCTCCACACCTGTTCAATTTGTACTTCCTCCCTTTAGTTCAGTCTCTGGGGGAAATGACAACTATGTTACAAATGTTTGGTCTGCTGAGTTGTGGATGTCACCTCTACCATCAACCTCAGCAGAGAGCCTCTGAGTCACAATTGATAGTGATCTCTCTTTGAAGTCACGGATTGGGTCTGTAGTTTCCACATGTTTTTTCCAGCTTCGGAAGATCAGGAAAATTAGTAGATACCTAACTTTTGAAGCTCTTGTTAAGGTTGTTCTTTTTATGGGCACATTGACTATGTAAACTCGCTCTACTTCGGCCTTCCAGTTCACTTAACAAGAAGATTGCAAATGGTATGAAAGCAGCCAGACTGATCTGCAGAGTTGGTGCCACATCACTCCTCTAATGAGGAAGCTGCACTGGCTGCCAGTAACACAACGCAGTGTTTTTAAGATTGGATGCCTCATTTTTACATCCCTACATGGCCCCTGCCCGGAATTTGTCTCTATTCTCATCCACAGATATACCCCTGCCTGGAACCTGAGGTAATCCCATCTAAACCTCCTGGCCATTCCCACCTTTAAAAGGAAAAGACTAGATGGATCTAGATTTGCTGTTCTGGGCCCTCGTTTTGAAACTCACTCCCTTCAAACATCAGATCCTCATCGTGTTACCTTCAATTTAGGAGGCTTCTATAAACGAGGTTGTTCTCCCAGCTTTTGAATGAATCAGTGAGCCGCAGGATATTCCCTACAACTAGCGCCAAGAAACTGTATGGTGTACTTGCTCTCTACAAATATTTTTAACATAACATAAATTATCTCTGCTATCATAAACCTGAAACTCTAGGGAAGGGGTTGGGAATGGGGGAGGGTAGAAGAATGGTGCGTCAACTTGGGTTTGGTCTTTTGGAGCTCACCACAGGATCTCTTCCCTTACCTTGTGGGAAGTTTTGTCCCTGGTAGTTTGGGGGTCTGAGTCTTGTGACCACAAGGACATGCAATGCATCGGGCACCACAAGCTGAACCGGGGGACCCACTGGTCACAGGATCCATAATTCTGCTGCCTTATGAAACCACAATGCTATACTATGCCCTCCTACACTATGGATTTGACTTTGGAAATGGGACCAGGTCTACTGAAGAACCAACACACTGTCATTAGCATCCTCAACAGGCTGTCGTAAATAGTCCCTATGAAGAACAGCATGTGAGTTAGAATTGAAAAGAGATTGCTGCAGTTGGTTAAATGTAAGTTTAAAAGTGGTATACACATCTGTCGTAGTGAGCAGCCGGAGCAGCCAGTCATAGAGGCATAGGTAGATGTGCATAACCCTTGATGCAGAAAGCCTACTGGCTTTGCTGTCACCTTTTTGTAGACCTGGGCACCAAGGTCAGCTTGAAACGGTGCAGGTTGTATTTACAAAAAACTTTCTGCGAGGAGACCAAAGAGGGATATGTAAATGCAAGTCCAATACTATGTCCGTCCTGCTTAGATCCTACAGACTTTTTTTCCAAGATCTCAATTTCGAATAATTCCTTGGAGAGGCGATTTTCACTATTATGCTAATTTAAATTTTTCTGGATCATGGGAAATAACTGAGAATAAATGCCCACTTCTGGTCAGCTCAAGGAACATGCACAATACAGCCTGAATCCAACAGTTTCTGCTTTCCACCGAATGCTCCCGAGATGCTGAATGAAAATAGAGTATTTGAGGATAAGGTGTAGTTGAAATGAAGCTGCGACTCTAATAAGGCCCATGGGTTGCAGTTAAGGCCATGTAGGTGGGTCGATGGGTGTACTGAAGACAACTTATCCAGGATCTCGGGTAGAGAGTAACTACAGCTGCCTTTGCTAAGACCTTTTTCAAAACTTTGTTATTTTGATACTAGAGGATTTGTCCTAGCATTCTGCCTCTTGTGTACTATAGAGACACTTAAAAGGAACTTGATCTGTTAAAGATGGAAGCATAAGGCCACAGTACAGTTTCACCAACAAGTTTTGTTATTAAGACAACCAAAGACTTTCACATAATGACATTGAATCTCCATTTGGGCAGCTATTCATTGGCTTTTCATTGAACTAGCACAATAAGACTGGGCTGCGTACATCCAGTCCTGACTTGTATCCCTGGCCTCGTATCCCCATTATAAAGGCTAGACGTTAGCGGCAGTGACATTGTCTGCCTTCTTTAATTCTGGACACAGATGTATGTCCAGTTATTGACGGGGACCGTTAGGCAGTAGTAGAGTCCTAAGTTCTTATTGGGACAGGGTTAACTCATTGAGGTAGGAAAGTTTGACATCCTTGTTTAACACTCCAATGTTAATGTTAATTGTGACTTGTAGAGCGTTTAAAACCAGCAGGTCTCTAAGTGCTGTGAAAAGAGTAGCTACAGTCCCCCTGGGTGTGTGTGTGTGTGTAACCCCTGACTGAACTGTGTTATGCTCAAGCATCTGGGACGAGGAGACTCTTCAGTTTCTTCCTAAATGGCAGGAGGGCTCTTTCGGTGCGAAGAAGCCATGGCAGCCTATTTCATAGTTTGAGGATGAGGAAGGAGAAAGCTTGCCCTCCTTTAGTCTTGTAGTTAAAACGTGCGCAGGTTAGTTGGTCCCCCGTGGAAGATCTTAGGTTGGGACGAGGAGACTCTTCAGTTTCTTCCTAAATGGCAGGAGGGCTCTTTCGGTGCGAAGAAGCCATGGCAGCCTATTTCATAGTTTGAGGATGAGGAAGGAGAAAGCTTGCCCTCCTTTAGTCTTGTAGTTAAAACGTGGGCAGGTTAGTTGGTCCCCCGTGGAAGATCTTAGGTTGCCCCGGGGACGTATCTTGGGGCCTCTCCTATTCCATTTCAGTGTTTTTTTGGCACTTCAAAGGGATTTCGGAAAAGAATTGTGTATGAAGGAAGCTGCGAGTTGTGTGGTACCCTAAAGCATAGAAGGGACCTTGGAGTTGGCTTAAAAAAGTACCTGATTAATAAATATGCACAGGAAAAAAAAGCAAAATTTAAATTTCGACAACTCTGTAAATGTGAAGGAATTTGAAGGTGAAAGCGAAACATTAATTTAGTACCCTCCGCTTGAATTGTGGGAGCAGTGCAAGTACAGCTAAAACAATAGCATGCACGTTTGTTGGCCTCTTTTGAAGGACAAGTTTGCGCTAACAAGATGCAATAGGAACAGAAAAGACAAATTGATATTATAGTCCACAATATTGTTATGTCTTTTAGTATAAAACCAAATTTTTAAAAAGCACCAACCTTTCCAATAAATTTTCACTTTCGATTTTTGTGATTCACAAAAAATATTTTCTCATTTGTGTATTTGTTTAAAGTTTTCTTGTTTCTGTAGCTTTGTGTCGTTGTTTAATGGTTACATGGTAGAAATTGGTTGGGCAGCGGTTCCTTGCTTGGAATAGTGATTCAGAGAAGGTTCACAGCAGTCCCAAGGTTAAGAACCACTGTACCAGGTCCTTGAAAAGAGCCTGTTAAGAGACAGAAATGTGCGAGTCCGCGCTAGATCTGTTGGACTGTCCAGATAGGCATCTCTATAAGCTAGTAGTTAGAGCTGAAAGTTAGTCGAAATCTTTGTGTTGAAGCTGAGGACCACCATAAGCAGAGGATTATGTGCAAAAGACTCATCCGATCATCAAAGCTAAAGTAAACTCAGATGCTTCCTCCTGTATGAATGTGTCCTAGGTTTCTGTCCAATTCGAAATTTTTGCTACACACATATCGTTCTGTTGCCCAGCCCAGACGTTTGGAGGAAGAAGCAGTATCCGTACTACAAGATTCTAATTTGTTCACTAGCTCTCCATGCAGTCTCTGCAACTTACCGTTCTTTGTGGGATATATTCCATTTGCCGGTACTTACTCAATTTAATGGCCCCTCTTTACATTTATTAAAAGGGCAGTCGTTTTTCATCAGATCGACTAGCAGCTTTAATTATTCAGTACTCTATATCTTTTCTCCAGCAGAAGGGTAGAAGAGTGACAGCATTCCAAACTGGTAGATAAGGTCTCCACAATTAGCTACACTACAATCCGAGGATAGCAAAATGTGAGATTCAGAAAGAATCTCAATTCCCAACCCCCCCAGCACCCCCCCCCCAGAACCAACCTGTGACCTCAAACACATACCCATCAAACAGCAGCAGGACTATAATACTCTTGGATAGCTGTAAAATAAAACAACATTGATACCTGTCTATTAAAGATAAACACTTGGGCTCCTGTAGGTGTCTCTTTCTGGGTTCCCTTCCTCAGGATGATGACTTATCAATTTGGCTTCAAATCTCAATGTCTCGGTCCTAGTGGATACTATTTTCTTTCTGAATGAGTTTTTACTCATTATGTGTTGACTTTTATTTTCAATGTGTGTTTGGTGGCTGTTCTTTACATTGTGCATGCTTTCTTTCTCCTTCTCAAAAGTGCAATCAAATTGCTGGATTATTATTGCATAATAAACTAGTGTGCATTTGTAAACACAGTTGAGTAGCATTGAACCCTAAAATCCAAATAATTTACCAATTCGCTTTGGCTCTCAAATGAGACAAACATTTGTGAATAGCTTGCTTTAATACCATGCTGTTTACACTGTTAAGTAGTTCTTTGAACAATCAACAGACAGTAACATGCATTTAAATGCAAATTACTGAGTGTCATGCACATTTATTTGAGAACTAAGGAATATTGGGATGAACTGAAATGATTCTTTTTAAAAATGATTAGGACCTACGAATGAAAAACTGGCAAGCCATGGAAGCATTGGCATCAACTGAAAAAAGGCTGCAGGAGAAAGTGAACAGCACTGCAAAGGTTGTAATGCAAACTTTTAGAACCAGTGTATTAAACTGGAATTAAATCTGGAATACATTGATGACCAGACTTAATCATCTACCTTGTTCTGCAAATCCAGATTAGATATGCATTTGTTGAGCATATGCACACTCTTCTGCTACTTGTCAGGATGCCTTATCTGTTTCTTCTCTTTGGTCTGCTTTCCTTTGTTGCATGGCTTGGTGTTTTTGCCCTATTTCGCATCTTTCTCTTTTACCTAGTCATTTTTTACATGCAGCTACAAAAGTCATTGTAACCTTTATGCTTAAATTTGCAGTTATCCATTCATTGCTTCACATTGACCAAATGCTTGCTTCATCAGGTTTTCTGTTTTTGTTGTGATAATTTTAATTTCTATTATTGTTTGTGATATCATCACATTTCTAAGGACAGCGTGTAGCAAACCTTTTCAAAGTTTTAGAAGTTGTCTAATGTATACTATTTATTCTTAATGAAATGATGAAATGGAATCCCGTATGAAACCAAATATTTTAATGGATACCCTTACCATTCCCTCTTCAGATTATGCCTTTGACTAGACCGGTCATCTATTTATTTGTTGTTGCTAAGTGCCACCACTTATGCTATGTAGTGTTTTGCAATGCTGCTCGAATGTGACAACATACAGATATAACAAGCAGTTCTCTGCCTCACCCCGTCTGGTTTTTTTTCCTGTGCCCGGATGTTGGGTCACAAGAATGCACTAGGAGCTAGAGCCAAGGTCACCCAAGTTCAAATTCCATTTGTTTATTTTTCAATCCACATGTGCAGAAAGTGCAAGATGATGATATCAAAACCTAAGACTCATGTCACCTGTATGTAGCATTTTTGAGTGTGTAGTGAGACTGCCGCAAATATATTGTTTGCCTCAAGATGACTTTGATGGATCAGCACACTAAAGGAAAGAAAGTAATGGCTCCAGTTGCAGTCATTCCTTTTAATAAAGAGGAAAACCAAAACACACTCTAGGCAGTCTTCATGAGCTGGTGATGCCCTTGGGCTTTTTTTGGGAAATTACTTTGGTAAAACATTTCAGATTTGACATTCACAAAGAGAGGAACTTAGCCCCAGTACCAGTAGTGCCATCTAGGGAACAGTTAAACTAATTTAAAGGAATGGTCATTTGTAATATGACACTAATGAGGAAGGAATCGATCTCTCCAGAACCAAAGCATGTTTCACTGTCTTGGCTCGTGATTTTAATCCTGCTAATCCTGGAATATTCTGCACACTTATGTCTTACCATTTATTAGCTCATGGAAACATTCCCCCAGGTACTGTAAAAACAGCTATTGGGTACCTGGGTTAGGGAGCTCTGAGTAGACCAAACTGTTCTGCATCCCCATTTCGTGTGGATTACTACATATTATCAATGCTCATAGTGTCATGTGATCTGTGGCTTTTAGAAGTTCTACCGCCTCCTCAGAAAGTCGATGTAGGCTCTTCTGAGTCAGAGAAGTCGTAAAATATTGGTAGTATTGGTGTTAATTTTGCAGAAACCCCACCCCATTACACTGACAATAGAGATGAGAAGTTGCTGAAGCATTTCAGGAGCTCAGAATACGAGTGCTGTAGACACTTCACCTGAAGATGTAAGATGTTAACAACTCTTACATTGTGTTTCTAATTAGAACATTTTCCACTTAGGGTTGAAGTCACTATCGATCCAAGAGGATGATATGTATGAGAAGTTACCTGACATTTTCCATAAATGACCATAGGATAAGACTTCTTTCCTACTGGAAGTATTTAGGAATACTATTATAGGTATGTAGTTGGCCTAACGGCTAGGGCGCTCGACCTCTGACCTGGGGATCTGGGTTCAAGTCTCGGTAACGACGCCAAAACCTCCTGTGATTCTGGGCAAATCACTTAATCTCCCTGTGCCTAAAATGAATGTGTGTCCTCATGTAATGTAACTGGTGCTATATAAAGCGCTCTGATGCCCGATTCGGGTCGGGTCTAGTTTGCGCTATATAAAACTCTGCAACAAAAAAAAAGTAATCTTGAAACTGGAGTTGCAAAAAATATAGGCCAATGGTAGGAATCCATTTATCTGACAAATATTCTTGTTTTGGGCCCCCTGGAAGTCGATTCGACTTATGCCAGAGCAAGACCTATTGCTGCTCCAACCTTGTTCTCCCAATATGCGTCCAAAAGACTGGGTGCTACGATGCGTATTATAGCTACTTCAGACTTGTTGGCTTTAAAGTCAGTAAATGTCATCAGGAATTTGACCATCTATAATTATACATTGTGAAATTGCTGGAGAGGGAAGTGGGTCATTTGCTTGATAAGCAGGTGGTTACCTTGAGACAATTGGTAATTCAAGGTACATATTTTCACACTCATACACAGTCAAGCCTTGAATCATTTCAGTCTGGCGAGGCAGAAATCTCCCTCCTGGACTATTAAAGGTTGTCTGTTTTTTTTTGCTGGAGGTCCAGCCCAAAATGTGTATATGCCTCTCAGTGTAGTTTTCTAAAGTGAACCATGTGTTGTGAACAATTATAAAGTGAGTGCACTGCAAGCTCTTTGCAGCTATCTATTACATCTCATAATCATTTTACTGCCCAACAATAGGTTGCTGTGTCTAGCAGGTGTTAGTCTTTTTGAGGCAGCCTCCATTTTAGAAACCTAGTGACAGAGGACAGACTGAGCAGAAGTCGTCCGCTCAGGGTTTGAGTGCAGTGGCCCCTCCAGGGGAATTTGTAATGATACCCTCTTGAAGCATTTTTTTAACACCATTTTTATGGATTTCTTCCTGGAATGTGAAATTCTGACCTTGGATTCATAAAGGATTTGTAATGTAAATTTAGAGAAGTTGTGTGCGGTGCTGTCAAACAGGCTTGGGTTTATTAGAGGAGTGGACATTATTTTGGCGCTGAATCTCCTATTTTAGTTTTTGACCATGTTAAAGACAATACAGTTTCTTCCCCTCTAACATAGACTTCACTATTTAACAATTAAAATGCATGTGACTTTTGCAGTAGGGGAGATTAGAATGTTTTGTTATATTAATGAATCCAGGTTTCTTGGAGTTATTTCAAACATAATGTAGGTGTCGCCAGAGCTCCATACAGATAGTTAGTGGTGGTTACAGCCTTGATCCTGTCTAGAATAGATTATTGTAGTGGCAGTTTCTAAATATACAGTCACGTCTCCACAACAAATTGCAAGTCCCAAAAACGCAGCAGCTCGACTTCTAATGGACGTCCCGAGACGTCAACGAGTGGCCCGCGCCCTCCCAATTCTACATTGGCTTCCAGTTAAAAGAAGGATAGAATTTAAGGCCCTCTGTATCTCCTTCAAAGCACTACATGGTCTGAGCCCTGAATATTTCGCAGGCAAGTTAAAGTGTCATATTCCAGTGAGGCAGCTGCGCTCTGCCACCTCTGCAAATCTGACAATCCCTAGGGCCAAAACGTCCTCCGGGGGAAGGGGGGTGATAGAAGTTTTATTTCAGATACAGCCAGCACTAAAGACAAAAAGCAATTCACTGGGTTTTCGTTAACTTCTAAAAACTCAGCTTTTTAACAACTAGCCCATCAGAGCATGTTAGTTATCCACTCTGGTTAGTATATCAGGGGGAGCCGTAGCGCCTAGTCCCCTCCAAGTATTAGTGCACGTTATAAATCTAATTTTCATTTCATCCAAGCTACAGACTTCATTGGCAGATTAACCTTTTTATTATCAAGCCCACCAAGTCACAATGGTAACTGACCCGTCTTGGAAGTGCTGGGGAGCCCATTGAGGACATCTTTGAGTTCAGGGCCGCATATATGATACAAGTGTTCATTCCGCAGGCAACTAATTTAATCTTAATAATTGCGGAGGGGCTAGGAGAAAACTGAAGAATCCTGCCCCAACCTCCCGCAGGTTACAGTAGAAATACCATTCTATCGCTGCTGGCACTTGTGGCATTTCCAGACCTCACTGCAGTGTCAGTAAAGGGCAAGCATTCTCCATAAACTTGCTGTTTTCCCAGCATCCCTCCAAGCCTCAAACGAGAATCTGAGAGAAGAGGCGGGCCTGGATTCGGAAGTCTATTGGTGGAGCATAGTGATTAGTGGCCCCCATTATGGTACATTCTCTGTCAGTATTATTTTTATCCATTTGAGATGGAAATGTTATGGTAAACTGCAAATTACGTGGCAAATGCAGTATATTTTATAATTATGCTGCAAATGCTGCAGCTACAGAATTACCTAACTCCACTGACTCTCACTGTGGCCCGTTGTTTCATTATTTTTCATTCAAGAAAGGTAAACAAGGTTTAAACAATTGAGTTCCAATCAGTGTCTGATGTTTGCTGCACTTTGAAGAAAACCATATTTTTAAGCTAGCTACCACAAAATAAACTTGCAATATAAAAAATACATGACCGGTACCATGTGTAAATGGTCCTGTATTGCATGAAGGGGATCTGGTGACATTTACAATCCACTCTGCCTTCGGCCTCGTCGATTGTTTTCACCAGAATTGCTTCGCTCAATGGTACTATTGGACAATATTACAGTTGCCTGTTTTGTGTTCTCTATATGTTTAATACATTTACTGCTCATATCATAATCTTATGTAACTCTAGGCAAGGATGCAAGAAGTGCAGTAAGAAGTAGTCCATCCATGTCAAAATCTTCTTGATACAACCCCTTTTATGCTTAAGAAAGAGCTTGAGCCTCTTCTCTTTGGGCAAATTCTTGTCACTGTTTAGCCTGATAGTTAGGAAATTCGTTGGAATTGTCTCTTTGGGCCACCCCTTAACCTTACAATCTCTAACCCTGTCTCATCTCCCACAGCAATACCTCCATCATCTATCAGTGTGCTTTCCCACCTGCAAACTCCCCCATCTTCCCTTTCTCCCTTGCTGCACCTCTCTTCTCACTTTTTCTCCTCCACACCCACTCCCTGTAAAAGCATTATACACCATTGTAATCCTTTGGAGCTACTTTCATTTTTGTATACGTCCCAGTAAAAGACTGCTTCACTCTTGCCAAGATTTCTCATTTCCTCACCCCCACCCCACCCCCAGCTATATTGTCATTGATTAAGCCAAAAATACAAGTTGCGGGATCATGATATAAGAGGCAAGAAAAAGCAAAGACCATCTGAACCATGATAAAAAAACATTCATCAAGGATTAGCAGAGGCGTAACGTTCCTCAAGGATCAAATTGGTTCTTGAGCCTCGTTTTGCTGTTGGCATCCAAAGAAAAGTGAACAACATGTTTTAGAACAAGTGTTGCTTATATTCTGTAATTACCTTCAGTTTTGGTGTAAACAGAACTCTCCATCAACATAAATTGTCTCCAAATCTGGCCATGGACGCCCTCCTCCTCTATTCTTTGACTGCACTCAAAGAATCATGTCGCTCACGCTCATTTGGTCTCTCTAACAAAGATCTATGTGGCGTGCTTATAGCTTGTTTTCAATATTGCCAAGCATCCATGGAAAATGTTGTTCCTTCATTATATAGTTTATTTGTGGTTAAGGAAGCCAGTACGTTTTATGGCGTGTGTTTTGATATCGATACACCTCCCTCAAAACCGACACTTTTACCTACGACTGGAAACGTGCAGAAGTCAAGCCCCTTCTCAAGAAACCCTCAACTACCAACCCATCTAAATCCTCCTCTTCGCGGCCAAGGCCACTAAGAAGACAGTCAACGCCCAATTAATTAAATGAATCAAAGAGAACTCCATCCTCGACCCCCCCCCCTAATCCGGATTCTGCAGCAACCACAGCACCGAGACCACCCTACTCGCCGCCACAGACTGCATCTGCTCCCTCCTCGACCAAAGCCACACCGCGGCCCGGGTCCTACTTGACCTCTTTGCAGCTTTCGACACCGTCGCCCCCCGCACTCAGCGCCAGACTCCATGATGCCGGCATACAGGGACCCGCCCTCGAATAGCTCTGGTCCTTCCTCACCGGTAGAACACAGGATCACCCTGGATCATTTCTCAGCCCATCGCTCTTAAACATCTACATGGCCCCCTTAGCTGCCATCGTCAGACAGCACGGACACAACATAGTCTCTGATGCTGACGACACTCAGCTCATCCTCTCCCTCACCAAGGATCCAGTCACCACCAGACTCTGCTTCCAGGAAGGAATGAAGGACGTCGCATCATGGATGAGCTGCAGCTGCCCGAAGGTCAACTCTCAAAATACAGAGGTCCTTGTCCTCTGACCCTCTCCCACGAGAGAAGGGGCATATTTCCTCTTCAATTTCATATGCTTTTTCTTGGAATTACTTGAAGATTTCGACTGAAACGATGATCTGCCATGGGAACGACTTTGGGAGCATGATCTTCTATTCGGTTTCGATTGGCCACATTGGGGAGTCTTCTTGTGTTTGCAATGTAACGATTGACCTTGCATTTCCTTCGGTTTCATCTGGGAACAGAACAGTCGTCACAAGGCTTGGTGCCGTGATTAGACCCCCAGACACCATAAGCATACTTTGTGAGGGCCCATCACAGACTAGGGTTTGTGACAGTCCCTATATGGTTTGAACCCGGTCGTCTTACTTCATTGCCTAGAGTTTAGTTGATTTTTAATGAGTGAAAGAGCTATTAACCTGGTTTACCTTGGGTCTTTCTTCACTTGCTGGACAATTGTACCAACATTTTTTGTCCTTACGTTGGCTACAATCGGGGTGTTCAGTTTTGTCAACGCCAGACCCCTCCACCAGTCCAGAAAACCTTTCAGCTGTTTTGTAACCCAGGCCACCATCCACAAAGACCATGACCAGGACAGCAGAAACCATGTGCTTCTCAGCCCCCTCCGTCCCCAATCCCTCTTGTATCTGTGCCTCAAAACTGCTTTTGAGTGTCACAGGTACCCTGTTGGCTGCAGGATCTGATATTTCCTCCAAGGGTGGTAGTCCATCACAGTGAAAAGCGGGTGTCTAGACCTGATCCTTTCTTGCAGGGTTATCTCCCAACATTGTGTCTTCTTCCGCCTGTTTTTCTGACCTTTGTGTTGGCTTTAGGACTCTGGGCACTTTACCACTGCTAATCAGTGCTAAAATGCATATGCTCTCGCTCTAAACAGGGTATAATTGGTTTACATCTGTTTGGAATTTTTAATATACTTTTTACGTCCCTTTTAAATTGGTATCTTATATATCCAGGGCCTGTAAATGAAATGCTACTAGTATACCTGCGTTGTTAGATACAATAGAGCCACCCAATATTCCCAAAGGGACTGGGTATTATCAATAACAATTAAACAGGTGTCCCTGAAGGAATTATTTCAATTCTATTCAATAAATTAATAATATTGCCACAAGAGTGGTCAATCATTTAAACTTGAGCAAGGAAAGAAACAGATTTAAACTGTTTTTTATTACGCAAAATTATTTCTTTTTTGTTTTTTGGATCTTTTTTCTTTTTTGATACACAAATCTAAAATATGGCAACAGAAATACTACTGTACAAGCAAAAAAATATATTTTCACAGTAGTATCAGGCAACTTTTGCTATATACATGAAAAAATGAATATCATGTCAAAAAACAGTACTTTGCAATGATCCAATTATTTGATACTCAAACTGACAGTAGTCAGCAAAACGTTGCCAGGCGTCGACGTTTCGGTCCTTAATTGGTTAAAACAATCCATAGGACCATCTTCAGGACCATACGCTGCACATATTAATCCAAGACCTCCAGCCGGAAGTCACAAGGTTATGCACTGCAAAAACCTACTGTCCAAAAATATAGATGTTATCTTCCAAAATTCGAATACAAACTCCAATGATTCATGTATTATGTGGAAATCAATGTAGACCAAGAGCGAGATGTAGGCATTAGTCCAAAACACTCGCAACACTTAGTGGCGTTGGTCAAGGATCCGTCGATCACTCCGTATCGGTATACCTGCAGCATTTGTTGGTACCACCCACAGAAGTAGCCTTTCAAGCCTGTCTCAGGAACTGCCACTGTGCTAAAGTAACTTATTGTGCCTGAATCCATAGTTTACTGTCATTTTGAGTTGGCATTCAAAACTACTTGCTAAGCCTTAAACAACTCTCTTATTACACATAGGACAACCCTAAGGTGGGCTCTTGGTAGCCCTATGGACAGGGTGCTTGTGTAAGTGAAAGGTAGGACATTTGCCTTTGGGTGGCATGTCCTGGTAGTGACTAACAGATTCATTTTTGTTTCTCAATGCTGTGAGGGCTACTCCTCTCATAGGCTAGCATTGTGAATTCCCGTATATAATTTTAAGTGGTATTTCAAGATCAGAAAGGAGTGGCGTTGTTATGTTTGGAATAGTGGTGAAAAATCTTCTTACTGGTGTGGTGGAATTTTACATTACTATTTTAGAAATGCCACTTTTAGAAAATGGTACAAAAGGGGGCATTTCTTTGTGCTTATGGATCTTTGTGCTTTGCAGCCTGACTCCAGTACATGTCTGAGCTGGGGTGGTAGCTACACTTGGTGCATACTTTCCAGACATCCACAACTTAGGAAGGGCTGGGTGTGGCTGGGGATGCATCTGCCTTCATCTGCATACTGATAGCCTTCCTGGGCAGGGAGAGGGAGAAGTTGTTCACATTTTACATTTTTATAGGTTGTGTCCTGCCCTCACTTAAAGGGCATGTTTACCCCTACTGATTGTCTGGAGCCAGGTCTGGGTTAAAAGGGATGGTTGCGCACTTCTAAGGGTTCCTTCGAAGTCACCCCTTCATCATGGACAATTTTGAGTCTAAATATAGGGGCTCTGAATCCATACTTTTAGACACTGCGTGGACTTGCAACTAGACGCTGCTGTCTCTACAAACTGCACATTGCCAGAGGACTGCCATGCTGCTAGAAGGAACCACCATTGGACTACTAGTTTTTAGGTCTCGCCTGTCGATGCGCATGCGCATCGAGCAAGCAAGACTATGGGGGCTTATCCACTCTTTATCCAACTTGCAAGGAATCGTGGCGATTCCTTGCAGTGCCCGTGACTTTTAAGCTCAATGCGCATGCGCATTGAGCTTAAAAGCGCGTGCACATCAGTTCCCTCAGCCGCACTCCAGGCCCCTGCTGCTTTCACACCCCCTCCCCGCTCCGCCCCCTCCCCTGCCCGGCGTCTGTTCGCCGTCTGTTCCCTCAGCCGTCTGTACCCTGCTGCTTAACACCCTCTCCCCCGCTCCGCCCCCTCCCCGCCATGTCGCATTTCTCCTCCCCCCTACCCACAGCAATGCCCTCCTAACAACACACAGTGCTCCCTGATGCAATGTACTTATCTTTACTGAACACTGAGCAATTTCTCCTTTCTAATGCCAAGTGGGCCACGCCCCTTGAATTCCGTCTCTTTCCCCCACAACCTGTGAGCCGTGTTTGTGAATCCACAACCTTCCCTTTGAAGGCACGCCCTCTATTTCTCTGAAAACGGTCATCTTTTCGGTCTCACAACTTGTTTCTGAGCAATTTCTCCTCCAATGCCAAGTGGGCCACGCCCCTTGAATTCCGTCTCTTTCCCCCACAACATGTGAGCCGTGTTTGTGAATCCACAACCTTCCCTTTGAAGGCACGCCCTCTATTTCTCTGAAAACGGTCATCTTTTCGGTCTCACAACTTGTTTCTGAGCAATTTCTCCTCCAATGCCAAGTGGGCCACGCCCCTTGAATTCCGTCTCTTTACCCCACAACCTGTGAGCCGTGTTTGTGAATCCACAACCTTCCCTTTGAAGGCACGCCCTCTATTTCTCTGAAAACGGTCATCTTTTCGGTCTCACAACTTGTTTCCTGGACTCGCCCCCGGCCTGTCTCCGTCTCCGGGAATTATTTTTACTGTCGAGGTATGTGGAAGTTTCTATGGTTTTCTGTGACGCGAGGTTCTTTTGGAGCGCTTCCGAGGGAGCCATGCATGCCCTCACCCTCACTCACCCTCAACCCCTCACCCACCCTCAACCCCTCACCCACCCTCAACCCCTCACCCTCAAACCCTCAATCTCACTCATCCTCACTCACCCTCAACCCCTCACCCTCACTCACCCTCAACCCCTCACCCTCAACCCCTCACCCTCACTCACCCTCAACCCCTCACCCTCACTCACCCTCACCCTCACTCACCCTCACCCTCACTCACCCTCAACCCCTCACCCTCAACCCCTCACCCTCACTCACCCTCAACCCCTCACCCTCACTCACCCTCAACCCCTCACCCTCACTCACCCTCAACCCCTCACCCTCACCCTCACCCTCTCACCCTCACTCACCCTCAACCCCTCACCCTCACTCACCCTCACCCTCACTCACCCTCACCCTCACTCACCCTCACCCTCAACCCCTCACCCTCACTCACCCTCAACCCCTCACCCTCACCCTCAACCCCTCACCCTCACTCACCCTCAACCCCTCACCCTCACTCACCCTCAACCCCTCACCCTCACTCACCCTCAACCCCTCACCCACCCTCACTCTCACTCATCCTCACTCACCCTCAACCCCTCACCCTCACTCACCCTCAACCTCACTCACCCTCAACCCCTCACCCTCACTCACCCTCAACCCCTCACCCACCCTCACTCACCCTCAACCCCTCACCCTCAACCCCTCACCCTCACTCACCCTCACTCACCCTCACCCTCACTCACCCTCAACCCCTCACCCTCACTCACCCTCAACCCCTCACCCACCCTCAACCCCTCACCCTCACTCACCCTCACCCACCCTCACCCACCCTCACCCTCACTCACCCTCACTCACCCTCACTCACCCTCAACCCCCCACCCTCACTCACCCTCACTCACCCTCACTCACCCTCACCCTCACTCACCCTCAACCCCTCACCCTCACTCACCCTCAACCCCTCACCCTCACCCTCAACCCCTCACCCTCACCCTCACTCACCCTCAACCCCTCACCCTCACCCTCACTCACCCTCAACCCCTCACCCTCAATCCCTCACTCACTCATCCTGACTCACCCTCAACCCCTCACCCTCACCCTCACTCACCCTCACCCACCCTCAACCCCTCACCCTCACCCTCAACCCCTCACCCTCACTCACCCTCAACCCCTCACCCTCACTCACCCTCACTCACACTCACCCTCACCCTCACTCACCCTCACTCACCCTTACTCACCCTCACCCTCACTCACCCTCACCCACCCTCAACACCTCATCCTCACTCACCCTCACTCACCCTCACCCTCAACCCCTCACCCTCACTCACCCTCAACCCCTCACCCTCACTCACCCTCAACCCCGCACCCTCACTCACCCTCACCCACCCTCACCCTCACTCACCCTCAACCCCTCACCCTCACTCACCCTCACTCACCCTCACCCTCACTCACTCACCCTCACTCACCCTCACTCACTCACCCTCCCTCACTCACTCACTCACCCTCACTCACCCTCACTCACCCTCACTCACTCACCCTCACTCACTCACCCTCACTCACTCACCCTCACTCACCCTCACTCACCCTCACTCACTCACCCTCACTCACCCTCACTCACCCTCACCCACCCTCACCCACCCTCACTCACCCTCAACCCCTCACCCACCCTCAACCCCTCCCCCTCACTCACCCTCACCCTCACTCACCCTCACCCTCACTCACCCTCACTCAGCGCAACCACAGCATCTTCACTAAATATATTTAATAAACTTTAAGCTATTGGCAATATAAAATAAAATCCATTTTATTTACGTATTAATTATTAATTTTTTTTTAAAGCCATTGATTTTTTTTATATCAATACATATAAGTCACATATAAGTCCCTTTAATACAAAACATGTTGCTTTACAAATGCTAGAGGTGTCACATTTACAAAAATTATAACTATTGGCTTTGTAAAGAAGAAAGCTATTAATTTAGCTATTTAGAAAAAACAACACATAAATAAAAAACAAAAAAATAAATAACACCTGTAGCTCAAACTTTACTACTGCGAGACCTATTGCATTTCCAATGCTTGTTTCTTGTGCTGGTGGAACTGCCACTGTGCTAAAGTAACTTATTGTGCAGCCCTGCCTGTTTGCCCCTCAACTTGTGTCACAGTGTTCTCCAACGGCATGTTCGCTTGCCCCCTGTTCTGGCAATCTCCGGGCTAGAAACGATTGCCTGTAAACCCCTTTGCTGCGGGACTCCTGTTGGAAGTAGCAGTGGGCTTCTCAAGGTGCTGTGGTTGAGCACTCTTCCCTCTAAAACCTGCAAATCAGAGCGGGGTGAGTGCTGGGGATTGTTTCCATCAGCGCATGGGGAGTTCTTTTGGATTTCCTGTAAACTGCGTGCTTTGCCGCATCCTGGGTGTTCTGCAGTGGGCTTCTAAGGAGTTATGGTCGAGCACTCTTCACTGTAAAACCTGCAAGTCTGAGCGGGGTGGCTGGCTGTCTTGGGCCGGCTAAAAGTCATGCGCACTTTGCATGCTCTCCACCGGACTGCTGTCATGGTGGCAGCAGCGTTGTATTTGGCTTAGGGGAGCCTGTGTCCTTCCTGTTTCTTCCGGACTCCGAGTCAGAAAGAGAAGTGGAGGGACCACGGAGGCAAGACGCGTTTTTACAAATATTATGTACACCCCCTGCCACCTCCACCACCCCCGTTCCCTACCAGCTGCCACTGATCTGACCTACGCCCTCCCCTTCTGTTTTACCCTGCCGCACCTTCCCCTACCTTCAGCACAGCTGACGCTGGGCCATCTGGCTGTCTTTTGACAGGAAGTGCAGGCCCTTTTGGCCAAAGGGGCCATATAAACTGTTTTGTACTTGAAAGTAGGGACTCTATATTTCTCCTGCTACTTCCATGTACGGAGGACGAAAACATTTGTCCCATTTTTGATCTATGCCCTCTCATTGCCTTCCTGCGAAAGGACAAATTCAAGATGCTCACACTAGCACAGGTCCTGTCTGGCCCAGACCCCAGAGAATGGATGGTGGCGTTGGACCTGCAAGACATTTCCGTACACCTGTACCGCAGTCCTACAGATGGTACCAGCTTCACAGTGTGCCAGGAACATTTTCAGTTTGTAGTACTTCCATCTGGCCTCTCCAGCAGCCCTTGGATGTTCACAAAAGTGATTGCGGTGGGTGTAGTACACTTTCAGATGTCAGGGGCAGCAGTCTTCCACTACAACTGGCTGATGGAGGCAGGTTTGCCACAGGCAGTTGTCAACCACTTCCAGGCGATGATGATACTCCTAACATTTTTTGTGTACACTGTCAACTTGCTTAATTAACCAATAACTCCTTTGCAGTTGCTCCCATCTGAGTAATTCAGGCTATGGTACATGTTTATGCCTTTCCTCTGAGTGAGAAGTCCAGGTCATTCAGGCCTTGATCCCGATGCTGCTGCCTCAGCCCTGTATTTGAGTTCAGATTACTCTCAAGTACCTGGAATTGTTGGCCTCCTGCATTCCACTGGCCAAACGTACTAGTTGGCACATGCAGGCTCTGCCGTGCGATCTCAAATCCCAGTAGACCCAGCGGAAGGGAAATCAGTTGGATTGTGACCAGATTTCAGAGGGGACTGCAGAAGATATGAAGTGGTGGCTACTAGACAGCGATTGGGCAAGTGGGAGACCTCTCTCCTTGCCTCATCTAGAGCAGATGTTAGTCACAAATGCATCACTACTGGGTTGGGGAGGCCATCTGGGAGCAGTGACAAACAGAGGCCTCTGGCAATGACTCAACTCCAAATCAGTTTGTTGGAGTTGATGGCAATTTGCTTGGCGTTGAAGGCCTTCCTGCCAACCATCGGAGGAAGGCTGATGGAGGTACTCACGGATGACACCACCGCCATGTGGTACTTAAAGAAGTAGGGCAGGGTCTCGTCCCCTTTGTCACGAGGCTCTGTGCCTCTGGAATTGGCTGTCAAGGAATTTCTCTTAGTAAACCACGTGGTAGGATCTCTAAATGCCAGGATGTACAAAATCAGTCTTCGCCATTTAGCAGATCACGAATGGTGGTTGCATCCGGAGTTGGCTCAGGGAGTCTTCCAGCAATTGGTAGAACCCTGGTTTGCCACCGCCAAGAACGCTCAATGTCCGCGATTTTGCGTGTTGGAGTTTCTAAGATAGCTGTCTCGCAAAGTCACTTTCCACATAGAGTGGAGCACTAGATGACTTACTGTATGCCTTCCCACCACTATCTCTCCTGCCCGAAGTTCTGAAGAAGATCAGGAACTACAGGCCTGAGTCATTCTAGTGACACCAGATTGGGCCAGGAGAGGGTGGTTCCCCAGAACCCCTGGGCTTGAGCATCTGTCCTCAAATCAAGCTGCCGTGTTGAGGAGGATCTTCTGTCAAAGCAGCCGGGAGGAGTGCTGCTCCTTGTTCTGCACAATTCAATCCCCATGCTTGGAAATTGAGTGGTGGCCATTGAGCTCATTCGTTCTCCCTTAGGAGGCCGTTAATGATCTTGACAGCGAGGCGTCAATCCAGCAAATCCATGTATACTAGTCACCGGTACAAATTTGTGGCTTGGTGCAACACCTGAGAAAGTGGCTCACTGCATGCAAAGTTGTCTGGAGTTTAGTTGTTTATTTTGTCAGATGTGCATATGGCTGGTTCCTGTCCCAGGAGGCATGGTGGAGCAAAGAAATTATATGTTAGAATGCGACCAAGAGTCCTTACCACAGGGTAACATTAAATTGGGCCTTTCCCCATCACTTTTTTGGGTACCTTGTATTCCAAATGAGGCTAAATTACAACCAAAATGGCTTGATGACATCAGCACTATCAATGATTCAGTCATATGAGAAATGTCCACTGACCCCCTTTATTGACGTCAACTGTCAAAGACTCTGTCACACTAGTCTTCTTGAATTTGTTGACACCAATAATACCTTAATCATCGATTTCTCAGTCGACCGCCTCACTGGCAGACTTTGTGTCTGCTTATCATTGACTCCGTTGTGAAAGTGCCCACTTTATCAGTTATTTCCTCATCGACTACGCCCTTGTCCTTGACAATTCACCAACCTTGACAATATAGTGTTAGTCAATGTTTTTGCAGATCAATATTTCAACCCTGGTTTGCCACTGCCAAGAACGCTCAATGTCCGCGATTTTGCGTGTTGGAGTTTCTAAGATAGCTGTCTCGCAAAGTCACTTTCCACATAGAGTGGAGCACTAGATGACTTACTGTATGCCTTCCCACCACTATCTCTCCTGCCCGAAGTTCTGAAGAAGATCAGGAACTACAGGCCTGAGTCATTCTAGTGACACCAGATTGGGCCAGGAGAGGGTGGTTCCCCAGAACCCCTGGGCTTGAGCATCTGTCCTCAAATCAAGCTGCCGTGTTGAGGAGGATCTTCTGTCAAAGCAGCCGGGAGGAGTGCTGCTCCTTGTTCTGCACAATTCAATCCCCATGCTTGGAAATTGAGTGGTGGCCATTGAGCTCATTCGTTCTCCCTTAGGAGGCCGTTAATGATCTTGACAGCGAGGCGTCAATCCAGCAAATCCATGTATACTAGTCACCGGTACAAATTTGTGGCTTGGTGCAACACCTGAGAAAGTGGCTCACTGCATGCAAAGTTGTCTGGAGTTTAGTTGTTTATTTTGTCTATGGTCCTGCAAGGACCCGCTTTGGGCACTGTTAAAGGCTACTTTTAGGCCCTTTTAGCTTTTTTGCGGTTCACGGACCAGTCCTGTTTATTTTGATGCCCTGTTGTGATAGATTATTGCAAGGTTTTCTACATTAATTTCTGACAAAGCCCTTTATAATGCCACAATATCATTTGAACTTAGCTCTCACTTTTTTTGATGAGCTCCCCTTTGGAGTCACTACACAGTTGTCCCTTGAGACTTTTGACATTGAAAAAGGTCTTTCTCATTGTCATAACACTCCTTATCATGTCTTGCACGATATCACCAGCATTCCTGTGCTCTACCTCATTCCTCTAAGGAGAAGCACCACCATTTGGATCCTAAGACGGCACCAAGCTTTTCTATTGATTGCACCAAAGAATACTGGGTGGACGATCAGTTCTTTGTGGGTTTCTCTGGGTAAAGGCAAGGCAGTGCAAAAACTGGCCATCACCCCATGGATTGTTCTCTGCAGAAAGATGTTTTACTGCTTTATCATGTGGCTAGACATTTGCCAAGAGACTACGTGGGTTTCTGTTCATATGTTTTTGAAGCACTACTGCCTTGACACACAGGTCCATTGATAGGAGCATTTTGCCTGCTGTGTCCTGCTGGATCTTTTGGTCTGAGCCAGTTCTTAGACCCACAACCTCGGGCAGGTACTTCCATGGTATCTGTACACACAGTGAGGCATCTGTGGTTAGAGGTATCCATCAGAAGAACAAGTCACTTACTTTCTCTAACAATCTTTCTGGTAGATTATCTAACAGCAGATTCCACACCTATCTTCCCACTTCCATGTTCTATGAACTGGACTCTTTTTTGATCTGTAAATGTCAACATTTAAAATGTTGCACACTGATCATGCCAATCTGTCAGTAGGCTCTACGTCTGAAGATATGCAACTAACGTCCATGTGTACTGATGGCGTTTTTATGCGGCTCCAATCATCACATCTGAAGCGGAATGACATCAACAACTGCTCTGAGTTTTAGGATCCAGTCTGACGCTTAGCTAATAGTCACATGATGAGAATTCAGCGATTAGGTAGTGTTCACAAGAAAGATTGTTACTGAAGGTAAGTACTTTGTTCTTTACTAGCTCCATCCCGACTACTAGGTGAAGGATTTTCAAGACTGGCGCCTATTCCCTGCAAAGACTCTGAAAAAGAGGGAGATGCAAGGGAAGCCGCCATTCAGTAGATGTCTTAGTGGGGCGTCATCCCCCTTCAGCCTCTTAAAAGTCGAATAAGCATGCCTTATTGGATGTTATTAAAAGCAAGAGGCATCTTGAAGTAGCATCCTCTCTGAAGCTCTGCCCTCCGCTTCTATGGAGCCTCCCCAATGTCTCTAAAATGCAGGGTAAACATCACAGGCATCCAGTGGATTCCAAAGCAAAGAAGAATATGTAAAAATATGTAAAAAAAAGATGGGTGGAATACTCCAGTTAATCTCAGCCACTGGGCATTTCTAGGGGGCCACATCCTAGTCCATTGTTTTTTGACACACCAAGCCACCTCGGGTTAGAACTAGCCATATGCAAATCCGCTTCAGTGCTGCTTCAATAGAAACAGTCCAGCCAGAATAGTCCAGCCAGGTCCTATCTGAACAGTAACACAAGACTGTTTTAAACCTATGTAGGCCGCTTCAGTCTGATGCAACTTTTTTCCAGATGCACTGTGAACACAGGACCCTTGTCAGGGCATACCTATCGTACTTAAGATGCCGCAATGAAGAATACAAAAAAGTTATTGATAGAATGGTTAACTTAATCTGAGCTAGTATTGATGGAATGCTTGAATTATTCTCAGCCACTGGTAAGTACTTTAGCCACATCCCACTACATCTTTTTTTTATGCTCACGTGCCATCTCTGATTAGACCCAGTGAAAACCAGCCTTAGTCCTTGTCGAGTGGGTTAAGTACAGCCTAAACTTCTAAGCCAGGGACTTTCTAAACCAGAACATAAGCTCGCCAAGAGTGGTTTCGGCCTATTTGGGTCTCTTCAGTCAGGTTTGGTTCCAGTGGCACAGTGAGCACAGGTCTCTTGTCTGCTCATAAACATCACACTTAGGTCCAAATAGGTTGAAACCAGTCTGGGGCTGATTGTGTACTCTTTTATAGGGGACCTGGCTTGGTAGTTTGATCTGGACTGTTCCAGTTGGAGCATGATCAAGACAGATGTGCATATGGCTGGTTCCTGTCCCAGGAGGCATGGTGGAGCAAAGAAATTATATGTTAGAATGCGACCAAGAGTCCTTACCACAGGGTAACATTAAATTGGGCCTTTCCCCATCACTTTTTTGGGTACCTTGTATTCCAAATGAGGCTAAATTACAACCAAAATGGCTTGATGACATCAGCACTATCAATGATTCAGTCATATGAGAAATGTCCACTGACCCCCTTTATTGACGTCAACTGTCAAAGACTCTGTCACACTAGTCTTCTTGAATTTGTTGACACCAATAATACCTTAATCATCGATTTCTCAGTCGACCGCCTCACTGGCAGACTTTGTGTCTGCTTATCATTGACTCCGTTGTGAAAGTGCCCACTTTATCAGTTATTTCCTCATCGACTACGCCCTTGTCCTTGACAATTCACCAACCTTGACAATATAGTGTTAGTCAATGTTTTTGCAGATCAATATTTCAACCATAATATAGTGACGCACAACCCTAACTGCAGTTCTTTAGTGTTGGTATCTTCTTTAGTTTCACAAGTAGCCCTCACTCCTTCCCGATTCTGAGCTGCACCTTCATACTAATCCTTCACACTTGTGGTTGGAAATCTGAGCAGAGGTGGTGACTAGAAAGGTGGAGTTCAGAATACATTCACCTCATTGGCTGCAGTTTAGATGCTTTTCAAAGAAGTGACTATGTCGCTAATTAAAAAACATTATCAGGCATGTTAATGCTATTTTTTTGCTACACTAATTGACTACAAGGCTCCCTGCTCAACAACCGGAATTCTATTCAAGAATGTTAATCTATTAAATATACCAATGGTGGAGAGCTTTAGATTCAAGTAAGTTACTGTTTTCTCACAATTCTGATTTGGATTTCCTTTCAGTGTTGAGCTCATCTCACATTTTCTTGTGGAAGGTCACAATAATTTTTCATATGCTGGTGACGCACCAATCTCCTCTCTTACTCCCAGGTGCTTGTTGTTCATTTAGGTGTGTTTGTCACAGCAGTTTCTGGTAGTATTTTATTTTATGCTATTAATTGTCCTGCCTCCTTTCCAGATGGAACTATTATGTTTATACCAATGATAGATCTACTTCTACCAATTTTTTTTATGTTCATATCTGTGTTGTGCTCTGCTGCTTGTGTTCTGTCGTCCGCCACTGGTGCTACTTGAAATATACAAAATGCAGACAATTCTTTAAAGCAGATTAAATTTTTGTATCTCTTTACGAATATGTGGAAGGAACTAGTGCAAATCATTTTTACATTTAATGAATTACCTCTTCAAAACACTGTACAAATCAATCTAATCTGATGTTACTTATTATTGGAAGGATTGGCAGTGAATTTTCTCTTGGTGCCAACAATAAATTAGTGAGATTTTGGAGTGATATATTGAAGTTATTTACCTTATCCAATTTTTGGCTAAATAATGCCTACGAGCAATATGATCTCATGGTTAGGGTGGGGGGTTCATTATCACATCAAAAGAATATGTTCATAGCAATATGCCCATGTCTAGTTCTCTTAGTAGTGCTAGGTGTTGTTTTCATATTAAAGTAGATTGTGGCTTTTTTATGGCCTTCAAATCCATGATTTGAGAAGCACTTATTCAGTTAAGCATTTTTCTTCCTTGTTACTACTTTCCCAGTGATTTTTGGCTTAATATTGCTACACATTAATGTAATGAGTGATGAGTAGTACGAAAAATGTTGCATCGCTGTACCAAAAAAAAAATCTGTATATGAATTTTACTTTTCTATCCTTTAAATGTTTTTGACATTTAGGTGAGAGAGCAACAGATGCAGGTTATTGAGACGGAAACTAAAGAAACGTTGCAGAAACTCTTTCCACATGTGTCTGTTCCTTCCAACTTGGTAAGACTAGTCTGCGTCTCTATAGGTTGACTTTATTGTATTCTTCAAGATTATACATTTTATAATTTTGATTCCCCAGTGACCGGTTAGGTATGTACTTCCATTAACAGAAAGTTCACCCCCATAACTCTGTCCAAGGTTTGTAACTGGAGTTATTCAACTTCAGCTTAATATGAAGGTACATATTATTGCTACTTGTTGCTACAGTTAATATGAACCATTATTGTTCTCCCTATGGTATAACAAGAATGCTCAGGTGTCTCAGATTGCTTCTCAGGACTTTGTATTTGGAATCTTTTACAAATGCTTTCAGATAGATGTTTACATTCGTATTTGGAAAGGAATGAACAACTAGTTTGAGGCACCTGCTCAGAATCTTTGGTCTTGAGAGTTAAAACAACATCTTTTTGATGGATACATCTAACTGCAGATTCCTCACCTGTAGAACATCCCCCAGGCTTCAGACTGGATCCCAAAAATTCTAAAGCAATGACGTCACCTGTTGAGGGCGCTGGACTTCAGAGCAGGAAGTGACAATAGCTGATGCCACTAAGGCCCACCCCGAAGCAACAACGTCCGTTCCCTGTTTTTCTGCAGCTTCAACGCAGATCGGGAGCTTCACAACCTAAAGAATTTTCCTCACAGATCTCCAAATTATTATGCCGTACCAAAAACATCCCCTACCAAAAAGTCTGGGCTGAAACCCTTAAGGAACTGACATGGGCAGATGTCCATTACAGACCCCAATGCTGTCTGTTTGTGGTGTTTAGGGTGTGACAATGACTCGAAGCCCTGCTCCCTAGTGCCTCAGCATGCATCCAAGGGACATCAAGGAGAGGGAGGCCACATTTTAATGTCCAGAGCAAAGGGCAACCACACTGAAAGCGGTGCCGGCACCATTCTTGCTCTTCATCATCCATTCAGGCAGGCTATAGAGAAAACAACGGAAGGACAAGAAAGTTCCGGAGGAAAGTCTTCACTGATGTGCTCCATCTCCCACAGAACTTTCTCCTCAGAACAAGTGTGTCAACCTGATGCCAGTGGATCCTCCGTGCAGCCCTGCTCTTCTTATGGACTCTGCTGCAGACAGACCTCCATCATTACGGAACCCTCAGAGCCACCACCTCTACTTCCAGAGCCTCCAGAGCCGGTGTTCCTGCCCTTCTAGCAGATGCCCCATCGGAGCTAGTGCTTTCAACACACTGCTATGATCCTGCGCTCCGCTTCTTGACACTGCAACCTACGTCATGGAAGGCGCTGAGATTGCCACCACATCCTCCAGATACAGTGACTCAGGTCGACTTCGAGCCCAAGCACCATTACCGCAGAGAGGCCCAAAGGTTGCTGAAAGAGGCTTCCGGATCGCACCTCCACAAAATCTTTAGGCAGGATTCTAGCGCTGTGGAGTAACTTTCCTGTCTGTAGATCCTCTTGATTTTTCTTGGATATTTCCCCAGAGCTAGGTATCAAATGCCCCCCTGGACCACCAATGCCTGTGTAGTGTCACAGCAAAAGGTTATGTTAAAATCTGAACAAGACTTGCAGCTTCCATTAGCTAAGATGAAAACTAATGTCCTTACAGAGATCCTCTGACCCTCATTGATCTCCTTGGAGCCTCTTCTCCCCTTTAATGTGGCTCTGCTAGATCCTGTCTTAGCAGGATGAGAGAGGCCCTCCTCTACGCTGGCAGTCATTAAACTCATGGTCTGCCTTGATCGCTCCACCCCTGGCGATCCAGCTTTCCTCTCCACACAACCTTTAACTGAGAGCCTAGTAATTCAAGCTCAACATGGTGGTGGTTTTCCTGCAGCTCCTACCAACAGAATCAAAACGCCTGGCAGCTCGGGCAAGAACTTTCCTGTACTCAGTATGGCCTTAAATCCCTCAGTACCAACTGCCTCCTGTCTGCTACAAGCCTGCCCAAGTGATTGACCCTGCTGACATGAAGAAACTTTTCCAAAAACTTATCACAGATGGCCAGAATGCTTGTCTGTACATAATTAATTCTGAGCAAGACACTGCAGACTCGGTCTACCAAGCCATGGGCACCTCCATTTCAGTACGTTGTCATGCTTGGCTCAAAATGTCCAACATCTTATTAAATGTCTAAGCCAATTTTATGGACTTCCTTTTCGACGGGGTACACCTGTTTGGAAACAATGGCGACTCAATGCTGGAGCGGTTCAAGGCTTGTAAAGCCACAGCCAGATCCCTAAGCCTTCAGTTCCTGCTGCCAACCAAAAACTACCGGTCTTTTCTTCACTTCCATGGCTTCGGAAGAGGTCTCTTCCAGCGTACCCCGGAAGATTCAACTAGTGCTTCAGCAATAGCCTAACCCCTTCATCTGTCAATACAGAGGCTGCAGTAGAGGAAAGGGCTGTGGATCCACCTTGCAACCTTCTTCCTCCTCCCCCGAGCCTACAGGGAAGCAGGCCTGATTTGCTTCCCCAGTTTCACATGGAGCTTGTGTGAGTGCAGGTGTTCCACTTTCTTCCAGTCTGGAAGGCCATTTCTTCAGTCTAGTAGCTCCTTCAAATTATAGAAAGGGGCTACACCCTTCCCTTTCTTCATGGTATGCACCACTCCAACCTCCTCCTTCCTCTATGCCTCCCGACCATTCTTCATCAGGAGGTGGCAGCTTTCCTCAAAGGAGCGAAGGAGTTTGTACCAGAGACGGGAAAGAGCCAGGGTTGTTGTGCATGTTACTTCCTCAGTGTTCAAGTAGGACGGCGGTCATCTTCCTCAAAAAATAAAAAGTTCGAGATGATGGCTCTAGTTTCAGTTCTACTGGCATTGGAGCTTTGAGACTGGAAGGCGTCCCTGGACCTGCAGGATCCATACTTTCACATCCCTATCCTGCGATCTCATCAGAAAAGCTTGTCAATTGTGGTGAGTTCTACGCACAGCCAGTTTCCAGTACTACCCTTTGCCCTGACATCAGCACCTTGAGTCTTCGGAAAGGTGATGGCAGTGGTAGCTGCCCGTCTCAGACATATGAGCATCCTTATTTTCCCATATATGAACGACTGACTCTTCAAAGTAAGCTCGCCAAAAAGGATGATATGCCACTTGTAAATGACTGCATCTCTGCTGGTCAACCTGGGCTTTTTGATAAGCGTGCCTAGATTTCACCTGTGGCCCTCCTGACTACTACAGTTCATAGAGCTGGTACTGGACACCATTGCGTATTTATTTTCCATCCCAGAGAATGAGACATCCAGGAGATCATTCCTTCCTTCCAACAAGGTAGGAGAGACCCAGTCCCTAGAGTCCTGCATTTTCAAGGACTGCGGGTGTCATCTATCCTCCAAGTCACACATGTACGTTGACACATGAATGCCCTCCGTGGTACTGGTGCTTCTGCAGGAAGTGGCTCCAGTATGAGGGAGATCTGTTGGACTCCACCATGATCTCTCCCAGCGCTGCAGTGGAAGTTTCCTGGTAGGGAAAAGAGGCAGACCTAACTCACAAGATGTTATTCCCTCCCCTTTCAGTCATAACCACAGGAGTAAGGGATTTATTAACCATAGAGTGGGGAGCCCATTTGGAGGACCTGGAGTTTAGGGGTCTTTGATCTCCGGAAGAGCAGGTATTTCACATCAACCTGCTGGAACTTCGGGCGAACCGACTGGCGCTCAAGGTCTTCCTCCCCTCCAGCAGGCGCAGGTTGTTCCAGATCTTGACAAACAATACGATGGCAATGTAGTATATAACAAGCCGGAGTACGTTCACCTCTCCTTGCGTGGAGACGTTGAGATTGTGGTCCTGGACACATCGCCAAATGGTCTGGGTCACCTAACTGATCTCAATGTCAGAGCCGACGTTTGCCGAGTGGTGTCTCTACCAGAGGTATTCCAGGACATCCTTGCCCAGTGGGGCACTCCTCAGGTGGGCCTACTGACCTGCTCAGAAACTGCTTAGTGCCAGCATTTATACACCATGCAGTGTCTGCTGAGAGGACCTTTGGGGGCGTGTTTTAGCTGAGGTTGAACTTTCAGCTGCATTACTCATTTTCCCCATATCCTTGATTCCTTAAGTTCTAAGGAAAATTTGCCAAGACTTTCCCAAAGTTGTTATGATTGACCCAGTTTGGCTGAGGAGGGTGTTTTATATGCATCTTCTGTGCTTCTCCACATGTTTTTTGCTTCGCCTTCCACTCAGGCCAGACCTTCTCTCCCACTCAGGGGGATGGTCCTTCCCTCAATTGCTGCCACCTCCAATGCTTGGAGATTGAGACAACTGAACTCCCAGCTGCCACAGTAAGTGGTCAACGTCATTTTGCTTGTGTCATTCTTCCAATTAGTCTGTTTATTCCGGCACTTTGGACAACTTTGTTGCATGGGGTGCAGACAATGGTGTGGATCACTTGCTGCCAAATTATCTCATGAGCTGCAATTTGTGATTTCCCTTGCTCAGAGGGGATATGACATTGGCACTGTGAAGTATTTTCTTGCTGCCTAGTCTGCTGGATCAGCCATTCCTATTTAAATCTACTGTTGTCATGATTTATCTTAGACAAGACCTGCCTCTTTTCTCCAACTTCCTTTGAGGTTCCTCAATGGGCCTTGAATCTTATTCTTGCCATTTTAATTGGGACTCCATTTGAGCCCCTTTACAATTGCACTCTTCGAATATTAACCCTCAATGCTTTGGTTGCTATCACTTCAACTAGTAGGGTCAATAAGTTGCAAGGCCTTAGCTGTCGCCCTCCTTTCACTACCTTCTTTCCAGAAAAGGTGGTGAATAGAGGCTGCTTTTCTTCCTAAGGTGGTCACTACTTTCCATCTTGCCCAATCCATCATTCATCCAACCTTCTACCCTCCACCTTATCCTATGGAAGAGGAGGAATGGTTCCATCCGTTGGATCCTCAGCGGGCGATTAATTATCAAGGAATTCTGGTGGAATGACCAACTCTTTGTCAACTACTGCAGCAACAAAACGCAGTACAGAGGAGGACTCTGTGTGTATCATGCCCTGCTACGTTTTAGTCGAAAAGAGCCTCCTGAAGGAATCTGGGCCCATTCCACCGGGGCAAAGTCAATAACTTCTGCACTCTCTCAAGGGATCCCATTTGCAAACATCTGTAAGGCAGCAACATGGGCTTCCTAGCTAATCACTGCTATCTGCACGCAGAGGTGCGCAGAGATAGACCCCTTGAGAGGCCCTTCTTGCAGAATTTTCTTATCTGACTATCCATCAACTCTCATACGGGGCAGGGTACTGCTCAGTAATCCATTCTACAGGTGAGGACTCTGTAGCTAAAAGTATCAATCAGAAGAAAAAGATACACACCTGTGGCAACAATCTTACTGGTGGATACTCTGTCTACCTGCTTATTACTCACCCACCTGCCCGCTTCCCCATTTGATGGTTGGATTATAGGAACAGTTAATACAATCCCATGTTTAAATATTTAATAATGCATTATTGATGTCCCTCTTCTTTTTTGCCTCAAAGGCTTGGAGAAAATGGAGGAAAACTGACATCGATGCACGTGGGTGGGCGCTTTATGACATTGGTGTCATCGATTGAGGTCACTTCCATTGCTGACTGAGTGCAGTTCCCTCTACCCGCGACTTTGTTGCTTTGATGTTTTCTGGATCCAGTGTGACGTCTAGGGGTAGAAGTTCTACAGGTTAGGAAGCTGCAGGTAGATGGAGTATCCACCAGAAATATCGTTACTATAGGTATGCAAGTTTTTCTTCCCTTCCAGCATTCAGTTACCAGAATTGTAGAATGGATTTGAAGACAATGACACCATAGTACTGGGGGAAAAAGAGTGGGTTCTACTCTGATGTGTCTAAAAGTATGAGGATTCCTAATGTGGATCTTTTGTGACTCAGAACAAGACAGAAAACCATCTTACTTCGCCTCTGGGTTCTCCAAAGATGGCTTGCTTGTCAATGTCTTTTTTAGTGTTTGTCAGATAGAAATATGTATCTGGCAATTACAAGAATTGCCATAGAGATTCAAATCCCTGTGCGCTGTAGCTTTGGGGTGGACTTATAGTGCCGGTACCAGCATTTTCTTTGCTTTCTTTTTAATCTGTTAGTGTCTTCGTGTCATGATGTGCTTCAGTGTGGTTAGCATGATGAGTCGTGCTTTTATTAAGTGTTTGAAGGGTTTCTGTAAGGGACACATTCACATTTAAATTCAGACTTTTTAAATATATGGTACATTCAAAAAGGTCAGTCTCCTTTTGTGTCAAGAAGGCATTCAGTAGTTCTTGGTTGGCTTTTCCAAGACTGGGTAACAGTCGTCTGTCAGAATTCATCAATTAACCATAACAACTTGTATCATAATTGCCAAATAAATATTTTTTTGTGGCCCATGCACCAGAAGGGTGACTTTCTTTGCAACTGTAACCTGTGGGAGTCCGTGACATAGACTCATTCTGTGTAGTCTAACCTAGTATACAGTTCTGCAAACTTTGAGCTCATCCACCTGCAAGTGTTCGGTTAGTAGCCAAGTTAACCTGCTTCAGACTTTCATAGGCTGAATAATATGGCAGACTCAGCTATCCTTAAGCTCAAATAATGTTTAGAAGCTAATTGTATAAACCCAAGCTTGCATTTCATTGGCCCCATGATGAGCACTACTTTGATCAACTTAGCGATATGCCAGCAGCAGCTGGTACTGCCTCCTGCCCAAACGCCTTTTGTATTGCAGTCCTTCAAGAGCAGCTTTGCCAGCTTCACTCATTGACACCTTAGCTTTGAAGGAGAGAGATTTGCAGCAACCCTATTGGGCACTGAGTCAAGAGCTACAGGTCAAGTGGAAGACGAAAAGATATGGGATATCCATTGGAACTGACATCTAGTAGACTACCATGGTTTTCATGAATGTGCAGGGAAGAAAAATCCCAGTTTGTAGCACCGTATTATGACATTTTACACTATTACCATACTGCTTTTTATGTTTTCCCAACAGAAGCATGGTGATTGGCTGTTGGAGTTTGGCAAGTTGGTGAAAGGGTGTGTGAATGACTCTTCCTCTTCAGAAAGTGTTCCGGTGAGTGTATGCCTCAAACATTTTTCTCATTACAATGTTTGATTTTAATTACCAATTCACCACTTTATTCTTTACAGCAACTAGAAATAAAGTAGACATTTAAAATCGTGTTATTGCTAGTCTTGTATAGAAATGTGCAACTGTATTGTTGAGCCATTTGATGTCTAAGATTTGTCCCCGAATTTCTTTTACTTTTGCAAAGGCACTAGAAAACATTTGCACACATTGAGCAAATTCATTGAAAAAACTAGTGTTTGCAATGCAATAGGTCTCCCATTTGCGAGATTTATAGCTATTGGGTTTGAAAATATAGAAGCGGGTGTTATGCTGCAACATAAAGCGCGGCACCAGTGTTGTAAATATGAAAGCGGGTGCCATGCTGAAATATAAAGCGCGGCGCCCATGCAGAAAAAAGTTATACGCATGGCGGTCCGGGAAGCGGGCCCCATGCTAAATAAAAAAGATAATAAAAGCGGGCGCTGTGCTAAAATATTAAGCCTGGCGTTCGTGTTAATATAGAAGTCGGCGTTGTGCTGAAACCTAGAGTGCGGCACCCAGGGGCGGGACTGGAATGAGGAGCAGACAGTCAAGCGGAGAGGCGAAAAGCAGGCGCCATGTTGCAACATAAAGTGCAGCACCTGTGCTCGTAAAAAATGGGCGTCCTGCTGAAACCTAAAGCAGGCACCATTGCCGACTGTGTGTTGAATGATTTGGGCAAGTCTTGTATAACAAAGTAAATGTGCATACTTCACGTTTGAACGAAGAGCATAAAGTGTGGCTTAAAACCGCGGTGCTTTCAAAAATATATATTATGGCGTGAGCAGCATTAATTGTGCAGCCGTTATTCTTAAAGCAAAAAACATAAACTAAGATAAAGTGCAATCCACACTGCTTAAAAAACAAACAAGTGGTTGCAGGAGAGCATGTTGTGTGTGCAATAGGAGAAAGTTATTTAACAAAATAGTGCTCGCAGACTGTAAATAAAACATACCGAGTTACAACACACGTAAGGGAGGCAGTCCTCCTGAAAGATTACAAATGGAGAAAAGGAGGTATTAAGGAGGGACTACTAAACCTATTCATGAATCAAAAGCCAACATTTACAAAAGGACAGTAACAGGAGCTAATTGAAAAGATGGGCAGAAAATGAGCGGAGCTTCAAGTCCATACCCGAATACAGCATGTCTCGAAGAGACCGCGCAAGCGCTGCCAAGGCGAGACCTAAAAATGTTCCTATGTCATTTAAGAAGTTAAAGAATCTAAATTGTTCAACCATTGGTCTGGGCTCTAAAGGCTAACCTCATAAGTGTTCCCATAATGGATACATCACCCATCCTTTCTTCGCATTTCCATCTAGTGGAGAAACTTTTATGGCAGGTGGTAAATTAGAAAAAAAAATTCAGCCCCAATATTTTGATCACCGTAATTAATCCTGCATGCTTGAGAACTGCCCTACATAAAGAACCACTTGGGCTCTTTCTAAGAAGTTTATTTTCTGTTCATCGATTCAACTAGGCTTAGATTATCCTCCACTTTTTTCGAATTGTCAGAAGTTCATAATAGTTTTTACTCTGTAGATTCTACCCCCTAGTGCACATAAATTTACTTAGGGCAGCAACTTATGACTTCAGGGGTTCTGTCTGTTGTTATTGCTACTGATAGTAATCATATTAAGGGTATAAATTGTGGCACCTAGAAGTGTTTCCTCAGGATGTCTTTTTCACAAAAACTTGTTACTGGCATGTATTATTGTATGAGTTCCTGCATCTGAAAGAGACACATCTGAAAGAAACAGGTTAGTATTAGATTCCTTACCTTAGAATATCCCCAGGCATCAGTCTGGATCCGGAAACTTTTGCGTAGCAGTACCCCTGTGCGTCGGTAGGCGTCGTCTGCAGGCGTCCCCTGCGGCTCCGCGTCCGTCGTCGTGCGCCGTGATGACGTCGCTGGAGTATATAGACGCCGCCTCCGCGCGCTGACGTCAGTTCTTCTTTTTTCCGCGCCAGTAAGCGCAGATCCGAAGAGCAGTACTCCGGTCTTTTGACCAAGTTTTGTAAACTTCTTTATACTTTTTGGTGCCGGTAGGATGCCCGGTTTCAAGAATTGTGACGGTTGTGACCGCACGATGTCGGTCACGGACCATCACCGACTCTGCCTCCGGTGCCTGGGCCCCGACCACGACTTGGACGCCTGCGTCGATTGCCGGGCCTTGACAAATAAGGCTAGGCGGGACCGGTCCCGCAAGCTGCTCGAGCTCCGGGTGTCGGCCCCGCGTCGAGAGCGGTCCCGGTCCGGCCGGAGGTCCAGGGAGCGTTCGAGGGAGCGGTCGCGGAGCCGTGCCGAGCGCTCCGGAAGTCGTCACCATTCGTCTGGTTCCTCAGGTAGGAAGCACAAGAAGTCGGGGCGTCGTCATCGTACCTCCGACTCCCCCCGACGCTCCGCGATAGTCGCCGGCGCGGCCTGCTCCATACCCTCCGGTCCCTGGGCTAGGCGCGACGCCCGAGGAGATTGAGGCGTTCCTCATGGCCATGAGGGCGCTCACTCCTCCGACGGGGCCTACGGCGCCTTCGGGCCCAGTGCTACCGTCCGGGGGCCCTAGCGGTTCGGGTGTCCCTGCCTCGACGCCATCGGGTGCTCCGGCCCCGGTGCCGCCGACGGCTCCGACCCCGGCGCCGCAGGGGCCTTCGGGGTCGACGCCGGCTGGTCTACCGGCCTCTCCGGCGCCGATTCCATCGGGGTTACCCCCGACGCCGTCCCCGCGCGGCGCCGGCTCCGGACGGCGTCGTCCCCATGCCCTCCCCGAATCCGGACGCGGAGTCGGGCCGGCGTCGCTCGACGCCAATGGGGCCTGTGAACCCCGAGGAGCCGGTCTACATTGTTGACTCCGAATATGGAGATGATGTAGAGTACGGAGAGGGTTGGGAGGGGTCTGAGGACCCTCTGTCACGTGAGTGTCAGTACGACGTGGACTGGACAGGTGATTTGGGTGATGCCAGTGGTCTGGACGACTCTCCTAACCCTGGCTTTGTCTCGCCTCCTACCGTGGCATCGGAGGAGGGGGCTGCTTATTCAGTGGTGTTGATGAGGGCTGCCAAGGCCTTACACCTTGAGCTTCCCGTCGCGGCCGTGAGGCCTAACATCCTCACTGAGGTCTTCAAACCGCAGTCATGCCCACAGGAGCCACTGCTGCCGTTTAACGAAGCCTTGTCGGACGTTCTTTTGGGCACGTGGTCCAGGCCCTCTTCAGGTTCGCCTGTTGATAGGAACGTGGCCAGACGCCACCGTCGGTGCCCGGACGACCCCAAGTTCCTGTCCACCCATCCCACCCCTGAGAGTCTGGTGATCCAGGCCTCGACTTCCCAGACCGCATTCCCGTTGGCCCCGCCCGACCGGGAATCTAAGAGGTACGACCAGTATGGCAAGAAGGTCTTCTCGTCCCTGAGTTTGGGACTGCGGTCTTGCAACACCGCTTGCCTCTTGGGCCGCTATACCCACTCTGTGTGGGATACAGTCGCGGAACTGCTGCCAGAATGCCCCATGGAGGTGCGGGCGAAGCTCGGCAAGGCCGTGGCTGAGGGCCGAGACGCAGCAAAATATTCCATACGGTGTGGTCTTGATACGACCGACTCGCTGGGCAGAGCGATGTCCGCGACGGTGGCGATTCGTCGCCACGCCTGGCTGAGATCCGCCAACTTTTCGGCAGATGTCCAGAATGCCTTGATGGACATGCCGTTTGATGGCTGTCGCCTGTTTGGTGACAAGGTGAACCACGCGCTGGAGCGCTTCAAGGACTCCAAGGTCACGGCCAAGTCCTTGGGTCTCTCGACCCAGCGCCAGCAAACGGGTTTGTTTAGCTCCTTTCGTGGCCAAGGAAGGGGCGTCCCCACACGTGCTGCCAGCCACGCGCCGCAACAATCTTATCAACGCGGTGGCGGCCGTGGAAACCGCCGTGGAGGCGGTCGGGGTCAACAGCGGGGTCAGGCCACACCTCCCCCCGCAGCATCAGCCTCCAAATCCTCCTAGTCCGTGCTTTCAGGCCCATGTGACGCCAGTGGGTGGCAGGGTTCGCCATCACCACGCCCGCTGGCGCGCAATCGCATCGGACAGGTGGGTGCTGCAACTCGTCCGAAGGGGCTACTCCCTCCCCTTCGAGACCAATCCTCCAGCCATGCCACCGCAGAACCACCGTGTGTCGGGGGACCACTTGACACTTCTGCAGGAGGATGTTACGGCCCTATTGGCCAAGGGGGCCATCGAGCGCGTTCCTGGGCCAGAAGTAGGGAGTGGTTGCTATTCCCACTACTTTCTGGTGCCCAAGAAGGACAAAGGGGGCCTACGTCCTATCTTGGATCTACGGAACGTAAACGGCTTCCTCCGGAAGGAGAAGTTCAAGATGTTGACATTAGCTCAGGTCTTGGCTGCTCTAGACCCGCAAGACTGGATGGTAGTGTTGGACTTGCAGGATGCGTATTTTCACATCCCCGTCCTGCCGGCCCACCGGCGTTACCTGCGGATCACGGTAGGCCAGGAGCACTTTCAGTTTATCGTGCTCCCCTTCGGCCTTACAAGCGCCCCACGGGTGTTCACAAAGGTGATGGCGGTGGTCGCAGCCCATCTGCGCAGGTTAGGGGTTTCAGTCTTCCCCTACCTAGATGACTGGTTGTTGAAGGTGGGCTCGCCCCAGACAGTCGTCCACCACCTTCAGATGACGGCAGACCTCTTGCACGAGCTGGGGTTCTCCATCAATGTGCCGAAATCACACCTGTGTCCCTCTCAAAAGCTCCTTTTCATCGGAGCGGTTCTGGACTCGGCGCAGTTTCGGGTTTATCCTCCGGAAGGCGGGTCCGGGATATACAGGCTTTGATTCCCATCTTTCAGCCGCTATCCCGGGTTTCGGTCAGGTTGACGCTGCGGCTGCTGGGGCTGATGGCTTCCTGCATCCTTCTGGTGCATCACGCCCGGTGGCGGATGCGGGCTCTGCAGTGGGACCTGAAGTTTCAGTGGGCCCAGCATCAGGGCAACTTGTCCGACCACGTCTTGATCTCGGAGGGCACTGCGTGACAACTGCAGTGGTGACTTACGGACCGCGATTGGGTCAGAGGCAGATCCCTCTCCCTTCCCCAACCGGAGCACGTTGTCGTGACGGACGCGTCCCTCCAGGGCTGGGGAGGCCACTTGGGAGAGGCGGAGATCAGAGGCATCTGGTCTCCGGCGGAGTCCCGGCTCCATATAAACCTGTTGGAGCTACGGGCGATTCGTCTAGCACTGAAGGCATTCCTCCCCTTTGTCAACGGGAGTGTAGTGCAAGTGTTCACGGACAACACCACCGCCATGTGGTACTGCAACAAGCAGGGCGGGGTGGGGTCGTGGACCCTTTGCCAGGAGGCTCTGCGTCTCTGGCAATGGCTGGAACGTCAGGGCGTGACTCTGACGGTTCAACACCTGGCAGGTTCTCTGAACGCCAGGGCGGACAAACTCAGCCGTCGGTGCTCGATGGATCACGAATGGCGTCTGAACTCGGACGTGGCGCAAGGCCTCTTTCTGCAATGGGGAGAGCCTTGGTTAGATCTATTCGCCACAGAAGAGAAGGCGCAATGTCATCAGTTCTGCGCGTTGGAGTTTCCAAGACGGCACTCGCACGGCGACGCCTTTCGGCGCGAGTGGAGTTGCGGTCTGTTATACGCCTTTCCGCCTATACCACTTCTGCCCAGAGTGCTGAAGAAGATCAGGCGCGACCGGGCCCAAGTTATCCTTGTGGCTCCGGACTGGGCTCGAAGGTACTGGTATCCCGAGCTACTCAGCATGTCAGTCGGTCCCCCGATCCGCCTGCCCCTTCAGGAGGACCTTCTGTCGCAGCAGCAGGGGACGGTCCTCCACCCGAACCTGTCCAGTCTCCACCTCCATGCTTGGAGATTGAGCGGCGACAGTTGAGGCCATTTGACTTGCCTCCTGAAGTCTGTGATGTGATTCTGGCAGCCAGGCGTCCCTCCACAAAGTCGGTATACGCTTGTCGGTGGAACAGATTTGTGGCATGGTGCACAGCAAAGGCTGTGGACCCTCTTTCTGCCCCTCTTTCCGAGGTTCTTCTTTTTCTTCTCTCTCTTGCCCAGCAGGGCTCTGCTCTGGGCACTATCAAGGGCTACCTTTCGGCCCTTTCAGCCTTTCTAAGGCTTCCTGATCAGCCTTCTTTGTTCAAGTCCCCTGTTGTAACGAGATTCTTGAAGGGCATCACACACATGTATCCGCCTGTTTCGTTTGTGATGCCTCAGTGGGACTTGAACCTAGTTCTGACCTTCTTGATGTGTGCTCCCTTTGAGCCACTTCATTCCTGTCCTCTCCGTCTCCTGACTTTAAAGACGGCTTTCCTGGTTGCCATCACCTCTGCCAGGAGAGTGAGTGAGCTCCAGGCTCTTTCTGTCAAACCTCCCTTCCTGTCCATTCATCCAGACAAGGTGGTTCTGAGAACTAGACCTTCTTTCCTGCCCAAAGTTGTCTCTGCTTTTCACATCGGGCAGTCCATCACCCTCCCTTCCTTCTTTCCGCCTCCGCATCCTTCAAAGGATGAAGAGCGGCTCCATCCTCTGGACCCAAAACGTGCGCTTTCATTTTATATGGATCGCACACGCCAGTTCCGGGTGGATGACCAACTGTTTGTTGGCTACGTGGGTGCGAAGAAGGGACGGTCGGTCCATAAACGGACCATCTCTCGATGGGTCGTTCTCTGCATCAAAGCATGCTACTCTTTGGCTCGGAAGGAGCCTCCTGTTGGGCTGAGGGCCCATTCCACTCGGGCCACGGCGGCTACTACTGCCCTGGGCCGGGGCGTCCCCTTGCAGGACATTTGCCAGGCGGCTACGTGGGCCTCGCTGCACACCTTTGCGAGGCACTACTGCCTAGACAGTCAAGTCCGGAGGGATGGCTTCTTTGGCCGTTCGGTCCTCCAGGACTTTCTGGTGTAGGATTGTATTGGTTCGCAGACCCACCACCGGGGTTGGTATTGCTGGGGTATCTATTCTAAGGTAAGGCATCTAATACTAACCAGTTTCTTTCAGATGAACAAGTTACTTACCTTCGGTAACGATATATCTGTAAGAAACAGTAGTTGGTATTAGATTCCTTACCGCCCCGCCCGTCCTCACCGTTCTGCGAACTGATACCTAGGGTTAAGGACATCCCTTTCAGGGCCCTAGTTTCAAATGGCACCAGTGTTGGTTCTCATATGGCTCTGCGTGTTCTGGCGCGGAAAAGCTGTGCACAAAGAACTGACGTCAGCGCGCGGAGGCGGCGTCTATATACTCCAGTGACGTCATCACGGCGCACAACGCCGACGACGGACGCGGAGCCGCAGGGGACGCCTGCAGACGACGCCTACCGACGCGCAGGGGTACTGCTACGCAAAAGTTTCCGGATCCAGACTGACGCCTGGGGATATTCTAAGGTAAGGAATCTAATACTAACTACTGTTTCTTACAGATATATCGTTACCGAAGGTAAGTAACTTGTCCGTTAGTGATAGATTCCTTACCTTAGAATATCCCCAGGCGTCAGTCTGGATCCGGAAAGTTTTGCGTAGCAGTACCCTTGCGCGTCGGTAGGCGTCGTCTGCGGCTCCGCGTCCGTCGTCGGCGTCGTGGGCGCCGTGATGACGTCGTCGGAGTACTTCAACGCCGCCTCCGCGTGCTGACGTCAGTTCTTCTTTTTTCCGCGCCAGCCAGCGCAGATCTGGAAAGAGCAGTTCCCTAGTCACTTTTTGACTAACCTTGTGATCTTTTTGATCCCTTTTCGAAGTCTTTACGACTCCGACGGTGCCGTTAGGGATGCCCAGCTTCAAGCATTGCGACGAGTGCGACCGTACCATGTCGGTCACGGATCCCCACCGCCTGTGCCTGATGTGTTTGGGCGTCGACCATGACGACAAGGCCTGCTCCGACTGTCGGGCCCTGTCGAGGAAGGCCAGGCGGGAGCGGTCCCGCAGGCGACTCGAGATCTGCCAGTCGGCCCCGCGCCGTGTGAGGTCCCGGTCCCGGTCCCACGGTAGGTCGAGGGACAGGTCGCGGGGACGGAGCCGTCACAGCTCCGGGAGTCGGCGCCACTCCTCTGGGTCCAAGTCGTCAGGTAAGAAACACAAGAAGTCGAAGAGACATCATCGCTCTTCTGACTCCCCCCGACGCTCGCGTGACGCGGCCGGGGGTTCGGGTGACACCGCCCACACGGCTCCTCGGGAGTCGCGGGCGCCGCGTTCGCCTCCATACCCCCCGGTCCCTGGGCTGAACGCGACGCCGGAGGAGATTGAGCGTTTCCTCATGGCCATGAGGTCCCTTTCTTCTCCGACGGGTTCCACGGCGCCTTCGGGCCCAGCGAACCCGTCTGGGGGCCCTAGTGGGTCGGGGGCTACGACCCCGACGCCGTCGGGTGCTTCGGCCTCGACGCCGCCGGCGCCTTCGGGCTCGGCGCCGCAGGGCTCCATGATCCCGACACCGCCGGCGCCCTCGGGCCCGGCGCCACAGGGTGCAGCGGTCCCGGCGTCATCGGCGCCTTCGGGCTCGCAGGGCTCCGCTGGGCCCTCCTCGGGCGATGGATCGTCACCGGTGGACCTTACGATACCCCCCCCCCCCCCCGGCGTCGGTCCGTTTGGTGTCCCCTCCGGCGTCGGCCTCGGCCGGCGCCGTCCCCGATGCCTCCTCTCAATCGGTTCCGACGTCGGGACGACGCCTATCGGCGCCGCTCTCGACGCCGGTCGGAGACTTTCATCTCTATGAACCGTCCTCATTCGCTTATGACTCTGAATATCAGGAGATGGGGGAAGAGGAGTATTGGGAGGGGTCTGAACTCCCTCTGACAAGGGAATGTCAGTCTACCATGGACTGGACAGGAGATCTTGGGGAGGCCAGTGGCCTGGAGACCTCTCCAGAAACTGGATTCGTCTCTCCTCCTACCGTGGCTTCGGAGGAGGGTGCAACTTATGGTGTGGCGTTGATGAGGGCTGCCAAGGCCTTGAGCTCCCCGTTGCGGCCGTGAGGACTAACCTCCTCACTGAGGTCCTTAAGCCGCAGTCATGCTCCGCGGAGCCTCTGCTGCCGTTTAATGAGGCCTTGATGGACGTTCTTTTGGGCACTTGGTCCAGGCCCGCTACAGGTTCGCCTGTAGATAGGAACGTGGCCAGACGCCACCGCCCGGCTCCGGGCGACCCCAGTTTCCTGTCCACCCACCCCACCCCTGAGAGTCTGGTTATCCAGGCCTCTAACTCCCAGACCGCATTCCCGACGGCTCCACCCGATCGGGAATCCAAGAGGTACGAGGCCTACGGCAAGAAAGTGTTCTCGTCCCTTAGCCTGGGACTGCGGTCCTCCAACACCGCATGCCTCTTGGGCCGTTACACCCACTCTCTGTGGGAAACAGTGGCGGAAGTGCTGCCAGAGTGCCCATTGGAGGTACGGGCCAAACTCGGCCAAGCCCTAGTGGAGGGCCGGGACGCAGCGAAGTATTCCATCAGGTGCGGACTGGATACTACTGACTCGCTGGGCAGAGCGATGGCTACGACGGTGGCGATACGACGCCACGCCTGGCTGAGATCGGCCAACTTCTCGGCAGACGTCCAGAATACACTCATGGACATGCCGTTTGATGGCCGTCGCCTCTTTGGCGACAAGGCAGACCACGCGCTTGAGCGCTTTAAGGACTCCAGGGCTACGGCCAAGTCCTTGGGCCTCTCGGCCCGCGCCAGCAAATGGGTGCCTTTCGCTCCTTTCGTGGCCAAGGAAGGGGCGTCCCCACGCGTGCTGCCAGCCACTCGCCACAAACTGTCGTCCAGCGCGGCGGCGGCCGTGGAAACCGCCGTGGAGGCGGTCGGGGGAACAAGCGGAGCCAGTCCACACCTGCCCCCGCAGCATCCGCCTCGAAACCCTCCTAGTCCGTGCTTTTCGGCCCATGTGACGCCAGTGGGAGGCAGGGTCCGCCATCACCTCTCTCACTGGCGCACAGTCACTTCGGACAGGTGGGTGCTGCAGATCGTCCGAAGGGGCTACTCCCTCCCCTTCGAGACGACCCCTCAAGCCATGCCACCGCAACACCACCGCGTATCGGGGGATCATTTGCGGCTCCTGCAGGAGGAAGTTTCGGCCCGCTTGGCCAAGGGGGCCATCGAGCGCGTTCCTGGGCCAGAAGTAGGTTGTGGTTGCTACTCCCACTACTTCCTGGTACCCAAGAAGGGCAAAGGGGGCCTACGCCCTATCTTGGATCTGAGGAACGTCAACGGCTTCCTCCGGAAGGAGAAGTTCAAAATGCTGACATTGGCTCAGGTCTTAGCTGCCCTAGACCCAGGAGACTGGATGGTAGCGTTGGACTTGCAGGACGCATACTTACACATCCCCGTCCTGCCGGCCCACCGGCGTTACCTGCGGTTCACGGTAGGCCTCGAGCACTTTCAGTTTACCGTGCTCCCCTTCGGCCATACCAGCGCCCCACGGGTGTTCACGAAGGTGATGGCGGTGGTCGCAGCTCACCTGCGCAGGTTAGGGGTGTCAGTCTTCCCCTACCTCGACGACTGGTTGTTGAAGGCGGGCTCGCCCCAGACAGTCGTCAGCCACCTCCAGACTACGGCGGATCTCCTGCACCAGCTGGGATTTTCCATCAATGTGCCGAAGTCACACCTGTGCCCCTCTCAGAAGCTCGTTTTCATCGGAGCGGTTCTCGACTCGGCGCAGTTTCGGGTTTCCCCGCCCGAACAGCGGGTCCGGGATATACAGGCTCTGATTCCGGTCTTCCGGCCGTTATCCCGGGTTTCGGTCAGGTTGACGCTGGGGCTGATGGCCTCCTGCATCCTTCTGGTGCATCACGCACGGTGGCGGATGCGGGCTCTGCAGTGGGACCTGAAGTTTCAGTGGGCCCAGCACCGGGGCAACCTGTCCGACCATGTCCTGATCTCGGAGGGCACTGCGAGACAGCTGCAGTGGTGGCTCACGGACCGCGATTGGGTCAACGGCAGTTCCCTGTCCCTTCCCCAACCGGAGCACGTAGTTGTGACGGACGCGTCCCTCCAGGGCTGGGGAGGCCACTTGGGAGAGGCGGAGATCAGAGGACTCTGGTCTCCGGTGGAGTCCCGGCTCCATATCAACCTGTTGGAGCTGCGGGCGATTCGTCTGGCACTGAAGGCATTCCTCCCGTCTGTCCGAGGGAGTGCAGTGCAGGTGTTCACCGACAACACTACCGCCATGTGGTACTGCAACAAACAGGGCGGAGTGGGGTCATGGACCCTTTGCCAGGAGGCTCTGCGCCTCTGGCAATGGCTGGAACATCAGGGCGTGACTCTGGTGGTTCAACACCTGGCCGGTTCTTTGAACGCCAGGGCGGACGAACTCAGCCGTCGGTGCTCGATGGAGCACGAATGGCGTCTGAACTCGGACGTGGCGCAAGGTCTCTTTCTGCGATGGGGAGAGCCTTGGTTAGATCTATTCGCCACTGAAGAGAACGCGCAATGTCATCAGTTCTGCGCGTTGGAATTTCCAAGGCGGCGCTCGCTCGGAGACGCTTTTCGTCGGGAGTGGAGCTGCGGTCTGTTGTACGCCTTTCCGCCTATACCTCTTCTGCCCAGAGTGCTGAAGAAGATCAAGCGCGACCGGGCACAAGTCATCCTTGTGGCTCCGGACTGGGCTCGAAGGTACTGGTATCCCGAGCTACTCAGCATGTCAGTCGATCCCCCGATTTGTCTGCCTCTTCAGGAGGACCTTCTGTCGCAGCAGCAGGGGACGGTCCTCCACCCGAACCTGTCCAGTCTCCACCTCCATGCTTGGAGATTGAGCGTCGGCAGTTGAGGCCATTTGACTTGCCTCCTGAAGTTTGCAACATCATTCTGGCAGCCAGGCGTCCCTCCACAAAGACGGTATACGCCTGCAGGTGGAACAGATTTGTGGCATGGTGCACAGCAAAGGCTGTGGATCCCCTCAATGCCCCTCTCTCTGAGGTTCTTCTCTTCCTTCTTTCTCTTGCCCAGCAGGGCTCTGCTCTGGGCACTATCAAGGGCTATCTTTCGGCTCTTTCAGCCTTTCTGAGGCTGCCTGACCGGCCTTCTTTGTTCAAGTCCCCTATTGTTAACAGATTTCTGAAAGGCATCACTCATACCTTCCCTCCTGTTCCTTTCGTGATGCCTCAGTGGGACTTGAACCTGGTTCTAACCTTTCTGATGTGCGCTCCCTTTGAGCCACTTCATAACTGTCCACTTCGCCTTCTTTCTTTGAAGACTGCCTTCCTGGTAGCCATCACCTCTGCCAGGAGAGTGAGTGAGCTCCAGGCCCTCTCTTGTAAGCCTCCTTTCCTGTCAGTCCATCCGGACAAGGTTGTTTTGAGGACTAGGCCCTCCTTCTTGCCAAAGGTGGTCACGGCCTTCCACATTGGGCAGTCCATCACATTGCCCACCTTCTTTCCGTCTCCGCACCCCTCGAGAGAGGAGGAGAGGCTCCACCGTCTGGACCCAAAGCGTGCGCTCTCGTTCTATCTGGATCGCACAGGCCAGTTCCGGGTGGATGATCAACTCTTTGTTGGGTACGCGGGCGCTAAGAAAGGGAAAGCGGTGCACAAGAGGACCATCTCTCGATGGATTATCATGTGCATTCAGGCGTGTTACTCCTTGGCTAAGAAGGAGCCACCTGTTGGGCTGCGGGCTCATTCCACTCGAGCCACGGCCACTACAACTGCCTTGGGCCGAGGTGTGCCCTTGCAGGACATTTGCCAGGCAGCTACGTGGGCCTCGTCAGGGGCGTAACAAACGCCCCCGCAGACCCCGCAGTGCGGGGGGGGGCCTCACTCTCTACAGTTAATGAAGGGGCCCCCAGGGGTCCCCGGCCCCCTCAGCTCTTCTGAGAGCTGTGAGAGAGGTCTGCGCTGAAGCAAGCCTCTCTCCCTCTGCGTCTGAAGCAGGTGCAGCCTGCTCGGAGCCCTTCGCCCCCTCCCTCTGACTGAAGAGAAACAAAGTATCAATATACATTGTTTCTCTTCAGTCAGAGCCAGAGGCAGTCCCGGAAAGAGGATGGGGGCCCCAGAGACAGCAGTCTCCACTGCTCCTCTGAGGCAGCACAGAGCCCGGCCCCCACTCTCTCCTCTCAACAAAGCGCACCCCACAAGAAAAGAGAAGAGACAGGGACAAGGATGGGGTGGGGGGCCCACCCCACAAGAAAAGAGAAGAGACAGGGACAAGGATGGGGTGGGGGGCCCACCCCACAGGAGAAGAGAAGAGACAGGGACAAGGATGGGGTGGGGGGCCCACCCCACAAGAGAAGAGAAGAGACAGGGACAGGCCCCCATCCGAGAAGAGACAGGGACAAGGATGGGGTGGGGGGCCCACCCCACAAGAGAAGAGAAGAGAAGAGAAGAGAAAGGGACAGGCCCCCATCCGAGAAGAGACCGGGACAAGGATGGGGTGGGGGCCGGGCCCAACCACAAGAGAACACAAGAGACAGGGACAAGGATGGGGTGGGGGCCCCACCCCACAAGAGAAGAGAAGAGACGGGGACAGGCCCCCATCCGAGAAGAGACAGGGACAAGGATGGGGTGGGGGGCCCACCCCACAAGAGAAGAGAAGAGACAGGGACAGGCCCCCATCCGAGAAGAGACAGGGACAAGGATGGGGTGTGGGGCCCACCCCACAAGAGAAGAGAAGAGAAAGGGACAGGCCCCCATCCGAGAAGAGACAGGGACAAGGATGGGGTGGGGGGCCCACCCCACAAGAGAAGAGAAGAGACAGGGACAAGGATGGGGTGGGGGCCTCAGAGAGCAAGAGAAGAGACAGCGACAAGGACGGGGTGGGGGGCCCACCCCACAAGAGAAGAGAGGAGACAGGGACAAGGATGGGGTGTGGGGCCCACCCCACAAGAGAAGAGAAGAGACAGGGACAGGCCCCCATCCGAGAAGAGACAGGGACAAGGATGGGGTGGGGGGCCCACCCCACAAGAGAAGAGAAGAGAAGAGAAAGGGACAGGCCCCCATCTGAGAAGAGACAGGGACAAGTATGGGGTGGGGGGCCCACCCACAAGAGAACAGAAGAGACAGGGACAAGGATGGGGTGGGGGGCCCACCCCACAAGAGAAGAGAAGAGAAGAGACAGGGACAGGCCCCCATCCGAGAAGAGACAGGGACAAGGATGGGGTGGGGGGCCCACCCACAAGAGAACAGAAGAGACAGGGACAAGGATGGGGTGGGGGGCCCACGCCACAAGAGAAGAGAAGAGAGGGTGGGGGGCCCACCCCACAAGAGAAGAGAAGAGACAGGGACAAGGATGGGGTGGGGGCTCCACCCCACAAGAGAAGAGAAGAGACAGGGACAAGAAGAGACAGGGACAAGGATGGGGTGGGGGGCCCACCCACAAGAGAAGAGAAGAGACAGGGATAAGGATGGGGTGGGGGCTCCACCCCACAAGAGAAGAGAAGAGACAGGGACAAGAAGAGACAGGGACAAGGATGGGGTGAGGGGCCCACCCACAAGAGAAGAGAAGACAGGGACAAGGATGGGGGCCTCAGAGAGCAAGAGCAAGAGACAGCACAGAGCAGTGCTCGGGACCCTGACAAGGGTGGGAGTGGGGGCCCCCAGACAGAGTATTCTCCAGGGCAAAGCTCACATGAGAAGGGACGAGGCAGCAAAATGGTGCCCTCAGGTAAGCACGCTTGTTAGAACACACCATGGGCGTCCGCAGGGAGAGGGAAATGGGGGGCCGAGAAGGGTGCAAGGCAGAGGGGGAGAAGGGTGCAAGGCAGAGGGGGAGAAGGGTGCAAGGCAGAGGGGGAGAAGGGTGCAAGGCAGAGGGGGGAGAGGGTGCAAGGCAGAGAGGAGAAGGGTGCAAGGCAGAGGGGAGAAGGGTGCAAGGCAGAGAGGAGAAGGGTGCAAGGCAGAGAGGAGAAGGGTGCAAGGCAGAGAGGAGAAGGGTGCAAGGCAAAGAGGAGAAGGGTGCAAGGCAAAGAGGAGAAGGGTGCAAGGCAGAGAAGAGAAGGGTGCAAGGCACAGAGGAGAAGGGTGCAAGGCAAAAAGGAGAAGGGTGCAAGGAAGAGAGGAGAAGGGTGCAAGGTAGAGAAGGGTGCAAGGCGGAGAAGGGTGCAAGGTAGAGAGGAGAAGGGTGCAAGGCGGAGGGGAGAAGGGTGCAAGGCAGATAGGAGAAGGGTGCAAGGCGGAGGGGAGAAGGGTGCAAGGCAAAGAGGAGAAGGGTGCAAGGCAAAGAGGAGAAGGGTGCAAGGCAAAGAGGAGAAGGGTGCAAGGCAAAGAGGAGAAGGGTGCAAGGCAAAGAGGAGAAGGGTGCAAGGCAAAGAGGAGAAGGGTGCAAGGCAGAGAAGAGAAGGATGCAAGGCAGAGAAGAGAAGGGTGCAAGGCAAAGAAGAGAAGGGTGCAAGGCAAAGAGGAGAAGGGTGCAAGGAAGAGAGGAGAAGGGTGCAAGGTAGAGAAGGGTGCAAGGCGGAGGGGGAGAAGGGTGCAAGGTAGAGAGGAGAAGGGTGCAAGGCGGAGGGGAGAAGGGTGCAAGGCGGAGGGGAGAAGGGTGCAAGGCAGATAGGAGAAGGGTGCAAGGCAGATAGGAGAAGGGTGCAAGGCGGAGGGGAGAAGGGTGCAAGGCAGAGGGGAGAAGGGTGCAAGGCAGAGGGGAGAAGGGTGCAAGGCGGAGGGGAGAAGGGTGCAAGGCGGAGGGGAGAAGGGTGCAAGGCGGAGGGGAGAAGGGTGCAAGGCGGAGGGGAGAAGGGTGCAAGGTGGAGGGGAGAAGGGTGCAAGGCAGAGGGGAGAAGGGTGCAAGGCAGAGGGGAGAAGGGTGCAAGGCAGAGGGGAGAAGGGTGCAAGGCAGAGAGGAGAAGGGTGCAAGGTAGAGAAGGGTGCAAGGCGGAGGGGGAGAAGGGTGCATGGCAGATGGGAGAAGGGTGAAAGGCAGAGGGGAGAAGGGTGCAAGGAAGAGAGGAGAAGGGTGCAAGGTAGAGAAGGGTGCAAGGCGGAGGGGGAGAAGGGTGCAAGGCAGAGGTGAGAAGGGTGCAAGGCAGAGGGGAGATGGGTGCAAGGCAGAGGGGAGATGGGTGCAAGGCAGAGGGGAGATGGGTGCAAGGCAGAGGGGAAAAGGGTGCAAGGCAGAGGGGAGAAGGATGCAGGGTAGAGAAGGGTGCAAGGCGGCGGGGGAGAAGGGTGCAAGGCAGAGAGGAGAAGGATGCAAGGTAAGTGTTACTTATAACGGCTGTATTGGTGACAGTGGCATAACAATCGCCCCGCATCCCCTGCAGTATGGCGGGTCGTTGGCCTGAGAGCTCTAGACTGGCACGGAGAATGGGAGGGGGGCCCCCTCCATGTAGTTTGCAGGGGGGCCCCCCTCATGTTTTGTTACGCCACTGGGCCTCGTTGCACACGTTTGCTAGGCACTACTGCCTGGACAGTCAAGTCCGGAGAGACGGCTACTTTGGCCGCTCCGTTCTCCAGGACTTTCTGGTGTAAGTATTGGTTCGCAGGCCCACCACCACGGGGATGGTATTGCTGGGGTATCTATTCTAAGGTAAGGAATCTATCACTAACGTGTCTCTTTCAGATGCACAAGTTACTACTTGTGTAACGATATATCTGTAAGAGACATTAGTTAGTGATAGATTCCTTACCGACCCACCCATCCTCTCCGTTCTGCGAACCGATATCTAGGGTTAAGGTCATCCCCTTTCAGGGCCCTAGTTTCATGGCACCAGTGTCGGTTTTTGTCATGGCTCTGCGCTTCTGGCGCGGAAAAGCTGTGGCTAAGAACTGACGTCAGCACGCGGAGGCGCCGTCTAAGTACTCCGACGTCATCACGGCGCCCACGACGCCGACGACGGACGCGGAGCCGCAGACGACGCCTACCGACGCGCAAGGGTACTGTGTCGCAAAACTTTCCGGATCCAGTCTGACGCCTGGGGATATTCTAAGGTAAGGAATCTATCACTAACTAATGTCTCTTACAGATATATCGTTACACAAGTAGTAACTTGTGCTTCAAGAGTCCTAATAAAGCCTAGTAGATTTAAGTTTCCGATTGATACTTCTACCTGCAGATTCTGTGCCTTAACAATATCCACAGGCACCAAACTGGGTTCAGAGACTTTTCTCAGTAGTGCTCCCACTTGCCAGTAAGTGGTGCCATGTTGCTACTTGGTGATTCTGTTCTACCTCGAAAGTGATGGAAACTAAGCATATATATGCACCATTACAAGCTGATGAACGTTCCTCTCTTTCTGTGTCCTTTGGCATTACGCTGGACTCTGTTCCCAATGTTGCCTGCTTTCTGATGACTTTAAAAAAAATAAGCTCATGCAGTGTGTCAGTAACAATCGCTTGGCCAAAAACAAGATTCAAGTGATGAAGTGACTACAGGAAGCTGAACTCGCAATTAGACCTGCAAAGTGTGTGCCTTTTGGTGCAAGGGTTCATGACTTGTGTGATAAATGAGTCCCCATGCACCTGAAGGCAATCGGGGAGCAGAAGGCAAAACTCTATAGTGCCAAAGTCAGAATTGTAAAACAGATCCCACTCCAAGTCGCGGCACCGTTCATGATCCGGTTCAAGGAGTCATTCCCACGTGAAGTCCAGTTCTCTGTCTTGTGGAAAGTCAAACTTGAAGACTCATCATAAGTGCAAGAAGGGCAAATGGGACTTATCCCATCATGCCACTCAAAATTAGATGAGAAGATGCCAGGATGTAAGTAAAAAGGTCATACCCCAGAAGTGCCTTCAGACTCCAATCTGGTCCCACATTTGGTCTTGGAGTGCCACGATTTCCAAAGCAAAAAAAGCTTATTCAAATACTTCCAGGTCCAACCGACCTACCTGCGCAATTAAATCCCATGATACCCATGTCTGGGCCAGTTCCTTCACAGGTTCCTGCTTCTTCACCAGCCGTTTCCATTCTGTCACTCATGCTGACTTCACCAACCCAGGACCTGATCCTGAAACCTGTATGTGAGCTGTTGTCTCTTTCTAGACCTGTGTCTCACTATGAGATCACTATGGTGCAAATAATCAGATTGCAGCCAGACTCAAATCCTCAGCCTCTTGCCCAATGCCACTATAAGAGGCAGGAGGCCTAACATGGTTTCAACTCCACTCTCATGTGGTTCAGGGTAGGCATAGTGTTTCCCACGACACTGATGATGAGGTAATGAGTAACCTGCTACCCAATCACTATAGTGATGATGGATTGCACCTGGAGTATAAAAATGCCAGATGGCTAGATATATCGCCATACTGAGAAAGACTCTCAACCTGGGCCACCAATGGAAGTAAGTGCCTCTTTCACAGAAGCGAAGGACAGCAGAGGTGCTTGATTAACAGTCACAAACTAAGGTGACCAATATTGCCATTGAACGAGACTCTTACATGCCCCCTTCTGGCCAATTGGTCCACGTTGTGCTCAGGCCCTCCGGTCACTTGACCTGTTGCCAGCTGACATAAGCCGGCCCCAGATGACCCCGAATTTCTGACAAGTCACCCTACTTCTGAATGCCTAGTGGCACAGGTGTTGATGAGTAAAGTCACTCCTTAAGTCTTTGCAGTCGATCCTCCGACACCCTTGTACACTCGTAATTGCGAGTACTTATTGGTACTCGCAAATTGCGTGTGCAATCTCCCATTCATTCCTTAATTGTGACTCGCAATTGAGGAATGTGTGGGAATCGCTAATTTTATAGAGATTCCTACATGCATAGGCTTTTGCAATTCCTTAATTGCGATTCCTTAATAATCGCAATTAAGGAATTGCAAAAGCATACATTGATGCATGTACCTAATAGTTCTTTTTGACACAAGTCAAAAGCAAGTTGACCGAGATCCTTTGCTACATAGGTTTGTAGGGTCTGCTGTACAACAGTCTTAGGTCAGTGGATGGGCGAGATTGTGGGATTACAGTTGTTTACATTGGTCGAGGTGAGAAGTCTTGGACCCCTGCTGTGGTTGACTCAAGCCTGGTCCATTCTGTTGTTGAGACAAACCTGCTTCCAAAGAGCTTTGTCTCAAACCCCATTGTCACTCTAGTTTCATGACTGCGGTATGAGGTGCTTGCAATTGTAGGCTTGAGATATTTTGTAGAAGACATTTAAACTTGACATTTATCGTGTCAGCTTAAGGGACTGTTTAACAAGAGGCATACAGTTTGGAGCAGGATCCTCCATAGCCCAAGCAGATCAGCTGAAACATTCATGGAGCTGACTGGTATAACCTTTGATGGCTCAAAAGCACCCTTTTGCACTTGTTTCTGTGGTACTTACCAAGCCTGTTTCTGCAGCTTGGGAGTATGAAGGGGCCAATTTCATACTCATCTCCCACTACCGGCTCCTTTCCAGTACCACAGGTGGTTTGCTCAGTGCTAATAAATATGTTCTCTTGGAATGCGATATGTTCTTCGTGTCTGGCTTGCTTTTGTGATGCTGATTCTGTTTCTTCATCTCCACTTCACCACCATAGTGGTAAGTGTACCCTGACCATCCAGTCATAGATTGACCTAGAAGTCTCATTTTCTATCCTCCCCTTCAGGATTTATGTGTTCACTTGAAATATGAATCTAAATTTGATCCACTTACTTCGATAGAGGATAGTAATGGTGATTCATCCTGTACCTACCCTATAGCCAGCAGATGCTTGAGGAAAAATACTGAATTGCAGAGTCTTTGATTTCGCAAGACTTTAACCCTTTATGCAACAAATGAGAAGCTGGCCCTACTACTATTTTAAAAGTGAAACACCCATTTTCTTAGGAGAAGAAACTCATAGATGCACTATTTAGTGCTAACTTACCTATGTTATTCGATGAGATAGTACTGTTCAGAGCGAGTAAATGGTGACTGTGATGTTACCAAAACAAGTAAATTAGTCTTTGAATGTATTTAATTAACAGGCCTTACCATATTTGTATTCCAATTTGCTGAAAATCACATCCCTCTTGAAAAAAATATTCTCTTGATGTTTGTTATTTCATTAAAGGTATGTGTTAAACATGGCTGTAGCCATGAGAGGAAATGCTCCAACCTGCAATAATTTCACAAGATAGTGCAGTGCAGTTGTTCTCGCATCGGAAAAAGCAACTTATTAGGAACACATTTTACTGCATACGTTTTCCTCTTTGATAATATTGTATAGAGCAGATATGTGTGTACCTCGCTCCATGCAGTATGTTTTTAAAGGGTTTTTAAACCAATATTAGTATTTTTAACGTGATGAGGAATTCTTCTCTGTTTCGTAGACCAACTGAATAATTACTCCTACCATTGAAGTGCAGTATTGTTTAAATATGTTAGGAAAACCTGGTTGTACCTTCCCACGCGTAAAGATACCTCTGCATATTGTGCAGAGTGTTCGGTAGGGAACCCAAGCTCAGTAGTAGTTTGAGTTTCTTCCACCTTAATGAAGGGTCTTGAAAGCTAAAATGAGTTTTAGGTATTTTGTACAACATAATAACATCTTAATAAATATCATTTTAGGAGGACTGTCTTACCTTTCTTGTTGTGTCTACCGCATTCAGATTTACTTTAAGCGTCTGCACCTAGTTTTGTGATTTGATTTGCCAACAGATTACAATTGTTACTTTTTGACATTCGAGTGCCAAAATGGAGGGGGGCTTTCCTAACCACCTTTGCAAAAGAGATAGTGATTTTTCATTAACTTGTTTTAAATCACAAAATTCCTTGAAAATTTCCATTAACTTAGAGTCTCAGTACTGATTCATCTGTTGACATGTACAGGAGACTCTGTTCACTCTTTGCAGGTCACCTGAATCCTTTCAGTATGGTATGGTCTGCTTCTTCTTTGGAAATAAAAGGCATCTGAGATCTAGCCCTTCAATTTGAGTTGTTCCAAAGGCCTAGCACATATGACTGTGAACCAGTTTATCAATTTGGCCTGATTGTTTTACTCCAAAACATTACACAAGAAACTTTGGGAACATTGAAGGCCTTCTATGTATCAAGTGTTGCACTAGCAATAAGGCATTTCACTTGTTTCTATCTCAAGCAACATATTTTGAAGTTTCCTGACTTTGTTTAGTTACCAGTCCCACTAAAGCCACATACATATGTGTGCACCAGGTTGCTCAATACCATTAGCATCCTGTTCATAAAATCATTTGCAAGATTTGAGTTATTACCTCTACATTGAAATGAGGAATCTGGTAACAGGAACTGCAGACTTATGGAGGATTGTCTCACATGGAGGTAACTGCAATTAGGGATTTTCTCAGATCTGAGACAGTGCCTATAATTTCAACTTTTTTTTTAATAGATCATTTACTACGCATTTCAGCAAATCAAAAAGGTCAAAATCTGAACAAATCACAGCGTACATGTGAGCAGTGTTGAGAGACATTTCAATGTACAGTCCTCACAGGTACTTGATCAGTGACCAGGGCGAATATCAACTTTACAAACCAACCAAGGCTAAATAGTAGTCCATTAAATCAACCATAATCAACATTGGTTTCCATTCAGTTTGGCAACACCAGTTTATTTCCAATTCCATACCAGTGGGCTAAAAAAGCTAGGCTCCTCATCAAAAAGGGGTATAGCTCCCGACCATCTATCCCTTCACCGCCGAAGCATGATATTATTTCAAGAGGTTGGTATGCACCAACTCCTTTGCCATGATCTTGGAATCAATTTCCTCCTCGAGTTTCCAGCTGTGCATTATTTCTGCAGTGGGCACAGGATCCATGCCCAGCGCACTATCGAGTCCCCTGCCCCTCACCTGCTGTAGCTTCCAAGCTGCTTTAGTGCGCCCTCCACCCAGCACAGCCATCCCGTTAGCGACAGGCTCAAGCACCACCTGCCCCGAATAAAACAAAATAACCTCTGACAAGTGAGTGCTCCAAATTGTGCAGAGGGGTATGCCTTCCAATTTGTAGAATCCTCTCTGCCCATGCCACCATCCCCAGAACGGCAGACCGAGGACCATCTGTTTTGTTAGTGCAGACTCCGTTGGCCAAAGGGGCTATGGAGAGGGTAACAGAATTAGAACGTTGTTGTTATTCCTCTAATATCTGGTGCATAAAAAGGACAGATACCCACCTAATACTGTCTCTGCACCCTCGCAATACCTTTCTGCTGAAAGAAAAATTCAAAATGCCCACCTTGGTTTCTTCTGCCATGGGGACTGGATGGTAGCGTTGGTCTTGCAGGACGCACATTTCTTCATCCATCCCTGACCTGCAAGCTCACAGGCATTACTTGCAGTTCATTGTATGCCACAAACACTTCCAGTTTGCTGTGCTCTACTTCGGCTGTATCAGTGCTTTCCAGGTGTTCACAAAAGTGATGGTTGCAACATATTTTTGGACGTCAGGAGTTAGTTTTTCCCCCTACCTCGATGACTGGCTGGTGAAGAAGAGCTCACCCAGGCATTTGTCGCCCACCTCCAGATGGAGGAAGACAAACCTTTTGCACTCATGGGGTTCACTATCAACATACTGAAGTCACACCTGACTCCTTCTCCGAAGCTCTTTCATTGGAGTTATTCTGGACACAGGGCAGTTTTGCATCTATTCTCCGGAGCGAAGAGTCGGGACATTAGAGCTAGGATCCCACTGTGTCAACCAGGAGTTTGGTGAGATGGACTCTGAGGCTGTTGGGTCTCATGACCTTCTGTATCCTGTTTGTGAAGCATGCCTAATGACACATGCAATCTCCACAGTGGGATCAGAGGTCCCAGTTGGTACAGCACCAGAGGATTCTCTCCGACCTGGTCCAGATTGCAAAGGAAACTGCAAAAGATCTGCAGTGGTGGCTGACGAACCGCGATTGGGTCAGTGACAGACCCCTCTCCCTCCCCCAAATGGAGCTGGTAGTAGTGACAGTGTGTCACCTTTGGGTTGGGGCATCCATCTGGGAGAGGTGGAGATCAGAGGCATCAGGTCTCTGGCAGAATCTCTGTCTCATATCAACCTTCTCAAGCAGAGGGCCATCCACTTGGCATTGAAACCCTTCCTCCCTTCCATCAGAGGAAGCCTGGTTTAGGTGTTAATGGACAGCACTACTGCCATGTGGTACTGCAACAAACAGGATGGAGTGGGGTCATGAATTTTAGGCCAGGAGGCCCAGTGCTTCTGAACATGGCTGGAACGCCAGAACATCTTTCTGGTTGCACACACCCGGCGCACTCATTGAAAGCCAGGGCACACAAATTCCATTTGTGCATATCACAAATGGAATCTGCATCGGGAGGCACAAGATATCTTCCAAGAATAGGGAGAATCTTTGGCTCCATCTGTTCGCCACTGCCAAGAACGCACAATCTCAGCAGTTTTGAGCATGAATGTTTCCAAAGCAGCTCTTGCTAGGACACACTTTCCACTTAGATTGGAATTCGGGACTCCTGCATGCATTTCTGACAATCCCCCCTCTTCCCAGAATCCTCAAGAAGTTCAGGACCAACACAGATCAAGTCTTTCTAGAGACTCTGGACTGGGCACAAAGAGTATGGTATCCTGAACACTTGAGCTTGAGCATTTGTTCTCAGATCAGGCTGCCCATTCGGGAAGATCTTCTGTTGCAACAGTAGGGCAGGGTCTTGCACCTGCAGGCACTTTCCACGATAATGGTTTGAGACGGAGCTGCGAAAATTCTAAAGTGTTTAATCTACAGAAGGATTTTATTCTTTGAGACTAAGGTTATGTATGATCTTCATAGAGATAAAGTAAATTCATAAAGAGGAGTGCCAACAAGTAACAAAAATAAAAAGCTTCTGGTTGCTCATCACTGTCTGAGAAGCATCCCCTCCTACATGCGTCTACCTTCCATGGTATACATGACTTCATTAAAGTTCACATTAATCTTGAAAATAACTCAGTGGGGCCTCCTCAAACGGAAGCTGTAAACTAATGTATGGATTTCACAGAGAAAGGAAGAAAAGCTTACGTGTTAATGATGCTGAATGCTTATTTCCCGTCAGTCACGTATTAACAGGTCATGACTGCCCCTCTGATCCCTGCACATATTGAAAAGTTTAAAGATTTCTCCTTTTCTGTTATGTTCTTTGAGCCCCTTATGTCCTTAGACTGTGATCACACCCATGTAAAATTAGAATCTGACCCCATCAAGTGTAAAAAAAAATATGGGAAACCATTAAAAGAGATACCCCTATTTATCTCATGTTTAATCCATTGGTATCCCATAAAGAGCTTGTTTGGATAGATGATTAATGACCACATATTCTTTGAGCCCTTAGACAAGAGTCTTCTATTGTCTGCTTTCTCTCAGCCCTTCACCTTGCACTAAAATGAAGAACCCTTAACAAATCGAGCATCCACACCATGCACTTACCATTGAGACGTTTCGGTATCTCATAAACGTGTGAATATAAAATCCCAATCCTTATTCCCCATACAACTTGGATTTATCAAACAGATTATTTAGACTAAGACTCATAACATTAGAATGTACATAACCAAGGCATACTGTACAACTTATAAACAGTGGGATCATCTCCTAGTCTTCCCAGAGTAATAACATTTCCGAAAGCTTCAGTCACAAATTAATCTTCACAGAGTATTTCTTTTTTTTAAAAAACTCTTGGCGTGACTGTTAGGATGGCAAAAATTGTCCTTTCTCACATATGCTGTCCCCTGCCTCTGCAAAACAGGAACATTATCCTTTTAAGCGGTGCCTAAGTGATCGGGTCGAGCTAACAGATATTACATTTTTATTTTATCTGATTGAACTGAGAAGCATTGATTTGTATGGCATGCCCATCATTGCTTTAATATCTGCTTTATTGAGACCATTCTACATATGTGATGTACAATGCATTAACAAATGTGTTGTCTTTTTCATGTAGGTGATGGAGCAGAGGCTGAAAGAAGCTGAGGAAGTACATGTGTTACTACAGCTTGAAAGTGAAAAATACAAGTCTGTGTTGGCAGAAACGGTACCACTTAACAATTGCTCATATTGATTTATTTCAAACATATTTTATCTATTATTAAACTCTAATCATTTTTTGTAGGAGGGCATTTTGCAGAGGCTACAGAGTAGTGTTGAAGAGGAAGAGGGCAGGTGGAAGATAAAACTTGAAGAAACCCAGAAGGAATTACTAGATGTATGTATTGTAAGAACAGCTCTTTGTGGTCTGATCGTTATGTGGGAAAGTTCAGTTGATTTTTCCATTTAAATTTTTTTTTAAAAATCATTTCAAATGTAGAATCTTTTATTTAAACAATAGTAAGCCACTGCTTGTTATGTTTAAAATAATACCACGAGGCTCGGTTATACGCAATGTTAACTATGAACCTAGATGGAGACTGTCTGGAATAAAGTCAGACTACTGTTCATTTTTCAAATTATTTCCATCTCCTCAAACTCTGCTTAGAGATGATCAAAATATTGATTTGTGGATGCTGCTTGTTGGCCAGTGATTGCCTTTCAATCGTCTGATATTACTGTACTGTATACACCTCTTCGATTTCGTATCAAAGGCTCAGACTCGCACCGTTTTTTCCCCTCTGTTTTGCATAATGTGAAACCCTGTGTTAATTCTAGCCCATTATGACCTTTTGAAGAGTGATGAATGTCATCTCCAATCCCAGAGGTTTCTGTTTAATCAGATTAAGATATACAATGTCAGCAGTTTTTTTATGTCTTTTATGTGTGAATTTGATGTTAGCCACAGCCTACGATTCGTCAAGTTTTACAATTCTATAAGGCACAAACATGTGCAATTTAGAATTGATCAAAACTGGCACAATTTACATGTCCCCCAACAGTTACCTGCGCATTGAGGAGAAAGCACAGGGACAGACATGGGACTGCATATTCATTGCCAGCATGCCCCATGGATGTCCTTCAATAGACAGCAGGTCTCCTTACATGGGCCTGCAATGTCCAAAATGCTGGAGACTGCCTTTAGCGGACCTATCCTAATGGTTTCCTAAACAGTGGGCCAATTAATTGTTTTGCGATCGAACTACAGACTGCTTTAGCTGTTTTTTACAGACCGCATTCCATACAATACTACTAAGAGTGGACTTCGAGTCAGTCCCTTGCTGATGAGTGGATCTTTCTGGTCTATCTCAGTTCCCTGCTTTTTAGGTTTCGCTGGGGGGCGGAGCCGTTAGGCTCCTCCTCCAGAGAAATCTGTAGTTTCTAGTATGGGTGACTTGAACACGCCTCTCTGCTTCATTGGCTAGCTCCATAAATGGAGGCTAGCCATTGGAACAGAGAGGCGTCCGTCAATGCCGGACCAGACACGGGGGCGTTCCCGAGATTCTTTGGCTTTTGCCGACGTCACGCGACGCCGGGAACGCCCCCGTGTCTGGTCCGGCCGGGCCGTGTTTGCTGCTGTCCTGCCTTGTGTCCCTCCTCCCGCCGTCCCCACGTTTCCACGTTTCCCTCCTCCCTCCCGACGTCCGTGTCCTTTCCCGCCCCCCTCGTCCTCTCCCGCCCCCCTCGTCCTCTCCCGCCCGCCCCCTCGTCCTCTCCCGCCCCCCCCCCGTGTCCTCACAAATATTGGTATCCCGTCCCGCCCGGGGGTTTCTTCAGCCGGCCGGCCAATCCTAGCGCGGCCGGCCGGAAGTGCCCGCCCCCCCCCGCCGCCCAGCGCGAGAAGAGGAGCCACGGCGAGCGCTGGAAGTCTGCGCTGCTCCCGGCCGGGTGACAGCAGACTGGGAGCCCAGAGAGGAACTCCCGCAGCACCCGGGTGAAGCGAGGCGGGACTGGCCTGCAGCGCTGCCACCCCGGCCGCCTCACTTGGAAGGAGGAAGAAGCGGGCGAGGGTGGGGGGCTAACCGGACAGGAGCGGAGGGCCGGCCAGCCGAGGAAGTCCAGGTGAGTGGTTCCTTTCCTGTCCCCCCTCCGCTACTGACGCTATAATTTCCTTATTTTCATCGTGGGGAGTCTTGAGCATCTCCGCTTCGTTATTTTACCAGCTTCTCAAAAAGACTTCCTTTGGTTGTACACGCTGGTCTGTACTACACTGTGCGGGCCTAGTTCCGTTTTTACAGATCACGCCACTTCACAGGCAGAGACAGAGCAGAGATCAGAGCATATGTTGCTTTTAAGATTAGCCTGAGCGGGGTCCTTATTTTTCTGAGACGTTCTGCAGAGGCCTGCCAAGCTGCTAACCGCACGGGCAGTGGGTGTGTTGTTGACCTTGTGAATCATGCGGCACCCACATTCCATCACCAGTCATGCCCCCCTGCCCCCCCCCCCCTCGATGCTTCAACTCGTCCGTTTGTTTGGATGCTAACACGGCACACAGTCAGTGCTATTGTGAAATGTCAGTGCTTCGTGGGGGGTCTAGCTTAAACTGCATTTCTGGTCGGACCCTTTCTTAGCATTCCTTTCTCTTTTTGACGGGTGATTTTAATGTCAGATTCGTTTTCCTTAAACAATTTGTTTTGACTTTGGCTAGAGTGTGTAACATAGCGCTTTGTTGTGTATGTAGTTGAACTTTGTAACATAGCGCTTTGTTTCTTATTTGGCTAGACTGTGTAACATAGCGCTTTGTTTTCTATTTAATTAGATTGTGTAACATAGCGCTTACTTTTGTATTTAGTTAGACCATGTAACATAGCGCTTTGTTTTGTATTTAGTTGGACTTTGTAACATAGCGCTTTGTTTTGTAGTTAGTTAGACTGTGTAACATAGCGCTTGCAAGGCTGTGCCTCTCACGCTGACCCGTGTGAGTACCTACCGACCCAGGGGGGAGCGTCAGCTCTGCTGTTGGTGACGTCTACTTGCCCCTCTCTCTCACAAGGTACACAGAGTCTACTCCCCTCTCTCTGCGTCTCTTCTCTCCCTCTCTAGCTCTTCATCTCTCTTATTCTGCCTGTTTCCTGCTCGCTCGCTCTCGTGCTCCCTCTCTTTCGGTCTCTCTTTCACATTGTCTCGCTCCTGCTCTAGATGTGTGTCTCTCTCTTACTCTCACCCCTTTCCATTCTGCTTTTTCTCCTTTCTCTTTAGCTCTTGTTCTTTTTTTCGTTCTCACTTTATCTCCCCTCTCACTTCATTGCTATTTCTCCTTCTTTCTTTTTCTTACTCTCTCTCCATCCCTTCCTCTCCCTCCCTAACTCTTTTCTTCCCTCCCTTCGTCTCCCCCTCTCTCTCCCTCCCTCCTTCCTCTCTCCCTCCCAGCCTCCCTCCCTGCCTCTCTTTGTCCCTCCTACTCATCATCCCTCCCTCCTTTCCTCTCTCGCTCCCTTTCTTACAGTCAGTGCTATTGTGAAATGTCAGTGCTTCGTGGGGGGTCTAGCTTAAACTGCATTTCTGGTCGGACCCTTTCTTAGCATTCCTTTCTCTTTTTCACGGGTGATTTTAATGTCAGATTCGTTTTCCTTAAACAATTTGTTTTGACTTTGGCTAGAGTGTGTAACATAGCGCTTTGTTGTGTATGTAGTTGAACTTTGTAACGTAGCGCTTTGTTTCTTATTTGGCTAGACTGTGTAACATAACGCTTTGTTTTCTATTTAATTAGATTGTGTAACATAGCGCTTACTTTTGTATTTAGTTAGACCATGTAACATAGCGCTTTGTTTTGTATTTAGTTGGACTTTGTAACATAGCGCTTTGTTTTGTAGTTAGTTAGACTGTGTAACATAGCGCTTGCAAGGCTGTGCCTCTCACGCTGACCCGTGTGAGTACCTACCGACCCAGGGGGGAGCGTCAGCTCTGCTGTTGGTGACGTCTACTTGCCCCTCTCTCTCACAAGGTACACAGAGTCTACTCCCCTCTCTCTGCGTCTCTTCTCTCCCTCTCTAGCTCTTCATCTCTCTTATTTTGCCTGTTTCCTGCTCGCTCGCTCTCGTGCTCCCTCTCTTTCGGTCTCTCACATTGTCTCGCTCCTGCTCTACATGTGTGTCTCTCTCTCTCTTACTCTCACCCCTTTCCATTCTGCTTTTTCTCCTTTCTCTTTAGCTCTTGTTCTTTTTTTCGTTCTCACTTTATCTCCCCTCTCACTTCATTGCTATTTCTCCTTCTTTCTTTTTCTTACTCTCTCTCCATCCCTTCCTCTCCCTCCCTAACTCTTTTCTTCCCTCCCTTCGTCTCCCCCTCTCTCTCCCTCCCTCCTTCCTCTCTCCCTCCCAGCCTCCCTCCCTGCCTCTCTTTGTCCCTCCTACTCATCATCCCTCCCTCCTTTCCTCTCTCGCTCCCTTTCTTCCTCCCTCCCTTTCTTCCTCCCTCCCTCTCCCTCCCCTCCCTCCCTCCTTTCCTCCCTCCGTCCCTCTTTTCTTCCATTCCTCTCTCCAGTCCCCCTCTCTCAACACCTCCCTCCCTCTCCACCTCCCACCCCACCTCACTCCCTCTCTCCCTCACTACCTCTCTCCATCCCTCCCTCTCTCCGTCCGTCCCTCTCTCTACCACCCTTCGTCTCTCTACCTTCCTCCGTCCATCCCTCTCTCCCTCCCTGCCTTCCTCTCTCCCTCCCTCTCTGTCCCGCCCCCTCCCTCTCTGTCCCTCCCTCTCTCTCCCTCGCTGCCTCCCTCTCTCCCCCTCGCTGCCTTCCTCTCTCCCCCGTCCCTCCCTCTCTCTCTCCCTCCCTCCCTCTCTCCATCTCTCCCTCTACCTCCCCCCTTCCGTCCCTCCCTCCCTCTCTCCCTCCCTCTCTCCCTGCCTCTCTCCCCCCTGCCTCCCTTCCTCTCTTCCTCCCTCACACTCTCCGTACCCCCCTCTCTGTACCCCCTCTCTCCCTCTCGCTCTCCCTCTCTCCCTCCCTCTCTCTCTCTCCCCCTCTCTCCATCTCTCCCTCTCTCCCTCCGCCCCTCCCTCTCTCCCCTGCCCCCCTCCCTTCCTCTCTTCTTCCCTCACACTCTCCGTACCCCCTCTCTCCCTACCTCTCTTCCTCACTCTTTTGCTCTCATTCGCTTTCACCCTCTGTGTCTCGGAGACTCCCTCATGCTATCGGTCCATAAGCCTGAAGACTACTTAAGGAAGCCTGGGACCCACAATTCCCTGGAGCTCGTGGGGGATCAGTACCACTGAACCCCCTGAGATGTGAAACCGAACCCACTGCACCCTCTTATGTGTGAGCTGCTGCTATGTTACGATATTCTAAATACACCTCACTGTCTCCGAATATTACATATAAACACACATTTTGAATTTGGACGAGTGCCCCTGTGCACTGTCAGTGATCTGGCCAAAGAGGGCACGAACTACCTGAAACTGGATCATAAATCCAAGATGTTCCAAACAGGGTCCCCAAAAATACGTTTGGCCCAGAGCCCCCAAAATCCTTAAAATGTCCCTGATGACAGCGCTGTAGTGATGGACTTCCATTCCTGGAACGTGCCAAACCTGGACCATAGGGCATCCCGACTGACCATACATCCTCCTCCCGGTGACGGGATCAAGTTCCTTCATAGCTCATCCTGCAAAGTGGTTCACTTCAAGGCGTTCAGGTGCGTTCATTGTGTCTGGTGGTTTTGAAAAGCGCCAGATTAGGAATATTGGGGTTTTAAGCGTTGTACAATACAGCGCCCCTACATTCAAATCACACAAGGTCAGGTAGGTGAAAGGAGAGATGAGACTTCATGCCCATTCAATCCACAGGGTTTATTCTAATACTGGCAGCGGGAGGAGCTTGTGTACCAATTACATAGATGCCGCCAAAAGGGAACAAGCATTTACAATGCAATGGTCTCGGCATTCTTAAAGTTAGAGCTATTGGCATTGCTCATGACATTATTTTTATTTATGCTTTTGTTTTTAAAACATAAATAAATGGCATTGTCATTTACAATGCCTATAGCAGGTCATAAGCCTCCTTTTGTTGGAGTCTCCTGGCTGTCAGCAGTCAGGAGCCTCACACCTGATGCAAATCGAGCGGAGGGCTCTGTGCGTGTGTTTGGGGAGCTCTTTGCGTGTGTGTGGGGGGCTCTTGTGTGTGGGGGGCTCTTGTGTGTGGGGGGCTCTTGTGTGTGGGGGGCTCTTGTGTGTGGGGGGCTCTTGTGTGTGGGGGGCTCTTGTGTGTGTGGGGGGCTCTTGCGTGTGTGTGGGGGGCTCTTGCGTGTGGGGGAATCTTGCGTGTGCGTGGGGGGCTCTTGTGTCTGTGGGGGGCTCTTGCGTGTGTGGGGGCTTTTGCGTGTGTGGGGGTCTATTGCATGTGTGGGGGGCTCTTGCGTGTGTGTGGGGGGCTCTTGTGTGTGTGTGGGGGGGGGCTCTTGTGTGTGTGTGGGGGGGGCTCTTGCGTGTGTGTGGGGGGCTCTTGCGTGTGTGTGGGGGGGCTCTTGCGTGTGTGTGTGGGGGGGGCTCTTGTGTGGTGTGTGGGGGGGCTCTTGTGTGGTCTGTGTAGGGGGCTCTTGTGTGGTGTGTGTGTGGGCCTCGTGTGTGTGTGGGGGGCTCTTGTGTGTGTGTGGGGCTCTTGTGTGGGTGTGTGTGTGTGCAAATGCAATACGTCTCGCATTTGCGACAGAGTAAGCTATTGGCATTGTAAATGACAATGCCATATATTTATCTGTGTTCAAAACCAACACATAAATAAAAAGTTTGTCATTTACAATGCCAATAGCTCTAACTTTTCCGAAGGCGAAACCGTTGCATTGTAAATGCTTGTTAGGTTTTGCCTCGCCAAAAAGATGCGCTCTGCGCATCTTTTTCGGCGCAGGCGAAAACCTGATGAGAACAGTAGTGTGGCTTTGGTTCGGCCCTCGTCATTGATTGGCTGGCTCCGTAAACGGAGCCTTGCCATTGGACGAGGGGCCTGTCCGTCAATGCCGGACCAGACACGGGGGCGTTCCCGAGATTCTTTGGCTTTTGCCGACGTCACGCGACGCCGGGAACGCCCCCGTGTCTGGTCCGGCATTGCCGGCACCTCCCTTGTTTTTCCTCATGGCCGCCTTTCGTCAGCTCTCTCCTCCCCCTTTCCCGCCCCCTCCCGCTTCTCTCTAATGCCCGCCTTCCTGCTCCGGCCTTTCCTTTCCCGCCCCCTCCCGCTTGTTTCCTCATGGCCGCCTTTCGTCAGCTCTCTCCTCCCTGGCCGCCTTTCGTCAGCTCTCTCCTCCCCCTTTCCCGCCCCCTCCCGCTTCTCTCTAATGCCCGCCTTCCTGCTCCGGCCTTTCCTTTCCCGCCCCCTCCCGCTTGTTTCCTCATGGCCGCCTTTCGTCAGCTCTCTCCTCCCTGGCCGCCTTTCGTCAGCTCTCTCCTCCCCCTTTCCCGCCCCCTCCCGCTTCTCTCTAATGCCCGCCTTCCTGCTCCGGCCTCTCCTTTCCCGCCCCCTCCCGCTTGTTTCCTCATGGCCGCCTTTCGTCAGCTCCCGGCCTCTCCTTTCCCGCCCCCTCCCGCTTGTTTCCTCATGGCCGCCTTCCTGCTCCAAGGCCGTCGTCGGCCGTCGTCAGCATCTCCCAAAAAAGTTCAAGGTACGTGTGCTAGCAAACCTTTTTTTGTGCGTAAGAGCGCTCAAGTTATATAAAAAAAATTTTTTAAAGAAAGTAGCAGATGCCTGCATTTCCGTTTGGCAGGAAGGGAGCGTAGCTAGTAGTGTTGCCGAGTGGCTTCAATCGCCCGAGATCCACACCGGGTCTTCCCCCTTTTTATTACCAACTGCACCCGTGGACCTGGCCACTTTTTCGCGTGCATAATAAATAACTTAGTGTTGCATGCAGCGCTTGCGGAGCTTATTGGTATAAATAAAGAATAAGAAATCAAATTACATAGGAGGAACACGAGCAGCTAGCAGGCGCAGGAGGGCTCTAGACGGGCCTTCCCCTCTGCCCACAAGTTTTTTCTGCGGATACCGCGGACCGCATTCTTATCCCCGGCACCCACAGATGGGACCGAGATACCGAGGTGGCGGCATATATAGGGGAATGGAACCTGCAAGCACATTTCGAGGTAGTGTTTACAGAAACCCAGCTCTACGCATCCTAAGGAAAGGGCACAAAAGGAACATGGCGTACCGAGCAAGGTCCGGTAAGAGAGTACAAAATGTATGTTAAGATTCTTTCTAAAGCGAGCAGAGAGGCTATCCCGCCCCTCGGGCTACCTTAGTAGCAATGGTGCTCTAACTCAAGAATATAGAGTTCGAAAATGTCCCTTGGTCATGGTGTGATGAAAGGTCAGGAATCATCCGAAATTAAAAGTCCCGGCATAGAGGACCACTTCCACAGGCCACGCAAATAGGCTTAGTCACGGCACCGCAGGTTCAAGGTGGAGCAAGGGGTTATCACACCTGTGTAGTTAGTTGGGTCATTTGAATGCCTTACTGCGGAATTATCAAAGCTAGAGAAGTGATTTATTGTGCTACTGAACGAATGAACATAAGCAGTTGAAGTACTCTCTTGAACGATTCTGATTGCTCGAAATAGCGTGGGATTTTTAGTCACTAGGTTAAAAAATGTTTTTCACTGTTAAGATGTTTTAAAACTCTTATTTATAGCATTTCAAAAAGCCTTTGAGTCCAGCGGGTGTGAAAACAGCTGGACACTACGCAGTGGGTGCATTACCGGAATACGTTCCTTGCTACCTGTTTCCAGGCGTCCCATTGTGAGGCAGCGCCTGGTGGCTCAGTGGACTACTGCTTCCATTGCCGGGGCCTGTGTCCGACATGGTCACAGGTTTAAGTCCCGGCGGGTCCACCCAGCCTATCATTCATCTGGGGTCGATACACGAGTACGAGTTGGGTAACAAAAAAGAGGTGTTGTTCAGCACCAAGGTGAACGTGCGTTGTTAAAAGTACATATGTTTGGTTATGTTCAACGAATGAATCTGTGTGCCCCTGCTTGTGCCTCTGTGTGCCCCTGTTGTCTGCTTGTGCCTCTGTGTGCCCCTGTTGTCTGCTTGTGCCTCTGTGTGCCCCTGTTGTCTGCTTGTGCCTCTGTGTGCCCCTGTTGTCTGCTTGTGCCTCTGTGTGCCCCTGTTGCCTGCTTGTGCCTCTGTGTGCCCCTGTTGCCTGCTTGTGCCTCTGTGTGCCCCTGCTTGTGCCTCTGTGTGCCCCTGTTGTCTGCTTGTGCCTCTGTGTGCCCCTGTTGTCTGCTTGTGCCTCTGTGTGCCCCTGTTGCCTGCTTGTGCCTCTGTGTGCCCCTGTTGCCTGCTTGTGCCTCTGTGTGCCCCTGCTTGTGCCTCTGTGTGCCCCTGTTGCCTGCTTGTGCCTCTGTGTGCCCCTGTTGCCTGCTTGTGCCTCTGTGTGCCCCTGTTGCCTGCTTGTGCCTCTGTGTGCCCCTGTTGCCTGCTTCTGCCTCTGTGTGCCCCTGTTGCCTGCTTGTGCCTCTGTGTGCCCCTGTTGCCTGCTTGTGCCTCTGTGTGCCCCTGTTGCCTGCTTGTGCCTCTGTGTGCCCCTGTTGCCTGCTTGTGCCTCTGTGTGCCCCTGTTGCCTGCTTGTGCCTCTGTGTGCCCCTGTTGCCTGCTTGTGCCTCTGTGTACCCCTGTTGCCTGCTTGTGCCTCTGTGTGCCCTTGTTGCCTGCTTGTGCCTCTGTGTGCCCCTGTTGCCTGCTTGTGCCTCCGTCTGCCCCTGTTGCCTGCTTGTGCCTCCGTCTGCCCCTGTTGCCTGCTTGTGCTGTTGGTGTGTGTGGAGGGCTCTGTGTGGCTGTGTGTGTAGGAAGCTTTGTGTGGCTGTGTGTGTGGAGGGCTCTGTGTGGCTGTGTGTGTGGGGGGCTCTGTGGCTGTGTGCGGGGCTCTGTGTGGGGGTGTGTGTGGGGCGGCTCTGTGTGTGAGAGAGAGAGATTTGTTTAAATACCAGGATAATTGCCGGCAGCAGCACCCTTGCCGTGTAATGCCTTGTACTACATCTGTGTTAGCAGTCGCCTCAGGCTGTTGTTTTTTTTTATGCAGGGGACGGGATTTGATCATGCCCATTACGCCGTATTGCTTTTCAAAGGCAACTGTTGCAGAGCCAAGTGGGCTGTTGAAAATTGTGTTTTCTCCACCTGCCCCTGTTGCCTGCTTGTGCCTCCGTTTTCGTGCCCCTGTTGCCTGCTTGTGCCCCTGTTGCCCGCTTGTGCCTCCTTGTGCCCCTGTTGCCCGCTTGTGCCTCTGTGTGCCCCTGTTGTCTGCTTGTGCCTCTGTGTGCCCCTGTTGCCTGCTTGTGCCTCTGTGGGCCCCTGTTGCCTGCTTGTGCCTCTGTGGGCCCCTGTTGCCTGCTTGTGCCTCTGTGGGCCCCTGTTGCCTGCACGAGTTGGGTAACAAGAAAGAGGTGTTGTTCAGCACCAAGGTGAACGTGCGTTGTTAAAAGTACATATGTTTGGTTATGTTCAACGAATGAATCTGTGTGCCCCTGCTTGTGCCTCTGTGTGCCCCTGTTGTCTGCTTGTGCCTCTGTGTGCCCCTGTTGTCTGCTTGTGCCTCTGTGTGCCCCTGTTGTCTGCTTGTGCCTCTGTGTGCCCCTGTTGCCTGCTTGTGCCTCTGTGTGCCCCTGTTGCCTGCTTGTGCCTCTGTGTGCCCCTGCTTGTGCCTCTGTGTGCCCCTGTTGCCTGCTTGTGCCTCTGTGTGCCCCTGTTGCCTGCTTCTGCCTCTGTGTGCCCCTGTTGCCTGCTTCTGCCTCTGTGTGCCCCTGTTGCCTGCTTGTGCCTCTGTGTGCCCCTGTTGCCTGCTTGTGCCTCTGTGTGCCCCTGTTGCCTGCTTGTGCCTCTGTGGGCCCCTGTTGCCTGCTTGTGCCTCTGTGGGCCCCTGTTGCCTGCTTGTGCCTCTGTGGGCCCCTGTTGCCTGCTTGTGCCTCTGTGGGCCCCTGTTGCCTGCTTGTGCCTCTGTGGGCCCCTGTTGCCTGCTTGTGCCTCTGTGGGCCCCTGTTGCCTGCTTGTGCCTCTGTGGGCCCCTGTTGCCTGCTTGTGCCTCTGTCTGCCCCTGTTGCCTGCTTGTGCCTCCGTCTGCCCCTGTTGCCTGCTTGTGCTGTGTTGGTGTGTGTGGAGGGCTCTGTGTGGCTGTGTGTGTAGGAAGCTTTGTGTGGCTGTGTGTGTGGAGGGCTCTGTGTGGCTGTGTGTGTGGGGGGGGCTCTGTGTGGCTGTGTGTGTGCGGGGCTCTGTGTGGGGGTGTGTGTGGGGCGGCTCTGTGTGTGTTTGTGTGTGTCATTTGCGATAGATAAAGCTAGTGGCATTGTAAATGACAATGCCATTTATTTATGTTAAAAAAACATAAATAAAAATAATGTCAAGAGCAATGGCAATAGCTCTAACTTTAACAAAGGCAAAACCATTGCATTGTAAATGCTTGTTTTTGGATGGCTTTCTTCCCTAATAGTCTGTTTGTCTACTTCTGAAGATTTCTTCTTTACAATCGTTTTTTATACTGATGCACAATTTACTTTGTCCTGTTTTTTCCTCTGGCTCTCTTGCATATTGTGTATGCTTGCACTCCATCCTATGTGTCCCCCGACCTCATACACCCATATTTCTCATCTCACCCTCCGTCCTAATACAGTGCTCTTTCTCTGTGTGCTTTCTTTTTCGCCTCCCCCGCCGTTCCCCTTACCCACGTTGGTTTCTCTATAGGATAGTGGAGATATGCTTGAATCCTCTGTGGTGCACAAAGCACCAGAAGGTGTGCTTGGTGATGCCCTAACTGATGTCCCACACCACTTTACTGTGCCTTTCAAAATCACCGCAGCTTTGCAAAACACAACATGAAAACATTCTGTTCGAGGCATGTGAGTTGTAGATCATATACTTTGCATAAGCCTGCCATCTAGTGTTGGTCCGGATGTTTGCACTTTTTTTTTCTTCGAAAAAGTCTTTGCCAGTCACAAGGTAGGGGACTCCTCCTTTCGGTGAAAGTGTGCATGGGCATCGACTCCATTGTTAGATGTTTTTTTTCTGCCGTCTGGTTTGGACGTGAATTGCTGCGCTCCAGTTCGACACCGTTTCTCGGGTTCCCCTCGGCGTGCAATTCACAACCCTCGACAGTATTGTTTTCTCTATTGCATTGCCCATTCTCCACGTATTGTTTCCATTCAAAGTCTTTGATCAGAAGATTCGTGGAGGGCAGTTGAGCCTACCCGCGTCTGGCCCGCTAGCAGTCAATGGAACGGACTCCATAGAAATTCTGCCGATCGTTTCGATCCAAGATGACTCTCCGTATCCGTCGCGCTCGACGTCATGAAATGATTCAACAAAGCGGCTCCTCACCGGACAGCTTCATGGAAAAATACGACCAGGAAGAATTCCATGGAACAAGGAGCCGAAGAAGAGGAAGAACACATCTCTGTGTCTGAAGCCGACTCTGACACGCAAGAGCAAGAAACACCAGGTCAGCGTACAGTGAGCACTGACACTCCCCTGCCCCAATACTTATCGAAGGAAAAGGCGCCAGTCTTCTTCTGCCCTCGGGCCAAGGTTGGCACAGAGAAAAGGGTTCGAACGACCCACCCCCCTGCTCAGCACCGAAACATTCAGACAAGCCTTCCGGCTAGGGATTGAGTTGGCCCCGGTCAGGCATCGATCCGAAATCTTCAGCATCGAAATTCAAGCATGTACTAGTAACACTCCCTTCGGCGCAGAAAACCAAATCTTCGGATACGAAGTTGAAACCTTCGACTAGTCCTGCGCCAAAAACCAAACCCCCTCCTTTTCCATATAAAGAGCCTTGTTTCGACGTTCCGCCTTCTAACATGGACCCGAAACAAAAGGAACTGACCCTCAATCCAGACACTGGACATATTCATGTGAAATTACCACCTAAAAGGAAACCAGAATTACTAAAGGAATACCACATTCCACTTAAAATAAAGAATGTGGGTACTAATCCTTCTCATCCTATTACACCTCCTTCACCCATTGACCCAAATGTATTCATTACACCCACAAATTCTCCACAACCACAGTCCCCTGATCACAAGATGCTGGGAATGGTGATATACCTCCGGATATTCTTTTTGATCCATGGGAGGATTACAATACAGATCCTAATAACAAACTGGATCTATATCCCTCCAACCCCCTCCCCCCACCAGATGACAATATAGGATACATAGAACTACTAAATACGGCTGCTGAGTATTATGGGGTTCAACTTCATAAGGAGGCCCTTGAAGAGGATTTTCTCTTTGAGACTTTAAGTTCCTCCCAAAGAGCAACACAAACAACTACCTATACTCAAAAGAATGCTTAAACACGCAAACAAGATTTTTAAAGACCCTGTGCGTGCAAGGATTGTCCCACCCTGAGTGGACAAGAAGTATGAGGTGGCACCTACTGACCCTATTTACATCAAGGGCCAAGTTCCATTAGACTCCATGGTAGTATCTAACGCTCACTAAAAAGCAAACTCAGACCACAGGAGATACTCCTCCTCCTGATAAGGAGTCGAAACTCATAGATGCCTCTGTCAAAAGAGTAGCTGCGCAACCAGGTAATCACTGGTGAAATGCAAATACCCAAGCTCTTTTAACTCCCCACGACAGGGCTCATTATGACAAGCTAGATAAATGTATACAATTTTTGCCAGTTGAACATAGGACTAAAGCTAGTGAATTAATTCAAGAAGAAAAATTAATTTCCACAACGTCCATTAGATGCTCTTTAGACGCAGCTGATACCGCAGCTTGCGCAGTAAACTCTAGCGTTCTGTTACGGAGACATGCTTGGCTTAGAATTTCTGGGTTAAAACCCGAAGTCCAAACCTTTATTTTAAATCAGCCCTTTGATAAAGAGCACCTGTATGGGCCTACAGTAGATACTTCTTTAGAGAAGATACAGAGGTCGCGAAATCCATGGGGGCTTTGCAGCTTCCTTCCAATCGGGGCTCCTTTCACTACTCTTTTTACGGGGGGGGCTCAGAGAACATATCAGAAAATCCCTCCTCCTCTTACAAATGCAATAATCAGTCACCCTCTTCAAGAGGTTTATTTAAAGGTGGATTTAGAGGTAATAACGCACTTAGCAGAATGCAGAAACAATGCCATGATGGCTTCTGGATCCAGTCTGGTGCTGGGGAATATTCCAGTAGAGATAAATCTGCAGTTGAAGAACATTACCAAATGCTAAAATATTGTTCTATCAGCTGTTTAAGGCTTTTTGTTTTGCTTTCCTCCTTAGCCCTCTTTTTTCAAGTCACCTGTTGTGATGCTTTTCATACTGTACCCTTGCATATATTTCACCCTACCGCCTTCATTATGGCACAGTGGAATCTCAATTTGGTACTTAACTTTTTAATGTATGGTTCCTTCGATCCGGTGCATAATTGTACCCTGAGGCTCTTGACTCTGAACAGTGTGTTTGTCATTCTCGGAGTGTCAAGTGATTGATTCACTACCATTGTTGCTCCCCCAAGCTCATCACATTCTCGCATTTTTCTTTCCACCATATACTTTTAAGTAGGATAAAAGGCTGCAACAGCTGGATCTTGAGTGGGCCCATTAATGGGATTAAGAGTACAAGGTGGACAGATCAGCTCATAGTCCGATTCGCTGTTGCGTAGAAAGGAATGGTACTTCAAAAACAGATCTTATTACTATGGATTTCTTTTTTGGGTGGCGGGAGGGGGAGAGAGAAAATGAACCTCCTGAAGGTCTTGAACATTTGATCAGGTAAAAAGGCTACTACTATGACCCTGGCTCAGGAAGTTTGCCTTTTGGATGTCTGCCAAGCTGCCACATGGGCATTTGTTCATGCATTCACCAAGTACAAGACTATTAGTTTACTGGGAGAGTCATTTTACCCAATTGGTCCTATAGGATTTACTGCTGTAAAGCCAGTTCCTTAGGATCACCTCCTAAAGTCCCATTGCGTGTGGTATTGATTCATAAGGTGTCACCCTACTCCCCATCGATCATCCTCTCCGTTGTGTGGTATAGCCTTTTCAGAAACATGTAAGTACCAGGCTCGTTTACGAACAATCTCTGTATTCTCAATTTGTCAGTCATGCTCCATACTCGAGGTGTGAAAAATGTAATTGAGTGAACTGACGCCAAAGCTTGGGTGGGACCTCTTTATATAATCACATGAACATTATTAACGACTGAGGCCAATGTGAATAGGAGCTATTGCATAGAGTTTTCTAAAGTTACAAGGTGAGGAATGTGTGGCTGATGTTTCAACCAGACAGAGCATTACCGAAGGCAACTAACTGTTTTGCCCAATTGTACAAGACTGGGTAGTAATATTGAGTTGTGGATATTCTTGTGCCACGTTTTATTTGGGAATTTTACCTTTTTGCAAATAACAACTATGGCTTGAGAATTGGGTTTGTCAAGTTGCTACCATTTCTTTATAATCTCTGTATGTGTTGGTAAGTTTGTCAATATCATTTGCTAACAATTGCAGGTGAACTCCTTGGTTAATTCTTTAAAGCAAGAAATTGCAAGTTTAAAGACTGAAAACAAGAACATTGAAAATGTAAGTCTTGATTACATCTGTATTAATTTTATATTTTGAAGACCTTGTGAATTATTGACTTGCTTAGCTAGTGGTGCAGGTTTTTCCAAACTTAATGTGTGAGGAAGGCCCTCCTTATTTTCATTGAACATACTTCAGTAAAATGACTGTCCACCAATTGTAATGTCTGAATCCTACCATGACATGGTATCAGTAAAACACAGGACCACTGGTATATAAAGTATTGTGATTTATGTTATCTCAGATTATTTATCTTTGAAATACCCAAGCCAGAGGCTGGGAAACCTGAAACCTTTTACATGATCCAGGAATGCCACTTAAAATGTCAGTGTCTTGCAAGATACTGAGTTTGTGATTTTACTCCAGCGCATAACTGGTGAAGTCTTGCCCGAACCCTTTAGCTCCCTTTTCCAAACCCAGGTTTAGGAAGGCTAGAATAGAGTAGGATCTGCAGCGCTTTAAATAGTCGCGTACGTTTTAATTCTATTTAGATTATTTTCTTACTTTGATTTTGCTTTTGTTTCTCTTTAGTAGCAAAATGCATTCATATTTTAAGATTTTCAGCAAATGCGGAAATCTAATATAATGACTGACGCCCATGACCACTTTATGGGAATTTGGATGTTTAGTATGATTGATATTTATCTAATAATATTTTGAGTTCTGTTTTACTCCTATGAATAATAATGTTAGTACCGAGTCTGCAAAATTTCGGGGTTGCCACTTCGGTGTGTACTCTGTCCAAGAACACTCTGCTATGTATAATATTGCTTCTCTGAATACTTTGAGAAGTGCCCCGAGGTGCACTGCTTCTTCATAATCTTTTCAGGCTGGTTGCTTAAATAAATACTATAAACCATCTCTTCCGGTTTTTTCACTTCTTTATTTTCGTTGAAATGTGCTCAAATTCACTGTTATTCAAATAAAATGCTTCCAATGTTCTCCATATTTATAATCTCATGAAACATACATGTATTAATATATTCTTTGATGTTCATACAAATATGAACAGTCTCCCTAATGCATTTCGGGCTGTTAGGTTCTTCGTGAGGGGGAAATTGGCTGAAAATAATGATACAATAATGTAATCAAATGTTCGTAAACAAACCGTAAAGATTCATAATGGTGACTGAAAAGTTAATACCCGAGTTTTAGTATAATTGTTATAATTTTGCACCTCATTTACATGGCTCATGCATTAACTTTTTAGTCACCTAACTAGCCCAAAATTAAAAGGACCAAGCTCCTTGTCCACATCATAAGTGCCTTGTGAGTGCTCTGTATACCCAGTCGTATAAGTAATGTCAAGTGCTCTATCCATGCTCATTCTGATACTAAACACTCAAGATTATGCAGAATGTTCCCCATCCTAGAGTGCACCAGTTGGCTACGATTTGTTGTATTTCCTCCCAGTTGAAGGTACAGTATTTCAGCTTTTTCTCCTGTAATGTTTTTTATACATCTGCTGTAAACTACTTATTTTTCTCTCCACCTGATCACCATGTCCTCTTCTTCTCTGCCTCTCAAGAAACCTTAATTTGCTCTTTTGATTTTTACATTCTGCATCGTAAAACCCTTTTTTTAATAGGTTGCCCTGTAAATTCCTTCGGTGGAGCCTTATTAAACTTACTGCGTCCTATTTTTATACGATTTACAACTGCAATGATTACATTCTTATACCTTTCACTACCTATTCATATTTTCATTTTTGGCTCTCCTGCTTCCCACTGTATCTGAAGACCTTCAAGCAGTTCCATCTCTCTCTCTCTCTCACGCTCTCTATACTAGTTGATATCCGTATGCACAGTAAACGTCTGTTTTTACAGTCTTATCCCGATCCTCTCAATCTCCAGCTGTAAACAAGTTCGCAAGAGCCAGTGTTCCCTTCTGTCAATCGTGAGACCTGGAAACACAAGACTAAGTAGAAGTACCAAATAGGCACACAAATATAATCAGTTGGGCATCTCTGTGATCCTTTCCAAACTTTTTGGCCTGCTGGTGACTCGGTTGGAAACAGTCAATTCAGACACGTTAGCCCTGGTGTTAGCATCACCTCGCTCCATATCATGTCTATCTTCGAACAATTAGTGGCAGGAAAAACATGTTTGTAATATTATATATATCCTGTAACTCATCATAGAGTAAATTATCTAGGCTGATGTTTTAATTATTGTCTCCACATATCAACACTGGCCCTTTGCAATACTTGTTCAGACCAGTCTTCATATCTTCTATTGCTCACTGTTTGATTACCCCCACCCCTACTCCCCACCTAAATACATGCACAATAGGATTTATCATCTGAGCCGAGTTCTCAAAGCTCTATTTTGTACATCGGTACCCAATTAAAAGTGGAGCTGTTTTCCTCCCATGCTATGCTAGTTGACACTAAAGTTAACAAGTCCCAAGGGCTGCCCCTTATGGATTCTCTTGATTTTATGTGTATAAATCCCTAAAACTTCATTGACTCCACACAAATCCATAAGTCCTGGATGCATAATACTTCATTCACCTTTAGCATTCCTTTCAGAGTCCATTGTGTTCCTCAACCTTGTTAAATCATGGATATTCCAGCTCACAACCCTTCGGCCATGTGGGAGCGCAGCTATTCCCTAGTCTGTCACTTAGACCTGACCTCACCTGTTCATCTAGATAATAATGGTCATAGGCAGTAGTAATAAAGGTTTAATTCACAACCAAGCGTCTGCTGCAGCAGTTTAATCAAGCAGGTGTTATACGTTTGCAGCACAATGCTACAATAAATCATTGGGGCCTCTACAAGCTGAAATTGATTGTTTCTTTAGCAGAAAAAGGCCTGACTGGTCATGGATTAATCAGCTCTTGTCTCAGCCTGCAGCTAATCTCTGTATTATAGGGCCTCATGAGGTGCCGGTTGTAGGCAGTTTTTTTTAGAGGGGCTGGAAAACACGTTAACTTGCACTGCCTTTCAGATTCCTTCTTAAGACCTCTGCTTAGTTCTATCCTTACTAATCAGTCCAGTTTTTGAATCCATGCATTTCTCTCCTCACATTTGTCAATTGCAAACCAGTTTTTTTCAGGTGGCTATGACCCCCAGAAGATGCATGAGAAGCGGGCCATTTCTGCATTACCTGCTCATGTTATTTTCTCTAAAGCTGCTACAAAAGTGAAACTTTTCTTTTACTGAAGAATATTTCTGCTTTCCTTGTCTCACAGCTGATCACATTGCCTTCAGTCTTTTATTCCCCTGATGTTTTCAAGAATGAACAACGTTGGGCCCAGGGAAGTGATCTCATTCTCAATATTCACAAGAAAATCTTTGTTAAATAGATGATAGGCTCCTTGTGGGTTTTAAGGCCCAAGCTGTGAAACTCTGTCTGCAAGCAAACTATCGATTGTTAGGAATCAAACCATCTCATTTTGCAAGCTTCCATTGATTTGTCTTCCTGGTGGCTTTGAGGCCCAGGAAGAAAAGCCGCTACTTCAGTTATGGTTCAGGCTATATACCCGCAGACAATTTGTCCTCGTTTCACTCCTTTTCTAATCATTACTTCCTTGATAGAGACGCAGCCACAGTCCTAATAGGTCATGCTGCAGTTCCCTTCTCTGAGTCATCAGCACTCCACCTTCATCCTTCAAACTTGTTGGGAGGGGTTCCTACTAGGAATCTGTGTTGGCAAGAATCCATCACAAAAGCAGGTCATGTACCTTGGGTCACCTGCTTTCATATGGACGCAATCCCGCCAGCAGTTTAATTATTGTTCTTCAACCTCCCCTTCTGAGGATTAGTTTACTTTTAATTTTGTTTGATTGTTATTTTTGAATCTGCTGTTTACATCCTTAGACTTCGCATGGGTGTGGTATAAAAAGGTGGAACTGATGTCACTGGCTTATGTGGTGCCTTGTAAAGAGACAGTGTTGCGTCCAGTGAAGCTGCTTGGATACAGGCATGGCTTCATAGATCCTCACATAGCGGCAGTGATTCAACAGTTCTGAAACCTTTTTACAGATCCAACTGTAATCTGGAAAAAAAAGTTCTTAAAAGGAATCTGTTTTACACAGTGATATCGGTGGTTTTAAAATCATGATTGCTTAGTACTCTCTTAGGATCTACGTTGGGTAATACAGTGGTATCCAAAGTTGATTCTCGAGAGCCACGGTCCTTTCAACTTTTCAGGATAACTACTTAGTGTGACCAATTCACAGTTTAATCATCTATATTTAAATTTGTCTTGTGCTTGTCCTGAAAACATCTGTCATGGTCTTCCCTTCAAAGGATAATTTTGAGTACCGTATATTTACACTGTTAGTCCGATTAAATGATGGCCATCCCAGCCATACATAGACTTTTTGGGGAGTCCCGAAGCGACCATACACAATGGTTCACTTATCTACTCAATGGACCAAAACGATCTGTAAGGGCAAAGATCCAAGGACATTTCAAGTAATAATTACCATTTAACAACCTTGAATTGATGTCTTTAGTCATTGACTGATTCTCTGGGAAATGATGGCATTACTTCTACAGCTAATGTGCAGTACTTTCAATTGTTTTTTAACACTTTCCTTCTTTATAAGTTGCAGCATTTATCAAGCCCAGCTGGTATTTGCCATATTATAATAATATGAAGAGGTATGGCTTGAGGCGTCAAGATGGCGGTCGCACTCTGAGTGCTCCAGACCCCCTCCGTCATCCGCCTCGCATGGGCCCACTAATATCGGCCATCGACGTCCCAGAGTTTTAGGGACGACTCCTACATCCTGCCTGCTTCGCACTGACCCCTCGGGGGCCTGCCTGCTGCCCGCGTTGCCTTCACTGGCCCTTTGCTCCGGGCGGCCTTCCTCTTTCAAGATGGCGCCCCCGCGCTGCCTGCTCCTAGTGCCTGATCTCTTGGCTGGGCGCCCCAGCTGCTCCCTCCCCGCCCTGCTCACCTGCGATCCTCCTGACGGCGGTGGCCTGTACCGGTGGGGGGGGTCGGGCTGCGGTCTGGACCCGGGGAGTAACCTTCCACCCCGGTGCCGGTGGATTTAAAGGGCTGGCTCCGGGGTGCATCGGCGGAGCTCGTGGGAGCGTAGCAGCGCCTGAGGTCTCCTGGCGGTGGAGGGGACCGGAGGAGGATGCTGCTGGGAGGCGCCGGGTGCGGCGTTCCCGCTCGCCGCGCCGCATCTACACCGGCTGGCAGCCCAAGAAGATGGGTCCGGGCCTTGACGCCTTGCTGGGATGGCTGAATGCCGGGCCCTGGGTATCGTGACCGCCGAAGCAGCTGAAGAGGCACCTGGAGCCGTGCAGCCTGCGCTCTGGCCCGGAGGAGGTGAGGAGGCGGGGGTTTGCTGTGTGGGCCTCCTTTCCCACCGTACCCTTCGGCCGCCGTGTCGGGCCGCGTGGACGAGAGACGACGACACTGTGGTTGAGGTGGGCAGCGGGACTGTGCGCTGCGGTGCTGGCGAGCCGGCCGGGCCTGGACTTGCATCACTATCTGCGTAGGCCCCATTGAACCCCCGTATGCGTCCCCCGCTGGGTCGCCCCTCCCCCCCACCTCTGGCCTGCTGTGAATGCTTGCGCCCTCCGCCATTTTGGGGTGCGAGGTGTAGAGAAGTGCTGGGGACCCGCAGGGAGGCTGACCCGCGACATTTTGAACTCTTTCCTCTTGCAATGGAGGCAGGTAGCTGCGGGCGGCAGGCCCTGCAGTGAAGTAAGCCACCCTCTTTACCCACCCGGATACCGGATAGTTGGGGTTCCCGACTCCAGGGTACCGTCGGGTTCCCTGGCCTACCTTGAACCTGCGGACTGGACGTGCCCCCCCCCCCCTTCATCCCCCTCCCCCTTTGACTGCAGGCTGTGGGGCGCGCTGAGACTTGGGGAGGGGCAGATGGGCTGCTGTGTCGGGTGGCACACGTGTGTGCCTGCCCCCCTTCTTACCTGGAGGCCCAGGATCTTAAGGTTGAGGCCTGTGGAGGCGTCCTGGGGTCTTGGGCCCACCGAGGTTGCCTCGAGGGCCACAATTGCCACGAAGAGTATTACCCTGGAGAGCGGTCGCCTCCCTCCATCGTAGGGGAGTGGGAAAGGGATCGGCCACCATACCGGGTGGCGGGGGCCGCGTCAGTGGTGCTGCTTCGTCCCCCCTCCCCCCCCCGCCCCCAATCGAGCACCTCCCCCTGAATCGTTGGGAACATGGGCAGGAACCGTGCTTCTCAGGCCACCACTCCCTCAACCCAAACAAAAATGGACCAATTCACCAAGCCTGATCGCGACCCAGCGGCTGGGTCTGCGGCTGCACCTGGGGCGGCTGAAGGGGACCTCTCTACTATCCTGCAGGCGATTAGCGCATCGCAGGCCTCAGTGGAAACCAAGATTGGTGAAGTGCGGGTTGACTTGGCACTGATTCGGCAAGACCTACGTAATGCCATGGCCCGTATTACAGAGGCGGAGTCTCGTCTTTCCGCGGTGAAGGACAACATGGGCACTCTCAAATCCCAAGTGGCCCGCCTGCAGGCACAGACCGCGGAGCTACATCGAAGGGCTGAGGACGCTGAAAATAGGGCCCGGAGTGGAGAAGGGGCCCACTGACACCTTCATCGAGGCATGGGTCCGGTCCTGGATCCCCAAAGAGAAACTCTTCCCCCTGCTTTGCGGTGGAGCTCCCGCTTGCTCCATTATCCTGCGAATCTTCAACTTCCGGGACAGGGATGCGATTCTGGAGGCCGCCAGGGTGCAAGGTCCACTGCACATCCAAAACCCTGAAATCATGGTCTTCCTGGACTATTCTAGGGATGTGCAAACTCAACGTCTGTCCTACGACGAAGTCAAGCAGAAACTCAGGGCCATGGGCCTCGGTTATGGACTCCTCTTCCCGGCTCGCCTTAAGGTGTTTTTTCACCCTCCCCCTCCCTGAAAACGATGACCCAACTCGGCCAGGAGATACCCAAGGCCCAGCGGTGCCGAACTGGATCCAGACGACGGGGCAACCGCGGGGGGCGGGGACTCTCACGGTCCCGGCGCTCCTCGATTCAGACCTTGAGCCAGAGGGCCTCCTCCCCTACTCTGGTGTCTGCCCTTGTCGACATGGGTAGCGCCCCGTGATCAGACGTCACTCGGCGAGGGCCTTGTCGGACTCGGATCTATCTGGAAGCCCCGTGATCCGTGGCTCTGGTGGGGAGGAGGGGTTGTGATCAGTGTTACAAGTTGTATGCCTTCATTCCACCCTTCAGGACCTGCTATAGCGAGCCTATCCCCGACCCTGGTAAGGGGGCTCTCCCCTGACTCCGCTGGAAGACCCGGCCAGGGTTTACCTTCTCACTGCCATCCTGGATCCGAACCATCTTGTGACTTCTTTGTTATCCACTCCATGCTTATCCATTGTGGGCATGCATCCGTATACATGGAGGGGGGTCCGACTCAGCCATGCTCCTGATCGATTTTTGCTAACCGCTTTAGAGTAGCGAATCACCTCTTTGTGGTGTAGTTAGTTGTTGGGGTTTTGGGGCGAAAGATGCTTCCACTTCAGAAGTGTAGGTTGGGGGGACTGGAAGGGACAGGGGACCGTTGTTCCTCGACAGTTTGTTTTGTTAGGCGCCTACGGGCCGCTGGTTGCAGTTCTTCTTGGTAGCTATGTTTCTCTGATTGATCCACAGTTGACACGCAGATCACATCTTCCATCAGTTTGTTATTTTTGGCCGCCTACGGGCCGCCATCGGGGGCTCCCATCGGTAGTTGTGTTTCCTCCTTCCTTGGTTTCCACAGTTGACAAGCAGATCACCAATTTCCATGGCCCCATTTCTGAGCTCGGATTCGGGTGGGTGTTCCCCTCCGGGTGGGTAAGGTCCCTCGTAGTTATCAGCCCCTCCACAGTCCATTCCCTTAGATGACTTACACCCTCACTAGACCTATCCACATCCTTTCCTGGAATGTCAATGGCCTCTTAGACCGAATTAAGCGCACAGCTCTCCTCCGCGCTGCTCACCACCACACGCCGGACATTCTCTTCCTCCAAGAGATGCACCTCCTGGGTACACAATGCAACTTTCCTTTGACAGGGTCGGGCACTCTGGTTTTACACGGGGCTCCCGGTTGGTGGCCATTTTGCTGAGGAAAGGGCTTCCCTTTACCCTTGCTAAAGCAGAGTCTGATGCGCAGGGCCGCTATGTGGCCGTCTCTGGAACCATTGAGGGGTGCCCCTTGAGCCCCCTATCCCTTTACATTCGCCCTCCACTCCTGTCTCCAACACTTTGCCACCTTACACAAGTGATCTCCTCCCTCCCGCAGGGTCTTATGGTGGTGGGGGGCACTTTAACGCAGTTCTGGAGCCCCTGCGTGATACGACGGGGACCCCATCCGGAGCCCGTGTCACCTCCGCGAAGATCCTCTCAAGCTGGTCCTCGGCCCTAGGTCTCTGTGACGTGTGGCGGGTTTGGAACCCCCGTGGGGAACAGTACAACCACACATCGGCAGCTCATCATACTCACTCCCGAATTGACCTTCTCCTGATGCCGGCCACAGACTGCCAGCTGGTTTCTGGGGCAGCGATACTGCCATGGGGGATCTCAGATCACTCTCCCATCTCCCTCCGTCTCGGGTTCCTTCCGACGGGTCCACAAGCGACCTGGCGGCTAAACGCCTGGTTCTTTTCCACCATTACGGGCTCGGTTTACTCGCCGGGGACGCTGTGGGAGGCTAGCAAGGCTGTTATCCGGGGGGTGGTCAGGGGACTGGTCCACACGAAGAGGTCGGAGCAGACGGCCCAGCTTGTCCAGCTGGAATCCTGGGCGGCACAACTGGAAGCAGCTCAACTCACTAGCGACCCGGGGGATTCCTCCTGACAACTAGCAGCAGTACGCAACGAGCTCCGTTGGATCTCGTTGGAATCCACTAAGATGCTTTGGCATTCGTCGGTTGCACGTATTTATAGGTGGGGTGACAAGAATGGCAAGCTCCTCCACAACCTTGTGTCCTATCCCAAAGTCAACCGTATTATTTCTGAGGTCCGCTCGAACACCGGGGCCCTCCAAGTGACTTCCTCCGCCATCGCACAAACCTTTGCTGCTTACTATGCGACCTTCTTCACCGCTCGTCCCTCAGGCGCTTCTCTGGCTGACTTGCTGGACGGGACTGGTACCCGACTGCCGTGTCTCTCTCAAGAGACTGCAGAAGCTCTGGACCGCCCCTTCACCCTGGAGGAAATCGAGGACGCTATCTCGCTCTTACACTCCGGTAAAATGCCTGGTCCTGATGGGTACCCTCAAGAGTACTATGCGGCCTTTCGGGATATTTTGGCCCCCCATTTGGTGGACCTTTTCCGCCATGTGGCGGAGACAGGGACATTCCCGCCCGAGTCTGAGGTCTCCATGATAGTGGTTATTCCGGAGATGCACCCGCTATCCCTGAACTGTGCGGACTACCGCCCGATCTCACTGATCAACACAGAGATCAAGATCTTCGCTACTGTCTTGGCTCAGAGACTCCAACCCCTCCTGCAAGATTTTGGTTACCCTGACCAGTGCGGGTACATGCCTGCTAGAGGCACTTGTCACTGCTTTCGTCATCTCCACCTGGCTCTGGCCCACCGTGGTCGCCTAACCCCGTACTTGGCACTGCTTTTCATAGACTTTGAGAAGGGCTTCGATAAGGTGAATTGGGATCTGCAGGATGTGCTGGACACGATGGGTTTCGGTCCCTCGTTCCGCCATCTGATCAGAGTTCTATACACCAATCCCAAAGCCCGAGTACTCATTAATGGGGAGCTGTCTGAGGCATTCCCGATCCAAAGGGGTACGGGTCAGGGGTGTCCGCTCTCACCACTCTTATTCGTGCTGGCGATGGAACCCCTGGCGGCACTCATCCGACAGTACCCACTTATTCGGGGTTGGGCCTGGGACTCGAGCCAGGTTGATAAGCTAGCCCTATATGCGGATGACGTTCTGCTCTATTTGGCGGACCCAGATAGGTCTGGCCCCAGGTGCCTGGCGGCTCTTTCCGCTTTTGAGCGGGTCTCTGGACTCCGCCTCAATCCGGCGAAGTCAACTTTGTTCCCACTACATCCCTCCAGAGACTGCTACGACTGGCAGTCTGACATCCCCCTTAGGAGACACTCGGTCAAATATCTTGGCGTTTGGGTAGCTCTTCTGCCAGAACTCGAATGGGCCTTAAACGTTACGCCATTGGTCGTCCGGATGAAGGCGGATCTCAAGAGGTGGCAGACCCTCCCCCTTAACCCCCTGGGCAGGAGTGCACTCTTCAAAATGATGGTCCTCCCCCATTTTCTTTACATACTGCATAACATTACTATCCACCTCCCGGGTAGTTGGTTCCGCGAGCTTGACGGTGTCCTCACCCGGTTTCTCTGGGGAGGGGGGAGACCGCTTTTATCTCTGGCGCACTGTCGTATTCCCCCCCCTTTGATGGAGGTATGTGGGTAACCAATCTCCACCTCTACTACCTGGCCACGAAACTCCTTGTCATCCACGATTCGTATGCGGGTGGCTGGTCCGACCCTGCATACCGCGTGGAACTCAGCACGTCGGACTTCACGCCGATCCAGGTGTTTCTATACGGTAGCCCAGTGCCACAGCCATGCCCTCGGTCACCAGGACTGTTTCTGGCCTGGTGCACGGCCCTACGCCACGTGAGGTGGGACTGGAAACTCACTCAGCCGACGCCTCTTTGGCACAGGTCCTGGATGCAGGAGGTCTCGTCCCTGCAGGGGTTCTAACGGTGGGACCTCATCGGAGTTTCAGTGCTCGGAGATGTTTGGGTGGGGGACCACATCCGCTCCTTCGCGGACCTGCAGCAGGGCCATGCCCTTCCACACTCCCAACTCTAGAAGTGACTACAACTCAGACACGCCCTTCATACACATGTCTCACCCCCTGTCTCCCTTCCAGAGTTCAGCCCGCTAGAGGCTCAGGTGATGATGGGAAATCTAGGGAGGGGGGGGGGGGGGAGAGAGTGGTCCCGTATTTACCGGTCCCTGGTGAACAATGGTCCTGCTTCCCTAGATCGGCTCAGGGCTCGATGGGAGGGTTGGCTAGGCCCCCTAGAAGAGGCGGACTGGAGGGATGCCCTTATGGCGCCCAAAACCCTGATCACATCCTCCAAGTTGCGCCTGGTTCAACTTTATTACCTACACACGGCATATCTCACCCCGACACGTCTATTCCAGGCCCGGATGAAATTCTCTCCAGCATGTATTGATGTGCCTCTGCCCCAGCCGATTTTTATCACATGGTATGGTGCTGTCCGGCTTTGGCGCTTCTTCAGTATAGTGTGGGGTAAATGGTTTAATATGCTACCACCCTGATGATCTGCCTTTATTTTATTTCATGTACAATTGTACTTGATGTATGGACTGCTGTACTACACCCCAATTGACCGCGTCTTTCCCTGTTAACTGTGTGCATTGTCATGCTTATCCCGATGATTATAGATCTGCAACCAATGAATTTATATGTTGTTATAAATCTAATAAAATTGATTATCAAAAAAATATGAAACCAGTCCGCTGCTTTCATGCACCGCTTAACGGAATGTCAAATCCAAGCAATATCTGAAAAGTTGTACACACTTTATTCTTGGCAGCTGAAGAAAGAGCGAGAGCAGTTGGAATTGGAGCTGGAGAAGGCAGAATTGGAGAGAGTCACGTACGTTGGCGAAGTCAGAGAGGTAAAAGAATGAAGGTTCCATGTGCTCCTCCTCTTTGACTTGGCTCTTCATGGTGTTAGTTTAGAAGTTTATAGTCTGGTGAGGCAATTTCCAGGCGAGCTGAATGATATAAATCTCAAATTATAAACAACTTCATTTCAGCTTAAAGATCTGTTGACCGAATTGCAGAAAAAACTTGATGATTCAAATTTGGAGGCTGTAAAACAGAGTGAAGAGCTTAATTTGGTAAGAAGTTTGTTTTCAGCTGAATATAAGCTAGCCGCTAACTCGCGGTGTATTTCTGAAGCTGCACCTCCTTTTTGTAGATTTTCATTTCCTAAATACATGTATCTGGCTCTTAAACTCTGCTTCTAGCAATTTCACTAATCTCCACATAAATATTTTTTTAGAGCATTTTTTGCCAAGAATATTAAATGTTTATGCTCTACTAATTTGGCACATACCGAATCCTAATACTTCCATAATAGTTTCTCTTTGCTTGCTTTACGCTTTCAATTAACCTTTGTGAGCTTCCAGTAGTTTGATTACGAATGTTTGTTGACTTACTGGACAGGTTTGGATATAGTACTGATTTATCCATTAGTTTTGTCCATTAGTTTAAGGCATATTACGGTCTCGTAAATACTTTTTAATGTGGGTTGCAACATTTTCTATGTCCTCTTGGATTACTTTGGGATTGCTGTACAATGTGTATTGTGTAATGGCATCTGTTACCTGCCTTTTGATTCGCTTTTACTAAAGAGCATTTCTTTTTTTGTGGTGAAGTAGGCCTGATACTGCACTTCTCCTTAGACCAAATCAACTCTGACATATTGTTTCATAGTTATGTATTCCATCCATGTAACTCTGTGATGGCTCTTGTTTTTACAACATGCAAATAATGTTCTAGTGTCACTCGTGTTTTTCCAATTTTATGACTAGAATAAAGGTTTGTATAGGCTATCAAAAGTGTGTAGTATAACACAAGACATTCATGTTGAAGGACCCAAAAGCTCTGTACATCTGTTGCCTTTTGTCTATACTCATTGAATTTCAAGCAAATTTCAAACAAAATGTTTATTATCCTTGCACAACTTTTTTACAGCTAAGCATTCGCATTACTACTTCTATTCACAATTGGTATCCCTTGATCTCATTGTATCAACTGTTTATTAACATACTCTGTGATTATTTTGTGTTTTTGTCTAGAAATCTACAGCAGCCAAGGGCTATTGTACACCCTAAAATAAAACAGTAAATATTAAACATTAATAAAAACAAAAAAGAACTATTGAGGGAAAATCCATACACCTAAGGCAGTGGGGCCGTCTGCTCTTGCCTTGAAGAAACACTGGGCCTCTTTGCTAGAGTACATTTGCACAGTACTTTTTCAAATCTCGGACAGTCCATATATGTGCTTATTAATTGGGAAGATAAAGTGCTGTAGATGTGTTGTTCTTCAGGCTTTTTGATCTTGCTGTCAGTACAAATAATAGCTAGTAAATCAAATGGCAGCATTAACCATGGTTTCCTAGGTAAAAGGAGGAGGAATAAATTATGCTAAAAGTAAGATGCTGTAGGAAAGTGCCCTTTTTTGCACCGTTACCCCCCACATTTTGACTATCTAATGCACTTTGACTGAGTTTGCTCTGAATCCCTGCCAATCAGGTTCTCAGTGCCTGTGTACTTTCCCCGGAACTGTACCTGTGTTTCCACAATTGGCACACCTCTAGCCCACATGTCCCTTGTAAAAGGCACCAGTGGTACCCAAGGGCCTTGTGACCAGACAGGGTCTCTAAGGACTGCAGCATGTATTATGCCACCCTCTGGAGACCTCTCACCAAACACATACACACTGCCATTGCAGACTGTGTATTTTGGCACAGCCAAAACTGAAATTTCGACATGGCACATATCCCTCTGTGCCTTGCCCACAAACACTGCCTGTGGCATAGATAAGTCACCCCTATAGCAGGCCTCACAACCCTAAGGCAGGGTGCACTATACCACAGGTGAGGGCATAGCAGTGTGAGCAATTTGCCCTTACAGTGTCTACATCCATTCTTAGACATTGTAAGTGCAGTGAAGCCACATTGAGTACATGGGCTGGGAGTTTGTCTTTACGAATTCCACAGCTCTATGATTGCGTTACTGAATGCAAAGCAGTTTGGTATCAAACCTCTCAGCATAATTAATCCACCCTGATGCCAGTGGTGGATCTATTACAAAATTAACTCAGAGGGCATCTTAGAGATGCCGCCTGAAAAAAAAACTTCCTCATGTCCAGCTGACTGGTCTGCACCAGCCTGCAACACACAGACCTGTTTCTGACCCCTGAAGTGGGAGCCATTGTGCTCTCATGGGTCATGTATAAAGGCTGCTTGGGATGGAGGTACTTGACACCTACTTCCAAGCAGGATCAGCAATCAGGGTGATGAGCCTCAAAGACTTCCCGCCCTTTGATAAGCTAGCCACGGCCTCTCCAGCTAGTCGAGATGCCCACCCCCCTGACCAAGCCCCATTTTTGGTGGCAAGGGCAGCAGGAAAATTAGTAGTCAGGAGAGGTGTTTCCCCTTTCTGCCAGGACCACCTCTAAGGTGCCCTGGACTGAGATAAATCCCTCCTTTGAAAATCCTCCATCTTGAATGGAAGGATTTCAAGCAATCAGGTTAGGCGATGCCCACTCTCCAAATAGAGGGCACATACAAGGGTGTGGTCACCCTAAAAGGCGGGTACCCATTGGCTGCCATCTGCCAGCACATGTAATTCCTTTAAATTAAGTATTTGGGGGCACCTCTGAACCTTGATCCTCCTATTCCTGCGACCTAAGAAGAAAAGGAGGAAGACGCCGGGCAGCGGAGCCTGAAGAGGACTACTGATTTGGACCCAGCCCGCCCGGCCTGTCTCCTGCTCCAAGACCCTGTGAAGACTACTCCTGTCCTGTGGCCTGCGACTTCCAGAACCCAAGGAAAACTGGCCGTGCTTCAACAAAGACCAGATCTCCCGAGGACAGCATCCCTGTCCAGAAGAATCCAACTACAAGGACTCTGAATCCAGCTGGAACCGCGATCCCTGCCCACTCTGCACCCGACGCCTACGCGCCAAGTCTGAGTGGCTCACCTGTCCAGTAAAGTCTGCCCAGTGATCCTGACCTATAATCTAACGTTATCCTACCCCTCCTGGACTCCACAAAGATGCCTACAGCCTCATTTTGAAGATTCCCCTGACTCCAATCGGGTCTCGAAAAGAAAATACAACACAAAAGGGCACCCCGTTATCCTCAGCCTCCGACTTTGGGGAGCCCAGCGAACGGTGCCCAGCCCTCTTTCAACATCTAAACTTACCTTTCCTGCTGGTGGTCACCTGCATGCAGCCTCCTGGTCCGAGCCTGCAGCCTCTTTGTGCAACGAGATTCCCGTTCGAAAAGCAATGGCCTGCCGCTGATATGCACCCTGCAGCCAGCCACCCCTGCTCCCTGATGGTGGAAGGTTGGTGCTGCCTTGTAGCCTCCCCCCAAGTTATTTCCTTTTACACTTGAATCTCCCAAGCTAGAGATAGCCTACACTTTAACCCGTCTCCTCTCAAATCCCCACTTCCACAATGCTGGCATAAATACGGCCCCTGAGCAACCACAGACCACACTTTGCGCCCCTTAAAAAATGTTTGCGAATACCCATGATCTAAAGCTTTCAAAATCGTTTGCATCTGTCTACTTACTTCTTAGATATGACACACACACTGTCTGGTATCATTTTTAACATTTTGACCAGTTTAAGAAATTATTGTTGATATTTATTTAATGACGCATGGAAGATAAATAAACTGCAATCTTTTGTATGTTATTAACAGCTGAAAACAAAACTTAATGAAACCATGTTGAAACTGGACAATGAGCAGAGCAAGAGGCTGAAGGTGGCAGACAATTTGTTTCAGGTAGAAGACTTTCATTAACTATGTATTTTCAGTATAGTTGACCTAGAACCATTTCCACTGCAACTTAAGCAGTGAATGTGAAAAGAAGGTATTATTGTACATCTACTATGTTATAATTATAATAATTCCATTTCTCCATCAGTAGAGAGATTTGCAATAATAATAATAATAATGATGATGAATGAGGATGTCAGGAAGAATATCTTCAGGCACAGACTAAGACATCCCAGCCATAAGACATCTCCGTCACCATAGCAGCACCAAAGCATACATCTGTTTCAACTTTTATTTAGAATTTTCACCATGCTCAGTCAGTCTCTGTACAAAAAACATCAGTACATTATGCACACACAATATAACACTCAAAGAATACTTTTAAAAAACAAGAATTGGACTTAAAGGAAGACCTATACCTTGTGGTTTTGGGGGGTTCTGCAATATTTTTAACAGATGGATCAGCGTAGACATATAAGCTGTCCTGGTGTTTTATCCCTAGTTGCTTTTTCCCCCCGAGTCTTACATTGCCTGCTAAGTGCAATTACTTTTTTTAATCAAAAGCTACACAATGGAACAAATACAAACATTTCCCTTCATGTAATGGCATTGATTATCTGTCCCCTCAAAAGCTGATCCAGCCGAGGAGAAGTAAGACCCCTTCCGGATCCCAGAGTAAAGTACCCTGAGGATGAATTCTGAGTAAGAAACTGTAGGCAGAAGTGACAATGGATGTGATGTCCCTAAACCTGAACTAACAAACGTTTTCCAGGGATCTGATAATATTGTGGATGAAAACCGCAATGGTGGCGTCGATTTCCAGTGTTTACTTTATACCCCTTGTAGATATTACAAAATGATTGGTGAGCAGTCTAGTTTAACCTTCACCCGTGGTTTGCATATATCCATTTTCCCATCTGCCATATGAAGCTTAGAAGCTATATGCTAATCCAACCTCTTTGACATTTTATTTCTATATTTTGGAGGATCAATGGGTTCTCCAGAGGACTGTGCATCAAAGACTGCAAAAGAGCAATGCTGATTACAGACACCATAACAATAAGTCAATGCAGCTCTTGCTAATACATGCACTTCAGTGAGTTTATGGAATGGGTCACCAAGATCTTCTTGCTTGTTTGTTTGGTCCCCCAGTGTTCTGGGAGCGATAGTATCTAGACTTTTGGCTATATGTTAACATGTTTGCACAGCAGCATGTTATATATGTGTTTGCATGTCCTACGGGTTTTAAATACAATTGTAACTAAGAATCTAAGAACATACAAGAGTAATAGAAGTTTATAAATTCAGATAGATGCTTTTGACTGTGGATTCCTCACCTTAGAATACTACCCAGATGCCATTCTGGGTCTGGAAAGGCTTCGCTGGCAGTGCTTCAGCGCGCTGTCATATAGCACCATGCAGCTCTCTGTTGATTCCATACTGCTCCATAAGTGACTGAGCAGAGACTGATATATGAACCACCCCTACATGCTGACATCAGATAGACTTCTAGCTGCAAATTACTTATCTTAGAATTATCTCCAGGCATCAGACTGAATCCGGAAAGATTTTTGTGAGCAGTACCTCTGCGCTGGTAGGTGGTGCTGCTTGACTCCGGGTGACATCGTCTGCACCAAAAGTGACAATCACAATGCCCATATAGGCGACACCCCAACACACTAACAGTTTTTTTCTTTCTTTCTGTGCCAGTCAGCAAAGCTCCAGAGAGAACTACCCCCAGTCAATTTTCTTTTACTTTTTTAATTTATTTTTTTACTTTTTGTCGAAGACTTTTTGAGATTTTCTCCTGGTGTGGCAGAAAGTCATCAAGGAAGGCCATCTTCAAGCCCTGCTGCGCCTATTACCGACAGAAGGACCCAAACCCTGTTTGCCTTTGGGGCCTCGAACACGACAATGATGCGAAGGCCTGCATTGACTTCCGCACCATGCACCCCAAGGCCTTTATGGAGCACTCCCTCAAGCTCCTTGTAGCCCGACGTGCAATGCTAGAACGTCTCGATCCCAGTCAACAGAAAGGTCCCAGGATCGGTCGTGGAGCCCAAGATCTTAGTCGCACTCCAGGGTGTCTTCTGGTAAGTCCCACTAGCTTAAGAAGAGTAAGAAGTCGAAGAAGTCTTCGACTTCGCCCCGTCTGTCGAAGTCTGCGGTTCCGCTTGCACCTGGTCTACGCCACACCTCCCCATGTTTCTGGGAGCCAAAGCGGCTTCCACCCAACTTCACAAGTTCTATAAGGCCATGCACCTCATTATTGGATGGCCTGCTGGTGGGCCTTTTGGTTCCTGCCGGTTGTGGAGGGGGTCCCACTGATTCTACGCCACTGGTTTCGCCACTGGCTCCAAGCAGGCCACTCGGATCTACGGATGGATCCAGACCGGTGCCAGTCATTCCACCGTGACCTTCCCCGGCACTTGTCCCGATGCCGACACTGAGCCTGAGGGGTGTTGTTCGAGACCGACTCTGCCGCTGACTGGACGCATGCCTTGAGGCCAGAGCCCAAGCCCTATTTCTATGGGCTGGGAATTAGGAAGGCTTGGGAGGTCGTCACTGGACCCTGACGAATACCAGACCCTAGAACCCAACTTGGACTAAAGTGAGGAGGTGGCAGATGCCAGTCGACTGGACACCTCTCTGGATATTGGCATTCTATCTCCTCCTACTGTGGCTATGGAGGAGGGGGATTCTTTTGCTATAATTTACCCTCGGTGGCAGACAAGACTAACATCTTGACAGAGGTGCTTTAGTCTGTAGTAACCCCTTCCGAACTGCTTCTCCCATTCAATGAGGCCTTCACGGAAGTCCTGCTTGAGACCTGGTCCAAACGCTGCATAGGTATCCTTTGAACAGGAAAATTGCTCGCCACCACCGCTCCGCCCCAGGGGACACCATCTTTCTCACGCAACACCCTACCCCAGAGAGATGGTGGTCCAAGCGCCTACCTCCTATGTAAATCCTGGCCTATTCTCTACCACTACACTGGATAGAGAATCCAAAAGACTAGACACCTTAGGAATGAAAATGTTTTCTTCCACCATCCTACCTCTGCGGTCCGTGAACACTGTGTGTCTTTTGGGTCATTACCCCCATGTCCTGTGGGATTGGGTTGCACAGGTGCTGCCCATGGTTCCGAAGGAGGCCTTGGCCATACTCTCCCAAACTATGTCTAACGGGAGAGATGCCGCGAAGTTCACAATTCGATGCATGCTGGATTCTACGGACTCGCTGGAAAGAGTGGTTTCTTCATTGGTGGCCTCACAGCAGCATGCCTGTCTGAGAACAACAGTTTTTTTCCGCGAATGTCTAAGCGTCGCTTATGGACATGCCCTTTTGATGACTCCCGTCTCTTTGGAGACAAGGTGGACAAAGTGCTGGAGCGCTTCAAGGATAGTAAAGGTCCTTGGACCTTTCCATGGTTCCTTGCCATTCTCAGTCCACCACCTTCTTCTTTCATGGCCACCGAAGGGGCTTCCAGCCACTTCTTTTACCCACCCAACCACCATGGAGAGCAAGCTTCCCAGCCTCTGCATGGCTGAGAATATGGTACCCACTGACCCTGTGGGTGAGGCAGCCAGTGATCAGACCAATCTGCCACTCCCTAAGCAGCCACAGCCTCTACAACCCTTTAGCTTGCCCTCTTACCATCATGGGCATCCATTGGGAGGCAAGATACGCCATCAACTGCCCCACTGGAGGTCTATAACAGCAGACCACTGGGTAAATCAGATTGCCCAAAGGGGCCACCCCTTACCCCTCCACCCAGGCCACCCACTTGCGACAAGCTGATGGAGAACCATCTCTCCTTGCTCTGCCAGGAAGTGACTGCTGTCTTGGCCAAGGGAGCAACAGAGAGGGTGCCGATGCCAGAGGTAGGTAATGGATGTTATTCCTGCTACTTTCTGGTTCCCAAGACAAAGCCTTCGTCCTGCCCTAGATCAGTCTCCTCTCAATTTCTTACTCAAAAAGAAGTTCAAGATGCTCACGCTTCCTCATTCCTGCCTGCCCTGGACTTGGGAGACTGGATGGTAGCATTGGCCTTGCAGGATGCATCTTTCCACATGCCTATCCTGCCTGCCCACAGGCACTACCTGTGGTTCACATTAGCCCATGTGCACTTTCAGTTTGCCATGCTCCCTTATGGCCTTACCAGCCCCCCACTCAAGTGTTCACCAAGGTGATGGTGGTGGTCACAGCTCATCTGCAGAGAACAGAAGGGACCGTTTTTTCCATCTCCACGAATGGCTGTTAAAGGCGGTCTCACCCCAGGCTGTCGTCTCCCACCTCTGGACTATGGTCGGGCCTCCTGTTAACTCTCAAAGTGCCAACGTCCTACCTAACTCCCTCTCATGTGTTCCCTTTTATCAGAGCTTATCTGGACACTGTGCAGTTTCAGGTCTATCCTTCCGATCGGCGAGTCCAGGGTATTCACGCTATGATACAATTGTTTCAGCCTCTATCCTGGATTTCTGTGAGAGTGACTCTGAGGCTGCTGGGCCTCATGGCCTCCTGCATCCTGCTTGTGATACATGTCCGATGTCATAATCTGCCTCTTCAGTGAGAGCTGAAGTTCGAGTGGTTGCAGCATCAGAGGAATCCCTCTGATATGTTCCAGATCTCATGGGGAACTGTAAAAGATCTGCAGTGGTGGCTAACCAATTGCGTTTAGGTAAGTGTCAGACCTCTCTCCCTTCCCCAAACAGATCTTACCGTGGTGACTGATGCATCACTGCTGGGATGGGGCAGCCATCTGGAACGGTGAAGATCAGAGGCCTCTGGTATCCAGTGGAACCCAGACTCCGCATTAACCTACTGAAGCTCCAGGCGATCCGCCTGGCATTGAAAGGCTTTCTACCCTCCATCAAAGAAAGGCTAGTGCAGATGTTCAAGCACACCACCACCGCCAGGTAGTACTGCAACAAACATGGTGGGGTAAGGTATAAAAAAATACCAGTGCACATCCCTTCTAGTTGCTTTTATCCAATAGGCATCCAGCCACGACAATCCAATATTTTCAATCTCCTTGCCGTCCACAATTATACATCCACAGTGTTCGTTAGTGTTCAATATCCATTTATTATTGATTTCTTCTTGCCACACCGTCACAGCTGACGCGCGTTTCGCCCTCCGCGGGCTTTTTCAAGGCAAAATATAGTATGGTGAGCAGTATGTGTTCGCAAGAGTCAATAATAATCGCAGAACCTGTTGAACATTAGTCCTTTAAGCCTTTTGCTTTGTGCACCATAGAGTTGTCAATACAAATTGTATGTAGATAATCCATTCATGTGTCTATACTCAAGTTACTGGGCGCTATCTGGAGCCTTGATAAGTTCCATCGCCATAGCGCATTCGTTTGGCGTTCGCAAGGTGTCCTTCTTCCACGTTCGCCTTCCCAAAAGGTGGGGTGAGGTCATGGACCCTTTGTCAAGAGGTCTTGCATCTCTGGACATAGCTGAAATGTCATGGCATATCCCTGGTGGTTCACCACCCGGCAGGCTGTCAACGCCAGGGCAGACAAACTCCGCTGAAGATACCTAGTGGATCACAAGTAGTGTCTCCAACAGGAGGTGGTACAAGGTTTCTCTCAGCAGTTGGGAGAGCCTTGGTTAGATCTGTTCTACACCGCAGAGAATGCGCAATGTCTGCAGTTTTGTGCACTAAAGTTTCCAAGGCGGCTGTCGCTCTGAGATGCTTTTCATCTTGAGTGCAGCTTAGGCATCCTGTATGCCTTTCCTCCCATACCACTCCTGCCCAGAGTTCCCAAGAAGATCAGGAACAACTGTGCCCAAGTCATCCTTGTGGCTCCGGGCTGGGCTTGGCGAGTCTGGTATCCCGAGCTGTTGAGCATGTCCATCAGCGAACTGATCAGGCTTCCCCTTTTGGAGGGTCTTCTGTCGCAGCACCTGGGAAGGGGTCTCCACCCAAACCTGTCACCGCTCCACCTTCATGTGTGGAGATTGAACAGCAGCAGTTAATAACTTTTAACCTTATGCTCGAAGTCTGCAATCTTATTGTGGCAGCCAGGCATCCCTCTGCCAAGACTGTATACGCCTGCCGTTGGGGGAAATGTGTGGCGTGGTGTGCAGAAAAATAGGTTTACCCTCTTTATGCTCCCCTCTTTGGTCCTTCTCTTTATCCTTTCTCTTGTCCAGCAGGGCTGTGCTCTGGGCACCCTAAAGGGCTATCTTTCTGCCATCTCACCCTTTCTGCAGTTGCCAGATCTGCCATCCCTCTTTAAATCCCCTGTTGTAAAAAGGTTCTTGAAAGGTTTGCAACACGTTTCCACCTTCGCCCTTCATCATGCCTCAGAGGGACCTTAATCTAGTCCTTACTTTTCTGATGTGCGTTCCCTTTGAGCCATGTCACAATTGTCCTCTCAGGCTCCTTACCATCAAGACAGACTTCCTGGTGGCAATAACATATACCCGGAGGGTTAGGGAGCTTCTGGCTTTGTCATCAAGCCTCCGTACCTGAACATCTAACCAGACCAACTAGTTCTTCGCACTAGAGCTTCCTTTCTGCCGAAAATTGTCACTCCCTTTCACCATCATGTTGCCTACTTTTTTGTATGCTCCACCACATCCCTCCAATGAAGAGGAGCAACTTCACTGTCTGTAACCAAAAAAGAGTGTTTTCTTTCGATCTTGACTGCATAAAAGAGTTCTGGGTAGATGACTAATTCTTGAAAGAGTATGTTAAGGCAAAGAAGGGAAAGGGCTTGCAGAAGCAGGCCATCTCCTGAAAGATAGTGCTCTGCATTAAAATCTGCTATGCATTGGCCGAGAAGCAACCCCCAGAGAGCTTGCATGCTTCTTACACCAGAGCCAAGGCTGTGGCCAGTGTGTTAGCACGTGGAATTCTGGTACCCGACATCTTCCTGCAGGAACATGGGTGTCTCTGCACACATTTACCAAGTATTACTGCATGGACAGTCACGTCCGTAGGGTTGTGCATTTTCCCCATTCGGTCCTGCAGGACCTTTTTAGTGTAAAATTGTTCGCAGATCCACCTCCATGAAGGTATTGCTTGGGTATCTATTCTAAGGTAAGGAATCTGTGTCTAGAAGTCTCTATCAGATGAACAAGTTACTTTCTTTCATAGCACCTAATCTGGTAGAGACTCGATCTAGCCACAGATTTGTCGACCCTGCTCTGCGAATGGGTGTCTCCGGGCAGTACTTTCCCCTTTCAGGGACTTAGTTTTCCACACCATTGGTTAGTGTTTTTCGTGGCTCCGCACTCCTGGCATGGAAAGTTGTGAAAAGAAACTGAAGTCGGCACTCTGGGGTGGTGTCTATATAGGCACTGCGCATGTCCCTTTCGGCGTGGAAGCCGATGTCACCACGGGTAGCCGAACAGCGCCACCTACCGGTGCATGGGGGTACTGGTCACGAAATAGTTCCAGATCCAGTCTGATGCCTGAGGATAATTCTAAGGTAAGGAATCAGCGACTGGATAGTCTCTATCAGATAAGGTGTTACTGAAGATAAGTGACTTGTCAATTTCTCTCTTTCCGTGCCTTCCAATGACTCCCAAAACAAGAAAATCCAGTGTGCTAGGGAACATTGTCCCTTCCAAAGACTACAGGTTTCAAGCCATACTGCAACTGTAGAAAACAGATGTCAGACATTGACTCGCACGATGTGTGTCTGGTGTTAGAGCTCAGGTCACGACTCAGTCATGCGACAGGTCTGCCCTCATGATCCTGAAGGCAATCTGAGACTAAGAAGCAAACCTTCACATCGCTGAACACAAAAAGTTGCAGGCATCACATAAGTCTTGCTCCAAGTCGAGTGCCCAGACTTACTCCCAAGTTCATTCCCACAAAAAGTCAACTTTGCAGTGGAAGTCCTCTAGTTTTGAAATTCAGACTTAAGCAAGTGAAGCAGACTTGATTCCATACTGCCACTCTCTATTCAAAGAGAAGGTCTTAGGGTGTTGCTAGGTCTTCTTCCAGATCTGCAGTTGTGGAGCAGATTTTCCAGTTGATCCGAGTGTGCCTCGAATTTCCCAGGCCATCAGCAAATTGAAGGGGACCATTCTGCAGAGATTTGGTACGTTTCAGGCTATCGCTGGTGTGCCTTTGGCCTCCAAGGATCCGTAGAGGTCCCCAGTTGGTATACGGCCATCAGATCTGTCTATGACTCTTAGATCTGTTACAGGCTCTTCAACCCTATCTCCATGGCCTGGGTCTATCCCTCCGTTGTAAGTGGCAGAACTGACCGCAGAGGATTTGGTGCTGGTTCGATGTCTGACCACAAACTGACCAGCACGATCCCGACCAGTATTGCACTACGAAATTATTAAACAGCTGGTCACCCTACAGCCTGGTTCAAATCCTAAGCCCCTACTAGAGTGAATGCAGCCATTATGATGAGTGTTTACGTGACTTACAAAAGGCTTCCCCTGATATGTTATGTTATATGTTTTTTAAAGCGCACCGCTGCCCCAGCAAAGAGGCACCCCGGCGCTAACAGATCTAACTGGAACAAAACTCCCCAAAGGGCTCACCAGACAGCAACCAGGGCTATACTGAAGGGAAGAGGAGGGTTTTAATTGCTTTCCTAAAAACTAGCACATCTTCCATTCCCCGGATGTGGGTCGGCAAGGAATTCCATAACTTGGCCGTCATGTATCTAAATGAGCGGCCACCGATGCGGCTGAGTTTGACCCGTGGTTCCGTCACTAGATGTTGTCCAAGTGAACGTAGGTTTTGGTGAGGGATATATGGTGTCAGAAGAGTGCATAGAAGTTCTGGGCTTCCCAATTTGACAATCTTAAACCCCAGACACAGAGCCTTAAACTGAATCCGGGCAGAAATTGGAAGCCAATGTAGTCCCTTGATGGTAGATCGGACCGAACATCGGCGGGGAAGCCCCACCAGCATCCTAGCTGCCAAATTCTGGACTCGTTGGAGTCGTTGAGTCTCAGCTTTGTTGGCCCCTAGGAATAACACACTAGCGTAGTCCAGTCGAGACAGGATAGTAGATTGAACAATGAGCTGTCGCACTGCTGGTTCAAAAAACTTCAGAAGAGGGTTAAGCCCTCTTAACAAGCCCATACATGTGGCAGCCACTTGCTTAGTGTGGGTCTGAAAGCTAAGCGAGGAGTCCATCCAAACTCATAGGTTCTTCGCTAAGGTTTTAGGTATAGGCATAGTCCCTAGGGAGTCCGGCCACCAGTGCGCATTCCAAAGGGTGGTATCTTTCCCAAACAGCAGGACCTCAGTCTTGGTCGCATTAAGCTGAAGACAGTTATCTATACAGGGTTAATTCCGCATTTGGACCTCCAACGGAAGAGAGCCCATCATTTGCCGTGGTAATCGATAACTAGCTGCAGTCACAAACCTACAGCAGCCCTCTATTGAGGTTAAGGCAAATGTCCTTAGGAAAAGCCTACAACCTGGGCCAGGCAATTCTGAACCCTTGCTCCCTTTCAATGAGACCTCGATGACACCATAATGACTACCAGCTTAAAGCCCTGTTCTTGCCCTCCAGTGAATAGGCCGGTGGCCAGATGTCGCAGATCGATGCCTGGTGATCCTCATTTTCTCACTAAACATCCTGCTGCAGAGAGTCTGGTTGTTCAGACTTCAACCAGTAATTCCTTCCCCATAATCAAGAGGATTGAGGTATTAGGAAAGCAAATGTTCTCTTTTACTAGCCTCCCTATGATAGGCACTTTCTGATCCACCATATCTGACAGTTGGGTCCTTCAAATTTTTCAGCATAGTTATGTCCTACCCTGTCTTTCTGCTCAGCCAATTCTTCTCTGCCCCAATTCCTCCCCCTCCCCCCCCACTCAGATTGAAACTCAGTGGAACACCTGTCGCTTCTGTTGCAATATGTGAGCGTTTTACTTTCTAGAATGCCAATAAGAGGGATTCAGCAATTGGGTAGGATTGCTACTCTCGCTATTTTCTTGCCACAAAATAGGATAAGGGCCTTAAGCCGATCTTGGACGTTTCATCTCTAAATGTCTTACCTGCAGAAAAACTATTTCAATGCGCTCACGCAGTCTCAGATCCTGTCTTCCTTGTACCAGAGCGACTGGATGACGTCCTTGGACCTGCAGAACGAGTATTCCCATATACTCATTATAGAATCTCACTTACGTTATCTGTTGTTCGTTGTGGCCAGGAACATTTTCAGTTTCCCCTGCTCTTCCTCGGCCTGCTATTAGGGTGTTCAAATATATAATGGCAGTGGTTGTGGCCTCTTTTCGGAGTTCGGTGATGCCAGTTATTCCCTACATCGACAACTGCCTGTTAAGGGCAGGACTGTCACATTCAGTCGTAGACCACTTTCAGGCGAGTGCTAAGAACCTAACAACTTTGAGGAGAGAAAATATTTGAGTATCCAAAAAGGAATACAATGACTGATAAAGGGTGTAATTTTTCATTTTACCATCCATGTACACCTGTCGTGTCTACAGTTCTCATTTAAAATTTGTTTTCCCACAGGCCCAGCAGTCATTGGATGTTATTCAGTCTGAAATTTTGAAGACAGCGGGTGACACCAGTGTCTTAGAGAATAGTGGTGTTTCGTCTGAGTTGGTGGTGAGTATGTTTTTTGCTCATTCTTCCTAAACCAATTCAGTTATATGTTTTAAAGCAAACTGTCCTTTAGCGTACACACAGAAAGTCGCAGCAGACTAAATACAGAAAGTGTATGGAGACCATTTAAACGTTCTAGCCAACGTTCAGCTGGATATGCCTTTTCCTAGCTTCCAGGAATAACACCAAATATCTGACTCACCCTTCATACACTGGCTGACATATTGCATGTATGGAAAGAATGTTATCCAGATATGGAATAGTACTTTTACTTCATGATGCATAAAAGAAAACCATATTAAAAAAATCTGGTTTAATTGACAAATTTGCCCCCGGGGACGAATCTGGAATACCACATATGTTTCTTTCAGATCACATCCCTGTGTTGCTGGCACTGAGGTGGGGGAGACCACTGACTTTTGTACCCACCTGGCACCCACAGGTGGTCGCACTAAAGGGCACTTCAGTTACGGCTGTGAAACTATGGTTAGGAATATGATGCACCATTACTTAAACATAAACAGGAGTTCTGCAGTTGGAAAGATTGAGTGGCAGGTGTTCAAGGTGATTGTGGAGGATACTTGCATTGCCAGACCTGGTCTCAGTATTTTATAGATGCTAGCTAGAAATACTAGCAACAAGAGCTAACCAAACCGCTTTAGTGGAAATAGTGATGTGCTTCTACCTCTGATCACATATTGGCAGTATCAGGATTGGCACAAGTCGGATTGGCTGTTGGAGTGGCTGCTGTGCAGTGATATCCTCAGACAAGAGATAAGTGCTGTGGAAGCTGCAGATGGGTGCTTGAAATACTCATTCATCATACTAGCAGACAGCAACTCAGCCACAAAATCACTTGCAGGGGTTAAAGTAAAGCCCTTTAAGGCACACATTTAAGTTCTTCTGTGTTTATGGGGACGACATGTCAACTAGCCTTCTGCAATTACACACTCACGCCAACTTGATTGGGAAGATTCTAGCATTTCTAAATGAGGGTAAATGATAGAGGTAGCTAAAGTGAGCCATGACCCATGAAATCAAGTCCATTATTTTTGTATTTGTATCCTCTTTTAAATTAAAATGTTATTGATTTTTTTAAATATATACTTACTCAACAAAACACGAAAAACATTGCAGTCTTACTTAACTCCCCCCTTAGGCATCCACCCCCAAACCAACAGGTAGCTCAACCCTACGAATACAGTTGAATGTCAAAGTCTGATAGGACTACAGAAGTTCAGGGCTAGTCAGTTCCAAATCTCCAAGACATAGATCCCTCTGTCCCTTACCTGTCTACCACCATCTCTCAAATTTCTTTGGACAACCCGACTGTAATAGACTTATTTATCTTGCAAACAACAAATGGCCATCTCCCGGACTCAGTCCTGTACTTGTGGACTCATCACCTTCACATATAGAAAACCCAGGTTCCCCAGGATCTACTGATGAGATGTAAGATCAGCGGTTCCCCGCCCCATCAATATCAACAGAGCTTGCCTCATAGTAGGCACATCAATAGCTGTCTCTATCTGAGATTTCAACCCCTCCCAAAACTCCTATCCTGGCGCACTCCTGCAACGTGTGTAAGAAGGACGCCCTCTGACCAGCAGACCACAGGCATGCATCATCTGCCACTCTACCAATCCTATGTAAGATGATCCTCGTATAATCTATCCTGTGAAGGGTCTTAAACTGGATCAGACGGAATCTCGCCTGTATGGCGACTTGCATAGGAAACTGCAATTCTTCCATTCACTCATCATCCTCCAGCTCCCCCTCATCTGTCTGCCAGTATGCCCTGAGGCGCGTTAACTCCTGTGTGTTGTTCATGAGTGTTATATGCGTAAGGGAGATTGCTTTTGTCGTCATATGGCCATCCAGGACCCGTCTCTCCTGTAGAGACTCCTCCATCATTTACTCATCTGAAGCGATTCTCTCCCTCAGGGCGTGCCGCAGTTAATAGTATTTAGAAAGTTGTATGTGTGCCATGTCATATTTTCTCTAAGATGAGCAAACTGCACCATTCCATTTGCATCCCATACATTTTGTAGCGTAGAGAGGTTGATGAGATTCCATTTACTAAATCCCCGCAGGGTCTAAACCTTGCCTAACCTCATACCCAGCCACAGCGGGATCTTGGGCCCTCTGAGGACGTCTGGCAGGGCTATTCTACCATCATACATGGACCGATAGAGGGTGAGGAGTGCCACACATTTCAGTCCACGCATCCCCAGCAAGATCCGCACACAACCATCGATTTCACAGAAAAACTCCCCTGGTACGGGTGTGGACTATTCTGCAAAACGTATGTTAGTCTAGGAAGAGCGATTATCTTAGTGTGCCGCTCTACCCATTCACAAGAGTGGGAGTTCCCTCCAATGGGTGGCATCCACTTTCAATCCCTCGATATCCATATACTCTGGTATCTAAAGTGATTTTACACCACCCTGAGTGGAATGGAGACATCACCCCTGACCTATCAACTTCCCATAGGGAATATGAGGAGTTAATGCCTAGTCCTAAATATTCACAGTCTATCCTAAAGATCACCCCCACCCGTGCCAAACTCAACTTCATCTTCTCCGAGTATAAGAGACATCATCGGCATATAGCAAGATCCTCTACTGACAGACTCAGCACTCCAGGGCTGGGGTGGCCATCTGGAGATCGGAGGACTCTGATCTCTGGCAGAATGTATACTCCACTTCACCCTGTTGGAGCGCCGAGCGATCCAGTTGGCATTAAAAGCCTTTCTACCCTCCATCCAGGAAAGGCTATTACAAATTTTCATGTACAAAACCACCACCATGTGGTACAGCAAACAGCAGGGCAGATTGTGGACTCTGTCAAAAGGCCTTGCGCCTCTGGACAGGGCTAAAATGTCAGGGCATATCCATGGTGGTTCAACACCTGGCGAACTTTCTGAACACCAAAGCGGACAGTCGATGATGCCTAGCCGATCACGAGTGGCGTCTCCAACAAGAGGTGGTGCATGGTCTTTCAGCAGTGGAGAGAGCCTGGGTTAGATCTGTCTGCCACCACCGAGAGTGCGCAACGTCAGCAGTTCTGTGCACTGGAGTCTCCGAGACGGCTTTCGTTGTGAGATGCTTTTCGTCTCTAGTGGAGCTCTGTCCTTCTGTATGCCTTTCCGCCAATACCACTCCTTCCCATAGTTCTCAGGAAGATCAGGAACAACGAGGCCCAAGTCATCCATGTGGCTCCGGACTGGGCTTGGAGAGTCTGGTATCCCAAGCTGTTGAGCATGTCCATCGGCCAACCGATCAGGCTGCCCCTTCGTGAGGATCTCCTGTCGCAGCAGCAGGGGAGGGTTCTCCACCCAAACCTGTCACAACTCCGCCTTCATGCATGCAGATTGAGTGGCGACAGTTGACCGCTTCTGACCTTCAGCCCGAAGTCTGTAATGTTATGTTCGATGACATGTGTGGCTGTAGATACACATGCTCTGCATACTCCTGCCATCCAGTGTTGGGTTGGAGTTGTGCAACTTGTTTATTTTTTCAACAAAGTCTTTTGAGTCACAAGGTTGAGCTCCTCCTTTCAGTGATATTGCGCATAGGCATCAACTCCTTTGTTACATTGTTTTCTCTCTGCCGTCAGGTTCGTACGTGTGTGCCTCTCCTCCATGTTTTACTCCGTTGGGTATGAGTCTTCGGTCCTTCCCTGTCTTGATCGCACCTTTTCTATTCCTTGGCCGCTCAAAAACCTTCGTCAGGTCGGACTTGGGCCGATCGCCCTTCGACGCACCAACTGTCTTGGGCCTCCTCTTCCACTTGCACTGTCAGTACAGAAGATGTGTTCCTGATGGAACGAACACCCACAGTGTCACGCTAAATATCCACACACCGAACAACACCTGGTGTGTAACCTTTGCCTCTCGCCCAATCACTGCGAGGTTGACTGTCACACCTGCAAGTCTTTCAGATCTAAAAAGACACTTCGCAATCGAAGGGGGCTTTGACTGGAGATGTCTTGCCGCAGCAAGGCCTTTACTCCCGACATCTTCAGTGAGGAGCACACCTATGAAGAGTATTCTGCTAAAGAGGAAAAAGGAGCATTCTCCATCGAAGAGATCTCCAGCTCCGATGTGGAGGAGGAACTGGAATACTCTCTGCCACTTGGGCAGTGCATGAGAACTGTTGCCCTAGACCTTGCTCAAACCAAAAAGACTTCCAAACACTTGACCTTTACACTTTTAGAAGTCACAAGACCTTCCACTGCCATCTAACCATAGTTGGATCCGAAAAGATCCTTCGGAAGACCCACCGTCATGCCTGGCACCAAAAACTTCGATCAAGGCGAAGCCCTCCAGTTCGACTTTCTCAGGTCGAGCACATTCTTCGGTCTCCCCTAAGCCTTCGGGACTGATGCAGCAACCATCTCCTTCAGGGCTGGACATAAGCCATCGACTGTGCTGAAACCCTCGAAGCAATTCTCTTCTCCATGTCACCAGTTCAGTCTTTACTTGAAAAAATGGACATTGGACTGAGAAAAATTCACATTCAAGAAGTCACAGGGTGAATTATAGCCTCTCCTACACCAAAGAGGCAGTTAACTTTTGAGGCAGAATTGGACGTCCCTATACCTCTCAAAAAGAGGAAAAGTACAAGGCTAGCAGCCATACACTTCATCCTCCACCACCACCGTCACCTCCTCCTCCACCTCTTTCAGCATCACCATCTCCACCATCCCCTATTTCTTCTCCACATCTGGACCCTCTGGACAGTACACCTCAAGGTTCACTCACTGGGGGTATAGGAGAACCATTAGAAGACCCTTATCCTTGGGACACTTATGTTACACACCCCAATGACCCAGATCTTTACTTAGCTCGCCCCTCACCTCCTGATGATGCTGCTGCTTATCAGCAGGATCTAGTGTTGATAGACCCCCAAACTCACTTTTCTCTGCAATGGTAGAACCCCAACAATCTGTTGAAAGGGCGGCCTTTCTTGAACCCTGTACCTCCACTCACTTTGACAGACACTTCAGAGACTGGTTAGGGTGCTCACCTACACAACCTCACAATACAAGGTCTGCGGGATGAAAGCCCTCCTTCCCCATCTATTTCACAAGGTTGTATTAGTCTGAACTGACAATATGACAGTCATGTATTATCTACAAAACGGGGGTGGGAGGGGGAATGGCATGGTCTTCCCAGTAGTCACACCTATCTGAGACCAGATGGAACTGGGTTGTCCTCCATCACATTAGTTTGTTGACAGAATATCTGCCGGGGACGGACAACAATCTTGCGGACCTGCTATGCAGAATGCACCAACTCGCTCATGAATGATAACTCCACCCAGAAGTCCTCGGTTCGAGGCATATAAGCTGCAGATTACACACTGTGCATAGATGGCCACCTAGTGTTGGGCCGGATGTTTGCAATTTGTTTTGTTGTAGAAAAGTCTTTGGAAGTCATGGGATAGGTGATTCCTCCTTTGGATGATACTGCGCATGGGCATTGGCTCCATCCACAGATTGTTTTTTTCTGCCACCGGGCTCGGATGTGTTTCCAGCGCTTTGTGTTGGAACCTATTTCCTTTGGCGCGCTATCCTCACCAACTTACAGAAAATCAGTTTTGAATGCTTTCCCAGTCGACGCTACTCTTCAACACCGAAGATTTCCATTCCGGTCATCGTAGACTGCCTTTGGGCTTAACTAGGCCTCGACTCCAGCTCATGGAAAGGACGCCATTTAAAAAGTGTCCTCAATGTGGGTCGAAGTTTCCCCACACCGACCTTCATGAAGTGTGTAACCTTTGCCTCTCCGCAGAGCACGAGGCCAGAGACTGTTCAGCTTGTGCCTCTTTCCGCTCCAAAACGACTACCTGGGACCGAAGAGCTAGGAGAACAATGCTCGATCTTCAGCTCCGATTCCAGAAGACATCTTTGAAGAAGGCGTCGACGTCCCAGAACAACAGGACGTCGACAACTCAGAGGCAGAAGATTCAGAAGTCGATGACATCACTCCAGCACAGCGAGTCGTAAGTAAGACCTTCGACCCCGACCCTTCCTCGACACATCCAAAGAAGGCCACGGTCACACCCTCTCACCCTTGGGCTCGGGTGCACACCGACGCACTGCTTCTACTGCCCCACCTTCGGGACTGGCTAAGAAGCTAACTAAGCCTTCGGGTGACTCTGGCTTGAGTCTGCCTTCCCACAGCGCTGTCACACACCTACCGGCACCGAACGAGACAACATCACCGGCCCCATCGACATCCAAACCACCAGCGCCGAAGCCTACCGCTACTACTTCGGCATCGGAACCAAGCAAACCCGCTTCGGATTCAAAAAGACCACCGGAACAGAAAAAACCATCTGATCCAAATATCCCGGAGCCAAAAAACTCATCCGAGCCGAAAAAATATTCTCCAGTTAAGGACATTGCCACAAAACCAAAAGAAACCGCTTCGGTGCCGAAGCCTCCCTCTGCACCAAAAGATTGGCCTCCTGCAGAGGACTTATTTCATCCAGACCCTGCACAAAAGACTCTAGCTAAAGACCCAATCACTGGGCAGCTAACTTTAGCTTCAAAAAAGCGACCACTGGATACACCAGCGCCAGCTCCTCATTCAAAGAAAAAGGACATGGCTACCTGGCCTTTAAGACTTCCTTGCCCTCCTCCTCCACATATACCATCACCACCTGCTCCCCTGCCACAACATTCTCCTGCATCCTCTATCATACCAGACGATGACAATAGGGATGATAGCTCTGATGATATAGGGGCTAACATAGATGATCCATCTATTCCTCCAGGCTCACCTGACCCGTGGGATGATTATAACACCCCAGACGTCCCAAATGTCCCTTAAGGCCTTCCCCACCAGAAGACACTATGGGTTTTAATCAATAACACAGAGCCGTGCAATATCATGGAGTAGACATGCATACAGACCCTGTCGATGAAGACTTCCTAATGGATACCTTTGATAATGCACGAAGGTCCTCATCCATTTTACCAATGCTTAAAGGAGTGATTAAGCATGCCTCTGAAGTCTTCAAGGACCCAGTCAGAACTCGGGTCATTAACCCTTGAATAGAGAAAAAGTATAAAGCTGCCCCTTCAGACCCACCATATATTAAAGGTCCAGTACCACTAGACTCACTTGTACTTTCCAACGCACGCAGGAGAGCAAACTCGCAAACATCAGGTGAAGCTGCCCCACCAGATAGAGTCTAAGCTACTTAAAGCATCAGGGAAAAGAACTGTGTCTCAAGCAGCAAACATGTGGCGTATTGCCAATACACAAGCATTATTGGCCAGATATGACAGGGCACATTATGACGAATTAGAATCACTTATGCAACACCTCCCTGATAAATACAAAGATAGAGCAAATTAGCTTATTCAAGAAGGGAAAAATATTACAAACACCTCTATTCGATGTGCACTTGATGCAGCGGACACCGCCTCCAGGGCAGTTAACACCAGTGTTTTATTACGTAGACATGCCTGGCTACGCATATCGGGGTTCAAACCTGAAGTCCAAAGCGCTATACTTAATCAACCCTTCGATGAGTAACACTTATTCGGACCCAATGTAGATGTATCACTAGAAAAAATGAAAAAAGATAGATACAGCCAAATCTATGGGAGCCCTGCAGTCGCAGGCTCCCAGACGTTCGTTTCGCCACTCATCTTATGGAGGTACCACCAGGGGATACTAGTCAGACACACCTACCTCGTACAAAGCCCCTACACAATCCACATATATAAGGGCTACCAAAAGGGAGGTTACAGGGGTAACAATAACAAAGGCAAAGGTAAAAACAACTCCCGCTCTGCCTCTACCCCTGGCCAATGACTCCCTTTCCCTTCCCCCGTCCCATTCCACTCCTGTCTGGGGAAGAGTACAACAATACCCACCAGCCTGGGAAAACATCACATCAGACAGGTGGGTGCTTCAAATAATTCAATCCGGTTACTGTCTGGAACTAACATCCACCCCCTCTTAACATACCAACCAAGCAGCATCCAATGTCACAAGAACATTTAACACTGCTCAGACAGGAAGTAATATCCCTCCTGCAGAAAAATGCAATAGAAATAGTCCCAAAGCTTCAGCAAAACAAAGGAGTATACTCCCTATATTCTCTAATCCCAAAGAAGGACGGATCTCTAAGACCCATCCTAGACCTCAGACCGCTAAACATTTACATACAGTCGGATCATTTTCATATGGTCACACTCCAGCAAGTCCTTCCACTTCTGATACTAAACGACTTCCCTGTTACTCTAGCTCTCAAGAACGACTACTTCCACATTCCCATCCACACAGCGCACAGAAAATATCTCAGATTTGTGCTAGACGGGCAGCACTACCAGTTCAAAGTGCTCCCATTCGGAGTGACAACAGCGCCAAGGGTGTTTACCAAATGCCTAGCAGTAATAGCAGCACACTTAAGAAGACAACATATTCACGTCTTCCCATACCTAGACGACTGGCTCATAAAAGCCAGCTCATACAGACCGCTAAGCCTGTAACCAGGCGAGGTCGCCCCCACGCACTGCTGCTTCCTGCCTCTCTGTTTACCGCAGTTTTTGCCGCTCTCTGTCGCTCGGACGACCCAGCCACCGCTGAGCCGCCCACCTCCAGTCTCCTTTTCCCACCGCTGCCTCCCTACGGCCCTGCCCCCTCCAGCCCATTCGCTGCCCTGCTCCCGCCACCCATCTGCTCCTCCCTCTCGGCTCCTTACTTATGATGCCCTCAGAGCGACCGCGCGATTGTGCGCCAAAGGCAAGCCCGTCTACGCCTGGACCGCACCCAGCGCCAGAACCCCTGGTCCTCGTCGATGCCAGCGCACCCGACGAACTTACGACGCCACAACCCTCCACGCACTCAATGCCGGACGGAACCCCGCGTGCTACCGAGCCACCCCGAATTGCACCCACAGACCCTTCGCCTGCCAAGCCTGCACGTTCACCTGCCTCCGGACCTGCACCGCACCCGCCAAACCGAGCACCAGCAGCAACCACCTCAAGTGCATCCTGCTCAACACCCGCTCCGTCCACAGACACGCCATCGAGCTCTGGAACCTGCTCGACACAACATCACCAGACGTCTCCTTCCTAACTGAAACCTGGATGAACGCCTCCTCAGCGCCCAACATCGCCATCCCGGATGGATACAAGATCACCCGGAGGGACCGCGTCAAACAGACGGGAGGAGGCATCGCCATCGTACACAAGAACACCATCCGCATCACGACCAGCTCCGACGACACTTTCACCGCCGCCGAACACCTCCACTTCCAGATACACACCGACCCCAAGACCACCCTCCGAGGCACCCTCATCTACAGACCCCCGGGACCACGCACACAATTCAGCGAAGACATCACAGACTTCGTCAGCCCGCACACCTTCCCCTCCGTTGAATACATCCTCCTAGGGGACCTCAACTTCCACCTGGAGAACAAGGACAACAACACCACCACCCTGCTGGACAACCTCGCCACCCTCAGACTCAAGCAACTGGTGAACACCCCCACCCACTACGCCGGCCACACGCTCGACCCAGTCTTCTCTTCCAGCAAGTACATCTCCTTCAGCCATTCCACCGGACTTCATTGGACGGCCCACAGCTGCGTCCACTTCAGCTTCAGAAGAACCACGACCCATCACCACCCGCAACAGATTCCTCGCAGGAACTGGAACAAGATTACCGCCGACCAGCTCACCACCTGCCTCAGCCAGAACCCTCCCGCCAGCACATCGAACCCCAACGAAGCAGCCAACAACCTCACACAGTGGATCACCAACTGCGCAGACGACCTCGCACCACTGAAGACCCCTCCCAACGGACACGGCAGCAAGAAAGCCTCTTGGTTCACCGACAAACTTAAGGACTCCAAGAAGAACTGCTGCACCCTCGAGAAAGCCTGGCGCAACAACCAGACCAGACAACATGACTGTCCTGAAGCACGCCACCCGCAAGCACCACCAGCTGATCCGCACCACCAAGAAGACAGCATTAAAAGAACGACTGGACAACAACGCCCACAACAGCAAGGAACTCTTCAGCATCGTCAAAGAGCTCTCCAACCCCATCGCAGGAAATGACGACATTGCTCCCTCGCAAGACCTTTGCGGCTCACTCGTCTTGTTCTTCCACCCCAAGATCGCCGAAATACACAACAGCTTTGGCGCACCTACCACGCACCCAACCAACGAACCAATGCCCCCACCACCACCCTCTGCGCCTAGACTCTGGTCAGCACCGAAGACACCACCCGCACGATGAACACATCCACTCCGGATCCCCAACCGACCCCTGCCCCCACCACGTCTTCAACAAGGTCGACTCCATCATCGCACCCCAACTCCGGGACGTCATCAACGCCTCCTTCAACACCGCCACCTTCCCGGAAAGCTGGAAGCACGCCGAGCTCAGCGCCCTCCTGAAAAAACCAACAGCGTACCCCACCGACCTCAAGAACTTCCGCCCCATCTTGCTCCTCTCTTTTCCGGCCAAAATCATCGAGAAGACCATCAACAGACAGCTGGCCGCCTTCCTCGAGACGAATGGATCTCTCGACCACTCGCAGTCCTGCTTCCGAGCCAACGACAGCACCGAGATCGCCCTCATCGCAGCCACTGACGACATCAGGTCCCTGCTCGACAACGGGGAAACAGCGGCCCTCATCCTCCTGGACCTCTCCGCAGCATTCAACACTGTCTGCCACCGCACCCTAGTGCAGCGCCTCAGCAACTTCGGAATCCAAGAGAAGGCACTGGAGTGGATCATCTCGTTCCTTGCCGGATCCGAGGCCACAGAAGTCATCTGCGGCGTACCACAGGGATCATCATTCAGCCCCACCTTCTTCAACGTCTACATGAGCCCCCTCGCAGCCATCGCACGCCAACACAACCTCAACATCATCTCCTACGCCGACGACATCCAGCTGATCCTCTCCCTCACCAATGACCCAGCCACCGCCGGAACCAGCCTACAAGAAGGGATGAGAGACGTCGCCGAGTGGATGAAGAACAGCCGCCTGAAACTGAACTCAGACAAGATGGAAGTCCTCATCCTTGGGTCATCGCCCTCAGCCTGGGACGACTCCTGGTGGCCTCCGGCCCTGGGCACCGCACCCAAGCCAACGGACCACGCACGTAACCTGGGCTTCATCCTGAACTCCTCCCTCTCGATGACCAGACAAGTAAACGCCGTCTCAGCATCGTGCTTCAACACCCTGCGCATGCTTCGAAAGATCTTCCGATGGATCCCCACCGAAACCAGGAAGACGGTCACCCAGGCACTCATCACCAGCCGACTGGACTACCGAAACTCCCTCTACGCCGGAACCTCAGCCAAACTCCAGAAAAGACTCCCAACGCATCCAGAACGCCTCTACACGACTCATCCTGGACATCCCCCAACACAGCCACATCTCCGGCCACCTGAGAGACCTGCACTAGCTCCCAGTCAGCAAGAGGATCATGTTCAGACTCCTCACCCACGCACACAAGGCTCTCCACGACCAAGGCCCCAAGTACCTCAACAACCGCCTGACCTTCTACACGCCCACCCGCCAGCTAAGGTCGACCAGCCTCGCCCTCGCCGCCGTTCCACGCGTCCGCAGAGCAACCGCCGGAGGAAGATCCTTCTCATACCTGGCAGCCAAGACATGGAACTCCCATCCACCTTCGGCTAACCCAGGACCATCTCACCTTCAGGAAACTACTCAAGACCTGGCTTTTCGAGCAGTAGCGGACCACTCTCCCCCAGCACCTTGAGACCCTCCTGGGTGAGTAGCGTGCTATACAAATGCCATGATTGATTGAGTGTGTACAACGCACTCACGCTTCTATTCAACTGCTTCACGACTTGGGATTCACAGTAAATCACACCAAGTCACATCTGCAACCTTCACACATACAACAATATCTTGGTGCTACAATAAACACCCAACTAACACTAGCCTATCCCTCTCCAAACAGGATAACAAGTGTACAAACTCTCCTAACAAAATTCAAACTGCAACACTCGCTTCCAGCTCGAGTGTTCATGCAGCTCATAGGAATGATGGCATCTTGCATATTTATAGTACCTCACGCAAGACTGCAAATGCGTCCATTTCAGGAGTGCCTAGCACGCCAATGGAACCAGGCTCGTGGTCAATTAACAGACCTAGTGTTGGTAGACAGTCTGGCTCATCGCTCTCTGCAATGGTGGAGCACCAAAAACCTTTCTAAGGGACGACCGTTCCTAGAGCCAGTTCCTCAGATAATCCTTACAGCGGACGCATCGCTCTCCGGCTGGGGAGCCCACCTACTGCATTACACCATGCAAGGCAGGTGGACACCGCAACAAAAGTTACTCCACATCAACCACTTGGAGTTACTAGCTGTTTTTCTAGCCCTAAAAGCATTCCAAAAACAAGTATCAGGCAAAGCTGTCTTAGTCCGCTCAGACAATATGACAGCCATGTACTACATAAACAAACAAGGGGGAACACACTCTCTGCAGCTCTCTGTTAGCACAGCAGATATGGAGATGGGCTCTACCACTAAAAATCTTCCTCTTAGCCCGACACGTTTCAGGAGTACAAAACACCATGGCAGATCTGCTAAGTCGACAGACACAGCAGATCCACGAGTGGGAACTTCATCCACAAGTTCTTCAACCGTTCTTTCAAATGTGGAGACAACCTCAGATAGACCTCTTCGCAACCCACGAAAACGCAAAATGCCCAAACTTCGCCGCCAGATATCACACCCGCTGTCCAAAGGCAATGCGATCTGGATGAACTGATCCGGAAAATGTGCGTACGCTTTTCCTCCTCTCCCACTACTTCCGTTAGTGATACGCAAGCTACAGCAACATTCCCTAACACTCACTCTAGTAGCTCCAACTTGGGTCAGACAACCGTGGTACACCACACTGCTGCAACTATCTGTGGCACTACACCAAAAACTAAGCCTATCTCCACGTCTCTTGGCACAGAACCATGGAGAGATCAGAAACCCGGACCCAGCTCAGCTCAACCTAGTGATCTGGCTCCTGAAGTCATAGTTTGGTTACCTCAACCTTCCTCCAGAATGCATGAACGTTATTAAAGAAGCCAGACGTCCCACTACAAGAGCATGTTATGCTGCTAAGTGGAAACGATTTGTAATATACTGTTGAAACAACCACATACATCCTTTAGATGTGTCTATTCAACACATAATAGGATACCTATTACACCTTCAAAAGTGTAATTTAGCTTAGATGTCTATCAGACTACAGTGTGCTGCCATTGCAGCATATTTACAAAATAGACAACATCGATCTTTTTCGTTTAGAGTACCTGCTATAAAAGCTTTCATGGAAGGACTCCAAAGAATCCCTCCCAGAACGCCACATCACCAGTGTGGAACTTAAACATTATTCTTACACGGTTAATAGGACCACCCTTTGAACCGTTACATAAATGCGAATTGCAAATCCTAACTTGGAAACTGGCTTTCTTAGTAGCTATTACTTCTCTGAGAAGAGTCAGTGAACTACAAGCATTTACCATTCAAGAACCCTTTTTGCAAATACATCATAACAAAGTGGTTCTACGCACTAATCCTAAATTCCTTCTGAAAGTCATTTCACCATTTCATTTAAATCAATCTGTTGAGCTACCTGTTTTTGTCGCGCAACCACGAACCGTCGCAGAAAGAGCTCTACGCACCTTAGACGTCAAAAGAGCATTACTGTACTACATCGAAAGGACACAAACTTTTCGTAAAACTAAACACCTTTTTGTGTCTTTTTCACCACCACATAAAGGCAACCCCATATCAAAATCAGGGATAGCTAGGTGGATTATTAAATGCATACAAATATGTTACCAGAAACCAAACGTACATTAACAATTCCTCCAAAAGCCCATTCTACAAGGGCTTCAATGGCATTCTTAGGGAACATTCCGCTAGGTGATATATATGCAAAGCAGCTACATGGTCTACATTGCACACATTCACAAAACATTATTGTGTAGATGTGCAAACTAAACAACAAGCCACTGTGGGCCAGGCTGTACTAAAAACTCTGTTTCAAACTACTGCAACGGATACTGGTGGTCGCCGCTAAAGGTGGGTACTGCTATACAATCTATGCACAGTGTGTAATCTGCAGCTCATATGCCTCGAACAGAAAATGCTTCTTACCAGTATGCATCTGTTCTTGGCATGTAGAGCTGCAGAGTTGCACACGCCCACCCGCATCCCTGGCTACCTGTATGTGTTCCAGTATTATCATAATTAGATACAAATCACATGGACATCACTACTTCTTGTACAGCTCCATCACTTCCCTAATGGTGAAAAATAATCTGAGGATGGAGCCGATGCCCATCCAAAGGAGGAGTCACCTATCCCGTGACTTCCAAAGACTTTTCCATTTTATTTTATTTTTAAATATTTTTTATCATTTGCTTACCACAACAATAGTACATGGTGACCAATCCAAGTTACAAAAAAGCAATCAATCGGTTCCGTTTGTGAGGCATACAACTCAATCTCCAGGGTATTTGAGCCAGTACCGTATGTTGCATCATAAAGCCAAATCAATAATAGGTCACCCTGTACCACCCTCCCGCAGCCCTCCCTCACCCCTCCCAACTCACCGGCGTGTCTATTAAACCAACCCTTCGTAGCAGATCAAGAAGTCCAAACACTTGAGCACAATCCAGGTACTAGATACACTACAATATGGAGTACTATGACTATAGTGGAGGCGCAGGGCCCCCCCTTTCCGTGCTTCTCCCCATCGTGGATATAGGGGAATTACTGTACAAGTCCCCACTCCCAGCAGGTGCGCTCAGTTCCGAGCTGGAGTCTGCCACAGGTGACAGCAGCTCCTCAACCATGGCCACCCATGCCCGCGCCGCCTCCAATGCCTTGTCATTGTGGGATCTCTGAGCCTGCTGCAGGCGAACCACACTCTCGCTCCCTGCCCATCTAAGCAGCGCAGCCCTCCATCTAGTAAAACTAGGGCCCCCGGGTTCTTCCAGTGTGACGTAATCTCTCTTTTGGTCAACACCAATCCCAAGTCCAGAAACTTGTTAATTTCATCTTACTAGTGTGGGGGAACCTGTGTAAAATACAGGTTCCTTTGTCTGAGTTAACCTGTCGTTCTGTAATTTCACCCAATAATGCAATGGTCCTCCCAGTAAGTGCCCAACTGTGGGCAATCCAATACATATGCAAAAGACCCGCCCCCTCAACCTACAGCGGGGGCACAGTGCGTCATCTACATGAAAATACTGATTGATCTTTTCCGGGGTAAGGTATGCCCTATGCAATATGAAGAAATCAACTAACTGAAATATAGCATTTCTAGTGCCCTTCCATGCCCTCTTAACTATTTGCTTCCAGGCCGAATCAGGAATTTCCCTATCCATGTCTGCCTCCCAGTGGGAACGGAGTCTCTGTAGTGGCTGCAACCCTTCCTCAAGCATACGGCCATATAAACAAGTGACCACTTTGTAGGTGCCCGCCGACATCGTGCCATGTTGGCTCACCGTGGGTTCTGACAAGCCTGTTCCCCAGTATTTCTGTACGGCAGCAATCAGGGCAGCATGAATTAAGTAGTGACCCCGTGGGAGTCCAAATCTCTCCTGTAACTCATCATAAGGTAACAAGACACCATCTCCATGCAAGTCTCCCACCACTTGCAATCCGAGGGCTTCCCACTCCGCCAGGGCCGACCAATCGCCGCCATGTGGAAGTTCTGTACACATACCCAGTGGTATCTCTGGGGCATAAGGGTGCGGCACTCTAATCCTGCTATGGTACCGTTTCCAGCAATGACTCAGTGTGCTCTCCTCCACTGACAACGAGTCTGCATGTAGTTTTTGTTGTAATACCACAAAGGACAGGACGTGCCGCGGCACGTCCGGTTCAACTTCTCGTTCAGGCCGCCTAAACTCCTGCGCCACTGCCGGAGTAAGGCCCTGGAACCGCGCAGCCAGGTAGTAGAGTTCGAAATCCGGGGCGGCGAGACCCCCCTCCGCCCTGGGGCGCATCAGTGTATCCAACGCCACTCGTCTCCTCCCATTTCCCCAAATAAAACTGCTCATCATAGAGCGAAGCTGCCGGAAAAGGGCCGCAGGTATCCATATCGGCAATGTGCAAAAATAATAGAGCAGTCGGGCAAGTGCCACCATCTTCAAGAGTGCTACCCGGCCCGCCACCGACAGCGTTCCCCAGAACTGCATGCTGCCCCTAATCCCCCTCACAGCCCTCCCAATGTTACAGTTGAGCAGATCATCCAGGTTGTGGTAAATATGCGTCCCTAGGTAAGGGAGGCAACAGGGCTCCCACGCGATGTCATGTGTAGTCATGGGCGGGTCAGGCGTACGGGTCACCGGAAAGACGCAGGTTTTCCCCCAATTGACTCTCTAACCAGAGACTTCTCAGAACCTGCGAAGGAGGGCGTTGGCCCCCCTCAATGCTTCCCCGGCGTTCTCTAAGAACATCAAGAGGTCATCCCCATATAATGAAATAAAGTGCGTCCTGCCCCTAGGGCGCAGGTCCTGAAATGCTCGTCCCAACCGGGCACAAATAGCCAACGGCTCTATAGCCAGGGCAAATTATAGCAGGGAGAGTGGGCATCCCAGAGGGGTGCCTCGCCCCACCGTATATGAAGAGGAGATGACCGCTCCCACCCTCACTCTGGCACTCACCGACGAATACAATATTTCAGTCCAGCGGACATATCCCTCTCCTAGCCCAAAGGCTCTCATAACCGAGAACAGGTAGGGCCACTCCAAGGTATCAAATGCTTTTGCTATATCCACTGAGAGGACCACCGCCTGGTTGTCAGCCCCATGGTCTCTGTTCAAAATGCATATCAGCCTGTGTATGCTACCCGCAGAATTACGAGTAGGAATGAAGCCAGCCTGATCGGGATGAACCAATCGCTGCATGTGCGGAAGCAGCCGGGTGGCCAGGACATGACTCAGAATTGTATAGTCAGTGGTGAGCATATATAAGGTTCGATACGCAGAGGGGTCCATAGGGGCCTTCCCTGGCTTAAGTAGTGGAATAGTGGAATGATAATGGCTTCCCTAGTCGAGGATGGCAGCACGCCCAGTCGTTTAGCTTCCTTAAACACCGATAGCAATCTCGGGGCAAGAATATCAATATAAGCCGAATAAAACTCGACGGGTAGGCCATCAAGTCCTGGAGTCTTGTTACGGGCCAGCTGTTTAACAGCACACCGTATCTCAGCAAGCGTAATATCCCGGCCAATAGTCTGCCTCCTCCACGTCAATGGTAGGCAGCTCCAAATACTCCAAAAAAGCCTGCACCTCTGCGTCCCCGGCCTGTAGCTAGCTACCATACAAATCGGCATAGTAGTCACGAAATCGAGCCTTTATTTGCCGCTGAGTGTATTCCAATTGCCCGGATGGGGACGTCTGCGCCAACACAGGGGCACACCTAGGGATGGGGTTGGACAGCCATGCCAATAACGTACCCACCTTGTCTCTCTCAGCATGTGCTCAGGCCAAATAGGCTCTATGGTCAAAGCATCGTAAACGTTCCACAATCGCCGCCACTGCTTCCCTCAAATTCAAGATCCCCTCTTACGTCTCCGTGTCAATAGAATGGTTCCGCTCAGCTCTCCTAAGATTCTACTCTGCAGTGCCTATCTCACGCAGTAGCATCTTCCGCACTCCCACCCAATTAGCTATGCAGACTCCGCGGATCACCACCTTGAAAGCGTCCCATTCAACAGCGGCGGTTGTCGCTGTGCCCTCATTCTCACTAAAGAAACAAAACGGGTCTGGCGTGTAGCACAGTAAGGCTGCGCCCAACTTAGAAACAAACTAAACAAATTGCCAGTACTGTGCAATGATTTTGGAGTTTTTTTGTTGAAGAGCTACTGATTGCTCTTTCAAAGAATGACCACTCTTTCAGTCAAAACAAATTGATGAAAATGTATTATTTTTTGTTAATCTTTTTTTGGTCAAAAGTTACTCATTTATTTTTATATTTTAGCAGTATTTTATTCTAGCAGCATTTTTGTTTTCAACTATCTACAACAATGTACATAATACGGAAGAGGAACAGGATTGTGGACACAGGAAATGATAAATCAAGTATATTTGAACAACACTTAGACAATGAACGTACAACATGGACATTAGACAACAGTAATCACTAATTCATATCTAATGGGAGTGGGGCGGTGGAAGTTGGTGGCGTTTTTCTTAACTGTTTATCAAAGAGAAAACACAATTATCCTTTTTTCTATATACAATTCAGCCTATTTACAATCAAGTAGCAGTTGGGTTCAAACCAAAAAGAGTGTTTTACATTCACCAAAAAAAAGGGAAGCAATCAATTTTAAATCCAACTTAACACTTTCCAAATTGTATCAAACGTTTGGCCGCTATGCTGGCCAACCGGCCACAACAGTGGTGCCACCTAACAACAAACACCTTAATAGGTCGACGCGTTTCGAATCCTAATGCATTTAATAGGATTCTCTTCAGGACCACACAAAATCAATCTGTGGAATAAATAAATAAAACACTGTCAGTTAAAAACAGAAGAGTGACTCTCAACTTTCACTCAGCATCCAAACGCACTCAGTATGTTACCTGTCAGTGTAATCACTGTGGCTTGAACGGGGAGATGAGCTGAAAAAATCAAAATAATTCTATTTCAGACATAATCTATCAGATGCTCTCGTACTAAAGGTGAGATTAGAGTCTGTGGTACTCACTGGAAGGTGTTACCATCCAAGACTTTATGCAGGCATCCAAACGGACTGGCCGTCCATTATTTGTATGATTTTCTTCAGAGAACTGGCCTCGAGACTCAATCTAGGGATAACAAACACAAACGGCGGTTCTCAGTATACTGTTCAGAACTCCTTGTTAAGTGCACAACAGAAGGCGGCGTTGCCTAGGCGGGTCAAAAGAAACACTGGCTTAGATTAATGGCGGTACCTAGTTATTCATGATCGGCACCGCTCTGCATGCGTCAAAGGGTAGTTGCTTAACGGCACGCGGGACCTGCTAATCTAAACTCTCTGCGATGTTTGGTTACCTGAGGTTGTGCGTCTTCCTCCTCCAGGCTGGGTCGCGGTTGACTGGTAACGCGATGCTGGTTCAACCGGGTCGTGTTGTTTTAAGTCCGGGATGTTTCCGGGTTCATACGCAATGCCTCATGGGAATTGTAGTTTGTGCAGTTTGATTCATGGGAATTGAAGTTTTGGAATGTTCCGCTGGTGCCGAGATTCCGGGTTTAAATCAATGTATTAAGAAATGACAAGTTACCGGATTGTGTGATCGGATGCCAGGGGGTGCATAAGTGATAAAGGGAGGTTTAGCTACACGAGGCTGATTGATGACAACCAATTGCTGGTGCACTCACAGACAGTATAGTAATCAATGCATTAAGAAATGACAAGTTACCGGATTGGATGATCGGATGCCAGGGGGTGCATATTTGATAAAAGGAGGTTTGATTACACGAGGCTGATTGATGACAGACAATTGTTGGTGCACTCAGACTATATAGTTCAGACATTTCATTCAAGCCTTGTGTGGTCGTATTAAATTTCAGAATCAGCATGGCTTCTCTTTGACGTAGTTTGGCCTCTACATCTCCGCCTCTTGGGTCATGGTCAATTTTGGATATTATAGTCCATTTCAGGTCTTGTTCTCCGTGTAGCTCATCGAGCCAGTGTTGGACCAATGGGGCGGTTATCACTTTTTTCTTTATTCGAGACTTATGTTGGGACATCCTTTGTCGAGCTTCTTGTGTTGTTTTTCCTATGTACAACTTGTCACAGGGGCATAAAATGCCATATACCACATTTTTTGATTTACAATTCGTAAATTGATCGTGCTTCCAGGATATCCCTGAATGTTGAAACAGGTTTCCTTCTATCTTCGACGCACAGCAAATGCATGTGCCACATTTCCGGTGACCAGTGATGGGTGGAAGATTAACATAGTCCCGTACTGACTTTGTCTTTTGTTTCGGTATCGCTGCTCGGACGATGTAATTGGCGATACTCTTGTCTTTTTTGTATGCAAACAAGGGGCATTCTGTAAATTGGTTGTTCAGGTCTTTTAATAGATGCCAGTTCTGGTGGATCAACTTTTTAAGGATATTGGATGATGGACAATATGTTGACACACAGACCACGCGTTTTTGTTGATGTTTTTTCTTTCTCACAAGTAGTTCTTCCTGTGGCGTCCACCATGCTCGTTTGATTGCTTGTTTTAATGAGTAACTTTTGACCAAAAAAAGATTAACAAAAAATAATAAATTTTCATCAATTTGTTTTGACTGAAAGAGTGGTCATTCTTTGAAAGAGCAATCAGTAGCTCTTCAACAAAAAACTCCAAAATCATTGCACAGTACTGGCAATTTGTTTAGTTTGTTCCTCATTCTCACTAAAATACTGCTCTATCCCTGTCTCTAGGTCCGCCCGAAAAACCGGGTCTTCTAGGAACTCCGGTCTCAAACGCCAAGTCGGGACCGCTGAGCGCTCCCTGGTCCAGCAGAAACTCACCAGTAGCGGATAATGATCATAGACGGTGCGCGATAAATAATCGCTATTAAGTACTAGGGGAGCAAGGTCAGTGCTACATAAAATCGCATCGAGACTTACGAGGAGATCATGCAGAGCCAAGAAATATGAGTAATCCCGTACATCCGGATGCTGCACGCGCGCCATGTATCTGTAAATCCCCAACTATCCTGCCATTGGGTTCTAACCTTCGAGAGCTGATGGACCGGAGCAGTCGGTAACTGGGGATGGGATCTATCTACGGTCACATCTGCAATGGAGTTGAAGTCCCCTCCCAACAACACTGGAGTCGTGAAATAGTCAGCTAAGGCTTCGGACTTGTGAGCAAAGAAGGTTGTTTGATCCACATTAGGAGCATAAACACTACAGAGGGTCAAATCTCCCATGCAGGTGTCCCCTAACAGCCACATAACGGCCCTCTGTGTATCAGCTGGTCTATCAATTGGGAGGGGACCTCGTCCCTGACCCAGATCAGCGCCCCCCTCGCATACGCTGAGTAGGTAGTATAATAGAGCTGCCCCCGCCATCTACGCTGCAGCACTAGTCCCTCAGCTCTGGTCAAGTGAGTTTCTTGCAAGAAAACTATTTGCGCGCCCCTACGCACTAGGTACCGAGTTCACTTTATATCTGCGCTGCATAGAGTGTAGCCCCCGCACATTCAAAGTCATGCATTTTACATCAGGTAATGGATTCATTGTTTTGTAACATAAAGCACCAAAATACACCATTGCACCCTAACCACGCCGGTGAGTCACTATTCCCAACTCTAACATCCCCTTGCCCCAACAGTCCCAAACCACCCTCTGCATTACCATCCCTCCCTAGAACAGGCACTAACATAGCAATCCCGTCCAAACTACCCCAACAACCTCCCCATAGTATTAAAGGCCATAGACCATCCGGTGGGGGTTGGATGAAGCCAAGCAAGCAAACAATCAAATAAAGCAATGTCCAAACAGCACCATGAAGGTCTCATGAAACTTAATACCATCCATCCCCCTCTTACCCGCAATCGGTGCCTCCTACTTTTGGCATTGACCCCCTGTGTCGTCATAGGTTCAAGCTAAGAGCCCCCCTCTCCATTCCCAGCCACACATAACAGCATAGTAAGAGCTGAGCGCTGTCCGCTCGCTTGTCTTTAATTGCAGTAGTCCCACAGTACCTACACAATATACAAAAGTTACTCATCCAGGAGTTCGTCTGCCGTACCAGGCGTGACTAGCGGCAGGTTCGCACTGTCGGATACCGACGACTCAGCCTCCGAGCACTCCTTATCCCTCTCCGGGTCTGATTCCAGCAGCTGAGCTGCTGGCAATTCCCCAGATATGGCCGATACTGCCTCCAACGACCTCCTGTAGATGGTTTCTGCAGGCCCCGCGGTCGATGCCGTATCCTTTGTGACTTCCGGAGTTGTGAAGGCTCAGCTAGGTCCCGCGGCTGTCGCTCCGTCCCATCTTTACCAGTCCAGTAAGATTCCAGCCAGGACCACGCCTCCTCTGGCGTTTCGTGGAAACAAGTCTTTCAATCCAGGACTCTCCGGAGTTTGGCAGGAAACAATAGGGAGTACTGGACCCCTTCCGCCCGCAGTTCTTTCTTGACCGCCTGGAAGGATGCCCTGCGTTTCTGTGTCTCAAAAGTATAATCCAGGAATATAGTAACTTTACTGTTACCCAATTGGTATGGACCGTCCGCGCGGGCCTTCTGGAGCAGTAAGTCTGTCTTGAAAGTGCAGCAGGCGTGCTACCACTGGTCGGGGTGGCCTCCCTTGCTGCGGAGGCCGCGCCGGAACTCGATGCGCCCGTTCTAGGGTGTAAAAGGTAGACGGTCCCTCAGCAGCAACCACCGATCTCAGCCAATCTTCTAAGTAGCGTACCATGTATGGCCCCTCAGCCTTTTCAGGCAGACCCTGTAGGAGAGTGGGGTCTGCAATCCTATGGTCACCCCCGATTTTTGCTTTTTGCTTCACTGGTTTACGACTTTCCCTGGCTGTGGGCATGCTAATCAGACCCACAGCCTAGCTGTCTCTCTCTAAATTGACAGCCATGTACCTTAGGTGCATATCTAATTGGATACTGAGTCACCTTATCAGTCTCTGTACAGTGTACCCTAGGTACCCTGGGCATAGGTGCACTCAGGGCCTACCAGGGGCTGCATCATGTATTATGCCACCCCTGGCTGGCCATCCAAATCTGACACAACTGGCTGATCAATCAGCTGGGGCAAGGTGGTGTAATCACCCTTTGCTTTAGATATAGTATACCTATATCTAACCCTAAAATGGACACATATCCTCCTATCAGTCACTCCTATGGCAGGCCTTATCAATCCGGAAGGCAGAGTGCTTGGAATTATGTGAGATGGTGCTCTAGCATGAGCTGAGCCTGTCTGCAGCTTTCGGAACCAAGTCCTTTAGCTGTTTCCATGATAACGCTATACCATATACTCTTAAGTGCATTATAATCCTCGCGGTTATTGCTAACTTTGGTATAGCATTATCAAAACATATCGAGTAAAGTGTTATACAAATTGGAATACTACCTCCTCGCCAATTCTGGCGACGGGGGTAGCATTCCACCCTTCTAGAGGGACACGACATGTATGTAACTGTGAACCCCGGTTAAAGTTAACTCGAGCCTCAGCATCACAAAATGGATGCTGAATGAATGAATGAATGAATACTTTCTTTTATAGCGCATGGCTACCCATGGGCATCCCAGCGCTGTAAGACAAAGGAGGGTAAAGACACTATTGGACACCTCCTTCTGCTGGGAGTCCTTCCAGCGAGGGAGGCTTGGACAAAGGGTTTCCTGCCTTGGGAGGTGCTAGCACCACCCAGACAGGATATTGTGTATTAGGTAGGAAAGGGCTGAAAGGAATGAGACATGCCTGGGGCACACAAGGTGACCCTGTGCATACACCGGTCTAAACCAGTTCCTGGGGCTCTCCAGCCCCAGATCTGGCGCAAGACCGGACAAAGGATAGGGGGTGTAACCACCCCCCTTCCTGGTCCCACCCAGAGGAGGGACCTAGTCGTAGTACAGCCCCCTTTAGCAGGATAAAGGTAGGAGCTGGTCCCATTCCAAATTAGATTATCCTGAACAACTTTACAAGAAGAAACTCTGGACTTCGACGTTCTGCTCCACAGAAGACTGAAGTAATCTCCATTGTGGGCAAGGAGTGTCCACCCTGCACAAGCAGGCACCATCAGCGTGCAGCGGCTTCCCTTTGTCGTCTTCCCTCGAGGATCCAGACTTCAGAGCCCGACGAGACCCGGATTCCCAGACCTCTCCGACCTCTACCTACATCTGCAGCACAGCTGAGATCCGTGGGTGCGACGGGACACGTGGGACCGGCCATCTTGAAAGAAGCAGCACTGCCCTCCAGCACGACTACTGAGGTAACCTCGTCCAAGTGCTTTGGGGACTGAGAAGCCCCGACCCCGAGCAGCTCCTGCGAAGACCAGCCCTCCAGCATCCACGAGATCTGCGTGGGGCCCTTCTGCCTGTTTGCTGCTCGACGCGTTGTCTGGTCACTTGCCGGCTGGCCAGTGACCTCCTAGACGACGAACCTTGAAATCTTCACTGCTGGTCTGGTTGCTCCAGACTGGCCTTTGCTCCCTTCCAAAAGAGGAGCACCCCGGACCTTCCTGGTCCACTCCAGACGCTGTTTTCTCTCACTGCGTGGGTTGCCTTTGCCAAGGCCTGTTGACTCCAAACCCAGATCCGACACCGCCGACAGCGAGAGCCTGCGTGGGACAGCTCGTGCCTCCATCCTGGTAGTCGAAGACACCACCTGGTCCACGTGGCTGCAGAGACAAGCGTCCACCGTCACCTGACCGCAACAACGACATCTGGTTCCACTCCAGTCACTGGCTAGTGACTTTGAACATTGTCCCCTCTGCTTTCAGGTTCTCCTCTTCACTGATCCACACTTGGATCCCACCGGACATCTTCCTCCTGATCGCCTGCAGCATCTTTTCTTCCAGGCTCCATAGACTTCAACGCCGGAACCCGACACGACTTCGCACCTATGCACCCGCAGCCTGTGGGTGAGGTAACAAGAGCATTTCGGTGCTCAAGGGTAGCATGACTCTCCTAGTGTCCAGTTCCACAGTCGTTTTTGTCTTACCTAGTCAGGATTGTCCGTACTCACCTTTTTCTTGAACTGTACTATCCATAGACACTGTTACGCATCTCGTGTGTGAGTTCACACTCTGCACACGCGTTCCGTAGGCCTCCTATTACTTACCTAGAGTTAGTGTAGCGTGGTCCCAGCGATCCTACCGCCTCTGGACAGCTCCATTCCTTTTATCGACTTTCACATTCCACTTACTTAGTATATGTTTTGTCGTGCCCCTAGGGCACCATTGTAATTTGTGCAACTTAAACGTATTTTTCCTAAGAGATTGTCATGTGCTTAGCCCTCTGATCTCATAAAGAGTTCAGAGGTGTATGTTACTTAATGAATATATTGTTTATTTTCATAACAACCTGTGTGGTGTCCTTTCACTTGGTATTCCAAGGGGTTATATGTGGTAAAACAGCTGGCTTCACATGCCAAAAGAGTTTAGCCTAAGACTGTTTTGTCCATGCTACCATTAGGATAGCTGGTCTATAAGGTTGACTTTACAACCAATCACCATACGGGTTGTTTGGACTGATACAAGGTGATCACTAGAACTAGTGAGCATCATATATCAGGCCAACTTCTCACAGACCCGCCACACGAATGTTGATTTGCCTATTTCTCCCTTCTGCGTCCTTCGCGCGTCTCTCCAGGGCCGCAATGTGATCCAAGGCATTCGTCACGGTCGCGCTCAACGCAGTCTATGCAGGTTCCACCTCCTGGATCACCTTCTCCACTTGCTTCACCCTGTTCGCCAATTTAGAGTGGTCCACCCGTACAGGCCCAGGCCAGTTGCCACCTGCGCAATGTCCTGCTGCAGGGCTGTGCGAGAGTCCGCAACGGCCGTCTGGATCCTGTCCACCTGCCGCTGTAGGCCAGGGTCCTGCGGGTGGTCTTGTGTTACATGTTCAGGTTGGGGTGGGGGTTCGGTATCGGACAGTTGCTGTGCCCCATCTTTTTTCCCCTTGAGTTTGCCCATTGACCGTCCACTATACCACTAGATCAACTCAGCACCCTAAACATGCCCCCGTGCCATTCCGGTAACGTGCGCAGCAGTTTAACTACAGCAGCTGGGCAAAACTCGCCAGAGTCATGTAAGTCTGTCTGATCCCGGTCCTAGGCCTCGTGTCTCTCCTTGGCACAATCGCCCGTGCCTGCTGCTCCCCGATAGTATGCGGCCGCCGCAGTGCTCCTTTCCCAGGGACGTGCAATGTCCCCGCTACAGCCCCCAATCGCCAGCTTAGTCTTCCAAAGGTGCCCCAGCTGGGCCAATCCCTTCCGGGCAATCGTCCAGCTCAACTCCGACTGAGATCCTGCTCTCCCCCCTCTCAGGCCTTCCAGTACACAGGTGTTCCCCCAGCGGGTTGCTCTCAATTATGTCGGGCCCTGCTTCCAGTGTTTGATCCTCCCAGGTCACGCTCATGCAGGTAGCTCCCCCAGCCGACCCTGCCCAGCCGGCAGCACGAATCTCAGGGCCCCCGCTCTCTCCCGCCCGCTGGCTCGCAGCGCCCGGCGGTCCCAGAGCCACTCACCACCTCCGCAGCTAGCAGCTTCGGGACCCGCCCGGTCCCACTCACCAGCGTCGGGTCAAGCAGTTTCCCCCCAGCAGTGCTCAGTCTGTGGGGCCACCCCTTTGCCGCTTCTCTGCCACGTGGGTCGAGGTGGAGGAGAGAGGGGTGCACAGAGCACCCCCACTGCATTTCCAGACCGGGCACCAGGATTCCCCCGGGGCGCCGCCGAGAGGGGCTGCACTCCTCCCTCCGCACTCCACAGCTCCTCACGGCAGGTCACCAGCCCTCCTTCAGTGCGGCCCCGGAGCCGCCGATCGCCGTCTCGCCGCCATCGTGTTGTGCGCGAGTAGCTTCATGCGCGGCCCAGGAAGTCGCCAAAACGGCTCTGATCACGCGTTCAGGGGGCCAAGTTTTTCCCCACACTGTACACCCTCGGTCACCGACCACAGAGGACCGCAGGGGGGTCAAGGTAGTCCCCGTACAGGATAAATGCGGGACCTTCCTAGCGGAGCTCGGCGCTCACGCTACCGCTTGCATTGGCCTCCAAGCCACGCCCCCTCCAAAGACTTTTCTACAACAAAACAAACTGCAAACATCTGGGCCCAACACTAGGTGGCCATCTATGCACAGTGTGTAACTCTGCGGCTCTACATGCCAAGAACAGATGCATATTGGTAAGTAGCATTTTCCTTCCCTACTTGCAAAAGTGCAGATTTCCTCACATAGACCTGTTTGCCACAGCCGAAAACCCGAAATGCCCTAACTTCGCGTCCTGGTTCCCACACCCACTATCCAAGGGCAACGCCCTATGGATGAGATGGTCAGGGAAATTTGCCTACGCTTTTCCACCTCTCCCTCCATTGCTGGTTCGGAGGCCTCAGAAAAACATTTCTCACCTTGATCCTTGTAGCTCCCACCTGGACATGTCAGACCTGGTTCACAACCCTACTAGATCACTCAGTAGTCCCACACGAGAACCTCCACAACAGGCCAGACCTTCTCACCCTGGATCAAGCACAAATAAAACACCAGGACCCTAAGATGCTCAACCTAGCAATTTGGCTCCTGAGGTCCTAAGAGTTTGGTTTTTTAAACTTAGCATCAGAATGTATGGATATTCTGAAACCGGCAACTGCTTCACATCCCGTCAAACGGATAATATTAATTACTCTGTAAGCATCTGTTTTTTGGCATGTAGTGCTGTAGAGTCACATGCGCCTTCTCTCCTCCCTGGATGATTGTGGCAGTTACATTTTACACATTTCTATTAGCATAGACATCTTTATTCTGACACTTTCCTTACACTCCGTCTTACCCGCCTGCTGGATAACAATCTAACAAAGGAGGTGATACCCATGCTCAATATCCCCGAGAGGAGGAGGCACTCTACCTCTTGCACAAAATAATTCTCAGAAGAAAAACAAGTTGCACAACTCTGACTCAACATTAGATGGCAGAAGTATGCAGAGCATGTGAATCTGCAGCACTACATTCCACAAACAGATGCTTACTGGATAAGGGACGGCTGTGCAGAAACAAACCTTTTCATTGTGGATTTTGCTCTGCATTAAGGTATGTTACGCATTGGCCGAGAAACAACATTCAGAGCGTGTGTTTGCACATTCCACCAGAGCAAATGCTGCAGCCACTGTATTAGCATGCGGAGTTCCGGTCCTGGACATCTCTTGGGCTGCAATGTGGGCTTCATTGCACACATTCACCAAGCACTACTGCCTGTAGAGTTTGGTCCATCAGGATGGGCTATTTGCCCGTTCGGTCTTGCAGGACTTTCTAGTCTAAATTGAGTTAGCATACCCACCTCCGGGAAGGTATTGCTTGGGTATCTATTCTAAGGTAAGGAATCTGCGGCTAGAAATCTCGATCAGATGATCAAGTTATTTAACTTTGCTAACTTGTTATCTGGTAGAGACTCTATCTAGCTGCAGATTCCTTACCGACTCACCCATCCTCCCCACTCTGCAACTTGATTTTTAGGTACAGGGTTGTTCCCTTTTCAAGGGCCTAGTTTCACACACCAGTGGTTAGTGTTCTTGGTTCCACATTCCTGGTGTGAAAAGGCGCAAAAGAAACTGACATCAGCGCGCTCGGAAGGTGCTTCTATAGGCACCGCGCCCGCCACTTCCGGTGCAGGTGACACCAATGACCCCACGCGGAACCAAACAACTAAACCTACCGTCGCACAGGGGTACTGCTCACAAAAACTTTCCGGATCCAGTCTGACACCTGGAGATTATTCTATGTAAGAAATCTGTGGCTAGATAGTCTCTACCAGATAAGACGTTACCGAAGCTAAGTAACTTGCTTGTTCCTGATGGTAAAGAAGTTTAAAGAAAAAAAGCACATCCACTTAAGCAAGTTTTACTGATGGTTCTACTTTGGGAGTTTCCACTTTTTGGTAAAATTATTAGAAAGTTGGACATATCCGAATGGATCCATAGCGACTTTCCAAGCGTGAGTGCTTTGGAGAGCAGCAAAACATTGCAGACGTTCACCAAGGTCAATTAGACTTTTGGTATACCTGCAGGTCAATTTCAGTTGTACACATTTATGACCCTTACAGCTCACCTTATTTCAGGCAGCAATCAATCACACATATGTTCTTGCATGCATTGCTCAACTTGGACAGTGGTAATAGGACGCTCTTATAAGGGATGAGATTGACAATGCATGACCATGGGTTGAGTAATCTGGAGGAAAAATTGCTGGATGACCTAAACCAGGGCCTCTTAGAAAGAAACTGGGGATAAGCAATAGCAAACCCTAAAAAGATCTCTTGCAACCCTCTTCATACTTCTATAATTTAGTTGCTCTGCCATACATACTTGACAGCAGCATCGCTTTTTTTCAGTCCACACAAGGCGCACCCCTAGCTGTCAATTGTAAAGTGACACATTTCGAAATGTTCCACTTTTTTGCAGTTAGGTCTCAAACACCTTAACTAACCTGATGGAGAAATTAAATTTACACAAATTCAAGGACATACCTTTTGTGATTACTTGTGCTACTAAAAGGAGTGAACAAGTAAACAAGTATGCAGGTACATTTACCTGGCTTTGTTGCCAATTGTAAGATTTTAATGCCATGGAAGTCAGTGTTTGCCCAGGTTGACTGGTATGAGCACATGATACTCACCTGCATTTGCAAGCTACGATTCCTGGGTTTTAATTTTATTGGGATATTTATAATTACTTGGAGGGGAGCAGGCTTGGTCCTGGAAGGGTGCTAGGTATGGTTTCTTCTTTTATTGTGACTGCCCACAACCCATCTACCTCTGTGGGAGTACCTACTCTGTGATGCACTGTTCTCTCACAGATCTTCATTTAACCCAAGTACAGAGGGTTCAACCTCACGGGCACCACCCACCTTTAAAGAATTTATCAATTACACTAAGATCACTCCAGGAGTGCGTATCCCAACCTCCACATTTGGAGTACCTACTCTCCCATCAACAGGGAATGGTTGCACACACGATCCCCCTCAGCCTACACCTCCATGCACGGAGATTGAGCAGTTCCATCTGAGCTGATTCTATCTATCCAAAGACTGCTAGCCCTCCATGAACTCTCTATTCTGGACATCGGGCAAAGTTTGTGGTCTGGTATGAGGAACGTAGGGTGATTCGCAGTTGGCTAAACTTTCTGATCTCCTTATGTTTGTCCTGACTTTGGCCCAGCAAGCCCTTGCTAAGGGCACAGTTAAAGATTACTTGATAGACTTTTTACATTTGCCAGATCCACCCTCTTTGTCACTAGTTGTGTAGAGCTTTTGAAGGGGTTGACATACTTTTCCTCCTGCACTATTTGTTATGCCGTAATGGGTTCTTAATTTGGTTCTTACTTTCTTAATGTTCACGCCTATATATAACACTTAACTGCAAAATACTTACATTCTCATTATAACGGCATGTATGGTAAAGGCATATTCATTGTAAAATCCTGCGTGGTAAAGATCCATGTGTTATAAAGCCTGCATGGTAAAGGCACGGCGGGTTCAGCCGTCGTCATAAAGACTATTTCCCCTCATCTTTATGCAAAGAATTAGACTTCTGGATAAGCTCTGCTTCAGGACTGCCTTTTCCTTCTTAGAAGCAGAGAACCCCACAAAAGTTGGTCATCCTCTTGATGCTCTCTAGTCCACATGATGTAAAAGCTAAATGGCCAAATGGAGTCCAAATGGTGATGCCTCCCCTCCACTTTAGAAGGACGTGACTGGGAGAAGAAAGCATAGAGTGTGATGGACTGCCTCACATGGAACAGTGACACCAGTTTTGGTAGAAATGAAACCACAGTCCCAAGTACTAGCTTGTTTGGAAAGAAGGTGGTACACAGTGGTGGCACTGCCAGCGCCTGCAGTTCATTAACAGGCAGGTGGAAATAATTACAATAGAGTATGCGGTTTTAAGGGTGTGTAACATCAATCAGCAGTAGTGTATAGGCTCGAAATATATTTATATATACATATGATTGAAGGCCGAAGCCAAAACACATTGGTGTTCCATTGTGGGTGTTGCTGATAAATGAAAACTACAAATAACTATTGACTGAGCTCCTGTCGGAGTGGAAATCACGGGGAAAGTGTGGCTGAATCATCCAACAGTGTTGGTTTCTGGAGGGAATATATATATTGAGTGGCATGGATAATTTTAGGGTTTAGGTTGGTTATGGGGTATTGGAAGGCCAGGGTGTTTTAGGGTTAGGGTTGGTATGGGTTATTGGATGGCAAGAGTAATTTTAGCGTTTAGGTTGGGTATTTGGGGGGGGGGGGTGTGTGTGTGTGTGTGTATATATATATATATATATATATATATATATATATATATATATCTATTAAGAGAGAGCGAGAGGTTATGCTTACCTTACCTGAATTTTTTTTACCACACAAATGCCTTTAACATACATGCCTTTACAACGAAAATGTTCGTTGTAAAGGCATGCATGGTAAATATAAGTTTGTTGTAAGGACAGTGTGGTAATGGCATGCGTGGTTCCATCATACAACCATAAGGATGTGCTATGTCTTGCCTAAAAGGAGCCTTGGAGAGCTTTTGAGCTCTTTCTATTAAAGTTAAAACCACCACTATGGCCTTGACCCAGAGGTGTTGTGATGCTGGACATGTGCCAGGCAGAGAGACATGAGCACCGTCCAGACCTTCAAGTGGCATTACTGCCTTGACTCTCGGGTTTGCAGGGAGGGCTGTTCTGCCTGCTTGGCCCCGCAGGATTTCCTAGTGTGAAGTCCACTGTTCAGACCATTCACCTTTTGGGAGGTTCTGCTGTGATACCTATTCAAAAAGTGAGTAATCTGGGGTTGGACGTATCCTTCAGAAGAGCAAGTTACTTCCCTTCAGTAATGTTCCTTCTGGTAGATACTCGCCCTTCTTCCTCCTGTGGAGGATGCTACTAGGTATTAATAAAACTCACCTGTCAAAATGCTCAGTCGGTCACCGACTATCCTTGTCGGAGGAGCTGAATATTTGGTTGTAGATATCATTGCACAGATGTTACACCTACATAGTGCTTTGTGCCTTCACTTACGGAGGCATGAAGAGGTTGCTGCGTACTACGACCAGCGCACTGGACAAATTGCTCAAAAATATTCCAAATCCCATCTGGCGCAACGGATGTTCAGCTCAAAAGTTGAGGACTCTACAGTTAGAGTATCCACCAGAAAGAGCTCTATAGAAGGAAGGTGATATATTCATTATTGCCACCTGGTCACCTACAGATTCACCACATGGAATAGAAACTATGGTACCTGTGCTCAGTGCATGCAAGTGAGCTGATTCTATGTAGAGCTCAGATTGAGTCTCAAGATCAATTAGAATGGCAGCCTATATCCATTGCGTCCCTGGGGGTTAAAGTCTGACTCTTCTAGATTTGCCAAGGCAGCATTTCCCCTTCACTACACTCCATGAGCCCCTGGGGGAGGACAGGATTTGGTGGTAGAATTATAGATCACTTGCAATTGCTGCCCTATATCCAGTTTATGCTTGTGGGTGATCGCCCTCCACGTACACTTCTCAGTGGACTGCTCATTTAATTTGCCACCACTTCCTGTATCCAGGGCCTGTGGGTTTCTTTCTGTCACCACTTGGTGGCCCCCAAAAAGCATGTACATTGGCTGCCTGTAGTGCATTCATGTGATTGCTCCTCTCAGCTTAAACCCAACCAAAACCATTAAATATACTCCTCTCGGGTAGTAAGCTAGTCCACATAATCATCTATGTCTTATAATTCTGTTCCACTAAGCTACGTTATATGAACAGTGCATTCTCTACTTATGCATGAAATCCTCACTTGTTCCCCTCAGTTACATGCTTATGGTTATAAATCAGGAAAATACACCACTCTAGTCAATCATGCATGGCGCTGCAATGCTTCCACACTGCAATGAAGCACTGTTCCAGCTAAGACATTGAGTGACCCATGAAATGTTAATTATGTCTACTCCTAGATAATACAAGCGACAAATCCCTCGCTCTTTACATGGTAGAATCATACTTAACACAGCATACAACAGATGTTATTGCACAGAAACTAAGAAATAGAAACATTTAATTAAAACGTGTTTCTCACTGCAATGAAGTTGTGGATTTTGACAACTGCAAATATGAGCTGTTACATTTATTTACAAGTTGCACGTCACAGGTATTAGACTGTAGCAGTATATTTTTTGCTTGACAAGGAGATAACATGAGTCAGAAGGCAGGACACACTGACCTCATCATCCTGCAGCACTCAGACATGGACATAGGGTAGGTTCCAATACATGGTACCACAGCATGAATTACTATTCAGATTTCCTGTAATATTTGCAAAGAATGTATTTATTTCTGGTGCTTTAAGTGGCTCCTTCACCTCACGGTCTCTCAGGAACGAGACGGACTCTGCCAATCTGAGCTATCCGTCTATCAGTGATGTATTATTGCTGAGCCTGTGTGGCTCAGAATGCTCGGAAAACATTGATATCTTTTACTAAATTTGTATGTCATCTTTCCTTTAATATGCATTCCATAGATGAACCCCTCTCTTTAGAGTATGCTGGAGAATGTTGGTCGTTCCAGTGCATCAGGACTGTTAGTCAGCAGTTGTAGCCTAAAATACAAAAGGTCATCATAGGTCTGAGGCCCTGTAGTAAATGTGCTTATTTTCGTTTTGTATTTTTTAGGAAACCTAACGGCAATCGTAATACTTCCTTACCTAAGACATAACATTGGTTGACTGCTGCATCACATTGATGTTTGAATGTCAGTTTGCTGATGCTTTCAAAAACAGTTGTAGTCTTATTTCACAGATTCATATTCCATGTATTGCATGTTTTGCTACCTGTAATATACAAACAGATACCAGGGGCCAGGCAATAGGTGCAGCAAACAATAAGACATACATAAATGATGACAAGATCACAACAAAACATAAGGAGATGCAGCGTTCAAAATTACTGCAGATCCCCCCTCTATAAAACTCACAGATCCCCACCCTATTTAGAGGTGGGAGGATTGCTGAGTTTCCCTCAGTGAAAACTGTGCCTGCTCTACTGGTAGAAATCGTAGGCCTAGTGGTCCATCCGCAACTGGATCTCCCCAGTCACAGTGCTGGTCACCCGTGCTCTACACCTGGGCTCACCGTCACCGCTAACATGTACAGGAAAATCAATTGGTGACTCTTACAAGCAGAGAGGACTCCCTGCTGACTAGGACATTGTTTTTTCCAACTAGTTCTTGGAGTTTGCTTCAGTAAAACATAAACATTTGCCAACATGGTACAACAAACTACTTGAGCTTTAGTGGACCCCCCCCACACTATTGGATGCACTGAAGGCACAGAGATCCCCAATTATGAAGGATGGGCCTCCAGAAGAAGAGCGAGTGTTGAAGCCTCCGCTAACCTGTCAGGCTGTCTGCCATAGTATAAATGACACCCCAGAATAACATTTAGTAATTAAACTTTCTTCACGCACAATCTATTTTCATTAGTGTGACATTTTATGATATTTTACGATGAACTCATTCTCTTGATTAAATTTTGTTTGGCACTGAAGTTTGCTTATTTTCCTTTTCTTCCAGGAGACTGATAGGAAAGGGGTGATGGCAACTAGTTTAAACCAGACCGTGACGCAGTTACAGCAGCTGTTTCAAGCATTAAACCAACAGCTTACAAAGGGAAATGAACACTTCCAGATAATAGGTAAGCAATGTGTGTCCTGCTCATACCTGATCCAGCCAATTTGACTATTGCGGTTTTCGTTATGTTTCTGGCCACATTTTTGTAATTAGTTACAAGTAAACAATTTTTGATATATTTGCCTGTGAATTGTATACATAAATGCAACCCAGATAAAAGTACTAACAATATTACAAAATGATCACTTTTGTTGGATAATAATTCTCACAGATTCCTCCTCACTAAATATTACACTCGGACTCAATCTGAAACTTATTATCGATTCAATTGTTTAGCTCTCAGGCACCACCATCATTTGAGCCATAGATTGTTTTAATGAGTTATACATTTAGAAAAAAATTTACAAAATTATTGTATTATCAAGAAACTGCAAAATGACATCAGAGTAATCCGAAATAATGAGCAGGATCAATCGCCTTACCTACAAGACTTGAAGTCTTCCCCATTTAATCCAACCCAATCAAAGCACTGCCCCTCTAAAATAATCCAGCCAAGTTTCCCAATTGTTTCTGGATTTTTTTGGGACATCCTCTAGTCTTTTAAACCACCTCTTACGCCTGATCACAGCACTTCATCCCACTGAGCCTTTTGGTGACCAGGACGCCGTTTTCAACCTCGAGTGGTGAGAGAGATCTCTCTTCCCTAACAAGAAACTTATTTCAACCAGTGACTGTTTGCTTCCAGTCCCTCCCTAGTCATCCAGCAACCCAGTATTAACAATTTGGGGTTCATACTGATGGGCTGTCCTGTCACCATTTTAAGGATGTGATGGATGTGTGACCAGTAATTATATTAAGAACCAGACAATCCTATTTCTTGTGCATAAGGAGCCTACCCAAGTGTCACACCTGTGGTAGTTCAGGTTCTGGCTGGCTCTTGCCCATCTTCGTTACCCCTTGGGGATTTATGGCATCCTAAGGAAATATTTCAGTGGCATCAGGCGTAAGAGGAATGGACTGGCCAGGGTTCAGCGTGCCATTTTTGCTTTGGTCCATTATGCTTCTTCACTGGACCGGACTCCTGTTACATTTAGTATCAAAGGGCCTGAAGGGGGCCGGAGGTTGTTAATATGGGAGATTCCCCTTTCTCCCCAGGGTTATTACAGTTCGCTTTGCCTCCAGTGGATTCTCAAGTAAAATAGTCCTATCCCTTTTATGTTCCTCTAACCATTGCAGTATTTGGAGGTACTTGCACTTCGTTGCCACTCTGCTGCACCCAGAGTGACTGTCCGTGGTTCATATGTTCATTTTACAGCAGGACGTGCAAGCCCTTTTGGCTGAAGGGGTTATTGAGAGGTTGCCTGCACCAGAAGTAGGTCCTGGTTGATAATTCCGCTACTTTGGGGTGCCAAAGAAGATGAGCGCCATTGTTCTATTTTTGACCTGCACCCTCTTTCTCCAAAAGGAAAAATTCAAGATGCTCTCTGTCCCAGGTCTTGGCTGTCCTCAACCCTGGAGACTGGATGGTAGCGTTAGAACTGCAGGACACGTATTTCCATATACCAGTCCTGTAGACCCATCAGCACTACCTGCAGTTCATTTTGGGCCAGGATGCTTTTTAATTCGCAATGGTACCCTTTGGTCTCACCAGCGCACCTTGGGTGTTCACGAAAAAGTGATAGCGGTGGTAGTAGCACACCATTAAAGGTCTGGGGTTCCAGTCTTCCCTTACCTCAACCACTGACTGCTGAAGACTGGCTTGCCACAGTAAGTCATCAACCACCTACAGACTACGGCAAACCTGTCATCTTTGGGGTTCCCTATCAACAGGCCAAAGTCACACCTGACTTCACCTCAGACACTCTTCATCACAGCCATTCTGGACATGGTTCGGTTTTGTTTCTTTTCCTTGGAAATGAGAGTCCAGAACATTCAGGCTATCATCCTGATCTTTCATTGTGGTTCCTGGATTTCAGTGAGGTCAACTCTAATGCTATTGGAACTCATGGCCTCCTGCTGGTCAAGCACGCCAGGTAGTATATGCAGGCTCTGCAGTAGGATTTGAACTCTGTGGCCTAAAATCAAGGGGACATCTCTGATCATGTCCAGATCTTGGAGGACACTGCAAAAACAACGCTTTTTTCATCTGGCCTGTTCAGTAACCTTACCTTCTCATGGTGTTGGAGTTAACCAAGCTCCAGTACCTTTGTCTACCAAGCAAGGTTGCCTTTGCAGAACCAAAGTCTGTTGCTGGTGGCCCTGGGCATTGAGGATCTCATGCCCCTTGTAGGTAAAGAACTGCTTTTCAGTCCTTCCTCACCCGAAAATGCTGTATGTGTTATGGAATGTGCACCCTTCCAGAACTACCTTTGTCTCCACTTAAAATACCCTTGTTGCCACTTAAAATACTCTTGGGCAAACTACCACAGGTATGCTATATCTGCCTGCCCCCAATCACAACAATGCCTCCTGTCCGTCTTGCCTTGCCTTTCAATCCAAGAAGACCCTTTGGTATTGAAGGGAAAGATGTTGGGTACACAAGATTATGCAACAGCAGGACATCTCGGATACCCTGGGATTCTCCCGTCAGTGCCGAAGAAGCTGGTCCTTCTGGGCTCCCACCTGCACAACCATCACCTAGTCTAAAGATGGTTGTTGAGAGAGTCTGGCAGCCAGTAGTTGGAGGGCGTCGAACCAGCACAGAGGACTAGACTGCACATGAACAGCAGGGCCATGAATATACCTATGGACCATGAGACCCACATCACCAAGCCGGAGACCCACACAAAGTCCCAAACCGAGTCAGAGCACCGCTCCTGGTGGAGTTTTGTGTTCAGAATAGATGCCAAGACGAGGAAAGCCAAGGGATCCACCACCTTCGTTTCTGGTTGGCTCCAGCAAAAGATTTTGGCGCCTCCATCTCAGGGCATCGACACCTATTCCTCTAACAAATGAGAGGGACCCAAAAGACCAAAGGGGTAGGGTACCAGAAGACAAAGCTGTCAGTAAAGTTTTCCCCTTTGGGTGAACTTAAGAGCAAACCACAGTTTTACACTAAACATACAGAGAATTCACCCACTTTAACAAAATAAGGAGCAGTTAATGATAAACATGAATCAGTCATACAAAAAAACTTGTACATTTTATTTAGGTAGATTTAAAAGCAATTTAAAAAACAGAACATTGTGACACATCATAAATTCATTACATAAAAAATGGGACAGTACATAAGGAAAATAATTCCAATTAAAAGGAGAGAAAGAGAACACCAGTTCCAATGAATTGATGAGATTTACTCCAGGTTGTATATTCAATTCAACAATTACAGGAGTTTCTTATCTCTATCACTTAGTGTTTCGCCACCACAAAGTGCATCGACGCGTTTCGGTTATGGCAAATAAATGTTCAAGGCCAAAAACCTTCCTCAGGATTAAAATAATAATATCCCACTTAAACACAATATCTGAAAGTAAAAATACACAAAATAAGATATACAACATATGACTGTCTAAATTCAACATAAGAACATGTACTCCTGTAATTTTAATTGGAATTATTTTCCTTATGTTCTGTCCCATTGTTTATGTAATGAATTTATGATGTCACAATGTTCTGTTTTTTAAATTGTTTTTAAATCTACCTAAATAAAATTTGCAAGTTTTTTTGTATGACTGATTCCTGTTTATCATTATCTGCTCCTTATTTTGTTAAAGTGGGTGAATTCTCTGTATGTTTAGTGTAAAACTGTGGTTTGCTCTTAAGTTCACCCAAAGGGGAAATCTTTACTGACAGCTTCATCGACACCTATTACCTGTTGAGCCCCAGCCATTCTAAGAGCACAGATCACCATCAGACCCACTCATAGCCTGCACCAAAGGCTCCATTGTTCTCAGTGCCCAAGATCCTCGGCACCAAAACTTACCAGGATGTCAAAACCTTTCTCGACGCTCAAGCAGAGGACAAAGCCGACCTCAAGACCCCCACCGACACAGACGAGGATGCAGAGGCTCCAATTTGGGAGATGCTTCAAAAGTAACTGGACGCCAGACAACTGCACCTATTCATCTGCCCAGTCTCATTTAACATAACAGGGAAAGAAGTACTACCATCGCCATGTCCGAAACATCTTGCTTGAAAGAGATTAGCCTTCGAAGGGGAACTTTCTTCCAGACTCCCCTCTCCTGCCCCAGAACCAAAGAAGCACAAGAACAGAGCCACCAGTCCTCACCCTTTGCCACTCAGTCCACCCCTCTCCCTTCCTTCACCATCACCATACCCTTGCGCACCTTCTCCACTCGACTCCCCTTTTTCATACTTTAGTAGCCTGTATCGCCTGTTTGCCCCCTGGAACCAGTCATCAAGCGATTGATGGGGTGATAAAGTTGATCCTCCAGGTGACCCCAGTCTGAAACATTACCCCATCAGGGCCCTCACCCCTGATGTCGCCATGGACTACCACAAGGCCATTCAGAGTGCTCCAGACTTTAATAAATGTGGGATGCCACTCAGGGGAACGAGGACTTTCTCTTGGAGACATTCTCGAGTGCATTGTGAAATTCCTCCTGTGCTTGAGGGCATGCTAAAGTCGGCTCCTGAGAATTTCTAGGAGCATGTCAAGACTAAGGTAGACCTATATCCTCTCCCTGTGACCCACTAAATATATTAAGGGCCAGACTGCATCCAACTCCCTGGTAGTGCACACTGTCTGCAAGCGCGCCTCTGCCCAGGTCACGGCATTGCTTCTCCTCCAGGCAAGGAGTGCTAGTAAATTGATGCAGTGGATACAAGAGTAGCAGTCTGAGTTGTCGCCCGTTCTGTGAAACTCCTGCCACGCTGTGGTAGGGCACAGTGGGAGGAGATGCAACCGCTCCATAATAACCTCCCAGAACACCACAGGAAGCGGGGGTAGAAGATAGTGTCTAAGGGCAAACTCATCTACAAGGCTAGAATTTGATGCCACAGACACAGTCTCTAGGGGCATCAATACCAGTGTCATTCTCTTACACCACGCCTTGCTCCGTATCTAGGTTCAAACCCAAGGATCAACAGCATCTCCTTAGCCTCCCGTTATACAGGGAGTATATATTAGGCCCCAGGTTGATGAGATGTTTGAAGAGTTCAAGAATAATACAGAAACCAAAAGGTCCAGTGGGGTACTCCAAACCACTTCGTAGAGGTTCTTGTTTTGGATGCAGCACCCCGGGCAGTGGGGAGTGGTAGGGAGGGAGCAAAGACAACCTCACCCGAGCGATTCCACGTCTACCATAGGCAATAGCAGGCTTAATACCAGATAGCCAGGAGGGGGATGCAACAGAGGCAACAGTAGGGGCAAGGGAGCCAGGGCCTCTTAATAGTCACTTGCTCTATCCTCCTGCCCCCCCCCCGCCGCTATTCGCACGTCACATGTGGGGGGGGGGGGGGGGGGGGGGGGGTAACTAGACTTCCTCTCTTGCTGGGTAGAAATCATGTCCAAAACCTGGGTCCTAGCCACAATCCAATAGTGCTATTACCTTGAGGTACACACAACTACTTTAAACATTCTAGACGACTGTCTGATCAAGAGCAGCTGCAAACTGCTTGGGCTAGCGCACATCATACCTTCCTTGTCCGTGCCATAAACGCTACCAAGTCTTATTTGCAGTCAAGCCCTTCTTTGGGCCCGTATTTAACTGAGTCTCCGGGAAAGCGTACCTCAATCAAGGGAGGTTCACAGCATTTCAGCAGCTTCTTTCTCTTTTTCAGCCCAATTGTCTGCTAACAGCTCATACTGACATGCGCCTTCTGGGAATGATGGCCCCCTGTATCGCATTGTTCTGCCAGCAAGATTTCACATGCGCCCTCCTCCAACAGTGCCTCGTGGCTCAGTGTTCTCAAGCATAGGGGTCACTGGGAAGATCTAGTGTTGGTACAGGCCAAAGTGCACCATTCTCTGCATGTTCTCCTGACAACAATGCATTGCAAGGCAGGCCTTTTGCTGAACCAGTATTGCTAGTGACCATTACTAAGGATGCCTCTCTCACAAGCTAGGACATGCATCTCCGCAACTTGATTGTCCAGGGAGAGTAGCCCTTCCAACAACAGGTTTGCCAGATCAACTGCTTTGAACTACTAGCCATTCACTTTGCTTGCAAAGCCTTCTTACGAGTCATTCAGGGCAATGTGGACTCGTCAAGACAGACAAAATGACTGCAATGTGCTACCTACAGAAGAGGGTGGCACACACTCCTCTCAGATCTTTCTTACTCCAAGGGATTAGGTACCGAGCACTCTCTGCAACTTTAACCTTATGGCGAAACATCTCCCAGAGGAGGGCGGACAACAACTTTACTGGCCTGCTCAGCTGCCGCGACCCATGCAGGTAAGTCCGGGGTGGGTAGGGGAAGATCGAATTTTGAAGGAATAGTATTTAATTTTCCCTCGTCATCATCCGTCGAAATACCCCCTCACCTGGCCCTACCGCCCCAATGCTCATACCTGCAAGAGCAGCGGCTGCTACTCAGCAGGATAGGATATATCAACAAGTCCCTGAGTAAGAAGTCCACCCCCAGTTCCTCTGCATTTTCTTCCATTGTTGGGGCATCCCACAGATAGGGCTGTTTTCTACCCCAGAAAACAAATGTCCATACAGCCAGATACTTATACCACAGTCCATGGGCAATGCACTATGGACAAATTGCTTAGGTATATTTGCCAATGCTTTTCCACCGCTCCCACTACTTCCCTGTGTGATAAGAAAACTAAGGCAAACAACAATAACCTTCATTCTGGTACAACCAACCTGAGCCAGACTGCTCTGGTACTCCACTGTCCTGGAGATGTTCCTCACCCCTCATGAGAGACTTTTGCTTAGGCCAGATATTCTCAAACAGAAGCAATGTCAGGTGAGGCATCTGGAATACCAACCGCTCAACCAACCTTGTTATTTGGCACCTGAGGTCCTAGAATTAGGGTACCTCAGCCCTCCTCAGGAATGTATGTCCATCTTAGAGGAGGCCCGATGACCCATAACACAGGCTTGTTATGAGGCAAATTGGGTATGGTTTATTCACTACTGCATTTCCAAGAAACTGGACCTGCTAAAGCTTACTGTTCAGGATATTATTGCCTACCTTTGCACTTGGAGAAATCAGGCCTTTCCTACATCTCTATTTGCCGACATTTAACTACAGTTGCAGAATAGGGAACATTTGTCCCTCTTCAGAATCCTGGTTATTAAGGCCTTCATGGAGGGTCTAAAGAGGGTAATACCCCCTAGTGCCACCTGCTCCAATATTGAATCTCGGTGTGGTCCTCAACGGGCTCCCTTTGGTTCCTCTCCTGGAAGGTGGCTCCCTATTGTCCATTACTTCACTCAGACATATGACCAAACTCCAGGCACTAATTCTGCAAGAGCCCTCTATCCAGGTCCATAGGTACAGTGTTGTTCTTAGAACCAATCTTAAGTTCTTCCCTAAGGTGGTATCACCCTTCCTCCTTAACCATACCATAGAGCTTCCAATCTTCTTTCTGCAGCCATATTCCATTGCGGAAAAAAAACGTACATGTTAGATAACAGAAACATTCTCGTACTATATTGACAGAACCAAGCCATTCTAAAAATCAGATCAGCTCGTTTGCAAAGCCTCAGAGGTCACCCCATATCCAAGGTAGGCATTGGTAGATGAATAGTCAAACATATTCAGACATCACAAAGCGAAGAGGGTCCTACCTGCTCCACCCAGGACCCAGTTCACCCGCAAAAAAGGAAGGACCGTGGGCTTTCTAGCAACATCTCACTAGAGGAAATTGGTACGGTAGCCACTCGGTCGACACCACACCCCTTTACCAAGCACTACTGTGTGGATATCGTAGCCCATCAAAAGGCATTGGTTGACTCGACGGTGTTAAGGCCCTTAATCCAGATATCCGTTTCGTCCACCCTCTAGCCACTGCTTCAGCAGGGCACTGATTTACAATTAATGCAAAACGTGTATCTACAGCCACACATGCTGCGAGCGAAAAATTGTACTTACTATGTTAACATTGGTTTGTAGTGTGCAGTGATGTAGATTCACACAAATCCACCCTCCTCCCTGGATGCCAGCAATGATATCACGTTTTTTGCAAACTTTTTGCCAACTTACAATAAACATGGCGCATGAAATTACTTTTACTGTACATACCACATTCATCAGTTGAGCAAAAAAACTCTTAAGTGGAGTCTGTGTCCATCTGCATTGTGGACTTAACAAGAAGTTGGACAACATCCCTTGACTAGGATATTTGTGGAAGAAAAAACAAGTTTCAATGTCCGAGCCCCGCACTAGATGCCAGGAGTATGCAAAGCATGTGAATCCACAGCACTACACACTATCAACAGATGCTTGCAGTGTAAGTAATATTTTCCTTATTTTCTCTATTTGCAATGTCAGGTTTCATATTTGGTTCTTTATGCACCTATGTAGTGCTAGTGCTTTTTCTATTTTTAATGTCCTCGATTTAATAAAATACATTTAGTGTGTAAATTATTTGAAATGTAACCTTCTATCTAACTAGTCAAACCCAAAAGTTGTTCTTTTTCTAAAGAAAGATTTTAAAAGATAGCACCTGTTTTGTTGCCAAACTCACAATGTTCCAATTTACATTGCAGAATGAAGACGTAAAGAGAAATTATTCATTTGAGGATATCAAAAGGCATTGTATTATATTTTGCCAAATGAAAGCCTTATTTATGTGTCCACACTTTCTACTTTGTCAGAAACACTGAACATTGTCTTTTCTAATCCTTGTTGAACTACTGATTTTAAAAAGAAACATGATAACTCTGAGGTACACTTCAGAGTTTAGTTTTATAATAAAATTCTATTGGATAATTTGATCTTTGCATTCCTGAAGACACGGACAAATTGTAATCATTTGTATTTTATTTTTCTCAATAAAATGTACTTAGTTGAATGAAGATTGATGAAGACAATAATGTATGAAAGTAACAATTTATTACACATGTAAACTGTTTACTTAAATATGTTTTTAATGACGCTGCCTCCGACTCCATCCTCCAATAAACACTCCCTTTTTGTTGCTATAATTTAATCAGTTTTTGTAATAGGGTCAGAAATAAAGGGATGCTTAATATTCAACAAGGCTCTCTTTGATGTTTTTTTCCCAAAATGGATTTGATAACATCCTCTGATCATGGTGCAGATGCTTTGTGTAGAAGGATGTAATTATGATCTCATTTAAAGTCTCCCCACCAGATAGCACAAGCTGTCTGTCGGAGAAAAAAACTATTGTCAGCTTAGACTCCACCCATTCTTTACCATTAGTTAGCGCTGTTGTCATTCATTTGCTTGCTTTTTAGTCATCTACTTGTGTGCGCTTTAGTTCCTTTTCTTGTGTTTGTCTCTTCCATGTAGCATTGACATATTACTTGTGTCTTCCACTGATCACTTTTGAAGCACTACATATTTCTTTTTGTTTAAGTACTCCACAAACGTGGGTGTGTTTTCCAGCTGTCTCCCTTGTGTATTTCTCTCCCCAATACCCTCTATGGCTCTCTTTCGGTCTCCGTTTTGCTTCTCTCCCACCGCCTCCGTGTTCTGCTAACTCTTGTGTTGCTCCACGTGTTGCTTTCTCACCTGTGTGCTTCCCCCCGAACAGTTCCACTTTCCTCACTCTAGCCCTTGTGCTTCTCTTCCCCCTGCACTCCGCTTTCCTCTCTCTCGTCTTTATTGCTTCCATCTGTCTTTAGTGTTGCTTTCATCCCCTCCCTCTGTGTCTCTTCTGCACAGTCGCTTCGCCCCTCATATTTCTTGCTTCCTCAACCGCATCCTCTGTGTTTTTCCCCCCACCCATGCCCTCTGCATTGCATCTCTTCATGTTTCCAACCTACTTTTTTTCCCCAGATCAAACTGATCGTTAATGTTTCTCAAAAATGCCTTTTGTAGGCTTGTTGCTTTTGTGTTGCACACGCCTACGAAATGAGTTTAAAGAATGCATCATAGCGGCATTTATTTTTTCCTTTTTCTTCTTAGCTATGCTGCACAGCATCAGGGTTGCTGAACAGCATCAGTAAAAACCATTGCAGAGCTAGAGGTGATTTGGGTGCATCTGACAATTAATGTCTTTCTTTTAACAAATTAGTGAAGTGCAAGTAACTGTGGTTTAAGATTTACTCACAGTGCTTTGTAAATCTTTTTATTTTTTAAACTACCTTTTTAAAAACAATTTCTCAGGCAGTTCCCTCAACTTAGAGGTTTTTCCAGCATCAAATTCGACCTATAACAAGCCTTGCCTCTCAACTGGTGTTAGACAACACATCACTAGCAATGGATCTGCTAGCATCCCGATCGGAAGCGACATTTGAACTCCATGTATATGCAACATGTGCATCTGGTGTCGATTGCTTTTTTCTGTGCACTACGACTCAACCATAAGGAGCTCCTCACCATTTTTTTATTGGTTTCTTCACAAGCATTTTGTTTTATGAAATTCATATTTTACACGACAATGTCTCAAGCTAAATCGTTGGGTTTCAAACCATGTCACAAATGTCCCTCATTGCCATTTGTGGTCTTTCCAGGGGAGCCTGATTTAATAACCGCATTCCTCATTGGTGTCCGATCATAAATTCTTGATAGCAAGATTCTTGGCTCGGAAGATAGCCTTTAGTTGGCCATCGCTATAGCAAATAGAGTAGAAAAGCAAGCACATTTCCTTCCATGTGTACTGAATTCATGAAATACTGTAACATTTAGAATCTAAACCTCTTAATTATTGAAGGCGTATTCAGGGTAACACCTACCTTAAATCAGATATTTTCCAACATTTCTTCTTTTAGAAGTTTGAAGGGCTTTTTGCAATTGTTTTCAGGGTTACATGATAACCTGTTTGTATGGTACAAAGGTTCATAACTAGTCAAAGTAGTTACAATACATAATTTCCAGATGACTTGCTTTGCATCAAACGTTCTTATGAACTAATTGTGAAGAACAACCGCTCACCCCTTCTAATTCAGGCCATTTGTTAGGAGGCTACTTGGGCCTCCATTCAGAGATTTTAGAATGGTTCATGGAAGAAATACATGGGAACAATTATCCAAAAGGAGGATGATACTTTTATGTTGTAACATTTGTATGGTAGATATATACATTTTATTATATTACATATCACCTCATCACGATCTACCTCCCTTCTCTCTGATGTTGTGGCTAGACATTGGTATAATCTTTACTTTCTTATCTAGTCTCTGAAATACGGATAAATTACCACAACTGGTGGTCCTGTTATATAACTTCTATTGGAGTTTCACATATTTGCGACTGGTGTTGAACAGATTCACCTGCCTCTAATGGCATATTATTATTACTAAAAATACCAAAATCTAATGATACCCAGAAAGTGTTCACAGAAGGAATCTATGTATCACTAGAACAAACGTTACCAAAGGTAAGTAATTTATTCTTACACTCCAGCCACATTGCACTCTAATAAATCTGGTATGCACAACTTACTTGATGCCAAGCAACTTCCCAACTTGTCTCCCGATGCGGCCCTCTTGAAGCGAGACAAGCAGGAGGCCACATACAGAAGAGAAATAAAAGACAATCACATCTACACAACCAGGCTTTGGGACACACTTTTACTTAGAGCTTTTGTTAAATGGAAAATGATTGTTTTGTTAGAGACTTCTTACTGCAGATTCCTCACCTTGTGAAAAGTGAAAAGATTGTATTGTTCAGTTAATAAAAAATTACAGTAAAAACACCCTAATACAGTTTTCTTACATTTCATACAATAAAACATCTTTATGCAATTTCCTTACCTTTCATACATAATCAATCCTGGGCCCTTATTTAAAAACTACATAAAAGTACTATTCCTTGTTTCATAAGTGCTAAAAAATCTCTTCATTGAACACTATTGGTCAGTGTCCTCTCTGCTATTTCTAAAAACTTCAAAAGTCTGCCAGTGAATTGTAAGCCTTCTCCCTGCAGACTGGCTATGACTGCTTGTCGACATGTTCGTATCAATTGACTATTAAAGTCCTACCTCAGCAGCCGCCTACGTTCAAATAATAACGCTGGGCAACTACAAACGATATGACAAATATCTTCTCTATTATAGTTACAGAGACGACACAACCACTTGGATTTTTCCAAGCTGTGGTGTCTCCATGAAATAACCTAACCGGAGACTCATAAACTTCAGCTTGGCCCTTTGGCTATTTAAATCCCCTAGATAGCACTGAGATTTAAGCGCACCATAGGAAGCAATCACTGTCCATGCATGGGATCTTTTTGCCAATACTGCTTCATCCCATAGCAAGAACTTTTTTTTACTTCACCCATTTATCACTTTGTTGAATGGCACCTGTGAAAGGGGTAAAGCCCATAACTGTTCTGCCTTAAACGTATCTATAGCCAATTTGAAGTATTCATGGGCCTGCTTATGTTTGTTGTCACTTATCGCCTCCGAGACCACTGTCAAAAGCGTTGAGTTATTATCCCTTCTAGCCATTCACCTTGTGAATTTCCCCAGGTGCCAGACTGGATCCGGGAACTTTTACCACTTCCCTCACGTGTTCACAGGTGCCATTGGATACATCCACTCTGGATATAACGATAGTTCCATCTCTGTAAATGCCTCCTCTGCGCTCTGACTTTTGTTCCTTTCTTTCCTTGCCTTTCAACATGGAACCTGAGCTATCAGTGCTGTCCCACTTTTTCCCTCAGGAAAGACATCCAAATTATTCTTCATAGTGCATCTATGGGCCCTAAAATGACAATTTTCAAGCCATGTCAAGTCCCGGACAGATGTAGGTGACAGACCCCCACAAGGTCTGCCTCAGCACCTCGCACTACATGAAGTGTGCTCTTGTGGCTTGTAAATGAACTAAACCAAAAAGTAATTTAAGACCGTAAAGCCACAGGCTTTCCCCTCTTCGAAATCAAGGGCACAGATGTCCCAGGTATCTCTATGCCCAGGAGCCGCTTCTGAAAAGCCTCCCTCAACCTCCTGCCTCAGCAGACAAAATGCAACATCTAAAGTAGGCCCAAACCATAATTGTTGGTCCCCCCCCCACCCCCCCCCCCCCATCCCGAATCCCATTGGAGCACCTTTGGGTCACAAGCATTTGAGGTGGCAGCCTGTTGGAGGCTCGGTGGATCTGTCCCAGAAGTCGACCGCACCACTTGACCTGCACTCGGGGTCGGCCCTGGCAATGAGCCTTTGACCCCGACTCCCTCCATGGTGCAACATCTGACGCCTTCCATGGTGCTAAGACCGATGGCCCAGGCCGAAGTCTTTTTTTTTTTTTTTGCATCATATTTTATTGCCACTTTCAGCACATACACGGTACAAATTGACAAGAAACCTGCAAGTAAAACAGTAAAGTTCCCCAAATGATCTCTCCGCTGCATTTGACACAGTCTACCATGAACTTCTGGTTGACTGTGTCAGCGCCATGGGATACAGGACATGGTCCTTAAGTGACGTACATCCTTCCTAGAGGATCGCTCGCAAGCTGTTCGCCTCGCTCAATTCTCCACTTCCAAAGTCACATTGACATGTGGGGTGCCTTAGGTCTCCTCCCTCTCACCACATCTCTTTAAGTTATATTTTCTATCCCCTGATTCAATCCTTAGGCGCAAGAAAGGTATGTACCTTCAACTACGCAGACCATTTCTGATTGATCTTTAATATTAATGAGTCAGCCGCCTCTGTCTCTGACTTTCAATCTTCCATGCATGCGTCATATAAGCAGCTAGATGAACTGTAACCACCTGAAATTAAATTTAGATAAAACCGAATTGATCTTAATTGGAGGGCCCTTAAATACCTGGAATTCTAACTTCTGGCTAATAGACCTGAGAATCCCCTCGCCCCTTTCGTCTAGATCTACTTGGCATCATAATTGATTGCGATCTGTCTATGAAATCCCATATTGGGGCATTGGTGTCTGTCTGCTTCGTAGGAACAGGAAGATCAGCAGATTCCTTACAACTGAAGCCCTGACCCCTGTAGTATTGGCCTTAGTCATCTCTCATATTGACTACGCTAATTTCCTCTACTTTGGTATACAAGCATATCAATCTAAAAGACTGCAACTGGTGCAAAATCAGGCCTCTAGATTAATTTATCACAAGACTAGATGACATCATGTCACACCTCTCATGAAAAAGTTACACTCGCTCCGGTAGTGGAACGCAGTGCATTCAAGCTGGGACGCACTATTTTTTTTTTTATAATCAATTTTTATTGAAGTTTTTAATACAAGAAATTTCATTGGTAATAAGTCACATATCATAGCTGAAAACCCCTCTCCCTCCCCGATGACAACACAGTTTATATTAGTAAGGAAAAAAGTCCCCCCACCTCACACTGACAAATCGGGCAAGAGCCCATCAGGATGGAATTAGGCCAAACCATTTGCCCCACACTTTGTTGAACATCTCTGGGCATCCTCGGGCCTCAAAGAGGGATTCCTCCTGCACCCCACACCAGTCGACACCCCTCCTCCACTTCTGCAGCACTGGCGCCTCAGCTTGGGACCATCTATCCGCTATGTCGCGCTTCGCTACTGCCAACGCCGTTCCCAGGAAGCGATTTTCTGCCCGGGAGCCATCCAGGTCATCGAACACTCCCAGTAATAGGTGTCTCGGATCGTGGGGGACCACCCATCCAAAGGCCCGCGTGAGCTCACCTTCTACCCCTCCCCAGAATGGATCTGAGGCCGGACACAGCCACACCATGTGGTAGAAGTCGGCTGGGGCACCAGCGTAGCGCGCACAGGCCGGGGATGCTCTCAAGCCGGCTCGAAAGAGACGTGCCTGTGTGAGGTAAGCCGTGTGGAGATAGTAAAGCTGTACCAAGCATAGCTTTGAGGATGTGGTGAGGGTTTTAGGCCCCATTAAGGCATTGCGCCAGTCCGCCCCCTCCAAGGGGCCCATGCACTCTTCCCACCGTTCCCTAAGCCGATCCAGGGATGTGGGACAGTTATTTATCAGAGCCCGGTATATACGGGACACCCCCCTCTCCCCAGGTCTCCTATCATGACTTAGACTTCTAGAGGGTTAAACTCCGGGAGGGAGGTGGGTGCTGGGAGGTGTATGTGGGGGTCGTGACGGAGTTGCAAATATTTATAGAACTGGGAGGGGACGAGAGCGTGTCTGTGTCGTAGGTCAGCAAAGGAGCACATGTGGTCTCCCACCCACACGTACCCGAGTTGTGATATCCCAACCAAGTCCCAGCGGCGGAAACCCTCCAGGGATGAGACCTCCCGTAACCAGGTGCCATGCCAGAGGGGCGTCTGCCTAGTCAGCTTCCGGTCCCAGGTCACCAGGCGAAGGGCAGCTTGCCAGGCCATAAACACAGACCTGGTAATAAGTGGCAGGGATTGTGGCACCGGGGAGCCATATAGGTAGCCCTGAAGCTACGCAAAATCTAGGGCATCAAGGTCTACCCGATAAGCTGGGTCGGACCAGCCGCCCGCAAACCAATCATGGAGCACAATGAGTCTTGTCGCTAGGTAGTAAAAATGAAGGTTGGTGACACCCATACCGCCGTCAAAGGGGAAAATCCGGCAATGGGACAGGGACATCCGCAGCCTCCCGCCACCCCACAGAAATCGGGTGAGTGTGCCATCCAGTTCCCTGAACCTGGTGCTCGAGAGGTGGACCGAGGTGTTTTGGAGAATGTAAAGAAAGTGGGGGAGGATCATCATTATTGAAAAGGGCACTCCTGCCCAGCGGGTTAAGGGGAAGGGATTGCCAATTCCTAAGATCGGTTTTCATCCGGGAGACCAGGGGGGCAACATTGAGGGCCCATTACAGCTCTGGCAGAAGGGTCACCCACATTCCCAGGTACTTAAATGATTTCCTTGGGAGGGGGATCATTGTCTGCCAGTCGAAGCATGCCCGGGTGGGGTGTAGAGGAACTAAGGTAGACTTAATTGGGTTGAGACGAAGGCCTGAGACCTGTTCAAAGTCCGACAAGGCTGCCAAAGATCTGGGGCCGGAATGTTCCTGGTCGGCCAAGTAGAGCATAACGTTGTCCGCGTATAGAGCAATTTTATCCATATGGCTCTGATCCCATACCCATCCCTGGATAAGGGAGTCTTGCCGAATTAACACCGCCAGGGGCTCCAGCGCGAATAGGAGGAGTGAAAGAGGGCATCCCTGGCGGGTGCCCCTCTGGATCGGGAATGGCTCAGAAATTGCACCGTTGGCGAGTACACGGGCTCTAGGGCTGTTATAAAGGACCAGGCAATGGAAGGGAAGGCCAAAACCCATTCGCTCCAGGACATCCCTTAAATACCCCCAGTCCACCGTGTCAAAGGCCTTTTCAAAGTCAACGAGGAGAAGCGCCAAGTACGAGGACAAGCTGTGTCGGTGAGCCAGCGCCAGGTGGAGACGACTGATACAGTGGCGGGTGACCCTTGCCGGCATGAACCCGCATTGGTCAGGGTGGACCAGGTCTTGTAGAAGGGGCCGGAGTCGCTGAAATATTGCAGTAGCGAAGATTTTAATTTCAGTGTTTATCAGTGAAATTGGGCGGTAATCAGCGCAGTTGAGGGAGGGCGGTTGTCTTCAGGATAACCACAATGGTCGCCACATCAGACTCAGAGGGGAAGGAACCGTCTTCAACTACCTGGCGGTAAAGGGTCGTTAAGTGGGGGACCAGGTCATCGCGGAACACGGACTAGTACTCCTGGGGAAAGCCATCGGGTCTGGGCGGTTTTGCCTGAGCGAAGCAGAGTGATAGCCCCATGGATTTCTTCTGGGGTGAGAGGGCGGTCCAGGGTGTCCACGGTTTCTCGAGGGAGACTAGGGAGGTCAGTTCTAGATCCCTCCAACAATTCAGCGAGGGAGACCCTGGGGGGGGTGTGCCGCGTACAGAGCCGCGTAATACTGGGCGAAGGCTTGGGCAATAGCCCGCGATGTCACATGGTGGGTCCTGTGGACCGTTCGGATCTCCGGAATGATGCGGTGGGCCCTGGAATAGGCGATCAGGTTATGGAGCAATTTGCCATTCTTGTCACCCCAGCCATAAATACAGGCCACGAAGGAACGCCATAGCATTTTGGCCGATTCCAGGGAAAGCAGACAAATCTCATCGCGGGCAAGCGCCAGCTGCCTAGAGGAGTCGGCGTTCTCATTAGCCAAATGAGCCTGTTCCAGACGAACCGCTTGGGATCTGCCCCAGATGGGTGACTTGGGCCGCACGTTTGGCATGCACTAACCCCCTTGCCACCCCCCGAACCACCGCCTTGCCCGCCTCCCAGAGCGTTCCCTGGAAGGGGACCGACACTGTGTTCGCGAAGAAGTAATGGCGGAGCTCCTGGCCAAGGGACTCCACCAATTAGGAGTCTTGCAAAAACCATGTGTTTAATCGCCAGGTCGTCCTGGGGCCCGTGGGGGGAGAGTCGATATGGATGGAGATAGGAGAGTGATCGCAGATTCCCCTGGGGAGGATCTCTACCCCGAAAACCAGCTGGCAATCCAAGGCAGGCATCAGAATTAAGTCTATGCTGAAATGGATATGGTGGGCGGCAGACGTGTGCGTATCTTGTGTCTTCCGGGGATTCCACACTCTCCAAACATCGCAAAAACCCATTGCCAAGGCCCAGCCCGTGAGATTCTTCACGGAGGTCAACCAATGGGGCGAAGGAGGGCACGGCACGTCACGTCTCTAGATGGCTGTGGGACAGCATTGAAGTCCCCCCCCCCTCCCTCCCCCTGACGACAGTAAGGCCCTGGGGTAGAGAGGAGACCACCTGCGTGAGGCGCCGAAGGGTGGATGACGAGCGCCGGAGGGACATAGGTGCAAAGGAAGTTCACAGGGTTACCCTCAACCATCCCCGACACGGCCACAAACGTCCCCTGCGTGTCAGTGGCGACGTCAACCACGGTGAAGGGAAGTCCCCGTCTCAGAAGGATGGCCACCCCTCGGGAGCCTCTAGCAAATCTGGAATGCCAGACCCGGTCAAACCCGTAGCGGGCCAGGAAGTGGCATTGGGAACCCAGAAGGTGTGTTTCCTGGAGAAGCAGGGCATCAGGCATGTGTCGGCGGGCCGCTTGGAGCACTGCAGTAAATTTAATGCGGTCCAGGAGGCCATTCACATTCCAGGAAAGAAAGTGGAGGGGCGTGTTGATAGTGTGGGTGATGTGTGAAGGTGAGGCCTGGCGCAAGGCAAATGGACAAGAAGAACCCCTTACAGTCAGGGGGAAGGCTACAGCCGAGTCTAGGACACCATGGCATGGTTAATGGAGACAGGGGTGTACGTGACAGCTGAAAAAATAGCAGGACATGCGACTTCCAATGGGAACAGAACACAGTGGCCCGTAGGCAGCCAAAAACAACAAACTCCGAGGAGACTACAGCCTCCCCCCTTCCCACTCCCCCCACCCAATACTTCAGAACAGGAAGCATCTGTCGCCCGAACAAGTCACTAACATCTCACAGGGAGGCAACAGCTAAACTAAAACGGTTAGCGACCACAAGATTGGGACATGGCTGCGTCTGCCTCCCTACATGTGTTCGGATGAAATACTAACAGCAAGTTACATAAAGAGAGAAGAAACATGCATCTGTGGGCTGAAGTGTTCAAACTCAGGATTACACCGATGTGAATACCCCATCAGACCAAATTTACGACTTGATTCACAGAGTCAAAGGCATGTTCATTCATGATGAGCCCCTGGTTGGAGCCCTAGGCGCAGACGGCAGCGTCACTCATGACTCATTGTCTGCATCAGAGCCGTGGATCATGGGGCTCCCGAACAAGTCAGAGTCCGATCTGGCCCGCCTCAGAGTTTCACCGGACCCGGGGACGCTGCCCAGGTCGATGGAGGAGGAGGAGGCCGAAGGCGGAGGAGTAGGGCTGCATTCCTGAGCCTGGGCCGAAGATTGTCCGATCCGTGCCTCCGGCAGTTGGGAGCCATCACCTCGGCGGCCGGCCCTCCTGCGGGATCCGCCTGGGCTTTGGCGCGGTCTGGTTTGCCCGCTCCGGGGCTCTCTGGGAAGGAGAAAGAGTCGCCTTAGACTGGAGGGGCCGCTCCTCCGTTAGCCAGGTCCAAGCGGCTTCGGGAGAATCAAAGAAGACGTTCTTGTTCTGAAAGAGCACTTTAAGCCGGGCCGGGAAGAGAGCTTGAGACGCGTTGATCGCCTGAAGGATGGACGAGAGGTCCCCCCCCGACTGGGCCAGAGCCAGGCGTCTCCCCGCCACCAGGTCTTCGATCCGTTTTCGCAAACTGCTCCATCATTGTTTGGGTCGTGGAGCCAGAGGTCGAGGGCGCGGGGCTTGTCCATAGTCTCAGACAGTCAACCAACACGGGCCAGGGGGGACGGGGTGCAACTCCCAGCAGCGTCCTAGCCACCCGATGTGATGGCCGATCTGCACCCCAATCTTCAGATCGCCCATAACAAAGTCCTCCTGACGGGCACTCAGAGGGAGGGGGGCGCCACTCAATGCGTTGGTCGGACGTCCCAGGGCCAGACTGCACTTCAATACTCCCACACCATGTATGATGGCGTCCCCAGACAGGTTTCAGGCAGGGAGGCCACCGGGTCCATCCGCTCTCGGCTCAGCGGTGGGCACTGGGCACGTCGCACCCCTCCACGGGCACCCGGCTCCAGACAGGCCAAGGTCCCGGCGGCTCCCCCCTGGGGGCCCGCCCACGTCTCAGTTCCACAGGCCCCGGCCAGGATGTCAAGGTGCAGGCGGTCGCCGCCGCCCGTGAGGAGGATGATTCACGGAGTCGCTACCCATGGTCCCCCCGTGGTGCCCCCTCTCACTGGGGGGGAGCGCCGGGGCACAGTCCGTCCACGCCAGGGCCGGGGGGTCGGAGGGCTCCACGCAGGGGGCAACAGAGGCGGAATCAAATTGAGGGCCCAGGCTCCGGGGCAAATCGTGCAGCCTCAAACTCTTCACCCCCCTCCCCACGGGCACCACAGCGACACCCCCAGCTAGCGGGCCCCGTCCCGGGAGGAACAGCCCTACCCCGTCTCAGCTCGACCTCCAGCCGGCAAATCCCACTGTTCCACAGCTTCTCTGGAGGGTGGTCTAAGTCGCCGCCGCTCCCAGGCCGCCGGCCCAGCACAAGCAGCCGGGGGGGGTCGATGGCCCTCTCGCCCAGAGGGAGAAGGATTTGCAGGGCCGCCGCTCACAGGCCCCATAATGGGCCACAGTCCTTCACAGGGGGTCCCGGGTTCAGGCGTATGGCGGCAAGGACTGGGGGGGCCAAGGGAGCGCCTCCCGGGGGGGCACCGGTCCGGCTTGCAGTAGACCAGGGCCTCGAGGCGGAGAGCGTGAGCCCGGTCGTTCCACAACCCCAGGAGCTCCTCACAGCAGTGGCACCTCCTCCCTCGGTTCCCGGCTCCACCGTCTGCGACTCAGTCAGCTCCTCCGCTCCCCTCGCCGGGCCAGCCGCCTCAGCTCCCTCGTCGCAGCCCAGGTTAGCTACTTCAGGATGGGCCCGGGCCTGGTGACCCCTCGTGTACAGCTCAGGCCTCAAGGGAGACAGGCGACGGCCCTCCACTCTGGCCCACAGTCCTCTCGGCCGGTGGGCACCGTGATATCAACGGCCCCTTTGCTCCTCCGTCCCGACCCTAGCCGCTGGGGAGGCACGGGACCACAGGAAGACCAGCGCCCGTGCTCCGGCCCGGGCTACATGGGGGCAGCCATTTTAGCGAAGTCGGGCCTCTGGCAGGGAGGAGCGAAACAGGGGAAGAAAGCTCCGGAGCTGCCCCAAAATGACACCGGGGGAGAGCGGACCGCAGCGGGGTCCGGATTCGGCAGAAGGGCGGTAGGAAGACAAGCTATTAGCGGTGGATGGCGGGCGGATGACGGAGGGGGTCCAGGAGCACTCTTAAAGTGCGACCGCCATCTTGATGCCGCAGGCCACGCCCCCGGGACACATTATTTTTAAAGAGCTTTATGTCAAAGGCCCATTCTTTGTTTTTACTCTGGTACAGTGATACTCCCCACCTACTCAGGCCTTTTGGTCTTCCCATCTCTATCTCCCCCACCTTTTAAATGCAAAAAACTGTAGGCCTAAGATTTGAGGTCCTGGCCCTTCAATTCTGCAACTCTCTCCCTCTGCAAATCAGATCAATGACATTATATCCATAATTTAGGAAACTCTTAAAGACCTGTCCATGTCGCCAGGAGTACAAAAGATACACTTAGTGGTAGCACTCCCTGGATCCCAGCGGCATGAAACCGTATGTTGTACGTGTGCTTTATACGTATTTTTAACATAAGATATCAAATGAACCCAAGGCTCGTGCTCAACAGATCAGTAACATGATAAACTCTACAAAAAACACTGCAGAACATCCAGCCAATAAAGAACAACCCCACCCCTCCTACCTCAATGCTTGGTCTGAAGGCATCCATCTCATCATCATCCTATATGTACACAGGCCTGTGAATCTAGCATCTGTGGAGACAGCACTATTTGGGAAGGAATCACTTTAGGTCTTTGCACCTGAATCAGTCTCCATAAGCCTGAACAATGACTCCTGACCAGATCCAATAGTTTTATCTGTTTAAGAAGCTCAACCCATCCTTGAACAACGCCATTACGGTTTCTTATACCGAGAACAGTGGTATGGTTACTGTGATACACCAAAAATGGGGGTTGCTGTACTGTTCCTCGAGAAGGTAGAGTTAGGAAAGTTCTTGCTGGCGTGAAAGGGAGAGAGAGAGAGGGGATGTTATTAATACCCTGGGGAATCCATTATGTTGGATTTATTTGCCTCACACACCCCGAGGAGTGTCATGCTTCATCATCGGCGGTTGCTCCTCGTCGGGGAGGCGGTGCAACCCCCGACGGGCACACCTCAGAGAGGGGCTCTTTGGCGGAGATCTTTTTCCAACTGCCTGTAGGTGAAGTGGGGGTATGTGGGCGGGTAGGTGTATACCTCTAGTGAGGTGGATAAAATATAGAGAGGGGTACCTGAATTGACTTTTATTCTGGGGGTCCCCTAGCTATGGTTAAAAGGTGAAGCTAGTCCTCTAGGTGTTATCCAATTATGTTGTGTAACCCTAGAAGGAACTAGTGGTGCATGTGGTCAACATGTTTCTCGCTCATGGTGCATTTACCGCGATTCTTCAGGACCAAGAAGTGAATATAACATCATGCTGGTATCATATGTTATAGAAATTTACCTTAGTGGGTCCTCCTATGTCTATGTCTGGAGGAAGGATAAGGAAAAGGTTAAATTGCCAGTCATTGTATTGCCAGAGAGAACTTATATTACCAGGGTGGTGGTGTACTCATACCACCGCATGCTGTGTGTACTGAGTATGCACTGTACACTGTGAAGCACAACTGTGAAACACACGCTATGGTAAGGACTGTGATTCATGTTGTGACTAGTGCAAGTGAACATTAAAAACAATTAAAGTTAAAAATGCAGCAGAACGGATCTTAGTACCTGTCTGTACTATCCCAGGTGTGAGGGAGGATTCATTAAAATGCAGACACCGCTGTGTAGGATGTTTAAGTATAACAACACGCTAACACTGTGACTCAAAAAACCATTCTCAAGAGCATATTGAAAACTCACCTAGAGATCACGACCTAGAGGCCCCCTGAGTGGTCGGCAGGGCTGGACTGTAGCGCTGAGCCCAAGGTGTGGCTACAATGGGGGTAATACAGAACGCGGAGAAAAGCATTTAAAATGAATGCGTCCCGTCCCAACAGGGCTCAAAGTGTGTAGAGCGCATCCAAAGTTCAATCGTCCCGCTAAGCGCTCGCCTCACTCACCTGTCAAACGCTGCGTCCGGGTGTGGTGACCTACCCTTCCCCGCCGAGCTCGAGTAGATGTGTGAGCTCGGCGGAGGGGATCATTTAATCAACACCGGGACGGCAGCGTGACGCGATGGGTGCCCGCCCACTGGCCTAGACAGTGTGTAAGGTCCCGGGAGCGTGGCGGCCATCTTAGCATGGTGTAATAGTACTGGTTACTGTGATGACATTTATGAAGGACCTTTTATTTTTAAGGACTGACAAGACTTGGTATGTTTTCGATCTGTACGTGGGATCACTACAGTTTCATAACTGATTAGCTATGTATGGGAGCATTCTGTACCCTGTTATGCTGGACACTGCAATTTAAACAGTGTCTGCCTTCGGTCCTGCATCATCAGAGCTTGAATGCCTAAGGGTCCCACCACCACCCCTTTAATTGATAAAAGGACTGCCTCTTGGGAATGTTAAATTAACGTATGCTGAATTTCTTGGGCTTCAGGAGTTCCAGTAAAGAACCAGCATACACTGAACTGTTTATAGGATCACTGGATGAAATTGGCATATCACAGGAAGTGTGCCTAGATAAGATATATTCTTACAGATTTGATTGGAATGGGATGAGGAAAGCTGGAGATTCTAGTAGCCATCCTTGTATCAAAGAGCTACTGCGTAGCTGGTAATTCCGTAGAGATTTCCTTCTTAGATTTTTGGTCATCTGAAGCTATTTTTAAAGGCTTACAATTGTAGGCCACAAAGTGTTATTTGGGAGGTGAATGTAAAAAGTATATAGTAGTTTGGGTATGTAATTGGCCCAGCACATGTGATGCATTGGGTGTTAGAATAAAACATTCTGCCTATAGATCATGTTCCTTGAACGGACTGTGCCAAAAGTACCACTGCAGTTGGCTAGAAGGATGCTGAATCTGGCTAGGCATACCTATGCTGATCTAGGCATCTGAAAGAAACAGTTAGTTAGATTCCTTACCTTAGAATTACCCCCAGGCGTCAGACTGGATCCGGAAAGTTTTTTCGTCAGCAATACCCCTGCGCATCGGAAGGTGGCGTTGGTCGACTCCGCGTTTGGCGCCACAGTCGATGGGATGATGTCACGGTAGCTACTTAGATGCCGCCCTCGCTCGCTGACATCAGTTCTTTCTTTTTCCATGTCAGCAGTCGCAAATCCGGAGAGAGCGGTACCTCCAGTCACTTTTTGACTGACTTGTTGTTGACTTCTTTTTTTGAGTCCATCGACTCCTGGTGCACGAGGGATGCCCGACTTCAAGGCTTGCTGTTCCTGTAACCGACTGATGTCGGTGACGGATCCGCAGCACATGTGCCTCTACTGCCTGGAGCACGACCACGACTCCAAGTCGTGCTCCGACTGCTGGACCATGGGCCAGAAGTCTTTGCAGGAGCGGTCCCGAAAGCTACTCGAGGCCCGGCAGTCGGCTCCACGCCGTTCGAGGTCCCAGTCGGGTAGGTCGAGGGACCAGTCGCAGAGCCAACACGATTCTTCATCCAAGTCTTCGCACTCTGGGTCAGGTAAGTCGAAGCACAAGAAGAAGTCGAAGAAGCATTGTTGCTCCCCGTCTGATGCTTGACGTGATGAGGGATGCGGGTGGGGCCCCTCCCGTGGCTCCGTGTGCGGAGCCTGTAAGGTCGGCTACGGATTCCCCCCCCCCCCTTTCCCGGGACCAGGAGTGACCCCTGCCCAGCTTTGTCAGTTTTACGAAGCGCTGCGCGCCATCTTTGGGCAGCCCGATTTGGCGGGCTCGCCTTCAGGCCCCGAGGACTAGACTTTGGGGCGTTGGGTCTTCACCGGCGGCTTTGGCCATAGTGTCGCAGGGTCCCCTTAGATCCAGGCCTGGATCTGGCTCGGCACCGGTCCACCTTGTTACGCCTCCCCGGTGCGGATTCCACTGGCACCACGTTTGCAGCCAGCATCAGCTGTGTCCCCAACCGACGTAGACTCCGGCCTCCACCTCGAAGTAGACACGGAGCCGGACCAGCATCGAACGACCCCGGCTCCAGCGCTGATGGGTACTATTGTGCCCCTGTTCTACCCTGGCTCTTTGAGACCAGATTGGCAGCTAGAAGAGGGTGAAGAGGACTGGGAGTGGTATGGGGACCCTTTAACCGACCAGTTAGGTTATGAACCGGACTGGAGAGAGGAACTGAGGAAAGCCAGTGGTCTGGATAACTCCCCAGACCGTGGCATGTTGTATCCTCCTACCCTGGCAACGGAGAAGGGAGAATCATGCACAGTGGTGTTGCGTAGGGCGGCCGAGGCTCGCCATCTCGAGCGAACGATTGTGGCAGTCAGGACTAACCTTCTGACAGAGGTGCTTCAACCGGCAGCGAGCTCTTCTGAGCCCTTGCTGTCGTTTAATGAAGCCCTCACTGACATCCTTTTGGGCACCTGGTCCAGACCCAACACATGTGCTCCTGTGGACAGGATGATTGCCAGACGCCACATCCCGGCCCCGGCCGACCATACTTTCCTCTCCCAACACCCCACCCCTGAGAGCTTGGTGGTCCAAGCCTCCTTTTCCATAGGCGCATTCCCAACACTCTACCCGATAGGGAATCCAAAAAGCTGAACCTCGTTGGGAAGAAAATGTTTTCTTCCTCCAGCGTGAGTCTGCGGTCAGTAAACACTGCATGCCTGTTGGTCTGTTACACCCACTCTGTGTGGGATACGGTAGCGCAGGTGCTGCCCCAGTGCCCGGAGGAGGCCCGGGATGTGCTCTCCCATGCAGTTGCCGAGGGGAGAGACGCCACAAAGTTTACCATCCTCTGTAGACTGGATATCGCCGACTCACTAGGCAGGATGATTTCCACATTGGTAGCCCTTCGACGCTACGCCTGGTTGAGGTCAACTGGTTTTTCGGGAGATGTCCAATTGACTCTTATGGACATGCCCTTTGATGGCTGTCGCCTTTTCGGCGACAAGGCAGTCAAAGCGTTAGAGCGCTTTAAGGATTCTCGAGCTACGGCCAGGTCCTTGGGTCTCTCCACCACCCGCCCTGCGCAGTCTGCCTTTCGTGGCTGTAGAATGGGTGCCCCGCCACGTCCCACCCAGGCCCACAGGCCGGCGCAAGCTGTTCAGCCTCTGCGCAGTCGAGGACATGGGAACCATGGCCGTGGTTCTGGGGCCAGCAGGTGGGCCAGTCCACCACAGCCCCCTCTGCAGCCGCCTCCAAACCCTCCTATTCCGACCCTTCAGGGACACCAAACGCCAGTGGGCGGCAGGATTAGTCATCACCTCCCCATTGTCGCACCATCACGTCAGACAGGTGGTTTTTGCAGATAGTCCAAAGGGGCTACTCCCTCTCCTTCGAGACAGCCCCTCCATCCATGCCACCTCAGTACCATCGCATGTTGGAGGATCATCTGGCCAACAGGAAGTTTCGGCACTCTTGGCCAAGGGAGCCATTGAGCGCGTTCCTGTCCCAGAAGTAGGTCGTGGTTGCTATTCCCACTACTTTCTGGTGCCCAAGAAGGATGAAGGCCTGCGTCCTATCTTTGATCTCAGGAACGTGAACTGCTTCCTCCGGAAGGAGAAGTTCAAGATGTTGACGCTCGCTCAGGTCCTGTCTGCCCTCGACCCTGGAGACTGGATGGTAGTGTTGGACTTGCAGGACCCTTGCTTTCACATCCCCATCCTGCTGGCCCACCGGCGCTACCTAAAGTTCACGGTAGGCCATGAGCATTTTCAGTTTACCGTGCTTCCCAGCGTCCCTCTGGTGATGGTGGTGGTCGCAGCTCATCTGCGCAGATCAGGGGTTCCAGTCTTCCCCTATCTCGATGACTGGCTGTTGAAGGCGGGCGCGCCCCAGGCTGTTGTCTCCCACCTCTAGACTGTGGCTGACCTCCTGCATTTGCTGGGGTTTTCCATCAACGTGCCAAAGTCACACCTGGTTCCCTCTCAGAGGCTCCGCTTCATCGGAGCGCTTCCGGACACGACCAGTTACGGGTCTATCCTCCTGAACAGTGAGTTTGGGCTATGATTCCGATCTTTCAGCCTCTATCCCGGGTTTCGGTCAGGATGACCCTCCCACTACTGGGTCTGATGGCCTATGTGGGCTCTGCAGTGGGACCTGAAGTACCAGTGGGCCCAACATCAGGGGATCCTGTCTAATTGCATCCGGATCTCGGAGGGCACTGCACACCAGTTGCAGTGGGGGCTAACGAACCAGGATTGGGTCAACAGCAGATCCCTCTCCCTCCCTCAACCTGAGTTCGCAGTGGTGACCGATGCATCACTTCTGGGATGGGGAGGCCACATGGGGGAGGCGGAGATCAGAGGCCTCTGGTCTGCGGCAGAGTCTTGGCTCCATATCTACCTTCTGGAATTTCGGGCAATTAGTCTTGCACTCAAAGCATTCCTTCCCTCTGTCCGGGGAAGAGTAGTGCAGGTGTTCACGGACCACACCACTTCCTTGTGGTACTGCAACAAACAGGTCGGGTGGGGTCATGGACCCTATGTCAGGAGGTCCTCCGCCTCTGGACATGGCTGGAACATCAGGGCATATCCCTGGTGTTTCAACACCTGACAGGTTCTCTTAACGCCAGGGCGGACGAGCTCAGCCGCATGTGCATGTTGGATCACAAATGGCCTCTTCACTCGGAGGGGGTGCAAGGTCTCTTTCAAAAGTGGGGCGATCCTTGGTTGGATCTTTTCGCCACCGAAGAGAACATGCAATGTCAGCAGTTCTGCGCTTTGGAATTTCCAAGGCGGCACTCGCTAGGCGAAGCTTTTCGTCGCAAGTGGAGTTGCGGTCTTCTATACGCCTATACCACTTCTGCCCAGAGTGCTGAAGGAGATCAAGCGCGTCCGGGCCCAAGTCATTCTTGTGGCTCCGAATGGTCTTGAAAAGTCTGGTATCCCGAGCTGCTCAACATGGCCCTCTATCCTCTGATCCGACTGCCTTTTCGGGACGATCTTCTGTTGCAGCAGCAGGGGACGGTCCTCCACCTGAACCTGTCCAGCCTCTACCTCCTTGTATGGAGATTGAGCGGCAGCAGTTGACGTCGTTTGACCTGCCTCCCAAAGTCTGCAATGTTATCTTGGCAGCCAGGCCTCCCTCCACTAAGACGGTATATGCCTCCAGATGGAACAAATTTGTGGCATGGTACACAGCAAAGGCTGTGGATCTCCTTACCACCCCGCTTTCTGATGTTCTCTTGTTCCTCCTTTCTTTAGCCCAGCAGGGCTCAGCTCTGCACTCTAAAGGGCTACCTCTCGGCCATTTCAGCCTTCCTTAGGCTTCCTGATCAGTCTTCTCTTTTCAAGTCCCCTATTGTAAATAGATTTCCTTCTGTTTCCTTCGTAATGCCCCAGTGGGTCTTGAACTTGGTCCTTACATGTCTTTTGTGCGCTCCCTTTGAGCCGCTACATAACTGTCCTCTCAGAATTCTCGCTTTGAAAATTGCCTTTCTGGTGGCCATCACCTCTGCACGCAGGGTGAGTGAGCTACAAGCCGCCTCCCTTTCTGGCTGTCTATCCGCACAAGGTCGTCCTTCGAACTAGACCTTCTTTGCTTTCCAAGGTGGTCACTTCTTTCCACATTGGCCAAACCATCACTTTGCCCACCTTCTTTCCGCCTCCACATCCTTCGAAAGAGGAAGAGAGGCTCCAGCGTCTGGATCCAAAACGTGCACTTTCCTTCTACTTGGATCGCACCAGCTCTTTGTTGGTTATGTGAACGGTGCAAAAGAGGAGCCTCCAGCCGGGCTGCGTGCCCATTCCACCAGGGCAACGGCAGCTATTACCGCTATGGGTCGAGGAGCCCCCTTAAATTACACCTGCCAGGCAGCTATGTGGGCATCACTTCACATGTTCACCAAACACTACTGCCTACACAGCCAAGTCCGGAGAGACGGCTTCTTTGGCTATTCTATTCTCCAGGACTTTCTGATGTGAACTTGGTTCGCAGACCCACCTCTAGGGTTGGTATTGCTGGGGTGTTTATTCTAAGGTGAGAATCTATAACTGTTTCTTTCAGATGAACAAGTTACTTACCTTCGGTAACGATATATCTGTAAGAAACCTAGGTTAGTTATAGATTCCTTAGTGCCCCACCCATCCTCCCCGTTCTGCAAACTGACTTCTAGGGTTTAGAATTTCCTTTCTGTGCCCTAGTTTTGTGCATCAGTGGTCACTGTCTTGCATGGCTCTGTGCTTCTGGCGTGGAAAGTAGTGTACAGAACTGACAGCGCGAGATGGCGGCATCTAAGTAGCTACCGCAATGTCATCCCAGCGACCACGACACAGACGAAGAACGCGGAGTCGACAAACGCCACCTTCCGATGCGCAGGGGTGCTGCTGACGAAAAAACTTTACGGATCCAGTCTGACACCTGGGGGTAATTCTAAGGTAAGGAATCTATAACTAACCTATGTTTCTTACAGATATATCGTTACCGAAGGTAAGTAACTTGTTCGATACAATGAGGAAAGTGATGGATGAGGATTGGTTGTTTAATTTGTAATCAGGAAGTAGTATTTTGGGGTTTATTGTAGGTCCTTTTTACAAGGTCAAGTGAACTAATTATGCAAGTATGAATTATTAGTCATGAAAGTAATAGCTTATCTAGACCAGGTAACAAAAGTGAAGACTTGACAGATGTGCTGGGCATACTCATTAAGGTTTGATACAGACTTTGTTACCTTAGCCAGTGCCGGGATATAGGTTATTGAAAGTCCTGGCCTACACACAAATGTTAACAGAAGGTGTCTATGATCAAGACCCTGAACCATTAAGATTCACTGATGTTTATTTTTATGATTCAATTATTTATATAGATATTTTTCGAAAGAGAACATCGATTACTCCCAAATCGCAGCCCAAACCTTTGAGCCCTACTACCCCCAATCACAGGGCTGTAGAAATCTTTTCTTTCAGTGGCAGTATCTGCAGAGCCCTAGAGTTTTCTGATAAGAGAATGAACCAGCATTTCTGGCCAAAGTCTAGATGGGGTGACCATGTTCTGGCAGAGTCCCATTCTATTCCCATTATTTTGCTGTGAGTCAGATTTTTTTTCCCTTTCCAGAATATGCCACATATTTTGATACCAGTTCAGCGGCACTTGGGGGATCTGAGGGCTTCCATTTTGCGAACAGTGTTTGCTTGGCTGCCAGAAGTATTGCCATAACCAAATTTGTCTTCCCCTTGCTGCTCTATACTAGAGGGTCTGGCAGGGAATCGTATCCCTGTAATAACAAATACATTTGTGTTGCAGCTGATATTAGTGAAATACTTTTTCCTCTCTGTTGAAGTCCCTCTTAACTGGCTCAAAATGTTTATTTTGGTAGCTACTTCACATTGCAGATTCCTCACCTTCAGAATATCCCCAAGCGAAAGTCTGAATCTAGAGAATTCCCAGCAATTCTCCTCTGTGCCGGTAGGTGCAAAATATGGCTCAGGATGGACTGTACTGCCACAGAAGTGACTGAGCCCCACCCTGCAGGCTGACATCTGCTCCTTTGTTTCTGCACCCTTCGACATGGAACCAGAGCTCAGCTCCCAACTTCATTGGTCAACCAAAGGCTACTAAAACCTTTCACAATGTTCTCACTGAAAACAGGATTCAAACTATGCTGATATTGCTGAAAGCAGATGGACCCACTCAGGTGTGCCTCTGGTGCCTGGGCTCTGGGTACAATTCTACGTTGTGCAACCAATGTGCCTTCGTGCATCCCAAGACGATTTCCCAATCTTCTGATTGCATATGCAACCTATGCATCGGAACCTCAAATTCCAATGGTCCAGCATAGGGATGCCTCTCCAACTCTTCAGATCTTGAGGGATATGGCATATGATTTGCAATGATGGTAGCTCACAGATGACCTGCTGTATACCACTCTTTCTTCCCTACCTAGAATGCACAGTGGTGATAGACGTGTCAATATTGGTTTTGTGGCAATTGTTTTGGAGAGGTGGAGATCAGAGACCTCTAGTCTCCGCTGAACAGCAGTTAGTCTTCTGGAGATTTGGCCAATCCGTCAGGCCCTGAATAGCTTCTGCCGTCTATCAAAGGGAGGCTGGTGCAGGTACTCGTGGACAACACGATTGCCATGTGTTACTGCAATAAGCAGGGCAGTGTGGGGTTCTGGCTACTGTGTTAGTAGCTGATATGCCTCTGGAGATGAATGGACCGGCAGAACACCTTCCTGGTCGCCAACCACCTTGCGGGGTCTCAGTGTCCCAGAGCGGATGAACTGGCTGTGTCTGGCTGACCACAAGTGGTGTCATCATCCCAAGGTGGCAGTGGGAGTTTTCAAAGAATGGGGAATACACTTGCTACGTCTGTTCACCGCCATCAAGAAAGTGCAGTGTCAACAGTTCTGCACGCTGGGATTTCCGCTAAGTCACTTGCTGTGGGATGCCTTCCGGCTGGAATGGAAGTATGGACTTCTATACATATTTCCACCTCTACTTCCCCTGACTTGAGTTCTGAGGAAGATAAAAAACAGACCTTCCCCCAAATCATACTTATTGCCCTTCACTGGGCCAGGAAAGTATGGTACCAGTGAGCCTAAGCATTTGTCCTCTTATCAGGTTTCTAATTTGAGAGGACCTCCTGTCTCAGCAACATGGCAGGGTCCTGCGTCTGAGTCTCCACAATATACTCCTCCATGCATGGAGACTGAACTGTGGCAGCGTAGGGTTTATCATTTGCCGTCCAAGGTAGTTTGTCAACCTTGAGGCCAGATGTTATCCACCAAGTCAATCTACGCTGACCACTGGGACAGACTTGTTGCTTGGTGTGAATTCCAAAATGACAACTCCCTCACAAGACAACATTTTGATGTTCTTTTCTTTCATTTTTCGTTAGCCCAGTAAGGCCTTCCTGTAGACATAGTGAAATGTTATAGGTCTGTCCTTGCGGACCCTGTGTTTACCAGATCCAACTATCTTTGTTAAAGTCACCAGTTGTGTGTGTGTGTGTGTGTCCCAAACCTTTTGCTATGCCTCAATGGGATTTGAACTTAGCCTGAAATTTCTCATGTGCACATCTTTGGTGCCTATGCAAATCTGTTCATTAATGTTTTCAACAGTGTCTTCTTCATTAGCTATACATTAGAACATCACATAAGTGAACTGCATACGCTTTAGGTTCAACAGCCCTACAACACCACCTCTGTGGACAAGTTTGTACTGATGTCTCAGGCATCCTACTTAACTTAGGTCATGACTTCCACATTGGCCAGTTGATCACTCTTCCACTGTGCTCGGCTTTAGTATCGACCATACAAAGGGCCATCAAGGGGATCCTCAGTTCTTTGTGGGGTTGCTATTTTAAAGAAAGGTAAGGTGGTAAATAGTAGATCCCTGTTCAGATGAATAGTCCTCTGCATCAAAATCATTCACACCTTGGCCAAAAAGCAGTTCCCTGAAGGGCAGTGGGCCAATTCCACTGGCCTTAAGGTCACTACAGCAGCTTTGGAAAGAGAGATCCGATTTTAAATATATCTGCCAGGTTGCAACATGGGCGGCAGTGCATATATTCATGAAACACTGCTGCCTTCACAGTTTGGTCTGGTAGAAAGGTCACTTCACTGGCTTGGTTCTGCAGGACTTTTTATTCTGACTCCTCTCCTAGATCCCCCCACATTTAGAGGAGGTACTGCTGTGGTATATTTTTGTAAACGTGAGGAATATGTGGGTAGAAAGAACCCTTCAGGAGAACAAGTTACCTTCAGTAGCACTCTTAATGGTGGATATTCTATTTACTATACATATAAACAAGCATTTACAATGCAACGGTTTCGCCTTTGACAAAGTTAGAGCCCATGCATCCTTCCTCACACCCATGCATCCACAACCCTGCGCATCACTCCCTGCGCACATCCCCTGCAACCACCCCCGGTCAAGTGCCCCGCTGTACATCACGGACAGATGCCACCACCACCCATGGCCCCACCCTCGGACCCCCCAACAAACTCTCTCTTACCTCAGGGCCGGAGACACCTGCAGGGCAAAGAGAGACATTAGAGGGTGGGGAGTGAGAGTTGTCGGGTGAGAGGGACCGAAGCCCCTCAGGATAGAAGGCGTGTGGAACGAGATGGGGTGTTTGAAGAGAGAGGGGGACCCCGTCAGCAGTTAGTTTCCTCGGGGCGGGGGTTGGGGCCCGGCTCGAACACCAGCAGGGGAGGATGGGTACAGGGGCTGATGGGCACCGCTCGGGTCTGGTGAGGGGGCGTGCAGACGCGGGGGGCACAGAGCTCTTCAGGACCTCTTTTCTTATCACGGTGCTGGAAGAGAGAGTGGGGGCCGGCGTCCTGTAGTCCAGGGGGCGGGGGGGGGGGGGGGGGGGGGGCTCAGTGTCCGTGCACTCCACTCTGCGTGTGCTGCTGACCAGCCTTTACAGTGCTGTCAGTACAAAATCTTAAGGGTCGGACTACATAAATGTGCCCAGTGCAGTGACAAGTTTCTCTTTGTTTGTATGTGTCCTGCATATATTTGTTTAGTCCTTCCTTAATGTCCATACAACACAGACCACGTAACAATATAACAGACAAACCTGAGAAGAACCTACAAATTCCATATACTCAGCACCTGTGACCCTGCTTTGTTTCAGAGGATTGTGAACTGTATATCCCTGCATCGGCAATACATAAATTATGATTTGGTACACTTTGGCAGAGACCAGTAAATATTGACAAACACTTTAGCGACCACTACCAGAAACAGGTGTTTAACGCAGGCACCTGTAGAGCAAGGGGGAGAGGGGCAGGCCCAACCCTTTAGGGGTCCCCATTGAACCCAGGACCAATGAATATTGGGGAGACTCAGGGGGCCCTCAGCACATTTTGCAGGGGGACATCATGTTGCATTATGCCATTGCCCAGAACATAGTTGCACTCAGGCAAAACCAGGCCATTTCTACTTGGCACAGACGTTAAGACCAGATTTACCTAAAAACAGGCAACATAGCTCTGGATGAAAATACACAGCCCTGTGTTGCTTGTATGGGAGAACATTGTGCAGTATTTACTTCTTGCAGCATTGATGTAATACACTGGGCTAAACATGCTGAGCGGACGGTAAGCTAAATAATTACACCACAACGCAAAGGTGAGTGAGTAGAGTCCTGCCCGAGATCTGTACTCGAGGCACTCGAGGTACACCCTCCATCCCAAATTTCTATCTGTAAACAACTGACCAAGGTCAAGCCTTTGGAATGTGTCATTCTGCCCAAATTCCTCATGGCACCTGGGAAACGAGCCCCCGGGTGCCTCTGCCGGCTCGTGTGATCGCATCCCATGGCGGTAGAGAGAGCCTCACACCGTTCAGGGGATCCGTGCCGCTGCAGCAGCCGTGTGCACCCTGCGTGCGGAGCCACGCAACACCCGAGCAACACAGCACTCACCGTGGGCGGAGGCGCGGGGCTGCAGCTGTCCTACTCGGCAACACCTGCCCGGCAACGTCCTCCGCTTCTTCCGGGGCTCCCTCCAGGCAGGCCACGGGAGCCCCGCGTGGGCCGCCATACTTGTTGTGGGCCGCCGTCTTCCTTCTTCCCCTGGGCGGCGGGGGGGCGGGCACTTCCGGCCGGCCGCGCTAGGATTGGCTGGCCGGCCGGCCGGCTGAAGAAACATCGGAGAAACCTCGGAGAGGACGAGGGGGGCGGGCGGGAGAGGACGAGGGGGGCGGGAGAGGACGAGGGGGGCGGGAAAGGACACGGACGTCGGGAGGGAGGCGGAAAACGTGGGGACGGCGGGAGGAGGGACACAAGGCAGGACAGCAGCAAGCACGGCCCGGCCGGACCAGACACGGGGGCGTTCCCGGCGTCGCGTGACGTCGCCAAAGCCAAAGAATCTCGGGAACGCCCCCGTGTCTGGTCCGGCATTGATGGACAGGCCCCTCGTCCAATGGCTAGGCTCCATTTATGGAGCTAGCCAATCGGACGGGGGGGCGTGTTCCATAGTGCTTACTATACTCATTAGATTTCTCTGGAGGAGGAGCCTAACGGCTCCGCCCCCCAGCGAAACCTAAAAAGGGGCGAGATGTACAACTCCTCAACCATCCTCCCTGACCAATAACCTAGCACACAAAAAGGGGGATGAGAAGGTAATGTTGAAAAAATATCACCTATAGGAAACCATAAATGGTTATTAAATTGCCCTCACCGTCTAATAGTGGCATCCTTCATCATTGGGCGTGGTACATTACCCCTCCACAGATCGATACTAGGAGTGGGGCAATTAGTTGTTTTATAGCTGGAAAACACCCTCTTAAAGGGATCCACCACGCAGTATATAAATAAAACTACTTTAGGAGTATCCCTCTTTATTTTATTTTGTGCCCCCTGGCTGATGAGGGGTGTTATCCCCAAACCGGTCCCAGGATGCTCGTTTCCAGTCCAGAGAAGATTTGACTTGGCAGTTGGGGCTGGACTGTTCCCATGAGGAACAGGGTTAAAACTGGTTTGCAGATGGCGGAGTCTGAACTGGGGTGGGCGAAGTGAGCTAAAGAACGATGATGATTCAACTCTGATCTGTGACTGGAGGTGTTTGAAAAGTTTCAGGCCTCCATCCAACATCTCCTTGTGTTTGCTTTGTTCCCCCTAAGTTAGCAGGGTATGCCCAGACTTGGGTCCCTTGCTCACTTTCCCCACTGGATTCAAGGTAGCCTCGCTGATAATGGGTGTCACCCCAAAACACATCCCAGGATGCTTGTTTCCAGTCCAGGTAAGACCTGGCTTGGCAGTTCGGCTGGACTGTTCCCATGAGGAACAGGGTCAAGACTGATTTATATATGGCTGGGTCTCAACTGAGGTGGCGACGTGAGCTAAGGGACGAAGATGGATTCAACCCACATCTGTGACTGGGGGTGAGTGTCTGAAACGTGTTAGTGCTCCGTCCATCATCTCCTTGTGTTTGCCTTTGTTGTAAATGAATCTAGGACCCTAGTGTAATTTTCCCGATTCATGCCCTTATATAGGTATAAATTACCCGATCCTTATATAGGCATAGAAATCATTACCATACTTAGACTGAGCCTATGCAGCCCAAATACGGCATGGCTACTTCCACTAAGTTCCGAGAATCAACAGCGATTTCTTAGAAAAACCCGCCTTCAGCAGCGAGGGACTTCCCCTCGCCTGAATACTAATTTATCTAGGAAATCATGGAGTTTTCACAGAACTGGGTCTTTGAGTGACGTTATTAAGTCCAATCATACGTTAAACTCTGCATCTTCAAAGTATAAAAATGCCTACATTTGCCCAGACAAGACACACAGTGGTTTGGAGCAGATCGACTAACTACTTGCCCTAGGCCCTGCAGCAGCAAGTGCCGAAGGAAGCTGACGTACTGAGAGATGCTGTCTTTTCTCCTGCCGAGAAATCCAGCTCCAGTGTTTCCAGGCTACCCTTGCGGGTTGCTGGGAAATCGAGCCCTGAGAGAGAGATACAAGAACTCCTTCATTCTAAAACCAAGGTACGGAGCCGATTAGACCCTTAGAGAATTCTTGGATAGATCCTTGGTAGAGAAATACTAAACTTAAGCTACTCCACACTTACTTCTTCCCTTGTACAAGACTTAGGTTAGGTACACCGGGGTAGGGGTATTTTAGAAGCACCAGTTGAGTACTTTTAGTCATTATTTTATCACTGTATGTATTTTATACGTTTTAGGCAACTTATAGCTTAGAAACCATATCATGCTTTTACAGTACTACTTTATAATACTTTTCGTGTTATATGCCCTGTACTTTATAGCCAGTATTACGATTGTAGCAGTACATTTCTTATGCTTGAGAAAGAAGACTTTTCAATAAATACTTTTTATTGAAAACGCCTGTCTCTCTATTTTCTCAGCACCTCTGGTGAAACGAAGCATGCACGATTGACTAAGTAAAATATTATCTATTGTTTCCGCGACTCTAGAGATTGATTTCTTATTCTTGGGAAACAAAGTTGTCCTGTTTATGCTGTTGTCAGAAACTAATCCCTTCTTGTTTATTCAAGAAAGTTTCTAGTGACCTCTGAGCTAGCTGGTACTCACAATTAAGTCCTACGTCTAAACTATAGTATATGTTATTCCAATGCGCAGAGCCTATTGGGAATATAGGAACTACACTACACCTTGGGAGACACAGTATCCCTGGACTCTGATAATGTCCTACTGTTTCTCCTTGATTCATGCACGGACCTCACCCTCATCCAGAGTGCATTGTAGTCATTTGCCGGACTATCTGGTTTAACAGTCAACTGGAACAAATCCCCCATTTACCCACGTCACAATGACCTGACCCCACAGGATATTGCCCTGGATGAAGCTCTCCTCACCTGGCACAACTCTGCAGTCCGATACTTAGGAATCTGTTTATACGATATCCCATCTTACCTTTTCGATGGTAATCTGCAGTCCGTATGGACATAATTGAAATCCCTGGTATCCTTTTGGAAAAAGAACTCCCACTGGCAATGACTGGGAGGATCGCTCTGTCAAAGATGGTGATCCTACCACGACTTCTGTACTACTTTGCCATCCTCCCAGGGACACCACCTTGCAGTTTCTTTTGCGAACTCTACCCTCTGCAAACCGAAACTATATGGGGAAACGGATGCTGCTGGATAGCCTTGAAGAAGGTGCAATTGCCTATTGGAGAGGGTGAACCAGGCTCCACTTCACTCGAGGCCTATTTCCTAGTGGCCCACCTACAATTGGTGCCTCGTTGAATAGCTAACTGCAGTCTTGGAGAAACATGACACCACTCCCCACCACTCATCTCCACTGCTATTAGAAGTTTCCTACAGCTCCAGAACCCCCCCCCCCCTCATTCGCTACAATTATAGGTAGCCTACACGTGTGACCAAAACATCTACTCTTACACAGCACGTTCTTTCATATGTGCCAGGGTTCCCTCTGCAGGGCCTCCCATGCTATCCCAGCATGCAACCAGCCTCGGCTCTAAACAGCTGGCAGGATCGCTCCCTAACCACCGCTAGCAACCTATTTTCGTAAGGCCACCTTCTCTCCTTTAAACAGCTCCAAACAGACTTTAACCTCCCAGCTGGGCAGTTCCTCACCTGCTGGCAACTCCATAACCCTTGTTATACATTATGGTTGACCAGAGATAAAGACCCCCCCTGCACACGCTGTACTACAGGTGCGCCTCACCATGGGAGAAGGAGGTCACTCGATCACATGGCTCTAAAGGACGATCTGCGGCCACAACAGCATCTCCCTGAGACCCCTAACTACCAAATGGGAGGGTGCTGAACAATACGGAATAGACCTAGGCACTGGCGCCCCCCCACAATACCATCTTGAGAAATGCCAGGTTAAAAATATCCTATTCTATATCCTCCACCATGCATTATTGACCCCTGCACAACTTAACTCCTTCTTCCCCACAGAAAACTTGGAATGTCCATGCTGTAACGTGGGAAATGCAGACCTCCAACACATGCTATGGTCTTGCCCCGCCCTGATGACCTAATGGACCGGTATCCATGCCACACCTTGTGAAGGTATTGAGTTCACTGACATGTACACTTGGGAGGCATGCTCTCTTGGTGTTTTTGAACACAGAAAGAAGCACACCTTCTGCACACGCGTTGCTGCCCTGGCCCTATTGCTGGCCAAAAGAACACTGACACTGCACTGGAAGACCTGCTATGATCCACCATTGGCAGCTCGGCAGGGTGCAGTACGCAAATGGGGGACAGATGAAGGGACCTCCCTTTTCTATGAAGAGGTACGCCTCATCTGCATTCATCCCATATCCCCAGGCTGGGACGCCCTGCTGACACAGTTCCTCCACCTTATACCCCAAGACGATCTGCCCCTGTGAACTCCTCACCCCAACACTTCTCAGTGAGACCACCACGTGCACTACCATTATATCTATATACATGTCCTATCTGCCCTCCTGTGCATCAGTCCCCACCTTCTCCCTCACCAGCCCTTGCTGCAGAATCACACAACAGACCTACCCTTCCTTGCAACCCTACTATGCCGTGATCAAACTACCGCATGCACTGCAACCCACTCGCCAGTCCTTATACACCATGTCTGCCTCCAGACCCACCCCTCCCATGGTTTTACCATTACCACTTTCCTATTCTCGTTAACACCAGTGTGGACTATGCTGTTGTTTATATCGCTCAATGTACACATTATGCCTCGGTGTCTCACAATATAATCTGTTTCTGTGAATATTTGCTCATTGATTCCGCTGTAAAACGAGGTTTCTCAATGCAAAACTCTAATACAAATATATTTTTTATAAATAAAGTGCAACATTCCTGTCTTGTGTTTTCCTTGCACCTGACTTGTGGGAGAATGTAAGCATATTTATTTTAAATTGTTTTACCGGCAGGTGGTGTTGGTCTAGTATGGGTGAACACTGGTGTATTCATGACAACCTCCTTAAATCCTGCATGCTCTCGAGTAGCGCCAACACAACACACTCCCGCTTTATTGTGTGGGTTGGTCACATCTACTCTGGCAATACATGTCAGTCTGGATCTTTCGCATCCATATGCAGATGGGTATTGTTGTTTTCTGAGCGGTTGTTTCTTCCCTGGCATTTAATGTTACACCTGTGTCTCCGCTGCTTTTTATTGCACAGATTAGAGGCTGTTTAGCGGAGCTAAATGAAAGCTGTAGCGTCTTCCCAAGCCCAGGCACATGCAAATGAACGTGTCACACACTGAGCTTTATGACAGAAGTCTTTATTCCTCCACATGTGATAACACACTGCACGCATTGCATCATAACTTTTATAACCACACCTTAACATGTCCCAGCAGATTACGTAATTTCCTGTTTAGATATCGCCCCCAACTACAATGGTAATAGCGGAGATAGTATCAAGACACTACATCTTCCCCTATGTTAAATAGGAGTAAAGGTAGAATTAGCATCATTGTTCCTCACTTAGTCACCGAGGTGTTCGTAGTGGTCTGTCACCATGTGTCCTTTGCACTTTACGCCCCTCAAAGAGTCAACAGCGAATGGAGTGTCTGTTTTTCACTTCCATTTCTGTTTCCCCTCCCATCTCTGTTTCCCCAGTACCCAGTGCCTTTTGTTATAGACTGTTTACTGGGTGTGTCAGAGCTGATTTGCATATGTTTTCATTTTACACTTTTAAGAAGTGTCTGTGGCTCAAATCTTATCACCATTCATCAATCAGTCTGATGTCCATTGTGGTACTTAGGCTCTGATGGCTCTCCAAAATAACAAAGGGGCAGGACTCTCACCAGTTGTAGAGTTGATCGATAGGCATGAAGGGTTTTGACACAGAGCCTGATTTAGATTGATACCTTCCATCAATGCTCATTGAATTACCCTCTTGAGTGCCCATGAATCAGGAAGTGTACTCTTTTGATGCATGACATTGAGTCCAAAAAAAAAAACCCTTGAATGCATTGCTATTGAAAGGCGGGCCACTGTAAGATTTGAGAATAACGGGGATGGCCCACACTCTAAAGATGTCTTCAAGCCGCTCAATGATTTTGTCATAGGTTGTTGAATATTCATGAATGACTACGATGAGATGATGTCCATTTCCTAGAGGTCCGAAGAAGTCAACTTCAGCTCTCTCCCAGTCATGTGCAGGAAGGTCAGACATCGTCAATGGATGGCGATGTAGCAGCACTTGTGAAAAGTGCAGGGTTTTGATCTTTTCCCTGCTTGTGCACAATCTCATACTCTTGCTGTTGCAACCCCCATCTCTCAATGCGAGGGGGCATCTTAGCTTTTACGTTTCCAAAGAAAGTAAGTAATGCCTGGTGGTCTTTGACAGTGAAATGTTTTCTTTATAGGAACACATGAAAATGTTCACAGGCCCACACTATAGCCAGACTCTCCTTTTCCGGCTGAGAATAGGTAAGTTCTGTTGCAGACATGTTTTTGCTGGTGTAGGTCACAATGTGTCTCTGAGCATCTGTATAGCCATTCTGTTGAGCGAGGACTACCCCCAGCCCCACAGGTCTTGCATCCTCTATGATCTCAGTGTGTAACTTGGGGTCAAAATAGACCATTTTGGTTGCATTCTCAGTCACATGTTTTATGTCTCTGAAACTTGTTGCGTTCAGGACCACAGGTATGGGACATTTTGCATTGTTAAGTCTCGATGGGGCACTCATTGTAGCAAAGTTACTAATGTATTTTGAGCAATAGCTGACCATGACTAAGAAGGATCGCTGCAAGGGTACATCTTGTGGGGGCAAGTAAATGACAATGCTTGCACTTTATCTGGGTCAGGAGTCATTCCCTCATCAGAGTATATGTGCCCAAAGAATTTGTTTCTTTTGTGAAAATCACACTCTGCTGCATGTAGAGTGAGACCTGCATAAGCATGTAATTGGAACACTTGTGTAAGAGCCTTTTCATGCTACTTTTGTGTTGTCTCTTATGCCATTGTGTCATCATTATAATTGAAAGCATGTGTAACAAGTTTAATTACTCAGTGATAGCATGCTGAAATATCTCTGTAGCCGAAGACACTCCAAAGCTCAGTCTTTTGTATGTGAACAAGCCAACATGAGTTAAATTCTTTTCCAGCTCAAGTTGGTGATATCCTTTGTTCAGGTCAAGACAGAAGAAGAGATTGCAGCTCCACTGTCCTTTTTCGGCACCACAACAATGGGCGAAACCCATGGTGTAGGTCTGGTGGAGAGTTCAGTGATGTCATGCTTCTACAGTGTTTATAGTTCTTTCTCAATGACTTTTCACAAGTCATAAGTGACTCTGTGGTGCCGTTGGGCAACTGGACGAATGTCCTACATAAAGTTGCCTTTTCATTTTCTTGAGTCTTTCTAGGCCATAAAACAACGCAAACTGACTCGCGAGCATGGAGGTTGCAGTTGAGCGATATCAGTCCTATGTCATTAGCAGTGGCAAAGCTGTGTAGGCATGCATTCAATGAAGTTCCCTGAAGAACATGAATCAGCGCTTGCACTGATGTAGTTTTGTGTCTCATGGTTGCTGTAAATGACCCTTGACTCTGTAACGGTTTAGACGCAGCCCAAGTTTATACCTTTGTGTTCCACGAGGTAGGGCGTGGCACAAGAGATAAGCTGTTGAACTTTTCTACTGGCATAATATTAACCCATGCACTACTCTAATGAAGTTATGGGGCAACCTTTCACCTTTAACGGGATTTGGGGCAGTGTGCAAATTAATTTTGTCACTCCGTTCTGTGCTTCTTCCTTAACTTTTGATCTTTTTTGCTAGCAGCTAATTCTACATGTACATGTTGTTCCTTAATCAAGATCATTTGCGTTCTTACAAGCGCTTGATAATGACGTTGAAGAGCCTTTATATGATGAACTTGACGATGATTGAGTTTCCTAGGTTTCTGCTTGTCGGAACGGAGGTTGCCTTTTGGCCTTGTGGTCATGGCAAGAATGCTTCTGGAACCTTCTGGCATCCATTTTCTCTTCTTACAGTGACGCATTTGGTTTATTTTTCTCTGTGCAGACTGTTATGAAGTGGTTTTCTTTGCAGCAGGCTTTGCATATCTGTCCTATGGCTTGACAGTTCCCTTCAAGGGGAAATGAAAACCCACATTTTTCTTCTTCAGAGACCTTGACTTGGGTGCATCCATTTCGTTCTGATGCTTGCTTTTGATGATCAACACTGATTCATTACGTGCCTTTTTTGCTTCCATATCGGCAGCTTGCCGATCTGCTCTGCTCGTGCTTGTGCTCTGGCCTGCCATTTCCATTTTCTCTAAACTGTCTCTCCTAATATGCATCTCCTAAAGGAATCTGAAAGACAACCATTGATGATTGAGGGGCATGGCTTAATCATTAAAGTCATGGAACTTACAGTGTTTGATAAGTACGTCAACTCTCAACAAACTCATCCATCTTTTCACCAGCCTGTTGTCGTGCTAGATTGAAGATGTACCTTTCATAGTTGACATTCGGCATCCGATTGAACTTGGCTTCCATCACTCCTTTTATCTTTTGATACGATTCTTTCACTCCATTACCAGCAAAGTTTTAAAAAACAATTCTTTATCGTCTTCTTCTTCCAGCGCTTTTCTGAAACCGTCAAATGTTTTGATCCATGGAGCCAACCTGGCACTAATGTTCTGCTTCTTGAATGGTAGCGCTGGTTTCAGAAACATTGCTGCATTGTACTTTATGCTCCCTTCTGTCTCCATCAAGAACATATGCTGTTCACACATCGTTCTTCGCGGGCAGGAGGCCTGGCAACCTCTCCAAGCAACACGCCTTTTGCTTTAGACTGGTCGTTTTTTCCAATTTTGAGAATGTGTAGCTAGTGCTGGTAAGTAAGAATCTGCTTTCGTACCTGGTTGTCATTGCCTTTAGGACCTGCTTCATATGAATATTGGCCCTATGTTATGGTATGGTGCAGTATCTCTTCTTTCAGCCTTACCAGCATGTTCTGGCTGTGTATGGGCTTGAGAGGGGCTTTGACTCCACATTTGCCAGCCTCAGACTGCTTTGCATTGATTTGGGACGCAAGCCGTTTGCTTTACCCCTGCAAACTCTCAGGGAGAGCAGCCTTGTTTCTTCGGGGCACGTGTCCCCTACTCATCGCCTATTGTAGCATCTTCCCCAGAGCATGCAAATGAACAGGCCACACACAAAGTTCTATAACTGACATCTTTATTCCTCCACACACAATCACACACTGCACATATTTCTTCATAACTTTTATAACTACACCTTAACACCTCCCAGCAGATTATATAAGTTCCTGGTTAGAAGCTTCCCAAGACCACAAGGGTCCTAGCACTCATAGTATCAGGACACGACAGACATACATTCTATCCTCCCAATTTCAAGACTAGTCTCCGCCTCCTCAGTGGCATCGCTAGGTTGCTCCCGCATTTTCCGCCAGCGGCCGCATTAAAGAGCAGGGGGAGGGTAGGGTGCTGGCAATCAGTCCAATTGCCACCCAATGACGTCTGCATTGACGAGTGGGGAGGGTGGCGATCACCGCCCGAGATGGCAGGTAAGAGCTGGGGGGAGGCTGCCGCCACACAGCTGCCCCCACTGCGCCTCCTGCATGCAGAAACCTGATTCTTCTGTGGGCTTTAACTGACATTGATTGGTCTTGTGTGACTTGGATTATGCACTGCCAGCCAGTAAACTGCTCCTACAGGCAAGTGCACCACATTTTTGTCACACTTTGCCTGCCATAATGCTTTCTCTATGCTCCTGACAGGGTATGAAAAAACAAGACAACCCTCCCAATTCAGACGAGAGATTACCAATTTCAAGGCTTGTCTCCCGCCTCCCGATTCTTAGACTAGTCTCTCGTCTCCTGATTTCTGCACCCAAAAAACTGATTCCTGTGTGGGATTCAGCCGACAGGGACTGGTCTTGTGCTTGTGTGATTCAGAGTATGCACTGCTAGTAACTTGCTCCTGCAGGTGAGTACACAACATTTCTGTCACGCTCTCTCTGCCTGGCATAGTGCTTTCTCTGTGCTCCTGACGGGTAGAGAAAAAAAAGTGTTTGCATTTCAATTATCTGATCCTACATCCCCAAGCCAAAAAGGAAGATCATCCTGGAGTAATTCTGAAGTCATCCGATGACTTCACCTGAGCTATTCCTGTACCTGCTTGTGAAAGTAATTGCAAGCCATCCTGAAGTATGTGCAAAGGGCAAAATATTTTAAAAGAGATGCCTTTAGAGTCATCACAGAAACTACTCCAGGATTAGTGTCTGATTACTTCAGAGGAAAACATCTGATGATCATTTACTTCTGCAGGATGATCCCATGATGCTTTCAAGATTTGGCTTGGTTACGGCAGATGGGTTCCTGATTACTTCAGTGGAAAGCATGTGATGTTCTTGTACTACTGCAAGATGATCTCATGATGATTTCAAGATTAGGCTGTATTACTCTAGGATAATCCTGTGAGTATTTCAGGATTGGCTGCATTATTACAGAATCATTTTGTGATTACTTCAGAGTGAGGCTGCAATACTCAAGGGTGATCCAAGTTAACTTTAGAATGGGACTGTATTAAGGCATGTGCTGGTTTTTGGTGGGTTCTCAAATTCAGAACAATAAATAAAGATGCCTTTAAATTCCGTGTTTAGCTTGCAACAGTTGCTTTTCTTTCTTTAACTACAAAGTTAAAGTATTTTTTTATAGGGAATTATGTGACAATGTATGATAATTTTTTCAATACATATCAACATTGAAATAACTGCAAATGAACAATATGCCTCTAGCAGTAAGGAAAGCAAAAATTACACTTTTATTGTAATTCAGAAGTGTACTGGAAAGAGATTTTAATACGATCAAAACAAATCAATACACTTACTTGCTGATGTATAGATGAAAAATATTATACATATGGTGATTTGCGTGCTACTTAGTAGTGGCCATTTCAATGGAAAATGTGTCTGTAAATGACAATGTACTCCCACACGACATTCCGATCGCGGGCGTGGTCATGACGGCTCCCGGCCGTTGTCAGCACACGAGCACTGTGACACATGACGGACGGGAGCCGTCACCAGACCCAAGGGGTTAAAGGAAGGAGGATTGCAAACGTTTGTTATTCTAAAAAAATGTGTTGTGGTTCGAAAAAGTTTGGTAACCACTGCTCTAAGATGATCTTGAGTGTTGTATGTTAAATAATGGAAAAACGAAAACCAATTTTAAGGAAAGGCAATTTTAAGGAAATAGAAATAAATTGAAAATTAGAGTAAACATTTTAAAAGAACGATAATTTTAAAGAAAAATTCAAAATTACATTAAACTTGTGGGAAGTTTAAGACAAGTAACTGTTTTTTGGGGTCAAGGATGGCTAATCATTAGGGGTACTGAGTTGTTTGTGATCAGGAATGGGTGGAGCTCATGCATAGCAAGGGGGTTAGAGTTTAGGGATGGGTGGAGTCTGTGGATGCTGAGGGGTTTCAAAGTTCACCGATGGGTAGAGGTTAGGTATTGTGAGTAACATTCAGGATTGGGTGGAGTTTAGGTTGTTTAAGGGTTTTAAGGATTCAAGGATGGGTGGAGTTTAGACGTAGAAATGGGTTTAGTGTTCAGGGAAGGGTAGAATGTAGGGATGGTAAGGGTTTTTTAGGGGTTGTGGATGAGTGATGTTTAAGAGCAGTGTTTTTGTTTTTTTAGGGTATAGGGATGGGTGAAGTTTGAGGGTGGTGAAGAGTAAACCAGAAAAGGCAGACTTGAATTCAATTCAGCTTACCACAGAAATGTATCCAGCCTTACCCTTGAGGTCTTCAGGATATGTTTAGGTTAGTCACCTTTCTGTGATCCTTTCTTGGTACCAAAACCACTTCTCTTTAAAAAATATTTGTACCCTCATGTAAGCCATCCCTTTTAGTACCCTTTCCTGTCACCAATCTCGGCCTATGCCTGTACTGCATCCACTCCTTCACCTATCCCTATTCTCAACAATCCCTATCATGCATCCCATGTCCTTTCCTCTCAACTGTACACTGGACCTCCTATCTGTCACATGTCTCCTTTCACCCCCTGCCAACCATCAGCTATATCATACCCTTTCCACCTATTCTCTGTTCTCACCTGTGGCCCATCCCCTAAATGCCCATTGTGCTATGCATTGAATTCACAGCTCTCTCCTATTTGATGGCATCTTTTACTCAAAAAAGCAGCATCAAATCGTTACTTCTCTCTGCTATAATTTACTTCTGTGACCCGTTCCAGCTACATTCTATTAACAGTTCTCCCACATCTATCCAGTGTCACTCATTTCCTGTTGACGTCTATCTATCAAACTGCCATGTTCTGCGACCAGTATTTTAATCCAGTATCCTCCAATCTCACCCTCTTCCAAGAATCATATATTCAAACTATCCATATCTGTCTTCTGTAATAATCCGCTATCACTGTCTGTTCTGTCACAATAATTAGGCTTTCCTAACAGCTTTCTCCCTTCTGTCGGCCCACCTTCTTTTCTTACATCAAGAAAATTACTCTGTTAGGTAAATGCTTATATAGATTTCTAATAATCTGCAGGCCACACATTGAAACTCCTCCAACACAAACTCAGTCTTCAAACCTTCTTAGACTGGTAAATGAAGTATGATGAAAGAGTGCAACAGTAACAAGCATTTGCAATGCAATAGGTCTCGTATTATTAAAGTTTGAGCTATTGGTGTTGCATTATTTAGCAATGCTAATAGCTCAAACTTTAATAATGCGAGACCTATTGCATTGCAAATGCTTGTTTTGTTATACCAGACATCTCATAAGTAGATGGCCAGACCTCAGAACTCAAACTTAGAACTCTTTATCGCACTTAATGTTATTATAGTCACTCCAGTAGGCAGTCACTTTGTGAGCCTAAAAAAGGTCTTCCTTAGATGGCTGTTGTGTTCTATGACGAGATGTAACACAGCGTATGCTGTGGCGCGCAACTGATAGCTATCATGGAAAGTATAGAAAACGTTGGGTATTTTAAAAGCGTCTGGCATTAGCAAATGAAAGATTAATCAGAGGGTTAGTCTTAACGGAACAAACACCAAAGTGTCATTAAACAACATCAAGCAATGCAATATCCTGGCATTAATTACACGGGAGAACCTAGTAGTATGGAAATATATATTTTTATATATATTGAGTAAATGTCAAAAGGAGTACAAACATTTGAAATCAATCAGCATAAAGTCATGGAAAGAAGTAAAATAAAATTAACCTACAGTACATGACTAAACAACTATTCCAATTAAATCATGGGCAACAAATCTCATAATGAGAATATGTATTGCTCTTGAGTGCCATAATCACTTAGGAATAGAGGATAAGGTTGACGTTTCGGTCTTTTTCGGCTGTAGACCATCAGACCAACTTCAGGACGAAAATTGAAGCTGAGAAAGAAGACTCCTATAGAAACATGATACAATATGTTTCCATTAAATTGTAAACAAATTGCATTACACAGAGATGCATCAAAAAACTAGGAAACCCGTGTACAAAACAAAAGACAAAAGTGATTACAAAATCACAAAGTGCAAATAACTAGTGCACGGTCTAAGTGAAAACATGGTCTAATTAATACACCAGCATCACCTGTTTGTGTTGACATGAGGAAAAATGTTCAAGATGTAAAAACAACACAATATAAAAACCAAAATGTGAAGCTCACAATTTAGGAACAGATATCATTATTTTTGGATTGAGGCCTCAACTCACAATAAAGGACATGATATTGTCATCCGTAATCAAAACATGATTGTGAAGTATATCATGTTTTTACATATTGAAAATGTGAATATGGATAGCCACTTTGATATTTGTGTTGCGAAATGATGCTTAATATGGATAATGTGATTTGTGGCTTTGAAAATGTATAACTGAGAAAGAGTAATGACTTTTATTACAGAAGATAGCTCACTATATAGTAAATTATTACACTAGGTGTTAAGTTATCTTGACAATTTCTCCCTTCTCCTTTTCTGTTTCTTTCTGACTCTCTGTTATTTCTCGTACATATCTAACAGCACGACACATTCATGGACTGACTAAGCCTTTGGAGAATAACGAAATACGTTGCTTTGTGAACCCTTTCGGATCCTGATTCCCGTCTGTGCGATACGATATGAGCTTGATTACATGGATCGTATTATGCATGTATTATAATGGTATACGGGCATCTCTATTTTGTATTATTAATTTTTCATTTCGGAGCCATATCTTAATTATTACTCTATATTTAGCGACTTTTCACAAGATGTCTACAATAACTTTCGAATCATCTTGGAGGATGTTATATTTGATCTGGTTGTGTTGATTGGAAGCAACTAAACGAAATGATACTTATTAAGTTGTAATACAGCTTTGTAGATCGAATACCCATATTGCTTTAGCTATATTCAAAGATGGCACTTAAATTGTATGGACCTTAATTATGTAGTCCTTTCTTTAATATCACGGACCGACGCCGGATATTTAAATTGGATATGGCGCGGTTTCGGCTTCTTATTATCATATCGACATAGCAGAGGAAGACGGGTGTACTCTCCCAAGTAAGATTGCTACTGGGGGGTTAAGAGGCTAGTAGTTTGCCTATGCGTTAATTTTGGTAATGATATCTTAAAGAGCCTATCAACTTTTGGCTCCAGACACTTAGGGTGGTGTATCTTGCTCCGTGTATCGGAACAGGGGGGCTCAGTCAATTTAAACGTGTAGTCTGTTGCTTGCCTGTACCTCTCTCACTAAATTGGGGAGGGGTTTAAGAAAGATGTGTAGATATTGAATATAGATGTTCTGTTTGCCTAAATTGGAAACCTACACAGGCCCGCATTATTTGTGTTCCTGTCACAACTTGTGAGGTGTAACAAATGTGTCGAGTTAGGGTTTGATATCTTTGCTGGATATACAGAGATACGATATTATAATCGCTTGATAAATGGTTTTTGGCTAATATGAGTATATTTTATGACAATTATTTTTTTATGAATGATACTCAATAAATGGGTACTTTGATACTAATTGTTCCCTCAACTTTGGCTGTATGTTTTTGATACGAATACACGCTATGGATAATGCGTTTATTTGCATTTAAGCAAATCCAAAATATTGGCGGAAATTGCCAAAGATTTTTGCCATTATTGCCTTCAGAGGAAGATCACAGTTATTGCAGAGTATCTTCCCGGTCGCAGCAATCTCAATGCGGACTGGAACTCGCGCCATCTTTGGGACTTCAGCGATTGGAGGCTGCATCCTTGCCTGTTTCGCTCTCTCTCCTGTGTTTGGGGCCGGTGTCAGATCGACCTGTTTGCGTCTCGCCTCAACACTCATCTTCCCCTATTTTACAGCTGGAGACCGGATCCGGAAGCTCTGGCCACGGATGCTTTTCTGCAGATGTGGTCATCGCTCCTGTGTTACGCCTTTCCCCCGTTTCTGATGATCCCCAGAGTCCTGGCTCGTACAAAGCTTTATCAGTCGGAGCTGATTATGATCACTCCTCTGTGGAGGGCTCAAGCTTGGTTCCCAGTTCTCCTGGAAATTAGTTGTGCAGTGCCGCTCCTTCTTCCCCGGCGGTGGAATCTCTTGCTGGACCCTCTAGACAATCCACATCCCCTGATCGTGTCAGGTCATCTTCTCCTGGTGGCGTGGCAAATTTCAGGAAACGCTAGCAAGTCCCAGGCCTTTCACGAGAAGCTACCAGATTTATCAGCGAGGCTTGGCCACCCAACACCCACAAACGTTATGCAGGGTCTTGGAAGCGATGGTGTGATTGGTGTGCTCAACAGGAGGTGGATCCCGCTTCGGCAGATTTCTCTCTGATTGTTAATTTTTTGGCTTCCATCGCCTCGTCCGGCCTGGCCTACCGAACGGTTAATAATTTCCGTTCCGCTATTTCAGCAGGTCATATCACTATTGATGGTAAACCGGCGGTGAACATCCTTTGATTTCAAAGTTACTTAAAGGTATTCGCTTAGTGAAACCACCTTGTCCGAAATAGGTGGCCCTTTGGGATGTTTCGATTGTTTTGCGGCTCCTGGAGGCCTGTATCAACAACAAGCGAGGGTCCCTGAGTACAATAATGCTAGGAGAGGGCGAGTTAGTGGACGACATGCTGCTGCATGAGGACCTTGTGAATTCGATCTAAGCCCCTGTCTACTCGGAAGGAACTTGTATCCATCGGGACCCCCGTGACCTTCTATGCAGCATTAGAGAGAGCAGTTTACGATCCGGGCTTAAGCCCCCGTGTATGCCCCGGAGGGAATACGTAAGATTGGGACCCCCGTGATCTATTCTGCTTTGCCAGAAGGAGGACCCTTATATTCTAGCACAGAGAATTGCTATTATATCCTACCCCACCTTTATTGAGTCAACGTTTTGGTCTACCGTGCTCGAGGGATCTAGTCCTGGAGGGCGTATTTTGCCTTTACATTGAGTTGGGTCTCTACCAGCTGCATTCCGGACGTGGTGAAGTGTTGCTTCGCTGTGGACCGCTTGAAAATATTACAAAGTTACATGTATTACTTTCGAGGAGACAGCCCTTGTCTATGTACCCGCACTTTGGACTGATTTTTTGAATATTGAGGAATTCTACGCCTTTGAAGAAATTGTTTATTTGTTCCTTGCGCCCTGACGAAGGATCTGTGGATACTTGTCCTTTCCGAAACGCACGTCGGCGTTCTTTGTTTTCATCTATTTTTGTCTTTGTTCTTTGTATTTTTGTACTATCATTTGTTATATTTGTATATGGTTTTGTTTTTGTATTTGGTGGTGTGGCTGCCTGTGAGGATGCTTGGTTGCTTGAGGTTGTTTGGGGGCTGCATGATATGTATTTTTTATTGAATTATATTGTATATATATTTTTATGCAAAAAGTTATGACTGATGGACAAAAAATAATAAAGTGATATATTTTTCTAATAATTGCTCTTGTGTGGGACAATGTTAATATAAAGAAATTGAAGGATATATTACCTATAGACGAATAATTTTCTAGGAGAGGTTTCCTTGTGTTTTGTTGGTGTTCCTGGAGGCCTGGCCTCCCAACTCTTCTTTATCCCGCAAACAACTTTCAGCGACATTGACTATGTTATTGTGTCTTGTCTCATGCAAACGCGTGTCTGATGTTCGGGCTCTGGACCTGGCAGGTCGCAGTTTTTCAGTGGAGGGTGTTACTTTTGTTATCTCCAGAGGATATAAAGTAATACATCTTCAGTTACCTATCCATCTTTCCCCAATAATCCCAAACTTTGTGTGGTACAATGTATCCAGGATTATGAGGTAAGTACTGCTCCTTTTCGTCAAGATATGCAAGGTCAATTGTTAATTGCATTACAGAAGCCTTTTAGTCATGTCACCCCAGCGACTTTGGCACTCAGGGTCAGATGGCTCATGAGTGAGGCTGGAATTGATATCTCCATTTTTGGTGCCCACTCTGTACGGAGGGCTGTAGCTTCTAAAGCTTTTTCTATGGGAGTGACTTTACTTGACGTCATGAAGACCGCTGATTGGTCGTCTGATTCTGTGTTTAAGACCTTTTATTAAAAACCTATTGCACATATTGCTTCTGTTGTGGTGGATCAGCTTTGAACAAGCATAATCGGAGTGTCAGGATTCGAACTGTCCAGTAAGCGCTGACCTAAATCACGCTATACCCGGAAGCACGCAGAAAAAACTACATTTCCCAGCATGCTTGGGACGCACATTGTACGTGCAACGAGAGTCGCGCAGCTGAGGGAACAAAGCTCTTTCTGGGGATTGCACCGCTGCCGATAATTCTTGTGGAGTTTCCTTGTTGGTTTGGAGCATCTCGAAGAGGCAGTAAGAGCTCTTTTGTTTCTAGCCTTCCCGCTGTACTTTGGTCCTGGAAGGAGTACGCTGTACTCCGATCATCGTTGGGTGCACGTTTGTTGTTTGGCGAGAAGCACGCCCTGCTTGCATCGGTGTTTTCCGGATTTAACTATTTGTTCAGTGAACTCTATCGGCTGAGCGAGTTCACGTTTCCCCGTTGGATGAGATTGGCATTCCGCCGTCTTGATGCAGGGAAACGCGGTGGTACAAATGAGTTTCCCCGTTGGAGGAGACATTGATTCCTAGTCTCTTGCGGGGAAGCTAATACTTTGTACGGTTCTGTATTGGGCATTCTGGGTTCAGAACAGTTCCCTGGATTTACCACGAAGCACATGGTATCTTGGCCATCCTAGCAGAGTCGCTGGGAACTTCTTGGATATCTGTGACATTGTCGTAGTACAGACATAGCTAAGATTCATTATCCATGTCTGCTGTTGATTTTTGATTTCTATCTGCAATCCTTTATATTTATCCTATTGCAGGAGAGAGGAGCATAAAGGTATCCTATCGGTGGGACCTTACTGACTACGGAATCATCAGAGACAGTTTTGGGTATGTTATAGAACCCAGCCCATTGTATATGTTGATAGAAATATAGTCTGTAGTTCCAATGTGTTCTTATGTTTACCATTACAGTTGGTAAACACCTGGTATCACCCTATTCTCTCCTTGCTTTGGAAGACAACAGTATTTTCCTTTACAGGTAGGAGAGTAGAATAAGAACGTTCCTATCAGGAGGGAGGGTCAAAGTTAGCCTTGTTATCCATAGATACTGATAGAGTGTTCCTTGTGTCTTCACAGCAGCGTCGTATTGGTAACTGGGGCATTCGGGCAATGCCGGAGGGGCCAGGGTCCGAGGTCCAGCTGAGGGCTGCTTTTATGCAGCCTGGGGGCCGATTTGGGCGGTGTCTCTGTTGTTCGACTATACCGCCAGCGGCCCAGTGGGTGTCTGAGTGGCCTTTCTGGATGAAGATGGGCACTCATTATCTCCCGTATAGCAGCAACAGGTAGAGGTGTCACCCCTTTTCTTTCGCTGGGCCTCCCATTAATGCAGGCATACTGAGTGGGGCAGGGGGCCTGAGCAAAAGTGGCCTCACTTGTTGTCAGGTGTGTTTCACTAGTGTAAACTGATGCATGCATTTTTTTTACCCCCCCTTCCCCTCTTTTTATGTAAAATTACGCTGAAAGCAGTGATTTGAGGGAAGGCATTATGCAAATGTGGGCTGATTTTTTTTTATGCGTGCCAGGGCCGATTTTTAATCCCAATCCAACCCTGCTTCACAGGTCTCCCTCCCTGCTGTTCCCATCCTTTCCTTCCCTCGCTTGACTATCCCGGTAGTCTGTGTATTCATACTTCAGACTCTGGGGCCGTCGAGAGGTGGACCCCTTATAGCATTGGTACAATCCCGAAGATTCTGGAAGGGCGAGCCTGACACGGAGCCTCCAGTCCTGAAATAGAATTCAAAATTTGCGAACACGGAGGCGAGGATTATCCCACCCATGTTTGTTCTGCTTTTGACATGTATTACCTTGTTATTGTTTATTGCTATTTGCATTTGACATCTTGGATGCATATTGTTCTTTGTTGTTACCCCCCCTGTTTTTTCTTTGACTATGCACCAGGCATGTGTATTACAGCTTTATATCTTTTTCAGGTTCAGAACCTAAATGAAGGCTTCTATCCAGTCTGGTTCGTCCTACCTGGTGATTACCTGCAACTCGGCGTTGTCTACATCTATGGTCATCTGGTTTCTTTTATCCTGATGGAGTTCTGCTGTTGCTGATTGTTCCCATGTTCGGTTCTTTTTATTGGACTGTTCCTTTTTTCGTTTGAACTGTTTAGTCACCGACAGAAAGAGGAGTTGGCATTCTCTATGGGACCTTTTATACTGGTGACTCTATGATCCATCATGTGATACCCCAGTATTCATGGGTATTTTAGTTTTTTGTTGTCTATACTGTTTTCTGATTGGCTGCTGAGCATTTCTATTAAAGAAATGAGAAATCATATTCCTCGCCTCCGTGTCCTTAATAGAATTGAAAATTCTTGTCACGTATGTTCGCAAATTTTGAATTGTTTTTCTCTGGGACCACCAGATGCATATTGCTAATGGGCTGCTATTTAACCGTCAGGAATGCTTTTATCTTTTTTAATGTTAATAAAGTAATCAGATACTCATTTTTACATCATCCTCAAGTCATCAGAAACAATCAGGTCTTGAGAAGTCATCAAAAACTCATTTTCATGTGATCCTCAAATTATCAGGTACATATTTCTAAACTCTGCTGATGACTTAAGGTGCTTGATGATGGAAAATTACTTCAATAGTAGTAGGATGGTCAACCAATGACTCTGGGGTGGCTTTTAAAGTGTTCCTGTTTGATAAGTAGCAGCACACATACGAGTCCCATACATATCGAGAGACCTGGCCGCAATAGAAATCAATTGAGAAAAATACATTCTCCTTACTATTTTATTATTATTATTTTTTAATCTCCCACTTACCTTTTCTAAAATGTTGGCATGTATGGATGCTGCGATCCTGCAGCAGCATACTTGCCAACTCCCATGCAGCAAGTAGACCAGATGCAGGCCGCAATAGAAATCAATGGGAGAAATACACTCTCCCGATTATTTTGTAAGATCTCCCACTTTTCTCTTCTAAAATGTTGGCATGTACATACAGATGCTCCATTTATAAACTCCCTACGATTAGGCAGTGTGGTGTTTGCATGTTTCTTTAATTGTGTATGGAATGGCACTATGTAATGGAATGTGGTGTAATGTATCCTGATGTTGGTTAGAATGTTATCTATTCATTCTGCTGTTACCTGCCTGATCTGCTTTATGCACCTTTTCTCTTTGTGAACTTGCTTGAATAAATATTCAACTACTTCCACTGCGTTGATTGCTCTTTGTATGAAGATCACTACAGTTTTGGCGCAGAGTTCGGGATACAGCATTTTTTTACCCGTACGAGTACCAGAGATTTCGTCAGATCATTGGCAAATTCAGTCTTAAATCGTGAGTACCTGAAGATTGAGAACGAGTCTACGAGGATTTCACTATTCAGTGCTGTGCTCTAGTTATAAACGCTGTGGATTGAGTGTTCAGTCAAACAAAAACTGTTTACCAGTAACCTCCGTGTGTGTATTTTACCCTTTGACCGTGAACGAAAAAGGCAAAAGGATTGTCTGCGTCGTTAAAAGGACTATTACCTGTGCAGTGTAGAGTCGTGACTGAAATTTTGGACGAAAATGGTATCGTCTTATTCAACCTACAAGCTGTGTTTGTTTTAAAAAAGAACTGAGCGCTGCAACGCTTACCGAATTTGAATCCGGCCGCGCTCACACTTCGAATCACGCACCGGCAACGCTGTTGAAATACTGAGGTCAAGGCGAGCTGAGATTAAGTCACGCATGCGCCTGTGATGTCAATACATCTACGTCTTCGCGCTCAAGTTAAGCGGCCATTTTAAGGTTGTCGTGGCAGCTACGGAGGCGAAGAGCTTGGTTACTTGGTATTTATATTTATTCTTCATTTGCTTCACGGTGGACTGCTAATAATGAACCTCTTGTTCAAGGTATTTACTTCTAAGTTTTTTTTTTGGGTGAAAACAATATTTTTTTTTACCTAAAAAAGAAAGGTTATTTTGGTGCATGCAGCAGAGACTCTGTTCTCGAAGTCTATTTTCGTTAGTTTGATTTTTCTGGAAGTATTTCTTGTCATACATTCAGAGGATGTCAGTGGAAGCAACGTCTACAAGGTCCAGTTCTACAGGGGACACCAACCCAACCAGAGACGTCCATCTTTCAAATTTACAGATTAATTCGCCAAAAGAGTTTTTATCAATCCCAGGAGAACCAGTGGTATCATGGTTGGACTGGAAAGAGTACTTTTTAAACTACATAGCGAACCTGGCGGATGTGAATGGTGTTTTTTCTCCTGAAAGAAAAAAGTGAGAATGCTTTTATACTCTTTGGTACCGGAGGGGTTACGTATTTTCAATGAGATGCACAAACAGGGTGCTGAGGGAGATTTGGATGTTTTTAAAGCAGCAATTGTAGATCTCGATGACCATTTCTCTCCCTCAGTGTGCATTGCTGTTACCAGACATTCTTTCTTCCACAGGAAACCAGTGGTCGAAGTGGGGAAAGAAAAGTAGGGGAACTGTGGGCGGAGAATCAGGGGGCGGGAATAACCGAAGATTGAATCAGTGGGCGGAGTCAGGGGCGTGGCTATAAATAGCAAAACATACCAATTTTTAGTACGTTTAGCATTTCACTGACCAGTTACAGCTTAGAACGTTATTTAATTAAAACAATGGATAAACATGTTTGAGGTTTAATTCAGGAAAAAGCAAACAGTCATAGGGAATACAGGTTTATGTAAAGGGTGTGAAATATAAGCAGGAACAACATGTTACCTTAATGCTTTTACTCAATGTTCAGAAATCTATGATTATTTTTTGTCTCAAACATTGAGGTCATGAATACAGGGCTCCTCCCGTACACATGTGTTAAGCAGGGCTCAGAAGAGAAAGGGACTCTTCAGGAGAATCCAGACTCACGTAAACCCACAAAGGCTCCTTCATATTCATGCCGCCAGCTAGCTGCTCAATCATAAAATAGCAAAAAGAACAACTGGATGCAGAACAATTTCATAAATTCACCCCAGTACAGAGATCTGGGCCTAAATCCATTGTTTCTTTGCTCACCATGCCATTACAGTTTGGACCCAGCCATATGCAAATCAGTCTAGATTCTGCGCCCAATGGGAACAGTCCTGCCCCCTCCCTTCTCCTGCCCCCGTCACCGCTCCTGCCCCCGTCACTTCTCCTGCCCCCGTCACTTCTCCTGCCCCCGTCACTTCTCCTGTCCCCGTCACTTCTCCTGTCCCCGTCACTTCTCCTGTCCCCCTCCCTTCTCCTGCCCCCATCACCGCTCTGGCCCCTCACTTCTCCTGTCCCCGTCACTTCTTCTGTCCCCGTCACTTCTCCTGTCCCCGTCACTTCTCCTGTCCCCCTCCCTTCTCCTGCCCCCATCACCGCTCCAGCCCCTCACTTCTCCTGTCCCCGTCACTTCTTCTGTCCCCGTCACTTCTTCTGTCCCCGTCACTTCTCCTGTCCCCGTCACTTCTCCTGTCCCCCTCACTTCTCCTGTCCCCTTCACTTCTCCTTCTCCCTTCACTTCTCCTTCTCCTGTCCCGTCACTTCTCCTTTTCCTGTCCCGTCACTTCTCCTTCTCCTGGTCCCTTCACTTCTCCTGTCCCTTGACTTCTCCTTTCCCCGTCACTTCTCCTGCCCCGTCACTTCTCCTGCCCCGTCATTTCTCCTGTCCCGTCACTTCTCCTGTCTCGTCACTTCTCCTGTCCCGTCACTTCTCCTGTCCCGTCACTTCTCCATCTCCTGTCCCGTCACTTCTCTATCTCCTGTCCCGTCACTTCTTCTTCTCCTGTCCCGTCACTTCTCCTTCTCCTGTCCCGTCACTTCTCCTTCTCCTGTGCCGTCACTTCTCCTTCTCCTGCCCCGTCACTTCTCCTGCCCTGTCACTTCTCCTGCCCCGTCACTTCTCCTGTCCCTTCACTTCTCCTTTCCCCGTCACTGCTCCTTTCCCCGTCACTGCTCCTGCCCCGTCACTTCTCCTGCCCCGTCATTTCTCCTGTCCCGTCACTTCTCCTGTCCTGTCACTTCTCCTGTCCCGTCACTTCTCCTGTCCCGTCACTTCTCCTGTCCCGTCACTTCTCCTGTCCCGTCACTTCTCCTGTCCCGTCACTTCTCCATCTCCTGTCCCGTCACTTCTCCTTCTCCTGTCCCGTCACTTCTCCTTCTCCTGTCCCGTCACTTCTCCTTCTCCTGTCCCGTCACTTCTCCTTCTCCTGTCCCGTCACTTCTCCTGTCCCTTCACTTCTCCTGTCCCTTCACTTCTCCTGTCCCTTCACTTCTCCGGTCCCCATCACTTCTCCTGCCCCGTCACTTCTCCTGCCCCGTCACTTCTCCTGCCCCGTCACTTCTCCTGTCCCGTCACTTCTCCTGCCCCGTCACTTCTCCTGCCCCTGTCACTTCTCCTGCCCCTGTCACTTCTCCTGCCCCTGTCACTTCTCCTGTCCCGTCACTTCTCCTGTCCCGTCACTTCTCCTGTCCCGTCACTTCTGTCCCGTCACTTCTCCATCTCCTGTCCCGTCACTTCTCCTTCTCCTGTCCCTTCACTTTTACTGTCCCTTCACTTCTCCTGTCCCTTCACTTCTCCTGTCCCTTCACTTCTCCTGTCCCTTCACTTCTGCCCCGTTCACTGTTCCTGCCGCTGTCACTTCTCCTTCTCCTGTCCCCGTCACTTCTCCTTCCCCTGTCCCTTCACTTCTCCTTCTCCTGTCCCTTCACTTCTCCTGTCCCTTCACTTCTCCTGTCCCTTCACTTCTGCCCCGTTCACTGTTCCTGCCGCTGTCACTTCTCCTTCTCCTGTCCCCGTCACTTCTCCTTCCCCTGTCCCTTCACTTCTCCTTCTCCTGTCCCGTCACTTCTCCTTCTCCTGTCCCGTCACTTCTCCTGTCCCCGTCACTTCTTCAAGTGGAAGATGGGAACATTTACTTATTTTGCTTGGTGTGCATCAGAGGTTTACTGCAAAATGGGGGGCATTCTAATTTTCTGACTACTCCCTTGGTTGGATGGAGCAGTGGAGGCCTCTCTTTTAGGGAGTGCAAAGCACACTCACATCACGTGCTGCTTGCCATTATAAGTGTAGTTCAAAGTTTGGGGCATTTTGATTTTCTGGCTTCTCCACTGAGCAGAGCCTCACACCTTAAAGGCCACAGGATCGCAGAGGAGGGCTTAAGATCACGTTGTCCTCCAGTTAAAGGGGTCTGGTAGTTTAAAGGAAAACCCCGTTCTCTTTATCAAGACCTGTATTTCGAACAATCCCCAACAATAGGCATCCCACGATGTTCCCTTGTTCAATTACGTCTGCTGGGTGTTGAGACTAATGTAATATTCGCCGGATTTCCCCTTTAATACATCACGTACCGAGCAGCAAAACACACTTATAAAAACACAGCTTAGAGCACTAAGCAAAATATATATTCCATAAAACGTATTAGAAGAAGCAAGCACCTTCGGGCACGCCTTTGACAGCCACAAGTGTTTTTACAAGTATACTGTCTATAAAAAATAGCTTGATCGGATGTAATGCTTTTCCTCGCCTCCTCCGCGTCGTGGACGTCAGGGTTCTGTTTTCCAAACAGCAGATTACACTGTCCACAGTGCACCTCTCACGCCCCAGCGGGATTGTTTTAAAGTTTTGATTACACATTTGTGGACCCATCTCGTATATTTGTTGCACAACGAGCCATGGCCTGCACCCAGATACCGGAGACACCTCATGCAGATCTCGCTGGCATATGCTGCAGGCAGCGGGTGGGCGCATTGTCATTCCAAAGGGGATAATCAGCCTCAATCGGAATGACAATGGGCCGCCCTCGGTCTGTGCGAGCTCAGGGAGGGGCTGCTGCAGCCCCTGGAGGTCAACAGAGAAGTGCGAGCAGCCCCTGGAAGCTGAAAAAAAAGTTCTTGTTTTTAGTAGGACTATTCTCTCCGTCCCGGGATGCTTATTTCAAAGAAAGAAGTAGGGGAACGGGCTGAAATTATTTTTAGAAGTAGGGGCACGCCGTGCCCACCGATCCCCCTCCACTTCTACCGCTGCAGGAAACAACAAAAACATGAATCCATTGAGGAATATGTTTCTAGTTTGAAGAAATTGGCTGCAAAATGTAAATTTGCACAATTGCATGACGAGCTAATTTGGGACCAAATAGTGATGTATACTAAGAATAGAACTCTGCAAGAGAAGTTGTGGGTGGAGGGTGAAGGATGTTTGAAAGATATCATAGCTTTGGTAAAGAAAGCAGAACTTTCGGAACGTTGTGCTAAGGTCACCCTTTCCCAAGGCAAAAACAGTTCTGATGAAATTGTTGGGAAGGTTGTATAGAAGAAGGGTTCCTACACTAGTTACAAAAAAATTGAAAAGAAGAAACCTAATGGGGTTTTTTTTTTTTTTTTTTTTTTTTCGGTATGCGCAGTACACAGCGTCTGCCTACAACCCAAAAGGGCCGGCCGCTATGACAGTTAACGTCTTAATATTACATCTTGGAGCAGTACAGTCAGCACGGAAATCAGCAACTTATCAGTGTTCAAGTGCATATAACAGGAAAAGCAAAAGGATGAAATAGGTTTCATTTTAAAAAATGTTGGTGAAAAACATCTAACTAAACAAACCACACACACACATGGCAAAGAACGATTCCAGGGGCTCAAGTAGAGAGGGCAAGGGAATTAATCTCTAAAGAATAGTGTGACATATGTCCAGGGACGGGGGAGTGGTGAACAGATCGATGCATAAAATTTACCATAGAAAAACATCCGGAACGTCAACTACGGGGACAATGTGACATCAGTGGTGTAGTCAAATGGAGGAGTGCAAATATTTCCACGATATGCATTCCACTGGGACCAAATCCTGCCCCATTTCTTAGGACCGCCCGAGCTACATAGACCGTCTTCTCCCTGAACATGCACCAGTCCATGTTCTCCTTCCAAGCAGTTATCACAGGTGGCCTATGGGAACCCCAGAGTTGAGCAATATCCCTCTTGGCAACCATGTTACCAAGAGTAATCCAGAAAGTGTGAGCGGCAGTACAGTCTGTGGGCTCCCAGACGTTGAGCAGGCACCGTCTGGCCTCAGGCAAGAGAGAGACAACGGTGACCCTTTCCATAATTGCATACACTTTAGACCAAAAAGGACATTCCCAAATAATATGTAGAAAGGTACCACTCATGCCACAGCCACACTTACACAGCCCATCAATCGAGTAACCCATCTGCACCAGTCGCGTCCCAGTCATATATACTCGGTGAAGGATCTTCAGCTGCACAAAACGAAGGCGAGCTGGGATGGCCACCTCCTTGGGGGAGGAGACGGCCATCTGCCAATCCTCGTCATCGAGTTCCAAGCCATCTGCGGTCCACGAAGCCCTGAGTTGCACAAGGAGATCCGCCCTGTTATTAATAAGCTTTTTATAGATCAGAGAGATTGTACTGTCTGGCACATGGCCATCTAGAATCCGATCCTCAAGCGGCGACGGCTGGGGAATCTCCGTCCCCAGAGGGAAAACAGAAATCAAGGCGTGCCGCACCTGAAGGTAACGAAAGTGCTCCTTGTCACCAAGTTCATATTCCACCTTAAGAGCCTCAAAGGGCTTAACAGTGCCCTTGGACCAGAGATCCTCCACCTTGCTGATACCAATCGTGTCCCATTTATCAAACCCTTTCGTTCTCCACAAGCTACCCAATCTGTCAGTCATACAATGGCGTCATTCACGTCAACCTGTCGCCCCATCCCGTAGCAACATTCGCATCCCTCCACACACGCACAGCACATTTCGTGGGTCCAGTCAGGGCGCGGAATGGCTCCTTGGAATACAATGCCCTATTGAAATTCCCACCCGGCAGGAGAAGCTTGTCCATCGCAAAAGCAGGAGCAGGACCAGGGGAATAAGTTACATGGTTAACCGCGCTCAACTGGGAAGCCCAGTAGTAGCGCCTGATGCCCGGGAGGGCAATGCCGCCATCGTACCACGGCAAAGTGAGTTTGGTTAAGGAGATACGCGCTCGCCCATCCCAGATCAATTGTCTCTGAAGGCTCTCAACCTCACGGAAATACCCGGAGGGTATAGGATCGAAGAAGTTTTGCAGTGCGTACAAGAATCTAGCGAGCGACATCATCTTAAAAAGAGCCGCACGCCCCAATGGGGATAGGGGCAGGCGGCGCCACCGCTGGACGTCCAGTTTAAGATGCCGGAGAGGAGCATACAAGTTGCGATCATAACGGACGGAGGAGTCCAAGGAGACATGAATCCCCAGGTACTTGAAACCAGTCTCAACCACCTGGATCGGGAATCTACGAGGCAACGGAGGGAGCTCCCCTGCCAGAACATAAACACGGGATTTAGTCCAGTTGATGACGAGACCCGAATTCTTCCCGAAGGAGGTGAGGACGTCAAAAAGCACATTGAGTGACTTCTGGGGTGAGGTGAAGTAAAGGAGAATGTCATCGGCGTATAGCGAGACACGATCTTCAAGATCAGGGGCCCACCGTATGCCCCTAATCGAGGGCTCCCATCGAAGCCACTCTGCCAACGGCTCCAGCGCTAGGGCGAAAAGCAAGGGAGAGAGCGGACAACCCTGCCGGGTGCCACGCCCAAGTGGAAACGAACCAGACACCCTGCCGTTTACCACCACCTGGGCCAATGGTTGTGCGTAAAGGAGTTTTACCCAGGCAATAAAATTGGGGCCGAAACCGAACTTCGAGAGAGCCGCCCAGACATAAGACCACTCGATGGTGTCAAAAGCCATGGTGGCATCAAGAGAAGCCAAGAAGGCGGGTTCAGTCAGCGTCGCAGCTCTCGCGAGAACTCCATGAAGCCTCCGAAGATTAAGTGCAGTGTTACGATGCGGGATAAAACCGGATTGATCCGGATAAATCAGGTCGCAGATGACCGTTAGCAAACGAGTAGCAAGCACTTTAGCCAGTATCTTAGGTTCCGCATTAAGCAAAGAAATGGGGCGATAGGAGGTACATCGGTCACGGGGTTTACCGTCCTTGTGTATGACAACAATAGTGGCCAAGCGCTGATCAAGGGGAAGGAGGCCAATTTCGAAGGCCTCCATGAACATATTTCGCAAGTATGCCGCCATCTTTTCAGGACACAACTTGTAGAGCTCGATGGGCAGACCGTTGGGCCCCATAGCCTTACCAGATCGAAGGGATCGTATAGCAGTAGCGACCTCATCCACAGTTATAGGCGCATCCATAATAGACCTGTCCTCATCCGAGATACAGGGTAGCGCAATATCACGCAAGAGCAAACGGGAGTCACACTCATCTCTATCGCTTACCGATCGGTAAACCGTCTGGAAGTGATCCACAAAGCAATCCACAATCCCACCTGTGTCATACACGCACTCACCATTCAGCCGTTCAATCACCGGCACCACACGGCTCGCTTTCTCAGATTTATCTAACCATGCCAGAAGCTTACTCGTCTTATCACCCACATCATACAGTCTGCCCAACTGGTTCCAATGCATGACTTTGGCAGCGTCTATCACCAGGGCTCTATAGTCCGCCTGCTTCAGCGTCAAGGAGTGTAAGACTGCAGGAGTATCATTGCCACCCAATTCACTTTCAAGCGAAGTAATTTCATCCTCGAGGCGCACTAAGTCCTCCTGCTTAGTCTTCTTATTGGCAGCAATCAGGGACAATGCAGAACCCCGTATAACCGTTTTAAAGGCCTCCCACAAGGATACAGATGAAGAAACAGACCCCACATTTTCGTTAAAATAACAATCAATAGCCTTGATAAGCTCGGAGCGCATCTTAGGATTTCGTAGGTTCCAAGGGTGAATAGGGGCGACCCTGCTCTCGCTGCACAAACCCACCGAGATCCCGAGCAACAAGGGTGAATGATCAGAAATACCCCTAGGAAGATGGCGGATTTCACGCACCGAAGTGTAGGCGGACAGCATTAAAAAGTAGTCAATCCTAGAGAGGCTACCGTGTGCTCCAGAGTGGAACGTATACTGCAAATGCGAAGGGTGTAGCATCCGCCAAACATCTACCAATCCAAAGGTCTCCAGCAGTTCAGAAAGCCATAGCTGAGAAGCCGGCAAGACCCTGGGGGGAAATCGGTCACAATCACCAGAGACCACCAAGTTAAAATCCCCACCCAGTACAAGGAGACCGTCTGGGAGCTCTAGCAGAGTCCGTCCCAGGTCGGCATAGGTGGTAGCTTGAAGACCCGGGGGAACGTAAATACTGACAATTGTGAGCACCTTCCCCTCCCACCGCCCGCAGACAGCAGCGTATCGACCCCTATCGTCGAGTGTGACTTCATCTATTTCAAGGGGCAGGGAGGATTCAATCATTATGCCGACCCCTCTAGAGCCAGAGGTGAATCCAGCATGAGCTACCAATCTATAGCCGCGTCTATCCAGGGCCCTGTACGCATTCCCTATCAGATGTGTCTCTTGTAACAGGACAATGTCAGGGAAGTGACGTCTAAGAAACTGAAGAACAAAGCCACGTTTAATCTTATCACCCAGACCATTAACGTTCCAAGACAACAATTTTAAATCACCACCCCCCATCCCAACAAAGCACCAAAACCCTCCCCTTCCGGAGCCCAAGAGCAGTAGGATAACAGCAATACTTATTGTGCCATGTGAAAGGAACAAATACAAAAACAAAAACAGACCCCCCCGCCCCCCAACAACTTCCCGTTACAACACCCCCACCCTGCACCCCTGCGTACGACTAAAAAGCCACCCCAATCTGCAGTGTGCCTGTCGCCCCTTCATAATACACTACACAAAGAACCCCAGAGGAGGAAAAGAGACTACCCCACCCCGAACCACCCTCGGGCCTAAACCACCGATTTAAGAAGCAATGGCAAAACTCAGCCAGTAAATACGAACTAGCAACCAGACATCAAGAACCAAAATGTCACTCCTGTGCCGATGCACCCCCGTCCGCTCCACCAGGGCCTCCGCTCCCATCGCCCGTCTTCGACAGCGAGTCGAGCCAGTCGCCAGCACAGTCCGGTCGATCGAAAAAGAAAGTACGTTCTTGGTACTCGACTCGCAGTCCAGCCGGAAACAGCATCGCATACTTGAGTCCCAAGTCCCGCAAGCGCCGTTTCACTCCCTGGAACCCCATCCTTTGCCGCTGGACTTGAGGAGTGAAGTCCGGATATATGGAGACTGAACTGTTCTCATACTTCAATGAGCCATGCCTACGCGAGGCCTGGAGGATAGCGTCTCGATCCCGAAAGTGGAAGAGCCTTGCGATTATAGGCCTCGGGGGAGCCTCCGGTTTAGTCTGTCCACCCGGGAAACGATACGCACGCTCAACCGCGAAGAATTTGCTGAGTCCAGCGGGAGCAAGATGGGTGACGATCAGATCCTCCACTAGCAAGTCAACAGTGGTGGCGCCGTGGTTCTCAGGCAGACCCACCAAACGAATGTTGTTACGCCGGGCCCTATTTTCATACTCGTCCAGACGTCTGGCCATCATATCATGCGATGATCGCAGGTTACCAATCTCCGACTGTGCATCCGCCATATCAGTGACGAGACTGGAGGCCTTCAGGTCCAAGGCCTTGACCCTCTCATTGGTCTTAGCCAAGTCCTCTCTAATAAGTGTGACATCAACGGCCACCGTGTCGATCTTGGACACAATAGCTTCATATTGTAGCCCCATATCAGCCTTCATCCCAGTGATGGCGCGCATTAGGTCCTGGAGCGAGACCTCTGATGACGCCATAAGGTCCGTCCTCGGGTCTTCAAGACTACGGCCAGCACCACCGGGGGAACCCTTCGGTTGCGTGTATCGATCCATAACATTAGTTTGGACGGGTCCCCCACGGGTCGGCATCTTCGTCTTGCGCTTCTCGACTTCAGGTTTGGTCGCCATATTGGAAGCCGCGCCCCGAAGGGACCCGCTGGTCCTGGTGTAAATGGCAAATGTCGTCGAGTTGCCAACGCGAAATTTCAGTTCAAAATCGTAGAATGTGAGACTAGTGATATGGCAGGAAAGCACAGCGGGCCAAGGCCACCGCAGCCCGAAAGCCGGATCACTCTCAGAACAGTCAATTAGGAGGCCGAGGAGAAATCGAAACTGAAAGTAACAATGTCACCGGTGGGAAGGATGCCCCTTCGCCGCTGTTGTTGACTTACTCCTCGGCCAGCCAGAGCAGCAGAGACCCCGGTCCCGTTCGGGGGCAGGCCAGAAAGTTGAAGACGATGTAAAAATGGATCCCGAAGTCCGATCTCAGTTCTTGAAAGTATATTAGGATCAGCAAGAGTAGATCTTCAAAAGCCCATATTAAAAATCAGGATATTTCAAGGATATTTGCGAGAGGGCGGCGCGGGTCGCGGGAGCCCTCTGCTTACGCGACCATCTTGGATGCCCGCGTAGCTCCTCCTCCAAACCTAATGGTTTTGAGAGGAAAAAGTTTGAGGGTAAGGAACAGAAATCTTCAAAAAAATGTAGTTATGTTATGTTAAAAATGCTCTTTTATAGCGCACGATACAGAAAAGGGGGTGGTGATGAACAGAGTGTCTGAATTAAGCAGACCACTCTTACCCAGTCAAGAGATCAAGGTTTAATCCATCACCGTTTTTTAGCTCACTGCATCACCCCAGTTCAGCACCTGGCCATATGCAAATTAGCCTGACCCCCGTGCCTCATGGGAACAGGGCAGACCAAACTACCAAGCCAATTCTTCACTGGTAAGGAGACAAGCTTCCGGGGACCGGTTTCTGGCATTTCAGCCGTCGTCGTCCCGGCTTGCTTGAATCCTGGTGGTGCAGTGAGCAAGGGACTCATGTCTGAGTATACCCTGCCACACCTGTAGTGGCCAAAAACGATACAGAAAAGGGGGTGGTGATGAACAGAGTGTCTGAATTAAGCAGACCACTCTTACCCAGTCAAGAGATCAGGGCTTAATCCATCACCGTTTTTTAGCTCACTGCATCACCCCAGTTCAGAACCTGGCCATATGCAAATTAGCCTGACCCCGTGCCTCATGGGAACAGGGCAGACCAAACTACCAAGCCAATTCTTCACTGGTAAGGAGACAAGCTTCCGGGGACCGGTTTCTGGCATTTCAGCCGTCGTCGGCCCGGTTTGCTTGAATCCTGGTGGTGCTGTGAGCAAGGGACTCATGTCTGAGTATACCCTGCCACACCTGTAGTGGCCAAAAACGATACAGAAAAGGGGGTGGTGATGAACAGAGTGTCTGAATTAAGCAGACCACTCTTACCCAGTCAAGAGATCAGGGCTTAATCCATCACCGTTTTTTAGCTCACTGCATCACCCCAGTTCAGAACCTGGCCATATGCAAATTAGCCTGACTCCGTGCCTCATGGGAACAGGGCAGACCAAACTACCAAGCCAATTCTTCACTGGTAAGGAGACAAGCTTCCGGGGAGCTAAAAACCGGTGATGGATCAAGCCCTGATCTTTGGAATGGGTAGGAGTGTTCTGCTTAATTCAGATACTCTGTCCATCACCACCCCCTTTTCTGAATCGTTTTGTCCACCATAAGCGTGGAAGGGTATACTCAGATGTGAGTCCCTTGCTCACTGCACCATCAGGATTCAAGCAAGCCGGGCCGAAGACGGCTGAAATGCCAGAAACCGGTCCCCGGAAGCTTGTTTCCTTCCCAGTATAAGAATTGGCTTGGTAGTTTGGTCTGCCCTGTTCCCATGATGCACTGGGCCAGGGACAGACTAATTTGCATGTAGCCAGGTTCTGAGCTGGGATGGTGCAGTGAGCTAAAAAACGGTGATGGATCAAGCCCTGATCTTTGGACTGGGTAGGAGTGTTCTGCTTAATTCAGATACTCTGTCCATCACCACCCCCTTTTCTGAATCGTTTTGTCCACCATAAGCGTGGAAGGGTATACTCAGATGTGAGTCCCTTGCTCACTGCACCATCAGGATTCAAGCAAGCCGGGCCGAAGACGGCTGAAATGCCAGAAACCGGTCCCCGGAAGCTTGTTTCCTTCCCAGTATAAGAATTGGCTTGGTAGTTTGGTCTGCCTTGTTCCCGTGATGCACTGGGCCAGGGACAGACTAATTTGCATGTAGCCAGGTTCTGAGCTGGGATGGTGCAGTGAGCTAAAAAACGGTGATGGATCAAGCCATGATCTTTGGACTGGGTAGGAGTGTTCTGCTTAATTCAGATACTCTGTCCATTACCACCCCCTTTTCTGAATCGTTTTGTCCACCATAAGCGTGGAAGGGTATACTCAGATGTGAGTCCCTTGCTCACTGCACCATCAGGATTCAAGCAAGCCGGGCCGAAGACGGCTGAAATGCCAGAAACCGGTCCCCGGAAGCTTGTTTCCTTCCCAGGATAAGAATTGGCTTGGTAGTTTGGTCTGCCCTGTTCCCATGATGCACTGGGCCAGGGACAGACTAATTTGCATGTTGCCAGGTTCTGAGCTGGGATGGTGCAGTGAACTAAAAAACGGTGATGGATCAAGCCCTGATCTTTGGACTGGGTAGGAGTGTTCTGCTTAATTCAGATACTCTGTCCATCACCACCCCCTTTTCTGAATCTTTTATAGCGCACGGCTACTTCCTGGGAGTGTCCCGGCGCTTTGGCAAAGAGCCCTAGGAAGAAGAGAAACATAACACGGCAGAATGGAAGAAAGCAGGAGAGAAGTTACTGAGCAAAAAGCCAGGTTTTAAGTCCTTTTCTAAAGGAGAGCAGGTCATCAGCTTTCCTAAGCAGGACAGGCAAATCACTCCAGCCTTGAGGCGCTAGAAAACGAAAGGAGCGTCCTCCGATTCTAGCGAGGCGAATAGAGGGAATCAAAGCTTTAGACAAAGAAGCGGAACGTAGCGTCCTGCGGGGCACATAAGAAGCCAGGCGCTTCTGAAGATATTTGGGGCCTATCTGATGAAGGGCCTTGAAGGCAAAAGTAAGCGCCTTAAAAGCGATCCTTTTGGCGACTGGGAGCCAGTGCAATTTTTTTAGCAACTCTGTGGCTCCAGCTCTGCGCTGGAGACCAAAGTTGGCTCTGGCCGCAGAATTTTGCACAATCTGCAGTCGAGCCAAAAGATATTTCGGCAGGCCAAGATAGAGGACATTTGCATAGTCCAGACGCGAACCTATCAAGGCCTGCACGATGATCTTTCTATGCTTCAGCGACAGCAGCGGAAAAAATTTCCGCAGCATCTTCAGGAGGCCGAAGCATTTACCAGTCAGCCCAATGATCTGGGGACCAAAGGCGAGGCCATCATCTATCACAAAGCCCAGCTTTTTAGCTTTGGGAGAGGCGGCATCCGGTGGAAACATATCTAAAGGCCACTAGGCCTTCCAACCAGGATCAGAAGGGCATCCGAAAAAAAGCAATTCCGATTTATTGGAATTGCATTTTAGGCTGTGTCGCTGGAACCAAGCAAATACAGCTCCCAAGCAGTCTCTAATCCGAGGACCGTCGAAATCCTTGCCCTTATCAAATGTAAAGAGCAACTGGGTGTCATCAGCATAGGTTATGATCTGGGCACCGAAAGATTCCGCAACCGCCGCCAGAGGGGCCATATAGATGTTAAATAGCGTAGGGCTTAAGATGGAACCCTGCGGCACCCCCACCTCCAGCGGCAGCATTTCAGCGGAAAACGGAGGTGCCCAGACCACTTGCCGGCGGCCGGTCAGAAATGACTTGAACCAATTCAACACCGTCCCTCGAAAACCGATCTCCTGGAGTCTTAAAAGGAGACCTTCATGGGGGACGGTGTCGAAAGCCGCCGACAGATCCAGCATAACCAAAATATCCTTCTCTCCAGTATCCAAAACCTCCCTGATGGCATCGGTGACCTCGAGAAGAGCGGTCTCAGGACTAAGATTCATGCGAAAGCCCGATTGAGAGTCATGTAGAATGCTATTACTCTCAATGAAGTTGGAAATGGAGCCATGCACGTGCTTCTCGGTCACCTTTGCCAGAGCAGGGAGGAGAAATGAGCCTGTAGTTAGCATGGATAAGAGGATCAAGGTTAGTCTTCTTGATCAGTGGAAGAATCAATGCATGCTTCCACGCTTGAGGGACGACACCCGTTCTCAGCGAAGCCTTAAGCAGAGGATTAAGCAACGCATTTAAAGCCGGCGTTACAGATGTGGGAGTTACTCACACTCTGCTACTTATGAGAGGTGTCCTGCCAAGACTGCAAAGTGTTTGGAATGTGGTCTGGTTGGTCATTTTTTAAGAGTTTGCAATTGCAAGTCTAAGCAGAAATCAAAAGGCTCTAAGGTAACATATGTGCAGGAAGATAGCGAATGCAATTCCTCCTCATCGGCTGAGGAGACACAGATTAATATCATTCAAAACAAGAAGGTGGGTCTGAACCTCACAGGTTCTTCTTCTTCCAAACCTTTGTGTTTTGTTTCGGTGGGTGGTATTGTTGTTCAGTTGGCTGCTGATTCAGGTTCCCCGTTCACGATAGTTGCACAAGATGTTTGGAAGAATCAATTTATCGACAAGCTTGGGGCTTGGCTAGAACCCAATGATATTTCCGCAGAAAGCTATACTGGGAATGATATTGATTTCTTGGGGTTTAGGACTTTGATTTTCCGTTTTAAAGAAAGAGAAGCTACTTGTAAACTGTACATTTCCAAAGTAGGTCCATCAGTGTTAGGGTGGAAATACCAAAAATTACTGAATATCATTCTTGACCCTAACAGCAAGGAGCAAGTTTTAGTGTCTTGTGAATCGGAGGACACCAAGAAGTGGGTATTGAAGGAGTTTCCGGAGGTGTTTACAAGCCATATGGGAAGGTTGAAGGGCTTCACTCACCAGATTCATTTAAAGGAAGGTGCTATCCCTAGAATACATAAGGCCAGGAACATACCTTTCATAATCCGAGATGAAGTTAAGGGAGAGTTAGATAAGATGTTAGCAAACAAGGTCATAGAGCCAGTGGAAGCGGCGGAATGGGTTTCTCCATTGGTCGTTGCCCGGAAATCCAATGGCAAGGCTCGTTTGTGTGTCGACTTAAGATATCTTGATAATAATATTTTAGTTGACCAATTTCCGCTCCCTAGAATAGACAAAATGTTCTCCTTAACAAGAAATGCCAAATGGTTCTCCACGCTGGATCTGTCAGCCGCATATCATCGGGTAGTGCTGGACAAGAACTGTAGATACCTCACTTCTTTCTGCACACCTTTCGTCTGTTCTAGATTCAAGCGTATGCCGTTTGGTTTAGCATCGGCTGCTGCAGTCTTTCACGCTTGATGTCTAATTTGTTTAGTCATATTCCTGAAGTGTTTTTTTTTCAAGACGATATCTTGATTATGGGGAAGAATAAGACACATCATGACACCATTCTTAGAGAAGTTCTTATGATTCTCAAAAATAATGGTTTGGTAGCCGAAAGCAGTAAGTGCAAATTTTCAGAAAGATCTGTCACGTACCTAGGACATGAAATTGGCACCTATGGTATCAAACCCAAGACTGGGTTAGTGGAAGCTATACTCAAGGCACCTGTACCCAAATCTAAGGACGATTTGCGATCCTTCTTAGGATTAGCAGAGTTTTACGCCAAGTTTGTTAACAATTTCTCACAAGAGACGTATGGGATGCGTCTTTTTGATGAAAAATAAAGTGGCTTTCGGATCACAAACCTTTAACAAAACTGCTTACAACGTAGGGTCTCTCCAGACCGTCTGCTAGAATTGCAAGATTGTCAATGAGGTTACAAGATTTTGTGTGTGACGGGCAGTACGTGCCTGGTGCAAAGAATGTGATAGCTGATTTTCTAAGCAGATTTTCTTTACCACTTAAAGAAATAGACAATGATCAGTGGAAAGATTACTGTGTAGCGGGTGTGTTTGATGACATTCCTGGTCTCTCCAGACAAGTCTGGCAGAAGGAATATCAAGATGATGAAATTTTGCATTCAGTAAAGGACAAAATCACTAATGGTTGGTCGAATTAAGCAAAAATTTATCCCAAGTTAAGGTCATATTGGGAGGTGCGTGATGAATTAAGCTTTGAGAAGGAGTTTATTTACAGAGGAGGAAAAATGGTACCTCCCTCTGGTATAAGAAACAAGATTATTGATATAGTTCATGAGGGACATCCAGGAATTTCTCGCACTAATAGAAATATAAAAGTTTTATATTGGTGGCCGAGAATTGACTTGGATATTGAAAGAAAGGTACGTGCTGGTATCCATTGTGAGGGTGCAGACAAAACACAAAAAACTTTGAATCCTACTTTATCTTCCTTAGGTTGTCCGAATTTACCTTGGGAATGTGTTGCCTTGGATATTCTAGGACCCGTTTGTTGGCAGGATGGGTCTTGTAAGTACATTTTGGTTTGGTTGATCTTTTTTCAAGGTGGTTAGAAATTGAGGTGATTCTGAAAGTTGACACTAAGACTGTAATTCGTTATTTGGAGAAGTGTTTTTTTTAGGGAGGGTTTTCCAGCTTCAATCTTGGCGGACAATGGCGTTCAATTCAAGTCGGATGCAATGAGAATATTTTTGAGCAACATTGGTATTGAACAGAAATTCACCGCAGTTTATCATCCTAGAGGTAATTCAGTAGTGGAGAGAGTAAATAGAGTTATCAAAGGAGTTTTTCAATTGGCTAACAGAGCAAATAAAAATTTTGAGGATGAACTGAACAAACTCATTTGGTCATATAGGTTTACCATCCATGACACAGTTGGTGAGAGTCCTTTTGGTTTAATGCGAGGCCGATTCCCTCATTGCAAAATCAATCCGGGATGGATTGGCAGAAGTAAAAGGTATGATTGGGATGTTGATCAAGTTAAGCAGTCCATTTGCAATTCACAAGCAAAGAATAAGGAGTTCTATGATAGCAAACATGGTACTAAGGAAGTTTGTGTCAAAGTTGGACAGTGGGCCAGGATTAAGACTGGAAAGTTATCTGGGAAATTAGAACCTAGGTTTTCAGATCCAAAGTTAATCACCAAGGTCATGAAAAATACTGTTCAGCTAGAGGATGGTAGCATTCATTACATGAGTCGAATAGCTCTTTTGAAGTCTGGCGTTAATGTTGAAAAGTGTGATATTGGTTGTAGGGATTTGTGGTGGTTAAATGCTTTGTCAAATTTGGAGAAAGAGGATGAGCAGGGTTTGTCAGAGGTTTTGCCAAGTGTAGGTTCATCAGATGTTGTGGCTTCGCCAAGTGTAGATACATCAGATGTTGTGGCTTCGCCCGGTGTTAGTGCATCAGACGTTGAAACAGCCGCTGGTAGTCTTGAGCTTTCTGTTCCGGACATTAGTACACTTGGTGGTGCCATTTCTGGTCCTGTTATCTCCACTTTTGGTTCCTCTCAAGTTGCAGAGATTCCTGTGGCAGTAACCACTCATGTTCCTGCTGCAGAGGAAAGTCACAATTCTGGAGTTATTAAGTCAAGTAGTTTTGGTAGACCAATTCGTACTCCTAGTAAATGTATTGATTTTGTGAATTTGTGATCTTTTGTTTTTATTTGTGTTTGAGGAGGGGGATGTGTGGTGTTTTCATGTTTCTTTAATTGTGTATGGAATGGCACTATGTAATGGAATGTGGTGTAAGGTATCCTGATGTAGGTTAGAATGTTATCTATTCATTCTGCTGTTACCTGCCTGATCTGCTGCATGCACCTTTTCTCTTTGTGAACTTGCTTGAATAAATATTCAACTACTTCCACTGTGTTGATTGCTCATTGTATGAAGATCACTACAGGCACCCTAACCTTAATCTTTAACAACTTGTTTTCAAGAATCGAGTAGCCTGTTGTATCCGGGATGAGGACTAATGAAGACTCAATGAAATGAAGCAAGCAGAACATGCATATATTGCAGTATTATACCTCTAATTGTACTTTGTTTTCTCTTGTAACCTGCACACTTGTCACTCTTCCCCCCTGTATTGCATGAGGCTGAAGTTAGCTTCTTATTCGGCCAGCTTCTTATTCGCAGGCTGAAGTTAGCTTCTTATTCGGCCAGCTTCTTATTCGCAGGCTGAAGTTAGCATCTTATTCAGCCAACATCTTATTCAGCCACCATTTTATTTGCAGGCAACATTTTATATAAAATGCAATCATAAATGATTCAATGAACTCCATTTTATGGGACTCTACATTGCCATACAGTGAATATGTTGTTTTTGAAATACAAAACGTATCACTATTATGTCTATTAGGATTTAGTCTGACACTAGCAACCTTTCGACAAAAATGGGACAACTTTGCCACCATCACAAGTTAAGCAAGAGAGCAGTCCTTTGCAGAACCTGTTTGTAAGTTTTCTGAGCTGATGATAATTTAAGGCAGCATATGGGTTGCCTTGAACTCAAAGCATCCCCAAGCAGTTATATTCTAATAAGTAATCATACATTTCCTATAATAAATTCACATTGGATCACAATCATTTTAAAAACAATCCACCCTCCTACAAGATCCATTAAGACATACACTGAGCCAAGCAAAGTTACCACCTGTGCCCACTGTGCCACCTTCAAGCCAATGCATTCATATGGAGTTATTGATGAATAATTAAGCTACATTTCTCCCATCAAGATCAACTTGGCTCATCAATGTTCATATTCATTCTAACACAGGAAGCTCCTGTATACACCACCCATATGTAAATTGCCTGAGCCAAGCAAAATTTGTCACAACAGGTGGCACCAAACTGGTTGCCCTCACCTCAATGCATCCCTATATAGTTGCATGCAAATAGGTAATTGTGGTTCTCTTATAGGAAAAACACATTGGCTCACACATATGTATTTTGTTTTTCAAACATACCACATCCCCATTCAAGCTCCATCAGGATTTAGCCTGAGTCATGCCACGGTTCCACTTGTGCCCAGTGTGCCACTTTCAAGCCAATGCGTTCCTATGGAGTGAGAAACGAATAAGTAACCATCCTTTCTACAATGAAGATCAACTTGGTTCACTAATTTTCATATTCATCCTACTAAAGGAAGGTCTCCTCTATACTTCTGATATGTAAATTGCCTAAGCCAAGCTAAATTTCTCACAACAGGTGGCACCAAACTGGTTGCCCTCACCTCAATGACTTCCTATATAGTTGCATGCAAATAGGTAATTGTGGTTCTATTATAGAAAAACACATTGGCTCACACATATGTATTTTGTTTTTCAAACATACCACATCCCCCTACAAGCTCCATTAGGATTTAGCCTGAGCCAAGCAATGGTCCCACTTGTGCCCACTGTGCCACGTTCAAGCCAATGCATTCCTATGGAGTTATAAACGAATAAGTAACCATCATTTCTAACATGAAGATCAACTTGGCTCACGAATATTCATGTTGATTCTAATAAAGAAAGGTCTCCTCTATACTTCTGATATGTAAATTGCCTGAGCCAAGCTAAATTTCTCACAACAGGTGGCACCAAACTGGTTGCCCTCACCTCAATGACTTCCTATATAGTTGCATGCTAATAGGTAATTGTTGTTCTCTTATAGGAAAAACACATTGGCTCACACATATGTATTTTGTTTTTCAAACATACCACATCCCCCTACAAGCTCCATCAGGATTTAGCCTGAGCCAAGCAACGGTCCCACTTGTGCCCACTGTGCCATGTTCAAGCCAATGCATTCCTATGGAGTTATAAACGAATAAGTAACCATCATTTCTAACATGAAGATCAACTTGGCTCACGAATATTCATGTTGATTCTAATAAAGGAAGGTCTCCTCTATACTTCTGATATGTAAATTGCCTGAGCCGAGCTAAATTTCTCACAACAGGTGGCACCAAACTGGTTGCCCTCACCTCAATGCATTCCTATATATAGTTGCATGCAAATAGGTAATTGTGGTTCTATTATAGAAAAACACATTGGCTCACACATATGTATTTTGTTTTTCAAACATACCACATCCCCCTACAAGCTCCATCAGGATTTAGCCTGAGCCAAGCAACGGTCCCACTTGTGCCCACTGTGCCACGTTCAAGCCAATGCATTCCTATGGAGTTATAAACGAATAAGTAACCATCATTTCTCACATGAAGATCAACTTGGCTCACGAATATTCATGTTGATTCTAATAAAGGAAGGTCTCCTCTATACTTCTGATATGTAAATTGCCTGAGCCGAGCTAAATTTCTCACAACAGGTGGCACCAAACTGATTGCCCTCACCTCAATGCATTCCTATACAGTTGCATGCAAATAGGTAATTGTGGTTCTCTTATAGGAAAAACACATTGGCTCACACATATGTATTTTGTTTTTCAAACATACCACATCCCCCTACAATCTCCATCAGGATTTAGCCTGAGCCAAGCTACGGTCCTACTTGTGCCCACTGTGCCACCTTCAAGCCAATGTGTTCCTATGGAGTTAGAAACGAATCCGTAACCATCCTTTCTACCATGAACATCAACTTGGCTCACTAATTTTCATATTCATCCTACTAAAGGAAGGTCTCCTCTATACTTCTGATATGTAAATTGCCTGAGCCAAGCTAAATTTGTTGTCACCACAGGTGGCACCAAACTGGTTGCCCTCACCTCAATGCATCCCTATATAGTTTTATGCAAATAGGTATTTGTGGTTCTCTCATAGGAAAAACACATAGGATGCACATATGTATTTTGTTTTTCAAACATACCACATCCCCCTACAATCTCCATCAGGATTTAGCCTGAGCCAAGCTACGGTCCTACTTGTGCCCACTGTGCCACGTTCAAGCCAATGCGTTCCTATGGAGTTATAAACGAATAAGTAACCATCATTTCTCACATGAAGATCAACTTGGCTCATGAATATTCATGTTGATTCTAATAAAGGAAGGTCTCCTCTATACTTCTGATATGTAAATTGCCTGAGCCGAGCTAAATTTCTCACAACAGGTGGCACCAAACTGGTTGCCCTGACCTCAATGCATTCCTATATATAGTTGCATGCAAATAGGTAATTGTGGTTCTTTTATAGGAAAAACACATTGGCTCACACATATGTATTTTGTGTTTCAAACATACCACATCCCCCTACAAGCTCCATCAGGATTTAGCCTGAGCCAAGCAACGGTCCCACTTGTGCCCACTGTGCCACCTTCAAGCCAATTCGTTCCTATGGAGTTATAAACGAATAAGTAACCATCATTTCTCACATGAAGATCAACTTGGCTCACTAATATTCATGTTGATTCTAATAAAGGAAGGTCTCCTCTATACTTCTGATATGTAAATTGCCTGAGCTGAGCTAAATTTCTCTCAACAGGTGGCACCAAACTGGTTGCCCTCACCTCAATGCATTCCTATATAGTTGCATGCAAATAGGTAATTGTGGTTCTATTATAGAAAAACACATTGGCTCACACATATGTATTTTGTTTTTCAAACATACCACATCCCCCTACAAGCTCCATTAGGATTTAGCCTGAGCCAAGCAATGGTCCCACTTGTGCCCACTGTGCCACGTTCAAGCCAATGCATTCCTATGGAGTTATAAACGAATAAGTAACCATCATTTCTAACATGAAGATCAACTTGGCTCACGAATATTCATGTTGATTCTAATAAAGAAAGGTCTCCTCTATACTTCTGATATGTAAATTGCCTGAGCCAAGCTAAATTTCTCACAACAGGTGGCACCAAACTGGTTGCCCTCACCTCAATGCATCCCTATATAGTTTTATGCAAATAGGTAATTGGGGTTCTCTTATAGGAAAAACACATAGGCTCACACATATGTATTTTGTTTTTCAAACATACCACATCCCCCTACAAGCTCCATCAGGATTTAGCCTGAGCCAAGCAACGGTCCCACTTGTGCCCACTGTGCCACGTTCAAGCCAATGCGTTCCTATGGAGTTATAAACGAATAAGTAACCATCATTTTTCACATGAAGATCAGCTTGGCTCACTAATATTCATGTTGATTCTAATAAAGGAAGGTCTCCTCTATACTTCTGATATGTAAATTGCCTGAGCCAAGCTAAATTTCTCTCAACAGGTGGCACCAAACTGGTTGCCCTCACCTCAATGCATTCCTATATAGTTGCATGCAAATAGGTAATTGTGGTTCTATTATAGAAAAACACATTGGCTCACACATATGTATTTTGTTTTTCAAACATACCACATCCCCCTACAAGCTCCATCAGGATTTAGCCTGAGCCAAGCAATGGTCCCACTTGTGCCCACTGTGCCACGTTCAAGCCAATGCGTTCCTATGGAGTTATAAACGAATAAGTAACCATCATTTCTAACATGAAGATCAACTTGGCTCACGAATATTCATGTTGATTCTAATAAAGGAAGGTCTCCTCTATACTTCTGATATGTAAATTGCCTGAGCCGAGCTAAATTTCTCACAACAGGTGGCACCAAACTGGTTGCCCTCACCTCAATGCATTCCTATACAGTTGCATGCAAATAGGTAATTGTGGTTCTCTTACAGGAAAAACACATTGGCTCACACATATGTATTTTGTTTTTCAAACATACCACATCCCCATACAAGCTCCATCAGGATTTAGCCTGAGCCATGCCACGGTTCCATTTGTGCCCAGTGTGCCACTTTCAAGCCAATGCGTTCCTATGGAGTTAGAAACGAATAAGTAACCATCCTTTCTACCATGAAGATCAACTTGGCTCACTAATTTTCATATTCATCCTACTAAAGGAAGGTCTCCTCTATACTTCTGATATGTAAATTGCCTGAGCCGAGCTAAATTTCTCTCAACAGGTGGCACCAAACTGGTTGCCCTCACCTCAATGCATTCCTATATAGTTGCATGCAAATAGGTAATTGTTGTTCTATTATAGAAAAACACATTGGCTCACACATATGTATTTTGTTTTTCAAACATACCACATCCCCCTACAAGCTCCATCAGGATTTAGCCTGAGCCAAGCAACGGTCCCACTTGTGCCCACTGTGCCACCTTCAAGCCAATGCATTCCTATGGAGTTATAAACGAATAAGTAACCATCATTTCTAACATGAAGATCAACTTGGCTCACGAATATTCATGTTGATTCTAATAAAGGAAGGTCTCCTCTATACTTCTGATATGTAAATTGCCTGAGCCAAGCTAAATTTCTCACAACAGGTGGCACCAAACTGGTTGCGCTCACCTCAATGCATTCCCATACAGTTGCATGCAAATAGGTCAAGTCAAGTCAAGTCAGAGAATTTATATAGCGCACTACATACCCAGAGGGTCCCAAGGCGCTTAAAGAGGAGGGGAGGATTATTTGTCAAATATCCACGTTTTAAGTTGCTTTCTGAATGCTAGGTGGTTCTGGGTGAGGCGAAGGTAAGCGGGGAGTGAGTTCCAAGTCTTAGCGGCCAGGTATGAGAAGGATCTGCCTCCCATGGTGGTCTTGTTGATGCGAGGTACAGCGGCGAGGGCTTGGCTGGAGGAACGTAGTTGGCGGGACGGGGTGTAGAAGGACAGTCGTGAGTTGAGGCATTCTGGTCCGATGTCGTAAAGTGATTTGTGTGCGTGGGTTAGCAGTCGGAAAGTGATCCTCTTATTGACGGGTAGCCAGTGGAGGTCTTTAAGGTGACCGGAGATGTGTTCGTTGCGAGGGATGTCTAATATGATCCTGGCTGAGGCGTTTTGAATACGTTGGAGTTTCTTCTGGAGTTTAGCGGTAGTACCTGCGTAGAGGGTGTTTCCGTAGTCCAGTCGGCTCGTGACCAGAGCATGGGTGACCGTTTTCCTTGTTTCGGTGGGGATCCAGTGAAATGTTTTTCTAAGCATGCGAAGAATGTTGAAGCAGGAAGATGATACGGCGCTGACTTGTTTTTTCATTGAGAGTGAGGAGTCCAGGATGATGCCCAGGTTTCGTGCGTGGTCTGTCGGAATGGGTGCCTTTCCGAGGGCTTCCGGCCACCATGAGTCGTCCCATGCAGAGGGGGAAGTACCTAAGATGAGGACTTCTGTTTTGTCTGAGTTCAGTTTCAGACGGCTTTGTTTCATCCATTCGGCAACTTCTTTCATTCCTTCGTGTAGGTTAGTTTTGGCTGTGCTGGGGTCGTTGGTGAGAGAGAGGATAAGTTGAGTGTCATCCGCGTAAGAGATGATGTTGAGGTTGTGTTGGCGTGCGATGGTCGCGAGGGGGCTCATGTATACGTTGAAGAGGGTGGGGCTGAGTGAAGAACCTTGAGGTACTCCACAGATGACTTCGGTGGCTTCGGACTTGAATGGTGGGAGGCGGACTTTCTGAGTTCTTCCTGTGAGGAATGAGGTGATCCATTCAAGTGCTTTTCCTTGGATTCCGATGTTATTGAGGCGTTGTAACAGGGTGTTGTGGCAGACTGTGTCAAATGCTGCTGAGAGGTCGAGGAGGATGAGGGCGACTGTGTCTCCATTGTCCAGTAAAGTTCGAATGTCGTCTGTTGCTGCGATGAGGGCGGTCTCAGTGCTGTGTTTTGCTCGGAAGCCAGATTGTGAGGAGTCGAGGGATTTGTTGGCTTCGAGGAAGGCGGCGAGCTGGTTGTTGACAGCTTTTTCGATGACTTTGGCCGGGAATGGGAGGAGCGAGATGGGGCGGTAATTTTTGAGTTCGGTGGGGTCCGCTGTGGGTTTCTTCAGGAGGGCGGTGAGTTCAGCGTGTTTCCAGTCTTCCGGGAAGGTGGCGGAGTTGAGGGAGCTGTTGATGACGTCTCGGAGGTGCGGTGCTATGATGGAGTCTGCTTTGTTGAAGATGTGGTGAGGACATGGGTCTGTGGGGGATCCTGAGTGGATGGAATTCATCAGGCGGATTGTGTCCTCAGTGGAGATTGGGTTCCAGTCGTTAAGGGTGTTCACGGGGAGAGAATGTTCAGCAGATGGTTGGGTGGGTTGGTCTCCGGGATGGTTGTCGAAGCTGTTGTGGATGTCTGCAATCTTGTTGTAGAAGAAAGAGGCTAGGGAGTCGCAGAGGGCTTGAGAGGGGGTGATGTCGTTGGAATTGGCCGGGGGATTGGCAAATTCCTTGACGATGTTGAAAAGTTCCTTGCTGTTGTGGGCGTTGTTGTCGAGTCGATCTTTGAATGCTGTTTTCTTGGCCTTTCGGATTAGTTGGTGGTGAGTGCGGGTGGCGTTTTTGAAGGCGTCCTTGGTGCTAGTAGTTGGGTCTTTTTTCCAGGCCTTTTCGAGGGAGCGGCAGAGTTTCTTGGACTTCTTAAGGTCATCGTTAAACCATGAGGTCTTTTTGTTGGCAGGTTTGTTTTGACGTTTCTTCAGTGGTGCTAAGGTGTCGGCGGTGTTGGATAACCATAGGGTGAGGTTGGCGGCGGCTTCGTTTGCGTTAGAAGAGTGGGCTGGGGTGCTGAGAAGGAGTGATGTGGAGATCTGGTCCGTGGTGATTTTGTTCCAGTTTCTTTGCAGAGTTGGTTGGAGGTGGTTGGTGGGTTTTGGTTTGTTGTAGGTGAAGTGAACGCAGCTGTGGTCAGTCCAGAGGAGCTCCGTGGTGTGGCTGAAGGAGACATGATTGCTGGAGGTGAAGATGGGGTCGAGTGTGTGACCTGCGATGTGGGTGGGGGATGTGACCAGTTGGTTAAGTCCGAGGTTGGCGAGATTGTCCAAGAGGGTGGTGGTGTTGCGGTCGTTGATCTTTTCAAGGTGAAAATTGAGGTCTCCCAGAAGGATGTAGTCTTTGGAGGGGAGCGCGTGTGGAGTGATGAAGTCCGTGATGTCTTCGCTGAATTTTGCGCGGGGTCCTGGTGGTCCTGGTTTCCTCTTACAGGAAAAACACATTGGCTCACACATATGTATTTTGTTTTTCAAACATACCACATCCCCATACAAGCTCCATCAGGATTTAGCCTGAGCCATGCCACGGTTCCATTTGTGCCCAGTGTGCCACTTTCAAGCCAATGCGTTCCTATGGAGTTAGAAACGAATAAGTAACCATCCTTTCTACCATGAAGATCAACTTGGCTCACTAATTTTCATATTCATCCTACTAAAGGAAGGTCTCCTCTATACTTCTGATATGTAAATTGCCTGAGCCGAGCTAAATTTCTCTCAACAGGTGGCACCAAACTGGTTGCCCTCACCTCAATGCATTCCTATATAGTTGCATGCAAATAGGTAATTGTTGTTCTATTATAGAAAAACACATTGGCTCACACATATGTATTTTGTTTTTCAAACATACCACATCCCCCTACAAGCTCCATCAGGATTTAGCCTGAGCCAAGCAACGGTCCCACTTGTGCCCACTGTGCCACCTTCAAGCCAATGCATTCCTATGGAGTTATAAACGAATAAGTAACCATCATTTCTAACATGAAGATCAACTTGGCTCACGAATATTCATGTTGATTCTAATAAAGGAAGGTCTCCTCTATACTTCTGATATGTAAATTGCCTGAGCCAAGCTAAATTTCTCACAACAGGTGGCACCAAACTGGTTGCGCTCACCTCAATGCATTCCCATACAGTTGCATGCAAATAGGTCAAGTCAAGTCAAGTCAGAGAATTTATATAGCGCACTACATACCCAGAGGGTCCCAAGGCGCTTAAAGAGGAGGGGAGGATTATTTGTCAAATATCCACGTTTTAAGTTGCTTTCTGAATGCTAGGTGGTTCTGGGTGAGGCGAAGGTAAGCGGGGAGTGAGTTCCAAGTCTTAGCGGCCAGGTATGAGAAGGATCTGCCTCCCATGGTGGTCTTGTTGATGCGAGGTACACCGGCGAGGGCTTGGCTGGAGGAACGTAGTTGGCGGGACGGGGTGTAGAAGGACAGTCGTGAGTTGAGGCATTCTGGTCCGATGTCGTAAAGTGATTTGTGTGCGTGGGTTAGCAGTCGGAAAGTGATCCTCTTATTGACGGGTAGCCAGTGGAGGTCTTTAAGGTGACCGGAGATGTGTTCGTTGCGAGGGATGTCTAATATGATCCTGGCTGAGGCGTTTTGAATACGTTGGAGTTTCTTCTGGAGTTTAGCGGTAGTACCTGCGTAGAGGGTGTTTCCGTAGTCCAGTCGGCTCGTGACCAGAGCATGGGTGACCGTTTTCCTTGTTTCGGTGGGGATCCAGTGAAATGTTTTTCTAAGCATGCGAAGAATGTTGAAGCAGGAAGATGATACGGCGCTGACTTGTTTTTTCATTGAGAGTGAGGAGTCCAGGATGATGCCCAGGTTTCGTGCGTGGTCTGTCGGAATGGGTGCCTTTCCGAGGGCTTCCGGCCACCATGAGTCGTCCCATGCAGAGGGGGAAGTACCTAAGATGAGGACTTCTGTTTTGTCTGAGTTCAGTTTCAGACGGCTTTGTTTCATCCATTCGGCAACTTCTTTCATTCCTTCGTGTAGGTTAGTTTTGGCTGTGCTGGGGTCGTTGGTGAGAGAGAGGATAAGTTGAGTGTCATCCGCGTAAGAGATGATGTTGAGGTTGTGTTGGCGTGCAATGGTCGCGAGGGGGCTCATGTATACGTTGAAGAGGGTGGGGCTGAGTGAAGAACCTTGAGGTACTCCACAGATGACTTCGGTGGCTTCGGACTTGAATGGTGGGAGGCGGACTTTCTGAGTTCTTCCTGTGAGGAATGAGGTGATCCATTCAAGTGCTTTTCCTTGGATTCCGATGTTATTGAGGCGTTGTAACAGGGTGTTGTGGCAGACTGTGTCAAATGCTGCTGAGAGGTCGAGGAGGATGAGGGCGACTGTGTCTCCATTGTCCAGTAAAGTTCGAATGTCGTCTGTTGCTGCGATGAGGGCGGTCTCAGTGCTGTGTTTTGCTCGGAAGCCAGATTGTGAGGAGTCGAGGGATTTGTTGGCTTCGAGGAAGGCGGCGAGCTGGTTGTTGACAGCTTTTTCGATGACTTTGGCCGGGAATGGGAGGAGCGAGATGGGGCGGTAATTTTTGAGTTCGGTGGGGTCCGCTGTGGGTTTCTTCAGGAGGGCGGTGAGTTCAGCGTGTTTCCAGTCTTCCGGGAAGGTGGCGGAGTTGAGGGAGCTGTTGATGACGTCTCGGAGGTGCGGTGCTATGATGGAGTCTGCTTTGTTGAAGATGTGGTGAGGACATGGGTCTGTGGGGGATCCTGAGTGGATGGAATTCATCAGGCGGATTGTGTCCTCAGTGGAGATTGGGTTCCAGTCGTTAAGGGTGTTCACGGGGAGAGAATGTTCAGCAGATGGTTGGGTGGGTTGGTCTCCGGGATGGTTGTCGAAGCTGTTGTGGATGTCTGCAATCTTGTTGTAGAAGAAAGAGGCTAGGGAGTCGCAGAGGGCTTGAGAGGGGGTGATGTCGTTGGAATTGGCCGGGGGATTGGCAAATTCCTTGACGATGTTGAAAAGTTCCTTGCTGTTGTGGGCGTTGTTGTCGAGTCGATCTTTGAATGCTGTTTTCTTGGCCTTTCGGATTAGTTGGTGGTGAGTGCGGGTGGCGTTTTTGAAGGCGTCCTTGGTGCTAGTAGTTGGGTCTTTTTTCCAGGCCTTTTCGAGGGAGCGGCAGAGTTTCTTGGACTTCTTAAGGTCATCGTTAAACCATGAGGCCTTTTTGTTGGCAGGTTTGTTTTGACGTTTCTTCAGTGGTGCTAAGGTGTCGGCGGTGTTGGATAACCATAGGGTGAGGTTGGCGGCGGCTTCGTTTGCGTTAGAAGAGTGGGCTGGGGTGCTGAGAAGGAGTGATGTGGAGATCTGGTCCGTGGTGATTTTGTTCCAGTTTCTTTGCAGAGTTGGTTGGAGGTGGTTGGTGGGTTTTGGTTTGTTGTAGGTGAAGTGAACGCAGCTGTGGTCAGTCCAGAGGAGCTCCGTGGTGTGGCTGAAGGAGACATGATTGCTGGAGGTGAAGATGGGGTCGAGTGTGTGACCTGCGATGTGGGTGGGGGATGTGACCAGTTGGTTAAGTCCAAGGTTGGCGAGATTGTCCAAGAGGGTGGTGGTGTTGCGGTCGTTGATCTTTTCAAGGTGAAAATTGAGGTCTCCCAGAAGGATGTAGTCTTTGGAGGGGAGCGCGTGTGGAGTGATGAAGTCCGTGATGTCTTCGCTGAATTTTGCGCGGGGTCCTGGTGGTCCTGGTTTCCTCTTACAGGAAAAACACATTGGCTCACACATATGTATTTTGTTTTTCAAACATACCACATCCCCATACAAGCTCCATCAGGATTTAGCCTGAGCCATGCCACGGTTCCATTTGTGCCCAGTGTGCCACTTTCAAGCCAATGCGTTCCTATGGAGTTAGAAACGAATAAGTAACCATCCTTTCTACCATGAAGATCAACTTGGCTCACTAATTTTCATATTCATCCTACTAAAGGAAGGTCTCCTCTATACTTCTGATATGTAAATTGCCTGAGCCAAGCTAAATTTGTCACAACAGGTGGCACCAAACTGGTTGCCCTCACCTCAATGCATCCCTATATAGTTTTATGCAAATAGGTAATTGGGGTTCTCTTATAGGAAAAACACATAGGCTCACACATATGTATTTTGTTTTTCAAACATACCACATCCCCCTACAATCTCCATCAGGATTTAGCCTGAGCCAAGCTACGGTCCTACTTGTGCCCACTGTGCCACGTTCAAGCCAATGCGTTCCTATGGAGTTATAAACGAATAAGTAACCATCATTTTTCACATGAAGATCAGCTTGGCTCACTAATATTCATGTTGATTCTAATAAAGGAAGGTCTCCTCTATACTTCTGATATGTAAATTGCCTGAGCCAAGCTAAATTTCTCACAACAGGTGGCACCAAACTGGTTGCCCTCACCTCAATGCATTCCTATATATAGTTGCATGCAAATAGGTAATTGTTGTTCTATTATAGAAAAACACATTGGCTCACACATATGTATTTTGTTTTTCAAACATACCACATCCCCCTACAAGCTCCATCAGGATTTAGCCTGAGCCAAGCAACGGTCCCACTTGTGCCCACTGTGCCACGTTCAAGCCAATGCATTCCTATGGAGTTATAAACGAATAAGTAACCATCATTTCTCACATGAAGATCAACTTGGCTCACGAATATTCATGTTGATTCTAATAAAGGAAGGTCTCCTCTATACTTCTGATATGTAAATTGCCTGAGCCGAGCTAAATTTCTCACAACCGGTGGCACCAAACTGGTTGCCCTCACCTCAATGCATTCCTATACAGTTGCATGCAAATAGGTAATTGTGGTTCTCTTATAGGAAAAACACATTGGCTCACACATATGTATTTTGTTTTTCAAACATACCACATCCCCATACAATCTCCATCAGGATTTAGCCTGAGCCAAGCTACGGTCCTACTTGTGCCCACTGTGCCACCTTCAAGCCAATTCGTTCCTATGGAGTTATAAACGAATAAGTAACCATCATTTCTCACATGAAGATCAACTTGGCTCACTAATATTCATGTTGATTCTAATAAAGGAAGGTCTCCTCTATACTTCTGATATGTAAATTGCCTGAGCTGAGCTAAATTTCTCTCAACAGGTGGCACCAAACTGGTTGCCCTCACCTCAATGCATTCCTATATAGTTGCATGCAAATAGGTAATTGTGGTTCTATTATAGAAAAACACATTGGCTCACACATATGTATTTTGTTTTTCAAACATACCACATCCCCCTACAAGCTCCATCAGGATTTAGCCTGAGCCAAGCAATGGTCCCACTTGTGCCCACTGTGCCACGTTCAAGCCAATGCATTCCTATGGAGTTATAAACGAATAAGTAACCATCATTTCTAACATCAAGATCAACTTGGCTCACGAATATTCATGTTGATTCTAATAAAGAAAGGTCTCCTCTATACTTCTGATATGTAAATTGCCTGAGCCAAGCTAAATTTCTCACAACAGGTGGCACCAAACTGGTTGCCCTCACCTCAATGACTTCCTATATAGTTGCATGCTAATAGGTAATTGTTGTTCTCTTATAGGAAAAACACATTGGCTCACACATATGTATTTTGTTTTTCAAACATACCACATCCCCCTACAAGCTCCATCAGGATTTAGCCTGAGCCAAGCAACGGTCCCACTTGTGCCCACTGTGCCATGTTCAAGCCAATGCATTCCTATGGAGTTATAAACGAATAAGTAACCATCATTTCTAACATGAAGATCAACTTGGCTCACGAATATTCATGTTGATTCTAATAAAGGAAGGTCTCCTCTATACTTCTGATATGTAAATTGCCTGAGCCGAGCTAAATTTCTCACAACAGGTGACACCAAACTGGTTGCCCTCACCTCAATGCATTCCTATATATAGTTGCATGCAAATAGGCAATTGTGGTTCTATTATAGAAAAACACATTGGCTCACACATATGTATTTTGTTTTTCAAACATACCACATCCCCCTACAAGCTCCATCAGGATTTAGCCTGAGCCAAGCAACGGTCCCACTTGTGCCCACTGTGCCACCTTCAAGCCAATGCGTTCCTATGGAGTTATAAACGAATAAGTAACCATCATTTCTCAAACGCAGATCAGCTTGGCTCACTAATATTCATGTTGATTCTAATAAAGGAAGGTCTCCTCTATACTTCTGATATGTAAATTGCCTGAGCCGAGCTAAATTTCTCTCAACAGGTGGCACCAAACTGGTTGCCCTCACCTCAATGCATTCCTATATAGTTGCATGCAAATAGGTAATTGTGGTTCTATTATAGAAAAACACATTGGCTCACACATATGTGTTTTGTTTTTCAAATATACCACATCCCCCTACAAGCTCCATCAGGATTTAGCCTGAGCCAAGCTACGGTCCTACTTGTGCCCACTGTGCCACGTTCAAGCCAATGCATTCCTATGGAGTTATAAACGAATAAGTAACCATCATTTCTAACATGAAGATCAACTTGGCTCACGAATATTCATGTTGATTCTAATAAAGGAAGGTCTCCTCTATACTTCTGATATGTAAATTGCCTGAGCCGAGCTACATTTCTCACAACAGGTGGCACCAAACTGGTTGCGCTCACCTCAATGCATTCCCATACAGTTGCATGCAAATAGGTAATTGTGGTTCTCTTACAGGAAAAACACATTGGCTCACACATATGTATTTTGTTTTTCAAACATACCACATCCCCATACAAGCTCCATCAGGATTTAGCCTGAGCCATGCCACGGTTCCATTTGTGCCCAGTGTGCCACTTTCAAGCCAATGCGTTCCTATGGAGTTAGAAACGAATAAGTAACCATCCTTTCTACCATGAAGATCAACTTGGCTCACTAATTTTCATATTCATCCTACTAAAGGAAGGTCTCCTCTATACTTCTGATATGTAAATTGCCTGAGCCAAGCTAAATTTGTCACAACAGGTGGCACCAAACTGGTTGCCCTCACCTCAATGCATCCCTATATAGTTTTATGCAAATAGGTAATTGGGGTTCTCTTATAGGAAAAACACATAGGCTCACACATATGTATTTTGTTTTTCAAACATACCACATCCCCCTACAATCTCCATCAGGATTTAGCCTGAGCCAAGCTACGGTCCTACTTGTGCCCACTGTGCCACGTTCAAGCCAATGCGTTCCTATGGAGTTATAAACGAATAAGTAACCATCATTTTTCACATGAAGATCAGCTTGGCTCACTAATATTCATGTTGATTCTAATAAAGGAAGGTCTCCTCTATACTTCTGATATGTAAATTGCCTGAGCCGAGCTAAATTTCTCTCAACAGGTGGCACCAAACTGGTTGCCCTCACCTCAATGCATTCCTATATAGTTGCATGCAAATAGGTAATTGCGGTTCTTTTATAGGAAAAACACATTGGCTCACACATATGTATTTTGTTTTTCAAACATACCACATCCCCCTACAAGCTCCATCAGGATTTAGCCTGAGCCAAGCAACGGTCCCACTTGTGCCCACTGTGCCACCTTCAAGCCAATGCGTTCCTATGGAGTTATAAACGAATAAGTAACCATCATTTCTCACATGAAGATCAGCTTGGCTCACTAATATTCATGTTGATTCTAATAAAGGAAGGTCTCCTCTATACTTCTGATATGTAAATTGCCTGAGCCGAGCTAAATTTCTCTCAACAGGTGGCACCAAACTGGTTGCCCTCACCTCGAAGCATTCCTATATAGTTGCATGCAAATAGGTAATTGTGGTTCTATTATAGAAAAACACATTGGCTCACACATATGCATTTTGTTTTTCAAACATACCACATCCCCCCTACAAGCTCCATCAGGATTTAGCCTGAGCCAAGCAACGGTCCCACTTGTGCCCACTGTGCCACGTTCAAGCCAATGCATTCCTATGGAGTTATAAACGAATAAGTAACCATCATTTCTCACATGAAGATCAACTTGGCTCACGAATATTCATGTTGATTCTAATAAAGGAAGGTCTCCTCTATGCTTCTGATATGTAAATTGCCTGAGCCGAGCTAAATTTCTCACAACAGGTGGCACCAAACTGGTTGCCCTCACCTCAATGCATCCCTATATAGTTTTATGCAAATAGGTAATTGTGGTTCTCTTATAGGAAAAACACATTGGCTCACACATATGTATTTTGTTTTTCAAACATACCACATCCCCATACAATCTCCATCAGGATTTAGCCTGAGCCAAGCTACGGTCCTACTTGTGCCCACTGTGCCACGTTCAAGCCAATGCGTTCCTATGGAGTTATAAACGAATAAGTAACCATCATTTTTCACATGAAGATCAGCTTGGCTCACTAATATTCATGTTGATTCTAATAAAGGAAGGTCTCCTCTATACTTCTGATATGTAAATTGCCTGAGCCGAGCTAAATTTCTCTCAACAGGTGGCACCAAACTGGTTGCCCTCACCTCAATGCATTCCTATATAGTTGCATGCAAATAGGTAATTGCGGTTCTTTTATAGGAAAAACACATTGGCTCACACATATGTATTTTGTTTTTCAAACATACCACATCCCCCTACAAGCTCCATCAGGATTTAGCCTGAGCCAAGCAACGGTCCCACTTGTGCCCACTGTGCCACCTTCAAGCCAATGCGTTCCTATGGAGTTATAAACGAATAAGTAACCATCATTTCTCACATGAAGATCAGCTTGGCTCACTAATATTCATGTTGATTCTAATAAAGGAAGGTCTCCTCTATACTTCTGATATGTAAATTGCCTGAGCCGAGCTAAATTTCTCTCAACAGGTGGCACCAAACTGGTTGCCCTCACCTCAATGCATTCCTATATAGTTGCATGCAAATAGGTAATTGTGGTTCTATTATAGAAAAACACATTGGCTCACACATATGTGTTTTGTTTTTCAAATATACCACATCCCCCTACAAGCTCCATCAGGATTTAGCCTGAGCCAAGCTACGGTCCTACTTGTGCCCACTGTGCCACGTTCAAGCCAATGCATTCCTATGGAGTTATAAACGAATAAGTAACCATCATTTCTAACATGAAGATCAACTTGGCTCACGAATATTCATGTTGATTCTAATAAAGGAAGGTCTCCTCTATACTTCTGATATGTAAATTGCCTGAGCCGAGCTACATTTCTCACAACAGGTGGCACCAAACTGGTTGCGCTCACCTCAATGCATTCCCATACAGTTGCATGCAAATAGGTAATTGTGGTTCTCTTACAGGAAAAACACATTGGCTCACACATATGTATTTTGTTTTTCAAACATACCACATCCCCATACAAGCTCCATCAGGATTTAGCCTGAGCCATGCCACGGTTCCATTTGTGCCCAGTGTGCCACTTTCAAGCCAATGCGTTCCTATGGAGTTAGAAACGAATAAGTAACCATCCTTTCTACCATGAAGATCAACTTGGCTCACTAATTTTCATATTCATCCTACTAAAGGAAGGTCTCCTCTATACTTCTGATATGTAAATTGCCTGAGCCAAGCTAAATTTGTCACAACAGGTGGCACCAAACTGGTTGCCCTCACCTCAATGCATCCCTATATAGTTTTATGCAAATAGGTAATTGGGGTTCTCTTATAGGAAAAACACATAGGCTCACACATATGTATTTTGTTTTTCAAACATACCACATCCCCCTACAATCTCCATCAGGATTTAGCCTGAGCCAAGCTACGGTCCTACTTGTGCCCACTGTGCCACGTTCAAGCCAATGCGTTCCTATGGAGTTATAAACGAATAAGTAACCATCATTTTTCACATGAAGATCAGCTTGGCTCACTAATATTCATGTTGATTCTAATAAAGGAAGGTCTCCTCTATACTTCTGATATGTAAATTGCCTGAGCCGAGCTAAATTTCTCTCAACAGGTGGCACCAAACTGGTTGCCCTCACCTCAATGCATTCCTATATAGTTGCATGCAAATAGGTAATTGCGGTTCTTTTATAGGAAAAACACATTGGCTCACACATATGTATTTTGTTTTTCAAACATACCACATCCCCCTACAAGCTCCATCAGGATTTAGCCTGAGCCAAGCAACGGTCCCACTTGTGCCCACTGTGCCACCTTCAAGCCAATGCGTTCCTATGGAGTTATAAACGAATAAGTAACCATCATTTCTCACATGAAGATCAGCTTGGCTCACTAATATTCATGTTGATTCTAATAAAGGAAGGTCTCCTCTATACTTCTGATATGTAAATTGCCTGAGCCGAGCTAAATTTCTCTCAACAGGTGGCACCAAACTGGTTGCCCTCACCTCGAAGCATTCCTATATAGTTGCATGCAAATAGGTAATTGTGGTTCTATTATAGAAAAACACATTGGCTCACACATATGCATTTTGTTTTTCAAACATACCACATCCCCCCTACAAGCTCCATCAGGATTTAGCCTGAGCCAAGCAACGGTCCCACTTGTGCCCACTGTGCCACGTTCAAGCCAATGCATTCCTATGGAGTTATAAACGAATAAGTAACCATCATTTCTCACATGAAGATCAACTTGGCTCACGAATATTCATGTTGATTCTAATAAAGGAAGGTCTCCTCTATGCTTCTGATATGTAAATTGCCTGAGCCGAGCTAAATTTCTCACAACAGGTGGCACCAAACTGGTTGCCCTCACCTCAATGCATCCCTATATAGTTTTATGCAAATAGGTAATTGTGGTTCTCTTATAGGAAAAACACATTGGCTCACACATATGTATTTTGTTTTTCAAACATACCACATCCCCATACAATCTCCATCAGGATTTAGCCTGAGCCAAGCTACGGTCCTACTTGTGCCCACTGTGCCACCTTCAAGCCAATGCGTTCCTATGGAGTTATAAACGAATAAGTAACCATCATTTCTCACATGAAGATCAGCTTGGCTCACTAATATTCATGTTGATTCTAATAAAGGAAGGTCTCCTCTATACTTCTGATATGTAAATTGCCTGAGCCGAGCTAAATTTCTCTCAACAGGTGGCACCAAACTGGTTGCCCTCACCTCGAAGCATTCCTATATAGTTGCATGCAAATAGGTAATTGTGGTTCTACTATAGAAAAACACATAGGCTCACACATATGTATTTTGTTTTTCAAACATACCACATCCCCCTACAATCTCCATCAGGATTTAGCCTGAGCCAAGCTACGGTCCTACTTGTGCCCACTGTGCCACGTTCAAGCCAATGCATTCCTATGGAGTTATAAACGAATAAGTAACCATCATTTCTCACATGAAGATCAACTTGGCTCACGAATATTCATGTTGATTCTAATAAAGGAAGGTCTCCTCTATACTTCTGATATGTAAATTGCCTGAGCCGAGCTAAATTTCTCACAACAGGTGGCACCAAACTGGTTGCCCTCACCTCAATGCATTCCTATATAGTTGCATGCAAATAGGTCATTGTGGTTCTATTATAGAAAAACACATAGGCTCACACATATGTATTTTGTTTTTCAAACATACCACATCCCCCTACAATCTCCATCAGGATTTAGCCTGAGCCAAGCTACGGTCCTACTTGTGCCCACTGTGCCACGTTCAAGCCAATGCGTTCCTATGGAGTTATAAACGAATAAGTAACCATCATTTTTCACATGAAGATCAACTTGGCTCACAAATATTCATGTTGATTCTAATAAAGGAAGGTCTCCTCTATACTTCTGATATGTAAATTGCCTGAGCCGAGCTAAATTTCTCACAACAGGTGGCACCAAACTGGTTGCCCTCACCTCAATGCATTCCTATACAGTTGCATGCAAATAGGTAATTGTGGTTCTCTTATAGGAAAAACACATTGGCTCACACATATGTATTTTGTTTTTCAAACATACCACATCCCCATACAATCTCCATCAGGATTTAGCCTGAGCCAAGCTACGGTCCTACTTGTGCCCACTGTGCCACTTTCAAGCCAATGTGTTCCTATGGAGTTAGAAACGAATCAGTAACCATCCTTTCTACCATGAACATCAACTTGGCTCACTAATTTTCATATTCATCCTACTAAAGGAAGGTCTCCTCTATACTTCTGATATGTAAATTGCCTGAGCCAAGCTAAATTTGTTGTCACCACAGGTGGCACCAAACTGGTTGCCCTCACCTCAATGCATCCCTATATAGTTTTATGCAAATAGGTATTTGTGGTTCTCTTATAGGAAAAACACATAGGATCACACATATGTATTTTGTTTTTCAAACATACCACATCCCCCTACAATCTCCATCAGGATTTAGCCTGAGCCAAGCTACGGTCCTACTTGTGCCCACTGTGCCACGTTCAAGCCAATGCGTTCCTATGGAGTTATAAACGAATAAGTAACCATCATTTCTCACATGAAGATCAACTTGGCTCATGAATATTCATGTTGATTCTAATAAAGGAAGGTCTCCTCTATACTTCTGATATGTAAATTGCCTGAGCCGAGCTAAATTTCTCACAACAGGTGGCACCAAACTGGTTGCCCTGACCTTAATGCATTCCTATATATAGTTGCATGCAAATAGGTAATTGTGGTTCTTTTATAGGAAAAACACATTGGCTCACACATATGTATTTTGTGTTTCAAACATACCACATCCCCCTACAAGCTCCATCAGGATTTAGCTTGAGCCAAGCAACGGTCCCACTTGTGCCCACTGTGCCACGTTCAAGCCAATGCGTTCCTATGGAGTTATAAACGAATAAGTAACCATCATTTCTCACACGAAGATCAGCTTGGCTAATTAATATTCATGTTGATTCTAATAAAGGAAGGTCTCCTCTACACTTCTGATATGTAAATTGCCTGAGCCAAGCTAAATTTCTCACAACAGGTGGCACCAAACTGGTTGCCCTGACCTCAATGCATTCCTATATATAGTTGCATGCAAATAGGTAATTGTGGTTCTTTTATAGGAAAAACACATTGGCTCACACATATGTATTTTGTTTTTCAAACATATCACATCCCCCTACAAGCTCCATCAGGATTTAGCCTGAGCCAAGCAACGGTCCCACTTGTGCCCACTGTGCCACGTTCAAGCCAATGCATTCCTATGGAGTTATAACTGAATAAGTAACCATCATTTCTCACATGAAGATCAACTTGGCTCACTAATTTTCATATTCATCCTACTAAAGGAAGGTCTCCTCTATACTTCTGATATGTAAATTGCCTCAGCCAAGCTAAATTTGTCACAACAGGTGGCACCAAACTGGTTGCCCTCACCTCAATGCCTCCCTATATAGTTGCATGCAAATAGGTAATTGTGGTTCTTTTATAGGAAAAACACATTGGCTCACACATATGTATTTTGTTTTTCAAACATACCACATCCCCCTCCAAGCTCCATCAGGATTTAGCCTGAGCCAAACAACGGTCCCACTTGTGCCCACTGTGCCACCTTCAAGCCAATGCGTTCCTATGGAGTGAGAAACGAATAAGTAACCATCATTTCTCACATGAAGATCACCTTGGCTCACCAATTTTCATCTTCATTCTATCAATGGGAGCATCCATCTACACTACCGGTATGTGATTTGCCTGAGCCGATCAAAATTTGTCACAACAGATGGCAGCAAACTGGTTGCCCTCACCTTAATGCATTCCTATAGACTTACATGCAAATAAGTAATTGTGGTTCTATTATAGGACAAAACACATTGGCTTACAAACATGTATTTTGTTTTTCAACCATACCCCTTCCCCCTACATGCTTCATAATGATTTAGCCTCAGCCAAGCAATTGTTCCACTTGTGCCCACTGTGCTTCTTTCAAGCTAATGCCAATAAAGAAGCCTAATATGGAGAGCACTGCAATGGAGCATGGGTCGCATACAAGGACCAGTTTTGGCCCACTGAAAAGTACCTTACTTATGTTGTTGACAGAGACGAGATGTGGAAATCAACAGCCGATGCTTTGACACCAAAGCACAGGATTGTCGGTAATACGTTGTCGTTGGGATAGTCAAATCAGTGATTCACTGTGCTCACACCATAAGATGTAGGCAATGCATTGGGAAGTGGAGGCGATGAGCCGCACAGTCGGCAATGCAATGGCTTCTTTCCTGGTGGCAGCAATGATGCATCGGCATTGTTGAGATGCCTCGGTTCGGATCGGTGCGACAGCATTGTTGTGTGGATTCTAGCAGGTGCAGTACTTTATACACACTTCCAAGGGCCCAGGACTGATTGGTACCACTTGGCAGGTCAAGACATGCAGCAAGGAAAGTTCAGGTGCTGTTGCAGTTAGATGAGAAGTCTTTGATGTCCCTGAAACTTTGAACAGGGTACAAGGCAGCATACCCTCCGAGTCACTTCAAGTGAAATTGGCCCAGCAGGGCAGAGGGTGGTAGGTAGCAGGGAAGCACAGCATAAAGGTGGTTCTTCCAGAGCAGCAGTCCAGCAGAGTGGCAGTCCTTGTAGCAGCACAGCAGTCATTCTCCCAGGCAGAGTTATTCACTGGTCCAGAATGTGTACTCAAGTGGTAGGGACCCAACTTGTGCATTTAAAGTAGGGGGTGACTTCAAAGAATAGTCTTTGAAGTGCACAGAGGTCTTTTCTTCATACCCTGGCTCTAGACTCGCCACGGGGTGTCATGCAGCCCTTTCTGTGGGGGTAGGATGCAGCCTAATCAGGCATGTCAGTTCCTCCCTCATCCTGTCCAGGATGACCCATTGGGTTGCGGATGGCTCATCATCCACATCTAAGCTTCCTTTGTGTGTGGCTGTGCAGAGGGGAGGCACAAAGTCCATATGGCACCCACCTCAGATGTGTAGTTAAGACAGGCTGCAGGCACAAAGTGCTAAGAGTAGGAAAATGGCATCTTTCTAAAAGTTGCATTTTTAATAGGGTAATGATAGAATCACTTATATGAATAAAGAGTGTTTATCATTACCTTCCAATGATATGAAACATGACAGACCTACACCCTCTCAATCAGGAAATAAGAAATTCTCAATGTTAATCTAGAAGAGGGGTAGGTCTCACAGAAGTGAAAAAGGAATTTGGGAGGTTTTCACTACCAGAACATGTAAAACCTTCCTACCTTTTAAATACACACCACCCTGGCCTATGGGATATATTGGTCCTGCCTTAGAGGTGACTTATATGTAATAAAAGTGAAGTTTAAGGCTTGGCAAGAGGTTCTCAATGGCAAGTCTACATGGCACTATAAACTGCAACCATAGGCTTTTCAGTGGCAGGCCCAAGACATGTTTAAAGTGCTACTTGTGTGGGTGCGCAATCTATGCTGCAGGCCCACTAGTAGCATTTAATGTAGTGAATTTTGCTATAGGCCTATAAGCAAATTAAATATGCCAATTATGGATAGGTCATTCAAAACATGTTTGAGTGGAAAAGCACATAAACTTTAGCACTGGTTGGCAGTGGTAAAGTGTTCAGTGTCCTAAAGCTAACATAAAGAAATCAGCAAAAAGATGAAGAAAGCGGGCAAAAAGTGTGGGGAAGAACACTCGAAGGCTGCCATGTCGAGCACACATTTTCCACATTACCTTTTGTAATCCTTTAGCTTCGAACTGTCTGGGAAATTCCAAGGGGGCATTATGGCTACCTTACTCAGCATGCTCCACCTTTCTCCAGCTTTCCTTCCTACACCATCGTGGCAGGAGTACTTTCTGTCTGAGTCTAACATGTGAACTATGACAGTCCCAGACACAAAAATTACTTAAATGTATACCATGTGCCTTAGGAGGGAGAGGTGTAGTGCAGCGGCCAGAGCAGCTGACTCCAGAGCGCAGGGGTGATGGTTCAATCACCGCCGGCAGCTCAGCTCAGCATCATGTGACTCTGAGCAATAGTTCACTTAATCTCCACGATGGCCCCCCTGCGCCTTGCAACCTTAAGGGGTGATATGTTTGCGCTTTACAAGTATGGATTCAAATTATAATTATGCGCTGAGTGAAACTCTCAGCAAAGGGTTCCTCCTCAGGCTAGACAAAATACTGGAGTGCATATATCTATTTTCAGAGCAGATGGCAGGCTCATCAGTTCTTGTCTGCCCAGCCTTCGGTGGGGGAAAGTAATCCAAATGTTATGATGCAGCAGCAACCAAAGCAGTCCACAGATTCCACAAGCTATGTTACTATCTGCATTCCGTCATTAAATTCCAGCTTTCATCAGGACACTGACGGTGTAATATCAACACCAGCTTAGCCATTGTTTGATCATCTCAAACTTTACTAATTCAATATTTTCAAATCTGCCCTCAGTATTTTCAAAGCAAGTATTTCTGTAATAAAGCCTAATTTCAAATAACACCAATGTGAAAAGTGAAGTAATTCTATCTAAATTATTGCTTTCATGGCAGTTTTCTACACTTAACTGCCAAATAAAAACGAAGGGGGTCATTACGAATGGCGGACGGGCTCAAGTTCACCAGGCATCCTAGTGGGGATCGGTACTGCCTGCAATGTATGCGGCAGTCCAGCACTATAAATTAGGATGTGACCGTGACCGTCACCATGGCAGTCGCATCTTGAAATTTAACATTGATGCGGGCGCTGCAGACTTCAGTATCCCCTGCAATGTTAAAAATGCATGTGTTGCATTTCACTGCACTAAGTGGCAGGCACCACAGGGTGTCTGCCACGTAGTGCAGTGAAATGTGCTACCCCCCAGTGCACCAACACCTCCACCCAACACAAGGAGTGCCCACACCGGGCCCCTGAAACCAATCCTGCCAGCCTTTCCATGGAGGTTTTGCCGCTATGGAAAGGCTGGCTGTAGCCAACATTCTAGTTTGGCCGATGGTGACTGTTACGCACCGACACCATTTTAGGGATGCAGCCCACTCCACCAGGCAATTGGAACAATTGCTTATGGCGGTTCAGTCAGGTGCGGCTCCAGGCTCATGGCGGCCCTGGGCAGGGAGGGTAGGTAGGGGGCCACGGAAGAGGGGGTCCGGGCGTGGCGGAGCCCCCCTGGAGGTCAGGAAGGTGTTTTAATAAAACGTCCAGAAATGGTGTTAGATGAGCAGTACCTGCGGCTGCTCCTACCCTTCCAAATTCATCTCAGAATGATAAAATGTAGGAGGAGGAGGGTATATTGTGACACACGATGTGAGGGACTGGCACAGACAGCTGCAGTGCCAGGGCCATGACAGGGGCCCCGGGCCAGCAGCCCCCCACAGAGAAAGAATCGGTGGCCTCTTTGACCAGAAACATCCCTGCCAGGGGCCGCCACGAGTATCATTCTGCTCATGGATATCTTAATTTTTTTTTCTTGTTTATGTTAGTCAGCGCCGGTTTTACCTAGTGCATCAGCAGTACTCTGGTCGGAGGATTCCCCATCTTTAGGTTTCCCTTGGGTGATAAACTTCAGGATTGCTCCTTCCTGTGACGCTGCTGAGCTGCCTTTCTCTTTTATTTCAAATAACCAGATTTGTGTACTCGAATTCTCTTCATTTTGCTTGCAATGTTATATACGCCTGTACCAGCGGGCCAGCAGTGGGTAGGGAAAAAAGAAGTCAATCAGGAACCAGGAGGAACGCAGGTGCGGAGGCCAGTGAAGAGGGGGAGGGGTCAGGGTGTTTGGAAGTGGAACAGAGCCAGAGGCCGTCAAATCCCTGCATGGGGTCACCACACAAATATGTATCCATCCTCAGAGGATTATTACATTAAGGATATATATATTGGCGTGATGGCCACTGGGGTTTGGTGGCCCTGTGCAGGTGCACAGCTTGCACATGTCTAAGGCTGCCCCTGGTTCAGTGGAGGGCGGTCTATGCGCCTGCCATGATTGTGGTCTGGATCTGCCTGACATCCTAATATGGCGGGCGGTGAATCCACGTTCGATGGCGGAGGGCTAGCCAGCGCACGGCTGGCGGAGGTGGGCCTTCCGCCATCGTAATGACCCCCTAAATTTATGTATGACACCTACAAGCTTAAGTGGCCATGCATTATGTTTATAGAAGTACCACGCCATGTAAGTTGTGTAATAATGTTAATTTCGGATGAGGAGTGCTGTCCTACTTTTCCCCTAACGACTAATTTTTAGGTCGAGCATTCAAGACATTTGTAGATACTTTAGTATATACTTTGTGGGCTCTGGAGATCATCCCTAGGACTTGTCTGCTTCCGCTTAGGGAGTTTTTTCTGTTCAACTGCCTCTATTTAACTGTCTTAATAGAGAACGACCAGCTGAGATCAGTAAAATACCAGCTTTGCTTTCTGCTTAGGAACTTTCTGTTTTTAATTTTTCTGGCAACTGCCTATATTTAACCTTCTTGATGGCAAACGACTAGCAGAGGTCAGTAAAATACCATAATCGCTCCAACATTCTCTGGATTCCAGTTCATTGAAATTATTCCATAAGCACCCATAGACAATAATATTTTTTTCAAATCTTGTATTTTCAGTGATATGACCACCAAAGGTCCTGATTTTATATTAAAAACAGAGCTTTGTACTATACCATTTTGCGCTGAAAGGCAGTATTTCTCTCCATGAATTCCCATGCCTGCTGTATCATGCAGTTTGGTGCTTATTTACCCTCCTTGTTAATAGCAGTCGATGTTTTAGCACCCAGATGAATGTGCTGCAAAGCTAAATACATATAAAGTCACAAAGGCGAGACCGACTGCATTGCAAATGCTTGTTGTTCTACTGTTTTATGTCTTGAAGGTTTGCTTTCTGATACAAAATGACCTTATGAGGCTACCATACTAATGCATTATTCTTTAAGCCTGCAGAGGGCACCAAACTAATTCAGTGCTGGTTTGGTTGCAACACAGTTCTTTGTCTACAATTTCTGAGTCTGTTGTTTACTAAAGACCTCAGAATTTCACTTAAACACCAGAAGGAGATGTGCTATGAAGATAAGTCTTGCAGTTTATAGAAACATAGCAAATTCATGAGCTTTTCCCATATTAATATGCACTGTATGGAACTTTTGTTGTTCATTTTGTAACATTAATATTGGTCTCCAAAGGTTTGAGGGTTTCATTGCACCATCAGTGGGCTGTTTCCTACTATAGGCCTAAGAAGAGTCAAAGGATATTTTCACAGCAAACATTCATGTTTGGAATCATTGTTATTTATATTGCAAAGTTGCTTTCTGGTTTTCAGTTTTCCTGATTGTTCTTGCTCTTGTTGCCAAGAAAGCACCTCACGTCTTAATCTTAAATTTAAACAGGTCTGTGATATGGATACTTCATTGTAATTAAAACGTTTTGTGTCTAATTTCATATCAAATATTATTTTCAAACAGAAATGTATGCAAGAATTGTAAATTGTTGAAAATGTCCTGGAAACTTGTTTCTGATAAAAACTCGGAAAGTAAACTTATAAAGTTATTCCATGAAAATATTGCATCTCTAAACAATGAGGGTTACCGTAAATCTAACTCTGTTTGGGGAAAAATTGGATTGGAACTTGGACAGAACAAGCTATGCACAAGGTTATGGCTTTATCATGTTTGGAGAGAAGACAGAAGGGCAATTAAGACAAAAACACTTGTGTATCAAAATAGTAAAAAAACAGGCTTGCTTGTCAAGGATCAACCCTCATTTTATCAAGAAGAAGATGAAAAACTATATTGTGTATGCAGGCAAAGAAATGACCCCCGACAACCATATGCCCAGTGTGATTCCTGTAAAGAATGGTTTCATCCAACTTGTATTGGCTATAAAAGCATTATGGATATAGCATCTATTTCACCATGGTTTTGCCCTAAATGTAAAGCAAAAAAGAACAGTGCCAAGAAATTAAGATTCACAGACTTAGCTTCATTTGCATCTCCCAAAACATTATTCACCTCACAACTTAAGTCCTGTATGAATTCAAAAGAATGAAGTCAAATCTTGCCTATTGAAAGTGGGAATGATAAAGAAGTCTCTCAGCCGACTGTGCTAAAGCTTGTTAAGGCTTCTAAATACCAAACTGAATATGCAACAGTAAATAAAAAAACAGAGGACTCTTCTGAAAAAGCAATAGATGCTAAAAAAAGCAAATACTTTAGCCGTACAACGTTACAAAAAATGATGCTAACACACACTTCTATGGTTAGTATAAAACAGGAATACAATCTACCAAAAAGATTTAAAATAAAACTGACTAAAGAAGAATGGAAACAGATAAAACCAGAGAGCAGGCAGGGGTATCGTCTGTTAATGAATGGCTGGTCTGACTTAATTTGTAGCAAGCTTAATGAAATTAATAAATTCTGTGTGATTTCTTTCAAATACAATAGAGTAAGATCCAAAGGGTCGCGAAAAAAAGTATCTGCTTTCTGGCGTGGCAAAGGGCATTGTAAATTTAGTGGCTGCACCAAATATGATTTTTCAATTGCCAAAAAACCCACAAAGCATAGCAATGTCATTATTCAAGTGGAGATGACTGGTGCAATCAACCATACGGTTCAACATTTTCACAAGAGGCATACTCGTGGTCTAGAAAGAGAGAAACTGAAATCCTGTTTAGGAGAGACACAACCTTCTCATCTGTATATAAAATCCATAGCTAATGCAGATCCAGAACAACTTTTAGCTGGTAACCTGAATACCGTTAAAACAACTACAGTCTTACAGCAAATTTCCAGTGAAAAGAATCTCAGTAACCGAATGAATAAAAATGTATTTTTAGATTGCCTTGAACTGCAACAAAGACAAGATCAGAAAGAACATAATCCAATTGTGACTGCTCATGCTTTCATTCAATATATTTGCATGAGCCCTCTTGTAATTCATGTGTACAATGATGTACAGCTACACATGCTGAAGGACCTTCAGGCGTTTGGTAATTGTTATCTGTATCTTGATGCAACAGGGTCAGTCATTGCAAACCCCAAAGAGACCCACCACAGAGTCTTGTATTATGCTTTGTGTCTTCAAACAAAGACACCTACCAATCATACAGTCCCAGTTGCAGAAATGTTATCATCAGACCAAAGCACACCAACCATTTTGCACTGGTTAAACTGTGTATGTCGTGATTTCCTCAAGCTGTCCAACCGCAGACTCATCCCACAAAAAGTTGAGGTAGATTTCAGTTGGGCAATGATTCATGCAGCTATGCAGGCTTTCAATCAGATTACGCTTGTTCAGTACCTAAAACACTGTTTGAACATGTGCAGTGGTGGAGAGAAAAATATGTTGACTGTGGTCCATATCTGTGCAGCTCACATGATTAGACTTGTGGCCAATAAAGTGAGCAAAGCGGAAGCCAGAAAAGAAGCCAAAGAGTTGTTTATGTACTCCTTTGCCCTTTTTCAAAATGCAAGTACATTGAATGAGATTAAAGTACACCTCAGGAGAGTACTCTATGTTTTAACAGTGAAAACTGAGACAAATATATATTTTGAATATATGACAGAATTGAGAGCATCAATCAACAAACAAAAAATTAAGCTCTGTAGTGATGAGTTAGTAGACACACGGTACACGGAAACTACAGATGACCTTTTAAAAGAGTCCACCTTAAAAGAGTCGTCTCCATTTTCAAAAATATTTCAAGAAATTTTATCTGAAACTGAGAAAAAAGCACTGAAGTCTGAAAATGAAAATAAAAATCTGAGGCAAAACATGAATTGCTGTCCACACTTTGTTAATTTGCTAGGCAAATATGTCACAACCTTACCACTTTGGAGTGGAATAATGTTAGGTGAAGGACAACATAGAGACACTAATGCAACAGTGGAAAACTGGTTCAGGACTGTAAAAAAAGATGTTTTAAATGATAGGTTACATCGGAGATTAGGTGACTTTTTGCAAATAATGAAAGAGTTTGTTGAGGGAAAAATGCGTGAGATTGCACTTGTAAACATAAAATGTGCCACAGGTGAGACGTGTAAAAGAAAACAACAACACAACATAACATATACACGTGCCAGTGAGTCTACTACAGAGCACATTACACAGGGCGACGAGATAGGTGTGAGCCTAATCCATGGTTCCGAAGATGAAGGACATATGTTAACCCATGAAGAACAATGGAAAGAGAGGCCGAAAAGGAAAATAAAGCAGGCTAAGTACTATAGCTCACCAAGACCTAAATCAGTGTTAAAGAAAGTTGCAAGCAACTGCCCACCATGGTCAGGCACAGGAAAGTTGGGAAGAAGAAGCATTACATTACGTAACACTTGTACAATTGACAACTTGCTTTTTGTTATTCACTTGGCACTGCAGAAATATCCTCAGGTTTTTCATGAGTTGATGGCTATAGCACAAAAAGAGCCATGGATTCAAGCACTTATGACAGTGCATGCACATTTTACTAAAGGACAGTGGGTGAAAGGAAAGATTCAGTGGTTAAAACAATTTGCACGCTTTCAAAGCAAAAGTATTTGGGATACATTTGGCACTGAAAACGACCTAGTTGTCTGCCGTCTTGACTATCTTCTAATCACTACTGTTGAAGCAAGATGCAATGCCCCCTTTTGCCCAGAACCATTGATCATGAGACAAACAAACTTGATTGAAGTCTGGTAAGAAATTATTCATTATTCATATCCTGATACATTGTTATTTACGTCAGTGGGACATATATGCCATTCTTTACTTGGCCCCATCACAGATCATGGTGGTGCATTAGCTAGAGTCAAGGCATCTCCAATGTCCATTTCATATAGTCTTGGATGTATAGGAAAAAACAAGGCAGTAGGCAAAGCTTTTCTGAATGATAATGACTGACCAAAGATGTGTGCCTATTAGTTCTTCCGAAAGCCTCCTTGACTGCTTATATCTTTGTCTTTTTCAGTCACATTTTTAAGGATAGAACATTTCAGATGTAGTATGGGGTATAGATTTAAGTAATGCTAAAATGGCCTTAATAATCTACAGATTGGCCAATAAATTGGTGTGATAAAGAAGTCTACATGTCATGTTATCTCATACGGTCAATTGCAGCAAGTGTGTAAACAGGTCTAATCACTAACCGGTTTCACGAAATACAACAATGAAAAGTGTATCACCAAGTATCCAATGTCTGCCCTAAAAAAACATCCTGGTAAAGCAATAAAATGAATTGTTATGCATGGCTTCCTCTGTGCACCTTTTTGTGAATACCAGATTCTAAATCTGGCTATGCACTGCTATAATTCAGAGACAGTGGGAAATAAAACTTGTTTATCACCGTTGCTGCACCATTAAAAAATTCCAGGCTGTTGTGAGAGCACTTTCTGGGAGCCTGTCAGTGCAGAGTAGCTCTTTACCTCCATGGATAGCAGAGGGTACCTCTTTAAGAGGCCAGGGATGGGAAGGAGGTAGATGACTCTCATGGCAGTGGGGGTGGGTTGCAGGAGGCAAGGTATTTTTCTATACATTTGGCATAGGCAGTTGAGGACAAGTATGTATGACTCCCCAATAACTGAAGAATTTGAAAAAAGGGCTAGATAAGATTGGGGGCATACATAGCATAAAATTATAGATGCTTCAAATGTGAATTGTGGGGATGCTATACGCTTTGGATTCGGACTGACATCATAGGACAGTTTAGCTTCACTCTTGTCTATTTGAGAAAACTCAGAACCCCTTGATGAAAGAATTCCTGTCATTCACTGTTTGACACTGATGACTATTTATGTTCCAAGGTTCCACATGGAAATAGGCACTTTCAAGTTATAGGACATAATCTGGAACATGCTATGGCAGTACATATGATACCTTTAAATTAAGTCATGGCAGCCACTTATCAAACTGTTCCCTCAATCCAGGTGGGAAAAGTCCTAAAATCAATTTCTGGGGAAAAGAGGTTGTTTTATTCTTGGAGGATTTCTCATACCATCTTATCTTGGCTTTCCTAGCGTTATGTTTCTTGAATGTTGTTTGAACAAGAAGGTTTGCTGAGGATGAATCCAAATGATTCCACATTGTCTATTAGCTATAGAGTGAAGTCATCTTGGTTCTTGTCAGTGAGATAAGATTGAATTTGTGGTTGTCTGAAGCTTTCTTGAGTTGAGCTTTGGACATGTATTCAATTGTGGATACATTTAAGGCAGGTTTGAATCAAATAACATCGTCTGGTAAAGAGATTATTAGATATAGTTGTGTGTTGTTGGCATATTGATGTATCTTGATGGTGTTGGGTGTATCATTCCGAGGTGTTATATACCGGTTTTAAAATGATGGCGGAGAAGATGAAACCCTGAAGCACTCTGCATAACAGAGGAAGGTTTTGGGATTTTGCATGCTTTTTAATTAATCAGCTGCAGTGTATGAGGTTGAGGTAAGAGGGGAAACATTTCTGGTTCCTTGATTGTTTCAAGGTTATGGCTCAGTGCTTGATGGTCAGCTGGGTGCGAGTCTTCAGAGTGGTCCAGCAGTATCAGAAGGCAGGCATAATTTCTGTCATTGATGAGTATTGTCAGGTACATGAAGAGCAGCAGTCTCCATGCTGCAGCTTGGTGTGAAGTCTGAAACTAGACTGATTTAAGTGGTGCTTGGGCACTAAGGTAGCTTTAGAAGGAAGACTTGTGAATGACTCGGTCCCCTTGCTGTTTTTTGTTTTTGGGCCATGTGTTGCATGCTGTAGTCAGCGATCAGGACATCCTTGAAGTGAGTGATGACGGATGTGATGAAGAATTCCTGCGTTGTATGATGACATCAGGTATATCAGGAGGTGGAGTTATTACGTGCTTTGCAGCAGTCTTCTGTACACATTAATGCTTTTCATGCACATACACAATTCAACACAGGCATAGTATTTAAAGTGTAGTTTTTCTATTTAATCTGGGATATTTTTACAGATAGGTGGTTCAAACCACAAAACTCTGCCCTTAGCTTTTCAGTAAACAGGCAACATTTACATTGCAATGTGATAATGTTTCCTGTTCTGGAAGATAATATCAAACCTACTTATAATTGTAGGTTTAGCTACTGAGAATATGTTAAATTGTATCCATTTTGATAGCAATTAATAACTAACAATGTGAAAACTAAAGTAATATTTTTTATATGTATTCTAGTCGTGATGATCTCACAAAAATTCAGGAGGTGATGGACAATTGGCTAGCAGGACATACTTCTGTATGTAAAAGGAAGATTTCAGGGTAACATTTTCCATTAACAATTTATATATTGTATGAACTTTACTGGTGGATGCACACACAAGAGGTCAAATGAGAAAAAACAACATTATGACCAGTATTCTTTGCAATATATAAAGAGGACTGCCTAAAAATCTGACCATATATACTTGCTAAATGTTTGCTGCTGTAAAGAGTGTCCCTCAAATACACACTCGTCCTAAACCTCTTTTAGGGGCATGTTATCAACAAACGGGGTTATAATTATTGCTGCTTTAGCGGCAGAAAACTCAATAATGGGCTTGATAAAACACCCTTGAGAATTCCAATAGAAGCCCATGTTCTGGAGTCAACATGGGCTTCTATGGGAATTCTCTACGGCATATTATCAAGCCCATTATCACAGCTTTAGCAGCTGTTTTCTGCCGCTAAAGTGGCGATAATTATGATGTTGTGCTTGATAATATGCCCCCAAGTGAGTAGTTCAAATGTTAATATTTTATGTTCACGTGAAAAGGTACTACATGAAATTGTTGACTCTAGTCTCCAACATTCATTCTGGTCACAGTTTTCAACATAAAAAGTAAACAGTTTCTTCTATGGCAATCCTAAAACGTACATTTCATTTCCTCAAATACATTACTATGGAAAATCTTGTCATGATCAATTATTTTAGAAATTGTCTTCTGTGTGTAATAGACACTGGTCTACATACCGGGTCTAGCAAGTGGGTAAACAAACAACAGTGGATATGTCACATTCGATTTTACTTAAAAGGCAACAGCTACAGTCCTTGTCAGGGCACAAAAGTCACTAAATGAACTTGGAATTAGGTAAGTACTTTACGAGTTATACATTTTTACAGTTTTCAGAAATGGGCACAGTGGAATTGGGTAAGTACTTTACGAGTTATGAATTTTTACAGTTTTCAGAAATGGGCACAGTGCAATTTCTCAAGGGGGTAATGCTATCCTATGGAGGAAAACCATGTATTGCGTTTGGGTATTTGACAACGACTTACAGGACTGTTCTTGAGAACCTACGGTGAGTATGGCGCAGGGTCCATGGCCACACTAACAGGTCACCTTAGATAGCTCAGTGGCAACTGGGTGTAGAGGTATGTTACAGTGTTGGGTGTCCCATTCACTTAAATGGGGAATGGTTTGGTTACAAAGAGGCTGCAAGCTGGGACCTGTAGAACAGTCTAGGGAACCACAGGGGGGCTCAACACTCGAGATGCTCGTGAACGTATGGGCACCATTGGTCTACTATTCCATGGGCTGTAGGGCATGGATGCAGTGGTGTCTTTTGACATCAAGTTCAGAAGAAGGAGCTACTCGCGTTGGAAGGGGCCTACAGACAGAGGCAGCAGGCAGCGAATGGAAGTCCAGTCTGGGCAAACCCAAGAAGGGGGTTAGCTCTTGTGGGTCTGGGGACCCTATTGTCATCCGTCTTCTCCATTGGACTCAGGCAGTGGAGTGCAGGTGCATAGTTGCTTTGAGGGGACGTGCGGTAGCGGTTGCAATCTCATGTCCTGTTCTTTGTTTTGCAGAAAAGATACAAACAGGACAGCTGAGCCACTCTTGTTGGGGGTCTCTGTGTCCCTAAAGTCCCTTGATGTGCAGGTTAGTCTTCTTCAACGTTGGTGTCAGTACTGGACACAACAAAGCCTTGTTTTCTGCAAGGGTTCCAGTACCACAGGTATTGGTCCTGTGCAGCTTTTGGTGGTCCCAGTGTCCTCCCGCTAAGTGGAGGGACAGGTCAGATCTTCAGTAGCACATGGTCCTCTTCCTAGGAAACTGCTGTGTGGGGCTGTCTGGTGAGCGGCAACTCGGTGAACTGCACCTTGTGTCTTTGGTGCCGGTTGCTGCAGGGAAGTAGCTCCTCTGCTCCAAGGGAGTTTTCTCATGCAGTTTTTGCAGTTTTGCATTTAAAAAAGCCCATTTTGGTGGTTTTGTTGGGTTTGGGTGGATTTTCGGGTGCAATTCTATCGAGTGCATCACGCATGGATGGTGCACGTCGGAAAGTAATGATAGGAGTTTCACTCAATAATGGACCTAAGACTGGGTCAGTCAGAATAATAGGCCATTCAGTGCCTATGATGCGTCTGATTTTACGCTCTTGCGAGCTGAAAGTGGTTATGAGCCTGACAGTACGTTGGGAGTCGTCCTGGTTATCACTAGTGCCAGTGGTACAGTGCTCTCTGGGCTTAAGTAGTGAGGCTCTATCTAATGACGAAGCTTTGGCCAAAGCTTGATCCAGTATGGCTCTTGAGTAACCTCTTTGCAGGAAACGTTGTTGTTTAGATTCCTCAAGGCAAATAGCAGAAGAATCAGGGTCACTGCAGACTCTGCGAATGCGAATAAATTCGCCAAACGGGATACTGCGGATGGTATGGGCAGGATGGGAGCTATGTGGCGCCCTTTCCTTTCCTTAATGAGCACGGTGATGCGGCAGCTCACCTGTCTGGTATTCCTAAGCCTTTTACTGCTCACAGACCCCCTCCCTAATACAGCATAGACTGCATCGATGAGCCTGAATCAGAGCTGAAGAAAAGAGGGTACAGGGAGGGTTGATTAGGGAAGAAGGGAGGGAGATGAGGGTTTTATTGTTTTTCAAAATGAACCTATTTACACGCCAAATTAACAATTGCTTGGTTTGATATACTCAATAAAAAGATTTAAACCTACAAATATCAAGGCCCAAAATATTGAGAAGGAAAGTGCAAATAGGTAAGTATAAATCTTCTATAATTAACTACACATCTACGTACAGTGAAAATACATATATATATATATATATATATATATATATATATATATATATATATATATATATATATATAGGTGAGGTACATATATGTGGAGTTATACATAGTAAAACGTTGCTTGCCTATTGAAACTTACGTTCACATTATTTTTGTCCTCTACATTTTGACACAGTACTTTGTCCTACAATATTTTTCTTTACGATATTCTGTTTAAACTCCTTGTTTTGTTTAGCTTACTCTAAGGTGTTAGAAGCAAAATATATTTGTTTGCAATTTGGAATCCAATGTGCATCTCTAAATTGCAGGGGCCAAATGTTCCAATCATTGTTTTCAAATGACTTTACCCTGCAGTAATGAGCTTGATTTCATAATTTGTCGAAAAGGGTTTAGGTGTTGGAAAAACTGTACCCAAGACACACTTTGTTGCCCCCTGCCTTTCATTGTAGAGCTCTAGCGATTTGCTAGATTGGGTACTAGCTGAATTCATAGAGCAAAAAGTAGCTACATGGTTCCAGCATAGGCACTAGTGCCTTTTAACTTACACACTGACCTCTCTTGTGGGTCATACAACCATCTTGTACCCTTGATAATGTGCATATGTTGATCTGGAGTCAAACGGACCTCATGTCTAGAGAGCGGCCTTTTTAAAACAACTGGAAATAATAACCCATAAGTAGGAGATAAGTATATCTTAGCGATTCCATAACTACGAACAAAGAATCAGAAACATGTGATTTGAAGGCTGTGGGATGTGTTTCGTTCCTTTACAGGTTTCCCTAAATGTATTGTGCATATTTGTAATTTTTCTCGTATTTGCAACTACAACAACAAACAATGTTTGGAAACTTGGCATAATTGTGGAGGGAGATCAAATCTTGTGTGCCATATTTGTTCTATGAACTTGGCAGTATTCTGATTCGTATATTGCAAACAGATCACAGTGGGTCAGATTCATAAAGGTAAACTTACACCTTTGTGTAAATGTACTCTTCCTTCAAATGATCACAATTGTAACGTAATAGACTCAGCAATCTGGACAGAGAACTTAGCACCTACAAAGATAGGACTGTCCTATCTTTTTATGTGCAGAGTTCTCTGCCCACAGTGTGGTGCTTCCGCAGTTGTAAAGTTCCTATTAACTTCTTGCTTGTAAATACCAACACAGAGTTAACTTACACCAGCATGTACGTTTACCTTTATGAATCAGGCCCTCGGTGTCTAAGTTAGTTGTACAGTGTTGCAACTGAATTGTATTGTGTTATGTTGTTTAATTATATTTAGATACTTTTCATCCAGCAAACACCATTTTACCTCACTTTGTCTTGATATTCATTATTGCAGATACAAGCACTGTGTTGTCCTCTACCTTATGTCAACCATCATACCACCTGCTTTAAGCTATGCAATGACTGCTCAACCAAGCTATCTGGAGAGTCAAGGATACTTGGCAGTCTCAACCTTACATCACAAACCAAGTACTCAGTATCATAGTTCGGGTGGATCACCAGCAATGTCAAATTTGAAATTGTAAGGTTGTCTCTATGACTGCAAAAATCTGTAAATAAGTTTGGCAGGGGGAGTTCAGACAAATACTTGAGCTGTCAGCAAACTCAATTTAAAAAAATGACAAAATTATTTTTCCATAGTTGAGGTCCAAGATATCGGAATCCATCCAACAAATCTTGTGATTTCCTTTATTAATAGTTGATATAAGGTCTGTTCACATTTGGTCTTAAATGTGCTGATTGGATTTACTCTGCGGAGACTGGCATTAAATAGTTCCTAAAAACGCATCCGCACTGAAAAGACACTGAAGTAAAACATTAAATGTTTTCACTTGATATTGAAACTTTTACATATAATTCTTCATTTTACAGGGGATACGAATGTTTCATGATACTAAGGCGGCAAACAAGTGGCTTGAAGTGAACATGCACAAAATGAATGGAAGTATATGTACACCAAAGATACTCTGCATGGAAAAAACAGAAGTGGAGAAAACACTTGCAAAGTATGAAGAATATATAAACTCTGAGAACATTTATGTTGGTAGCAGCAATCCTTTAGAGCTATTTGTTTTTACTTTTTATAATATTTTGGATATGGATTTATTTTTATCAGAGACAAGAGACAAACAGCAACTGCGTGTACATGCAACGTATGAGGAAAATGTTTAAAATATCATCACGTTTGTATATAGAAACATCACTTATGCAGTAGCAAAGTGATTGTAAAGTACCTATTTTTCATATCTTCATTTGATACTCTAAAACCCCACATAAAGCACTTGAATATAAAAGTGATTTGTTTTATGGCATTTCTGTTTGTAAATTGTAAAATTATTTGGTTTACATGTATATTAACTAGCCATATCAGTTCAACAGACGTCAGACACATCAAATGGCAAATTACAAGTATTATTTCCTCCATTGGTCATTCGGACAGTATCTAAAACATTTCTCAAAATTACTACGAATGCAGCATCAATAAGCATAACTAACATCAATAGGAACATACTTATAATCAATATCTGTACAAATGAATAAAGTGAATCCTTGAATTTGAAATACATTTTAATGAAGTTGCTGTGGTCAATCTTTTACTTTGATGCGATGTAGAAGGCGAGTGTGATATAGGGGCATAGACTATTTTTATACAATTACCAGGCAGTATCTATCTGCATACATATGGGACTGTATTTTGTTGTTTTTTGTCTCCAGGACAGTAAGGTATTAGTCCAGAAGCAGTTGCTGCATCTTAATTGTGTGGGAGTATGAAACAGAAGTAAACTTTACATATATATTCTAGACAAACTCTTATGGAAGTTAGTCATTTCATGGATATAGCAAACCAGAGAGAAACATTTTTCAATCAACATCTTATTGCCTAGTACGAATCCAAAGCTTTTTGATAAGAACGTGAGCCTCTCGGTATACAAACATCTTCAGCAAGGAGCTTGAGCATTAGCACTGACTGTCAAGTTTCTTTTCAGGTTTCAAACACACAAGCTATCTGTTGTAGTTTCTCCATCTTCTCCTCTGTCCTTGGTACCTTCCATCCTCCCGTCTCCGTTTGGAACGTTCCTGGAGTTTGCCTTACAATGCTGCCTGTGTGCGACCTGTCATACGGAGAGTGGATGACTGTCATTAAAGACTCATAATTCTTACCTGCCGTCTCGTGATTATTCTTTACAATACTGGTGACAAGCAAGGCAAAGGGGACCTGCAGTGATCTCCTCTTTCAGTGCTCTATCCACCGTATGAGAATAAGGGGTGATTTATCAAAAGAGTGAAGATTGCTGCGGAAGGTGCCTGTTCTCTGAATATTGACTCGGGACCATAAAAAAGTGTCTTGCGACACGTGTGTTGTTATCTGAGCGTATGCAGTGGCGCAGCGCGAGGGTTAGCCTTGGTGTAAGGTGACGAAGCAATTTAAAAGGCGTGCGGAGCCTGGGCATATCAGCTGCTGAAACGGAAGAGATAGGAAACGTCTGTTTTCTCTCAGATGTCAAATTTGTGCATCACAAAGCCCTAGAGAAGCACAGAAGCTGAAATCCACCGAGTGAAGGTCACCAGTGGTGGAACTGCCTTGCCTGGCTGAATTACAGTTAGAGGGTGTCACTGTGTTTGTCGACGAGTGAGGAACCGGTAATCCTGTCAGAATAGCGTCTTCACAGGAACTGCAAGCATCTTCGGAGCCTGCACACATCAGAGAACTGCTGCCTCATAACTACTTTCCTCTAAAAAAAAAAAGAACCACTAGCCGGTGTCAGTCAGCTGGCTTTGCTTGCCTTTGAACCTTCAGGGAGCAAAGCAGGTAGTGAAATTATTATGCTCATCGCGGTGGGGGCTGCCCCGTCACGTCAGGAGGATAAAAACAGCGCTGTCTGGCCAGCTTAGTCTGCATGAACTGGTTGGTTTCATAAGTGAGTGTGCATGCTAAAGACAGAGACACCTTATATTCTTTCCTCCACCGGGGTGCAGGTCAAAGTATACTGTGATTGTTGACGCCGTGCAGTTACATGCCCTACATGGTGAAACGCACACCACCAAGTTTCAGTATTCCTGCTAAATAAAATTACTTTAAAATAACCTTCCTTGAGGAAGTCAATCGGCTCCTCAGCTTCACATAAAACACTCAAGTCGTTTTGGGTTACTATACAGTTCTCCCATTGCACCTACAATGGCAGTACCAGCGTTATGCCAGCCACCTGCCTTCCTCAATGAAATTGGCAAGCCAGAAATCCACTGGAAGGACTGGGTAAAGCTTTTTGAGTCCTAGTTTATTGCCATGGGGTGGAGCACTTTTCAGCTGTGTCGAAACAACACATACTGTTGCACAACCTAGGTATCCATGGAAGGAACATTTACGAGATTTTAATGGAACTTGAGGGAGATTAGGATGATGATAATGAAGATGTATTCAATGTCACATTGTTAAAATTTCAATTACATTTCGGGGACAAAGTGAATGTAGTACTAGAAAGACACAAATTCTTCAACCGCACACAAGGGAAGCAAGAGTCAGTTACGAACTATGTGAAAGCTCTGAGAGGTCTTACTCTATTGTTTGAGTTTGGTGAACTAAATGATTCCTTGATCAGAGAACAATTGGTAAGGTGTAGAAATAATAATCACATACATCTGAAACTGCTGTTTAAAAACCCTACACTTAAGGTAGCAATTGATATAGCCAAATCAATAGAGCACACAGTTAAGTATGTAAAGGAAATGAGAATTCCAAGTGAAGTTGTTGCTAGTGTACAGGAACAAAGCAATCCTCTAATGAGAAGGAGAGCAAAGTAATGAAAGTCTAAACTAAAGTACAGACTATAACCAGACAAAGCAAGCAACTGATGGGCTGAGATGCTTCAGATGTGGAAGTAACAACCATCTGGCTAACAGCCCTTTTTGTTCTGCACGTAATGTCACTTGTAAAAAGTGTGATAGAAGATTCCATTTCTCAAGCGTTTGCAAGGACGGGGACAGTAATCAAGTGAAATCTATCTACAGCGGGGGTGACCAAGTACCGAAATATGTTTTCCAGGTGAAAGATAAAGAAGGAGAGGATACTCCCATTTATCCTAAATGTACTGTGTACCTAAATAGTAAACCCATAGTTATGTTTGCGGACTCATTCTTATTGTTCACGCTGATCAACCAGGTGGATTTCAACAAGTCCTTCGACGTACCCAATCTAAGCATCTCAGAACCAGACATATCACCAGAAGGGCACACTAAGGAACCCATACCCCTGGTAGGTATGGCAAAAATGCTTATTACGTTTAAAGGCAGGTCCACCTACGGTAAAGTATATGGCGAGGGTAGGATCCAACCAACTAGGATGGCACCATCAGAAAGATCTAGTGATCATTATGGATCCCAACAACAAGGAACAAGTTCTCCTTATTGAAAGAGAAGCATCAGAATCGTTGGCTCCCATTGTTCTGCCGACCAAGGCCAATGGCGAGGGGATCCGTTTGTGTGTACCTGCGCAGCCTTAATGACAACATATGGGTTGAGACCCATTAATGAGATGCTAAGCACCTGTAGTGTAGTTCCTATTTTCCCTATAGGCCCTGCGCATTGGAATAACATAAACAGCAGTGTAGACGTAGAAGTGCGGTCTTCCAGGTCTCTACTGACTATATTAGACTTAATTGGGTTTGTACCAACTAGCTCAGAGGTCACTGGAAACTTTCTTGACTGAATAGGAAGTGATCAGCTTCCATGGCTCAGACAAGAAGGGATTCAGTTTTCCAACAACCGCATAAACATGACAACTTTGCTCCTTAGAATAAGAGTCAATCTCTAGAGTCGTGTGAAACAATAGACAGTTATTTCCCTCAGTCAGTTGTGCAAGAATTACTTTCACCAGGATGCAGAGAATAGAGAGACGGGCGTTTTCAATAAAAGGTATTATTTATTGAACAGTCTTTCTTCTCATGCAAGAGAAATGAATTGCCACAATTGCAAGACTTGTTATTATAAAAAGTGGTAAGAGTAAAATGAGTATTGCGAAATAATACTGTAAAAGCATTGATATGGTTTCTAAGCCATACGATAGTTAAAATGAGTAAAATATATACATTCATATATACATTAGGCTAACGTTCTCAACTGGTGCTTCTAACTACGCCTACCCCGGTGTACCTGACCTAAGCCTAATACTTGGGAGTGAGTAAGTAGCAGTTTAAGTTAAGTTGGTTTTGCCAAGGGTTTGCTTCAAGAATTCTCTCTAAGGGTTTAGTCAACACCATACCTCTGGAATAGAATGTTGGAGGTCTGGTATCTCCTCTCAGGACTCGATATTCCAGTCACCCGCAAGGGTAGGCTGGAAACGCCGGAGCTGGATTTTATCGGCAGGAGAAAAGACAGCGTCTTTCTTAGCGCGTCAAGGAGGAGGAGGGGCAGCGTCCGTGGGCTTCTCGCATCTGCTGGGCTCTGCAAGGGACAGCTGTTCTGCTCCTGTATTCACCACCACCATCGCGCTTGCTTGAGGCAACGTTGGTATTATTTATACCTGAAAGGTGCCTTGTTTGACGTAAGTTTTTGGACATAAGACGTCAATAAAGATGTCACTAAGAACTGGTCGTTCTTACAGTGCTCATTAGAGTTCTATTACTAATAAAAACAAAGCAAGCGGGGCTTTCCCAGGTTGCTGGAAGTTTTATCTGTTGAAGAACTCGGTGTGTAATCTAGGAATCTAAGATAGTGGCTTCTGCTGTGTCATGTACTAATGAGCTGCAGAGGCGAGTTTCTAAAATATGGCTGAAATATGGCTCTGATCGTTTATGCCATTATAGGGGTATGAATTGATTATAGCCGTATAGGGGCATAAGGTCACAATATTGATCGGGGTCCTAGATTAGAACACGACACACCATGGGTGATGCAAAAATATTTTCTGTGAATGACGTATCCATGGCATACTACTATGTGGAGTTGCACCCACAGTCTAGACCCCTCACTGTATTCACCACTCTTTTTGGGGCTTACATGTTTAAGAGGATGCCATTTGGCCTAGCATCGGCCGCTGCAGTTTTTCAGAAGATACTGCAAACAGTGTTGAGCGGCATAGTGAAGACGTTCTGCTTCCAAGATGATATCTTAGTATACGGTACCACTGTAGAAGAGCTTGATTCTACATTACAAAAAGTGTTAAGGAAATTGATGGAAGCTGGCTTGACAGTGAAGTAGAACAAGTGTAAAATGAAAGTCAGTTCTGTAGACTACCTGGGGCACACAATATCAGAAGAGGGGTTCAAACCTAAGTGCAGCCTAGTACAATCAGTTAAGGATGCCCCCTATCCAAAAAACAAGGAAGAACTCAAATCCTTTCTAGGGATAATCGAAATCATGGCCAAGTACGTCAAAGGGTTCTCAGATAAATGCGAATGTCTACGTGATCTCTTAAGGAAAGGCAATGATTTTGTTTGGGAAACAAAACACAGCACCACAATAGACAACCTGAAAGATGAGGTAACAAAGTCACCTGCGTTGGGGTCATTAGACCCCAAAAAGAAGACATTCTTGACCACTGATGCATCCAACAAGGGATTGGGAGCCACACTATCGCAAAAAGGAGAACATTGCGAGACCATCATTGCGTATGCTTCCCGATGCCTAACCTCTGCAAAATGTAATTATTCCATAGTGGAAAGGGAAGCACTTGCTGTATTCTGGGTGGTGTTACATTTCAGACTTTATGTTTGGGCATACAATTCACCATCCTAACGGACCACAAACCACTCACATTCATGTTTTCAACTAAGAAAACTAACTGCGGCTCTCCCAGCATATCAAAATGCAGATTAGGTCTTGAGGGTTATTGTTTCAGGACCGAGTATTTACCAGGAGGTGACAATGTCCTAGCAGACTAACTCTCCAGGGCACCTCTAGAAGGGGTATGGTTGAAAACCAAAATACATGTTTTTGAGCCAATGTGTTTTGTCCTATAATAGAACCACAATTACTTATTTGCATGTAACTCTATAGGAAAGCATTAAGGTGAGGGCAACCAGTTTGCTGCCACCTGTTGTGAGAAATGTAGCTTGGCTCAGGCAATTTACATATCAGAAGTATAGAGGAGACCTTCCCTTATTAGAATCAACATGAATATTAGTGAGCCAAGCTGATCTTCATGTGAGAAATGATGGTTACTTATTCGTTTATAACTCCATAGGAACGCATTGGCTTGAAGGTGGCACAGTGGGCACAAGTGGGACCGTTGCTTGGCTCAGGCTAAATCCTGATGGAGCTTGTAGGGGGATGTGGTATGTTTGAAAAACAAAATACATATGTGTGAGCCAATGTGTTTTTCCTATAAAAGAACCACAATTACCTATTTGCATGCAACTATATATAGGAATGCATTGAGGTCAGGGCAACCAGTTTGGTGCCACCTGTTGTGAGAAATTTAGCTTGGCTCAGGCAATTTACATATCAGAAGTGTAGAGGAGACCTTCCTTTATTAGAATCAACATAAATATTCGTGAGCCAAGTTGATCTTCATGTGAGAAATGATGGTTACTTATTCGTTTATAACTCCATAGGAACGCATTGGCTTGAAAGTGGCACAGTGGGCACAAGTAGGGCCGTTGCTTGGCTCAGGCTAAATCCTGATGGAGCTTGTAGGGGGATGTGGTATGTTTGAAAAACAAAATACATATGTGTGAGCCAATGTGTTTTTCCTATAAGAGAACCACAATTACCTATTTGCATGCAACTGTATAGGAATGCATTGAGGTGAGGGCAACCAGTTTGGTGCCACCTGTTGTGAGAAATTTAGCTCGGCTCAGGCAATATACATATCAGAAGTATAGAGGAGACCTTCCTTTATTAGAATCAACATGAATATTCGTGAGCCAAGTTGATCTTCATGTGAGAAATGATGGTTACTTATTCGTTTATAACTCCATAGGAACGCATTGGCTTGAAAGTGGCACAGTGGGCACAAGTGGGACCGTTGCTTGGCTCAGGCTAAATCCTGATGGAGCTTGTAGGGGGATGTGGTATGTTTGAAAAACAAAATACATATATGTGAGCCTATGTGTTTTTCCTATAAGAGAACCCCAATTACCTATTTGCATAAAACTATATAGGGATGCATTGAGGTGAGGGCAACCAGTTTGGTGCCACCTGTTGTGACAAATTTAGCTTGGCTCAGGCAATTTACATATCAGAAGTATAGAGGAGACCTTCCTTTAGTAGGATGAATATGAAAATTAATGAGCCAAGTTGATCTTCATGGTAGAAAGGATGGTTACTTATTCGTTTCTAACTCCATAGGAACGCATTGGCTTGAAGGTGGCACAGTGGGCACATGTGGGACCGTTGCTTGGCTCAGGCTAAATCCTGATGGAGCTTGTAGGGGGATGTGGTATGTTTGAAACACAAAATACATATGTGTGAGCCAATGTGTTTTTCCTATAAAAGAACCACAATTACCTATTTGCGTGCAACTGTATAGGAATGCATTGAGGTGAGGGCAACCAGTTTGGTGCCACCTGTTGTGAGAAATTTAGCTCGGCTCAGGCAATTTACATATCAGAAGTATAGAGGAGACCTTCCTTTATTAGAATCAACATGAATATTCATGAGCCAAGTTGATCTTCATGTGAGAAATGATGGTTATTTATTCGTTTATAACTCCATAGGAACGCATTGGCTTGAACGTGGCACAGTGGGCACAAGTAGGACCGTAGCTTGGCTCAGGCTAAATCCTGATGGAGATTGTAGGGGGATGTGGTATGTTTGAAAAACAAAATACATATGTGTGAGCCTATGTGTTTTTCCTATAAGAGAACCACAAATACCTATTTGCATAAAACTATATAGGGATGCATTGAGGTGAGGGCAACCATTTTGGTGCCACCTGTGGTGACAAATTTAGCTTGGCTCAGGCAATTTACATATCAGAAGTATAGAGGAGACCTTCCTTTAGTAGGATGAATATGAAAATTAGTGAGCCAAGTTGATCTTCATGGTAGAAAGGATGGTTACTGATTCGTTTCTAACTCCATAGGAACACATTGGCTTGAAAGTGGCACAGTGGGCACAAGTAGGACCGTAGCTTGGCTCAGGCTAAATCCTGATGGAGATTGTATGGGGATGTGGTATGTTTGAAAAACAAAATACATATGTGTGAGCCAATGTGTTTTTCCTATAAGAGAACCACAATTACCTATTTGCATGCAACTGTATAGGAATGCATTGAGGTGAGGGCAACCAGTTTGGTGCCACCTGTTGTGAGAAATTTAGCTCGGCTCAGGCAATTTACATATCAGAAGTATAGAGGAGACCTTCCTTTATTAGAATCAACATGAATATTCGTGAGCCAAGTTGATCTTCATGTGAGAAATGATGGTTACTTATTCGTTTATAACTCCATAGGAATGCATTGGCTTGAACGTGGCACAGTGGGCACAAGTGGGACCGTTGCTTGGCTCAGGCTAAATCCTGATGGAGCTTGTAGGGGGATGTGGTATGTTTGAAAAACAAAATACATATGTGTGAGCCAATGTGTTTTTCTATAATAGAACCACAATTACCTATTTGCATGCAACTATATAGGAATGCATTGAGGTGAGGGCAACCAGTTTGGTGACACCTGTTGAGAGAAATTTAGCTCGGCTCAGGCAATTTACATATCAGAAATATAGAGGAGACCTTCCTTTATTAGAATCAACATGAATATTAGTGAGCCAAGCTGATCTTCATGTGAAAAATGATGGTTACTTATTCGTTTATAACTCCATAGGAACGCATTGGCTTGAACGTGGCACAGTGGGCACAAGTAGGACCGTAGCTTGGCTCAGGCTAAATCCTGATGGAGATTGTAGGGGGATGTGGTATGTTTGAAAAACAAAATACATATCTGTGAGCCAATGTGTTTTTCTATAATAGAACCACAATTACCTATTTGCATGCAACTATATAGGAATGCATTGAGGTGAGGGCAACCAGTTTGGTGACACCTGTTGAGAGAAATTTAGCTCGGCTCAGGCAATTTACATATCAGAAATATAGAGGAGACCTTCCTTTATTAGAATCAACATGAATATTAGTGAGCCAAGCTGATCTTCATGTGAAAAATGATGGTTACTTATTCGTTTATAACTCCATAGGAACGCATTGGCTTGAACGTGGCACAGTGGGCACAAGTAGGACCGTAGCTTGGCTCAGGCTAAATCCTGATGGAGATTGTAGGGGGATGTGGTATGTTTGAAAAACAAAATACATATGTGTGAGCCTATGTGTTTTTCCTATAAGAGAACCCCAATTACCTATTTGCATAAAACTATATAGGGATGCATTGAGGTGAGGGCAACCAGTTTGGTGCCACCTGTTGTGACAAATTTAGCTTGGCTCAGGCAATTTACATATCAGAAGTATAGAGGAGACCTTCCTTTAGTAGGATGAATATGAAAATTAGTGAGCCAAGTTGATCTTCATGTGAGAAATGATGGTTACTTATTCGTCTATAACTCCATAGGAACGAATTGGCTTGAAGGTGGCACAGTGGGCACAAGTGGGACCGTTGCTTGGCTCAGGCTAAATCCTGATGGAGCTTGTAGGGGGATGTGGTATGTTTGAAAAACAAAATACATATGTGTGAGCCAATGGGTTTTTCTATAATAGAACCACAATTACCTATTTGCATGCAACTATATAGGAATGCATTGAGGTGAGGGCAACCAGTTTGGTGCCACCTGTTGTGAGATATTTAGCTTGGCTCAGGCACTTTACATATCAGAAGTATAGAGGAGACCTTTCTTTATTAGAATCAACATGAATATTCATGAGCCAAGTTGATCTTCATGTGAGAAATAATGGTTACTTATTCGTTTATAACTCCATAGGAACGCATTGGCTTGAACGTGGCACAGTGGGCACAAGTGGGACCGTTGCTTGGCTCAGGCTAAATCCTGATGGAGCTTGTAGGGGGATGTGGTATGTTTGAAAAACAAAATACATATGTGTGAGCCAATGTGTTTTTCCTATAAGAGAACAACAATTACCTATTAGCATGCAACTATATAGGAAGTCATTGAGGTGAGGGCAACCAGTTTGGTGCCACCTGTTGTGAGAAATTTAGCTTGGCTTAGGCAATTTACATATCAGAAGTATAGAGGAGACCTTCCTTTAGTAGGATGAATATGAAAATTAGTGAACCAAGTTGATCTTCATTGTAGAAAGGATGGTTACTTATTCGTTTCTCACTCCATAGGAACGCATTGGCTTGAAAGTGGCACACTGGGCACAAGTGGAACCGTGGCATGACTCAGGCTAAATCCTGATGGAGCTTGAATGGGGATGTGGTATGTTTGAAAAACAAAATACATATGTGTGAGCCAATGTGTTTTTCCTATAAGAGAACCACAATTACCTATTTGCATGCAACTATATAGGGATGCATTGAGGTGAGGGCAACCAGTTTGGTGCCACCTGTTGTGACAAATTTTGCTTGGCTCAGGCAATTTACATATGGGTGGTGTATACGGGAGCTTCCTGTGTTAGAATGAATATGAACATTGATGAGCCAAGTTGATCTTGATGGGAGAAATGTAGGTTAATTATTCATCAATAACTCCATATGAATGCATTGGCTTGAAGGTGGCACAGTGGGCACAGGTGGTAACTTTGCTTGGCTCAGTGTAAGTCCTTATGGAGCTTGTAGGAGGGTGGATTGTTTTTAAAATGATTGTGATCCAATGTGAATTTATTATAGGAAATGTATGATTACTTATTAGAATATAACTGCTTGGGGATGCTTTGAGTTCAAGGCAACCCATATGCTGCCATAAATTATCATCAGCTCAGAAAACTTACAAACAGGTTCTGCAAAGGACTGCTCTCTTGCTTAACTTGTGATGGTGGCAAAGTTGTCCCATTTTTGTCGAAAGGTTGCTAGTGTCAGACTAAATCCTAATAGACATAATAGTGATACGTTTTGTATTTCAAAAACAACATATTCACTGTATGGCAATGTAGAGTCCCATAAAATGGAGTTCATTGAATCATTTATGATTGCATTTTATATAAAATGTTGCCTGCAAATAAAATGGTGGCTGAATAAGATGTTGGCTGAATAAGATGCTAACTTCAGCCTGCGAATAAGAAGCTGGCCGAATAAGAAGCTAACTTCAGCCTGCGAATAAGAAGCTGGCCGAATAAGAAGCTAACTTCAGCCTCGTCTGTATTGCACTGTTTGCTACCTCATGTATTTTGTTTGCTCGCAATTGTCACGTTTACCTCATGTAACTTATCGTCTGCTGTTGTAATTTTGTTCATTTGTAATTTTCTGTTCCTATTGTGAAGTGCTCTGACGCCTTCGGGTAAAGTCCACGCTATATAAAAACGCATAAATAAATAAATAAAATAAAAAATATTTAGCCTGATCTTAAAATGGCCGCTGCTCATAACGTAACACCGCCCACGTTCACCCGCATTTCTAAAGAGGGTGGAGTTTGTTCTTGGGAGCCCTCGCTAGGCATCAGCTGGAACCGTGATGCCCTGCTTTGAAAACAAAAGTCCCACGTGACAGCTGCGGATGGCAGGCCATCATGGCTTCCTACACTGGCAGAGGTCCCCGGGTGTCACTCGGGGAACCGCGGTTCGGCGCCGGGCTGCTGGAGGCGGTGGACGACGCCGAGGGGTTGTACGTAGCTGTGGAGAGATGCCCGCTCTGCAACAGCACCCGGCGGAGGCTGACTTGCGCCAAGTGCGTACAGAACGGCGACTTCGTTTTCTTTGACGTACGAGACACCGAGAGGTGAGTTGGGATCAGGGTGTAAGGGTCAGGGCGTACCTATAGCCTAGGTTTGGCAGGAGGTAGTGGTGACACTTTGACACCTTTCTTCCGAGGACAATACTTTCTTCCTGGGTCATAACTGGGCAGGGTCCGAGCATGCTCATGGGGTCTGGGGCCTCTGTTGTATAAGTGGCCCTTTTAAGGTTACTAACTGGCCAGTTTGTACTGACACTTTGTGTAGAACTCACCGGTGCCCCATTTGTCAGGGAACTTCCAAATGAAGTTTAGCAGGCTGAACTACAACTTCTAAAGGCGGTCCCTGGCTCAGTGTACACACGAATATATGGAGTGACTGACTTATCAGCTCATATGATGTATAAAGCTACGATGGATAGGTTATATTTTGCAAAAGAATTATTGTGGCAAGTGACTGTTTCAGATTTTGTTTACAATTGTATAACTTTATTCAAATGTGTAGAGCAAAAAGTGTTGTCTACTACATGGTGCTCAGACCACATTATTTTTATTTATTTTAAAAGTTTTATACAGCGCTAGCTAGACCTGTAGGTATCAGAACGCTTCACATACACACTGTGAAAAACAGAAGGGCCTTACATTACATAGAAGGCTGACAGTAAGTAAGCAAACCACGGATAAAGAATACAGCATGAACAATAAATAACTGTGCAATGGAGGGGGAGAGAATAGAAAGAAAACAAGGTGATTAGCATAGTCCGTTCACCAACAATCCTTGAATGGGAGTCAACTCGGAATATTGAGGTCTAGGTAGTTGACGTTGTTTAGGAAAGTATTTGTTAACCTCATCGCTGCTAGAGATATTTTCGTCCTGTACTGGGCCCCTATGAAAATGGGTGTGGTTGTGACGGAACCATTCCGTCATCAGCACAGCCCAACCGTGACTGATGACGGAATGGTTCCGTCACAAGCATCAAAGGGGTTAAGGAGATGGAGTTTGAGGTCCCTTTTGAAACAGGAGAAGGAGGGGTTGCATGAAGTAGTGTGGCTCACTGGTTAGAGGCGGCAGACCCGAGAGCAGAGGACGGCCCGGGACCAGGGTTCGATTCCCGGCGCGGCAGGTTTCTGGACCAGGGTCAGCGGACTCGATAATTCTCTCGCCTCGGTGCCCACTCTGATCAGCGATCACACACGGCAACTCTGGGCATTAGCTTGCCTCATCTTCACTAACGGCCCCACCAGACCGCCGGGGATGCCTGGTCTCACCCTGGAGATACCCATTAAGGGACCATCTCTCAGGGAAGCCAGGAAGGGTTTCGCAGCGGTCGAAGCGCCTTGGGACCCTACGGGTAAGTAGTGCGCTATATAAATGCCAATACATACATCTGAGGACTCCAGGGAGAGTGTTCCATATCCTGGGAGCATTGCCAGAAAACGATCGGTATTGGGTGGTTTTCTTTTTCATTTTTGGCGGAATGAGAATGAGTGAGTTGGAGCTTCTCAGTGTTCTGGCTTGACCTGCTCTTACCAGTTTGTTGTTCAGGTAGTTGGGGGCCGGAGAGTGGAGGGTTTTGTGTGTGATGCAGGCCAGCTTGTAAATAAATCTCCCTTCCATGGGAAGCCATTTGAGGGAGTTGAGAGCTGGAGTGATGTGTTCAAATCTTTTTACTCCAGATACAAGTCGAGCAGCCATGTTCAGCACTGCCCTTAGAGGGGCTAGGTGAGCTTTTGGCGTCCCTGTAAGGATGGCGTTCCCGTAGTCAATGTTAGAGAGAACCAGGGATTGAACTACTGTCTTAAGGTCATCATGGGGAATAAAATGTTTCAATTTCTTGAGGTGTTTTAGGGAGAAAAGAGCACTTTTTGCAGAGTTTTTGATGTGGTCCTCCATTGATAGGTTCTTGTTATGGGTGATGCCTAGAGACTTAACTGAGTCGGATAGAACGAGGGGGCAGTTTAGGGCAACCAGATTCTTGAGCCACTCTTGGATAGGGCGATGGTTGCTTTTTGGAGAGAATAGGATCAGTTCCGTTTTATCTGGATTGAGCTTTAAGTGGTTAACGTTGAACCAAGTTTGGATCTCCGTTAGAGTGGTATTGAGGTGTTGGATGTAATCAGGAGACTTGATTTTGAAATAGATTTGTGTGTCATCCGCATAAAGGTGGTAACTCACTCCAGCTTTTTTCAAGATGGCTCCATGAAGAGATTGAAGAGGGACGGGGAGAGGATCGAGCCTTGTGGTACCTCAAGTGTGACTTTTGTTGGCTTCCAGAGACAGGAGTTGATTTAAACTTGTTGCGAGAGATGTTGGAGAAAAGAGGTGAACCATTTTAGTACAGTACCATTTATGCCAGAGCGCTTCGACAAGGTCTCCAGGAGAGCTGGATGATTTACTGTGTCGAATGCCGCAGATAGGTAAATAAGGATGATTAGGCAGGTATCACCATCATCTAAGGCACAGCTTTCCAAACTGTGTGGCGCGACACATTACTGTGTCGTGCCCCAGCCGTAGGTGTGTCGCAGGGTTAGATGACTTCTGCCGGCAATCGGCAGAGTCGAGCTGCAGGGGCTCTTAGGAGGGGTGAAACAACAACAAAGCCCCATTAACATACACACGGTCTTTAACGACCTGTGAAGTGCTTGGGTGCGGCTGTGAGCGGGCCCGGGACGCCACACACGACGTTGGGGGGGGGGGGGGGGAGGGGATTGAGTGGGGGCTGAAGCCCTGTGATGCCAATGGGGGGGGGAGGGCATTGCATCATCTGCATTATTTGTCGATCCTGCATATCTTCGTATATAATAGCCAGTAACATTAGGCCCTAGATGTTTCTGGCTTTTTTATACGAAGATATGCTTACGATATGTATCGTGCATTTTCTTCTGTCTTTTGGTCCGCCGTTGTTTTCGTTTTACACCGAGCAGAAGGTGAGCTTAGGCCAAGTGCCCTATGACAGAAATGACCGAACATGAGGAACTAATTCTATGTTTAAGAGTACTCATTTTATTGAAGAAAAACATTTCTATTCACGTGCTTTCCCCACTTTCTTTAACAGATTGTAGACATTAATTTCTATAAAAATGATTAGTGTTGCTGCATTTTTGTGTCCCTTTATTTCCTCAGTTTTGTTCTACCTATAAATAGTAGTTGTGTTCCTCCATATGGTACTTTGGCATCTTCTGTATGTGTGTTCTGTGTATCTAAATACATCATGCTTCATCTCCTTCCTCCGCATCACTACCACTTCACTCTCTTCTTGTGCAAGTACTTCCTTTTGTCGCCTCCACTTTACCATCACCTCTCCCACGTACACAAGCACACAATACTTTTTCTATTCATTGAGCGCTGTCAATGTTTTGAGAGCTGTGTACAGGGCCAGACTGGGAGCCGAAGGCAGCCCTGGCAATTTTCTCGGACCGGTCCTGGGGGAGTGGGGGTGGCGGGGTGTTGGGGTTGGCTGGATGCCTGGCCTCTGGGGAAGCACTGCCTGCCCTAGCAGGCTGGAAACGCTTGTATGCTGCTTTTGTTACCTGGGGGCAATATTCCAGCACAGCTGCAAACACGGCCCCCAGTAACAAACCGGCCCCGGTGTGTGTGTGTGTGGGGGTGTGTGGGGAGGGTGTGGGGTTGTGGAGGGGCTGTGTGGGTGGGGTGTGGGGTGTGTGTGGGGTTGTGTGTGTCGGGTGGTGTGTCTGTGGGGTGGTGTGTGGGTGGGTGTGTGTGGATGGGTGTGTGTGGGGTTGTGTGTGGGGGGGTGTGTGGGGTGTGTGTGTGTGTGGGGGGGGTGTGTGTGGGGTTGTGTGTGGGGGGGTGTGTGTGGGGGGTATGTGTGTGTGGGGCCCAAACCTGCCATAGGTGGTTCGGGCTCGCTCGCTGTGCTTCCTCACATTACCGTGTCCCTGAAATTTTTTTCACAAAAAGGTGTGTCACCAACATGAAAAGTTTGGAAAGCTATGATCTAAGGCCTTGCGAATGTCGTCTGAGAAGTTGACTATGGCTGTTTCCGTGCTACAGCCTTTCCTGAATCCCGATTGAAAGGCGTCGAGGAGGTTGAACTCATCAATGTGTTTTGTCACACAGAACCCCTCTCTGAAAAACAACACTGTTACTCCCAGGTGTTAATCTACAATTCTTTATGCTCTTTCCACTTAAGATACTTAATTCGAGAACTTTCTTGGTCTATAGTATTATCGAGTAGTTTGTGGGATCTGGAATGATAGATTGAGAGTTTATTTGTAACTTTGCTTTTAATTTGACTTTGTCAAATGTTTTTAGTGAACTTCATGGAATATTGCCATGTCACTGGAACGTGGGGTCCTTGCTAGGCAGCATTGCAAAACTTCAGGGAAAGAAGTTTCTTAATTTAATTCATTGACTTCTCTGACCCATCTTAATCTAGAGCTTCTTTTTGTTAACTTGACATGCTTGCCGATAGAAATTTTTTGAAGATTTGCGTAAAGCCTCAATATTAAGACTTATCTACGTTCTCTTATTTTAAAAAAAAACCATATTTTTATTAACATATTTGGTTTTTGTTTCCACGATTCCACAACAAAATGTGCACAATATCAGTGTTCAGTGCAGTTCTCAATTAACATACTAGGCAGGGTGATATACATTTCAATTATAATCCTGAGGAAGGACACAGCAAAATTAAATTCCTATGTTAACCAAGTGTCTGCTTATACTTGCAGGCCATTGTCACATTCCCCCTGTATAGTCTAACTTGCACCCCGCCTATCCCCACTTCCACTCTCTGCCTCGGTGGGCAACTCTGACTCCTTACCAGGATCGGACAGTGCCCCAAACGATTTTGCACATAACCAATTGGGTTGGAACATATAATCCAATGCCATGAGAAACAAACCCCAAAGAACTAACAAATAATTAAAAAACACTAAAAACCTGCATACATCCCCGGACCTACTGCCTACACTCATTGAATGCTGGTGTCGTCCAGCCACTCCCACCGAAGGCTATGTGCCGGCTAGGCAACTACGACTTGACCTAACCGTGCACCCATGTGTGTGTTATTCACGATCACTCGCTTCCTCTACATTGGTGCTGTGAACCTGCTCCGGGTTTTCCCAGTTCGCAAGCACCTCTTTCCATAAATCGGCAATCGGTCTTGTCCGGATGCCCCTCGTCTCTTCCCAAACCAGGGCCCTCGCTCCAGCCCCCGCGCAACTAATAACCTCTCTGTTCCAGCTCGCTAACTGCGGTCTCATTGTCTACATTCTCTTATGTGGTGAAAAGTGAGATATTTTACAGAAAGATTAATCAGACCTAGGTCAAATTTGGAATCGGAAGAAGACTTTGCACTGCCCTAGAACAATATAGTTTGACTAATGTACAAAGAATAAAAAAACACGTTTTTCAACAAATATTTAGTGCTACTAAACAGTGTACAGTTTTGGTTTAATGTGAGTGTGTTACGTTTTTGGAGGTATCTCTAATATAGCAAAATAATATTTGTGCCGAAGTTGTCAAGTAAGAAGAGACAACAATTTCTGAGCCTTTTGATTATTTTATATCAGTTGCTTACAACATATTTAGTCTAAAAAATTGTTGATGGTATAACTTGGAATTGGAGTCACTGACTCTTCTACTCCTGTGCAACCTTTTAATGGAAGTAAGGAGAATTGATCTAAAATCCTTATCTAATCTTCTGGCCAGCATTCCATTTTGATCAAGGATGAGGAGTGTGTATTGCCCGATGCTTGAGATGTTGTTTTATATCGAGCCCAAGATGCTTTAAGCTGTCAAATGGTCAACTAGACATTAAATTAAGTAAACGGGCAAAGCTGTGGCACTCTGATGTTCACAGTCAATCAGAAAGGCAGATACACATTTCTTTACGTTTTGAAAAGGTGTGAGGCCTCTAATTAACTACAAGCCCTTACTTGGAGCCTACGATGGGACTGACAGAGGGATCTTGAGCCAGCCCCTGGGTAAAGTATTTCTTCCTACTGAAGAAGACAGTCTAGGTGTGGGCTCAGGGATTGCCAATGTTCAGCTTTTGATAGCAAGAGTGTGCATGCTGAAACAGCAGCCTCTCCAGCCATGCGTGGTTGAGGCATACTGGATCTCCAAAAGCTCAGCAAGGGTTGGCAGCATAAGGAAGGAGACACAACCTCAACAGAATTGGATTGCAGGCATATCAAGGCATGTTTTCTGCCAGATCATGTGATTTAGGATTGTGAGCCGGGGAACTAATCTTCCTCCCTAGCAAATTTAGTGACCTTTTACAAGAAAGGATGTTTCGACTCCGAGATAGATCAGATCACATTGTAGCCATATGTTTGGAAAGAGCTTCACACTAGCTGCTTAGAGAATTGGGAGCGACTACTTTCATTGACTATCCTCTGACTGAAGAGATGAGAGGGTGATGCACCCATTAGACACCACGGAATATAGAAACTGGAGCATAATCCTCCCCTGGCGTTGAAGCCAAACCATTTTAGCCGTTAATTAACAAAAGGCTTACTCCACCACTAGATGCCCACTCAGTTGATTGACCTTTGCAGGGGCTGGGAAGGTTTTCAGAAATGCTGAAACACTGCAGGCTTCTTGCATTGGATCTTTCTCCAGTTTCTGTTCTTCTTAATTGCATTTGATATAGTTGCAGTTTTCAAAATGAGAGCCCACCAAGTTATGGGATACCATATGTACTGAACAGAGTGTGGAAATGCTTAATGGTAAAACTTTCACCATTGGCTCATGTTTTGCTATTTCCCAGCATGTTGATGTGTAAACAAATTATACATTTTGTCTTATTTCAATGTTTGCAGGGCATTCTGGGTATGGAAAGCAATGAGAGCATGCAGACTGTGTCTCCTTGAATTCTAGTGGGTATTTAAAAAAAAAATGCTTGGCCTGAATTAGGTTCCCTATATTGCAGCCATCATGCATACGATTTCTTCTCTTCTGGATTACATTTTGCATGGATTTAGTTTGGACTTTTTCTTATCCCATACAATAGGTTCCACCATTTTAATTGTGAGCAGTGGAGGAACACTAGGCAATGGGAGTCTTGCTGCCAGACGTAAATTCGTTTGTTTTCCATCCCCTAGTTCTGAGCAACTGTGCATTTTTTCTAAAACTTACAGTACGGAGTTTACAGAGCATTCTAGGTAAGGAAATGTGGTGGGATTCAGGCTAGTTGGCACATGAATTCTTGGGCACATTTCAAATATGCATGTTTTTCTCTTATACCTAATTTCTGCTAATTTCTAACTTGAGCCTGCCAGACAACATAAGCTGTCTGGTTGCGAAAGACATATCATGGGGTTTAATATGAATTTTTCCTACTTCTTATACTATGACTTTCCATGTTCATATTGTGTCTTTCCCTCTTGTGATGTTATAAAGTAAGGGTTGACCCAATGGTACTGGGTCCTGGGTATTCAATGTTGTGTATAAAGTGGTCCCAGTCGAAGCAATATTAGAAATGCACAATCACAATTTACATGCAATAAGTATATTTTGAAAAAACTTTTTAGGACAAGTTATTCTGAGGGATGTTATTTAATACACATCCTCAAATGCAGATCAGTTGTCAGAGCAATCAACAAGAACAATAATAAACATTTACTCTTATTGCCCAAGAGGAGGGGCGTGGGAAAGGAAGGACAGGTGAGGGAAGGGACCGTGATCAGGATAGTGTAAATTAGATAAGTTTCAAAGTAAATAGCAAGTGGTCTTATATACATTTGAAATTCAGTACCACATTGACATATGTACATTGTCATTCAAATATTTATACATTTTATATTCCTATCCCAATAGCACAATAACACAGCCACTTAATGTTCTGTTGTTAATGGGTGGGAACAAAGGAAAGGTGTGTCGACGTTTCGACCCCAAAAGGTGTAGGCTGAATCCTACCCTACTGTGGGGTCTTCTTCAGGACAAGTGGGGGTGGAATACCGGGGTGGTGAAGGAGGGCACCTAAGAATTAAAACAAACTATTCAGTTTGGGAAGATCAAATGTTATTCCTAATGTATGCAGTATCAGGCACACCATATTACCTAAAAAAACCACACCTGGGTCGTGTGGCACCGTCTACAGTATATGATGGGCCGGAAGGCTCCAGTCAAGAGGGAGAGCGCGTGAACCTAAAAGGAATTAGGCTTAAATTAGGAATGAGGGCAATTACAAAATGCGTCCCACATTACAATACATTTACTTTCCACACACCGTGCTTAAATTACAAAGCATCCAGAAATACCCAGCCGGGTTAAAAGCAAGGAAGTTTTGTCATACGTAGGAGGATGAACCAACCAAAGGCTCACCAAGATAAAACCACGTCGTATGGCCACATTAATACACCACATTGCTGTGAAATCTGTGACCATCATAGTCAATACAGTCTCAAAGGAAAGCGAGGTATTTGGCTTAGTAGCGATACTGGGATGTACCTCGTGATGTCATTTTAGAAAAAAAGTTTATACAAACACAGCGATTCCGGTCGCCACAATTCTCATATTTATAATTACCTAAAGTTCATTTACTCGAGCAGAGCTTCATAAGGTGAACTTCGTAGGCAATCGTTTCCAGGATGTACTTAGGGGATAACGTTCGGCCTGCATGGGATGGAGTAAGGGATTTAATTAAGATAAAATAATGCCCCATAGACTAAGACAATGTCTTAGTCTTGTGAAGCTCACATGCACTCCTCTTGTGAAGCATAGCCAGTTTACTTGTGTCCTTCTACTATTCACTTTTATGCAACTACTTTATTTTTCCATTGGAGTGCATGTGTTTTCCAGCAGTCTCTCTAGTGTAACCCTTTCCCCCGTCCTTGCTGCTCATGCTTGCCCGTGCACCTCTGCACACACCACCTCCATGATGCCCTCACGTGCTTCTCTCATCCACATTGCTTTCTCGTCTGTGTTCCTCCCCCAACTCCATATTTGCTTTTTCTGTTGTTGCTTGCTTTTCTCCCTCACCCGTTCTATTGTGCTCTCTTACCCATTTGCTTTTCTCTACTCACATCGTATTGATTCCCCCACCCTGTTTTTTTAAATAAAAAAACAAAAATGCTTTTGCCCTTTATTTCCCTTTTTAGGTTTTGCATGGCGTTAGCAGCGCGCATGCGCTACTCTCGGCATGCGAGAGCTACTTGGAATCGATACAGATTCCAAAGTTGTGTTTCGGCTCCGCCTGCAGTTTTCATTTGTGCATGTCGTTTGGTGTCACAAATTATGCAAAAGACATTGCAATGATTGCACCGGGGGCATTTCAATCCCTGCTGGTTGCCACCCTGTCTGCTTCTGGCCCCACCCACCGGGATTGGATCTTTTACTTGTGGCGAGAGACAGTGTCTCTTAATTAGCTGCTAAATACTTTTTTTTGCTATTACGGCGTTAATATTCAACAATGGCTGAAGCACCTTTCGTTTTCCCCATCTTCCTTCATGTGAGTTTGTTTCACCTACAGTCCTTTGATCCCGTGGTCAGAGGTTCGAATCCTGACGGTTGAACTGGGTACAAGTCCAAATGAGTTGAGTAACAAACATCCTTTTTGTGTCAATAATATTGCCAAGAGATAGGGCGAACATGCACTTTACAGATACACGTCACTCCTGGCCTTCACACCGTTTCACAGTTACACCCAGTCCCCACGAAGATGTTTCATTAATTCCTCCGGCTACTGGACTCCTGCTCCTCAGGGAATCTGTGAATACCACCTCACCCGCTTGTGCAAATGAAGACAAGGTATGTATGCCACATAAAACGAGGGATGTTCTAAATTGTATTTCAGTAGTTCGGCTGGAAAGTATGAGGAGAGCGCTGTCAAAGCTGCCGACGTTGGAGCTGGTGAACCTGGTTCGTGTCGGCGCAACAAACTTGTAAATTCGCGCCCCAAAAAAGTGACACGAAGTAATGTAACTGGTGCTCATGTAAAGCACTCCGAGATCTGAGGGTCGAGTTTGCGCTTTGTGAAACTGAAAAAATATTGCTGTCTCTCCAATATTTCGCCTGGATGTCCGCTTAGCCAGGGAAGCTTTGTGAAACGACCGGAACTCGAGTTTGTCATTCGACAGTGTGTGTGTGTGTGTATTTCGAGCCTCTCTGCTTTTCCAGGTTTCTTGCAGCTCTGTGACCCGACCCACACTTGGCATCTCGTTCACATCTGTTATTTTGTCACCAGTCTGAGACAAACAGCAGCAGGCGGGGTTAAAGGGTGACTTCCTGTACTCCAGAGCAAACAAAACTATCTTCCCAGCTACCTGCAAGAGTGATTTATGGTTTCTGGAGGAGGAGAAAGGGATGCAGGGAATCCTTGGAGTCCGAATACTTCTCTGCTACAGCTGCGTTAAATGAGGAATCGCAAGGGGCCTGCGGTACTTCGCGCGTGCATTAAAGTGCACAAACTCTATTCATTGTGGGACTTTGCATAGCAAAGCTTAATTGGAGCAGATGTTTAAGAAAGAAATCTGTGTGAATTTATTTTGGGTGCGTCACTATCGCATTGCTGACCACAGTTCTATCTCTGTACATTTCACGTGCTTTGCTTGTGCAATATCGTGTGCGCCTAAATGTTTTATCATCATTATGACAGGCCCGTAGAGTTCTGCATATCTTTACCATTATCAGGGTTATTAGGATTAAGGGGCAACATAAAACTAAATTATGTGGCAGATTTATCTAAATTGTGTGTTAAGTAAAAGCAAATCATGCATCTGAGATTACACGGACATTCAAAGTGGAGCCATGTTACTCCAGTACTTAACTAACTATATTGATTTAGACTGCAGGCTCGTATTAACTCAAAAGTGCTGACAGTTTGCATTCTATGGCCAGGTCTGAATTTGCATCACTAGTTTAAATATTGTTTTACTTTGGAGGCCATGCACGTTTTTATGGCCAGGTCTGAATTTGCATCACTAGTTTAAATATTGTTTTACTTTGGAGGCCATGCACGTTTTTAACAATGTGCCCACCTTCATTTTCTCCATTGCAGCTTGTTTCCTGCTCGTGGCAGCCTGGTCGCCTTGTGCCTTCTCTCCCTTCACCCCGCACCCAACACCCCTCCGAGATCACTCTTGTATTTTAAGTTATTTTTCCGAAATCACAGGATGTTGAGGCGATGCCGAATCTCGAATCTTGTGACGACAGCTCTGACTGTACGCCCTTCACGCCATGTTTGGTGCTGTTTTTAAATGTTGCCAAATTGAGTCATTTACAAACTCCAATGCTGTTCTAGTCGCATTGCGTGCCGTCTCTTCCCACCTCATCAGCGCTTTCATTTTCACCATGGCATCTTGTTTTCTGCTCAACCTGTGCCACCTCTCCCTACCCCACACCCACCACCCCTGCAAGATCGCTGCTTATATTTAAAATGATTTTCCCAAAATCACCGGACACCTCTTGCTCATCAGTGACTAACCCCCCACATAAGCTCCGGGGACAAAAAAAGATGCTGCATTACTAAATCCTTATAAGGTCCCAAAGGGGAGACATATTGCATTGAAAATGTTTGTTTATTTACTGATCCAACTTTGATTGGATTAGATCAGATTAGAGGTGGGCAACCCCTTTAAAAGCTTAAGCCAGACCGCTGGTTCAGCTCGGGCTCCTCTTGGATTCCCGAGCCCAACATGATCAGAGCCTGACCCCTCCCTCCTAGTAAGGTACCAGGGCTGTGAAAACCAACATTCTGAAAAACAGGTGCATTGTTTATTGGTATCTCTGATTAATAGACAATGCATCTGTAATGGTGTTTCTTACAGTTTTAACATAATGTTGGTTTTTGCAGGCTGTGAAAACCAGCTTTGTCTTTTGTGTTTTTTTTATTTAACCAAATGAAGTATCAATAGGTCGATTGATTGGTCTCAAAACTAATTCAAACTCAAACATATTGATTATTGGTCAGATGTACCAAAAGGCAATTTGTCCATGTTAAAATAATGGCTCACAGGCTGTGAAAACCATCATTGTGATAAGTCTTAAAAACGCCAACGCGGAGGGTAAGGGAATGTGGTTTTACATCTAAAGCTGCTGAATTTGCAACTAGGTACCAGTTTCGATTCTTGATGTCAGCTCCTCACCATCTTGTAATTTTGGGCAAATCACTTAATCTTGTTGTGCAAAAAAATAGGATTGGCAAAGCCAATAGCTCTTGCATATGCCGGGTCTGGTGGCTCAGTGGACTCATGCATCCACTGCAGGGGCCTAAGTTCGACCTCATGGTCACAGGTTCAAATCCCAGAGGGTCCACTCAGCCTTTCATTAATCTGAGGTTGATAAAATGGGTACCATTGAGTTGGGTAACTATTAACATCTGCTATTCAGCTTCAAGTGACCTATGGATGGACGTTCACATTACAAATACACGTTATGTTATGTTATAGCCGTGTATACCAGTGTAGCTGCTGTTCAGTAAGTCTAAATGTTAGTGGAGTGTCGTAGGGTGTCGTCGAGTGGCGTAGAGTATTGTGTAGTAGATTAGCACGGTGTGTAGTCACTACAGTGGCATGGAGTGGATTGGCATGGAATGTTGTTGATCGAAGTAGAGTAGCGTAGTGTTGTGGCATAGTGTCATAGCGTGGAGGGGCATGGAGTGGAGTACAGCGTCATAGAATGGAGTATGCATGGTGTGGTAGCACCCTGCCATTAAAGAGAAACACATTTTCAATTGAAATGACAATTCTATTTGCAGAGACGTATAGTTTTACGGTAAAAACTATAAAGTGGGGGGGGGGGCGTGGCTAGCAGCCAACGATGGCGGCCGCAGCTTAGGGGAGCTCCCACAGCAAGGCGGCATCCCACATAAATCCGTCAACATTATCCGCTAAATTAATCATTCTGCCGGGGCGGACTGGCTCTGGCGACCATGCAGCACTCACCGAAGCAGTTTCGAGACAGCGGCGGCCCGGCAAGCGGCGTACAGAAAGGGTGAGAGGAGGGGCCTACTGACCTCCTCGAAGCAGCGGAGTGGTTGCCAGACTGCACCCGGGCGGAAGTAGCGCATCGGCGGGTGTTACCAGCCGGAAGTGTCGGACCTCCGACCGCATCGCAGACAAGGACCCGAACCGCCGCCGCAGTATTCGGACAGATTGGCGGAAGGTTACTACAGAAGGTGCGGCCACGGAAAACGAGCACAGGACACTGCGGGAAACGCCGCGGCTCGAGGGGCGGAACCGCCATCTTGGACTACGGCCTGGTCCCGAAGGCAAAAACCCGAGCGACAAGCTCAGGACTCCAGTGCAGGTACGCCTGAGGCGACTGGGAGGACGACATCTGGGGTATGAGGGGCAATCGGCGGTCTCCGCAGGCCCCCGGGGAATACCATCAACGGGGTGCGGGGAACAACGGACTGGTGACGGGTGAGGGACTGGAACCCCACCCCCTCCCCCCCATCCCACTGTTGGAAAAGTGACAACACCTGGCGGCTTGGGGAATCAAAACGTGGATTTCAGTGGCAGGCTCCGGACCAGTCATACACAGACACACCGGGCAGCACCGGAGGCAGGCACCATGTACCCTCTTTGAACCGGCCATTAACTTGTGTATCATCGCAGGGTCTGAAGGACTATTACGCTGCGACACGGCCCAGGGGCGGCGGCAAGGGGTGCATTACATTGCATTTAACACTTGGAAGAGGGCGGGAGAGACACCCCGGTCGCCAACAGATTGCACAGGATTCTGATCGAACCTGCACCGCTCTCAGTGGACGGACCAGAAGACGGGTGCATGCGAGGAGTGGCCTGTATCACATACTACGTTGTGGTTGCCACGTCTACGACGCGGATACCTCATAGGAGTCACGAGTGGTATCCCTTCCTTGACCAGGTGACACGCCCCTGTTGGTTAAAAGCACAATCACGGGTTGTACAACATGGCGAACAGAGGCCCCAGAAACAACTCCACACAGGCTAAATTGGCCAAATTCGCCTTTGAAAAACAAACTCCCCCCCAGGAACAGCGCAAGCCAGCGGGGAAAACGACGGATGCCGAAGGGTTGAAGAAAGCTACACTGGACGATGTCCTAGCAGCATTGGCTCGGGTGCAGGAGACAGTGGGGGCGACGGCGACTGAAGTCACCCTGATAGGTGCGGACCTCCAGAAAATGAACGAGAGAGTAAAGCAAGTCGAAGTGGTGACCAAGTCCTTAGTCGAGGATGTTTCGGAACTGCAAATCGAAATGGGTAAATTGCAAGCGGACAACAAACTGCTTAGAGAAAAGCTGGACGACCAGGAAGGGCGTTCCCGGAGAAACAACGTCTGAATTCTAGGTGTACCGGAGTCTGAAACTACAGGGGCGATGGACCTCTATGTGGAGGATTTGATCAAAACTCGGCTTCAGCCCAAAGGACTTTCGCATTTCTTTTCTGTGGAAAGGGCTCACAGGGTGCCAGGGGGAAAGCCGAAGACTGGAGGCCCACCGAGGCCGATACTAGCGAGACTCTTCAATTTCAGAGACCGGGACGCCATTTTACAGGCGGCCAGAGTGGCTCCAGCTATCCAGATTCAGAACTCCAGAGTATCCTTCTTCCCAGACTACACGGCGGAGGTCTCGCGGAGAAGGAGAACTTTTCTTGAGGTAAAAAAAATTAAGAGAAAAAGAACTGCCTTATTCAATGCACTTCCCCGCCCGGCTCCGAGTAGTGGCTGACAAAAAGGTCTGGTTCTTCGATTCCCCTGATGCGGCCAGAGACTGGCTTGAGGGTTGGCACACTACGGACCGGCCACGGAAACCTCATAGAATGAATCACGGGCGTCGAGACGACAGCCGGACGGGGTCGCAAACATCTGGCAGAGGAGGAGCAGGAGGTTCCCCGACCCAAGAACTCACGGAGGCTGATGGAGAAGAATGACACGGAATAGACTGGGCGAGAATGGTCGTTGTCTATTGTTCAGGGACCTAATGTTCTACTGTTGCAGATGGACGCTGGCCTGGTTAGCCCCGGATATGAGCAGGAATGCCGCCTGCTCGGGGAGACGCTCTCCCCCCTACACGCAAGTACTCTGCCTCTGGGATGGGATAAGCACTCTGCTCAGTTGGGGAGGCGGGCAGTTGGAAGTCCGTTAAGCAGGGGGGCAGGGAGGGGAGGTGTGGGGGGGGGGGGATTGTTTTGGAGTTGTTCGGAATACACATGTTTGGTCGAGGAAAATTGTTAAGCATTTGGGCAGTTTAACGACGATTTGGTATACACAAAGAAGGTCTAGCTCCTCTATGAGGATCCTATGCAATTTATTGAGTAGCTGTAGAGATAACATTTGTGATATAACTCATGTTGGGTATATCAATACTTTCATACCCGCAAATGGCAGACGACCCACCACTCAGCACGGAAGGGGTTGACCCGAGTCCGCGAGGCCTGTCCCTAAAAATACTGACATGGAATGTGCAAGGGCTGGGAGATAGGGTGAAACGGGGTCTGGTGCTGACCGCACTGAAAAGGCAGAAACCCACTATAGCATTACTACAAGAGACGCATTTAACGGGGGGGGCATCCAAGGCAATGGATAGGAGAGGGTATAAAATGATAATTCATTCCGAATTTACATCGGGATCTAGGGGGACGGGCATCCTAATCCAGAAGTCCTCCAAGTTCATTCCATTGCAAACTAAGACTGACGATCAGGGTTGCTTCGCTGCACTGCAAGGACAGTGGGAGGGTAGGCTCATTAATTTGGTTTCAGTGTACATTCCCCCTGCACTCCACTCAGTGCAGCAGCCGAAACTAGCTGACTTTTTACTGACTCTTCCCGAGGGGGATGTTATTCTTGGGGGAGACTTCAATGCAATTGTAGATACTCAACTAGATAGGTTCCCGACGACGCCTCCCGCGGGGGGACCCTCCCGCTTCCAGCGTTTTCTGACGGCTATGGGCCTCATCGACATATGGAGGCACACACACACCCTCAGGCTAAGCACTACACCTTCCACTCAGCAGTGCACGGCAGCATGTCAAGATTTGACCACTTCCTGGCCCTAGGCAATGGCAGCCAGCATATAGACACCATAGAAATTCACCCCAGGGGGAAATCTCAGACCACCCCCCGATCACACTGACGATATCCACACAGGAGAAGGCACGAAAACGAATATACCCCATACATGCCTCATACCTTAAGATTCCCCAAGTACGTAAGGCACTCATAAAGATGACAACACTGTATTTCACTGAAAACGCAGGCTCAGTGCGCTCCTCAGAGGTCGTATGGGAGGCATATAAGACAGTATTAAGGGGCCAAGCCATAAACTCAATCACAGGCTACAAAAGGGAACAAGCTCAACAACTAACCAACTTGGAATTAACATTACAGGAATTGTCAATAGCACATGAAAAACACCCCACCCCGGCCTCGTCTCACACACTTAACCTCCAACAGCAACTCTACACTGACCATTTACGGACCCAGGTTAAGGGTCATATAGCTGACACGCAGAATAGGATTTATGAGGTGGGAGATAAGGCGGGCAGGATGCTGGCGTGGCTTGACAAGAGAGGAGGCAGTTCTAGAGGAGTCCAACAAGTGAGGGACAGTCTGGGGGTGCTGCGCACGAACCCGGAACAAATAGTCGAGACGCTCGCGACCCACTTCGAAGGGGTATACACCCCTGAGCGAGTAGTAACACCTGAAATGGCTAGAGCGGCGTTAAAGCTAATTGAGGTCCAGACACTTCCTTCGGATGTGGCAACAGAGTTAGATGCAGACATAACTGAAGAGGAGATTCAACTGGCTATTAATGCTTTGAACCCGGGCAAGGCACTCGGACCGAATCGCATACCTATAGAATGGTAGCAATCGGCGCCGAAGTGCCTAAGTACACATCTACTAGCAATGTACAAGGAGTGTTTAGAGAAGGGAATACTTCCACCGGATCAGAGACTAGCCACAATAGTAGCTATCCCCAAGCTTGGGAAACCACCAGAGGAATGTTCCTCATACCGTCCCATCTCGCTGCTTAACGCAGAAAGCAAAATCCTCGCCAAACTCTTGGCGACCAGAATTTTGCCTCATCTGCCCAACCTCATACATCCGGACCAATCCGGATTTATGCCACATAGAAATATGGCGCTGAATCTGCGCAGATTATATGGGGTGCTGGCTAGAGCGGACTCGATATCAACACAAGCAGTGATTTTGGCCCTGGACGCCAAGATGGCCTTTGACCTCGTAGAGTGGAACTACTTGTTTGAGGTCCTGTCTCGTTTGGGGTTCGGCCCCAAGTTCATTGCTTGGATTAGATTGTTGTACGCTGACCCGGTTGCGCAGGTGGTGGCGAACGGCCACATCTCGCGATCGTTCCCTCTGGGGAGGGGCACTCGTCAGGGTTGCCCCCTCTCGCCGTTGCTATTTGCAATTTCCCTGGAACCACTGGCCACTTTAATAAGGACCTCACCGCTACTGACAGGGATACGTTGGACGGAGGGCTGGGAGGACCGGCTTTCCCTCTATGCGGACGACATGCTGGTATACTTAACAGACCCAGAACATGGGGTGCCGGCACTCTTACATCTCTGTGACAGCCATGGTACAGTATCAGGGTATACGTTAAACTGGAGCAAATCGGAGATGTATGTCCTGAAGGGACCGATTCCTGCACTAACTGTAGAATGCCCCCTAAGGGCTGCTGGATCTTCCTTTAAATACTTGGGTATCCATGTTACGAGGGACCCAACGGAATTTATGGATACAAATCTGGGCCCTCCTATGGCGCGACTTAAACAAGATGTTAAGTTTTGGGCGGGGCTGCCTTTAACACTACTGGGGAGGGCAGCGCTATATAAAATGATGTCCCTGCCCCGATTTCTATATATACTTGAAAATACTCCATATCCGGTGGCTTCGAGATTCTTTCAGAAAGTAGCAGCATTGGTTTCAACTCTTATGTGGGGGAACCTCCCGGCACGCATTGCGCAAACCAAACTACACAGGGGCTGGTACGATGGCGGAATCTCGTTGCCTAATCTGAAATTGTATTATTGGGCGGCACAACTGAAACCCATCAACCATTGGATACACACTCCGCAAAATGAACCGGCGTTCCGAGAAGATAGGGCACAATTGGGCACGGATAGTCTACTGGCTCCGTTATACGACCAGCGCAAACTACGCAAATTGGTGGGACCCACCAGACTAACTGCGACTCTGTGGCATACAGTGACAGCGGCATTAGGATGGCAGGGGAGAATAACCAAACTTACTCCACTGTGGGACTCTCGAGCCTTGGGTAACATGAGAAACAGCAGAGGCTTCTCACACTGGAATACTATAGGGATATCTACAGTGGGGGATCTCTGGGAAAGGGGAGGTGTGGTACCTTTTGACAGGCTGAGAGAGTAATACGACCTGGGGGAGAGGGAACTGTACAGGTATATACAGATACAACATGCGTTGCTCGCTGCCATACCCCCAGACACTGAGTTGCCGGAATCATCCCCACTTGAAGACCGCCTTCTCACTGAGTTTATGATTGAGCGTGCGACATCACTTACATACCGTAAACTGCTTAACAACTTGCCGGACCCAATGACCCTATTGAAGGAGAAATGGGAAGGCGACACCTGTGAGATGGACGAACATGAATGGAACAAGGCGATAGCTTCGCCTAAGGAAGTAGGCATCTCCGCAAGATTGAGACTAGTGCAACTGAAAGTTTTATATAGGGTATACTACACTAGGACTATGTTACACCGCATTAACAGAGCACTACACTAGGACTATGTTACACCGCATTAACAGAGCACAACACCCTTACTGCCTTCGTGGGTGCGGGGAGGAGGGCACGTTTTATCACACTATATGGGACTGCCCCCATATCCAGGAGTTCTAGAGACAAATAATGAGTACACTATCACAGGCACTAGAGATCTCACTGCTACCCGAACCACAGAGGTGCCTATTAAACGTATGGGAACCTACTGATTTGTCCAGACACGGTCAACTCTGGGTCACAGTGGGCTTGATAATAGCGAAACGAGATATCGCACAGAAATGGGGAGCGGCAGAAGTGCCAACAAAGACACAATGGTGCCTTAACATGGACAGGGTTATGGTGACAGAGAGAGCGGTGTACTCTAACAGAGCATGTCCGGGGAAGTGGAATAAAATCTGGACCAAGTGGAATGTGTACAGGGGGGAGATTTGTGATCCCTTGCCGGAAGATGATCAGGACTTGTCGGATGAGGAAGGGGAAGAGGTGTAATAGACCCCACAGAACCAAAGGGCAGGGGGGCCACGGAACTCGGGCTAAACCAAGGTATTACAGGTTAGACTCGAGAGTTAGGTAAAAGGGGACACCAGGGGAACTGCGTCCGAATTTGCCTGACCACTCCCACTAGCAGGTTTTAATGTGGTGTTGGGAGAACCGGATGGAGGGGACACCGGGGAGACGCTTCTTCACTCAGTTGACGAGACCGATAACTAACAATGCATGACCACAATGTGATTCCTTAAGTTTCTTTGTTTCATTGTTGTTTTGATAAAAATAGAAAACCAAGAACCTGTACTTATTGGTAGAATAATGTTTGTACAGTACCTTTTAATTGATGCAGTTATGTGGCGGTACATAAAATAACATGCGGATTCCAATTGGATGATACTGCATGATGATTGCAAGAATGTGATGGCGGCCGGCCCTGTGGGTTGTAGGCCTACAGCTGTGTAAACTTTAAGGTGCAATAAAGGTTTTTGAACAACAAAAAAACAAAAAAAACCCCAAAAAAACTATAAAGTGCACAAATGATGATGTGTGAAATTTGCATTGGGTAGTGTATGGATTTGTTTTGATCCTATTGAAATATTTGTTTCCACTATACTTCAGAATTACCAAAAAATGTGCTTTCCTAATTCTGATAAATTTGTCCAGTTTATTTACAGGCATTTGCATTTTGTTGTTGTTAGAAATGGTTTGTCTAGTTGGCAGAGGTTTGCACCCTCTCAAAGTAGGGACCCACATTCCTAGTCCGGTTAAGTGTAGCACACACTAAGTATACATGTGCTCACTTTCTTGTGGCTTAGCACAGAGCAGTCAGGCTAAACTAAAGAGACAATGTGTAAAGTATACCACCACTGCCTCCGCCGCCACCCATCCACTCGCCACCACCACACCACTTCATTCATTTTTTAACGTTAAATGCAGTCATAACGGTTAGAAACACAGTGCTCTGGTGAAAGCTATCTTGACGTGCTTGATTAGGATTAATCCACAAGTGCAGGCCGACTACAAAGTCGTGCAGACTCTAGTATGTACCTTGGAGACTTTGAGAATAAATGGCGATGTAAGGTGCTGGAGAGATGAGGCATGTCTGAGGCAATTGCGACATCGGTTCCTTACTTTTATGCAGGTCGTTAACGCTCAGGGGGTGGGTGAGGGGGGGATGTCACTGAAGCAAGTAAGGTGTCAGCTCCTGGAGGCGGTGCAGAGCCGTTGAGCTGCTGACAGCAGGGGACGATGTGAGGGGCAGGGAAGATGATGTGCCTGTTGCTGCAAGGTATTGGTTCCGATGGCTGTGCGGTGACCATGGAGCGCCAAGGGTCAAGCCGCTAGGCGTTGACTTTGCGGAGTCGATGTCCCACCACAGGCCTACAGGGGCTGCGGTGGAGTTGAGCATCACGGACTTTGGTGACACGGTGCTTGAGACTCGCACAGTGTTGGTTCTTGAGAGGTGTTGCGTTACAGTCGAAGCTTGTGCTGTAAGTCGCAGTTGTTACATTGAGTGAGGAGCACAGCTTTGGTGCAGGGAGCAGCGCCAGTTCCAAAGTGGCACTTGATGTCCATGTGCTGATCTCTTCTTTTTTTAGCACAGCAACTCACTTCCGAGGGCCCATGAACTGGATTTGGCTCCATTTGGCAGAGTAGGGTTTTCAGCAGAGAAGCCCAGGTGCTGTCTTTTTTATGAAATCTGAATAAAGGAGAAAATATAAAATAACGCTATCTGAAGAGGACCTTTTCTTGACTCTACATTGGATCACTAATTTGCCCTTATGCTGTTTAAATTTTGTGTTGTCTTGTAAATTTTACTGGTGACAACAGTAAATTTGTTCACTTGTGCAATATACAGATAAAGACTAAAGGAACCTTAATCATTTGGAGTGCTGTAATTAGAACCTCACCTCCTCAAAACAGTATTTCCGGTTGTACACTCCTGTACACCGATATAGCACCTCTAGGTAGTAGGTGCTTTGAGGTTCTGGAGCACCCAGTACATACAAATACATAATCTGGCCTTGTCTATTTACATACGCGTTTTTACCTATTTGTATAATCAAATAACATGTTCTAATGAATGTTGTGGACTTTTCCATTTTGGACACTACTACCTTTCTTGTTAAATTATCGGCTAGGGCAGTCGTCCTCAAATCTGGGGAATTGGGTTCAAGTCTTGGCAATGACGCTGAACATCATGTGAATCTAAGCAAATCACTTAATCTCCCCGTGCCTAACAAATGAATGTGTTCTCATGTAATGCAACTGGTGCTATGTAAAGCGCTCTGATACCTGATTCGGGTCAAGTTCGTGCTATATAAGACTCTGTAAAAAAAGGTTTAAAAAAAAGCCCTTGCAGAAACTTTAGAAAGCAGGATGCAGAGAGCAAAGTCCAGTTCTCTCACACACAGGACAGAAGCAGCAGGCAAACACAGCACAAAGCAAACAGCAAAATGGCAGTCCATTCTGGCAGGACAACGGCTCTTTTTCCTGGCAGAATGTCCTCAGTCCAGAAGTTTTCTGTGTAGATGGTCAGAGCCAGTACTTCTAACCATTTTAGACTTTGAAGTAGGGAGACTTTAAAGAATGGTCTTTGTAATGCAAAAGACCGTGCCCATCCTGGCCCTGGCTCCAGACACACTGCAGGGGGTGTGAATCTCTTTGTGTGGGAACAGGCACAGCTCTATTCAAGTGCAAGTGTCAACTCCTCCAACCAACCACTCTAGCTGAGGAAGGCTCATCAGCCTGGTGATGGATCATCAGGATATGCAGGGCACACCTCAGCTCGCTTTGTGTGTCTTGTTTTAAGGGCTACTGTCTAGAGTCTTTTTTGAAGGGCTACAGAGTGGATGGCACAATCAGTGCCGTAGTCCCACTAGTAGTATTTGAGTTACAGGCCCTGGGCACACACAGTGCACTTTACTGGGGACTTATTAGTAAATCAAATCTGCCAATCATGGAGAAACCAAATGCCATAACATTTTAGACACAGAGCACATGGAGTGGTGTGGCTCACTGGTTAGAGGCGGCAGACCCGGAAGCAGAGAACGGCCCGGGACCAGCGTTCAATTCCAAACGCGGCAGGGTCGTGGACCAGGGTCGGCGGACTCGATAATTCTCGCCTCAGTGCCTACTCTAACCAGGGATCACACTCGGCAACTCTGGGCATTAGCTTGCCTCATCTTTACAACGGCCCCCCACATCGCCGGGGATGCCTGGTTTCACCTTGGAGATAGCCAGTAGGGACCATCTCACAGGGATAGCCAGGACGGTTTCCCCAGCGGTCTACAGCGCCACAACGCCTCAGGGCAGCAGTGCGCTTTACAAGACACATACATTTACATATGTGACTACAGTGAATCCCATAACAAAAGAAGCTCAGCAACTCACCCTGTTCCGCTTACAATGTCACTCTTTGAATGCTTATACCTTACATATGTTATGTTCATGTTTATATATATGTTATGCATATGTTTATACAGATTTTTGTCATTCTATTACTGTAAAGCGCTCTGCTACCTCCGGGTCTTGACAGCGCTATAGAAAACTTCCTAAATAAATAAATAAATAAAATAAATTTACATGCACTTTAGCACCAGGGTTAAATTGGGACCAGAAATAGGCCCGGGCAGCCCCCCAAAGTTGGCCCACATTTGAGGAGCATGAACTTTCACAAAACATTGCTTGGTTCGCATCAAGAGGCTGATGTTTGGAGAAATGTGTGGTACATTAAGTATTTTTAAGCTTGTAGGGTCAGTCACATTGGTGAAGACTGTAAGCAGTGTAGCTGTAAAAACTGAATACTTTTTTCCAGTCTCAACGCCTTGTACAAGGCTGCAAGAATCTCACTCCCAGTCAACTAGGTCCTCAACCCTGATTGTAACATCAATCAGAAATCTAGTACAAGGCCAAAGGGCAAAAGGGGTTAGGTCAGGATCTCTGGGAAAAGAGCCCACCATGACAAAAGAAAGAGAAAAAGCAGCTCTGAAATTCATCCTCTAGATACACTACTAAGAGGTTTGATAGAATAAAACCTGTAATTTTAGTAGCACTCGCACTTATTTCGCCCCCCCCCTTTTTTATAACACCAGTAATTAATAATAACCTATTATTCACTAGTACAATAAAAAGTATGCCCACCCTTGTTGCCACCTGAGGCAGTTAATCAGTTCTCAATGAGATTGACCAGGACTAGCAAAGTTCTAGCCTTGGTCTCTGGATCCTGCCAGGCCTCAAGACCTCCCCAATAGTGACCTGCTGTACTGTCACTGGTACAGGTAGCCCTGGGAGCTTTTGTGGTAATTCCTACCATGCTCAGGGCTGCCCATCAGTCATGCTGTCAGCTCATCCTCTCCCATGTCATCATGAGGGAGAGAGAGGTTGGCAAGAGCCTCACTCACCACACTCTACCTGATAACAAGATGAGTTGAAAAGGCAAAAAACTAACAGCTGGAGCCTGTGCAGGCTCCATCTTTTGAGCTTCAGTTCTTGAGGCTTTGAGAGTCTATCCAACACCATTATCTGAAGCACAACAGTTCAGGTAGCTCATGGTAAGTAAGTAAAATAAATGCCTGTCAAATGTTCTGTGAGAGTGTAACAAAATGAGATTGAGTGAGTCAGAGGAAGTGGGAATAAGTGAGACTAAGTTACAATGTGAGCGTGAGTGCAAGTGAGTGTGAGCTAGAGTGACTGAGAATGAAGAGTGGCGAGGTCATAATTGCTATATGATATACCTAGGTAAAATGCAAAAAGAACAATTGATGGACAGAACGCTGAACAATGTCATACATTCACCTCAGTACAGAGATCTGGGCCTGAATCCATCTTTTATTTTGCTCCCCATGCAGTTCCTGTCAGCCAACTTAGCCATATGCAAATTAGACTCGACCCTGCACACATGGGAACAGATAAGCCTGAACAACCGGGCCAGGTCCTTCCTGGACTGGAAAAATGTATCCTGGGCCCAGTTTCGGGGTATCACTCCTTATCAGCCAGGCTAGTTTGACTCCAATGGGAGCACAGGACGCACACCTGGGCCAGGATGCATGTTTCCGGTCCAGGGAGGACCTGGCTCGGCAGTTTGGGCTGGACTGTTCTCATGAGGAACAGGGTCAAGACTGATTTGTATATGGCTTGGTCGAAACTGGGGTAGTATGCTGAGCATAAGAACGATGGATTTCATCCAGATCTCTTGACTGGGGGTGAATGTTTGATTTACTCTGCATTCCGTCCATCATCTGTGTGTCTTTTGTTATGTAAAATGCGGGCACATAAGTTTTAGTTTGGGACATATGAAACAGCTGTGGCAAAATGCTGGTGCAGTCATACTGGGCATAATTCTTGGTACAGAGAAGAACATGGCGGCCGACTGACGAACGCGTACGGTCGCAAGCTTTGACCCGCCCGAGAGAGCTATGACGCTTCACCAGACTTTGTTTCCGTCCATTTGATAATAACACATGGGCCATAAATTACTGATCTAAAATATAAAGGTATCAGTCCACTGACCTGTCATAGAAAGTTGCGGTCGCCCGCTGTTTACAGGAGAATGTCACTGCACCCGATGGTTCTGTGGAACCAGAGTTCCTGCGGCCAAGAGCAGTCAGGCAAACTGAACGTTGAGTCTACGGGAGTGCATGTGCATGTGCATTGCTGCAGCGTGTGGGCGGAGGTGGCTGAGGGGCTGCAGTCTACCCGGAGAGCAGCACCCTGAATCTGGCGCAGAGGAATAGCAGGCTTCATTGGGAGAAGGCTGGGCGCAACGGAAGATGCAGAAAACAACAAACAGCAGAAATAGAAGAAACTATCAGTGCAAAGCAGAGAAAGAGAAGGAGAGCAGGAGTCCCTGTATGACACCAGTATGAGGCAGGGGGATGGGTGAGGGAAGTGGAAAAGCCCCCATAGACCCTAAAAATATTTAATCACCGGGGAATTCTGCGCAAAGGGGCAGGAAGGAACAAATTCTGCCCACAGGTTTAAGTAAGGGAGAGGCACAAGTTTACGGCATCAGCTATTGCCTTAGAAGTAGACCTTTTGAGAGCAAAAATCCTGATTCGGAAAACCCGCATAAAAACCTGATTATAACATCTGCAATCCTCAAAAGTAGTACCAAAAGTTGCAACATATAGGGGGGATAAAGGGGCGAACCGTAGCCAGGGGGGATACTAACTCCACACTGCTCAACCCAAGTCAAAATAAACAAGACAAACAAGGAGGGAGAATCAAAATCACCCCCTCTCTTCGCTCATACTTTAAAATTCAAAACAGACAATCAATACAATCTATTCCCTGGTGAGTCAAATACGGACGAAGGGGTTAAGCGAAGCGATACAATAACAAGAATGCAAGCAGAAGCCCATAGTCCCAAGAGAGGGGAACTGGCTACTAGTAATAGATACTAAGCCTTAGCCACGGAAGAGAGTCAATGGAGAGACCAGTGACAGAAGAAAATATAGAAGTTGGACTAAGTCAGATTCCAGATTAACCCGCTCAGTCAGAGATGGGAAAACTCATGGGCACTCTAATTGTCGAAATGAGAGCAAACGTTGCTTAGTCAGAAAAAAAAGAGAAGATCCAAGCGACATATGGGGGGCCTCTCAAATTGAAAGTTAATTCCCTGATGGATCGTGTACAAGCAGTGGAGGAAACAGCAGGGAAACTTGAAAGAGACACAATCGAGAACCAATGGGAGATCCGCACTTTGAGAATTAATGAGAAGGAGCTGAAAGATAAAATTGAGTCATTAGAAAATCACGCAAGGCGCAATAATCTCCGAATCTTGAATATACCCGAAGGAGAGGAAGGACAAAATATCAATAACTTTGTGATAAATCTCCTCCAAGACTTTATTCCTGGAATGGATGTTAGGACATTAGAAGAGGATAGTCAAAGGTTTCATTGAGATCCTTTTTAAATTGGGATAACTCTGGAAGAATTCAAATTAACTTTAAGACCTACACAATTAAGAAGAAGATTTTGAGTGAAGCCCTGAAAGCCGGCGCATTCACCAAAGGAGATTACAAATTCAGAATCCGCTCAGATACTTCAAAAGCTACACAGGACCGACAATGGGAGCTCGGGAATCATATGCAAGAACTTAGATCGCTGGGGGCAACAGTCCCGATGAGATTCCCAGCCTCACTTAAAATCATGTGGCGAAACCAAATACATAATGTTCGGGACCCAAATGAGGTCGTAAAACTGATAGATCAGTTCAAATCAGCGCAGAAATAATGAGATATTTAGGTGAAACACAAAACAAATAGATTTCTGCTCAGCTCGCAGCGGGTGACTCTCGAATAGGGCAAATCCGATCTGCCCAACAGTAATAGGGAGGGTTCTTCAGGGAGGGGGGCACATAGCCTAAATAAGTTCACAAGATTTGGGAGCATACGGGTAAAAAATGAAAAAAAAGAATTTTGTACATCATACATAAGAAAACTGGGTTCGAATTTTCGAACTTGGGAGATAACCGGATTCGAGCCGGGAAGACAAACAATAAATTCAACTTTATGTCCTAGAATGTGAATTGCCTCAGAGTAAAGAAAAGAAGGGAGGATATCTTCGAATACTTAAAAGTGATAAACAGCGACGTGATAATTTTAGAAGAAACACACCTTTTGAAACAAGAGTTGGTTAGAATGATGAAACACAAAAAATGGGTAGACAGCTACATTTGTACAAACAAGACTTGTTGTGTTAAGGAGGTGGCAATCCTATTAAAAAAACAAATCAGCAAAAGTTACGATTTTAGAAGAGGTTATGGATCCAGGGGGCAGGAGGTCCATAGCAAATATAAAAACAGGAAAGAATTTATAAACAATTTTGGGATATTATGGTCCGAATTCAGATGACCCAGCTCCCCTTCAAGCACTTTACTCCCAATTGTTAGAGGCGTCATCCTCAATTATTCTGGGGGGAGATTTTAATATATTGGTTGACCCTAAACAGGATAGACCCCCCTCCGGGTAAAGGGTTGAACCTACCGAAAATGAGGGCATGGCTGAACAGATACATAAAAGACCTGGGAATTGTGGCTATTTGGAAGAGTAAGGGGAAAAGTAAGTTGGGGAATAGGTTTACCTATAGGAACAAAAAATATGGACATGTATCCAGAATTGATTCTTACCCGCTAGATAACACACTAAGCAACAGCATAGTCGGTGTAGAGCATATCCTAGCCCATCTGTCAGACCATTCCCAATCACTTTGTCATTAAAGATCGATCGGCACCAGGTAACATGAAGATGGACCCTAGACTGCTTTTAGATCAGGAGGTTATAGATAAGCTCAAAGTAACTACGGAGAAATACTTTAAAGACCAATAGTAATAAGGAAACAACAATTCAGATAGTTTGGGATGCTTGCAACACTATAATTAGGGGAGCCTTAATAAACCTATCAGCGTTTAGGAACAAAAGTAAAAGAACTAAAATCGGCCAACTAATATCAGAAATATTAGAACAGTTCAAGAAACTGGAGGGAGGGGAGCCTAATCAAGCTCAGGAAAGTATTGAGAAAGAAATACAGACTAAGAAAGCTGAGTTAACCAACATACTAGAATCCATAATTCGGAAAAGGAGGGAAGCTAGTGAGCTGTCTAATTACGAATATGGGGAAGGAAGTGGCAAACTGCTCGCTTGAAAACTCAAGATTAAACAGAGTAGAAATAGAATAGAAGCAATACAGATAGAGAACCAAGCGGAGCAGATGGTAGACATGGAGGAGATTTAGAATGCCTTCTCTGATTTCTTCCAGTCTTTATATGCAGAAGACTTAGTCATCAGAGGATCAGGTGGAGTCCTACTTGGGCGAAATATTGCTCTCAAGCCTAGAAGAAGAAGAAAGGGAATTACTCAACACAGAAATAACAATTGACGGCTCTGTCTAGGTTAAGGAAAGGGAAGGTGCCTGGCCCAGACGCCCTCCCGAACGAGTTGTACATAGTCCCGAAGGACTTAGTTGGCCCCATATTAGTAACTCTGCTGAATGAGATCTTCTATAAGGGTTCAAAGTTACCTGAATCTTGGAATGATGCCACTATTAGCATACTCTTGAAACCAGGGAAAGACCCTTCGAGATACGAATCGTACAGACCCTTTTCCTCTTGAATAATGATTATAAAATCTACTCACAAATTTTAGCAACACGACTGGGGCAGGTGTCAAATAGGCTTATCCAAAATGATCAAAAAGGTTTTATTATGGGCAGACTATTGCATGAAGGAACACAGGAGCTGATAGAAAGTATTGATATAGCTACGCAAGAGAACATCTCCCTAGCAATTCTCACTTTTGATGCCGCTAAGGTATTTGACCGAGTGAACTGGGTATTCCTTGGCAAGGTAATTAGCAAATGTAACTTAGGTGACAAATTTCTGAAGTAGATTATGAATATTTACGATTCTCCTATAGTAAAAATACTGGTTCATGGAGCCCCGGTCAAAGCAATCCGGATTGAAAGAGGCACGCGTCAAGGATGCCCACACTCCTCATTATATTTAAATTCATACATCGAGCCATTGGCCTTCTCCATAAGAACATCACAGGGAGTTGTCCCATTTAGCCTTCAAGGATGGGAGAAGAAAGTGGCGTTATACGCAGACTACGATCTGGTGGCTTTACTAACAACCTCACAACATCTTTACCCAATATTACTAAACAATTAGATGACTTTGGGAGAGTCTCGGAATACCAAGGGAACAATCTAAAAACTGAAATCATGGAATGGAACTCCCCACACCCGGCATCAAAAAATAGAGTCCGATATCTAGGAATAGAAATATTACAGGATATTGATTAGATCGCCTGAACATATTTTGACATAAAGGTGAAAGAAGCTAGGAAACTTTTGAAAACATGGAGTGGGCGACCATTGTCTTTTATGGTGAGATCGGATGCAATAAAAATGATGATCCTACCAAAAGTTACTTTTATTTTTAACACTATACCTTTGGAATTTAAGACCAAATGGTTCAAGAAAATACAAAGCAAGGTTAATTGCTTCATCTGGGCATCAAAGGGTGTGCGAATAGCATGGAAAAAACTACGTAGGAAAAAAGAACATGGGGCATAGCCTGTCCAGACCTTCTGTTTTTCCTTAGAGCCTTCCAATTTAAACACTTTAAAGTCTTACTTAAAGAACATCACTCCTATCCCTCCTACTTTATAAGTCAATTTTAACAGATGACTTTTATTTATATAAATTTAGTCACCCAAAATATTTTTAAAAAGTTTAGTTGAAGGTCCTGCGCGCTGCCTGCCTCATCTGGCATCAGATAAGAAAAATATTACAAATACCATATTACAGCACCTTTGCTCCAATCTGGGACTCGCCAGGTACTCCAGAATGCTTGAGAGACATGTTAGCGATTCCCATTAAACAAGCAGGAATAACAAAATGGGGTCAACTGATACAATCCGGGAGACTGGTCAGTTGGGAATCTCTAGAAAAAAGCACAGATGGGAAATTATCAAGGTTCAAATATTGCCAGCTGACAAGCTGGGCCAAAAACATGGAGAAGGCGCTGGGAAAAGAGATGGATGCAGAGGAAGAGATTCAAAGAGACCCACCAAAGGAGATCTCCAAATGGTACTGGCTTTTAATTCTAGCAGGTAAGGAAGACTTCACACTTCCAATGAATCTCTAGGAGAGAGACTTGCCATCAAGGGATCTCGGACACTTATGGCAAGTATCTATGACTACTTTATGGTGTGTTATACAATCTGCACCTCTTATGAACAAGCATTTGCAATGCAATAGGTCTCGCATTATTAAAGTTAGAGCTATTGGCATTGTAAATGGCAATGCCTTTTATTTATGTTTTTGCCTTAAGCATTACAGTGCATATACTAGAGGTCTGCAAATGTCACATGCCCGAGCCAGAAATGTCCACTTGTGTAGGCTTCTGTTTGGTTGGTATATTATATGCGGCAAGTTGTGAAAGCCTATGCACATCATATGGGCAGCTGATATTTGCAGACTACCACATGCCTTTGGCTAATTCATATTAAATAGCCAGCTGATATTAGCCCAGTGCTTCAAACCTTTGTCAAATGCATTTTTTTGTGGACAATGAATGCCCAGTAGTGCAGGCCTCAGGGATAGGCAAGTGATGTGATCAGGGAACATTCGTCCAAATTTTAATTGTGTTTACATTTAATATTGAAGGATTAAGACTCATGTTTCCAACATTTAACACAGCAGCAGCATAGTAATATTGATGCAAGTAATCTCTGTGATGTTTGAGAGGTACCGTTTTGGTGTAAAAGAAACTTTTTTATAGAAGTTACATGAAATATAAAAACAGCATGTCTCTCCAAAATGTCCATTATAGACTCTCAGATATCACCCACATTAAAAAGGAAAAACAGTATTTAAAACAATCTGTTAAAAAAACGAATTAGTCAAGTTAATCAGGGCAATACTGAGCTGCAGAACAGAGCTAGCTTTATAAGGAGGCCTCCTGAAAGGCTCTTTGCCTATACCTTAACATGTATCCACTGCTGGGTAGGCCAAAGGTTTCTGACACTCTAGGTGTAGTGCTGCTAAAAGATCTTCAGCAACATGTGCACCAGAAAGGGTACCTGAAAGTACAACTAATGTAAGAGGATACACAGATGTGTACTGCATCATTTTTTTTTTTTTTTTTTTTAAAACCTTTATTAAGCTCTTCGTACAGTACAAATACGGGCCCACAACCATCCGGCCGGCCACGACACTTCTGAAGCTTGATAGCAAAGTATACGTCCACTCGGTGGCACGGCAGCACAGAAAAGCATACGACCCACGTTACAACAAATCTACGTGCACCGAGTGGCAGGAGACATTAAGGTTAATTTTAAAATAATTTTGTATGTAAGGAGATACAGAAGCAGTACGGATCAGTGTACAGTACAGACGGTCATATGATAAATGGGTAACAGCCAACAGGAGAGTCCATTAACAGTAAACACATCTAAAATGGCGGCACGATACCGTAACATCAGGATATAAATACGCAGCGAGACGTGCCTCCCAACCACTACCCTTCTAACACCAGTCCCCACCACTGACCCTGGAAAAGACATAAGAAAAAGGACGGAGAAAGAAAAAGAAGGCCCATAGAAATAAAAACTTACTGAAGAAGACCCCCCACCCTACACGCATGCCGAGGCTATGGCCTACCCCCCCCCCTAGCTACGTGTCTGTCGCCCCAGAAGAACCCGAAATGTAGAAATAAGAAAAGAGAAGGAAAAAGGACCATAAGATCACGATTGAACCCAGGGAGAAAGAAAGAGTGCACTACCCTACTACTCCCAGGAAAAAGAAAAGCGGGGAGGAGCCCACCCAACAATCGAACTCCCGGACTCCCGCGCCGCCCATATATCCTGCGCCAAGCACAATACAGTACCAAGGGACCCCCGTGAACCCGGTGGTCCCGAATCAATACCACCCAACACCTCAGCACTTCACAAATCCTCGACCCAACAGAAATAGGAAACAGGAGAGGAGATCACAGCAACATGTAGCAAAAACACAGGATATCAAAACACTACTCAGCCAATATTGCAAAAACGTGTGTCAGTCCAAGTCCCCGCCAGCCAGTCCAATCAAAGCGACTACGGTCGTGTCGTCACCCCTGTCCGGACCGGCAGATGTGATGCAGGTCCGTCCATTGCTGCGAGTCTCCTCCAGCCAGGACAAAGAGGTAAGATGGCCGCTCTCGAGGAAGGGGGACAATGAAAACGTTTCGCTCCGCGGGGCCCCAAACACAGCAGTAACATGCCACAGAAGTTCCACCAGTAGGTGCAGCCAGGGTAACATCGGGCAAGTGACGCGGAAAGTCAGGTCTCGACAGGTAGTTCAGAGGCAAGGGCACAGCATTCAAAACGAAGGGTGTCTCCGCAACAGTATCCGTGTCGACAGGGTGACGCGATACAATGTAGCCAAGAGGACTCCGCACCACCATCTCTCCGCCCTGCAACAGTGTGTCACCTCCAAAAGAATGCATGGGCGGCGGGGGATCCTCCAGCCGGGGACGTCCCGTTGCAGACAGTGCCTCATTGAGTCTCCGGGTCAGCGCCCGGCCAGTACTCTGCATCTCCGCTTTTAAAGCCACGAGGGCGGCCAACACATCCCCACAGGTCGGGTCTCTCAGTGCCGAGCTACGATCCGCACGTTCCCTCTGCTCCCTCGATGCGGCAATCAGCTCCGGGGCACAAGGGCGCGCAGGCACTGCGGAACCAGGGGCAGTCCGCGTCTCAGCATGATGAGCAGGCGCCATTGTCATCTCCGATGCGGGCGAATAATGGCGAGTGAAGAAGCCATGTATTCCGGAGACACTAGAATGCAGTCCCCAAAAAACTCCGTGCGCCACTCAAAAAATGCACAGGGCGAGAGCGCCCCACGGTTACATGAAAGCCAGCAGTTCACCGCAAAGGACACCTCAAAATGGAGTCCGCTCGCTTCTCGACAGGGTGGCGGAGGAGAGTTATTATTAGAGTGCTCCAGCGTCGTCTATGCCACCGTCAGCACGAGGGGGGTCCGACCCGGGTGGAAGGGTACGATAACAGTCGCACAGCCAGCGTGTTCACCCCCGCGATCACCCACAGTACTTCAGCCCAGCGCACCGTCCACAGCCTTCGGCATCCGGTGACGACCATCTACGTGGGGACCAAGGAAAGCGTCGGAGGTCGAGGTAAACACCGAGTCTGCTACCAATCCAGCCGACCAAGGTGTCAGGAGAACGCCGGTCGCTTCAGTGCCGGAAATCCACGGCGATAGAGCGGCGCAGGACAGGAGAATTGTTCAGGATTGTCAAAGAAAGCCGGACGGTCCACGGAGCCGGGAGCTCAAACGTCCGTCCCGGCCGCCATCTTGGCTCCTCCCCCCGTACTGCATCATTTTTGACCCTTTCCAAATCAGACACAAAGGCGATCTATAAAAACGAATCCACTTTAGTAAGACCATTTTTATAACGTTGTATGCCATGTTTGACTCTTAAATCTTAAAACGAGGTGAAAAGATAATGGCAGGTATGTCTTTGTAAAAGGTGGCAACCCTACTTACCAGTGGTTTAATATGTTACTTAGGCATCCACCGTACTGTAGGCAGGGGGACTATTGAAGACTGTCTCTCACTGTCTTGGAGCACAGGGCAGTTTTAGCTGTCATGATTGCTGCATGCTTTCCTTATTAACCAGGTACAATAACCACATCCTCAGCACCCACGGAGCATCCAGGAAGCCAAGATGCAGGTCGGGCATCCCCACAACCAGTTCTACAGACGGTGGGTGCCCTTCATCCAAGGTATCTCCGGCAGCCTCAGCGATGGGACCGTGTTGGTGATTAGTGGCACTGTCAGTCATCATGGTGACACGTTTTATGTGAACTTGCAGTGTGATCATTGCGCGCCGTCTGAGAACATCGCTTTCCACTTCAACCCGCGCTTTTCCGAAGGTGGTGTCGTTGTTTGCAACACCAAGGAGAGGAACCAATGGGGAAAAGAGGAGAGAAAGCATGAGATGCCTTTTCACAAGGGCCACCGTTTTGAAATCAGGATCCTTGTGAACCATCACTGTTTCATGGTGTCAGTCAACGGAAAACATTTCGTGGAGTACAAGTACCGGATTCCGCTCCATAGAGTTAACGCCGTGCACATAACTGGAAATGTGGAATTGGAAAATGTGTCTTTTCAGGGTCCTGGGGGGTTCCCTCCGTCTTTCCCACCTTCTACGTGCCCTCCCGGAGGATCGTTCCATCCATATCCAACTCCACAATTTCCACCGCATGGCCAACAATGTCCTGTGCCGTACCACTCACACATCCATGGGGGTTGCTACCCTTCTAAAGTAATCACAATTTCCGGGACCGTTCCGCACCATGCTAAGAGGTTTGCTATCAGCCTGAAGTTCCATGGCGGCACTGCCTTCCATCTGAACCCGCGCTTTGATGAGAACACCATTGTTCGAAACAGTTACCTGAACAACAACTGGGGATCAGAGGAGCGTGGAGGAGCAATGCCCTTTTGTAAAGGACAGGGCTTTATGATTGTAATCTTATGTGAACACCATTGCTTCTGCCTGAAAGAAAAGCTTGTTTCCGGCAAGAGGACAGGTTACTGGGCTTCCATCAACAGAGAACAAGCTCTAGCCGAATTAAAACTGACAAATGCAGAATATAAATTAATACTCAAGTAGTGTGCTAGTGTCTGCCATATCACCCACAAAATAAAGAAAGTAAAGTATAAAGTGCTCCAAGTAGGCCTAATATCATTATGCAGTTACTAGGTTTTATGCATCCCAATTTACGAAGAGCCCTAATTAACACATTCTGGGAATCGGTTTTTGGCCAAGATCACACACTTTGGATAAGAAGCTGGCACCCAAACAGTGAAAATTCAACCCCCTCATTGAAAAACAAAATTCACCGCAGCAGCCCGGCTTGAACAGGAAGCCAGGCAACCTGTGTTGGGACGGGGGCGGGGCCGCAAAAAGACAGGAAGCAGATGTTAGCCTACCCCACGCTCCTGTGCCCGTCAGCAGGAAGATTTGCGTGTCAGCTAGCGGGGCTCCCGTGCTCGTGGAGAGCCCCGCCTGCTGCTGAGGATGACCCGCTGCCTGCCGAGGGAGAGAGGAACACACGAAAAGAACTCGGTGAGTGGGGGGGTGTGGGCGCGCGTGTGTGTGTGCGCGCGAGTGTGTCTGTGCGCGTGAGTGTGTCTGTGCGCGTGTGTGTCTGTGCGCGTGTGTGCCTGTGCGCGTGTGTGCCTGTGTGTGCGCGTGTGTCTGTGTGTGTGTGTGTGTGTATGTATGTATGCATGCGTGCGTGTGTAGAAAGAGCCGATGACTGGTGGGGGGAAGCGCGCGTGTGTTTGTCTGTGTGGTGGCTGGCTGTGTGCGCACGTGTGGACGGAGCCGACGTGCGCGTTCGCGCACCCAAATCCTGGAGAAAAGCTAGTAACACACGCTTGTCCCCATTCCCCCGAGTCAGGTAACTAGAAGGCTCCTGCTGGACGCATCCTTCGGATGCAGTACCAGCGAGCCCTAAAAACCATCCTTTTACATTACACAGGGCTTATTGGACACAGGGGAAATTATCCAAGATAAATAAACATGTGTTGAAAAGTTGTCCAAGATGTGGAGAGATAAAGGCAAATGACACACACATATTCCGGGAGTGCCCTCAATTACAGTAATTTTGGTCTGAAGTGGGTAAGGTGTTAAATTAAGTAATAGGACAAAACATAGAGGTAAGTGTGAACGTAACTATTTTTGGAATGACGAACGATAATGGGGGCCTTTTACATTTAAATAATTGGCAAAAAATCTACTGTTTGTATTAATTTTACTTGCCAGACGGGAGTATGCATAAAACGGATTCAAGCAGCTCTCCCTACAGTGAATGAGTGGTTGACATCAGTGTGCAGGATTAAGAGGTTGGGCCTGAGCAGAGAGGGAAGAAAGTGGATGAAGTTCTGGGAGGTGTGGGATAAGAATGACTTTTAGATTGGGCTAAAAGATTAGGGTAAGTCAGAAAGGGAGTCCAATGATTACTCACACTGCAGTAACAAATTCTGGACTTGGCACAGTAGTGGCACCGCTAGTGACTTCCTCAAAAAATTTGGAGATTTAAGACAGCATTCACCTCATACCAAGAGGGCCTTCACAGTTCCAGGAGAGGTGAGAATGATCTAGGTTGGTAAAGTTGCTGGATTGGGATCCCGGTCTTACTATATCTCACCTTTGCATGATGTGAGGACAATTTATTTTTTTATAATTCTTGGTACTAGGGAAACCTATGGTAAAATGCAGGTACTAGCATATTGGAGGTAATTCTTGGCATATGGGATGGGGCACCCATTGCAAAATGCTGGTGCTGGCACACTAGAGGTCATTTTTTGTCAGCGGGACGCCAGTGGTAAAATACTGGCACTGATATATTGAAGATAATTCCTTTTTTTTTAAAAACTGTTTTATTTTTTTATTTTGCAACATGGATACACGAAGTGTGAGGAGCAGTGCGTAACATTACAAAATTACAATGATTACAGATTAAAGCAGCTTTAACACCAGATATTATCACATTCTGCTTGAATATTATAAAATTTCCACCTAAGAGGATAAGAACCTTGATATAGCTGCCGGTCAGGAGGGATCTGAGCAAAAGGGGTGGGGAAAAGTCTAAAGTCTGCTTGTTCTTGGGCCCCACCCAATTGACTCTGATTTGTCCTTTTCATCTCCCGTTTCCAGCCCGTAATATGTTTTCCATGGGGACCAAGTCTTTTTGAACTTTTGAGGGCAACCTCTTGCTTTGTAGGTCACTTTTTCTGCCACCATATACATGTCCATGCTAGCTTTCCACTCTGTAAGAGAGGGGAGAGTGGGGACTCCCCAGTAGCGAGCTACATCCCTTTTAGCCACAACTAATCCCAGGTTGCATAGCAGGAGTTTGTAACGTGGGAGATCTATTTCCGTAGAATGCCCAGTAGAACATATTGGGGGTCTAATTCAAGTTCTGCTGTGATTATCGCATTTAATTCTCCCAATATCTGTAGCCAGTATCTTCTAATGTGGCCACACTCTCTCAAAGTGTATGTATGTATGTATGTATGAGCCCTGGGGAGCTTTACATCTCCGGCAATTGAGTGAGTCTGCTCTTCCCATGGTGTGTAGCCATAGTCTATCATAGTAAACCCTATGAAGGATCTTAAGGATCTTAATCGATATCCTCCAATGGCCCTGTAGTGTCCTCCCATTTGGCTCGGAAAGGGCCCTAGGTTATCAGGGATATTATTCAATAGGGTTTTATAAGTCCAGGAGAGGGCTTTTTTAAAAATCTCTTCCTGTAAGTGTCTGCCTTCCAAGGGGGTGAATTCCGGGATGCTTGCCACTTCAATTCCCTCCGCCCTCCAAGCATGTTGCAGCCTGAGATATGCATATCGCTAATTGTTGTGTAGTTGATATGTATCCTGTAACTTGTCAAAGGAGGCAAGGGTGCCTCCCTCTCGGATACCATTGAAATGTGGAAATTCCAATGGTATCCGATTGTCTGTCTGGAGCCTTGTAGTTTTAATAATTTCCCATAGCGATTACACTTCCCACAAGGGAGTCTCTCTCTCGAGGATTTTGGCATCCCATTACATATGCCTTTGTGCCCCTTTCCAAGCTTCTATCACTCACTTGGTGACCGGCAACAGTTGTCTAACGCCTTTACCTCCAAACAGGTAGTGTAAAAATGTGTGATTACTAAATTGAAGCCACTCCACTGCATATGTGGGGTGGTCTCCCGCAGCATGACCCCATTCGTTGAGGACTATTAGGTGGGCTGGCCTATGGTATGCTTGTGCATCTGGTAGTACAAGGCCCCTGTTATATTGGAAGCGTTGTAGGGTTTGCAATGCCACTCTTGGGTGTGCTTCGTCCCAGAGCAGCGTGCACAATTCACTGTTTAGTGTTGTAAAGATTGTCTCCGGTATTTTACTATATGTATTTTGAAACATGTACAGCAACTTTGGGAGTGTGATCATTTTATACATGGCAGACCTGCCCACTATTGTCAGTGGGAGTCGTCGCCATCTACTTGCATCTTCCTGGAATTCCTTTAGGACCCTAGTGATATTTTGTGCTAGATTTGCTGTCTCATTGGTGTAATGTATTGGAAGCCACCCTGGACGACTCTCAAACACCCCAGGATGTCCAGACCCTCAATGGGTCCCCCCCCACTGAGTATAAACTGAACTTGTCCCAATTGATGCAGTGTCTGGCAGGACGGCCATATTCTCTAATAACAGAATCGTTGGGAGCATCCTGGCTGGGTTGGTGACAAATAGGAGGATGTCATCCGCGTAAAGCGAAATTTGTTTGTCACCCAGGACCTTTTTATCATCTTAAACGCCACTTATGTCCGTATGGGACTTAATCACACAGACCAATCCCTGTCTAGTACCCCTCTGCCCCCGCCAGGTTGCCGAAGTTGCGCCATTGACTCAAACTCTGGCCCTGCATATAGTAAAGCTACCCAAGCTGTGAAAACCGGACCAAATCCAAACTTCAGCAGTGTCTGTCTCATGAATGGCCAGTGTACAGTATCAAATGCCTTCTCGACGTCTAAGGAGAGGAGTACATGAGGAGTAACCCTGTGCTTCACTGTGTTCATACAGTTGGCAAGCCTGCAGAGGTTGAGACGTGTGGCTCTTTTGGGCATAAAGCCGGATTGGTCCCAGTGTATAAGAGAAGTGCTAACCGTCAAAAGGCGTGTGGCAAGAATGGTAGCCAAGATCTTTGTTTCTATATTAAGCAATGATATTGGTCTATAAGACCCACAGGCTGTTGAGGGTTTCCCTATTTTGTTAAGTACCACCACCCTGGCCATACGTAGGTCTGGTGAAAGAGTTCCCTCTTTCTATTCTGCCAGGAACATATTTAAAAGGTGAGGACCCTATTGAAGATCATTCTTGGCATATGGGACACATATAGCAAAATGCTGGTGGTACAATACTCAAGATAATTATGGGCATTAGGGAGGACAACCATGTCATGTTGGTCAGGAGACACAGGCAACCACAACAAAATTCTGGCCTTGACTTTCTAGTGGTTATTTTGACCTCTGGGTCACCCATACATGGATGTAGTCAATAGCAGCATTCTGCCTCTGGCCTACTGTATGCAATTCTTGGCATTACCAGGGTGCCCATGGCAACCACACCAAAACAATTCTAGCCCTGACACAAGATAGTAATTGTTACATAAAGGGGCACCTGCTGCACATGTTGAATTAAATGGGGTCAAACATTTTCATTGACTTGGAACACCTTTAAAGTACGTCAGTATTTAGTAAGGGCACTTGGAGAGAGGTTGGTTTTTGAGCAAGTTTAAGTGAAAATTCTGTTTCGAAATACACAATTTGAAATCCTTTATATGAAAAAAAAGGTTTAGGGGAAGACACCTCATTGAACCTTGCTTGAAGTTGGGCATGCTCTCTTTGCTTGCTCACGGGAATACAGAGCAAGTATTACCCCACACCTCTATCAAAGCAGCTTTTTTACTTTGTTCCACCCCTGTATGTAATGTACAGGCATAATTATTTTCATATTTCATTTATTTTATAGCGCTATGGGTCTCTGTGTAGGGTGTCCATAGTGATTTACATTGCACTCCCATATTATACACAGAAAATAAACACTCCAAGTGTGTAAATCAATTCATAGGAAATGTTACATAAGACAATGAGGGTACAAGGTGTAAACGTAGCATATCTTCTATATTGCCGAGTATCACGCATCAGGCGTTGACTAACGCATTTCAGTGTGGTAGTCGCATTACCGCACTGAAATGCATTGTCACGCATATCTGCATGTGTCTCAACATTAACTGAAAGCTCCAAGCACACACTGCGCGTGCGCTGTGCTCCTTCAGCAGGCTAAGGAGGTGCTGGCAGTCTCACACTCTGTGACAACGAACTACCTTGCCAGACGTATAAACTACATGTCATCAGATTCGGCGCGGCTGACTGACAGCCTGATGTCATGAATCGATCTAAGGTAGTGTCCAGTGACCAGTAAGGTTGATGCTAAAATTGCGCCGCCAGGGACGTCACATCCTGCTGCCAGGGAGCGCGAAATTTTAAGGAAGGTGCGCCTCCGCGTTGGCTGGTTTGCGGGCGGCTCCGCAGTAACCTAATGCAAGAAAGAAACCTGTGGCAAGAGATTCTCTGGCATTAACCAGGGAAATGTCATAAGCTCTGACAGTATCTAATTGGAAAAGTTGATATCTGTTCAGACAGTGGACTTTCACTTTCCGGAGAGATCAGAGAGCACGTACGGGATGCGGACTGTCTCCACAGCGTGGATGAGAAGATGTACTCTGCAGCAGGAAGTGAGGCTCCGCTGCAGGGTGATCCGTGAGACGCTTGTCTGTTCTAAAATCGACGGCAAAGCATAAATGCAGTAAGTCTGTTAAAAATGACATAAAAGGTTTCTATTTTCTACAGAGTACCATAGCTGCCAAGGTTTCAAATTGCTATGTGTGACATTTTCCTAATTTCAGTGTAAATGAGTGACATTTCAACTACTATGAGTGACACTTTCTTGCAAGCAGAAAATCAAGCAATGAAGATGAGGGAAACGTATAAATATTTGAAATTAGACCCACTTGCGCATCAAGCAATTCTAAGAAGATCTTAAAACTGCTACAAATGCCTGAGATGGCTGACTCATAATTACAACTAAACTATCAAAATGTGACACATAGCAATCTGAAACCTTGGCAGCTATGTAAGAGGGTGGACATCATTTCACATTACATAGCTTTGAAGACCATGCCCATACTTGCATATTTCATAAAAGTGTCGATAGGAAGTATGTGTTTTGTTCTATTGCTATTTGATTGCTTCCCTTGTATAATGCTGCTTGTATAATAAACTTGTGAATTTTGGATAGAATAATGTATTGACTAATAAGGAAAAAGGTGAAAACAATGCTGATTAGGCAAAAATAAAAGATAAGGAGCATGTTAAAACATGGAGAATAACACAAATCCCTTTTACCAGGTGGTGGCTGTTGTCCAAGACAAGATCATACAAAAAATGAATGTGATGGGAAAAGGTTTATCTCTTGGAGTGGGGTTAACGGAGTCGGTAATGCTGCCATTGCAGGGGCCACCTAATTCATAAGCAAATGCTGTAATCTGGAAAGCAAGACTTTTCAAGTAACTACTAATATCCGGCTCAGATGCCACCACTACAAAACAATGAAAAGCGGACATGTAGAAAGCAGGTCACATTGCTCTTCTAAGAATTAATACCAAAAAGAGCAAGGACTAGTGTTTAGACTGCAGAACCACTGGACCCTATAACTGAATGTGATGACCCTAACACAGAGCTGAGCTGCCTTAGACCTTTGCCATAAATTAATCAGTCAGCTGACCCGTGGGCTCCAGCCACCGCAGTCCGCACATGCGTACAGCATGATTGCTGGGCCGGCTTCAGGAGAGGCTGTGAGACACACACAGCGAGCTGTAGTATTTCCAAATGCCACACCAGTATAGTGAGAGGCTCCGGGGTCAGCTTGCAATCGCCGTATTCCCGAAGATATCTTGAACTGGTTACTGGAAAATACTCTGCTTGTAAACCTATTTTCTGCTCTAGACAAAAACCAAAATCTCTTTCGCAATCTCAGTCAGATCCTTCGACTTGCTTCCACTCAATCGGTTTATATACCGAACTTCCAAAACATTGTTCATTTTCAATAATACATTGTAGTTTTTCAACACCTTACCAAAACTCTGCAAAGCAAAAAAGCCCTACTCTCATCTTCAAACCATTTATGTGTTTGAAGCTTTATTCACAAGACCATGTGCCAGCAGTCTCCTGCTACCCAGACAAGCAACCCAACAAAAAAGGCTTGCATCTGTCCTAGCACAAAATCTGGACATACTCCCAAAATTGTCCAGCCATTCCAGGTTTCCAGATTCTCTAACCACCAAACTAATTCCTCCCTTGCTTTCACAGAAAGTTGAATCTGGTCTCTCTCCACAATGCAAATATTTATCTGGTGAGCCTGCAAACTAGGCGACATTGAGCTGCAGTGCAGATTTATCGGTGATCTGCACAACAAAGGTATTCACATTTTTCATTCTTTTACTGTGTAGCCTAACGACAATTATGGCTTTTCATAGAAACATCATAGCTCCTCCTTTTTTTCTTGAACTTACCTGGAACTCCTAGTTTACCATGGGAACATTGAGCAGAGATGCTGGATAATTGCATTGTAAACTATTATAAAGCAAAATGATGCCTTGGACTCAACTAGCACAATATTAATTAAAGAATGGGACCACTAAATTATCTCATCCTATACCCAATATGTCGTATTTAGGTGAATCAAATTCTTATATTTCATTTTCTCTGGTCACCCAACCCTATATAGAGAACACCAAAAACAATATTTTTATGTATTTGATTTTAATTTAATTATAACATAACCTAGAATCAGACTTCTTATTCATTTGAGTCTATTTTTGCCACATTTAGACAAACAAACATATATATACACATCACTTTTTACATATATATACACAATACATACAACACTGATAAACTAATCTTGTAGTATATTCTAATAGCCCAATTATTTTCACAGGATGCTAGCTCTTAGTACGGCTTCAGCATTCCTTAAGCAGTAAGCTCCTCCAGACCTATTTACAAAAGAGTATACCAGATCGTTTTTTAATTTTTTGATCTGTTCAATGTCCTTTTCACTCCTTGTGAAACCATCTGTTTCGTGTATAGTTTCCAATTTTAGGCTGGGGTCTTCTCTCAAACAATAGTGTCGACGCGTTTCAGCCCTCTTACTATGGGCCTCATCAGGACTTGGGCTAATGCAGAGGTCCGTATACTACTGTAAACTCTTGGCTTTCCTACAAAAATACGCGTGGTTGGTAGCCCTTACAAAGCAACTCCGGCGTCCCAGCCAATCAAGGGACTTTCCGTGGGAGTCTTCTATTTAGACTCGTCTCTCCAAATGCGGGGCAGCTACTGTGTCTCTCTTTCCTCCCGGCAGCCAGTCTAACAACCCGGAACACGATTCGTGTCCAGGATGTCCAGGATGAAACCCAGGTTGCGTGCGTGGTCTGTTGGTTTGGGTGCGCTGCCCAGGGCGGGGGGCCACCAGGAGTCGTCCCAGGCAGAGGGTGATGATCCGAGGATGAGGACTTCCGTCTTGTCAGAGTTCAGTTTCGGGCGGCTGTTCATCATCCACTCGGCTACGTCTTTCATCCCTTCGTGAAGGTTGGTTCTAGCGGTGGCTGGGTCGTTGGTGAGGGAGAGGATCAGTTGGGCGTCGGCGTAGGAGATGATGTTGAGGTTGTGTTGGCTGCAAGGGGGCTCATGTAGACGTTGAAGAGGGTGGGGCTAAGCGATGATCCTTGTGGTACGCCGCAGATGGCTTCGGTGGCCTCGGATCTGAACGGGGGGAGGCGGACTCTCTGAGTTCTTCCGGCGAGGAACGAGATGATCCACCCTAGTGCCTTCCGATGTTGCTGAGGCGCTGTACTAGGGTGCGGTGGCAGACGGTGTTGAATGCTGCGGAGAGGTCCAGGAGGATGAGGGCCGCTGTTTCCCCGTTGTCGAGTAGGGCTCGGATGTCGTCAGTGGCTGCGATGAGGGCAGTCTCGGTGCTGTGGTTGGCTCGGAAGCCGGACTGCAAGTGGTCGAGGGATCCGTTCGTCTCGAGGAAGGCGGCAAGCTGCTTGTTGACGGTCTTCTCGATGACCTTGGCTGGAAAGGGGAGGAGCGAGATGGGGCGGTAGTTCTTGAGGTCGGTGGGGTCTGCTGAAGGTTTCTTCAGGAGGGCGCTGAGCTCGGCGTGCTTCCAGCTCTCCGGGAAGGTGGCGGTGTTGAAGGAGCAGTTAATGATATCCCGGAGTTGGGGTGCGATGACGGAGTCGGCCTTGTTGAAGACGTGGTGGGGGCATGGGTCTGTGTGGATCTTCGATCTCTTAACCAGGAGATCATCACAGACGTTTCCCCTCCCCAACATCAGTGAGTTATTAGTCTTGGTAAAGAATGGTAAGTACTTCTCAAAGTTAGATTTGAGGAGCGCTTACCATTTGATCAAAATACATGATGATTCGAAAGCTTTGACAGCTTTCATCACTACCGAAGGTGTCTTCCAGTTCACTCTCATGCCGTTTTTCTTACCACAGGCTTCGAGGGTGTTCCAGCGAATGATGACCAAGGTCTTAGAGGGAGTGCTAGATGTTATTTATTTTCAAGACAACATCTTGATTGTAGGAGAGACTGTAGAACAGCATAACGTCACTTTGAGGTTGGTATTAAACAAATTAGGTGAGTTTGGGTTGCCACTCAACAAGGAAAAGTGCACATTTTTGACAGAACAAATAGAGTACAGTGGGCATACAATATCTGATGGCGAACTCAAACCTAAGCAATCGTTGTTGGATCTCATAAGATTAGAACCTGCTCCAATAGATAAAGATCAATTGAGGTCTTTTTTAGGACTTATAGAATATAATGCAAAGTTTGGATACCTGTTTGCAGACCAAACGGAGGGTTAAAGGAAACTACTCCGTAACGAAGGGAGGGAGGTTTATTTGGGAAGAGGAGCCACGTGTGTGTTTTGATTACATAAAGAAAGAAATTTGTGATGCTTGAATTTTATCATTGTTTAATAATACATTGAACAATTTTTTGACTGTTGATGCAAGTGCGATTGGGTTGGGAATAGTGTTATCCCAAGTGCATGGTGGAAAGGAAAGACCTGTTGCTTTTGCATCGCGGAGACTCACCCAAGCAGAAAGGAATTACTCAGTCATTGAAAGCGAGGCGTTGGCTGCTGCTCGGGGTGCTGATTATTTTTGGTCGTATTTGTGGCAAGACTTCAGGAATATTCATATGTGATTGAATGTGTTCAAGGGTGGAGGAATGTGCAGGCTGATTTCCTATTGAGATTACTTTTGAATTGGGATAGTGTTGATGGTGTGGCGGTGAGCAATTTGGAAGCAGAGGCTGTTGTGGCTTCTGTGCAAGATGCCGTACAGTGATCTGAGAGCATTCACTTTGGTGGAATAGGAGGAGGAGAAGATGGTTTTGGATGTTGTTCTCAAAGAAGGGCGAAGTCTCGTGCGGCGGGGTGACACGAGAGAGAGTACATGGTCTCAGGCTGTGCAACCGTTTTGTAAAGTTTTAGAGGAGTTGTTGTGCTGCAAAAACATTTTGATGAAAGGTGATTGCTTTGTTTTCCCGATAGGGTTGCGACAAAGGCTGCTTGATATGGCGCATGAGGGACACTTGGGTCAATGGTTAACCAGTAGGAGACTCGAGGTTAGAATTTTAGTGGCTAGGACTTGATGAACAATTTAAGAGATGGATGGAAGCTATGGTGATTGATGCTGTGGCATTTGCAAGGAAAGTGAGAAAAGACTAAGGGTAAGTAGCAAGGGCGAAGAGGGTCACATTGACGATCCTGGAAAGTCATGGCAAACAATTTGTTTGGACTTCATTGGGCCTGTGGTGGATTTGCCTGTTGAGGTAAGATTTCCGTTGGTGATGGTGGATGTTTATCCTAGGTGGATAAGTGTCAAATTTATGAGGGATGTTACCACGAGGAGTATCGTCTCAGTACTGGAGAGGATTTTTGAGTACTAGGGTGTTCCTGTGATCTTCATATCGGATAATGGGACTCAGTTGTCATTGTGCAAGATGATGACTTTTCTGGAACGGTCTGGTAGAAGACATTCATGCACCTCATTGGACAAATGGTTTGGTGGAGAGGTTCAACAGGTTGGTGAAAGGGACTGTACAACTGACTGTTATCAACCATTGTGATATGGAGAAGATGTTAAGTGACATGGTGGGGGCATATCGTGCCACTGCTCAGTGTGTTACCCACAGGAATCCATTTTATGAGATGCGTGGGTGGATGCCTGGAACTAAGTTAGCTCCTGCTTGGTAGAAGGATTGGGTCTAGAATGAAGGACGTGGAAGTGATGCTCCATGAGTGAGGATAAAATGAGACACTGGAGATTGAGTCAAGATAAAATCAGGGAGAGTTGTGAAGGAACTTTCGACGTCTAAGGGTCCTTTCCGTGTTGCCATAGTGAGAACTTTTTTGTGGTGTTGGATAAGGAAAAGAGGTGGAATTTCAGAAATGTGGCCTTGTATCAAAAAGGTGGAGGTTGTGCAAGGAAGGGAAGGTGATGCAAGGGATTTGAAAAGTTCGAAGGCACCTATTGATCTTGAGAATTATGACAGCTCTTAGGAGGTGTTTTGTATAGATTTATCTTTGCTCTTTTGTTTTCTTCTTGTTTTCCTTTATTTTATTTTTTTGTATTGTGTATATTAGAAGGGAAGGGGATGTGTTATGATGTAAGTGATGTTATGTTCTAGGGGATTTGAATATGTTCCATGTTGAGGGTTCTACGCTAGATTGTAACGCTTAGGGAATCCAAGGTGGGCAGTTGATCTTTGGCACTTTGTGGAGGACCGACACCAGGTTGTGTCTCCAATAAAGCTTACTGGGCAGATCACTTGATACATGATGTATGGTGTCAACTTCCTCCAGTACAGAAAAATTAAAATTATCCTTTTGAATTTCAATCATTTTGCATTTGGGGGTTAACTGCAGTATTGGGTGCTGGTGTTTACTGTTACACTTGGAAACCTACCAACACCAGCCACTTCTGAAAACTAGACCCTTGAAGGAGTTCTGTTTTGAAGGACTAGCATGGTCCCTGTTACAATCCTACGTATAATGCCCTGCAACGGTAGACATAGGTGTGTAAAAACGCAATTTTCTCTCATTTCCACGAAAACGTAGGCACTTTCAGCCAGCGGGAAATGTCCTACAATTGGGACAATCCAGATATGCACAAAAAGCCTGATAACTCATAAAAGGGTACCACTATTTTTGGGAGAGGTGTGTGATAACTGGATGTGAAGACATTTGCTGCTAGCTGGAAGTTCTACAGTTCTCTATCGGATAACTGAAGGGAAATTGAGTTTTTACACCCATTACTTAGCATTGGTGAGGTATACTGGCTGGAAAACCGTGGTGGGATGCATGTAAATCACCCACTCTAGATTCCCCAGGGTTTCTAGATTTCAGAAAGGCCTGGATACAGTAGGGTTTCCTGAATGCCGGACGATCCTAGGCCCAAATATAGCAACATTCATGGGAAGTAGATAAAAATAGGGATTTTTCAAACATGTTTTTAGGTCAGTCTAAGAAAAATGTGTGATGTTCTCAGTAGGCATCTACAAGTAACTTAAAGGGAGGAATTGGACACAGCCAAGAAATAATCATTTTCAAGCAGGTTGGTTTAGCGCATGGAGAGTCATTAAGTCCAAATTCCGAATGCGCGGACCCCCAACTGACGAAAACGGGTTGACAAAGATGTTCAAAGTCAGAACTGCATAAAAACAGCAAGCACACCCCTATTGCAATAGCTGATGCAGTCTGAGTGAAAAAACAATAATAAAAATACAGAGAAATGTACTGGGAAAACGGTGCATACAAGTATAAGCCAAAGACGAGCCAATAATCTCCACATTGCGCCAACATAGAGCGCAGCTAGTGAAACTGCTGTGGAAACCTGATTGCGAAGATCATTGCCAAATTTCACAAAGGAAGTAACACTATTATTTTAAATTCATCCATTTAATCCTTTAAGGTAGTTTTCTGTTGTGTGTCTATAATTTGACATAACTCCAGATCCGCTTGAATGTGGGAGGACTATACTCTCAACATTTGAAAGAGCAAATAAATAAATTGTAAGGAGTGAAAAATGAGTTTGAGGCTGCCCCACTAAATACCCAGTGGATTTGGTACAAATGGACACGGCAAAATAAAGTTTGATGTTCCTGGCCTGGCTACCTCATACGTAGCAGCATTCATAGCTACAATCAGAAGTTCTGACCGAGGACTTTTTTCCCTCTCTCTTAATGAGATTCAAAACGTGTTGGTATTACGTAAGCAAAAAACAATTATAGCAATTTCCTAATTGCATGTAGAGATTGCCTTAAGTGGAAATACTAATAAAAAGAGATAATTAAATAAGAGTGAAAAACGAAACGTAACAAAAATACAACCTCTGTAGCCCCATTTTCTGCACCGCCGAACTTGAATTTGATTCACTCGAGCAGTTTTGCTCACAGTTAAACTGTTCTTGGTGTTTGTAGTTTCTTCAGCAGAATTACTCTTCCCTAGGGTGTGATGTTTGCAATCACTCTTCTCTCTCTCTCCCTGGATGGGGATATATGCAGTCCTTCTCTTTCAACGCCCCTCCCCCAAACTTTGCTTAAGGTTAATAATATTGCTCATCCAGATAGCATTCCCATAGCCAAGGTTGAAGTCAATGCTGTCTTCCCTTCTACAACTGAAGATTTGTTTCCATGTATTTTTGTTGTTTACCTCACCTAATCCTAGTCTTATCACCTTATGAACTCTCTTTATGGCACTGTTGCTCATGGAAACTATATATGCTAGAAGTGGGGGCACTAGTATACAAAAGCGCACTGATTGGCTGTAATTGTTGATCGAAAGGTTAGCGTAGGGAGAGATTCCCGATGTCACTGCTGTGAGAGTACTCTTTCATCGCTCTTCTTGCCCTTATTACCTCTGCCTGCCCTAAAACTCCCGGGCCATCTTTCATAGGATAGGTTACACAGGGTAGACGAGTAGCACAGGGTCAATACGTTTTTATATTGCACTTGAAAGGCACATGGTGGTACTTTTTGATTAAAGGATTAAATATTGTATAGTTTGATTTTTCTCTAAATTACATACCCCAGATGTTCACATACAAATAACAAAATATTTATAGTCCTGCACAGATATATTTTCCAATAAATTACAGTATTTCTTTTTTTTTCTTTAATTATCCATGACCCTTATTTGATTGACGTTGGTTCCTTATATCATACCATAAAATTGAAACTGCTTATCTTTCAGGTTCTCCGACAAAAAGGAGCGGTTAGCCCTCATTAAAAGTAAATGGGCAGAATTCCAAAAACAGTAAGTAAAATAGTCTTTTGTGACTGTCACATAATTATTATTTTTCCCATCGTGATATTTGTTGAAGTGGATACTTGTCTGTATGCTGTAGTAAAGAGTGCTAAACTGTGCGCAGAATTTACAAAAAATGACGTACTTGATAGTTGAACATCAGTAGTGCTTTTACGTGCTCCCCAAAGTACATATTTTGATTGCTGATAAATTACTTATTAATTTCTTTATGTTAAGATGGCATGTAGCGAGTTATTTATTTTAAAATGTATAAGCTGTTCTTCATTGATGAGCAACCTAAAACCCTTTTGTAAGTAAATAGGAAGGTAGTTCTGCATATGCTCATTTCACATAGTACCTTCATGAATCAGTTTAAACTTTAATACTCATGAATGGTCTTGGACTCTTGAAATCTCATTATTTGGTTTGCATCGCTGGCAGTCATCTGGTCTCTGAGACTTTTCTCTTAGGCGTGCTTCTGAGGGTTGCCCTCTTTAAGCAGCTTGTGGTAGCACACTTTTTAGTTACTGTCTGGAAAGGGGGAAGGCTTCCACATAGGTTAATATTTTTGGGGCCCAAGAAACCTTAACTAGTTGATCTCACTGTCATATGGAAGGATGCAGCTATATTTCAGTTCCTTCAACAGAGTATATTGAAAGGCAATTAAAATCCCATATGTGCTGCTGTTTGATTAGCCGATCCCTGTAGCTGACCAAGTAGCCAGTAACCCCTGTTGTACAGTTGGATTGGATGTTCACCTTTTGAGTGTCGTTGCCTTAATCAGGCAGGCCAAAATCTGATGTGGGCACTGGTGTTAAAAGAGATTTGTTGGACAGGCAGTACTACTTCAACTTTTTGATATGCAGGCAATGGTGACACTTAGCCCCCTAGCCTTCCCGCTGTTGTTGTGAAACTAAGTTGCCCATCTTGAGGTTTTTAGTACAAAAGTGGGATTGGACCGTGATATGTCTTATGAATGATCAAATGTGTTGACTTGCGCAGTGGGAATTTAGTCTAATACACAAAGGACAAACCATTTACCCATTGGAAGTTGGGTAATTACCAGTTATTGTGATAAGATGACCATACCAGGAAGTAGTAGTAAGTATCTAGTAGAAAAATAAATACTGCTTTTTGAATGGGCACTAAATGTTATAGATTAACTTTGCCAAAGATCCTAAAAACTTAGCCACGAATATCAAATTAAAACATGAAAGGTATTTGCTATCATTTATAGTTCTGTTTCACAAAAAGCTCTTGTGTAAGCATACTTGAGTCACTGAGCCTTATTGTAAACATCAGTGCTTCCCAGACATTTTAGAACCGCAACCCAATTTTTTTTAGAATGACAAACTTTCACGATCTACCTAAATTTTTTTAATGTAATAACTTTTGTACTTCTGTGTTTTTACATTTATTGCTGAATATCAATATAATTTTACCAAAAATTATTTGTTTCTCATAATGAGGCGTGTGCGAAGGGTGTACTTGATCGCGGTTTCTGTTGATGACTGCATTGACCTCCAGGTTAATGCAAAAAAGTTTTAGGCGCAAGGAGTTTGACAGTTGCATTTTGTTTTGAAATTTCTTTTCAATTCTTACCATTGTCAGAATCTAATTTCAGAGATGTGCGAAGATATGAAAGGGAGCAGAACCTTCAAAGCTTCAGTAGAAAGAGTTGAATAGATTTTTTTTGTTTTCACCGCCAGAACTGTGACCGTTTTGCTGTTGAAATTCATTTTTGATGAGGTGTCTTCAAACAGATTGATTTCTTTGTCAGCCTTTGTTGATATCCCAATTGTCATGTCACCCTGAAATGGATTCACAATCCAGGTCTTTTGATGTTCGTTTTTCACATATTCAAATGGACATAAAGGTGTGTTATCTGATATTTGATAGCGCACAACTGCTGCCAGTGTGTCATCGTAGCGCTTGTAACTATCTGGAGGCTTTCCAGTTTGGATGTAGAAGCGTGTCATATTAGCATGCTTTATGCCATAGCAGTTTAGTGAGGTGCATGTAGAGTTGCCACTAGCCTATATTTTTAGGGCCACTCCTGTGAAAAATTTGGAAAAACGAAACAAAAGTTCGTAATTTTTATCCTTTGAAATATAATCTTAAAACAGGAAATCCATACACAAATCACAAATAGAGTATCAGAGAGCTTTCTAAATTATTATTAAAGCAGATGGGTGTAGTTGCCATGCTACAAAAGAATACCGAGGAGTTTAAAGAAAATTATTTTTCACCAGTTCTTGGCCCTTCTAAATAGCGAAATGTAAACAAATTACAGGTGTATTTTCAGGTTGGGCATTAGAAATTACAATGCCTTTTATATACGTGTTACTTTGAAAAACACATACACAATAGGCATTATTATATACAATGTCAATAGCTTAAAATATCGCAATTGCGAGACCTATTGCATTGAAAATGCTGGTTTTCAACTGGCTGCAGCACACCTGTGATGTACATGTTCCAGAATGCATTCGAAAGCTGCAGGTTCCTAGTAAACGCACTTTGTGGTTCAATGATGAATTGAAATTGGCAAAGCTCAGGGGATGCAAATTTGAAAGGCAGTGGCTACAGCACTTTACAAAGAGAACATTTTAGTGAGGGCTTGAGGAAGAATAAACGCTTGCTCCTGACCAACAAATCCTCTTTTGATTCTAACCACATTAATTGAGTGGCAAATAAACAAAAAGACACTTTTAAGAAATTAAACAAACTCATCTGTTCTCAGTGAGTAATCCGGGAGATCAAATTTTCCCAAACTCTATGCGACGTACTCAGTAATATTTCTGTGAGAAAATTAAACCAATTAAGGCTAGCATTGCGACCACGTCTCTGCCTCACAACCAGAGTAAAAGGTGGGCTTTGGTGTTATTAATTTTAACTCCTACTATATTCTCAGTGTGGACCGTCCTGGGGGAAGACAGGCGGTGGAGTGCGATGATAGTCCGCTCCAACCTCCAGTTTCAACTCCTCCCTCATTCCCCTATTGCAACAGTTTACTCCTTGGTTGTTCGCTCCACCAACCTTGCGATTCCCCTCACCTGTGCGCTCTTCTATCGCCCCATTCAGGCCCGCCTCATTTTATCCCGGCCATACAGTAACTACTTGCTACTCTGGTGGTCAACAACTCAGCGGTTCTACTATTAGGAGACTTTAATTTTTGCTGGTGACCCTCGTGAGGACTCTACGTCCAAAGACTTCTCTGACACCCTTCATTGCATTAATTTCACCTCACACATCTCCCTCTTGACCAAGTTTGGTCCACCAACCAGTCAGTTTCCACACCGACCGTTCTTCCTTGTGCTTGGTCGGACCATTCTTTGATCTCTTTCGCTCTTGACCTGGGAGTGACCAACACCTCACTGGAATCGAATGGACCTGGCCGCTTTAGGTCACTCGCTAATTTCTTCTGCTCCTGCCCTGACGGATACTTCCCCAAACATCCAGGTAGCCGCCAATAATAGCTGGCTCTCTACTGCCTGTGACCGAGTTGCTCCCCTCAAACGGATAAGAACACGTCGCCCCCTTGACGCAAATAGATGGTTCACTAACGATCTCAAATCCCATAAATTGGTCCTTAGGCAGGCGGAACGCCGCTGGCGGTGCAGATACTGTCCGGATTTGAAGGCTCAATATTTGACCCTTCTTTGGACCTATAAGAAAGCTATACTTGCAGCTAAATCGGAGCACTTCTCCCAGAAAATCCATCAGGCCGCCAATAAAACTAAAGAGATTTTTGCGATCGTACACCAGCTAGCAGCTTCAGACAGAGTTGCTCCCAAGCCCATTCCCTCCCAATCTCTTTGCAACGCCCTCAATGACTTCTTCATTGAGAAGATAACTACCATCAAGCATAACATACCCCCTCGTCCACCTTCCTTTTCCTGTTCTCCATTGCCGCCGACCCCTTTCATTCTTGACCAATTCCCTCCGATCTCGAAGGAGGCCTTTCTTAACTTATTAGGGAAAGTCAAGACGGGCTCCCCGGCTGATCATTGTCCTGCCCATATTCTGAGAGCTATTTTCTCCAGCTGTCCGGAACCCCCCTTGACTCTTCTTAACACTTCTATCGCTCAGGGAGTGGTACCAGACTAATTTAAATCGGCCACGGTTATCCCTAGTCTTAAGAAATTGGGCGCTGATCCCACTCTCCTCTCTAACTTCAGGCCCATCTGCTGAGCAAAATTCTGGAGAGCCATATCACCTCCTGTCTCTCGGCCTTTATTGAGGCTAACCATCTCTTGGCCGCTCATCAGGCAGGATTTCGACCCGCTCACTCCACGGAGTCTGTTGTTCTCTCCGTGGTCGATGAGCTCAGGAGAAGTGCTGACACTAATTCCCCTCAGGCCTTGGTCCTCCTCGACTTGTCCGCCGCCTTCGACATGGTCGACCGTTCCATCCTTCTCGACCGTGTCGGGGGCGTCGGCGTGCAAGGATCGGCCCTAGTCTGGCTCACCTCCTATTTGGAAGGTCGCACCCAGGCTGTTCGGCTGGAGGGCTTTTCTGCCCCCACCTATTCAGTCTCTCGTGGGGTGCCCCAAGGCTCATCCCTTTCCCCTCTTCTTTTCAACCTCTACATTCTTCTTCTCATTGTTTCTTTACAGGAAATGGAGGTCACGGTGTTCAAATATGCCGATGACCTCCAGTTGACTTTTGACCTCTCCTCTTCCTCTGATTCTATCTCTAAGTTTCACTCTACCTTGACATTCATTTACCACTGGATGAATCTTAATCCACTAAAGTTGAACCCCGATAAGACGGAGTTGGTTCTTATTGGCGGTCGACCCAATCCTTGGACTTCCACTTTTTGGCCCCCTGCTTTGGGTTTACCACCCACCCGCCTCTGTCTCCGTGAAAACTCTGGGTATCAAAATCAGCCAAGACCTCTCCATGCGCGCCCAGATTAGCTCGGTTGTCTCATTCTGTTTCTTATCCCTCAGAACTATCCGCAAAATCTCCCGCTACTTCTCAGTTGAAACCCTTAAACTTATTATTCTGGCGATGATTCTATCCCGCCTAGATTATGGCAACGCCCTGTACGTTGGCATTCCCGCGTACGAGCGCCGCCGCCTACAGCTCATTCAAAACCAAGCGGCTCTCCTCATTTATAGGCTTCCGAAGTCACATCACATTACCCCTCTGTTAAAGTCTCTCCATTGGCTCCCTATCTTTGAACGGTCTCTATTTGAGATGGGCTTCCTGATCTTTATGTCGCTTGCTGGCACAGCCCCTGCCTATATCACATCTAAGATCATTGCCTACGTGCCTGGTAGAAGCCTTCGTTCTTCTACCCAGCACCTTCTCAACGTTCCTCGATATCGCAGGAAAAAACTGTGTGGATCCAGATTCTCGACACTTCTTCCTCTTTTGGAACGCTCTCCCTCATGCCATCAGATCCATTCCGCGATACACTGAGTTCCGAACAGCCCTTAAACCCACCTCTTCTCCCTGGCTTAGATTTCTTGACTTTCTTCCCCGCTTCCCTCAGGATAGTCTTTCTGCAGCGCCAAGAAACCGCCTGGTAGTAGAGCGCTCTACAAAACCCTTCCAACTTCAACTCCTTGGTACAGTTTCATCAGCTTCAGGAGAGAGTCTTATTCCTTATAGGCATAAGGTGAAATCTGGATCCCTTTCCTGCTACTATTATTCGAGCTCTGTCTTTCATAACAGCCAACCCTCTGTTAGACCTTTTGAATAAATACCTTGCTCATTGTCCCTGAACGATTTAACGGTGCTATGTTACTTCCCTTGCTGAAGAAGCCAGGCGATGATCCTAAGCTGCTGAAAAATTATTGCCTCATTTCACTTCTCCCCAACGCAGCCAAAACAGAAAGTTTTGTTACTCAGAGTCTAAGCAGGTTCCTTTATTATTCCAATTTGCTTTATCCATTGCAGGCTAGTTTCCGTCCAGCCCTCATTTTAGAAGAAGTGATGCTTTCTATCCATGATGATCTGCAATGGGAGTTATATTTGTGACATGTGTCCCCGATAGTTCCCCAAGATTTAGCTCATAGCTAATACTCTTGAACATGTGATTCTGCAGAATTGTCTGAAGGTGACTGATATGTCAATTCAGGCTCTGTTAGATATCCTCCTTCTAAGGAGGCCGCACATAAAGTGCAGCAAAGGCCATTTTCTTCTTCTAAACCAAAGCCTGTGTTATCAATGGGGTCTCCCAGGGCTCAGCATTATCTCCTTTTTTATATTTGTTTACATTGGCCCATTGGCTTAGCCATGGCTAGTTGTGGTTGTATATTAAACAACTATGCTGATGACTCTCGACTCAACTTCAGCTTGAGTGTTCTGCTTAATCCCACCAGGAATTTGGATGGGCACTAACTCCCTCAAGATAAATTCTGATCAGATAGAGCTGGTTATTCTCAATCACAAAACAGAACTCTGGGCCAACACCTCCTATCCCTCTAAGATCAGGGCCCCTCCTGTTCCAGCCGCCTCTGCCATGAACCTGGGCATCGTGGTAGAAAATAACGGTTCATGATCCTCCCCCAGATCAACGCCGTCACAATAAAGTGCTTTGGCCTATTGAAGTCCATTAAGAAGGTCGCTCCTCTTTTGTCACCAGAGGCTTTGAAAGCGGTTATTCCAATGGTAACTGTGTCCCACTTGAACTATGCAAACTCCCTCTATTTGGGTCTTCCTGCAACTTCGTCACATTAATTACAAATCATTCAAAATACAACAGTGAGGATAATTTCTAAATTACATAGACTTGCGCTTACCTTTCTTGCCTTAATAAAACTTTACTGGCTCCCTACCAAACAGAGCTCTTTTTAAAACTGCTTGTATCATTTTATAAATTAATTCATGAGGAACTCTTTTTAAAATGGCTTGTATTATTTACAGATCCATTCATGACCAGGCTCCAGCCTTTGTAGCAGGCAGAATTATGAGGTATGTTCCTCCCAGACCTCTCAGATCCTCTCTTGCCAACCAGTAGAGGAGCCCTCTGTTCAAGCAACAGAAAATGGGGGTCAGTAGCATTTCTGTCCTGGCCCCCGCTTATGGAACTCATTTTTTCCTTGATCAGGCTGGAACCTAACTTCCTGTAGTTCAGAAAGCTGCCTGTTTAAGCAACATTTGACTTGTCTGAACCTTCTCTCAACTCCCTTCTGGTTGTCACAGCACTGTATACGTTTTGCTAACATAAATCCTTGTTTGATGTTTTGGGGCAGACGAGCGAGACTGATGTTGAGTAGGTTTCTCAATTCTCTCCTGTATTGAGGAGCCCAGCAACTCATATGTACAGCGAGAGCCCTAGTTAATATTGTAAACGGTTCCTCACAGAACTGGTAGCCAAAGTAAACATTTTCATGGCATGTTGAATGTGATCCCTGGACTTTGGTTTTTATGCTGCCTGGTGACTCTCCAGTAGCTGTAGTTTATGTATTTACCTTTTGGAAAGACTGGTAAAGCGAGAGAGTGGACCAGAGAGGTGTCTGCTTTAAGTGTTGACAAAGCGCAAGTCATTGTTTGTCATATTCAGCTTGAAACTTACCTTCCTTTAAATGTAATGCTTTTGTGCTAGAGAGTTGGTTTGTCATGTATTATCCACTTTTACTACAGATTTTACTAGTGCAGACATGGGCTTGAAAGTTGCTTTTGGAAACTCAACTCATTATTCTTTTACCTCTAGTCCTAAATAAAATAATTTCATTTGGAAAAATGCTAACAAAAAACAGTCCTTCTTAGATTGAATAATACATTTCTTTGATATCTTCCCTAATCCCATCCTGCCACATCCACCGCTGTGTGAAAGCAGACTGAAATTAATAGTAGATTTTGAATGGCTGATGGCAGCCGTCAGAGGAATCATACATGTCGAAAGGATATTATTGTGGCACCCTACTATCAAACTTGAAACTTAAGTTGTCCTCCCCTGAGCGGCTGGGGGTCCCAGATCCTGTTTCTTTTATTTGTCAAACACAACAAGGTGATGGACGGAGTGCTGAAACTTTATAACCACTCACCCCCAGTCACAGATCTGGGTTTAATCCTTCGTTCTTTTGCTCACTATGCAACCCCACCTTGAACCCAGCCATATGTAAATCAGTGTAGACTTTGTTCATTAAGGGAACAGTCCAGCCCAAACTGCCAGGCCTGAAAACCGGACTGGAAACAATCATTCTGGGACTGGTTTCGGGGTATTATCCCTCATCAGCCAGGGTAGCTTGAATCCAGTCGCACAGCGAGCAAGAGACCCATGTCTGGGCAAACCCATAGCCACTTAGGGCTAACATGGCAAACTCAACAAGAGGAGGGACAGAGTGCTGAAACTTTTCAACCAGGCACCCCCAGTCCCTTGCTCACTTTGTCGCCACTGGATCCGAGCTAGCCTGGCTGATGAGGGGAGTTACCCAGAACCGGGTCCCAGGATGCTTGTTTCCGGTCCAGGGGAGGCCTAGCTTGGCAGTTCGGGCTGGACTGTTCCCATGAGAAACCGGATCAAGACTGATTTGCATATTGCAGGGTCTGAACTGGGGTGGTGTAGTGAGCTAAAGAATGATTATGGATTCAACCCAGGTCTGTGACTGGGGGTGAGTGTCTAAAAAGTTTAAGTGCTTCATCCATCATCTCCTTGTATTAGCTTTTCTTTTTTATTTGTGCCCGGCTCCCACAGGTGCTCACACCCATACCGTTTTGCTGCTGCCGCCATGGTTTGATTATTATTATTATGTTTTTCTTTGGATAATTCACTCCTAAAGGAGATGTACTCTTTGTTTACTATGTTAATATGGTGAGGTGTACTCTCGTTATTACTGAGCGGACATTGTTACATGGAGGTCTATCCAAGTTGTGTTACAGAATGCGTGATGCCACATGCCCCTTCTTATTGTTCTGTTTCCATGTGTAGAAAGATGTACTGTACTATGAAATGCAATTCTGAATAAAAACAAGTTGAAAAAAATAACTGAAACCTTCGACCAGAGCTCCGTGCCTGTCTTGTTATGTCAATCATAAGCAAAGCTGGTATTTGATAGAGACATCTAGCTGCAGATTCCTTACCTTAGAATTCTCCCCAGGTGCCAGACTGCCTCCTGAAATCTTTTTCCCAGCAGAACCTATGCACGTCGGTTGAGGGCTTCATGCAACTCCATGGCGACGTGTGTGGCGTCGACTGAATCCATATTATCCCTTCTTCGACATGCTGATGTCAGTTTCTTTCTTTTCTGCGCTACAACTTGAGTCTGGAGAAGCGGTTCCTCTGGCTGTTTTTTGGCCTTCTACAATGTTTTTTCATCTGGAATAGTGTGCTTTTTTATGCCTTCTGGTTTTAAACCTTGAATCTTGTGCTCAACAGATGTTTGGCAAAGACCCTCATTCTGTTTGTATGTGGTGCTTTGCGAACACCACAACTCTGAGGAGTGTAACGGCTGTCAATAAATGAAGCCGAAGGCGCTGCGGGAGAGACGGATGAAGCTCCTGACGCCGCTGTTGTCCAGATCCTCTGAATCTCACCAATCTCGATCTTCTTCCCGATCAATGGTCCTTTCACAGAGCCGTTCCCATAGATATCGCTCACTGTAAACGCCCCATGGTATGACGCGTTGCATACGGTCAAAGCCATGACATCTCCCTGCTTCGTCTCACAATATGGTTTCCCACGGCTCCTCACGGCCTCAAGCTGAGGACCCTGTGTATGAGTCTCTCCCATGCCTCCCTGATTTTACTGGGGCCGGGGCGACTTTAAATGAGAGATTAATATTGGCCTCCCCATGCCTTCTTTGGGTCATCACCTTCCCCTGGTCGACCTTCAGGCTCTAAGGACGTGACGGGTGCTTTGACTGTGCCTATGCCTGTGGGTTCACCCACAGCTGCAGTTAGGCCCTTATACACATTGACGCTGGTGCACAGCCCTTATGGATTCACAACTGCGGCACCGATCGACTCCGATTTGGCTTTGGGGCTTGCTCCTGAGACGTCAGCCTCCCCACGCATCATTCTGTCCACGGCGCTGTCTACGCCATCAGAGGCCCCTCCAATGTCTTCTTACAACATCGGTACGAGGCCGGATTGTCGTTGATCGACATTGGGTGCAGAGCAAATGCATCAGGGTTTGCTGGAACAATTTTCAGAAGAAAATGAAGAAGGGGGTGGGCTTTTGCCAATGTCTGTTGATCCTCCTATGGTGGGTAGTTGGATTGCTGATTTGGATGAAGCCAGTGGGTTAGTCTTTCCCTGCTTCTGTCCTTCTTTCTCCTCCTTGCCTGGCCACAGAGGACAGCTCTTCTTTGGCAGACAATAGGTGGCTGTAGTTTTAGATTTCTCTTCCTTTGATAGCAATGTCTACGGACCCTCATTGGAGTTCTTCACCCCAGCCAATAGGTGTTGAGCCGGTATTGACCTTTTGTGACCTTTGGTGCTCCTGTGGACAATTTTATTGCCCACAAGCACCGCCCTTCCACTACCAACCTGGATTGTCTTCCCCGCCACCTGACACACTGTAGTTTCGTGGAGCAGGTCGCTACGGCTTCTAATGATTTGAATTGTCTGCCTAATACTCCGCTTGACAGAGCTTCCCGGAGACGGAATCTTGTGGAAAACATATTTTCTCCTACATCAGTTCTGCTTTACATTCCATTAACACATCTTGCATCCTCAATAATTTTTCTCATGCCTTATGGGACTTCTTTGGCACAGCTGTTGACATCGCTTTTGGATGCTTAACAAAACAACCTTGCCAAGTTGATTTTGGATGGACAGCAGGTTGCTAAATTAATAATTTGGTGTGGATGGACACCACCAATTCGGTTGGCTGTGCCATGGCTGCTTCTGTGGCATTGCACTGGCGGCTTGACTTCGCACCACTGGGTTTTTGGAGGCAGTCCAATCCACTTGAGTTGACATATCTTTTGATGGCCTCCATTTATTTGGCGCCCATACTGACGCTGCTTTGCGCCGTTTTTGAGACTGGGAAGCACAGATACTTCGCTCTATTGACCTTTTCTCAACCTTCATTGTTTTTTTTTTTAACTCTTTTTATTGAAACAAAGGAAATGCATTTACAGAAAGAAAAATAAACCAACTCTCAGGTGAGTGCATAAAATTTCGACGCATGGGTCAAAGTGGCAAGATACAGAATCAAATAAATGACATTTAGTGCTAGGATCTAGGGGATTCCTGTGCTCCCAGGTCTAATCTCGGCGCAGGTGGCTCACAGAGTTCTCCTCGGTTCAACCTTTATTGTTGTTCTACAGTTGAGTTGTTCATGTTCAGCTTGTTGTTCTGTGTTGTCACTGACTCATATCAGTGTTCTGTTATGCTTTTTGAAGAACCCCGATGTTGGTCGGCTCTTTATATTTAGCATGTTAGCTGGAGGGTTGTCCCTGCAGGTCTTATACTTCTTTGTATTTACACTGTGAACGACAGGTTGTCTTTCTTTGTATCCTTATTACTGGTGTGACCTGCTCTTAGGGGTACTTGTGGTAGGCATATTGCCATTCTTTTTTAGGTCTCGCCTAGCGTTGGAGCGCGCATGCGCTCTTCGCTCTGCGAGGCGTCTTGTAATCGATAAGATTTTCTGAAGGGGACCTGAAGCGGGACCTGAAGCGCCTCCTATCCTTTTGACTGGCTGGCGTCATCATTTATGCTAAATGCTGGCCTCCATTTGAAAATGAGGCTTCTTGGTTAACGCCCGGTCTCCTTTTGGCCCCGCCCATCCAGACTGGATTGTTTGCTTGCCGCGGTACACTGTCCTCGATATGTAGGCGGTAAGCACTATTTTGGTATACGGTAGTCCATACATGCAAGGGAGGGCAGCCGTGTCTTCGGGAGGACTACGATAGTGGCCACATCAGTCTCTGGCGGGAAGGACTCCACTTCGACTACTTGTTTAAACAGATTCAGTATGTGTGGGACCAATGTGTCCCTGTAGGCCTCATAGTACTCTTGGGGGTTACCGTCTGGCCCGGGTGTTTTGCCGGAATGCAACAGTGAGATAGCCCCATGTATCTCCTCTGGGGTGAAAGGCCGATCTAGGGTCTCCGAGTCTGTCTGAGAAAGGCAGGGTAGCTGAGTCCCGGTCTCGTCCAGTAAAGCCTCCAGAGAAGTCTGAGGGGGTTGAGCCGCATAGAGGACTGCATAGTAGCCTGTGAACGTCTGGGCAATGTCCTGGGAGGTAGTATGGTGAGCCCCGATCCTGTCCTGAATCTCGTGAATGATGCGATTGGCTTTGGGGTAGGACACCAAATTATGGAGAAGTTTGCCATTTTTATCACCCCATCCGTACACGCGCGCCACAGAGGAGCGCCAAAGCATTTTAGCGAACTCCAGCGAGATCTGGCAGATTTCTTCACGGATCAGTGTAAGCTGTCGGGCGGAGTCATTGCTATCATTGGTAGCCTGGGCGTCTTCCAGCTGTGCCCCCTGGGCCTCCAGCTACGTGAGTCGGGCAGATTGTTCCGGGCATTTCGTGTGGACCGGACCTCTAGCCACCCCTCGCATCACGGCCTTGCCGGCTTCCGACAGCGTGCCCGGCGAGGAGACTTAACCCATATTAGTTGAAAAATATTGCCTCCGCTCCTGCCCGAGGGTCTCGAGGAGTTCCGCATCCTGCAGGAACCAGGCATTCATTCGCCATACCGTATGGGCGCCGCTAGGGGGGTGTTCGAGATGAAGGGAGACGGGGAAGTGGTCTGAGATACCCTTGGTAAGACTGTAGCCCCGGACATCAGTTGACAGTCCACGGCAGATAGTAGGAACAGATCGATACGAGAGTGGGTGCGGTGCAGTGTGGTTGTACGGTGCAGTGTGGTTGTACTGTTCCTTGCGGTGATTTCACATCCTCCTGGAATCGCAGAGACCCAGGGCCGAGGAACAGTCAGGCGTTTTGCAGAGGCCAGGCGGAAAGCTGATGGGGTACCTGATGTGTCGCTTGAGGGTTGCAGGACGGCGTTGAAGTCACCCCATAACCACCGTTGGACCCTGTGGAAAGGAGGAGAGCACAAGTGTGAGGCGGCAGAGGGCAGGCGCCATAATGGCGGGGGAATGTATGTACACAGGAGATTAAGGGAGTGTTCCTCGATCGTACCCATCAGGGCCACATAGCGGCTTTGTGAGTCTGTTTCAGCCTGTGCCAGGGTGAAGGACAGCCCTTTCCGAAGTAGTATGGCCACCCCTGGGAGGCCCGCGTAAACCCAGAGTGCCAGACCCTGTCAAACCCATACCGGACGAGGAAGTTACACTGTGAGCCCAGAAGGTGCGTTTGCTGCAGGAATAGGATATCTGGCACGTGTCGGTGGGCGCTACGAAGGACAGCAGTGCGTTTTTTACGGTCCAGTAGGCCGTTGACATTCCAGAAAGGATGTGGAGGGCCCTATGTAAAGTGGTCGCCATCATGGTGGGTAGCATGGGGAAGAAAGGACGCAAGCGCAGGTAGTGCAGGGTCCCAATGGAAACCAAGTCCCATACCCGGGGCTTCTGGGCAGAAGGTGTGCAGTCGTGTGTCGTCATCAATGGCATACATGCATGCGTAGCTACCAGTAAGAACAGAGAACAGCGGCCTGTAGGTGGCTAAAAACAAACTAACAGGAGACAATGGTCTCCCCCTCCCCCCTTGCCCCCAACTCCATCTACCCTACACTTCTGAATATGAAGCATCTGTCGCCCTGAAAAGGAAAACCATTTAAACAACAGACCCGCAATGAGACTAGTTGCTAAGCTAAAACGATTAGCGGAACATGAACATGGCAGAGATAGACCCCCCCTCCATGTGATCGGATAAGAGATTCGTCAACAGCTGCAATTACACGTGGGACAAGTAAGTAACAAGGAATGCAGTTAAATCCAGGGAGTGAAGAAGGGAGTAGTTCATGGATGTTAAGGTTTCAATGAAATTGGCTCACCCCCATTGTGGGGATTTCAAAAACAGTCGCACTATAGTTGCCTCTAGGGATTGGGATGAAGAGCTCCCGCTGTGTGACACCATTCAAATACCCTCAGCATCTCCGGATTCTCGGATCGCAGGGCTCCTAGACAGATCAGAGTCGGAAATGGCGTGACGCAAGTTTTCCCATGGCCCTGGGAGATCCCTCAAGTCAATCAAAGAGGTGGTCAGGCTGGGAGTGGCGGATCTCCGGACTGAAGCTTGGGATGTTGCGCCCTGCGATTGGGATACCTCCCCACGACAGTCGTTTTTCTTGCTTGACCTTGTCCGACACCTCTGGGGTTTATGGAGGGTCAGGTGTGGCTGCTGGGGAACCCACTGGGTGGGGAAAGAGGGGCCGTTCCTCTGTGAGCCAGGTCCCGCCTCCTGGGGGTGTTCGAAGAAGAGTGTCTTGTTTTGAAAGATAACCTGGAGCCTTGTGAACCGCTCCATTTTGGTTTGGGTTGGGGGGGGCAGGATTCTGTACAGGGCGGTTTCTGCCCATCGCCGCCAGAAGTATACTTTGGCCCTGTATGGCCGGGGCGAGCAGCGGACCCTCAGAGGGATGGGTGGGGAAGGAGGGCCCCCAGACACCCAGGCCGTCAATGCTTGGGCCCGGGCGCCCAAGTCTATCCCATCAGATCAGAGGGGGCAAGATTTGATTTGCGCCTCAGTTCTACCCTCAGGGCCAGGTGGAGCGCTCCAACGAAGGGTGGCCAGGCCAAGTACCAACCACTGCGACAGTCCTCCAGCCCGGTCTCAAGATCCAATGGAGATGGTCTCACTTCAGAGAGAGCAGTCCGGAGCAATGGGGGGCCCCGGGAGGATCCAATGCCAGCGATGGAGTCCGCGTCCCACACGGACTGTCTAGAGCGGATGGGGGTAGAGTGAGGCCGAAACGAAGAAGGGCGTCGTGCCCCCCACACACCAGTTCCAACCAGATCCAAGACCCCCTTTAAGTGAGTAGCAACAATCAAAGGGCAGGCCACTCCGGGCGGCGTCTGCCGGTCTGTGTAAGTCGCCCAAGGCCACCAAGGAAGACCAAGCAACCCAGGGGCCGGCGGGCCCAGCGGCGAGGAGGAGGCCTTCACCCCTACGTCGCTCTGGTGCAGCAGCGGGAGATGGAGGGAGGCATCTGAGTTAGGGGGAGGTCAAACGAGGCCGATGCAACCTCAGGCCTGCGGACTCGGGGAGGCACCCCCGATGAGAAGTGTGGCGTGGGGGGGCGGGGGGCTGGAGCGCCGATGTCCCCACTCCACCCGACATGGCCATTCCCCCTCTTCCCCCCAGGCAGACCAACGACTAGGGCCACCTCTGCGGGCAAGACTCCCCCAGAAGCCCCTGCAGCCAGGAGGGGGGACGCCAGTCCGATGTGGCTGGGGAGACCGAGCGGGGCAGCAAAAGCAGGAAAAGTCCAGCAGGGCACACCGGGCAGCACCACAGGAGGCACCCTCAAGAGAGAAGCGAGGGGGGGTGGGAGCACTGACCGCCCCACACCGTCCGCCACCCGACACTGTGGCCGATTTTCCATCCCCCTCCCCAGTAACAACCAGTCCAAGGCCTGGAACTTCCAAGGAGGTCCGTGTGCCCCCACAGGCCGCCGCTCTCGCGCATCGGTCCAGTGTGGTAGGAGGAGATCGGAGCGGGTCCTTAGGAAAAGAGCTGCGGTCCTGACTTCCTCAGGGGGGTGCAAGCGCTTCCTTCCCGCTCGAAATGGCGGCGCCCCGGCCATGGACAGCAGCCCGGGTAGGCCCCACCTCTGCCGGCCCACCAGACAGGTCAACTAGCAGCAGGCCTGAGCGGGGGCACCGGAGGCTGCCAGATACGAGCACCGATACCGACAGCCGAGGTATGGCAGCCCCCACCCAGCCATGGCACAATCCAGCGGGACACAAGTGCAGGCCTCCAAGTGCAGCAGTGCCGCCTCCCGCAGTTGCCCCACACTGCACCCAGCGCCGGAGGGTCCACAGAAGGAGATGTCTGCGGCGGGGGCCCGGCCGCAGATGCAGGCAGGCACGACCACCGGCGAGGTCAAGGAGCCGGACTAACCAGGAAGGCGCTTGTCCTAGGCGTGAAGAGCCATTTTGAAGATTCAGGGCTGGCGGTAGGAAGAAGGCGGCTCACCGCGATGAGTCCGATCCGCTCGCAAGAGGGATCAGAATGGAGTAGATGTTGCGGGGGAACCCAGTGGCTAGTCCAAGGAGGTGAGCAGCAGCTGAGAACAGGCCGATGCCAGGTGGCTGACGGAGGGGGTCCGGAGCACTCTTCGAGTGCGTCCGCCATCTTGACGCCTCAGGCCATGCCCCCCAAACTTTAGGATTATCCAGATGGAACATTGTTTTTGATAATAATTATGCATCGAAGTTCACTTCCCTTGTATGCACTACCTTAATCCTGTCACGCGAGGAAGCCTGTCCGAGAATTCAACACTTTTTTTTTTATCAATACGGATTGTATGTGATATTTGACAATTTAGTGGATTAATAGGGCAGTGAATTGAAAGTAAAGTGTGTGTAAGTGGGTTCAGAATTTGCTAGAATAGAAATGTCCCGTTCAAGCTTGTTGACCTGAGACTTGACTAACGAATAATCAGAACTTAAAGAACTATGTCCCAGGCAAAAAAATACTAACTGTGAGATTTAAGATTATTGTTTCTAAAATTCTTCAATACATGCGTAAAACTCCCTGGCCACTTCTGCGGCCTACAGAAATAGTAGAGAGCCCTGCACCCTACTTGGGCACTGTGACATAGCCATAGACGTGCTGTGGATCTGTGATGGACTGCTGGTAAGGCCCTGAATTTTATCATTTTGACCTTTGGGTGCTGCATCTTGAAGGCACTTCCCAGTTTCATGGAGGTGTGAGCTGGGGACCCAGGATACATGGGAGATTGCTGTGCCACATGTTCCCCTCACATTGGATCAGTGTAGTTTGAAACACGGAACCTGCTAGATGTTTCACATAGGCATACACTAAGATCAGCAAGGAGCTGCCCCAACATAGTTGCCTGACATGGGCAAAACAGATAAGATGCAGTTCAAGGTGCAGTTTGGGGCCGGTCAGACCTCCAGTCCAAACAAAGAGAGACAGACATGAGTGTGGCAGACTTGGGATCAGAGGCTGCACCGTTGGACGCTGAATTGATGCAGATACTCACTGCCGTGCAACAAAGCTAAGTGAAAATAGACAGCAAGATTGATGAACTCACGTTCAGGATGAATCGAATGACAGAACGTCTGGACAAGCACATTGAGAGGGTGGACACAGTGGAACCAAGAGTCTCAAACATGGAAGATATGCTGATGGAGGAATCTTCAAAAGTTAAAAAAGTAGATAAGCCTCTTCATACCTTACAACTCAAGGCAGAGGACTTGGAAGAACGCTCAAGAAGGAACAACATCCACATAGTGGTTGTTGTGGAATCCACCAATATAGAAAATATGGGGAAATATGTGGAAAACCTCCTCTGCACACTGTTAGGGAAAGCCACTTCTCTGAGATATTTGTGGTGGAGCGTGCACACCAATCTTTAGTGCATTGGCCGGTTCCAGGTGAAAGCCCGTGTTCAGTCATAGCACCCCTCCTAAACTACGGAGACCAAGATGCAGCATTGTGCAAAGCACGAGAAATACACTGCATTAGGAGGGCTCCGAGCTACCCCTGTGTCCAGACTTCACTCAACAGGTCAGCTTTTCCTACCAGCCAAGAGACAACTGCATGAGGTACAGCTGGAATAAATTATGTTATACCCAGGCAAACTTTGGGTCATGTCAGAAGGGAAAGAGCAATACTTCTAAGATGCTTAGCCGGTATCGCACCACAAACAAGAGAGAAAACTGGACCATGGCGAAAACCCCCTCAACACAATATGATTGAAGGAGATTGCATTTAAGACTCTGAAGAATAATAGCTAACTGACTATACTTCTGGAGTAGACAAGAACAATATACTGGTATGGGAAAGGGTGGTGGTGTCACTTCAATGATAGAAGCAATGAGAGATGCAACATAAAACAAATTTTGCTGTTAAGAATATTTTCTACTACATATTTGTGGGGTGGAGAGGGAGTCAACGGAGAATCAATAGTAGGTTGGTTCCACCTAAATGAAGGATGGTTACTTAACTTTGTCAAGACACTGGAGAACGTACATGCAGCACGTAACAACAGAGAGATACGCATGACGTGGTGTGACCATTATTGTTGCTAATCATACGGGGAGTTGTTTGGTGTGCACACAAGGGAGACACAACTTGTACCTCCCCTGGTCCAATAGTATGCAGGATTAGTTGACTTTGCATTGTTTCACAGCAATCACCCAATGAGCGGCTGGACCAGGAGGTAGCCCTGGGTCAGGTGGCATCCACCCCCATGTGTTTACCACTGAATAAACAATTAGGGTTTTAGTTAAGTCATGCAGGTGACATACAGGGAAGGGTAGGGGGCTGAAGGTCAGCCAAGCAAAGTTTGTCTGCTGATGGCATGGGAGGGGTAGTATTTTGGGCGTTTAGCTATGTTTGGTGCTATAAGAAAATAAGTTAGTATATTACCGACTGGACATAGCATGTATCTACAGATTAGAATACCATGCAAGATGATGTGGAACTTGACACAGGGGAACAATTGGCCACTACACAGATATTATTCCTCACATGGAATGTAAATGGACCTAATGACCAGAGAAAAGTGTGCAAGATTGTAGTGTATCTTAAAAGGCACTCTGTGCAGGGGGCAATCCTCAAGGAGACACACCTACCACACAATAGAAGCACACTGACCCTGCAGAGCCTACGAGGCCACCACTATGATACAGTTGCAAGAGGTATATGTTGACCCGGGCGGCAGGTACGTGGTGGCTGTCTGTCATACAGACCACTTGGGGGTAGTGCTGGTGGGGGGGTATGGCCTGAATGATGATGACCCTCAGTTCTATCGTGCAATCAGCACACACCTTTTACAGTGGGGCACTTTGCCGCAAATCTGGGGAGGTGATTTCAATGGTATATTGGACCCTCTTCTTGACAGGTCCAATGGCCCCCTTTGTCATCCCTCTGCTGCACAAGTGATTAGTGACACTGCAGATGTACTAGATCTTGTGGATATATGAAGGTAGCTAAACCCCCTGGGCGCAGGGTTTACACATTATTCAGCAGCTCAGAACACACACATACGCATTGACTACTGGTTGGTTTCCAAGGGTTTAGTCTCAAGGGTCTTAGGTTGCAAGCACCTACCACGTACCTATAGTGCTTGACTTGGAGGTTCGTAGCCAGAGTGCAACCACATTCACATGGAGGTTCCCCCTATACTTGCTATTAAATCTGGTGTTTAGAGATGAATTAGTTACTGCAATAGAAGACTGCTTTATTAATAATGTGGGGACAGTGGAGAGGTTTCATTAGTAAACCGTAACGGTGAAATGTTGAATTAATCCTTAAAACTGTTATTCACTATGGGCCGTATTCCAGTCCATTTTTATGTGCATATCAGCATATAATAGTCCATTTACTATGTGAGGGCACATGGTTCTGTAGCCAGGGAAACCATGATGTAAAATATATTCTAAAACCCACACATAACTCATGCAGAGGGTAAATGAACATTTGAGGTTATATCTTTAAAAAGACAACTCTAAAATACAACAAACTTACTGGGGCATCAATTCATATTTACCATTTGATGCCTGTTAAATTTGTTTTTACCTTTTTCAAGTGTTAGTTTAATTATCGTAACCAAAAGTTTCCTATGGGATTCCTAGGAAAATTGTATGTATTGGGTCCCCTGTACCCCTAGTAACTTGATCACTTATTAAACAATGTGACTCAATGTGGAAGGATTAATGTCTGAACTTTGTAGTTTGTTTTCACAAGGTTTGGTGCAAAGTTATTAACAGTGCAGTAATGGGGTTTTCTATGAGGCGTTGTCAACTGTATCTACAAAGGAGTGAATCAAGACTTGTAATGTTTATGCTAAACTCATTGTATATGTCCATAGGTTTGTATATATTTGTGCATGTCTGTCCATTTCTCCTTATTCATCTACAATGCCCATTAATTCTCATAAATTGTGTCCACCTGCACCTTGATGCCATTAAATACTGTTGCAACTACTGTATAATCTGTGCATACATCAAATGATTAAAACAATCTTTGACTTTTAGCTAACACCGCTGCTATATTAAATTTGGGCAAACATCTCCTGGGATGCAAACTGTAGTTAGTTACATCATCTATACACAGAATGACATTCTTTTCAGTAATAATGTTTTCTCTTTTAACTAATTCAAACCCTAGTTTTTCTTTTGGTGATAACTGTTGTTTTGTGTATAGCACGTTAATAATGTTTCTGCGCTGTAAATAACCGTATTTACGATGACCTAAGTTACTGTAAACTATCTTGTGTTAACCCCTTTACTCTGTGACCATTTTGTTTTTTCCAGAGTTATAAAAGCTATTGAAGGAAAAATGATTGCAGATGAACTCGTAAGTTGTTATTGGCACGATCTAAGATAAAATTACATCGTGATTGTACATTTGTTTCCTGGGCATGTGCATGGGATCGACTATCTGCATTGTGAAACTGTTCATAAAAGTTCAAGTTAGCACAAATATATTGTACATCACTTGCTCTCTTTCTGAGCCCACATGTACTAGTGAAGATGTCTATATTAGGTTAATGCACACTCTTTAATATTTTCAGTACTTCGGTGTTGGACCAAAGATCTTTTTACAATTTTGCTATTCAGTTGCTGAGACATGTGCCTCATTTGCCATGCTGTGCACTTTCTGATAGAGACTTCTAACTGCAGATTCCTCACCTTGTGAATGTCCCCTGACACTAGAATGGATCCAGAAGATTTTCATAGCAACTATTGGGTGGGGCCAGTAAGTGAAACTATGCGGCTCTGTGTCGAGTCTGTCCCACCCTGGTTGTGAAGTCTAGGCCATTATATCCCCACCACCTCCGCACACTGGCCTTTCTTTCTGTACCTTCAGATGTAGACCTGGAGCTCTCTCCCTCAAGTCTGTGACACTTGACCGAGTTTTTCTATCCAAAATGTCCAGTGTGCAAGGGACATGTCTAATCCAAAAACCAAAACATTCAAGCTGTGCAGAGTAAACAGATATCAGTGAGGGACCCCCATGAGGTCTGGGTTCTCATATCGGGCGTTGTCCGATAACTGCACTAAGATAAACCCAAAGGTCGTCCGCGACCAGAACACTGAACTCTACGTTGTTGCGCATCGACTGAAGTCAGAAAAGGCCCGGTTGAAGTAAAGGGCATGGACGGACTCAAGCTCCTGGAGCCAATTATCGTCCAAGTCTTAGATATTCAGGAACATGGCTCCCCTTAATTATGCTGCTCCCACTATTGTGAGTCGTGGTACTGCAAGGCCGCAAACTTTGTCTCCAACCCCAGAACCAGTATTGACCCACCTCCAAATTTGGACTGATTTTCTAGGCCCTGGGGCCATGCCTCTATAATTTCAGGCATTCTGACTGTTTTAGTACCCCTATGGATCCCTCTGGAAAGTCTTCAGTATCTATAGATCCAAAGTGGCCTTCCGTTTTTACTGCCAGCGGGCCCAACCTCTGCTCTGACTTTGCCACTCTACCTCATTTTGAGGACTGTTCCAGCTTCAGGTTTCTTAAGTCATGCTGGAGCCCCAAGCATCAACATCTGCACTGATGCCTCTAACACCAAAGAGTTCCATTTCTCCATTTTAACTCTTGATATGAGACTGGTGCGACTTCCACCATTTTCGTGTTCCCTCATTTCGACCCTGATCACTCCAGCTACCCCACCACGAATTAAGAGATGATGACTATAGTTATAGCCTTGTTTATGAAGAGAAAAACACTTTTTTTTATTTTCCTGTGCTTAGATGCATCCCATGATGCTGACCGCCTCTTTCCTAATGTTGCCATTGAAGAGTCTGCCTCCTTTGCCACTGTAATAAGGAAAACAGCAGAGTTATTGGACTTTTACCCGGGCCCACAGAATTCAAGACAAACTTTTTGACGGAAGTGCTTCACCCCTCGACAAACTAACCAGAAGCTCCTGCTGCCATTTAATGTGGTTCTCTTGGACACACTGTTGTGCCCCGGGGCAATACCTGGTTCTTGCTTCCCAGTAAATAGGAAAATTGTAAGGCAGCACAGACATGCCACTGGGGATCTAGCCTTCTAACTGCAACATCTGTCACCATAAAGCTTGGTGGTGCAGGCCTCCACTTGTCATCTGAAACCAAATGCTTTCCCCACTACCCCACTAGATCGCAATTCAAAAGGCATAGAAACATTTGACAAATGGATGTTCTATTCTGTCAGCCATGCCCTACGGTCTGGCAATATAAGCTGCCTCCTAAGGAGCTAGACTCACGTGCTACATGACATAGTGGCAAACATCTTGCCCATGGTCCCACATGATGTACAGCCAAACCGCCAATGCCTCAACCAAGATAGTTAAGATGAGGAAAGTTAGAATATCTGATAAAGAACTCTGCAGATTCCTTACCTTACTTTACCATGGTGATTAGGACGGAGGCTGAGATTCTGGAACTTACACTGCCCTCAGTGGCAGTCAAGATACATTTCTTGACAGAGGTGCTTTAGCCGGGAGTGGTCCCCATAGAATCTATCTTCCCTTTTAATGATGCCCTCACAGATGTCCAGCTCATGGCATGGACCAAGCCCTTTGCAGGGGCTCCTGTGCATGGGGCATATGCCTGGCGCCTCCTCCCAGTTCCTGGGGACGAAGCTTTCCTCACCCAGCAACCCACCCCAGAGAGCCTGATTGTCCAGGCCTCCACCCCCAAAGTCAACCTTGCACCATGGTTGCATTGAAGTCAGTGAAACTGCGTGCCCCTTGGGCTGATAAACCCACACAATTTGTGATTTGATTGTGCATGGGCTACCCGTGGTCTCGGAGGAGGCCCGAGCCATCCTGACGCAGGCTATTGCTGATGGCAGAGATTCAGCAAAGTTCTGTATTCGCTGCAGACTGGATTCGGCTCACTCATTAGGCAGTGTGATTGCGTCGTCCGTGGCACTCCAATGCCACGCATGGCTGAGATCTACTGACTTTTCTGTGTATGTCCAGGCATCCCTCATGGACATGCTTTTCAATGGCACCCACCTCTACGGTGATATAGAAGATTCTGCGCTGGACCACTTAAGGACATCTGGGCCAATGATGCCCTATTACCAACACGGACAACCAGTTGGCAGCAGAATCCACCACCTGCCCCCTGGCAGTCATAACATCCGACAAGTGGGTACTTCAAATTGTTCAGGGGGAATTACTCCATCCCTCTCTTAGAAGCCACGTTGTGTGTTCCACCATCCTTAGACCGGCTAATGGAGGTCCACTTCTTTCTGCTACGTCCGGATGTGCAGGATTGTTTGACCAAAGTACCCCTCGAGAGGGTGCCGACATCTAAAGTAGGTCATGGTAACTATTTCAAACACTTTCTGGTGTCCAAGAAGGATGGAGACCTCTGCCCTCTTTTAGACCTGTACCCTCTCAACTTCTTCCTGAAGGAGAGAGTTGAGATGATCACGTTGCCTCAGGTTCTGGCTGGCTTGGATACTAGCTGGTAGCACTGTCCATGCAGGATGGTTACAGGATGATACCCGTCCTGCCTGCCCACAGGCATTGCTTGTGGTTCACGGAGGGCCACAAACGTTATCCATTCGCAGCACTCTGTTTGACCTCACCAGTTCCCCTTGTGTGTTCACCAAGGTGATGTCGGTGGTCGCAGGACACATCCGTAGAGGTCAGAGTTTTCAGTCTTCCCCCTACCTCGATGACTGGCTGTTGAAGGCCTCCAGACTATGGTGGACCTTCTGCATTCACTAGGGTTCACAATAAACGTGCCATAGTTGCACCTAACTCCCTGTCGACTCGCGGAGACGTTCTGAACACAGTGCAGTTTCAGCCTTTATCCTGGATTTCGTGGAGACTGACTTGGAAGCTGCCTGGCCTCATGTCCTCCTGCATCCTGTTTGTAACACATGCCCACTGGTATATGCGGGCTATGCACGAGCACCTCAAGTCCCAGTGGCCGCAGCATCAGGGTAATCTCTCCAGCTTGGTTCCAGATATCATAGGGAAATGCAAATGATCTCAGTGGTGACTGACTAACCTCGATTGAGTCAGCAGCTGACCCCTTTCCCACCCAGAACTGACTGTAGTGACAGAAGCATCACTCCTGGGTTGGAGCAGCCATCTGGGAGAGGTGGAGATCAGAGAACTATGGTCTCCAATGGAGTCTCAGCTCCACATTATCTTGCTGGAGTTGAGATTGATTCGCCTGGCATTTAAATCCTTTCTTCCTTTAATCAAGGGAAGGCTGGTTCAGGTGTTCAACACCATCGCCTTGTAGTATTGCAACCAGCAGGGCAGGGTGGGGTTATAAACCCTTGGTCAAGAGGCTCTCCGGTTCTGAGTATAGCTGGAACATGAGGCCCTATTCCTGGTGGTTCAGCATCTGGCGGGCTCTCTGAACGCCAGAGTAGATGAACTCGAGCGTCGATGCCTAGTGATCACGAAGAACGTCTCCATCAAGAGGTGGTGCAAGGTCTCTTCAGAGATTGGAAGAACCTTGGTTAGATCAATTTGCCACCTCCAAGAACAGTTAATGTCAGCACTTCTGCAGGCTGGAGATCAAAATTTTCCTCTCCTATCTGACATTTCTTTGCATTTTGGGTGGCTGTGCATTGTGGGCCCAAGCTCAGTCGGCATCTATGGAAACCTACCAAACCCACACATTTCTGAAAAGTTGACACCCGGGACGTCCAGAGTGGCGTGACTTATGTGGCTTTCACCAGGGTTTCTTAATCAGAAGCCCTTGCAAACCTTAACCTTTGGCTAAAAACTCACATTTTCCTTACGTTTCTGTGAGGGAAAGTTCTAGAATCTTCAGGCGTCAAGCCTCAAATTTCTTACCAACCAGCACTCTCCTACATCTCCCGATATAAATGTTACCTTGCTTGTGTGGGTGGACTTAGCACCCGCAACAAGAAAGGGCCCTAAACACAACGTGGAGACATCAAAATTTCCTGTCAAAAACGGACCTGATTGGCGAATATCAGTAGCTACGGTACTTCGGCCCGTGCTCCATGGCCGCCCAGGGAAACCTACCAAACTCAAACATGTCGGAAGAGAAGACAAACAAGGAAATCCACTTTGGTGTTCCTCTCATGGATCCCACAGTGTTTTATTACCCACAATTCCCTGCACTCCTCAAACTTTGCCTAAAATCACACATTTTCCTTTCATATCTGTGACCTAAACTTCTAAAAACCACAAGGATCCATAACATTTCTACCACCCAGCATCCTCCATTTGTTCCGATTGAAAAATGCTACCACACTTGTGTTGTTGGGCTTAATGCCCTTGATGGGCACATATCAAACAGGGTCATTGGGAGTCCTGGGGGGCCAGCGCAGTCCAAAATAAAAAGGACGTTCGGGGTGTGACTCACCCAGGCATTGCACCATGCACCCACCCCAGAACAGGTAGATTGGTCTTTCTGTAGAAAGACTGTTGGGGTCATTTGCTGGAGGTTGCTTGGGCCAATATATCCCCCCTCCCCCCAGGGGCAAACTTGGGTAAACTCATGTCTGCCTGTCGGGGTAATTTTGGGGTTAGAGGCTCGACCTAATGTCCGGGCAGGCCGCTCTACCCCTTTTAGGTAGTACAAAAAATCTCCCTGGTGTCTTGTGGTCATTCCACTGTCTTCTTAGATGCGAGGTGCCAACTACTCGTCCTGCAGAGTACTTTTGTCTAGAGTTGCAAAGTGGCCACAAGATGATAAGAAAGTGCTTTACAAAATAAATAGTTGGCTGGAAATTATGTGGATCATGTCCAGCGTTTTAAAACCCTCTTGCCCCTATCAAAGCCTTTTATTTAAAAATACTAATTTCTCTTTTGTAAGAATTCTTCCTTAAGTGCCCTATTCTTTGCTAAATTCCTACAAGATTCTCTTTCTGCCCTCTTTACCAATGCATCCTCCCATCTGATTCTTTCTAAATAAATTAGATATTATGTTGGATTTACATAAAGACATGCATACTTTGTCTGCATGGAAGGGTATTTTTCACTTGCTACGATGTCCCTCTCCTTACTTTCATGCTTAATGGGTTCCAGGCAATTTCAAGTATGTTATGTTCTATCAGGGGTCTCCAACCTTTTCTATAGTGAGAGCTATTTTTGATCATCGAAAACTTTGCTTACCACTGCGCAACATAAGGAATCCGAAAGGGTACACAACATAAACACAGAGACTCGAGTACTCCAAGGTGTGGCGAGTGGGCATTACAGCGTTGTCACAATAGCCAAAGAAGAAAGGAAGAAAAGGAGAGGAGCAGATAAAAGAAAAAAAAGGAATGAAAGGAGAGAACTGAAGGAAGTAGAAAAAAAGCGGAAAAATAGAAGGGAAAAAAGGGATGAATGGAAGAAAGTCAAAAGGAATGAAGGAGCATTAAAGGAAAAACAAGCAGGAAAGTAATACAGAAGGAAAAAAGATCAGCAGAAAAAAGAGAGGGGGAAAAAAGAAAATGAAGTGAATGAAAGGTGCAAAGAAAAGAAAACAAAAAAGTAAAAAAAGAAGGAATGAGCTGCGCCGAGGTGCAGTATTTACACCGTTGGATCCATTTTATCCCTACACTGCCATAGAAACAAACTGTGCAGCACATGGTCCCTGACCACAGCAATTTACCTACCTTACAAGGACCCAAGGGAGGCGATAGACAGTGTGGAGTGTGTGCACTAGGCAGGGGATGGCTTGAGAAAGCGTGCTAGACTACCTGGCCTCTACGCTCCCTTCATCCCGCTTGGACACAACCCTCAGTTACCCCCACCTGCAAGACCGGGGCGCCAGACTGTAAGCACGTAGCCATAACACTATACCCTTCTCACACCTGTATGCAGAGGATAACTTCATACCGAAACCACTACATCTTCGACTCTCACCACACTTGATATCCTTTTATAATTCCAAGTCTGAGCCACCTGCAATGCATCACACAACACATTCCTAGCCCCTCTTCCAACACTAACCAGCATTTGAACACATTTTCACCACGGCCTCGCCACGTAAACTGATAACTCGCCTTTACACCATAATGCAGCATGTGCGCCACTCACGGTGCTGGCTGCACATATGGCATGGGAGGTAACACAGGGACCCCGCAAATAACCGATAAATACTCACACCCAATTACAGACGACGCTTGGTACACTTCAAAGTTGTACACCACCTCTACTGCACCCAATGCAGCTCTATAAAAGGGGACTCGCTGCAGATCCACAGTGCCTCAGGTGCCCTTCACCTCCAGGCTCCTTCATTTACCTTGCGTGACAATGCCCAAATGTAGCTGCCTTTTTGGGAGGGAGTGTTTTAGACTATACGCACAATCCCAGGACATATGGGAGCCTTTCCCTTCATTCCTATGCCAAAGGAACCCCATCACCGGAATTGGGAAAGGCATACCCGAGAGACCACTCCGTCCATGATGGTGCTTGAATGTCTATTCCACTGAACAGCGTGGGCTTCCACAATGATATACCTCGTAAATTGTTGTACACAAAGCTGGGCATCTGTTGTCACCTTTGTCTTTGCAACAGTACCAGAGGTATCGAGTTGCACATCCTGCTCTTCTTTTTTGGGATAATGGGAATGCTATGTACGATTCTTTCGCTGTCATGCAATGCTTAGCTACCGTGAATCCTTTCCTCCCCCCTTTCACTTAGTTCTGTCCCCCCCCCCCCCTCCCTAATCCCTCTTTTTTCTCCCTGTTATGTTATGGTTGCTGTATAGTTCTTTATTGCCATAAATGCTAATAAGTTGACAACTTAAAAAAAGAAAGAATGAGCAAGAAAAAAACTAAAAGAAGGTAGAAAGAAACTGAAATGGAGAAATGTAGAGGCAGAAATTAAGAGAAAGGAAGAAAACCGCAACAAGCAAGAGAAAGAAAAAGAAAGATGAAGCAGAAAGAAAGAGGTAAAGAAAGACTGACCTAGGAAGAAAGATAAAGAATGAGAAAGGAAAGAAAGTAAGAACAATGGAATCAAGATGTAAAACCAGTCTAGAAAGAACCAAAGAGAGAACGATCCTAGGAAGGGAAGTGGGAATAGAGAAATATAGATAAATCTACAACATTATCTGAAGAGGGTACTCTGCAATGTGGGCTTCATAGGCCTCACATAAAAGGGTGCACAGTATGCACTGTGCTGCCTTTCCAAAAGGGCAGCTGCATGTTTTCAAACCTGCTGACGGGCACTGATGTGTGAGCTACTGAAAGGCAGGCAGCAAGCTACTGGTAGCTCGCGATCAACCTGCTGGACATCTCATCATTAACATGGGCAGTCTGGAGACTTATTGAGTAGGGTTCCAATCTTTCCAGTGCGGACTTGAGTCTGATTTGGTGTGTAGCTAGACTGGATTAGCCGAGGTGGGCATCGGGCGTTTCCCCTGAAGGTTAGAAGTATGGAGGGCGAGCTTGTAGCAAGAAGTTAAAAAAACACTGCCAGGTTCCTGTATATCCAGCAGTTTTCGAGCAACTATACAAATGTCAAGATAATTCTGGTGACTAAGGTACCTTCTGGAGAGAGATGAGTTTTGTCTAGTGACAGTTTTGACTCATCTAAAGTAGCACAGAGGGTAAATATGCCTGCTACAAAGAACGTGTACCATGCAGATCAAAGAACAGTATTATATGTGCGTAGCTCAGTGGATTAATACTTTTGTCCCGGTGATTCTTTTGTTACTGTGCAGTTCATAAATTACAATCCTAATCTAGCACTGTGAGCTATGAACTGGCATCAGAAAGCTGCATGCAAACTGCATGGTGCAGGTCAGGAAGTTGTTTTTCCCTGTATTTCATTATCCTGATGTTAGAGGAGTATTCTGTCTAGTGTGTGCTGCTGGATGCTTGTTTTGGGTCCTAGCCATCTATGGATTGTGATCGGGTGCAAGATGACTGTTATTGTCTAGTGTGTTTTATTGAGTGGTTGCCTATATTACAAGTTTCTTTTTTGTGAGTGTGGGTAGGAAATACCTGATAAATCATTTTTGGCATCTTTGCCCCATGATGGAGCCAGTCTTATCGCCTGTGGGCGGCATAAATGGCAATGTTTTACTCGGGTGATTTGTAACCCTTGTTTTTTTTATTATTGTACAAAGGTTGCTCATAGTTTGCGTTTTAGCTTCTATAAAGGATCTTCTGTGGAGTCTCTCTCCAGTTTATCATTGTTTAAGGGAAACTGATTAAAAAGGTATATCTGTGTTGTCCAAGGTGAAGTTATTAAATTGGGCAAATGGTATGCGTTCATTTTAAGCTAGTACTCATAGTATAGGCTAACTGTGGGTATTTGGTGACCCTTTTTGGTGACTGTGACCATGTTTAGTGACCAGTCACCATGCAAGAGGGCTTCCAAAGAAAATTCCAGATACGCAGTTCTTTACTAAAGATTCTTCATGTAATTTAAAAAATGCTAACAAAGTTTAGGGTCTCTATTTCATACATTTAGTCACATTAAGGATATTCAGGGACATTAATCTAACTACACAGACTTAAAAAGCCTTTTATGGCGACTTCTAGTTTTCTTCTGTTATTTTTGTATAGTGTACTGTCCTCCCAAGGCAGTGAATAATGTCAGTATAATTTCCACTCATTCTTTTTCAGAAATGGAAGATCATGTCTTGCCAGATGAGGATTGAGCAGTTAAAGGAAACAATATGTAACGGAAGTGAAGCAATAACAAAAGGTAAAGAATGAAGCATTCATGCTGAATACATTACTTGTTTGGAACACTGTATAATTGAAGGCTATGACCTCCATAGAAAAACTTACAAATCAAAAGGCATGACACTTTTTCTAAACATAGGTGCTCAAAAATGAAACAATATAGATATCAATTTAGTGTACCAATTACTAAATTAAATATTTAGGCTACAGTTTATCCAATACATTAGATCTAGACCTCATCTAACACAATTGTTCCAGCCTGATATGAGTAGTGTTCCCTGATAACCTGTTTCATCCAGATGTCCAATGTTTTTGAATCAGTATGTCTGAGACCACAATTTAATTTGAGTGTGGGTTTGAGGTGTGCTTAAAGTGCTACCAATACTACCAGGAGCCTTCATGTAAATCCTACGACCGCATAAATTCATCTTATCTTCTTTATTTCTACACACTGACATTGGCATTAAACACTACGTTTTTGTAGATTGTGTTGATTGCTTGTAATGTGTTTCGATTTCAAATTAAGGATTTTAAATTAACAAGTTTAATCTGCTGATCATAACTACTTTAGCAGGGCTGTCACTCTTTTTTTTTTTTTAGCCTCTTGATGTCGGGAGTGCAGACACCTCCTTGCCTTTCTTTTGTGGATTGATTTTCTTGACTGTTGCCTTGGTTTTGTGGTGGTAGATACATGTTATTGAAGGTTTCACATTTTCTTAAATTGCACCCAGTCCCTTTTGTGGAGGTGGAGGCTTCAGCTAGCTGTTAACTATTTGAGGGAGTTGATTATATCACTTATTGTGACCCCATTTTCCAAGATTCCAAACCATTTTACATTGAAGCCTATCGGACAGCTCAGCTGTCTGGTTTGCTAAAGACATCTTGAAAACATTCAGGCGGCTGACCTAGCATTAAGAATGCATTCCACCTGTTGCTTACCATTGGCTTTGTGGTTTGTAACTCACATTTTCTGGCTTTATATTTGCTGGCTTTATTTGCTGTGGACTGTCCCGCTTTTGTTCGTCTCTCATGTTGCCCAAAACATGTTTACTGTATTCTTTCACAAACTAGCTTTCTGTAAACAGGCCTTTAAATCATCCTCTTATCTGGTCACATTTGGTGTGCATTTAAAGACAGACGTGAAATGTCAAGCTCTCTCTTCCGAGGGAGCTTGGTGTTTGCTTTTCTTTCTCTGACTTCAAAGTGAGAGAATTTATGTGACAATCCTACTGAGTACCAATGTAAAAAGAGAAAATGAAGGAAGCTTTTTTGGTCTGAGCTCTTTTTTTGAAGATACGTGTTGTATATACCTTGTAGACGTCAGCCCGCCTATAGGCTTCCCATTGCTGGTTCCATCATTGCTCTCATATTCTTTCTTCCCATTTGTCCATGGCATATGTGCGTCCTGCCTCTTCCTGTGTTAAGCCCTTCCCTCAACTCCTCCTCAACCCCCCCCCCCACCCCCCCCCCCCCCCCCACCCCCGAGAGCATGAACCAATTACTACCATCCAGGCACTGATCCAATTTTAGCAACTGTTTTAGGAACTACTTTTTATTTATTTATGAGCTCTTCACACAAGCCTTCATGTTTTCACTCGCATCAAGCTCTGTTTGTAAACAAGCTATTACATCTTGTTTATATCTCGTCAAAATTATATTTGGTCTCTTAATAGCAGGCACCTGCCCTTAACTCTGATACTGGGGAATTGTTCGCGGTTTCTCTTCCTGCATACAAGACTTAGGGTTCTCATCTCTACGCTTCAGCAGCAGAGCAGCCACTGAGTTGTCCACTTCGCCCGAAAAAGGTGCACACCACCCGTTGTGCTACCTGCATTGTGTACTGTCCCTCACCTCCCGATCTAAGTCACACTTTATTTCAGATCAAAAACTAGTACGCAGGTTGCCTAAGAGATCCCTGCGGCAGAGACATAACGTTTGCACGTTTCCGCGCTAACATCTAAACCGGGAATAATGACAAATGTGAATCTTGACAGCCATATTTGATTAGTGCTGATTCTTGGTATTTTCAGAAAGATACATGGACGCACCCTGCAGCTTTTGAAGATTTTCCCAGGAACTGTGACTTTGTACAAAGTAAAGCAAACATTCTGAAAGATAGAATTAAGGAGGCCTGTGTATGTGAATTTAATTTAATAGACTTATGACAAATATACTGTGCATGTTAATGTATGGTAAGCAGTGAATAGGACCCCCTCTCCCCTCTCCTGTTTGCTATTGCTATGGAGCCGCTGGCGGCGAGGTTGAGACCGCCTCATGCCGCCAAAGGGTTGGGATTCAGCACAAGAGGGCTGCTGGTTTTGCTCTACTCGGACGACACTACCCTCTATATTTCGAACCCTGCCGAGAACACCGCTCCCATTCTCTGGGAACTAATGAAATTCGGGGGGCTCTGGGCGTATCTATAAATTGGACCGTACAGCCTCGTTCCCTGTAGAGGACTCCCTCAAGTGGACAGATGGCCCAGTGAAATATTTGGGGATCTGGCTAAACAGGGATGAGCAGAAAATTGGAACATGAACTTTGGGCGGGCAGTCTCGTGGCTAGAGGGGAAAGTGGCTGCCTGGGCCAGGCTGCCGCTCTCATTGGTAGGGAGGATTGTGATAGCCAAGATGGTGGTTTTACCCAAATTCCTGTACTTATTTGTAAATATCCCCGTTCCCATAACCCAGGCGTTCTTTAAAACTATTCGCACTCTATTAATCTCCGAGGTGTGGGCGGGGAAGCAAGCGAGGATATCATGGGAACTTTTGACTCTGCCGCTGACCCAGGGTGGGATGGGAGCCCCTGACATGCCATTATACGTGTATTGCGCCCAGGCCCAATTCTTGCAACATTGCGTGCACCCCACCCCGTTTCAGCCACACACGGCGGTCGAGCGGGATGTTGCGGCCCGGTTCCCCTACCAGTGCCACTCTTATCAGTCATACAAGCGACCATGCGAAGGATCGACACTGTCGAAACCCTGCGCTGCGTGTAGGACCGGCTGCGTGATAGAGCCCAGTTGCAAATACTGTATGCTCCTTCTGTTCCTCTAGCACACAACCCCATGATCCCCGCGATGGATGAGGGAGCAAGTCGGTTGGTAGCAAAGTCTCTAGGGCTCCGCACATTTGCAGATCTATATCTATATCCCAGGGACGTCTTCATATCCAACGCTGGAGGGGGGAGGTGGGAGTTTCTCTAAACTATTTTTATATTACAAACTTCGGGTGACATGGAGGCAATTGCATGCTACATTTCCGGCACCACCCTAGCCCTTAACCCCGGCCGACTCCCCAACTGCGTCCAAGCCGCTCCTGGACGCACCCATGGACCCTTCGCATGCAACTTCTGCAAGTACGACGTCACCAAGACCAACTCATCATCCACTAACACAAAACAGAGATCTGACACCAACCACCTAAAATGCATCCTGCTCAACACCCGCTCGGTTCACAAACACGCCATTGACCTTTGGAATCTACTAGACACCATCTCTCCGGACGTCGCCTTCCTTACAGAAACATGGATGAACGCCTCCTCAGCCCCCGACATCGCCATTGCCATCCCGGAAGGCTACAAGATCATCCGAAAAGACCGCAACAAACAAACAGGAGGAGGCATCGCCATCGTCCATAAGAACACCATCCGCGTCTCAACAAGCTCAGAGGACAACCTCTCGTCTGCTGAACACCTCCACTTCCAGATCCACACCGACCCAAAGACCACACTCAGAGGCACCCTCCTCTACAGACCACCAGGACCCCGTGCACAATTCAGTGAAGACATCACTGACTTCATCACCCCACACGCCCTCCCCTCCGAAGACTACATTCTTCTGGGAGACCTCAATTTTCACCTGGAAAAGAGCTACGACAGAAACACCACCACTCTTCTGGACAATCTCGCCAACCTCGGACTCAAACAACTTGTCAACACCCCCACTCACTCCGCAGGTCACACACTTGACCCTATCTTCACCTCAAGCAAACACATTTCCTTCAGTCACACCACAGCTCTCCATTGGACGGACCACAGCTGCGTGCACTTTATCTACAAAAAGACGACAATGCACAACCATCCTCAACCTACTCTACGAAGAAACTGGAACAAAATCACCATCGACCAGATCTCCTCATCGCTTCTTCAAAACCCCCCGGCCAACTCTTCGAACCCCAACCAAGCAGCCACTAATCTCACTCAATGGCTAACCAACGGCGCCAACAACCTAGCACCTCTTAAAAAACATCATATCAAACTAGGCAGCAAAAACGTCCCCTGGTTTAACGATGATCTCAAGAAATCCAAGAAACTCTGTCGCTCCCTTGAGAAGGCCTGGAAAAAACACCCAAACACCTGCACCAGGGACGCATTCAAAAACGCCACCCGCATACACCACCAACTAATCCGGACTGCAAAGAAAGCCGCATTCAAAGACCGACTAGACAACAACGCCCACAACAGCAAGGAATTATTCAACATCATCAAAGAGTTTACCAACCCCACTGCCAACTCCAACGACATCACGCCCTCCCAAACCCTTTGCGACTCCCTTGCTTCGTTCTTCCACGACAAAATCGCAGACATCCACAACAGCTTCGACAACCAACCCGGAGACCAACTTACCCAACCTACCCCCGAACCCAAACCTCCCTTGAACATCCTTAATGACTGGAACCCAATCTCCACTGAGGACACCATCCGCCTAATGAACTCCATCCACTCAGGATCCCCCACAGACCCATGCCCTCACCACATCTTCAACAAAGCAGACTCCATCATAGCACCACACCTCCGAGACGTCATCAACTGCTCCCTCAACTCCGCCATCTTCCCGGAAAGCTGGAAACACGCCGAACTCAGCGCCCTTCTGAAAAAACCCGCAGCTGACCCCAACTCAAAAACTACCGCCCCATCTCGCTCCTGCCATTCCTGGCCAAAGTCATCGAGAAAGCTGTCAACAACCAGCTCGCCGCCTTCCTTGAAACGAACAGATCCCTCGACTCTTCACAGTCCGGCTTCCGAGCCAAACACAGCACTGAGACCGCACTCATCGCAGCAACAGACGACATTCGAACTCTACTGGACAATGGAGACACAGTAGCCCTCATCCTCCTCGACCTCTCCGCTGCCTTCGACACGGTCTGTCATAGCACCCTGTTACAACGCCTCAGAAACATCGGAATCCAAGGAAAATCACTCGACTGGATCACCTCGTTCCTTACCGGAAGAACTCAGAGAGTCCGCCTCCCACCGTTCAAGTCAGAGGCCACTGAAGTCATTTGCGGCGTGCCACAAGGATCTTCACTCAGCCCCACCCTCTTCAACGTATATATGAACCCCCTCGCGACCATCGCACGCCAACACAACCTCAACATCATCTCCTACGCCGATGACACTCAACTGATCCTCTCACTCACCAAAGACCCTCTCACCGCCAAAACCAACCTACATGAAGGAATGAAAGAAGTCGCTGAGTGGATGAAGCACAGCCGTCTGAAAATGAATTCAGACAAAACAGAAGTCCTTATCCTAGGTACCTCTCCCTCCGCCTGGGACGACTCCTGGTGGCCAGAGGCCCTAGAAAAAGCACCCATCCCGACGGACCATGCACGGAACCTGGGTGTCATCCTGGACTCCTCACTCTCGATGACCAGACAAGTCAACGCCGTTTCATCATCCTGCTAACATTCTCCGCATGCTCAAAAAAAACATTTCGCTGGATCCCCACCGAAACTAGAAAAACGGTCACCCATGCTCTGGTTACAAGCCGCCTGGACTACGGAAACACCCTATATGCCGGTACCACCGCCAAACTTCAGAAAAAACTCCAACGCATCCAGAACGCATCAGCCAGACTCATACTAGACATCCCGCGTAAAGACCACATTTCTGGCCACCTGAAAAACCTCCACTGGCTTCCCGTCAATAAGAGGATAACGTTCCGCCTCCTAACCCACGCACACAAAGCACTTTACGAACTTGGACCCGAATGCCTCAACACACGACTTTCCTTCTACACCCCCCCCCCCCCCCCCCCCCCCCCCGCCAGCTAAGCTCTTCCAACCTAGCCCTTGCCGCTGTCCCTCGCATCAACAAAACCACCATGGGAGGAAGATCCTTCTCCTACCTGGCGGCTAAAACCTGGAACTCACTTCCCATTCACCTTCGCCTCACTCAGAACCACCTAGCATTCAGAAAGCAACTTAAAACCTGGATATTCGACATGTAATTTCCCCTCCCACCCTCAAGCGCCTTGAGACCCTCTGGGTATGTAGTGCGCTATATAAATTATTTGACTTGACTTGAAAATGTACTGCAGACTTCTTCCCCTCTCAGGCTCATAACCCGCCTGTACCGTAATATGCAAAATACTGCCCCCGTACTAAGGCCGAAGTCCCTCCAGAGTTGGAACTCGGAGCTAACTATTCAGATCACGGAGGATCAGTGGGCATTCTGCTGCAATCAGTTCACTGCTCTGTCCCCCAACTACAAATTGAGACTAATTCATTTTAAATACTTTCACTTCTTTTACAGAACCCCAGTTCAGTTATATCGTGTGGGAATAAGAGAGGATGACCAATGTTGGCTATGTGGCTACACACCAGCTTCCTTCATACACATGGCATGGAGTTACCCACCTCTGGCAGCCAACTGGTCAGATATCTTTAGCAAAATACATGACATAATAGGCACCTCTTCTGAGCCGCAGGAGCTTATCGGCCTACTAGTCTATGTGAGAGACACTGAGGTAGCAAAGCACAAGCTACATGCCATATTGCTGCTGCTGGCTAAGTGCAGGGCGGAGACCTGGGTACAGGATGTTACATTTAGCCATACACAACTGACAACATTCTGGGAGCTGATGCCATCTGCGGCTAGACCGAAGGACATTTGGGCTCCGTTCCTTGACTCGGCTCGCTCACTGCAAGACTTTAGGGAGGAGTCCCTGGAACAGGCCGGATCTCCAGGATCACAATAAAAAGATGGGAGTTTAATGTTTGACTGCCTGTGGTTATAGTGTGGTATATAATGCCTACATTAACTATAAATAGTAGGATGGCCGGTCTGGTATTTCCTCCCCTGCACTGGGGTGGGTTTAGCTAACTGTTTAGGCTGGGACCCACCAAGGCCCACGTTTCAAGTAACACTTTTTCTATCATGATATGCTGTGAGTGTAATATGTGTATACGGAAATGGCAATTATTTGTGTAACACAAGTGTCGCAGAAATGCCTCTTTGTCCAAGCTGCTGTTAACGTTATTTCTGAAATGCCAATAAAAATAACTGTTAAAAAAAAAGCAGTGAATCAGACTATACATTACTTCTGTATTTTGGAACAGTTGTTCTGTTTTTGATTTCGCTTTGTTGTGCTGACGTATATAAATATCTGTTTTGTTTACATGTGAAAATGGGACAGTCACATGCAAGCCTTTTCAAACTGCAAGTTGAGTCCTACTTTCTTTTCCATTACTTGGGCCTCGGCTAAGGTCAAGCAGTGTTACATTGCAGCTTAACAAGGGGTGAACAGCAAAACACACATGGTAATGGACGGATTGTTGCATATTGGCAAACATTCACCCCCAGTCACAGATCTGCCAGGATAGCTTGACTCCAGTGGCGTAGTGAGCACGGGACCCATGTCTTCCCACCTATGTGGGAAGGGTATGCCCAGATGTGGATCCCGTGCTCCCTGCGCCACTGGAGTCAATCCTGGCTGAAGACGGCTGATAGCCAGATTCCGGTCCAGGGAAGACATGGCTTGGCAGTACGGTCTGGACTGTTCCCATGAGGCACAGGGTCAAAATTGATTTGCATATGGCCATGTCTGAATTGGGGTGGCGTGGTGAGCAAAATAATGATGGATTAAACCCAGATCTGTGACTGGGGGTGAATGTGTTGCCAATGTGCAACATTCCGTCCATCACCTTGTGTGTTTTGCTGTTCACCCTACGTGGGAAGGGTATGCCCAGACGTGGGTCCCGTGCTCACTGCGCCACTGGAGTCGAGCTATCCTGGCTGAAGACGGCTGATAGCCAGAAACCGGTCCTAGGATGCTTGATTCCGGTCCAGGGAAGACATGGCTTGGCAGTTCGGTCTGGACTGTTCCCATGAGGCATAGGGTCAAGACTGATTTGCATATGGCCATGTCTGAACTGGGGTGGTGTGGTGAGCAAAATAATGATGGATTAAACCCAGATCTGTGACTGGGGGTGAAGGTTTTGCCAATGTGCAACATTCCGTCCATCACATTGTGTGTTTAGCTTAACAAGGGGAACATGCAATGTCCTGCTTTTGCGATGCATAACCACCAGGTTCTACGCTCTGTTGTAAAGACATTGCAGAGATCTATTGGATTTGCCAATCCTTTTTCTTTTTTTTCTTTTTTTTAAATTGACTGTTGATGATTCAGAAAATATCAGGATTGGTACAAATGAAGTGCATGGTATTTGTAATTCTAAAGTGTGGTGGAAAGAAATATTTGAATACAGTGAAAATGCAGCACTACTTGAGGGCATGACATTTATACACATTCTTTTGTGTGTAGGAAAACCGTATGTTGGTGCAACTACAATGGTCATTTCAACTGAAAATGTGTTTATGTAATGGTAGAGCGCTGCCAAAACCATGCATACTCCACACTACGCCTTTCCACTCTATGCCATGCAACACCATTCTAAAACATTCCACTCCACTCTACTACATGCCACTCCACTATACACCCTCCACTCTGAGACACTCTATGACACGGCACGCCACTCCACTTTCCTCCCCTCCACACCACGTATGCTACTGCACTCTACTCCACTCCTCTCCAGTCTTTCCCACTTCACTCCACTATACCCCAATTTGCCGAACCCCACACCTCTACAGTCTACCCAAATCTTCTACCTTCCAATCGACCCCACCACACTGCCCCAATGTACCGCACTCCAGTCTACCCTGTTCCAATCTTCCCCAGTCTAACTCATCCCACTCCAGTCTAGTCTACCTCGATCTGAATATATCCAAATTAGTACAAATGAAGCACATGTTTAGATCTGGTCTAGGCACTGCTTGCACTTTCTCTTCAAAACATGCTGTATTCAGTATATGAGCATAAGGCTCCGCCCACTTCCCCCATTCCTTTTAATTGTCTCCTGTTCTTTGTAAATTGAGTGTTTTTATTGGTCAATAGGCTCATTAGTCCCTCCTTAGTACCGCTTTGTCTTTTTGTAACCTTCCATAATGACAGCCCCGGTACATGTTTTGTTACAACCTAGGTTTCATGTACAGCCTCGGAGCACTATTTTCTTAAAGGGCTTCAGGCAGGGCACACGCTTGGTCCTAGGCAAGGCTGGCAGTGGTCACTTTACCCACTAGCACATCTCACATTTATGTGAGACCTTCTATCAATTTCCCTCCACACAGAGTGCAACCTAAACCGGACTTAATATAATAATTCTTTTGTCACATTTCAAAGCTACTAATTGTATATGGACATAGGTATTTGAATGTATTATGGGTAGGTGGATTTACCAGATCTTCTGCAGGGTGCAGTACCATATGTATCCTCTTCTTGCGTGTGTACTTCCTCTGGAGCATAGCGTTTGATTGACTGACTTGTGTCATCCATTGCTCACGTTTATAAAACTACTTTTTTCCTTTTTATTCAGCACTCCATGAGACATACGTGTGTTTTCTAGCCCTCTCCCTCATGTGCTGTTTCTCCCCCATCAAATATCTGTTACCTGCTCTGTGGTGCCTCCCAATCCTCTGAGCTTGTCTGCAAGCACAGCAGACTGGATAATATTCCTCTGGTACGGCTGACGAGCACTTGAAGGATTGTCCTTTTTTATCTGCTGCAATCCACATATTGAATTCAAAAAACTTTGGCACACACAGGCTTTTATAGTGACGGGGAAGAGCCATCTGCTGAAATCACTCAGCTGGCATCTAAGGTAGAAGGTGTATTAAGAATCACACCTCCCAAAAGCCCATACATCTGCTTCCTGGGCTGCAGCGGAAAGCCAAAAGCCTAAATCTTGTGCACACTAAATTTGGTTTTGCCAAGATTTTTTTCTTTACTTCCTCATTATTCTTAATTTCCTTTCCTTTTTTTTTTTTTGTGAACAGTATTTGCAAAATAAATCATGCCATTTATAACGATTGCAAACATTAAATTCAATGTCCAGTTCTGAGATATCATGAAATTTGCTTTTCCTCCAGTGTTTAGAAATGTTTTTCTTACATTTGTTTACCTATTTTTAATTAATACCTTGCAGACATTAACAAAGTAAACACCTCAACACTCCTGTCATAAATGTGAGACCTGTTTTGTTTTGCCAATGATTGTTTATCATGATTCTAAAGCACATATGGACCCAAATCCTAACACTAAACTGAACCTACACACTAACTTGTCTCAACCCTATTTTCCCTCCGGGGTTGTAACTCCAGCTGAAGGCAAGGCACCTGTTACGTAAGAAATCGAATGTGAAAGGTCTTGTACGTTTACCTGGTAAGCAGAGTAAATGAGTACTTTCTTTCTGGTTCTGTTAATTGTACAAGTAAAGTTCAGTGAGTGTTAAAACCTGGGTAATTAGTTCTCTATGGCAAAACCAAACATAAACTTAATTTTCATTGCAAACCCAACCACAAAGCATAATTTTAATGACCTGTCATGCTGGGGGTTCTTTCTCAAGAATAATCTTGAGTGATATTTACATTAGAGTATCAACTAACAATAATAAAATCAACATTTAAAATTAGTGCAACGGATTAACAAGTTATGGTATAAGTTGCTTATCCACACAAAGCGCACGCACACCCAGGGGTTTCATGGTGCTACTTGGAAAATACAGGGAACAGAGGGGAAGATTACATGTAAGCTTTCATAAACAGCCACGTTTTAACCGATTTCCTGAATTTGAGTAGGTCTGTACAGGATCGAATCTCCAGAGGGAATGAATTCTAAAGTCTAGTGGCCAAGTATGCAAACCGCCGTCCACCTTGTCGTTTCCGTTTACAGGTAGGAGTGGTCAGCAGCTGGAGATGCATTGAACGGTGATTGCGTGGAGGTGTATACCTAGTTAGAAGGGTATTGATAAATTTAGGACTCTTGCCGTGTAATGATTTAAGGACCAAGCATCCCGTCTTGAATTCTGTCCTTTGAGATATTGGAAGCCAGTGTAGTTTCTTCAGTAGTGGTCTGGCAGATTGCCATCTAGGTTTTTGATGGATCAGCCTGGCCGCCTGATTCTGGACCTTGAGATTGCTTTTCAGTGTTGTCAGCGCAGTGCAGAGACAGTTTTCAGGAGCCCGTTCAAATGGAAGTTATGGCGAAAGACCACTGAAGATTTTTATATTTCATCCATGATCTTAAGAAGGTGATGTTTAGGCATTAGAGTGGTATACGAGATCTGTTCATCCTCAAATTTCAATTTATGGGTAATTAGCTTGTCGACTATAACTGCGCCTGGTTCCTCTGTAAGCATTAGGTTTTGATGTTTAACAAGTGATTGGTTTAAAATAAGCCATTTTCTTTTTAAAGAACCTTAATCTAGAAGGAGCCATTCTAAGGCTTCAATCAGGTAATAAATTAAATTAAACATGTTAGTCTCTTCTTTGAAGTCTGAATGTATAGCCCAGTGCCCCTCATCTTTTTTTCTATTAACACGTATCTCCTAAATTCTCAATTTAGTATTTTTCTTGTCCCAGTGCCTCCTTTTCTAGTGTTTGTCGTTGTTATTATTCCATGACTGGGCCATCTATTTTTTCTGTATAAATTGATACCCTCTCCTTATGTTTGAAGAGGTTTCTTGTTTCATAGAAGTATATTTTCTTAAAATGAAGATGGCAACGTGCTTCAAGTAGTGATGCGTGGTCTCAAGTACCCCCTTATGACATTATCCCATTTTATTGACCTTGGTTATTTTGGTGCAGTTAGAAAGGTGATTGGGGGAAGTCATCTGTAAAGAATAGAGTCGATATAAATTTCAAATTCTGCAGTGAAACCTTTCTCTCTCTTTTGCACTATTCCTTCCCACAACTCTGTTTAATTGGCATATTGATCCTGAGAGGAACTGTAACTGTAGCGGAGCTAGCATCTAAATGTTGTGTACAACTTTCCCATCCATTTCCACCTATCCCTCTACATAACTTTCCTTTGAACTCTGAATGTGTGATTGCCTTTCAGCAAAAAGTTACTGTTCTCTAGTAAAATATGTATTTTTTGTCAGAATATTTTCACATTCTTTGCCTTTTTAGAACTAATGCCAATTTGTGGATTCCAGTCTCCAATTTGAAGTCAGTCCAATTAAGAGCTTCTGGTGAAGTTAGCTACAGATCCCGTATATTTGATACTCCATCACACTGTCCCTCTCGGCCTTTAGTACACACATTACAGCTACTTACGTTTTCCTAAATTCTGTGTATTCAGCATTATTCCAACTTTTACAAATAAATTACCATTTTAAAGCAATTTGCATTCCCACGACTTCTATTAGAGTATCAAAACCCTTCGCTCAATATCTTTGGATAATAGAGTGCTCCCATACCACATGCAACAGGCAGAGCCACTGGCAAATTCACATCTAAAGCAGTCTTTCAGTTGTATAGCATGTAAGATAGAAATACTTAAATTGATTATTTCGCAGCCGAGCTGGATTACCAGCTGCCAGGCGGTCTTCTTTGCCTCCACTCAATCATCCTCTCCCATCTCAACCAAATACAATGCACATTTGCCTTTTAATTGCACCATTGATCCGGGACATTGATAACTAGAGTTTTATACAGGCAGAATATGTTCTTCCATGGGCAACTTGGGTTCCAGGTGGTTATGTTATGGAATCGGCTTGAGGGAAGTCCTGTATGGGGCCTAAGCTGCAGATTGAAAATAAAATTGGGACGTTTGGAAATCAGTGTTCAGTCAGCTGTTGAAAGAATAGCATATGGTCTACAGCCCACATGCATCCCCCAACCTTGAACTGTACAGCCTGTCCTAATTCTTGAATTATAACGGGTACGTAACTTCTTCAAGCCAAGTCCCATACCACACCAGTTTCCTTTGTAAGCTTTTTAAACTAACCCATCGATTTCAGCGCCATATGCTAACATTCAACTTTGGTCAGCGTCACTACAGAAACCATTGCTGAAGAACTACCTCAGTACAACCAGGACCATGGCGCCAGCAGGTAAAACGCTGCTACTTCTAGTCACAGTGCCAGATCATCACGTTTCACAAATAGCCAGTTGTTGATCAGGCGCATCTGCGCTGTCCAGTGATCGTGGAAGTCCACTGACTGAGTTCCCCCATCGTATGGTGCTTGGGTACATTTCTTCTGCGTGACTCTCTACGAAGCTCCTGGCCCCCTCATATAATTATCTGCTGCCTGCAGCTTCAAGAACCATGCGGGCGTGATCCTAAATGGGTAGTTTTGCGATACTTATATCACCTGTGTCAATGTCCCCATTTTAAGCAAGGTGCTTCTCCGCAGCATATTTAATGGTACTGTGCTCCATCTTGGCATGTGGTCTTAACGTTTCTAGGTTAGGGTTAGTAAATGTAGATCCCAGCTAGTCTTTGGGTCTCTGGATATCATTATACCTAGATATTTGAAAGGACTTGGTAGTAATGGGTTGCAGGATCAACTAGAGCCTGGCCTGGAGGGTTCCCAATGAGTGGGTTAGCAGCAAACTTGTTCCAATTCACTAAGAGGCTAGATGCCTCGCCGTAAACCCTCCGGATGTGCATCAGCCTTGGAATTGAAAACTTGGGTCTCCGGATGAATAACAGGACGTCGTCCCCATACATAGAGATACGGACCTCTATACCCCCTTCCCTCCTCAGTCCCCAGTTTTGTGCATCCTTCCCTAGACACTCGTGTGCATGACCTTAACAATGAGATCCCATGCTATTGGTTTCAATACTATGTGAATCTGACCTGGTATATGTCCTGGTTTTCATGTTATTCTATCTTTTGACATGTTTCAGATCAATATCCTTATTCCGTTTTTGCCACACTGCATTAGAATAAGCGCAGTATTTTATCACACTGGTTTCTTTTTTTCCACACTTTATTGACACCATGGGCTATATTTCCATGTTTTGCCAACCGTGTGACATTCCATAGCACCACTTAGAGAAGGGTGCTGTATCTCCGATACACTGGCTGTCACTATTGTCCCAACTTGCGCATGCGCGATAGTAAACACATCTGACACATGCCCGGTTTTGACTTCCAGCGCATATGCACACTGACTGTCACTATTGTCCTTACTTGCGCATGCGCGATAGTAAATACATCTGACACATGCCCGGTTTAGACTTCCAGTGCACATGTGCAGCGCACAGACGCTTTACTACATCCGCGCGTCGGACCTGTAATCTGAGTGGTTACCAGCCGCTACATGCCCGCTTGCACGGACCACTGGCCTACTGGGAACATAACCGGAAGCCCATATTTGCTGGGGAGGCAATATGCCGGCCCTCCAACTTAGCGCGATGATGGGACACCAGATGCCGCACTTCTGCAGCCCATTTACCTTGATTGGCATTAACTACCCAGCGCTGACACAGTAAATATCCAGACCCTGCTCCACTTATTTATCATAGAGGAGCGGAAGAGCTCAGACATTGGCACAGAGGCGGGGACCACTTCACGTATCAGTAAGAGTATGAATGTGTGGATGAATGTGTTTCCTTTACGGGTATTCAGAAACCTGATATACTACAGAACGTCATGTATGTTCTTAGTATTTACCTTTGTCTTAACAACTTGTATTCTGTGTTTTTTCTCCTCATTACATTTTTAGCGCTTGACCTAAGGGGTCTCCTGCCCTCACGCTCCTATGGGGCACAGTGCCCCAACCATAGGGTAAGCAATTTGGAGACAATGTCTCCTCTCTGGTGCATAGATGATTGTCACAACTACTGCACTCCTAGCCACTCACGATAGTATCTCGGTGTGTGTGGCTGATTATATAATGTTTTGTCTTTCTAGTGCTCTGTCACAGTTCTTAACTGATCTGTTTTTCTTTCAGGCTTTAGATACAGGCCAGATCACGGTGGATAGTGATCTTTATCACCCCACCGAGTGGAAATCCTCTCACCACAGTTTGGTAAGAGTGGAGCCCGCAGTTTACTTATTTGTTTAGATCCTTATGAATGCCACGGACCCTACTGGGCCACTGGCAGAAACGTGTTGACCGCATTGATATCGGTAGAGGGACAATAATATCCACATAACACTGATCACTTTATTTTAATTACCATATAGATGCCAATACCATTAAAATTTATTTTGACCTCTACAATGGATTTTTAACCTCACTATTTTTCTAAGGGCCCCCCACTTAGTTTAGAAGTGCATCCCTGTCATCAGGTGTATGCCCTCCCTCTATCTAACCAAGTTTTTAGAATGCGAGGACTGGTAAATTATGAAGCATCACACCAGGGGTGTGTGAGACCAGTCCTTCACTTTTTGTGAGATGCCTGCACTCACGATTTGATTAGCACTAGCACTAGCGACAACCCACTGGGAGCGGCTCTACTGTGATTAACAGTTTCTGTTGGAGGCTGCCGGCTCCTAGCACCCCGTGCCTCTGGTTCCCTCATCACGGACCTTGTCTGGGTTTTGTGGTTACACTTAACAATGAGATCCATGGGAGAATGCTATTGGTTTTAATACTATGTGAATCTGACCTGGTATATGTCCTGGTTTTCATGTTATTTTATTTAGTATATTTTGACATGTATCAGATCGATATCCTTATTCCATTTTTTTTTCTATAGATTGTGGGAAATTTGTCTTGTTGCATATATTTTAGATGTTTAGCTATTTGTCAGGATCCCATACATATAGGTAGCCATCATGGCACTCCCTTAAAGCCTCACTAATCTGCTCTTTTGAGTTTCTATTCCAAAATGGCGGTGAAATTGGTCCATCTTAGTTATGCCTCTGGCGCATGCTTGAATTTCATTCCAGACTCTGTCTTCCTTTAAATCAAACCATGCCCTTGGCCTCCCTTTTACGGCAGAAGCTGCGCTGCTGATTCATTGGCTGGCCTCCTCTCAGCTAAGTCAGACTGACAATACCGTGCAGCACTGTGCTGCTGACACATCTGCTTAATCCCCCGCATCTCACCCGGATGGATGGAACTCTGCGGAGGGCCACCTAAGTATGTGAATGTGTGATGGTAAGATTTCGACCCCCCCCCTTCATCATGCTTTATGATGTGGCCATCTCTGTGCCATTTCATATGCCGTCGTTATTTGTTTCGTATATTTGCAGTCTGTTTTAGTTATCCATGTACATTTTCCTCACACTTAAAGCCCCCGAGATGTAGCGGTACATCTTTGCGCCATATGTGGTGAGTTGTTTATATGTTCATATACACAATGGCTAATTGACCTTATGCGTCCTTTTTTCAATAATGATCACACATTTATTATCATTAGCCCTCCATTGAGCTTGACCTCCTTTTTCTATCATCTTAAGGACCAGACGATCCTCTGTATGCAATTCGGGATTTATCCGAAACGGTAGATATTTTTTATTGGAATAACCATGCTTCTACTCTGCATTAACTTCTGGTTCTTAATGATGAAAGTTTTATAGACTGTTTATCCTTTATGTCTTAGGACAGGAACACTTTGCATCATTACAAGTCTGCTGAGCGTGTTATATATTTACCTATGCAGCGATCCAAGTAGCCTTTCAATCAATAGCAGGCTTGTCTGGTTTTTGCATTCCAAGACTCCTTTTAAAAAAATATTGCTTTAATCTTGTTGGGCTTTATCTCATTTAACCAGGGCTCGTGTCTCTGGAGCACTTTTTCATTGACTTCTATAGAAGTTTTGCACAATGTGGTTCTGTGTTTTTTTTATCTTTCACCATTTCTTAGGGTTCTTTCTGTTCGGTAGCACTAAATATAGCTATAGGCTTTTTGCCAAATAGTGTATCTTTTCAAGCTAGTTTTGGTGAAGGTATTCGTTTTTGGTCAGTGGTTACAAATCGTGTTCTTTATCCCTACTCTTAGTTACTATTTCTTCGGTCTTGTTTTCTTTAGGGCATTATTTCATTGTGACATGTTTTTGCAGGTACTTTTGAGTGATATTAGCATGTGTCATGCGCATAGACAATTGAATACAAGCCATAGGAAGATTCGACATAAGACATTTTATCAAACATAATGAAGTAGTCACTGTATTATCAATCTATTATACAATTCAGTATTATTCTATGTATGATATTTCACTGCTATACAAATTCTCATGTACTTTTTGTTTTTTTGGACTTTTGAGATAATAGCTTTATAAGAGTTTATTTCTGTTAATATATTTTTGATATATAAATTATTTAATGTTAAATTAATAAAATATTTGTTATACACTCTAATATATATATTTATCTTTTTATTGATAATACATTGTAAACTTAGTTGCCTAAGGTTTCTGCACACTGGCGCATTCTTCCTTAGTCATAACTGTCAAAACTGTCTTGGCATTATACATAGGTGTTGTTTTAGGGTTGCCCTGGCATCTTCTAAACAGTGCTACATGTTGCGCAAGGATTTCGGTTTCAATTGTCTTTCTGTCTACCAGCCAAGTATACAATTATTCTAGCCTGATGACAGCCTTCATTGCATCCCATAAGGTAATGTGCAATATCCACAGTATTGGGTTCAGCTTCAGTATACATCAGTCTTTCCCCCTATATATTCATGGAACTTGTCATCTTGCGACAATCTTGTGTCCAGCCTTCACTGCCTGTGGGACCCTCCTTGGAGACGCCGAAAGGTGATTTCTATTGTTGAGTGGTTGGAGAGAGTTCTTGGCAGAATCTTAGCACTCTCAACCCCCGATAAATCTTCTGCTGGGATAAAAAAGTAGTCTAGCCTGGAGTAAGATTTGTTTGAGTAAGAATAAAAGGTTTAATCCTATATTTCTTGGTGTCTACCCCTTCACACATCCCTATGTCCTAGTGATTCGGCCCAGGCATGTAAAGTCTTCACCCTATGAGGGTTGGCTGTGTATTTGAAATCAGCATGGGCAACCATCGAGTTGTTAAACCCTCCCTCTATAATCCTCTTTCCCTCAGGGCTGTAGTATAACTTTAATCAGATCTGTCATAGTCATCTTGATGCGGAGTTAGGGTTGGGTGGGGTTGGAGGAGGGTATATACACTTGCAACTGTCCAGGATCATCCTTCCCAGTGTAGCACCCCACTCTTGAACTTATCATTTAGCCCAATTACGTTTCAGGAGACCAGTTAATAAGGCAGAGCTATCTTACTGTGCGACATGGTAAATTAAAATATTGCAGTGATGTACTTCTATATGGAATGAACTGCCTGCACTTTATTATGTAAAGCTTAAACACAATGACAAATCTCCGCTCCCCACCCACACTTCTAAATGTGAAGCATCTGTTGCTGTTATAATTAACTAAAACTTGGTCAGAAGGGGTGACTGAAGCTCCTCCTCATTCCACAACAGCTATGTTATATACTATATAATCCCCCTGCCTGCAGCAACCCTTAATCTCTGCTGCTCAGCTCAACTGGGGAAAAAACACCAGCCCAGTATCAATGGGCATTGGCACACAACCCACCCCCCCCCCGGCTGTAGTATCAATGGGCATTGGCATGCAACGCCCCTCCCCTCCCCCCCGGCCGTAGCTTCTCTATTGATTATTGGTTCTGTCAAAGTTTGAGCATCATCCATGTTGGATCCTTTGGCTGAGAATCCCTTGACAATGTCAGTTGTGCATATCTTTGAGCCGAGGCGGGGTCTATTTTTCTCTTTACTTGCCGCTCAAGTTGCGGTAGCCCAGTGATTGCTTCTATCTCATTCTATGCCAATATGTATTCCAATGCTTGTCTGGGAAAGTATTTCCTTTCTTCCACCCACTCCCATAAATATTGAGGAGTCTCTAAGAAAAAGGATTTTCGGTGAAACGTAACCTTTCACTTGGCTGGGTACGGCAACATGTATTTAATTTGCATTGCTCTTAATCTTTTTTTTCATATCGGTGAAGGATTTGCTTTGAACCTTGTTCATATAATCTGGAAATATCTAGTGTTCTGATGCTGCACAGTGCACATCTGGGTTTTGGCATGCCATCCGAAGAATAGTGTTCCTTCCAGTATAATTGGGTAGACTGATGATCATTGGTCATGGGGAAATGGGGGAGCCCTGCGGGGTGAGTATGCTATGCGCACGCACAAGCATAAAGCAGGATTCAGTTTAGAGTTCAGTGTCAAGAATACAAGATTTTAACCAATTTGTTAAGGAGTACATGGCCTTGCACCCTCTGCCCCCTCAGGCAGCCCCACCATCCTGAGTTTGTTCTTAAGTGACCTGATTTCTGTGTCTTCCGTTTTTGGTTCAAGATTGCTTTGCAGTCTATTGATTTCTTTTACAGACTTGGTCTCCACATCTTCCAGAAGGAGATTCTCTGATCTGCTTCTTTCATACACAATACACAAGTTTCTCAGATCCTGACATAGAAGAGATAATTCCTCACCCGCCCTTTAACCTTTTCATCTAAATTCTTGTGTGTGTCCTTGATTACTTGGAGTATCGTCTGTAGGAGCATCGTCTCCCATCAAAATGTCACCCCTAGCTCCTGCAGGCAGAATGATCAACTTGACAAATCTGTCACTGTTGCCTTTGTTTGATGCAGCAGGAACTTTGTCTTTCACCATTATTGTCATAACCCTTAACCTTGAAGGGATTATGACAGTAATGGTGAGCCTTCCACAGACTCCGGCTGCGCGACTCCTCTTATAATGGCTAGGCCTCGCTCCTCCATGACCCCTCTCAGGCACCTTATCCACGTGCTCTCCTCTGCCCCATCAACTGCTGCCGAATTTCACATGCCTAGGACGTCGGATAGATTATACCTCATTATTTTAGTTATGCTGCATATTAGGGACAGGATGGTGAAGGATTTTCAACAACCTAGCACGGGGCTCTTTCATTTTGTGGCTGCCATCATAGGTCATCAATCCATGCCCCCCCCCCATTACAGCTACTTCGGAATTTCCCCGCACACCTCAACCCATGTTTCCGTCAACTAAGAAGTTTATGCTGTAAAACAAGCACTCCGCGTTAGTGACTGAACTTAACTAACAACTAAATCTTAAAGTATTTGGTTTATTTTTTTAGATCCTTGATCATAGTATATCCTGTTATGGAACCAGAATACTGTGTGTGCACCACATCTCCGTTACCAAGGCAAGAGAAAGATGTGGATGATCACCCTGCTGCATTTTCGTGTCCCTATCTTCCGCTTTCTTCCTCTACTTTCCTTCTTTCTCACTTCAGACCACCAAAAACATGTTCTAATTAACTAGAAACTCATTATTCTCCAAAGAGTCTCTAAATTCATGCAGCAAAAAAATGCTCTATGATCAGTGGAGGGTTAGTGCAGGTGAGCCCCTGAAATACTTGCCATTCAGCTATACTTTGCCAGAAACCAGAGAGCAATTTCTATCACTGCCGCATTTTCTTGGCTCATCATTAGATTTGCAAGGATTATGGATGATCTCGAGGTCAGTAAAAAAAAAGAATGTTTTTTTCAAGCTTAGTTGTTTTTTCTCTTTTGCCTGACTAACCGAATCATTTTGTATCTGTCTCTGAAGTGCACTATCATGGTAATGTTTTTAAAATGTTTTTATATATTGTATGCGTTGAGTAGCCCTGAAGAGTCCCGGATGGGACGAAACACGTTGGTTATAGATTAAGAATAAAGTAAAAGAAATTTCAGAAAAACATCGGAGTCTTGGCATTCTGTAATTTCTTTTGAATTAATTTGGAAATTTCTGCATGATTTATTCACATGTGGTCAGTATAATTGAAAAACAATCTTTTGTGCTGGGTCATGTACATTGTAAATATTGTTATGGATCTTCACCTGCTGAGAAGGTTAAGATTACTGATCTTCCAGACTCGTGCACCTTTTTCTAACTTTGTTAAAACCTACTTTGATGAGAAGTGCCTCAGTCTCTTTGTAAATCAAACATTAAAAAAAATGGAGAGCCCAAGAATTTTATTGATATGAACCGATATGTCTAGCATGCTATATAGACCTAAATGTCCCACTGTTTCTACATGTTGGTCATAAGCTTATGACGTTAACATCTACTTCTAGAGTAGTCACTACATTTTATCCTGTTTGTAGATTCTGAGAAACGTATTAAAATGAAAGAAGACAACCAAAAGCTTTATCGCAGAGCACAGCGGCATCTAGAGAAGAAAGAAAAAATACAGCGACACAATCGCAGACTTGGTGATCTGGTGGACAAAAGAAATAATGATTTAAGAACCCAGCATGCGCAACTGGCAGATCTTCGGCGGTCCCACATATTGGAGCTAACGTCTTTTATTTTCCCTGTTGGTGAAGTAAAAACCATAATTGGGTAAGTTAATAATCTGAAATTCACGATAATCTTGGTTTTCAAGGCTTGGTTTGTGGTTTCTGCTAGAGAATCGTGGGATCTGTCCTAGCAGATCAATAGAGGCATAGCATGGTGTATTTCTTTAGTAATGTGTATTGGACTATGACTCTTCCTGATCAAGTAATAAATCCTTATATGCTTTAGATCTTCCTGTGGGTTAATGCCCAAAAATGTGTGTTCTTCTAAGAAATGAATCCCAGTTTAGGGCAGATGAGGTTGAAAGTGATGGGGACATGCACTCATTTTGCACATGTGATCCTTTCCTTGCATTTGCGTTATTTTTTTTAATCCTTTGTGTTTGCCGATTAAACTGCAACATCACCTCAATGATGATCTCAAAAACATTAGACATAAAGGCATATGTAAGGTCAAGCTTCTGCTCTTGTAACACATAGGTGTGCTGCTTCCCTGTACACCCAGCAGAATCCATCTTTCTCACTTCTAGAACTAATCGCATAGTAGCCTTCAGAACCCAGAATACAAATTATGGTATTGTTTTGGTATACTTTTGTAGGTGGTCAATGGGGAATACTAAGAATGTGGAATCCAAGGTGTCTCAGTGATGGGGATTGAATAGAAGCCCCTATCTTAAGCACAGCAAAGTTTCAACATGATTAGTGTGAGGCAGGGGACCACTTTAGTCGGTGAGTAGACTGAGTACTCCTGGCTCATTCTGTGATACCGTATGGTAGGGGACTGTACCAGGAACAGCCTACCAACCCAGAGTCTTGTAGAACAGAAGCAAGTGCGTTATTCTTTTACTATATATCAGACTAGGTACTAAGTGAAAGCATTATCCATCTGCTTGCTTGTAGTGCGGGCATTGGGCCAAGGCATTCACTGGTTCCACAATGCAGTCTAATCTTTGGTTTATGCAAAATGGAAACAGTTATTTGATCAGTTATTTTTTCTGGGTTCAAAATCCAATGATGCCTAGTGGAGGCTATCCATTGCACGTTGCTTCTGAACCAGCACATCATGGCATGCTTTAATGTGCTGATGGACACCAAACTGTCAGATTGACTCCAGCTCTGTCTCTAGGGCCACCCACACAACTTCCATCTCCTGTTCTGGAAAACAGACATTGGAGGAACTGACTAATGTATTGCCAGAAATGTCCTCAGTTGTTTGTGAGAGATCCGCTCTAACAGCTTCCTGATTATGTGATTGTTTTCCTCATATATTAGAGGATTTGTTCTATGTGGTAGAATCTGAGGCTTGCAGATGATTGGTCTCAGGTTCCTTTTATTTAATATTTTTTGCGATGGAGCAAGGTATCGTGAATTAGATCAGTGACTTAAGCAATCAATTTTTTCCGAAATGTAATGCATTAACCGGCTGAATCCTTAGTTCCCTCAGGGATTCGGAAATTTCTAAGATTTCCTCTTTGGTTTCTGTCTTCCAGATCAGCCATTTCTCTTTGTAAGTGTAGTGCCCTTGTGATGTTGGAGGAGAGGTATTTTATCGTTTTAGTATTTAAGTCTTCTAGTGAACTAAATCTAGCTTCAGTAGTTTTGTTGTTTAGTTGTTTCATAGCGGATCGTTTAGCCACAATTTCTGATTGCATTAGGTCTGTATTGATTTTGGTTGATTAGGCAAGATCATCAACTTCGAATAACTTTTTTCAAGATCGTATCCATTGTATTATTGATGTTAGCTTTCCCTTTGATGGAGGAATCCAGTTTGGGTGGATCTGCTTTGGGGCATTTAAGGCCGGTATGGATTTCTTTGACTAGCATGCCATATATAACAAACCAGTTTTTAAAACATTAGTGAGCTAAACTTTGTTGATATGTCGGTATGAAATCAGAGATTTGGATGATCTCTAAAGGTTCTGCTCGGAGACCTGCGAGCACTGAGAGCTGATGGCAGAATCTTGTGCTGACAGATGATCGAATCCTGTGGGTGTACGCTTGCTCCTGAGTAAGAGGTTTAGACGCAGGTGGGGCAAGGATTTTGGAGATGGCACTACATTGTGCAAATCCTCTAGATATTATTGATAACAATAGAGAGAGACTTCTCATCTATTTGCAGTCTTAGATTGGGATGTGATTGCTACAATACCAGGAAATGATGCATTGCCATATGAGAATAATTATACAGCTATCCTCTTGTGGGACTTGGCAAATCCGTAGTCAATTAGAAGGATACACTTCAGTTCTGAGTAGACACATTAGATGTAACAGCTTGTTTATGCAAAGGCTCCTGTGTTGTGGCCACATGTTCTGGAATCTGCTTTTCACCAAAAGGACAGATCTTACCAACACATCTTCCTCAGGCCGAGGCAAAACCCACCACTCCCCTTAGACAAGGTAATAATACCAATCCAAACATATGGAATATAACACATATGACATTTCATTCATACACCACTTCAAGAAGGGCAGGCCGAATGCATTAGTCATGGCAGACCACCAAGTAACAATAGGATACCAAAAATAAAGTGCAATATATATATATACTTTGTGATAGATAGCGTTCCTTTTAACAAAAGAGGTGGTGACAGAGAGAAGCCGTTACGCCGACTCGAGACCAGGTACATAGTGCAACTCGAGACAAAGACCCCAAAGGGGCTTAACATTTGCGAAGATTTATACCATTTTTTGTAAATAGATCGTCGCAATATGGTTACCTGTCTTTAGTTCCCTGGTGTGTATTTTGGGGCCAGGATTCATTATGAAATGTTTATTTATGTATTTAATAGAGTCGTTAGTCAGACATTTTTTAACATATTTAATACTCTATATGTTTTTAATGGTTTTAGATCGTATTTGTCGTAATCGTTGTTTGGCCCCTAGTGAAGGTATTTATACCGATATTAAATGGGCTTCAGTAACAAAGATTAAGATATCTAATGATCCTGACTTAAGGATTTCAGTTAAAGGAAAAGATGGTGACCACTTTGAAAGGCTCAGATGTGAGGAGATAGTCCTTATACTACTCCTTAGAACGTGTCTGCATTAGTTGTTATAAAGGGCTTTATCTTTGTTCTCTTTTGTATCTCACCACGACCACCGGTAGGGTCAAATGGAGTGTTTGCAGTATTTGTACAGATATTAATGCCGAACTTGGAATTTTATCCTGCCCAATTCTCCCTGCCCTTTACACAGATTATTTGTGTTTTATATTCACGATACAAACTCCCGGCTGGGAGTCCACATAGCACTTTATTATGCACTTAAGAGATTAATTTGCACTGCTTTTGTCATTCCATGGAGGTTTTCTACAGAGGGTGCAGTGTTGCTAATTCAGGCACAATGAACATATATTGTTTTTATTGACAATGTGAACAATGTGTAAGCGTTTTTGTATTTGTACAGCAAGATGAATTATTCCCTAACATCAAATTTGTATATATTGAATTATGTATATATGGAATTTATAGGAAGTGTGCTCTTTAAATCAATGTTTAAGGTACATAGGGATGTTAGGCAGTACTCGGGGAAAAAATAGGGGGTCTGTCTTCGCATTGTGAGTCTGCCTGGATTGACAGTCCCACAATAGTCTGTTGTTGACTTCCATGATTTTATGGTGATCGGGATTGGTGGAGTTGTTATTTAAAAATGAAGGGGATTGTGAGCACTTGATACCAGCGAGCAAGGCGACCGGGATAGCCGAAACGCGTTTGGTTGAGCACAGCAATGCACAGATAAAAATGTTCAATAAAGATACCATCGGCTGCTGATTGATTGAAGAGTCCGTCTCTCTCGTCTTTGTTGGCGTGTGAAAACGGCGTAGAAGGTGGAAATTGGATATATATATATATATATATATATATATATATATATATATATATATATATATGTAATAATATACGAAAAGAATATGAACTAACGAAAAGAAAGACGACAAGATATAGCAAGAATAGAAAATAAATAGTAAAGAGTGTGGTTAGAAACACCTCACCTCTCGCCAACCAAACTGAGGTGAGTCTGGTACGGCAGCCAGGCGAGAGTTCAGTCTGGACACAACGTTCCAACCGAATCCACAGCAATACGTCTATTCTGTGGCGAACTTCCATCTAGCCCGCGGAGGCCCCTTGCTTTAATACTGTTTCAATCATGAAGCTAAGCTTCTAGAAAGCCTCGCCCCTTCTCATAGAGTTAACCAGGCTGACACGTACCAGTTTGTGTCAAGGCCAAGACAGAAGCTGACCAAGCCTCTGTATTTTGTCTTTGAGGCAGAGTTTGCACATTCCTTTGATAACCTCCAGTTCGCTCTGGTCTGTGAGGTGCGAATAACAAGTGAAGAGCAAAAAATGCCCTCCTCACCTTGTTGACGCTCAGAAAATGGCGACAGTCAAGAAAATGGAGTCAGTTCTGCAAGCGCTGTCATGCACGTAAAGAAGCTGAAGCAGAACAGAATTAGTATGCAAGGTAACATGAGATCATGTCCAATCAAATAGCAAGCACTGCCGTAAAGCAAGATAAAGTAAAGAACAAGATTGACAGAAGACTGTGTCAAAGTCGATAGATCACAAAAGAAAGGGACACTGCCCTATTTTATAACTATTCTCACTAGGCAAGCATATGCAATATCATTGAATGAAATAACACACTACAATTCATCTAAGGTGGTGATAGTCGACAGTCATCATGGGGTACTAAACCACACCAGTGGCCCATTTAGTACACCACCTACCTTGGATCAAGGTCATGAAGTATTTTTTTTGTATTGAGATTTTATTGAATTCACAAAAGCCAATGAATACAATGCGGAATGCAAGCAGCAAAAGTATAGAAGATTTATACAATTGTCAAGTGTGATACATATGAATCCAGCAATATAAAGGGGGAGGGGGAGATGAGCCAGTATAACAGGCAAGCAAAAAAAAAAGCGAAGTGGAGGGGAAACGAGTAATACAGTATTAAATTGTGCACCCTGCATTGCTGATTCTGACCTACAGGAAGGTGAAAATGTGAGAAAAAGGACTCACAAGATAAATGAGGTGAATTGGCTTGTGATCAGCAGGTCATCGGTGCACTGCCATTAAGGGACAAAGAGTCTCTAGAACTTCCAGAAGATCCAGTGTTGTCTTGGGTTATTCAGGTTCTGGCAGCTCTGCAGGCTGTGCTAGGCCACGTTTATCTCTGTGAAGTCTTCTTTTCCTGTATTTTTACCATATTGTCAGTATGTTCAGCATCTTGTTGGTGTGTTGAAGTCAGATCCTTGGGATAGGTTCAAGCATGATCAGGCGGAGCTGGAAGAAGGAATAACATAGGGCAAAGCAGAAGAGTCACAATCCCATGTTCCTCTCCGTCCAAGCCACACCCCCATTTCAGGTTCACTTTGGCTTTAACGTATGAATTACTTACCTTCAGTAATGATGTATCTGGTAGATACGATTCTAGCCACAGATTCCTTCACGTGGAATTATCCCCAGGTGTGAGACTGGATTCGGAAACTTTTTTGCCACAGCATCCCTGCGCGCCGGGTGACATCACGTGACTCCGCCCTGGCGTCGTCAGCGTACGTGACAGCGAGGTCACATAAGACCCGCCCCGGCGCGCCTACGCCAGTTTTCTTAGGAGAACTTTTCCGCACCACAATGCGGAACCACCAGATAAACTGTGGGAGCATTGGAACAGTGTGCGAAGAGCAGAAAAGTGGAAAACAGTGAATCACCACCAGAGAAGTGGCAACACCGCAGAAACTAAAAGCAGGGAAAGAAGAAGGATCAAGCAGAGCCCTGCGCCGCACCCTAACAGCAAAAAAAAGCCTCCCAACCCTGTGCCCCCATGGAACATGCCTGAAAGTCATGGCACACATAGTAAACCACCACCCTCCACAAGGGCAAACATGGCGAGGTCACTTAGCAATGGAAGGAAGGGAGGGGAGGGAGGAAGGGAAAGAAACAATCTCCCCTAAACCTGGAGTAACCAGAGCAGCAGGGCACCAAGGCACCGGAGCACCAGAACACCATCCTCCCAAGAACCAAGGAGTAATGAACCGCCCCTAGACGGAGCCACTCGTCCAGAACAAGGAAGGCACTCACGGGAGACACAGCCCCCCCCCCCCCCCCCCTCACGGAAGGCGAGTACCGAAGACCAACCCAAGGGTCCTAGCAGAGCAGGGGACGAAGGGCGGGCGCAAAGGAATCTGCGTCTAGAATAGTCTCTACCAGATACATCATTACCGAAGGTAAGAAACTTGTACATCTGATAGAGACTACTAGCCGCAGATTCCTTCACGTAGAATAGATACCCTAGCAATACCGCCTGGGAAGGAGGGTTTGCGAAGGACCCCACCAGCCAATACAGAACAGGGACCCGCCTAGGGGTCCTGAGCAGCGGACCAGGGAGAAACTTGGCCCTGCCAGGCAATGGGAACCCCCACAAGCAGAACCCCACCGACCCAAGAGAGGTAGGAGGGAGAAAGGAGAAGGGAAAGAAGGCGAACACACTCCAAAAGGAGAGCCATCTGCCAGCAGGACAGCGCTGGCAAGCAAGTCGCCAGGAGCAAGAGGAGCAACTCGAGGTCTTTGAAAGGAGAATAGACAGTGCCTGGCAAGGGATAACCATGAGCACCCCAGACCTCAGGACAGGAGGAGAAGCAGCCCAGGCACACCACTACGTGTGACCGCTAAGATGACTGCAAGCAGCAAGAGCAACCGCACAACACCATGGTGAACAGGCACCCGAAGGCGACCAGAATCCCCAAGCAGGGCGTTAGCCACATAACAGCTACCACTACCCCACATGGATACGGTAATTCCCAAACTATGGGAACCCTCTTTGGAAAAAACTTCTGCAGCAGAGGAAAAAACAAAAGAGCCATTGGGAAAAAAAGACCCCTGCGAACGGCTTGACAAGCAGCCCAGCGAAGCAGAAGGCCAAATCTGAGGCCAGGTCCAAAAGGGCTGTCCAGCAGCCAACAATGCCAAAGGCCCGAGAGGATGCAGTGGACAGAAAAACACACTCCAAAGCTAGAACAAGCAGCATAAGAAGGCCCAGAAGCAGCCCAACTCACAAGTCGCTGAGGAGGAGATGGAGGACGATCAGGTGGAGGAGAAGGAGGAGTGCGGAGTCCCGCCAAGAGTCTTTGGATGGGGAGTCGGCCGGGGCATGGAACAACACGGTACCCTGAAATGGCAGGTCAGTGAGTCGCTCTCAAATATTCTCAGGTAATACTCCGCCAGAAGCCAAGCATGGCGTCGGAGAGCGACCGAGGAAGCCATGGCCTAGCCCAGCACTTCTGAGATGTCCAGGGCAGAGCGGAGAATGAATGCCACAAGCTCCCGGCCATCCGCCGCATGATGCCGCAAGTCCACCAGACCAGGCAGCCGAGTCCCTCAAACAGGAGGCCCTAGCCAGAACACACAAGGTGTTAAGGGCCTGCAGGGCAGCGCTGGTCGAGGCAAACATGTTACACCCCCAAGAGTCCAGCGAGCAGGCCTCCCGGGACGGCGGAGTCAGCGGTGGAGGCAGGGAGTGAAAGGGGGTGCGCAAAAGGGGGCTGGCAGCCGAGGGGTGAAGGGACAGACACTCCGGGTCACCTGGTGCCGGTGCAAAAGATGTTGAGGGACCGGGTTCCCTGAGGAAGGACGCCTCCAAGCAACCGTCAAGGAAGAAAAGAGGGAACCTTCAAAGGGGAGTAAGATTTCCCTCCCACCAGAGCCCTGGTGGAGGACCTCCAAGAGGTGGTCTGCCGGAAGATGAGCCACCGGGTCGCCCATGCGCAGGATGCCCACAGCCGTGGACACCGCGTGAGCGAAGGCCGCACCCGCCTCCGTAGGGCCCTGCGGTGGAGAAAGCAGCTCCTCCGTGGGCGACAGCTACAAACTAAGGCGGATGTCCCCAAGGCCAAGCTGGACAGGTAGGGGCCAGACGTGGAAGCCAGGGGAGCCGAAGAATGAGGGACCTGCCGCTCTTCCGACGCACACCTCTGCCTCATGAAGGGCGGGGAACCACCCTTCGACTCCTGTGAAAAAGGCACCACACGTTGGCCAGTCTCTGGAGAGGACGACTCCAAAATACAGCCTGCCTCCGGGAAAGAAGGAGCGTCCAAAGACTAATCCGCGGTACGACCCCTACGCATATCCGTGGAGTCCACCGCCTGAGGCAGGACGCCCTCCGGCGTCACTGGACAAGAGTCCACTAAGTCACCCCGCACCGGAGACCGGAGTGGGACAGGAGTCGAACCCGCCCCGGGTCGGCGCCGAAATCATGCTGACCTGATCCCCGTGGAGGTAAACACCTGCATGGGGGAACGAGACGGCCCTGGGGAGTGACCCGAAGCCCTCCGCCAGCCACTGCCCAGAAGGAGGCAGAGATCGCTCAGCACCTCCTGTGGTGGCGCCAGAGATGATTCAGCCACCACCTTGCCCTCCGAGACAGCCGCCTGCGGTGAGGAACGAGAGGGGCTCGGAGAGGGATGGGGGGAGTCCTCATCCGGCCTCGACCCGGAGCAGGACGAGGAGCCCTGTAGCTCCGCACGGACCAGCTGCTGCCAACGCCGTAGCTGTGTCACTTCGGCCTTAGACAGGACCACCTTGTCACAGGACCGAGAGGGGCTCGGGAATGCGACCCGAGCCCCGGTGACTTCCCGCGACGTCACAGGGACTCCCGCAGGAGTTTGCGGCGAGGCAGAGATGCCGTGGCATGAAGGAGGTGCCCCAGAGGAGCCGCACCCCAACAGCACCACATCCTCCAAGTCTGGATCTGAGCCAGTCGAGCCGGAGCCGCTGACGGCACTGTGGAGGGCCCCACTCAAGGCAGGGGAGCCGCCAACTCCCCAGCGAGGCCTGAAAAGCCACCATTTGGACTCTTGACGCCCCAACACCGGGAAACGGTGGATAGGACGGTACGCGGGCCGCATCACCCGCGGAGAGTCCACACCCCCGGCAGGTCGGACACCAGCCCCTGTGGATAAACTGCGACACTTACCCATCGGGGAGCGGCGCTCACGCAACATCGAAGAAGGGCGACGACGACCATGGCCGTACCTGAAGCAGTCTGCTGAAGTAGACCATGGGGAGGACGCCGACCTGGAAAGGCGCGCCGAGAGGAGTTTCATCCGGCACTCCCGCCGCGACTTCGAACCGTCGGCACTCTGGACAATCAGTGGAGCAGTGATCCACCCCCAAACACCACATACAAATGAGGTGAGGGTCCGTCGCCGACATAAGACGCCCACAAAAAGACCAAGTTTTGAAGCCCAAAGGCATTCGTACACTGTTACACTAGAGAAAGGGGAAGAAAAAAGGGAAGAAAAAAGGGGGCCCCAAACAGGCCTGAAGGACCGGATCCGCGTTTAACGCGCAAAGGAAAAAACTGACGTAGGCGCGCTGGGGCAGTTCTTATGTGACCTCGCTAACTTCACGTACGCGGACGACGCCTGGGCGGGGTCGCGTGATGTCGCCCCGGCGTGCAGTGATGCTGTGGCAAAAAAGTTTGCGGATCCAGTCTCACGCCTGGGGATAATTCTACGTGAAGGAATCTGTGGTTAGTCTCTATCAGATATGGAAGTACAATAATCAAATTCAACCAAGATAATTGGGACCAAAGTTATATTCCTGTAGTAATTCAAATAGGAACTCTTACCCACATAGTAGACTGTTTTTTCTGTATCAAGGTTAGCCACTATATTACCATTTTCAAGAAGTGTTTGAAATGGGTCATACATCCATAGGTTTGTTGTTATGCTTCAGTCCAGCATGAATTCAGTTTTGTGCAGATGGTCCAACAATTGTATCACCATCACGAGTCTCCTAGATATTGCTGTACTGATTATTTTAATGTTGGTACGAATCGTTGACCAAGGTCTATAGTATTTAACATCTGTCTGATATTTACCCCACTTAGTCACAATGATTATCACTGCCCCTTGCATGGAACTGGGCAGTCAATTCAGTGCCTCGCCTCAGACTTCCATTAATTTTAATCAGCCGATGTGGAACATTTTGGGAAAAATTCAGCTGGTAGCTCATCTATCCCTGGTGTTTTGCCTGCTGTTTCATCATCAGTGAGTAACTCAGTTCTTCTCCCAACAGTGGTTCATCTAACACATCCCTCAGCTCAGAGGCAGTTAGGGCAGATATAGTTGTCAGGCCATGTCATTGATCTTGATGTATTGTCCTGTCTGTGCCTGCACTGTTGTCTTGATAATGGATTAGTGGTCTGTTTGGAGACCAGCAGTTGCGGTGTAGACAATATCCCTTTTCTTTCCATTTATAGAGCACCTATTTGTGAAGCATCATGGGTCGGGGCTGGAGCAAAGAAGGAAGCTTTACTGTCAGAATATCTGGAAAGCCTTCATTTGGGGGGTATCTGCAGACCTCTTAGGTTTGGTCAAAGTGTGGCTCTAAACTGACCAGATATGGAATGAGGGTTCCCAATTTCCCTCTCTGTGGTTGGATCTTGTAGAGTTAGATTTCTCTTGTACACCAGTAGGGCCACTTGCCGTGGCAGCACTGCTTCCAACATTTGTTATGGCCATATCCTTACACTAGATTTTTAGGTTTCACCTGCACAGCGCTGTGCAGTGCTGGTGAAATCAAGTGTATTTAATATAAATCTTAAAAGTGACTTCCATCCTCCCTCGCTTTTCATTGGTTCCTGTGCTTCGCATTTACTCTTCCTTCTTTTCTATTGGCTGTAGCAGACTATATCCTGTTATTTCCTCCTATTCTTTTCTGATCAGTCTTCCAAAGCTCAAGTACTCCCTTTCATCCAAGTTGGTGGAACTTCTTTTATTCAGTTTCTCTTTAACTGCGTTTTTAGTTTAGGTTTACCTTATCGCTCCCTGCCTAAACACATTTGAAGCATGCTTGTAATCTCTCCCTGCACGCATTTGAAGCGCTCTTGTTGTCTGCATGTTTTTCACAGCGCCTACTCCGGTATGTGAAGCTCCTCCCTTTCGTTTACTTGTGAGCCAGCCTTGTATTTTCTGGAAAGCTTTGAAGTTGGACCCTTACATCATGGGGTGCAGTTGCTTCCTTGTAAGAAAGTTTTACTGTGGATCTGCAGCCCCACTGGTCGTCTCGAATATGGTTCTCCCATGGGCACCCACTGTTGCAATGCTGCTGGCTGTGAAAGCTGTACTGAACAGCTTGTGGATTACGGTTGATGCCCGCACAGCCACGGCTCACTTGTCCAGCCTTGTGTCTGGCCCCGCACCCTGTCTTCTCTCCCTCCCTGGCCTGGTACTTCTGACTCTGGGTTGATGGGAGGTCGTATTGTGTGGATTAGACAACAACATTTTGAGTTTGTTGTTATATGTACATATATCCTGGCATAAATCGACATCGTATTTCTCAATCCACATCTGTGCTGATGATGCGTCGCGCAGCTGCGGTGATGTGTCTGTTCCAAGGAGCTGCAAGGTTGTGGTGCTGAGCCCAGCCTAGTCATCAAGGTTGCTGTCGATGAGGGATGTGAAGGCTTGTGCAGAAGATGAGTTGTGCAGCAGCCGTTCCAATGAGACAATGGAATGCGATGTGTGTTCTGATCCAAACAGCAGCTCTGTCTCTTTTCTAGTCTGGGTTTTGTCCTACAGCAGAGGAGATGTGCCAGTTTCACTGGATCCACAGAGGCTGGCAGAACACCTTAAGCGTACTTCCAAGGGTCCAAGACTGGGGTGGAACCACTTGGCTGGGTAGGCTCACAGATGGCAGAGTCCAGGTGCAAGGTTGTTGGAAGCCTGTTGTGTCCCAGAGGCTTTAGATAAGGAGGTCAGCCAACTAGCCTTTAAAGTCACTCTAGGTTCAAGAGATACAGGTCCAGTCTTTCTTACCCAGGCAAGAGGGTAGCAGGTCAGCACAGCAGGCCGGTAGTCCATCACAGTAGCAGTCCATCTGATTGTCAGTCTTTTCAGTAGCACAGCAGTACTTTTTTCTGACAGAGTATCCACTGGACCAGAAGATTACTGAAGCGTTGCTGTCTGTCGTCCAGTATTTATAGCCAGTTGTGCCTTTGAAGTGGGGAAAAGCTTCTAGAGGCATGCCTCTGAAGTGCACAGTTGATTTGCGTTCGTAGCCCTGGCCCCAGACTAACTACATGAGATATGCAACCCTTTGTGTGGAGGTGGGACACAGCCTATTGAAGGGTGGGTGGGGAGGGGTTGGGTGGGGTGGGGTGGGGAGGGGTTGGGTGGGGTGGGGTTGAGCCCGGCTCCACCCTCCCATCCTGCCAGTGATGGTCCATCCAGGCACACCTAAGCTCCATATTGTTGTTGCTGTCTAGGAGAAATACACAAAGTCAACTGTCAGCTACACCCAGTCATGTGACCCAGAGTCAGGTTGCAGGCACAACATGGCTAAGGCAGGAACATGCCAACTTTCTAAAAGTGGCATTTTCAAAACTGTAATTTAAAATCTGACTTCACCATAAGTCAGGCTTTTTCATTACAATTTCAAAGACCCCAAACTTGAATTTTTACCTGCTCCCATTTGAAAAATTACAGCTTATTTAATGTAATAAGGTAACTCCAATTCTATCCCATGGGAGAGTGCAGCCTTGCAATAGTGGAAAACAAATTTGAGTTATTTGCTACCAAGACATTCGTAAAACCTAAAATGTGTCCAACGTTTTATAGCTACATTGCACCCTACCCTCTGGGCTATCCAGGGTGTATCATGGGAGTGACATATATGTATTAAAAAGAAAGTTTTGGGACTGGCAATAGATTGATTTTGCCAGGTCAAAATGGCAGTTTAAACATCTCAGGCCAGCAATTGCAGCCTGTGCGTGTGCAGTTTTATAGTGCTTCTCAAGTGGTTAGCACAATCAGTGCTGCAGGACCATTTAATTTACAGGCCCTGGACACATGTAGTGCATTTGACTATGGTCTTAAAAGTAAATTAAATATCCAGTTGGGTATAAGGTAATCTTACCATGTTTTAAGGAGAGAGAACAAGAACATTCCCACTGGTTAGCAGTGGTAAAGTCCCTAGTCCAGCAAAAACGAAGCCAGCAAAACAGGAGATCTGAATGCAAAATATTAGGGGGAAAGCCACACCAAGGATGCCAGTGTAACAATAAGAATGTATTTTCTTTTTCATTTCAGAGATCCTGCTGATGTATGCTGTGAGAGTGACAATGCAATGACCTCTAGCACTATAAGTAAACTTGCAGAAGCCAGGAGGACAACATATCTCTCTGGGCGATGGGTTTGTGATGACCACAATGGAGACACTTGCATTAGTATCGCAGGGCCCTGGATAAGCCTTCCCAGCAATGGAGACTATTCAGCCTATTACAATTGGGTTGAAGAGAAAAAATCCACCCCAGGACCTGGTAAGTATTATTTTTTTTTTTAAAACAATATTTAATTCTAAGACTTTGACTAATAATGCATCTGACAGTGGTGGAATCTATATCAACTTCTTAAAGATGTTAAATTCAGAATGTGTATTGAATTCTGATAAGTAGTTTTACATGTACAACACAAATTATTTCCAAATACAATTTTACCTCCTAATCCGCGCTGCAGTACCAGCTGCCTTTCCCACAGCTCATTCCAACGACGAGACCAGAGGCATGATCCTGAACATGCATTAGCTTTTAACATGACTATTTAGGGTGGGGCAAACGCTACTAGTTTCCCTACCTAGGGCGGTCTTTTGAGGCATGGCAGCCCCAGGCAGGGAAATCGCTCAGTGGCCCTCAAATCCATAGAGGATACTCCATGCACGTCACTGTCTTTTATTTATTTTTGTTTTTTATCAGGATCAATCGTCCACATTTGAAGTTTATTCTTGAAAAAACAAACAAGTTGGTGAAAGAGGCTCATCAAACTTGGCACAAATTTGACAAAGCTTTATTCCCGTCAATGGTGCTGAAGAGGTTCCATTGAACACAGTAAGATTTCCCCGATCCCCTCTCCCTTTTATGGCGAGCAACTCTAAATATGGTGGATGGTCTTCCGCCAGATTAGCCGAGGCTTCACACACTAATGATCACACAGGCCAGACAGCTATTTTCCATACTTTAATCTCTCGGAGTGAGTATGAAGCTCAGGGTGACATTGTCAAAGATTCATTGTCATTTGTTGGAGTGATAAATAAAAATAATTTGAAATTGCATAATTGATTTTTTTTTTGTTCAAACTTCTCATATATATTTATATTATTTATAAGGCGCACAATACAAAGGAAATATTCCAAGTGCCTTTGACATTATGCATGCTGATAACGTCCTCTATTGTTTATTAATTACTCCTTATGTAATGCTGGATGATTGTAGTTTGTATATCTGTATGCTGAAGTTTCACATGTAATTAACTTTTTTTAAGTCTCATTATAATTTTCAAGATTAGTAATGTTACAGACATATATTCACAATATGCTGTCGTCATGGTTTTGTCTTATTTCCTAATTCTTGCCCTTCTCGTAATACTTTCATTTAATACAGTATATACCTACACTTCACAAGAGCACCTCTGGTGTATGACCCACCTTGAAGAAACTCACAGGACATCAACCTGTCCATAATTTCAGTAACTGTCACTCTCTCTAGACTAGCTCTGAAGGGAATATCCAGTTCATCTTATCTGTGGTTTGCTGGTATTCTCATTAAATTAGAAACATTAATGTTTTTGTGTAGGAGTGGAAAAGCTGCCCCTGGTGCTTATAAATTAATTCCTGTAGCACACATGCTCTACAAACTTGATAATCTTTATACAAGATGCATTTTTGTTAGGTGCTAAATACAGGTAAGATGGCCACAATAATACAAAAAATTTAGTAATGTATTTGCTGACATGTTTTATTTATTTTAGAAATGGAACACAATAATCCTGCTTATACCATCAGTGCTGCGTTATGTTTCGCCACTCAACTTGTTAACATACTGTCTCACATACTTGATGTAAATCTTCCAAAGAAACTGTGCAATGGGTAAGTACTTTCACACCTGCTACCTATAAAACTGTTTTATATCTGATTCAAAATGCACATTTTATAATGTAAATGTAGACTTGTATTGATGCACTCATTTCAGATATCCCACAGACGATTTTGATCACTGATTTAGTGTGCCAGCTAATATTTCTGTACATCTGACAAAATGTTTCTAATTGACGCTCCGGTGCAGGGACTGTCGGTATGAGTGGAGAGGCCTGATTTGACAAATTGGTATCAATATTTACCTGTCATTCTCTACTAATTCGACAGTCAAAGCAGAAGCAATGGAATATAGTCTTGAATGAGCAACCAAATCTGTTAGAACATAGTCAAGGGTGATTTCCCCCTCATGCACCACATCCGTGGGATCTGAGGCAGGACCTGTAATGGTGCCAGTTTTGCATTTCGATATAACATCTTAAGGAGCAGTACTATAGCAATAATTGAAGTACTAATGCCACACACTTGGGTACACTAGCAAAGTACTATGTCAACACACAATTCTCCACAGTTTGTTTCAGTTCTCCATAACATCACATTTGAAGATTAAAGAAATTAAACCAATCGGGCAGGCAAAGCATAACGCCTACTGTGATATTTCTGGTTACTGTGAACATCTTTTGACACAGGACACTTGTACCCTTCATTACACTGACTGCTACCTATCCTTGCCACAGTCCTTACATAATGAGTTTGAGTCCTGTCCAGGACTTGTGCAACTATGCTAGTCCTTTTAAATGTAATAAATATTTAGCCCCCTCCCGTGCAGAAATACTAACCTGGTCACTTAACCGAAAGTCCTGTTTCCATTATCCAAACAGTACCACCATTGTCAAAGACACAGATTGCACACAAGGGTGGAAACACAGTACTGTGATGGGAATAGTAGGAGTCAAGTGCTAAGTAATCCTAACATTAACACTTCAACTCTCTTCCTCATTAGAGTTTCTACATTGTGAGGAATTAGAAAGCTATGTCAAGTCATCCAATGACACCCTTAAGACATCATCCTTGAGCCTTGCATTACTCAGGTGGCTGTTGTCTTTTTTTGTGGTGTTGTTCTTTATTGGGAGTAAAATATGCAATACAACAGGAATAAAGCCTGGTCACCCCGGTGCAAAAAGGCTCCAGGCTGGTTATACAAATGGTAGCTGTCATTGAAACATCAGTGGTCTGAAACCACAGGGCTCGAGCTAGACAACTGTTGTCTTAAGCCATATTTTGGAGCCATTTCTTCCCACAGGAGGACAGGATTTGCCAATGACAGCAAAGGCCTGGAGTACCACAAGATACAATCCAAATAGAGTATGAATATAGGAGTGTATTAGCAGGTAGATAATTAGCCAACCTCCAGCCTTGTGAAGGTCAAAGATCAGAGACCTCTTCACCGAGGAGATATTCACCCAAACCAGAAATGGTCAGTCAGTAACCGAAATATAAGTTAGACAGACCAAGAATATGGCACCTAAGTGAGAAGCTTAGCTAAAATTCTGAGCAGCTTAAACGACATGGTAGACACCAAACTATAATAACAAGAAATACTGCTGAATAAGAACGCAGCCATAACATATGCTTGATTTAATTTTCCTGTTTCCTTGGCCTGACTAGAGTGGCACGGCCAGACCTGAAACATAGACTGGATCAAATCCACCATAATACTGACCATATAGAAGGTAAAACCAAGAATACCATCTCAATATTCTGTGAGAAACCTACACGATCAGTTAGACAGCAATGTCTATCATTCACAGGATGGCCGCTCAGACTGCAGTATATTCACAGAACAACAAACAACATGAGAACCAAGTGAACATTGTGATCATGTAACTATCATGTGAACTATCAAAATATTAATACTAAAAGCCAGGATATCTCCAGGCCACAAGCCCACCAGGGAAAAAATGGATTCAAAGCACTACCACTGTTGAAGGACAGGCACTCCAAGTGTCTGAAAATATACTAATAGGAAGGTCCCAGATGCCAGAGGATAACAAGTACTTGCTCAGAAAAGGTTTCAATTAAAAAGTAACTCTCACTGTGTCATGCTAGGATTAGTTCTATAGGGCAAAGTCCTTCACCATCCCCTGGAGTGTGAGGTTTCACTGGGAACTTGGCTTGTACATGCCTGCTGGTCACCTCAAGCACACTACCCTTGCATCTGGACCCCCCCCCCCTTTAAGAGCACGTCCATCGACAGACTTTCTTTTCATTCCTATTGACTAAATTGAGTTGCATGTGCCCACTCCCATAGATAAACACAGCACATCTAGTGCATGAACCCGATCCCTGAAGATAAGGGACTGGATTTCGGATGTAGCAAAACAGAACCCTATAGTTTTCTTTTCTTCTTATTTGCTTTGGCTTTCTGCACTCCTTGATGCGTGGTACCCCAACACTCCAGGGGATGGTGAAGGACTTTACCCTATAGAATGCAGTCCCGCTCAGCAGTTATACTTACCGGCTTCTTATTTTCTCTCTGTAACTCCTGAGAATGTTCCTACATGAAAGCTTTGGCCTAGAAGGCAGAAGACCCCAAGGAAAGAAAACCCACCGAGCAGAAGAGACCTTTTTAATATTCTTGTTATCACGCTCCACAATAAACCACACCAAAATTGAGCCGCACATTAAGCCTCCAAGATTCTTTTTCTGCCTGTCCCTCTCACAAAGATATTGTCTGCTACTTCCTTCACCAACAACTATGAGGACTGGCTTACACCTCTTTGCCTAGAGTTGGCTGCAGCGGCAGCATAACTACAGAACAGAGAACACACTTCATTATTTTGAGTCCCAGCCAGGTATATGGGGCCCCCTTTGAGCCCCTTCACACTTATCTGCTCCAGTTCCTGTCTTGAAAGTAGCGTTCCTGGTCGAAATCACTTCTCAGGTGTGTAAGCAAGATTCAGGCCCTCACGCTAGAGAAACCTTTTTTCAAGGTCCATGCTGACACTGTATGCCTAATCCAAAGTTCTTGCCTAAGGTGGTCTCTTCTACACCTCAATCAAATTATCAAACTCCTGATGTTCTTCCTATACTCCCATTCGTTAGTGGAGAGTGCTCTGCAAACATTAGACCTAAAAAAGGCCTTTCTGTATAAAGTTGATGCAACCAGAACCTTTCATTAGACCCAGCAAGTATTGGGGGACGACTCCAGATACTGCAAAATGCTGCAGCCTGCCTAGTGCTTAGACTCCCAAGAAGAGCCAACTCCAGAACCGCCCTGGAGGCCCTCCACTGGCTCCCAGTGAAAAAAAGAATAATGTACAAAGCCCTCCTAATATGTCATCGGATCCTTTGGCATAAAGCTCCCGGCTATCTGGCAGGTCTGGTTACCTGGTATGAACCACGCAGATCGCTTAGATCGGGCGGCATGGGCACGCTTGTGACCCACCGCTATAGGAGAGAAAAAATGGGAGGTCGGTCCTTTAGAGTGGCGGCTGCCATAGGGTGGAACAAACTTCCCATCAGTCTCCGCCTGGAGCCTTAGGAAACTATTTTCCGACGTCAACTGAAAACTCATCTGTTCTCATAGTCTACTTTAATGTCCTCTGCCTCGCACTGTCCTCTTCCCTGGCGAGTTTTTCTTCTCTTTTAGCGCGGGGACACGCCGGAATGGCGTTACCATGCGCTCTATAAATGTCTTCATTATTATTATTATTATTAGGGAATATAATAGATGAGGAAGTTAAAATTCGTGCAGTTCCCAACTACAAGAAGTATGGCATCACAGCACTGAAACTGTCTTTAACCCAAATACTCAGGAACGCATATCTGTTAAGTGTCGATGCAGAATGACCTATGAAGAGTAGATTTGGATGGGGTCTGTGACATTCCACAATGTAGTCCTCCGGACGTGTCGTGGTAAACATGTTGCAAGTGATATGCCAGTCAGTGATTATATGGGAGATGTAGAGTTCTTCATTCTGCATTTATTCAATATACCTGATCTTCAAGTTTTTTATCTTGTTCTTTTTCTCAGATTATATTGGATATCTAGAGAGACTTTGCATGGGCATCTTGTATGTATTAGTCTCTGGCTGTCTGAAGCAGTTTGTGATCTGGTGGCTGTTGTATTTCAGTGTAGCAAAGGTGTTGTCTAATGATGAAATTAAATGCTGCTCCGAGGTCTGAATATTAAAGAGCCATATAAAGTTTTTTTTGTTTTTTTACAATTTCCTTACCTGGATGGCAAATGAGTTTCAAAGCTTACTGGCTGAGACCGGCAAAGAATGGCTGCTAAGTTTGGATTTGTTAAAGCAAGGTACTCAAATTTTAGGAGTGTGTTGAAATGAAGAGAGCAGTGGGTTTGAAGGTCCTTTTGGAGGACTCTTGGCCTGCTTCTTGGGAAAGCTTGGTGTATTGAGGGTTCAAGATGTAGGAGTAGCAGGTATCCAGTTGTACTTTGTTTAGGGGGAGTTCTGGTGCATCTAGCTAAAGTTTCTTCATGTAATCCTGGTGAGGGAGAAAATGCGCAGTTGGGGCTCGAACTCTGTAAGGAGAACCTAGGTAATGGAGTAAGATTTCGAGTGTATTCATGGAGGATTTGACTACTATTGGAGTTGCAGAGTAAGGTCTGTATTTAGGCTTTTTACTGTGTCTGTTGTGGGAGTGGTGCCTCTTCTTCGTCTGTGCGCCAAGATAACATCTGTATTAGTGGCCATTTTCCACATTTGAGGATTTTGGTTTTGTCAGAGTTAAAAATTGACATGATTAGCAATCATCTAATCTGACATCAGTCAAACAAATCATCAGTATCACAGGCTTGCTGTAATTGAAATCCAACGAATGTTCACAAAGCCATTTCCTTCAACGGAGTAGCATTAGATCTTTGCACAAATCACATTCAAAAGATTGACTCCATTCTGGCTTATTTATATGTTGAAGGGGAGATGATTGTGCTTGAAAAAACAAAGTTTAAAGGGATTTTACGCTTGGGTTTTACTCTTACAAAACCATTGAAATTAAAAGTTTAAATTACTTGAGCTAACTATAACTTACTCCCCCGCAATGCACTGCTTATGACCCCACATATTACCTCACTCAGATATGGTCTGTTGGTGCTGGCATCGATGTGGTCTGTCAGAGCAGCATGTTTGGTGGTCCTGGTCATTTGGTGGTACTGTCTCAGGGCGAATTTGAATGTTCTCCTATCCGTATTGTCCTGGTCATTCTCTATGTGTGCTCCAGTTGTTTGCAGTGGCGTTTCTGAGTACATTTGTGTTCTGACTGTTTGACAAAGCAAATAGGTCTGGCTTACTTAAAATGATACCCATTTATGTTACTTTACATTTAAAGTAATTCACTGAAAAACCAAAGGTTAAAGTGACTCTATAGTTAAGTTATAGTAAGAATATCTTGATTTACATTTTTTTTAAACTTCGAAATGAATGGAAAATACAGAAGTTATGATGACGTCATGGTCAGATGAAAATGTCAGTAAAAGCTTAACATTTTAAACTCAAACAGCAACAAAGTTCACCTGTTACAGTTAACTGAAGTAAATATAACTTGCAGCCTTGCTGTACATTGCTTATGACCTCTTAAAACCTCATTCATGATCTGTTCTATTACACCATTAAAAACCTCACAGAGGACCTCTGAAGTGACATTGTTTATTTCAGCATTGCTTGGTGGAGGCGTGAGATATAGTTACTTCAGTTAACTCAAACTAGTACATTTATGGCAGCTTTTTTTTTAGTTCATCATGTTAAATTTTTATTGACATTTTCATCGGACTAGAATGGCACTTTGTGATATCTATCTATCTATCTCTCTAAAATCCACTTCTAGGTTTAGAACCAAGAATGGCACTCCAGGCAGTGTGCAAAAGTATTTTCCAGACGGAAAAGCAAAGGATCAACATCCTTCAGCTGGGATAGCCTTTGTCACTAGGCAGACATGTTAGGTTAACTCTAATTTAAACAAGCCGTATTATTTCAAACATGTGTGACGGACTGGACGCAGTCTCAAAAATATGGGCGCCATCTTAGACTGTAATAATGCATATACAAAGCATATGAACGTGGGTATACGCAAACATGCATGGTAAACATAATTATACTGAGCCAGTGTGCGAACTGTAAATTCAATATTGCCCCTTACCTAAATCAAACAATTTGTACATGCATGATTCAAACTAAATTCAGACAAACCTTGTGCAAAATGCTAAATCACACACCATGCTTGAGCGAATGACGGACCCCTGTCTATGGTGACATACATTCTGAAAACTTGTTTTGCAGGTCATAATGCCCAAAACAATTGAAGATGTGTTTACTTCTGTTTTTTCTTTCCAAACTTGTGCTTTACAGTTACTTAGTTGGTGGGTTTATAGATGTCTGCTCTCTAAGTCTTAACTTCTTTACCTTGTGCACTGAAGTGCTGTTTTGGTGGCTATGAGCGATGCAAGTTCTTTGCTCAACCATTTACCTGATCAGAAGTAAGTTAAATGTTAAGGTGTGGATTTTTGTACAATGTCAATGTTGAATGCTTTAGACAGAAAGTCATGGAGTGTTGCTGAAAGACTTCGAAGATGGACTCCAGTTTGGGGAAGATGTTCTTTAGGCAGTCCAGGATCAAATAGTTTCAAATTACATCTTTTGTATTGGAGAGGAGGCTTACTTGGAGTTGCACCATTTTGGAATTGTGATTTTGAAAGGAGAGGGAGGTGTTCACTCCATGTCAGTGGCAGAGTTTGAAGGTAGTTATGTTGGTGGTAGTCACAGAGATTTTGCTAAGGGTGCAAGGAGTGCATTGGATAGTTGTGAGCTGTGTGAATTGTAAAACTCAAAGTATTATAATTAGTCCTTTGTTGTTGGTTGAACCAGTTCTTTGAGCCTTGTGGTAAAATTGGGAGAGGATGGAGATTAAAGGGGGAAAATACTGTTAATTTAGGAGACAGAAGTTCATCATGCCTACCTAGTGCAGGGATTAGAGCCATTGATTTTCTATTACAATGACTCTAATGTTGCAGGTTTACTCCCTGAAGGTCAGGTCTGCCATGCCATGTTTATTTAATCCAGTAGTTTGAAATGAAAATGTTGCCTTCACTACTTGGTTCCCCTGGGGAATGCTGCTTTAAAGGCACTGAGATTCGGGCCAAGGAGCATTTAGAATGAGGTGCCAAAAACACAAGCTATGGAGGAAGTCCATTTTGTAGCAGTAGTGAGGAGCCCTGTTATGTTATGCACCATATGTCAACATTTTATTTTCCAGCAAGATGATCCTTACTGGCTAAAGTGGTTCAACAAGCACATTGTTTCCCCAGCTTTCTTTGCAAGCCTTTGAACATTTCCTGCAATACATTTTCAAAAAGACATTTCCCCCAAAGAAATAGCATTAAGTCTTTGCATATATCAGAATGTCAATATCCTCTTCAGTGAAGTTAGGTAAAGGAATCTTCTGAGATGCCTTAGAGTTGAGACAAATACTCCTACTGTCACTTTTACGATAAATAAAAATCTGTCCCATCCCACATTTCAATCTATTACCAATTTTCCTTTGTTTGGAGCAATAATAGAGAAGGAAGTTTCTTCCCAATTACAGAATCACATCCTCAAAAATAACACAAAGGGGGCGTGGCCAAGATGGTGGCGGAGTAGGACGCCTGTTCGGTCCCTCCAGCTCCGCGATCTTCAAAGCTTTGTTTAGCGCCCTACTTACTGCCCATCCACGCCTGAAACTGTGCTGGCGTGCTCCAGAGGGTATTGAGGCGCTGTCCGACCCCCTTCTCTCCCCGATCGGCCGAGAGCGAGGTGTGGCGTGGTGCGGCCTGGTCGGGTGACGAGACGAGTGCTACCCGGGCCCCAGCACGGGACGCCTTCGGAGGAGTGCGGGTGCCCCAGTGGCCCTGAGGTGACGACGACGGAGGCACGGAGGGCTGCGGTCGTGCGGCCGGGGGTAATCGGCCACAACTGACCAGACGGCTCTGCAGAGGAGAGGGCGTGATCGCATACAGCCGGATTAGGCCGGAGACGCCAGGGCCTGGAGACATCGAGCAGCGGAGGCGGCGCTCCCCGACGCCAACCCGTTCACCTCCATAGCGGGCAAGGAGTATACGTGTGGGGATCCGGGGGGTCCCGCGCGGGCTGCTGATCGCCGCTGCGGGCCCCTGAAAGCAATCGTCCACGACGAGGAAGCGGAGGAGGCATCGGGAGTGACGTGACATTGAATTGTTATTACACAGCCCATCAGCCGACAACATGTGGTCCGGCGGCGTAAAACATACACTTGAGCCTTGATTTTAAACTTTGAAGGTGTACATAGTGCGACCTGAAAAGAAACATTTAAAACCCTTAACTGAGACCAGTAGATTTTGACGGATGGTACACAAAGAATGTGAATATTAACAAACATAGTATTGTGTCTGGAGCACTGAGGACCGCACCCAACAATACAACCATCTCACTCGTGCTGTGTGTTATTCGCCGGCTCTTCCTCTGAAACATCCACCAGAGTGTTCAGGTAATCTGTCAGATAACACCAAAAGTCTTTGGGTCATCTCGGTATGGTCGGTTTCAGGGAACCGTTCCAGCATTGTGCAATTTGTCTTTTGGCTAGCAGCAAGGAGATCATACAGAACTTTCGATTGGTGGATTTAAATTGTGAGGTTATGCCCAGTAAGCCAACCCTTATATTGCATTCAATTTCCGTATCCAGCATGATAGAAAGCTTGCGGAATACCTCTACCCAATACAACTGGATGTCGAAACAAAACCAAGCCAAATGCATGAAATCTGCTCCCTCTCTACCACATCTTTTGCATCTATCATCGTTCTGCAGACCAAACCTCAACATGCGTGCAGGTGTATAGCCTGGTGAATAAATTTATAATGTATTATTCTAAGGTTACCATTAGGAGTGAGGATACTGATCAGGGAACATGTCTGTTGCCATTCTTGCACTGTCAGTGCGGAGTCTAACCCTATGTTCCATCTCTCCATGGCTTTCTCAGTTGTGTGTGGTAGTTCTGCCTGTACTGCTGTGTATAGTCGTGAGACTAGATGTGACGTGTCTTGGGATGTGATGATCAGCTGTAAGGCAACCAAACTCTCTGGTTCATCGGGGAAGGAAGGATAGTGTTCTCTCATAGCTCGTTTCAGCCTATAGTAGGTAAAGTGAAACAACTGAGATTTTTTTTGTATATAAGTTAGGTCAGGGATATCAAGGAATTTGTGGTCATTAAAGAGATCACCCAGATGCACCATTCCCACCCGTTGTAATAAAGATATCCCCACCTTTTCATTGGGGAACGATAGTGCCTGATGGTGTGATAGTGGCAGTGCTGAAGCGTATAGAGGCGTTTTGTGTGTGATCTGGTACAACCTGTGCCATGCATTGATAGTAGTGTCCACTGGATTTATATCTTGTGCGTGCAATGGCGGCCGTTTGTGTGTAAGAATAGAGGTGAGGGGAACTGGGGCTGCATCGTCCTCCTCTATTGCTGTATGGGTGAGGTATGGTACTTCGTGGTACCAGTAAGCGGCATATTGCGCTTGTGCACATAGATAGTATAAGAGAAAATCTGGTACACCAAATCCTCCTTTCAGGTATGGGAGGGTCAAGGTCTGGAGTTCTATGCGTGCTTGTTTGCCCGCCCAAATTAGTTGTAATATTAGTGATTTAATCCTACGCAACACTTCCGCCGGGGGAGTAATAGGAATGTTATTAAACAGGTTTAGCAGTTTGGGTAAAATATTCATTTTAACTATCGCAATGCGATCAGCCAAGGACAGGGGTAGTTGTATCCATCGACGCACCTTATCCTCCAGCTTGGAAATTGTCGTCCCATAATTCATTCTAATCACGACCTCAGGATCTCTGTGGAACATGACCCCCAGATAACGTATCGGGTCTTCCTGCCACTGCAGTGGGTATTCCAAGATCACGGGGTGGCCAGATCAGTGAGTGGGATTATGTAGGATTTAGACCAGTTTATGGCCAGACCCGAATGCCCCTCAAATTTTACATACTCTCTCATGAGTGGGTTGAGGTGTATTTCGGGTTCACGCCCGTGGACTAGCATATCATCAGCGTATAATGAAATGTGCAGTGGTCTAGATGAGAAACGCAGTGCTGATGTCTTGTATTTCTGTCTGATCCTGCATGCTAGTGGTTCGAGGGCCAGAGCGAACAATAGGGGTGATAGTGGGCATCCCTGTCTGGTCCCACGTTCTATCTCAAAGCTGTTGGAGACATAACCATTTACACAGACTCTAGCACAAGGTTTGGTATAAATCAGCGTTACCCACTGAATGAACCTTCTAGGGAATCCCATTCGATGGAGAATAGTTAACTCCACTCGATCGAATCGAATGCCTTAGCGGCATCAAGCATTATCGCAACTGCCTTTGTGGATGGTTGTAAATAATGAGAGAGGGCGAAAAGCGTTCTTGTGTTGTGTGCAGTGGAACATGTAGGTATGAAGCCTGCCTGATCTGGGAGTACCAAATTATTCATCAGAGGTGTGAGTCTGACGGCAAGAATCTTGGCTAATATCTTGGAGTCAACGTTAATTAGGGATAGCGGTCTGTAGGAATCGCAAAGATTTGGGTCTTTGTGGGGTTTGAGCAATGCAATGATGATCGCTTCCCTAAGTGTGAGGGGGAGTATTTCTTGATCAAAGGCTGTGCCGTATATTGCTGCCAGGTGTGGGGCTAGAATATCAACGTATTGTTTATAAAATTCATTCGTGTACCCGTCTGGGCCAGGAGCTTTATTATTGGGTAGTGATTTAATCACCTCGGTGATCTCTTCTACCGAAATTTGAGCAGCAAGGTACTCCCTCTGACCATCAGATAGCCACGCGATTTTAACGTCATCCAAATACTGTAAATCCCTTGCTCTTTCAGGACCTCGCGGCATCCACCCTGACAAAGCGAAGAGCATTTAAGCCTATTACCACCTATCTTAGAGAGCAAAATGTTCCCTATTCCTGGGGCCACCCATTCCGCCTCATCTTCAAGTGGAAGGCACAGCTCATTCAGGTGCGGTCCCTAGATGCAGCTCGTACCATCCTGGGTCTGGAACAGGAGGCCTCCACCCCCAAAACTGACGGCTCACCCGGTAGACAACGGAGGCGATCTGCTGAGTGGCAGAGAGTGGGTAAGCCGGTCCCCAAGGCGAAGCCCGACCTGACGACGAGCATGTTGGAGCGAGGAGCAGCTGTGGCCTCGGTAGCCCAAGTGTTGGAGGCTTCAGCGGACGCCTGAGGCTCTACCTCTTTTCTGGCATCAGTAGGGCGCATGGCTGGCGCCGGAGGGGTTGACCCTAAGAAGGTAATACCTACTTCTTCTATGTCCGAGACTCGACTGAGTTATATTTCAGGAACGGACTACATGACTGTATTGGGCCATGTCCCCCTGCCTTTGTGGCGTGCGCCACAAACTTTCATGCTCTCCTTTCTTTTGTTCTATTTCGCTCTGACTGTTGTGATTTTGGGTGGGGAGGGTCTCGGGGGGGGGGGGGTTTCTGGGGCCGTTGGGGTGGGGGGGGAGAGGGGTGGGTTGGGGAGGGAGTGGTGGTAGCAGGGGGTTGGGCAGAGTGCTGTCGCGGAGATGCTTGCGGGCAATGTGGCGAGGGAGAGAGGATGGGTTACACGGGGTGGAGGGGCCACGAGGAGTGAGTGGTGTTGGTCCAATTGTGCTGTATCCTGCTCTAACCGAGATTTGGCCACTGATGGCGGGGGTAGGACTCAATCGCTTCAGGCGCAGCGGCCGGGGGCGGACGACCCTTACAGAGCACTATAGAGGGGTCTCTCAACGATGACTCTGATTTTAGGGACGTGGAATGTTAAAGGGCTGAACTCCCCCTAGAAGCGCCAAAAGATTTGGAAATATATCAATGACCATCACTTGGACATAGTTGGCCTCCAGGAAACTCACCTGACTAGAACGGAGGACTCCCGCCTTAAGCACAAACTGTTCCCATTGATCTATAGGTCCTCCCCACCACGAAGCAGAGGGGAGTGGCCCTGATGTTTCGATCGACCCTACATTTCCAACCACTGGGGGTACAAAGTGATAAAGAGGGGCGTTGGATTATGGTCAAAGGTCTCATGCGGGGTAAATTAGGCACCTTCCTTGTGCTGTATGCAACTAACACGGGCCAAAATGTGTTCCTCCAAACCTTGATGGCGAAGCTTGTCAATTTTGCTGAGGGGCCACTAATCGTTATGGGGGACTATGGCAGAAGGGTCTGGATAGCACCCACCTACAAAGGTCTGACATGGGTACATTCTCCCCCTGAAACCCAACAAAAAATCTCGGACTTGGGCCTTTTTGACGCTTGGCGCTTCCTTTATCCCCAATCCAAAGACTACACTTTCTTCTCCCATGTCCACCGCTCCTACTCTCGGCTTGACCACTTCTTCCTGAGTCAATCCCTCCGGGGGGACCTCCGCGGGGCCAAGATCTTTACGCTTTCCGTTTCTGACCATAGCCTGCTTGCGTTGGACCTCCGTTGGGGCACGAAGAATAAGGACAGCCCTAAATGGTATTTCTCAGCAGCCCTTGTTCGGGAGAAGTCCTCCTGTACCGCTCTGAGAGGCATTATCTCTGAGTTTTTTACACTTAATGACCCGGGAGACACCTCGGTCTTCACCACATGGGATGCCTTTAAGGCGTATTTTCGAGGGCACTGCTTAGCATTGAATTCAGCGATTAATAAGCAGCGTGGTCGGGAAAGGGAGCAGCTGGAGGAGGAGCTCTCCGCTTTAGAGAAGGCGCAAAAAGAAAACCCCTCCAGGTTAGAACTCCGGCAGCTAACGGCCATCAGAGGTAAACTCCAGGCCCACTACAATAACAGAGCCGAGTACACCCTGCTAAAATTGCGACGTCTCTCCTATTCCCAAGGCAATAAAGTGGAGAGACACCTAGCCAGACAGCTTCGGGATAGGAGAGAGCGGGAATACATTGGGGGATGCACGACGGACAAGGGGGAATGATACACCAGGATGAGGCTAAGGCTGAACTCTTTGGGACCTTCTACAAGACCCTCTACATGGGGGACAGCCTGGACGCTACTGAGCAACTTGAATATTTACGGGGATTGGCGTTGCCCCAGGTCTCAGCAGAATAGAGTGAGGAGCTCTCTGCCCCCTTCACTAGAGAAGAAGTATTGGCTGCTATTAAGGCGTTAAAACCCCATAAGGCCCCCGGGTCAGATGGCTATACAGCCGTTTTCTATAAAAGCTTCGCCTCTGAGCTTTGCCCCTATCTGGTTCGACTGTTCAATAGCATGGCGGAGGAGGGTGGAACCTCGGCCACGATGGCCGAGGCACTAATATCCTTCATACCCAAACCCGGTAAAGACCCTGGGAAATTTGCCTCATATAGTCCGATTGCCCTGTTAAACTTGGACGCGAAACTCTACTCCTCCATCAAAGCCCGGCGGCTCAACGATCTGATGCCGGCCCTCATTGACCCGGACCAGTCTGGGTTTATAAAGGGATGCCAGACCCATGATAACATCCGGCGGGTGATACACCTGATTGAAAAATCCAACAAATTTAAAATCCCGGCGGTACTGGTGGGTTTGAACGCCGAGAAGGCGTTCGACAGGGTAGACTGTGGATTTTTGTTCCACACGCTGACCGCCTTCGGCTTCTCCTCCAAGTTCTTAACAATGATTCAGGTGAACTACATCTCCCCCCGATCCCGGGTCGCGGTGAATGGCCACCTGTCTTCCTTCTTGGGGCATTCCCGGGGCACTAGGCAAGGATGCCCGCTGTCGCTGCTGCTTTTTGCCCTTAGAATAGAACCGCTGGCGGCGGCGGTGAGGTCCAATCCCGACATTTGTGGCCTGCCCTTCACTGGGGAGTCCCATAAGATTTCGCTCTTCGCAGACGATGTCCTACTTTCCCTCTCCGACCCAGCCCGTTCTCTCCCTCAAGTACAAGCCACACTAGACCGCTTTGAAGCAGTGGCGGGCTTCAAAATTAACTATGATAAATCTTATGTTTTTAACCTCACGGTTCCCCAGCACGACGCCTCACATCTTCAGTCGTTGACCCCTCTTCCATGGGCTGACTCCTCCATCCAATACCTAGGGGTCCACTTGACCCCTACGTTGGGGAAGCTTTACGCTGCTAACTTCCCTCCGCTTCTAGCCAAAATCCGAACCGACCTGGCCTGATGGAAACCCATGTTTATCTCTTGATTGGGGAGAATTCATGCTATTAAAATGTCCCTTCTCCCCAAGCTTCTGTACCTATTCCAAGCTCTTCCTATAGACTTAGACGGGGAATTCTTCAGACGGGTGAAGACTATGATGCTACGCTTCATCTGGCAGGGGGGTCGTGCGCGCTTCTCTTTCACTGCCCTACGCAGGCCACAAAGGGATGGAGGAGTGGGGCTACCTGACATACACCTATACTACAAAGCTGCACAACTCTGGGTCCTGGTGGAGTGGTCCCAACAAGAATCAGAAAAACACTGGCTACATATGGACAGGAGCATCGCAGGGAGGACGATTTGGTGTGGAGGTCCAAATGCGACAGGCCCAAGAATGCATATCTCAGTACCCTCACTAGCACCACCCTGAAGGTCTGGGACTCGGTCTCCGGGGATGACAGGTGGACCACCTTCCCCTCTCCCTTCACGCCCATACATTTTAACCAAGCTTTTCCCCCGGCACTATCCGAGGGGCCCATTCAGGCTTGGAGGGAGGGAGGATGCTTAGCGGTCACACACCTGTTCCACAATTTTGACCCACTCACCTTTGACAATTGTAGACGTGATTATGGGGTCCTGGACCATGAACGATACCACCATGCCCAACTTCTTCACTGGGCGCTCTCCCCCCAGGTGATGGAGGTGGCCACTAGGCCACTCACGAAATTCGAAGCTTTCCTTACCAAGACCTCCTCAATGAAAGGCGCCATCTCCTTCTTATACGGGTTCCTACTTTCTACCACAATTACCCCTAGGCCTCGTTACATGACCATGTGGGAGGGGGTCCTCCACCAAGATATCCCAGAAGCTGGGTGGACACATCTATGGTCCGACATTGCCAAGTTTAACCATTCAGTGGAACTTAGGGAGGCACACATGAAAACCATGATGGACTGGTATCTTTGCCCCGCCAAGCTGAAGCAGATCTTCCCTGACACTTCCGATAGATGTTGGAGGGGGTGCGGACTCCTGGGGGACTTTCAGCACATATGGTGGGACTGCTCCATTATCCGACCATACTGGGAGGATATTCTAGCCCAAATTAAAGATGTCCTGGGATACCCCATTCCTACCTCAATGGCATCTACCCTGTTGGGACTCCGTGATCCTAGCCTCGAACATCAGACTAGGGCGGACAAGAGGATCATGTGGCTATGCATTGGGGTGGCCAAAATAACCCTAGCCGCAGCATGGAAGGAGGAGGCGCCGGCCGCCTCCCTTTGACACTCACAGCTTTAAAAATTTCTGAGTGTGGATCGGATGGCGGATATTTTCCTAGACGATTTTAAGAATTTTGAATTCCGCTGGGGCCCATTGGTTGCTTTCCTTTCCAAAGGCCTGCCATCGGCAGTTTGCCTTACTAGCGTTAGAGCTCTCCATTTGTTCCCGCTCTGATTCCCTGCCGCCACTAATCTAGCCCTTGTATGTTGTGCACTGCTACCACCACTGGGGAGGGGGGAGGGGGAGAGAGGGACAGGGAGGATAGGGGGGGAGGGAGCTTTAAAAATTTCTGAGTGTGGAGAGGATGGCGGATATTTTCCTAGACGATTTTAAGAATTTTGAATTCCGCTGGGGCCCATTGGTTGCTTTCCTTTCCAAAGGCCTGCCATCGGCAGTTTGCCTTACTAGCGTTAGAGCTCTCCATTTGTTCCAGCTCTGATTCCCTGCCGCCACTAATCTAGCCCTTGTATGTTGTGCACTGCTACCACCACTGGGGAGGGGGGAGGGGGAGAGAGGGACAGGGGGGATAGGGGGGGAGGGAGTGAAAGGGGGGCCTTTTTGTTTGTCTACTGTTGTTCCAATTCGACGTCCTGCACAATCTTCATTTACGTTACTGCATCCCATGATGTTTGTTTGCAGAAAGTTTTGTCAGCATTAATGTAGCATGCCTCGAGTCACAATGCCCGTGGGGCTTGGCGGCCGGACCGCACAGATTTGACTTTGCACTATTCAAGCGTCTAGCTTCTTCCGGGTTCCTAGACAAGCTGGATGGGTCCTCGATTGCCACAGTTAACTACCACAGGGGACCTCCCCTCATTTGCTTGTTGTTAGGTCACGTGCTCCTCCCCCGGTATCTAATGCTCTACCTGGAATGCTCTCATGCTACCCCATGCGTGGGGAAATGTGCGGGACTGTCGCTTGTCGTTTTGCTATATTATCAAATGCCAATAAACATATCTTTGACAAAAAATAAATAACACATAACCGGCATAGCAGTCCGGCTTCAGACCACACTACACCACAGAGACAGTAATCCTAAAAGAAATGCCCTTTACTTCAGCAACAAAATCCTGATCCTGCTACACCTCATCACAACGTTTGATTCACTTGTTCTGTAAACATGCACAGGTTTTGCCAACAGAGTCCTGCAAATGTTGCACCATTTACCTAGCTACCCACCTCTAGTTCGCCAAAATAGGAATCTCAAGATCCCAGAAACCCAACATCTCCTGTGGTGCATCCCAGGGTTTATTCCTCTTTTCCATCTTATTTGACCTCTACATGGAAACCTTTTGTTCATTATTCACTGAAAACAACTTCAGAATCCACCATTATGGCAGTATTTAGAGTGGAAACTCATTCAAGTCAAGTCAAGTCAAGTCATAAAATTTATATAGCGCACTACATACCCAGAGGGTTTCAAGGCGCTTAGGAAGGGGAGGAGGATTATTTGTCAAATATCCACGTTTTAAGCTGCTTTCTGAACGCTAGGTGATTCAGGGTGAGGCGAAGGTAAGCGGGGAGTGAGTTCCATGTTTTGGCAGCCAGAGATGAGAAGGATCTGCCTCCCATGGTGGTCTTGTTGATGCGAGGTACAGTGGCGAAGGCTTGGCTGGAAGAGCGAAGTTGGCGGGAGGGGGTGTAGAAGGACAGTCGAGAGTTGAGGCAATCTGGTCCGATGTCGTAGAGTGATTTGTGTGCGTGGGTAAGCAGTCGGAAAGTAATCCTCTTATTGACGGGTAGCCAGTGGAGGTCTTTAAGGTGACCAGAGATGTGTTCGTTGCGTGGGATGTCTAATATGAGCCTGGCTGAGGCGTTTTGGATTCGTTGTAGTTTCTTCTGGAGTTTAGCGGTGGTACCTGCGTAGAGGGTGTTTCCGTAGTCCAGTCGGCTCGTGACTAGAGCGTGGGTGACTGTTTTCCTTGTTTCGGAGGGAATCCAGCGAAATGTTTTTCTGAGCATGCGAAGAATGTTAAAGCAGGAAGAGGATACGGCGCTGACTTGTCTGTTCATTGAGAGTGAAGAATCCAGGATGACGCCAAGGTTCCGTGCGTGGTCTGTCGGGATGGGTGCATTTCCGAGGGCTTCCGGCCACCAGGAGTCGTCCCATGCAGAGGGGGATTTACCTAAGATGAGGACTTCTGTTTTGTCTGAGTTCAGTTTCAGACGGCTTTGTTTCATCCATTCGGCGACTTCTTTCATTCCTTCGTGTAGGTTAGTTTTGGCGGTGCTGGGGTCCCTGGTGAGAGATAGGATCAGTTGAGTGTCATCCGCGTAAGAGATGATGTTGAGGTTGTGTTGGCGGGCGATGGCCGCGAGGGGGCTCATGTATACGTTGAAGAGGGTGGGACTGAGTGAGGATCCTTGTGGTACGCCGCAGATGATTTCAGAGGCCTCGGATTTGAATGGTGGGAGGCGGACTCTCTGGGTTCTTCCGGTGAGGAACGAGGTGATCCATTCCAGTGCCTTTCCTTGGATTCCGATGTTTCTGAGGCGTTGTAAAAGGGTGCTGTGGCAGACTGTGTCGAAGGCTGCAGAGAGGTCGAGGAGGATGAGGGCGACTGTGTCTCCATTGTCCAGTAGAGTTCGAATGTCGTCTGTTGCTGCGATGAGGGCGGTCTCAGTGCTGTGTTTGGCTCGGAAGCCAGATTGTGAGGGGTCGAGTGATTTGTTGGCTTCGAGGAAGGCGGCGAGCTGGTTGTTGACAGCTTTCTCGATGACTTTGGCCGGGAATGGAAGAAGCGAGATGGGGCGGTAGTTTTTGAGTTCGGTGGGGTCTGCTGTTGGTTTTTTCAGAAGGGCGGTGAGTTCAGCGTGTTTCCAGTCTTCTGTGAAGGTAGCGGAGTTGAGGGAGCAGTTGATGACGTCTCGGAGGTGCGGGGCTATGACGGAGACTGCTTTGTTGAAGATGTGGTGAGGGCATGGGTCTGTGGGGGATCCAGAGTGGATGGAATTCATTAGGCGGATGGTGTCCTCAGTGGAGATTGGGTTCCAGGCGTTAAGGGTGTTAACGGGGGGAAGATGGTCAGCTGATGGTAGGGTGGGTTGGCTTCCGGGTTGGTTGTCAAAGCTGTTGTGGATGTCAGCAATCTTGTTGTGGAAAAAAGAGGCTAGGGAATCGCAGAGGGTTTGAGAGGGGGTGATGTCGTTGGAGTTGGCCGAGGGGTTGGAAAATTCCTTGACGATGTTGAAAAGTTCCTTGCTGTTGTGGGCGTTGTTGTCAAGTCGATCCTTGAATGCTGTTTTCTTGGCTTTTCGGATCAGTTGGTGGTGAGTACGGATGGCGCTTTTGAAGGCGTCCTTGTTGCTGGTGGATGGGTCTTTTTTCCAGGCCTTTTCAAGGGAGCGGCACAGTTTCTTGGACTTCTTGAGGTCATCGTTGAACCATGAGGCCTTCTTGATGCCAAGTTTGTGTTGATGTTTTTTCAGTGGTGCTAAGGTGTCGGCGGTGTTGGATAACCAAAGGGTGAGGTTGGAGGCGGCTTCGTTGGCGTTAGAAGAGAGGGCTGGGGAGGTTTGAAGGAGCGATGTGGAGATCTGCTCCGTGGTGATTTTGTTCCAGTTTCTTTGTAGAGTTGGTTGGAGGTGGATGATGGGTTTTGGCTTGTTGTTGGTGGAGATCCGTAGTGTGGCTGAAGGAGACATGGTTGCTGGAGGTGAAGATGGGGTCGAGAGTGTGACCTGCGATGTGGGTGGGGGAAGTGACCAGTTGTTTAAGTCCGAGGTTGGCGAGGTTGTCCAAGAGGGTGGTGGTGTTGCGGTCGTTGATCTTTTCAAGGTGGAAGTTGAGGTCTCCCAGAAGGATGTAGTCTTTGGAGGGGAGCGAAAGGTGGAACTGAAGGTGTGACTTCTAGAGTAGGATACCAAGTATCTGCCAGAGATGGACTGGACTATACTCTGTAATACTGAATATAAAATAACTGTACTGACCTAGACTTGGATAAGATCGGCTAGGACATTGTGGCTGGCCATCTCAGAGTTGAATATATTAGTGGGGTAACAATGCCATCAAAACATTGCCTTGGCCCTGATGAAATAGAAACTGTTAGGGTCACATCACTCAAATAATAGGAGCACAGGGAAAGATGATAGTTGGTTGTTACACCATAACGCATATCTTTGCATCCTACTACATAGATATATATGCTCAGGAGGAAAAAACCTCCAAACATGGCGGACTTGGAGAACTTTAAGAAAGATCTTCCTACTTGACGCCTGTCCAGAGAGGAGTGTGAAATCTTAAAGAATGTTTTTACCAATGAGGAGTTGGCAGCAGCCTTAGGTCAGCTCCAGTCTGGTAAATCACCCAGTCCAAATGTATTTCCTAATACGTTTTTCAAACAAATGTAAACAATAGTGCACCCTCCAATAAAGTCAACGTTTGAAGAGTCAATAAAAAAAGGGATTCTACCAGGTGATCAGCAAATGGCAGAAATTCATCAAGTTGAAGGGCTCTTTGGCTTTCCTTGCCAATTTTGAACAGGCCATTCACTGGGTGAGGAGGGTCTATTTATTTCCCGTAATGGACAATGTAAATATGTGACTAAAGTTCTTCCGGTATATGCTCTTACTATGGACTCAACTTGATGGCAGGTGGTGGATACTGGATGTCTTTCCTGTGAGCATGGGTGCCAGGCAGTGTTGTTCGCTCTTCACTATAGCCATTGAGCCTCTGCCCGAATGGATCCGGATCAATGGTCTGCTGAAGAGGTTTGAGTGGGCACCCAAAATCTCTGCCCCTGTCCATGTATGTAGATGTCATATGTATAATCCAAAGGAACTGGGCCTACATGCTTCGAGTTGTGGAGAACTCTGACCCCACAATTGAACTGGTCAATATGTGGTTTACAGTGTAGAGATACCGCCAAGATAAAGATGTCTGCTCACAAAATTTAAAAGCAGATGAACCTTAGGTTTATTCACAGTAGACACTACTCCGTCTCCACCAAGATTAAATCCCTCCGATGGCCCTGTAGAGTAAGGACCTTTGGAGACAGAGCTCCAATTCTATCCACTTTATTTAATGTGTAGAATTAGGTCAGTTTTCCCTGCCCGTCACCACCAGGTAAACCCTGCCGGTAAGGAGCAGTGAAAACTGGTAAATGTTCCCCTCACAGTGGGAGAGGACTCCCATAGCAAGGGGCCATCATGTTTACAGAGCACTGCACCAAAATGTAAACCGCATTAACAGGAACCGCAGTGACTTCGGTTTCTGCCAATGCTTTAGAGCGCCAGCTAGGTAGTCATTTCTAAATTAGATGGATGGCACCTCTGTCAGGGAGGTGGAGTAATTTACCCCGTCTTCTTGACCGAGAAAGGGGGTTCCCGCCTGTATATGAATTGGGCTCGAAGTCTTCAATGTTCACAGAATCTCTTGACCTAAAAAGAGGGTTCCTGGTGTCTGGGGTTATATGTAACAACTGACCTGTAAAGGGTTCACAGAGAGCATATATTGCCATAATAAAAACACATCCCACGCGATTTTTACAAGCTGAGAATATTTTTTACGAGGAATAACTCTCACATTGAAGTTTTTTTTTGCGAAGTAATAAGTCCCTTAGAATTGGTCTAGCCATATGCTAGTGATTAAAGCTGCTGGCCAATGAGTGGTTGTATGGCACAGACGCTGATCTGACACTTGTAACAGAAAAATGGCCATTGAAGGAATAATAACTGTAAGATTTACTGTGCGGAGGTAAGGTGGAATTCCCTTTCTTACTCGGATAGTGATCGGGACATAGGGAGATGCTCTAAAGGCTTTGAGATGGAAGGGCAAATTAACAAAAGAGAAACATTTTAGGTCAGAAGGGCAGGCTTACAAAAGTTTGATGTTTGATTCTTATAGGAATATATAACATGGGTGATGCTAAGCCCGGGACAGTCATGCAATCCTTTTAAGATCTCTAAAAATAACTTTACGTACGTAAAAAAACTGTTTTTCAAAATCTTCAGATACGGCATGCTCTTGTCCCTTACATTACCTGAGGTATCGAACTCTCATCCACTCAAGGCCTGTTTACTAATGCGAAAAATAAAGACACCTAAAATAATGCAGATAGACATCACTGATTCTTTTGGAAGACTCTGGCATGATTGGGCGATGTATGAGAAATTATGGACGAAGAATGGCAGGAAGCTTGCATGGCCCGGTGGGAATCTGTAAATGCTGCTCAAATCTGTATGAGCCAATTGAACTTATTTTATGCAAAGGTAAACTCCAATATATATGAGTCGCCTAAATTGATATGGAGGACTCCACAAAGACTATCTGAAAGTGTGGCAAAGATTCCTCCACCTTGCGAAGAGGCGATCAATTTCCTTAATAGTTTTATTTAGATTGATCAGGGGGATTTTATCCAATTCTTTATTAATATAGATACCCAGATATTTAAACTCACTGCTGGTGGGTCCCTCCCACTGATCAATGTTCCAACACATCACCTCTGTTTTGGAGGAGTTGGCTAAATAACCAGAGATTGTACCGAATTCCTCCAAAAGAGTTTCAACCCGTGGAATAGTCGCTCCTGGGTTGCTAGTATATAATGTTAAATAATCAGCTTATAGAGCTAATTTACATTGATAATTCTGAGATTTAAAAGGGTATATGATTTCATCCAATCTAATGGCTTGTGCCAATGGCTCTATGTAAATCTTGAACAGAGGTGAAATGGGGCACCCCTGTCTTGTTCCCCTGTGGATGTTAAAACTAGAGGTAAGCATACCGTTTAACAGAATCTTTGCTGAGGCTCCCTGATAGCATTTCCTCCGAGTAGCAATGAATATGGGGCCAAAGCTCATTGCCCCTAATACCTCCCAAAGATACACCCAGCAGACTCTGTCAAAAGTATTGGCTGCATCCAAGGCAACTACTGCCAAGGGATCTGATCTTACCATGGCCAGGTCAATGTTGCCTATCAGCAATTGTATCTGCACTTTGATGTGTCTCCCGGTTACGAAGCCCTTCTGATCAATGTTAACCAGATCAGGAACCAGCTTAGCCAGTCTCTCTACCAAAATACCCATAAAGATCTTATAATCGGCATTCAGCAGAGAGATCGGGCGGTATGAATCCGCTTTAAGTGGATCTTTACCGGATTTTAATATCAATACAATAGTTGCTTCCTTCCAGGAGCTTGAGACCTGGCCCGTTGGACTATATGCTGATTTAAACAAGGTGCGCAGTGCCGGGGTCAATTCCTCTGATAGGAGTTTGTAAACTTCATTTGGCAGAGCATTGAGTCCAGTTGCTTTATTGTTTTTAGATTTCTTAATTCGGGCTTTAATCTCTTCTAATGTAATAGGAGCATCTAGGAGGTTTCGTCTAGCTTCAGTTAAGGTCGGTAGTGATTTACTCCTCAACCAGGTTTGTATTTGTCCTTGAGAAGGAGCTGAGTTCTTTCCTTGACAATCTACAAGAAGGTTAACCTGGTGAAGATGGATATTCTTCCAAAGCTGACTTATATGTTCAATGCAGTCCCTTTGGCTCTTCCCAAACCATGTATTAGCAAGATCCAAAGCAAGATTGGGAGTTTCATTTGGGGTGATAAAGGAGTACGGTTATCATGGAAGAAACTGAGGTGCAGACTAACTAAAGGGGGGGTTGGCCCTTCCAGACATTAACTGGTACTCAGTTGCATTCCAATTTAAAGCTATTCGGATGCTACTTTCTAAACCAGCAGAGACATCATGGGGAAGATTGCTGGGCGAGATGGCAATGATCGAGGGCAGAGGCGGGGCTGAAGGTTTTCTATATAAGTTTGGGGCCCGAGGTTCTTTAAACGAGTGAGTCTGAAGGTCTTTAAGGCCACCCTGGAAACCTGGTATAAAGTGAAAACTAGATGGGAAATTGGTTCCTATTCAGATTTCACCCCTTTATGGGACTCCCCTGGGACACCACTTTGATTCAAGATTGTTTGGCTGGACCTATTAGGAGAGCAGGCATATCCATCTGGTCTGACTTGGTGGACGAAAACAGAATCCATCCGTGGGAGTTATTAGGAGCCAAGATAGTTTCTGGTATTTCTAAGTTTAAGTATTTACAACTTAAATCTTGGTTTGATGCTGAAAATGGGGGCATAAGAGGAGATTGGGATATAGAGATCCTTTTTAGGTCTCGCCTAGACGAAAGCAAAAGCGAAGCTTTTGCTGTCTATGCGAGACAACTTATGTTGCCACTTTTCTGGGAATGGTGTGGACATCAGACTGTGACGAGCCTGTCCTCCTGGAGATTGCAGCTCGTGAGCGCGCACGTCGCGTCGCCCTGCCTGCTATTCGCATTCACACAAAGACTCCCGCATGCATGCGCACATACACACACTGCATACACACACACACGCACCCCCCTTTAACAGACACACGCGCAGACAGACACACGCACGCACAGACACACTACAACAGACACACGCGCACACCCCACCCCCACTCACCCCTCCTCCTCCGCAACACACTCACCTGTTCTGGCGGTGCTCGGCGTGCCTCTCGGGCGGCGGTTGCGCTTTGCGGGGCACTCTCACCACATGAGAGCCCCGCCTTCTTCATGCGCCCGGCCGCTCTTCACCCGGTCCCCCATCTCGGGACCGGGACTCGATCAGGAGCCCTCGGGGCTCCTCGGACAGTCTCTTCTCTCTCGCGCCGCGATGGGGGCGGGACTTGCGATTGGCCGGCTGCCCAACCGCTTCCGGGTCGTCGCAGGCAGCGCGGCGGCCCGGCGGCAACTTGTTGTAATAGCAATGGTCTGAGAAGGACAGTGGCACATTTGTGTATGTTTTACTTCAAGGTGGTCGGTTCCGGAGGCACAGTAGCCTTGTAGCAGCATGACCATTAGGAATTACACTCATTCTTGTTTTTTCTTAAAATTCATTTTTCCCAGCCCGGCCACGCGGCCAATGCTTGTTTTGTAAATTTATGCACTCAGGCACCGCTTTCCCTCCCACAGCACCTAAACACCGCATCCATGCTTGGGGCCGCAGAGAGGAATTCCCTCCCACCTCTCCCCCGCTGCTTCCTGCATCATTTCCCACAAGCCGACCGTAACAGATTCCTAGCCCGCCACTAACCGATGTTCCGGAGCGGAAGCGCTGCAGAGCTCTAGGCGCTATGCACCCGTTGGCACTTGCAAACTCTGAGCTAGACAATGTACCAGAAGTGGTTTTCTTGGCGCTTACTTGGCAACCCATGTAAAACATGCGTGTCTTTTGTGCTATTACTAGCGAGGAGTGAACTGAAGGGTTCTTAACAGGTCGGGTCGGTGCTCTCAGCTGTGCCAGCCTTTCATATAGGCAGTGTGTGGCCTTATACAGCGCCCGTGCTCCCGGAGACTGGCAGCACTGCCACGGCTCAGTATCCTGCTCCGCAAGCTCCAAGCACACACGCATCCATGCTTGGGGTCGGAAGAAGGAATTCCCTCCCACCTCTCCCCGCTGCTTCCTGCATCATTTCCCACAAGCCGACCTTAACAGATTCTTAACTGAACTGTACCAGCTGTGCTGACGACCCTGGCACCCTGTGACCCTCTGCATCTCAGCGGCAGTGTAAAGCCTTGTTGGTTCTAGTGTGTGCTAAGACTGCAAGATGTCTATTTCGAGGCTCTATCCTGCGTCAGATGCATTACCAAAACACAGCAATATAACTCCCGATGCATTTAATTACTGGTTTGTAATTGCAATTAAAGTTTACAGAGCTGTGAGAGACAATAGGTATTGAGCACAGCCAGCAATAATGCTACCTACAACCCCTGCACCGGGTTCAGCTATTATTCCCATGGAATGTGAATCCTGCTAAGAGGAAAGAAATCACCCGACAGCAGAGCGGCGTCACTTTGCTCTGTTAAGAGGCAATGCTGGCTGACTGCTTCCGACAGGCACGAGCATCAGTTCGAGCTGTCGGCTTTAATCACTTCCTCGGATCCTGAGGGGCAGAGAGAGCAGAGTGCAGAGCAAGTTAACACGCTTACTCTTATTAACTCTGTCGTTTGCACTGTAATGTGCTCCTAGAAATACGCTTGTCAGATGAACAAGGTCTATTTTATTAAATACAGCATTCTGTGGCTACAGGTCGGTGATGTGAAACCGATGTGTGATGTCTCTGAGCACAAGATGTGGAATGCTGCATCTCAAACCCAGCCTGTGCAGTGAATCTGCCCATCAGACTAACTGGGGGAGTGACCCCAAGAACAACCAGCATTTGCAATGCAATAGGTCTCTCATTTAGGAGACTTTGAGCTATTGGCAATGTAAATGACAATGCCTTTTATTTGTTTTAAAAACCTATATAAAAGGCATTGCCATTTACAATGCCAATAGCTCAAACTCTCCTAAATGCGAGACCTATTGCATTGCAAATGCTTGTTCAATCAGTCCAGCCAATGACGAAAGAAATCTCCATCTGGGATAAGATGTTTTTAGACGCAGAAGACATAGATATTCCATCACAATCAATGGTCTGGAACCAATCCCCCTTTGAGCCCACCATAGTAGATCTTTTAGAACCATCTCTAAAATTATTTTATAAATTCATCAAACCAGCTAGCTTAAAGAAAAATCACTTTTTTGTCACCAACCACCTTTACTATACGCCTGCCAGAATCATTAAGTTCGCCCCATTGTCTACTCCAAAATGCCCTAGGTGTATGACATCTAATGCCAATGATATCCACATCTTTTGTCCAGGGAGAAGGGTATTTTGCATGGAAGTTAATAATGGATCCAAAATTACTGCTATTACACATAACTGTAGATGTTTGTAAACATACATATAAAAGGGTGCTTTTAAGAATCAGTTTACTGACTATTGAAAGAGATATTACCAAAAATTGCAAAATCCCCCTTCTTTGAAGTATGGAGGAAGGATCTCAACCACTTGATGACCCTAGAAATACATGTATATAGATAACGATAATGTCCTCAAAGACTCTTTAAAATGTAGTTAGAAGGGTGCCACTATAGGGCCATTTTCTTGGACATGAAGAAAGGCCTCACTTTTGACCTTGCTGGAGTCACTGTTTATACATGTGGGGGTTTTGCATAATAACCTTGTCAGTAAGATAAATGACAGTTTCTTTAATGTCATGCTGTTGTCACTGTAGCTCCGGTCTCATATATGTTTTTTATTACTGAAATGCCAATAAATTGTGTTACAAAAACAAATCCATTGTATATTAATGATACTAAACAATACATCATACCTCCTTTGTCAACAACACTCAGTGACTGAAAGCATGCCTGAGGCCAATTCCAAATGAAATGGCAAGCATCCACTTAAAACTCTACCCAGCAAACCCTGAATTTCTACTGCTCACTATTAGCTCCAAACATCCACTGGTTCAAGCCTAGCTACCCAAAATGAAAATTATTTGGATTCGCCCTAACAGAACCTTCCAATCGAAGAATACAGTGATAAGAAACCCAAAAGAGCATGGTATTATCTAGCTCGTAAAAAACAAAATGGTGAAGCCCTACCTAATGGACGCCAGCTTCAAATCAATGGTACAGCTCTTTGCCATATCTCATGGATGACTTCCCTGAATTTACCTTGACCCCGATAAAAGATGCCCTGTTAGTCTTCTCAAGGGCTAGAAAATGTGTCACTGTATTGTTCCAACACTGTAGAACTCACATGGCTACTCCACTTGGGCTGCACAATCTTCAAGCCCAGCTGTTTCGCTTAAAAAGCAGGCAGGAAAACGTTTCTGCATATCTGGTCGAGAAGAACAAACTTTACTTACCTGTAAACTGTGGTTCTCCAGTATTGGTGTCTTTCATAGATTCACATGCTTGAATATTCCCCCTTCGTCGAAGTTGGAGTCCCACTGTACATAAAATAGCAATATAACAATAACCTAACCATAGTATAGGTAAGAAAAAACCATAGAGTAGTATTGAAAACATAGAGCTTAATGGATAGAAGGACTTGTCATTTTAATAACATATCCAGGTCATTGTAAGTAGTCCAAACTCCAGCCAATCAGGTGTCCACACCCTCTAGAATGTTCTCAGAGGCTCAGGGCCTCAAATTTTTGTAGCACAAGGGTGACGGAGTCAAAAGGAGAGGAGAGCCTCTGAGGGGAGGAGGGTGGGTCGCATGTGAATCTAAGAAAGGCACGAATAGTGGAGAACCACAGTTTACAGGTAAGTAACTTTTGTTCTTCTCCGGTATTGGGGTGTCTTTCATAGATTCACATGCTTGAATAAGAGTAGTTAGCAGTGATACCAAAATTATGAAAGGTAAACTATATATCTATATAATCGTAAAAACTGAGTACGCTAAACACAAATGTAGCATAGAAAAAACAGTAACTTGTTAACAGAAGGAGGGAAGCAACAGAGTCTCACCTTATTTAAAGAGATTATGTAGGACCACTTGCCCCACGGCTGTATCAGCGTTGTCCGCAGCTTCCAGACAGTAGTGTTTTGCAAAGGTGTGTCTGTTGGACCATGTTGCAGCTCTGCAGATGTGCTGAAGAGGTACACCAGCAAACAGCGCAGTAGAAGATGAAACAGATCTGGTAGAATGCGCTCGAACAGTTGCAACAAGTGGTCTCCAAGCTTGCTGATGGCAAAAGGCAATGGCAGAAGATATCCAGCGTGCAATCGTTTGTTTTGTAACCGGATGCCCCATACGCATCCATCCGTAGGCTACAAAAAGTTGATCAGTCTTACGGATAGCAGCTGTTTTTTGAAGATAAAATTTTAGACATCTCTTAACATCTAAAGAATGAAGTGTCCTTTCCTCTGCTGTTTGAGAATTGGGGGAAAAGTCTTCAAAATGACCGGCTCGTTAAGGTGGAAGTCAGATGGTACTTTGAGGCTAAAGGCCGGATTTTTGCGGAGCACAACAGAATCCTTGTTGAATTGAAGAAAAGGCTGTTTTGCGGTAAACGCCTGAATGTCACTGAATCTACGAGACAAAGTGAGAGCCAACAGCAGCGCAGTTTTCCAAGAAATTAATTTGAGATTGACTATATGGATAGGCTCAAATGGTGCTTTCATGAGTTGAGCCAATACAATGTTTAAATGCCAAGGAGGCGGCGGACGACGAATTGGAGGAAACATCCGAAAAAGGCCCTTGAAGAACTGCTGAATTACTCTGGAGGAGTAAAGAGAGGTGGAGCCATCCTGACGAAACCTTGAAATTGCTGCCAGAAAAACTTTAAGGGTAGAATGGGAAAGGCCTGATTTTGCTAGATGTAAAAAGAAAGGCAAAAGTTGGTCTGGTGGAGAATGCACAGGGTGTGCGTTAGCTGTTTCACACCAAAGACAGAACCGCTTCCATTTGAGTTTGTAGGTTTTTACAGTGGAGGCTGCCCTAGCCTTAGCAAGAACTTCCCTGCAGTCTGAAGGAATGTTTAATGAGGCAAACTCATTGTGCTCAGGTTCCAGGCCGCTAATCGAAGAGATGCCTGATCGGGATGGCACCGGAAGTGGGCGGAGTGGGCGGAGCACAATCGGGTCGCACTGCGATAGGAGGAGTTCCGTAAACCATATCTGTTGAGGCTACCTGGGAGCTAGGCTACCTCCTCATTTTCCACAGCACCCTGGGGACCAGAGGAAACGGCGGAAAAGCGTAAGAATATATTTTTGACCAGTTCATCAAAAAAGCATTCCCGCACGACTCTGGTTCGGGAAGCCAACTGGCGTCAAATGGGCATTTGTGGTTCAGATTGGTTGCGAACAGATCCAGATTCGGGGGACCCCAGAGTCGACAAATGTGATCCAGTGTGGGTAGATGTAATTCCCACTCGTGGATGGATGAGGTTGACCTGCTAGGATGTTGGATGTTCCCTGAATATACACTGCCGTCAGAGTGATCTGATGTTGGATCACCCAATCCCAGATTTGTTGCGCCTGAAGGGATAGCAACGTGGACCGTGTGCCCCCCTGTTTGTTTATATAGTGCATGCATGTTGTGTTGTCCGTTCGGATCAACACCGAAGCTCCCTGAATGATGGCGCGAAAAGCCTTTAGCGCCAGAAATATGGCCAATAACTCCAGAAGGTTGATGTGCCAGGTCCTTTGGCGGGAATCCCATCTTCCTTTGACTGTGAGGCCCTGAAAGTGCGCACCCCACCCTTCGAGGGATGCATCTGTTGTGAGTGTGAAATTTGGGATATCCACCAGAAATGGACGCCTGCTAATATGTTTGGTTCTAGGGTCCACCATAATAGAGCTGTTTTCATTTGGGATGTGACTTTGACCACATCGTTGAATAATCCAGAAATTTAAGTCCATTGCTTGTCGATTTCCTCCTGAATGGGTCTTATTTTCAGGCGGCAGTGAGGGACTAGGGGAATGCCCGAGGTCAACATCCCTAGCAAAGACTTCAACTGCCGAACAGAAATGAATCTTCTTGATCGGAGGGAGGTCACCAAGGTGCAAAGTCGTTGACGCCATTTGAGGGACACAAAGGCTTTTGCCAGATTATGGCCCCCAAGAACGTCCTGAGTTGAGCGGGAACAAAATGGGACTTTTCCAGGTTGAACGTAAGGCCTAGAGACTGGAAGAGGGAACTGCAGATCCGAGTGTATTGAGACGCCAGTTCTAACGATTGTGCCTTGAGCAGGCAGTCTAGATAAGTAAAAATGTGTATGCCTTGTAGACGAAGATACACTGCCACCGGTGCCAGGACCTTGGTAAACACTCGGGGCGCAGAATGGAGGCCAAATGGAAACACCTTGAATTGGAAATCTCTCCCAGCCACTTGAATCGGAGGAATTTTCTGTGTCTGGGAAGAATTGGGATATGAGAATAGGCGTCTTGAAGTTTCAGTGTGGTCATGTATTCATTCTGGAATAGTAATGGAAGCACCTCCTGGATGGACAACATTCGAAATGTCTGTTTTTTGAGGTATTTGTTCAGGGGGCGGAAGTCCAGAATGGGACGCAATTCTCCCGACTTTTTCTGTATAAGGTAGAACCTTGAATAAAAACCTCTGCCCCTTTGTAGTTTTGGAACCACATCGATCGCGCCCTTTCTCAACAAGATTGCGAGTTGACCCTAAAGTTCCTTCAGATGAGCAGGCGTAGGGCCTCTGGGCGGAGAATTGGAAATGATTTTTACAAACTCTAAAGCGTACCCCCTGTGCACAATATCCAGAACCCATCGATCCGTTGTAATTTCTGACCATCTGGAGTAGAATCGGGATTTTCGACCTCCAACCTTTGTGTGTGTGTGTGGGCGATATGGAGGGTGGTAAATGGAACAAGTCCTTGTTTTTTGGATGAATCTCTGTCTCTGTAAGAGGATTTGAAAAAGAGTTGTATTGCTGGTATTGGTTGGAACCTCCCCGAAAGGAAGAGGAGGAGCCATGACCCCTAGCACCCTGAAAGGGCTTTTCTTGAACTGAAGAGTTCCCAGAGCTCGAGCAGTTTCTGTGTCCTTTTTGATCATCTGAAGGGCATCATCAAAAAGTTGACCAAACAGTGATTCACCGTCATAAGGTATGTCCAACATTCTCGTCTGCACCTCCTGACTGAAAGAAGTGGCTTTTAACCAGCCCTGCCGCCGGAGGACTGCCGCTCCTGCCAGTTGACGAAAGCCAGTGGAAGAGACATCCACAGCACAATCAATAATTTCTGAGGAAATCCTTTTCCCTTCTTGAAGAATTCTCAGCGTTTCTGCCTTAGAAGGTTCTGGAATCAAGTCAATGAGGGGAGCAATGTCCGACCACATTTGTCGATCATAACGGCCAAGGATAGCCAACGAATTGGCCGCTCAGACTGTAGTTGCCACCATAGTGGAGAACTTTTTTGCCAATAGCATCAAGGTGTCGTCCCTCCCGGTCCGGAGGAGTTGAGAGTGGGGACGAAGGATTTTGGGCACAACGTTGTACTGCCTGAGTAATAATGGAATCCGGCTTCGGCTGTGCAATAAGATAAGCTGGTGAATTCGCTGGAGCATTGTATTTCTTATCCAGTCATGGCAAGACCGCTGGAATGGAATTAGGGTTCTGCATCAGCTTGAGACCCTCATGCCAAATAAAGTCTATTACAGGAATAGCGCAAACTTGTTTCTGTGGCTGATCCTTGAAGTCATACAAGAAACAATCCTCGTCTCTAGTTGCCATAGGGAGGTGAAATCTTTTTGCTGCCCTTTCCATCAGGACATGAAATCCGCCGATATCCACCGGTGGCGAATCGAGGAGCTGGAGCGGTGAAAGACTGTGTTTGAATTTGATAATTGTCCCATTCCGTGAGGAGGGATCTATCATCCAGCTCACCCTCTTCTCTGTCATCATCCTCATCATCCATGACCTGTGGAGTGTCCTGACATTGGAACTGTGGCGCCGATGTAGAACGTGTTGGAAGTGGCTCCACAATGGGCAGAGGTGGAAGAGGTGCTTGCGGTTCAGTAGAGGTCTGGTCTGAGGTTGGAAAACAACGGTAATAGTCATCCAGCATCAATTGAAGATTGGAAATAATGGACATGGGCAATTGTGCTATGGGAAGCTCTGGCGCTAGTTGGCCGGCCTGATCAGAATAATCTTCATAGTCCTGATCATCATAAAAATCTTGACATTTAATTAAAAGTTTGGAGGGACTGCGAGCAGCCTGAAATCTGTCATCCTCCTCTGAATCACCCTCACCAGCGTCATATGAAAACCGCTCTGCTGGGAGATGAGGAGTCGATTGGATTGGCATTAAAGTGTCCAAGGAAGGCTGTCTGCGTTGAAGGAGAGAACATGTTGACTTCAGTGGAACCGAATCCATGGATGCAGCCGTCGACGGTGACCGCGTCGACGAGAGATGTTGCCGCTGAGCCACCGTCAATGAAGCCATCGTCGACGAGAGATGTTGCCGCTGAGCCACTGTCGACGAAGATGAACCTTTCATCGACGAAGAGGTGCACGTCGACTAATGTTTGTTCTGCTTAGCAGACGCCGTCGATGAAGTCAAAGGCACCGTAGACGACATGGGCCTCACCTGCATTGCCACTAATGTCGACGGCGATTGTCGCTGACAACAGGATCATGTCCGGCATCATAGATGAAGAAGTGGAAGTAGTCGTTGTAGAAGCGACGACTGAAGTCCTCGTCGACGGCAAGAGCGACAACGTGCTCGCCGGCGAGACAGCCAGTCTTTTAGGCAACAACTTGTCCGATAGTCTTGGACGCCTGAGAGTCAGATCTCGGGGCATAAAGGGTGAAGATAGACTCTAAGGAGCTGGAAGCACCCCTTTTTAAGATGAAGGAAGGTCTGCAGACTTCACATGATTTTTCTTCACCACCTTAACTTTAGAAGAGACCTTTTCCGACTCACTGGCTCTCTTCAAAGATGAAGCAGTCCGGACAGAGGACACACTTTCCGCATCAAACAGGGGTTTATCCATAGTCTTCAACTTCTGTAGCCATAGAAGGAGACGCCCCTCTCTGTCCTTTAAGGTCTTTTGTGAGAAGTCCTACAAATTTTACAGTCCTTTATCTGGTGTTCAGGATAGAGGCAATAGATGCACTTTTTATAAGGGTCCTCTTAATGAAGATACTGTTTTCCACATGTTCCAAAGGGTCTGAAGAGGGACTTCTTAGTAGACATGTTGACAAAAATACTTCTTTTGGAAGAAAATTTAGAGAAAACTGAGCAGAGCTCAGGGAGACTCCCTTCACTTGACATGCGGTAGAAAATCTGAGGGCCTGAGCCTCTGAGGAGAACATTCTAGAGGGTGTTGACGCCTGATTGGCTGGAGTTTGGACTACTTACAATGACCTGGATATGTTAATAAAGTGACAAGTCCTTCTATCCTTTGAGCTCAATGTTTTCAATACTACTGTTTTTTTCTTACCTATACTATGGTTAGGTTATTGTTATATTGCTATGTTATGTACCCTGGGACTCCCACTTCGTCGACGGGGAATATTCAAGCATGTGAATCTATGAAAGACACCCCAATACTGGAGAAACTCGCCATCTTGTCTGAACGAACCAAGATCTCTCCAGACTGCAGACATGGATATGCTAAAGGGAAAATATTAGAAGGCACTCTTGTAGTACTGCTCTTACCCTTCCGCAATTTAGTAGAAACTGAAGTTACTCCAGTATTGAAACTTTTATTGATTCACATGCTTGAATCATTTCTCTTCATTAAGATGCGAGGCCCCCGTATCATACAATAGGAATGCAGTGTTAAAGGTAGAGCATGAAGGCCCTAGGCCCTTCAATTTTGCAATCTATTTTAGACTATTTAAAAAAGAAACCAAACTTAGACTTCAGTCAATCAGGCTGATTTGCTCTCTAGAACACTCGAGATAGAAGTTCCAGTCGCTCATATTTTCTACCGCACACCGTGCTGGTAAGTCTCCATTGAGCTCTGCTCCGTTATTTGCTGCTTGGATACTTTCAAGGAATAATTCCAATATCTTGGTGTTGTGGAAGTAGATACCTTTTACCCCAGATTCTTTCCTCCAAGAAATATGACTTATTCTTCATTTTAAACATCTTGTCAGACAAGGAGAAGTCTCTTCAGGTCCTGCAATACCTGGGGTAAAAAGAAACTTCACTCTGAAGACTCACCAAGACTGCATTTATTGCCTCTATCTCGATCATTCTGCCAAGGACTGTAATGTATATCATACCTTTTCAACCAAAACTTTGAAGGATAGAGAAGGTAGGCTGTTGATCTGGCTTCAAAAGCACAAGACCAGAAAAGAGTCAGTTTTGACTCTGATATTAAGGACTCCTCTTCGTCCCCTAGAAGGAAAGATCGGCCCATTTACGATCCTCCTCTGAGCAGCCTAAAAAAAAACCAAAAAAGACCACTCATGGGTCTTACAAAGGCTGCAATCCTTCAGCAATTCCGATATTCCTCCTACACATCTACCTCCAAACAGTTTAATCTGCAATATTCCCAGAAACAACCTCCTCAAGTGGCCTACAACAGACCTACGCCTAGAGGAAGTGCAACAATTTAGAGAAAGGACGCTGGTCTCCAGGGACCAGTCACAGGCTCCACCTACTCATATTTCCTCATTATTCAGACTAGGAGGAAGAATATCCCAGTTCATCCAACACTGTCAAGAAAGAACATCGGACCAATAGGTCTTAGACCTTGTTCAATTGAACCATACTCTAGAAATTAATTCAGAACCCACCAACAAACCCACTGCACGCCTCCATTCCAAATCTCTGCGGCTACTCAAATTGGAGGTCAAGACCATGCAACGTAATAGAGTTTAATTTCCCTCTGTGACAACAAGGAAAGGTTTCCTTTACCTTTTCTTTCTTATTTGCGAAAAGTGGAAGGAATAGCAGCCTATCGTCTACCACAGGGATCTCAACACATCTAAAAAAAAAATCATTTTGTATGGTAAACTTTCAAGATATTCTGCTACGTCTAAAGTACGGAGATTACATGTTTTCTATCGACCTGCAGGGTCCATATTCTCATTTCCCATCCATCGTTCCCACAGGAGATTCCTAAGGTTCAAAATAGCCAACAGCGACTAACAGTTCAGGGTTCTTACTTGTGGTCTGAAGTCCGCCCCCGGGATATTTAGGAAGTGTCTGGCACCTGTAGCAGCCTTCTTAATTAAACAAAAATACCAGGTGTTCCCATATATAAACAACACAGAAAGAGAAGACCAGGTCTGAAAGTGGTGTGCTGTCCTGAAGGGTGGACGCGGATCACACAGACACATGTATAAAAAAGTGTGTTGAGTCTCACTGGGCTAAAAGATTCCCATCAGACCACCCTCGTGGCGGCATATCATCATATGGGACTAGGCAGTCGCTCCATGCACCGCCCATACCATCGGATGACGGTGCAAAAATAGAAGGCGGCGCATTTAGCCACAGTCATGCCCAAAGTATACTACAAAAAGGGAAAAGAAAGTGCAGTGCTAAAGAAGTGCTTACTAAAATTGACTACCTAGACTAAAAGAGATGCTTATAGAAATTAGTGTAGGTGTCAAGATTAAGAACACGCCTAGTAGTAGGAAAATGAGACTACATTATGGCGTTGTGCAGAGTGGTCAACTAGTTTCAGCTAAATGGAGTATTACTCCAGCTTTCATCAGGACCTTAAAGATGATAGGCTACTGCAACACGGTGTGAAAGGTATACAAATATATAGGAACATTTGTTACATCAATATTGTGAAATGTACTTGAGGAAGACTAGTTTCTCCTCGGAGCTTGGAACCCCAATGTCCACTGAAGACAGGGAAGGAATCTTCTGCCTGTCAAGAAAACAAAAAATACCATGTATTCATTTAAACACACGTGTCCACATACCCCACAGACACCATCAAGACAAAACACACCTGCGGGAACAATTTACGTTCCGCATAACAAATAAGCATATTATCTTCATCACAAAGAGGCATTTCCTCCTAGTGATACTCACCCAGCTTTGTGTGGGTGAAAGCCTCACCTCGCCCGGCGACCGCTCGGGAAATTGAGGCCCCGCTCTAATGTGTAGAAAAAAGGGACACAGTTAGCGCACAATTCATCTGTGTCCAGCGCAATCGCTATACACAAATAACCCAATGGATGTGTGGTAGACTCCTAATTGTCCTGCCATAGATTAACCCCGCCACTGAGCCAGCCCAGATTGTTTTGAGGTGGATCAATCCCCCTGGGAAAAGGAACTAAGGTAGTAACAATGACTTTGGCGGCCATATGTTAACCCATAACTGATGCTATGGATAGCACTACAAAATACTGTGAAATGTAGCAGCAGAAGAATGCTGCCAAACGGACAAGAAGAGAGACCCAAGTTTAAAGGTATTGCCCTGAATAGTACTGCAAGTGCCGTGATAGGTAGCAGCAAAGGAAAGCAGCCAACCGGGAAACTCCCTAGTCAAAAAAAGCATTACCACAGATATTGTGGAAACTAATAACTACCAGCATTGCCTATACACATGATGATACTTAGGAGACAGTCATTACAATCTCTCTAAACTTACCTATCCGTCGGTACCCATCGCTCAAAACCGAGCGGAAGTGGAGGCACCGACGGGTCCACCTCCTGCGTTTAAGAATCGGGATTCCCTGACTGGTCAGCCAATAACGGCATCCACAGTGACCGTTTGCTCACTTGTCAAAAATATCTCTAAGTGGCTCTAGGTGAGAGAAAGCTCGCCCGCATTAACAGGAAGCGAGCACGGGGAAGTCAAATCTCACAAGCCTAGCACTGATCCCAGAGCGCATGCGCAGGAGTGCTCGGACCTGGAATTCAGGAAGCACTTTACCCTCGCGCATGCGCCGGGCTGTTTTGGAACGCAAAAAAATATATTGTGCATCAGGTCTCTGTAGCACGATATTGCTCAAAGTCCTCGGCGGCGCCTATGCTGAATGTAGGCGCTAGATGAACCCCCTTGCAGTGGTCAAACATGAGTGGATCGTCACAGTTATCACACAACACGGAAAAGAATCGCCCATATACACATAAACAGTATCAGATTGATATACTGCAAACAGAGTGCTTTGAACAATATATGTGGTATAAGCAACAAGCTGAGAGTAACAGCGCTTAGCAGTTTGTGGTTGAGGCAAGAGATACAGTACTCAGTTCGTCTGAAAGGTACTCTTAATTCAAGAAGGCTGCATAGGTACAATAACCTAGCATCATAAGGAACCGCGGCACTGGAACGAGTATAATCCAAGTGTCCGGTCAAAGAAAGTCAAACATAGGGGTCAGACAAAAAAGAAGGGTCAGACAAAAAAAAAGGGTCAGAAAAAAAAGGTGGGGGGGCAGGCAGGCAAACGGAGTCATACACACTTAGATTGGGTGAGCTTAATGATGTAGACCACAAATGAGTTTACATCTTTGGAAATATAGACCCGCAACAAGAAGTTGCTCTAAGTACTGAAAAAACAGATGTGCAGAGGGTCAAAAGGGGAAATAATTTACCGACCTGTCAACTCATGCCCCTGTACTCAAGATAAACAACACAGAAAGAGAAGACCAGGTCTGAAAGTGGTGTGCTATCCTGAAGGGTGGACGCGGATCACACGGACACATGTGTAAAAAAGTGTGTTGAGTCTCACTGGGCTAAAAATATATAGGCTACTGGTTCATTAAAACGCATTCCAGTCGCGCAGCAAAGAAATCAACAAATGCTTACATAGCCCTGTTCAACGCACTAGGTCTCACTCTGATTTTGAAAAAGTCAATCCCACAACCATCAAGAGCTATAACCTTTTTGGTAACAATACTAGATACTATAAGCAACAAATCCTGCCCTACGTCTCAAAGGAAAAGTAAGGTTAATATAATTGACACAGTATATTCAGGAAAAAAAAGTCCCTTTCAGTTTGCCTCTACAAGTCATTATTAGGGATGATGTCATCATACATTCTTCTAGTTCCGTTCTGCCAGTTAAAGATGTGACCCCTACAGGAAGAACTATACCTCCAATGTGTACAAACAGCAGGTTTGTTCAACAATGTCATCAAAGTCACTCCAGCCAGGATTAAAGCCCTATCTTGGTGGACACTGCAGATACACCTCCCAGTCGGCCTTTGATTCCTCGCTCAAGCCTCTCTGTTGGTCATTACCACCAACGCTTCCTTAGAGGGATGGGGAGCATACCTTTTAAACCTCCAAATCAGCGGCAAATGGCTGAAGCCTCATTCGCATCAATCTGCTCAAGCTCAAGGGAGTAGATCTGGCCTTCCAAGCTTTCCTCACCAAGATGAACAACTCTGAGGTTCTGATACGAACGGACAATACAACAACGATGCACCTCATAAACAAGATCACTTCTCTTGTCTCAAGATTCACAAGGTATCTGGAATTGGGCCTTTCAAAATAAATTAAATGCGTAAGTGAGCGGAGCATGTCCCTGGAAAGCTAAACAAGATAACAAACACTCTCTGCAGACTGAGGTCATCTTTCCACGAGTGGAAACTGGATCAGGAGACAATCAACCACATATTATCACAGTGGGGAAATCCCAAACTCGAACTCTTTGCGAACCCTCAGCAAGCTGGCATCACCATCCGGGATCATGGGGGAATGCATTTTCATGCTTTGCCTTAGACAGAGAAGTACATTCCTCTCTCACGCTTTTAAACGCACATGCCACACGTTGTGTTCCAAGTAAGACTATTTTACTCTGTGCTGTGAAGAAATGAAAACATCCCACTCTGAAGCTCAAAGAAGGAACAAAATGAAATCATGCAAGAGCACAAAATTGTACATTCATAATGAAGTCATAGAAAACACATGGAGTCAACGGTCAACACATGATCTCCCAATGTATATAAGGCATATAGCACTACTCCTCTCTGAAAATAGCCAGTGCCCTTGTGTCTTTGCACTGTGAAACCCCTTTTGATATAATTGTTAATATACCTCTTTACGTCCACCATTATGTTCATAAATTCTATTTATTCTGTGGCTGAAGAGATTATCCGCTAGCTCTTGATGTGACCCTTTGAGGTGATCCAGGTTAATTAGTTTCCCTACTAGCATCCTTTCCTCCGAGAAAATGACCCAAATTAGTTGAGCTACTCTTGATATCTAATGTTTTTCGACCTTTAATTGAATCAGTTGGCGGTCTTTGAACGTAATTCTGTTCACTAATATTTTGATATTTGTCATGTAGCATTGCTAGCAGTGCTAAATTACTTATCTGTTCCCACTACATATACCGTTTTTAATGCAGGCCAATAAGTTCTACACTTAAACCATGCAGCATGACATTGTGCACTGCTTTTAGGGGTAATAGCCTGAAATGCATGTGGATATAACCTAGGAATTCAGGCAGAGTTCTCTTTGGAACATGCCTTGACTGATTTGCCTATGGTTAGCCCCCTTCTGTTGTAATGTTAGTAGAATTTTGTAGAGTGCTTGTACACCCACCAGTTTGCTTGGCCAAGAGGATTGTTAGCAGAAAAGCAGCAGCGGTCCTACTTTTGATCTAGTGGTTGAATAAGAAAGTCGTCCGAGTTTTTCATGAACATGGGTAGAAGACCATCTTACACAGATCTCTTGGGAGGGAGTGTTATGGCCTCCCGCTGCTTCTCTCCTGTAAAGAGGAAGTTTCAGAGACGAGGAGTGCAAAATCTTGGTTGGGTTGTGTCTAAGAAGATGCAAAATAAGAACTGTTCAAGACAACCCATTTATAGAATGGTAAATCAGGCCTTTAGAGAAATTCTAGCAGGGATAGGTAGCCAATGAAGCTGTTTAAAGGTGAGAGATGCTCCAGTAAATCTATGGGTCACCATCCATGATGTGTGGTTCTAAAGAATGTGAAGGTAGTTTAGAGGAGGCTTGCTAAGACCATGGTAGAGTGCAATACAGTAATCAAAACTCGAGCAGACACTGGTTGACTAGCATATCAAGAACAGGATAAGGTAGGTTTGAAATGTGTCTGGTAACTGCAGGATGAGCCTACAGTAGAAATATGTGAATTATTTTTAAATCTAGAGTCAGTCTTAATGCCCAGATGCCCGAAACTTGGGGGCCCAGGGCCTATTCCTGTGGTTATAAAGCGTGTTTCCATAGATGAGCACTACTACTGGCCACCAAACCCTCCAATTTTGCAGCACTGAACTTCAGCCAATATATTGTGGTCGTGAAGTTCTTAGTAATCGGTTGCCCCCTCCGTATCTGGTGCTAAAGTAGTCTCGAAAAACAACCCCACACTAAAGTAGTCCCAGACTATATAGGTTGGTACTTGTGGTTATTTATTATTAGAGACTCAGGGTTTTCCTTCTTAACATCAGTAGATTCCTGCAGGTAGCAATAGGCAGTCAGTATAGGATAAACTCAACGCAGGTGTGGGGCCCTTCACTGTAGACTCCTTGTCTCTCTGCTCCTAGCTTCTTATCGTGGTAGGTGAGCGTGGACCCAAAAGAAAAGAAAACACAGGCTTCTGTTAAGTACTTAAACATAAGAGAGAGGGGAAGTGTACCGTCAACACTCCCTACTGTGTCATGTCTAATGTTGCGGAAAACAATTGGTGACTTCAGTGATGTCCCCGTATACCAGCCCACAGCCCCTGTACAAGCCCCGAGCATGCAGCAGGTTCTTGCCTGCTCCCACGATTCTCCTGGGCCGTGGTGTTGGGAGTGCACTGTTCCCGGGCGTAGTGCTCCTGGAGCTTGCTGGTGTGGGGCACCCGCTCTGCTCCACCGGCGCACACCTCCTTCGCGTCCTCCTCTGCTTTCTCTGGGTCGTGCTCTGCTGCTTGTCCTCCGGTCCGGCTTCGGTGGCGTCCTTCTCCTCCTCCTCTCGCTCAAACAGCTGAACCCCATTCCGCACGCCTGCTGTCCTTTTCAGCCGTCCCGGGTGCAGATTCCGTGTCAGATGCTAGATCGCCAACCCTACTTCCGGTTTCTGTTTTGGCGGCGGCCATGCTGGGTAGGTCGGCGTCGCCCTTGAGGGGTTTACTATCACATTGTCCCCTCTCTGATATCCAGGATGACTCGGGGAACTTATTTTTCCAGGACTGCTCAGCCACTGACCAAGAAGAGCAGCTTGTAATCAGCAGAGGTGTATAACTAAAACCCATGGAGGAGATTAGAGCAACAGAAGACATTCCGTAAATGTTTCCAGAGGGTAAGAGTTTAGAACGATAAGATACGCCTAGTAAGATAGAAAAAGTAGAGGATATGAAATGACTTGGAGCCACTTTCTGGGTACAGTCCACCAAGAGGAAGAGAAAAAAAAAGCATGGCTTCACCTAGAGCTGCCTTCTTCGCTTGTTAGGCAAGAGGCTGTGGTCATCAGTTTCAGACTCCGCTGTTATATTTAACAGAATTAGGGGATTGACACTATCTACTATAACAGTCCGTATGATGTCCTTGCTGTGACTTGGGTCAAAGCCGAACTTCACATCATGGCAGTACATTATCGGCTTCCAAAATAGAGCAATGTTTCTTAGCAACATGCTATTCCAGAATTTTTGCTACTGCAAAAAAGAGAAAACATCAGTTGTTAGTGGGGGCAGGATCCAGATCAGCATTCTTTACAAGTGGTAATTATTGCAGCAATAATGTCTTTAAAGAAAGATTCTGCTTCTGTGGCGTATCTTTGTTCAGGAAATTATTTTAAAATAGGATAGATGGAAGGCGTGGCGAGATCTGCAACTTGGCAGACACATTCCTCTGAGGTTCCTGAATCCATTCCAGCCAGGGCCGATAAGTCCCCTTAAAAATGCAAAGTACTAAGATCTAGATTAAAAAAACTGGATGATGGGGCTTAATCAGTTGATGCACAGGAAGAGCAGAATGGTGGACTGCCTTGACATAATAGCTGAACGTTTATACGTCTTTCCTCCCCGCCAGCCCCCACTCCACTGAATATATCTGTGATTAGGAGAACAGCTGGTTCCAGATATGATCTTGAGGTCTTGGCAACCCTGGAGGTTGCAACATGGACTGCGGTCGGGGACACAGAGCGAGACATGAAGGTGGGATTGGCCCCACTGTCTTCATATAGGGTCTTCTCTAGATGGCAGCAGTGCCAGTGAAGCCTATAACATACCAAGACGAAGTAGGCTGGTGTTGAGTGATGGACATAAGACCCAAGCATCCTGAGCATGGCTCTGGCGGTACAAAGATGCCTAGGTGCTATTTAGTGGCAAAGATGTGCACTGAGGTGATGCAAAACACTTGGAGCTCGAAATGAGAGCAATGGAAATTATCTAGCAGCTGGAAAGACGTAAGAATCATAGAAATTAGGCACAAGTTTCATGTTTAAGAAGTCTGTGGAACCAGCTAAAGCACCGTAGGTGGTTTTGAAGAGCTCCATTATCACTGCATACTGAGGAGGTTTAGAAAAAGAGGGCAACCTCTGAGCTTTACCTGGGGAAGGGCACAAAGCATGAAGATTGTAAACTACTAGCTGATTGCTGTGGGAAGTCTGGTTAATCTTGATAAAATGGGAGTCCCAAATGGAACAATATATAAGAGTCTAAGTTGTGCCGGGACAAATGCCCTCACTAAAGCCAGGGGAAGAAAAGGGACAGAATCTTTGTTTGACCTACCCTCAGAAGAGCCATGCAACCAGCAAAAAATTGATTTTGAAATAATATGAAGGATGAAGAGTAGACCAGAATCGTCAATGTTGTCTTGCATAGAGGAGACCACTGGGATGCATTTTGATGACAAGGAAATGTGCTAAAACCAGGTTATGGTTGCCCCTGCAGGAGCCGCACATTTAAAAAGAAATAGAACCTTACACAGGGGCTTTGGGACGCAAGGGAGCCTGTTTTCTCAACAGATTAAAGCGTTATATTATCTTAATGAAGGAAGGGGTCTCTAAAAAGAGGGCCAAAGGCATTGATTCTTAGTGCAAACCTAAACTACCCACCTCAGAGCTCCAGCTGAAAGAATGGCCAATTTTTACAAAGGATAACACAACAGCTAAAAGAAGGGATGGCATGTGGACGCAACCCATAGCGCATCGCATGTAGCTCTTCCTTGCCCCTCCCCGATGCTTTCTCCCCATCTAAGAGAGAAGCAGCTTTGTGGAATGCCGGGAAATCACCGGCATATGTGATGTACTTCGAGCTGATTATGGACACGTGGTGAGCCACCATAGTCTGGTCCTGTGTGCCACCACTGCTCATTATTAGCAATGGAAAACTGTGGTTTTGGCGTATTTATCCAGTGCCACGTCTGGTCTTTTGTGTGCTGTTCGCCACATGGCTTTAATAAGGAGATGGCTCCCTGCCACCCCTTAAGCTGCTCCTATCCAGAAAACGACATCTTCGGTGGTGAAGTAAGCTGGGCTCAAAGAGGGAAAGGTCTTTTTCAGCGTTTTTATCACAATATTCCCTGGGGGACAAAATAGTGAACCTGAATCTACTTTACGAGACTCAACCCCTTAGATACGTCTTAGATACCAACCTATTAAAAGAAAGAAATTTAGAGTGAAACAGAGTACATAATCATTTCACTCGTAATGTATCACTGACACAAAAATCCATAAAGAGATATCAAACCGATATGAACCATGCATGCAAAGCTGCTTAGAGGGAGCACTGGAGTTAGCAGAGCCATACTGTTGGGGAAACGAGCTCACTTGTCTGGGGGCAGCTTAAGAGACAGTGGGGTAATTTTCCAAGGTAATTTAAGAGCGAAAACTATGGAGATGCCGCAAGAGTCTGTCAGATAAAAGAATAGACTAGGATGCGGAAACAGCCTCTCAACCGATAACACGAAGTGTTTTGCAGAAGTGGAGGCACAAATACCACCCGGATCAGCACCAGACGTCACTGCGATGGTCTATAGGGAAGAGCCCCTGGGAGGATGGGCAAGACTGTGGAAAAAAAGCCACAATGCAAGAAGCTGCGCAAAGGCGCCTTCCCTCCTCTCATTAATAACAAAACCATTACTAAACAAATGGATTCCCAAGACACATCGGGCGCACTGACGAACCACACAACGGCTGAGCTTTTTCCCCTTTTTTTGTTAACAGGGTGAATACACCTAACAATGTCGAAGACTCAGAAGCTGAATTAACTTATTTTTCTAAAAGTACGGTCTAAAGAGGTACATGGAGGGTAGCCCAGGCTAATAGAGATTTAAGGACTAGCAACAACCCTTAGGTGGCAACTGCACCAGCAGAACTATGATCCATGGAAAATAACCAAAGTGAAACCAGAGAAGGAGCTCTAGAAGAGAACGAAATTACAGTTGCCCTGCAACTAATCCTGTATGAGACTTTGGGGTAAATGAAAGAGATTGAAAATGTACAGCTAGAAATGTCAAGACCGATGTCTATCCAGCTTGGAGGGGAAATCTCTCACGCACATGACCGAATGGATGAAATGGAGCATTGAATATCAGGCTGTGAGGAGAGACTTGTACAGACCACTGGAGTAGTGGAGAAAATGGAGAAAAAAATTGACGCTCCTACAGAATAAGCAGGAGCAGCTACAAAATCATTTCAGAATGTCCAATTTGATAATCACTGGAATACCTAAGCATAAAGATGAGCCTAGGGTCCCATTACGTACGTGAATGACTTGATTGAAAAATGTTATCCCTGACCCCATGCAGGATTTAACCATTGTCTGCTCTCATAGTGTAGCTTTTCATCCCCTGGTGAAGGCAAAGTTCCCCATGCATTTTATATACATTTTGCAGACTTTCTGTTCAAAGATTTTTTTAAGTAAAGCAATTTGTGAGAAAGTGTTTGAAATTGATAAAGAATTTTCAATCAAAATCTTTTTGGATATGACAGTAGAAACTGCTTGCCGGCGCAAAGAGTTTAAGACTGCTAGAATGTTTCCAATAGGTAGGGGAGCAGGCAACAATCATTCAGCCCGCGGAGCTTAAATGTATGAATAAGGGCAAGTTTTATGTGTATGCAACAGCCAAGAAGGCTCGGTGATTTATGAAAGAAATCATTCTAGAGGGTAGTAAATAATTAAGTCTCTATAAAATGTTTGGCAAGAAGTAAAGGGCATTGGGGAGGGGCAGGGAGGCAAGGTACAAAACCATGGTGCCAAATGGTGAAGCAGGAAACTCTGCAACCAAAGCAGGTGGGAATTTGGAGGAGAGTGGAAGTGGGATTCGGGGTGTGGGGACGTTGGGGGCTTGGGGACATTTGGGAGAGCAGGGGGAAGATCAGATGTAAAATGGAAGCGTTTGCATTAAGTTTATTTATACAATTACAGCATCGATATGTTTCGTATTTAACAGCAGAATCCTAGACACATGAGTATTTTCAGGTGTAGTGGTCTGCACGTTATAACAAGATATGACGCACTTTAGCACACAGACACTTGGCTACTTTGACTTGTGACACTTTAGGCCTTCAAGGGATAATTAGAGGCACTTTAGATACTTTGGACACTTTAGAAGTATCTCTGCTGCAGTTCAGATTAGGTAGGGAAGTTTGTTTTAGTGCTTTCTGTGTAGAAAAGCCGTAGGGATACTGCAGTTAACACACCCTAATCATTTAAGACTGGGGTTTTAGCACAGTGCACTTTAAAGATTAAATACCCTAAGCTGGCTATTCGGATAAGTCAAAGTACTGCTTCGGTTTTCCTTGTTTCTGGGTTCAGCAATAAGCAATACTGTCTACATGAAATGATTGTTTTCATTCAAATTCTATATCCTAAGCAGCACTTTATTTAATCACAATTTGCATTGCATCCTATATTTATGCAGTATTTTTCTTGTGTATTATTTGTGTATTAATTTGCTGACATTCAGTGAATTTTGGTATGGCGTGTTTGAAATTTTTAGGATCTTTAGAAGATGAGGAAGATTAAGGGGTTGGCCTGCTCTATGTGGTATCCGAGCTAAAAGAAACTGAGATTGGCGAATCGTGCACTCATAATACAAAATTAAAGGCTATATTGTTAAATGGAAATGGTTTAAATAGCAAGCGGAAAGCAAAAGCAATTGAAGATTGGATAAAAACCTACTCTCCAGATATAGCTCTGATACAAGAGACTCCTTCCCAGGAAGGTACAAAGCAAAGATCTGCAATGTTCAAAAACTGGGACGCATTTGATTACATTTCTATCGCTAAGGCCGCCCATAGGGGCATGGCAATTTATAGAAAAAAGCACTTCAGGTTTGAGATTAGTGCTTTTTAAGCAGATATAGAGGGTAGATGGGTGTGGGTTAGATGGTGCCAAAATGTGGTACTATCTATGCCACTGCTGCCGAGTGTTTCAATCATTAAAGCCATCTCTGGTAAAGTAGTTCTGGGAGGGGATTTTACTTCCTTCCAAATCCAGAGTTGGATTCATCATCAAACACTTGAAAATACGTCCTAAACCACTATCTGACTATATGAAGGGCACTGAACTTGAGTGATCCGTGAGAAATGAATTGCAGACTCTGAGAGAACATGCTTGTATCTCAGAAACATTTAAATCAGCTGCTAGACTAGATTGATTTTTACTTATTTGGATCCATGCTTAAGTAACTTTAGTCATATAACAAATGGTTTTTCGGATCGGACACTAGTTATAATATCAGTGACGGGGATACAACTTGATAGGTCTACCTGCAAATGGTCTTTTAATATAGTTTAATTAAAGACAAATCTTGGACCCAGGAGATTAATAATGCAATTTTTGGCTATTTTAAAAGCAGTAATAACCGGGCCAGCGTAAAAATGGTTTTGGATGCTTTTAAAGTCAAAATTTGCTCCCTTATAACCTCAAGAAGCACAGTAGAAAGGAGGTGCTTTTCCTCAGAGCCCTGTGGCTCCAACAATGGCCCCAATTATCTAAAAGACCCCAGTGGGGGTCCCATGGGCCAGAGGGGCCCGTGTTCTTGCCCCGAGGGCCCCAGTGATTTCTAGAGCCTAGATTGCTCCTAGGGGGGCACAGTTCTTTTAAAGCACCAGATCTGGGGGTATGTGTGTAGTAATTGTAATTGTAGTTAGATTTATAGAGGGCATTATCACCCAGGGGTCTCTAAGCGCTGGAGCTTAGAGACCCCTAAGTAAGAGCCTAGAGGGCTCCAACACATTGCACTACTTATTCCCGGAGCTAGAGGGCTCCACGGTTCTACCCAATATGGTCTTAGAGCCTAGAGGGCTCCCATGTTTTGGCGCATTGTTATTCCTGAGGGCCAGTGAGAGCCCATGTCACAGTTTTGATTCACAGCTGCCCAGCAAGTAGTGGGCAGCTGCACCATTTAGTTTTTTCTTTCTTGGGGACATGTTCTCTTGGACTCAGGAGGGAGTCGCACTCCTTCGCCCTACTTTGGCCTCCACATCTGCGCAGCACTTAGTGCCAGCTGCAGCGTTTAGGCCTCCCTGTTCTTGTTCTCAGCTGCCCAGGAGTAGTGGGCAGCTGCTACGTTTAGGCTTGGCGCAGAGGCGCAACCTGGACTTTCGCTGCTTAGGCAGCAGCCCTGACTCTGTGTGACATAGTGGCTGGATAGGGAAAATTTGTCTCACAAATTTAGGTCACGCAGTCAATTTATACTCCGTAGCCACGGTCATCCGTACCAAAGTAAATTTATTTGATTTTTATCTGGTTTCTCAATTTTTTCAAAACTACATGGGCAAACCAAAAAACTGTCACGACAGTGAGTACATGAATACAATATTTACATATATACACACATACCAATATACATTATTTACAAAGTGAGAGAAACACAATTAATAAAGACAATTTATAAATGACACACCAAAAAGAACCAATAACGTGATTCAATACTCAGACATTAGTAGCATTTATGTGCAATTAGAAAATTCATACATAACAAAAAGGGTACAACCAGTCCATGGAGATGTAAAACCAGGGGACAGGCGGGGACGGATGGATTAGTACACCTGCCTGCCTGACAACACTGTGGTATAATGTTTATAATGGGTTGCACCGTTAGGGTCCCAGATGGTATATTATTTCCTTTCCTAGGTGCACCCTTTTGAATAACCACAGGGTGGAAGTGTCGACGAGTTTCGAACCGGATAAATGACGGTTCTCTTCAGGACGGGGACTGGGATCAGTGTCTGTAACAATATACAGAAGAGGTGTCAGGGTTGGGGACCATAGGATTCTTAAAAAAAAAAAAAAACTTTTTAGTGACTCCACATCATGAAATAGACTTTTACCTGCACGTGGCAAAGAGTGTGCCGTGGTGTCGGTAAAACGCCAAGGAAGATGAGATTTCTGTAAAGACATATAAAGGAGGAGGCTTAGCACTCTAGTCCGTGTTAAAGTTCGAGTTCTGACCCAATCATAACACCTAAAACCATCAAAGGTAAGGGCTCATACCTGTGGTTGGCCTGTTAGAGTTCTTTCATGAATTGTTGACCGCCACACGGTACCAACACGAAGGAGTAGAGCTGCTTACATGTTGATTAATTTTTTCAAATAAGCTGCAGATAACACAAACATGGGTGCGCAAAATTAGGAAACTGCTTCTATGTAGAGCAGAGCATGGAATAATGCGGAGGACTGGAGACTGTTCCTACCTGACTTATTGGCTTATGACACGGGTGGCGTCAGCTGTCGTAGAATCAGTTCAGAACTGATCGAGACCTGCGTTGAGACAAAGCGATTGTATTACAACCCGGCACTCCCGTGGGGCGAGGGGTTAAGGCAATGCGGTGCTGCGCGCGGTTAACAGAAAACCTGCAGTGCACTTACTAGTTCTGTTTCGATAGGATTCAATCACTCGGAAACTCTTGGCGCACGGTCTGTCTGTGTGTCTCAGCGTTTTCCAACGTATTTGAAAACTCCCTACTCTGCTGGCTTGTGGGTGTGGCCTAGGGGCCGAGTGAGGGCTCATGGTACATGTAGTACAGGGCATTTTAACAATGAATACTCACAGGCTTTTTAGAGTAAAAAGCAATGTTGCATAATTACCGATTAGTGCACAGCCAATGGGGCAGCCTCGAGCAGCTGAGGTTTTAATGCGTGGTCAGACCGGGGCGTTGGTGTTTATCAACATATTTTCAGCGCAAAACGCACTGTATTAACCAGGCTGGTAGATTTAGGGTTATTCAGAACTTACACTGCTAGAGACATGGTGCTAAGACAATACAGCAATGTACATGCTAAGTGCATTGTATGAAAAATGCATAGCATAATTGAACATGTGAAACAATATTGCAAAACAATGTTAAAAAGCAGCAGCACAACCGAGCTCAGCCGAGAGGTTGGATAGTGATCACAGACTGGAAATTTCAGACATTTCGTTTAGGCCAGTATTAGATGTGTCAAATTTTAGGATGAGGTAAGCTTCTTTCTGAGACAAACGCAGGTCAGGGTCTCCGCTGCCCCCCCTGATGACTGCTAGGACTGTCCATTTGATATCTTGACTGGAATGTTTTTTTTGTAAGTAGTGTGAAACAAGAGGAGCTGTCATGATTTTGTTATTAATTCTAGAGCGGTGCTGAATGATGCGCTGCCGGACCTCCTGGGTGGTTTTGCCAATGTACAGCATGTTGCATGGGCATTGGATGGCGTACACAACGTACTTGGTTTTGCAGTTTGTGTGTTCTTTATGGCGCCAGAACTTCTTCCCATCTGTGAATAATGACCCCTCCATGGTGAATTCGCAGACGGAACATGTCCCACACTTGCGATGCCCAGTGACAGGATTGGCTCCAAAGATGGTATTCTGGTTATCCTTTTTGGGTTGTGGTCTAGTTGATGTGATCATCTGCCCAATGCTCCTGTTTTTTTTCAGAGCAAAAAGGGGGGCACCTATCTCCGGAAGGATTTCCTTGACCAGGTGCCAACTTTGCCTGATGATTTTTTGCAACTGGTTAGTGTGGGGGCCGAAGGTCGAGACACATACCATCCGGTCCGTCGCAGGTTTGGATCTTTTTTCGAGGAGGTGTTCTCTGGGTGTCCATCTCGCTCTCTTCATGGAGTGTTTCAGGAGCTTCTGGGGATAGCCACGTTCCTGTAACTTGGAGGTCAGAGCTTGGCCATGTAGTTCGAATTGCTCAATGGAAGTGCAATTGCGGCGCACGCGAAGATATTGGCCAAGAAGCACTACAACTCATAAAACCGTCAGCAATCATTAACATCTCTGAGAAGACTCTATCAAAAGCCGAACAAGAGGTCCTAGAAATGGGTCTTTCCTTTGTCCCTGGTGTCGCCATGGACTTTACCAAGATAAAACTGGAAGTGATGGAATTTTTTCGGAAGATCCGGCTGCGGTGGTTCTTCAAGGATACAAATGATCAAGTCACCACGGAAGCCTCTGGCTTGAGGAACAAATCTTCTTTTTGTCCAGCCAATCACAACGTTTCCAAAAACATTTTAGCGTTTGAACGCTCAGTAATGTCATCACTCAATGCACTAGAAAAACAACGCCCATTTGTTCCAAGAAACATTACCAAAAAACATAGAGAAGCCATCATGGAACTCAAGACCCAAAAGGAAGCGGTTATCAGACAGGCGGACAAAGGGGGAGCGGTGGTCCTGTGGTCAAAGGATCTTTACAGGACAGAGGGACGTAGCCACGTATACAACCAGGAGTGGTACCGTAAGATCAATCACAACCCAACTGCCCAAATTCAGGATCTGATAAGAAGACTTGTAATGAAGCCAAGGAAATGGGAATTCTGGGGCCCAAGGAATCACAATATCTGATCAAACAACATCCACGGACCCCACATTTGTACTTTCTCCCCAAGGTACACAAAGATCCTAAAGTACCGCCTGGGCGCCCAATAGTGTCTGGGTGCGACTCTGTTCTCGAGCCCATTTCCAAATTTGTGGACGTATTCCTGAAACCGCTGGTCGTCCAAGTGCCATCCTACCTGAGGGACACAATGGACTTTATCAACAAGGTCGAGGGCGTACCATTTGATCCCTCTTGCCAACTTTTGGCCACCATGGATGTGTCTTCGCTATACACCCAGATACCCCAGCAAGACGGGTTGGATGTCATGGAACTGTATCTGGAGGGTCGACCTCGCCCTCATAGGGTGCCAACAGAACTCATCATCGCGTTGGCCACAGTAGCCCTCAAGAAAAACTTCTTCACTTTTGAGGACGAAATGTTTCTACAAATTAAAGGCTCGGCGATGGGTTGTCCTTTCGCCCCCGAAATGGCCATCCTGTTTATGGGCCAATTTGAAGAGAAATTTGTCTTGAACAACAATCCCTACAGAGAGTCCATTGGACAATGGCTCCGATTCATTGACGATATCTGGTGTGTGTGGAATGGCACATCTACACAACTTGAAGAATTCCATCTATGGCTGAATAATAGGAGCCCGGATATCAAATTCAGCTTGAACTATCATGAAAAAACCCTCCCATTCCTGGATGTTGAAGTCTCAGTGAAAGAAAATGCATTGTCCTGCTCGTTGTACCAGAAGAAGACTGATAAAAACAATGCACTTCATTACAGGAGCTACCATCCGTGCAGCCTAAGGGACAATCTCCCTTATGGCCAATATCTTCGCGTGCGCCGCAATTGCACTTCCATTGAGCAATTCGAACTACATGGCCAAGCTCTGACCTCCAAGTTACAGGAACGTGGCTATCCCCAGAAGCTCCTGAAACACTCCATGAAGAGAGCGAGATGGACACCCAGAGAACACCTCCTCGAAAAAAGATCCAAACCTGCGACGGACCGGATGGTATGTGTCTCGACCTTCGGCCCCCACACTAACCAGTTGCAAAAAATCATCAGGCAAAGTTGGCACCTGGTCAAGGAAATCCTTCCGGAGATAGGTGCCCCCCTTTTTGCTCTGAAAAAAAACAGGAGCATTGGGCAGATGATCACATCAACTAGACCACAACCCAAAAAGGATAACCAGAATACCATCTTTGGAGCCAATCCTGTCACTGGGCATCGCAAGTGTGGGACATGTTCCGTCTGCGAATTCACCATGGAGGGGTCATTATTCACAGATGGGAAGAAGTTCTGGCGCCATAAAGAACACACAAACTGCAAAACCAAGTACGTTGTGTACGCCATCCAATGCCCATGCAACATGCTGTACATTGGCAAAACCACCCAGGAGGTCCGGCAGCGCATCATTCAGCACCGCTCTAGAATTAATAACAAAATCATGACAGCTCCTCTTGTTTCACACTACTTACAAAAAAAACATTCCAGTCAAGATATCAAATGGACAGTCCTAGCAGTCATCAGGGGGGGCAGCGGAGACCCTGACCTGCGTTTGTCTCAGAAAGAAGCTTACCTCATCCTAAAATTTGACACATCTAATACTGGCCTAAACGAAATGTCTGAAATTTCCAGTCTGTGATCACTATCCAACCTCTCGGCTGAGCTCGGTTGTGCTGCTGCTTTTTAACATTGTTTTGCAATATTGTTTCACATGTTCAATTATGCTATGCATTTTTCATACAATGCACTTAGCATGTACATTGCTGTATTGTCTTAGCACCATGTCTCTAGCAGTGTAAGTTCTGAATAACCCTAAATCTACCAGCCTGGTTAATACAGTGCGTTTTGCGCTGAAAATATGTTGATAAACACCAACGCCCCGGTCTGACCACGCATTAAAACCTCAGCTGCTCGAGGCTGCCCCATTGGCTGTGCACTAATCGGTAATTATGCAACATTGCTTTTTACTCTAAAAAGCCTGTGAGTATTCATTGTTAAAATGCCCTGTACTACATGTACCATGAGCCCTCACTCGGCCCCTAGGCCACACCCACAAGCCAGCAGAGTAGGGAGTTTTCAAATACGTTGGAAAACGCTGAGACACACAGACAGACCGTGCGCCAAGAGTTTCCGAGTGATTGAATCCTATCGAAACAGAACTAGTAAGTGCACTGCAGGTTTTCTGTTAACCGCGCGCAGCACCGCATTGCCTTAACCCCTCGCCCCACGGGAGTGCCGGGTTGTAATACAATCGCTTTGTCTCAACGCAGGTCTCGATCAGTTCTGAACTGATTCTACGACAGCTGACGCCACCCGTGTCATAAGCCAATAAGTCAGGTAGGAACAGTCTCCAGTCCTCCGCATTATTCCATGCTCTGCTCTACATAGAAGCAGTTTCCTAATTTTGCGCACCCATGTTTGTGTTATCTGCAGCTTATTTGAAAAAATTAATCAACATGTAAGCAGCTCTACTCCTTCGTGTTGGTACCGTGTGGCGGTCAACAATTCATGAAAGAACTCTAACAGGCCAACCACAGGTATGAGCCCTTACCTTTGATGGTTTTAGGTGTTATGATTGGGTCAGAACTCGAACTTTAACACGGACTAGAGTGCTAAGCCTCCTCCTTTATATGTCTTTACAGAAATCTCATCTTCCTTGGCGTTTTACCGACACCACGGCACACTCTTTGCCACGTGCAGGTAAAAGTCTATTTCATGATGTGGAGTCACTAAAAAGTTTTTTTTTTTTTTTAAGAATCCTATGGTCCCCAACCCTGACACCTCTTCTGTATATTGTTACAGACACTGATCCCAGTCCCCGTCCTGAAGAGAACCGTCATTTATCCGGTTCGAAACGCGTCGACACTTCCACCCTGTGGTTATTCAAAAGGGTGCACCTAGGAAAGGAAATAATATACCATCTGGGACCCTAACGGTGCAACCCATTATAAACATTATACCACAGTGTTGTCAGGCAGGCAGGTGTACTAATCCATCCGTCCCCGCCTGTCCCCTGGTTTTACATCTCCATGGACTGGTTGTACCCTTTTTGTTATGTATGAATTTTCTAATTGCACATAAATGCTACTAATGTCTGAGTATTGAATCACGTTATTGGTTCTTTTTGGTGTGTCATTTATAAATTGTCTTTATTAATTGTGTTTCTCTCACTTTGTAAATAATGTATATTGGTATGTGTGTATATATGTAAATATTGTATTCATGTACTCACTGTCGTGACAGTTTTTTGGTTTGCCCATGTAGTTTTGAAAAAATTGAGAAACCAGATAAAAATCAAATAAATTTACTTTGGTACGGATGACCGTGGCTACGGAGTATAAATTGACTGCGTGACCTAAATTTGTGAGACAAATTTTCCCTATCCAGCCACCTTGTTCTGTTTACTTTGTAGTTGAGATCCGGGCTGGGTAGACGTAGGATCCAAAACCTTTCTTGGTTCACAGTCTGTGTGACATAGGGCATTTGAGCCCCTTCCTAGATGGCCAGTTGGCCAGGGGGGGTTGTTACATTTATAGGGCACAGACCCTGATGTGATGTATGTGCTAATGCTTTGGGTGTTAGGAAATGTACGGTGTATAGTATGTTTTGCGCACCCTGTTTGATGCTTCTAAATATGATTTATGCATAGGAGGTGGTTTTACCTGTTTATGTTAGGGAGATCATACTTCCCTGTGTGATTTACGCCCCTAGTGTAAGGTTTACTAAGGTGGTGAGGGTCTAATGTAGTTAGACTGGTGGGAGACTGTGCATGATGGATTTTATGGCACAGGCTGTTGCAAGTGCAGTGATTATCAGTGTTTACTGACTGTACGTTCTATGATCTATTTGTTCTTGTATGTTTAGGATTTAGTTCACCTTGACCAAGTTATCTATTTTTACCAAGTGCTGATGCTGACAGTGGTCCATATGGCCCTGTCAGGTGTACATAATCCCTTGTAAATATTGACCGTGCCAGTTGGCACAATGTATATGGTGTGATTACTATCTAATGTGTTTTTAGAATACAAAGGCTATTTTTGATATAAACTTGTGTGGAGTTCCTTTTGTGGGGGGGCTATGTTGTTGCTGGTGGGTGCGTGCGCAAATGCTTTACACATTGCCTCCGAGATAAGCCTTACTGCTCGTGCCATGCTACCAAGGGGGTGAGCAGGGGTTATCTTTGGCATGTAACTCCCTTGCCCTGACTAGAGTGGTGGTTTCTGCCTGGCTTTGGCGCTAGCCTCAGCCAACCAGAAATCCCATTTCTAACAGTACTCCATTTATCATTTCTTCCTTTTGATGTACAAGATTATTTTTCACCACTGTATGCAGATAAGGATACTACATTGCAAATGTTCAATAAACAGGTTTAAACAAAAAAAATTATACTTGGAAAGCATGGGCGGATATGGAACCAAGATTAGATCTGCAAAAGTACTTATCCAATAGTCTTTAATCCCAATCACACATTTTTTTAAAGAGTTGGATCCTGTAATAATTTGGAAACATCTGGGGTTACTGGAAGATTTAATAGAGACCAATATGCGCAGATCTTTGTAGAGTACTGGAAGCATGCACTTTTTGAATGTTAAAGAAGTTAAGGTTTTCAGTGTAGCCGAACAGAGATGGCAATCCAGGGAGGAAATCTGTATCCTGAGAGAGGCCTGGAATAAGATAAATGTATACAATTCCTCCCTAATAAAGAAGTTATTAGCCCCCGTATGCAATTCTATACCAAGTGGCTGGTATAATGAAAGTCAGCTCTACTGAATAAAATCAACTCCCAGATACCGATAAAGAGCTTTAGGTGCTCTGGGGTATCTGTTGGCAATTGGACTCCTATTTGGAATTGCCCCAATATAGTGGAATTTCTATACCTCCATGCAGGACTATGCAGGCATACAGTAGATATTGAATTTCCAAATGATCTGTAGTTAATGCTATTGAGCTATCCACAGGTACCAATTTCAATACTGAGCATAAGAAAAAACATTCTTTGATTACCCTTCTTGCTAGGTCCATAATTCTCCAAAACTGGAAAACCGAGCTAGTGCCTACATTTGAGCACTGGAGTTCTAAAATTTAAGAAAAGGGGATTAGAGTGATGTTTTGCGCCATGGTCTGGCTCACACAGTAGATTTCTGAAGCTGTGGGAAGGTATTGAATAGTTTGAATATTAACATGAGCCACATCAGGGGTCAAAAGCTATAATGTACTAATGTGTTTCCTCATTCGATATAGAAATACTGTAATGTATAGAAGATTATCTGAGGTTGTATTTGAAACGGTGTTTGTTATGAGTAGGAGGAGGAAATGAGATAAATGGCAAGCAGTATTATTATATCTGTAATTTGAGTCACTGCTTGAGCTCTGGACCATGCAGGTTTAGGTATCAAATTGCAACAGTATTTGAGGGGAAGTGGGGAATTGTTCACTGTGGAGTTTTAAACTATGCTTCATAACGCTTTGAATAAGACATGCTGTCCTGAATCTGCTGCTGAAACAGAAGATACACTGAATATTATTGATGTGGCTTTTCAAATTGTGCTGTGGAACGTTAAAAAAAATGTGCTGTTAATGAATTTGCTCCAATGTTATAGGATGAATTGATAGATTTTTTTGTAAACGCTTCTAACAAAAAAATAAAATAACAAAAAGTGGCTAATAGAAATAGTGGGGCTCACAAACAAAAATCCAAAATCGTGCCTTCAGGAACTCTGTAACAAGTGGAGGGGGCAGACCTCAGGCATGAAACTGAAGGCATCATGAAAAGCTGGAAGAAGGTTTTCGTCTGTCTGTGCCACGGCGTTGATCAGTTAGGAGCCAGAATCCTGGAAGAAGGAACAACAAAAAACATGACTGCTAACACCGCAATAACAGAAACCAAGTTTGCTATATTGGAAACGCAAATGGACGCCCTAAATTTAATATCAGGATTTTGAAACTGGTAAAGAAAGGATAGCACAGATTCACATTGCATCTGATTAGGATGAAAGCAGCCATAAGTAAGAAAGAGAGTAGAGAGGGACACCATATTTGGCCCTATATTAAAACTCGAGGACTGCTAGAAGGTAGCAAGAGAAAGAGCAGACAGAGTAGGATCAGTGAAAAGGGGCACTTTTGGCACCACAGATGTCTTTTGTTAAACCTCTTATCGTTTCTGCTAACAGAACACATCTTGAAGGAATCTAGAAATAATTCACTGTTGATTTTAAGTGAGGGTAGAAGAATACCGCTGCAAGCTTGAATACAGATTACTTTGGCAAAGAAAGCCAGTTGCTAAGATCCTCAACTAGGAAGTTATCTACGTTTAGTAAAAATATCCCATTGGAACAACATTCCATGCCGGAGTCCGGGATCACCACATTTAAATTGTTCAAGAGCGTGTCAAGGTGCTTGGCTCTCATTTAAAAAACTGGTGATCAGACTGAAACTGGATGTAAAGGTCCCGGGAGCACACCGTGGATCAACTCCAAAAGACTGAAGTGCAGGAGAAATGCGACCAGTGAAGTGAATGGGAAAAGAAGCAATGAAATGAAGTGTATTGTCATTGAAGCGACTTTCACGTGATGACCAGACCATGTACATAGAGGCTTGGAGCAGGGTCTTCCCCCTACAATGAACCTTCCAATGGGATCCTCTCCGAGATTGCTCTGTGTTAGGAGGAAGAGGGAGCACATGGTACTTAGTCCTCTCTGATTCCACGTATGCACACTCACCTAGTATTTTTTCAAGTTGTATTCATGCGTCATTTCTATAGCACAAAGCTAGTCACAAGTCATTGAAGTGCTGTACAAGGTCCAAAACCAGCATAAAGTCAGTGAGTGACAGAGAGCTGGCTAGTGTGGACTGATAATGCATTGTGATGTAGCATTCTTTACAGAGGTGTGTCTTAAACACTTTACGATACTGGAGCAGTGTTAAGAGTGTCCTGATACAGGAATGTTGTTCCACTTCCTAAATGCATAGTTGGAACAAACCTTGTTTTTATCTTTTGTACATTTCTCAGTCTGCAATCTGATGGTTCCTGGCTGCCGATGTGTCATCTTTGTAAATGATGCTTCTGGTTTTGAAGATTGTGCAGTTCAGAATGAAAACCCAATGGAGTTTCACCAGAAAGGGGCTGATGTGATCATATTTCTTAGGTCCTGGATAAGATCGGATGCAGTGTGTATGATGTCTTTAAGGGGTGCAGTGGGGAACATGGCGTTGCCACCATCTTCCTGCTGTGAGAGCTTTCAAATGGGCCTAGCTGGGATCAAATCTCGAGTCTACCTTACCCACGACTAGACCTGTGAAAGTTAAGCCAAATTAGGGTTGTTGTGTATATCTCCATATAGGCATCTGTGGTGTTCATGTTCTATAATGTTAAATAGGTTTATGTAGAGGAGCGGGTTAATAAGCTTAAAGTCAAGATTTACTGGGTCCAGATGCGAGCATTGATGACAAAGAAAACCTATGAAGGAGGCATACTAATCTCGCACTTGCTAAACTTTGTGATAACAAAGAGATTCATAGATTGAATGGGAAGCTTGGAGCAAGGTTTTAATGGTGGCGTCCTGCATACCATTAGTATGCCATTAGCCAGGACCAAAACTCTTTTTGAACTAGCTAGTTCTATAAGGTGTTGGGGATTACCAAGGGTGGGTGTTGGAGAAGTCAACGAAATCTAAGGAGTATATAGGAAATATTTTAGATCAAGTCAAAGAAATCTTGGAAGAGTTAAGGCTGCCGACACTTAGTGTGTGAAACAATAAAACAATTGATATTACTAGTCTGTAATGCATCCCACCTGTTCAGGGATCAATCTGACTATACATTGACAGTGTGTAAACAGTCAGTGATGCAAAAATAAGGACAATCCCAACCCCTGATCATACTCCAAAGGGGTACAATTTGGAAAACTAATTAAGTACACTAGAGAAGATAGATTCTGATTGGGAGGGAAACAGCCGTTACAACGCAACTATTACAACGCACACCGGTACAACGCACACCATTACAACGCAGGATCCTTTACAACGCATGATATTACATAGCAGATGCTATTACAACGCATGCCTTTACAACGTAAGTATAGGTAAGTATATCATTTTATTTAACCTTTTTTTAATTTCAAAAATATTAAAAATAATTAAAATTAATTAGTTATTTTTTATATATATATATATATATATAGTTTGGGTTTTGGGGTACAGGGGTATTTTTAGGTTTCAGGGCTGGGTTTGGGTTTTGGGGTATAGGGGTATTTTAGGGTTCAGGGCTGGGTTTGGGTTTTGGGGTACAGGGGTATTTTTAGAGTTCAGGGTTGGGTTTGGGTTTTGGGGTACAGGGGTATTTTTAGGGTTCAGGGTTGGGTTTGGCTTTTGGGGTACAGGGGTATTTTTAGGTTTCAGGGTTGGGTTTGGGTTTTGGGGTAAAGGGGTATTTTTAGGTTTCAGGGTTGGGTTTGGGTTTTGGGGTACAGAGGTATTTTTAGGTTTCAGGGCTGGGTTTGGGTTTTGGGGTACAGGGGTATTTTTAGGGTTCAGGTTTGGGTTTTGGGGTACAGGGGTATTTTTAGGGTTCAGGGCTGGGTTTGGGTTTTGGGGTATTTTTTGGTTTCAGGGTTGGGTTTGGGTTTTGGGGTACAGGGCTGGGTTTGGGTTTTGGGGTACAGGGGTATTTTTAGGTTTCAGGGATGGGTTTGGGTTTTGGGGTACGGGGGTATTTTTAGGGTTCAGGTTTGGGTTTTGGGGTACAGGGGTATTTTTAGGTTTCAGGGTTGGGTTTGGGTTTTGGGGTACAGGGGTATTTTTAGGTTTCAGGTTTGGGTTTTGGGGTACAGGGGTATTTTTAGGTTTCAGGGCTGGGTTTGGGTTTTGGGGTACAGGGGTATTTTTAGGGTTCAGGGCTGGGTTTGGGTTTTGGGGTACAGGGGTATTTTTAGGGTTCAGGGTTGGGTTTGGGTTTTGGGGTACAGGGGTATTTTTAGGTTTCAGGGTTGGGGTTTTGGGGTACAGGGGTATTTTTAGGTTTCAGGGCTGGGTTTTGGTTTTTGGGGTGCAGGGGTATTTTTAGGGTTTTTTAAATACCTAATCTATTTTTTAAAATATATATATATATATATATATATATATATATATATATATATATATATGTACAAAATAATTATTTAAAAATAATTTAATTTATTAAATTAATTTAATTTTAATTAATTACATTTTTTAATAAATTAATATACTTACCTATACGTTGTAATGGCATGCGTTGTAATAGCATCTGCTATGTAATGTCATGCGTTGTAAAGGTATGCGTTGTAAATGCATCTGCGTTGTAAAAAATGCGTTGTAACGGTGTGCGTTGTAAAAGTTTGCGATGTAACGTCATACATCCGATTGGGAAGGTACCCTCTACAGGTTGCTGGAAATAGAGCTGAGGTATCCAACGTAATAGATGAGTATTTAGAATCAACACATCAGACACTCCTAAGGCATTCTTGTTAGATGCCCTTATGGCAGTAATTTGGACCAAATTTATGTAGCTGGCATGCTAAAAAAAAACTCTAATCCATCTTGAAACAGAGTTAAAAATAGCACAAGCATAAAATTGGGGATTAGAGCTGATTTGAAGGTAGTGAATACTATATGTTGCCAGCATTACTAGTCAATAAATATTAAATTTCCCTTTCGATCCTCAAGAGAAAATGTATGAGACTGCAATGAAGAACGGAAGCTTCTGGCAAATAAACTTCAATCTAACAGGTGCAACGTGGGGCCGTATTACAGTAATGGTCGTTTGCGTGCACCAGGGGCAATTGGTATTACAGAAGGAGGCGCAGACACTTGTGCGTCCCATTCAGATATACCGATAGCACTGGTGCACTTAAAGCGGCAGCACTACCTTCAGGGGGCATTCTCGTATTTTCATTGGGGCGTGCCCTATTCAAAAGCGGGAATTCCTTTGCCTCTGCACCTGCGCAGTATTACAGATGCATGCCCAGATGCAAAGAAGCGGTCAGGTGGCACACTCGCAGGTCGCCCCCTTCTAGGTGGCGCACTGAGAGCAGTCCTCAGGAGGGGAGAACGTTGGTCCTATGGACCCCCCAGACATCCCCTTGCAGGCGGATGGAGTCATTGACTGCACCCGCCTGCAAGGGTATCTCAAATCACTTTCAAACGTGTAGGCGATTTGCCCTGGGGCAGTGCATTCCTCGTAATAGGGCACACTTTTGTTGTTTGCACCCGGCAAAGCTTTTAAAGGGTGCGCCTGGTGCAAACAATAAAAATGCTTAATAAATGTAAATGTAGCCGTATTTGTAAAGCGCACTGATACCCCGGCAAGCAGTGTGTCCTGGCGCTGTACTCATACCGCTAGGGAACCCGTCTTGGCTTTTCCCCGTGAAATGTCCACTCCTGGGCATCCCCGGGGTGCAACCAGGCATCCCCAGCGCTGCAGGGGGCCGTTGTGGAGGCTAAGCAAGCTATTGCCCAGAGTTGCAGCGTGGGACTCCTGCTCAGAGTAGGCACCGAGGCGAGAAATCATGTCCGAGGAATTATGAGCCCAAAAACCGCCGAGATCAGCCGAGGCGGGATTTGAACCCTGGTCCCAGCCAGACCTCTGTACCAGGGACTGCCGCTCTAAGCAGTGAGCCACACTCCTAATATGGCCCCTGGTGTAGGGTTGGAAAACAAAGACAGACCTGTTTAAGCCCTGCTGTGCTCCCCCCCCCCCAATCTATTCTAGTGGCCATGTAGATAACACGACTCAAAAGAGCGATTTGATTTTCCTTAGCTTTCCCCAGCTGTCATTATCATAGGCAGACCGAGGAGCTGGACTACACGAAATGAAGGAATTAAATACTTACTGTGATTAAAGTCTGAAACCAAGCAAAACCCCAGGCCCGTATAGGTTCAGAGGGGAATTATACAAGACCACCTCTGGTAAAATAAATGTAATAATTACGAAGGTTTCAGTTTTGTTCAGACAAGCAGTAGGTTTCCACCAAAGTGGTCATCCCAAAATGCTGAAAAGACAGTCAGAAGTGTGTAGCTTATTGATCCATCAACATTGACATTAAGATCTTTAGGAAAATCCTAGTGTAGAGACTGTTGCTTCTGTTGCCTTTTAATCCAAGTAGTCCAATCAGGTTTCAACCTGCTGAGACAGTCCTTTGATTATACATACAGGCTAGCTCACCTTGTTGAAAAACAAAAGGATTAAATATACTTTATTGGCACTCAACGCTCAACGGGCTTTTAACCGGGTGCACTGTTTATTCATCACTCTGGTGATGTGTAGATTTGATATGGGGCAGTCTTTTTTTGCAAAGTATTACCGAGCTATCATAAAGCCCACGGCTAACATACTAGGTGTCTGACCATTCTCCCAGCCTATAGATCTGGTACAGTGCACTAAGTAGCAATATCCTGTGTCTTTTCAGTTGTTTGATCTAGCGATAGAACCCCTGGCCATGACAATATGCCTTCAGATGCTTTCTCTTTGGTCAAAGGATTTCAGTTTTTTATAGACAACATCCTACTCTCCCTACAAGACCCCATACTTTATTGCTACCTCTGAATTTCTAGAAGAATATGGGGGGTGTCAGGCTAGATGACAAGTTCAAATAATTATCCATTTATTTACCACAACAATAAAGTTTTCTTCAAGCAGCTACACTCTTGGCCTTAGTAGGGTTTCTAAGCATGTGGTAATTTGATCTATTAGCAGCATGTATGCAAGCAAATATCCCTGTCCAATTCAAGAAGATATGTGAAAATGAAAATATATGTGTATATTTATATATATATATATATATATATATATATATATATATATATATATATATATATATATATATATATATATCCCTAGGCGACTATATACTTTTCAGATCTTGGGAGTAAAGAGATCCTTGGAAAATCTCCGAAGAGCACTGATATAGTTTGTGGACAGGGACAAGCCCCAAGAGTGTTAAGCAGGATATAAAAGCTCCAAAGGATAAAGGAGAATTAGGTTTCCCCAACATAGCTGACTAAAACAAGGCAGTCATTTACATGTATTTGGTTGAAGGTCTCAAATGGACCCTAGTAAACACTAGGTTCATATGGACTGAGTATTGATTGGGAGATTTTTACGGCATTCATTGTTGTTATCAAAGAGAATTGGAACTTGGAATGCTTTCTGCAAATTACAGCCACTGTTGGAGACCTAGGATAGGATAGTAACACAAAGCAATATTACAAACTTTACATCTTCTTTGCCCATACATGATAATATTGAATTCGAACCAGCTAGAGAGAACCTTTATTTGCAGAAATTGAGTGATTGAGTCTACAGACTGATCTAAAAAATGTTAGAAGGCAGACTGGTTAGTTCCTTTGAGAACTTCAAAAAGGTTTTTGAGCTGCCAAGGTCAATATATCAGCCCACCTGGCATACATCGTAATGGATGATCTGAAAAACAATGGCAGCCATGACGCTTTCTGCCCATGTCACCAAGGAAAGATGATTTTTTGGCTGCAGCTGGCTGTACACGGACAAAGATAATGTTCTTGTTACTGCTTTTCCCTTGATTGTGAGGTGACAAGAACTTTTACCCAAGGTACCCCATTTGAAAGAAAACCGGATAAAGGAAGTGAAGCACCACCCGCTGTGAACCATAGCACTTAAGGTGTCAGCCTTATGCTGACTGCTGAACATGTAGCAGTACGTTACATGGACGAGTGGGGAAAAAGTACTGTTAATCATAGTGAGTCCAATTAGCAAATTTAATATTCCATACACGAGTTGTCTGTTATGTATGTGAGGTTACATATTACTATTAATGTTTGTACACTTAATGTCTGAAATTTGCAGTTGTAACATTTGTGTTTTTTTGTTTTTGTGTTATAGTGAATTCTGTGGAGATAATCTGAACAGGCGGAAGTTTACACGAGCAGTGAATAAATTGAATGCCAATATACTTTATCTCTGCTTTTCTCAGGTTTGGACATGTGCATTTGTAATACATTTTTCCTTAATATTTGGAATTCTGTGTTCTAGAAGTTTCACTTGAGTTTAATTAGGCTTTTGAAAGCAAAATCACTGCAGATTTATCAAAACTGATTGAATGTTTTTCACCTACAAAAAGTTTTTGTACAACTAGGTGTATATCCCTATCTCTCTCTCTCGCTCTCATATATATATATGTATATATAATGTAATTTCCCAGTGGTGTGTTTCCACGGTGCTTCACAGAGTGTGTTGCTGGGTACCACAGTTCTGTGGTTAGCCACAAGGTCTCACCTTCAACCAGCACTGCCCCTAATTTCTTGTAGGTGCAAGCCTAAGGCCAAACCCTGCACACATCCCCACATGCATCCACCACCTGCTGCGCAGTGGGGAGGTTGGGAACATTTTGGCAATTGTGTACCTGGTGCTTTGGCAGCTGTCCACTGTTTCTGGCTGTGCCAAATGTTGTGTAAAAAGGAAGACTGGGCTGCCAGAACAACTGTAAGCTTTCTAGTCACACATTTTAGTACCCCAGGACTCATTATTTTTACAAAATGGTCCTGGGTAAGGCAAATCATGCTGATACCTACCCCCAGAATAGTCTCGGCTAAGTGAACTGTGCTCACAGCTGACATTTCTAGCAACACAGTTAATTATTGTGATGATGATAGTGGTGGCACAGTGTTCCTGAGACCTTCTTCATCCTGATTTTTTAAAATTGTGAGGTAGGTAGCTGTGGTATTACTGTGTTTCCAACTAAAACGGGGCACTAGAGGTCTAAGGAAGTGTGTATGTTGCGTATGCGAGTTTCTTTGTGTGTGCCTCAGCCTGTGTTTGGGTGGCTGATCTTGTGAGTGTCAGATTATGTGCATGTTCACATTGTTTGCCAATGCCTGGTGGGTTGCCTGGCTATTTGATTTCATGCTTTGATATTCAATCACAGTTGTTGGTGCCTGTTGGCATGCATGAGTGTCTGCTGGGAAACATGGGTGCAAGGTTGCCATATATGGGTGCCTTTTGGCTTACGGTTGTCCGATAGTTATGTGGTTCTCTGATGTTGAATGTGGGGGCATATGATGTTAGCTGTGTTGATGAATAACAGTGGGTGTGTATGATGGGTGTAATGGGATATGATAGTGGGTGTGTGGCTGGTTGTGCAAGTGTCTATACACATGACGCAGGTACATTTTTTTAATGTAACTTTTCTATTATTTACAAACTGAATATAATATAGGCATATACACAATTGACTCTTGCGCTGTATGTTCCCATTAACCTCTATATGTAAATGGTATATCTGTAGCGCAAACCTAGCCAAAAGACAGAGGAGGGCTGTGTAGGGTCAAAGACCAGCGCAAAATCAATGATTGATGAGAAGTAGCTGGTTTGTGAACTGTAATGCTTTGTGTTGTAGAGTTATTCAAAGAGGTGCGTCTTCAACTCTTTAATCTTTCCTAATTTATAGCAGAGTTGTGATTCATCCTACAGTGAAGTAAGGAAGGTGAAGTATTTTGGTTGTCTTCCTATAATTTTGTACCTCATGACCATTTGGCACCACATTTGGCAAGATTAATGGCCTTCATTTTAAGATGGCTTTCACTAACTTTGTTTCACACTCTAAATAGAAATAGCCACTCTAATTAAGGTGGTCTTTGGAAAAGCTGCTTTTGATTTTCACTCGTGACTTTGATCCACCATGACTAAAGGACATCTGATCCTGGATTACAGAACGGGTGCACGTTCCCGGTTTGTACCATGTTCAAATTTAAATAGGTGACCGAAACCCCCCTGGAAGCGTTCCTTCATTTGCATGGGGAAGACCCTCTCAAGATAGCGCTGGTGCTACACGTGCGCCAGTGCTACCAGCCTTACAGAAGGGGCCACATAAGCATCTGTAGCCCATTCTGCAATTCATAAAACTCCAAGGGTGCGCAAAGTACTTCCTTCAGGTTTGCTTATTTTTTCGTCCAGACATTTTTTCTAATTGTCCATGCTGAGTTATTTGCTTGAAAAGAGTGGGAATATTAAAAAAGGTAAATAAATCCTCTGTCTGGTTAGATATTTCTGATATTTTTGAAAATAAGATTTGCTGGAATCCCTCTGAAATTTGTTCAAAAAGCATTCACTTGTTTCTCTTGCATTGGATCATGAATCTCATAATGTTCACAAATCAAAGGAGTCAAAGCAAAGGCTATGGTTGCTTTTGCCATATGAAAATATGGTTCACAAACATTTAGACAGCTTAAAAAGAAAAGAGCAATTGTGTTTTTTTCAATTTGGTTTTATTTATTATAATATTCAACCTCCCCAGCCCACTGAAGTGTTGCGTGTGTGTATTTTAATAACAACACCCACCTTGCCCAGGAACGGTGGTCGTATGTATCCCCGCCACCCTGGGTGTGTGGGAGAGGGACAGCTACCTGGCTGCTTCTTGTGCATCCTCTGCATAATTTCAAACCTGTTTCTGGGTAGATTGTGTGTGCCAAGCTCTGTTTTCTTGATTGAAAACCCAACTCTGGGAGAGAGGCTTTCTCCTATCCCAACACTGTTGCATATTCTGAATACAGTGCAGGGTCAGATGTATGCTACCTCACTCATCTTGGGCAAGGTGGGATGTGGAATACACTACTGAAAAATGATGCAGTGTAGAAAAGGGCCAGACACTACCAACCCCATTTAAAGCAGGATATTTGCAGAAGCTTGTACCCCCACCACCTGCTTCTGGACATGGTACAGCAGATATGAAGAGCTCTTCTGACCTCATAAAGACATTTTCTGTGTAACCAGTTTCCCGTGACCAAAAAATACTACCAGTTTGCGGTATTCAAGACCATGTTTGTTGAGTTTTGTGGGTTTGGGAAAGGTAGGTATTGAGTACTACAGGTGTTATGTTAATAAGTCTCATAAACTGTGCAATTACCCACATGTGTCTTGGCGCTAGCTTAAAGTAGCTGAAGAAAATATAGCAATAAGTCTGGGTAAGCAGGTGTTGAAAAGCCAAGTTTTCAGCTGTTTTCTAAAGTTCAGCAGATTAGAAGCACATTTTATATCTGATGGTTAAGTAGTTCAGGCTTTCACCATGCCTAGAAAGAAGCTCCTACTGCCCCAGTGGGACAGCTGGAATCTGGAAACAACAATGAGTTTAGCAGAGGCCCATCATAGGGTTCTTACTGGGTTGTACCACTTAAAGCTATGCTGCAAATAGGTCAGGCATAAAGCGTTAAGTGCTTTATGAACAACACCGAGTGCCTTGAAAGTTGATCTATGTCTGATGGGAAGCCAGTGTAGTTTTTAATGGCCGAGGAGACAGAATGGTATTTTGGTAGCTTTAGTAGGAGCCTAGCTGCCGCATTTTGCAACATTTGTAGCCTATTAAGAGTATATTGGGGGGCAGTGAGAAATAGACCATTGCAGAGGTGTCAAGTGATGCAATTAGGAATTTTTGAAAATCTGAAAGGATGAAAAGAAAAAAAATCCTTTTTAAACATCCTTAAAGTATAAAACATCGAAGATGAGAGAGCATTGACATGATTTTTGTAGGTTAGTTTATGACCAATTAGAACTCCCAGATTCTTAGCTTTTGTGGCGAGAGTGGGCAGATTACCCATTTCTGCTGGCCAACATGAGGACGTCCAAAAGAAAGTTTGTACTCCAAAGAGTATGATTTGGGTTTTTATCAACATTCAGTTTAAGACAGTTCCTGCTAATCCCTGTAAATACAGCTTGCATACAGATGTGGAATCTTTTTGTTGTTGTTGTTTTTATTGATAAATAAGGTGTAATTCCATTGAGATCCAATACATATTCAGTTGCTACATTATACGTATATAAAATTCCAACTGTGCAACAAGTTAGTCAGCATAATACAAAAGTGGTATAAATACATACATTCATAACTAATGGGGAATTCATATTACTATTATAAACACATTAATAAGCTAAAACACTCATAAATAATGTATTAATAAAAACTTGTCTTCTATTAATTCCTCCATTTCTCAAAGGCTCCCAAATATTTCTACCAAATTCTCGCGCTGTCCTCCCCTTAAATTCATATAGACATGCCTCTAAATTATGCATACCTAACAATCTAGACAGCCACATTTGAAATGTAGGGGCGACGGTATCCTTCCATCCAGCCGCAATAAGAATTCGTAAGACCGCTACTGCAATGAATATTAACGCTTGGGTATCTCTCCCCACAATATGTTTGTCTGTCCCTGTAATAACCAGTGTAGGGGATAGGTTGATGTTAATACCTAGCAGCCCCTCCAAGAATAAAGTTATTTCACTGCGTATTAAGACCAAATTGGGACAGTAATAAAACATGTGCAGTAGGTCTGCCGGACCTAAATTGCATTCGGGGTATTTATCATCTTCTCTTAGTCCCCACCCATACAATTTCGCAGGGTTATAGTATAGGTTAAACAAAGTCTTATAATGTTGAGACCTTAAATTTGATGCTCGAAATACTTTCTTACTCAATATTAGGGCAAGGTCTATATCCACATCCGGGTCCCCCAGTTTTTGTGCCCATGTGGCCTCTGTTTTTTCCAGGTCATCTGTGAGGCCAGGCAAAGAAAGATTGTAGGCAGTACCTATCTTCTTTCCCCCTTTTCCTAGGTATTCAACCAGTTGGCTATCTGGGGTAGCAGAATCTTTGGTCTGTATGCTAATAAAGTTTGAGCAATTTGTTCATATAAAATCCGGTGGCTACCGGGGATCCCATGCTTCTTCTGTAACTCGCAAAGCGAAGGACAGCACCGCCTTTCATGATATCACCCAGAGATCTTATCCCATGCTCTCTCCATACAGTACAGAACGCACTTTGACCCAGATGTGGAAATAGGTTAGATTTCCAAAGATTTATATTGGTGTTTATTTTGGGGATCTTCATAATTTTGCTGATAGCTTTCCAAGTTCCCCAGACCCCTTCAATGATCTTATACCTTGCCTTCCTATAATATCTTCGATCTAACTCGCATTGCAGTAACCCATAGGCCTTCCTCCCCAATAACAGCTCGAAGATAAAGGGAGGGACCTGACTCTCACTTTGATCTTCAGATGGTAGGGGGTCCGGTTGAATTAGTATGTTCATCTGTGTAAGGAGGCATACCAAATGATATAATCTAAGATTCGGCAAAGCCAGACCTCCCCTGTCTCAAGGTAGTGACATGTAATTAATTGAGCGTCTAACTTTGCCATACTGCCAAACAAAGCTAACAAATGTGGATTCGATTTTCCTCAACACACTTTCCTCTAACAACAGTGGGATAGCCCTAAACAAATATAAAATTTTAGGGAACATCGTCATTTTTAAAACATTAACTCTGCCAATCAAAGATAGGTGTAACACGTCAATTCTTTTCAAGTCCTTTTCGATTTCATTAATAAGGGGAAGATAATTCTCTCCAACCATCTTCTCAACTGCTGCATTAATTCTGACCCCAAGATATACGGCTGAATTTACATATCTATAATCAGTCTTCACAATATTTTTTGTGCATATTATCTGTGTTTTCCCCTCATTTAACCGATAACCTGAGTGAAGACCAAATTCATTGGCCAAGTGGACCAAAGCTGGCATTGCTTGATGTGGGTCAGATGTAGTTATCGCCAGGTCATCAGCATAGGCAAGCAATTTTGTAGTGAAGCCGTTAAACACTACAGGACTGATTTGGCGAGAGACAAAAATGTTTAGAATAAAAGGATCTATATATAAGGAAAATAGGATCGGAGAGCAAGGGCAACCCTGGCGTGTCCCTCTCTTAATCGTTATTTTATCGGACCTTTCCCCCATGACCATAACACGAGCCACCGGATCAGCATACATAGCCTTAATTGCCATCAGAAAGTTATTACCAAAGCCCCTACCAACCAAAATCCCCCAGAGAAAGTCCCATACCACTCGGTCAAAGGCTTTCTCAGCGTCGAGGAGGATCATGGCCATCTCCCCCCCCCCCCCCCCGCCCCCCCCGTAGCATCATGGGCATCAAATAGCGCAATTGCTCTTCTAGTGTGTTCTGTAGTGCCTCTCCCAGGTATAAACCCATGCTGCCACGGGGAAACGAGACCTCCGATGATCCCCCCCAACCTGCCAGCCCAGATCTTAGAATATAGTTTGGTGTCGGCATTAATTAGCGATATCGGTCGGTAGGACCCCGGCAATTCCTTGGGTTTCCCCTTCTTATGGAAGATAACAATGTTGGTCTCCTTCCTTGACTCGGTGTTATACCTGACCACAAGATACCATTGAATAGATCTAATAAAATTGGAGCGATCTCCTTTTCTAAGCATTTATAAACCTCGAGGGGGATTCCATCAGGTCCTGCTGCCTTACCTGAGGCTAATTCCTGTAAGGCCTTAGTTAATTCTGGCATATCTAGGTCTCTATCAAGATCTTCTCTAGTTTGAATGTCTAGAGACGGTCCACCGTCTGCATAGCCAGAATCTAAACCATGCTCGCCCATGGAGCCCTCTTCATTATACAGATTTTGATAAAAATTCTGAAATACTCTTAAGATGTCTATAGGCTCCATATACTCCTTATCTTCGTCCTGTATACGTGAGATTAAATTCTTAGTCCTCTTTTGCCTTATCTGCAGAGCAAGTGCCTTACCCGCCTGTTCTCCTGTTTCATAGCGTCTTGCCTTGGAAACCTGATATTCACTAGTTTCTTTCTGATTGATTATTTTCTGCAGGTCCGCTTTAATAACAGTTATTCTTTTTAGACTCTCCCGTCCCTCCCGTCCCTGACCTATTTCCGTAATATGCTGTTCTTCCGCTACCACTAGCATATCTGTAAGCTTCTCGATCTCTCTCTTATCGTCTTTCCTAATCCTAGCGGAGCAACTTATCGTCTCTCCTCGTAGGGCGGCTTTAAAGGCATCCCACACGTTATTCCGAGACGCACTATACCTATTAATATCATAAAACTCCACAGCCCATTTTTTTTAGATGTTCAACAAATCTGATATCTAATAATAATTTTCTCTCGAAAGACCAGCTGGTTCGTTTCCTTTCCATTTTAGGCATATCATAATAAAATACTAAAGGATTGTGGTCTGATATTAATTTTGGGAGTTTCTTGATTCGCACCTTATTCAACTCCGTGGAGGAAATCAAAAAGTAATCTAATTTAGTATATTTCAGATTGGGCAAGAAAAATAAGTGTAGCCTGGATCTAAGGGTTCCCTTACCGCCCACACATCTTTAAGACCATGTGACTTCATAAGGGAGTCGAGAGCTCGGAACACTTCGGGTTTCCGCCCAGCGTAATAATTTGCTTTGTTCCAGTCTACTGAGATATTTAAATCCCCACAAACCATTATGGGTGTTGGCCAATTAGCTAGTTCCCCTTCCAAACAATCAAAGATTTCCGGATCGTCCTGATTTGAGCCATATATCACACATATTGTACAGCCTAAATTAAGTTCAACTATCACCCATCTCCCCGCGCTGTCAGCCTTGTAACGTTTTGCTCCTCCTACCATAGGTTTAGCTAAAATGGCCACTCCTCTGATTGTTGACGTTTGAGATGAGCAGGCTAAGATTTCAAACCCCCTGAATTTCATCAAATTTTTTTTTGCCCAGGGAAGGTGGGTCTCTTGTATGCAAAAAATATCAACATTATTAAACTTAGAAAAATGCTCCACCCTTTGACGTTTTCTCGCATCATTCAAACCACCTACATTAGCTGTACAGATTTTAATGCTCGACATGTTTTCGTATTAAGCTTCCCTGCTGAATTTTAATGTTAACAATTTTTACCTTAGTACACCTTATTTTCTCTTTTGTAGATTTTTCTCCCAACCCCTTGCACTCCCTCCCCCCTGGCTGCCCAGCAGCCCCCACCACCCAACTCACCCACCCCCCCCTTACCCACCTCCCTGCCACCCTCTCCCTACACCCCTGCTCCCTAGCTAGTGAGGCGCTCAGACCAAGTCTGTGCTTGTGATGGTCACAGTGAGAGCAGTGAAGCTCTTGATATTATATTATAATCTAACACGACATTCTGTTGCCCCCTAAGAACATTTTTTTTTTTTTTTTTTTAAATAGATACCCAAACTACCAATTAACCTGAACCTTCCCCAATATTTCCATAGTGCTAGAGACAGAGACATACATCAAATATATCCAGAACTGTTCTATTTCCCATAAGAGTCCAAATACTCTCTAGCTTTAATCTCAGAAGAAAAGTACATAGTTCTCCCCTCATTTATGACATTCAATTGGGCTGGATTAATAAGATAGGCCTGCATTTTCTTCTGCTGAAATGGGTTGATCAGTTGCCTGAGTCTCCAGCGTCTCTCCACTGTTATATGGCAAAAATCCGGGCGAACGAAGAACGAGATCCCATCCACGTTCCTCTTGGCATCCGTTCTTGCCTTCTCCGCAATTGCCTGCCTCAGCACAAAGTTACCCAAAAATATTAGGATAGCTCTAGGTTTGTCCCCTTCCTTGGTGCCTTTTTTGATCTTAAACGGAGTGCGGTGAGCTCTTTGGATCTCTGCTGCCCAAGACCAGTTAGAAAGCTCTGGGAATGCTTGTTCAAATATTTTGATGACGTAAGCTCTAGCATCAGATCCTTCTACCCCTTCAGGAACCCCGAGAACCCGGAGGTTGTTCCGTCTCATCCTGTTTTCTATGTCTTCAAGTTTCCATTGAATATCTATCACTTGTGCATTTTGGGCCCCGACCTTGTTGACTGCGGCAGCCGCCTCTGCCTCCGTAGATACAACTCTATCCTCCAGATTAGTTACCCAATCTCCCAGATTGATGCAGGCCTCAGACAACTTCCTTACAGCCCCCTGGATTTTCTTCACGGCTGCTTGGGATTTTCGACTGTCCTGCCGGGCTTCCTCTCTGTGAGCCAGGATCTCGCTGTGGGTAGTCTCTAATAGCGACATTTGTGCGGCACCTCCCCCCGGGCTCCCCTGCAGGGGCAACGCTGAGGAATGGTCCCAACTGAGCTCACTCTGAGGGATCTCACGCTTTTTTGGTGGTATAACTGCTGTTACGGGGGAGCCGGGCTCGAGATCACTTTCTGCATCTGGATCTGAGACCACATTGGAGCCAAGATCATCATCTTCATCTTCATCGTCCTCTGACCACCCCCCCCCCCCCCCGACACTGAGAAGAAGCATTCATTCGGAACCTTTTCATTTTCTTTCCCCTTCTCGGCTTCCCCACTGGTCGCAAGATTCTCCATTATAGGTGCGCCATCCTTTGGTCCCTCTTGATCTTCTGCTGTATTCACGATTTCAACCAGACCCGCTGGGCTCCTTTGGGAGTTACATATAGCTGACCCGGCGTTAGAGACCCCTGGCTCACACATTATGGTGTTGCTATTAGTCTCTTTCCTTTTCCCCATGGCCTCACTCTCACATTTGCCTGGAATATCAGGCTCAGGGTCGGGTTCAGACTTATGCTTTGGTTCTGACTCCTTCAGATCACCCCCTTTCCTCAAACTTAATCCTATAGTATTCTGGATGGGGAGAGGATCAGTCATATCAGTTACATCTGGGAGGATCACGGAGTCTGTATCATCAATCACCGGTTCAGGCTCGCCCCCCTCCCGTGGTGGTATAATAGCTTTTGTCCCCTTCTCTCTGCCAGCCTTTGTAAATATGTCGGCGATTGGGGCCGTAGCTGTGGCTGTTGCCTGTCTTGTTCTGCCCACCACCTGCTTTCTTACCGGAGGGGTTTGTAGTTTACCATCCGTGTCACTCAGCGCGTTTTCAATCCCAGCGTTTTTTTTCTTTTCTTTATCTGTGGTGGATTTTCCTGCTGTATTGAGCTTTGGAGCCATTGCAGATCGCCTCCTTCCTGCCCAAAGCCTCCTTGCACCGAGCTCCTCGTCCCGACCTGTGCACCTCGGCGATCCAGCCTCGAACGCCGCTCTGCTCCGCGGCACCCACAAAGCTTTGCTCGAGCCCCGCCCTCTTGCTCTCCGACTGGAGCACAGTGAGAGAGCTGCCCGCTTCAACTCCTGGAGCAGCCGTACCGCCGAGCCTCGACAGGTGAGCGGTAGAATCATCCAAAAAGCTTTTCCAAGAGTTTTCCAAAAGCTCCGCCGGATTTATTGTATTTTATTTGGGTTCCGTATCTTAAAAAATTTCATGCGATATAGATAGCCATCGCCGTAAGTCTCCGTAGGGGCAGTTCGTATGAGCTTCACTGCTCTGCTGCTTCGGCTACAACTAAGCAGCCGCCATCTTCGCTACAGTTGTGGAATCTATTGCTGACTTCTTGATCTTTTTCTGGCCAGATATACAACAATCTGGGTGTTGTCTACATAGGATGTTAAATAAAAAACAAAGTTTTTTATGGGGCTGGCAAGGAGTGTGATATACATATTAAATAAGGTAGGGCTGAGTGAAGAGCCCTGAGGAACTCCACAAGGAAAGGAGAGCGATTGAGAAGCATACTCGCTAATCTTGACGGATTGGTCTCTATCAGTGAGAAAAGATTTTAGAAGGATCCACGCTGTACCACTGACATTGATTTCCGATAGGTGGTTTAGCAGTAGTCTCTGGGCCACTGTATTAAAGGCGACGAGAGATCAAACCGTATCAGTGCTGCTCCTTGGTTCTCTTCGATTGCGTGGAATTAAGGCTGATCGTGGAGAGATCAGACAAAGTGTTGCAACCCTCTTTATCTCAGTATTTTACTTGTTTTGTAGTGGTACTGAGTGGGAGCTAGAGAAAAGAGAGTTTGATTAGGTATGCCTTGAGTTGGCCAGTTTACTGGAAATGTTCTTAGTGTGTATGGCCAAAGAAGAAATAGGTGCTTCTAATATTTCCCCTTTCCCAACGCTACAAGCAGATTAGGGGATGGGACAGATTTGAGTCTTCTAAATCAACGGTAGAGGGAAAGTGGTATTTTTTCAGAGTGTGCTTTCTGCCAGTGATGAGGATTTCAACCATTCGTGCTTGCTTTGTCGAGATGTTAAAGTCAAGAATAGGTTTAGAATAGTTAATTTGAGTGTTTAACATATCTGGCCAACATATAACTTCACTAGAAGATGACTTTGCTGAAGGAGATGGCATTAGAAAATGTAGATTTGTAGGAAGTAAGGGCGGAGATTTGGGGAACGTCAAATTTGCTGTTTCGAGTAAGAGCAACGTTTCTTTGACACAGGAGGAGCTCTTGTGAAGGAAAGATGGAAGAAGTCTCAGTCCCTGAGATGCCAGCCACATCATGTAGCCTATCCAATAGTACAGAGTGGTCCAGGGTGTAGAAAGCAGCAAACAAGTCCAAAAAGGCAAGAATGGTCGAGGACATGTGGTCGCATATTGTTTGGATATCATAGGATTAACACCAGGTTGGTTTCAATGCCAATTCATTGATTGGAATACAGAATAGATTCTGTGGAGCGGTTGGTGTGAATCCTGGTGTGTTTGCAGTGGAGTAGTGCTTTTCTTAGAATCTTCATAAGGAAGGGAATGTGTGAGGTTGAGTAGTTATCTGTGCTAGAAAGATTAAATGAAGTTTATATTTAGGGAGGTGCGGTTTGATTGTATCCACTTTGGCTTGTTTCAGTCTGTATTAAATAGTTTCTGTACTCCTTTTTAAGCCTTTTTAAAATTAAAATCTTATGCACTTCTTTGTCTTCTTTTTGTTCCATGCAGCATGTAAATTTAGACCTGCTGCATCCCTTGCATACGCTCAGGAACCTAATGTACCTGGTCAGCCCAGACACTGAAAGCTTGGGCAGGTGAGTTTACATTCCTTGGTGTTAAGAATTTTTTGTGAAAAATATCTTCATAGTGTTACAGAAAAAGTAGTTAAAATAAATCCTTAACGTGATCACAGACCTCATACTATCTCATGGACCCATGTTCCTCTCATTTTGAACTTAAGCTTGTGGGATCTGTTTTTCCACAAATAGTCAACATGTCATGAACTATGGAAATGATTCTTGACCACTTCAAAAATGTTGTGAAAAAACAGTCATACAAAGCCAACTGGAAACAGCATTAAATTGTGTATTCAAGGCAGAGGATTATTTGACATCCTCTTTCATGAATCCTGCTATTCATTGCACCAGAAACCATAATAATGGATGACCATAAATATTTACTCTTTGCTAGAAATGATAACAAATCGATCTAAGATTATATGCAATTGGTTGCCAGGCTGGTAAAAACTTACTTAAACACTTCAGGCTACTATACACTGATCATTCATAGCTGCACAACCCACATTTCTGGTTTGGTACTAATATTATCAGATTGCCTCTTAATGGCATAGGTCTACTGGTTCGTGATCAATTCTTTTCAGATGTATTTTCAGAGTTTCTTTTGATGGGTTTTGGCTGCAAATGCCTTCTAAGTTTGAGGTTTTTCTGATCCTCTAGAGGTTGTTAAAAGAATCATTGACTGGACACCTTGTGGTTGAGTTTTTTTGAGTTTAGGTGGGGCAAGTTTATGTGCAACATTTGTCTTGCTGATGTCGGACATAAACATTGAGGTTATTTGGAACTTAATAGGGACTGGTTGACGTTAATAAAGACTCTGGCCAAGATCCTACGTTTCCTGGAGGAACTGTGGCGAATTGCACCCCTCCACCTTTTTTTTCCATCTCAGTTTTCACAGATAATTAAGAAACCTGAGGGAATCTTAAAGTCAAGTGCTCACTGGAATGTCGTAATAGAAGGTTACGTTTGTGGGACTGAATCAGTTCTTTATTTTCTTTGCAGTAACTAGCTGCTGATCTCCATTTGTGGAGTGGGTGATTGAGAATGAATATAATGATTTTACAGATTGGAGAGAAGAGGATTGGGACGTGTAAGAGCTTTTGAAAGTCTGTTTGGATATTTTTTGCGTGAGCTGTGATTTGCCAGTCCCTCTTGAATATTGGAATAAAAGAGGAAACAACTGTTATATATGGGGGGCGGAGCTTGCCGGCAACTATGGCGGACGCGTGATCCCCGAGCTCCGTCTAGCTGCCCATAACTATCCGAAATTGTCCTGCATCAGCGCTACTATTTTCAGCGCCCAACATACAGCCTGACACCTTGGTGATACCGGCAGTCTGCTGGTGCCGGTTCTGCGCACGACGGGAGCGGGGAAGAACGGAGGTGATTGAGGCGATCCTGACAGCGAAGGAGTCCGTGAAGCCACGACCTTGCGTGCTCCTGGGTCCGAGCGACGTGCCTGTGCGTGCGGCTAGCGTGGACGCTGGAGCCCGGTCAGCAGTCGGCAACACCTGCACCGATCTGCGAGACTGCTGATTGGGAAGGGGGGGTGACCTCTTTACAACCTACCCCCCCTTGTACAGCAACGCTTTGAAGTAGCGGGACCACGACGGGGGATACTGCTCCCCCGCCAACGCGGCCATTGCGAGGAGACTGCCCTGAGCCTCAGAGCACCACCCTAAGAAGTGAGCCACAACCGGGGGGAGATCGGCAAGGGTGACTAGGTGCGCGAGGGCACACGCAGCTACGGCCGCGCCGGATAGCTGCGTGGGGACTCTCGCAAAAAGGAGCCTGACGCTCGGCCCTATAAAGGGGGCGACTTCTCTATCGGCACTACGACCCCCATTCCGGGACACCGCTGGGGCCTGGTCCACGGTCGGACCAGACACAAAACAACCAGGGGGCACTTGGTGAACACGGCGCCTCTCGCGGAGCGACGTGGGCCCTCTGGCACGCAGATTGCTAGACCTGGGGTTTGGTATTGCACTGTAGGCCCCAGGACCTGCTCACAAACTCGGGGAGCTGAGAGAAAGATGGCGACGGAGACTGTGATGTTGCTGCCTACGCATTAAAGGTGAGACACGCTGGCATTGAACTGAGTCGGGGGACACAGACCGATTGGCCCCTTCCCTTTGCCAACATGGGAAAAGGCGACAAGATCCAGAGTAAGCTCCCGTTGGAACAACGCCGCAACAAGACTCCAGACTTCCAAGAGGCGGAAAAAGCTATCTCGGCGACTGGAACAGGCACTTCGGCCCATTCAGACATCAAAACCATGTTATTAGCCACGGAAAAAGGCCTGCAAGTCAGCATGTCCTCAATAGGCACCAAGATAGATGCCCTCACATACCGGATGGACCTGATGGCGGAGCGCGTCGACAAGCACGTTGAGCGCGTAGACATGTCCGAGAGATGCCTTACGGAGGTTGAGGAGGCACAAACTGAACTAGACTTGGATCATAAGAAAATAGAGAAGCTTATGCAATCGCTCCAAGAGCAGACCGAAGACTTAGAGGCCCGTTACCAACGCTCTAACCTGCGCATCACAGGTGTTCCAGAAACGACACAGACGGGCAACACGGAAAAGTTCATGGAGAAGCTCTTGGTTACTCTATAGGCCTGTTCTCACCAATGTTTGTGGTGGAGCGAGCACACGTTCACTGGGCCCCCGGCCCCGCCCGGGAGCCCCGCCGCGGCCCATCATCGCCAAGCTCCTAAACTACAGAGACAGGGACGTGGCGCTCCGGGCCGCCAGGGATAAGAAATCTTTGCAATTTGAAAGCTCGGAAATATCCCTATATCCTGACTCCACTGCTAGGGTTCAGGAAGCCCGCAGACACTTTGCCCCGTTCAAGAGACAGCTTTGAGATCTCGGGCTGGATTATGCCATGCTGTATCCTGCGAAGCTCTATGTCAATCGGCAGGGACATTCACACCTCTTCATGGACCCTAAAGCTCTAAAGCTCTACAGCAGGCCCTGAAGGGGTGGTCAAGAGACCAATGCAGAGACGCCAACAGTCAAGCGGATGGCGACGACCGGCGAAGTCAACTGGACGAGCAGGAGTGACACTCCTTCCTGGCTTGCCCGGGGAGATATTGGTTTCTATGGAACTAAAACGAACGCTGATACTGGCCTCCTTACAGAGGACGGAGAACTAAAGAACCGGCTGAACTAGACATGGGTGAGATAACTCTGGTGCCCTAGTCGTAAATATGGGTTGTCTTGTGGTAATGGTTCATGGTAACTTGTACAGGCAGGGTCTCGAGGTGTAATGAAGAGTAGAGTCAATGTCAAGATATTACCCTGCAGCTATTGCACTTGACGCAATAATTGTTGTCAGTATTTACAGTTTTGCTGATGTTTTTTATACGATGCAGCTAGAAATTGGTGCTGGGCATTCTGCAAGCATTGTAATCTTATCACCTGGACTGCCTGATGGGAGGTCCAATAGGTTTGTATAAAGTTGGGGGGGGGGAACTCACGCAAGGCCTTGTTGGGGGTGGTCTGCTGTGGGAGGGGGGTTGCAGGATCATCGGGTTGGGACTGTTTTGAGGGTAGAGGGGGGTACAGTACTTAAATTTGAGCGTACGAAAGATCTTGGACACATGCAGGACATTCACTCTTAGGCAACACTTAGCCTACCACAATGGCTGACACGGCTGATAATAGTAATAATACCTACACACCCAAACTCAGTGCACTCGCATGGAATGTGCGTGGTCTAAACGACCACAGGAAAGTTAGGAAGGTCATTAGCTACCTACAGCGTCAACATGTTGACCTGGCTTTGCTGCAGGAAACTCATCTCCCCATGACCAGTAGAATGCTACACAGTAGAGGTATAGAGGGCACTATAACAGCGCCAGGCTTCACGTCGCATGCCAGGGGTGTGATTACCTGGACGAATCCGAAATCTAAATTGTCCTTACAGACTCTAAGGGCGGATACGGAAGGCAGATTCGTCATTTCCAAATGTATGGGTCCAGGGATAGACTTTGTGATAATTAATACTTATGGCCCAAACTGTGACTCCCCAGAGTTCTTTCAGGCCCTAGTTAACATTTCTAGACACTGACACTGATCGTATACTATGGGGTGGGGACTTCAACCTGGTGCTGGACCCTACCCTGGACAGATCTGCTGGTCCTCCCCGTAGGCCCTCGGCGGCGGCCATGGCCCTGAGGAGTGCGATCACCAGTCTGGGACTGGAAGATGTATGGCGGATTAGACACCCAGAGCAGGGTGGGTACACATTACTCGGCCTACTACGACATCCATACCAGAATAGACTATTGGTTGGTGTCCGCCTCCAGGTCTGGGCAGATTAGAGACTGTAGGGTGCTACCGAGGACCCTATCTGACCACTCGTCAGTGCTTCTAGTGCTGGACACCCCAGGGAAAGCCATCCCGCCCTTCACATGGTAGATTCCCCACATATTCCCTCCTAGACCCGACATTCAGAGGTGAGCTGGCGGAGGCCATCAATACTTTTTTCGAAACCAGCGTAGGCTCGGTGGATAGCTTCCAGGTTGTGTGGGAAGCGTTCTAAGTATATATCAGGGGAATAGCGATGTCCAAGCATTCTGGCGTACTCCAATCCATTAGACATAGACTAGCTGACCTGGAGCCTCAACTGGCTACCCTCGAAGAACAGCAGAGCAGGAATTCTGATAGGGGAAGAGATCAAGTCGTTGCTGGCTGAATATCACGAGGAAGCGGACAGAGAAGTGAAACACCTGGCTAAGTATGCAATGGCTAGGACGTATGGGGAGGGTGAGAGACCTAGTTCAGTACTGGCTAGACTTCTAAGCGGGAAAAGAGGATGACAACAAGTCTTAGGAATAAAGACGGGAGACGGCGCAGTATTAACAGATGAATCAGATATAGCACAAGCATTTCAGGCCTTCTACACTGAGCTTTATTCATCCAAAAGTGGGGACCTTGAGGACGACATCCCTGACTACCTAGAACACATCAATATACCGACATTGACAAACACACACAGGGAATTTCTGATGCTCCCGATAGAGAAAGATGAGATAGCTGAAGCCCTGGCGGGCATGCGCGCTGGCAGCGCCCCAGGAGCAGATGGCCTCACGGTGGGGTTTTATAAGGCGTTTAAGGACAAACTAATCCCACACCTCTCCACGCTCTTCGATGACATTTGCGTGGAAGGCAGTATGCCGCCATCAATGAGGGAGGCATTACTAATCACGATACTAAAACCAGGCAAGGCATGTGATGAGTGCGGGTCTTGTAGACCCCTTTCCCTACTGAACGTTGACACTAAACTATTCGCTAAAATACTGGCGAACCGCCTGGCGCTTTTGGCGCCTCGGCTAGTTGCACTTGAACAGGCTGGCTTCATTCCGAGCAGGAACTTGACGTACAACATACGCACAGTCTTGGGCACGATACAACATGTTCGGCAGGATCGTAATGCTCTAGCAGTGTTCCTTGACATGGAAAAGGCCTTTGACTCAGTGGAGTTGCCCTTTATGTGGCTGGTACTACAGAGGATGGGCTTGGGACTGCCATTCATCCAAATGATTGGGGCCCTATACAACTGCCCGCGGGCCAGGCTCTGACTTGGCAACCTGGTCACTGACTCCTTCCCCATCAGCAGAGGCACCAGATAAGGGTGCCCCTTGTCGCCCCTCCTATACGCCCTGTTGGCTGAACCACTAGCCTGTGCGCTACGCGAAAATCACGGTAATGAGGGCGTAGGGTTCCCCTCATACAAGATACTGGTGTCCATGTACGCCGACGCCAATTTAACCTCGGTACTGAGGGAAGTAGTCTGCTTTGGCTCCCTATCAGGCCTTAAGGTTAACTGGACGAAGTCCTTGGCCTTTCCCTTAACCCCGATAACACAGAATATTGAAATGGAATACCCACTGCAATGGACCACAGACACAGTTAGATACCTGGGTATCCAATTACACACCGATGCTGAGATCTTGTTCAGTATGAAACAACAACTGGGTGTCAGTACTGCAAAGTGATTACCTCACAGTTCTGTGCTGAAGAAAAGAATTGAACTTATTCCTCAGAAGGTTTATTCATATTGAATCAATCCATTTATTTCAAATTGTAGGTTAAGAAACACATTATTTGTGTCAAAACGTTTTTTTGTTTTTTCAAAAAGAATCTCTCATTAAGTTTCCAGGAAAGAGAAAAAGGAATGAGTGACCTATCTAAAATGTTTGTGAGACTTCACAAGTTTTTTTCATTCATACATTCATTCGTCCACAGTCATACTCCTATGTACAGTTTTTGTGATGGAAAGGGGTGATTTGGGAAAAAGAAGAAAAGATCTCCACAATTTTGTGAAATCTTATACACACAATTGTAATAGAATCATATTTGTAAAAAGCAATTCAAAGTTACATCTTTCACAATAGGCCATCTAAATCATTGCAACCAATTTAACAAGGCATTTTTTTTTTAAATCAACACCGGTTGGCCTAACACTATGATGGTCGACGCGTTTCGTGTTCCCAGTGTGAGGAACTCTCTTCAGGACCGCTGATGGTTCTCTACTAAGGACTTCTGTATGTAATAGCTTCCAAAGTGGCATTCATTCTCTAGATAATAATTTAGAGTGTGTATCCGCTTGTTCAGAACGTAGTTTTCAAGTAACACCCGGTTGAGAATTGGCACGAAGCCTTCAATAATGATCTTCCTCAACTATTGAGTAGCCAATCTTGTCAGTTTTGTAGTGTTTTTCTTCAATTCAATCGGACATTGCGTCTCTCTCCTGCTGGCGTTTTCGGCTCACCTGTAACAAACTGAAAACCTTGTTCAGATCTTGTTCAGGGCAAACTATGGCACTGCCTTCAGCAAACTGGAGGATGATGTTGCAGCCTGGTGCAGGCTCCCACTCTCACTGCTAGGACTGATATCCATAATGAAAATGGTGGTGCTGCCTAAACTATTGTTTTTATTTATGACAATCCCAATAGTTCTTCCCAAGTCCTTTTTTCACCAACTAACGCAACTAATGGTCAAATTGGCATGGGCTGGGAAACAACCCTGAGCCAAGTGGACGCTACTAACGCTGCCATATAGTATGGGGGAGCTTGGTGCCCCTGACCTTGAGCTTTATTATAGAGTAGCCCAGGCGCTCACCTGCACACCTGGTTACACGGGGATAGCAACTGTCCGCATGGAAACACTTTTTGCTAGCCCTCTTGCGCTGCCTACCACAATTTTCCAACCTGTTGATCATAGGACTGGCATTCTGGACTCGATCGCAGGGACTAACCATGCGTGGCACAACATTCTGCAGCTGCAGGGAGGAGCATTACTATACTCCCCCATAATGCCGGTGGACTGGGCACGATGGTTAACTCCCATCAAAGAGAAAGGAGTGATACATGTGCTACACAAATTAAACGTTAAAGTGGCTGGAGCCCTGTTTCAAGATGGAGTGGCAAAAACATGGGAGCAGGCTTCTTCGGGCAGCGAGGGTACTCCCCTATTGACTCGCTTTCAATTCCACAGGGTACACAGTGCTCTTGCGGAACTGCTGGGGGAAGATATGGCAGAGCCGCCTAAGGTCCCGGAACTCTCATACGTATTAAAAGCTGAGACCCCCCAGAAACAACTGTCCAACCTATATAAGCTGGCGCAGGCATATATGGAGCACACATACACGAAAGCACGGCTGGCTTGGCAAACTGACCTGCAGATAGTGATTGATGATGACATGTGGAGTTACTGCTGTATCAATACAAGAAAGCTATCACTGAATGGCAGACATAGACTAGTGCACTTCAAATTTCTTAACAGGGTGTATTACACACCAGCACAGCTCCACAGGTATGGACTTCGTGACACAGCTAAATGCGAGAGATGTCATGCACCTGATGCGGGGTTCCTGCACCTGGCATGACAATGCCCGGGTACATGGGACTTCTGGAAGAAGATCTTCATGGACATTAGTAGCATAGCGGAGGTAGATCTTACACCTGACCCCGCGCTGGCACTATTAGGGTATTCTAAGAGTCTACCTAGAGCTATTCGGAGGCTGGTAGACATGGGGCTGCTTATAGCCCGAAGGGTGGTGGCTTGTTGTTGGATGAGAAGTCCAGCACCTACACCTAAATGCTGGGCACATGATATGTTATATTGCTGTACGCAGTCGGAGAACTACAGCGAGCTGCTGCCTCCCACTAGCAGTCCTAAAAACTTTTGGGGACTATACCAGATATACCTAAACAGTAAAAATGAGGCTCACACCACAGTATAGGACTAGGGGCGTCAAATAATCACCAGGAGGAAACAATACACTGTGCTGGCATAATTGGTAATGATTGATGTCAAACTAGGAGATGTGGAGGGGTAATACACGAGGGGCGAGAAGCAGCTCTTCAGCTATATTACCAGTAGTTATTCTCAAGATCTCCGCCTGCCCTGTTACGGGTTGTTGACTAAATGGCTGTGGATTAATCTGAGGAGGGAATGTCACACTGTTGTCCTGACCGACTTTGCGACTAAGATAGATTGGTGGGAGGGGGGTTTGTTTTGATTGTAATGTTTGATAAATTGCAAACCCAATAAAAATATTAAAGAAAAAAAACTGTTATATTGCAGGAGTGGGAGTGTTGGTGGATTGAGGATTGCTATCATCATCATCTGGAAGAGGTTGAAGGGGTCATGCGTAGGGTGGTATCTAGGGAAGACAGTAAGAGGTCCAATGGAGGGTAGGTTCTTATCCTCTGCGATAGTTAAGTGCTTACTGAGTAGGCGGGAAGGGGTGAGGTTCTGAATCAATAGTAGACTGGGTGGTGGGACAGTTTGCACAGTGATTCAGGGAGTTGTCATCCTTAGCAATAGTGGGGCATATCATTTTATTGGATTGAGAGAGAACTTCTTGAGATCTATCAGAAGGATTGGAGGAGATCTGAGAGAGCAGAGGAGAACTGAGTTTAAATTCAAGGGACTTCAAGGCACTGGTCAAAACAATTGATGAGGGTAATAGTTTCACATTCGATAGAAGAGTCAATTTTGTCAATGAAGGCCAAGCATTACTTGTATTGTAAGTTCAGTTAGGATGGTAGAGGGAGACAAAGGGGATTCCAGTATATTGGTAGGAGGGCAAAGTACTTCGCTTGGAGTTCTTGGAGCTAGATCTATGCCAGAGTGGACAAGCTAGAGGAGTCTAATTGAAATAGGGAAAGTTCTGGAGCTGAAAATGATTCTATCTCCGAGATGAGGGTGGATATATTACTTTGGTTGGAGTTGTGGGGGCTTTATCTGAGTATGTGTATTGGCTAAAAAGGACATGATGGAAGCATCTTTGGAGTGAAAAGTATGTTGTGTTGAAGATCTGATGGACAAGATGGTGGAGTCTTTGTGAGTTGCTCTGTAGAGAAGATTGGAGGAGAAGAAGGGGAAAGGATGACAGGTGGTGGAGGAAAGGAGATGTTTAAGTGCCTTTCAGGGCAGTTTAGAGAGGTAAGAGGAGTACTGGTTGAGGAGAATTGAGACAGGCAGTAAGGGTAGACATAGGAGAAGGCGGTGCAAGGATGGTTGAGTTCAGTGAGGGGAGGGATGGAGTGGAGAGGCCAGTAAAAGAGTGTAGGAGTGACTTAGATTTATAGTTTAGGAGTGTCAGGACGTCTTCTTATTGTTCAAGATTGTGATGGACATCTTTCCTCTGTTGAGGGGAAATAAAAAATACATTTGTCATATGGAATGTTTTGTTTACATCTATTGCTTGCACCTCTTTAGAGAGAATTTCTTCCAGAGCGAGATGTTGTGGGTGAAGAACAGGAGTTTTGTTTTTAGGCATCGTTTATGAACACAGTGGTATTGGTCAGTGAACAGTGTCTCTGGTAGTCCTCTCATGATTTTGTGCTTGATGTACCTTGAAACATTCTTGGAGAGAATGGGTGGAAATTTATTTTGCATGTTTTAAGACTGACTTGGGATAGCTTACCAAAGACAAGAGAATTAGTGGATTGAGCCATGGTAGAAAGTCTCAGTGGCAGGGTAGGACATTTCAAAGAGCGCATTAGGTGGTCTTCACTGAGTGGGATTATCATATCCCTATATATGTATTTCAGCCTTCAAGGGCGTCCTTTGTAAATCTGTTGTATATAAATTACGAGGGATCTACTTTTCTGAGCTAGGAGGGGAGCTGATAAAGGGAGTCCCAGATGTGTGGTTCATGGGCTGTTCCAATCAGTGATCAATGCTTTTCAAAAATAAAGCATGTGGCTATTGATAGATACAACACATAGTTCAGGTACATGAAGATTCTTTGTAGAAAGGTAGCTGTCCTGCAATGACAATGGATATTTAGAATTCAGTTATATGGCTGTCAAGGATTTAAGGATCCAGGATCTTTGTTGAAATGTAGTTTGTTTGGAGTTACCAAAACTGTTCTAGATTAATGTACATTCCTATTAAGAATTCTAGCACACAAGTTCAATTCTATCAGCTAAATTGAGGCACAACCAGGGTCCTGTCAAAAAGAATTGCTTAATGAGTTCTCTTATTGTTTTCATGGCATTTGCTTATCCAGAAAGGCCCAAGATGGCTGGGCGAGGAGTCCTCTTTCTTTGTCAATGGCTTACTCTCACCCAGGAAGTACCGAGATAGCTCGACAAGTAAGTCCTCTTTCTGTGTCTATGGCTATCCTTATTCAGGAAGCCTCAAGATCCACCAGAATTCCCCAGTCTGCTCCATGGGGAACCTTGCTTGCAGTTGGTCTATTGAGGGACTGGGTAATGGGTATGGGGTCTGGAGCAGGTGGGTCTATGGAGGCATTCCAGAGGTCAAGGAGAGAGAACGAGCATCCTGCCACAGTAGGGGCAATTTCTGGATGCAGATCCTCTGCGCTAGAGATCCATAACTGATCTGGCACCCGCTGCACTGTAGATGAGGCTTCCAGTGGGCAGGGAAAAAAGGTAGAGGTCTGAGAAAAGAAGTTACACCATCAGGCAGTCCCCAGTCGACAGAGCTCTTTAAGGGGCTCCTACATGTCAGTCATCTTAGTTGAGACCTCCAAGGCTTTAAGCTTTCTTGACAACAACCAACAATAAGAGCACTGGTATGTCGGACTGCTGTGTTATCATGCAGAAATGGTGTTTACATGCAACATGGTTAGAGACTTCTCTAAACCCAAGCTATGGCCATTTTTATCATAGTTGGCAACCCAAAAAAGTAATGCCTCTAACAAACCTACAATGATTAGTCAACCGAAATCCTGAAATTAACTTGCTCTCTTACTCTAAAACAAGAATCAAGAATTATCCTAAAATGAATACAAATATAACCATAGAAAATGTAAGCTTTAGGTGGAGATGGGAATGCACTGAAGATGGGAACACCAATTTCAGCTGGTCTGCAGTCCCATTCTGCTACCCTGAAAATATGTTCTAGGGTGAGAGAGATATTCTTAAGCCCATTGACATGTACCATGTTTTACTCCTACTCTGTTTTTTCATGTATCACCCTGCCACGTAATTGGTGGTACTTTAAGACTCCATTCCATAAATAGGAGATAAGAATATGCATAGCACATAGTGGACTGCAGTTGGTTTCCACCAGTTTGAGGAATGTGCAGCTTCCACTCCCTTGTGCTCATTGCGTGTCTAAGGCTGCCCCAGAACTCAGGAGAATGATAATGGTAGAAATCATACAAAGGCAGGGAGTGGGATTAAGCTTGATGGGGATTCACTTGTTTCCGGTACCATCTTTATTGTGAGTGACTTTAAACATATTACACAGGGCATATCTCACGCCACAGAAAATCGGAGGCCTATACCCAGGAGTGCGCTCCTATTGTATTGTATGCTACTATTCCCCTGTAGATTTCTGTCATACCATCTGGGACTGATCCCCTCCTTGAGTTTTGGAACACAATGTAGATCACATTCTCAGCAGTTACCAAACAAGCATTTGCAGTTAGAGCTGTTGGCATTGAAAACAACAATGTTTTTTACTTTTTTTTTTTTTTTTTTAATTTTTGAAAACTTTTATTGTGCGAATAGAAGCATACAAATACGGGCCTACAACGAATCAGGCCGGCCACGACACATTATGAACGCACAAGAGTCAACATTTAAGTTCCCCCAGCAGTCATCCAGTGGTATATAGGCAAGCAATCCAAGATGAAGAGGCCGAGTGTAACCGCTAGAAGCAGGATCAAATAAGGTTAAGTTTTTTTTTTAATATAATAGGAAGTATAGTAGGATCAGTTGCAACTTTCGACGTCTAAATTCCCATGGCGGACTATAGGTAAAGCATCAATACAAAGGGGCCTTGATAAATGGAAATACTAGCAGCAAGTGACCGAAATCAACTTATGATCGCCCCATTTCAGATCAGTTCCCACCACGGCCCGCCACACACCCGCTACCACCTGAATACGAGCTGGCACGGATCAGAAGAGTCAGAGCAGCAACGTAATAACCATCCACTATACTAACCCAAATAAAGAAAAAAGAGGGGAGGGGTAGAGAAAAGAATGTCAGAAAAAGGGAAAGAAAGAACGTGGCGCCATTGCACTCGCTCCACGGCGAGTAAAGCACGCAGAGCTGGAGGACCCGCTATCGGGCAAGTCATGTACAACCTTTTGTATGTGCAGTCAATATCGTGGAAGCGGGAAAGCAACTCCCTACTACCCGCTAACGCCCCATGGAAGACGGGTGCAGACACCGCGCCCCGATAAAGGGATACAAAAGAGCCATAGAACTAAAGAAAAAGGAAAACCAACATCAGAAAGATCCCGTCCCTCCCACACCACCCTGCACCCCTGCAGAAGGCTACGGCCTACCCCCCCCCCCCAGCAGCGTGCCTGTCGCCCTAATTAGAACCCGAAATATAGAAGAATCCGAAAGTAAGAAAAAGAACACACCAGACCAAAAGAAGAAGAGAAGGGAAAGGGGAAAGGAAGCCAGTGGGAGAGGAGATCTGCAATCGAACATTCAGCTCCTACCCCCCGCCTTAACACAGCTGAAACCCACAGCAAAGCGAGAGAGACACAACCTCAAATATCAGGAACAGGAAAAGGAGTCGGCCATATTATCCCAACTGCGGGTAGTCCTCGTCCACGTACAGGAACCAGTAGTTAGCCGAAGCAATCCTGTCTCACCCCTGTCCTTTCCTGATCATAGCTTTCGTGCGCAATAAGGTGGTAGGTAGCAAGCAGTTCGGCATGGAGTGCACACAGGATCGAAACAAGGCAGGCCAAGGGTGCAGTCTAGAGGACCCCAGTCTCAAACAGCAAAGCAAGTAGTGGCTGCGATGAACCAGACTGTCAAGTAGCAATATCAGGAGCAGCAAACAGACTGGGTGCGGCCCCGCCGTCCAAAACAGCGAGGTAACCCCTGCAAGGCAGCCACGGGACCTCACTAAAGCAGTTCGATTCAAACATCCGCCGGGCTCCCCGGCCCGACCGGCATGGACGGGTCTCAACGTGGGGCCCCCGCTCCTGGTCGCCACAGCCAAAGCTTCCTGGAGATTCGGGGCCGCTGACATACAGTCTCGTGGGTGCACGGCGACATCGCTCTTCGCAGCAGCCGAGGGGAGCGAATCAGCACACACCATCAGTCGAGCCATACTCATGGGGGACGGGACAGCAGGCATGGCGGCAGAACCGCTGTCTAGCAGAACAGCGTCGAGGGCCATGGCCGCACGTAAAGAACATAGGGCGGCCAAGACCTCACCGATCGTGGGCTCACGCCCACAAGCCTCAGCCATCGTGTGGTTCGACAAACTAGGTTCGCCGCCCCAAGCCGGTCCGGGACCCGGGGCGCCGGCGGCCATCTTGTCAGTGCAGCAGGGACTCTCCGCTCCTTAACTTCTGAACCAGGCGTTCGAATGAGGCCCACCGGAGTCTCCTCGAACCCCAGCAATGGCAATCTTGGTGCAGAAAGATGGGCCACCAAAAAACAGGGGTCGCCGGCGCCACCGTCTCACGGGCGCCGCCCGCCGAGTCCGGGCGGAGGGCTTCAAGATGGCCGGACAAGGCAACAAAAGGGGGGACCAGCCTCCTGTTCGGTCTACCCTCGTCCGAGGCGGGCCGCGCCCCGCCACAGAGCCCTCGGGCCACCAGACCGGGCCCGGTCAGTCGCCACCGGAACAACCGCACAACGGCTTCTTCAGCCGACCCCTCTCCACCACCGGGGGCCGGCGTCGACACACCACTCCGGCCGACCGTCACAGGCGAGTCCCCAGCCTGCACGCCGCGGAGGCTCCGGAACAAACAAGGGCACAACTCCAGATCCACAGCACCCAGGAGCCCCCGGGACGGACGGTAAGTGCCAGCAATGTTTCACCTTCCCATATTTAGTTGATTGTGTCTCCTCGGGGCAGGATGAGGTACAGTATATGTGCTTCAGGCAAGAAGGTTGACGGAGCCGAGTTACAGTGTGGCCATCACGGTCGCGAGCTTGGCTCCTCCCCTCAATGTTTTTTACTTTTGTTTTTTATTTACAGTGGAGTTATTATATTTGCAAAGCACTATTGTCAACGGGATAAAAAACGTTATTCATTTTCAACGCCAACAGCTCTAACTTTAACAAATGCGAGATCTATTGCATTGGAAATGCAATCAGTCTTGCATTTGTTAGAGGTGAAGTTATTGCATTATAAATGCCAATGTTTTTTACCTCACTATACAATACAATACAATACAATTGCAATACAAAAGAAGTCCCATGGGACCTCTTTTGGCCACATATAGTACTGCACCCTGCAAGGTTCGAGTTATTGGCATTATAAATGCCAATGCCAATATTTTTTACATGGCCAGTTGCAGGAAGCAGTACCATATGTTGCCAAAAGAGGTCCCATGAGACCTCTTTTGGTCACATATGGTACTGCACCCTACAGAAGATGTGGTAAATCTACCCTACCCATAATGCATTTAATGCAAGACTGTACCACAAGTACATTCAGTTAGCGATGTCCATATATACAATTAGTAGCTTTGAAATGTGACAAAAGAATTATTTTATTAATTCTGGATTAGGTTGTACTATGTGGAGCCTTGCTTAAGACTAAGCATGTGTCCTGCCCGAAGCCCTTTAAGAAAATAGTGTGCCGAAGCTGTAAGCAAAACCTAGGGACTTGCACACAAGTAGCTAAATTGAACACCACTGAAGCAGTGGCATAGCTAGGCCTTTTGCCGCCCCACGGCCGTAAGTGCGAACAAATCCTGCATTTACCACACTGCGCATCCGCAGGTAGGAGTGGGGAGACTACCACCCCCAAAACTCGTGCCACCAAGGGTGGCTCCCCCACCCCTTGCTACGCCATTGCACTGAAGCCCGTCTGTTACTCATGTCATCCAGATCTCCAAAAACAAGAGTGACATTGAAGTTCATAGACCTCCTTTGGCTCCTGATCAAAAGTAGTATAATTATGCGTTGAGGATCTGCATACCTCCGTCTGGAGCAACCTGGAAGGCCAATGCAATCTTTTGGACAGATGCAAAAGAAACAATTGATGGATGGAATGCTGGACAATGCAAACATTCCACCCCCAATCACAAGGATCTTGGTTTAATACATCATTCTTTTGCTCACCACACCTTCCCATATGCAAATCAGGCTTGACCCAGTTTCTTGTGGGAATAGTCCTCCCTGAACTGCCAAGCCAGGTCCTCCCTGGACCGGAAACAGGCATCCTGGGACTGGTTTCAGGGCATCACCCTTCATCAGCCAGGCTAGCTTGAATCTAGTGGTGTAGTGAGCAGGGGACCCACATCTGGGCATACCCTTCCCACTTAGGGCGACATATGCAAAAGAAATTGATGGACGGAATGCTGGGGGGGAAGGAGTGCTTGCAAACAAACACTGCGTTTACCAGACTGCGCATCCGCAGGTAGGAGTGGGGAGGCTCCCGCCCCCAAAACTCGTACCACCCAGGGTGGCTTCCCCTCCCCCTCCTTGTTACGCCGTTGCACTGAAGCCCGCCGTCTGTTACTTATGTCACCCAGGTGTCCTAAAACAAGAGTGACATTGAAGTTCATAGACCTCCTTTGGCTCCTGATCAAAAGTAGTATAACTATGCGCTGAGGATCTGCATACCTCCGTCTGGAGCAACCTGGAAGGCCAATGCCCTCTTTTGGACAGAAGCATGGAGTAGGGCACTCCACAGGGAAGAACGGTACAGCCCTTGATGAGAGACCCCTGTGAACCTGATTCCTGTATTTATTTGCTTAAACTACCAGCCTGAAGGACCCTCAATAAGAAACTGACAATAAACACCCTGGAATTGTCACTCCACATCCTTCCTTCCCCTGCCCTACTACAGAGGCCCCCTCTAACTCCCCATGTGCTACACTCCCCTGTGATAGTCGAGAGGTCCCCGCCTCCGGCCATTGTATAGCAGTTTCAAATTTACGAATGTCCTGCACATACTGTCCAGCTGTTGCTGCAATCAGAAATCCCTGAAACTTCAACCATTCTTGTGAATACCCTTGGATTTTGAATGACAAACTTTATCTGTGACTGGATTGCTACCATATTCTCTGGAGGGATGAACTCCCTCCCTGTGCTCATGCGAAACGGCTCATTGCCTTTCTTGGTCTGTCAAAGTAATAGAGGTAATTTTGTTATGTTGATAAGGAATTCAAAATACAAGTGGCATCCGGCAACTATAATACAAAGGAACCACTGATGATCCCCTTGCATTGCTAGATGAATGTTTGCATATGCTAGGGATCCCTTCAAGTACTCTTCGAGAATCATAGGACTAATTGCTTGATGTGTTGTCATCTTGAAAGCAGTATATTGACAAATCTGGGGACCTCCATGAGCCTTAGAACTGGAACTGTGAAGTGGCCTTGGTGATCTATTCTTGTTTTTCTAAACATCTTTATGGTAGAGATACCATTGCTCTGGGGGATTCAGTGCAAGCTCCAAGGTGGAGTCTGAGTTGAACCTGCAGCATGCGCTGGTCATAGTTTCACTCTTCTCTTAGCAACTGAATATGTCTAGTTTGAACCTCTGGGAGTACCACAGTCTTGGATAGGAAAAGGACTGTGGCTGCTGTATTAGTACGGGCCAGGGCCTGGGACGGATTTTTCACATGAAACACCACACCCACCATGGGCCTTCTAAAATGGAACAACTTAAAAAAAAATCAGAAATAAAATCATAGCTTTCTTCCCCTTCGATCCTCCAACTCTGTCCCAAGTAACATGTACATGTTAAGTGTAGCTGTATCATTACATTCGGTTGTGCTGCATCCAGTTTCCAAGCACTGAACACAGACCTTGAAATGTAGTCAGAAAAAAACCTGACCAGTTGGTCCATGGACCTTAATTCTCTCATGGTCATTATTCTGAATAGCGTCATACAGTTAGTGGTGTAGTGTATTTCCTATATTCCCAATAGGCTCTGCGCATCGGAATAATATATACTATAGAATTGACATAGGACTTAAGTCGACTAGGTCTCTATCGAATATATTAAACTTAATTGCGAGTGCCAGCTAGCTCTGAGGTCACTAGAAACTTTCTCTAATAAACAAGAAGGGATTCGTTTCTGACAACCGCATAAACATGACAACTTTGTTTCCCCAAGATAAAACGTATCTTCAGAGTCGTGGAAGCAATAGATAGATATTTCACTCAGTCAATCGTGCATACTTCGTTTCACCAGAGGTGCAGAGAAATATAAAGACTGGCGTTTTCAATAAAAGGTATTTATGCAGAAGAAATGAACTGCTACAATCGTAATACTGGCTGTAAAGTATAATGCGTACAGCAAGAAGAGTATTATAAAATAATACCGTAAAAGCATGGTATGGTTTCTAAGCCATAAAATACATACATACACAAATAACTGACTAAAAGTACTCAACTGGTGCTTCTAAAATACACCTAACCCGATGTACCTAAGTCTAGTACGAGGGAAGAAGTGAGGTGTAGCATAGGTTTAGTATTCTTTTGCCAAGAATCTATCCAAGATTTCTCTTAGGGTCTAATCAGCTCCGTACCTTGGTTTAGAATGAAGGAGGTCTGGTATCTCTCTGTCTCAGGACTCGATTTCCCAACACCCCGCAAGGGGAGCTTGGAAACACTGAAGCTGGATTTCTCAGCAAGAGAAAAGACAGCGTCTCTCTCAGTGCGTCTGCTGGAGAGTCGGCTTCCTTCGGCACTTGCTGCAGCGAGCTGTGTCGGGCAAGTAGATAGTCGAACTGCTCCAAACCACTGTATGTTTGCTAGGGCAAGTGTGGGCATATTTATACCTTGAAGGTGCCGAGTTTGACATAATGTTGGACATAATAACGTCATCAAAGGCTTGCATTTCTTTGAAAACTCCATGAGTTCTTGGACAAATCAATTTTCAAGCAAGGTGAAGTCCCTGACTGCTGAAGGCGAGTTTTCCAAGATATCGTTGTGGATTTTCGGAACTAGTGGAAGTTGCCATGCTATATTTGGACTGCATGAGCTATGTCTAAATATGGTTATGATTTCTATGCCTATATAAGGATATGGTGATTTATCTATACTAATATAATAAAGAGAAAGCCCAAACCTTTGAGGCGGGTAATCTCAGGAACCACAGCACCAATCACAACACCCAGTACAGCGTTGGAAAGGACAGTTGCAGCAGAAGGACATAGGCTATGCAGACGCCCACCATATACATTTAAAAGGTAAAAGAACCGTGCCAGCAAAGTAGTCCCTTTTGGGCGTGTCTGCGTTGTGCTGTGGGCTTTCGCTGGGGGTGTGACAAACGCTGGGGGCGTGTGGTACGTTCCGCCCTTCATGCCATGTCTCATATTGTGTGCTAATCCCACCCAGCTCCCTTTAAATACTGCTGCACACCATAATCATAACCCACCCTTACTCCTTAAAATACCCCAACACCCTTAAACACTAACCCATCCTAACCCTATACCCCAAAACCCAAACCTATCCCTAAACCCTAAAAATACCACTGTACCCCAAACCTAGCCTTGAACCCTATAAATACCCCTGTACCTCAAAACCCAAACCTACCCCTGAACCCTAAAAATACCCCTGTACCCCAAAACCCAAACCTAGCCCTGAACCATAAAAATAACACTGTACCCCCAAACCACCCCTGAACCTTAAATACCACTGTACCCCAAAACCACCCCTGAACCTTAAATACCCCTGTACCCCAAAACCCAAACCTACCCCTGAACCCTATAAATACCCTTGTACCTCAAAACCCAAACCTACCCCTGAACCCTAAAAATACCACTGTACCCCAAAACCACCCCTGAACCTTAAATACCCCTGTACCCCAAAACCCAAACCTAGCCCTAAACCCTTAAAATACCCCTGTACCCCAAAACCCAAACGTACCCCTGAACCCTAAAAATACCCCTGAACCCCAAAACCTAGCCCTGAACCCTAAAAATACCCCTGTACCCCAAAACCTACCACTGAACCCTAAAATACCCTTGTACCCCAAAACCCAAACCTAGCCCTGAACCCTAAAAATACCCATGTACCCCAAAACCCAAACCTAGCCCTGAACCCTAAAAATACCCCTGTACCCCAAAACCCATACCTATCCCTAAACACTAAAACTACCCTTGTACCCCATAACCCAAAAGTATATCTGAACCCTTAAAATACTCAAACACCCCAAAACATATACCTCAGTACCCCAAAACATATACCCCTATACCCATACTTACCCTATCCAGACATTTAAAAAAAACATGCTTTTACCATTCATGCATTTACAACGAATTCCGTTGTAAATGTATGCGTGTTAAAAGCATATAAAATGCCATGAGTTATAATGGCATTGCGGAGTCATGCTACTTTCGTAATGAAAGTATGCGGAGTGATGGTATGCGGAAAGAAAGTTGCGGATTAATGGGTGTTTACCCTCCCCCGGTAAGTACATTGGTGGCACGGTGGCCCACATCTCCAGCAACATACTCATATTTTTTCACCACCCATTTGAAAAATGCACAGGTCTCTCTCATTGATGGCCAGCACCGACATACACTTTTAGACACATCTCCCGCCACAAGTTCTAGAATTGCGAACTTTAGAGCTGGGGAGCTACGTTCGAACCTCGGCATCAGCTCAACATACTGTGATTCCAGGCAAATCGCTTTGTCTCCCCGTGCCTACCACAAATGAATGTTCTTCTGTAATGTAAATTGTGCTCATGCCATGTTGTCGAGTTCGCTTTATATAATATTGCAAGGAAAAATAAAGTAGGGAAACTCGAGTTCACACACTACTGAACGAGCACTCTTAAGTGCATCAGCAGTGCACTGTGAATCGGAGCGTTTCACAGGCCTGTCACAGATAAGAAATGCTATCAAAACGAAATCCTACAAAACAATATACTACTGGCCGGCAGCAATTCATACCCAGACAACGTCGGGACGGGCTGCTAGTACCTATATAAGGGCATGAATCGGGAAAATTAGACTAGGGTCCTAAAATGCTATACAACACCCACTCCACTTTATTATGTTCAACATTACTAAATTTAAGCACTAAAACATATCTAAAGCATGTGTTTACGATGAATATATGATCCCATTCCTCTTTGGACGAGGTCAGTGGCACAGTTTTTTGTAAAAGAATGGCTTTCATTCTGCCTAAAGTATCAATTCGTATAGAAGAGATGTTCAGTGAAAGCCATAGTGGCGACTCCCCGTCTGTCCTAGTTTTAGGAAACAATACTTGCATAAAACAAGTGACTGTGGCTGACACACTAACGAGATAGGCTATTGCTGGCATCATTCCACAACAGCTGTGATCGTTCAACATTATGTAGCTTCCATTGGAAAGCTACCTAAAAATTGGGTCTATCACTGCTGTCTGAGAACCTTGCAGGTGGCAAGATAGGTTGGTCGAAGATCCATCGCAGGCTCCGTGTAAATTAATACCCTGACACAAAAGTGTACCGCTTAGTGAGTTTTTGCAATTTTTACCACTAAGAAATACCTCCTTTCCCCCACTCCAACATTTGTGTATGTATGGTAAATCCCAGGTCGACTTTATGTACTCTTTACCCAACCTTTCATACAGGCCTGCTGGTATGTGTTTCAAGCAATACTGAAACTGGAAAATCGTCACTGGTATTGTGACGGTGCCATGTATTATCCATTCCATGACTGGTTTCTCAGAAACAGTTAATGGCAATCTTTCCAGTTTTTCTATGCTCAGCACCGTATAGTCTGCTATCCTCTGTGCCAAAGAGATTTGTTTATCTGTAAGGTTAAATCCAGTAAACAATGACGTGGTGTTAGACGCCAAGGCACATAGCCTGTTAATGTTAATGTTAATGGGTGACTTATATAGCGCACAGCTACTCCAAGGAGTGTCCCGGCGCTTTCTGACCCATAGCTGAAAAAGGATAAGAGAAAACAGAAACATAACAGATTACTGATTGTAGAGCCAGGTTTTCAAGGCCTTTCTAAAGGCAAGTAGATTGGTGGTGCGGCGAAGATCCACGGGAAGGGAGTTCCATGGTTTAGGGGCGAGATGTTTAAAAGAGCGTCCACCTATCCTGACTTTCCTAATGGGTGGAACCGTTGTCAGCCTGAACAAAGATTTTGTAACCTCCAGCCTAGCAGCATTATAGAACGTAATTGAGACTGGCCATATTGTAACATAAGCAAGTCCTGTTCCATTATGTATATGGCAGATGATACAATGCTGTCCAAATAATGAATTCTGGATGACAGAGTCATTAACCCATTGTCGACTACAGAGAGAACGTTCTCTAAATTAATACGATCAATTTCTCGTATTCATAGAGCAGTTTCCATCTGCGTGATTTTCCATGCTTCATTATAAGCCGCGTACATACTGGCGTATATGAAACGTTTTTGACGTGGTTTACGAGGTCCTAGTAAGAAGTCTCTCAAATCAACATCATCTTTAAGTAAAATTAAGTGTTGTTTTATTTCTGAAAGTATGGATTTCTGTAGCCACTCAAGGCATAGTTTTCCTACACTGTAAGTTGTTATTATCCTTGGATGCTGTCTCTGGACATATCTTGGATCTGGCCTAGTTACTATAAACCCTTGTGTCTTGTTCAGCAATCTATCTTGACAGTTTTTAGTGTCTGTGGGTCAGATTAACAATTTTTTCCAACCATGATTAGTTCTGTTTAGTTGTAAAATATTTGTCTACCTCCTCATCTGTAGTGCCATTACGATCAGGTGTGGGTTTAGGTATGGACGGTTTGTTTAAATTTTTTATCTGAGCCAGGCCAAGACAAGATGTCTGTTGAAGAATTTAATTTTAAAACATTATTTGTTCTGGGATGATGCAGGCTCTTAATAAGGCTTCTAAATTTTGCACCTGCCAGTCTTTTGTGCCCCAGACAGTTTTTGTCTCAATGTTGTCTTTCCAAAAGTCGAAACCTAATGTGGACAATCAAGCATAAAAGGCGGCAGAATAAATTTGCTTAGTATTAGTCAACATACTTTTTATTCCTCTCTGATTAACATTTTTAAAGTAAAAAGTTTCTGGATTCTGACATTAAAACCTGAGAAGTATGGAAATTTTTCATAAAATGTTTTTGAGTTACCCTTTGGTGGCGCTGGACAATGTTCTCATTAATTGTAAGTATAAACATTTCTAGGGTTTGCAGATTTATACAAATACTGATGACCATAATGATTAAAACAATACATTTGTTCATAATCTGATGAACCTTCTAAGTATTCATGTTTTGTAAATTTTGCTGACATTTCTAAGTCTGCCATCATGTTATTAACAGTCTCAAAGTCCCAATCATCAGAAAATGTGCTGGGTGCAACAAAGTCACTCAAGGAAACCTTAAACTGGTGTGGAATCTTCAACAGCTCCACTGGACCATAAATGTCATAATCCGTTGTGTCCCATGCTATACCACATGATATAGGAACGGCTGTGATGTTTACTGATGACCGGTCTCTTTGTTCACGATGAGATGATTTGTGTGGCTTCAGGAGCAAGTTGATGTTCTTACTTGCTGTGTCCATTTTACTATATTTTCCATCTATCAGCTTTCCCAAACTTAAAACAAGAATGAGCCAAAGTATGAGAAAAAGTGCACCTAACACAATCCAAAATTCAACCCATGGTGAAACCAGATATGTAGTTTCAAGTTGATGAAAGAGTTCTGTTATTTTTTTTTTTTAAGTTTTATTTGCTGGCGTAGTTTCGGGCTCACTGGGATCCTCAGAAAACCTATCAAAGTTGAGGCAGTTCTGTCAGTTGTTGGTATTTCATCCAGATTACTTGAAATCGCTGGAGCTGCTTGATCCCTTGTCATGTTAGTATAGTCAGAGGCTTTGTAGACAGGAGTGTCTTGACGAACTGTTATTTGGGTTTCAAGAGGCACATGTTCCATGACTTTATTGCATAGTCCTTCTTTTCGCACTGTAGATTCTTCAAAGGTGATGAGTCTCTCAGTTTGAACCTCTTGGATAGTAGCAAGATTTGGTAGTCTACTACATCTTTGGAGTACACTGGGCCTACTACTTATCGGCCACATGATGTGGTTTGACCAGGTTAATTGACACGGACCGGTTCTCCTTTCTTCCAGTAAGGGGCGGCAGTAGCACTGTTCTTGATCTGTGGATTGCTAAGACAGGTACTGGTTTTCTGTAAGAAGGCCCAAATTCCTTCTTGTCCGCAATCTTTTTTCTGACTAGATCCCCAATCTTTGGAATCCAGACAGGCCTTGCTGTGACAGATGGTTTTTCTTCAGTGGTCGCCGGCTTCTTTAATGTGTTGCTTAGGCTTCTTCGTGTTTCATTTAAGTCCTGCAAAACAGCCAAACGTCTTTGATATCAAAGGGTTTTTGTTCTACCACTGAAGTATGATGATCGAGGTCTTGGACAAGCATTCTAGTACCAAAAAGTATTTCATATGGAGTGATTCCACCCAGAGAATTTCTTGGCAGATTGTTAAGACTACGTTGGACACTTATTAGATGTTTGCCCCACCCGTCACCCGAGCCTAATACCCTAGCTGTTATAGATTGCTTTATGTCACGTTCTTTTTCTTTCCACTAACGAATTTCCCTCAGGATGGAATGGACTTGAGTACCGCAATGCAACGCCCAAACTGGCCATGGCCTGCTTGCAAGCCCGTGAGCTAAACGCAGGACCCTGGTCAGAATGTAGCGTGCCGATTGCATATGTGCCGATAAAGACACGCAAATCTTTTATAACAGTTCGGGCGTCAGCCGAGCGCTGAGGCCACATCCAAATGAATCTGTCCTACTAGTTGTGGGACCGCATTCGTCCATGGTGACGTCTGAGTGTAGAGAGTTTGATGCTGTCTCGCACAGATGTCTGAACTGGGCTGCCTACACTGTAGTCGGGTATCTGGTGGCATTCAAAACCATGATCTCTGTAGCAGACATCACAATTAGTTCCAAATTCGTAAATGTGGGCGCTCATCCCTGGCCACCAGTACATCTCTTTTAATTCTAGTAGAGATTTAGTGATCCCTTGATGTATCAGACCCTCTCCCATATGTGCTTCTTGAACCAAAGCACCTCTCCGATTCCTGTTTGGGATTACCCTATCCCCCACTCCAGGGATTCTAGCAAAAGGAACGGAGTTCGCATCAATTATGTATGTATATTCGAGTGGATAGTTTAGAGGTAACGCCGCTCCGCTGCCTTTCATTGTGGCATTGACGGCTAGCATTGTTTCACCGTCTATTTCTGTTTTTGAATGAGTGATTGTAGCTACGGAAGCCGTTTGCACAGCTGCCTTAGCGCCTTCATCAGCCAATGAATTCCCTGCAACGTGAACGCCATCACGCTGATGACTCAGTGTATGGATCATGCGAGTCTTTTGTAGTTCTTTCTGTAATTGAACTACTTGTTACCAAATCAATTTATGCTTGATTGTGCCACCTTTTGCATCCTTGAAACCGTTTTGAACCCAGTTCTGCCAGTATTCGTTGTAAGATTGAACGCAATAATATGAATCGCACACTATGAGTGTGGGGAATTTGTGATCGGTATTTTCAAGCGCCATCTTGAAAGCCTGTAGTTAAGCTCGCTGAGCAGTACAGTCTACGAGAGATTGAGTTTTTGTGACCAGGGGTCAGAATTTTCCTTCGCGCCAGCGACCTTTAACAATCGCGCTTGCAGCACTATAGGCTTGTTTGCCCCCAATTGCGGGCAGTGCTGATCGGTCTGTATAAATTATGCATCCATAATGTTCTAGAGGCAGAATCTCAATGGGCAGAAGACATTCTTGTTCGTATTGTAGAAATTCTTGAGTTTTCAAGTAGGGTTCAAAAACGTATTCAACGTCTGTTGCAGCAAGAAAATTAGCCCATTGTATCCATCTCGGATGTAAAGCCTTTGCATTTGGAATGCTCGCTTTTGTCACTACCGCTAAGGCAAGTACAGGCGTAACACCCGTTATGCGTTTTCCCTGTGCGAGGGCCCTCTTTTGCTACTGCAGTTTGAACCGCTGTCAGAATCTTTTCTGTTGAAGTGAATTTCATTTCAGCTTGTGTGTACAAGTGTGATTTGTAAGCTCTCTATACCTTTTCACCTTCATTAAAGGTTAGGTATGTGAATCTGCATCTCCCTGGGATGATTTGGATTACAAGGTTGAGTATGTTTACTCTTGTCTGTAAATGTGCTGTTGCTAACATGTCTGTTTGCACTGAACGCTAACTTTCTGTGTGTTTTTGAGTCCAATTAGTTGCTTTGAAATCAGGTTTGATTATTTCGTAGAGAGGTTTAACCCTTACTGCGTAATTTAGAATGTAGGTTCTTCTGAAGTTCAGGAAACCTAGAATCAACTAGGTTTTCAGCGTTTTTGGAGGTTGGAGCAGCGCAAAGTTTTCAAAAAAATTGGCTGCCAGGCTTTTGCCTTCACTTGAAAGTTTGTATCCTAAGAAGAGGACATTTAGGTGGGCAATTTGTGATTTCCTAAAATTGAATTTGTACCCTTCAGATGCAAAGCCAAGAATTATGGTGTTCACTCTGTTCAAGTGCCTATCCAAGTCATCGTCTGTAAGATAGATATCATTGACATAAGATAATGCCTCTTCATCATACGTTTGTTGTAACTCTGTTACTCTGGCTGAAAATAACCCTGGACTATTCTTGAAAAGCGATCAAGTACCTGCTTTCTGGTGCAATATTTTGACAGAAGAAACCGTTAGAAATATCTAATGTGGTTTTATATTTTTTACGCACGATGTTATTCATCAGTGCTGCATTGTGTGCATTTTGTAATGCAAAAGTATTGCAGAAAGAGTTTAAATGTCTGTAATCCAAAACTAGACAATATGTATTGTCTGGTTTGGAGGCAGAAAACAAAGGATTGTTCATTGACGAGGTGCATGTTTCAATCACCCCTTGGTATTCAAGTTGATCTAAAATCTCCCTGACCTGTTTTTTAGCTTCTTGCTTAACTGGATACTGCCTCTGAGCAGTTGGTTGATTTTTTAACTGGATTTTATGGTGAGGAGAATCCTCATCCCATCCCACATGATTTATATATAATGCTGGAGCTTGGGCGATTGCCCATTTTCTGGCATAGGTGTATTTTTTATGAATTGGAATATGATTTGAGAAAGCTGGCATAACTATGTCTTCACAGCCTGAAAACGGTGCACAGCTGAAAAGACGACACATGATCGTCTCGAACCAAATATTATCCATATTAATGATTCACTCCAACAAAGCTCAGAAGGCTTACGTATAAGACTTGTCTTTTTATGTAAACATTTGTACTGAAAACATAATACACATTATATTGTGCGATAGTAACTAAACGAATACATGACACTTTACATTATATTGTCATTGAATGCATTTTGGAGAAAACATTTGTAAACCATGTCAAAAAATTGTAGAATACAGTTACAAAAATGAAATGAATATCAAAACCAAAGAAAAATCCCAATGCATTTCGGGTTCCAACACATGAACCCTTCTTCAGGGGATATATAAATTTTATTCTCAGTCCGACAGTGTATTAAAAAATGTCGTCCACAGGAAACCTACAACACAATTAACTATATTTGTCAACTCGTAACATGTTGATGCATGGTCAAAAAACTCATCATACTGGAGCATGCAATTCAAAACAAAAGTGAATATTAGAATTTGCACTCAATAAAAATTTTAGAGAAGAAGAGAGAAAAACAGAAGAGGAACTGGGAAAGTGCGACTAGTGTATGTCGACATGTGAAAGGTCTCGAGTACCTAGGAACCAAAGCTGCCAGCAAGAGCCCAAAGCTCACAACCCTTGGTGCTATTGCCTCTAAGTGAAATGAGCTTCCGTGTTTGATGCCTTTAAAAAAAAGTGCAAATGGTGATAGTTCAGTTCTTACCGATCTCGGCGGTTAAAGAGTCCATTCTAAAACGTGTCTGTCAACTAAATGACTATGGGCGATGGAATGGCACCATGTTCATCTGTATACCAAACTCTTTTACATGTGTGTACTCTGAAAGTGCATAAAAAACATTCGATCACAATGCTTATGGCCCGTCAGTGATCAAAAAAACGATGAAATGCCGCTTACCGCTGGCCTGTCTGTGCACGCTGGCTGAGCTCGACGTGAAACTCCGAATGTTATCTGTCCAGCTTCTGAACTAAACGTAAAATAAAATGCGCGATGAGGAAACTTTCAAAGAAGAACTATTCCGTTCTAGTTACACGAATAAAAGCGCTAAAAGATGCTTAATGATAAAGTTCTATCGTGCCGGTGAAGTCTGTGGGTCTTTACGTGCCGATATCAGCTACAAGCTATCCCTGCATGCATTGCGTTTTTAAAGGCACAGTGATACTTCATAGGATTCAGACTTTTTGGGTTCTAGACCCGATTCTTCCTGAAATAAGCTAAGGTAAAATGACAATACTGATCATAATATGTCGGACTGAATCACCTAAACGCCCAAATCGTCCGTTGTGTATACTAACTGTATCATTATCGGCATATGCTACCGGTAATCAAGTTATATAATTTTTTAGAATTTTTTTGCACGCCTCCACTAAAACTTTATTGTTCACACGTAGTATGCCGTCCATATGAGCACGGTAGAATCCGTGATGAATACCCACTAATCAAAACATGAGTGCGATATCCGCTACATCTTTTCTTCAATCAATCAGCCTTTTCTAGTAAATGCATACACAATTTTTGTGAGATGAACGTCGGTGTGTAGTGGCTCAAAGCATCTATTCCAATGTAGTGAATGTGATGGAGAGAAGATGTAAGAAAATGCATGAGAAAAATGTGCGTGGAATAAAACAGCACCAGGCTTACTGAAGAATTAATAGAACCACGTAAAAGTAGATAACACTAAAGAATTTTTTGTGAATGAGTGCAAATTCTGCACAGCAAGTTCGTTTATGAGAAACATTTTTTTACCATATCACAGAAAACAGAGCATTTCATAATGGTCATTTAAACCCGCTGGTGCCACTGTGCCTAGCAATTTGATCCAATATGTTTCTCTGCGTGCTAGGGCTATGTGAATATCAGTTCCTGATTGTGGAATGATGTGTTCTAGTACAGTGAAGCGAAGTTGTGGTACTGAATGTGATGCTTGCAACCAATGAGCAGCTAGTGGTGATGTTGTGTTGCGATTGCGAATTCGACTTTTATGCTCAACTATTCTGGTCTTTATCTTCCGGCTGGTTCTCCCAACATAAACCAAGCTGCAGGGACATTTGATAGCATATATCACCTGATCTGTATTACAATCCGATGTGTGACGTAATTTCAGCTGTTTGCCCGTTTGTGGATGTGTGAACACATCTCCCAACATTCCGTTGCCGCATTGTCCACAGTTGTGGCATTTGCTCATGCCTTTGTGTTTGTCTGTATGTTTGTCTTTCGGTTTTAGCAACTCCCTTAAGTTCCTTGGTCTTGTGTGGGCAAAAAGAGGAGGACCATGAAATAGATGTTTGAAATCCGATTCTTGGTCTACGATGTCCCATCTGCTTCTTATGATCTTTTTAATTTGTGTTGCTTCAATGGTCGGCTCTTTTTTGTGACTTCAACAGTTTGTCCCTTGATTCAGATGAGATGCGTGTAAACGCTTTCTCTAATGTCTCTGGGGGATACCCCCTTTCCATAAATCTAAGACCTTGAGCTTGAATCTCCTGATCACAGGTAATTTTGTCTAAAGTTATTCTCTTGAATCTCATGAATTGTGATAGAGGAAGATGTTGTTTCAATGTCATGGGATGCGCACTTGTAAAATGTATCATCGGTTTTGGTGATTTCTATGTCCAAAAAGTGAATTCTTTCTCTCTGTATATCATAGGTAAATTGAATTCTTGGGTTTTGTGCGTTAAGGTGAGCAATACATTCTTCCAATTGTAGTTGAGAACCTCTCCAAATGACTAAAATGTCATCTATGTATCTGAAAAAGGCTGCTGTGAGGTCTTGATCTGTAACTAAACTTTCCTCTGAGGAATTGGGATTAGTGTTCGGTTTTCTAAAGAATCGTTGTTGGACATCGTTTTCACCCTCCATCTTTTGAGATATTTCGTCCTTGAGTTTGTTAATATCAGAAGCCAGTTCAGCCAATATGGATGAATATCTGAAAAGATGGAGGGTGAAGACTGGCATAAAGTATTGGAGGACATAAATCATCATTTAGACAAACATGAAAGGAAAATTTGCAAATTTCGAAGGGATACCATCGACTACAAGTTAGATGAGGAGTATTCTCGGGCAGAAAACTATGTTACAGATCAAGACTTTCCTGTACAACGCCCTAAACCAACAACAGCACATGCACAAAAAGAAACCGCCTCTGAAAAACTTGCCACAACATCCACGTCACAGTCTTTTTTAGCGGAGGGCCCAGCTCCCAAAGTACCACCCGACAAGAACACTGTCGCCCAAGAAGTCGCACCAGAAGAGGAAAAGCAGCAGCAAAAAAAAACAGAGGGCAGACCAGCAAGAAATGTGAAGAAATAGGATCCTTGGTAATGAATATCTCAAGGAGACAATTAAATACAGAAGAAATACGTGTCTTAGATAAAGGCACCTCTTTTGTGCCTACGTACTCACCCAACGATTTAGAGACGGAGGTCTCTTTATTTAAATTCACACGCAAATTGCGACTTAAATGGTTTTTTCCACTTTAGCATCCAGTGAAGAGACGGGTGAGGCATCAAGAAAGTTTCGTCCCAAAAGCCGATTCATATCACCTATTACGCACAAATCTCTAGATATTTTTGAGCATTTAGTCAAGAAGGACTTACAAAAGGTCAAGTAAAATAGAAAAACAAGTTCTAACTTGACTCGTAAGGAATTACACATCTTAAATTCACTACGACAAGATGAATCCATTATATTTCAACCAGCGGATAAAGGAGGAGCCTTGGTGGTCCTAGACAGAGATTTCTACGAACAGAATGTTGATCAACATGTTGCTGATCCAGACACTTACATTCCACTGGAGACAGATCCGACTAGAGACTTAATCACCGCACTAAGGAACACAGTGGCAATAGCAGTTGAGAATGGAATCCTCAATGACAAAACTGGAAAATTTCTCATCAATGAGACACCCAAAATCCCACGGATCTACATGATCCCAAAAATGCACAAAGACAGTCAACGACCACCTTTTAAACCCATTGTGGCCGGGTGCAACTCTATTCATGAAGCAGTGGGATATTATCTAGACCATTTTCTACAACCCTTGGTGCAAACATGGACTACTTATGTGAAAGATACTACCGACTGTCTACTGAAATTGGAAAATATACGAGCAGTTTTTCTTAAAGATGTCCTTCTATGCAATATTGATGTTACCGCTCTTTACACTTCTATAGCCCACGAGGAGGGCATAAAGGCAGTCGAATGCAGACTATTGAATTCTGACTTGAGTACAGAGCATTCCATTTTTTTACTGGAACTCTTACATTTTGCACTATTTCACAGTTATTTTGTTTGGAAGGATCAGTTTTATTTACAGCGCACGGGTACATCCATGGGCTTTTCCGGAGCCCCGTCCTATGCAAACACCTTCATGGCCTTTTTTGAACACAAACATATTCTGACAAATCCCACCTGGCAGTCATACCCAGCAGCCTTTTTCAGATGCATAGATGACATTTTAGTCATTTGGAGAGGTTCTCAACTACAATTGGAAGAATGTAATGCTCAACTTAATGCACAAAACCCAAGAATTCAATTTACCTATGATATACAGAGAGAAAGAATTCACTTTTTGGACATAGAAATCACCAAAACCGATGCGGGATTAACTACTTCCATTTATCGAAAACCACGGACGTAATTAATGCCCTACATTTTACAAGTGCGCATCCCATGACATTGGAACAACATCTTCCTCTATCACAATTCATGAGAATCAAGAGAATAACTTCAGACAACATTACCTGTGATCAGGAGATTCAAGCTCAATGTCTTAGATTCATGGAAAGGGGGTATCCCCCAGAGACATTAGAGAACGCAGTTACACGCATCTCATCTGAATCAAGGGACGAACTGTTGAAGTCACAAAAAAGAGCAGACCAGAAACATGAAGTGTTCGTATTGAAGCACTCCATTGAAGCAACACAAATTAAAAAGATCATAAGAAGCAGATGGGACATCGTAGACCAAGAATCGGATTTCAAAGACCTATTTCATGGTCCTCCTCTTTTTGCCCACACAAGACCAAGGAACTTAAGGGAGTTGCTAAAACCGAAAGACAAACATACAGACAAACACAAAGGCATTCGTAAATGCCACAACTGTGGACAATGCGGCAACGTAATGTTGGGAGATGTGTTCACACATCCACAAACGGGCAAACAGCTGAAATTACGTCACACATCAGATTGTAATACAGATCAAGTGATATATGCTATCAAATGTCCCTGCGGCTTGGTTTATGTTGGGAGAACCAGCCGGAAGATAAAGACCAGAATAGTTGAGCATAAAAGTCGAATTCGCAATCGCAACACAACATCACCACTAGCTGCTCATTGGTTGCAAGCATCACATTCAATACCACAACTTCGCTTCACTGTACTAGAACACATCATTCCACAATCAGGAACTGATATTCACATAGCCCTAGCACGCAGAGAAACATATTGGATCAAATTGCTAGGCACAGTGGCACCGGCGGGTTTAAATGACCATTATGAAATGCTCTGTTGTCTGTGATACGGTAAAAAAATGATTCTCATAAACGAACTTGCTGTACAGAATTTGCACTCATTCACAAAAAATGATTTCGTGTTATCTACTGTCACGTGGTTCTATTAAGTCTTCAGTAAGCCTGGTGCTGTTTTATGCCACACACATTTTTCTCATGCATTTACTTACATATTCTCTCCATCACATTCACCACATTGGAATAGATGCTTTGAGCCACTACACACCGGCGTTCATCTCTCAAAAATTGTGTATGAATTTACTAGAAAAGGCTGATTGATTGAAGAAAAGATGTAGCGGATATCGCACTCATGTTTTGATTAGTGGGTATTCATCACAGACTCTACCGTGCTCATATGGACGGCATACTACGTGTGAACAATTAAGTTTTAGTGGAGGCATGCAAAAAAATTCTAAAAAATTATATAACTTGATTACCGGCAGCATATGCCGATAATGATACCGTTAGTATACACAACGGACGATTTGGGCGTTTAGGTGATTCAGTCCGACATATGATGATCAGTATTGTCATTTTACCTTAGCTTATTTCAGGAAGAATCGGGTCTAGAACCCAAAAAGTCTGAATCCTATGAAGTATCACTGCGCCTTTAAAAACGCAAAGCATGCAGGGATAGCTTGTAGCTGATCCCGGCACGTAAACACCCACAGACTTCACCGGCACGATAGAACTTTATCATTCGGGTAAATATCTTTTAGCGCTTTTATTCGTGTGACTAGAACGGAATGGTTCTTCTTTGAAGTTTCCTCATCGCGCATTTTATTTTACGTTTAGTTCATAAGCTGGACAGATAACATTTGGAGTTTCACTTCGAGCTCAGCCAGCGTGCACCGACAGCGGTAAGCGGCATTTCATAGTTCTTTTGATCCCTGACGGGCCATAAGCATTATGATCGAATGTTTTTTTATGCACTTTCAGCGTACACACATGTAAAAGAGTTCAGTATACAAATCAACATGGTGCCATTCCATCGCCCATAGTCATTTAGTTGACACACATTTTAGAATTGACTCTTTATCCGCCGAGATCGGTAAGAACTGAACTATCACCATTTGCACTTTTTTTTAAAGGCATCAAACACGGAAGCTCATTTCACTTCGAGGCAATAGCACTAAGGGTTGTGAGCTTTGGGCTCTTGCTGGCAGCTTTGGTTTCTAGGTACTCGAGACCTTTCACATGTTGACACACACTAGTCGCACTTTCCCAGTTCCTCTTCTGTTTTTCTCTCTTCTTCTCTACAATTTTTAATGAGTGCAAATTCTAATATTCACTTCTGTTTTGAATTGCATGCTCCAGTATGATTTTTTGACCATGCATCGACATGTTACGAGTTGACAAATATAGTTAATTGTGTTGTAGGTTTCCTGTGGACGACATTTTTGAATACACTGTCGGACTGAGAATACAATTGATATATCCCCTGAAGAAGGGTTCATGTGTTGGAACCCGAAATGCATTGGGATTTTCCTTTGGTTTTGATATTCATTTCATTTTTGTAACTGTATTCTATAATTTTTTGACATTGTTTACAAATGTTTACTCCAAAATGCATTCAATGACAATATAATGTAAAGTGTCATGTATTCGTTTAGTTACTATCGCACAATATAATGTGTATTATGTTTTCAATACAAATGTTTACATAAAAAGACGTAAGCCTTCTGAGCTTTGTTGGAGTGAATCATATTAATTTGGATAATATTTGGTTTGAGACGCTCATGTGTCGTCTTTTCAGCTGTGCACCGTTTTCAGGCTGTGGTGATCCAAAGTCTTCTTTCTAATTTGTACACAGAGTGACAGGGGTCTGATCACTCTTATCACATCGGTAGCACGCATACAAGTACTAGTTTAGGTTAACTAGAACTATAATTGGTTTACACTGAGAAGGAAAGGTGTACAGTTACACTTACTCTTTTTGCATTACTCTTTTTTGCATAATTATGTCTTCGCCATGTGGGCACTCCCTGAAAAATTTAGATGGCCAGTCTTTTTCAGCTAGAAGAATGTCATACATAACCCTTAGAGAGCTTCTCCCAAAAGAGTGCTCTTATTTTCCTAGTTATTTCCCCCTCTATCCGGTGCATACTTTATATAACTTATGGGGTACACTAACCCTAGTATCGGCAGTTTAAACTTGAATGTACTCATTCAAGTCCACTGTCTCCAGATGATCCTTCAGGATCCTGCGAGCTATGGTATCTTCTGCTGTGATGTCCAGCATTGTCTGGGCCCAATCCCCGTTCTTGAGTTGTGTCCTCAAGATCCTCGGCATGTCTGATTTTTAGACTTGCTACCTTTTTTTGGGTGAATTGAGTTTTCTTGTTTTTCTGAACATGTTGATCGTCTTTGGACTTCACGCGTTCTTCCTTCTGTTCTGATCGTCCTCTTCTTTCGGATTTCTGTATGGAAGTCTGAAAGGTACGAAAGGAACGTGTATCAGTATCTTTATATCTTATCAGGTTTTCTCAAATTATCCCTATTTCTGAGGTTATACCTCTTTTCAGAGGACTCCTTTTGAGGTGACCTACCTCCGGACTGAGAACGCTTCTCTTTAGGAAGTGTCTGTTTGGTGTTTTCCCACTTCTTTTTAGGAGTAGTGAGAGAGTTTTTCAGGATTTTCTGTTAGTTCGGGTTTTACTGGTTTCCCACCCAAACTATCTCTACCTAGTTCTTCATAGGATTTTTCAATAATTCTTGCTAATTCATAAGGTTGCTCAGTTACATCAAGTTCTTTTAGTTTTTGGCAGATTGCCATGGATGCTGCTTCAACTTTAATATTAGCTAATATTATAGCTGAGACCTGTCTGAAATCCTTCATTAATTTCATACCTAAATTCAAAGCAGGCTCTGCCCCGTATTCATTTTGAATCTGTTTCAGGACGTCTGGTATTAACGCCATGGACGGAACACCTTGTGTTTTTGTGTAGATTGCAGCAAAGACTGTACCCCAAGTGTCACAGTCCTCCAGGTGTGGTGCGATCCCTATTGGTAAACAGATTGTTAGAATCCTGTGTTTCTCATGAGGAGTACTATCGGGAAATACTGCCTCAATTTGAGTAATTTTATGAGCTAACCAGAATGGAATTTGTTCCCTTTTTGCGGGCAATTTACCAATGACTGATTGTATTGTCTGTGGTGTAATTTTGTTTGTGTTCCCCTGGTGAGGGGTCTGCTGTGGAATCCTTATAGCAGGGTGGACTGTTAAAGTCCGCATGACATATTGAACCAATTGTCTATGTATTTTAATTAATTGTTTTAGCTGAGCTAACAGTTCTACATCTGTCATTCTTTCAATGTCAGGATGTGGTGGCTGGCTAGTACCGGCCATGTTGCTCCTGGTCTACCTAGTGGACCTAGCCTGGTAATGTGATTTTGATGTTGTTGGGCGCCTTTAAGCCAGAGCTGATGCTCTTGGTAAGTTAGTGGAATTTCAATGTCCAAAAGGAACATATTCCGCTGGGGGTTCCTCTATCTTGTAGTAATGGAACAAATGTGTTGTTGGATTTGCTACTGGGAATATAATCCATTAATAGAATACCTCTGTCTGACGATATTCATGTGCCTCTATGACAAATATCGCCCTACCACCTCTTGCTGATAGGCTATATAGTGATCGTTTCCCTTAAATTTTCCGGGATGATTATTGCATCATCGTCGTCTTCATTAAACCCTGTAGTGTCAAAACCTGGTCGAGCTGCTGTTGCAGCTCCACCGGCTTAGTTTTCAGTCATTTTGTTGACTGAAAGTTTGCAGAGCAAGTTTCAAGGAAACAAAGATAAGGTGCACAATATTTTGGAACACTGTATCCTTCAACGTTGAACGAAACCAAAAACTAATACATAGGATATTTCGTCCTACTCGGTTATGGCAGATATTTTATCCTTTAACCCACTCCAAACGTCTATTGGAGTATTTTACGGGAAAAAGGGGTCTCTGTGAAAAGCACGACTGAGTTACTCTAGTATCTAGCATTAAATTAGTGCCTTACCAAACGTTGGGCGCCATGTAGTGTAGTTCCTATATTCCCAATAGGCTCTGCGCAATGGAATAATATATACTATAGAATTGACGTAGGACTAAGGTTGACTAGGTCTCTATCGAATATATTAAACTTAATTGCCAGTGCCAGCTAGCTCAGAGGTCATTAGGAACTTTCTTGAATAAACAAGAAGGGATTAGTTAGTTTCTGACAACCGCATAAACATGACAACTTTGTTTCCCCAAGATAAAACGTATCTTCAGAGTCGTGGAAACAATAGATAGATATTTCACTCAGTCAATCATGCATACTTTGTTTCACCAGAGGTGCAGAGAAATAGAGAGATAGGCGTTTTCAATAAAAGGTATTTATTGAACAGTCCTCTTTCTCATGCAGAAGAAATGAACTGCTGCCATCATAATACTGGCTGTAAAGTAGAATGCGTACAGCAAGAAGAGTATTATAAAATAATACTGTAAAAGCATGGTATGGTTTCTAAGCCATAAAATACATATATAAATAACAATGACTAAAAGTACTCAACTGGTGCTTCTAAAATACGCCTACCCCGATGTACCTAACCTAAGTCTAGTACGAGGGAAGAAGTAAGTGAGGTGTAGCATAATTTTAGTATTCTTTTGCCAAGAATCTATCCAAGATTTCACTTAGGGTCTAATCAGCTCCATACCTTGGTTTAGAACGAAGGAGGTCTGGTATCTCTCTGTCTTAGGACTCTATTTCCCAACACCCTGCAAGGGGAGCTTGGAAACACTGGAGCTGGATTTCTCGGCAAGAGAAAAGACAGCGTCTCTCTCAGTGCCTCTGCTGGAGGGTCAGCTTCCTTCGGCACTTGCAGCGAGCTGTGTCGGGCAAGTAGATAGTCGAACTGCTCCAAACCACTGTGTGTTTGCTAGGGCAAATGTGGGCATATTTATACCTTCAAGGTGCTGAGTTTGACGTAAAGTTGGACATAATAACGTCATCAAAGGCTTGCGGTTCTTTGAAAACTCCATGAGTTCTTGGACAAATCAATATTCGAGCAAGGGGAAGTCCCTGACTGCTGAAGGCGAGTTTTCCAAGAAATCGTTGTGGATTTTTGGAACTAGTGGAAGTAGCCATGCTGTATTTGGACTGCATGAGCTATGTCCAAATATGGTTAGGATTTCTATGCCTATATAAGGATGTGGTGATTTATACCTTTTATAGGGGCTTGAATCGGGAAAATTACACTAGGGTCCTAAAATGCTATACAACAGCGGGAACCATAAGTGAGTTGTAGACCAAGTGGGAGCCAGATTATGAGCAAGTTGGCGAGGTGGAAAACAGACAGGTAAAGTGCCTTCATACTTTCGATCCATTTGTTCTAATTTCAATCACTGTGAGCTGGAGATCAATATATTGCATAATAGAATTTACTCTCTAGTGATTAATGGTGGGAGGGTTGAATGATCATCTTCTTTCCGTTCTTTGACCAAGATGTTTTAATTGCTGTACACATGAGCAGTAAATGTATCTCTGTGATCAATATTTGAGGAAATCATCACTCTAGTGAGTGTATTTTTGGCCCTCAAACCAAAGAACTGCACTGATTTATTACAGTTCTTTTTGAGGAATCTTGGTTTCCCTTCTAGCCTTTTCCTGATGTTCCTGCATACAACCCTGTGTGGCAGCCACTACTATCATATTTATCATATCTCTGAGATTTCTCCTAGAGGAGGCACTTAGGCAAGTTCCACATTTTTGAATGCATCTAAGGGCAATAGTGAGTGATCATTGGCCCAGTGTGTGAGAAATTGGCTCTATATACACTGGACTAGAATGAAGTACAGTGTATATAGAGTCTACCAACCCCAGAGGTATAACAGAGGTTAAAGTCAGAACTGACCTTACTCTCCAAAGTGGTAGCTTGGCTGAGCAGTAAGTCAGTACCAGAGGATAGTGTAAAGCATTTGTTGTACACACTCAGTCAGCAAAAGGTTTCACACACTCAAGGACTGAACTCCAGGCCAATTGTTTTTATATCCACAGATATAGGTGTTTCATTTTGAGAACCAACAGTTCTAAAAGTATACTTTTCTTGTTATGAGTTCTCTCATGTAATTACTTTGCAAAGGAGCAATAAAGTTTGTGCGCACAATTAATACAGTATTGACAGTAAGCAACACAATCCTAAAACACGCTATAGCATTAAGCTCAATGGGTTTTCCACATGTAAGTACAGTTGATTACTGTATAGATTACTTTAGTAGTCCCAGGACTAGATCTGAGATTCAGTCCTGGGGTCTAAGCTGAAACCAGGTTAGCAAAAACATTTTAGTTACTGTAGTGAATTTTCATGAATATAAAGCGGCTTTAAAAGTTCACACTTAAAAACTTTTCAAAGGAAATCTGACAATGTTCTTCAATGGGAGAAAATTCAGGTTGCAGGTAAAGTACGATCGCGTTACTTTTGTAACCCAGCACTGGTCTCCTAGGGCCAGCACTGGGGTCTTAACTCAAAACAAGTAGGTAATTGCGTTTCAGTATTTTGTGTGATTTTTAAAGAATATTTCAAGTTTTCAAAAGTAGACAGTTAACACCATCGCTGCTGCAGCAATTCCCCTCCTGTGCTGCATGATCTCTATTCCCATTGTTCATGACGAGCTCAGCTCGTCATCAGCACAGCTCAACCGTGCCTCATGACGAGCTGAGCTCGTCATGAGCATCGAAGGGGTTAAAAGAAATTTCATAGAAAAGCAGACAATTGGTTCCTATGGAGAAAATACAGATTACTAGTAACCCCGCGAGGTATTACTGTTGCGGTTCAGTACTTGTCTCAAAGGTACAGCACTGGCTTCTCCGCTGATCACAGGTGAGTACTTCGGAATTCGGACTTTGGCTGATTTTATGTAAATATTTTCAGGTTTCAAAACTTTACACTTAGAACATTTTCGAGTCAAAATGAGTCAATGTTATCCAATAGCAGGTAAGTAAATTACCGGTTTCCAGGTGAGTATTTGGTTGGTGAAGTTAAGGTTCTGGGCAAAGTCTCAGGGGTTCCCCAGGGTCAGGTAAGTACAGTTAGTTCACTCCCAGCGGCACAGGGGCGGCCGGGTGCAGAGGTAGGTAGGCCCAATGATCTCCAATGAGGGAAGGGGGTCCTTCCGTGTGTGGCTGCTGGCTAGCAGGCCACGCGGCTGTGGGAGCTGGGCTTCTGGTCACTTGCTCAGGGCAAGGGGGAAGTAGGATAGGACACAGGGGTCACAGCCAGCGGCACTCGGGCGGCTGGGTGCAGGGTGCTTTTGAGCCGTCGGGCGCTCAATGTTATCCAATGGGAAAGGTCAAAAAGGAACAAAGGCTGCAGGTTCAGGGATGGAGACTCTCCAGGGGCGACCAGCACTTCGATAGGTAAGTTGGGATCTTGGAGCACAGGTAGGTACCCCAAAGGGCACCGCAGGAGGCTGTTGGGCGCCGGGTGCAGGGGTGTCTTTGGGTGTCGGAAAAGCTTACCCTCTTCTGGTCGCGGTTGGCGTGACCCCTGGTTCTAAGTCTGAAGGCGTCGGCTGGTTCGCCGAGGAAGGTCTTCGGGCACTGGACTTCGGGTCCCAGTCGCCGAGGGGACGTCCTCGTGGTCTTGGTTCGGGTTGGCCCGGCCCGGGCTCGGCTGGTGCAGAGTGGGCTGGTCCGGAGCTTCCTGGTAGGCACCAGGTGGGTTGTTGCAGCAGAGCCTCTGCTGATGGGAGTCCCAATCTTCAAGAGGGTCAAGGCAGGCAGGTCCTCTCGGTCCCACGGTTGCGGTCCGTGGGGTCGCCGGGTTGAGGCAGGAGCAGGTTCCAGGATCAATAGGCCGGTAGGGCTGGGGCCAAGTCAGCTGTTGTTGTCCTGTTAGCATCTGCACGGCGGGTCATCTTCTTGATCTTCTTTCTTTTTGGTATCAGGATCTGAGGAAGGAAGGTTCAGGGAGCCCCTAAATACTGAATTTAGGGGCGTTACAGGTAGGGCAAGGATAGGGACCAATGGGTCCCTGCCCTGTGGTGGGTACACCCCGTAGCCTGCTCCTCTCCTGTGGGAGGGGGGCAGGAGCCTAGCTGTGATAGAGCAGGGCTCCCCATCTTCAAGATGGCCGAGCCCGGGGTTGTGCTTCACCTCGTCTCCCCCACCTGAGGGGTGGGGTTGGCACAGGCTGGCACCTCCCCTTCCTGATGTAGTTTTTCCCTCCAGAGTGGGAGGCAGGACTGGTGGGGGCTGGTTGCTGGGTACAGCAAATGGTCTGGAGAAGCTCACCGAGGCGGTAGGCCTTTGAAGCTTCCCCCTGCCCATCCTGGGGGGAGGAGACATAGCACATCGCCCAAGATGTGCATTGTTGCAGGCCCAGGAGAGCGGGGGCTCTCCTACCCAGGGGTCCAGCAACATGTCTGTTGTGTGGCAGCCTCTGCAGCCACTCAGCCAGACGTAGATTGTAGATTATTTTTTCAGAGGGCTTCTCTAAGATGCCCTCTGGTGCATTTTACATTAAATCCCACACTGGCATCAGTGCTGGTTTAATGTGCTGAGAAGTTTGATACCAAACTTGTCAGTCTTCAGTGTAGCCAATATGGTGCTGTGGAGTTTGTAATGCCAACCTCCCAGCACCATATACTCTTATGGCATCACTGCACTTACAGTGCCCAGGAATGGCCCTGGGTACTGTAGGGGCACAGGGCTCATGCACCTGTGCCCACACCTCTGGCATAGGGCACCCAGCTAGAGGGGCGGCTGAAGTATGCCAGGGCAGTGGGTTCTGTGGGCATGGCACACAGGGATGTGTGCCATGTCGACTCTGGTTTTAGTTCTGTACTTAGGCACTCAGCCTGCAAAGGCAGTGTGTGGGTGCCAGGGTACAGGGCCCCTGAGGGTGGCACAATAAGTGCTGCAGCCCTCAGGGGTCTTCTCTGGTCACCATGCCCTGGGTACCTAGGGTACCAACTACTAGGGGCTGACAGGTGGCCATAGATGCCAATTGGGTTTTGTGTCAGTACAGTTTTAGGGGAGTAACACAGGCCCTGGGTACCTGGTTGGCAGAAGCCCAGGGCACACTCAGTCAAAGCACATCAGCAATTCAGAAAAAGTGGGGGCATACCAAGGCAAGAAAGATGGCACTTTCTCACACAGTGCGTCCCTCCATTCCAAACTGCATATCTGATCATAGCATACAGATTTCTTGCTCATTAGTATGTATAACCCATCATCTATTTTTACAGACGCCTCACTTCTGTTACATTTTAGGCCTTTTCCCCATTGTGTTTTAAAAAATATATATTTTAATTGTTTTATGCGTTTAACAAGTACATTAACATACACATCACACGATCCCCTGATTACCCCAGAGTCCGAACACTGCTGAATCACAGCAGAAAAGTCCATATCATCATCCTCTGTCTGCTCCGTCTCACTGATCCTCCCATTCTCTTGAATTCTTGTGTGTGGGCCACTGAATCAAATGATGTCTACCCTCCCAGCTAGTATTGGACAGTGCTGTCGCAAAAGTTTGTGATTCCTCGATATAGTATTCATTTTCATGTCACCCTTTGCGGTTTCCTTGATAGAGTATCATTTGAATTTGTTTCAGTATTGTTTTCAATCTCATGGAGAGTGTTGCAATCGTGTACGATTGCAACACTCTCCATGAGATTGAAAACAATACAGAAATAATTAATAGGGATGACCTTGTTACATCTAAGATCGACAAATTTCAATTGATACTATATCAAGGAAACTGCAAAGGGTCAAATGAAAATGAATACTATATCTAGGAATCACGAACCCTTGCAACAACACTTTTGAAAATCTGATAACTCTATTTAAATTTGTTATTGTGAAATTAACAATAATATACATCCCTAGAATTGTGTAAATATGTACAGAACATTTAACTTTACCTGTGTGCTGTCTGATCTCATGAAAATAATTGGAAATAGTCTGTCTTTAAAGAGTGGACTAAAATAATTTAAAAACTACAACTCCCAGAAGGCCACATCATTCACCAAGAGGGGAATGGTATATAAACAGGAAGATTAGTAGTGTCCTCCAACCGCGTGCAAGGCCCTGCGAGGCCAAAACGTGTCGGTTAGTCAGATTGGCTCGGTTTGAATAATAAAACTAAAGAGCGATATATGTAAGTGCATGTATTATGCAATTGCATTTCATAAAACCTTTTTAAAATGTTTTTAAATTCTTTTTTTAACTTGTGTTATGCAGTAATTGGACTGCAATAATAGTGCAGCCTGCCTATGTGACTATAACAACCAGCAGTCATCCATGTGATTGAACTTAAATGCCTTTTGAATAAGAACAAATCATGTTGGAGCATTTATCAGATTATGAAATCTCTGAACATCTGGAAAGTATGGCATTCATATTTAATTTGCATCTCACATTAACTGTGTGTTGCATGCTTTGACTTTATTCATTACATTCAAATGAATAGTTTTGTCGTAAGAATTTCCAATCAGAAATTAAATACACGAAAAATATTAAATTATTACCTCAAAGCTGTGCTTATAAGTGTTCCATTGATGGTTTGCTTTCATGTCAAGAATGTCCGTCGAACAACTGGAATCTGTGACTAATTTGCCCTCTAATTTCGTGTGAACATATTCATATTTTCTGCAGATCTGGTCCGTTTGAACTCAGCGCTGACCTGGAGGATTCAATGGAGTTTGTGGATCCCGGTGGTGCTGGAGATACGGATGAGAGTGGAGATGAGTACGTAAGCGACGAAGAAACGGACTTAGGAACTGACTGGGAGAATTTGCCAAGCCCCAGGTTCTGCGATATACCTTCTCAGCCTCAGGAAATGTTACAGAGCCAGAGTGCACAGCTGACACTACCCATTGCCAGCAGCAGTGCGGGTGGAATGATCTCTTCTGCTGCCGCCTCAGTAACATCTTGGTTCAAGGCTTACACTGGACACAATTGAACACTGTGAGAAAAAAAAGACTGATTCCTTCATCAAATCGCTGTAGTTGATTTTACTCTGAGTAGTGCCTGAATAAAGGTTAATTATACTATTCTGGAAGGAGGCTATTTTCTACTCCCGATATTTGTGAATACACGTTTGCAATTACAGGAAGATACACACCTGAATAGGAAGTGGATATTTATCAGCGGTCTTTCTACCTGAACTTGTCAGGGGAAAAATGGTGTTTGTGTGTTTCCGTATGCTGAAGAGAGCAGTGATTTACCTTCTCTGATCCGGTTTTTACTAGTTTTGCCTGACGTTTGAAAGATCCTTGGATTTAGTGGGTTTTAGAATTAAATTATTATTTTTTGTAACAAAGCCATGCTGTCAATTATTAGGCTCCTCCTGCCAAAAATATATCTGTGTATCCACCAGCAAAGTATATTAAGTGAAGTTTAAGTGAGTTGACAGAAAAACAGTTCCAAAATTATGCATTGCTTAAAAATGAAAGTAGGTCTAAATTACGAAAAATTCAGTTCTGTTTTTAAAATCAGTCTGTTGCTAATATCGAATACAATTATTTATTTAGCACAATTGTTCAAATGTTTAACTCTGAGATGCTCCAAATCTTCCTGATAGTGAAAAAATGTCAAAGCATTCTCAGTTTAACATCGAGCCTTAGATATATTTTATCATTCATAAATTGATTTGAAAAGTGTACTAAGTTGTCTGCCTCAGAATATCCTATTAGAGGTGATCAAAATGAGTGTCAGGTGTTAACCTAACCACATCTGACCATTACAAAAACAGGTGATTATTAACCATATGTTTAGCTCAGCAAGCAACATTGGAGTGGGATAGTGAAGACCAGAAGGTTGATTAACTCATCTATTAAATACTGTAGTGCTTATGTGACCGGCTTAATGCTTAGTGAATTTGATGAGTGGTCTCTCAGTCGCGAGATCCTAACATTGATGTTAACACAATGCTAATGCCAATACAGGATCAACTAAACTCAGCATCGAGGTAGACCTATATCTCAACTTGGACAGTCAATGGCTATATACACTTTTCAGTGCATCAATGTAGAGGCAAGCTCATTTGCTTCACTTTGGAGTCAATTTAGGTCTGGGATAGTAGCAATATGTCATTGATGTATATAATCATCTGCAGTCAGTAATTGATTTTCAAAAGTACCTGCAAAGTATCAGAGAATTGGGTTAAAAGTCAAGTGTGCTGAAAAGGAGTACAGATGAGTTGTCTTGTTAAAATGCAAACGTTGCATCATTTTACTAAGCTCATAGCTACCTATTTTCTGTTTTGAGTAACAGCATTTATTTTAAATTATTTCTGCCAACAAAGGTCAGTCTGTGCCATGTTTAAATGGTCTCACCCTTCGAGCCCCACCCATCCACAAAGCACAGCTGGTACTCCTAAAATCCTTTTGAATCTTTGACTTTGTCAAAGAGCTGGTGCAGGACTGCCAGTAACTATACATGATCTTCATTACTGAGGCATTGTGACTTATTGCTCACTTGAGGTATCAAACGTGGTCCCTTTAAAATGATTTCTTTCTCTTACAAAGCCCTTTGCTTCTCCAGATGTTTTTATGCAATGCACAATCACCTTTATGATCAATTGATTATGGTTTTCTGTTGACCTTTTTTTTAAAACAGAGCGACATTTGGTGAATTAATTTTTGCATTTGTTTCTGTAAGTTGCACGAAAAAGCTTTAGCTTTCTAAAAGCTAATCACATTTGATTGAACAAACTATTGTGCAGATAACATTTGAACTGTTATGCAGATAACGTTTTGATGTATTGAACATAAAAGTGGCTAGTGGCGACAAGATATCCATTTAGTTAAAAACATAATAACATTTCATTTCAAAACCAGATACAGGAAGGAGATCCTCAGCATTTATAGACTAATGGTACAATTGATTTAATAATAGAAGATAAATCATTCGAAGACGATTTAAGGGTATCAATTTAGATGGAGGCTTCATTAACAGGATGTTGTCTAGATTATTCAAAAATCTAAGAATACTAGGTAAATCACTGCCAGTTCTATGTGAAGTGTAACATAATTGTGTTAACTAGAAATCTGTACAGGTTCTTGACCAATTGCGGTCAGTGATTAGAAAAACTTTTTGCAGTGCTTTACTAGATTCCCGCCTAGCTTATTAGTTAGGTCTCGGACTCAACAACAATTAAGCCATGCACAAATATGCTACTTTTTTGGGAGAGTTGGGAAAAAGCGAATTTGACCATATACCTCTTGAAGCAGCACCTAAAATAGTTTCAAGTGGTTGAGAACTAACTTTCCTTTTCATCATGTGATAGTTATGCACCTTCATTGATTGATAAATAAATAGTGTTAGACTTGGCCTTTTAAGCGGGTTTACCCCCAGACTTGTTGCTTTTTGGCCTCCTGTTTTTTACCCTATTTTTGTTGGTTTTAGAACTCTGGGCTCTCTACCACTGCTATTCAGTGCTAAAATGCATATGCTCTCTGTGTACATTGTTATTCTGGATTATTGTTTCCATAATTGGCTTATTTGATTTGCTTCTAAGTCCCTAGTACAGTGCAGTGTGTGTGCTAGGGCCTGTAAATCAAATGCTTCTAGTGGGCCTGCAACACTGATTGTGCCACCCAAATGAGCAGCTGTTCAAAGGGTTCTGAGACCTGCCACTGCAGTGTCTGCGTGCAGTTCTTACTGCTATGGCGACTTGGCAAGTGCACCCACTTGCCAAGCCATTACCTTCCCTTTTATTACATGTGAGTCACCACTAAGGTTGGCCCACGATACCCCAATGGGCAGGGTGCAGTGTATTTGAATGGTGGGGCCTGTACTGTTGTGTGTGTGACATGGCCTGATGGAGAAAAACAGTATATTTCCTTTTTCACTTTTGAAAGGCTGTCAAGGGATATCTATTACTAGGATAGAAAGGGGAAGTACTGGGTAACATTGTACAAGTATATCTTCGCTTTGGGATAAGATAGAGAAATAGAGTTTAGTATGCCTGAACTCAGAATGTAGAAATGCATCTTTTAGTAAAAATAATTTTTATGTTGTGTTTGAAAATACCACTTTTAGAAAGTAGGTATTTTCTTGCTTAGCCATCCTCTGTGCCTCTGCTGGGTTATGGATTTACTGTCTGGCTTTGGAGTGACAGGGGCTGGGGATGTGCATTCTCTTTAGACCGACACTGGGGAAAAGGGGTTGAGGTGTGTCTTGCCTTTCCTAGATGAGTCGGGGCTTGGCTGAATAGACCTGGGCCACATTCAGAGTAGAGGGATGAGTTTCACTAGCACCGGAATAGGTCTGGTCTGCTTTTACAGTGGTGGGAGGAGATTTCCCTTGCGCCTGAACTGGCCCTGTCTCCTTTGCTCAATGCTGTCTCCACCTCCTGTAAGGAAGCTTGGCCAGAGGGGACCGAACTGCTTTGGACTGAGCTGAGAGACTTTTGCCATAAGAGAACAAAGGAAAATGTGGTGTAGATATTGGGGCCCAGACACCAGAACTCTAGATTACTGCTGTACTAAGAAACCTGCCAGGAAGGAGAACTCTAAAAGCTGCTAAGAGAAACTGCCACTTTGATGCGTGCTCTGCTGTGTTGGCCTGCTGCTTCTGTCTTGCGCAGGGAACTGACTGGATTATACTTTCATCATCCTGCAATTAGTTTTCTTCTAGGGCTTCAAGTAGAGCTTGCCTCCTGTTGGAAGTCTCCAGGAAATAAAAGACTTCAGAGAACTCGCTTGGATCAAAGAAGAGCTGGAAGAACTGCCAGGAGGAGCACTGCCCCTTTGTTGTGTTGTTGCTTTGCTGGGTTGGCCTGCAGTTGCTAGTTCAGCCTTGGACAGTGACAGGACTGGACTGCACTTTCTTCACTTGTCGCTGAGTATCTCCAAGTGCTTGAAATAGAGCTTGTCTCTTGTTCATGAAGTCTCAAGAACAGCAAAGTCTCCACTTACCTTTGGGTACCTCCTCTGGAACCGTGTGTTTCAGTTGCCACAAAGGAGAAATCAGCTGACACCAACACCACTGCGAGCTCCATGTCCTAAAGGCACCGCAGAGGGCACCGCCGCCCTTCGCACCACAACCCTGGTCTCGCCGCCGGTGGCCGCTGACGTCGCCACTGAGCCGCTGCGTGCACCGCGAGCTGTGGGCACCACACTCTGCACTGCCTCGCGTCACTCTGCCGCCCTAGTCGCGCCGACATCGCTGCCCGCTGACCTAGACACCCGTGATCACACTGTGGTTTGGGGGCACCGTTCATAAGTCACACAATGCACCACACCGTAGACTGGGCCTAGAAATGCCAACTCCCATCAACCAGCACTGTCGCTTGCACCGTTACCTGTCAGCACCGCCACGACCACTGTCTCACTCTGCACTCGGACCTGGTCTCACCAACACTGGTGGACAACTGTCACGAGCCGTTGTTTGCACCGTGACGTGAGGGCACCGCACCGTTATGCTTCACATTGCAACTACAACGGTTGCCACTACCGGTCCGTACCGACACTGTCAGCCGGAACCTTTGGATTCTGTTGTTTTCAGCACTGTGGTAGGCCCGGATGATGAAGCTACCAGCTTCAAGGAACTGCATGTTAGAGTTCTTCTTGCAAAGTGCATATTTTGGATTACTGTATGTTGGTCTTTCATCATTTTGGTCTGGTTTGCACAGATAAATATTGGTTATTTTTCTAAAACTGGTATGGTGTCCTTTTGTAGTGTTTCACTGTACTACTGTTGGTTATGTGCAAAAGCTTTACACACTGCCTCTGAGATGAGCTTGACTGCTCGTGCCAAACTACCAAAGGGGTGAGCAGGGGTTATTTCAGTAGTGTATCCCCCTTATCCTGACTAGAAGGAAGGGCCCCTGTTTGGACAAAGGTGCAAACGATTGCCAACTAAAGATCCCCATTTCTAACAAATAACTTAAACAAAATATTTACAGAGTCAGTAGGTCTTGTAGGTTTAATGCCTGCACAAACACAGGCATGTACAAGTGAACATTTGTGGATGGCAAGTGCTAGGAAGGTAAACTCTTCTTGTAGAATGTCAATATATAAGCGCTCTGTGGCAAAAAGGCCATTTCATAAAGGTGAAAAAATATTTGACACAGACCATTAACAGAGATAGCTTACTGCTGTCATTACACATAACACTAGCTATAGCAATGACAATAACAAATGAGTACAACAGAGAAGTGTGTACTATGCACAGTGTAGTTTTTCTTATCTTGCACAAATGACAAAGGAATCAGTATTAGAGTTAATATAGCAAGAAGGTGGAAGGACACAAGAGATGGCCACTAGTTGATATGTTGTGCCGTAGGGCACTGCACGTTGCCTATTAGAGAATCTTCAAAGTGTTAAAGGTAACTACTGTTTATAACAACACTGCCAGATTATAAAAGGATCAAGTACTGGCCCATCATATCACTATCCTTGCATGCACTAGCTGGGATGACGGCTTAGCAAATAAACGCTTCATCACTGACTAAGACAGAGTTCTAAATTTGAATCCTAGCAAGGTGGTCTCAGCCTTCTATCCTTCAGAGGTGAGTAAATTGAGTACAATAAATTGGTTAATAGTCCCATCTGTTATTAACAGTGCCTAAAAAGACAAGTGAGTATGTAGCGCTACATAAAAATTGTATAACCTTATAAAACAAACATCCCTTATGAAGCCAGTAATTCTTTCCATGGTAGGGGTGCTAGGGACAAACAACCAGTGGGATTGTTCCAGCTAAGTAAATACAGCCCTGCAAACTGTGACTTGTGTGGAGTACACACCACAGACTCTTCCAAGCTACAAACGTAGTGACAATAAATTTAACACGTATGTTTATCATACACAACAAAAGAAACTTCAAGAGACTAGTCACTGCTCCCAACGTGAGCGGAAGCAATGCTTTTTTCCTGCACTGCCAAACTCAAGAGTTTCTGAAATTGCCCTAGAGGGACTAAAAATTCTTAAGAAAAACTGTAGCTAAAATTGTTCTACAACTATGGCCCCGATTACGATGACGGTCGGACGAGCGTCCAGTAGCGGGATTGAGATCGACCGACAAGTAGTCGGCGGTCCCACCCGCCAAATTATGATGCGACCACAGTGTAGGCAGTCAGAATCATGTTTCATTGTATTGCGGCTTGTGGAAAGTGCTGCAGCACAAGGCAAACTGGAAAAGGGGATGGTTTTTAAACATCCATGCACCTTGTGCCAGGTACCATGTATGGATGTTTGGGGGCGCACCACAAGTGCCCCCTGCGGCGGCCCACAGGGCCCGCCAAGAAAAGGCAGTCAGAAAGGGACATCGTAATCCCTACGGGGTTGCCTGCACAGGTACCGCCCCTATTGTAGGGAATACAATCCAATCAGACTGACGGTCTGACAGGCTCTTTGAAACTGTTAGAAGCATCAGTCTGTCCCTCCAACCGATGCGGTCCGACCGAATCCATCATAATGCTGTGGTCTGACCACTCTGCTTGATGACGGTCTCACCGCTACCCTAATGAGGCCCTTAGGTAGAAAATCAAGTAACTAGGTGATGGGATTACAAACCTGAATAAAGCAAATTATCTTATGTATCAGTGGAGAGAATTGCCATTATTTATTAGAAAGACTTGGGCAGATGTCTTGCTTGGTTTACACAAAAGACTAGCCAGAAGGCTAGTACTGACTAACCTTTTAGATTTAGTTTAATAATGCAAAGTCTATGGATCAGATAACTATGCATGTGATTTGACATGGAAAGGAAATCAACACACCTTTTAGTATCAACATTACCTTTTTCCGATTGACTTTGGTCAAACTGGAAAATATATGAAGGGTAATCACCATTGACTCATTTCACTTAGATCCGAAATGGATTACTGCTCACCTTTCCTAAATGCGGATCTGTGAAATATACGGTTGACGGATGTTGATTGTGTAGACTCAAGAGGACCCAAGGTGCAATATGAGAGTATATTGAATTTAGGAAAGGGCATTGGTTCCAGGTATTGTTGGAAGTTCAACAGAGCTCAGACACTTGCATAATTAGGTAATTCATACTAGCTATAGATGTCTCATTTGCTACGGTTCTCTCAAATGGCATGTTTGAGAAGTAAAATTCTCAGCTGCTTCAAGGTGTCTGCAGAGGAGGATACCTTGCCATGATGTCGTGTGAACCTTCCCAATACGCGTCATTGCATTTTTAGTAGTACTGGGCTGAGAAGTAACTTTTACCTATGTGGTCTCACAGCAAAAAAATTGCTGCTTGTAGTGGTGTAAAGGGGAGGCTGATTCTGGGACAAAAAAGGGCATAGTCGCTCTGAGTTGTGGAAAGGGAAAGACAGTGAGCGATAGAGTAAGGAAAATTGCATCTTTTTTTGATTCTGTATGAAAGACCAGAATGATTGGCATGTAAATGTTAGTGTTTCTCCAAAATAATGCAATATACAAACATTACAACTTAAAATGCAGAATACTCCCATCTACCCATTCCCAAGTACCAGACAGGATCTAGAACTTTATAGCACTCACCATCACTGGCTTCGTCAGTAGTGTCTCACCACTCCACGTGATGTGCTGCCATATCAGGAGCCCAATGCGCCAGTAATATCAGGCCAAATATTTTGTGCCTCTAATAGACTCAGTATTCCAAGCTATTTAATTTTTTTCAATGTTTTATCTGCAATTTTGTTATTTTTTCAGCATTTCTGCTGGTATATTCAGTGTCCTGTCTCAACCCAAGTATTTGGGCTTGAAGCCGCGTAGGACGTTAGAGGCAGATGTCAGCCATTGACCTATACCGGTCGTACCTTTGGTACATTGGGTAAAGACCAATGATTCAGCACTGATCTCTCACACCACCGGAACCATCCTGGTGTCTCCATGTATGCGTCCACCGGGTAAGCTGTCTGAAGTACCGGGCGTAGATGGTGGTGGCAGAATCACAAAATGCAGCACTGGCCCAAAGATGTTAAAACCTGGTCTTCTTAGGTTCACCATATGAACGCAATAATTCTGAGAAAAGAATGTGAAGAAGCTTCTCCAAGATCGTGGTTTGTTCATAGGAGGGTAACAGAGGCTTACAATCTAAGATGAGGAAGAATCTTTTCTAGTGATGTCAGTTTCTCTTAGTACTATCAATAAATCAAACAACACTTTATTCGATTACTGTCGTAGACAATCATAAAGCACATAAAACCACATACAATACACAAAAATAAGAACATCCAATATAAAAAAAGAATTCATTTAATTACTGTCTCTTATTTCATAATAGAACCAGACGTTCATAATAAAATGTTTCCTGCAGTCAAGTACACTCTTTAGAAACATTACTACCCTCCATCTTATATGTTCATTTCCCCAAGACTGTAATACAATAAGCGCAGGTCGATATTGTCTGATACCCAAAGATTTTTATATCGGAACAATCCACATTTTCCTAGCTCAATCATAAAATCTACAGAGTAAAACAGCATGCAAAGTTGATTGTTCTGAATGGTCATCGCAGTGGCATAGATGCATCTTTCGTGACCAGTCATTTATTTCTGGGAAACTTAGAAGTCTATGTAAGATTCTGAATTTGGTTAGCGAGAACCTGTTATAACCACCCGTACAATGTTTAAATAAGGTGGAATATGAAAAGTTGTTAAAATCAGTTGGTTAGAAGTACAGTGGGCTTTGTTATCTCTGCCGATAGCCTGAGTGTTTCTAACAACATTAAACCCTTTTTTTTTAACTCTTTCCTTGTGATGGTGGACATGGTACTTGGCTTATTGTAATAATTTGGGTGGCCTAGATCGCCCATAAAATTTCGAACATACCTTAGGCATGGAATGGTTAAAGACCCTTCCGGGTTATAACTGTCCTTTAAAATGTCTCGAATGAGTACAGTTTTTATCGATGACCATATGCGGTGCCATAACAGAATAGGTTCCATTTTTATAAGGTCTGCAATGTATGGTATGCCCCATTCTGAATGGCAAACCTACCACGATATGCTATTCAGGACTGCCAGAATATATCTTGAAAATACATTTTTGCATAGGGTGCAAATCAACATAACCCCAGACCCCCACACCATACATCGTCGTGGAGACGCATTTCGCCTTCTAATTCTCTAAAACCTCCTCCTCTTACCAAACTTTCACAAAAAATTAGCAAGAGCAGATGTGGCTTTCATAAATAAGAATTTTTTAGCTTGCATTCCCCTGGACCAAGAGTCATTCCTGTCAAATAGAATACCAAGATATGAAAATCTCTTGGTAAACTATCTATTGCTTGTGCACATACATGTCCCTACACCTTTGGCTGCCGCTACCACATCTCATAATGAAAGTTTTCGATGTGTTTACCCGAAGGCCAAGATTGGACATAAAAAGTGAAACACTGTTTAAAACCCTTGCAGTCCCACTTGAATACGAGACATCAGGACGGCGTTGTATGCATATAGGAGAGCCGGTATGGGACGTCCACCTATTTGTGGGAGGTCTTGGCAATCCTTTACCAGTGCCTCGCCCAATCCAATAATATAAAGGTTAAAAAGCACGCAACCTTGCCTTACCCTCCCCTTTATTGGGAACTGGGCGGAACATTCACCATTTACCCCAAATCGCACTCTAGCCTTAGCATCACTGTATAATCGTCTAAGGAATTGAATAATTAATTTGCTTGTCCACTCCCAGATCTTCTAGGATCTCCCAGAGCTTACTGTGCCTAACTCAGTCGAAGGCTGCTGTGAGATCCACAAATGCTAAGAACAGCCTACTCTTCTTGGCCTGGATGTACTTCCCTACGATGATGTTTAAAATTAAACTTTTTCGACGGTTCATAAGCCCTCACGAAAACCATACTGAATATCAGAGACAACCTTGTTGTCTTCGGCCCAGTCCTGCAGTCATTCAAAACAATTCAACCAGTCACTGTTACCAGGGAGTCTAATAGAGATATTGGCCTATAGCAACCAGGATCCTGGAGATCTCCCTTTTTAAAAATAGGCACTATAATAGTGTTTGACTTATATAAGTCTAAAGGGACCCCATCTTTACTATATTTAACGAGGAATTTCCAAGTGAAAGGTGCTGTGCAATGCATTTGTTCCCTTCTGTCTTTTCCATGTTCATTGCCCCTAATTCTATCAATTTGGACCCTGATTTTGGGTCTTTCAGTTAGAACTTTGTGTATTCTTCTTCTTCATACCGGTGCCCTGTTCTTTACTCCTTCCAGATGTCAGGAGGAGTTTGGTGCCTTGCTCAGTACCAACCTTCATCTTCACAAGATTGCCAAGGAGGGTTTTTGATTTTTAACCTTCTGTGATTTATTTCCCTCTTAAAGAGACACTTGTCACCCTTCATGTATATTAAACTGTGCAGGTTGGCGCCTTGTTTACAGGGAGATGTCCTTTCCTTGGACTATCAAGAAAGACCTCCGTGGACAGTCAATGACTGAATACAACACCAACAACCCCTTAAGTTTTGTAACTAATGTATGTATCCTTTCCAGGCCCTAGCTCAAGCTTTTTTTGTAAATCGTTTTTATTAGCATTTCATTGTGTAATACAGTACATACGAATCGGTGATCTCATAAAGAAGCAGCATGTTACTTGTACACCATGCCGTGCATTATATCCTGGTCATATCATAAAACCCATCCAGCCTTTCATTAGGTAACCTCGCTGGTGTGAGAAGGTACATCGGTGTAGAGTTTTTGTCCATGAGAGATAGTCTGTGGCCTGTACTGAAGCCGGGGCGTAGGCTCTCAACGCTAGTCCAGTAGGTGATTTGATGCAATGTTTGAAAAGAACGATCTCAACTCCTCTAAACTGGGTGGCAGAACAGGGGTACACTGTGTCTATATTGGCGTTGCATACAATGAGTCAGCGGGTTAAGACATCCGAAGTGAGGATCTGGTTGTGTGACGCTGAGAAGGGGCAGGCAAGGGCATCAAACTAGAAGCATTATATTGGTCGTATGCCCAGGGCTGCCACCCCTAGACCAGTAGGTGCCTCATCTACGGGGAGACTCTAGTGGGCATCCACGGTACGCGCATTCAGGACCTAGCTCAAGCTTTAACAACAATTGAGCATTGAGATTTTGACAATAAAGCTGATCTTGTTTTCACAACCTAACGATGTCACAGAGAATTCCATTCAACTTTCCTGCATTTTTAGGTTGAAGTCTTTTTATTGTTTTAACCGCAATCAAGATGCATTGAGAATGAAAACCCAGTCGTGGGTTAGCAACCATCTGAGCTTTCCTACATTTTGGGGGATCCTATAAAGCTAAAAAAAATTCTGCATGTGCTAATAGTGTATTTTGCTTTTTGCCCTTCAGAGTAGTCACTACCAAGCCTTAAATGGATACATAATTGAATGCCTTAATGGATCTGCATTGACTTTGGCAATTCTTATTACAACAAATTCAGATCCTTCTTTAGAGTCTTATGGATCCTATTAATTTGAATATTAGAACATATTTGATAGCCCCGATTTGGAGTATTCAGCATAGGAACCGTTGTGTGATGTTCAACAAGAAAGAATTCCATTTTTTTAATGTGTGTGATTCATCAGTTGACAGCTGAACCTACCTCGGTTGAAAGAACCAAGATGACTTTCATTCAACGTGATTTAAAAGAAAGAATCAAAAATGATATGGTTCATTCACACTATGGTGCTTAATGGCCTGGTCATATCCATTTAGTGATGCTGAGTTAAGCCTACCTTCCAAGAGAGACGAAAGGAAAGAAGGAAGTAACAATGAAGTTTTTCAAATCACATAAAGTTCGCTTCATTTGATCACATCTTTCAGTGGAGCCTTGTTCCAAGAATAGCCTATGCAAGTAGGAGTGATGAAGAATCCCTTGACTTAAATGAAAGGGAACAATGGTGTAAGGCTGCACTTTGTCTATATTGTGGTGATGTGGGACGTATGGTTCAAGCCGCTGAGAAATGTTGGCAGATCAATCATCTTGAGAAAATGTTACGGGAACTTTGGCTTTCTTATACTGGATGTTGTCAGTGCAGTGTTATCCTTTGACACTACTGCCTTCCCTAATTGTGCAACAAAAATCAGTGTTGTCATGATCATCACTATGTTTCAGGCTGTTATTGGTCTATGAATAATGATAAAGAATTCATTACCCCATTTAATAGTGGCTAATTTATCATCAGTGGTGCTACAGGACCAGGATTTTTTTACATTCTTCGTTAAACCTAAATTTTCCACAATTCCCCTTATAGGGATTTTAATCACACTTTACCAAAATAATCTGGAGGTATCGTTCTGTTTTGCAATCATTCTATTTTGACATATTTAATCCTTGACTGATTCAGAGAATTAAATACTGAAGGCTTAAGAGCAAAATGCTTTACTTGTTCTAGAGAAGGATTACACATAAATACTCTCCAAATAAGAGTGATTAGAATGGCTGTGTAGTCCTTTCTGCTTCTATTGCACAACAATCTGGTCTAATTCTTAAAGGATGACACCCCTAGCAATGTGGTACATCAACAAGCAGTAGTGTGTGAGTACTCTCCCATTATGCCTGGAAGCCTTACACCTATGGCAATTCTCTCTAGACAGACAGATTAGGCTGTCAGAGGTTCATCTGATGAGGATAGAGAAAAAGACAGTGGATTACCTGAGCAGTGTGACATCAGTGAATCCCACTAACATCACCAGTCAGACGTAGCATCCAAAACGTTCAGGCTAAGGGAGTTTCAGATACAGATTTGTGTGTCACAATAGACAATTCACTTTGTCCCCAGTTTGGTTCGAGGAGGTTTTCTTGTGGGGAGTGGCTCAGGGATTTGTTCTCCCTGGGGTCAATTTCGAGCTACAAAATGCGGTTCCTCCTTTTCCACTGATGCAGGTATCCGCAAGATCTGTCTTCTCACCACACTGTTCATTCTGATGGTTTCTGACTGGGATCATCATCTTTGGTACTCTGCTCTATTTTGTCTGGAAATTTTCCAGTCTTGACCTGTACCTCTGCGGTGGAAGATGTTCTTGCATAAAGGAGCAGTCTACTTCATCCATATCTAAAGTAACCGAATATTTGTTGTTGGCATTTGAAAAGGTTAGCTCTTAACGATTAGCAGCTGCCTCATGGTGTGGTAGATTATTTATTGACAGCACATATACCTTCCTCTCTCACTGTTTATTCCAATACATGGTCCTTGGTTGCAGCTTTGTGTAGTGCTTGTTGATTGGACCCATTAAGACTGCAGATGACTCATTTCCTTGATAATTTGCTGAAAATGGCATTGTAAGTTTGTTTGGCTATTGTCTTGCCTTGTTTGCTTTTTCCCCAGCAGGGCTGGTGGTTTAAATTGTCAGTAGTTCTTCAGTTTAAGAGTTTACTAAATATAGTCACTGCACAATTTGGGATTTAAACTTTGTGTCTGCATAGTTTTTGTCTTCTGTTGAGCTATTGAATTCCTGATCTTACAGTCCTCTCTTATAAAGTGTCTTTTTCTTTAGTAGTCAGAATAACCTCTGCCAGAAATCTTAGCGAGTTGCAGGCTACGTCTTCTGTTTTTTTCAGTAGCAAACACTTGTTCCAGGGGTTTTAGCGATTTGCAGACTTTTCTATCCTAGGACACTGTACAAGGAGGAGAAGAAAGCAGAGTGCTTGAGGTCAGATCTAACTTTGTGCTAAATGTGGTATGCGCTGTACGTGCCTCAATTATCTCTTTGCCCCGAACCTTCAAAGGAAGAAGGAAGGCTTCAGATGTTCGACCTGAAAAGAGCTTCGATAGTCCATGAATTATACATTTTCAAAAGCGGATTATCTGTCTTTCAAGAGACGCCATGTGAGTTTTTCTGTTGGAAAGTAGACCCTCTCTTGATGTATTTCATTACCTGTTTTGATCTGGCTGGAAGCTCCCTCCGAGGGATTTCAGGCTCAATTCACGAGGGTCATGGCTGCATCTTCATCTCTGTTGAGGGGTGTTCTCTTGCAATCTATTCACAATGCTGCTACCTGGTGTAAACACGGTTGTCTGGAAAGTTGAAGTTGTTCTCTGTTCCAGCGTAAGTTATTTTTTGGTGTAGTTTGGTCTCTGTCCTCATCCCTCCTCCATGTATTAAGGGAGTATGGCTTTGGAAGTGTTCAGGTGAGTATTCCATATCCATTAACAGAACAAGTTACCTTTGGTAATGTTTTTTTTAGAGATATGATTACTCCTGAATAGTGTTCATGCTGTCCCCGACTCCCCTCATGGGGTTGTTGATATTGTTTAATTTTTGTGCATTCTTTTTTCATCCTTATGTCATTGGGTGAGTGGAAATGACATTGTGTGGAGCCAACAACGTAGTACCTTTAATGTGGTCCGCATGTACGTTTTGGTGAGCCATAAGATGCTGCGGTGATTCCACTGATGCTGATACTTGTGATGGTAAATAGTAATAAAATGATTCTGGTTCCAGCCTGGCACATAATGAGGGTTTCAAGGGAATACTCTGGGGGAGCATTTATTGCCACCAGAAAGAACATTACCAAAAGGTAAGTGACTTATTTTCAATTAAACACAAAGTTGCAAAGACCAACAAAAAAAAGCCAACAGTGTAAGAATGAACAGAAATCCAGCTTGTGCCCTTTGTGTTTTGACCCCTCTGCCTATTTGTGCCGCTATTCGTGTGTCCCAACTTTTGCACTCTTGAATCCGCTCTCTGGGCGGTGTGCTAAAATCTGGACCTTCTCCTAAAAAGTTGCAGTCCAGACTCAGATTCCTAGTCTCTGAACTATAGTACCTGCTCAGTAGAGGATGGTGCTGACAGGGGGCAAGTAGCACTGTCATCAGAAACAGTTGCAACACTCCTCCAAGATCACTATTACGCCCCCTACAGGCTCAACTCCCTGCTCTCTCCCCCTCTTTATCCGTGTTTTTGAAAGTGAAATAACTATTTTTTTGTACGACTCTATGTTGTGCAATGGAGCACAGCCCATGTGGCTTTAAACACCCAAGAGCTTTACAAGCACTGTTCAGACACACTCCATCTATATAGGGGCTTATGCATCTGAAAGGTGAAGCACTGTTCTGCAATAACTAATCATGTTCCTGATACCACTTGAACTTAAACGTTATGTGAAAAGCTGTCACTGAGCATGGCTGCCCCCCAAATCACTGAATGGCTGTGGTGTGGCTGAGCCAAAATGCGTATTGCCATCAAAGCATTGTCTGGTTGAGGCTGACCCGTTGTCCCACTCGTTGTATGCTGTCCTGTGAATTGATGCGAAATGTGAATGGCACTCCAAGAAAGCATTTGCTAGCCAAATGGCCTTTTTCTATGTGTTTTTTTTTCTTCATTATATGGGTCTTTCAGACAGCTTACTGTGTCGTGTCAGACCTAATAAAACTCACTAAAAAGAGGATTGTCACGAATCAGACCAGAAAATATGCTTTGCAGAGCAGCCATGTGCATGTTATGTAACATGCACAGCCTACTTCATCAAGCATGCACAGGTATGCTCGTAATATGCAAGAACATATTCAATTTGATAAAGTTGTCCGAGTTAGCCGCATAATGCAGACAGCGTGTTACTCTACAACATGGAAGTCTAAAATGTGAATTATGGAGTATGTTGACCTGGATAACTGTGGCTATGGCAACTTACATTGACCAGCTAACATCAGCATCAACCTTTTAAGCTGTTTGGCCCATTTCAGTACGCTTGAAGAAGCAAGTTGTCCATGTGCAAATAGGCCTCTTTTAAAGACCTGTTGTCTTAAGTGTTAAACTTCCCAACACCTTGTAACAAACTATTATTAGAGTCGGATTTCCAGTTAGATCGCTGCATAGTGGAGCGAACAGAATAATATAGTGCTTATTTGTGCTTATGACTTCGCACAGAAAAATGTAAATAGTGGAAGCCATCTACAGAGATATCAATATTGACATATCAAACATAAGCAAATAAACCTAATTCGACCTCCCTTTATCTAAGCAATGATGAACCCACAATTAGCTCTAAGGTTAAGTATGCATTTGGTTTACAATTCCACCGTTGAGTGGTCCAATACAACTGTCTGCCATCATTTGAACACTAAGATCCGCCTTACGAGCAGTCTGGTTAATTTCTATACACGCAGTAACCCCAGTTACCACACATGGCAATCATGAGTTTGCAACAAATGTCAGCAGATCAAACCTGCTGATATTTATTAGGGGGGGAATGCCTGGTGTTTACCAGATCATGCAGATTTTGGTGTAGTAAACACTAAAATCCACGATATTCCGTCAAAACGAGTTGGTGGTTATTGGCCCTGATAAATTCCAGCTCGGCAGAGTCTGATTTTATCGGGTGCGATAACTATCACAGCAATTACAAGAATATTAGGCCTCTTTACAAATGTTGTGCTATGTAGTAATTCCTGTGCCCTATCACAACCTGTTTGACTGTCACAGAAGTTAAGATGTCACTCATGGTATTCGTCTTCTGAAGGTGTGTGGGATACAAAGATTTATTTAAGTAGCAGCAGGTAACATTGAAATATCACTGCCCATTTGGAGCCCTGACGAAGTCGAGGGTGTATCACCCTGACGAAACACGTGTTGGCTGGGCGTTGCAAATAAAAATCTGAATTATAGACCACAACAATCAAGACTATATCAACATTCTTTGTCTTTGAGTTGTACTGTGCATGATTTAACTGTCGATATTGTACAGTGTAATAATTGACGTGTGCACAGATCCCATGTTGTAATGTTCACCCGCTGTGGTGTCATTATGAAATTTAAAAAAAAGTTTATTAAAAAAAAACGTTTATGAATAACTTTGTAGGAATTTGTATTGACAACATCTTGATATTGTCAGAGACTGAAGAAGAGCATACCATGCCACGTTAACACTGTACTTGAAACCTTGTAAGGGTGTGGCTATTAGCAACATTTTAAAAATGTAAATTCTGTCTCATTGAGAACAAAGAAGGGTACGCAGTTCCCTAGGGGGGGGGGGGGAGAGGAAGGTATGTTCTGAGAGACCAAGCTAAATCAAGGGTACCCAGAGAGCAAGCAAAGAGTGACCAAGGGAGAAAAATTCTGTCTCATTAACATAAATTCCCTAAGGTTCATTGTTTAACAGAAGGAATTAACATAGTACCAGCTAAGGTACAAGCTCGTCGCAAACTGTCTTTCTTTGCCTAAGGTCTTAAAGAATGCCACGTTTTCTCATGTTTCCAAAACTTATCCTGTACAGTCTCTCTAATATGTTGTCTATAAAGGGAGAATAGCTTTGATTGGGCAAGAAAATGGACAATACATTCTGTACCCTTTTCACATGTAGACTCTCACCGGGAGATAATGTGCATGTTTTACGTGGATACATGTTTCTAACCTCCAGAATTAGAAAGGACTAGACCAGATGCTATTTGCGTCGGTCATTGTTTTTGATGCATAAGATTTTACAATCACTTTCTTGTGTGCCAAGTCAGAACATGAAGGTTGACATTTTATCATACAGTGTGTCTGGGATGGAAGATCGTAAAACCAGTGCTTTTTTTCTCTTCATAAACTGTCACGTGATCAGGATAGGCCTAGTAAGCAACACCACCATTTACATGGTCATGTTTCCTAAGTTGCCTTTTCTTTAACACACAATGACTTGACACACATTTGCGTGTGTAACAATTTAGGATAACATTGTGTAAATCGACATTGCTTACATTTCTACTCCGTAGGCATATTTTCACAACACCTTGAACATTTAGTACGAGGGATAAAGTTCACTGCGCAAATATCATAATTTTTATTTGTCTGTATGGCGACAACACTATCCAACTAGAAGAGGAAATTGCAGCTTAAACAGGGATTGTGACATAGCCACATGGGTACTGTTATTATATATATGGAAACCACTTCCTTGTTTAGGCAGAGGAGCACTCAGCTGACACAGCGAGGTCACTTCATTTTTTTCTCCAATCTGTTTTATTTCGTTTTTCAGTTTTTCAACAGTTATACAGTCCTACAAAATATATTGTGCATTTGACAGTGGCCATACAGTGAATAATGAATCGATAGACATGCAGCATTAAAAATATAATCAGATACAGTCTAGGTTTTCAGCTGTAACTTCGGTGTAAGGGTAGTGTCTGCATGGGAGATTCAAACGCATGTTAAATTAAATTATTTTAATTAACTTTTGCTCAAATGACCGTGCTTAACAATAGTTACAGCAATTTGTACACAGTTGACAACTCAATATTGCCACATTTGGCTCCCAGTGGGATACAAGGACACTGGTAACATTCATTTCAGAAGGACCAGGCCATGACAGTTTATACATACAATCAGCGAGACAACCCCCTTCAGCAAAAAAGGGCCATACTTTCTCCTAGCCTCGCCCCTATGGTCGTTGATCCTCTACTTCCATCCCCAGTCTATACTTACGCCATGATGACCATATTCTCTCACTTTGTGGCACAACCTCTCCCTTTATATACTGTTTCTTCTGTCCTTTGGCACCAATCAAGATCACGTTTCCAGTCTCCCAAAGATGGTGGCAAGGATGACCCCCACCTCTTTGCAATGTTACTTTTGGCGATCCCGGCTGCTAGGCCTAGCCAAATTCCTATATATCTGGGCCAGTCTGAGTCGCTTTGATCAGTTGAAGGAGCCATTTAGCATCTACTGAGACCTGTACATCTAAAACTCTGGACATTACATTCGTAACACCCTGCCAGTACCTGGCTACCTTCCGGCATTCCCACAGAATGTGAAAGGAGGTGCCCTCTTGCTGACAGCCCCGAACAAAGAGCGCTGTGTGCGTTTTACCCCAGGTGTATAGGTGCGTGTGCGGGTAGTACGTGCGGTGTAATATTTTGAGTTGTACTAACCTAAATTGCATCCGTACTGCAATCTCTCTTGGACTCTGTAATGCCTCCTGCCAATCTGTGTGGTCCATATTCCCCAGATCACCTGTCCATGTTGCTCTAAGGGTCACTAGGGGGTCTGGTATATTATTGACCAGCTTACGGTAAATTGTGGCAGTAGGTTTTTCCATCATAGGGTCAAGGAGTAATCTGTCTTCCAAAGGTGAGTAATACGGAATGGAGGTGCCATGCTAAATGTGTCACTGCACAGCGTACATTACCCTAAGATAGTGGTTTGCATGTGGTGCAGAGTGTATTCCTGCTGCAAATCTTCAAAGGTGAGTGATGTTTCTCCTCTCCACACTTCGCCTAGGTGTTCAATCCCTATTAGTTTCCACTTTTCGAAGCCCGTTAATGTAGCTACCTCCCTCAGGAGATCTCCCTCCCATAGTGGGGTTTGACAAGTCAACTCCCCAGCCCAGCCCAATAATTTGTTTGTCTCCATCCAACAATCTACAACTACCCTTGTATGCGATGGACACTCCAGCCGCCTCCCTCTTGAGTGCAGGAGTGAAGGGTAGTGACCGCTGGGCATGCCGGCTCTATCATCCCTGTACGCTGGTTCACTCTCGTCTGCATATACCCAGGTGTGTATATACCAAAAACTGAGAGGCCCAATAATAGAGCCTGATGTCCGGGACTGCTAAACCCCCAACTTATACCCCTCCTGGCAACTTGGTGAGGGTAATCCTAGGTGAGCCACCTTGCCATAATAACAGTCTGACTTCCTGGGATATTTTTTTAAAGATTGTTGGGGGGACTCGATATGGGGTGTTCTGGAGAACATAGAGAAGGCTGGGCAGAGCCATCATTTTGAACAGGGCCGCCCTACCCATTAATGACAACGGGAGGGCACGCCAATGGCGTACATCACTGCTAAGGCACTCCAACTTGGACTCAAGGTTTTTCCTCATGAACGCCACATGATCTCTCACGATGTAGATGCCCAGGTATTTAAACCCATTCGTTACCACCGGGGCTGGACATTTGACTGGTACCCTGGGCGGGGGTGCCCCTGCAATCTGAGCGTTGTCCGAGCGCGTGGTGCTTGCAGCATCATAGATTTCTGTTGCATATTGTCTCGTAGGTTAGGGAGGAGGGTAATAACGTAACCGGGAGAACTTAAAACATAACAGGTGTTGTGTAACTGATTTAGAGCTTTCCCCTGGTTTCCATGCCTGGTACATCCTGTGTGTTGCGTGAGCGTGATTTCAGGCATGTATTCGATATTTGGTGTTGGGCGGAATGAGGATATGTTAGTTTCCTCCTGTGCCTGGTTCCCATACTATTATGGGGCTTCCTTTCCTCTTATTTGGATTTTCCTATTCTGCAGCGCTGGTCAAGGGTGTACCCTCCAGGTTGGTGTTATGCATGTGTAGTAACTCAGTCAGCATCTTGTCCCAGCTTGCAACAAGCGGCATCTTACGTATACCCATGGTACCCTATCGGTGGAGCGCAATACTTTCGGCCTTAGCGCATGTGATCATGGAACTTCGTCATGCCAGTATGTTGGGTGGGGGGGATCTGGAGCCTTCCATCTCCTAGTGATCAATCTCCTAGCCATTGCCAGAACCAGGAATCTAAGGTCCCTTTGTTATTCTGGCATCTAAGATAGAGGTGCAGAATGTAGGTGCGCCATTCAAAAACAAGTGTGCAGTCTGTGCACTTGGTCAGTGTGTCCTCGATTTCCTTCCATTATTTGTACAGGTTGGTACATTCCCAGAGCATGTGTAATATGTAAATTGATACTTGTATAGCGCACTACTCACCCGCAAGGGTCTCAAGGCACTTGTACGAATACCGCTGTGGAACCCATCCTGGCTTTCCCTGTGAGGCGTCCACTCCTGGGCACCCCCAGGGTGAAGGCCAGTCATCTTTAGCGTTGTGGGGGCCGTTGTGGAGATTAAGCAAGCTATTGCCCAGAGTTGCAGAGTGGTACTCTATGATTAGAATAGGCACCGAGGCGAGAATGATCAGGTCCGTGGAATTTTGAGCCAAAGACCCGCCGAGGCGGGGAATTGAACCCTGGTCCCGGGCTAGACCTCTGCATCAGGGTCTGCCGCTCCAACCATTCAGCCACACTTCTCCACCCATTGAGCTACACTTCTCCAATAGGTCTGCATCGGTGAGGGAGAAGCGGGGCAGGTGGCATCTGCACAGTTGAAGTATGGATTGATTTTAGCAGGTGTGAGGGATGCCCTTTGTGTGATGTAGTACAAGATTTGGCACAATCGCACATTTCTGGGTATGTGGACTGGGCTTTCCAGTACAGAGGTCCACTCAGTGTTGGCAAGTTGGCAGCCCATATCTTGCTCCCAATGGAGCCAGAGCAGTGTTAGGTTAGCTGTGATGTGTTGCCTTAGTGAGGCTGCGAACCACTGTGTAAGGTGTCTGTCTTGCCCCATGACGTGCATGTATTGTTTGGTGACATGGGTGGAAGGCTCACTGGTTAGGTCACCCCATCTAGACGTGAGGGCGGCCAGTAGAGAGCGGTGCAGCAGGAATTGGCCAGGGGGTAGCTTATCTATTATTAATGTTGTGTATGGGATAAGCACTCCACTGTATAAATCTCCCATGGTTTGAATTCCTGCCTTGTGTCACCTCCGTAGTTCGGCGGCTGTGACTGTTGCTTGGCTCCTAAGTGTTCCTTCTAATGGTAGTGAAGGTGTGTAAGTTATGACATGTTGGGTTAAGTAAAGGCTTCTGCGGAAGCATCTGTATTATTATGTTTCTTATATAGCGCCTGAATCGACCCCCGAAGGGGTATCTCCGCGCTTGCCTTGGGAACCCGTCCTGGCTTTTCCCTGTGAGATAGTCCCTACAGGGCATCTCCAAGGTGAAAGCCAGGCATCCCGCCGCGGGGGGCCGTTGTGGAGATTAAGCAAGCTTAATGCCCAGAGTTGCAGAGTGTGAACCCATGATTAGGTCAGGCACCGAAGCGAGAATTATCGAGTCCATGGACATTTGAGCTCAAGACCCTGCCGCGTCGGGAATTGAACCCTGGTCCCGGGTCTGACCTCTGCTTCAGGGTCTGCCTGCTCTAACCAGTGAGCCACGCTTCTCCACATACCACATACCACATACCACATTGAGCAGTAATGGCTGCAGTTGTTTTGTTTTCGCATGGCCGTGAAACATCCTTATCACCTGAGGTAATGTGTGGGGTTGTTGCGTAGTCGCGGTGCCCTTGTGTTGTAGATAAGCTAACCATCGGGATATCCACTGTAGCTGGGCAGCTAGGTAGTACTGTTCTAATTTTGGGGCCGCTAGGCCTCCTTGATCTGTGGACAGGTAGAGTTTTTGAAGAGCTTCTCTGTGTCGGGTGTTTACCCATATGAAGTCTCCAACCAGTTTCTGCAGTGAACAGAAAAAGGGGGCAGGGATATATATTGGCAGGTTTGCGAAGTAGTATAGAAACCATGGGTGGATCACCATTTGGTAAGGGCCACTCTGCATGTCACCGACAGTGGGAGTGTGCTTCACAATGACATTTGGGAGCGGTAAATGGTCAATGCCCTGCTCAGATTACCGTCAAACAGGTCTGTTGATTGCCTGTACACCCTTATGCCTAGGTAACGGAAAGTGTCTGTCCTGCATTGTACATGCACCCCAGTGAGGACATATCACTGGTCTTGTCTCGTTTCGCTGAACAGATCAAAACAGGACTTAGCAGCATTAACATTCAGTCCTGAAAGGGAGTCAAAATCCTCTAGAATATGCGCCAGTTGTTTGGAGACTAGGCTAGTGTCTCTAACGTAAATCAGTAAGTCGTCTGCATATAGTGATGTTGTGTGTGTGCCGTCTCTTAATGGGATGCCATCCACTAGGTTAGTGCGGATAGTCTCTTCTAGTGGTTCTATGGCTAGCGAGAAGGGGAGAGGGGATAAAGGACACCCTGTGTTTTCTCTCTTTTTACCAAGATTGGATCTGATATATATGGGCCCACTCTTACTCGGGCAGTTGGTTTCGTGTACAGCAATCGCATCATACGGAGGAACGTACCACCTACGTTGTACCACTCCAGCACAGCAAACAAGAATCTTCATTCCAGGGAATAAAATGCTTTCTTTAGATCCAGTATAAGATAGCCTGAGCGTGATCATCGAGACACTGAGTACGTTGAGACTATGAAAGTGCCTCAAGATTCAGAGAGGTGCTTTGGGAGGGTACAAATTCATTTTGGTCTGAGTGGACCAGGGTTGGAACTACCTGCTAAGCCTGTCAGCTAGGATCTTTTCTAATATCTTGTATTCTACATTAAGGAGGGCTAACGGCCTGTAGGAGCCCAGGTCTGAGGGGTTTTTGTTGGGTTTGAGTAATGACACCAGATTTGCTTCTCACATTGTCAGAGGAAGTTGCAGTTCGTTCAGTACTGTGGTGTAAAGTGAAGTGTGTGTAAGTGTGTTTTTTTTTATAAACAAATTTTATTCATTTTAAAAACATAGAAACAACAAATCAGCCAGAGCATGAGAATCACAGATGTAAGTTCATTTACATAATTGCTGTACCCCCCCAATCACAATCCCCATAAAAAATAAAAAAAAAACCCTTGTAAAAGCTGGAATCCAGTCAATCTGGAGTGTAAGTGCGGGGTTAGTGGTGCGGCATATGCCTTGTAGTATTCAGCTGAGAACCCATCTGGCCCAGGAGTTTTCCCCATGGCTATTGCGTTTCGGATTTTCTCGAGTGAAATTGGCTCGTTCAGTGTCTCCCTTTGTTACGGCATTGCCTCTGGTAGGTTTACAGTTTCTAGAAAGGTAGTTACATTTTGTTTGTTATAAATCCCCAGGGATTGGTAAAAAGTAGCGTAGTTATGTGTCAATACTGCTTGTATTTCATGCTGTGTGTATAACATGTGCCCTGTCTCTGACCATAGAGCACACGAAGGCTGGCGGGTTTGCTACTGACACAGCAGCCATGCCAGCATTTGTCCTTCTTGGTCTGTTGTGGCGTGCGTGTGCATGGAGTGCGATGTGTAATTGTGGGCGCAAAGTCTTTCTAGTAGATCAGCTTGTTCTGCATGCAGTTCTTCTAAGCACTTAGTGCCCCCATGCCTGTCGCCTTGTTTGTCTTGTGTTGCAGTATCTGTCTCCCTACTCTATTAAGTGTATCATTCAATTGTTTACGTATGTTCCAGGTGGCCCCCAAGCAGTGCCCTCCTGTGGTTACTTTGAAAGCGTCCCATTCTAGGAGTATGTCAGCTGTGATGCCTTTGTTTATCTCAAATGCAAAAACAACAATTGATTGACGGAATGTTGCACAATGGCAAAACATTCACCCCAGTCACAGATCTGGGTTTAATCCATCGTTATTTTGCTCACCACACCACCCCAGTTCAGACATGGCCATATGCAAATCAGTCTTGACCCTGTGCCTCACGGGAACAGTCCAGCCCGGACTGCCAAGCCATGTCTTCCCTGGACCGGAATCAAGCATCCTAGGACCGGTTTCTGGCTATCAGCCAGGATAGCTTGATTACAGTGGCATGGAGATCAGGGGACTCACGTCTGAGCATATCCGTCCCACTCGGGGTGACAAATGCAAAAACAACAACTGATGGAGGGAATGTTGCACAATGGCAAAACATTCACCCCCAGTCACAGATCTGGGTTTAATCCATCGTTATTTTGCTCACCACCCCAGTTCAGACATGGCCATATGCAAATCAGTCTTGACCCTGTGCCTCATGGGAACAGTCCAGCCCGAACTGCCAAACCATGTCTTCCCTGGACCGGAATCAAGCATCCTAGGACCGGTTTCTGGCTATCAGCCTTCATCAGCCAGGATAGCTTGATTCCAGTGGCATGGAGAGCACCGGACTCAGGTCTGAGCATACCCATCCCACTCTGGGTGACAAATGCAAAAACAACAATTGATGGACGGAATGTTGCACAATGGCAAAACTTTTGCCCCAGTCACAGATCTGGGTTTAATCTATCATTATTTTGCTCACCACACCACCCCAGTTCAGACATGGCCATATGCAAATCAGTCTTGACCCTGTGCCTCATGGGAACAGTCCAGCCCGAACTGCCAAGTCATGTCTTCTGTGGACCGGAATCAAGCATCCTAGGTCCAGTTTCTGGCTATCAGCCTTCATCAGCCAGGATAGCTTGATTCCAGTGGCATGGAGAGCACCGGACTCAGGTCTGAGCATACCCATCCCACTCGGGGTGACAAATGCGAAAACAACAATTGATGGACGGAAAGTTGCACAATGGCAAACATTCACCCTCAGTCACAGATCTGGGTTTAATCCATCGTTATTTTGCTCACCACACCACCCCATTTCAGACATGGCCATATGCAAATCAGTCTTGGCCCTGTGCCTCATGAGAAGAGTCCAGCCCGAACTGCCAAGCCATGTCTTCCCTGGACCGGAATCAAGCATCCTAGGATCCAAAGTATTCCAGGATTGCTGTCCCAAGAGAGAAATTGAATGCTTGGTCTTCTAGTGCACCCGGTTGGAGCCTCCATGGGGAATGGGGGGCCTGCCTCCGAGGTAAGTTGTAGTAGCTGGGGAGTGTTGTCAGAATGCGTGCATCCCAGGTATTCAACCTTCTTAATGAGTGGGCAGAGAGTGTGTTACTCTACTATGCGATCCAATCTGATGTGTAGTTTATGTACAGCTGAGTAGTACGAGTAAATATGTGTGTTGGGGTTGAGGCCGCTCCAAACGTCAGTGTCCTTGCATTAGAGGCTGCTGTGGATCTCGTCAGGGGCGGAAATTACCTGTCTAGGTCTACATTTAGTACAGAGTTGAAATCACCCCCTATAAGCCACGGGATTTCACTCCACCGGGCCAGCACTCCAGTTAGTTTACTAAGGAATGAGACTTGTTCTACGTTGGGTGCGTATATCGAGCCTATGAGGAGTGGTAATCCATTCAGTCTACCTTTCACAAATACCTATCTGCCTTCTGGATCTCTTATTGTCTCTTCCTTAACAAAGGGGACCCTTGCTTTTACCCATTTTAGTGCCCCTCGTGCCTGAGGGTTGTAGTTCGTGCCATACACCTTCCCCATTCCACCGTCAGCACAGTCGTTCTATTTCCGTTTGGGTCAGGTGTTTTCCAGTAAATGGGCTATGTTCGTAGCTCTGTGCTGCAGGTAGGAATATATGGAGTACTGGTGTGAAGGTGTGTGTGTATTCCCCTCACATTCCTTGTGAGTATGTTAGCTTGTACCATGTGGAGATGGTGTTTTCTCTGGTCTAAGTGGAGACCGGTGTCCAGCGGGGAGCCAAGGGGTCTTTGAAAGCTACTTGGGGCATCGAAATTAAAATCAGAACAGACGGTTCAACTGTATTCAGCATAACTGTATGAGAGCAAACTCGTGGTTGATATTCGTCCAAACTATGGTGCCCAACCGTGGTGACAACTATGCTAATTTGCAGCTAGCTGTGGGAGTGCACGGTGCAAGTCTACGTGGTTTTGGTTTTCCCCTCGATGTTCTGTGAGAGTGTCTGTTGATCCCTTCTAATCTGTAGATGCAGGAATGGGCACAGCTTCTTTAATGAGGGTTTCGGTACTAGTGTAGTTTTTATGTCTGATAGAGTGCACGCTGGCCCTCCCATGTGTTATGCTTTTATCAGGGTAACTAGTGAGGACAGGACAATGCAGTGTTTGTGTGGCATGTGGTGCTGTTTACTTAACAGACTAAAATGAAATGCTCCGATTATATCATCTTCGGTCTGTGGTGTAACATCTGATGGACGCAGAAAATCCAGGTCTTCAGATCTGGCCAGTGACGATCCATATGTGCACAGCGAGTGGGTGGATCTCTCTTCATGGTCAGAGTTCTGTGATGCAGATCTGATTGTTGCGGCGACTTGTATCACCTCTTGTCTTTCCATGAGTCTCTGTTCGAGATCTGGAACCACTGACGGTAGCAGTGTTTGGCCAGGGCCCCTTCCCCTGCCACAGCGGTGATGTTTCCTGCTGGGTCGAGGGGACATATTGTTTCTAGGCTGTCTGGGTTCTGTCAAAAGGCCTGATTTCTCTAACCCGTCCCAGACATCGGATGGTGTGTTGAAAAATCGGGTGGTGCCTTTCGCAGACACCCGTAGATGGGCAGGGAATATCAGGGAGTAACAAATGTCTAATTCTCGTAGCTGACGTTACACTGCATTGAAAGATTCTCGCCGCCTTTGTACTTGTGCAGTATAATCTGGAAATACCATGACTTGGCTGTTTAGGATCTTGATCTCATGAGTTTTCGTGTTTCCTTTAGCACTTTATCTCGGTCTCTGTAGTTGAGTAACTTGAAGAGAAACAGTCTTGGTCTGACACCCCGTGGTGCCTTGCAGGCTGGTATACAGTGCGCTCGCTCAACTACAAACTAAGTTGACATCACATCATCTGGTAGAAGCTCCCTTAACAAGCGCTCAACGTATTCCACAGTGTCATGCCCTTCTTCTCCCTCAGGTAGACCCACTACTCGAATATTGTTGCGGCGTGAGCACCCTTCTGCATCTTCCAGCTTGTCCTCAAGCAAGCCCACACAAGGTCCAGGAGATCCTGTAGAGCTGCCGCATGACTATGGGTGACGGGTTTCAGGTGAGATATCACTTGTTCATTGGGCTGGACCTTGTCTGCTAGTTTGTGATGGTCAGCTCGCAGTAACGTGAAAACTGAGGTGACCTTATCTATTTTGGAGTCTAGGGAGGTCCATGTTTGATCTGGTGCAGTGCCTACTTTCTGCACTGCGGCCAAGACAGAGTCAAGTTTGGTAGAGAGTTCTGTGTGGGGGACTTTGCTAGCTCCATCTTCCTCTGTGTATAGTGCTTCTTGGGCTTCTGGGCGTGTAGCTGCTTGTTGTGTGTTTGTGCGTAGTTTTTGCGCTGTGGGCATAGAGTGGGTGACAATAGCGTCCTCCTAGGATCAGGTCGCTTCACTGAGCTTGCTTGATCTGGGCTGAAGAGACAACTGCTCAGCTATCATTAGTACGCATTGCTGATGCCAGATGAGGCCTGTTATTTTGGGTGAGTTCTTGAGGTCTGTACATGTGCTCCACTGGTCTGGTGTTGTGGGTCTTGCTCCCTCTAGTCCGCACCAGTACCTGGGACACCAGATCGGGTCACCTTTTGGATCAATGTAGGGGTGTCCATCCGGTCACGTTCTGGCACTGTGCAAGCGTGGTGCTTCCTGTCGCCTGAGATGGGAGATATGTGAGTACTTTAAGTGTGTTGCAGCACCCCTGTACACCGCTTGTCCCTCTTGTGGCATGATCTGGGCCCAGACCGACCCCCAGATCTCTGCAGGCCTGATGAGGTTTCAATGCGCTTCTCCTTGGCGTGTCGAGGGCGAGTCCGGCGGGTCTTGTGCAGTCGTGTTGCAGTGCCTCTGCACTCTTCCTGTCTCACTCGTAGTGTGACCTGGGCCCGGACCGACACCCGGATCTTTGTAGGCCTGATGAGGCCTCAATACACTTCTCCTCGATGTGTCAAGATTGAGTCAAGCGAATCTTGTGTTTTATGCTTTTACGGAGTCTCACAGTTTTGCTGCTTTAGTCTTGGTGCTTCTGCATTTGTGCCCTCTGTGTGTGCCCTGTCTTGGAGGCCCTGGGTGGCGCAGCGCGTCTGGCGTGTTTTCCAGTGGAGAGAGCTTGACTTCGGAGCTGTCTCAGTGTTGAAGTGCTGCCTCTTCCCGCAGGGGCCCGCTCGTCCCCATGCCCCTGTCGTGCATTAAGTGTAGAGTGTGGGCATGGCTCTCCGAGATCGTAGTTCACCACTGTACGCCTAGTTGTGAGGAGAGTCCCTTCATCGTTAATGGTGTGCACTCACTTTGGTTTATCCCCCACGTGGGTCTTCCGGGACCATTCAGTATACACTCTGGGTTGGTTTTGTCCTGTGCGGTGGGGCCAGTTTGGGGCAATCCCTGCTTTTGCGACCGGGGACACACGTGATGGGAGCACCGTGCTGCAGTCGTCGGAGCGGTCCAGGGGTAACTTTCACTCACTGCAGCATGGCCCTGGTATCCCCACGTAGTTTTGGGTGGCCTAGAACATCCCACTGGCCTCCAGCCTCCCGGTCACTGCACTCGGGCTGGTCACCAGCTTGCAGGCTCCCCTCGCCCCGTGGTGTACAGTGTCTTCGCCAGTTCGGGCCAATTTTGATTTTCCACCTCATGGTGCATGAGCGTTCCACTGGCAGGGTCACTGGCACTTACTAGCTGCTGTACTCTGTCATACAGCAGTCAAATGTGCCAGGTCATATCTGCGTGCATTCCAAAGCGCATTGTGATGAAGTTTATGGTCTGATGAGGTGGGTTTACACCAATTTTCAGGCTAATCGAGGGTGTATATGTGGAGCGCTAGTAGCTTGTGTCTGCCATCTTGGCTGGCCAAGCCACGCCCCACAGCGAGGTCACTTTATGGCGTAATTCAAGCTCAGCTGATTCCTGTTTACCGACATGAGGGATGTGCAGCTCTACACCAAGAAGGACAGCCTGATGACATTAACCCACAGGTAATGGGGAGTTAGTCCACCCTGGTAGGGATTTGTCAGATCACCCACCCTAGGCAAGACTTGGTTAGGGAGCGTAAGGTAGATGTACACTATATACAGTACTTATATGCCTGCATATATATACTGTCTTAGCACAATGATGGAAATGTTTGTTTTTTTCCACAACTTTGGCATGCTAATTACGCTATTCTGTTTCATTCTTCTAATTATCGCAGCACGCGTATTTTAAACAAGAATCACAATGCTTCAATAAATATCGAAAAGCTTTGGTTAGTATTGCTTGTGTGCGTCTTCGGATATGCATGAGAGTCCAAACTGAAAGGTACTAGATCTGTTACCATGATTTCCTTGGGGTGGGTGGGGGGGAGGGGTTCGGATTGTCATGTTCTAAGGTTGCACATACATTTGTTACCCTGTAAGGTTAGGGGTGCAGAAGATGCACTGTGAGCTAGCAGTACTATAGGCCAACATATCCTGAGGGTGTGCACAGAATCAGTCTGGCACAATCTTGACACTTATGTTGTCCAACAAATGCACAGTTTTACCGAAGGAGGTACATGCCGTACAATATGACGCCACCAACGTTTTAGCTTGGGTTTTTATTTAATGAATCGCCTTAGTTTTTCTTTTGTGTCCTCAAAGACCCCTACTCACCCATTAACAGGAGATGTCCTTTTTAGGGAAGAATGCGCCTCAGCTGAGTAGGTTAACCCTATGTATTGGGTGTAGGTTATTCAAGCTTGAACCTTTCAAAGATTTCCACATAGGGTACCCTCTCTGATGCTACATATCCAAATGTATGAAACAGACAACACATTTATTAACATACCAGGTAACTGCAGACATGCGGTTAAACAAATGTTGTTGCAACGTGGTCTGCCCCAGACGGGTGGTGACGATACCTTCATGGTGGAAGTTCAGAAAGCTTACAGGAGAGCTTATGAGTTACATTCCCAGCAGTTATTACAACTACAAGACTGTTTAACACATACACTGCAGATATAGTACCTAGCAATTACGAAGCTTATGAAGCTCTCGAAGTACCATTAACTTACCAAGAACATCAAAATTGGTTTGAAGGCACCTTACCACATGCACATAATAATGTTAGACAGGCTCCCCTTAGCAATGAGGGAGCAGCATGGGGAGTCTTAGCCAGTTACACAACATACTCAGCTTTAGATAATCTTGGAGCTCCAGAATTGCATACATTATACACAGATCTGGTCAAAACATATAGATCTTTAACACAGTTTGTTATGCGAATAGTGGCAGTAAATCCGGCGACAGCTGCTCCCTGCATAAACACAACTGGTAACACCAGGCATTAGTCCGCGGACTATAAATGTTGTTATGGTTTAAATTCCCACCAGACGGGAGGAAATTCTATTTTGGATTGCACAAAAAGCAAGCCAGCTTGAAGCAATGTTTCCCCATACGGACCCTAGGAAAAACAAAGCATCTGTACAATATGTTCGCCTATGGCGATGGCTCCCCCCAGTCGAGGACTGCACCTCATGGGATACAGTCTTTGCTGCGGTATATACCAGAACTCATGATACACCCTCATTAGCTGTTTTGACAAATGTGCTTAAACAGATACAAAATGAGTATAGGGCAGCCCCTGCCCGCGGATTTGGGGATGAAACTGATGGGTAATTTTTCCACAGTATCCGCCATTATTTAAAGTAACAGTAAATGGGGAGCAACAGCGTTAGCTATACGCCAGCAAATCACTAATTTGTTCCACACAGCAGGAGCAAGATAATTTGGAAGCCAGACCCAGTAAACCTAAAATTCAAAGCAATTGTGAAAAGGATAACTCACAGCAAACACCCAAATCTTCTCATAAGAAGTGGGATAATGAGAATCAAAGAAAAGACGAGGACATTGGTGGGATTGCCTAAGCAGGAGGCCACTGAAAAGCGTTCTAACTTGCGTAACCATGATCCTATTAAAATGCCTGACAGGTATCAGGATACGGATAAATTTCATCCCGTTCTTTTCAGGAGACATCCGAGAAACGATTGGAGAGAGAGAAATGTGCGGATCAAAGGAGTATGTGAAACCAAAGAAGGATTCACAACGCTCATCTGACTACATAACAAAGAAAGGAAGAGAAACCTGAATGGTCAAAACCTCAATTCAAAAAGAAGAACGTAGCAGGACTTAAAGTTAAGTATGGCATGGATATCGAGGACACTGCTTCCGAGCAGGGAATGGGCTCATAACATGTTGGACAGCGCAGCACCTGATGGATTGTCTGGTGGCAGTAGCACTGAGTGACTATATACAGGTGGAAACACTGGATACTGGGTTGAGCGTCCTGCATCTTTTATACGAGCTGCAACTCCAATTGGAGGGGGACATACCAAGATACATTAATGTTTCTTTTGGTATAAGTTTTCATTCGGCCACAACATTCTTTTGTCCAAAAAGAATTGGCTGCCAGAATTCACGATGGATTGCCCATACGGGGAAAAGGTAATTTTACCTGCCCTCTTCGACTGCTTCCAAGAATCAGTTAAACATTCATATGCACAGGATTGGGCATTGGAGCTAGATCCGCCGTTATACCGCAACTATGTGGGCAGGAAGGATGATTCCCCTCATCATGAAATACCATTGAGGTAGAACCCACAACCTCAAAGACAATACCCCATTTAAAATGAGGCTAAAAAACAACCTAGAGAAATCCTCACACAACTTGAATACCAAGGTGCAATAGAAAGTTGCAGCTCTCCTATGAATAACCCATGTTTCCAGTTATGAAACCAGACTATTCATATCATTTAGTATTAGACTACAGACATCTAAACCCAGCTACATGTACATGCACAGTACGAAATGCGCTTAGCACAGCACTCATGAACAATATATTGAGTGAAAAATACAAAACACTAGCTATCTCAAAATGATTTTTTTGCCAAAATATAGCACCTGAAAGCAGATATTTGACAAACTTCAGTACTCTGGGTTCTCAAAAACAGTTCTGTCAATTGCCTCAGGGGTATAAGAATAACCCTGGGCTGTTTTCAGCATACATCACAGAACTTCAACAATAATTTGATGACAAGGCATTGCCCTATATCCTAAACATTTCATTTAAAAAAAAATCTAAATTGCTCTAAAATGTCCTGTCGTTGGAATAGGAGCTGTGAAGTGAAGGCAAAAGCCTTGCAACAGACTTCTTAGAGCATTGTGCACTTTTACAACCACCAAACAGATTGAAGAAACTTCAATCTAGTTTGGGATTTCTACATTTTGGCAGAACATATATTTCAGATTAAGCAGAATGAGTTTAACCATTCTACGACATGATTCGTCCAGACTTTTCAAGCACACATTGGACAACTGAACACACAAGAATTATACTTTCATTACAAGCTGGCCTGCTAGCTTCAAAACAGGTGACTGCAACATTGTTCCTTTGCAGAGAAGACAAGTTACTAGGGGGTGGGCCAGGCCGGGACGCTTGCTTCGGGGTGCGGGCGCAGTTGTTTCTAAGCAGTTCTGCGGCCGGTAGCTGCCTGCACCTCCCTCATGATGCCTTGCGACCGGACAGGCCTGGTGGTGACTCGTCGTCACGGCCGACGACTCACAGTGAGGTCTGTAATGCCACAGGTTTCTGTTCTTGAAAAAAGATGTCATTTTAATTTACGATGTCAGCCTGAGCTTAAACTCGCTGCTCTCTTCAGGCTGCATTGTGCTCTCAGCTGACAGTGACTCAGTGACTGGGCAGGCTCTACTTAATCCGAGCTCGGCCTTTAAGGTTCTTGCACATAACACGTGGATGTGGTCTCTTAGCACACTACGAATTGAGCCCCCGACCCATGCACACGTGAGTGAGCAGTTTGTTGACTTTCAGTCAGCAAGATTAATATTTTGAGGGGTGTGTTAAACAATAAAATTCACTGCAGTGCTTGATTGGTGACCTGAAGCAGTCACTGAGGCTGTGGGCAGCCCCTTAATTTTTCTTTGCTGGGCCTGCTGCCCCCGTCGCCAGAGCAGACCAGGGGCACCTCTCGTCATTGCCAGACCCAACGGTGCCTGCTGGTCTGTGCTGTGCTGTTGAGCAGGTTGTACTTTCACTCCATGACGAAGGTCTAACAGCAGCCACTGGAAGAGATAACATTATTATCAGAATTGCGCAGTGCTGACTGGTTGTTGTGCTTGCGGGTTGAGGGGAGCAGGTCTGACGCACGGTTTCCACTCGCTATTTGCTTTTGTCCCAGCCTCCTAGAAATTTAGCCAGCATGGGCTGCTCAGTGTTAATGTTGTTGACTAAAAGTCAGCAAGCTGCAGTCACATGTGCATGGGTCGGGCCCTTTACTTAGGGCACCACGAACAGTCGGCTGCCTATAGTTATTCTCCACTGGTGCCATCCGATCTGTGACTGGGACAATGCCTCTGTGCAGGGTTTCAAGTCAGCCGCACAAAAAACTAAATCAAGTCTGTAGCAGCATTCCCCCAGAGGACGTTAGACCAGAAGGCAGTTCAGAGTGAGTAAATGCAGGGCATCTACAAACTACAAATTCCACGTTTTCAACTACTCATTAGATGCCAACTTGTGCGCTAACTAACATGCAGCTGATATCATCCATCACAGGAAGGATTTATGGCTGCATTCTTAAAGCCATCACGGAGAGACGTAGAAGTGCGGGCGGACCGGTTACTTAAACGTGTTTCAATTCAAATTACATGTCAGATTAGTGTAATTTAAATTAATTGAACATTTTGCATGGCTGGGCCGATCAGGGTGGATATATATTTTAGCATGCTTTTCTTTGCACATTTTAGAGCATGGCCTCTTTATGTGTCACTGACCCCAGAGCACGTTATTTTACCCGGGTAGTGTATGCACGCCTACAGCAGCCATGCCCATCGCATGAACCACAGAGCCAAGCTGCGCAGCCACCTTCTCAGAGAAGAGCACACACTGAAAACTGCCTGCAGTGCTGCATTTCAGGGAGCACTGTGAGAAGTTGGCCTGGTATATGATGCTCACTAGTTCTAGTGATCACCTTGTACCATGCCAAGCAACCCTTATGATGATTGGTTGTAAGTCAACCTTATAGACCAGCTATCCTAGTACTGTGGACAAAGCAGTCTTAGGCTAAACTCTGTAAAGGCATGTGAAGCAAGCCGTTTTACCATACACAATCCCCTTGAATACCAAATGAAAGGACACCACACAGATATATATTGAATATATATATATATATTTATTAACTACAAATATCCCCTATACTCTTTATGAGCACAGAAGCACAAGCATTAAAACAAAACACAGTTTAAATACACAAAAGTTGCACAATATGGGTGAGGGCGGGTGGCCACTCAAACCATATATTAAGAAAGTGGTATAAGAGATACCAATCGAAAAGGAAGTAGGCCTAGGGCCTTGGGAATTGCTGGAGCTGATCGGGACTAGCAGTGACTAAGTCGGGAAAGGCCCGCGGGACTCGGGTGCAGTGCTTAAAGTGCACGCATTCACCAATGCATTGTCTATGGTGCGTAAAAGTTACAAATTTAGTGTTTTAGGAACCTTCCGAGTGACCTATAAGGATGAAACTTTAGACACAGACACTAGAGGTGTATACCAGTGTGGGAACACCGGCGTTGATGAGTTACCTCACCCACAGGAAGCGGGTGCACAGGTGCGAAGTAGTGTCGGGTTCCGTCACGCAAGTCGATGGTGCTTGGAGCTGAAGATGCTGCAGGCGGCTCGATGTGAAGAGTTCCGGTGGATCCAAGGGTGGATCTGAAGGGGTGAAGACCTGAAAGCAGAGGGGACAATGTTCAAAGTCACTAGCCAGCGACTACAGTGGAACCAGGATGGAACCAGGTGATGTCGGGTGCAAACAGGCGATGAGGTGTAGCTTCTCTCTGCAGCCACGTGGACACGAAGAGGTCAAGGATGTCCAGGAGTCGATCACGAGCTGTCCCACAAAGGATCTAGGTGATGGCGGTGTCAGCAACTAGATCGGAGCAAACAGGCCTTGGCTAATGCAAGCCATGCAGGAAGTGAAAAAGGCTTATCACTCGGAACAGCAAGGTCAGAGCGGGTGCTCCTTTTTACAGGAGTGAGGGCAAGTTTGGAGCAACCAGACCCGCAGTGTAGATTATAGCTTTCGTCGCCAAGATGGCCGCTGACCACGTGGCAAGTGACCGGGATGGCGCATCAAGTGGCACGATGCAAAAGGGCCCCACGCAGATCGTGGAGATGCTGGGGGGCTGATCTTCGGTGCAAGGAGTGCTCGGTTGTGGGGCTTCTCAATCCCTAAAGCACAGCATCGAGGGTGCCTCAGGTGCTGTGCAGTCAGCTTTTCGTGGGTCTTCCGAGATGTCCGGTCCCACGTCTCTCGGTGCCTCCACGGGTCCCTTCTTTGCAGGGACTGTGGATCGGGCGGTGAGAAGTCTGGGAGTCTGGGTCTCGTCAGGCTCTGGGCTCGGGCTCCAGCAGGAGGCGGCGGCAAAGCAGAGGTTGAGTCGCTGGTTGGTGCCTGTGTTCACAGGGTGGCCACTCCTAGGCCACAAGGGAGATGCTCTTCAGTCTTCTGTGCAGCAGAATGTCGAAGTCCAGTCGTCTTCTTAGTTTCAAGTTGATTCAGGATGATCTGAGGTGCTATGGCACTGCTCCCACTCTTATTCCCAATCTGAGGGGTGGATCACCTGCTAGGTCCCTCCTCTGGGTGGGACCAGGAAGGGGGGTGGTTACACCCCCTTTCCTTTGTCCAGCTCCTCGCCAGACCTGGGTCTGGAAAGTCCCAGGACCGGTTTGGACTGGCTTATGCACGAGGACACCTTGTGTGCCCCGGGCATGTCTGATTCTATTCAGCCCTGTCCTACCCAATACACAAAATCCTGTCTGGGGTGGTGCTCGCACCTCCCAAGGCAGGAAACCCTTTGTCCAAGCCTCCCTCGCTGGAAGGACTCCCAGCAGCAGGAGATCAGACTTGTGTCGGTGGTGGCAGCATCCATTTTGTGATGCTGAGGCTCTGGTTAACTTTAACCGGGGTTAAGGCTATGTACATGTCGTGTCCCTCTAGAAGGGTGGAATGCTATCCCCGTCGACAGAACTGTCGAGGGGATAGTATTCCAAATCGTATGACACCTTACTAGACATGTTTTGGTAAAGCCAAACCAAAGTTAGCATATAACCGCGAGGATTATAATGCACTTAAAAGTATATGGTATGGCAATATCCCGGAACAGCTAAGGGAGTTGTTCCAGACAGCTGCAGACAGGCTCAGCTCATGCTAGAGCACCATCTCACATGAAACCACGCACTCTGCCCCCAGGATTGCAGGGGCCTTCCATAGGAATGGCTTATAGGTTAACATGTGTCCAGTTAAGGTTAGATATAGGGATACTATATCTAAGCAAGAGGTGATTACACCAACTTACCCCAGCTGAGTGATCAGCCGGTTGTGTCAAATATGGAGGCCAGGCCAGGGGTGGCACAATACATGCTGCAGCCCCTGGTAGGCCATGGCTACACCTATGCCCTGGGTACCTATGGTACACTGTTACAGGGGCCTATAAGGTGAACCAGTTCCAATTGTGTATGCACCTAGGGTACATGGGGCCCTGAATAGCAGGATCCCAGGCCAACTATGTCAAAACCAGCTAAACACCAGGCAAATAGTTTGGGGTTAACCATAGTCAGATATCCACCTTCCTACAAGCACCATCTAAACCAAGTGCAATCCTGCAATCAGCCTGGCACACTACCAAAAGCCCAATGATCCGCAGATGGCCCCTCTTTAAAGACGCTCTCTGCTGGCTCAGGTTGACAGTCACTTGTTTGCACAGTTGACTATCACACAGAATTGCCAACTGAGTGCATGGGGTTCAGTATCTGAGTATGGGGGGACAGGGGCAAAGATTGGTCTGAAAAAGTTCAAAATATTCTTATTCTTTCACAATTTCAGTTAGTCAATCAACCGCAAGTAATGCATTTAAAATAACTCTACACACCTTAAAAGGAAAGCTACATGAATAATAAATGGGACATGCACTCTTATATTATGAAGCCTCATTTGTTAATGCTATCTGGGCAATAGATGTTGGTGTGTGAGTAACACCAGTGGGAAGTAGAACTGAATTGTTGTTGGTGTGCTGGAATACAAACTTCCAAAATACTTTGTGTGCCTTTGTTAATGATTTCATTAACTGTGTTGATGGCAGTGCCCCGTCATGAGCTGCAATTGACATGGCAAATTTAAAAAAGGCACACAATCACCCTGCAGCCCAGCTCCATTAAAAGAAGAAATGCAACAAGTCTAGAAACACACCGTGTGCTTTAAAGTGATTTTAAAAGCACACATATTTGGTTGTTGCATTTCTTTTGTTTTCTAGAGTGCAGCTGCTGGTAGATTATGTGCTTTTGTTTAAAGCATTTGTGTTAATCGCAGCTCGTGGCGGGCTGTGCAATTAACATGAATACTTAAACAAAAGCACACAATGAGCCCGGCAGAACTCTAGAAAACAAAATTAATTTAACAAGTGCTCTGAGCACTTGCTAAATGCCTCTTCACTGCAACTTGGAAATGCCTGTTTTTCTCAGCGCAAATGGTCTTGGGGGATGTGTGCGCGCACGCCACACACACAGCACTGCGCGCTTGGGGGCACAGAGATGCAAAGGGTGCGCATGCGCGTGGCTTTAAGGAAACACTGCCCACCACATAGGCCCGGATGTCTGTGCCTTCGATTCCTTCCGGAATCCCTAACAGGTGAAGATTGTTGCTCCGCTGGAGGTTTTCATGATCTTCAAGCTTCCATTGTATGTTGACAAACTGGGATTCATGTGCCTCAGACTATGCATGAGTGGCTGCCAGATCAGTTTCTGCCGCAGTAGTTCTTGTTTCAAGATCTGTCAAGCGTTCCCCTATGGTGTTACATTCTTTCAAGTTTTCTAATCACCCCATGAACTTTCCTCAATGTGATTTGAGCCTTTCGGCTGGCCTAGCACAACTCCTCATGGTGCATTAATATTGCTTGGTAAATAGCGCCCAATGTGGGGGAGTCTTGGCCACCAGTATCCTGTGAACTCCCAGGTGGGAAGCAGATTAGATGTTCTGTGGGTGTGTAGTCCCAAGCAAAATCTTTACCCTCAAATATCTGCTAGCACGCCATCTCGCTCTATCTTGTGACCAGTCATTGCATGAGCCCCTTTACACTCGTCTGGATCGCTCCCGTCCTCAATGGATTCAGCAGAAGACCAGGACCCATCCAATGACCAATCAGCACCATCGGACAGTGAAAAGAAGCAATCACTTGACTCCTTTTCCGGGTCATAATTTCTCATCTCTGCCCCCTTGCTGGATCACTAGTTGCTGAGTGGGGTTTCATCAATGGTAGCGTGGGCTGGCTCTACCAGGCCAGGGCATATATAGATGCATGCACCGGCTGGGTGGCAAGACAGAGAGGTTCCACTCACATATGTACTCACAGGTGTATTATTGACATCACTGGCTCCCCCTGCTGATCCAGGTCCCCCCCTGCACCCTGAGGGTCCATCCACAGTGTTTACTGCGCCATGGTCACAATTCACAGCCTTCTCTGTAAGTACTGTAAGTACCACAGGTTGGTTTGTTCACTTACCCATTCCCTTAACGAGGGCCAGGGGCAAAGAAGAGGAGGTAACCAGCATACCTTCATCTTGAGAGGGGATGGAAATTCCAGGGATTTCAGCCTCCGATGACACCTTACCATCTAACATCCTTAACTTGGATGCAACTGTCGGCACCTGTGCTTCAGCGGCTAAAGTACCGGGCTGGGATAGTTCAAACTCTCCGGATGCACTCTGCATCTGCTGATCCCCCTGCTTCCCTGCTGACCCCTTCAGCAGCTCCACCACCGTGGGGCCGGCCGGATGTTGATTGCTGGTGGCCCTGCCTCTCCCTTTCGTTACCGGAGGAGGCTCCATTCGCTGAGCTGAGGATGCGCGTCTTCCGCATTGCCACGGTGTTGGCCCTGTGATCTCGTGCTCCTGCTCCATCGAGCCTGGTGCAGTCGTCATCGTGGAGGGGTGGTTAACCTTCCCTTTCTGGGCTCCACCTGCTGCCTTAGGACCCAGTCCTGGGGTCAGAGCCGCTGGGTGGCAGACAGTGCAGTCCGAGTGACTTAGAGCAGCAGCCATGAGGTGCCTAAGAGCAAGCAGACCTCCAAGGATCAACCTCAGTCTGGAGCACCCTCCAGAGGCCAGGTGAACGTCCATCAAAGCATCGGGGACCATAAAAGCATTTTTCAGGTCAGTGTTGCATAACTATATCCATCCACGGGTCACAGTGCTGCTGCCGACCACCTCAAGTGCCCACAATCTTGCTTCTCACTAGTTGCAGTCCACACTGAAATACAGATAAAGGTTTCACTCTAGTTCATCCAGCACATAACCACTATTTGTCTCAGACAAGCCTCTCACTTGCATTTATCTGGACCACTGTAGCCCCTTTGAATCAGATATGGCTTACAAATACATCTTGGTTGCAGTGGATACCTGCTCTCGATTCCTATGGGTTTGGCCACAGCGATCGGCTGACGACCAAATTATTATCAAAGATAAGAAAAGCCTTTATCAGGACATATGCAGGTGGCACATTCCATTCGGACCAGGGGCTGACACTCTCTAAGGCTTATAAAGACACCATGGAAAATTGGGTGTGACCGTGCAGTACTCCTCCCCCTATCATCTGTAGAAAATAGAAACCTTCTCAGGGGTCTCACTGATACACCTGGTCCTTTTAAACCAACAAAGAAGAGATTGGCACAGAAGCTGTAATATCAAAAGACATTTATTAACATCAGGTGGGGAAGACTAATTCACACAGTACCCTCTGGTAACTGTAGGAGGCATTCTAAGGAGTACAGAGAACAAGAGTCTTATATATGCATAGGTTTACATATTCCGCATAAAACCAAGGGGAGGTCCTGGCATGTACCAGCATGCAAAATGACTAATATGGGCATACAAGATTTGCTTGCTCAACAAAGTGGGAGGAGTGTCATTTTTCCCTACATCAGCAAGAATAGCCTGACAGTTGTAACATAAGAGCAGGTGCATTCTACTAGCTAGGCCCTTCTGAGCATGTGCAATGCTCTGGAAGAGGGAGAAAGCACATGGCTACCTAAAATGGCTGCCAAGTATAAAACGGCTTTCAGCTCATGCTAACAGATCCCTGCAATCTTTAACAGATAGTCCTTTTAGCATGAGCTAAAGACATTCCTATAATCTAGTAGGAACATAGAAAATATTTTGCACATTTATTTTCATAAATTTATCAGTATCCTAATTCATTGCTAGGTGGGCATTTTTAATTCTAAATATTTAATTAAGCAGGTATATATAAGGTATACGCAGGGGTACAAAGGGAACAGAGCATTGGTTCATAATTAACATACTGATAGCAGGAGAGAGTAATGACTATTGTCACAAACAAAATTAACATGTTTTTCCAACCCTAAGCAAAAAGCAAATCCTAGAACTATCTAGTGAAAACATTTTCAGGGCTCCTATGCATTTCAGTAACCATTCATTTAAATTTCAGACTAGCCAACAGCACATATCTAATAAAAATATGTTCAATAGACTTTTCCAGTGTTTCCTTTATGAGGGATAGAATATCAATCATATTTTAGGAGGAGGGCAAAGTAACATTGGTTAACTGCTCAGGAAAACATTTTTCGTGTAAAATAAATATTATCAGAAATACAAATATTAAGGAAGTCAGACAGATCACAAAAACAATCCTGGCTCCAGGGGACCAGAAGGACCACACAGGTCCATAGGAATTAGGACGAAGAGCTGCAAAGGGCTGCTCCTCCTCAAAAACGGGAGGTCCAAAGGGGTACATTACTAACAAAAAAGTAGTCCTTGGGGAAATTGAAGCCGCTGTACAACCAGCCAGAGAGAGTCTCCTCGCCGTTCTGGTCAGTCTGTGACTATCAGCTGGGCATCAAAAACTTGTTCCACGATTTCTCCTTTCTGATTTGTGACCCTTAAAATGCATATCAACGCCAATATATCCCTCCATATAAAGAAAAACCCCATCAAAAGCTTTGGGAATGAGGTCAGATTTTTTGAGATCATGAAAACCAATAATATCTTTAAAAACATCATTGAAATACTCCTTAGTAATTCATGTCCAAGGTGACCCTGAATCTGCCTAAGCTTTAGAGAAACCCCCAAAACTTGTACATAACAATCTGGTTGTTTCAAAGGAATGCGGGGGCTTCCTTGTTCTCCACAATCAGAAATGGACACAATAATCCCTCTTTCATACTCTCCATCCTCACATTCCTCATTATTTAAATAGGAAATTCTTCCTCTAGTAGTGTTACCAGTAGACGTGTTCCCTGTGAGAATATTCCTACACACACTGGCAAAAAGCCCACGCTTACCACATTTTTAAAATTCTCTCCCTAACGCAGGACATTTTGGAAAAAATGCTGCATGACTACTACCACACCTAAAACAATGACATTCTTTATCGGTTCTTCTAAATGTGCGATGAGCTGTAGTAGAGTTCCGCTGTAAACTAAAGGAATTAAAGGAATTAGCAGTAGGTTCAGTTTTTACAGCACACACATCATCAGATTTTTCTTTTGAATTCTTGTCTAGAGACTTCATCCACTTGTCCGATTGTTCCATGGCTTTGGCAGTAATAATAACATCTTTCAAATCTGGATCACCCATTATCCATAGTTGTTCTTGGATTTTCTTGCTTTTGGTATGAACTATAATTTGGCCCCTAATAATTTCGTCAGTAATAGGGCCAAAGTTGCAGTTATTTGAAAGATAACGTAAAGCGGTAAAAAAATCATCAATTAATTCCCTTTCTTCTTGAGCTCTTGTATAAAATGTATACCTGTTTAAGGCTATACTAGACGTAGGCTTGAATCTAGCTCCCAAACAGATCATGGTGTACTTCAAACACATTCCTATCACCACCCCCATCAAATTGAGGAAGTGTTCTGAAAATTACTTGTCCTTCAGAACCTAATGAGTGTAATAGAATATTTTTCTTCCGCTGAGCAGAAAATCTATCCCCATCTATGGCTTTTAAAAAAGTTAAAAACTCGTCCTTCCATCTGTTCCACGGTACAGGAGGTTCACCTTTAGATTGAATGATTTTAGAAGGTAGATCAAATTGCATTGTGTATATACTATCCGGAAAATATGCTCTTTTAGTATGATACAATAAAATGAAAGAGAAAGAAAAACAAATGTATATTGCCAACAAGTAATGAAATCCAGCACTTTGTTTGTATGCAGTTGAATAAATAAAGAGCAAAAAGTCAATAATGATATAAGCAAAATATTCTATGTAAGGGAATGGTCAAACTTAGAATGCCGGTAGAAGACTCTTCTTGTAAAATTTGAAAGAAGATATTTCTAGAATTGGTCAGCGCTCGTCAGCCTCAAATGATAGCACACCAGATTTGCCTATGTTTCCGCGTTACGCTCGTCCGCCTCAAACGATCGTGCACAGATTTGCCGATGTTTCAGCGTTACATTGAAGTTGTCAAGGTAACGAAGATAATAAGGAATAAAAATATGGCTGCCACATATACGCTATGACGTAATGCGTAACGTGCAACCAAAGAGTTCTTGACGGGGCTAGAGCGTGACCGCAAATTAAGCAATTCCACCAGAAGCGCTTGTGAATACTGCTATCTCGGTCGCTCGATGTTTGAAAGTCAAAAGAGCGCGTGAGTAAGAGCAAGTACAGTCAATGGGCCCGATTTTGTAGAAAATAAGGTAAACAACATTAATAGTGAAATGGAGAGTTTAGTTCAGATGTTAGAAGAGCAGAAACGTCATCGTAAAAAAAATATATATTACTCGGAATAGGTTGACTATGTAACAAAATCCAACAAGTAAAATGAAAACTGAAATAGATTAAATTCAAAGTAGCAAAGTTCAGAAAAGAAAAAAAAATATTTCCAGGTAAATCTAGTAACGATGGGGGGAGAAAAAATTTAGAATATCTCTAAATGGTAAAAAATTGAAGGTTCGATGTTCTGGTCGCTCCTGTGCTCTTAAGGTGAAGTGCAGCAGACCAAGTAGATCGTCCCCATAATTTGTAAGAATCCAGTCCAAATATATTATAAAAAATATAGGTTTATTCAAGAAGAGCACACTACAACAGCTGATCTCCTCAAATGCTGTGTTTCTTCTAATGCATGGAACGTGGAACTTCACGAACCATGGCAACAGATAACGGATAGTGTTTCAAGGATAAACTTCTAAGGATAAGTGACATTAAAGAAACAGTAATAGAAAATATAATAAACATAAGCATACAACACCTGCCTTTGCATGTATATTCTATATATGGGTATTCACAGTCAGTATCTATAACAGCATTGTGGGTGAGGAACTTACTAAGCCTCCGTCCTACTGTGTGGGGCTCCCAAGTGCTTTACCCCCACATTCCCTTCATTATTATTTATTAGGTAGTTATAGTTAGGACCAAAGTTTCCATCGGAAAAGCATTTTTTGTTTGCCAATAACTTTGGCACTGCTAGACAAATCTTCACAAAATGTTCACAAATCTTCCGCTTTGGGTTCAGCAGCTGTGTTGAAAGTTTCAGGGTGATCCATCAAGCAGGAGCTAAGAAAAAAGGGGAGTCCTATGTTATGCCTATGGGGATTTTTCATTTTTTAGTACGACTACAGCCTGAACCGCTGAACGGAATTACGCCAAAAGTGGCCCAGAAAGTGTGCTTTTTGTAATTTGGTGTAAATTCGTTCAGTAGTTTTTGAGATATTCAAGTTTAAAATATATTGCTATCTGGGGATGCGAGTCCTTGCAGTGGAATCTCGGATCCTTTTGAAATTTGATTGCCTGCCAACACTTCATCAAAACAATAAAGGCCTGGCTAGTCAAGAGCCAATATTATTTCTCTTAGGACCTGCTTCTAACGTGGGGATACCTATCTCCACCCGTTATCTGGCACTTTATCCAGTTTACTGCAGTCCCAGAGCTCTCAAATCAGAAATCTTAAAAGGAGAACTGCTATCAGACAATCCGCAACACGGTACATCCTCCCCCACAGCATGTGAGTGAAAGGCACTTAGAAAATAAGTGAAAGAGTGAGAGGGCACCTCACGTATGCAACACCAGGGAGGCTACCAGCAGGTTCTCGGCAGTATGCCCACGTATATCATCATCGGTTGCCCACTCACAGAAACAAAAGAATATATAGTGTCCAGTAGAGACACAAAAGAGCAGAAAGAAAGAGTTAACTGTCCCATAACAAAAACCCAGTGTTTTGCAAAGAACGTGTGTTCCATGCAATTTAAAAAAAAATGAGTTAAGACTCACTGTTAGGTCGCCCTCTTTATTCACAGTTGTGAGCTTACTCAGATTAAAAACACTGCATGTTGCTAACCTTTTCCAAGAAGGCCAACATGTTTCATTGCCATTTACTTATGTTGTAGCAAATTCGTCAGGGCGTGGGGTTCGAACATTCGCCTCACTGGACGATAACTTTTATGTTTGGATAGGCTCATAAAACAAGACAAAACAGCAATTCTATGTTAATAAAAACTGGCCACCCAGATACAGTAGTAGTCACACATAATGTATACCAATCACTCCTGAATTTGGAGTATATTTACCAGGTACATGGTGAGGGCACTCATACCAGTCTCCACCAAGCCAACAGGGGTTGTATTCAACACTCGTTCTCCTAATTTAAAAAGCACATCCGTTGCCGAACATTCCACCTGTGGAATTAATGTTCCAGCATTAAATCAAGATCCTTCATGAAATATGTGCCGTTCGTTTACTTAAAGTGTCATATCTGTATTTCAATGGCAGTGTCTGACTAATATCCTATCACTCAAACTGGCTCATAACCAGCACCAGGCCACCCTGTTTCACTATGTGCCCATCGGTGTATCTCTGTTTCACTGTAAACACATCGGTAAGTCTATATAGTCACCAGCATGTCGCTCTTATAGTAAACGCCCTGCCAGCCAGTCACAAAGTCTCGAAATACTCGTCCTATTACAGCGGGCTAACATGTATCCTCCACCCTTATTTCATAACCGCTCAAGGTTTGCCATACGCTTGAATAGAGCTCATCCACACAAGGAAATATCTCTCAAATGGCCTCGTCTTGCCGGTAACTGAGCCCCTATGGCCAACACACACTCTCTTACCGCAACCGCTTCTAAACTAGGAAGTGTTAACAGCCATCTTGGGACTCGGCTTGAAGCCAAACCCCACAAAATAAATGTTTTAAAAAGAAAAGGGGGCAGGGTAGCAATACCCTGACCCCCCAGATATGGTGTGTGTGGGGAGGGGGTTCCCACAGGCACCCTGCCGGCGGGTAACAGCATTTTAAATGAATTTTGCTGCAAACTCGCAAGTGGACCTGCGGCAAACAGAAAAAAGATGTGCAGGCTCCCGCGCGTCTTTTTCATCAAGCCCACAGGTGGGCCAAATCCCGGGGCAGTTTTTATAATAATGTGGGGGTGCCCATGCAGCACCCCCTGTTCCCCAGGGACTGCCACCTTCCCGGGGCAAACAATAATAAACATGTGGGGGGTCCCACACGGCACCCTGCAGCCCTGGGGACTGCTACCTCACCTATTCAATAAATTTGTGCCCGCAGCCCTGGGGACCGCCACCTCCCCAGAGCTTTAAATGAATACAGTGCAGGGGGCTACGCGGGCCACCCCGCAGCCCTAGGGACCGACACCTTCCCAGGGCAAATGATTTAAAGAAATGTGGGTTGCCCACGTGGCCCCCCTGCAGCCCAGGGACAGCCACCTTCATGGGGCAAATATAGTCAAATAATGAGGGGGTCCATCGCTGACCCTCGGCTTTGGGGAGCACCACCTCCCTGTGGCTAAAGTAAACATTGAAGGGGCACCGCAGCCCCTCTCCTGGAGCCGTGCATGGCCCTGGGGACCGCCGCCCCCTAGGGCCAGCACCTACAATGTCCCCAGGTGCCCACCCCTGGTACATTGCAGTTTGCTGTGGCTTTGTGGGAGCTTCCCGTCATCCACAACAAACGCTCTACTTTCAGCAAGAGAGAGCTCACAAATGCTCTCGCTTGCTGAAAATGAAGTATGTGTCTGTTTCCCTGCCCGCTGTTAAGTAAGCAGGGAAACGGACAAATTGCTTTAAGATACAGGGAGCTACATGTTTAGCAGCTCCCTGGGTCTCTAAGCAATGCTGTTTCCCACAGGAGCCGGGGAGCCACCAGGGACATCGGGGGCCTTGAGGCTCCCCCCGCGATCCCAACAGAGAGGCCAGGCCGTTCACCCTCTCTTTAATTTTATCATATTAAAAAGGCGGAACCCCGGGAGATGGGGGCCACACAGACACCCCGCCCCTCCTGGTGCACTACTTGTTGTGTGAGGAAGTCACCTTGGATGCTGAGGGTCCCTGGGGTCCAGGAACCCCTTCTGTTACCTCCAGTAAGTCCCAGACAACAGGAGTGCTGAGAGGTCTTTGGATGCCACGCCCCCTTTCTCCAGTACTCTGCAAAAGCGCCTCATGGTGCACTACTAGTTGGTGGATGAAGTCCCCTTGGATTCTGAGGGTCTTGGGGGGCAGGAACCCCTTCTGTTATCTCCAGTAAGTCCCAGACAGTGGGATTGCTGAAGAGACTTTGAAGGCCACGCCCGCTTTCTCCACTACTCTGCTAATGCCCCTTCTGGGGCCCTACTGGTTGGGGAATAAAGTCCACTTCTGAGGGTCCTTGGGGGCCAACTACCCCTCCTGTTACCCCCAGTAAGTCCCACACAATAGGATTATGGAGAGGTTGTTGGTGTAAAGGGCCACTTTCTCACCACTCTGCAACGCACCTCCTGGCACACTACAAGTTGGGGGGTGAAGTACCCTTGGCTGCTGAGGGTCCTTGGGGGCAAAAACACCTTTCTGTTACCTCCAGTAAGTCCTGCACCGCAGGATTGCTTGGAAGTCTTTCTCCACCACTCAGCAAATGAGCCTCCTGGCACAATACTGGTTAGGGGAAGAAGTCCACTTGGATGCGGAGGGACCTTAGGGGCCAAAAAGCTCTTCTGGAACATTCAGTAAATCCTACACAACGGGATTCCTCTGAGCTGGTCGGAGCATTGTCCATCTTCTCCACCACTTTGCAAACACGACTACTACTTAAAAAAACATTGAAATTCAATAAAAAAACAAAGGTTACAGGGACGTTAGAGTTCGGAATCGGCATGTAAAAAAACCTTAGGAATTCGCTGAATAAAACAAAGGTTAAAAGGACATTAAATTTAGGAAAAGGAATTTTAAAAAAGTAGAAATTCACTGAAAAAACAAAGGTTAGACGGATGTTATACTTAGGCTCAGATTTTACTTATACAAAACCAATGAAATTCAGCAGTTCTAGTTAGCTGAGCTAACTATAACTTGTGCCCCCGCAATGCACTGCGTATGACCTGACATATTAAATCACTCATGACCTGGTCAGTGACATCACTCATGACCTCTCAAATTACATCACAGATTACATCATCCACAGGAGCACTCACACCCTCATAGAACCTCTTGTACGCTCACTGACACACCCACACAAACACTCACAAGCCCATTCACAAACCCATTAAAGTACTCATTACCCACTCACTCAATTGTACTGCCACTCACACAACTATTCACTCACCCATACAGCCCCTCAAACAGTCAAACAGCCACTCACATATGTTAGAAGTAGTATCACTCTGTAGTAGTGTACTTAGTATATTAATGTAACTTTTGTAGTAGGTAAGTATATATGTTTAACCCTCAAACTTTTGAAAACACTTACATAACATAACAGGTGTATTTGTAAAGCGGACGATTACCCGAAGGTGTCCTGGCGCTGAATAACAGATGTTTATGTTACCCAACTCAATGGTACTCATTTTATTGACCTCAAATGGATGAAAGGCTGAGTGGACCCGCCGGGATTTCAACCTGTGACCACGAGGTCGAACAAAGGCCCCTGCAGTGGCTGCTTTAGTCCACTGAGCCACCAGACCCGGCTTTTAACTCACCTGATGTCATAAGTGATGTCACTGAGTGATGTCATATGTAAGGTGCATTGCGTGTGCACACGTTCTAGTTAGCTCACTAGAACTTCTGAATTTCACTGGTACTTGTACGAGTGAAACCTGAGCCTAAGTATTACATCCCTGTAACCTTTGGTTTTTCAGTGACTTTCTAAGTTTTTTTTTAAATGCCAATTCATAACTATAACGTTCCTAATGAAATGCTAATTATGATAATCTATTTTATTCGACTAATTATCGGAGCACACATATTTTACACAAGAATCACAATGCTTCAATAAATATTGAAAAGCCGTGCTGAGCATTTCTTGTGTACTTCTTTGGATATGTATGAGAGTCCAAACGAAAAGGGGGGGGGGGGCAATCAGGTTTGTCGTGTTCTAAGGTTGCACATACATTTGTTACCCTGTAAGGTTAGGGTTGTAGAAGGTGTACTGAGATAACAGGACTATACTCCAACATTTCCTGAGGGTGTGCACAGCATCAGTCTGGCACAATCCTGACTTTTATGTTGTCCAACAAACGCACAGTTTCACTCAAAGGAGGTCCAAGCTGTGCGACAAAAGTAAAATCGCTTAGGAGCAGAGAAGAAACTTTCAACAGTTCAGCAGAATGAAGAAGAATGAATTATACAGGGGAAAGGGTGGTACCTTGAGGTGTGTGCTGCAGGGTTACAGACATAAGCTCAAAGGGGCAGATTTATGATGCCCTTGCGCCGCAATTGCGTCACTTAATTTGACGCAACTGCGGCGCAAACAATGCGCCCTATTTACAACGTGACGCATCTAGGAGATGCGTCACGTTGTAAAGCCCTGCGCCATAAGGAGGCGTTCCTGCGCAGGGGGAGGGGCGTTCCTGCGCAGGAACGCCTCCTGAAAGTGGCTGAGTGAAATCTATGAGATTTCACTCAGTCACTTTCAGGCCAATGCTGCGTCAAAACCCTGCGCCTAGGCAGGCGTAGGTCTTGATGCAGCATTGTGTAGATGGGGCACCCCCGAGCCTTGCTGGAGCTGCGTCGCGCTTGCGACGCAACTCCAGCAATGCGCCACATTTCCGGCACAGATGCGTCACGCATCTGTGCCGTTTTTGCACCATGGTGCGCCACATTGTAAATGCGGCGCACCATGGGTGGCGTAGCTGTGGCGCACGTTAACTGGCACATCCCTTGGGATGCGCCAGTTAACATAAATCTGCAACAAAATTTGAAAAACAAGTTCCATCTTCTGATGGATTTCTCTAACAGGTCAACCACAGCAGAGCGATGCTACAGAATCCCATCCTTGATGAGAGTGGATCTAGCAGGGTCTAGTTTTTGACTATATGAAAAGCTGCAACGAGGTTGATGGTACATAGAAACTGGGCATCACTTTTGGGCTGCAGTGCCTCAACAGCTGCTGGAATAGTTTCTGGCTTTTGTACTGTGGTCTGAAGTTGATTTGGTAATCCTAAAGCAAGGTGTTGCGCATGATGTTCCCTTGAAGATGGGCGGTGACATCCTTTTCAGTCACGATTTCTAGGAATGGTAGGTTGGTGAGTCTTGCAGAGTCTGGCTTCCTTCAGCAATGGTAGAATGGGTCTGTTCCAGGTTGGGTTTGGAAAGATGCTTTTGTGAGTCAGGCTTTGACGTCATTGAACAGGCTCCTGAGTGAATCACCAGTGATGGATTTCATTATAGAAGGTGGGAAATGGGTTGTAGGAAAAGAGAGACGGTAGATGAGAATAAAGGCAAATTAACAGACTGGTTCAGTGAATTCCAGTTCATGTTTTAAGCGATGGGGAAATAAAAAGGATAAAAAGTGACTGTCATTTTATTTGGGGGTTTTCATGCAAATGAAGTGGTTTAGGTTACCCTGGAAGAATTGATCATGTTAATGCAATCCCATAGAAACTATGGGCCATATGTATCAAGCCATTTTTGAATCGCAACCGCCGAAATTCGCAGAATTTCGGCCTTTGCGACTCGCAAACGGCCGTTTTGCACGTTTTGGAATGTATGAAACATTCCCAAAATAAGGAATTGCAAACTTGTGCGATTCCTTATTTTTTCATAGCATTTAGGGAATCGCAAATTTGCAATTCGTTAAATGCTATGGCAAAATAAGGAATCGCAAATTATTGCGATTCCTTAAATTGCGATTTTTTCTTACATATGAAAAAATGCTAAAAGGCCGTTTGCGAGTCGCAAAGGCTGAAATTCTGCGAATTTCGGCCTTTGCGAGTCGCAAAAGCCTTGATACATCTGGCCCTTTGTTCGTACATACCATTTTGCATTTCCTAAATAGCGATTCCTTAAAATTCGCTATTTAGGAAATGCAAAATAGTTTGATGAAACATATGGCCCTATGACACATAGTGCAGGGACGAGTTGGAGCAAGTCCAAGTTTGTTCCTAAGATAGTTCATATGAAGGAGTAGTCCAATGATTGTTGGAGCAAAGTGATCGCAAGAGAAGAAAAAAAAAAGGAGGAAGCACACCAGAATCAGTAGTAAAATGCCTAGTCTGATGTACTTCTTGAAGTTGTGTTTTTCTTAGGCTCTTGGGGGCATATTTACAAAGAATTGGTGTAAGGCAGCCGTGCAAGTCATTTTGCTGTGCTTCCCTACGCCAATTCAAAAGGGCAGAAATGCACAGTATTTACAAGCTACTGTGCATTCCTGTCCTTTCAGCTGGCGCAAAAACTGTAGATCTGCGCCAATGCAGGCACTGTTGCATGTCTGTGTTTTTGGCAAGATTGTTTTTGTGCAGGAAGGGGCACTTTCTTGCTCAAAAACAATCACAAAAGGTGTTTTCTTCGGAAAGAGGAAAAAACTAGGAGAAATGTAAGCCTTTCTCCTTGTTACGCCTGCTCTGGGAAGGTGTACATTTTTGGCAGGGCTCGAGTCGGGGTACCACGCGGGTGGACGGCATCCCCCCACATATTTTAAGGAGTTTTACTGGGTGGACGCCGTCCCCCCTGTGCAAAAGCTGGACTTTCGATTATGGCGTTACTCGCCCGCACGGCCGGCCGCCCCGTCGATCTCCCAAGTCAGTCTGTCTCTTATCAGGACGCAAGCTGGATCGTCAGAAGAGCTCTCAGAACTGGTGGCGGCACTGTTTATGTCAAGCCTTCCAATGCTCTTTGGAACCTGTTCCTGGGGTGGACTGGCAACAAACTACAGCTTTACAATGGCGAGCGAGCAGAGTACATGGTTACACAGTCACTAACTGAGATGAAGGAACAATGGGTTTGATGAGAAGAGACACCCTGCGTTTTGCGGCATACGTCCCATTCTGCAACCCTCTGAATTACCTCCCCTCTGCTTCTAGGATAGATTCCGAAGCTTCTGTCCAAACTCATTTTTTTAGCGTATAACTACTTAAGCATCACTTACCAGAAATGTTCACAGCGTGCATTTTGAGATATGAGCACATTAACGGAAAGTACCATTGCAGTTCATGGACAGTGAAACATACATCGTTGTACAATTCCTTTCCTTGTTATACTGTACATGTATTTACCATCTTGCACAGGTGGTAGCCTGGGCAATCTTTGCTCTCCCTGCTAGTCTACTCTGCTCCCTTTTCCTTTGTAAAGTATGGCAGGGACAGTAGCTCTTTTGCCCTTTGCCATGATGCGCTGCGGTAGACTCGGACACTTTCAGGGCAGCCGGCAGAAAAACAATTTATCTTGCCAGCTCCTGCCGTGACGTCACTTCCGGTGACACCACAAAACTTGGAGCGTCCCCATTTTTTTAGGACTTGTGCCCTGATTTTTGGCGATGTCCCAAATTCATACGATGTTGAAAGTCTGGTGCAGTGTCAAAATCCATGGGTGGTGCGTGGAAAGGAGGGCGTGTGTTAGGTCCCAGTTATGGGTTCACTGCTGTCTGAGACAGGCTCGCGGGACGTGTTAGGTGGATCTCGGTTCTATGTGGTGGTTGCTGGCCTGCTACTCTTCTTTCAAGGCCTTTGCTGGGCCCAGGCGGGTTGAGGTGACTTCCATCTCCTTAAAAGACTCCTGTCCTCGTCTCAGCCGCCAATGGTGTTTTTGTTGCTTTTGGGTGTGCGCCATCGAGTTGTTCATTCCTCCCGAGTAGTAAGCTGTACTGTTCAAGGCATGTACGGAAAGCCTAGATATTCAATATTATTCTGCCATAACTAACCTTCCAACGAAAGAATTATGTTTTGACAAAATGTGAGCAAGATTCATAGTTAGGCTAATATGACGTTTAAAAATGCACAACTCGTTCATTAATTAATGTAGGCTACTCAGCAACGGATTAAATCTGTTTAATCATGTTCACACGTAAAAATGGAAAAGAGGTGTGGAAAAACAAAACTGAAAACTAGCAACGGTGTCACCGGCGTTTCGCAACAGTGCAATTAAGTAATAACTAGGTCATGGGTGGGGTTCGGCACAGTCTGTTTTTAAAAAAAACAACATATGACGAAGGCCTAAACTTTCAGTCATTAACGCGTCCAGGATTTCCTCAGCACAGCCAGAATTGTTATCTTAGTTCTGCATTCTAATGCAAACAATACAGGTTGTGACTAAATGGATTATTAATTTGTAGTTAACGTTGACATTATGTATACTTAAATACACGGTGGACCTTGGGATTTTTAAAAATGTATTTTAATGGTTCCTGCGCAGACAAATGGGGGGACAAAAGTGTTGCAGACATTGTGTCGCCTCCCAACTCTGGCACAATAAACCATTGTTCCGCGTTCATCAAAAGTGTAATATTGATAAATATTCACCACTTGTCTGAGTACATATAAAAAGGCTGTTCATATTAAATAAGGCAATGGACAGCCATTCGTGACCCAGGTACCGGGGAGACACTTAACTGCACATTTTGTACATTTCCTCTTGAGCCCCAGACACTGTTCCACATACAATACCCCAATCCTCACATGTCGTGTTTATTTATTGAATCGACCAGACATCTCTTAACATTCATTACCATTCCACATTATCAGCACTATACTACACTCAAGGAGGCCTAATATCGTCTTTGGATATTTGAGATAAAAACACACATATTCGACCAAAATTGTAAAAGCCACGGACACGAATCGAACATATGTAGAAGATTTGCGGGTACTGCAGGGCAGCCAGGACGTTTGCCTAGCCTTAGGATCCTTAAAGTCGAGTGGGCAACCATCTGCTTACAAGAGGGGGTGAAAGAGAGCTTTTGTTCTACCCAGCACTAAAATAAAACAAGCATTTACAATGCAATGGTTTCGCCTTTGTTAAAGTTAGAGCTATTGGCATTGCTCTTGACATTATTTTTATTTATGTTTTTTTTAACATAAATAAATGGCATTGTCATTTACAATGCCACTAGCTTTATCTCTCGCAAATGACACACACAGAGCCCCCCCCACACACACAGCCACACAAAGCTCCCCACACACACAGCCGCACAAAGCTCCCCACACACACAGCCGCACAAAGCTCCCCACACACACAGCCACACAAAGCTCCCCACACACACAGCCACATAAAGCTCCCCACACACACAGCCACACAGAGCCCTCCACACACACCCACATGGCACAAGCAGGCAACAGGGGCACACTGAGGCACAAGCAGGCAACAGGGGCACACGGACGCACAAGCAGGCAACAGGGGCACACTGAGGCACAAGCAGGCAACAGGGGCACACTGAGGCACAAGCAGGCAACAGGGGCACACGGAGGCACAAGCAGGCAACAGGGGCACAAGCAGGCAACAAGGGCACACGGAGGCACAAGCAGGCAACAGGGGCACACGGAGGCACAAGCAGGCAACAGGGGCGCACAAGCAGGCAACAGGGGATCGAAAACTGAGGCACAAGCAGGCGACAGGGGCACACGGAGGCACAAGCAGGCAACAGGGGCACACGGAGGCACAAGCAGGCAACAGGGTCAGGAAAACAAGCACAAGCAGGCAAAAGGGTCACAAGCAGGAATTGTAATTTAGACGGGGCTGAAGTGGAGAACGGTCAGTAGGGAAGTAGTGTGGCTGGTGCAGTGGTACCAAGCCGAAAGGTGAGAGGGGCTGTGCGCACCCCATTTTGGACAGTTTCCACTACCTAACAGGGATTGGTGGGAGGGAGGCGTACTTCTTGCTTGCTTTAGGGCTGTTACTTCGGGGACGCAGTGCACGCTCCTACCTGCTGCCGCCGGGACACGACAACAGGCAGGGAGAGGACAGGCTGGAAATTCTGGTGGAAATGCAAGAAGCTGTCACGTCTAGTTGCTCTCACCTTGTCCAATATCAAACAAGTCTCTGCCACAGCAAAGCCAGGTGGAATAAACACGGAGAAGGTGGTCTCAAAGTCGTAGACCCCCACTTCCGGAACCAACCAGAGCTATCCTCGCGAGATCAGCTTAACCACCTGGGGGGTGCAGTGAGCTCCTGCAGGGAGGGCTGTGAGGTGCAGTGAGTTCCTGCAGGGAGGGCTGTGAGGTGGATAGAGGGCAGTGAGGTGGATAGAGGGCAGTGAGGTGGATAGAGGGCAGTGAGGTGGATAGAGGGCTGTGAGGTGGATAGAGGGCTGTGAGGTGGATAGAGGGGTGTGAGGTGGATAGAGGGGTGTGAGGTGGATAGAGGGCTGTGAGGTGGATAGAGGGCTGTGAGGTGGATAGAGGGCTGTGAGGTGGATAGAGGGATGTGAGGTGGATAGAGGGATGTGAGGTGGATAGAGGGATGTGAGGTGGATAGAGGGCTGTGAGGTGGATAGAGGGCTGTGAGGTGGATAGAGGGCTGTGAGGTGGATAGAGGGATGTGCGGTGGATAGAGGGCTGTGCGGTGGATAGAGGGCTGTGCGGTGGATAGAGGGCTGTGAGGTGGATAGAGGGCTGTGAGGTGGATAGAGGGCTGTGAGGTGGATAGAGGGCTGTGAGGTGGATAGAGGGCTGTGCGGTGGATAGAGGGCTGTGAGGTGGATAGAGGGCTGTGAGGTGGATAGAGGAATGTGAGGTGGATAGAGGGCTGTGAGGTGGAAGGAGGGCTGTGAGGTGGAAGGAGGGCTGTGAGTTGCAGGGATTCCTGCACTGTGGGCAGCATCTCCAGAAATCACAGAAACATTTGTAATGACCGGTAAATAAGCCGGCCCTACCAAAAGAAGCAGCATATAGACATGTACACACGCATACATACAGAAAGACAACTTGCCCAACTTAATGGTGCATTTAATACACTGCTCCGCCACTCCCCAAAAATATTTAACGTTTGTCAATCCTGCCTACACTACAAGGGAGACTCGCCCTTTCACCTTCTTTGATCTGTAAATTAATGATCACCTATTTGGGTACAAGTAACAGCTGACATTTGCAGCGTTTTGGAAACGCCTGAAGGGAGGTAAAACAGTGTAGAGAAAACCCAAGATATTTGTAAAGATGGCAATTCTGTGCCTGCCCATGGAAAGCACAAACTACTTCCTTGGGAGCAAGGGTATGTTCGTTTCAAGGAAGAAATGCCACTCAGAACACCAAGAACCCATGCCCGGGTGTCATTTGGCGGCCTGATGCATCCTGGGAGCTGTAGTCATCCACCTAGACAACGGATTGTTGCAAGGTAGCAGATGACGGTTGGTCGGGTATCGGAACAGGCAAGGCATCCAGTAACAATTTATTGTGATTCCGATCTCTCTTTCGATACCCACGCCACGACCGTAGCAGGTAAATGCTTCGGCATCATAAAGTCCCTGAGAAAGTTCTTTGACTTCCTCCCGCTCGACTCCAGAAAGACCATCGCGGTAGCCCTCATCCTCTCTCGAGTGGACTACTGTAACGGCCTCCTGGCAGGGACCAAAAAGTCCACCCGGTTGAAACTTCAAAGCGTCCTGCACACTGCTGCGCTCCTGTCCTTAAACTCCCACGCAAATCCTCAATCTCCTCTGCTCTGAAAGCCTTACATTGGCTCCCCTTGCATAAAAGAATACTTTTTAAAATTCTCATTGTAGCTTTCCGAGCCTTCAACAAATCCGGTCCTGCATATCTGTCAAGCCGCTTTCCCCACTACACACCAGGCCGCTCCCTTAGATCCTCGCAAGAAAACCTCATGACCCCCTCCAAATTCAATCTGAAGTCCAAAGGCGGTAAAACACTTAGTACCCTGGCTATCAGAGCCTGGAACAGCATGCCAAGGCATCTCAGACTTCAGACGCTTGAAAAGCCGTTTAGGAAACACCTCAAAACGTGGATTTTTAATCTCTCTGATGACTGGACTAAAGCAGCCATCTAGCCCCCCACTACCTTCCTTGTGACTTGGTCTTTTGGTTTGTCAGCGCCATGATGCTCCCTCCGGAGCGAACGTTCGCGCTCTATAAATACCCATCCAAATATCCAAATATCCAAATTAGTGAAACTGGTACCCCCAAAAAAATAGGGCCCGATTCACAGAATGAACTTAAGACTCAATCCTAAACTTACTACTATTTTGGCATTCACAGAATGAACTTACTACTTTTGGTATTCACAGAAGTTAGGATTTTGTCTTAAGTCTGTCTTAAGTCTGTCTTAAGTCTGTCTCAAGACAAACTTAAGACAAAATCCTAACTTCTGTGAATACCAAAAGTAGTAAGTTCATTCTGTGAATGCCAAAATAGTAGTAAGTTTAGGATTGAGTCTTAAGTTCATTCTGTGAATCGGGCCCATTGTGTGCATCTTACACTACACCCTGACGTGCATAATGATTCATTCAAATCAAACCGTTTTTTATACAGCAACTACCCCCCCGCCCCCCAAGAGCCGAATTATTTTGTTTGTTAGAAGCCCCTTGCACCCCCGGAAATCTTCCCACCCCTACAAAAACGAACCTCTGAAGGTAAGGAGTATTACAGCTTCTGAGCAGAGCGTACAAAACAGGTCTCTGAAAGAGTCATTTATCCTGCTTCACCTGGAGGCATCTCGACGCGTGGGAAGGGGGCGGGGCACACGAGCACTGCACGCCGTCTGAAGGGACTTTCTTTAATGGTTGCTTATTACTCTGCGCAGCACACATGCGCCCGCAACAATTAGTGAAACTGGTACCCCCAAAAAAATAGTGGGAGTAAAAGATCTTGGAGCAGGGGCGTAGCTTCCTTTGGTGCAGCAGGTGCAGTGGCACCGGGGCCCTGCCCAGAGCGGGCACTTAACCCTGTTTTTTACTGTATTTTATAATTCAAACAGCAGCCGGGGGGCATTATTTTCCTTGCCTTGGGGTCCATGACACACTGGCTCGGCTACTGGGTGGAGTCTACCCTTTTACATTAGGTGGGCACGCGCTCTTCGTTTTGTTCACTGGTGGAGGATTCTTTTTCCCACACAGTTGCACTTTTCACCAGACACCTGTCCGTGGTTAACGTTTAACAACATATACAGCTTGCCTCTTTATTTCACGTGCCAGAACATGCTTATGGCTCCGTGGCACTATGAACAACGGTTATGACTACTGCCCAAATCACTGAGCCTATCCCTGGTGAGGATGAAAGGCTGAGCTGAGCTCACCATGGCTAATATCTGTGACCTGCCACTCGGCAGCCGGCACGCCAACCCACCGCGCTGCCTCATTTCTCTAGTCGGTCAATACGGGGTTCTCCAAAGATCACAGGTCACCTGTAGCGTCGCTTTTGTTCCGTTTGTCTAATACGGGGCATCCCTGGGGGAAAAATGGGAAGGACAATTTACCACTGGTTTCAGTTGCAGCATCTATATGTACATTTGACCATATATGCCTGTGCTGCTCGAATTAAAACCCCGACAGACACCACCATGTGCCACAAACAAACTCCAGGGTACGACTGGGACTCCTCCATAGTAGTCGAGGGCTTGCCCCCAATCACCCTAAAGCCAGGAAGCAACTGGGTCCTATGGAATCCATATGTAACTGGTCGACTAGAAGTTCTTTTTGCAGTTTTTATGTAGCGCAAACTCGACTAGAAGGTATTGTAGCTCTTTATATGAGCACTAGTTACGTTACAAAAAAGATACACATATATAGGGATGGGGCGATTAAGTGATTTGCCCAGGATCACAGGATGTGGAGCCGACGCCGAGACTCGAACTTAGTTTCCCAGGTCCAAAGTGGCAGCTCTGGCCGTTATGCCACATCCTCCTGTTTCCAACCGCAAAGGGCACCCGAGATATCAAGCATTGGAATGTCCGCATTTCCTGTGGTGGTCTGATTCTAGGGGGCTTGGAAGACAACGCCGAGTACCACTACACCAGAAGGCACCAATTCAGGTATTCAAGACGTGCCTCTATCACTACCCACGACTGCCCCTCGTCTGCCGAAAGCGCCTAGAGGCGGACCAAGGCTAGTGGTTTATGAATCAATTTAATTCCACGACCATACGGATTCCACGACCATACGGTTCGACGTGGCAACGCATTAAAGCTCTCTTTTAGCTGGTCGTGCGCAAGTTGGTCTGGAAATGCACTGTTCAAATTTTGATTTTTTTCCACGATTTAAGGGACCTTGCAACGCTCCAGCAGGTGCATTAACCCACCAAGCCGCCGAGTTTGTTCTGTTGGTATGAAAGGAGTGGTCGGCCAGCTTTTGCACATTTCCACATAAAACGTATCACCCCCTGCACCCAGCGACTGCTTCCTTACCTACATTTATTTAGTATCCCAAAGCGCCCAAAAGGTGCAGTCACAACGCATGTGAGCGCTTTACATAAACTACATACATCAACGAATAAACATGCGAATCTCTATAGTGACTGGGTCAACGCATTGGGCCAAGTAGTTGCTTTATTGGCCCGACACAAGCTGTCTGGAAAGTTGATGCCGCTACAATCTCAGTTTCAAAAGACGCCTTCACGACGCTAGGTTTGTATCCAAATACGTGCGCGTGTTTTGCTGTGCCTTCAGCTGTTGGCCCAAAGGGTATATTAGACCGTACTGGAATAAAAGGTACCCACCAGCTGTGTACAGCAAACCTCATTTTTTTACCCCAAATGTGCCTTTGAAAGTACCTTGTGACTTTGCTCTTGAACATAAGCGCCTGCAATGTTTCAAGGCGCACCCAAGCTGACGTACGAGACGTTTTGGCACTGAAGACAGAATGACTTACATTTTTCAAACTTTGCAACAATCACAGTAAAGCACCGTGATGTACCGGAGTGCGACAGGTGCACTGCACTTCTATTGAGTGTCTTGTGACAGGTGCCCAGAATTCTCTGTAAAGTACATTGCGGATGCGGGAGGGTCATTCAGTGAGGGTGAAAAGAGACCATGATAGAGGGGGCGGAGGGCTAAGGGCACCCAAGACACCTGCTGGGAAGAGAGACACCCAATCAGGAAAATGCAGCAAAGCGGGTTAGGTGCAAGGTGAATAGGGGTGAGGGGGGCATTATATCACATTCATGAGAAGGGGCGAGGGCGCCCCTTTACTTGTGCAGCAGTGGCACCGGGGCCCGGGGGGGGGGGGGCCTTGAGAGGGCCCCGCTTCACTCCAGCTGGGGGAGGCGGGACATTTCATGTCCTTGCACCCTTGCTGGATGGGTAGGGGACGGCTGATGGGTGAGCCCGGGTCAGAAATAGAAATTAATCTATACTGCGAGAGCGAACGGTCAACGGGGAGAGGCATTTAAAGAAGCAAGTTGTTGGGTGAAAGGGACGGGCAGTTCAAAGAGAGAGCACGGCCCAACGAGGGAAGAAGGTGCTGTGACGGGAAAAAGGGGGAGCCACCGGGACTGGCAAGAATGGGGTATAGAAAGGCGAGCAGAGACTTGTAAGAGGGGGCGCTGATATAGAGGAAGGAGGGTAGGGACTGGTATTGGAGAGGGCGCAGGCGGCTGAAAAGATAAGCAGATCATAGTGAGGGGGAGGGAGGCGAATGAGTATGAGAGAGAAGGGACGAGTGCGCGGAGAGAGGACAGGCTGCCGAAAGCAAAGCGCGACCCAGCGAGAGGAGCAGGAGACAGATGGGCGAAAAAAGAGAGAGAGGGGACCAACGAGGGAGAGGGGACCAGCTGAAGATGAAGAGAGGAGGGACAAACGATGGTCGGAGATTAAGGACCGATGTGAAGTAGTGCAGGCACTGGTGAGCGCGAGGGAGCGGGGACAGACGGACAAAACGGACAGGAGGGTCGAATTTGGGGGTAGGACGGCGAGAGCAGACTGGCGAATGGAGAACTACAAGCAGAGATGGGAGGGAGGCCCAATGATGAAAAGCGGAGCCCGGACTAGGGGGAGAGGCGGGTGAAACGGTAAGCAGAGGACCAGTGAGTGGAGCGGGGACGGCCTGCTGAAAGAAGGGCAGGGGGCAGTGTGGGAGCGGGGACAAACGGGTGAAATGCAGAGCGGATATCAACGAGGGAGAGGCAGGACAGAGGGATGCTAGTGAAAGCAGGGGGTCGGGGCGTCGAATGGCGAATGGATACAAAATACCAGCGCGGGGAGAGTGGCGGACGGTTCACGGGAGCTAGTGAGCAGGACAGGATGGGGTGAAGAGGAGAGCGGGGAGAGTAGATAGGTGGATGAAAGGGGGAGCGAAAAGGGACCACGCATTAGAGAGTAGACTGACTGGGGACAGACTGGTTAAGAGATCAGGGGCTAGTGAGGGACAGGCGGGAGGCAGAGCGGGGGTGTGTGAGCGGAGAGTGGTCGGGTGGTGAAAGGAGAGGACGAAGTAGCAGAGCAGTTGATTGAAAGATCACGGACTAATAAGAGGTAGAGGCATCTCGACGCGTGGGAAGGAGGCGGGGCAGTCGAGCACCGCACGCCGAAACAGTTGCATTCTCCTCCAAATGCACACGCCCTCCCTTCTTCACCTGCTGTTTGTCCGCCAGTACCTCCTCGGCTCGCTCCTCCACCTCCTGCAGGAAACGCAACACAAGGTCGGGTTCCCTTGCTTGAGCCAGCGCCATCCTACCTGGAGCTTTTGAGCTTCAGATGTGAAATCTGTGACAAGCCCAATCACCCGTCAAGAGAAGCCGACAACAAACCGGACTGCTCCCAGGAGGCGGCGGGGGCGCTTGCGGTGTCCTTCACGTTTCACACAAACTAAGCACCGCTTTACGGGGAGGGGGGGAGGGGGGACGGCGGGAGGGGGGACACGGAGGAACACACGGAGAGCGGGAGGGGGGAGAGCGGGAGGGGGGGCGGCGGGAGGAGTTCCCTCCGACCCGAGTTAAAAAATGAACACAGGGGGGGGGGCGGGAGAGGACGAGGGGGGCGGGCGGGAGAGGACGAGGGGGGCGGGAAAGGACACGGACGTCGGGAGGGAGGCGGGAAACGTGGGGACAGCGGGAGGAGGGACACAAGGCAGGACAGCAGCAAGCACGGCCCGGCCGGACCAGACTCGGGGGCGTTCCCGGCGTCGCGTGACGTCGCCAAAGCCAAAGAATCTCGGGAACGCCCCCGTGTCTGGTCCGGCATTGATGGACAGGCCCCTCGTCCAATGGCTAGGCTCCATTTATGGAGCTAGCAAATGGGACGGGGGGCGTGTTCCAGAGTGCTTACTGTACTCAATAGATTTCTCTGGAGGAGGAGCCTAACGGCTCCGCCCCCCAGCGAAACCTAAAAATACAAATTGACTTACCTCTAAAAAAAATGTTTTAAAAAATTGATCCAGGATTGCGTGCATCTGCAGCGATATTTTAGTGTTTACAAATATTAACGAAGATCCTCTGATGTATGCTGACATTTACATGTTTGTCATTCCATTTTTTTCCAGTACTGGATCCATACCAGGTTCCAATGCTTGTTTGACTAGAATAGGTAGAAGCAAACACCTGACTGGTGAATCAAGGTGTTGTTTTTATCAGTTGAAGCCATTTTTAGGACTGCCTGTACACCTAGTTTAGCTGTAGCATCAACCTTGACATTGATTTTTTTTTTAACGGACTGTTATTGATTTTCATGAAAACAGACATTCAATCCTGTGGTCCGCTGAATGCTCAATGGTGGAAATCAGCATGAAATACAACGGATACCCTGACAAACTGACTACAGAGTCTCATCCATCGTGCACAAGGCATCCGTGATACAGCGCAGTCCGTCTGCATGCTTGATCTAGTCCAATGGTGTGGAGCAACAAGAACCCCCAACCCCCTCCCACCGGTCTCACTTTCAAAACTCCCCCCAACAGGAACCCCCAACCCCAACCACCCTCTCAAGCTTGTCGCCGGTCACTAAGATATTCAAGAAGGCAAATATGAGTCCCGCACCACCTATCAGTCTCCCTACTTCGCAGGGCGCGGCAGTGAGTGGATCAACAACACAGGGGGAAGCTTCCTATCATGGTCCCAGTGGCCTCCTCCCGCACTGTACTCCAGCAGGCGAGAAGAAGGGTATCTCAAGTGGCCCGTGCCACGTCCCACTCATCAAGGGCATCCTCATCTTCCACAGTTGGATGCTTGGTCAGCTTCAGGAGTGCCACCCATGCCCGGGCCTTTTCCAGTAACTTCTCGCTTCCATTAAGCTGAGCTATACTTAATCTATAGTTCCTTTCACTTTCTGCCCATTTCACAAGCTTCCTATTCCAGCGCACTAGAAAAGGCCCCTGCCTCGCCTTCCAGGGGAAGTACTTTCTCTCTTAGCCAAGACCAGCCCCAGGTCAATGAACCTGCTGGTTACCTTAGTCTTGGCAGTGTGTGGGAACCAATGCAACAAGCAGACCCCTGGTGTCACCGTTAGCTCCCTCTCCATCACAGTCAGCAAAGCAGTTGTCACCCCTCTCCAGAAGTCTACCACCTCCGGACAGTCCCACATTATGTGGAGAAAATTTGCCCCATCCTGGTCACATCGGAGACAAGCGGCGACACCCCAAAATATTCAGCAATTTTACTAAGCGTGAGGTAGGCCCTATGGAAAACAAAATTGGATGAGCTGGAAGCGCGCAACCCGAGAACATTTTCACGCCCGCTCTACAATCGCCTCCCAAGGTTTTTCTGCAATGGGCTCCCCCAGATCCGCCTCCCACTTGAGCCGCAGCGTCGTCAAGGGTTGGCGCATATCTCGAGTGATCCGTTGATAGAGGCAGGTCACCGCTTTAAAGGAGTCCGCCGCCATCACTACATATTGACAAGCGAGAGACGTATCTGGCTCCAACAGTCCCTTTCGCCAGTGCTGCCTGATAGCCGCTGTCAGGTCCGCATGCAAGAGAAAGTCCCCTCGCCGGAGATTAAGCCGCTCCCTGAGGTCATTAAAAGGGAGAAGATTACCACCTTCATAAAGGTAACCATTGCCGTAACAAAGCAAGTCACAAGACATGGGTTTAAATAGGATGCTGTTAGTTGGAGTTGAACAGTGAGCAATAGCTGATTATCTCAAGAAATTCACATATCCCTCATCAATTCCGTTGCTAAAAAATAAATTTTAAAAAGAAAGAACACTCACATGTACAAACTTCCACTGGCATGCTTCATCTTCGCATACATCCCGGCTATAAGCATCCTATCGGTGCTTCATGGTGTATATACACGGAGCGAGCTCTCTGTGGAGTTTCAAGAGCAGTGTACTGTGGAGTATACTTCCAGGTGTGTTATACACGCACAAACAAGCAGCTCATGGAAATACCACAGGCTCCTTCCACTGGCAAAGAAGTTACAACCATGGTTTTTCTAGGCAACATACCACCAAGTGTCATTTGTAAGGCAGCAACATGGTCTTTGGCACACGTTTTAAAAAAAAATGTGTACAGTCGTGCAAGGAAAGCAACCCAAGTGGGCCAGACTGTTTTAAAACCTCTATTCACTGCAGCTACCTCTAGGGTCCCCAGACCTAAGCCTTCCCCTTACGGGGATTCGGGCACTGCTGTTATTACAGTGCAACGCATGCCGATAACTAAACATACTACAAACAGAGACTTGTATTTAACTGTTCCCAACAGTTTGCAGCTTGTCCTGTTGTAAATTCATATGCACTACCAACCTCCCTGTGAATGGAAAGCAAAGGAGTTGCTAAGTTACTTAACTAAGAAGTTAATTTATACAAAAGACACGCACAAGCATGAAAACCGGATAATAAGGAAAAAAACACAACAACCCAATATGAAGTCTGCAGGCTGAAGCACTGAGGGTGTCGGCTACGGGTTCATGAGCTCTTCTGGAAAATAACTGAGTGCTTGAAGTAAAAAAGTTGAAATATTCAGAACCCAACACTATAAGCTTTGGAACTCGAAGTCCACAGATCTTAAGAGAAAAACGGATCTTCTGTCTTTCTACAAAGCCCTTAAAATCTGACTTTTCAATACTTAGGTCTCAAATCTAAGCAGAAGACGGGAGGTCTGTCTTCCAGAGCTTCAGCACCTAGACACCCTTGGGTAGTAGAACGCTCTAAGTTTAAATTTCATTCAATTTTATTGCATTTATGGCAGTATGGTGCACAGTATGTGAATGTACAACACAGCAAGCGACAAACTGGTTACAGGTAGTTAACATTTTCCTTATTTATCAGCCCCCCTTGTCCAGAGGGAAAGAAAGGCACATTGATGAGGAATAAACTGAGGCCTTATTTATGAGAAGTGACGCATCACTGCATGAAAACAGCGATGCGTCACTTCTCAGTGCGCCTTCCTTGCAGCATGATGAATGTGTCATACTGACGGAATGACACATCATATCGCAAGGAATGACAAATTTGCCAGTATTACTGACATATCTGTCGGCGAAAACTGACGCATTGCTGTAGTTGTGCCGGAAGCGTGATGCAACTCCAGCAATGCAGGGGGAGGGCTATGAATATAGTACTGCACACCCTTACACCTGCTATGAGGCAGGCATAAGGATTTGACGCAATGGCGTGCTAGAAGTGGTGCACCGAAATCTTATAGATTTCAATGCGCCAATTCTACGAGCCTTGGATGCGGGGGAACGCCCACCCTGCATACATTATACCTGATGCAGGTATAGCGTAGTGCAGGGGTTTAGAAAGTGACTCATCTGCCTAGATTCGTCACTTTGTAAATAGGGCGCAACATGGCGCATTTTTTACGCCACCGGTGTGTCACAAAACGTGACGAGCCGGCAGCGCAAAAGTGTGGCAAGGGGTCATAAACTGACTGCAAGGTTGTATGCAGGGAACCGCTTCCTGACAGAGGATAAGCCATGCTCTGAAGTGCCTGTGCTATAAAAAGTCAGAGTACTAACTAGGAAACATGCAGTGCTTAACACTGCACAATCATTTTAGCAGATTCTCTGTGAAGCATCTAAGTAGAGGCAGGTCAATCCCAGATTTGTGTGAGGATAGGGGTGTGGAATTCCTATTGCCCAAGGCATACTGTGTTGAGGACTCCAAGTATGAATGTTTTGTTGCACCACAGGACAAGCAGGGTCACCTTCCTGCGCCACTTGGATTCCAGTTTGCAATACCTCATTGTAGTTGTGGGAAAGAGCCGCTTAAAGCAAGATCTGCATGCGACTGTGTAAGATTTTCAAAATGGCATATATAGTTTATTAATGCAAAGCCTTTACTGATATTTTGAGAGCTTTACGATTAGTGAGCAGTACGATCAACTTGCGTCAATAAGAGTAGTTCCATCATATAAAAAATATGTACACGTTTGTAAAATGTCACCATTTATGGCTATTCACAATGCTCCCAAAAAGCGCAATTATTCTATGCAAATAAGCACAGAAGAACAGCAGCAAGATTGGGGATTTTATTTAGACAAAAAAATTATCAAATCATATTTGCAAACTAAAAAGAAATGGGTGCAGTTTGGAGGCATTTTTGTGCAACCTATTTGCTTTCAAAATAGAATGTACCCCAAAAATATTTGCCCATTGAAAAAAATTAACAAAGGTTACAGATAGTTTAACTAAGCTTTTAAGAGCAACTTTAAATACCATTTCTCTTGACCGTAATCTAATTAATCATGTTTGATGCAAGGCAATATTTTTTTTAAAAAAAGCATGAAGAATCAATTTGAAACCAATATAAGCAGTGTGAAGTCAATTTAAGCCCCATTTATTAGGAGAGTTTCGAAACTTCACCTGCAGGTGAATGATTTAGCATTGGTGTAGATTTATGACTTTCAGGAATTCACAAAAGTTTATAGACGTTGGCCTACAAACCCGCAACAGTTGCAGGTGTACTCCTGCAAACGTCTGTCAATTTCATTTTCGCATGAGCTAGTGTACATGATGCATCCATTTGCTCATCTGCAGAGCAAGTACAAATTCACTTAAAACCTTTATTTCTGTTTTTTCTCCAGATGGAAAATATTTTCCCTGATGGAGAACTGCTCTTTCCAACATGGGAAAATGTTTTACTCCTGCCAGCAGTATATCTCTCTGAATGAGAAGAGGTTGGAGAGGAGTTGGTGAATAACATAAACACATAAGTATGTGGATGTGCACAAACTCACATGGCATTCGAGGCATGGAACGTCCACTTCCCGCCTACTTCCAACTCCAGTGTGCAGATTTGCTCACATGAAAATCTTCATATAATAAAATCCTATTATGAATAGAAAAAAAACAACTTTTGCTTGTGTAAGCCAAAAGTACAGGCATTGGTGGGCCATAACGTTTTGACTCTGACTTTGCTTTGCAGTTTACCTAGTAGTAAAATATTAATATCCACTCACTGATATAGCACATACACTGACCAATACAGCTACTCACACAGACATTCACCTATACCGCCACTCGCACACACACATAGGCTCTCAATCCAGCCACTCACTCACCCATGCAAGCACTCACTCACACACCCACACAACCGCTTATATACCCATTCACACATCAATACAAGCACTCCCATATCTACTCACTCACCTATACAGTCATTAACACAGACACTCACTCTCCAGTACAACCCTACACACACCAACTCACTTAACCAATCACTCACTCAAACAGCCACCCACTCACCCATACAACCACTTACACACCCAGTCACTCCCTAAAACAGCCTTTCAGACACACAGCCAATAAATAATGCACAGAACTCAATAAGGTGATCCACACAATTTATAAAAATAACTTGTATCTTTATATATATGTAGGCACTAGAATCAATACAATCAGGTAAGTATGTTTTGCAAGAAAAATTATTTTAGGTCCAAAAAGTGCAATTTTCAGTAGCTGCAATGTTATCCTACGAGAGGAAAAACTAGTATGACATTCAGATAGAGTACAGCCACTTACAAGACAAATCTTCTGGACTAATGTGAGTATGGGGCAAGATCACCAGCAGGCACCTCCAGTGGCACAAGGGTGGCTGGGTTCTGTGGTGCAATACAGCGTTGGGTGCCTCAATGTTAGTCTAGGGGGGATCAGTCTTTGTGAAAAGAGGCTGCAGATTTGGATTGGTAGGCCAGTCGGACTGAACCAACAGAGGGGCTCAAGCCTCGCAATGCTCGGGGACGTAGGGATACCATTGGTTCTCTTCTCCACGGCCCAGGGGCCATGAGTGAAGAGGTGTCCTTAGGCATCTGTTTTTTGTCACTGGGCGCAGTCGCGGTAGAGGGGGCCTGCAAACAGATGCTGCAAACGGCGTGGAGAAGTCCACACCGGGGAAACACAAAGTGGACTTAGAGTCTGGGGACCATATTGACAACATTAACACACTTCAACCCAGGCTGGGCTGCTCGGGTGCAGTGGTGCTTTCCAGTGTCGGGTTCTTGCGGTCTTGGAGCCTTGCAGTTCTGTCTTAGTACCTGCTAGGTGCAGAGGAGCAGTTCCACTGTTCCACTGGAGTTCCAGGTTCTTGGGCAAAGTGCTGGCAGTTCTCCTGGGCTTTGGAGACACAGTAGCTGCAGGACAAGTCATCTTTTGGCGCTACTGTCGAAGTCATCAGGCAGGGTTGGCTCCAAGTCAGTTGCTGTTTCTTCTGTTCTTGCAAATCTTCATATCTGTCTTCTTCTGCTGGTCGGCAGGATCTGATTTCCTGGTGCCAGGGGCTTCCCTACATACTAGAATTAGGGGTGATAGGAGAGTATAGAGTAGTAACCAATGCGTTACTTACCTCTGGGGTCACTATGCCCCCTATATGACAACTTCCTGTGGGAAATAGGCATAACCCTGTTCCTAAGTTTGCCATCACAAAGATGGGAGACTCTGAAATTTCGCCCACCTTAGGAATAGGACTAGCCTGAAGGCGAACATGAATATCAGACTACTAATTTTCCTGCCTTGTCCAGTAACCAAATGGACCCTGGTCAAGGGGGAGGGTCTGCATCCTCTCCTATGAAGGAAGCCAGATTTGCATATCAAAGGTGGTGGGCTCGTTGAAGGTCCCTGCCTTGGCATGTAATTTGCAGGTTATCCTGTAAGAGGGGGTGGTAACACCGTCTGCCTGAGTAGCCTTTGTTCTTGACCTACTGAGAGCAAAGGACCTCACTCTTTGGGGGTCAGAAACGTGTCTGGGGTGGGAGACTGGCTAAGAAGAGTTTGTGAACACACCAGTGGCTGGTAGGTTTTTTTAAGGGGCACCTCTAATGTTCCTTCTGGGTGCATGTGTTAATAAATCCAACACTGGAATCAGTGTGTGCTTATTAATATGAGATGTTTAATACCAAACATCTCTGGTTATGTTATGTTATGTTAAAAATAGTCTTGTAGAGCGCTCGGCTACTCGGGCAGAGTGTCCCGGTGCTAAAAGAGACCTGCAGTGGCTGAACAGAGAGAGAGCACAAGATTACTGCACAAACAACCATGTCGTAAGCTCCTTCCTAAAGGAAAGGAGATTGTTCAGCTTTCTGAGAGATAATGGCAATTTATTCCACAGTTGGGGGTGCCAAGAGTGTATACGAGCGCCCTCCGATACGAGCTTGGTTGACTTCTGGGACAATAGCCAGTGCCTGAGAGGCAGAGCGCAGAGATCGGGCAGGGTGATAGAAGCGTATCCTTTTCCTTAAGTAGGAGGCCCCGATGCTGTGGAGAGATTTAAACACTGTGATAAGTGTCTTAAAGTGGATGCGTTTACGCACTGGGAGCCAATGAAGAGAGTTCAGCAGGACGGAGGAGTGAGACCTTCGGCTAAGGTCAAAAATAGCTCTTGCTGCCGAGTTTTGAACTGATTGCAGACGGGTGAGTAAATACTCCGGCAAACCGAGGTAGAGTATATTGGCATAGTCCAGTCGGGAGCTAATCAAAGCTTGAACAATAATCATCCTATGGGCAACTGAAAGAAAAGGAAGACATTTCTTGAGAGTTTTTATAAGGCCATAGCAGTGGCCTACAACAGTGAGGATATGGGGTTTGAAGAGACCATTAGCAATTTTGACACCCAGATTTTTTGCCAGTGAAGTAGCCGATGATGGGGGATACATATCAGAAGGTCACCATGATTTCCAATTGGCAGTGGCAGGGCAGCCAAAAAAGATGACCTCTGATTTGTCGGAGTTGCATCTAAGCTGATTCAGTTGAAACCAAGAGAAAACAGCAGAGAGGCAGCTCATGATATTGTCGCCGGAAAAGTCAGAGTTCTTATTGCAGGTAAATAAAAGCTGTGTATCATCGGCATAAGAAATAATCTGAGCTCCATGAGCTTCAACTAGCGCAGCCAATGGAGACCGATATATATTAAAAAGAGTTGGACTTCGAATGGAGCCTTGTGGGACTACAACCTCCAGAGGAGGGATGGAAGCTGTAAACGGGGGAGCCCAGCTTGATTGTTGGCGGCAAGATAGAAACGACTCAAACCAACTGAATACTGTTCCTCTCAATCCAATCTCCTGGAGTTTTGAAACAAGACGGTTGTGAGGGACGGTATCGAACGCCGCAGAGAGGTCCAACAGGACTAGCATAGCCTTCCCACCATTATCCAGGACTTCTTTGATGGACTCAGTTACCTCGAGCAGAGCAGTCTCAGTGCTAAGGTTTGAGCGAAACCCCGATTGAGTGTTATGAAGAATATTATGGGTTTCGAGAAAGTTCAAGATGGTGGTATGTACATGTTTTTCCACAATCTTAGCAAACGCAGGAAGTAAGGAAATGGGTCTAAAAATTAGAGTGGGCGTGAGGGTCCAGGTTAGATTTTTTAAGCAGGGGAAGAATATGGGCTTTTTTCCATGAGCTAGGGACAATACCTGACTTAAGCGAAGAATTGATTACAGGATTGATGATGGGATTGATAATATGTGTCATCTTGGCAAGAAACTTCGCCGGGCAGGGATCTGATTGAGAGCCTGACTTTATCTTCAATAGTAGCTCCAAAGAGACTTGGGGAGAGAGTAGAGGAAATGTCGAGAGCGTACAGCTCTCCGGAGGAGATGGTGCAGGGGAGTTTTGGTCAGAGTTACCAATGGAAGATGTTGATAAGAATGTAGACTGGATACTTTTGATTTTATCAGCAAAAAAGATGGCCAATTGATTAATCCAAAGTTCGGAGGGAGAGAACTTGGATGTTTGAGTAGTGGGAGAGGTGAATTCCTTAACTATCGAAAAGATTTCCTTACTAGTATTGGCAGCTGATTCAATTCTTTTGGCAAAGTGTATTTTTTTCTCGACAATAATGTCTTTGTGATAAGTTTTAATCAACATCCTATATAGTGTTTTTGACGAAGAATCATAACATTTGCGCCAGGCTCTCTCAGCCTTTTTACATTGCCTTCTGCTATTGTGCAAGCTCATCTAAACGTTGAGTAAGCCAGGACTGGAAGAGAGCTAAATCATCTGCAAAGTTGCCTGTTAGCGGGCATGGGTGGATGGCAAACGAATGGACAAGCATATCAGGTGTAACAAGGTGATATGGGCGAGTGGCAGTTGACTGGGGGTTGGAGACAGAGGAAGCGGCTTTGGCCACACGCGTAATAGCAAAATTCAGCAAATAGTGATCCGTCCAAGCCAAGGGAAGAGGGGAGAAGATAGTGATAGGGATCGTTGAGAAAATTTGGTCTAGAGTGTGACCTTTGTTATGTGTAGCAGTTTAGAAGAAAGGAGTAAGACCAAAGGGACTTGTGACGTCCAGGAGCCTTATGGTGTCAGCTGTATCTGACATGTCCATATGAATGTTGAAATCACCAAATAGCATGCAATGCTTATATTTAATGATGAAGGGAGAGATGGCAGTGTGAAGGTCCTCAAAAAAAGAGCCTACCTGACCAGGCGGTCTGTATACCAGTAGTCCGGCGCAGGAGTGGTGAGGGGAAAAAGACAGAAGGAAACCAAGTGTTTCAGCACCGTGAATATCGTCAGATGGAACAATGGAGCAGGAATAGCGACTATCAACCACAATCGCAACTCCTCCTCCCCTGCCCAGCGACCGATCTTTCCTAAGAATGTAATAGTTTTGAGGAATAGCAATGGAAATGTCAGGACAAGAGGATTCTCCTAGCCAAGTCTCTGTCAGAAAAAGGCATGCAGGCTTTGACTCTGTTAACAAATCAAAAAGATCAAGGGCATGTTTACTCAGCGAACGCGTGTTGAGTAGCATGCATGGGTAATTGTTATGTGGGGTCGCACTTACCGTCTCAGAGACGAGAGAGTCAGATGGAAGAGGGCCCTCCTTACTGGGTACTATAGTGCAGGGGTCCAGCCGCAACCAGAACAATGAAGACTAACATTTGGATTGTTTTGGGTCAGAGAGCACTGACAGCTAATATCTCTTCCCACAGTTTTTAAAAAGTCTGAGTCGTACCTATACAAATCAGGAGTAGTGGCCAAGGGACCATCGGCGTGGCCTGCCCCCGACGCCTCCGGGACGCAGACAGGTTTACCTTTGGCGCACCTTCGGCGCGCATCAGGCGCGCCCGCTGCGCTCGTCCGCTGCACGTCCTCGGAGGCATCTGACTAAAATAGGGAAGAGGGAGTGAGTCAAGGAAGCGCTGAAGACTAGCCTGCTAACCCCTGTTCCTCTCGAAATGGCGGCCGCAATGCAAGCAGCGTTAGACAAAGTGAGCAAAAGGTAAGAATAATTCACAGTTTTAAAAATTCATATGGATCACAATTTAAGAAATCATGCGCACAGATCGCCTATTAAATCAGGAGTGTTTCTGGCAGAGCTTTCGTGTACGTTCCCGGCTGAGCCTCAGGCTTCAGTGACGCCATCATGTAGCTGGGGGGCCTGTTTTCACCATTGTCTAGCAAATGGCTTCCCTGGTACCTTTTACTGGCAGTAATGGAACTGACAACCACAGAGGCATATCTGTTCATGCAGATATGTCCACGCGTAGTATAGTGCACCCTGCCATAGGGCTCTAAGGCCTCCTGTAAGGGTGACTTGCCTATGCTAAATGCAATGTCTGTGGACCTGGTACAGAGATGTGTGCCAGGTCGTGTTTTGACTTTTGTCTGCACCAAGGCACGCAGCCTGCAGTGGCAGTCTATATGTGTTTGATGAGGAGTTCCCAAAGGGTGGCTCAATTTGTGCTGAAGCACTTAAGGACCTTCATTACCCTAGGTACCAGGGATACCATTTATTAAGGACTTACAGGGAGTACTAAACAAAATTGCCAATTGGGGAAAACAATTGGACAGTTTGGGGAAAGCGATCTGGCACTGGGGACCTGGTTAGCAGAAACCCATTGCACTTCCTATCAAAATCACATCAAATACCAGGCAAAAGTCGGGTGATCACATCAAAAACTGGCAATTTCCTACAGCCATCATGGAAGATTTTCCATCGCTAGCAGCCCAACAGTATCAGTAACACAACACCCTAGAATCCAAACAAACAAAGGGGTGATAATTGACAACTTCGGAACCAGTTAAGAGGACTGCTGAGGGCCCTGAAGTTAATATTGTTGACCAGGGATAAAGTTCCTGGAATGACCATTTAATGGCGCAACTGGTCACAATTTAATGCTGGGCGACTACTGATGCGGCAATACGCCTAGCCCGGAAGTACAGGTGCCTTCCCTAGTGTCAACGCCAGTGTAAGGGGAGTTGGGTACAATGCAGACTCACTACTTTTGTGGAAAGCTTCTATGCAAGTAATCAACCACAGGTGCTTCTTCTATCGCTTCTGGGCAACTGAACGTCAAGGTCTTCATGGCTTTTCAGTAGTTTGATCTCTCAAGATAACCCTCAGAGTCTTTCATAAGGTTGACCTTCATCTTTATCCTCTTGGTCAGGATTCTGCTCCTCTCTTTTCATCACGCATAACTGTTTGTTCTTCTTATAGGGCAGGGTACATTAGCAAAGCTGTCTCCATAATCTGGGTGTGGTTTTGGCCTGGAGGTAAACCATGACCAGGAGGATCCTGTTCCTGATAAGCACCTTTCTGTGTTGGTGCACAGAGTCTCCTTCAGATGAGCTGGCGAAGTAAGACTACTGACTGGAAAAGGCCTTTGTTTATCCTGCTTTGGGGGGATACTGGCAGGGAGGTCACCAAATTCAGCATAAAACATTCTCCAACAAATTCCTTATGTCCTGCTTACGACCCCAGACAGGGTTTCTATAGATATGGGGCTTCTTAAGAACAACAATTTCCAATTTCTCATGCTACTTTTAATGTCATCCTCCGTTCTGCACAAACTTAGCAAAGAACACTGGCATTCTTGAATCTACTCTTTTGGAAATATGCAGATCCATGAAATTATCACATATTCTACAAAACAACATCCCTGGGTCAACAAATGAACGTTACCCTTACACAATAAACGCATCTCAACAATCCCCCCCTAGGTTCAAATGTCAAGTTCTTTGATCTCAACTTTTATAGAACGAATCTATTATTCAACTCATCTCTAGTCCTTCGAAATCTACGGGACCTTCTGGGCACAGATCAGAAAATTAAGGGCACAGATGTGTGGAGCGGCTGAGGCATGAATGAATGTGGATAACGTTCCTATGTAGGGTTTGTTCTTTCCTGCCTATGCTTTGGTTCACCTCTCTCAGAAGGGTCTGTCTACTCAACTAAAATGTTTGACATCTACAAACTGTTATCTGTAGGACTCTTGGTTGGTAACAATGTAGTTCGCAGCGCAATTACAGGGGATCTGTCCATAAAGACCCTCATTTATAAAATGATTGCACAGTCATTGAGACATTTCCTACTTCCTTAGGACAAAGATGACTAAAAAAGTTTTCTGAGACGTTCGATTTACGTTCTTTAACATTACAATTTTAGAGTTCAAGCAAATGAAGGTGGAAAAAACACAGTCGTTTGCATGGAGATGGGATTCTAAATCAACTACAGAACATCTAGCAAGCTAAAGCTGGTACCATAAAGACTTATGGAAAAGAAATCTGGAGATTAAGTAATAGTACCTTCTCTGTCAAAACAGCACAAGGGACATGCTGCAAAAACACACTTGTGATCACCACCTTAGCTCCATTAGGCACCTGGCCCAAAGTATTTGTAGCGCGACATTCATCCCAAGGGACATCACGGCGCTAGGATGAGCAGAAACCTGTTATGGGGGATTGTGATATATGACATAAAGCATCTGGTCTATAGCAATAATTCATGCACATCAAAACTTGAGTTCTGAGAAAAACCACGTCTTCAGCATCTTTCTGAATCTCACAAGTCATTATTGCTACAAGTCAAGAAAACTGTGAAGCACCTAAAAGAGAATCAACTCACAAAGGGGAACTAAATCAACAAGTGATGGTCAAAAATGCTTGCTTCTGAACTCATCCAACCCCACAAAAAATTCAGAGCCGGAAGCTGAATTACTTGGCTTAGTACACCTTCCATTTACTGCGGGAGGAACAAACACTCATGGTCTGGAACACTCAACTGCTCTTGTCACGATAACCTCTTCCGGCCTCAGGTGTAGTTTACGAAGCAATGGTGCAGGGCCTCAGAGCAGACTCTTCTAGCATTGGCTCACCACTTATCCACTCCCTTCAAGAGCACACCTCGCACAAGTTTCACCACTCATCCATACTCTACTCAAACCCCTCACTCGACCCTCAGGAATAGTCCGCAACACCACAGAATGCAGCGTGCCCTGGCCCTACCCTGTCATTGAGGGTCGGTCTCTGGCTCACTGGTGGTTAGGAGGTAGACGATTCACCTCTCTGTGGATTCCTGAAGTGATACTCTCTAGGCAGCCAGCCACCTCAGTCACTGACCGATGTGTGTGTTGAAGCCCCCCTCTGAGATCAAAATCCTCAACTTTACGCTGAAGCTCCTAGGAATGTGGACTGTCCTCATGCCCCTCGAGCTCTGCCACTTTGGGTATTCTGGACAAAGGAGAAATAAACAGGCTATCCAGATGTGGAATACCAATCCTCAAGGGATTACCATATATGCCCCACAAAGATTTGTTTGCCCGAGTACCCTGTGAAGTTTCACCTCGAAGCGATCCAGCACACCAAAGGGGAAATCTACTCATTGTTCATGCAACGCAGGGCAACAAGCACAGTTGCTGCGTTGCATGAAAGGGAGACAGCACAAATGTGCCATATCTACTAAGATACGGCACTGTCCTGCTGCCTACTAGCGTTGGCAAGCTTTGTGCTGCCTAGGACCAATGCAGGAACACTTGCACCACAGTGAAAGGGGGCCTGCATTGAAGGCACGAATGTTCTTGTAGGGGAAGAAATGTATTCCTGTGCAAAAACAACCCTTAAAGGCATTCCCCTCTTTCTGTGTGTGCTGCAGAATGCAGCATGCAGAGAGAGAGAGTAAGTAACAAGGAGTAAAAGCATTTCTCCTTGTTACGCCTGGTTCAGGGAGGCGTAGCATTTTGCTGGAATCTCAGGTTTACTCACCTCAGTAAATCTGGGATTGTGTCAAAATCCCTGGGTCGATGCATGGGAACACCAATAGAACACATCTCTCATGCAAAGTAACGTTACATTGTAGAGAAAAAATCCACACAAAACCACGCACATCTGATTTGCGTGGCTTTGTAAATCACCAATAAACGTGTTGTGATTGCGGCAAAAAAAGTTGTGCATCCAGAAAACAAAATGTTAGTAAATCTGGGCCCAAATTTGATATCCCAAACTGTAAATCTCCACTTTCCAATGCCACATCTGTATCAGCTCTCCTTCAGGACAATAACCTTGATGGGCGGCCTTTGTACACAGGTTCTTTAACTGCATAGCGACTAACTCCTTTAACTCCGTCGTTTTCCAATGCATTACAGTGAAAATGACCAACACAACTAACACCAAACCCTCTGAGGCTAACCCCCCCTATAACACCCACCTGTCAGTAAGGAAGGCTTCACTGAGGGCTTCCTTGACTAAACTACTTATTAGCTAATCCCACATGAAGAATAGAGTTTCCTGGGAGATTTCAGCCTCCAAGGTGAAGAGGAGGAAGATACTCACATATCTCTCCATTCTTCCTATATGACAATAGCATGTTTTAACCTTGTTTCTTCCGTATTTATAACAAGAGCTCCACCTTATCAAAGCGAAAGATCACAGAGATCTCTCAGACCCTCTGCCAGACAACTGGTCAGACCACAGTCTAATTCCCTTCAGAACACTTCCCTAAAGCCACCCTTTCATGCTACCCTTGAGGCTGCAATGGTAAATTCTGGAGACCTTAAGCACACTCCAAAAATCACCCAGACTGAAGCGTGCAGTAAAGCGACCTGGAGAAAGGAGTGCCGATCAGTCCAAGCTCTCATAGTGAAATGACGAGATCTTCAGCCTCACACGTCCTCCCAGCTTCAAACTGAAAAACTCTAAGCTTCAGCTGACCAAACAATGACATTAGTAAGGTATAAAAAAAAGTTATGATCATCCAAAAGGAGATGAAGAACATCTGCTTCATTAACCCATGTTTGTAAACTCAATATTGCAATGAAATTGTCCAAACTATATACTGTATAAACTGTAATAAATCACCCTTCCTGAAATTGATACTTATACAACTGCTGATAAGGTCAAGAGAACTTTTGCAGAGTTTACGGATAGCCGAATCTAAATGCAAAGTCCTAGCATTTCCATGTTCCAACAAAAATATTGCTATCAAGAAAAGCGTAGCCAAACATGCATCCCTGTCTGTACATTTCACCAAGCCACCCTCTCCCTGGAGTAACTTCCCCCTCATTACTACTAAAATATTGGAGACAGTAATTGTAAACGCTAAGCCATCTAATTTCTCTCAAAACCACATTCCACCCTCTAAAGCTATGGAACATTCTGGATGCCCCGGAAAGATTCAGCGATTCATTGGCAAGAGTACCCAGTGATATTGCATCTTTTGTCATATTAGCAACCTAGATCTCATAAGCAAGCACATCAAAGCTGCAATCCTTAACTGTAGACGTGCACTCCAATGTCCTCTCTCCGCTGTCGATAAATCCTCATCCCCTGTTGACATGAACAAATGCTAATTACCTGAGGCCCTTAAAGTGCATCATGACGCCCTTCTCTTAGGAAACCGAATTCTGACCCAGAAATGCTCAAGACGTTCTGGCCCATCAGTGACGTCTTGCTCTCTAAGAGCCTGGAAAGATGTTCCATCAACCATCTAAAAGGCCACGCTAGTAGTAAATATGTTTTAAGAAATTTTCTAGCTGGTTTCCAGTCTGTTCATAACACTGAAAGTTCTTTCCTCAAAATCGTTGATCTTGCTCTCTGGCTTTTCGAAAAAGGAAAATCCTACACCCTGGTGCAACTCAACTCGCTGTGGACTTTGAAACACCTGACCAGAAAAACAACCTCAAAGCTCCTAAGTTACAGAATGATTACTGAAGGAAAAGTACCCAAGTATTTCAGGCACATCAAAAGGAGTTGTTCCTTTCCAAATACTATTACAATCACATATAGAGTCCCACCAGGACCTTGGTTACTTTACTTTTATAGCTTTGTGCAGAGACACCCGGTGATGTGCTAACAAACCAGGTATCTTCTTTTGACAATTTGTTGATGATACTCAACAAAATATTAAGATTAAATGCTCAAACAGCCTCAAAACCTAAGCTCCTTTCTGACAGAAGTTCAAATCTAATATCTTAATATGAAGCGAAAACTAAACCCACAGAAGACAGACTTCAGCTCTCCCCAACAAAGGCCAGAAACGTCTCTCTGGCCGGTCAAACCAATTTAGGGACATGGTAACTCACCTAAAATGATCACTTCAGGAAAATGCAGTTTTTACGATTGACAAAACGACTTCACTTTGATTTGCACAGAAACAGACAAAAAAACACAAGTTTTCAGTTTAGGCTTCTCAGTAGCATCAGGTCCTTCCTTCCAAAACAAGATGTGAAGCTAGCATTCAGGCTTACTCTTTATGAAGCATAGACTGTGGGAAAGTTCTAGCTGGCTCATCTAAATAGTGCCTGGCTCGCCTCAGAGCAGATCTTGCTGCATCAGCCTGCGTAATCTGTAATACAAAAACGTTCAGCGCATTACTTCTGCCCATATGTCCCTAGGTTGCCATCCTCGGAACGTCATTCTGCATTATCAAATTGCATGTATGTGTGGCTTATAAGGGATCCACTAGAACAAAAACTCCAGCATAGACAGAGTTTTAACAAGCCAAGCAGGTTCAAAATGTACATTTCGGAATTAGAAAAAACTTCCATTCTCAATCAACTTTTCAATTAAAACGCATAAAGATTTAGAATCCTATGCCTCCAAGAGGGACCTCTTTCTTAACCCTTTCGCTGCTGATGACGAGCTCAGCTCGTCATCACCCACGGGTGTCGTGTGCTGATGACGAGCTGAGCTCGTCATGAATAAATGGCATCAGTGAAATTCCAGCACAGGGCAAAAATCCCCGCAGCAGCCATGTGGTTAAAGACCTTATTCTAGCTGAATCCACTGCATGAACTGAACTCTCCAAACTGATCTGCGTAATGCCTGTTCTTATTATTACTGGACATTTTGCTGATAAAGTACATTACTTTATTTCCACCTGTACTCTGCATCACTGTACTGTTCTGTAAAACCCAGTCATCCTGTAACAAGAGTCTTGGTTTGTTGTATCAAGAAGTAGCCTAAGTAAACGTAATGCTGAAAGGAGGTATTTTATATATTGAGTGGTGTAGGCTTGCCTTAATGTGTCTGGAATTTCTCTCTAGAAGCTACTACATGGCTGTATAGCTCCGAGAGATGCAAACAAGGACGTTCACAGGCATTTTGGAATACTCCTCAGGGAAGCGGTCTGGTCTCAGACCTTTGTCATTCCTGTGAGTTTTCGTGGTCTTCTTAAAACCGACCTCCATGTCTGAACAGCTTCAGGATGTCAAGGTTCTGGAAAAATGTGCCCAATTCTTGTAGGCTTAGGGAGCTTTCATGTGTACAGCCCTTCTATAGTAAATACAGAAGAGAATATTTAGGATATTTCCTCTAGCGCTCTACTTATGCTACAGGATACATGTTGAGCTATGTTTTCATTTGTTGTGATCCATTAAAAACCTTCTATATCAGTTTTTTTTCTCCTGAAACTTGCAACCAGCTTTCTGCATGAATTAGGTCTTCTCTATGCACACTGCATTTTAGGAACAGTTAGTGTTCAGACCCTTACTAAGTTCTGGTTTTGCTTTCAAATAAAGTACTGCTCGAAGTTCTTGATTTGGATGTTTTCAAGGGGCTTATTTTCCTCTCATGCACTTCAATTCCCTTATTTGTAACAATTACACTATAGAGCACAATGAAGCATCAATTACATCAATGTAATTATCTTATTGGCAATTACAGAATACAGCTTTCAGTGTATCACTTATATAATGACTACAAGGCGATTTATGAGCGGAACGGCATCTTGGGGAAACTGCCCAAATACCCTTGGTGGTCCTTCATTACACAAATTTGCTCAATCACAGTTATCTGCCATCCATTACCAATTTCTGCAGTATAGATTCTCAGAACACCTTTAGTTGCAGGAACAGCCATAGCATATGTAACAAGTTGGAACTTCCACCATCACATCTAGGACATGTATCAAGCACAGCACTTCTCGTATTATGCAATCCTACAAGAATTGAGGACTTTTAAAAATATTTGTGCTTTAGAAACGTAAATAATTGTGGATTTATAATCGTAACAAATTTATTTGCAAATCCCTGCTCCATTTGACCCTTCACTCCTGTCTTCATAGACCTAACTGCAGAGGAAAGAACAGTTATGTCCTTGCCTTTCACTTAGCCTTTGAGGTGCTGGTGTTATACAGTCTTTCACATGCTGCTTTGAGAAGACTGGCAATGTAGAGTTATTGTAATTGATCTTCCATACTTCCTGAATTCAATGCTTCTTGTATTGCATTTATGCCTTACTTTCTGCCAACCCATTAACTGTGTCACTATTTGCACCAGGACACCCGTTCTGAGTAGCTGTCGCGCTCCATAAAGACAGAATATAGTCATTTATTTTACAGCTCTCAGCACAACACACACTTGTATGTATTTAGTATTTGTTTACAGCAAACCTAGTCAAACAGCAGTGGTGCGCTGTACATAGTCAAAGACAACTATAACGTCAATGATTAATGGGAGAGGAACATGGGTGGTAGTCGGTTAATGCACTGTGATCAGTGTTCCCTAAAGAGGCGTCTTAAACTGGGATTTTGTTCCATTTTCTGGGTGTATAGATAGAAAACGCAAGTTGCCTTGTTTTTGCACTTATTAGTCTGCACTGTGGGTGTGCCGACAGCCACTAGCAATGGTGAACTTGTCTGCAAGATAGCGGGTTGCTGGGTGTGATGCCTCTGTAAATGATGCGGCTGGTTTTGAAGATAGTGCAGGATGACAAGAGGAGCCAATGGAGTTCCAGCCGGATGTGGTCATATTTCTTCAGGCCCTGGATGAGACGTGCTGCGGTGTGTAGAATGCCCTTAAGAGGTGCCAGTATGTAATGTGGAAGGCCATGGAGCAGGACATTACCTCCATCAAGATGTGACAGTAGAAGGACCTGAACAGCAGTCCTGAAGACACCATCTGGCAGAAAATATTTCACTGTACTCAGAAGAGAGTTCTCTGCAAAATACCTTCAAATAACACATTGCACCACGTTTAAAACTTTTCAAGTTTGGAGGTCCTGTACCTCTTCCATACTTTAGTATTCACCTCTGGAAAATCTTAACGATAGCGCCGTCTTCTTAATTAGTCCACAAGCGCATAATGGGGTTCAAGTGCAGCATCATTCACTTTATTAACCTGTTTATCGGTTATCGTTTACCATCTATGCAATCTTCTTAATCGTGCAGCGGACAGGCACACCAACCTCCATCCCACAGCTTTTGCAGCGTGTCAAGCGCTTTCTCCTGGGTTGCTTAGCGCAACATAAGGCTAGTAATGATCTGTGAAGCTTTTACAGCTAAGGACGTGACTTCAGCGTCAAATCAAGAATATGGAATTCCTCAATCTTCAGCGCATAAGGAAATTAAAAGAATTTGATATTTTGGAATACATGCAGCAGTCTAGACTTTGCTTAGTTCAAAAAGAAAATAAGTGACAGGGACCAAACTTTTTCCTAAGAAAGGCATCCCCCGCTGCTACTGTTGACACTGGTGCCAACCAGGCTCCCGGCAATCCAAGGAGAGACAGACTACCGGCCTCCCACCACCTGTCTCAACCCTGCCTTTTGCCGACATGAAAGCTCAAGTTGCAATGTGTACGTACATGTAAAAACCTACTTTATTCTTTGCAATTAAGGAGTTTTCACAAATATTAAGATTTGCATTAGTTTGAAGCATATTATTCCCACTCTTCATACGAAAGGTTTGTATAAGCCACAAAGAAAAAGGTAGGCGGTGAGTGACCCTTGCCTCATCTGGTTTTCTACAGCATTCTAGAACGTGTAGTTGTGTTTAAGTGGTTATAGACACCAAAACGAGGTTCTAGTATTCATTAAAAAAAACAGGCTCTGCAAGCATGCCACGAGTCGAATACACCATTTTGTTTTAGCTTACAACAACAGTCTCACTCAAGAAGCATGCCACTGATAGCAGTGAAATTAGTTTCCTGGAGAAGACGGACTGAATGGTTTCAAATTCGGCAGAGCTCTGCATAGCGCGCTCTACGCAGGCAGGCTGCCTGGGCAGTCAGTCAGTGGTCGCGTGACCGCCCAGCCACAGTCAAACTCTGAGTCTCATGGGTCGCTGAGAGCGGGCCCAGTAGGAGCCTCCAGGAGCTGGACTGTGGCATGACGGGAATCTCGCGCAGGGGCGGCGCCGACCTATGCTTCCGACCGCCTGCTGCTGTTGTACACACTAGGGTGCTTGGTCTGATGACAGTTCGGGACTGTGGTTTCGGTCTGGTGTTTGATCAGGTGTCAGGGTGTTATAACTTACGGCTTGCCTTTGTTTGACTGATAAACTGACGGGTTCCACTTCCGGCCGAAAGTCACGCGGTTGAGGACGGCGTCATGGTATCACGAGAGGAGAGTGTGTTTTTGCCGCGATGATCAGGAATAAAGCAGCTGGGCCCATCGTGGCACGTACTCGAGCTGCTTGCGCCGGCCCTTACTTGAATCATTCGATAGGAGCTGCACCTGTCCTCCTTGGGAGTGCAGCTGCTGCGCAGTGAACCTACCCATATGCTCACGGGGCGTGCAGTACTAGACACTTTCGCATCACGGCCATACTTTTTTTGATATTAGAAGAATTTTGTAAATACAGTACAGATATAGTGAAGGCAATACAATCCCACGCACGCCAATGTGGTGGCGCGGTTTGTGTTACCGATGGATGGAGCACATTAACATGTCAGCAGAGCAGCATGTCACCTTTTTTTTTTTACAACGAGCATGCCTATAATTACCAGCCACGCATGCCTTTACAACCAATATATAGGTATTTTGCATTTGAAGACAAGTGTATTATCGGGGTGTGTGTACATGTATATATAAATATATGTCATGGCAAAGGCATTTTTTTTAAGGTTTATGGGTGTAAGTTTTTGGGGTGGCAAGGGTTTTGTTAGGGTATGTTTTTTTGGGTGGCAAGGATATTTTTAGGGAGTGTATTCTTTTTTAGGTGGCAACTGTATTTTTAGGGTTTATGGCAGGTATGTTTTTGGCTGCCAATGGAATTTTTATGGGTTAGGTTGGGTGTAGGTTTTTGGGTGGCAATGGGATTTTTTAGGATGTGTATGTGTTTTTAGGTGGCAAGGTTATTTTTTGAGTGCGTATGCATTTTGAGTGGCAAGGGTATTTTTAGGGTGAGTATGGGGTTTTTTGGTGGCAAGGGTAATTTGAGGGTGAGTATGTTTTTTTGGGTGACAAAGATATTTTTCAGGTTTACGGTGGGTCTGGGTTTAGGAGCAGTGGGTTACTAATGTAATAAGTGTATAATGCAAAAAAAACAATTGATGGACAGATTCAGAACAAGGTCATACATTCACCCCAGTACAGAGATCTGGGCCTAAATCAATTGTTTTTCTGCTCACCATGCCATTCCAGTTTGAACCCAGTCATATGCAAATCACTCTTGACCCTGTGCCCAATGGGAACAGTCCAGCCCGAACTGCCAGGCCAGGTCCTCCCTGGAATGAAACAAGCATCCTAGGACTGGTTTTGGGGTTTCACCCCTCATCAGCCAGGATAACTTGACTCCGGTGGCATGAAGAGCACAGGGCCCATGTCTGGGCATACCCGTCCCACTCGGGGTGACAAATGTCCAGAGTGGGTCGGGTTTGCCCAGACGTGGGTCCCGTGCACTCCATGCTACTGGAGTCAAGCTATCCTGGCTGATGAGGGGTGAAACCCCGAAACCAGTCCTAGGCTGCTTGGTTCCAGTCCAGGGAGGACCTGGCCAGGCAGTTCGGGCTGGACTCTGAATCTGGCAATTCCAGACAGCTTCAGACCAATTTCAAATATTCCTCTTCTTGCAAAAGTGCTAGAGAAATGTGTGCAGCTACAACTAAGCCAACATAACGCTCATTTCAACTTGCTTGACAAATTCCATTCTGGGTTCAGGCCTGGACATAGCACTGAAACTACTATTCTTCACATCATAGATGATGCTCTCCAAGCCCTTGACCAAGGCAAAACCTGTCTCTTGATCCTTCTGGATCTTTCCTCGGCATTCGACACAGTCAACCACGAGAAGCTTCTTGAACGCCTCGAACACAGGATGGGTCTAGGTGGTACCATCATCAAATGGTTTGGTTCCTTCCTCCAGAATGGCACCCAGAGATTCTTAGTCAACAGCAACCTATCTCCTCCTTCTCCAATATCAATCGGTGTTCCTAAAGGCTCTACACTGTCCCCTACCCTCTTCAATCTCTGTCTTGAACCATTAGCAGAAATTCTCAGCTCTGCTAACATCTCCTTCCACATGTACGCCGATGATACTCAGATCTACATCAAAATCTCTTCTCTAGGGGTGATTACCCATCTAAATGACGCCTTGAAACTGACTGTTCAATGGCTCACCAACAACCAGCTTAAACTGATGCCCAAAAAATGGAGTTCCTTCTCATCTTCCCCCCTGAAAACTCCAATGACATCCTGGAATGAATTAACTTGATCAGAGCACTTAACTGCACATTGACCATAGTGGATTCTGCTAAATCTCTTGGTATAACATTGGACAGCAACCTGAATATGCATGAACACATCAACTCGATGGCCAAACCTGCCTGGTTCACCCTGAGCTACTTGAGAAAACTAAAACCCTTCCTTGAAACTGAGGACCTAAAAACCGCAGTACTGGCATTAGTTCTCTTCAGAATTGCATACAGCTGCTCTACCCTATCTGGCCAACCAAAGACATCCACGGCCCCTCTAAAAGCTTGCCTCAACGCAGCAGCTAGACTCTTATCTGGCTCAAAAAAAATTGACCACATTTCTGCATATCTGAAGGCCTTGAACTGGCTTCCTCTTGAAGCCAGCATCCAGCTCAAGCTGGCTTGTATTATTCACAAAGCCTTGTACACAAACTCCCTGGCATATCTCACCCAGAAAATCATGGTATCTGGGGGTTTCTGAAACTACCGGTCCTCCAGAGACCGTGTGCTCCAACCACCCAGCTTCTGCAAGGAAAAAACATATAACGGAGCGTTCTCTGGGGCTGCACCAAGAATCTGGAACTCGCTACCATCCTCCATCAGAATACTTTCTCTGTCAATCTTAAACAAGCATTTACAATGCAATGGTCTCGGCAATATTATAGGTAGAGCTATTGGCATTGCTCATAATTTTTTTTACCCCTAAATAAATGGCATTGTCATTTCTATTGGCAATAGCTGAATTGTTTGCATATGTGAGACCTATTGCATTAGCAGAGAGAGAGTGAGGTAGTGAGATAGAGAGAGAGTGAGGTATTGAAATTGAGAGAGAGTGAGGTAGTGAAAGATTGAGGTAGTGAGGGAGAGGGATGTTGTGAGGTAGTGAGATATAAACAGAGATTTTTTTTATCATAAATAAATGGTATTGTCATTTACAATGCCAATAGCTTAATCGCTCGCATATGCATGACCTATTGCATTTACACCCACACAGAGCCACAAACACACACAAAGCCACCCACACACACATACAGAGCCACCGACACAGAGTCATTCACATAGAGCCACCTACACAGAGCCACCCTCACACAGACTGAGCCACCCACACATAGAGCCACCCACACATAGAGCCACCTACCAAAAAAGCTATCCACACAGAGCCACATGCACACACACAGGCAGAGCGCCACACACAGGCAGAGCGCCACACACAGGCAGAGCGCCACACACAGGCAGAGCGCCACACACAGACAGAGCGCCACACACAGACAGAGCGCCACACACAGACAGAGCCAGTCTCCTGCGGCAAACAGACAGCCCAAGACTGTGAATCAAATAGGTTACTGTGAAGGACTTGTATGCAGCCAACAGTTAGGAACCTTACCTGAACATGTGTTTTCCAAACCTCAATCTTGCCCACCCAGTGTTCTCTGTCCTAGAGTTAAATTTTTTAAATCAAAGGCAAGTGTCTATCCTAAATAGTTAAGTGGTGGGGGTGGAGGCATGCACGCCAGTTTCCCTCTTCCGAGTCGTGAGTAGTTAAAAGGAAGTGTCCCCGAATATTACAGAATTTGCACACAGCTCTCACAGCCCACACAGCCCACACACCTCTCACAGCCCACACACCTCTCACAGCCCACACAACAGTGGGCAGGAATGCAAGCACACCGCCCTCACAGCCCACACAGCTCTCACAGCCCACACAGCTCACAGCCCACACACAGCTCACAGCCCACACACCTCTCACAGCACACACACCTCTCACAGCCCACACACCTCTCACAGCCCACACACCTCTCACAGCCCACACACCTCTCACAGCCGGCAGGAATGCAAGTACACCGGAACAACGCATCTGACTGGATGAGGCAATGACCTGCACAAACCAGAGAGTCTGTAAACTGCAGGATTCCTCGCAGTGAACGCTCACACCCCATCACTCGCACAGTAAGGGAGCGTCTATAAACTGCACAAAGGTCCCAAGAGGGTGACACACCCCCTCTATCACCACACAGCAAGGAGAGTCTCAAACTGCACAGAGGACCCCGGAGTGTGTCACAGCACCCCTCATCCCCAATACAGCAGGGAGAAAACCCAGCGGGCTATATGCATGTTTACCTGGTGCCCGATGTCTACCACTAATACAAACACACAACGTTTATCCCACGCTGGGTTAAAGCTGCATGAGCAGAATAAAGGAGCAGTGGACAGAGCGGCCGCTCCAGAACCACCCGGAGGAAGTGCCCCTCCCATGACAGCGGCTCTAGGGGTCGGAGCGTCAGTAACGGGGCGAGCTGTGAAGTTGTGACATTATCATTATTAATTTGCGGACTTGTAGTAATAAGTAGTGGTGCGTACATGGCATGTACCGAACTGGCCTGTCGTGTCCATAGCAGAGCGGAATGGATGATTCCACACTGGTGAATGCTGGGAGGGACTCTAGCTCTTAAGGGGGGGGGGGTGGAGAAGCTGTAATCGCCGTTGGATGAGGAGCACACGAAATGTAGACATGAAGTAGCAGGTCTCATTTGTGGTTAAATGTCGTCTGTCACAATCATAAAGAGCTTCTGAGTCAAGTTGTGCTGAGTGTGTAGGTGTACAAAACTCTGAGGTGACTGAAATGTATTGGGTTCTCATGCATCATCGCCGAATGTAGCATCATTGGTGTGTTGTGATGTCACAACTAATGGATAAAGGACTGTATTGCATGATGATATAATGGTATTGTGTTCGTGTGGCTGCGCCTTCTCTTTTGCTTCTAAGCGCCCGCTGATTGACAGAGAGGTCGCACAATCACTCAGCCAGCAGGATACCGGTGAAACGTACTCACCGCTCACTTCCTGACACCGGCAGTCTCGAGTTCACCATGAAAGGACTAATGACGTATCAGGACTTCGTGCACCACACCAAACTATTCCCATAGAAGTTATTTCCTACAAACGCACGCACACCTTGCAACCAAAGCTGCAGCCGCCTGCAGTCATTCCTAATAGGGCCTCCCTGGTTACAGGGACGCGTTGTACAAGTCTGATATAACATAATGAAGACATAACATAGCACCTACTCTGTAGGTACAAAACACAATTCAATATGTGGCGCACCTTACATAAATGACTAATATCATTATGGGGGTGCTCCAGAAGCTGAGGGCTTGGGTGAGGTTACCCCGGCTTCAAGCAGCGATTATTCCATTAAGTCCAGACCGCAGGCCCATCTGCGCCATCAGGCCTGGGTGTGTTATTCCATGGCTGTCGGCGGGGGGAGGGGCTGCATTAGCACTCGGTGTGTGGTTCCATGAGGGGAGCTTCCAGGTCACTTGTCTGCATTACAGTAATGGCTGCTGAGCCTGGCTGGGGAGACACGGCCCACCCGTGAAGTGAACCCGGCCCTCCCCCAGCACGTGGGGTGCCCCAAAATACCCCCTGCGGAGCAAATGTCACACCATCACCTCACCGAACACGGGACCTACTGGGCACAACCTTCATGGCGGCAGCTGGCCCCTGCGCCCCCCAAGCACGGAGGGCTGCGGAGCGTCGGCGAAGGGCGAGAGCCGGCCTCGGTGGTCGGGCGGAAGAAGAACGAAGCACTGAGGTCCCCTGGCTTTCGGAGGGTGGATACACTGGTCGTGTTAAATGTCAGCCGGCTCCCCGGTGCCCAGCGACGGGGTGGGGGCGGGGGCGAGCTATAGCAGAATATCAGGCGGGAGAAGGGGTTATCCTGCCCGAGATACAACATTACTGGCCACAATGGAGAGCGTTAACACCGCGCTGGGCAGGGTACCAGCGCGAGGAGGAAGGGGCAACCGTGCACAGAGTGTACCAGCCACGGGGGTGCAGAAACAGAGTCCGAGACAAGAAACACTGGCAGAAACAGGGGCAGGGGCACGAAGAACAGCACAAACAGGGGGGCAGAGGCTTACCTCATGTCCAAGCCTACGCTACTCGAACAGCAAAATGGCTGCAGCAAGCTTTCGAATTTATTGCAATCGGGGGCGTGGTTTTGTGGTTCTGAGTGACAGACAACGTCACTGTCTAAAGAACGCAAAAAATCACGCCCCCAAATCCGAAAAAGACGGAGCTTCTTTGGAGGGATGGCTCTCTCCTCCAATGGCTGGCCTCCATTTAGGAAGCCAGCCAATGGTGGAGAGACAGGGCAGGGAGGCGTGTTCTGAAGCCCTACTAAGTAACATTAAATCTCCGAACCGGAAGCTGCTTCGCAGCTTAACGGTCCCTCGACCTAAAAAGGAAGCTAAAACCTTCCTAATGAGCAAATTCCTTCCATAACTCTCCTTTGTCGAGCATACCGCATTTTGTCTTGGCTTTTGTTTCTTTGCATAATTTCCTGTACTGCTCAGCCCTTCCCGTGTACCAAGTCTCACTCCTTCTAATGTTCTGCTGGTTCTCTCTGCCTTTTGGTATAATATCTCCCCTCTTATACAATTGCTGTTTTCTCTTTTTATCGCGGACATGGTGCTCTGCTGATTATGGTACTGTACTGATTATTGTATATACACCTGGCTTTTGTCCTAATGTAGTCAACTCCTTATCCCCATCCTTGTGTGTTGCCTGTACCTAACCTGTACGTAACGTGTTATCCCTGTAAAGATTTCTGATACCCTAACAAGTCACATTTATGCCCTATAAATGGAAAGGGGCGACCACTCGGTCCCCCCGAACGTATGGTTGGGTGCCCCGATCCTCCCGGGAAACCATTTTGGGCGGGGGGCGTGGCTCGGCTGGTATGCCCGAAGCGGCGTAGCCGGGGTGCGCCTTCTTCCCGCCCAAGAGGGGTTGTCCTAGACACCTACACCGAAGACCACGCCCAGTAGGCGTACCGGAGGAGGGTACACGCCCTCCCGCAGAAGAATAAATAGAGCGGGAATCCAAAGAAGCGTCCTCTTGTTCCTGTGCTCTGAAGGCTGCACCCACTCGTTGCTCGTGAGCCCTCGACGGAACAAGCGGCAATTTTGAGAACTTGTAATCTTGTTGTTTCTCTTTCAGTTATTTGGAGTCGAAGAGTCCAGGACCTCGTTGATCGGCTAGGAGCAGAATACTCGAAACCATGGCTGGCAAGAAAGCAGGAAAGGGTTCCGAGACGGATAAGGTGTTACGCCTATTGTCGAACCGGATGGCTTGCATGGACCGAAAACTCGGACAAGTCCAATCGATCGGTCGAGGTTTGACGGAGGTCAAAAAACAGCTGGCTGCACTGAGCAACCCCGGTAACCCTAAGAAGGTAATAGGCCCGGCCTTGCCGGGAGTCGTCCCCGAGGGTAGAGGGAAGCGGGTCAAGAAGAGGGCGGTTTCGGGGGAGGTCCCGGTTCCAGAGGTACCCCCAGTCGCCCCCGTCATGCCGGCAGACAACCCGGTACCAAACCCAGATATGGGTCAGCCGATCCCGGTTGTGATTACCCCCGCTAATGATGAGGAGATGCCTCCCGAATTGGCCATCCAGTTGGCAGCATGGCTCAGGAAAAAAGCAGGGGGGGCAGTGGCCCCTGGAGACCCGGTCGAGGAGGCCAGACTACTAATCGAGCAATTGCGGCAGTCGAGAGATGTCGCAAAGGCGAATGTTCCTCTTGTTTCCCCACAGGTGGCACCGGTAGGACCTGCAGTTGGTCACGAGAAGACGGCTGGAACAACGGCCGAACCTGGTAAGCTCGCATTGCCAATGGCGGGGGAGGGTTCATTACCCTCGAGGCGGGAGAAGGTGGCACATCACATCCCTATGGCCACGAAAGAGTTAATATGGGGAGACAAATATGTTAACATGTTTTCATTATTGACTGACCATCGCGAGATGGAGTATGCTAAAACCCAGAAGGATTTGTGGCACCCGAGCGTCTGGCGCGCAAAGATGGCGGAATTCAGGGTGGATGAGACAGTAACGAACTGGGTTAAGGCCTTTTCGATATTTACTGCAGTTATGGGGGAACGTAAACCCGAGCTGATGACTGAGTTAACTTGCTATCAAAATCGTATTATGGATTTTTATTCAATGTATGAGGGGGAGGAATGGAAAGGTTATGATATGAAATTCCGGAAAGCTAAAGAATACGATGCTAGTTTGACTTGGGATTGCCTGGACTCGGTGTCATGGCACAAACAGCTCCTGCCAGGGGCGGCAGGTACGTCCTCGCCAGGCGGGAGTGGATCAGGATTCGCCCGCCAAAAGCCCGCTGTGCCCTTTCGGGCGGGCGCCGGTGGGGATTACCAGCCCAAGTCCGGCGGGAATGGCGGCAAGCGTGGGGTTTGTTGGGGCTTCAATCGAGGCAACTGTAACAGACCGCAGGGAACATGTAGGTTCAGGCATGCGTGTGCGGGCTGTGGGAATTCCTCCCACCCGGAGAGTACATGTAGATCTAAAAATAGCGGGACAGGAGGTAAAGGCGGATCTAAGCAGGAGTGAGGTAGAAAGTTGTGACCGATTGCCTACACCCATTGATATCATGGCTTTGACTCCTTGGTTGAACAAATACCCTGATCATGTATCCGTTGGGGTGTTGAGGAAGGGATTCTTACATGGCTTCCACATCCCGGCGGGGGATTTTCGGGGGGACTCCTTTTGTAAAAAACAGTTATCGGTACAGCACAACCCAAGCGTGGCAGAAAAATAAATCGCAGAAGAAGTCAGCTTAGGGCGAGTGGCAGGGCCTTTTCGTTGCCCGCCGGTGGCGGAGTTCATCTGTTCCCCGTTAGGGGTTGTCCCGAAGAAAGACCCAGGGGAGTTCAGACTTATTCATAACCTGTCGGCTCCTAGGGGTTCCTCGGTGAACGAGGCCATTGACCCAGAAGTTTGTTCAGTACGGTACGCATCGTTCGATGATGCCGTGGCCATGTTAAATCGCCTGGGCCCCGGGGCGCTGATGGCTAAATCAGATATCGAATCAGCGTTCCGGTTGCTCTCGGTACACCCACAGGATCAGCGCTTGCTAGGTTTTGCATTTCAAGGGAGTTATTACATGGATAAATGCATGCCTATGGGTTGCTCTATTTCTTGTGCCTATTTTGAAATGTTCAGCTGTTTTATAGAGTGGGCATTCACCGAGGCCACAGGGCATAGGCATGTTATGCACTATCTAGATGACTTCCTGTTCTTGGGAGCAGCCGGCGACACGAAATGTGCGCAGGCGCTACATGACTTCTGCATCCTCATGAGGGAGTTTGGAGTCCCATTGGCACCAGGTAAGACGGTTGGACCATCTACTTCACTGGAGTTTCTGGGAATTGAGCTCGATTCTGTGGAGGGATGTTTCCGTTTACCGATGGACAAGGTGGCCAAGTTTAGGGCTTCCTTGACGCAATGCCTGGGCAAGGAGAAAGTGACCCTGCACCTGTTACAACAAACAGTGGGTCAGCTTAACTTTGCCTTGAGGGTGATACCAATGGCCCGCCCCTTCTCACGCTCTATTGCACAAGCTATGGTTGGTTTCAAAGAGGGACACCACCGTACGAGACTGTCGGCAGAGGTTCGCCAGGATATGCGCATTTGGTTGGCATTTCTGGCGGACTTCAACGGTCGAGTCGTGTGGAACAAGCCGCCAGCGTCTTCAGATGAACTAGGTCTGTGGACTGACTCAGCGGGGAGCGTGGGATTTGGCGCCATCTTTGGTAATCGATGGTCGGCGCAAACATGGCCGACGTGGTGGCACACCAGCGGTCTCACAGGTAACATTGGGTTCTTGGAGTTATTCCCCATTTGGGTTGCTCTGATGGCATGGCCAGACGACTTCAGGGACCGCTCAGTGGTGTTTTGGTCTGATAATATGACTTGTCGAATGCATTAACCAACAGGCAGCACGCTGCAAATGGATCTTGAGATTGTTGAAGGAAGTTGTGCTGCTCTGCATGAGACTGAATGTACAGTTCAGGGCGAAACATGTGCCAGGCGTACTGAATCATGCAGCTGATGCACTCCTCGTTCACATATACAGGCGTTCAGGGGTTATCTACCTACAGCGGACCTAGTGGCGGCACCATTCCCCGAAGCACTATGGCTAATCGGTGCCCCGGATTACAAGACCTCGTGGCAGCAAGCTTAGCCCCCAGGACAAGGAAGGCATACGAAGGAGAGTTTCGGTCCTATTGCACATTTTTGGGTCCAACAGGGTGTCAGAGCTGGGGTCAGGAGGAATCCTTCCTGGGGTTCCTGGTAGCGCTGCACAGAGAAGGCCGAACAGCGGCAACGGCCAATAGACATAGGGCGGCCATTTCATTCATGGCGCAGGTGCATGGCATAAAAGACCCAACGGGTTCCTTTTTGGTTAAGAAGGCCCTTCGCGGCTGGCAGCGCCTCGAGGGTCGCAAGCAAGATGCGAGGCGCCCGATTGGCTTAGACAGGTTATCTTTACTCGTAGCGAAACTAGACGAGATGTGCTCCTCCCATTTCGGAGCAGTTCTGTTCCGGGCAGCTTTCGCATTAGCATTCCATGGGGCTAGGCGGGTGAGCGAACTGGTCGCAAGGAATAAGAGAGACGTTGAGGGAGGCTTGTGCAGGGATCACGTCCAAATTAGGGGTGATTCGATGGTGGTCTCGATAGCCAGGTCTAAGACCGACCAGGGGGCTATGGGAAATAGTGTTGTCGTGCAGCGCGCGCGAGGGTCCCCCACGTGCCCGATAAAGTGTATAGAGGAATACTTGGCACTAAGGGCGGCTACATGGGGGGGGACTTTGCTAAGGCACAAGGATGGCACCCCACTGACGAGGTTTCAGTTCCAGGGGGTGCTAACGCTGACAATCGCTGCGGCGGGCATGGACCCGTGTGATTTTGGGACCCACTCCTTCAGGATAGGGGCTGCTACTGAGGCTACAGCCAGGGGTCAGAGTGCGGAGGAAGTGAAACAGTTGGGACGATGGTCCTCGAATTGCTTCAAAAGGTATGTGCGATTGCACATGTTGTAAAGATCAATTGACATGCACTCACGCTTCTTGTCCTTTGTTTGAATTACAGTTTTGCGAGCCTGTCACGCGGGGCGGAATTTGCAGTCGACCCGGCACCAGGAGACCAGCGGTCAAGGATCACCGTCTGGGGGGAGAGTGGTATGGGTCGTGGGCCACTCATATGTGAGGCGCGCCGGGGACGTATTCAAAGCAGGTGACACGACTCACGCAGCTGGGGAATACGGGTACAGAGTGGCCTTCCAGGGGAAGGGCGGGCTCTGTTTTGACCAATTAGAGTCATTTTTTGAGGGTCTCTTAGGGCGGCAAAGGTCACCGCCATCTGTAGTCATAGTACACCTGGGGGGCAATGACTTGGTGACACTGGGTAGACGGGTGTTGTTTGAACAAATTTTGTCTGCTGTTAGCTGGTTGGCTAAAAGAATCCCGGGGTGCACGATTGCCTGGTCTCACATGATTCCCAGGAAGGTATGGCGGGGGGGCCTTTCGGTGTCAGCACTGAACCATTCGGTGAAAAGGGTTAACAATAAAGTTGGTAAATTGTTTTGCTCTTCGCAGTTGCATAGCATTCCTCACGGGGTGTATTCGGGGTGATCTCATGTATCTGAATGATGGGGTTCACCTGTCCAGGGAGGGGAATGATTTACTCATAGGAGACTTCATAGCATGGCTAAGGGGTTTGAGGAAGCATGACCTTTAGGAGGAGTAGGGGGGGCCGGATAGTCGGTTAACTATCCGGCCTGTGGCGGTAAGGTCATGATCGGTGAGCAGTAATTTCAAGGTCCCTAGAGGGGGGCGCCACCCAGAATGGATGGGAGCGCCCGGGGGGAGGCGGCCATTGGCCCCTTCCACGGGGAGGCGGCACCCACTAAGGATGGGTCGCCTAGGGGGAGACGGCCATAGGCCCCTCCCAGGGGGGAGGCGGCTAGATGCCCCTCCTACTAATTTCCCGGGGGCCGGATATCCGCGACGGCGGATAGAGAGTGTGGGGATGGGGGGGGGGGGGGGAGTCCACGCTGTCCTTCCTACAGATACCTCACACGGGAACTCGGACGACCTTTAAGATGGCGTCGAGTGGAAAGGGGGCCCCCACCACGACAAGGGAAGTTACAGTTGGCAATGAGGGTAGAGTCCTCTGCGCATGCGCCACTCACACCGTGAGGGCGAGAGTTTTGGTAGTAGGGATCTGACACCGGTTAAGACCTTGCCGTTGGCCCTTAATGCTAGGAAGTACAATTTTAATTTAGAATGTATGCATTTTCAGGATGTTAGACTCGGCTAGGAAACCTTTGTATTAGAGATCTGTTAAGGTTAGCCAAAGAACATGTCTTCATCGAAATGTAATAAATGTAAAATTGTACATAATGATGAAACTTTTATTTAATGTTTTAAATTTTGTTTCATATTTTAATAAATACGGCCGGGAGGGTGACTCCCTCCCGCCTTCCAAAAGTTCTAAACCTGTGTCCGACTTCCCATCCTTGGGGATTGTGTTGAGAGGGGGTGGCGGGCATCCCGGCCATATGGAAAGGGGCGACCACTCGGTCCCCCCGAACGTATGGTTGGGTGCCCCGATCCTCCCGGGAAACCATTTTGGGCGGGGGGCGTGGCTCGGCTGGTATGCCCGAAGCGGCGTAGCCGGGGCGCGCCTTCTTCCCGCCCAAGAGGGGTTGTCCTAGACACCTACACCGAAGACCACGCCCAGTAGGCGTACCGGAGGAGGGTACACGCCCTCCCGCAGAAGAATAAATAGAGCGGGAATCCGAAGAAGCGTCCTCTTGTTCCTGTGCTCTGAAGGCTGCACCCACTCGTTGCTCGTGAGCCCTCGACGGAACAAGCGGCAATTTTGACCCACCCACCAGGTTGTTCTCTTTGAAACCTGACCCACCGGCAGTGTATCCGTAATCAGCTGTACCCTCGTGAAGCTCTCCCGTTTGCACCTTTGTTATCAGGAGTAACGTGCGCCTGGCTTTAAAAATGAATAGATATCAGGACGCCACCGCCGTATACTGAAATACTTGATCACGAGGGGAGAACGGCACTGCTAATAAACAGCGTTCTATTAGATTTAGGAGCAGTGTGCGAACGGCAGTAGAATAGAATAGAAATCAAGAAGCCTACAACGTATATATTTTTAAAACCCAACCACGAGGAAGGACCGGCACCACTAATTAACAGCGCTCTATGATATTTAGGACTCTATCCTACGCATCAGTGTATAGTCGTGGTGCCACACGGATAAAAAGACCTCAGATCAAGAACGTATCCTAATGCTTTAGGGGAAAGTACCATCTGTTTGGACCTAATAAACCCATGTTATGAATGCTCCATTGGAAATTGTAAACAGAGAGAATAACATATATGCAAGAAAACTGTAAATAAAACACCAAGTTTGGAACTCGACGATACAGCCCCTATACAGCTGTATTACAGCTTGAATAAGAGAGAATAGTATTGTCCCTGTACATGAGTACAATTTTAGAAATTTGATGGTTAAAGTCCTGATGAAGGCATATTCTTTATGTCGAAACGCGTCGACCGGATGCCATCTAACCTCTTTTTAAGTCTTTTGTGAATACATATGTATCATTATATTGTTATTTTATCAAGCCTGATCGATGCATTGACTTTTTATTATTATTCCTTTTTTAACCAAATTAAAAATGTATATTTTCTAAACTGAATTAGTTTGTTTGTTTAATCTATTGTGTAAGTGCTTTAAGTATATGCCTGGGAGCGTTACTTTACATATATTGTTTGCCCTGTCCCAGGATATTTATCTGTACCAGGGGTCCTTGTTGTTAACACAATAAATGTAAAATTGTACATAATGATGAAACTTTTATTTAATGTTTTAAATTTTGTTTCATATTTTAATAAATACGGCCTGGAGGGTGACTCCCTCCCGCCTTCCAAAAGTTCTAAACCTGTGTCCGACTTCCCATCCTTGGGGATTCTGTTGAGAGGGGGTGGCGGGCATCCCGGCCATAACCTCAAATAAATAAATAATTATTTTTTGCAATTATCACCCGAGTGGGACGGGTATGCCCAGACGTGGGACCCGTGCTCTCCATGCCACTGGAGTCAAGTTATCCTGGCTGATGAGGGGTGAAACCCCGATACCGGTCCTAGGATGCTTGGTTCCATTCCATGGCCTGGTAATTAGGGCTGGACTGTTCCCATTGGGCAATGGGTCAAGACTGATTTGCCTATGGCTGGGTTCAAAGAGGAGTGGCATGATGAGCAAAAAACAATGGTTTTAGGGCCAGATCACTACACTGGGGTGAATGTATGACATTGGTAACAATTGCAAAAAGAACAATTGATGAACAGAATGTAGAACAGAGTGGGACGGGTATGTCCAGACGTGGGTCCCATGCTCCCCATGCCACTGGAGTCAAGCTATCCTACACATACTGAGCCTGACCCACGTCATGATGGCTAATTGTCAGAGACAGGGTGACAATGGGCTGCTCCTATCACACGAGATGTGCCCGCCCCTTGGCTCTCTCCAGGTAGGTGGGACCACACCTCAAGAAGCTACTGATGGGAAGCCATTAGCACTGGCTTTGCAGAGGACTAGAGTAGGGAGGACATCTGGAGTTAGGGGGGAGGGGCGCTGAAGACGGCCAGTGAGTGAGCTTCTCAGGTTCTGTCCCACTCCATGGAAGGGGGGGAGACAGTCTGTGGTGTTCTTCTTTGCCTGCCAAATATCAATTAATGTAGTCAATTAGGAGCGTATGTGTCCTTAACCGTCTTTGAAATTTGAAAACCAGGTTTGATTCTTTGTTTCAGCTCAACATCCTGCATTTCTGGGCACATCACTCAACTTCCCGGTGGCTACAAGAATAATTAAAAGAAGCAGTGCGGGTTGCTGTGCAACATGGCTGACATACAGACAGCGTGGTTTGAGTGCTGAGTGCACATATAGTATGTTGACCTGTTGGCACATGCGCTCACACAAGGTGATGCGTGTGCCCACTCTTACAAGTGAGTGTACACACAGAGCGGACTCTGCGAACAGACATACGCAGTAATATGTCTACCCATACCATTCTAGGAATTAAAGAACATCAGTCTTGTGATGAACAACATTGCCAGATCTGCATAATTACACTACTTAAATCTCAGTGTTACATTCTACAAATTGTATTATAACTTTCCAGTGAGCTGCGTTGCTGTACTGCTGGAATACTGCCACTGTTTTCCAGGATTTCCATGTGCCATTCCAGGAACTGTATTACTTATTGTTTGGAATGTAGTTAGCCCACATTGAGAATTTATTCCCAACTTTTGTAAAATTGTTGCTACATTCCAGGAAGATAACCAGGCGAGAACATGCTGCATTCCCACTTTTCCAGTAGAAGGAATGTCGAACTAGAAGGGGCGGCCCCCTCTTAAGGAGGGGCACATGACAGATGAAGACGATTTTAGCCAATCAACAGTGTATTCATGTTTATGATTAAGGCGCCAAAAGCTCAGAGGGTTGAGCTCCTGCTGCTTAAATCTACGTGTAAAAAGCAAAACACAGTATATACTGATGTGGCATCTGACGCAAGGTTACAGCTTAGATGTTGGTAGACTGCGATAGCAAATTTTGATTTTCTCAGAATCAAGATACATTCAGTGTGTGGTCTGTGCTTATAAAGACTAAAGATGTTATTAGTGATTTCATCTTTAATAATAAGGAACAAAGAGGCCAGAAACAGCCAAATAAAGAACATTTTTAAGAGGTTAAAGAATGTATGAATTGAATTAGTTTTCATAATATTTTGAAACAGCGGGCCCATTATGTAAATGAAACCCAGCCCTACAGTAAAGGACCCTCGTCTTCGCCAATTTTTGAAGAAATTGTGTTGTGATGAGGACCAGAATGCACCAGTCGTGACAGAGGGTTTATGCTATATAGCTAGGACCTTGTGCGACAAATATGGCAGCATGCAAGCGGTCGGCCTAGAAGGCTTTTTATTACAGTTCTAAGAAAAGTTTGCATTTTAAGTTTCTAAAAGCTTGGAATGCACATATGAAGACGAGGGGAATGTGACGGATTGTTGAATAAGATGCACAGAGGCAGACTGGCCTATATTGAATAAAGACACTTGCCAACGCACCAGTGACTAAAAAGATGGTGGAAGATCCAATTGCATAACAGGCTGTGTAACTGACCCCGTCCCCAAACCCACCGACCCTCATTGGCCTCGATCTGCAGGAAGCCCTCCTATTTCATGCTCTCCTGACATGCAACTGACTCTGCCCAGCCCACCAGCATTCAGAGAATCCACAGCACCTTGTTTTTCTTCACTCCATAGAAGAGCACCAATGCGGCACTCTATCAAATATGAATTAGAAATCAAGCAGGTATTTGCATTGATGCAGCTGTAGCCTAACTAGTAGAGCAGCCGACGTTGGACCTCAAGACCCAGGTGCGAGCCTTGGCGTCGCCTCAACATCTGTGATTCAAGTTAGAAAAGAGCCCAAGCACTGGGAAGCGGACCGCAATCTACAGCTCGTTTGTGCCTGGTTGGAGTCTTTGCCTGGAAAGCAGTATTCAGGTAATAATGAGTGGCCTATCTTCCTTCTGGAGGCTGGCCTTCGAGCAACTACTGCAGCGCTTTCAACCAGAAAAAGCAAGCAAGCTCTATATCAAAACATGCATTAAAAAACATGCAGGTAAACGTTGTGACAAAACTGCAGACTTTGGAGCTGGGAACCAGGTTTGAATGTCGGGTCCCCTCAACATCTGTAATTCTGGACAAATCACAGAATCTCCCCGAGCCTCAAAAGAACCTAAACCAATGTCCTTGTAACTAGTACTCATGTAAAACTCTCAATCCAGTAGAGGGGAACATGTAAAGCACTCCAATAACATCCGCGAGTAGAGGGGAATTTGGGTGAAACCACAGGAGCAGGTAGGTGTGATGAGGGGGTTTGCAGGCGCGTGCACTTTGTAAGAATACATGCGGGAAATGTAATTTTTAAAAAAGTTGCAGAGGCCAGTGGGAGGACACTGACCACAGGAAGCAGTACTAAGTCCAAGCTCCAAAGCATGGATGGAGAGAGGAAGCTAGAGCCCAAAATGGGGCCATTGAACAATAGGAAGTAAGGATTAAATAAGAGTGGCATGGAAGCCAAGTAAATGGGCTGGCTATAATCCCTTCTAAAGATTTCTTTACAAGAGCTTACGCAAGTGCTGTGCAGGTGAAACCTAAAAATTAATTTGATGTTGTGTAAAGTAATCCGGTGTTTGTGTGACGTGCTCTAATGCATTTAGACCAAGTTTGTGGTATATAAAACGGCAAATACACAAAATAAGAGCCTGTTCTAACACCGGGAAGCCTGCTGCATCAGGGGACGGGACTGCGAGACCCAGGGTTCCGCGCAGGAGCATCGGAGCGCACCTGGAGTCTCTTCCCGCCCCCTGCTCCTCCCTTGATTGATTGCCTGCACTGTTTAAAACAGCTCGCGGCCCCCGCTTCGCGGGAGCCGCTCGCAGCTGAGTCTGTGATCGTGAAAAAGTGCGGATTCCTTCGTGTACTTCAACCGCTGCCATAAGGAGTGAGGAGAAGGCGTTTCAGAGCCTGTTCTAACACCGGGAAGCCTGCTGCATCAGGGGACGGGACTGCGAGACCCAGGGTTCCGCGCAGGAGCATCGGAGCGCACCTGGAGTCTCTTCCCGCCCCCTACAAAATACGTGCAACAGACGCACAGCGGGACGCGTGTGCGGGACGCCGGACGAAGCCCGGACAAAGGGCGGACAGTCTAAGACAGTCCGAGACAGGCTGAGACTGGACTGGGCACGTCACTCCGCCGTTGTTGAACTTGACCTTTTTCCATACAGTAAGACTAAGTCCCTGAAATATTCGCTTAATCTTTATTAATTTGTACCGTATTTTCGTAAGTCCGCTTGTCTTGGCAGATCGCTAAATATTAGGTTTTAATATCAATCTCATTCAGAATGCCAAAGAAGAATGTTATGGTGGGGGGTAATTCCATTGAAAATTATATGGTGCAAGTAGTGTCAAAGATCAATAACGATAGGAGACAATCTCTAGGTCTTAGTCACTCCCCCAACTTATCTCCCTTAAGTCCATCTCCAGACTCACCATGGTTAGATATTCCATCACAGGCTGAGGGAAGTGTAATTTTAGATTCTGAGACATTCGAAAATGGCCCATCAAATATGAGCATCAGTTTAGCTCAGGATCAAGTTATAGCTACGACTAATGTTTCAGACTTACAGATAGTTGACCCTGAAGAAAATCACACTGTACAAGACAGTGAGCAGACAACCACAGAAGCTGATCCCCCTGTTCATGCCCCAGCTCCTCGAGCGATTAGAAAGTGTAGAAAAACCCAATTACTTTGCGGTGGAGTTTGTACAGGGAGGAAGAGGGCCGCGTCACCATTGAGAAGTAGGGAAAAAGGTAGGAGGAAAGTAGAAGATGACGAAAAATCAAATACGGATGAAGACCTTATATCCAGGATAGCAGACTTAATTGACACCAAATTTAGAGCCTTAATTAAACCGGTAGTGGCTAAACTGGATAAGTTATCCGCAGATGTGAAAAAGTTGGGAGTAGATCAAAAGAAGTTATTGGAAGAAGTGTCTAATATATCTGGTACAGTTAAAAACCTGGCCATGCCTGTAAAAGAGGTATTTGGCCTTCAGCCAGATGTAGGCACAATTCCTAACATCACAAGGTTAAATCATTTAGATCAGACCCCAATTACTGCATCTAACCAGTCACCGTCAAGGGAGATCCACCCTCCACAACCCCCAGAAATAACCCTACCAGGTGTAGAAGATGACACATTATACTTTGAGGACGCAGCCCCATTAGTGCTGGTTTTAGCAAATGCTCCCCCACTAGCACCGGATCAATCTGAATCACCCATGGCGCTAACAAGTAAAGCCCTGCATTGGCTATCGGGCAATATGCGGTTGGCCCCATGGATAAAGCAACAGCTAGCTAGAGATATTAAATCAGCTAGAAGGGCCACATGGATAGGACAAAATCCCAAAAAATTCAAAGGTGACTGCATAATTATAAATTTTGTAAACTCTGCAGTCTTACCAAATATCCTTCCAAACATTCTACCACCACAACGAAGGAGAGGTACCATCATCCCTCTTACTCTGGAATTTTTTGGTAAAAAACAACGGAGTATGACATACCCTAAGCCTAATCATACCTACATCAGGCCTATATGGCCAGAAAAAACAAACGGTTGGGGCTTTGATGCACCAGCAAACAACTGGGGTTATAGTAGGGACGGTTACGACCAACCATCACGACCATATCACACAGATCATCAATACTATAATATCCCCACATCCAATAGGTATGATATTTTCTCTGCGGAGGGTGGGCTGGATGGGGTAGAATGACTACCAGAAGACGTAGGCATAGTGAATGCTAATCAAGTTTTAGATTCAGAGGCTGGCAATATTACGGTGTTGGGTGCAGATATCACTCATCAAGGTATTTCTGCTCCATATACTGTATCATATTTAACTCTACCTTCTGTTGATACTATGGAGTACTCTGGGCCAGCTCAAGAATGTTATAGTACTGCTATCCCTTCTAACCCACTTGTAAGCGAGAACTTGAATAGAACACAATGTGGACGTCAAAAATGTATGGAGGGACTTTTATTGTTATCATGGAATATAGCTGGACTCTCTGATAAAATGCAAGATAAAGACTGGCTGCACTATGCCAAAAAATATCCCATAATATGTCTTCAAGAAACCTGGGTAGTAGGGAAAAACTTGTATATTGAAGGTTATCAGAGCTTCATAATCCCGGCAATTCCATCTGCAAGTGGAAGAGCTAAAGGGGGTATGGCCATCTTTGTTAGTTTGTCGCTCATATGTCACAAAATTGAACACAAATCTGGTAACAATAACATACAGATTTTGGAATTCAAAAGGGGTAAAACTAACTTTGTACTGATTAATTTTTACAATTCTGTGAACCAGTCTGGAGATTGTAATATAGAATTCTTACGTGATCTGCTAGGGGCAAATGATAGTTCTCTGCCACGTTCTAAAATTCTAGTAGGAGATTTTAATACACATTTATGTGGGAACCCTAGCGTGAGACCTGTTGAACAATTGGGTTGTAACAGTATGGAAGGAATACACTTTGAACACTCGCGGAGGGGTACAGGTCTAAACGAGTTAATGAATGAAAACAATCTATTCACGGCAATGTCGACAGTACCTGATCAAACTGTATTCCCAATCCCTACTTTTAAAGGCCATGCTACAGGTACATATATAGACCACATTCTCATCTCAGCTGACTTTGTTAATATTATTGAGGAATTTAAGATCCTCATGAGTATTTACAGCGACCACAACCCTTTATGCATTACTATGGGCATGAGTCTACTTGAAAAATGTAATCCTCGAGAGGATCGTGGCCTTTTAAAATGCATTAATGGCAAGCGTCGCCTAAAATGGTCAATGGTGGATTGCGATCAATTTTACACTTCTATTAATGCAGTATGTAATCAAGAACTAATGATATGTACATCTCCTGCATCAGCTCCGTTGCAAATCTTGACATCCTTCAAGGAGATAGCCAAGAAGGTGGAGTCAGTTTTAATGGTACCCAATAAGGGGAGAATAAATTCAAATTGCAATCCAAAATGGTTTGACAGTGATTGTTCAAAGGCTAGTCGTGAGCTTAAGAAAGCCCTAAAAACAAAACCAAGAGACCCATTGATCATCAGGGGCTTGCGGACTGAATATAAGAAATCACTGGCCGCCCACAAGCGAGCAGTTAAAAAAAGTGTATGGGAGTCACTTTTAGAACCGGAGACTCTAAAAAATAGCTCGAAGTTTTGGGAGATAATCAATAAACCAATATTTGATTGCCCTAGTATCCCAAACGTGGGCACAAACATTTCAGAGGATGAATGGATAGATCATTTTAGTTCTATTTTTATAAATAATGAAACACAGGCAGAACACAACGCAGGTAAAGGCAGTGAAATCTCACTTTGTTTCACAAACGACGAAATAATTAAAGGAATTAAAGGTCTGTCAAATAATAAGGCTCCAGGGCCCGATGGACTTCCGCCTGACCTTTTCAAATCACGTGAAGCACTATGGGCGCCGGTACTTACAGCAGTACTTAATGCTGCTGTGTTATGTGGATGCCCAAAATCATGGGGGGTATCTACAATAGTCCCTATATTCAAGAAAGGAGACCGTAGCAGCCCGGCCTGCTACAGACCGATATCGCTAATAAATTCCGTGGCAAAAGTGATAGGAGGAGTCATTTTAAATAGATTGATCAGTTGGTCAGAGGAAAATAACATAATATCTCCAATCCAGTATGGTTTTAGGCCTGGACACTCTACCATTTCGCAATGTCTGAATTTGTATCTTATTGTTGGGAAGTACACCAAGGCTAGAGGAGGAACGATCCACATGGCGTTCATGGATCTCTCTTCGGCTTTCGATTGTGTGAACCGAGGGAAGCTCTGGGGCGCCAGGGAAAAAATGGGCGTGGACAAAAACCTAGTAAACTTTCTAGAAGATATGCATTCAGATACTAAAGCGAATGTTAGATACACCCAGGACCTAAAAGTGACCAAAGATTTTGGAGTGTTTCGGGGCGTCCGGCAAGGATGCATTCTGGCCCCGTTCCTCTTCAATCTATACATTAATGATCTGGAAAAGACCCTTTTAAGCACCAACACAAACTATCCATACATTGGTCGAAAGGGTCTGCCGGTACTATTATATGCGGACGACGCAGTCCTTTTATCTAGAACGGCCAATGGACTCCAAATTTTATTAGATTCCTTTTACACTTTTATGAAGACAAGAGATTTAAGTATTAACAACACTAAATCTTACATAATGAAGGTCGGTCAAGGTTTTAAAAAACCAAATCGCCTAAATGTAACTGGAGTGGAAATACCTGTAACTCACACATTCTCCTATCTCGGGGTCCTCTTTGATAGTCAACTTAAATGGGGACCCGTGATTCAGAAAAAGAAGGGAGACGTTACAAGGGTAAACGCGGCTATATTGGATTTCTCAAAAAAGATGGGAAATAGCCCAGTTGCCGCTCTACTCCAGCTTTATAAGGCCAAAAGTGTAACCACAGCTTGTTATGGCAGTGAAATTTGGGGATACGTTCCCTCGGACGTACTCCAGATAGTTGAAAATAATTTCTTAAAACAGATTTTAAGGGTTCCCAGGGGTACAGCAAACTATTCTGTGCATGAAGAACTGGGGGTTCCGTACATTAGCGATAAAATTGCAGTGAATCCCATGTTATGCTGGATGAATAGCTGGTTAAATGACAGTATCCCCTTGACCAAGCTTATTTTAAGAGAAGCACTTACATGGGACAACAGGTTGGAGGTTCCTTGGCTTAAATATTTATCTAAATGTTTTACTGATTTAGGCCGCCCTGAACTCTTTTCACACCCGGAATCCATCACCAAAATGGATCTTACTATGGTCAAAAATGCTTTTATTGACTCTAGACAACAGGAAAGGGAATCATGTGAACTAAAAAAAGAAAGTGTACGCAATCACATACTAATTAAAAGCACTTTGCTTACGGAACCCTACCTGACATGGCAAATGTCGAGTTACGACCGTTTCCTGCTGACAAGGTTCAGGTTCAACCTGTTTCATCTTTTGTTGGCGGTACCTAGGGGTTCTCATCGAGGTCAAGTGTTGCCGGCTTGCGGCTGCGACGATAAGTCTCCGCAAGACCTGGCACACTTTTTGTTTTTTTGTCCTTTTTATGCTGTACCAAGGAAGCTATGCTTGAAACCCTGTTTGAAAAAATTGAACTTCCAACAATTTTGCCCTGCACAAAATTTTTTACAGCTGCTAAATTGTGATTACACTTTGTTTATATGTAGTTTTTTAAGAATGGCAATCAAATTCAGAAACAGTATGGAAGGATAATAATACTGATATATGAACTGTTATTTATAATTGTTGTCAAAGGAATACTATTTTTTTAAATGGTCTTCAATGTCTTGATATAGTGCAGTATTTTTAACTTTGTGACTTTTATCTGTAATTGAATACTCTTTTTTTAAGATCATGTGTTTCTCGTGATATTATCTGTAATGTAAACACTTTTATGGTTGTCAAATCGAACAACCGAATAAAGTTATTTGACTGACTGACTGACAGTACTAAGTCCAAGCTCCAAAGCATGGATGGAGAGAGGAAGCTAGAGCCCAACATGGGGCCATTGAACAATAGGAAGTAAGGATTAAATAAGAGTGGCATGGAAGCCAAGTAAATGGGCTGGCTATAATCCCTTCTAAAGATTTCTTTACAAGAGCTTACGCAAGCGCTGTGCAGGTGAAACCTAAAAATTAATTTGATGTTGTGTAAAGTAATCCGGTGTTAGTGTGACGCGCTCTAATGCATTTAGACCAAGTTTGTGGTATATAAAACGGCAAATACAAAAAATAAGACCCCGCTCAGATCTCTCTTCCCTGTCCCTCTCACTGAAAGTCAAACTGCCCACTAAATCTCAGTTGCATAGACCGTAGCACCTTCAGTCGCTCGCCCATCCACTTTTCTGAATTTCAAACAGCCCTTTGGAGGCTTCTACGTCCACAGATGCGATGACCTGCCTAATTCAACGATTTAAGTTGCAACGCCTGTGGCATTTTACATTCTACATCACTTGTTTTTTTACAACTATTTAGTTAACTTTTTGCATTTCACTTTGCACAGAGTGCCCGTATCGACGGCGCACTAAGCAGTCCCGAGCTCTGGAGCACAGAGTTTTATTTATTTATTTATTTTTGCTTTCTTGCACTTTGTGCCTTGTTTCATGTGCACTTTGTGCTAACACTAAACATTAGATTTTTGTGTGCACGGTAGTACTAAATTGGTGAGTAACTGAAAATCGGGGTCGGAATTCAAAGTCGGACATTGGGCAACTTGCTGGGGTTTTTTTTTAGGGACTCTATAAACTGGTCCATGGAGACTTACTGTTTTCCTTCCCCAGTCACTGCCAAACCACTCAAATGTGGCGCCAGTATTATGGGGCCACACCTGTCAAACTGCAGCTGCGAGCCAGGTTTTGGCCTGGCCCGGAAGCAGTGTCATCCCCTGCCAAGCCATCACTTTCAGGCCATGGTGGAAGTATGCAGGGGACTCTTGCCAGGGAGACATACTCATCTGAGCCCCCTGGAGCAGCAGCTGTGTGCTTTTCTTGACCCCCGTCAGGTCATCACCCTGCAGCTATAGTGGGCTGGGGAGGGGCGAGTAGGAAAAGTGGCCTCGCTAGGCGCCAGGTGCCACCTCAGTCCAGGCGCGCAACACCCATTGGGCTCACGCCCCCCCTCCCCCCGTCTTGTGTGTCTGCCCGGGCTGACACATCTTCGCGGGCTGGCGAGCATCTAATTGCAGCCGCACCCGAGTAGTTAACAGGTCTTTAAAAGACCATTAATTGTAAATGAGGCTTTTGTTGTGTGTTCACCTGTTCTTACAGCCACTGTGGTTGGAAGAATTACCCCCTCCCCCACGAAATATTTTTTAGACCCGAAATAGTTTTCAGCCCCCTGCGAAATTTGACTCTAGTTGCCCGCCTGCCTCAGTCCAAATTTCTTTTAGCCTTGGTGGAGGGGTGGGGGCTTGTTTGCATAGGCCTCACTGTGCAGCCACCTTTCCCAGAGGAAAAAATAAAGCTGCTGACGTTGCAACTGGTGAAGGTGGTTTGAGTTCTGGCAGCAGTTCAACACCCAGTGATTCTAGGCAAAACACTTAATTATCGTACCTAAAATAAAAATCAATTTGAGCTTTTGTAATGTGACTGGTGCTCATGTAAATTGCTCCAATACCTTTGGGCCCAGCGCACACTATATAAAACCCAAAAGATCCAGGAATGTGGGACACATGCTTATTTTTTTTTTTGAGAGAGCCTGGGCCTAATTGCGATCCCAATCCGACCCTGCATTTCACTGAAAAAGCAATTGGGAATTGGAGGGGAGACTAAAGCTTTTTTTTTGCTTCAATCAATTGAGTGTCCTGATTCAGTGATTCCTATTCAAGGACAGCTTTTGGGCAGTGGAACCAGTGCAGCCGCACTGGGCGCTGACCTGGAGGGGGGCTCTGACCTCAGGGTGGCGCTGTGCTTAACAATAACTTAAGATTTAAAAGCAGTAGAGTTCCTTATGCCTCCAGCTTTCAAGAAGCAATAAAAAATATCACAATAACTCGTGATTATTGTTCCTGCCATAGAGAGGGATCAGAGTTTTGTCTAGTGACAGTTCTGACTCGCCATAAAGTAGCGCAGAGGGTTAATATTCATGATGCAAAGAACAGATCTGTATTTTACGTGGATAGCGGAGAGGATTCTTTACCAGCGCTTTAAAACAAATGAAATGTATGAGAGAGAAAGGCTTTGGCGGGATGAGGAGCACTTTTGTCTGGTGGTAGTGAGGGAATTCAAGGAGGTGGTCCGGGAAAGGGGGGGTCAAATTAAAATAAGACCATCGCACTGGGAACCACCAGGGCTAAGGCCTGGGGGTCCACAAGGCCTACTCAGGAGGGTCCACAACAGTTTTACAAAATTAAATATTTAAATTAAAATGAACTAAGTATATAAAGAGCAAAATTGAAAATGTGAAAACATTTTCGATATTGAATTGTGAATTAAACCATTTGTATGGTGTATACTTGTTTTTGTGTATTGTTTTGAGGTTCAAATCATAAAAAAAATTGCTTTGATCGTGGCCCCCGGCTTCCACTCATGGCCTAGTGGGATTCGGGATTCCAGCATTGAACCACTGGGGATCCACAGAAGTCAAAAGGTTAAAACCGCTGATAATTCATCAGCAGGGGAGATGAGGAACAGATGAATTCCATTTTTTTATTAAAGCATAAGAAACTCCCGTTTGACCACCTTATTGAGATTTTGCAGCATCATAAATTGTTTTCATTTGACCACATCCCTCCCTCTGCATGTGTACCGTTAGTTACACTTCTGAGGCAGCTATGCCTTGCCTTGTCCTCTTCTCACTTCGGTCGCAACTGTGGCCAAATGTCTGCCTGTATTGAACACAAGACTTTCCCATCCAAGTTTTTTAATGAGCAAGGTCTCCGGGAGCTGAAGCATTCCAAGTCCTTCCAACCTTAGGGAGCACAACTATCTCAGTGATTCCGACAAGAATCTGCAGCAAATGGGGTGTTGGGAAAGTCAGAGCCCGGTCCACCAAAATGCCCTGTGAGGTCATACCAGTGGCAGAGTGGGTGCTTTTCAAATGCTAATTACCAATAGTTCAGCATGGTTTACACATTCTGCCTCACAGCCCCACCTGTCTTCTCAGCTGCCACGTCTTTTAATTCAAAACTGGAAAACATACTCTGGGAATCCAAATATAGGGGGTTCATGTTATGACAGAGGAAATGGTGTAGAGTCACAAGGGGCAGAGTCCGACAGTCAACCTATCTCTTAAATAAAGAAATGTGACACGAAGAAATTGGCAGGAAAAACAAATGTAAGTTAATCTGATCTGCTTCATTACAAATTGGATACAAAGAGGCCTTATCTTGAAATATCTTACAGGGTTAAGGACCCTGCACCATCAATCTTGTCAGGGGATGGTAATTACAGTAAGATAACTCTGGTAGTTCATGCACTTGATGGAGGGATCTTGTTTTCTGCAATCACAATTTTGACTCAAATTAGCATTGGTAATGTGCCTGCTGCAAAGCACACCGTGTGGCATGCAGCTTTGGGTAAGCTGGAACCCAGATCCTGCTCGGGGAATAGCTGCCGGAATCGGGATCCCCTCATTTCCTGCACGGTTTGATTTCAAATCTCAAAACACCTCTCGATATTGGTTGATTCAGCAGAACGCTGCTCAGAGCCTCTAGGGTTGGTAGATCCGCATTAATAAATATTTGTATAACCTATCCCTGCATACCAGCTGGGCACAGAAATCTTAAATATTTAGATTAAACGCTGACCTAACTCATGCCTTTTCTCCCATAGAGGTTCAAGCCCTCCCAGCTCAAGACACCACAAACAGCAGACAATGTTTACAAGTGCTACTGTCCTGTGTCAATCTGGTAAGTTTCTGCACATCAACCAACAGCTAGAAACGTGAAGACTGTGTGCTAACTCCTACCTTACTTCAAGAATAATAATAATAAATAATTAATTCCTTTATTCGGTTTTTAACAATGCAAAACCATAAAAGTTATCACAATGTACATACATGTTCATATATGAGGTAAAACAAATTATTAATTTTAAGACATAAATATGACCAGAGTCCTGTACGTTTCTTAAATAAGGAATAAATCGATAAATCTCAATCCGATTTTTTTTTTAAGATTATTCCTATGTCTCATAATGCACTTTAAAAAGTTGAGTACATGATAGCAAGTACGTTCAGAGTCCAACATCTGCAAGGCTAGCATGGCGGGGCGACACTGTCTGAAACCCCAGCATTTTAATAACGGAAATAGCCAGATCTTTCTGTGAGTGTGAAAGTATTTACAGAACAAAATTGTATGAATACATGACTGGGGGGACGTATCGTCACATGGGCAGAGGGCCAAATTTGCGTCCCAAGTGTTCTTTTCTGGAAAGGCCACTAGTCTGTGAAAAAGATTTAATCTGAACCTAGTCAGGAGCATCTTGTCATATGTGGTGAGTTCTAATGTCAGATAAAGCTGAATTTGCGGGATATGCTGTATCATGTTTGCATGGAGCACAGATTGTTTGGTCGATAGCAGAGTCAGCCTGAGAGACTCTAGATGGCTCATCGCTGTTTGTTTTAGGTCTTTCTTTGATATTTCAGTTAATTTTTCTGGGGTGGAATAGTACTTTTCTAGACCCAAGTCGGAAAAAAAGTGTCTGATATAGGTAAGCCATCCTATTTTGTGTGCACAATCCAGTGCCATGGTGTCCTGTAAAATGTCTTTAGTCAGAAATTTTTTATCCGACAGCCAGATGCGTCTCCAGAGTAACAATGGCTGGATCTTTATCAAGTCGTCTATATATGGGATTCCCAGTTCCATATGAGAAGCATAGATGGAAGAGCATTTTGGGGTGGATAAAAGGAATCTCATGAATGTGTTCTCTGCTATTTGCAGTGAGCCAGTAGCTGTGTGTCCCCATACCCCCACCCCATAAAGGGCGATAGCTTGGCATTTTGCAGCATAAATCTTTAGCAGTTCGGCTGGTGGTCTCTTTCCAAGACGCTGTGAAAAGTTCATCAGTGCTACAATCGCTCTTTTGAACAGATGTCTCCTGGCTTCAACAGCGGCCCTCCAGGTTAGGCTTTTATCAATCATAATGCCCAAATAAGGGTACTGCGAGGTCCTCTCAAATTTTTGGTCTTTTAGGTAAATGTTCTTTGTGACTTTTCGGCCTCCACCCGCTACCATGACAAATGTTTTTTTTACGTTTATATGTAGATCTAAGGCACCCATAAAATCAGCATACTTGGATAGGAATTTCTGTAGCTCGATGGGGGTGCGTGCTAAAATCACTGCGTCATCCGCATAGAGCCTCTAGGGTTGGTAGATCCGCATTAATAAATAGTTGTATAACCTATCCCTGCATACCAGCTGGGCACAGAAATCTTAAATATTTAGATTAAACGCTGACCTAACTCATGCCTTTTCTCCCATAGAGGTTCAAGCCCTCCCAGCTCAAGACACCACAAACAGCAGACAATGTTTACAAGTGCTACTGTCCTGTGTCAATCTGGTAAGTTTCTGCACATCAACCAACAGCTAGAAACGTGAAGACTGTGTGCTAACTCCTACCTTACTTCAAGAATAGGAGTCCCTTTCCTTTTCACAGTGAGCACCATATTGTTTGCCCCAACAAAGGCCCATATCTTGGCGGCAACAAGGTCTATTGATGGAGGGGGTAGCATTGCCCCTTCGGAGTCCCAGTCTAAGTACAGTGCAAGTTTCTGCCATTTAATTTAATCTTTTGTGGATGAGCTCTGCCCTTTGCCCACTTCTTCCAGCTTTTCCTTCCCGAATCAGCCCAAAATATATTGCCGTAGCATTACGTGCTCTTTATCAACTACATACTGTAGTTTAATGGGGCAGAAGTAAATATTTCACCTGCAAGTCTTAATCATTGCTTCTCTTAATCACTAGGTAGATGTTTGCACATCGAAGGTGTACTTGAGGAACATGAACTTCTAATATGTTTGGAGGGAGGTTGGGGCACAAGCTTCAACACCGCTGTTCTCGAAATGGCCCAGGGAATAGTGTCGCTTGAACCCCTTGAAAGTCTGTGGAATTCATCCAATTGTGCGGACGTATTGCGACAGCCATACTCCTAAACCAGGCAATTGTGTACACACAAGAAAAGCTCATTTCAGGATTTCTTATGACTTTTCACTTACTTGTTCAGAAAATATTTTATTTGCTTATTCATGCGCTTTTGAAGGTAGAAGAATACGAGTTTTGCCAGGTTACATAGCCTATGGCTATAGTAGCTCAAACAACAGGACGCATTACCTATCTGCATGTAGAGGCAAGCTGCCAGACCAAAAAAACGTAGCCACTCAAACGTTTTTTGTCCAGAGGAGCTGTACGAAAGGCATTGGGTTCTGTCTTGAGGACATCTGAATCATCAGACTCTCCAGTGCCAGGTGGGAGGACAAAAGTGAAAGTCTGAGCTAACTTATGGTGTTTGGTGATCTGCCCATGGACTCCTAGGCCCAAAGCAGACTTATTCTGTGAAACCAATAGAGTCTGAGGGAAGCGTTAAATGGCTGCAATGGCTCTGCAGAAACCATGGTGGGTTGCAAAATTTGTCAGAATTTTAAACTTCACTTAAGCAGAAAGCAAAACCAGTACAAAGGCCTCTGACAACCTCTGAACAGTCGTGACAAAAAAAACATCCCAAGAGTCAGACCAAAGGGGGGTGGGGTGTTGTAAGTAAAACAACATAGCCTAGGGATCAGCGTCTATGCCTAAAATACCGCCACCTGTCCAACCAGAAATTCCTTGGGCCTGGTCAAGGTGCTCACAAAACGGTTCTTCCTTGAAATTAGCCCTTTCTCTTTTACCACACTATTGATATGTTCTCCTATTACATTTCTGGCACAAGAGAAGACTTCTTGGGTGGTGCCACCATAGATTACAGGGTTGGCAAGGAGGAAGGCCCCAAACGAACAACAAACACGGTCTTATTCAGTTTTGACTTTGGTATTGGAGTAAAGGCTTGTGAAGGCACAGATTTAGGAGGGCTCAGAAAAGCTGGAATCATCCAGGCGGTTCCAAGATCGTTCAGAACAGATACAGCCTGGTTAGGATGAAGGCCTCGACCTGCAAGGAGACAGCTGAACGGCCGAAGAACTCCAGTCGCGTCTTTTTCTATCTATGCTAGGTATTAGTCAGACAGCTAGACTCTGAGGCACACCAAAACCTCTTCCTCAAGGATGAGGAAGCCTTCTACTTCCGAGGTCACCTATCATTTGTGGGAAGAGCACCAAGAAAAACGTTCAATGGAGGGTCACTTAAATTTGGAGGGGAAAGAGACCATTTGGTGGTCTCACTTTGGGCCTTCGCAAAAAAAAAAAAAACCTTGATGTACTTCGGATGCATAGAGGCACAAGTGTCATCGTACCTCAGACACTGTACACAGTTGTTGGGAACAATCCAAAAGAGACCTCTTGCAGCACAATCTGCAATATGACTGACTTAGCTGCTGTCAAAAGCTGAGAATTTTGCCAGTGAGACACCAAAAGCGCTTTGGGCCGCATGGGCAACAGGAACAGACATTCCACTGTTGGTTGGAGCCTAAAGTACTCCACCTAGCTCCAGCTGGTAACACAAGAGTCAATGCTAGGAGAAAAGAAAACGTTTTCTGGACCAGTCGAAAGCCTGTAAAAACAAGTTACTTACCTTTTGTAATTATGTATCTGGTAGAGGCACAAGTTACTACTTGTGTAACGATATATCTGTAAGAGACATTAGTTAGTGATAGATTCCTTACCTTCGAATATTCCCAGGCATCAGACTGTATCCGGAAAGTTATCAGCAGTACTGCTGCATGTCGGAAGGTGGAGTCATGCGGCTCCGCGTCTGTCGGTGGCGTTGTAGGCTCCGAGATGACATCACAGAGACTACTTAGGCATCACCCATGCACGCTGACGTCAGTTCTGTACATGACTTTCAGCGCCAGGAACGCAGAGGCATGCAAAAAACAGACCACTGGTGCCATAAAAGTAGGGCCCTGATAGGGATGACCTTTACCCTAAAAATCAGTTTGCAGAACGGGGAGGATGGGTGAGGCGGTAAGGAATCTGTCACTAACTAATGTCTCTTACAAATATATCGTTACACAAGTAGTAACTCTGAAAGAGACACGTTAGTGATAGATTCCTTACCTTAGAGTGGTGGAGTGGTGTGGCTCACTGGTTAGAGGCGGCAGACCCGTAAGCAGAGAGCAGCCCGGGACCATGGTTCAATTCCCGACGCGGCATGGTCGTGGACCAGGGTCAAAACGGACTCGATAATTCTCGCCTCAGTGCCTACTCCAACCAGGGAACACACTCGGCAACTCTGGGCACTAAGCTTGCCTCATCTCTACAACGGCCCCCACAGACGCCGGGGATGCCTGGTTTCACCTTGGAGATACCAAGAAAGGGACCATCTCACAGGGAAAACCAGGACGAGTTCCCCAGCGGTCTTCAGCGCCAGGATACTCCATTGATATTTACAAAAAGGGGTGGTGAGGGACAGAGTCTCTGAATTAAACAGAATACTCTCACCCAGTCAAGAGATCAGGGCTAGATCCAACACCGTTTTTTAGCTCACTGCACTATCCCAGTTTCAGAACCTGGCTGTATGCAAATTAGTCTGTTCCTGTCCCAGTGCATGATGGGAACAGGGCAAACCAAACTACAAAAGCCAATTCTTACACTGGGAAGGAAACAAGCTACCGGGGACCGGTTTCTGGCATTTCAGCCGTCTTCGGCCCGGCTTGCTTGAATCCTGATGGTGCAATGAGCAAGGGACTCACATCTGAGTATACCCTTCCACGCTTAGGGTGGACAAAAATATTTACAAAAAGGGGTGGTGAGGGACAGAGTCTCTGAATTAAACAGAATACTCTCACCCAGTCAAGAGATCAGGGCTAGATCCAACACCGTTTTTTAGCTCACTGCACTATCCCAGTTTCAGAACCTGGCTGTATGCAAATTAGTCTGTTCCTGTCCCAGTGCATGATGGGAACAGGGCAAACCAAACTACAAAAGCCAATTCTTACACTGGGAAGGAAACAAGCTACCGGGGACCGGTTTCTGGCATTTCAGCCGTCTTCGGCCCGGCTTGCTTGAATCCTGATGGTGCAATGAGCAAGGGACTCACATCTGAGTATACCCTTCCACGCTTAGGGTGGACAAAAATATTTACAAAAAGGGGTGGTGAGGGACAGAGTCTCTGAATTAAACAGAATACTCTCACCCAGTCAAGAGATCAGGGCTAGATCCAACACCGTTTTTTAGCTCACTGCACTATCCCAGTTTCAGAACCTGGCTGTATGCAAATTAGTCTGTTCCTGTCCCAGTGCATGATGGGAACAGGGCAAACCAAACTACAAAAGCCAATTCTTACACTGGGAAGGAAACAAGCTACCGGGGACCGGTTTCTGGCATTTCAGCCGTCTTCGGCCCGGCTTGCTTGAATCCTGATGGTGCAATGAGCAAGGGACTCACATCTGAGTATACCCTTCCACGCTTAGGGTGGACAAAAATATTTACAAAAAGGGGTGGTGAGGGACAGAGTCTCTGAATTAAACAGAATACTCTCACCCAGTCAAGAGATCAGGGCTAGATCCAACACCGTTTTTTAGCTCACTGCACTATCCCAGTTTCAGAACCTGGCTGTATGCAAATTAGTCTGTTCCTGTCCCAGTGCATGATGGGAACAGGGCAAACCAAACTACAAAAGCCAATTCTTACACTGGGAAGGAAACAAGCTACCGGGGACCGGTTTCTGGCATTTCAGCCGTCTTCGGCCCGGCTTGCTTGAATCCTGATGGTGCAATGAGCAAGGGACTCACATCTGAGTATACCCTTCCACGCTTAGGGTGGACAAAAATATTTACAAAAAGGGGTGGTGAGGGACAGAGTCTCTGAATTAAACAGAATACTCTCACCCAGTCAAGAGATCAGGGCTAGATCCAACACCGTTTTTTAGCTCACTGCACTATCCCAGTTTCAGAACCTGGCTGTATGCAAATTAGTCTGTTCCTGTCCCAGTGCATGATGGGAACAGGGCAAACCAAACTACAAAAGCCAATTCTTACACTGGGAAGGAAACAAGCTACCGGGGACCGGTTTCTGGCATTTCAGCCGTCTTCGGCCCGGCTTGCTTGAATCCTGATGGTGCAATGAGCAAGGGACTCACATCTGAGTATACCCTTCCACGCTTAGGGTGGACAAAAATATTTACAAAAAGGGGTGGTGAGGGACAGAGTCTCTGAATTAAACAGAATACTCTCACCCAGTCAAGAGATCAGGGCTAAATCCAACACCGTTTTTTAGCTCACTGCACTATCCCAGTTTCAGAACCTGGCTGTATGCAAATTAGTCTGTTCCTGTCCCAGTGCATGATGGGAACAGGGCAAACCAAACTACAAAAGCCAATTCTTACACTGGGAAGGAAACAAGCTACCGGGGACCGGTTTCTGGCATTTCAGCCGTCTTCGGCCCGGCTTGCTTGAATCCTGATGGTGCAATGAGCAAGGGACTCACATCTGAGTATACCCTTCCACGCTTAGGGTGGACAAAAATATTTACAAAAAGGGGTGGTGAGGGACAGAGTCTCTGAATTAAACAGAATACTCTCACCCAGTCAAGAGATCAGGGCTAGATCCAACACCGTTTTTTAGCTCACTGCACTATCCCAGTTTCAGAACCTGGCTGTATGCAAATTAGTCTGTTCCTGTCCCAGTGCATGATGGGAACAGGGCAAACCAATTGAGTCGCAGTGCGCTTTACAAGTACACCCACATTTACATTTAGAATAGATACCCCCAGCAATACCAATCCCGGTGGTGGGTCTGCGAACAAAGATCACACCAGAAAGTCACAGAGAACAGAACAGCCAAAGAAGCAGTCTCTCCAGACTGGACTGTCAAGGCAATAATGTTTGGTAAACGTGTGCAGCGAGGCCCACGTAGCTACTTGACAGATGTCCTACAAGGGGATGCTGCATCACAAGGCATTAGTTGCTGCTGTTGCCCTGGTAGAATGGGCACACAGCCCCACAGGAAGCTTCTTCTTAGCCAATGAGTAACAGGCTTTGATGCACAGAACGACCCACCAAGAGTTGGTCCGTTTGTGCACGGCCCAAACTTTTGTTTGGCGACCACGTAGCCAACAAAAAGTTGGTCATCCACCCGGAACTGTTGTGTGCGTTTTAGATTGAACGAGAGCACACATTTTGGGTCCAGACGGTGGAGCCTCTCTTCTTCTTTTGAAGGATGCAGAGGCGGAAAGAAGGTGGGCAAAGTGAAGATCTGCCCAATGTGGAAGGGCGTGACAACCTTTGGCAAAAAAGAAGGACGACTCCTTAAAACCAACTTGTCCGGATGAACAGAGAGAAAAGCAGGTTTAGAAGAAAGAGCCTGGAGCTCACTTACTCTTCTGGTAGAGGTGATAGCTACCAGGAAAGCAGTCTTTAGAGTGAGAAGACATGAGGGACAGTCATGAAGTGGCTCAAAAGGAGCACACCTCAGAATGATCAAGATAAGATACAAGTCCCATTGAGGCATTATGAAAGGCAGGGGAGGAAACGTGGGAGTAATGCCCTTCAGTAAGTGATTAACAACCGCAGACTTAAAAAGAGAAGGCTGATCTGGAAGCCGTAGAAAGGCAGAAATGGCCAAGAGATAGCCCTTGATAGTGCCCAGAGCAGAGCCCTGCTCGGCCAAAGAGAGAAGGAACAAAAGGACTTCGGAAAGAGGGGCAGAAAGGGGGTCCACAACATTTGCTGTGCACCATGCCACAAATTTGTTCCACCTGGAGGCATATACCGTCTTAGTGGAGGGACACCTGGCTGCCAGAATGACAACACAGACTTCGGGAGCAAGGTCGAAAGCTGTCAATTGTCGCCACTCAATCTCCACGCATGGAGGTGGAGGACCGTCCACTGGTGGTGCGACAGAACATTCTCCCGAAGAGGCAGTCAGATCAGGGGATGAATCACCATGCTGAGTAGCTCAGGATACCAGTATATTAGTGTCCATTCCTGAGCCACAAGGATGACTTGGGCCCAGCCGTGCCGAATCTTCTTCAGCACGCTGAACAGAAGTGGTATAGGAGTACAACAGACCACAGCTTAACTTGTGACGAACAGTGTCAGCGAGTGCCACTTTGGAAATGCCAACGCGCAGAACTGATGACATTGCGCGTTCTCTTCGGTGGTGAATAGATCTAACCAAGGCTCTCCCCACAGCAGAAAGAGACCTTGCGCCACATCAGAGTTCAGACGCCATTCGTGATCCATCATGCACCAGCGGCTGAGTTCGTCCGCCCTGACATTCAGAGAACCTGCCAGGTGTTGAACCACCAAGGTAATGCCTTGATGTTCAAGCCATGTCCAGAGGCAGAGAGACTCCTGACAGAGTCCACGACCCCATCCCGCCCTGTTTGTTGCAGTACCACATGGCGGTGGTGTTGTCCATGAACACCTGCACTACACTTCCCTGGACAGAGGGAAGGAATGCCTTTGGTGCAAGTCGGTTTGCCTGAAGCTCCAAAAGGTTGATTTGGAGCCAAGACTCCGCTGGAGACCAGAGGCCTCCGATCCCCGCCTCTCCCATGTGGCCGCCCCATCCGAAGAGGGACGTATCCGTCTCTACTGTGTGCTCCTGTTGGGGAAGGGAGAGGGATCTGCCATTGACCCAATCGCAATTCGTGAGCAACCACTACAATTGTTTTGCAGTGCCCTCCGAGATCTGGACGCGATTGGACAGGTTGCCCTGATGCTGTGCCCACTGGAACTTGAGGTCCCACTGCAGAGCCCACATGCGCCATCTGGCTTTTTGCACTAGCAGGATGCATGAGACCCAGGAACCAGAGGGTCATCCTGACTGAAACCCAGGATAGAGGCTGAAAGATTTGAATCATAGCCTGAATATCCTGGACTCGCTGCTCGGGAGGATAAACCCAAAACTGCGTCCAATCCAGAACCGCTCCGATGAAGGGGAGCTTCGAGAGGGACTCAGGTGAGACTTCGGCACGTTGGAGAACCCCAGCAAATGCATGAGATCGGCCTTAGTCCGGAGGTGGGAGACGACTGCCTGGGGCGAGCCCGCCTTCAACAACCAGTCATCGAGATGGGGGAAGACTAGAACCCCTGATCTGCGCAGATGAGCTGTGACCACCGCCATCACTTTCGTGAACACCAGAGGAGCACTGGTAAGGCCTCTGGGGTGCACGGCAAACTGATATTGCTCTTGGCCTACCGTGAACCGCAGGTAACACCGGTGGGCCGGTAGGACTGGGATATGAAAATATGCGTCCTGCAAGTCCAACGCTACCGTCCAGTCTACAGGGTTGGGGCAGCCAAGACCTGAGCTTATCTTATCTTAGGTGTCATTTGTAGAGCGCACTGACGCCGAAGCTTCCTGGCGCTAGAGTCAACATCTTGAACTTCTCCTTCCGGAGAAAGCGGTTGACGTTCCAGAGGTCCAAGATGGGATGCAGGCCCCCTTTGTCCTTCTTGGAGACCAAAAAGTAGTTGGAACAACCACCACATCCTACCTCTGGCCCAGGAATGCGCTCAATGGCCCCCTTGGCCAAGAGGGCAGTGACTTCCTGCTGGAGAAGCTCAAAATGATCCCCCAACATGCGGTGGAACTGAGGTGGAATGGCTGGAGGGGCAGACTCTAAGGCAGAGGTCTTCAAACTTTTGGATGCAGAGACCCCCCTGTCAACATTTTGAGGCGTGAGGATCCCCTCCAGACAAAAATTTCTAAACCTGTAGGCAGGGCTTCTGGAATTGAGGAATGGTACATATTCTTTGTAGCAGGCACATTAACCCTCTGCACTGTGTGGGTGACAAGAGTCCCCATGTGATGCGCGGTAAGCGATGCAACAGTGTGAGGGTAGAGGAGCGACTTCAGGGGAGTGAGGTGGCCGTATGAATTTGGGTGCGAATGCAAGTTCAGAATGGGACAAATGAATGTATGATTACGGACAGACTTGTTTGAGTGAGTTGCATATTGAACAGTGAAGGGGACAGGTGAGTGAAGTGTCACATGAGTGCATGGCACTGACTCTCTACTTGGGGATGTACAGCTTTGGTATCCTCTCTCAAGGGAGGACTCTGCGGTTAGAATTATCCAGTAGAAGACCCAGTTCCTTACAACATGATTGCTCTTTCCGTAGGATACTCTGCAGATTATTCACCTCCTCCCACCTCCCCGTTCTGTGGAATGGCCTCTTTTTAACATCTGAAAAGGTCCCATTTTGGAGATCAGCCCACACCATTGTTCATTCTCCGCATAAGGGGGCGAGGAAAGGGAAATAAGAGACTGGCATCAACTCACAGCAGTGGAATTGATGTTAAGAAAACCTTCCGGATGCAGTCTGGCACCCTGAGAGTATTCCAAGGTGAAGACTCTGCATTACTGAAGGTAAGTAACTTGTGCCTTCCAACTGCGAATGGCATGTAACGCATCTTTCATTGACTTCATGCAGCCCTTTCCTCATATAATTTCCTATCTTCCATTCTTTTTAAAATGAACACATTTGAATTCCCTACTCTCTTCTTATTCGGCCTTCTCTCCCCTACTGTAAACTACCCCAGATTATTCATTTTTTCTAGCCTTTCTTCTTTCTCAATTAAGTTAACCCCCATCTCTTTATCCCTTACCTTCTGACTTCCTAGTAATCATTTGTTGAATAGTCACTGGGTCTTTATAATCTTCTATAAGTAACATTTGGTTAATAGGATTTTCTCTTTGCCACAACGCAGGATATTCAGCTCTTCTGTTCTGTGCACATTATAAAAATGCTGAATAAAGTGTATACACCTATTACCTTTGTCAAAGGATATTGGACATGCATGCAGCGCCTTTGAGCAGGTAAAACCAGGAATGAGAAGATATTAAATCAGCGTAAGCACTGTAAGCGGTGCAGTAAATACCAGCTAATTTCCTACATCTGACGGGACAGCCTATGCAAATGGTCTTTAAAGACCTGTGAAAAACTCGGGCGTGCCGGAGCAAAGACTCCAGTCACTGCCCAGCTGAGGCCCCAGTAGCGCGAGCTGCACTGCAGCAGCCCAGGCTGACACACAGGCCGGGGGAAGAGGGGGGCTGAAGCCCTTGGCAGAAGTGTGACTAGGAGCGCGATTCCCTTTGCATCGCTCCACAGCCCCCTTGGGATCGCGCCCCACAGTTTGAAGACCCCTGCTCTAAGTGGAGGAAGTATCACCTTCGGATGATTTGCAGCTCCCACCTGTCTGAAGTAATGCAATGTCAGTGTGGAAGGGAATGCCTAATCCTGCCGCCCACCGGCGTGGGGTGTGCCCCAAAGCTCGGACTAGGAAGGCTGAGGCGGATCCTGCGGAGGTGGACTGACCCGCCACGGTGGGAACCATGCCCCCGCAGGCTTCTGACTGCACTAACGTGTCGGGCGCCCCTTCCGTGACCACAAAAGGAACAAAAAGCAGACACGGCCGGGCACGTGGTCGAGAGACCTAAGGACTTGGCCGTAGCCCGGGAGTCCTTAAAACACTCCAGTGCATCTTTCTGATCACCAAACAGGCGAGTACAATCAAAGGACATGTCCATAAGACAACTTCGTACATCCCCTGAAAAACCAATGGACCGCCACTGTTGTGGAAATCGCCCTACCCAGTGAGTCCGTGGTGTCCAGTCCACACCTGATGGCGAACCTTGCTGTATCTTTCTCCTCTACAACAGTTTGGGAAAGCCCTGTCCGAACCTTCTCCGGACACTGTGGCAGCACCTGCGCTATCATGTCCCACACAGCATGGGAATAGCAGCCCAGGAGGCATGCAGAGTTCACCGACCGCAACCCTAAGCTGGCAGATGAACAGTTTCTTGCTGAACTGTTCCAGCGTCTTGGATTCCTTATCTAGCGGAGAGGTAGGGAATGTGCTTTGGGAAGTGGAGGCTTGGATGACCAGGCTCTCCGAGGTGGGGTGGGTTGTCAAAAACAGCAGCGTCTCCCGGGGCAGAGCGATGACGCCTGGCTATGTTTTTATCCAGGGGAACCCCCGTGGCTAGTCTAGACCAGGTGCCCATCAATACATCAGTTAACGCCTCACAGAACTGTAGCAGGGGCTCCATAGAGCTTGCCGCCAGCTGAAGTACTTCAGTGAGGAGATTTAGTTTTGAGGGTCACCGTAGGCAGGTCGAGGTCAAGGGCCTCAGCTGCTTCACGGAGCACCACAGTATATGTGGCGCCCTCCTCCATGCGCCGGCACCCGTGGAGGTGTAAACCAGCAGACCCCATAATACGAAGAGTCGTCATCAGATTGAAGAGTTTATAGCTATGCCAGATTGACAAGAAAGGACACGACTTTTCTACCAGACGAAAGGAAATAAAAGAAATGTACGGATCCCCCCAAATGACGATGTAAAATAGAAGTCTTAAACAAGAAGGGCAAACAGAGGACGATAGATTCATTGCTCAAAAGATTTGTTTTCCGGCACTTGAACTAAGGTCAGCATGTGGATGCATACCTGAGAAGAATATGTACTGAATTCTTTCTGACCTTCACTCCGTTTAACCAATTATGTGCACATCTACAGACAACAGGGGGTACTAAAAGAAAGAATACCAGTTTTTTATATATTCAGATAATAAGCTACAGAAATTAAAGATTACTAAATTGTCTTTGGGAAAATCAGACCAAACGCTTCATCAGAATAATTTGAAGTTTATGTTGTACACCAGTTTATATGTAATATACGAATGACGGTCACCTGATGAAGGCCCTTTGGCCGAAACGCGTTGTGTTCCATTCTACCGCATTGCCTTCTTCCAAATCTTCCACCGACTGAATATATCGTATAGCACGTTTTTGCACTTTTGTTGATATTGCCTTGTTTTTGTCAAAATGTGTACTATATGTCATTGAATGTTAACTTATATGAATTACATATGTTTTTTATAAATCAAGTGAGATAAAAATGATAAAGAATTCCCCAAAAAAAGACAAAAAACAAACAAATAGAAATAAAATAATCAAATAATTTTGATACATTACTGTCTCAGCGAATTATTATCCTTCACTACACAGTATATGAAATATGGTCGGTATAAGGGCGGTATAATTTTCATTAGTTTGCTATATATTTTCTCTTTTTTTCTTAAATGCGCCCTCCTCCATATTCACAGCAGGAGGAGAAAGAAAACCAGGGTCAGAGGAGAGGTCAAGGCCACCTGCATTCTCCAACTCTTCTGTCCAATCCTGTTCCGACCCGCACTGCCATGCAAGAGGGTCCTTAGACCCTTCCCAGTCGTCCCCTTCCTCCACTGCCTGTGGAACAGGCTGCGGTGGTGGTGCGCGGGTCTGGCCCTTTGTCCCAACTAGGGTTCCAACCAGGAACAAAATTGTCCGGGAACCAGGGCAAGGGGGGTGGTGGAACGAACTGAACCCACTGAGGCGCCGGAGGTCCTTGCAGTGCTGCAGCAGGCGGCAACTGAGCCAGCAGCAAGGGAGGGCCCTCAGGGAGGGCCCTCAGCTGGGGCAGAGGGGCCCGAAGGCGTGCCACCGGGAGCCCAAGGCCTGAAAATTCAGTCCATGGCAGCAAGAAAATCTTGCACCTGGGCAGGAGTCGCAGACTGACCCGGATAAGGTTGTTAGGCTGCAGGACTCACAGGCTCCAAAGGAGCCACGGGCTGGGACCCCGGCCCCCTCGTCCGCATTCGAAGACCGACGGGGGGACGTTGGAGAGCGGAATCACTTCTTAGACTTCTTCCTAGGACGTCTCTTACCCGATTCAGAGTGTGAAGATTTCGATCCAGAGGAGCGATGGTGATGGCTCCGCGAGCGGGCCCTCGATCGACCCCTGGACCTCGGACAGCGCGGAGATGTCTGCCGGGCTTCCAGCAGCTTGTGGGACTGCTCCCGCAAGGCCTTCGGAGCCATGGCCAGACAGTCAGAACATGACCGGGAGTCATGGTCGCGCCCCAGACAATAGAGACAGATGCCATGGGGGGTCAGCCACATACGTCGTACGGCGACATGGCCTGCAGAATTTAAACCCAGGCATCCCTACGTGGCACCAGGAGTCAAAGACTCAAAAATGGAAGACAAAGAGTCTCAAAAGTTTAGTCAAAAAATGACCAGGGTACGTGCTTTAAACAGATCTGCGCTTGCTAGCGCAGAAAAAGAAATAACTGACGTCAGCACGCTTGGGTGGCGCCTAAGTAGTCTCTGTGACGTCATCTCGGCACCTACGACGCCAGCGACGGACACGAAGCCGCACAACGCCACCTTTCGACGCGCAGGGGTACGGACGACGAGGTGCTGTTTGTTGGCCCTGCATCTGTTGTTGGCGTCAGTATGATATTACAGGAGCTACATAGACGCTGACGTCAGCTCGTAGCACTGTATTCCACACCAGAAGCGCAGGGCCATGAAAGACACTGACCACTAATGCGTCAAAACTAGGGCCCTGTAAGGGAGTTGCTATCTTGAGATAACAGTTCGCAGAGCAGGGAGGATGGGTGGGGCAAAAATGAATCTACAACATATGGCTTTACTAGATACAACGTAACCGAAGGCAAGCAACTCGTTCATCTGTTAGTTGTAGATTCCTTACATTAGAATAGATACCATAGCAATACCATCCGGGACGAGGATCTACGAACCAAGATCATACCAGAAAGTCATGGAGGACCAAACAGGCATAGTATCCATCCCTCCGGACTTGGCTGTCCAGGTTGTAGTGTGAAATATGGTCAGTTATTGAACAGCCCGACCTTTCTTGAAACCCACAAAGCTAAGAAAGGGTTGATCATCCACCTGGAAGTCTTTTATGCAATTAAGATTTAAAGGCAATGTGCATTTTACGTCCAGATGGTGGTGTCTCGCCTCCTCGAAGGGATGCAGGGTGGGTAAAGGGTGGGCAAAGCGAAAGATTGTCCAACATGAAAAGGGATGACGACCTTCGGAAGGAATGAAGGTTTTGTCCGAAGCACCATTTTATATGGGGGGGTACATATAGGAAAGGGGGCTTAGAAAGCAAAGCCTGCAGCTCCCTCACCCTGCCAGCAGAGAAGATGGCAACAAGGAAGGCAGTTTTGAAAGTCTGCAATCTGAGGGGACATTTATGAAGAGGCTTGAAGGGAGCACACATAAGAAGTGTGAACAAGATTAAAATCCCATTGGGGAATTACGAAAGGACATGGAGGGAAGAGATGAGTAAGGCCCTTAAAGGATCTGTTAAGAATAGGAGACTCGAATAAAGAAGGCTAATCTGGCAGCCAAAGAAAAGTAGAAATGGCTGCAAGAGATCCTTTAAGAGTGCCAAAGCAGATCCCTGCTGGGCCAAAAAAAAAATGTACAAAAGGACCTCGGAAAGAGGTTCAGAAAGGGGATCAACAGCCTTTGCTGTGCACCATGCCACAAATTTGTTCAATCTACAGACGTATACCATTTTAGTGGACGGACACCTGGTTGCCAAGATAACATCACAGATTTAGGGCAGAAGGTTGAACGCCGTCATCTGCCGCTGCTCAAGCTCACTCAAGGAGGCGGAGACTGGACAGGCTCGGATGAAAAACCCTACCCTGCTGCTGAAACAGAAGATCCTCCCAAAGGGGCATTCTTATCGGATTATCGATAGCTATGCTCGGAAGGTTGGGGTATCAGACTCTTTGTGCCCAATCCGGAGAAACAGGAATGACTTGAGCCCAGTCATGCTTGATCTTCTTGAGCACACTGGGCAGAAGTGGTACAGCTAGAAGGACGTACAGGAGGCCGAAGCTCCACTCACTGCAAAAAGTCACAGAGCGAGCGTCACCTGGGAAACTACAACGCACAATACTGCTGACATTGCGTATTCTCTTCAGAGTCAAACAGATCTAACAGCTGAAAGAGACCTTGCACAACCTCCGGATAGAGACGCCAATCATGATTGACTAGGCACAGACAGCTGAGTTTGTCCGTCCTGGAGTTCAGGTAACCACCAGTGTTATGTCCTGATTTTGCAGCCATGTTCAGAGGCGGAGATCTTCTTGACAAAAAGGGTCCATGACTCCACCTCGTCCTGTTTGCTGCAAAACATGCCAAACTGGCTGCAAAACATGCCAGTGGAGTGGTCAATGAACAACTGCACCACTCTCTCCCCCCCCTCCCCCCCCCCCCCCGAATATCCCAGACTCCCCTGCTTAGGAGGATAGGCCCAAAACTGCACCATGTCCAGAATACCGTGATAAAAGGTAGCTTCTGAGAGGGAATCGGGTGTGACTTCTGGAAGTTTACCATGAACCCCAGCGAATGCAGGAGGTCTGCCGTAGTCTAGTGGTGGGAGAAGATAGCCTGGGGCGAGCCTGCCTTCAACAGCCAGGTGTAGAGATACGAGAAGACTGGGACCCCTGATCTGCGAAGATTAGCTGCAAACACCGCCATCACATTTGTTAACATCTGAGGGGCACTGGTAAGGACAAAAAGGGAGCACAGTGAACCAAAAACGCTCGTGGCCCAGGGCAAACCAAAAAACGCTCGTGGCCCAGGGCAAACCAAAAAAACGCTCGTGGCCAAAGCTAGTGGCCCAGCGCGAACCAAAAAAAGCTAGTGGCCCAGCGCGAACCAAAAAAAGCTAGTGGCCCAGCGCGAACCAAAAAAAGCTAGTGGCCCAGCGCGAACCAAAAAAAGCTAGTGGCCCAGCGCGAACCAAAAAAAGCTAGTGGCCCAGCGCGAATCAAAAAACGCTAGTGGCTCAGCGCAAACCGAAGGGAACGTCTGTGGGGTGGCAGGATGGGGCTATGGAAATAACCTTCCTACAAGTCCAACACCACCATCCAGTCTCCTGGGTCGATCGCAGACAGAACTTGAGCTAGTGTGAACATTTGGAACATCCCCTTCCTGAGGTAGAAGTTGAGGGCCCGGAGGTCTGGGATAGGACGCAGGCCTTTGTTCTTCTTGAGTACCAGAAAGTAGTGGGATTAGCAACCACAACCTACTTCTGGCACAGGGACGCCCTCTGTAGCTCACTTGGCAAGAGAGCCGATACTTCCTGGAAGAGAAGTGCCAAATGATCGTCCGACATGCGATCGGGAGAAAGTGGCATGGAGGGATGGGTAGTTTCAAAGAGGAGGGAGCAGCTCCTTCGGACTGTTTGCAGAACCCACCTGTACTAAGTGATTAAGTCTGCCTCAGACTGGCTGGTGATGGGCCTGGAACGTCACACTAGGAAGGTTTGGCGGCGGGTGGAGGCAGGAGGGGGGCGGCACGCGAGGGGATGAACTGTCACGCTCGCTGGCTTCCTGACCACAGGGACGCTGGGTCCCACATCAGTGTCCACGCAGAAGGTGGACAGCTTGCGAGATTTAGTGGCTAGGCTGGACAGGACATGGTTGGGCACCCCTTACGTAGGGACGAAAGGCAGACTGAGGTTGAGCGGTAGCCGTGAGGCCCAAGAATCTGTCCGTAGCTCGAGAATCCTTGAAGCGCTCAAGCGCAGAGTCTGCCTAGTCACCGAAAAAGCGAGTGCCATCAAATAAGACTTGACATCCCAGGAGAAGCCAGAAGTCCTCAACAGTACGTGTCGTCTAACAGCTCCCGACATGGCAATCGTTCTGCCCAGTGAGACAGTGGTATCCAGTCCGCATGTAATGGCAAATTTGGCTGCATCCCTCCTGCATGCAACTGCCTGAGAGAGCACAGCCCGGGCCAGCTCTGGGCACTGAGGTAGCACCGGCGTGACTGTATCTCAGATATTATAGGAGTATCGGCTCCAGAGGCATGTAGTATTCACCGACCGCAATGCCAAGCCAGAGGAAGAGAACATTTTCCCACTGTGGTCTAGCTTTGAAGCAGAAGGGAATGCACCTTTTGATGAAGAGGCTTGGAATACCAAGCTCTCAAGGGAGGGATGTTGAGTCAGGAACGCTGGGTCACCCAGAGCAGGCAGTGGCGGGCAATCATCCTATCCATCGGAGCCTGTGCAAGGCTTGGACCAAGTGCCCAGAAGGACGTCCGGGAGGGCTTTATTTACCGGCAAAAGGGGTTCAGAAGAGTAAGCCGCAGGTTGAAGCACCTCTGTCATGTCCTTTAGGATAGTCCCATCATGTACATACCAATTACATATGTTTTGTCCCATCCACACAAAAGAACAGTCCTACACAGATGACCTTTTACCAAGTAGCTTACTTCTGTCTCGCCGACATCAGGATCTTGGAACCCTATCTTAATCCCTGTACCCGACTTACATAAACATGTCCCCAGGCACGGCAGATTTATTCTGTATAAGGGTCACCACTTTTTTCATCCATGGCCAACAGCAAGCTGTGCATTATCAGGTTTGTTTAGAAAAGGATAAGCAGAGGATTAGTGAAGGTTTTAAAAACAGATTCTAAAAGAAACCCTAGAGTGACCATTTTAGTACAAAAGACCCTCACTCCTCCTTATAGAAGAGAATTCCTTCCAGGCTGGACCGCGAATCTGCAGGGTGATCTGCGACAGGCAGAGACCTGACATCCCTTGTGGGGTGCCATCCTAGACGCAGAGACAGGGTCTTTCATTCAGAACCATCAGGTAAGGAGTTAGCACTATCGCAGGGGTTTCTTGGCTCCATCCCGACATTTACATACACATGCTTCACCTACAGATCTAGGCTATGTACATTTAGGTAGGCTACTCATCATAGGAGTACACCAATGCTATTGTTTTATATAATCTGTTTATATTCACCTTAGCACTATGGTAGAAATGTATCTGCTATTTACGATATTGGTGCTAGTGATCACATTTGTCTGCTCCTTTTTGTCGCAGCGAATAATTTTTATACAAGTGTGACGCTTGACCAATAAATTATTGAAACCGTTCCAATCGTCATTCTATGTGTAGTCTGAGAAAAGTAAGAATGAGTGACTGAGCGAACGATACCGTATGGTTTTCCACAATACCTGAGAAATCAGGTTTATCATGTTCAGTGGTTGCCAGAAACTACATACACCACTGTAGAATACTGGGGGACAATGGGGGAGGGGTGGTAGTGGCACTGGCACTGTAGAGCTAGCTGGTCTAACAGCGGACTCATCCTGTGGGGGTATCCAAGCCCTCCGTTTAGGCCATCCAAAACGCGTTTGTCGTGGGGCGCGGGGGTCCTAGGAACTACACAACATAATCCTGACTGCCACCTTAGGGACCTCGAGGCCGAGGACCTAGGCTGCGCTCTTCACCACCACAGTATAGGAAGCTCCCTCCTCCATAGCAACTATAGGGGGGGGAGAAAGCAAGCCGGTATCAGGGGACATGTCTATTCGCCAGTCCTCTTCCTCATGCCCTGGCCCAAATGGAACACCGTACCAGGGACAAAAGGCCCTTCCGGCATCGGAACAGACGTCGGTCCAAGCTCCGATGGGCGTCAGCACCACCCGGAGGCACAGTCGACGCTGGGAACGTCATTATCTGGATCAACGTCGGGGAAGATAGAGTGCGATCGACTGGCGTCAATTCAGATTCAGGCCTGGATCCATTGGGACCCTCTGGTGTTGAAGGCCCAGGACCGACTCCACAGGGCCCAAAGGCGCACCAGCGGAGTCAGAGTGTCCAAAGATGAGGTACAAGGCCTCACAAAACTTCAAAATCTGGGTAGGAGATGCTCCAGTCCCCGAAAAGGGAGGGAGGCATGGAGCAGTCTCAGAAGTAGGCGTCTGAGATGGAGCATCAGGTGATTATGCTCAGGATCCCATGTCACACCGGCCAACAGGGATAAGTCGAAGATTGCCTGTGCTTCTTCGACTTCTTGAAGTTGAGCAGGTGGTATTAGTGCAACTCTGAAGTTGAAATCCTAAACATTAATTGGGAAGTGGCAAGATTCCACCTCCTGGTGCCTCTTCCCATGGTGTGCTGTATCCTCAGCGAGGGCAGACTGTTCTGATTGTGGGGGGTGGAGGGGGAAGAGGTGTGTGATGGAAGGCACCTCTTCCCTAGCCACTTTAAAGTTCGGTGCTGGCTCCTCTACAGCCTTCTGATGCTCCCCTGGCTTCTCACAGACAGAGGCAAATCTTCTTGCGGCATGTTAATGATCTGCAAGACACTTTCTGGCAAAGAAAACAAGCCCTGGCAAAGCCAATAGGTCTCGCCTTAGTGACCTAGTGAATTTTTCAATGGTATTTAGCCACTGTTCACAGAATCTGCAGTTGCTGTGCAGCATGTCTAAACTGAAGAAAAAAAAAAGCCTACGAGTGGCAGCAAAAGTTATTTTGTAGTCCTACAACATATTTGCTTGCCTACAAAATGATGCAAGTGCCTTTTTTAATTTTAGTTAATGATCCAAGTTGGATTGCTAAATGAAAAGTATATGTAACATGCAAAAGTGTATTTTTATGCGGGCGGACAGAGTGGAAGCAACATGGGGGTGGGAAAGAGTGGATGGGGACGGTGGGGACCAAACGCCGAATCAACATGTGATGGACACCGAAGCAACACAGGAGGGGATACAAAAACTAAAGTAGACTGGATGGGATGAGAAGTCAACAGAAGCAAAAGAAACATTGGTGTTGTGGAAAAGGACACAGCAGTCACAGGGAAAGGAGGCAAAGGGGAGAAGTACATGGGTGAGGCACAAGATGGGGAGAACCAGTGGGGCAACAGAGCAATTCAGAAATCAGGGGGGAGACTTATACGAGGCAGACAACTCTAACATACATGTTACTCTAATGGAGAGCTGCACTCAAAAAAAGAAAACCTCCCTTGAAAAGCAAGCAGTGGAAGCAACAATGCCAGCCAATGGACGAGATCATAAAGAGGCAATGCTTCATGGAAGGAACAAACAAGATTGTCAATCTGGGACCTGTGTAAGCAGCAGGCAAATGAGAAGGAAAGCCAACCAATGATATGGAATGGGAGGATTCCAAGCCCCTTTGTGTTCTTTGTAAGCTACAATATGTAGCACAACAGCCATCACATGCACTGTATTATAGGCTCAACGTAACGAAAAAAACAAAAAAGGTGTACTTCACATTGTATAGCAGGCTGAACAAAGTCCATGACTAGGAAACAACCTGCTGTACCAAGTGTTTGACCGCCTAGGTAAAGATGCTCATTAATGGCACCAATGCGTGGTAACCCATCGAGGTCAGCAGTCACAGGACCGTGTTGCAAATACTGGCATGCAGGCACAATCCTTGATGCCAAACACTATACATGTCACAGTATTGATGCGAGTGGAGAGAACTCTTGTAATATACTTGAAGGGCACCAAACTTTTTTTTTTAGGGTCCCAAACTGATAAAAGATAAACCCAATTATAGCCACGTGGAAGGGTATGGAGTACATCGCTGACAGTATGTCCAAACCTCTAAAACTAACCCCACTTACTAGAGGTTGGCTCGCCATAAGGAGGTCATACTCTCTAAAAGTAGTCCCTCTTATTAGTTGAAGTCTGCATAATAGCAAAGCAGTGAACAGAAGGAGTTACGGCCAGAACTATTTTTTTTATGAAGACAAGATTGCTGGAAATTGAAGTACTTCTCATCTGGAAAAAACAAATCACGGAGAACATGCATTTGTGATTGACAAGAGACACCTGTGGAGAATTCTGAATCACCAGGGAAAAGGCAATTTTACAAGGTATCAATAACGAATTAAAATGGTTAAAAGTAAAGCCAGCACAATAGCATTTCAACAAAGAGGGCTTATGCAGTTTAGCTCTCAGAAGAACATTGTCGTTTAGACCTGCTCAATAGTATCATCGCAATAAGCCCCATCAACCCCAACCCATACCATCTGGTGTAAATTGTGAATTTGAAAAAGGCACTCCAGTCCTACGAAAAGCTTAACAATTTGATTGAGTGCTAACTGCCCGACTTCCGCGTTAACCACCCTCCTTCTCAATGTACTTTACTCATCACTTCATTACTAGTTCCGGGATTCTTTTTACACGTGAAGCGGCCGAAGCATGCTTTAGGGTCCTGTAAAAAAAAAAAAGCATTACACCACATATTGCGACTGGAGCAGCCTGTATAAATAGGTGAGCGGTTCTATGCAGTGCAGCCCATGGCTTTGAAAATGGATGCCATCCTTGTTGTCTGACCTGTAAACTCACATAAATTAAAAACGGGGGGGGGGGGGGGGGGGGGGGGGGGGGGGATGGCTAAAAACAAACCTCTCCAGTGTAGCTCACCTAACGTCTCAGGAGATCAATCATGAGGCATTCAAATGAGAATGGTGTGTAGGAGTCTGGGTATGTATCTGTTCAATAGAAAACATTTTCAGCCTAGCTTTGCCCATTAAAAACATGTGAGGATCTAATTCATATTACATGAGGTCAGGAGTTAACCATCACTACAGACTCACAATTGTGAATCCCTGGCAAAATAAACTGAAATTCAACTAAGGGGAGGGGTTGAGGTGGGAAAAATTCTAAAAATATATTACAAAGTGTGCCAACTGTAGGTGCTAATCAGTGCCTGGATGTAAGCATTTTCTTCTTGCACTCACCTGAAATATGCATCACTTATCTGTTTTGTCAGTGAACGTAATGCACGATTTCGTCACAGAAGACTGATTTAATGTGGGATTTGGAGCTCTCCAAAACATTTTTTTTCTCCAGGACTCTTCCATTTTTTTTAATTAAAAAAAAAAGTTTTATTAAAGATTCGACAATTTACAATACAGGTTGACATTTACTTGACTAACCACCCCACATCCCCTCCCCCTGGGATCCAAGGTTACAAAAACAAAGACATCCTGGTGGATTTAGGGGGGGAAAAAAGTGTTACAGGCAATATTTCAAATAACAATATTACACGAAGTATAATCTATCAAAGAGAGAAGAAAAAACAGAGCAAAAGAAAGACAGCTCCTAGTGGATCCAGATTGTTACTCATCAGAAGAAACTTACAGATACAAATGAGCCTAAACATTGGTAGACTCTAGCCAGTTGGCCATGGGGCCCCAGACTACTAGACCCCTTTGTTTGCGCCTTCTTGGCATAAATGGACCACTCCAACCTAAACGTAGCAAAAAACCTTGCCTGCCATTGACAAAACGAGGGGGGGTGTTCAGGTGTTTCCAATATGAGGCAATACATATTCTAAGGATAGTCATTGCTACGAATATCAATGCTCCCCTGCCTTTGAGTCTAGCTGGTCATATAGCCCTAGCATGATAGTACCGGTTGTTAGTTGGATATTTATAGATAATACGTTGCTCAGGAATTTTTGTACATCTTGTATTAATAGCTGAAGGCTAGGGCAGGTGGCAAACATGTGTACAATATCTGCATTAAATACTCAACATCGCGAGCAATTCGCTCCAGGACCGGATGACCATTTAGCTACTCTGGACGGCGTGATATACAAAAAGAAATCAGTTTTTTAAAACTGCGCCTGCAATTTGGACGAGAGCAAAAATAACTGCGCCTGATCATAGGCTAAGTTGAACACATTAGGTGGGGCACTGAGTTTAAACTGCCATTTAGTGTCCATTCTATCCAAGTCCTCAGTTCGATATACATTCAAAATAGAGTAAATACTACCTATCCTGGCAAAATTGGGGCTCATTAATTTGTCGATTAACATAACAGATTTAAATCCCGCTGTACCACCAGTCGTGTGTTAAAAACCTCGCAATAGGTTGGTATTGAAAGATCTGATTACTACCCAATTTGTAATAAGTTTGGAGTTCTGTGAATGGGCGAATGCTACCAGATTTGAATAAGTCTCCTAGTTTATTAATTCCCGCAGCATGCCAGTGCCGGGTGCATGTATTCTGGAATATCAGAGGCAGATGATCATTCCCCTTAATGGGAGTATAGTAGTTTAGCTTGGATATTCCAAACAGCTTCCAAACCTTATTAAAGACCTGGTACGCACTAAGCAATGTCTTGAATCGGACTCGCTTGAAGTAGCTAAGTTAGAGTTGCCACCAGAGACACCCCTTTACCTTTTCTCCAAGAGTTAAAAGAAATTGAGAGGGCAGTCCTGAGGGGCTTAAAGCCCGACCTTCATGTAGGAGTTCACAGGAGTGTTGTAATGCAGCGGCCCAATAATAGAATTTCAAGTTAGGTAAGGCCCAGCCTCCCCTTTCCCTAGGAAGAGAAAGAAGGTTAAATGCTCTCCTGGGCTTTGAATACGACCAAATGAACCGAGAAAAAATGCGTTCAAACTGAGCTAATAACTGATTATTAAAACTTAACGGGATTGTCAGGAAAAAATACAGAAGTTTAGGAAAATAAGTCATTTTTAAAAACATTGCATCTGCCTACTATAGTGAGATTAAGATTATCGAGTTTCCGGAGTGATTTTTCCATGGTTACAGCGAGAGTGGTCAGCTTTTCTGCTACTAAAGAATCTAGGTCAGAAACTATAGTGACACCTAGGTATCTAGCCTTTGAGACGACCCTGTCATCTGTCCAGCTTATCATATTGTTTACAACTATTTGCATTTTAGACTTATTCAAGGAATAACCGGACAGTAATCCAAATTCATGTGCCTCTGCCTCTAAAGACCTGATAGAAGTCTTGGGATCAGGGGTAATAATTGCGAGGTCGTCAGCATAGGTCATGATTTTTGTTTCCATACTGAATCTACTGACCTGCTGAATTAGAGGATTTAGCTCAATTCTTTTGATGAGAGGATCAATGTAGAGGGCGAACAGCAGAGGGGAGCAAGGGCATCCTTGCCTGGTCCCTCTTGTGATTTCGATCTGTTCAGTCAATTGGCCATTAATAAGAAGTTTAGCAGACTTGGCTACGTAGAGTGCTTGGATTGGCTGTATTATTTTGGGGCCAAAGCCGATGAGACGCATTACCGCCCATAGGAACTGCCAGGAGACCCGATCAAACGCCTTCTCTGCGTCTAAGAGAATCAGCGAGATCGGGTCTCCTGACACTTCCGCGGCATCGAATAAGGTAATAGAGCGACGGATATGTTCTGTAGTCCCCTTTCTCGGTATGAAACAGTGTTGCCAATTAGAAATTATGGGTTCGATGAAAGTCTGATGGGAATAATTTTAGAAAAGATTTTTGAATCGGTATTGATTAAAGTGATAGGACGATATGACATTTCTAATGGGGATTTGTCCTTTTTCAGGAAAATAACAATCTTGGCGGATGACCACGATTCGGGATGTTTACTTCCCTCGAAAATTGATTCAACCAGTAAGGTAAATATTTCTTTAATTTGTATTGAAAAGACCTTATAAAATTCTACAGGTATATCATCGGTTCCAGCAGCCTTACCATCTGGCAGACATGTGAGTGCCACTAAGATCTCGTTCCAAGTCGGGGTAATTTAGATTTCATCTCGAATGCCCGGATTAAGTTTACAGTTAGGGATGCTTTCTAAGTATTCCTTGATTTTAGATTATATATCCATATTAGTTCCTTCAGTATTCTCTGTATAGAGATCCTTATAATAATTTCTAAAAGCTTCCTGCATTTTGCCAGGATCGGAGGTATCCACATTATCTACATTTATCGTATTAAATGGTATTAGCCGTTATCTGCTGTCTGGTTACAACAGCAAGCTGGTGACCAATGCGTTCTCAGAGTTCATAGCATTTTTCTTTCGTTTCTGCCCATTTTAAGGTTATTTTTCGCTTAAGATAGCGCCCATTTCAGACTTGGTCACCAGGACTGCTAATTGAGCCTCATCGACTCCTGTCCCAGCCTGAACAGCATAGATTAGTTTCCTCGAGGCTTCAATCACCCATCCCTGTGCCAGACTGGTTTGTGCCTTTTCAGCTTGATTCCTCCGAATAGAGAACCGGGGTGTCTCACCCCGGATGCCAGCTTTGAGAGTATCCCATACGACAGCGATTGAAGCTGTCCCAACATTTATAACTAAGAATTCTTGCAGCCAACTAACCATATGATCTTGGTACTTTTGATCATAAAGTAATGCTTTTTCAAAAGTCCAGTATTGGATAGTTTTCTGGTTCCCCCAGCCAGCTAGAGTTAAAATAACGGGATTATGGTCGGACAGGAGTCGAGGGGCTATTTCAATAGAGCAGTCTTGGATGGGGAGAAGTGTGGCTCAATGGTTAGAGGAGGCATACCCGGAAGCTGAGGTCAGACCCGGGACCAGGTTTCAATTCCCGACGCGGCAGGGTCTGAGCCCAAGTGTCCACGGACTCGATAATTCTCACTTCTGTGCCCACTCGAATCACGGGTTCACACTCTGCAACTCTGGGCAATAGCTTGCTTAATCTCCACTACGGCCCCCGCGGCGGGATGCCTGGCTTTCACCTTGGGGATGCCCAGTACGAGTTATCGCACAAGGAAAAGCCAGGACGGGTTCCCAGGTGTCAGCTTTGACTTGATTGACAGTTAATACTAATATTTTCCGGACCAAGATCCCAATACCCTTTGCCTTAGCTCCTTGAGACGTAGCCCCTATTACCTTGTACCCCAGGGAATCCAATAAGGATCTCTGCGCCCCCTCGATATGTGTCTCTTGGAGACAGATTATATCTACTCCCATTAACCATAACACCTGCGCGGTTTTCTGTCTTTTAGATGAATCGTTCAAGCCACAAATATTTAGCGTGACTATCTTAAGTTTATTTAGTGTTCCCAATACTTAAATTAAGTTCAACCAACAAGAGAACACCTATGAGCTCATTCAGGTAGTTTCCCTGAGCTATAATACTTAACAATGGAAAATAGCTAAAAACATGTATCCTAATCCTGTAACCATTTGAACAAGTATGAACCCTGGTCCCAGTGCCCCTCCCGCCACCCCCTCCCCAAAATTAGAACAGTCCGGAAACACTGAATGATGTTGAGCTAGTGTGAGGCCCCAGCCTCCACCCATGAAGTACCACGCAAACAAAAAAAAAAAAAGAGAATTTGTTGGTCCGAGGTTGAGTTTGCATATTAGAGACAAACTCAAAAAAGTTGGAGAAAAAAAAAGGGAAAAAAGAAAAAACCCATAAGAGTAAGGCTGTACTATGTGAGAGATAAAGATGACAAACCGAAAGAGAGTAAAGAATAAGATTGACCAGAAATAAGGAACTTTGAGTTACTATCACATTAAAGTCCCGGCTTCTGAAGTTCAAGATAGGGTGTCTAATTAATCCAGTTCAAGAAAAAAAGTCAGCAGCCTCTAACCCTGATGTTTACTTTAGGATTTCCTCTTGCTTGACGACTCAGACGACTCCTCCAAATATTCTCCCGCCTTGATCTCTGACAAGAAGATCCTAGTTGACCCTTCGGAGATAACTTTGAGTCTTGCCGGGTTCATCAAGTATACTTGGACTCCCAACTGTTGAAATGGTGTTATCAATTGGCGGAGCCGCCACCTCCGCTCAACGGTTGCATGCCCAAAATCAGTTGTGGAAAAAAATCTTATCCAGTCTACTTCCCTAGGGGAATTGGGTCTTGCCTGATCATAGACCAATTGCCGAAAAAAACCCAGAAAGGCCCTTGGTTTGTCATTACTTGGATTGCGGCTGTCTCGTCGTGACCAGAGGTTAAAAAGAAACTGGTGAGCCCTTTGTATTCCGTTCTCCCAATCCCATTTTGTCTGTGAGGGAAAGGCGGACCTGAGAAGTTTGATGATAAATGCTCTGGGGTCTGTCCCTTCGGCCCCTTCTGGTATTCCTAGCAATCTAAGATTATTCTGACGCATTTGATTTTCCTGCTCTTCTTGTTTGATCATCAGGTCGGTAAGACAAACCTCGTGGGTCGCAGATTGCTGTTCAATCTTGGCCACCTCAGACTTCAAGACCTCTGTCCTTCCTTCCACCATAGCGACCCTATCTCCAATGTCCGTGCATACATTATTTAATTTTAGTATACTACCCTGGAGTTTTTTAGAAGCCCCCCTCGCAGCTAGACTGTTTTTGCCTCCTCTCGGAATTGTGCAATTGACTCCAATATTGAGAGTAATGTAGGTTCGGTCAAAGCGGTCTGTGTGTCTCCCCCTTGCACAAGGTTCGTGATACCGGAGATAGAGGGTCCTTGTTGCTTGGGTTGACCCCATTTAGGCTGGCTACGTTTCCTAATTCGGGGTTTTCTTTTTTTACTGTATTTACAGCTGAGACGTTCAACCCTCCTTCAGATTTTACTGCTCTCTGGTAAGATAGTGTCAGTATCCTCTGTCCCAGATCTAGACACGAAACCGTCCAAAACTGAAAAAAGTTCTCATTCCCTAGGTCTGAACGCCGAACGGTACTAACCTTTACGCCTACCTGGCCCTGGACTTTAAGTTGGTTGGTGGTATTAATAGCAGTTAGAGGACCGTTATCGTCAGTAGTTGCTATACCTAGGGAGACAGGAAGTATGTAATCTGAGGTGGTAAAGTCTGGTATGATCGCTTGACCACTATGGCTTAAGTCAGAGACTAGTAGTTTTGCAGTTTCGGTTGCAGATGAGGATATAAGAAACCCTTCATCTGGTAGACTATCCCGCTCTTTTGGAGTAGGTGGACCATCAGGTGCGGGGGTAAGAGTGGGGAGGTTTTTTATAACAGGGAAGTGTCTCGCGCAATTGTGGATAGCTACCGCTGGCAGCCTCAATGGTGCAATTGCCTGAGGTGCCTTTAGGATTACCAGCCCCGGCAGCATTACAGTCCTGCCTGACTTTTTTACTCCCCGCTCTTCCCCTTTCTTTGAGAGCTCCGGTTTTTCCGCCTTTTCTGCTGTTTTTTCAATCCTCTCCTGGTTTTTGTTTTCACCGTTCTCCCTCCTCTCTTCACTATTGAAGTTCTCCTTCTCCTTCCCTTTAAGAGTTCTTTGCCCTCCAGTGGTCATCTTGAGGCACTGTGCAGAGGTTGAAAACTCCGTCCCAGAAAGCACAAAGCTGCAGGGAGATGCACACAGTGCTTTCGCCAGCCGGGTGAAATAGTTATCTGGGGCAGAGGATTCACTGGACCAAACCCATGCACGCCACACCACGGTAATCCGGGAGCGTGCGCAAACTCCTCAACGTTGACTCCGAGCCAGGACTCTTACAAACGAGCACAACCAAGCTAAACCACGGAGTGCTGTCTTTAACATGATGCTACCATTTACACCAAAAGAAGGCTTATTTTCTAGCTAGGCCAGTGGATTTTTCTCCTCTCATAAGAGCCTACACGTAGGGGAGCAAAATAGAGTTGCAATAAAAACAGCACCAGTGAAAAAAACATGGTTGAAGACAGACTAGTATTTTGAATGCTCAGAGTGCAGACCAGGTCTTTTTAACAGATCTCAACTGTCCGACTCCAGCTCAGATTAGGCGCAGTGTGTAAAAGAAAAATCAAGGACAGTCTGGAGAAAAAGAAACCAGTGAAGAAAAGAAACAAAACCTAGTTAACCAGTTCACAAAGGCATGCAAAAGGTATTTTAAAGCCCTGTAAAATACTCTGGTGAGGATGAGCTAAGACGCTAAACACTGCCCAGCATAATTCAAAGCCTTTCATGAAACAGGGACAAAGACATCTGGCCCCTGGATTAATTATTGTGCTGCGCAGTGGCCAACAGAGGGAGGGTCAACTCGGAGGTAAGAAGCAAACAGATGGTCAGAGGGAGGAGACGCCAGAGCCAACTCCAAAACATGCTCTTTGTGGAGTGGGTAATCAAAAAGAAAATATAGTGCCCAGAAACAAACATACAAGCTCAAAAGCATAAGGGTACAAGTAATTGGGCTATGCTCAGTGTGAGTGAACACATGAAAAGGAGGGCCATAAAGGGAAGCTTAATCACTTGCAAAAAAGGGTCTTTAAAAGGACACCTAAAGCAAAGAAATTCAAAAGCAATGGGCAGGATGTAAACCCACAAAGTATAAACATGTCTTGAAGAGGCCATGCTCTCTAGGCAGAGATCTAAAGAGAAGAAAGAACAAGCATTTACAATGCAACGTCTCGCCTTTGCAAAAGTTAGAGCTATTGGCATTGTAAATGACACATTTTTTATTTATGTGCTGGTTTTGAAAACCGATAAATAAATGGCATTGTCATTTATAATGCCAATAGCTTAATCTCTCGCAAATGGGAGACCTATTGCTTTTGCGCACACACCGAGCCAGCGCCCCCCCCACACACGCACACACCGAGCCAGCGCCCCCCCCACACACAGAGCGCCCCCCCCACACACACACACAGAGCGCCCCCCCCACACACACACACAGAGCGCCCGCCCCACACACACACACACAGCGCTCCACACACACACACACAGCGCCCCACACACACACACACACACACAGCGCCACACACACACACAGAGCCACACACACACAGAGCCACACACAGAGCCACACACACAGCGAGCCACACACACACACACAGCGAGCCACACACACACACACAGCGAGCCACACACACACACACAGCGAGCCACACACACACACACAGCGAGCCACACACACACACACAGCGAGCCACACACACACACAGCGAGCCACACACACACACACACAGCGAGCCACACACACACACACACAGCGAGCCCCACACACACACACACAGAGCCCCACACACACACACACAGCCACACACACACACACAGAGCCCCACACACACACAGAGCCCCACACACACACAGAGCCACACACAGACACACACACACAGAGCCACACACAGACACACACACACAGCCACACACACACACAGAGCCACACACACACACAGAGCCACACACACACACACAGAGCCACACACACACACACAGAGCCACACACACACACACACAGAGCCACACACACACACACACAGAGCCACACACACACACACAGAGCCACACACACACACAGAGCGCCACACAGAGCCACACACACACAGCGCCACACAGAGCCACACACACAGAGCGCCACACACACACACACACACAGCGCCACACACACACACAGCGCCCCACACACACACACAGCGCCCCACACACACACACAGCGCCCCACACACACACACACACATAAACAGAGCCACACACACATAAACAGAGCCACACACACACAAACAGAGCCACACACACACAAACAGAGCCACACACAGAGCCACACACACACAGAGCCACACACAGAGCCACACACACACAAAGAGCCACACACACACAAAGAGCCACACACACACAAACAGAGCCACACACACACAAACAGAGCCACACACACACAAACAGAGCCACACACACACAAACAGAGCCACACACAAACAGAGCCACACACACACACACACAAACAGAGCCACACACACACACACAAACAGAGCCACACACACACACACAAACAGAGCCACACACACACAAACAGAGCCACACACACACAAACAGAGCCACACACACACAAACAGAGCCACACACACACAAACAGAGCCACACACTGTAAAACAAACAGGCACAGATTTCGTAAAGATGTATAACAATGTCAAACTGGAAAGAGAGACCAAACACAGCAAGAAAATCAAAGTCAATGTTTTTGTTCAATTCTTAATGATCACTGCAAAGAAATTGAGGCAATGTCCATGCTTTTTCTTGCCTCATGCCCATTTCATTCAGAACTGACTTGAGCGTAACATGAACAGAGATGGATGCAGTTCAGATGCAGAAATATTTCTACGTTTGGGCCTAATCTCCAAGACACTTTGAGCATGGAAAGTACGTACTCATGTGCCCTTGGGAACTGGGACCCACACGTTTAAAACTGGAGTAAAATGGAAGCATTAAGGGAATATTCATATAAAACTAGTGCAAACAGGAAGGAGTGTGCCTCTTTGCTATTTACTAATGGGACATTGGGTGTTTAGGCTCATTCACAAAGTCATGTAAGAGTGCATAAAAGACTACCCCTGGGCTAATGCTTCAAGTAGTCAAATGCTATTGTGCCTCAGCACCACGGTCTTGACTAACTCAGTCCCTAGAAAGAGGCATGGATTGGCAGAAAAACTGGAAAATGCAGATGTGTTCAAACGCCATGGTGAATTTTGGAAGACAGTAGTCACAGAATCATGTCACCATCACCTTTCCAGCATACTCAACGAGTTTGCTTTCTTCAAATGAACAGCCGCATAGCAATGAAAGAGAAGCCCACGACTGGAAAACAGTAGTGTGTGCTGTACCTGAAACTATCTCACTCAAACCACTCAACCTGGGTCAGAAGGGCCAAATGATGGCTGAGGTAGCAGCATTCAGCAGCCTCTGCTAGATCCAATGGTAACACTGGAAGTGAAAACAAGTCAGGGGAATGTGCTGTCACTGCTGCGCTACGGTTTTATCGGACAGTATCATAACATGTTCATCTTACACCACGCTGAAACTTCTTTCTGTTGTAAAACATCGGGAGCGGCATCGCAGCAATTACGAAGCTCAAGCTAGTCGCGTGCTGTTGCAAACGCAGGTTTAAAACAGCGAAACTGTACACACTATACCTTAGGTCCTTAGAAAATGCACTTCACATAAACAGCACGAATTGCACAGCATGCCAGCCACTGGGAGATTTATAAAAAATCCTCACAGGAGGAGAAATGTAATGCATTCAAAACGTAAGTAATAACCACCTTTGGCGTTGCACGTTACATATCTACAAATATCTATCAAGTCACACTGGTAGCTGCTTCTCTGGCACCTGTCCACCAGCAACCTGAAAGTTGCCTGGCCACGTTTACAACCAAGGCGCGTGTTTCCTTCCGCCACAGCTGAGCAACTCTCATTCAAAGCAACAGAAAAAGTAGGGAAGTTCAGCGGATCAGAGTTTATTATTTCACTTCAGCTCCCATTTCCAGGCTTTTAATGCTGCGAGACAACAGTGTCCCATCATACACCAACCTCTTCTCTCCCCTTATCAGGAGCTGCCAACTCGGAGCTCCAGTGATACCAGGAACGCACACTCACCCACCAAAAATACCACTCGCATCTGAACCAAGGAAGAACGAACTCCTCTGATTTAATGTAGACTCTGGACAAAAAGGACATGCAGTGTCACAGCATCCCTTCAAAATGCAGCCTCACGCGCATTCAAGTTGCAAAAGGACAATGTTAACAGCAGAAATACAGGTTCGGTTTTATGGATAAAATAGAGACAAACACAAAGGCACTCACCTGAGGAACACAAAAAAGTATCTAGATCTTGAATCTGTAGGAGTGCTCAAAAAATACAAATTTAAACAAGTCTGGCTTTCTCAGTCCCACACACAAAAATAGAAGTCGAAAAAAACCAAAGTAAATTGAGAGATACTGCTGCTTTTAGACTACAAAGGTAGAAGCAGTGGCCTGAAAGACTATCAGAGAAACAGAGCCTGCAAGGAGGTTTCAGACGAGGCCTAGCGGGGCTCTGCCGCCGAGGAGGGGGCCCGGGGGCAGTGCACGGTGCGGGGAGCCTTCTTTGTTTGCAGAGCTGTCCCTCTGCTCTGAACAATGGCTGCTCCCAGCTCTCTTCCTGTGGCTGCCTCAGCGCCGGCTCGGACGGCTGCTACTGTTCTGTGCAGGCCCTCTATGGAGGCAAGAAAAGACTAGTGCAGCCAGGGAACCGAGGCAAGAAAAGACGAGCGCAGCCAGGGAACAGAGGCAAGAAAAGACTAGCGCAGCCAGGGAACCGAGGCAAGAAAACTTACCTGCTCAGGTGGGAAGGGGGGGGGGGGGGGGGGGGGGGGAGAAACTTGCGTGGCCAGTCGGACAACGCCATGCACACCACCATGTTTCTCTGAGGTCAAACAGAAATGCCTCGGAGAAATGCACCGTCATTTTCGGATTCGGGGGCGTGTTTTTCTTTCTCTCCTTTTCTCATTGGCTGGAATGTAAAATTCCAGACAATGGGAAGAGGAAAGAAACTAAAAAACACACCTCCGAATCCCAAAAAGACTGGGCTTAAATAGACAGACGCCCCTCTCCTCCAATAGCTGGCCTCCGTTTAGGAAGCCAGCCAATGGAGAAGAGGGGCGGGTTCAAGCCCCTCTGAAAAACATAAGATCTTCCCAGCGAGACTGCGCAAGTGCAGCCTACGCAGGCTGAGACCTAAAAACTATTGTTCGATGATGAGATTTTAGAATGCAGTCTGGGGGGAAATTTCTGCTTTCTTTCCTCCAACATGAAACTTCACAAACCCAAATAACTGAGATCTGTGCTCTTCCATTTACTTCCAATCACATGAGCTGGAAAAAACCCAAATATAACAGCCAGAGCAGGGACCATATGACATTGGCATCATCGGCTCATAATGGATCAGGCTATGTGGGTCTATCAGCCTGGTTTCATTTCATTTTCTCTTAAAAAGGACCACGACAGACTACAATTATCATATGGTCTTCACTGGTGACATTTTGAACGCTTCTATTCTGATTAGCACATTAAACACGCCAGTTGTAATTTATATTCTATTCTTAAAATAGGTTGCAAAAATAATTGTAAACACACATGTACATTTAAATCACAATATTTAATTTGAGTGACTATTACTCTGAACATCTGCCCAGATTTGTGCAAATGTTATGTAATAAATGGTTCAGGTGAAGAGAAATTACTTTTTTTGAGGCAAACCACCGATCGAGAAGTGCAAACACATTTTGAGTTAATGCTTTCACCGGAGATCGAACGTGGGAGAAGATATTGTAATTGCATGAATAATATTAGTATTGGTCATTAAATCTAGAAAAAACATTTTGACAAAGATGCAATTTTTTTTAACCAAATCGCAATGCTGTAGTAAATCACAGCAGCAACATTATTCTGAGAATCTTTCTTGTTGGTATACACAGACTATGCAGAAAAAAAAAATCAAATCCATAGAAAGAGAATTATCAAGTAAAAGTAATCATTTATTGAGTTTATTTTTATACCCTGATAAAGTAACATCCAAAAATAAATAGCATTGAGTTCAAAAACATGTTAAGTGTAAACTGGACTGCAAAGTTTGAAATGTAATATACTGATACAAGCTGCAGATATCCATGGTAAATCTCCAAACCTCAAAGGCAAACTTTGCTAACAAATCATCAACATTGAGAGGGAGTAAAAAGCTTGCATAAAAAGGAAAATGTATTTGTTAAGCAACTGGCACCCAGTGAGGGACCAAATTGTGCAGATTGTACAAGAAACATACATTGCTGGATTTACATCGACATTAAAAGCAAAAGGTTGTTTAGACATTGTTTAATCAAACATTTTAAAGATAGCTTCTACATTAAGGCACTCTGGACTAGACAACACTTCACACACGTTTTCCACATTATTAACAAGCAGTTTGTAAACTGTAAGAAAAAGGTTTCTGAAAGAAATTACGAAAGTTTTTTTTTTATTACAAGAAAAAAAAACATTTGTTATCCAGCACAACAAAAAGTAAAGATTGTCAGCCAATAAACATTCATACAACAAACATTAACTCACTGAGTACCAAACTCCTCCGCGAGTAAAAGTATAAGAAAGTGATTATATACAACTGAAAAGAAAAAAATAAAAGATCTTGCCAAGCGATAACTCTTTAAAATGTGGTATTTGGAGAAGAAAATTTAAATTTTGGCTGCACCAATATACTGGGCAGGTAAGATTTAAATTAAAAAAAAAAAACTATACAGAAATAAATATGCTGTTGTGAAGTTCAACTTTCCTGAAAGTCTAGGGAGATGTATAGGTTGTGTGCGCTACATAGACTGATGTGCATACATAGTGACCAAATAGTTAAACATGACAGGAATTCATGGGAGAGCTCTGCCAGCATAAAACTTACAATGCTTACTGGGATACATGGGGCGGGGGGGGGGGCTTGGTTGCTTTAGTCAGAGAAATGTTAGTTGATAGGAGCGATTTCCAAGAAAATTAGTCAAACTCGAAAAACTAGGTCAGTGCTTCATCTACAGGTGCAAAACAAACTGGGTACAAAGATATTAGCGATGGACAAACAAACATGGCAGTGATAGTGTGGCATCAGAATGATAAAGTGAAACATTAAACGAAAAGTATTCTTTTGAAGTAATCTTTCATCGATGCACTCTTCCTCACCAGCTTACAATAAAGTAAAAAGCACTGCTTCGTTCAAAGCCCTTATCAGCATAACAACTGGATCCCAAGTCCTGGTCTGACACTCCAACTTTTCAAGTCCAGAGAATAGCATCTAAACAGAACGTAGAATCATTGCTCGATAGCAACCATGTACCTCCTTTAATTTGGAAACACTCCACAGAACACATGTTTTATTAAGTATGGTTGATCCTCCTCCTAAAAATTGGAAATCTCCATCAAGACATGTCCACAGCCCAGTTTGCTAGAGCAAATATTGTGAACTTAGAAGTGGAAACAAGTGGTTTTTGGCTGTTGGACCTGCAAGGGGGTTTAACAATATGGTTTTAATAGTAATAGTAATTATAATAACTCTTGAGGAGAAAGGAGATCTGTGTTGTCAATGCCACCAAGTTCCTAAAGAATACCAGGAGTTGAAGTACACCATTAAAAGTACGAATACAAACTCCTGTTAGCCATCAAGACGTAGTCAGCACAGTGTTGCTAAGAAATATTATGAAACAGATAACTTTAGAAAATTATTGGAACAATGACAGAACAAAGCAGAGTCTTGCAATTAAATAAAGCCATAGGATTTAAATAAAGAACAAAGCATGTACTTAATACTGTTCTTTAAAAAAATATAAGAATAATTTCCAAGACATCCGTTAGTTTAACTTTACGGTTGTTAAACGTGCCCTTTCATGAGCTAAACTGTGCTGGACCGATTCATGGATGGAAACTTTCCTCTTTTGTTAAAAATAGTTCTCCTCAAGGATGAGGAAATTATCCTAGGCCTAGGTGAGGAATGCCAGTCATTTCATAGTTCAACCTTTTATACGGCAACTGATTACTCAACCTTTAACTTCAAAATAGAGATAAATGGAACTAGGCAATGCAAAATTATCAACAAAAGCATCTATGAAAGGATTTACATAGAGAACCACCCTTCATTTCAGTTTTGCAGGATTAGAGAAAGATTAAACAGTCCAAACTACAATCCAATCACCAATTTACAGGTGGATTATTTTTTAAATGAATACACCCCACTTGCACAAGCCATCCGGTTTGTACGACGACCACCCTAAAATATGCTTGCGACCAATATTTAATTGCACTGGCAAATCCCATATTTCAATGTCTTTTGAAAAGCATTAGCACACCTCTACCTCCTTTTTGGAATAATGCATGTGAATCATGTATGTTAAAAACAGTTCTTGATAAGAAGCACAAATTCAACAAAGCGAGTCTTGTTAAACCCCGTCCCAAATGTTGACATTACTACTGAATAAATTCATAATCTGAATGCACAAACATATTGCATTCAGAGCTCCTTTGTCCCACTAGTGAGCCACTAACAATCTATAATGCATGACATTCGACTGCTCACCAGTAATTAAGTTCACAGCTACTATGAGCGAATCAACAACTGCACAAGAGCATTCAAATACAGTTCACTCACTTCCAAAAACAAAATGTATTGCTAAAGCACTAGCTGCCAACACGATTAAAGCCTACAGGCACAAGAGTGGGCATGCTTGGCCGATTTGGGAGTAGCATTTCTGATAAAACCAGGTCCAGAAACCCACTCAATTCTTTGAGTGAATACTTGCAAAATAGAACGTTTGCTTGTTTTATGGAAATTGTGAAGGACTAACAGATGAGCTTAGTTTCAAACCTACATGCAGTGCAGGTATAATATACACACCAACACAACATCTATCCAAGCAATCTTGCTGTTCTCTTCAAAAAGAGGAATTTGCTTGAGGCAAAAATTCCATAGAGGTTAAAAATGTTGGATTGAAGAAGCTGTAAATAAATAAGTTTGGCAGGTACTTATAATTTCTCTGCCTAATATAAACTGCTGATGGCGATCTTTAGAATGGCATAAGACAGACCATGCAAAGTGGAGATTTCAACTGCTTAGGAGCGAAGAGGAGTTGTGTCAAGGCAATAATTAGTCTCAACTTACCTTAAATTTGTAGACATGAGCAGCGCTCGTTAATACTATTCCATTAAAAAACACTGGTAAAAGGTTAACTTTTCTTATGTTCTAATCCTTAAAATGGACGGGGCACAACATTTGCAATACACAATTCAACTCTACTCTCATTTTAAGAACAATGAATTAGTACAGTAGAGGCTTCAGATCATTTTTTAAATAAAATGTGTACAATGGAAACTAGGTCTCAAAAGAAACATCCAGCAAAAACCTCTACTACACCCGAACGTATCCAGTTGCATTTGTGACAGAAAAAGTTCCAGGCCATTGACTAAATGCTAATGATCTGTAGCATTAAATGTTATGAATTATTTTCCTGCCTGGAAGACCCTTTACCATCTTTCTCCCCATGACAGAAAATATAGGCTTTAATTGCAGAGAAAAATACTTTCAAAATATAGGATAGTGCTAAAGTGTTACCATGCACAATTTCAGAAAAACTCTTAAGAGGTAGATGATATAGCTGGAAGGATAATGTTGGGAGATCCAGCGTTAGTGGTCTTAACCTACATAACTACAGATCGTTATTTGAATAAACTTCAAGAAACATACCTAACCCAGTAGTATGTTTTAGGTTTAAGATCCATCTAGTTTAGGGTCCTTCTGTTGAGGTCCAAATGTTTGAGGGCTGCTAGGTCTCCAGGGCTTGCCTTAAATGAAATATGAAGAAAGACGAGACAAGGAACAGACTAATGTAAAACAGATAGTCTTTCAACATCTTTACAAGCACAGACAACTACAAGTGCTTGAAAATCACACAACTACCCTTTTGAGGAGAGGAATTTGCGGTTGACGTTACGGTTCTTTAACAAATATGCACTTGATTTGCTTTGGCACATATATATTCCTAGAGTTGATGCAGTCAATACAAGTCATATTCATGGCATCCGTATCTTTAGTACAAATTAGTAAATATCTCAAAGAAAAGGGTTTGATGGATTGAAAGGTTTTAGATGCAGATTTAAAGACTGCTAGTTAGAAGGTTAAGAGCAGTCATAACTGAAAAGAGCGACGAGGAAGCTGGATGCCAAAGCACCATAGAAGCCACAATCTTAAGTGTGGTTCATTACCACAGTAAGCAAGGACCTCGACATCTGAGCAGACAAGGCAGTCTTGGCCACATTAACACTTGGTGTGAATAATCCTTTTCAGATGCATGACTAGCTCAAACCCTAAATATGGTCAGTAAATGCTTCAGAGTAAAAATATTGCAAATCGCCGACTTACCATTCAATGTACCGACCACTGACTGCAGACATCCTTGACAGACGATACGAAGGAAAACCTACTGAATTAACACCCCAAACAGTGGTTGTAGACCTCCTGGAAACATTACAAGAACAAGCAAAACCAAGAAGGAAAACAAATATAGAAAAATCCAATGATATTGTAACTCAAGTAACAACCGTGAGTATCCAAGGAACAGAAAGAAAAGAGGGTTAATGCGTATCTACGCATCACTTAGAACTACCACTAACAAACAATCCGTGAAAGGCCTTACCTGGCTCAGTGGCAAAAGGGCAACCATACACCAAAGGTTAGCATATCCAAAATCCTTTTTGGTGCTAGCAAAGATGCAAGAATAACAGTATTATTGACATGTGCCAGAAAAAAAAGGCATCCATGAAACCAGACTAAATATATACCTTAAGTGCAGCTCAACTAGCAAATATTGATTGCGCTGCTTTTTGCCTACACTGCAATGGCTTTACATGTTTTGCTCCAGCTATGTGCATATTTCGCCAAAATGCAAAACTGATTCATATATCAAAATGTCAGCAAAGAGAGAACTTAAGAATTACACTTTACATGAAGAAACAAACATTCAAGAGGCACATTTTATTGAAAGAAAATAAGTCAGGCATGAAGGAACTCCTGCATGCTTTGAAATTATACAAAAACTTGAGTTTTACCTCAGACATTTTGATACGCTTTGCTCCGACGCTTTCCAGTTCAGCCAACATGTCATGATTTATTTAACTCCGTAAGAGTTTCTTTACAGAAACATTTATATATATATATTAATTATACAGAATATACAAGCTTTGAAACATGTAAAAACACATTAACAGCTGCAACGCCATTTTAGCCACATTGCAACAATTAGTCATGTATATGAGAAGCATCGATTTTGTGTTTCAATTCCAAGTTAAAGGCTCTAGTCTCTCTTGCATTACAACCATTAAAACACTTGATATATATACACAGAAAGAAAACAAGGAAATGATTTTTACTTATCCTATTTACATAAATGTTTGAAGCACTACCAGTCCACTCTCTCAAATTCCATTCTTTTCTTATACATGTGCCGGTTAAAGCTATGACAGGCAGGGACCCAGCGATTGTCATGAAGTCCAACTTTGCAGCCAGGGCTGTCTTTATGAGACCTATGGCAGCACATCCAGTATCCAGGCCCATATGGTAGAGACTGACAATAGGGCTTAGGGTGCCACCAGCACAGAGAAACATCCCCCCTCACATACTTCTTTTTGCACTGTTTACAGGGATCGTCTTTGTAGCGTAGGTCACAAACCCATAGAGAATCTACAGGCCTTATGTCATAGTATTCAATGATAAACTTGAAATAGTTACAAGTGCATTTAAGAGCTGCCAAGGTTTTAGTTGGAAGAAACCTAAATATATTTACCATAATGTGGTGAGGCAAAAACGCCATATACTGTTGAGGTTCCAGAAGTTGCTGAATTCTATACCTGATTTTCCAGAAATCGAGAGAAACCTGCCTTTTCAGACTGGGGTTAATTGCAGTAGATTCATTTCCAACAAAAGCGATGGTAACGGTGTCCAAAGATACAATGGAGTTGTTCTTACAGAGTTCATCTTCAGAAGCAGACTTCATGTGGTGTATGCATTGCAAATTATCTTCAACCTTTTCACATAATTCTGAATTGACTTTACAACTTTGATCGTCACGATATTGAAAAAATAACGTTCCTGGAAGGGGATCCTCCGAAAAAGTAAAATTGAAAGTCTTTTCTTGTGCATATACCTTCTGAGCTACAGAAACACATACCCGTGCATTAGTTACTTTCACTGCGTCGCCAGCAAAGGTTTCAGAACAGGTTACTGCTTCCTCAGATAAAAAATCATTGTTCGCACTCATACTCGGACTGCACTTTGGTGCTAATACAACAGCTCTTGAACAAATAGAAAAAGACTTTTCTACAGCACTGGCATTAATTTCAAGGACTGAACTTCCATTTTTCAATGATGCTCCCTGTTCGAGGTCTAAAGCAGGCGTGCTGTAATTCTTCCTTTCTGGTAGCAGATTGATTTCACAAGGCACAGAGGATTCCTCATCCCCAGAGAGCTGATTTTTTTTATTTGAGCCTGAAAGCTTTTGGTGCATAAAACGGTCATTTTCTGCCTTGAAGTCGCTCGTTTTAGACTGCACTTTTTCAGCACCATCAGAACTTGAACCGCTGGCGAGCAGCATCCTCCCAACATGTCTACGGAAGCTGTTATTTCTGGACAGACTTCCTGAATTACGTTCACTCTGGTGTTTCAAGCACTCGGACTCAAGTTTGGCAACCATGTCCAGAACACAGATTGCTTCATTCTCCTGCTCACCGCTTTCAAAATTTCCTTTCGAAAAGGGTATCTCACACGGGCCAATTGCTCTGAAATGCTCAGAAACAGAAAGCACATTTTTGGATTGTACTGTTAATCTTGCGGTACTGGCGGAGTTAGAGCACTTTTTTGTGCCATCTGAAATCAAAGCACTTGCTCGTTGTTCAAGGAAAGCGACCATATTTATTACAGAAGATCCGTCCGAAAATATTGCATTATTGCCTTCAAGATGTACAGAGCAATGGTCGATTCCGCACGCAAAAGGCTCAAACTGGTGACCCTTGTTTGGTCCCTTTGTTTTTTCGACATTGTTTTTTGCTTTAACTTCCACTGACTTTTTTCTTCGTTTTGCAGCTCTTCCATTTATTTCCCATGTGCTTCTGTACAAAAAACCCATGTGCTTCATTGTGCAAGTCCGATTGTTGCTACACTGGTGTGATGCAAAAAAAGCTATCTTTTCCTTTGTATTCCCAGGTTTAATGACTGCTCGTATATCCAGCGCTCCTTCTTCTTCCTCATGGTGAACTGCCAAAGGGGAAGCATACACCTTTCCTTTGTCATCGAGACCGTTCAGGGGGGTTTTTCCATCGGCAATGCACAGACACATGGATTCCAAAGGTCTATGGTATGAAGCATCGACAGGTGGCTCTAGGAGGCTCTGCTTTGTAGGGGTGTATTTTTCATCTTTTGCAACAATTCGGTGGTTGGCCTGGTCTCTCGTATTCAGATTGGATTCTAGAGATGGATCTTTCCTTGATAACTTGTGATACGGCTTGAGATGCATGACAGAAGTCCTAAAAACAGACCAAATAGAAATGTAACAATATTAATTCTCTCAGCTTGAAATGACGGCTGTCATGATATTTTAAATGTGTTTAGTCTTTTGCCAGGTTTTTTAATAACCAATATCAGTAGTCTAAATGTTTTATTACCGTAACTTCATCACATAGTATACAACTCTGCTTCCCTCATTTCAGAACCCAAAACATTGAAATCAACCACATTATAATATACACAAGAAAAGTCCACATTTCATTCAAAACTCAAACATTCTGAAACTACTCACTGGTGCATTTTACTAAGTTAATTGCTGCAGTTGACCAAACGGTTATGAATTAGAAATAAAATGCATTTCTTGAAATTACTCCGTATTAAAGCTAGAGAAAAGTCATTTCGTACAACATATCCATTGCAGGTGCTTTAGTACACTGCATACCAATTTTACACCTTCAAATTGACATGCAAATGACAGCTGACAACACTTGGATCTATTAATAGGGGTTTCCTGAGCTCACGAGAAGAGTCAACCCATATATAAAACAAATTCATTTTATAGAACCTGCAATACGGCACAAACTAAAGTAGCTGAAAACGTATACACTTTCCTGTAAATTGAGGGCTCTTTGCTCGATTTAAGTACTTATCTTTTTTTCAAAAACAACAAAGCCCCTGCACTGGACAAAAGAACATACGATGATGCTAAGGTGACTTCGAGTTTCAGTATCAAGATTCAAACGTGCACATCGAAAATTCCAAAGTTCAAAGAACACATAGTGTTGAGAAACTGAATTCAAATGATGTAAAGTTCATGGTATAAAACACCGTTTATTGTTCCTCTTGTACTGGCCAACACGTGTTTCATCGCAGGGAAACAGACTGCGAATCTTCAGGGCTGGATATAGATACAAAAATTGCATTTGTGAGGATGTTCTACACGAATTTAATTAAAGTGGTTTGTGAAACCTGGGTGAACACTTGGCATGCCATAAAGTGACATTGTGTCAAGATGTGACTTGGATTCTGTCGTACAAGTTACTTTGGTGAAAGTGAAAAGTGATATTGATTCAGTCATGAAATTACATGAAATCTAGAGAGTTGCTTATTTTATTATTAAATGAAGAACACACTGACCAGTGCCAAAAAGAAAGAAAAACATGAAAAGTGGCGGAGTGAAAAGTAAGTGTCTGTGTTTGTTATCGGGTGTAAATCCCCATAGTGACTTGTAGTGACTGTTTGATAAATACATACGACCCATACTGTCCAAACGAATTACATGTGCTTAGTTGAACCTAACGAAAATGTCGCAATGTATACTAGATTTGGTAGTAATTATAACAGGCAAGGAAAAGGTCGATTGCGCCTATTTGTGTCAGGAAGGGGCGTGAATTCATACTAGAGTTTCATGTGGGTCAGGGTATCTATTTTGGTTAATATTAGGCTCGTTTTATTTGTGGTGTTGTAGACAAGAAAAACCCCAAAACCTCATATAATATTGTGTTTTTGACAAAACAAACCCCAAATGGTGTATCGTTCTGGAGCCAAGGGGTAATCTCCACAGTTAAAGTGGAAACGACAATTAATTCGCCCGCCACTGGTCAGTGCCAGTAAATGAACGGCAAAGGAGGATATTTAAAAATGGATCCTGGAAGTGCAAAAAACTGTTCACTAAACGGAACACCAACTATAGAGTACCTCGTATGTGTATAATCACGTGTTACGCGGTAATCCTTGTAATTTGAGCCCGTGTTTACATGTTTGCTGCTGGAAGTAGATTAAATCCGGAATGCTTATAAAAAACTGTATAGAACTGAAGGACTCACCCTCTTAAAGAATGAGCCAGAAATGGTGTTGTAGCCAAAGCCCGAGACAGGCGGAGTGTGGAAAAAGACGTTGCTCGCGTAGTATGATGGTTTCTAGAGAATACATAAGGCGTGTCGTATACAGTTACATGAAACGAAGGTTAACTATACAGGACAATATAAGAAAAAGGGGGGGGTTGGGGGTTTAACAAACCCCTCGAATAGTACTCCTACCTTAGTGTAGAAGATAAGAAGTCAAAACCGGGAGGAGAAGATTCTAAGCAGTTGCGCTCGAAGTTAAGAAACACAGGCGGATACACCTGTATAGGGAGTAAAGAAAACAAAGGGGTATAGTGGATGCCTCCTCCTTGGTAAATGGATCAGGTCAAGCTGCAGGACTGCTTACCTGACTGATTTCGTTCCCCCTCCTGTAGTTCCCGGCGCCGTTTTTCAAAGACGGTCACCTGACAGGAAGTGGGGACGTCTTTTATGATGTAGTTCCGATGTGTTGAATAAAAACTAGACCAGCGGTGTGTTTAGCTAATAACGCAAACACGGCTCTATTAGAAGAAATACTGCAATGCATTGTTATGTGGCATAGAGTGATGATCGGTGAGGGGATTGCAAAGGAAATATTCATTCAAGGAGGAGTCATCCACTATACCCCTTTGTTTTCTTTAATCTACTTCCAGCAGCAAACATGTAAACACGGGCTCAAATTACAAGGATTACCGCGTAACACGTGATTATACACATACGAGGTACTCTATAGTTGGTGTTCCGTTTAGTGAACAGTTTTTTGCACTTCCAGGATCCATTTTTAAATATCCTCCTTTGCCGTTCATTTACTGGCACTGACCAGTGGCGGGCGAATTAATTGTCGTTTCCACTTTAACTGTGGAGATTACCCCTTGGCTCCAGAACGATACACCATTTGGAGTTTGTTTTGTCAAAAACACAATATTATATGAGGTTTTGGGGTTTTTCTTGTCTACAACACCACAAATAAAACGAGCCTAATATTAACCAAAATAGATACCCTGACCCACATGAAACTCTAGTATGAATTCACGCCCCTTCCTGACACAAATCGGCGCAATCGACCTTTTCCTTGCCTGTTATAATTACTACCAAATCTAGTATACATTGCGACATTTTCGTTAGGTTCAACTAAGCACATGTAATTCGTTTGGACAGTATGGGTCGTATGTATTTATCAAACAGTCACTACAAGTCACTATGGGGATTTACACCCGATAACAAACACAGACACTTACTTTTCACTCCGCCACTTTTCATGTTTTTCTTTCTTTTTGGCACTGGTCAGTGTGTTCTTCATTTAATAATAAAATAAGCAACTCTAGATTTCATGTAATTTCATGACTGAATCAATATCACTTTTCACTTTCACCAAAGTCACTTGTACGACAGAATCCAAGTCACATCTTGACACAATGTCACTTTATGGCATGCCAAGTGTTCACCCAGGTTTCACAAACCACTTTAATTAAATTCGTGTAGAACATCCTCACAAATGCAATTTTTGTATCTATATCCAGCCCTGAAGATTCGCAGTCTGTTTCCCTGCGATGAAACACGTGTTGGCCAGTACAAGAGGAACAATAAACAGTGTTTTATACCATGAACTTTACATCATTTGAATTCCGTTTCTCAACACTATGTGTTCTTTGAACTTTGGAATTTTCGATGTGCACGTTTGAATCTTGATACTGAAACTCGAAGTCACCTTAGCATCATTGTATGTTCTTTTGTCCAGTGCAGGGGCTTTGTTTTTGTGCAATTTGTGTGGATCTCTTGATCCAACCTTGAGCGGTTACGAGGGATTACCGCCCGCCTCTTTGCCTGGATTTCTTTATACCATAGCAGTATTATACTTTGCGGTTACTCAGGTGCGCGCCTTGCCAAATCTGGAATACCTTAAAAAACCCTCCCAGTAGATCAAAAAAATACTTATCTTTTTTTGGTTACAATTCCAGAAGAGTGCATGTGCTTTTCAGCTCTGTACCTCATGCGAGTCTTCCCAAACTCGGTCAAATAGCCACACTCGTTATAGTACCCTCTCCACCACTTTAATCTCCATTGCTAAATTGCTGTCTCTGGTGCTCTATTTTCTCCCTCCTTCCCATGCTGTGTCCTGTTGCTTCCACTCACTCCTTCATTACTCTCACCCCTTATATTGATTTTATATATTTATTTTTGTCTAGTGCACGCAGGATTTGCTACTGCGTCACTACCGTAGGAAATGCGCAACTGATTTGTTTTTATTACCAATTCAAATGACATCTGCATTCTCTGATCAATAAATACAAAAATACATATACCCACTCCGTAACTTGGTAGGAGCACACATGCATGGTGATGCTGGCACATGCCTACGGAATGATGTAGCCACGACCATATGAATCGCCACCACTCCCCCCACAACCCCCCCATTTGCAATGCTTATTTAAATACAACTGTTTTCAGAACTCTTACTTGAGGAGACACTAACTTCCAAATCAGTTCTACACCCGGAGTCACATTTGTTTTATCAGTATAGAGCAAATCTAGCCGAAAAACAGGGGGAATATTTTTTTAGATATTGCCTACACAGCACATAAATTGTGCAAGAAGGAGTATTTTCTTACCTGTAACTCCAGTTCTGTAGTAGGGGTATCTGTTATAGTCATAATCTAGGGAATAGTCCCGCCCATGTGCGTGGACCCCGGAGCAATCAAAAATAATCTCTTAAACTGTCTTCATTGCAGTCCTGCATAGACACTGAAGAGAAAATTAAAGACAATAATGCAGCCTGTACCTACAAGGCTACACTGTCCAGTACTTCAGCTAGAAATGCCAAGGATAGAACACCAATAACACATTTAATACAATTTGTCAAGTTTTACTCAGAGAAACTTTCCTCCCACACCATATCTTTGGAATGATACCCTCACCAAATCCTTGGAATGGTAGAGATGAAGGGATGGACAGACAAGCCTCCATAGGCTGCCATTATGTGTCTGGGGAAAGGGATACCGTGCCTTTAAGGGACTCTAGATACCCTCATGCACAGCCTCTTCCTTTTACTTTCAGTTCTTTTTGAAGGTGTATAAAGCAAGGCCTGTAGCATACATCACAGTACCATTTTCTCCACCGGGGAGGAGGGCGGGCGCTTATGACTAACAGAGATACCCCTACTACAGAACTGGAGTTACAGGTAAGAAACTACTCCTTCTGTAGTAGGTGATCTCTGTGTATAGTCATAATCTAGTGAATAGAATGGCAAGCCCATCCAAAAACAACCCGGCGGTGGAGAGAAATAGACAACACCACTATTGTGCGAACAAATTCCGCAGCGAAGCTTGCGGGCGCTAGAGGGCGCACGGCAAGATGGCTGCACCTCTGTGAGGCTCTGCCTGACAGAGCCGAAATCCGCCTAATATCTTCTGCATCCACTGCTCTCTGTTCTGGTTCTTGGAGGGTAAAGCCATTTCGAGACCTACGGACTCGCTGCGTGCTGTTTGCAGCTCTCCAGGATCCCTACAAGCGAACTGCTGTGTATCGCTGCCCTGACCGCGAGGCACTGCGAGATGGCGGCCTTCCTGGGGTAGTGGGCCTCTATTCCTGCCGGAGGCCTACCTGTGACAGTCCCGCTGTGCATACATCCACCCCTGGGGATCGCGATCTCTGGGCCCTCTGGGGGGGGGGGGAGAATATTGTTGTGCGGTCCCTGCTGGGTGAGCGCGGAGGGCGCCGAGCGGGTCCCGCAGCCTGTGTCGGAGCTGCCCGGCCGGAGTGTTAAGGAGTGCGGAGAGCCGAGTAAGATCCGCCCGCCTGGGTTCTCGGGCTTGGACCTGCGGAGAGCATTGGAGTTGCCACCGGAGTCGCTGAGATCCCGCTGGTGCTGGCGAGTGGGGTTGGGGCCTGGCGGCGGCCGGGGTCGCAAAGGCAGCACCCGGCCTAGCGCCGGGCTGCGCCCTGCGCGGGCGGGCGAGCACTGGGGCGGAGGTGTTGGTGTCCTGCCTAGGGGCGTGTGGCGACTGCACCCGATCCAGCGCCGAGTGTGCCTGGCTCTCCCTGGCATCGGCAAGGTGGTGTCTCCCGTTTCTATCTTCGGTGGCAGGCCGTGAATCCCCGGCCTGAATTAGCTGTTATGGACATTGGAGTCCAGAGCTGCGGCTCTGCGAATGCTGCCTGCCTCCTCATCGGACACGGCCATAACACCCAGTATCCTGGCACACTGGGGTGTGCTGACTTAAATTGTGTCACGCCGCACTTTACTCCTGGGCAGTGGGCCGATGTTGGGACGCTGCATAGGGGGCTTTGCTGCTGACGGCCTGTGACAACGTGGAGGGCTGCAGGAGGGGTGCATTCTCTACTTGGAGGTGGTGACTTGCTCCTATTAAAACATCGGAGTTTTGAGGAGTGGTGGGACGCCTCGGCACTGGTCTAGGGGCTCCTGGTCGCTACATGTAGGAACTTTGCTTTTGGAGCACACTACGGAGTGGGCCGCACATCCCCGGTCTGGAGTGGCTGCCTGCCAGCACTGGCTGGGGACGTAGACGTCATCTTGTTCGGCTGCCTTGGCTGTAAAGATTATCGCTCTGTTTCTGCACTGTAGCGGCCTGCCTGGATGAGTGCACGGGTCGCTGGGACAGTGCTTACTGTGGCCTACACTCCCTTTCCTTGGGGGACACCTGTACATTTTGACGCGCGTCTACGACAACGTCCAATCACTCCTATCACACTGAGGTATCGACTGGAGCACTGTGGGTCTCGGCGGCAGCTGCTGGCCTGCAAAAAATGGGAGGTGCACATTTGTAATTTGGGCCTAGCAATCCTGGTTATCTCATACCTCGCTTGGCACAAGAACGCGACCGGCCCAGACAACATGGGCCGACAGGACAAAACTCAGCCAAAGCTCTCTTGAGAATAAGCGACCGCCCAGGGCCTCGCAGAGGGCGGCCTCGGAGACGGATGCGGGGGTGGATGGGTCCCCCACCTTGGAGGCCAGCTTGGTGGCCATGCAGCGGACATTACAATCCATTGAGGGTGCTATGACGGCGGTCAACCACAGACTGGACCATAAGTCCTCCCAGCTTGAGAAGCAGAACGCATGCATGGGGTAGATGGAGCAGAGGGTCTCTGCCACGGAGGATAGTCTTTGCACGGTGGCAGACAAGACTCTAGGCATGGAGAAGATCATATCCCTCATTCAGGCCAAGAAAGAGGACCTGGAGGCGAGGTCCCGACGCAATAATATCCGCGTCACTAGGCTGCCGGAATCCAGTAACGTGGGCAGAATGGAGGCGTACATGGAGCGACTCATTGTGTACATTTTTGGGACTGAACAGCTGTCCAACATGTTCATTGTCGAGCGTACCCACCGCTCTTTGGCTCCCCATCCTATTCCCGGGGCTCCTCCCCGTCCTATAATAGCCAGGTTATTAAATTAGAGAGATCGGGATGCCATTCTACGCATGGCCAGAGACAAAGGAACAATTGAGCACCAGGGTAATAAGCTTGAATTTTCCCCGGATTTTACTGTTGCAGTACAAGCTGCGCGTAGGGAGTTTGCTGCTGTGAAGCAATTTCTGCGAAAGGAAGAAGTCCCATATGCCATGCTATACCCTGCCCGTCTCCGCATTGGTGCATTTGCTAACAAGATTTTCTCCTCTCCAAAAGCTGCGATGGATTATGCAAAGAAATTGAAGCGCAGGAAGCTGACTCGGCTGCTGAGCGCGATAAAGAGGAGTTGGGGAACCCGGAGATCTAAGGGACCTGTTCTTGATTGACTGAATGGCCGCCTTGTAGGCTAAAGCTCACAATCTATTCTAACATGTATTGCATCAGGGACCGGACTTATTAGTATAGGAGGTGCCACTGTTCTTTGTTCTGGGGGATGGAGGGTCATAATGACGTCTATCTGAACTATTCCACAGGTGCCATTGGCACAGTCATGTTATTCTTTACTTCCGGATGCTAGCTCTGCAATTGCGGATTCATTTTTTAGGTTGCTCCTGGAACCTGTGGGGGACTGCACTTTCTCCTTTTTCTGTTAAAGTAGATTTCATGCGAAGGAGGAGGGGTTTTGTGACGAGGATATGATTTACTTGTTATATAATTGTTGTAGTGTAGGATATTATTACCTGCTTGACGTGCCGCGAGGCTCATCCTCACCTGGCTAACTTCCATCCGCCGTAGTACTGGATTAGCTCCAAGCCCAGCCGTCGTACAGGTGACTTTGTTCCAAGGGGCCCGCGGTTTTGGCTGTGATGCAACTGGCTGTGTTCACTGGAGCAGGGATGCTAATTTATTGACTGCTTGGTCAACTCTTGCTATGCGGGAGGGTTGTGCTTCAGCGCCCCCATGTATGGGTGTACTCCGCATTATGTTCCTTATTGTTGTGCTGGGGGGGGGGTTGGGGTGGGCTCTAAGGTGGCTTTGGCAGAGTTGGGGTGCTAAAGTGGGTGGGACTGCGTGTTGGGGGAAGGTGGCTTGGCTTAGTTCTTTATTTCATCTGACACTGTGTGGGGGGAGGTGGGGGGGTTTGGTTTGTCACTGATTGTTTGTGCAGTATTGGGGGGGGGGGGGGGGCTCTTCAGTCTTGCTGGGCCTCAAGTGGGTTCAGTGTACTTCTATGCTGTCAACTCATTACCACTGATTGATACTGGACAAGGCGGGTAAAATTACATGCATTACTTGGAATGTTCGGAGGTTAAATAACCCCAAGAAGACAAGGCAGGTGCTAGCCTATCTAGACCGGCACAATGTGCAATTGGCTTTCATACAAGAAACACACCTCACTGACAGAACTGCGGAATGTGTGGCAAACAAAATGGGCTGGTGTGAGGATTGCCTCTTCCTATTCATCGTATGCAAGGGGCGTCATGGTATTGGTTAAGAGAGGTGTGCCATTTGAGATTACACATGAAGAAGTTGATGGAGAAGGCAGGTATATTATTCTTCAGGGAAGGTTATGTGGGACACTAGTTACATTGGTCAATGTGTACGGCCCCAATGTTGATGATCCGGAATTCTTCACACTACTATGGAACAAGATATTTGCATTACCGATCTGTGCCATTCTTTGTGGGTGGGTGGGTGGGTGGGTGGGTGGGTGGGTGGGTGGGTGGGTGGGGGGGGGGGGGGGCGGACTTCAATGTTGTCCTGGATGAGATGCTGGACAGAAAGTCGCGCGTCAACGCATACGTCAAGAGCTGCGCAAGCTGTGCGTAACGGTGTGAGTGAACTAGGGCTTGTGGATGTGTGGCGGATGCAACACCATGGGGTCAGGGAAGGGACTTGCTACACGTATGCTCATGACACTTGGTCCCGTCTGGACTGTTGGATGGTTACGCGCGATGTTGCGACTTGGGTATCTAGGGTCTTGCACTTGCCACGTACTCTATCAGATCATGCCCCCGTTCTGCTTGAAATGCTTCTCCCAAGTTACGCCCCGACCCTGTTCTGATGGAAGTTACAACCTACAGCATTGCTGGATCTTGTGTTTAAGGAAGGTGTGTTTAAGGAAGGTGTGCGAGAGGCTATTGCACATGACTTTGAGGAAAACGCAGGGTCTGTGCGAAGTGAGTGTCCCCTCTGGGATGCGTTCGAGCTCACCATTGGAGGGGCTTGTATAGGTTTGCAGGCGGGGTGCTCAAATCGCTGAGGGATTCTATGGTACGCCTGGAGCGTGAATTGCAGAGCCTGGAGAGACAGTATTAGGATGTCCCTGATGCGGCAACCTTGGCTGCTATTCGTTCGCGTGTCACCGAGTATAATGACGTAGCTGACCACGAAGTGAGTCATCTGTCACGCCGCTGCAAGGCTAGGTATTATGGCGAGGCAGGCAGGCCCGGGCGCGCGCTGGCTGAACATATCATGGAACCTTGGGCTAAATATTGTGGTATTCAGGTGCTTACGGAGGGCGCTCGTTCCATCCCCGACACGGTTTTAGAATAGGTAACAAAGCAGTCTAAGATGTCCACCATGTATGGCCGCAAACCGACATCTAGCGAAGGAGAAATAGCGCAGTATCTAGACGACGTTGCATTAGTATGGCTATCTAAGGGGCAACAAGATTTTTTTATGCACCGTATCACAGAAGAACAAGAACTTAGGGATGCCATTGCCTCGCTGCCTAACGGTAAGGCAGCGGTAACGGACGGTCTGCCGACCGAATTTTATAAAGAATACGCAGATTTGTTGATACCACGACTTGCGGCTATGTATGAGGAGGCATTTGAACAGCAGAGATTACCGGATACGCTCAGGGAGGCACTGATTGTGGTATTGTTGAAGTCAGACAAACCACCGGACAAGTGCGAGTCGTATAGGCCGCTCTCGCTCATGAACACAGACTTCAAAATACTTGCTAAGGTGCTTGCTACGCGCCTACGTTTCTTACTCAATGTCATGGTTCTCCCGGATCAGTCGGGGTTTATCCCCACACAATCTACGGCGCATAACTTGCGAACGTTGTTTGCGGTCTTACATCTAGTGCAACCGGAGCTCCCAGCAGTGGCAGTGCTGTTAGATGCCGCCAAGGCGTTTGATTTGAATGCGTGGACTTACATGTTAACCGTGATGCATCGTATGGGAGTGCCCCATTTCTTTACTAGCTGGATAAAGCTGCTTTATGCGGACCCAGTTGCGCCTGTGCGGGTGAATGGCCACGTCTCAGAGGTGTTTCAAATTCAGAGTGCCACTCTTCAGGGGTGCCGCCTGTCCCCCTTAATATTCGCACTAGTTTTAGAGCCCCTTGCGTGCGTACTGAGGCAGAGACATGCCAGTTCTGCGTTGGCCTTCCATCAGCGGCCTTTAGCCATGTCGATGTATGCGGACGATATGGTCCTGTATGTTCGGGAACCGGAGCAGCATCTTGAGCGACTCATCAGGGAGTACATCAGTTTTGAGTGGTTCTCTGGATTGACAATCTATTGGAGTAAGCCTACTATCCTACCTCTTACCCCAAGTACGGTACCATTTACTTTGAATTACCCGTTATGTGGGCCTCTGAACCAGAGCGGTACCTTGGCATCTGGGTGCACCAGGATCCGCAAGAAATTCTTAGGGCCAACTATGGGGTGGCAGTGTCCAAGCTTGAGGACCAAGTGGCTAGGTGGGTGCGGCTACCCTTGACGTTTGCGGACAGGGTCGCTTTAATTAAAATGGTGGTTCTGCCGAAATTTATACTTATTCGTGAATGTCCCTCTCCTTCTGAAACCGCATTTTTTTGTATCCTTACGCTCCCTGTTAATCACTCTCGCCTGGGGTGGTAAGAAGCCCCGTGTAGGATGGGAAACGTTTATCAAGCCCTACGACTTGGGTGGGTTTTCGGTGCCCGATCCGCAGTTATATTATCTATGCGCTCAGGCACAGTTTGCGCATTATTAGCCGAACGCCACCTTTCACGCCACACGTCGCTGTTGAAGCGGGTGCGGTACAGCCGATTCCCCTGCAGGCAATGATAGTCAACACCCATATGGTGTATGAGCATGGGGAAATACACTGTGTAGTGCATGACTAAGGCGTGGGCTGAGCTTGGTAGAAGGGCGCAGCGTCTGCCGCTGTATGCTCCTGCAATGCCATTATTACATCACGAGGCTCTGTCTGTGACGAGTGAAACAGGGGCCCTCAAGGTCATGCATGCTGCTGGAGTACAGGTGATGGGAGATGTGTTAGTGGGTGGGACGTTCATCTCATTGCCCGCTTTCATACCCGCTGGAGTGAATGAGGTGATGCCTACGTTTATATACGCTAGGCTTCGAGCGGCGCTGCGCGATTTGTATCCATGCTTTCCGGATAAACCAGCTGCAGTGGGGGCACTGCAGTTAATCTATACGGCAACCACTACCACCAAGCTACAATCCAGTCTATACCATACCTCACAGGTCGATGAAGGTGCGACGTCCCGAGTCTCCAGAGATAGGTGGGATGCATGTATGCCGCAACCACTGACGGATGAGGAATGGTGTTAGAGCTGCCGAATGACTGGTTGTTTTGCGGTGAATGGGAATTTTAGACTTCTCCATTATAAATTCTTACACCAAATGTATTATACTCTGTCACAGTTACACAAGTATTACAAAAAACAATTTGATGGACAGAATGTAGATCAATGTCTTACATTCACCCCAGTACAAGGATCTGGGCCTAAATCCATCGTTTTTTGCACTCCACACCACCCTGGGTCAGATAATGGCTTTATGCAAATCAGCTCTGACCCTGTGCCCCATGGGAACAGTCCAGTCCGAACTACAACAGCCATATCTTTCCCAGACCGGAATCAAGCATCCGAGGACCGGACCGGTTTCGAGGTAACACCTCTCATCAGCCCGGCTAGCTTGACTCCAGTGGTGTGGAGGCTCTGGGACCCACGTCTGAGCTACCCCAGTACACTCAGGGAGAAAATTACAAAAAACAATTTGATGGACAGAATGTAGATCAATGTCTTACATTCACCCCAGTACAAGGATCTGGGCCTAAATCCATCCAACAGCCGGGCTGATGAGAGGGGTTACCTCGAAACCGGTCCGGTCCTCGGATGCTTGATTCCGTTCTGGGAAGGACATGGCTTTTGTAGTTCGGACTGGACTGTTCCCATGGGGCAACAGGGTCGGAGCTGATTTGCATACCGCCATTGTCTAACCCAGGGTGGTGTGGAGTGCAAAAAAACTATGGATTTGGCCCAGATCTTTTGACTGGGGTGAATGTGTGACATTGATCCACATTCGGTCCATCACTTGTTGTTTTTGCAATTGCCGCCCTAAGTGCGCTGGGGATGCCCAGACGTGGGTCCCAGGCACTCCACACCACTTGGAGTCAAGCTAGCCGGGCTGATGAGGTGTTACCTCGAAACCGGTCCGGTCCTCGGATGCTTGATTCCGTTCTGGGAAGGACATGGCTTTTGTAGTTCGGACTGGACTGTTCCCATGGGGCAACAGGGTCAGAGCTGATTTGCATATCGCCATTGTCTAACCCAGGGTGGTGTGGAGTGCAAAAAAACGATGGATTTGGCCCAGATCTTTTGACTGGGGTGAATGTGTGACATTGATCCACATTCGGTCCATCACTTGTTGTTTTTACAGTTACACAAGTATGGCTTACAAGAATCTCCTTGTTGCAAACGATGTGGTGCGGATGTGGCTGATTTTGCGCATTTAGCGTGGGGCTGTCTTAAAATTAGTGAATTCTCGGATGAGGTGCTTCAGGCCCTGATCAGGATGACTGGTGTGCGGCTTGAGCGAGATATGGGACTATGTCTGCTGGGCATGGTCTCCGGTGTGCCTCAAAGTTCGTAAATTAGTGGCTTTATCCCTACAAGTGGCTAAACGCAGTGTGGCTATATGCTGGGATGGTCGGCCGGCTCCCACGGTAACAGTGGCTACGAGATATGGCTTATTGTCATGATCAACTTACATGCTATGCGGAAAGTCTGCCAGGCACGTCTCGCCCCTGAGACATTAGGAGTCCGTATAATGATTATGTTTTAACACAAACTGTTGAAGATGTGCAGTGATATAACATTGGAGAGCCTGAGTCCTGTTCAACTTCTATGGGTTGGGGTGTCGCTCCACTAGCCAATGCTTGTGCATGGTAGATACGTGCACAACAGCTTTAAATGAAAGAATGCCACAGTTCAATCTGTCTCGGATGTTTCATGTATAACGCTGCTGCCTGCCCTGGACGTTCCCATTGCTGCTGCTAATATTGACGGTCTAAGAATATGTAATGGTTGATATGCAAATGTGGATATTTTATATGATGGGGGCCTGCGAGCACCCTCCATGCTGTACTTTGTTTTCTTAATGCTCAAATTTGAGAAAAAAAACCAAAAAAACATTGTTGCTGCTTTGGCGGCGGGGGCTGCCGCTGGGGTGGCAGTGGTGGGCTTGGTGGTCCGCTCTTGTGGGTACCCATAGAGGCCCATGTTCTGGTGTGAGCCTGGGCTTCTGTGGGCATTCTCTACGGCGTGTTGTCTGGCCCATTGTCGCCGCTTCGGCAGCAGTTTTCTGCCACTGGAGCTGCGATAATGTTACACCATGCTTGATAATATGCCCCTTGGTTTTAACAACGTTTCCTTGAATAAACTTAACAAATCATTAATACAGCAAAAAAAAAAAAAAATTCCGCAGCGAAGCCTGCCCAACCTGAGCATCTACCCTGGCATGAGAGTCCCGACAGTAATGCTTAGCAAAGGTGTGGACCGACTTCCAAGTGGCCGCCCTGCAGATCTCTGCAATGGGAAAATTTTGAAGCAAAGCTGCTTTAGCTGCTTTACCCCTGGTAAAATTAGCCTTAGGCTTACCCCCTAAGGTCTTATTCGCTTTCTGATAACAGAGCTGGATACATGACACAATCCACCTAGAGATGGACTGTTTCGAAGTAGCCAGACCAGTCCTACCTGACCCACAGTTGACAAACAATTGGTCGGATCTACGAACATCCTTGGTCTTATCCAGATAGAATTTCAACACCCTTCTGACATCCAGGGAATGAAGATAACGTTCCGCTGGACTGGAAGGATTCTGGAAAAAAGTTGGTAAAGTTATAGTCTGATTAACATGAAAATAAGAAATAACCTCGGGAAGGAACTTAGGGTGAGTACGCATTACAACCTTAGCAGCATGAAATACAGTGTAAGGTTCCTGGCAACACAATGCCTGAATTTCACTCACTCTGCGGGCCGACGTAATGGACACGAGGAATGGCGCCTTCCAAGACAGGTGCTGCAGTGAAGCCTTATGAATAGGCTTGAAAGGTTCCTTCATCAACCTGGACAGCACCACATTCAGTTCCCATGAATGTGAAGGAAGCCGAACAGGAGGGAACACCTTCAACCCTTCCAAAAAATCCTTAATCACAGGAATCTGGAAGAAGGAAATCTGCGAAGGGCATTTTCTGTAAGCAGTCAATGCAGCCAGATTAACCTTAATGGAATGAAAATTAAGGCCAGACTGAGCTAGATGCAGAAGGTATGGAAGGATAACATCCTCCTTGCAGGTCGTCGTATCATAGTTCTTAGACATGCACCAGATGCAGAATCTCTTCCACTTGTAAGCATAAGAGGTCTAGTAGATGGCCTCTTAGCCTCCTTCAATAGGTCCATGCAATCCTCAGGAAGATTGAAGTGGCCATATTGCACTCTCAGGAGCCATGCCGCCAAACTCAACGATGAGAGGTTGGGGTGCACCATCTGCCCCCGAACTTCGTGAGAAGGTCCGGCCGACACAGCAGCCGCAGATGAGGTAGGATCGACCAGTGAAGCAGGTCCGTGAACCACCAATGTCTGGGCCATTCCGGCGCAATGAGGATCATCCGCGCCGGGGATCGGGCAAGCTGGATGAGCACCGCCGGAATCAGGGGAATGGGAGGAAAAGTGTACAGAAAGCTGTTCGACCAGCTGATCCATAACGCGTTCCCCAGAACCCCGGCTGGTAATACCTCGAGGCGAAGTTGCCTTATTTGCTGTTTGGCAGCGGCGAATAGATCCACTTCTGGAGCGCCCCACATGGCGAAGCTGTCGGCGAGTACCTCGTCGTTTATGACCCACTTGTGGTTTTCGTGAAGCAACCTGCTGAGTGCGTCCGCCTGAACACTCTGCACACCTGGCAAATGAGTTGCCGTTATAGTCAGTCCTCTGGCTAGCAGCCAGTGCCAGATCGCCTGCACTTCCTGTGACCGTGTGCGCGATCTCAAGCCCCCCTGCTTGCTGAGGTAATACATTGTGGTCGTATTGTCCGTCTGTGCAAGGAGTTTGTCTGAAAGGACGGATGAAAGGCCTTCAGTGCCAAGTGAACAGCTCTGAGTTCCAGGAAATTGATGTGACACGTGGACTCTGCCAGAGACCACAATCCCTGGATCTGTAGATGGTCTGAATGCGCTCCCCAGCCCAGGAGAGATGCATCCGTAACGATAGTCTGAGTCGGGATGTCTTTGTGGAAAGGAACCCCTCTGAGGAGATTCTCTGCTGAGAACCATCATCTCAGGGACTGTTGGGCGTGAATAGACAACTGAAGCCGGTCATCCCAACACCCTTTCCTCTGGTCCCACTGGTCCTCCAAACATTCCTTTAGCGGGCTCGTGTAGGCGCGCGTGTGGGGTGAGTAAGATACAAGAGGCCATCGATCTCAGTAGAGAAGACACCGTCCTCACTGTTGTAGATGGAGCAGTTATGAGAGCCTGAGCCTTCCGAAGGATGGATAAGCATCTCTCCTCCGAAGGAGTCACGCTTGCGTACAGCGTATTGGAGGGTCCCAAGTACTGTAGGCCCTGTACAGGCATCGGGACAGGCATCGGGACAGGCATCGGGACAGGCATCGGGACAGGCATCGGGACAGGCATCGGGACAGGCATCGGGACAGGCATCGGGACAGATTTATGGGCAACCCCAGACGGTTCAACAGGACGGCCGTCCTGTTGAAGTGCAATTGCGCTTCCTGGAAGGTGGAGGCTTTGATCAACCAATCGTCCAGGTAAGGGTAGACAAACACCTTGTTCTTTCTCAGGTGTGCCGCTACCACAGCCATGCATTTCGAAAAAGTCCTGGGTGCAGACTTCAGTCCAAACGGTAGTACGCTGTACTGATAGTGATTGGTGCCGACGAGGAAGCGCAGGAACTTCCATGTGCCCATTGCACGGAAACATCGGAAGTACGCATCTTGCAGATCTATCACGCACAGCCAGTCTCATCTCTGCAGCCGAGGATAAAACTGGTGCAAAGACAGCATGCAAAATTCTCCCTGCGAATCCACTGGTTTGCTTGTTGCAAATCCAGAATGGGTCTGAACAGGTACTTGTGCTTCTGTACTAGGAAGAAGCGAGAGTAAAGACCCTTTCCCCTTTGAGACAGAGGGAAGTCTTCTATCGCCCTTTTTCTTAACAGGGTATCGGCCTCCGCCTGGAGCTCGTGCAGTTGGAACTGCGAGCAGACCGGTGGAATTGCTGGAGGCAGGCTGGTGAAACGAAGACTGTACCCATTGCAAACAATATTCAGCACCCACTTGTCCTGAGTAATGTTTCTCCACTCTGCCAGGTAATGTTGACTGCTTCCCCAACCGGAGCGGGTAACGGATGAAGGGGGAAGTAGCAGCTCAGGGCCTAGACCCAGCCGGGCCTTTGGTCGCGGCGGAAGACTGTTGACCACCTCGGCCTCTCTGGCGCTTTTGGAACGGTTTCCGCTGGAACTGCTGCTGTTGTTGCTGTCCAGCCTGTCGACCTTGCCCTCTGCCTTGCACCCCGTACCGCCTCTGGAACGGGCGGAAGGTCTTTTTCTGTTCCTTAGGCTTTTCCAACCAGACAGCCGTCCGGGTTTCCGCCTCCGCCTTCATGCGGGCCATCTCGTCGTCCGCATTTTCCCGAAGAGGGTCTCGCCCGAAAGGGTAGGTTAGCCACTCTCTGCTGCGCCTCGGGCTTCAAGGATGTAAGACGCAGCCAGGCGTGGTGCCTCAAGTTGACCTCATGGCAGTACCCGTGGGCTGCCAAGAGGGAAGAATCCGCAGCCGAACTTATTACCTGGTTGGAAACCAGCAGACCTTCATCAAGGATCTCTTGGAAATCTTTTTTTCCGGGGAAGGAGTTACAAAAACTGTTGGACCGACTCCCACAGAGCCCTATTTTAACATCCCAACAGGGCTGAGGCACTCGCGGCCTTTATCGATGTGGAGGCCGTCCCGCAGACCTTCCTGCCTGCCGAATCCATCCAGTGGCTCTCCTTGTAAGGAGGCACAGTTGATGATGGGGTGGTGGCGTGCTGTTTTCTTGCTGCCATCACAATTACCGAGTCAGGCATGGGATCCCCCCGAAGAAATGCTGGGTCTGAGTCAGGAGCCTTATATTTCTTCTGCAGCCTTGAAGGTGCCGACCTCGTAGCCACAGGAGTGAGGAACAACTCCATGGCAGGTCCCACCAGTCCAGGCCCCAAGGGCAGCAAAGGGCGAGACAACTGCTTCTCAAAAGTTTCAAAAATGGCGGAAGTCAATTGTGTGGGCACAGTGAGCGTGATGCCCAGCTTAGTCGCCCCTCGCAGCAACACGTCCTTGAATGAGACTATCGTCTACTGGAGACACCCTCGTCCGAGGAGAGTCCGACAGGGTAGGTGAATAGTCCCTGGTACCGGAGGAATCAGTGTAGCGGAACCTAGACCGGTCCCTCCTGTGGCGCCGTCTGGATCTTGTAGAAGAGCGACGGCGACTCCTGGATCTATCCCACCGTCTGGAGCGAGATCTCGACCTACTCGGCCTTGGACGGTCCACGGACCGAAACGGAGGGCGCTGTGGAGGCCTAAACGGGAGCCTAGGTTGCAGTGGCCCCATAGGCGGCATCAGGAGATGAGGTAACAAGGCAGACCTCGGAGGAGGTGATGGTATAGGAGGCGGAGGGTGATGAGGAGGAACAGGTGGCGGAGGAGGTGTCTGGTTACATGGAGGAGGGTCCTTGGGTAACGGAGGTGTAGGTGACCTCAGCTTGGAGGGTGAATAGACTAGTGAGTGCTCCGAGCCCAGAGCCTCCTTCCTGCTTTTCTTCACCTGGCCTGAAGGGGGGGACCTAGAGGCCGTACCCCTGGTAGCCGAACGATGGCGTCGCCGCGACCCTGGGCTTGTGGACACCGAGGACACAGTCCTGGCCTTGGAACGCCTCCTGGAGGATGATGCTTTACTCCTTGACGCTAAGCACCTTTGACGTCGATGATCGCCTTCTCGACCCCCCTCGACGTCTATGATGGCTCGACGACTAAGCAGTCCGACGTTGACCTCATCAGGGGTCTCAACGTCAATCCCCTCGAAGTCGAATGTAGACGTTGCTTCGACCCAGAGCCCTGGGGAGACGGGGAGCAGACCGTGGTCATTCTCCTCTACCACGAGGCTATCGACGCCAACTGGGATCGGTGGCGTTTTCTGGCCTTCTTACTGGGGAGCCCCCCCAGAGGCCGCAGCACGGGCAGAGGAAGAAGCCCTTTCCTGCCCAGGCCCACCTTGACCTTGCTGCTTTCTTTGCTCCAGTCCTTGGAGCCTGATCTCTTGGTCCTTCAGGGTCCGACTGGAAAACTGCAGGCAGATCTCACAGGTCCCAGGAACATGAGCAGAAGGAAGACACAGGATACACACTCTGTGTGGATCAGATCTTGCCTTCTTCCTGGCACACTCTGGGCATTTCTCAAATAAGGCAGGCATATTTGACAAAACCACCATAAAACTCCAGTAAAGTGAAGAAGAAGCAAAGATACGGCGAGTGAACACACTAACACTTCAAAAGTGTCAAAAAATACACAAAACACCCAAAAAGGGAGAGCTCAATGCGCCAGGGTCCTGCTAGCAGGAGCCGGAAAAAAGAACTGAAAGTAAAAGGAAGGGGCTGTGCATGCTGGGATACTGAGGGTCTCAAGAGAGTTCCTTAAAGGCACGGTATCCCTTTTTCAGACACATAATGGCAGCCTATGGAGGCTTGCCTGTCCATCCCTTCCTCGCTATCATTCCAAGGATTTGGTGAGGAGAGGAAAGTTTCTCTATGAGTGAAACTTGACAAATTGTATCAAATGTGTTATTGATGGTATATCCTTGGCATTTCTAGCTGAAGTACTGGACAGTGTAGCCTTGTAGGTACAGGCTGCATTATGGTCTTTAATTTTCTTGTAAGTGTCTATGCAGGACTGCAATGAAGACAGCTTAAGAGATTATTTTTGATTGCTCCGGGGTCCACGCACATGGGCGGGACTATTCACTAGATTACTATACACAGAGATCCCCTACTACAGAAGTATTGTTTACAATTCATTTGGCTTATAACCCGCCCACCACATACCATTAGTAGTTTTGGTTGTCACTTATTTGTTATCTTTCCATTGCTTGGCTCCTGTTGGCTTTGCTTCCTTTGTGTTACCTTCTGCCTCGAGTAAGGGCCAAGTACCTGTCCTTTGTCGTTTTGCACCACACCTTTTTTTGTATTTTAGAAGCATTTTGCTATTGTGCAATGGGCTCTACTACTTTTAAGCAGGTTCATATTTATGTTGCTTTCACCCTATATGCCTTTTCTATTCATGCTTTGCTTGCACCCACAACTGCACTGTTCTACGCCACTCCACACAATGCCACACCACCCTACTCCACACACCTTTAGCCATGCTGAACAGAAGTCATGCTGCTGTACAAGATGGCTAAAAAGCATTAGCAAAGCCAATAGCGCTCACATTGGAGCAACCAATTGGATTTGCCACTGGTCTTATTTGCTTAAGGAGACATGTTTTTGTGGTTAAAAGGTAAAAAAAAAAAAGAAAAAACTATCTGTTTTGGTGTACCTGCTCTTGTGAAGAATTTGTTCCATGCTGAAAGGTAGGAAATTAGACATTTCACTGCCCTTATGACGCGGACATACATATCACGCACAACATGAAAACACTTCCCACATAGGATCAAAAAACAAAGAAAACCCCTTCAACCACACATTTTACATGACTCAGATTTGCTACCTATCTAGTTCAGTGTTTCAATGCCCGGTGGAACAGAAGCAACAAGTGGGCGGAAGCAACGGGGTGTGGGACCAGAAGCAATACCAGAGGCTGGTGTATGAAGCAACAGGCAAGGGAGCAATGTGGAGCTTGCGGGGAGAAGCATTTGAGCAACACCTTTGAGGTCAACCTGTCCGTTGCAAGTTCAGTGCAAGTGTCTTGATTTTTTGGTTTAGTACTCTGTAAAAGAGCAAAAAGTCCCAGTGGTTTAGGAAGGGGAGGTGCAGTGGGCGCGGGCCGCCCTGGGTGTTCTTGCTAGGCAAAAATGTGTGTTTTAAACGCATTTTAGCCATTTTGTCAAAGCCGTGGATGAAGACATTTTCCGCACTGGGTACCACCGGACCTTGCTAAGCCACTGAAAAGTCCTACATATTTTAAGCCTACCTTTTATGTAGGTGCCACCTATGGGCCAAAGTCTCTCAGGCTGTGAAACGGGCCTCCTGCTTAGGTGATCTGTGTTCCTAAAGTTAAAAAGTCAAACTCCCCGTGGTCTGATCTGTGAGGCAGCACATTCTCTAGGCATAGCGTCAATATCATATTGCTGCAAGACACTCTGGAACAGAACTGGCTAGGAGTGGGGCTCTCAGGTGATTTTTTGTTCACTACTAATTCTAAAATCCACACCATCATGACATAAGGTTAATACTTCTTTGGTAACTTTGGTTCCCCAGTATTGGTAACTTTCATAGATTCCCATGCTTTGCATCATTCCCCGTTGGAGTGGGAGCCTCGGTAAAATAAAAATACCATAGTAATAGGTACAAAAGAGAAAACTAGGCCTAGGCCTCATCTCATTTTGTAGCCTATCAATCTCTTTTTGTAAAAGAGACCAAACTTTCTGCAACAACCAATCAGAAGATCCTCACCCCTTGGAACCTTCCTGAGAGAGCCTCAGAGCCTCAGATTTTCGTAGCAGTTGTGTAACAGCAATCATAACATGAAAAGAGGCCAAGCTTTCCCAGGGGAGGAGGGTGGGCGCATGGGAATCTATGAAAGTTACCAATACTGGGGAACCAAAGTTACAGGTAAGTAACTTGTTTTCTTGCCCCAGTATTGGAACTTTCATAGATTCCCATGCTATGTATCAGAATAGCTAGCAATAAGCCATAAAAGCACATTTTGTTACATGAATAGCATTACATGGTACATAGTTATCCTCACAGGAAATAAATCATAAATGTTACCATAGCCAGGAATACAACAAGGGATACAAAATGTGCAATACAGGAAGGAGGGATTGTAGGGAAAGCTCACCTCTCTTTGAAAAAGATTTCTCAGGACTACCTGTCCAACAACTGCATCACTCTTCATAGAAGAATCCAGGCAGTAGTGCTTCTTGAAGGTGTGGGTACTGCTCCACGTAGCTGCCCTGCAGATGTACTTGATAGGGACTCCTGAAAACAGGGCCACTGAATGCCGTAGATCTTGTTGAATGAGCACAAACTTTCCAGCAGCTTGCCCGCTTCTTGATGGCAAAATTGGATCGCATTGGAAATCCAACGAGAGATACTGTGCTTTGACAGCGGAAATCCCTTCCGCGGAGCACTATAAGAGACAAATAGTTGAGGGGACTTCCTGAAAGGTTTCCTGCGTTCCAGATAACATTTTAGACATCTCTGAACGTCCAAAGAATGCAAAGACCTCTCAGCCGGTGTAGAAGGTCGTGGGAAAAAAGATTTTAAAATGACCGGCTCATTCAGATGGAACCTTCGGGGTGAATTTTGGTTTGTCCTTAGAATTAGAACATCCTTTTTAAACTGTATAAAAGGTTCTTCAATTGTAAACACTTGGAGCTCACTTATCCTTTTAGGGGATGTCAAAGCCAAGAGAAGAGCCAGCTTCCAGGATAGTAATTAATCCGCCCTATGAATGGGCTCAAAAGGGGTTCTCATTAGATGAGCCAATACCAAATTAAGCTGTCATACTGGTGGAGGACGACGAACCGGAGGAAAAACCCTGAAAAGGCCTTTCAGGAATTATTTCACAATCCTCGCAGACCAAAGCGAAGGACCTGAAGATGTCCGTCTGCATCTAGAGATGGCTGCCAGATGTACTTTGACCGATGAATGAGCCAAACCCGATTTAGCCAGAGGAAGAATATATGGCAAAATCTGATACGGAGCAGAAGTGTACGGGTGAAGACTGTCTCTGACACCAGAGACAGAACCTTTTTCACTTAGCTCGATAGGTCTTATTCGTACTTGGGGCTCTGGCCTGGGACAGAATATCTTTACATTCCTTGGTGAGGTTAAGATTCTGAAATTCTCGGTTCTCAGGAGCCACGCTATCAAGTGGAGTGAGCTCGGATCTGGATGGAGCACCTGACCCAGAGAGACGGAACCAGCTGAAGACGAATTGGCTGATCCCAAGATAGCAGAAGAAGTTCTGTGTCCCAGAACTGTCGGGGCCACGCTGGTGCAATCAAGATAATCCGGGACGGTTCTGCTTTAATCTCCCTGATTAGTCTCGGGATCAGGGGTATTGGTGGAAAGTCGTAGAGAAATGCGCCGCACCAGGCAATCAAAAGTGCATTCCCCAAGAATCCCCGATGGTGATCCCTGCTTGCGTAGAACTGGCATTTGGCGTTCTCTGGAGTCGCAAACAGGTCTATGGCCAGGGTTCCCCAGCATGCGAAGACTTAGTCGAGAAAGGCTTGGTTCAATTCCCATTCGTGACTGATTGATCTTTGGTGACTCAACGCATCCGCTGTTGTATTGAGCAGCCCTGCGAGGTGCTCTGCTGTAAGAGCAATGTTGTGTAGAATCGCCCAGTCTCAAATCTCCTGAGCTTCTTTGGAAAGCGTTCGGGATCTCGTCCCGCCTTGTTTGTTTATATAGTGCATGGCTGTTGTGTTGTCCTTGCGGACCAGCAATGCACGATTCTGGATCCGTGGCCGAAAAGCCTGTAAGGTCAAGCGGATAGCCTTAGGTTCCAATAGGTTGATGTGGAACCCACGCTGATCTGGATCCCAATGACCACTCACATGTAGTTCCTGCAGAACAGCCCCCCAACCTTTCAATGAGGCGTCTGTGGTGAGAACCATGGGAGACTGAGGGAGCGTGAAGGTCAAGCCCTTTGAAATGTTGTCCTTTACCAGCCACATGCTTCTTTCATTGCTGGTGTCACCGTTATCCTGTCGTCGAACGAGCCACCCGCTTGGTACCACTGCTTGTCCAGCTGTTCCTGCAGCGGACGCATTCGAAGTCTGCAGTGCGGAATCAATGGTATGCAGGATGATATCGATCCTAGTAGGGACTTGTAAAGACGGACAGACAGCGATTTCCTCTTTTGCAAGAGACGAGCTGACAGTAAAAGTTTGTTCTGATGCTCTTCCGTAGGAAAATCCTTGCATTGATCCGTGTCCAGGATAGATCCTAGAAACTTTGCCGACCTGGATGGGTAAAGGATCGTTTATTCCTTGTTGAGTTGGAGGCCCAGGTGGCTGAAAAGCTGGAAGCAACTTGAGACTGCTCTGGTAGCTGCTGGAAAGGTCGGAGCTTTTATAAGCCAATCGTCTAGATAGGGAAATACTTCTAGAGATTGCTTTCTGAGAAACGCTGCTACTGGAGCAAGTACTTTGGTAAATATCTGTGGTGCCGACCTGAGACCAAACGGAAGCACCTTGAATTGAAAATGGCTCTTGCCTACTGTGAAGCGCAGGTATTGCCTGTGAGCTGGATGGATCGGAACATGGAAGTATGAGTCCTCCAGATCCAGTGTCGCCATGTAGTCCCCTTGGTTCAGAAGACGCAGAATATCTGGCAGGGTGACCATCCTGAAGTAAAGTTCTATGAGATAGGTGTTGAGCTTCTGTAGATCTAATATTGGACGCCATATCTCTTCAGTTATGCGAACCAGGAAGTACCTGGAATAGAAACCTTTCCCTTTCAGTGAGAGAGGGACCGGTTCTATTGCCCCCTTGATGAAGAGTTGGTGGGCTTCGAGACGTAAGAGCCGCAGATGTTTCAACTCGCTGGCACCCGGAGCTCTGTTTGGAGGAAGCTGATGAAACCAAGGGGTGGCCACACCGAATGATATTCAAGCCCCACTGGTCTGATGTAATAGTTTCCCAGTTTTTCAGGCAATGAGAGATCCTGCCCCCCCACTGATGTTGACGGAGGGATAGGAACAGTAGAAAGAACCAGGAGGCCGCTATTGACACTTCGCATTGTCTCTGCCCTGGTGACCTTGACGGCTTTTGCCTTGATGCCGAGAGAAAGAAGCAGATTGGCCTTGCTTCAGTTTACTGTGGTCTGTAGGATTGCGATGACTGAGAATATGAGGAGTAACGTTGTTGGTATCCTCCTCGGTTAAAAATGTTTCCACTTGCTCCACAGAATGGCACTTTACCATACTGAAGAGTGCCTAAGGACTTGGCTGTGTCTGTGTCCTTTTTGATATCCTGTAAGGCCTCATCAATATGCTTTCCAAAAAGCATGTCCCAGTCATAAGGCATATCCAATATTTTGTTCTATACCTCAGGGCGAAACTAGGTCGCCCGAATCCAGCCTTGTCTTCTAAGAACAGCCGTACCTGCAAGGGCTCTGAAAGCCGTCGTCGCTATGTCCATGGCGCAGTCAATTATTTCTGCTGAAGACCGCTCTCCTTCCTCCAAGATTTTTCATGCATCCACCTTACTAGGCTCCGGCAACTGGTCTAGCAACACAGCCATATTGCACCACATCTGGCGATCGTAGCGGCCTAAGATCGCCAACGCATTGGCGGCACGAGCCAGGAGACTTGACAGAGGAAAACCTCTTCCCCACATTGTCCAGGCGTCCACCCTCTTTGTCCGGTGGAGAGGTCAGAGGAGCCGCCGGGTTCTTGGACTTCGTTTGGGCAGCCTGGGAAATCACGGAGTCCGGCCAACCAAACACGCAGGACTACCATCAGGCTCTCTGTACTTCTTTTCTAGTCGTGGTAAGACCGGGATGACGGTTGCCGGTGATTGCATATCTTTCACTCCCTCCGACCACACGTGGTCTATAATGGGAATAGAGCGGACTGATCTTTTGTATGGCTCTTTGAAATCATAGAGAAAACAGTCTGTTTGAACTGTAGTAGTTGGCAAACCAAACTGTTTGGAAGCGTGCTCCATGAGGTTATGAAAACCACCTATATCTGCAGGTGGTGAATCCACTGGTTCAGGTGCAGGTGAAGATGGACCTGGTAGCACATAAATCATAATCATCCCATTCTCTATTTGGATCAGGGTCCCCTGTTTCATCCCCTCCAGCGTCAGAGGAATCATCATCCTGAACTGAATGCACCCGATCGATGGTTGATGAACCTCCCCAGATTCCGGATTCCGTGGCCGAACCTCTGTTGTAGTGGGAGGTGGCACAGGAGGAGGAGGCATAGGAATGGCTTCTGTAGATTGTGAAGGAAACTGTTTCCTGTAGTCCATGAGCATCAACTGCAGGTCCGATATAAGGGAAGAAGGCATCGCCACCATACCTTGCTGAGATTGTTCCTGCAGCCTCTCCCTGTGAGGAGGTTAACTCACCTCTTCATAATAGCCATCAGAATCTGCGTCCTGATATTTCACATTGAGCTGTGAAGGACTATAAGCATCTCCATAAGGACCAGCATGGTCTTCATCCTCTTCCTCCTCTGAATTGTCCTCATCAAAAAGTAAAGCAGGAGGTAGGGACGTCAACCTTCGCGGGGACGTCATCTCAGGCATAATTTGCCGTAGTTTTATTACAATCCATACTTTTACCACCGCAGACGGGGACACCGTCGGCGGAACAGTCGTCGACAAGAGCACCGTCAACGGAGAAGCAGTCATCGTCGACGAAGGTGGAAGAGTCGATGGCACCGTCGAGGAGCTAGTCCTCAAAACCAAGGCTGTCGTCATCATAGACATAGTCGTTGCCGATGTATTCTTCGACACCGTCGGCGTCATCCTAGTCGACGTCGAGGATACCAATCTCGTCGACAAGGAAGAACGTCCAGACGTCGAAGCTGCCGTCGCAGATGTCCTAGTCTACGCCACCGTCGACGGTGCAGAACTGGCAGTATGATGGATTTTAGTAGTCGTCGACGTACCTGATGGGGTTACAGTCGACGAGTGGGTTTTCTTCACTGATTTTGCGTCCTGAGGTAGAGAAGCAGGTTTTTAAAAACCTTTTGGGATCTCTCAAGGTTGAGAGGCCACAGCAGGCTCCTGGGGGCCTTTTGGAGTAGAAATCACCTCAGCACTAAATTCCACTTTCTCGTTTACACCTCGGTGAGGAGATTTTAGGGAACCAGAACCACCAGACCTATCAGATCTTTTGAGTGGATTTAGAAGGAGGTTCTATAGAGGATGAAGGGGATGACCTACCCCTTTTTATTGATCTCCTTGAAGAGGAAGCCGAAGAAGAATCCTCATCACTGAAAACACCCTCCTTCCTCGATGTCATCTTTTGGAGCCAGGTCAAAAGACGTCCTTCCCTGTCTCGCAAAGTCTTTGTAGAGAAGGTCCTGCAGATTTTACACTCTGTAGCCTTGTGGTCTGGGTACAAGCAATAAATGCAGTCTGTATGCTTGTCATCTACATACAGCCGCTTTTTAGAGCAAGTAGCACAAGCATTGAATAAAGCTTTCTTTTCCTCATCAGACATTCTTCCAAGAAAACAGGCTGTTCTAAAGTAGTAGAAGAAAAACCTGAGCAAAGCCCAGTGGAGACTCCCTCAGCACAACGTGCAGTAGAAAATCTGAGGCTCTCTCAGGAAGGTTCCAAGGTGTGAGGCTCTTCAGACTGGTTGTTGCAGAAAGTTTGGTCTCTTACAAAAAGATTGATAGGCTACAACATGAGATGAGGCCTAGGCCTAGTTTACTCTTTTTGTACCTATTACTATGGTATTTTTATTTTACTGAGGCTCCCACTCAGACGGGGAATGATACAAAGCATGGGAATCTATGAAAGTTCCAATACTGGGGCAATTAGGTCAATTAATATTTATGTATACACACTGACGTGGGATTCTACTGACTATTTTTGGAACCGCGCCCATTGCACAAACCAATCTCATGGACAGAGTTATTTAAGGTGTCTTCAACACATCCCTAGACAGATCTGGCTGCACTGCCTGCTCTATTTGCTGCTATGGCAATGGCAAACTGGATTGTGAAAGGGTGTGGCTGGAACAGTGATCGGTAAAAAGTATGCTCAGGAGACGCTGTGGATATTCTTTACACACTTGAGCTAACGTAAGACTAAAATTGTGTATAAACCCTGATGTGTAAAAAGGCCGGATGTGTACAACCCTAAACCATATTAAGCAGGGAAAAGATAACTCCAAAAGTAGCCAAAATGGTGCAAGATGAAATAAATGTGGCTGATCCCATAAATGTTCGTGTTACTGCAACAGGTAAGTAATGCTTTCTTACACAGGCAGACATGAAAGCAGCCTACACATGCCTCCGAAAAAAGTAACAAACCCCCACATCCATTTAAAGGAAATATTAGTATGCTTATCATTATGAATGGATCTTTAAAATTACCTATACTTCTCACTCTGGAGGTGGGGCACAGCAAAACAATATTAGACATAAGGATAGAGAGCAGGGGCACTACCTTTGAGCTACATGGGTAATATATGTGCCAGACTGCTGACTTTAAGAGCGATGTGGCTGTTTGGGAGAGGGAGTTAGTCGGCTTCGGGGTGTTCACTGCCTTAAATACCATTGGGGTTTAATGGTGCTTAGTAGAAGGAGATACAAGTTTAAATTAAAAAAAAATTAAAAAGCAAGCTTCTTAGTCCCTGGGGAATACATTTTTGCGCACCAGAGCCTTTAGGCTGGATATGGACTTTTTAATTGGGGGAGATGGGGTTGGCAGGGGATACTCACAGGGTCTTGGGCAGCTCCTCTTCCATCATGGCGGGGTGGCTACGGGAAGCTACCCATGCATGAGGGGAGGAGGCTGTAGATTGCCCATAGACTCCCACAGGCCTATAGTTAAGCCCCAGCAGAGTGGAGGTGAAGCAACAGCAGCAGGTTATATAGGCTGCTGCGCTTCTGAGAAAATGAGCAGTGCTTGCACTCCCCTCACACACTGAAGACAGAGAGAAGGGGGTAGGACGACTGTGGCAAATAGTAGGCAGGTGAGGAAGTAGGAACAGCTACAGTGAGCTCCAGCACGCACCTAATCTTACCCACGGGTGCCTATGGAAAGGAGACATAAAACATGTAGTACCCGGGAAAGTCTATCATTTGCGGGAATGAAGGGCATCAGCGCTCTGCAAAAAAAAAAAAATCTAAAAGGAGTCTGTTGAACATGGGACATTTCGGCAATAGGAGCGTCTTCGTCACCATTAAGAACCTGAGATAGTGGTCGGAGTGCAGTAAAACAAGCTGGTATGAGGGGGCAAGCAGTGTTGTGGGAGGGGGGGTTGCAGAGATGGGTGGAAGGAAGCAACAATAAAGGCACAGTAAAACCAGCTTCCACAAACGAGCAGGAAAAAAGAAGAACGGTGCTGAAAACGACCAGATAAGCAGCAATGTGTAAGTTAAGTTTAAATTTGTATAGCGCACTACTCACCCAGTGGGTCTCAAGGCGCTTGAGGGAGGGGGGGGGGGGGGGGGGGAGCTTTACTTATCAAATATCCAAGTTTTTAGTCGTTTTCTGAAGGACAGGTGGTTCTGTGTGAGGCAGAGGTGGGTGGGGAGGGAATTCCAGGTCTTGGCCGCTAAGTAGGAGAAGTATCTTCCTCCCATGGTGGCTCTTTGGATGCGTGGAATTGCGGCGAGGGCTTGATTGGACGATCGAAGTTGGCGGGTGGGGATGTAGAAGGACAGGCGCGTGTTGAGGTATTCGGGTCCTAGGTCGTAGAGGGCTTTGTGTGCGTGGGTGAGGAGGCGGAATGTTATTTTCTTGTTGACGGGGAGCCAGTGGAGGTCTTTCAGGTGACCGGAAATGTGAGCTTGGCGGGGGATGTCTAGGATGAGTCTGGCTGAGGCGTTTTGGATGCGTTGGAGTTTTTTCTGTAGTTTGGCTGTGGTTCTGGCGTAGAGGGCGTTTCCGTAGTCTAGTCGGCTTGTGACCAGTGCATGGGTGACCGTTTTTCTTGTTTCGGTGGGGATCCAACAGAAGATTTTGTTGAGCATACGTAGGATGTTGAAGCATGTAGATGAAACGGCGTTGACTTGTCTGGTCATCGAGAGGGAGGAGTCCAGGATGAATCCCAGGTTACGTGCGTGGTCCGTTGGTATGGGTGCGGTTCCCAGGGCCAGTGGCCACCATGAGTCGTCCCAGACGGAGGGGGACAATCCTAAGATGAGGACTTCCGTTTTGTCCGAGTTTAGTTTTAAACGGCTGTTCTTCATCCACTCGGCTACTTCTTTCATCCCTTCGTGTAGGTTGGTTTTGGCGGTGTTTGGGTCTTTGGTGAGGGATAGGATCAGCTGAGTGTCGTCTGCGTAGGAGATAATGTTGAGGTTGTGTTGGCGTGCAATGGATGCGAGGGGACTCATGTATACGTTGAAGAGGGTGGGACTGAGTGAAGATCCTTGAGGTACGCCGCAGATGACTTCAGTGGCCTCTGATCTAAAAGGGGGGAGGCGGACTCTCTGGGTTCTTCCGGCGAGGAACGAGATTATCCAGTCCAATGCTTTTCCTCGTATTCCGGCGTTACTGAGGCGTTGCATAAGGGTGTTATGACAGACCGTGTCGAAGGCTGCGGAGAGGTCGAGTAGGATGAGGGCAGCAGTTTCTCCGTTGTCCAGTAGAGTTCGAATGTCATCTGTTGCTGCGATGAGGGTGGTCTCGGTGCTGTGTTTGGCTCGTAAGCCGGATTGTGAAGGGTCGAGGGATTTGTTGGATTCCAGGAAGGCGGCGAGTTGACTGTTGACGGCTTTCTCAATGACTTTGACAGGGAATGGGAGGAGCGAAATGGGGTCGTAGTTCTTAAGTTCAGTGGGGTCTGCTGTAGGTTTCTTCAACAGGGCGCCGAGTTCGGCGTGTTTCCAGCTTCCCGGGAAGGTGGCGGAGTTGAGGGAGCAGTTGATGACGTCTCGGAGATGGGGTGCGATAATGGAGTCTGCTTTGTTGAAAATGTGGTGGGGACATGGGTCGGTTGGCGATCCTGAGTGAATGGTGTTCATCAGGCGGATGGTGTCTTCAGTCGTGATTGGGTTCCAGGCGTAAAGGTTGTTGGGAAACAAAACACTAAAAATAAAGGAGGCCCCCTTAACTGTCGACTTCGGGACAGGGGAGATAGCTTAGGAAAACATAAAAACGTCCCACAGGTTTACCCCAAAATGGGTAAGAGATGGAGTAGTAATGCGTTTTTGCAATGTTTAGCAATACCAGTCATTCACTTATACTAATTACCCAAGTGCGAGATACAAGTCATAAACATCAATAGTTGTAAATATGGCACCAATGAAATACACAGTACATCAAGTATAAAGAAACCAATCAGAAGAATGTGTTATTAGGAAAATATATATATATATTTTTTATATTTATTCAAACAAACATTTTATACAATCAATTACAAATCATTAAAAACCATACAATAGTATGTCATAACATTTCATAAAAGGTTATTAAAAAAACATCACATGTGCAACAGGTTAAAAGTTCAAAGGAACAGGGGTCGACGCGGCGTTTCGGTTACACGTAAATAGACAACCTTCTTCAGGACCAAGTTCTAGAAGGAAACATATAATTACTTATCTTGCAAACCCGATTAGTCATACATTATCATTTTCCTAAAACAACATTTTAGCTTAAACCATGACATTTGACAATTGGTGCTGTTATTACACTAAAAGGAGTGTAAGAGGGTAGTTGGTTATTTAGGTATTGCTAAAGTGCATCGCGCATTTATACTGATACCATATCGTGGGTCACTGTGTTAACTATCATAGTGATGAAGGAAATCACTTATGTGGGTAGGTTTTACTCATATTCACCGCTATAAGGTTACCTGGCATAATGCATAGTACTGAAAGTGCCTCAATTCTTATCTGTGGCACTTAACTATTGGTCGCAGTTTGTATATTTGCGGTAGTTGGTGGCTGTTTGCAACTGTTATATACACTTAGGAAATTACCTTAATGGTTTTAGTAACCTCCAATTAAATCCAGGAGGGCACTGGGCCGGTTCTGTGATCCGGTAATGAACTAGGATAAGTTCATGTAGTTAAAATATAATTCGTCAGGATCTCTGTAAATGGCAATAAGGTTATGTTTATATGTTTCTCCGCTGTACATAAAATAGTGATGGAACAAAATTATAAATTGGAGATTACTACCTTGAGATAAAAAGAGGATAGGACTTGTTCTGGTAGTAGGAGCCACCGATATGTGTCTTCAAGTTTTGCTGTAATGAAATGCCCCTATTAATTTATTGCAAGTGAGGAATAATAGCCAATAGTCTACTGGGTTTTTTGATACAGAATTTAGACATTTATACTCACCCAGATTTAAATGACTGGCATCTGATACACCTGCTTTTCAATACGCTTGTATATCAGCTTTTAATATTCATTACGTGGTGGGGATTGTCCTGCCACTGGGTCTTCGGGATTTAAAATGAGAAAGAGTATCTTGTTAGGATACCAGTCATTACTTACTGTGTATTAAGTCTATATCTCAAACTACCTTATCTGAAGGATATTAATGTTTGGATTTAGAATGACCGGTTGTACTGATAGTACATTTCGAATAATGGAATATCGCTGTATTATAAAGGGGTAATGCATGGCCTTTGCGTTATTCATAGCCTAGGTGTTCTACACCTGAAGTATATGGAGCAGACTTGCTAAACTCCAAGTGTGTTAAAGCCATTGTTTAACTTATATTTCTATTTATTCGCATATTAACTACGTTATCACATTGTGAACCCCACCCCTGGCTTTGTGTAAATAACATACGTGGAACAGGCCCCCTAAACTTCATAATGCTTGAGCCATAACGCTTGAGCCATTTTTTAAAGCAATTATTCCACATTGTTGTATTTGTCTATGAAAGTTAGAGATAGAAAGCCATGATGAAAAGTCTTTTGTCTATTTCACAAGTAAATGGGCATTTTAGTTTGCGTGAAATAAACCCATATTGCCAGTTACAACTAATTAGGCATATGCATGCTTCTTGGAATGGCAATACCGAGTGGAAATAAACTAAATCCTACACTAGGATCTAAGTGTGCTCGGTGTCTCTTCAGCTAGGCTGGCAGGTCGGAAAACGATTCAGGCGGTTCAGGTTCCTTACCTTTGGCTTTTAATTCGGCCTCCCTGCTCCCACTACCGTCTCCGTGTGTCTTCTATCGTCGTCTGGGCGAAGGTATCTGAGGAAGCATAGGGGAATCCCTTTTTTTTATGCTACACTGGCGCTGATTGGGCGGAAAAAGCCTTGCGTACCCATTGGTTGGCACAGTGTCACGTGATGTGACTACGTCCTTTATTTACTTTTGTCCAACCGGTCATTCTAAATCCAAACATTAATATCCTTCAGATAAGGTAGTTTGAGATATAGACTTAATACACAGTAAGTAATGACTGGTATCCTAACAAGATACTCTCTCATTTTAAATCCCGAAGACCCAGTGGCAGGACAATCCCCACCACGTAATGAATATTAAAAGCTGATATACAAGCGTATTGAAAAGCAGGTGTATTAGATGCCAGTCATTTAAATCTGGGTGAGTATAAATGTCTAAATTCTGTATCAAAAAACCCAGTAGACTATTGGCTATTACTCCTCACTTGCAATAAATTAATAGGGGCATTTCATTACAGCAAAACTTGAAGACACATATCGGTGGCTCCTACTACCAGAACAAGTCCTATCCTCTTTTTATCTCAAGGTAGTAATCTCCAATTTATAATTTTGTTCCATCACTATTTTATGTACAGCGGAGAAACATATAAACATAACCTTATTGCCATTTACAGAGATCCTGACGAATTATATTTTAACTACATGAACTTATCCTAGTTCATTACCGGATCACAGAACCGGCCCAGTGCCCTCCTGGATTTAATTGGAGGTTACTAAAACCATTAAGGTAATTTCCTAAGTGTATATAACAGTTGCAAACAGCCACCAACTACCGCAAATATACAAACTGCGACCAATAGTTAAGTGCCACAGATAAGAATTGAGGCACTTTCAGTACTATGCATTATGCCAGGTAACCTTATAGCGGTGAATATGAGTAAAACCTACCCACATAAGTGATTTCCTTCATCACTATGATAGTTAACACAGTGACCCACGATATGGTATCAGTACAAATGCGCGATGCACTTTAGCAATACCTAAATAACCAACTACCCTCTTACACTCCTTTTAGTGTAATAACAGCACCAATTGTCAAATGTCATGGTTTAAGCTAAAATGTTGTTTTAGGAAAATGATAATGTATGACTAATCGGGTTTGCAAGATAAGTAATTATATGTTTCCTTCTAGAACTTGGTCCTGAAGAAGGTTGTCTATTTACGTGTAACCGAAACGCCGCGTCGACCCCTGTTCCTTTGAACTTTTAACCTGTTGCACATGTGAAGTTTTTTTAATAACCTTTTATGAAATGTTATAACATACTATTGTATGGTTTTTAATGATTTGTAATTGATTGTATAAAATGTTTGTTTGAATAAATATAAAAAATATATATATATATATTTTCTTAATAACACATTCTTCTGATTGGTTTCTTTATACTTGATGTACTGTGTATTTCATTGGTGCCATATTTACAACTATTGATGTTTATGACTTGTATCTCGCACTTGGGTAATTAGTATAAGTGAATGACTGGTATTGCTAAACATTGCAAAAACGCATTACTACTCCATCTCTTACCCATTTTGGGGTAAACCTGTGGGACGTTTTTATGTTTTCCTAGGGAAACAAAACACAAGCATTGGCATAGCCAATAGGTCTCGCCGTTGGGACCTTATAAGTTTTATCTATGCAGGATATTATCCTGGGTGCATGTTTTGCCAGGGATTGAAGACATATACAACAAATGAACACAGACTACCACATGCATGCACTATTCAGAGCTAACAGATGGACATTAGCACACGTAGGTCTACCGACATGCTTGCAAAGTTTAACACCCACAGGCAGAAAACACACAGATACAAACATACCACATACAGCTCCTCCCATGTACCCCCCCCCCTTGGGACCTTCTACGTCATCAAAATTAAAGATAAGAGGTTTACATTTACCACTAGTATGATGGTGTTAGGATGCAATTGGTAGAAAAAGAGGGAGGCAAACTGGTCGGTGTGGAAAGGTACCTCTTAAGAGGTTAAGAAAAGACAGTGTGCAGTGCAATTGAAGAGATTTTTAACAGTTTTGATTAAAGCCTGCATGTGAGATGGTATATTGTATTGTAATTGCATTTATATAGAGCTTATTACCCCTAACGAGGCGTCGAATCGCTTTTTCGGCGAGTAGCACGCTACTCCGGGACCCATAGAGGATTAGTGTTGAATTAGTATAGTGAAACATGCATGTACATTTTAAGTGGTGGATAGGTTAGTCAGTTATTTGGAATGATAGCAGAAGGATAGAGGAGGACAAAGGTTTGAATTCATTTAGCGCTTGTTGACGCATGCTATTCAGGAAGCCTATAAAAAGGTGACGCTTTTTCTGGTGGATACAATATCTGCCTGTGGATTCCTCACCTAGTGAGTTCCCCTTGCGCCAGCATTCCGCAGGAAATTTCTGTCCTAGCTCTCCCCACGCCGACAAGGATGCCTCCATAGGCTCTGCTCGCGGCACCACATGACCTAATCGGAGCCACAAAAGGACCTAGTCGGCGTGCGGACGTCAGTTCCACCCATTACTTCCGTGCCACCGAGGCAAACTTGCTGATCGACACATTCAGATCCGAGGCCACCAACATAATCTCCGGCGTCCCCCAGGGATCTTCCCTCAGCCCAATGCGGTTCAACATCTACATGGCCCCCCTCGCACAAGTGGCCCGCCACCACAACCTCAACATCATCTCCTACGCCGACGACACTCCTCTTATCCTCTCCCTCACCAAGGACCCACGCACCGTCAACACCAACATCCACTACGGAATAAAGGCCATGTCCGACTGGACGAGGAGCAGCCGGCTGAAACTGAACTCGGACAAGACGGAGGTCCTCATCCTCTGACCCAACCAGTCGGCCGACTCCTAGTGGCCGACCACTCTCGGGACAGCACCGACACCCACCGACCACGCACACAATCTAGGATTCATCCTAGATTCCTCCCTCTCCATGTCCAAACAGGTCAGCGCCGTCTCCTCCTCCTGCTGCAACAACACCCTCTGCATGCTCCGCAGGATGTACAAGTGGATCCCGACCGAAACAAGAAGAATGGTGACAGGCCCTCGTCAGCAGCAGGCTGGACTACGGCAACGCACTCTACGCCGGAATCTCAGCCAAACACTTACGACTACTACAGCACATCCAAAATGCCTCCGCTCGACTGATCGTCAATGTCCCCCGCCGTAGCCACATCACCCCCCACCTGACAAACCTACACTGGCTCCCCGTCGACAAGAGGATCACCTTCAAACTCCTCACCCACGCACACAAAGCACTCCACAACACCGGACTAGCCTACCTGAACAGCAGACTCCGCTTCCACACCCCCACCCGCCAGCTCCGCCAGCCTCGCATCAAACGAACAACCTCCGGCGGCAGATCCTTCTCCTACCTCGCTGCCAAGACCTGGAACACCCTACCTATCCACCTACGGCAGACCGAAGACCTACTCGCCTTCAGAAGACTCCTCAAGACCTGGTGCTTCGAGCAGTAGTGAAAGCCCCCCCTCCCGTGAACGTGAGGAATCCACAGGCAGATATTGTATCCACCAGAAAAAGAGTTACCAAAGGTAAGTAACTTGTTCTTCTGATGGATACTTCTGCCTGTGGATTCCTCACCTATTGAATAGATTCACAAAGCTGTACCCCTCCCGGGGGGAGGGTGGTCACCTGACTAGACCAAAACATCTTGTAAAACAGAACGAGCAAAATGGCCATCCTTCCTAACCTCAAGAGTCTAAGCAGTAATGCTTTGCAAAGGTGTGGAGGGAGGCCCAAGTTGCCACTTTACAGATATCAATAACAGGAACACCTCTAGCCAAAGCAGAAGTAGACTTGGCTCTGGTGGAATGAGCTCCGATACCTTCTGGAGGGTCCTTCTTGGCCAGGGCGTAGCAAATCTTGTTGCACAAGATAGTCCAACTGGAAAGCGTCCTCTTGTGCGCTGCCTTGCCTTTCATCTTCCCCACATAGCCTCTGAAGAGCTGATCGTCCAGCCTCAGATTACTAGCCCGATCCAAATAAAAGCGGATAGGTCTTTTAGGGTCCAAACAATGCAGCCTCTTCCCCCTTGGAAGGGTGAGAGGGAAGATAGAAAGTGGGTAAAGTAATAGATTGTCCCATGTGAAAAGGGGTAACCACCTTGGGAAGGAAAGCAGCCCTGGTCCTTAGAACCAACTTATCCACATGAATGGTTAGGAAAGGAGGTTTGGAGCCAAGAACTTGAAGCTCACTTACCCTAGGTAATGGCAATCAAGAAAACAGTTTTAAAAGAAAGAAGCCTCAAAGGGCAAGAATGGAGAGGCTCAAATGGCGAACCCATTAAAAATGTAAGGACTAAATTCAGATCCCACTGAGGCATAATGAAAGGTGTGGGAGGGAATTTATTTGTAAGGCCCTTAATGAACCTCAGAACCATGGGGGAACTTAAATAAAAAAAGGCTGGTCCGGCAAACATATAAAGGCCGACAAAGCCGATAAATAACCCTTGACAGAAGCCCCAGCACAACCTTGCTGAGCCAAGAAAAGAGAAAACTCCAAAATATTAAACAAACGGGCCTTAAGAGGGTCAATGTCTCTCTCCACACCACTTTACAAATCTGGACCATAGGGAAGAGTAGACCGATTTAGTGGAGTGTTGCCTGGATGATAAAATAACATCCACTATATCTGGCGGGAGAGAGAAAGAACTCAGGTTGCCCCGTTCAATCTCCAGGCATGAATGTGCAGGCTCTGGAGGTGGGGGGTGTAGAACCTGCCCCTGCGACTGTGAGAGGAGGTCTGCCCTGAGAGGAAGACGGAGCGAAGAGTGCGATGAGAGGTAAAGTAGATCTGTGTACCACACCCTTCTTGGCCAAACCGGACCGATCAATATGATTTGGGGCCGGTCTTGGCGAGTCTTCCTCAGAACCCGAGGAATCAAGGGTATGAGAGGAAAGGCGTCAAGGGGTTGCAAGCCCCAGTCTATCTGAAACGTGCCCCCCAACGCTCCCAGTATCGGACACTGAAGACTGCAGAACAACGGGCAGTGCGCGTTCTCCTGAGTGGCAAACCGGTCCAACCGAGGAGACCCCCACATCTGAAAGATGCGATGGACCACCTCTGGATGAAGCCGCCACTCGTGATCGGCTGAGTAACGCAGACCGGCAAGTCCGCACAAACATTTAGCACACCGTCCAGATGATTTGCAAAGGCACAAATCCTTGAGCCCAGGACCAGAGTCGCAGAGACTCTCGGCAGAGACAATACGACCCTACACCTCCCTGTTTGTTGATGTACCACATCACAGTAGTGCTGTCCATTAGAATCTGAACCGATTGACCGCGAAGGGAAGGGAGAAAGGCCTTGAGTGCCGACCTCCAGATGAGCACCCCATCGAAGAGTGGAGGAATCCGTGATCACTGTGGCCATCGGCGGAGGAGACTGAAAGGGCTTTCCTTGCGATAGGTTGCCCTGCACAGTCCACCAAGTCAGCTCTGCTGCAGCTTCTCTGGACATTCTGATCTTCTCCCCGAGATCTCCGTTGCACTGATACCACTGCATGCGGAGGAAACACTGGAGTGCCTTCATGTACCAGCGTGCATGGTTGAACAACAGAATGCAGGAAGCGAACAGACCTAGCAGGCGTAGAAACTTCAGGACTGGAACAACTGCTCCATTGTGAAACAAAGAAATCCTCTCCTGTATGTCGAGAATCCTCTGTGGAGGAAGGAATGCTCGAACAGTTGTGTCTAGTATTGTCCCTATGAACAGGCTGCGCTGAAAAGGAACCAGGTGAGACTTAGGTCCATTTATTGAAAAACCCAATTTGAACAACAGATGAGTTGTCACTTGCAAGTGGCGTGAAACCAACTCTGGAGACTCTACTTTGAGCAGCCAGTCGTCCAGGTAGGGGAATTCAGGCACCCCTAACGTTCTCAGATGAGCCGCTCCCACTGCCATCACCTTCGCAAAGACACGAGGTGCGGAAGTAAGACCGAACAGGAGGATCGCAAACGGATAGTGTTGCGAACCCACCGTGAACAGGAGATACTTCCGATGCGACTTCAGGATGGGAAGATGAAAATACGCATCCTGCAGATCGATAGACACCATCCAGTCTTCTTGTTGCAGCGCAATAAGAACCTGAGCCAAGGTCAACATTTTGAACTACTCCTGCCAGAGGTAAAGGGTCAAAATCCTGAGGTCCAAGACTGGTCTCACACAACCGTCCTTTTTGGGAATCAGGAAATACTGGGAGTAGCAACCCTGACCCCTTTCCTGCTTCGGAACCACATCTATCGCACCTTTTTGAAACAATGTAAGAACCTCCTGCTGTAAAAGCAGTAAGTGGCCCACTGAACACCCACCCTGGCAAGGAGGACGAAACTCCAAAAAGGGAGGGGCGTACCCATTCTCTACAAGATTCAAGACAACGATCTGACGTGATCCATCTTGTAGAAAGTGAGACACCTGACCTCTAACCGGACCAACATGTTCTAAGATGGGGATCGAGAACTGCTTTCCTGTTGTACCAATGGTGGAGGGGAGGTAGAGAAGGAGGAAGAGGATTGCTGACGATTTGCTCCCCTGAGGCCTTTTTATTCTTTCCTCTGTATGATCTGTACAAGGTATTCTGTTGTTGGCTCTGCTGAGACTGCTGGCGGCCACGAAAGAAAGCAGATCTCCCAAAGCCACAATATCTTTTGTAGCCATAACTTCCGGCCTGCACCTGAAGGCCTAGAGATATTGCAGTAGCCCTGCTGTCTTTAAAACGTTCCAAGGCTGAGTCTGCCTTCGAACCAAAGAGCTTTGACCCATCAAAGGGCAGATCCTGCAAAGTCGCCTGAACATCTGGATTTTCAGCTGAAGACCTGTGCCAAGCCCGTCTCCCAGTTGCCACAGAAGACCCCATCACATGAGCCACACAGTCAGCAGTGTCCACGCCTGACTGAATCACCTGACGTGCTGCAGCCTGTGAATTTGAAAGGACTTCCAAGAAGTTGGCACGATCCTCCTCAGGCAACTTCGGTGCCAATTGTACAACAGAGTCCATTAATGCATCGCCCAAGAAGGCAAGTTGCATTAGTTCACTTTAGATCCATACTGGCAGCAGAAAACACTTTCTTCGCAGCTTGCTCCATTTTTTTCGAATCCCTATCACTTAAAATGGTAGGGAAAGCACCAGAAGACTGCTTTGAACAAGAAGCCTGAACGACTAAACTCTCCGGCGTCGGATGTGAAGATAAACGCCGGACCACCAGGAGAAGGCCTGTATATTCTTGAGATAGAACGAGATAACGCCGGGGCAGATAAAAACTTCTGCCAAACTTCTAAAATTAGATCTGTTAAAGCTTCTGTAAAAGGAAGCAATGGCTCAGAAGTTGAAGATTTAGTATTCAAAACATCTTAGTATATTGGACTTTATCTCCACTGAAGGAAGTTTAAGGCCCAATAAATCAGCAGCCTTCCTTATAATCCACATGGTATGGTGCAATATCCTGAATCCCATTAGCAGATGGCAGACTATACTCCGGGGAAGTATCGAGGCCACTAGCATCATGAGGGCCCTTAAACTCATACATGAGTCAACAATTTCTCCTTCCTCCTGATTCTGTAAACATTCCTCCTCCTCGAGTAATCTCTGCGCCTCTCTCCTCGAGCATTGTTTTGGCAATGGCGTCGGTGGAGCCACACATGGCGCCGGAGAAGACATCAACGGCATCGATTGAAGAGTATCTGCATTGATCGAACTCAAGGCAGAGAAGACTCAGCAGCCGAAGGAGTCTGGAGCCGGAGTAGAGGTTCTCGGCACCGGGAAATGCCAAGCCGGAGTCGATAGCAACAATGGCATGAAAGGAGCCTGGGGATAAAACTGAGTTACACCCAGGTTAAAAGCCAAAGGGCCTGAAGGCATACCGGATGAGTCTAGGTTCTGGCAAACATTGCATTTAGAAAATGCGACAAATCAGGAGCAGGAAAAGGAGGACATGGATCCGTACCTTCCTGAAGGGGAATTAGAGCCTGCGGAGCCGGGGACTGCGCCCGCACAGGCGAAGTCTCATGGACTGGAGAAGACTCACCAGACGGCGGAGACGCTACTGAGTAGGTGAACCTTCACGGTGTGAAGAAGCACCTGAAGCCAGAGACGCCGCTGCCGGAGATGATACTGGCGTCGCTTGAGGAGAAGGAGAAGGTGAGATAAAGAACTTCCTTCGAGGTTGCTCAGCCGGAGTCGGCGACCTCGACACCATGGCCTTCGACGAGAGGTATGTCTTCTCTTGGATCTCTTGTGCTTCTTCGACCTCGACGAGTGAGAAGACAAAGACTTCGCTATCTTCCTACCTCTCTTCTTTAGACATAAATAACTTCGCTTCACGCTCCTTAATCGCCTTTGGATTCATTTTCCTGCAGCTTCCGCATACCTCGACGTTGTGGTCCGAAGATAGGCACCAAAGGCAATCATCGTGTGGGTCCGTGATTGACATGTGTCCTCCACACTCTCTGCAGGGTTTAAATCCGGTCTTTCTGGAAGTAGACATTCTGTAACAAAGATTTAAAGTTTTCCTCTCTGAAAATTGAGAGCCCTAGAATAAAACGTTATGCGTCGACGGCGCAGAAAAAATGGAACTGACGTCAGCACGCCGACGAGGTCCTTTTGTGGCTCCGATGAAGTCAAGCGGTGCCGCGAGCGGGGCCTATCTATTGTGACGTCCTGGTCGGCGTGGGGAAAGCTAGGAAAGAAATTTCCCACGGAATGCTGGCGCAAGGGTTATTCAATAAGTGAGGCATCCACAGGCAGAAGTATCCATCAGAATGTTTTTTTGTTAACTGCTTGTTGAATGTTTCTTTTTGTTTACTGAGAGTGCTCTGTGCTTCCTGCACTCAGCAGATAATTCATTTTCAAGTTGCGGGCTCTGCCGGAGGAACCGTGATCAGAGCGGCCTTAAAAACTTTCCAGAGGCAGACTGTCGGGCCGAGACACTCTTGGTTACACAGCGAGCCCGTTTCATTTTGCAACATTTATTTTGTCAGCCAGATAATTCTTAAATGCATTCATGAATTAACAGGCTGACAGACGAAGTGTTGCAAAATGAAAGGAACACCATGAGTAACCAAGAGTGTCTCAGCCAGACGATCTACCTCGTAAGCCTCTGGAAAGTTAATGAATGGTTTAGCAGAAGGGATCTGCAAAGGAGATACAGCGACCCCGGCTCCACCCATGCCCCCTCCTCCAATGGGCGCAGCACAGAGCCTGAGAGCCAGCAACAGAGGAGCAGGATATGTCTGCAAACTAGTCCGGCCCCTAAAGCGAACACAAGCATGTGCGTGAAGAGAACCTCGCTGACCATCACAAAGCAGCACTTCCAACTTCCATACCCACAACTTTTAACAAACATTGGCAAAAGCAACAGGTCTCACCTTTCACACAAACCACAAGCAGGGGAAACACACAAAGGAGAGTGCATGAAAACACAGCCCTGCTAACTGCACTCACCTGTTCCTGGCATAGCACTATAAAGCGCTTCTCCTGTGCCCGCTGCATGGGTTTCCAGCAAGCGAGATCTCAAACTACAGTGACCAGAGTGCTCAGGGCCCAGGAGGCGTTCCTGGTAGCTGCACTCATCTGTTCTTAGCGCACAAGTTTATTACCTTCAGTAACAATATATCTGTAAGAAACAGTAGTTCGTATTAGATTCCTTACCTTAGAATATCCCCAGGCGTGGGACTGGATCCGGACACTTTTGCATAGCAGTACCCTTGCGCGTCGGTAGGCGCAGTCTGCGGCTCAGCGTCCGTCGTCAGCACCGGGGTGACGTCGCCGGAGTACTTAAACGCCGCCCTCGCGCGCTGACCTCAGTTCTTATACACAGATTTCCGTGCCAGAAACGCAGAGCCATGATAAAAACCAACACTGGTGCCAAGAAACTAGGGCCCTGAAAGGGGTGAACCGTAACCCTAGATATCGGTTCGCAGAACGGGGAGGATGGGTGGGGCAGTAAGGAATCTAATACTAACTACTGTTTCTTACAGATATATTGTTACCGAAGGTAAGTAACTGGTGCATCTGAAAGAAACTGGTTAGTATTAGATTCCTTATCTTAGAATAGATACCCTAGCAATACCAACCCCGGTGGTGGGTCTGCGAACCAATGATCACACCTGAAAGTCCTGAAGAACAGAACGGCCAAAGCAGCCATCTCTCCGGACTTGGCTGTCCAGGCAGTAGTGTCTTGCGAACGTGTGCAGCGAGGCCCACGTAGCTGCCTGACGGATGTCCTGCAAGGGGACGCCCCGACCCAGGGCAGTAGTAGCCGCCGCGGCCAGAGAGGAATGGGCACGTAGCCCCACAGGAGGCTCCTTTTTAGCCAGATAATAACAAGACTTGATGCACAAGATGACTCATCGGGAAATTGTTTGGTTGTGCACCGCCCGTCCTTTCTTAGTGCCCACGTAACCAACAAAGAGTTGGTCATCCACCCGGAACTGGCGTGTGCGATCCAGTTAGTATGAGAGTGCACGTTTTGGGTCCAGACGGTGGAGCCTCTTCCTCTTTCGAGGGATGCGGAGGCGGAAAGAAGGTGGGCAAGGTGATGGACTGCCAGATGTGGAAGGCTGTGACTACCTTGGGCAGGAAAGAGGGGCGTGTCCGCAACACAACTTTGTCCGGATGGACGGAAAGGAAGGTTGGTTTTGAAGAGAGGGCCTGGAGCTCACTCACTCTCCTGGCAGAGGTGATGGCAACTAGAAATGCAATCCTAAGGGTCAGTAGACGAAGAAGACAGTTATGAAGCGGCTCAAAGGGAGCGCACATCAGGTAAGTCAGAACCAGGTTCAAGTCCCAGTGAGGCATCACGAAAGGAACAGGGGGAAACATGAGTGATGCCCTTCAAGAACAGATTGACAACCAGGGACTTGAACAAAGAAGGCTGATCAGGTAGCCGTAAGAAGACAAAAAGAGCAGAAAGGTAGCCCTTGATAGTGCCCAGAGCAGAGCCCTGCTGGCCAAGAGAAAGAAGAAAGAGGAGAACCTCTGAAAGGGGGTGCAGAGAGTGGATCCACAGCCTTTGCTGTGCACCATGCCAGAAATGTGTTCCACCTGCAGGCGTATACAGATTTTGTGGAGGGATGCCTGGCTGCCAGAATCCCATCGCAGACTATAGGAGGCAAGTCAAATGGCCTCAACTGTCGCCGCTTAATCTCCACGCATGGAGGTGGAGACTGGACAGGTTCGGGTGGAGGACCGTCCCCTGCTGCGGCAACAGAAGTTCCTCCTGAAGAGGCAGACGAATCAGGGGATCAACAGACATGCTGAGTAGCTCGGGATACCAGTATGTTCGTGCCCAATCCGGAGCCACAAGGAAGACTTGGGGCCGGTCGAGTCTGATCTTCAGCACTCTGGGCAGAAGTGGTATAGGCGGAAAGGCGTTCAACAGACCGCAACGCCACTTGCGACGAAAAGAGTCTCCAAGTGAGTGCTGCCTTGGAAATTCCAACGCGCAGAACTGATGACATTGCGCATTCTCTTCGGTGGCGAATAGATCTAACCAAGGCTCTCCCCACTGCTGAAAGAGGCCTTGCGCCACGTCTGAATTCAGACGCCACTCGTGATCCATCATGCACCGGCGGCTGAGTTCATCTGCCCTGGCGTTCAGGGAACCTGCCAGGTGTTGAACCACCAGGGTTATGCCCCGAGGTTCCAGCCACTGCCAGAGGCGCAGAGCCTCCTGGCATAGGGTCCACGACCCCACCCAGTTTGTTGCAGTACCACATGGCGGTGGTGTTGTCCGTGAACACCTGCACTACACTCCCCCGGACAGAGGGGAGGAATGCTTTCAGTGCAAGTAGGATCGCCCGCAACTCCAGAAGGTTGATGGAGCCGGGACTCCGCCGGAGACCAGAGGCCTCTGATCTCCGCCTCTCCCATGTGGCCACCCCAGCCCAGGAGGAACGCGTCCGTCACAACTACGTGCTCCGGTTGGGGTTACGGAGATGGATCTGTCGCTGACTCAATCGCGGTCCGTGAGCCACCACTGCAACTGTCTTGCAGTGGCCTCCGAGATTAAGACATGGTCAGATAAGTTGCCCTGATGCTGGGCCCACTGAAACTTCAGGTCCCACTGCAGAGCCCGCATCCGCCACCCGGTGTGATGCACCAGAAGGATGCAGGAGGCCATCAGCCCCAGAAGCCGCAGCGCCAACCTGACCGAGACTCGGGATAAAGGCTGAAAGATCGGAATCAGAGCCTGAATATCCCGAACCCGCTGTTTGGGAGGATAAACCCCAAACTGCGCAGAGTCTAGAACCGCTCCGATGAAGAGGAGCTTCTGAGAGGGACACAGGTGTGACTTTGGCACATTGATGGAGAACCCCAGCTGGTGCATGAGGTCGGCAGTAGTCTAGAGGTGGCTGACTACTGTCTGGGGCGAGCCCGCCTTAAACAACCATTCGTCGAGTTAGGGAAGACAGACACCCCTAATCTGAGCAGATGAGCTGCGACCACCACCATCACTTTCGTGAACACCCAAGGGGCGCTGGTAAGGCCGAAGGGGAGCACGGTAAACTGAAAGGGCTCGTGGCCTACCGTGAACCGTAGGTAACGCCGGTGGGCCGGCAGGACGGGTATGTGAAAATAAGCGTCCTGCAAGTCCAACGCTACCATCCAGTCTCCCGGGTCCAGGGCAGCTAAAACCTGAGCCAGTGTCAGCATCTTTAACTTCTCCTTCCGGAGGAAGCCGTTGACGTTCCGCAGGTCCAAGACACTGCGTAGGCCCCCTTTGCCATTCTTGGGAACCAGAAAGTAGTGGGAGTAGCAACCACATCCTACTTCTGGCCCAGGAACGCGCTCAATGGCCCACTTGGCCAAAAGGGCCGTAACTTCCACTCGCAGAAGATTCAAATGATCCCCCGACACGCGGTGGTACTGCGGTGGCATGGCTGGAGGGGTCTTGTCGAAGGGGAGGGAGTAGCCCCTTCAGACGATTTGCAACACCCACCTGTCCAACGTGACAGTGCGCCAGTGGAGGAGGTGATGGCAAACCCTGCTCCCCACTGGCGTCACATGGACCTGAAAGCTCGGACTAGGAGGGCTTTGAGTCTGATGATGCGGGGGTGGCTGTGGACTGGCCTCGCCGTTGTCCCCGGGCACTGCCACGGCGGTTACCACATCCACCACCGCGCTGGATGTTAGTCTGCTGCCTGTGGCTGGCAGGACGTGAAGGGGTGCCCCTTCCTTGGCCGCGAAAGGCAGCCGTTTGCTGGCGCAGGGCCGACAGGCCCAAGGACTTGGCCGTAGCCCTGGAGTCCTTAAAGCGCTCAAGCGCACTTTCTGCCTTGTTGCCAAAGAGGCGACTGCCATCAAACGGCATGTCCATAAGGTTGTTTTGGACATCAGCCGAAAAGTTGGCGGACCTCAGCCAGGCGTGGCGATGAATCGCCACCGCCGTTGCCATCGCCCTGCCTAGCGAGTCAGTTGTATCCAGCCCACACGGATGGAATACCGTGCTGCATCTCGACCCTCCGCAAGGGCTTGGGCGAGTTTAGTGCGGGCCTTCTCCGAACATTGTGGCAGCACGTCCGCCACCGTGTCCCACAGAGTGGGAATAACGGCCCAAGGGGCACACAGTGTTAACTGACCGCAACCCCAATCTCAGTGAGGAGATCATCTTCTTACCATACTGTTCGTACCTCTTGGATTCCCGATTAGGGGGAGCCGACAGGAATGCGGTCTGGGAGTTAGAGGCCTGGAGGGGCTTCGGAGTCAGAAGAGCGATGCTGCCTCTTCGACTTCTTGTGCCTCTTACCGGAGGACTTTGAGCACAAGGAGTGGTGTCGACTCTCTGAGCTGTGATGTCAAGGCCCGGCAGTCGGGGCACGACTTGTCATCGTGGTCTGGCCCCAGGCAATGTAGACACCGGCGATAGGGGTCGGTAACCGATATCAGTCGGCTGCAGTCGACACAGGGCTTGAACCGGGGTATTCCTACCGGCACCGTCTGAGTCGTTAGACTTCAAAAGATCAAAAATGATCAAAAAAGTTTAGTCAAAAATTGACTAAGGGTACCACTTTTTCCGGATCGGCGCTTGCTGGTGCAGAAAAAAAAAAGAAGAAGAACTGACGTCAGCGCGCGAGGGCGGCGTCTAAGTACTCCGGCGACGTCATCCCGGCGCCAACGACTGACGCGGAGCCACAGACTCCTACCAATGCGCAAGGGTATTGCTACGCAAAAGTTTCCGGATCCAGTCTGACGCCTGGGGATATTCTAAGGTAAGGAATCTAATACTAACCGGTTTCTTTCAGATATAGCACTATAAAGCGCGTTTCCCGGGCGCCCGGGCCAAAAGCAGGCCAGTGAGTGACAAAAAGAGGCGGGGTTGGGCCACACCCTTGGCCTGCCTTTAAGGTACGCTGGTGGGTAGCATGTGTTCCCCATGGACTACTCCTGGGTTGCAGATGCAAGTCGGCTCCTTTTCCTGTCATGATAGACCCGGTGAATCAGGGGTCTCACCTTGCTTATAATACCAAAGGGCTGTTACTGGTTTTATCCCTAGGGCATTGGTTAGTGACATGTAGCAAGATTATAACAAGGGTGCAGGACGTCCTCCCAATTATCTGGTAGGGACTAACATGCACATAAGTGATCATGCCTCAAGGCGAATCCAAATGGAAGGGGGCGGCAGGCCGGTTGCAGAAACGTGAACTCTAAATATAGACTTAGTCACACAGCGCAGTTGCACCCAGTCGTATTGGGCTTAGTCTCCCGCCTATTAGATTGCGTCAAAAACATTAAAACCATGGGAGAGAGGAAAGTCACAGGGGAGAACTTAACTGGCTCCCACGCCAACCCACCAAGCAGACAAATGGTAGGACTTAGAATTCATTTTTAGTCCGTGCAATTTGCATCGCCTAAAAGGGCATTGAGCTAGTCAAGAGGCGATTATACAGGGACTTTGTTCTCGGTCCTGGCGGTTTATTTGAAATGTAAATCGCAGAGCATTCTATTAATTTGCCTTCCTAGATTGCCCCCGTCCTCCCAGTGCCCCAGCAATGGACCAGGTAGTGCGGAGTCAACCTACACTTCCCGCTGCGATCCAGATACTACGCTCCTTACTGATAATTGCCCTGGTACTAAGCGCAAACGGAAGAACAAGTAAAGCAGCAAAGGAAAACAAGCGCGGCCGCTAAAGTGAAAGCGACCGTTCGGCGTTTAATTATCCATGACGAGGGAGGAATGTAGCTGCCACAATACAAGCTGCTGCTTGCTCCCGAGACCCAAACGCCGTGGGAGTAAACATTTGGAGAAAAGGCTGGACATGCACCTGTCTTTGGCCAATTGCGTGCTTTCATTATCCACAAGCAAAGGTCAATGGAATGTGTGAGTTGCCAGACCCACACGGAGAAGTCGAAGAAAAAATTTGGAGTGCTTCAAGAAGCCTCCCTGAGCAGTGCATGCGCGCTGCGCTAGGCTAGACCTAAAAAGGGGGGGACAAAGAGCAAAGATTAACCACTAGCAAGCAAGCATGCATTTCTGAACGACAATCTAAAAGACAAATAAAAGGTAAGGGGCAGGTTTTAAGCTCACAGAGTTTAATACAGCAGGTCTTGACGTGACAGCCCATGTGTTGCCTTGGCTCAACCTAAAACTGACTGCTGTTTGTCCTCTTTCTGTGTATGTAACTAGCGTGAGGACTGTGAATGATTAGTCGTTCCAATGAATCCCCCTTTGTGTTGCGCCTAGTACCGCTTCGATCACCCACTCACTAAGTTTTACTCTCTCCCCTGCACTTCTCTGCTGTGGCCTCTAACCATGGTGTGATCACCACCCATCTGTGCCACCCGAGAGTTGTTACTAATGCACTTCATGATTGGTGAAAATCATAACAAGTGGTGTCAGTAGCTTCATTGACCGTCCATGCAACTGTAGTGTGAACACCCCTGTGTTACAAGTAGTATTTCAGCATCAAGAAGGGAGGTTGCAACAGAGCTTTAGGGAGAGACCTTCACGTTTCAGGGCTCTTTGTTCCACCCGCCAATAGAGTATTTTTCAACAGACATTGAATGAAGCTACAATAAACACTTGTGTTGGAATGTGCTAGGCCGGGCCGTATCTCATGCCCATCTTCCACCATATGTTTGCTATTGGATATTTTTCCATTTAATGGTAGGTAGCCTCTGTGGTGCCCCACATGAAAAAAGCTATTTTTAGCCCCTCTGACTCGAACAGTTATAGGCCCTTTTCTCACCTGCCTCAGCCAGCAAAGACTGTGGAGAAGATTATGAATTCTCACTTACACTGTACACTAACGAAACACAAATTTTCGTCTAAAAACTAGCTTGACGTGGACTTGAGATTCCATGACTGCATGCGAGCAGTGAATGACTGGATGGCCATTAACTTCTTAAAGTTAAATTCAAGCAAGACAGAGGTTATTTTATTTGGGAATCCAGCATCTTTTTGGTCCCATTTGTGGTGGCCTCAAGAGTTAGGAACTCTTCTCACGCCAGTCAGGAAAGCCTGTAATCTCGGAGTTAGATGATACACTTACTTACAGTGATCATGTGAACTCTTGTCACTTGGTATACCTTTTACACCCTTAGGTCAATCAAAAAGATCTTGCCCTTTCTCCCTCCCAATTTTTAGAGAACAGTATTTACCTTCATGACTCATCGGAATGAACTACGGCTTCTGCAGAATGCAGCAGCACAACTCTTATTAGATATTCCTAAATTCAAATTTGCCTCCGAGGTACTAAAACAGTTGCACTGGTTGCTGATAAGGCAACAAATTGTATTTAAGGCCCTCTGCTTGGCCTTTAAACCTCTATGGCATGGGACCAGATTACCTAAATAACAAATGTTAAATAGTACAGGCCAGCAAGAACATTCCGGTCATACACAGCCAAGAGCGCAACAGCGCCAAAAGTCAGAGTTAGCTCATGGGGAGGAAGAGGTTTTGTGATCGTGCATCACACGCTTGGAATACCTTGCCATTCCAACTAACAACTATGACCAATTTGCTTGCCTTTAGGATAGCGTAAAAAACCAAAAACGTGGTTATTCGGGTCAATATGAACTTTAGCATAGGGCATTTTCAGTTTCAGTTATGTTAATAGGCCACTCTGAGCTTTGGGTCTCTGGTTTCCTACTGAGCTGGCACAAAGAAAACTTTGGGTAATCGTGTGCACTATAAATAAATTTAACATAACAGCTCAGTAGCCTCAGCACAGATCAATCTAGACCCACAGACAACCTCAAAAAGGACATCAAAAGCTGGATTAAGAACTGCGTGGACGCCCTCGTACCTATCAAACCCAACAAGCATAGTAGATAGTACAAGCAGGCCAGCTAGTACATAGTAGGCCTCTGAGACACCAAACACCATAAACCGCTCGGAAGGAAAAGGAGAGCCAGTCAAAACACCTACAAGACTGTACTCTGGCACCATTACCAGGAAATAAGACACCAAGAAAAAATAAATAATCACCAGTGGACAGCATCAAAGAAAGCTCCTCCAACAGCTGCAAGGAACTCGTCTCGATCATTAAGGATTTCACCTCAGCCTTAACCACGGTCACCAACATCTTGCCTCCCGGCAACTCAGCAGCAACGTAGACAACTGCTTCGACAGCAAAATCACAAATATCTACAGCAACTTCGCACACCAACCCAACCTAGCCTACTCAACACCAATCATGTCGACCATAGCACCTGTATACCCTATCATGGGATTAGCTACACTTTATAAATCCTGACTGACCTGACCAGTTGGACAACCCTCACCGGAATTCACATCGGCAATCATGCAGACCATTTACTCAGCAGCCCCAATGGACCCATGCCCCACCACATTTACAACCTGGGAACATCTCAAATCAGCACGACCCTGGCCCACACCAATATCTCTATCACATCCACCACTTTCCCGAATGAATAGAAACTTGCAAAAATCGATGCCATCCTCAAGACCACAGCCGACCATATACAGCCACGCAACTTTTGACCCATCTTACTGCTTCCCTATCCAGCCAAAGTGATCAAGAAGGTAATTAACAAATAACTCACAACCCACCTTGAACTTCATCATTTTACAGACAACTCTCAATCAGGATTCAAAAGGAATGCCAGCAACGAAACAGCACTCATCGTGGCCACTGATAGTTGAATCATCCTGGAACCGAGGAGAAACCCACTCAACCTTTCTGCGGCCCTTCACAATGTCTCTCATAACACCCTCATCAAACAACTCCATGAAATTGGCATACAATGATGCGCTCTCAAATGGATTGGTTCTTCCTCACTGGGAAGAACCCAAAGAGCCAGGTTGCCACCCTTCACATCAGAGACCAAGAAATTGATATACAGAGTCCCACAGGAATGGTCCTTCAGCCCACCCTTTTCAACTCTTACAAGACACAGCTAGCCAATATCTTCCACTCACAAGACATCCCTGTCATCTCCCACGCCACCAAACTTATTTTTTCCTGGACAAACAAAACAACCACTGCCAGAACCATCTGCATGATCATGATGGCAGACTGTATGCAAATCAACTACCTGCAGCTCAACTCTGACAAGACAGAAGTACTGGCCTTCATCAACAATACCTCCAAATGAGACTCCGCCTGGTGGCAGTCAGAGTTAGAACCAACACCCAGAAGACCACACAATAAATCTAGGGATCATCCTAGACTACAAGCTCAAAACAATGGCTCAACTAAACGCAGTGTGCACCTCCTGCTTCCACTACCAACACATGTGGCAAAAATCTTCAAATGGTTTCCTCAGATTATCAGACAGACCGTCACGCAAGCACTCATCACCAACAGGTTGGACTAAGCAATCATTCTACGCATTCCCAGCATCTGCAAAAGCAAAACTTGAGGTTGCTCATTCTATTACAACACACTCAAGACATGGAAAGGCCTCCCTCAACACATAGCCACCGCCTCGAATTCTTGAGCTCAGCAAGAAGCTGAAGACCTACCTCTTCATAGAAGCACCATGGGACCACAAACTTACACCTGCCCAAGCGCCTGGTTACTCTCTCCGGTGATCAGTGCACTATTCAAATCAATATCACATAACATGTCAGACAAACCTAGGGAGTTCGCTAGAACTGAGTAACCAGTAGAGTGTGATTGACTTAGTTGAGAACTGGTCCTTAGGCTAGTTCATAACACCACTGAAATCTCTGGCGATCAGGAGATGAACAGGAGGTGCTCGACTAGAATAAAGCTAAATATAAATAGGAAGGAAAAGGACACAGGGTGGTGAATATAGATTGAAAAAGGAGAGAACACACCTTCGAGTGTTCTCAACCAATTGAACATACAGTCGTGGAACGTTAATGGCCTGATTAATAAACTCAAAGGAGGGGTGGTCCCATAATATATTAGAAGGCAAGCCCCTGAACTGGTAATACTTCAATAAACGCACTTGGTGGACAACATAGCTCTCTGCCTTAATAAAACAAGCATTTACAATGCAATAGATCTCGCAGCATTAAAGTTTGAGTTACCGGCATTATAAATGACCATGCTTTGCATTCATTTTTTTGTTTTAATTTGCAATTGGTATATAAACATTGTTTGTGAATGGTTAGCTGTTGCTTATGCTAAGCAAAGTTGGCAGTAATATATAGAGTGCTAGTCTTGCTTGTTATAAGTATGCTGATTTAAAGTGCTCTGATACCTGCGGGTAAAGTTTGCGCTATATAAAAGTGAAAACTAATATGCCGCATTAGAAATACATGAACACGCCATTCTGATAAATTAGTCCAAGTAATTCTTTAAAAGCATTTTCGTTTTGCTTATACATTTCCAACTCCTTTCATAAGGAAGAACATAAGTTACTTACCTGTAAACTGTGGTTCTCCAGTATTGGTGTCTTTCATAGATTCTCAAGCTTGAATATTCCCCGTCGTCGAAGTGGGAGTCCCACAGTACATAAAATAGCAGTAATATATGCATATATAAATAAAATTACATAATTATATAAATATATACATACATAAAATACAGTAAAGTATCCAGAAAACTCAAAAGTACCATAGAACAGATTTGGCCCATAGAAAGCCTAAGGGAGAAACTCAACTTAGTAACATATCAGTATCATTAGGTTTTGGTCCACATTCCAGCCAATCAGGCTGTAGCTCCCTCTAGAACCTTCTCCTCAGAAGCCCAAGTCCTCAGATTTTCGTAGCACAAAGTAACCAAAAGTGCCTGAGGAGAAGAGAGCCTCTGAGGGGAGGAAGGGAGGGTCGCATGTGAATCTATGAAATACACCAATACTGGAGTACCACAGTTTACAGGTAAGTAACTTATGTTCTTCTCCAGTATTAGGGGTGTCTTTCATAGATTCACATGCTTGAATAAGAGTAGAAAGCAGTAAATCATCATATAAGTCATAAAGGTAACAGTAAATTTCAAGCATATAAGAACATATCATAAATATGTAATCTATCATTATTCAAGAGAAAAACCTTTATGACTGGAGGCGGGTAGCAACAGAGGCTCACCTTTAATGGAAAAGATTCCGCAGCACCGCTTGTCCTACTGCTGCATCTGCTGCGTCTGTTGACTGCAGACAGTAATGCTTCGTAAAAGTATGGCTGCTCGACCACGTATCAGCTCGGCAAATGTGCCGCAGAGGTACCCCCACAAAGAGGGCAGTAGAAGCTGACACAGCTCTAGTTGAATGAGCACGTACTGGAGATGGAAGAGGCTTGCCAGTCCGTTGATGACAAAAAGTAATGGTAGAAGAAATCCACCTAGTAATAGTTTGTTTGGTAACAGGATGTCCTTTGCAGATCGGGCCATAGGCCACGAATAGTTGATCCGATTTCCTGAAGGATGCAGTGTGCTGAATGTAAAACTTGAGACATCGCTTCAAATCCAGGGAATGTAATGAACGTTTCGCAAGAGTTTGTGGATCAGGAAAGAAAGTCTTTAAAATGACCGGTTCATTGAGATGGAAATCACTGGGGACTTTCGGAATAAATTTAGGATTAGTACGTAGCGTAACGAATATGCTACTTACCAGTATGCATCCGTTCTTGGCATGTAGGGCTGCTGACATTCATATCTGTGCATAGATCGCCGCCTAGTGTTGGGTCCGGATGATCGCACATTGTTGTCCTGGAAGAGTCTTCGAAGTATCACGAGATAGGTGGCTCCTCCCCTGGACTACAGTGCGCATGGGCATCAGTTCCATCCTCCGATTGTTTATAGCCATTGTGACCAAGATGGAGTGAAACTTAGTGAATGATGACCATGCTAGAAGTATGTGTGAATGCTGCAGCTGCTACAGGCGCCGGGGAGGAGGGCGGGCGATATGAACGTCAGCAGCCCTACATGCCAAGAACAGATGCATACTGGTAAGTAGCATATTCGGTTCGAGGCATGTGGGCTGCTGAATTCATATCTGTGCATAGAATACATAGCAGTCCCTCCATTAACGGCGGCCGCCCGTGCCAGCTGCAGCAGTTTGGAAAAGTGTTTAGAACAGCCTGTCCTACAGCTGCCTGCTGTTTGGAGTGCACATCACAGTAATGTTTTGTAAATGTGTGTGTGGTAGACCATGTGGCTGCTCTACATATATCTTCCAAAGGAATATTTCCAAGGAAAGCCATGGAGGCCCCCCAACTTTCGGGTGGAGTGGGCCCGTGGTGGAATGGTGAGAGTGCACTTGGCTTTATGATAGCAGATCTGAATGCATTTAACGATCCACCTGGCTATACCAGCCTTGGAAATGGGGTTACCTTTGTGTTGTGGCGCAAAGGCAACAAAGAGTTGTTTAGTCTTCCTAAAATCCTTGGTCCTATCAATGTAATACATTAGGGCCCTTTTGACGTCAAGTGTGTGGAGCATTCTCTCCGCCAGTGACTATGGATTTTGGAAGAACACAGGTAGTTCTATAGTCTGGTTGATATGGAACTGAGACACTACCTTAGGAAGGAATCTAGGGTTAGTGCGAAGCACCACCCTGTTAGAATGAATTTGAATAAATGGCTCTTGGATAGTTAGTGCCTGGAGTTCACTAACTCGTCGTAGCGACGTAATCGATATAAGGAAAGCTACTTTCCATGTCAAGAATTGAATCTCGCAGGAATGCAGTGGTTCAAAAGGGGGACCCATCAGCCTGGTGAGGACCACATTGAGGTTCCACTCCGGAGCTGGTGGCGTCCGCGGAGGAATGACTCGTTTGAGTCCTTCCAGAAAGGCTTTAATGGCAGGCACCCTTAAAAGTGAGAGGTGCTGTCTGTTTTGGAGGTAAGCAGCCATTGCGGATAAATTTATGCGAATGGAAGCATAAGCCAGGAAGATGTTTCTCTGAATGGCCCACTTCCACATGCTCTGAGCCAGATTACATTTGTACAGATGTAAGATAACAAATGATGTTTCGAATAGATGCATCCAGCGGGTTAATGTTGTGGCCTGCACAATAAATGACAAACCGCTTCCACTTCGCCGCATTGCATGCTCTGGTGGTGGGCTTCCTTGCCTCCCGGATGATGTCCATACAGTCAGGAGGTAAGTTGAGGTAGCCAAACTAAGACCTCAGGAGCCAGATGGCCAGGTTGAGCTGTTGCGGATCTGGATGCTGAATGTCGCCATGGCTCTGCGTCAAAAGCCTGGGTGTGAGGCGCAGCCTTTGATGCGGTACCACGGACAGATCCAGAAACGTGGTGTACCATGGTTGGCGAGCCCACGTCGGAGCAACCAGGATGAGAGTCATCGAGTGCTGCTTCAGCTTGCGTGCCACCAGCGGTATTAGAGGTGCTGGGGGAAAAGTGTACGCAAATTTGCCTGACCAATTCATCCATGTTGCATTGCCTTGCGACTGTGGGTGTGGAAACCTGGCGGCAAAGCTTCGGCATTTTGCGTTCTCCTTTGTGGCGAACAGGTCCATCTCTGGATGACCCCACCTTTGGAAGTACGGGTGGAGTACCGATGGATGCATCTCCCACTCGTGCATTTGGTGGCTGTAGTTGCTGAGCAGGTTCGCCATCGGATTGTCTTTGCCTGGGAGGTGTTCTGCCATGAGGAAGATGCTTCTCTGAATGGCCCACTTCCACATGCTCGGAGCCAGATGAGACAACTGTGGAGAGTGTTCCTCCCTGCTTCTGAATGTAGTACATGGCCGTCATGTTGTCCGTCCGGAACACGACCTTGTTGCACAGATTTACTGTGAAGGCTGTTAGTGCCATGAAGATCGCCATCAGTTCCAGAACATTGATGTGCATCTTCCTTTGCTGTGGTGTGGTGTCCATAGTCCCTGCACAGTGTAATGGAGTACATGAGCCCCCCATCCCTAGAGAGAAGCGTCCGTCAGGATGATCTGTGGCACAGGCTCTTGTAACGGTCGTCCCTTGCAAAGGTTTTGTGGATTCCACCAATGCAGAGTTGTATGCCCGACCGCTCACCCACACTAGGTCTTTCAACTGTCCGTAAGACTGAGTCCACTGACGTGCTAAGCAATCCTGAAGCAGACGCATATGTAGTCTCGCATGCGGGACTATGGAGATGCAGGAGGCCATCATGCCGATCAACTGCATGAACACTCGCGCAGGAAGTGAGTGTTGAGGTCTGAATCTTTGAATTGACGATTGAATGCGGTTGACCCTCACTGAATTTGGCTGTGCTGTGGCTGCCAGAGTGTTTATCGTCACACCCAGATACTGCCGTATGTGGGCCGGTTGCAGGTGGGACTTTGGGTAATTCAGTGAGAATCCCAGATCGTGAAGAAGGTGAATGGTGTGGGACATGTGGGCGGCACACTGCTGGGATGACTTTGCCTGGATGAGCCAGTCGTCCAGATAAGAGTAGACATAAATGTTTTGTCTCCTTAGGTGCGCCGCCACTGTCGTCAGGCACTTTGTAAACACCCTGGGTGCCGTGGTGACCCGAAAGGCAAAACCTTGAACTGGTAATGTTGAACCGGAGGTATTTTTTGTGCGACTGGTGCAGCGGAATGTGAAAATACGCATCCTTTAGATCTAAAGTTGCGAGAAAATCCCCCTGACTGAGCAACGGGAGTACTTGCTGCAGGGTCAGCATGTGAAAGTGCTCCGATAGAATGTACTGATTGAGGGGTCTGAGGTCCAGTATGGGTCTGAGGGACCCGTCCTTTTTTGATATCAAGCAGTACAGTGAGTAAACTCCTGTGCCTCTTTCTTCCACAGGCACGAGCTCGATTGCCCCTTTTTGCAGCATGACGAGGACCTCCTGCTGCAATAAGTGCAAATGCTCGGCGGACATAGGACGGTGTCTTGGGGGTATGTTGGGTGGAGTGGATGTTAACTCCAGACAATAACCGTACTGTATAAGCTGTGTGACCCACCTGTCTGGTGATGGATTTCCAGACTGGCAGGAACTGTTGAAGTCTCCCCCCCGACCGGTGTTGCGTGGTCGGGGGGCAGTGACAAGGCGTCACTGTTTGTTAGTGGCAGAGGATCTGGAGTTGTTGTTTCCACGACCCCTGCCTTTGGCGCTGTTTCTACGATATCCACCTCGACTTTGTTTGGTGTATGTGGACTGCGTGTTGCCTTTATAGTACTGCGTGGTTTGGGAGAGCTGGCCTCTGGAAACACCTCTAGTGCTTGAGCGACGAAAAGAACCACCCCTGAATTTCTGGGACTGCAGGGCCCTTATGGACTTAGCAGTTTCAGTGTCCTTTTTGACCTTTTCCAAGGTGGTGTCTACCTCTGGGACAAACAGATTATCAGGGTTTACTGTCCGATTAAGAATGGTGGTCTGTATCTCTGGCTTAAATCCTGAGATTCTGAGCCAGGCATGTCGTCTCAGCATGACACTAGTGTTGACAGCTCTGGCCGAGGTGTCAGCCGCGTCCAGTGCACATTTAATAGAAGCATTGGATATTAGCTTCCCCTCTTGGATGAGCATCTCAGCTGCCTCTTTGTATTCGTCTGGCAGGTGCTGCAACAGGGTCTCCAGTGTTTCATAGTGTGCCCAGTCATACCTCGCTAGAAGTGCTTGTGTATTTGAAATGCGCCAGATATCGGCCGCTTGAGCTGCCACCCTTTTCCTTGATGCCTCAAACACCTTAGATTCCTTATCTGGGGGAGGAGCATCACCCGTTGTTTGTGAATTAGCCCTCTTCCGGGCATTTGAAACAACAAGAGAGTCCAAAGGCAACTGTCCCTTGATGTAAGTAGGGTCAGTAGGTGCTGGTTTATACTTCTTAATTCTAGGGTTTATCACCCTGGCTCTGGTAGGCTCCTTAAAGATCTCCCCAGCATGTTTTAAGACACCCTTCAACATAGGCAGAGTCTTGCCTGTTCTCTCTGAGACGGAAAAGGTGTCAAAAAGAAAGTCCACTTCAATGGGGTCAGCATGGAGCTGGACGTCATGATTTTTAGCCGCCCTTTCAATTAGTGCATTAAATGCCGCTGAATCCTCTGTAGGCGACGTTTTTACAGCAGAGTGGAGTGTCTGGGGTAGAGTGAGGATCACCTGGGTCAGCACCAGCTGCCCAGGGTTCATTGGTATCATCTGGGTCAGTGTAGACAGGATAGCTGTACGCATCATCATCACCTTCCCCAGCGTCCACGTCAGAGTAAATGGGTGAGACATCATGGCCAAGTGGAGAAAGTGGTTCCACAAGAACAGGAGTTGAAGTGGAATCCTTTTTAGGTTTCGCCTAGCGGAAGCTGCGCTCTGCGCAGCTTTTCCGCGCAGGCGAAATCCTGTTGAGAACCGTAGGGTGCTTTGGTTCGGCCCTCGTCGTTGATTGGCTGGCTCCGTAAACGGAGCCTTGCCATTGGACGAGGGGCCTGTCCGTCAATGCCGGACCAGACACGGGGGCGTTCCCGACATTCTTTGGCTTTTGCCGACGTCACGGGACGCCGGGAACGCCCCCGTGTCTGGTCCGGCATTGCCGGCACCTCCCTTGCTCCCCCTCCCGCTTGTTTCCTCCCTGGACGCTCCTCCACAGCGTGTTGTGCCCCGCGCTCGGGGCTTCTTGTTTTTCCCGCGCTCCCCAGGGTCGCTCCTCGCCCCACCGTGGGGCTGTTTAATTTTCTTTCTTTTGTCCCCTCTGCAGGTTTCCGGTCTCGTAACTACAAGCAACTGGTGCCTGCAATGCGGGAATGGCGGAGGAGCTTGATCCTGGGAAAGAGCGGAATGTCGCCTGTTTGCGATGGTGAAAATTGCCCGAAGCAGAGGGCGAGTCAACTTTCAGGTCTCTGGTCCGAGGGGAAGCATAAGCGTCGTCATTGGAGGAGCCTTTCTCGAAGATGCAGGAGCATTTTAAAGTTAAGTTGCTTCGAGCGGGAAAACTGTATAGCACACTATAATGGAAGACTGCCATGCGTATAGAGGTTGCGAGGGCCCGAGGGGTTATATCCATGGCGCACATTTGTTTTCTTGGGCACAAACCGGGAGCAGTGTTACAATACTAGTGCTTGTGTCGTGCATAGAAGGCGCCGCTAAAGCTTCCCGTGTGTATGTTTTACTACTAATATGGTTGGGATTAACAGCGGCCCGCTGTGGTTAATTACTCCTAAGATTACACAAGGTTTACTCTCTTTGCTTAGCCGTGTGCTTTCATGCTGATCGAGCGTCATTTAAACCCCTCGAATTACTGCCCGTGTTTTTTAAGGCGCTCTTGCGGGGTTTGAACCGCGTGTGTAAGGTCTGAAAATGTGGAGGGGAGGGAAGCCAGTGGAGTGTTCAGCGGTACGAGTTGCCGACTCTTGAGCTTGGTGACCAGTGTTCGAGCTGCGGCTTCCACTCACTTAATCTAATTTAAGCTGCCATGCGGTTTCTTGTGAGGTCAGTGCAGCAATATAAAAATGTACTGTAAAATGCACATTATTTAGTTACCTTAGCGGTGATGTTTTTCACTGCTGGTGTCGCCCTTGGGGGTCAGGGGAGAACGTCATTATAGCCCCACGAGGAGCTTACCAATTTGGCCTGTATAGCGGTATGGGCAGGGATTCTCCAGGTCATGAACTGAATGCGTTCCCTCGACCATGTGGTTAATGCGGGCATCCAGTCACCACATCCTGTTGCTGCCACACGAATATCGGCGCTTGCCTATGAGTACGTGTATAAATGCTCCAGTGTGTGGCTGAGTCCCAGGAGCTGGCCAGGTTAGAGATTTTCCAGTAATGGCGCGTGTGCATCGGTAAAAATACGGAAAGCAACGTTTTTTCCGTTTTTGGTGATTGTGTGCTTTATATATATAAAGCCGTTTTTTAAAGGAGGTTTGTCACAGCAAAGAAATCACCGCCAGCAGGCAATGCTTTCAGACAGGAATGCTCTTACAAAGTGGCTTTGCCAATGTCAAACAAGATATTTGAAAATAGGGGGGAGTACATCCTGTGCTTGCCGTGTGAAATTGTGTTCATTTTACATGCGTTGTTTTGATTATCTGGCCTGCTATTGTTCGCCAAGAAGTTCGTTAGTCATCTAAAATGTCAGATTTATTTATTTTGTTTTTACTTTGCTTAGACAGTCTGTTCTTACTAAATGTTGTTGGCTCTATTCCTGCAACAGTTCTCTCGTGTAACGTAACGGGTCCGATTGTGTAGCGCTCTGACACCTTCGGGTAAAGTGGGGAACTGTGTTTTCACATGTGTGAATTCGGTACACATGCTCACATTTGGTGTAAACAGAAACTAGATGGACATGCGTAGAGGACACACACGCACTGTGACAGTCCAGAGTTGGGAATGGTACACGGTAATGGTTGTAGTTTACCTTTATGGACTAATCCCCTGTAGGCTCCACGCCCCAGCCAGGAGTTTCAGTGCAAAGCAATGAGCGAGGCCACATAGGGCCCAGCTCGTTCATATCTCACTGCCAGAATCCACTCAGGGGACAGGACCCAGCTTTCCTCTCCACCACTGTCTCGGTGCTTTGGCAGTGTTTGTCTGCAGTCCTCATTAAGCGCTTCTTGACGAGATACAAACATAAGGTTTCCCAATTATGCTTTGTGCAGAATTACACACGATACCTTTCCTACAACTGGATAGCGCTCACTGACGCGGCTGACACACATCTAAATGATCCTGTCATATTTCCGTTCGGCAGGCTGTAAAATGCAGTCTGATCACCCATTTTGTGACATGTTGTAAGTGTTCACTGTTTGTGTATCTGATTGGCATTGAGTGCGAGCTGTGCGTGGGGGAGCGCTATGAGAGCTCAGGTATATTTAGAGATATTCAGCGCAGCCGGCTGGAAGTTAATGTTGTGTACCGATGCAGGCGGGGTCTCAGGTTTTGCCTGCACATGCACAGTACCTTTGTAGCATGACCAATGGTAAGTTTCTATCCATGTAGCGCTGCTGTTTCTTTGTGAAGCACTTTTACAGATGCAGGTTAAGTTGGCAATATATAAAAGCACTTAAAAACAAAGGACATGATGTTCCACGAGAGTCTGGGAGGGGAATTTTTCTATGCTACCATCTAGTTTAGCATGTTAGTAATATCGGGGATGATCTTGCTTATTGCATTTCGAGATCAATCCAAATCCATGTTTCGAAATAGAGACATGTGTACAGTTTTTAAGAAAACGATATACGTTGTTAAAATTACGTAAGCTAAACACCCGGGCTTAGCATAGTGTGCGGCCCTAATTGTGTTTGGCGGTTTCTGCCATTGCATCCAGTTATGTGATACAAGTAAACTGCAGAACTACAAGGTTTTCGACGGTTGTTAGTTGTATTAAGATGAATAGACAGCAACTAGGGCTTGTATACAATAGTAAAAGATTCCACTTAAAGCCTGGTGACACTACGACAACTATGTCAAAAGAGAAGAGAAATCCCTAGAAAAATGGCTCTCTTCACGTGAGTTCCCTTCCCCTACAAGGCTCGCCTGGCATGACGTCATGCCATAACATCTCCGTTTGTTTTCTTTCTGCATCTACTAGCTGGGACGGGCCCAGAGATCAGGGTGGCTCGTATTTTGATATTTGAATCATGGCTCATTCCCATGTTGGGTGCGTCACATGGTTATATCATGAACATCCAGCAGTGTGAGCACACGTACAGGCAGCAAGTCCCTGTGTTTGTTTTCTTTCTAAGATGAGTTTATTATGTACGGTGCTGCCACCCCTGGCGGCTAGGACTGCACTCTAACAACAAGCCACATATAAGCATTTGATCATGGGAGAGAGCCAGGTTTGAAAGTTCGACGATTTATGCAGCACTTTAGCTCTGGATAGGTTGTTTGTGTAGATCTGAACTGGGGGCTCCTTCGGGCAGTGGGGACTCCCGTGGGTAGGGACAGATATACCTCGGAGTGCTCTAATGAGGTGTGGAAATTTAGTGTGCTGCTCATGTTGAGTGCTCTATATGGGAGACGCGCAGGGAGCCATTGAGGTGCTTGTGAGCATAGTGGGAGAAGGTTGCCTTCCCAGTTATTACTATTTACATGGTGTGTACCTCTTGGGGATTTTATATGGCCTCCAAGGTGAAGAACATTGGAATTGTGATGAACTTCAACTTTGCCATAAACAGGAAGCTTTTCATAAGACTTGCCCTGTTATTTATCTCCGAGAGAAAGTCCTCTTTCCTTGCTCGCTATTCCCTTATACACAATCTTTGCAACCCCCCGCACCCCAGTATATTTTGGACAACAAAGGGATGAAAAGATATGCACACTCCAAATCCAAGGACTCTGGCAGAGCACGTTGCAGCTTTGGGGGCAAAACAGTTTTAGTACAACAGTTGTTCTGTGGCATGCCTACCACAGGATTGCAGAAAACAGCAAGAACACATACATTTTAGCAACATTTTTTAAACCTTCCAGTTTAATGAAGCCTTTGACGTTCTATCTTAGGCCCCTTATCTCTCTCTTTATGGTACTTATTGGGTGCACTAAAGTCCAGCTTATGAATCATGTACCCCAAGATGAAAAATATCATAGCAACATTTTGATGTGGCATGTGTGCATCTTATTGTATTATTTTAACTTGTTTCTTGGTGCCTGTCTTTACCTAATGAATAGAGCATCAGGACGGGACAGGGCCTGCTCAAATCATTTTCTCAAACAAAAGTAAGGCTCACCTGCACCCTAAGCCAATGAAGACTTTTACACTGAAGGGCATCCTGAGGTTCTTTACTCCTCCCTTTAGTACATAGGCGATGATGCTGTTTTTACAGTCATTAACGAGTGACTGGGTGATGGTAACTTTAATTGCGACATGGAATATTTTATTTTTAGTATTTTACTTTTAGTTCCCAGGGACCCCCATTGTCATGCGGGAATGTGCGAGGGACTTTCTTCTCATTAGGAGGTGGGGGGTGGAGCGGCCGCCGGGGCAGGGCGTGGTGCTCGGCAGGAGATGCAGAGATAGAAAGAGAAAGGGGGCTCTGTGCCCTTTTCCGAGCCGGGCTAGCCTTCTCTTGTCACTCACCTGGGAATATTTTAAGTGCGCAGTATGGAAATTAGCGAAGACGCTCGTTTTATACTTTTTGAACCCAAAGCTACTCTTTTTGTTTCTGAAGGAGGGATTTAATTAAGCTATTTGTATTCCAATAAAACACATTTTAATACATTTATAGTACAGATCCAGTAAAAAAAGGTAGCATTCTTCATATATTTGATTAGGCAGGAACACACCCAAAAAGTTCACACTAGTAGTTTAAACTCACTATTTCTAATCATGCATCTTTACTGCTGTTCATCTGTAAAGCTGTAATCATACATATTTTTTGTATTTTGCTGCTTTCACGCCGAGACTATATTATACATAGGGGCCCATACGTGCTCTTGAATATACATTGCGCCACCTGGCAGCTCTGCGACACGAGCTCAGAGGATACTGCCACTACAGTAGCTCGGAGTGTAGTCTGTAAACAGAAAGGTGGGAATAAAGCAAGTGTCAATTGCAGAATAATTGGTACCACTTGGTACCACTGCACCAGCCACACTACTTCCCTACTGACCGTTCTCCACTTCAGCCCCGTCTAAATTACAATTCCTGCTTGTGACCCTTTTGCCTGCTTGTGCTTGTTTTCCTGACCCTGTTGCCTGCTTGTGCCTCCGTGTGCCCCTGTTGCCTGCTTGTGCCTCCGTGTGCCCCTGTCGCCTGTTTGTGCCTCAGTTTTCGTGCCCCTGTTGCCTGCTTGTGCGCCCCTGTTGCCTGCTTGTGCCTCCGTGTGCCCCTGTTGCCTGCTTGTGCCTCCGTGTGCCCCTGTCGCCTGCTTGTGCCTCAGTTTTCGTGCCCCTGTTGCCTGCTTGTGCGCCCCTGTTGCCTGCTTGTGCCTCCGTGTGCCCCTGTTGCCTGCTTGTGCCTCCGTGTGCCCTTGTTGCCTGCTTGTGCCCCTGTTGCCTGCTTGTGCCTCCGTGTGCCCCTGTTGCCTGCTTGTGCCTCCGTGTGCCCCTGTTGCCTGCTTGTGCCTCAGTGTGCCCCTGTTGCCTGCTTGTGCGTCCGTGTGCCCCTGTTGCCTGCTTGTGCCTCAGTGTGCCCCTGTTGCCTGCTTGTGCCATGTGGGTGTGTGTGGAGGGCTCTGTGTGGCTGTGTGTGTGGGGAGGTTTGTGTGGCTGTGTGTGTGGGGAGCTTTGTGTGGCTGTGTGTGTGGGGAGCTTTGTGCGGCTGTGTGTGTGGGGAGCTTTGTGCGGCTGTGTGTGTGGGGAGCTTTGTGTGGCTGTGTGTGTGGGGGGGGCTCTGTGTGTGTCATTTGCGAGAGATAAAGCTAGTGGCATTGTAAATGACAATGCCATTTATTTATGTTAAAAAATACATAAATAAAAATAATGTCAAGAGCAATGCCAATAGCTCTAACTTTAACAAAGGCGAAACCATTGCATTGTAAATGCTTGTTCTTTAAAGGAATTTTATAGGACTCCATTGGCTGTTCTGGGGCAATTTTCCGTTTATGAAGGGAAAGTCTGCCTGTTTCGGCATCAATAAAATGTTCTTGCTGTTCTTCCAACGAAGATTGTCAATGCTTTAAGGCTGGGACCACTGTCGTCGACTTGAACACCGAGGGCACCTTCTCGGGCACGCTGGCAACCATCCTAGGGGTGAAAGCCTTCTGCGCCACTTTCGGCGGCAATGTGAAGTGAATCGGCGTCGACGCTTTTTGAGGTTTATCGACAGGCTTCGAAGGTGGAGGTTCTTTTGGGCAGACAGTCAAGGCCTTCTCCTTGATGCGCTTTAGGGAGTCCGCCACCTGCTTTGAGAAAGCGGCGGACGGCCGCGCCGAGTCGAGTCGAGGGGATCCTTCGAGGCACCACTAGATGTGGACTCGTGGGTTGTGCCGCTTTTGGCCTGGTCTTGTTGACGCGGAGTCTCGAGAACCTCCGGATCACCGAGTCCTTTGTTGGTGTCGACTATCATAGACGCCGATTTACTGGGCTCGACTACCTTGACCTTTGTCTTCGGCGTGGCAGACTTGGTCTCGACGCCCTTGACCTGTGTCTTCGGATCGACAACACCCTTCTGCTTCGTCGGTGGCGACAGGTCCGAGGCCTTCGATCCGACCAAAGTAATGGGCACTTTCGGTTTCGAGGGGGGCATCAGTGCTTTCACTTGCGTCAAGACCGTTGTTTTTACTTTCGGTTTCGATTTTGCAGGGTGCCGGTCAATAGCAATGTCTGTAGCCGAGCCCGAAGGCGGGGCCGTAGAACCCATTGGATGATCTTGGGTAAGGCCTAGTAGCGATCCCTCGACCTGAGCCTTTTGAAGCGTTTCAGCCCCAATGTCAGTCTGAGTTAGCTCTGAGCTCGAGCTATCTTCCATGGCCCTAAAGGCCCCATAGTAGTCTCCTACCTAGTCGACGAGTTCTTCCACTTCGTGCATTTCAGCATCTGCGTCGTAGTTATAGTCGACCTCCGACGCGGGATTCGACAGGTTTTCACTAACTTCCCGGTCAGCTCCCTCATCATACCCGGTATCGAAAATGTCCACAGGCGCCGGTGCAGTCTGCTGGGCCTCCTGGCGCGCAGCGCGTCAATGCTTAAGCGTCTTCTTGGATCGAAAACGGGAACAAGCCATGCAACTGGCTTCATCATGATCCGGCGATAGACACGTTGCACACCGGGTGGACGTCGATGTGGGGATACTTGGAGTTGCACACAAGACATCTCTTGAACGGGCTCCGTTCCATGATGATCAGTCGATGGAGTCTGTGGCGTCGACTGGGCCCTCCGCGTCGAAAGCACGCGGTTCTCTGGAATCCGGCTTGGAACCGAGCTGGAAGAATCAGGCACCGAACGCAAGACTATACCGACGAAGAAAACTAAAGGCCTTTTGGCCTTAAGAAAGTTTATATCGATTCCGACTAGAGTGAACCAATATACATCCGAACCCAATGGCGGAAAAAAACAATCTGAGGATGGAGTCGATGCCCATGCGCACTGTAGTCCAGGGGAGGAGCCACCTATCTCGTGATACTTCGAAGACTCTTCCAGGACAACAATGTGCAATCATCCGGACCCAACACTAGGTGGCGATCTATGCACAGATATGAATTCAGCAGCCCACATGCCTCGAACAGTTAAGTACCCTCTTTTACCTGGCGTGATCTACTCTAGACACCTGCGGCGAGAGCGAGCCAACAGATTGCACATAATCTCTGTGCATTCTGGGAGTTGGCCCCCTGTTTTCCCATATGGGTCCCACCATACAATTAATGTGAGAACATGCCATATCACTGACTGAGGGTCGTACCGGACCTGCGAAGCTACTACTATGCCAGCCAGCTCCAATGGTTGACCCGATGGGTGGCGGGTAGAGACTTGCATGAGATCGCTTACACGACGGACAAATTAGCACGTGGAGACCTACACTCCCTCCTCTTGCCCAACGCTAGGATTCCCAGAGACTGCCACCCCCTCCTGCATGTGGCCCTGACCGGCTGGAAGAAATCGCTGTCATACACGGCGGGGACCTCTCCATATGCGGATAATATACCTCTACTGGGGCTCCCGACACCACAGGGGACTCTAACACAGCGCAGACTACACCCCTGGACGGAGGCCGGGGTGGACAGGGTGGCAGACCTGTTCGGCGACGACACCATACTGGACCATGCCTCATTTGTGCAGGTCACAGGAGCCCCTTCACGCTTATACCTCCTACACGCCTCGGTAACGCACTACATGCGACGGACCTGGGCCCCACAACATACAAAACCAGATCAACACGAGTTAGTACACCTCATGCATTATATGGGCACGGGGGGACACCTAGTGAAATGGCTGTATGTTGGCATCAGAGAACATGTGACGTCGCCGATCGCCACACTCAGGGAGACCTGGACTGTAGACGCGGGTGAAGATATATCGGACGGAGAGTGGAAGATAATTCTAGGTCATCATAGAAGGGTATCTAGGAATGTTAAATTTCAGTTCATACAAGCCATGATTCTCCATAGAGCTTACCTTACGCCCCAGAGACTGCACAGGATGTTCCCTACCGCTGCACACTGCTGCCCGAGATGTCAACAAGACGAGGCACATATTCTTCACATGTTATGGGCATGCCCGAAATTACATACTTACTGGGGGACGATCAAACACACCCTGCACTCCATAACAACACTCCGGATCCCAGAGGGAGCATTACCCTGTCTACTAGGGAACAGGAAACGGCCCAAAACATGCAGGGCACAACTGAAGTTTGCGGACCTGGCGCTAGTGCTGGCGATCAGGGTGCTCACTATGAGATGGAAGTCGCCCAGGGCACCGCAAGTAGCAGTGTGGCGCAGCGACATGCTGAAATGGGGTAAAGCAGAATCTGCAGCTCTGCCGGAGGAGGAGAGCAAGGGCCTTCGCAAATACCCCATAGCACAGGAATGGGACCTAATGCTGATAGAACTGGAAGAGACAGACCTGGACAGCCCAGGAGACCCGATGGGATGAACTTACACAGATGGCAGGGGGGGGGCTGAGGCTCACGAGCAATGAGGCAACTCAATGGGGTTAGACCAGACCTAGGACCTTAAACAAATTCCAGATAGACAGAGCCACCTTGGCCCGGGATATCGAGTGTAGGAGAGAGACCAACCAGGAGACAGGGGGTGGGCAGGCGGGGAGGGGGGGACAGTTGGGGTTTGCCAATAATGAAAGCCATGATTATAGTGTTTGAAACACATACTTATCATAACATTCCCGGGATGCATCCCAAGTAACTCACAACTGAAATGTTATACCCCCACAATTAATGGTTAAGAAAATGGAAAAGACTGCTGAGTGATATGATGTGCAACTGAACAGAAATGTATGTCATCCTGAAACAGTCATGAATAAAGAGTTAAAAAAAAAAAAAAATCACTGACTGAGGGTGTGAGGAGTAGTTCATAGTGAATACCGGATGGAGTGTTGAAACAGGAGTGAGGTATAGCGATGTCAAGTGAGATACCTGGAGTGCCGCTGAGCCTCATGGTTGGTGATACTCATACTGTGTTACCGGTTGGGTGTATAGCGCAATGGATGTACCCTTTCTGGACAGCACCGGGCCCGTTGGGACTAGTGATATCACCAGAATCCTCTGCGGGTGAAGCTCGCTAACCCATTCGCATCATCCCCCCTCTCTGGACCTACCGGCTTTGAAGATTGTGGCTACTACTTGGCAGCCTGCCTACAGATTCCCCAGTCTGCTTCACGTTCTGCCGACGCTCGTGGGCTCGCCTTTATCTTTGCCTTCACCAGCATCACTCTGTACATAAGATGACTGCGAGTGGCCTTGATTCCAGAACCCTGTTACCCAGTATTATAAACGTACACTACCTAGATCATACTTGCACGGATGGCAGATTTGACTCACCCATTTAACCCACAGCTGACACCTGAGCAGAACTAATGGGCTGTACAAAATCCAAGAACGGTGTTCCTGCTGCCCACATTTACTCCTGCTCCTCACCCTCTGAATTTTCGCCAATCCACTCAGAGTGATACCAATGTGTCAGCAGCGCCTCCTGTGGATAAACTGGATGTTATCCTTCAGGAAATTTGTGATTCCCGAGCCGCTATTGCACAGCAACCGGGAGTGATCACTACGGATATCTGCCTGTTGAAGGATAAATACCATAAGTTAGCAGATAGTTATTACCCTAACGAGTCAAACCCTAGCCGGTCTATCCCCGACCATCCTGCACAGATTACACAACTGCACCCACAAGTATAACATCTCTAAGAACAAGCTGAAGATGCCAAAGGGAGGGCCAGACGAAATAATGTACCCATCGCGGGAATCTCTAAGAATGGAGGGCCCTAGCGCAACCCACTACATTGAGGACTGGCTTCAGAGAGGTGGCTCCTACAGGTCTCTCTGACCTGTTCATGGTCGAGAAGGCACACCGAGTCCATACTAGGAAGTCCATCTGCATGACGTATAGTAGCAAATATCATCCACTTTAGGAACTGGGATGTGTTACTACAAGCAGCTTTGGAAATAACACCTATACTCCTCAATGACATCTATTTCTAGACTACACAGCAGCTGTGCAGTGCAAATGTGCATCGTTTCAAGAAAAAAAAAAAAGAAAAAAAAATCTAGGTGCTACTGGCTCTTCTATTCCCAGCCAAACTTAAAATAATCCACAACCAATGTTCCCATTTTTTGATAATCCAGATAGTGCCTGGGATTGGTTGGAACAACATTTTACAGACTACATAAGACACAGCCCCGGAGGCTCAGCTACTACACAGTCCCAATATCCCCGTAACAGGCTCTGGAGAGTCAACCAGAAGCAAACCGTTCAGCGCCTGCTCTGAGAACCGCGCCTGCTCTGAGAACCGCCCCCACCCATAAGCTCCAGCTCCTCACAGAATAGTATATCTGATTCGGAATTTAACTGACAGCATGGCACGGTTTCCATTGATCATTCCTAAAATGAGCAATGACCTCTTGGAATGAACGCCGGGACTACTTTCAGTATACCCATGCCCACTCATAAAACTCTTCTTAATGGGGTTTATACTTCAGAAACAAACTCTGGCAGTGCCTAGGGCGACTGTGCTGCCAGACGGTACCTACACACTGCAGGACTCTGTATTGCTGAGAATTTATATGCAAAGTATGCTTCCAATCTTTTTACTCTTGCTATTGCTGCAGCTTAGAGCCTTGCTGCCTCACCTACTGGGGCCCTCGATCTGGATAACCTGTGATTACTTCATTTACATTTTATGTACACCAAGGCCCCTGCCCCTTCACTGGGAGAATGTTATACGCCCCTAGGCAACTGCACATGGTATTCCACATTGTTCTTGTTTGCTTTAAGCTTTGATCAATTAATGGAGAATCGCAGGTCTGAGTATTGTGGGAATGTTTCTATTGTTTGATGTGGTCATCAAATGTTTTGCGCAGATGGGGCTGTAGTGCTACGCAGAAGTGCATTCACCATTGAATTTTCAACTACCTTAAGTTGACTGTGGCCAAAGATTACAACACTTACCTGGAATGTTAGAGGTATGGAGGTCGGTACACAAAAGACACAGAATACTAGTTCAGTTACACAGAAGCCGCGCACAGATCGTATTCCTACAGGAGACCCACTTGGTGTCCTCCAAAGCTCAAAAACTACTGCATAGAAGATGGATAGGACAACTATTCTATACCTCATACTCCGCTTTCTCTAGGGATGTAGCAGTCTGCTTAACGGCAGGGTCCCATTTGGAGTGCTTGAATCCAAAGTCACCAGCCAAGGTTGCAATGTCTTGTTCAGGGACACATTGGACAGGGAACCATTAAATGGTATGTTGTGTATAGGTCACCTAATACAGTTGAGGACGCCTTCCTTGCCAACCTGTCAACCTGATTAGCGGACTAGTCTCATTACCCCGGAGTACTGGGTGAGATTTCAATGTGGTACTGGACACAGACCTGAATCGCTCACACCCCCCTCCCTGGTACGGGTTCAGTGCGCCAGACTAAGGAATTGCGCCACTGGGTGGAATTTGCCCGACGTATGGCGTGACGGCAACGTGGGTTCATAGAATACTCCTTTTACTCTTAGTCTTATGCCCTTCACTCTCGCCTTGACAGATTAGTCTGTCCACAACACGTCCATCACACATGCCACATATCAAGATTATACCAGATCACAACCCTCTTGAGGTCACACTTTCATGTGATGGGGTTCCTGCTACGATACCAACCTCACGCCTGCAGCCAAATTTAATGGAAGACGTTGTGTATATTTCTCATACAACACTGGTTCGGCATCCTCGCCATTGGTGGAGTGTGAAGCTGGTTCTGTATTGGTGCAGTGGTGGGTGTTAGACAAGAGGTGATTAAGGGAACTTGCATCTCTAGAAGATAAGCGGATCCCCTGAAAGAGGAGGCAATTGAGAGTGATGAAAAGGCTGATGTTGCTGGAAGCCGGAATCACAAACCCTGAACTTTCAGAGCACCTGCAACTGACTGACCAGAAAGCCTGTACTCTAACGCACACTGAGGCAGACAGGTCAGGAACCCTCCTAGCTCATTTAATTAGACCAGAACCCTCACCTGGGCCTATCTCCAATCACCAGAGCTACACGGGGATCGTTGGAGACAGAATTAGGGGTCAACAAAGTGTTCCATGACTACTGCATAGATGTAAACACATCTGCACCGTCCCCTGATCCGGAGGAGCTCTCTTAGTTTTAAGACTGAGTAGCTCTACCTGGGGTGCCCTGTCTGAGAGGGAGGAGCACAAGGCTCCTATCACAACTTAAGAGGTTTGGTGTGCCATCAAGGAAACGGTCCACAATAAAATGCTGGGCTCCGACGGACTCCTGATGACGGACTCCTGATACAATTTAATTCCACCCAAGCCACAAAACGTGTGCGGTGACTGAAAAATTATATAGTATGTCCCTTGCTGTGGGTGCACCACCCCCTCTACCAATGAAGCACCTGTGACTTCCATCTTAAAAAACCCGGTGAACCAGCTACTGAATTCGCTTCGTATAGGCCAATCTCATTACAGAACGCAGAATATAAAATCTGAGTAAAATTCTGATCCGCTGACTACTTCCACGATTTGTACATACATATCCAGATCAAAGCTGTTTTGCTTTTCAATGCAACACCTCCCTAAACATAAGGTCCCTGTTAGGAAAAACGGATGCAGCCCGCGACCACCATCCCTCTGCCAGCTGTCTTTCCCTAGATAGCCAACAGGCTTTTTAGTCTTTAGGTTGGGATTACAGGCTTGCGGCCATGGCTCGCATTGGGATTTCCCCCTGCTTATTTCCAGTGGGTAAAACCAATACATTCATAGTCCACAGCCAGAGTCAACACTGGTCCCTATATCTCTGATTCATAGAGTATCTCACAAGACTCGCCAGGGTAGTCCCCTTTCCCCCCTTTTGTACTGGCGGTAGAGCCAATCACACAGCGATTCTATGCATTCAGATCCCGCTGTGGTCTGCCACTTGACAGTGCTCTGCCAAAAACATGCGTTTGTATTGTAAAGATCTCCAGGAGATCGAGTTGGCCCAATTGCTCTATGTTGGGTCAGCGGTCAATGCTACATATTAATTCAAATAAGTCTTGTGCTTACTCCTTCTCGAATACCTTTACTGAACCTACACTTCGATTTGGTGATATACAACTACAAACAGAGCCTAGTACCTTTTGCTACCTTGGGAATCCGGTAGATCGCGAAACGTAAGACCTATTGGGGGGTAACCTCGTACGCACATTTAACACGCTGAGATCAAGGTTTTGTTTGAGTCGCATTACCTCTATTAATAGCGGGTCAGCTAGCACTTGCAAAAATGGTAATGTTGCCACGTTGGCTGTACCACTTTGTGGATCTTCCGATGGTAATATCGGCATGGGTATTTAAACTGTTGAACACCACGTTGATTGACCTCATATGGGGGAAGGGGCGTCACAGAGTCAGTATACCCAAATTGCAGTTACTGAGGTCCAAGGCAGTATGGGAGCTCCCAACTTTATAGCCTAATGTACAGCCAGGCAACTACAGTGGTTTTAAAACTGGCTGGGCACAACCCGTTTAAAATAGGGTACAGGACCACCACCCTTGATCAAGGAAGATTACACAGACTGATAATGTCCCTATGCCTGAACACTGCTCAATGACTCACTCTTATTAAGCTTAGCCTTAGTTACTGGAAAATGGTGCTGAAATACAACAAACATGCCAACACCCCCCTGGCACATTAACAGCACATAGGCGTACTCCATGGGAACAGGCAGGTCAGTCACGACGATCTGTTCATTCTTTGTAGATGGCACAGTCATGTCCATGCAAATTTTGTACATGCTTATGAAGTGCCTGAATCTTTGTTTCGGACTCATGCTAGTGTTCTCGGATACATTCACAAACATTGGGCACAAGACGCCACAGCACTTCTTACTTATGAATTGCTTCAAACACTACATCCCATGCAGCACGGGGGACCCTTTATAAGATGGCTTTACCATGGTCTACGGGAGCACCTCATGAAAGCTAAATGGGAAGCTGGCTCGACTAGGGAGCTCACAGAGCGTGGTCCTGGCTACTAGAATACCCCAAGAAAATGTCACTGAACTCAAGGTTCAAATGTATCTAATTGTCCATATTACACAGAGCATATTTAACCCCACACAAAATCGACAATCCCTGCAGCACCCTTGATATCCCCAGGTTGTCGTGCACTGGAGGCTGAAGCAATACATATGCTCTGGATTTGCGCTTCACTGACTGGTTACTGGGGTGGGATCTCAGCAGCACTAACAGACCTTACTGGCCTACATAATTGGAACACAATAGAGCAATGAATATTGGGGTTCTCTCCTCTGCCCAAAAGTGACGTAGCGATTTGCAGGCCTCGCTTCACTTTTGGCCAAAAGACTGCTTACGAAACGCTGGAAATCTCCACAGGCTCCTAGAGTAGATGCATGGCGGGAACTAGTTTTACAATGGGGCCTGGCAGAAAGTGAAGCATTGAGGCTGGAAGAATGTAGGGGACTGTGTAAAAAAACCCATATCATTAAAATGGGACAACCAAATGGAGGATTCCGGGTACAGAATTCCAAAGTCTGAGGAGGAGGGAGACCTGCTAGTACTCTTGTCACCACCTTAAGGCAGTTTGCTGCTTGGATAGCTCTACAGCCAGTGATTCCCAGGTTCGTAACTCGATCTGCCGCCTATTTCTCCTTGTCACGTTATGGCATATACTCAAGAGACTCATCCTAGCATTCTCTTTGAAGCGAGCAGGTGAGGGAAAGGAACATCTGTCTGGTTTCTGTATCCTTTCTTCGGTCCCCACCCTTGGCCAAGCACGTGGGGCTGATTGCCCATTTAAAGAGGGGCTGGGGAAACTATGATAAAAAAAAAGCAATAAATAAAAAAAGAAAACCTAGGACAGCCATTTTTTTCTTGGAAAGTCGCTTGACTACTAGTTTTTTTCACTCACAAGCACCTGGTCATGACAGTGTGCTTCCCTTTCATTATCTGACTTGGCCCCCTGGGAGGGAGAAGTCTTCTATTGAAAATATTGGCTTAGGTTTAATAATATGGCAGAAGAAACTCACGGCCTGCCTTCTCTCGATTTTAACTAACATTCGTTTAAAAAATATTTTGAGCGGGGGTTTAGATTTTTTATTAAGGAGGAAACGGAAGCCGCTCTATAAAAGCGGACGAGACAATTCTTCAGATTTTAGAGGAGGATTTCTCTGGATGTATGACGTTACAATGCATACTTTTACAACACCTACCTTTACAACGCATTTTTTACGCCGCAACATCCATTACAACGCATACCATTACAACAAATTCTTTGAAACTACCTTTACAATGCATTCCACTACAACGCATGCTACATTTACAACGCATACCATTACAACGCATACCATTACATTGCATGTAAGGTAAGTATTGGATAGTGTAGGGGTAAAAATTACTATTCTAACTCCAGGGGGTGCAACAGTAGGGTAAGTGTTGGATAGTGTAGGGGTAAAAATTACTATTCTAACTCCAGGGGGTGCAACAGTAGGGTAAGTGTTGGATAGTGTAAGGGTACTATGCGTTGTAATGGCTGTTGCGTTGTAATGGCTGTTGCGTTGTAATGGCTGTTGCGTTGTAAAAGTTGCGTTGTAAAGGTTGTTTCCCGATTTCTCTATTACTGTCTGAAGGAGGTAAGGTGACTAGTAAGACAAAACATCTGGTTTTCTGGGTGTTCTATCTTCCTGCTTAATATCTGGTAACCCTAGCGCTACAATAGAATGTGGTGTCCAAAGTGGCACAGAAATCAAGAGCAACCTTAATGGCACTTCATTTGGAAGTGGAATCCAGGTCGGCACAAAGAGAAGGTGCGACCTTAATGGCACAAAAAGGTGGACAAGGTTCCCTAAATATAGACAACAAACTACAGGATAAAGAGGATATGAAATTCGATGAAAATTTGTTGGACCATTAAGAGGCCTTCGACATTTCAGAAACTTTGGATTATTATTTGGAACAGTCTTTGACCTCGAAGGATATTAAAGACTCCCCTCAGGGGGGTAGGTTTAATCCGAATACAATCAGACATCCGCACAATGAGATTGGTGGCCTACGGAGCGCGCTGAGAAATGTGTTGGGTTTTGTATGAGAAAGCCCTTAGATAAGGACACTCCCAACTTAATGAGGGCAGAATGTCCAAGACCATTCATAAAAAACTAAATCTCCAAGACTCCAAACCTTGACCCAGAGCGGATAACTCCATTTTTAAACCGAAGGGACCTGAGAAAAGGGATTGCTTAAAGCCGTGGAAAGATAATGCTAGATATTCTAGGACCTTGGCTCGTATTTTAGATATGGCCAAGGAGGAAATATTTTATGAGAATATTGTTGATGTGGATCACCAGTGGGCCGTCTGCATGTTAGGGAATGCTAACGCAGACTGGCAGCAGAGAGGAGATTTTAGGGTTCATCCTTAAGAGGATGAACCCTAAAATAGTAGACTTATCCAACAGGAAAGCAGTGGGCCAGCCAAATGGCTTACGGTTTGGGGAAAGCTAAATAACATTCTTGGGAAAATAGCTCTCATCCTTTAAGGCACAATCTAATATGAGAAGTCTTTGGTTCGAGAGTTTTTGGAAGGGCTGACAGCTGAGAAATTTAAATGTCCCATCAATATACTCAAGATTCAATAGGTTATGGAAGAAACCTTTGTTCCAACACGGCTTTCTATACGCACAGAGTGGGAGCCACCTGTTCACGAGGAAACTGATCTAGACCTCAAGGCTCAAGAGTCCAAGGTGAGTCTGAATGCTTCGGTTAGTTCTTCCCAATTAAAGGTAGAAGGAAGATCGCATTTTTCCATTCAAAACTGAGCAAATATAACCAGGGATCCTTGGATTTTGGAAACCGTAAAAAGTTTCAAAACAGATTTTTGGGAGATCCCTTTTCGGTGAGCTAAGCCAAGAGAGTTAGTTTTAGACAAGGAACAAATGATTTTGGCAGACTCAGAGGTTATCCAGATGCTTAGGAAAGAGGCGGCTATTTTTAAGAATTGGAGATAAAGGATTTTTGTGAGCAGTTTTTTTGTAGTGTAGAAAGGAAAAAGAAATGCATCCTGCAATAAATTTGAAGGATTTAAACAAGTTCCTGGTCTATAGAACACTTCAAGATGGAGGGAATCCATCTTTTGAGCGATATTTTACAGGAGAACTGGCTAGCCTAAAGGATGCCCATTTCACGATACCGAAGGACAACCTCTCAAAAAGATTTGCGATTCAGGTGGAAAGGTACCGTATATACCAATTTTGCTGTCTCTTTTTTGGTTTAGCTTCAGCTTCTTGATGTTCCACCAAGTTGTTGCATCCAGTTGTAGCCTTTTTGAGAGAAACGGTTGCTCATCTGATGAACAAGTTACTTACCTTGAGTAACGATATATCTGTAAGAAACATTAGTAGTGATAGATTCCTTACCTTAGAATTACCGTCAGGCGTCAGACTGGATCCGGAAAGTTTGCCAGCAGTACTCCTGCGCATCAGAAGGTGGCGTCGTGCGGCTCTGCGTCAGTCGTTGACGTCATGGTCGCTGAGATGACGTTGCGACAGCTACTTAGACACCGGGTTTGTGTGCACACGTCAGTTGTGTACATGGCTTTCCGCACCAGGAACGCAGAGCCATGCAAGATACTGACCACTGGTGCCTTCAAACTAGGGCCCTGAAAGGGAAGACCTTAACCCCAGAAATCTGTTCCCAGAACGGTGTTGATGGGTGGGGCAGTAAAGAATCTATCACTACTAATGTTTCTTACAGATATATCGTTATCGAAGGTAACGAACTTGTTCATCTGAAAAAAAAAAACGTAGCGTTAGATGCCTTACCTTAGAATAGATACCCCAGCAATACCAACCCCAGCGGTGGGTCTGCAAACCAAGATCACACCAGGAAGTCACGGGGAACAGAACGGCCAAAGAAGCAGTCTCTCCGGATTTCGCTGTCCAGGCAATAGTGCTTAGTAAAAGTGCGCAGCAAGGCCCACGTAGCTGCCTGACATTTGTCCTGCAGGGGGATACCAAGTCCCAATGCTGTAGTGGCTGCCGTTGCTCTGGTAGAATGGGCATGCAGCCCCACCGGAGGCTCCTCCTTAGCCAGAAAATAACAGGCTTTAATACACAAGATGACCCATCTGGAGATAGTGCGCTTGTTAACGGCCCGACCTTTCTTTGCGCCAACGTAACCAGCAAAGAGCTGGTTATCCACACGGAACGGTTGTGTGCAGTTCAAGTAAACAGAGAGCGCACGTTTTGGGTCCAGACGGTGGAGCCTCTCTTCCTCTCTTGAAGGATGCGGAGAGAAGGTGGGCTAAGTGATGTTTTGCCCGATGTGAAAAGCAGTGACAACTTTTAGCAAAAAGGATGGAAGGGTTCTGAGCGCAACCTTGTCCGGATGGACAGATAGAAAAGGAGGTTTACAAGAAAGTGCCTGGAGCTCATTTACTCGCCTAGCGGAGGTGATGGCAACCAGGAAAGCAGTCTTTAGAGTTGAGACGTAGAGGAGAATTGTGAAGAAGCTCAAAAGGGAGAGCACATAAAGTATATAAGAACCAGACACAAGTCCTAATGTGGCATCACAAAAGGAATAGGAGGGAAAAGGTGAGTAATGCCTTTGTGGATTCTATTTACAACAGGGGACTTGAAGAGAGGGCTGATCAGAGCCTTAGAAAGGCCGAAATAGCAGAAAGGTAGCCATTGATAGTGCCCAGAGCAGCACCCTGCTGGGCCAAAGAGAGAAGGAACAAAAGGACTTCAGAAAGAGGGGCAGAAAGGGGATCCACAGGCTTTGCTGTGCACCATGCCACAACTTGTTCCACCTGCAGGAGTATACCAACTTAGTGGAGGGCCGCCTGGCCGCCAGAACAACATTACAAACTTCAGGAGGCAAGTCAAAGGAATCAACTGCCACCGCTGAATCTCCACGCAAGGAGATTGAGACTGGATAGGTCTGCTGCTGCGACAGAAGATCCTCCCGAACAGGCAGTCAGGTCAGGGGATCGATTGTCATACCGAGTAACTCGGGATACCAAACTCTTCGAGCCCAGTCCGGAGCCACAAGAATGACTTGGGCCCGATTGCGCCTGATCCTCAGCACTCTGGGCAAAAGTGGTATAGGCGGAAAGGCGTACAGACTGCAACTCCACTCGTGACTAAAAGCGTTACCTAGCGAGTGCCGCCTTGGAAATTCAAACACGCAGAACTGCTGACATTGCGCGTTCTCTTCGGTGGAGAATAGATCTAACCAAGGCTCTCCCCACTGTTGAAAGAAACCCTGCACCATGTCAGAGTGAAGACTCCATTTGTGATCCATCATGCACCTGCGGCCGAGTTCGTCCGTCCTGGCGTTTAGGGAACCTGCCAGGTGTTGAACCACCAGGGAAATGCCTTGATGTTTCAGCCATGTCCAGAGACGCAGAGCCTCCTGACATAGGGTCAACAACCCCACCCCACCCGGTTTGTTGCAGTACCACATGGTGGAGGTGTTGTCCATGAACACCTGCACTACTCTTCCCTGGACAGAGGGAAGGAATGCCTTCAGTGAAAGTCGGATCGCCCGAAACTCCAGAAGGTTGATATGGAGTCGGGACTCCGCCGGAGACCAGAGGCCTCTGATCTCCGCCTCTCCCATGTCACCGCCCCACTGGTTGCTCTGGTTGTGGAGGGGAGAGTGATGTGCCATTGACCCAATGCCGGTTTGTGAGCCACCACTGAAACTGCCTGCAGTGCCCTCAGAGATCTGGACAGACTGACAGGTTCCCCTGGTGCTGCGCCCACTGGAATTTCAGGTCCCACTGCAGAGCCCGCATATGCCATCTGGCATGATCGACCAGCAGGATGCAGGAGGCCATGAGGCCCAGCAGTCTCAGGGTCAGCCTGACCGAAACACAGGATAGAGGCCGAAAGATAGTCGTATCCAGAACCGCTCCAATGAAGAGGAGCTTCTGAGAGGGAATCTGGTGCGACTTCGGCACATTGATGGAGAACCCCAGCAAATGCAGGAGGCCGGCCATAGTCTGGAGGTGGGAGACGACTGCCTGGGACGATCCCCCCTTCAATAGCCAGTAGTTGAGATAGGGGAAGACTGGAACCCCTGATCTGCACAGATGAGCTGTGACCGCCATCACTTTCGTGAACACCCGATGGGCGCTTGTAAGGCCAAAGGGGAGCAGGGTAAACTGAAAATGCTTGTGGCCTACCGTAAACCGCAGGTAACGCCGGTGGGCCGGCAGGACGGGAATGTGGAAATATGCGTCCTGCAGGTCCAACGCTACCATCCGGGGTCGAGGGCAGACATGACCTGAGCCAGAGTGAACATCTTTAACTTCTCCTTCCAGAGGAAGTAATGGACGTTCTGTAGGTCTAAGATAGGAGGCAGGCCCTTGTCCTTCTTGGGCAACAGAAAGTAGTGGGAATAACAACCACATCCTACTTCTGGCCTAGGAACGACTCAATGGCCCGCTTGGCCAAGAGGTCCACAACTTCCGGTTGAAGAAGTTCCAAGTAATCCCAGACATATGGAGGTACTGGGGTGGCATAGCTGGAGGGGTACTCTCAAAGGGGAGGGAGTAGCCCCTTCGGACTATTTGTTAAACCCACCTGCCCGTAGTGATGGTGCGCCAGTGGGGAGCTAATGGCGAATCCTGCCGCCCACTGGCGTGTGATGGGCCTGAAAAACCGGACTAAGAAGGTTTGGAGGCAGAGGTGGCTGGGGTTGAGGTGGAATGACCCGCCCGCAAGCCCCCTGACCAGCCATTGCTGGGCCCGCGGCAGTGCTGAGACTGCTGTTGCTCCGGCCTGTGGCTCTGGAGCCAAAGTGTTGGGGCGCCCCTTCCAAAGCCACAAAAAGGAGAGTGAAAAGCAGAAGGCGGAGAAGGGCGAGTGGCCAAAAGGCCCAAGGACTTGGCCGTAGCCCACAAGTTCTTCAAACACTCCAACGTACTATCTGCCTTGTTGCCAAAAAGGCGAATGCCATCAAGGTGATCTGGACATCCCCAGAGAAGCCAATAGTCCTCAGCCAGGCATTGCGATGGACCGCAGCCCTGAACTGGCGGAAGAAAAAAAAAAAATCTTCCCTAACTGTTCCAGTCTCTTGGATTCCCTATATGGAGGGGGGATAGGAAGGCGCTTTGGGACGTGGAGGCTTAGACAACCAAGCTCTCAGGGATGGGGTGTTGGGAGAGTAAGGCTCGGGTGGGAGTGGAGTTCGCCTGGGGCCGGGCGATGGCGTTGGGCCACGTTCCTATCCACAGGTGCCCCTTTGTTGGGCCTGGAGCCCAAAAGAACGTCCGGAAGTACATCATTAAAAGGCAGGAGTGGCTTCACAGAGGTAGCCGCCGGCTGAAGCACTTCTGTCAGGAGGTTAGTCCCGATAGCCACTGTAGGGAGTTCGATGTGGAAAGCCTTGGCCGGCCTACGCAACACCACTGCATAACTCGCACCCTCCTCTGTAGCCACGGTAGGCGGAGTTAGCATGCCAAGGTCAGGAGAGGTGTCAAGACAGCTGGCATCCCCAAGTCCTCAACCCAGTCCAGGTCAAACTCACACTGTCCTTTGAGAGGGTTCTCAGACCCCTCCCAGTCCTCCCCTTCCACTGAAGGCTGTGGGACAGGCTGAAAATACGGAGGCTGGAAATAGAGGGAGAAAGGCCCATCCGGGTCGGAATGGGCGTTGAGCGACTTCAAGCAACTTTCGGGACCGCTCCAGCAAGGTCTTCGGCACCATGGCCCGGCAGTCGGGGCACCACTTGGGGTCATGGTCGCGCCCCAGGCAGTAGAGGTACACGTGGTGGGGGTTAGTCACAGACGTCCTTCGATGACAGGACCCGCAGGACTTGAAACCGGGCATCCCTTTGGCACCAGGAGTCGAATGACTCGAAAAGGAGAGACAAAAAGGCCTAGAAAAATTCAGACAAAAAGTGACCGGGGTACCGCTCTCTCCCGATCTGCGCTTGCTGGCGCGGAAAAAAGAACAGACGTCAGCGAGCGAGGGCGGCATATAAGTAGCTTGCATGACGTCATCTCAGCAACCACGATGTCAACGACAGACTCAGAGCTACACAACACCACCTTCCGACGCGCAGGGGTACTGCATCGACAAAAACCTTCCGGATCCTATCCGACGCCTGGGGGTAATTCTAAGGCAAGGAATCCATCACTACTAATGTTTCTTACAGATCATTTATTTGGACCATATACTGTTGCTGTCTCAAGACCAAGGAGAACTGCTAAAGCATCTGGAGTGGACCAGGGATGTGCTAGAGAGTTTAGATTTTATTTTTAATGTAAAGAAGACATTATGGTTCCAATGCAAAACACAGTTTCTAGGGTTTCAAGTAGACACTTTAACTCATTTGCTTCTCCCACAAAAAAAGATAAAGAAAATAAAGAAGTAGGTTATTTTTAGTGAAAGAGGTAGTGAGCCTTGGGGATCTGGCAAGGGTAACTGATCTTATTTTCATGCATTCAGGCCATTTCCCCAGGCCCACTTCACTACAGAGTTCTTTAGAGACCGAAGACCTTAAGCCTGAGGAAAGGTTTGTGGTATGTAGATGGAATTCCTCAATCTCTAGAAGCTTGGAAAGACTTGGAATGGTGGCTTGACAGCCTAGGGAGTCGGAATGTCAAAGCCACTTTCGGGAATGTCCAGGAGTTTATTTTAGTGACAGATGCCAGCAACACTATTTGGGGATTGTGTTTGAATTAGATTAAGACCGGGGAAAAATGGTTCAGAGAGCAGAAATGTTGACAAATAAAATAGCAACCACCGAAAAGGGCAGATGTGTTTCACTAGGGCTCACGACGACCACCGAGGAATCCACATGCATCCATCACTTATCCTAATCCCAGCAACATTAAAAGTTGATGGGGTGCATCTAAAACGGAAAACAGGGAGCCTTATTTATTAGGTCATTATTAATTCTATTTTGAATGTTGTAATACTCTGATGGCTGGTTATCTGATTGTATACAGGTTTTAATATTTTGCCTCTTGCTCCATAGGAATGTTTTGACATATTGATGTATTTACCTATCTTGCACTCCGCACAGTTTGATAAAGGTTTTTTTTTGTTTTGAGGCAGCCATGTTTATTTTTATTTAGAGAGTTTTATATAGCGCTAGCCAGACCAGGAGGTATCGGAGCGCTTTACAACATTGTATCAGAATGTCAAGTGACAATAATAGAACATATTGATTTGTGACGAGCACAGTTTAGACAGAGTATCAAACACATGGGGTTCTTGACTAATCCAGTTCGGGGGGGGGGGGGGGGGGGGGGGGGACAAAGGAATGAGAGAAGGGTTAGGTGACGTATAGGTGCTCTTAAAGTGATTGTGTACTGCCATGAGCGAGATACAATGTAGACATGGCTTTTCGAATTTTGGAAAGGAGGGGTTAGTACTGATATGTACTGGAGTGGAGTTCCAAATTTTGGGAGCATTTCCAGAGAAGTAGCGTGACAGGGCTTTGTTTGCGAGTTTTCGGAGGAATGAGAAGTAGTGTTAGTACTCCTGAGGTTCCTCGTCTGACCGGCTTTGTTAAGTTTAGAGGCCAGGTATGCTGGTTTACCGGTATGCAGGGCTTTGTGTGTGAGATAGGCTGTTCTGAAGCCGGCGCGCATTTCTGTTGGGATCCATTTTAGCTCTCAGAGAGCAGGAGAGATGTGATCACTTTTTTTATTCCAGTGACCATCCCGGCTGCTGCATTTAGAGTTTTTCTGAGGGGAGCCAGGTGGGATGTCGCTGTGCCTGTGAGAGTTGAGTTCCCGTAGTCTAATCTGGATAGTACCAGGGATTGAGTTGCATGTTTGTTTGTGGTCACTAGGAAGGGATGAATGGTTTTATTTTGTGGAGCAGTTTTAGATTAATAAAAGCACCCTTAGAGGTGTTCTTGATGTGTTTGACCAGTCTAAGTTTGGGTCCAGAGTGATTCCTGGCGATTTTAGGGAGTCTGCCGGAGTGAGACTTCAATTGAGAGAGTCAATGGTTTTTAACCATTCTGTGACTTTGGGGGGGGGGGGTCTGGTCTTGGTTGGCTATGATGAGGATTTCAGTCTTGTCTTGGTTGAGTTTCACGTGATTGAGGATTGGATTTTTTTTAGGGTGATGTTTAGTCTCTGTATGTCGTCGATGGAGGAGGTTTCTAGGTAGATCTGGGTGTCGTCCGCATGTAGATGGAAGGCGATGTTCGCTTTTGAGTATCTTGGAGAAGGGCTCCATGTAAATGTGGAGTAGTATGGGGGGAGAACTGAGCCTTGAGGGACACCCCCGTTTACAGGGCATAGGTCTGATGTGCAATTTAAATTTTTATTCTTTGGGTGCGGTTCTGCAAGAATGAGGAAAACCACTTTAGGACTCCCTCGTCTGCTCCAACCCTTTCCCGCAGTACATTGATGAGCAGTTTGTGGTCAACCAGGTCAGAGGCTGCTGATAAGTACAGGAGAATGAGTAGACCGCATCAATCAGTGTCTAGGGATTTATGAACATCATTTAGGATGATTCAAGATCGCTGTCTCAGTGCTGCAACCTTTTCTGAAGCCTGATTGATGCGGGTCTAGGATGTTGTTGCTGTTGATGAGTTTGATTAGTTGCAGGAGGACACATCTTTCCAAGATTTTTGCTAAAATGGGAGACTGGAGACAGGCCTGAAGTTGTTAAGATCGTTGGGGTCAGAGCCCAGTTTTTTCAGTAGTGGCGTTAATTAACCAATTTTAAGACCGTCTGGAATGTCTCCGGATCTTAGGGAGCTATTTATAATCTGGATCCAGAGCGGGGCTAGTGTGAGTTTCAGCTGCTTAAACAGTCGCGCCGGATGGGGTCCGAGAAGTGTAATGCGGATTTGGCACTGTGATCAATTTGCTGAGCTCTGCTTCAGAAATGGGAGTGAAACATTTCCAGTTGATGGGAGGGCGCTTGGGTAGGTTGCGGTCTTCTTTGCTGGGAGGCGGGATTATGTTGGGCAATCTGCGGTTGACGTCCAAGGAGAGATCAATCTTGGTGATCTTCTCATTAAAGAAATTAGCAAAGTTGTTACACAGTTCTTTGTTGGCCGTCTTGGAGGAAGAATTATTTATTGTATGTAAAGTATTTTTTGTTTAACATGTAGTGTTTTTTGTGGACGTCCGTAGGAGTTCCATATCAAAATATACTAAACTGGACTAATGGGCAAATAGTGGGAATGCCGGATGGCACTAAGCAAACATTCCTTGTGAAAGGGCTACAACAGGCAGTGCTGCCACCCTCCCCACCCCAGGCTGATACCCCACTTTGTTAATTGTTGAGCGGGCCCATAGGTTGTCGGATCGCTGCCCTCCCTCCAGAGTGCCGCCTTGACCTATAGTGGCAAGGATTCAGAACTGCAGAGATCAGGATCATCATCTTTAAAAGGCCAGACAGGCGGGACCTATCATTCGTGACAATGTCTGTCTCCTCTTTTCTGGACGACACGCGTTATGGCCGCGTCGCAGTGCCTCAGACAAGTTGATAAAAGATTTCCGGAATGAGGGACTTATGCCTTTCTGTTTCTGGCTAGATTGAAGGTCCTTTAGGATGATCACTCGCTGTTTTGCAATACTCCTGACGCTGCACTGGACTGTTGGGACCTAAACTATCCAACCGCTCGTCGCCCGCCTCCTTTGGAGAACGGTCAAGGGAGAATCGGGGGATCATCACATTGATGTGTCTGGGGTAGAGGATGACCTCCGCTGTGGCACCTGCATCTCAACAAGCCCTGGAGGGTAGGACAGCAGTGCTAACGACAGTGGCATCCATGGGCTCACAGCTATGAAGATATTCCTCAAGCTCTTCTGCCACTGCTCACTCAGACTCAAATGCCAGTGTAGCACTCTTCCCTAACGTGACACCGTAGACTGCTGATCCATTGATCTGATCACTAAGAGATTAACCTCCAAATAATTATTTGTGCACATTGATGTAGTCATTCCGCAGTCTTTTTCCCAACGCCTTTTTCTCCGGCATGTTTTCCTTACTGTCTAAATCCTCCCTCCCCCAACCCCCACCCCCCCAATCATCTTTTATCCCCCCTGCTCACAGACATTCTCCCTTTCTGTTCTTCCTTCTTTCTCCCGCCCCAATGGGTTGGCAGAGCATTAGGCTCCTGGTTGGAGTAGTATGTACTGTAGGTCTATACGAGTTCATAGCATTCACTTGTTTTTGGCCTTGCAGTGGGGGTATTTTCTGATGCAGGTTAATGTGTTGGTTTGTTGGGTGGTTGGTGGAGGGGCATGATAGATAACTTAATACCGGAGTTGGAGACACCACTGCTGGAATAAGAGAAATTAAAGGTTGTGATCAGAGGAGTGTCAATGGCTGCAGCATCAGGAACTAGGCGTTCAGTTCACACAGAACTGCTCCACATTGAGATTCGGAAGGACGTCCTCAAACAAGAGGCAGTAAATGACCCCATGTGCTCGGCAGAACCGGAAGCTAGAATACAGCGCGCAGAAACTCTAGAGCAGTTAAGTGTTCGATTTTACAACCTATACACAAAAGAGTCACTCCGAAGGAGATATGGCGATACACATTTGGCCCGCATGATACAGCCCCCAATGTCCCCTACTCAGATCCTAAACATTACCTCTATTACAGGAACACCATGTACAATGCAGCTGGCAGTTGAAGAAGCCTTCAGAACCCATCATGCCAACCTGTGGAAGGCCTAACCTGCGACTTGCTTAGGTGACTAACAGAGCTTGCATACTTGGACACAATCGGACATTGCATACTGGGCTCGTTGATGGAAGTGTGCATTGGAGACCTGGCGCTACTTCTAGCAAAACGGCAAGTAACGCGCTGTTGAAGTCACCTGCTCCAGCCTTAGTGTTGAGCTGACGAGATGAGGTATGCTGTTGGGGCACTGCTAAGTGTTCAGCACTGCGCAGGGAGGCATACAGAGGGCTACGCAAACAACAATTGCTATGGTATGGGACACGATGCCTGAACAGTTTCGACTTCAAGGAGCGAGTGAAAATTGATACTTGCCAAACAGATTAGAAATCTGCAAGTATATCTACTGGTCCCTTCCAATCTGATGTTCAAAAAGAGGACTCAATGCTTCGATTCACATCCCCGTAGACAAGATACACTTTTCCTTGTATTATTTATTTCAAACAAAGAAGGGTAGGCTACCTTGTTGATTGAGTTGGGGAGGGTGAAAGGGTGGGAGATGTGAGAACTGCTCCAGTAAGTAATTTATACTGTGACGGATGGGTAGCAAAGCGTGAAAGAGAATTTACCAGTCAGGTTAATTTGACGTTCCTTTAAATCTCTGCAACTGCTTTGTTATCCATACTCACCTTGCTCCTGGTGCACAAAAAGTAATATCTTATTTATTGCTTTCCAATGATGGCTGTAGGTTTGTAAAAAACTATTGAACGTTTAAAAAAAAAAAGTCTAGATATGCAAGCTTGTTTGAATGCATTGTTGAGTTTCAGGAGAGTGTAATCTAAGAATGAGATGTTGTCGTATGGACAATTTTTTCGCAGGATAATGTATAAATAGTCGAGGAGGATAGAAGTCTAAGCAATTGGCAGATGTGGCCAAGGTCCTATGGTATTTTTGTTGGGAACAGAAAATCCTCTAGGGCAGACTAGATTCAAGGTTAGACTCAGAACAGATTGAAATTCAGTTAAATGATTGGATGTTGAATCCAGTTATTTTCAGAACGATTCAGAGATTATGGGGCCCATTCCGGTAGACTTACTTGCAAGCAGGCTGACCCATCAGGTGCGCAAATATTACAGATGGAACCTGGATCCTAGAGTGGCTGCAGTAGACGCCTTCCTTCAGGACTGGAGGAGACCAGGCTTACGATTTTCCTCAGTTTTCAACGATTCAGAGAGTGTTTAAAAGTTCGGAGAGAGAGGTGCAGAATTTAGTAAAACTCCCTTTTGGCACTCTCCGGTTTGGTTTACAGGGGCAATTAAGCTTGCACTAGAGGTGCCCCCGTTTAATATCAGTTTCAACAGAACTACTAATAGGACAGGAAGGAGAGGAACATCCTTTAGTACTAGAGAGGAGTATGAACCTTCTTGCTTGGAGAATTTCAGGGGTTCAAGCAGATAGTCCGGTCTTTTGTGAACAGTTAGGGCCTAATGAATGAATCCTGGGAGCCAGGTACAGAGATGTCTGGAAGAAATAGAGTAGTTTGTGCTTGAAGAGGAGTGGGGATCCAGTTGAGGTGCCTGTAGTGGAGGTATCAAATTATATGGCTGATTCAGGCCTCCCTTACAGAACGATTATTTGTTATAGATCAGGCATGTTAGCAGGCCATACCTTGATGAATAATTTTGCTATAGGGAGTGGTCTGTATAGTGCTGAAGGGAATTGGACTTGGGAGAACGTCTAGAAATCTACGAATCATCATGATGCATGTTTGATTTTTAATCTATTTGTATCCTGGCCAGGTAACGTTACCTTTTATTTATTTATTTATTTATTTTCTGACACTTATAGGGCGCGAACAATTACCCTTGTGTGTCTCGGCGCTAGACTGCAGTAATGTCATTCCTTAGAGGTGAGGATGCGGTGGGTGTACTGTATTATTGGTTGAATAACCACGTCTTCAGATTTTTTCTGAACTGTAGAAGCGATGGACTGGCTTTGATGTGGTATGGTAGGGTGTTCCAGATTTTGGGGGCCGCAACTAAGAAGCGGCGGTCACCCCATGTGACTGTTCTGCTACGTGGGACCACTAATTGGTTAAGTGATGAAGATCGTAGCTTTCTGGCAGGACTGTAAGGTATTAGGTGATCTTTTAGGAAGCGAGGCCCCTGATCCTGCATTACCTTGTAGACTATGCACATAGCTTTAAACTTTATCCTGTTTTGGATAGACAACCAGTGATAGGACCTCAGAGTATCTGAGATGGGTGCGAATTTTGTTTTTTTTGACAGCAGGCGTGCGGCGGCATTTTGTACCGTCTGCAACTTTTTTGTGACTCTGGATTGTGCATTCAGAAAGAGTCCGTTGCAGTAATCTAGTGAACTTAAAACCAATGACGTGACCAGGGTTTTAGCGGCCGTGTCAGGCAGAAAAGGCAAGATTTTCCTTATCATTCTGAGTTTAAAATGGGCCGTAGACGCTACCTTATTGGCATGAGCCATAAAGTTAAGCTGGTTGTCAAAGGTAACTCCTAGATTTCTCACCTTAGGGGTCGGGCAAGGTGGGGTGCCAAATTCTGATGGCCACCAGGTAGTAGGCCACGATGGCGAGAGATTGCCAAAAATGACAACCTCCGTTTTCTCGGAATTGAGCTTCAGGCAGTTTCCTGCCATCCACTCACCGATAGCGGTCATGCCTCTTTGGAACCGTTCTGCCACCTCCTGTCCGTCACCCCTGATGGCCAATACCAACTGTGTGTCGTCTGCGTATCTTTGAAGTTAGGGAGTCTACTTTGCTTGAACTCATTTAGAAGAGTATCAGATATTAAGGCTCTTGAAATGGCAAACATTTTATACTCAAGATGGCGCTCACTTTATATTTGGAAAAGGACCAAGACTAGGTCTGTGAGTATTTATTACCCATCGTTTCAAGGCTGCAAAAAGTTGTGTAGTGTGCTACAGGAAAGTTTACCAGCAAAGAATGTTGAAATTTAGACCGGATGGGGGGAAAACCAGTTATTGAGCTCCTATGTGAAACCTTACAAGGCGGTTTCAATGGTTATGATACCGAGGTGGGTGAGATCCGTCATGTTGAAAGTTGGAGTAGATTTATTGAATTTCGGAACACACTTTTCATGGGGTGGTATTAGTAGCTAAGTTTTTTGGGCAGGTGCACCTTATGCTGAGATTCTGCAGGCAACCAACTGGTCAAATGCTAATCCTTTTGCTAAATTCTATCCGAGTAAGGCATGTGAGCAGTGCTATGGCACTGGAGAGCTTTAAACCTGCATAATGATAGGCTTCGGCCTTGTAATGAAATGGTGATTCTCCAATTAACATGCAGAGAAAATCTTGATTTAATTAAAGACAACAGAGGCATTATCCCACTCACCTCTCCCATCCCACTCACCTCTCCCATTAAATTTTGTCTGAATAATTTACCTAGGTTAGACGTTATGGAGGAGGAAAATTGTGAATGTTTGTGCTTTGGACCATATAAACAGGGTATTCTTTTACAGGTTTTACATTTTTTTGCATAGAAATTTGCCGATTTAGTTTTTTCTTTTACAGACAATTTGTAGTAAACCGTTTAAATCAAAGGTAAAGAAGGTTTCATGCTTCGTCACAGCCGAGAGAGGAATGAGATTGTGTGGCATGGGTTTATATACTCTGATTGAAAATTCCAGAATGGAATAAATGTTTTAGGCTGTTTTATGTTGAATGTTCTTTAAACAGCTGCATATTGGGGGTAGCAATAAGGGTTCATGCATAATGCTAACCTCAGCGGTCTTTAATGAAATCAAGATTCTCTCTGCAGGTTTACTGAAGAATCACAATTTCCCTCTTGGTCTCCTTTACAAGGAGGCCATGAGTGCAAGCCGGACCATCTCAACCTCCAATCTGATTATGTACAGCTTTGACTCTTCAGATAAGGGGTCAATTATCTTCAGGTTTTCCCAAGCATGCACCCAGCCTTCAAACGAAGCATCCAGGGTCAGCGATAACAGAGGATGGGCTGTAGTCAGATGAGGTATCCACTGCAGCAGTGATCGCAATGGAAGTTAATTCTCCTAACTCAAATGTGGTTTTTGCCTGGTTCTTATGCTGATCAGGGAGAGTAGAGTAAAAACAGTTCCACAGTAGTCCGTCACAACGGCTAAATATAGCAGCTGCATTTACAACTCTAACTGAAGTTGCTACAAAATGGCCATTGCCTTCCTTTTGAGTCTGAGTGGAACACTGATTGGAGAACCTGTATTTAGTGCTCTGCGCCTTCAGATACAGAGACGTTTAAAAGGCATTCTGGTGAATTGACTGGAGCCTTGGACTCCTCTTCAGGGTACACTACAATGGTGGAAGAGGAGGGTAGGTTCTTCTTTAGGAGAAGTTACACAGATTATTAATGGCCTTAGACTGGAATTGATTCAGACAGACTTGCAAGGCTTGCCTTTAAAATGTAACAGAAAAAAAACCTCTACTACTGTACCAGCAAATTCAATGTCATAAGCAAGTGTGTCCTTAGAAATCGAGAGAGGGGTTGAGGTAGACTATTGCTTTCCAAAGTGAAGCGAAGCATATTGTTGAATGTGATGTGTCCTTTTATTTAACTAGTTCTGAACAAATTCCTACTTGCTGAAGACCGACAGGCAAAATAACGGATTAATCTGCCCTTAACAAGCAGCATGGTGCAATCAGCAAAGTGTGTCTGCTTCCATACTGAAGAAAAACCTTAGTAGGAAATGTGCTCTTCTGAAGTACTCTGTACCATAGCTGAACAGCCAATCTGTCCATGTTCCAACAGGTTAATTCCCACAGAACATGACAACGGAGTCGTCTGTGCAAATGCACCTCCTATTTGCCTAGCAGTCATAACTACAAATAGTAACCTAGTACATACCTGCTGATATCTCATCCATCTGGGTGTCCTCTTCACCCAGGAATCGGACATCATAAAGCTACAGCTGGATGTCATCTGACATGAGGGGCCAATAAATGGCCTAGCAAGCAATCGGACACATTTATCTTGTTATTGGAATGGGTACAAGTGTAGACAGGACTCCTAATTGAAGACTAGGAGGACGAGATAAAACAAATTAGGGCACTACTTGAGGCTTATACATTTGTATAAAAGGTTTGGTTGATTATAATATTCTTGACTTTACTTTGGAGTAACTGTAAAGGAATTTGTGAAAAGATGTTAGAATGTGTTTTTCAAAATTTTTATCCTGAAATTGAAGAAATCACTTTACGAGTAAGAAAACTGCTTTGAACGCCTGAAGATTTATATGTGGGCCATATCCAGAGGAGTCAATCGGTCACATTTAAAAATGGTGCCAGTAAGCTTCCTCATTTGCTCTGAGGGGAATTGCCTGCCATAATTGTTTTTATAACGAACTTGGAGTTCCGTGCCAGCCATACAGGCTTAAGTGAACACATAGCATGAACATAGGACATAACAGAATATGGTATACTCGCCACGCAGGGCGACCACATCTCACAGATATTGTGATGCACATGGAGAATGACCACAGTTATATTTCCATACAGAATTAGCAAAGTTGACCCAGCTATTTCCCCCAAACCTGCGGGCTTCAAACACCACTCGCTCCTGATACGCACATCAGTCAACTCCCCTTCTCCACTTCGACAAGGTGGGGGTACCAGTGCACTGCAAATCCCTTTTGCCACCAGGAGAGCAGTGCTTAAAAACGCCCTTTCCGCCCTAGTTTCCCCAGAGCTCTCCAACAACCCCAAAAGCATAAACAGGGGTGAGAGGGAGGATTTTCCATCCCAGCACCCCCAACAGCTTGCGGGTCGACTCGGTCCAGTATTGAAGTCCAATATTAGAGTATCGCTGTACAGGGCCATACGATGTGGAAGAAATCTGCAGAGTCGACACCGCATCAAGGATATACGAGTGAGGAGAAGGCCCGCTTGGTACAGGCGGGCTAGGGAAAGGTACACAAAAAAGGTAATAGGATTGAATAAGTCCGAGTCTGGTGGATGTAGTAAGTTCTCGGGTCATCAGTGCGTTCCACTATTCCTTATACTCTATGGGTCCCACCCCATTCTCCCAGTGGGTTTGGAGGTGGTCAAGTGAGCCAGAGGAGTTGATGACCAGCGTGCAATAGATCGGGGATATTCCACCGCGGCCTAGACAGCCTATAAATAGCTGGCTTCCAGGGGGCTAAACTCGGAACTCTATCAGTGGGCAGGGGATGAGCTTGGAGTGTGTCGGAGTTGAAGATATTTGTAAAATTGACTATGTGCGAGGCTTTGGCTGTGTTGGAGGTCTTGGAAGGGGCGCATGTGTGTCCCAGACCAGACACAAGTTGTTTAATGCCAATGAGATCCCAAGAGTGGAAACCGTTTAGTGAGGCGACTTCTTTGAACCAGGTACCATGCCAGAGCAGTGTCTGTTGCATGAGTCTGCCTCCCGTTGTACATGCTGAAGCGCTGTGTGCCATGCAAGGAACACCACCTGGGTTACCGGGGGCAGAGAAAGAAACCGGAGATCCATAATGCATAGCCTGTAACAGAGGGTAACCGATCAGTGAAAGCTCCAGGCGATAGGTGCTGTCAGACCATCCCACGTTCAATCAATCATGGAGGACAAGTAGGTGGGAGGCCAAGTAGTAGAGGTGGAGATTGGTCATCCCCTAGGTGCTGTTGCATGGCCCCCACTGGCATTGCATAAAGGCCATACGTGCTTGTGAGACCTGTCACAATAATGTATTGAGGGCATCATCCAGAGTGGAAAACCACGTCCGAGGGATGTAGATTGGTAGGTTTTGAAAGACATGGAAAAAGCACGGGAGGATCATCTTGAAAAAAAGCAATGCGACCGAGAACAATGAGGGGGAGGGCCCGCCACCTGACGAGTTCTGACTTCGCTTTTTAAACCAGAGGTTGAAGTTTGAGGGCCCAAGTGAGCTCCGGGTGTAGGACAATCCCTAAGCCTAGCTATTTAAAAATGAGACAGCTGAGAGAATGTTTGTTTGCCAGCCAAAGCAGTCTCTGGACGGTGCCAGGGGGACAAATCTCAACTAGGAGGGGTTCAGATGCAGGCCAGACGCTTCCCCGGGACGTTACAACAGCTGAAGGCATCTGGGTTCACTCACTGCTGGGCATACAAGGTCATAGTCCATACATCGTCCACGTATAGTGTGATACGGTCTCCATGCCCTCCCCATATTGGGGTCTGTAAACTGGGCCAGAGGTTCTATCGCCAGGGTGAAGAGGAGGGGAGACAGGGGGCAACCCTGTCGAGTCCCTCGCTCTACGGCGAAAGCATTGGAGAGGACCCCTTTGACCCGGACTAGAGCGAGAGATTGGAGTATAGGACTCAGACCGTGCTCCAGAAACTTATGCCCAAAGCCTGCACCAACTGGAGGTAGTCCCAGTCTACTGTTTCGAACGCTCTCACAGTCAATTAGAAGCAAGGATAGATCAGGTCTGAGTGTGGGTCAGGGCCACGTGGAGCTGGAGGATACAGTGTCTCATGCTGCTGGATGGCATTAAGCCGCATTGGTCTGGTTGCACCAGCTCATGTAGAACATGTTTGAGCCTGCTGGCTGGTACGGATGCAAAGATTTTGACCTCACAATTGAGGAGCGATATCTGCTTATAGGCCATACATGATGAGGATGGGGCTGTGTCTCAGGTATTACAACTGTGGTGGCCGATGCCAATTCCAGCAGGAAGACCCATTGTGGAAGGCCTCCTTGTATAGCGATAAGGATTAAGGGTTCCCCAGAACGCAGTATAATATTCCATGGGAAAACCATTTGGGCCTGGGGTTTTACCGGGTGTCATGCTAGACAATGCCTCTCCAATTTCCTATGCAATACTGGCAGCCTGGGAGGGAGATAGAGTCAAGAAACGATCAGGACACATCCATGCTCCTATCCACCAGGTAGGCATAAGATGTACAACAATAATGGGCAAAGGCTTGGCCTCTCTCAACAAGACTTTGTTGAGGATGGCCAGCGTCGTCCAGGACCCCGAGGACAATCTTGTTAGCTTGTTGACGGGAGAACAACCAGCAGAGCAATTTCCCGTTTTATCTCTCTAGCTATAGATCCAAGCGGTCATGGCCTGCCTTGAGAAGGCAATATTTTTTGAAGCCACGATCGATCGAAACCTGAAATCTATTTTTAGATCAATTTTCTTGACTGGGCTCTGGAGCTTGGTCCCAGCAGAGAACCAGATGGTGTTGTAAATCTTTTTCATGTAACTAGAAAACCCACAAGGGTACTGGATTATAAGAATATCAGAAAACTCAACTACCATGCTGATGTTTGAGAACTAAAAGTTAAGTAACTGTTTTAGCAGCTCTACTCGTAAGTGGTGAATAGGCAAATACGGGTATCGGCAAAGCTCCTATATACTTTAAAATATAATTATCAGACTGGTATTTTGTCTATTTAAAGAGTACAGGCAATGCCAGACAATACAAGCTTCAAGATGACAGTTTATGGTAAATGAGGCATTGCATGTGCTTGTTCGGAATAAGAAATGAGCCATCCTGGAAGTCTTCAGGCAAACAAAGCTATGAAGATATTTTCACATTTGGAGGGAGGCTATAAAGACTAGGAGAAGATTCAACCTGTGTTCTCCTCTCACTTTCACAAACCGCTGTTTTGGATGAGGATAGGCCACGTGGCATGAAACGAAGATCGTCAGCTTTCCATGGCTTAAATTATTCAGGATTGTTTCAATGGAAAGGCACTGTGTTGCCTGAAGATAGTCATGTAAGTGTGTTGATTCGCTGTGCAGAAAGTAGCAAATTGGTCAACTCACTGGATTTTGTGATGAAATCTGTGCTTCATATTAGAAGCTACAGTAGTACATTGCTTCCCCTTTAAAAGTATACCTGATCCAGAGGATTTGATGATCGCGCTAGAAGGTAGTTAGCCAGCAGTCACAACAAGGACTTTCAAAGTCATAAGTGTTTTTAAGGTTAACTTCAGCCGATGGCATCCACTGACTGGAATGAACATTCAAAGCTAGGAGCTGGTCCTGTCTGTAGGTCTTAATAACTTCCTCAAACAAGCAAGTCAGCTTACCCACAAGATGATTAATGGCTAGAACTGTGAGGTCAGGAGGGCAAAAACTACAGCTGAACACCTTCTCTGACTTCTGAATTACAAAATGTTCTTTGGCGGTCTATTGGGAAGAAAGTTACAAAGTTCTCAATACTGTTCAAATTTTGAAACCTGTAAATAGACAGGAAAGGGGCAGCCTGCAGATGCCTGCTGGATAAAATATAGTCCGGTAACTTTTCCCTGGTTCTTCAATAATTTCACATTTTTATCTAAGACTGAAAAAGAGGATGCACTAGCCCTTGGAAATTAGCCAGTGATGTCATGGCAAATACAGATCACCAAAGAAAGATTTTCCTTGTTGGTGAGATACCTGGATTTAAGGTCCTGGACAAACAAGATTCATAACACAAGTCTGTTCATGTGGAAACAGACTGTTTAATGATGGATTGCAGAGCTATTACCCAATAAGAAAATCTGGAAGTTCAGTAACACAGAACAAATGTATTAAAAAATCCAGCACAAGGATCACACCATCTGAAAGTTACCATTTTGCTAGGAATTGAAGCAGGACGTTATTTTTAAAATGTATAAATCTAAACTTGAAAATAATGGAAACATTTGGAGTGCTAGCATGCCTTCTGCTTGCCTTTAAAATAGGCAGACTTGCTCTTTTTACAACTTACATCATGCAGCGAGGAGGTCTTTCTAAACAGTACAGTAGACAAGGCTCTATTGCACTTGGTAATTCGTAATTAACACTTAAGTTACAACCAGCCACCAGCTTGTAAAGCGCGGTCAACATGGTGTAAATAGCTTCATAGTCCGTTCAGCAAACCAGAATTACTATCCAACTGTATTTGTGGGGGGGTGGCTAGATGACAGACGCCTGAATTCATTGCTCCACACCAGTCCGCAGTGAATCCTGCATAACTTGCTGTCCAGGGACGCCACTGGTCCCCAAGATGAGAGGGCAAGGGTAATTGGAAGCCCAGGGTGAGTCCTCGCCTTGTGAGGTAAGTGCAAGGGGTCTGTCTGCATGTCAGTGGCCAGTGTGCTTTGCGCCAGGACCCCCTCGGATCTCAAGAGAAGCTGCCGACCCCATGGTGAAGGAGAGGAGAGATGATCCGAGGTCCTGCCTGGGGAAAAGCACAGGCTTTGGGGCACGGGTCAGTTCCTGGTGCTCACGTCTGATGGGGCCAGATGCCAGTGCCTGGACTCCCTCCTCCTCCCCCCCCCCCGCTCCCCCCCCCCCCCCCCACACACACACGCCGCCCCTCTTCACCCTCTAGATACTGCTGAGGGGAGAGACACAGGCCCCGGAAATGAGGCCCGGAGGTGAAGCCTGGCCTTAGCACTGAAAGTCGCGCTCAGAGATGCTGTGGCCTAGGGAGGGGGAAAACCAGAGGCTCTCCTCGCTGGCCACATCTGGGGAGGAAGGGGGTGCACTCTTGAGACTGGCACCGAACGAGGCAGCTCCCTGTCACCAGTTGTGTGACAGAGGTGCCCTGGAGCGAATTTGCATTCCTGCTGGCCTGCCGGTAAATAGAACGCCACATCAGACCGAAAAGAAGAACAAAGACAAAGAGTACGGGTCCTAGACAGTAGGACAAAAGAACCCCAAGTCTAATAAGAAAAGATTGGAAAAAGACTGAACATAATTAGCAACGTATTTCCTTTGGATTCTCACACCAGGTTAAGAAGAAACATTAACTCATATCAGTGTCCTACACAAAGTTCCACAGCCCCGAGGAAGACCTTCTGAAAATCCTCCCGGTCCGCACATGAAGGTCAAAACGCGTCGGCACATCCCACACAGAGGCCAGAGGTATCTCCGCTTAGATCAACTAAGTGTTTAAGGACACACAAGTCTAAGCCTGATTAAGTTGGCTTAGCCATGGACTAACTCGGGTGTTCTCGGACCTCTCCCCTGTTTTTGGACCGAACAGTAAAGTAGTATTGAGGATCCATAGGCAAATGGTCCAGTTACATTCAAATAAAGTAGGACAGCTTAAATCTATATTAGTTTATATTTGAATTTGTTGTATGTCTTTTGATTCAATAAATTCATGTATGTACAGTATGTTGAGTTTGTATCTATGTAAATTACCATAGCTCTGCTATTAGGAATGTTTGCTTGAAAAGAAAAATAATGTACAACAAATTGAAGTTAAAAAGCCCATTCAGTATAACCTTCAGTTACTGCATTTTTTGATGTAAAAACAAACATAATATGGTATAAAAATTATTGTAGTAATTGTGTTTCATTAAGTGTACATACTTGTAGGTATTAGGAGACCCACGATGTTAAAAACTTCAGAATGAATGGTCCGAAAGGCATTTGTTTACTGCATGGCCGGCGTAGTATAGACCCCACCAACTCATGGGGTGGGGACAGTGACGTGGCAGTGAAGCCTAACATGGACGGAGGTAGGTGGCCCTTCTGGGGTTTGCCCTGGGCGGAGGAGCCTGCTCTGGTTGTATGGTGGAGTGCTGGCTGAGGAGGCCTTCCCATTGGCCGACGTTCGCTGGGAGGAAAGGTGCTTATCTGCAATGGGGAAGCCAAGGACCAGAATTTCGAGCGCCCTGTTAGGCCTGGTCTTGAACATCCAGGAATTGTGGTAGTCAATTAAATGGCAACACATCCGCAGGTATCTCAAACAATGAGGGGATCACATTGCCATGCTACAAGAAACAACTCATGGGTACCCTTAAGGGGTAGGCAGAACATTTATTAATAAGGAGTGGAGATGCATCCTAGTTCAAGGCAGATTTTTCAGCAGGAAAAAAAAAATATATATATATATATATATCAAACAAAGGAGAGTCTATGAACCGAACCTTCAGTCCATGTTGGTGCCACCAAGTCACCTTGCTGAAAAGGGTTTGATCCTGGGTGGAGATTTTAACTATGCGGGGGACACTTCACTAGACTACTCTACCCCATCTCAACCTGGGGCGCAGACCCACAGGTCGGCCACAGGCTTCTGGGTGTGGTTGCAGAACTGAAGCCTAGAGGACTCACAAGGGTTGGAACGGGACTACTGTTATTACTACCCCATTTATAAACTACACACTTGACGGGACCATTTGCATGTTCAAGCCAGCTAAGCTAATACATGACATTCACAGATTATCGCGGCTGCAGCATCTGACAACCCACTGTTAATTGGCTTCTGACCAGAGGATAAACGCCCATAGATAACTGCATAGGAACTATGCGCGGCAGCACTCGACTGCTGGTTATAGGGATTCATTGCCGGATGCCATTGGGGGTACTCTGAACTTAACCAGAGCTCAGCATCTACTTGTCTAGTGTATGGATAGGTGTTAAAGGTTGTGATCCGGACACTGTCTCAACCAAACCATGGGCACTTGGAGGGAACTGGACCCTGAACGACATTACACAAGCTGAACAATGCTCTGGGAACTGACTTAGGAGCATTCCCCCAGATGCACAAAGCTAAAGATCAGTATAATGTTGCCCTGGAATGCCTGCGGTGCCATGACTACTAAAATTATGTTGCTAGGACACATGAGGAGGAGGGACGTCCTGGGAAGCCGATAGGTTAGAAGATTGGACCGGAGACTTGATGCACACCTATTACTCAACTCCGTGCGGAAGATTGCACAATGCAATATTTTTCCAGAGGCCATCAATGCGGCGTTCATGGATTACATGGAGCTCTACTGATGTCCAGAAGTCACCCTGGCGGCGACAGGGACCGCCTTCCTGGAGCAGAAAGGCTGTCTGGCATAATTTTAGAGGGGGGGAGCAAAGACCCTTCACCAAGGGGCAACTCCCCCTCCCTGGTGGCTAGTGGGTGGATCCCTGCTTGGGGAGCGCCCTCCTGGGGCTATCCCCAAGCAGGGATCCACTCAACGAATCCTCTCCCATGTTTTTCGGTGCTTGAGGGGGGGGGGGGGGGGGGGGGGTGAGTGAGATAGTCACAGAAGCACCTAAACTGAAACTAGGTTTGTTTTCCTTGTAATGACTACAGCGCACCATGCGCGTGATCAGCATTACAATGACAAACACATAGCATACTTTGGTGGCTTCCCCAACTCCCAAAGCAACAAAAAAAAAGGGGAAAGGGAAATCCCTCTGCTGTTTACCGCAGAGAGATTTTTTTAAAGTGTGCTCAGGACAGAATGCAGTGACCATTATTAGTAACATACTAAGTATTACTAACGTATTTATTGTCGAATGCATTGAGATAGTTTTAATGAACAATATATTCCTGTTTAACAATGATTTTTATTGTCCAATCAAGGGCACCACATGTGGCTCCAGCATGGGAGCCACATGTGCTCCCAGTCTGGCATGCCTATATGTAGGTAAATTTGAGGAATTAAATATTTATAATGAAATCAATCCTTTCTTTGAAATCATTAAGCAGTGGTCTAGGTTTATAGACAACGTGTTTTTTATTTGGGCGGGGGAAGAAACGGACCTCAACTCTTCTAGAATGGCTCAACTGTGGAGATCCAAAACTAAAATTTACGGCCAATAAAAGTCGGGAATCTGTGGACTTTCTTGATATTACAATTAAAGAAAAGGAGGGCAAACTGGCAGTTGAATTGTATGTGAAACCATCAGATAGAAACACCTTATTGCACCACACAAGTTACCATCCTAAATGTCAGAAAGATGAGATTACCTTTAGCCAGGTTTTGAGCATTAGGCGCAGTTGCAGTGATATGAGAGATTATGAAGCACATGCTATGACTTTAAAACAGAAATTAATACAACGAGGGTATACGAAAAGCCTGATCAAAGAGGCTTATAAAAGAGCTAAATATTTTAATAGAGATAGCCTTTTTGAGAATAAGGAGATACCTACTAAGAACGAATCAAATATAGTGATGGTATCCAACTATAATGGAATGAACAATAGACTAAAGAATTTGATTAACAAGAATTGGTCCCTTTTGAATAAACCGGGGACAATTCCATTGTGCAAACAAACATTTGCATATAGAAGGAACAAAACCATCCGTAATTGTTTAGTTAAGACTTACAGGGAACCAAAAATGAGTAGCCAAATAAGCATTCAGGATGGCACCAAATTAAGAGGTAATTTTCTGTTCAGTACCTGTACACATTGTAAAACCATTATAAGAGAACAGAAGGTTGATCTTAATGGAATATCACATTGGATGAATGATCTGGTCAATTGCTGAACCAAAAATGTAGTTATTTAATCGTATGTCCTGGCCAGAAGGGCTATGTAGGCGAGAGTAGCCGAGAAATGCGACTCCGCCTAACGGAGCACAGGTCGGCAATAAAAAAAATAAAATCACAGAAAAAAATGCACCCCTGGTTGAACACTGGCTGGAAATTAACCACAAGGAAGATGAATACAAATGGTTCATCTTGGAAAAGATAAAAATGTCAGCCAGGTGTGGCAATATTGACAAAGAGAAAATTGAGAACACAATTCTTTAGGTCTAAGTTTAAAACTTATTATCAAGGTTTGAATAATAGAGAAGAGTGGGAGACTCATTAGATAATGGGAGTATAAAGTACCAATAACACGTTAGCCCTGCACTTAAGTTGTGTAAGGTTTTTAAGTTCTGAAAGCTATTGATGAAGATAACTGACCTGATTGACAGGGAGGTTAAGAAATAGATGAAGTGGACATTTAGTATGTACTATCTGTAGGTTTATAATGAGTGAATATTTAGATAAATGAAATAGTCATCCTACATAAACAGGGGCAGACATAATGAATGGGTATTCCAAATATATAAAATATTGTTTACCACAATCATTATCCTAAATAAGAAAATCGTATTAGGTTATAAATGCATTTGATATATTTAAAACCCCACAAGGTGTCGACTTGTGGGTTGTGTTTGCGGTTATAATTGGCTAAGTACAGATGGCCATATCAATAAAGTTTATTGAAAAGGAAAAAAAGTGTAATGAATGTCACTGTAGACTAAGCCCTGTAAAGTTTTCGAAGGTATGTTATTCAATATTGGAATAGGGAATGATGCCCATTCAGTTCTGGAAAACAATAACTTTCGTGCATTTACACTTTAATCGCGTCCAGGACAAGTCGGGGAAGTTTAGTTTGCTCGAATGCGATAAAAAGCAATGAGAAACTACAAACATGGCGGAGGCATGCCGTAATCACGCTCTTTCAAACTTGCGCGTGAATATAAATAATGGCAGTAGATGAAGCTTCGCTTTTCCATTAATAAACAGAACCCCCGCTTCGGCAGACGTTACGTGGCCTGGAGTTAAAAAATCACTCCATGGTAAAAGCCACTGGGATTTCGCATTTTATTACCAAAGTGCTTGTGGTTTGACCCAAATATAGTTACAGGTATTTTATTTTAGGGATAGAGCCCATGGGTTTTGGCATGCTGATATTTTGTTAAGTGAATGCGGAGGGATAGTTAGCTTTACATTAAATAAAAGAGCAGAGTATGACTTCTGAACAGACCCGGATTGGAAGGGCGGTCTAGGCAGGTTGTAGGATGTGACATTCACTGCAATTTTTTAATGTAACAAGAGCGGACAGCGAATGCCCATAGCCAGTGAAAAGATGCCGTGTTATGATAATTATAAACATACGGTGATCAAACACGGGTTTTACCTGTATGGGACATATGAGCTAGTGTACACCGGATGGAGCATTTGGGCTTGGTATTATGGCTCATCGTTTGGAATATAAAACAGCAAGCAAGTTTAATGTTGCTGTTGTAATGCGAATACGATCCGATATGGAAATGTATGTGTTGTGGGATTGTAACATGTAACTCCGTTGCACAGACCGATAAGAAGCAGGTCCTAGGCACACCAACATGGGAAGGGATTGTCCTGTTAAGCTTTACTGCAATTAAACAGCTTGTACATCATTGGTACTTTATTTTTCTAAACAGGAACGAGTATCATGCTACATCTATAAAAGCGGTGTATGCTTGGAAAGAGTGGGATATCGAATTGGCTACCAGATCTCTACAGCATCGATCCTATGTAGGAATTTCTAAGAAGGACAGTCATTTTATATAAATGGTAAGTGTCCTTTGCTCAACACAATCTAACCCTAAAAACAATCAGAAATAATCTGCAGGCAATAAATACATGTTAATTTACAATGTAGGTTGGATATGAACACCAACACTAGTTTCCAGAACGGAAGAGGTGAACATTAATATAAGAAACAACAGTATCGTAGACCACAGAAAGTGGGAGGTTTTTGAAAATTATTTCATGTGAGTATACAGAGTTAGACTATGGAGGCTACACTGAAGGGATTATAAGAAATGCAGTATGAAATAGTTACAAAAAATTGTTTTTACTTGCATTTGACAGATTTTAAACCGGAGACCTTATTTAAAAGGAAGTAGAAGGAACCATTGTATGCATTCCTCCTGAGAAAAATTGAATGTGAGCACTAGCCAGTGTAAAAGGATAAGCAGAGAAATTATTGAGTGAAACTGTGCTAGAAATAAAACTACTCAACTAGGTCAATATTGAAGCCTGACTGAGTTCTAAGTGACTGCCTAACACGATAGGACAGTGGACCGGACAAAACCAATAAGTAAACTGGGTTTTCGGTCCTTATAATATTTGTACATTGAATAGTTTACCTATAGGGTATAAGACTAAGAAGATTAACTATCAAATTCAATTATTAAAAATAATAGCCCGTAGGTTTTAATAGTACCACAGATGAATAGAAGAATATTGTTAAACTTACCAGGGAGAATAGATATAAACTGAATGTCTAGCACATGTATAACAAGTGTTTAATTGTATGTATGTATTTATTTTTAGATATGTTGGCTGGCACAGTCAAGAATATACGGTTTTAATGTACTTGTCCTGAGGAAGGTGTTTTCAAATTATCCTGACACACCGAAACGCGTCGACATAAGGACATTATGTGTTGTAATGCATTGTTCTTACACACACACACACGTTATTACTCATGACAGAATGGTTCCGTCATGAGCACACTGGCACTTATGCTCATGACGTAACCATTCTGGGTTAACATTGTGTGTTTTGTCAACTTTCCATTTACTCCAATTTTGTTTAATGTTTTTATTATGTAGAGTCCAGTGAAACTAACTTACCCCTCAGGTGACATTCTCCTTGTAGCTTAACCTCCAATGTTAATTGCTAAATAGCAAGAGGGTGTATCGCTACAACAATCTTCCCAATGCAAAAAGGGGGGGGGGGGTCGCACACCACTCACTCACCAGCGGGATCGCCCCTAAGGACTATGGTCAGTGTAGTTCAGTATTCCGTGATGTATCCTTCTTCGCCATCCCTGGACACGTGTTTCGGGGTATTTACCCCTCATCAGCAGGGAATAGGCCATCTTCTTATCTTCTGGGGTTGCCGGTGGCTGCCAAATATTGCCAGGTCTAGTACCACACGGGCGCGCGGGTGCGGGGTCCCAGGCTCGTCAGCCCGCTTAAACATTTCAAAAAGGGGGTGGGGTCGCACACCACTCACTCACCAGCGGGATCGCCCCTAAGGACTATGGTCAGTGTAGTTCAGTATTCCGCGATGTATCCTTCGCCATCCCTGGACACGTGTTTCGGGGTTTAAGCTCCCTTGAGCAGCGGGCTGACGAGCCTGGGATCCCGCACCTACGCGCCGGAGTGGTACTATACCTGGCAGATATTGGCAGCCATCGGTGACCCCAGAACACTGGCTATCCCTGCTGACGAGGGTTGAAAACCCGAAACACGTGTCCAGGGATGGCGAAGACAGCGAAGATAGCAAGATCGAAAGATGATGCATCGCGAACACTCTACTACAATGACCAGAGTCCTTAGGGGCAACTTCCGCCGGTGTGTGAGTAGTGTGCGACCCCACCCCCTTTTTGTAACTTTAAGCTCCCTTGAGCAGCGGGCTGACGAGCCTGGGATCCCGCACCTACGCGCCGGAGTGGTACTATACCTGGCAGATATTGGCAGCCATCGGTGACCCCAGAACACTGCCTATCCCTGCTGACGAGGGTTGAAAACCCGAAACACGTGTCCAGGGATGGCAAAGACAGCGAAGATAGCAAGATCGAAAGATGATGCATCGCGAACACTCTACTACAATGACCAGAGTCCTTAGGGGCAACTTCCGCCGGTGTGTGAGTAGTGTGCGACCCCACCCCCTTTTTGTAATCTTCCCAATGCGATGGACCTTCTTCAAAATTCTGGTATTACAGTTGGGCGGACAGGACAGTGTTGGAGAGACAAAAGGCAATACAAGACAACAAATCCTTTCCCTTGGGAACTTACACTCCTGAGCTGGAAAGTGAACAATCTGAGGCAGAGTGCTAAGGTGTTGGAGGGCTAGGGATTAATGAAGTTTATGTACCTCTCATAAGTTGTTGTGTTGCTCTGTCCCCTAAGAGAAGGGATGACTGACTCATGATACCAGAGGCAGACTTTGTAGGTCCTTTAAATCTCTATTTGAAAAAAAAATTCCCTCCGAGTTTTATTAGCGTGAACCCGACCTGCCTGAAGGTATCCGCTTTACATGAGCACCAGTTGCGTTACAGAAGTACATATTAATTTTGTTAGGGACGGGGCGATTAAGTGATTTACTCAGAATCACAGGATGTTCAGCCTCCCTGCCAAGTCTCTAACCCGGTTTCCCAGCTTCGAGGTCGCCCGCTCTAGCCGTTGGGCATTGCCATGTTGAGCGCTCCATTAAAAACAAAGTGCTCGGAGCTTCTAACAGCCGGTAGGAGCATCAACATTCCAATGTTTAACGAAGCCTGAGGGGACAATTTGAACATTCTGCCCTCTAGGGACAGAATGTTCTAATAGCTTTAGAGCACTTTGTAGTGGGCTCTACCAGCCATTAAAGGCCAGCTTCCTTGTGGAGCAGGCCTTTAATGGCAAGTAGAGCCCGCTGTGGCAAACTCCAAGGCTATATAAGAACATTGAAATGTTGAGTGCTCCATTGACGATAATGGAGTGCTTCGGTCTATGAATGGCTGGTAGAAGCCGGAGAGCAACATCCCAAACTTTTTTTTCATTTTACAGCTGTTGCACTGAACAAAGGCCTCTCTGAGCCAGAGTGAATTTAAACCTCCTCGAGCACCGAGAGGACTTAGGTTTTTACAAATTAGAACATTCTGCCCTCTAAGGGTGGAATATTTCAATAGCCTTAGAGCCCTTCGTAGTGGGCTCTACTGGCTATTAAAGGCCTGCTCCCTTGTTAATGGAAATTGCCTTCAGCTTGGGACTTTAACGCTGTAGTGGGCCTTTAATGAAAGGTAGAGTCCGCTACACTCGGCTCCAAGGCTATATATAATACATTGCAATGTATTTATGTATACGTTTTATATAGCACAAGCTAGACCCGAAGGTATGAAAGTGCTTTACATAAAACATACATACCCTGAAACCGGTCCCAAGATGCTTGTTTCCGATCCAGGGAGGACCTGGGCTGGCAGTTTAGTCTTGACCCTGTGCCCCATGGGAACAGTGCAGACTGATTTGCATATGGCTGGGTCCAAACAGGGGTGGCGTAGTAGGCAAGAGAATGATGGATTTAATGTTTGCATTGTCAGCATCCCGTCCATCATTTGTTTGCCGTTACAAAAAAGAAACGGCAGGTCCCTGTGAATATGAAGTTTCCATAGTCCATTTAAGAGAGATCTCGAGATTGTATTACTGTCTTCGGTGATGAAATGTCTAATTTTCTGGAGGAGTTGCAGTCAGAAAATGCTACTTTGGCTGCGCTTTTGATGTGATCATGCATTGTCAAGTTCTTGTCGAGGGTGATTCCTATGAGCTTTACCGAGTTGGACAGGGTGAAGGAACAGTTTAGGGAATGCAAGTTGCTCGAGCCATTCTTGGCTTGGTTGGGGATTGCTGTTCAGGGCGAAAAGTATTAATTTGGTTTTATTTGGGTTCAAGTGGTTCAATTTAAATCAGGATTGAATTTTGGTTAGTGTGGTGCTGAGGTGTAGGATGTCACTGTGATTTGATTTTGTAGAAGAGTTGTGTGTCATCAGCATATAGGTGATACTTAACCTCTGCTTGCTTCAGGAAGATTGTAAGGGGTTCCATGAAGGGACTGAAGAGGGAATGGGAGAGTATTGACCCTTGGGGAACACCGAGGGTAACTTGTGGGTTTGGAGAGGCAGGAGTTGATTAGTGGTGAGCAGTGTTGAAGAATAGATGTGAACCATTTAAGGACAGTGCCATGAATACCAGAGCGGATCTTGTGTCTCAAGTAGAGCTGAGTGATTGACCATGTCAAAAGCCGCGGATAGGTCAAGAAGGATGAGTAAGCATGCTTCGCCTTAGTCTAAGGTTCTATGGAGGTCATCGTAGATATTGTGCATGGCAGTTTCTGTGCTACAGCCCTGTCTGAATCCAGATTCGAAGACTTCATTAAGGCTGTAATCTTCTATATGTTGGTTAAGTTGTTGAAGAATGCACTTCTCCATGGTTTTGACTAGGAACGGGTGGTTGGAGATTGGTCTGAGGTTGTTGAGAACATTAGGGTCCTCCCCGGTTTTTTTCAGTATGGGAGTGATTGGTCCTAGTTGGAGGGAATCTGGTATGGAGCCTGAGGCAAGGGATGAGTTGATGATTTTTGTCCAGAACGGAGCAACGAAGTGGTTGAGGTTTTGTACTATTGTGGACGGGAGGATATCTGTAGTGTGGATGATAGGCTTCAAGTTCACAATTATACTGAAGACTTCTTTTTCAGTCAGGGGTTTGAAGTGATAACAATTATCATTGTTTTTCAGTTGGGCTAGATCATAGCTGCCCTTAGTATAATATAGTCTATTTGGTGATTAGTAAGTCTAATGGGGCATGTGAGGAGAGAAGGCAGATATGCGACTTGGGTGAAGGATTGATAAATTTTTGAGACTCTTTGTGAAGAAGCTGGCAATTTCTTCACAACGTTCATAAAAGGCTGATATTTCACGAGGTGATGAAAGGGAGGTTTGACTTTTTACAGTGTTGAAGAGTTTCTTGGGCCTATTCTTGGCAGGGTCCAGTTGGTTGAGGAAAAAAAAAAAAAAAAAAAAAAAAGGAGGGTTCTTCTCTAAAAATGTGCTTTTTGAATGACAGCCGTACAGTTCTCAGGAGAGCTAGGTGCATTGTCGGAGGGTTCTGCTTCATGCCCTTTTCGCAAGTCTGAGTTGTCGTCTCTCCCTAAGAATTGAACAAAGATTTTGAATTGATTAGTCTCATCTTTAGTTTGAGTTCCGACATGTCAAAACAACTCGACGGCGAGCAAGTAGGTGCAGTACCTCTTTCAACACAATAAAATTGAATGGGAGCAATATCTTTCTCTAGATGTTCTCTTTTTTGGATCTCCACCTGTGGGAGTCCTCAGTGAGCAACTTACGAGCACTTGTAGAGGGTGCAGTCTCTCCTCAATAGTCAGAAGTCTCACCAGTCTGGGAATCTTGCAGTCTCAGGTGCTCCAGTTGGTTATGGAGGAGAATCTTCTCATCCTCCCTCCAAGTGCAACTGGAAAGGGTCTTGCAGTGGCAACACATCTTGGGGTCATGAGAGTCTGGCAAACAGACGATGCAGAACCTGTAAAGGTCTGTTTTTTGATATTTTACCGCCACATTCTGGGTAGTTCTCAAAAAGGACTGGAATTTTATGAAAAATTAGATACAATTCCTGTCGGGTAATAATCTAAAAATGCTCTGCGCCCTAAAGGACGTTGAGCGAATCAGTTTAGCAAACCTGAGTGAGATTTTTGTGGGGGAAAAAAAACTTTATAAAAGCAGAGCTCTGCTCCAAGATCCTGTCAGGAGGATCCAGAAAAAGAAAAAATAAATAAATAATAATAATAATAATAATAATAATAATAATGAGTAAACTGCCACCTACAGGGCATGGTGGACACTGGAGGTCAAGAGGCTCCTAAAGAAGCAGTGTCCTATTTGCATTGTTTCAACACTGCAGCCTATACAGGCTAAGTTGCTATAATCTATTTCGCAGCTTACTTTAAAAAAAAAGTCAAAAAGCATTCGTTTAAAAAAAAAAAAAAATCAGTTCATTTTGAAGTAATTTTTATGTGACTGACGAGTCTGTCCCTTTTTTCTTCTAAATTTTAAAGTAACTCTGTAATCACTGGCAATGCAGCCTGTTTTTAAGGCTGCAAAAAAATCAAAATGTCTGTCACATAGGTTTCCTGGCGTTCCCAAAGTAAGGCGAAGTAGATGAGACTTTGAAAGCCCTGCTCCCGGGATCCCCATGCGTGGCGGGTCAATTCAGTGCTTATGAGACAGATCGACCGAGAGAAGTAGTAAACATCCAGGTCTCTCTATCAGTGATGAAAAGCAAAGCACACCAGGCACAGGTGAACCCTAAACTCCAATTCAGACAACCCCAAGTTAAGGTGGAGTTCGTGGTGGGAGATACAGCTATAAATTAGGGAGGATACAACCAAGAGAACCTACTGCCGACAGTCTCAGAAGCATCACATGGAGCAGAGGACAGGCACAAACAATTTTAACAAATTTCTTAGTGGTCTCTACACTCTTTCCATAAAAATCACAAGAACTAAAAAAGTCTAGGCTGCGTGCCTTCAAACAGACATGACATTTTACAAAACAAATTAAAAATACATTTTTTTTAAACTTACGTCAGCTTGAACATATTTATTTTGACTAAAGGAAACCGACTAACACAAAGGAAACAACCACAAGCCTATAAAGCAGTGGATGTTCACTACTCTTGCCCATATGGTCTTAGTCTTAGATCTTAGTCAACGAGAATGCTGTGATAGATCTGGATTTCCTCAAATGCTTCACAGACCACATCTTCAAGAGTAAAATTAAAGGCTCCCCAAGGTCTATTGTACAATAAAGAAATAGCTTTACACCAATTATGCCCCCACCAGTAAATTTTTTACTCCAAGACACTCAGGGAGGATGCCCCAAGATGCTAGCTGATGAGAATAGTTGGGAGAAAAATCAATCATACTCCAAACCTTCTCACTGAAATTCAAGCCCTATTGAATGAAGGTAAGAGTGCAGAATGGCCAATAAGTCAGAAGCACAGTTCTTATACAACACAAGCCTAATGAAACCACATTTTCACACACTCCCCAAGACACACAAGGAGACTACCGTTTCTTGAATGTCCATTCATTTAAATAATCTGTTCCATTTTTTTTAACTTGGGCAATTTTGTCATTTATTTATCAAACCAGGGGTGGTAAAGATGCCCCGTTTCTCAAAGACCACACATTACTACAAAAGCAATTAAAAGACCTCTTGTATGACCATAAAAACAAACTTTTTGCGACAGAACCTTTCGATACAAATACTCCCAACAAATGACCAAGAAACTGTAGGATGATATTATGTTTTCACCTGAATGACCTATTAGACAACAATCTCTTCTTAAGTCATGTGCAGAGATGGCAACTAAGAACTATTTTAAATTTGAAGATTGTGTGTTTCAGGAGATCAGCACAAGCATCAAAGGGTTTGTCCTTTGCACAGAGTCGGGAAAATTAGTAGGTACATCATTCTGAAGAACAAAAAGGCACTCATCAGCAAGATTCCTTAACTCAACAACATTACCTTTTCCATCCACAAGGACAACTTTCCATTATTTGGACAGGAGAGGAGACCGAACACATACTATTAACTGTTTTGTCAAACAATATACACTTGCATCCTATGTTCACTAGTGTATATGACAGAACTCCTCTTCATTTTAGACCTTTGCAACTAAACATAGGAAGGCCAGGTGGCCAGTGAAGAATTCCCAGAAATCTTATACAGAAATTCCCTGCTGGTGTGCTATGGCATCAGCCTCAAAAGATTCAGGAATAACAATCCCTTTGAGCAGTTCCTCCATATCTAAAAGAATGGTTGTGAATAGAAAACGTTTGCCACCCAAGTGGAAGACCACAACTTCTAGATCTGAAGCAAGGAAATATCCTTAAAAAATTATGAAAAAGAAAATCTTCCAGTGGTGAGGGCACTCACTGGACACCAAGTATTCACCAGTTCCCACTGCAGCCATGACTGGACGCTTACGACAAAATGAATATCCAGAACTGTAAGAAGAGATGGTTCAAATAGATATACAGTCTACACATTATCCATCCTGAATATAGATTCTCCAGTGAACTGGAACTTGCCCATATCTTCCCTGGATCAGGGGAGCTCCACTCTTGCAGGACCAGACAGCTAGTCCTCCGGTTACAGGTTAAAGCATCAAGTATTCTTCCAACTTTGCCCCCAGCTTGAGACAACAGCCAAAAGATATGCTGCACTTCCAATAGTTTGATCATAGCATACAATTAGTTAACAATCGTTGAACAAACCCAGACTTTTGACTTGCAAACGTTCTCACACACCACAGCACCATTCATGTACACAAACCAGATCTGGATATGACCAGGCACACACAGACGTACTGTCAGCCATTCACCAATGCACAGAGGCTAATAGACACACAAACCAATCATGAACAGAGGCAACAAGGAGACCAGAGGGGATAGCCAGTTTTTTCTAGAGGTCATTATATGCTTATATGATCAATTCAAAGCTCTTGGCAAAGTTATCATTAGGTCCCAGTTACAGACAGCTTGAGCAGTCTGTTGCCAGACGTATGGTTTCCAATGCATTAGGTCTACACAGAACAGGAATTCGGTGAGACCCTGGCTCATGAATTGGATGGTTTTACCATATTTCCCACTTACCTGTTTTTGAATCAATGGCTTTTACTTCCTATTCTTGGGGTTGTCCCATCCAAGAGCATTTCAGGTTGGGATCCGATTAGATGAGGTCTCATTACATCAAACCTTGCATTTTGCTGCATTTGTCATCTACTCTTCCTGCTCTTTTCCCCCTCATTTCACTACATCCCTATTATTTAACCCCCGCTACCCACTCAGTACCCTCTTGCGCCCCATGCTAATTTTTTTAGCACCTGCTGTGCTGTCAGCAGGCAGCCATTTTACTTTTTAATACCATTTAAAGATGGCAGCCTGCATATGAAATTGCATAAACATGCAAAGCAAGCACCTTGCAAATTATATTTTACCAATGTCATTTAATGATGGGTAACAAAAATAACACTATGTACATCTGGCTTGAAGTGAGAATAGTATGATGTCAGGACAGAAAGAAGGGGGGGGGAATCCTTTCAGGACGAGAACCCACTCACCGTTTGACATGCTTCGTCAGTTGGGTTCCCTCCTCACACAGAGGTGTGGGCTACGACTCCCCTTCTTTTGTCTGTCCTGACATCATACTACCCTCACTGTTCTCACTTCAAGCCAGATGTACATTGCGTGAATTTTATCATCGTTTTGGGGGCTAAGTACGTCTTGGCTTTTCAGATCCCGTCATACCCTATGTGAAAAGACCATTTAATGATGGGTGACATGCATAAGTGCTGATTCAGGGTGGCCATCTTTCAACAGGGGATTGTTATAAATAAAACACTTTCAAGGTTAGCCACCATGGATGACCACGCGTCCACGACTGCCATTTCTGAGTGCATCGGATTTTAATTTTCAAATCTGGTTCAAACATGGCACCCACGGATGCGCACTCCTTTACGGCAGCAGTTTACCATAAAAGGAAAAGTGTCCGAAAATCCAACACATTTCATTGCAGAGACTCATTGGATTTGCCAATACTTATTTCACTCTTGCAGACAAAGATGCTTATAAAATAAGAGGGTCGGATATGTGCTTAAATGAAGATTAGCAGATTCATGCTTTAGTTCCTTTGCAGAGGAAATCAACTTCTATTTGCAGAAATCAGTGACTAGTTAAGACACATTCTATCACTGGCCTCTCCTGGAGAAATCAATTTTTCAGTGCTCTGTTAAATTTCAGTGTGCATGCCCATTTAATCACTAACTTTTTTGCACTCCCTATGCAGTCATTTGGCCTCTTTGCTATAGCTTGCGCTTAGTAATGTAGCATTCCAAATCTCCAGCAGTAAAACGTCACATTTAGAGTTTGCACATTGCTCATGTACACCGACCAAACGGTATCCAGCCTTGGTTTATTGTTCCAATTGAGCAAACGGACTGCAAATCCCAGAATGCACCAATTTGTTAAATGAAACTACATGTTTAGAAGTGTATGTTGGGTGTGTATGGAAAAATCGGGCTCTCTTAGTTAAATATAGTTGAGCATATATTAACTGCACTATTAAACACACTGGTATTTTGATAACTGGCTTTAGAAAGAACTACACAGAAAGGGCATGAAAGCTCCTTGGAACTTTAAAAGCATGGACGTATCTATTGCGTTGCCCTCTGCTGAGAGTCTGCATTTTTGCAGATGACTTGTCATCGTGGTGAGTCAAGTGCACCAATATTCTGTCCAAGGAAAACTGCTTTCATCAGCATCAGACGACTGAAAACATGTATGGAGAATGGTGCACAGAAGCTGGAGGCTTAATCATAAACGAAGCAACCACAATGCAATACATCTAGTTTATTCTTTTATCGTCAAATGGATGTGGAATATTGGTTGCCAGCAAACACAGCCAAACTTGCAAACGGTCATGTGGTACCAAGATCTATCAAACGAGACATGCAAAGTAGCTTATGCACTCGGAACATATTTTTATAAATGTAATTGGTATATTTTTTATGATCATCAATATTCACATTGCAATCATTCCATGTCCCCTTTCAATTTATATTTAAGTTTAAGGATTCGTTTAGAAATCTAAGCAAAAGTCCTTTTCTTACCGTTTTACTTGATGGGAGGTAGAAGTCGCGTTTTTTACTGTGTCCCTATAAAAGCCAACCTTGCAGGAACTCTTCATCATTACGAACTCCGCCAAACGACGCGGTCAGAACCAATCCATTGTGTTTGAATGCAGGCTTCCCGACCAGCGCAGTTCCTCAATAGTTTATTCTGCTAAAAATTAAAACAGGTAAACTTGAGCAACACATGTGGTAGTAACGGACAACCACGCCTTTCTTCATCTCTTCATAAAACACTTGCTGCTAGCTAAATAGCTTCGGAGGAAGGTAATTTTTCAAGATGAAATGAATATTTTATTATGAACTACTTAAAAGTTAATGCTGATTAGAACATGATGCCAGCTTGAGGACAGCAACAGTATATTAGATTACACAGAGGAAACAAAAACGACAAGTACACACCTTATCTTAACATGTGAAGCTGAAAAAGAAAATATTTTAGTTGTCTCGAATCAAGCAAAAGCAGCGGGTACTGCTATACAAATGAAGACTTTCACATTGGAAAAATCAAAATATTTTAGGGGTAAAAAAACTATTGAGGATAACTATTCAAACTAGGCACTATCGCAATTTAATAGATTATTGCGTTGAATGTAACTAAACCTAAATGAGCAATCTATTAAAAACAACGGTACTAAAAAAAATGTTTAAACTGTTCTGCATTTACTTTTATTTGGAGGACGAAACACCCAAAGTGGAATAGATATATGTTGGATTGATAATACAACAGGTAATCTGAGACAAATGGGTGTGTAGGATTTTTTTTTTTTTAGGTGATCTCGAAAACTATCAGGAGACGACCCTGGCCAACTATTATACATCTACGCAGAGCTTTAAGTGGGCCGGGTCTCCAGGGGTCTGAGCACCGGCAGTTTTAGGTCGAGCAGACCTACTCTCAATGCGTGAGCATTGAGAGTGTCTGCTTCAGACCTTTTGTGGCCCGTATTAAGGGATGTGGACAGCTACCAGACGCGCGCTTTGACGAGGTCAGATTTCACCTCGGGAGCGAGCGTCTGGTAGCTGCGCATGCGCGAATGAAATCCCTTGCTCACACACACACACACACACACACAGGCAGCCACCACCCCTCTGCATGCACGCACACACACACACAGGCGCGCGCATGCACACGCAGGCATACGACACACATACAGGCACACTATCCCCTACCTCGCATTCTCTCTCAATCACACATGCGCACACACATTCCCACACGCACACACGCGCGCACACACTCCCCCTCCCCTCCCAGGCATACACACAGGCACGCACGCACTTCACTTCACTTCACTTCAGCCCTGGGCCCCACTCACCGACTGCGCTCTTCCGGCGGGCTCCTCTCGCGCTTCGCGCGTCTTGTCTCCTCTTCACAATCGGGGCTCCCTCAGGTCCGAGGAGCCCCGCAACAGGCGCCACACTCCTTCTCCCCGGCCCCCTCCTGGGGACCCGGGCTGATCCGGACCGGCAGGGCGCTCCATGCGCCAGCAGCTCGCGGACCTCGGGAGGCGGGACTTCCGGTCGGCCGCGACCGGATTGGCCGGCCGGCTAAGAGCTTCCGGGTCGCCGCGGGCCGCCTCCTCCCACCCAAAGCGGCCCGTAACCATCGATTTCCTCTAGTTTAAAGATTGCGGTGGGTTGACCATGAATTCAGAATCCTTTTCGGAACAGGGAACAGAGGATACCGAATTTGCACGGTATGCTATATTTGGCGGAATTCGAGAATGCTTGGTTTACCACTTAAAGTTACGAGGCAAATGCGATAATTACTGCTACAAGCCATGGTGTATTATTGCCTGGATTTGACACGGCTAACTATTAATTTGAGGTTATGCCTGCTAATTGTGTGATGATGTGGCCTAAAAGGGACGATTGCTTCAGGTTATGCCTCATAACTGTGTAAGAATGCGGCGAGAAACTGACTTAGACCATTGTCACAACGGCCGATATAGTGTATTGCTTTACAATTGGCGAAAGCGAGATTCCCCCTAGTGTGTGGTTCGCCGATTTCCTTGTCAACATGTCCATGGCGCTACGGTTAACTCAAATTCCCCTGGATTGAATGTCTTTAAATATGAGGGACACACTATGTGTGATGGAATTTTGCTCCCCTCTACCCTCCCCCTTTTGTAGTTGTTTAAGCCGATTTGGTTGTAATGATTTTGCTAACCCGGATGCAGGAAGTATGACAAGGACAGAGGGGGCTCTGTGTGTCCTCAGTCCACCATCTCGGCACTGGCACTGCACCTCGCAGCCTTCCTCTCTTTGGCACAGCGCCTCGCAGCCCTCCTCGCTCGGCACAGCGCCTCGCAGACCTCCTCGGCACAGCGCCTCGCAGTACTCTCCTTTGCAGCACAGCACCTCGCAGCTCTTGTCCACTTGTCCGGCTGCCATCAGGACTCTGCAGTGTTTCACGCGCTGCACATGCTGCGGTGCTCGGCACATTTCAGAGTGGCTGGGGGGTGGGGATTAGATAAAAGGTGTGCTCAGCTGTAGACATTAACAGCCCATAAAGGCCTTTTAATAGCCCTCCTGCCCTGCCTTCCTCAAACACCCCATCCTCGGTTCAGAGGAGGCGTTCATTGCTGGGTTACTGACACCCCTCCTCGCCCCTTCTTGCCCCCTCCCCCACCCAGCAGACGGCACCGTGAGCCCCCGGTGGGGCTGAGTGGGGATTATCTGGGCAGGGGGTGGGGTGTCCAGGTACCACGTGCAAGACCACCTGGCAGAGGCGCCCCCCTCCCCCCCAGCAGGGAGGGGGGCAGTGTGTGGGGGGGGGAGCAGTGTGAATACCTTGGAACCTCTGCGAGGGTGACTCCCCCGTCCAGACACCCGAGGCGCTACCAGTGGCACGCCTTTCATCTTGTCTGACGTGGGCTCTCAGCTCAGGCTTTTGGCACCGGGAGGGCAATTTGGCGGGGTGGGGCACTGTAGGGGAACAGTGTGAATACTTTGGAACCTCTGCGAGGGCGCCTCCCCTCTCCAGATACCCGAGGCGCTACCCGTGGCACGCCTTTCATCTTGCCTGACGTGGGCTCTTTTGGCACAGGGAGGCAGTAGCGCCACAGAGAAGCCAATAAATAAATAAACATCCATCGGTTGTGTCAAAAATACCAAAACTCCAAAAGCAAAACACTTGAGTGCACGCCTTCAGCAAGCACGGGACCAGTCATGCCAGCTGTGCTCAGGGGCTGTACGGGCCGCCTACGTCATTAGTTACAGTGTGTGCGTGCCACAAGCTACCGTCACCAACCCCAACAGTGCGCATCTTATCGACCGCAGAATGATGAAAGGCTTAGCAGGCATAACCTTCATCAGCAAAGAGACAGACCCCAGCAGTGCGCATGTTATCGACCGCAGAATGATGAAAGTCTGAGCGGACAAAGCATTCAGCAGGCAGGAAACAGACCTCAGCAGCAGGCACTAAACCCCTTGAGCTGAGATGAGCGCAGCCTTGTGATGGCAGAGGAGACTCCGAAGCTGCGCTTACCACGTGTGTCTCTCGAGGTCCCAAGGCTCCACATTTCACGTGTGTCTCTCGAGGGCCCGGGGTCCGCATTTCATTTGTCTCACTAGGCCGCACATTCCACTGTTCACAAAACCGGGCCTTTTAAGAATGTTGCTGGCCTCGGGGTACACACTTCCTCGCCTCCAGTCACGATTAACAGTTGAGCTACACAAACCCAAGCACTTTAAAAACGTGTTCGAGTAAACACTTGGAATGACCCTGTTGTGGCCTCGAGGCACTTTACTGAGCCACTAAGGCCACGGATTAAAGAGCGGGCTCAGGAGACGGCGCCCCTCTCACACCACTCTCCCCTCTCACCTCTCTCACCACTCTCCCCTCTCTCACCACTCTCTCCCCTCTCACACCACTCTCTCCCCTCTCTCACACCACTCTCCCCTCTCACACCACTCTCTCCCCTCTCACACCACTCTCTCCCCTCTCACACCACTCTCTCCCCTCTCACACCACTCTCTCCCCTCTCTCCTCTCACCACTCTCTTCTGTCCCCGCTCTCTCCTCTCCCCTCTCACCACTCGCCACTCTCTCCTCTCCCCTCTACAACTATTAGCATTGTAAATGACAAAGCTATTAATTTAGCTATTTTCAAACCAAACGCATAAATACAAAATTTGTCATTTACAAAACCGATAGCTCAAACTTTCCTAATGCGAGACCTATTGCATTGCAAATGCTTGTTTTAAAAGGGGCCTCATAACGGGTCTCTATCGGGCTCTGTTTCGAGCCCTGGCACAGACGGTACGTTTTTTTCCGGACTGCAGTGACAGCAGTTTGCTGTCCCTCCAGTCCGGAAAAAAGAGCCACGGCGCAAAACAGCCCGATAGAGACCCATTACGAGAGAGCAGGCCCATCGATGTGCGCTGCGCACACTGCTCACTTCTCACTAGCAGAGAAGTTACGGCATGACGTCATGCTAGGTGAGGGCTGTGGGTGAAGGGAAATCCTTTTAAAGAGTCATTTCCCTTCTCTTTCTGAAACGCAAGAGCAGCAACATTGTGGTAGGTTCACCAGGGCTTTAATTGGAAACGTTTTCAATATTATATGTAACAAGCCATAGTTGCAGCTTATTTGTCTTATGCAACTAATAACAATTGACAAAGCCAATAGTCCTTACTTGTTGTAGGTACGATGTTACTTGTTGTATCACATACCTGGATGCAATGGCAGAAACAGCAAAATAAGAGTCGGGCGGCACACTATGCTAAACACAGATTTTTAGCATAAGTGTTTTAAAGCCACGCCCCTAAGTACACTGCCACGCCTTTTTGAGAGACCCCCCAGTTTTTTAATCCCACTTAAAGCCCTGCATCTACATAAAACCTGCACTGTAAAACAGGGCTTCAGGAGTATTAGGGTTGATGTAACACTATGAAAACGTTCCACATTTCAAAATGGCATCTCCACAACCTTCTCCCCTCTCAAAAAGTCCCAGGATGTAAAACGTCTCACTAAATTTCAGAGGTGAACAGTGTCTTCCTGCTACCAATACCTCCAGCGAACTCTTCCCAGAGTCATCTCGTATTTTCCCACGGCATGCTGGGGAGAATGGCAGATGACAATACAGATTTACCTTCATAAAGGATCCTGAACTTATGGCGCTCATACCAACTGCTGGGAACAATCACAAGCTTTACGAGCTATAGCAAAGCTTCTTACTGGGGTGCAGCAATTACCAAGAAGGAGTACTTAACACATTGGTTCAGCATCCCACATTCATGCACACAACTGCTCAGCCCACCCGTTTACTTCATAAACCAGCTAGCTGGACATAGTACATGGGAGGTAGTGGATTAGTGTTAGTACAGATCTTTCCTACTGCTTTCTGGCGGTCTCTAGCCAATGCATTGACCGCTCCCAAGCACAGTATGTTACGGATCACTTAGAGCTTTCTTTTGGCTAGTACCACTCATGGTCCACATCATATGAAAGGAATTTTTCTTTTTAACTTTGGTGCTACTAAGTGGAAGAGGACTCCTAGCAACCATACGGACAAACCTTTCCAAGCACCAGTCTATTCCAGGGATTTGGGTCTTCCCACCGCATCTAAAGTATGAGAGTTTCTATCTGGCCATCTGAGCTGTGAATAAAAGCTTGAGCTTGATTTGTTCAAGAATGTAAGTTTTTGTTTTCCTGACTGGCCGTGGTAGACTTCAAACCCCATAGCTCAAAGACATGTATGCTCGTGTCCATTTTCTTTATTAGTGAACTTTTGAATCCATACAGTCTCACAGAACACCATTGCTTGTATTCTCATCTTCGTTCTTGTAGAATACACCACCGCGTGCAAAAATATTTTCCCAAATCTTTAATTGCAGCTCTGCCACCGTAATTTGTGCTTATACTCCTGGAGTCTTTGACTGCTCATCCCAGACGAATTTAATGGCTCAATTTTATGACTAATATCTTAAGCATGATAATACTGTCTATGTCCTGGTAATAATCCGATCAAGCCTTTTTAGGTCTCAGACCGACGGCTGGCTTGCCAGCCGGAAGTCGGAGATTTTATGATCTTCAGTGGCGTGCCTAAACCCGCCTCTCTTGGTCTCTCTTCCATTGGCTGGCTTCCTAAACGGAGGCCAGCCATTGGAAGAGAGCCGTCCCTCCAAAGAAGCTCCGTCTTTTTCGGATTCGGGGGGGTGTTCGTGGTGTTCTTTCCACTTTTAAGCCACGCCCCCGAATCCGAAATTTGCGGAGCTTTGCGGCTGCCATTTTGCCTGAAGAACAGCTTGAGGACATGAGGTAACTATCCCTTAATGCTCCTGTTTACTATCTGGTTGCCCTTGTTTATGTACACCTTTCAGAACAGATCGTGAGTCTTATGCTCGTCGCTTTGTGTAATTCCAACAAGCAGCCTTTCTGAGATCTAAAGGTTGACATTTTACAGCCCGTGATTTCCGTGTGAGCTCTACAAGCCCCACCTCTTGCTCGGTTTCGGTTTCATTTATGCTGAGACGACGCAAGACTGCAATCGAGCAGAACTGAAACCCGATCTAGAAGAAAAGGCACTTACAAGTAAAATATCAACTTGAATTAATTGTAATTTAGAAATAAGATGCCTTTATGTGCGACAGGGTGTGTAAGGGTGCTTTTCCTTGTTTAATTTTGAGCTCGACAATACCGGCACTTCTCACTAGAGATGTAATACTTTTATTTGGAGAATACCGGCACTTCTCGAATGCCTGCATTTCTAATTTTGCTTTTCAAGCACTAAATAGACACCAATTCGGCAGCAGTTCCCAGTTTTGTTCTTTTTCGTCCCTTCGATGGCACCGGGGGCGCGCGCAGTGCTCTTCCAGAAGTACAACGAGGTCTGAAACGCACGCAAGCCGACGCCAGAAACGCCATGTTTGGACGGTCTTTGATGCGGCTCCGGTGCGAATTTCTCGGTGGTGGCTAGAGTAACTGGTTTCCCAGAGGCGTTGGTTCCTTTGCAAGGTTTCAAAATGTTATTTGGGATGCAAATGGTAACAGTAATCTGGGCGGCACTACAGTAGACGTAGGACGAGGACGCCAACCGTCCCAGCACAGGTGTCGAAGGTGGGCCCTGATGGCTGCGCTGCCGGAAGGCAGTTAGAGGAACCTCAAAACAACATACACATCACATGGATCCTTATATCACACCCAACGCGCGCATGTTGAAATGTTTCCTTCAGTGCTGTGTGTGAAGTAGGAGCCGGGTAAGATTTTCTTGTCCCAGCATGATTTCCCATTTTGTTGAAACTTCAGAATAAAACAAATGCAACCTTACATCTTTCAACAAAGCATTCGCTTTAATGCACTTGCACTTTCCTAGAATGTGCCATAAGCAGTGGCCTACCCAGTTTGGTTGCTTAGGTTTTATCTTGTGAATTACTTTTAATGTTATGAGGAATGTTCCCTGGGTGCCCATTGGGCATTGCCAGTGCCAGATAAACCCTGTATGGTCCATGTCGCCAGAGCTGCTGAGAACTTCAAATGCCAAACACAGCTAGTTCAATAACCTGTGGGCTGGCTCGGGGTCTCCATTCAGAGCCTGCTAAAAATGCCCAAATACATGGATGTTTAACACCTTGGCTGCTAGGCGTTTTCCCGCTGTGTGCTGGAAAATGCTTTATTACTTTATTCATGACGAGCTCAGCTCGTCATCAGCACAGCTCAACTGTGCATCATGACGAGCTGAGCTCGTCATAAGCATCGAAAGGGTTAAGCAACACCACTGTGGTTTCGTACAATGGAGGGTTAGAGGTTGGGCTGAAGCCTGCAGCCAAGCCACAATGTGCACATGAAAGCCTTGTGCAGAGTGAGTTGAATGCATGGTCGCAGGACCTGGCCAAAAGCCTGGTCGTGCGACCAACCCTCACTGTACACGAGCAAAGGCAATGGTGGATGGAACAAAGGGGTATGGAGTATGTCATGAAAAACAAAATTCCATGAAAGAAAACTTTAATTGTAAACTATCGTTTCTTGTGCTCATAAGATATTGACATTCAATAAAAATAAAGTTAAAATAAATTTATGGTTCCTGCAAAAAAATCTTAAGTGCCCTGAAATTGGCCAGTTATGGTTAGCTGAGCAAGCTTCTACTAGCCATCGGATAGACAGCGCAGGAAAGAGCAGAGTAATTCTTCCATTTTACTGAAGACAGTCTGCTCACATCATGAGCATGGAGTTTCGGTAACCCACAATTAGCACGTTAAGGCATTTTATGGATTTTAAATACACGAAGTGATGATTTGCATTTTATTGAGGAGTGGTTTTGATGCGGAGATGGTAAATGAGGGTTGTGTTTATTATTATGTGGAAAGGGTACCTCTGGATGTTTATGCACATTACTTTGAAGTTCTCTGATTAATACATACTGTAAAGTGTTTTTAATGTATTAGAGCTTAATCTATGTACATCGCTAATGTTTCTTGTGTATGCTTCTGAACCCACCTAGAGGGGCTGGCTTACGCTTTCTTCTCCCTGGAAGCCATTACCATTGGTCTAAGTTTCCGCACTGGTTTCCTTCCTCCATTGGCTTCTCTCTTTCCAGGCAATTGGCATTTAATAGTGAGAGACAGCGCAGCACAGATCAGCGTCCTGGTACCCTTGTGCTCATGACGCCCTGCCCCCACCTGAGCATGGAGCTCTATTATACAGATTAAGTGGGATCATTAATCTCAATCTGGAGTTACACTGATGCTGAGATTGCAAATGGAAGAGCTGTTTTTAATATGTGGATACAATGTCTCTAGCTGTTACTGCACATCCATTTGAACTGTCCTGGAATGATTTGAACTGCATTGTGTTTTTAATGTACTGGGGTTTAATGTCGATCCATAGTTTGTATGTTCCTTGGTTGCTTTTTGACCACATGTAGGGCCGGACTATACTCATGCTTCCTATAAAAGTGATTGCAATTAGTGTCTGCCCACCTTCCTTCCCTATCAGGCCAATATTTAATCCCCTCCCCCATTCAGAGCGTTAAGTCCACCTGACCAGGTAAAGGGTAAAGCGGTTAAGGGTGGCTTCTTGGAGCCACTTCCCTGTTTGGACTTGTTAAGGCATGGAAAAGGCCTAGGGCCAGAAAACCTGGTCCTCTGGCAAGAAGCGTGGTACTTATCTCTTCCCCCTTCCTTTTCCCCTTAAGCTAACATCTTACTCCTGCAGGTACCATCGATTGAAACCAGTCAGTGCATGCAGTTAAGGAGAATTTCTCCATGGTATGCCCTCAAAACTTTACTTGTGGCCTAGCAGTGCCTTCAAGGGTTGGGCCAGTAGTGCTTTTGGGTGGCTACCTTATAGAAGTTACTGCCAGTCTAACACTGCCTTGTGAGTCTGTGCTGGCACTTCACCTGGGTGGACTCCATAAAATAATTAACAGTGGTTTCAGAGTGCTCCCTTTCGTCAGGCTCCTACTATTCCAGAGTAGATACCATGCAGTAATTACGATTGATCTAACAATGCCTCCTGGGGTTAGGCCCCATCGCGTCTGGGCGGTCTCTATAAAGTAGCTGTTGGTGGTTAACAGTGCCTCCTGAGGATAAGCTCCTATTGCTCCTGGGAAGATCCACATTTAGTCACTACTGATGGACTAAAAAATGTCTCCAGGGAATGGACTCCTTTTGCTCCAGGGTGAAGTCCGGAAGTGAAAGAAGTCTCACTGTGTAAGAGTCATCTTCAAAGTGAGTCTGCAGGCCCTCCCGCTCTTGTTTGTGTTCACCCACCCTCCCACACTCCTCCCGCTATCCAATGTGTTTCAGCCACCCCCAACCCTCCTCCCGATCTTTGTTGTTTAACATCCACCGCACGCCCTCCTCCCATTCTCCGTTGTCTTTCTACCACCCCCGCCCTACTCTCTGTTCTTTCAACCTCGCTGTTTTTTCACCCACCACCCTACCCTCCCCTCCTCCCGCTTAGTTCTTTCAACCTCTTGCTCTCCATTGTTTCATCCATCTTCCGACTTCCTCCCGCTTTCAGTTGTGTTTCCTACCCTTCTCCCTCATTTTGCTTAGCCCCCTCACCACCACCCCCTACTCTGTTTTTAGGTCTCGGACCGCCGGCTGTCTTGCCAGCCGGAAGTCGGGAGATTTTATTATCTTCAGTGGCGTGCTTAAACCCGCCTCTCTCTTGGTCTCTCTTCCATTGGCTGGCTTCCTAAACGGAGGTCAGCCATTGGAAGAGAGCTGTCCCTCCAAAGTAGCTCCGTCTTTTTCGGATTCGGGGGCGTGTTCGTGCCGTTTCGACTTTTAAGCCACGCCCCGAATCCGAAATTTGCGGAGCTTTGCGGCCGGCATTTTTTTTTCATCTGTCGGTGAGGATCGTCTTGTTTTTGAAGGTCCCGAGCAGAGCCACGTGGAGGTGGGTGCAAGGAAGTAGGAGTACAACGAATATGCTCACCCAATGTCGTAGCCTGAGAAAAGCAGAGGGGCAAATTACCATTTAATCAGTTCTTGTCCGGATAATCGCGGAATCTATTGCGGAGTTTAGGAAGAAGTGTTCAGACGTGGTGAGGTTCGTCCAGGGTAAGTAATCAGCCCCTGGGAGGCGTGTTGCGGGGAGGGGAGCGAGTCTGCAGGCATGGGGGTGGCGTCTGCAGTGCTAATGGAGGCAACCACGGGGCCTCAGCCCACCTGTGGACCTGGAGGGGGTGGGGGCAGAGAGCCGCGTGGCTTCCACCTCCGTTGCACCACCATGCCAGCTGCGCTGATACCAGGCCAAAGGCACGCACGGGCATGTTGGGGGTGGGGGAGCAGCAAGCGATAGGGACTCCCTCTTGATTCTGTCCGAGTGCCCCTCTGTAGCACTATTACTGTGGCGGGGCCAGCACCAGTGCCTCAGCCCGTGCAGGCATGTTGCCGGGAGGCGCTTGAGCTTGGCTCCTTCCCTTCAGAGACTCCGGTGCCCACCGCGGCCAGTTACTCCATCCAGCACGCCGCTATGCCCCCTGGTCTTGCAATTCTGTGGGGTCGGTTTCAAGCGGGGGCATGTTCTTTCCCTCATTCCCCTGCGGTCCTGACTCTGGCCCACCTGCTGGGGATCCCGGTTTGCCCGGGTGGGAGAATGGAGGAGGGTGCCTCGCCCCCAGTGTGGCTTTGTGCTCGCACTCGCGCAGCAGAGCAGTTTAGGATGATAGGGGTTCCCTTTCCCCGCGGGTCTCAGATAAACTAGCCCCATCCCCTTTGCACCAGGTCTGCACAGAGGTAAGTTGCAGGAAGCAAGTTGCCATGCAGGCACCCATCCAGCTACCACGATCCCCGCCTGGAATGCCAAGGCTGAGGGGGATCAGAGGCGCGAGACACGGCCCCCAGCTCCAGGCAAACAGCAGAGGAGGCTCTCTGCTCCCGCGACAAAAAAATGATAAGTGGCCGGCAGCTCCGGGTGCAGACCCTGATAATGCAAGAATAAAGCGTGTGCAGCAGTATCGAGTTATGATGCTGTTCGCGCGCAGGCCACAGCGAGAAAAAAAGATAGATATACTGGTCCCCCCAGGCTTGACACCAGTCGGTAGTGCAGCAGGCACCCAGACAAATCGCTCTGGTTCCCTCGGGGACGGGTGAAGAGGCTGCAGCAGGAAGCGGAGGAGGGTGAACCGAGTCCAGGCATGGAGGGCAGAATGGAAGAGGCACTGCTACCTGTGGAGAAGCGCAGGTCGGTGAGGGGGTGGAGAGCTGTGGGTGGAAGTGGGTGTGGAGTGGTTGTTACTAGAAGTTATTTGTCCAGGGCAGGGCATTATCCAGGGTTCCAGCGTAGCCCTTTTAGGGTATGTTTTCAAGAAGCTCGCTCAGTTTACACCCTCGAGCTTTCTCAAAGCAGCTCTCATTGGTCGAAGAGAGTAGTGGATTGGCTTGTTGCAGACCACATCTGCTCGTTGCATGCCACTTGTTTATATCCTAGTATGACAGCTCCGCGTGCTAGTTGCTGTTCCGGTGTGCTTGCATTCCGTCCCCCTGTTTGTGCTCGCTTTTTCTTAGCTCTGCCCCCTGTTTGTGCCGGTTCCCTTGATGTGCTTACTTTCCTGCCCCCTGTTCCCTCGTTGTGCTTGCTGCCCCTTGTTCCGGTGTGCTTGCATTCCTGCCCCCTGTTGTGTGGGCTGCGAGAGCTGCGCGAGCTGTGTGCAAATTCTGTAATATTTGGGGACACTTCCTCTCAACTATGCATGCCTCCACCCCCACCACTTAACTATTTAGGCTAGACACTTGCCTTTGATTTAAGTGATTTAATTCTAGGACAGAGAACACTGGGTGGGCCAGATTGAGGTTTGGAAAACGCATGTACAGGTAAGGTTCCTAACTGTTGGCTGCATACGAGTCCTTCACAGCAACCTATTTGATTCACAGTCTTGGGCTGTCTGTTTGCCGCAGGAGACTGGATTTGGCGAAGGACTCATCATGGACAATCACTTAAATATCTTAGTGAGATGACACTTGATACAACATTTCTCCTAATGTTTTCCATATTTTCTTTCAGTGCTTTGCTGCCTAGTTTCTTTCTGCGCCTAACGATCCACTCCCTATACTCCTTTCGTTCTCGCATTGTAACTGCGGTCCTATGAGGCGTGTTGACTCTCCGCTTGCTTTCCTCTGCAGAGTACAAGGACACTTTCCTCCTCTTTGACCGCAGCGGCGATGGCCGGATCCAGTACAGCCAGTGTGGTGCCGTCATGCATTTGCGAGCGATTAAGCTATTGCATTGTAAATGACAATGCCATTTATTTACGATTAAAAAACAATAAATAAAAAGTCATGAGCAATGCCAATCGCTCTACCTTTAATAATGCAGAGACCATTGCATTGTAAATGGTTGTTTGTATATTGTAAAATTGGAGTACTCCAGATGTAGGAGTGGACGTAATTTCATAAGGCAGATAGCACTTCGCCAATCCCTGAAACAGTCTGCTGCTTTTGCAGTAGATGTCATAGAAGTACAAGACTGTGCACAATAACATTGCCATGTGCATCTGCACTGCCTCATACGATGACACTACGTCCATCATAGAACACCTTAACTTCCAGACCAAACCAGAGACCAAAACCACGATCATTGGAAACACAGCCCACAGACCCTCCTGGCCATCGTCCCAGCTTTTGCAGTCTCCAAACACTACATCTTCCTGGGAGACCTGAACTTCCACCTTGAAGACCCGAATGACACCAACTTTACCTGGCTTCTTGAAAACATGGGCGTCACTGGCCTCTCAACTGGTCGCCACCCTCACACGCTTAGCAGGACACACACTGGATCCCTTCTTCTCCATCACCGGCAGGGTCAAATTCTCACAACACCGAGCTGACCTGGAGAGACAACAGCATCATCCACTTCACCATTGATGGCCCGCAAGAAGCCCCAGCGAGACACCCCACCCTCCCTCATCACAACTGGGGCAAAGTCACAGAACCCCTCTGCACCAATACCTTCAAAGAAGCTAGACACCAGTTCCCTCGAACTCCATGTCCAAAACTTCACCAACTGGATCTCCACAACATCCAACACCATCGCCCTCCCCCCACGGAAGAACACCACCATCAACAGATCTGCCAAGTAAGCCAGATGGCTCACCCGAGAGCTACTAACCCTCAAGCGTCACTGTAAGAAGTTGGAGACGCTGGCGCTCTCAAGAGTTATCATAACCATCTCAGAGACAGCAGGAAAGAAGCCCTCACCAGCCGCATCGAGGCAAAAGCACCAACTGCACCAAGGAACTTTTCAGCATAGTCAGTGAATTCTCCTGTCCTTCCGCCACGGAGAACACAATCTGCCCCTCCCAATCTGCCCCTCCCAAGCCCTCTGCGACACTATCAGACTTTCTTCACCAAAAGAGCTTCGACATCTACAGCAACTTCGACCTTCAACCCACCTTCCTCAACCCCAACCGCAACCAAACCTACACCTCCCACCCCAGACAGAATCTCTGACTGGAAGCAACTCTCTACCGAAGACAGCATCTCCCATCATGAACTCCATTCACTCCTGACCCCCCTCGGACCCTGCCCACACCACATTTAAAACTTAGTAGGACAAGTTATTGGAGGCTTCTTCACAGAACTCAACAACAACAAAAAATCACCACAGCCACCGTCCACAACATCCTGAAGCACATGGAGGTCAAGCCACACCTGAAGAAACACGCCTCCAACCCCAACGAACTGAAAAACGACAGCCCAATCTCGCTTCTCCCCTTCCCTGCAAAAGTCATAGAAAGACTTCAACCGACAGCTCAAGGACTACCCTGAGAAAAACCTGCTCGACCCTTCCCAATCAGGCTTCTGGCCCAACCACAGCACTGAAACCGCCCTGATTGCAGCATCAGACGCCTCCTCGACCCAGGCATAACAGCCGCCCTCATCCTCCTTAACCTATCAGCAGCCTTCAAAATTGACTCCCAACACACCCTTGTAACCAGACCCCATCCCATCAGCATCCAGGGCTACGCACATGACTGGATCCCCCCCTTCCTCTCCGGTCTTACCTTGAGGTTCCACCTTCCACCCTTCTCCGCACCCAAAGACATCCTATGTGGCGTCCACCACGGCTCCTTTCTTAGCCCCCACCCTCTTCAACATCTACATGACGCCACTGGCAAACTTTGCCCAAAACCATGGACTCAACAGTCTCCAGCGACACTCCGCTCATCCTATCCCTCACAGAAGATGTTGACACTAAAAGAGTAAACGTCCAAAACACCATGACTGATATCGGCACCTGGATGAAGACCAACTGCATAAAGCTCAACTCAGACAAAACAGAGGTCATCTTGGAGAACAAGCCTTCCCCCTGGAACATCACCTGGTGGCCCCCAAACTGGGCCTCGCGCCCACTCCCACTAACCACGCATGCAACCCTGGAATCATCGTTGACACCGATCTCACACTGAAGCAACAGATCAATGTGCTCTCCTGCCGGCTTCCACATCCTTAGTGTGCTCCACAAGATCTTCCAATGGATCCCCATCTCTACAGGGAAGCCTGGCACCTAAGCAATCATTTACAGCCAATTCAACCTAGCAATGCACCGTCGGAACCACCAAACAGCTTCTGAATCACCTCCAAACAATCCAGAACCCTGTAGAAAGACTCATCTTCAACCTCCCTCGAAGAACCAGCATCACCCCTCTACTCTGAGCTCTGCACTTGCTCCCTGTCCAGGAAAGAGGACTCTTCAAACTCCTTTGGCATGCCTACGAAACCTCCACAAATCCGGACCCGCCTACATCTACCGCCACCTGGTTTGTGACAGTCCTTGTATTCTACGCAGACGATCGGTGCAGAACGGAACTTTTTCATCCACACGTGCATTCCTGAACTCACGGGTTAAATGTGGTGTGGGCTCTCCCTTATCCATTAGAGTCGGTGCCGTAGAATTTTTGGAAGACACAGAGCCTATCTCCATCATATCTTTCCACATGCAACATATATAGAGAGGCCATCTTCCGTTCAAGAGTACCCGTCTCCTGCAGCTTATCGACACAACATAAGAAGCCCACAGCACTATCTCCATCTAGAGGATCCTCACTTACGCCCAAATCTTTTTTCAGATGGCCTTTGCCCTGATAACCTCCATACCTTTATTATTATTGGGACACAAATCAATTATCCATGATGAATTCTGCGTGCACTTAGTAAACTAAAGATAATCGTTTGGGAGACCGATAACTTTTTACGTGCCGTTGACTGTCATTTCATCCGTACTTGGAGCAGACATTCGCATTTCCTATCAGTTTTCAGTGCAATAAGGCGGTGGCCTGATGAAGGTGATAACGCCGAAACGCACTTAGTCTCACCAACCGCCTTGCCTCCATCAACCTTTGTCTGTTTTGTTTGTCCTGTCTTCTATTTTCTATATAATGAATATCTGAGCAAATATCAACTTTTGATACGAATTTTCAATTATGACATTCTATGTAATTCAAACAAGAGATTTATAACACAAACAATACTGAAAATATCATCACTAAATAAAAGGACATGAGCTTTTGATTATTTTTGCCTCATTTTGGTTTATGGGTTGTAATTTTGGTTAATCAAATGGGGTGGCACATATGAATTCTTTCAGACCTGAAATTGCGGATGTCAATAGTCTGACTTAGCTATAGACCTTATCCACCAAGCCCTCATTTACAGCCAATTCAACCTAGGCAATGCACTACGTCGGAACCACCAAACAGCTCCTGAATCACCTACAAACAATCCAGGACTCTGCAGAGAGACTCATCTTCAACCTCCCTCGAAGAACCAGCATCACCCCTCTACTCGGAGCTCTGCACTTGCTCCCTGTCCAGGAAAGAGGACTCTTCAAACTCCTTTGGCATGCCTACGAAACCTCCACAAACCGGACCCACCTACATCTACTGCCACCTGGCATTCCACCAACTGACCAAAGAGCTCCAATCTACACCCTCGCCTTTGCCCACATCACTCATAGCTGATGGGGAGGCCGTTCCTTCTCATACCTCGCAGCCAAGTCCTGGAACGACCTCCCCTAACACCAGAGCACCTCCCCATCTCTGAAGAACTTCAGGAAGCAGCTCAAAACTAGTCTCTGACCACAACAGTACGACCGAGGCTCGAACAACCCTTCCAGTGCCTGGTGACCCCCGGGGTGACAACCCACGCTCTACAAAACCCAATGATGTTTATTATTGCCTCACCCCCACCCATCCCCTTTTATTATATTCAGAAAGAGCATACTGAAAACATTCAGACCAACACAATAATAGCAACAATGTAACTTCTCTCAATCTAACCATACCTCAAAATTCATATATCTAACCTCACTATTGATTATGCACAAAGTTTTCAAAAGGGACAGTGTATAGAATAAAATGCATGTCCTTTCCTACTCTTCTGCATTCTTCCTCCCTGTGCCTCCAATTAAAATGTTTTGTACAAGACCGTAAAGCAACACCCCAAATAGGCATCGCTAACGGAGCTTTGACTGTGCAACCTGTGGCCTGTGATCAGGTGTGCTATTTTCTATATATTGCTTAAAAGGTTTTCAGCACCTTATCGTAACTATCACCATCAAACTCAATTTGCTCAAAGAGCGCAGTATATAGCACCCTTATCCATCTGGCAGTTCTGTAAGGAACCTGTGCAGGTACAAACCTCAACATTAAAAAAATAACGTCACCCGAGCACAATCATTAAAACACACAAAAACCGATGTGGGGATAGACTTTTTTCAAACAAAACAACGAGTCGGTTAGAAAAGGCCTTCAACAGTTCACTGGCCAATAAAACACCAGACATTGCAGAAGAGAGAATTTGACGCAAAAATTTTTTGCGAAATCTCACCTTAGTATATATTGACCGGTGGGCTCGGGTCTGAGTGAATGCAGTGCTGTCTAACCCCTTTCCAGTGGAGCAGGGAACCACTTACGGATTGTGCCCGATGCTGTGCACAATTGTCCAGTTTTCAATGGTCAGAGGCGACGAGGACTGGGTCTCTCAATATACCAGGCCTCAAGAAATCTACTCTCCCACTCGCTATTAAGAGTCAATTTTATGCGGGCGAGATATTTTTAGGGCAGACTACCCATTAGGGCAGAGAGCTTGTGCTGGAAAAGAACAGGTGTTCTCTTCACTTTCTGATTGAAGGCACAATAAAGTGGCTTCTAAATCTTGCTTGATCTGGTCACATTTGCTGCGGGGGCATAGGTCAAATGCTGGCATACGTCTGACAAATTGCTGCTTATTTTATCCTAGAGATTGGCATTTACTTTTCTTTTTACTGCAAAGTTAAAGGATTTTATAAAAGTGAACTGTCTGACAATCGTTGTGAAAGAAATGGTAGTCACATTTTTTTTCTCCACATCACATTTAAACCTCTTGTAAATTAACAGTACACATATTTCACAATATATCAGCTATTAGGAAAGCACTTATTTTGTAATTCAGATGTTTGATGCAAACCGATTTTAATTGGGTTAAAATTAAATCAGAACACTTTACTTAGTGACATGCAAATGAATTAATACATATTTGCAGAACCCATATTCCTTCCCCGCCCTGAAGACAATGCTGTTAGTGAACTAAGAGGCAAACTATGGGTCATGTGCACCCTATGTGTGGGCTTGATTCTTATTATACATGGAGCATAGGTTTGCTCTATTCAACTAAACAAAAGGTTTATGGCACAGCGGAAATGCTGGACTGACAAATTTGAAAGTGCTCTCATATGCAATAATGAAGAAAAAGGCAGCTCCGTGAAATAAAATATTTGTGCCAGGACCCCCCCCAATGAGAGACGAGTTTATAAGTAGAGTAGATTATTTAGGTCTGGCAGCATTATGATTTTTCGAGGCCTGTATTCAGATCTCTTGATATAAATGCGGCACGCTGGTGGCTACCTTAGGATGTTTATTTTGGAAGATTGGGGCCCCTGCCTAAAGTGATGAACCCTAGCAAGGAAAATAACTTTTTGGAAGGAATGAGTCAGGTTATTAACATTTATATCTTTTGAGTAAGCTAGACGCTGTTTTAAATCAAAAATTCTACCAGATCATCACTGTTCAAAATGTTAATTTGTATTTCATCTTTTTGTTTTTTTCTTCTCTTTCTTTTTTTCCCCCTTCTTATTTAATTTCTATTGTTTATACATATATTAACACTTTTTTGAACACATTTTTTACATGTAATACATTTTGGTTACTGTACAATAGAAAATATTTAAAACATTCGACAATACGCAGAGATTATTCCTTTCAACGCGTTTCGGCCGCTCGCCTTCCTCAGGAATTCTGCATATTTCTTTTCTAAATCAATAGTAGCTTGGCTATTCAGACTTGATAGCGTGTGAACTGGACTTGTAACGTATCCTGCGAGCGTGGTACAAAGCCAAATTATTTCCTAATTATTAGCGCGGCTGCTTAATGTATATTCAGTTATAGTTCATGCTCGGTTGCTTCAGGAGAGGTACTCTTTTGATGTCTTCTGGATACTATTTCTGTATATATGAGGCTGCTCCGAGTATGGTCCTTCTTTAACAAGTTAATGGTATCATCGCCTCTGTGAATTGGGCTGGATGTCGACTAGTGTTATGCCTCTTAAGGTTCTTCTGGCTTCAGCTTTTTAAATTGAGCATTAAGTCGTGTCCCTCCTGTAGATGCGATGGCCATTTGCAGCGTTTTGGCCTCTGCTCTGTTTAAACACCCACTATTTTGGCGCCAATACACAGGGATGTCGACTCGTGTTATGCCTCTTAAGAGTCTTCTGGCTTCAGCTTTTGAAATTGGGCATTGCGTCTTGTCCCTCCTGTAAATGCGATGGATATTTCACCTTAGGATGCCCACCTGGTTGCCCCAGTTTCTCTGTGATCTGGCTGGCAAGCCTGCTTTCCCGTTTTCGCTGCAGCCAAGACATGATTCAGACCACCTGTCCAGTCAGTGTGATCATTACCAGGAGAAAGGAACAAAGGCTTGAGCAGGAAGGAGCAGTACAAAAGGGGGTGGTGATGGACGGAGCATCTGAATCAAACACTCACACCCAGTTAAAAGATCTGGGTTTAATCCATCACCGTTCTTTAGCCCACTCTGCCACCCCAGTTCAGACATGTCTATATGCAAATCAGTCTGACCCTGTGCCTCATGGGAACAGTCCAGCCCGAACTGCCAAGCCATGTCTTCCCTGGACCGGAAACAAGCTTCCGAGGACCGGTTTCTGGCATTCCAGCCGTCTTCAGCCCGGCTTGCTTGAATCCAGTGGCAAAGTGAGCAAGGGACTCACGTCTGAGCATACCCTGCCACACCTATGGCGGCCAAAAGCGGTACAAAAGGGGGTGGTGATGGACGGAGCCTCTGGATTCAAGCAAGCCGGGCTGAAGACGGCTGGAATGCCAGAAACCGGTCCTCGGAAGACCAGCTGGGTGTGAGTGTTTGATTAATTCAGATGCTCCGTCAATCACCACCCCCTTTTGTACCGCTTTTGAGCAGGAAGGAGGTCACACCTCCATCCTCCCAAGCAGGCTAGTGAAGTGGCACATCAAAGCGGTGAGCTTCAAAGCATCAGGACTGACACCCAGAGGAGGGAACAGCCCTCCCACTGCCCCAGGCACATTTGCACACAGGCAGGTGGGATATCAGTTATTCAAGGAGGTTTACATCCCCCAGAAGGCTAGTCAAACCTCTATGGCGAGCAGCCTGGTCTGGACACCATAATTAGATTCCTGCCATCCTTAGGCTTGGCAGAATAGAAAGTTCTGGGTCGAAAAAGGTGACCTACACCCCCAGATTAAGTCACCCTGGGAGCGGATTAGCTGCAGGGACTAGAAGCCCATTGGCTACTTGCTCCCACATCCCAAACTACCTTAAATCTAGGATTTCAGGGACACCCCTGACACCAGAACCTCAGTTCTCAACAACCTGCATCAAGAAGGACAGACGAAGAGACCTCGTCAAAGACAACAGGACTTGCACCAAGCAATAGAGGGATACCCAGCACCTGTGGCAACACTCCTGGAACTTCCTGATCGAGACTCGTCCTATGTCATCTCTCGGTTGTCCCAAACGGAGATCCCTGAGGAAGCCTGAAGCACCCTCAAACTCCCTTGAACGAGTGGCACTAGTCCCATGCAAACTGCAGGTAAAAATGCTCCGGATCACTGGCCATCGGGTACTCCAAGGGATCGCCTGAATCCAGGTGGTCTAGTTCATTCTGGAATCTGTAGTCCTGCTTTCCACAAAGGCACAGGCAGCTACTACTTTACCCAGGACCACCGGATGTCAAAGTTACTTTCTGCTCTACATACCCCTACCAAGGCTTGCTGGCCGCCAGTCGCCAGTCTATCAACTAGCCCCTTTGATCGACGCTTTACCTAGGGGGGGGGGGGGGGGGGGGGGGGCACTCCAGCTGAACTTCGACCAACATCAGCACCCACCCTGTTGTGTTTGTGCACCTTTTACCCTGCAGCACTGTTACAGCAGTAAAAGCAGCCCTTGACCTGCAAGTGACCGATTGTCACTAGTGGGTTTTCCGATTGACCGTATTTTTTAATTTACAGCGTCTTATTTTGCACTGATTTTATATTGCTTCAAAAATCTACTACATCCGTTATATGTATGCTATTCCGTTCATTTTGGTGTTTGAAATAAGATACAAATACACAATTTTCATAAATTGGAGTTGAATTTCCCTCGAGTCATGTCAATTATTTTATTATCGGTCTTGTTACTCTGAAAGACTTACATATGCTCCTCTAGTAAAGCCCGACTGCTCATTGTCACACTACCAGGACTGAGCTAAGGATTTATCAGTGTGAATCTAAGGCCCACCTTTGGAGGATCGTCATAGTAATACATGGTGAGGTCTAACCCCCACACCACGTAATACTCCATTTTCCTGCAAGTCCAAAACACCACAGACAGCAAAAGTGTGGTCTAGTCAGATGTGAGACTATGGCAACCTATGAACCATTTGAACACCTTTGAGGCGATTCTGAAACTAAGTGTTTCAAGTGTGACAAGAGGAACAGCTTTGATGCTTTTATGCAAAAGTTTTATTATAGGTAAAATATCACACACTTAGCACCAGTGATTCTGTAGTGCTTAAAATTCCCAGATCGAGGGGGAGAGGGAGAGAAATAACGAGAGACATAATAGAGATAAGACAAGAGACAGAGAAAACCAAAATGATGGATTTAAAAAAAACATTTTTTAAAAAACACCCTTTGGCAAGAGGCCGCTGCTGTTTCTGAAGGCGCCTGCATTTTTATCCAAATTGCAGGCTGGCTCGATGAGGACTGGAAAAAGCATTTCCAGTTTCTAGAAATCAGAAATGGCCCCATTTAACATGCTGTGAACTTTGGCTTAAAAAAAAACCTAAGTATTATCAGAGAAAAACCGAACAAAAGACAACTATGGGTGGCCTTGTGCTTGAAAACTAAAAATTACAACCCATCAAGTAAATGAACCCCCTTCTTCAGCATATGATAATACTTAATGATGCATTCACATTCTGGTTCAGAGAGGGTCTGGATTGGCAGTTGAGGCTGTACTGCTCCTATTGTCAAGGATCATTTGCATGTAGCTGGGTCTAATCGGAGGCAGCATTCTAGGCAAAAGCATGATGGGTGGGGACGCTGCGCCATGGGATTACCAGTGGCTGAGATCAATCCAAGCATTCCCTTCCTTCGCTTTGTTTACTTCAGTGCAATTGGTACGGCCAGACGTGGGTCCTGTGCACACTTTGCAATCGGGACCAAGATGCACTCAACTGAAGAGCCCCAGCTAGGGCGAAACCAGTCTTGGGTTGCTTGGTGCGGTTCAGAGTGTACTTGGTTTGGCAGTTTGGGCTGCACTGCTCCTTTAAGAGAAGGAGCAAGGCTAATTTGCATATATCTGGGTTTAATCAGAGGTTGCATTCTGGGCAAAAGACACATTATGGGCTGGAATGTGGCCCAGAGTAATTACCATTGGCTGCTATTAAAGGATCCATCCCATCACTGGTTTGCTTTAACAAAGACTGCAGGAGTTCTTAAAGCTTCAACTTAAAGCTAAAGTAAAGTTGCAAAATGTAGATCAACAAGGAGATCTATAAACAATGAAAAACACAAAGTAGCCCTTCAAAGAGGATGGAGTTATATGGCCACTCCCCAAATCTACCAAAAACATACTTTCCACTCACTGCAGGTCTGGAGTTAGACTTCTAGTGGGTAAATTTATTGAATCACTGCCACAGAAAAACAAGCACTGGCGTTGCCAATAGGTCTCGCAGTAGGAAAGTTGGAGCTATTGGTTTTGTAAATGACAAAGCCCTTTATGTTTTTAAAATGAAACCAAAAATAAAAGGCATTGTTATTTGCAATTGTAATAGCTCCAACTTTCCTACTGCGAGACCTATTGGCAACGCCAGTGCTTGTTTGTTCTTGCCTTTTAGGACAACAGCAGTGGGACAAACAGAGCTGTAAATGGCAGCATTTTTGTTGCAGAAGTGCACCTCCAGACTGCTTTCAGTCTGGCAGGAATCCATCCTTTTCGCTGTTTTGTGACGGGCAATAAAAGGCAGTCTTCCTGAAGCAATTAATAGAAGAAAAAAAAAAGAAAAGTACGCTGACAAAAGGCTTAAACGCACTTCTGTAACGAAATATTTAACTATTTTCCATACAAATAATATGTAGGTGGCTTATTGACACTTTCCTGACGGAGAAAAGTGGCTTCATTTTCTGTGTCTTGGTAGGACTTGCTTGATTTGTTTTTATGTCTGCTTGCTTCCCCTTTCTGTAAAAGAGGGTCCCATCTCTTCATGGACACTTCACTGAGGGTCCCATCTCTTCAAGGACACTTCACTGATTAATCTATTGTCCGGGCCCTGCCTCTGGGCCACACCCCTACTTCCTTCGACCACTCAGCCCTGGTATAGACAGGCCTCTGCGTGGAATACGGTGTTTACACAATGCGCGACCCTTCTTTCACATCCACGCAGCAACATCATGTGGGAAAAAAAACGGAGACAGCGAAGCCGCGATTCGCATGTAACAGTGTCAACCCAAGACACATCAACAAATATTACAACATGTAGGTAAACTTTGCCTTGGGTCGAGTTTTTCCATGCAGCGATGAAGGGCATCTAATGCTGGTTACCCCAGGGCAGGGAATCATCTGTTTGTCGATTAAGACAAGTACCTGCTGTGGTTCTGAAATTCTGGACCCTGCTGTAATATGGTACCGAGGCCCGACACTCGTGTCACAAAATATCATCGTACCATGACGAATTCGGTATCGGCAGACCGGTAATGATTAGGACATTATCCCAACGCATTTGCGCCTTGATTGAGTGATGCTAGCACCCTTAAATCATGGTTTCCGTCTCGAACCCTCGGACTCCATTTTGTGAACGGCATCCATCTGGTCTCTTGCCTTCATATAGTCAATTAAGGCCGAGCTTGATCTGGAAGGCCACGTCCACCTTAGCTGACTCCCCCATGACCTGGCCGAGCTGACTCCACTGCTTCCAGCCAAGCCTGTTCGGACAGTCCCTCGCCCAGTGGCCGAGTAAGATAGCATCAAGGCACAACATGCCATAAACCATTCACCACATACAGACCATGTTTTCCACACACATACACCTGTCCATGTCTCTTGTTTATGGCCGGTTTTACGATGAGGAGGTGCCCGATTTTATTGAGGTTTCACCAATATCTGATGGTAGTTCTGGGCTGAGCAGGGTAATCTATCACGAACTGTACACACGAAATTGTAGGCTGGTCGTCATGACTTTGCTTTTTCTTTTGTTTAACAAACATGTCTATGGTCGCATCATAAAACGAAGAATTCTTGCCTGAAGTGTAATATTTCGTATAAAAGGAGAAGGCTGGTTCTGTAAAAACGAACAGTCTCCTGAGAACTTACATCCCGTGCTGTTGTACTTCTAGGACACTTGTTACTTGGTTGCAGCCAATAAAACTCGATCTCTGACTTCACCTAGAAGACTTTGTTTCTGTGGTCCGGAACAGGGAGAACTCAGAGGTCTTCGGGTGTTATCCCCTGGCACCACCGGGTTCTTAAAAACCCGGCACCTCAGTTGGCGCCCAACTCGAGGCGGTATCAAGCGGTATCAGTCCAAGCCAGATGTTCGTGAGGAGCTTCGTGTGAAAATTCCAGAGGACAGCCAGCCACTTCAGCGACCCCTGCATGTCGACGTGGTTCCGAAGGTCTTTGCTGCGAGGTTCCCCACGTCCCGACGGCTACGAAGGACTGCTGCCCTGACTATCGCCCTGTTTTGGACCCAGTGATCCTTGGTAGAGCGAAACGATAGACGAGTCTTCTAGTGACGTCATCGATCTTCAATACTTCAGTTAAGTATAAGTGGAGCGTCTCCCAGTCCTTAGTTTGGTTCTTCGTTTTGGTATCCCTGAGATACACCTTGTTTGGAACTTGCAAGCGCCAAAACCAAGGGATTCGTGTATTCACGAAAATATCATATTCGATAATCCTTTGAAGTTTGAAGCTAGACTAGTGAGCGAAGATGCCTGGTCTTAGCAGACTTGGAAACTTGTTTTGTCTTGGCTGTAGTAAGGACTCCCGATTAGAGGATTCGTGTCCGGTTCCTCCGATTGGAACTCCAACATATGAGCTCTATGTGAAGCACGGAGTAGGCCCCATCACATAATGAGGTATGGATAAAATACACCAGAAGGATGGCGTTTTAAAATGGCCCCAATATGGTAGCTTTGATGCAGAAATACTAGATAATTTAGAGGTCAAACTGTTTAAGAAGAAAGCCCGGCCGGCGAGGTTTGACTCTTTTCGCTTGTGGCGCAAAGAAGCCAAACAGAAAGAAATGAAATTAGCGAAGAAAAATAAACGAGGTATGTCAATGGTACAAGCTGCAATTGCATACAGAGATAATGAGGAAGAGCAAGAGAGTGAACAAATGCTCCGAAGCAAGAAACTAGCAGTAGATAAATGCTACCCAATGTTGTCACATGAAGGACAAGGTTCAAAAGAGACATCTGAGAAAGATCCATTAATGTCCCATTTACTGAGTTCACCACCCCCATATACCTCGAGCATTACTGCACCCCCAAAGCGCTTTGTTATACCGCGCCCCGGTGCGCAAAATGCAGCTCTTGCACAAACACCAGCTCCTCTTCAGCTGGTTCCTATTTCTCCGGCGCAGCCCTCTCAAGGGCCGCCGCCTTTGCTACATACTGCATCTACTTCTTCTACAACTTTGCCTACTGCTCCAACTGTTTATCCTGATACTACTTCTGCGACTGCCTCGACTTCTTCTGCTATTGCCTCGACTTCCTCTTTGCATCAGCCTGTCTTTTCTGGCACATCTGCCTCTCCGCAAGCTTCTCCTTCTGTTCGACAGAGTGGCAAGTACTGTCACTGGTCTGTTCTCACCTTTCTTTGGGTCGCCTAAAACGACCCCTAAAACAGGACGTAGACAGTTGCGTAGTCAACTGCCTGAGGAGGAAAGAAGTCCTGAATGAGTTAGCACGTAAATGGGTTACTGATACTGTAAAATATGATGTTCAGTCGGTTATGGAAGTCTTCCGCCAGTGGGATGCACCCACTCAGAGATATGTATTTGAAGAGGATGTGTGTATATCTTTGCGAAGATTTGGAGACAAATGATCCAAAACGCAAAATGAAGGAATTATTCCGTATGCGTTTCAAGTTTTATGAAGGCATGATTGTAGGTGCTGATGTTGAAAGAGCAATAGATTTGTTGTTATCTTACAGGAGTAAGGGAAACGTCTCTAGGTCACTGTATGAGGACGACATGTCAGGTAGGAAAATGCTGCGACAGTACCCCATGAGAGAGGTTCCTCCAGTTTGGAGGGAAGGTGACGCAAATGCAAATCCACCAATTCTGCCGCATTTCCAGCGTGTAGGGGTACATGTCCCCTGGAAAAGATCTGAAGTTTAAGCACTCAAGCAGACATTACCCGATCCCCGTAAAATTCCTGCAGGCTATTATAAGGAGTTATCACAGACTGCCAGCTCATGTATAATGAATTTAGCAGATGTAGACATGTTGTTTGGGAATGTTGTTCCACGGCCTTTATGGAGTAAGATTCGTCATACAGATCATGATCAATAATTAGGTGACACGTGGGCTAATATCACAACTGCTGATACTAGACAAATTGGCGGATCTAAGCCTGAGCCTCTAGTAGCTGAACTTCCTGGTCGAATTATTACCTATATGAAGACTTTAATGCCTGAATTGCGTGTAAATTGGGATAAGTTATCTGCGTGCAAGCAGAAGTGAGATGAGAATGTGTCTGACTTTTTTACGAGTTTTGAAGAGACTTTCGTCGATCATAGTGGTCAGGATATGGCTACCGAGGGTGGCCAAAGATTGTTTGTAGACAAGTTCGTACATAATCTGCTTCCTGAACTGTGTAATAAATTGAAAGATTCAGAGAGTGCTTGGGCTGTTTCCACGTCGGCGCAGATTTTAGCCACAGCCCAGTACTACGAAAATAGACGCAAAGACGAGCTAGATAAGGCAGACAAAAAGACAAAAGATTTGAAAACTAAAATCCTTCTCCAGCAAGCCTATCCGCCTCGCACAGTCAGTCAGCCCGATTATCAGCAACCAAAGCAGTATTTGAGAAACTCACAAAGAAATGAGTCTTCTCAACAGCGTTTAGCGTATGGTCCGAATCAGTGTGCATATTGCAAGGAAGAGGGTCATTTCAAGAATAGTTGTCCAGCTTTATTGCAACGCTTAAATGGTGTTTCTGGTGCAAGAGGTAGAGGTGTTCAACAGGCTCCTAGGGGTAGGGGCCGTGGAAATTTGCCCCAGAACACTACTTCTTTTCCACCTCAAAATTCCATGAACAGCTTCGAACAACAGAATAATGCGTCTTCTAGGACAGCTCAGTACTATGCTGATGACTATTACGCAGAAAATGAGTCATAATTGCTAGGACAGCCATGGAGAAAGAGAGGGAGTTGTTTCAGTTCCAGTAGATCAGAATGGACCTTATGTCGAGGTGATTACATCAGGAGTGTCAGAACCTTTTCTGCTGGATACTGGTGCTACAAAAAGTTCGATTATGCACTCAAAACTTCCTGGCGCACCTTTGTCTGGCGAAATGAATGTCTCAGTAGGTTTTGTTGGCGCCCCAGTTAGAAACCCGATTTCTAGTCCTATGCCCCTTTCTGTTGGCCCATGTGAATTAGAAGCGCCCCTTATTCTTACAACAGGTTGTGGTGAAAATTTGTTAGGTTTGGATTTGTTAAAGAGATTATATGCAACTTTGTACTGTTCTCCTTCGGGAGTACAACTTACCCTAGGTAAGAAAGTGATTTCTCCAATGTATTTGGCAAAGGAGAATATTCCAACTGAATTGTCATCTCTTCTAGATATACTTTGGGCTACTGGTTCTAACGACGTGGGTCTTTTGGAGGTAGCACCATATGTCATAACATTGAGAGCTAATGTTAGGTTGCCACGTATTCCCCAATACAAGATATCTAGAGAATGTGAAAAGGCCCTGTTATCTTTCTCAATCAGATCGTAAACGATCGCTGTCATTGAAGAGACAACAGGCAACATTTGTAACAGCCCTATTTTGCCTGTCCTAAAGCGTACTGATCCCTCGCAACCACCTGTGTACAGATTTGTGATTTATCTTAGAGAAGTGAATAAGATTGTTGTGCCACAGTTTCCAGTTGTCCCCGACATTACTGCCCTATTGACTATGGTTCCACCTTCAGCCACTTGGTTGTCGGTGATTGATTTGAAGAACGCCTTCTTCAGCATCCCGATTGCTGAGGAGAGCAGAGATATTTTTGGCTTCAATTTAGGAGGACGAAGCTTCCGCTTCAAACGTGCTCCTCAGGGCTACTGTGAAAGTCCATCGATATTCAGTCAGGCTCTGAAATCACAACTTGACACGATTGTTCTACCTGATGGTGCGACTAATTCAGTATGTAGACGATCTGCTGATCGCTGCAGATACTGAAGAGATTTGCAAGGAAGCCACATTGTCGTTGTTGCGTCATTTATGTGACATGAAGCACAAAGTCTCTTTCGAAATTGCAATTTTGTCGACAAGAAGTGACCTACTTAGGTCACATCTTATCGAAGGAGGGAAGGAGACTGACCCCAGAGAGAATACAGGCAATTGCAAGATTGAGTGTCCAAGGACACAGCGAGAAGTGCGTGCTTTCTTGGGCATTACATCGTATTGCAGGCAATGGATACCAAATTTCTCACTGTTGGCTAAACCTTTGCTGGCACTAATCTGTAAGGATACACCCAATCCCATGCCTTGGTCTGAAGATTGTCAGAAGAGTTTTCACGAGTTGCGTTATGCATGGTGTTCGGCTCCTGTGTTGGGCAACCCCGACTACAGTAAGCCTTTCACACTATACGTCCATGAGAGGGAAGGTTGCGCATTATCAGTCCTGACAATCCTTTGGGGACAAACAGCGCCCATGCGCGTACTTTTCCGCGACTCTAGATCCTGTAGCTAAGGCATTACCAAGTTGCTTGAGGGCCACTGCTGCAGCAGCTGTCTGTATTCGACAGTCTGCTGGGTTAGTAATGAATAACATTCTGATTGTTGAGGTTCCACATGCAGTAGACGTTTTGCTAAACAGAACGAAGACACAGTACTTAACTAGTGCTCGACTGTCAAGTTATGAACTGACACTATTAGCGAGTCACATTCACATAAAGAGGTGCGCTACACTCAACCCCGCCACGTTATTGCCCATTCCAACAGAGACAGACGAGGTCGAAATGCATGATTGCTGATTTAGGACAGAAGAAGAGACAAAAGGGAGAGTAGACTTATTGAACACTCCCCTTCCTGAATGTAGTGATGCATTGTGGGTTGATGGTTCATGCTTCAAGTTGCCAAATGGTGATACGACTGCAGCATATGCGGTGACAACATTGTACACGATTGTAGAAACTGTGCGCATTCCCCATAATTCTGCGCAAGCAGCCGAGTTAATTGCACTTACAAGAGCATGTGTGTTGGCAAAAGGAAAGCGAGTGAATGTGTATACTGATAGCCAATACGCCTTTGGCGTGGCTCACAGTTTGACGATTGTGGCGTGAACGTGGGTTCCTGACGTCACATGGTGCAAAGATACAGCACGGTCAGTTAGTTAACGAGCTTCTCGAGTCACTGACCTTGCCACTACAAGTTGCGATCGTGAAATGCAGTGCACACAGAAAGATTCAAGATGATGTTGGTCGTGGGAATGCATTTGCAGATGAAGTCGCGAAAGAGACTGCAAGGAACACAATGAGTCGAATGTATGTTGTAGGTCCTGCGAGATGGATTGCCGATGTAGGTATGTGTGAGGACACTATCGAAAGTGTGAAGTCCATACAGTCCGAGGCGACTGAGAAAGAGGTGAATGAATGGAGAGAAAGCAAGGGTAGATTGGATGCGAATGGTTGTTGGGTCGAATTGTCAGAGCATCAAAGATGGCTGTTACCCGATGCATATGTACTTGCAGTGGTGAGGATGGCTCATGGGATGGCTCACATCAGTATGAAAGGAATCTGTAAGTTGTTGGCCCCAGTATGGCAGAATAGTGGAACCCCGAAATGCGCAGAGAATGTGGTCAAGAACTGTATGGTGTGTTTGAAATACAATCCCGGTAGGGGAACTCCAACTCCAGCTGGTCATTTTGCGCCTCCAACGTATCCATTCGAGGTTTTGCAGCTCAATTTCATCCACATGGAGAGGTGCAACAATCTGAAATACGTGCTTGTTGTTGTTTGCGCCTTCTCCAGGTGGGTGGAAGCATATCCCCTTAAAGACAACACTGCCTTATCTACTGCCAAAGCCCTGGTCAAGGAATTCTTTCCTAGGTATGGTATGCCTAGAATTGTCTGGAGTGATAATGGAAGTGAATTCGTGGGACGAGTGATGGAGAGTGTGTGAATGTCTAGGCATACACCAGAAGTTCCACGCCACAAATCACCCCCAATCAGCCGGATTAGTAGAATGCTACAACGGCACATTGAAGTTGAAATTAGCCAAGATCCAAGCCAGCACAGGTTTTAAGTGGCCTGACGCCCTGCCTTTAGCACTCCCATCTACAAGATTGACTGTCCATTCTAGACTGGGACTCAGCCCCCACGAAGTCGTGTTCGGGCGCCCAGCAAACATATGGGGAGTGCCAAGACCCAAGAAACTAAGTGAGATAGAGCACCCTGTGTTGCTTGACTATTTGCACGAATGGACAGCTAAATTGCGTGTTTTACACCAACAGGTCCACAGCTCCTCTCCGCCAGCGTCTGATGATCCAGGCCACGCCATTCAACCTGGTTCCTGGGTCCTAGTCCGGAATTTCAGGCGAACCAAGAACGAGGAGCCTCGCTGGACCGGACCCTTCCAAGTCCTGCTAACTACCCGCTCTGCAGTACATGTCCATGGGAAAAAACATTGGGTGCACGGCGCCCACTGTAAACGGGTCCCGCTGCCCCTTCCATATGACCGGTGGGTCCAGGAGGAAATTGCTGACTCAGAGACCGAGTCTGTGCCCCGCTTCGTGCCTTTCAGTGATGCACGTTTGAAAGGAACTGGTACGGAAAAGGAGTTCTGCAAGGATTTGTGCCACCGTCAATGCAGTTGGACACTACAGAACCCGAAACTTTGTTTGAAGTCAACATCATACCTGGGAAACAACGATATAATCTAAGGTCGAGAAAAACAAACTAATAAAAACAAACGAATAAGATTTCTTGCTCATTTTTGATTTTCGAACCGCCATCCGGTTCTGCTGCTAGGGTCGCGGTTGACAGTCTGGGGAGTGCAGCTGGAGAAGTTTAGGTCAACGGTTCTGGTTGGTCTAAGGGAATTACCCTGGGCTGAACGGAAAGCACTCCTTGGCAGAATCAATCTCCCACCGCGGGCAGCAACTAGAGGATGGAGTTTCCGAGGGTAGAGAGACCTGCTAGATCTACGAACTTTGAAAAGAAAATATGCATTGTGATGGCGAGAAAACAATTTTTAATAATATGCATTTTAATGTGGTGTAGCATAATGATGTTTTTGATTGGCTATACTCTATTCACATTTCGAGTTACCTTTGTACATAACACTCAGCCCACACCTCCTCCTACTGTTTCCCCGCATTCTTTTCACCCTCTGCCGGAACACGAGTCTGCCAGAAGATTAGAATTTGTAAATAATTCATTCGTCCAACTCCTACACCAGCACCAATCCGTAATGAACACCACAAACTGTTGGGTATGTGGACTTATGCCACATACAACGGACAAGGGTATGCCGTATTTTGTCCTGCCATTTGGCTACCATGGTTCTCTGTGGGCATTTAGAGCAATGTTCCTGTTCGCCCTCGAACCATGTGTTCCAGGGAAAAACTCAAGCAACAAGGCACTAGTGGTGGGAATTAGGAATATGAGTAGGGATGCAGACACATGCAAAACGATCCCCAGAGATGAATTGGTACGTTACAGCAGATGGAATATAACGCAATATGGAATTTCCTTGGCTGTGAGTCTGAAAGCAAAGAAATCCTCCCCAGTCTGGATAGTGCCCCACCAAGGTCACTTATGTCTGCAGGGAAATGGCAAAAACCCTAGAGCTCAGTTGGGAAAGAGTGTCTGCACTGAGACTTACGTTTGCCCGTCTCAGACCTCCCCTTCATTGCTAGCGGCTAAGGGTACTTACTTAGTCTGCCACGATAGAGCGTATACATGGTTGCCCCCGACTTCTCGGGCACATGTTTTATCTCGTTTCTGCTGCCGCCCACCTACACGGCCGAGGCAGATTACAATCGGACAAGGACAGTTAGGGGTGTCGTGGGTAAAGAAGACACTGCGGGTCAAGAGTTTGGGGACTTCGCAAAGGGTTTTCTGCCGTTTTGGGGCCCTATGGTGAACAGCAGGAACATTCGCCAGTTGACTAGGGTAGTTGAATCTGCCGTGACCGAAACGGCCGGTGCCCTTAGTAACTTGACAGCTGAGCTCCAGTCGGACCGACTTATGACTCTTCAGAACAGGGTTGCCCTGGATGTCATACTTGCAGACCGTGGTGTATGTAGAGTGATCCAATCCAGTTGCTGCATTTTCATCCCTGATAATGCTCCGACAGTGTACCAGGCCATCTCCAAACTGCACAAAATCTCTGATTACCTTCACATGGATAAAGGGGATTGGTCCCTGCTAGGGTGGTTCTGGGAACTGATATCTGACTGGGGATGGAAAACTCTGATATTCATTGGGGTGATCTTAGCCATTCTGTTTATGTTCTGCCTGTTTGTGCAGTGCGCTCCTGCAATATGTGGCCTCTGTGCTGCATCATGTGTAAGGAAGCCTGTGTCAAGGGACGAATTGAGCAACAGAATGATTGGACAGCAGCATCTCCATGACTTCATGAATACAGATTTGGACTCAGATTAGCATGAGTTATTGCCTTATATGAGGGCAAAAGGAGTGTCTGTGGTTCTGAAATTCTGGACCCTGCTGTAATATGGTACCGAGGCCAGACACTCGTGTCACAAAATATCATCGTACCATGACGAATTCGGTATCAGCAGACCGGTAATGATTAGGACATTATCCCTACGCATTTGCGCCTTGATTGAGTGATGCTAGCACCCTTAAATCATGGTTTCCGTCTCGAACCCTCGGACTCCATTTTGTGAACGGCATCCATCTTGTCTCTTGCCCTCATATAGTCAATTGATTAAGGCCGAGCTTGATCTGGAAGGACACGTCCACCTTAGCTGACTCCCCCATGACCTGGCCGAGCTGACTCCACTGCCTCCAGCCAAGCCTGTTCGGACAGTCCCTCGCCCAGTGGCCGAGTAAGATAGCATCAAGGCACAACATGCCATAAACCATTCACCACATACAGACCATGTTTTCCACACACATACACCTGTCCATGTCTCTTGTTTATGGCCGGTTTTACGATGAGGTGGTGCACGATTTTATTGAGGTTTCACCGATATCTGATGGTAGTTCTGGGCTGAGCAGGGTAATCTATCACGAACTGTACACACGAAATTGTAGGCTGGTCGTCATGACTTTGCTTTTTCTTTTGTTTAACAAATATGTCTATGGTCGCATCATAAAACGAAGAATTCTTGCCTGAAGTGTAATATTTCGTATAAAAGGAGAAGGCTGGTTCTGTAAAAACGAACAGTCTCCTGAGAACTTACATCCTGTGCTGTTGTACTTCTAGGACACTTGTTACTTGGTTGCAGCCAATAAAACTCGATCTCTGACTTCACCTAGAAGACTCTTTGTTTCTGTGGTCCGGAACAGGGAGAACTCAGAGGTCTTCGGGTGTTATCCCCTGGCACCACCGGGTTCTTAAAAACCAGGCACCTCACTGCTCCTTCTGTGTGCGTCTTTCATGTCGAAGCACATTCACGTTTTACCGTGTGTCTGTGGCGTTTAATCCACTTGTTTTAGTAAGTGAGGGATGTACTGAACGGGGCTGTATATACCTCACAGGCCGCCCCCTACGATTGAATGCTGTAACACCCTATATTTGATATTTCTAAATACGTATGCACACACACCTCTCACACATATATTTAGTTGGTTAGGCCATTACAGGACGCACTCCGCTGTAAATAGCTCTTGGGCACACACATTTATGCACTCGGTTCGTGTGCACTTAAATCCATTAATCAAAACTTCAGCGCAAATAGTACGTGCAAAGAATTATGTATCGAACAATATATTTGTCTTTGTGCTCATGTTGTAATTACAGCTCGCCAAAACCTGCTCTCCCTCATACACGTTATAACTCGCACTGTCACAAAGCATGTCTCTAGCCACGCCGCCCTATCACCGCACACTCCAAGATATAAATAAAGATAGGCATTATATCCTGAGGCTGCAGCACACTATACATCGCTTGCTTTGGGGAACCTTTTAAAAGCTGCCCATTTGCTAAGGGCAATATCCATTTGAGAATTAAATGCAGAGCTTTGGAGGCCAGCGCAAAGTTTAATCATGTCCAGATTCGCATTTCAGCGTGCAGGGGGCGTCAAACCTCCTGCTCCAGGCCGTGTGTTTATCATTAGCAAAATTGAATATCGCTGAAACCCATTTCATTAAACGCACGACCTGATGTAAACCTTTGTACCGGGGACCTCGGTGAGACTGTGGTTTAAAACCTTCTCCACCTAATGACGAGTACACATGGTTAGATTGTACAGGCTGGAATGGAGCCACACTACACACGTTGCCCGCCATGTTGAATTGCGAGAGCCTATGTGGGCTACTAGGCTTATTTTTTTAACAACCAGTGCGTGGGCTTTCCACAAAAAAACTGACATCGCAGAACACAACCAGATGTCACAGTGAAGGGTATTTTCCATGTAGCAAGCTCACATTAATGCACACAAAACAGACATACTCCAAAGAGACACACGAGCACATAAACACAATCGCACAACAGACACGCAAATACTCTGAGATATACACATACACAACGCACACACAGGGCAGCTTTAGTTTGCTCTAATGTATTAAGTGGTTGGCATTAATTGCTGTCACATAGCGTAGAATAAGCAATGTATATGCCTCTTCTAATCATGACAGACCAAAACGTCGAAACCCAGAAGTAGCTCTTTTGGAAGGGAAGAAATGATGTTGCCTTTTTTCCTCCTTCCTATCAGAGATACACAGCATAGCTGTTGGTGCAAACACAGCAAAAGGAAACCAAGTTGACAACAACAACAACAACAAAATAAACAAGCGTTAAGAGCGGCCGGCCGGGAAACTGAAAGAACGGCCGGCCAGCCATGATTCAATTAGGGGAGGAGAAGCCGCAGAGCGCACGCTGGGTGAAGCCCTTTGATGTGCTGTGCGGCCGTGAATGCGCGTGCTTGTTTGGTCACGCGATTCACGTGAACTTAATGAAAACCGCAGCGCAAGAAGCCCTTGGTTTGACGAGGATTTCAAGCACTTGAATTCTCGCTCCGCTCAATGCGCTTGCGCGCATTGATCGGTCGCGAGACCTAAAAAGCTTCACATCCAAAACTTTTCAAAACTACAGACACCAATATTTCGTCCATATCAGTGTTTTGCCCCTATTCCTCTCGCTGCTTGCCCCCCAACCCTATATATGCCCACAACTTTCCACTAAGTAACCTAGAGTTACACATTAGCCAGTGGGGTATCAGAGTTATGGTTTAAGTGGAGTCCAGAGTGTCCGATCTATAGCTGCATGCTCAGGTCATTAAGGCGCTTTAGGGTTAAATTTGCCTCTTATGCAAGTCTTGCTGCAATTCCTATATAGTGGATTCAAAGACCATAACCTTAAAGGGAGATCATCAGTCCATCAATATCTCCACCCTCCGTCACAATCAAGTGGCCTTCTAAGGCTATGCTTAAGGGCATATCTGATAGAAGTTATTCGCCAAGATCCTTTGTAACATGTTAATCTGTTGGATGGCCAGATGCCCTTCAGGGCCCACTAGTTGCTTTTAACTTGTGCCAAAAGGCAGTGTGTCACAGCAGCAGATGCCTTTAAGAGCAAGATCTTTCCATTCCAGCAGCATACAACGAGAGTCCTGCATAAATTGGAAATTCCAGGACATATCGTATTGTACTGAATAGCCAGCTATAATATTGTGGCATACCATCTTCTGTTCTTTGCCAGATGTTCTTCTGCAGCGTTTCAGGGTGAGAAGTATGGTTGTGAAAGTCTGATAGAAGTCCATTTGGCTTTACTGTGCTATGTTGGTACAAATGACGATTAATCTCCAGAAATATCTCTAGGTTTCAAAGCACCATTGTAAGAATCACTGGCTTCCTACTACGCACAACAGTTTAAGATGCTGCGCCCACAGTGAATCAGGCAATCAAAGATTCTGGTCAAAAAAAGTATTTCTATCAAGCTTTGCTCTGTATTCCTAGCTTTTTGCCTGGAGCTGTACCATCAGGGTAGTAATTACTACAATTCAAAATTACTACTTTTCCACCCTTCCTAAAAATACGGGAATTTATAACTTTCCCCACAATATTCCAGGGCTCAATTAGATTAGTAAATGTGACGCTCCACTCTGCGCCACATTGGCGCAGTTCAGGGCAAGAAACACAAACTAGCGCTTTGCTCCCTCGCCCAGACGTTCCTCTGCATCCCCAGGAACTGTGCCTCCATTGGGCTAATGTTTGAAATAGAGAACCAGCATCATTATTCCATGTCAGACGACCCCTTCTTAGGTCTCGCCCAGCTAGCGTCGTCTATTTTGCTTTGGAAGCGGGGTGGAAGCACCACCCATGCTTTTTATTGATGCGCGTGAAAAATCCTTGCTTTTGATTGAAAGAGAGTCATGTTTGTTCCCTCTCGATCTCCTGCTTGCCGTGGCCGCCTGGACAGGAGATGTGCACGCGCAGGCATTTCTTGCTTCCATCTTCATCTCGCTCCCTTTACGCAACTCAGTTACAGCAGCGCAGAGCTGCTGAACACATTAGACGAGTCCGCCCGGATCTCACCATGGGGCTGAGTGGAGCGGCGACCACCGATGTGACAAGACTGTGCACTGTGCCTCACAGGGATAGGATGGTTTTAAGTTACATGGTTGGCGCCCGGTGTTTCGCTTTGCAGTTTAATCGTTTATAGTTTGTGTATCGGCAGTTGAGCCGCACGTCAATAAATGACTATTTGATCTGTCTCTCTTGAGGCGGTCAGCGGCGAGGAAACACAATTAGACTTGAAACCCACGGTTCACCTTTGGTTGCAGGGCAAAGATTTGAACCGTCGTGTGACCTTTGATGTAAGAAAACAGCCGCACTTGGTCCACTAGGCGTGGATAAATCTCTCACCGGGTACACAAACGCAGAAGGTGTTTAATGCATGTGTACAGAAAACCAGGTTGTCTTTGGCTGCTACAGCCGACAACATATTTGCATTGCACAGAGCATCTGCTGGGTAGTAGAGTGTGGATATTTGCAATTGCATTTATATGGCGCGAATAGGACATTACCCTCTTTCTACACACCGCACGCATCTCTTGCTAGAGGAGGATGTAAACATCACAGTGTTGGAAGCTATGCAGCTCTGCCTGTGGCGTCAAAATTTACTTTTTGGACGAGTGCCCCATAATTCGTGAACTAATAGTGTACAAAGCGTGTGCTGAGCATGATTCTATTGTTTACTATTGTGACTGATTGGAAACAAAAACTTGTGGAGAGGGGTACGACTTAAAACACTGCGCTTCCACTATTGTGAACTTTCGGCAATGTGTGTGCAAATGTTGTATGCATACCAGTGAACGCGGTCTGTGTGATCATGTTAATTGTGCATAAATGATTATGGACAGTGTATGGCTGCATACACCCCAATTGCCAGTATGTGTTTAACTACCAATGGGGGGCACATATGTCGCGAGTGCATGTAAGTGTACACCACTGCTATGTGTGCCTGCTTATATTGTCGCTGCAGCCTTCCACCCTTCTTGTTCTTGTATATGCATGTATGGTTAGGCTGATTGTGTGTACACGCGTTGATCTTTTATGATTTTGTACTTGTGTCAGTGGTGCCTAATTGGTGCTTGCAGGCACGTGTACGCCACTGGCATCTGCATTGTGGCATTTATGTATGCATGTTGTGGGCTGGATGCATGCAAGTGTGGCGGTGTGTTTCTGTGTTGCTGTGTGCACGTGTATAGTCTGCACCAGGGCTTTAAGTGGGCTGGGTCCTGCCTGTTCTCAGTGCAGGCAGTTCTAAAAACAGGTACAGAGACTGGTTCCTTATCGGGCTCCACATTTTTGCCCTCACCCTGAGGATAAAAAAAAAAAATCTTAAACTCTGCAGAAGTACCACTATTCACTGCCTTTGATGTACCTTCAAGGAGACTCGTTCTACTTCTTTCACACTATCCATTTCAGAATAAAAACATTTTCAGATATTACATACAACAAAGCCATAGTTATTGCTTATTTATCTTATGCAACTAACAACCATTGGCAAAGTCAATACTCCTGGCTTGTTACTGCCTGACTCTCCGCCCGCTGACTCACAGCCTCTCCTGTCGAGAGTCTCACTACGATCACTGACAGCATCTTCTTTCTCCTGCTCAGCCGGTCTGGGGCAGTGGGAGAGTAACACATTTTTGTTGGAAGAACCAATAGAGAACTCTGCGGAAAAAAAACTTATTTCAAACACTGCACAGCTCTATAAGTAAATCTGAAACCGGGAACTTCACTACACACCCCATAACACATGTTTAAAAGACATTGTCATTTACAACGCCAATAGCTCTAACTTAAGCCAATGCGAGACCTATTGCATTTCCAAAGCTTGTTGCAATAGAATGCAGCACTACAGATGAGGTAGACCAACTGTTTGCCCAGATCATACCTGGTTCCAATCCTAGCACCATGATGCCCTGTACAACCTTGCATTCCAAGTATTTTACATTTATATTTGCTGTGTGTGAAAAATGCTATTCTGTACCACGCGATGGGTTCAGTGCACATTTCTATAAAATCTTTTCGAAGACACTGGCAGCTATCCTGATAACGTTCAACTCATTTGTTAAACCTAGGAATTGTTACACCTTCAAAAAGAGATGCCATGGCCTGCCCTCAACCAGTTAAGGATCGCAACATTGTGGTCGTTATAGACCAATATCTTTATTAAATATAGAATCAAAGATATTTAAGGGTATACTAGCAGCCATTGTTTCGCTCTACTATCAGTATTGTTAGATCCTGATAAGATGTTTACATATCGAAGGCAACACAATACAACCAGAGAGGTGGTGGTAATGATTGCTCTAGATGCTGAAAAAGCATATGAACAGGTGAGCTTGCTCATACCTTGGAGAAAACTGGCTCTAGCCTCAAATTCCAGAAACAGACATATCAGTGCCTAAATGATTAGGTTATAACGAACAGAGTCATCATCCTAAGCTTTACCCATTCACAGAGAAATCAGACCAATGTCTGCTTTCTCTATTATTCTTTGTCCCCAGCTATGGAATCTTTTATGGAGTGCATAAGACAGAAAATACCTTTTCAGGAGTAGGAATTGAACAGGCATAAACTTAATGTATGCAGATTACCGTCATGGCCGTGTGGACATAATGCACAGAGGCTCAGCACCACGAAAACCCTCAAAGGCACTTTTGATACGGATGGAGCGGACTTTCAGATTTTTCTAAAAAGTTTGTGACAAATGAAACTCCAGTGATTTTTATTTTTCTTACTAATGTGTATTGCATGATTTATGTGATTACTGACTCAACCTAGATTAATATGCACCATCATGAACCTGTGGGTTTGTTTAATCATATATGCTCGTTATGTTTGTCATTTTGTTTTAAATAACACATTTACTTTGTCTTTTGTTTGTCATTTACTAATTGCAGCCGTTTTGGAAATAATAGCATGTGCATTCTTTAAATGTGCTTTTGTCTTCGTATTGTCGTCTCATGTGTATGTGTTTGTTATTTGTTTGTATGCAGAACTAGGTAACATAGCTAATGGGTTAAACTTAGTGGGTTAGGGTGGGTAACAGAATAATTATCATTTCTTTAATTAATTATTGTCTTGTGTTTCTTTGTATACTAGACACCCTCATTGCATTACATGCAAAAGGCTTGAGGCCTACTTCTAAAATGGATAACGGAAAAGCCTGACCAGAGTGAGCTTTGCACAGCTATGCAGGATTGAAAAAAAATTATCTTTCTACATTGATTCTTGGAGAAAGGCTTGCAAACAAAGGCTGTGTGGAAGTAGGACATTTGGTTCAATTTGTTCTTTGGTCAAGGCCGAATTTGTCGTTCGGCAGCGGAAAGTCGGAAAAGCATGAGCGGTCGGAGGAAGTTTTGTTTGGATTAAATGTTACTTTCCTCGGAAGCTGCCGGTGTCATACTCATGAACAATAGTACTTTTGAAAGTGACTCTGGCTATGTGAGAGACGGATGATGACCACATCGTACGACATCTAACAACCAATGAAATTCAGTTCTGCTCAAATATTTGTATTCTTTTAGTTAGTTTTAGATAGGAAAATACTATAAGAATTGCCCCCTTGCTAAGAGCACTGTTTGATCGATCCTGTGCTCTAGAGACGCTGCCCGATTTTCCTTTCACGTAAGACTTTATAACTACTTAATTTTCAGGTCTCTTCTTTAGCTAAGTTAGGGAGATAGGCTATGCAGAAATAAATAAGTAACTGTTTGAGCAATTTTCATGCTGATGTTGGTTCATTGAATTTATATGACCTTCTGTGCCACTAATAATTCATGATTTGAAAATAAAAATGCTAATAAAAGTTTGAGCTTACTTTATGAAATAAAATTTAATAAAATAGATTTGAAATGTCAAGCTGGTCTTGATCGTTTCTTTGCGTTACCATCAGTTAATCCATTGCCTTTACATGACTTAATTAATGTGTTTAAATAATTAGGTCATATCATGATTCAGCAGGTCATTACACAAAAATCAGCTAAGAATGGGCCTGGTTATTAGTTTATAAATAATATCGAGTATCCTGGTGTAGAGATTTATATGTGAGACTAAATTTCCTCAGACCCGCTGGATCAATACCACCAACCTGTCATGACTAAATGTATCCAGTGATAGGAGGGCAGGAGGCAGCATGGATTGGTCTGACCAGCTGTCAGTGATCCACTGGGAGAAATAGTAGCTGCTGGAGCCCTGAAGACGGCGCAACAGCACGGTGGACACAGAGCTGACTCAGGAACGCCAGTTAAGGAGAAGGAGCAGTGAGGAGCGCTGAGGAAGGAGAGTATACGCCAACGACCCAAGTGAGCACTGTAGGAGATATCTATGGCTGCTGGGACTTAAACAATGCGGCAGAGGTGGAGCAGAGTGCAACTTACTGACCTCAACATGGTGCCGACCACGAGGCGCTTATGGTGACTCGATGGCAGGAGAGCACAGCAGTGGCTATCGCTCTGCCCAGCAGTGAGGTGAGCCGCAGACAAACTGCCTCTTTCCCAGCATTCCACATGGGGAGCCTGGCCTGTTGCGACTACATGCAGCCTGCGCTAAGATTCTGAGGGAGTGGGCCCAGTTCGGGCCACTGGACAATGCAGCAGCCAGCCTCTTGATGGTCAGGACTGTTCTTGCTGGGCCAGTCAAAATAGGCGCAGCTGGCCTCTCCCTATGGCCTTCCCCAGGTGTGCCCTCCGAGAGTCCCTTTCATTGTTAGATACCTCAGATGGGATCTCTACTCCAGCCTCCCCGCTACAGGTGATAGCTCTGGAACCTATTGACATAATGACCTGCTGTGACCTCCCCTCATGCAGTCCCCAAAATCCTGGGGCTTTTGGGAGCCTTATGTGCTGTGGGGGGAGTGCGAAGAGGAATTCCGACTGGGATGGTCTCTCTAGCTGGTGGTGTCTGTAGAGACCGGGGTACCTGCGCCAGCAAGACTGGCCGTCAGTGAAGAACCCCTCACAATGACTACGACTAGTCCAGGACCTTCTCTTTCCTTAGAGAAAACACGAGGGAAGCAGTGCCCACCATTGATACTCCGAGAGCCAGGCTGGACAATTTGGGACCACCAACGGGCAATAGACTCAATGGAATCAAGGAAGGCCCAGTCTAACAGGGTCAGTGGTTACGTTACCCAGGCAAGGGGCCCGGCCAGGAAAACGTGGGGGAGAGATGGCATTGACAAAGGATGACCTCCTGGCCTTGCTAAGAGATTTTAAGAAAGAACTAAAGGGAAGAACTACAAATAGACTTTACCTCCTCACTGGACACCCCGAGGAAAAACAACGCCAGCTGTCCTCTCTTCAAGCCAATATAGATTCAGTGGGGGCTACAGCTCTAGACATCAAAGCAAAGTGCCTCTACCTCGATCACCGGGTGGCCCTACAAGAAGCGGACAAAACATTCACTCCCAATTACAGATAGTACTCCGCCAGTGCAAAAACTTGGAAAATCGCTCCAGACAGGATAACATTAGCATAAGAGACCTTAAGGAGGAGGCGGAGGGCCTCGATTAAGAAGCTTTTGCAGTGGACATGTTTTCGAGCCACCTGGGTGACAACCATCCTGAGGCGCGACTAGATAGGGTTCACACAGTGCGGCCACAGAAAAAAGGAAGAGGATAATCATGCTAGAGACATTTCAGCCAAGCTACAGTGTTTCAAGACAAAGGAGAAGATCCTCCTCGAGTCCCGCAAACGAGATTTAATCTCCTTTCAGCAAGCTTCCTGGTCCCAGTTTCAGGATGTGGCCCGCTACCCTGGTGAGAAGAGTGCAACTTAAAACCGGTCAAAGATAATCTCCGAAAGGAACATGTGCAATACAGAGGGACATATCCATTTGGCATAGCCTTTCAATTTAAAAACAAATTCACATCACTTCACCCAGTTGGAGGGAGCGGCGGTGCTGCTGTGTGTAGCCATCTCTGTCCCACAGGAGGAGAAAGGAGCATGGAGAGAACCCTCCCTAGACCAACCCTGTGGCAAGGCAGGTGGGTCCTGGCAACAGCAGCGCAGAGGATGGCGCTAGAGCAATTAAGGAGACGCTAAAATACCCCTAGGAGCCTCGCTGCAGACTATCTGGGTGGGGTCTGGAGGTATGAATCTTGCTGACCTTGATCCAAACAGGGGGCCCTTGTCCTGTCCAGGCATATGATACAGGTTGAATGGCCACCCCAGCCAGGAGGACGGATATGGCAATTCTGCACTGGGGCAGATGCTAGTGGGAGATATTGGACGCACAGGTTTCCCGCTATCCTCCGCTTACTACTTGATTTTGTGCAGTCCCTATGCAGAAATGGACCAAAGTCTCCAGTTATATGTATCAGATACGTTTTTCCAATAGTAAGAAGCTTCGACTCCTAATTTCTATAGTTAATGAGTTAGGTTTTGTTTTTGAATGCGTGTCCTGAGATATTCGATGGTTGCTAAGAGGGTGAGGGAGGGGCGGGGCTATGGGTGGACATGCAGACATACTAGCTTGCTTCTACTCACATATCAAACAAACCCGACCACATAGAGCGGCACCCAGCGATGTGAAACGTATGGCGGTCATTCTAGATACCTGGAATCTTAGCGGCCTTAATTCCCCACACAAATGGTGCATGTTTGGAAGTATATCTTAGACTGAAGGTGTGAGTTTGTGGTTGTGCCGAGAACCCAAATAAAACACACTGAGGAACACAGGCTAAAACAAATCCTATCCTCCTATTTACAGGTCGTCGGCAAGTTCTAAACACAATGGGGGAGGCCCTGCTTTTTTGCTCCTCTCAAATTTCTAATGACAAACGTTAAAACACACAGGTAAGGAAGAATGTTGATGAATAGCCAGGATTTATGCCCGAATGTGAATCAGACATATTTACTCATCATCATCATCATCTTCAACCAGCTAGGGGGTTTTGCAGAAGGAGAGATAATGGTAATGGGAGATTTCATTCTCATTTGGGACCCAAATCTGGACAGTGCTAACCCCCAGAGATTGCACATAGGCACCTTCTCCTAACCCATTAACCAACAACACAACGTGGGCTCTTAGACACATGGCATCCATTCCACCCCACCAAAGAGGACACCTTTTTTTCCACATTAACATAGAACCTACTCCTGGCTCGACCAGGTCTTTGTGAGGCAAAAGGTTACAGGCCATTAGGTCTGCTGATATTCACCTAATAACGAGGTTACTTTGGACTGGCCAGGCCCAGAATCCTCCTTCCGTACTCTTTGAAATGAGACCACCTCCTCCGGGATAAGCTCTGGACAACCGTTAGGGAGTACTTCCAGACAAACAACCCTCAAGACACTAGGATACTACTTGGGACGCTTTCAAAGCCGTGTTAAGGGGGAAATTCACATCACTTAGGACTACTCTCATGAGACAGAATACCAAGGAACGTTTGGCACTGGAGTAAGAACTTCTCCAAATGTAAAGAGCTCACAAGGAATCCCCCACCCTTATCCTTCAGCGGAAAATGACTATGCAGAGGGGCAAAATTGCAGCCATATATTCTAACAGAGCAGAACTCACAATTTTTCTCCTTACACAGACCAGGTAAGAGGGGGAATAAAGTAAGCACCCATCTGGCCAGGCAGTTGAGAGAAACAGGAGAAAGATTATATAGGCTCAATTCAGGAATCAAATGGGGACTTGACCAATATGGAGATGGGGAAGACGGAGAGCTTTCGAACTTTAAGACCTTATACACCAAAGACTCGGTGAAACCCTGAATAAAACTAGAATATCTGACTGACACCAAGCTTCCTAAAATATTGCCAGCCCAACAGGAACTGCTAGATGAGTGCACTCAAGCAGAGGAGGTCCAGAAAGCGAGGGACTCCCTAATACTACACAAACCCCCTGGACCGAGCAGGCTCACGGCCCAGTCCTATAAAACATTTGGTTCCAACCCAACTCCTCACCTGACCACACTCCAACTTCTTTGCAGGGGCGCAAGCTGTTACCCCTTCCATGGGGGAAGCACTCATTAAGGTAATCCCAAAGATGGGGAAAAACCATAATAAATGTCCGTCATACCGGCCAATCGCAGAGTTAAATCTGTACACTAAAATACTAGCTAATTGACTGGAAGACGTCATGCCAGATCTGATCCACCCAAACCAGGCAGATTCCATTGAAGAGCGACAGACTCATAATAATCTTCGGCAAGAGGTCCATTTCATAGAAAAGGCCACCAAGAAAAGGACACCCGCAATGCTATTGGCATCAGAGGTTGAGAAGGCGTTCGACTGGGGGGACTGGTCATTCCTTTTTCTCATGCTGCAGCAATTTGGTTTTGGGGATAAATTCATTACACAGATGTAAGGCAACTATGCTCACTATAGCTCGAGAGTCCTCATTTACTGGGCAGTCGGACTACTACTTGCTGGAACGTGACATCTGACAGGGGTGCCCCATTGTTTTTGCCATAAGCATCGAACCTTTGCCAATCAAAATAAGGATTCCTCGCTTATCCAAGCATTCCCTTCAAGTGGGTGAATCACAAAATGTTATTCTTTGCAGACGACGCACTCTTAACCTTCACCTCCTCTCAAACATTGCTGACGGCCCTGCAGAAAGAACTCCAGGAGTTTGAGCCAGTGGCATGATTTAAGATCAATCTTACTAAACGTTTCCAAATTAATCTGACTATTCTGACAGGGGAAATGGAGGGATTGGTTTCCAATACACCCTTCAGGCTAGTCATAAGGCAATCACATATCTGGGCATCAAAAAAGAAAAAAAAAAATTTAAAAATCGAGTGAAGGATTTATACAAGGCTAACTATCCCCCACTTCTCCACCTACTGCAACAATACCTTAAAAAATGGACCCCATTACACTTAACCTAGTTGGTCATAGGTCAGGGGCAAGAGCTTTGCAGTGGCAACTGACAATTTGGAATTTTGGCACCCTCAAACTAAAATCTGTAAACAACCTGCCTACCTTTCGTAAGGCTCTTAAAACATGGTTGTTTAATAATTAGTACAGCATTTCATATTGTCCTTTACGGTCCGCACTGGTCTGGTTAACTCACTTTTCCTTCCACTAACTGAGTGTCTCAGCTCCTAGACACCCATGGGTAGTAGCACGCTTTAAAAATCGCAATTTAATTTCATATAAAAACTAAAAAGAAATTACAGTTCTGCCACAAAATGTATATTTTTTTAAGGACTTCCTATCGAAGTTGATATGCAGTTTTTAATTTCCCTGTGCTCCACGATCACCACCTTCATATGGCAGAATCACAGAGCCCACCTCCCTTATAAAATCCGGACTATCCCCAAAACAGAAGGCGGTCTGGCACCTTCTGATTTCCCCCACTATGATAAAGTGGAAAAACTCAGTAATCACAGAGTGGTCCTTGAGTGAGTCGGACAAAGATTGGCTCCACATGGACAGGGCGATCATGTGGAGAACAATTTGCAGGTCTCGATAAATCCCCTTGCAATGTCGAGGGAGATTTTATCAGGTCAAGCTATTTTTAGCATTTACTCATTCGTGCTGTCGAGTTAACTTAAACTGGAAGGAACAGGTGTTCTGGTCATTTAGAAAGTGTATGAGCAATAAAGGCATCTTTAAACCTTGCTTGTTTAAATAGTGCATTGTGGTGGTGTTGTCCGTCCTCACAAGCACTGGGGAGTTCCCGATTCTGGGCAGGAAAGCTCGAAGAGCCAGGTATACTGCCCTCAACTCTAACAGGTTGATGTGGAGCAGTTTTTCGGCTGGCGACCACTGACCGTGTATCTGAAGTTCCTGCAGGAACGCACCCCATCCTTCCAATGATGCATCTGTTATCACGTGTGGGGAGATTGGAAGCAGGAATGGAAGGCCCTGGTTCAGGTTTTTTGTTTGAAGCCACCAGTGCAGGGCCTTCACCATGAACGGAGTGATCCTGATCAGATCGAAGGATCCCGTACACTGGATCCACTGAGATGATAACGCCTCCTGTAAGAGACGCATACGGAGGTGGCAGTGTGGTATTAGGAGGATATTGGAGGACATCATTCCTAGCAGTAGCATGAAAGATGGGACCCCCTCAAGGAATAAATTATGACCAAGGAACAGAGGGGAAAGAAAACCGGGCGCAAAACTCAGTACGCTGTCTGCCGCCAATTTTAAAGGAAGATGAGAGTAGACTCCGCGACGTAAGACGTTCGGATGCACGCAGAATAGTGAGCGGCATTACAAACCCTTTTAAATATACTCTCCATGAAATTATCCTCCCGGAAGCAATAAACATTGCAATTGTCAAGACCAAGTCTCGCCATTTTAGGAACCAATCTCAACTTTACTCGGGTCGCATCGTTGAGGGCATTACCAACTATTTAGGAGACAATTTGGTTGACGGGAGAACAGACAACTATTATCAAGCAGACCTGAGTAATCGCGATCATCGCACCCTGTCTTTCACCATGATCTGGTGCCTCTTTACATATATCCTGTTTTAAAATCGGTCATCTTGTATGAAGAGAGTATCAAAGGAATAGGAACTTTCTTGCTTTTCACTGTCCCCTGATATCTTTGAGTTGAATCAAAAAAGAAAAAAAGGTCCTGAGGAAGGTGGTTTATCCACCGAAACGCGCGTCGACCGACCTGGTGCAGGGGTCTCGAATTACCTTCTGAGACCCTAGTATTGGCATTTTTGATCCTGCCAACTAATACTCAGTTTCCCCTTTTTCCTTTTTGTTGGTGCGGGTTGATTGTAGTATGTATGTGTGAGTGTTAGTGATCTGAGTTGGGTGTTTGATATCAGGTGGTGTTCTCTTAAAATTAATTGTGTATATATTTTCAATCAATGGTGTGTTAATAATTGTACTCGTTCATAAAAGCAAAAAATACTCACTTTAAAAATGTATTTATGATGAACTGTCTTTTTTATAAAAGAAAAATGAGAAATGATACTAAATGAAAATAAAAATAATGATAAAGTAAATATTGTCATATTATTCTGTCACCTTATTCAAATAATTATATGTAAATCGACAATTGAAGCCCATGACCATTGAAGGAACAACTTCTCTAGAACATCATTCCTAGCAGTGACTTGAAGAGTCGCACCTTGGTCTTTTTTACCTGAATGTGGGCTGCCAGCGACCTCAGTTTGACCTGACGCTCCTGTGATGGAAAGGCCTTCTCCTGATGTGTGTCTAGAATTGCTCCCAGGAAAGTGAGGCGTTGAGAGGGCTGCAGTACTGACTTTTCCTGGTTGAGTAAGTCCTAGACTCTCGAAGAGCTGAAGACAGGCGTTGGAAGATCTGTTCACGCCTTCTAGAGTGGGAGACTTGATGAGCCAGTCGTCCAAGTAGGGGAATACCTGGTGATGGTGCTGGTGCTGGCGAAGGTAAGCTGCCACTGGAGATAGGCATTTTGTAAGAATGCGTGGCGCCGACTTCAGGCCGAATGGCAACACTCTGAACTGGTAATGTCTGCCCACCACAGTGAACCTTAGGAATTGGCAGTGACTTTTGTGGAGGAGTATGTGAAAATAGGCATCCTGGAGGTCTAAGGACACCATGAAATCCTTGGAATTGAGTAGCTGTAACACCTCCTGAATGGATACCATACGGAACAATTGTTTTTTGAGGTATCTGTTGAGGTTCCTTAGATCCAGTATAGGTCTCCATTTCTTCTCCTTTTTTCATATCACGAAGAACCGTGAATAGAATCCTTTCCCCCTCTGACCTCTGGGAACTCTTTCTACGGCTCTTTTCTGAAGCATTAGTGAGAGCTCCGCTTGAAGGAGATGAAGATTCTTGTGTTGCATGGGACATGGGGGGGTTCGAAGGAGGAGTGTCCACGAATTCCAGAGTGTGTCCGAACCGAACCAGCTGGAGAATCCAACGATCCGTCGTTATTCTTTGCCAATTGTGGAGGAAGTTGAAAATTTTCCCTCCAACTACGTAACGTGGAGAAGAAGTGGAGGCCTGTTGGAGAAAGAAGCCATTGCCTTCAGGTGGAATCTTTCTTTCCTCCTCTTCCTTGAAAGGAAGACTTATTGTACGAAGACTGGCCTTGTTGCTGCCTCTGTTGGTATTGAGGCTTGTATTGCTGGGACGAGCCGTAGGAGGATTTGTATCCGTGATAGCCACCTCTTGTCTGCTGGCCTCTTCCTCTGGAGCCCCGAAAGGAAGTATTTTTGTACTGGAGGGTACCCAGGGCTTTTGCGTTCTCGGTATCCTCCTTGATACCCTGCAGCATCTCATCAATATGCTTCCCAAAGAGAAGCTCTCAGTCAAACGGCATGTCCAGTACCTTGGCTTGGACTTTGGCCGGAAAGATGTAGCTTTCAGCCAGCCTTGGCGCCTAAGGACCGCTGCCCCCGCCAGCTGCCGAAATCCTGTAGAGGAGATATCCATCACCACGTCCATAATCTCAGAGGCGGACCGCTCTCCCTCGAGGAGGATCTTCTTTACCTCTTCTTTCTGCTCCTCTGGCAGTGTGCCTAGGTATGGGGCAACATCTGCCCACATCTGGCGATTGTAATGTCCCAAGAGCGCAAGCGAGTTAGCCACCCTGACATTAATGACCAACATCGACGATAACCTCTTTCCGATGTTATCCAGTTTACGGCCTTCCTTATCCGGAGGCGCAGTCAGTGCAGCAGCTGGGTGTTGGATTTCCGCTGCGCGGCCTGTGTAATCAGGGAGTCCGGTTTAGTATGGCCTGTAAGGCATGCCGGAGCCGTGTCCGGGGCCTCATACTTCTTATCAAGCCTGGTTAGCACTGGAAGTAGAGATGAGGGATTTTGCATTATCTTTACCTCCTGGTCCCAGATGTGTTCAATAATAGGGATGGACCGAACCGTCTTCTTGAATGGCTCCTTAAAGTCATATAGGAAGCAGTCCTATATGACTGCTTCCTACACACGAGTTGAGAAACATTCCTGCCCCCACAATGAGGCAAGTCACCGGTCATATGTATCCTATATGTGGCTAGATTTATATTATAAACGTTTAGTTCATTAAAATCAAACAAGAGTTTTCTGTACAGCAGACATGCTCTACTTGCGTATTTGAAAGTGCTCTCATATGTGAAAGAGAAGAAAATGGCATCTCTGAATTGCAATACTTGCCCAGGATCACATCATTTTAAACTAATTTATGGGTCAAGCGCATTATAATTAGGTGGAGTACGTTATTCGTCACCAGACCTGCAGGTCTAGTAACATTTTTGGGATTTTTCAAGGCCTGAATTTGAGGCACCTAAGGAGACCTAAAGCTAAATCACAAACCTAACTCCTATCTAAGAATGCCAACTAGTAACACGCTGAAGACCAGCTTGGCCGGATGACCTTTCCTTTCCCATACACCCCTAGTCACTTTAACAAAAGCTGGCTCGCCTGCACTAGTCCAAGGCCCCTTTGATCTGTGGCAGGAGGGTGTCCTCTCCAACTTGTTTCACGGCTGGGACATACTTGCATTCGACAACTGTTACTGTGACTTCAATCTACCTACTACAGAGCTGTACCGCTACACTCAACTCAAACACTGGGTAACACAACCTGAGATCAGACAGACAGCCACAAGAGACTTGCTCCCAATAGAGAAATGTGTGTGCAAACAAGGGGGCTCCAGAGGCAGTATTTAGTTCCTGTATTCTCTCATGACCTCTTTGGCCGATGTTTCTTCTGAGACACAAAGGTCTCTGGGACCACATCTTGGGGAAGTCTAATACTGTAGATCAATGGCTGAAATTATGGAGGGACATCTTTAGGTTTAACCGAATGCTAGGCTCAAGAGAAGCACAATATAAAATACTTTACGACTTGTATCTGCACCCTGCTTAGCTTCACAAAATATATTCAGAAACATCGGATAGATGTTGGAGGGATTGTAGTCTTCCGGGCGATTTCTGCTACATATGTGGAATTGCACCACGATTCGACCTTTTGGAATGAGGTACTAGCTCAAATGAAAGAAATCCTGGGTTACCCCTTACCCCAAACGCCTAACTTTACTCTGCTGAGGCTGCGCGCCCCTTACCTTAAACACCAAATAGTTTGGCATAGATCCATTATTTGGCTCTGTTTAGGGGCAGCCAAGATGGCCCTGGAAGCAGCTTGGAAAAAGCCAACGGCCCCCTCCATGCCCCAGTGGTATGCTAGTCTCTGGCAGAACCTTACTATGGAACGCTTGACAGACAATCACGGACTCCCGAAAAGGCTTGGACTACATATGGGTATAGCCTCTGGTGGGATATTTATCTGTGGGTCTCCCCCGGTTCTTCTGCCACACACACACACAGGAACTCTACCGGTTCCAGACTCCCTCTTGCGCCTCTTATTCAGTTTTGTGGTGAGTCGCGGAACCAGCTCTTAACCACCAAATTTTAGGTGACACCTCTATTGCACTGTAAATGCAAGTTTTTTTTGTTTCTTAAGATCTGTCCCGGTTACAGGAAGTTGAGGCGGAGAGGAGGTTAGAATGGGATCCATTTGTAATGAGTCACAAGACATCGTTGTTTGAAGAAAAATGAATGTGCCTATTGATGTATGTATGGTCTAGGCTCCTGAAACAGTCGAGTCTGCCAACCCTGCTAGCGGAAGGTTTTTCATTGGGAGACACGTGGAGGAGAGTTATCTGACCCTTTGTTGGAAAATCACCACTTCACTGGACAAATTAGCTCCACTTTGGAAAATTAGAGACAGGGCTAAACCGGCTATGCCTTGGTTCTCCAAGGAGCTCTTTCAGCTGAAACTCCAGTGTAGACGCGCTGAGCGCCACTGGAGGAGACAATATCTTGAGTCGGATAAGGTGCTTTTTAAACAGGCGTTACTGGTGTACAAAACTGAGATTAAGCGCGCTAAAGCTAGTTTCCTTGAGGAAACATTACTTTCTGCGGCAAACAAATCTCAGGCACTGTTTAAGATTGTGAGGGATCTATCTCGTCCCGCATGTGCCTCTAAGGACATTGCGGCCTCCCAACTGCTTTGTGATTCTTTGGCCAAGGCTTTTGAGGATAAGATCTACCTCATTCTGAGTAAGCTTGGGACCCCGGTCACCCAAGCTCTTCAGGCTACACCTTATCGGGGGGGGGGGGGGGGGAGGCTCAGATTAACAGCTTCCTTATTCTCTCTTTTGAGGATTTCTGCTCTGTGGCGGGTGTGATCTCGTCAGGTTCTCCTCTAGACCCATTGCCACAAAAATATTGGAAACTGTTCCATGAGGAGCTCTACCCCCCTCTTCATGCTATCTGCTGTCAGTCCTTTAGAACAGCTCAGGTTCCGGATTGTTGAAAGTTGGCTGTGGTATCGCCACTTCTGAAAAAGGACACACTGGACCCTACTTGCCCAACGAATTACAGGCCTAGCTCTCTGCTCCCTTTCCCAATTAAGATTCTGGAGAAACTGGTGACAAAACATCTATCCAGTTTTTTGGAGACCAACATCTGCCTGGATACGGCCCAGTTTGGCTTCAGGCCAACTCATGGCACTGAGTCTGCATTGGTGACCACCTTGGATGACCTTCGTTCACGTGTCGACCATGGTCGAGCAGCCTTCCTAGTGCTGCTCGACATGTCGGCCGCGTTCGACACGGTCAACCATGCCACTCTGATCGGGAGACTAGAGGAAATTGGGGTCTCTGGCCTGGCCCTTAACTGGCTGGTCTCGTACCTTGATAAGACACCAGGTGGTTGCCTTGCCGCCCTACCGCTCGGACACCAGGAGGGTGGGGCAAGGCGTGCCTCAAGGGTCGGCCATTAGCCCCATTCTATTCAATTTCTACCTCCGTCCCCTGATCAGCTTAATCAAGTCCTATGGCATTGCGTTCATCAATTATGCGGATGATACGCAACTTATCTTCTCGTTTGAGGGTAAGGATTCTGTGTCACAGGAGACCTTCCACCGCTGCATGTCAGCCACTGCTGAATGGCTGTGCCTCAACTCACTGCAATTCAACAGTTCAAAGACAGAGGTACTGCACTGCTCCTCCGATCGCGTCCCTCGGCCTTTGCCACCAGACTTTTGGCCTTCCTCCTTCCAGAGCACGGGGGCAGTGGCAGTGTCCACTCGGAACTTGGGGGTGCTGTTCGAACCTAATCTCCAGCTTGACGCATTTGTCCATAAAACCGTGGCAACGTGCATGCTGCTGCTTCGAACTTTGCGGAAGATCCTCTCCTCTCTCCCGGGACATGCCCGCCCAGAGGTAGTGCGTAGTATCATCTTAAGCAGGCTCGATTACTGCAACGCTCTACTTCTGGGCACCCCTGCCACTCCAGTGGGCAAGTTGCAGCGGGTGCAGAATATGGCTGCCAAGCTCCAGACGGCGTCTTGATTCATCCTCTCTGGCGCTCACGGATCTCCACTGGCTGCCAATCGCCCGGCGCATTGACTTTAAGGCATTATGTCTTGTTTTCAGGGCTCTTCATGGCCAGGGGCCTTCATCGCTGCAGACTATGTTCTCCTGGTACATTCCCACCAGATCCCTCCGCTCCTCTTCCACCTGTCTGGTGGTTATTCCTAAAATCTTGAGGAAGAGGATGGGGGGTCGTTGCTTTAGGTTCACCGCAGCTAAACTATGGAATGCCCTACCCTTGGCACAAAGAAGTAAGGAGGACCTTTCCTCCTTCAAAAAAGGACTAAAAACACACCTTTTTCCCAGGTCCCCGTAAAGTCTTAAAGTAGCACAAAAGTTGTGTATGGTTTGATCAAGTCAAGCACCAGGATACCCTTGGGGTGACAGTTTAGCGCTATACAAGTATGCCATACAATACAATACAACCACTATGTTGTACACTGATCGGTATTATGGCACTGCTCTTTCAAGGTTTATTTTTTTTAGATGTCATGTTGAACTGCTTACTGTATATGCCCAAGAAATTAAGCTTGAGGGGAAAAAAAAACTTCAGATAATTGGTAAGTGTGTTAGAGGAGGGACAAGGTTGTGAAAAAGTTGTAAGTAATGAAAAGAATTGTGAACAAGGCACCAAACGTGGTGACATGGACCTACTCAGTGTGTCAAGATACTATCACGCCCTTTCCAAACTTCTGGAGGACGCAAATACTTATTTCCTGCCGTGAGGGGAGCGGCTCGGTGCCCACGACTCCTGTGTGTGTCCATACCGCCGTGAGGGGAACTGCTTTCTCCGGCTTACAACACCGCCGCGAGGGCAGGGACTACAATCTCCAGGTGCCCCGGCGGCCACGGCGCACGAGTGACGCCATCGGAGCACCCGGAGGCGCTTGAAAACCAAGGAACGCCTCCCGCATCGCGGGGCGACCTGGCGAAGCCCGGTCAAAGGGCGGGCTGTCTGGGGCTGGACGAGGCAGGGCCACATCTCTTGGCTTCACTATATCGACTTTTTCTGGATTTGAACTTTGATATCAAGGTACATTTAATTTGTGTTCATTTTTTCGTGCATTATGGGTATGAATACTCCTATGACTACGCGATCCACCTCCAGGTTGAAACAAGCATTGGAAATGCAATCGGTCTCGCATTAGAAAAGTTGGAGCTATTGGTCTTATAAATAACAAATATGTTATTTATGTGTTGGTTTTTAAAATAGCTAAATTGATAGCTTTGTCATTTACAATGCCAATAGTTATAACTTTCGCGAATGTGACACCTATAGCATTTGTAATGCAACATGTTTTGTATTTACGTGACTTAGATGGCAGCTCTGGTCGTTCGGCCACATCTGCGGTTTACCTGCAGCACAGAGTACTACTACATTAAGTGGTGTGACAAGCAGAAGTAAAAGAACTCCAGTTTTCTTTTAATTGGAGACAGCTTGAACAGGAAAGAAAGACCACATATCAAATTGACTGTTTATGCACGCCTTCAAAAATCTACGTTTGGGAATAGCCAGAATCAAAAATAATTTTGAGTGAAAAGTGAACACTTACGTTCCAACATGGAAGATTTACTGCTTTAATGAGGCACCGCAATGCTCGGTGCTAGCCCCTCGTCGTCCGTAGAAGGAATTATGGCGGACATCTTGAAGATATGTTTTGTTTGTAACTACTCAAAATACAACCAATGACAGGAATATAATGTGTGGTGACTGTTCAGAGTTTGTTTATGAAACATGGCAATTATGACCCAGAGTTCTTTAATTTGGCAAATGTTTTGAAAATGTATATTATAATCAAAACGGACTCACTCTTGTACTTTGCGATTTGTACCATAGCAATAACGATGCGCCTTTCACTAAGGGGCGGGTGGATTTAGCGCCTCCTAAGTGTCCTCTCTCTATGTCAATTAAAAGATGCAGCCGCTTCTGTTGCCTGTCAGGAGCAGTAGAGAATCACTGTCCGCTTCAGCTAAGTCGGTGGATTTCGATAAGCGCAGTGGTGTGGTTCCGTGCTACACCCCATGGGGGTTTTGGTACCAGACCATGGAGGAGGTGTTCATCGAGGTGACAGTGCCCAGCGGCACGACTGCCAAGGAAATCCAGTGCCAAATAGAGAGTAAGCGACTGACTGAGAGGGAAGGACATACTTAAGGTGCACAGATGACATTAATTCCCGATAGTGGACCTTTAAGTTTAGATTAGCGATCTTGTAATTACCTCTGTGAAAATAAAAAGGTGAGCATGTCCAGCAGGCGAAATGCTTCTTATTGCACAAAAGCACTGGATAAAAACACAAATAATCCATAAAGGTGCCATCAGAACTGCAACGAATGGGGCTGTAAAGCAGAATGTATCGTGCTGTGAGCGGCTTCACACACCAGCGAGCTGCTAGCATAGCGCCTGGAGGCGATTCAGTTCACAGTGCACTTTATGAGCTCATGCAGCGCGGCCATTGTGCTTAAAGCCACTGCCCCGTGGCCTCTGGATGACTTTCCTCTGCCCCAAGGAGATGCAATGGGGCAATCAAAGGCTATAAAAAGGCTGGAAGTAAAAGCTTAACTAGAAAGACAAATGGATTTCAGACGCCAGCTCGGAACTCAACTCAAACAAGCCTCCAAGAGGGTTTTGCTGTAACTGAAAGTACTCTATTTTCTCCACCCAACGTTAAATATTGAGCAGAATACAGCTGTTATTTGCTCTCAGACCACGCCTTGACAGAGAAAAATCAGACAGTGGATTCTGCGCTTTATTTTGCATTTCCACGAATTTGACAATTTTTTTCCTACGAACGTGTGTGAATCACAAATTAAATCTGGAATTCGCTCACACCGTTACACGTAAGTGAAAGAGAAATGGTACAGTACGATAAGTGTATTCAGGAAAGATATAAACTATTATAGAAAAACATTAACAATTGAGGTTTAACCCCCACCTAGTAAGGATTACACAATACTCTGTTGCTGAATGTCAGGCGGATGCCCACGCCACCCCACATTGCACCAAAGCATATATACCGCAACTTCATAAGCAGTTAGGAACCTAGGATCTCGAAAGAAGAAAAATGTGCTTTTTATTAAATGCTCTTTTCTTAACCCATGAATATATTATGGATGCAGGTTTAGGCATCAACAGCAAGATACAGACAAGGAAGAAGAAAAAGAAACAAGTCGGGCGGCACAATAGGGGCAGAGAGGCTGACTAGCTGGCGGCACAAGTTAAATAAGGAGACACGGCCGGCCGGCCGTGAAACTGAAAGCACGGCCGGCCGTGAAAGCCTTTGAGGGGGTGGAGCGGCACCAAGCTGGGCAACAGATGGCTGGTGATTTGATGCTGTGCACGTGCATTTTAGGTCAATGCGCTTGCGCATTGACCTAAAAGCGCACGGGCACAGCATCAAATCGCCAGTCTAGGTAAGGTCTGTTTAAACCCCTTTAGTCTCGCTCAGACCTAAAAAGGTACTACCACCCCTTTTCCAACCATGACTGCAATAGACCGGATGTTACAAAAGACTATAGGGGTGGTTGTAACTGCTATTGAGAGAACTGAGAGACGGCTCTCGCTGCCCCCTAAAATGTGCTTACCTTCAATGGCCACTAATACCTCTGCAACACTGGCAAACATCTCAGACTCTATGCTCATGGATTCCTTTGCAGAGTTTCCTAGGCCCGCTGATACTAATGGTACACCATATACATCATGTATACCTTATGTATCCCCTACCTCGGCTACCAGGTTATCTTTACCGCCCACATTACAACCGCCCCTTTCATCGGTTGAGCACTCCACTTTAGATAACAATGTTATTAATTTAAAGTGCTCGGGTGCTTCTTTGTTGACGAATATAACTGTTGGATTACAAAATGAGAGCCCCCTACAAAGGAAAAGGGGCCAGAAAAATATTCAAAAGGAAACCGATATAACTAAAAAACCACATAGGAGTAAGGGTAAAGGCAGTCGCAATCCGCAAAAATCAGTCCCTACTGTTAAAGGACACCCTGTGGAAGTACGTGAGGGCCACTTAACCACTTCTGACACTCATAATAGTGTAGAGACTGCTACAGATGATCTGGAATCATTACCACCTAACCCTGTAGGTTTTATGATTCATCTAGAGCAGATGCTGAGATCACTAATCTTACCACTGCTAGAAAGAACAAAAGTTATGACCAATAAAATAGAGAACCTAGAAAAATTGGCACTGGGCAACTCGGCTATATTGAAACAAATCAACACGAAGGATTTACAGAGGGACATAACAGGCCCTGTTAAAATTCCTACCACAGTTAGCAGCATTCCTAAACCTCTCCAAAAAACATCTATTTTAGCGATAGAGGGCGGAAACAGATCAAAACAGCAACCTTCAGCCCCAGATACTAGAGCCCAGTTAACTAATAATATTGCCAATAAAACAGTGGAGAGAGAGGTCTTAATGTCTAAAACAGGGTTAAACCCTGTCAGAGACACAGTTAAAAATAGTATTGATACCCAGAAGGTCAGACATCCACGCATAGACTTACCACCGGAGTCAATGCCTTACACTGTGGTACCGACGGGCGTCCTGGTGCTACAGAATGACAGAGAGGAACCCCATGTAACTCTAAAAAATAAGGTGGTTCACTGGTTAAACACATAGACCCCTCCCAGGGTATGTACAAGCAGAAATCCTAAATGTCCGTAGAGTGGGCTGGATTGGACATACACACAAAGATTTACCGGGGGACTGCATAATTTTATTTATTTATTTGTTTACATTTGTAATGCGCACAGCTACCCAACAAAGGGTTTCCCGGCGCGGCAGATCCCAATAGCAATGCGGTTACAGAAAACTAGATGTTAAAGAGCCATGTTTTTAAGGCTTTTCTGAATTTGATGTAATTCGACTCAGACCGCAATGTAAATTTGTAAAATTGTAAATTTTAGAGATAGACGCACTGTTAGACACATTTGAAGCTGGAATCCATTTGGAGGGAATGTAGGGATTCAAACCCGGGATCTGTCCTACTTCTCTCCATTAACTAGCTGAAAGATCTCTAGATCAAACCCCTACCGGCTAGAAGAGGACTGGGATAGACAGGGGGGCAAGTTTAATGTCCCAACATTCAATCATTTCGCTGCTTTGCAAGGGATGGAGGACAATGACTGACTCCCTGAAGTTACTACTACCCTAAATCCTGGAACACCCAAGACCTCAATTGGTACAGGCCCTGTCTCTGCTCTGATACATCCAAAGGTGTTAGAGAGTAAGGACAAAGAAGGTTTTACAGACCCCAAGATAAAGGGACAGCCCCCAAGTGTGTATAGCATATTTAGCATTCCAGATCAAGAACTATCTGGAGAGAATATTCTGGACTCCGAGGGCACCCTGGGTAAGCTGGCTAGTCTAAAGAAAAAGGATATGTTGGCACTGGTGAGCTGGAACATAGCTGGTCTAAAGTCAAAGCTGGGAAATGAAATCTGGATTAATTTTGTGAATGTCCAAGATGTTATATGTTTACAAGAAACCTGGTCTATAGAACCAGACCATGTTAACGGTTTTAGGACCTATTTCTCCCCAGCCATTAGTTCCCACCATGGAAGGGCAAAAGGGGGGATTATGCACATACGTATCAAACATGTTGTCATATACTAAAATTGATTTTTTTTCCAGCGACAGGCATCATCATATTCTCCATAATACCATTGACCCGAGTTCTCTCTGGTTATAGTGAATTTTTACAATAATATCCAGAATGATTAAATGGATAAACTTTTAAACCATTAGGAAGGAACATAAAAGCCATGGTAACACCTAGATCTAGAGATGTCTGCGTAATTTGGGCAGGAGACTTTAACTGCTCCCTATGTGCAAGAGCTGAAAGGAGGCACATGTAGCGTTGTGCTCGACAAAGATACCACCTTGCCCCACTTTGAACATACAAAGTGTGGAGATCACCTAAATGAGATTATGTTCAGATTCGACATGGGATTTGCAAACAGCTTGGTTAGCTCAGAATGTCCATTCGTCCCCACTTTTTGCGGGAGAGGTGCTACAACTACGATTGATTATATAATCATGACTGAGGCATGGGGGAATGATTCAGTCATTTAGTACTCTTGATAACTCACTGAGCGACCATTACCCCCTTAGAATAGTACTGCAAAGCACACATAGTACTCTACGTCAGTTAGGAACCCCCAATATACATGAGGACAATATCACTATGAATAGGAAAAAATGGCTATTCCCTAAAATGGTCAAAAATAGTCCCGGAGGATTTCCTTCAAAACATTTGTGAGGAGTACCTTGCCCCAGTTTGTGACATGCACCGACGCAAATATTGACGATGGGGTTGCTGTAAATAATTTTCTACTAATTGTCAAACAAATCAAAAAACTTCTTTGGGTTCATACAAAAGGTTCTAAAAAGCCCGAGTAAGTAGGTTTGATTCAGCATGCACTAAAGCATATTCAAACTTAAAACATGCATTACATGCGCCAGTTAAAGATAGTACGTTAATTAAGGAATGTAGATACACCTATAAACAGGCGCAAAGAAAGAGGAAAGACACTATAAAAACAGGCAACTTGGGATGCTCTGTGCAAGGCCTCATCAAGCCGAGACTAAGCCGCATTCTGGAAGGTTGTAAACTCTCCCTTTTCGAATTATATCAGTACTGCCACAATAGAGGTAGCAATATCTGCACCGGAGTGGGTGAAACATTTCGAAGAATTATATTCTCTCGAAAGCCCGTTAGGTGAGAGTTCACCCCTCAAATTCCTTAATATAGAGGAGTCCTACTTAAAGAATACCCAGACATATGACTTCTCTGTAGAAGAAGTCAGCGCTAGCATTAAGGCAAGTTTGGGGGGCAAAGCACCAGGACCTGACGGGGTACCGGTAGACCTATATAAAAAGGATATCGACTTCTGGGCCCCGATCCTGGCAAGAGTTTTTTATTTCACTTTCCAGGATGGTACTCTTTCATCATGGCGAGAATCAACAATTGTTCCTATATTTAAAAAAGGGGACAGACTTAGCTGTCAATGTTACCGTCCCATTTCACTTCTGGATAGCACTATTAAAGTTTTTGGAAGGGTTATTTTAAATAGGCTTTAAATATGGGCGGACGAAAACAAGATAATCAGTGATTTACAATACGGGTTTCGGAAAGGCCTTAGTACAATTGACCAGTGTTTGAACCTACACATTTTAATAGAGAAATACACAAAGGCCAAAGAGGGTCGATTATTTTAACTTTTATAGATTTAACCTCTGCATTTGACTGCGTGTCAAATAGCAAAATTTGGTTGGTTTTGAGCAATATGGGGGTTGACATATCAATTATAAATTTCTTAAGGGAATTGTATCAGGGCGCATCTGCAAGAGTCAGATTTGGGCAATATGGAGAATGCACTGATTCTTTTGGTATAGCTAGGGGCGTACGTCAAGGCTGTGTGCTGGCCCCACTCCTCTTCACTCTCTATATTATCGAAGTGGAGAATATTCTCTTGAAGGAATGTAAAGACCAGTGCCTGCATTGTTGTACGCAGATGATGCTGTCCTGATGTCCCGAACCCCACTGGCCATGCAAGCCCTAGTCACCTCCTTTGCAAATTTTATGATTGGATTAAACTTAAAGATAAATTGTACTAAAACTTTTACAATGACCTGCGGAAGTGGCACAAATAAAAAGTCGATTTTACCCCAACCTTTTCCTATTTAGGAGTTTTTTCAGCCATAAAATGGGCAGGAAGCCTATAGAGGCAATGTTAACTGTATATAAGGCTACCTGCTTAGCAATAGTGACTTATGGCGAGGGCCTGTGGGGGCACACCAATGTGACCTGTCTACAGGTGGTAGAAAAATAATTTTATGAAATACCTTCTGGCTGTCCCGAGATGTGTTTATACGTACGCTTGACATACAGAACTTGGGGAACCATATCTAGTAGATATTATAAGAATTGCCCAGATATTGTTATGGCACAGAGTTTGGACAACTGACTAATGCGGTCTAAACCGTCTGATTCTGAATAACGTGTTAGGCTTAGAAAAGAAGGGCAAAATTTGTTGGTTGTCGTACGTGAAGAAATTTCTTGAGGATCTGGGAACTGCACACTATTTTAATGACCCAACCTCTAAGTAATATCTAGGAAAGTTTTGAAAGGAAAATGTATGGCATTTTTACATGGATCGCAGAGTGCAAACAGAAATAAAAAAAAGAAATCTGTAGATGCACAAATTGTAATTTCAAATAAAATGCAGCCATATGTAGAGCTTCAAATGACCGATTACGAGAGGTTTCTATTAACCCGTTTTAGGTTTAACCTATTGTTTCGGTTATTTAGTTTCCCGGATATGAAGGACTGGTCAAAAACACCTGATTAAGTGTCCGTGCGATGACTTGTCAGAGCAATCCGACATGCACATTTTATTCTTCTGTAAATTTTACACTAAACCCAGACGAAGATTGGTTATTACCCTACTGAATATTATGGACGTAAATCGCTGTCGCCCTGCCTTTTTAGCTGTACAAAAACTGGACAATATTTTAACTGTCGTATTTCCTCGTTTTTAAAAAAATCTTTTAAATTTAGAAAAACAATGGTACTCTGATGGGCATGCAAAAAGATCCAACATTTTGAATACAACAACACAGGCAAATATACTATCAAGTCATTTATCACATGTGATACTACTTTTGTAGTTTATGTCATAGTATGCACATGTAATAAGATTTATGTAGGGAGTACTGTGAAAAGACTGAAAGACAGAATGATTGAACATTTTCGTGCATTAAAAGATGGGGATACTAGATATCCAATTGCTGCCATATTGTACAGAATTGTCATGAAAGATAAACATAAATTTATGTATCATGGGATTGAACATGTTACAATGGACATGCGTGGTGGCAATAGAGTACTCAAATTGAGACGTATTGAAGCTAGATGGATAATGAAACAGAGCGGTTGAAGATGGTCTTAATTTGGATTCTGAGTTACAGTATTTTAGGCGAATGAACTGATTACTAGGTAGAATGTAACTTGTGTTAGATCATTACACAGGCCTTGTTACATATGCAAGGGCAATGTTATAGAAATATTACGCGAACTCATGTTTTATTCTTGTTTTGACCATTGGATGTAAATTAGCTATTGTATTGAATATGAAGTATGGTATCTGTTAATATTCATAATGTATATAGATGGTTATGTCACTTTTATGTTGAGCCACATAAGGCTCTTGCTTGTTCTAATGGATGCAGCTCACTTATGGAGTTGAATATATATTATGGTGTCTTTCAATATTTCTAATGTATATAGATAAAATTGCAAATGTCATGTGAAGTTATAGAGTCAATATTGACACAACTGATTAGTTATTTACTTTAACTATGACTCTTTTTACTTTTCCTACTTTTCCTCAGATAATTCCTCTTATTGGTGTATTTTTTAATAATCTTATCTTTCATATAGTAGGAGAATAAAGGTGCAAGGGTGCAGGAATCGGAATAAGGGTATACAAATCTATGTGCCTACTTAGAATAACTTCCGTGGCCATGGTGCTTGGTGCGAGACAGTTAGTTTCGTAATCACCGGTTCGAATGGGCTATTGGTAATATTTATGCCGGCTCAGTTTTTTATTTGTGCTTTTTTCTGATAAAATCATATATTACAAAGGTAATTAATGTACACTATTACAATTTAGAGAATTATACAAAGATTGATTCGCGATAATTACGACTATAACCTATTTTGATGAAGAAACTCGCCGTGTGTTTAAGCAATAGAGGGGACAAATTTCATCTCCTAATACAACGTCGAACTTAAGATAGCAGTTGTACGAGGGTTATTTATAATCAAGATTACTTATTAAATAAATTCTGTGTAAACCACAGCCGTCTGGAGAACAATAAGAACCTAAAGTGGCGATTTGGTTGACATAAAATACATAGATAACTGGTTAAATTACAAAACTAGTTTATCTAAGAACCGCATATCCACTTTGATAATTTATTTCGGCATATATACATGAGCAATTGATATAAATATTCACCAACTGAAAGATATTACTCCATTACAATATGGCGCTCACAGTTTTAGTCCGTGAGTAACCATTTAAATATGGCGCCAGTGGACAACGTGAAAGCCGGGAATTACACGAGGAAGCTTAACAGTGAGAAGACAGGTGAGCGCTCACACCGATGTGACTGGGGCGGTCTTATATGTTATACCGTTCCCAAATGGCATTTTCGCCTGTCTTCTTTTTTGGTACACGTACTCGTGTATCCTGTCAATGGGACTTAATACCCACGCTGTTGATCTGTTCAACGTTATATTCAGTGAGGAACAAACGTGCAAGAAGTGAGGTGAGGAGATATATGAATAATAATCGTTTTTAGCTGTCTATAGACAGTAATACATCTGATTACTAAGAAGATGTATTGCACAGTGTGATTGGTGTAATGCATCATGGCTTTATAATTACCATGTATCTTTATAAAATGTGAGACTGATTAAGACAGTATACCTCTATTTCAGGTAACTTCTTACTTGTCTCAAAAATTGGAATACCTTGACCTATTGACTATGGCAAGACTAGATTTTGTCTGAGGTAATACTCCAACTTTATGAGTTGTTTTATATGGTACGTTTGGGATCATTCTATCTTTGTAAATACTTCTTTACCAATTAGGGTACATACTTATTTCTCACTTGGGTGACTTATTGATTCATATTGGTAGTTTGGCAGCTTTTCTATCTGACTTTAATAAGCAACACATACCCTTTCGGTGATTTCGGTAATGGGTAATGTAACAACCAGTGTTTGGACTGGTGGATGTACATAATATTGTAAATTTGTTTGGGTTTCAGCCCTGATGAAGTCTGTTGATGCAAAGATTAGCATCAGACGAAACACGTGTTAGCTGTGGCTGAATGGCAATTAAGACTGAAGAAAAATACCATTAAAGATATTGGAATACAGGATTTGTGGATTACTTCCTAGAACGGATATTTTTGTTGCAAGAAAGACATTACTCCTGCACTTGAGTAGAACTGTTCTTTATACTGTATTGGCGGATTGATGCTGTGTTAGATACAATTGTGGAGCTCAGAGAGATACAGTCTTTGAACTCTGATTTATAATGTTTTGCTTATGAAATTTTACTGAACTGTCTCTGGAATTATGTTGATATTTCTTTGGTATTATGGCAAAATGTTTATGTATCTACAGGGCTCGACAAATCTGAAAAATTGTACTAGTCCTGCAGGTCTAGTAACTTGGAAAATCCCCTCGACCCAACTGCAACCTACTTGACCTCTGTCTTTGAAAACATAGCAAAAGTGACAAGTTAACAAGATTTAAAGGCATCTTTATTGCTTAGTTCCTTTGTGAGCAATAAAAATGCCTTTAAATCTTGTTATCTTGTCACTTTTGCTCCGTTTTCAAAGGCAGAGGACAAAAGTTAGTCTGTTTCCTACTCGCCAGAAAGGGCGAGTAGGAGCTAAAAATAGCTCGTCCTCATCCATTCTCCCTCGCAAATGCGAGCGGCGAGTGGATTTGTCGAGCCCTGATCTATGACAAATTGATAATGGTGCTTATGATGAATTTCTTCACTGGTTGTGATTTTATCTGTACTTTTCATGTTTATTGAGTTTTAATAACCGAATAAAGAATCTTGAATTGAATACTATCAGGCATCTCAGATATGGCACAGCACCGTACCATATTCAAGTAAAATACAACACTTTAGGTCTAGTAGACTTTCTGCCCCTCCAGGACAGGAAGATTGGAGGCAAACCTGGAAACTGCTGCCCCCGCGCCCCCCTTAAAGGGTAAGCACTGTAAGCACTGTAGACTTCACACTCCTGTTCAAGGGAGAAAAAATATGGTATAGGACTTAGAGGTGTTATGGCCAAAACCCATTATTGGACAGCCCACCACCCAAATGATGAAACAAATATTCCCTGGCATCTACTGAGCATCCTGCCCCTTGGGGGTGGATAGATTGGGCATGAACAGCAGAGGGGCTAAAAGTCTGTATGGGTCAGTATGTGTGGTCAATTTAACATGTAATGGGGCGGCTCCCAGTTCAGTATTTCTGGTGGTTTAGGGGTGTGGATACCTTTTCAGCAATTGCCATGCCGATCCCCAAGAACTGTTCTGCAACCGAAAGGTACCACTAAAAAGGAGAGAACAACCACTTTTCCACAATACCTCTCACAGGACAATGATTGCTGGAGGGAATGAATTCTTCTGCTGTGCACAGCTGCTCACACCAGGGGCCGAAAGGGTCCAGGCTCTTCAAAAAAACAAGCATTGACAAAGCCAGTAGGCCTCGCCTTTAGGAACTATGGGCTTTACCAATGGTTTTAACACCAACTTTGTGCCACATGGGAAAATAAACAAAATAAGTTATGATGCAGCTTTCATGTTATTTTGTAAGCATGTGCACCACACATGTGCCGCTACAAAATGACAAGTTTTTATAATGTAAAATAAAATCAGGGTATGGGGAACTAACATGGGGCAGAAGCAAGACTAAGGGGAAAGGGCGTGAATGAGACGCAACGGCTGAGAGAGGAGGGTGCAGATGGGGTGAACAAACAGTCAAGCAAGGTGAGCATAGGAAGGAAAAGCAACATGGTCGAGAGAAGTAGTAACGGCTGAGAAAGGACCGCAAAGCAGGGGGTGGGTCCAGATATAAGAGCGAGGGCGTTCCAGGTCATGTCTTGCATAATGTCCATTTAGTGCCTGCTTCTGGCGGTAAGCGAGTTAACGTAGAATCTTGTGTGCAGTGAATTCGACCAGACAGCTAAAACGGTTTCTGGTTAGGGCAGAAAAAAGGTATGAACATGCTACTGGTGGGATGTAATTACATGCAACTTCAAGAAGCTTACCTAAACCTAAATCTGTGCGAGGATGTCCTTCCGTCTTAAACAGGTTCAAATACAAAATAAAAAATTTTAAAAACCAACCTCTAGTGTGCATACCTGCACTGAAAAACTACAGAAGAAACAAGTTAAAGAAGTTAAAGAAGAGAAAGAAGTGGTGCACCCTACCAGTGGGAAATGTCATCTGGGAACCCAAGAAAGCAGCTGAAGCAACCAAGGTGAGAGACAGTGCTGGGAAAAAGTGGTCCTGTTCCTCCGGTGCCCGAGAAGAACTAGGGTAACACCCTGGAAAGGCCTGCTGGACTAACTTGATTTATTAGGATATAATGGGATAACCCTGTATTTCTTATAACCTGCTTATTAGTTAGTATAAAAAGACAATGTATTGTGTTGGAGACAAGCAAATACTGTATCAACAGTTTAGTAAGTGTATACACAAGGTATGAATATCTTACATTAAAAGCACACACGGGTTTAATTACCATCTTTTGGTATATTCAAATAGTTTTAAATTAAAATAACAAAATAATGTTCATGTGGGCGGCTTCGTAGGTGCAAAGCTAATGTGCTCGTGCAGTGCATCAAGTAAAAACAAGCATTTGCAATGCAATAGGTCTCGCATTAACGCATGTTTGAGCTATTGACATTGCAAATAACAATGCGTTCTATTGTTGCTTTAGTTTCTAAAACAAATTAAAGGCATTGTCATTTACAATGCCAATAGCTTAAACTTGCGTAAATGCAAGACTTCTTGCATTGCAAAGGCTTGTTCCAGATGATTCTTGGTTCACCAGTCAGGTCAAAGATAACGGTTTTAATTTTAAAATTCATTGTTGCCTTAATTTGGAAAAACAGCCTTTTCTCTTTCACCACAATACTTATTGCGAGACGACATTCTATCAATCTTAAAATTATATGGTTAGGAGTTTTAATTTCATTTAAATTGTGATCATCCCATTCCATTTAATTGCTGCTTTTTTCAATTTTGTTTTCAACTTTGCTGCGGTCTGAATTTTGGTTCTTTTTTTCGTTCTATTATCCAGGTGAAGCTTATTCTTTTTCATTTCGTGAATTTTTACTTGGCATATTAGCCTGTGTATTGAAGGGACTAAAAACAATTACAAAAGGTTTAAAAGTGGAGTCTTAAGATATCGGATATCCGTTTTTAGGTCTCGCCTGTCGATGCGCATGCGCATCGAGCTTGCGAGACTATGGGGGCTTATCCACTCTTTAACCAACTTGCAAGGAATCGTGGCGATTCCTTGCAGTGCACGAGAAATTTAAGCTCAATGCGCATGCGCATTGAGCTTAAAAGCGCGTGCACATGCCCCCAGCCGCCTGCCTTGCCTACTCTCTCTCTCACTGCCTCCCCAGCTCTGCCCCCTCACTTCTTGATTGCACGGCCGCTAGGCCGTGCCTCCCCTACTCTCCTCCCCCCTCCTCCTCCTACTCTCCTCCCCTGCCTCGTGTCGCATTACTCCTCCCCCCTCCCCTTATCGTCCTTCCCTCCGTCTGTTCCCTCTCCCCGCTCCGCACCCTCCCCTGCCCGCCGTGTCGCATTTGTCCAGGGCTCCTTCGCTGAAACCACACAGAACATAAGATGTGTTCAGACGTTTGCACCGTCCAAAATCCAGGTTATTAAATACTCTGGATATAAAATCACTTCAAACGATCCAACGTCGGAGAGCTAAAATAATGTATTGTAGCACCTTTGGCCTCCATTCATAGGAATCATACAGATGTTCAAAGTCAGGAGCCTCACGGGGAAGCGCATGTACCTGGCACAGCCCCATGTCCCCTTCCCCGTGTGGGCTTCTTCGGACATAAAAGGCCTTTAGCTGCCAGGGTGAAGCTTAATGACGCAAATCTCATCGAGCCCCAGTCGCACAGGAATCTACAGTGACAGCTTTTACAGCCGAGAGATGCTGTCTCATGATACCAGCCGCACATTTACTTGAAGGACTAGATCTTCAAGCCGCGCCTTTATTAAAACTGTTCTTGCCGTTTTGCGAGGAGTTATATTGGCCTGCCTCTCCGCTGCACAGGGCTTGGCATCAACTTGCATCCACTCACTTGATTTAGGAGCTGGCCCTGAGTTTTACAGTGGAGCATGTAATGAACGTCCATCACTCTCTTTCTCCTCTTCCCGCCTTCCTCCAAAAGGCAGCATGCACCGCAAAGGGCTGGTTGTCCTCGCGGGAACTGATATGCAAAACCCTTGCACGTTGTCTAATTCGAACTTTGAGAGCTCATGGAAATGGTTTGGGTGGGAAGACTCTGAAAGGACAATTTATTAACATCCCCTAATACTCTGTGGCCTTTTCCCTGTCCACGCCCCTTTCTTTGGAAGGATGAGGAACAAGGAGGTTTGCTGTCGAGGCCAGGCCATCTCTTTCTCCGCCCCCTCCCCTCCCCGCCGTGTCGCATTTGTCCAGGGCTCCTTCGCTGAAACCACACAGAACATAAGATGTGTTCATTTTTCACATACAAAATGTTTCATCAGCATGCAAAACAATAAAGCAAAGCAACTACCTGGAGTTGTAGTTTTCAGGCTTAATAGAGGCTTACGTTTCAGGCTTATTGCTGTTCTGTGCACAATCCTCGATTTTGTTAACATGCGTCAAGGTTTGTAATGCATACCAATGTTGTCAAACGTTGAAGGGTTAGCAAAAGTCCCTCCCTCACACTCTGTTTTGTCAGTGTTTGATGTGAATTTTGTGCCGATTTTTAAATGGGCTGTGTTATTGGCCTCTTTCCTTTATCTTCATCAATTCCCAAATCGGGTTCGCCCAGCATGTGACTGATTCGGCCCCAGCCGTGTCAGTCACGCATGGAACTAAGCCGTCGAGAAGTCTCCCGCATTCTCTGCTAGTCTGCTCACTGCTCTACGAAAATACAATACAATCATCTAAGTCACGTAAAGACAACACACATTGCATTACAAATGCTATAGGTGTCACATTTGCGAAAGTTAAAACTATTGACATTGTAACTGACAAAGCTATTACTTTTGCTATTTTCAAAACCAACACATAAATAAAAAAAAGTGTCATTTACAATACCAATTGCTCAAACTTTCCTAATGCGAGACCTATTGCATTTCCAATGCTTGTTCAAGTTCCAGCCCTGGCCGTTCTTACTGAATAACCAAAGCTTCTGTGAAACCGATAGAATACACACGCTGCAAGTATCTGCACACAAATCCAGAATTCGCACAATAACTGGACGTTTACCCGGTTTGCCACTGAAGCACATTTGTAATACTTTAAAAAGGAAACCACGGAAAGTTAGTTGCAGCAAAAAGCAGCTCTGCTCGCAGCACTGATGGGCAAGACTCACATTGTTTCATTATAGCCAAACGTTAATGAGCTTGGAGAAGGAAGCAGCCGTCATACATAAATTCCAAGTATACATTAGGCACAGTGCACTTGTACGTAGTCCATAAGGTAATCGATTTAGGCTGAAGCAGATGCATGACTAGTAAATGTAGAAGGAGAAAGTTTATATACAGCGTTTGTTGCAATTCTGCAGAGTTCCCTTATGCAGAAAAGTGTTTACTATAAACCAACTAAATGAAACTAATTGATCAACCTCGAAGGACAAAACCGCTAAATCAAACCCACCAAGATTTGAACATGTGACTTTCCGGTGTCTGATCAGCATCCACATTAACCCTATGAGCTGCACTGGAGCATTTCAAACTGTAAAGCAGGTCTAGTGCAGGTTTGGAACATAATTCCTTCTAAGGTCTTGCCTGCAGCTGTCTCAGCCTCATACTTTCCCAAAAGTTCATAATACAAAAATGCATTCATATCCGTAAAACAGATGCTTTCTGGCAAGTTCGGATTCATTCCCTCACTGATCTCTTAACCCCTTCGATGCTCATGACGGAACGGTTCCGTCATGAGCATCGGTCGCGCTGTGCTCATGACAGAACCATTCCGTCATGACCACACCCGTGAATGGAATGTTCAGAACCGGGGGAGATTCGGCGCCGCAGGCAAGGTGTTAATGCGTCGCTCACATTTTGCTTCCGTCCACTAGAACAAAGAGAATAGGACAATAGGTCAGCTCACTACATCCACCAGCGTCCATGCACCATGACTGCATTTTACCTGATCGTATGTGCAGAGCCACTTGTAAAATAGCTACATTCAGTGCCAGTGCTGAGAGTTTGGGCTGCTGGCCTGCTGCTTATACATCCGCCTATATAATTAGTTTTGCATAGGTTTGCAAAAGACCCATTACCAGTGCTTATTTCTCTCTAAATAAAAAACAGAAACAGGCAGCACAGGCTAAGGGCAAGGTAAAAAAGCACTGGTTACATTGCTAATCATGCTTATGATCCCTGTTCTGAGATGTTGATACTGCGCCCTATTACGATAGTTGTGTGTTGCTGTAATTCAACTCAATGGAGAATATCCTTCACAACCTTGCGTTATCGTAGCACTGGGCATGAACATAGTGCGGTGAAGTGACGCAACTTTTTTTTAGCAGATTGTGAAATGTGCGAACAGGCACAGGTACAGGTACAGACTAAAGATCGTACACGTTACCCAGTATTCTCAGAGCAGTTTTAAACACAGTTGTGTTTCTAGAAGCATTAATAAACACCTAATATTTTATTGGTGACTTTACCTGTCAACTGTGCACAAACCACGTAGTGCTGAATATAACAAAATACCACCCGTCCCAGATGTCCAACTCTGAAATGCGGTTGCTTTTACAGACCACCACTATTGAAGCTGTAGATAAATAACAGAGCAGCCACAACAGGCAGCAAGACCACTGGTTTTAAAATGCATTAACGCCTATCCAGAACAAGCGGTCTTGAAAAATGAGACAGAGGGCGGAGCAAGTGGGTGCGCAGCGGCAAAAGTGAAAGCAGCTCCAGCGTCCACACGCTTTCTGTGTGCCTGCGAGCGATGCGCTGAGCGCATGACGAGAGAGGTAAGCCAGATGACGCCTCTGCTCGTGCCTGTGTGTGTGTAACGCACGCTCGAGGCCGCACAGAAAGCATGTGGTCGGATTTTGAAATGCCACTCACTAAATGTCTCGCAGGAGCAGCGCATAAGCTGGCTCAGGCGAGACCTTAAAAAGGTGACAATTACGTACAAACAAGAACAAAATTTTACTTGACGGAGTTAGTTTAGAGAATGTATTGGTGAACCTGTCCAGAATAAAGCAGTTAGCAAGTCTAGGTTGTATTAGGTAGAGGCAATCTAATTAGGTAAACGTTTTGACCCTCAAAAGTTGTGGTGCTTACTAACTTTATGGGTCTTTATCAGGACTGGGTACGAAGCAACCTGGAGTTGTACGGTGCCACTTAATTACAAGTTGTAATAGACATCTTACAAAAAGCCATGCATGTCTCCAGTGAGCTACAGATAGAAGGTCACTGTTGATAATCAAAGTAAATTGAAGTACTTAAACATGCACAGATTCAAAGCGCAAGGACTCACTTTCCACAGAGGACTCCATTTTCAAAAGTGCTAACACAGCTCTCTACCAATGACCCCACAAGTTAACGGGGACTTTATAAGATATCCATTACAACTTGGGATTAAGTGGCACCACACTACTCCAGGTTGCTTAGCATCCAGCCCTTATCAAGACCCATAATGATGTAGTCTATGCCCCTCAACGTTTAAGGGTCAAAAACACAGACTATCAAATTAGATTGCCTGTAGCCAATACAAAGTTGTTTGGCACACAGAAGTCGTAGCCCACTGCCCTTAACAGAGACTTGCAAACTTGATTATTACAGACAGGCTCACCATAACATTTCTCTAAAACTGACTCTGAAGTAAAATGTTGTTCTTGTTTGTATGCAAATACCTTTTTTTCCACTTGATGTACTGCACAAAAGCATTCACTTTGCTCCTACAAAGCAGCCTACATTGTTGTAATTGTTGTAACGTTAACTTAAAAGTATTTGAATATACCAAAAGATGGTAACTAGACCCATGTGTGCTTTGTTGTTTTGTTTTAATGTGCAAGAGATTCATACCCTGTGTATACAGTTACTAAACAACTGTTGATACAATATTAATTTGGCTTTAACTGGATTAACTTGTGCCAGCCTATGGTGGTGTATTTTTCAGGATGCAGGTGGGGGTCTGGTTGCCTACAACAATTCAGCCAGGAGAGTCAGCATAAATGTCACATATTTGGAATCCTAGAGAATGGAGCCATCCACAACAGGGTGAGACAACATCCAACCCTTCCGTGCCAGCGACTGCAGTACGCATAGCTATCACATAGTCATAAAACAAACATGGAGCTCAATAAATCTTTCGATTCTGAAATAACTCTGGCTCACGGGCAGCTTCAGTCCAGTTTTTCCCCCAAAAATTGAAACTGCATGCTACAAGTCATGCCTTGGCAGAACTTGCTCTTGTACAAGAGGTCTTGAGTATTCTGGGAAACACGCCTCAACGTCATCTCAGAAAGTGGCAGTCTGCTCATTCACTGACATATGAAGACCGGCTGATGTGAAAGATAATCGCCTCCCACTAGAGAGTGATCTATAGACCAAATGATCAACTGATTTCATCTGAGTCGGTTATACGAGGGAAGACCTGACTGCTAGCGCTTATGAAGAGATCATTAATATTGTATTACATTCTTAGTAGCCGAATATTTGTGCTATATCCGATTATAAAAAGGGCCACTCAAGAATTAGACCTGCAGACAGAGATCCCTGAAACCACGTGGATGCAACTTGTGGACGTGCTAGAAAGAGCATAAGGAACGCACGTTTCCAGCTAATCCACTTTTATATTCTCCACAGGGCCTACCTTACCCAGAGTAAAATACAGAAATACTTTGGAGCGGAGGAGGCCGCGTGCCCACGCTGTAATACATTGGGGGCGGATCTGATACACATGCTCAGGGATTGCCCCCACCTACAGGACTACTGGAGGGACATTGGCGACACCTTGAACGAAGCAGCAGACAGGGACCTCCAATATACTACGGCCGTCAGTATTCTACACTGGTTCCCGCACACACCCAAAAATAAGATGTCGAGCAGGTTCATTGATATGGGCCTCCTCTTGGCCAAACGAGAATTGACAACGGGATGGAAATTGAAAACAGGCCCAACTCATCGGAGATGGCTCACTGAGTTCGTGAAATGGGCGACAAGCGAGAGCACGATTAGGTACCAGTTAGCACGCAGAAGAGCAGACGAGCGGGCCTTGGAGGCGGCGATGGAGTGGCAACTCTTAGTGCAAGCACTGCGAGATAGCACGATAGAAGAGAAGGAGGTCGAAAGGGATGCAACAAATGACGCCACCGACATACATATGATGACAGCACCTTCACCAGTCACACACACACAGTAGATGGTTAAGACCTCCTGCTTGCAGTCATACAGACCAACATTCTTGACCGGGAGCGATTGATGACACTTGGGGGGGGGGGGGGGGGGAGGGGGAAATCTTCTTACCGGTAGTATAGTTGAGGCGATCATTTATAGGCACCACTGGGCGGGGTGGGTAGGGTCAACAAAAATTAAAAGCAGACGGTGGATCTCCCCAAATGCCCTGCACAGCGACTGCAGATTGTGAGGACTTCACTGATTTGTGATTTTTGCCGCCCGACCTCCGGGTTGTGGGCTGAAAGGCTGTGTGCAATAGACGGGTACATGATAACGGGAGGAAGGAGTTCACATTAATGATACTTCTCCTGATTGAAATACTATGTAATTGGATCTGCAATAAAAACGGTTTAACAAAAAAAAAAAAAGGCCACTCAAATTAGATTTCCTATTCCTTATAACCTAACCGTTAATTGCCTCAACACTTGAATCCTGTGTCTCATGACTGTCTGGTTCTGTCATTTTATGATCACTCTAGCCTGACTGGTCTAAAACTAATGTTCTCCAGTCATAATATTCGGCCTCGAGGCTGCCTTCCCCAAAACTGGCAGACCCTTCTCCCCTTATTAGTTCTCCTATCAAACATGTAGGTCTTACTCTGAATCTGCCAATTTCAATGTTAATGACCCACCTGTCTTGGATAGCAAACTGGGTTGCCGCACCCATCGGCAGGCAACACCTACTGTTTTCTAATGGTATGTTTGCACAGAACTCGTTATTGAAAGCTAGAACTTATGTTTGCTTTGAAACCCTGTATATTAAAACTAAATGTTTACATAAAAACATGAGCAGCAGGATACATTATTTGATATGGAATGACCACTAATTCACGAAAACTGATGTGACAATGAGATGTCAATATTTACTTAAAATATCAACTGAACCACTTATTGTGGTATAATTAATGAAAACCCTCTCTAATTTGAATGGACCTAAAAGGAACACCTGTGTTGAAAGCACATATTTATCTTATGCCTTGTTCAAATTACAAGACTTGAGAATGTGCACTTTTGTCGCGCTTCTTCTACAATCAGTTTAAACATATGCTCTCATGCCATACCAAATAATAAGAAAAAAGTAGCAGCATCAGCTGCGCCAAGAACCACACACACCTTGTGATAAGCCAACACGTACCATATCAGTGCAAGCTATTGGAAAGGAGAGGTCCCTTGCATTACTTGGGAGACACGTGTGTGTGAACTCTGCATCCTGCCTCGAGTTCACCATAGCAAGGTTGGTGCACAGAGGCTTTTTTCTGACCGTGTGAGTTCGAGCTTAGCCAAGCACACCATCCTTTTGAAGTGTGTGAATGTTACCTCACCGGGCTGTAGAGGAATGACAGTGATGACAGAGAAAAGAATTCCAGTAGCAGGACATGCCCATTTACCACTTAATTGATCGGGAGATGGCCTATCAGCATCTCCCGCCCTTTTTAATTTCTCCCCTAAACCTGGGTTCTTTGCCTATCTGTGGAAAGCACTGATGCTGCTTGCATGAGTGTTTACGTATGTGGAAAATATGCCTGGAGTGTGTACATGCAAGTATGATCACGGTGCCTTCTATTTTGTATGTGGAAAAGTGAATTCACCAACATATGTACCTTAAATGCATATGTTTTTACTAAGTCAATGTAAATGTCCATGATGCCTTAACATGTGCAATTGTATTTTAATGAATCGATTTTGTTTTCATACAACGCCATTTGAGGGTCGTCTACGTCCCAGGCTGGAAAGGAAGGTGGATCACCGGGTTCGGTGTACTCGGTGGTGTATACCCCACCACAGAAGACGGTTACACCCCGCCTTCATTACCGAGGGGGCTCCCTCCGCGGGCCCCTACTCCTCCTCCTCTACCACCGCTTCCTCACTCTCTACCTCAACCTAAGCTGCCAGCAGACAAGCCGCCTCCTGTCCCTCAGAGGTCGGCCTCGCTGCCCCAATTTCCGACTCCTCCTAAGGGGACCCCTCAGCCCAGGGACCCGGCCAAACCAAAGTCGCCCGACCAAAGCCAAGGAGGTCGCGATCACGCTCCGGACGGAGGGGGGAGATAGAGGAGTCGGCGTAGATCCTCTACCAGGTCAAGACGGCACCATAGGAGGCGTGGATCGCGGTCCCGCACGGACTCCTCCAGGTCCAGGACCTATTCACCGACCTTGTTGGAATCCACGGGTGCAAGGGTGTCTCCGGTGGACAACATTAGCACGTTCCAGGATGTTCTCCTGAGAGGGGGAGGGGGGGAGAGCGAAATTGGGAATCACGGTGACAGCTCCAACACCCACGACGCCCGTGATATTGAGACGCTTCACAAGAAACACTTATCTCGCCCTTTCCTGCCGCTAGTACCTGGGTTGGTAGAGCCCGCGGAGGAACTGTTTCTCATGCCAGCAGTGGCGAAGTCTGCTCCCTCCCGACTTCTGAAGTACAGGGCCCCGGATTCGGACCCGGCTTTTCTGCGGATAGACCCGGTTCCGGACTCTGTTATAGTGACGGCGGCCAGGAAGCTGCATTCTACCTACCTGTCTTCAACCGTCCCGCCTGATAAGGAGAGCCGATGGATCGACTCAGCTGGTAGAAAGGCTTGTGGGACGGCATCCACGGCCATGAAGGCCTCCCGCGATGTGGCTTTGCTAGGCCGGTATGACCGTGCCCTTCGGGAATCCCTTCAACAGTTCACGGAACTCCTGCCACGAGACAAAAGGGAGGACTTCCAGGAGATCCTCAAGGAGGGGATGCTGGTTTCTGACCAAGTCATCAGCGCGGCTGCGTATGTCTCTTTTGGCTGCCCATGGGTACTGTCATGGGATCAACCAGCGGCGCCATGCTTGGCTCAGACTCACATCACTCAAGCCGGAGGCCCAGCAGCGGGTGGCCAATCTGCCCATCTCGGTGGAAACCCAGTTCGGCAAGCATGCCGATAATGAGATGGCCCGCATGAAGGCGGAGGCGGAGACCCTGACGGCTGTGGGCTTGGAGAAGCCCAAAGAAAAGAAGGCCTACCGCCCGTTCCAGAGACGGTTCGGTGCACAGGGAAGAGGGCAAAGACAGGCTTCGGGACAGCAGCAGCAGTTCCGGAGAAGCGCCAGAAGGGTAGAGGAGGCCAGCAGTCTCTACAGCGAACAAGGGCCTGGCCGGATCTCGACCCTGAGCGGTTACTTTCCCTACATCCGTTACCCGCTCCGGTTGGGGGAAGCGTTCAACTTTTTCTGGCAGAGTGCAGAAAAATTGCTCCGGACAAGTGGGTGCTGAATATTGTTTGCAATGGTACAGTCTTCGGTTCACCAGCCGGCCTCCATCAATTCCTCTGGTCAGCACGCAGTTTCAACTGCGCGAGCTCCAGGTGGAGGCCGATATCCTGTTAAGGAAAAGGGCAATAGAAGACGTACCTCTGTCTCAAAGAGGAAGAGGTCTGTACTCCAGGTTCTTCCTGGTTCGCAAGAAGGACAAGAACGAGTTCAGGCCCATTCTGGACTTGCGACAGGCAAACAAGTGGATTCGCAGAGAAGTTTTTTATGCTGTCGTTGCATCAGATTTATCCTCAGTTGCAACAGGGAGACTGGCTATGTGCAATAGACCTACAGGATGCGTACTTCCATGTGCCCATTGCCCATTGCACACACACACACACACACACACGGGAAGTTCCTGCGATTCCAAGTCGGCGTCAATCATTATCAGTACACCGTACTGCCATTCGGACTGAAGTCTGCGCCCAGAACATTCTCGGAGTGCATGGCAGTGGTAGCAGCGCATCTAAGGAAGAACAAGGTGTTTGTCTACCCGTACCTTCGCAGAAGCTCAAGCACACTTCCAGAAGACGTGCATTCTCTTGAACAAGCGGGGGTTGCACATCAACATGTCCAAGTCTGTCCCGACTCCGGTCCAGTGCATTCAGTACTTGGGAGCCACCATCAATACGCTGTCAGCAAGCGTGTCTCCATCTACAACAGTGAAGACTGTGTCTTCTCTACTGGGATCGATGGCCTCTTGCATCTTCCTAACGCCACACGCACATCTGCACATGAGACCGTTGCAGGAGTGCTTGGAGGATCAGTGGGATCAGAGGAAAGGGTCTTGGGACGACAAGATACGACTGTCTCTGCATGCTCTTCAGTCTCTGAAGTGGTGGTTTTCAGAGGAGAATCTCCTCAGAGGGGTTCCGTTCCACAAGGACTTTCCCACTCAGACGATCGTGACAGATGAGTCTCTCCACGGATGGGGAGCGGACTCCGGAGACTTACAGATTCAAGGGACGTGGTCTCCGTCGGAGTCCATGTACCACATCAATTTCATGGAACTCAGAGCTGTTCACTTGGCACTGAAGGCCTTTCATCCGTCCTTTCAGACCAACTCTCTGCTTGTACAGACTGACAATACGACCACAATGTATTACCTCAACAAGCAGGGGGGCTCGAGATCACGCACTCTGTCGCAGGAGGCGCAGGCGATCTGGCACTGGCTTCTGGCCAGAGGACTGGCGATAACGCCTACCCATCTGCCAGGTGTACAGAATGTTCAGGCGGACGCACTGAGCAGACTGATTCAGGAAAACCACGAATGGGTCATAAACGACGAAGTACTAGGAGAAGTCTTTGCAAGGTGGGGGACTCCAGACAGATCTGTTCGCCACCGCCGAAAACAGCAAATGCTGAGACTTCGCCTCCAGGTACTACCAGCAGGGGACGCTGGGGAATGCGCTATGGATCAACTGGTCAAACAGCTTTCTGTACGCTTTTCCACCCATTCCCTGATTCCGGCGGTGCTCATCAAGCTGTCCCAGTCCAGGGCGCAGATGATTTTGTCTGATGCCCGATGGAGCTACATGGCTGAGCTATAGGGGAGATGGACCGTGGATTCCCTCCTTGGTCGTCACCTACCCAGTCGGTCTTTAGACAGACTTCCTCTTGTCTCTCCTTGTTGTCTTTTCTCTTTTTCCTCCCTTTCCCACCTCCCCCGCCCCTCCAATGCTTTTCTCTCTCCTATCTCTCCTCTCCAAATGTATTGCCTTTTATTTTGGATGGATTGTGTAATTGTTGATCTTGTTTGATACATTGTTGATCCTCATGTATAGCGCTCTGATACCTTTGGGTCTAGCCAACCTCACTTCCCCCCCCCCCCCCCACTACTTTCTCACTCCTCTCTCTCCTCCCCTAATGTATTGCTGACTGCTTGATATAATGTTTACTTGTTTTATGTTTTCCTATATATTGTTGAACCACATTGTTGCACTTCCTTTCGTCTCTCCTGCTGTCTCCTACCACATCCGCCCGCCCTCTATTTAAGTCTCTCCTTCCCTCCTCTCTCAATGTATTGAGACTGAACTTTTTTGTCTGACGCCCGATGGAGCTACTAAGTTTAGCTATAGGGGAGATGGGCCGTGGATTCCCTCCTTGGTCGTCACCTACCCAGTCGGTCTTTAGACAGACTTCTTTCCGTCTCTCCTCATTGTCTAGTCCCTAGCTCCTATCCCCTCTCCCGGAATTCTCCCCTTGCCCGCTACTCTGCCTACTCCCTGTCCTTTGTGCCCTTTGACTAAGCACTCCTTCTCCCCTTGTTGGGGAAAGATCCAATATGTATACTCTGGAGTCTCAGCGAACCCGCTGAGTGAGTCCACTGCGCCAAGGGAGCCACTCACACTTGAGGTATGGTATGGCACCCCTTGCCAAAGCACTCCCTCTCCCCTTTCTGGGGAATGATCCAGTATGTAGGCCTTGGAGTCTCAGACTGCTCTGAGAGAGTCCACTGCGCAAAGGGAGCCTCTCGCAATAGAGATATGGAAGGGATCCCACTTCCCCTGGGATCACAGCTTACTGGACTTTGGACGTTGCCTTGACTCGTCTACCGGTTTGTGTCCCCGTCACCTTTCCCCTCTTCTCCCCTTGCGGTGACTCACCCTCCCCTCCCCTTTCCCACCTTCATTACCTTTCTATTTCCCCTACTCCAAACCCCCCTGAATCCCTCACCTTGCCTTCTTCTCCTCCTTACGTATTTGTGCTTATTGTTTATCTCAACCTTACAAGTAACTATGTTGCCATGCTCTAAGAACTGTGTAACCTTTGTAACGATATAACCTGTAACTATGATCTGATGCTCATGTAAAGCGCTCTGATACCTCCGGGTCTAGCAAGCGCTATATAAAACTTTAATAAATAAGATCCTAAGCATCTTTACACAGATTTTAAATTAATTCTCATTTTGTTAGTTCATGGTGTATGCTGCACTATTCTACTGAACCATTCTAGTGAAGCGTAGCCTTGTTCTGAAGTATGTACAACAAAGCAAGGACTAATAGTACTATCAGTGCTAGTGTCAGCTGCATCAGTTTCTCATGGTCTTCTCGCAAGTGAGGCAGATCAGCGTTCTAGCTACAACATGGAGTAAGACCTGCATTCTTCTAAGGCTGAGGTCCGGACGTGCCTCCACCACAGAAGCAGCTACATAGACACCACATGTCGCAACATCCTTAGAGAAAGGCATTCAACTGTATCATACAGCACCAAGAGGCATTCAAAGCACTAAGATCCAACTGCCCTTAAGATAAGTGAACAGTTGTAAGTACCAAAATAATATCACCAACCTCTGATAAGTGTTCACCACTCCAATCAGGGGTGAGCAACTAGCTTGTTTAGGTGTGTGTAGGGGGCGGAGGTGTTGGCGGGGGTTCAAGACTGGATCCAAGGAAGTACTCAACAGCAGCATCCCCAGGAAAGAGAGCACTACTGCCACTTAGCAACCTCCTCTGGGCTGGTACTGCTTGGACTTACCCTAGGTTGCCAGCTCCGCATGGTAGGACATGCAGTATGCACATTCACCACAGATCAGCTATGTTGGCAGGCACTGCATGCCTACATGACAGCACAGACAGCCAGGTATTGTGCCATTCTACATCAAACAGAAGGGGTGGCACCATTCAAACGCTATTCTGTGAGCAACAATGCACAGCTGCTTTCTACCAATAGACCATAGGAATTTTTTTATCCACTAGCACCAACTTTAAATACCCTCTGTATATTATGGTGTAGTATTTGGAGTTGTGTGCAAAGTAGTATTACAAAACTTTTTCATAAACTAAAGTTCTGCGTGGACAGTAATTTTATTCTTATGAAGTCTAAAGTCTATCCTCACACCACCTAAGCTTTGGACTACTCAACTTCTGCAGCCTCTGGGCCATGCTCTACAGCGTTGTAATTGGCGCTCTGTTTTAGATATATAGTAAGACTAAGCAACGTTGTCAAAATCTGAGCTCAGTCACACACCTCTGCACCTCCCGCCCTGGGACTCCTGAAAAAGCCCCCACACAAGATCTTACATTTGTTACACAAATCAGGTGAAATTAAACAACAGTATGTTATTTGTGAATTTAAGTCTTGTGGTGTTGAGACTGTGCGCCACCCCCAAGTTTTCTGCGCCAGTCACAGGAAATGTTAACTACTACATGCTGAAAGCACTTGCCTGTAATAGTTAATAAAGTCCCATTCTCTAAGACCCATTATTGGCGTAGGTAGCCGTCTCTTCAGTTGCTGGCACACGACTGAAGGGTAGCACTGCCATCCAGTATCATTACTCGTGCACATGGTGATGCCAGGTCAGATAGGCAGATTGTGCAGTGAACTATACTGAATCTGGCCCGGCATCTAGTAGTGTGCCTTTGACAGAGCCATAGACTGCATCTCACTGGCCTGCCGCTTCCCGTACCTCTGGTTCAGTTCAGATGGTAGCTGGAGAATCAGAGATTGAATGCATCAATACATGCAATGGGATGCGAGTCTCTTAAAGGAGACTTATTTATTCCGAATTAGCTAGGGCTCGAGACCCGAGATGGAGCAATTCCATTGCATAACTGTGACCCAGTATATTTTAGGTTTTAAGCTGTTCCAAGTCATTTTTCTAGACCAATACACCAAACAAAAAGATCATTGTTGATGTTTCTATTACAAAATAGAAAGAACTATTCTACTTCCGATAACGCTTCATTCAAATCCTCACATAGGAAAACTGGCAACTATGCAAAACGCTATTCTTACGCAGTACTTGTACCCACAGACTTTCAGTTTAATACTTTACTATCTAACAGGTGTCATTTTTTTTAACAAACCCAATGGAACTCATTTGGTCAACCCGAAACGCGGCTTAGCGGGCTCTGCTATGATTTGAACGTGGCCTGTGCTCACTGGGTGGCACACAGACTGAGCGACAGATGCTTTACTGGCAGAGCTATCTTTACATTTGCTTTTAGATGCAAGCGCACACGTCACCACGGACCAAGGCAATGCGTGAGGCTATTAGGAGCTACATCATCATCACGTATGTAACAAGCGCCTCAATTTACAAGACAGTTGTTGCCCCAACAGTAGGAAAAAATACGAAAACAACCAGCATGTAAAACACAGTAAAGAGTCGCCTGCGGCCTCCACGAGTTGGAACTGGACACCACCAAAAAACTAGAAGGCTTTAATTAGCAAAACAGCTCCCTGGAATTCCGTGGAGATCCAAACGTCAAGACCAGCTTTGCTCGGGACTGCCCTCCCAACCCGGTCACCCTCTGCAGTGGAGAGAGTGGGGACTGCAGCAAGAGCTCCCACCTTCCATGCCATGGTAGCGGCGGAGAGATCAGTCAACAGCCTTTGCGCGTCTGCACCCCTAAAAAGCCCACACAAACATACATACCTCTGCACTGGCCAGAGACGGGGCCCCGAGCAGGCCCACCTCCCCCGGCTCCGCCTTGGCGTGGGGCGCCTGGCTAGGAGGGCCGTCTCGCTACTCCAGCTGCTCAAACAAACCACTCCCGTAACGTCACGTAAAGCTGCTTCCGCCACTGAAAATAATCCCGCCGCTCCCAACCGAAACCAAATTTTAATCCGCAGTCGTCTCCGTGACGTGCCCGGGCGGCTGCGCGCATGCGCCTCTCTGCGCTGGCCTGTTCTCGGGCACTTCCGAGTTCCCGAAGAAAACCTTTTGGGGAGGAGCGTGGGCTTTTAATAGTCTGTTAATCACAAGGTGTTAAAGCACACCTCTTGAAAACTTCCTTCCCTAATCACCCAAACGACACGCAAGGGAAGGCTGAGCAGGTATCCTTTTCATTTTGTTAGTTCCGTAGTTCTCAACCGTCAACACCAGATAGGAAGGTGAGGGCGAGAGGTAATACATTTAAAAGTACAACAAGCACAGGCAACTTTAATATGCCCTTTTTTTTATTTCAAACATATGCCACGAAAACACATCTCATGAATATTTGATTTTTTGCTTTGTATTTACACTGCTGTTTTAGTATACTTTGTAATACATGTGTTGCTTTGTATAATTTGTTGAATATACTAAGTATGGAAAATATTCCTTTAACTATCCATGGATCCTCTTAGGCAGCTTCTACACAAAAACTAGGACTACAAATGGGGAGATGAACGGTAAAAGCCTTTCAAATTGATAAGGAACAATATAACCAATCCCCCCTTTTTCATTGGCAAAAATGCATCATTACTTTGGTGCCGATAGTTTAAAGGCAGTATTATCTCAACAAATTAGAGGGTGGTTGGTTATGCCTCCAGAACGCTCAACACAACTGAAAGGCAGTATTCATTTCATTTCATCAACTTTTATTCGATTATAAGTTTATATAATCATGAAAAGTACATTTTTAAAAAAGAACTTTTTGAATATAGAACAAAGGTAAAAACAGTGAGCGTTAGAGTCACGGAAAATTAAATCATTATACAGAGAAACTTTTGAAATGGTGATGTGGTTTCTGGAAACTAGAAAAATACTGTTTTTAAATAGAGACATTGCGACGTATTAAAATTACTGTTTTCAAAAAGATTGCTATCAGTTTGGCTTCATGCGGGGAATTCGGGGATTGTAAATAGGAGAGAGCTGGATACGATTGTCTGAGTCCACTGGAATGGAGGATGGGAATAATCCATGTTTTCCTTGCTTGTCTGTAATATTTACAAAAGAGGACGACGTGAATCGTGGATTGTGCTGAAACCCTGTCACAGGGACAACTCATCAAATTACGGGACCAGTTCTTTGTTTACGGGAATGAGACCAAACGATAAAGGAGATCGAAACGGAATCTTGTAATTAAAAACTTTTCATAGTTCGATAGGAAATATGTCAGGTAGGGCTGAATGAGTTTTCCTGGCTGCAGCAAGCAAATTTTCTCATTTTGTGTTTTGGTGATCTCTGCTTGATTTCGGAGTTCTCTTAAATGGCCCATACATAGTTGCTTTAGCTGTTTCTTTGAAATGTCTTCGATTGAGGGTGGTTCGAGAAAATAGTGGTCACAGTCCAGATCTTTAAAGAACTTATGAATGTAATTAAGCCACGGGATTTTCCGCCAATTTGATAAGCCAAGACAGTCAGTGATAAGGGCACGGGTTATGTGACTTTCAGGGTTACACCATATTCGTTGCCACATTAGGATAGGCTGGCATCGGATGGTGTCGATAATGTATTCCATGCCTAGCTCCCGGTGCGAGGCTAAAATCGGGGAACTTTGGGGAAGAGCTAGGATGTATTTGATAAAGGCGTTTTCGGTGACCTGAAGTTGGTCAATACATCCGTGGCCCCAGATACCAGCTCCATAGGTGGCCACACTGTGGCATTTTGCATAATATATGGCTAACAATTCCGGTGGTGCTGGTTTGCCTAGTTTCCTCGAAAAAGCAATTAGTGCGGAAGTAGCACGGCGAAAAGAGAGATTTCTGGCTTCCACTGCCTTGCGCCAGTTCATTGTGTCATCCACTAGGATGCCCAGATATGGGTACACCGGGGTTTTTTCTAGCCTGTTGTTGTTGATCGTTATGGGCTTGGATACTTTAGTCCTAGGGCCAATGTTCATTGTAAAAGTTTTTTTGATATTGACTTTGAGGCCAAGTGAGTCCATAAATGTCACATATTTATTGAGCTGCCGCTGGAGTTGGTTTGAGGTCCGTGCCAGAATTACAGAGTCGTCGGCATACAGGAGGATAGGTATCGGGCGATGGTCTATCTGGGGAAGGTCCTGGCTCCCTTCCAACATCGCCTGTTCAAGACCGTTTGTGTAGAGGTTGAACAGGAAGGGAGCCAGTACACACCCCTGCCTTACTCCTCTCGATATTTGGAAGGGCTGCGATAGTTCACCGTTGATGCCAAATCGGACTCTACCTTCTGCGTTGGTGTATAGCTCTCTTAAGAAGGCTAGTGTGGGAGGGTCAACACCAAGATGAGCTAGAATTTGCCAGAGCTTTGCGTGCTGGACGCAGTCGAATGCAGCGCTTAAGTCTACATAGACCAGGAAGATGTTACCTCCTTTAGCTCGGGCGTATTTTCCGGCCAGAAGAACGAGATTTAGGGCCTGTTCTACGGTTCCGAGCCCCTTCTGGAAACCATATTGCAGGTCAGTAATGATGTTATTCTCCCGGGCCCAAGATTGTAGTCGGTCCAGGAATAATCGACCTGCGATCTTGCCCGTGGAGTCCAGAAGGGAGATCGGTCTGTAGCAACTAGGGTCGTTGCGGTCACCTTTTTTGAAGATGGGTAACAATGTCGAGGTTGACCATGAATGGAGGAGTCCGGTTGTGGCTACTGCTAACATGACCCGTGTAATTATTTTCGACCAGTGATCGACGTCATGTAGGAATATGTCCATTGGAACCCCGTCTGGACCAGGGGCCTTGCCTGTTTTTGAGGCCTTAATTGCCTTTATGACCTCGCTTAGAGTAAAATGTAAATTGATCGGATAGATGTTGTTCTTCGCCAGTTCGGGTTCCTGGGTTTGGATGGTTGGTGCAGCATCTGATGGTGTTCCGAAAATTTTTGAAAAGTGGGAAACCCAGTCCTCCTCAGTTATTGCCACGTCTAGATGGTCAGGATCACTGGTGTTGGCCAGGAGGGGTGATCCTATGGTCTGCCAGAATGCAGTGCTGTCTTTCCTTTGTGCACTGTCGTGTAATCGCAGCCAGAGGTCTCGCTTGATTTGTTTTTTACGGTTTTTCCGGGCGGTATTGTAGGTTTTCCTCAATTGGGAGATTTTTTGGGGGTCTCTTGGTTGTTTGTGGAGAGCTTCTTTGAGGGATGTGAGTGCCTTCCGACAGGCGGTATCGAACCATCTCGCAGTAGGGAGTCTGGACTTGTTTTTTGTGTTAATGAATAGCCCATCCCTTATTACTTCTTGGATGCTTTGGAAGGAGATGACAATTGATTCTGGTGGAGTCTCAGGGGACAAGCAGTTGGTTATCCAGTGGTGTGTTTTTCCGAGAATCCTCTGTGTCATCTCTTCCGGATCGGTCTTTGTCCATTTAACTGCGTATCCGTTCAATTTCTTCATGGACAGTGATTGTTGATCAAGGGAACTAGGTTTTACGGGGAGTGTCCCTGCTTGCTTCATGTGGATTTCCACACTGAGCGGATAATGGTCGCTTATTGGGTTAGACCCAATTTCGTGGTTACTTAGTTGCCCTTTGAAGGAATTTGAGGCTAAGATGTAATCGATGGTTGAAAAACAGCCTCGCCCATGGAAGATGGGTAGGTAATCCTGCTTCGGATTGACTAATTCATTGACAAAGTCCAGATCTAGTGCGAAGAGGATTTCGTTTAGTTTATTGCCACCTGGCGAATGCACGAAGTGAGGGAGAGGATTTCCAAGATCATTCTGGAGCCCGCAGTTCCCATTTCTGTGCATTGGGCACAGTCTGGTGTTAAAGTCGCCACCCCAGATAAGGTAGATTGTAGATTTGTTACTGTCTTTTTGAAGTAAAGTTATAGATGTGACTATTTCATCTAGGTGTGAGGAGCATTCCAAAGGGCTTGAGTTATTATAGTAGTTTATGAGTATGTAGAGATTTCCTTTAGGTACTGTTAGTTGTGCGATTAGTATAATTTGAAAAAAGGGGGATTCCTTTAGTAATTTCACGGTGAAGGGGAGGGTGTTGTCAATGTAGGTCGTAAGCCCCCCTTTTGGTCTGCCCATGTTACCAGGTATTGCTTGGGTGAAAAGGGTTTTATAGCCAGCTAAATGGAGTGGAGTTGTACACCAGGTTTCTTGCAGGCACAGTATTTGATGTCTCTTTGCTGTGTCTAGCCATGAAGAGGAAGTTATTTTTGTGCTTAAGCCTGCGATGTTCCAAAAAACGGTGGAAAGTGTTAGATTTGAGGATTCCTTCACAATATGTGATACTTTTGTCGGGTTGTTAGCAGCCTTGGTTGCTGGTGTTTGTCGTGATTTGACACAGGGGCGTTCATCTGAAGCTATAAAGGCTGCAACTGGCTGGTGGGACGTTCCAGAGGTAGTGCCAGCTTCTGCTGAGGGGATGGTAAAGGCAGCCTTTTTTGAAGCGTTAAAGAGCACTTTGGGTGGTTCCTGGGTGGTATGGGTGGGTGTTTCGAGATTAGTAAGAAGGATGTTAAGTGGTTCCTGGAATGGAGTTTCGTGTTTGTCACAGGGGAACTCTGCGGGTGCTGAGTGTTGTGTGACATTAAATAACTGTAAAGTACTGCCAGTTTTGACATGTCTAGGTTCGTCCCTGAATGGTCAGTCGACCATCTCGAGGCAATCAAAGCGGTTTTGGGTTGGAAGACCCTGCCAGCCTTCATAGGTTTGATAGGGTCTTTCTTGCCAATAGTGCCTTGGGTGTTCTCGGGGCCATTCTCTTAGTCCACTCCTACCTGCATGATCATATGTGTATTCCATCTGGTTCCATGGCACCTGATTCCATGGCTCCTGGTTCCTCGGTTCTTTAGGAAGCTGGTGCCAAGTCCAGGGTGGAGGATTGCGATGTTGTTTTGCTGGGGGGTAGAAAAAGGAAAGATGACGAGCGTCAATCCCCCCTTTTTTGTCGAGCAGGGGCCAGGCACAGATGTAGTCCACTGTGGAGGGGTCTCTGCATGTTACAATGATGCAGTCTCCGCGGATTGATTTTGTCGTTTTGCCTATCCAGGCTACCCTGCGGGCTGTAGTGATCCCTCCAGATAGGTGGGATTCAAGAGGCCTGTTGATGCTTAACCACTGCATGACCTTATTTTTAAGTGACCATGCAGTTTCAGGTGTTTCGTCGGTTAACTCTGGTATGCCTGTGAGGACTATTGTGTAAGGAGTGGCTTCTGGTGGCAAGTGGACAGGGCGTCTAGCTGCTGGAGGTTTTCTGATGGTATTTTTAGGGGTCGGCTGCGGGGTCGGTGGTTTCGATGGTAGGATTTCATGCCTTTTCTCTGAAGGGGCTCTGCTGGTATCTGTGTTTGTCGCTAGTCCTGGGGTATCTGTAGTGACTGAATCTTTACTTTCTATTCGCTGAATGGGTACAGCGGAGGGTTTATTTCTCTGGGGTTGGGGCGTTTTAAGTAATGGTTTTTGATGCGTGGTGTTTTGTTTATGGTTTTTCTGTGCTAGGGTCGTTTGATTTATGTGATTAACTGTCTTCTGTGTTTGTGCTTGATGTTGTTTTTTAGGTGGCTGCGAAGTATTCCGCTGGCCCTTCATTTCTATCCGGGTGTTAGTGTCGAGAAGGGTGGCCGAGATTATAGTTAACTGTGCTTCTAGATTCCTGATGCTGAGTTGGATGGGCTTCAGATATTGGAATAACAGATCTTTTGTTGTAGTGAGTACTTGCGAGGTGACCCTGCAAGTTTTGCATTGGTTGTCGAAGTGCTCGCTTGAAATTGCCTTGTGTGGTGGTTGGTTAGTTACTGAGGGAAATAGTATACTGTGTGACGTTGTGGAATTTGAATGAGATGACGTATGTTCGGGACAGGAGATCTTGGTTTCTGTTTCTTTGGTGGTTAGTGAATGTTTTTTCGGAATTGCTCCTTCCCTGTCACCTTGTTGGTGCGGATTTCCGTTTGGCTGGGCGTCCTCCTGAGTTTGGCAGATAGCTAGATCAGGGGTTATTTCCAAATCGTCGGACGTTATAGAGAGGTCTGACTCAGACTGTGTAACGGAAAGGTTTACTACCGCTGGTACTGTGTTTATGTCTGGTACTGACAGTGTCACGGGAAGGGAACAGTTTAGTGTGTCAAGATGGATAGGAGAGGTGGCGTTTGCTATGGCGCCTAGAGAGGAACGTTTTGCATTGGCGTTCATAAGATCTAGTGAAACTCTCTTTTCCATCAGGGCAATACTCTGATTTATTGCCTCGTGAGCCCGTGAGATGAATAGGTCAATCGGACCTGTTACTTGGGCTACCTCCTGTGCGTGCTTGGATTTAGTCTTAGTGGTGCTCCTTGTTTTAGGTGGCATGATGTTATGATGTTACCTGGTTGCGGGTTCGCTGATGAAGGGGGGGTGGCCCGGTCCGGTCTCTATCGGGCACTAACAGGCAACAACGGGCCCGCCCTTGGCCCGGGCTTCGCCCCGGGCTTCGACCCGAGGGCGTCCCGCGATGCGCGGTCCAGGAAACACCTTTGTAGAGTGAGGAGTTGTATGGGGGCGGGGCACTGGAAGGGGGCGCGGCTCTCACGGGAAGAGGACCAGCTGGAGATGGTGTATGCTGGTCCTCGCAGTCCCGGGGCCGGCGCCTCGTCCTCCTCTGCGGCCTCGCGAAGGTGTCAGTCACGCAGCTGCACTTGGGCTCAGAACAGTGCTACTCCTGTAGCGGAAAACAGCAGGTTAGGAACTTCAGAGCGGTCCTGTGGCAAAAGCGTTTGCTCCACGAGTGGCACCCGCGAAGCGGGTGTCACGAGCAGTTGTAGTGCTTAGCTGGGGGCGGGGCACTGGAAGGGGGCGCAGCTCTCACGGGAAGAGGACCAGCTGGAGATGGTGTATGCTGGTCCTCCCAGTCCCGGGGCCGTCGCCTCGTCCTCCTCTGCGGCCTCGCGAAGGTCTCAGTCACGCAGCTGCACTTGGGCTCAGAACACTGCTACTCCTGTAGCGGAAAACAGCAGGTTAGGAACTTCAGAGCGGTCCTGTGGCAAAAGCGTTTGCTCCACGAGTGGCACCCGCGAAGCGGGTGTCACGAGCAGTTGTAGTGCTTAGCTGGGGGCGGGGCACTGGAAGGGGGCGCGGCTCTCACGGGAAGAGGACCAGCTGGAGATGGTGTATGCTGGTCCTCGCAGTCCCGGGGCCGGCGCCTCGTCCTCCTCTGCGGCCTCGCGAAGGTCTCAGTCACGCAGCTGCACTTGGGCTCAGAACAGTGCTACTCCTGTAGCGGAAAACAGCAGGTTAGGAACTTCAGAGCGGTCCTGTGGCAAAAGCGTTTGCTGAAAGGCAGTAATCAAACGAGATCTACTGGCATGTGTTTCGGCTGTGAATCATTTTAGACAAATTTACTCTTCAAAGTGATCATACGACCCCTTGTCGATATCTAGTCACCAGGGAGAGAGTTAAAATGTACGGCACCCATTGCAAGGTTGTGCTCAAAATTGCAAACGTACTGCTTTGAGATATTGTATGTACCTGGTAAGCATTGCAAATGCGCAGGTTGTTCATCTAGGTTCAGCACTTTGTGGATGAGAGGCAACATAAAAAGGACAAATCAAATGTACATATTTAGACTGACAAAATTGTTCTTGTGTCGGTATCTTTCTTTTATTTGTCAGATGTATTTGTAGTATGCACAGGAACAAAATCAGCCAACGTGTTTCGCCCAGACAAAGGGCTTCTTCAGGGCAAAATAATTTGTAGACAAGAAGGTAGTTTGTAGGAATATTTCAAAGAGGTACGTCAATGGTAAAATCTGGTCCGGAGTTGAGGTTGTCCCGTGTAGGGGAGAAACTGCGAGGAAAGCAAAAGGACCAGCCGAGTCGCGCTGTCCGAGTCAACTAGTAGGAGCTGTGTCCGGTGTACCTCAAGCTGAGTGGCTGGTGCTGTTTTTTGCACCTCGTGTTGGACCATACTCGGTTTTAGTTATTAGGTTATTGGGGTACTTCCATGACGCTGGAGTCCGTACAAGAATTTCGATACACTGAACTGTGAATTTTCCTAAATTTATAATCCTGATGAGATATATTAATATTTTATCGATATCCTCTGTTTGAAGACTATGATTCGGTAGCCAACTAATGCCCTGAAGAAGTCTGTGGCCAGTACCACTATAGACGAAACACGTGTTGGCGGCTAGACTGTGTTGGGAAGATCATTTTTGAATAAACAAAGACTACTAAACTTGTGATTGATTGTACTAATCTCATGTGTTGTTTTTAGCTCAGGATATATCTTGATTTTGTATTATACATGGTACTGATTTATCATTACCCGTTTGGTTGTTGGTGGATGGCCATCACCTTATCCTTTGAGCTTGTCTTATTGTATATATAGAGATTTTCTTGTCACAACTCAGCTCAATTGTCACCCAGCCATCCGACTCTGTTTTTGCGATCCTTGTGACTTTGTGAATTCCATAGAACCTTGCAGTGTTCTACTTTGACAGTTGTGATGAAATAGGCATTCTGGACTATACTAGACATTAATACTTTTCTCTGTTTATACTCACCTGTGTCAGAGTTGCAACAAGAGCTCAGCAAGCAAACTCTCAACATCAGAAATAATTGAGAAAAGTTAAGTGCAAGAGTTAACATTAAACACAATTAAAAAGTGGCCTCAGCATGACAACAGTATTCCGGATAAGATAAAGTTTTCGGAAAACCATGCGAAATCTGAAACCTCTGCAACAGCAACACATCCGACCTTCTCTTCCTGACCAAAACATGTTTCAACCCAGCCTCCAACCTGGACATCGCCACACCCATCCCGCCAGCCTACAAATTCATACACCAGGATCAAACCCACAAACCAGGTGGAGGAGTTGCGATCATCTACAAAAACATGATTGACTGCGCAACCTCTACGGATTAGACACCAATCTCATGGAAAACCTCCACTTCAAAATACAAACAGACTATAATGCCACCCTTAAGTGAACCTACGCTGACCTCATGTGGGGCATCAGAATTCTGCAACCACATCTCAGACTTCATTGCTCTCTTCTCCATCAGATCAACCAACTACTTCCTCCTTGGGGACCTCAATTTCCACCTGTAAGACACCACAGACCCTAAATCCATTGCCCTCCTCGACAGCCTCAGCAACCTCATACTCACCTACCTTATTCAAGGACCAAACCACACCCTCAACCTTATTTCCTCCTCCAACAACAAGATCACCACCGCTCACATGACCCCGCTCATATTGGTCAGACCAATACATTATACATTTCAAGAAACCCACCCACAAAGCCACCCCACCAGAAAAACCCAAAGCACCATCAAGACTCTGAGGCAAAATATCAGAGGAAAACTGGACCAAGACTCTATGGGTACTCGCAAACATTTTCCCAAGGACCACAAAGTTTGGTCTGTGATATAATCGAGGGCCGCATCGATGCTAGCAGGATGGTGATCCGAGGAGGGATGTGGAGGGGGTCAGGTTTGGGCGGGTGGGGGGGGGGGAGTTGCACTTTTAGCGCAAGATGGCTTTGACCATGAATGTATCCTAAAGTTAAGTGGTGCTTGGGTGCAGGACATCCTACTTACTTTCATTAACTTCAATTAACCTTTAAATAAAGGCTTGCCTGTATATATATTTTTTTTAATTTTAGTGCTGAGTCGAGTGAACCACAGCTCATTGCTGTCGTTCATCAGAGGGCTGCATGTAAAGGTCATGAGGGCCGCATGCTGCCCCCGGGCTGTACTTTTAGTATCACTGCTCTACAGGAACACCCACACAACCAAACCGGGACCCTCGATGTTGACACCAAGCTCTTCAATATATGGTTCGCTGACTGCCCCATTTGTGCCGCTCCCACCAGAAACAAGATCTACAAAACCAACAAATGAACTAGCTAGTTCCCATGCAACCTCAGGGAGTCCAAGCGCCACTGCAAGCAACTTGATAGAAAATTGAGACTCGGCAAAAACACCACCCTAGATCCGCAAACAAAGCCGCCCTCAATTTCTACCACTAACAATGAGATGCAAAGGAAAAGGCACAAACTCTTACCATCGTCAAAGAGTTCTCCAATCCTGCAGCTGCCAACAACATCATCCCATCCCAAGCAGTCTGCAACAACCTCAAACTTGTTCAAACAGAAGATTGCCAAGATCCACAACACATTTGACCCACAGCATACCAATACAAACTCTCCTGATCAGCCAAACTCTTCCTTTATCGCCAAATAAAAGCTAAGGAACTAGAAGCCTCTCACAAATGAAGAAACCCCTGCCCTAATGAATACCCTTCACTCAGAAGACCCCTCAGAGCCATGCTCCCACTTTATATGCAACCATGCAAGAACCATCACCTACCACACACTCACCGCTAGCATCAACACCTCCATAACCATTACCACCTTCCCATCTTGCTGAAAAAATACAGAAGTCAATGCCCTATTGAAGAAACTAACAGTGGACCCCAACATCCTCAACAGCTACATACCCATAACGTTCCTGCCTTTTCCATCTACACTAATTGAAAAAGCCATCAGTACCCAACTCGCAGACCACCTAGAACTCCATCAACTCCTAGACAGCGCTCAGTCAAGCTTTCACACCAACCACGTGGTACAGAAGAAAGGGTCCACATAGCAATAATTTAGACAAGTAACAATAGTAAAAATTAATAAGAAAACATAAAACAAAGTAAGAACACACTGTTATTTAATCACACTGTGTCAAGTATATTCTTTGCAGTTTTAGTCAAACATCATTAGAGCCCCTAAGAAGTGAACGAGGATTGAAGTGTAAGTGAAAGAGGGGTTTGTGCAACGTTCTCAAAATTGGTGACAAATGGAAGAAGAAAATCAATAGAATCACAGTGTTAGTTGATCCCGGCTTCAGAAAGAGCCGAAGAATAGAAGAACAATCAATGTTCAATCAATCTAATGAAACCATGCCAAATGTACAGAGAATAATGTCCATGAATTATGTAACGCTGGCTGGTTGTAATGCGGGATAAAGTCGACGTTTCGACCCCAAAGGATTGTTTGTGTCGATGAAACCTTAAAGCGGGGTCTTCCTCAGGACAGGGTGAAGCGTAATCAAAGTCGGGTAATTGCAACAAATGAAATATACAGGGAAGAAAACCAAGTCAAAACGGCTTGGCATACTTTATACTATGTCGGGCCAACAGGCTCCAAATCGGGTGGAGAGCGGGATACTCATAACAATTGACTTGGAAGAGCTAGTGGGTTCAATGAGCATAAGTTAAGGACTGATCAGAAATGAAACTTAGTCTAAGCGTGTGTAAAGCCATCAATGGCTAGATTTTGAACTTACGAATGGAGGTTATAACTTCTAGGATCTGCGTTGTCGGGTTAGTCTTGCCGCCAGATCCGTTTGGTCCATCAATTACACTGCAGAAGATTAAAAGCATACAACGGAGGTAGCAGTAATTTTATCCGAATGCGGATATCCGCTATGTATGTCTGTACTTAAAACAAAACCATCGGTACTCACAACTTAGTCAAGATTGTTCGTGTCAAGGGGGCGTGGCCAGCGACATGGCGGAGTAAGACGTGCCTTAGCTCGTCTCCCTGGATACTGCATAAATCCGACGTTCTAAATACACCATAAACCTCAGAAACCTCGATAATTTGAAGCCTGAGAGACTCCGACAGCATTGCAGCCCGACTCTCTCGGAATCCTGCCGAGGAAGAGCTGAAATCGGCACTGAGAGGGGAGCACCGGCTGGCGCAGCGGAACTGCAGCAAGATGGCGACCGGACCGACTCCTTCAGCCTGAGGGAGGCGCTGCCCGAGCCCCGGAACACACGGCCCTTGGCCCCTCCGCGTCTGTGAGACCTGCTTCGCGGCCCAGCCGAGGGAGAGGCGAGCATTCCCCTTCTTCCATGCCCGGAGGCTGCGGTGAGGATGTCCGGCTCAGTGGGCGCCTGCAGGGACTGACGGAGGCCTGGACAGAGGCTTGCCGCCCGACTGGGACCGGGGAGCGAGGCGAGCGGCGGCGGAGGGAAATCGGAGACGGAGGTGCCCGATACAGACTGTGGTCCGGGTAAGGAGGGGGGCCGAATTGAGCATGAGGCCTCGGTTTTAGACACCCCCCTTTCCCCCCCACAGGGACCGAGACTCGAATCACCGAGACACCTGCCGGCAGACCTGACACGCTTGCGGCCGGCTGGCCGGAATCCCGTCCTCCCCCGTTCCGTGTACCGGTACCTCTGCCAAACCAATGCGGGAGGGCCTGAGTCCCCGAGCTGCTCCGCAGGAGACCCACGGCCTGGGCTGCCGTCGAGAGGGGGAAAATTGTCCTGGAATGCGCCGTAGGTGGGCCTGGATCGAGCCGGCGCTGCCTACATCAGGATCTAGCTCGGACTACTTGCCCCTCTCCCAGAGAGACGAGTGCCGTCAGAGAAGGGTTGGGGCGCTAATGTACCCCGCCGGGCCTGTCATCCGCCCAGGGAGTACATTGTGAGGTCACCAACCGCCACCGCTTACAAGAGGAGGGCCCGGCCGCAGACGGCGGACCCGGGAGAAGGTGGGGGCATACCTCCGATCCAACGGGGAACTGTGAACACGAGCCTGAGTACTTCTTCACCCCCACCCCGCCGCCCTTGCCCTCTCCTCACGGGCTGAGAATTGCTAGAGAGGTGCACTGATCTGAGGGTGACCGAACTGGCGTGTTTTTTCTCACTACCTCCTCCATTGACTTTCTGGCCGCACCGAGAGGCTCCTGCTCAAGACCAGGATTTGACATGGGGAAAAGGGACCCAACCCCGAGGCCGGCCAGGCAGGAAACCATCGATAGCTATGCTACGACGCGGTCACAGAGAGAGACGGCTCCGGCGACACTCGGCGCACACACGGACACAACCATAATTATGGAGGCGATCCCGGCCTCAAGGGCAGATATTCAAAACTCTAGAATGGCGCTTGAGACAAAAATTGGTGAGGTGGGTTCAGAAGTCCTCCTATTGCGCCAGGACTTCCGAAATTTGACAGAGAGAGTGACTGCCACTGAGACCAGAATTGGCGAGGCAGAGGATTCCCTTGCTACACTTAAGAAAGATATGGCGGAGCTACAGGCGTCACACAAACAGCTCCTGTGGAGAGTGGATGATGCCGAAAACAGGGCAAGGCGTAACAACCTCCGCTTCGTAGGTTTTAGAGAGGGCATTGAGAAGACCGACGTGGCGACATTTCTCTGTGACTGGCTGACATCGACATTCCCACAGGCCCAATTTTCGAACTGCTTTATTATAGAAAGGGCGCACAGGGCCCTGCTCATGAAACCTCCGAGGGAGCAAGACCGCGTCCGATCATTGCCCGCTTCCTTAACTTTGCAGACAGGGACCTCATCCTAAGAGAGGCAAGGAAAAAAGGGGAACTCAGACTGGAAAACGCAAGTATCATGATCTTCCCGGATTATAGCCAAGATGTACAGAAACAACGCCGTTCTTATGACTCAGTTAAGGCAAAACTGTGGGAAATGCATATATCCTACATGTTGCTCTTTCCAGCAAAACTGAAGGTGTTATATAAGGGTAGATCACACTTCTTCAATCGCCCTGAAGAGGCCTGGCAGTGGTTGGAGGAACGACCTATGCTTCATGAAGCAGAGGAAAAGGGACGCAGGATCCGCTTCGAAATGGCGGCAGCCAACTTCCGGAGAAGCCCGCCTAAGACGCAACGGTCCCACATTCCGAGGATAAAACGCCACACATTCTCTCCACCGGATTCGGTACGCCCTGCGACAGCCAGTGGAGAACGGACTCGAAATGCAACCGTGGAGGAGAATCCGACGCCGGGGTCCAGATTCAGCAGCCTGGCTCACCATACGGTCGAGGAGATGGAGAACGCTGAAACGGAACATTCGTCGGACTTGGAGGAATCAACAGATCGCTCGCTGCACCCTTTAGCTGTGGTGATCCGAGAGATGGAACAGGGAGCGACTGGAGGAATGGAAGACCAGGACCTGGACACACTCGTAAGGAGTTATGGAGCGGATATCCGAGATGGCAGTACACCGCTGCCGAGGGCACGCAAGTTACAACCGCTACTTTTTGAGTACTGTCTGACATTGCTATTGTTTAATGGACTAGTTGCCACATTTTGTGGCTCTCGGGGCAGGGGAACCCGTCCTGCGGCTGGCTGAACAATTGAGCTGGTGGCAACATCGGCTGAAGCCCTAGTGTTCTCATAGTTGGGGGGGTTAGTGGGAGGGCGACAAACCTTTACCGCCCGAAAGTCCTGTGCTCTATTGGTTATAAGTATGGGATGGATGGGAGGGGAAGGTGGGGAGGGGGTGGCGGGGGTCTGGGAAGTTCAAACAGTTTGCGAGGGGGACTTTGGGGGGAGGGAAACAGTTGGTTGTTCAGTCATGTCCATTCTTGCAACACTCCACACTCAAACACCGGGGATCACCCACTCTACCTTGTTAATACCTCAGAATGGCAAGTGCATTAGCTACACAACCGGTTGACCAATCCAGCCTTAGCGTCCTGACCTGGAAAGTGAATGGTCTTGGTAACAAGATTAAGAGAGGACTAGTAAATGCATACATTAAAAGGATAGGACCAGATATAATTTTCCTACAAGAAACACACCTTAAGGGATCTAATTTGCTTCTTCATAACCAGGGGACGTTATAAAGTACTGGCCCACACGGGATACACCACAGATTCCAGAGGAGTAGCCATTATTCTAAAGACCACTTCCCCATTCTGCATCACACGCACATGGGCGGATCCGCAGGGGACATACGTTGGGGTTCAGGGAACATGGCGTAGACGCACTTACACGCTAATATCGGTATACGCACCCCCCCAAACTGCAGGCCAATTCACTCAAGACACTGGCAAACATACTTCTTGAATCGGCTGACACCGTTCAATTGGTGGGCGGAGACTTCAATTACGTTATGGATAGGAAGATGGACCGCTCAGGGACACGACCCAATAAAGTTACCCAGACCCCACTCGCCCAGATGATTACCACTATCGGACTTACTGATGTCTGGCGGTGGCTGCACCCGGGTCAGCTCGCATACTCCTTTTACTCAGCCTCACATAAGGTATTCTCGCAGCTGGACTACATCTTTATGTCCTGGCAGGACCTGACCACGGACACTACTGCAGACTACAGGGCGAGAGGAATATCCGATCACTCACCACTGCTGATCAAAGTGGGATCAGAGAAAGAGAGCGACAGGGGCTACCTGTCGACTAGACGCTTGGGAACGAAAAAATCCAACGGGGGTACGGGCAGATGTGCGAGTATACTTAGCCGAAAACGAGGGGTCGGTGGACTCAGGGGTAACCCTCTGGGAAGCCTTGAAAACAGTCATGAGAGACAGGATAATGGGTAGACTAGGAGAGCAAAGAAAAACTCCAGGGAGAGGTAGCGGCGGCTGAATGGGCCATATTAGACCTAGAGAGGGAGCATCTGACTACAAAATCCCCCACTACCCTACGGAAACTGGTAGATACACAGCGCCACTACAGAGAGCTAGTAACGGACGAGGCTAAAACTCAGAACCTGGCCACCCTCCACCCTCCACCGTCTATACGATGTAGGGGACAAATCCGGCCGACTCCTGGCATGGCTTAGTAGGAAAGAGCGAGTAGCGCAATGGATAGAGCACGTCCAAGATGCAGACGGCAGTTTCGTCTGCACAGATACACACATTGCTGAGACTTTCGCTTCTCACTATGAGCGATTTTACACCGCCAGAGACTTGGGCTCTTGCAATGATGCTCTTCGATATATGAATCAGATTGAGATTCCCTCTTTAGACCCTGAAACCGTTAAGACCCTTGAGGCCGACATCACGATCGACGAAGTCTCTTCAGCTATTGCTAGGCTGAGATCTGGTAAGACTCCGGGACCCAATGGTTTCCCAACAGAATTTTTCAAATGCACGGCAGACATCCTGGCTCCACACTTGAGAAATCTCTTCTTAGGTGCATACCAGGAGGGGAGACTCCCCAATGACCTTTCCACGACTATCATCGTTATAAAGAGGGTAAACCACGGGAGGACTGCGCGTCCTACAGACCTATATCCCTCCTGAATACCGAGGTGAAACTCCTGGCGACTGTCTTGACACTCCGATTACGATCGGTGATACCGGATCTGATACATTTGGATCAGACCGGCTTTCTGCCTGACAGGGCCACTAAATTTAACCTTAGGCGCACACACAACTGGCTACAAGAGGTAAGGGACAGAGAATCACCACACTGGTTCCTCTCCCTCGATGCAGAGAAAGCCTTTGATGAGGTTCACTGGCCGTTTTTGGAGGGGGTACTGGAGAAATTTGGATTTGGCCCCAAGTTTCAGGCCTGGGTTCGACTACTCTAAACTGCGCCACGAGCCAGAGTGCGGGTGAATGGAACTCTATCTCGGGAATTCCAGATTCAGAGTGGAACCCGACAGGGCTGCCCTTTGTCGCCCCTTCTGTTCACGCTCACCATTGAGATCCTGGCGGCCCGGGTTCGACAGAACCCGACAATCAGCGGTTTTAGAATAACAAACAAGGATACCGCCCAGGAGAAGTTGTCCCTCTATGCGGATGATGTCCTCATATACATCACTAACCCGGCGACAACCATCCCAGAGCTCTTCCGGGAGCTGGAAACCTATGGAAAACACTCTGGTTATACAATTAACTGGCATAAATCAATCCTATACGACCCTGGAGGCGGTGACCGTTGGACGGAGTTGCCCCAACAACTAATAACTACCACAGAGGGTTTTCAATACCTAGGGATTTACATCACCCTTGATAAGAAACTCTCGCTTCAGAGAAATATAGAAAGGGTCTAGTTGAACTCGGCCGCGGACATGGAGAGGTGGAAACGCCTGGAACTCACCCTCTTGGGACAAGCGGCCATGTATAAAATGATCGTTCTTCCCAAGTACTTGTACGCCTTAAAAATGATATTATTCCCTACCGGACACACTACTACGCAAGATCCATTCGGATCTCCGAACCTTCCTCTGGCTAGGAAAACAACCTAGGATAACGTTGACCACACCTCAAAGACACCATATAGCGGTGGAATCTCACTCCTGAATCTGGAAGCCTACTACTGGGCGGAACAAATGTCCCCAATTAATGAATGGCTATACATGCCGGCAGACCATCCCACATATGCATTGGAAAGACATACCCTATCCACGCACAACTTATTGCACTATCTATATGGAGGCCCGCACATCGCACACTGCTTCCGGCAACCCTTATAACACTACGTGTCTGGAATAAGGCCATGAAACGCACAGGCTGGGACAGGACTCCCACCCGACAGACACCACTCTGGCACTGTGTGTGGCTACATGAGTTACACAAACTAAAAGGTTTCAAGAGATGGGACGACATTGGTATCTCCACCATCGGCGATGTGATAGCCAAGGGGGATTTGAAATCCTTTCAGGCCCTGAGAGCCGAATTCGGACTACAGCATTCACAATTCTTTAAGTATACCCAGTTCCGACACGCTTGGAAGACACAACATATACCCCTGTCAGAGATAGCAGAAAATGCACCATTGGAGGGGAGGCTTCTGCAAGAACAGATTCAGTGGAAAGCAGTCTCAATCACTTACAAAACATTGACCAATAACATGCTAGGGGACCTGGCGAAGCACTTGGGAGAGTGATGTAGGAACTCTTGATGACTTAGATTGGGACATGGTGTTACTGCATCCCCGTGAGGTTGCGATTAAGTCCAGATTACGCCTCATTCAATACAATGTGCTACACAGAACTTATTACGACAGGGCACGACTCTATAAGATGGGGAAAATAGAGAACGATAGATGTCTTCGATGCCACAGGGCGAGCGGAGATTTTTATCATATTTTATGGTCTTGCACAGTCATTCAAACCTACTGGACCCACATCTTTTTAGAACTACAGGAAATACTGGGAGTATCACTGACACAGGAGCTTTATTGGGGATGTCCAATGATGTAGATCTACCTCGCCCACTTATAATCTTCCTGGTCTTGGCATTGGTGGTGGTCAAGAGAGACATTGCAAAACGATGGGGGTCCCCGACTCCTCCTGACCTGGAGGAATGGAGATGTGGGCTGGACCTATATATGGCGGCTGAGAGGGTGACCTACAAATCCAGGGGATGCCCTAGGAAGTTCCGCAAGATTTGGTCCAAGTGGAGGCACTATCATGGACTCGATGGGGGGTTGGGGGACGGTTGAACCTCTGCTTACTTTACCAGTTCACACGTGGGAGACGAGAGGGGCTGGAGAGGGGAGTTAGGAGATGCTTACTCATTGCTCAGTTTTCTCTTACAAATTTGTGGTGTGATGTATGCCAACAGACTGCGATTGTGGGGTGGCGGAACTGGAAACAGGGGGAAGACGGTTGCTAAATGCATGACTGTACTGTTGAGTTTTACACAAAATGCAAATAAAATGTTTTTTAAAAAAAAGATTGTTCGTGTCAAAACAGTGGCATCGTGAGACAGCCGCAGCCGCGGTCCGTGATGCCTGAAATCACAATGAAAGGGCCATAAGTTAAACGGATGTCTAGGGAGTGAAAGGAGTGTCCGCTAACACTGCCCTGGGAGGATCGGTTGTCAAATACCTGAAGGGAGGGGAACCTCCAGCTTCTCGAGGGGTTCCGTGTGCCTGCCGTCTGGATCAGCAACAGCGCAGAGGGGCGTGGAAGCTCATTAAGTAAAGAAGCCCTTCGCCGGCGTGCACGTATTACTACCGCAGGATGCGTGGTAATGTCAATAGGAGGAAGATTTTCATCGACACCTACAATCCTTTGGGGTCGAAACGTCGACTTTATCCCACATTCCAACCAGCCAGCCTTACATAATTCATGAACATTATTCTCTGTACATTTAGCATGGTTTCATGACATTGATTGAACATTGATTGTTCTTCTATTCTTCTGCTCTTTCTGAAGCCGGGATCAACTATTACTGTGATTCTATTGATTTTCTTCTTCCATTTGTCACCAATTTTGAGAACGTTGCACAAACCCCTCTTTCACTTACACGTCATCCCTCGTTCACTTCTTAGAGACACTAATGATGTTTGACTAAAACTGCAAAGAATATACTTGACACAGAGTGATTAAATAACAGTGTGTTCTTACTTTATTTTATGTTTTCTTATTAATGTTTACTATTGTTACTTGTCTAAATTATTGCTACTGGGACCCCTTTCTTCTGTACCATATTGCACCCAGGTCCCAGTGACAGTTATGGGTATACCCTCTTACTGTAGTGTTCACACCAACCACAGCATAGAGAAAGCCCTCATTGTGATCACCGATGACTTCATAAGCATCCTCGACTGAGGAGAAATGGCGATACTCTTCCTTTTCGATCTCTCCGTAGCTTTTGATATGGTCTTCCACAAGTCATTTATCAGAACGCTTCAGCTCTTGGGTATATGCGGATCGGCCCTCAAGTGGAGATCATCCTTCCTCATGGACAGAACTTAATGACTTGGACTTCACCCCTACACCTTAGACACCAAGAAACACATCTGTGGAGTCCCTCAAGGATCATTGCTCTGTCAAACACTCTTCAATTACTTCATTACGCACCTCACCGATATAGTCAGAGCCCATGGCATCAACATAGTATCCTACGTACCGAATCTACCAGTACCGCCAAATCAAACTATGCCAACTGCATGAGAAACGTCACTGCTTGGATTAAAAACAATTCCCTCCTGCTCAACACAGACAAAATCGAAGGCCTAATCTTCCGCAACAAACACTCTCCCTGGGGTGCCTCTGGGTGGTCCTCTGAACTTGGCACCCCAACCAACCCCTGCGGACCAAGCCAAGAACCTCAGGATCATCCTGGACACCAACCTCTCCTTGGGAAGACAGATCAATGCCATCTCCTCATCATGCTTCCACGTCATGCAAATTCTACGTAAGATTTTCAAGTGGATCCCACTGAACACCAGACAAACGGCCACCCAGGCTCTTATCACAAGTAGACTTGAATACTGAAATCCCCTCTTCATCGGAATCACAGCCGATGTCCTGCTCTGACTCCAAACTAGCCAGAACTCCGCCGCCAGACTCATCCTGAACTTACTGCAAAATAACCACATCTTCCACACCTCAACAATCTCCACTAGCTTCCAGTCCAGGAAAAATGTACGTTCAAACTACTCTCCCACACCTACAAAGCTCTCCAAAACACCGGTCTAGCTTACCTCAACTACTGCCTTAATTTCTCCCAACCCACCAGACACCTTTAATCTGTGTTCCAGGCAAGAGCACACTTCCCTCGCATCAAGAAAACCAGAAGCGGAGGACGCTGCTTCTCATACCTTGCAGCCAAGACCTGGAACGACCTCACAAAACACCTCAGAACCTTCCCCTCCCTAATGAACTTCCTAAGGAACCTTAAGACATGGCTCTTCCAGATGAAACTGGCATGATCTCTTCCTCCCCCTCAGGCCTGCTCTACTCAGCACCTGAATACCCTCACAGGTGATTAGCCACGCTCTACAAATTCAAATAACATATAATAACAAGCACAATGTCAACATTTATCTTTGAAACCAATTCATCTTTGGTTAATCCATGAAAATACGAGAAGGTGTCTCAATCCAACTTTTGTCATGGCTATTGACATTGCCAAAGACATTACTAGATCACTATATCAGTGAGCGCAGAGTGATGACAAGTATGTGCAGCAACATGAAATAGGGTTATTGGGGGAGGGAGGCGGAAGCCCGATCAGGCAACAACAACAATTCTTGTCAGGATGAACCTCAGAAGTCACCAAATTAAACTTCCTTAACCCTCTGGCAGCTTCGCACAAAGCAGTCAGGCTTAACCCCTTCCCTTCGGCGCAAATTTCGCAGTGGTGCGGGGATTTATTTAGGGGCCGTAACCCCTTGCATGCTCAGGACGGCACTCGGCCATCCCACGTCATGCTGGGCGTGTGCGCAGGACGGTCGGGGGCCGTCTAAACTCTGACCACTAATTAATTCTCCAGCGCAGGTGTGGAATTCGTGGCGCGCTGGGGAATCGGCGGCGTTCTAATGGCCCCCAGCCGTCCTGTGCACACGCCCAGCATGACGTAGGACGGCCAGGGGCCGTCCTGAGCACACAAGTGGTTAACTTACAAGCAATGTGTAAATATTTATGCAGCACACAAACAGTAGCGAAGTGAAAACACAACACAATAAAACCCCCAAACTAATTTAGAAAAAATAGAGTAAATATTACTAAATAAAAGTATACCAGAGCAACAAAAATCCTATCTGTAGCACCGGAGCTGTTCAATTTTAAACCTCAAAGTGCCACTCAGTGCCACTCAGTGTCATTTGGTCATGCTAGACGGGGGAAAGTCACAAGATCAAGCCAACCACAATGGAGCTCAGGTCAGATGAATAAATGGTTAGATTTTATTTAGTGCACATGTTAGAAATGGGGGTCTCTAGTTGGCAGAGGTAGGTACCTTTGTCCAAGTAGGGACCCTTCTTCCTAGTCAGGGTAAGGGAGTTACACTACTAAAATAAACCGTGCTCACCCCCTTGAAAGCTTGGCATGAGCAGTCAGGCTTATCTCAGAGGCAGTGTGTAAAGCATTTGCACATAACCAACAGTAAAACAGTGAGAACCCTTCAAAAGGACACCACACCAGTTTAGAAAAATATCCAATATTTTTATATATCCAAAACAAACCAAAATGATACAAATCCAATATACAGTACTTAAAAATATATACTTTGCAAGATATTCTTTAAAATTGTAGAAATATCTAAAAAAAACACAGTTCTTCCGAGTCGATAGCTCCATCCGGTGCCACAGCAATACTGAAAACAACAGAAACCAACAGTTCCGTCTGACAGCGTTGGTTGGCAGGTGTCGTCGGATTCATAAACAGTACCTTTCTCATTGCGGCCGACATGTTGATGCGAGCCGGTCGTGGCAACCATCGCGGTTGTGATGTGAAGTGAATCGGTGCAGCGTGCGGTGCCCTCATGTCGCAGTGCAGGCAGCAGCTCGGTAACGGTCGTCCAGGGGCGTCGGTGAGACCGGGGCTGCGATGCGGAGTGAGGCCGTGCTTGTTGCGTTGCTGGCAGGTCACGGGTGCCAGCGACAGAGCCAGTTAGCGAGAGCTGACGTCGGTCGTTCCAGACTGCTGTGTGGGACGAGTAGGTGGGTTGTGAAACCTACGAGTGGGGCCCCCAGCCACGATGCGGTCATGGGTGTCAAAGTCGGCAGGCAGCGACGGCGTGGGTGACCCTAGGGCGGTGAAGTGAAGAGAGACTGTGCGAGTACGGTGCCCACAGGTCAAGGTGCAAGCAGCGGCTTGGTGGTGGCGGCGGCGGTTGTCGGTTAGACCTGGGTTGCGGTGCGAGATGGGGCGATGCCTTCTGTGGTGCCTTCAGGACACGGAGCAAGCAACGGAGTTGGTTGCTTTTCCTTTCTCTGTGGCAACTGAAACACAGTTCCAGAAGCGGTACCCAGAGGTTGATGAAGACTTTGCAGTCCCTGCGACTTCAGAACAGGAGGCAAGCTGTACTTCAAGCCCTTAGAGATACTCAGTATAAGTAAAGACAGTTCAGTCCAGTCCTTTCACTGACCAAGGCAAAAGCATCAACTGCAGGCCAACCCAACAAAAGAACAACACAGCAAAGGGGCAGTACTCCTCCTGACTGCTCTTCCAGCTCTTCTTCTTGGCAGGTTCCTTGATTCAAATTCAAAAAGTCTTTATTCAGTTATTCATACAAACAACCATAAAAGCACAATTCAATAAAAAACCCAGTTAAAATTAGATCAATCTAAAAACCACATCCAGATTTATCAATCACAATTGGTCATATACAGTACAATGTTAAAAACAACAATTCTAGACAATTAACCCTCCATGCTATTTCTAAATTTTAGGGCTAGTTTTAAAAAGCCAGTTACAAATAAAATGCAATCGTGAGTTAGCAGCTGTAAATAACAAAGTGCAGGTCTAACCTGGGTAAAGTTCAGTTTTTTAAGAAGAGGCTTTAGATAAAACCTCCGAGGTATATCATAAAAAGGACACATAAATAACAAGCATTGGAAATGCAATAGGTCTCGGATTTATTTGAGTTAGAGCTAATGGCATTGTAAATGGCAATGTCTTTTAGCCATGTGTTATGGAGTGTATGCATGTGGTGTGTAATGGAATTATGTGATTTGGATTGGAATTGTTCACCCTGCACACTCGCACACTGTTCACCCTGCACGCTCACACACTGTTCACCCTGCACGCTCACACACTGTTCACCCTGCACGCTCACACACTGTTCACCCGCACGCTCACACACTGTTCACCCTGCACACTCACACACTGTTCACCCTGCACGCTCACACACTGTTCACCCTGCACGCTCACACACTGTTCACCCTGCACGCTCACATACTGTTCACCCTGCACGCTCACACACTGTTCACTCTGCACTCACCACTCTGCACTCACTACTCTGCTCTCACTACTCACTACTCTGCACTCACTACTCTGCACTCACTACTCACTAGGCTGCACTCACTACACACTACTCTGCACTCACTACTCTGCACGCACTACTCTGCACTCACTACTCTGCACTCACTACTCACTACTCTGCACTCACTACTCTGCACTCACTACTCTGCACTCACCACTCTGCACTCACCACTCACTACTCTGCACTCACTACTCACTACTCTGCACTCACTGCTCTGCACTCACTACTCACTACTCTGCACTCACTACTCTGCACTCACTACTCTGCACTCACTACTCTGCACTCACTACTCACTACTCTGCACTCACTACTCTGCACTCACTACTCTGCACTCACTACTCTGCACTCACTACTCACTACTCTTCACTCACTACTCTGCACTCACTACTCTGCACTCACTACTCTGCACTCACCACTCTGCACTCACCACTCACTACTCTGCACTCACTACTCTGCACTCACTACTCTGCACTCACTACTCACTACTCTGCACTCACTACTCTGCACTCACTACTCTGCACTCACTACTCACTACTCTGCACTCACTACTCACTACTCTGCACTCACTACTCTGCACTCACTACTCTGCACTCACTACTCACTACTCTGCACTCACTACTCACTACTCTGCACTCACTACTCTGCACTCACAACTCACTACTCTGCACTCACTACTCACTACTCTGCACTCACTACTCACTACTCTGCACTCACTACTCTGCACTCACTACTCTGCACTCACCACTCTGCACTCACCACTCACTACTCTGCACTCACTACTCACTACTCTGCATTCACTACTCTGCACTCACTACTCTGCACTCACTACTCACTACTCTACACTCACTACTCTGCACTCGCTACTCTGCACTCAGTACTCTGCACTCACTACTCACTACTCTGCAATCACTACTCACTACTCTGCACTCACTACTCACTACTCTGTACTCACTACTCTGCACTTACTACTCACTACTCTGCACTCACTACTCACTACTCTGCACTCACAACTCACTACTCTGCACTCACTACTCACTACTCTGCACTCACTACTCACTACTCTGCACTCACCACTCTGCACTCACAACTCACTACTCTGCACTCACTACTCACTACTCTGCACTCACTACTCTGCACTCACTACTCTGCACTCACTACTCACTATTCTGCACTCACTACTCTGCACTCACTACTCTGCACTCACTACTCACTACTCTGCTCTCACTACTCTGCACTCACTACTCTGCACTCACTACTCTGCACTCACTACTCACTACTCTGCACTCACTATTCACTACTCGACACTCACTACTCACTACTCTGCACTCACTACTCTGCACTCACTACTCTGCACTCACCACTCTGCACTCACCACTCTGCACTCACCACTCTGCACTCACCACTCACTACTCTGCACTCACTACTCACTACTCTGCACTCACTGCTCTGCACTCACTACTCACTACTCTGCACTCACTACTCTGCACTCACTACTCTGCACTCACTACTCTGCACTCACTACTCACTACTCTGCACTCACTACTCTGCACTCACTACTCTGCACTCACTACTCTGCACTCACTACTCACTACTCTTCACTCACTACTCTGCACTCACTACTCTGCACTCACTACTCTGCACTCACCACTCTGCACTCACCACTCACTACTCTGCACTCACTACTCTGCACTCACTACTCTGCACTCACTACTCACTACTCTGCACTCACTACTCTGCACTCACTACTCTGCACTCACTACTCACTACTCTGCACTCACTACTCACTACTCTGCACTCACTACTCTGCACTCACTACTCTGCACTCACTACTCACTACTCTGCACTCACTACTCACTACTCTGCACTCACTACTCTGCACTCACAACTCACTACTCTGCACTCACTACTCACTACTCTGCACTCACTACTCACTACTCTGCACTCACTACTCTGCACTCACTACTCTGCACTCACCACTCTGCACTCACCACTCTGCACTCACCACTCACTACTCTGCACTCACTACTCACTACTCTGCATTCACTACTCTGCACTCACTACTCTGCACTCACTACTCACTACTCTACACTCACTACTCTGCACTCGCTACTCTGCACTCAGTACTCTGCACTCACTACTCACTACTCTGCAATCACTACTCACTACTCTGCACTCACTACTCACTACTCTGTACTCACTACTCTGCACTTACTACTCACTACTCTGCACTCACTACTCACTACTCTGCACTCACAACTCACTACTCTGCACTCACTACTCACTACTCTGCACTCACTACTCACTACTCTGCACTCACCACTCTGCACTCACAACTCACTACTCTGCACTCACTACTCACTACTCTGCACTCACTACTCTGCACTCACTACTCTGCACTCACTACTCACTATTCTGCACTCACTACTCTGCACTCACTACTCTGCACTCACTACTCACTACTCTGCTCTCACTACTCTGCACTCACTACTCTGCACTCACTACTCTGCACTCACTACTCACTACTCTGCACTCACTATTCACTACTCGACACTCACTACTCACTACTCTGCACTCACTACTCTGCACTCACTACTCTGCACTCACCACTCTGCACTCACCACTCTGCACTCCCACTCTGCACTCACCACTCACTACTCTGCACTCAATACTCACTACTCTGAAAGCAGGCAAGGCTACCGACTAATTTTACACTGGTCATGGTTAACACTCTTTTCTAGAAGAGAATATACACGTTTATCTTGGTGGGTTGAATAAAAAAAAAAACACATGGCGCACCCTGGTGTCCAATAAAGAATAGGCGATCAGTAACGTGCACGCTCAGAGAGCAGACTGTACTGAATGTTCTGTGTACATTCGTAGAATCCTTCAAAGCACATCTGATATCATTCTTTGCTCCCGCCATTCCGGTCCTTTACACTGCAAACACTCCCGCAAGTCCATGCAATTAGAGGACATAACATTCTGAACAAGCACCTACCTCTCAGTGCCCTCACTGCGTTGCGAAACTTCTCGATGCCGGCCAGGAAGAGAGCAGTGATCGGCGCGCGGCAGGGACACTGGCGCCGTGAGCGTGCGCGCGACTGAATCTGCGCGTGGCCAGCACTTGTCGCTCCCTCTCCCTTTAAGATTGCTGGGCGCGCCGTAGGGTGCGCGCGACTGAATCCGCGCGTGGCCAGCACTTGTCGCTCCCTCTCCCATTAGGATTGCTGAGCGCGTGCCCAGCTCTTGTCTCCTTTTGTCGGCTTTGGAGACTGAAACGATTACAATAGTTCTCTGCCGAGAACGCGCTTCGCGCGTCTCTAGGCCGAGACCTAAAAAGTGCACCAAGTCCTGCGGAGGCACGTTGTCGCAGCCGCAGGACGGTAGCACTTGACCTCGGTGGCTACCCTTTGGAACAGCAAGCAATAGGTGGAAAAGGCCCAGACGGAACCTGGTTAGCAGAAAACGATCAAAGCCAGACATCGGCCAGGACAAATAAGGTTCCATACTTGGTGTAGATTTCAGAACAACATATTTCCGGACACTACTTTTATTCAGTTCCATCTCCTCACGATGCAGATACCGTGAGAGGGAAAAGGTTTTCCTCACATACTCAACATCAGCTCTGTCAGGCCAGTCTGGGATTACAAAGAGCTCCGGGCGCCCCAATTCTGAGAAGCAGTCTTTCAAATATTTTAACCACAGGATTTTAAGCATATTATCCCAGGATAGTGCTTCTCTCAGAAGTTGGTGATTAAGTGGCAGATCTTTGTTTAACCAGCATTTTAACCAGCAAGTCAATGGCCTTAGTGCTATGGTATCACTTAAAAAGGGAATGCCTAATTCTTCATGCACTATAAAGCTGGCCGTTCCCCTTGGGACCCCCAGCAGCTGTTTCAGAAAGTTATTTTCTGCCACCACAAGGTCGTTGACTGCTGTATGCCCCCATAACCCACTTCCATAACAGCCTATCGCCACACTCTTGGCCTGATACATTTTTAACAATGCAGCAATTGGGCGTTTGCCCATTTTCCTAGCAAAGTTAAAAATGGCCGCGTTTGCCCGCGTTATCTCCCCCCTTTTCCTCTGGACTGCGGGCCCCATTTCAACTGGTTATCAAACAGGACACACAGGTATGAAAAGGATTTTGTGGTAGGAATCTTCTCCCCATTAACATGAAATAGGAACGTCCTCTTATAACCTTTCCCTACGTTCATTACAAAGGATTTTGTGTTGTTAATGGCGAGATCCCGGGATTTCATTAAACTATTAAAGGTGTCAAGTAGCAATTGAAGCCCTTTTGCGGTCCTTGCCAACAAGACCTTCAAGGTTACTTGATTCCATCGAGTTCTCTGAAGTCCTTTATCTCCCTTAGACTTCCAACAGGAGGCAAGCTCTACATCAAGCCCTTGGTGGAAACTTTAACAGCAGGATGATGAAAGTGCAGATCAGTCCTTTCCCTGCCAAAGACAGAAGCAGCAAGCAGCAGGCCAACACGACAGAGCACGCAGCAAAGGGGCAGTTCCTCCTGACAGCTTTTCCAGCTCTTCTTCCTGGCAGGTTCCTTAGTTCAGCAGTAATCTTTTTTCTCCTTTTTCTGTGGTCATAGCCCCTATACTTATAGTGCTAATGTATTAGTTCCGGAGGGCACTTTAGTCACTATTGAAGTGCACAACGCTCTCCTTCACATTTCCAGCCCAGGCCCCAGACACACCAAAAGGGGGTGGGGCCAGCATTGTGGAAGGCATGCACAGCTCTATTCAGATGCAGGTGCAACTCCTCCCACTACTCCAAATGCAGACCAGGCCTGTTCAGGAGCAAGGGACAACTCCTACTGCTACTGCCATGGTCTATTCAGCCTAGCGCTGAGTCACCCAGGAAAGGCAGGACACACCTCAACCCCCACCTTGTGACTGGCTGGAGTGAATGCACATCCCCGCTCCCCTGTCAGTCAGAACCAGAAGGTCAATACTCATCCAGGCAGGGCACAAAGACATATCAGCACACACAAATCTCCACTTCTAAAAGTGGCATTTCTAAAATAGTAATGATAAATCTACCTTCACAAATAAGTAGGATTTATCACTACTATTTCAAACATACAAAACATGGTCATGCTACCCATCTCATGTCAGGAATTAACACTGAAGCACATATCATGCAATCCCCAATGCAACCCTATGAAAGGGCAGGCTCACAGCAGTGAGGGACCAAGTAGGCTGTTTGTCACTACCAGGACATGCCACACAATTAAGGCAACTGTTCTACCTTTTACCTACACCACACCCTGCCCATAGCGCTAGCTAGGGCCTACTTTAGGGGTGACTTATATGTAGTAAAAGGGTAGTCGCCGACGTGGCAACCACTTTATAACCCACATCACGGCAGCAGTAAACTGTGTGTGCAGGCCCTGCAGTGGCAAGACAGGCTTGACAAGCTATTTTGGTGGGTGGCGCAAGCAGCTCTGCATGACCACCAGTAGCATTTAATTTACAGGCCCTGGGTATATGGGATACCACTGTAAAAGGGACTTAAAGGTAAATTAAGTATGCCAAACAGGTGTAGACCAATCTTACCAAGTTTACAAGAGAGAGCTCATGCACTTTAGCACTGATCAGCAGTGATAAAGTGCCCAGAGTCATTAAACCACCAACAACAGGTCAGAAAAAATACATGAGGAAGGCAAAAGGTTCTGGGATGACCCTGCAAAAAGGACCAAGTCCAACAGCACAGCTACTTAGTGAGTGCCCCAGCACTTGGCATAGAAGAATAGGCAGGAGGGTGTACCAACAGTCGGGTACGAGCCATATGGTTAAAGCTTAAATAAGTACATTTTCAGGGATCTTTTGAAGGTTACTTGATCTGTAATGATTCTCAGATGGACAGCCATCTGGTTCCAGATCTTTGTGGCCAAGACCATGAAGGAGGATCCACCCTCTACTTTTCTTCCTAAAATGGAGGACTGCTAATAGGCAAGCCATTCTAGAATACAGCGTCCTACCAGGTCTATACTCGCCGATCCTCTCATTCAAGTAAATGGGTCTGGTATTGTGAAAGGCTTGGTGAGTCATTGTAAGCGCTTTGAACTTAATATGCTTACAGACCGGTAACCAGTGGAGCAGCTCTCTAAATTGAGAAACAGGAATGTTAGGGCAGCTCATAGAGGAGGCAGACCACCATGTTCTGTACAAAATGGAGACTTAGGAGATTGTTTGGGATTTCTAGCTACAGAATATTAACATAGTCCAGCCTTGACAGAATCAGAGCCCTAACTACTGCAACCTGCACTTCGCGTGGAAGGAAGTTCAGGAATTTCCTGAGCATTCTTTGATCCAGAGGCAGGATATCACTACCACCGCAATCTGGCCTTTAAAACAGAGTTGTTTGTCAAACAGAATGCCCAGATTCCTTGCCCCCTTCATTGGGAGGGGCGGGGTGGAGGGGAGTTACTACTTGGCCAGGCTCATGTCCACCCTTGTAGGGGGTTAGACACAAACAACAAAATCTCTCGTATGTCAGCAATAACTGAGTATCATCAGCATACAATATGACCTTGAAGCTGAACGGCTCTACAACAAATGGTAGTGAGGTCATATAAACATTAAAACGAGTGTGGCTCAGGGAGGAGCCCTAAGGAACCCTCCATTACAAAGGTTTTACTCCGGGAGGAGAAGTGCTTAATCCATCTACTTGATCTCTATTTTCCAAAAAGGAGCCCACCCAGCTCAGAGTGGATCCAGTTATTCCCAAGGACTCTGACCGTGTAACATATGTTTAATCCACAGTGTCAAATGCTGCTGCCAAGTCTAATAGCACCAAGGCTACACTGAGTCCTGAATCCACACCTGTTTTGATGGATTCGCAGAACTTCAGTAGTGCTGTTTCTGTGCTATGTCATTCTCTAAACCCAGATTGTGAAGGGTGCAAGAGGTTGCCATCCACTAAAAAGCCATGAGCTGGCAGTTTACTGTCTTTTCAAGATTCTTGGTGACTGTAGATAATAGTGAGACCGTGTAAAGTTTGCTAGAACCTTAGGATCGCCATTGGCCTTCTTGAGTAGGGGAACTACATTTGCCCTGATTCATGAGTCTGGTACTACCCCAGAATGAAGAGAAGCTGAGAATAGCACATTGTAAAGAGGAGTCAATAGGGTCGGCAATTAGTTTCAAACTATGTGGTGGAAATAGGTGATAGGGGGACTCCGATCTACTGCTTGAGACTTGGGCCTTCAGTTTCTCTATCGTGGTTGGTTGAAAAATGCATCAAATTCCTTAAAGCTGTTTGCCCTGGAATATCTCTGGGTAAGGTATAATAGTCCAAACTGTTAAGATTTAGTAGGTTGGCCTCAATTTTAGTGATCTTTCTATCAAAAAACTCCCTAAGTCTTGTACAGAGGTCCTGTTGATCTGAAAAGGCGAAGCCATTACAAACTCATTATAATCTTAAAAATATCTTTCCCATTATTGTCGGCATTCTTGATACATTTGGAATAAAAAGTTGTATCAGGGAGGCTCCAATAATGGAAGATACTGCTCAAACCCGAGAATGGTGGGCTGCTGACACCCCGTCTCTCCCCTCTAACCAGAACGACTGGAATTCGGAGATGGAGACGCTCTGGGGCCAACAACCAGAACACGACGAGGAGTTTGCCTTTAAGGGGGCGTGTTCAGAGGCAACCGGAGATCCTTGGTGTGACGTAGGAGCCGGCTGATGGGAGAAAAAAGCGGACGTCCTGAACTTGGCGTGTGACGACACCGAGGAACCCAGAGAGGAGTGCCGAAGAAGAAAGACGGTGGGAGAGGAAAGCGAACCCGGTCGGAAGAAGTGTGAAGAGGAAGACGAGAACACGCCTGGAGGCCAATGATCCTGCAAGCCGCCCAGCCACACTCACGGAGGAGTGTGGCTCTCCCAGGTATGGCAGAGGGTGTCGAGCAGGGTTGGGAGGCGGGGCGGGTCAGAGAAGAGGTAGCGCTGCTATAATTATCGGTATAGTTGTAAGCAGGGGAAACCCAATAAACCCTTGTAGGCTTGGGCAACGTATAATTCAACACAAAGAGGTGCTACAAGGGATTTGTTTTTGGATCATTCAGTCTTAATTCTGAGTTGTACCATGGTAACACTCAACTGTATCCACTGGATAACAATATTTCTTTAAATGGATAAACGAATCAGTGGAAGGTTAGAAGAAAAGCAGAGCAAAGGGATTTTTTGTTTGAAAAAATCTTTACTGAAAACAAATTGTGGGAGATAAATGTACAAATTAATTATAGCAACAGATCATGAACAAAGATTGAACACAATTTATCTATAGTTCATGACAAAACACATCAGCTCCTATTTAGTAAACAAAACATAACCCAAAATGATCAATTAAATGTGGTTACGAATATGTGTTGTAAAACAACATTAGTGGAGTAGATGGAGTGTCGACGTTTCGGTCTTGGTTGCAGATGTCAAAAAGACCATCATCAGGACGAGGATGTTTCAATTGCTGAAGCAAAAACTCCCTTGAGGTGTGAAGCGGTGTGTCTCCTTTAGTTGGCTGTCACAGAATTTTCTAATACTGTATCAATAAAATTCTTGAAGAAACATGCTAACCGCGTCGGTCGGTGAATTGGAACAACGATCATATGACACGGGAGCGGGAGAGCTTCCAAGGGACCAACGGCTCGCCACAATAGTCGCGATCCACAAACCTGGTAGGCCAGAGGCGGATTGCGCGTCCTACCGCCCAATCACCCTGATCAATGATGAGCCCAAAACTGCTAGTGCTGCGGATGACCCATCATCTCTCCTCCTTAGTACATCCAGACCAGTCTGGCTTCATGCCACACCGCACCACGGCGCATAATCTACGACGGCTCTATACGGTTCTGGCACGCACACAGTATATTCGGGAACCAGCTGTCATTCTCTCTCTAGATGCCACTATGGCATTTGATACCGTGGAATGGCCATTCCTGTTTGCGGTACTCCGCCACATGGGCTTTGGCCCAAAATTCTGCACCTGGATTCGCCTACTTTACAGAAAGCCCCTGGCGCACGTGGCGGCCAACGGAAGTATCTCCCGAGATTTTCCGTTTGGTCGAGGTACGCGGCAGGGGTGTCCACTGTCCCCACTACTATTCACACTGATCCTGGAGCCTCTTGCCATTTGGATCAGATGGGAACCCTCCATTAAGAGACTCTCCTGGACTAATGCATGGGAGGACCGCATATCCTTATATGCGGATGATATTCTGCTATACCTCACCTCCCACAGGAAATCCATCCTAGAATTGTTGAACGTCTGTGAAAAGTTCGGTAGGGTGTCGGGCTATACAATAAATTGGTCCAAATCTGTTCTTCATGTATTGACCGGCCCTCCTCCTATTCTATCCACGAGTTGCCCCTTATGCATCACTGAGACAGTGTTTAAATAACTGGGTATTTATATAACGTCTGACTTCACTGAATTCTCCACCTTAAATCTTCATCCCCATCTAAAGCGCTTCAAACGTGACGTCAAGGTGTGGCGGACTCTTCCGCTTCCGCTTCTGGGTAAGGCGGCCCTCTACAAAATGATGGCACTCCCGCGATTTTTATACAATCTCGAGAATACGCCATTTCTGGTTCCTGACTCCTACTTCAAGACCATTGCTACTACCGTTTCGAACCTTTTATGGGATGGGAGGCCACCTCGTATCGCACAGGCTAAGCTGACAAAAAGTTGGTATGATGGGGGGATAGCGCTTCCCGATATGGAATTATACCACTGGGCGGCCCATCTTAAACAGATAAACTACTGGTTACATGCCCCACAGACCGAACCGGCATATATGGCGGATAGACAATGCTTGGAGAGTAAGGGACTGTTAGGTAACCTCTATAGCCGCCGTGTACCCCCAGACTTGCTCGGACCCACGCGACACACTATTCAACTTTGGTACAAGGCAAACAGGCGTCTTAAATGCTCGGGACAATCACATTAATGACACCACTTTGGGACTCTTACAAGCTGGGCTCCCTTCGCAACAGTACGGGATTCCGGAACTGGGATACTATAGGTATCTTGGCGGTAGGTGACCTGTGGAAGAGAGGGAAAATGGTAGACTTCTCTTACCTTCAGACACATTACGAAATGACGCAGACTGAGAAGTTCAGATACCTTCAAATCAGACATGCACTCCAATCGGTCATACCTGAAGATACCAAGTTACAGGACTCAACCCCTCTACAAGATAGGCTTCTGACAGAACATATGCCGGATAGGGCCACCTCTCTGACCTACCGGAATTTGATCAACAACCTTCCTGACATGTCTTCCACGCTAAGACAGGCCTGGTCCAGAGATGTGGGTGATTTTGATGAGTCTGAATGGCAGGAGGCCCTTTCCTCCCCCCGAGAGACTGCCATATCCTCTAAACTCTAACTAATCAAGATTAAAATATTGCACCGTACGTACTATACTAGAACGACACTATTCAAGATCGGATCCACCACACACAAATACTGATAGCAACATTGCGGAGACGAAGGGACGTTCTACTATACTATATGGGACTGTAAACACATAGCAACATTTTGGACATCAGTCATGCGCACAATCTCTTAGACTATAGATATTTCCTTGGTGCCTGAGCCCTGTCGATGTTTGTTGAATATATGGGAACCGACCAACTTAAACCATCGCCAGGAAGATTGGGTAATGGTGGGCATGACGGTGGCAAAGCGTAACATTGCTTTATTGTGGGGCTCCGAAACACTGCCTACCCTCCGTAAGTGGTGCAAGGATATGGATGAAATGATGGTGGCTGAGAAATCTGTTTTTATAAACCGTGGGTGCCCCAAGAAGTGGGAGACAATCTGGGGAGCTTGGAATAAGTTCTGTGGTGGCATTTGTGACCCTCCGGACACTACAGACTATGATGGTGCCACAGACTAACTTAAATTGTTCAGGTTACGAATAATAATAATAATGATGTGTCAATTACTATGTTTATCTATGTAACTGTGACAATGTTCGAGGCTGCTTTGCTCAAGTGATCCACACAATGCATATCCTTTCTTCTGTATATATTATTGCCCTGTTTGATCTGTTAATAATAAAAAATATTTTAAAAAAACAAAACGCTATGACTGCTCAGCTGGAAGGGCTACAGAAGGCGATAAAAGAACCTGGGTCCCCTGGGAATATAGAGATACGTCCTCCTATGCCTCACCTCTCAAGAGTAGCCCTTCAGAAGTATACAACTGGGGACGATCCAGACGCATTTCTTACCAACTTTGAAAGAGCGTCAAGAGCGTGCGGTTGGTCCGAAGGTAACTGGCCGTTTTTCTAGCCCCATTATTGACTGGGCCAGCCTATCAAGTAGCAAACCCGACAGGGTATACACGCTACAAAGACATTAAAGCCCTAATCTTAGATCACCTTGGGCTAGACGAAGAAGCCTATAGGGTGAAATTCAGACGAGAAAAGGGAATACAAGGAGAAAATCCAAAGACATTATTTTTCCGCTTAAAAGCCGCTGCAGACAAATGGTTGCGCCCAGAAAGTCGGACCAAAGAGGAAATAATGGATAGCATATACCTTGAACAATTCATGGAAGCGCTCCCTTATGGAACGCAACGTTGGTTGAGACAACATTCTGGATTAAGTCCTGCCCGAGCTATAGAAATTGCTGCAAATTAATCAAGGGCTCAACCTCAAGCTGTGCCATGGGAGGGAGAAAAGAACACTAAAAACCCAGCAACACAAAGACCGGAGAAGAAACCTAAACCGCTGGTGGAAACAGGACAACAACGTCAGTTTAAAACAGAGGTCCGTACTCTGAAAGTGCCGCAATGTTATGACTGCGGTGAATGGGGACATATCGCTCGCCTTTGCCCTAGACGCAAATCCCCTGAGGAACCTATGGAGGTCGGATACATCCCCAGAGCAGTGATGTATTCCGCGGAGATGGGGACATCCTTTTACGTACGTGTCACGGTGAATACAAAAACCATCAGGGCCTTACTAGATTCAGGTTGCAATCTGTTATGCAAAGCTCCCTAGTTCTGTCAGGCCAAATAGGGCAGGAAGTACACATCCTGTGTGTGCATGGGGACATAAAACCGTATCCACACATCAGAAATAATAATCAAGCTTATTTCAAATTTAGCAGTGATGGCTATAAGTCAATACCATAACCTGCCACCACGATTCTCTCCCTTGCATGAACTTCACAAACCAGCCGGTTTTGCAAAGCCCGCCAACGAAGGGAAAGAAAGCACCTAGAAGAATCCAATGTACATATCCTTTATGTTCCCTTAACAAGAACACTGATGCATCGAGATTCCTGGCATCATTTTCACTGTTCCCAAACGCAGTCTCGAAATTTCCAAAGATAAACAAGAGTATAGTCCAGACTGCTATACTCGGATTGCAGAGTTACCAGTCCGACCGCATCAGGTACAAAACAACCGTGCCCAATCCTGGCACACACAACAGAAGTCCGGATATCAGCTGATGCGGACTCAGGGGAATGAAATATAACGGATCCTAGGTGTAACAACACCCTTACCGCACCAGGAACTCTGCCTTACATCACGGGAACCGCAGGGCAAGAATAATCGGCAGCGTCCTGCCCGACTCCACCAGCAATATGCGTTTCCGCCCACGTGACCCGGATACAATCCGATCACGTCGTGCGCGGCGCACCTCGTACTGGGAAATGTAGTCTGCGGCCAATATTTCGCCGTCTGTGCCCCGTAATGTCTCAATGCCCCCTAACAGTACGTCTCCCCTCCGTAGGGCACAGACAGGCACAAGGCATATCAGGGAACCGTCGATAAAAGGCAGCAACCAGCCTCGGGGCGTGCACACTCCCAGCTGGTTCCCATGAGTTCTCCTCAACCCCATAGCCTTTCCAAGCAATCAGAAACCACAATTTTGCAAGTCGCACTTTAGAGTCCAGAATCCTCGCAACCTCATATTCCTCCCCCTGATCCACCCAAACAAAGGAAGGTTTGACACAAGAATGTCCTGCAGCTGATTTCAGCAATGAGACATGGAATACAGGGTAGATTTTCATGTGCGAGGGCAATGCAATCCTAACAGCCACAGGATTGACATGTTTGATCACAGGAAAGGGACCAATGTAACGAGGGTTGAAAACACTATATCTCCTGAACCTGATATTCCTTGTGGACAACCACACCAAATCCCCTCTTTTGTACTCAGGTCCCCTAACACGATGTTTGTCAGCTTGTCTTTTATACACCAACTTAGCCTGCACAAGATGTTTTCTCGAATTCACTATCACCTTCTGTATATTGGTTATCCCGTCTTTCACTTCAGGAACATGGTCACCCCTAACAGGAGAACTGAAAGGGATGAATCTAGGATGGAAACCGTATGTGCTGTAGAAGTGTGTATGTTTCGTGGAACTGTGAAGTGCATTGTTATAGGCAATCTCTGCCAACCAAAGCCATTCAACCCACTGATCCGTGTTACTGTTGACGTAACTTCTCAGATACTGCTTCAAAGTTCGGTTCAAACGTTCTGTTTGGCCATCCGTTTGTGGATGGAAACTGGTTGATAATGCAGAGGAGATGTGTAACGCTTTGCACCATTCCTTCCAAAATTTGGCAGTAAATTGTGAGCCCCGATCTGAAACGATCACCTTCGGCAATCCATGCAATCTCACAATGTTTTTCAGTAGTGTAATGGACAATTGGCCAGCTGTAGGAAGGGTCTTGCAGGCAACAAAATGACCTAGCTTTGTCAAGTAGTCAATGATCACCAAAATAACTGTATGTCCCACATCAGAAGGTAAACCCACTATAAAATCCACAGAAATATTTTCCCAAGGTATTTCTGGCGTGGGAAGAGGCTGTAGTAACCCTTGAGGTTTTCCTGTTAAAGGTTTGTTCTGGGCACACACCACACATTCTTTGATCTAATCAGGAACATTCTTTCTCACAGAAGGCCACCAGAAGTGTCTCAAAACCTTTTCAACAGTCTTCTCTCTTCCATGATGACTTGCACTTGGATCCGAATGGCACCACTGAAATGCCATACGTCTCAGGGCTAAAGTGGGTAACAGCATTTGAACCCCCTTCATGTATACTCCTTGTTTCCTTATCCATTCTGGATGGTATTTCAACCACTTTCTCCATTGAAACGTTTGATAACCTTTCTTCGATTCATACAAAAAACCATCAGTGTGAAGTACACCTATCACCCGGTGGTCTTCAAAAATAGCTCTCTGTGGGTTTCCCAGAAATAAGGGTAGAATCCTGTCGGGATAACGCATCTGCTTTTTTGTTCTGACTCCCTGGACGAAAGGTCACAATGAAATGATACTCCTCGAAGAACGTCATCCACCGTAACAGTCTAGGGGTCAGAAGACGTACAGTACGTAAGTACTGCAAATTACGATCGTCGGTGTATACAGTAATGGCATGACGTGCTCCCAACAACCAGTGTCTCCACTCTCCAAAAGCCTCTTTAATGGCTAGAAGCTCTTTTTCAGTGATGGTGTAGTTCTGCTGTGCATGATTGAACTTCTTAGACATATACGCTACAGGATGCAACTGTCCTGTCTCACCATTTCTTTGGGACAGTACCACTCCCATAGCCACTTCAGAAGCGTCTGCTTCCACAATAAACGGAAGTGCCGGATTTGCATGAATCAAAATAGGAGCTGAGATAAACGCTGCTTTTAAAACGTCAAGTGCTTCTTGCGTTTTTTCAGTCTATACAAATTGTACCGTCTTCTTGGTTAATTGGGTAAGAGGTGATGCCTTATCAGAAAAGTTAGAAATAAAACGTCTATAGAAATTAGCGAAACCCATGAAACATTGGATGTCCTTCACGTTTTTAGGACTGGGCCACTCAGAGATCGCCTTCACTTTTCTTTCGGCCATTTCCTGACCAAATGGAGTAAGCATCACCCCTAAAAACTCATGACACATGAAACTCGCACTTGCTGATTTTACAAAATAAATGATGTTTCCTTAAGGCTTGGAGAATAAGGCTAACATGTTGTATGTGTTGATCTTCATGGGTGGAGTATACCAAAATATCGTCTATATAGACTACCACGATTTTATCCAAGTATTCTCTTAAGACGTCATTTAGGAAGAATTGGAAAGCGGCTGGCGCATTACATAGCCCAAAGGGCATCACAAGATATTCGAATAAGCCATACGGCGTCTTGAAAGCTGTCTTCCATTCATCTCCGTGACGCATTCTTACCAGATGGTATGCTCCACGCAAATAGAGTTTCGTAAATATTACCGCTCCTTTTACCTGTTCCAGAAGTACTGAGATTAGCGGTAAAGGATATTGATTCCGAACGGTAATCGAGTTCAAGGCCCTAAAGTCAATGCACATTCTCAATCCCCCATTGGCTTTCGGGATAAAAAATAACGGAGAGGCCGCTGGGGAATTCGAAGGATGGATGAATCCCAAGTCAAGGTACTTATCCAAATATTTCTGAAAATGGTCATTTTCTGGCTCGGTAAGAGCATAAATCCTTCCACATGGAACCACCGATCCAGGTTGTAATTCTATTTGGCAATAATAGGGCCTGTGGGGTGGTAACACCTCCGCCTTTTGTTCACAAAACACCTCTCGATATGGTTCATAACAGGAAGGAAGTTGAATTTCCTTTTCAGCAGCAGTAGCTATATGCAACGCCTTTTCAGGTTGGTCTCTTTTCTCCATCCAACAATTTGTGGCATAGTATTCAGACTTTAGCTCAAAAGTTTTTTTCTCCCAATCAATTTCAGGGTTATGAGTCGACAGCCACGGTAAACCCAAAATCAACCCATAGGATGGCGCTGGAATGATGTTAAATACCAGTGTTTCTTGATGGCCTGGTAAACATTCCACAACACATGGGTCCGTAGTTTGGCATATGGGACCTGTTTCCAATTGCCTACCATCCACCGCAAGAACTACTTCCGGTTCCTGTTTATCCACTAATGTGATACCCAGTCGATGTGCTTCATTAATATCCATGAAGCACCCAGTAGCTCCAGAATCTATCATGGCTTGAGTCATACAGGGTTCCTTGTCAACAAATACCGTTACAGCAATAAAAAAATGTTCCTTCAACCCACCTTCTTCCTTTTGAAGAGAAGGGATACAAAGTGCGCTTGAGAACTCCCCTTCCATACGTTCCAAGCTCTTCAGTTTCCCGACTTAGGTTTTGTGGTCGTTGCAGAAACTGCATAGCGGGAACGCCCTGCTTTGGGTTTTATCGGACATTCCCGAAGATAATGCCCCTTTTTACCACAATAAAGACACAACCCGTTCTTTCTTCTGTATTCTCTTTCATCCCCAGTCAAAGCAGCTCTTACTGTTCCGATTTCCATCGGCTCTGAGGCAGACGTCCCTGAATCGAAATTTGCCTAGCTTACGTAACGGTAAGTTTCAATTCTATTAAGGACACGGAGGCGAGGATTATGCTATATCTTCCTTCGCTTTATTAACATAAAGACTCCACAGCAGCTTAGGAAAGATATAATAAGAACAAAAAATGCTTTAAACATAAAGCATTGACGTAATGTTCAACAAATCAAACAACAACTCCCAAGAGTCTCTTTGCATAACAATATTCCATAGTCCTTCCACTCTGTCCATCATCACTATATAACCGGACTTCTCATCATCTTCCTCCTCTTTCTTCGCGCAGATCACGCTTGAGCCTCATTGGTCCTGTTTAGCACCGTCGTTGCCTGTCGAAAAAGGAACAGCATCAGCGAGGTGGTCCAGGAATGCGACAACAAGGCGAGGAGCATTCAGTGATTAACACAGTACCAACAATGTAAAGGAAAACGCTTTACTTACTGCCATACGGGTGGGTAGAGACACCACTGTAGCCTGGGTGGGATAATCCTCGCCTCCGTGTCCTTAATAGAATTGAAACTTACCGTTACGTAAGCTAGGCAAATTTCGATTCTATGTCAGGACCGGAGGCTTCAGATTATGCTAGTTCAAAGCTTACTTACCACTAACTGGGCCAAATCCACCACCGGCTTAAAATAAAACCTCTTGAAGGTGGAATCCGAGGACCAATCCGCCGCTCGCATTAGGTCCTCCAGACGAGCACCCACCGAGAATGCCTTAGAGGCCATGGCCCCCCTGGCGGAGTGTGCTCCAAAGAGAGAAGTATTGATGCCTGCTTCTTGCATGACCCTCCGCACCCACCGAGCAATAGTGGGGGAGGAGACAGCTTTGTGTGGCTTCCGCAGGGCAATCAACAACTGACGCTCGCCCGGAGGGCGCAGATCCAAGGTCAGGTCCTCATATGCTTTGAGGCATTGCACGACACACAACTTAGGAGTGTCAAGAAAAGCTGGATATGAAATGGAACGCAACGACGTTTTCGTGCGTCGGCCTAATGTAAAAGTAACCCCATCCGGGGAAAAGATGCGTGCAGAGACATCCAGCGCGCGCACGTCAGAGACGCGCCTACAAGAGACCAAACATAACAACATGGCTAACTTCGCCGACAGCTGCTTAAGAGACAGATAGGAATTGGCCGGCCACGACAGGAACAAATTCAGAACCAAATTGACGTCCCAAAGGACGGAGTACCTGGGTTCCGGAGGCAGCGCGAGGCGGATAGCTCGCAGAAGCCGGCACACAGAAGGATGTTCCCCTACTGGATGGCCATCGATGTTGTCATGGCCAGCCGAAATCGCCGATCGAATAGCATTGATCGTCCTATACGCTAGGCCCTTGTCGGCCAAATGCGCCAGGAAATTCAGCACGGGAACGAGGCCTGCGACCAAGGGATCCAGATCCCTTCGTAAACACCAACGCATCCACTTAAGCCAAGCGGATCTGTAACGCTTCGTCGTACTATCGGCCCATGCTTTGGAGAGCAAGTGCTCAGCCGACCCCGAAAGGCCCGGGAGCGACCAGCGTCTCCTGAGAGCCTCCACGCCACGAGGCGGAGAGAGTTCTGCATGACGAGAGGATGCGGTTCCTGATCCGGATTTGTCAGGAGCAGAGGAAACAGGGGGAGTAGGATTGGAAAATCCCAAGAAAGTTCCAGAAGAACCGGAAACCATACTTGAGACCTCCAGAGCGGCGTAACCAACACCAGCTCCGCACCCTGGCGGCGTATTTGAGCCGCCGTCCGCATGATCATGGAGAACGGGGGAAACGCAAACGGCTGTTCCCGACTCCAATCCTGTAAGAACGCGTCCGTGGCCTCCGCTAGAGGGTCCGGCCTCCAGCTGTAAAACCGCGGCAGCTGGTGGTCGAGACGGGACGCAAAGAGGTCCACCGAGAAGGGGCCCCAGAGGGAGTGTAGCCACCGGAAGACTTCCGGATCCAGTTTCCACTGGCTGGCGTCCCTGAGATGTCGAGAGTGCCAGTCCGCCACCTGATTGCACTGGCCTGGCAGATATTCCGCCGTCACTGCAATGTGCCGAGACAGGCAATAATCCCAGAAGTCCTTCGCCAAGTCCGCCAAGGCGCGGGACCGAGGACCTCCTAGATGGTTCACATAGCGAACCGCCGAAATATTGTCCATCCGTAATAGGACACAAGCTTTGACCGAATCTTTGGTCCAACAACGAACTGCGAAGGAGCCCGCCAGGAGCTCCAGACAATTGATATGCAATTGTTGTTCTTCTGAAGACCAGGCGCCGCCGGTGGAAAAATCCCCGCACCGGGCGCCCCAGCCGGACCTGCTGGCGTCGGACTCTATGATCAGGTCCGGAGCCGAACCGAAGATCGCCCGACCATTCCATGCCTCCATGTGAGACAGCCACCATGACATTTCCTCCTTCACTTCGTCCGTGAGGGGAACCCACTGATCGTAACTCATCCCACGGCGCAGATGTTGCGCCTTCATGCGTTGGAGAGCCCTGTAATGCAGCGGGCCTGGGAAAATCGCCTGGATGGAGGACGAGAGAAGACCCACCACCTTGGCGATATGTCGCAGGGACGTACGATCTCTCGCGATCGTCTGCCGAAGCAGGTGTCGTATCTTTGCGACCTTCCGACCCGGCAGGCTCAAGACCGCCTGTACCGAGTCCACCACGAAGCCTAAAAAGGTGATCTGCTGAGTGGGCACTAAAACCGACTTGGAGCCGTTGATCACGAACCCCAGTCTCTGGAGCAGGCCGACCGCTTCACGCAGCTGGCCCGCCAACACCTCTGGGCACTGCCCCATGAGGAGGATGTCGTCCAAGTATACCAGCATACGGACCCCTTGACTTCTGAGAAACTCCACTACCGGGTGGAGGACCTTCGTGAAGCACCACGGGGCCGAAGAAAGACCGAACGGCAGAGCGGTGAATTCGAACACCCTGTCGTCCCACAGGAATTGTAGGAAACGACGATGAGGGTGGTGGATGGGGACGACCAAATAGGCGTCCTTGAGATCCAGTCTCACCATCCAATCGTGAGGGAGGAGCACGTCTCGCAGGAGGTGGATCCCCTCCATCTTGAAGTGACGGTAGACCAACCACCCATTGAACTCTTTGAGATTGATCACAGGCCTTTTGCCCCCATCCGTCCTGTCCACTAAAAAGACGTTGCTGAGGAAACCATGCGGGTGGCGCGTTGATAGACGGATGGCTCCCTTGCGCAGCAAGTCCGAGATCTCCCCGTCTATCAATCGCGCGTCCGATTCTGAAAAAACCATCGGGCGCGGGGGCCTCGCTTGAGTGGCCTGGTCGTAAAACTCGATATGGAAACCTCGTACAGTCTGCAAAACCCAAGCGTCGGCAGTGAGCAATTCCCACTCCTCGTAAAAGCTTGCCAGCCGCCCCCCAATTGGAACCTGATCCAAACAAAGTACACTTACCGGGGGCATTTCCTTGTCCTGCGTTCTTCTTGAACCCTCTGCCGCCGAAGCGCTGTCCCCTGGTGGGGTAGAAGTTGGTATAGTTGGCAGAGGTCTGGTATTGACCTCTTCCGGAGCCTTGTCCTTTGTTGTTGGTCTGCTGACCACGGCCGATCGCGCGGCCCCTACCGCGACCGGCCCCTCCAGAGAAACGCTGGTGGAACACCCTCTTGATGCTAGACTGGGCCTTATCCAGCGACGTGAACGTATTCACAAACTTGCCCAGCTCCCTGATGAAGGGCTCACCGAAGAGGCCACCCTGGGCCATAGCACCCGCCTCCGACGAGGCCAGGTCCCCCAACTTCGGGTCCAGCTTGATTAGGAGCGAACGCCGCCTCTCAGTTGACAGGGCACAGTTGGCGTTGCCCAAAAACACAATCACCCTCTGGGCCCAGTTCGAGAGCACCTCCGGTGAAATGGCGGTGCCATTCGCTCTAGCCTCCTCCGCCATGTCGAGGATCTTCGTGGCGGGCCCGACCGCATCTAACAATTTGTCCTGGCAGGCCCGCCAGGACCGGTCAATCCCCTTCCTGGGGTCCTTCATAAACTTCGCCAGGAAGGTGGCCATCTTGGGGTCCAATTCCGGGGTCATGGCCACTTTCCCTTCCAGAGTTGGCCGAGGGCACTCCCCCCGTAGGCAACCCCTCGCTTCCTTTTCCAGGGGCTTGCGCAGCCTGCCCGCGACAAATTTCGCCACCGTCTCCCCCGGTGCCCAGGCTGCGGACCGGGGGTGGACTATCTCGTCCGGGTCCAGCATGCCCGACTCATCCCGGGGCATCTCCTTGGCAGAGGGCGCCGGAAGCCAAGATCGGGTCGACTCCCCGTCGTCATCCGTGTCCGGAGAGTCGTAGATTGGGGAGGCGAGGGCCGTAGACACGTCCCCTGAAGCACTAGGATCCACCAAGGGTGTAGGGGGCACCGCTGTCGCCTTAGCCAGGAAGGCGTCACGAAGACGCTCAAAAGCGCCCCTGTCCACACCTTGGGCCTCCGATGACGGCCCCTCCTTACAAGGCCTCTTCGGGGCGGGTGGCAACCCGCCAGATGTCCCCGGGATCTCGGGGGACGGAGGCACATGCGCCGCTGCCAGCTTCGCGCACTCTTCCACGATGCGGGCGGAAAGGCGGTCTTCCATGGGGCCTACCACCTCCGTCACGCAGCGGTAGATGGAATTGTCCACCACCTGGTAGAACTCGTCGTCCTGCAGATAGGGGCAGGGTTCCTCCTCGTATTCCCCTTCCATCTCGGAACCAAGGGCAAATGTGGGGCACCCAAGAGGGCGGCAACCGAGAAAGTTCTCGAATGTGGGCAGGCCAAGCGGCTGCGATCACGTTTTGGGCCAACTGACGTGGCAGGTGGGCTGCACCAACCCCCAAGCGCGCAGACCCTCCTCGCCGGGACCGGGTCTTCGCACCCCTCAAGCGCGTTAGGCCACACTATGGATAAAGAGGTGCACAAAGGACACCCGAAGGTGATTCACGCGGTCCGAGCCGCCATACAGACCCCAACGGGGCGTCAAGAGTAGGGAAATTACAGACCTGGGGCACCAGGTGTCAGAGGGGTACGCGAGGGCTGGCTCCCACGCAAGCAGACTCCACGGCGCGGCTCCTGGCACTGCGGAGGCGCGCCGAAGGGTCGGCGAGACGACAGGCCGCCCCCTGGCGGTCTATGTACACACCGCACACAAGTGGGAAATAAAGTCGCGTAGGAACGAAGAACGTTCCCGCAACTGGGGACTCTGTAAGGGAATAAACCATGCAATGAGTCCCCCCAACGATCATACACAACACAATCAATCACATTGAAAAAGGGAAAAAATATAGGAAAGCACTTATCTGGCTGCGGGAGCAGCGAAGAAAGAGGAGGAAGATGATGAGAAGTCCGGTTATATAGTGATGATGGACAGAGTGGAAGGACTATGGAATATTGTTATGCAAAGAGACTCTTGGGAGTTGTTGTTTGATTTGTTGAACATTACGTCAATGCTTTATGTTTAAAGCATTTTTTGTTCTTATTATATCTTTCCTAAGCTGCTGTGGAGTCTTTATGTTAATAAAGCGAAGGAAGATATAGCATAATCTGAAGCCTCCGGTCCTGACATAGAATCCGATGTTCTAGGTTTCTCATAGCGGGTTTGATACCTCTCTTTATGGAAGTGATCTCCTTTCCCTTCTCTTAACCGATGATCCAACCTCATGGACAGTTCAATTAACCTTATGCAGGTTCGTGGTTGGGGATCCACTTGCGCAATAACATCTTTAAGCTCCTCCCTAAGGCCTTGATAGAATACCGCTGATTGTTTGTCTTCAGGCCATTGCGTTTCAGCGACTAATCTCCTGAAGGTATTGACATAGGTCAGAAGGTCTTTGTTCCCCTGCCTCAACACCAATAACTCTCTATCTGCTGCGTATGTATCCGCACGACGATCAAAGGTCTTTTCAAACTCCTCTTTAAAGGATTCCCAATCGTGTAACAAACCATCTTCGTTTCGTACCAAAGGGACTGCCCACTGTGCTGCATCTCCAGCTAAGTACGAGATCAGAAAAGATACTCTGGCTTGGTTGGTAGAAAATACCTTTGGCTTGCAGTTAAAATGCAACATCACCTGGGACAAGAATACTTGTACCTTGTGTGTATCCCCTGTAAATTTTTCAGGTGGCTCTAGGGGAATCGGGGTTGGAATCTCTACAACCATAGCGTTGGATGAGGAGTGCGATGCACTACTGAAATCAAAGGGATTATGCTGCATTCTATCTACCTTGGCCTGCAAAACAGCCGTCTCATTACGTGAGGCAGCTAACTCGACCTGCACCAATGCCAAGGCGGCCATTACATCATCCATGGTAGCCATACCAATTAAAGCTCGCTTCAACCGGGAGGATATGATTATACGTGGGCCGATTATTCTGTTCCGGGCCAATGCGACTCCTCAGGATTGAAGCGATGCTCAAATGGTATCCACCTCTCAACCGCCCTAAACCTGCATTTACACAATAAGCAGACTTATAGATGGTTAAGCGAGGGAAGTTTGTGATTATCAAGGAAGGAAAGGATGGGGACAGCGGGGAGGGAGATCTGTCAGATGACACAAGACAGAAAGGATAATTAGCTTGACTCCTTAATCCCTTCCTTTCTATATTAATACACAATTCTACATTACTAACCTGTAAAGAAAAATACAATAATCTGGTATGCAGAAGGAGTGTACATAGTATCTTTCCTGGTCATGAAGCTGAAACAACAACAGAATACGTAAGGATCCTATATAAGATTCTTAGCACATATCCTTACTGATGGAGAAACCCAAATACCTTTCATGCCGAAAGAAACCTCTTTATCCATACACACTCCTGCATATAAGAAAAGAAAACAGCAGGCAACGGTTAAAACAATTGCATGTAGCAATAACACCTTTTCGTTGACCTCAGCCACAATGAGCATGAAACTTCACTTGAATTTCAGTTTGTACATAACCATGTGATCTGTCTCACTGATTAAAGAAGAGAAATCCTTTATCTACTTTCTCCTCCACAAAACCTCTATTGCTTTGATTCCGTTTCTTAAGACATTGTGCACCACGCCATATTAGAGGTAAACATTTTCTTCACCCACACATCAGAAATAATAATCAAGCTTATTTCAAATTTAGCAGTGATGGCTATAAGTCAATACCATAACCTGCCACCACGATTCTCTCCCTTGCATGAACTTCACAAATCAGCCGGTTTTGCAAAGCCCGCCAACGAAGGGAAAGAAAGCACCTAGAAGAATCCAATGTACATATCCTTTATGTTCCCTTAACAAGAACACTGATGCATCAAGATTCCTGGCATCATTTTCACTGTTCCCAAACGCAGTCTCGAAATTTCCAAAGATAAACAAGAGTATAGTCCAGACTGCTATACTCGGATTGCAGAGTTACCAGTCCGACCGCATCAGGTACAAAACAACTGTGCCCAATCCTGGCGCACACAACAGAAGTCCGGATACCAGCTGATGCCGACTCAGGGGAATGAAATATAACGGATCCTAGGTGTAACAACACCCTTACCGCACCAGGAACTCTGCCTTACATCACGGGAACCGCAGGGCAAGAATAATCGGCAGCGTCCTGCCCGACTCCACCAGCAATAGGCGTTTCCGCCCACGTGACCTGGATACAATCCGATCACGTCGTGCGCGGCGCACCTCGTACTGGGAAATGTAGTCTGCGGCCAATATTTCGCCGTCTGTGCCCCGTAATGTCTCAATGCCCCCTAACAGGTAAAGCACATGATCCAAAACAGTTATTAGTGCCCAAACCCTTCAGGGAACAAATACTGTACTACGCCCACACACATTTAACAGCCGGACACTCAGAAGCCGAAAAAACCTTACAAAATATTCTTAAAAACTTTCACTGGCCTGTTACTTACAAGGAGGCCTCTGAGTTTTGCAATAAATGTGAGGTATGTCAGAACTGCAACTTAAGTAAACCACCTGCTGTTCCCCAGCAACCCCTCCCAATCATAGGGACTCCCTTTGAACGGGTGGGAATGGATATAATTGGGCCCCTTCCTAGAACCGCTATGGGTAATACATATGCCTTGGTTATTGTGGACTACAGTACGAGATTTCCTGAGGCCTTCGCCCTAAAAGCCCCACCACTAAGAACATAGTCCCAAAATTCATAGAATTATTCTCTAGGGTTGGGTTCCTGTGGCCTTTCAGAGAAACTCACGGGACCAGCTACTGGGGTAAGACTGGGTTTTATTGATTTAAACACTCGTTTTTTTCTAATGGTGCTCCTATAGTAGGGAAGGGCCAGTTCCACTTCTTTTTTCTCTGGGGAACAGCGGAGTCTTCGGCGTTCTGGACCTCCTCTTCTCCACTTCAGCGTGGCGTGTACCGGGTTACCCAGGAAAGAAGGGAGAGAATACACTCCGTTTTAGGATTTGATTCTCAAACGTGCAGATGTCTAGGGGAAAGGGTGTGAGGAAACACGCGGTGCTCATAGAAAACAGGCTCGAGTGACGATTTAGTGCTCGGGAAGGGGGAAAGTGCAGGAAACGAGGGTCGAGTGATTTACTTAGGCTCTGTCACCCTCCTTCCTGCCCACGCCGCGATGCGAGCGCGTACCTGGTGAAGCCAGACTTCCCTTGAAGTGTGGCTCAGGGATTCGCCTTGTCGTTGGCCTCCTGGCTTCTCTCCTTGCTCTGCAACCTGCTCCGGTTCTTCTCCCGCTTCCGACTGCTGGTCCGCCTCCGCTTGCACTCCTTCGCCTGCCGGTGTAGAACATGCCGATTCAGCATTGCGTCCTTCTTTTCCGTACTCGCTGGTATCGACGTCATCAGAGGGGGTGTGTCGTTCGTCGAAATCGGCCCAGTTAAAGAAACAGTGCTCTGTTTCTTCGCTGCCTCGGCTCCGTGTTCGAATCCCGTCACAACACGCTGCGCTTGGCTGCATAGGAAGAGACGAAAGGCTCACGTTCAGTCTTTGGTCCGAGAGCGAACTCCTCGCCTCGTCACAGTTCCCAAAAGAAATACTAACAGACCAGGGAACCCCTTTTGTCTCCCGTCTCATACGAGAGGTCTGTAAAACCCTGAACATCCAGCAAATCAGGACCTCTGCCTACCATCCCCAGACAGATGGTCTGGTAGAGAGATACAACCGGTCTCTAAAGACCACTCTACATAAGATGTTATCATTAGAAAACAAAGACTGGGGTTTGCTTTGCCTTTGGCCCTTTATATTTTCAGAGCTCAGACCCAAAGCAGTACCGGGTATCCAGCTTTCGAGCTTTTATATGGGAGACAACCAAGAACCCTAATGAAATAACAAGAGAAGCATGGGAAAAAGAAGATCAGGAAGAACAACGGTCCATACTGGAATATACCCAAATGCTAAGGAGCAAGTTGAGTAAGTTAAGAGACCTGGCTTACTCCAATTTAGAGAAAACCCAACAGAGACAAGCTGGGTATTATAATCTCGAGGGAAGAAGTGGAGACATATGGAAAAGGGAGACTGGACCTTGGTTATGTTACCTTCCTCTGGTAAGAAGTTTCATAAGGAATGGATGGGGCCCTATAAGGTAATTGATATTTTGGGAAACACTACCTATAGAGTTCAGATATCACCATCAAGGACCCAATGTTTTCAAATCAACCTTCTAAAAAAATGGTTGGGTCCCCTTCCTAAAACAGCTCAGTTTGATCTACCAACTTCAGAAGATACCTCTACCCTAAAGCAACTGCCAGTGAACAAAGAATTGTCTCATGAGAAGAAGGAAGACCTTTAGGCAGCCTTACAAGAGTTTGCCCCGATGTTTTCCGATGAACCAAGACGTACCAATCTGATCGAACATCACATTGAAACAGAAAAAGGAGCATAAATTAAATTACGGCCCTACCGAATACCAGCGGCCAGGAGAGTAGACGTCAGTCATGAGGTCCAAGACATGTTAAAGTTGGGAGTGATACGGCCGTCCCGAAGTAGCTGGTCGTCTCCTATTGTCATGATACCCAAGCCAGACGGGTCCACCAGGTTCTGCATGGACTTTCGTGCCCTGAACGCCATTTCTTCATGTGATGCTTATCCTATACCAAGGGTCGATGAATTAATAGAAAAAATAGGAGAGGCCAAATAGATAACAACGCTGGACCTTACGAAAGGATACTGGCAGGTGCTTCTCCGGGAGGAAGATAAACATAAAACAGCCTTTTCGACCGACGACGGACTATACGAGTTCAACGTCTTGCCATTTGGGCTACATGGAGCCCCGGCAACCTTCCAAAGGTTGATAAATGAGATATTACGACCACATACTGGATTTTGTTCGGTCTACTTAGACGATATTGTGATATTCAGTACAACATGGTCAGACCATATTAAACATCTACAGAGCATTCTGTCGGCGTTAAAAACTGCAGGATTGCATATTTATGCAAAGAAATCAAGGGCCGCATTCTCGAGAGTAAAATACCTGGGATACATGATAGGGGATGGAGTAATTGCGCCTCAAGAGAAAAAGGTCAAGGCAATAGTAAATGCCCCATTTCCAACTTCAAAAAAAGAATTGAGCCTTCTTAGGCTTGATAGGTTATTATAGAAGATTCCTGCCTAACTTCGTAGAAACAGCTACTCCATTGATAAATCTCCTTAAAAAAAATACCAGTACAACAGAAATAAGACACCCCTCAGAGGCAGTCCAACAGGCTTTTGCAGATTTAAAACGGGCCATCACTACTAGTCCAATATTAATATTCCCAAACTTTGAGAAACCTTTTATTTTGGCAACTGACGCCTCTGATACCGGCATAGGAGCCGTCCTTTCCCAGATAGGGGGAGAGGGAGTAGAACACCCCCTTTTGTACATCAGTAGAAAGCTACACCCTCAAGAGACCAGGTACCCCACAATAGAAAAAGAGTGCTTAGCAATACGGTGGGCGGTAGACAAACTAAAATATTATTTGGAAGGGAAGCCCTTTGAGCTGTATAAGGACCATGCCCCACTGCAGTGGATGTACAGGAACAAATCCCAGAATCCTAGGGTTCTTAGGTGGTTTTTATTCATGCAGCCATATTCCATGATAATAAAACATAAAAAGGGACAAGACAATAGCAATGCAGACTTTCTATCCCGGTCTTCTGTTCTCCCCGATCAGGAGAAACCAGGGGGGGAGGAGTGTAGCAGGGAGCCTAAGTCTTGTACAGAGGTCCTGTTGATCTGAAAAGGCGAAGCCATTACAAACTCAATACAATCTTAAAAATATATTTCCCATTATTGTCGGCATTCTTGATACATTTGGAATAAAAAGTTGTAGCAGGGAGGCTCTGATACTGGAAGATACTGCTCAAACCCGAGAATGGTGGGCCGCTGACACCCCGTCTCTCCCCTCTAACCAGAACGACTGGAATTCGGAGACGGAGACGCTCACAATTGTCACTATTACCTTTACTACCTCATGTATTTTTGGTTGCTCACAATGTTTACTACCTCAAGTATTTTGTTTGCTCACAATTGTCATTATTACCCTTACTACCTCATGTATTTTTGGTTGCTCACAATTTTTACTACCTCATGTTTTTTGTTTGCTCACAATTGTCACTATTACCTTATGTAAGTAACGTATGTTTTAGCAATCTGCTCTTTTGTAATGTTTCTCATTATGTTTCATTTCTGTTCCGAATGTGAAGCGCTCTGACGCCTTCGGGTAAAGTCCGCGCTATATAAAAATGCATAAATAAATAAATAAATAAATAAAAAACAGAACACGACGAGGAGTCACAAATTTGCAAGCATTCGCGACAAGAATTTGCAATTCTATTAAGGACACGGAGGCGAGGATTATGCTTCTCCATCTTTAATGAAGCTCACAGCAGCCAATGAAAATGCTTGCTTTTCATAGTAAACCGTTAAACAAACTACACATCCCATCAGGACTAGCCCAAGGCACGCCCCCCTAGTCCATAAGAGGCCTCTGCCTGCCGCCATCTTCCTCTTTCTTGAAGGCGAACAGCTCCAACAACTTAGATAACTTGATAACTCCTCCAACGTGGAAGAAACTTATTCGGTCGCATTATCCTTGCAGTCGTCGACTTTCAGTCACTCTTCTTATCTGGCCCTGCAACAAAGGATATGAGACCGTAACCACCATAACCATTGGGTGGGCAAGCATTTAATACATAACATGCCGGGTGGGATAATCCTCGCCTCCGTGTCCTTAATAGAATTGCAAATTCTTGTCGCGAATGCTTGCAAATTTGTGATTCTATTGCAGGACCGGAGGCTTCAGATTATGCATGTTTAACGCTTACTAAAAACAACAGAGGTAATATCCCCCACCGGCTTATAATAGTATGTCTTGAAGGTCGATTCTGATGACCAATCTGCGCTACGCATTATATCCTGTATGCTGGAACCCAACATAAATGATTTAGATGCCATGGCTCCTCTGACTGAATGAGCCCCGAAAATGGTGATATCTACACCTGCCTCTTCCATAATATAACGAAGCCATCTGGCAATGGTGGCAGCTGCCACCGCTTTGAATGGTTTCTGAATGGCAATCAACAACTGAGAACAGCCCTGCGGTCTATTAGCCGCTGTACATTCCTCATATGTTTTCAGACATTTTACAACACATAATTTATCGTTCTCATGAAAAGCATTATAAGAAATATGACGAGATAATGTCTTAGTGCGTCCTGAAATGGAAAAAGAAACTCCCTCTGGAGTAAATACTCTACCTGTAATTTCCAGCGCCTGTACGTCCGATGACCTCCTGCATGCCGAGAGGCAGAGTAGCATGGCTAACTTAGCTGACAACTGTTTTCTGGATAAAAGCGAGTTAACCGGCCATTTGTTAAAGAGCTCCAAAACCAAAGACACGTCCCACAACCCAGTGTACTTGGGTTTCGGTGGGTTCTCCACCCTAATTCCCTTGAGCAATTTGCATACCAGTGGATGCATGCCTACTGGTTTACCATCCAGCCGAGCGTGGCCTGCTGAGATGGCTGACCTAAAGTTATTGACCGACCTATAGGCCAAACCCTCGGAAGCCTTGTCCGTTAAGAAATTCAGCACGTGGGATAAGTCTGCCCCCACGGGATCCAGATGTCGTTCCATGCACCAACCCATCCAGTTCTTCCAGGCCGAGGAGTATCGCTTCCGCGTGGATGGTGCCCAGGCTTGCTTGATGAAATCACAAGTCCTGCTCGAAAGGCCTGGCAGCTGCCACTGTTCCCTGAAAGCCTCCAAGCCATCAGCTGGAGCCTGCCTTCCATTACCAAGGGATGCTGTTCCTGATGAGGGCCCAGCAATAGCGTTGTCGACTCCGGGAGGAGTCTGGGACGGTCGCAGCTCCACTGCATCAGTTTGGGGAACCATGACTGTGACGTCCACCAAGGCGTCACCATCACTACTTCCGCCCGTTGCTTGATCACCTGAGACATTGCCCTCGGGATCAGCAGGAAGGGTGGGAAAGCGTACTGCGTCCCTTCCGTCCAATTCTGGAGAAAGGCATCCGTTGCCAGAGCCACGGGATCCGGTCTCCAGCTGAAGAATCTGGGTACCTGATGTGTTAGTCTGGATGCAAACAAGTCCGTCTCGAACGGACCCCAAATCTCCTGCAGCCATTGGAACACCTTCGGGAGCAACTTCCAGTCGCTGTAGTCCCTGAGGTACCTCGAATTCCAGTCCGCCACCTGATTGGACTGGCCCGGCAGGTATTCTGCTATTACTGATATCTGATTCTCCAGACAGTAATGCCAAAAGTCCTTGGCTATCTGCACAAGCATTGACGACCTCGTGCCGCCCAACTTGTTGATGTATCTCACCGCTGACACATTGTCCAAACGCAGGAGGATACAGCAAGATGTCTGCCTCGGGGACAACGTCCGCACCGCGAACGATCCCGCGAGCAGTTTGAGACAATTTATGTGAAGCGAAAGCTCGTCTGGAGACCATCTGCCACCTGTGGAGATATCTCCGCAACGAGCCCCCCAGCCCCAACGGCTGGCGTCCGACTCTATTGTTACCTCCGGAAGAGAGCCGAAGATTGCTCGACCGTTCCAGGCGTCTACATGACCGAGCCACCATTGCATTTCCGTCCTCACCTCTTCTGTGAGGGGAATGTTGTCCGAGTACGACAGACCCTTCCGTAGGTGTCTGATCTTCAGCTGTTGAAGGGCCCTGTAATGAAGAGGGCCCGGGAATATCGCTTGCACCGATGATGCCAAAACTCCTACTACTCTCGCAATTGCCCTGAGCGAAACTGTCTGACTGTTCAACAGTCTCCTGATCTCCTTCTTCAGGTCTTTCAGCTTGTCCTTCGGGAGGCTTAGCTGTGCTATCTTGGAATCGATCGTGAAACCCAGGAAGTCTATCACCTGAGTGGGTATCATGACTGATTTCCTGGTGTTGACTACAAAGCCCAGGCTTTGAAGCAAGGTTGTCGTCAGAGTAAGGTGTCTCAAGAGTGCCTGACAACACTGATCCACTATCAGGATGTCGTCCAGATAGATTATGAGGCGAATACCGCGTTCCCTGAGGTACGCCACCACTGGTTTCATCACCTTGGTGAAGCACCAAGGTGCCGAGGAGAGCCCGAAAGGCAGAACCAAATATTCGTACCACTGGCCTTTCCACCGAAATTGGAGATATCTGCGATGCGGGGGAAATATCGGCACAGACAGATAAGCGTCTTTCAAGTCCAGTCGGACCATCCAGTCTCCCATCTGCAGTAGATCCGTCAAAAGATGGATGCCTTCCATCTTGAAATGATTGTACGTTATAAACTGGTTGAAATCCCTGAGGTTCAAAACTAATCTGTTTCCGCCTCCCTTCTTTTGGATAACAAAGATATTGCTGCAGAAACCGCGAGGACTTTGACAGACCGGTGCTATCGCGCGCTTCTGCAGCAATTCCGAGATCTCTTCGTCTATAAAACTGAGATCTTGTTGGGAAAAATGGAGATCCGCCGGGAGCTCCGATTGAACGGGGTGAGAATAGAACTCCAAGCGGAAACCCTGCACAGTTTGTAGCACCCATGCGTCCTGTGTCAGTGCCCGCCACTGCTCTAGGCAGTGCCGAGTCCGTCCCCCCAAAGGTAGAAATGTAAACTCTGTTACTCTCACCTGCGGTCTGCTGATGCTTGAAGGTCCCCCTGTTGTTATTGGAGTGATAGCGGCTCCTGTCGAACCTCCTGCGGGAGGGGTAGAAGGTTCCACCACGGGTGGAGTCGTATTCATTTCTTCCCCTGCCAAAATCGCCTCTTTGGGAACCTTGCTGACCCCCACGGCCCGACGAGCGGCCCCCGCCTCGTCCGGCCCTGTTAAAAACTCTCTGGCTGAGAGCTCTCTTTATCCCTGACTGCGCCTTGTCCAGCGCCGTAAATGTCCCTACATATTTGGACACGTCTTTGACAAACTTGTCTCCAAATAGTTGGCCCGCTGCTAGGGGTCCCGGCTCAGCATCCGCTAGCTCGGTCAGGTTGCTGTCCATTTTCATCAGCAGGGATTTCCTCCTCTCTGACGAAATGGCGCAGTTGGCATTGCCCAGCAAGCAAATGGCACGCTGGGTCCAGCCAGCCAATACATCCGGGTCTACAGGGGTGGAACTCTCCTTCGCCTTTAGAGCCATCTCTAAGATCTTCGCCAGAGGACCGATTGTGTCCAACATCTTGTCCTGACAGCCTGACCATGCCCTATCCAAACCTCGTTTGGGGTCTTTTGAGAACTTCCGAAGGAAGGTCAAGAGGCTTGCGTCGATCTCTGGGGTCTCCGCCACCTTGTCTGGGATGTCCGGGCGAGGGCATTCTGATTTGAGGCGGTTTCTGACGTCCCTCGGGAAGCTCTTCCTCAGATTATCGTGTATGTATGCCGTCACCGCCTGAGGCGGGACCCAGTCCTGTGACCTGGGGTGTATGATCTCCGTAGGATCGAATGTGAAAGGAGTATGCACCTGGGCCATCTCCACTTGAACCTTCTTCGGAGGAGGCTGCTCCTCCGATGTATCGGTATCCGTGCCTGTGGTAGCGTCCGTGTCCGTGTCAGTATCTGTATGGACCCTGCGCTTGGACTTGGCCTTGGTGCCAAAATAGCAATGATCCGCTGTGTCCGGTAGGGTAGCGAGGGCCTGTGCATGAGGCCATGTGGCAGTGTCAACAGCCTGTTGACTGGAAGTGGAAGCTTCCGCTTTCTTCTTTTGCGGTTTGGTATAGCCATGCCTCTTGGCAAAGCCCTCCAATTGTTTCCGGATTGGGCGAAGGGCTGTGGCTAGGGCTTGCTGCACTGTTTGTGGGACCGTGGTCTCCATAGCCCTATTGACGGACGACTGCACAGATGCGTCCAATGCAATGACAATATTGTCCTCAAGGACAGCCTCCTGCTGTCCGTCATAAACCTCCTCCTCCGCATATTCTTCATTGTACTGACCCCACTGCGACATATCCACGGGTGGTTGGTCTTGCACGTCAATGAAGAATTGCCAAAGCACTGTTTAGCCACCAGGAGGGTCAAGGGGGGGGTTAGCCCTGTAAGCACACTGGATTCCACAAAGTACAAACCCCCTCAGCAAAGCTGTATTCACAAGGGGCCAAAGACCCAGGCCAAAACACTGTCCACAGAGCGTGTGCGCACTCCAATCACTGGCCTCAATATTTTACAACCTTCACAGGCGTTTATAAGAGCAGAGGGGCCACCGGTAACTCTTCGTGTTCAAAAACGCTATGTTTGACAGTTTGGGGATCGCGCCGTGACGTGCAGCCCAAACGCGACTGAAATCCTACTAAAAACAAGCCCAAATTCAGCGCGTTTGGACGCACGCCACGGCCGAGAGCCACCCGGACCCTACACGCGTCATCGGCCTATGAGGGACGCCGATGCGCATGCGCGAGACGCGCCTACTGGGAAAACAGCCGGGACAAAGGCCCTAATTGTAAAACCCGGTGCCCGTCTACTCCCGGTCAACGACCGCTGCTACCACACGCCACAAGGCGTAATCATCAGGCCACACTGAGGAATAAATCGGAACACGCTAGGCGCCGCGACGCTAGCTAAACCTGCACAACACTCTCCCTGAAGTATCGATCCCCCACACGAAGGTAACTCGATATACCAAATTGCGCTTTAAGCATATGACAATCGCCACACTTAGCAAATCAATCAATTAACACAACATCATTCACATTTGACATGTGCAATCGTAGCTAACAGCTAGAGGGAGTAAACAATGTGCACTTAGCTCTTGCTGTGAGCAGCAAAGAAAGAGGAAGATGGCGGCAGGCAGAGGCCTCTTATGGACTAGGGGGGCGTGCCTTGGGCTAGTCCTGATGGGATGTGTAGTTTGTTTAACGGTTTACTATGAAAAGCAAGCATTTTCATTGGCTGCTGTGAGCTTCATTAAAGATGGAGAAGCATAATCTGAAGCCTCCGGTCCTGCAATAGAATTTGCCTTTAAGGAGGCATGTTCAGAGGCAACCGGAGATCCTTGGTGTGACGTAGGAGCCGGCGGATTGGAGAAAAAGGCGGATGTCCTGAACTTGGTGTGTGACGACACTGAGGAACCCAGAGAGGAGTGCCGAGGAAGAAAGACGGTGGGAGAGGAACGCGAACCCGGTCGGAAGAAGAGCGAAGAGGAAGACGAGAACACGCCTGGAGGCCAACGATCCTGCGAGCCGCCCAGCCACATTCACGGAGGAGTGCGGCTCTCCCAGTTACGGCAGAGGGTGTCGAGCTGGGTTGGGAGGCGGGGTGGGTCAGAGAAGAGGTAGCGCTGCTATAATTATCGGTATAGCAGTCCCCGTGACCCTTGCACTACTCGCCAACCCCCCCCCCCCTCCTTATCACTCTCCCTTCACTTCCATGCACTTAAAGAGGTCTGAAACCAGTATTGATGCACATAAGCACCGGTGTTCCCTCACTCCCTGGGGTCCTTTGCTGAAGTGAAATGGGACGACATTCTGATTGTGCCCATCTGTTTTGTTTCCCTTCTCTACATACTTGAAACGGAGGGACAGTCCACCCCCAAGGAGAATATTGCCCTTGCCTCAACCAGTCACTGAGGAAGTAGCCCTCTGAAGCGGGTACCTAACTCCAATGCCATCCCGGATCCGGCTGCTGCCAGTCGTGAAAGACTCACCACTAAGAAAAAGAAGTCCTTTATTAAAATAAAACCCTATCTTCCCCGATCTAGTCTCCGGTCTCTCTCTCCTACCCCGCCACAAAAGTGCTACAAGTTCACTTTATATTTTTGTGGCATGTATTGAGGGCCTGTTTGTAACGTGCCTTGTCGACATCCTTGTAGTGGTAACACCAAGCCCTCTCTAGCTTTTAACACGCTGTTCTCTCAAAGGCAAGTTCTTGGGAAAACCAGCAAGCGGAATGGGCCTGAGCACCCTACTGAGATGTCTGTGTCGTCTGCCTCCAGGAGCCATTTATTAATACCGTCAAGACAATACTATGAGGGATTAAACCTAGACGTACACTCCTTGAACCACGACAGAACCTTGAGAAAGCCCAGGTCTAATTGACCACTGAGGGCAAAACACGTGTCGGCTGGTGCAGCTCTAGTAATACCCTGTTAAGGATATTCTGACAAACAAGGATGTTATCATTGTCCTAAACTCCACTAAGCATTCACAAAACAAGTACAAAAAATAACAATAAAAAATAGTTTTTCAATAAGGAACTGAGATCTCCTTGTGTTTATCTAAATCCCACAGTTGCCATTTATTAATAGCCCTATCATCTGGTGTGACTATGATTGAGAGCTCTGGTTTGGATGAGATCAGGATTCCCTGAAGTTCAGTGATATATACTTTATTGCATTGTCTTTTCCCTAAATCTTGAATGGTTCCTCTAATTTCCCTAAATACCAGAAGAGGCCAGGAAAAAGGGAGTAGGAAATGATCACACCATACCACCTGGTCTGGGCTCTCGCACTGGACTGAAATATTAGACAGGGTCCATCTATGGAGTGACCTGCCCTGTGCGTAGAGCCTGCATCTGACTGTTTAAGGTTAGGTGTCGCTAGTGACTTTAGAAAGCGATTAGACTATGGATTCTCCACCTTGTCCAAATGTAGATTAAAGTCGCACAGTACAGCAAAGTTTTCATAACTAATGGGTTTAGGGGATCAAGTGATGTGATGAGATAAAATATTCTACGTATCCTGTGTGGTGATATACTAAAATGCTGCATAAGGAACATTTGGTGCTTGGAGATATGCTAAATCCAAGAACTTCTGCCCTCTTTAGCCAATCTATCAGAAATGTTTGGCATTTAAAAACTTTCCTGTACACAATGGCTATACCTCCCCCTCTTTTGTCCACCCTGTCTGCGTGAACACACATTAATGTGTCAGGGTGTGCTAATTGTAAATCAGGGCACAAGTCTTCCCTCATCCAGGTTTCTGTCAAAAATAAGGCGTCTAACCTAATATCAATTAGCAGGTTCTGAATGTCTAGTGCGTGTTTATGTAATGAACGTACATTGATCAAGGCGACCTTACATTTACCCAGGTTAGTAGCTAAATGTGCAGGGACCAGGTTAGTCCTGCTGATTTGCCTTCTCACAGTCCATTGCAAAGAGTTCCGTTTGCGTTGGAAAAGGCTGCGAAGTGCAGGGAGAGCACCACGGAGGGTCATCACTGTAGTATGAAGAACAGGTCAGGTGGCATGGGCTGTCATTGCCTTAGCGCATAGAGCCAGTTGGTTGTCGCGGATGGTCGTTGCTGGAACTTCGCGTTGGTGGTCATCACGGGGTGTTGTTCCTGTTGCATGAAGAGCAGATCTTGTGTTGCTGTTCGTCGCTGTTGGTTGCTGTAGAGTGAAAAGTTGGGTTCACCATAGCTTTGCGTTGGAGGTCGTTGCGGTTGGCAGAGTCTCGGCGTGAACAGGCCCACTCGTGATCGCAGAGTCCAAAAGTCACCTTTCTTCTTAGGAAGAGCTCAACAAATGCTAACCAAGTGTCCGTGGACCTGGGTAGGCACCGTTTGGGGACCCAGAACTCACTCCAGCAGAGGCCAGCAGGGCTCAGGCAGGACCAGTGCAGCAGGTCAGCTGGGAACTTGTATGGAGGCCTCCGAAGCTTGTGTGCCAGTAGCTCAGAAAGAAGGTCAGCCTGGGATGAAGGGAGCAGGTCCAGCCTTCCCTCTCAAGGCAGTTAGCAGCAGGGTAGTCCTCTAGCAGCAGGGCAATCCTTCTTCAGTAATGTCTGCATTTCCAGTAATGTACTGAAGAGTGACTCTGGAGGCCCAAAATGTATACCTGGTACCAGCCATTCAAGTGCAGAGGTTCCCTTCTTTACTCCCACATATGGTTCTGGGAAGTTCTTCTCTTCTCCTATCAAGGCTCCAAGAAGTCTGGGGTCACAAAAGACAGGGCAGGCCTGGTGTACGATTCCTTTGTGTTTGTGTGTGTGTGAGGCATAGTCCTTTGAAGTGCAAGCGGGGCTGGGTTCAGCTCCTCCCTGCCATCCTTCCAGGGTGGCCCATATTGTCCACACCTATGCCCCCTTTGTGTCACTGGAAGGAATACACAACCCCCCCAACAGCAGAGCCATTCACAGTCATGTGACTCACCCCATAGAGAGACTCTAGACAAAGGGCCGGGTATCTCAGCAATCACCTGTTTAAAACTGAAAAAGGCACCTGGATCAGATGGTATAATACACAGGGGTCTTCAAACCTGGGGGCATGCACCCTTAGGTGGGCCTCAAGTGATCCCAGGGCAGGACGCCCGGCTCTGGCCAAAAGAAGCATTATGCTGATAACAGTGCTTTGTTTTTAAAAAATGAGCGGCTATAAACCGCTCTGTAATGGGCCATCACTAACATCTTTTGTCATTTATATCCGAGCTGGGAGAATGAGTCAAAAAGGAAGGAACTCCAAATATTCTTCAAAACCCCAACCCGCATTTCTAAAAATCACACTGTGGATACTTGTACACCTTAGTAAGGCTTGCCTGACCAGAATGTTATCTTTGGCAATCATGCATTTGGTTATATTTTAACATCGAAATTAGAACTCCACTGCAATTTGTTTGATGTGGATGTGACCTAAGGAAATGTTCCATGAGTGGTTGTTTCCCATCTTCCTTATGAATGTTACGATAGTGTTCTTGTATCCGTACTTTGAGTGGTCTTGTTGTGCTACCAATTTAGGATAGGTCACAAGGACAAGTACAAGATAGACTAAATTGCAGCTATCACAGTTGGTGAAGTCTTTTATCCTAAATCAGTTTCCATTAACCCTTTCCATGTGTCGGACGGCCCCCTGCCGTCTGACGTCATGGTGGGCGTGTGCGTCGAACGGCCGGGGGCCATCCGATGTGCGCACGTGTCAAATTCCGCCGCACCGAGTCGGAATGTGTCCCACAGTGAAGTGGTTCATTCTCAATTCTTTGGTTCACAAACGTCCAACTAGTAAACCTTGTAAAGCTCTTCTTTCATGTAAGGACGACATGTTCAGGAGATAAGATGTAGCATAAACTGTTCAAGCTTACTTTTACTCCACAGACAGGAGCACACAGGTGCCATTCAAATGCATTGTGAAATGTAAACTTAAGCAAATCAACATATGCGGGTTCAGTGGTGATAAGAGCTCTTCCTGACAATGAGTTCCTAAAGAATTTAGGCAAGACTGAGTAATGTAACTAGGCAAATTATTCAACTAATATTGCTACTGTTCCCATTAATACCTGCATCCAATTTTATGTTCTCATTACACTGTATCTACGTTAAGCAAGATAAAACAAAGATAAACTGTATGTAAAAGGATGCAGTCTGAAAAGTATTTTAACAATGGTATTCATTTACAGACATATATACAGAACTGTGACTTTAATTTAACAAAGAACGTGATGATATTAATCTGCGTAATTAAGGTATTCCCTGATGTAATGACGCACCACCTTTTGACTCTGATTCTCTAATTTTAAGTGCATTGCACAGTACTCATTTATAAAGACTAATAAAACAAAGCACTCCTAAAGATAATATTGCATAAAATAAACCGCCCCTCGCTTCATAATTTCTTTCAAATCCTATTTGATAAAGCACATTACATTCAATAATCCCCTTGCATGCAATTTATTTCCATGAGTAACCTTATTTTTCCTTTCTCACACCATTACCGTACCCATCATCTAACCTTTGATCTTACCCACATTTATAAACACTCAAATAATTCTAAGTAATGAATCCACTTGCACTGGATGTCTTCTTGAAGCTTTGGACAAAATGAGAACTTTTCACTTACATTTTCGGTGACGGTCCTTCGTGGAACTTAGAAATTATCACTAAGGCCTTTTTATGCTTATTTTCTCTTTATTTGAAACAACCTTGAGAAAACCCCAGACTTAACATCCCCAAGGGGCGAAACACGTGTTGGCTGTTCTCCAGCTTCATTGGACATTGAAATAACTGTCTTGCTATTAATACATTTCAGACATATAAGAATGGAAGTAATCAAGAGTAATTATTAAAATGGGAAGAACACTCCTACCCTGCCTTGAAGAGATACATATGTGGGGTATTAAGGGTCCACACCCCGTTGAAGTAAACCCCCGCTGGAGAGAAGGGACCTTCAACGGCAGGCAGAGGGTGCCGGACCCTTAAATGGTGTGCTGGCTCTTTGACTTAAATATGAACTTCACAAGTGGAATACCGGAACTTTTGTGGCTGTGACAAATATCTGCAGTTAAGATGATAGCCTCGCCCAGGTTTCTATATCTAGTCAAGTCTTTACCCCTGTGTTCATCGAGCGAGGCTCTCAATCTATTTCAGCATGCATTCAACAACTTCATTTGAGGTGGGGGGGGGGGGGCATATTCCCTAAAAGTGTAATGTAATTCCCTACTTCTAAAGAAGAATAGGGGTTCTGCTTATAATGCACTACTACCACGTGGCTCAGCTCCAATACATGGTGGAGTGGGGTAGGGTAGCCACTGAGAAGCCTGGTGCTTCATCGTTCAAATAATCTTGAACGATCACTTTTAGAAGCCTCCCTGGCTTCTGAGATGCCACCGCTCCTGGGGCCTTCATTCACAACCAATTACTGAGGCAACACTCTCTTCATGGAATACGGTCATAGTTAAAGAGTCTCTAATTGTACCCTTCTAAACTAACTCCTATTGTAGGGAACCCAGATTTTACTCCAGGAATAAATAAGGGCAAGTATTCAGAGTGGCAGAAGGCTAATTTTAAATAAGTGGGGGACTTGTTTGAAACACAACGTATTAAAATGTTCGACCATATAAGTTGAGATTATGACCTCCCTGAATCCAATGACTACATTATGCCCAGGTACGTCATTGGTTGATACATAGAGAAGTGAAAGCTTTGGGCTTCAGACCTCTGACCTGCTTTGAAAAATGGGTATTTTCCAAAATGAACAATCAACACTTAGGGCCCGATGTAGGTCGACCAATACCGGTCGGTAACGGCCGATTTCGGCCGTTACCAACCGGTATTTGGCTTTTGACATGTAGGTGTCTCTGAATTTACAGAATCGGTATATTTACCGATTCGGTAAATTTACCGCTTCGGTATTTTTCTGAATCTGTAAATATACCGATTCTGTAAATCCATATGTAGGTGGCACAGTTTGCAGTGCCACAGACCCTTAGGAATTCTTAATTTAGCACCCAATCCTATTGGGTGGTAAAATACCGAATTCCAGTGTACATGCACATCTGTGCATGTACACCTATGCCATGCAGGGCTCTACAAATCTAAAAAATCTCACTTGACCTGCAGGTCGAGTGAGTAGACTTTTCTACTCGACCTAACCGCAATGCACTCGACCCACAAATTGATCGCATAATGGTCTTTTTTCAAAACATTTGCAGCGCCAACAACCCAGGAAAACGTTGGCCAACCAAATTAACGGCAAATTTGATTAAGTTATCACCCATTTAATTTAGCGGTCACACAATCTGCACAATCCTGATGGTGACACTTTCTTGCGAGCAAAATCAAGCAATGAAGGTGAGGAAACATACAAATTTTCTTATGCAGCAGCTCGAGATTGCATTTTCAAGGGCACAGTTTAGGACTTGCTTGACAGTGCAACTCTCATTTGACCTTACTACACCAATGTCATTCTATTATACAATTCTTTGCTTCCATAAATGCATATAATTCAATTTCCCATGCTATTTGCACGTAACGCTTTACATTACAACATTCTTGTAAAGTCACTTAGTCAGATCTACTGGCATTACAGTGCTGGTGTATTAGTAAATCAAATCAGATTTATACTAAACAGAAAATTAAACTTTACGTCGCCCAAAGTTTACAGCAGTCACTTAGTTAATCTTGAAAGTTAACATACCTGTAACAGACCTAAGTGACCGAGGAGACTGATTGAGAAAATGTACAGAGAAGACTCACTGAGATGGTATGCAAATGGCAGGCGTCATATATACTGCTAGAAGACAGACACTGACTAGTTATGTTAATTTGGAAAAATGACCATGCTAGAGAGGGTCACTGAATGAGATGCCAAAAAACTGCTTTAGAAAGGCACGTTTAGTAGCAAACATGAGGTCACTAACTCTCCATTGAGGTTTATTGATACCTAGGCACGTTAGTCCTAAAGCAGGGAAATACTTAAAATTTAAAAATATTTTATTGAGACAGACCTTACCATGTTGTTTTCAAAACCACCTCTATTTGTACACAGGAGAATTAAAAAAAGCCACACATCAGTAAAAAAATAAAGCGTCAAAAGGGACAGAAACTCAGCCCCAGATCGGCCAGCAGGTACTGTAGGTGGCCTAATCTGTCTCTGAAAAAGAGAAAACCGAAGACAAATCCATGTATAAGACAATGTGCAGGATAGAAAAGATTTTCGGGTGTGGTAATAACAGTAAGATAGGCTGTGCCAGGGGTGGTAGGTAGAGAGTACCGGCACTTCATTTTAGCGACGGGGACTTCTTTTTTGGTCATCAGATCATGACCCAGCACAAAGGCAGGAAGGGGAAAAGTTGGCAGAATAGAAAGATAGTTAGAAGGTGACAAAGAGAAAACACAGACAGTATAAAAAACAAGTGAAATCAAGTGAAAGGAAATGAGGGGGCAGGAAGGGGAAAAGGTGGCAGAGAAGAAAGATAGTTAGAAGGTGACAAAGAGAAAACACGGACGACAAGTATGAAAAACAAGTGAAATCAAGTGAAAGGAAATGAGGGGGTTAGGGCCCAGCCCTGTAACGGCTCCCCCCTATAACAGCGCTAAAGAGACCATCAGTAGACATTCAGAGACCATCGGTGTGAAAGAGAGTGGAATCGTACCAGCTAGCCTTGCTACCAGGTAACTGCCATCCAACTGTGCAGGAGGAAGCAGGTGCCCGAGATTCATTTAGAGCAACTTTACTTAAAGTTATGAAGGTATTAAAGAGCTGCATTTGTCCGAGGGTGCACTGGATAAATCTCACTTGTTTGGGCTGCTAGGCTCATCCAGGTTCTACAATGGGAAGTCATACCAATGTTCAAAACTGACAACCCATTAAAAATTCTTCACATGAAATACCTCATTATGCTCAAGGACCAATAAAATACACTCGGAACATAACGTGGCAGGAAAAGGCAAGCTGCTACAAAAGTGGACGCAGAGGCTGAACGATAACAAATGCTCTAATTAAGGAATAAAGATGCCGCGCTCCACAACAAGATAAACAAGCAGGATAATACCACTCTCTGCGCCGCTCCCTTAGTGATTGCTGTTATACAAATGTTCCGGACAAATTTGATTGGCAGCGCCGAGGTTCTTTCAGCGCCAAATCTCTTCTGACTGCTATTTAAAAACACAAGCGGTAGCTCTGGTCATTGCCCATATAAATCAGCCACCGTCGTGGGGGTGGAGGGAGGGAGCCGGAGCAAGGGTGACTGACATGTACACAAAGCGTGGCGGTAGCTCTGAACACATTTGCACACATGATTTAAATCAGCCATCGTCATGGGGGTGGAGGGAGGGAGCCGGAGCTGGGCCTAAAGAACGCCACATTTCCTTTGCGGACTACATGACAAATTAGCAGGGAAGAAGTAAATGAGCTTGCTGCCTAGATGCTGTGATATGTCTGCTATAGGTAGCAAGCGACTGGGCGCTAGATGTTAAAAATGCCCATTAAACGTTACATTCACACACCATTGAAAACCACGATGTTTGTAAGAATACGGTCATAATAAGATGGAAAACATTGTGTCTGTCGTATGGACTAGCTAATCATAAGTATGCGTGTGGCTCACTTGAGCGTGTTGTGTAAAATATTTTTAATGCCAACACGAGTATTCAGTGAGGTAGCAGTTCAGGCGTGCTCTGTTTCGTGACGGTGTTTTACATATTGTCTAATGCGTGCATCACAGCACTGCATGGCAATTCAGAATCTTTTCAGGTCATGTAGCAAATGGAATTAGGCAGAACATATCAGGAATGGCAAAGGACAACGTGCCATGACACAGCACAACGTAACTAGACATGCCATACGATAAAATGGCATGACACAGCTTAACAAATTAATGCATAACACAACATGCTGTGACGCCGTCTCAGCGGATCGGATCAGTCAGCTCAGCCTCATTTGACAAAAGGATGTAAACGCAAGTTGTCGAAACTGACTCACCTCTGCAGGCCAAATCGCCCTGCACTCTGTCCCGAGTCCCGACTCCACCGAGGAGAGCACGTGTGGTGGCGTGCTACGTCACTGCTGCACTTTGAGCAGCACAGCGCGGGGGCAGGCCAGGGCCGTCATTGGTAGCGCTTTCGCGCGCTACAAGATTGACGGCCCTGGCCCCCAAACAATAGGCAGTGCGTGCACGATGCCCCCTAAAGCCTTTCATCGCGCACCGCACCGCACCGCAATGCTGCCACCTAGAGCCTTCCACATGCTACTGCACCTACCAGTTAGCACTCGCCAGGCCGGTCAAGTAGGCCTTGAAACTGACTCGACCTGCTGAAAATTCACTCGCATTTGCGAGCGGGCGAGTGGATTTGTGGAGCCCTGCCATGTGACACACAGACATGCCCTTAGGGCATGTATGTGTGCCATATGGCACACAAGCCTGCAACTGGGGTGCTACAGGGTGTCAAAGTGACACCCCGTTCCCCCTGCCAGGATTCGGTATTTACCGAATCGGTAAATAACGATTCTGTATTTCCCATAGATTCCTATGGGCTTCAAGGCCCATAGGAATCAATGAGAAATACCAATTCGGTATTTACCGATTCGGTAAATTCCGAATCTTACAGATTGCCAGAAGACATGACATGCCAGAAAACAGGTTCATTTCAGATAGAAGGGCAAGAGACAAAAAAAATCGAACAAAAGACTGTGTCAAAAGAAGAAAGGTTCAGGATCATTGATGTACAAGTGACAGATTGACAGGGAGTATATAACAAGTTGCTTACCTAAATTTCGGTGATATTAAAATAGTGCTATTCCAGACGGGCAATGTACTTCTTAAACTGAAATATAAATTGGGTTTATAATTTTCAGTTAAAACCAATTATAAATGATAAAACAGATACAAAGGGAATCTTTTCTTTGCAGTAGAAACTGAAAAACAACAGATTTTTTTTATATCAAAGGTGCACAAGTGCAGCCACTACCTCTAAGCGCTTTTCTGTGATAGATGCTCCGGCTACAACCCAATTGAACCATGGTAAGCCATGTGATATGCCCTTATTACCATCCACAAGTTTCCTTAACCCCATACCTATTTTCATTCACATGAGTTGAGCATGCTCATCTCATATGGCTTTACCTCACTATTCACTATAAGTTGATGTGTAGTGGCCAGCAGGTTTGAAGCTGAATTCTGAGCAGGGTAAGCAGCATCACCGTGATGTTGTTCTCTGTCACTGAGAGCAGGATGGAGGTTTGATTTCTGAAAGCTCAGGTATTAGGATTGTGGCAAAAAAGATCACTGTTTTTCTCGATTTCATATTGTGATGGGCTGAAATACATGCATACAGGAGTCATATCCCCTCTTACAGAAGGATCAAGGGCCATCTCTTGAACATATTCAACACCCTAGCGGAGCTTCAGAAAGAGTCTATGCACCAGTGTTGCTGAAATTGCGCTGCCTTTATCACATGGATCAATTCAGAAAATCTGGAAGCTACTATATGACCTGTACGTAGTACAGCTCATAAACAAGAAGAGATACTTACTGTTCTGTGTTTCCTAGCGTGTCCTTCAGCGAAATTCAGGTGTGAGGAAGCTCGAAAGCTGATTATTCTTTGCAAAACATTAAAATCAAACAAACACATATAAAAATTAATGTGCACCTTGCACACGTTTTAGAGAGTAACAATGATTTTGAGAAAAGCATAGCACAAGCACTGTAAACGAGTGCTTAGATGTGTAGAAATAGAAGATTTTCATCTATGTTGTGTCTAATCTGTCTAACAGTTGATTACATATAAGGTTTAAACAATGATGAAATGAAAACTCTCAAAATGTATTTTCTGCAAATTACACAATTAATAAGAAACTAACCTCTATTAATAATATATGTATGCATTATTGAGGCTCAGCTGCGATATTCTAGGCTATTATGATGCCTGTGAACCATATTTCACTGATTCCATTGTAATGCACCATAGATATTGAAATATTGCCAAATCTCATACGAAATTACTTAGTTGAATGAAACTTTCCATATTGAAGCTTTAAATTAATAGTCTTAGATTTTCGAAAACAAAAATTCTTAATTATCCTATAAGAATATTTTTCATGTATGTACTTTGAAACTGTGGCAATAGGCCAAACTTGAGACTGAACATTTCTATGAAACTAAGCATGACATTTGACTATGATGACACAAATGCTTAATTGATTTTCACTATGCTTTAGTTTACTTACGTACTAATCTATTAATTAAGATGCAATGTCTTTAAATGCATTATTATCTTTATTCCTTAGGCCTGTATTTTCCCAAATGGTGTTAGTGAAAAAAGATCTTGCTTCGTCTCCCTCATGTAACTTTCTTGAACTTTCCCATGGACATTTTGGAATGAAAACTGATATTTGTTGCAATCTCTAATGGACACTACCGGGTGATTTGGACTTTTGATACTAACACACAGAAAGTTACAAATATTAATAATTGTTTGTGAATAAACTTGTGTGACCAGAATGGACAACCAATTCCCATGAACCGCATGCGAAAGAATGTTGAAGTTGCCACTTCGATACATTGTGAGCGGATGATGATTATATATGGATCGATTGACCATGGTGTGGCAATTAATGTCACCTCTGGACTTGTTAAACTATATTATTGTGGGCCCCCCTAGAGGGGTGGGGGGTACAGACAGCTAAGAGGGCTAAGACAGATGCATCCCATCTTTCCTTGTGGACAAACCCCATTGAGAGCTCCTCTTTTCTTTGAGCCCATGCTGGTGGATTTGCTGGCATTTCTTCTTTGCTGGCACTGGTTTCTTCTTGGCCCTGAATTTGACCAGATCCTTTGCCTTTTCTGAGAGAACCCTTGCGAATTGTCTTCTGTCCTTGTCCTTGTCTTCTGTCCTTGCCCTTGCCTAACGAACTTTCCTCGGACTTCCTGGCCTGACCAATAATTCCCAAATATCCCATTGAGGTTTCCCCTTTCTAACTTGCCTACTTAAATCTTCTTCATGGACATGAGAGCAAATTATTCTTGTGTTCTCTTTATGCTTAGTTTTAAACTACATCTATAACTGTAGTCTAAGACTCATGACTAAATATTGTAATGTTGATTTTTAATACAATAAGTAAACGAAAACTTAAATTATTTCTGTGTGCATAAGCCATGTATAATGACTGAGTTGGTCTAAAGACATAAACCATTGTTTCAGCTAATGAGGCTTCAGAATGTGGATTTAAACATTTCATCACAGGAATATCTGAAAAGACTAAATCACAATTTGAGTAATAATAATGAAAATTATCAGTTCCATAAACCAAACTTGTTAATAAACTGCAAGAAACACCATACGTTAAAGGGATACCATGATAGGTAATAACCTGGGTAACTGATGTAGAGAATTGCATACATACATAGATAGCAATTTCTAATGCCCAGTGTATCAATGTATTCATATAATAGCTTAGTATATACATTCTATACATTCAGTGAGAAATCTCCTTTTGAAGAATCTAAGTGTAAAGTTTTATCGTCTACGGCAGTAAAAGTACTAGTGGCTGAAGAAGTTTTCTTTGCAAGCTTATTATCTTCTAAAGAAAAATAATGAGATAAATTAAAAAATAATAAGTTGCGCAACAAGCATTAGTGTAATAATAGCAAATAGCAAGTTCGAAACAGATAGCAAGGCACAAGTCAAGCACTCCATTTCAGGATGAATAAATGCACAGCCTTCAAGGACCGCCTAGACAACAACGCACACAACACCAAAGAGCACTTCAGCATCGTGAAAGAACTTTCCAACCCCAGCTCCAACACCAATGACATCCCACCATCACAAGACCTGTGCGACTCCCTGGCCACCTTCTTTCACCACAAGATCACCGACATCCACGAAAGCTTCAACTCCCACCCCCCCCTGCTGCCACCACCGAGTCCACCGCCCCTGCAATTACCAAAAGCACCAGCCGCCTGACCACCTGGTCCAGCATCAGCGACGAAGACACCATCAAAACCATGAACTCCACCCACTCCGGATCCCCATCGGACCCCTGCCCTCACTACGTCTTCAACAAGGCCACCACTACCATCGCGCCCCACCTCCGGAAAACCATCAACTGCTCCTTCGAGACAGCCACCTTCCCGGAAATCTGGAAGCATGCCGAGAATCGTCAACAAACAGCTAACCCGCTACCTTGAAGACAACAATATCCTGGACCCCTCCCAATCCGGTTTTCGCAGCAACCACAGCACTGAGACCGCCCTCATCGCTGCCACTGACGACATCAGGACCCTGATGGACAAAGGAGAAACAGCCGCCCTCATCCTCCTGGACCTATCAGCAGCCTTTGACACAGTCTGCCACCGCACCCTATCAAGACGCCTCCAGGACGCCGGCATTCAAGAGAAGGCCCTGGCCTGGACCACATCCTTCCTCTCCGGAAGAACCCAGAGCGTCCGCCTCCCACCCTTTTGCTCAAAAACCACCGAGATCATCTGCAGCGTTCCACAGGGATCCTCCCTCAGCCCGACGCTGTTCAATATCTACATGGCTCCTCTCGCCCACGTCGCACAACAACATAATCTCAACATCATCTCCTACGCTGACGACACCGAGCTGATCATATCCCTCACTGAAGACCCCCACACCGCCAAAGCCAACCTCCACAGAGGAATGAGGGCCGTAGCCGACTGGATGAAGGACAGCAGACTTAAGCTGAGCTCAGACAAGACGAGGTCCTCATCCTCGGACCCCCGCCATCGGCCTGGGACGACTCCTGGTGGCCCACATCACTAGGCACAGCCCCGTAACCCACGGACCACGAACGCAACCTAGGGGTCATCCTCGACTACACCCTCTCCATGACCAGGCAAGTCAACGCCGTCTCCGCATCCTGCTTCAACACCCTCCGAATGCTCCGCAGAATCTTCAAATGGATTCCTATCGACACGAGAAAGACCGTCACCCAGGCCCTCGTCACCAGCCGGCTCGACTACGGGAACGCCCTCTACTCAGGAACAACAAACAAGCTCCTGAGACGACTACAACGAGTCCAGAACGCCTCAGCTCGACTGATCCTCGACGTCCCCCGCCACAGCCACATCACACCCCACCTGAGAGGCCTGCAATGGCTCCCCGTCAACAAGAGGATCACCTTCAAGCTCCTCATCCACGCACACAAAGCACTTCACAACACCGGACCTACCTACCTCAACAACCAACTCAGCTTCCACACCCCCTCCTGAAGCCTCCGCTCAGCCAACCTCGCCCTCGCCACAGTCCCTCGCATCCGGAAAACCACAGCCGGCGGAAGATCCTTCTCCTACCTCGCCGCCAAGACCTGGAACACCCTCCCAACCAACCTACGACAGACTCAGGACCTACTGGCATTCAGAAAACTCCTCAAGGCCTGGCTGTTCGATCAGTAGCGGTCACCCACCCCTTCACAGACAGTGGTTTGGAGCAGGTCGACTATCTACTTGCCCGACACGTCCTGCAACAGCAAGTGCAGAAGGAAGCTGACCCTCCAGCAGATGCACTGAGAGAGACGCTGTCTTTTCTCCTGCCGAGAAATCCAGCTCCAGTGTTTCCAAGCTACCTTTGCAGGTTGTTGGGAAATCGAGTCCTGAGCCTGACCTTGTTTGTTCCAAACTAAGTTACGGAGCTGATTAGACCCTAAGAGAAATCTTTGACAGATTCTTGGCAAAAGAATACTACATTTATGCTACACCTCACTTACTTCTTCCTTCGTACTAAGCTTAGGTTAGGTACATCGGAGTAGGCGTATTTTAGAAGGACCAGTTGAGTACTTTTAGCCTCTGTTATTTATGTATTTATTTATCTATGGTTTAGGCACTATACAATGCTCTTACAGTATTATTTTATTCTACTCTTTATACTGTATGCATTATATTTTACAACCAATTTTATGATTGTAGCAGTTAATTTCTAATGTTTGAGAAAGAAGACTGTTCAATAAATACTTTTATTGAAAACGCCCATCTTTCTATTTCTCTGCACCTCTGGTGAAACGAAGCATGCACGATTGACTGAGTAAAATATGTCTCTATTGTTTCCACAACTCTGATGATTAGTTTTATCTTGAGGAAACAAAGTTGCGAACGTTCATGCGGTTGTCAGAAACGAATCCCTTCTTGTTCATTCGAGAAAGTTTCTAGTGACCTCTCAGCTAGCTGGCACTCACAATTAAGTCTAATATATTCGATAGAGACCAGTAGACCTCACTCCTACCTCTAACCTATATGATATATTATTCCAATGTGCAGAGCCTATTGGGAATATAGGAACTACACTACATGGCGCCCAACGTTTGGTAAGGCACTAATTTAACGCTAGATACTAGAGTAACTCAGTCGTGCTTTTCACAGAGACCCCTTTATCCCGTAAATACTCCAATAGACGTCTGGAGTGGGTTAAAGGATAAAATATCCACCATAAACGGAGTAGGACGAAAAACCCTATGTATTAGTTTTTGTTTTGTTCAACGTTGAAGGATACAGTGTTCGAAAATATTGTGCACCTTATCTTTATTTCATTAAAACTTGCTCTGCAAACTTCTTAAACAAAATGTCAGACGAAGACAATCCCGGGGGCAGTGGAACTACAGTAAATACAAACCAACCAGGTTTTACCACTACAGGTTTCCGACATGACGACGAGTATGCTATAAACATCCTGGAAAATGTGAGGAAAGCCATAGCTCTAAAGCTTATGGAAAAATGGCCTATCACCAAGAGGTGGTAGAGTCATATTTGTCATAGAGGCACATGAATCTCGGCAGACAGAGGTATTCTATTCATGGATTATCTTTCCACAAGCAAATCCAACAACATATGTGTTCCACTTCTACAAGATGGAGGAACCTCCAGCGGAATACGCTCCTTTCGAGGACGTTGAAATTCCACTAACTTACCAAGAGCATCAGCTCTGGTTTAAAGGCGCCCTACAACATCAAAATCTCATTATGGCTCGGTCCACTAGGTAGACCAGGAGCAACATGGCCGGTACTAGCCAGCTATACACCACATCCTGCCATAGAACAAATGACAGGTCCAGAACTGTTAGCTCAGCTAAAACAATTAATTAAAATACATAGACAATTGGTACAATATGTCATGGGGACTTTAACAGTCCAACCTGCTATAAGAATTCCACAGAACACCACTCATCTGAGGAAATATAAATTTTTGGTCATGTTATGTTCCCTAGCGCGTACCCCACCGACTCCATGTACCAGCTTAAAGTGCATGTAACTTCCCTCCTGTGCCAGCTATGAAGACGCAAATACATTTGCGTCCAACGTTAACTTGTCCTCTTTCAGATCCACCCTGAATGGATTATATAGTCCGTTCCTAAGTATGCTATGCCACCGTCTTTTTGTAGTACACTTTACATGTTTTTCCTGCTCTGACAGAGTAGGCCCTGAATTTCTGCCATCAAAGCCTCTTTCCTGGCTCCTGACTCTGACAGCCTCTGCCCAGGCTACCTCTGTACCCGTGAACCCTGACTTACTTTCAGCGCGGCCCCTCGCGCTCAGCTCAGCCTGCTTTCTGCCAAGACTGACTATAACCTTCGAGTTATCTGTTCCGCTCCTCGAGAATGCATTCCTGCCTACTAGCTCCAGTAAACATCCTCTCCAGCTGCAGAGCCAAAGGGCCGACCTGTCTCAATGCAAGTAATTCATAGCCTCTGTTACCATGCTTCCATGGAAGGCCCCGTGCCCCCACGCTTTTCATGCAGACACTTAGGCGCTTATACACGCATCCACAGTTAGCATAGAATAGCTTCTGCCCTAGAGACCTTTCCGCCCAGATAGTATGGTTCCTAAACATCAGATATCAGATACGATAAAAGTACAAGTTGATCTGACATGCCAGACTTCTGTCTCTTTCCGTCAGTGTAAATGTCAAGTCCCCTGCACCCCGTCAATCACACGTCATGCAGCTGCGCGCGCATCCAAGCTTCCGATTTCTGCTGACATTGCAACAATTCTGTTAGCACCACCCCTTGGTGCCACCCACTTGCGTCACCTATCAGTGACGTTTCTAGTACACACCTCTAGTTCACGCCTAGTTCACGCCTCTTGATTACGTATTAGTACCACGTGTATACTGTTATCTTGTCTTCTCTCAGCTGTTACGCCTCTTGCATTATTACTTATGATGTGAATTAAGTATATAAGCTATGTAATGTCAATAAAGTTTGCTCTATCCCTTCTGACACCCCTGTGGTGGTCAGAACATGATATCCTGGTCACGACCATTCCTTTATGAGGAATAAAACCCTTAGAAACTCTAACACCACAGACTCTGTCTTTTTTCATTCCGATTGAGTTATTATTGATTAAGTACTTACCTGCATAGAAATTAAGAGAGTAAATTAATTATTTACGTCATTTTGGCGCCCGAACAGGGACCCCTCCCCCACCTCACGCGCCGGTTGGCGCATTGCAAGCTCTGTCCCCTGCCATCAGTTAGAAGGAACCTACGCGTACTGGCAGGATTTCCTGCATCTCCCTCTGACCCAAGGAGGTGACGAAGACTGCGATCAGTGCCCAGACGAGGCGGTGAGGAGTGCGGAGGATCCCGACCAGAGCCTAGTCGAAAGAAGCAAGGTCCGAGGTGTCAAGAGGCCCACCAGGTTTCCGAGGTTTTCCGAAGTTTTCCGAGGTTTTCCGAAGTTTTCCGAGGTTTTCCGAAGTTTTCCGAAGTTTCCCGAAGTACCGAGTCGAGTCCAGTCGAGTTTTCCGAGGCCTTCTGTTTCCGTGCTTCCCGGTGAGTACCATTGCTGGGTCGTATCTAGACGGGTTTGGGTACGCAAGTCCGGTCTGCACTGTTTTTAGGCAGTGTATCTGTACTGTTTAGCAGTATATCTAGTATTCCGAATTTTTGCACTGTTACACCAGTGTATCTGTACTGTTGAGCAGTACATCCAGTATAGGGGGGTAGTCATCTATGTTTTAAATGTCTTCTTATGTGATTAATGTCGTGGTATGAATGTGACCGTTTAATGTGCATTTTTGTGTTTCTTGTATAAAGTAGCTGTAACCAGTATTAAGTAGTAAGGATTGAGTATTCAGTAATAAGTAAGCAAAATGCCGTTTTTCAACAAGTTAAAGCAGATAGGAACGAGGAAAGGGATACTGGAGGAAGAAATTCCTATTCCCCCTAGGGACACTCCAGGTAACTTTATGTACAACAAACATGGCATAGACGCCATACTATATCTAGATTTATGGGCCGATTACACCAAGCACCTAGACGAAAGACACAGATGGCCTGTTACCGGAACATGGGATGCCGAGTGCATCATGAAGGTAGAAGAAGCATTATGGAAAAAGAAAGCTAGACAATCCCAGAAAGACGCCATAGAATTCTGGCGTAAGGAATCACATAAGCGTGCTGAGAAAGCACTCCGTAGAGAAGACAGACTTAAAGAATCAGAAAAGGCCCAAGAAAACGAATTAGTTATTGAAGGGATCCGAGTAAAAACAGAACAAATAGACCGTGCCCGAAACAATCTTGTAAACGGAATGTATCTCGCGGCCGAGGGCACATCTGAGGCCCTATCAGAAATACCGAAAAACTTACCGCCACCATTAGTTCCAACTAAAGTAATGCATAAGACTACTAAAGACATATTCCTAAATTCTTATCTAGAGGATGTAGCACCAGCTTACACCAATTTGCCTGTTCGTGCCCTGCCTACTGACAGGGACGGGGGTGGCATTACGCCCCCAGATCACGCTCCGCCAGCTCCGCCACTTCCCGCACCCAAGATTGACCTACCGAAACAAGTCCTACCTGATCCTACTAAACGACAAATTCAAGTTCAGATCCAGACTCCGCAGAGAGATAATGCCCAAGCGTCCGCCTCAGGAGGTGCGACTGCGGGTCCTCGGACCCCGCCATTAACACACAGATTCAATTTAAGGGACACGCAGAATCCTTTCACGTTCCAGTCCCCCCGCCTTGACGCATTAAAGGAAAACATGTCAGTTTGTAGATATGATCCAGTACCCGGAAAAAAACGATCTAATGATATTGGCATCACTACGGTTAAGATCTGCTACTGATATCTTGCTATGCTATGTAGGAATGAAGGAGCGCCTCGATAGAATATATGAGTTTATACAGACAGGGAAAGACCCTGACAGTATCAAGGATGCCATGGATAAACAGAAAGTTGACATTCAAGCACAGATATTACGATTTTTCATAAATTGTCTAATAAGAGAACGAGACAGGCCCGAGACAGATCAAAGTGAATTAGATGCACTAACGAAGTGGGGTCAAAATATAGCCGGAGGAAAACATGACAGGGGGGCTTGCATAGCCAGTATGTACCAGAAAATTAGAAGGGCAGTGATAACGGCACACCAGAAAGGGAATGAAAAAGCTTCCTCCGAAGAGGAAGAAGAACTTGCAGAATCAGGAAGGACTACAGATACTATAGCGTATGTAGGTAAGGGAAACTACCTTAGGAAAGGCATCCGTCCGGAAAACAAGAGAGTTTTTCTCTCTGCTTTAACAAACCCGAATTCTTCTGAACATCAGTTCCAGGAAACTGATAAAAGGCTTCGAGACCGAATGGGGTACCATGTACTCAATACTATGGATGAACAGGAACTAGCCCGGTCAGCCGTGTTATGGGCCGAAAACCCAGACATATATAATGATGATACGTTAGCACAGACATTCTTGAACCTTTCCCCAGACGAGCAGAAAATAGCAGGTGTATACATGATTCAGCACCTCCTCATCAAGTACAGAAACCATCATTCCGACCCAGGTCCCTTACACGAAACATTAGAAGCCCTACTCATGGATAGATGGAGAGGATTGGGCATTACCAAGTTAATACAAATAATTCTAGAACAACGACATAAATATAACACCTTCATAAGTTCCGAATATGTTCCCGCCCCACCTCCAGAAAGAAAAACGTACCACATGCAATGCCTGAGTGGCATTGAAAGTCAGAACCCCTTACGAGAAGTACACCCAGTTATGGGTGCGGATCAAGTCTTGAAGCGTGTGTATGTTCACACACCGCTGACTAAGTTAGAACTGTTAGAAATGAAGAAACTAGTCCCGTGTCACGATAAAGACCCTGCAGGTTTTCACAGAGAGCTTAAAGACATGTTGTTAATGGGGGATTATACGTATGATGATATTATGAAAATGTTAAAGGTACTGCTGCCCACGGGCATTTACGAGAAATTAAAGGAAAAAGATTGGGAGGTGGGGGAGGCAAAGATAGCATGGGCAGAAATAGAAGACGAGGAAAACAAACGAATCCCAGGGGTAGGCCTTGGGGATAGGACTAAAGCATTGCCCGGATTAATAGTACAGGTTTTGCCAAGATTATTGACAACTAGAAAGGAAGATTGGGACGCAATTTCGTCCTGTAAACAGAAACAAGATGAAGATACTAGTGACTTCTATTCAAGATTCGAGAAATGTTTCATTATAAATAGTGGCCTACAACCAAGTAGCGAGTCATATCCACACCTTTTTGTATCAAAACTAGTCGAGAATTCCCTACCATTAGTTAAAAATAGAGTGTACAAGGTTGAAAGTACTTGGCAGGCAAATACGCCATCCCAGATGTTACAAATGTTACAATATCATCAAAACAGAATTAGGGAAGAACAAGATCAGGAACAGAAGCGTATGAAAGACACGAAAATGAAAATGTTAGTAGCTCAGACGGTCCCAGCCGACGGTCAGAGAAAAGGTGGGACCCAGACAAGTCATACTACAGCTCCCGTTAAAGGGACATGTAATTATTGTAAACAGCCAGGTCATTATGTACATGAATGCCCAGTCCTGAAACATAACATCTCAACAGGTAAAACTAAAGAAAGACCGCATCCGCCTAGACAAGATCAGGTCCAGCAACAGACCTCACAAAATGTACAGCCAATGCAGAATACACAGCCTATGCATGCTCCATCTCATACAGCACAGACAGTAGCAGTACCACAGCCACAGCCCATTGCCGCGACTCAGCAAGTTTCACAACAGATGTACCAGTATGCCCAATCTGCATATCCAGATTACCCCCGATATACATGAAACAGCCTAGAGAGGGAAGGTGGTTTGCCTCTTATTGAAATTCCTGTAGATCAAGAAGGTCCTTATGTACACAGTCACGTATTGGGAAAAGACAGAAAGTTTTTAATTGACACAGGGGCAAGCCGCACCACTATCAGTCATAATGAAGTCCCAGGGGCACCCCTCTCAGGCTCACAGAATGTTTCCCTTGGTTTTTCAGGACAGCCTATTGTAAATGAAGTATCGGAACCAGTACCTCTGGCTGTGGGTCCATTATCACGAGTTACAGATTTGTTACTTACGAAATCATGTCCAGAAAATCTGTTAGGAATTAAAACACTGAAGGCTCTAGGAGCTATAATATGCTGTTCCCCGGAGGGAGTCAGACTTTTTCTACGGGATTTCAAGGGTCATTATGTTTTAAGAGATTTTGATGTCAGATTGAAAAATGTACCAGATCACTTATGGGCAAAAGGCCCAGCTGACGTAGGTTGTATGCATATCACTCCATACCGTGTTACACTCAAGACAGGAGTTGTTCTACCCAGAATCAGACAATACAAGTTACCACCTGATGCTGTAGTGGCTTTACTGAAAATCATTGAAGAGCTTATTGCCCAGGGAGTGGTCGTAGAGACCGACTCCAATATCTGTAATTCACCCATCATTCCAATTCTTAAACGTACAGACCCCAATGCACCGCCAGTATATCGGCTGGTGATTGATCTTCGAGAACTGAACAAATGCATTGTACCACAGTCCCCCGTGGTCCCCGATATCTCCTCCCTATTGACTGCTATTGATTCAGAAGCAACGTTCTTTACTGTAATCGATCTCAAGAACGCTTTCTTCAGTGTACCTATTGATCCGGAGAGCCAATATCTCTTCGGATTCAGTTTAAATGGACGAAGTTTCAAATTTTCCCGCGCACCTCAAGGATTCACAGAAAGCCCCAGCATCTATAGTCAAGCACTGAAAAGACAATTAGATTGTATTCAAATGCCAGTTAACACCGCTTTACTGCAATACGTCGATGATCTACTGATCACCGCACGAAGTGAGCCCGAATGTGAACAAGCATCATTGACAGTTTTACATTTCCTGGCCGACAAGGGACACAAGGTGTCTCCTTCGAAGCTACAATTCTGTGTTCAGCAAGTTGTGTACTTGGGTCACTTGCTGTCCAAAGTGGGGAGACAGCTCACTCCCGATCGCATTCAGTTAATTGTAAATATGCCAAGACCCCAGACACAAAAGGAAGTGCGGGCCTTCATAGGCCTCACCTCGTACTGCAGACAATGGATTCCTCAATATGCATTTCTAGCTAAACCACTCATCCAGTTAACGACACAGGAGGCAGCGACTTCGACTGTCCTCCCTTGGACTCAGGAACACACACAAGCCTTTGAGGAATTAAAGAAAGCATTATGCCAAGCACCAGTTTTAGCGACACCATGTTACAGCAAACCGTTTACACTTTTTGTTACAGAACGTAACGGTACAGCATTGTCTGTCCTCACTCAAGATCAAGCAGGTTCACATAAGCCTTGCGCTTATTTTTCAAGTACATTGGATTCAGTAGCCCAGGCACTCCCTGCGTGCTTAAAGTCAGTAGCAGCAACAGCGTTAGCAATCAGACAGAGCGATTCAATTGTTTTAGGTCATCAGTTAACAGTACAAGTCCCACATTCTGTAGAGGTTCTTTTAAACAGAACCCAAACTCAACACTTGACTATAGCACGACTGACAGGTTACGAATTGACACTATTCCAGCCACACATAGAAATCAGACGCTGCAGTATCTTGAACCCAGCAACACTGTTACCTACAGTTATGACAGATCCAGCTCCGCATGATTGCATAGAGATCATTAATGCAGTAACAAAGCCCCGACGAGATTTAACAGATGTTCCATTGACAAATGCAGACCTGACACTTTATGTGGATGGTTCATGTATGAGAACAAGTACAGGAGAGTTAGTGGCCGCGTATGCCGTGACCACTGAAACTGAAGTTAAAGAAACACATCGTATTGATACACTGTCTGCTCAAGCGGCAGAGCTCATCGCTCTGACCCGAGCCTGTATTCTAGCCAAAAACAGAAATGTTAACATATACACTGATTCCCGTTATGCGTTCGGAGTCGTACACGACTTCGGCATGCTGTGGCAAGAACGAGGTTTCTTGACCTCTCATGGTGCCAAGATTCAACACGGTCCCCTCATTCAAGCACTGTTAGAAGCAATACATCTGCCTTCAGCCATATCCGTCATGAAGTGTAAAGCACATACTAAAGTCACAGATTCTGTTTCCCAGGGTAACGACCTGGCAGACCAGACAGCAAAGCATACAGCATTGACTCACACTCAGACAACTGATACGACAAAGACAATAGGACCGACAAATTGCATGACCGTCAGGGATCCCGCACTAGATGTTATCGACATTCAGACACACGCTACTCCAGAAGAAATAAAAAAATGGATTGAACTAGGAGGGATCCAGACAGATCAAGGTTGGATGACGAAGGGAAAATCTACATGGTTTCTCCCTGATTCTATGGTTCAAGTCATGATAAATACAGCACATAGTCCTGCACATCTAGGAGAGAAAGCGATGTTAGACAGTTTACAAAATCTTTGGAATAATAAACACTTACGAGCAGCTGCAAAACAGAAAGTGCGTACTTGCATGATCTGTTGTCAGTTCAATCCAGGTAAAAGCGTCCCTGTAGAGCAAGGTGGATTTCATCCTCCCGATCACCCTTTTGAAGTCCTCCAGATGGATTATATCCAGATGGACCGTTGTCGAGGATTTAAATATGTTCTCGTAGTTGTCTGTGCTCTGTCCCGCTGGACCGAAGCATACCCAGTCCCAGATTACACTGCTCCGACCACTGCCAAGCAGCTGGTTCGTGAATTCTTCCCACGATACGGCTTGCCTCGTGTCGTGTACTCAGATAACGGTCAGCCATTCTCATCTGCATTAATGAAAGAAGTTTCTTTGTTACTGGGATACCAGTGGAAGTTCCATTGTGTCCGACATCCCGAAGCAGCAGGCCTTGTAGAAAGGCATAACCAGACACTAAAGATCCGCCTTGCCAAAATATGTCAGGAGAAAGGGGTCGATTGGATAGTCGCCCTGCCAGTGGCACTATTCTACATGAGAATGGTCGCCCATTCGAGATCAGGGCTATCCCCGTACGAGGTGGTCTTTGGCAGACCACCGAACATGTGGGGGACGCCCATTCCGAAAAAGATTACTGATGTTGATTGTAATATGTTGACAGATTACCTTGCCTCCTTGATGTCTGCACTCCAATCATGTCGTTCACAGGTTGCCGCAGCCTTCCCTGACAACACTGATGTAAAGCCACACGACGTCCGTCCTGGCGATATTGTGCTCGTTCGCAACTTCGACAGAAAAAGTCCACTGGAGCCCCGCTGGAAGTCCCCGAAGACCGTTCTTCTCACAACAAGGACGGCCGTGAAAATCGAAGGAAGAAAGGGGTGGGTTCACACGAGTCATATAAAAAAAATTCTCTGGACTGAAACCTGATCGAGACTCGTCCACCCCCACCAAAGACTGTGTCGAACAAAAAGACTTTACAGAATCTGAACGAGAAAAAACTCCTCAAGAAAGTTATCGCATGAAATTACGATCTAGCAAGTCAGACAGTTTAATTGTTTAAGTCCTCCCCTAGGTGAATCGGTTAAATAGTTTCTGACATGTATCCCCTAGATCGAGATAGAGAGAGAGAGAGAGAAGCAAAGAAACGTACATACTGTAAATCACTTCGTAGTCACTGTATAGTGACACTATTAATCATGTTTATTCTGAGTATTTTAATTATTGTTGTCAGCATCGTTTTACCTATCTATTACCCTATTTTCAAGCGTGAACAATCTGCCTATAATGTATCTGCTGAACACACTTTCAGTGAGTTACCTCCACACGAGCTTTCCTACAGACTTGCGCTGCGCAACAATACATTCATTAGTATGCTACATCATTCTCATCAAACTAACAATGCTACAAATTGCTGGATATGTGGCCGACTCCCTCCCTACCAGAATTACAAGGGAGCTCTGCCCCTCTTTCCGTACCCCTTCACTCACAATGGCTCCTGCGGAGCATGGTTTAAAATAATTAATTCCTTAGATCCTGATATTGCTGTTTTCGATGGGGGCTGGGTTTGGGGAAACTTGAACTTAGTCCTGCTCGACGTCTGTTACCCAGATAAGGAGGGACTCCCCACTAGAATAGGAACTGATCTAGAAAATGAAGTATATGGATTAGGTAATTATACAATTAGCCTCATGATTCTTACTGTTGAATCCGAAGCTGCACCAGTTCTACCCATTATGTCAGTATTGCCAGTTACTGGTGAATTATGTATCAAGAAGAAAGGTTCAGTACACTTAGGTCATAGTAAATGCACTACCGTGGTCGAATTCAGTGATCATGGAAGGTCGTCCTTTAAAGCTATTAGTCATTCTTACTTTGTTTGTGGCCATACCGCATACATACGTCTACCTCCAGATTGGGATGGTACCTGTTACATTGCATTCCTTCTGCCACCTGTTTTTCTAGCTCCTCCTGATTACCATAGAAATACCAATCTAGTAAAGAATAGACCCAGAAGAGATATCCCATATCGACTACACAGAAACGGCATGGGAACAGTACACCGACTTTAATAAAGGGTTCTTTTTCTTTTTAGGACCTGTTCAGAATAGTAAATTAATACGCAGATTAACTAGAACACTTGAAGCAGTAGTGAATGAAACTGCCTCCGCCTTAGGTAACTTAACAGAAGAGCAGTCCGCCATGCGGGTTGTTGTCCTTCAGAATCGTCTTGTTATTGACGTCATCTTGGCAGATAGAGGTGGAGCCTGTAAGGTCATCGGGTCAAGTTGTTGTGTTTTCATACCACAAAACGCACCATCTGTATATCAAGCTATCACCCGTCTCCATAAAATTGCAAATCAGATACATCAGAATCCAGGCACCTGGACTTGGTCCGGTTGGTTCTGGACAACGTTAACAGCTTGGGGATGGAAGATCCTATCCTTCCTAGGCATTGGCCTAGTCCTAGTATTCAGTTGCTGCCTGTGCCTGCAGTGTGGGCCAGCGATTTGTGGACTGTGTGCCACCTCTTGTATTGAACACTCCAGTTTTCTCTCAAAACGTAAACGAAAGAAAGAAGAACAAATGATGTTACAAGAACAAACTGATCGATTCATGAGGATCGATATATCATGAAGGGTCCGTAGGGAACAAGGAGGGAATGAGGAAATATACATTTTTGGTCATGTTATGTTCCCTAGCGCGTACCCCACCGACTCCATGTACCAGCTTAAAGTGCATGTAACTTCCCTCCTGTGCCAGCTATGAAGACGCAAATACATTTGCGTCCAACGTTAACTTGTCCTCTTTCAGATCCACCCTGAATGGATTATATAGTCCGTTCCTAAGTATGCTATGCCACCGTCTTTTTGTAGTACACTTTACATGTTTTTCCTGCTCTGACAGAGTAGGCCCTGAATTTCTGCCATCAAAGCCTCTTTCCTGGCTCCTGACTCTGACAGCCTCTGCCCAGGCTACCTCTGTACCCGTGAACCCTGACTTACTTTCAGCGCGGCCCCTCGCGCTCAGCTCAGCCTGCTTTCTGCCAAGACTGACTATAACCTTCGAGTTATCTGTTCCGCTCCTCGAGAATGCATTCCTGCCTACTAGCTCCAGTAAACATCCTCTCCAGCTGCAGAGCCAAAGGGCCGACCTGTCTCAATGCAAGTAATTCATAGCCTCTGTTACCATGCTTCCATGGAAGGCCCCGTGCCCCCACGCTTTTCATGCAGACACTTAGGCGCTTATACACGCATCCACAGTTAGCATAGAATAGCTTCTGCCCTAGAGACCTTTCCGCCCAGATAGTATGGTTCCTAAACATCAGATATCAGATACGATAAAAGTACAAGTTGATCTGACATGCCAGACTTCTGTCTCTTTCCGTCAGTGTAAATGTCAAGTCCCCTGCACCCCGTCAATCACACGTCATGCAGCTGCGCGCGCATCCAAGCTTCCGATTTCTGCTGACATTGCAACAATTCTGTTAGCACCACCCCTTGGTGCCACCCACTTGCGTCACCTATCAGTGACGTTTCTAGTACACACCTCTAGTTCACGCCTAGTTCACGCCTCTTGATTACGTATTAGTACCACGTGTATACTGTTATCTTGTCTTCTCTCAGCTGTTACGCCTCTTGCATTATTACTTATGATGTGAATTAAGTATATAAGCTATGTAATGTCAATAAAGTTTGCTCTATCCCTTCTGACACCCCTGTGGTGGTCAGAACATGATATCCTGGTCACGACCATTCCTTTATGAGGAATAAAACCCTTAGAAACTCTAACACCACGGACTCTGTCTTTTTTCATTCCGATTGAGTTATTATTGATTAAGTACTTACCTGCATAGAAATTAAGAGAGTAAATTAATTATTTACGTCACATCAGGGGAACACAAACAAAATCACACCACAGACTATACAGTCAGTCATCGGTAAATTGCCCGCAAAAAGGGAACAAATTCCATTCTGGTTAGCCCAGAAAATTACTCAAATAGAGGCAGTATTTCCCGATAGTACACCTCATGAGAAACACAGGATTCTAACAATCTGTTTACCAATGGGGATAGCACCACATGTGGAGGACTGTGACACTTGGGGTACAGTCTTTGCTTCAGTCTACACAAAAACACATGGTGTACCGTCAATGGCGGTGATACCTGACTTTCTGAGACAGATTCAAAATGAATACAGTCCAGAACCAGCCTTGAATCTTGGTATGAAATTACTGAAAGATTTCAAACAAGTCTCAACTATTTTATTAGCTAACATTAAAGGTGAAGCAGCATCCGTGGCAATCTGTCAAAAATTAGAAGATATTACTGAGCAACCGTATGAACTTGCCAGAATTTTTGAAAAATCCTATGAAGAACTAGGAAGAGATAGTTTGGGAGGGAAACCTGTAAAGCCCGAATTAACAGAAAATCCTGAAAAAGTTTTCATCAATCTAACTACTCCTAAAAAGAAATGGGTCTCAGAAGCAGACAGGGGCATTGACAACTCACCTGGGGTCACGCTGCTCTTCCGTTGCTGTTGGTCTCCGGCTGCCGCTTCCTCCACCACGCGGCAGCCGTGTCAGAGACTACAGCCCCCAGCTTCCTTGGCGGTGACACGCCCACCGGGTATCGCGCACGGAGGCGCACATAAGGCAGAGGTCCCTGCGGACGAGCGGGGGTCTTAGAAGCAGACAGGGGCATTGACAACTCACCTGGGGTCACGCTGCTCTTCCGTTGCTGTTGGTCTCCGGCTGCCGCTTCCTCCACCACGCGGCAGCCGTGTGAGAGACTACAGCCCCCAGCTTCCTTGGCGGTGGCACGCCCACCGGGTATCGCGCACGGAGGCGCACATAAGGCAGAGGTCCCTGCGGACGAACGGGGGTCTCAGAAGCAGACAGGGGCATTGACAACTCACCTGGGGTCACGCTGCTCTTCCGTTGCTGTTGGTCTCCGGCTGCCGCTTCCTCCACCACGCGGCAGCCGTGTGAGAGACTACAGCCCCCAGCTTCCTTGGCGGTGACACGCCCACCGGGTATCGCGCACGGAGGCGCACATAAGGCAGAGGTCCCTCCCGCCTCGCGGGACGCGCGCGGGTGGCGCCGGGAGAAGCCCGGGACAAGGGCGGGGCCATCTAAGGCCAGAGGAGGTCAGGGCGGGGCCACTCCCCTTGGCTCATCTCGAGGAGATGCGGTTTTTGCAATAAAGGTACTGTTTCCCTTTACTTGTCCCCCGTTACAAACTGGTTCCCACTATTTTGTCTACTAAGCGGTTTCGCTGAACTGCTTAGGTCGGAAGGATGGCTGATGTCTTTACTTGCACGGGGGGTTACAGGAACGATGCCGCATATAGTGGCATGACCAGAGGAACATTGGACCACTATCTAAAGAGGTTAACGCTCCCCATTGTTAGCGACCTTGAGCGATTAGAGCAATCTCCCGCCCTGGATAGTTCGCTCAATATGTACGCTCCTTTACAGTTTGTTGACCCTGCTCCCGAGATTTCATTACTGGAGGAATTAAATAACCTGTGTAAGACTAAATACGAACACGTAAAACCTGTCAATGTGCTAATTAATCTACCCATCTGTGCCATATCAAATATTAGCCCTCGGCCCTGCAATCAATCTCAACTAACCCCTAGTACTCAGGATGAGCCCCCTTTAACAAGATCACATGTAAATTCGCCTTTGGCATCTATCACCAATCCAGCCAAGCCTATCATTGCCTAAAGGAAGCGAGAAGGTGTTAATCATCATGGGAGACGGGCCAAGCTACAGAAACCAAACCCCCACCCTGTATCTACTAAAACTTCCAACTCTGATACCTTGAACCCACCAATCTATGCTTCTTTTCTGGCTTCAATCGAGAACTTATTAAAGTCTATTTTATCCCCCCTGATGGACAAAATGGCCAGCATAGGGGATAGGCTTACGGACATCGAGGAAGCAGTTAAGGCTAACTCATTTCCTGTAAAAACTATATCTATACCCACTCAACCTCAGCCTTTAGTAGCCACACAAATGCCGGAAAACCCCGTACAAAACAAGATCACTCAATATCAGTCAGCATCTCGGAATGTGAATAGCTTGGATCCCCATGCTAAAAATGTACATAGCTCCCGCCCTACAGTAGGGCCAAATAAACAATTGCCTACAAACAAGGAAACCAAGGTCATTCGTAAAACTCTGACGCCCGCTTCTAAACACCTTCAATTGCCTCCAGAGGCCACCCCCATTGTGTGTGTGCTTTTGGGAGTACCTGAACTTACAAGGGGGAAACATTAAAGCCATACGGACCTTAGAAACAAGGTCTCATTTTGGCTAACCAAAAATAGACCTCTACCGCCAAATATTGATGGGACCATACTCAGCGTCAGAAGGGTGGGCTGGCTTGGACCTCTACGCAAGGACTTGGTGGGAGATCTGGTACTTGTTAAATTTAGGTCCAACTATGTGGTTCCATTTCTCCAATCCTGGCAGCCTCATAAAGGTGATGGTCCTATTTCTACATGGAGCATATGTGACTTCTATCCCAGTTCATTATATGTCTAGCTGAAACGCTTAAACTAACAGCATGGTCGTTTTTTCTTTTTTTTTTTTTTTTTTCCTTAATGTGCGTATGTAGAAACATTGCTTTTTTCTTTGAATTATGTTGGCTCTAATAATGTTTTGTACGTTTTTAAAATGTTGTTGTTATCTTGTGATGTCTTTTATGGTTAATGTACCGAATAAAGACTTGTGTGACACAGAAATGGGAAAATAGTAGACAATCACTTCCTAAAGAGAAGCGTTCTCAGTCCAGAGGTAGATCTCCTCAAAAGGAGCACTCTGAAAAGAGATATAACCTTAGAAATAGGGATAATTTAAGAAAACCTGATAGATATCAAGATACTGATACACGATCCTCTCGTACCCTTCAGACTTCCTCGCAGAAATCCGAAAGAAGAGGACGATCCGAACACAAAAAAGAACTTGTGAAGTCCAAAGACGATCAACACATTCCAAAAAATAAGAAAACTCAATTCTCCAAAAAGAAAGTAGCAAGTATTAAAATCAGACATGCTGAGGATCTTGAGGACACAACTCAGGAGCGGGGAGTGGGCACTGACAATGCTGGACAGCGCAGCAGAGGTCACCATAGCTTGCAGGATCCTGAAATATAATCGGGAGACAGTGGATCTGAATGAATGCATTCAGGTGGAAACAGCCAACACCAGGGTTAGTGTACCCCATAAGTTATATGAAGTAACACTCCGGATAGAGGAGGACATAACTAGAAAAATAAAATCACTCTTTTGGGAAAAACTATCTAAGGGTTATGACATCCTTCTGGCTGAAAAAGACTGGCCACCTGAATTTGTCAGGGAGTGCCCACATAGCGAAGAAATCATTATTCCAGCCTTCTCAAACAATATTCCTATTCATAAAAAATACACCTATGCCAGAAAATGGGCTGTGGCTCAGGCTCCAGCATTATATAAAAATCATGTGGGATGGGATGAGGACTCTCCTCACCATAAAATCCAGTTAAAAACTCAACCTACTGCTCAGAGGCAGTACCCAGTAAAGCAGGAAGCTAAAAAACAAGTCAGGGAGATCTTAGATCAACTTGAATACCAGGGGGTGATTGAAACATGCACCTTGCCCATGAACAATCCTTTGTTTCCTGTCTCAAAACCAGACAAATCATATCGTCTAGTTTTGGATTACAGACATTTAAACTCTTGTTGCAAAACTTTTGCAGTACAAAATGCACACAGTGCAGCACTGATGAATAACATCGTTCGCAAAAAAGACAAAACTATATTAGACATTTCAAAGGGTTTCTTCTGTCAAAATATCGCACCAGAAAGCAGGTATTTGACCGCTTTCTCAATAATGGGGACACAGCGTCAATTTTGCCATCTCCCCCAAGGATTCAAGAATAGTCCAGGGTTATTTTCATCCAGAATAACAGAGTTACTACAAAAGTATGATGATGAGGCATTATCTTATGTCGATGACATAATATCTTACAGATGATGATTTGGACAGGCACTTGAACAGGGTGAACACCATAATACTTGGATTCAACTTTAAAAAATCAAGAATTGCCCACCTCAACGTCTTATTCTTAGGATACGAACTTTCAAGTGAAGGCAAAAGCCTAGCAGCCAGCTTTTTAGAAAAGTGTGCGCTGCTCCAACCTCCAAAAACGCTGAAAAACTTAGTCAATTCTAGGATTCCTAAACTTCGGAAGAACTTACATTCTGAATTACGCAGAAAGGGTTAAACCTCTCTACGAACTAATCAAATCTGATTTCAAACATACAAATTGGACTCAAAAACACACAGAAATTTTGCTTTCAGTACAAACAGAGATGTTGACAACAACACACTTACAAACACGCGACAATGTACGCAACCTTGTAATCCGAATCATCCCAGGGAGATGCGGATTCACATACCTGACCTTTAATGAAGGTGAAAAGGTACCAATAGCTTACAAATCACACTTGTACACACAAGCTGAAATGAAATTCACTTCAACAGAAAAAAATCTGACAGCGGTTCAAACTGCAGTAGCAAAGGAGTGAGCCCTTGCACAGGGTAAACGCATTAACGTTGTTACACCTGTACCCGCCCTAGAGGCAGCTACGAAGGTTAGCATTCCAAATGCAAAAGCTCTACATCCAAGATGGATACAAAGGGTTAATTCTCTTGCTGCAACAGACGTTGAATACGTTTTTGACCCTTACTTGAAAACACAAGAATTTCTCCAATACGAACAAGAATGTCATCTGCCTACTGAAATTCTACCTCTAGAACTTTACGGCTGTATAATATATACAGACGATCAGCACAGCCCGCAATTGGGGGTAAACAAGCTTATAGTGCAGCGTGCACGATTGTTAAAGATCGCTGGCGCGATGGTAAATTCCGACCTATGGTCACAAAAACTCAATCACTAGGAGACTGTACAGCTCAGCGAGCTGAACTACAGGCTTTCAAGATGGCGCTTGAAAATACAGATCGCGAATTCCCCACACGTATAGTGTGCGATTCGTATTACTGCGACCAGTCTTACAATGAATATCTGTAGAACTGGGTTCAAAATGGTTTTAAAGACGCAAAAGGTGGCACAATCAAGCATATAAATGATTTGGGAACAAGTAGTTCTTTTGCAGAAAGAACTACAAAAGACTCACGTGATCCATACACTAAGTCATCAGCGTGATGGCGTTCACATTGAAGGCAATTCATTGGCTGATGAAGCCGCAAAGGCAGCTGTGTAAACGATTTCCGTAGCTGCAATTACTCGTTCAAAAACAAAAATAGACAGCAAAATAATGCGAGCTTCAATAAAAGACAGTGGTAAAACATCACCAAAAGGCTTTCCACTCAAGTACTCATATATAACTGATGCGAATAATGTTCCGTTTGCTCGAATCCCTGGAGTGGGGCATAGAGTAATCCCAAACATGGAACATAGATTAGGACTAATTTTAGCAGCACATGAAGGGCTTGCCTCTGCACACGCAGGTGTTTCTGCCACAGTTTCATTATTAAAACAGAGATACTGGTGGCCACGCATGAGGAAAGAAACTAGAAACTATGTTTTGGAATGTGAAATCTGCCAGAAAATCAAAGTTTCAACAGTGAAACGCCCGGCGCAGACACCCCTTCTGATTTCAGATAAACCACTAGCATGCGTTTACCTGGACCACTGTGGTCCCTTACAAAGGGATGGCAACTATAAATATATCATGGTCGCAGTGGATTCATGCACAAGATTCCTTTGGATGTGGCCTCAGCGCTCGGCTGACGCCCAAACTGTTAGAAAAGATTTGCAAGTCTTTATCGGCACATACGCAATCGGCACGCTACATTCTGACTAGGATCCTTCGTTTAGCTCTAGGGCTTACAAGGAGGCCATGGCCAGCTTGGGCTTTGCATTGCAATTTTCGAGTCTATTCCATCCTGAGGGAAATTCGGATGTGGAGAGAAAAAAAGTGACATAAAGCAATCTATAACAGCTAGGGTATTAGGTTCGGGCGATGGGTGGGTCAAACATCTAATAAATGTCCAACGTAGTCTTAATAACCTGCCAAGAAATCCTCTGGGTGGAATCACTCGATATAAACTTCTTTTTGGTACTTATGTTGGTTGAAGACCTTGATTGTCACACTTCAGTGGTGGAACAAAAACCATTTGATATCAAAGATCGTTTGGCTGTTTTACAGGACTTAAATGAAACAAGAAGAAGTCTAAGCAACACCAGTGAAAGCCAACGACCATTGAAGAAAAACCACCTGTCCCAGCAAGACCTGTCTGTATTCCAAAGATTGGGGATCTGGTCAGGGAGAAAATAGCGGACAAGAAGGAATTTGGGCCTTCTTACAGAAAACCAGTACCTGTACTAGCAATCCACGGATCAAGAACAGTGCTACTGCCGCCCCTTGCTGGAAGAAAGGAGAACCGATCTGTATCAATTGACCTGGTAAAACTACCCCATGTGGCCGATAATAAGTAGTAGGCCCAGTGGGCTCCCAAGATATAGCAGACAACCAAATCTTGCTACTATCCAAGAGGTTCAAACTGAAAGACTCATCACCTTTGAAGATTCTAAAGTAAGAAAAGAAGGACTATGCAAAAAAGGCATTGAACTTGTGCCTCTTGAAACCCAAATAACAGTTTGTCAAGAAACTCCTGTCTACAATGAAGTAGCATCTGACTATACCAACATGGCAAGGGAACAAGCAGCTCCAGCGATTTTAATTAATTCGGATGCAATACCAACAATTGACAGAACTGCCTCTGGCTATTTCATCAACTTCGATACCTTTTCTGAGGATCCCAGTGAACTGAAACAGCACAGACAAACAAAACTTTCAAGGAACAATTAACGGAACTTGGTCACCAGCTTGCAAATAATTATATGGTTTTACCATGGGTTGAATTTTGGATTGGATTAGGTGTATTTTATCTCCTACTATGGCTCATTCTCGTTTTAAGTTTGGGAAGGTTGATAGATGGAAAACACATTAAAATGGACACAGCAAGTAAGAACATCAACCTGCTTCTGAAGCCTCACAAATCATCTCATCGTGAACAACGAGGCCTGACATCATTAAACATCACAGCGGTTCCTCTACCTGGTGGAATAGCATGGGATAGAACTGATTATGACATTTATGGTGACTTTTGTGGTGACTTTTGTCGTGATACAAGCGGTAACTTTTAAAAATTGTATATATTTTAACAGTAGCGCTTTTAATTCTCACTGCATGACCGCGCTCTCATGTGCAAGATTTTGCTTTGCACCGAGGCACACTCCTCTCACCTTTCCTCCCGGCGTGGCCGATTAGGGGCTGACAACGTGGGGAAAAGGCGCCATCTTGGAGGGAGGAAGGGTTGGCGGTCCAGTGGCAGGACGCCTCCCGCCCTCCAGGATATTTAAGCAGGGCTGATTATCACTCTGTGTACTAGTTTACTCTCCCCTGAGGCGGAAAGCCGGGGGCTCTACTTTATTTCCTTTTGTGGCGATACAAGCGGTAAATTTTAAAAATTGTATATATTTTAACAGTAGCGCTTTTAATTCTCACTGCATGACCGCGCTCTCGTGTGCAAGATTTTGCTTTGCACCGAGGCACACTCCACTCACCTTTCCTCCCGGCGTGGCCGATTAGGGGCTGACAACGCGGGGAAAAGGCGCCATCTTGGAGGGAGGAAGGGTTGGCGGTCCAGTGGCAGGACGCCTCCCACCCTCCTCTGCGGAGTATAAAATGATGAGGCCATTCCGTCCGCGCAGTGGGCGGGCGCAGCGGACGCGCCGGCGGCGCGCCGAAGGCAAGCCCGTCTGCGCTTGTCCGCGCCGGACACGGGCCTAGGGCCACTACCCCTGACTCTACTAAATGCGCCCGCTTACCAACATACTCTCACTCCGTGCTAACTGACCTTCGCCCCCAAATCAAGGCTGAATGCACGAGATATAGCCCAGACTCCACATCGTCAACTACTATATTAAGTTGCAAGCACTGTCAGGTGTCCATTCCCCTACTAAACAAACCAGTGGGAAGTGACAACACAAATCAGACAACACAAAATTATATAATTGCCCTTATTAATGTGCGTTCTCTGGCTAAACATAGGCAAGAAATTGCTGAAGTACTTCTAGACAGGAACCTTGATATATTGTTCCTGACAGAGACTTGGATGGATAAAGCATCGGATCCAGATCTTGTAATAGCTGTCCCAGAAGGATTCAAATCCTACAGGCTGGACAGAATTGGCAAAAGAGGAGGTGGGATAGCCATAATTGCCCGAGATACTTTCAAAATCCATACCACGGCAATTCCCTCCACAGCATGTGAGGCATTTCAATTTAACATCTATCTGTCCCCCTCCTACAACTTTAGAGGCGTTCTACTATACAGACGACCAGAAACTCGGTCGGAATTTCTTACAGAAATCGCCACTATCTTAGAAGCCTCAGCAACTGATAAATCCATTACACTGTTAGGAGACTTTAATTTCCATCTTGATTGTAGCGAAGACAAAGACACCATGTCTCTAAAGTCAGAAATGGAGGTCTTCGGTCTATCACAGCTGGTGAAGGGACCTACCCACAATGCAGGACACACTTTAGACGGAATATTCACTAATCTAGAGAATCTGCTAGTGACCGACGTCCTGCCGATGACTTGGACCGACCACTACTTGGTACAGGCCATGATAAAAATTAGCAAAACCCCTTCCGTCATAACACCTGACCCCAAACAGGAAACATTTAAGGTATGGAAAGATATCAATATACCTAAATTCAGGGACGCATTAGACATCTCAAAACCCACTCTGTCCAATGACCCAGAAATCGCTGCTGAGCAATACCAAGCATGGCTGGACCAGGCTGCCAATAATTTAGTACCAGTAAAAAAGATGTCTAGGAATAGAAGCTCCCCATCAGCACCTTGGTATACTGAGGAGCTCAGAAAACTTAAACAGCAATGCAGAAATAAAGAAAGACATTGGAGGAAGAATTACGACAACGAAAGTAGAAAGACGTATAAGGAACTTTTAACTCAATACAAACACTTGATTATAGAGGCCAAGAAAAAGTACTACAGCGAGCAAATCGAAAGCGCAAAAAACTCTAATAAAAAGCTTTACGAAATAACCAAACAGCTGGCAGGATGCGTTCCTGACTTGACCCCCCCTAGCTCACAAAGTTTTTGTGACTCACTGGCATCTTTCTTCTACACCAAAGTGAATGATATTTTCTCAGCATTCAATTCTGGTGATAATCAAAACACTGAAAATACAACCACTCCACTTACAAGTAATAACCTATCTCATTTTGCAGAGGTCACAGAAAACCAAATCCAGGACATCATTAAAACCATCAAATCTGGATCTGCACTGGATCCCTGTCCCCTGAACACCCTCCGCTCATTAATGGATACTGTGATTCCTGTTATAACTCAAATATGCAACTTAATGTTCCGTACAGGCGCTTCCCTAACTCTTTAAAAAAGACCTTGCTAAAGCCTCTATTGAAAAAAACTAGCTAGATAAAACTGAATTGAAAAACTACAGGCCTATAGCCAATCTCCCGTTTCTTGCCAAGATAGTTGAGAAAGCCATGAATACTCAACTTGCGGAATTCATCGAGCAATACCATCTGCTCGACGAAACACAATTTGGATTCCGCAAGTTTCATGGAACTGAAACAGTGCTCATCAAAGCGGCGGACGACATCCGACTAATCAGAGACCAAGGAGGTGCTGCACTACTGGTGCTCTTAGATTTATCGGCCGCCTTCGACACGGTCGACCACAAGATCTTAGTCGACCGTGTCGAAAAGATGGGCGTGCAAGGCTTGGCAAAAAACTATTGGCATCTTTCCTGACGGATAGATCCCAGGCAGTTATCCTGGGACAAATCGAGTCTGCGGAGCTGTCGCTGCCATGTGGGGTACCTCAAGGTTCATCCCTTAGTCCGACACTTTTCAACATCTATGTGTCGGACCTCGCTAAAACCATCAAAGCTCATGGGATGAACCTTACCTCATATGCGGATGACACCCAGCTGATTCTGGCTGTCAGAAACGATGGGGAAACAGTAGCGGAGAGTTTTAAAACAGGTATGCTGGCCATCGGACAGTGGATGGCAGCAAACTGTTTAAAACTAAACTCCGACAAAACTGAGGTGGTAACCTTTGGCCACCTCAGTCCTAATTGGTCCCCAATTTGGTGGCCATCATCCTTTGGAGCCTTGCCCAAACCTGCCACTAAGGTGAGAAACCTGGGAGTCATCTTCGATGACAAGTTAAACTTTATGGCTCATGCCAACCAGACGGCCACCACAGCGTTTTACAAATTACGCTTGGTTAGGAAAATCCTTCCCTTTCTTCCCAAAAATGTAGGCAAGACACTGGTCAGCGCCCTTGTCCTGTCTGCATTAGACTACTGCAACGGCCTATTTGCCAATGCCCAAGTCAGGGTAATCAAGAAAATGCAGACAGCCCAAAATGCAGCAGCCAGACTGCTCTCAGATATTCCCAAAGTCATGCCTATAACTGAGACGCTGAGAAGTTTTCACTGGCTCCCTATCAGGAACAGAATAAAATTCAAGACACTGTGCATTGTCTATAAATCGTTACATCACCAAGCACCTCAGTTCCTGATAAACCATCTTGTCCCATATACTCCTTCTCGGACACTTCGCTCAGCCAAACTGAACGATTTGGTTATACCACGAACTAAGTTGGTTAACTGGGGAGACAGACGTTTCCTAGTTGCCGCCCCAAAACTGTGGAACACACTCCCGCAATCCATAAGATCCAGCCCAAATCTTATGTCTTTCAGAAAGAAACTAAAGACATGGCTATTCAACCTCTAACCTCGTAAGACCGCACAGAAGAGCATACAAAGTACAGCGCCGAGACGCCTGCGGGCAATTGTTCGCGCTTAATAAATGTTAAAAATAATAATAATAATAATAATGGCCCTGTCGAGCTGCTGAAAATTCTACACCAATTTAAGGTTTCCTTGAGTGATTTTGTTTCACCCAGCACATTTTCTGATGATTGGGACTTTGAAACTGTTAATAACATGATGGCAGATTTAGAAATGTCAGCTAAATTTGCAATTCATTAATACTTAGAAGGGTCATCAAATTATGAAGAAATGTATTGTTTTAATCATTTTGGTCATAATTACTTGCATAAATCTGCAAACACTGGAAATGTTTTAACTTATAATCAATGGGAACATCGCCCAACACCTCCAAAAGGTAGTTCTAAAACATTGTTTAGAGAATGTTCATATTTTATAGGTTTTAATGTTACAAACCCAGAAAGTTTTTACTTTAAAAATGTTAAAGTATGTTGACAAATACTAAACACATTTATTCTGCTGCCTTTTATGCTCAATTGTCCACCTTAGGCTTTGACTTTTGGAAAGACAACATTAAGACAAAAACTGTCTGGGGCACAAAGGACTGGCAGGTACAAGGTTTAGAAGCATTGTTCAGAGCCTGCATCATCCCAGAACAAATAACAGGCGGGGGTTAGGAAGAATACCTCCACTGTGGACCAAATCTTCCGTTTACAACTTTTATACTGGAAAACAGTGAGTATAGAGGGTGGCAGCCTCTATATGGTATTCTTCGACCTTCGCTCCGCCTTTGACCTTGTTCCCAGGGCCAAACTTTGGGCTGTTCTTCTTAATCTTGGTATTCCCACGCACCTCCTGTCCGTTTTGATGAGGTTACATGAGGCTAAATTTGGGCAAGTGAGATGTGGAAAAAACGGCTTACTCTCATCTAGATTTCCAGTTAACAGGTGGGTAAGGCAGGGCTGTGTCCTTGCACCGACCCTGTTCTGCCTCTATGTCAACGGAGTAATCAAGCCCCTTAACGGAGTCCCCACAACGATGCCCCAAAGTTGGCTGGCAACAGGATACCGGCAATTATGTTTGCCGACGATACCCTTTTGTTGTCTAAAACCCCCATGGGGGTACAGAGGATATTGGATGGTTTTCAGGATTTTTGCACCATTCGAGGCCTGGAGATCAAGTCTTTACTAAATTTATGATATTCAATCCTCCAAGAACCACGAGGGCAAACCCTAGTTTAGGGCCGGCACTTATGGAAAGGGTCATCACCTTTGATTATCTCGGGGTCACAATAAATGAAAGTTTTACATGGGCCCCCAGCAGATAAAATCACAGTTAAAATTGGCCCAACTTTCGGGTGGTATCCTTAAATTATCTAACAAATCTACAATTAAACCTCTGAGACCGCCTATCGAGGTCTATAAGGCAAAAGCCAGGGGTGCCATCATGTATGGGGGTGAACTGTGGGGTTACTCTGCCAGGTCTGAAATTATTACGACCGAAAATACATTTCTAAGAGTGTTAATAGCACTACCATCTAGTACACCACTCTTTCCCATAAGGCTTGATTTGGGTATTAGACCAATCAATGAAGAACTAGCACTTAAACCCTTGAGATTTTGGCGCAGACTCTGGGTCACCCCGGAGCTGCTGCAATACAGAGAAGAACTCAAGGAGATCCTGTCTTTTTCAGGCTCGGGGAAATTTCCCTGGCTTGCCTACATAAGGAAAGAATCCATAAGGCTAGAATTTCCCGAGTTTTGGTCCGATCCAGAACGGGGGTGTAAAATACTTTCACGCACCCAGTTCACGAATGCATTCCGTGTAGACAGACTTATTGCTGCTCAACGTAATCCACAAACTGGCTCCACAACAGCCTCTTTCCTATTGGTTAAAGATTTATATTTATATGAGCAATTTTTAGATGACATCTATCCTCTTTTGTCAAAAAAATTATATGTTCAGTGGAGGCATGGTGTTCTACCACTGCAAGCTTTCACGTGCTAGTGGTCACCCTCTGCCCCGACTAACTGTCCAGCTTGTAAACATGACACTAAAAATGAGCTGCATGTGTTGTTTTTTTGCCCAGGTTATCTTAAGGCCAGGAACCATTGGCTTGTTCCCCTATGCAAAAACTTAGGCTTCCGACGATGCATGCAGGCATTCAGAATACTAACAACGGACACAACTGGACCAACAGTATTTGCCGTTTCAAAATTTTGGGCTGCTATGTGGTTTAAGCCCAGGCTATTAATTGAAAGACTGCACTTTTAGCCCATGGCATATTTTTTTCTTTTACATGTTCTTAAATTGTCAAATGAAATAATTTATTGTTTTAATAATCTTAACTGTGGCCAATACCTATGAAATCTGAATAACCATCTGTGTTGTTAAATTTTGCTGAAATTGTTATTTATATAATGAACTCAGATTGTCATCTATTTTTGCACTGTTTTTAGTAATCACTGCTTTCTTTTATGGCACACTGCCGAAATAAAGATTTTTTTTACTTAAAAAAATACTGTTCTTAAATGAAACTGTTCAACAGACAACTTGTCTTGGCCTGGCTAAGATAAAAGATTTAAATAAACCGCCCATACCTAAGCCCACACCTGATAGTAATATAACTTCAGGTGAGGAGGTAGACGTAAATTATATTTTTCTACAAAACAGAACACATCCTGATTGGAAAAAATGGTTAATCTGGCCCACAGACACGAATAACTTTCAAGATAGATTCCTGATCAAGACACAAGGGTTCACAGTAACTCACAGTAAGTCAAAGTGTAATTCCCTTTGGGCGAATTAACATAGAACAACTAGTTCTTACAGACCAAACATAAGAAATACACCATATCAGAGCACATGAACAAACAGGAAGCAATGTAAACAATATTAAAAACCAGTGAAAACACTCTAGTAAAAGTAAATCTAGACAATTTATTCATAAACACTATATTTGTTACATCTACCTAGATAGAGAGTGGTTTATATCTTTTGCTACAAAACCAGATGCTAATCCTCGCTCATTTTCTTGTATAGGACTATATAATAACAGTCAAATTGAGAAGATATCTCGCTGGACAAATATCTTTTCTGAGTGGAAAGGAGGCTGAGTACCCCTTACTATAATCCTAACGGTTTTATGATTGAGGTAGGTGATATATCAAGTGTATCGTGTTATCCGCCTCTCTTGTCTATAATGGATCTAGTTGCACTAAGTGCACGCACCAAAAGGGCTTAAGTATTTAGTGCATTTGAATTGAGAACTGGAAGGGCACTATAATGTCCCTTGATGATTTATGAGTAACTGGTACAAGCTATATATGTCACTGTCTAGAAAAGATAAACAGTGAAATGTTCACCGTAAATATACTGATTATGAACTTAGTGTCCTTTATTTAAGCATATTGAGGCAATGCGTATGATTATTATGTTATGTTGTTTTATTAATGTATGTCTTGTTTAACATGGAAGCAGTGTTGACACAATCTGTTAGGGCTGTATGAATCTATACACACTATATTTTTTAAGAAGAACTGTATTATGTTGCTGTGATCACTATTTGTAACTAAGAATGGTTCTGTTTTAAATTTTTAGAATTATTGGGAAACTGTCATTACAACTGTCCTGATGAAGGTGGTCTAATTTCTCATTCACCACCGAAACGCGTTGATGCACAAGGAGTAATACTTGGTCAAGAAATAGAGGAAAATTCTGTATCATTGTTTGAATTTAGTCCTCAACCTGTACCTCCTTTTTTTGTTGTAATGTCTGATTGATTTATTGTATAGAAGTTCCATCCTGTATGTTTCCTATTTTTTAACAAATATAGTGTTTATGAATAAATTGTCTAGATTTACTTTTACTAGAGTGTTTTCACTGGTTTTTAATATTGTTTACATTGCTTCCTGTTTGTTCATGTGTTCTGATATGGTGCATTTTTTATGTTTGGTCTGTAAGAACTAGTTGTTCTATGTTAATTCGCCCAAAGGGAATTACACTTTGACTTCTGTCGATTACGGAACCCTATCCCTTTGGCTTCGGGGTCCCTCTCTCTTTTATTAGAGATTCTATGTACGGTCCTTTGGACTGGAGAGCTCTTCTGTTACCTGTGAGTTAACATTATTGTGACTAGAGAGATATATATCCTCAATGGATCAAATTAAGACCTTTGGGTTTAGCGATGATCAATTACATCGGATTATCAGCACTAAAAGTGGTAATAGAATTACAGTAGCTTCTGGTAAAGGGGAAAATTGGGGCACATTAGTTAACCTCAAGAAAAAGCTTATCCGAACAGAAGCTCATGCTGACTTGTTAGTTGAATATGTAACATCCGGGACTATCCCCATTGGCCTACAGGTTCGTAATGAACCGGGGGTCTTTACTGAAAACAGAAAGTTTCTTGAGACGTGGGCACTAATCTCGGATAGATGCAGTCGAGATTGGATGCTGCTAATCATTGAAACTGACCAGGGTTTAATTATCCTTGAGAAAGAAGAAATTGATAAATTGGAAAATGAACTGAAAAACTGCCCCGCTCTCGGGCCAAAAAGAAACTGGCCGATATAAACCGAGATGTAGAAGGGTATAGCACATATTTGCTTAATAAGAAAACCAATAAACTAAAAAAGGATATTGAACAATATGCAGAGGAGAGAGTCTACCCTTTTCTAAAAGGAAATTACTTTCAGAATAAATATAATGGAAGTTGGGAGCGACCTGCTAATAGACAAATATATTCCAGATGGGGCAATAAGCAGGTGACCTTCTCCAATTCATCCTGCTCTAGATCTGAGGAAGAAGGATGTATTGATCCTGGAAGAAATGGTAACGACCAAGGGTTTTTTTTAGAACCACGCCCGAGGAGAGGCCAAAGCTACAACGGGAACCGGGGACAGGGTCATTTCAATCGAGGCAGGCAGCAACATTTCAATCAGGGACACCCCCAACAGGATTACAACCAAGGGCCTCCTCAACAGAGTTACAACCAGGGACCCCCCCAGCAGAAGTACAACCAGGGACCTCCTCAACAGGATTATCTAAGCACCCGGAGCAAACGTTACTGGAAACCTATAAACTACCAGTAATCAACTTATCCTGTAAGGACCTCACTGCAGTTGAAGTAGGGATTCTCAGTAGAGGATTTAGTTTTGTTCCCTCTACCAACCTGGACAAGTTTCAGTTAGAAAAAGACCTAAGATCTTTTTTTAGGAAAATAAGATTAAAAAGATTTTTTGAAAATAGGGAGAGTAGGGACCGGATTAATATCTCTGGACTAAAACCAAAGTCAAAATTTACCCGGACACTAAGTATGGTGAATAAAAATGTAGAAGCATTTGAGACCGCAGTAGAGAGTGGGATCCAAAAATTACTAGAGAAAGATAAAAAGTGTCACTCCTTCAATATCTCAAAAATTGAAAGAGAAGCCCTTAACAGACTTAAGGAAGATAGCTCCCTTACCATTAAGCCAGTGGACAAGGGTGGCGGAGTAGTGGTGTTTGACGCGAGTGACTATGAGCAGAGGATGCTTGGGTTACTTTATGTCGGGGACCACTACGCCCGTACGACGGAAACTAGCCTCATGAAAGTAGCCAAAGAATGCCTAGAATTGTTGACCGAGGCCAAGGAAGCAGGATATATATGTGAGGATGAATTTCGTTTCCTTAATAACTTGGAACCTAAGACACCAGCCATCTATGGCTTACCAAAAGTTCACAAGAATAGACTTGACCCTCCAATGCGACCTATTGTTAGTAGCATTGATTCTCTTTTAGAACCAATCAGCAAATATGTTGATCATTTTTTGAGACCTCTGGTCTGCAAACTAAAATCCTATGTTCGGGACTCAGCACACATTATATCTATGGTTGAGGGCCTGGTGTTCTGTGAAGAGACTCAGTGTCTGGTCACCCTGGACATTGAGTCTCTTTACACGAACATCCCACAGATGGACACTATAGAGGTCATTGATGAACTTCTACTAGAACAAGACTTAGGTGGTGCAAACAGGGAGTTCATAGTTAATTGTGTCAGACTCATTTTGACTAACAATGTGTTCCTATTTAAGAACGAATATTTTAAACAACTAAAAGGGACCAGCATGGGGGCTACCTGTGCCCCGAGTCTGGCCTGTCTGTATGTTGGCAATTTTGAGGCCAAACATATCAATAACGAAATGGCACCTTTTTTCGAAAATGTAGCGGGCTGGTACCGCTACATTGACGATATTTTCTTTATTTGGGAAGGTCCCACTGAACTTCTTGACGAATTTCTTCAGTGGCTTAACTTGGGAGACCCTAATCTGAAGTTCACATCGACATATAGCACCACTAAAGTGGATTTCCTAGATATATCCATTAAAAACTGTAGTGGAGTTTTGTCTGTCGAATTATTCACAAAACCCATGGCTAAAAACACGTTGTTACACTTCTCTAGTTTTCACCCCAAATCACAAAGGGAAAGTATCCCTTTCAGCCAATTTCTCCGACTTCGGAGAAATTGCTTAGATATTGGTGACTATTACAAACATGCGGAGACCCTTAAAACAAAATTTAGAGAGAGGGGTTACCCAAAGAAACTTCTGTCGCAGTCAATGAAAAGAGCGAGGTTTTATGACCGTGATGTATTAGTCCAGAATGTTAAGAAAGACAAGGGCCCCTTGAACAAAGTTGTCTTTGTAAGTAAATTCTCCAATATTAGTAACCAGATCAAAAATGTGGTGAATAAGCACTGGCACATTCTGAATTATGAAGAGCAAATGCCACTAGAGAAACCTCTGTTCGCATTCAAAAAGAATAAGAACCTGCGTGATTTGTTGGTACACACATATAAAGATGAACCCTTGAATAATCAAAGAACGATAGATGGCACAAAGGTGATTGGGACAACTAGATGTGGCATGTGTAATGTCTGTGCTCAGTGTATTGTAGGAACAGAAATTGTGTGCAATACTAAGACTGTCAAATGTAAATCCCACAATAATTGTAGGAGCAAAAATGTAATTTACTTACTAAGGTGTCCGTGCGGCCTCTCTTATGTTGGAGAAACAGGAAGTGAGGCACGTACGAGGTTTCAGGAGCACAGATCAGCAATTAAAACTAAAAAGATCACAGCACCAATTGTGGCCCACTTTCTGGAGAATGGACACAGAGAGTCAGATTTTAGCTGGTTTATCTTAGAAAAAATCAAAATAGGCAAGAGAGGTGGTAACATTGTCTCTAGAAGAAAAGAGAGAGAACAATGGTATATCTCCTATCTCGACACCGTTAGAAGAGGTCTGAACTCGAGAGAAGAATGGGACCGCATTATTGGGGCATCATGAATCTTACGCACCTGGTCTATCTAGAAAAAGAAAAATAATTATGGCTTAGTATAGCCTCAGTATAGATTTGTGGCTTATGCTGATACTCTAGCACTAGCTGTTTACATATGAATGCACATCTGGATTTGATAGCCTTCACAAGGATTCACTTTTGATTCACTTTTGGATCAATTTATTATTCAGGGAGGAGACTGATGCTAGCACACATGGGGATCTGCAACAATGCAATTTATGGCATCTCCCATATGTTTAGCAGTGATACTGTCTAGGAACTAGGTAGTTCCATTTACAGGATTGTTGTAAGGAGGAATAAGAGGCCATATTTCTGGCACATATTCAATATCATAATTAGTGGCTAGTCGACCTGTAGTGGCGGCTTCCCAATATATAATCATCTGATCATTAAATTGTTTATTAATCATATATGAATGAATTTTGCTAGGCCACTTTTACGGGCATAGGCAACCTCATAAGTGATTTGGGCTCATTTAACGTGCATTTTAGGGCCTCGCATAAAATAAACACTGCATCTGTATTAAATAAAATGATATATGTGGTGTTCCCCTACCCCAAGACGACTGGGGTTTATAATAATTTTCAGTATGGAGTTCCATATAGTGACTTCTATTTTCAGATAATAAGGCCAAAGAACGATAGATCTATGCCTTTATATCGGCGTTTTTTTAACCATTACCACAGTTTACACTTAGCAGGAAGTGAGTATTATCTGCTTCGATCACCGTCCGTATAGTCCGTCCTCTATATCTAGGACTCTCTGTCATGTGATCGGAACGTCACGCATAGCGTAGGAAGGGAGGGTGCATTTAAACCGGTAATGGACGCGGCAGTGTTGTTTGCTGCTGTGGACTCATAGTTGCTGACACGCGGGACGCTTTACATTTTGGCGCCAAGAGGTATGAAAATTGACTAATGCGTATTAACTAGAGAACGAAGCTTTTTTGAATAATTCCGCTAAAAGTACGCGAACAGCATTTTAACTCTCGGCATATGTGCCCCCTAGGGAATGCACGCTTGAATTGTTGCGGGTTCCGTTTACCGAAGGAAATCTAAGCATATCTTACCAAGTAAGTACCATCAATGAGTGTTTTAGAAACCGAGTATATAGGACTAGTTGGCAAACTAACTGCACCTATGGGTAGTGTCTAACTACGAGTATTTTGCCCACAGACCTACATTGCCCGAAATAGGAGTCTAGAACCATAAAATATACAGGGACTCCTCTTCGCCGGGATCACTAAACAATCACTAAATAATAAGTAAGTGATACTCTTTTAGACCCGGGTTTGATATAACAATGAAGTTAATAGACAGAGAGCAAATAGTAAGACATGGCTTCTGTTTTCTTTCTTTGTCTCTGCAGCGCATTCTTTTAAAACTATATACGAACGATTGATACCGCGTGTTAAGATCCATAACACATACACAAAGTTCCCCTGGGGGTGATATCTATGCAGGAAAGAGTGGAATAGTTCCCTCTCTCTGGAAGTGAGGTTGTATCTGGAAGTCAGGGGCGCTCGTCCCTTGTCGGAATTAGGGAAACCTCACACAACAGGTTGGTTCTACGACTACTGTCGCATTCCCAACCGGTCGCTTCGTGTCATCATCGGCTTCCTGCTCCTGCGTCAAGCCGGCACTGCAATGCCTGACGGGCAGCACTTAGTGCTGCACTTTAACGGAGATCTTTTATTCCAAAGCCGATGTTTGAGTGGGTGTGAGGGGCCCTAGTCGTGAAGTAGTGAGCGTGAAAATGTGGTGATTCTAAAAAAAGTTAGTGCAGTCTACTCTGGGTGCTTTATTCCTGTAGCTGCCTACTTTATTAAAACTAAGAGGGGTATGGGATTTGTAGTGTAGCATGCATTTACATGGCTGCGTTCGAGAAGACCTTCATCTACCCTCCAGAAAAAAAACCATTCCGTGAAAACCTCACCCTTTGGCGTCGCTACATAGACGACATCCTGATTTTTTGGAAGGGGAACCGGACCAGCTGTGAGGAGTTCTGCTCTTGGATCAATCTCCAAGACCATTTCGGAAACCTCCATACCCTTTCTAGACCTGACAATTGTACTGGGCCCATCGGAGATCTCTACCACTCTATATAAAAAGGAAACTGACAGAAACAGCCTTCTGCTCTATGGCAGCCATCATACAAAATCCTTAAGGGATAACCTCCCCTTTGGTCAGTTTCTAAGAATCCGCAGGAACTGCACGACCACCAGTGACTATCATCGGGAAGCTAACATCCTGCAAAATAAACTACAGGAGAGGGGCTACCCTACAAGATTACTCCACCGCTCAGCGAAGAGAGCCCTGAATAACAACAGGGAATCCCTGTTGGAAACTCATACTAGGGAGAAGGAGGATATAATCACTTGCGTAACATCTTACACCAAGAACTCCTCCTTTATCAAAAAAACGGTAAATTCTCACTGGGGTATACTGAACTCTGTCAATCTAGATATTCCACGTCCTCGCTTTGCATTCAAAAGAACTTGCAATCTGAAAGATCAACTGGTCCATACCCGTCCGAAAAAGAACAGTACTCGCCCACAGAACACCCTGTGGGACCTGCCACCAGTAACAGGACACTACCGCTGTGGTAACTGTGTCGTTTGCCCACAAGCTATCCAATCCAAAACTGTCCAACTTTCACATGACTTCACTTGGCACTTGAACAGACATACGAACTGCAATAGCAGCAAATGCATATACATGTTGACGTGCCCGTGCGATCTGAAATATGTCGGAATCACAACACGCACAGTAAAAACACGCATCATGGAACACAATAGCAATGTCCGCTGCCACAAGACCCACACTCGCCTCTATGAACACTGCCACCTACAGAATCATGCGGCAGAAGACATGCGCTGGGTAGTTTTAGAATGGCATCCCTCATCAAACCAACAGGCATTGTTCAAAATTGAACAGAGATGGGTTCACCGCCTACGTCTAGACACTGAAGGGCTCAATGACTCTGTCCCATGGAACACACTGATCAGATAATCCTCCACCGGACAGAGTGTCTCTCTTTGGTCTTGTTTTTCACTAATGGGGTGAGTAGCTGCATCACATAGCCAGTACAAGTACTATTTATCCTCCACCCAATATACTTTTGAAAGTGAGAACTCACGATTTAATCAATTATACTGTTGGGATGGACACAATGGCACTAGCACGCTACCGTGCCTCTGGGACAATGCCTAAGAGACTCATAATGACATCACCATGAGAATTTCACACAACCCTCTAACAAGCCAATAATAGACTGCTGTGATAACACAGGGTACATTATCATTAAATAGCGTCTTTTCAACTTAAATCTACCAAAATCTACTACCAGACCGTGCATAACTAAGCAGTTCAGACTACCCTATCTGGATCCTTCAATTCGTGCCCTGCAGCGTGATGCTGTCCCGACCCTACTCTAAGATGACGCCCGTTTTAGTACATGCAGATGCTGACTCCGTCTTCCACTTAGACGGTCTCTATGGGCATGCCCGAGAATAGGTAAACAAACATCGTCCTACTTCTCTTTTTACCATCCCAACGAGAGACTTAAGGGCTTCCGGAAATCCGGCCAATCCACCGGCTGCCTGCTCGCCGAGACCCGCCGGTCGGATGGACGTAGGTTGAATGGCTCCTTCATTTCCCTCTGAAGGTAAGGGGCTGCCTGAGCCCGCCGCTGGCTTGGTGACGCTGCAGGAGCACTGTGGGCTCCCGGGCTCATCCCGTGGGCGCGCTGCCTCCGGAGGCGTCCGCGTTGGTAGGTGACCCTCCGTTTGGGTTGTGGTTGCGGTGGCGGGGTATCTAGCAGTTTTTGATAATTGGGAGTCTTGCCCCCGTGCCTGCCGCCCCCTAATTCCGTATTGGACTGGCGGTCCGCTACCTACACTGATGAGGCTCCGGTACCTTGGAGCAATGCGTGTGGGAGGTTTGGCGAGCTTGGGCGTGCCCACCTTATGGCACTACGGAATTAATTAAAGAAAACCCCCCCATGGGGAAGGCGACATATGGGTAATGGCGATCCTGAGTTGGGTTTTCCCGCCGCCGCGCTGCAGCGCTTTTTGAGTGGCGCGCTGGCGCGGGTCCCTTTGGCCGGTATGTGGGCCCCCGGCGGGGGGCCCCTTGGTTGTTCACAGTGCACCAGCACTTGTATGGGCATAGCTGGTTTCTGAACCTTGATTCCAGCGTTTTTCCATACTTTCCCATTTTTTCCCACATCCCTACAGGCTACTAATTGACCACGTAGGTCCTACCCAGGCAGCCCGGGGAGAACTATCTACAACGACTGTGGGTAAGTCCAGAGCCTTCCCAAGTCCCCTCTGATGGTTCTCTTAAGAATCTGCTTAGGCCTATATGAGATCACCCACGGCACATAAACTTCCCTAGGTTGGATTGGAAACATAATCCTTCATTGTGCTCGGGAGGCTGAGTGGGAGGCAATACGCTTGTTATTAATTTTTAACATAAATTCCCTCAACTCTTAGTTTGCCAATAAGAAACTCACTACTTTGGTGGAAATATAGACAACGTTGTTCTGTATTCATTGTTATATATATGAATTTTTCCCATTTCCCCACAGGGCGGAGAACATTACAGGAACTCTTCCTGCTCCAGATCCCGACCCCACAGGTTGTATCTATCTAATCTCGCAGCCCGTTATGGGCGCCGATTTAAGTTTATGAGCACTTCCTTGGTCCTGATGAATTGCCTTGATGGCACGAAACATGTCGACCAGATCACTTATTGAGGGTTGAAACGGGCTTCCCACACATTGGTTGGTCGAAATCCCATACCCCTCTTAGTTTTAATAAAGTAGGCAGCTACAGGAATAAAGCACCCAGAGTAGACTGCACTAACTTTTTTTAGAATCACCACATTTTCACGCTCACTACTTCACGACTAGGGCCCCTCACACCCACTCAAACATCGGCTTTGGAATAAAAGATCTCCGTTAAAGTGCAGCACTAAGTGCTGCCCGTCAGGCATTGCAGTGCCGGCTTGACGCAGGAGCAGGAAGCCGATGATGACACAAAGCGACCGGTTGGGAATGCGACAGTAGTCGTAGAACCAACCTGTTGTGTGAGGTTTCCCTAATTCCGACAAGGGACGAGCGCCCCTGACTTCCAGATACAACCTCACTTCCAGAGAGAGGGAACTATTCCACTCTTTCCTGCATAGATATCACCCCCAGGGGAACTTTGTGCAACTATTTGGGTATTAGTTCGTTGGGACATGCACACTGGACCCCGATAAATATTGTCCCCCCCCTGTCCCCCTTTGTTGTTAAAAGATCCATAACACTACATATTTATGTAAGTACAACTGAGGAGTATATTGTTATCAGATTAGGATCAGCTGTACCAAGCGAAGTATATGTATGACTTATTCGCCTATAGACTTTTGTCTTATATGGATGGTTTTGAAACCATATTACAGACCAGCAGGTCTGTTACCCTATTCTCTGCATGGGAAATAGATGGCGAGCTGTTGCTTGCGATTTATTTTACGTTTAGCGTTACTACTTTCATTCGTATCAGCAACTAGCATAGTAACTGCAGACTTGCTCTGCTTGAGGTACAGAAAAAATGTCATTTCAGTAATCTGCCCGTGGCCTCATAGTGTCGCATAAATCTGTCAGAAATACTTAGAGAATCTCATTAATATGTACATATACAGTTATAAATTTTGTTTGGTCGCACTAAACTCAAATCATATATGATGTCCTCAGTAGGCCAGACATTGTAGAAGTTTTTGGTTCTTTATATTTATTTATATTATAGAGGGATCGATATCTGCCTCAAACAGTCATTGAGATCAGTCTATATATGTTTATGATCTTCAAAAAGCCTCGCGCTCCGAATATTATTCAAGAGCTATTTCTAATTCTTTAGCTCGCCCATTAACATCTACCTAGATAGAGAGTGGTTTATATCTTTTGCTACAAAACCAGCTGCTAATCCTCGCTCATTTTCTTGTATAGGACTATATTATAACAGTCAAATTGAGAAGATATCTCGCTGGACGAATATCTTTTCTTAGTGGAAAGGAGGCTGAGTACCCCTTACTATAATCGTAACGGTTTTATGATTGAGGTAGGTGATATATCAAGTGTATCGTGTTATCCGCCTCTCTTGTCTATAATGGATCTAGTTGCACTAAGTGCACGCACCAAAAGGGCTTAAGTATTTAGTGCATTTGAATTGAGAACTGGAAGGGCACTATAATGTCCCTTGATGATTTATGAGTAACTGGTACAAGCTATATATGTCACTGTCTAGAAAAGATAAACAGTGAAATGTTCACCGTAAATATACTGATTATGAACTTAGTGTCCTTTATATAAGCATATTGAGGCAATGCGTATGATTATTATGTTATGTTGTTTTATTAATGTATGTCTTGTTTAACATGGAAGCAGTGTTGACACAATCTGTTAGGACTGTATGAATCTATACACACTATATTTTTTAAGAAGAACTGTATTATGTTGCTGTGATCACTATTTGTAACTAAGAATGGTTCTGTTTTAAATTTTTAGAATTATTGGGAAACTGTCATTACAACTGTCCTGATGAAGGTGGTCTAATTTCTCATTCACCACCGAAACGCGTCGATGCACAAGGAGTAATACTTGGTCAAGAAATAGAGGAAAATTCTGTATCATTGTTTGAATTTAGTCCTCAACCTGTACCTCCTTTTTTTATTGGAATGTCTGATTGATTTATTGTATAGAAGTTCCGTCCTGTATGTTTCCCATTTTTTAACAAATATAGTGTTTATGAATAAATTGTCTAGATTTACTTTTACTAGAGTGTTTTCACTGGTTTTTAATATTGTTTACATTGCTTCCTGTTTGTTCATGTGTTCTGATATGGTGTATTTCTTATGTTTGGTCTGTAAGAACTAGTTGTTCTATGTTAATTCGCCCAGAGGGAATTACACTTTGACTTACTGTCGATTACGGAACCCTATCCCTTTGGCTTCGGGGTCCCTCTCTCTTTTATTAGAGATTCACAGTAACTCAGCCAGATCCAAGATATATCCAAAGACAACATCCAGGGATAATAACAACTTATAGTGTAGGAAAAATATGCCTTGGGTGGCTACAGAGATCCACACTTCCAGAAATAAAACAACACTTATCTTTGCTTAAAGATGGCATTGATTTACGAGAATTCTTACTGGGACCTCGTAATCCACGTCATAAACGTTTCATATACGCCGGTATATACGCTGCATACAATGAAGCATGAAAAGTCACGCAAATGGAAACAGCTGAAAGAATACAAGAAATTGATCGTATTCATTTAGAGAAATCACTCTCTGTAGTTGACAATGGATTAACAACTCTTTCGTCCAGAATATATTCTTTGGACAGCATTGTATCCTCTGCCATTGACATAATGGAACAGGACTTGCTAATATTACAACATGGCCAGTCTCAATTAGTTCTTTAATGCTGTTTGGCTGGAGTTGGCACAGAGAGGAACAGACTATACAGTGCTGAGCATAGAAAAACTGGAGAGATTAGCTTTGACTGTTTCTGAGAAACCATCAGTTGAATGGATAATACATGGCAACATCACGATACCAGTGACGACTTTCCAGTTTCAGTATTGCTTAAAACACATACCGATCCAGAAAAGGGGGTGGTGATGAACAGAGTGTCTGAATTAAGCAGACCACTCTTACCCAGTCCAAAGATCAGGGCTTGATCCATCACCGTTATTTAGCTCACTGCCCCATCCCAGCTCAGAACCTGGCTATATGCAAATCAGTCTGTCCCTGGCCCAGTGCATCATGGGAACAGGGCAGACCATACTACCAAGCCAATTCTTCACCAGAAAGGAGACAAGCTTCCGGGGACCGGTTTCTGGCATTTCAGCCGTCGTCGGCCTGGCTTGCTTGAATCCTGATGGAGCAGTGAGCAAGGGACTCATGTCTGAGTATACCCTGCCACACCTATAGTGGCCAAAAACGATTCAGAAAAGGGGGTGGTGATGAACAGAGTGTCTCAGTTAAGGTAAAAAACGGTGATGGATCAAGCCCTGATCTTTGGACTGGGTAAGAGTGGTCTGCTTAATTCAGACACCCTGTTCATCACCACCCCCTTTTCTGAATCATTTTTGTCCACCATAAGCGTGGAAGGGTATACTCAGATGTGAGTCCCTTGCTCATTGCACCATCAGGATTCAAGCAAGCCGGGCCGAAGACGGCTGAAATGCCAGAAACCGGTCCCCAGAAGCTTGTTTCCTTCCCAGTATAAGAATTGGCTTGGTAGTTTGGTCTGCCCTGTTCCCATGATGCACTGGGCCAGGGTCAGACTAATTTGCATATAGCCAAGTTCTGAGCTGGGATGGTGCAGTGAGCTAAAAAACGGTGATGGATCAAGCCCTGATCTTTGGACTGGGTAAGAGTGGTCTGCTTAATTCAGACACCCTGTTCATCACCACCCCCTTTTCTGAATCATAAAACACATACCAGCAGGCTTGGATGAAAGGTTGGGTAAAGAATACATTAAGTCGACCTGGGATTTACCATACACACACAAATGTTGGAGTAGGGGAAAGGAGGTATTTCTTAGTGGTAAAAATTGTAAAAACTTACTAAGCTATGCTTAGGTTAGGTACATCGGGGTAGGCGTATTTTTGAAGCACCAGTTGAGTACTTTTAGCCTCTGTTATTTATGTATGTATTTATCTATGGTTTAGGCACCATACAATGCTCTTACAGTATTATTTTATTCTACTCTTTATACTGTATGCATTATATTTTATAACTAGTTCTATGATTGGAGCAGTTAATTTCTTATGCTTGAGAAAGAAGACTGTTCAATAAATACTTTTATTGAAAACGCCTGTCTCTCTATTTCTCTGCACCTCTGGTGAAACGAAGCATGCATGATTGACTGAGTAGAATATCTAGCTATTGTTTCCACGATTCTGATGATTAGTTTTATCTTGGGGAAACAAAGTTGTCATGTTTATGCCGGTGTCAGAAACTAATCCCTTCTTGTTCATTCGAGAACGTTTCTAGTGACCTCTGAGCTAGCTGGCACTCACAATTAAGTGTAATATATTCGATAGAGACCTAGTAGACCTCAGTCCTACGTCTAACCTATAGGATATATTATTCCAATGCACACAGCCTATTGGGAATATAAGACCTACACTATACTACTGGAGGTGAGCCTCCAGTACCTACAATAGTTGACTCTCTCAGACCCCCCCTCAGGCGACAATTAGTGCTATCCCAGGTGCTTGCTGGTCCCCAATAGATTGACTAACCTGATCTTGCTGTCTCACTGTAACCACCGGGACATCAGGAACAAGTACTGTTGTATCATCAAGGCAACATGGGACTCGGTGAGTGTGCGCAACTTGTACCCAGTTCGGGAGACATTCATATTTCACGGCAGTAGTAGTAACCAGGATCACCTGGTAAGACCCTCACCAACAAGGTTCCAAGTATGACTTCTGCACGTGCTTCTTCACCAATACTCAGACACGGGAGTGTGGTCATGGCACTGCTCCTGTTGTGATGCAGCCATAGTCTCTTCAACCTCGTGAGATACAGAAAGTACCACGTCAGCTCAACCTTTGCAATAGTTGTGAATTAGCCCATCTGTAAAGAGCATTTGTAGGCACAGCTGTCTGTCTCATAGCCCTACCCATGATGATTTCATCCTGCTCTCCTATCTGGAGCAGTTCGTAAACTCATCAACACCAAAGGCAATATATAAGGCCATTTCAAAGACGTAGAAGCACACACCTTCACCAGTCTGGATTTCAATGTGCCATTGATCTGTTCCGCAAGCCCAGAAGCCTCTGGACGATAACTGCAAGTTAGCTTTTGCTCAGATTGTAATGCTGCACACAACATCTTCAGAACCTCATTGTTAAAATGAGTTGTCTGTCTGATTCAAGAGAAGTCGGAAAACCAAACCTCGGAATCAGCTCTCTCAATAATAAATTTGCTCCTGTAAGACTGTCATTTCTTCTTGCAGGGTAGGCTTCCACCAATCTTGAAAATATATACACAATCATTAAAACATATTTCAGACCATTGCAGATGGGCATCTCATTGAAGTCCATCTGCATCCAGTTAAAAGGACCTCCTGATCTCCCTATGTGACTCATTGTGACTTGTGTTTTTCTTCCAGTATTTTGGCATTGACAAACTACACATCTGTGACACAAATTCCTAGCCATCAATCTGAATCTTCGATTAAGCCATGTTTGTCTGAAGAGGCGTTTCATTACATTTCTCCCTGTATGCACAGAACCATGATAATGTCTAGCCTTAGGTGTCAACAAGCTATCAAGTAATATAGGTCTGCCATCAGTGTAAATCCACACATCATCTTCCCTTTTGGTACAACCAGGTCTAATCCAACCCTGCTGTTCAGTTCAGCTTCTGGTACTTCTTCCAATAATCTTTCAAATTCCTCCCAAGTATGAACAGCAGATACCAATAGGTTACAATTTGTGCCATCTGAAGTTTCATTGACTAAATCTCTATCAATGGTATGTGCTTTTAAAACACAATATTTTGCTATTTCATCAGTGTACCGATATCCAACTGTCACATTGTCAGTGCCTTGTCTATGGGCTAGACACTTCACTACTGCAATTTGGGAGAGCAATTGTAGAGATTGCAAAAGGTTCCTCACACTCTCTCCGTTGCACATTGGCAAACAAGAGGAAGTCACGAACCCATGTTGCGACCACTATTGCCCATAGTCATGTAGGATGTTGCCCAAAGTCATGTACGATGCCAAATCTGTAATGACTTGCAGTGAAATGTGTTACTCTTAATTGGTGTGAAACGCTGCACGCCCTCGTCAAAGCAACCATTTCAGCTACTTGCATTGAAAACACTCCTTGCAAACATTAATTTTCCACAACACCTGCAAAGGTACAAACAGCATATGCAGCTTTCAAATTTCCGTCATGATCTCACAAACAAGAACCATCAACAAACAGCATATAATCTAATTCAGGCAACGGCTCCTCTTGTATATCCGGTCTTGGCTTTGTACCTAGCTCAGTCACGTCAAGATAATCATGCTCAACTTTATGAGTCATATTCTCATTTCCAGGAGTAGGTATCAGAGTAACAGGATTTAAAATTGTACACCTTTTAAGGGTAACATTCTCTGCACCCAAAAGCATCTGCTCGTACTTAGTGAGTTGACTTTTAGTGAGGTACTGTGTCCGAGTATGGGTTAACAGCACTTCAACTGAGTGAGGTACAAACACAGTGAAGGGCTGATCCATCACTATACTCTTACACTGGTCACAACTCTCACACTTTGACACAACCATTTTCAAACATCCAGGCAACGCAGCAGCAACAGGGTCAAGTGTAACCTAAAAATAGGCCACTGGTCTGCAGCACTACCATGCATTTGTCTCAACACTGAAAGAACGCAGCCTTCTTTCTCACTGCAAATTAACATAGAGCACTTATTGTAATCAGACATTCCCAGAGCGCGACAGAGACATTCTCGCAGCTCTGCAAAGGCAGCCATACAACTGTCATCCCATGGCACCGGATCAGACATGTATTTGTGAGTCAACCTCTGAAGTAGTTTCAGTTTGCTTTTTTAGAGTGTGCTCAGTGAGTGGAAAGATGGTGAACATTTTAGTTTCAAACCTTTGTTCTTATTTAGTTTATGCCCGGCTTTTATGGTGCGTTGTACAGTCACTTCCTGTGTCTATCCCTAAATTTGCTTTCTAATGTTTACCAAGGTAATCACCACTAATGATTTCTAGGCTACCACTGTCATCGACTCCAGGAATTATTCCCTTGGGAGGGGTAAGTCTAGCTGAGACCTTCACCTTTCAGTTGCACTCCAGAACGATAAGTCTGATTAAGAGGAGGGGCCAGGGGGTGTGAGAGGGAGAAGCTTGATTAGCTTGCCAGGAACAAGTGGAAAGGAATAGAGTGAGACGGAAAGTATGGCCTCTTGAGGAGAGACAGAGAGCGCATGAGTGCCAGGAAAAGGTTAGGTAGGAAAATGAGAGGAAATTGGAGAAAGACCAACGCTCAGGATGCTTGTGGAGACAACTACATCTTGGAAAAGCAATTCTACTCCCAGCTCTTCAGGAGTTCCTTCCAAGGTTCCAAATTAACTTGTTCACATGTATGTGGAGGGACGGGATATTTTGGAATGGTTTATGGGCTTTGAGATTCTTTGTAGAGCTCAGGCTTTAATGGTGTGTCTAAGAAGAGGGCTCTAATTAGAGGTTTTGGGCTGAAGCTGGTGCAGTACCAACAAAGGTTTAAGGAGAGTAAGAGAGCAGATTGTGTACCATGTTTTAACTAGATTCATGGTGTGTTGCGTGATTGGAATAAATGGGTGAGAGGGATGGAGGTCAAGGATTTTTATTCCTTTCACCAGTTAATGGTGACAGAGAGACTCAAGGAGGAGCGAGCTATAACACTTATGCAATACCTGACAGAGTGGACTCCAGAGAAACATGCAGAGTTGGCTGAAAAATAGTTACCTAAAAGATTTTAAAAAGGTCTGGCGCCACCTGGCTCCAAGCAAGAGGGATGGGGAACTCTCAAAAGACTGGATCTAAATAGAGATTTGTGACATTCACGTAACTTGTTTTCATATAATTGTGTGAAATGTCAGGAAAATTCTGAGTAATTATACAGAGTTATGGAAAACGCGAAATAACTGCTGGTTGCGTTATGGTTGTTCAGTTTGTATCTGTGTTCCTGCGCTATAGTTTCACTGCAAACAGCAGCGCAATTATGCAGGTTGCAGAATTTCAGGAATTTCATGTAACAAGTATAGCACAAAATTCTCCAAATTACGCTTGAGTAATTAACGTTTTGCCCTGGCCTAGTTCCAAAACAGAGAGTAAGGGACTGGATAATTCTCAAGGTGCCAAGACTGGACAGAACGTGAATTGGGTTCCAAGTCATGAACAACACAAGAGGAAAGAAACAGACAGGTTCTTCCGATTCCAGGGTGATTTCTTGATTCAACTCTCAGAAGAAGAGCCACTTCAAGAAAAACTGTCAGGTGAAAGACTGCATGAGCTGCACCCACCATAGCAAGTGTGTTGTCTGTGGGTGAAGGGCCCAAGGGGACCCAGTTGCATTCACCTTAGTCACTATGGACATTTGGGAAAGAGGCCAGGATAACGTGAAGCACATACACCTAAACACAATTGGGTTTGTATTATCAGTTAGTATCAGTAGGAGGACGGTTCCTGGTTTAGTTGCTGGTGGAGAGAACATGGAGTATCTGTTTGCCAGAGTTGATGTGCAAAACAATGGCAAGTTGGCTATAGCTGGTATACGGGTTGAAAAAGAAGCAATGTGCTAGATGTCTCTGGGGCAATTATGTGTTTGCCCCTGGTTTAATACCTGGATCATACATAACCCTATATGCCTTGGACCAAAACATCTGTGTTGACCACAGCACGGGCTGCTCATCAGCCTCAAAAAGAGATTAGGACCATTTCTGTTATGCAGAGACCAGAACAAAGTAGTAAGTGGCTCAGGACAGACTCGGAGAAGGTACTGGCCATCATTTCCATTTCCTGTGCTCCAGATGGAGAGGAGTGTGAGATATAGTTCAAGAAAAACAGCTGTTGTAGTCTGGGTTGCTGCCAGGGCTGCAGGGCTTAGCTGCTGGAGGACCCACCTGTTGACAATGCACCTCACTGCAGTCAAGCCTTCATTGTACAGATGGATGCCTAAGGGAAGGGAGTTGGGCAGTACTGGCTCAACTTTACGACATGGAGACCTCTGGGTCCCAAAAGATCCCTTTCATCTGCTGAGTCACCCGGTGCTCTTTACTGTCTCCTGCAATCTTCAACCTGTGCAAGGAACTGCTTGGAATTCTACTCACAGATAACAGCACTAAGATTCACCAATATGAGGATGAAACACAACTCTACTTGAAAGTTACCTCTGCTTCAGACATCTAAAACTTCAAACACCGCCTACACTTCATCCAGACCTGGAGATGCACTGCCTATCTAAATCTCAAATCAACCAAGACAGAATTCCCCGTTTTTGCCATGAACAAACAAGAAACAGAACAAACCTGGCTCAATGAATTGAATCTTGATGACCAGCTCTCTTTTCTTCCAGAAAGTGACTTCAGAACTGCTGTTCAAGCCTTCGTACTCTCACATTTGAATGGTAGTAACCATCTGTTCCATGGCTACAAGACTGCACACTAGCACCCCTTAAGGGCATCTTGCACACTACAGCATATCTCATTCAGGCCTGAAGAAATATGATCAAATTAGCCCAGCCTGATGGAACTCCATTGGCTTCCTATGCCAGTCCACATCATCAAAACTAGCTGCAACAGTTACAAAGCCATCACAACTGTCCTCACTTATCCTCACTTTTCTTGTAGGCAAGGTCTTCAGCCAGGACATAATCAGACTTCAGACTGAGAAGTATGAAAAAAAGAAAGAACAAGTCAGCAGGTCTTTTCCATCTATGTATCCTTGATCTAGAACAACATCCTTGTATTCATCAGGACTACCCCAATGCTACTTCAATTTAAGAAAGAGTTGAAGACTCAACTCTTTAAAGAACACTACATCACAAAACATTAACCATCCATAATGTATCTTCCTCTCATATCACTTGTTGACTTTATGCTTGTCTTTCTAGTACTTAATTTGTAAAAGATTGAGTACCGGTGTCCAGGGCTCTGCTCAGTAGCCTGCTGCAGCTGACTCAGCTGACTCAGTTGAACATTCTGCAGGACACACCCTTGATCTGATCTTTTCCAATTGGGCTGACCTTAAGGTGCTTTCCTCCTTGCCTCTCACGTGGTCTGACCACTTCTTGATCCCGTTTGAAGTGACTTCACCTCGACCGCCCAATTTGGTATCCAAAATCAGAGAACAGGGCAGAAAATGGCATAAGGTCACATGCAATGCTTTGGAACAAATATATAGGAGTAGATCAGACCCATTGTCCGGGGACCTTAATGCGGATCTTTCCAAATTTAACAATGATCTCTTTGCCGCCATTGAGCAAATTGCGCCAATGCAGAACCTTACCTCCCTAAGATCTAAACCTTCGGCTCCTTGGTTCACAGCGGAACTACGGGAGAACAGAAGCAGATGTAAAAAACTGGAGTGTGCATGGCGCCGGAAGTACGACCCGGCGGCCAAAACCCTTTATAGATCTGCTCTTAAAGAGTTCCATAAACTCAAACGAAGCACTATGAAAGATCACTTTGCTGAAAAAATTAAAATGGTGAAAAATTCCACTAAGATCCTCTTTAACATTGTTAAAGAGTACGCTAATCCCCAGGCCTTGGCCTGCTCCGCCGCTTCAAGTCAACTGCTTAGTGACGGTCTGTCTGATTTTTTCCACGAGAAAATGGCTAACATCACAGCAAGAATCCATCAGAACCATATAGCGGCAACTGCAGATTATAGTACTACTTATGCAGAAGTGTTTACTTCTTTTAAACCCTTGACAAAAGAATATGCTCTTTCTCTGCTCCTAAAATGTAAATCAGGCTCCCCACTCGACCCTGCCCCGGCTCAGATTCTGAGTGATATAGCCCCGCTACTGATTAACCCTTCGATAGATATATGGAATACCTCTCTGCAATCTGGCCTTTTCCCCTCTCTGTGGAAACATGCGATCTTGCTACCGACACAAAAAAAAGCTGATGCTGATCCACTATGCTTCAGTAACTACCGGCCTATCTCACTCCTCCCCAAACCAGCAAAAGTTTTGGAGAAGGTGGTACAGGAACAACTGTCCAAATACTTAGAATCCAACCAGTTACATGACACCGAGTCAGGATTCAGGCCAGACTTCAGTACAGAGTCAGCTTTACTGGAAGTGTCAGAGACCATTCGCAAGTGTGTGGATAGGGGAGAGGAGGCCATGCTGGTCCTCCTTGACCTATCTGCAGCATTCAACACTATCTCGCACGATATCCTGCTGGATCGCCTTCGTGAGGTGGGCATAGGAGGGATCCCGCTGGCCTGGGTGAAATCCGTCTTGACGGACAGAACCCAACAGGTCTTCCTTAGGCTGTTTCTCTCCACGGAAAAACCATTGGCATGGGGGGTCCCGCAGGGCTCTGCACTTAGCCCTCTTTTATTTAACGTGTATCTGATGCCGTTGGCGAAAGTGGTCGAATCCTGGGGCGTCAGAGTGGTCTTTTACGCTGATGATACTCAGCTTGTGTTTTCTTTTAAAGACCACTCTGATAGCTCAATGGCCAATTTCCGCCACTGCCTGGTGAACATCGCCTCTTGGATGTCCTCTAACAATCTAAAACTGAACACTGATAAAACGGAGGTTTTATTTTTTAATCAGAAATCCCAAATTCCCGCTAATGTTTGGTGGCTGTCTGAACTCAACCCCCCTCCGGTACCAGTCCAAGCTGCCCGCAATTTGGGTTTCCAATTTGATGCAGCTTTATCTTGCAAAACCCAAATCAATAAAGTTTCGGCATCTTGCTTTGGAAAGCTTCGAATGATTTAAAAATGTTATGCTGGATGTCCTCGGGATCGTTTTGACGTTTTATCTAGCCAATGACTGAGTTGCTATAATAGCACAGTGCATTGGAAGGATTAAGTGGGGGGGAAATGGGGTTTGGGATCAGGAAGGAAAGGAAGGGGACAGCAGGGAGGGAGATCTGGAAAACACAAAGAAAGCGCATATCATGAATACCTTGACACTCTTATTGCCATGCTCATACTGTAACTCTTCCCTTAACACATTATGCTCTCTAAATACCTGAAAAGTAAAAGACACTTCAGTGTAGAAGTAGTGCCATATAGCTACTTCTTTTCTATATACTGTGTTAAGTAAGCATCTTGGGTCTTGCCTTTTGTTGCCGCTGGGGTGCCCGGGAGGACTGCTGACCCTCTGGTACTTGCTGGGATTGCTGCCTGCCTGCCTCCCGCTGCCCGCTCCCACTACTACCAAGGGAAGCGCTGGACGCTGCGTGGAGTGCAGGGCAGGGCACTACAATCCCCAGCAGCCCTGCGAACCACGTGACCTAACAGCAGCGCCAGGAGGCGCTTTAAAATCCAGACGGACCTGCAGAGTGGGGGGAGCATCTTGGGTCTTTCCTTTTGTTGCCGCTGGGGTGCCCGGGAGGACTGCTGACCCTCTGGTACTTGCTGGGATTGCTGCCTGCCTGCCTCCCGCTGCCCGCTCCCACTACTACCAAGGGAAGCGCTGGACGCTGCGTGGAGTGCAGGGCAGGGCACTACAATCCCCAGCAGCCCTGCGAACCACGTGACCTAACAGCAGCACCAGGAGGCGCTTTAAAATCCAGACGGACCTGCAGAGTGGGGGGAGCATCTTGGGTCTTGCCTTTTGTTGCCGCTGGGGTGCCCGGGAGGACTGCTGACCCTCTGGTACTTGCTGGGATTGCTGCCTGCCTGCCTACCGCTCCCACTACTACAAGGGAAGCGCTGGACGCTGCGTGGAGTGCAGGGCAGGGCACTACAATCCCCAGCAGCCCTGCGAACCACGTGACCTAACAGCAGCACCAGGAGGCGCTTTAAAATCCCGACGGACCTGCAGAGCGGGGGGAGCATCTTGGGTCTTGCCTTCTGTTGCAGCTGGGGTGCCCGGGAGGACTGCTGTCCCTCTGGTACTTGCTGGGATTGCTGCCTGCCGGCCTCCCGCTGCCCGCTCCCACTACTACCAAGGGAAGCGCTGGACGCTGCGTGGAGTGCAGGGCAGGGCACTACAATCCCCAGAAGCCCTGCGAACCACGTGACCTAACAGCAGCGCCAGGAGGCGCTTTAAAATCCCGACCGACCTGCAGAGCGGGGGGAGCATCTTGGGTCTTGCCTTTTGTTGCCGCTGGGGTGCCCGGGAGGACTGCTGACCCTCTGGTACTTGCTGGGATTGCTGCCTGCCTGCCTCCCGCTCCCACTACTACCAAGGGAAGCGCTGGACGCTGCGTGGAGTGCAGGGCAGGGCACTACAATCCCTAGCAGCCCTGCGAACCACGTGACCTAACAGCAGCGCCAGGAGGCGCTTTAAAATCCCGACGGACCTGCAGAGCGGGGGGAGCATCTTGGGTCTTGCCTTTTGTTGCCGCTGGGGTGCCCGGGAGGACTGCTGACCCTCTGGTACTTGCTGGGATTGCTGCCTGCCTGCCTCCCACTGCCCGCTCCCACTACTACCAAGGGAAGCGCTGGATGCTGTGTGGAGTGCAGGGCAGGGCACTACAATCCCCAGCAGCCCTGCGAACCACGTGACCTAACAGCAGCGTCAGGAGGCGCTTTAAAATCCCGACGGACCTCCCTCGCGGGACGCGAGCGGGACGCCGGGCTAAGCCCGGGCAAAGAGCGGGCCCTCTGTGGCCCTCAGAGGCCAGAGGAGGACGGGACGGGCCACCCCACTTGACTCTTTCTAAGGAGGAGGTCTAGAGACGCTTTAACTCCTTATTTATCTCGCATTGTACTGCCTATTGTCGCTTTTGGAATTCTTCATACTATTAACCATGTCCATCTGGGAGGAGCTGAATGCCCTGTGTGGCACAAAGTATGTCCCGGACGCATCAACCCCCCCTATAATGGATAGAGACGCTGACCAACTAAACTGCACTCCACGGGATGTACCTCTATCTCCCAATAAAATCCAATTTCAAGTCAACACACTGTCCCGGGGTTTAAACTGTAAAAGGAAGCATGATGAGGAAAAAGATAATGACAATGAGAATCAATCTAACGCTCACAAATCGTGCACCAGCCCTTCATCATCCCCCTCTAACCTAACTATATTAGTGTCGGATAAGGCTGTGAATAGAACATAGGGCCCTGTATCGCCCCTCCAATTGACCTTATTGGCTCAGTTTGAGCAATTGTTAATATCTGCAATATCACCTCTGGTCACAAAAATTAATGATCATGGGGACAGGCTGACCAGCATTGAAAAAACACTTAATAGGAACTATCTACCAACTGAAAAAACTGCTATACCTATTTGTCCTAATCCTCCCATCAACCACGAAAAGCCTAAGTCCACTGCACGCAGGAAAGTCCAAACTCTTGAATCCCCTCTTACTACACCTATTCCAACTGGCCCTAACGTTACTTTTAATCCCGCATTCGTACCTCACAGAGCTCCCAGGGTCGCTCTAGAAAGAAGGCATCGCATTAATCTACCTCCCGAAGCCTCCCCATACGTGACTGTCCTCTCTGGGGTCCCTGCACTAAGCCGAGGCAAACTCGAAACACACCAGGACCTGCTAAATAAAGTCATTTTCTGGCTAAAGCACAACAGACCGTTGCCACCTGACCTAGATGGTGGAATCCTGAGTGTCAGGAGGGTGGGGTGGCTAGGTACGTTGCCCAAAGACCTCTCGGGGGACTTGATTTTAATCAAATTTAAGAATAGGAACATTGTCCCCTACCTACGATCTTGCCAGCCCAAAGAAGGAGATGGCCCCATTTGAATTTGGGACTTGTATGATTTTTATCCCGGCTCCCAACATAATCCGCTACTAAGACAAATGACAATTAACTATAATTCTTGGAGAAGGGGATCCCGTGTACCCTGTGCTATTAACCCTCTAGCCTCTAATTAGTCTTGAATATGCACGAACATTGATTAGTTGACTCATCACATTGATTTAATCCTGTTTTAATAGTTGGTTTTTTACCTTGTAATGAAATGTTGTGATATCTATGCATGTATGTATTGTTGTTGCTTTTATGGTTTTTAAACTAAAAATCGAATAAAGCTAATCTGACTAACTGAAGTAAGCATGAGCTTATTAAATGTTTCAACGCCATTTTACCTTTCTGCCTCATTTTGCACACAACACATAATTGTTGATTTAGCTTTCAACCCAGAAGAGCTTCGTGATTTACTTGAGAAATAATATGTTATTGCTCTGATATCAGTTTTGCTCGGTACACTGTCTGCACAGTGAGTGCTGAAGGCTGCAAGGATAACTAAACACGATGTTGTTGTGAGGTCTGATCTTCGCACGTCCATAGACATAACACACATGCTGCTGCCAAAATCTGGCTCTAGGCGGGTTTTATATTGTTGTGCTGCACACACACGACAGACACTTGATGGTGCTTCGCATGCTAAGAGCTGGTGGAAGATGATGTGATCCTCTGCCACTGAGATTTTAAGGTATGGGCCCGCCCTGCTAAAACCCAAATGGGACCTTCATAGATATAAAATACTATGCTAAATAGGGAGGGTGTGTATTAGGTATTGTTAATTCCTAATCATTACAGCATCTTAGTATGCTGTCACCGTTCGCCTTTTATGGACTAGTAACTATGCTGATAACTTTGTTGCTTATAATATGTTTGCTAGTATTGTACAAGATACTGCATTTGAGAACCTTGCATTAGTAAATAAATATTTCAAACATGCACGTGTCCTCTTTTACTCCAAGTTCTGGTTTGTAATGATTATATAACAAAAGAGTGTTCATGTGTTCCACGATACCTGAGGTAATCTAAGTTCATGTTCTGGTCTGTCTAAGCATTGGGAGTTTGTTATGACCAATGAGACACTATAGCTAGCTCAGTAAGGGGACTTTGGGTACTAAGGTGAGTTTTGGGCCATCCTAATTGACCGAGGTTCCAGGTCTCTATGCACAGTTCTGTAGGAGAACGGAATTCCCGCTTCATGGCACCCATACGTTGTTGGCCTTATATCATGACACTCGAGTAGTATATCATTCAAACCTTGACCCCTTCACTGTTGTTTCCGGAAAACGGGAAAAACCTGCCTTTTTTTGAAATAGGTCTTTTCAAGTTTGATTCTTACTAAAACGGTTTCCTTGAATTACTACCCAGTTGTGCTACATAGTTTAATTTGTTTTTCATATTTCCTATACTATCATGGCTGCCGTGGACATTCCGCAGCATAGTCGCATTGCGGTGCGAGATCATTCGCGGATGTACAATGTGCCTTTGGAAGGCTTGGCTGTGATCATGGTGGTGAGTGCGGAACATGCTTATCCTTACGAACTGTTTTATTCGTGGGTGACATTTCCAGCAGTGGACGCTAATTCTGGTGTATTCCACACGTACACTCCCACGGCTGTACCTAATGAGTATACTCCGTACAGGGCACAGGAAGTTCCTATTGATGTTTGCCAGCATGGAGTTTGGTGGCGCCCTACCCCATTCTTTAACCGCTCCGAGGTTAGGTCCTTTGTCCATTCCAGGCGCTAGTTGGCCTGTTTTGGCTGGATTTACTCCTCATCCTCTACACGGCAATTGTAACCTGGCTGAACTCCGACGACTACATATAGTCGCGATTGCCGTGATTAGAGCCTTAGTGCATTACATGGGCCGTAATCTTCCGGGTGGAGCTCCGGGGGGTGCGGCGCTTCCAGCCGGACAGGGCGGTTTGAAAATCATGGTGAATGCGGTCATGGGCAAGAAGCCCCAGGATAAGGATGATTTTCCTTTCTGTCTTGCCTGGAAGTTTGACCAGCTGGAAGCTATATTTCCTAATACGACTCCGGGTGAAAAACACCGGATTCTTACGCTAAGTTTGCCGAAAGATTTGGCCCCTGAGCTCGTCGACTGTGAGACCTGGGGTAAGACTTTTGCAGCGGTCTATGCGAAGTGCTATGGCACCCCGTCTACGTCCGTGCTGTCTTCGGTCCTTAAACGTGTTAAAGATGATCACGGACCAGAGTCTGCGGTTGAATTGGGCATGCGCCTGTGTGGCACCTTTGATGTGGTTTGCGATCTGATCCTTGTGAATGTCAAGGGAGATGCAGTGAACTTTCAGGGGGCTAACGCGTTGGCGGCGTTTCCCGATGCCGAGAAACCCCGACAGTTAGCGAAGATCGTTGTGGCGGCTTATAAAACCGTGGGTCGCAATGCCAAGGGACTTAAGCCTTTTTCTGTTAAAGAGAAAAAGCAGCCCCAGGGACAAGCTTCGGAAACTGAAGTTCAGCCCAAGTCCAAAAAACAAAATTGGCCTAAAAAACAGAAACAGGGTAAGCAACAGCAACAACAACAGACCCAGAGTTCTCATCCTGCGTCTCCGTTGCCTGCGCAGTCGGAACGTATGTATGACTTGCGCGATCGCGCGACGATTAAATCTCCTGATCGTTTTCAGGCTTCTGACCAACACTCTCCTTGTTCCTTTCAGGACTCATCGGCCCCGACAACCGGTGGTGGAGGGGGCGGCAGGGGTCGGGGTGGCCAGCAAGGACGTGACCAGCCCTGCCCGAGAAACGATGCAGAACAGCAGGAAGGCTCTACGCCTTAGAGACCGCAGTTTGCCAAGAAGAAAGTCGCAGCCTTAACAGCGCATCGATATGCCCCAGATAGTGAGAACGCGGCTTCGGAATCTGACGTGGGCTCTGACCTTGCTGGATAGCGCGGCGGAGATTACCATAGTGAGAGAGGCCCTCCGTCCACTACTGAAGGTGAAAGCGACTGATACTTATGTTGTCATTGAAACAGCTGATACCAGAGTTGCTCCCCCTGATAGACTTTTTGAAATTGTTCTGTTAATCGAGGGTAACATACAGCGAACCATTAAAGGGGTATTTTGGGAAAATCTTTCGTCTACATATGACATTTTGCTTTCGGAGGCTGACTGGCCCCCACCTTTTGTGCTCGCAGCTCCGCGAGGGGAGCAGGTGATCCTCCCCAGTTTCGCGAACACAATCTCGAAAGAGGATGCGCTGCACTTTGCAGAAGAGTGGGCTCTGGTTCTAGCACCGGCTGTGTATCGCAATCAATGTGGTTGGGATAGATTGTCCCCATGCCATGAGATTCCTTTACGGTCTCAGCCGCAGCCTCAACCTCAATATCCCATACGGCGAGAAGCAAAGGCTTCCGTCGCGGCTATCCTTGAACAATTGGAATATCAAGGTGTGATTGAAACCTGTGTGTCACCAATGAATAACCCTCTTTTTACTGTGAACAAGCCAGGCGGTTCATATCGTTTGGTATTGGATTACCGACATTTAAACTCGCATTGCCGTAACTGTGCAGTACAGAATACCCACGGCTCTGCTCTAGTGAATAATCTTGTGCGTAAGCGGTTCAAAACCACGCTTGACATTTCCAACGGTTTTTATGCCCATCAATTGGATGCTCTAAGTTCCCAATGGACATCCTTTACTTGCGGCGGTGTCAAAAAACAATATCGGCGTTTGCCTATGGGCTATAAGAATAGTCCTGGGATTTTCACTGCCCGCATAGTTTCCCTCTTAGAGGGAATCGACCCAGATGCTTGTTCGTATGTGGATGACATATATCTCACAGACGACGAACTTTGGGAGCATCTGTGTCGAGTCAACAGGATTATTTGTGCCTTTGCCGCCTTAGGTTACAAATTCAACTTTGCAAAATCGCACATTGCAGAGTTCACAGTGTTGTTTCTGGGCTACGAGCTCAACAATGAGCGAAATGGATTGGCTCCTCACTTCCTGGAGAAATGCGCACAATTGCGCGCTCCAACAACACTGAAAAACTTACAATCTCTACTGGGCTTCTTGAATTTCGGGAGGACATACATTCCGGAATATGCCCAGCGTATCAAGCCGTTGTATGCTTTGATACAACCATCTTTTTCCAAATCATGCTGGCTGCCTGAGCATTCGGCTATTCTGCAGTGTTTGCAAGCTGATCTGCTCGCTTCTAAATTCTTACTGACTCGTGATAACCAGACCAACCTGGTGATAAGAATTATCCCTGGGACGGTGGGTTTCACGTACCTGACTTTTAATGAAGGAGACACAGTACCTATTGCTTACAAGTCACACTTGTACACTTCGGCTGAATTGCGCTTTTCCACTGTGGAGAAAGTTTTGACGGCTGTGCAGATGGCAATTCTTAAGGAACGTGCCCTGTCACAGGGAAAGCGCATGTTGGTTGTTACCCCGTGTCCTGCCTTGGAGGCAGTCAGAAAAGCCAGTGTACCAAATTTTAAAGCTTTGCACCCTCGGTGGATTCAATGGGCTACATCCTTGACATCTCAGGATGTAACGTTTGTTTTTAACGCCTCGTTACGGTCGCAGGAGTACTTACAGTATGAATTCGTTCATCCAGCTCCTTTAGCAATGCGTCCCCTGGAGGATTTCCATTGCATCATTTACACTGATGGTTCGGCGCAGGTTGCGCATGGCTCTAAACATGCCTACGTTTCCGCATGCGCCATTGTGGTTGGTGCCATGGTGAACGATGAGTTCAAGTCCAGTGTCGTGCACACGCAGACACTAGGGGACTGCACTGCACAGTTAGCAGAGCTTCGTGCTCTGATGCTTGCATTGGAGTACGCTGATCCCTGTGTGACAACTCTAATAGTGAGTGATTCTTACTACTGTGTCCAGTCTTACAATGAGAACTTGATCTATTGGATTCAGAATGACTTTCATGATTCCAAGGGTAGCACAATAAAACATAAAATGATCTGGGTCCGAGTGGCTGAGCTTAAAGAGCGGTTGCCACTTGTGTTTGTGATTCATACTCTCGGCCATCAGCGTGTAGGAGTCCACGCTGTTGGTAACTCGCTTGCTGATGAAGCGGCGAAATCTGCAGTATCGAAATACTTAGTTGCAGCAGTTACACGGTCCAAAAGTAAAATAGATGATGACATCTTGGCGGCTGTTGCTGCCACTGAGAAGGGAGGTAAATATCCTGCGGGGTTCCCTTCGAAGTACACATACCACTTAAGTCCCGATAAGGTTCCTTATGTGAAAATTCCTGATGTTGGTGAACGTTTGATTCCCAACTCGGATCGCAGAGCTACTTTGATTACAGCGGCTCATGAAGGTGTGGCGTCTGCGCATGCGGGTGTCTCAGCCACTGTAACTCAGCTTCAACAGAGGTTCTGGTGGCAGGGACTGTACAAACAGACGCATGATTATGTCCTTCAATGTGACACCAGCCAGCAGATCAAGGCTTCGACTGCTGCGCGTCCGCCTCAGACACAGTTGTACATATCTAATAAACCACTGGGTTGCGTTTATTTAGATCACTGCGGTCCTTCTGATATTGCGTATAAATACATCTTAGTAGCAGTTGATTCATGCACACGCTTTGTGTGGGTATGGCCCCATCGCAGCGCTGATACACGGATTGTCATAAGAGATTTGCGTGTCTTTGTAGGGATTTTTGCCTGTGGTACCTTCCATTCGGATCAGGGTCCGGCTTTCGCCTCTAAGGCGTATAATGATGCTATGAGTTCGTTGGGGGTCCAAGTCAAGTTTTTGTCTCCATACAGACCTGAGGGTAGTGGAGCGAATGAACCGTGACTTAAAGCAATCTTTGACAGCTCGAGCTATAGGCACTGGCAGAAACTGGTTAGCCCACCTTAATGGCGTGCAGCGTGCTCTAAACAATCTCCCTAGAAGTTCTCTGGGTGGGCGGACCCCGTACGAAATGCTCTTTGGTATCAAGATGTATGTCCCTGACCTCGACGGTCTAGACTGCGTGGCTCAAGCCATGGCCTTTGACGTGGATGAACATTGCAATGTTTTACAGGATCTACAAAAGACCAGAGACAGTCTTGCAAAGGAACATTTGCCCTCCACATCGGATTATGCATTGCAGATCACGGTAGTTGGCTGGCTACCCAAAGTTGGTGAACTGGTTCGAGAGAAGATCGACAACAAGAAAGAATTTGGTCCTTCCTATCGAGCACCAGTTCCCGTTCTTGGAGTGAAGGGCACAAGAACAGTCATTTTACCACCACTTCCAGGTCGTAAGGAAAACAGGTTTATCTCAATTGACAATGTCAAGTTACACAGGGTGATTCAGAAAAGGGGGTGGTGATGAATAGAGTGCCTGAATTAAGCAGACCACTCTTACCCAGTCCAAAGATCAGGGCTTGATCCATCACCGTACTCCATACTCAGACATGAGTCCCTCTCTCACTGCACCATCAGGATTCAAGCAAGCCGGGCCGAAGACGGCTGAAATGCCAGAAACCGGTCCCCGGTAGCTTGTCTCCTTTCTGGTGAAGAATTGGCTTGGTAGGTTAGTCTGCCCTGTTCCCATGATGCACTGGGCCAGGGACAAACTGATTTGCATATAGCCAGGTTCTGAGCTGGGATGGTGCAGTGAGATAAATAACGGTGATGGATCAAGCCCTGATCTTTGGACTGGGTAAGAGTGGTCTGCTTAATTCAGACACTCTGTTCATCACCACCCCCTTTTCTGAATCGTTTTTGGCCACTATAGGTGTGGCAGGGTATACTCAGACATGAGTCCCTCTCTCACTTCACCATCAGGATTCAAGCAAGCCGGGCCGAAGACGGCTGAAATGCCAGAAACCGGTCCCCGGTAGCTTGTCTCCTTTCTGGTGAAGAATTGGCTTGGTAGGTTAGTCTGCCCTGTTCCCATGATGCACTGGGCCAGGGACAAACTGATTTGCATATAGCCAGGTTCTGAGCTGGGATGGTGCAGTGAGATAAATAACGGTGATGGATCAAGCCCTGATCTTTGGACTGGGTAAGAGTGGTCTGCTTAATTCAGACACTCTGTTCATCACCACCCCCTTTTCTGAATCGTTTTTGGCCACTATAGGTGTGGCAGGGTATACTCAGACATGAGTCCCTCTCTCACTGCACCATCAGGATTCAAGCAAGCCGGGCCGAAGACGGCTGAAATGCCAGAAACCGGTCCCCGGTAGCTTGTCTCCTTTCTGGTGAAGAATTGGCTTGGTAGGTTAGTCTGCCCTGTTCCCATGATGCACTGGGCCAGGGACAAACTGATTTGCATATAGCCAGGTTCTGAGCTGGGATGGTGCAGTGAGATAAATAACGGTGATGGATCAAGCCCTGATCTTTGGACTGGGTAAGAGTGGTCTGCTTAATTCAGACACTCTGTTCATCACCACCCCCTTTTCTGAATCGTTTTTGGCCACTATAGGTGTGGCAGGGTATACTCAGACATGAGTCCCTCTCTCACTGCACCATCAGGATTCAAGCAAGCCGGGCCGAAGACGGCTGAAATGCCAGAAACCGGTCCCCGGTAGCTTGTCTCCTTTCTGGTGAAGAATTGGCTTGGTAGGTTAGTCTGCCCTGTTCCCATGATGCACTGGGCCAGGGACAAACTGATTTGCATATAGCCAGGTTCTGAGCTGGGATGGTGCAGTGAGATAAATAACGGTGATGGATCAAGCCCTGATCTTTGGACTGGGTAAGAGTGGTCTGCTTAATTCAGACACTCTGTTCATCACCACCCCCTTTTCTGAATCGTTTTTGGCCACTATAGGTGTGGCAGGGTATACTCAGACATGAGTCCCTCTCTCACTGCACCATCAGGATTCAAGCAAGCCGGGCCGAAGACGGCTGAAATGCCAGAAACCGGTCCCCGGTAGCTTGTCTCCTTTCTGGTGAAGAATTGGCTTGGTAGGTTAGTCTGCCCTGTTCCCATGATGCACTGGGCCAGGGACAAACTGATTTGCATATAGCCAGGTTCTGAGCTGGGATGGTGCAGTGAGATAAATAACGGTGATGGATCAAGCCCTGATCTTTGGACTGGGTAAGAGTGGTCTGCTTAATTCAGACACTCTGTTCATCACCACCCCCTTTTCTGAATCGTTTTTGGCCACTATAGGTGTGGCAGGGTATACTCAGACATGAGTCCCTCTCTCACTGCACCATCAGGATTCAAGCAAGCCGGGCCGAAGACGGCTGAAATGCCAGAAACCGGTCCCCGGTAGCTTGTCTCCTTTCTGGTGAAGAATTGGCTTGGTAGGTTAGTCTGCCCTGTTCCCATGATGCACTGGGCCAGGGACAAACTGATTTGCATATAGCCAGGTTCTGAGCTGGGATGGTGCAGTGAGATAAATAACGGTGATGGATCAAGCCCTGATCTTTGGACTGGGTAAGAGTGGTCTGCTTAATTCAGACACTCTTTTCATCACCACCCCCTTTTCTGAATTAAGTTACACAGGGTGGCCGATTCTTCATAGTATGACACCGGCGGTCTCCTGTTCTTCGGTTGTGAGAAATTCTGTGTTGGCCACTATTTCTAATGATGAGCCAGAAGTGGCCCTTGAGATGCCTGCCATTTCCAATCCTTTATTGAATACTTTTCACGTTAGTAACATTGATGACTTAGACTATGCCTATCCTGCTGATTTGTCGATGCCTGGTATACAGACTCGTTTGACCACAGAATCCCGATTCTTATCTGACTCTGTTTCAGTAAATTCGAAGAAAACCTCACGTCTAGCAACATATGCCACATTATTTAAAAAACATTTTTTGGTCCCTCCATGGACATATATTTGGCTGGTGCTTTTTTCAGTTTATCTTTTTATGTCAATTGGGTTTGTGTTTTATTTTTTCCGTCTGGTCGATGGACACTATGTCGAGGAGAGAACATGCATTCAGCATCTTAATGGAACTTTGGCCCCCCTTTCCTCGTCTCATTCTGCACACAGACTGAAGAGAGACTTGAATTTTGTGAACATCACTGCTTGGCCGGTTCTTGATGGGATTGTGTGGGATGCAGTTAAATTTCAAATCCATGGCCCAACTGAAGTGGTTAATGTCCCCAATGTACTCAGAGTGAACATGGGGGATGTGGTGAAACAAAACATACGTTCTGATGATAGGGATGTTCAGGCCGTAGAGTCATTATTTTCTGATTTGAAACATTATACTGCCTTTGATGCTGAAGATTTGTATTTAGAATCTGCTAATTATGGTGATTTATTTTGCTTCCAACATTTTGGTAACCATTTCTTGCATAAAACAAGTTCCAGAATGGGTACTGTGAATTACACACAGTGGGAACATTGCCCGGCACCGTTACAAGGCAGCTCAAGTACATTTTTGAAAAAGTACACTTATTTTACTGACTTTAATCAATCAAGTCCTGAGTCCTTTTACTTTAAGATGACACAAAAGCCCATGTCCAAAGTTAGACTTACCGATACTAAATTGTTGTATTCGAAGTCCTTTCTAGACAGATTAGCTGCAGATGGCTATGAGCTATGGAAGGAAACCATTGACCTTAAATCGGTTTGGGGTTCTCAAAATTGGCAGGTACAAGGCACTGAGGCTGTGCACCGTGCATGTCTCATCCCAAATCATATGTTGTTTTTAAATTCTACCATTTTCCAGACAACATGCTTTGGATTGGCTACTTCAAAAAAATTAAATACCCCTTCTTTTCCTGATTTAGAAGAATATTCGGTTGGAATAATTATACACAGTTTTCCATTCGAGAATTGCAAACGTTAATGCACAATGCATCCTTCAATATATCCAGTTGGGATCCGAGGGGTTGGCTGATGTGGCACAGAAGCTCTGATTCTTGCCAACAACGCTTTTTAGGTTTAGCTGAAGGTTTTACACAAGTCAGGCCCGATCTACGTTTTGATGCTGACCATACTGTCACCACTTACTCAGTGGCCAAATTATGTCAGAATTAGCTGCTGTTAAATTACATCTTTCTAAGCTGACTGATGATGTGGATTTAAATGACTTCATAAAGGGCCCGGCTAATGGTAGATCTAAAAGATGGATTTATGCTATTTATAATGAAATCTGGAAAACTTCACAGGTTGAGGCTGCTAAGCGCCTAAGAGCAATAGAGCAGGCTAATTTGGAAAATGTGCTTGCTGTTGTGGATAACAGTATTAACATGCTTTCTTCCCGCATTTATACATTGAATAATATGGTATCATCAGTTGTTGACATCGTACATGATGAAGTGTCTGTTTTGTACCATGGTCAAAATCAATTGCGTTCTATTATGCAATTTGCTTGGACCCTGCAGACGTTTAAGGCTGGTCGTGTGCCTTGGAGTTACATGAACGTTTCCTCTCTTTTTGCCCCTTTTAATTTAACTGACAAACAACGCATGCTTTCGATGCGTGATGCTTCGTTTTCCATGTTACACATTGAGAGGTTGGAGTCTTTGCCGTTTTCTTTTGCTGAAGCTACTGCTGCAACGTGGCTTATCCATGGATTAATCACATTGCCATTTGCCTTGTACAAGTTTACTAATTGTATGCGTTACATAGCTATAGGGAGATATGAACCATTAGGGAACTCATTCCTCCACGAGACGTGGTCTCTTCCATTCACTTATAGATGCCTGAAAGACAGGAAAGAGGTGTATCTTAATGGGGAAGAATGCACAGGGTCCCCTGACCATTCATTGATATGCAGACACATCCAGTTACATGGTTCTTGTAATCAGGACCGGACTAATTTAGCCTGTTTTTTAAAAGGGACCCCAGTTCTTGCGATAGTTCCCACATTCACATTACTGGCGAATGGTAGTTATTTGCTGTTGAACAACGAGGAGTGTTGTGGTTTAATTAAAGGGGTCGCTTATGTGGTAACTGTATCAGAACGTGTCGTCTGTTGCAAAAACGTTCTGTATCCCCCTACACATGGGAGTTCAGCTGTTTCCATCTGGCCGCGCATCCCAACCTTGAAAGCAGAGTTCAATGGTATGACTAGAATAAGAGCCCTTTTGTCTCAAAAAGAAGTGGCCCTAAGTTCGGCCCGAGAAACATTTGTCCTTCACATAGCTAACACACGCACAGAGGTGCAGGCCCTTTTGAAAACTGATTTACTGTTACATTTCAGTGAGCTGGTTCACCAAATCTTTAATACCTCCTCCACTTCTGGCCTGGCTCATTTTTTTAAATTGGTTAGCAGTGGTCTCCTGACTTCATTCGAGAAGATATTTGGAATCATCCCTAGCTTTTTCCATTCTATATTTTCGAGTCTGTTTGGCGGCTTCCCGGTTTTGCTGGCATTAGCTGCAGGCGTTTTGATTATATTTAGTTTTGCTAAACATGGATGCCCGTCCTGCGCTGGAAACCGCAGAGCACCTCCTACTGCTGTTTCGCAACCGGATGCTTGACTACTATGGCACCCTGCCGCTTGCGACTTTAAGCATGGCTTTTGGATTATCGTTTCGATTTTCCTATTTCACATGTGTCCAGCCTGTTTTTCATTGCCTGAGCTGCGATTTCGAATGGGCCCTTGATTTGTGTCTCTGCTTGACAGTGTCTCCTGACGTCAATTTTAATCATCTGATGAGCCCCGTAGTTGCTCACGAGTTGGTTTGTTCTGGCGAAAGGATTATGGCCTTGGCAGCGATGCATGGACTAATGGGTCATTGGAACATACTCGCAGCGGCGCATGAGTTCTTGGCACATAGCGTTCTGGAAAACCCACTGAGTTGTCCTCTGATGCTGCTAGAGGATCCAATGCAGGAGGAGCACGTATGTTCTTTTCCACTGCTTAATTGGATGGCTGATCTGTTTTCGGATGATGACAGTGATTTCATTTTAGAAGCTGTTGCTGCATATTTTGCATATACGGTCCTGCCCTGAGATGCCTCGGAAACTGTTTATTTAGGCACGTACCAGTTTGTATTTTTTTTTTTTTAATTTTTGGAAACCTTTATTGTGCAACATAAGCATACAGGTACGGGCCCACAACCATTCTGGCCAGCCTCGAAATCGAATGGTAGCACAAAAGGCAAAATCAAAACAGCTCAGCAGTCCCAGAGACGAGAAGCAGCAATTATCCGAAACATCACATATGGGAAAAGAGGGACCACCGAGTACAGGATAAATTAGGTTAATTTTTAAAAGTTTTAGGTAAGAAGGATCAGACGCATTCACTCCACCGAAAACACATGGCGGGCAATGATCCCAGCAGATTAGCGACAAACTAAGTGGTAATCAGAGGATCATCATAAAAACACTTAAGGATAATAGCATACATTACGGTACATACTGGTCAGTACCCGCCCAATGAACGTGGAACACCTTGACTAATGGTAGTGGTAAGACTAACAACAGAAACAATAAGCAGCGCTACACCTAGCCACCAAACCGACCCAAGAGAAAAAGGAAAAAGTGAGAAGAATCAAGAAAGAAAGGAGAGAAATAAGGCCCATAGAACTAAAACGAAACAGAAAACCCACCACCAAACCCCCCTCCCCGCACGCATGCAGAGGCTACGGCCTACCCCCCCCCCGCCCCCCCCCCTAGCAGTGTGCCTGTCGCCCAAAAACCGAGTCCCGACATTTAGATTCAGAGAAGGGAAAAAGGAAAGGAAAAAAGAGGATATAAAGAACAGTGGAGGAGGAAGACCATCAACAGATATAGTCCCGGCCGCCCACCCCCGGACCCCGCAACCGATAAGATACCAACGGTCAATTCAGTCAATGTCCCGCTTATCCCACCTAGTCCCAGCAATATGCGCAGTGCGATCCAAGAAACGCCCTCAACCTTGCCCCCTACGATCAAGTTGGTCGATGGAGTCCAACAGTCCGGCCGGCGCCGTGGATGATAGAGGCGCCAACGCAGAAAGGGGGGTCGTCCACAAAAGTCCACGAAAACCACTGCTGCGTGTCCGAGAATGATACAAAAAGGATCAAGGCAAAGCAACAATCCATCGGAAGCAGCAGGCCAGAGCGATAACACCAGCTCCAGGAAGGGATGAAGAGTCACGCCACCAGAACACAAAGGAGATGTCAAACATGGCGTCCGGGGACGATACACCAACCATTGCATGAAACCACGAACACCAGACCTCTTCCGGACCACTGCGGTCAGCACTTCGGCAGAATCAGAATCGTGATCTGCCAACGCCTCCATATGCACCTGGGTAGGTAGTTCACCGTGGTCTGGTGTAGGATGTGGCGCAGTGTGCAGCACTTGGGGGAAACCACGGCCAACAGGAGAAATAACATCAAGCCGGCTCCCCAGATCTAGGGCATTGTCATGAAGAGCAGCTCTTACAGCCTCTAGAGCGCCCAAAACATCACAGATCCCCAGCGGTGTCACAGGAAGAGAGGATGCAGAAGTGTCCTTCACCCAAGGCTCACGGACGTGTAGCAGCTCTGGAAGCCGGTCGCCATTTTCACTCGTCGACCACAGACCACTCCGCCGATGATCCGCAAAGTACAGCTGGGCCAGAGACATGAGGGCAACTGATTGCAGTGCGGTACCAGCTGATACGATGTCAAAAAGCATCTGGACCCTCGATCGCGATCTAAGGACTCCACTTTCAAGCGCTGAATGCGCGATGCATAAAATGGCGTCCGTTACAGGGCAGGAGTAACAAAAAAAACTGTTCATGCCACTTCCAAGCCGGGTAACGATACAATGTATTTTCCGCAGGCACAATGTCTCCAGGCGTGCAAAATCGCTGGGCGGAATGAAGCGCTGTAGTGAGAAGCACAGCGCGACAGTCTCTCACCGGCCGATCGACTCCGCCTCCTCTGCGATGGCCGCTGTTGTTGTGGCCGTGTCCGGCCGTCCCCCACAGACAAAGACCCGGTCTCACTGCCGCGAAGGGCCGGGGGAGAAGCGAGGACGTTTCACCACCGATATCGCTTGGAATGAGCCGGGAAACACACCATTGTGTTCAGGAACGTTTCCCCATTCCACTCGCTGGGTGTAAATGCAGGATAAAGTGCAGGATGATGGAGGAAAGCGCGAAGGTCGGCGGAGCCGAGAGTCTAGGCGGCCATCGCGGCTGCAGGCTAGGCTCCTCCAGTTTGTATTTTTTGATGGTGCCTTTCGCTTATACTGAGGTTTTTTTGACGCCCAAGGCCTATTGACTTTATATGCCCCAGGCCGATTTATCTTTGGGGGTTTTTGAACCTCTTATTTTGGCCACTATAGGCCATCATGTATGCCTTTTCAGATTAGCTTAGCTCATTATTATTGAAATTTGCTTTCATGTTATGCCCCTGTTCTGGTTTTACCTTGCCTTCCTTTTGTCCGTGCTCGGATCATTGGGGGGGGGTGTCATATAGCTACTTCTTTTCTATATACTGTGTTAAGTTAGCATGAGCTTATTAAATGTTTAAACGCCATTTTACCTTTCTGCCTCATTTTGCACACAACACATAATTGTTGATTTAGCTTTCAACCCAGAAGAGCTTCGTGATTTACTTGAGAAATAATATGTTATTGCTCTGATATCAGTTTTGCTCGGTACACTGTCTGCACAGTGAGTGCTGAAGGCTGCAAGGATAACTAAACACGATGTTGTTGTGAGGTCTGATCTTCGCACGTCCATAGACATAACACACATGCTGCTGCCAAAATCTGGCTCTAGGCGGGTTTTATATTGTTGTGCTGTACACACACGACAGACACTTGATGGTGCTTCGCATGCAGAGAGCTGGTGGCAGATGATGCGATCCTCTGCCACTGAGATTTTAAGGTATGGGCCGCCCTGCTAAAACCCAAATGAGACCTTCATAGATATAAAATACTATGCTAAATAGGGAGGCTGTGTATTAGGTATTGTTAATTCCTATTCATTACAGCATCTTAGTATGCTGTCACCATTCGCCTTTTATGGACTAGTAACTATGTTGATAACTTTGTTGCTTATAATATGTTTGCTAGTATTGTACAAGATACTGCGTTTGAGAACCTTGCATTAGTAAATAAATATTTCAAACATGCACGTGTCCTCTTTTACTCCAAGTTCTGGTTTGTAATGATTATATAACGAAAGAGTGTTCATGTGTTTCACGATACCTGAGGTAATCTAAGTTCATGTTCTGGTCTGTCTAAGCATTGGGAGTTTGTTATGACCAATGAGACACTGTAGCTAGCTCGGTAAGGGGATTTTGGGTACTAAGGTGAGTTTTGGGCCATCCTAATTCACCGAGGTTCCAGGTCTCTATGCACAGTTCTGTAGGAGAACGGAATTCCTGCTACAGTGTTTTTTTCCCGATAGTGGAGATGATGGTATTAAGGGCGTTGCTGCAATAATACAAAACCAACATATACATATAACAACCACTATAGGAAGCATATAAAACAAGGCATCAACTGAGATGATAACGATACATGAACATACCCCTAACTCACTCCTTATACGCTTCACAGGGATTGAGTGTAGACCACTACCACTCGTGAAGAACCCCTGTTAATAGAGGGAGTCAGAGACAGCAATGGTTAATATACTGTACATCCTGAACACAATCTCCATCAAGAAACAATAAAAGAACGGTTTGTGAGAAGCCCTGTAGTTAAAGTACTCAAGGCAACGTATCAGAGGCTAGAAACCTCTAGTAGTCTGTAGTTAAGGAAGAGCTCCTTGCTCTAATTCCAGAGTAACACAAAGTTAAAGCATCCCAAAAGTACTGGAGATACTCATGGATTACCAATCATCCACTTCTCCGTCGGCCGACAATACCGACCTGGTCAAATCCTGTCTGGGAGAGTACTGACCCACAGTAGATCAAACAAGAACACGTGTAGGCATTCTTGCCAACACGACCTCAAAACCAAGAGAATACAAAAGCGGACGAATCCTGGTGCAAGCACCCTTGCCGCACCCACAGAAGATCAGCAACCGATACCAGAGCGCTGGACAGGAGGAATTCCCGACGCCGATCTCGGGAAAGGCTTTCCTCTTTATGCTTCCTGGTTTGTAGTCTCGCGATACTCGCGAAGGATCATGGGAGATGTAGTTCCGACTCGCGTCTTGCTGGGAATTGTAGTTCCGACCCCATGCGCGATCGTGACAAAAAAATCATCCCTTTCCTCCCACTTGATTCACGAAGGACGGTAGTCCATGCCCTAATTACGTCCCATTTGGACTACGCAAAAAAGTCTGTTTGTAGTAGCCCCGGGGTATCTCATTAACCGTCTTCAGACATTGCAGAATTAATGGCTAGGTTGATTTCTAATATTCCCTACCGCCACTCTATTGCTCCCTATTTGGCTAAACTGCACTGGCTACCAGTGAGGTACCGTATACAGTTCAAGGCCCTGGTCCTTGCCTTTAGAGCTCTTAATGGACGAGGCCCTGCATATCTGAGGCATAGACTTAAAATGACACAATCAACACGTGACCTCAGATCTAATCACCTCCGCCTAATGTATGCCCCACGGTTCCGTTTAGTACGCACTTGAGGCCGGGCCTTTGCTGTGGCCCCATCCAAACTTTGGAATCAACTACCTATGGAACTCGGATTTCTCACATCAGAGCCATTGTTTCGGAGGTAACTCAAGACCTGGCTCTTTTCTCTGATTTAGCCCTCACTAAACTTCTCTGGCTGCTGCACGTCTACAGCGCCGGGACACCCCCGTTGGGGGTAGCCGAGCGCTTTACAAGTTTCTAAAATAAATAATAAATAGGTGTACTGAAGAGCAAGGGTGTGTAGTCCTAAATCCACCTCATTCCTCTTTAATCCACAACGAGACACTTCCTGCTTTTTTCCCTCTCTTTCACAAGGCTCTGCTTCCTTCCCTTGTGACGTGTTTACATTCTTTTTCTTTCTCCATCTTTACCACTTTGTTTATTTTTCCCTTCTCTTGTTCTCATACAGAGAAATAAGTGCTGGTCCCCAGAAATGAGTGCCAGAGGCCTCCAGAGGCAACCACCGGCTCAAATTAAGCAGGGTCTTTGATCATGTACACCAGTTAGCTGCCTTTTGTAATCCAACCAAAGAAGAACAAGTTACCTACCTATTTTCACTGTCGCTGCAGAGACAAGTTCCTCATAATCTGCAAGGCTGGCATGCCTTTGGAACCCGTCGGGTGTTTTTAAAGAACTCTCACTCACCAACCCAGTTGGTGACATGCTTCATCACTGGGTTCCCACCCTGGTCACCAAATGCTTCCAGGGTGTGCTACGACACCTGATTACAGCGGAGCTGGTTTTTCTTGAGGATCTGTGGCTGTTCATGTGATGGTGGTAAGTGGTGTTTTAAAATTGGCTTGTGATCTCCTGAAAAGTTTTATGGAGGTCACAGTCAATGTTAAAAGTAGTGGGGAATATTAGTGGAATATAAATTGATCCCACTTATTCTGGTGGTCAACATGTTTCAGCCACCTGATATAATGTCTCTCAGGACCAACATGGCTGTCATCAGGACCATGAATAAAAAAGTGTGCATGCTATGTCATGCAAATTTTCGTTTGTACTTACAAACCAGATCATCATTTGAGAGCATCACCTTTTGCGATTCGTCCTATAAATAAAGAATATGAAAAACAGCATCCATTGTCAGGTACGTAGTTTTTTTGATGGAGCCAGGATATACTGTGATTTCTTCCTTGTAATCATGAATGGTAACTCCCATTGTTATACTGCCTTACTGAGGTACTTTGTTCATATATTCAAACTCCTGCATTCTTCTGAGTAGAACTTGTTTCTCAAGGACAAAAAGCTCATGCCAATACAGATATCTTAACATAGTAGGACAGTACTTATAGTTACATTTTCTTGCTCATCTAGGTACCATGCGAAAAATATTACAGCCGACTGCGCTGCGCATCTTTTTTCTGATAGCCGAAGAGATTATTTTCATGTTGTGTTGTAAATGAATATTTGTGCCTTCTAGTACCGCATTGATTGTTATTCAGGTGATTTTATTCAAAGGATTAGCAAGAGACATACTGTAGCCGACTGTGTGCCTGGTTGTAAGTTTTAAATTTGTATGCAATATTTTTTAAGTCAATTAACAATGCCATGTTTTTATCTTATTCAATAATTGATGATAAGGAAATGGTACTGTGAAAATTAGCCAACATTGCTTATCACGAGGCATGCAGGTGAATTACCATGCAGTGAAAAACGGATTATGATTAACGAAAATAGAGACTGACTCTTGGTTTTTGTAGCTGTTAGCTGCATGGAATGCTCCGAGGAGGTAGACCCTGTCGTCACATTCTGTTTTTGTTGTTGTTTTATTGTGATGGTGGTGATGCAAGATATACTATGCAATCAGGCACACTTAGGGCTCACAGATTCGGCGTATCGGAATTTGTCACACACATTCGAGATAAGTGGGATGGATCCCCATTTATTCCTGTGTACCAAGTCAGACCATAGCGTAAAAAGAACGCTCCCCATCATTACTTGGAACGTTAATAGATTGGGGAACAGACTCAAGCGTGGGGTGGTACTCCAATACCTCAAGAGGCAGGCCCCGGATATCACCCTCCTCCAAGAGACACACCTCATTGGTAACACCTGCAAAGCACTGGACCACTGGGGCTATAGGTCAGTGGCACACACTGGATTTACGACCTGCTCTAGAGGGACCAGTATTCTTATTCGTAAACAATGCCCATTTATAATACAGAACACTTGGATTGATGGCCAGGGCAGGTATATGGCAATAGCGGGGTCTTGGGAGGGGAAACCCCTTAACGTACTCTCTATCTATATTCCTCCAGAGCTGAAGGCAAACACATTCTTCACGACCCACACAACACCTCCCCCTACTGGAATTCCTCCTGCCGTTTGGCCTAGAGGACTTCTTGCGCCATTTTAATCCTCTGAAGCCGGGTTTCACTTTTCACCTCGGGCCCATGGTAGTCAGTCCAGATTCAACCAAATGTTCACACATACCGATGATCTTTCCTACTTTACTGACGCTAGGTCCCTGGCACGTGGTATTTCAGATCTCTCCCCTGTTCTTATTCAACGGACTCTGCCTCAGCGCCACCGTCGCCTCACCCTCTCCATAAACCCCTGGAGCCTGAAGATCCCACAGGTCAGAAGTGACCTGCTCAAAGGAGTAACTCAATGCTTTACTGAGAACACACATTCAGTTCAATCTCACTGCATGCTATGGGGGGCATTCGGGTTGGTAAACAAGGGTCAGGCTCTTTCACTGATGGTGGGACACAAGAAGGAATGATTGGCTTGATTAGACACCTTGGAGCAGGAGATTAAAAACGTAGACGATGAAGTGGCAACCAGTGATGACGAACTGCACGCTCACAATTTAATTTAAGTGCCAAACACCTAGACTAACGGCAATTAGTGATGGAGACTGCCAAGGCGAAGCGCAGAGCGACTCTTCATAGGATATATGAGCTGGGTGATGCCACGGGTAAAATGCTTGCCTGGTTAGAGAGGCGGGAGACCGCTCAGAGATGGGTGCCCCTTATCGAGATAGACACGGGTGAACAGGTTATGGATGCACAACACATTGCTGAGGTCTTTTGCCTCCCACCTTTCCTCCATATATTCCTCCGCCACTCATACCACTCTCCAAGACTCCAGAGATCTCCTGTTCACTATCCCGGTGGCTGTACTTACCCCAGAGGACAGTGCCTCTTTGGAGGGTGACCTTTCAGAAGAGGAACTCGTGACTGCCATTAGAGGCATTAATTTGGGCATGGTCATGGGCAGAATTATTGAAGCTTGTGGCCTCCAAGATAACGCCTGTTCTCGGGGCTATGTACTTGGAGTGTTACCAGACAGGGTCGCTGCCCCCAGATTTGATGCTGGCTTCAATTGCCGTTATACATAAGCCGGGAAAACCAGTGACGAGATGTGAATCTTATTGCCCCATCTCGTTGCTGACCGTTTAAGTTAAAATCTTGGGAAATCTTGGCCAAGGTATTGGCTAATCGTCTAATCCCAGTTATATGCAAGCTTGTGCACGCCGATCAGTCGGGCGTTATGCCCGGCCGCAACACGGCCCTTAACCTCTGAAGACTCCACAGGGTAATGGGGGGACCCCACACCATTCTAGATGATGCTGCATTGCTGACACTGGACATTAAAATGGCGTTTGACACCATTGAGTGGCCTTATCTATTTGCGCTCCTCGAGCGCCTGGGGTTTGGCCCTCACTTTATACAATGGGTTAAATTATTATACATGGGTCCCACAGCCCAGGTGGTAGTTAATCAGCACACTTCCCGATGCTTCCAACTGGAGAGGGGGACTAAGCAGGGCTGCCCCCTGTCACCCCTCATATTTCCTCTACTGCTGGAGCCACTGGCGACCTGGGTTAGGGGTGACCCCATGATCAGGGGACTGAATTGGACTGACCAGCATGAGGACAGAATCTCCCTATATGCTGATGATGTCCTGCTATACGTACTTCAACAAAAAAAGAGAGGTCTGGTCAGTCATAGGACTGCCACAAAATTGGAGCAAATTATGGAAGAGTAACACACTCACTCAATTTGAGTAGGAAGGCCCTCACACACCGACCTAGTCAGTGTCATGCTTCATCATCGGGCCCCACCAAAGAGGCCGAGTGCCTCTTTGGTGTGCTGCGACGCCAGAAAGACTGCGGAGCTGGTTGTGTGAGGAGGTCGTGATGTGAGTGAAATATAATTAAAAGTGCCTAAGAGGGTATCAAAAAAAGTTTTTTAATGAGTGATCCCTAAGACACAGGTAAGTGGTATATATGTGTCTGAATTTACGTGCCAAGGTTGTTAAGGTTTGGTTAAATTCAGCTAAATACCACAAAATTAATTAGTCAGTCAACATGTTTCTGCCATACTAGTGGTATAAATTTACCAAGGCATTCTTCAGGACTATACCCCGGCGGTATGGACACTCTAATAGTCCACCCTAACCTGGGGGCGTGAAAGTGAAAAAAGAAAAGGTGAAAAAAGTGCTTAAAATTAGAAGAGCTGGAAGCTCATTCTAAAGAAAAAAGACCCCAAAGTCAGGGGTATCTTAGCACTTTAAAACAGGGTGCTACTTGCACCATGGGTCTCGGGAGGAGGGTTGGAGCGCACCTGGCACATCGCCCTCAGCGCTCACAGCCCGCTTTGAACCTTCAAAGTTCCTCGGAACCGGACCCCTGACTAGGTCGGTGTGTGAGGGCCTTCCTACTCAAATTGAGTGAGTGTGTTGCTCTTCCATAATTTGCTCCAATTTTGTGGCAGTCCTATGACTGACCAGACCTCTCTTTTTTTGTTGAAGTACATTTAACCGGGGACTGAGAGAGTGTCCTTGATTCTCCCTACCTCTCCCTTTGTTGGAATATGTCCTGCTATACGTAGCAGCTCCTTCGTCCTCGATCCACAGTATTCTGCACATCTTTGCAATCTTTAATGCCTATTCGGGATATACTGTTAATTAGACAAAGCCTGTTTTATTTATGCTGCAGGGCCCTGTACCACAGATGCCCAAAGACACCACTATAACAGTCGCTACTGAGGGCTTCCGGTATCTCGGAATTTACATTACGCCACACCTGGCACACTTCTATGATGTTAATCTTAAAGCCCCATTGACCAGGCTTCGGAAAGACTTACTTCACTGGGGGACGCTGCCCCTCACTTTGCTTGGAAGAGCGGCATTGTTCAAAATGCTCGCACTTCCTCTGTTTCTATATGTATTACAGAACACCCCGCATAATGTCCCAGATGCTTATTTTACCAGTGTGTAGAGCGAGTTTCGAACTCTCCTACGGGACGGGAAAAGCCAGTGCATTGCGACGCATGAACTGACCAGGGGGTGGTACGACGGAGGGATTGCATTGCCTGACCTGAAACAGTGCTACTGATCTTCTCAGCTTGCAGTGGTTAATCAATGGGACTTTGCTCCGCCATTCGAGCCGGCGTATCACACCGATCAATTGGTAATGGCCAGGGAAGGGTACCAGCATACACTCTATTCCAGTCCTAAACAACAGCATCTCAGCGGCCCCACGGCTCACACAGTGGTACTTTGGCACTCTGCAACTAAGAAACTAGGGTGGCATAAGAAATTAGCATTGCTCACTCCCGTATGGAAATCCGAGCAACTCAGCATGCTGAGTCGGTGTCCGGGCTTTGACAAATGGAACTTAAATGGGATTTCCTCAGTGGGGGACCTTTGGAAACAAAATGCTATGGTCTCATTCACAGTTCTCCAGTTAGCGGAGTCTGAGGCATCCTGTTACCTCCAAATCCGACATGCACTCACCACTTTTGTTGCCGGCGATGGGGCTTTATCCGAGGCCTTCCCGCTGGAAGATCGGCTCCTGACAGACCCCCTAACATGTAAAGCGATCTCGCTTACCTATCGTAAATTAATAAACAATAAACCTGACCAATTGATACTTCTCAGACAACTGTGGGAAACAGACCTATGATATCTAGAGGACGACAAGTGGCAGTTAGCCCTCTCCTCCCCCAGGGAAGTTGCCATCCCAATGCGACTACGTCTCATTCAACTTAAAATATTGCACAGAACGTATCTATTGGCACATGTACTGTTTAAGATGGGTTGTCGGACGGATCCTGGGTGCCTTAGAAGGTGTGCAGCTGAGGGTATCTTCTTCCACACGATATAGGAGTGTCCACTACTCCAGGCTTACTGGGTGAAAATTGTCTCTACACTGGCGAGGATCAGTGGGAAGGCCATCGACCACTTCCCACGACACTGCTTACTGAATGTGTGGGAAGCCACAGACTTGACTCAAACAGAAGGCACATGAGCGTCCTTAGGGTTTGTCCTTGCTAAGGCGAATATAGCTCAGGGGTGGGGCATCGGAGACTTGCCTAAGTTTTCAAAATGGGTCAACGATATGGATAATGCTATGAATGCAGAAAAAGATGTATTCAAGCATAGAGGTTGTTCTGCGAAGTTGGACCACAAGTGGGTGAAATGAAATACATCACAAGGTGAACTACGTATATCTCCCTCTGCTGAACTGCTGACACGTGACATGGACATTGATCTTCTTACTATTTAATGTTGTCTTGAATCAAGATTTAAGATGTGTGTCTGCTTATTTGCCTTTGTCATTGTATGATACTATTATGTGGCTGTATGGCCCGCCACTGTACCATCATGTGGCGGGGTACCAGGAAGGGACGGAGACTTGATTGGGGTAAATAAGGCTTTGTTTTAGTGAGAGTCTTTTTATATCTGGTTGTGAGTCTTTCCTGGTGAAACCTGGCTGGGTCTGTGGTGGCGCTGTCCCTCGGAAAGATTGGAGCCGCTCTTAGTAGTGTTACTCTTCTCCCTCGGGTTTTGGTGCTGGGCTGGGATTTCACTCATCGAGGTCAGGGCGGGAAGAAAGAGACAAAAGAGGCAGTCAGGACACCAGTGCGCTATTGTTTGCCCGTGGGGAACCGGGGTAGTGAGGGGTCACCGCTGCTCATGTGCTGTACAGACTAAATAACGACGGTGCCGGGGTTGTGAGGAAGAACGATGTGAGGTAGGGTACGTTTAGGAACTGGGGAAGGGGAAAGGAAGGTACGGGGGTAAGATATAACAGACTGTACACAGGCAGGATGCGCACGTGACTATGGAGGCAAGTCTCCCCGTCTCCCGACCCACCCTGCAAGCCGCTGCCGTACCTGCTGAAGCCACACTCCTCCCTCAGGAGTGTTTGGCAGCGCTTCGCGGGAACGTTGGCCTCCTGGCTCTGGTTCTCCCTCCTCTAGGATACTTCTCCTCACTCCTCTCCGCAATCCGTCTTCTTTCTCCTCGGTCCACACACCACCTCCAAACGCCTCCGGGGTGTCGTCACACGCCGAGCTGTGGGCTTCCTGGCTTTTACCCAATCCCATGCTCCTGGCATCAACAGGGGTCGTGGCTTTGTCGTCGATGTAATTCCAATTAAAGGAACCGTCATCCAATTCGTCCTCTTGCTCGGCACACAGAGGATGCCGGTTGGTGCTCCACTGGTTCTGAGATAAGTGGAAAGACAGAGGGGATGTAGAGTCAACATTCCACCAATCGCTTGAGGGGGACCACTCTTCCACCCGCCTAGTCACCCCTTTAAACATCACTATTGTTTAATAAAAAGAGAATAAAAAAATAAAAATAAAAGAATTGCATTTAAGAGGATTGTTCCGCAAATCCAGCACCAAGATCTGTGACGGGATAATGCTGCTGGAAGAAGGGTGTGTTTTGGGGGCCCTGTGACCCTTGACCCACAAGCCAATACCCCAACTCACCTGAAGCCCAGAAGAGGTCTGGAGTCTGCTTACCTGCACAGATGCCTGTGTCTTCCTCTGCTGCCTACTTGAGACCAGCATATTCACAGCCAGTGTGTCCCCTCCTAGAACAGGAATGGTGAGATGTGAGAAAGTACCTTCTTTCTTGCATTGGTATGCCCCCACTGTTTGCTGAACTGCTGATGTGCTTTGACTGAGTGTGCCCTGAGCTCCTGCCAACCAGGTGCCCAGGGCCTGTGTTCCTTCCCTAAAGCTGTGTTGAAACAAAACCCAATTGGCATCTCTGGCCACCTATCAGCCCCAAGTAAATGGTACCCTCGGTACCCAGGGCATGGTGACCAGAGAAGACCCCTAAGGGCTGCAGCACTTACTGTGCCACCCTTAGGGGCCCTGTACCCTGACACCCATACACTGCCTTTGCAGGCTGAGTGTCTAAGTACAGAACTAAACAGAGAGTCGACATGGCACACATTCCTGTGTTTTTTTGTTTTTTTTAAAGGTGATGAGATGCACACCATATTAAACCATTTTCTTCAACAGTTTAAACCAGGTTAATCATTCAAACAATTCTGGCGTGCAATACTTTCTATGTGCTTCGTCCCGTTGCGCTGCAACAATACCTCCACCACAAAGGAAACCCAAATTGGCTCCACAAAGCTGCACAGCCCTTTAGTAGCTTGAATCCAATGAATCAATTTCATGTACTATTTTATCCTTTTCACAATTTTATCAGTTCATTTTTTTCTCTCTTTTGTAATCAATTCATTTTTTTCAATCCATTTTGCCATCCATTTTCCCAAAAAACTTGAGAGCATAGGGTGAATTTTCATGCTATGATTTATTTTCAAATGGCCCAATGCATTTCGGGAGTACCACTCCTTTCGTCTGGGGCATCTAAAAATACAAACAAACATTTCATTTAATTCCAATATACCCACACAATATATCGTAATCAGTTGCCCAAGCGCATATGTAAAAACGAGACCCAGAACATGATCAGTCTTTATGTAAATCACTAAAAACTAATGACTGTTGCATTCCTGAGTATTACCGTCATTAAAATTCTGGAGATATCCATTTGTACTCAATAGCTTCATGTTACTAGAACTTGGTGCAGCCCTTCCCTGTAAAACAAATGATGCTAGTCATTGATAGCAATAAACCACCATTTATAAAATTAATTTGCTTACCATGACATACTAGCAGAACTTAAAACATCAGGTGAACACTTCTCGTTCGACCCGACCATCTAAAAGCAGTGACTCCATATTTCCTTTTCAAAGAGTGCCATTGCACACCTCTTCCATTTCATCCCTGTGTGCCATGCCCACAACCCCACTGCCCTGGCATACATCAGTCACCCCTCTAGCTGGGTGCCTGTACCGACCAGATTTTCGGACCAGATGGGATCAGCTCCTAGGAGCCCCTCTAACCCAGCCGGAACGTAACCACCTCCCTCCTTCGAACGTATTTACATTGGGTATAGATATATATATATATATATGTACATCTTGTACCTAAGGATGGGGAAAATAGCAATAAACATGCATAGGCTTTCTACAATATCCTATTCACACCAACTAGTCTCGCGGCCACTTAGGCCCAGACTAATCTACCCTGGGGCAGGTCTGATGATATACTCTTACACACTGATCTCCCTCAGTGCTCACTCGACACGCAATCCGGCGTGTCTACACACATGGGTCTGCAGTCCCAGTGCTCTCATTTACACCCGGTCCGCAATCTGGCAGACCTACACACCGTATCCTTCCGGTGCTCTCATTTACACACGGTCCGCAATCCGGCAGACCTCCACACCGTATCCTTCCGGTGTTCTCATTCACACACGGTCCGCAATCCGGCAGACCTACACACCATCTATCTTAGGTGCTCTCATTAACGCCGTGTACCAACGACGATCACTTTCCTATGAACACTTAGGGATGAAGTCTTTTATTATCTACTCGGGATAAAACTACGATAATAGAAATTAGTATGGCTTTCCAAATTGCAATATGTACCTTCTGCTCCTGACATCAAATGTCCCCTTTCTCCCTCATTTCTCAATCATCTCTTACCTCATGGGTACTCACAAACTTTCTCTCGGGGGCCAAATTTACAGTTTGGTTTGTGTCCGAGGGCCGCATCGGTGGGGGGGCAGGGTCAGTGGGGGAGGGGGAGGGGGAGGCGCTAGAGCAACAACATAAAACTGACCATGAGGTTGCTCATAGGTCCCTGCAGCGGACGCCTTTGTCCACTGAGCCGTCCCGGCATACACACATCTCTCTCGGTCTCCCTCCCTCTCTCTCCCTCTCACCCTCCCTCTCTACTGTCTTCCTCTGTCTCACTCCGACTGTCTCACTCCCTCTCTCTCACTCCCTCTCTCTCACTCCCTCTCTCTCACTCCCTCCCTCTCCGTCCCCCTCCATTTCTCTCCCTCTCACTCACTCTCTGTCTCACCCCCTTTCCCTCCCTTTCCCTCCCTCTCCGTCTCCTTCCCTTTCCCTCCCTCTCACTCCCTCCCTCTCTGTCTCCATCTCACTCCCTCTCCCTCCCTGTCCGTCTCACTGCCTCTCCGTCTCACTCACTTCCTCTCCCTCCCTCTCCCACTCATTCACTCTCACTCTCTCCGTCTCTCTCACTCGCTCACTCCCTCCCTCTCACTCCCTCTCCGTCCCCCTCCCTTTCCCTCCCTCTCACTCACTCTCTGTCTCACCCCCTTTCCCTCCCTCTCCATCTCCTTCCCTTTCCCTCCCTCTCACTCCCTCCCTCTCACTCCCTCTCACTCACACACTCCCTCTCATTCACTCACTCCCTCTCATTCACTCTCTCCCTCTCACTCACTCCCTCTCTCTCTCTCTCCCTCCCTCCCTCTCCCTCCCTCCCTCTCACTCGCTCACTCACTCACTCACTCCCTCCCTCTCCCTCCCTCCCTCCCTCTCACTCACTCACTCACTCCCTCTCACTCCCCCTCCCTCTCACTCCCTCTCACTCACTCACTCCCTCTCATTCACTCCCTCTCCGTCTCACTCACTCCCTCCCTCCCTCTCCCACTCATTCACTCTCACTCTCTCCCTCCCTCTCACTCCCTCCCATTCACTCCCTCACTCTCACTCACTCCCTCACTCTCACTCACTCACTCCCTCCCACTCACTCACTCCCTCCCACTCACTCACTCCCTCCCACTCACTCACTCACTCCCACTCACTCACTCCATCCCTCCCACTCACTCCATCCCTCTCACTCACTCCATCCCTCTCACTCACTCCATCCCTCTCACTCACTCCATCCCTCTCACTCACTCCATCCCTCTCACTCACTCCATCCCTCTCTCTCACACTCCCTCTCACACTCTCCCTCTCACACTCTCCCTCTCACACTCTCCCTCTCACATTCTCCCTCTCACATTCTCCCTCTCACACTCTCCCTCTCACTCCCACTCACTCACTCCCACTCACTCACTCCCACTCACTCACTCCCACTCACTCACTCCCACTCATTTACTCATTCTTTCTCACTCCCTCTCAGTCACTCACTCCCTCTCAGTCACTCACTCCCTCTCAGTCACTCACTCCCTCCCTCTCACTCCCCCTCCCTCTCACTCCCTCTCACTCACTCACTCCCTCTCATTCACTCCCTCTCCGTCTCACTCACTCCCTCTCCCTCCCTCCCTCTCCCACTCATTCACTCTCACTCTCTCCCTCCCTCTCACTCCCTCCCTCCCTCTCCCACTCATTCACTCTCACTCTCTCCCTCCCTCTCACTCCCTCCCATTCACTCCCTCCCTCTCACTCTCACTCACTCCCTCCCACTCACTCACTCACTCCCTCCCACTCACTCACTCACTCCCTCCCACTCACTCACTCACTCCCTCCCACTCACTCACTCACTCACTCCCTCCCACTCACTCACTCACTCACTCCCTCCCACTCACTCACTCACTCCCTCCCACTCACTCCCTCCCACTCACTCACTCACTCCCACTCACTCACTCCCACTCACTCCCTCCCTTTCCCTCCCTCTCACTCACTCTCTGTCTCACCCCCTTTCCCTCCCTCTCCGTCTCCTTCCCTTTCCCTCCCTCTCACTCCCTCCCTCTCACTCCCTCTCACTCACACACTCCCTCTCATTCACTCACTCCCTCTCATTCACTCTCTCCCTCTCACTCACTCCCTCTCTCTCTCTCCCTCCCTCTCCCTCCCTCCCTCTCACTCACTCACTCACTCCCTCCCTCTCCCTCCCTCCCTCTCACTCACTCACTCACTCACTCCCTCTCACTCCCCCTCCCTCTCACTCCCTCTCACTCACTCACTCCCTCTCATTCACTCCCTCTCCGTCTCACTCACTCCCTCCCTCCCTCTCCCACTCATTCACTCTCACTCTCTCCCTCCCTCTCACTCCCTCCCATTCACTCCCTCACTCTCACTCACTCCCTCACTCTCACTCACTCACTCCCTCCCACTCACTCACTCCCTCCCACTCACTCACTCCCTCCCACTCACTCACTCACTCCCACTCACTCACTCCATCCCTCCCACTCACTCCATCCCTCTCACTCACTCCATCCCTCTCACTCACTCCATCCCTCTCACTCACTCCATCCCTCTCACTCACTCCATCCCTCTCACTCACTCCATCCCTCTCACTCACTCCATCCCTCTCTCTCACACTCTCCCTCTCACACTCTCCCTCTCACACTCTCCCTCTCACACTCTCCCTCTCACATTCTCCCTCTCACACTCTCCCTCTCACTCCCACTCACTCACTCCCACTCACTCACTCCCACTCACTCACTCCCACTCATTTACTCATTCTTTCTCACTCCCTCTCAGTCACTCACTCCCTCTCAGTCACTCACTCCCTCTCAGTCACTCACTCCCTCCCTCTCACTCCCCCTCCCTCTCACTCCCTCTCACTCACTCACTCCCTCTCATTCACTCCCTCTCCGTCTCACTCACTCCCTCTCCCTCCCTCCCTCTCCCACTCATTCACTCTCACTCTCTCCCTCCCTCTCACTCCCTCCCTCCCTCTCCCACTCATTCACTCTCACTCTCTCCCTCCCTCTCACTCCCTCCCATTCACTCCCTCCCTCTCACTCTCACTCACTCCCTCCCACTCACTCACTCCCTCCCACTCACTCACTCACTCCCTCCCACTCACTCACTCACTCCCTCCCACTCACTCACTCACTCCCTCCCACTCACTCACTCACTCACTCCCTCCCACTCACTCACTCACTCCCTCCCACTCACTCCCTCACTCACTCCCACTCACTCCCTCCCACTCACTCACTCACTCCCACTCACTCCCTCCCACTCACTCACTCACTCTCACTCACTCTCACTCCCTCTCACTCATTCTCACTCACTCTCTCACTCATTCTCACTCACTCTCTCACTCATTCTCACTCACTCTCTCACTCATTCTCAGTCACTCCCTCCCCCTCCCTCCCTCCCACTCACTCACTCACTCCCTCTCACTCACTCAACTCATTTACTCACTCACTCCCACTCACTCCCTCTCCCTCACTCACTCCCTCTCCCTCACTCACTCCCTCTCCCTCTCACACTCTCCCTCTCACACTCTCCCTCTCACACTCTCCCTCTCACACTCTCCCTCTCACACTCTCCCTCACTCACTCTCCCTCACTCACTCCCACTCACTCACTCCCCCTCACTCACTCCCACTCACTCACTCCCACTCACTCACTCCCACTCACTCACTCCCACTCATTTACTCATTCTTCCTCACTCCCTCTCAGTCACTCACTCCCTCTCAGTCACTCACTCCCTCTCAGTCACTCACTCCCTCTCCCTCACTCCCTCTCCCTCACTCGCTCTCCCTCACTCCCTCTCACTCACTCCCTCCCTCTCACTCCCTCCCTCTCACTCCCTCCCTCCTTCCCTCTCACTCACTCACTCCCTCTCACTCTCTCTCTCCCTCTCCATCCCCCTCCCCCTCCCTTTCCCTCCCACTCCCTCTGTCTCCTCACCCTGCCTGTGCGCCAGCCGGGGCACACACACACAGCCGCACCCGAGCACTTCACAGGTCATTAAAAGACCATTTGCATGTTAATGATGCCTTTGTATTTCACCTCTCCTTAGGCCCCTGCAGCTTTACTCTGGCCATTCCTAGGATCGCCCGGCCGGCAGCCCCCACAAAGCACCAAGAGTCTCTCTCGCTGCTGCAGACACTTTAAAAAAAAAACTCAGGAAACACAGTTATGATGTCTCGGGGGTCCGCGGGCCGCCAGGGAAGGCTTGCCGGGCCGCCACTGGCCCGCGGGCCGTACTATGAGTACCCCTGTCTTACCTGATCGGGATTCGCATCCGTTCATGCAAATAATGTTTGTCTAGAAGACAAGGTTACCCCGATTGAACAAGAATACAAGGCACATGTCGGTTCACTAAGAACTGGGGTGTTTTATTACAATAAAAATAAACACAATACTACACAATGTATATTCTGCAAAGAAAAGTAAAGGTTAGAACGCGCGCTTAACAAGGAAAGGGCAGAGATCACCTGGTTAATATGAAGTCGGGGTTCGGCAGTCATCTAGGTTCCCTTCTCGTCTCTGTGTCTTGGCTCGTCTCGGAATCACACCTCAGCAGTCACGGGTACACGTCTTCACCGCTATGCTCGATCTCCTCTGCTTCCCTCCAAGTCACTGGAACCTTGCTCGCTATTAGCTACCGTCTCTCACTCTCTCTCTGTCTCTGTGCTCTCAGCGCTACTTCTCCTTCAGTCTTTCTCAGAGAGTCTCGGTTTCAAAATCTTTCTCGGACTTCAAAATGGCGATTGTCTGCCTTGAAAATAATTAATGGCATAGATGCTAACGGCTAGCTGCCGCCTACAGACTGACTGACTCATTGCCTAACACTTTCGCTAATATCAAAACCTGTCCCTTCATGGAAAGTTACGGGCAGTAACCTGCCGCCCACCAAATTCTTGTACCTCCCCGTACCAAGGACACGTTCCCAGCCGGCCGGCCTGGAGTTGTGTCTTCGGAGTGGAGAAAAATACAGTCTTTCGATAAGGGCCAGCCTGAACCGGTTCTCTCCAAGCGAACAACACCTCAAAACTAAAATATTACACTTGACCTAGAAAGCCTCTCAAGCTACCAGGCAAAGGGCAAGATGGAGTCTGTCGCGTTTAAGGCCTACAAGGCCCAAAATATGCATAACTCTATGGAAGATATACTAACACTCTTGCAAAAGGATGGATCATCACTAATACTTATATATCTATCCCCTAGCTTAAGTTTATAAGCCCTGATCTAAAGAAAAGGGTACGAAAATGCACTACTGTGCCTCATGGATAGATCCTACTTATAGTCCTAATCCCTATACTACAAGGGTAATAGGCTGGAGTCATCTTCCATCATCCTCCTTCTAAAAAGGGTCGGAAAAGTCGGCCATAACACTTCACCCTTGACTCCAGTCTATTAGCCATGTTCTATATAGAACTAACATCAGTGGAAGAATAATAAGAAACAAAATTAACTGATCTACTCTTCTTACCAAATCTACAAAATTGGAATAGAGAGGGAATGCACTGAAGAAAGCAGCAAATGGCCACTAAAATACAAATAGAAACAATAACACCCCCTAGAATCTGTCGTAAAGAATGTAAGTCAGGCAACCAATTAAAGAGCCAGTCGAACCAGCCCTGATCGATATGTTTTCTAACTTCTGCAGTCAAGTCGTGAAGTTTGTCAATATGGGCCTGAATCGATTTAGAATGGTCGGAGAGGTTAAAACAACAAAGACCTTCAAAGTCAGAACAGTCATGTCCATGTTTTAACAAGAGATAGTCAATCGCTGCACGATTTTGCAAAATTGCCCTGCGTTCACCCTGGGCATCTAATAACAGGTCAGATAATACGGTAGAAGTCTGATTAATGGATTTAACCATCCAGCAGGCCATCTTGCCAATTGTTTTAGCATTGTAAACGGCTAACGCCGGGACACCAATGATAGAAACAGCTAAACTGATATATTCAGATTTAGAATAAAGATGAATAGAAGAATCACAGTCTTCATGTAATGTCATAGAGTTGCGTATTACACGGGAATGGGAACCAGGGTGCGAGGAAAACATTAACAAGCTTAATCTAGTGATAGCGCATGGACCTCCAGAAATATTTGCGGGAATATAGGGCCAGGAGGAATTCCCACAGGAGAACAGCCATCCAGATGGCAGCAACATTGCACGGTAATAACTAGGAGCAACCAATATACGTTTACATGTCATATTGTTCTTAACGGAAATACATGAACTTGGAAGTCTTTGTAAACACAACAATCGTTGATGAGCTGAAAAAGAAGTGGCAGCCTGCAACTTCAATTTAATACATTCTGAAATGGCTTTGGGATCACATGTCAAAATGAAGCATAAATCACCCTGCGTGATATTGTAAGTAGTAATTTGGGAATGAATCGGGGGAATGGAGTCAGAAAGGATAGTACACAAAGGGCAAAATTCATGGGCCGCAAAATCGCCCAGAATAATATTGGGTCGGGCACTCGAAATATTGAAAATGTGTCGCAACGTTTCAGTGGAGGCAGGGACAGCAACCAAGCAGGTCGCTAAGATATCAGTCACAGACCTCATGGGAGTGAGGCAGAAATGCGGAGAGTTAGTAACCCGTTTAGCAAGGGTGATCCAAAAGTTCGATGAGGAATCCCACGCAGCGAAGGAACGCGGAACTCGGGTTCTCCAATCAACCGAAGTCGGCGGGTTCTCTCCTCTCCCGGCGTAGCAGACCAAAAGGAGTCCAATGCCGGCACATCCTGCAGCAGCAGTCCAGAGAATGATCTGAAAGAATACAAACACAGGCCTTAATCATTCTCGTAAGTAACATTTGTCAGCCGGGACAGCTTCCCAGCTATCTTTCCCTGGTCTCATTACCAAAATGGTGTTGTCATGACCGGTCGCAATAACTTCAGCCTGTTCAGGGGGATGTTTAGGCGATTGCACCCATATTTTCGCACCAGGGTTGTCGGTGGATCCGAAGCCTTTTTGGCCTCGTATTGTTAGCAAAGTCGGGGCAGTGCCTTTCTTAATCTCACCACTGAAAACAGGCATAATCAGCAACTGAGCAACACGGTCAGATTTTTTAATTGATAAATCAATCTCACTGCTATTGAGCAGGAGAACCTTAATCTCTCCCTGATAATCGCTGTCAATCACCCCTCCGAGAGCTTGAATACCTTTTAAGGCAAGGCCCGATCTAGGGGCAATCAGTCCAAAGCTACCGGCTGGTATACAGACACCAACGCCAGTTTCAACAATGATTCGATCTCTACCGTTCAGAATTTCGTCATTCATAGCATGCAGGTCCAAGCCTGCGGAACCTGGGGTTGCTCTGCATGGAGCCAAAGCTCCGGGGGTAATTTCCCAGTACATAACAGTATTGGACATGGAGTTGGGCTTTGCACAGTTGGAGGAAACAAACGCATTAAAGGAGATTCAGCATGCAACAAGGGGAGATTATTCAATATTAATAATGCCTGGAGCAAAAAATCTCTCCAGTTTTTGTAATGTTCATCAGTCAATTTACGTAATTGTTCTTTTAGCAAACCATTCATCCTCTCAATGAGGCCCGAGGCCTGCGGATAATATGGAATGTGAAACACCCATTCAATGTTATTTTCCACACAGAATTCCTGCACCAATCTTCCACGAAAATGGGATGCATTATCAGATTGAATTTGGAATGGAACACCATAATACAAAGTAAGCAATTCCAGAGTCTTAATGGTATTTACTTGGGTAGCTTGTTTGCAAGGGAAAGCGACCAATAGGCCACTATAGGTATCAACAGCTGTGCAATCATACTGGCAATTTTTGCTCATAGGGAGCGGGCCAATATAATCAATCTGCCAAATTTGGGCTGGCATTTTTCCTCGATGTAAATGGCCTTTAACAATATGAGGCACTGTTCTCTTTCTAGCATGCTGACAGATAGGACAATGCAGAATGACATCTTTAAACAAATTCAAAGGAATATGGATTCCTCGATCGGAAGCCCACCTGCTAGTGGCTCTTTCTCCAAAATGTCCCGCTTTTTGGTGGGCCCATTTCGCCAATCCCGCCAAATCAGAATCCTGCAAGTCCACCACTGCCTCAGAAATTTTAGACTTTTCATCTGCAATGTTATGAAAGAATTTGTCAAGGGAGTCAATCGGGGTATGAGCATCCACATGAAAGATTGTAACAGTACTCTGTGGGAGTAATTCCCAGATTTCTTGCCATAATTCCTTTCCCCACAGTTCTTTTGAATGCAATTCCCAATTATGAGAATGCCAAGTTGGTAACCATACCGCCAGTCCATTAGCAGTGGACCAGGAATCAGTGAAAATATGACATGTGCCAGGTAATTCCTGTTTCAAAACTTGGTAAACTGCATATAATTCAGCATATTGACTACTTTTTCCATCACCAGTTGTACTCAATAATTTTTGTGTGATTGGGTTATAGGACACTGCTTTCCAATGCCGTTTCTCACCAATGAATTTCGATGAACCATCGGTAAACCACACATGTTTTCTGTCCTCCGCGGACAAATCATCAAATGGCTTACCCCACCTAACAGGAGATTCCTGGACTACAGGCACAGAACAATCATTCCCAGTCTCATTCGATGGCGCCTGCGCCACTCGTTCATGCAACACAGCCACACCTTTCGGACCCACACGCGCTCTGTCCTGAATGTACCATTTCCATTTAATCACACTCGCCTCTTGAGCATGTCCAATTCGATGGGATTTCGGCGAACTCAAAACCCACTGCATAATAGGAATTTCAGGTCTCAAAATCACAGTATGACCCAACGTCAATTGCTCGGTATCCACCAGAGCCCAATAACATGCAAGTAGTTGTTTTTCAAAAGGTGTAAAACGCTCACCAGCCTCAGGTAACTTTTTGGTCCAAAAACCTAATGGCACTTTTTGTCTGCTTTGCTTTTGCCACAGACTCCAATTGGCATACAGACCATCCACAGAAACATTCAAATCCACATCACCCTCGCCCACAGGCCACAAATCCAAGGCATACTGAATTGCTTCTTTCGCCAAATTAAATGCATTTTGTTGTGGTTCACCCCATTCAAACGCATTCTTTTTACGGGTGACTCGATACAATGGAGCCAAAATCGGACTCAAATGGGGAATATGCTGACGCCAAAAACCAAACAGGCCAATAAAACTTTGAGCCTCTTTTCTGTTCTATGGAACTGCAAAATCCAAACTTTTTCGCCTCACCTGCGGGATCACTTCTCTGTGACCTTCATGCCAGTTAATTCCCAAAAATTTAACATTCTGGGAAGGGCCTTGCAATTTATCGGCATTAATTTCCAAACCTTTAGCACGTAAACAGTCAAGAATCTGATCTAAATGGGATTGGACCTGGTCTTGCGTCTCACCTTGAATCAAAATGTCATCAATATAGTGACACACCTGAATCTGGGGATGTACGGGCACTTCAGATAAATGTTCCGCCACCAGCCGGTGACAGATCGTAGGACTATGTACATAACCTTGAGGAAGACTCCTAAACGTCATTTGACGTCCATGCCAGGTAAAACTGAATTGTTCCTGACACTCAGGGGCAATTGGAATTGAAAAGAAAGCATTAGCAATATCAATGGACGCATACCATGTACCTGGATGCTTCTGAATTCTCTGAATCAAAGTAACCATGTCTGGCACTGCAACAGCTAAACGTGGAGTGAGTTTGTTCAATTCTCGATAATCAACAGTCATGCGCCAACAATTATCACTCTTGCGCACAGGCCACACGGGATTATTCCAAGCAGAAGTGATTGGAGTTATAACCCCTGCGTCAACCAAATCCTGAATTGTGGCACTAATTTCTTCATGACCACCTGGAATACGGTATTGTTTCTGAGAAACAACTTTCGTAGCTTGGGGAATTTTAATGGGGGGCATACGCAAACGACCAACCCGTACGGGTCTGGACGAAATGTAATGCTTTGTTCAAAAATTGATAGCAACCATCATCCAAATGCAAAGTCATTCCTTTCAAAATATCAATTCCAATGATATATTCCAAAAGAGGTACAACCAACACAGAATATTCTTTACGGGGAATTCTGCCAATTTTCATCTCAAGTGTTGTTTGCACTGCGGGGGTTTCTTTACCACCCAACCCAGTAATTGTAAAAAACTGTCCTTTAAATTTCTTCGATTTACCATGAATCAAAGTGGCCTCCGCTCCAGTATCTACCAATGCTCGGGCCCTTTGGATATTACGATTTTTCCAAAAAATTTCAATATCTACATAGGGTCTATTGTCTTTGTGAGCCCACCTGCGTACCGGAGCTTGACCTATTTCCTAGTCATTTTTACTGTGGTCAGTCAACCAAGACAAATCAGGATAAATGTTTTCAACTTTCTTCAGGATCAGAATGTCTTGCTCATATCCATCCCTATTACGAAATGGATTATTGTCATGTTCAAAGAATTGAGAATTGCGATCAGAAAGCTTGTGACGATCCTCCCTTCTTCTGAAGTCAGGGGAATAACTTCTCTCATCTCTGTGTCTATTAGAGACACGATCATCTCTCCCCCTGTCTCTCTCTCCCTCTCTCACCCTTATGCTTTCACGGCGGGGAGAAACATCACGTTCATAGCGCCGGTCATCACGGCGATCAGCATCAACACGACGCCTCTCATCACCACTGCCATCGGACCCACGATCACAATCATTCTTTCGTACACGACGGGCACCCTCCTTCCGATCTAAACCACGCTTACGAAACAACTCCCATAAGCGATTATTAGGTTCACCGTCAATGTCCTCCCTTTTCATACCATCAGCCAAAAGTGCAAGAAACATATCACGTCTAGAGAATTTATAATCCCCAGCGGTACGACCCTCAGGTCGAGATTGCCTCTCAGGTTTAAACCATTCACCCAACTCACCAAGCTGACGAACAGATTCAAGCACCATAGACAAAGGATTGCCAGTTTGATTGATCAACAAAGTCATCATAACCTGTTTATAAGCGACAGGCGAAGATCGGATCATGCGATTACGCACAGAAGATGTTAAAAGACCATCCAACAATCTGTCAGAAGTACTGAGAAAAATCGCAGTTTTCATCACTATCACTTCCTCTTTCAAACGTTGCGATGCATCGCGCAAAGTGTACCACGGCTTGTCATTGACAGGCCAATCAGATTCAGTAGGGTATTTATGGTTACAGCCATCATTCGCAAGCTGGAGCAAACTAATTTGGCCAGCACCATTATAATTCCGAAAATGATCTTGTACAGTAGAATCGGAACTCAAAGAGCAAAAACGTAAACAATCACCAGCATCAAGCATAATACCGGCAGCACCTAGTTCATAAAGGCGCACTATCCAAGTAAGCAAAGTTTCACCGGGCCGTTGTCGAAATCGTTGTAAAATGTCACTAACCTCCTGTTGAGTAAAATCTTCAATACTATCCAAATGAATACCATTCGGCATACCAGGAGCCTGTTGTAATTTGCGTCGAAACACAGGGTGAGCAGAAACCTCCAGAAGACTCCGAGGAAGCCCGATCCTTAGATTTAGAAGAACAATTAGAGCGTAATACGTCATCAGAATGGGTAGAGCGACCACGGTCGCCAGAGATGTCGTCTTTGTCACAAGAAGCAGATTTACAATCACGACCGGAGCGAGAAGACTCGTGCTTGTCACCCTCCTCAGCCGAGGAGCCAGAATCATTCGAATCCCAGATATTACCATCCCACTCGTCGGGGTTCCAATCCAGTCCGGCTTTAGCCACGACCAGACGCACTTTCCGTGTAGACACACGACCACGACGGTGTCTGTATTTATATTTCGCAATGCGCACTGCAGCCCTTTCGGCTATAGTTTGATAAGTCTCAAGTTTGTCGGCAAGCAACTTATTCTGACATCGCAAAAGAGTATGCGCATTCTGCACTTCAACAAACTTTTCTTCCATATCCACAAACCGCTTCTGCAATTTAACCAACTTCTCATGAAGCATTCTATATGCAGTCAGCACAATCCAACCTCTGCGTCCTAAAATAGGAAGCTCATCACCCTTCACTACTGGCGCTTTTTGCAAGCAAGAAACCACATCAGCGGGCTCCGCCTGCTCCAAACAAGAAGTCCAATTCTCACTCAAACCAGTAGAATCGGCCCACTCACGGGCCAAAGCCTCATAAGGCGTTGATTCCCAGCCGGGAATATCAATAGGCAATTTGAAAGTAGATTTCGATTTTTTCGAAAACATTATGACACACAAAAATATATACACAATTATAAACAAAGAAAATACGTACGAGCCGAGCGCAAACCAACAAGATGAAAACAATACAGCGCACACAGGCTTCGTAAACAGTTTGTGACGCCAGATGTACCGACCAGATTTTCGGACCAGATGGGATCAGCTCCTAGGAGCCCCTCTAACCCAGCCGGAACGTAACCACCTCCCTCCTTAGAACGTATTTACACTGGGTATAGATATATATATATATATATGTACATCTTGTACCTAAGGATGGGGAAAATAGCAATAAACATGCATAGGCTTTCTACAATATCCTATTCACACCAACTAGTCTCGCGGCCACTTAGGCCCAGACTAATCTACCCTGGGGCAGATCTGATGATATACTCTTACACACTGATCTCCCTCAGTGCTCACTCGACACGCAATCCGGCATGTCTACACACATGGGCCTGCAGTCCCAGTGCTCTCATTTACACCCGGTCCGCAATCCGGCAGACCTACACACCGTATCCTTCCGTTGCTCTCATTTACACACGGTCCGCAATCCGAAAGACCTCCACACCGTATCCTTCCGGTGTTCTCATTCACACACGGTCCGCAATCCGGCAGACCTACACACCATCTATCTTAGGTGCTCTCATTAACGCCGTGTACCAACGACGATCACTTTCCTATGAACACTTAGGGATGAAGTCTTTTATTATCTACTCGGGATAAAACTACGATAATAGAAATTAGTATGGCTTTCCAAATTGCAATATGTACCTTCTGCTCCTGACATCAAATGTCCCCTTTCTCCCTCATTTCTCAATCATCTCTTACCTGATCGGGATTCGCATCCGTTCATGCAAATAATGTTTGACTAGAAGACAAGGTTACCCCGATTGAACAAGAATACAAGGCACATGTCGGTTCACTAAGAACTGGGGTGTTTTATTACAATAAAAATAAACACAATACTACACAATGTATATTCTGCAAAGAAAAGTAAAGGTTAGAACGCGCGCTTAACAAGGAAAGGGCAGAGATCACCTGGTTAATATGAAGTCGGGGTTCGGCAGTCATCTAGGTTCCCTTCTCGTCTCTGTGTCTTGGCTCATCTCGGAATCACACCTCAGCAGTCACGGGTACACGTCTGCACTGCTATGCTCGATCTCCTCTGCTTCCCTCCAAGTCACTGGAACCTTGCTCGCTATTAGCTACCGTCTCTCTCTCTCTCTCTGTCTCTGTGCGCTCCGCGCTACTTCTCCTTCAGTCTTTCTCAGAGAGTCTCGGTTTCAAAATCTTTCTCGGACTTCAAAATGGCGATTGTCTGCCTTGAAAATAATTAATGGCATAGATGCTAACGGCTAGCTGCCGCCTACAGACTGACTGACTCATTGCCTAACACTTTCGCTAATATCAAAACCTGTCCCTTCATGGAAAGTTACGGCCAGTAACCTGCCGCCCACCAAATTCTTGTACCTCCCCGTACCAAGGCCACGTTCCCAGCCGGCCGGCCTGGAGTTGTGTCTTCGGAGTGGAGAAAAGTACAGTCTTTCGATAAGGGCCAGCCTGAACCAGTTCTCTCCAAGCGAACAACACCTCAAAAATAAAATATTACACTTGACCTAGAAAGCCTCTCAAGCTACCAGGCAAAGGGCAAGATGGAGTCTGTCCCGTTTAAGGCCTACAAGGCCCAAAATATGCATAACTCCATGGAAGATATACTAACACTCTTGCAAAAGGATGGATCATCACTAATACTTATATATCTATCCCCTAGCTTAAGTTTATAAGCCCTGATCTAAAGAAAAGGGTACGAAAATGCACTACTGTGCCTCATGGATAGGTCCTACTTATAGTCCTAATCCCTATACTACAAGGGTAATAGGCTGGAGTCATCTTCCATCATCCTCCTTCAAAAAAGGGTCGGAAAAGTCGGCCATAACAGTGCCCTATGCCAGTGGTGTGGGAACAGGTGCATGAGCCCTGTGCCCCTCCAGAACCCAGTGCCATTCCTCGGCACTGTAAGTGCAGTGTTGCATTTAAGAGTATATGGTGCTGGGAGGTTGTCATTAAGAAATCCACAGTACCATGATGGCTTCACTGAAGACTAGGATGTTTGGTACCAATCTGCTCAGCACATTAGACACGCACTGATGCCAGTGTGAGGTTTAATGTAAATTGCACCAGAGGGCATCTTAGAGATGCCCCCTGAAACCTAACCTACAATCCACGTCTGGACTGAGAGGCTGCCTAGGCTGCCACACAGCAGACATGTTGCTGGACCCCTGGGTGGAGAGTCCCCCGCTCTCCTGGGCCTGCAAGAATGCACATCCTGTGCGGGGTGCTAGGTCTCCTCCCCAGGATGGGAAGGGGGAAGCTTCAAAGGCCTTCCGCCTTGTGAGCTTCTCCAGACCATTACCCTGTAACTGGCCCCCACCCGGTCTGACCCACACTCTGGCGGGCAGACTTGCGGGAAACCCTACGTCAGGAAGGGGGTGTGCCAGCCTGTGCCAACCCCACCCCTCAGGTAGGAGAGGTGAGGTGAAGCACGACCCCGGGCTCCCCCATCTTGAAGATGGGGAGCCCTGCCCAATCACAGCTAGGTTCCTGCCCCCCTCCCACAGGAGAGGAGCAGACTAGGGGGTGTATCCAAACCCTAGGACAGGGACTTTTTGGTCCCTGCCTTGCCCTACCTGTAACGCCCCTAAATTCAGTATTTAGCTGCTCCCTGAACCTTTCTTCCTTAGATCCCGTTTTGAAAAACAAGAAGAAGAACAAGAAGAAGTATGACCTGCTGTGCAGCTGCTAACAAAAGGACAACAACAAATGACTTGGCCCCAGCCCTACCGCCCTGTTGATCCTTGAACCTGCTCCTGCTTAACCCCGGCGTCTCCTTCGGGCAGCGACCTTGAGAACCCCTGAGGACCTGCCTGCCCTGACCCTTTTAGAGTCTGTGACTCCCATGAGCAGAGGCTCTGCTCTGGTGCTAGCCAGGAACCTCGAATCCAGCCCACTCTGCACCTGCCCAACCAAGCCCGTGCCTGAGTGAACCAAGACCACGAGGACGTCCCCCCGGCGACTGGGACCCGAAGTGCAGTGCCCAAAGTCCCTCCTCAACGAACCAGACAACGCCTGCAGCCTCAGAACCAGAGACCCCCCAACCACGACCAGCCGAGGGTAAGATTCCCGACACCAAAAGACACCCCTGCACCTGGCTCCCTGCAGCCCCCTGTGCCTTCCTTTGGGCTACTCACCTCTTCTCCAAGGTCCCAATTTACCTCTCGAAGTGGTGGTCGAACTTGAAGAATCTCCGTCCCCGAATCGGCAGCCATTGTTTCCTTTTTACCTTTTCCATTGAATAACATTGAGCGCCCGACGGCTCAAAAGCACCCTGCACCCAGCCGCCCGAGAGCCTCATGCAGTGCAACCTGTATCCTAATCTACTTCCCCATTTGCCCTGAGCAAGTGGCCATGAGCCCAGCTCTCACAGCCGCGTGGCCTGCTATCCAGCAGCCACTAACCGAAGGCCCCCTGCCTCTCATTTGATAACATTGGGCCTATCTACCTCTGCACCCGGCAGCCCCTGTGCCGCTGAGGGTGTACCAACTGTGAGAAGTTGGCCTGGTATATGAGGTCCAACTATTCTAGTGGGCACCCTGTATCAGTATAAACAACCCTATGGTGATGGTTGTAAAGTCAACCTTATAGACCAGCTATCCAAGTGGTAGCATGGACAAAGCAGTCAGGCTAAAACATCCGAGGGCATGTAAAACCAGCTGCTTTACCAATAATAATCCCTTGAATATCAAATGAAAGGACACCACACAAGGTATATATCAAATATATATGTATTTATTACTAACACAAGCCCTCTGCACTCTTTATGAGGTCAGATTTCGAGATACAGCACAAGTTACTCAATAAGCTACTAAAAGTTGCACAAATACAATTCTGCCCTAGGGCCTCACAAACCATATACTAAGTAAGTGGTATAAGAGCCACTTTAGGAAAGGTGAATAGGCCTAGTGCCTAGAGAATCGCTGGGGCTACACTGGACAACCCAAGGTTAGGAAGTAGGAGTCCCACAGGATGTGTTTGCCGTGTCTAAACACACACGCGAGTTACCATAGAGTTATAATGGGAACGTAAAAGTTACAAAGTAGTAGATTTCGGACACTTCCGGATGGACTACGGGAAAGCCCTGTTAAACTAGGATACTTGGATAGTTAATACCCATGGGAGCACCGGAGTACTTGAGTTACCTCACCCTGGGAAGCCGGGTGCATAGGTGTTCTTTCGTGTCGGGTTTTGTCGCTGAATCCTATGGAGAGCTGCAAGAAAGTGCTGCAGGCGACCAGGAGGAAAGTGTCCGGGTGGATCCAAGGGTGGATCAGAGTCGAAAAGAACCTGAAAGCAGAGGGGACAGAGTCTGGGTCACTAGCCAGTGACCAGGAAGGAACCAGGCGATGTCGAGATGCAATCAGGTGAAGAGGTGAAGTTTGTCTTCACAGCTACGAGGTCCAGGAGGCGTCGACGACGGTCAGGAGCTGGAGTTGAGCTGTCCCATGACGGATCTAGCTGTTGGCAGTGTCGGTATCCGGATTAGACCCAACAAACCTTGGCACATGCAATCAACGCAGGATTAGAAGATTGGCTTCCTTTCAGACCAGCAGGGTCTGGGGAGCTTCTCCTTTGCAGGGAAGCTGGAGCAAGACTGGAGCAACCAGGCAAGTGGTGTTTATTCAAAGATTTGTCTTCGTAGGGCTAACTAGCCAACGGGCTAGCAACCGGAAAGATGGGTCAAGCTGAAATGCAGGAGCGGGCCCCACGCGGCACTCGCGGAGTGTGGAGGGCTGAGCTTCGGTACAAATGCTGATCGGGTCTGGGGCTTCTCAAACCCCAATGCAAAACTTCGAGGGTACCTCTGAAGCTGCACGGTTAGCAAAAAGCAAGTAGTCCAGGATGTCCGGTCCCAGGTCTCTCGCGTCCGCCACGGGTCTCAGCTTTGCTGTGGGTGTGGGTCGGAGTCGGAGAAGTCTGGAAGTCCAGTTCCTGAGTCGCTGAGTCTTTGGGTTCCGGCGGGAGCGTCGACAAAGCAAACTGGCAAGTTACTGGTGGTGCCTGTTTGCACAGGGTGGTCACTCCTTAACCACAAGGGAGATGTCTTCAGTCTTCCAGTCGATATGGAACGTCGAAGGTCCAAGAGTTTTGTTTCAGAGTTTCTTTCCAGGATAATTTAATGTCCCCAGACACAGCTCCTAACTTTATACCAAACTAAGGGGCTGGATTACCTGCTAGGTCCCTCCTATGGATGGAACCTGAGAAGGGGGTGGTTACACCCCTTTCTCTTGGTCCAGTTTCGCGCCAGAGTTGGGTCTGGAGTGCCCCAACAACTGGTTTGAACCGGGCTATGCATGGAGCACCTTGTGTGCCCCAGGCAGCGTCTGGAAAAGCATCTTTCCATTGAACCCACCCTGCCCCAATCCACTGAAGGCTATCTGGGGCGGTGCCAGCACCTCCCTCGACAGGAAACCTATTGTCCAGGCCTCCCCTGCCGGAGTTTCGTCCAGCAGCAGGAGGTCAGACTCGTGTCTGTGGCAGCAGCATCCATTTTGTGATGCTGAGGCTCTGTTTAACTTTAACCGGGTAAAGCAGTAACTACATGTCTTCTCCCTCTAGAAGGGTGGAATGCTACATGTTTTGATAAAGCCAAACCAAAGTTAGCATTAACCGCGAGGATTATAATGCACTTAAGAGTATTAGGTATGGCTATATCATAGAACAGCTATAAGGAAGGATTTCCGAAAGCTGCAGAGGGGCTCAGCTCATGCTAAGGAACCCTCTCATACAAAACCAAGCACTCTGCCTTCAGGATTGTCAAGGCCTGCCATAAGAGTGACTTATAGGTGTATATGTGTCTATATATAAGGGCAGATATAGGAATACTATATCTAAGCAAGGGGTGATTAAACCACCTTGCCCAAGCTGAGTGTTTACAGCCTGTGGTGTCAGTTTGGATGGCCAGCCAGGGGTGTCATAATTCATGCTGCAGCCCCTGGTAGGCCTTGGATGCACCTATGCTCTGGATACCTGTAACAGAGTGGCAGTACAGGATGACCCCGTATATATTAAAGAGACATTGCAGGACGTTTTTCCACCTTCAACACTCCTCTTCTACCCTTCACAGAACGTCAAGACCAAAGCCAGCACGCAGGAGAACGAGGAGAGACACTGGCCCTTTAACGAGGAGACAGCAGAGGAATGGGCGGGGCTGTATGATGAGGCGGAGACGTCTTATACCGAGGAACGCCAGCACCAGGTGTGCTTGTTCACCCGGAGAGAAGAAGACGTGCGGAGAAAAGCTGACGAGGAGCGGAGGAGTACGGACGTGGAGTCAGAAAGGAAGGAAGAATCGGAGTGCGACGAAGCTGTGGCATCAAGAACGGACAAGAAGCCAGGAGGCCAACGACTTTACGAGTCGCCCCGCCACACACCCAGGGGAGGTGTGTGGCTAACTCAGGTACGCAAAACTATCCGGAACTGGGTGGGACGTAAGGGCGGTTCGCCTAATCAATCCTGATCCCTCCTTGTCCCGGTGTACCTTTCCCCCAGCACTACCCTGCATGTTCAGTAGTCCGTCGCAAAGAGTGTTACACTGGTTATTGTGTCCTCACTCCCTTTCCCCTTCACATATATATATGTAAAGCACCCATCTCACGAAAGACTATTTCTGTCTGTTTAATCCGAGAGTCAAAATGGACCCAGACGTAAAGCCCCGACGGAGTCCCGAAGGGTTTCGCCGACTCGATCCATCTGAACGTCATCATAGGCGGCCCAGTAGAAGTAGATTTCCACAACGGAATACCTCTTTAAGAAAAACGTGTACTGACCACCTGTACAACACAATAAAACCTGTTAAAACTAAGACCCGCCTATTGCCGATTCCTCTCGACCCGTCACAGTACCTATGGTACACTATACAGGAGCTCACAAGGTGATCCAATACCCAATTGGATATGTACCTAAAGTACATGGAGTCCATTTTACAGAGAGAGCAGATAGCCTGGGGCCCTGAATAGCAGGATCCCAGGGCAACTAAGTCAAAAACCAGCTAAACACTAGTCAAAAAGTTGGGGTAACCATATAGTCAGATATCCACCTTCCTACACCAACTGTACCTACCTGACCCTGGGGGACCCCTGAGTCTATGCCCAGAACCTTAACTTCACCAGTCGAGTACTCACCTGGAAACCGATAACTCACTTACCTGCCATAGGATAACATTGACTGGTTTGACTTGAAAAATCTTCTAAGTGTGAAGTTTCGAAACTCTAAAATATTCCTATAAAATCAGCCGAATATCGGATTCCAAAGTACTCACCTGTGATCAGGAGAGCAGCCAGTACTGTACAATGTAGCCCAGTACTGAACCGCAAAAATAATCCTAACCGGGGTTTACTAGTAACCTGAGTTTTCTCCATAGGAATTCATTGGCTGCCTTTCTAGGAAATTTCTTCTAGGTGTCTACTTTTAAAAACTTGAAATGTTCCTTAAATACCGTGCCCATTACTGAAACGTAATTGCTTACCTGTCTTAAGTAGAGATCCCAGTGCTGGACCTGGGAGCCCAGTACTGGATTACAAAAGTAACGAGAACGTACTGTACCTGTAACCTGAATTTTCTCCCATTGGATAACACTGCTAGATTTTCACTGAAAAGTTTCTAAGTGTGAACTTTTAGAATACCTTTTTATTCTTTAAAAATCATTGCAATAACTAGCACATTTTTACTAAACTGTTTTCAGCTTAGACCTCAGGACTGAATCTAGGATCCAGACCCCGAGTTACCAAAATAATCTATACAGTAATCAGCTGCATTTATGTAGAAAAACCCATTGAGCTCAATGCTAAATTGTGCTTAGAATTGTGGTGCTTATTGCAACTCCTGTACCTATTGTGTTTACAAAGTGTATTGCTTCCTTTGCAAAGTCATTATCTGAGGGTACTCATATTGAGAAAAGTATATTTTTGATACTTGTTGGTTCAAAAAATAAAACAACTATATCTTTTGATATAAAAGCAATTGGGCGCTGGAGTTCAGTCCTTGAGTGTGTGAAACCTTTTGCTGACTGAGTGTGGACAACACATGCTTTACACTGTCCTCTGGTACTGCCTTACTGCTCGACCAAGATACCACTTTTGAGAGTAAAGTCAGCCCTGACTTTTACCTCAGTTATGCCTCTGGGGTTGGTGGTCTCTATACACACTGTACTCTATATATAGAGCCACTTTCTCACATGAGATAAGGACAATTGGGACTAATAAGAGTAGAGCGGAGGAGAGCAAGGGGAATCATCAAGTACTCCACACCACAACACTGAAACATCCACTTCTGTTACCTGCAGTGTGTAGTGTTAAGTTTTCTATGCATTAAAGTACTTTGTTTTAACAAACACACTCTCTGGTTGGACAATCCTTTCTTATGCTGCTGGGTGATTTCTGAGTTCTGAGCTTTAAGCGCCCCCACATTATCTTACTGAGAAGTCTGTGCCTACTAGTAATCGCTACCAGTGACAATCAAGTGCTGTGGAGGTTTTACTTTGCCTAGTGTGCAGAGCCAGAGTAGCATGGATCCCGGCACATCAGAGGCACACGACCCCTTTGGCTCTGGTACACCTACTTGCCCCATGGTCACTTTAACTGGGTCTGACAGAAGACAATATGCAGTGGATTGGCTCACAACAAATTTGCCGCCCAAAAGGTCACTTAGAGTGACTGCAACAAGACACCCATAAAATGGATTGCATGATGCAATATACGGACAGAAGAGGATCAAAACGTTTGTATAAGAACAGACCAGCGGTAGACGATAATCCATATCTGATAACCAATGTAAAAGGGCAATACTCCCTTTGTAGAGAGACAACGTCACAAGGAACTTCTTGCACTTCATGCTCAATGGTGATCCATGTTTTCTGTCATTGCTGGAGAAGACTTCGACTTTGAAGACTCGCTGCACATTCTGTGAGGACTTTATGCCGAACTCCCTCTGAATTAATGTCACTCCTCACTTTCAAGTTCTCCATCCCCAGATCCCTCTCGAATTTCAATATCTCCACTGATATCTATCCCCTGTTGTAGCACCGCTTCCTGTCCGAACCCAGCGTCACTTCAGGTCCCCTAAGACTTAACAGTGGGCAGGGCAGACATCCCAAAAAAACAAACAGAGTGACGTTGTGTGAGGTGATGTCACAGGAAGTGACGTGGCACCTGTATAATACCCCTTATGTAAAAGGGATTGGTCTACTTCACAGCCACAGATGAAATACTGTATGTATAAAAGTGTAAATATATGTTTATATTTAATGTATTCATATCTAAACCAAAAGTACACATACAATTTGGAGAGGATGTGGCGTAATGGGCAGAGATGCTGACCGTGGAGCTGTCAAACTCCAGGTTTGAGTCTCGGCATCCGCTCAACATCCTGTGATTCTGGGTAAATCACTCAATCTCCCCACGCCTACCAAAACAAGCATTGGCATAGCCAATAGGTCGCACCTTTGGGGCGTTATAAGTGTTTAGACAGAGCTATTGACTATGTTAACTTTTTTAATATGTGTTGTAGAGCATTGTGAATGTTGTGCAGCATGTTGAAAATGTATGTTGTAATAAACAAAGTGTTATAACTATTTCTGTCACCTTATATCTAACAGAACAAGCACTGGCGTTGCCAATATGTCTCGCATTAGGAAAGTGTGAGCTATTGGTATTGTAAATGACAATTATTTTTTTAATATGTGTTGGCATTGAAAATATATAAATTAATAGCATTGTTAGTCCAACACATCAACTGATGCGTGGCTAAACACTTACAAAGTCCCAAAGGCGAGACCTATTGGCTATGGCAATGCTTGGTGTGGATGTGTGTGTGGTAGTGTGTGTGTGGTTGTGTGTGTGGTTGTGTGTGTGGTTGTGTGTGTGGTTGTGTGTGGGTGTGGTTGTGTGTGGGTGTGGGTGCGGTTGTGGGTGTGTGCGTGGATTTGTGGTTGTGTGTGGTTGTGTGTCTGGTTGTGTGTTGTTTTTGTGGTTGTGTGTGCTTGTATGTGTGCTTGTGTGTGTGGTTGTGTTTGTTTGTGGTTGTATGTGTGGTTGTGGTTGTGCGTGTGGTTGTGTGGGTGGTTGTGTGCATTTATGTGTGTGTGGTTGTGTGTGTGTATGTCGTTGTGTATGTGATTGTGGTTATGTGTGTGGGGCTGTGTGTGTGTGGTTGTGTGAGTGGTTGTGTGGTTGGATGTGGTTGTGGTTGTGTGTAGGTGTGGTTGTTGCTGTGGTTGTGTGTGTGTGGTTGTGTGTGTGGTTGTGTGTGTGTCGTGTGTGTGTGTTTGTGTGTGGTTGTGTGTGTGTGGTTGTGTGTGTGGTTGTGTGTGGTTGTGTGTGTGGTTGTGTGTGTGTGTGGATGAAGTTGTGTGTGCTTGTGCGTGTGTGACTTTGGCAGAAGAATGGTGTTGGTGGCTGGTATTGGGCCCAGATGGAGCTAATGGCTCTTTCTAGATGTAAAAAAACACTGGCCTTACTGTGCGTGTTGATAGACAGATTGCATTATTGCTGTGTGTTGGACGGTTATTTGTGAAGTTCCCTTTTTATTTTCCTATCCTCTTTATTTGTAAAACATGCCTTATCTTTGGTAGATCATAAGCGCGGTGGAAGCTGGGTAACGGTGCAAACGTAGGCCTGGGCTCGCAGGTGTAGTTTGTAGACATGGGGAAGATGTCAGTTGTTTCATTGCATGGAATCGCATTAGTACCAGTTTTCTTTTGATGTTCTGTCAGGTTGGGTGTGAGGTTGAATCTCGCTTGTTACAGAGGTTCAGATTAGGAGTGTGTCAAAGTTTCCTCAAAACGTTTCTTTGAAATATCAGTTTTATTTTTGTATTCGGTTTCTTTTGTTCTAAAGCCCATTTAGCTCACGCTTTGATCGCGCTCGTGAGCGGCTCTGCTTCCTTGACGCAGGTTTTATTGCTTCAGAGGCTGAAGAGTTCCTTTCGGTTACGTGTTAAATGGATAATATATCTATTAGTTGAGACGCAGACTAACAAACTGGAGGAAAACGCACTTTCTCAGAGAACAATTAATTGTCCGTCTGTTGTCAACAACTTATCCAGGGAACAAAGTTGCTCACCATATGTTATCGACGTAACGACAAGCGCTGCAAAATGAAATCCGAGGAAAAAGCAGTTTCTGCTTGAAAGGTTTGCTGAGGCAGAGCATGTGTTTCTGTCGCGTGTGTTGAAACGTGAAGATGAGCAGAATAGCTCGGATTGAGACACTGTTTTTGTGATTTTTTAAAATTTATTTTAAACAGACCCTTGAACCCAAATTGGTACTTTTGTCTGTTCAATGCCAGGACTGCATTACAATATTTGTTAGATACATGCTTTGGAGTGACGTTTGAGGACACGGTGCAAAGCCATTGTTTTAAGTAAATAAAAACATTCTATCAGTTAAAGTGTTTGACATCGGGCAATATGCGTACTGCCTTAATGAGTTACGAGACAGACGATAGGCAAGGACGTACAATTCATTGCTTTTGGTTTAGGGGCGGCCGCTGTAGCACAACAACGAGAAAGTCACTGAAATGATGTTAAAGAAGTTGGGTTTGCGGGTATGTTATCGACGTAACGACAAGCGCTGCGAAACGAAATCCGAGGAAAGAGCAGTTTCTGCTTGAAGGATTTGCTGAGGTAGAGCATGTGTTTCTGTCGCGTGTGTTGAAACGTGAAGATGAGCAGAATAGCTCGGATTGAGACACTGTTTTTGTGATTTTTTTAAATTTATTTATTTTAAACAGACCCTTGAACCCAAATTGGTACTTTTGTCTGTTCAATGCCAGGACTGCATTACAATATTTGTTAGATACATGCTTTGGAGTGACGTTTGAGGACACGGTGCAAAGCCATTGTTTAAAGTAAATAAAAACATTCTATCAGTTAAAGTGTTTGACATCGGGCAATATGCGTACTGCCTTAATGGGTTACGAGACAGACGATAGGCATGGACGTACAATTCATTGCTTTTGGTGTAGGGGCGGCCGCAGTAGCACAACGACGAGAAAGTCACTGAAATGATGTTAAAGAAGTTGGGTTTGCGGGATTAAATTGCCGGGACTGTAAGCTAGTTTTCAGCTTTCATCACAGACCCGTAAAGTAATAAGGGGAGGAGAAGCTGCAGAGTGCACGCTGGGCGAAGCCCTTTGATGTGCTGTGCGGCCGTGAATGCGCGTGCTTGTTTGGTCACGTGATTCACGTGAACTCAATGAAAACCGCAGCGCAAGAAGCCCTTGGTTTGACGAGGATTTCGAGCACTTGAATTCTTGCTCCGCTCAATGCGCTTGCGCGCATTGATAGGTCGCGAGACCTAAAAACCAAAAGCTGTGAAATGTGCATTACAGTGAAAGGAAGCACACACCACATATCTGTACTGTACAGTGTTGTGAAAGGAAGCATGTGCCACTACTGTGCAGTGGGGTGAAAGGAAGCACTTGCCACAGCTGTGTACTGTGCAATGGGGGGGAAGGAAGCACACACCACAGATGTGTATTGTGCAGAGATGTCAAAGGTAGCACGCACCACAGCTGCGCAGAGTTGTGAAAGGAAGCACGCACCACAGTGATGACAAAACGCGAATGTTAAAAGGTGCGGTCCATTTTGAAGTTGTGTACTGTGCGATGGGGAAAGGAAGCACGCACCACAGCTGTGTACTGTGCAGAGATGTCGAGGTAGCACGCACCACAGTTGTGCAGGGGTGTGAAAGGAAGCACGCACCACAGCGCTGAAAAAAGTGAATGTTGAAAGGTGCAGTCCATTTTTAAGCTGTGTACTGTGCAATGGGGGGAAAGGAAGCATGCAACACAGCTGTGCACTGTGCAGAGATGTGAAAGGTAGCATGCACCACAGCTACGCAGAGACATTATTTAGCAGCTGGTGCCAGCAAGCACGCACAAAAAGCAAGTGCTAATAATTAAGAGCCCAAGTGCTCACCGGCAGACACAGGCTCAAATTAAGTCCCCAGCAAGGGCCTGTGTTACGCCCCTGGATCGAGCGAGCACCAAACCCAATGTGGGGAAAGGAAACACGCACCACAGCTTGCACTATGCAGAGATGTCAAAGGTAGCACGCACCACAGCTGCGCGGAGGTGTAAAAGGAAGCACGCACCACGGTGATGTAAAAAAAACACTAATGTCAAAAGGTGCGGTCAATTTTTAAGAGGTACCGAAAAAGAGGCGACTATAGAGGCCAACTATAGAGTACAGCGAATGTCTTGACAATAACATACTAATACAAAGATAACGGTGCAGGCAGAGAGTGCTGACATAGGTGAAATGTGAGTGCTGGAAAAAGAAGCGTGCACTCTTGTGGTGGTGAGGTCTGTCCTTTGGCAGGGGTGAAGGGGACGCGTCTTGTGAGGAAAGCTGCAAGGTCTTGAAATTAAACATGATCCACAACAGATGGCACGCTGCGCACCACTGCTCGCTCCCAACAGCGAAACGCTGTGGGAGTAAACATTTTAGAAAAGGTGGGACTTAGAGCCGCCTTTGGCCAATTTCGTGCTTTCATTTCTGAAAACAACACGCAAAGGCCAATAGCATGTGTGGAAAATCGAACACCACACCCACGAGTTTGCAGAAAGTCTGAAGTGATTCCAAGAGGCCTTCTCCTAGAGCATCGCATGCGCACTGCACTAGGCTCAACCTAAAAAACGGATGTGTAAAGTAACTGGTTCTCATGTAAAGCGCTCCAATACCTCTTTTTGTCTGAAAGCAAAGCTATGTGTTTCAGACAATAAGTGAGTCTTAGTTTTTTTTTTTTTTTTTTTTGCAAGACCTTTATTTCAAACATGCTCACATACACAGCAGTGTGCCTACAACCCTATACAGGGCCGGCTGCTATCAAATCAACAGTGGGTATCTGCAAGCACATATCAAAGGATATCAGGCAAGGACAGTCCAAGATCGCAGAGGGCGACAAATGTCTACAGTTCAAGTCGAGATCATCCTCCACATGAGTTCCCCGCTCATCACCTATAGGTCTTATTTTATAATATTTATATACAACAACAACAAACACCACCCCCCCCAGCCCACACCCCGGTCCCAGGTCACAGTAAAGTCCATAGTATTAATGCTGAATGGTAAAACAGTGTAGAAGGTACGCAAGGTACTGCCAGCAGTCTTACGAACAGTGCAATCCCAGATACGAAATCCAGCATGTGCCATCAGCCGTCGTGCAAGGAAAGGAAAGGAAAGGAAATAGATTTATTGAGCGCGATTGCTGCCCAGGGGCGTCCAAGCGCTGAGGTGAGAATCGGAGGGACAAGCGGCGTGGCAGGTTAGAGCTCGGAGGCTTGGGTAAATAGTAAAGTCTTCAGCTTTTTGCGGAATGACAGCAGGTCCGGGTTGGAGCGGAGTGAGAGGGGGAGGGTGTTCCAAAGTTTAGCGGTATTCACGGAGAACAGCCTACCCCCAGATCTGGCTCTCTTCGCTCTAGGAACCGCTGCCAGAAAAGCCTCAGAGGAGCGGAGGTTCCTATTTGGGTGGTAGGGGATGATGAGGTTGCTGTTAATTGCAGGTCCAGTTTTCCAAAATGCCCGGTGTGCAATGCACAACGCCTTGAATGACACTCTGTGTTTTACTGGCAGCCAGTGAAGACTTTTTAATGCAGGTCTGGCTGACTGGGCTCGTGGAATCTGTAGCAGGGTACGTGCTGCGCAGTTTTGCACTACCTGGAGTTTCCGGAGAGTCATCTCGGGAGCCCCTACATATAGGGCATTGTTTGAGTCAAGGCGGGACTGGATGAGGCCTTGGACTGCCACCTTCCTGGCTTCAAGAGGCAGAAGTGGAAGGACCTTCCTCAGAGTTTTGAGGATGTCAAAGCAGGTGGCGGACAGCTTGGTAGCCTGGGTGGAAAAGGACAGCTTACTGTCCAGCCACACTCCTAGGCTCTTGACGCTTTCCTTGGGGGTGGGGGGAGTGCCCAGAGCTTGGGGCCACAGGGAGATGAAAGGTATTGGCGAGACTGGGCCTAGAAGCATGAGCTCTGTTTTGTCTCCGTTTAGTTTGAGGGAGGAGCTGGTCATCCACTCCTTAATGTCCTCTAGACAGCTCAGCAGGCCTCCTTGGGGGCGACTGATGTTCTCTTGAGCCAATGATACCACTAACTGAGTGTCGTCGGCGTACGACACAATTTTGATGCCGTACGGTTCGACGATTCCAGCCAGTGGTTTCATGTAGACATTGAATAACACAGGGCTCAAAGAAGAGCCCTGTGGTACTCCACAGCTGAGAGGCTTGCTGGTTGATATTATGTCGCCATCGAAGATCTGAAAAGATCTGTCGGACAGAAAGGAGCCGAACCACCTTAGAGCGTCGCCAGAGACTCCGATGTCCCGGAGACGGTTCAGCAAGGTGGCATAGCTGACCGTATCGAAGGCGGCGCTTAGATCAAGGAGGGTCACTGCCACTGATCCTCCCTGATCCAGAACCCTTCGTGATTCCTCGGCGACCGCTAATAAGGAAGTTTCGGTGCCATGTTTAGGCCTGAACCCTGTCTGGGAGGTATCCAGTAGGGAGTGATTTTCAATAAACTGGATCAGTTGGACGTTTATGTATTTTTCCAACACCTTGCCAGCCCAAGGGAGGAGTGAGATGGGACGATAGTTGGAATAATCGTCGGGGTTCAGGTTAGGTTTTTTTAGCAGCGCCCGCACCATGGCTTGTTTCCATGCTGTGGGAACAACACATGAGGCTATCGATGTATTTAGGAGTTCCAGGATAACAGGCAGGGTGGCTTTGTGTGCTTGCATCAGAACTTCTGGTGGGGCTGGGTCGCGGGGGGAGCCCGATTTGACTTGCCGTGCTATTTTACCGAGGGTGTCGAGGTCCAAGGGAGGGAAGTGCTCGAGGGTTGACTGGACAAGGGGAGGGAAGATTCCAGGAGAGGGTGGGTCGGCTATCTCTGGAACTGTGGCTCCTGTTTGAAAGGTGGAGTATATTTTCAGGACTTTGTTGTGGAAGAAGTCCGCAAGCTCGTTGCATTGATCTTGGGTTTTGTTCGGCGGGGGGGCGGTGATGACATTTGAGCAATGTTTTATTGTCTGAAAAATTTCCCTGGGCTTCGATTTGGCCTCTAGGATTTTATCAGAATAAAAGGTTGCTTTCGCCGTCCTAATCCCATCTCTGTAAGTTTTTATCGCCTCTTTATAGGCGACTTTTTTTTCCGGGAGAAAGTCCAAACGCCAGGCTCTCTCTCGTTGCCTGCAACGGCGTTTTAGTTCTCTTAAGGAATCCGAAAACCAGGGCGCTGATCTCAGTATTCTTTTAGATGAGGATCTCCGGAGAGGGAGGATCGTACCCAGTGAGTTGGTGATCCAGCTGACATAATTTTTGTTAGCTACACTGGGGTCTGAGCAGGGAGGCGGAAGGGTAGCGTCCAGGCTGTGCATCCAGGATTCCAACTGGAGTTTTGACCAGTTTCTCCTGAGTGTTGTCCGGGGGGGTAACTGGGGGACCTTGTGGGTTACCCAGCAAAACGGTATCAAGAAATGATCTGACCATGGAAGGGGGATAGGAGGGTCAACAGTCAAATCGCTGCAGCTGCTGAAAATTGGATCAAGCAGGTTGCCTTTCTCATGTGTTGGAGCTGTGACCAGCTGGGACAGCTGCAGAGCTCCTAGGTCGTCTGTTAGCTCCTTAGCAATATTATCTGAAGGGGAGTTGAAATGGAGATTCAAATCTCCTAAGACTGTGTAGTTGGCCACGGATAGAGTTCTTTTAGCAATGATCTCCGGGAGCGACCTATGAAACAGTTTTGTTGGGTCAGGAGGACGGTAGATCAAGGTGCCTGAGAAGGAAGTGTTGGCGTTGAACTCTATGCAGAATTCTATGCTTTCGCATTCGGGAATACTTTCTGTTGTGGTGCGGCAACGGTACTAGTTTTTAAAAATAATAGCCAGACCGCCGCCTCTCCCTACTGGTCTGTCCGATCTAACGATGTGGTATCCACTTGGTAGAGCTGCGACTATGTCTGGGTCGGATTGGGTGGAGAGCCAGGTCTCTGTTAAAAAGATAACATCTGGCTTACGCTCCTCTAGCAGTATGGACAATTGGGTGCTATGTTTTGGTAATGATCGACAGTTTAATGCCAGCATGCAATATTTCAATGTCGAAGGGCATGCTAAGGAGTTTCGAAAGGAGTGTTTGCATTCAGGGCAGCAGGGAGGAAGGGATATGGCTGTGAAAGTACGGGTACATGAGGCAGTAGCTCTGCTTCCTATGGACCGTAGGGCAGTGGGGCTGTAGGTCCTAACCGGAGGGGCGGGAGAGGCAGGGGGGGTGGCCCCTGGTCCCGTCTGGTCGCGGACGGGCTCAGACGGGCTTGCCTTAGGCGCGCCTTCGGCGCACAAACGGCGCTCCCGCTGCGCTCGTCCGCTGCACATGATGTAGCTGAAGAGGGGGCGTGGCCTGCAGTGTGGGCGTGGCCCGAGGTCTCGCCGGAATGGCGTCTATGTGGTCGTTGCAGCTGGCGCTAAGGAGCGTTCTCAGCTGTTTTGTGGTGGGCTTAGGTAAGCTTTTAGTTATACAGAGAATACACAGAAAATCAACAATTTTAAAAATCGGCTCTAAAAAGCTCCCGGCGTGTGCCTGCGGAGTCCGTTTCAATTCTGTGGCGGCGCTCGGTTTGGCGCTTTTTATCTGTTTTCAGGCAGAGGGGGCGTGGCCTGCAGTGTGGGCGTGGCCCGAGGTCTCGCCGGAATGGCGTCTATGTGGTCGTTGCAGCCGGCGCTAAGGAGCGTTCTCAGCTGTTTTGTGGTGGGCTTAGGTAAGCTTTTAGTTGTACAGAGAATACACAGAAAATCAACAATTTTAAAAATCGGCTCTAAAAAGCTCCCGGCCTGCGGAGTCCGTTTCAATTAAAAGTAACAATGAAAAGTACAGACAGGACAGCCCCCCCCAGAATCCACACATACCAGCAGAGATAGACATTCCATTGGCGATAACAGCACAGCCCAACCATTCATTCAGGCAAACCCTCAGGCACACCAACACCAGGCAGTCAATCCCCGCCCTCGCCATCAGAACTGTCGTCCTCCTCTAATGCAAGCATATATGCAGTATATGGAGCCCAAATGTCACGCGGACGTGACTTCTCCGGCAGAGTTTCAGCATAGCAAGTTAACTGATCCCTGCAGTAGGCCAGGTCCTTCAGCCACAAGTGCACATCAGGTGCCCGCCTACCACCCCCCACCATAGCCACCCTCCGCTTAGCAAGCTGCAATGCCAGTACAATCAATTTCCGCTCCTTACATGGCACTCCAGAGGCAAGCCCTAGCAAGCATAACCGTATATCCATCGCAACCTCCGTGGCCGTCATCTTAGTCAGCGCCTCAGTCACAGCCACCCAGAAGCCATACACCCGGGCACACCCCCACGCCAAATGCACGAAATCTGCATCATCCTCTCCACACCGGACACACTGCGCAGTGTCCCGAAGACCATATCTGACTAGCTGTGTAGGTGTGTAATACCATTGATGTAGAAATTTAAAGTGGAGTAGGCGGAAATTGCCGTTAGCCACATAGCCCCCAGTCACGGAGCAGCATTCAGTCCATTCCTCATCCGTTAATGGCACAGGCAGACTCCTATCCTATCTGGCCCTAGCCAGTATAGCCCCCCCCCCTTCATCTTCTTGAGCAGCACGGTATAGTCTGGAGAGCAGTTTAACTCTGTCTGTCGCGGTGTAGATTAATTGCAAAGCGCCCAGTGCTAATGGTTCCTCCGGATATGTAGGATATAAGGAGTGTATGGCAGCACGGAGTCTAACATAAATGAAGGTAGCCATGACCACATTCGTGGACTGCTCCGTCACAGTTTGCAACGAAAGGAACTTGGCCCCTGGGAAGAGATCCCCATAGTGTGAAGACCAGCACCCTGAAGGACCTGCAAACCACCAATTTCACTTGACACTGATATATCCGAATGATACAACAGCGGCATGCTAGGAGCATAGAGCGGTAACCTGCCAGCTCTCCTTCCAAGCTCTCGCCAAGCATTCGCCGTGGAACGGACTGTATCCACCTCACACCTGTCGAACACCGAGTGGGTGTTACCCACCATAGCTCTCAACGGGTACGGCAGAACAGCGCTGGCCTCAAGTGCCACGTGAGGGGTATACGGGGGCGCAGACACCCAATAGGCAGCGAAGTGCGCCTGTGCGCATAAGTAATATAGCTTCATATCCGGCACAGCGAAACCACCCAGTGCATAGGGCTTAGTCAGCACATCCCACGTCACTCGAGGCTTTTTGCCAGCCCAGGTTAAGGTGGTCAGCAAAGAGCGCAGCCGTGCAAAGAAGTGCGAGGTCAGTCGAAGGGGTATGTTCACAAAAAGATATAAAAATTTCGGGAGGACAACCATTTTGATTAAAGACACGCGATCAGCCAGGGTGAGAGGAAGCTTAATCCAACGAGCTACCTGATCCTCTAGTTTGGAGACAGCCACACCATAATTGGCTCTGATAACCTCCTGACTATCCCGATGAATCTGGATCCCAAGATAGCGCACCAAGTCCACAGCCCATTCCAGTGGAAACTCCAGAGGGAACGGAATGGTGAGAGGCAGCATAACAGACTTATCCCAGTTGATAGTTAAACCAGAATGCCGGCCAAACCGTATGAACTCCCGAAGGATAGGTTCAAGATGGCGTGCAGGCTCGCGCACATAAAGCACCATGTCATCGGCATACATGGACACAGCCAACGACCGAAGGGGGGATTTCAGAGCCGCTTCAGCATACCTTTGCCTCAAAACACAGGCCAGGGGCTCCATTACTATAGCAAACAATAAAGGTGAGAGAGGGCAACCCTGCCGAGTGCCCCTCCGCACCGGGAATGAGTTCGAGACATGGCCGTTGACCCGCACACGAGCCACTGGGTTAGTGTAAAGGAGAGTCACCAACGATGTAAAAAAGAAGGGCACCCCCATGCGATGTAGAATAGCTATCATATACCTCCATGCCACTGAGTCGAATGCCTTCGCGGCGTCAAGCATAACAGCCACCGCAGCCAGTTCCGGTTTAAGTAAATGTAATACAGCAAAAAGAGCCCTAACATTGTGGGTGGTAGACCGGAGCGGTATAAATCCCGACTGATCAGGCAGTACCATTACCGGAAGTAGCAGCCGCAGCCAGGTAGCAAGCACCTTAGCTACAATCTTTCGTCAGTGTTCATTAGTGAGAGGGGACGATACGACTCACAGTGGTCTGGAGGCTTTCCGGGCTTTGGCAATGCAACCAGCAGCGCCTCTCTCATCGTGGTCGGGAACTGGCCCCGTTCCACAGACTCCTCCAGCACCATCGCCAAGTGCGGAAGTAAAAGATCAATATACTCCTTATAGAATTCGGAAGGCAAGCCATCCGTGTCAGCAGCTTTCCCATTGGGAAGAGCAGCGATCGCCTCCCGAAACTCCTCCACAGTGATGTGGTGCATTAGGAATTCTTGCTGACCTCTAGAAAGCCAAACCAAAGCTATATCGTCAAAGTACTGAGCTATTTCTTCCTCCGTCGCTGTCTCCCGATACTCATACATGCCCTCGTAATATCTTGCAAAGCACCTCAGGATGCCGGGTGTGTCAGTCACGACCTCTCCCCCATCCACAATCTCCTGTACCGCACAATGCTTGGCCCATGGTTCTCTTATGCGATCCGCCAATCCTTTCCCTGGTCTGCCCCCCTCATCGTAATAGCGCGCCCTGGTATGTTTGGATAAGAACTTCACCTCCTGGTCGGCCAACTCGTTGTACTCAGAGACCTTCGATCTAATGTCGGCTAGCAGAGCTCCCCCAGGACAATCCTCCAACTGCCGCTCCAATACCAACAACTCCCTTTCCAACCTAGACATGGAGTCTCTCAGTGATGTCAGGACTCCGGATTGAAGGCCAATACACGCCCCACGAATAGTCACTTTGAAGGCCTCCCACACTGTGCACATACTATCAACCGTGCCCACATTTTTCTCGAAAAACTCTACAATAATAGTCCTGAGCCGCTCGCGTAGCACCAGATCAGTCAATGTTCCCGGAGATAAGCGCCAAGTGAACGGAGCAGGCGTACACGACGGTACCTGTAGCAGCAAGCGAACCGGCGCATGGTCAGAGAGCGTGTGCGGCAAATGGTCAACTTCCAACACCCATCCACTCACATCCCGGGTCACCAGCCAGTAATCCAGTCGCGACCAGGTGTCATGCGCTGAGGTATAACAAGTACCCTCCCTCCTCCCCGGGTGCCTCAAACGCCATACATCCACCAATCCTAGTCCTTGCATACCCTCATGAACCTCAGCAGCCGCTCTCTTCCGTACCCAGGGCTTGTCCTGTTTCCTGTCCATTTCCCCATCCAAAATCACATTAAAATCCCCACCGCAAATCACAGCCGACTGTGGCAACATGTATACCTTATTCCAAAGCGCAACATAGAAATCAGGGTCATCCACATTAGGTCCATACACATTAAGGAGCGTGACAGGGTAACCGCATAGAGTACCATGCACAATAATATAGCGCCCTTCCTTGTCAATGTCTTCATGTATCTTAACAAATGGCACAGACTTTTTAATCAATATCATCACACCACGCGCATATGAGGAGTAGTTCGACGCCAGTCGAACACCCGCCCATCTCCGACCCACAGTTTCCGCAGCTCTGCCCCATAAATGTGTCTCCTGCAAGAAAGCGACATGCGTACCATGCCTGTTGAGAAACGCCAACATTTGCCTAGTCTTTTGAGGGCGGTTCAACCCCCTGACATTCCAAGTAACACATGCAATTTTACCCCCCCCCGGCCATCCACACAAAGTTGACATGCATCCCCAAAACCGCAGTACCACCCCCCCTGTCCGGAAAGAACACAACGCACAGAGCCCTGCAACCTCTGAAGCCCAGTAAGGAGAGCCACCCTCATCAGGTAACACAATGCCCAGTCATTTTCCAACCCCGGCCCAGACTCTACATACCTCCCATCATACTCAATGAAATACTGTGACCATACCCAGGAGTGAAAACAAACCCCCCAACCCCCCACCACCCACTTCAGCATCCCCAACCTGCCAAAGCTGACCCCATCCCCCCTCCCCCAACAACCCCAACTGTATGTGCATAAATGTGTGGGGATCTCCCATATGCGGGGACGCAGTGGCGCACAACTCCCGCCAGAAATCTGACGAGAGAGCGGACCGTGCAAGCGATAAAAAATTCCCGCTCCCCCCCAACCCTCAGAGCTTCAAGGATCCCTGCAAATCATGTTCGCCCAGCAAGTTCAATAGAGCAATTGGCCCTCCCACCAGGATCTCATCAAGTAGAAAATAAACCCAATAAGCAAATTTCAAAGGTCATATAATGAACAACATACTAGCCATGTATCACTCTATGCACAGTCACAGTGGGGCACAATCCAAAAGTCAATTTAAGCACAGTATTTACATGCCAGTCCTCATCAGCCCCACAAATGATTCGCAATGCAACATTAGAAGGAGTACCGTAGAAAACCTGCAACAGCAGAGGCTCGCCAAATAAAACAGGGTGAAGCAAGCCAGAAAAGTACACTGTACCAAGTCGTAACGCATCCAGCAGGGCCAACTCGGCCAGTTGAAAAAACGCCTACTCCACATCCTCCATGAGGTCCCCTTCCCCTTCCTGCTGCACATTAGAGTCCCTTTTACGTTTTTTCTGTTTTTTCGCGTAGTCCATGGCAGCCTTAGGGGTAGCAAAGATTTTGTTGTCCGATGGGGGTCCTATTCGAAGACGCGCCGGATACAACAGGGCGTATGGAATGTTCTCGTCTCGTAGCAGTTGCTTCACTGGGGCGAACTCCTTACGCGCTGTTTGTACCGCTACAGTAAAGTCAGGGAAGAACTCCAGCTTGTTCCCTTGGTACTCAATGGTGCCTTTCTCCCTGGCAAGCCGAAGTATAACATCTCGGTCCTTGTAGTTAAGTATACGAGCGATAACAGGGCGTGGGTTGGCTCCAGGCACAGGCCGCTTTGCCAGGGTACGGTGTGCCCGCTCCACGATGAAGATCTTTGATAGCTTATCCGAGCCAAAAATGTCCACCAACATTCTCTCCATAAAGTCTTCCATCCGACCCACATTGGTGGACTCCGGAAGGCCCGTGACGCGAATGTTGTTTCGTCTGGACCTTCCTTCCAAGTCCTCGTTCTTCGCCTGGATCACCGCCAGCACCCTCTCCATGTTGAACACCTTAGTGGTCACCGTGGCCAGCCCATCCTCCGTAGCGGACACCCTCTGCTCCACCTCGCCCATCCGCTCGTTTTGCCGGTCGAACTGTGTCGCCATATGGTCGAGCCTGTGATTGACCGCCTCCATGGTGCATTCAATGGATTGCAGCGTTTTCTGCATCGCCACCAATGTGGTCTCCAGATTCGGGGCGCCGCCAACCGCCCCCGAAGTTTCAGCGTCCGGCGGCGATTGTGAGGAGGACGTCGCCGTTTTCTTCGCCTCAAAGTTGATCTTGGGCTGATTGCGCTCCGGCCTACCCATGGCGCCTCCACAATGATCGACCCGGCCCAGAGGCAGCAACCCCTGTGGTCGCGGGCCTAGTCGCAGTTCAGGGATGAACAGTGTACCCAAAGCGGTAGGCCAAGAGCCGTAGGGGCTTCAGCAATCCTTCCGATCACGCAGATCTGCAGCGCAAAGGGCTTCCCAGGCACGCCGGGCAGCAGCACTCCTCCAACTCTCAGCCGCTATGTCTCAACGCCGTTGCGTACCCCAGCTAGGCGAAGTTCGCTCGGCGAGGCCTAGCGCGGCCCAGCGCCGCCTCCGCAGCCCCGGTCTCGCGTAGGCCCGCGCCCCACTCACCACCACCAGCGGGGTAGGATTCCAATCCGCTCGGGCTCCAGGCACCAGTCCGCCGTCCACCAAGCTCCGTCAACGCCCGCAGCTCAGATCGCAGGGCACCCGCCGGAGAGGCCGTGCAGTCGTAGCGGATCACAAACTCCAAGCCGTTGGGCGGGCCCGCCACCAGATTACGCGCCTCCGGTCGTCCGGCAGGCAGCCGACGGTGAGTCCGATAACTCGGGCCAAAAGACCCTCTCAGCCAAGGAAGAGCACCTCACTCGAGTCCCAGGCACTTCAGGTGAGTTTTGCCATCGAGTCGGGGGGAAAAAGCAGCAGAATATTCAGGATTTTATAGCAAATTATGGACGGTCCCGGCAGAGCCTCACATACGTGTGGCCATCTTGCTCGGCGCCCTCTAGCGCCCCCCAAGTGAGTCTAAGTTTAAATCATAATCCATGCATTTCTAAATATTTAATTGCTTAGTGCAGAGTTTGATTAGGAAACTACGTGTTCTTATGTTTGTCATGTATATTTAGAGCTAAGGAAGTTGGTAACGAGGATGACATAGGACATGAAAGCAGTACTTAATTTGTGCCAGTGATTGCTGATGGACATCACCAAACCCTTTTCCTTGGACCAAAGGAAGTCCCAATCCTAAATAATTAAAAGTACCGGCCTGTCCCAGCCTGTCGTTGGTCCATCCTAGTCCAGGAATCTGACTGATTTTCTAGACAACCTGCCACCGAGAATGGAGCCACTCGGATCACAAACACAACATGGAGCAATGGGTGAGAGGAGGAGGATGAGAAATGTGCACCTCATTCCTCTATTGTTGACTTGTGGATGGAGGAGGTGACTGTGTCCTGGTTCATAATGCACTGTGTGTACTATACAGTGGGTCACACTGCACAGTGGGGTGTCTATTTTACATGGTATTCATACTATACAGGAGGCATATACGGTATAGGGACTATATACAGAACAAGGGGCTTTTACTGTACATGGGCTTGCATTAAAGAGGGATGACCACAATCAGATCTATATAGTGCAGGCATTCTTACTACAGGACATGCATACAGGACAATCGATCCTGCTGTATAGGAGCTTACATTCTACTGGGTTTCATACAATATACAGAATAAACCTGCATTTGAGCAGGACTTGCACTGGGGGGTGCGTATTGTACAAGTGTTTCAAACTTTAGATCCACTTACTTCAGAAGGTCTCAATTTTAAATGGGTTCATAATATGCAATGGTGTATGATGCATAGAGGCATACTGGACAAGTGATTCATACTGTACGGAGGGTAATACTGTGCAGATGGTTATTTTGTATTAGGGATTCATATGTACAGAGGGCCCTTTGAGTATTTTAGGGCCCTGGTTACTACAACGTTTACAATCTGTTTACTATCAAATACTTTGTTGTGAGGATTCTAAGAAGTACACTGCCTTCATCACTCCCGAAGGGGCTACAGGATGTCCATTGGCCTCAATTTGCTTTGGTCATTTTCTAGCAGGTGACGAAGAGAGTTTTTGAGCAGATGCCGTCTTTGCAGGATTTCAGTGAGACACTTCATAAGCATGTTTTTGATTTTAAACAAGTGTTGTGCAGAACCAGGGAGAGTGGTTTGACTTTGCAAAAAGAAAAGAGTAAATGTTTTAAAGCTAGTGCTGAATATTTAGGGCACATTATTAGTGAATATGATGTATGTGAGAAATTGAGTTGTTGGTTGAGGAGGGTGATACACTTCTCAAATAACAGCCATAATCCTTTTAAGGGGACCACAACATTACCTGTGTTTAATCCTCTGGCAGTTTGACATAAAAGCAGTCAGGCTTAATTTAGAGGCAATATATTTATGCAGCACACGAACAGCAAAAAAATGTAAACACAATAAAAATCCTACACCAATTTAGAAAAATTGAGTACATTTTAATAGGATGTATGACGTTACAACACATACTTTTACAACGCATACCTTTACAACACATTTTTTACAACGCAGCATCCATTACAACGCATTCTTTTACAACGCATGCCATTACAACAAATTTTTAAAAACTACCTTTACAACGCATTCCATTACATCGCATACTCCCTTTACAACACATAACATTACATTGCATGTAAGGTAAGTATTGGATAGTGTAGGGGTAAAAATTACTTTTCTAACTCCAGGGGGTGCAATAGTAGGGTAAGTGTTGGATAGTGTAGGGGTAAAAATTACTATTCTAACTCCAGGGGGTGCAATAGTAGGGTAAGTGTTGGATAGTGTAGGGGTCAAGTCAAGTCAAGTGATTTATATAGCGCGCTACATACCCATAGGGTCTCAAGGCGCTTGAGGAGGGGAGGGGAATTACTTGTCGAATATCCAGGTTTTAAGTTGCTTTCTGAATGTAAGGTGGTTCTGAGTGAGGCGAAGGTGAGTGGGAAGTGAGTTCCAGGTTTTAGCTGGCAGGTTGGAGAAGGATCTGCCTCCCATGGTGGTTTTGTTGATGCGGGGTACAGTTGCCAGGGCTTGGTTGGAGGATCGTAGGAGGCGGGGGGGGTGTAGAAGGAAAGTCGTGAGTTGAGGCATTCGGGTCCAAGTTCGTAGAGTGCTTTGTGTGCGTGAGTTAGGAGGCGGAAAGTAATTCTCTTGTTAACGGGGAGCCAGTGGATGTTTTTCAGGTGTCCAGAGATGTGGTCTTTACGCGGGATGTCTAGTATGAGTCTGGCTGAGGCGTTCTGGATGTGTTGGAGTTTTTTTGGGAGTTTTGCGGTGGTGCCGGCGTATAGGGTGTTTCCGTAGTCCAGGCGGCTCGTGACCAGTGCGTGGGTGACCGTTTTTCTGGTTTCGGTGGGGATCCAGCGAAATGTTTTTTTGAGCATGCGAAGAATATTGAAGCAAGAAGATGAGACGGCGTTGATTTGTCTGTTCATAGAGAGTGAGGAGTCTAGGATGATGCCTAAGTTCCGTGCGTGGTCCGTCGGGAAAGGTGCTTTTCCGAGGGCCTCTGGCCACCAAGAGTCGTCCCAGGCGGAGGGGGAGGTACCAAGGATGAGGACTTCAGTTTTGTCGGAGTTCAGTTTTAGACGGCTGTGCTTCATCCACTCGGCTACTTCTTTCATTCCTTCATGTAGGTTGGTTTTGGCGGTGTTCGGGTCTTTGGTGAGTGAGAGGATCAGTTGAGTGTCGTCAGCGTAGGAGATGATGTTGAGGTTATGTTGGCGTGCGATGGCCGCGAGGGGGCTCATGTATACGTTGAAGAGGGTGGGACTGAGTGAGGATCCTTGTGGCACGCCGCAGCTGACTTCTGTAGCTACTGATTTGAATGGTGGGAGGCGGACTCTCTGCGTTCTTCCGGCGAGGAACAAGGTGATCCACTCCAGTGCTTTTCCTTGGATTCCGATGTTTCTGAGGCGTTGTATTAAGGTGCTATGACAGACTGTGTCAAAGGCTGCGGAGAGGTCGAGGAGGATAAGGGCGACCGTTTCTCCGTTGTCAAGCAGAGTACGAATGTCGTCAGTTGCTGCGATGAGTGCGGTCTCAGTGCTGTGTTTGGCTCTGAAGCCGGATTGTGAGGAGTCGAGGGATTTGTTGGTTTCGAGGAAGGCGGCGAGCTGGTTGTTGAGAGCTTTCTCGATGACTTTGGCCGGGAATGGAAGGAGCGAGATGGGGCGGTAGTTTTTGAGTTCGGTGGGGTCAGATGTGGGTTTTTTCAGAAGGGCGCTGAGTTCGGCGTGTTTCCAGCTATCTGGGAAGGTGGCGGAGGTGAAGGAGCAGTTGATGACATCTCGGAGGTGGGGTGCGATGATGGAATCTGCTTTGTTGAAGATGTGGTGAGGGCAAGGGTCTGTGGGGGATCCTGAGTGGATGGAGTTCATAAGGTGGATGGTGTCCTCAGTGGAGATTGGCTTTGGGGTGCAACAGTAGGGTAAGTGTTGGATAGTGTAAGGGTACTATGTGTTGTAATGCTATGCATTGTAATGGTATGCGTGGTAATGACTGCGTTGTAATGACATGCGTTGTAGTGGTATGCGTTGTAGTGTCATGCGTTGTAATGGTTGCGTTGTAATGGCATGCGTTGTAATGGATGTTGCATTGTAAAAGTTTAGTTGTAATGGTAGTGCGTTGTAAAAGATGCGTTGTAAAGGTTGTTTCCCATTTTAATACATTATTTGACACCAAAATTACAAAAAATCCAATCAGTACAATGTACACCACAATAAAGCATTGGTATCGACTCAATAAGGCCCTCTGGACAGAACTTGAAAATTACAAAAAAAATCACCATACAATCAATACCTTCAAAAAGCTCTAACAACTACTTGCACAGAGAGCTATGGAACAATAATTTGCCTTATTCAACCTTCATGCAAATAATAAACAAAACAGCCAAATTTCACTCCTTGTTATTCGAAAAAAAAATCTTCAGCTTGAGATCACACGCTTGGATGGTGATTAAAAATGATAAGATACTTGCAGCAGCACCTTACTTAAGTATTACATTTTCAATCTATCTAAAAAGACAACTGATGGCTCTACGCTTTGGAAAACTACCATTAATTGCAGACCAGCCAACCTGGGTCCATAAAGGGCCTACACAATGCAGACTCTGCGGCAGCAACAGATGAGGACTTTATTCATCTAATTTGCACATGTCCCAATCTTTACCCAGCACAAGTCACTTTATTAAGAAAAGCTCTAAAAATCAGAGGAATAAGGAAATAAAGAGCGGCCATAATAACAGGGCCTCAAAGGAACTGTAAACCGATAACATTTCTCAAACTTCATGATCAGGCACTGAAAATTGAAACACTAACTACAAAGTAGAAAGAGAAAATTCTGACATAAAAGTAGATAAATGCTCTTAACTTTACAATCAGGCCTGAAAAGTGAACTCTTAACAAATGTTATGATTTAGTATGCTTTTAAAAAATCTGAAGAAATGTTATGGCTTACTTTTATTAATCAGAAATGGTGTTAAGGCTTTAATTAACTAAACAATAAAGATGTATGTATGTATGTATAGAGTACTTATATTGCGCAGCTGCCACCCAACAGGTATCCTGGCGCTGAGATTACCACTAACAGACACCGTGCGTAACTGAAGACTAATCAAGGTGCTGGGAGCTAGCATCTAGGAAAGAGTCTGGTTTTCAGATTCTTCCTGAACCTCAGCAAGGTATCACTTTGTCTGATCTCTATGGGCAGTGAATTCCAGACTCTGGAGGCTACCAGACTAAATGATCTGCCTCCCAGACGAGCCTTATTGAAGTGCGGGTTGCATACCAAGTCAGCTGAAGAAGAGCGCATATTTCTAGCAGGGGAGTATCACAAAAACTTCCTCTGAAGAGGCTTGGGACCCATTTTGTGTACAGCCCTATATACAATGCAGAGTGCCTTTAACTGGACTCTCTGTGCCATAGGGAGCCAGTGAAGACCCTTTAAGGCGAGTGAAGCAGAAGCTCTGCGTTGTCTATTCAGTGCAAGCTTAGCTGCCATCACTTGGATCCTTTGAAGCTTTTTTAACAAGGAGTCAGGGGCTCTCAGCAGAAGCGCATTACAGTAGTCTAGTCTGCTCACAATAATGCTCCTTACCACTTATGGTCTAGATTACTTTGGCAAAAAAGGGAGATTTTTTTCGTAAGGCTAGAGCAGAGACAGACAGGTACTCACTGTTTTGTTCACTTGGAAGTCCAGCTGTAGATTACTATCCAATAGTACTCCTAAGTTGCGCACTGTTTTAACCGGTAGTGGAGGGTTGTTTACAGAGGCAGGCCAAAAATTGAACGGTAGAGAACAGGGAATTTTATTAGCAGAACAGTATAGTATTTCTGTCTTATCTCCGTTGAATTGCATAGAAATGGCTCCGAGCCAGCCGGCCGTTTCCTGCATACAGCTGTGGAAATTTTCCAAGGAAATTGCAGTATTACCTTCAAGGGAAAAAACAAGTTGGGTATCGTCAGCATAGTTGATGACTTCCATGCCAAAAGATCTAATGAGAGAGATGAAAGGACGCAGATAGAGATTAAAAAGGATTGGGCTAATAGCCGAGCCCTGAGGGACACCATGCTTTACCGGACTATACTGAGAAAGAAATGGTGTCAAGGTCACTGCCCGCTGCCTGTTTAAAAGATAATATTGCAACAAGTCCAGTGCCTTATCTCTAATTCCAATCTCCACAAGTCTTTTTTATCAAGATCTTATGATTGATTGTATCGAATACTGCCGACATGTCCAGAAGTACTAAAATAGCATTCTGGCCACTGTCGGCCCGCATTCGAAGGTCATCCAGAACTGTCACCAATGCAGTCTCGGTACCATGTCTTGGACGAAACCCAAATTGAACTTCATCCAGAAGTTAATTTTCCTCCAGAAATTTTGAGATTGCCCCGCTCACTATTTTCTCCAAAATCTTAATCGTTTATGGTAGCAAGGAGATCGGTCTTTAATTCGATGGGCATAAAGGGTCCAGAGAAACTTTCTTTAACAGGGGGGATACTACTGCCTTTTTCCAACATTTTGGAATCGAGCCAGTAATTAGAGATTGGGCACACAGTAGATGTAAATGCGGGAAGAGCTCCCTTCCGAATGCCCTCCACAACTTGTGAGGGAGGGGATCCAGAGAAGAGCCTGAGGAGATACCAGCTGGAATTGTATTAAACTCCTCTTGTGTCGGAATCTGGAAGATCTCCAGAGACGGCTTATTTTCTCTCACATCTCCCTCATCTAGAGTGCTACTACTAGTCAGCAGCCGAGTATCGGCTGTACTGTCCTTCTCTCGCTAGGAGTGTCTAATCCAATTAGGATTTTATTTATTTTTTCTTCAAAGAACAGTGCCAAGTTATCGCACAGTTCTTGTAAAGCAGGGATCTTATTCTTTACGCAATCAGGATTAGACATTTCTCGTACTATGTTGAAGAGAGGTTTTGACTTGTTAGGAGCATTTAGGATCATTTCCTCCAGGTATTTAGCTTTAGTTTTGCCCACCAGCTTTTTGTAAATATGTAGCAATCTTTTCAGTGCAGCTTTATCTACTTCCCGATAGTTCCTTCTCCAGTTCCTTTGTGCTTGTTTGCACTCAATTTTCATCAGCCTCAGCTCCTCATTAAACCAGGGAGCCAGCGGCTTCTTTTTGCTTTTGATTTTTTTCATTCATCGTGGCTACTAGGTCTAGTATACTGGTAATGTGATTGCTCCATTTCTCGTAGTTCTCCTCCACCGTTTTGTTGATGTCAAAACAGTTATCATTGACCAGTCGTGCGGGTCTTTCAAAGCTGAGACTTTAGACCACTCCCTATCCATACGAATATGGTTCGGGTAGGAAATAGAATCATGTGTGGTATTCAGCCTCAGAGAAAAAGAAAACAGGAAATGGTCAGTCCAACAAAATGGGAGTGTCTCCTTTACTGCAACATCTGTGCCATTAGCAAAGATTAGATCCAAAGCATGTCCTCCCACATGGGTGGGTTGTGATACTAATTGGTGTAGATTGGTGTTCGCGCAGGCATGACACAATTCTTTAAGTGCGGTTTCCGAATTACCATTGCCCCCGAGGTTAAAACCACCAAGAATCAAAAGTTTTTATGGGTATGTGATAAATTATATATTACATCGATCAGGCCTTGATATTGAGGAGTAGCTCCCCCTGGAGGTCTGTAACAGAGAATCCCGGAGTACAAACGGCCACTACGTGCTGTGAGTGAGAATCCAAGTAGTTTAAAGTTCTGTACCTCCTCTATCTCCATAGGGACCAGACTCCATGTTTCTCTGTCTATAATTCTCACCCCTCCCCTTCTCCCCCTGCTCTTGGTTTGTGGAATACTTTAAAGCCTGGAGGGCAGGCTAGGCCTAATTCAGCTTCCCTGTCTGGACAAGTCCACGTTTCCGTAAGAAACAGGATATCCACATCCAGGTCTTCAATTAGTGAGTTAATTTCCAAATGGAGTTGATTTAGATCATTATCAATCAGTACAACTGGAGTAATGAATTTGTAAAGTTTGAAGCGAAAAATAGCACCTAAAAGATCAAAGCTCCAACCATGGAAACCTAGTCACACAAGACCAGGGCAAAAGAGAAAAGTTAAAGCCGACAACGGTGGAGCTCGGGACGGAGGCATGAAGTGGATTTGGGCCGGTCTCGAACTACCTTAGGACTTAGAAAAAAGTTTGAAGAAGAATATCTGAGAGGTAAAGTTCAGCGGGCCAAGGCAGCTTGCAGTGTCTGAATAAGAAGCGTTGTCAACATCGGGGAGCTGCTGAAATTAAGTCACAGTGAAGATTCCTACATTTGAATTTAGTTTCTTTTTTGGAAGTTGAAAATCTCCAGTGGGATGAAGCTGCAGGCTGTAGCCCACAACAGCTCCACGAGGCCGGATACCCATTCTGTGAGGAGCCACTGAACAGGATTTGCCACAGTGGAGAAGAATGTAGCGGAAGATGCTGCACCTTGATGTAGTAGGCCCTGATCTCCTCTTGGTTCTCAGAGGGCTTTTTGGGCAAAAGCATATTCAAGTCCCAAATTTGGATTTGGCTATCTGGGCACCTTCAGCACCATTTACAAGAGAGTAGGGGTTAGGAGGAGGTGACACTTGGAGTGTCAGGACGCACTCAGGCTGGGTCCATATGCAGCTTCAAAATGGTTAAAGAATTTCTGTCCTTGTGACTGTGATGATCAGGAGTCCGGCCAACTAGCCCTTGGAGTCACTCTTGAAGTCCAGGGCTTAAGCAACAGAACAGACCTCTGGGGGCTCGGGCAGGCATAAGGCAGCAGAGCAGTCCTTCTTGGTGCAGCAGAGCCGTCTCTAAATTACACAGCACGGCACAGCAGCAGGCAGTCCTCTGAGAGTCCTTCCGGAAGCCCAGAAAGTTAACTGAAGAGTGGGTCTGAGGGTCCTATTTCTTACCTGGTGCCTACTTTAACGTGAGCGAAACTTCAGGAGACTCTCCTCAGAGAAGTGTCTAGAATTTCCTGCCTCTCTGCCCTGGTGGCAGGGTGTCTGCATGCATAATAGGCTAGTGTGAAGTTCTTTGTGTGAGACCATGGCACTGTCTTTTTGAAGTTTAAGTGGGGCTGAGCATAGCTCCGCCTCCCCCTGCCAGTGATGGCCCACCGAGGCACACCTAGTCTTTCAATAGTGTGGCTGTCTGGGAAGAATACACAAAGACCATCTGACAACTACACCCCATCATTTGACCCACGAACAGGATTCAAGCACCAAATGGTTAGGGCAGGAAAATGCTAACTTTCTGAAAATTGGCAGTTTTAGAATTGTGACTTTAAACCTCACTTTACCATTAAAATGGTTTTAAATTACAAATGTTTTCCCTTTTTTGTGCGATGCAGAAAAATACATTGAAATACTTTTTCCTGCATTCCTTTTTTTCTGATACATAATTCATGCAGATGACACACAAATACTCCTGAAACTGTAAAGCCCCAAAGACATTGGAAACTCAAAAATCTTTAGGTGCCTCAGAGCCATTGTTCAGTGGATGACTAGGAGCCATCTCAAATTGAATGCTTTCAAAAATGAAATCATCATGTGGTGATTGGAAAAATTATGACACATTCTGTGTATGTCAAATTCTCAATGGGAGCTCAGAGGGAAAAAGGACAGGGTCGCCCTCCACTCAAACATATACCTACAACAAAAGACCCTGTACAACGGACGTCAAAACATATCAGTGACTAAAAGAATAGAGCAGTCTATATGTACTGTTACCTATTCCTGTCCTCTACAATTTATGAGGGGACACTTCACTGTACTCCGCCCAAATTTCAGTTAAAAAAGGCCTATCCTCCTTGACAGAGACACAGAACAACAAGTACTCTGACCCTTCTAGGTCAATATCAAAGATCCACACCACCAATGTTGGACCGAATTCTGTTTAGAAACAATGTGCGAGAAACAAGTGATACCTCACGGAAACACCACCAACGGGGTAACTGGTATGTAATTTCCAGACAAGCCCCTGTCTCATCATCGGTAGTCACTTGATTCTCAAAGAAAGAAAGTGTCCAAAACAAATAACCAAATACGTGTGACAAACAGTGGAAAGCAGAAGCATCTGCAAGTGACAAACACACAAAATAAATAAGTGCATAAAACACAGCATATAGTTCCCTTAACCAACTTTATTTATAGGGAAATGATTATATGCTGCATATATAAAAAGGCTGGTAGCTATTCATGCATACCATTACCTATTGCCAGTGCTGACATGTTTCACTGCCATATCAATTTAAGCAGTTTCATCAGGGCTGTACTATATGCTGCCACTCCACTCTTGGACACTTGTTCTGTTTTAACCAGAGTCAGCCTAGTTGCTCATACCAGCCACCCCGGGGTTGAGAAGAATGCAGGAGTACTCCAAACGTGAGTTCTCGCCTTCACTTGGAGGATACGAAGCGCCAACGAGGCAACATCACGAAAGCTCAAAGCTAAGTGAAGGCGAGAACTCACGTTTGGAGTACTCCTGCATTCTTCTCAACCCCGGGGCGGCTGGAATGAGCAACTAGGCTGACTCTGGTTAACACAGAACGAGTGTCCAAGAGTGGAGTGGCAGCATATAGTGCAGCCCTGATGAAACTGCTTAAATTGATATGGCAGTGAAACATGTCGGCACTGGCAATAGGTAATGGTATGCATGAATAGCTACCAGCCTTTTTATATATGCAGCATATAATCATTTCCCTATAAATAAAGTTGGTTAAGGGAACTATATGCAGTGTTTTATGCACTTATTTATGTTGTGTGTTTGTCACTAGCAGATGCTTCTGCTTTCCACTGTTTGTCACACGTATTTGATTGTTTGTTTTGGACACTTTCTTTCTTTCTACTTTCTTTGAGAATCAAGTGACTACCGATGATGAGACAGGGGCTTGTCTGGAAATTACATACCAGTTACCCCGTTGGTGGTGTTTCCGTGAGGTATCACTTGTTTCTCGCACATTTTTTCTAAACAGAATTCGGTCCAACATTGGTGGTGTGGATCTTTGATATTGACCTAGAAGGGTCAGAGTACTTGTTGTTCTGTGTCTCTGTCAAGGAGGATAGGCCTTTTTTAACTGAAATTTGGGCGGAGTACAGTGAAGTGTCCCCTCATAAATTGTAGAGGACAGGAATCGGTAACAGTACATATAGACTGCTCTATTCTTTTAGTCACATTCTGTGTATGGCCTGATGAGCTGGGACAACGTCCTAAAGTATCTAAGGAAGTAAGAGACCTTGGAATTACCACAGACTGCAAGTTATCAATGAATGCCCAAATGGACAAATTAGCAAGATCAAGCTTCATTACTATATAAACTCTACAATGCACTGCCCCCCCCCACCTGAGGTTTCCACACAATGTCAAGGCTAATATCACTCTTGTCTTTTACTGTCTACACTGGATTACTGGCCTTTACCACAGATTATCTTTATAAATTAAAAGACTACAACAGATTAAAAACTGCTGCCTGACTACCCATACATGTAAAGCACAAGCCCACATCTCCCCTACCTTGAGAGGTCTATATTGGTAACCGGAAGATCCCTCTTCAATCTGCTTTGTGTGATGCAGAAAAATATATTGAAATACCTTTTCCTGCATTCCCTTTTTTCTGATTTATAATTCATGCAGATGACACACAAATACTCCTGAAACTGTAAAGCCCCAAAGAAATTGAAAACTCAAAAATCTTCAGGTGCCTCAGAGCCGTTGATCAGTGGATGACATGGTTTTATACATTGCAGGTTGACTTGGATGGTATTTTTCCAAAGCAAAGCTGTAATACTGTGCCTGGAGTGATAAAAGGCTTTGGTCATTTTGTGGTAAATAAAATTACCGGACTATTTTTCTATACATTAATATCAATAAGGATAGCTCATAAAATGAGAGGCAGAGTCTGTGGTATCTGAGTCAATAGGGCTTTATTGCAATGGCTCGAGCCAGGGGAGAATCGGGTTCCATCACCACTAAGGTTCAGGAAGGGATATCTAACGTTTTATTAACATCACACATTATATATAGTAAAACCATACAATTGCAATGAATACAGTAGGCGTAACAAGTGAAAATAGAAAGAGATAAGAAGACATGGGCGTGAAAGAAGGCGTGTAAATAGGCGTACACAGGGGTGTGCACTTGGCGAGTCATAGAAGTGTCATAGGTGGGTGGATGCATAGAGGAGGTCTACAGGGTCAGCAGAAACCTTTACCCTACATGCGCGCGCAACTGATCATGAGGTGTAACTGGGGAGAGCTGGGGGTTGACTTTAGCACTAGTAGAGGAGTCTGGAGTCTGGGATGTCAGAGCGACCTGTACCTTTTGCATATCTGATATCTTGTGTTTGGAGGATGTATTGTCTGAAGTAAAGGTCTCTCGAACAGAGGCCGTTCATCACTGAATGCTAGTGGGTGCATATATGTCTTCGTGCATTGTGCGGGGGCCATGGGCCTACTATGGCAACGGGTCCAGTAAATCACTTATATGGAGACAGGAAGGCTAGGCCCTATGCTCTGCAGGCGGAAGATGTTTACCTATTTCACTAGACTGGAATGTGTTTTTGCGGAGGCTGAGCAGATAACTGTAGGCAAAAAACCGTCTTGGCAGGCAGGCAGGCCGGGCACCGCTCGGCTGGTCAGGGAGTAAGGGAGAGTTCAGGGATGCATACCTAAACTGCAGTGTTTCAGAGACAAAAAAGAGGCTCAGAGCCTGAATTCAGGGCCTGGCTCGGCTGGGCCACAAAACGTGTGCTTCGCGATATTTAAACGTGTACCATGTAAATGCATTGGCAACGCAGGCCTCAATGCAGAATTATTGTATTATCCATGGCAGGCCTACTAACTGACATGCTAATGTTGAACGGAAAAGCAGAAACATTATTATTGCAGGCATGGGAAGGGAATTTACATGATAACATGGACATACATGGGGTATAGGTATGTAGATAGGGTGCGAGGGGGGGACACACTGACCATATAAAATTTCTGTTTCCTCATTCCCTCCTTGGCCCCTACTGCACCCTTTAGGATACATCTATTTTCATAAGACCATCAATCTGTTCATATAGCATCATTTGCTCGTCTTTATTCATTCGAGCACGGGAACGTGAACGTGGACGGGGAATACAAGCAGTGGCACACAAGCCGCAAATCGCTGGGCCACATTGCAGACAGAGACAACAACTGAATACGGTGAGCAGTACTATTCCTAGGAATGACAACACTTTCCATCCCCAGGCTGATATCACACTCCGCGCCGCCCTCCGCCTTCCCTCCCCGCTCCCCGCTTCCCGCCACCACCGCTGACCACGCCCCCTTTCCCTCTGCTCCCGCCTCCCAGCTGCCCCGCCCACCCGCGCACTTGGCCTTAAATGGCGACCGTGCGACGCAGGTGAGTGTGACCCACTTGTGGGACACCCCCGCGCCGCACGGCCACCAGCTGCTGCGTGTGCCACTCCGCTTTGCCCTCTGCCTCGCTGCCTGCCTCGTTGCCGGCTGACGCCGCCGCCGTCTGTTTTGTTTTCTTTTGAAAAGCATTTGTGCTTGTTCTTTCTGCTCGTGGCCGGCTGACGCCGCTGCCGTCTGTTTTGTTTCTCTTTTGCAATCCATTTGTGCTTGTTTCTTTGTGCCCCGTGGCCGGCTGACGCCGCTGCCGTCTGTTTTGTTTATCTTGCAACTTCTGTGCTTGCTCCCCACTGTATTTGCTGTTTGTACCTAGTGCCCGTTTTTTTTTCGTTCTCCTTCCTGTCTGCCCGCCTACCGCGCCGCCCTCCGCCTTCCCTCCCCGCTCCCCGCTTCCCGCCACCACCGCTGACCACGCCCCCTTTCCCTCTGCTCCCGCCTCCCAGCTGCCCCGCCCACCCGCGCACTTCGCCTTAAATGGCGACCGTGCGAACGCGCAGCGGCCACGCGCAGCGGGCGCGCCGATTGTGCGCCGAAGGCGCGCCAAAGGTAAGCCCGTCTGCGCCCGTCCGCGACCGGTTCGCGACCAGCGCCAGGACCCCTGGCCCCCGAAGACCCCGACCGACCCGCCTGACGTACTCCGCCGCCACCCTCATCGCTCTCAACGCCGGCCGACTCCCAGAATGCCATCAAGCCACACCACGACACACCCACGGACCTTTCAGCTGCCACGCCTGCAAGTTCTCCTGCAGCCGGACCAGCCCCGCACCAGCACCCGCCAAGTCGAACTCCAGCAGCACCCACCTCAAGTGCATCCTGCTCAACACCCGCTCCGTCCACAGACACGCCATCGAACTCTGGAACCTCCTAGACACCACAGCCCCTGACGTCGCCTTCCTCACAGAGACCTGGATGAACGCCTCTTCAGCTCCCGACATCGCCATCGCTATCCCGGAGGGCTACAAGATCGTCCGGAGGGACCGAAACGCCAACCAGATAGGAGGAGGCATCGCCATCATCCACAAGAACACCATCCGTCTCACGACCAGCACCGACAACACCCTGACCAGCGCCGAACACCTGCATTTCCAGATCCACACCAACCCGAACACCACCCTCAGAGGCACCCTGATCTACCGACCCCCTGGACCACGCACGCAATTCAGCGAGGACATCGCCGACTTCGTCAGCCCGCATGCCCTCCCCTCCGCTGACTACATCCTCCTGGGGGACCTGAACTTCCACCTGGAGAACAACAACGACCACAACACCAGCACCCTGCTCGACAACCTCGCCAACCTGGGACTCAAGCAACTGGTGTCCACCCCCACCCACCTCGCCGGACACACACTCGACGCCGTCTTCTCATCCAGCACAGACATCAACTTCTGCCACGCCACAGAGCTTCAATGGACGGACCACAGCTGCGTCCACTTCACCTTCAAGAGAACGACGACCCACCAACACCAGCAACACACCGCCCGCAGAAGCTGGAACAAGATCACAGCAGACCAGCTCGCCACCTCCCTGAGCCAACACCCTCCTGCCAGCTCAGCGAACCCCAGCCAGGCCGCCGATAACATCACGATGTGGATCAGCAACTGCGCGGACGAACTCGCCCCGATGAGGACCCCGCCCAGCAGACCCGGCAGCAAGAAGGCCCCATGGTTCACCGACGAACTCAAGAGCTCCAAGAAGAACTGCCGAGCCCTCGAGAAAGTCTGGAAAAGGGACCCGACACCGGACAACAGGACCTCCTACAAACTGGCCACCCGGAAACACCACCAGCTGATCCGCGCCGCCAAGAGAACAGCATTCAAGGACCGGTTGGACAACAACGCACACAACAGCAAGGAACTCTTCAACATCGTGAAAGAGCTTTCCAACCCCAGCGCAGGAAACAACGACATCACCCCATCGCAAGACCTCTGCAACTCCCTCGCCTCATACTTCCACAACAAGATCACGGACATACACAGCAGTTTCAACAACCAACCAACGCACACCACGACCGACCAGCCACCCCCCCCCACCACCACCCTCCACGCCTGGACCCCGATCAGCACAGAAGACACCATCCGCACGATGAACTCCATCCACTCCGGATCACCAACCGACCCCTGCCCTCACCACGTCTTCAACAAGGCCGACGCTGTCATCGCACCCCACCTGCGAGACATCATCAACACATCCTTCGACACCGCCATCTTCCCCGAAAGCTGGAAACACGCCGAACTCAGCGCCCTACTCAAGAAACCAACAGCGGACCCCACCGACCTCAAGAACTACCGCCCCATCTCGCTTCTCCCGTTTCCAGCCAAAGTCATCGAGAAGACCGTCAACAAGCAGATGGCCGCCTTCCTCGAGACGAACGGATCCCTCGACCCCTCACAGTCCGGCTTCCGAGCCAAACACAGCACCGAGACCGCCCTCATCGCCGCCACCGATGACATCCGAGCCCTGATGGACAATGGAGAAACAGCGGCCCTCATCCTCCTAGACCTCTCCGCGGCATTCGACACGGTCTGCCACCGCACCCTAGTGCAGCGCCTCAGCAACATCGGAATCCAGGACAAGGCGCTGGAATGGATCATCTCCTTCCTCGACGGAAGAACACAGCGAGTCCGCCTACCACCGTACAAATCAGAGGCCTCCGAAGTCATCTGCGGCGTCCCCCAAGGATCATCACTGAGCCCCACCCTCTTCAACGTCTACATGAGCCCCCTCGCGACCATCGTACGCAAACACCACCTCAGCATCATCTCCTACGCCGACGACACCCAGCTGATCCTCTCCCTGACCAACAACCCCGCCGCCGCCAGAGCCAACCTGCACGAAGGGATGAAAGAGGTAGCCGAGTGGATGACGACCAGCCGCCTGAAACTGAACTCGGACAAGACGGAGGTCCTCATCCTGGGCTCTTCACCCTCCGCCTGGGACGACTCCTGGTGGCCTCCCGCCCTGGGCACCGCACCCAAACCGACAGACCATGCACGTAACCTGGGCTTCATCCTGGACTCCTCCCTCTCCATGACCAGGCAAGTCAACAGCGTCTCCTCAGCGTGCTTCAACATCCTACGCATGCTACGGAAGATCTTCTGGTGGATCCCCACAGAGACCAGGAAGACCGTCACCCAGGCCCTCGTCACCAGCCGACTGGACTACGGCAACGCCCTCTACGCCGGGACCACCGCCAAGCTCCAGAAGAGACTCCAGCGGATCCAAAACGCCTCAGCCAGACTCATCCTCGACATCCCACGATCCAGCCACATCTCCGGACATCTGAGAGACCTTCACTGGCTCCCCATCAACAAGAGAATCACCTTCCGCCTCCTCACCCACGCACACAAAGCCCTACACGACCAAGGCCCGAGCTACCTCAACAGCCGAGTCAACTTCTACGCTCCCAAACGCCACCTCCGATCAGCCAACCACGCCCTCGCCGCCGTCCCCCGCATCCGAAGAGCGACTACAGGAGGAAGGTCCTTCTCCTACCTGGCCGCCAAGACCTGGAACTCCCTCCCGTCCGACCTACGCCTGACCCAAGACCACCTCTCCTTCAGGAAGAAGCTGAAGACCTGGCTGTTCGAGCAGTAGCGGCACCCCCCCTCCCCAGCGCCTTGAGACCCTACGGGTATGTAGCGCGCTTTATAAGTTTCACTGATTGATTGATTGATTGATTGATTGACACTCCAGAGCCAGCCGGACCAGGTCCAGGTGCCAGAATTCTGGTGTATCTGGTGAGCTATCTTATGGAGCCTTGTTATTGCTGAATACACTGATGGTGCGTTATTAGGAATAAACACACAACAACTGGATCCGATCACTCTACAAGCTCCGCCCCTATCGGCCAGGATGACGTCAAGAACAAGGCGGTTCTGAAGAACAACAAGTCTCATAGCAGACTGCTCTTCGGTTAAGTTACCTAGAGCAGAAGTAGTCTTGTTCACTACTGCTTCCAAAGTTCTAGTTAATCTGCGTATTAATTTACTATTTTGAATGGGACCTATGAAGAAAAAGAATCCTTTATTAAAATCTGTATATTGTTCCAGAGTTGTCTCAGTCTGATCGACAATTGGGGACTCGATCTCCCTCTATTGTCTTACATGTACAAGTTGGGAATCTCGATGATAATTGGACGGGGCTAGAAAAACAGGTGGCAGAAGGAACGCAATATAACACGTTCCACCCCAGTCTAAGGGCAGAGGTATATAGGCTGGTTGACCACAAATAAAATAGGAATGGCGGGAAGCTTTGAAAGTAGACTTTCCTTTATCATTGAATTTGACCACAGTATTACAATCACTGTGTCCTAGGTGTACTGAGCCATTTTTCCTAACGCATAATACACCTTTCACTGGTAAGACTGTTATAAACGATGAACCTGTATTGGTCTCGGACTGGATGTTTAGTATCAGGAGGTTGAGGGAAAAATTTCCTAATTCGTACACTTCGTTTTCTAGATCGGTCCCTGTCCGTTGGGGAAGACCGTCCTGGTCTGGAAAACATGCTTTATTCATAACTGTGTTCAGGTCTCCCCATATCCAATCGTCCTGGGAAACTGTGGACTTACTGTCTAGTGATGACATTAAAGCAAACCATGCTCCGCACGAACCATTATTCGAAAACGTATAAGGAAAGAGGGGCAGAGCTCCCTTCATTTTCTGGTAGGGTGGAAGTCGGCCACATACCCAGCAATCTGTTACATTGCTGGCCTGGTGGGAATGGTGTAACATACGAATAAAAGTATTGTTGCGCAGTGCTAGTCGATAGGACAATTCGTGGGGTGGCAGGTCGCTAAAAGTGTGTTCTATAGTGTAATTGAAAGAAGAATGAACATGTGAATCAGGAGGAGGAAAGAAAACATGTAGCGTCAAGCTTATACATATAATCGAAACACTTAAAAAAAACATAATGATCAGGGTTATTATGCATCTGCTGCGTAAGTTTTTGCAGTACTTCTCTTTCATTATTTTCTGCCTATCTCTCTGGCTATTTGGGTCTACAGTCTTATACATGTCAGGAACCTGTCTAACCGCTTCACCGAGGGGGACTTAAACAATTAAACGCTGTTTGACTTACTAGACCGTAATTTCATTTTAAACTCCTGTTGCGGAGTTTTTTCTAGCAAAGGGGGTTTAGTGTCAGTATCAGAACTGTTCTCAGAAACCTTCGCAAAACAGTCTTTGGAATCCGTTCCGGAGCCAAGTCCATGAAATTTCTTCACGTGATGGGCATGGATCCAGCCCTTACGTCCTTCCACTTTTATAGCCGTCCTCATCGTCAGTAGCACAAGCTTCGGTGACTTCCAACGCGGCTCCAGGGGGCTTGACCGGTCAAAATTTCTCACCAGGACCAGATCTCCTGGGACGATTTAGTGGCTTTTCACCTGGGTGTTGTCTGGGAAGGCGGCGGCAACCTGTGAACGACAAGAGAGTAGTGCAGACATCAAGGAAGCCAGGTAATCTGTCAGCATATTACTGTCAACATCGGTGATTTTTCTCGGCATAGGCGTACCCCACATATTTGGCGGTCTACCGAAAATCACCTCGTACGGTGATAGTCCGGTTCTGGAATGAGCTACCATACGCTTGTAAAAGAGGGCAACTGGCAAGGCTACCATCCAATCTACACCTTTTTCTTTACAGACCTTCGCTAGTCGTGTTTTTAGAGTCTGATTGTGTCTCTCTACGAGGCCAGCTGCCTCTGGGTGTCGTACGCAATGGAATTTCCACTGGTACCCTAACAGAAGAGATACTTGTTTCATTAATTCAGAAGAGAATGGCTGTCCATTATCTGAGTACACGACACGGGGCAAGCCGTATCGCGGAAAGAATTCACGGACCAACTGCTTGGCAGTGGTCACAGCAGTGTAATCTGGGACTGGGTACGCTTCTGTCCATCTGGATAGAGCACATACGACTACAAGGACATACTTGAATCCTCGACATATGTCCATCTGAATATAATCCATCTGGAGGACTTCAAAAGGGTGGTCAGGACGATGAAATCCACCTGGTTCCACGGGAATGCCTTTGCCTGGATTGAACTGACAACAGATCATACAGGTACGTACTTTCTGTTTCGCTGCTGCACGTAAATGCTTGTTGAACCAGATATTCTGTATACTGTCTAACATGGCTTTTTCTCCTAAGTGTGCTGGACTATGTGCTGTATTAATGATAACTTGAACCATGGAGTCGGGGAGAAACCATGTGGCTTTGCCTTTTGCCATCCATCCCTGATCTGTCTGGGCCCCTCCTTGTTCAGTCCATTTCTTGATTTCGTCTGGAGTGGCATGTGTCTGTATGTCGAGTACATCTTGTGAGGGATCCCTGACTGTCATGCAATTCATCAGTGATGATACTTCCGTTTTTGTCGTGTCAGTTGGAATATCTGTCTGAGTCTGTGCTGTAAGTTTGGCTGTTCGATCTGCCAGATCGTTACCCTGGGTAATAGTGTCAGTGACTTTAGTATGTGCTTTGCACTTCATGATGGCTATTGCTGTAGGCAAATGTATTGCGTCTAACAGAGCTTGAATGAGGGGACCATGCTGTATTTTGGCTCCATGGGAGGTCAGAAAACCTCTCTCCTGCCAGAGAACACCAAAGTCGTGAACGACTCCGAAGGCATACTGTGAATCTGTGTATATGTTTACTTTCAGGTTCTTGGCTCGTATGCAGGCTTGGGTCAGAGTAATGAGCTCTGCTGCTTGAGCAGACAAGGTGTCAATTCGCTGTGTTTCTATGACTTCAGTTTCGGTGGTCACGGCATACGCGGCCACTAACTCTCCTGTGCTTGTTCTCATTCATGAACCATCCACATAAAGTGTCAGGTCTGGATCGGGCAATGCGATGTCTGTCAAGTCTTGTCTTGGCTTCGTCACTGTGTTAATGACTTCCACAGAGTCATGTGGTGTAGGGTCTGCTGTGATTGAGGGTAAAAGTGTCGCGGGGTTTAATATGTTACAACGTCTGATCTCTATGTGTGGCTGGAACAATGTCAGTTCATATCCTGTCAATCTTGCTATGGTTAGGTGCTGTGTCTGTGTCCGGTTCAAGAGAACTTCTACTGAATGTGGAACCTGTACTGTCAGAGGATGTCCTAACACTATGGAGTCGCTTTGTCTGATTGCTAGAGCTGTTGCTGCAACTGATTTCAGGCACGCAGGCAGAGCCTGGGCCACTGGATCCAATGTACTAGAAAAATAAGCACAAGGCTTGTGTTTTCCTGCTTGATCTTGTGTAAGAACAGATAATGCTGTGCCATCGCGTTCAGTGACAAAAAGTGTAAAAGGTTTGCTGTAACATGGAGTCGCTAGAACTGGTGCTTGACATAGAGCTTTCTTCAGTTCATCAAAAGCAAGTGTATGTTCCTGAGTCCAAGGGAGGACAGTCGAAGTCGCTGCCTCCTGTGTTGTCAACTGTATGAGTGGTTTGGCCAGATATGCGTACTGGGGGATCCATTGTCTGCAGTAAGAAGTGAGGCCAATGAAGGCCCATACTTCCTTTTGTGTCTTTGGCTGTGGAAGATGTGCAATTAACTGAATGCGGTCAGGTGTCAACTGTCTACCCCACTTGGACAGCCAGTGTCCTAGGTAGACCACTTGCTGGGCACAGAATTGTAGCTTTGAAGGGGACACCTTGTGCCCCTTTTCTGCCAGGAAGTATAAGACTGTCAGAGATGCACGTTCGCAATCTCGTTCTGTACGCGCTGTGATCAAGAGATCATCAACGTATTGGAGCAGAGCAGTGTCAGTAGGCATGTGAATACTGTCTAGTTGTCGTTTCAGTGCTTGACTGTAAATACTAGGGCTTTCTGTGAACCCTTGAGGAGCCCTTGCAAATTTGAAGCTTCGGCCATTTAAACAGAATCCGAAGAGATACTGGCTTTCCGGGTGGATTGGGACACTAAAGAAGGCGTTCTTGAGATCAATTACAGTAAAGAACGTCGCTTCCGAATCAATTGCAGTCAATAGGGAAGAAATGTCTGGGACCACTGGGTACTGGGGTATTATGCATTTGTTTAGTTCTCGGAGATCAATCACTAATCTGTAAACCGGTGGCGCATTCGGATCAGTTCGTTTACGAATCGGAATGATAGGAGAATTACATACATTGGAGTCAGTTTCTACAACCACTCCTTGAGCAATAAGTTTGTCAACAATTTTAAGTAAGGCCACTACAGCCTCAGGTGGTAACTTGTATTGTCGGATTCGTGGCAGTACAACTCCTTGCTTGAGTGTGACACGGTATGGTGTAATGTGCATGCAACCCACATCAGTCGGACCTTGTGCCCATAAATGCTGTGGTACATTCTGAAGTCTGGGGTCAAAATCTCTCAACACATAATGACCTTTAAAATCACGTAAAAACAATCTCACTCCTTCCGGAGAACAACAAATCACTGCTCCTAGTTCTTTCAACGTTTTTATACCAAGCAAGTTTTCTGGACAAGATTTCGTAAGCAATAAGTCTGTAGTACGGGACAATGGACCAACTTCTAGGGAAACTGGCTGTGATACTTCGTTAACAATAGGCTTTCCCGAAAATCCCAGGGAAATATTCTGTGAGCCTGAGAGGGGTGCCCCTGGAACCTCGTTATGACTAATGGTAGTTCTGCTCGCCCCTGTGTCAATCAGAAATTTTCTGTCTTTCCCCAATACCTGACTATGTACATAGGGACCCTCTTGATATACAGGAACCTCGATAAGAGGCAAGCCAACCTCCCTCTCTAGGCTGTTTCATGAGTACTGTTGATAATCTGGGTAGTCTGACTGAGCATACTGATACATTTGTTGCGTGACATGTTGTGTGGCAGCTATGGGTTGGGGTACAGCTACTGTCTGTTGTGCGTTCTGTGGAGATTGCGTGTTCTGCGGGATGTGTTCCTGTCTTTCGTCTTGCCTGTAGCTATATTGTATTTCAAGACAGCACATTCATTTATATAGTGACCTGGCTGTTTACAGTAGTTGCAGGTCCCTTTGACAGGTGCCGTGCCCTTTCTCTGACCATCGGCGGCTGGGACTGATTGTGCAACTAGTACTTTCATTTTCGTGTCTTTCATACGTCTCTTTTCATGTTCCTGTTCTTCTCTAATTCGGTTCTGGTGGTACTGTAACATTTGTAACATTTGGGAAGGGCTATTAGCTTGCCAGGTACTTTCAACCTTTAGTACTCTATTTTTAATCTGGGGTAAGGAATTCTCTACTAATTTGGTCACAAACAGATGTGGATACGATTCACTACTTGTCTTTAGGCCGCTATTAATAAGAAAACATTTTTCAAATCTAGAATAAAAATCACTAGTGTCTTCATCTTGTTTCTGTTTACAGGCTGAAATAGCATCCCAATCTTCTTTTTTAGTAGTCAATATTCTTGGCAAAACCTGAATCAATAGCTCGGGTAATTCTTTAGCTTTATCCCCGAGACCAGTGCCAGGAGTTCACGTATTATCCTCGTCTTCTAATTCTGCCCAGTTAATCTTTTTCTCTCCCACCTCCCACTCTTTTTCTTTGAGTTTTTCGTAAATGCCCGCAGGTAACAGGACTTTCAACATTTTAATCGTATCAGCATATGTATACTCCCCCATACGGAGCAGGTCTTTTAATTCACGGTGGAACCCTGCTGGGTCTTTGTCATGACAGGGCAGTAATTTTTTCATTTCCAATAATTCCATTTTCGTCAAGGGAGTGTAAACGTATACTCGTTGAAGCGTACCCGCATCAGTTCTAACGGGATGAACCTCTCGTAAGGGATTCTGTCTGTCTATGTAAAAGGTCTTTCTTTCTCGGTGTGGAACAGGAATAAAATGTGGAGTTAGGAAAGTCATGTATTTATGTTGTTGTTCTAATATGGCATTAATTAATTCAGTACCTAGACCTCTCCCTCTTGCTAGGAGTAAATCGTCCAATAGAGTATGTAGGGGACCTGGATCTGAATGCTGACTCTCATACAATATGATGAGATGCTGAATCATGTAAGTACCAGCTAAACGCTGTTCTTCCGGAGGAAGACTCAAAAATGTTTGCGCTACTATGTCGTCTTTATATATATTAGAATTGCCAGCCCATTGAACTGCTGACCGGGCTAGTTCCTGTTCATGCATAGTACTGAGTTCGCTACTCCCTACTCGTCTTTTCAATGCCTGGTCCGTGGCTTGGAATATGCGTTCAAGGGAATATTGTTCTGGTATGGGAGAAAGAGAACGTTTCTTGTATTCTAGGCGTATAGGTCTATCAAAGGGTCTTGCCTTACCTACGTCATTTATTTTACTTGGTTCCTTAACTGCTAAATCATCGTCCTCTGAGACTTCGTCATCTTCTTCCTCGGCCTCTTTCTCGACCTGTTCTCTCTCGTGTATTTCAACAATTTCTTTATGAATTTTTCTGTACATGGCTTCTACACAACTCTGTTTATCATGTTTACCAGCAGCTATGTTGTCACTCCAATTTGTCAAGACTTTAGTTCCTTCTTTATTTGGCTGGTCTTGTTCCCTTATCAAACAAGTAATCAAAAACTGTAAGAGCATACGTTGTAGCTCCACTTTCCTATGTGCCATGGCCTCGTGAATACTTTCTGGTCCCTCCCCCGTTCTAATGAAGTGGTATATTTTGTCTAAATGTACCTTCATGTCTGGTAGAATAAGCAAGTAATTTGTAACGCGTCTTAATCGTACTGAGTATATAATCATTGAACCTTCCCCTGGTACCGGATCATATATGCAATCAGTAAGGTGCTGTCTAAGAGATGCGTGTGTAGCTGCTTTCGGCGTGTGTTGCAATGCTAGATCTCGTAATGATGATCGTTTTAACGGAGGTGGGGTGGAGGGGCCCCCTCCTGCGGCTCCTTGACTGGAATCGCCTTGGCTTGAATCGGCTTTTACTGGCAGCGCTGTCGCTCTTAATGCGGGTTGAGCTTGTATTACAGGTGCTGGGAGAAAAGGATTCGGAGGGGGGTTGGTAGCAGGAGGAACAGTGGGGGAATTAGTATTATTGACAGGATTGGGAGGATTAGTAGGAGGTACACGTACGTTTACATACTCTGGAGCAGCGTCATCTAAATAGGAAGAAAGAAAAATGTCCGCTGCGGTCTGTTTATGACTATGGAGTTTAGTCGGAATCAGTGGTGGCGGCAAGTTACCAGGTACTTCCGGGGTCACTTTAGGTAGGCCCTCGGCGAGAAGAGGATACATGCCATTAATAAGGGCATTTCTTTGTCGGTCCAATTGTTCTGTTCTAACTCGTTCACCTTCTTCTAACAATTCCTTTTCTTTGGCTCTCTCTGATGCTTCTCTACTTCTCTCCGCTTTCTGGATTTCTTTCTCTGTTCTTCTATGCGCTTCTTTATGCCACAATTCTATGGCATCTTTCTGGGATTGTCTGGCTTTCTTTTTCCACAGTGCTTCCTCTACTCTCATGATGCATTCTGCATCCCATGTGCCTGAGACAGGCCATCTATATTTCTCTTCCAGGTCTTTAGTATAGTCCGCCCATAAATCTAAATACAGTATGGCATCTAGGCCATGTTTATGGTACATAAAATGTCTGGGAGTGTCCCAAGGCGGGACGGGAACTGCCTCTTCTAGTATCCCTTTCCTCGTTCCTATCTGACGTAATTTCAAAAACAACGGCATGTTTGAACTGACTTGGACAAAAATACAATGAGCACAATAATCGACTGCAAACACTCATTCATACCACGACATTTAAAACATTACAGATACTACCTAGTACATAGGATAACACAATTCTGAAATATTTGGAAATACAATACTATACTGGATGCACTGCTAGAACAGTACAGTCATACCGGTCTCATAAAGAGACACGTCATACCGCATCCACCGAAATGGACACGTCTTTACCGGGTCTGTGTACCCAGACCCGTCTTGACCGGGCTCAACTATGAACCCGTCTATATGCATTCCCAACAACGGTACTCACCGGGAAGCAGAACTGAAGGCCTCGGAAACTCGATACTGGACTGGACTGCTACGGCTTCTGGTACTCATGCGCCTCGAAACAGGTGGGCCTCTGGATACCTCGGACCTTGCTCTCTCGACTTGGGCTCTGGTCGGGACAGTCCACAATCCTCACTGCCTCGTGTGGATGCCTGGTCGCAGTCTCCGTCTCCTCCGTGGGCCTGAGGGAGTTAGCAGGAAAACCCGCGGATGTGCACAGAAATGGGTCCGTCACGGCTGTAGAAGGGGTCAGGGGGCTGCGCTTACATCGCCGGCGCGTGGGGAAGGGGACTCGTCCCTATTCGGGCGCCAGATTATGTGGTAAATAAAATTACCGGACTATTTTTCTATACATTAATATCAATAAGGATAGCTCATAAAATGAGAGGCAGAGTCCGTGGTATCTGAGTCAATAGGGCTTTATTGCAATGGCTCGAGCCAGGGGAGAATCGGGTTCCATCACCACTAAGGTTCAGGAAGGGATATCTAACGTTTTATTAACATCACACATTATATATAGTAAAACCATACAATTGCAATGAATACAGTAGGCGTAACAAGTGAAAATAGAAAGAGATAAGAACACATGGGCGTGAAAGAAGGCGTGTAAATAGGCGTACACAGGGGTGTGCACTTGGCGAGCCATAGAAGTGTCATAGGTGGGTGGATGCATAGAGGAGGTCTGCAGGGTCAGCAGAAACCTTTACCCTACATGCGCGCGCAACTGATCATGACGTGTAACTGGGGAGAGCTGGGGGTTGACTTTAGCACTAGTAGAGGAGTCTGGAGTCTGGGATGTCAGAGCGACCTGTACCTTTTGCAGATCTGATATCTTGTGTTTGGAGGATGTATTGTCTGAAGTAAAGGTCTCTCGAACAGAGGCCGTTCATCACTGAATGCTAGTGGGTGCATATATGTCTTCGTGCATTGTGCGGGGGCCATGGGCCTACTATGGCAACGGGTTCAGTAAATCACTTATATGGAGACAGGAAGGCTAGGCCCTATGCTCTGCAGGCGGAAGATGTTTACCTATTTCACTAGACTGGAATGTGTTTTTGCGGAGGCTGAGCAGATAACTGTAGGCAAAATACCGTCTTGGCAGGCAGGCAGGCAGGCCGGGCACCGCTCGGCTGGGCAGGGAGTAAGGGAGAGGTCAGGGATGCATACCTAAACTGCAGTGTTTCAGAGACAAAAAGAGGCTCGGAGCCTGAATTCAGGGCCTGGCTCGGCTGGGCCACAAAACGTGTGCTTCGCGATATTTAAACGTGTACCATGTAAATGCATTGGCAACGCAGGCCTCAATGCAGAATTATTGTATTATCCATGGCAGGCCTACTAACTGACATGCTAATGTTGAACGGAAAAGCAGAAACATTATTATTGCAGGCATGGGAAGGGAATTTACATGATAACATGGACATACATGGGGTATAGGTATGTAGATAGGGTGCGAGGGGGGGACACACTGACCATATAAAATTTCTGTTTCCTCAATTTCACAGCTCGGCGTGGAGAGCACGGTGCTAATCCTATTCTTAAAGACTTTGCTGTAGAAATGGTAAAAGACTTTGCCCCTTTCTTTCTCTGCGTGGATGGCACTGTGCTAATCCTATGCTTAAAGACTTTGATAGAAAAGCAGACATTTGAGGTGAGAAAATTTAGAGTGTCACTGGTGTTGCGAATGCTCTTTACTGGAGCTGCTTTCAACCTACCCTTGAGAACTACCCAGAGTCCTCTGCTTCTTTTTTGCATAATTTATGCATCACTCTATGCCTGAAAAGGTATTGTTTTGTGATATATATATATATTTTTTTCACATAATCTCATTTTCTGTAACAGCAGCCTGGGTGCAAATTGATATGAATTCATAACACCTTAACATTTTTACACTTTTGCTGAAATTACTCCAATTTTCGAGCAGTCAAAAAATTCTTATGCTGCCGCAGCAATTCCGGATCCAAGTTAATATGAATTCATGAAGTCTTTAAAACATGTAAAAACTTTTGTGCAAATTACTTCATTTTTTGGATGAAGGAGGAACTCATTTGCCACCTCATCCGATTTAATATTATTCTTTAAAAACATTGGCCTTAAAAGGTGGCGGCGCTGAAGGGGCAATAAAGAACAAATGATTAAGATCCTGGATCCCTGAGTTACACAAGTTACTCTCTTTCCCTGTTTTTCAGAAGAGGACTAGTTTGCCGTTAGCGCATTTAGCGGAAGCAGGTTAATTTAAAATAGTGTCCAAAAACGGCAGATCCCATGGTCCAACTTCCAGGTCAAGTACTGCTGAGCTATCTTAGGGGCAGCAGGAAGAAGTCACTGCCTCCAGCCTTCTTTTGACATACAGTGCATAAAGTTTATCTGATAGCTATTAGAGCTAGAGGCATTCTTTAAGTAGCTTTTAAATTGTGTGGGAGAAAGGGAAGCAAGATCCTCTTCCTGCAGTTCAAAATAGCTTAGCACCATGTCAAAATCCCAGGAAAATGCATATTTACCCAGCTCTGAGCCAAAAACCTAATGATTCATAAAACCCCTCATGGAGTCCTTTTCACTATTCTTAAGCTGAAAGTCACCCTGAATCACACTGGCCACTCCTTCGTATAGGAGCTTAATCAACCAAATTCCAGCCTCATTGCTGGGTTCGACACAAACAAGTTAAAATTACACCGTTTAAATAAAATTTTCGAATCCATTTTCTCTCGAAAGTCACATTTTGTTACATTAATTGACTCTTTGGCATATAGTAGGGTCGGAGGAACTTTCACTTTAAAACCAGATAGCAAATGCATAAAATGTCTTTGCCCCATCGCGTTATAAAATGCATGTTACCCAGTGGCATGCAAAGAGTCCTGAAAGGAACAATGTTCAATATGTGCTTTTTCTAGCTAGTTATCTGCTACAATATTCCCAAAATAAGGATATGAGTTTACAATCTCCAACTTCTCTGGACCTAAACCGTAGGCATATTTACTGGTCTTCCCAGCCTTTCTGCTTTTTAAAATGAATATCTTGCTCTTTGAGACATTGATCTACAAGTAATGTAGGGTGGTCTACTGTTGTAAAGACACCAGCCTATTAATCTTAGGCACTGGCGTAACGAAATGTTAGGGGGCCTCCCTGCACGGTACTTAGGTGGGCCCCCTCCGGGCTCAATCAGGAGCTCTCCGGCCGGAGTGCAGTGCCGAGGGGGCCTCTTGGGGCTAGGGGCCCCCCCGCACCGCGTGGGCTGCGGGGGCCTGTGTTACGCCCCTGATCTTAGGCCCTTGGGAGTAAAGTCCAAATTTGCAATATCATCCGCATACATCAAACAAGGGAAAGTAACACAACCTATCTTAGGAGGATCTCCCTTGTTAGATGCAAGGCAGTTAGGAAGGTCCGAGACATTCAATGATAAAAGTAGTGGAGCCAGCAGACAACCCTGTTTCAGGCCATTTTTGTAGGAATTATTGAGGATAATCCTCCACCCTCCCCCCTAGAAACAGCTGCAGGGCTCGACAAATGTACTCGACCGCTCGCAAATGCGAGTAGATTTCTTCAATGGCGAGCCAGTTTTCAGGCCTACTTGACCGGCCTGGCGAGTGATATCTGCCGCTTCAGTGCCAGGTGCCAATTTGTGGGTCGAGTGCAATTGAGGTTAGGTCGAGTAGAAAAGTGTACTTACTCGACCTGCAGGTCAAGTAAGATTTTTTAGATTTGTCGAGCCCTGGCTGACACCATGTAGAGGAGTGGAGGGTGATTATTGATGAAAGGAGAATATTGGGCATACCCAACTTCTTTCGATTTTTCCATAATGTTGGATGGTCCTCTCTGTCGAAAGCAGTAGAAAAACCTATGAATGCCAAATATACATTTTTTAGGTTTAAATCATTTTTATTGTAGCAACACAAAGAAACAAAATATACATTGCATAGAAGCTGCAAATCCGCGACGGCCAGAAGCGCCTGTGGTGCTCTAAAGTTCTCCAGTTGATATTCCAAAATGAGACAAGCCAGCCGATTTACATAGATATAGGAATTGTTGCGAAACTGAATTAAACACCCCCCGGAAGACCCTCCCCCCCCCAACCTCCCAACTCCCTGGACCCCCCTTTCCCCCCACCCTCCGTCCAGTGCTTGGGGCTACCTTACCCCGTCCGTCCGTGCCACCCTCCTGGGATGATGTCTCATCAGAAGTCCATTCAAGAACCCGGCCCCTCAGGTGCGGTGAGCCGTAAGAGGCGAAGATATCTCGGGCAGGTGATTTCCCTAAATTCAGTGATCAGCAGGGAGTGGAACGGCTGCCAAAGTTCATCAAACTGATCTATAGCGCCCGCTAGAGTAAGTGACAGCTTCTCCATCCCCAAAACATGCCACAGCCTATGTAACCACCCTGTGAGGGAGGGGATCGTGGTAGTGCGCCAGTGAGTAAGGATATTCTGTACCGCAGAGCCTAGAGCAATAGCAATCTGACGCCCCCTGCAGGAGCGCAAGGGGTATGTCAATCGATTTGGGAGCCCCAGTAGAATGTATGCGGGGAAGCGAGGCAGTTCGGTCTTGAAATGAGTGTCTATGTAATCCATCATCTGTTTCCAGTAGAAGTGCAGGAGCGGGCAGTCCCACAAGATGTGCGACATGCCCACATTCCCTCCAACAGGTGTTGGTCTTGCTGCGGTCCATTTCGTGTATTTGTTCCGGGGTATAATACCAGTTGGTAGAGACCTTGGTCAGTGTTTCGGTAAGTCCCGTGTGGTATGTGGAGTGGCGAGCCCTGTGTGAGATCAGATCCTATTCCTTATGGCTCAGTGTCCTACCCAGTTCCTGTTCCCAGCACTCCCTACCCGTGTTGTGGAGATGCATGGATGGTGGTTGCAAAAATTTATAGAGGTCAGATATCAGCTTCGCGTCTGAGGTGCGAGTTAAAAGCCACCGTTCGTTTGGCAGAAGTTTCCTATCAGCCGCTTACCTCACTTGTGGGTGTAGTGCCCAGTGGCGTACCTGCATGTAGTGCAACCGCTCTGTCTCCGGTAACTGTATTCCTGCCTAAAAAGTGTGAAGGGAATAACCCCGTCTGGACCATATATGTGGGATGGGGTCTGACACCCCGCGGGCCGCCAGTGTGTAAAGGATCCCCTCTCCATCCCCGGAGTGAAGTCTGGATTATCAATCAGTGGTGTAAGCGGCGAAGGGAAGGTGGTGAGTCCGTGTACGGTGTTAGTGGCGTCCCATGCTTGCAAAGGAACTCTCGTGACAAATGAAGCATACATATTAGCGGGTCGATGGGCTTTACGCAGAAAAGCTATTTCCTGTAGGAGGTGTCCAGCCACCGCCTGGTCCTGGGAGAACCAGTGCTTGTCCGACTCCCACCTGCTCCATTCCACCAAGTAGCGCAGCTGAGCTGCCTGAAAGTATTTACGTAAGTCTGGTGCCCCCAGCCCCCCGGCCTCCGGGGCTAGTGTGGACAGTGCCCTCCTCATTCTAGGTTTCCGACCTTGCCAAATAAAGCGAAAAGGTCTGCCTCCGTTTGCTGGATCCAGCCCGTGGGTGGCTGTAGCGGTAGTGCCCTAAAGCGATAGAGAATTTGGGGCAAGACTGTCATTTTAACCGCGGCTATTCTACCCAGCCAAGAAAGGGTACCGCGCCTCCAACGTCCCAACTCCTCTCGGATCTTCCCGCCCAGTATGGCATAGTTGGCATTCACCATGGCCGGCAAAGAGGGGGCCAGCTGAATCCCCAAGTACGGCACGAGGTCGGACGACCATTGCAGGGGTAGAGGTCTTGTAAGTGAGCTTTGGTGGCAGGAGTGAGAGATAAATCCAGGGCTACCGATTTATCCATGTTCATCTTGAATCCCGCAACTCTTGCAAAGGTGTCCAACTCCACTATGCAGGCCGGAAGGGCCGTTTGCGGGTTCTCCAACGACAGTATGACATTGTCCGCGTAGAGACTGACGGTGTGAGTGAAGCCGCCAAACCTCACCCCCGTCGCTGCAGGAGCCTGACGTATCCTCTGGGCAAATGGCTCCATATATAAGGCGAAGAGCAGGGGTGACAGCGGGCACCCCTGTCTCGTACCTCTCTCGATGGTGAAGCTCTGCGAGCTATACCCATTCACGCGTACCACCACCGTGGGGAATTTGCAGCAGTTAAATATGAGGGAGCGGAATTTCTCTCCAATACCGACTTTCGTTAGGACTCGTTCTAGGTACGGCCAGTGTACTCGGTCAAACGCCTTTTCGGCGTCCACCGCTAGCATCATTCTCTCTCCGGGAATCCGGGAGGCTTTTTCGATGAGGTGGACAATTCTTTTGGTATTATCCACTGTCTGTCTTCCGGGGACAAACCCTGCTTGGTCCGATTCCACGAGTCCCGGTAGATGGATGGCCAGTCGAGCTGCTAGGATCCCAGTATATAACTTAAGATCCACGTTTAGAAGAGAGATCGGCTTGTAGGAGCCGCACTGGGTCCTATCTTTTCCCGACTTGGGGATGACCGTGAGGGACGCCCGCAGAAGGTCAGGTGGGCAAGCGCCCGGTTCTGCAAATGAGTTGAAAAGGCGGATGAGGATCGGCGCCAGAGTCGTGCAACATGTCTTGTAAAAAAGGGATATATAGCCGTCCGGCCCTGGAGCCTTACCGTGCTTGAGGTTGGCAATGACGGAGATCACCTCCTCGATGTGAATCCAGGTATTCCGCCTGTGAGGGGGCAAGAGCTGGGAGAGTGACTAGGTATGCCACTGCTGCGGAGTCGTCCAGTGGGCTACCAGCGTAGAGAGCTGCATAGAAGCTGCGGAAAGTATCCGCGATTTGGGCATCTTCTGTGACTAAGTCTCCATCAGGTCTGGAGATCTCCTTTACCAACTGCTGTTGGTGTGCAACCCGGAGCCTATTCGCCAGGAGTCGGCCACATTTGTCCCCTCCTGTATAGTAGGTGTGTCTCAAACGCAGTGCCGCGTACTCCGCTCGGTCCATATCCAGGGCCTCTAGGAGCTGTCTCGCCACTTTGAGTTGCTGCCAGATTCTGGGAGCCCCCGTCCGTTGATGCATTTGTTCGAGTTCGTGCTCCCTTTGGGTGAGTTCATCTCACTTGCATTGCCGATCCTTATTGTCCGCAGCGGAAAGGGCCAGGAACTTCCCCCTAATTACAGCCTTCATAGCCGCCCATTGCATCGCCACAGAGGTGTCGGTGTTGGCGTTGTGGGATTGATAGTCGCGGATAGTGTCCAGAATACGCGTCACCACTACCTTCTTGTGCAATAAGGTGTCCCTGAGCCGCCAGACCCTGGGGGGTGTGAGATTGGTGGTAATTTGAGTGTGGTGGTGACCGGCGCATGGTCCGACAGGGAAATCACTCCCATCTCCGTTGTGGTAGCTAGGGAGCATACAGGTTCCGTGGCTAGGAGATGATCTAACCTAGCGTATGTTTTATGCGCATTGGAGTAATACGAATATTCCCTGTCAGTCGGGTGTGAGCGACGCCAGAGATCGTGAAGATCCAGTTCCGTCAGCCGGTCCTTACACCCGTACGAGAACGCCCCAGTTTGGGGAGTGCGCTGCGCTGATCTGTCAAGGACCGTGTCAAAGACCATGTTGAAGTCCCCCCCAATCACAATATGTTTATCTGGCGAAGCTGTTACGTCTGTTAAGGCTGAATGTAAAAAGTGTTCTTGGTGCTCATTAGGGCTATATAATGACCCAACCGTGAATATGAGGCCACCTATCCGGAATCGATACACTAGTAGCCTCCCTTTTTGTTCTGCGCATTTGTGTAGGATCTCTCCCCTGAAGTGTCTCGCCACCAGGATCGCCACCCCTGCCGTCTTGTTAGTGCTAGAGGAGAAGAGTTGAGTCGGGAACTTGTATGAGCGGAGCCGGTGGCAATCGCGGGATAGCAGATGGGTTTCTTGTAATAAGCAGATGTCTGCCTGGGTGCTTTCTAAGTGGGATAGTATGGCGTGCCATTTGACCGGGTTGTTTAAGCCTCTTACATTAAGGGTCAAAATCTTAAGTCTTGTGGGTGGCATTTGGGACAATGGATTTGAGAGCGCTGTTCCCCAGCCCGGGCGGCTCCATATGTGGAATCACATCCCCGGCGGCTAAGACCTGTATGGTGCACTGGACAACCCACCCTCTTCCCAGACCTCCCCTCCTGTCCCTCCCGGGTCCCACCCTAACCCCAACTTCAGAGCCCGCAACCAACACCCCCAACCCGTCTCCTCCCAACCCCCGTCCCCCCACCCTCACCCCAACTTGAAAACCCCAATGCAAACCATTGTCTCGGGCCTGTCAGAACAAAGTGCAGGTCTGTAGAGTGTCATCATGTTGGGCAGCATGGCAGCAGCAGCCCTTAAAGTTACTTACAGGGTTCGTGTTCAGCGGCAACCAGCGTGGCCCCCCGCTCCTCCCCCCCAGCTCATAAGCATGTTCTATGCAAGGAGTGACCCTCCCGTAGAGTGTAAGAATCATTCTGAGGACGATGATTCTTTGGCCACCTCTGCGACGGCTGTTGCTCTTTCTTGCGCGATGATGTGCAGGGGATCACCAACGTTTCACTGTCTGCCAACCTCCATTAGAGGGACCTTGCGACGATCGCACCAGCGGCGTGTCCTCATCCGTCTCAGCCCCCAAGAGAGCACAGGTGTCCTTGAGCGAGCGCATCTGCTGCATTGATACATTCCACTTGAATATCAGGCGGAACGGGTGTCCCCAGGAATAGGGAATCTCCTGTTGTCGTAGAAAGTCCGTCGCTATTTTAAATGATTTCCGCTTTTGTAGCATAATGGCAGAGAGATCCTGATATAGGGCGACAGGATGATCCCGAAACCTAAGAGGCTGTGCCCGCCTGGCCTCCCGAAGAATCCGTTCTTTGAGTGGGAAGTCAGGGAGAAAGGCTAAGATGTCTGGAGGCGGGGCGGCAGCGCGCCTGGGGAGGCCCACTCTATGTGCCCTGTCGATCCTAATGGGGAAGTCAGACGGCTCCCCCAAGATGCTCCGGAAGAGGTCCTGCAGGTAGTTAGTGATGTTGGACCACTCCGTTTTCTGAGGGACCCCCGGACCCGTATGTTGTTGCAACGGGACCTGTTTTCCAGGTCCTCCGCGTGGGCTTGGAGGTATAGTTGTTGGTCTGTGAGTCTCAGAATTTTCTGTTGGAGCTGTTCGATCTTGTTGCTCCTAGTCTGGTCAGCTTCTTCAATGGCGACCACCCGCTCACCAAGGCCCTCCACCTCTCTCCTGAGCTCCTTGACCTCACCAGCCACGTCCTGCTTCCAGGACTTGAAGTCCTCCTGTAGGGAGTTGAACAAGGTTTCCAGAAAGTACCTGGTGATTGGGGAATTGTCTCCGGAAGGCGCCGATGGTGTCCTTGCGGTGTCGGGGGAGGGCGGCTCCTTGCCCGTCTTGGGTTGGTTTTTTGCCAGCAGTTCTGGAAGTGTCTGTGTGGCCTTCTTCCCTCGTAGGGCCACCATGTCACGTCCGGCTGCTCGGTCGCACCACCACACCAGCCGCGAGTCGCCTCCGGGGTATGCGTCTAGGCCTGGAGACGCCAGGTGTGTCCACGGTTTATGGCGCTGATTCAGGGGCCTCCGTTGGGGAGCAGGGCGGTAGAACGCTGGGTCAAGCACAGCCCGCACTTCACCAACCCTTTCCCGTTCAGGGAGTAGCAATTGCAGTATGAGGGAGCGAGCCGCTTCGCCACCCCGGCGGAAGCGGCCAGGCCCAACACCGGGAGCTTGATTATGCCCCCCGGATCGCTCTTCTTCAGCTACCTCAGGCCGCCCCTCTTAACTCAGTCTCCATCGTCTCGCTCTGGCTTAGCGCGGCGCCGCTCACCTCCACAGGGGTCTCAGGGTGTCATCCGCCCCCACGGGCGCCGCTCTCGGACCTTGTGGGCCTGTCTGCTCCGATATGCCTGGGGGCGCTCGCAGCGGTCCTGTGTAGGCCCTAAGCCGGGACCTCGATTTGGGCGCCGCCCGGCCAGATCATCCTCCGGCTGCTTAAGAGCCCTGGAAGTGGCCGCCCTCTCCACTCGTTGGCCGTGCCGCCCAGCGCTCTCCGGGGGGGGGGGGGCCGAACTCGCCAACCTCGGCGCCATGCAGGCCCGAAGCCGGGGCCTCAATTTCTGCGTCTTTCTGCCGGCCGGGCCTCCAGCCACCAGGCGCGGCGTGCAGTCAGTCTCCCTCACCGCTCGTGTCCGCTTAGTTCAGGGGCCTCCGGGGAGCAGGCCAAGCCCCGGGGAGACCTATCAAGAAGGATGGGATCGCCGCAATCACATCGTGGGATCCACCGCCATTTCTCTCTCCCCACGGCCTGGGGAAATGCTCGCGGCCAGGAAGGGCTCCGCAGAACACACGTCCACTTAGGCCGCCATCTTAGCCACGCCCCCCAAATATACATTTTTTAAGTATATTTTTTCGCTATATATTTCAATGTGTACAATGTTTCTCTCTAAAACCAGCTTGTTTAATAGGGAGTATTTTTCTCTCTTTGACCCATCTCCGTGAGGTGTTCCAAGACACTCCTAGCAAATTATTTTCCCTTCAGCGTCCAGCAATGCTATTTGGCGATAGTTGCCAGGGAGATGTCTTGGACCCTTTTAATGTATCAGAATTAAAATGCTTTCTGACCAAGAATGGGGTGTAACACCATAGTGATAACAGGGAGCAAAGAGGGAAGTATGATAAGAGGCCCACAGCAAGGGCTACTTTTTAATTACGGTAAAGGGCACTTCATCTGGGCCCATTGCCCCTGAGGACCTTAGTCCCTTAATAATACCTACAATCTCTTTGTATATTTCAACATACTAGGGGAGAAAACCAAGATTCAATAAAGGGAGTATGAAGCCACAAAGAATCTGCGTTATCTGAATAAAGTTCTTCCAGATAGGCTCTCTAAACTATTTCCTTTATTGGAACTGGGAAGGACTTTACTATGGTACCAGAGCTGTTAAAATTAATAATTTCCCAGTATCTTTGGCATCTTTACAAGAGGCTGCTTCTATTAACTGTACCCAATTGTAATAATCCTTTCCTTTATCAAGAGAAAACATTTTTCTGTGTCTTTTTCTTTTCAGAATATTAAATAATTTACTGTATTCAATGGAAAAGTCCAGGTATTGTATCCTCACTAATCTGTTTATTGATGTGTTTAAACCAATAACTGAGTTAAGATGTGGTCTCCAGCAGGAGGGTAAGTTGGTTATTTTGCAAGTGGAAACCAAGGTTCTGTCACCATCCTGCAAAGGATGGGCACCTGTTCCACGCCAGGCTGGCTTCCTGATACATCACTCATACAAGTAAATAGGGAGTTAAGCTACTCCAAGAGATCTAGCAGAATAAACTTTGTATCACGCTCTCTCGAGTAGAGTTAGTGTAGGTAGGGTTGTCATTATGATATATATTCATATAAGCATATAAACACTGCAACTTTATGATGGTTGAATTATTCAGATTTTTCGCCATTCTTGTATAGCTGGTAACAATGCTTTGTAACCTTCTATTAATAATTGCAGCTCAAGAATCCAATTGCTGCAATAAATGTTTGACATACCAATTTGCGTATTTCTTGTGTCTCGCGGTGCGTCCATTGGGGCGTAGTAGCGTAGCCCCACCAGCCACATGGACCACCGTCGGCGTTGCGTGCATCGTCAATGTGCTGTGCATCGCAATACACGTGGTGCAATCCTAATTAAATAAATTACAATCCGCCGCCGGGAATCCGGGACACACCCGGCGATTTCGGAGTGTGCAGGGGGGGTGGCCTGCTGCAGCTTGAGTGACAGACAGTCCACACACTCAGGCTGCAGCAGATCGTAGTGCGCAATTGCAATTTAGGGTTGAAACTAGCCCGAGCATGCGCACTGTAAGTTGCCCTTATAGAGAGGGACCATGAGGTGCTGGTTTAGCTGGCAGCAGCCCCTGGTGTTTACAAAGGGCGACTGGGCGAGCAGCAAAAGTGCCCCCCCTAGCCAATCCTGGCCCTGCATGCAGCGCCAAGATTGGCTGGTCCACCGCGCAGCATCCATCATTAGATGCAGCGCGTGGGGGTGGCACAACACTGCCTCAGCCGCACTGTTAATGACCAATCACTGTGTGACTTCATGTGAAGCCATGCAGATATTGGCCATTTCGCAGGGATACGTGCGCTGCTGTGATGTTCTTGTAGCGTGGTTGGTCCCTGGAGCTCGCCACACACCTCGTGCGCAGGCAGCAGAGACCTTGTCCGTGACCGGTCTCACCAACGTCACGACTTTCTGTGCAAAGTCAGATTATCGGAATATTCAATATCGGTAAGTAATGGTACATTGAATTCTTTCTAGCGCTTCCTCTGCATATATTTGTGTACTTCTATCTGTTTTCCATTCTCTCTTACTACTTCCCTCTCCCACACGGGCACATACTTGCTGTTCTCTCACACAGGCCTTCTTCTCTTTGGGGCCTGATGGCAGATGTGCACGTGAGACTGGGTGTCAGAACCCATCGTTCACGGCCGATTGGGTGCGTTTACAGTTCTTGTCTGACAAGTCTTCCGGGTCACTGTGACATTTTAGCCAGTACTATGTTTCAGCCAACTACAATTTGCTTCTTCCATTGTAAGTGTGGGCCTATAAATCCCAGCATTAACAACGCGAGGAGGCCTGGCATCCAAGATAGCATAGATTTGTGCTTGATTAATTTAAATCAAAGGCACACTGCACACAGAGGCACTTGTTTCGTTTTCGGGACAAGTATGACGCCATATAGGCTGCAAGGCACGGGCTGTTGAGGTACAGGCAGGGAGGGATCTATTGGAATTACACAGTTAAAGACGACCACATAAGGTGGCAGGGTTAACTAAATTGTGTGGCAAAAAATACAAATTATGTGGCATGATTCAGAACAATCAGCGACTGTATTATTTAAATCGTTTTCCATTGTAACACACATTAGTACTGTCTGGGCACATGTTTCACCCCCTATGAACAATGGGATGTGATGGGACGGGATGGGATGGGCAGGCAGAGAATGGAGCAGGTGCTCACATGACCAGCTAAAATACACAACGTGGTGAGGTGAAGCAAGGCAAGGGGAGACTACAGGAAGAGGGATTTGGGAACTGCAGTGCACGCTCGGTATCCTGGGACAAGAGGGAGTGAGGAAGGGTGAGAGAGTGTCTAAGAGAGGTGGGTAAAGAGGAGGCTTCGCGAGTGCATAAAGACAACTAACTGAGATAAACACGGTAGCACTTAGCACCACGAGGCCATTGGTCACAATAAACTCGTTCTTTTCAGCTCCGGCTATTTCGCCTCAACTAAGCAGTTTATATTTTTTAACAGCACAACCTACTTTAACTAGTACTTGAAGTGTAACTATAAAAGTGCATGCACCCACTATGCGAGCATACCTGTTTGCTTCTGAAAAGAGCCTGCACTTTCCCTCTTAAAGTCTTGCCACCCTTCTAAGAAGTGCAGGTACTCAGTAGCTAGCAGTGCCTGCCCATTTAAAACATTAACACTGCCACATACTGTGGGTCTCTCTTCCAGCTTGAGCTGCAGGACAGGCACCATTGACCAGCAGACGCCGAGAAGAAGAAAGACTTGGTCGTGGGTCAGAGTTTGGAAACTGAAAATTGAAGTTTGCATTAGGTTTGGAATTCTGAGACACAGGCAGACAACGATGAGCAGCTGTTGTTACACGTTGTTGATACAGATCAGCACTTCAGAAACGTTGGAAAGGTGAAGTATGCATTGGAGGCTTTATTAGCATAAATAAGCATTCCAAAATGGGGTGATGGGGCCTAAGCTGATGATATCAGCTGTCATTCAACAAACACAATGTGAGGGAGGAAAGCGTGAAAGTCGCACACTGAGCAAGTGCATGTTTGCTGAGTAGAAGTTTAGACATTTGAGAGAGAAAACTGGTAGATGTGTTCGCCCAGAGGCAGCCTCTGGCCAAATTATGTCAGAGAAAATGTTATCTCCAGAAATGTGATGCTGCAGGATCTCGGCCTGTGACTCATTGAACATCGGGGGTTTCGTTCAACGGAACTCGTTAATACAGTGAATATAAATGGCGGTTGGACCTTTCAAGTAAGCATGCACGTCCATCATATGTATATTTCAACAGTGCAGCAAAATGCATGTTTACACTGGTTCTCCTCAACACAAACTGTAAGGTCTCTAGTAATAAACACGCAGAAATACGATTTGTCACAACTTTATATACAATCAGCTTCCGCATTCAATTAACAGACAGGAACATCATACGCAATGTTCCTTCTTCACAAATCATGTATTTTGTGTTTTTAGGTAATGTTTCAATGTTAAGCAGACAAGCCTGGAGTCCCTAAATAGAGTGTAACTTGACTATTAAAACACACCAGAAAGGGGCTTGCATACCATGAGGCAAACAAATCACTTACAAGTTCAGTTCATGGCAGGTCCTGCCCAGCCCCCACCTCGCTGTCAAGCCCAGTGCGCATTTCCAGGTTGCCTCAGTGTGCCTGTCTCTTTTTTTTTACTGAGTTTTATATAGCGCAAACTTGACCCGAATCTGGTATCAGAACGCTTTACATAGCACCAGTTATGAGGATACATTCATTTTTGGTAGGCACGGGGTAGCCTCCGGGTCCGGTCCTGCAATTTCCCAGCAGTTACAGCCAGCAAAATACTTTTCCACATTCCAGACGCACACGGTGCCTCTGTGCTGGATGTGCGACAGGTAAGGGAAAGTGCGAGTAATGAGAGCTTCTTACCAGGCAACGCTGCCACTTCTTCCCTCCCACCTGCCAGTTTTACGTGTCAATCTGTATTCAGGAGAGAATCACTAGTGTTTTTTGACTGAAAAGTTGAGCGGTTTCATGTGCTGGAGTTGCCCATGTTGTAATTTGCATAATTCTCCGTAAAGCGATTGGGCAACAAACATTTTGCTCTTCCTCTTCCAAAATTTCGAGCATAATTCCACCAATATTCCTTCCAAAATGTGATCGGAGACTGTAATCCCGCTTTCCCCCTTCTGCTAGCCTCAGGGACAAAACAATAACTTCTACACATCCCACAGCGAACCCTCATTTAGACTTGTTTTTATGAACAATGGCCAGTTTCCAGGCCAGAAGATTTCCATGGAAACTTCAAATTGGGCCAGCATTTTATTCTTGCTGTGTAGACCTTGAGAGCTACAGTGCGCTTTTCGTTTTGCTACGAGGGGACCCTTGGTTGTAGTCGGGGTAATAAGTGATTTGCCCAGAATCACAGGAAGTTCAGCGTCATTGCCGAGACTTGAACCCAATTCTACAGATTCGAGTTCGACCGCCCTAGCCGTTAGGCCAACTCCTCTCCCCTTCCCTCCATTCTGTCTTCTGCATTCTGTGCCATTATTCACGGCTTAGAGCTTGTTGTTGGTCACTATTCATGGTCTGAGCCTGTTTGTTTTCTCTGCCATTAGTCACCGTTTGTGGCTGCTGTTTGTGACTCTCTGTCACTTGTGCTACATATGTCTCTCTCTCTCCAGCCTCCTTTCACTCGTTTGTCTTGTGCCTCATCTTTTGTAGTCTGAGCCTTTTATCACTTTGTCATTGCCTTTGTTTGTTTGAGCCTAAACACTATAAACTGTGTGGAAAGACATGCGTGATAAAGTCACATGCGTTGTAATGGAAACGTGGTAAAGGTAATGCGTGGTTCCTAATGCTTTGTAAAGGCTGTTTCCCAACTGCTGGGCAACTTCTGCTACTCTTAGAGCTGAGATTTTCATGAAAGTCCTATAGTCTGAATTCAGCAGCGTAATAGGACGGAATGTATGAAGCTCAGTGATTATACTGAATAAGCAGCTACCTATGTTATGACATCTATTAATGTAATAACTTCACTTTCACAATTGCTTTATTAACCTTCCTGCTTTCTCAAATTTGGTTTTTCGAGCTTTCCTCGAAGCCAACAAATCCCTCGACTCCTCACAATCTGGCTTCCGAGCAAAACACAGCACTGAGACCGCCCTCATCGCAGCAACAGACGACATTCGAACTCTACTGGACAATGGAGACACAGTCGCCCTCATCCTCCTCGACCTCTCTGCAGCCTTCGACACAGTCTGCCACAGCAACCTTTTACAACACCTCAGAAACATCGGAATACAAGGAAAAGCACTTGAATGGATCACCTCGTTCCTCACCGGAAGAACCCAGAGAGTCCGCCTTCCACCATTCAAGTCCGAGGCCACTGAAGTCATCTGTGGCGTACCACAAGGATCCTCACTCAGTCCCACCCTCTTCAACGTATACATGAGCCCCCTCGCGGCCATCGCACGCCAACACAACCTCAACATCATCTCTTACGCGGATGACACTCAACTGATCCTATCTCTCACCAATGACCCCAGCACCGCCAAAACTAACCTACACGAAGGAATGAAAGAAGTTGCCGAATGGATGAAACACAGCCGTCTGAAACTGAACTCAGATAAAACAGAAGTCCTCATCTTAGGTACATCCCCCTCTGCATGGGACGACTCTTGGTGGCCGGAAGCCCTTGGAAAAGCACCCATCCCGACAGACCACGCACGAAACCTAGGCGTTATCCTGGATTCTTCACTTTCAATGAACAGACAAGTCAGCGCCGTATCCTCATCCTGCTTCAACATTCTTCGCATGCTCAAAAAAACATTTCGCTGGATCCCCACCGAACCAGAAAAACAGTCACCCATGCTCTGGTCACGAGCCGACTGGACTACGGAAACACCCTCTACGCAGGTACTACCGCTAAACTCCAGAAGAAACTCCAACGAATCCAAAACGCCTCAGCCAGGATCATATTAGACATCCCGCGTAACGAACACATCTCTGGTCACCTGAAAGACCTCCACTGGCTACCCGTCAATAAGAGGATCACTTTCCGACTGCTAACCCACGCACACAAATCACTCTACGACATCGGACCAGAATGCCTCAACTCACGACTGTCCTTCTACACCCCCTCCCGCCAACTACGTTCTTCCAGCCAAGCCCTCGCCACTGTACCTCGCATCAACAAGACAACCATGGGAGGCAGATCCTTCTCATACCTGGCTTCTAAAACATGGAACTCACTCCCCACTTACCTTCGCCTTACCCAGAACCACCTAGCATTCAGAAAGCAACCTAAAACGTGGATATTTGACAAGTAATCCTCTTCCCCTCCCTAAGCGCCTTGAGACCCTCTGGGTATGTAGTGCGCTATATAAATTCTCTGACTTGACTTGACTTGACTGAAAATGCACCATTTATCCACGCTTTTTTCAAAATTTTCTCGGGGGGGAATCCCCCCGAACCCTCATTTGGGGGTTCCGGCACGCTCGCTGCGCTCGTTCGCTACGGTGCAGTATGATTATCATTTTATGCCTCACCACTTTCAAATGTCACCAGCCGCCCCTACCTTTTGGGCTTGCTTAAGGTAATCACAAAAGGGTAGATCTGTTTCCACAATTTCCTTGGGGGAGTCAGAGTGGTCATGTTCTAAGGTTGCAGACACCACCTGGTACCCTGTCAGATTTAAGGATCCAGATGGTGCACTGTGAGCTAGCCTGGAATTAGGCCAACATATTCTTATGATTTGAGTGGACTAAGTTCCTATATTTGTACGCATATGATGTCCAAACGCACAGTCTTACTAGATTAGTAGGAACCGTGAGACACAAGTGCTCTGTGACAGTCTGTTTAACTGCCAGTGGGACCTTGGATTAATGCTGTGAATCATTTTTCGGCCCTTTGCATCCCCTGTCACTTGGCATACATTATGCCATGGTCTTGATGGATTACTTAAGTAAATGGATTGAAATACAATTTGTCCTTAACCCGATACTGTAGAAGTAATCAATTTTCTCAAACATTTTTGTACTGAAGGGTTTCCTAGTCAGTGACAATGAAGTATAGTTCACCTGTTATGAGATGGTGAATTTCCTCAAGAGGAAGATCCTCACTATGTGTTGGTTGAAAGACCCCCTCAGCTATCAAAGAGGCAATTCAATTAGCATCAATGCTCACATCATGTGAAAGCTGTACTCAGGACTAGACTTTGGTTTTACTGCAAAACTACACATGGCACTACTGGTAAGACTCCTTTTGAATTGCTCCATGGCAGGCTAGAGAGTCCCTAACTCCAACTCTAATGGCCATTGGTTTGGAAAAGTTGGTTGAGTAGTGTTGAGAGGGATGACACTGATTGGTGCAGAAGTGTTGCAGAGAAGTAGTGTCAGGCATAGCCAGGTTATGAGCCCCGTCATACATTCCCAGACACCCTGCAGGATTGTGACGGAGAGCATGGGAAAGGCAAACAAGGGGTTAAACCTGTCATCACGCCCTCTCCCATGCAGAACTATTAAGAGCCCGCCTTCTGGGAAAACTTATCAGAGGAGACGGGGACTCAGAAAAGGAGAAGAGCGCGAGAAGAGCGAAAAAACGCGAAAGAAGTGGCAAACCGGGAGATGCCGAGGAGGAGGATCAGAAGAATTACCAGTGGCCAAAAGGAGCTGAAGAAAGCGCAGAGCCAGAAAACGAAGAGGGGAAAGAGACCACCACGGACGACGAACCAGAGGTCTGGAGCGAGAATTGGTGGACGCCCCAGGAGACACCTGTTTGCCGCTGCACCTCAGAAGCATTGCGGCTTCGGCGGTAAGTGGATCCGTTTTTATGTGAGATGGGCTCATCACTAACGCGCTGCCATGTTTCTTGTATGCGTAATGGCTTCAGCTGCCTGCCTCACCGCAGTGCACAGTATGAGTGTGTTATAAGCTTACGCCCCCTGCCATTTATAGCAACGTCAACAGTGTGTGTGGGTTTGGGACCCTCAGGGAATGCTGGCACGGAGTTGGCCTGATGTGAAAAGGAGAGAAATGGTTTTGAAGGGTGTCAGGAAGATTGGCGCTCAGAGGGTACCTAGTATGTAGGTGGTAGTAGAATAAGTTTGTCCGGTGCAAACAGGTCAGGGGAACAAAACCAGCAGAAAACAGCCCCTGCGAAGACAGAGAGATGTATCCGCTGCCAAATGAAATGCAAAGAGTGTCCTGTGCACACGTATCTCTCAAAATAGTTCTCAGGTGAGAACCAAAAGTTTAGTACACCTTCAACAAATGATTTCAAAATCCATCCGTGTGGAGTGATAATTATTTAATAGTTCAGAATGGATCAGTACATACAAGAGCAAGTAGCTGACACGTGTTTCGTCACACCGTGTACGGGTAATGACTCATCAGGGCTGTCTATGTTAAGCGGCCTTAAGTCATGTGGAAAGGCGCGCCTGGCGTGGTTGGTGGTCGGGGTATGGCGGTGCCGGAGGGAAAATATAACTCCCTCGGTGTAGAAATGGAAAAATGCGGGCACGTTTCAGGACGAGTCTGTCCTACTCAGCGTGCTTACGGTGAAAGCATAGCGCGGGTGTGTGCAAACGCCAGTTCTTCTCATCCGGGTAGTGGTAGTTGGCCTGATGTGGCTGCAATTTTGGAGTACTGAAGGACTGGCCAGCTCCCCCAGGTCAAAAACCTCCTTTACTTCTTGTAGGGTGATAAATCTTCCTTCTGAGTAAAGGCCAGACAGCACTATGCACCCCTTTCCCCCCTCCCTGCCATCTATTGACCAACATCAGTCAGCAGGTGTAGGAGAGTAGGGTCTGCTATCCTATGGTCACCCCAATTTTTGCTTTTTGCTTCACTGGTTTTCGACTTACTGAGGCCGTGGGCCTGCTAATCAGACCCCCAGCCTGCTGTTCTCTCTCTAAATTTATAATACATGTGCTATAGGTACATACCCCAATTGGAAATGGACTCCTTGTCAGCCCCTGTACCATGCACTATAGGTGCTCAGGGCATAGGTGCCACCAAGGCCTACCAGGGGCTGAAGCATAGCTTTTGCCACCCCTGGCTGGGTCTTAAATTGACACAACTGGCTGATCACTCAGCTGGGGCAAGTGGGTGTAATCACCCCTTGCTTAGATATAGTATACCTATATCTAAACCTATATCTGGACACATATATAGCCTGTAAGCCACTCCTATGGAAGGCCTCATCAATCCTGGAGGCAGAGTGCGTGGTTTTATGTGAGATGGTGCTCTGGCATGAGCTGAGCCTGTCTGCAGCTGTCGGGAACAACTCCCTAAGCTGATCCGGGATAATGCCATACCATATACTCTTAAGCGCCTTATAATCCTCGCGGTTATATAGCAACTTTGGTTTGGCTTTATCAAAACATGTCGTGTAAGGTGTCATACGAATTGGAATACTACCCCCTCGCCAGTTCTGGCGACGGGGGTAGCATTCCACCCTTCTAGAGGGAGAAGACATGTTACTTTACTGAAACGCGGTTGATTTAAAATGAGCCTCAGATCCACAAAATGGATGCCCCTGCCACAGACACGGGTCTGGCCTCCTGCTGCTGACCGAAACCCGGCAGAGGAGGCCTGGACAAAGAGTTTCCTGTCACAGGGCGGTGTCAAACCACCCCAGACAGGAGATAGTGGATTGGAGTAGGGAGGTTTCAAAGAAACCAGACACTGCCTGGGGAGCACAAGGCTGCCCCTTGCATAATCCGGCCAAACCGGTTCTGGGGCCTCCCAGCCCCTGTCCCAGCGCGGCCAGGATCAAAGGAGAGGGGTGTAACCACCCCCTTCCTGGGTCCCACCCATAGGAGGGGACCTAGCAGGATGTCCAACCCCCCAGATTCGAATAAGAGGGGGAGCAGTCCCAATGCAACTCAGATCATCCTGAAGAAACATAAGAAACGAATTCTGGACCCTTCGACTTTCTACACGACGTGAGAAGACTGAAGAATCTCCCTTGTGGTCAAGGAGTGACCACCCTGTGCAAACAGGGCACGCCATCTTGAAAAGGCCACGAGACGCTGACCGTGCAGCCCACGAGTGACCCTCGAAGCTGTGCACCGGGGTTTGAGAAGCCCCAGCCCCGAGCTCCACTTGCACCAAAGCTCACCCCTCCACACTCGACGAGTGCTGCGTGGGGCCCTTCTGCTTGTGTGGGCTCGACGCGTTGGCCCGGTCACTTGCCAGCTGGCTTGTGGCCCCTGTGCCGACGAAACTTGAAATACGACTCGCTTTTCTGGTTGCTCCAGATCTGCACCAGCTCCTGTGAGAAGGAGCCCCCACTCTGACCCTCCTGGTTCGAGTGATAAGCAATCTCCCGGTTCCGCGTGGATTGCTTTTGCCAAGTGCTGTTTGCTGCAATCTTGAAGCCGACGGTGCTGACGGCGAGAGCCTACGTGGGACAGATCGTGACCTGCTCCTGGACGTCGCAGATGCCCCAGAGCCCACGTGACAGCGGAGAGAAGCCTATCGACAACCGCCTGATTGCGCCCGACATTGCCTGGTTCCGTCCTGGTTCCACCCTGGTCACTGCTGAGTGACCCAGACTCTGTCCCCTCTGCTTTCAGGTACTTTTCTACTTCGATCCACCCTTGGATCGCACCGGACACTTCTGCTTCACATCGCCTGCAGCTGCAACAGCTTCAAGCACCAAGAACCTGCGTGACAGAACCCGACGCCACTTCGACCCTGTGCACCCACGGCCTGTGGGTGAGGTAACATTGCAACGCCGGTGTTCCCACACTGGTACACACCTCTAGGGTCTGTGTCTAAAGTTTTGTGTTTCTAGGTTCAGCGGAAGTATCTTTTAATTCACTTTAACTAACTTTTACGCACCATTGACAGTGCATTGGTGCGCGCCGCACTTTCCGTGCTGCACCCGTCTCCTGTGGGCTACTCCCGACTTCATCATTGCTAGTCCTGACTGCTCCCAGCGAATCTCTAGGCCCTAGGCCTAACCATTGTTCGATAAGTGTTACTTATACCACTTTTTTAGTATATGGTCTGAGTGGCCACCCGCCCTCATCCATAATTGTGCAACTTTATATGTTTTACTGTGCTTTTGATTTAACGCTTGTGCCCCTTTCCTCATAAAGAGTACTGGGGAGTAATTTAGAAATAAATACATATATTTTTATAATATATACTTGTGTGGTGTCCTTTCATTTGATTACAGGATTGTATGTGGTAAAACAGCTCGCTTAACACGACCTCTTAAGTTAAGCCTTTAAGGCTGCTTAGTCCATGCTACCACTAGGATAGCTTGTCTAACAAGGTTGACTTACAACCAGACATCTTTGGGGTTTGTTTGGACTGATACCCAGTGGTTCCAGAATTGGAAACACTACATATCAGGCCAACTTCTCACAGCAGGTGACAGGGTTAAAGTAAAACTTACTAGGAAGAATCGTGTTGGAAGTAGGTTTAATGAGATCGTGCAAGTGGTTAGAAAAAGAGGCACTGCCCTCCTTCTAGAAAATGGCCTGTGGTAGAATTCCATGTGCGTTATCTCTTCTGAGTCTACGCTTGCTAATAAACAGAATCTTCCCCAGACTGATTCTACTTCATCTGACCCAGCAGTTTTTCCCATCATACTGCCATTGATGCATAGTCAGAAGTCATCAGAAGTATTCCATCAGGGATTGTTCCTAAGACTGATTGTTTCCCAAGTTTAAAAGAAAGCAAGTCCAGGGATATACCCTTTCGTGAGGGTTTCACTAAGAGAAATGCTGCATTTCCCTCCAGGTTCAAATACTTTATGATAGATTGAGCTTCCTTTTATAAGAAGGAAGAAGATGTCCTTTGCCCAGTTTGTTTATCTCTGTGGCCGGCAAGGTACAAAACACGGGCATTGTGTTATCTCTTGAATAAACTCACTTCGCCCAATAATTGCACTCCCGCCGTGTCTGACCCAAGCACCAAACCACTCTGCACGTCCCCCTCACCGACAGTATCACAGCTTCATTCGTGTTAAATATGCATTATACTGAACCATTGACCCCTCATTCACAGATACGACTGGCCATTGCGCCGCTCTGAATCAGGCTGAGACTCGCTGGTCTGAAACTCAAGTGAGTACATTGATGTAGTTCTCTACACGCCCCCTAGGTGCAACTTAAATTGCACCTTTAGCCTCTCTGATACACGGTCTCCTTTACCTTTCAGACTGTCATCACCCTGTCTTGAGAAAGACCCGCCGCGACCACCCACTGGGGCGCTTGAGGGTCGAAATGTCAACGCATATCATAGGTCCAGAACAGCCAGGATCCACTAGGAACCCTTGGTTGAAAATCGGCATCTGGCCAATGAAATACTTGTATATAGTTGTACATAGGAACTCTTGTTACACTGTATATTTTTTCATTCATTGAGCACTATTCACCAAAAAGTCACGCTATTGCACTTTTTCTGACGGTCATTTCATGCATTGAATGTTATTCTTGAATGATTCTAATTCCGATAATAAATGAATGAATTGTGTTGTAAAGTGTACAATACAGTCTCTTGATCCCACGACTTTGTATTTTGAGCATTTATTTCTCAAAATTTGGTGTGTACCAGAGAGCGCTTGTTGTTGACTGCATTAATAAGCATTTTTCAAAACAATTGGTCTTACCCAACAGAACCACTCTTTGTTTAACTATAAATACCTTTTAGGTCTCGGCTAAAAGACGCGCGTAAGCGCGTCTCCGCCGAGATCTTATGTCAGGGACGATGCTTCCCAGGAGACAGGGTCTGTCGCGCGCTTTGCCTCTCTGGAGGCGATTTCCGCTGGCCACGCGCTCGCGAACGCGCTCAGCTGCTGTCTCCTGGGAAGCAGCTACACCACACGCGCATGCGCAGAAACAGCGACAGACACACACGAGCGCTCATGCACGCACGCACCCACACATACAGCGAACCCAGCGTCGCATGCATACACACACACACACACACGTGCACCGAGCATCCCCCCCCACCCCTCCGTTGTCGCACCCCTCCCCTCCGCCGTCGCACCCCGCCCCCCACCCCTCCGCCGTCGCGCACACACACACGCAGACATACAGGCATTCTCTCCCCCCCCCCCCCGCTCCGCTCACCGGTCAAAGGCCCTCCGGACACGCAGACATACAGGCATTCTCTCTCTCTCTCCCCCCCCCCCCCCCCCCCCCCGCTCCGCTCACCGGTCAAAGGCCCTCCGACCGCGGGGCTCTCCCTCGGTGCTCCTCCAGGCACTCCGTGGGCGCGGGCTTCACAAAACGGAAGTCCCGCCCCACGATAGGTTTCGTTTTCTCAGTCCCGCCCCACGTTAGGTTTCGCTTGCAGCTCGTTGGGTATAAAAGCTTGTCGATCCAAGTGTGTGTGTATTGCAGATGTTATCCCTTTTTACAACAAACCTTGACCTCACCAGAGATTCGTAATTGTCCAAACATTCCTCTATCTTGGTTAGTTTTTGTGTAATAGGAGATAGCAAGGTAGTTAAAATACTCTCAAATGTCTTCCACTGTTCTAAATCACAGTTCGAGTTAATACCATTTCCCGCTGCATAATTGGTATCACCATCAACCAAATCGGCATTAATTATAGGACTGCCCTCCTCGGGTGAGACACTGTCACGGGTTTTGTTCGACCTTGCCACTTTTGCTCTACAAGGCTCTACAAGGCCTTTGTGGTCCTCCTCCCCGCTTCCTTTTTACTGCCGGTTCCAGAGTTAATCATTTGGTAGAGGTTTTTTTATTTGGGGATGTGGCAGATGCACGTGTAGAGACGCTGGCTGTAATGTTACTTTGGGTCAGTGGCGATTTTGGGGAATCCTCTAGTGTTCCAAGGGGATATGGAACTTCAACGCCAACCTCAATATTAGTCGATGGTATAATAATGATTACATCTTGATGAGCTGGCGAGCGAGCTGTAGCTATAGTCCCTAGGGAAGATCTCCTATTTAATAACTGGACCAGAGACAACAGATGCTCGGTACAGAGGTCCCCTAAGAATAAACTGATCAAGCGTCCCCACCACGCTGCCACCATGAGAAGTACCTAGGTATTTCCTTTCCTGTTTGCTCATCTTTAATAACTTAAGTGAACTTAAGCCAACTGGTAATGCAGAGTAGTGAGTAGTGAGTGCAGAGTGGTAATGCAGAGTAGTGAGTGCAGAGCAGTGAGTGCAGAGCAGTGAGTGCAGAGCAGTGAGTGCAGAGCAGTGAGACCAGAGCAGTGAGACCAGAGCAGTGAGTGTAGAGTAGTGAGTGCAGAGTAGTGAGTGCAGAGTAGTGAGTGCAGAGTAGTGAGTGCAGAGTAGTGAGTGCAGAGTAGTGAGTGCAGAGTAGTGAGTGCAGAGTGCAGAGTGCAGAGTAGTGAGTGCAGAGTGCAGAGTAGTGAGTGCAGAGTGCAGAGTAGTGAGTGCAGAGATTCGTAATTGTCCAAACATTCCTCTATCTTGGTTAGTTTTTGTGTAATAGGAGATAGCAAGGTAGTTAAAATACTCTCAAATGTCTTCCACTGTTCTAAATCACAGTTCGAGTTAATACCATTTCCCGCTGCATAATTGGTATCACCATCAACCAAATCGGCATTAATTATAGGACTGCCCTCCTCGGGTGAGACACTGTCACGGGTTTTGTTCGACCTTGCCACTTTTGCTCTACAAGGCTCTACAAGGCCTTTGTGGTCCTCCTCCCCGCTTCCTTTTTACTGCCGGTTCCAGAGTTAATCATTTGGTAGAGGTTTTTTTATTTGGGGATGTGGCAGATGCACGTGTAGAGACGCTGGCTGTAATGTTACTTTGGGTCAGTGGCGATTTTGGGGAATCCTCTAGTGTTCCAAGGGGATATGGAACTTCAACGCCAACCTCAATATTAGTCGATGGTATAATAATGATTACATCTTGATGAGCTGGCGAGCGAGCTGTAGCTATAGTCCCTAGGGAAGATCTCCTATTTAATAACTGGACCAGAGACAACAGATGCTCGGTACAGAGGTCCCCTAAGAATAAACTGATCAAGCGTCCCCACCACGCTGCCACCATGAGAAGTACCTAGGTATTTCCTTTCCTGTTTGCTCATCTTTAATAACTTAAGTGAACTTAAGCCAACTGGTAATGCAGAGTAGTGAGTAGTGAGTGCAGAGTGGTAATGCAGAGTAGTGAGTGCAGAGTAGTGAGTGCAGAGTAGTGAGTGCAGAGTGCAGAGTGCAGAGTGCAGAGTGCAGAGTAGTGAGTGCAGAGTGCAGAGTAGTGAGTGCAGAGTGCAGAGTAGTGAGTGCAGAGTGCAGAGTAGTGAGTGCAGAGTAGTGAGTGCAGAGTAGTGAGTGCAGAGTAGTGAGTGCAGAGTAGTGAGTGCAGAGTAGTGAGTGCAGAGTGCAGAGTAGTGAGTGCAGAGTGCAGAGTAGTGAGTGCAGAGTGCAGAGTAGTGAGTGCAGAGTAGTGAGTGCAGAGTAGTGAGTGCAGAGTAGTGAGTGCAGAGTAGTGAGTGCAGAGTAGTGAGTGCAGAGTAGTGAGTGCAGAGTAGTGAGTGCAGAGTAGTGAGTGCAGAGTGCAGAGTAGTGAGTGCAGAGTAGTGAGTGCAGAGTAGTGAGTGCAGAGTAGTGAGTGCAGAGTGCAGAGTAGTGAGTGCAGAGTAGTGAGTGCCGAGTGCAGAGTAGTGAGTGCCGAGTAGTGAGTGCAGAGTAGTGAGTGCAGAGTAGTGAGTGCAGAGTAGTGAGTGCAGAGTAGTGAGTGCAGAGTAGTGAGTGCAGAGTAGTGAGTGCAGAGTAGTGAGTTCAGAGTAGTGAGTGCAGAGTAGTGAGTGCAGAGTGCAGAGTAGTGAGTTCAGAGTAGAGAGTGCAGAGTAGTGAGTGCAGAGTAGTGAGTGCAGAGTGCAGAGTAGTGAGTGCAGAGTGCAGAGTAGTGAGTGCAGAGTGCAGAGTAGTGAGTGCAGAGTGCAGAGTAGTGAGTGCAGAGTGCAGAGTAGTGAGTGCAGAGTAGTGAGTGCAGAGTGCAGAGTAGTGAGTGCAGAGTAGTGAGTGCAGAGTAGTGAGTGCAGAGTAGTGAGTGCAGAGTAGTGAGTGCAGAGTAGTGAGTGCAGAGTAGTGAGTGCAGAGTAGTGAGTGTGCAGAGTAGTGAGTGTGCAGAGTAGTGAGTGTGCAGAGTAGTGAGTGTGCAGAGTAGTGAGTGTGCAGAGTAGTGAGTGTGCAGAGTAGTGAGTGTGCAGAGCAGTGAGTGCAGGTGCAGAGTGGTGTGTATTGGCAATGTAAATGACAATGCCATTTATTTATGATTTAAAGAAAAAAAAGAAATGTCATAAGCAATGCCAATTGCTCTACCTTTAATGATGCCGAGACCATTGCATTGCAAATGCTTGTCTTTAATTACAAGGTACTATATTAGGCACTACAGAAAAGAAGATCTCACATTGTCAAACATAACGCCTGTGTGTACCTCTCTATTAGCATTGCAACAGCATCTCCCGCTTTTAAGCAATAAACATATGTTAAAATACCCGTGTTCCCTTCAAGCCTCGCTTCACAGAGGACGTAAGAGACCAAACCCGGCTCAACCACAATCCCCTGCTGGTAGAATACTGTAAGAGGGCGGGTTTGATAAACAGGCGTGGAGGCGGTAGTGGTGGTTTAAAGGAAGAAGGTTTATTTAAAGAAAAGGATGGTGTGATAGGAACTTGTAAGGTTTCTTCGAAGTGGGCTTCTTCTTCTGAGGTGTCTGGGGAAGTGTCAGGTGATGAGGGGTCCCGTGTGGTCTTCTCATTGTCTTCTGGACGTGATAGGTCTCCCCGGTGGCTCATAAGATAAGGAAGGAATAGATGAGGGGTCCGTGAGAATAACTATAGTGAATTTGGAGAGACGTTGTTCCCTTCACCACACCTTTGTGTCACTATCAGTCATTAGAAGGGTGATGGAGCATGCACAAAATAGAGATAGAGAAGTTTTAAAGTAGATTTTAGGGCTAGGGACAAACGTTTTATGGTGCCTGGGGTCGAACAAATCAGAGTGCTCACAATTTTATAGTGCTTAAGAGGAGGTAGTACGTGTGTTCACCTATTGCCTATTACAAAGAACAGTGCGCTGCGCAGACTTGGTTCGAGTGTTTCTCACTACATATATCACGCGCTAGCACTGAGAAACCAAAACAAAGCAAAATACAATCCCTCCCCGTACCGTTCCTACCCGCTACACGCTCAGTTTCCCTAGAGCCGATGTCACTCACTGACCCTGCCGGAACTTTTCCTAGAGTCACGGCCGCTCTCCAGCATCCACCGGACACCACCAGTCCTCACACCAGCTGTCTTCGCCGACGTCTGGTTCGTGGGCTGTCTGGAACTCTTCAATCGGTCCCGCGTCTTCCTGCACCGGGTCCACGTAGTCTTCAAGGGCTCCTGCCTCTTCAACGGGTCCCGCGTCTTCTCTCTCTGTCTTTGCCGAAAAACTCCTTCCTCCGTCTTCTGCGTGGACAAATGTTTGTTCCGCCCTCGCCTCTTTGTAGGCGTCTCCTATTCGTCCTGCGGTGCTGTTTCCGGGTGATTCCTCCTGCACTTCCGAATCATTCCTTTCATCACGTCCGAGGGTCTGAGGAGAAACAGCAAAGGAGCGTGGTTGTTGTAGGCCGCCCTGATGGTTGAAAAAGGTATGGTTCTTTCTTATTTCAGTCTCTTTCTCACATCTCCTTTCCCTTGCTGTCCTTCTTCTAGAGTCTGTACTTTGGGGATATCTAGACAGGTATTCAGCGTTGCCTTGGTCTTTCCCTTTTCTGTGCTTCGTATGAAACCTATAGGGTTGTAAGGATAGAAACCATCTAAGTACCCTTTCGTTATGGCCTTTATTTCTGGCTAGCCATTCCAGGGGTGCATGATCAATAAACAGTGTAAACTCCCTTCCTTCTAGATAATATCTCAAGGAGTCAATGGCCCATTTGATGGCCAGGGCCTCTTTTTCAATAGTCGCATAGTTTTTTTCTCGTGGAAACAGTTTGCGACTAACGTATAAAATCGGTTTCGCCCCCTGTTGAGATTCTTGTGATAGAACCGCCCCCAGGCCTTGGTCAGAAGCATCTGTCTGCAAAATAAAGGGCCGGGTATAATCGGGACTTATCAAAACAGTGTCTGAAGTTAGAGAATGTTTTAGGGTATTGAAAGACTTTACTACCTCAGCAGGTGGAGATCTCAAGATTGTTTCGGTTTGACTGTTTTTTTGTAGTAGGTCGGTTAAGGGAGCCTCCACCTGAGAAAAATTCGGGATGAACCTTCTATAGTATCCCAACAATCCCAAAAAAGCTCTCAAATTTTTTTTGTTTCGGGGCATTGGAATCTGTGAAATGGCTGTCAGCTTAGATGTCTGAGGTCGTATTACTCCCTCTCCCAACAGATATCCTAGGTACTTCACTGTTTGTGCAGCCAAATGGCTTTTGGCGGGATTTATTCTCAAGCCATATGATCCCACGGTCTGAACCACCTGAGAAAGATGTGATAGATGCTGGTCCCAGCTATCGCTATATATCACAATATCATCGATATAAGCCCCAGCGTAATGGCTATGAGGTCTCAACACTATGTTCATGGCTCTCTGAAACGTTGCCGGAGCTCCATGTAAGCCGAACGGCATTACTTTGAAGTGATATAACCCGTTAGGGGTAGAAAAAGCTGTCTTTTCTCTGTCTTCCTTCTTGAGAGGAATTTGCCAGTACCCCTTACATAGATCGAGGGTACTAATATACTTGGCCCTTGCTATCCTCTCTACCATTTTGTCCACCCTTGGAAGGGGTTAGGTATCAAAATCAGAAATGTTATTGACTTCACGAAAATCTATGCAAAATCTGACTGAACCATCTGGTTTAGGTACAAGCACAATGGGCGAATTCCATTCGCTCCTCGATGGTTCAATGATATCCATCTGCAACATGTTTTGTATCTCTTCACGTATCACTTGTCGGCGTGATTCTGGGATGCGATATGGTCTTAATTTGACTCTTTTACCCGGTGGAGTTTTAATGATGTGTTCAATCAAGGTTACCCTCCCAGGACAGGTAGAGAAGACATGGGATAAAGATTGTAACTTATGAATCAACTCTCCTTTCTGAGGAAGGGGTAGGTCTGTGTCAATACTCTGTTGAAACAAAGGGACTGGGGATTCCACCACATTTACTGTCGCTGGTGCCGGTCCTTCCCATTTTTTGAGCAAATTAATGTGGTAAATTTGGGTGACGTGTTTGTCAGCATCAGTTTCAATACGATAGGTAACTGGGGTGACCTGAGCAATGACTTTATAAGGTCCCTGCCATTGTCCCAACAACTTTTGGTCTGAGGTAGCCATCATGAGCAAAATGAGGTCTCCTATTTGGAATGATCTATTCTTAGTCCCTTTGTCATATTGACCCTTTTGGTTACTCTGAGCATTTTCCAAGTTAGTTCGTACAATATCTCGAATTTGTCTCAAATGTGTCTTTAAGTTTTAGACGTATTCTGGAAGGGGTTTCGTATTGTCCGGTTCATTCTCCCACTGTTCTTGAGCCATATCAAGTAAGGTGCGGGGTTTATGTACATGTAACAACTCAAAAGGAGAATATCCAGTACTTTTCTGCTCCTTACACCTAATGGCAAAAAGAGCTAAAGGGAGAATGTCTTCCCACTTTAACGTGGTCTTAATGGTGGCATTGTATCTTTCAACCAAGCCATCTGTCTGGGGGTGATAGGCTGCTGTCTTTATTTGTTTCACGCCCAACGGAGTACATATGTCTCGCCTCATCTTAGAAACAAAGGGGTATTGCTTCGGGAAATCGTGTGGCATAATCTACAAGCACCAAAACATATCGACAACCGCTACGTGAAGGCAATAAGGGTCCTATTATGTCCATGCCTGCTCGACTGAATGGTTCATCGATAATAGGAAGAGGACGCAAAGGCACTCTAGGGGGCTGATATCCACTGTGTTTCTGGAAAATTAGGCATTCCCTGCAATATTGTTTCACCTGCTGGTATATCCCTGGCTAATAAAACCGCTCTAGAATGGTTTTCTCCCTTTTATCTGCCCCAAAATGACCCCCTAAAAGATGACTATGAGCCAGGTATAACACTTTGTCTCGAAACTGCTTGGGGATTATCAACTGTGCTTTCTGATGAAGTCCTTCTTTTCTATATAACAAACCCCCTTTTACAAAGAAATAAGGACATACATGTTGTGGTTCCTCCTTTTCATGAGCCTTATTCCATGCTTCTTGGAGCAAAGGGTCCTCTCTTTGGGCAGTTTGGAAATTCCTGTCTGTTTCCCAGGGATTCTCTTCAGGTATTACAGGCAGAACCATGGGCTCTCTCCCTTTTTCCGCCCTTCTTTGTCTTCTACTTTTCTTTGGTTTGGCTGAAGGCCATTCTTTCCCTGTGTCATTGGAAAAAGGTGCAGTGGACAGCCATTCTTCTTCGGGTGCAGGATCATTTTGCAATAACTGTGTCAACTTGGGATAATCATTTCCCAAGATTACTTGTTCTGGTAGTCGGGGTATAAGGCCTACAGTCATAGATGTACCAGCATCATGAGAATGTTGGATCTGAACCTGAGCAGTGGGGTAGGGTTTAGTATCTCCGTGAACACATTTATTGGCCACCATTCCATCGATAGGTCCTAACCTTTTTCACAAATCTTGTGGCCTGACTACACTATGTAAACAACCTGTGTCAGCCAAAGCAGTTAAAGGTTGTCTGTTTACTGAAACCGTACACCTATATGGGGGTGGCTTCTTCTCATTAGGTGAACAGTAGTAGTTACGTGCCATTCCAATCTCCATGGGTTCCTCTTTCTGGGTACAGAACCTAGCTATATGTCCCATCCCTCCACACTGAAAACATTGTGGACCTACAGAAGGTGGACGCAGAGGAAGAGGAGGGAGAGTTGGAGCACTTGGCATGAAAGTTAGGGATTCAGGTTTCTTTATTAGCGATGGCTGGGGATGTCTAGCTCCCGGATTTCCTCCTGTTTTCCCTGGGGATTCCTCTTTTCCTTTTTGAAAACCTAAAGCTCTGTGGTAGGCACTAGCTATCTCGACAGCGGTTTCTAAAGTGAGGTTTGCCTGCTGTCGCACCCATCTTTGAATTGGAGGGTGTAGAGAGGTCAGATATTGTTCTAGATAGATCTTGGCCATAATCCAGTCATTGTCTGTAGTAGCAGGTTTGAGCTTCCAATCTGTCATATCTTTTACTCTGAAGTATAAGGCATGCGGGGTTTCTTGAGGTCCTTCTTTCATTTGCCTTAACTTCACCCTATAAGTTTCCTCATCTATTCCTAGTCTCTCTAGTATACATCTCTTGATATCCGCATAGGGAACTGTTCCTTGTAGAGTTGCAGCTTGGTATGCAGCCTGTAAGTCACCTGATAACAAAGGCCCCAAATATTGGCCCCATTTCTCGGCCGGCCAGGATGCTGCAGTGGCCATTCTCTCAAAATTATTAAAGAAAAATCGGGGTCTTCTCCTGCCACGTATCGTTGCAACACTACTGAAGGTAGAGTGGTAGGGCCTCTTTGTTGTCCTAGTACTTCAGTAAGTTTTCCCATAGCTGCTTCATGTGTTTGACCTTGTCCAGATATGACTTTTTGGATCTTGTCCCGGTCTTCTTCCACAACATTCAAAAACCGTTCCATGATTTTTCCCAGGTGTTCTTGGTTCACAGCCATCTTTGCCATGGCAGCCTCCATCTTGCCTTGAGATCCCACTTCTGACACCACTTGTAAGAGGGCGGGTTTGATAAACAGGCGTGGAGGTGGTAGTGGTGGTTTAAAGAAAGAAGGTTTATTTAAAGAAAAGGATGGTGTGATAGGAACTTGTAAGGTTTCTTCGAAGTGGTCTTCTTCTGAGGTGTCTGGGTAAGTGTCAGGTGATCAGGGGTCCCGTGTGGTCTTCTCCTTGTCTTCTGGATGTGGTAGGTCTCCCCGGTGGCTCATAAGAGTAGGAAGGAATAGATGAGGGGTCCGTGAGAATAACTATAATGAATTTGGAGAGACGTTGTTCCCTTCACCACACCTTTGTGCCACTATCAGTCATTAGAAGGGTGATGGAGCATGCACAAAATAGAGAAATTTTAAAGTAGATTTTAGGGCTAGGGACAAAAGTTTTATGGTGCCTGGGTTCGAACAAATCAGAGTGCTCACAATTTTATAGTGCTTAAGAGGAGGTGGTACGTGTGTTCACCTATTGTCCATTACAAAGAACAGTGCGCAGCGCAGACTTGGTTCGAGTGTTTCTCACTACATATATCACTCGCTAGCACTGAGAAACCAAAACAAATCAAAATACACCCACTTTAAACAATCCCTCCCCGTACCGTTCCCACCCGCTACCCGCTCAGTTTCCCTAGAGCCGATGTCACTCACCGACCTTGCCGTAACTCTTCCTAGAGTCACGGCCGCTCTCCAGCATCCACCGGACACCACCAGTCCTTACACCAGCTGTCTTCGTCGACGTCCGGTTCGTGGGCTGTCTGGAACTCTTCAACGGGTCCCGCGTCTTCCTGCACCGGGTCCACGTAGTCTTCAAGGGCTCCTGCCTCTTCAATGGGTCCCGCGTCTTCTCTCTCCGTCTTTGCCGAAAAACTCCTTCCTCCGTCTTCCGCGTGGACAAATGTTTGTTCCGCCCTCGCCTCTTTGTAGGCGTCTCCTATTCGTCTTGCGGTGCTGTTTCCGGGTGATTCCTCCTGCACTTCCGGGTCATTCCTTTCACCGCGTCTGAGGGTCTGAGGAGAAACAGCAAAGGAGCGTGGTTGTTGTAGGCCGCCTATGGTTCTTTCTTATTTCAGTCTCTTTCTCACAAATACACAATACAAAAATACAGTTAGAAAGAACCAAGTTCTTGAGTAGGAGTATTTCTCCATGGTATATCATATAGCGTAGCTATTGATCAGTGCTCATGTTATTGCCATTCTGTACATTCTCACTCAGCCGGGTTACTGCTTGACATGGCACAAGAAAATACTCTTCAGAACATAGAAAGGTTTGGGACCAATGTAGAAGTTCCCCTCTGCATGAGTCAAAGAATGCCCTTACCTCTCCAATGTGAGGTACGTATGTGATGCTTTTTCCCAAGAGTAGTCCCCATGAAATTATATACGTACTCTATTTCAGGATAGAACTATAATACTAGAATGATTAATAGAGGTGGAGCAGCCTCACCCTTACCGGACCCGGTCTTGTTCCTGCAAAAGGGTTCCCAGACTGACTCCCACACCACGGTTCCGACAATCGAACTCCTCACCGGAACTCCTAGAATTCGTCCCTGCACCGGTGCGCCAATAGCTGAGCTCCGCGCTGGGGCTCAAAAAACAACGGTAATGGGTAGACGCCAAGCGAACCTCCACTCACTCCAAACATAGAATACTCAGCAGCATCGCCGGGGCGGAAGTGTGCACAAATACCTTCCGTTGCCCTGCGTGCACGACATGTTCATGGGACATGTAGTCCCTCGATCCCCAAGGCTGAGCGGCACCAGCGCCGACCCGTTAGAAACAGGACAGGGCCCATTGCGAGTCCTGACAATAACACCCCACAAGAAGCTTTCTTGACGTCCTCTTCGCTTGTTGCATATTCTAGTGGCAGTGGGTAGGAGGGCTTTTCGGAGTCCATTAAATTACCGGCTCTTCCTGCTACAATTTTTCCTGCAACCCCTCTTGGTGGAGTTAATTCAAGGAGTGTATTTCCTGTTGAGAGGGCAGCTTTGGTTAAGGATCACAATGTTGAAATGCAGGCTTTTTCTGACAAGGTACCTGGGTTTGGGGATTCTGGCAAGGTTTCAAGGGCAGATGACTACATGTTGATGGATCAAAATATTGTCTCTCAAGTTGAACATGTTGGGACCCCACTTGTTCACATTTTTCACAGTTAGGATTTGCTAATTGCAATCCTGTTCACCCATTTCATATTTTGACTCAGATTTAGGTCCACAGTATGGTCATTGGGTTTGGGTTGCACATTCAGAAGTAGCCTCCTCAGCAGCGTCAGGTGGCACGGCGTTGCGGAGGGTGTAAGGGACACTAGGTTTAGCGCCTCCTTCAGGCAAGTGCGGTTTAACGGCACAGACTTTTTTTTCTACTATAACAGAGTTTGGGGAACCCCGATTTCTGTCAGCAGAGCAAGATGCGGCTTCACTGCGTGGGACAAAAACTCAAAGAAGATCAAGTGCTGATAGTGTTTCATCAGCTGGACATTTGAAGCAGATGTCCGCGCATAATTGGAGGTCGTATGATGGGGTGTGAGTGATGGGGAAAAGCCGGGGTGAATAATGCTGAGTTGGATATGCATGATGACAATTTGGATTATGGGGATGACAGTGATGAATTGGAGGCGGGGGAGTTGAGGGAGGGGGATTGTGTGGAACCCCTGACGGTTTCACATCTAAACAGTAGAGTTCAAAGGGGATTGTTGGGGACAACAAATGTTTTAGTGTATTACAGAGGTCCAGAGCGGACCTGACGACGGATCGAGATCGCTGAGCTGCCCTTGACAGCGGGATGATCCTAAAGAATTCCATAAATGTTCATCTCAGCTACCGTCAGATAAGGCACAATGGTGGGACACGTGGCATCAGTCTGACCACAAAAAAAATAAAACACATTCTATTTGTGAGGGGGAGGGGTTGTTGAATGTTGACGTGGTCTCACAACCTGAAGTTGTATTACAGAATCCAGGCACACAGGTTAAAGATACAGGTAGTGTTATGATAAACTCGGCTTCTGCTATTCAGCCAAAGAAAGTGGTGGAGATAGCTCATTCTGATAAAGACGAGAAGGAAGAAGATCAGAATATCCATAAGAAGCTTCCTTATATGGGTATTGTGATGCCTTTGGGGGTTCGCATCTTTCAGACAGAACAAGAAACAGAATTTGGAAGCATGACTTTGTAGATATTTTTAAATTATTACACAAGGGCATCCAGGCTAAGGAGGGATCTAAGGAGAAGGCATGGGAGCTGTCTAAAAGGCCCAGGGTTCCCAAAACCATTGAAAATTGGATATCAGCTTCTCTCATATGTGCGAGCATATATTGTGAACGTCACCAAGATAGGACAGTAGCTATGTTCAAATATATGGATTTCATTTGTGATGCCCAAATGCACTTTGGTGGCTATGCCTGGTTAAGCTATGATGAAGACTTCAGAGCCAGGATCAGTATATTTCATGATAAGCCTTGGGGGTGTAGATTCCGAACTGTCACTTCAATGGATGTCTTCTACTCACCCACCAGCCACAACACATATGGCAAGTGGTTTGACGGTCACTTATCGGCCCTTTCAACCCCGTCCCGCCCAGGCTGGGGCTGGTTGGTATAGGAGAGGACAACCTTTGATTTCAGGAGCCTGCTGGAACTTTAATAGGGGATTTTGTAACAGACAATTTTGTTGTTACAAACATGACTGCTCGCAATGTGGGGGAAAGCATCCACTCACTCAATGTTTCGCAGGTTCCAAGTTTGGTGACCAAAGGAGATTCCATTGAGGCAGGGGTTCAGCATTTCAATATCCACCAAAGGGCGCATACCCCAATTAGATTTGAGGTTTTAGAACAATGGTTGAGTTCATATCCAAACATAGAGGCTGCTGCTAAGCTGTACTGGGGTTTCAGAGAAGGTTTTTAAATTGGATATCAAGGGCCTAGACAGAGGAGATGGGCAGATAATTTAAAATCCGCTAAGGAACTTCCTCAGATAGTGCAGCAGAAACTTAACTCAGAAGCAGAAGCTGGCAGAGTAGCTGGTCCTTTCCTACAGACTCCTTTCAAAGATTTGATAGTGTTCCCCCCTAGGAGTTGTACCTAAGAAGTCGGTTGGGGAGTATCGCTTTACTCATCACTTATCCTGGCCAGAGGGTCAGTCCATCAATGACTTACTTTCTCCAATGGATGCCAGTGTGTCATATGCTTCAGTCGATGATGCCTTGAAGTTGGTGAGGAGTGTGGGGACTGGGGCGGAATTGGCAAAGATTGATATTCAATCAGCATTTCGTCTTTTGCCTATACACCCTTCTGATTTTTTTTTTCAAAACCATTTTTATTATGAGTTTGAGCAAATCTTGGTACAGCCCTCCACATTCAGGAGGAGACTGTCAACGACAATACGAAAAGATACAGCATTGACATAGCATTGAACCCAGTACTTTTAGAATAATACACCCCCAACTGCCCCAGCCCACCCAATCCCACAAACACCATCCAACGCCCCCTTAGCTACCCACGCCTTATCCCACCCTAACCCAGTGCGCGTGATCACAGTTCAGCAATATGAGATGGAAAACAAAGGTGGTGCCGGCCAGCAGCCTAGGGTACGGGATCCACATCCGGAGGCAGTGCATCATCAATGTCCATGGGGGGATCAAGGGTCAGGCCCCTGTAGTCCGCCCAACGTTTCCAAATCTTGTAATGTTTGCGGGGACACCCCCGGGCTTCGAAAACAGGCTGTTCCAGACCCATGAGGAAGTCCAGGCCCGCCCTCCAGGCACCGAGCGGAATGGCACGCTCGCTCTTCAAGGCCTGCGCCAGATCCCTTTTCGCCACCACAAGCCCCAGCAATAACAGATGACGTTTGTAAATGTTGCCCCCAACATTCTCAAGGACATGAAGAAGGCCCAGCCTAGGGGTACGGGGCAGGTCCCACCCCAACACCTCCGACAGGCAGTCCCAAACCCCGGCCCAAAATCTAGACAGTCTCTCACAGGACCACACAGTATGGAAAAGCGTCCCCCTTTCAGCACCGCACCTCAGACACTCCGGAGCTGCTATAAGACCCGTCCGCCACAGGCGGTCCCTAGTGTAATAAGCCCGGTGTAGGTATTTGAATTGGATAAAGCGGAGGCGGATAGCTATAGCAGCACCACGGGGAGATTCAAGGGCCTCACGCCAGTCATCCTCATCCAGGGGACCAACATCATTCTCCCAGGAGGCCTTCAATGTCGAGAGGGAAGGGGAACAGTGTGTGACCAGGGAGCGGTATATCTGAGAGACCTTCTTGTCGCCCAGGTCCCCCATAAAAAGTTTCGCCTCGATGGGGCTAAAGTCAGGGAGTTACTCCAGGCCCACTAGGCTAGGGGTAAGAGCGTGGCGAAATTGGAGGTAGCGGAAGAACTGAGACCTGGGCATGCTAAATTCAGAACTAAGGTCCTGAAAGGACTTAAGTGTAGTGCCAGAGAGGACATGGCCGAGGGATGAGATACCGATCGCGTCCCAGCCACCGAACCCGGACAGGGACGCTAGCGCCGGAAGTAGGCCATTGCGCCACAGTGGAGTCTCGGCCGTCAGTTTACCCCACCAACCCATACGGTGCAGAGCCCGCCGCCAGACCGCGAAGACCACCTGGGTAACCTGCGGGAGCAGTCGCCTCCGCCTGGCCGAGTACAGCAGGGTGTGGAGGGAGGCGCCGCCCATTAGAGAATGCTCCAGGGCATAGGCCGAAACACTACGGTCTCCATACCACCACTCGTTGAGCACAAGAAGATGGGAGGCCTGATAGTAAGACAGAATGTCTGCGGTCGCCAAGCCACCGCAGTATGTAGAGAGAAAGCACGTGCGCAGCGCCACCCTGGATGCACCTCTGGCCCACAGGAATCGGCCTAGCACAGAGTCAACACTCCGGAACCACTGCGGGTCAATCTTATATGGATGATTCTGTAGTTGGTAGAGGAGATGAGGCAGGGCCACCATCTTAAAGATGGCCGACCTGCCGTAGATGTTAAGGGGCATACGCGTCCATGTCTTGATATCCATCTGGACCCGATCCCACACCGGCTGGACGTTCCGATCCCACGCCACCGCGGGCGAGGCAGAGAGGAAAACGCCCAGGTACTTCACGCCGTCCACAGCCACCCGAAGGGATGCAGCCCAAGGACAGTTCACCGCGTCACCCCCCAACACCCATAGGGTCGACTTGCGCGGGTTAAGGAAGAGCCCAGACGCCCGACCAAACTCTTGCATCAATTCCAGGACACGAGGGCCCGTACGCTGCAGGTCAGTCATGAAGAATAACACATCATCGGCATACAGAGCTATGCGGTCCGAATGTTCCGCCCCCCACACGAAGCCCCGATAAAGCACATCACTGCGCACCCGGGCGGCCAATGGCTCCATGGCCAGCGCGAAAAGGTAAGGGGAGAGTGGACACCCCTGGCGAGTGCCCATAGTCACCGGAAACCGAGCGGAAGCGGCCCCTGCGACACGCACCGAGGCAGTGACATCTGTATAAAGCAACTTGACATAGGAGACGAAGACCGGGCCTAAGTTCAGCAGCGGCAGTAGAGCAAAGAGAAAGGTCCAGCTAACCGAATCAAAGGCACTGTCGATATCAGCCAACAAGAGCGCCGCCTGATCCTCCGAAGACCCAATTGCGTCAATCGCAGCCTGCGCCCGTCGAATGTTGTGCCTTGTTGCCCGGCGCGGCATAAAGCCCGCCTGATCCGGGTGAACGAGGGCAGTAATGTTTGGGAGCAGGCGGTTTGCGAGCGCCTTGGCCAGGAGCTTGGCTTCAAAATTAATGAGGGATATGGGGCGATAGGATTCATGTCGATCAGGGGGCCTACCCGGCTTCTGGAATACCACAATTTCGGCATGGCGCCAATCCGGTGGAAGGCGGCCGTGCTCCCGCGCCTGTTCCAGGGCCCGCTTGTAATGCGGCCCGAGCTGCAGATAGAATTTCTTATAGAATTCACTGGGGAATCCGCTCGGTCCCGGTGCTTTGCCCACATTCAGTTGACCCAACGCGTCACCCAGCTCCTCAGCCGTTAGGGGAAGATCCAAGGCATTGCGTACCTCATCGGACACTGCAAGCGGGGGGACCGTCGCGAGGTAGGCCGCGATGTCGTCGGGGGAGAGAGTCTCCTGGGCGGCATACTGGAGCCCATAATAGCGCGCAAAGCTCGCTGCAAGAGTTGCGGGGTCCATGATCGCCACCCCCGCATCGTCAACAAGGCCCGGTAGGGTGAGAGGCTGCAAAGTCTGTTGGCAAAGCCTGTGGAGCATAGAGCAAGACTTGTCGCCCCACTGGTACACTCTACTACGCGTGGCCAGCCACGCCTGGCGAGCCTCATCCAATAGGACCGAGGAGTAAGACTGCTGTGCCTGTAGGAGCAGTCGTAGCGAAATATCATCGGCCCCCTCTCTGTGACGAGCCTCTAGTTCCTCCACCCGCTCTGCAGCAGCGACAATACTTCCTTGCCGAGTCCGGCGAGCGGAGGCACACCAAGGGATATCCAGCCCCCTCAGGGTGGGCTTCATGGCCTCCCAGACAGTCATTGCGTCCATCTCCCAGGCAAGGTTGTCCTGCCAGTAGTGGGCAATCGCGCCACGGAGGTGCTGGGAGTAATCAGGGCGCTGCAGGTGCCATGTGGACATCCGCCATCTGAACGGCTGGCGTGCTCTGCGCAAGTCAATGCGGACCGCCACTGGGGAGTGATCAGAAAGCCCGCGAGGCCGGATCGCCGCTCCCTTCACCCTGTCAAGGAAGGCCCCCGGTACAAACACACAATCAAGGCGCGAGAGGGAGCCATGAACAGCCGAAACATATGTGTATTCTCGCCTCGCTGCATGCAGGTGCCGCCACACATCCACCCATCCAAGACCATCAATCATAGCCCCCAACCGCGTAGGGGAGGTCACGGCCGCCATCCCAGGCCTCCTCTGTCTGTCCAAGGCTACATCCACCACATCGTTCCAGTCGCCACCAATCACAGCCAAGGAGTGGGGAAGCTCAGTCCATAGGGCAAACAGTCGTTCCGCCAAGGTCCACTGCAGGGGGGGGGGGCATACACACTGCCAAACACCACAGGCTCCACGCCAATCTTCCCTTGAACAAAAGCAAAGCGGCCCTGAGGGTCGAGCCATTGACGCTTGTGAGTGTATGCCAGCCGTCTATGGATAAGAATGGTCACTCCCCTGGAGCCCCTAGTAAACACAGCATGGAACACTTGATGAAAGCCAAAGCGCTGCAAACTCAAGGCCTTAGTGCCCAGCATGTGTGTTTCTTGGAGAAGGAGTACATCCGCCCGGTCCCTCTGCGCCCAGCGAAGCACTGCCCCCCGCTTAATCTTGTCCAGGAGTCCCCGAACATTCCAGCTAAGAACATGCATGGAAGCGCTAGAAGACGCTATCTGCGGGACATCAACCATTGTCACAATGCATCCAACACCACAATCCCCGGCTCTCGGCCCAGGCCACCAACACCATAATTGCAAAAATCACAAAGACCACGTGCACCCCGCAAAACAGGACCCCAAAACCCACAGCCCCCGAAAAACAAACCCCCCCCGACCAGCAACCCAACAACCCAAGACCCCCCTCCCCCACCCCAATATCTCAAGAAACAATGAAGTATCTGTCGCGGCATACGGTACTTCAGGCCCCAAACATAGCGCTGAAAGCTAGGCATGCCAAAGGATCCCAAACAGCCCCCCTACCACCAACCAAACACACTCCCAACACTACCCCCCAATCCCAACAGGAGGAGGCAGCCCTTGGATCATGCCCCAGACCCCTCCCCCCCCCCAAGCATAGAGTACAATCAAGAGCAGTGCATGGTAAAGAACATCGGTTCGCAGGAGTCCCAAGCATAAGCCAAAGGGGCAAAGTTATACTGCACCAAATCGTGTCTGTACCGCCGACTGGCAGGCCGCCGATGCAGTGACCGGCCATAGAAGAAAAGCTGGGAGCAAACAGGCAGCGGACAGGAATCAAGGCCCCTTGCCAGAATGATCGGTGTCAGGCTGCGTGTCCCCCAAGAGGGGGTCCCGGGACAAGGACCTCCGCCTCGAGCGAGACTTGCGATGTCGCTTCCCCCTGCTCGGCTGGTCGCTCCGTTCCTGAGAGGAGCTGCGTGAGGATCCGGAGTCCAGCCCCGGCTGGACGTGTGGCCGGATCCTGACCGCCTCGTCAGTCCAGGTGAAGACGGCCTCCGGGGAATCGAAAAAGTGAGTCTTTGAGTTGAAGATCACACGGAGGCGAGCCGGGTAGAGCAGCGAGGATCTTCAGGCCCCGCAGCTTGGCCTTGGCCGCCAGGAAGGAATGCCTCTGCTGCTGGACCAGCTTGGTATAGTCCGGGAAGATCATAATTTTACAGTTATCATAAAGCAGAGTATCTTTGAGCCGTGCCTCCCGGAGAATGATGTCCCTATCATGGTAGTTGAGGATCCGGGCAATGATCGGGCGAGGCCGCTCCCCAGCCGGCGGCTTCTGCGTCAAGGCGCGGTGGGCGCGCTCCACCACGAAGCACCGTGACAGGGTGTCCGGAGGTAGCCAGCTCTCCAGCCACCGGGACAGGAAAACATCCATAGGCCGCTTCTCGCAGTCCTCCGGAAAGCCGACGAAACGCAGGTTGTTCCGCCGCACCCGTCCTTCGGCGTCCTCCACCCGGAGCGCTAGGCCCCGCTGCGTTTGCTCCAGGTCGGCAACCCTCCTCTTCAGGGCGCCGATGTCGCCCTCCACCGTTGTGACCCTGGTTTCAGCTTCAGTGATGCGGGCGACTGCATTGCGAAGGTCCTGACGCAGCAGCATCACATCGGCACCCACCGCACCGATCTTCGCATCCAGCATGTCCCAAAACTGCGTGATGGCCGTCAGCAGCGCTGCATTGTCCGGTCCAGCATTCTGACCCCCTCCGGCTGCCCCGGCGCCACCTCCGGAGCCGGTGAACTTGTCGATGGGCCCCGTCTTAGCAGCGGCGTTGCCACCCCCGCCTCTAGACATGGCGGCAGCAGAGGCGGTCCGGCGGCACGTACCCGCAACGGGGTCGCCTTGTGAAAATGGCCGACAAGTAGGATCCGGGCGTCCACAGCACACCAATCCCCCCCGGCTGCAGCTCGCCCCAGCCCTCCAAGACACAGGCCAGAACCCAGGGAAAGTCACTCTAGCACGGCACAGAAACCACCAGGCAGAGGCCCAGAGCGGGGCCGCCGTAGAGGCGCCTCCAATCCGTCCGCTCCAGTCAGCTCGGTAGGCCCTTAGTGCCAGTCAGGGTAGTTCGAGCAGGTCGATCGCCGGATCTGTACAGCCGTCTCGGTGAGACCCCACTCCGCAGGGCACAGCAGACGGGCACTTTGTCCCCCAACTTCCGGTGACTCCGCTCCAGCCTCGCGGGTCCAGACGTAAGACGTCCGGCCGGCGTGCAGGGTTATCCGGCGGGCGGGACAGAAATTGAGGTCCCGGCTCGCCACGCGGCAAGCAGGCCCAACAGGCACGGTCTTCAACGGCCGCGTCAGCGGATGTCCGAAGCTCCAACGACCACACTACTGTGCTCCGCCGGACACCAGCAAGCGCCTGCACAGTAAGAGACTAGGGAAGAGGGTCTAGGGCAAGGATAAGTTAGCGGATAAGGATCGGGCCGGCAGGAGCTCTACAGAGCCGCGTCCGCAAACTTCGCCCTCGAAGCCACGCCCCCCACCCTTCTGATTTTTAATTCCTGGGTATCTTTTTCAATTGTGCTTTTTATGCCAACAAGGTCCTCCCAATTGGATGTTCTGTTTCCGGCGCTCTCTTTGAGACATTTAACACTTTTCTACAATGGTGCTTTACCCAATTTAGTGGCCATACTATGGTCTGCCATTATATGGACGATTTCATGTTTATTGGTTCTGGTCATACTAATCAATGTATATTGGCGTTGTAAAGTTTTCAAGTCTTGGCGCAGGAACTGGGTGTCCCTTTTGCCCCAGACAAAATGGAAGGTCCCAGCACAAGGCTAATCTTTTTAGGAATTGAGATTGATACTATGGATATGATGGCAAGATTGCCTGCAGAGAAAGTACAGCTAATTGGGTCATTTTTGCTAACTGTCATTGCTCATCCAATATTAGAACTCAGACAAGTTCAGTGTTTGTTGGGTTAATTGCATTTTGCATGTAGAGTGGTCAGGGCTGGCAGGACTTTCTGCAGGCGTTTGGGTATGTCAATGTCAGAGGCCTCCCTTCCTCATCACAAGGTCAGGATTTCCAAGGCTGTTAGAGATCGCTGTATTTGGCTGCAGTTTTTGGAGGATTTTAACAGTGTGTCTCTGTACTTTGTTGACAAGAATATGTTATGGCAGATTCAACTCTTTTCGGATGGGTCAGGTGCAAATGGATTTGGCTCGTTCTGGGATGGTCGGTGGTGGGCCGAAAGTTGGCCTTCTCATTGGTTACATCATGGGTACAGCATGCCTTTTTGGAACTTTCTCCTTTGATTGTGGCTTTTTTTTGTCTGGGGAAAGGAATTCCGAGACCGATCTGTTCTTTTTCATGTTGATCACATGGCGGTTGTGGATTTAATCAACAAGCAGAGAGCAACAGATTTGAGTTTTGCACCTTTTACGGGCATTTATGTTGCAGAATTTAAAACTGAATATTGTATTTAAAGCTAGACATATTCCTGGTACTAATAATTCCATAGCAAACGCTTTCTCACTTCCATTAGCAGAAGTTTCACAGTTTGGCGCCAGGGACAAACATCACCAAGACTTCGATTTCACAGAGCGTTTGGGAGTTGGCAGATTGAGGATCGTCGAGCTAGTAGAAAAATCGATAGCTCCCTCCATCAGGAGAAGCTATCACCAGGCTTGGTCGGACTTTCTAAGTTATGTCAACCTTGATTTTCAATTTGGGAAGGTGGTCAATAATGAAAACTTGCATAGCTGCCAAAGTTTAAGATTGCTTATGTGTGACATTTTCATAATTTCAGTTTAATTATGAGTGACATTCAGCGATTATGAGTGACATTTTATCGTGAGCAGAAATCAAGCAATGAAGAAGAGGGAAACATGTAAATACCAGAAATTACACCGATTTGAGCAACAAGAAACTCTAAGAAGATCTTAAACCTTCTGCAAACCACTAGAAATGGAAGGGCACTATTGGGAGTCTGTCCAGGCTCTCCATGTGGGTGGGACCTCTATTAGTTAATGCACTGAACCAGAAGGCCACAGAACTGAATACAGTGGAGAATAGTGACTTATCAATGTTTAGTGCTACAAGGTCCCAGTCTGTGACATAAAGCATTGTGAACATCCAAGTAGGGCCTTTTAAAAGGACACACATCTCAGCTTAGCTGGTAGCTACCTTACAAAAAGAATAAATGTGAGTCATCGGGAAGCATTTCTTGGTGTAACTTTCCTTTAAAAGCACCATAACCATTTTAGGGACATGTCACAGCTCAGCTTGTAACTCTTTTACAAAAAAAGAATACCTTTGTGTTGTAAGAAACCTAAATGTTATTCCAGTCTCCAAATAGGAAGTGAGAGGCTGCAACAAGCATTTACAATGCAACTGTTTTGCCTTTGGAAAAGTTAGAGCTATTGGCATTGTAAATGACAATTTTTTTATTTATGTGTTCGTTTTGAAAACCGATAAATAAATGGCATTGTCATTTACAATGCCAATAGCTTAATCTCTCGCAAATGCCACACACACCCACACCCACAGAGAGCCCCCCCACACAGAGCCCCTCCACACAGAGCCCCCCCCCACACACACAGGGCCCCCCACACACACACCCACAGAGCCCCACACACCCACACAGAGCCCCCCCAAACACACCCACACAGAGCCCTCACACACACTGCAAGCCCCCCACACACCCAGACTGAGCCCTCCACACACCCACACAGAGCCCCCCCACACACCCACACAGAGCTCCCCCACACACCCACACAGAGCCCTCCACACACCCACACATAGCCCCTCCACACACCCACACAGAGCCCCCCACACACCCACACAGAGCCCCCCACACACCCACACAGAGCCCTCCACACACCCACACAGAGCCCCCAAACACCCACACAGAGCCCCCCACACACCCCCACAGAGCCCTCCACACACTGCGAGCCCCCCTGTGCAAGTTATACATTGTTGTTAGAGATTAACCGACCGCATAGGTAACCAACAGGTGTACAAAAGGACTTCAAAGGTGACAGACTGGGGCGAGAGATGCACCAGGGGTAATAAACGTTATATAAATGCTAACACCATACCATTATAGTGTGTGAAGTCACAGTGCACTAGCAGCAAAATAGATGCAGTAGGGAAGGAAATGAGCTAGACAGTTATCTCATTCCATGTGATCTTATTGCACAGAGCCACATTTTATCGCTGAAAACTAACAGGACGATTCAGCAATAATCACCAAAAGGCGGTGAGCAGCCATTAAAAAATGCCTGGGCCGGGATTACGTTTAAGACGATGGCAATGCAGAAGGAGTTCTATTTTATTATGGACTGTTATTGTTCTCAACTAGTGGTGATTACAGCCAATAAGCAAGTGGTTCCACACATCTTTCAAGCGCCTGAGCATCACCCGATGTCTAAATGCGTGTCTGGCCTGGCTGCGCAGGGATAAAACAGGGATCCACTCCACGCTGAAAGGGAGATGACAAACGCTCAAAATAGGTGTCCAGCCTCATAGAGAACACGATTGCTGACTTTCAAGTCCTTTAAAGACAGAGAGAAAAAGCTAAGGCACCGTCAGTCCGCCGTTGGATTTGCCAATCTGGTATCGTGCAAAGGGATCAGGAACCGCAGGCGGATTGGAGCCTGAAGCAGAACGGTGAGCTGCGGGCAACACGGCGTGGCCCGCAGACCCCGAGTTGTGAAGGGGTCAGGAGAGAGGAGTGCGGTATAGGCGGCTTAAATATTTAGTCATTTATGTAGCACACAGTGGTTCCTGGATTGGTTTTCTGGTTATCCACTGTCGAGCCATTCAGCGGCAGTGGAACCCAGCATGTGCAATGCCCACCCGCGAAGTAGCAGTCGCCGTGAACAGAGTCTCCCACATCCCCGAGCACCAGTGAGACGGAATAAGTGGCAGAGCGCTCCAGACGAAATAATTATCAACTGCTAAGCCTCTACCACAGACCTTGATATCGGATTACATCCGGGAAACTGAAGGTCAGTGTTGGCAGAAAAGGCACGGACAGAGCGGGAGGGGGGGGCGGGAAAGGCACGGACAGCGGGAGGGGGGGTCGAGAACGGCACACGGTCAGCGGGGGGCGGGAACGGGCACTCACGTGGACTTCCTCCGGCGGCGGTCCGCCGCAGAATGAACAAAATAAACATGGACGCGACAAAAAAATAAACACCGCCCACGGCCGCATGACGATTTCAAAAGGGGCGGAAAGCCTAAAATTTGCAGGAACGCTCCCGAATCTGCTCTCAGGATGACGAGCAGATGTCTGTTCCAATGGCTAGCCTCCATTTATGGAGCTAGCCAAAGGAAAAAGAGGCGGGGACCAAAGCCACTCTACTCTTCTCATAAGGTTTTCCCTGCAGCTGCGCAGTGCACAGCTCGCTAGTCAAAATCTAAAAACGGGTCTCATCAGCTGTCTATCATAAATTAACTAGAGAGTCAGAGAACAGTCTGAGTCAGCTGACTTGCGGACTCACTCTCGAGCCGCCGCAGACGACAGGCAGCAGGCATTGAGAGTCATTGTCCCTTGCTCACTTTGCCACTGGATTCAAGCAAGCCAGGCTGAAGACGGCTGGAATGCCAGAAACCGGTCCTCGGAAGCTTGTTTCCGGTCCAGGGAAGGCATGGCTTGGCAGTTCGGGCTGGACTGTTCCCATGAGGCACAGGGTCAGACTGATTTGCATATAGCCATGTCTGAACTGGGGTGGCAGAGTGGGCTAAAGAACGGTGATGGATTAAACCCAGATCTTGTGACTGGGTGTGAGTGTTTGATTGGTTCAGATGCTCCGTCCATTACCACCCCCTTTTGTACCGTAAGTGTGGCAGGGTATGCTCAGACGTGAGTCCCTTGCTCACTTTGCCACTGGATTCAAGCAAGCCGGGCTGAAGATGGCTGGAATGCCAGAAACCGGTCCTCGGAAGCTTGTTTCCGGTCCAGGGAAGGCATGGCTTGGCAGTTCGGGGTGGACTGTTCCCATGAGGCACAGGGTCAGACTGATTTGCATATAGCCATGTCTGAACTGGGGTGGCAGAGTGGGCTAAAGAACGGTGATGGATTAAACCCAGATCTTTTGACTAGGTGTGAGTGTTTGATTGGTTCAGATGCTCCGTCCATTACCACCCCCTTTTGTACCGGAAATCATTCAGAGGCAGCAGCCAGCCCGCCGGTGCCCCGTATTTAATTTTACGACATTGTAGCACAAGCAATATTATGTTAGAGCAGCATGATGTCAATTACTCTCTCTGTCTCCTGGAGTGCTGGCAAGTCTGCGGGGAGCCGAGCTGAGCACTCTGCAGAGCAGCCTGCGCACACACAGGTCAGAGGCCCCAGGCAGTGCATGCCGCACGCTAGCACCCTGGCGTTATGGTTTAGCCAGTTTCAGCGCTGTCAGTAGAGTGGGCAAAATGTGTGACGATGCATTTCCGTGCGGTGATGCGGAACACCGCGCTGAAATACGTTAGAGTCATGCCTGATGCGTGATACTTGGCAGGACTGAACTTGATTTTGGTTTTGTAATGCATCTAATAAACAAAGGCCTATCTCACACCACTATTGCAGGAAAGATAGCTGGAATTTTCTTTTATGGGAAGTTGTGGTGGAGATACGTCCCAGTCGAAGGTATTTTGGTTAGGAAAGTTTTAAAGTGTCTCAGCGGGGAGTGGAGGCATTCATCTCTTTTACGGGAGCCAGTCACTTTTGAGTTATTGCAGTTGCTTTTGGTGCAGTTATCTTTCTGTTGTTTTGATGAGTGGGAAGTTTGTCCTTTTTGGTTATGCATGGTTTGGCTATTTTTTGGTGCATTTAGGGTTTCTGAGTTATTGGGTTTACGGGGCCTCCCCGGCATTAGTAGTGATCGGATCTTCTTGCAGGAACAAAAACTTAGGATCTGGTTGAGAGCTTCTAAAACAGATCAGTTAGATAAGGGTATCTGGATACACTGCAACAGGAGTGGGATGGAGGGCTGTTGTCCAGTGGGGGAGTGGGAGGTTTTTACCAATCCAGTTTGTTTCAACTCTGGTGTAATATTTTGTCACATGATGGATCTAAGTTTACTAGTTCTCACTTGCTAGCAGTATTAAGGAAGGCTCTGGCTAGGTTGGGAAAAAACCTTTTTGCTTGGAACTCATTCATTTCGTAATGGCGCTACTACTGAAGCGGCACGTTTGGGCATGGGCTGACATACGGCGAATTGGGAGGTGGAAATCATCATGTTGTGCTTATTACTTTAAAAAATGATTTTGTTCTGCTTTTCTATTTGCTAATGTTGGTTTTTCCATTTAGGTTGCGTGCAGGGCCCCTTGTCAGAGAAAATGAACACCTGGATAGTGGGCCTTTCATTCATAAAGTGGGCAGCGATTTTTGAAGAACTACAAATTTATGGCAGATCCTTGGGACTTCCAAGTGCCAGACATGAAGTTTTATGGAAGGGCAAGAGTGGTAAGTGGTGGGTGGGTTTGTTTCCTACGCTAACTGAACTTTTTTCTTCTCAAGGTCCTCCTGATATGCTAGTCATCCATTTGGGGGAGTCAAGTCAAAGTCAAAAACCACTTTATTCGATTTTGTTAAAAATCATAAAAGCATACTACAACAATATAAAATCATTCCAATATAAAATCATTCCAATTACACATTTTACAATTTCATATAATGCAATGTAGTTAAAAACACATTTTATAAAAATTCCATATTGTACAATTCAATTTTAAAAAGGTCATAAAAACTTATGTGCAAAAAAGCCAGAAATATTTTAAATCATCCCAGTCCCCGTTGTTGGGCTTGTGCTTTCCTCCTCCTAATTCGAACTGCAGCCACAAGATAATTTGCCACACTAAACATTACTAAGGGAGAATCAAGCATTTGTAAGAACAGAAAAGCGGGTTTTGCTTGCAGGAACGCTTTCTCCTTCAATAAGGGTAACAAATACTTTCTCCTTGGAACTTGATAAAAAGGGCAAAACAACACAAGGTGTATGTTGTCTTGTATGGAAAAATTATCACATTCACATACTGGTGCATCCTCAAGTTTGCACCAACCCTGTCTATCACAGAGTACCAAATATATCTGGTTGAACCTAAACTTAACCAGGAGCCATCTATGAAATGGGATATTAACTAAAGCAAGGTACGGTTGGATGGCAATACATGTAAGAGTCATATAATGAGCTCTGACCGTAGGTTTTGATAACTGGAGTTGTTCTCTCTCCAAAGACTTGAGTCTGCAAAAATTCTCTTTGACCCAAGCTAGGTCAGCTTTTTTTAAACCAAGCGGGGAGGAGAAAATCTCCGGGCGTCCAAGTTCTTTCGAGCACTTATTAATGTAAGCCAGCCAAGCAATATCTTTATGTTTATCCAATTTTAAACAGTCCAACAAAATTTTGTGGTTAAGACTTAAGTTGTTGTTGGTCCAAACTCTTATCCATAATAGAATAGGAGCCATGGAGAGGATATCTGTGATATAACAAACTCCAAGCTCCTGATGGACAGAAAAAGTGGCTGTTGATAAGGGGAGTCCTAACACAGAACATAAAAACTTATTAACCTCTGTTTGAATGGTTTCAGTTTTTACATAACCCCATAATCCAGCTCCGTATCTCGCTATAGCCAATGATTTTGCCCTATACAAGGCTAAAAGTGCACCACTTGGTTTCCCCCCCAATCTCCTTGCGAAACTTAAGATTGCATTTACAGAACTCCTTACAGCTTTGGTCTTTGCTACTACTTGAGGGGTCCAGCTACCCTTGGTATCAAAGATTACTCCGAGGTAAGTGAACACTTTAACATTGCTGATCACTTCCCCTTTGCAGTAAAAGGATTTGGTGTTATTCTTTGCTGCCCCAAAGACCATAACATGAGATTTTGCGTTGTTAACTACAAGGTCAAGAGAGGACATGAAGTCACTAAATGCATTAAGAAGTCTCTGGAGGCCCAAATGTGTCCTAGCTATTAAAGCAGCATCATCCGCGTACAGGAGCACTGGGATGTGAGTGTCTCCTGCACGTGGAGTGTCCACAGATGAAGCCAAAAGAGTTTTTTCCAGAGAATTTATGTACAATGTGAACAGCATAGGGGCAAGGATGCAACCTTGTCGCACACCCCTGCCTGATTTAAACCACGCTGTACGATGCCCCTCTTGATCCATTCTAATGGAAGCCTTGAGGTCTTTATGGAGTTCAGCCAAAAAGTGAACCAGAGGGGGGTCCAATCCCATCTGTAACAGCATCCCCCACAACTTAGCTCTGTTCACTAAATCGAACGCTGTAGACAGGTCCATGTATGCAACAAAAATAGTCCCTTTTTTAGCCTTCGTATATTTAGCAATTATCATGTTCAAGTTCAGACATTGGTCCTCTGTCCCTCTGCCTGACCGGAAACCATACTGGGCATTGGACAAAATGTTATTCTCTGTGGACCATTTGTTAATTTTCTCCAATAAGACTTTTCCCAGGATCTTCATGGAGGAATCCAACAGGGATATGGGGCGATAACATTTTGGGTCATTTCTTACTCCTTTTTTTAAAAATTGGTACAATAATTGAACATGCCCAAGTATTTGGAAAGCCCCCCTTAAGCACATTGTTATAAACATTCGTTAATACAGTTACCCATAGCTCTAGATCTGATTTATATAAGTCCAATGGGACCCCATCGGGTCCTGGTGCTTTGTTCTTGGCGGACCCAATTATAGCGACCTTGACATCATTTTCAGTAAAAACAACCGCGGGTTGCAGATCAGTATTACACGGTAAACAGAAGCTTTCATAAAGTAGATTGCTCCCATAAATAACTGAAAAATGGTTAAGCCAATCTGACTCCGGTATATTGGCCTCAAGGTCTGTGTTGCATGTTTTAGCAAATATGGGGTTATTTACAATGGACCAAAATTTAGAGCTGTGTTTTAAGGTGGTGGAGTCCATTAGAGCATCCCAGGCTTCTTCTTTGACAGCTTTTTTTCGTATTTTAACCGCCTCTGCGTATTTTTTCCTCAGTTGAGCTATCACTTGCCTGTTTCTTGGGGAATGTTTTAGTGCAGCTATCAGTGCAGAGTGGGCTTTTGAACAAGAATGGTCAAACCAGCCGGAGACTGGAGCGGGTCCCCTTTTAGGGCTAAGGGTTAATTCTTTCTCCACCTTCAAGCAAATAGCCTCAAAGGCGGCAATGATATCTTTGTCCTCCCTAGCTGGGTCCCTGCAAATCTGAAATTCCACCGCCATTTCATGTTCAATGATAATCAAAAAGTCTTCAGGGCAAACTTTGCACCATTTTAAACGCCGCCCATTATCTTTACTCTTAATGTGTTTCACAGAAGTGGATAACAAGACCTCCTTCAACAATCCAAGTGATCCATCCAGCGTTAGACACACCGGATTGTGGTCGCTAAAGCCACTTTCAATGGCGTTATAAAAAAGGACATAGTGGAGAAGCCCTGGGGACATAAAGATATAATCAATGATGGATTCACTACCCCTTGCATTGTAGGTTACCACCCGTTCATTGTGATCAGCAAAACTAGGTTCATAAAGATCATTAGCTGATAACAAATGTTCCATAGAGGAACCCTTCGGGCTATGCTCAAAATGGGGAGGGGTCGTAAGATCAGGCCCATCGGGATCTTTAATCTGACAATGTGATTCACATAAGTGAACATTAAAATCACCCATTAAAATAATTTGAACAAAAGTGGTTTGTTTTGACGTGTAATCCTCAACAAATAAATTTAAACAATCTAAAACAGAGTTTTGAGGGTCACCCTGCGGAGAATTATAGCAATTTATAAGGAGTGTTTTATTTTTGTCTAATTGACATATTTCTACCAGTTGAAAATGGTATGAAGAGCTATGAATTTCTCTCACACTCCCAGCTATATTGAGGGATACTAAGAACATCAGGCCGCCAATGTCCCTTCCCGCCATTTGGGGGAGAAATTACTTGGTGTTTTTATCAGGTTTGAGTCTTATTAAACAAATTAAACTGGACCTCGCCGCTATCAAGAACAATTGTTCAGGCACGTGCTTAATTTGGACAGAATTTATTTTTAGGAAAAATTGGAGGGGTGCAAGGAGTCATGTTGCAGTTGAAAAGGCCAGATGTAAACTCAATCGGGCCATGAAGGTATTTTGTCAAGTAGTGGATATTCAAGTGTTGTCAAATTGCAACATTACAAGACCTGAAGGGCACTTATTTAGATAAGATGGTGTTCACTTATCTCAGCTGGGTACAGCCTATTATTTGTTGGAACTTAGGGATATGCTTGCAAATTTATGGAATGAGAATTTATGGGGCAATCACACTTTATGATGTTTTTTCCTTTTCAACAATTTCTAAGGTGGGGCCAGGAAAACTCTACGGTTTTCCTGGGTGGCGCTTTTGGGGGTGGAAAGTCTGCAGCGCCCTTATCTATCCCTCGGGGGCCCGGGAGAGATGGAATAACGCTGGGGAGGGAAGTGAAAAATGGGGTTTGCAATTACATGGGGTTTGTTCAAGAAAATTGGATTGAGCTGTTGGGGAAAATTTTCGCAAAAGGTTGGGGTTTTTATAAGATAATTTAAGATATTTATGATGATAAGTTGTTTACAAAGTTGTTTGATTTTATAAGAGATAATAAATGTACCTGTCTTAATAAAGTTGCCTTTTTTGCTATGACATAAGTAGTGGCTTGTGATTATTGTGCAATGGGAACCCAGGAGGAGCATGGAACGAGCTGGTCTCCCCCTGGGCTTTTTCGCGCAAGTGGAGCAGCCACGCTAGCTGATAGGTTTAGTCTGGCGAAGGGGCGGCACTTAGGTAACTCTATTTGCAGGGTTGACTTGATGGGCAGACACTCATTGTAGGACTTCGTTGACCCACCCACTCACCCACCCCATATATATGTATAAAAAAATTATCTTGCCACTCTAAGACAGGTAATGTATTTCCCTCAATTCTTTGTAGGAAGGCACTTTTGGGGGTGGAAAGTCAGGAGCGGCCTTACCCATCCCTCGGGGGGCCCGGGGAGGGGGAAGTAATGATGCAGGGGATGATGCAGGGGAGGGGAAGTGACAATTACATAGGATTTGTTCAAGAAAATTGGATTGAGCTGTTTGGGGAAAATTTTCGCAAAAGGTTGGGTTTTTTTAATGAGATATTTAAGATATTTATGATGTCAAGTTGTTTGCAAAGTAGTTTGATTTGAAAGAGATGAGAAATTTACCTGTCTTAATAAAGTGGCCTTATTTGCTATGACATAAGTAGTAGCTTGTGATTATTGCGCGAAGTGTCCTTGTTAACATTCGGTCACCGGAGGTACATGTTCGTTGATAGCAGATCAGAAGTGCGGGAGCAGGCTAGACAGGATTCAGATGAACCATTGAGCTGGAACGAAGTGCAGATTAACTATTTATAACTAAAATAGCTTGTTATGCACCCTGCTTGTGTGTCAGTTTCTTTGACAGTGCAGCTAGCAGTGGCACTCCGGTTTGTCATGCCTGCCAGTGTGCTGTGCTATTTTTAGAGGGGCCCCTTTAAGTGATTTTTTTTAGGTCTCGACTATTCTATCCCGTAAGGGATAAATAGACGAGAGTATAGGAGGCAAACCAAGCTCTGAAACCATCGCGGATTGCGTCCAGTTCATGTGGTGCACTCGTGCGGAACGTGCATCCACATCAAACCCATCAGCCTCCCTCCCACAGGCATCTGAAGCTTTCCCAGCATGCGCTGGGCCTCAGGCATTCACCCCAGCGCGCGCTCGGCCTCACTTCTCCTCCCCCTAATTACATCCCTGCTGTTTCACTTTTACGGCTGCGATGCCGTGCTCTGCCGAAAGCTTCAGTTCAAAGGGATCCGCTCCCCCGCTCCCTACTTCACAGTTCAAAGGAATGCGCACCCCGCAATGCCGACAGCATTTCCCGGCCGCTTTTAATTACATTTTTTTCTTTTGCCGATGTTCTTGTTTAGAGTGAGTGCTCTCTCCTAGATAATGGAAGTCTGCTTGGCTTGTTTATTTTTTATTTTCTAAGCTACCTGGATCAATAATCGGGCCACTTTCATTTTAGTGCCCAGGCCTATTTCTCGTTGAAGTCCGACACTGGACACGCTCAGAGTTTACCCTGCAGCCTAATAGATGCCAGCTAGTTTCCCATTTAGCGAAAAGGTACTCATGAGTTGTTTGCAGCTGAGTGGGTAAATGCTGTCCCCGTCAAAGGCTGTGAACGAGCAGCAGGCCACCTGTTCATACCCCCGCATGGCCAACTCAGCTTCCACCATTCCAATGTCAGTAATTTCCGCACTATTGCATTATCTGTTAACGGGGGTGTAACGCAAGCCCTGCATCGCAGGGGGGGCCCAGCCGTCAGAGGGCCCCCCAGCTCTTCAAGCAGGCCCCCGGCAGCCCAAGCTTAGTGAGATATGGGTGACTAAGGCCCCTCTCAACACATTCTGCAAGGGGGGGGGGGCATCACTTCGCATTACTCCACTTAGTTACAGCACTGCAGAAATGAGATGAATATAATTAATGTATGACGTAACTGATTTCAAATACATTGCTGCAACTGGCTCGCTGCTTTACAAAGGGTGAACTTTTGAACGAGCACGTGTCCAAACCTATCTCCTTCACTAAAAGACTATCATATGCTCATCTTCCAGCCTATTTTACTGACCTGATACCTGCCAAATGGCGTCTTGCGCCACCCACACACCCCACCGACGTCCTGCCCCCCCTATGGTACCACATGCATGAATTGTAATATATACACATTCACTGCTTATCTGGACCAGCAGGCAAAAACATCTTTTGTCATCATCAGAACAGGACATTGCACGCCTTTCTCGGCTTTGCTGGGGGATGCTGTGCCCACAGTGCCAGGTCCGGACTACGAGTTGCCCAAGCAAGTTTCCTAAGGCAGTGTGTTCACAGCAGAGGGGCACGCAGCTCCGCCGCACCTCACTCTACACAATACTGTATATTAATCCTCTCTAAACTGAGCTGTTCCGGAGTCACACGGGTGATTTGATCCTACAGGCTAAGCCAGCGACTGCACTTCCCCTCCCCCGAGAAGTGGAAGGGAGACTCCCTAATCTATGGGATGTCCCCTGAGAACAGAAGGAATCCTGTCCCCGCCCTCTCTATCAGCCCCCAGCTCCGCGAAATCTGTTCGGGGTGGGCGTGTCCCTGCGTGTACCTACTGATCCCTTCCTCAGTCTGAACCTTCATTGTAGTTTGTTCTTCTCTGGGGAACCTTTAGCGACAGTTCAGATGAGTGGGCCTCTTCGGATCAAAAAGATTGAAAACATCTCCCGGAAAACACGGATACCCCATCAACGGACTCTGCATCGTCCTATAGTTTCATCCGATCTGGGTGTAAAAACGTGCTCAAATGACCTATATGTAAAGTAGCAGCTAACAACTTACCAATACCATAGGGCTTATTTACAAGTCCCTTGCGCCTCCGGTGCTTCACTTTTTCTCATGTTAAAAGTGACGAACTGGCGGCGCAAGTGTCTTGTAAATCCTGCACTATATGCAACAGCGTTCAGCTGTGATTGGTCCATGTGAGAGAACCCCGAGGCAACGTAAATAGAATACACGCAGAAAGTTTCATCAGCTTGTGGGCTGCATACCTCTCAAGATTCCTAGGTCCACAAACGAGTAGTGCATTAGGTGCGTTATTATATTATTATTATTATTTTTGTTTTTTTTGCTTTGTATTCTGAGCCTTGAAGTCCCGATTTTATACTGGGATGAACCGGACTACAAATCTTCGAATGCAAAGTAAAAACCTGACCATCACAGCACCACCACAGCAACACTCAGCACCACCACAGCACCACTCAGCACTAACACAGCACCACTCAGCACCCTCACAGCACCACTCAGCACCACCACAGCATCCCTCAGCACCACCACAGCATCCCTCAGCACCACCACAGCACCACTCAGCACCACCACATTATCACTCAGCACCAACACATTATCACTCAGCACCACCACAGCATCACTCAGCACCACCACAGCACCACTCAGCACCACCACAGCACCACTCAGAACCACCACAGCACCACTCAGCACCACCACAGCATCACTCAGCACCACAACAGCACTGCCACAGCATCACTCAGCACCACCACAGCATCACTCTGGAACACTACAGCATCACTCTGGAACACTACAGCATCACTCTGGAACACCACAACATCACTGTGCGCTACCACAGCATCATTATGTGCTACCACAGCATCACTCGGGGCCTCCACAGCATCACTCAGGGCCTGCACAGCATCACCCAGGGCCTCCACAGCATCACTCAGCACCACCACAGCATCACTCAGCACCACCACAGCATCACTCAGCACCACAACAGCACCGCCACAGCATCACTCAGCACCACCACAGCATCACTCTGGAACACTAGAGCATCACTCTGGAACACTACAGCGTCACTCTGGAACACCACAACATCACTGTGCGCTACCACAGCATCATTATGTGCTACCACAGCATCACTCGGGGCCTCCACAGCATCACTCAGGGCCTCCACAGCATCACTCAGGGCCTCCACAGCATCACCCAGGGCCTCCACAGCACCACTCAGCACCACCACAACATCACTCCGCGCCATCACAGCATCAATCTGTGCAACTATTCAACAACAACTGGTTCAAATATGTACTCTCAAAGTTTCAAGCTTTATTACAAATGTCACAAAAAGATGTTAATATTTCACTTCTGTTCTTGGATTTTCGTCACAATAAAATACACTGAACATAATCTTCACAAAAGTTATTTACAAAAGTTTAAGCTATTGCCATTATCAATTACAATCACTTTTATTTAAGTATTAATTATTTTAAAAAAATTAAAAGCCTTTGTTATTTGTAATATCAATACATCTAAGTCACGTAAATACAAAACATGTTGCATTAGTTATAACTCTTGGCATTGTAAATGACAAAGCTATTAATTTAGCTATTTTCAAAACCAACACATAAATAACAAGCATTTGCAGTGCAATAGGTCTCGCATTATTTAAGTTTGAGCTATTAGCATTGTAAATGGCAATTGTTTTTTGCTTTATGCTATAGTTATGTTTTTACATAAAAAGCTACATATAAAATATCTTTTATTAAAGTTATTTATGCAGTATCTAAATTTTCTTTGCATAAAAAAAGTATAATAATATCTTAGTAAAAAAGTCAAATATTTTAATGGAAATTCACCAAATGTTCATTTATGTGTTGGTTTTGAAAATAGCTAAATTAATAGCTTTGTCATTTACAATGCCAATAGTTATAACTTTCGCAAATGTGACACCTATAGCATTTGTAATGCAACATTTGTATTTACGTGACTTAGATGTATTGATATTACAAATAACAATGGCTTTTAATTTTTTTTAATACTTAATAAAAGTGATTGTAATTTATAATGGCAATAGCTTAAACTTTTGTAAATAACTTTTGTGAAGATTATGTTCAGTGTATTTTATTGTAACGAAATCCAAGAACAGAAGTGAAATATGAACATCTTTTTGTGACATTTGTAATAAAGCTTGAAACATTGAGAGAACATATTTGTGCTGTGGTGGTTCTGAGTGATAATGTGGTGGTGCTGAGTGACTGTACTCACTGTCACTCTGCACTCACTGTCACTCTGCACTCACTGTCACTCTGCACTCACTGTCACTCTGCACTCACTGTCACTCTGCACTCACTGTCACTCTGCACGCACTGTCACTCTGCACGCACTGTCACTCTGCACGCACTGCACTCTGCACGCACTGTCACTCTGCACGCACTCTGCACGCACTCTGCACGCACTGTCACTCTGCACGCACTGTCACTCTGCACTCACTGTCACTCTGCACTCACTGTCACTCTGCACTCACTGTCACTCTGAACTCACTCTGCACACACTGTCACTCTGCACTCACTGTCACTCTGCACGCACTGTCACTCTGCACGCACTGTCACTCTGCACTCACTGTCACTCTGCACTCACTGTCACTCTGCACTCACTGTCACTCTGCACTCACTGTCACTCTGCACTCACTGTCACTCTGCACGCACTGTCACTCTGCACGCACTGTCACTCTGCACGCACTGTCACTCTGCACTCACTGTCACTCTGCACTCACTGTCACTCTGCACTCACTGTCACTCTGCACTCACTGTCACTGCACTCACTCTGTACTCACTGTCACTCTGCACTCTGACTCTGCACGCACTCTGCACTCACTGTTTCTGCACGCACTGTCACTCTGCACGCACTGTCACTCTGCACGCACTCTGCACTCACTGTCACTCTGCACGCCCTGTCACTCTGCACGCACTCTGCACGCACTGTCACTCTGCACTCACTGTCATTCTGCACGCACTGTCACTCTGCACTCACTGTCACTGCACTCACTGTCACTGCACTCACTCTGCACTCACCCTGCACTCACTGTCACTCTGCATGCACTCTGCACTCACTGTTTCTGCACGCACTCTGCACTCACTGTCACTCTGCACTCACTGTCACTCTGCACTCACTGTCACTCTGCACTCACTGTCACTCTGCACTCACTCTGCACTCACCCTGCACTCACTGTCACTCTGCACGCACTCTGCACTCACTGTCACTCTGCACTCACTGTCACTCTGCACTCACTCTGCACTCACTGTCACTATGCACGCACTCTGCACTCACTGTCACTATGCACGCACTCTGCACTCACTGTCACTCTGCACGCACTCTGCACTCACTGTCACTCTGCACGCACTCTGCACTCACTGTCACTCTGCACTCACTGTCACTCTGCACTCACTGTCACTCTGCACGCACTGTCACTCTGCACGCACTGTCACTCTGCACGCACTCTGCACTCACTGTCACTCTGCACTCACTGTCACTCTGCACTCACTGTCACTCTGCACGCACTGTCACTCTGCACGCACTGTCACTCTGCACGCACTGTCACTGAATTCACTCTGTACTCACTGTCACTCTGCACTCACTCTGACTCTGCACTCACTGTTTCTGCACGCACTCTGCACTCACTGTCACTCTGCACTCACTGTCACTCTGCACGCACTGTCACTCTGCACGCACTGTCACTCTGCACGCACTGTCACTCTGCACGCACTGTCACTCTGCACGCACTGTCACTCTGCACGCACTCTGCACGCACTGTCACTCTGCACTTACTGTCACTCTGCACGCACTCTGCACTCACTGTCACTCTGCACGCACTGTCACTCTGCACGCACTGTCACTCTGCACTCACTGTCACTCTGCACTCACTGTCACTCTGCACTCACTGTCACTCTGCACTCACTGTCACTCTGCACTCACTGTCACTGCACTCACTCTGCACTCACTGTCACTCTGCACTCACTGTGCACTCACTGTCACTCTGCACGCACTCTGCACTTACTGTCACTCTGCACGCACTCTGCACGCACTGTCACTCTGCACGCACTGTCACTCTGCACTCACTGTCACTCTGCACTCACTGTCACTCTGCACTCACTGTCACTCTGCACTCACTGTCACTCTGCACTCACTGTCACTGCACTCACTCTGCACTCACTGTCACTCTGCACTCACTGTTTCTGCACGCACTCTGCACTCACTGTCACTCTGCACTCACTGTCACTCTGCACTCACTGTCACTCTGCACTCACTGTCACTCTGCACTCACTGTCACTCTGCACTCACTGTCACTCTAGCCATGCTGTTCACACAAACACACCTGCTGGTTCCATAAACAACCATGTAAAGACTACATCTCGCTCCAACTACACATTGTGGCTAGATTTCTACGTTTTTTAAACATTTTTATAGTGCTACTCTACCCAAGGGGATGTCAGAGCACTAAATAAGCAAACCGAGAAACCCTAGTCTGGAGAAACACATTTAACAAGGGAAAAACAGCGTCTCAAGAAATGCACGTAACAGGAGAACAGCAGCAAACCAGCAAGTAACATCACAAAATGCAGCAAAAAGGAGTGAGGAGACACGGTAGACAAAGGATGGTGAAGAGGGCATAGGTAAACATCGGAGAGAAAAGACTAGAAGGGAGAAGTATAGAGAAAAGATGGAAAGATTATCTGTTTGCATAGCTGAGATGTAAAACATTACAGGCAGGAAAAAATAAAGCACATTTGAACATTCCCGCCGCAATTTATTTTAGCACTAAGGCATTGACATGGTCAACGTAAATTCCCCTTCACGTACTTCGCTTAAAATCAAACCCCATACATGTCCACTGTGGCCGTCATTTTACTATATATGCACTCCTATAGATTAAACAAGACGTGCTTTGAGGCAACATTTCTCAGACAACCCTGCATCCAGTACGGTAAATAAATACCGCAAGTCACCGCCTTCCGTCACTCTGCCGGCCTGCGACCAGGAAGTCAGGCAGGCCGGCGCGACAACAGGAAACAGGAAGTAGGAGGGCGGGAGCCTACCCCGCCTCCCACGGAAGAGCCGCGATTGGATGGAGCCGCCGTGTTTGGAGCACCGGAGCAGGCAGGAGCCTACCCTGCGCCCCGGTGCCGAAGGAGGGAAGAAGAGTCCTGCTGCCGGGCCCTGCAGCTGAGGAGAGCCGCCGCACGAAGGAAGCCGGTGAGTGGGTTGCTGAGCGGGGGAGGGGGGAGGCGGGGGAAAGCATGTGCGCGCGCGAGTGCAGGCGGGCTTTGTGTGCGTGCGTGTGACTGTGGGGGAGGGGGGTGTGTGTATGTGTGTGTGAGCGAGTGTCTGTGTGCCTGCGTGTGTATGCGCTCGCCTGTGTGTGCATGCATGCAGAGGGGTGGGGGCTGCCTGCCTGCGTGCAAGGGCGGAGGGGGGAGGCGGGGGAAAGCATGTGCGCGCGCGAGTGCGGGCGGGCGGGCTTTGTGTGCGTGCGTGTGACTGTGGGGGAGGGGGGTGTGTGTGAGCGAGTGTCTGTGTGCCTGCGTGTGTATGCGCTCGCCTGTGTGTGCATGCATGCAGAGGGGTGGGGGCTGCCTGCCTGCGTGCAAGGGCCGTGAGTTACTCTGCGCATGCGCGGGGACTCAGCGCATGCGCAGATCTGACGCGCGCTCCCGCGGTGAAAACTGCGAGCTCGTAACAGATTGGTGTACCGTTTTTCAGCATTCTCACTAACGGGCCACAATAGGTCTGAAGCAGACACCTCAATGCTCACGCATTGAGGGTTAGGTCTGCTCGACCTAAAAAAAATTGTCATTTACAAGACCAATAGCTCAAACTTTCCTAATGCGAGATCTATTGCATTGCAAATGCTTGTTTTTTAAAGGGATTGCTCACAGCGGTCAGTCCCAAAAATGGTACGTTATAAGCTGTGCGCACTTTTCTTCCCCAATAACACAAAATACTGATGGATGGCGCAATCGCAGGGACCGCACATGGCGAGTTTTCCATTAGTGTATACGTTATATGGATTTTTGTACCAATAATGCGCTGAATCAACGAATATCATAATTTCAAGCAATTACTTGTCTGTCCCTCCACCTACAATATCTAAATGCTGTTTTAAAAGTACAGCGGTGAGAAAAACTCACATTCGCACTATTAAAAAATATAAACTATCATACATGCCAACATTTCAGGAGAGCAAAGTGGGAGATTTAAAAAAAATCGGGAGACTAGGACTGAATCGGGTTAACGGCATGTATGGGCTTTGGAAGTGGTTCCGTATGATCGGACATTTGAAACGCAAACGCACGTTTTTTTCTTACCTTTCAGAAGCATGGAGCATAATGGCAGGCAGAGAGGGTGATGCAAGTGTTGGGAACTGGCCTGGCAAGTTGTTGGTAGTGCATGCACCCCCCACCCCCCTGTGGCAGCCCGGGCTGGAACAGCTACCCCCCCCCCCCCCACTACTTCGCAGGTCTTTAAAAGACGATTCTTAACCGCATCGCTGCTGCGGTGATTTTTGTGCTGTGCTGCATTTTTCTAATTACCGCGATACATGATGAGCTCAGCTCGTCATCAGCACACGCCACCCGTGGCTGATGACGAGCTGAGCTCGTCATCAGCATCGAAGGGGCTAATGACGCTTTGTTGGTTTTTCCCCCCTTCGAGAGCCCCTGCGTCGCCACTCTTTGCTGTAAGAATTAGCACTTTACACAATACTGTCAGCTGAAGCCCCCCCCCCCAGGAATCGGGTTTTTGCTTGCAGGAATCGGGTTTTTGCTTGCAGGAATCGGGAGGCGGGAGACTAGCCTTCAAATCGGTAGGGTTGGCATGTCTGAACTATTACAGAAAATAATTTCTTAACGTTTCAACTTTACAGCTAACCACCGGCTTGGGGCGGTAATAAGTTCATCCAAAATGCAATAATTTAAAAATCTGGAACAACTAAAGTACAGTAAACAATATTTGGACGAGATATTTGGAAAATAAATATAATAATGTTTAACCAGAAACCCAATTCATTTTTTTGGACTTTGCACTAACGTGATTATCAACACTGAAAGAATGCAAGAAATATATATTTCTTTAATTAGCTCTATTTACTTCTATACGTTCAACATGAACAGAAAACGCGCTCTACACGTAGATCTGACGAGAACATTATTTTGCTTCCGGTCGGTTGGCTTGCGCACTGTGACCTGCACGCATACGGTCCGCAGTATCCAATCGCAAACTTCAAACTCGAGACTCTAGTAGGAAAAAATTACGTGCCCAATGAAAACCCATCCGCTGGAGGGTTGGATGTGACGCATTAACCAATGAGCGTTAACGGTTCTCTAAGAGCCGTCTAACCAATGACAAACTGAGAGGGCTTTTTAAACTAGTGACACTGGGAACCCGGGGAGTAGAAAGGCGGTGGTTTTAATTTCTGGTGTTGGTTTATTCTGTGCGTTAAGGTAAGAAATGGGCCTTTTCCGGGTGTATGTAGGGAGGCTGTTGTAAAGCTATCAGACGCATTAACTTGTCCGTTGGTTTCGTTTTCCCTAGCGCGCCGGTTTCGCCGTTAACGTGCACAGCGCAACTGGTAGTGATGTCGCTTGAGATAGGACATTTGCGGCTATCTTCTCTGCCTCATTACCTTAGCCACTAGTGTCGTATTCCCCTTATTCTGGTGGGGCCTGCCACGGAAGCAGAAGATCAGAACATGTGGTGCTGCTAACCAAACGGCACCTGGTCTTGGAGCTCGTGTCTTTAGTCATACTAAAGAAGGAGTTCTTAGTGCCACGCCTCGTTGTCTTACGAAAGTGGCAAGCACGACTTGAGTTTTTCTGAATGACAACTACGGTGATCCAGAAGCAGTGCTATAAGTTGAAACAATTCATATGAGCCCCCATAACTTGGTGGCAAGCAGTGAAAGCCGAAAGGGGGTTGTCACGAGGGAAATCTGAAAAGCAAAGTTTGACAGTTGGTTTACACTTTAAATTTATTTTTATTTCGACTGCGAATAAATTGGCAACACGAAGGAACTCTGTTATGGCTTACTTAATTGGTCACATACCTGCTGCATTTTGAAATAGCTTACCTGGGTAAGGGCCCTGCTGTTGAGAGCTTTGTGTGCCCAGAAAGCATTCACGAAATAGAAATAACCTTAATTGTACTTTGGTGGTTAATACACTTTCAGGATACCTCTGTGGTTTGTTAAGCCACAGTTATAACTACTAAACTAGGGTAGAGGTATTAATGTGCCTTTCTGTAAAGACCAGCGTCTACCATGTATATCCAATAATTTTATTTTATGTAGATAGCTCAGTTTGTTACTGATTTTTCCTCGATATATTTTTTTTGTTGCTGTTGTTACTTTTAGTGCATAAGTTATCCTTTTTGTACGATATAGTGAGCTATAACCCAGCATCATGGAGCTGAATGCAAACTGCAAGACTCGGATTTAGTGCCTTATTTTTTTTTGCGCCTCTACCTTTTTTAGTAAATCTGCATTTGCTATGAAATGGTTCCTTTAGGTAGAAAATCGCCTTATTTACAGAGAACCCCAACTACTCTATTAAATGCATCCTTTAAAGTGTCTCCAGACCAAGCGCTCTTAACCTAGAATACCTACCAGTAGGTACAAGTGCTTTCTTTACCTTGTAACCCTCATTGTCTTGTGTAACATTTCATGTACATTGATTTGCACATTTGTATGATTATCTATCTCTTAATAATGTGATATTTTAGGCCCTCTGACACCCTACCGTGGAATGGGTAACTCTATAATACATGAAATGAATACGTTCTATTTATATAATTATTTGTGTAATTACCCATACCCCTCCACCCGAGTGACCCACATCTGTGTGCTTAATACTGGACCCTGAGAAAGCTTCCGATTAATGAGTGGTGCTATCTGTTTGCAGCACTCACCCGGTATAGGATTGGCACCAGATTCCAGAGGATAGTGAAACTACCAACACACTCATTGGAGTTAAAACGGGTCCTCGACTGTCAGCAGAAATCACTATTCATAGAGGCACAATTCAGGGCTGCCCTCTGTCGCCATTATTCTTGCTGGCCATCGAACACTTGACCCCAGCACTTCGTTAACAGGAAGCACAATGGGGCATTACCTTGGGCGATGAACTACATGTTGTTGTCTCCCTGCAAGCTGATGACATGTTATTGTTTTTTGAGGGACATACAAGATTTCCCCACTGTGATAAATGGTACCCTGACACACTTCGCAGACATGTCGGGAATGAGGGTCCATTGGACCAAATCTTGTGTGTTCCCTTTCCACCCGAATATGGCTAGCCCTGAGCGGAGGATGTGGGCTGCACAACTGAACTGGCAGCACCGCACATTCAGATATCTGGGCATATAAGTGTACCACAGCATGGCAGATATGTTTGAGGGCAACGTTCTGCGGGCAATCTGACGTTTTAGTTCACATTACCTCTAGCAGTCATGGGAAGGGTGGTTCTACTAAAAAAAAGGTGGTACTGCCCGCCTACTTTATTTCTTCTCTAACATATATACATCCCGGCTACTTGTTTTCAGAAATTCGAAAAACAGGTGAGAGACTTCGTTTGAAACAAATTGAGATGTAGGGTTGCCTTGGCAAAGCTTTGCTCCCTCACCAGCACTGGTGGTGTAGCAGTCCCTCACTTTGAACTCTATTAGTTGGCTGCCCAAATCCAATGCATTGCACTCTGTCTAGTGGGGTTACATTTATCAGACACAGCTACAACCATGCGGGAACTGTCATTATTAGACATTAGGGATTTATTTCACCCCTGCACTAAGTTTAGCCCACCGGACTCGCTCCTCCAGGGAGTGGCAAACAGATAATGCAAATGCTTACACATTACCAAACCGATTTTCCTGTATGCCCCTGGACTGGCACTGTTGGGCACTCCAAGGACAGCAAGCTTGACAACGACAGCGGGAATAAGTACATTTGGTGACTTATACAGGGTGTGTTAGCACCTTTTGACAGCCCAATGGAAGATGATGGATTCCCTTAGGGTCAGTTTTTACTCCACCAGTCACTGCTAGGTGCATTACGGAACCCATTGGCGGACAAGACATCTGCACCTCATGATTAAGTATTTGCAGATGATGGGAGGGGGCAGGCACCTCACGCTGGCTTGTTGACTCCATGCGCCATACACACTACCTCACAACTTCTCGCCCTGTGGACTTGACCCGCCCCTGTATTGATAGAAAATGGAGTGCGATATTGGAGGGTTTGTGTCATTTTCCACATAACGCCCGCTTTAATCTTATATATTTTTACATACTACACAGGGCCTACCTTACCCCTGCCAATATGAGCAGATATTATCACACAACAAATGCTGCATGGCCCAGATGCTTATGTATCGACGTAGACCTCTTACATATGTTCTGGGCCTAAAAATCACTAGACTCCTATTGGAATAACATCACAAGGGCATTAACTAACTATATGTACTGAGTACCCCGAGCTACATCATTGGGGGGAGGTATGCTTGCTGGGCTTTTATCACAGATCCAAAAGAGGCAAGGTGAACTCTTGTTATCTGGACCTGGGATTTATAGTCTCCAAACGCCTCTACACAAAGAGATGGAAATCTCCGGCACCCCAACGTTTTCTGCCTGGCGACGCTCTATAGACAACTGAGTGCAAGCTGGAAGTGTAGCCCTACATAGAGAGGGCACATTATAGCAGTGGAAATACCCTGGGATTTATAGTCTCCAAACGCCTCTACGCAAAGAGATGGAAATCTCCGGCACCCCAACGTTTTCTGCCTGGTGACGCTCTATAGACAACTGAGTGCAAGCTGGAAGTGTAGCCCTACATAGAGAGGGCACATTATAGCAGTGGAAATATCCTATCTCCACTTACTGGGACCCAATTCTCCCTGCCTTGCATGCACACAAAAAGGTGGACAATGTACCGGAGCCCACTGGCACGATTGGTGATCAGTCGCATTGAGTAATGGAGTGATGAGAACTCTCAGGTCACCTTTTATTTCCACACTGACTGAGCGATCCTGACATTTGCTGGCACTCTTGGATTTTTTCTCCTTCCCTCTCTCAAACTGCCCCCCTATTGCACGCAACTCACAAGTAGCACACATACTTTGAGTATAGCACTTTGGTTGATGCATGGATGTCTGTAGTCACTGAAAGCTGAGTTGCACTGAAATATTGGTTAGTTTTTCTTTTTTCTCCATTTCGTGTGGTTATTGTTGACAGAAAAATAATTAACTGTATTGTTTTTCCCATTTCTTTTTTTTATCTCTCCTGTACATTGTCTGCACTGGGATTCCCTAGTAGGTCACGTCTTATGGAAAAGTGCTTGCTTCCCAACATTTAGGTGTACACCCATTACACTATGCGTAGCTATGTTCCACCTCTGAATCCAGTCCGTATACAACTTACTCCAAATAGACTTGTATATGTTAAGATACTCGCATGACTCGATAATGTTTGAGTTTATTGCCGTATGTTTCTCATGATGTAACATGTTGTTGCATACTTATGTTTCTTGCACTAGACTTAGGACAAACAAGTTGTGAACAACAAGGTGTTGACCGTGAAACTTACTTACAATAGACCGATTCATACAAGAAAATTGGTATAATTACCCATGATGACACATACAGTTGACTATCTTATGGTTCATGCACATCTCTTAAATGCAGAAGTTAAACAAAGTCAAAACCCTGCCTCCCTATCGTAGTTTCTCTTCCGCACTTATAAAGTGATGAGCTGAGTGAGTTCCTTGGTTTCTCCATTGCATTGTCATCTAGATGTTAAACTCCATATAGCTCCAATCCAGGATGAGACGCTAACCAAATGAGTGCTGATGTGTCCTTTAGTGAGGCCTTTGCATTGAGCCCAGCCGGAAGTGAAAAAAAGAAACTACCTGCAAGTTGCTTCTCTGAATGGAAAGCAGACGGTGTGCAGCTACTGTTGAATGCATCGCGTCAGAAAGTTACAGAACAACAAATTCAGTATGTTTCACTAGGGTAATTTAATTAGTATTTCATTAGATTAGCCAGTGTGAAAAAAGTGTTTATAAAATGCACCAAGCTCAAGGGTAGCCAGTTTTCGTACACATACTAAATGCAGATGAAGACCAACTGCCTAGCGTAGGTTTATTTTTTGGCTTCCTTTTAATAATTGAAAGAGCACTGAAGTTCCTGAAGTCGTGTAGAAGTGTGTTGGGGTAGTCCCTGAGGATGTGGGAGATTGACTGGGTGCTGAGCAGCATTGTCCCTGTCAGGAGTCTGCCAGATTTATGCTCTATGGTGAAATCTGAGACTCTTCTGTTTCATTACTGCAACGCCATGTTTAGCACAAATTGTTTTGGTCTTTTTGAGATTATCATGGATAATAAGGATATGCCAACAAATTGGAAAGTAAATCCATATTGCAGCGAAATGTGTTCACCTAGATGTAAAGCTTTTTGGGTGTTTTCTTACGCATTGATTGGAAAAAACAATTAACACTGTACAGTATACAACAGCCAGATATGATCATATCACAAGGCAAATATACCTGACTCATGACCATTTCATTCGTGAGGATTCTTGGTCCTGCGAATTTGTCCACTATACATATTTTAGGATAGTTCTATGAATAATTTCTAGATTTATAGACTTACTTATTTGACTTTCTAAACTAATCCATGGCTATTCTATGTTCCCTCTTGTTTGTGGGGGGCGATTCCTGTCCAAGAGACAATAATGGGCGATATCTATATTTCGTCATAAACAAGGTTGGTTGAGGGTCTAAGGGGGAAAATTATTTAAAGACCAAAGGACAGACAAACCCCTTATTCACAGTATAACAATACAAAAGGACTGTCAATGGTCTGTACAACTAATGGGGGCAAAGGAAAATGTGACGGACTCCTCTGTGTCTACCTATAAAGTGTGTACAACAAAAAGGAAATGAATCCCATCAGCCCACCCATATGGCAAAGCTTCATCATCTGGGATAGAACCAAAGATGGTCCGGTTAAGGAGGCGCACACGTTGGAATTATGTGCTTCACCAAACCCAAGGAATCATCAGTGATGGATCGTACCAAAAGTCAAATCAGTTTGGAATGGTGTGGGATGTTAAATTGCAGTGAGGAAAAAAAGTGTGCAAAAAGAATCAAAGTGAGATGTAAAATTGGCTACCATGATTTAAGGAATGATTTATTAAGGAAAATCATGGTGTCAAGATTAAAATGAGTGTGAGACAGTTTGACACAATAACTGTCTATTAAGGATGGTATTTGGTCAACATGTTTCAGCCATTGTAGGAAAGTGTACCCGGCTTTTGTCAGGACTTCTTGCACACTACTGCAATTAAGCTTGACCTAAGCTTAGTAAAAAAAAAAAATTAACACAAATTAATGATACAAAACATCCTACCGTACATTGGATTTTCCAGACGGGGATGTCTTTCATAAGGTATTTTCTTTCCCAAAAATGCTTGGGAGAAAGCCTCACCTCTTCCTGGCCACTGCTCAGGGTTGGAGGCCCCGCTCTGTCTGTCGGTGCCCTACTGATCTGAGCTGAGGGGGATGTCTCAGGATCAGTGTTAATAAATATGCCATTAAATCTTGTTTTTATCTTAACACGTTTGCTGTCTCCAAGGAAAGAGGTCAAATGTCAGTTTGTCTTTTAACTAATTGCTACTTAGACAAGGTTTATTTGTCTGTTTCATACTAGAGTTAGAGGTTTTTGTCAAGTGAGCTGTCTGATGTCAGATATTTTTCTCTAACCCATGACATTTAAATAGGTATCTTGTAAATTTAATATTAGAAATGTATTTCAAAATATATCGAATTACAAAAGCACATTTTTTTTTTGTAATTAAGTGTGATGCAAACTACGCTTTAAATAGGAGCAAAAAAAAAACAGAACACTTTACTTGGTGATGTGCAAATGACGTATATTTACAGAAACTCTATTTTCAAACATTATTTGTAATATATATAGTTTTATCAGTAAAGCCGCATGTCAGTGGGAAAGGCTGTGGCCATTTCAATGTAAAATCTGTTGATTACAAATCTGTGTGCTAACACTTCATGCTTTAGTTTTTTTGTTTACTTTTTTTATTGAATTTCAACACTTAAGATATGGTGAATCATGGAAAATGGTTCCAATCTCAAGGAACACGCATAGGCATATTTTTATGGCATTCAGGTGCACATAGGTAAAGGTTTTCTCTCGTAGCTGCCCTATCAATACAATCCCAGTATTATACATAGGTTGAAGTTATCAGTGTGAGACTTATGGGCCCTGGGATATGGTTGCTAATCAAATTCTTGGTGACGGAGCTATGTCTGCTCATGGTTCTCATGGGAGCGTTGAGCCTGCTGCTCTAGTGGGTGTGTAACGATCCCTGTCCCTCACTGGTGTTATCGGAGTAGCTGGTTTGTATCCTAAACTAAAAACTTTGTTGCTGAACTCAGGTAATGATGCGGGGAAAAGGCGTGTGTGTGCAGACGGGAAGAGAGTCAGTAGGTCCTCTGTGCCGATGTGTGGGGTTAGTCTGGCGCTTATCTATGCGGGGGGTTCGGCTAATTTCTTTGTCAGATTCTTGGGCTGTGCTCTACGGAGTGGGCCGTGAGTGAGTATCCGCAACAGGCGGGCGCTCTAGCTCGATACACCAGCCAGCTGGTGTGACTGGCGTGGCAGAAGTTGGTTGAGTATGGGGGGCTTCAGTTGATTCTGCTCTCATGGTTTGCTGGCTGAACTGGAACAGGATTTGCCCCCATTCCATGGATATGTAGTGGTTGCGCGTTCCCTTCGCTTCCTCCTCTCTGATCTTCCGCAGCACCCCACTTTTTGACTGCTCCCACCCAAGCCCACTTAATACTTTAGTTATGTATTAAGTCAGTTTTTAAACACGATTTGAGAAACATTCCTGCCCCCTCTCTGATCAAAATGCTCTTAATGAACTAGGAGGCAGTAGAGTGTAGATTTTGGATTACCATATGTTCGATCTGGATCTAGGCCACCTTCCAATGATTAATACTTCTGGTTCAGCTCAAGTTGAGTATAAATGGGCATCCTCCGTCTAGAACCTATCAGCTGAGACTAAGTATCCACCAAAAGCTATTTGCGCCAGTGGTGGGGTCAGGTCGAGAGGCGGCAGTAGCTACAGAGGTCATATGAGGGGGAATTTTTTTTTTAACTAAGAGGCAAGCGATGGGTCATAGATTTGTATTATATATGGAAAAACACGTTTAGTCTATTAAATCAAAACAAGTTTTTTTTGTTTTTACAGCAGACATGCTGAACTCACACACGTGATTTATTTATTGAGCTGCCATTTTCTTCATTATTTGCTCACAATACCATCACTTGAAACCAGTTTATGGTTCAAGAATATTACTAATGGGTCAAATAGATTAAGTCACTAGACCTGCAGGTCTCTTAATATTTTTATGATTTTTCGAGGCCTGCTGGTGTATGTGATTTCAAATTGAATGTGTACTGGGTCCCTGCCAACCAGGTTCCCAGTGCCAGATCTTTCCTAAAACTGTATGACGATTGGCCCAACTTCAGCCACCCCTGTAAGTCACTAGTAAATGGTACCACTGCTACCTAGGGCATTGGGACTGAAGAGGTTCCAATAGGGCTACAGCACCAATTGTACCACCCCAGGGATCCTAGTCAAGACTATGCCAGTTACCATTGGTACAGAGAAAATTGAAGAGTTGAAATGGCACACAGCCCTGTGTACCATGCCTCCATACACTGCATGAGGTATAGGCATATCATCCCTAAAGCAGGCCTTGCAGCCCTAAGGCTGGGTACTCTATATTCCATGTGTGGACATAACTGCTCAGGCAGATAGGACTCTACAATATCAAGTCCATACTTGGATATTTTAGGTGCACAAGGAAGCCATAGCAAGTACGTGGGCTTGAGACTTGTCATTGAGTTTCATAGCTCCATGATGGCTTCACTGTACCCTAAGCTGTTTTGTGCCAATCATCTTGTATTAAAGTCTCGCTGATGCCAGTGTTTGATTTAAAAAGAGGGTCCCCATAAAACCTACCAGGCAGTGCTGTAGTCTAACTAGTCTTAGCCAGCCTGCCACCAGCAGACCTGTTTCTTACCTCATGGGTTGTGGGCCTGTCCTCTCAGTGGACAGGAACAAAGCCTGCTCTGGGTGGAGATGCTTCACACCTCCCCCAGGACAGGATGGCCTTCCAAGACTGGAAGCTTCGAAGGCAATGCCGCCTTTGAAATGCGGCCAGGCAGCTCCAGCTAGTGGAGGATACCCAACCCCCTTTCCTGCTCCACATTTAGCGGGAGGACAGGCGGAAAATTTCAGTAAATTAGGAGATGGGTTCCCATTCATCCAACAGCACCCCATAAGGGGGTAGAGGCGATGTGGACCTCACTCTACATTTCCATCCATCCTGGTTTTTGAGGGAATCTAGCCAATTACTGTCAGGGTAGTGCTCCATCCCACAGGAAGTGGTCCCTTAGTGTAGACAGCCTAAAGGTAGGTAGCCCATTGGCTACTACTTGTCTCCCCTTTTAACTCCCCTAAATTTAGTATTTAAGTGGCATCCCTAAACTTGGAATTGACTGACAAAAAGAAGAAAAGAACAAAGAGCTGCTGACCAGAGGACTGAAGCTTTGCTGCAGAAAATTGGCACCAAAACCTACCTGCTTCCTTAAAGACTCGACAACTGTAGTGTGCTGTCTCGTCTGGCAACTGTGAGGCCTCCTCCAGTCTGCTACAAATCACTTGAAGTGGAGATGCCACTCCCTTGCAGGCACTGAACCACAGGATCCGGTTGTACAGACTTGCTTCTCCTCAGTGACTCGGCGCAGCACAAGAACAATTAGTAGTACACCTCCTCCAGAGGGTCAGGTCTGTCTCTCCCACCAAGTTTAGTGACACCAGGACCTACCGGAGCCATGCTGCACCAATACCCGAGTACCTCTCTGCAACATGCCCCAAGATGAAGGGTCCATGCTGGATTCTAACTGTCCAGGAAGCAAGCACCCATCGAGACCCCTGAGACTCACTTTGTGATCTGGCAGGCTGATCTATCTACTCTGCACCTAGCCCGCCCAGCCTGGGTGCTGCTGAACCAGCTGTGGTCCTGAGGCCCTGGCGCCTGCTCCCTCGAGTGGCACCCCTTGGACTTGCCTTCAAGTTCCCTTGAGCAGTGTGTTTTCAGGTGACTACCTTCCTCGTAGAGCACCAGCTAACGACGACCTCCGCAGCATACTTCCAACCGAATCCTGGTGCCACTGAGAATCAGCTGCTGGATCATTGGGCCTGGCCTTCCTACTTACTTACATTTCGAAGGTGAACCTTGAAATCCAATGGTCTGATTTTATAAGTACACCCCCCCCCCCATTTACTACTATGGTGCGCACTTAAGTAATTCATTTTGCAAATAAAAAAAAAATAACAGAGTACTTGCTGCCAAACAAAGTTCTTGGTTGAAAATGTACATAAACATTTATTATTTTATAAATTGGTCTCTGGTTTATTTTTGTCTCTCATTTACTGCCTCTTGAGTACAGCTGTTTAGCACTACCCTCTGATAAACCTAACTGCTAGTCCACACTACCACAAATAGAGCGTTGGTACTATCTACTTTTGCCTCTGTATACCAATCTGGGTTTCACTGGACTCTGCACAGTGTACTTCATATTGGTGCACTATATAGAGCCAGTGTAAGCACCCACAAGTTTTCCCAGTCCTCAGCAAATCGGATGTTTGCGGAGGCCAGAATTCTTTTCTCTATGTAAGGCCTTCATTTGTGCCAGATTCCAGCCTAATACCGCTGAGCATCCTGTTGAAAGAGCGTGGGCTTTCCATTTACAACCAATTGCACAATTGGCCAGGAGAAGGGCATGGTCAAGGAAACGTGTTGCAGCTCTGCAGTTTCACAGTTGGTGGAAAATTCCTACCACAGACTTAATATATAATTCACATTGTACATGCAGCAATAGGAAACCATAAAGTAGCGGGGATTTGTGCCTGATTTCTCAGCCCAAAGTGTTTGTGTTTTTTCTCTTCTTTTCTTTAAATTGCTAGTAAACTGAATACTTTTTTTTAACACTTGATCGTTGAACCTGCATGTTAATTTACATATGCTTGCTTTTCTTCTAATTTAACAGAAAATGGAAGCTAAATCGCAATATACAACCCGCTATAAAAAGGATCTCAGCACTGAAACATTGAGAGCTAAAGTTGCCCGACGAAAATCTTTGACTCAGAAGGAAAACCGGCACAAAGAATTTAGGAAAAGCCGGAGACTTGCGCTGGCAGATATTAATATGTCTCCTGTTAAAGAAATCGATCTTTCAACATTGGACTCAAATGAAGATTGTGTGTTTAAAAAGGATGTTGACAGTAAGGACATTTTCATGCCCCCCCCCTCCCTGAATATATTTATTTCTTTCGGAATGCTGTCTTGATAGTTTGATTATGTAGATGCCAGAGTTGCTTATTGTTTTCAGAAGCAGCTTCTTTAGTACTGACGTACATGTAGTCCCATATACCTTGCATATTTATTTGTCAATTGTTCTGCTCTTCGCAATTGTGATTAGTTTTTATGAAATTCATAATGTTTATTTTAAATTGTTGCATTAACCATTCACTTTCCTTTTTAATCTAGTTGTGATGTCTATAGTCACCAGCAATAGGCAAATTACATGACTACTGAACAGTAATAACATATTACAGTTGAGTTGTGATTGGCAGGTCACATGACCTAATTACAGCTGCAGTTATCGAAAAACTAGTACTGGCTTTTTGTTCTGTGTTTTTCGAAAATAAATAGTGATCAATAGGAAAGAATTGCTTAGGGGCACAAGTCCCCCCCCCCCCCCCCCCCCCCCCCCCACGCTATAAGTCAATACGTTATGTATTGTGAGCTAAAACATTTTAAAACATAAATAATAAACAGTTGCTAATATTGAGCCTGACTGTGGAGAACGACTCGTGCAATTCTGTTCTAGTCTGCCGTAATTTTTTTTGCAGGACTAAAACAAAACACAAATGAAGGACTGCATGCTGAACAATTCAAACATTCACCCTAGTCATAGATCTGGGTTTAATACACTGTTATTTTGCATACCAGGCCACCACATTTTGGACCCAGCCATGTGCAAATCCGCCTTGACCCTGATTCCCATGGGAATAATCCAGCCAGAACTGCCAGGCCATGACCTCTGTGGCCCAGAAACGAGCATCCTTGGTTTGTTTCGGGATATTGCCCCTAATCAGCCAGGGTAGCTCGAATCCAGTGGCACAGTGAGCACAGGACCCACTTCTGGGCATACCCATCCCACTTAGGGTGACAAAAGCAAAAAGACTGATTTACATTCTTTGTTCCTCTTCCTCTGCTTCTCAAGGTCATAGGCAAGTTTGGGAACTCACTTATTTGTTGCCCGATCCTGGTGGCACTTAACTGGCAAAAATCCTTGGCCCTCCTCCACCCGCAGGCTCCTGCCTCATCCCCGATGGTATAGTGGGGAGCATCTTTGCTCTCCTGCTGGCCTGCCTACTTTCTTTTGCTTTCTGCCTCTTTGCACTCTTATCTGCTTTGCTTTCTCTCATCGCACTTTTCACTTTGTTTTGCGCTGTGCGGCCGCTAGACCCCGTGGCCTGCCCCCTTCCTAGTGCTGTTTCCCGCCTCCCAGCTGTCCAGCCCTCCCTCTCACTACTAAATGATAGCTGTGTGGGCCCGTCTGTGCCCAGCACCACAGACCCTGATTCTCGCACCTTCCACCAATGATGCGAACACCCTCAACACCAGATGCCACGCCACCTGGCCTCGCTGAAGGACTCCCAAGGATCCTCTGCCGAAACTGCTTCCACACTCTTACACCTCCACAATCTAGTTCCACCTGTCGCCAGGCCGATCCTCAGCACACCAACCTGCTCAGCTTCATCCTGCTCGACATGCGTTTCCCTCACAGACACGCCACAGAAATCTGGGACTTTCTAGACTGTCTTTACTGGCATCGCCTTCTTCACGGACACCAGGACAAACCCAGGCTCAGGCCTGGACATAGACATTGCCATTCCCGACAGATACAAGATCACCTACAAGGACCACACTGACCCAGAGGAGGCATCGCCATCCCTCACTAGAACTCCCTCTGCCTGACCACCCACTCTGACGAACCGACGGCTACCATGAAATATCTCCACTTTCAGGTCCAGACCAACGCCAGCCCTTCACTTACAGTCATCAACTACATTGCATCCCAGGCTCTTGCATCCAACAATTACATCCTACTCTGCAACCTCCACTTCCAGCGGGACAACCTCAACGACCAGAACACTGTCCCTTCTGGAGAACCTCAGCAACATCGGACTCTAGCAGCTAGTCACCTCTCCGACCCATGCAGCAGGACACGCTCGACCCAGTCTTGCCTGCCTGCGAAAACATCTACAGCAGCATCTCCGAACTGCTCTGGACTGACCACCACTGTATCCACGTCACTAACCCCCCCCCCCCCCCCCCCCCCCCCTGCAACTGGAGCAAGGTCACAAATTAACTTCTGTCTCCCTCAGCCCTACCATACTACTGACATACACAGACGTCGGTACCTCAGCAGGCAACCTGCTCAGACTCACTGGCGCCCCTCAAGATAGCACCCGGCAAGCAACAATCTAAAAAGACCAGCTGGTTCACTAACGCCCTCCTCGAGCAGTCTACAGGTGTCTGGACTCATGAAGAGATGGAGAAATAACAAAACCCTGGAGACCTACGCAGCCTTTAAAGCCTCTGCACACCACACCCAAAGAAAACGACCCCTCGTGGACGAATCCATGTCAACACGCACAACCGCAAAGAACTCTTCGCCATCTTCAAGGAGTACGCCAAACCTCACAGCAAGACAACCGAAGTCCCGCCCTCCCAAGACCTCTGCAACAAACTCTGCACCTAATTCCACCACAAGATCAAGCGTTTCTATGACTGCTTTGACACCAAAGACCCGCCAATCACTCCTGCCACCACCTCACAAGACGACGCTTCTCAACTGACTCTGCTAAACTGGACCCCGCTGACCACAGAAGATACTCAAGACCATGAAGAGCATTCACTCTGGGATCCCCTCGGACCCCTGCCGGCACCAAATCTTCCACAGATCCTTCACCACCAACTTCCCAAACTTCGCCTAACCATCAACTGCTCCATTGAGACCGCCACCAGCAACTGGAAACTCGCAAAGATCAACTCCCTGCTAAAGAAACAGTCAGCCGTCCTTAAAGACCTCAAGACTTCAGACCCATCTCCCTGCTCCCCTGATGAAAGAACGTCGTTGAGAAGGTGATTCAATAAAGTATTTATTAACGGATACAGAGAGCCATCCACGCTGGTAGCATCCCAAGGCACAGGCTGCAACTGCCACTCCAAGAACACCTGTGGACAGAAGCGTCTGTCAACATTCCAGGTGACGCCACATACAAGATTCTACCAGCATCACCACATCCGATTTCCAGCCAAGGTAATCGAGAAGGCCATCAATGCCCAACTCTGAGTTTATCGAAGCTACCACAGCACCGAGTCCGCCCTCCTCTCCTCCACAGACTACATCCGCTCCATCCTCGACCAGGGAGGAACAGTAGCCCTCATCCTACTCGACCTCTCGGGCGTCTTAGATACCGTCTCACTGAACCCTAGTCACGAGACTCCACGATTCAGACATCCATGACAAAGCCTTGCACTGGATCTGTTCCTTCCTCACCGGTAGAACACAGCGAGTCGGACTTCCCCGTTCCTCTGAGAATCCACAGAGATCAGCTGCTGAATGCCTCGGGTCTCCTACCTGAGCCCCACGCTTTTCAACATCAACATGGCCCTGCTTACAGCCATAGTCAGAAGCTACAAAATCTACTATTTCTCCTACGCTGACGACATCCAGCTCATTCTTTCCCTCACCAACCAGCCCACCACCGCCAGAAACAACTTTCACAACGGGATAAAGGCTGTCGCCACCTGGATGACAGTTGCCCCAAGCTCAGCTCTGACCAGACCGAAGTACATTTTTCTGGGGCACACCTCCGCTTGGGACAACTCCTGGTGGCCTGCCAAGGGCTCCCCTTTGCCCCCCCACGACTACTCACAAAATCTCTGCATCATACTGGAATGCTTGCTCACCATGAACATTCAGATCGACTCCATCTTCCACACTCTTCTCCTGCTTAGGAAAACCTTCAGATTAATCCCCACTGAGGCCAGGTACTGCTCAGCAGCAGCCTCTACTACAGTAACACCCTACGCAGGCACCATCCAGACTCTTCTCAGAAAGCTTCAGAACGTGCACAACGCCGCAACCAGATTGGTCCTCAACCTCCCCCACCGCAGCCACCTCTCTGAACGGTGAAGCATCTTTATTCCGCATCCGTGAGTCCGCATACTGTCACAACTCATACCATTACTCTGCAAGTCTTTACAACGACTTGCGGAGGGGGAGAGAAGGTGTTGATTTGAAATCCAACACTTTCCCTAAAGTCTGCACAGACTAGAGTTGGAATAGTACATTTTACTATTCCAACATCCAGCGCCCCCCTCCGCAAATTGTTGTAACGGCTTGCGGAGTAATAGTATGCGTTGTAACAACGCGGTCGTTGTTACGACCGCGTTGTGACAGAATGCGGATTCAATACTTGTGGAGTGAAGAGGCATATTCCTCCAAACACCTACTAGAGCTCCGCTGGCTCCCAGTCAACAAGAGAGTCCCCTTCAAGCTCCTCACACATGGGTACAAAGCCCTCCATTATGCCAGACCTACAAACCTGAACCATCGCCTCCCATTCCACGCACCCACTAGACAACTCCGCCCTGCCCAACTGGCCCAACTCTCGGTTCCGCAAGACCAGGACCGGAGGAAGATCTTCTACCTCGCCGCAAAATGCCTCTTCACCTTATGCTCTCCCTGTCTGACACAATTCAGGAAGGATCCTAAGACCTGGCTCTCTGAATGAACCACAGCACCCAGCGGACTTGCAGCGTTCGCTACCCCCCCCCTGTGGCTTGAGACCCTCACAGGCGAGTAGCTGTGCTTAACAAGCACTAATTGATTTGCATGCTGGGTTGGATGCTCCTTTTTACTAAGCTTTTCTGAAGAATATATTTTGTTGATGTAGCATGTTGATTGATCTCCTTACCTTCAGAAGTTATCACAACTTTAAATTTGTCTCTTGAGTTTGAAGAAAGGATGACTAATGTGTGTGTATATAGCAAAGTTGTTACTTCAATAGCATGGTCAGTTTTCACAGACTGAAACGGACACGTCCCTATGTGGCAATGAGATGGAGGGAAGCAGCTGGAGCAGGAAGGGAACTAGCTCTTGTTTCCCTACAAAGACCTTTTTAATTTTTTCATTTATGCTATTCTAATTTTGTTGGGCACCGAATTGAAGGCGAGATATTCATAAGGAAGGAGGTCTAGGTGACTTTACCATGAGTTGCTACAGCTTAACTTTTAAATAGGCCAACGTGGTGCTTGGGGTTCGTTCTATTTAAATAATAGAATGATTTGTATTTTTAAAGGCCTTAACATAAGAGTTACACTCTATTTGTAATAAATATTTTATCACCACAATTCCCAAATGGTCACATTTGGCAGTTTGCATGCTTAATAAACTCTTATGTTAGATATTTGGAAAAACAATACTTTGTAATGTACACTGTTTAAGAAATAATACAGGAGATGCCATATAATTTTCAAATATACACAATGTGTACACTGAGAAACGAAATCTAGTACATTTTGAGAGAATCAAATGTTTCATAATGTAAATTCCTTGTTTCTTCATTAGGAAGGGGCCAACTTAAACAGTTTACGTTTTTGTTTTTTTGCTTCTAATGCGGAAAATAATCAACTGGATAAACGGCAAGTTTGCTCCTGTAACACGCTTACTAAATCGTGCCCCTTAAATAGAGGATCTTGAATGAGTCGGGGGTCAAGGAAAGGGCCTATAAAGAGCTGCCACTGGTAGCTGGAACGCAGTATAATGTGGTCTGTGATAAATAGTTTAATATTAACTGTTGCTTGCCCGCTACAGAGTCCTTTATGTTCAGTTAAAAGCTTGTCTGCAGATGTGTGGGGCATCAATCGAATGGCTCCATGTCCATTCTGACACTCTTGATTGTTGAGATCTGTTTTTTTGAGGGGTACACTTCATGTTTCGGTTTACCAGTGTCTTTTTGTTTCCTTTCAAAATGATTTAGACAAAAGTTTAGTTGAAGGGCTGAACTTGTATGCAAACTCATATTTTTAAACCTTTAGACGGTATTAAGATTGTCCAGAGCAGTTCTCCTTAACATCAGTATGAGCAATGAATTTGAACAAGACATCGCATCTCACTGTGATGTCTGCTGCTCTCTACCTATAATAGCATAGGTCATCTCCTAATGTAGTGCTTAGGCTTGTTGGCTGTCAGACCTCATTAAAAGTATACAGTCTGCTAAACCCTTTTTCTTCCTTCCCACCAATTAAATGTAGCGACTCAGAAACTGGCAAAGCAAAGGCTAGACCTACTGCAGCGCTTCAAGGAAGAAAAACAACTTAGAAAGCTCACGGAACAACGTGAGCAAGCAAGGCGAGGAATTTTTAAATGTGGAACCTACAAGCATGATGCACCATTGCCTCCGTTTCCACAGATGCAGCATGCAGTTCAGGTGAAACCAGAAAAGGTATGAAAGTTGAGCTGTTAATTTTTTTGGTCACCCCCCTCGCCCCCCCCCCCCCCGTTCTCCAAAGCTCTGGTGGATATCCGGTTGTCCGTCCCATGAATGTAGATATTGGTGGTGTGGATGAAGTTGCAGGAAGTATTTCATGTATGATTCTCTGATCTTTTGCTAATTAACTGATGGGTGTTGCATCCTTAAACTGCAGTGAGTTTGGAACTGATATGGTATTTTTGTTTTTCCCAATTTATTTAGGTAGCTCCTCTTTCTGAGTCAAGAGTTACACGATCCTTGGCAAGACCCAATCCGAATAAAACAGTAAAGACTCAAAAACCTCATCAGTCGATGGTTAGTCAAAATATTTAGGTTTTAAAAAAAAATTTCTTGTTTGCTTACCTTTTACAAAGGTTATGGTGGATGCCACGGTTGTACTGAGGTGCTTGTTACTACTGGTTAGTTAGTTGGCCGGTTGGTTGGTGTGTGTTCTTGTGTCCTTGCATGCAAATCCATAAATCAAGAATTTGCAAATGCCTTTTTATGGAGTGATTGTGTAGCTGAAACTCTTAGATCCGGTACTGCAGAAGCAGTGCTTGCTTCCTTAATTGCAGAACAAGCACACCACGTGGAGCAGTGAAAGAGTCTTGACAACATAAAGCCCTGTAATGGTCTAAAGCATAAGTGCATTTTAGCACCCTTGCTATTTCACATATATTTTTCAGAATACCGGCAAATCACTCTAAGTTGCTCTGACTATTCTACTCTGATATAATCTGGTTGGGACAGGCCGTTTATTTTCAAAGGGTCCTCCATGCTATTTGTGTCCTCTAGTATAAGGGACAGTAATGTTTTTTTTTTTTAAGAACAAATTTTATTGTAGTACCGACAAAACACCAAGAGGGACACTGTCCCGCACCACATCGCAGGACCAGTGAGCTCAGACATGAAAGAGGATATACAGTCAGTACAAGCAAAAGGAAATTATGCACCCGCCCCCCCAACCCCCAGCTCCCTACTCCCCTCCCCGAATCCCACCCCTTAACCTATACAGTGTCTGCAAATCTCAAGGCATATAGCATAAAAGTACAATAGGATGCGTGTTCCCGGCTGCCCCGGGTCCAACATTCAAAGATCTTCTCCAGTATCTTGGGGCATTGGTGGCTCCAGCCACAGTCGTCTATAGTCCGCCCATCTTTTCCATATCTTAAAATGTTTCCTAGGGCATCCCCTGGCCTCAAAGACAGGACGCTCCAGCCCCATACAAAAGTCCAACCCCCGTTTCCAAACTTCCAGCAAGGGGGCTCTGGGGTCCTTCCAGGCTCTGGCAATATCTCGTTTAGCTACGGTGAGGCCCAAGACCAGTAGATGGCGTTTGTAGATGTTGCCCCCCACTTGTTCCATGACATGCAACAGGCCGAGCTGCGGTGTACGGGGAAGGTCCCATCCCAAAACCTCAGCCAAACAGTCCCAGACACCCCTCCAGTATCTCTCTAGGTTTGCACACGACCACACCGTATGGACAAATGTCCCAGTTGCCCGTCCGCACCTCAGGCACTCAGGGGAGGCAATCAAGCCCGCTTTCCACAATCGTTCTCTGGTAAAATAGGCCCTATGTAAATACTTAAATTGGATGAAGCGTAGCCGCATCGCAATGGCCGCCCCCGCGGGGCCTCCAGGGCCTCCCTCCAATCCTCCTCCTCAAGGGCTCCCACATCCCCCTCCCACGCAGAGCGCAGTCTATCCAGGGAGGAGGAGCAGTGTGTGACCAGGGTCTGATATATAGTCGAAATCCTTTTTGCCGCCAGTTCCCCCATAAACACCTTAGCCTCCAGGGGGCTGAACTCTGGCAGGGATTCCAAGCCCACCAAGGAGGGGGACAGAGCGTGACGCAGTTGTAGGTATTTAAAGAATTGGGTTTTGGGCATGGCGTATTCCGCACTCAAGGTCTGGAAGGATTTAAGGGTAGTACCCTTCATGACGTGACCTAACGTTGGGATGCCGATTGCGTCCCAGCCCCTAAATCCCCGTAAGGATGCCAGCGCCGGCAGTCGTCCATTCTGCCACAGCGGGGTTTCCTGCGTCAACTTGTTCCACCACCCCATGCGGCGCAGAGCTGCCCGCCACACTCGGAAGACCACTTGGGTGACCACTGGAAGCCTCTTCCTGATAGTCGCCGAGTACAGAATAGTGTGTACCGTGTCCGGGTCCATCGGGTATCTTTCCAGGGCGTAAGTCGGGTCGCCCTGATCCCCATACCACCAGTCGTTGAGCACTAGTAAGTGCGCCGCCTGGTAATATGATAAAATATCTGAGGTGGCCAGGCCCCCACAGTACGTGGACAAGAAGCGGGTGCGAAGAGCCACTCTCGCCACCCCCCCCAGCCCAGAGGAATTGGCTCAGCGCAGCGTTCACCTGACGAAACCACTGCGGTGCTATAGGGCACGGGTGGTTCTGCAGCTGGTAAAGGAGGCACGGGAGGGCCACCATTTTAAAAATCGCCGATCGGCCATAGATGTTAAGTGGCATTCTGGACCAAGTTCTCATGTCCGTTCGTACTCTATCCCAGACTGGCACCATGTTGCGCTCCCATGCCACATTCGGAACGTCTGTAAAAAAAGACGCCCAGGTACTTGAGCCCACCTGCCGCCGTCTGTAGCGTCGACGCCCATGGACCCAATCCCTCGCTATCCCCCAGCACCCACAGCTTAGACTTCTGCACGTTGAGATGCAAGCCCGAGACTTCCCCGAAGATTTGCATGATCTCCAGGACTCTGGGCCCGGATCTATTGAGGGCCGTGAGGAAGAAGAGGACGTCATCGGCATATAATGCAATGCGATCGGACGGGCCCATCTCCCATTCCAGTCCCCACAGCTGCGCGTCCATTCGTACACACGTTGCCAAGGGTTCCATGGCCAATGCGAATAGGTAGGGCGAGAGAGGGCAACCCTTCCTGGTGCCCCGCGCAATGGGAAAGGGTTTTGACACTGCCCCCGCTACTCTCACCGACGCTGTCAGATCTGTATAGAGCAAGTTCAGATAAGAAAGGAAGACTGGCCCAAGATTAAGGCGGGGCAGAAGCGCCCGAAGGTATATCCAACTGAGAGTCGAAAGCCCTATCCATGTCAGCCAGAAGAAGTGCCGTCGGGATGACAGCAATGTTTTTTGAGAAATTAATACTTACATTTGTCTTCCTGAACCGGGAGATGTTTCTGGTTCTTTGTTGGGTGTAAAAACACTTGGAGACCCTTGCACTGAATTATACCCCAACCTCATTGTTGAAGTTACGTTTTCAATATGGTGCACTTTTAAAGCATAGTGATTACACTTAATGGAAAGTCTGAGGTGAGTCAAATGGGCCGGACTATGCCTCAGAATTAAGAATAATAGTGGTGAGATGCTTGAGAGAGTCTTGCAAGTCATGTGAAAATTGCTTATATTAAAAAAAAGTAAGTACATTTTATCACGAAGCAAGACTGTTTTTCTGTATAGGAACAGGTTGAGTAATTTGCATCAGCTGCAGACGCAATAATAGGGTTGACTGGGGGCCCTGTAAAGACTTCCATTGTAAAGTGATTCTGAACATAAATTCCTGGTGTGGTGCAGTTTAGACACCCTGCCTGCAATTGATTGTATATTACCCCCTATTACTTTTGAACTCTTTTGTGAACCTGTAGTCCAGTGTTCTAAGGATGACCGATGCAGTTACCACTAGTTAGACCTCCATAGACATAAATTGTACCTGGCTCATGAGCTCATCCATTGAGCCCTTGCTTTATTGATCTTGAAAGATTATCGCTTGAGCAATCACATTGGTGTGACAAATCATTGAGACTATCTCCATTATTGAACCCTTCAATCTTCTACAAGAGTAAGTTGATGCTGTAGCTGCATTTCAGGTTTTTGAGTATTACGTCTCTGTAACCTGCAGAATGAATCCTTCTAACCCAAGATGGAAGAGTGGCTTTAAACTAGCTTGTGTGTTTATTTGTGGCATTCTGTATTTGGGTTAAAAGCAAAGAATGGTAAATAGTAATTGTATTAATTGGTATAGTGCCATTTGGCAATCTGCTGGCCATCCAGTATGATTAACAAATAAAAAAAACTGCAGCATATGCAGTTTACCATTTTTAGAAGAGAAGTAAATTGACAACATGGTTCTCTGTGGGTAACTTTACCCAGCCTTGCTGCTTGATCTCTGGTGATCGCCATAGTGTACACTGCTTGGATTCATCAATTTTTGTAGTGTGTTTTAACATTTCCCCTATATATAATCACTAGCAGCCTGTCCCGACGTTGTCCGGGAGCAAAAGGCTGCTTCAGGGCCCCCGCCCGCCACGCGGAAGAGTTGTCTGTGCAAGTCCTGGCCCTGTTCAACTGATTTGGCCCACTTGTTATTTTTTTAATTCGTATGTATTGTTTTCCGCGATGTGTTGTCCGCAAGATGTGAGGAAAGTGTTGTGACACCTGTTTAATGTTTTTTTTTCTTTCGAAGGCTCTTTCCGTGTGTTCGTTTTTGTATCCCTTCAAAGAAGTTTCCCTTTCATTTTGTCAATTGTGTGGTGAAATCCTGGCAGTGCTCGAGTGATTATGGGCAGTTGTGTTATTTTCGTTATTCGTATGTCTTATTGTAAGCGTTTTATCTTGTCCGCAAGATCTGAGGAAAGTCTCGTGAATGCGCAGGCGATTGCGTTTCTCCGTTAAGAAATGCCGGCTTTTTTTGTTCGTGTTTACCCCCCTGTGACGTCGTTGGTCAATGGCCAATGGTTAAAGATTTTTTTTTTTTTTTTTTGGTAAGCTCAAGTCGTGTGTGTGTTTTCTTTAGTGCGTTGTGATTGGTGGTGTATGCGATTAATCCTGCCCCCTGTGTGGTGTCATTTGACACTCCTCGTCGATGGAAGGCCCGCCCGGTTTTTAATTCGAAGCCGTCAATGTTGTCTGGGTAACTGCAACGAATGTGTGTATATTTCTTATAGCGCGCACCTCTGCTGTTTTTGTATATTGGTGTTACCGCGCTGAATGTGTGAATTTAAATTCATTAAAAGCGTATTTCCGCTGTATGTGTTGGGATTTGCAAATGTTTGTTAGAAATTCATTGAAAGCGCATTTCCGCTCCATGTCTGCATATTGTGCGTTCTAAATTCAGTGAAAGCACATTTCCGCTGTATAGAGGCAAATGTAAGTGTGTTGTGAAGTCGCTTGGCCTATGTTTGTTATTTGCACTTGGCACGGCCCTGTAAACGCCCACATTTGTTGTTTGAGACGGCCACGACCACTCCCCCAAGGGACTACTACTACTTTACCACTTTTGGCGTTTTTGCTTTTTTAATTTATATGGTGTACTTATCTATAGCCTATGTCCTTCTGCCACATCTCCCCTTTCAAATGGTGTATTGGGTGTAGTGATTGGTGCTTTACTTTTGTAGTTTACCTGGCTCAAAGGTTTGTGTTCTCTCTTTATAATAGTAGTATAGATAAAGTGCTTTACAAGTATGGTTATTTTAAAAAGGGTGGAACTATTTAGCGAGGATCAGATTGCTATGTATGTCATCTTTGGTTAGGCAATGATCCAGGATTGTTCACAGTATGAAGGTGAATGGTTCTTGGGCTGAGTGGCCTGGCAGAGGATATACATTAGTAATGTGCATGCTGTCTACAAAGCTTGTACATTTTTTGTTTTTTTTTTGTTTTGAAAATCTTTATTGACATTTCAACCAAATACAAGTATGGGCCTACAACCCCCGGGCCGGCCGCTAATCAGTTAGAGTAGCAGAGAGCAATTTGCAATCACATGCAGCACCTCGGGGAGCAGAATCTCCATGCTAGCGTACTCTTAGTCACTAAGCAGCACAATTAGGAAAACAGGATATAAAAGGTTTTCATTTTATAATATAGAATGGAAGGATCAGGTGCCGAACAATTTCCTAGCAGGGAAAAATGGCAGGCAGAATAGTAAGCATGTCCACAGTAAACAGTAATCGATCAAATCAATGGTGCAGAAACAGGAGGTACAGGATATGAAGGAATATTACGGTCAATTCGCGCCTGCAGTCACCTGCCCTAAGATCCAGAGAACACCACGAAAATTGAGGCACAGATGAAAAAGCAGTGATTGATACCGAAGGAAACCCACTGCACTGACCCAGAAAAAGAAAAAGACAAAGAGGTGAAAAAAGGCCATAGAAACAAACTAAAAGCAAAAAAAACCCTCCCCCCAACCCTGCACCCCTGCAGATGACTACGGCCCCCGCTCCCGCACCCCAACCCCCCCCCCCCCCCACCACCCCCGGGCAGTGTGCCTGTCGCCCGAGAACCGAACCCAAAATATAGAAGAAACAGGGAAAAGTAAAAAGAAAGGAAACCCCACCTAACGGGGAAGTGGAGGAGGGCAATAGTCTATGCGCTCCCGGTCTCTCCCCCCGCCCTAACAAAGGGGCCCCCCTAAGCTAACACTAATAAAGTTGCCCACCTTACATAAATACCCCGGGGGGGAACCACAAACCCCCCGTCCCGGAATCCGTCTGTTAATGAAGCAGTCCCGTTACCAATAGATCCATCGTAGACAATTCAACCCGCAATCTCAGCCTTGGCCCTGTCTAACAAAGTTGCCGAGTCCCTCGGGTAAGAGAAGCCCCATCCCCAGAAAGTCAAAAGTCACACAGAAGCAGCCGGAGCTTGAGTCAGCAAATGGGAGAGGAATAGCAGATCCCAACGCACATGGCTTGCACCAACGATGTCCCTCCCCGTCTCCGAGGCCAAGCATCGTTCCATCCGCCATGTTGGGAGACCGATTGGGGAGGGAATGCGACTCGTTCCGATACAGATCAAAGTATGGGTCAACAGTGTCCAGGATGGGGGAAGCAGAGAAATGCTCCGGTAACTGTAGGACTGATGTTTCCGAGAATGTGAGAGTCACCAATCACAGCACTCACGATGAGTTCCATTCCTTCGGGGGCATACATAGCTTCCAACACCGGGTCCAGACGGTCCGGTAAGGCTTCCAACGGGGGGCAAGTCGGCTGCCGGGTCTCAAAAATCAGATCAGGGCTTGCTCCCGGTTCTATGATCCCATCTGTCGCCAACAGCCAATGATTAACCTGGGCCTTCACCATCGCGCGAAGCGCCGCAAGTTCCGCCATTACCATCCGCAAAGAAGGGCCACATTGAGTCCGTTCCGCCAGGTTCCATACGGCCGCAGGCATGACGATCCCCACGGAGGGGCACCCTCTCCGGGGCAAGATACGCCGGAGCAGAAAAAAGCCGTGAGGGACGGGCCAGCAGCACGCAGCAACGCACGGCGGGACCCCCACCCCGGGGCGCCAGCGGTGCTAGTGTCGGGCCTCCGAGCCGGGTCCCCCGCGACTCAGCGCCGCGCGCCACCCGTCACCTCACCTCAGGTATAGCACCAGGCGGCAGATGGTTGTAAAGCAGTCCAGAGAAATCTCAAAAGTTCCAGGGACCGGACCCGACCACCCTCAGCAGTCCGTTGTTGTTCACTTTGGACCCGGGTAGACCAGCAATCGAGACCCCGGCTTCCACTCTGAGTTAGGCCTCAAAACATTTTCGATGTTACTTAACCCCAAAACATCAGAAAAATTCCGTGATCACACCATCGGGGTGCCGACTAGTTCACCCACACAAATCCGGGGCAGGAGATCAGATTATGCGACAGGATAAGCGAGCGTAAGACGGGGGTCAGCGGAGCCGGGAGACTATGCGGCCATCTTGGTTGGTGTCGTAGCTCCTCCTCCAAAGCTTGTTAATTTAACTAAATATTTCTCAAAATATTTTTCCATGTTTTCAACAGATCTTTTGATGCCACGATATCTATTCTATGTTGAGTATGTTCTAGATTCACTTGCCATAGCCCCATGAGATAAATGTAATTGTACTGCTATTGCCAGATCTTGTGTTACTATTTTGAACTACTTTTTCTCTTCTCCTAAAGTCACTGCATGTCAATTAATTTTTGCAGGTTAACCAGTCCTTTTCTGGTTACAAAGCAAATCCTGACCGTCTGTTTCAGCCAGCTCGTACAGAAACTGCAACCTCAAGAAAACGAACTGAAAAAGAGAACCTTGGTAATACACCACACGCCTAATCTATGTAATGCAAATAGGAAAATGTTGCATAATTCTTCAACAACAAAAATTACTTTTATGTTTCAGTTCTTCCTACAACGTTGCACACACGAACTACAAGAGTCCCTGTAGCAGTTGCAACACGACCGGCATCGAACAGGACCATAGTTACAACAGGCAAACCAGTGCAAAAACTGAGTACAGGTGAATCTTTAGCAAGTACCACAACTTGCAATGTTCACTGCTGTGTAAACTTGCTTTATTCTCATTAACTGTGGGCCCCCTTTGACACTGTGCCATTATTTTGATGTAAACTATGCATGTTTTATACTTGTGTTGGTATTCCAGACCATCCTATATTTTTACTGGAATGGGTAAATCATACGACACTTGGTGATTTCAGGACAAGATTCCTCATTTGCAAGCTATTTTCAAACTGTCAAATGAGAGTACTAATATAAAGAATAAAAAAAAAAATTAAAGTTGGGGGGGGGGGGGGGGGGGCAGGGTTTGTCTTGAAAGAGACTTGCATTATGTACGCTTGGCCTGGTTTTTGCCACACCGCCACACCGCTGCATTGTCATTGACCTAGACTAGTTATCATGAAAAAGTGGTTTAATATACTAAATATTCAGTAGAGGTGCAATATGTTTAACATTCTAGTTGAAATATGCCCTGGTGTCCTACCAAGCATCATGGCAGATACACTTTTACCTTTTGGGGCAAACCTGGTACTGCCTTAGTTTGAATTTTTTTAAATTTTTTTTATTGATATTAAAAACAAAAACAATAACGTATCGGGTGCAATGCAGTCAGGTACATACATGGAATCAAACAATTGAGAAATCCGGATACTTGCGGAACATTAAGCAGGACACAGACTTCACACTCTTGGTCAGTCGGGATTATGAAACTAATGGAGTTCGCCCTATACACAAGCGTGCAGTCCTCCAATCCCGCCACCCACAAAATCAGGATACCAAAGCTCATAATGCCCCTCGATACTGAGATCATAAACAGGATAGATTACGGACATCTGCATGTAGAAAATAAATAAATCGGGATAATAAAGCTTGTATTGGCATCTTAATACTGAAACAGAGGCAGGATGATTCACTGATTTTACATATAAAGAAAGGCTAAAAGAAAGAAAGTAAATAAGAAAAGAAAATAAAAAAACGCAACTCCCCACCCTGCACCCCTGCATGTAGCTTACGCCCGACCCAAACTAGCAGTGTGCCTGTCGCCCCATCTACTTTACAAAAACTAAAAATAGTAAATGGAGGAGGGCCTTCGTTCAGGCTCCCCCGCCCCCGCTAGTTCTAAGCCTCCCCTTCTTTACGGATTTATTTACAGTCCCGTACAGCAACCACTTGAAAAAATGTTTTGAAACGATAATCCGTTCTCAGCCTTGGCCCGTTCGATCAGGCACACAAATGTTGTCCAACCAAACAGCCTCCATCTTAAAAGATTCGAAGGACCGGAGGTGTTAGTTTGCTGCACACAGGAGCCAGCCGGAAACAACTGGGCATATTCAATCTCTTTGTCACTGGGTCCCATCTGTGCCGATAAGAACCTCTGGCGTAGTTTCAAGTCCAGTTGCACTGAGTCCGAAAGGGGAGAGAGGGCCACCTTGTCGAACCAATCCTGAGTCTCCACATGAGCCATCAGATGCATAGCATGGCGCGATTTCCCCCCCCGTCTGCACATTATTGAACACACTGACTGCACACGAGTACTTGGTCATAAGCTGGTTTGCAGTCCAGAGTCTCCCGCATCTCTCGTTTTATGGGGTTGACTGCCTGGATTAGTCTGGTTGCTGCGGACGCCGTGACTCTTGCTGTATCGTTCAATTGGACAAAAGCTGCTCTCATTTGCCCCAATTCAAAAGTAGCAGCATCCAATTTGTGCCCCACGGCTTGGGCTCTCCGGGTCAGGGAAAAGTGAAGACCACCTGGCCAGCGCTGATTTTTTTTCCCCCCTCGGTGGCGATTTTATGTCCCGGTTTCGGAGACCCCTTAGTTAGGATATGTCGTCCCAAATAATCTGCTCGACTTTTTCTAGACAAATCGGAGGTTCGGGTCCGAATCGTACTTAGGTCAATATTGGGCGCCATGTTGTACATTTTGCTCATGGGCAATCCTTCTATCCTGCATCCATCGTGTCGCGTTTCCAAGCCGTTCATGTTCCGGGCTCCGTCAGTTAGATACTCAACTTGCATCCGCAGTGTCATTGAGTAGCTCCACTTTGACTCTAATCAGTACGGATGTTCAATATGAAGATCGGGCAAAACTTCACTTCAGTTTCGGTGGACCGGCCCCTCCGGGACTCTTATGGCGATGTTGTTCAACTAGTAGCCGGCAGCACTCCTACTCGGGGCCCCGGCTCCAAAGCTGATGTAGGCCGCAAACTTTAAGGCGACGTTTCTCCGCTCTCGAAGCCAGTAAAACCCTCTGCATCACACGACGTGGCGTTATTTCAATTTGTCTACACAGGAGTGTTGCAAGGGCACAGGATATCTAGCAGGATCTTGCAGCAGGATGAGGAGGTCTACGGAGCTGGGAGCTTAAGCGGCCATCTTGGTCGCCAGCTTGGTTCCTCCCCCGGAACTGCCTTGGTTAAAAGAACTGGAAACAAGATCCTCATTTATCAGTAGGTAGGTAACCAAACTAGTGCCTATGTCGTAGTGCAGAAATAATGCAATTGGCATTCATGTTTTTTCACCGAGGCTGTATTTTCTAGCTGAACGAGGAAGCAATACAAGCATGTCTGCATCAAAAGCATTTATTGAAGCCGGTTTCTTTACTGCGTAGCCACTAAAAATCTTAATGATTCTAAACTGCTTGAGGAGATCCATGCTGATAAAGCAGAGTTAAGATGTCCTCGGTGGATTATCATTCTCCTTTATCTAGTAAAATTAATCATAGAGCACCCATATGGTTGTTAAGAAAATTAATTTGCAGAAGTTTCTGACATCTTCTTTTTAAATATGCACAACATTTCCCAGGAAGTTTTCAGCAAGATGTTTACCTGTACTTTTCTTAACTCTAAAATGTTCTTCAGATTTTGAGAACAGGCAGGTGTTAGTCTTAATAGTATGTTATCTCGTATTCTAATCTCAATACAAAATTGCACCATGTTTGTTTGATTTGATAAGAGTAGAGAGCCCAGCGCTAAGATTGGGGCATTAACTGACCTATGGGGCTCGCGGAACAACTTGGAGTATGATTAAATACCATTGTATATAGACAGCCTATATGCCTCTCTGACAGTTCTCTAATTTGTAAATTATTTCAAAATATGGTTTTGGGTTAATTTGGATAAAAGTGAAGGAAGTAAGACACTAGGACAGAACTTATTTCAATTTCTATTTTGCTTATCCTCCCATCCACAATAGCCACAAGTCGGCAGATTATTACGTGATTGTTACAATTCATGTCTTATGATACTGGAGGAAATCCGCACAGTCTGCAGACTTGATTTGGGTAGTTTGGGTTAAGTAAAGTAACCCCAGGTTCTGTCAAAGTTGTATTCACTTGAATGCTTACTGCTTTTCCAGAGGGCGGTGATCTTGCTATTCTTAGGGTATGCCAAATGTGCATGCTGAAAAACAAGAAGCAGTTGAACTCATGGCTTCAAAAGCTATTTGAAAGGGCAGGGCAGAATCCTTAAAGTAGTAATGAGCTAATCGTAAAATTACTTTTGCATAATGCCTCCTAGTCGGAGTTAAGTTTTTGTAGAGTGAAAAGTGTATTTAAGTGGTTTGTACCTCTCTCCATATAATTACATCTCTGTAATGGAAAGATTTGATTTGATGTCTCTGGATACCTTTCCACATACTTGCTCATAGCTCTCTTGTGCTTCATGTTCAGGTATCCCCCAAAGAAAGGCTGATCCTAAAGAGAAAAGCAAAGTAATCCATTCCAAAATAGTGGATACCAAAACAGTAAAGCTGCAGGTACTTTGATTTTTTTCATAACGTACATTTGGATTTGGTTCTCTGTTTCTGTGTGTATGTATATAAGTGTGTGTATATATATATGTGTGTATATATATATATATATATATATATATATATATATATATATATATATACACACTTATCTCATTTCACGTGTGTGTGTATATATATTTCTCATTTCACTTGTGGAATCATTTAAAACAATGGGTAGCAAAGTAGATTTTGTTACATATTTCAAAGGTATGACATGATTCATTTCATTTTATTGTAGATGTGTTCTTTTTTGTAATGTGCCTTAGCAATTCAATTTCTATGTATCTGCAGTGGCACTCCTTACAGGAAATCTCTTTTCTGTGATATAGTTCCTATAAATCTATATAGGATCTGCGAGTTTGTACAACATAAACTGTGGGACTGGTATCCATACTGATTCCTGCCACCCCCACTGGATACGTTCGCCTGTATAACAGCTAGCTCACTGTTATATGTGTAGATATTTGTGTGTGTGTGTATATGTTGGTCTGTTTTTTTTATTCCACTATAACTGCTGGAAATTAAGCCAAAATGAAATTGAAACCGGTCGAAATCCACTTCATAAACAACCGTGATAGAGATAACTAAACACAGTGCATTTAATATAGACCTAATATTTCCATTTAATGACATGGTTGGTCCAAAAGTGAGCAACAAACAATTCAGAATAATCTGATGCCCACTTTCTTCTGGATAACCTAGTAATACAGCTTTTGGTGCTAACTAACCACCAAGTAGGGTAAATGCATCCAAAAAACAGAAGGAAAATAAAGGGCCTTTTTTTTCCGAAAATAAACTAATTATATTCACAGCGGGAAATGGGTAACAAAACCATGTCACTTAGTAAACTATGCCAGCAAACCTGTAATGAAAGAATCGCCTATGTTTCTGGGAATCTTTTTATTCTATAATGAAATCTGCCATCTTTGAGTGGAGTTGTGCTACAATTTTCACGTAAATTAGTAGTAGGAAGTTGGTTCTGTATATGGTATGCCACTAGGTGGTTATATCGTGCACATAGTTCAGGGCTTCCCCAAAAGTGTACAGGACTCAATGTAAAACCCATAGTACCCTATTAGTGGTAATGTGGGTGGACATTTTGAACTTAATCTGTGACTTTTGGTTTTCGATATCTTTAAGGCCTATGATAGAGGAGTATTACTCTCTCACTTAGGGGCCCATTAGGATGACGGGCGGACTTTGTCCGCCCGCCATCCCATCGTAAAAAGTGACCGCCCGCCATAAGGGTGGGGGTCCCGTGCCTGCAATTAGGATGCATTCCTGACATTGTGGCGGGCGGTGCACAAGGCTAGGAAGGCATGCTGTGCAGTTCCATGCACAACATGGCAGGCACCGCCCCCCCCCCCCCCAAGCAGACTCCTCATGCCATTGGAAAATGCCCATTCTAATATGGCTGGCGGTGTTGATAGACACCGCCACCATATAGAACCCTTTTCCGCCTGGTCGCAAGGCGAGCGGGGCGGCAAAGCGCAGTCTGCCGCGGACCCCCCAGCCATAATAATATGGCGGGGAGTCATTCCGGCATGGATGGCGGGCAGATCGCCCCCACCAAACCGGCCTGGCGGGGGCGATCCGCCTGCCATCCTAATGGGGCCCTTAATGTTTTTGGCTTTTGGGTGTATATTTCCCCCCTACTGTGTAGTGTATACCTTGCAGTTCATGAATGATTCTTACATTTGAAAAGTACAATCTCCTAATTCTGATTATCCCACATCAGCAAAACTGGTAAGTCTGACTTTATTGTGCCAACTGAGCACGTATACATGCTGTTTGCATAGGCTTGCACAATAATTTTAGTCACTTGTTTTGTGCTTTCTTTCTCAGTTTTGCTATTAGTTCTCTTGCACTATATCCGATTTATCACTTGCCACTCACTGCTGTCATTTACTTTCCCTTTTCACCTGATGTGTTTTTTATACCTCCTGTATGGTCAAAGTAGCTGATGCAGCCGCCCCTGTGTGCCATTTTGCTGCTGGCTTTGATTCTCCATGATTATTTTTTTTTTTTGGGGTGCAGGAGACTGTCGTAGGTTGCTTTACAGTCACTCTATTTCTTTTTGATGCTGTTAACCATTAGTGTATTACTCTGAACAACTGTTTTTATGTTTATTTTTTATAAATCTTTTTATCAAGCAAGCTTATTAGACATCACAAGGCAGAAAGTATTTACATACACGTTACCAATTATGAATTCACATATATTAGTGTGGCGGGGTCAAGCAGCAGTAGCCACACAAGTCATTTAAAGCTTTTTCTCTTATTGTTCCGCACTGTGTGGGGCATGAGTTGTTCTTAGCTTGCTTTATCATGTACTTTGATGAGTGGAATAGTGTTAGAGAAATCTCAGCTCCCTCTACATGCCCCTGTAACCCGCCAGGGAGACCATATCTTCTTCAACTTTTTTTAAAAAAAAATTTTGGGTAAACCTTTATTATCACATAAGGCAAAAACAACATAAGGCCAGAAAAAGCACAGCCGGCCATTATCACAGAGACGAGCAATGCAAATCAGTTAGTCAAAACATATACATTCCGCCTCCTCAATTCCACATCAACGCCCAGGATACTGTCGCACCATGGTGGTACCAGGATTAGAGGTTTTTAAAAAAAAAAGTTTAAAGGTAGAACAGGATCCGATATCATACAATCTAGTAATACCAGAGCTAGGGGACATTACAAATCAGGATATGCACATTCGGGACCGCTGCAGGCGGGGCGCTGGCACTAACGCACATTAAACAGGATAGACAATAAATAGTACATTACGCCCCCCAATGCAGCTCACGCCCGCCGTATCTGTAAACACTATGATAACATCCCCCATACTGGTTTAGGACATAAGAACATCCGGCAAGCCATCTACCACTCGGAATCCCAAAGATAAGAAAAAGAAAGAAAGGAAAGAAAAGGCCAAGCAGAGCAAGAGAGAAAAAGAGGCCCTAGAAACTGGAAAAGGGAAAGAAGACAGAGAAAACCCCTCCCCCCGACCCCCCACCCTGCACCCCTGCCTCCAGCTACGGCCTACCCCCTCAGCAGCGTGCCTGTCGCCCATTTTATGAAACCCGAGATTTAGAAGAGAGAAAAGAAACTACCACCCACCTAGACTAAAAGAAGAACCCAAGAGAGGGAAGGAAAAGAAAGAAAAACGGAGGGGAGCCCCCCGGCATCTCCCTCTGCAAGTAACGGATGCGGACAGGACGTAAAACATTTCTGCTAAAGTCAGTACAATAGAGCAGTACACTGGGCACAGGATCAGCCCAGCATGTCAACAAGTAAAACAATATGCCGCACATCCCTCATAAACCCACAAACAAAAAGTGTTGAAAAGGAGGAAACAGCATTTATCCTTGTCCAGTCCTGCGCATACCGCGATGGCCCACCAAATTGTCGCACTCCAAATCCGCAATCGTAGGGAATAAGAAGAACAGAGCAAACCCAGACAGCAGCAAGTCTGCAATGCTGCGATGTGACCGGACCTCATCCGAGCCAGTGTCCTGCCAGCGTGATGGACCCAACCTGACGCTATAACATGACTGCCACATTTCAATCGGCGAAGCAGAGCAGATAAAGATTGTCACGTTGTCAAAACATGGCTGGAGCAGAACCATAGATACCAGCAGCAATGCGTGGAAGGAAGTTCCATCACTCGGTTCCAAGCAAGTGCCCACGGATAGTTCTAGATCACCAATGTCACCAACTGGAGATGGTTCGAGAGCCCGTGTCCCGGAGTTATCGATATCAGTAGCCGGCGCCATAGTGCCGCGTCCGGGCAATAAATGAGGCGCCTCACTGTGCGCCAACGAACCACCCGGTCTCATTAGGTCCGCCACAAAGACTACATCATCCAGTTTATCACCCAGTGATCGGGCATCCTGCTCCAAGGTATCACGAAGGTCAGCTAGAGCAGCAAAGAGATCGCCAAGATGTAATTCTGCTCCGTGCCCCCCTTTAGCCAAACTCCCTTGCTCCATAGCTTGTAAATTAGGTCGGGACGAGGTCTCACGGATGCAGCACTCTGCTCCCCTCGTTACGTTCCGAGGAAGGACAATCCAAGATCGGGGCCGGGGTACGTGCAGCGGGGCATCAGGAGTCATAATATCACCGGCAGGTCACCCAAACAGTGGAGGCATAACCAAAACACAGCCGCTTATGGTGTCAGAGCTATTAAACGCGGCCAGGTGTAAATTCGGGATTCTCCCGCAATTAGCGGGACGGGTCTCACCACGGTCCCGGGCGGCAAGCGAGCAAAGTTCCTGAAAAGCACGATTCACTCAGGGGGACCATGGAAGGTTGATCTCCAACTCATGCCCCCAATCAGCCAAGCGGGCGATCCAAAATTCAGCCGTTCCGATTCGATCCGGAGCCGCCCGGCCCCCCACTGCAGCTGGTGGCCGTTGTTGTTCAATTGATGGCCGGCCCTGCAGTCCAGACGAGTCCCCGGCCTTTAAGCTGCCTCGGGCCGCAAACGCCGCTGGCTGTTTCTCCCCTTGTGGGGCTGGTACGAACCTCGGGGACGCGCCATCAAGCACCGGAGCTGTTCCGGCACCCGTGTGTGCCCCTTCGAGTCAGGACATCAAGCAGAAGGTACCCTCGGGAGGAGATGATACACGGAGCCGAGGGACTTGGCGGCCATCTCGGTCGCCGGCTTGGCTCCGCCCCCTCTTCTTCCACTTTTTGATGCATCTTCTGCTTTTATAGATTACTTCCTCTGGTCGTTGACACAAGTCTAGGTCGGCCTCCCATTCCATCGAGGGGAGAGGGACGCTTCCCATCCGTCGCGTTATGTACCGTTTTGCTACTCCTGCAGCTAATGCCAGCCTTAGAGTCTATTATGTCTGAGCCAGTTCTCCTTTCCCTTTATCATCAGTACCCCCAAAACTCTTGACATCACTGCTGTCACCCCTGCCAAAATGAACCAATTACTGGACATTCCCATGAAATATGGAAGAAGGATCGCTCTTGCTGACAAAACCACATACACTGTATATTTCCCTATTTGTGTAGCAATGTGTGGGGGTAAGGGAACGGTGCAGTACTCTAAGCTGTATCAGCCTGAATCTCGCCCGGATCGCTAATTCTCTGGGACTTGGTAGTACCTCTGTCCACTCTTCATCGTCCATATTGACCAGATCGTTCGTCCAAGAATGTCTAGGTGGGGGGGGGCAGTGATTTTTAGAGTGTTCATTAGTTTCCGGTATGTTGTTATCCCTTTATCAGGAATGTGGTCTACTAATAGTTGGTCCTCTAGAGGGGAAGAGTCTGGGAGAACTGTGCCCAGTTGTATGTGTACTTTGAGGGCATGTATAAGTTGCAGGTATGGGAACTTTTGGGAGGGTGCGAGGTCATATTCTTGTCTCAGATCGTCAAAGGGAGGGGTGTCCCATTTCTCCACACATCTCCCAGGTATTCACCTATTGCCTGCCACTACAAGAAGCTTTTCAGATTTGTCACCTCCTTCAGCTGGTCCCGAACCATAGGGGCATCATACTGGTCAGCCTAGAGTGCCAGCTCAAGTGTCTGTTTGCCTCCCTCCAACACTTTACCACTGTTGCAGTGTGTACTGGCCAGTCTGGATGCAGCTTGCGGGTATATAGGAGAGGCTCATAATTTCTATTCAGCATTGCCTCGGTCTACTTTGTAAGCAGGTTCCTGTCTGCCTATGTAGACCAAGTCTTTTATTACTATGAGTTGTGAGGCCCAATAATGGAGTTTATTATCTGGGACTGCCAGCCCGCCCTCGTAGACTCCTCTCTGCAATTTGTGCAGGGCGATACGTGGTGCACCCCCCCCCTGCCAAAGTAGGGTTTGGACTCCTTGGCTATTCGTTTATAGAAGGTCTCTGGGATTGGGCAGGGCGTATTTTGGAGAATATACAGGATGCGTGGTCGGGTCATCAATATCTTGTATAAAGCTGCTCTGCCAATTCAGGACAGTGGCAGGGTATGCCAGTGTATTATGTCATTTTAAAGTCTGTTCAGTCAGGGAAAGCGGTTTTGCTGTAAGAATTTCTGATGGTTGCACGTTGTAAAGATCGAGGTTATCTAAAGCCCTCTTTGACTATCGGAGCTATACACCTCACCGGAAGCCTCTGGGGGGGTGGGAGGCTGACAAAGGGAACATGACTATTTGGTCCAGTTTCCTGTCTAGCCGGAATAGCTCCTCAATAGTTCGAAAATGTAGAGGACCCTTGCTATGGAGAAGTAAGGCTTCAAGAGCTATAAAATGATGTCATCGGCATATAGGGAGATAAGCGCCTCCCATCCGCCGGGCGATGAGATGCCCCAAATCATCAGATCCATCCTGATCCAATGTGCCAGAGGTTCCAACGCCAGGGCACTAGCAGGGGCGACAGAGGGCAACCCTGCCTGGATCCATACGCTTTGCAAATGGTCTTGACAGCGCCCCATTGACTCTCACTCTCGCCGGTGGGGCTTGGTAGAGCATATTTACCCAATTGCTACCATGTACAGGTGGTGCTGTTTGGCTAGCTCATGCGTCCTAGCTGCATTGTCCGCCAAGGCTCGCAGATCTCGTTGGCGCAGTATTAGTTTGTGTTGTAGCGCTATTTTTTTCCAAACACATTTTATTGGTATTTTTCACATCAGTCATACATCTTGTGAAATAAAAGATCTCCTTAGGAACCAAATAGACCGCCATATGTCGAGTGTTCATCAACTAATTTCAATTAGCTTGCTCTCAGACTGCTTATTCCCCTATACAATATCTCAACCAACAGTCCCAATCCTCAATTACATTAGTCACTTATCAACCCCCCCCCCCTTCCTACCCCAGCTTAGCCTATCACTCCACTTCCCCCCGCCTCCCCCCTCCCTGTTACCAGTGTGTTCTATATATCTACGGATACCTTTCGCATGGAGTGTGTGGTCTGTACCCAGGATTTACGCTTCGGGCCTTTCAGTGACCTTCCTGCATTCCATCATTTTGTCCTTGATTGTCCCATGACCGCTGGTCCACCAGGGAGCGGACTAGTCCTCCTCATGCTCCTGCTGTGTCTAATATCTTCTTGTTGTTCATGCGTCGCGCTAGCCTAATCCTGATTGCATCCTCTGCGCTAGCCCACTATAGCAACTCAGCTCTCCATCTCTTACTTCTGGGACCGTCCCTAGACTTCCAGTGCATTGTTATTTCACATTTCGCTAGTACCAGGCCCATATCTACGAATTTACTCGTCACTTTTGTTTTGGGGGTGTGTGAAAACCAGTGCAGTATGCATGTAGCGATATCAAACTCTATATTACGCTCTGTAATCAAGTTCAGTAGTTCCCCCACTTCCCTCCAGTAGTTCCCCAACCTCTGACATTCCCACATGTGGTCCAATTCCACCCCTACTCCAGCACACCTGGGACACACCGCATTCTCAATATTAAAGTATCTCATTATCTTCCCCGGCGTCAAGTATGCCCTATATATTATAAAAAAGTGAACTAGCTGAAAACGCGCGTTCCTGGTGCTTTTCCATGCTCTGCACAATATTTGCCCCCATGCAGTTTTTGGTATGGGTTTACCAATCCCGGTTTCCCATTTCAGTTTTAGTGTCTAGTGGGACCAATGTCTTATTCAGCATTCTCGCAAATAAGCACGTAACCGCCTTAAAGGTGCCCATCCGCCATGACCACATACTGACACGCCATTGTAGTTTTAGGCTCTGCCAGTCCCCCTCTCCAATGCTTCTGCAGTGCTTGGACCAGAGCAGCGTGTATCAAGAATCCACCCTTAGGGAGGTCATATCGCTCCTGCAGCGCCTGATATGAAAGTATCACGCCATCCTCATATAGATCTCCTAGCACCTGGATTCCCGCCTGCTCCCAGTCCTGCAGGGACGACCAGTCTCCTCCCTGTGGTTTATAAGGGTGTTAGACACCTGCTCGCCGCTGGCTCCGATTCCAGCACAGCCATAGCGTTTTTTCCTCCAGAGAAAGGCCCCCGAGGTCTAACCGTCGCTGTAGGATAATGAAGGGTAAAATATGCATCTGTATGCCCCTGCCCAGCTGGTCCTCTGGTCCCCTAAACTCCTTCGCCACCGCTTGTGTAAGGAGCTGAAGCTCTGCCGCTCGGTAATAGAGTTCTAGGTCTGGAACAGCCAGCCCACCCTCTGCTTTTGGCCTCATTGTCTTCAGCGCTACCCTGCGTCTTCCCGATCCCCAAAGGAACCCCACCACCATGGACTGCAATACTTTGAATAATGAGCTTGGCACCCACACTGGTAACGTTCTGAACAAGTACAACAGCCTAGGAAAGGCCACCATTTTCAACAAGGCTATCCGCCCCATCACAGACAACGGCAGTGTACTCCAGAACGCCATGCTTCCTTTCAGTGTTCGTATACACCTCCCTATGTTTCCATCCAGAATAGCATCCGCTTCGTGATGGATACGAACCCCAAGATAGTCCAAGCAAGATGGTTCCCATTGCATGGCCTGCGTCCTTTCCGGCGCCGTCCTCCCTGATATTACTGGAAACGAGCAAGGCTTGGACCAATTCACTTTTAACCCAGAAATACAACCAAAATCCACCAGTAATCTCGTCGCTCCAGCTAGCGCTCTTTCCGCATCTGCAAGGAAAATCAACAAGTCAACCGCATATAGCGAAATGTGCTGCAGCTCCTCCCTGTACTTCAAGCCTTCATACCACCGTCTCATCAGAGCGTGTGCCGCTAGTGGTTCTATTGCTAAGGCAAATAGCAGCGGGGACAGCGGGCAACCTTGCAGAGTTCCTCGTGCCACTATGTACCTGGGTGAAATCATCGTTCCCACTTTCACTCTAGCCACTGCCGATGCATACAAAACTGTTGTCCAGCTCACAAAGGCGTCTCCCAATCCTAAACACCTCATTGTTTTGTAAAGAAACGGCCATTCCAAGCTATCAAAAGCCTTTTCTATATCCCCCGTCAGTATGGTTGCCATTGGTGATGTAACTCTGGCTTCCCCCATAACTCTTACCAACCTCCGTATATTCATGGTGGTATTTCTAGTGGGAATAAACCCAGCTTGATCTTCATGTATCAAGCTGGTCATATGCTGCAACAAGCGTGTAGCCAGGATTCTACTGAGAATCTTATAATCCGTGGATCGCATCGATAATGGCCGATAGGCAGCCACATCCATGCCCTCCCGTCCCGGCTTCAGCAGCGCTATAACAAGTGCCTCTCTTATTGGCAATTGACTTAATTCTCGAGCTTCTCCATAGACCTCCAATAATTTTGGCGCTAGTAGATCTATATATTTCAAATTGAACTCTGTAACCCATCAACCCCTGGCGTCTTATTGCGTGCCATGCTCTTGACAGCACTTCGAATCTCCTCAACTGTTATATCCCTAACTAGGTACGTCACCTGTTCCTCTTCCAAGTGCGGGAGCTGCAGATTCCCCAAAAAGGAATCTATATCCTCCTCTCCTGCTATCATATGATTCTTAGTATTCCTGGAACTTGTTCATTATCTCTTTCTGCTTGTACACTGCACCCCATCCTCTGTCGCCAGTGCCAATATCGGAGACCCCCCTCGGCGTTGGGTTGGCCAGCCGTGCAAGTAGAGTCCCCGCGTTGACCTCCTCAGCATGGGCTTTTTCAATGTAACTCTTATAATCAAAGCAGCGTAACCTCTCCACTTCCGCTGCCTCTTTAGCTTTGGACACTTCAGCCTGCGCTTCCGGTCTCTCAGGTCGTGCTTGCTCTGCTAATCTCAACTGTTTTGCTTTTTCCACATCGTGCAACAATACTTTCCTCACTCCAGCATATCTGCTTATGCAGACTCCCCGTACCACCACCATGAAGGCATCACATTCCACTGCCCTGGTTGAGGCAGTGCCCGCATTTTCAGCGAAATAGTGCATAATCCCTTCACCCACTTCTCTACGGAACACTGGATCTTCCAGTGTTTCTGGACGCAATCTCCAAGTCGGTACATCAGATCTTTCCCTCACCCAGTGCAGAGTAACTATCAGTGGATTATGGTCAGAGCGTGTCCTAGTAAGGTACTCTGAGTTGGTTACAGTAGCCACTACCGACTGTGAGCATAATATCTCGTCCAGCCGGACATGTAGTTTGTGCAACAACAAGAAGTACGAGTAATCTCTATCCTGCGGGTGGTGCGCCCTCCATACATCCACCAAATTTCACCTGGTCTGCCAGTCCAGCCTGTACTTTGACAATTTGTGGACCGGGGAGTCCAGCAAGGAAGGCTGCGATCTATCCCGTAAGGGGTCTGCTATTGAATTAAAGTCCCCACCATCACTATCTGGCCTGCCAAATAATGTGCTAACACTCCTGAAATCCTATCTAGGAAACTTGCCTGGTCCACATTTAGTGCATAAATACTACAAAACGCTACCTCTCTACCATACAAACGCCCTTCAACTGCCACAAATCTACCCTCAGAGTCTTAGTTTGTTTTATCACTTGAAATGGCAATCCCGCCCTGATCCAGATCAGTGCCCCCCTCGCAAATGCCGAGTATGATGTGCTGAATACCTGCCCTCTACACCTACCCTGCAAAGCCATTCCCTCCGCCTTAGTTAGGTGTGTTTCGTGAAGTAACGCTACATGTATACCTCTCCTAACTAAGTAATGCATGTACCTTGTGTCGTCTTGACATCGTGTGGAGTCCCCGCACATTCCATGTGATGCAATGCAAATCTGGTGCTGCCCCCATTGTCATACCACCATCGGACCTCCTCCCCTCGTAAAAAGCAGAACACACCGGCAATCACCACCCCCCACCTTTCCCCAAACTACCCGCCCTCCAGGACCTAGAACAACATTGCTAGCCCCCATCCAAACCATATCAACTCTTAACCCACACCCAAGCCTATCAGTAGTCACTGTAGGCATGCCTTATGGGCTGTGGGGGGAGACTCCGAGCCAACGGGTGACCTGCTGTAAACTGAGCTACCCCCGCCCCTACCCCTCAAATAATGACGTTTAGCCCCCAGAGCCCCCGCACCGCGGCACGGGATTTCAGGTGTAGCTCTCAAGGGCACCTGCCCATCCCAGCCCAATCACCTAGAGACATCCCCTGGCACTTTGTCTAGTAACAACTCCACTTTAACACCATGATTACACTCACGTCTTTATTATTGGTCTCTGTTTACCCCACCCTGCACAGTGAGTTGAACCATTACTCATCCAAGAGTCCATCCACCGTTGCCGGATTGACCTGTGGTAGCCTAATACTCTCCGCCTCCGAGGCCTCTTCCTCTGACTGTGCCTTGTCCTGCTCAGTCTGTGTTTTCTGGGGACTGCAGCAACGGTTCTCCCGACAATGCCATTGCTGCATCTAGCACTTCTTGTCTTTCCAGCTCAGTTTGTGCCTGCGAAGGCTTTCACCCAACCTGCCGCCTGCGTCGAAGGCGCTGTGATTGTCGCTGTGGGAGGCCCCACCAGGCTGACCGTGGCGCCACTCCGTGCGATGTTTTCCAGCTCTATAATTCTCCAGCCACGCCCAAGCGTCCTCCGGAGAGTCATGAAACTGCGTAGTACCATCCAACATTATCTTTAACTTTGCCGGAAATAACGCATACTGAATGCCTTCCCACCTCAGTTCTTTCTTGATTGTTAGGAAGGAGGCACGACGGCGCTGGACTTCCTGTGTATAATCCGGGAATATCGTCACTCTACTATTGTCCACTTGATACGGCCCGTCTTTTCTAGCCTTCTGAAGCAAGAGGTCCTTGTCCCTGAAATGCAGCAACTTAGCCACCACTGGGCGAGGGGGACGTCCAGGCAGCGGAGGCTTAGCCGGCACCCTGTGTGCCCGTTCCAGCATGTAAAAGGGCGAGAGTCCCTCTGTGGCCACCACGGTGCGCAGCCATTCTTCAAGGTACCTCACCATGTCCGCCCCTTCCACTTTTTCCGGCAGACCTACTACTCGGATGTTGCTCCTTCTATTCCGGCTTTCAGCGTCCTCTGCCCTTTTTTCCAAAGACTGTATGTGCTCCAGTGCGTTCGCCATCTTGCTACCTAACTCCTTTTGGGCTCGTACCACCTCCAGCAACGTATCCTCCGCTTGCTTCACCCTGTCAACCAACTTAGTGTGGTCAGCTCGCAGGAGTCCCAGTCCCGTCGCCACCTGCACAATGTCCTGCTGCAGAGCCGTGCGGGAGTCCGCAATTGCTGCAAGTATCTTATCGAATTGTTGCTGCATCCCAGGATCCTGATAAGCGCCTGCCTCTTCAGTCATTTTGCGATCTTGACTCTCCATCCGGTGGTTTGTTTCCCACTCCTGGCTTCCCTTTTGGTTTCCCCATATCCTATGCCACTGAAGTGTGAGCTGGCGGGAATGTCTTCGCCTCCGCGCCCCTGCCCCTAGATACAATAGCCATGGCCCCTGTCCTCACAAGCCAGGTTCGCAATCCTGCTTCTCAAGAAAGAACTCTCCCCGCCGTCACAGATTGCACAATAATAAATCCAGCAGGTTCCGCACTGTGACGCATCTGGTACCCCTTCCTGGATAACTACTGTACTCTTCACAGCTTACTCCGCCTTGCACTCCCAGCAAGGCTCTACTCCCACTTTCTCGTGCCAGCACTGCTGTAGAGATCCCCGTGCCTGTTCCCTTATCAACACGACCTCTGTGTGTTTCAGCTGGGCCGGTCCGCTCTACACAGCACCTGTACACCGCCTGTGCCCTCGTTATTCTCGGGCTGGTCTTCCTCGCCGCCTTCCACCTTCACCTCGAGTGATAAGCCAGGGCAAGTCACGAACCTCTCCCCTACGGGAGGACAGTCCCTCTCCAACCTGCCGCTCCGTGCCACTGCACTGCTTCAGTGGGGACTCCTCCAGCTCCTTTCTCCTCACTCCCACCACAGCTTGCAGGCCACGCCCGTCCTTCGCAGCCCCACGGCCGCGTCCGGGGCCGCTTAACAGGCCGCCCCCCACTCACCGCTGCAGGAGCAAGATCACCTCCGGTCCACCCCTAAGTCCACATCAGCTGCTCCTCGTTGCACCACGGGACCTCGCAGTCCCCCTGCCTCCCTCACTCGTCCGGCGCTGCCTGCGGTCGACCTCCGCCACGCCTGACTCTTCAGCCCAGGGTCTCTAGTCTCGCTGGTCTCACTGCTTTCCCGGCCTGGCCTCAAACTATGCAGCCCAGCGGGTCAATGCCTTTACAGTCGAGCCGCAATACATTCAGGTACCGCCCTCCATGCTGCAGCCGGCAGCCTGTCCTCCCTCCAGTGGCGCCGCCCCCCTGATGGCCAAGAACCGGGGCACTGCACTCCCTCCAGTCCCTCACAGCCAACGGGGGTCCATCCACTTAGTCTTCATACGCAGGGTGACCAGGCGTCCCCGTTTCGCCAGGACGATACCAGTTTTTAACCAGCTGTCCCAGCAAATTTCAAGAAATGTAGCTCGTTTCCCGGTTTTTAAAGAGGGTTGACTGAAAACGGTGGGAGGTGTTTATGTTTTACAAAGCAAGGATAGTTAGCAGTTGTTTCAAGAAAGCAATTTAATTAACAGGCAAGCTACTGGGTTTAAAAATAGCATTTTATGTATGTTCCCTCTGCCTGTTCTGTGATTCTCTGCTGAGGAGTGCTCTCATCACTTGAAGTCCTTATATTTTTGTGAAATGTCCCTGTTTTTGGCTTTAAAATTCTGGTCACCCTACGCATACGGGGCCTCTGGGCTTTCAGGCCTTAGCTTTCTCGGTCTCCGCTGCAGGCGGTCATCTCAGCAGCTCCTCGCTGCTCCAAACCGCCGGTCTCTTCTGTGTACCTCCAGCGAGAGGCTCCGTGCAGCACTGTCCTTTGTTCTACAGCGGGGCCGCCGCCATTTAGGCTTCCAGCACCGCTCCCGATCCGAATTTTGCTTAAATCCCGCAACTCACGGGCCGGCAATCAATTATGTACAGGGGCAGGTCTGCCCCCCCCCCCCACCACCGCACAGCGATTGCGTCAGTCCAGGGGGCCAAGTATTTTCAGGATCACCCGGGGATGGCGGCGGAGCTTGGCGCTCACACAGCCAGCTCCATCGGCTTCGAAGCCATGCTCCTTCTTGTGCTGTAGCGCTATGCTCCCTTTTGCTCTAACTCCAGAATCTCCTACTCCAGGGTGAGAATTTTAGACTCTTCCTCTTTGTTTCTTCTTTGTTATCAATACCTGGGCCTGCCCTTGCAATACAGTCTTAAAAGCCTCCCAGAGGGTCTGGTGGGATGCCACAGAACCCTAATTTTCCTTTAAGTACAGGTCTGCTCCCATGTGGACTTTGTTGAAGTTTGGGGTCTCGCAAGTACCATGGATCTATCATGGGAAATTCTGCCTTGTTAGTGACTATGCCTTTGAGTACAATGCTTAGGAGGGAGTTGTCTGAAATTCCCCTCGCTGGATGTGTCTGCATCTCAAAGCTTCCCACGGGTCATGGCGTGTGAGTAGGTAGTAGAGCCGTGAGAATGACCTGTCGTGCCGAGTAATATTTGTACTATTTCACGTGAGGGTTGTGGGCCCCCCATAAGTCCACCAGTCCGATTGCTGTCAAGAAGCCTGGAAGATTCGGTTTTACTAGCATGTCCCCCAGTCGCACCCAGTCGGTCCTAGTCTGGGCCCATCACTTTGTTCGTGTCGCCTCTCGCAAGGAGGGTGTCTGCAGGTGAGCCCACCAGTAATGTACTAATGTCCGGGAGGATGGTTGAAGTGAGGAATGGCTCTCCCACCTGCCCGCTAGGGACACACAGCACCCCATATCGGCGCACCAGATTTAATTTGATTGTGAGGGGCAAGGAGTTTCGGAGCAGGATACCTATGACCTAGGAATCCGCTGAATATCCAGAGTGAGACGCTAACTTGTACTCAAAGCGGTTGAAGGCTTTATAATGGCTTCCCTTAAGGTGCGTCTCTTGTAGTAATTAAACATCTGGGGAGTGGTGTTTAACGTGCTGCAGGACTAGTGTACGTTTAATTTTGTTCCCCAAATCCCTTCCATTCCATGTCCATGCACATATGCAAGCTGGTCTTGTCTTCATCATTTTTTTTTTTTGTAAATATCTTTTTATTGCAGCAATGATGGATAATTACACAGTACAATTTATGCCATTCCCCTTGATGTTCAGTGTGAGTTCCGCTCCCACTCCCCAGTATCACACAGCCATTCAGCTCGCACCCCGGAGGTCGAGCGGCGAAGTCGTAGGTACCTAGGAAACTGCGTTAGAACATTCTGTGCGTGGCTACAGCCAACAAGTGGATGGGAAACGGCAACGCTGCTTTTCGGACCTAACACTCCCTCTCCTCTATCCCAAGTCCAGTTGAGGCCAAGAGTTCCTGTGCAACTCCCTTGAACATACCCCCCTCCCCTTCCCCTAAACTCCCTCAACTTTTCCTACCCCGCCATCCCCATCCAGGATTCCCCCCCCCCAACTTTCCCTGCCCCCTACCCAGCCCCCCCACCCCCCCAGGCGTGCCAGAGTATCACCTAATTGAACTCTCAACCTTGTCACCAAGATCAGACCCGAAGCATGGTACCAGGATCCGTCTGCAATCATCCGTACAACATCTCGATGGAACGCAAGGGCAGTGCAATAGCCGAGCGGGTCTATGCCGCCCCCCCGTCAGGCGGGCGTCCCTCTGGGGCCGGGCTATGTACCGGGGATTCCTCCTCCTCCTCGTCCAGGAGCGTGAGATCTAGGACCAGCCCCTCCCACGCCCTGGCCCTCTCCAGTGCCAAGTCATTGTCTATCCTGAGCGCAGCTCGCAGGCGAAGCTCACCCTCACATCTAGCCCATTTAAGCAGTTCAGCCTTCCAGCGCTCTACCACGGGGCCCCGGGTCGCCTTCCACTGGGACGTAATGGCCCGCTTCGCCAGGAGAAGCCCCAAGTCCAGGAACTTGCTAGTGACTTTGTTCTTTGATGTGTGTGGGAACCAATGTAGTATGCAATGTGCCATGGTGAGTTGCAGGTCCCTCTCCGTCACCTCCCTCAGGACCTCCACCACCTCCCCCCAGAAGGGCCCCAGCTCGGGACAGGACCAGAACATGTGTCGGAAATCTGCGGGATCCGCCGGGCAGCGCGGGCAGGACGCTGAGTGAGCCGGGAAGTACTTATGTAATTTATCAGGGGTCAGATACGCCCTATGTAGGACATAAAAGTGCACCAGCTGGAACCTTGCGTTGCGCGTGCCGTTCCGGGCCCCCTCCAGTATACCATTCCAGGCCTCTTCGGGGATCTCAGTCGCCAGATCGGCCTCCCATTTCGTCTTCAGGGTCCGCAGCGGAGCGGTGGATTCCGAGACCATGCGTCGAGTCAGGCACGTGACCGCTTTGACCGTCCCCGCCATCATTACGACGTACTGACATCCCAGGGACAATGGTGGCTCCGAAATGCCCGCCCCCCAGTGTTTGCGGATCGCCGCCGTTAAAGCCGCATGAAGAAGGAAGTCCCCACCCGCCAGTTCGAAGCGGTCCTGCAGGAGGTCGAAGGGCAACATCACTCCATTTTCGTACAGGTCGCCTATGGATGACAGCCCCTGCTGGTCCCAGCCGCTCAGCCCGCGCCACGAGCCTCCATGCGGAAGCGCCCCGCAGAGTCTAAGCGGGATCTCTGGTGCGTAAGGAACCGTAACACCGCATCTCCGGCGATATCTGTTCCAGCATTTCCGGGCCGTCGCAAACTCCTGGGTGAGGTGGAAGTCCCCCATCGGCAGTCCCAGGACAATCCGGGACAACACCTGGACCGGACCCGCCGGTTCTCCTGCTCCATCCTCCCCCCTCCTGGCCCGAGCCACCCACTGTGTCAGCCATTGCAGCTGCGCCGCTAAGTAGTAGAGCTCGTAGTCCGGCACCGCTAGGCCTCCTTCCGCTCTAGGGCGGAGAAGCGTGGCATGGGCCACCCTGCGTCTTCCCGACCCCCACAGGAAGCCGATGACCATCGATCGCAGCCGCCGAAAGTAGCTCGCCGGGATCCAGATCGGGAGGGTCCCGAAGAAGTAAAGCAGTCGCGGGAGGGTTACCATCTTGAGCAACGCCACCCTGCCCATAAGTGACAGTGGGAGCGTGCCCCAAAAGTCGAAATTCTCTCTAGTGTGCCGAGCTGGTCTTGTCTTCATCATGGGTGTAAAAGAAACAATTGATGGACGGAATGCTGGACCATGCAAACATTCACCCCCAGTCACAAGGATTTGGGTTCAATCCATCATTCTTTTGCTCATCGCACCACCCCAGTTTGGATCCAGCCATATGCAAATCAGTCTTGACCCTACTCCTTGTGGGAACAGACCAGCCCAAACTGCCAAGCCAGGTCCTCCCTGGACTGGAAACAAGCATCCTGGGACCAGTTTCTGGGTACACCCCGGGGATGTAGTTGGGGTCCACTATTGGCCTCCTCAGCTCTCCCCAGCGCCTTAGGTTGCATTGCTATAGTTTGGCCTCCCTCCCACCTGTCCGAGGCTGCCGAGAGCTGCTGTTCCACGTGGGGATGTGGCAGTGCCTCGGTGTCTGGTTCAGCCCTGCACCATCAATGCAATCCCTGTAGACCCTTGCGCCACTATGTATACCTTTCCTTCAGTGGGGTGAGGAGGGGGGGTGAGACCCCTCGCCCCCAACCGTGTGGTAAATTGGATTTCGTAGGTGGCAGGCTGCCCCTGGCTGTTGGGGTATGGGTGTGCCTGGTATCCCCAGGAGACCCACCTCTCTGCTTGATGGCTGGGGGACGGGATTTTACTTTTCGGCGGCTGGGTCTTCCGCCTCGTGGCTTCACGGCCTTCAGCTGCTCCTCACTCCAGTGTTATTTGGCCTGTAGCAGTTGTCAGTTGTCAAGTCTTCTGCTGGGGCACCGCTGCAGCCTGCTCTGCATCGGCACGTGATCAGGCCATAGAAGAGGCCCATGGCCGTCTTCTATGGGTGCGGTGCCAGGAAGTCGCCCCTGGACCCTTGCAGGAGCAGGCCCACAGCTGACTCCTCCAACACCACCTCTATTCGTGTCTCTTCCGGGCCTCGGGCAGGCCCGCCGATCACCGGGTCAGCCTTCTCTCCATGTCAGGACGATGCAGCCTGCTTCAGGCACACCTGCCGGGGCACTGGGTGGGTGGGGGGGGGGGGGGGGGGGGGGGGGGGGGGATTGCTCTGGATGTGGTTCCTTAGGCCGCCGGGCGTCCCCGCAGTTCGTCAGCAAGGCGGGGGGGGGGGGGGGGGTGGAGAGAGGGGGGCGATGACGGAGCCACTCAGCCCCACTGTCTCTTCAATGGTCGAAAACCCCAGTTAGCAGTCGGCTGCGGCTGACGCCATCTTATGCCTCCAGCACGTTGCACCAAGCGTCTTGCACTACTGCAGTAGTCTTCTATGGGGTGCCACGGGTCGCCGACTTGCTCCCCGTTGCCTCCTCAACCGCTTTGTTGAGACCGTGACCTAATTAAATGTATGATGTTGGATATTTGGGGGGGGATATATGCTGGCAGCTAGCAAAGCTGGGGGCCGGCTGCAGGCCACATTCCCCCACCCCCCTCTGAACAATTGTGATCAAATTAGTATCTCTCCTTCACTTACGACCAGGCCATACTGTGCCAAAAGGTTGGTAGGAGCAAATTATTAGTCATACGATACAGACTTCATCTGTAAACCTGTGGATAGTTTACTACTGGTACTAGCTTTTACTGTTCGTCAGTGTAGTATGTCTTGACACTGATTCTGTGCGTGTGGGCCTAGGGTGTGTGCGCGTAGTACTTTAACAGGCCTCTCAAAATCAGAACATTTTTCCCAGACCTGCAGGTCTAGTAACTTGAATAATCTACTTGACAGAACTGGAATGTGGTGATCCATAAACTTGGGTGGGGGGGGGGGGTCAGAAACTAGTCTATAGTGGCAGGCTGAACAATACCAGTCAGCCAGCACACTAAGAGGCTGGTATTTATTTCAGGGGCACCTCTAAGGTGTCCTCGAGATGCATATCTTAATAAAAAATCCACCATTGACATCAGTGTGGCTTTATTAAGACAGTGTTTTATACCAAACACCATAGGTTTCAGTGAAGCCATCGTGTAGCTGGGGAACTCGTAAGTGTAGGAGAGTAGGGTCTGCAATTCTATGGTCACCCCCGATTTTTGCTTTTTGCTTCACTGGTTTACGACTTTCCCTGGCTGTGGGCCTGCTAATCGGACCCACAGCCTAGCTGTTCTCTCGCTAAATTGTCAAGCATGTACCTTAGGTGCATTTACCAATTGGTACTGGGCCACCTTATCAGTCCCTGTACAGCATACCTTAGGTATCCAGGGCCTAGGTGTACCCAGGGCCTACCAGGGGCTGAAGCATGTATTATGCCACCCCTGGCTGGCCATCTAAACGGACACAACTGGCTGGACGACAGCTGGGGCAAGGTGGTGTAATCACCCTTTGCTTTAGGTATAGTATCTCTATATCTAACCCTAAAATGGACACATATATTCCTATCAGTCAGTCCTTTGGCAGGCCTTATCAATCCTGAAGGCAGAGTGCTTGGAATTATGTGAGATGGTGCTCTGGCATGAGCTGAGCCCGTTTGCAGCTTGCGGAACCAAGTCCTAATTGCTGTTCCATGATAACGCTATACCATATACTCTTAAGTGCATTATGAACCTCGCGGTCAAATGCTAACTTTGGTTTAGCATTATCAAAACATGTCGAGTAAGGTGTCATACGAATTGGAATACTAACACCTCGCCAATTCTGGCGACGGGGTTAGCATTCCACCCTTCTAGAGGCACACGACGTGTATGTAACTGTGAACCCAAGCCTCAGCATCACAAAATGGGTGCTGCCACAACAGACACAAGTCTGACCTCCTTCTGCTGGGAGTCCTTCCAGCGAGGGAGGCTCGGACAAAGGGTTTCCTGCCTTGAGAGGTGCTAGCACCACCCCAGACAGGATTTTGTGTATTAGGTAGGACAGGGCTCAAAGGAATGAACTGCCTGGGGCACACAAGGTGCCTCGTGCATACACCGGTCAGAACCAGTTCCTGGGGCACTCCAGCCCCAGAGGTGGTGCAAGACCAGACAAAGGAAAGGGGGTGTAACCACCCCCCTTCCTGGTCCCACCAAGAGGAGGGACCTAGTCTTAGTGCAGCCCCCTTTAGCCGGATAAAGGTAGGAGCTGGTCCCATTCCAAATTAGATTGTCCTGATCAACTTCACAAGAAGAAACTCTGGACCTCGACGTTCTGCTCCACAGAAGACAGAAGGAATCTCCCTTGTGGGCAAGGAGTGTCCACCCTGCATCTGCAGGCACCATCAGTGTACCGCAACTTCCCTTTGTCGTCTTCCTGCAAAGGGTCCAGACTTCAGAGCCCGACGAGACCCGGATTCCCAGACCTCTCCAACCTCAACCCACATCTGCAGCCGAGCTGAGATTCGTGGGTGCGACTAGACACGTGGGACCGGCCATCTTGAAAGAAGCAGCACTTCGCTCCAGCACGACTCCTGAGGTATCCTCATCCAAGTGCTTTGGGGACTGAGAAGCCCCGACCCCGAGCAGCTCCTGCACCGAAGATCCGCCCTCCAGCATCCACGAGATCTGCGTGGGGCCCTTCTGCTTGCCTGCTGCTCGACGCGTTTTCTGGTCACTTGCCGGCTGGCTTGTGGCCTCCTAGACGACGAACACCGACAACTTTGCTGCTAGTCTGGTTGCTCCAGACTGGCCCTTGCTCCCTTCCAAAAGAAGAGCACCCCGGACCCTCCTGGTCCACTCCAGACGCCGTTTCCACTCGCCGCATGGGTTGCCTTTGCCAAAGCCTGTTGAACCCGAATCCGGAGACGACACCGCCGACAGCGAGAGCCTACGTGGGACAGCTCGTGCCTCCATCCTGGTCGTCGAAGACACCACCTGGTCCAAGTGGCTGCAGAGACAAGCGTCCACCTTCACCTGATCGCGACGACTACATCTGGTTCCACTCCTGGTTCCACTCCAGTCACTGGCTAGTGTCTTTGAACATTGTCCCCTCTGCTTTCAGGTTCTTCTCTTCACCAATCCACCCTTGGATTGCACCGGTCATCTTCCTCCTGGTCGCCTGCAGCATCTTTCTCCAAGGCTCCATAGACTTCGACGCGGAAACCCGACACGACTTCGCACCTATGCACCCGCAGCCTGTGGGTGAGGTAACACGAGCATTTCGGTGCTCAGGGGTAGCTTGACTATCCTAGTGTCCAGTTCCATTGTCGTTTTAGTCCTATCTAGTCAGGAACGTCCGTACTCACCTTTTCTTTAAATTGTACTGTCCATAGACGTTTGTACGCGCTCGCGTGTGAGTTCACACTCTGCACACGCGCTCCGTGGGCCTCCTATTACTTACCTCAAGTTAGTATAGCGTGGTCCCAGCGATCCTACAACCTCTGGACAGCTCCATTCCTTTACTTGACTTTTGCATTCCATTTTTTTAGTATATGGTTTGTCGTGCCCCTAGGGCACCATTGTAAATCGTGCAACTTAAACGTATTTTTCCTAAGAGTTTGTCATGTGCTTAGCCCTCTGATCTCATAAAGAGTTCAGAGGTATATGTTAGTTAATAAATATCTGTTTATTTTCATAACAACCTGTGTGGTGTCCTTTCATTTAGTATTCAAGGGGTTATATGTGGTAAAACAGCTGGCTTCACATGCCATTCAGAGTTTAGCCTAAAGACTGCTTTTGTCCACGCTATTAAGATAGCTGGTCTATAAGGTTGACTTACAACCAATCACCATAAGGGTTGTTTGGACTGATACAAGGTGATCACTAGAACTAGTGAGCATCATATATCAGGCCAACTTCTCACAAGAGGGTTCTAGAGGGCGCTAATAGCCAATTGGTTGGGACAAAGACTTTGATCTTTTTAGCATAATGATGTAGATAGGCTACTAGGATCTAGGCCTCAGGCCTTTTTCATTAGGGCCTACTACTATCATTTACCTTTTGGCACTGCTTTTTTATTTACCATGGGACTCCCGCCTCGGCGACTGGGAATGATTCAGGTTTGTAAATCTATGAAATATATCAATACTGGATAACTGAAGTTACAGGTAAGTAACTTGTTTTCTTGTCCTTTCCGTAACCCATGAACTACCATGCTCCAGTCTTTAAGGCAAATTTTAGTCAACAATAACAATCCTCTCTCAAAGATTGCCTAGTTGCCCTTGACCGCTACAGACTGTAGATCTGGCCTTTCCTCCTCAGCCCAGTGCCAGACTCTACCTTTTAACCTCCAATTATACTGCTCTTCCGTCCACTTTCTCTTCATCTGTTTTCCTCTGTGTGTTTGTGCTTGGTTTCTCACACATTAATGCTCTTTGGTTGCCTTTGGACACTTCAATTAACCTGTCCCTCCAGTTCAGCACTACATGCTTCCTTGCTAATTTTTTTTTCCATTTCACTGGTTTTTATTCTTGCCCATGCAATCTTGCATATAATTTCTTCTCCTAGCACCCCTTTTCACCTAGTGGACCATTGCAGTATTTTTGTAGTAATTTTCAAAAAAATTGAATACTATACTTATTATTATTATTATTTTTATTTTTTTTCCCCCCCCAGAAGAAGCCAATAGAAAAGATTTCAAGAGAATCTAGCTTGCCGCGGCCTAATCTTGCATTAGTTAAACCGATGGAAAACAAGAATACGACACAGAAGATGCAAGAACCCTCTTTTGCTCCTCTGAATTTTCAGTTTCAGCCACTGGATGGTATTTCGACGATTAAATTAAATCCTATGACCCCTCACTCCACAAATGCATTTTTCAATCCTTGCTTTACCTGGAGTCCTGCAAAAACGTAAGTTCTACAAAGCGAACTTTTTTTTTTGTGGTAGCGGTGTTGTATTCTGAATGTTTGACTTTGAGCTGATGGAACTCTTCTAGAATCAACCATGAGGGTTCCAGGCAAGAGTGCCCCTCTACATGGACAATTAAAACTTTAAGCTTGCTCAATATGTGAAAGCCACTTCAGCAGAGGCTATTCAAATACATTAACAGCAATATATATATAGGATGTTATATTCCTTCATTTGTCATATTTTGGTGCTCAAAATGGTAACTCTAATTAGTTTTTTGGTGGTAATCCAATAAGTGCAGATTGTAATTCTTCAGTTCTTAAAAGAATTGTGCTCTGTAAAATCTAAACTGATTTGAGTTTGATTCCACAGTCTGGATAAGGGATAAAAGAACGATGGTCTGCATGATGGGGGTGGTTTGTCTGCTCCCAGTCTTGAAGGATTGTATTTAATAGTTTAGGTGCAGTATTCTAAAATATTAGCAATTGTCCAACTGTGAACCTCCTCAATATTGCTAATGAAAGAGTGGGGGCACATCGTAACGTGCATGTACCCGTCCCCACTCCTCGAGCATCCTGCTTTCTTGGATGATTGATCTACATTTGAGACAGTTTCCAAAGGGTTTCAGAGCTGGGACTCACTCGCCTCTAAGACCTCTTTGTTTTTTTTAACTTTCATTTGTTCGACTCTCAACGAGAAACTGTAAATTGGGATGCGCAAACTCCTGCTCCCCATAAAGAATTACTGGTGTGTCTTTTCGGAAGCTCTTGTGTTAACTAGGAAACCAAGTAAATCATGACTTAAGACATATTAACTGTCTCTCTTCAACACTTGCCCTGCGACTGTGAAGCACCTTCTATGCTACTCTTACAGCGAAGGAACGAGTTGCATTAATCTTGCTATTTAAAGCATATGACAGACATATTTTAATAAACTTGAAGATGTATATTTTCGCTATGTGAAACCCTGTGTGAACTTATTCTGATAGATACATCTGCCGTGTGGATTCCTCACCTTGTGAATATCCCCCTTGCGTCAGCAACGTTCGGAAAATTCTTCGTAGCACGCCGGCGTGGACGACGTCATAGGAGCACGGCTTCGCGCGCGACTCCGTCTGACGTCACCGACTCCACATAAGGCCCACGTCGGCGTGATGACGTCAGTTCCCTTTTTTCCGCGTCGTCGACGCTAACGGTTTCTGGGATCTTCTGCGATACTTTTGTATCTATTCGCTGTTTAGCTGTAATTGTTTCACTGTCGGATTTCGCTTCATCGCCGGAGATGTCGTCGAGGAAGACAGGTTTCAAACAGTGTGGTTCCTGCACCCGGATGATGTCGATCACCGATCCGCATCCCGTCTGTCTGTGGTGTCTTGGTTCGGGACACGATGTCAAGAACTGTCGTTCCTGTGACAAGATGAACCCCAAAGCCTTGCGTGAGCGGGAGGCGAAGCTTCTGCTTGCTAAGGTGAAGGAAAGGGAAGCCGGAAGGTCTTCGAGGTCAGTGTCCAGGCGCTCGAAGTCGAGACAACGGTCGCGGTCGAAGTCAAGGTCGGCTTCGAGGGCGAAGTCGAGGTCGGCTTCGAAGGCCAAGTCGAGGTCGAGAGAGAGATCAAGGTCCAGAGGGAGGTCGAGGTCCGGTTCCAAGTCGGCCTCGGGCCATGCTTCGGGCTCCTCGAGAAAGAAGCATAAGAGGAGTAAACATCACTCCAGACACCACTCTGGCAAGGAGTCTTCGGATTCGAGGAAGAAGTCGAGAAAACATCATAAGGACTTCGTGTCTCCTTCTCCAGCTCAATCTCACGTTGGTTCTCCAGTTCATGAGCCGGAACCGGATCTGGAGTCGCACCATTCATCGGTGCATGAAGAAGAGGTTCCTCGAGGACCGACTCCGGTTGTGGAGCCTGAAGAACAAGAGGGCCAGGGTGCGCCTTTGCCGGATCAGCCTCCTTCGGAGCGGCCGTTGGGTTCGTACCCACCCTTTCCAGGTCCAGGTCAGGATCCCTCGCAGTTTTTAAACGCCATGTTTGGTGTTTACTCGAGGGCGATGTACCCCGCTGGTGCGCCTATGGGTCCCATGGGTCCTTTGTCTTTCAATTTGGGTGTGCCCCAGGCTTATGCCCCGGCCCCATTTATGCCGTTTATGCCGACGCCTTGCACTCCTTGGCTCGGTACGGCGCCGCCGAGGTCGTCGACTTCGCATGCGGCTTCGCCGACTCCGGATCGGCCTCGGGTGGATTCGGATCGTGGCACTTCCCGTCCTCCGGCTCCTCGCTCGACGTCGGCTCCGGCGCCGTCGGAGTCGTTACCGGATCCATCGACTTCGGTCCGTATGGAGTGGTCGAGGCGCAGGGCACAACGCCTCTTGGAGGAGAAGGAGTTTGTGGACTCCGAGGTTGAGGAAGGAGAGTTGCATGAGGGGGATTGTTTTGAGGACCTTCAGGATGCAAGTGGCTTGGAACTTTCTCCTGAATGGGGTTTGCCAACCGTTTCTGACACACCATCTAAGGACTTGGCACCCTATCATGTTGTCATAAAGAAGGCTGCAGAGTTGCTAGGCTTGACTTTGCCCACAGTTGAATACAAGCCCAACATCCTTACGGAAGTGTTGCATTCGCCCTCTTCTATTGTGGAGCCTACGCTTCCTTTTACGGATGCATTGACTGAACCGATAAAGGAGGTCTGGAAGAGGCCTTTATCTGCTCCTGCAGTTTCCAGGTCAGTGGCAAGGCGTTACAGGGTGGCTCCTGATGACCCTGAATTTCTTTCCTCGCATCCTGCACCGGAGAGTCTGGTAGTGCAGGCCGCCTGTTCCAGCAGGGCTGCGGGTTCTTTCCCTCAGGTGCCAGCAGACAAGGACTCAAAAAAACTGGACCAGTCTGCTAAAAAGATTTTCTCCTCGGGTAGCATGGCCTTGAAGTCCACCAATGCTACTTGCCTCTTGGGGAGATACGTTCACGCGTTGATGGACTCTGTCAAACAGCTTTCTGCTAAGCTTCCAGAGGACGATAAGAAGAACTTTAACGAGGTGGTCGCTGATACTCAGGCTGCAGCTCGTATGGTCATACAGAGTGGTATGGACACGGCGGACTCTGTTGCCAGAATTATGGGCTCCACTGTGGCTACAAGAAGGGCTGCATGGCTTAAGTCCTCTGATTTTTCTACTGACGTTCAGTCTACTCTGTTGGACTTACCGTTTGATGGGACAGGTCTCTTTGGCAAGAAGGCTGACGTAGCTCTGGAGAGATTCAAAGACAGTCGGGCTACGGCGAAGTCTTTGGGCCTTCAGACGAGGGGCTCTGCGACTAGAAAGTATAGGGGTTTTGGCAGATCCAATTTTCGTCCCTACAATCAAGGACAGCAGCAGCAGCAGCAGCAGCGCCAGAATCCTCTGTATAAATCCTACAGAGGAAAGCAAAGGGGCCGTGGTCGTGGGCGCCAGGTCTCCTCCTCCTCTTCCTCTAATAGCCAACCCCCTCCCCCTGCAGCAAAGCAGCCCTAGATCCGCCATTCTGGATCATCTGGCTCCGGTGGGGGGTCGGCTTACTCATTTTCTACGGGATTGGGAATCGGTTACATCGGATCTTTGGGTTCTCAATCTCGTAGAAAATGGGTATGCACTTCCTTTCCAGGAGTTCCCTCCCAATTACCCTCCTTGCCAGGGTTTTTGTTCGGAGGACCACCTTGTTCGCTTGCAGGAAGAAGTCCTGGCTTTGTTCAAGAAAGGTGCGATAGAGGTGGTTCCAGAGCAGGAAAAGGGTCAGGGATGCTACTCCCGGTATTTCCTGATCCCCAAGAAGGATGGCAGGTTACGTCCAATCCTGGACCTCAGGATTTTGAATCTCTATCTCAAGCAGGAGAAATTCAAAATGCTCACTCTTGCGCAGGTTCTTCAAGCGCTGTTGGAAGAAGACTGGATGGTGTCGATCGACTTGCAGGATGCGTATTTTCACATCCCGATCCTGAAGTCGCACAGGAAGTATCTCCGTTTTACGGTGGGATCGCAACACTACCAGTTTGCGGTCCTTCCGTTTGGTCTTACTACTGCGCCTCGAGTTTTCACCAAGGTGATGGCAGTGGTGGCTGCACATCTCAGGAGGTCGGGGATACCTGTATTCCCGTACCTGGACGACTGGCTGATCAAAGCGGAGTCGCCCGAGAAGGTGCTTCATCACCTGCAAGAAACATCGCAGCTGTTGTTCAGGTTGGGTTTTTCAATAAATGTGCCCAAATCTCACCTGGTGCCCTCCCAGCGCAACCTGTTCATAGGTGCGGTACTGGACACTACTGTATGTCGTGCATTCCCTCCTCCGCAAGGGATTCGCGACATACAGGAAATGATTCCTTTATTTCACAATGGAGCGGTTGTTCCGGTCCTGAAGGTCCTTCGCCTGCTCGGTCTGATGGCTTCTTGCATTCTCCTGGTCAACCATGCACGCTGGCACATGAGGGCACTCCAGTGGTGCCTCCGCAGGCAGTGGTATCAACACAATGGAGATCTCGGGGAGTCAGTGAGGATCTCCAGAGAAACTGCAGCGGATCTGTCTTGGTGGGGCGTGGAAGGCAATCTGTCTCAAGGAAAGCCTTTTCAGCTTCCACCATCGGTGGCCACGGTGATAACGGATGCATCCACTCTAGGGTGGGGTGCTCATCTGGGGGATCTGGAGGTCAAGGGTCTTTGGTCTCCAGAGGAAAGGCTGCTTCACATCAACCTTCTAGAGTTACGGGCGATACGTCTGGCACTCAAGGCCTTCCTCCCTTCCCTTCGCGGTCGGTCAGTTCAAGTCCTGACGGACAACACGACCGCGATGTGGTATGTCAACAAGCAGGGAGGAGTGGGGTCGCAGTGTCTCTGCAGGGAGGCTCTGCGCCTCTGGTCCTGGGTTCAGGACCACCAGATTTGTCTGATGGCAAATCATCTGGCCGGGGTTCTGAACGTGCGTGCAGACATTCTCAGTCGTCAGTTCTCTGCCGACCACGAGTGGAGGCTTCACCCGGAGGTTGTTCGTTACGTCTTTCAGATGTGGGGGACTCCTCGGGTGGACCTGTTTGCCACTTGCGAGAATGCTCACTGCCCGTCATTCTGCAGTCTCCAGTATCCGATGCAAGGAGCATTGGGGGACGCGTTTCAGTTGAGCTGGAGAGGTCAGCTCCTTTACGCGTTTCCTCCCATACCCTTGATTCCTCGGGTTCTGAGGAAGATTCGCCAAGACCGGGCCCAAGTCATTTTGGTCGCCCCGGATTGGCCAAGAAGGGTGTGGTACACAGATCTTCTCCACCTCTCCTCTCACCCGCCGCTCCGTCTCCCTCTCAGGGCAGACCTCCTCTCTCAGATGGAGGGGCAGGTTCTACACCCCCACCTCCAGACATTACACCTTCATGCATGGAGATTGAACGGGGCAATCTGAACTCTTTCTCTCTCCCTAACGATGTGGTGGATGTCATACTTTCTGCCAGGCGTGACTCCACCAAGTCCATTTATTCGTATAGGTGGAATAAGTTTGTGTCTTGGTGTAGGGAGAGGGATGTTGACCCGTTAAAGGCTCATTTGTCTGATATTTTGTTGTTTGCTCTTTCTCTGGCACGGCAGGGGTTTGCTGTTGCCACTGTCAAGGGTTACCTTTCGGCTTTATCGGCATTCCTCTGCTTGCCGGATCAGCCCTCTCTTTTTAAATCACCTGTGGTTTTAAGATTTTTGAAGGGGCTCACTAATAAGTTCCCTCCTTCTCCCTTTATTGTTCCTCATTGGGACTTGAATCTTGTGTTAACCTATCTGATGGGTTCGCCGTTTGAACCCTTACACAAGTGTCCAATGAGGCTTCTTTCTTTTAAGACGGTCTTCTTAGTTGCAATTACCTCGGCAAGGAGGGTAAGTGAGCTTCAGGCTCTTAGTTCCAAGCCCCCGTTTTTGTCCATCCATGCTGAAAGAATGGTTCTTAGGACCAGGGCTGCTTTTCTGCCTAAGGTGGTTACTCCCTTCCACCTAGGTCAATCCATTACCCTTCCTACCTTTTATCCTCCCCCACACCCTTCCAAGGAGGAGGAGAGGCTTCATCGCCTGGACCCGAAGAGAGCGGTTAGCTTCTATCTTGATAGGACTAAAGACTATCGTATAGACGATCAGCTCTTCGTGGGTTTTGCTGGCTGCAAGAAGGGCAGAGCAGTGCACAAGCGCACACTTTCCAGATGGATTATCCTGTGCATCAAGATTTGCTACTCTCTGGCGGGTAAGGACCCTCCTGAGGGTATTAGAGCTCATTCAACTAGAGCAAAGTCTGCTACTTCTGCATTGTCTAGGGGTGTTCCTGTTGAGGACATTTGCAGGGCCGCGACTTGGGCCTCCCTCCACACTTTTGCAAAGCACTACTGCTTGGATGCTGAGGTGAGGAGGGACGGCCACTTCGCGCGCTCTGTTCTCCAAGATTTCCTGGTGTAGCAGAGTGGACACCCTCCTCCGGGAGTGGGGACTGCTGTGGGAATCTATTCACAAGGTGAGGAATCCACACGGCAGATGTATCTATCAGAAGAACAAGTTACTTACCTTCGGTAACGCTTTTTCTGGTAGATACAATATCTGCCTGTGGATTCCTCACTGACCCACCCGCCTCCCCGTTGTCCACTCTGCTATACCTGGTGTTATGTGCAAATGTAATTATGATTTTATCTGATTTTGTATAGTTTTGCACTTTGAATGCATTTGTTTTGCATGTACTGTGTACATTGTGTATATATATATATATGTACTTGTTGGTCCGTCCGGGTGCCTCGAAGGCACGGAAAAAAGGGCGGAACTGACGTCATCACGCCGACGTGGGCCTTATGTGGAGTCGGTGACGTCAGACGGAGTCGCGCGCGAAGCCGTGCTCCTATGACGTCGTCCACGCCGGCGTGCTACGAAGAATTTTCCGAACGTTGCTGACGCAAGGGGGATATTCACAAGGTGAGGAATCCACAGGCAGATATTGTATCTACCAGAAAAAGCGTTACCGAAGGTAAGTAACTTGTTCTTTAACTTCATCCCTTGTAATGTGGTCCACGAATGTACCAGCATAGTTTTAGCCACTTGATAGTGTGCTAGATCCCTAACCTATTCGGTTACTGTTTTATTTCCGACTTACTAGGGAATGTAATGTATTTGGCAACTTGGAAAATAAAATACAAATGCTTATATTGCTTTACAGTATTTTCTTTTTGCATATGAGAAATGTAAAATAATGGGACATGCCTTAAATATTATGTAATTTTGTCACATAATGAAATTCACTACAGTTATTTGAGGGTCACTTCATTTGCATGTATTTTAGTGAAATGCCTTTTCTTGTAGGGATACTGTGACAAAAATATCTGATGCAATGGACGAAGGTGGGGATGTACCAGTTTGTCCACTCTCACCAGCACCAGTTTCAAATCAGAGTGCTGAAAGCACAAGTTCTTTGAGCACAACAGAACCAGGTATTCTTTTTGTTAGTATTGTGGCGTCCAACAAAACTCACGTTTGATATTGGATGATGTTTTCGGCTAATTAAAATTGTGATGCGTTTTTGTTTCAGAGGGCCCATCTGAAGCGCAACAGATGGCTGAGCCTGCGGCTGAACTGTCCATACCGGTTTCAGAGACTTTAGTTGTAGAAGAAATAATGCCTAAGCCCGACGAAAACAAGCATGATGTTCCATACTTCAGGTTTGTTGGGTTCTTGGTCGTGTCCTATGTACTGTAACTTCCCCCACTATTATGATCCAGGTTGGAGCAGGGGTCTAAATGTAACTATACCTGCAATGCTTTAAATAAACCTAAAATGTCTTGTGTTGCCATACATGCAAGCAGTAGTCCTCCGTCGTCGCTTTGATATGCAGTGCAACTAAGTACAGTTTGGTGCCTCAACTAATGCCTGGTGTCTGATTTTTCTACTTAGTCCACTATATTCTGAATTGGCAATGGTTTAGTTTGAAAAACAATCTGGTTTGGTGGCATTTATCCAGTGTAGGAAGCTGGCTCCCTATATGGTGCACTAAAATGAGCTACACTGTGCAGAGAGTACAGGTGACCCTTACTGGTTAAAAGGGGTGTTAAAATAATAGCAAATGCTCTCTCTTGTGGTAGTGTGGGGAGCAGTTTGGGCTTATCAGTCACTTGGTAACTTCTTGCAGGACGGTTTTTCTGCACATGAGTTAAGTTTGGGGCAAGGTTCAAAGCAGCACCAACGGGTCACTTCGGTTGGCGCAAGGGTGCCTGGGTGCAGAAGTGCTTTTTAGAGTCCGGTGCCCCGTTTAAATCAATGGGGAATGGTACATGTTAATAGAGGTTGCAAGTGTCGACTGGGGGGCCAGTCAAGAAGAACCCTTGTGGTTCAAGTCTTGATGGTTGTGGGCACACAGGGACACAATCTGTTCACTCTAACTCTGGCTAGGGGGCTCATGTGCAGTGGTGCTTTGACCAGCTGGGTCCCCTGCTGAAAGGGGTCCTGGTTCTCGGTTCTGTAGTAGGGGATCTCTGTGTATAGTCATAATCTAGTGAATAGTCCCGCCCATGTGCGTGGACCCCGGAGCAATAAAAAATCTCTTAAGGTGTCGAAAAAACGCAGAACTGCACAGAAACTTAAGAGAATTTAAAGACCGATAATGCAGCCTATAAAACAGGCTACACTGTCCAGTACTTCAACTAGAAATTCCACCAAAAATCCACAAACAGCAAAGTCTGTCCAGATTTCCCTTGCTTCAGCAGCAAAAACCCTCTGGAATGATAGAGAGGAAGACATGGACAGACCAGCTCCATAGGCTGCTATTATGTGGCTCAGAACAGGATACTGTGCCTTTAAGAGAACTTTCCAGAACTTCACAGTATCCCAGAATGCACTGCAGGTCCTTTTTTACTTTCAGTTCTTTTTTCCGGCTCCTGCAAGCATGACCCTGGAGCATTGAGCTCTCCCTTTTCAAGGGTTTATTGGTGATTTTTTTTACTTTTGTTTCATTTGAGTACTTTCTAAAGTACTTTAGATTCTCTTCTTGGTTTTTGCACTCCTTTTGAGGTCAAATATGCCTGCATTATTTGACAAATGCCCGGAGTGCTCCAGGAAGAAGGCCAAGTCAGATCCACATGAGGTCTGTATCCTCTGCCTTCCCTTTTCCCATGTCCCAGAGGAGTGTGAGATTTGTCAGGGCTTCTCTGGCAGGACCCTGAAGGACAGAAAGAAGATGGGCCTTGAGGAAAGAAGGCTGAAGGTGCAAGGTGGGTCTGGAGGGGCTTCCTCTGCCCATGCTGAGGCCTCTGGGGGGGGTTCCCCAGGGGCCGAAAGACCAGCAAGCGTACCCATTCTTTGTCTGGGTCGTTGGCACTGACTATGACGTAGAGAGTGATGACTACGGTCTGTTCCCAGTCTCCCCAGGGCTCTGGGGCGACGTCGACACTTGATGTCACTGAACAGGCCACCGTCGAAGTCTCCTGTGACGATTTCATCGTGATCGTCGAGGACAACGTCGAAAGGCCCGGCATCGGCGCTCTCCGTCGAGGCGACACTGCTGTTCGCCGTTGGCGAAAAGAAGGTCGTCGTCGAGAGGATCCTCCTTGAAGAGTACATCGCCGTCTAGGCTCAGGAGGTCGCCGTCTAGGCGCAGGAGGTCGCCGTCTAGGCGCAGGAGGTCGCCGTCTAGGCGCAGGAGGTCGCCGTCTAGGCGCAGGAGGTCGCCGTCTAGGCGCAGGAGGTCGACGCCGAGAAGACTCTACATCGAGGGAGCAACGCTCTCGTTCTGGTCGCCGTTCTTCGACGCCGAAGAGACGTGGAAAGAGGCCATGGGAGGTTCGCCAACGTCCCAGGCTGGAGAAGACGGATCACCGGGCTCGGTGTAGTTCGTGGTGTATACCCAGTCACAAAAGCAGGTTATACCCCCGCCTCCATTGCCGAGGGGTCCCCCTCCGAGGGTCCCTACTCCTCCTCCGTTACCACCACTACCGCACCTCGTACCTAGACCTCAGCTGCCAGAAAAACCGCCTCCGGTTCCTCCGAGGTCAGCCTCGCTGCCCAGACTTCCTACCCCTCCAAAGTGGACTCCTAAGCCGAAGGCCCCGACTAAACCAAGGGCGCCCGCGCCGGTGGAACCGGCGGGTCGGCCGAAGCTGAGGAAGTCATGATCGCGCTCCGGACGGAGAGGGAGATCGAGGAGTCGACGCAGATCCTCCACCAGATTGAGACGTCACCAAAGGAGGTGGAGATCTAGGTCCCGCACGGACTCCTCCAGGACCAGGACCTACTCACCGACCTGATCAGGATCCCCAGGGACAAGGGTGTCTCCGGTGTACGATATAAGCACGTTTAAGGAGGTTCTCCTGAGGGGGGCTGCAAAGTTGGGAATCACGGTGACGGTCTAACACCTACGACGTCCGTGATATTCGAAACGCTTCACAAGAACACTTGTCTCGCCCTCTTCGCCCTGGTTCCTGGTTTGGTAGAACCTGCGGAGGAGCTGTTCCTCACGCCAGCGGTGGTGAAAGCCGCTCCCTCCCGACTGTTGAAGAAATACAGGGCCCCGGATTCGGATCTGGCTTTTCTGCGGATAGATCCGGTGCCTGACTCTGTGATTGTGACGGCGGCCAGGAGGTTACATTCTACCTCCCCGTCCTCTACAGTACAGCCAGATAAGGAGAGCCGATGGATCGACTCGGCTGGGAGAAAAGCGTGTGGCACCGCTTCCACGACAATGAAGGCGTCCAGCGATGCGACGCTGCTGGGACGATATGACCGTGCCCTGTGGGACTCCCTACAACAGTTCACGGAGCTTCTGCCAAGAGACAAGAGGGAGGACTTCCAAGAGATCCTCACAGAAGGGATGGTGGTGTCAAACCAGGTCATTAGTGCGGCTGCGGATGTTTCCCTTTTGGCTGCCCATGGATATTGTCATGGGATTAACCAGCAACGCCATGCTTGGCTCAGGCTTACGTCACTCAAGCCGGAGACCCAGCAGCGAGTAGCCAATCTGCCTTTTTCCGTGGAGACCTTATTCGGAAAGCATGCAGATGACTAGATGGCCCGCATGAAGGCGGAGGCAGAGACCCTGACGGCGGTGGGCTTGGAGAAGCTCAAAGAAAAGAAGTCCTACCATTCCAGAGACGGTTCGGTGCACAGGGAAGAGGACGAGGGCAGTCTTCGGGACAGCAGCAGCAGCACCAACAGCAGCAGTTCCGGAGACCCTGCCAAAAGCCTCAGAAGGGTAGAGGGGGACAGCAGTCCTCTACAGCGAACAAGTGCCCGGCCGGGTCGCGACCCTGAGCTGTTACTTCCCCTTCATCCGTTACCCACTTCGGTGGGGGGGGAAGCGTTCAATTTTTTCTGGCAGTGTGGAGAAAAATTACTCAGTACAAGTGGGTGCTGAATATTGTTTGCAATGGATACAGTCTTCGATTCACCAGCCCGCCTCCATCGATCCCTCTGGTCCGCTCGCAGTATCGCCTGCACGAGCTCCAAGCGGAGGCCGATATCCTGTTAAGGAGAAGGGCGATAGAAGACGTACCTCTGGCTCAAAGAGGAAGAGGTCTGTACTCCTGGTTCGCAAGAAGGACCAGAACGAGTTCAGGCCCATTCTCGACTTGCGGCAGGCAAACAAGTGGATTCGCAGAGAAGTTTTGCATGCTGTCGTTGCATCAGATTTATCCTCCGTTGCAACAGGTAGACTGGCTCTGTGCCATAGACCTACAGGATGCGTACTTCCATGTGCCCATTGCACACACACAGGAAGTTCCTGTGATTTCAAGTCGGCACCAATCATTATCAATACACAGTACTGCCATTCGGGCTGAAGTCTGCTCCCAGAACATTCTCTAAGTGCATGGCAGTGGTAGCAGCACACCTAAGGAAGAACAAGGTGTTTGTCTACCCGTACCTGGACGATTGGTTGATCAAGGCCTCCTCCTTCACGGAAGCTCAAGCACGCTTCCGGAAGACGTGCGTTCTCTTGAACAAGCTGGGGTTGCACATCAACATGTCCAAGTCTGTCCCGACTCCGGTCCAGTGCATTCAGTACTTGGGAGCCACCATCAATACGCTGTCAGCAAGCGTATCTCCTTCGGAGGAGCGACGGCGATCAATCCTTCGGAAGGCTTAGGGTCTTATGACCGCTCCATCTACAACAGTGAGGACGGTGTCTTCTCTAATGGGATCGATGGCCTCTTGTATCTTCCTCACTCCTCACGCACGGCTGCACATGAGACCTTTGCAGGAGTGCTTGGAGGACCAGTGGGATCAGAGGAAAGGATCTTGGGACGACAGGATACGACTGTCTCTGCATGCTCTTCAGTCTCTGAAGTGGTGGTGTTCAACAGAGAATCTCCTCAGAGGGGTTCTCTTTCACAAGGACATTCCCACGCAGACTATTGTGACGGATGCTTCTCTCCACGGCTGGGGAGCGCATTCCGGAGACTTACAGATTCAAGGATCGTGGTCTCAGATGGAGTCCACGTATCACATCAATTTCCTGTAACTCAGAGCTGTTCACTTGGCGCTGAAGGCCTTTCATCCGTCCTTCCGGACCAACTCTCTGCTTGTACAGACGGACAATACGACCACGGTGTATTACCGCAACAAGCAGGGGGGCTCGATCACGCACCCTGTCATAGGAGGCGCAGGCGATCTGGCACTGGCTTCTGGCCAGAGGACTGACGATAACGGCTACCCATCTACCAGGTGTGCAGAATGTTCAGGCAGACTCGTTGAGCAGACTGATTCAGGAAAACCACGAATGGGTCATAAACGACTAAGTACTAGGAGAAGTCTTTGCAAGGTGGGGGACTCCAGACATAGATCTGTTTGCCACCGCCGAAAACAGCAAATGCTGAGACTTCGCCTCCAGGTACTACCAGCAAGGGACGCTGGGGAATGCGCGATGGATCAACTGGTCGAACAGCTTTCTGTACGCTTTTCCACCCATTCCCCTGATTTCAGCGGTGCTCATCAAGCTGTCTCAGTCCAGGGCACTGATGATCCTGATTGCCCCGGAATGGCCCAGGCAGTGGTGGTTCACGGACCTACTTCACCGGTCTCTCCTTCCTCACATACGGCTGCCGTGCAGGCCGGACCTTCTAACGAAGTTCGGGGTGCAGATGTTGCTCCCCAACCTCTCATGTTTGAGTTTGGCGGCATGGCTCCTGAGAGAGTGCAATATGGCCATCTGAATCTACACGAAGATTGTATGGACATACTGAAGGAGTCTAAGTGACCTTCCACTAGGACTTCTTATGCTTACAAGTGGAAGAGATTCTGCATCTGGTGCAAGTCTAAGAACTATGACCCTACGACGTGCAAGGAAGAAGTCATCCTTCCTTACCTTCTACATTTGGCACGGTCGGGCCTTAATGTTCATTCCATTAAGGTTAATCTCGCTGCATTGACTGCCTATAGGAAATGCCCTTCACAGACTTCCTTCTTCCAGATCCCTGTGATCACAGATTTTTTGGAAGGCTTGAAGAAAGTATTCCCTTCTGTCAGGCTTCCTTCGCCTTCATGGGAATTGAATGTGGTGCTGTCCAGATTGATGAAGGAGCCTTTTGAACCTATTCACAAGGCTTTGTTGCAGCACCTGTCCTGGAAGGCGGCGTTCCTCGTGGCCATTACATCTGCCCGCATGGTGAGTGACATTCAGGCGTTGTGTTGCCGAGAACCTTATACTGTATTTTATGCTGCTAAGGTTATGCGTACTCACCCTAAATTTCTTCCCAAGGTTATTTCTGATTTTCATGTCAACCAGACTATAACTTTGCCTACGTTTTTTCAGAATCCTTCCTCTCCAGCAGAAAGGTCTTTACATTCCCTGGATGTTAGGAGGGTGTTAAAGTTTTATCTGGATAAGACCAAAGATATTCGTAGGTCAGATCAATTGTTCATCAATTATGGATCAGTCAGGGTGGGTCTCGCTACCTCTAAGCAGTCCATCTCGAGGTGGATTGTGTCCTGCATACAACTGTGTTACCAAAAGGCTAATAAGACCTTAGGGGGTAAACCTAAGGCTCATTCCACCAGGGGCAAAGCTGCCACGACGGCTTCGCTCCGTAATGTTCCAATTGCAGAAATCTGCAAAGCCGCCACTTGGAAGTCGGTCCATACCTTTGCTAAGCATTACTGCCTGGACACTGATGCCAGGGCAGACGCTCAGGTTGGGCAGGCTTCGCTGCGAAATCTGTTTGCACAATAGTGGTTATTTTTCTTTTCTCCACCGCCGCTTTGGTGTGGGGATGGGCTTGCCATTCTAGTCACTAGATTATGACTATACACAGAGATCCCCTACTACAGAAGGAGTAGTTTCTGTCCTGTAACTCCAGTTCTGTAGTAGGGGTGTCTCTGTTATAGTCATAAGCGCCCGCCTCCCCGGTGGAGAGAGAGATGCATGGAAGGAATGCTACAGGTCTGGCGTGTTACGCCTTCAAAAAGAACTGAAAGTAAAAGGGACCTGCAGTGCATTCTGGGATACTGTGAAGTTCTGGAAAGTTCTCTTAAAGGAACAGTATCCTGTTCTGAGCCACATAATGGCAGCCTATGGGGCTTGTCTGTCCATGTCTTCCTCTCTATCATTCCAGAGGGTTTTTGCTGCTGAAGCAAGGGAAATCTGGACAGACTTTGCGGTTTGTGGTATTTTGGTGGAATTTCTAGTTGAAGTACTGAACAGTGTAGCCTGTTTTATAGGCAGCATTATCTGTCTTTAAATTCTCTCAAGTGTCTGTGCAGTTCTGCATTTTTTTCGACACCTTAAGAGATTATTTTTGATTGCTCCGGGGTCCACGCACATGGGCGGGACTATTCACTAGATTAGGACTATAACAGAGATACCCCTACTACAGAACTGGAGTTACAGGACAGAAACAACTCCTTCCTGCTGAAAGAGGCTGCAGGCGGGGCCTGGGGGACCAGTCTGGCCAAGGAAAGGTGGGCTCAGGTCTTGAGGGTCTCAGGACCACGTTGGCACAGTCGCCTCCCTCTGACACAGCTGCAGGACAGGGTGCTTTGAGACGTCTGGTTGCGGTTGGTCCCAGACCAACTCTGTTCTTGGTTCTCTGGTGAGGAGGGAAAATGAAGCAGCAGGGCCACTACCGATGCTGGCCTGGTGGATCCTGACGTCCCTCAATGGTTGGTCTTGCTTTGTGGTGTTGGAGTCTGGACTGAACTACCAACACACTGTGGTTGCTGCTACTGCTCAAGGACCCAGGATAGGGGTGCTGGGTGGCTTCTAGTAGTCCTGGCGGCTTCAAACCTGGCAAGGAGACCAACCATCTGGAGCTCCAAGACCTTTCTCCTATCGCGCTGCTCCTTTGGCAAGCCAAATAGCTAGCAACACGGTGGACTGGCAGATGTTTTGTGGTACCTGGGCGAGATCTTTCACGGTTGTTGAGGTGCTGTACAGTCCTCAAATGGTTTTGGAGAGGGTGTTGACCAATTGGCGAAGTCTGTTCAAGCGATTGGCACAAAACCCTGCACGCAGCTAGACTATCATTGGTGCAGGCCTTCAGTTCTTTCTCTCTCCAGTTCTTCTTTCTTGGTTCCCAGTACTCTAATCTGATTTCCTGGTGACGGGGGGGCCACTAAATACTCCATTTATATGCTTTATTGGGAGTGAAGGGTAGTAGCCAATAGGCTATTTACCCCTGGGGTCACTACACCCTTAGATGACCACTTCCTGTGAGGAATCTCATAATTCCAGTGGCCCTGTCCTTGGGGTAAATTACTTTATTATGTTCTAGGTTGGGTAGGACCAATGGAAAGGAGTGAGAATCTCTTGGAACCAAGATGTGAGTAGCGAAGAAAAGTAATGCATGAACACCATTCTGAGCAAAGGCAACATTAGTTAAATGTTCAAACTAAAATCCTTCCATGTAAAAAAGCTTAATCCCACCAGACTAGGTGCTACTTTGCTAGATTAGAACCAGATGTAATTTTCTTTCAGGAAATCCCTACCTCCTCTCAAAACTTGATTTTGCATGAAGCACAATCCTATCCCTATAACTATTGGGCCACAGCCATTACGAAAACCAAAGGATTAGCAATCTTTTGCAAGGTACTCCCAGATCGTGGAGAGGTTAACTTGGCAGAGGCCAAGAGCTGGTATATCAAAGTGCAAAGAATCCTAAATGGTTCTAACCTTGTCCTCTTCAACATTTATATGCCCAACCCCATGCTGGAATCATTTCGGTCTCCGGTCTTAAGAGATGAATTGAGTGATGTGAAGAGTCACCTAATTGTACAGGGGGATTTTTATTTGCACCTGGGTTTCAGAAATGTACAGAAACCTAAACATATACTATGGAACTGAGGCCATGTCTGCAGGGCTTGGAAAGGATCCATAATTTAGGTTACTTGATGCTTCGGGATACTTTCACCCCGACTTAAGACTGCTCCTTCATTTCACAGATCCATGCCATATATTCACTGATGAAATCTATATTATCACCCACCCACCCACTCACTCTTAAAAAGCATGAAAGGTCTCTGTCAGACATCTGTCTCCACTCAAGCTCATGTGTAAATAGGATGAGATAAAGGATCCTGGCCACAAGGTTGTCTGCTTTCAGATGCAGACTTGGCCTAATGCAGTGGTTCTTAACCTGTGGTCCGATGACCCATGGGGGTCCACGACTTCTTAGGAAGTTAAATGATAACCGATTAAAGTGCATATAAATAAAGTAAAATGTGCACTTTAACATTTTAAAACCTTATGAAATGTGAAATAGTATCTACAAATTAAGGTAGTATCCTCCGATTTGATTCATGGGAGCAGTGCAATGCCTCAAAGAATACAATATGAATAGGCCTCAATTGAATTTAGAGAGGCTAGAACCTTCCCATTCAAATTTAGATTAAAAATATATATATATATATATCTGAATGAAATAAAATATTTCATCATGTATATATTTTTTTTGAAGGCATGTTTCCATATTTTCTATGTGTTTGCAGCTCAAAATACTGAAAATGCTTACGCAGGGGTCACCTGCTTCTAGTAATTACGCAATGGGGGTCTCTGGATTCCAACAATGTTTCAGAGGGGTCCCTAGGTTTCAGAAATGATTAAGTAGGGGTTCACAGAAGCCAAACTGTTCAGAACCACTGCATTAATAAATCTGGTACACAGGGCGACACTGGTCAAGGCAATACAGGAGTTTTTCAATCACAATTCCGATATGCCCCCCTTTACCTATTCCCCTCCCAGTCTTAATATGGGGTACATTTAAGGTGACCATACAAGGTGTAGCCATAAGCACTGAAGTAGAAAAGACTAGAAGTAGCACTCTGGCTCTTTATCTAGTATACCAAAAAGAGGTATACTGTGCAAATAGTCCAGGTATCCCTTATAAGTGCACAGGGGCTTCATCTAGCAATCCCAAGGTGCTTTCTTTGGAGGTTGTGTGGTTGAGCAGCCTTAGGCTTTTCAGAGAAGTGCTGGCCATCCTTAGTATACACAAAGGTTCGAGGCATGTGGGCTGCTGAATTCATATCTGTGCATAGATCACCGCCTAGTGTTGGGTCCGGATGATTGCACATTGTTGTCCTGGAAGAGTCTTTGAAGTATCACAAGATAAGTGGCTCCTCCCCTGGACTACAGTGCGCATGGGCATAGACTCCATCCTCAGATTGTTTTTTTCCACCATTAGGTTCGGATGTCTTTGGGTTCCCTCTTGTCGGAATCGATAAACTTTCTTAAGACCAAAAGGTCTTTAGACTAATCGTCGGTATAGTCTTGCGTTCGGTCTTAGTTATTCCAGCTTGGTCCCGAGCCGGATTCCCTACACCCGCGTGCTTTCGACGCGGAAGGTCCAGTCGACGCTTCAGACCCTATCGACAGTTCATCATGGACCGTAGTCCATTTAAACGATGCCCCGTCTGCAACTCGAAGTATCCCCACATCGACGTCCACCCGGTGTGCAACAAGTGTCTGTCGCCGGACCATGATGAAGCCAAGTGTATGGCTTATTCCCGTTTCAGGTCCAAGAAGACGCTTAAGCTTCGAGCTGCGCGCCAGGAGGCCCAGCATCCTGCACCGGGCCTGTGGACATCTTCGATGCAGGGGATGTCGAGGAAGAATCTACCAGGGACATCAGTGAGTCGGACGTCGACTACGACGCGGATGCCGAAATGTTTGAAGCCGAAGAAGTCGTCGACTAGGTAGGAGACGACTACGGGGACCTCGGGGCCATGGAGGATAGCTCGGACGAAGAGCTTCCTCAAACTGACACTGGGGCCGTGCCGATTCATAAGGCTCAGGTCGAGGGATCGCCATTAGGCCTTACCCAAGATCTTACGATGGGTTCTACGGCCCGCCTTCGGCTCGGCCACGGACATTGCTGCTGAGCCACACCCAGGCAAATCGTAACCGAAAGTGAAACCTACGGTCTCGACACCAGAAACTGCGCAGGTGCCGTCCTCGAAACCGAAAGTGCGCATCGCTTTGGTCGGATCCAAGGCCTTGGAGCCCTCGGCGCCGAAGAAGCAGAAGGGTGTTGTGGAGCCGAAGGCTCAAGTCAAGGGCGTCGAGACGAAGTCTGCCGCGCCGAAGACTAAAGTCAAGGTGGTAGAGCCGGGTGCGTCGGTGCCGAAGACGGTCGACACCAGCAAAGGACTCGGCGACCCGAAGAAAGCTCTCGGTGACCCGAAGAAAGGACTAAGTGACCCGAAGGTTCTCGAGACTCCGCGTCAACAGGACAGGGCCAAGAGCGGCGCAGCCCGAGAGTCTACACCTGGTGAGGCCTCGAAGGATTCCGTCGAACCGGCGCACCCATCCGCCGCTTTCACCAAGAAGGTGACAGACTCCCTACAGCGCATCAGGGACAAGACCTCATCGGTCGGACCGAAGGATCCTCCGCCTCCAAAGCCGGTTGGGAAACCTCATAAGGCATCCACGCACATTCTTTTTACGTTGCCGCCAAAGACGGCACCGAAGGCTTTCGCTCCTAAGGCGGTCGCCAGCGTCCCCGAGAAGGTTTCCTCGGCGCCGAAGTCTTCGACGGTGGTCCCCAGCCCACAGCCTCGACTACCTGCAGTGGACGAGCAACAAGAACACTTCATTGATGCCGAAACGGGCAGGCTTTCCCTCCACAAGCGGAAAATTGCCCCAGAACGTCCAATGGAGTCCTACAAGATTCCTCTAAAGAAAAAGAACTCTGCTTCCACTCCTGTCTTGGTGGAACCACTTTCTCCACAGACTCATAATGTTTCGCCCACTTATTCTGATGTGGACGCTGGGGAGGGCGATGATGAGGATTTTATTTATTTATGTGGTTTATAGAGCGCACAGCTACCCCCGGAGGGGTGTCCCGGCGCTAGAACCTGAGTCTCCAGGGGAGAGGAAGGAGCAAAGAGCATGGGGAGCAGCAGGGTGAAATCAGAGTCCAGAGAAGAGCCAAGTTTTGAGTTTGGCTCGGAAGATGGATTCGGAAGGACAGAATCTCAAATCAATTGGCAGAGCGTTCCACAGGATGAGTACAGCTAGCCTGTCTATACTGACCCTGAGGATACCAATGAACCCTGGGCCGCTGGTGCTGACCCAGGTGATCCTCATTAAGGACAAGACCCTCAACTACATTCTGCGAAAACGTCTCCTACAGAAGACTGCAGCTTTCAATGCCCTCATTGAACGGGCAGCTAACAATCGCAACGTCCAGCTCCATGCTGACCCTGTTGATGTCGATTTCCTTTTGATACCTTCTCAGTCTCCGAGAGAACTGTCAAGACTCTGCCTATGCTGAAAGGTGTCTTAAAACATGCTGGTGAGATCTTTAAAGAGCCTACCAGGGCGAGGGTGATAAACCCTAGGATCGAAAAGAAGTAGAAGTCAGCGCCTACTGATCCTACCTACATCAAAGGACAGTTGCCTCTGGACTCCCTTGTCGTCTCGAATGCCCGGAAGAGGGCTAAGTCTCAGACTACGGGTGATGCTCCTCCCCCAGACAAAGAATCTAAGGTCTTTGAGGCAAGAGGGTAGCAGCACAGGCGGCCCACATCTGGCGCATTTCAAATACACCAGCGCTTCTGGCGAGGTATGACAGGGCACACTATGACACGCTGGAGACCCTGTTGCAGCACCTGCCTGATGTATACAAGGAGGCAGCTCAGATGCTTATTCAGGAAGGGAAGCTGATCTCTAATGCTTCAATTAAGTGCGCTCTGGACGCGGCTGACACCGCAGCCAGGGCTGTCAACACTGGTGTTATGCTACGACGACATGCCTGGCTGAGAATCTCTGGATTTAAGCCTGAAATACAAACCACCATCCTTAATCAAACGGTGAATCCAGATCACCTGTTTGGCCCGGAGGTTGACACCACCTTAGAAAAAATTAAGAAGGACATGGAAACTGCTAAATCCATGGGTGCCTTGCAGTCCCAGCAGTTTCGGGGTGGGTCTTTTCGTCGCTCAAGCACTAGAGGTGTTTCCAGAGGCCAGCTCTCCCAGACCACGCAGTACTACAAAGGCAACACTCAATCCACGTACACCAACAAGAGTCGAGGTGGATATCGTGGTAACAGCGCCAAGGGCAGAGGTCGTGGAAACAACAACTCCAGATCCTCTGCCACCAACAAACAGTGACGCCTTGTCACTGCCCCCCGACCACCCAACACCGGTCGGGGGGAGACTCCAGCAGTTCCTGCCAGTCTGGAGAACCATCACCACAGACAGGTGGGTCAGAAAACGTATACAATACGGTTACAGTTAATATCTACTCCACCCAACATACCCCCAAGACACCGTCCTATGTCTGCCGAGCATTTGCACTTATTGCAGCAGGAGGTCATCGTCCTGCTGCAAAAAGGAGCAATAGAGCTCGTGCCTGTGCAGGTAAGAGGCACAGGGGTCTACTCCCTGTACTTCTTAATACCAAAGAAGGACGGGTCCCTCAGGCCCATCCTGGACCTCAGGCCCCTCAACCAGTACATCCTGTCGGAGCACTTCCATATGCTGACCCTGCAGCAAGTGCTCCCGTTACTCAGTCGGGGATTTTCTCGCAACTTTAGACCTAAAGGATGCGCACTTTCACATTCCACTGCACCCATCACACAGGAAGTACCTCCGGTTCACCATACAAAACCAACACTACCAGTTCAAGGTTTTGCCTTTCGGAGTCACCACGGCACCCAGGGTGTTCACAAAGTGCCTAGCGACAGTGGCGGCGCACCTAAGGAGACAGAACATCCATGTCTACCCTTATCTGGACGACTGGCTCATCCAGGCGAAGTCGGCCCAGCAGTGTGCCACCCACGTGTCCCACACCATTCACCTCCTTCACGATCTGGGATTCTCACTGAATTACCCAATATCCCACCTCCAGCCTGCCCACATACGGCAGTATCTGGGTGCGACGATAAACACTCTGGCAGCCACAGCACAGCCGAATTCAGTGAGGGTCAGCAGCATTCAATCGCTGATACAGAAGTTCAGACCTCCACACTCTCTTCCAGCTCGAGTGTTCATGCAGTTGATAGGCATGATGGCCTCCTGCATCTCCATAGTCCCGCACGCGAGACTACATATGCGTCCGCTTCAGGAGTGCTTAGCACGTCAGTGGACTCAGGCTCACGGACAGTTGAAAGACCTAGTGTTGGTGAGCGGTCGGGCATACAACTCTCTGCATTGGTGGAATCCTCAACCTTTGCAAGGGACGATCGTTCCAAGAGCCTGTGCCACAGATCATCCGGACGACGGATGCATCTCTCCAGGGATGGGGAGCTCATGTACTCCATTACACTGTGCAGGGCCTATGGACGCAACAGCAACGGAAGATGCACATCAATGTTCTGGAACTGATGACAATCTTCAAGGCACTAAAAGCTTTCAAAGTACATCTGTGCAACAAAGTCGTGTTGATCCGGACGGACAACATGACAGCCATGTACTACATTCAGAAGCAGGGAGGTACCCACTCTCTGCAGCTGTCTCATCTGGCTCAGAGCATGTGGAAGTGGGCCATTCAAAGGAACATCTTCCTCATGGCAGAACACCACCTCCCGGGCAAGGACAATCAGATGGCGGACCTGCTCAGCAGGTACAGCCACCAAATGCACGAGTGGGAGTTGCATCCATCAGTACTCCAACCATACTTCCAAGAGTGGGGTCATCCAGAGAGAGACCTGTTCGCCACAAGGAAGAACGCAAAATGCCAAAGCTTCGCCGCCAGGTTTCCACACCCACACCCACAGTCGCAGGGCAATGCGATGTGGATGAACTGGTCAGGCAGATTTGCGTACGCTTTTCCCCCAGCACCTCTGATACCGCTGGTGGCAGGCAAACTCAGGTAGCACTCGATGACTCTCATCCTGGTTACTCCAACGTGGGCTCGCCCACCATGGTACACCACGTTTCTAGAACTGTCCATGGTACCGCATCAGAGGCTACGCCTCACACCCAGCCTTCTGACGCAGAGTCATGGCGACACTCAGCATCCAGATCCGCAACAGCTCAACCTGGCGATCTGGCTCCTGAGGTCTTAGAGTTTGGCTACCTAAACTTGCCTCCGGATTGCATGGACATCATCCGGGAGGCGAGAAAGCCCACCACTAGAGCATGCTACGCGGTGAAGTGGAAGCGGTTTGTCATTTACTGTGCAGGCCACAACATTAACCCGCTAGATGCATCTATTCAGAACATCATTTGTTACCTTTTCCATCTGTACAAATGTAATTTGGCCTATTCATCAATTCGCATACATCTCTCTGCGATGGCTGCTTATCTTCAAAACAGGCAGCACCTTTCACTTTTCAAAGTGCGTGCTATTAAAGCCTTTCTGGAGGTGCTCAAGCGGGTTATTCCTCCACGGACTCCGCCAGCTCCGGAGTGGAACCTCAACGTGGTCCTCACCAGGCTGATGGGTCCCCCCTTTGAACCACTGCATTCCTGCGAGATTCAATTCTTGACGTGGAAAGTGGCTTTCCTTATAGCAATTACATCGCTGCGACGAGTTAGTAAGCTCCAGGCACTAACTATACAAGAGCCATTTATTCAAATTCATTCCAACAGGGTGGTGCTTCACACTAACCCTAAATTCCTTCCTAAGGTAGTATCTCAATTCCATATTAACCAAACTATTGAATTACCCGTGTTCTTACAAAATCCTGAGTCATTGGCGGAGAGAATGCTCCACACCCTTGACGTCAAAAGGGCCTTAATGTATTACATTGATAGGACCAAGGATTTTAGGAAGACTACACAACTCTTTGTTGCCTTTGCGCCACAACACAAAGGTAACCCCATTTCCAAAGCTGGTATCGCTAGGTGGATAGTTAAATGTATTCAGATCTGCTATCTGAAAGCCAAACGTACTCTCACCATTCCACCACGGGCCCACTCCACCAGAAAGTTGGGGGCCTCCATGGCTTTCCTTGGAAATATCCCTTTGGAAGACCTATGTAGAGCAGCCACATGGTCTACCACACACACATTTACAAAACATTACTGTGTTGATGTGCACTCCAAACAGCAGGCAGCTGTAGGGCAGGCTGTTCTGAAAACACTTTTCCAAACTGCTGCAGCTGGCACGGGCGGCCGCCGCTAATGGATGGACTGCTATGTATTCTATGCACAGATATGAATTCAGCAGCCCACATTCTAACCGAATATGCTACTTACCAGTATGCATCTGTTCTTGGCATGTAGGGCTGCTGACATTCATATCGCCCCCCCTCCTCCCCGGCGCCTGTAGCAGCTGCACAATTCACACATACTTCTAGCATGGTCATCATTCAATTAGTTTCACTCCATCTTGGTCACAATGGCTAAAAACCATCTGAGGATGGAGTCGATGCCCTTGCGCACTGTAGTCCAGGGGAGGTTCCACCTATCTCGTGATACTTCGAAGACTCTTCCAAGACAACAAAGTGCAATCATCCGGACCCAACACTAGGCGGCGATCTATGCACAGATATGAATGTCAGCAGCCCTACATGCCAATAACAGATGCATACTGGTAAGTAGCATATTCGTTATTACATGAAACCCACATCTCAGTTCATAATTGTTTTTATCTTTATTAGAAAATTTGGCACGAAGATCATCACAATCCATTGAGTAAATTTCAAGAGATTTTTATAGTTTTTTTAAAGTCGACACTTAGTGCAATTTTCAGAGGTGGAAATGCTATCCTACAGAGGGGAAAAATATCTGAGGGAAGCCAGATTTGCCTACCAAAGTCAGTAGGCTCTTTGAAGCTCCTCTGCCTCTGAATGCTAACTCGCAGGTCATCCTGTTCCGTCTGTGTAAGCACTCTGCCGGACAGGCTTTGTTCCTGATCTCCTGAGAGCGAGAGCTCACCCCTGGGGGGCTCAAACTAGCCTGTGGTGGCAGGCTGGTGCGAACCAGTCGGCCAGCTCACTAGTAGTTGGTAGGTTTTCAGGGGGCACCTCGAAGGTCTCCTCTGGGTGCATGTATTAATAAATCAGTCACTGAAATCAAGTGTTTATTAATACAAGATGTTTGAAAACAAACATGTTTGTTTACTGTGAAGCCATCATGTAGCTGTGGAATTGTTTTTTTGACCAGTGCCCGGCACGTTCTTAAAATGGCTTCCCTGATCAATTACTGCCAGTACAAGTGAATTGACCAGCATAGGGGCATATCTGCTCGTGCAGATATATCCCCACTTGTTAGTATAGTGCACCCTGCCTTAGGGCTGTAAGGCCTGCTGTAGGGTTGAGTTACCTGCATGCAGTGTCTGCTGGCATTGCACACCGGCTGTGTGACACGTCATGGTTTCACTTTTGTCTGCACCAAGACACACAGCCTGCAATGGGAGTTTGCATGAGCTTGGTGAGAGGTCCCTTGGGTGGCATAATTCATGCTGCAGTCCTTGGGGACCCTTTTTAGCCTACTTGATCTAGGTACCAGGGGTACCATTTACTAGGGACTTACAAGGAGTGCTAAAGGTATTGCCAATTGGGGAAACAACTGTACATTTTAGGGAAAGGGATCTGGCACTGATTGACTAGGTTAGCAGGAACCCAATACATTTCCAGTCAAAATTGCATTGAATACCAGGCAAAAAGTGGGGGTGACCATGTCAAAAAGGGACACTATCCTACACAAGATAAGAAAGATTGGTTGGAGACAGGCTTACTAAAGCTCTAGAGCAACTGAATAAAGTAAACCGAAAGCTATCCAGTTATACTGGGAAGTCTGCTAGAAGCACAAAGAATAAATTGAGCAGAAAATGTTCTTAAAAGCAAGCCAATATTTCTATAAAGGGAGACAAAGTAGGAACGCTTACAATGTACTGCATGTATTGCAAAGGTCAAAAACAAAGACTGAACATGAGAGAGTAACTACCCACAAACCTGTGAATGGATGCCACTCGCACATAAGCAAAGGGTGGCACTTGAAAGTCTTTGAGTTTGACTATATCCGTCTGATAACATCTAGTTTGACAGGAAAGACCTCCCAACCAGACTGTTTCCCCATCATTTTCTCTTTGTTTACTTTATCCCCACCAGGGCAAATTTAACACTTCTAATTAATAAAAATGACTAATGCAGCAGGCCTCATACTTACCATGAACCAAGTAGATTTAACAGTAGCAATAATTCAAAGGTCCGGTAAGGATTCTGCTCTGTTAAATTCTGATGCAAAAAAATTCCCTAAAGTGCTTGCAAATTGCTTGGAAACATTATGCACCATCTCATTGACCTATTTCAAGTGGGATTTATCAAACAGACAGGGCAGTGATGACATTGGGAAACAATCTTACTTGATTGAAAAAGCACAAAAAGGGAATCCTGGCAATGTTGCTTCGTTGAGAAGGCATTTTTCTGTGTCGCTGGAAATTCTTAAAAGCGGGTTCTAGAAAGAGAAGACCGAATTGAAAATTGGATTTTTAGCAGAATACAAGGGTCCCAGAAGCATCAGTATGGGTCAATGCTTGTTGCTTCTCCGCTCCCCCACCCCGCATATAGCGGTATAAGGCAGGGCTACCCGGTCTCCCCTGCTTCGTCTTGGTAGCTGAGCCTAAAGCCATAAATATCGGAGGGTGCAGGAAGATGAGGGGGATCACTGTTAGTACGATGGATGTGAGGAGTTTAAAACACAAACCGTGTTTACTTCTGGACTGTGTGCTCCTAATGTCTGAGGGAGATAAATCAACTTTGGCCGCTATGAAACCGCTAAAGCAAAAGCAACCCCCTTTACATGGACAGAACAGTCGATAAAATACTTTAAAAAACAAAACTTTATTTACCGTTTTGAATAAAAGTTTACAAACATTGCATCGCTACTCACTGCGACAATGCAAGCAAAGAAAGAAGTATTTGCTGAGAAGATGTTTCCACATATACCGCACAATTGTCTCTGGGCAGCATATACATCCTATACTGTACAACCAACATCCAATCAATTCTGGCAACAAACTTCTCCCCACTGCCCGACACCCATCTTCCTCGACACAGTAAATATATCCATAAAGAAATTTAGTAGTGCAGACTTACTTTACCCCAGTGGGAACTATCCCTGCAGCCTCCTGTGAAGTAAGGGCTGTGCCAATTTCCTGCAAGTAGCTCTTTAGGGGGCCCCAAGTATCTTTGGGTCTAGATCATGGGTACTCGTAAACTTTCTCGCTGTCTCTCGCGCTTGCTCTCTCTCGCTTCCCGGACACGCACACAGCCGCACCCGAGTACTTCACATGTCTTTTAAAGACCATTTACTTGTTAATGAGGCTTTCTTGTGAATCGCCTGGCCCCCATAGAGCAGAGTGTCTCCGGAGTCCACGCTACTGCGGCTGTGTTTGCTGACGCACTTTAAAAAATGTTTTTTAAAACAGGCACAATGTCTGCAAGGTCCGTGGGCTGCCACAGAAGGATTTGCCGCGCCGCCGGCGGGCGGAACAATGTGTACCCGTGGTATAGATGCAGGGGGTTGAGTTGTTGCATTAAAGTTAAACAATTTGTGATACAAAATGTGAGGCTATTAAGCCAAGCTTTCGTTGTAGGGGTGACTATACTGCCCCCTTTGATCGCTATTTCTGTTTTTGCGAGCAAAAGAGCAATGGCAATAAATGTGCGCATCTTTTTTGACAGATTGTGCACATATCACAACAAGGCGACCTCCGGCTTGGGGGCTATATCCAGTTGTCATATTTGATAATGTAAAAATGGCTCTTCAGTAATCCCCAATCTTAGCACAATTCCAGGTCATGTGAGCAAAATCGGCCTGCGGCCCTCCGCACTTAAGGCCCTTATGCGGTCGATAGAATACATTTTTGCCTGGGACATATAAACCCTCCACAAAATTTGTTAATTGATTAATTTAGGTTTACTGTTCAGGGAGACCTCTTTGGTCTGAGTACAACAAAAGGACCAGTGGGAGTCCTGTACTGGGTGCCCAAGGTTCCACTCCCATGCCTCACGGATCTTGATATTCTTACTAGGGAATAAAGACATACATGCGCTATATAACTTAGAAATTAGGTGGCCATCCCTGGTGCTCGTGATTAATAGGTTTAGTGGTGGGAAGGACTCTGGCTCCAATGGGAATTCCAGAATCTTAGCTCTGAGCACCCTACGAACCATAGGCAAGAATGAATTGGTCCATAAATGTGGCCTCCTCACTAAACCTCCAACCGTCTGTGCTAGAGAAAACATGACCCTCTGGGAACATGTCTCAAATCTTGTCTAAGGAATATGAAGTGAGTGTGCGTTGAACCAGTTTTTCCTCTGTAATGGGAAGCAATGGGTTGTTAATGATGGAATCTCAGAGGAGTATAGAGCGCACCCTCCAGTCACGCGTGCTAGCGTCTGCCAGGCCCAGCTAGTAGTGGATACTGTTTGGATATCCTGGGGGTCTCTGGCATACCCCTGTGGCAGCACTGTAAGCAAAGGGGCTGGGAGCACCAGGTCAGCCTCAGGCCTAGTGTAGGGAAGCCGAGCATATTAGTGGTACCAGGAATGTGCGAACTGCACTGTGCAACCAGATAAATTTGAAAATTGGGAACCCCAACTCTCCTATTTCATACAGTAAGGTCAGCGTGTCTCCTCCCCTCTCCCCCCCCCCCCCCCCAGCCAGATGAGATGTGATCGGTGTGTGCAGAAGAAACTATTGGGGATCGGGATGGGAATATTGTGATTCCAATGCAGGAATTTGGGATGTACTACCATTTTTATGATTGCTAAAAGGACCAGCCAGCAAAAGGGGGAGTCTCAGCCAGCGCTCCATTTGCTGCTCTAGTCTATGCAATACTGGGCCGTAGTTTAGCAGAATAATCTGTTACGTTTCTCTATGGATTTGAACGCCCAATTAACTAGCCGACTCCGCACACCATGCCAGGGGAAACTCCCAATCCCACAGAACAGCACTTGGCGTCAGGGGAAAAGTTTCTGACTTGCCCTAGTTTATTCCCAGACCAGAAAACCCACCAAATCGGCTGATATCTCAGATTAGCTGTTCCAAATTCTCCTGAGGATGGCAGACATAGATAATGATATCATCCGCATAAAGGGAGATTAAGAGAGGACCTATTTTGAACTTCAGACCTCTATGCAAATGTCGCTCTTGAAACTATCGAACCAGTGGGTCCAGTGCAATATTAAAAAGCAGCGGGGAAAGTGGGCAGCCCTTCCTGATGCCGTGGGTAAGAGCAAATGGAGGGGCAGGGTGCCATTCAGTCTAAGCCTGGCGGTGGGTGTAGAGTAAAGCATTGCAGTGAGGTCAATGAACCCCTTGGAGATGCCCAACTTCCTCATAACTGCTAAGAATAAAGCCCACTCCAAGGAGTCGAAGGCCTTTTCGGTAGCCGCCGGGACTTCGGTGAGATTCTATGTATCACTGCAAATAATGTACGCACATTCAGGACTGTCTGCCTGTGAGGAACAAAGCCTGACTGGGAAGGGGAGATAATTCGATCGAGCAGCAGGGCCAGTCTCAACTCAATCATCTTAGGAAGAATTTGATAATCCAGATTTAAAAGTGACAGCTGCCTGTACAAGCTGCATAAGAGTGGTTCCTTCCCGGCCTTTGGGAGAAGGATTATTACTGCCTCACGTAGTGTGTGTGGGGGGAGGGGGGGGGGGGCAACTCCTTGCGTTCAAGTGCTTTGTTATAGACCTCTAGAAGGTATGGCGCTAAGGTTCTTGTATGCTTTATAAAAGTTACCAGTAAATCCATCCAGACCCGGGGCAGTCGAGCCGTTCATGGCATCTATAGCACTGATAGTTTCCTCAGTGGAGAATGGCTCAGCTAAAAACAGTTGCATGAACTTATCAAGCCACACCATAGCAATTTCTGCAAGATATTCTTTGCGTTCCTCATTGCTCTGTGCCACACGCGTCGAGTACAAATTAGAGTAATATGTTAATTCGTCCCGTTTGTCCGGGGTGCCTATCTGGGTCTGTCCACTTGAGGAGCGGATACAGGAAATGTGTGCTTACCTGGCCGAGGGGGGGGGGTCGCAGAATTTGTGCTATTGTTTGGCCAGGTACGTCACCCTCTCCGTAACAACGTGCAACTGAATATTTACTTATGTGTCTTACAGTCCGCTGCGTCCCTAAACTCTGTCAAGAGCGTCAACCAGCTGCCAAGCCTACACAGATCAGTCCGCTCAGCCTGCTCCCTATCTAGAGCTTCTAGTTGTTCAATGCAAGCTAATGTACCTCTCAAGTCTTTCAACACCCCAGCATGCTTAGAGATGCAGACCCCCCGCATATAAGCTTTAAAGGCTTCCCTAAGTGTGGCCCATGAGCTCACCGATCCATTATTTCCCGAAGTTCTGTACGGAACATCTCGTCCATTAGCGCTTATCCGGGAAACCTCCACTGTCTCACAGCCCTCAGGCCTGGGAATCCTAACTGTCTGCACTACAGGGGAGTGATCAGAATATGTGCTAGGGAGATGTTGGGATGACCGATACCAGGTTGCCAAATTAGGGTTGGGGAAGTCAATTTAATTGTGTCCAGGTGTCGTGCTGTACAGAGTAGTGGGTATATGCGTATTCTCCCTGGCGGCAGCGTCGCCATGAGAACCGCACTAGTCCTACACTACGCGTGCTGCTTTTTGTCCGGGGAGTCAGACGTACTGTCGCACATGGGGTCTAATAGGAGGTTAAGATCCCCACCCATGCAAATGTAGTCTACGTCTAATTGTATGAGCTGTCCACATTAGGCGCGCAGACCCAAACCAATGCCATGCAGTGGCCCATCAAGTGTCCAATTACCATCGTATAGCGACCCTCAATATCATTGCGGACCCTGAATAATTGAAAGGGCAGCTGTTTATGAATCATTACGGCTGTGCCCCTCGCATATGTGCTATAAATCCCAAAATAGTGATGCAGGCCCCAAGCCGAGGCAAAATTGGTGGGAGCGGACACATTTTTTAGAATATAGCTTTGGAGACATCCTGTGACTTGAGTAGAGTGCAGTGCAATGCCGTCAGTATTTTAAACTTAATCTCCCCCCTTCCAAAATAGCTGAGTATCTGAAAGAGACACGTTAGTGATAGATTCCTTACCTTAGAATATCCCCAGGCGTCCGACTGGATACAGAAAGTTTTGCGTAGCAGTACCCCTGCTAGTCTGTATGTGGCGTCCTGCGGCTCCGTGGCTGTTGCTGGCGTCGTATGCGCCGAGATGACGTCACGGAGACTACTTGGGCTCCATGCCTGCTGGCGTCAGTTCTTTATTTTTTCCGCGTAGATCTGAGCGCGCTACTCCTAGTCAATACATTTTACTTGTTTATGAGATTTGTCTCTTGTTTTTGTCGAATTCGACTTTTGGTGCATTAGGGATGCCCGGGTTTAGGTTCTGTTGGGGCTGCTGTCTGACCATGTCGGTGACGGACCTGTTGTTTAACGTGTCTCTTCTGCTTGGGGCACTCCATCTCCCCAAGACATGCCCTGATTTTCGGACAATGGCGCAGGAAGCTTGCGGGAGTGTTCCCAGAAGTCGTTGGGAGGCCAGGCACTCTGTACCGCCCCTCTCAAGGTCCCGTGGGAGGTCGTGGATCTCTGGTGCAGCCAACACCGGAGTTCTTCGAAATCGGGGACAGGTAAGTCCGAGTGCCGTTAAAGGCGAAGCAGCTGCATCGCTCTTAGTCTTCCCCTCAACTGTCGCGGGACTCGTCGAGGGGGCGGGTGGTCACTCCACTGTGGCTCCCTAGGGGCCTCCATTGTCGGACATGGGCCATTTCCTTGTCCCATCGGGTCGCTCCGGAGCACCCTGATGCACTGGTCCCCCTCCTCTATAGCTACGGAGGTGGTGGGCTCATTTAGTGATGTGGCGTAGGGGAGGCTCGTACCCTACCCTCAAATTCCCTACAGTTCCTGTCGGGCCCAATCTCCTCACTGCAGTACTTCAGCAGTGGCCTCCTCTACAGAGCCGCTGCTACCCTTCAATAGCGCATTTTGAACGTAACGCAACTCTGTGTGGGAAACAGTGGCGCATGTGCGGTCACGGTGTCTATGGAGGCTTGAAGAGTGCTCTCCCACACGGCTGCTGTGAGCAGAGATGGATTCCAATTAAACAGATTAAATCTGTACCTGAGGAGATGTGTAATTTGCAAAAAGCAATATTAATTGCAACAAACCCAACACATGTAGATCAAAAACCAAACGTACTTGATCTCACTTTTATATCACACATTTATTTACATAATCCTAAAAATAAATGATCTAGGGAAACTGCACGATGCAGAGGCCAGAAAGAAGAAAAAAGGGGGTGCTCAAGTGAATTGAAAGGAAATTTAGCTCAAAGGGCAGAGTTAAAATGATTCAGAACAACTAAAAAAGCAAGTTTTCAGTTGAACAAAGGCCAACCCACACATTTGTGTATACATCAATTAAAACAATATGAGGGACGATGGGTGGGGGGGGGGGAGGGAAATTGGAGGTGTAGGCCTTAGGTTGGGGGATAGCCATCGACGTTTCGACCCTGGCGCAAGAAAGGGCGATTTCAAGGCCTCTGCTGCGGGTCTTCTTCAGGACAGGGGTGGGAGGGAGAGGGGCTGGACAAAGGAACCAAGGATAACACAATTTGGACGGGCCTCCTAATGCAGATGTGTCAAGAAATCCAAATGATGAAATTGGTGATTACTCCAGGTGTAATTAATACGTTTCCACGCCTCGATCCACCGGCGTCTAAGCGGAGAATCAATTCGCTACAGGTAATCAAATGGAAGGGGAAGGGGGAGGGGAAGGGGACGGACCCGCATAAAGCCCCAAGGTCAATCCTCAAACGAGTTGCTCCATACAAAAAAGGTTTCTTTAAGTCGGGGTCTAAGTTAACTGGAGCACTTCTCTTAGTCGAAGTGAAACGTAAGGAGGAATTCAATCCGCGTCCTACAGATGCAGCCGAGCCGTGTCTCCTTACGTTTCACTTCGTGCCTCATATTGTTATAATTGATGTATATACAAATGTGTGGGTAGGCCTTTGTTTGTTCAACTGAAAAATTGCTTTTTTAGTTGTACTGAATCATTTTAACTCTGCCCTTTGAGCTAAATTTCCTTTCAATTCACTTGAGCACCCCCTTTTTTTAGGTCGAGCCTAGACTCCAGCAATGCGAAGCATTGCTTAGTCTGCTCGACAACTATTGTCACCCGTTTCTGGGAATGTGGACACGAGATGGGCACGAGCGCAGATTTCACCTTGTGGGCGCGCACATCGCCGTGCCCATCTCCTGCCTCAGATTCCCGTGCGCAAACACACACATAGCCACACTCACGCATGCGCACATACACAGCCACACACACTGCATACACACACGCACCCCCCTTAAACAGACACACACGCACACAGACAGACACACGCACAGACAGACTCGAACACACACACACACGCGTCTTCCCCACCCCCTCACCGGGCTCTTTCCGCGTGTCCCTCGGCAGCCAGCATTCAGCGTGCAGGGTTTGAGGACGTTCTCCCGGCAGTTCCTTCCTGTTTCTTTGCAGGCCCCGCCCACGTCCCAGCGAAGGCTGCCTGACTTCCGCTACCACTCTGTGGCATCACGTTGAACTTGTTGTATTATTCTCTCAGTAACATCAAATCCAGCAGGCGTAGCAAAAACGTAGGTAAATGAATACAAAAAACTGGTTTGCATCTTCTGTATTGACATGCTAGTGCTGTGAAATTACTCCCTACGTCGACGAATGAGAACTGTCTTCCCGCTGATGGAACAGGTTCAGTTATTAGAAAGAAAAAAGAAAATAAACTTCACATTTAATTCATGCACTCTCGTCCTTCTCTCGTATTGCCTGCCACACTTCGTGACTGTTTTCCTTTCTCTGACTATCTCATACCTCACTCCCCTCCCTAACCCCCTGTGATTGTGCATGACAAAGATCTCGTGCAGAGCCCCAGAATGCTGTCGCGTGAATAAGCTGACGTTCTGAAGCAGAATGCAGCGCGTGCACATTGTGGCGGTGACATAGTAAACAGTTTCCCGCCAGTAGTGTGAGTCCTCTATCTTACATTAAATGCGCATGGGGTGGGTGAATCACACGTGGCGTGTTTCTTTAAAATCCGTTATGAAAACATTTTACAACGTGCAGTGCAGTGACCCAGTCATCCAGTGCAGCACCTGACCTGAAGTGAGAAGTCTGATGTTGAAATAAACAGCAGTTTCGAGCTTCCGGCCTAGTGTTTGCGCATTGAACAGTGCACCTGCAGCCTCCTCCTGTCCTCAGCAGCTCGTGCATGCTGAGCAGTCCTTCGTCCCCCACATTGAAAGCTGCTTACGATGAGAGATTTTTTTACGTGGGGCACTGAAGTGCTTGCCTACACCATGTAGGGTGTGTGTTTGGAAGGATGTTTATGTTTTTATCCTGTGGGAAGTGTTTGTTTTAATTGTGTGTGTGATGACTGTTCTGTCTGGGTGCTGACAACACGATCAGCCCAGTCAGAACGGGGAAGCAGTGACAACTGGCAAACAATAACCACACCACCACCATGTATGCATGTGAGTAACGAGCTTGGGGCACCGGGCCTTTTTATTAAATCCCCAGCATGTTAGTCTCTACCATCTGGGCCATATGTCACAGGGTTATGGAGGGACAGACCCCTTGTCACATTTGAGTGTTGGAATAAACCATATCTCAACATAACAATGACCACTGAGGTGCGGTTATTGTTCAATATGATGCAGCGCATAGCAGTGTGTTGGATGTTGAAGTCTAAGAGACAGAGCCACAGTTTTATGGTTTTCAGTACGTTCTGCAGGACTCTTTACATATTTCATATGATATAGTTTGCTTAAGATTGTTAATGCACTTGGTTGTCTGATATGAGATTTTGTGTATATTTGTTGACCTGAGCTGGCATAGTTGGAGGGAGAGAGTGTCACATTTTCGAAAGTTAAAACTATTGGCATTGTAAATGACAAAGCTATTAAGTTTGCTATTTTCAAAACCAACACAGAAATAAAAAATGTGTCATATACAATACCAATAGCTCAAACTTACCTAATGCGAGATCTATTGCATTGCAAATGCTTGTTCTTCTTTCTGTCCACTGCATCGTGCAGTTTTCCTTGGTCATTTATTTTTAGGATTATGTAAATTTGTGATATAAAAGTGAGATCAAGTATGTTTGGTTTTTGATCTACATGTGTTGGGTTTGTTGCAATTAATATTGCTTTTTGCAAATTACACATCTCCTCAGGTACAGATTTAATCTGTTTAATTGGAATCTGTTTGTGAACAATAAGAGTTACATTAATTGCGTCTTGAGTTATGTCAAGGGCCACCTTGTTTTTATATATAAATTGTTACCCTGGTCCTGTGATTAATTGGGTTTACCCCATTGATCCAATGGTGAGCAGAGATGCGGCAGGATTCATCATCCACACTGGTTTTGACCCTGCATGCTCCATAGGCAGAGCAGTTTTATGACAGCAGGGGGGATTCCCGGACTGGCGGGCGGATCAGTCCACCGCCACCCTTACCTGTTGTCTCAAGATCTTCCTAGTCTGCTGTTTCAGTCCTTAGTTTCAGGCCCACCACACGCCAGTGGGCGGCGGGATTCGCCATCACCTCCCCCACTGACTCGCCACCAAGTTGGAAGGGTGGGCTCTGCAATTGGTTCAAAGGGGCTGCTCCTCCCTTTGAGACTACTCCTGCTATGCCACATCAGTATCACTGCCTGTCGGGAGAATCACTTGACACTTTGCAAACAGGAAGCTGCCCCCCTTGACCTAGGGGGCCAATGAGCATGCTTTACCCCATCCTGTGGTTCGCGATGAGCACTTTCAGTTCCTGGGGCCCCCCTTTGGTCCTCACCAGTGCCTCTCTGGTGTTCAATAAAGTTATGGCCGGGGACGCAGCTCGTCTGTGCAGATCAGTGGTTTTAGCCTTCCCCTTTCTTGACAACTGGTTGTTCAAGGTGCATTCACCCCAGGCAGTCATCCCCCACCTCCAGACTACGGCAGACCTCCTGCATTCGCTGGAGTCTTCCATCACTGTGCCAAAGACGCACCTGATACCCGCGGTTTCAGTGGTCCCAGCATCAGGGCAACCTGGCCGATCACGTCCAGACCTCGGAGGGCACTGCACGTCAATTGCAATGGTGGCTCAAGAATCGCTATTGGGTCAATGGCAGATCCCCCTCCCTTCCCCAACTGGAGCACACAGTGATGACGGATGCGTCCCTCCAGGGATGGGGAGGCCACTTTGGGAGAGGCGGAAATCAGTGGCCTCTGGTCTCCGGCGGAATCCGAACTCCATATCAATCTTTTGGAGCTTCAGGGGATCTGACTTGCACTGAAGGCCTCCCTTCCCTCTGCCTGGGGAAGTGTAGTACAGGTGTATACTGACAACACCACCGCCATGTGGTATTGCAACAAACAGGGCGGGGTGGGGTCGTGGACCCTATGTCAGGGGGCTCTGCGCCTCTGGACTTGGCTGGACCGTCAAAGCTACCTTGGTGTTTTAACACCTGCCAGGTTCTCTGAACGCCAGGTGGACGAACTCAACCACTGGTGCTTTATGGATCACGAATGGCATCTGAACTCTGACGTGGCGCAAGGTCTCTTTCTGCAGTGGGGAGAGCCTTGGTTAGATCTATTCGCCACCGAAGAGAACACGCTGTCATCAGTTCTGCGCGTTGGAATTTTCAAGGCGGCACTCGCTCGGCGACGCCTTTCGTCTCAAGCGGAGTTGCGGTTTGTTGTACGCCTTTCTGCCTCTACCACTTCTGCCCAGAGTGCGGAAGAAGATTCGGCCCGTCGGGTCCAAGTCATCCTTGTGCCTCTTGGGCCCGAAGATACTGGTATCCTGAGCTACTCAACATGACGTTCGATCTTCCGAACCGACTGCCTCTAAGGGAGAATCTTCTGTCGCAGCAGCAGGGGACAGTCCTCCACCCGGACCTGTCCAGCCTCCGCCTCCATGTGTGGAGATTGATCGGCGACAGTTGACGGCCTACGATCGTCCTCTCGAAGTCTGTGATGTCGTTCTGGCATTCAGGCGTCCCTCCACTAAAACGGTGTACACCTGCATGTGGAACAAGTTTGTGGCATGGTGCACAGCTAAGGCTGTGGATCCCCTTTCTGCCCCTCTTTCTGAGGTCCTTCTGTTCCTTCTTTCTTTGCCCCAGCAGGGCTCTGCTCTGGGCACTATCAAAGGTTATCTTTCGGCCATCTCCGCCTTTCTACGGCTTCCAGATCAGCCTTCTCTTTTTAAGTCCCCGGTTGTTAACTGTTTTCTCAAAAGCATTACTTACACACACACACACACACGTTTCCTCCCGTGCCCTTCATAATGCCTCAATGGGACTTGAATCTTGTCTTGACTTATCTGATGTGCGCTCCGTTTGAGCCCCTTCATAAATTGTCCTTTTACGTCTTCTCACTCTGAAGACTGCTTTCCTGGTAGCTATCACCTCTGCCAGAAGAGTGAGTGAGCTCCAGGCTCTTTCTTCTAAACCTCCTTTCCTTTCTGTTCATCCGGACAAGGTGGTTTCACGGACTTGTCCTTCGTTGTTGCCAAAGGTTGTCACGCCCTTCCACATCGGGCAGACCATCACTTTGCCCACCTTCTTTCCGCCTCCGCATCCTTCAAAAGAGGAAGAGAGGCTCCACCGTCTGGACCCAAAACCTGCGCTCTCATTCTAATTGAAGCGCACACAACCTTTCTGGGTGGATGACCAGCTCTTTGTTGGCTATGCAGGCGCCAAAAAAAAGAGGTTGGGCCGTGCACAAACGGACCATCTCTAGGTAGATAGTCCTGTGCAACAAAGCATGTTACTCGTTGGCTAAGGAGGAGCCTCCTGTGGGGCTGCGTGCCCATTCCACCATGGCAACGGCAGCCACTACTCCTTTGGGATGCGGCGTTCCCTTGCAGGACATTTGTCAAGCAGCTACGTTGGCCTCGCTGCACACGTTTACCAAGCATTACTGCCTTTAGTCTAGAGGGATGATGACTTTGGCCGTTCTGTTCTCCGTGAGGGTTGGTATTGCTGAGGTATCTATTCTAAGGTAAGGAATCTATCACTAACGTGTCTCTTTCAGAGTTACTACTTGTGTAACGATATATCTGTAAGAGACATTAGTTAGTGATAGATTCCTTACTGCCCCTCCCATCAACCCCGTTTTGAGAGCTGATTACAAGGGTTAAGGTCATCCCTTTCAGGGCCTTAGTTTTCAACGCACCAGTGGTCATTATCTTGCATGGCTCTGTGTTCCTTGCGCAGAAAGTTGTGTACAGAACTGACGCCAGCGCGCATGGGTGGTGCTTAAATAGTCCCCGTGATATCATCTTGGCGCATACGGCGCCAGATGTGGAGCCGCAGGACGCCACCTACAGACGCACAGGGGTACTGCTATGCAAAGCTTTCCGGATCCAGTCTGATGCCTGGGGATATTCTAAGGTAAGGAATCTATCACTAACTAATGTCTCTTACAGATCCATTGTTACACAAGTAGTAACTTGTGCAACTAGTGCAGAAGTATTATAGGATGTGCAGGTCCTGTTGAGCTTCCCAAGACCTCATGCTGTGTCCATGTATTGTTCTTTTCACCAACAGGGGCTGTTATCCTTGCCATAGCCCACATGCCTCTTTGTTTTCTCTGAAACCCAGCCTATCAGTACACTTCTATACAACCAGGACGTTCTGCAGAAGAATATGGTTTAATGCTACCACTGCCTCTCCATTGCTTTAACTTTGGATGCCACTTATGAGTTGAGGATGGTTGTTCTGGCTTCATAATCTTTACTCAACAGATAGTGTTGCTGATATTTTTTTCCCATAACTAAATTTAAAAGTGCGAGAAATAGAAACGAGTTCTAGTGTATGTTAAACTTATCTTAAAGCAGTTACTGTTTAAGAGTTTCACCAGTTACATTTTGGTTGCAGGGATACACTCCGATTAGAGATTGAAAGGCTGACATCATTGTGTGTTCAATGGGAACAGAGTACGGAGTTGACTGATGTCGAAATTCCAGAGGATGGTAAGTCCCAGCAGACACTTAAAATATTTATAGTTTACTTAAACGATGCCGAGTATCTTTCGTGAAAGGGTGCTCTTGTCTTTTGTAGGTCCTCAATAGAATTTAAGAGCTGTTGCCACTGTGGTCTGTTAAAATAACTTCAACATGACAAAAGGCCATGGTTTCAGTATTTCAAATATGACAAAACAAATCTACCTATTTTCTTTTCTTGATAATAGTAGTTCATCAAATATATTTGCAAGATTAGTGTATATATGAAAGGCTCATCCTGTATGCACACTGATTTATGCAGTAGACATATGGAATGTTTGCAGTCATTTGTTATGAGTGAATATATGCACACCTCATTTGGTTAATACTTGTATTAAGATCCACAGGGTTGGGGATCCCGGATAGGGGTTCTAGAGGATAGTGGTCCTCACTGAAGAGGCTGAAAGGGATATGTGCTCAACAGACCAAAAAAGTATCCTTTCTGGAACCAAAATGGTTCCTGCAGGAAACGAAAAAAGAAAGGGGGGGATTTTTTTTTTTTTTTTTTTTTTTTTTTTACTTCTACATTCTACAGTACACCAGTTATTGGCCGACCCACTTTTGTGGGTGGGAAGGGAAAGAGACCTTTTCTTAATATAATCCTCACTCACTCTAATAGTGACTTGCTTCATCATCGGGCCTCACGCCAACACTTAAAGGTCAGGGTGGGCTCAACCATGTTTCAGGGAGCACTTGTGAAGACTTGGTGTATGGAGTCGTAACTTTAATGATAATTTCTCCTCCAGTCTTAAAGTATCCTTTATTCATGGGCTGTTATGTAATTACATAAGCATTCACTGCCAAATAAATGAAGCTACATACGAAATAAAATCATATGTCTATTTAGAGCTATAATTACAAAGATTAGGACGCTATTACTATCTTTATGTATAATTTGTTTTTTTGTTTTACTTGCACCTATGTACCGGATTTAATTTTGTTTTTGATATTTGTATTCACTGTTATGTAACATCTCATGTATATTGTCGTTGATGTACATCTTTAAAAAATGGGGCACAAGTTTAATGGGGGTAATTAGGATTAATATATTTTTTTCCTGTGTTTTATCTGGTACTGCACCAGCCAATGTTGCAGTCTATCACCCTCGCCATGAAGGTTGGCTTTTTTATTAAGATATGGCAAAAGATGTTGGTAACGGCCAGCATAGCTTAGGGCTCAATGCTTTTATAGAAGTGTAAGGTGTGTAAGTAGTAAAGTGGAAACTGGATCTGTTGCGCCACCTCGAAGTTTTAAAGTTTGCAAAAAAAAGTATGTGTGTATGTGTATGTATATGTATGTGTGTATATGTATGTATGTGTGTATATATGTATATATGTATATATGTATGTGTATATGTGTATATGTATATATGTATATATGTGTATGTGTATATGTATGTATGTGTATATATGTGTATATGTATATGTATATATGTGTATGTGTGTGTATATGTATGTATATATGTATATGTGTGTATGTGTGTGTGTATGTGGGTATGTGTATGTGTATGTGTATGTGTATATGTATATATGTATGTGTATATATGTATGTGTATATGTATATATGTGTATATATGTATGTGTATATGTATGTATGTATGTGTATATGTATGTGTATGTATGTGTATCTATGTATGTATATGTATGTGTGTATATGTGTGTGTATATGTATGTGTATATATGTATGTGTATATGTATATATGTATGTGTATATGTATGTGTATATGTATATATGTGTATATATGTATGTGTATATGTATATATGTATGTGTATATATGTATGTGTATATATGTATGTGTATATATGTATGTGTATGTGTGTATATATATATGTGTATATATGTGTATGTGTATATATATATGTGTATATATGTGTATGTGTGTATATATGTATGTGTATATATATGTATGTGTATATATATGTATGTGTGTATATATGTATGTGTATATGTATATATATGTGTGTGTATTTTGAAAGTTTTATATAGCGCGGACAAGATCTTTTCAGATATCAGAGCGCTTTACAGAGGTGTACATGAGAGAGCATAGTCAGACACATATATATATATAAATCAAACAATACAGATAGGTGGCTGCAAAGCCAATCATGTGAGTATTAAGACAACTAATACAAATAAGCAAAGTGGTCAAACATGTAGTACAAAATGGTGCAGAGTATTAACAGAGTTTGAGAAAATAGTTCAAGTGTATTTAGCCATGAGGATAGCTTTTACTTCATTTTTAAAGAGTGTAGTGGAAGAGATAAGCCTGTTTTCGGGAGGGAGGGAGTTCCAGATCCTAGGCGCCATTCCTGAGAAGGAGCGCTTATGTTTTTTCCTTCCGGAATCTTCGAGGTTTCAGCAGAAGATTGTTTGTGCCTCTAGTGTTTCTAGTTCCGCCAGAGATTGTCAATTTCTGAGCGAGGTAGCCGGGTGAATTTAGGTGTATCGCCTTGTGTGTCATGCAGGCGATTTTCAGATGTATTCTGGCTTCAAAAGGCAGCCAGTTTAGGGATTTCAAGTCAGGGGTAATATGGGAATGTTTTTTTGATCCAGTGATGAGTCTCACTGCAGTGTTTAGAGAAGCTCTTAGGGGTGCCGTTGTAGTTAGGGGGAGTCCGCAGAGGGCGATGCTGCCGTATTCAATTCGGGGGATGACTAGTGCTTGTACTGCGGTTTGGAAGTCTTTGGCTGGGAGGAAGGGTTTGAGTTTCCTCAGAGTATTGATCTGGAAGTTCGCTCCCTTTGTTGCCTTGCTGATATGTTGCTGCATGTTGAGATTGGTGTCAAGTGTTATACCTAGAGATTTTGCTGAGTCCACGATGGTGGGTTGGACATTGAGTGCGGTTAGGTGTTTAAGCCAAATTTGAGTGGTGGAGATCTTCGCTGGAGGTGAGATCAGAAGGAACTCTGTTTTCAGGGCATTGAGTTTGAGATGATTATCGGCAAGCCAGGATTGGGTGCTTCTGATCGTTGTGTTCAAGAGCAAGATGTCTTTGGGGGACTGTAGTTTGAGATAAAGTTGGGTGTCATCCGCGTACATGTGAAAGTGTACGTTAGATGCTTGTAGCAAGGTAGTGAGAGGTTCCATGACTAGGTTGAACAGAGTTGGGGATAGAGAGGATCCTTGGGGGACGCCTAGCGTTACAGGTATTGGCGATGACATCAAGTTATTGCTCTTGAATTTCTGCAACCTGTTGTGAAGAAAGGAAGTGAACCACTTGAGAACAGTTCCAGATAAGCCCATTCTTGTGTTTAGTAGTTCTAGTAAGTTCTCATGTTTAACGGTGTCGAATGCTGAAGAGAGATCAAGAAGGATGAGGAGGCAGGTGTCGTTTTGGTCTAGCATTTGAAGTGCGTCGTCAATTATGTGAGTCATAGCACTTTCTGTGCTGTGCCCTGCTCGGAAACCTGACTGGTGTGGGTTGAGGAGATCAAATTGTTCAATGTGTTTAGTCAGTTGTATTTGTGCGCATTTTTCCAGCAGTTTGGCGAGAGTGGGGATATTGGTAATGGGACGGTAATTGTTGAGGTCCGAGGGGTCGGCTGTCGGTTTCTTTAGTAGAGGTGTGACTTGGCAAACTTTGAGGGAGTCAGGTATGCTTCCTTGTTGAAGAGAGCTGTTGATGATTTTAGTCCAGAGAGGGAGAAGCAGAGGGGTAAAGTCTTTTACTGCGGCAGCAGGAAGGGGGTCCGTGAGGTGATTGGATGGTTTCAGGGTGCTGAGCAGTTTGCCAATTTCTTTTTCCGAGTATGTGCCAAAGGTTGACAATGTAGCATTGTTTTTTGGTTCAGTGGGTGCTAGGCACTGGGGTTTGGAGTAGAGGCTCACGTCAATGAGGAGATCGCTCTT